>NC_133538.1:452166810-457114310 GCF_048544455.1 Silene latifolia
AAGCGGAAAACACCACATCCGACCGAACCAGCGCACTTCCAAAACCCCGACTCCACCCAACCCAGTGCGCCTCAAAAACGACAATAGACAATCACAAGCAGCCACGAACAAGTTCCGGAAACAGAAAGACGAACATACGAAAAAAACACACAAGGCAAACACGGCCCAGCAGAGATGAAAACATCAGAGAGACCAATAGAGGCCGATAACCAAACGCACCCCCCCAGGACAATCGGCATGTAAGCAACAACCCAAGTCGAGAGGAAACATAGACGGCACAACAACCACCAGATAAGACACAGAATCCATTTCACCAAAATGACACCTCCCAGGACCACCGTCACACAAGCAACAAGAAAGGACCATAAAAACCAGACAGCTACAAGAGGGAAAGGGCAAGGGATCAGACGGTGGGGGGAATGGGGGGATCACCAGAACTGACCCAAAGACACAACCACAAAACAGGCTGAGCAGGCAGACGAGTTGTGCTCATCGACGCAGACGGACAAACAAGAGAAACCAACAAGCCATCCCAGAGGTGGGGGGAATGGGGGGAACACCTCTGGCATGGAAAATAGGTGCGACGGTGACAGGACAAGGGGACGGGGAGACAGGACCAACCTACCGGAAACACCAGGAGAAGAGACAACGGGGTTGCATGCATGACTTCGACGACAGGACAGGGGAGCAGAAGATCAGCCAATATCGGTCCATCAGGGATGAAGACCAACGCCGCCGACCAATCACCGACTCAGAGACAACGGCCGTCAAAGAAGAGGAAAACGAACGAGGCTACCAGCGATAACACAACGGGAGAGGCATGGACGATCGTCGGAGTTATGCCAATGGAAGGGCCTAACTCCGGCGAAGGGAAGGGTGAGATCAAGGGAGAAGTGCGTAGATGGGGGAGGCGGCGGCACAAAATATTAGGGTTTCGTTTTCTTTTTTAGAGAGAGGGTGATTTAGAGAGAGAAGCGCTAAAAAAAATAGATTTCAAGAATCCTAAACTTTGGTCCTTATTCCTATGTTATACGGAGTATCTACTTATCCCATTATTTATGTCACTTTCCTAACCTAATTCTATTCAATTTCACCCATATTCACGCTTTGCCTTTCCCTCGTTTTGTTTCTTGTTGCAGCTGTTGAGAAGCATTCAATATTAATTACCAATACCAATTCATCATCTTTAATCCTAATAGCATATTGTACGATCTCTTCTTGTTCTCTCATATGTATGATTCTGGGTCACCATTATCCAATTGCCTGTCTTCTTATTTTGCTATTTGTTATTGCTTCGGACTTTTTTCGACCCGATTTTCAAGGTAACACGATTCTAGCGATCCTAATATTATTATTATTGTTTGGGGTTGGATGAATATGTGCTAATTGCTAATATTATTTGGGAATTATTTAGTGGAATTTATTTTGTTATATGATGATGATTGTTGTTATTCAGTATAATAATTACAATATTATAGTAATAGTAATATTTTTATCATTGTTTGTGAGTTGGGTTGAGTATACTTGTGTGTGTTATGGCTGTCTGTAGAGACGGAAACTTAGAGAAGGTGGAAAGTTGGTTAAATAAAAAATTGAAATCATTAAAGTAGCTAGTAAGTGTTCTATGGTACGAGGAATCAACAAGGATTTTTGAGTGATGTTAATTAGATAGGACGTTGAGAAAGAAGGAGTACACATTCATATAGATCAGTATGTCACTTTGAATATTTTGGCTGGAGTCCGTGGTTTTGAGAGTACGAATTATTGGTAGTGTACTCTTTTATTGTATTCGAATTATGGTTTCCTTTGACCTTGACTCGTGGGTGAGTAGCTTAGAGTTTTACTCTAAGTGTTGAGCACGATTCTTTGAACCTTTGACGATATTGATATTGAAATTGAGATGGAAATTGGTTACTAGTATTGAGTTATGGGGTCATTGAGCCAAGTTGTATTTACGGTCCAGTGTGACAATGGTTATTGAGTTATATTATTTGAGTTTGATATCGACATTGAGATGGAAATATTGCTTTGTGGTTTATCCGTCAGTTCACTCACCCCTTGTCGTTGACTTAGGTTCGACGATGAGAATACGATATCTGGTTACTATGGAGTTATATTATGAGACGGATTAATGAGTGAGACAGATTATTGAGTGAGATTGAGTTAGTTATTGGGACAAGAGTGTCTATTATATTGTGGAGTAGCTTTGAGCTTGAGATTAGTTTATGGGGAGTGTTTTTATTATTCTCTCTGTTTATTTTTATTTTTACGTGTGCTTGTTTCCACGCCATGACCAAAAACTATTCCGCTTATATTGAGGTATTATCTTTTACTCAGCTTTCCGGCTGACGTGTTTTCTCTCTTCGGGGCTACTCGTCATGGGGGTAGTTCCTTTCTGTCTTCTGGTTTTATTTTCAGGTTATTTCCGCTATAGTTCAAAAGGATTTAATTTTCAAGTGAAGATTTTATTTAAAGTGTTTGTAAAATTTTAGTTCATTCTGTATATTTTATTTTAAGAGACATTTTGTAAAAAAACTTTGTATATTGATTATAATACCTCTCTATTTTGGCTCAGTATTGTATATAATTATAAGTTTTTAATTAGCCGAAAATGAGGGGTGTTACATGTGACGAGTGAAAACCGTGAGGAAATCAGTAGTCTAGGTCCCCTTAGTCATGGGTCTCTCTTGGTTGAATCTTGAGTCGTGTCATGTAATTCTTGTAGGACTAGCCTTGCTTCCCCTTTCCCGCCTTAGAATGTGTTTTTTTGTTGCTTGTGTGGTCATATTTGGGTTGCTTGGGCCATCCTTAGGGGGTTTAGCTTTTTGTAATGCATCTTATATGTTGATTCATGCTTAAATGTTGGATGTGTCAAAAAAATTCCGCAAGCCCTCACTTGCCTTGCAATGGAGTACATACCTCATTGTGTTTCGTTGTGAGTTGAAGGGACGGAGAAGGCCCGTTAATTGCCTTTCATCGGATATTATTAGCGTAAATTAGGTTGAGGGATGAATAAGAGTCAAAATTTTTGTTCACTTACTCGGGGACGAGTAAGACTTAAGTGTGGGAAATTTTGATATGTATTTATTTGGTCGAAATTCTCAGTTCTTTTCTATGCGTTTTGGTCGATTTTGAAACGGTTTTGGTGCCTACTACTTGCATTTTGTTTCTCTATTTCTCGTTCTATGATTTTATGTCTCACATTGTAGGATTTGAGACGGAAAGGAAGAAACGGGAGCAAGGTAAGAAGTCTTGAGGTTTGCATAGGGAAGAAGAGAGGAGAAAGCTGAGAAGAGCCTTCCAGCCGGTGTGCCAGCTGGGCATCCCCCATGAGCCAAGGAAGAAGAATAAGAAGGAAGAAGCAGGGAACTCCCCGTCGGGTGGGCCACCGGTTGTCCACACCTGGTAACTTAAGAAATGAGAAGAAGTGCAGAGGGTTCCCAGCCGGCCAGCCCACCGGCAGCCGGCCCACCTGCTCGGAACACCTGATGACCTTAGAATTGAAATTTAACATATAGGGATCTCCCATTCGGGCGCGGCACCGGCGGCAGATCCATCGGCTCAGGCACCCCGACTCTATTTTTCATCCTTTGTAATTTTTTGACCTAAAATTGTTGTAAACTATAAATACCCCCTCCCTAATTCATTTTAGCACATTACCCTAGATCCGAAAACTCTCTAAATTTATGCAACCTTCCTTAATCCAAGTTTTAATCTTTCCATAATTAAGCCTTAATTGCTTACTTATTTAACCTAGACCTACTTAGTTTCAATAGTTTACATTTGGCTACTTGGTTTGTAATTGAAGTTTGTTGAAGAACATATTCCATTTATCAATCAAAGATTCAATCTTTCCTTTTGTTGGTACAATTTCCTTCCTTTTTAGTCTAAATTTTCAATTGTTTACATTTCCACTTCCTTATTAGTTGTTATTTCATTTTATATCATGTTTATCACTATGTTTGTTTGCTTTTCTCCAATTGTTTACATTTGTCTTCTAAGTATGTGTGAGTAGTGCCCTTCTAGGGTTTAGGGGGGACCTAAGCAAGGCTTAAGGGTTAAATATGGGTTGTTAATGTTGGTAATTAGGTAAAATTGTTTAGCTTTTGTTAACATGCATAGAATGTGTGTGTAGAAATGTGTGAATGAAAGTTCATGTCTTTCTCCAACTTTTGCTTAGTGTCTTGTTGAATGAAAGTTTACATAGATTCTTGATAGCATGCTTACAATGAATTTGGATGCTTTGTGAGAACTTTGTGTCCATCTTTAGGAGAGTTTAAGAAATTAGCTTTCTTGGCCAATAATTACCCATAACTATCGACATCCATACTTGGTTAGACTTGCTTAGGGGAACCCGACAACCCTAGTTTCTATCAATTGTTTACATCTTACCATCTTAGTTACTTTTTTTCAATTGCTTTAGTTCTAGTTTAAATAAATTTCACCATCTTCCTTATTTTCGACTAGACTTAAACTTAAACAAACCAAGTGCAACTCCACTCATCCTTGTGGTTCGACCCCGATTATAATACTATAATTGGGTTAACTTTGGTGCGAGTATTGACGGCAAAAACTCGTTCATCAGGCGTTCAAGGGAGTTCTAGGGGAACTGCTGCTTGGGTTTCTTGGTGGATTACCGTGTTTTTGAGGATGACCTAATTAATGATCTGATCAGAAGAAAATGGGATACTAATGGTAGGATTACAGTGCTTAGAATGGGGGACATATATGTCCTTCATTTTAAGGATGTTGATGATCTTAATGGGTTGCTGGAGAGGAGCACAGTGACTATGGATGGAGCTCTAATGGTACTGGCTAGGTGGTACCCAGATACTGTCCCAAGGACTGTTAGGTTTCTGTAGGCTTTGATATGGGTAAGAGTCTGTGGTCTTCCATTTGAGTGCTTGAACATGCATGTGGCGTATGTGGCAGGTAGGTTGTATAGTCATCATTATCAAGTTGAACCTTTTGAAATTTTACCAAGGAATGACTATTTGAGGTTGTGTTTTTGCCTTAAGTTGAATGAGCCTTTAATGCCTGGTTTTTTCTTGGCTATGGATGGTGGTCATCTGTTATTGGTTCATTTCAAATATGAGGAGGTATTTAAGCATTTTATTAAGTGTGGCAAAATAGGTCATAAGGGGGCTCATTGTCGGGAAAGTATTATGACTGCGGTTTCTAATATAAATGGTATGCTTGATCGTTCTGTGAAAAGGGAATTTGTGGTGCTCCAAGCCAATAGTAATCATACGATGTTCAACTTGGATCTAAGGGCCACTCTTTCTACTACTAAATATATTTCTTCAAGAGTCCATTTGGGTAATAGGCATATGGGTAGTGATGGTTCAAGGAGGCAGGTAAGGGAGAGGCTAGTTATCTTTGACTTGGGAATTACACCAGGGGGTCGTGTTCTGCTAGGTATGAGCTTTATTGTTACAACTCAACCATTTGCTGGACCTGTTCTTTTCCTGGTAGGGCCTGGTGCAGTGCACATGAGTGAAGCTGGGGGAAAAGTTGATAATACTGGAATTGGTCAGAATGGAGATGTGTTTATGGAGGAGGTTAATAGGGAGGAGCAAGGAAATGCTGATTATCAAGTTGGTGGGAATAATTCTGTAGCTGCAAACGAGTTGGGTCAGGGTGAGGCTTTGTATGCAGGGAATAATCATGTGGGGAATGGAGTTGCAGGTATGCAAGATCTGAATGGTGCACAAGCTGGGATTAGGGGCTGGATTGTTGAGGATGGTCCAAATAATCAGGAAGACTTCCATAGTGCTGGGAAAGAGTAAGGATCCACCAGCTGCTAATCTTGGGCATCAAGGTAATTTACTGCCTGGTCAGGAAGTTGATCCATATGTTATCTATGCTAGTAATGGAAATCCAAGAGGTGGATTAAATCGTGATTTGAGAATTCGGGAAGCAATACTTAAGAGAGTTGAAGGAGATATTGAGTGGGCTAGATTGGAGGATGACTATTGTGGGTATAATCACACCTTTGATCCACCACCAGGTGGATTCCCTATTGTTTATCACTATCCTGATGTAGTGAACCCTGATGGGAATGGTGTGGGGAATGGTAATGCTGCTGCCATGGATGAATATAGTCCAAGTGTGGTGGTTATAAGTTCGGATTCTGAGGAGGGAAGGGGTGAGGGCTCTGGTAATACCATCCCTTATGCTACTAATTGGCAAATAAATATTGATGCTTTGGGCCCTGAATCTGAAGATTCTTCTGATTTCCGTCATAGTGTTGCTATCAACTTGATTTCTACTTCTGAGGATACAATTGAGGTGAATACTGAGCTACAGCTGAATACAGGAGGCACTAATCTCACAGCTTCTGGGGCCCTTTTGAATAAGGAACCATGACTGGTTGATTCCATCCCACCCTCTTTAGCATCGGCTGCTATTACCAGAAAGGATTTGGAGCTTCATGTTGGATCCTCTTCTCTGAACTCTAGGGATGAGGATATGATAATGAAGTTGTAATCTACTTCTGATGTTACTACTACTATTCATGTTGCTGTTGTGGGAGAAACCAGTAGGACTATCCTAGAGACTGAGACTGGTGGGCATGATGGCAAGCTGTTTGATGTCCCTGTTTATGGTATTTCTGTAAAATTGATTGCAAATATGGATGAAGGCAGTAAGGTGGCAAGTATTTCTGATTGCTTTATGGGTTTAGCAGACTGCTATCATAAGTCATATGCTATGGAAGAGAACAAGGAGGTGATCTTGGCTGCTCGTAAGAGGAAGTGCTGCACTGAAGTTTCTGAAATGTTGGTGCCTGAAGATTCTATCAGTTCCATGGGGAAGGCAAAGATATATCTTCAACAATTGGCCAAGAGAAGCTGTTTTGGAGATGGGATTCATACACTAAAGGATGAGAGTGTGGGCTGTGGTTTTCGTGTGACGGTTGCTGACATGGACATTGAGGAGTCCACTGATTCTTCTGTTGCAGGTAATGGTGATGGCTTTGCGGAGGTTGGGACAACTCAACCTACTAACTCACCATGATTGGCATCACATGGAATTGTAGGGGTTTAAATAACACGCTCGCCCCGACAATTCCAAAGTTAAGAGTGATTATTAGTAATAAGTATTATGACTTTATTTTTCTTATGGAAACAAAATGTAATGTAAGTTGTATTAGTCCGGTTTTTAGGTCTATGGGATTCATGAATGCTATAGGTGTGGACGCTAATGGTAGTGTGGGTGGATTGTGGGTAGGATGGAGAAAAGAGGCTAGGATTAGCCATGTGATGTCATGTAATAATTTTATCATTCTCCTTGTTGAGAAATGCAATGGTCTTTTGTGGTACCTAGTGCTCTTCTATGGTGCTCCAAGTCCTAGTATGCGGAACTCAATATTGGAGGACTTGGAATCTTGCATCGATAGCTTTCAATACCCGTTCTTAATTATGGGTGACTTCAATCAAGTGGAATATGCAAGTGATAAGCTAAGTCGGAATACGGGAACTATAAGTGGCACATTGGATTTTAATAATTGGAGGATAAGTAACGAATTGGTGGATAATCCGTTTAAAGGTCCACGTTTTACTTGGTGTAATAATCGGAAAGTTGACAAGAGGGTTTATGAACGTATTGATCGGGCCTTAGGATCAAAAGATTGGTTTACTATTTTTCCAAATACGGGAATAAAACAAGATCCTATTCAAATTTCGGATCATGCTCCAATTGAGCTGTACTTAAATCTAACATGGAATGTTAGTAAAAAATCGTATAAGATTGATGCTTGGGTCTTTTCTCACGAGGAATGCCTTCACTGTAACACCCCACGTTATTGAGAGTTAAAGTTGTCCCACATTAGGAAATTGAGGAGCTTATGATATGTTTATACAGGGTTCCACCCACCACTTAGTAATAAGGCCTCGTACTTTTGGGCTTAAGTGGGGACAAATAATGGCACAAAGGTGCACATCTCATATTATTGGAGTTGTGTTACGACGGTAGCGGGCCGGGTTGTTAAAATGGTATTAGAGCGACCCTGCGACCGTGTGGTGAGTCTGGACTCAGGAGTACCCGGGTCATACAGCTAGCGGGGGAGGATTCTGGGCTTGGCTGCAGTCAGCTTTAAGGCACAATGAGGACGTTGTGTTCTTTAAGTGGGGGAATTTGTAACACCCCAAGTTATTAAGAGTAAAGTTGTCCCACATTGGGAAATTGAGGAGCTTATGATATGTTTATAAAGGATTCCAGCCACCACTTAGTAACAAGGCCTTGTTCTTTTGGGCTTAAGTGAGGACAAATAATGGCACAAAGGTGCACATCTCATCTTATTGGGGTTGTGTTACGACGGTGCCAGGTCGGGTTGTTATATTCACCTTATCAAGAACGTGTGGGACTTCCGTGTCTATGGTTTTTCGGTGTTTCAAGTGACTGGAAAGCTAGCACGAGTAAGGCAAAATGTTAAGAAATGGGCCTTGGATAAACGAAATTTTTGGAAGCAACGGTGGGATGATTTTGATGTTGAGTTGGAACGAGGCATGGAAATGGTAATTAGTGGGGGTAATGACGATTATTACTCAAAAATAAATGATGAAGTCCGGGATTATTCATAAGTAGCAGCTATCTTTTGGCGGCAGCGAGCGAAATTGAAATGGATGGTGGAAGGAGATACTTGTACTAAATACTTTTTTAACTGGGTAAAGGGTCGTGCGGGCAGAAATTTTATTCTTGGGATAAAAGGTAATGATGGCACATGGGAATATGATGTGGGGAGGGTAGAAGGTATTTTCCAAAAGGCGTTTAAGGACTTATATAATTGGTTGCGAATTATGGTGATGATGTGAGAGATAGGGATATGAAAGATTTATTGCATGGTTATACGAAATATATAACCAGTGATGATGCAGATTTTATGGATCGACCTTTTACAGCAAAGGAAGTAAGGCGAGCGGTTTTCCAAATGGGAGCACTCAAGTCACCGAGGCCAGATGGTATTCCAGGCATTTTTTATCAAAAATGTTGGTTTATCATGAAGAAGGATGTTACAAAAGCTATTCTTTCCATGCTGAATTCGGGGGTGATTCTTAAGGAGTTGAATCGTACTTTTATCACGTTGGTTACAAAGTGTGATAAACCTGAAGGGGTTGGTGACTACCGGCCTATTAGCTTGTGTAATGTGATTATGCGTATTGTTATAAAGTGTATCACGAATCGGTTGGCGAAAGTTATGAGGTATCTTGTGGGGGATTTCCAAAATGCGTTCATTCCTGGGAGGCAAATCTCGGATAATATTCTTTTGGCCAATGAGGCAATACATTTCATTAATTCACACAAGAAAGGCAGCACAGATAGTATACCTTCAAAGCGGACATGAGTAAGGCTTATGATCGTGTGCGATGAGACTTCTTGAGGGCCGTATTATCAAAAGTGGGTTTCCCAGTTAAACTAGTGACACTTATTATGAACTGTATCACCACAGTGTCGTATCAGGTTCTTTTCAATGGAGCACCTCTCGACTTGTTTCTGCCAAAATGGGGACTTCGACAGGGGGATCCCCTCTCTCCATATTTGTTTGTACTTTATATGGAGGTGCTCTCCTGTAAAGTGCTTCAGTCACAGGCCTATGGTAGGATAAAAGGTATTAGTCTGGGTTGTGGAATAACACCATTGACGCACCTTTTCTTTGCGGATGATGCGGTTTTGTTTCTTCAAGATAAAGGAGACTCACCAAAGGAGCTGAGGGACTTACTTGAGAAATACTGTTGTGCCTCGGGCCAAGTTCTAAATGAAGGTAAATCGGGAATCTTGTTCAGTCCGAAAACGACACTGGGGAAGGCTAGTCAATGTTTGAAGACGTTACAGATAAAAGAAAATAAAGGAATAGGGAAATATCTTGGGCTTCCTACGGATTTCCAGGGATCAAAGAAAGATCTATTTAGGGGTCTAATTGAAGTTGTTATGAAAAGGGTTTCTTCGTGGAATGAGATTTTTCTATCACTAGCTGGAAGGTTGATTCTAATTTCGTCCGTCTTATCAAATCTATCTAATTTCTATCTATCGGTTTTCAAAATTCCGGTAAGTGTGACAAATAAGCTGAACTCTCTTTTGTCACATTTTTGGTGGACGGGTTGCAAAATGGAGAAAACAATTCATTGGTGTAGTAAAAAAATCCTTAGTTTACCAAAACGGGAGGGTGGTCGTGATATGAGGAATATTGAGTGTCTTAATCAGGCAATGTTAGCAAAGTATGGATGGAGGATACTAGCGGGGTAGGATTCATATTTTAGTCGTGTTTTTAGGATGAAATTATTGGGTGTTGAGGGCGACAAAGAGGCAATAAGGAGGCGAAAGTGCTCTAATTTGTCCTGGGGCGAGGAGTGTGGTTCATGGCTTGGACTTTGTACGTCAACATGTGGGGTGGAAGCCGGGATTGGACTCAAGCCTAAACATTTGGAGTACTAAATGGGTTGCTGGTAGATGCCCGGAGCCTAGGGAGGGGTTATTGACAATAGATCATGCGATATTAAGGAATTTATCAATTGCTGATCTAAGGCGAAATTATGGTACCTCGAATGATGATTCATGGGACGAGGGAATTATTCGGTATCCGTTCACAGATGAGTGTTGTAATGAAATATTGGCTATCCCCACTTGTAGGTCACAGAAATCGGACATTACTTACTGGCTGCATAATAGTAGGGGTGATTACACAGTGAAGAGTGGATATGGTGTGATTTTCGAGAGATTAATGTGGGAAATAAATCTGTATACTTCCCTTAAACTAGAAGGATTATAACGATTTAATAAAGATGATCTAAGGTCATAAAATAAAATACATAAACATAAGTAAAAAGATTTCGAATTAACCTTCGGTCCTAGCAAATATGGCCTAAGAACAATATCAAAATTGATATTCGCCTATTAGTTGCACCCAAGACGATCTGAGATATGCCCTTTGATTATGCTAGAAATCAATCTAAAATTTTCTATAAAATTTAATTGTCTTTGTGTTCTTGTGATGAGAAAGAGGAGGCTAGGTCAAGAAAAAGCATTTGGAAGTGGTTCTTCAACCATACTTTTACCGAAGTTAAGAGAGGTATGTCATTCCCAATCAGGAGTATGTCGTCAACATACAATATTAGGAAGACAACCTTGCTCCCACTCGACTTGATATATAGACATGGTTCCTCGACCGATCGAGTAAATCCATTCTCTTTTATCACCTGGTCGAATCGATGATTCCAACTCCGAGATGCTTGCTTAAGTCCATAAATGGAACGCTTAAGCTTGCACACTTTCTTAGGATGTTCAGGATCGATGAAACCTTCGGGTTGTACCATGTACAACTCTTCCTCAAAATAACCGTTTAAGAAGGTGGTTTTCACATCCATTTGCCAAATTTCATAGTCATGAAAAGCGGCAATCGCTAAGATAATCCGAATGGAACGCAGCATGACTACGGGTGCAAAAATTTCATCGTAGTGCAAACCTGGCACTTGGGTGAAACCTTTAGAAACTAGTCGTGCTTTATAGATATCTTGTTGACCTTCCACAGAATGCTTTATCTTGTAAAGCCATTTGCATTGAAG
This sequence comes from Silene latifolia, assembly GCF_048544455.1. Taxonomy (NCBI): domain Eukaryota; kingdom Viridiplantae; phylum Streptophyta; class Magnoliopsida; order Caryophyllales; family Caryophyllaceae; genus Silene; species Silene latifolia. Next base: position 452,178,369 of record NC_133538.1, read on the forward strand.
GGGACGAACCTTAGCAGGTAAGTCAACAAGATCCCATACGTTGTTCTCATACATGGAGTCCATCTCGGATTGCATGGCCTCAAGCCATAGCTTTGAGTCGGAACTAGTCATGGCACCTTTATAGGTTGCGGGTTCACTACTCGTTAGGAGTAGAATGTCATCTATGTCATGTTCCTCGACCATACCAATGTATCTGTCCGGAGGAATAGAGACTCTTCCCGACCTCCTAGGTTCCTCAGGAATATTAACCGCAGCCGGGATTGAAGGAATTGGTTCCTCCAATGGTTGCTCGGTATTTGGTTCTGGAACCTCCGACAGTTTGAAGGTTCTATCACTCTTTGCATTCTCGAGAAATTCCTTCTCTAAGAATGTCGCACTAGCCGCAACAAATACACGTTGTTCGGTTGGCGAATAAAAGTAATGACCAAGTGTTCCCTTAGGATAACCTATAAAGTATGTCTTGGCCGATCGCGGGCCGAGCTTATCCTCGTGTCTCCACTTGACATAAGCCTCGCAGCCCCAAACCCGTATAAAGGACAAGTTAGGGACTGTTCCCTTCCATAGTTCATATGGAGTCTTGTCAACAGCTTTAGACGGACTTCGGTTAAGTATTAGAGCAGCTAACAGAAGAGCATAACCCCACAATGAGTCAGGCAACACGGTGTGACTCATCATGGATCGAACCATATCAAGTAGTGTTCGATTTCTCCGTTCGGACACACCATTCAACTGAGGTGTTCCAGGTGGAGTTAACTGTAAGGCAATCCCACAGTCTTTGAGGTGTTGATCAAACTCGTGAGAAAGATACTCGCCACCACGGTCTGATCGCAGTGTTTTAATCTTTCTACCCAAAAGGTTCATGCCCGATTCTGGTATTCCTTGAATTTCTCAAAGAATTCACTTTTGTGCTTCATCAAGTAGACATAGCCATATCTACTTAAATCGTCCGTGAAAGTGATGAAATACCTATAGCCTTCTCGTGCGGTGATTGACATAGGTCCACACACATCCGTATGTATGAGTCCTAATAGGTCAGCAGCGCGCATTCCAACACCTTTGAAGGAAATTCGAGTCATCTTACCAATGAGACATGATTCACACGTGCCAAATGATTGAAAATCAAAGGCCGAGATAGCTCCATTCTTTATGAGCTGTTTTACGCGTTTCTTATTAATGTGTCCCATACGGCAGTGCCATAGGTATGTTTGATCTTTGTCACCAACCTTTAACTTCTTATTCATTACGTGTAATATTTCGGTGGTCTGATCTAAAACATAAATTCCGTTCATGGAGACTGCCTTGCCATAAATCATATCGTGTAATGAGAAAATGCAAGAATTATTCTCTATTACAAATGAAAAACCAAGTTTGTCAAGTGCGAAATCAAATAATGTTTTTAGAAAGACTGGGTACATAATAGCAGTTATATAAAAATAACTCAAATCCGCTAGGAAGCTGGATCACGTATGTTCCCCTCGAGACGGCAGCCACTCGTGCTCCATTCCCGACACGCAGGTCCACCTCACCCTTTACGAGGGGTTCGATGTTTCGGAGCCCCTGCACATGATTACACAGATGAGAACCACAACCAGTATCTAGTACCCAAGTTTCGTAACTTGCGTGGTTAATCTCAATCATATGAATAAAAGTAGAAGAGGAAGAAGATATACCAACAGGTTTAACGCGACCTGCTTTTATGTCCTCATGGTAAACAGGATATGTACGCCTCCAATGCCCAGTCTTGTGGCAGTGATGGCATTCCATGTTTTCGATCATGCTCTTTGTCGCGCCTGATGAGTTGCTTGCCTCACCAGGCCCACTCTTACCTGATCCCGACTTCTTAAACTTCGGTTTACCTCCCGCTAGGTCTGCCTGAGCTTTGCCCTTACCCTTGCCCTTATTTGACACAACGAGAACATCCTGTTTCAAGCTCCCACTGAACTTCATGTCCTTCTCGGTCTGTACGAGAAGGGAGTGTAGTTCATGAGGACTTTTCTTCAAATCATTCATATAGTAATTTGCTCTAAAGAGCGCAAAACCATCGTGGAGTGAATGAAGCATGTGGTCAATCACGATGTTCTCGCTGATTTTACAATCAAGCGCCTCCAGTCTCTCGACATTCTCAATCATGCTGAGAATGTGTGGGCTAACCGGTTGGCCCTTCTGGAGTCTCGCATCAAAGAAGCGAGTGGTATGCTCATAGGTCACGATTCTCGGGTCTTTCGAGAATTCCTTAGTGAGCGTGGTGAAAATCTTGTTTGCACCTTGGGCTATGAAGCGTTTCTGCAAATTGGATTCCATTGCAAAAATGAGTACGTTTTTAATCGCACCCGCTTCCATGACGAAATCGTTATACTTGGCGATCTCGTTAGCTCCAGCCGTGGGACCTGGGTTTGACGGGATGGGCTCATCGAGAATTTGAGCTTCCGTCACCCGGCAAGATTCCGTAATGCCGCCTCACATCCGCGAAGTTTGATCCATCATTCTTGATCGAGTTGACCGATTCATCCGATTCATGAAGATCCGAAGCCAGGACTCACGGTCCAATGTGGCACTTGGCATTGGGTCGTCAGCACGACCAGCCATTTTGTTATTAGCAGTTTAAGTGATCGTGATCTACACTGAAAAGAAAGGAAAAACAAAACGAAATAAGCAACTCATCGAGGTGATTTAAGTCTATTAAAAATTCATTTTAATCGTGTAGACTCATTGCACTTGTATAATTGATCTCCCTCAAGAATAATACAAGTGATCCCAAGACTCAATTTCCGTAAATTGATAAGCCAACTGTTTAGCTAGTTCTATCGTTAGAACTCTTGATCGATAGATTTCCGTAAATCCTATCTATAGTCCACCATAATCACAGGATCGTACGAGTGACCATAGTGTTGAGATAAAATAGGTCAATCAGTTCCAACTTACCCGACGTAGAAGGGGTCATATTATGCCTACCGACGAAGAAGGGATTCATTGGAGTTTGACCTATAAAGACTGTTCTCAATTTTTGTTTATACGAGGAAGATCCCATCAACTTAGTTTTAATTCATTTTAAGTGAACGAAAAACTAGCATTACGTGAATGAATTAACTTAGGTGATGGCCTAAATAAAAACATGTGATATCTGTATATCAAAGAAAACTAACGCGTGACCTCTATATGAGTCAGTTTTCATGCAATTATTAGGTGGTTTGGTTTTAGGCGGAAAATGATGCAATCTATCGTTACGATAAAATAAATAAAAGAATGCAAAACGTAAATAAAAATTCCAAGTGTGGCCTATCCTAGTAAACGAACATAATACAACTTTGGAATCCACCGTTGGACCCACGAAGCTTGTCTTGATGTTCCATCTTTGTCCATGCAGCGGGAGTGAGCATCCGATCTCCATCTTTGGTCTTCTCAAAAATTACAATTTAAAATTTACAAAATATAAACCTATTTACATTCTAAATAAAAACTGTAATTACAAGGAAAAATCCAAAACGGAGATACGAGATCTCAAAATACAACCAAGACCGTGTTCCATCATTACGGTAACACGTTCTACTAAGGCCACACTATGTTACAACCGTTTGTAAAATAAATACGTAATAAAAAGACATTCAAGGCATTCAAAATAACGATAATTTAAAATGCATCAACTAAAACTAAAATTTATTCGTGACATAACTTCGTAATTATGTTAAATTTATCCAAACCACCCTTTTACGATTAAAATTATGTGACAAAACCGCTTCTATCATCTTAATTTTAATCCATTACAATCCGTTATTTTAAATTCGCTTTAAAATAACTATCTGGTACGTGAGTGAACCGTTTCACTATCAAGCGAGTGTACTATATCCGTATAAAGTACATATTATGGCCAAAAGAAAATTTAAAACAAAAGAAATAAATTTTACACGCTGCCAGAACAAAAATTCCTCGATTGAGACACTAAAGTCCTCGATCGAAGAACAAAAAGGCTCGATCGACTGAAGCTGCCACTCGATCGAGAAGATTGCCAAACAGAAAGTGCTCGATCGACTAAACTAGGGGTCGATCGAGGACTTATATTAGCAAACCTGTTCGATCGAGCACGAGGACTTCTCGATCGAACAGATGGGGTTTTAAAACAGGTCGATCGAGTATAACATGTACTCGATCGAGCAACAACAAGTCAGAAAAGCTCTCGATCGATTAGAAATCCACTCGATCGAGACCAAAAACAGTTCTGAAAATTAAAAACCCTCGTGAAAACATTTGTCAAAACAAAACCAAAGGTGATTTTGATCTAATACGTATAAAATCAAAACAACAATTTGACAAAACCTTAACATATTGCTATAATTTCCGTATAAAATAACAATATGCATAAAACAGATCGAAAACAGACACGAAACAGCCGTGAAACACATGAGGCCGCACGGTTTTCGAGACAATAAAAATCGTTTCAAATCGTTTTTATAAAAATCACAATGAAAAATATACGTGGCCTCGCTCTGATACCACTTGTGGGGAAATATCCGTAAAATTCCCTTAAAATTTAGGACTATAACGTATTTTTAACATGTGATTATCGTCATAAAACATAAATTCAAGAGAAACGATAAGGAATAAGAATCAACCTCGGGTCCTTGGTGAATTCGGCCTAAGAACAGAAATCAAAGTAGATTTCCTCCTAATCGTTGCACCCAAGACCGTCTGAGACTATGCCCCTTGTGCTAGAAAGTACTCTCTAATTGCCTTGCAATATTGAGAGAGTTTATGTGAGGTTTTTCGATGTGAGATCTAGGTTTCAGAGTGAATGCCTCCAAAACCTAATTTTCTGTAAAATGAAAATGCTTAGGTCAAAAGGAGAGAGAGCCTAATTTCACAAACATAAGTCAATAATTTCAATTATGTATCCCAATTATATGTGTATAAACTCGAATCAACAATTCGTCAACCGTAATTTAATCCGTATTAAATAATTATCTCAACATCGCGTTTGAATAATTATTAGTCAATAACTCCGACTAACTGCTTAGTCATATTAGGCATCAACATGACTGTATTTTCATACTGTCACATCTCTCAAACGTATCCTATAGGTGTGACTTTTAGGGACCAGTTGATCACCGCCATCTGTATGACAATAACGTCAAACTTATCTAGCAAGCCAACCGTTATTGATAAACGTGGATCAACTGATAATAATATAAAAGTATGCCCTTTGATCCTTTTAGAGATTTATAAGTCCTTGCACTAACTGTAGAGGACACCAGCCCCAACAAGCTCCCACTTGTCCGTACAAGTGTACGTGCAATGACGTTATCCGCACTCACTGGAGGACACAAGCTCCAACAGCGAAATGGGATAATCTTTTAGGGTGAGGTTTTTCATCCGCGGAGGTTTCTTAATGAATGGACTAGAGTGGTGGAGTTGACTGATCAGGCAGTCAATAAAGCAATGGAGGAGAAGGAGAGTAGGACTGCTAGTTCGTATTCCCCCATGGATAATCAGATCTTGGAAATATGAGATAGTAAGCTGATATGTGTGGTGGGGATTTCTGGTTCATGTGCTAATGTCAGGGTTATGGTGGATGCGCGAAGAAAGAGTAATACGTCTGTCGGCATTGGATGAGTGGCTTTTGAGGAAATAGGGGATTGTATCTTTGAAGGTTGCCGAAAAATCAAAGCGGAATCAGCACTGCAAGCCGAAGCCCTTGGTATTCGGGAAGTACTCCTTTGGGCGAGGCAACGAGCTTTATAGCACTTTTAGTTTCTTCAGATTGCCTTTCACTAATTTTTTTTTTTGCAGCTGTCGAGAGAGCGCATCCTCTCACAAAAGAGCTTCTTGATGACATCCAATGTTTATTTTCATATTTTCATTGTTTATCGTTTAGTTATATCCCTAGATCATTTAATTGTATTACTATCGCCTTGCTTGTAAGGCTATGATTAGCTAGGATATCTTCCTTTACGGCGGCCCAAAAAAAAAGATGATAAAGACAACAGAAGGCTCACTCACCAAAATCAAACACAATTAAGCAAACAAAACAAACACACAGCATAATTTTGGTGGGCGGGATGCAAGATGGGGAATAATATTCACTGGTGTAGCAAAAATTTCCTGAGATTACCTAAGAGTGCGGGCGGGCTAGGAATCAGAAATGTCGAATGTCTCAACCAAGCTTTGCTGGCCAAGCACGGATGGAGAATTGTCTCTGGGGAGAATTCTTTATTCAGCAGAATCTTCAGGCAAAAATTGTTTCGTTCTCAGGTTTTCCAACATGACATGCGCCCCATTAGCGGTTCTGGCAGTTCGTGGGGCATTCGTAGCATTTTACACGGGCTGTCTTTTGTTCTGGATAACATTGGTTGGAAGATCGGGACGGATTCGAGGCTGAATGTGTGGACCTCTAGATGAGTGGGGGGAAAGTGTCCGGAACCGAAGGGTATATGGCTTGAGCTGAACCATAGCCATATGGCACAGTTGCAGGTAAGGAACCTTCTTCAACAGAATGGAAAGTGGGATACTGCTTTTATTAAGTCCGTGTTCGAGGATGAGTGGGCAACTCGAATTCTTGCCATCCCATCAAGCGAAATCAGATTGAGGGATACGATTTTCTGGCCATACACGAAGGCCGGGATCTTTACTGTCAAGAGCGGATATGGACTTATTTTTAATAGGTACATGGCCACAAGAGGCACCAGTACAGACAGATCAAGAATCAATGATCGGGGGAGGGAGTTCTGTAGGAAAACGCTATGGCATTTACCACTCCCTATGGTTTGGAAAATACTTCTCTGGAAGATCATTGTAAAGGCTTTGCCTACCGGGAGTGAGTTCCATAAACGTAAGCTGGATGTTGAACCTTACTGTAGTATGTGCAGAGGCGATAAAAAATGCATTGAAACTTTGGAATATCTCTTTCGCGACTGTAGCCTCGCTCGAAGACTCTGGGCGGGATCAACTCTAGGCATCCGGGTAGAAAATGCTGCAGGTATTTCGATCTCGGACTGGATATATGACTGGATAAGATACTTGTCCACTACTGAAGGGGGAGAAGAAATTTTGATTACCTTTGTGGCAGTCCTGTGGGGTTTGTGGTCGCTAAGGAACAATGTCATTTTCCAGAATTTGGATTTAAACCTGTTCACGATAACGGGATGTTTTTATAATTCCATTCGGGAGAAAATACAAATGTTGTGTAACTCCGCACCTACAAAGCAACCCCTGTCATTGTTACAAAACTCCGAAGAAGGTTCGTCACATGAAGATAGGGAGGCCATTCGCAATGGACACCCCGTCCGCCTTATTGGAAATCACAGCAATTGCGCGGTGGTAAGGATCAAAGTGGATGCTAGCTGGGTACGGGGTTTTGTTGCGGCGGTAGGTTGGATTGCTTTCGACCATACGGGAAAGGAACTCGAGAGGAGGAAGGTTCGCTGAATCGGCTTTGCAAGCAGAAGCACTAGGAGTCAGAGATGTTTTGGTATGGGCCCAGGAGAAGAAGTTTCTTCACATTGACTTATCGTCTGACTGTTTGCAGCTTATCAATCAAATTGCAGGGCTTGACAAGGAGGATCACATGATTGCGGGGCTTCTTGCGGATCTTCGTGATCGACTTAGTTTCTTTCATTGCTTGAGTCTTAATTTTATTCTGAGACGTCTGAATGTTATAGCGCATGGGTTGGCTAAACAAGCCATGCGATTGTAACACCCTTCCTTTACAGCTGTCAAAAAAAAAAAAAAAAAAAAAAAAAAACTTTTCACACCCCATATCCCATGGCCTTCCACCACCACAACAACCACCCCTACCACCACCTAAACCACCACTCCAGCACCACAACATGCTGCTGCAATCACCCACCGCCACAACAACCACCACACTATTCTTCATCATCTTCATTTGATCCGTTTGTTATTGCAACAATAGTCTCTCAAATCCTCCAATCTCAAACTCCACCTCCTCATTACACCATTAATCCCACCTCCATTTCCACTAATCACACCAACCATGTTCACCATTCTCCCCATTTTCTCACTTCTCTTGTTCATCGTATTGATAATCTTGAATCTTCACTTCTTCATTTATCGTCGAATAATTTGAATCCGTTTTTTATTTAAAGAATTCTTCTTTTTTTGTTAAAGATGCTGCTGCTAGAGTTAATCACATTTTAGAGCTTTTCTTGTTCGTAGATCTAGGGTTCTTAGGCAGATTAAAGTTTTTGCTAATGTTAAATCGAGTTTGAATAGGATTAAATCTTAGTTTTCTGATCATGGTTTTGTTGATTTTGATTTTCTTTCTCATAGTGCTATGGATTTGCTTGTCAGGGTTGACTATTCAGGTAAAGTTTTGATTTTTTGACTTTGTTTTTTGGGGTGTTTTTTGACGATCGTTGTGATATTGGTTTGTGCATAGTCAATTGTTTACGGTTTTTGTGTGGGATACTTTAATCAAAAGTAAATAAATAATTGAGATGGATGGAGTAATTCGTAATTTATCTAGTATAAAAGCTAGGTTTTTCTTACTTTTTTATTGATCCCTTTTTTTTAGGGGTTGAAAAAACTTTTATTTAGGTAAGGCCCTCCATGTAAAATTACATATTTTTAATCTCTCCCCTCCTTTTACTAATTCCTAATTCTACTTCAAATGTGGGTTGCACAGGAAGTTTAATAACAAATCTAGCTAAAATAGATTAATGTAAAATTTCCAAGAAAAACATGTTTTTTTACTATACGCAAATTAAAGTTGTATTACTTACAAAATTTCTTTTATTTCTTAAATCAATTAAGGGATATAATAAATCTAGCTAAAATAGATTAATGTAAAATTTCCAAGAAAAACATGTTTTTTTACTATACGCAAATTAAAGTTGTATTACTTACAAAATTTCTTTTATTTCTTAAATCAATTAAGGGATGACTAACCAATTACAAGAGATATAAACGAAAACGTATTTTAATAATTTGATGTTGATGGTGGATATCGAAAAATAAATGTAAACTAATAATCAATGGACTATACAACATATGACAAAATAGTATACCGAGTCTTCATCCTTTATTGTAAAAAAAATTAAATACATAAAATAACCGATCTATTTATTTCAATTTTTGACCAAAAAAATTAAAATTACCAACTAAAATGAGTACTTTTTTCACCATGCATTTATTTTAGTGCCGTAACTTTAGATTTGTGAAGTAGGAATGACTAATGAGGTGAAGATGATAAGTAGATTGGATGGGGGTGAAGAGAGCAAAAAGGGTAAGAGTAAACATAATTGAATATTGTGTTGGGGGGTAATTTAGGGTATGAATAGTAGTATGAATTATGATGGACATGAGCTACAGACTTACACTGATTCGTCCAAATTTTGGTTGGTTTAGGCCTAGCTTACTAATCAATTTTTATAAAAAAAAACAATTAATTTATAGTATCTTTGTTAATTATTCCGTTGATTTCTTAAATATGAGTCATGAGTCATTGTTAATGCAACTTTTACGATAATGAGCATTTTTTGTTTTATTATTATTATTATTATTATTATTATTATTATTAGTGTTTAAATTTATTTATTTAAATTTCAGTATATTTTGTTATCATTATATTCATTGAATAAGTATACTTTTATTCAACTTAATTCTAATAATAAGATGTGGAGTAGAAATTAAATCATTTGGTCAAGTAATTGAATATTCAATCCCATGCAATTATCTAAACTATTTTCAATACTTATTCATTTAGTCAAGTTATTGAATATTCGACTATAAATTATATCCGCACTGATTTAAAATTATGATATTATACGTTATCATTATATATCTTATCATTTAAAGTAACCCGTGCATTTTTTGCACGGGATTAAAACTAGTGTAGAGGAGATTTTGGGTTGGGGGATCAAGGGTATTGGTCGAAACAGCTCAAAATCTTATTTGAGACCGTATTAAGCAAGCTTAAGACGGACTCTTTTCAAGCTATATGGTTCATTTAATGCTTGTTATAGTGAGTCAGTGACTATGTTGTAATGTTAAGACGGTTTTAAGCGAGAGTAAATCAACTGACTCGGGTTAGTTTTTGTGTGTGATATAATGTTTTTTCTGATTCAGTTCACGGGTGTGTTGTGTAGGGTGAGGATCAGATGATTAGGGATAGTAAGAAATCGGTAACCCGGAGATTGTTCAGTTTTTGGAATTGATTGATGGTGTTTGTGTGAAAAGGCATCACGTGATGACTAGGAAAATCAAAACTACGGGGTTGATGAGGAATGATAAAGCCAGAAGTGGTCATGATGGTAGGGGTTATTCCGAGCGTGCTGGGGGATTTAAGGGCCGAAATGTGGATAATGAGAAGAAACTAATCGCGAATTTGAAGGAGAGGGTTGAGAGGATAGGGAAGATATCTAAGGCACTCGAGGCAGATGAGGTAGTAGATGATGAAATGCAAGGATTTGAGCACACTGGTGATGCAAATGATGGTAATTTTGTTCATGGTATAACCAAATATGGTCTTAATAATGGGGTAAATTTGAATAAGAGGGCGCCACTCTCGGATGGTAAAAAAGGTGTTTGCTTTGTTGAGGATGGGAAGACGGTTAGGGTTTATAATGTTGATGGGACAAGATGAGTGCTGCCCGAGATATGGAGGAAATCGAGGAGTCTACCAAGGTTAGGGAAGAAGAAGACGAGGAAGAGGAAGCTCAGAGCGATGGGCAACAATCAACACAAGGTAGTGAAGATGTGACGAGTAGTAAGAGCTATGATTTCGATGGCATTGACAACGATGACAAAGAGTTCACTTTTCCTCCCCATGAACCTTTGAAGGGCGGAGCAAGAGCTGAATTTTCAACGAGGAAACCTGGTGTGGTGTGAAAATTGCTGGACTGTAAGCGAGTTTGATAATCTTAAAACTGTTATTGTTAGTGCAGTGGAACAATGGTTTTGTGTAAGTTGTAGTTTTGATTTTGTATGAACTGTTTCATTGAATTTTTGTGTAGTATGAGCATTGTATGGACTTTTGCGGCTTCGCCATGCTCTTACTGTTGGTGATTGAATGTACCAGTTAAACCTGTTGCTTGTAAGATGTAACCTGACTTTTGTCTATCTAGTTTAGTTTAGCTATGGCCTATCCTTCATTAATTATTTTGTACATTTCTAAGGTATTCCTACACTTGTATATTGCAAGTGCTATGTTTATGTCACTTTTATGTTACCCTGGCATGAAAGACTCTTCTTCTGGTGTAAACTTCGGACTGAGATACTTAGGAGTGCGTTAAAATACAAAAATAAGAACGAAAGTGTTAAAATGTGTAATGTATTATAAGGGTAAAATGTGTGTTGTTTGTATTGCCAATCATAAGACGTATAAATACAAGAGAATGGAAACGGGATAAATAAACCCTAAGTAGTAATGGGCCGAAGTCCGGCCTAATATCCCCCCTCAAACTGGAGCGTGTAAATCAAGAACGCCCAGTTTGCTAAGAAGAAAATCAAATTGCGCCGATCTCAAAGCTTTAGTAAAGACATCCGCGAGTTGAGAACTAGAGTCAACCTGAGATGTAGTAATAAGCCCATCAGTTATGGCATCTCGGATGAAGTGACAGTCGACCTCGATATGCTTTGTGCGCTCGTGGAAGACTGGATTCTGGGCAATAGAGAGAGCCGATTGACTGTAAGAAAAAAGAGGTATAGGACGTGGGACAGACACGCCTAAGCTCGAAAGAAGTCCCAAGAGCCACTTTAATTCACAAAAGAGTCCAACCATAGCACGATACTCGGCCTCAGCAGATGAAAGTGAGACGGTGCACTGTTTCTTTGTTTTCCAAGAGACGGGTGAATCACCGACAAACACGAGCCAACCCGAGACAGAGCGACGGGTTAAAGGACACTTAGCATAATCCGAATCACACCACCCTGAAAGATTCAAGGTGCTATCGAAGCGTAATAAAATGCCTTGACTTGGTTTGCTTTTTAAATAACGAACCACGCGAAGAGCGGCATCAAAATGCTCTTTTCGTGGTTGATGAAGAAACTGAGACAAAATGTGGACCGCATAAGTAAGGTCGGGACGGGTCACAGCAAGATAGACAAGACGCCCGACGAGTCGACGATAAGACTCCACGTCCGTGACAAGCTCGCCCGTAGCCAGGCCCAACTGATGATGCTGCTCCATCGAAGTGGCCACGAGTTTTGCACCAAGGAGCCCAACTTCGGAAATGATATCCAACGCATATTTACGCTGATTAAGAAAAATACATTCCGAACTTCGAGCAACCTCAATATCCAAGAAATATTTTAACGGACCCAAATCATTCATATGAAAACAATTATTAAGATATGCCTTGAAAGATTTAATAGCAGCAGAGTCATTTCCGTAAATCACAAGATCATCCACGTAAACTAAGACATGAATGCATACCTCGGCCTGGGAATAACTGAACAATGAATAATCAGAGTAAGATTGAATAAAGCCATAAGTGCGTAATGCAGCGCCTAGCTTAGCAAACCAACATCGGGGCGCCTGACGAAGGCCGTATAAGGACTTACGCAATTTACACACCTTGCCTTCCTTACCTTTACTGAAACCGGGAGGCAACCGCATATAGACCTCTTCAGATAAATCTCCATGTAAAAAGGCATTATGGACATCCATCTGATGAAGTTCCCATTTGCGAATAGCAGCAACAGCCAGAAAGGTACGAATAGTAGTCATTTTAACCACGGGTGCAAAAGTCTCACCGAAATCAATCCCTTCAATCTGATGGTTCCCAAATATAACGAGGCGAGCTTTGTATCGTTCTACTTGCCCATTATACCGATAATTTTATAAACCCAACGACAGCCAAGAGCCTTTTTATCAGCTGGAAGATCTGTCAACTCCCAAGTGCCATTTGTTTCAAGGGCATCAATTTCAACTTGCATAGCTTCGCGCCATTTGGGATCATTAATAGCGATACGAAAGGAGGGAGGTTCAACACCTTCCGTAATTGGTGCAAGAAAGTGACGATGCTTTGCAGAAAATTTATTACAGTTAAGATAATGAGCAAGAGCAAAGGGAGTACCTGAGGACGAGGTGGAAGTGGAGCTGGCGGGAGAGGACGGTGGTGTGGTGGGGTCTGCGGTGGTGCCAACCAGAAAACCACGAAGCCTTGTGGACGGAATTTTTAGCCGATGTCCACGGCCAAGGACCTCGGGATTAGTGACAGCCTCAGTTTCCGAATTAGGATCCGTGGCAGCGCCCGAAACAGTACCCGAAGCATCATCCAAAGCGACATTCTCATTAGTGGGACCTGAAGTATCATGATGCTCTTGTTCGGTATTGCCCGTAGGAATTTCTTGCGTGGTGCCTGTATCCGAAATGGATATGGGTTCGTCGGAATTAATGACCTCGTCTTCAGCAAAAAATGGAGAAGAAGGATTCGGGGTAGGAGAATACCCGGTGGAAGAATTGACTGTATATGGGAATGATTGCTCATAAAAATAAACATCTCGAGAGACGAAAATATCGCCAGTAGCAATGTCAAAGACTTTCCAACCTTTCTTATTATATGGATAGCCAATGAAAATACATTTGCGGCTACGAGGAGCAAATTTATCGCCATTGGTTTTTTGGTTGTGAACAAAGCATAAACACCCGAATACCCGTGTATTATCATAAGACGGGGGAATACCAAACAGAACCTCATAAGGGGTTTTATTATAAAGAAGTAGTGAGGGGGTGCGATTAATTAAATAAGCAGCCGATAAGACACATTCGCCCCAAAAAGTGGTCGGAAGATTGGCTTGAAATAGGGGGGCACGGGCAACGTTTAATATGTGACGGTGTTTACGTTCAACCCGTCCATTCTGCTGAGGCGTACCCACACAGGATGTTTGAAATAGTATCCCATTTTTCACAAAATAATCGGCCATATTATTAAATTCAGTCCCATTATCCGACTAAACGATTTTAACCTTTTTAGAGAATTGGATGCCAACCATGGCTAAGAAATTCATAAACATCGGTGTAACCTCAGTTTTGACAAAAAGAAGATAGACCCAGACGGCGCGAGAGCAGTCATCCACAATAGTTAAGAAATACTTCGCACCACACGTAGATGGGGTACGATAAAGACCCCATAAATCGTAATGAATTAATTTGAAAATGTTTGAAGCATTATTAGAATTCAATTTGAAACTATGACGACATTTTTTGGCCTGATGACAAACATCACACGCAACATTAACAGGAATACGAAATTTGCTAGCTTGAGGAATTAAATGAATAACTTTATTAGAAGGGTGACCAAGACGCTTGTGCCACAAATCAAAAGAAGTTTCAGCGCTCACCCGATGCACCTTAGAAGACCGTCCCACCACACGCAAAAAATAAAGACCGTCCTTGAACTCACCGACTCCAATCCTCGTCCTCAATAAGGGTTCTGAATGTGACAAGATTGATTAGTGAAGCTCAGAACAAAACTAGTAGCAGTAACCAATTGTGAAACTGAAATCAAATTACACGTGAGGCTTGGGACATATAAAACATTAGCTAAAGTTAAAAAAATCATTCAACTATACAGACCCAGCTAACTTGGCCGAAACCGTTTGTCCATTAGGGAGGCGAACCGAGCGAGACGGGATCGAATATGTATCAAACAAGCAACTAATATCACCGGTCACATGATGTAAAGCCCCGGTATCGATAATCCATTCAAAAGACATACCAGAGAGACGGTCACAAGAAGGGTCTGACTTCAAGACATTAGCACGAACAGGCGAGGAAGAAGTGGAGGCCGAGGAACCCAATTTAGCACGAGTCCGAGCCTTAACCTCTTCTAGCGTCCGTGGGCGATCACCTCACCAATCAGGGAACTTTTGAGATTTAATAAAAAAAGATGCAACCTCATGTCCAGAGAGAGTACAGAACGAGCATACCAGTTTACGACGCGCCTGCCTTTCGAGATCACGAAGAGCACGCCAATCAGTAGGTGGTGGCACCTGAGATGAGGAACGAACGGCAAAGGCCATGGCCTCGGCAATTTCGACAGGGGCAGGAGCCGAGCCACGAGCACGAAGTCGTTCCTCCTGTAAGACTAACTGGAAGGCACGATTAAGGGTAGGCAACGTGTCAAGAGACAAGAGTTGGAAGCGAAGGTTACCGTAAATCGAACGATCAAGGCCCATAAGGAATTTATGAAGTCGTTCAGATTCTTGACGAGCAAGGGAATTTTTATCGATGCCACAAAGACAACGACCACATTTACAGGCAAACGGAGGTTCGTGGTTGGCAAGAGCATCCCATAAAGCTTTTAATTGTACAAAATAAGAGGTAGCAGACATACCATGAATTTGATGACAATCGTGAAGTTGGGATTTAAGGGCATGGATCTTCGAACCGTCGACAGTGGAGAAGCGTTCCGCCAAATCGTCCCAAAGGAGACGAGCATCTTCACAGTAGGAGATACTACTTTTGACAGATTCGTCAATGGAGTGCATAATCCATTGTACGAGAGTACAATGGACGACTTCCCACTGCTCAAGCAAGGACTTGTCAGTCGGCTTTTCAATGGACCCATCGCAAAAACCAAATTTCCGTCTCGATTTAAGAGACATTTTCATGGACCGACTTCATTCCTCATAGTTATCACTACAAAGCTTGACATGAGAAACAGATTGGCCATGGACATCGTGACTCCCGAGATAATAAGGAGACATGACATCAATTTTGTTTGCGGAAGCGGTAGCGGAATCGCCATCCTTCGTCATGTTGAGGAAGCAAGAGACGTAGGATAAGCGAGGCAAGGGAGGAAGGATCGAAAAAAATTAGGGTTTGATAGGAAACCGTGAACCTGATACCATGTTAAAATGTGTAATGTATTATAAGGGTAAAATGTGTGTTGTTTGTATTGCCAATCATAAGACGTATAAATACAAGAGAATGGAAACGGGATAAATAAACCCTAAGTCGTAATGGGCCGAAGTCCGGCCTAATAGAAAGGCGGACGAGGGATGGAGGCGAAGGGGAAGGAGAATGAAGGAAGTTTTCACTCTAAATCTTTTCTGTGTTACTGTGAATTTTATTTGGTGTGAGATCTTTATTTCCCTCGTACCCTATTTAGTAACCCAACAATGTTTGTGACTTTGTTAACGAAATTTTAAAGCTATTTTCTTTTATATAAAATTTCTAAGGTACACACGGTATACTATATCACAATGCACCCTAATTAATGAGAATGCATTGTTTTTGTTCACATTTTGAGTATGTTTTGGTTTTCAGGGACAATATGTCAATTTCAATTTTCGCACTGATTAGGTTTATAGTGACATGGTAGTATGGTACTAGATGTACTGAAATTTGTTTTCTTATAATATGCATTATAACTTTAAATTACTCCCTCCAAGTATTTTTCCCATCTAATATATGTGAGTAGTATTTTATTGAAATAGGAAGAACATAAGTGTATGGATGAATAGTTCTCTTGATAAATCAAATATGACAAATTTGACATTATTGTGTATATTAGGGAGCTTTATTGCTGAAGTTAACAAACTAAAATCAAATGTAGACAATATAAAATAGAGAATAACATGGGCGGATCCAAGGGTAGGCTACTCGGCTAAAGCCCGAGTAGTTTCTGAGACATAAAATATTTAGGATATGACGTACTAAGTAATCAGATGATAGCATGTGGTCTGTTGGTCTTGTACTTGTTTTTCACCTAGGCTACCTAGGTTCGAATCTCAACAAGGTTTTTCTACCTGATAGTTTATTTTATTTCTTCCCATTATAATTGTGTGAGTTGCTCAGTTGCATTAGTTATTTGTGCTCTTTGTTTTATTTGTATTAGCCATTTCTTTTTATTTTTCATTTCCAATCAATTATCATTCATTTACGACAAACGAGTAAGCTAAGATTCGGTATGAATAATATTATATAACATTCCCTCCATTATATTAAATTTGTACTTCCTATGTCTCAATCATTTGTCAATTCTGAATGGTTACAACTTTTCCGAGCTGCCTCAGTTTTGCATCTACCCATTCTTATTTCGGATCATGCTCCAATTATCCTCAAGTTTTTTCTTCTACAAATAATCGTAGACGCCCATAACGCCTTGATAACTGGTGCTTGCATTCTCCGGAGATTGCTCAAATGGTTGATAATGCATGGAAACTTTCTGTTCCTGGCTCTCCAATGTTTGTGTTATCCCACCGTCTTGCCGCAATTCGGTTTTCTATAATGCAATGGTTGATTCATCATCGTATCTCTCACGGTATTAACTGGTCTGCTATTCAGAATGAAATTCATAGCTCCAACAATCAGGTTGTGGATGTTTAGTCGGCAACAACTTTTCAAGATGTTCGTTCTTTACAATTACAACTCATTCAAAAACAGCATGCATATTGGTTACATCGGTCAAAATTAAAGAATGAGATTCTTGATGGACTCCCGTCTCGTTTCTTATATTCCCGTGTTAAACAGCGATCTTCACATCAGCGCATTCTTGCTTTACTTTCTGGCTCAGGAGAATGGTTATATACTCCTGACAAGATTGCTTTGGAGATTACTTCTTTTTTCAAGGAGCTACTTTGTTCTACCCCTCCTCATGATCCTGGCCCTCCTGAAGGTTTTATTGACCCTTTGCTTTTGTCACTCGAGCTTCCAATGCTGAGTGCAGAAGACGGCTTATTGTTACCAGCCCCTTTCTCAGAGAGTGATATTGTTCATGCACTAAATGGTATGGATGGGTTGAAGTTTCCCGGGCCTGATGGTATTACCTAGAAATTCTTCCAAATTTATTGGTCCCAGATTGGTCAACTTGTTACTTTGACTCTTCTTCGGTTTCTTAATACGGGAGTTCTATTGAAAGAATGGAATCACACGCATATCGTTCTTATTCCTAAAGTGGAGAACCCTGAGCTCGTTTTTCAATTCCATCATATCAGTCTATGTAATGTTATTTATCGCCTTGCATCCAAGTGTCTTGCCAATCCACTCAAGCTAGTTATTTCATCAATTGTTTCGGAATCTCAGTAGGCTTTTGTCCCTGATCAACTTATGTTGGATGGCTGTCTTATTACGCATAAAATTATACACTATCTTAATAAGACTAAGAAGGTATCGGTTTCTTATGCTGCTCTGAAGCTTGACATGCACAAAGCTTTTGATCGAGTTTCGTGGAATTTCCTTATTGCCATAATGAAAAAATTCGGGTTCCCTATCTTTTAGCAAAATATTATCTGGGAATACATTTCAACTGTCACTTATAATGTCCTAATTAATGGTGAGCCATCTATTTCTTTTCGACCTTCTTGTGGCATGCGTCAAGGTGATCAACTCTCACCTTATTTATAATGTGTATGGAGATTTTATCATGTCAATTGCGTGACGCTGAGAGACTTGGAACCATACACGGCCTCAAGATTTCTTGCTATGCTCCTCCTATCACCTATTTATTTTATGTTGATGGTGCCTTTATTTCCTGTAAAGATAATCCAAGTTATTTTGAGGGGCTACGAGATTTGTTTCGCTGTTTCGAGCTGGCCTCAGGGCAAATGATAAATCTTGATAAATCCTTTGTTAAATTCAGTCCAAACACACCGACTGATTTCCGATCACATTTGGCAGCTATACTCAAGGTGAAGACGTCTAATTGTTTTGGGAATTATTTGGGTGTCCCAGTTGATCTTTCCTCAAAGAAGGCTTCAGTTTTTAACCCGCTTCTAGACAAAATGACAAAACCTATTATTGTTTGGTCGACTCTTTTTCTTAGTAAGCCTTCTAAATTGCTCATCATCAATTCTATTCTTTTGGGTTCAATCTGATATTTGTTGACATCCATTCCTTTTCCAATTGGGATTTGCAAGAAGATCGACTCATTGATTACTTCTTTTTGGTGGCGTAAAGATATGAAATACAAATCTATTCATTGGCTTTCTAGGGACTCTTTGCAGCTTCCTCGTGAGAGTGATGGTCTTGGTTTTAAGTCGGTCTCACTATTAAGTCAGGCTTCCCTTATGAAGATTTTTTGGCGTATTCATCATCATCCCTCTGGGTTATTAGCAAAATTCATGGTCCCGAAATATCCGAAGGATTTACCTATTCCCGTTTCGAAATCAAAAGTCTCTCAACCATCTTTTATATTGTTTGGCATTTGCCGCGCTGCTTCTGCTTTCTCCCCTGCTCTATCTTGGAAGCTTGGTAATGGTGCCTCGGTTGATCTTCTCACAAGTCGATGAGTTAAAGGGAATGTTCCATCTGTGCGACCATGTTTTAATGCCTCATCTCCTGCGCTTTCTGATCTGCTTAGTAATTCAGGTAATTAATTGGAATCAACTAGCAGTTTTTCGTGTTTTTGAGTCCTCGTGTGCCAAGGTAATTCTCGCTATGGAACCTCCTCATATTGATATCGATGATTTACTCTATTGGAAGTTCACAGAGGATGGAGTTTACACGGTTAGATCGGGTTACTCTTTCCTGCTGTCACAACATTCCTTCTCCTGCTCGCCTTCATTCTATTCTGCCTTTCCGTGGAAAGTTCTTTGGGGTATTCGTTCTTCTACTAAGTTACCTCTTCTAGTATGGCGCATAGTACATAATATTCTTCCCTCCTTAGATAATATTTCTCTCCGTGGAATTCAGGTTAGTACTTCTTATGTTTTTTGTCACTCTTATCCGGAGTCTTTAAATCATTTATTTCGCTCTTGCACTGTTGCTCGACATGTATGGCTTTCTTCAGCTCTTGGACTTAATTCTGTGGCTAATCCGGGAGTTCCATTGCAACGATGGCTTGATGATCATATAAGATATTTTCAACGACTCCAGGATAACGCATATCATTGCTTTCTGCATTTCCTTTGTATTATTAAGGCAATTTGGATGGTTCGCAACTCAGTTGTCTTTGAGAATTGCTCAGTAAACCCAATTGAGATTTTACATCTGTCTGATTACCTTCTTGTCACTCATTCTCAGCTACCAGTGGTTTGGCCATCCCATTTGAAGATTCAGAATTTAAGTTGCCTTTCTAGCTATAAAAATGTGATGCCATTTGCTAATGTTTCTTACTATATTTTGGTCCGTAGGTCCTCTTTTGGAGATCAGTTCGTGATATCTACAACGGATTCACTCACTTGCAATACTGTTAAGCATCATATTAGGGCTTCCTCTGTTTTCGCTGCAACTACAAAATGACTCCTTATCACCAAGTACAGGGCTCATAATGCTTTGTTACCTTCCGTCTCCTTCCAGGTTACATCACAAAAGCTATCTTCAGTTCTGGCCTCCACAGCGCCAGTACCAATTGAATTGCGTCACTCTTTGTGCGTTATTCGCAATTTCCTTCGCATGTTTGTTCAGTGGTCAGTTCGCAATACATTGTGTTTGTTTACTTGCCTTTATATATAAAGTTCATTGTTGTCAAAAAAAAAGATCATTTGTCTACGGATTATAATACCCCTTATAAATGATAAAAAAGTAAACAACTACCCCCTCCTATTCTCAATAACTCTCCCTATTTTCTTTTTTCATCTATTCACAATACTCTCTTTATTTTCTTATTTGGCAAACTTTTATACTTATTTTAATCACCCCACCCCACAACAATATCTCACAATACCCATACTTTATCTTATTTTAAGCACCTTATCCCACAACAATACTTATTTTAACCACCTTACCCACAATAATATTACACAATACCTTCCATCTCTCCAATATTCTACCCATACTACAATACTTTACCATATAATACTCCCTCCCTTAATTCTCGTGCCCTCCAGAATAGGGAGAGTTATTGAGAATAGGTATACCGAGTACATAATTTCAACATACATAAAAGCCGTTTTTTTTATATATTTATATAAGAAAAGGAAACTAGGTTAATCGAAATCAACCTATAACATCCTTGCGGATGAAAGCAATAAAGACGACTTTCAAATTACCATAGTAGAATCAACTAATGAAGATAACAAGGGCAAAAAGAAGACTATTCAACGAAAGTTGGAATCTTTAAAGCCCAAAGATGATGAAAACAAAGACTAACAAGAAAATGTAAAAGAAAAATGAGATCTATAAAACCAAACGTACACAAAACTTGAGCGCGGGAATACTTGTAAAATATTTTCAGAAGAACAAGGAAACTAGTAGAACCTTGATAGAACCATAAAGGTTGGGTATGGAGCTATAAGGAAGACACTGCACAAGAAGACTAAACTATCCATAGAAATAGAAGGCTAACCAAAACAAATATTCTATACACCAAAATCAATAATGTTCATTGTTTTGATTATCAAAACATGGTAATAAAACTCAAAAAGTTCTCTAAAACTTCATAGCTTCTTGATTTAGACCAACATTCTTAAGATAAATGACTAAATGTAGCTCTCTTAGGTTAAATGGAGAGCAAATAAAATCGAATCTTAAATATAGTAAAAATCAAGAAGACTAGTGAAGAAAATTTCTAGAAAAAGAGATACAAGAAGACAAGATAAAGAAATGAATAAATGAGGTAAGAAGATCAAGAGATAATCAAACACATTTCTTTTTTCTAGGATTTTGGACAATTTTAGAGAATTTTCTCCCTCTAAAAGTTAGAGAGAGAGCCCGACCACTATTAATTATTGCACATACATAAAAGCTCTTATCCTTTGTAAAACGATCTTATTCTATAATGTTATCATCGTCAACTTCAAAGTGATGACAAATCATGGAAACTTGCGAAAAGGGTAGAGTTACACCAGGTGTATGAGAGCTCTCATACACCACCAATTAAAGTGCGTCATTTGTCAAAGTTGAAGAATCTAATTTTAATCCATAATTCCCTTGATTCCTTCATTAATTAGCCTTAATAATTGTTCTCGGTATTGACAGCCTACCCTGTTAATTAAAAATACTTTTCTCCTAATTTTTTTTATTTTAACTCTATTTTATAATTAATACATGTATTTATGTATACATTTTTGTTTTCGTATATTTATACAGAGAGGCGAATACATTTCATTTTTTGTATATTTGTACTTCAGCTTATACGATATTAATTAGCCCTTTATGTATTTTTCTTTGTACTTTTTTTTATGTTGTATTATTAATCAATATTAATTAGCCCTTTATATATTTTTCTTTGTAATTTGTTTTTGTTGTGATATTATTTACGGTGACTATTTTATCTTTGTAATTTCTTTGATATAATTCTTTTTTTATCTTTACTTTTTTATTGACTTAAAAATTAATTATTTGAGATTTTCATTCTTAAACTTTTGTAGATATGATATAATTTCAAATAAATTAGGTGTAATTTCAAGCGAATAAAGTGTAATTTTGAACTGATATTGTGTAACTCCCAATTCACAGAGCAGTACTGAAAATTTCAAAGACTCTACGAAAATATTACCATTACGTTGGGCTCGAAAAAATAATAAATTTAGGCTTTTGTTTCACTTTAGTCGGAGTCCGAATGACGATTTACGGAGTCTTTTACGAACCCGCTTTTATTTTATGCGGGTAAATAATTTCGTTTTTTAAATCCTATGTTTTGATATTTGAAATATAAATGGTAGCCTTAATTTAATAAATTATTTGATAAAAAGAAGAATGTAAAATTAATTAGATAAATGGGGAATTGAAATTATGAGAGACACAGCATTAATTACATGTTGGTGAGTGTTTTTTTGGTTTTAATGTCAACCATTCATCAGTAAGATCTAATGGTAGAGATGAGGATTTAGGAACTCAAACAAATTTGGTTTTTTTTTTACATATGCATTATTAATGAAACATTATTTCCTTCTCATCTTACCTTTCTTAAAATTAACTTTATAAATTAAAATAAATAAATAAAACAAAAAGAGTGACCCTTATCATTCTCTAATAAAATAGAATTAAAAAAAAGGATAACTCTTACCATTCTTCATAAAATAAAATTATGAATGTTTGACTTCCCTATGCAGCTTAATTTATTTTACATTATTCGAGAAAGTAAATTGATAAAAAGTATTAATGAACAATATAATTATTAAAAATAATAGAAATGATATTATCTTAATTTATTTACATGTTCTTAATTATTGAAAGTAAATAATTTACGTAACTTCCTAGAATAAAGTAACATATTACTGTCCAAACATATTTTTATCTACACGCAAACTATATTAGTTAAATTAGATAGTAAAATATAAGTTTTATTTTGTTACCAAATGGAAAATTACAGTTAACAAATGAATAATTACTTTGTTAATAAATTATCCAAAAAAATTTACTTTTGTCACTTTTCGAAAATCTGTTAGTAAATATGAAAAATTACAGTTAAATTAGATAGTAAAATATAAGTTTTAATTTGTTAAGAAATTAATAATTACAGTTAATTAATTTATTTTGTTTATTAAATGAAAATATTAAAATATAAATTATATGTTTGAAAACATAATACAAATGTACTACATAGTTCGTTGCGTTGATCGTATGTTCATCCAAGTTTTAGCCCATCTTGGATTGGTTAAAATATAATTTTAGGGTTTGTTGGGTTTTTTAGGGGTTTAGGGTTTGTAGGGTTTTTTAGGGGTTTAGGGTTTAGGGTTAATTGTCCTGATGAACATGGTACGACTAATTATAGCAACGTTTGATCAACATGAGTTTATATATGATCGGAAAGTAAGACTTAAGATTAAGATGTCACGCCACTTATGGTTTAAGATGTTATCGATCATACGTTGCTATTGACTAATCATAGCAATGTATGATCAATACGGGTTATATATGATCGGAACGTAAGACTCAAATTTAAGACTTAAAGTTAAGATGTTATTCTACTTTATTTTAAGATGTTATTGGTTGTACGTTGTTACAAATAGTAAATTGTCCCGATCAACAATGTTCGAGTAATCATAACAATGTACGATCAATACGGGTTTATATATTATCGGAACGTAAGATGTAAATTTAAGACCTAAGGTTAGGATGTTATTCTACTTATGGTTTAAGATATTATCGACCGTATGTTGCTATAATTAGTTAATTGTCACGATCAACAGTGTATGACTAATAATAGCAACGTTTGATCAATATGAGTTTATATATGATCGGAACGTAAGACTTAAGATTAAGATGCCATGCCACTTATGGTTTAAGATGCTATGATTGTACGTTGCTATTGACTAATCGTTGCAACGTACGATCAATAGGATTGTACGATTTTTTTTATAATAACCGGTTGAAAATGTTGCATTTGGCGGAAAAACAACAATTTAGGGTTAGAACAACATAAAAAGTGGATGGTACTTAAGAGTGAATCGTGGCCGTTCAGTTGTAAATAAATTATTAGATTATATTCTACATTAAATCATGGTCGTTCATCCTATGACTGACCAATCACAAAGAAAGCCACATATTAGTGAATATTACAACCTTTATAAGCATTTTTCGGTGTGGATCATATCAACTAAAACATAATCTCACACACACACACACACACACACACACACACACACACACACACACACACACACACACACACACACACACACACACACACACACACACACACACACACACACACACACACACACACACACACACACACACACACACACACGCACTCTCTCTCTCTCTCTCTCTCTCTCTAACTTCTCTCAATAATACTTTCTTCATCTCTATTTTATTCAACTTCCCTCTTTGTATTACTTTATTATCCTTTTTATTCAAGTATGACTAAATTTCTCTACTTCTTTTCTAGTTTATTATTTAACTTTTATTGTTAAGTATTATATCCTTTAATTTTCTTTATTATTAATCAATTTCATTTAATTTGGAACTAGTTAATTCAATCCTTGTCTTAGTGTGTATGTCAAGATGGAGAACGACGACATTGATATTGTTAAGAGGTGAATCTGAGGAAAAAAAACTTTGGTGGATGAGCTCCGTGTGACGGAGTTGGAGCATATATTCAGGATGAAATCCCTTATGGAACGCTGCAACCATCAGCATGAAAGAGGCGTCAAAGAATTGTTATGAAGAGGAAGATGAGTCAAGTGGTGTTGAAGGAAAAAATGAAGACATTCTAAAGTTGAAGAAAGAAATTATTGAATTAGCAAATGTTGTCAGTTTTATGTTAAGTTGGTTGGTTTTATGTTAATGTTATTTGTAGTAGCTTTCAACTATAAGTTGTAATTTCTCGGTATTGTGAAATAAAATGAGATTTGCATAAAAATCTGATTTGAACAAGTTGCGATTGTGACCTGAAATGCGATTTGTATAAATTGCCATTCCATGTTCTTGAACCAAAATGCAGGTATAGTTTTGTATTTTAAGTTTATCTTAATATTATTTCATTTAAGTAAAATTGTAGTGGTTTTCTCTACTATACTCCCTTTATTTTTAGTTCAATTAATTGTTGAAATACAATAATTAAAAAATAACTTCCTAAACAAAAATATACTCCGAATTATATTAATTAATATTTATTAAAATACAACTCATTGAATTGGAAGATTAAAGGACACATTGTCATTTCCTAAACATATTAATTAAAAAACAACTTTCTAAACAAAAATACATTAATTTAAATTTATTAACTAAAAAAAACTCTTAGCATATGAAACGACACTATTTCATTTAAATACTACATATACACTAAATGCTAACCACATTTCTCAACCAACCCATTATCTCATTTTTCTTTCAATCTCTCCAAACCCTAAATCTTTAAAACCTAAACTCCAAACTTCCTTCAATAACGTTCTTCATTCAAAAACGAACCATAATTTGCGATGTGGGATGACTAAATTTAAGCCAAAAAAACTCCAGCACAGGATTTGAACACGGGCCGCTACTAAAGCGAGTAACAAATGCACCACTACAACAATTCCATTCAAAAAAGTGTATTACCCCATTTTCACTATGGGCGCCACCATTTATATTACCAAATATAAACACAAAATCTCATTGAAGACGTGCACTATCCGTTACAAGCTGAAGACAGATAGTGCCCATCTCACAATATGCAAGTGGCACTATCCATGGGTGCTCCATTTGTCCCCCACTTGCCCTCCCACTTGCCTTATTGTGAGAGGGCCACTATTCGTCTGCAGCTTGTGACGGATAATGTCCGTTATAAGCAAGACCAACTGAAATATAAATGACCAAAAAAATATTGTCCAATAATCAATACATACATACATATATATAAAGCAAAAACTTTTCGAGCGATATTAGAGAGTCCAACTTTTTTAGAAATCCTAATAAGTGTAGATCTAGCTTTTTCATATTAATAATTTATGAGAAAACTATCCTAATCAAAGTAGATCTAATAATTTATGAGAAAGTAATCCTAATAGAAGTAAATCTAATAATTTATGAGAAAAATAATACTAATAGAAGTGGATCTAATAATTTATCGATTATTTTTTACTAAAATAATAATAGAAAAATAACTTTATAAAGAATATTTACTTTAGAAATATTTATAACGCAAAAAAATCATATAATAAACGTATAAAAGGGTTAAAATTGTGTATTTTATTAACATAGAAAGTAACCTAATCTAACTAAATCTAATAATTTATGAGAAAAATAATACTAATAGAAGTGGATCTAATAATTTATCGATTATTTTTTACTAAAATAATAATAGAAAAATAACTCTATAAAGAATATTTATTTTTGAAATATTTATAACGCAAAAAAAATCTTATAATAAACATATAAAAGTGTTAAAATTGTATATTTTATTAACATACAATTAATCTTTGTGAGAAAAAAATTCCTAATTTCTTACAAATATAAAATATTTTAAAAATTTAAATTGTTCGATTTTAACTACTTAGTGAAACTCGTGCAGTAACCATAATTTTATTTAAAAACTTTTTTGAATATTTAAAAGATTTACAAAAGATTCGAGATGTTAATTATAACAAAACCCGTAATTATCTTACAAAACCTTAGGAAAACTGATTTTATTATTTTTTTAAAATAATTCAGGAAAAAGTAACATGTCATAATAGGAAAAAGAAGTAAAGATTAACATTTACTTAGCACTTGGCAGAGAAAAATTTCTACAATGACAATATTAGAAATAAACAACTTTAACGATGACATAAAATAATAGTTTAACTCTGACTTTCTATAACGTATCAAATGTGTATGATTAGATTACCAATATTATTCACATAAGATTAAAAAAAATTGAGCTACCAATCTACCATTTAAAAATATTAAATAAGTCTCATATCAATTTTGTCAAATGAGCCAAAAAATTAAATACAAATGAACAAAGTCAAGAATTATGATTTTATACGGGACTAATAATCCGAGAACTAGCTAACTATGAATAAATCAGTGTACGATAAATATATAGAAAAATTGTGAGAACTATATATATAATCTACTATTATATCACCAAATTTTTTCTTCAAACTAGTTTCAAATTCATATCAAATCCATAATAGACATTAAAAATGTATTGAACTGCCAAATATACTAAATTATGCCAAATTCATAATCGACTATGTGTTTTTATTCACTTAATTATTTACCGCGATTTGCGTATGGCTCGTTATTAGACTTATTACTTTGTAATGTACTGATTGTATTTTTAAAAGTGCAATAGTTTTTACAGTAGCTTTTCATAGTTTTTTTTTTTGTTGTAAAATTTCTATTTTGGTCCCTGAGGTTCGGGTTAATTCCACTTTAGTGGCCTGAGGTTTGCATAATTCCACTTTGGTGTCCTGATGTTTCGACTACTTCCCACTTTAGTAACCTGAGTTTTGAATAAAATTTCATTTTGGTGACCTAAAACATTTAACGGAGAACATTTAATAGTCAACCTTTATCTTAATTATATTTTCAGTAAAATAATGTGCAAAATTGGATATTAAACTGCATACAAAATAGTATAATCAACATAATATTGCAAAAAAATGCCTTTATGTTCAAAATATTTTTTTAGTACTCCCTCCATTCATCTTTTATCTTCCCATTTCAATAAAATAGTCCTCACATATATTAGAGAAATGGGAAGATAAAAGATGAATGGAGGGAATATAAAATACTAAGAATGTTATGTATAGGTCACTAAAGTGGGAAGTAGTCAAAACCTCAAGGCACCAAAGTGAAATTATGCAAACATCGGGGGACTAAAGTTAAATTAGGCTAAACCTCAGGCAGAAAAGGGGGAAATAGTCCTTTTTTTTTGTTAATGATTAGCTATGAGGAATCACATATGAGTTTAGTTGATTATAAAGTACTCCTTAGTAAAATAAATTAGGTCAAACTCATATATATATTAGTTAAGAAGTGAAACGGTGGTACATATATATTTAGTAATTTGAAGCCATTTCTTAAAATTGGAACTCTTTTCTGAAAATTTGTTCATTTTGTTACTATAAATAAAGAGTAAATAAAAATGTAAGATAATGAGACTTGATTTTGTTAATAGATAACATTTCAAATAAACAAAAATGAGTTATAATTTTAATAGAATTAATCTAAAATTAATCGAGTTTAAGAGTAGTATCCTAATATCCTACTCCCTCTTATCCACACAAAATTCCTGATTTGTTTTTTTGGAGGTCAAACTTTGAATTGTTAATTCACTCAAAAATATATCTCACATCTAAAAAATTAGATTTCGTATTATATATTTCACATGAACTTCATAGGGAACAACCAGTCTTAATGGTAGATAGTCAAAAACAATATTTTATTGTTTAGAGATCTAACAAAAATCCTCCAAACAGGCTACATATATAGTTAAGATACATGTTGTTTTGCCTACCACCATTCAACATTTACAATATCGTATGCGTACAAAATGGAATATTGGTAGATGTTGTAAGTTACTCTAATTTGTGAATCTTATTAAACCAGTCTCAGTTATCACATGTTCATTTTATGGAATTAAACTACATTTTTGGTGAATGACATTTTAAATTAACTAAAATAGGTGGTGCGTGATGAGTCATAATTATATACATATTTATGCCTCCCCTTAATTGCTTTTGATATGATTTCGTGCTAGTTTATATCATTTACATGCCTTTTATGTTAGAATGTCGATACTTCCGCTTTTTGACGTTTAATGCAGGAATGAAGCATTTGAGGAGCAAAGGAATGAAATGGGCATCACGGAGTGGGCATGAAGGGATACACGAAGCATGGCACGAAAACCCATAAGAATGAAGGAAGAGAAGTTAAGAAGAAAACACGAAGAAAAGAGCTTCTTATTAATAGTGCCTACTTTGAAGAGTCATATCTCGAGTTCTACAACTGATTTTCAAGTGATTCCAACTGGAGGTGAAAGCGTATATTCTTAGCTTTCCAACACCGTAAAAATCGCTTCTTTCTGATAAGTAACGAAGAAATGACGGTCGTTTGAAGTTCAGTGCGCGAAGCAGGAACTTGGTTCCTCGATCGAGTACAGTGAGGCTCGATCGAGGAACCAACCTAATCAACTAAAATTTGAAATGTCGAGAGTTGGGGGTTCTTGAAATTTGGTGCCTCGATCGAGTAAGACCAGGCTCGATCGAGGAAGTGGTGACTCGATCGAGTGCACTTAGGCTCGATCGAGGAACCTTCTAGTTTTCTATAATTCCCGCAACTTTCCTTAACTCGGTTATGTATTGCTATAAATACCAAAACTCGTATCCTAGGTTATTTACACTTTATTTTACGTAGGTTTAGTATAGCTACCTTAGAAAACTCTCTTAAATACTTAGTCTAGTTTAATTATTGTTCTTATTTCCGGATCTAGCTATTTACGGTATTGTTCTAATCTTTCAATAATTACTATATCAATTACTTGTTCATCTTTTATGTTCTTAATTATGCTTTCTTATATCGTTATTTTTGTTATTGTTATTACTATGAGTAGCTAAGCCTTTAATATAGGGTGAAAGGGGATCTAGGTTGTTAGAAAAGGGATTATTATGAATTGATTGTTAAAATGCTTTCTATTGTTGTTCAATTATTGTTCTACTTCTAATTACTTGATTACTGATCAGAATTGATTAATTAGTATCGCATAAACTAGGATTATCACCGACGGGGTTAAGACTAGTATAGGCCACGATAATTGAATTAGACCGACTTAATGATAACGATTGCATGTTAACTTAATTCTAAAAAGACATATTAGAATCAACCGATTATATGACTTTCAACAATATAAATTGCTCAATCAATGAATTAAATCCTACCCTTTGATGACTATCTAGTGAAACCGAATCCCTAGACTCTTAAATATTATTTTTTATCATCTTTATTTAATTTGTTGTTAGTTGTTAGAAATCAAACCAATCAAAACCCCATAACTTGTTACCTTTAAGACGGATTTAAATATAAACAAACTAGATAATCACCACCTCCCTGTGGATTCGACTCTGACTTACCGCTAGCTATTTTGTTAGTACTAAGCTAGGATTTATTTTGATTAAGGCAAACGACTGAAAATAACCTTATCAAATTTGGCGCCGTTGCCGGGGAGGCAACAATTTTTCTGTTTGTTTTTGTTTAATTTGTCTTTTGTCTCAGGGAACATCATTTCCTTGAGACCGTTCTAATGTTTTCCATCGAGTTTCTACAGGGTGAAGATGAGAACTTCCATAATTACATGCATAGATGGAATGATTGGATTCATTTCCATAATTACAAGGCCAAAATTCCACGGCTTACTATATGCCTTACCATCATTAAAGGTATGAACAGTCAAACCCAAGCCTATATTGACTCCATAGGTATGGAAGATTTTGGTGGTAAGAATATTGAAGATGACCTTTCTTTCTTTGAATGGCTTGCTATTGAATGCATTAAACCCACTTTTTCATTTCAGCCATGCATGGATGAGGGTGTGGGTGAGACCATAGAAACCGTTTTAAATAAAGAAAAGGATATTGAGGGAAACATAGAGGATGAGACCATATGCTCAGTTGATAACCCCTTCTTTGACGACAATCTAGAACCCTTCTATGACGATTTTACAGACAGTGAGTCACATGAGGAAGACTTGATGGACCCCTTAGATTACCCCTTTTGTGATGAGTCTTGGGATCAGGAGAGTGAGGATACGCGATTCGAAGATCTTGAGGTTAAATGAGACTCATGTGACGATATGCTGACTCTTTCTTTGGATACTTCCCCTTCAGTTGTTGAATTTGATTTTAATTTTGAGTCTCGTGAGGTTCATTTTATTACACCTGTGCGGAATGCATATTTTGATGTTTCTGATGTTGAAGATGATATTGATGAATACTCTGCACAAGGGCCCCCTACTAAGGACCCTTCAAATGCTTTGATATGTTTTGAGACATGTGCAGGTGAAGCTCCCATTTGGAAAGCTGAATTGGATGCTTTAGAGGCTGAAATATATGGAATAGAGCCTATCAACAAGGGGAACACAAAGGTATATGAGTCAGTGAATACTCCTTGCATGGTAGAGGTAATATATTCTTTTGCCACTAATTCTGTCATTAGGAGCGGTAGACCTCCTGACCAAGAGCTAATTGTTAACGATAACTTCATAAGGATTACTGGTGTGGTGAGTGATAAATTACCTCGTATGACTTCTACTTTATGTTTTGATACTCCTTATTATCTTGGTTGGACTACAAATTTGATGCGGTTTTGCTATAATTGTCATCAAAAATTTGATATGCTGAGACGGTCTTTAACATTGATTTTATATGCTCCTGTTATATCTTGGTGCTATTTATGCTTTTGTATAGCACATGCGCAGATTTATGATCGACTATTAAGAGCTTTGAGCTGTTTTGATTGTGGCCAATTGCGGGTAATTGATATCTAAAGAAAGGAAGAGGACGGCAACGGGTGCTTCAATTGAGGGAAATGAGGCTCGATCGAGGAACTTGCATGCTCGATCGAGTGGCATGGGGCTCGATCGAGTCACCACGTTTTTGGGTTTATTTCGTAGCTGACTTGATGTGGAATTGCGCGGTTGATGATTTTTCCCCTATTTTTGCAGCTGGTTTGGGGGAATCATAAGCTCTTACCCGGTATTCTCTTCCCTTGTATCTTCTTTTATTGTATTATCTATTTCTTTTCCATTCCTTTTGTTAGTTGTGTCCTCTAGGTTGCTGGATTTGTGTGTGATTGCTATGCTGTAGGCGTCACAATGAGAACACTGTGACATTTAGGTTTGGGGGAGGAGTCTTTATTTATGTTGTGTGATTTACTTATTGTTGTGTGCATTTATTTATCAAAAATCCATAAAAATTAAAAAAATTTCAAAACACAAAAATATGTTTTTCCTTTGTTTTAGGCCGAGTCTTGGTGAATTTAATAACAATGATGTTAAATTGCATTGTTTTTACATTTGAATCCCATATAGTTGTCCATGTATAATGTTTTGACCCGTTAGCCATGGAAACAAAGCTCATAATTCAAGTCTAAGCCGTATTGACATGCCTTATATTGATTAGATTTGACACAATTATGTTGGTAAACTACTTAAATTCTGAGGTCTATAGAGATTCCTAGGCCAGGAACATCAATAAACTGGTCTGATTATGAATTAGGTTTGAGTGTGGTTTCTCCTTGTGGAATATGTAATATCAAACTGCATAAGTGTGACATTGATTTCTTGATGCTTTTATTGCTTTTATTTGACTAAGTACACGTGGATAGGCGATTCTTATCGTTCAAATAAGCCTTACATTACCTTTTGTTAGCCCGTTTGAACCCTTGTAGCCAATCTTAAATTACATCTTATGAGCTACAATCCAGAATTTGCCTACCTTTTCGGGACAGTCGCAGTTGCTTGCTTATCATGTCTATTTTACTACTATTGGTTTGGATTGGGACTATTATTGTTATTTGTGGGTGTAGTAGAATTATTTAGCAATTGTGTTGTATCCTTGTGTTGGAAAAACAAAAAAAATATGAAGCAAAAGAAAAAGAAAAAAAGAAAAAAGGAGAGAAAAAAAATCGAAAAGAAGAATTGGAAAAAGAGAAAAGAAAAGAAAATTGGTTGCTTCATTTGGTTTTGTCAAGGATCAAAAGGATGGTTGTTAGAGTCCAATGCATAATTGGAGAGTAGTTTGTTATCTCTCATATGTTGTAAAGTTGAGATCATTTCTCTAAGTTGGGTTCGTTTATTATCAAAGATTTGGTTTTGGTTTAGCGCTGCGACTACCGTCTTAGCTCCACATATCCATAACGTGCTTTGGCACAAACCATTTCTATCCCTTTAACCCCTTAGCCACCCTTATTGTCCTTGATACATGTACTTTTGTCTACATATGGTGATTGCATATTAGTTGGGGGAATTTCTATCACATTAGATTGCATGCATGTTTCATAAGTTGAGTGAGTGTTTCTACCTTCACATATTACTCACCCTATATACTTATGAGTGCATGAGTGAAATCCGCGAGAGTCCGATTAATTTGTCTTGTAAGATTGAAAGGTATTTGGCATTTGTCTATAATATGGTGACTTGAGACTGAGCTACGTTTTCTATTTCCCGTACCTTTGAATTTGTTTTATTGGTACACTTTAGTCTTTACTTTGTTATAGATATGGATGGCTTGGGATTTGTATGTGCATTAAACATTAGCTCTGAGTTGTTTATTCGCCATTTGTATGTTTGTCTTTTGTATTGTGTGTTGCTTTGCTTGAGGACAAGCAAAGAGATGGTTTGGGGGAGTTTGATGAGTCATAATTATATACATATTTATGCCTCCCCTTAATTTCTTTTGATATGATTTCGTGCTAGTTTATATCATTTACATGCTTTATATGTTAGAATGTCGATACTTCCGCTTTTTGACGTTTAATGCGGGAATGATGCATTTGAGGAGCAAAGGAATGAAATGGGCATCGCAGAGTGGGCATGAAGGGATACACGAAGCATGGCACGAAAATCCATAAGAATGAAGGAAGAAAACAAGAAGAAAACACGAAGAAAAGAGCTTCTTATTAATAGTGCCTACTTTGAAGAGCCATATCTCAAGTTCTACAACTGATTTTCAAGTGATTCTAACTGGAGGTGAAAGCGTATCTTCTTAACTTTCCAACGCCGCAAAAATCACTTGTTTCTGACAAGTAACGAAGAAATGGCGGCCGTTTGAAGTTCAGTGCGCGAAGTAGGAATTTGGTTCCTCGATCGAGTACAGTGAGGCTCGATCGAGGAACCAACCTAATCAACTAAAATTTGCAATGTCGAGAGTTGGGGGTTCTTGAAATTTGGTGCCTCGATCGAGTAAGGCCAGGCTTGATCGAGGAAGTGGTGACTCGATCGAGTGCACTTAGGCTCGATCGAGGAACCTTCCAGTTTTCTATAATTCCCGCAACTTTCCTTAAGTCGGTTATGTATTGCTATAAATACCAAAGCTCGTATCCTAGGTTATTTACACTTTATTTTACGTAGGTTTAGTATAGATACCTTAGAAAACTCTCTTAAATACTTAGTTTAGTTTAATTATTGTTCTTATTTCCGGATCTAGCTATTTACGGTATTGTTCTAATCTTTCAATAATTACTATATCAATTACTTGTTCATCTTTTATATTCTTAATTATGCTTTCTTATATCGTTATTTTTGTTATTGTTATTAGTATGAGTAGCTAAGCCTTTAATCTAGGGTGAAAGGGGATCTAGGTTGTTAGAAAAGGGATTATTATGAATTGATTGTTAAAATGCTTTCTATTGTTGTTCAATTATTGTTCTACTTCTAATTACTTGATTACTGATCAGAATTGATTAGTTAGTATAAACTAGGATTATCACCGACAGGGTTAAGACTAGGATAGGCCACGATAATTGAATTAGACCGACTTAATGATAGCGATTGCATGTTAAGTTAGATCTAAAAAGACATATTAGAATCAACTGATCATATGACTTTCAACAATATAAATTGCTCAATCAATGAATTAAATCCTACCCTTTGATGACTATCTAGTGAAACCGAATCCCTAGACTCTTAAATATTATTTTTTATCATCTTTATTTAATTTGCTGTTAGTTGTTAGAAATCAAACCAATCAAAACCCCATAACTTGTTACCTTTAAGACAGATTTAAATATAAACAAACTAGATAATCACCGCCTCCCTGTGGATTCGACCCTGACTTACCGCTAACTATTTTGTTAGTACTAAGCTAGGATTTATTTTGATTAAGACAAACAACTGAAAATAACCTTATCAGTGCGTACAACAATAAAAATAGATAATTACATAATACAACTGTGACTTCGGATGCTATACAACTGATATAATTAATACAAAAAAAAAGTAGCTTTTATGTTAAAGGGACTGATGATCTATCAACAATCAACTAAATCAACCCAAAAGTTTTCTGTTTTCCGGTTTTCAACATAGTTGGACTTTTTTTTTATCAACTTAGTTGACTTCTACTACCAAACCATGACAATGTAAACCAACGTATGAATTCTTATAACATTCAACATGCATATTGTTAAAGTTCGATGATCCTAATGGGAGTCTCATGCATTCTATGTAATAAAATCACATATATTTTTGTACTATTGTTTAGAGACTATATTTATTGGAATTCAGTATGGATTTGATTTTACGAGAAATATATAAAGAGCAAAACACTCTTTTAATTGTAGATAGTCAAGGTAAACTTATGCTGTAGAAGATCTAACATTTTCTCTAAACATACTAAATATAGATAATTATGATACCTGTTGCTTTATGTAACATCATTTAGTTTTACGTAGTTGTTATAGGTTAAAATAATTTGCAAAACTCATAAAGGTCCGTCTCAGTTATTAAGGGCGGTTCATTTGGTGAGCTGCACTATGTTTATGGAGATAACTATTGTATTTAATTAAAACCAGTGATACCTATAACAATAATGGAAAAATTAATTACATACTCTTACCATGTTGCTTGATGTTTCACAACGGAAATGATAACTACTAAATGACAAAACTTTTATGCTAAAAGCACTAATAGTTCATTGATGATTAACTACACCAACCACTAACTTTTGTTTATCAATGATTTAAACATAATTGAACTTATTTTATCAACTATAGAATATATTTATACAGAAGATCCTAATAAGAGCCACGTGCATCGCACGGGCTTTTCAACTAGTAAGTAGGATTTTATAAGTGAAAAATATTAACTGAATATGTAAAATATTAATCATGCTACACTTAACGAAAAATAAATTAAATTTAAAATTTTAATCAGTGTGTAAAAATAAAAACAGAATTTTAAAAAATAAATATTGATGTCATCGCAAAAAAAAAAAAAATTATAAACAAAAATTAATCATAACACAACATAAGAATAAACTACAAAATTTAAGATAAAATAAATTTAATTACAAAATAACCGCAAATTAACAAAATTACCGTAATCATAAAAAAAAAGTACAAAGAAAAATACGGATAAGGGGTAATAAATATCGTATAAGCAAAGTACACATATACGATATACGAAATGTATACACTGAAATTTAAATACACACAATAATACTTAAATACTGAAAATAATAATGTATTATTAATAGATTAGAGTTAAATAAAAAATTAGTTGAAAAGTAATATTAATTAATAAGGTAGGCGGTCAATACTGAGAACATTGATTAAAGAGCAATTAATGAAGGAATCTTAGGAATTAATGACTAAAATAAGATTCTTCAAGTTTGATAAATTACGCGTATTAATTGGTGGTGTATGAGAGCCTCGGATGTTGATCCCACTAACCAACCAACCGGTGGTTAGATCTCACTCACATCCTCGATCTCAGACCACGCACATTCCACATTCTACACTGCACATACTTCACCTTCTCAATTCCATGCATCAATGCGTAAATGCATAATTATATATTTATATTCGTTTGAATATTATATTCAATCCTAATATTCCCTTTACTACTACCACGACTTTGTTGCATTCCATTTTCTTCCTCACCTTCTCTCTCTAAACCCATCCATCTTTCTCTCTCTAAGTCAACTTTACTCCTTTTGTTTCATTGCCAAGGTATGATTTTGCTCTTATTATGCTTCTCTGCTGCTCTTTTTTGCTTAAATTGCTTTGATCTGGTTCAATTCTGTGTTTATTTGTTTAAAAACCGTCTCGACTAAAAGTTTAAGCTGATGTTTGACTAGATAAATTGTTTACGTCGTAGTATGTTCATATTATAATTGATCTATAGTCTGGAATGCTTATTTGTGAGTTTTATTATTGTGGTGATTATATTAAATCTATTTGGTTGAATTCTGGCCTGAATTCATGATCTGCAGCTTAAATTATCAGCAAAATAATAATGCTAGAATTTTATTTTTATTTTTGAGAGAAATGCTAGAATTTTGTTTGACTGGCCTACTCTTAGCTCCTTATTTGATGCTGTTTTTAGTGTACAATTTGATGTGGAATATGCTTATATTCTTTCCGTCCCAGTCATTTGCTTACATTTTATGTTCTTTTCGAAGGGTATTAATGATTAAGACGGAGGGAGTATGATTGTAATCAAATTCACAAAATTGATGGTGTTAGTTGGAATCTATAATGTTTGGAAATGTGTAGGATAATTAGGATAGAGATTTTGTATTGCATTCTCTGATCTCTATATATAAAATTCGGATCGATGAAAGAAAATCCAGGATGTGCTTAGATTGTGACAACTGACAAGTGAAGTTTATGATTGTGATTAATGAATTTTTTCGTAGTATCCGAGAGTAGATCTGAAGATCTTAAAACCTGTTTTTGTCTGTTTTCATGGATTTGAATGTTGTAGACACAGAGAAAGTTAATAGTTTAATATTTTAGTCTGATTTACCTCAGGTGAGGAGTGAAAATGGTGAAGATCTGTTGTATAGGAGCTGGTTATGTAGGGGGCCCCACTATGGCGGTCATAGCACTCAAATGCCCATCAGTCGAAGTGGTAGTTGTTGATATCTCTGTGCCGCGGATCAATGCTTGGAATAGCGACCAGCTCCCAATCTATGAGCCTGGCTTGGACGACGTCGTCAAACAATGTCGTGGCAAGAACCTGTTTTTCAGCACTGAGGTTCACAAACATGTAGCTGAGGCTGACATTGTTTTCGTCTCAGTCAACACTCCTACAAAGACTCAAGGTCTTGGCGCCGGGAAAGCCGCTGATCTCACCTACTGGGAGAGTGCAGCCCGCATGATTGCTGACGTGTCAAAGTCCGACAAAATTGTCGTTGAGAAGTCAACGGTTCCTGTCAAAACAGCTGAAGCAATAGAAAAGATTTTGACCCACAACACCAAAGGAATCAATTACCAGATTCTATCAAACCCTGAGTTTCTTGCTGAGGGAACTGCCATTGATGACCTGTTCAAGCCTGACAGAGTCCTAATTGGTGGCCGAGAAACCCCTGAAGGTCAGAAGGCAATCCAAGCATTGAAGGCCATTTATGCTCAATGGGTTCCTGAGGATCGGATTTTAACCACCAATCTCTGGTCTGCTGAGCTGTCTAAGCTTGCTGCCAACGCCTTCTTGGCACAGAGGATTTCGTCGGT
This sequence comes from Silene latifolia, assembly GCF_048544455.1. Lineage (NCBI taxonomy): Eukaryota > Viridiplantae > Streptophyta > Magnoliopsida > Caryophyllales > Caryophyllaceae > Silene > Silene latifolia. The sequence goes on from NC_133538.1 coordinate 452,216,791, forward strand.
CAATGCCATGTCAGCACTCTGTGAGGCTACTGGAGCTGATGTTGCCCAAGTCTCATATGCTGTTGGTAAAGACACTAGAATTGGGGCCAAATTTTTGAATGCTAGTGTCGGGTTTGGTGGATCCTGCTTCCAGAAAGACATTCTCAATCTGGTTTACATCTGTGAGTGTAACGGCCTTCCTGAGGTGGCTGAATACTGGAAACAGGTCATCAAGATCAATGATTACCAGAAAACTCGCTTTGTTAACCGGGTTGTTGCTTACATGTTCAACTCTGTTTCAAACAAGAAGATTGCTGTGCTTGGATTTGCATTCAAGAAAGACACTGGTGACACTAGGGAAACACCGGCTATTGACGTCTGCAAGGGATTGCTTGAAGACAAAGCAAGGTTGAGCATCTACGATCCTCAAGTGACCGAGGACCAAATCCAGCGTGACTTGATCATGAAGAAGTTTGACTGGGACCACCCAATCCACCTGCAGCCATTGAGCCCCACCACGGTGAAACAAGTGAGCGTTGTTTGGGATGCCTATGAAGCAACAAAAGATGCTCATGCCCTTTGCATTTTGACTGAGTGGGATGAATTCAAGAAACTCGACTACAAGAGGGTCTTTGACAACATGCAGAAGCCTGCCTTCGTGTTTGATGGGAGGAACGTTGTGAATGCTGATGAGCTTAGAGAAATTGGATTCATCGTTTACTCGATAGGCAAGCCACTAGACCCATGGCTCAAGGACATGCCCGCCGTGGCTTAGTAGATGGATCCCAACTGCGCTCCTACAAGTTCTTCTCGGTTTGGCTAGGAGATTTTTTTTTAAAAAGCTCATCCCTACCATATTACAAGTTCATTGATCAGGAAAATGAGTACACCATGGAAGACTTGGTTGTGTCACTATAGTTTGCCTTCATTTGTATGTTGAAGGGTACATTTTATTTTTCTGGTGATCATTTTATTGTTGTTTCTTCTGTTTCAACTGCTTCTTGATTTTTTTTTTTTGAATTGCGAAAAATACTATGGGTTTATTTTTGCCACTTTTCCTTGAATGCATGGCCATTTAGTTTTGACGGAGTATTTTTTAAGGGAATGATGATTTAGTCTTCCCGGAATCAAGGGTATTCTCGTTGTTTTCTGTTTAATTATCGATTAAAAAACGTAAAACATGAAAAGTACTTGAAAAACATAAATTGAACATTAATATATTAGAATTTAGTTGTAAATAAGGCAAGTAGTCTCTGAACAAACAAATCTCTGAAGGATATAAATCAGTATCTTTTTTTTTTTTTTTTTTTTTTTTTTTTTTTTTTTTTTTTTTTTTTGAGGAAAACACCCATAAAGGTATTAAATTAATAACGAAATATCAAAAAGTACAGCATTGTTCGCAATCGGAGGTAAAACATCTCCCCAATCCACCCTCCCAACTACTCTAGGCGTAATATGCGCTAAAGAGTGTGCCTCACAATTGTTAACACGACTCGTATGAGACCATAAAACCGACTGAAAATCATTACAAATAATCAAAATATCATCTATAATCTGCGAGAACATGCTTCTTCCCTTCCGCTTCTCCTGTAGAGCGTCAACGAGCTGTGAGCAATCACTCTCCACCATCACGTTACAGTCACCTCTACTTCTAGCTTCTTGCAACCCGTCCAAATCGACTACGACTTTCCGCCACTATCGGTTCCCGACACTGTCCTAGTAATAAAGCCCCCCCCCCCCCCATAACACCCTTCCTCTCCCATCCCTACACACCATCCCCGTAGTAACTCCCTCCCAATCTTTAACCCCCGCGTCAACATTCACCTTCACATACCCATCTGGAGCCGCCTCCCAACCCTTCTCTCGGCCATCTCCCCCATTTTTATTCTTCGTGCACCTCCCCCTGCCACCGTACTCCTCAACCCCCTCACACTCATGCATAACATCACACACCCTCCGAATAATCGTCTCCGGGTTGACATCCACCCCCTCAAAGATCACCTTGTTCCGATGCTCCCAAAGCGCCCAACACCCTAGCATGAATTTCCAATACTCCCCGGCCCCAATCTCCCTCCATCTCTCCTCCACCCAACCCCGGGTACTACTCCCTCCAAACGTTTCCTCACTCGTCAAACCCAACTCCTCCCATACCCAATTTGCTACCCCACAATCCCGAAACAGATGAATACTTGACTCAACAGACAAATTACATAAGGGACAAGAAGAAGACTCACCTCCAATTCGAGCAACTATGTTTGCTTTCGTTGCCAATGCTTCATTACAGAGTTGCCAGAAGAAGAGTTTTACGCGCGGCGAGACCGGAACTTTCCAAAGTTTATTCCATAACCATCTCTCCATTACCCTATTAGACTGCTCGGCCAACTCCATATCCTCCCCAGCTAGCATCTTATAAGCCGATTTAACAGTATAAACACCATCCCGCTCCCAGCCCCAAACCACGAGTCACTCGGACTATTCGGGCTCAAACGAATGTTTGTAATTCGCTCACGCTCAAAGGGTAAGAAAAATTGATTAATTTTCTCCGCATCCCACACATTATTGTTCACAATAAAATCCGCCACCACCATTCCCTCCCTCCCAGTAGGACACTATATGGGTAAAAATACCCTCTCATTTTCATCATGACGTGGCAACTCGCAATTGGATAAAATAAAGGCACACGGATCAAAAACAAGGCAGCAGGGTGCTAGACGCAAGGAAGAACAAGGGGGGATGAACCTGGACATTCAAGTGATACAAAGGCCACGTTTGAATTAAATAACAAACATCCAGCAGGAACGTTGAAATGGTCAGTAGGAACATTGCGGTGATCAGCAAGAGCTTTGACAAAGTCTGCAACCACTTCCTATTTCATAGGGAATGGAGCATATGGTTGAGCATATGTAGGGAGCATGTGCAACCACTCCAAGAAAGGCTATAAAAGAGCAACAAACATCAGATTCAAGGGCATCCCTCATTTACTCCACTCGAAGAATTATCATTCACCACCTGCAACAATTAATATCATTAACACACTTAGAAATTTATACATCGTTCGTGCCATTTGTATTTAGTCATTTGGAGATCACAGCTGTTCATCCTGATCGTTCCATCTAGGTTCACCCTCGGATACTATTACTATTAGTGGATCATTGGTGGGATACCATTCCTCCCGCGGTTTTTCCCACATTTTGGGTTTCCAGCGTCACCATTTTGCTTGTGTTGTTTGTCTCTCTTTCTTTTTCGTTTGTCTTTCTTTCGCATGAGTTGTTTAGTTTCGTTCTCGCTATGTTCTTACGACTAATCTAGTTCAGTCCTTAATATCGTATTTTAATTAGAATAGCCGCATTAACTCACAAATTTTTAGTCGGTAAAATCTTACCAAAACAGTTTGGCGCCCACCATGGGACATTGTGGTTAAATCTTGGTTAAAATACCTCTTCTCGAAATATTCTAACATCTCTATAGTTGATCATGTCAGGATCCAATCAGAACGTATCAGATCCGATGAGTACATTAGTGCAAACTCCAGTAGTAGGGGCGGCGCCAGCAAGCTCTGGTGTTCCAACAACGGCGGTCCCTACCACCAGAGTGACTGCAGGCCAGGCTCAGCCCCAAGTATCAGCAAAGCCTCCTTACTCCCGCAAAATCACAGATCTGGGACCAGGGAAGGCTGACAAATCACCAGTTGTTAATCCTGTGCCAAAGCCTAATAAGGATGGGAGTCCGCAGTGCCCAGCATCACCAGGACACCTGATAGGAGCCCGTCTCCCAGGAGCATCACGACCGGATCCGGTACAGCAGTTGCTCCAAGGGATGACATCCTTACAGCAGGCGGTGATAGGGTTACAAATGGACAACCAGACCTTGCAGGAGAAGATAGATGCAGTGTCACCCCTGAAAACGCCCCAGCAGATGACAAGGTCAACACTCGACCAGGGGAATGCCAGGGAGTACTCAGGGAGGCTAATGCCGCAAAATCTAGTAACCAGGCTCGATATGGATATGCTGCCACCAGGGGTAACCACACCACCCGAGCAAGTGTATCTAGTAGGAACGGTGGCCACCCAGGGTACGATCCAACCACCAGGAGTCCCACCACTACCAAGGATGCCGCAAACGTACCCCATGGTACTCAATCCTGTAGGATTAAGAGCGCTGACTCCCGGTCCCATATCAATAACCGGCAGTACGCCAGTGGTACCAGGGAGTAATCCAGGGGAACAGTCAGGAAGAAATGCATATCCCGGAATGTTCTCCTATATGCCACATACTCCAGACAGCCAGTTCAGGCCTATTGTGAACTCAACACCATTACCTGGAAGCTACATGGTCCCTCTTTACATGCCAGGAGGAACACCAAATCCATATGGGATCTACTCAGCACCCCACAACCAGGGTATGGGGGTAGGAAGCTATGTAGAACAACAGTTGCAGGATATCAGGTCCCTACTCAGCAAGGTTTTAGGGTTACCACGTCCCATGGAGGTAGCAACCCCGGAGTGCTATGCAGATTCCCCTTTGTGGACAGCATTGCCCTTGTTAGCATGCCAAAGGGGTTCATTACACCAACGATGACGTTGTATGATAGAACAGAGAATCCGCTGGAGCACATCAACCAGTACAAGCAGAAAATGATGGTGGTTGCAGCAACAGGGCCTGAAAATGAGGCATGTATGTGTAAAGGATTCGGTTCCACCTTGTCAGGAGCCGCACTCCAGTGGTTCGTTAACCTTCCCAACAAATCTATTTCCAGCTTCGCAGGGTTGGTGAACGTTTTCAATCAGCAGTTCGCAAGCAGTCGCAAGCCAGAAAAATTATCCAGTGATCTATACCGGATCGTCCAGAGGTTCGAGGAGTCCACCAGGGATTATCTCGCCAGATTCAATTTGGAAAAAATATCTATCCCTTGGTGCGACCCTACAACAGCAGTCAACGCCTTCAGAAGGGGACTGCATCGCGACTCTGATTTGTACAAGGATCTCACCAAGCATCCATGTGCCACCTTTGAGGAAGTTAAGCAAATGGCAGAGGCTACTTATCGCCTAGAGGAGGATGAGGATAGAAGGGACCTGTATGGAACAGAGTCGTCCAGCAGAAAAATCACAATAGAGAAAAAGAATGAAAGAGCCAAACCCTACAGCAAGAACACAGTGAACAAAGTCTCAGGAGAAACAGAGAGCACCGAGGCTCCACCTAAGCTCAGCGAGTATGGGTTCACCACTGGACTTGCTGGGGTATTGAAGGCAATCAGGGAGCTGGGGCAGAGGGCCAGGTGGCCCAAGAAGCCTACTCCCAGGGAGAACGACAAAAGAGATGCCAGCAAGAGGTGTGAATACCACAACGATATTGGCCATAATATAGAAGATTGTGTAGTACTACGAAAGGAAGTAAAGCACCTCTACAGTGTTGGATGCTTGGATCACCTGCTCCCCAAGGGGGCGAAATGTGGAAAGGTCAATACTGCTGACCAGGTGATGTGACCATAATTAGAGCATATTTAGTCCCCGAATTAGCTTTGTTCCCATGATTTTTAGTGCATATTTGGGTCATTTATTGTCTTTAGTCCTTTGTTTTGCATATTCCTTGAGGTTTTGTTTCCTTGGTAGGAAAGGAGTGCAAACCTTGCATTTTCATGGCAAAATAGAGCTAAATTGATTGAATTCAATGACCAAGCATCAAAGAGAAGACAAGATTAGAAGGCCTTTGTACATACTATAGTAGATGGGCAATGATGAGAAAAGATCCTTGCATCCCCGAGGAAATCCTCAAGGATTTTATGAAGAAAAAGGAAGAAAAGAAGAAAGAAAGTAGCTGTAAGACAATCCGAGCAGATTGTCTACAATCCGCCCGTCCAAGAGGTGAAATCCGAGCGTCTTCCCCAGCTGGACGCCCGTCCAGAACCACCACAATCCGCCCGTCTTCCCTTGAATCTGCTCGTCCAACAAGTCCATATCCGCCCGTCCCGTGCCCTGGACGCTCGGATTGTGTGTCAGCCATTTCGTCTTCTACACATTTCATGAAGGATGCGCATATTTTTCTAAGACCGGCAAAAAGGAGACCGGAGTCTCCCTTGAGACCGGCAATTCCTCAAGGACTTAATCGTCATTTAAGCCCTTAGTAAACCCTAATTTATGTAACTAATCCCCACTATAAATACCCCATTAGGCTAATTAGAAGATCATGTTCTTCTTAGCAATCTCTAGTGTAGTTTATATCAATCAAATCTCTCTTTAATCTTGTAACCAACATTTAATCAAGTTTTAATACAAATTTCATTCCCTTAATCTCTTTTAGTTCATCTTTCATTTTGGGTAATTGAAGATTATTTGGGTTATTATTGGGAGATTGACAACCTTTCAATCAATTATCAAGTACTTCTATTATTCTTTGCTTTATTATTGGAATCATTAGTAGGTATAATTCTCTTAATCCCTTTTTAATTATTGTTAATTATCTTCATTTATTCATCATGTTTTACTTTGTTGGTGTGATTGACAACCTTTCTAGCATATTCAACATGATAATGAGTGAATAGTTCCTTAGCTAGGGTTAATGGGTAATTAGGGAAAACCAACATGTTGGATGATTCATGCTTAAATTAATATGTTTTCATAGTTTATTTGCTTGCTTGTTGTGATCTCAACTTATGCACATGTTATGTTTGATGAAATGCGAGCCTATGAATCCTTGCATTTTTTACCCATCACCTATCTTTTCAATGAGACTTGTAAGACATAAACCAACTCGAGTCTCATTAGACCATGCATATAGTTGAGTAGGGAAGATTAAGTCGACTTGTAAGTGTTGTACAATCTAATCGATTCGGCTCCGGGACCCAAACATTCCTAGGATTGTAAGATATAAACCAACTCGATCCATCACAACAATAATTTCTTGCTTATAATTTGAGAATATGTTTGTATGATCAATTCCCATGAATCCCCTATGACCCCATGACACCCTAGTGCCTTTTATCAATTGTTTACACCCCTTTTTAATCATCTTGCTTGTTTACTTTTATTGCTATTTAGTTTAGTGATCTTCTACTTCAAAACCCAAATTGTGACACCCTTAGACACCACTAGTTGTAATTGAAAATCTCATCTCAATTCCCGTCCCTTGGGATCCGACCTTTACTTGCCTCTTTACTAATTCTAGAGTTGTCGGTAGAGTTATAAATTTTGTTTTGGTCTAGGTGCTTCTAACGACAAGTACCGAAAACTAAACCTCCAAGTGAGTCCGACACCAGGCCCAACCATCCCCACCTCCACCTTACTCAAAGGTCGTGAACATCATCACAGGGGGTTCGGAGATATGTGGTCTCACTTATTCAGCAGCAAAGCGCCATGCAACCGAGACTAAAGGAGATAAACCAGAGTTCTCCCTCGGGGCGTGACAGGATCTACCAGCAATCTCGTTCAACGAGGCAGACATACCTGATGAGGCAGAACACCACCATGACGCCTTGATCATTACCCTTTCTATAGGGAACTACCTTGTTAAAAAGATATTGGTAGATACAGGAAGCTCTGTGAATCTGATAATGCTGGAAACCTTGAAGAACATGGGGTTCAGCGAGAAAGACCTGGTGCAGAAGGCAGTACCCTTGGTAGGCTTCAGCGGAGAAACTAAACAATCCTTTGGAGAAATAGTGATACCTACCTTTGCAGGAGGTATGAACAAACAGGTACGGTACTTGGTCATTGATGGTCCGTCAACTTACAACGTGATACTTGGCAGGCCTTGGATCCATGAAATGAAAGCGGTACCATCAACGTACCATCAGAGCCTGAAGTTCCCTACACCCGGGGGCCCGGGAGGTACAGGAGATACGGGGAGATCAAAATGTCGCTCAGGATTGCTACAAGAACGCTCTGAAACCCACTGCAGCTAGATCTGCATAGCAATTACAGAAACTGTGCGTCTAGAGGGAGTTTATCGCACCTCCCCAGGAGGAACTCGACGAAGTAGTCCTGGACCCACAGTTTCCAGCAAGAACAGTGCTGGTGGGAGCTGATTGTGAAGGTAACATCCGTGAGCAGATAATTGAATTTCTACGTACTAACATGGATTGTTTCGCCTGGTCCCATAGCAACATGATTGGCATAGATCCAAGTGTAATTACACACCGGTTAAATGCGGACCTGACTTTCCTCCTCCAGAAAAAGGCGGAAATTCGCTCCTGAAAGGAACGAGGTGATAAACTAGGAGGTAGACAACCTCCTGGCAGCAGACAATATCAGGGAAGTTAACTACCCAGAATGGCTTTCGAATGTTGTGGTTGTACCCAAGAAGAACAACAAGTGGAGAGTATGTGTTGATTTCACAGATCTTAACAAAGCTTGCACAAAAGACCCGTTCCTTCTACCGCACATTGATTCCATGGTAGACGCTACAGCAGGGCATGAGCTACTTACCTTCCTTGATGCCTGGAGTGGGTATAACCAGATAAAAATGGACCCTAAGGACCAGGAGAAAACAGCCTTCAGATCTGACAGAGGCTTGTACTGCTACAATGTGATGCCCTTTGGTCTCAAGAATGCTGGTTCCACCTATCAGCGCCTGGTGAACAGAATGTTCAAGGAGGAGATAAGGAGAACAATAGAAGTCTACATTGACGATATGGTAGTCAAATCCGAGAAGGCAGAACAACACATGTCCCACCTGGAGAGTACCTTCTCGATCCTCAGAAAATACCATATGGAGATGAACCACCTGAAATGCACTTTTAGAGTCTCCTCTGGGAAATTCCTAGGGTACTTGGTGACGCAAAGAGGGATAGAGGCCAGCACGGAGCAAATCAAAGCAGTACTTCAGTTAGAATCTCCTTAGAAGCCAAAGGACGTACAGAGGCTCACAGGTCGGGTAGTAGCCCTAAATCGGTTCATATCAAGGTCCTCAGATAGATGTCGATTGTTCTATGACATCCTGAGGAAGAGCCAGAAGTTTGAGTGGACGCAGGAGCATGAAAAGGCGTTTAGGGAGCTCAAGCAGTACCTGAGCACCCCTCCTCTTCTCTCCAAGCCAGAACAGGGAGAAGCGCTGTACTTGTATCTATCAGTGACAGAGGCGGCTGTAAGCGCAGTACTAGTATGAGAGCACGAAGGTATGCAGAAACCAGTATACTATATAAGCAAGTCTATGTTACCTGTAGAGACCAGGTAAAAATCTCTAGAAAAACTCGCTTTAGCACTTGTTACTGCTTCATACAAATTGCGTCCCTATTTTGAGTCACATACAATTTTAGTCGTGACCAACTACCCCCTGAGAACCATAATGAGGAAACCCGAACTGCCAGGGAGAATGGTTAAGTGGTCTGTCCACCTGAGTGGGTACGACCTGAAATTTGAACCCTGAACAACCATAAAGTCCCAAGCCCTAGCTGACTTTGTGTCAGACTTTAGTCCCACCCTTCAAGAACAAGCCGACAGTGAAATCTTGACCCTAGGTGAGGCTAAAGGGGAGCAGGTATGGGAGTTACATGTTGATGGGGCATCCAATACGAAGGGAGCAGGGGTAGGGCTGGTCCTGAAATCACCTCAGGGGAACAGATAATACAGGCAATACGGTGTGAGTTCAAAGCAACAAATAACGAGGCTGAATACGAGGCCCTGATCTTAGGACTCCAATTAGCCTTGGAATTGCAAATCAACCGCATCGAGGTGTATAGTGACTCCCAACTAATTGTAAACCATGTGAATAACGTATAAACGGCCAGGGATCCTAAAATGATAGCCTACCTGGAAGTGGCGAAGGAGCTCAAACTCCGCTTTGCCTTCTTCCACATCCAGCAGATACCAAGGGATCAGAATGTTGAAGCAGATGCTCTTGCCACCCTGGGAGCAGCCTTCACTCTAGGGGCAGTGGGTACTATACCATTCATACACGTCATGAAACCTGCCATACGTCAGAATGAACAGCAGAACGCCAGTAAGGCTGCAACCACCTAGTGGACATACGAAGCAGGGATACTGTGTACCGCCACACCCCAGGAATAGATTGATGATTGGCATAAGCCTTACATTAGTTGGCTACGTGATGAGGTCTTACCACCTGACAGAAAGTCCTTGGCAGGACCCTACCTGAGGTGCTTGAGCATACATGAGGCACAGACAGTAATGTGTGATATCCATAGTGGTGATTATGGAAATCACACAAGGGGTAGGAGCCTGTCCAACAAGACACTAAGGCAGGGTTACTTCTGGCCTACCATGAGGACGGACGCCATATATTACGTCAAGAAATGCGAAGAATGACAAAGGCACGCTCCTGTCATATCCTGGAGAAGCATGTGATATCTTTCATCAAGAGGAACATAGTCTGCAGATATGGCATCCCTTCAGAAATCATATGTGACAACGGGTCACAATTCATATCCAACAGAATGGAAGACTACTGTGCCAGGTGGAACATCAAGCTGTTTAAGTCCACTCCTAGGAATCTGCAGTCCAACGGTAAGGCAGAATCCAACAACAAGATAGTCATGAACAACCTGAAAAGAAGGCTGGAGGAAATAGGAGCCAACTGGGCAGATGAACTCCCCTTCGTGTTATGGTCTGATAGAACTACCACCAAAGTGGCAACAGGTCAAACACCATTCAGTCTGGTATATGGTGTAGGTTAATATCCGTATACTACCCTTTAATTGCAGGACTATAACGTAAAATTTACATGCAATTTATAGTCATAAAACGATAAACACAATGAAATGATTAATGTATAGAAATAACCTCGGGTCCTTTAAATTGCGGCGTAAAGAACAGAAATCAAAGCAGATTTCCTCCTAATCGTTACACCCAAGACTTTGTCCGAGATATGCCCTTGTGCTAGAACGGTGTTCTCCGATTGCCTTGCAATATAGGGAGAACTGATGTGAGTTTTGTCGAGATGAGAGATCTCAGGTTTTTCAGAGGAGAATGCTCTTCAAAACCCTAGTTTTTCTGCAAATGAAATTGTCTAGGTCAAAAGGAGAGGGAGTCTCTCCTTTTGTTTGGTTCAATAGGACCGGAGTGCATGCATGGGGAAGTGGGCTTCCACTTCCTCTTAATTTTAGCTCGAGGTCCGATTCGCCAAATGCTAAAATGTATATGACGGGTTTATATTATAAACTGTTATCGGTTATCGGAAATTTAGGCATCAGCTAATAATACGGGTTAGCTGAATTATTAATACGTGTCCGACAAAACAGTATTGTATAATTATTTTTAATATACATTTAATTAAATATAAATCACGTATATTTAATTTTACGAATTAATTTAGTTAATTCGCCTTAGCCCATGATATTTAATCCGTATTAAATATAATATCTCAACATCACATATTTGACTAATTACTAGTCAAATAACTCGGACTAACTGGTTAGTCAATTTTGGCATCTACATGACAGTATTTTCATACCGTCACATCTCTCGAACGTATCCTATAGGTGTGACTTTTAGGGACCAGTTGATCACCGCCATCTGTATGACAATAACGTCAAACTTATCTAGCAAGCCAACCGTTATTGATAAACGTGGATCAACTGATAATAATACCAAAGTATGCCCTTTGATCCTTTTAGAGGTTTATAAGTCCTTGCACTAGCTGTTAAGGACACCAACCCCAACAAGCTCCCACTTGTCCGTACAAGTGCATGTGCAATGACGTTATCCGCACTAACTGGAGGACACAAGCTCCAACAAACTCCCACTTGTCCGTACAAGTGTATGCGCGATAACCGATTCTCATATTCATTTAAAAATTTCTCCCACTCAATGTAAAACAATTTGCGGATCTGGATCCGCAAAGGTCGTATTTTACAATCGATCCGTATCTAGAGTGGTTTCCCCGACTAGAGAGTAACTTAACCGATAAAACGAATCCGTATCCGAGCATGGCCATGCATTTCGATTCTGACTCCTCGAGTGGCCCTGAGAAATATCGAGTACCCGATAAAGGCTGAATATTTCCTTCAACTCGACTCCTTCCGATCTAAGCACAACATGAAATGACCCAGAAAAAATCTACTTGGCCCCTGTTACGGATGACCGTGAGAAAGAAACCAAAGTCACCCAAAATCTGCCGTAGTCTCAAGAGACAGTCGATAGTCAAGAGATTCGACTCTAAGGATCACCATGGAAGTCCTATCCACGACCGGGCAACGAATGTTATAAAACATTTAGGACTCCACGTCGTTGTCACAATGGTGTCCTACGAAATATCCGTATAAATCGCCTCTGTGATTGGTCAGTCAACCGGTTGACTTATGGCTCGTTGAACCCACCATCAACCAACGTCACAAAATAATTGCCAGAGTTATCAGCTCATGTGGGCAATTAAGGACTAACAATATATGATGTTTGTTCAGTTCACTTTGTGGTGTTCAAAATCGTCGTACAATTCCACATGAAAAACAAAATATATATATAAAATATCAAAACGATGATGTCGTATAGAGTACAAAGGAGAATGAATCTGATCCATAAAAGAGTACTACAACTTAGGAACACGTTTAATTCCCATGGAATTAACGTGCCCTTCATGCTTATCTTGTCGTAATGCTTTAGTGAGAGGATCTGCTATGTTGTCATCTGTAGCAATCTTTTCTATCACTCAGTCGTAGAATCTGCTGTAACTGTTTGTTTCGAACTCTTCCAGCTGACTGCAGCGCCATTAAGAGTAAAAACGAATCCAGACTGAGATTTCGAGTCATCTCGATCCGTTTGGAAGCTAGCATCTGCGTAACCGGTTGCGCATAGCTTTTGAGAGCCTCCATAAGTCAATGCCCAATCTTTAGTCCTCCGGAGGTACTTAAGAATGTTCTTGACAGCCAACCAATGTGGTTCACCTGGTTGCTGTTGGAATCGACTTGTCATACTCAATGCATATGCCACGTCCGGACGTGTGCATATCATGGCATACATGATTGATCCTATAGCCGAAGCATAAGGAATCCGTGTCATGCGCTCTTTCTCTTCCGGTGTCTCTGGTGCCTGAGACTTGCTCAAATGCACCCCTGGAGCCATGGGAAGGAACCCCTTCTTGGAGTTAGTCATGCTGAATCTCTCTAGGACTTTGTCTATGTAAGACTCCTGACTGAGAGATAACATCCGTCGTGATCTATCTCGATAGATGCGGATGCCTAGAATTCTTTGTGCCTCTCCCAGATCTTTCATCTGGAAATGGTTTTTCAACCATACTTTCACCGAAGTTAAGAGAGGTATGTCATTCCCAATCAGGAGTATGTCGTCAACATACAATATTAGGAAGACAATCTTGCTCCCACTCGACTTGATATATAGACATGGTTCCTCGACTGATCGAGTGAATCCATTTTCTTTTATCACTTGGTCGAAGCGATGATTCCAACTCCTTGATGCTTGCTTAAGTCCATAAATGGAACGCTTAAGCTTGCACACTTTCTTAGGATGTCTTTGGATCGATGAACCCTTCGGGTTGTACCATGTACAACTCTTCCTCCAAAAAGCCGTTTAAGAAGGCGGTTTTCACATCCATTTGCCAAATTTCATAGTCATGAAAAGCAATCGCTAAGATAATCCGGATGGAACGCAACATGACTACGGGTGCAAAAATCTCATCGTAGTGCAAACCTGGCACTTGGGTGAAACCTTTAGCAACCAGTCGTGCTTTGTAGATATCTTGTTGACCTTCCACAGAATGCTTTATTTTGTAAAGCCATTTGCATTGAAGGGGACGAACCTTAGCAGGTAAGTCAACAAGATCCCACACGTTGTTCTCATACATGGAGTCCATCTCGGATTTCATGGCCTCAAGCCATAGTTTCGAGTCGGAATCGGTCATGGCACCTTTATAGGTTGCGGGTTCACTACTCGTTAAGAGTAGAACGTCATCTATGTCATGTTCCTCGACCATACCAATGTATCTGTCCGGAGGAATAGAGACTCTTCCCGACCTCCTAGGTTCCTCGGGAATGTTCACATGCCGGGATTGAAGGAATAGGTTCCTCCAATAGTTGCTCGGTATTTGGTTCTGGAATCTCCGACAAGTCGAAGGTTCTATCACTCTTTGCATTCTCGAGAAATTCCTTCTCTAAGAATGTCGCACTAGCCGCAACAAAAACACGTTGTTCGGTTGGCGAATAGAAGTAATGACCACGTGATCCTTTAGGATAACCTATAAAGTATGTCTTGACCGATCGCGGGCCGAGCTTATCTTCATGTCTCCACTTGACATAAGCCTCGCACCCCCAAACCCGTATAAAGGACAAGTTAGGGACCGTTCCTTCCATAGTTCATATGGAGTCTTGTCAACAGCTTTAGACGGACTTCGATTAAGTATTAGAGCGGCTGACAAAAGAGCATAACCCCATAATGAATCGGGTAAAACCGTGTGACTCATCATGGATCGAACCATATCAAGTAGTGTTCGATTTCTCCGTTCGGACACACCATTCAGTGAGGTGTTCCGGGTGGAGTTAATCTGTAGGGCAATCCCACAGTCCTTTAGGTGTTGATCAAACTCGTGAGAAAGATACTCGCCACCACGATCCGAACGCAGTGTTTTAATCTTTCTACCTAATAGGTTCTCAGCCCTATTCTCGGTATTCTTTGAATTTCTCAAAGGATTCACTTTTGTGCTTCATTAAGTAGACATAGCCATATCTACTCAAATCGTCCGTGAAAGTGATGAAATACCTATAGCCTTCTCGTGCGGTGATTGACATAGGACCACATACATCCGTGTGTATGAGCCCTAATAGGTCGGCAGCGCATTCCAACACCTTTGAAGGAAATCCGAGTCATCTTACCGATGAGACATGATTCACACGTGCCAAATGATTGAAAATCAAAGGCCGAGATAGCTCCATGTTTGATGAGCCGTTTTACGCGTTTCTCATTAATGTGTCCCATACGGCAATGCCATAGATACGTTTGATCTTTGTCACCAACCTTTAACTTTTTATTCATTACGTGTAATATTTCCGAGGTCTGATCTAAAACATAAATTCCGTTCATGGAAACTGCCTTGCCGTAAATCATATCGTGTAATGAGAAAATGCAAGCATTGTTTTCTATTACAAATGAAAAACCAAGTTTATCAAGCGCGAAAATAAATAATGTTTTTGGAAAGACTAGGTACATAATAGCAGTCATATAATGACAACTCAAATCCGCTTGGAAGCTGGATCACATATGTCCCCTTGGAGATGGCGGCTACTCTTGCTCCATTCCCAACATGCGAGTCCACCTCACCCTTTACGAGGGGTTCGATGTTTCGGAGCCCCCGCACATGATTACACAGATGAGAACCACAACCAGGATCAAGTACCCAAGTTCCGTAACTTGCGTGGTTAATCTCAATCATATGAATAAAAGTAGAAGAGAGAGAAGACATACCAACAGGTTTAACACGACCTGCCTTTAAGTCCTCATGATAAACAGGACATGTGCGTCTCCAATGCCCAATCTTGTGGCAATGATGGCATTCCATGTTTTCACTCTTGCTCTTTGTCATGCACGATGAGTTGCTCGCCTCACCAGGACCACTCTTCCCCGAACCCGACTTCTTGAACTTCGCCTTACCTCTTTGTTAGGTTTGCTGGAGCTTTGCCCTTACCTTTCCCTTTGTTTGACACAACGAGAACATCCTGTTTCGAGCTCCCACCGAACTTCATGTCCTTCTCGGTGCATGTACGAGGAGGGAGTGCAATTCATGGGGAGTTTTCTTCAAATCATTCATATAGTAATTCGCTCTGAATTGCGAATAACCATCGTGGAGTGAGTGAAGAATACGGTCGATAACAATATTCTCGCTGATGTTACGTTAAAGGTCTCCGGTTTCTCGACATTCTCAATCATGCTTTGAGAATGTGTGGGCTAACCCGGTTGGCCCTTTCTCGAGTCTCGCATCAAAGAAGCGAGTGGTATGCTCATAGGTCACGATTCTCGGTGCTTTCGAGAATTCCTTAGTGAGCGTGGTGAAAATCTTGTTTGCACCTTGGGCTATGAAGCGTTTCTGCAAATTGGGTTCCATTGCAAAAATAAGTACGTTCTTTACCGCACCCGCTTCTAAAGCGAAATCGTTATACTCGTTGATTTCGTTAATTCCAGCCGTGGGGCCTGGGTTTAACGGCATGGGCTCAAACGGATATCCGAGCTTCCCGTCGCGGCGGCGGCATTCCGTAATGCCCTCCCGATCCATGAAGTTGGATCCGTCATTCTTCAGTCGAGTAGACTGATTCATCTGACTCATGAAGATCCTAAGCCAGGACTCACGGTCCAATGTGGCACTTGGCATTGGGTTATCACTTGAACCAGCCATTTGTTGTTTAGCAGTTTAATACGTGATCTACACTGAAAAAGAAGAAAAACAAAACGAAATAAGCAACTCATCGAGGTGATTTAAGTCTATTTTAAAATTCATTTTAAACATGTAGACTCTTGCACTTTGTATAATTGATCTCCCTCAAGAATGATACAAGTGATCCCAAGACTCAATTTGATAAATTGATAAGCCAACTGTTTAGCTAATTCTTTCGTAAGAACTCTTGGTCGATAGATTTCCGTAAATCCTATCTATAGTCCACCATGATCACGGGATCGTACGAGTGACCATAGTGTTGAGATAAAATAGGTCAATCGGTTCCAACTTACCCGACGTAGAAGGGGTCATAGTATGCCTACCGACGAAGAAGGGACTCATTGGAGTTTGACCTATAAAGACCGTTCTCAATTTTTTTGGTTTATACGAGGAAGATCCCATCAACAAAATTATAATTCATTTTAAGTGAACGAATAACTAGCGTCTGTCGTGAATGAATTTATTTGGATGATGGCTTAAAACGTGTGACATGAGAATGTCAATGAAAACTAACTCGTGACCTCTATATGTGTCAGTTTTCATGCAATAATTAGGTGGTTTGGTTTTTAGGCGGAAAATGATGCAAATTATCGTAACAAAAAATAAATAAAGTAATGCAATACGTAAATAAAAATTTCCTAGTGTGGCCTATCCTAGTAAAAGAACATAATACAACTTTGGAATCCACCGTTGGACCCGAAAAGCTTGTCTTGATGTTCCATCTTGATCCAAGTAGCGGGAGTGAGCATTCGGTCTCCATCTTTGGTCTTCTCAAAAATTACAATTTAAAATTACAAATATAAACCTATTTACATTCTAATTAAAACTGTAATTACAAGTGAAAAATCCAAAACCGAGATGCGAGATCTCAAAATACAACCAAGACCGTGTTCCATCATTACGGTAACACGTTCTACTAAGGCCACACTAAGTTACAATCAATTGTAAAAATTAAATACGTAATAAAAAGGCATTCACGGCATTCATAATTAACGATAAATAAAATGCATCAACTAAAAACAAATTCATTCGTGACATAATTCCGTAATTATGTTAAAATTATCCAAACCACCTTTTAATGATTAAAATTCATGTGATAAAACCGCTTCTATCATTTAATTTTAATCCATTATAATCCGTCATTTTAAAGACGCTTTAAAACAACTATATGGTACGTGAGTGAACCGATTCACTATTAAGCGAGTGTACTATATCCGTATAAAGTACATATTGAAGCCAAAAGAAAATTTAAATCAAAAGAAACAAATTTTCAAAGTCAAAAAGCAAAAAACCCTCGATCCAAATGACACAAGTGTTCGATCGAGGACAAAAAGGGCTCGATCGACTGAACTGCAAGTCGATCGAGAAGGTTGCCAAAGCGAGAGTGCTCGATCGATCAACTGGTGGTCGATCGAGTACTTTTATCGGCTAATCTGCTCGATCGAAATACGAGGACAACTCGATCGAGCAAAGAGGGTTCGAAAAGGGTCGATCGAGCACAACAGGACTCGATCGATCAAAACAAGACATAAATGGCACTTTCGATCGAGTAGAAATACGCTCGATCGAATGCAAAATTATTGGTGAAACTTCAAAACCCTCGTGAAAACATTTTGGCGAGACAAAATCAATTGCAAATTCGATCAAAAACGCATTAAAACAAATTTGACAATTGACAAAAACTTGACATGTTGCTATAATCTCTGTATAAAATAACAACATGTAAAAACAACATGAAATTTGAAACAAAACAGTAGTGTAAAACATGGCACGGTTTGGTTTTCGAGACAAAACAACAACAAGAGCAATCGTGTAAACAAGACACGGTCCCCAATGCAACCAAAAAAAAAACGCAGCAAATTAAAAAAATTTCTCAAGGTAAAAAAAATATGGCTGCCGAGTGAAAAAAATATGAGCCGTGACATTTTTTAACCATAATTCATCGTTTCAACAATCGTTTGATGAAAAACACATATAAAATTTTACGTGGCCTCGCTCTGATACCACTTGTAGGTTAATATCCGTATACTACCCTTTAATTGCAGGACTATAACGTAAAATTTACATGCAATTTATAGTCATAAAACGATAAACACAATGAAATGATTAATGTATAGAAATAACCTCGGGTCCTTTAAATTGCGGCGTAAAAAACGAAAATCAAAGCGATTTCCTCCTAATCGTTACACCCAAGACTTTGTCCGAGATATGCCCTTGTGCTAGAACGGTGTTCTCCGATTGCCTTGCAATATAGGGAGAACTGATGTGAGTTTTGTCGAGATGAGAGATCTCGGGTTTTTCGAGAGAGAATGCTCTTCAAAACCCTAGTTTTTCTGCAAATGAAATTGTCTAGGTCAAAAGGAGAGGGAGTCTCTCCTTTTGTTTGGTTCGGCCGGACCGAGTGCATGCATGGGGAAGTGGGCTTCCACTTCCTCTTAATTTTAGCTCGAGGTCCAGTTCGCGAAATGCTAAAATGTATATGACGGGTTTATATTATAAAAATCATTATCGGTTATCGGAAATTAAGGCATCGGCTAATAATACGGGTTAGCTGAATTATTAATACGTGTCCGACAAAACAGTATTGTATAATTATTTTTAATATACATTTAATTAAATATAAATCACGTATATTTAATTTTACGAATTAATCAGTTAATTCGCCTTAGCCCATGATATTTAATCCGTATTAAATATAATATCTCAACATCACATATTTGACTAATTACTAGTCAAATAACTCGGACTAACTGGTTAGTCAATTTTGGCATCTACATGACAGTATTTTCATACCGTCACATCTCTCGAACGTATCCTATAGGTGTGACTTTTAGGGACCATTGATCACCGCCATCCGCCTATGACAATAACGTCAAACTTATCTAGCAAGCCAACCGTTATTGATAAACGTGGATCAACTGATAATAATACCAAAGTATGCCCTTTGATCCTTTTAGAGGTTTATAAGTCCTTGCACTAACTGTTAAGGACACCAACCCCAACATATGGGGCCGAGGCAGTTATTCCCTCTGAGGTGCAAGTACCGACACATCGATATGCCAATGCCACCGAAGATAGGAACCAGGTAGAAATGACCAGCAACCTGGATACCATTGATGAGCCAAGGACCAGCGCCCAAATCAGGATGGCAGCCTACAAGCAGACAGCAGCCAGGAGTTACAACAAAAACGTAAGGCTGAGAATGCTGCAGGTAGGGGACCTGGTACTCAGGAAGGTATTCCCAAACACCAAGAATCAGAGTGCAGGTATATTCGCCTATAATTGGGAAGGTCTCTACCGCATAGAAGGCATCGTGGGTAATAGGGCATACAAGTTGGAGACTATGGATTGTCGTTTGTCTTTCTTTCGCATTAATTGTTTACTTTTGTTCTCGCTATGTTCTTACTACTAATCTACTTCAGTCCTTAATATCGTATTTTAATTAGAATAGCCGCATTGACTCACAAATCTTTAATCGGTAAAATCTTACCAAAACAGACACGGTGTAATCACCTTCCCTGTCTGCGTCCCTACTACCCACACATGTCCCCACACCCGCGTGTCCTTCCCATCTCCTATCCTCCGTCTTAACCCATCCTCCAACACCCTTCGAGCCTCCATTATACTCCTCCAAGTATAGCTTGGATTATGCCCAACCACCGCTCCTGAAAAGTCACCATTCGGGAAATATCTCGCCTTCATAATGCGTGCCCATAAACTGTCCGGACAAGTCAGCAACCACCATGCTTGTTTACCAAGCAACGCGAGGTTAAACAAGTTGAAATCCCGAAAACCCATACCTCCTTCCCCTTTGGGCCTACTCAACTTCTTCCACGCCACCCACGCCATCCCACGATGCCCCTCCTCATGACCCCACCAGAAGCGTGACACCAACGATCGAAGCTTATCACAAAAACTAGCGGGGATTTTGAACACACTCATCACATAGGTAAGGAGTGAATTGGCAACTGCCTTTATAAGAATCTCCTTACCAGCCCTAGACAAGATTTTCCCGCGCCAACTCTAGAGCCGTTTACTCAGCTTGTCACGAATAATATCTGTGATCGCCTTCTTGGACCGCCCAACAACCGTTGGTAGCCCTAAGTACCGCTTCTGTTCTACCACCTCCCTCACTCCCAACCGTGTGGTCAGTCTCCCCCGTTGCTCTCTCGGCACACCTCTACTAAAAGAGATAGTAGTCTTTTCGAGACTAACCAGTTGTCCCGAAGCTGCTTCATATTTTCGCAATATATCATTAATAACCTTCGCTTCCCTCATCGTTGCACGCGCAAAGAAAATACTATCATCCGCAAAGAGCAAGTGGGAAACCGCAGGGGCACTACTCGACACCTGTATTCCATAAAGCGAGTTACACTCAACATCCCGTCTCAAGAGATTAGAAAGAGCCTCCGCACAAAGAATAAAAGATAAGGAGAAAGTGGATCACCTTGTCTAAGTCCTCTTGTGGGCCGAAATTCTTCCGAGGGTTCACCATTAATAAGAACGGAGAAAGTAACCGTAGAAACACACTCTATCACCCTTCGAACCCAGGCCTCGTCAAACCCCATAGTAGTAAGAAGTCGTCGCAAAAAGGACCACTCCACACGATTGTAAGCGTTCGCCATGTCAAGTTTAATCGCCATAAATCCTTCCGTATGCCTCCAGTTTTTCATATAATGAAACAATTCAAATGCTATCAAAATATTATCCGAGATGAGCCTCCCTGGTGTAAATGCACTTTGGTTTTCCGAAACAATATCACCCAAAAAGAGCTTCAACCTATTCGCCAGCACCTTAGACACAAGTTTGTACACCACATTACAGAGGCTAATTGTCGAAAATCATGAATTTTGTCCGGAGCTTTCTTCTTCGGGATTAAGACTATATTAGTCTTATTAAACTCAGCTGGCGATGCTTTCCCTCATAATATTCTCAACACCGCTACCACCACCTCGGGTCCAATAATGTTCCAATATGACTGATAAAAGAGTCCATTCATACTATTCGGTCCCGGTGCTTTCAACGGATTCATTTGATTAAGCGCGTCACTAAACTCCTCCTCATAGTACTCTGCTCTCAACATCATGTTCATACGCTCACTTACCCTCCCCTCAAGACCAACCACCACATCCTCAAAACTAGTTGGGTTCGCTGTAGCAAACAACTCCCGAAAATAACTCACCGCCACAGTAGACACGGCATCATCCCCAAATCGCTCCATCTCCATTATCATCAATAAGCTTGCATATATGATTCTTCCTCTTCCTCTCCACGGCTCTAGCATGAAAAAATTTTTTGTTACGATCCCCATCACGGAGCCACAAAGCATGTGATCTTTGGCGCCAATATTGTTCTTCTTGACGGTACAGTTCTGCAATTTCCGCCACAAGTTTCCTACGACGCTTTGCTTCCTCCTGAGTTCTTGCCCCACCATTCAACCGCGCCAATTGTTTACGCTTCCTATCTAAAGCCTATTAATCTTCCCGATACTAATCTTCTTCCACGCCTGGATTTCTTTCGCACAAGCAGTAATCGACCTCCCTAAATCCCCATTCCCCTTCTCCACACCTCTCACAACCGCTTCTTCACACCCCTCCGTACCCACCCAAATCTGCTCAAATCTAAACCTACGTCTTCAAGTCCCACCCACATCCCGTTTATCGAACATCAGCTTTATAGGAGGATGATCGGACCACTCACGGTCCAAGTGAAGCCGCTTTGCAAACAGGAACACCTCCAGCCAAGCACTCGTACACATAGCTCGATTCAACATACATTGTCTATTTGCGTCCCCAATGATACGGTCGTTATGTACCAAAAATAAATACCTAAGTATAACTAACAGAAGCTAGCGATAAGTAGGGTCGATCTCCATAGGGAGGCTAAGTATCTATATGTAAGTCCGTCTATCTAGTCACAATTGGGGGGTTTTAATTTATTTTCTAAACTACTGAAGGCAAAGGCAAGAGAAATAGAGACAAGAGCAATAAAAGCGAGAAAAAGCTAAGATGTGATCAGATAGGAAGAGATATGTCAGGATTTCGGTTCACCATGGCAGTTTACTAACTCAATCATAAATAGTCTAGACAATCTACTGTGAGAAGGGAAAGGGAAAGGTCCTTCCGGTCCGCTATCCACCCTAGATTACTACAAATTAACTTAACTTTCGTCCTCATTAGGTAGTCTACTGTTCATAGCAGGTCTGTTCATTCCAATCTTCCGATCCAGGAGCGAATTTAACCAGATTAAAGTTATTTAGAAGCGTGCCCTCAACTAAACGTATTACAGTTATATTGCTATGGGCACAGGTTCTTACAATTAATCATCTAGCCTATTCACAACATCGTCACTTTACTGCCATGGCTCCCCTAGTCCTAACATAAGGAGATTAGCTACTCATGTTATCAGATTTAACAATAATAACAATAAATATGCTAAGAGACATGATAAAGAGATTATAAGGAAGAAGCATATACTAATAATGACAATAATAAAGCAAGAATTAAAGAACAAGGAATTAAAGTAAAGCAATAAAGATTCGATTGAAGTTAAGAGTAAAGAAAGATTACAAAAGAGAGAATCCGACAATAAGAGCAAAGTAGCAGCAGAGATTAAGAGAGTAAAAAGCTATGTAAAACGTAATTCAGAATGTCAAGAAGTGTTTATGACCTAATGACGACTTCCATTATATAGGGAAGCGTTTTTATTAACAAAATAAACCTAACACGGAACAATTAACCCATGTAATCTAGCTAACCACTCGATCAAGCCTTTTCAAACTACTCGATCGAGTGAATCTTCAGCAAAACCGTTCGATCGAGCAACTGAGGCTCTCGATCGAACACTCCCAAAATAGCCATCTTCGATCGAGCATAGGAACCACTCGATCGAATATCCGCAGTAGCCAAACCACTTGATCGACCATCCAAAGCCCTCGATCGAGTGTCTTCCACATAGATCAGCATCAAACTCGTCTGGTTAGCCTTCCAAGGACCTCCCTTCACGCTTCCCGAGGTATGACTTCTGCTCTAAATCTTCGTCTCCTTAAAATCCATGCAAAGTGGGACGACTAAGGTACGATTCCACTACTTTTGGATCCATTTATGCAATTAAGACAAAACAAACCAAAGTAGCCAATTCGGGACATTTTGCAATACAAAGCAACGTAAATGGCATAGAAATGCGTGCAATAGAGGCTAAAACGTCTATATAAATTGCACGTATCAAATCTCCCCAAACCGAACCTTTACTCGTCCTCGAGTAAACTAAATGCAAACGAATGGAACGGATATGAAAACTCAGAGCCAGCTATAACTTGTCCACTTAAACTATTTAATGCAATCAAGAATTAACAGTTATAGCTACAGCAGTCAATACGCAAACGAGTTGTAATATGTCTATAAATAAGCTGACCTGCCGACCTTGCAAGACCATTAAAATCGGACTCTCACAGGTCACTCTTCTCTCATGAAGCAAAGGGTGAAAATAAAAGTGTAAGAGAAGAATCGGAAAACAGTCACTCACCTAAACTGCGACCTATATAACATGCATGCAACAAAAATGATAGACGATTCCAATCACCATACATACATTCCAACCAACAATGTCCGTCACAGCCGAGGGCTTGCAAATGATATGGGAGAGTGAGGTTACAAGTAAGAAAAGGCAAAACAGGTTATGGAAATGTGGGGGTAAAGCGTCAAGCTAGCACCTAAACAGAACCATATAAGACTATCCAATTCTCAGCTGACTAGAAATCGAACACAAGTGCCCTTCTTTGGCACAAAACTAACTAACTAATACACAATCTCCTCAAAAAGATATAAATAAAAACGGAGGAGTAAGACCGTCACAAAATTCCCTTTTTTAATACGGTCTATTTTTCATTTCCAACTACTCTTTTTTTTCTTTCTTTCTTCTTTTTTTCTGTTTCTCACGTTTTTTTTTCTTTTTTTTCATTTTTTTTTTCATTTTTTCCATGCTTTTCTCATTTTCCTGCCCGCGTTTCTTTCTTTTCTACCAACTCCATATAAATGAGAACAAACCAACTCGCGGCAATAAGAATATACCACAAAAATTACACGAAACTAGCTTGACTAGCTGGCTTAATTTGGGTGTAGTTAATGGGTCAAAAGGCTATTTTTGGCTAATGGGGAGCTAAATGGGTGAAATAAAAGAAAGGGAAAATTGTAAGCACCTCCCTGCATGTGACACCAACCACAAATCCGAATGTATGCAAGCAAAAGGCAATCGAATTTCATAAAAGTGCAAATGTGATGAACATGCTATGCAAGGAGTACTACTCTCAATTCCTACATGAACTGGTCATGAATGACACCAGTTATACGGCTAAAAAAACTTAGAAATTATAAAGTAGCTTGCCAATTTTATCTGGTCAAGTCTATACAATCAGCTATATTTTCAACATTAACTCGTAGATATGCGCATGACTAAGCTATTAACTGCCGATTAAATGCAAGGCTCAAGTGATATGACAAGTTAAAGTGCAAAATCATCATGGAAATCTACTGTTTCGACTCAACCTAAATGCAAAATGAAACGTGAATTTTTTTTTTAGGATTTTTCTAATTTTTTTGAGGTTTTTCATTTTTTTTTTTGAAATAAAGTACAAATGCAAGCAGAAAAATAAATGTGAATGCAAAACAAATGCAAATGCAGACTCAAAGGATGCAATACCCAAAACAATCTCCCCAAACCAAAACGGACAACGCCCTCGTTGTCCTCCAGCATACACCAGCAATATATATAATGGGAAAGGAATAAAGACAACCAATAAATGAATGAATAAAATAAATAAAATGGAGATGAAAATAAATAAAAGAGCAAAAATACATACAAAATGACGAACTTCCCCAAACCGGCCATAAAACTGGGGAAGTGAGTAGACCAGCAGCTACTCGTCAACAGGATCCTCCTCCTCCTCCTCACCCACCACTGTGTAGTCAGGATCTCGCTCCTGCTCCCTTCTCCTCCTCTCGTCAGCTCTGGCCCTCTCCTCCTGCTCGGCTATATCTGCCTCGCTCTCTGGCTGCGAGTACCTCTCCGCCGGGAACCGGTAGAAAGAAGGGTATGGCCAGCCCTCAGGAATGGGACGTCCTCTCCTCATATGATAATCGTACAGAGGGAACAAGGCAAGCGCCTGATCCCGCTCTATACAAGCCTACCTGGTAAGCAACTCAAAAAGCAAACTGTCACGGCGCCCTTGGTCAATGACCTCGGACGCCTCAAATGGTGGAGGAGGAACAAAATTAGCCGGGTAGACCGACTGTGTAATAGAAGGAGTGGGGATAGGGATCTGTGTACGCGTGGGCGTAGAAGACTGCCCAGTCTCAGTCGGTGTGGATCCCTCTCCAGTCTCAGGTCTCTTCCGCTTCTTAGAAGCGGAAGTAGTGGTAGGTGGAGCGAGTGGAAGGTGGTAGAAAGGCAAAGGTGGAGGCAACCTACCCCTCACAGTGGTCAAAGGTGTAAGATGGGGTAGGTCGGGAAACGGAAGGGTCATGGACAAGGAACCACAAATCTTCCAAGTCCACTGGTCTGAAGCTAACCAAAACATTGCCAACATGGCAGAAACATCTAGGTACTTTTCCTTATCTACATATGCCAAGTCACGGGGAAAGTCAGTGAAGATAGAACGGGCGAGGTAGGTGGCTATACCTCCACAGGTAATCATGCCCGTCTTCTTCTTCCCGACAACATTAAAATGCTGAGCTGTCAGATAAGCAATGTTAAAAACAAAGGCGCCCTCGCTATCAATGTTTAATTAGCCCCGTAAAATCGACAACTCAACATTGTTAATGTTATTAGGCTCTTTACAGCCAAAAATCGTCCCTCCAAGGAGACGTAAAAAGTAACGGGCTGGGGGAAGGTGAACATGAGCCATCGTGCGCTCCTCAAAAGGGGTCTGTGCCAAGGTCCGCCAAAGTAAACGTAGGACATTCCTAGGAGAGTCCAGCGCACCGTGGGAAGACAAACCTAACCTACTCCCAAACTCATCTAAGGTCCAAGTGGTAGTTCGGTAAACAACCGAAAGGAGACACAAGGGCTCTGCGGGTCTGTGTCATAAGCGGCAGCTGAAAAGGTAAAGGAGCTGAAAAACTCAAGGGCCAGTTCCATATAGGTCAATGCACTCATGGTGGTCAACCCAGTCATCCCCGTCCCGTTTAACAACTCAGCAACAGGCTCGTAAATCCCCCGTCTCTCAAGGGTAGTCCGACACAAGAATTTCGTAGAAGTAATGTCACAACGCTCTAAGTTATAAAAACGAGTACGATGAATCGAGTTAACGAAACGTACCTCAGGATAGTCAGGATGCGGGTCCAAGGAGTCATCGGCAAAGAACGTGGCAGTGGCACGTCCAGCAGCAGGAGTACCTCGTCCTCGACCCCGTCCACGTCCAGTAGTACCCGAAGAAGAAGCCAGTCCAGGAACTGGGCGGGGTACTAGGGTAGATCTGTAAGAAGCTGTGACAGCGGGTGACGACGCAGCAGGGGTCGTCACCGAAGAAGGAACAGTACCAGTTGTAGAAACAGTTGTGGCAACGGTAGTGCTAGTAGAAACGACGGTGGCAGCATCAGGGACCACCGTCTCTGACAGGGATGGGGTAACAGTAGAGCTAGTCGAGGGCATTGTGTTACTATCCATCCTAACAATCAAATAAGTCCTATAATCAGTTAAATAAAGCAATTACAACATGATTTCTCCAATTGACCCAAAAATTTCAAAGCCCTAACCTCAAATAAGGTCGAAAAACGGCAATCAATTAACAAGAAATAGGAGAAGTAGACTTACTTGATAAATACCCACAAGAAGATGCAAAGAATCAACAAAAATCGCAACAAAACAGTCGAATTAAAACTCGACTTGCACAAACCCTAAAACCCGAAATAAAATGCAACAAACGCGAATTTGAAAGGGAAAAATGGGGGCTTTTGTTGAAAATCTGACAATAAACACAATGTGGGAGGTGCTTTTGGTAAAAGGGGAAGAATAATGGAGGATTTGGGGTTTTTGTTGAGGTTTTTATCGCAAGAAGAAGGAGAAAAGAAAAATTAGAATGAAAATAGGAAGGGAAAAGTTTTCTTCCTGCGTGATATAAGCCTTTATCACTCGATCGAGTGATTTGAAACCACTCGATTGAGTACTTTTCCCTGCATTCCATTCGATCGAGTAAAAAGCCTCTCGATCGAGAACTCTTCTTTTTTGACAATTCGATCGAGAGCCGGAAACTGCTCGATCGATCTCTTTTTCTGAGCAATCCTCTCGATCGAGTACAAAAAGCACTCGATCGAGGTGTTTCCTTTGGCAGACATCCCAATGCGATAAATCTTTCCCAAACCTGCATAAAAACATATAGAAATTCTTCCCGCAAATACCAAATTCACAAAAATGCAGTCTATATTCGGTTTTATGCTAAAACTAACTACGCTATAGTCTAACAGTCTAAAAACGCAATTAAAATGTTTAACGGAAATTCAAAATTACAAAGTGTTACAACGGGGCATTCCCCGCTCATCTTCCAAAACACTGTAGTAGCCCAAAAGAGGGCTTCTTATTGGAGGAGGTCCGTTCAGCATCGCGGACCGTCCTTTTGGATCGCCATGAGCTTGTACTCGAACTGATGGAAGGAGAATAGTTTGCGTCTACATACGCCTTCACCTTCTTCTTTCCTTTTGCATTCTTATCTTTATTGGTGGCATCCCCATTACTTAGTTTGACCTTCACTGTACCATGACCAACAGCATCTCCAGTATCCACTCTATTTGTACCTGCAGTAAGGAAAACAACAGAATGGTCCTCCTTTCGCTCTCAGTCTGAGGCGGAGGTGTCACTATGGCAGCACAATATTTAATATTTTCAGCTGGAGTGTCTGTCTCCGGGTCAATAGAGGGTAGGGCATTGCAAGGTTGAACTTGCATAGGGGCCCTACGAGCTTTTGACTGATAAAATATCAGCTCCTCATCTCCTTCCTGGAAGGTAAAGGTCTTTCCCCCGACATCAATTACTGCGCGAGCAGTAAATAAGAATGGTCGCCCTAAAATGATAGGGGTATAAGAGTCTTCGGGTATGTCTAAGACCACAAAGTCAACGGGAATAAAGAATCTCCCGATTTTCACAGGTATGTCCTCTAAGATACCTAGTGGCCGTGATATACTACGGTCAGCCATCTGAACGGTCATATTGGTACAATTAAACTTGGTCAAACCCAGTCTCTTAGCAAGAGACAGAGGTAAGACACTCACGCTAGCTCCTAAGTCACATAGAGCATTGTCAATTAAGTGGGTTCCTATATGACAAGGAATTGAAAAGCTACCCGGGTCTGATTGTTTGGGTGGTGTCTTATTCTGAACTAAGGCAGACCCTACTTCAGTGAGAGCCACCGTTTCATGGTCACTTATATATCTCTTACGCGATAAACTTTCTTTCATGAACTTCATGTAAGAGGGTACCTAGGTAAGCAGTTCGGCGAAAGAAACGTTGACATGAAAGCTCTTCAGGATTTCAGCAAATTTCCCGAACTGTTGGTTGGCCTTGTTATTCTGCAATCGCCTTGGAAAGGGAACCGTGATAGGGATTTCTAACCGTTTGTTTCTTTCCGCAAATGTCTCAACAGGTTCATCAATATTTCTGATCGATCGATCCCTTTTTCCACTTGATCGTGGTCTTTCAGCAACATTTTTATTCGATCGAGCATCATCAATCACTCGATCGAAATTCCCTTTATCAACATCACTCGATTGAGATTGGTTTTCACTCGATCGGTCATTTTTCTCAGCAAATTCATTCAATCGAGGCATTTCCTCCTCTCGATCGAAGTCTTCATTATCAGCCTTACTCGTTCTATCACTATCATCACTAGATCGAGTACTATTTCTTGCATTTCTACTAGATCGACCACCAGGAATGACTCGATCGAGGAATTTCCTTGGATTTAGCATTGTTTCATCCACTAGCAACTGTTCACTCTCAGCAAAAGTGTTTTCCGGGTCTGATATGTCTTCACCAGTCGACATTTTGGGTCCTTCATAAGAGAGACCGCTTCGCAAATTTATCAGGTTAATCGTCTCATGTTGGTTCTTATCAGGTTGAGACGGTAAATGAACCAGCTTCCTTGAAGATTGGTTGGCCGCAAGTTGAGCAATTTGAGATTTAAGTAACTTTATCGACGCATCTTTCTGTTGGTCACTCTTCTGCACTGAACAGTCAACGATTGTATCATTAACTTCAACTCAGTCATCTCTCTTACACCACTAGAAGAAGCTCCTTGATTCGGCGGTGGAAAATATGGAGGCTTTTGAAAGCCTTGTTAAGCCTTGTGAGGCGGGATGTAAGGTTGTTGCTGCTGCGGTGGAGGTGAAGGGTTTAAAACATTCTGACTAGTCCATCGCAAATTGGGATGGACTCCACACTGATTGTTATAATAAGAACCTCTTTGCCTATATTGCTGAAAGGCAAGAACTTGCTCCTTCTCAGTTAGACAGTCAACAGAAGTGTGACCGTCATTACTACCGCACCTCTCACATGAAACGGTTTCTTGTCTAGTCAACAAGTGAACCGTCTGTTGATCACCAGCACTCTGCAATTCCAACCTATCGAAACGGGCATTCATGGCTTCAAGTTGAGCCACAACTGCATTATCAACAGAATTAACTATCCGAATACCATCTCTCGGGTTCCCATACTCAGCACAATGGGTGGCCATCTCCTCTATTATTCCCCATCCCATGTCATCATAATTATTCTTCTGAAATCGCCCATTTGATGAGGCGTCCAAGATAGCTCGATGGTCATCATACAACCCATTATAGAACTGGTTGCATAAGAACCACTGATCAAAACAATGATGAGGAAGAGACCGCACCAACTTCTTAAACCGGCACCAAGCTTCATAGAAATTCTCATCTGGTGCTTGCTTGAAACTGGTAATTTTCCCTCTCAGCTCATTGGTTCGTTGTGGAGGAAAATACCTTTTATAGAAGGTAAGGGCTAGGGTCTCCCAGTTGGTGATCCCTGCCATGGTTCTGTCAAGATCTGTGTGTTAGGTTCATATACCTATTATTAGACTCCTCTAATAGTGAACTAATTAACTTGTTAATTATTTGTTCTTTAGCTCTAGTGCATGCATAACAAAATGAAAGATTTATAAGAAAAACAATGTTCCTCACATTGATATTAGGTTCGAAATTATGGGCACAAGTAAGGTCACCTTCCTTCACTTGTTCTTGAGCTAAGTATGATGGATGATCCTCCTAAGACTCCAAGTATAGAAGCCACTCCAATAAATTGCACCCAAGATTAATCCCAAAAATTCCTACTAATATTAACTAGATATGTAGTAGAAATATAACCTTAATAATACTAATGTTCTTGTATTACTACCTCTAGTAATAGATGATGAGTATTAGTATTGTAGAGAGTTTTTATTATTTGCATGTAAGGGAAAAACTTGAGAGAAAAAACAAGTAAAGTGCCAACACCAAAATTGAGCAACTAATGCTCCCTTTTGTAAGCCAAAAACCGGTGTCCTTGTGAGCATCAAGGAATATTTTTCTTTTGTTTTTACTCTCTTGTTTAGTTTAGGTAGAGTGTGTAAGAGTATAGGGAACATTAGTGTAAGATATAGCATGATAAAAGCTTCATATGACAAGTCACTATCATGCTTTATCAAAACAAACAAAGACAAAAGAGCATCTTGTGCTCTCTTGTTTTGGCCGAAATATTGGATCATTTTTGGTCCATTTTTGCCTTTTGTAATTTGTCCCACAAATGCTTATAAGTCATATGTTTAACTATCTTACATGTTTAATTATTAATGTAATCATTTAACACTTAAATAATACAATTAACAATATAATATACACTCCACTTTTTGAGTAGTATACTACCATTATATCAACATATAATGGGTCCCATAATTACTAGTTAGTTAAAATTACAACTTTTTGTAACTTTAAATATCTAATTACCTCTACCTCAAAACTTATATTAATACCTCAACTAATTTAGTAAATTAACACTTAATTACTAAATTTAAATCTTATTTAATCACATTACAATAAGACGCAAAATTGCACTCTCATAATTAAGGAATTAATTAATCTGTATCGCATACAATTAATTAAATATCTATTTGGGCCTCATCCTATAGGTGTGACCTAAAGGGATCAACTGACCACCACCGTCACACGACAGTAATGACAAACTCTAGTTAGCCAATCATTACCGATTAATGACGGTCAGTCAACTGTATAAAGAATCATCCCTCACGTACTCTTAGTATGAGATTTAATAATGATATTTAAATCATGTGATCGCACTATTGTTGAGGACACATTTCCCAACAATCTCCCACTTGTCCTCGACAAGTGTGCGTCACCAATTCTCTTGTCCTATTACAATCTCCCACTCAATGCAAGGTGTCTTGCAGGTCGTACTTACATTTGATCATATCTTAAGTGGTTTTCTCGATCTGGAGATTAACTGTCTGACCGGAATTATCTATCAGAGATACCTTCCGAGCGTGGCCACGCATTTCCAGTTAACTACTCCTCGAGTGGCCTTGAAATTTCAAACAACCCTGACAAGGGGTGGACAATTCCTATTGCCCTATTCCCTTCGTTAAGCCACAGTCCATCATAACCCAAAATATACCCAGTTTGACCTAATTTACGAAATCGTAGAGTATAAATCAAAGCTAATCAGAAGTTGTGCCAATTTGGGCGAATAGTCTCTAGTCAAAAGAATTGACTCATAAAAAAACTATAGTAGCTCTTTCCACGACCAGGCTTTATGAATTACCAGAACTCTATAAGCGGTCCTTGCCCGACAGAGCGTCCCATACAGTCTTCCTATGTGATCGACTAGTCATCCCATATGACTCTATGGCACTTGAACTTGCCATCAATCGCATCACACTCTAGTCACTTGGAGACGTCACCTAATATAAGTAACTAGGGGCGAATACCATGTCAATCCAGTTCACTTTAATGGGGTTCAATTTGTCTCTACAACCCATTCGGATACGACAAGGTAGCGGGTGAGTTTAATAAAACTCAAACGATAAATGTGATTATCACATATGAATAGTTAATACACTATTACTACTTCATATTCTATAATCTTTAGTGTATTATAACACTAGTTAAAATGCAATACAAGCTCGGCAAGTGGATATACCCGATATCCATATATTCCAACTTTATTAATTGCTATTTCCTTCCATTCAATGTCATCTCTAATGACATGAATTCATTTCTCAGTATTTGTCTAGGATTATAACTAGACTTGGGCTCTTTGACTTGAAAGATGCTCCCACTTTTATCACATAACTAGTGATAAGGTCATTTGTAGAGGGATTCACCCTTAATCCCTACGTTGACTATTTTATCACAACTTACTTAGATTCCTTTTGTAGATATTTGCAAGGCGCGAAACTAAAACACCTTTCTTAGTCTCTTACTCCTTTGTCAATAAGACATCCTAGGATTTCAACAAATCCCTTTTGGTTTGGAAACTAAAGTTTGTGTAACCCTTCAACACCTAACTTAGTTTGTCATCCAAACATGTGAACGAATCCTTAATTCTTCTCAAGAATCTAAAGGATGTTATTTAAGGCTCTCACAAGCCATATGATGGGAATTATCTTGTTATTCACTTAAATGCCCTAGGCATATGTTTCATCACAGCATGTGCGTCTGTTGGCATACATGATCATTCTAATGGCGGAAACATTAGCAATCGATTTCATGTAATCAACAACTTAATGGGTTCAGTGAACGACTATGATTCCATCATAGTAATTCCACTTTCATCATCATGAATAAGACATTCATCCTTGTTGATGTTAAACAGATACGAAAGATCTTATCCTCATAAGACTCTCAACTCTATGCCAATATACTCTCACATAGATTCGGTAATCTAAAGTATATTTCACCTTTTCCTAGTCTCCCAATCACTCTTGCCAGAAGAGAGAATTGGTACATTATTCTCAATAAGTAATATGTTATCAACATATAAGACATGGAGAAACAATTCTAGCTCCCACTTAACTTCATGTATATCATGATTCTTCAATCATGTGAATGAAACAATTCACTATAATCACATGAATGAAAAGTATAATCCTTTAATGCTTGCTTAAGATCATTCTAAGATCACTTAAGAAAGCTACGCATAAAATGTTAGGATTATTAGATCTTCATCTAAGATTTTGTGTTTCAACACTTCCTTCTCTAAATTCCCATTTTAGAAAAGCGAATTTTATTTGCCATTCTTCATTAAAATGAAATGCGGCAATTCCTAACACAATTTATCTTGATCAACATCTTCATGTAAATCTTATGCATTTGTGTACTCTAAAGCTCTATTTACCTTTGAGGAGACCCGCGCCTTAAAGTAAATCTACTCTTGAGCAACAGTTTTCGGATTGTAATGCGATGGCTCGTATGTAACAAGGTCATGATACTATCACTTTCACAAAGTAATAAGACATGTGCGATAAACTCCCACTGAACTATGCTCTCATTCTATCTTCATAAACTATAGTTCAATACCAACTCCCACTCTACAATTCTATTACTTTCACAAAGTAACATTTCAACTATAAGAGATGTTTGTGACGATTCAATATACTCCCACTCTATCTCTCAGAAATATATTAATATTCATGAGAGATAGCTTTGTGAGTCACAAACATATATATTTAACGGAGTATTAGGAGTTTTACTTAGACTATGTATTAGCTTTCAAAAGGCCATCCTAACATGGCAGCTTGATAATATACGAGTCTTATCCATGTCATATGTTTAATAGACTCTCTATTATAGGTATCTCATGGTTGACCATCCGTTTAGAATTACTTGTCCGTATTGGATTGCAATTTCCCAAAATTGAGTTCAACAACTCAAACCAACTCATATTAGTTTGTTCTTATGGGTAGTGACGCTAGGTCATAATCCATATTTAATAAATCAAATTTATTACTTAGATCTTTGCCACTACGATTGGATCGTAATGCTTAGAACTTTATTCAATTGGTTCTCTACGTCATTTAGAAATTTCTCAAATATCTCAAATGCTTCACTTTATATTTGATTAAGTAAATATACCTATATCTACTTAAATCAATGTTAAAAGTGACGAAGTAGTCATAAATTCCCCTTGAGGTGATGCTCATTAGAACACATACATCGGCATGTATTAGTCTCAACAAATCACTTGCTTGTGTCCCTTTACCATTAAAGGAAGTACAAATTATATTGCAAAGGAGACAAGATTCGCATATTCCATATGATTAAAAATCAAATGGTCCAATAATTCTAGTCGACACTAGCGTTTAATGCGTTTCTCATTTACGTAACCTAATTGAAAAATCAAATGTACAAATCATTTGGATTACCAGTTATGAGTCTTTTGGTGCGTATTATGTAGATATCTTTACATGAGTTGGAACTGTCTAAAACTTGTGTATCATAAAGATAAGTGACATGGCTCACATCCATGTCTATTTTCAATAAAATACAACAATTGTCTTTGAAGGCAAAATATAAATCCTTTCATGTCTCACATAGAAATGGAAATAATTTTTTAGACTAAGTGGGTACATAATAACAATTATGTAAATTATAACTCAAAGCTATTTGCTAAAACAAGTATATAAATTTCTCTTGAAGTGGCGGCTACCTGAGCTCCATTTCATTGTCAGCGATCCACATCACCCTTGTTTAGCTTCTCCACATTTCCAAGTCCCACTTGGAGTAATAAGTCCAACTTGATATCTTCCAAATATTCGGGGCAAATATGCTTCTATTGGCCCATGACATTAAAATAATGATATTCATGGTAGGATTGGATACCCATCTTGGCTTTGTGGTAGTCTCACTATCAACTTCCAATTCACAATCGGATTTGGGTTTCTTACCTTTCTTTGCTTTTCCTTTATTAATACCAATACTCCTTTCATTTGCAAGGACACTGTTGCTAGAACTCCCACTTAATTTGATATTTCTCCTTGTTTCATCAAACAAGGATATCTTGGAATCTGTGACATTCCCCTCATATGATCCTCTTACCTGAGAGGTAGGCATGAGTATGTGAGTGGGAGGTGAAGAAGTAGTAAAAAGACAAAGATTTCCATCCTCACTAAAGCCAACGCGTAATTCTCTAATCGTATCATTGTCATAATCGGAGCATTTTTCATCTTATGATTGGAGCTATGAATTAAGGTGATGGGTGTAGGAGTATAAGATGAATTCATTGCGAATAATTAACTACAAAATAGAAAATGAAGGAATTAATTAACATCTATCGTTTTAATAATGCTCGTAAATTTAACTACAAGTATTGCATTTATATAGTGACCTCCACCCAACTATATAAATGATTCCGAGATCCAAATTCATATCAATTCGGGCACGGTGAGCCGATTCATCCCTTATTAATATAACTCGGTGGATTAACTTTTTAATCGATTCTACTTTTAGAACTCTCGGTCGATAAA
Source organism: Silene latifolia (assembly GCF_048544455.1). NCBI lineage: Eukaryota > Viridiplantae > Streptophyta > Magnoliopsida > Caryophyllales > Caryophyllaceae > Silene > Silene latifolia. The sequence goes on from NC_133538.1 coordinate 452,252,615, forward strand.
AATTACTCTAATTCTTATATTTAGCCCGGAACACATGCGACTACGGTCAACAATACTTCCGTTGGGCTCAATCCAAATTTCGATGTAATAACTTTTTACTACCCCACTTCGCCAACGTAACAAGGTTTGTATTACGGTGAAGCCGGATTAACTCCCTCATGAAATTGGTACTTCATGGGTTTCTACTATTTGGTAAGGCTTTATCTCAATTATTATATGTGAGAGGTCTTGTCAATTTATTATCTATCACATTTTAAGTGAACTAAAGCGGTGAACTACGATAATTATAATTGACACGATCGATGACTCGATATGATATGCATGTGTTGTTATGACGATTTGGCAATGCATGCAACATATTAAAAGAAATGCAAAGCAATAAATAAAATTCCTGTATGGCTTTCCTAAAATAGAAAATCAAATAATCTATTACATATTCGGAAACCAACTCATTTGATCCCTTGATTCTTCAAATGGCACGCCTCCCAAGACAACGTCTTTGTCGGATCATCTTTCCGAATTGCACCGTCTTTGAAGATGCTCCATAATTACAAATAATAATAAAAATACAAAGCTATTCCTATTATACATTTGTAAAATGGAAAAACTAATGAAATAAAAATAAAAGTGATACGAGATCACATTAAATTACAACCGAATCAATATTCCCTTTCATTACGGGTAATATCGATTAAAACTAAGGCCATACTAAGATAAAATTACATAATTCAAAATTATATAAATAAAAGACATTCAACAATTGAAATATGCATCATTATAATATGTAACTATCATGCAAAATCATGTGCCAAATCGCCCTATTTAACTTATGTCGTACATATAACCCGGTTTTATGGAAATGCGTGATAATAACCTTTTAAAATCACTAATTAACACTTAAATCACATCTAAGCTCAAGTTAATTATCCAAATACATTTTAGGACTCAAAAATTAGTCATCACTAAATTTTTGACAATAATTCAACTTGATTTAATTTTATGCTCATTTTTTACCTTAAAAACTTAATATTTATGAAATAAATCCAAATTAAATTATAGAAATTTCAAAATTTGAATTTTAAATTTTTGAACATTCTGGAATAATTCCATGACACTCATAAAAATCATGGTTAAAATTTTCGAATTAATTTTGAGAAAATATAGTTGCATTTTATCGGTTTTATCTCATAAAATACATAAAGTATCCGAAAATTAATCCAATAATTTTTAGAACTTTAGATATGAATAGTGGGATATTAATTCAACTTAAAATAATTTTCTCAAACCATGCAATACGTTTTAGCTAATTTTTGCTAAAATAGTCACTATTTATGCCATTTTTACTCAAAAATCCATAAATCATGCTAAAAGAAATATTTTAATCTCGAAATTTACATAATCTCTGTAAATTATGCATGTGAAATCATATTTAAAAATCATGGCTTAATTCGAAATTTAACTATTTTTAACCATTTTACGTCTTTTAATCCATTTTTATCTCATAAAAATCATAAATCATGCAATATAAATCAAATTAACTCGACTTTTTACACACAACTTGTAAAATACGCATGTGAGGTCATATACAATTTCCAAGGTCAGAAACTTAGTATAACTGTTTTTAGCATTTTAATTCCCATTTTAGTCATAAAAATGTAATAAAATGACCGAAAATCATTAAATGAGCAATAAATTTCCATAAATCATAAAAATGACCTAAAACATTTTAGAACCATAATATATAACATGCATGATGATTTCGTGGCTTATACTTATAAATCACAAATTTTTAGTTTTATATATTAACTTTTTAACTCGCAAAAACAATAACCGATTATGCATGCAACATCCTTATGCTCTGATACCACTTGTTAGGTTCATATACCTATTATTAGACTCCTCTAATAGTGAACTAATTAACTTGTTAATTATTTGTTCTTTAGATCTAGTGCATGCATAACAAAATGAAAGATTTATAAGAAAAACAATGTTCCTCACATTGATATTAGGTTCGAAATTATGGGCACAAGTAAGGTCACCTTCCTTCACTTGTTCTTGAGCTAAGTATGATGGATGATCCTCCTAAAACTCCAAGTATAGAAGCCACTCCAATAAATTGCACCCAAGATAAATCCCAAAAATTCCTACTAATATTAACTAGATATGTAGTAGAAATATAACCTTAATAATACTAATGTTCTTGTATTACTACCTCTAGTAATAGATGATGAGTATTAGTATTGTAGAGAGTTTTTATTATTTGCATGTGAGGGAAAAACTTGAGAGAAAAAACAAGTACAGTGCCAACACCAAAATTGAGCAACTAATGCTCCCTTTTGTAAGCCAAAAACCGGTGGCCTTGTGAGCATCAAGGAATATTTTTCTTTTGGTTTTACTCTCTTGTTTAGTTTAGGTAGAGTGTGTAAGAGTATAGGGAACATTAGTGTAAGATATAGCATGATAAAAGCTTCATATGACAAGTCACTATCATGCTTTATCAAAACAAACAAAGACAAAAGAGCATCTTGTGCTCTCTTGTTTTGGCCGAAATATTGGATCATTTTTGGTCCATTTTTGCCTTTTGTAATTTGTCCCACAAATGCTTATAAGTCATATGTTTAACTATCTTACATATTTAATTATTAATGTAATCATTTAACACTTAAATATTACAATTAATAATATAATATACACTCCACTTTTTGAGTAGTATACTACCATTATATCAACATATAATGGGTCCCATAATTACTAGTTAGTTAAAATTACAACTTTTTGTAACTTTAAATAACTAATTACCTCTACCTCAAAACTTATATTAATACCTCAACTAATTTAGTAAATTAACACATAATTACTAAATTTAAATCTTATTTAATCACATTACAATAAGACGCAAAATTGCACTCTCATAATTAAGGAATTAATTAATCTGTATCGCATACAATTAATTAAATATCTATTTGGGCCTCATCCTATAGGTGTGACCTAAAGGGATCAACTGACCACCACCGTCACACGACAGTAATGTCAAACTCTAGTTAGCCAATCATTACCGATTAATGACGGTCAGTCAACTGTATAAAGAATCATCCCTCACGTACTCTTAGTATGAGATTTAATAATGATATTTAAATCATGTGATCGCACTATTGTTGAGGACACATTTCTCGGGCTCCATCTGTCAAATAAAAAGGAAACAGGACCTCCTTAATCTTATCCTGGGTCACTCCCTTAGTGGCGGGAATGGTTGAGCAATAGTCAGTGAAAACCTCCATATGTTTACGCGGATCTTCACCCGCCACACCCTGAAACAGGTTCCGTTCGACCAGATTGATATAGGACGGCCAGATATCAAAAGTATTGCCATCCTCGGTCGCAAGTTTGAAACCTTTAGGGATTGAGGCACTGTGGGCTCTGAATGACTCGCGATTTTAGGCATTTTCACTGGATTTACGGCAGAAATAGATTTGTCTTCTTCACAAGACGGGTCCTCTGCAAATAGGAAGTGTTCTAGCTCCGGTTCAAAAGTACTCAAGGCTTCCTTTTGAATCTTCCTCAGCAGTCTTTGTCTATGACGAAAGGTCCTTTCTGGTTCAGGATCAGCTGGAACTAACTCGGACCTGTTAGACCCGGGCATAAACAGCACTGGGGAAATAAATAAGAACTGTCTCAAGGAATAAAAAATCACCCATAATCTTTTCGTTTATTCATTTATTCTTTCTTTTTCTAAAACCATCCGTTTTAAATGTATTTTCGACATAAGTCATTAAATCCGATGTAATTATTGTAATTTTCCTTTATTGTATTTTTATTTTATTTCTTTTATTGTATTGCTTGTATGCTTTCACATGCAATTAACCTAAATTTCTACCTCGACATTAATTGTATGTTAAATTACGTGTTAACCGACTTAGTTAATTATTAAATGCTAGGATAAATTTATTGGATGTTGCATTGCATGCATATAATCGAGAACATATCGAGTAAAGATGATTTCCCTAATCATTAGTAGAGGCCGCTATCGAGGCGGGCGGGATTAGGTGTTCGATCAAAAGAGCTTCCTAATACGTACCCTCACCCCTTACTCCAGATCTCTGTGAACATCCGTGTTCATTGGCATCCACGAGAGTCATTCTAGACATAGAATGCTAAGGGTAACGAGTGCTTAGTGTTCATGTCATTACTTTGTGTCTTGACATGACACGAGGTATTCGAACGGTTTCCAATTTTCCACAATAAATTAGTGGCGACTCCACAAATGCAAAACAAACAAAGAGGAAAAGCTTGCTTCGCTTTTCGCCTCCGTGGGCCTGCGTCCACAGTTTGGCGACTCCGCTAGGGATAATACACTTACGTTTAGCCAAAAGGGTGAAACTTGAACAAGGTTAGGGAATAGTTTGTACAAGACAATTGTCGGTTTTCATAACTCGGTCTTCTTAGATCATTTCATTCGGCCTTCCTAGGCCCAACCCAACCCATTCGACCAATCGTCCCGTCTAAACGGTCATAATTTTTATTTAGGCCTAAGGATGGATAACGATTGACGTCATCCATACCATCGTACTTACTCTTGTTTGTATCAAGGACTTTTACTACTTAAGGAAATGGACTAGGAATCGGCCTTACTCTAGTTTGGTACGAGCCTCTCCACAGACCTCGGGTTTGATTGTTCGATATGGCAACCCACCCTTTAAAACCAAAACCCTTCTAAATGTACTCAGCATCCCGTTATAATGCTTGTATAATGTTTGTACCATATGTGATCACCATTTCTAAACAAAACCATGACGATTTTTGTAAAATCAAAATCCCTTTTAAAATATAAAATATTTCGAAACATAGGCCTAATATTAGCGCAAAACCAGTCGGAACTCTGTCCAATTGTCGGGTCAAAATTCGGGCCTCAAAACCCATTTCAAAACCTCACTTCGAGTCCACTCCTACAACTACACTAAAGTTGACTAGGACCAACATTTTCAAACTTTGTCATTTCCTCAAAACTCACTTGACACAAGTGGCACACTCCCACTCCACGAGTCAAAACATTTCTTTTTTCGAGTAAGTGTGCTAGAATGGTCGATCGTGTTTTGATTCGTCATCGATCTCTTATCCAGTTTCCAAGATGCCTGAAACAAGCGACGTGAGCCACAACCAACCCCAGAATGGTAATGATCAAATCCTAGCCGCACTAGCTCGTCTCCAAGTCACTCAAGACCAATTGTATGATCGCCTTGACACAATCGAGGGCCGAATATATGCCGTGGAAACGAGGATGCCTCCTCGAGAAAGTGAAGTGTCTGATGAATTTGTGAATAACTTCGGGGACGAAAACCCTCCCATAGGTATGACTACAGCTGAGAAACGACTCCAATATTTGGAGGAACAATTGATGTATCTCAAAGGGGATGACATTTATAGGGAAAATAATCGCAAATATGAAGTCGTGAGTTCCAAGTTGCCAACCAACTTCAACATGACGGATATCCCTAAATTCAAGGGGCATGAAAACCCTTTGAACCATATCCGTGCTTTCAAGGATTACATGTCTATCAAAGGCATTAAACCCGAAATGTTCTTAAGGATCTTTCCTTCATCTCTTGACACCATCCCAAAACAATGGTTCTATTCTCTAGAGCACAAGAAAATTGCTACCTAGGACGATGCCGTAATTGAGTTCGCCAAACAATATGCGGATAATGCTGAAATCCAAGTCAACATGCGCACTTTAGAGGTTCTTACCCAAAATGACAAAGAAGGTTTCACCGACTTCCTAAGTAGGTGGAGGAAGACTAGTACTGAACTTGTTAAACGTCCAGATGAAGCTACCCTCGTGGAGAAATTCGTGGACAACCTAAAGCCCATCTATGCAAGTCATTTGAGGTACCAAAACATTAAGACCTTCAAAGACTTAACCGTACTAGGAACAAGGATCGAAGATGACATCCATAAAGGGCTCTTGTCCAAAACGGTAGGTCGTGGATATCAAGGCTCAACAAGTCGTTCTTACGGCTCTACTAGCAAAACTGATGAAGTTAACCTTCTCGAGCCATCTAAGAAGAGTACCCCACCAAGGAAATTCACAAATATTGGGGACACATATTCCAACGCTCTAAAAAGGTTGATGAAACTGGGTAAACTTCAATCCATAGGCCCTACACCCGAACCAGAAAAGAAATCCAAGTTCTGGGATGAGAATTCGTACTGCGAATAACATAGAGGTAAGGGACATGATACAGAGAAATGATACAAACTAAAAAATGTACTTCAAGACATGATTGAAGACGGTCGCCTACCAATACCGCCTGGAGGTAAGCCTAACAACACTCAGAATCCTCTTGGAATTATAGTGATTACAAGTGAAGAATCTACCATAGATTGTTCACACCTCATTTCTCCAGTCGAAGATGAAATTCATGCAATAGAGAATGAAGGGAACTACTCTACCATTTCCCCAACCATCACCGATTTCATTGCATGGGCAAAAAGTGTGAATAGGCAAGTCATGGAACTAGAGAGTGTAGTGGCAACCCTACGTGGTCCCAACGCAACACCTAAAGAACGTGCACCACTAGTCTTCTCTCAAAACACTACGATGCAAGAAGTGGTAGCCATGGTTGATGAACTAGTCGACCAAATTATCCAATTGGAGGCCGAAATCATAAGAATGAGGGAACTTGCTACTGTCAATGCAATATGGGCCGATGATGATGAAGATGAGTATCTCACTGAACACTACCTAGTCAAAATCAGTGAGCAAACAGTCCAAAATTGTGAAGATCAAGATGTAGACCGCCTTACTCGTTCGGGACGCCCATACCAAAACACTTCTCAAAATGGTCCCATAGCGAATGGTCCAACCAATGTGGTCACACCAAATGATAATGAAGATGACTCTACCGACCATTTGCTAAAGTAACTACAAAAGACAAAGGCTGATCTTTCAGTCTGGCAACTAGTGGCAAGCTCATTCCCACATCGCCAAGCTTTACTGCAAGCCTTGGCCAAACTAAATGTGGCACATAACTCCACACCCGATGACGTAGTCAACTTGGTCTTCCAAGAATCACCAAAGCTAAGTAATCTTATTACTTTCTCGGATGAAGATTTGCCACCCTTTGGTGCTAGTCATAACTTGGCTCTTTATATCACTGTCATTTGCTTAAAGAACAATGTGCCAATGACTTTGGTAGATGATGGCTCCGCAGTCAATGTCATACCCTTGAAAACGGCATACAAATTAGGCATGAAAGAGTCGGATTAGATCCCTACCAACCAAGGTGTTCGCGCATATGACGGTACACGACGAAAGATAGTAGGACTTGTTAACCTAACCATAGCCACAAGGCCGATCGAACGAAAAGTCAACTTCCAAATAGTGGACATTGAAGCATCCTTTAACATACTTCTGGGAAGACCTTGGATTCACGCTTCCAAAGCGGTAACATCCACCCTCCACCAGAAAATCAAAATCCCACTAAATTGTAAAGTGGTGACGATCACTTCGTCACCCATCAAGGAAATAATCGAAAAGAAGTCAAGTAATCAAGTCCTTGCGGATCCAGTATATGAACTTGGGGGCTTCCATAGTATAAATGTCATAGAAAGTGAGTTGGCACCCATATACTTCAATCCCCACTCTAATTTAGTGGTCAACCACATGCTCAAATCCCAGGGATACTTCCCGGGAATGCCTTTGAATCCTATCCGAAGGAACACTTTTATACCCTACAAAGTAGGCAACTCACAAAGAATACCACTTGGACTAGGATACAAACCCACTAAAGAGGAATTTCTCGAAATGCTCGCTCAAGTTCAAAACCGTAAGAATGTGGGAATCCAAATGCGACCCTATCTCCCCACCCTAAATGGATACTTCGTAAGGGAAGGAAGTCAAGAATTCTTTCAAGGATTTCCCAAACCTTGGCACTATCTCGAAAGGAAGCTAGCCGAAATCGAGATCTTTCACGATTGCTACTTCATTCCTCCAGAAACAGTTCCTACCGTCAAGAGTCGTTAAGCATCTTGCTTAGACGAACAAGCTGTTAGTCTACTATTTGGAGAAGATCGATTTGTTAGAGTCGCGCAGGATGTGATCACTTCAACCCTACCGCGTTAATCACAGAAACCAACACCAATCAGCAGAAAGGATGGAGAAAGTCGATCAAGTAGACAAATAATCAAGGAAGACTCTTCAAGCTCACCACGGAAGGAGAGATATTCAAAGGAGAACCAGAAGACGATGAATTCGAGTCAGGTTCAGAGACGGAGTCAGAGTCGGAGTCTAGAGAAGTTCCTAGAGAGTCTCCTCCTGTCGTCATTCCCACTCCCCTTGTTTCTCCTAGCTTAATATCAAGTAGTAATAGTAGTTCGGGAAATATCCCAACAGCTGTCCCTTTACCGCCACTGACTGCAGATCAGATGGCTTCTTTGTTTCAACTTTTCTCAAACTTTAATATGAATAAATCAGGTTCTGCTTACTCTCTGTGTTACTCTGAATGCAATTCTGTTTATGATGATACTGAGGATGACCCAGACCCAGAATCGGTCAAGATACCTCCCTACATAGCCAAAGAAATACTACAAGAGGGGAAAGGGGGACCAGTAATAGAAAACACTGAACCCATCAACGTAGGAACCGAACTAGAACCCCAAGAACTTAGGATAGGGATGACCTTGAGCTCTACCAAAAGGGCCAGTTTTCTAGACCTCCTACACGAGTTCAAAGACGTTTTTGCTTGGTCCTACAAAGATATGCCAGGGATCGACAAGGACATCGCAGAGCATAGAATCCCAATCAAACCGGGTTTCAAACTCGTGAAACAGAAGCTTCGTCGAATGAGGACAGAATGGCCTCTCAAGATCAAAGAAGAAGTCGATTAACAGTTCAAAGCCGGGTTCATCAAAGTTTCCGAGTACTTAGACTGGGTAGCTAACATAGTACCCGTACCCAAAAAGGATGGGAGAATCCGTGTTTGTGTTGATTTTAGAGACTTAAACAAAGCGAGTCCTAAGGATGACTTTCCTCTACAACATATCGACATATTGGTGGACAATACAGCAGATCACGCGTTACTATCCTCCATGTATGGATACGCAGGATATAACCAGATCAAGATGGCCATAGAATATATGTATAAGACCGCCTTCATCACTCAATGGGGAACCTATTGCTACACGGTAATGCCGTTTGGGTTAATTAACGCCGGAGTTACATACCAACGCACTGCAACTACGCTCTTACATGACATGATGCATAAAGAAGTTGAGGTATACGTAGATGACATGATTGTCAAGTCCAAAGAAAGAGAGGGGCATATTGCGAACCTTCGCAAATTCTTCCCAAGGCTACAGAAGTACAACATGAGGCTCAATCCTCAGAAATGCGCATTCGAATTAACATCTGGTAAACTCCTGGGACACGTTGTTAGCCAACGAGGAATAGAAATAGACCCTTCAAGATCAAAGCTCTAATCGAAATGCCGCAACCTCAAACGGAGAAAGAAGTTAGAGGATTCCTAGGCAAGATGCAATACATAAGTCGATTCATATCGGAACTCACCATGATTTGTGAACCTATCTTCAAGAAGTTAAACAAAACAGATCACACCATGTGGGATGATGACTGTCAGATGGCTTTCGACCGAATCACGGAAATACTAGCCAAACCACCAGTTCTCATGCCACCTCAACGAGATCAACCTCTTGGTTTATATCTCACGGTAACTGAAATAGCCATGGGCGCCATGCTAGCTCAAACCGTAGGAATATAAGAAAGAGCTATCTACTACTTTAGTAAGAAGTTCTTGGAGTACGAGTGCAAATACACACCACTCGAGAAGACATGCCTCTCTCTTGTGTGGGCAACAAAGAAGCTATGCCATTACATGCTTAGCAACTCCGTCAAAATATACTCCAAAATGGATCCTGTCAAATACCTCTTCGAGAAACCTGTTCTCAATGGACGCTTAGCAAGATGGACGCTTAGCAAGATTGAACTCTGAGAGCATCAAAATAGTTGCCGAATTATTCGCAGAAAATCCCATTAATGATACACAAACGATAGACACTTGGTCGTTTCCGGACGAGGATATACTCCAAACCGATATAGACTCCTAGGACCTTTATTTTGATGGAGCATCGAACTTTAGAGGATTTGGAATAGGAGTGTTGCTCATTTATCCTGAAGGCGAACATACACCAATCTCTGTCAAACTCGACTTCGAGGTGACAAATAACGCTGGAGAATACGAGGCTTGTCTCATTGGATTACAAGCAGCAGTAGGTTTAGGCATCAAGAACCTTCGAGTGCATGGGGATTCATATTGATCATCAACCAAATTACGGGATCTTGGAAAATCCGAAGTGAAAGCTTAGCACCTTATCAAGCCAGAATAAACCAAATCGCCCAATTGTTCGATCAAGTAACCTACCTACACCTACCTCGAGAGGAGAATCAATTTGCAGATGCTCTTGCAAAACTTGCATCTTTGATTAATATACCGGATAGCATGGTAGAAATGCCTTTATGCATCGAACGACGGTCAGAGCCAGCTTATGTGGACCAAATCACCGATGAAGAGGAAATCACTGAGGAACCTTGGTTCCAAGCGATCCTAAACTTCAAACTCAACGGCACCTATCCACCGGATATGGATAAAAGGAGACAGCGCACTATACGCTTACTAGCTTCTCAATACGTTCTCATGCAAGGAGAGTTATACAAAAGAACACCTCTTGGTGTAATCCTACGCTGTCTTGATCATTCACAGGCACGGAAAGTGATGGAAGAAGTCCATGATGGAGAATGTGGCCCTCACATGAGTGGACCCATGATGGCAAAGAAAATCACACGTTTGGGGTATTATTGGACCATAATGGAATCCGATTGCATCAAATATGTAAGACATTGCCACAATTGCCAAATCTTCGGAAATGTCCAACACGTCCCTCCTTCATTGCTTTACACCATGACATCTCCCTGGTCATTTTCTGCTTGGGGAATTGACATCATCGGCAAGATCACTCCAGCCGGAACAGGAGGTCACTGTTTCATCCTAGTAGCAATCGATTATTTCACCAAGTGGGTAGAAGCGGCTTCCTACACCAGTCTTACAGCCAAGAACGTGGCAAAGTTCATACAAACCAACATCATCTGTCGATACGGTTGCCCACAGGAGATCATCAGTGACAATGGATCACATTTCCAAGCTGAGAATGAGCAATTGCTAGCCAAGTACAAAATCAAGCATCACCACTCCTCGCCATACAGACCACAAACTAATGGCGCGGTAGAGGCGGCAAACAAAAACGTTGTCACAATTCTCAAGAAAATGATTGACAACTATCGAGAATGGCCAAGCAAGATACCTTTTGCTTTATGGGGATACCGTACATCTGTTAGGACGCCCACTGGGGCCACCTCCTTTTTATTTGACCTACGGCATGGAAGCTGTACAACCAGTCGAGCTAGAAATGCCATCCTTGCGTATTTTACTCGAAAGTCAAATCCCAGAAGCCGATTGGAAGAGGGATAGATTTGAAGAACTCATCCTCCTGGATGAACGAAGATTGCGTGTATTACATAATGTGCAAACATATCAGGCACGTATCAAACGAGCCTTCAACAAAAGAGTTAAGCCAAGGAACATCAAAGAAGGAGACTTGGTCCTCAAATCAATTAGAGCTCTTTTACCTGTCGATCCACGAGGAAAATTCAAACCCAATTGGGACGGGCCATTTCTAGTCAAGTCCATACTTCCAGGGCGTGCAGTTAGGATCACAGACTTAGATGGGAATGAATTTGCCAACCCGACAAACCTCGACCAACTAAAATGTTACTATGCCTAGAATATGAACAAAAACGCGCCTCGCGTAACCTCACGTGTCGCACTTGTGGCACGAAATAAACGGCCCCTGGCCAAGCTGAAATAAGCTAATGTCATCTTGATCTTGCATTTTGACAATTTGTCATCCTCATATCATCAAAAAAAAAAAAAAAACTGAAATGCATTTTAGAAGTGAAAGCTCATGCTTATTTTCTAAGTTCATTACAAGCTCTTGCTTAGAACAATTATTCTTTTACATTTACTTGAACTACGCGCAAGGGTTTGATTTCAGTTTTGTAAAGCCATACGTAGGCAATCTTTCACAGGATACAACCCATTAATTATTTTAAATGTAAATAACGGGACATTTGCAAATGCATTTGGAACTCGACAAGAATAAGGATAGAGAATCGTAACGGTTTCATAACCAATCAACCTCTTTTATTTCATTTCTTTTAATAATAATACGCTACATAACAATATGCCACATAATATAAAAAATAAAAATAGGCTAGGATTCTAAAAACCCCACTTTCTTATTACAATAATAATAATAATAATAATAATAATAATAATAATAATAATAATAATAATAATAAGTAATAATAAAGACTTAGGCTATTCTTCCATTTTCCCTTTGCCTTTGTCATTTTTATCATATTTCTTGTCCCGACCTCGAGCCGGACGTTCTTGCGCCACTTCAGACCTAATCACCAACGGTCTCTCTCGTAGTCTAGCCTTGCCATTCTTTTCAACCACCATCTCGACGACGGGAGAAGTCTTCGGTTTCTTCGAAGGATGCACAACTCGAAACCCGGCTTCCTCCTCTTCCTAAGTCAGATGCTTCTGTAACACCCCCATACTCCGAGTGCCTTACCAGGACCACTCAGGTATGAAGATATTACCATCTCGGTTACCCGAGGCAATGATAATCAAATAAACAATAAAGAAACAACGTTTAAATACAAATACTTAGTGAAGGGTTACAATTCTCGAAACCAAAACCAAAAGTATAATACATGTTCTCAAACTGATTGTTTACTGCTCTAACTGAAATGTAAAGAAACTACTAAGCTACAGCGGAAGACTTCTATCATCATATCGTGGCAATCCCAGCTATCCCAGTACTCATCTCATACTTGCTCAATATCTGCTCACCATCCCCGAATGGATCACCGCAGGTTTACAAAACAACAACCGGGGTCAGTACTAATCACATAACTCAATATATATCAACAATAAGATAAACAGAGAGCTTAACTGTCACACACACAACCACACCAATTCCAATAATCTCAATCACCGACTGTCCACTGGACCAGCCCTGCCAGTGGGGGACCGCAACCGTACCCACCAAATCCCCGCTCCTCATAATGAGCGATAACCCTGTCCATTAATGTGCACATCCCTTCTGTGGCGGGTTCCACAGAAGGCGAAACTAGGGCGTGAAGCCACTCCCGCAAGTGACCTCAGTCAGCCGAGGACACGCCTCGAGAACCATAGACAACGATCACAATCACAATCACAACCGTCCCAATACAATTACTATATCAAACAATCAATCTCAACACATCAACAATCATCCCATTATGGGACTAATACTCAGTAGGAAATCCTACCGGAAAGCACACTATCGTACGGTCTCTACTTCTTTGTATCAAAAAGCTTCCTCTACGAAACCTCCTCCTATCATACAACATACAAATGCTACCAAATCACATACTACTCAAAAACCCCCAAATCCCTATATTAGGGTTTAACCAAATCAAAGGAAAGACAACAAAAAGGGTACATAGATCTTACCCTCGACGCAAAGATCTCAACGGTATAACCAACGATGAGAACCGATCTTCCAAACTCCGGGATTTGCTAACGATGCGATTAGGATTAAGAACGTACTTGCTTTCTCTCTTTAACAGTAAATTAGGTTTAACAAAAGTGTTTAGAATAATGACGACGAAGGTTATATATCTTAATCGCATAATTAACAAAACCCGAGAAAAACTCCCCGTAAACCGGCTACTCGATCGAGTACCCAAGGTACTCGATCGAGTACCCCCTTACTCGATCGAGTATCCTAGTTACTCGATCGAGTACCCAACAGGTCAGAAACTTTTCTAAAATGCAACTTACCCTTACTCGACAGAGTAAGGCCTACTCGATAGAGTACCCGAAGACTCACAAATACGGAATATTACTGTCTTCCCTCCTTAAAAAGAACTTCGTCCCCGAAGTTCAAACCACTACTAAACAAAGGTACTCCCCCAAATCTTCCGACTCACTACCAAAACAAAACTCAACATAAAACATGGTACTAACCCAACTCATCCCGACAAACATACCGACACAACATACAAAAAGGGTATAAAACGGTTAAAAACTCTTTGCGATCATCTCCTACCCCCCTAAAAGAAACAATGTTACGTCCCCGTAACCATACATACCTGATCAAACAGAAAAGGGTATCGCTCTTTCATAGCTTCCTCTGGCTCCCATGTAGCTTCCTCAGTCTCGTGGTTAGACCACAGGATCTTAAGCAAAACTGTCTCGCCACTCCTAGTCTTCCTAACCTTTCGGTCAAGAATCTGCTTAGGCACCTCAAGATATGATAAGGACTCATCTAGCTCTAAGCTCTCTGCCTCTAACACATGTGAAGGGTCACTCACATACTTCCGCAGCTGCGATAAATGAAACACATTATGCACTCTCTCTAACGCTGCTGGTAAAGCCAGACGATATGCAACTTCCCCAACTCGCTCTAAGATCTCATAAGGCCCTATAAACTTCTGACTTAGCTTGCCTTTCTTCCCAAATCTCATAACCCCACGCATAGGAGACACTTTCAAAAGAACCTTGTCTCCAACTTGAAACTCTATATCTCGGCGATGTAGATCTGCATAACTCTTTTGCCTATCCTGAGCTGCTCTCATCCGTTCCCTGATCATCTTAATCTGTTCCACCATCTCATGCACCATCTCTGGTCCTAAAACCATTTTGCCTCAAAGACTATCGTCCCAACAAATTGGACTCCTACATCTCCTCCCATACAAAGCCTCAAACGGCGCCATACCAATACTAGTGTGATAGTCATTATTGTAAGAAAATTCTATCAAGTCCAACCTCTGTTCCCAGCTACCACCAAAATCCATCACACAAGCTCGCAACATATCCTCAAGAGTCTTGATTGTTCTCTCGATCTGTCCGTCTCACCGGATGAAATGTTGTACTCATCTTCAAAGTTGTTCCCAACGATTTCTGCAACTCTTTCCAAAACCTTGATATAAATCTCGCATCTCTCGCTCGGACACTATGTCCTTAGGGACTCCATGTAACTTAAGCACGTTCTTTCGATAGGCCATAGCCAATTGTGCTTTAGTCCATGTATCTTTCATTGGAACAAAGTAAGCTGACTTGGTCAGTCGATCCACTATTACCCAAATCATGTTGTTACCTTGTTGACTCTTTGGCAAACCCACGATAAAATCCATGGAAATGGATTCCCACTTCCACTCAGGTACCGTTAAAGACTGAATCTTACCTTGTGGTCGTCGCTGATCCCCTTTAACTCTCTGGCATGTCAAACAACGGGCCACAAACTCTGATGTTTCTTTCTTCATCCCAGGCCACCAAAACGTTTTCTTCAAATCCTTATATAGCTTGTCACCACCTGGATGTACTGAATATGGTGTACAATGCGCCTCTGTCATGATTGTCTTTTTCAACTCCTCATCATTAGGGACACACCACCTACCATCGAACCTCAAACTACCATCTGTGTGAATGGAGAATCGAGACACTGTCCCTTTCTTTAATCCAGCTCTCCACTCAACTATCTTAGGATCCAATGCCTGCTTACCTCAAATGTCATCATAAAACTCAAGCTGCATTGTCATATCACCCATGGCATCTCCTTTCTGCATCATATGTATCCTAAACCTCGCTACCTCATCTCTCAGCCTCATCAAAGATAGAGCTGTACACAGAGAATGTACACTCTTCCTACTCAAAGCATCAACAACTACATTGGCCTTCCCTTCATGGTAGATAATTTCCATGTCATAATCGCCAATCAGCTCCATCCACCTCCTCTGTCTCATGTTCAACTCCTTTTGAGTGAAAATGTACTTGAGACTCTTGTGATCATAAAATACCTTAAAGATTGCTCCATAAAGGTAATGTCTCCAAATCTTGAGAGCAAACACCACCGCACCCAACTCCAGATCATGAGTAGGGTAGTTCTCCTCATAAGGCTTCAATTGCCTAGAAGCATAGGCAATCACTTTACCGTTCTGCATCAACACACATCCCAACCCATTCTTTGAGGCATCTGTGTGTAAACCTCAAAGTTCTCGTTCCCTTCAGGCAATGCTAAGACAGGAGCTGTGGCCAAACGCTCCTTTAATGTTTGGAACGCCGTTTCACAACTCTCATCCCAGCGAAACCTGTTCTCTTTCCTCATCAACGCTGTCATAGGTCTAGCTATCTTGGAGAAATCTTTCACGAACCGTCTGTAGTACCCAGCTAAACCCAGAAAACTCCTGATCTCAGCAACATTCTTTGGTGCTTCCCACTTTGTCACTGCTTCTATCTTTGCCGGATCCACAGCTACCCCATCTTTAGAGATCACATGCCCCAGAAAAGCAACTTTCTCTAACCAGAACTCACTTGGATAGCTTAGCATACAACTCATGCTCCCTCAAAGTTTGCAACACGATTCTCAGATGCTCCTCATGCTCCTCCTTAGTCTTGGAGTAGACTAAGATATCGTCGATAAACACCACTACAAACTTATCCAAAAACTGTCTAAAGATCCTATTCATCAAATCCATAAACACTGCCGGTGCATTAGACAACCCAAACGGCATCACCACATACTCATAATGGCCATACCTCGACGTGAAAATTGTCTTTGGTATGTCCACCTCTCTAATCTTCACTTGATGGTACCCCGACCTCAAATCAATCTTAGAAAAGACTGATGCACCACTCAACTGATCAAACAGGTCATCTATCCTTGGCAAAGGATACTTATTCTTCACCATCACTCGGTTCAGCTCTTTGTAGTCTATGAACAACCTCAGACTCC
This sequence comes from Silene latifolia, assembly GCF_048544455.1. Classification (NCBI taxonomy): domain Eukaryota; kingdom Viridiplantae; phylum Streptophyta; class Magnoliopsida; order Caryophyllales; family Caryophyllaceae; genus Silene; species Silene latifolia. Next base: position 452,269,529 of record NC_133538.1, read on the forward strand.
CATCTTTCTTCTTCACAAAAAGAACTGGTGCTCCCCACGGCGATACACTAGGTCTAATGTATCCCTTCTCTATCAAATCATCCAACTACTTCTTAAGCTCCTCCATCTCCTTAGGACCCATACGGTACGGTGCCTTAGAGATTGGCCCCGTCCCTGGTTTCAACTCTACTGTGAAATCTATCTCTCTTCTCGGCGGCAACCCCGGAATCTCCTCTGGAAACACATCCTCAAACTCTCCCACCACTGGTATCTGATCAACTGTCGGACCCTCTATCCGGTCATCTCTCACATGGCACAATATCAAAGGACATCCCTTCCTCAGATATGACTTCAAAGTAACAGCTGCAATCAACTTAACTTTGGGTTTAACTAGAAACCCACGATAAGACACACTAACACCCTTAGGACCTCTTAAAGACACTTTCTTTTGATGACAGTCTATCTTAGCTTTATACTTTCCCAGCCAATCCATCCCAACTATCATCTCAAAACCGTCAAAAGGAAACTCTAGCAAGTCTACAGGGAAATCAACTTGCCCAACTATCATAGGTACATCCCTATATAACCTCCCACAAGATACAGACTCACCCGAAGGTATAAAAACTTTCTCACCGATGGACTCATACACCCTTAAACCCAACCGTTTAACATGACTCAAGATACAAACGACCGAGAAGCCCCAATCAAACAAAAGAAAGGTATGAATACCATTAACAAGAAAAGTACCGGTGATAACGTGTGCATCCTCCTCACCGCTTTCTTCTCCATCATGAATAACTTTCCATCGGTCTTCCGTCCACCTCCTTGACAAGATCTTGGTGATGTGGTCGGCTTAGCACCCGACCCTTGATTGTTGTTGTTGTTCGTTGGTGGTTTCCGATAAGAATTACCGCCGTTGCGGTTGCCTCCACTCTGGTAACTCGACTTCCCGTTTTGGCCATGACCCGGTAGGTCTATTGCTCGCATAGCTCTGCGCAGTCTCCGGAAAGTTCCTGCACTTGTGCACTCATGTCTCTTGTGGCCTACACCACCACAAACTATAGCAGTCACTCCCCAACTACCACTAACACTTCCACGGCCACGCCCAAAGGAAGCCCCAACACCGAACCCCCGACCCGAAGAAAACCCCTTAGACTGATTGTGGTTGTCTTTCTTGTGATTAGATTGGCCACCACCCTCGCTCTCGACTTCCTTTTCTCACCACCGACCTCTCCGAGCCATCTCCACCAACCTCTCAGCTCTCCCAGCCCTCTCATAAGCTTCCTTAACATCAGTAAGGACTCCCACGGGTAACTTATCCATAATCTTAGGGGTCAACCCCCTCTCAAACCTCAACGCCAAATTCTCCTCACTCAAACCCATATCCTCGGCATACCTAGACTTGTCATTGAACCGCTGTAGTACTCGGCCACGTACATCTCGGCGGTCATCTTAAAACCACAAACTCTTCCCTCAACTTACTCCTCACATGCTCCTAATTTAACTCCTTTCTCACAGTCCTACGAAACTCCTCCCAAGGTATAACAGGTAAACCTTGGTTTGTATGTATCTCCTTAGCACTCACTTTCACCGTATCCCACCACTTGCCAGCTGCCTCCCTCAGATAGAACGCGGCTTGTTCCACTCTCATCTCATCGGGACAAGAACCAAATCTAATATGTTCTCCATCTCTCTAAGCCAGCTATCAAGAAGGTTCGGCTCCCCAACCCCCTTGTACTCCTTCGGGTTAAACCTCGCTATATAGAGGCTGATTTTAGAGTGATCAACCTCTTTCTCCTTATCCTTATCCTTATCCTTCCCCACCGTCTTTAAAGCCTCGGTGAGAGCATCCTGATGCTCCAACATCTTAACGATGTCATCTATGATCATAAGCTCGGCTCTCGCATACAAAGCGATCTTCTTGGCGGCATCTTGAAACTATATGAGAAAAGGGGTGGATATAAACATACACGCCTCAAACCTCAAAACAAGAAAACACGCTGCCAAGAACCTACTCGATCGAGTTCCCAAACATACTCGATCGAGTAACGGGCTACTCGATCGAGTTCCCCCCATACTCGATCGAGTGCCTCAACATCGACCCCAAACAGACCTTCTGATCTCTAACATACTCGACCGAGTAGCTAGGCTACTCGATCGAGTGACCCCTACTCGATCGAGTGCCCGAGGTACTCGATCGAGTGCCCAAAAACACGATTCGGACTCAAAATCGTCAAAAACCCACCCGATCAAGTCGGTCCCCACTCAATCGAGTCATGCTAACTCGTCGAACGCTACCCGCATGCTATATCATATGCTAACATGCTAAAAACTTTATAAAACCAACGTTATAACATAACTAAACATATAATGCTACGCATCTTTTCATACGATTCACGAAATCATTATATCATGTTATTAAACGCCACATTGTAAACATTCATCATGTTCCTCATTCCAACAACAAGTCTACATATTTCATCAACCTTTCTTTCATATTCTCAGCTTTCTACTTCTCCAACAGTTACACACATTCATCACATTCACACACAAGTTAACCAAACAATACATACGACCTTGACATACACCCCCCCCCCCCATGTGACCGGTTCAAAATTGTAGGGCGAGTTTGCGACTTCAGGACGTCTCCCAAGCCTTTGCATTAGCTCCTACAACCTTTACCCCGGGTTCATTTTTAATTGACTCCCTATGTTCATTAGGTTCATTGGTTATAGGTTTCAGGATCGTCGCTCTGATACCATTTGTAACACCCCATACTCCAAGTGCCTTACCAGACCACTCGTATGAAGATAGTACCATCTCGGTTACCCGAGGCAATGATAATCAAATAAACAATAAAGAAACAACGTTTAAATAGAAATACTTAGTGAAGGGTTACAATTCTCGAAACCAAAACCAAAAGTATAATACATGTTCTCAAACCGATCACATTCTTTGTTCTAATCGAAATGTAAAGAAACTACTAAGCTACAGCGAAGACTTCTATCATCATATCGTGGCAATCCCACTATCCCAAGACTCATCTCATACCGCTCAATATCTCGCTCACCATCCCGAATGGATCACCGCAGTTTACAAAACAACAACCGGGTCAAGTACTAATCACATAACTCAATATATATCAACAATAAGATAAACAGAGAGCTTAACTGTCACACACACAACCACACCAATTCCAATAATCTCAATCACCGACTGTCCACTGGACCAGCCCTGCCAGTGGGGGACCGCAGCCGTACCCACCAAATCCCCGCTCCTCATAATGAGCGATAACCCTGTCCATTAATGTGCACATCCCTTCTGTGGCGGGTTCCACGAAGGCAAAACTAGGGCGTGAAGCCACTCCCGCAAGTGACCTCACTCGGTAGAGACACGCCTCGAGAACCATAGACAACGATCACAATCACAATCACAACCGTCACAATACAATTACTATATCAAACAATCAATCTCAACACATCAACAATCATCCCATTATGGGACTAATACTGAGTAGGAAATCCTACCTGGAAAGCACACTAACAGACGGTCTCTACTGCTGTATCAAAAAGCTTCCTCTACGAAACCTCCTCCTATCATACAACATACAAATGCTACCAAATCACATACTACTCAAAAACCCCCAAATCCCTATATTAAGGTTTAACCAAATCAAAGGAAAGACAACAAAAAGGGTACATAGATCTTACCCTCGACGCAAGGATCTCAACGGTATAACCAACATAAAGGGTACATAGATCTTACCCTCGGTCTTTCGCTGACCGTTGCAAACCTTTTTCATGCCGTCGTAATGACGATTTTCAAACCCGGTTTTTAGAAACCGTTTCAAAAACACCTTTTTATGCCGTCGTAATGACGATTTTGAAACACGGATTTTAAACCGTTTCGCGCCAACATAATGGACTTTTGCGCCGACATAATGGCCCTTTCAAAACCCGAAAATGACACACCATTTTCGAGGACTTTACAAATCCCGAGGACAACACATCGTTCTCCTGACCACAACAATTTCAACACTTTTCAAATGTCGATTTTCAAAACACACGACTTTGAATTTTAAAAACCCCGCCTTCAGAAACAACGCATCGTTTTCAAAGCCGCCGTAACTTTAACTTAAACCGTCTTTTGAAAACAACCCTAAGACGACCCTTTTTAACTAGCCAGCTCTTTGAGGATTCCTACGCTTCAAAAGCCGTTCATAAAGCAACAAATATATCTTTTTGAAAATTTCTATTTTCGAAAATTTCAGTCCATCACTCCAATTCCGCCTCGTGTCTACCGAGTTAAAGTAAACGTACTTTTGGGTCTTATTTATGAGTCATCTCATCTTGAGACTCGTTCAACGGCGTCACGCCATCACGTTGAACGCGAGTCAAAGTCTAGTCAACACCGTCGCACCATCAATCGAGTTAGCACCAAGGTACCACACACGGTTGCCCTCGTCTCGTTGAGTCCAAAGTGTCTTTCCGTCCTTTGTGATGTCTGCGTTTAGTCGTTAAACCGTGTCGGATTAGGATGTAATGTGAGCCATTTTTGCCTCAGAACCACGGCCCCATCTTCAGCTTCGTCCAAGAACAACAACGATGACAACAACAGAGATCTCACAACTGCTCAACTAGCCAGCCTCCTCACATCCCTTAAGGTCACTCTGGACCGTCTCGAGACCCGCATCGACACTCTGGAAAACAAGGAAACGGAGAGCATAACACTCCAGAATTAACCGAAACTGAGAAAAGGCTTAAACTCTTGGAGTAGCAACTCTTGGCCCGTGGGAACAACATTCACCTTGCAAACAATCGAAGGTTCGATTCCATCAAGAATCAACTACCTGGGAACTTCACCTTGACTGATGTGCCTAAGTTCAAAGGAGTTGAGGACCCACTCAATCACATGTAGGCCTTCAAGGATTACATGTCTATCAAAGGGGACAAACAAGAGCTCTTTACCCGGATCATTCCATCATCCTTGGAACAAAATCCCCGTCAATGGTACTATTACCTTGACCCAAAGAGAATTATCACTTGGGACGAAGTTGCCATTGATTTCGCTAAGAAATACGCCGACAATATCGAAATTCAGGACAACACCCGCACCCTTGAGGTCCTAACCCAAAATGACAAAGAGGGATTCACCGAATTCCTAACCCGCTGGATATGGGTGAGCACCCAATTGGTCAGCAAACCAAGAGAATCAACCTTGGTGGAGAAATTCGTCATCAATCTCCGTCCGGTTTATGCCAACCTAGTAAAGTACCAGAACATCAAAACCTTCGAGGATCTGCAGATCCTCGGGACCCGTATCGAGGATGACCTGCGCAAGAGCGTCTTGGCCAAAACCACGGGTAGAGGCTATTAGGGGTCTACATCAACTGGATCTCGTCCCTACGGTCAAGCAAACAAAATTATTATTATTATTATTATTATTATTATTATTATTATTATTATTATTATTATTATTATTATTATTATTATTATTATTATTATTATTATTATTATTATTATTATTATTATTATTATTATTATTATTATTATTATTATTACTATTATTATTTTCTTTTTTTTTTAAAAAAACACAAACTTTTATTAATCAAACAAAAGTTTACAAGAAATTGGTGGGCAGCCGAGATTCAATCTGGGTGCCCACTCCCTTAGCAATAGCAAAGCTAAGTCTAATAAAAATAAAAGCAGCATTGCGAGCACCGGCATCCTGGAACACAAAAAATTTCTGAATCCGCTTGAGTAAGGCAACAACATCTGTCCCCAACTCCCCCAAAGAAGAGAAAGAAAAAGGTAAGAACCCATAGCCAACTGCCTCACACAAGCTCTGATACTTGGCGTATTTGCGCTGAGCCGCATCAACTACCACGCGTCCGGGCATAAAGTCAGACATCCCAGACGGAGTCAAAGGATATGATCCAGTCAAATCCACACACACATCCCATCCCATGTCCCAAGAATAAAGCAAAATATCCGCCGGACGCAGGGACCTACCATGCCCATCGATCAAACCAATATCCACCTCCTTACCAACAGAGATCCCAGAACGGAAGCAGATTTCAGAAAGGGTGTCGCGAACAAGGTTATGTTGATGCTTGATAGCAACAGTACCAGCACACGACACGGCATGATCTCTGTAGATGTCCCCCTCAAAGACCCGCGAACAAGGAGAACAAGGTCCAGGCACAAAAAACAAAGGAATACCCAGCCGATAGCTAAGCATACACCGATAAGTCCTCCCGTTCATAGTCTGCCCTAACCCAGAAATAGGAACCGCCTGAAGCCAATCAGAAGTGTGGGAACCATGCTGAGACTTCTACAAAGCTACCCGGCGAGAAGTCAAAGAGAACTCAGATTCTACAGTAGCAGCAACCTTCGTGAAATATATGTCTGCCAATTTCTTCATAAGTTTTGGGGCAGCGATCTCACTCGGGTTACTCAAAAGGTCAGAACCTGTAGTCTCATTAAACAATCTCACAGCACTATTAAAGGTAGGTTTGTTGGAACCGTGTCCTCCAGTTAGTGCGGATAACGTTATTGCACATACACTTGTACGGATAAGTGGGAGCTTGTTGGGCCTGGTGTCCTCTACAGTTAGTGCAATAACATTTAAATCTCTAAAAGGATCAAAGGGTATACTTTTGTATTATTATCAGTTGGTCCACGTTTATCAATAACGGTTGGCTTGCTAGATAAGTTTGACGTTATTGTCATACAGATGGCGGTGATCAACTGGTCCCTAAAAGTCACACCTATAGGATACGTTTGAGAGATGTGACAGTATGAAAATACAGTCATGTTGATGCCTAATATGACTAAGCAGTTAGTCGGAGTTATTATTGACTAATAATTAGTCAAACGCGATGTTGAGATATTTATTTAATACGGATTAAATAATAATGGCTAAGGCGAATTAAGCAGTTAATTCGTAAATTGAATATAAACGATTATATTTAATTAATGTATATTGAATTAATTAATTATACGATATTGTCATTGTCGGACAAGTATAAATATATCGACTGAGTCATGTTACTAGTTGATATTTTAATAACCGATAACCGATGACGATTTATAATAAAATCCCGTCATATACATTTTAGCGATACGAGTCGGACCAAGAGTTAAAAAATAAGGAGGAAGTGAAAGCCCACTCCCTCCCCTTGCTCACGGTTTGGACCGAGTGAACAAAAGGAGAGCCTCTCTCTCCTTTTGACCTAATCTTTCTCATTTGCACAAAAATTAGGGTTTCGGAAAAATTTCCTCGGAAATTCTAGATCTCACACAAAACCTCACAACAACTCTCTCAATATTGCAAGTCAATTAGAGAGTAATTTCTAGCACAAGGGGCATAGTCTCAGACGGTCTTGGGTGCAACGATTAGGAGGAAATCTACATTAATTTCTGTTCATTAGGCCGAATTGCACAGGACCCGAGGTTGATTCTTATTCCTTATCGTTTTCTCTTGTATTTTTCGTTTATGACATTTTATCACATGTTAAAATTTGCGTTATAGTCCTAAATTTTAAGGGTTTTATACGGATATTACCCCACAAGGTTCAGGTGCCAGAATACCAGAAGGGCAGAGAAGCTTAGCCTGCAAACGGGAGGCAAGGAAGGCATAATGAATAACATCCCCAGCAGAATAGACACCAAGCCCCACAAAATGAAAGGGGAGGGTACTAAGTCGCCATTGTCAGTCTCCAAAACAAGGCCCGGACGCAGTGATAATGCGTTCCAGGCTAGAATGGAGTGCCACATCAAAAGGAAGCTAAGCCGACTGAAAAACCTAGGGAGAACAAGTACGTAAAGCAAAATAAAGTTTCGAGATACCAGTGTAAGCATGGAGCAAAAGCAGCTCCGACTGTGGATCATCAATCTCATCAACAGAATCCATAAGCTCTATGGTCCTGGTCACACATTTCAACACAAACTCATTGCCGTAAAGAGGGCACACACTAACAGGACCACCAAGAACTTTGACACCACCCAACGGCCTGGAAATATCAGGTGGGAAAATACCAGGAAGCCGACTCCGAGGATCTTTCGTAGGCCAAAAAACCTCGGTTTTACCCACATTAAGATGAAGACCCAATCGAGGTCCATCCTCCATGATCAGCGCCAATACCTTCCCCACAACCTCAGTATCACCAACAATAGTGCCATCGTCCAAGTACCACGCCTGTAGACACAAATCAAAAGAGTCCCGAATCTTACACACCAAAGGGTGTAACACTAAAGCGAAAAGCAAAGGACCCAAAGGATCACCCTGCTGGACCCCCTGACAACACCATAAGGAGTGCTCCCCATAAAACAACCTAGCTGGACTCGAATAATAAAATTACACCCACCGGGAGAGAATGGGGCAGCGACGACGAACCTCGCGTAACATGGCATCACGGTCAACCAAGTTGAAGGCATTCTGGAAATCAACCAACAACATGGAAAGCCTAACTTCGCCACCACGAGCCTCAACTAACTGGTTCAAGGCATGATGTGACACACCGCGGTAAAGCGGAAAATATGACTAATAAATTAAAGCAGAAATTTGAGATATTTTAAAAACTTTCAAAATTACTAGTTAAAGAATAGAACGCGGGTGCCACTAATGAAATGAAACAAATATAACAATAGACAAATTTAGGTTATTACAACCCAAGTCTAGAAAACAGGGAAAAGATATCCCACGAATAAACATATAAGGGTTTCTAAACTAGCAATTAAGGTCCAAGGGTTTAGTTCTCGCTAGCCCACACGTCTTCCCCATGCAAGCATCTTCACAACCTGTCATTCATGTAAACATAAACGCCACAGTCAGTGGGGAGTAACTCATGGTTCTCCCAACCATAATATGTCGAAACAAACATAACAAAGAACATAAACAAACAATCATATTAGATAAGACATAAGCGAATCGAATCATACCTAAACATGGGATCATACGTGTTTAAACCAACAAGAATAAAAGAAATGATGGAATAAACAAGTAAGGCATAAACAACAATAAATACATGGAAAAGAAAGCCAAGGAAACAGACACGACCACTTAGCCACGAGCACGTATTTCAAGGAGATATGACCAAAGTAACCATCCAAATAATGCAAGACATTTATCACTCTTAGACTATAATTTCCCCGGGTAGGACTACGATAATGATACGGTCCTAGTCTAAATCTGCAGATTCTTGGGTGTACAACCTGATTCGACGTGCGCCAGCACAACACGCACCCAAGACTCGACTACTAAGGAGACCGAGTACCCCAATCGCCAGAACAGCACGAAAGTGACGGAAAGACTAAGATAAGACTCACTTGCCAGAACAGCACAAGTGGCCAAAAGCCGTACTTGCCAGAATAGCACAAGTAGGCAAAAACCGTACTTGACATAACAGCACAAGTAGGTCAAACCCGTGCTTGCCAGAACAGCACAAGCAGGGCAAAAATGCATGTCAAGCACGTACGATGGTAATATGGCATTTCTACAAGAATACGACTCTTACAAGTAATTATTTATAATAACCTTTTCATGCTTGTAACATATAAATAAACATTTCATTTCATAATTATACATGCCGGTTAAATAGAATAAACAAGTACATGGGACGGGATTATTAATGTCACACTCATACTTATGGCTTGCATCTCACCATAAGTACGGATGGGAACATCGGTCCCGACGATCATATCGCAACTAGAGGGCCTATGGCTCACCCCTAGTGTCCGATAGGACCACGACTCACACCGACGAACAATACAAGACATTATCAAGGATATGACCCTTCACAAATAATTGTTTAACAATAAATATCTCATACTTGTCTTATGTCACTAAACATTCCATTTTATAATTTAACATGCCGGTTTAATAAGATATAATGAATGATAATGAATAATTTACGTTATATGAAATCATGGAATAAAGTGAAAACACGCACAAAGGAAAAGTGGCAAATCCAATACTTAAAGCCGAGTGAGCCCAACAAACAATCTAAATGAGCACAATAACTTAATCATGTAAACCCAACCAAATAAATATGACGAGTCCAATTAAATTAACGGGTCAAACCCAAATGAATAGATATGACAAACCCAACTAAATAAACATGTAAATGAACGATATTTAATGAGTTTCGTCATATAAAACACGGGGATTTCATATGTATACTTGAGACGGGGAAAAATGATTAAATAACGGAATTCCACAATTATACTTCATGTGAGAAAAATATATAAATGGACGATGTTTAACTAAATAAGTTAGATAATACACGAGATCCAATTTAAATAACCGCAACCAAAACATACATAAGACCACCCCCATCTCCTAGACTGGCCCAACAACCAAAATATAAGCGAGCCCAATTGCCTACTACAACCCAAATGGTCCGAAGGCATTAAACATAGGCAAACCCTATTGTCCAATCTCACCCGACACAAAACAGAGGAAATGGGATAAGGGTAAAACCCGGTTTAAAATATCGCAAACCCGAATAACTCGTACCCGGGTTGATCCGTTTGCGAGGCTAGTCAACAAGAATATAAATCGACATTTATACTAGTTTAATGATAAAGTTATGAGAGACCGTGCACATGACCTGGGTTCAAATTATATGGAAATCAAAATCTCCTTTATTTCCTTTACCCAAAAATAAGCAATAATGTGACACGAGCTACAAAACAGCCATGGTTTGATCATGTTGAAGACTTGAAGTCGATTAATTAGCAATAGAGTTCATATAATGTAGTCCTGTTGATAATTAATTTGGTTATAAGTATAACTTATAATGCTAGTGGTTGGAAACATATCACGTCTAATTAGGCTGCCAGATTAATAATTTAGACGCATTATTGACCTTATGTTATACACAAACCAGACATCGAAACACTGTATTTGTATCATCGTTATCCTCTGCGTAACCTTCATAAAGCTCTCATATGTCATCTTCCATTTATGACATGAGTGATTAATTAATTAGGCAAATCAAAATTGCCACTCTTCATAGTTGCTAATCGATGAATATTTGACGACATTATATTGTGTGGACATTGGACCTGCATTATTAAATCTCAATTTGGATCATAGCCGTGTTTCAAGTATCGCTGCCTATTCTCTCTAAATGTGATCGGTATTGCCACTCTTCATAGTCACGTATTGGTGTCACAGCTAGACTTAACATTTGACAAACGGGTCAATCGCATATCAAAAAGTCCCAAAAGTAGCGAGCAAAGCAGTACTAGTCATGATACCGAAACCGAATCCTATCAGGCCGTACACCCCAGTTTTAGACGGAAATGAAATAGGATTGAGACGGAAGAAAAACATACACATGAGAAATAGCATAAAGGGGCTAAACTTTGTCAAGTAAGGGCACATAAAACGATATAACAAGACGGAATTTCGACATTTGTCGAGTAACCTATCACCGTTACCTTAGCCGCTCCTTATTCTTCGAATAAATGCTCCCAAAAGCTTCAATCTACCACATGGTCTTCGAAACCTTCGTCATGGAGCAATAAAACGAAAGAGATTGAGGTAAAACCGAAACTTTATAAAATGGGTCAAAAACGAAAGTCGTACAAGATTGCAACTTTCTTACCTAGAAATGAGGAGGAAGAAGAGAGGAAGCCAATGGTGTAAAAATAATGGAGTTTGGTTGAGAGACGAAGGCGGTATCGGAGTTTGAAGGGTCGACTAAAAAGAATGGTGGTTTCTCTCTTTGTTGTTGCTGCGTTTTGTTGTTTTCTAAATGAAGAAGAAAGAAGGAGGACGCAGGGTGTGGGCTTTTGGGGACGTGTAAAGTAACAACACCCACAATAATATAGTAATAATAATACATATAATATTTATATATAATAATAATAATAATAATAATAATAAATGAATTATAATAATATATATAAATGCGATATTTAGAGATAGGGGTAAGAGGGTAGGTGAGCATGTTGTCAAATTCTGGTTGGTCCGGATTAAAGCTGGTACAAAGTGAAATGTGACAGTCTATAGCTAGATGGAAATTAAGACGAACATTATTACTATTGCTGTCACTATTATTATCCGACCAAAAATATGTATACATTTATTCTTATATAAATTATGTCTTAAAAATATAATTTAATAATAATAATACGTATTTTTATAAAAAATGTGCCTTTATATAACACGTTCATAAAAATCGTGTTTGACATAAAATCAATTAAATTGAATAATTCAAAAATATTTAATAAAGTAATTCAAACGGTTTAATAAATTTTAAATGTCAAAATGGGAAATTCGCGGCTGTTACAATCACCCCATCTTTTAAAAAGTTTCGTTCTCGAAACTTGAAAGTAGAAATGAAAGGTTATAAAAATAAAACTGGAATTTTGGAATCGGTGACCAAAACATTTAAAAGGTTACTTATCGTAAGAATTAAAATTCTTTCAAAAGTTTCAAATAAAATTTTCCGACAGAACTCGATCGAAAGGTAATTCATTTGTATAACTCAAAATCAAAACACTTTCAAAAACATTAACGGAGAGTTTTCAAAAGTGTAAGTCTCATTCATGGAACGAAATTGCTCTTGTGGTGCACACAAGAACGCTAACTTTTCAAGTCAAAGACAAATTTAAAACAAAAATCAGTCGCCGACAAGCGTAGAACAAGTTATCAAACGTCTCCAATAACGAGTTCTAACATCCAGTCAACGTTAAAAATTAAAAGAAAAGATAATCTACTCAAATTTTCTTTTGCAAAAGCCAAAATGGAGGTAAGGGTTTCACTATTAAACTAAAAAGGGAGTCAAATTTTTGTAGATATAACATTAAACTTTCACCAAGAAATCATAAACTGATCAAAGTTAACCGAAACTGGATAAAATTTAAAGAAATCTCGGGTTTAGCAATTAAAATCATGATAAAGAAGTCTATACTCAAGGAACAAATATGAAATTAAATCAAATTTTCATTTTCAAACCCTTAAAATCGGTAAGGTTTGCAAAAGTAACATAAACTTTTACACCGAATCAAAATCTGTAGCTTGAAAGTTTAGAAATTGTGCAAAAGAAAAGTAACTTAGATATCATAGATACAAGCATACTAAGAGGATTCAAACTTAACTAATCAAAAAAGCTATGATGAATTTCATAGGGCAAGGATTGAAGCCGAACTTACAAGGATGTAAAAGATAAAGGTCTATAGGTTATCGGCATCAAACATAAAAGAGGAGTATGATGAAGCAAGGAAAAGAGGTATGAGTGGTAACGCTTATGATCAAAGAAGAAGGGAATTAGATAACAAGGAAACGCCTGTGTACTCAAATCTCAAACAACATCCTCCTCTTAAACGGTTCCAAAAACTTCCTAACCACAAAACTTATAACTACAACACTCCTAGGGATTTCCTCAAATCACTTACGTTACTTCATCCTAAGATATTCCATGAAACAAGGTACTCCACAATAAGTGTGATCTCATCACTCCAAATCCTCAAACATCCACAAACAACTTCTACAAGATCAAGGCCAAGGTTTCCAACAAACTTATACTCATATCCAACTAGTGTCATCTATAAGTTTCCCAAAATTGTAAAATCCTCAATCAAGGGTCCTCATTCTAACTCTAAATTCCCAGAAAGGTCCCTCAAATATCCCACATGGTTCTCATTTCAAGACAAGGTAGTAACATGCCAATCCGAAGTCTCCTTTCATGAAAGTTCACTCTACTACACACTCTTTTAAGAAAGATGCATAATCACCCAAGTGAAAAATCAATAGGATCTCGAGTCCTTCCATCCTATTACTTATTACAGATTCCCAAAAGCGGAACTACACTCAACACAACATCATCTTATCATCTCGAGTACTCAATACCACCACAAAGTTTCTAAAGCCATAGGGTCAACAAAGACTTCTCAACAATGTAGCTTAGTCTCACTTTCATACCATACCTAAAGTAGTAATCAAGATCACTCACTTAGACCAACTAATAATCCCACAATTAGCATTTATCATATGGTAACATATACATTATCAATCTCTCATGTCAAAAGTGATTACGAAAGCCAATTGTGAACTCAACTTACTTAGTCAATCCTACATCCTCAAATCCACCATTCAAATATACTCACCCTATCAAGGAACTAGGTATAAGAACCATCAAGTATGTCTCATCACACTACCTAAGTCTTTCCAACATCAATCCTCTCAAAACCAGGTTTAAGGGTCAAACACAACAATCTCCTCCAAAGTCAAATTTTCCAACCAAGGTCAACATTCCTCAAAAGAAAGAGTACCATCAAAAGGCGTTAAGGGAGGATAAGTAAGGAACAAAGGACATGTTAGGGAATACAAGAATGACTTACAAGGAAAAAGGATAGGGGATTTAGAAGAAGGAATAAGCATTAGAAGTAAAGAACTGGGCAAGGTACACAAAGAATGAGAAACATCTTCGAGGAAATGGAAGCATTCTTCAAAGGTTGAAAAATCTTCAATCCTCAACAATAGGCCCTAAATCTTGATCTTCATGTAGGTAAGCTCACGGTCATTGATCCAAGGACACAACAATTATTAAATGGCAATCAACAAACATGTTAGAACCTAACAAAGAGCAAACACACTACAGACTACCACCTTAGGTCCTTAAGCCTACCCATCTCTCATTCATTATTCAAGGTCAAGTTCAATTTAAATTTGGGGTACACGTGTGTGCGTCGGGAGCAACATAGGCTCTGATACCAACTGTGACACCCCGCGATAAAGCGAAAAATATGACTAATAAATTAAAGCAGAAATTTGTGAAATTTTAAAAACTTTCAAACTTACTAGTTAAAGAATAGAACGCGGGTGCCACTAATGAAATGAAACAAATATAACAATAGACAAATTTAGGTTATTACAACCCAAGTCTAGAAAACGGGGAAAAGATATCCCACGAATAAACATATAAGGGTTTCTAAACTAGCAATTAAGGTCCAAGGGTTTAGTTCTCGCTAGCCCATACGTCTTCCCCCACGCAAGCATCTTCACAACCTGTCATTCATGTAAACATGAACGCCACAGTCAGTGGGGAGTAACTCCAGGTTCTCCCAGCCACAATATGTCGAAACGAACATAACAAAGAACATAAACAAACAATCATATTAGATAAGACATGAGTGAATCGAATCGTAACTAAACATGGGATCATACGTGTTTAAACCAACAAGAATAAAAGAAATGATGGAATAAACAAGGCATAAGCAACAATAAATACATGGAAAAGAAAGCCAAGGAAACAGACACGACCACTTAGCCACGAGCACGTATTTCAAGGAGATATGACCAAAGTAACCATCCAAATAATGCAAGACATTTATCACTCTTAGACTATAATTTCCCCGGGTAGGACTACGATAATGATACGGTCCTAGTCAAAATCTGCAGATTCTCGGGTGTACATCCCGATTCGACGTGAGCCAGCACAACACGCACCCAAGACTCGACTACTAAGGAGACCGAGTACCCCAATCGCCAGAACAGCACGAAAGTGGCGGAAAGACTAAGACAAGACTCACTTGCCAGAACAGCACAAGTGTCCAAAAGTCGTACTTGCCAGAACAGTACAAGTAGGCCAAAACCGTACTTGCCAGAACAGCACAATTAGATCAAACCCGTGCTTGCCAGAACAGCACAAGCAGGGCAAAAATGTATGTCAAGCACGTACGATGGTAATATGGCATTTCTACAAGAATACGACTCTTACAAGTAATTATTTATAATAACCTTTTCATGCTTGTAACATATAAATAAACATTTCATTTCATAATTATACATGCCGGTTAAATAGAATAAACAAGTACATGGGACGGGATTATTAATGTCACACTCATACTTATGGCTTGCATCTCACCATAAGTACGGATGGGAACATCGGTCCCGACGATCATATCGCAACTAGAGGACCTATGGCTCACCCCTAGTGTCCGATAGGACCACGATTCACCTCGCGAACAATACAAGACATTATCAAGGATATGACCCTTCACAAATAGTTATTTAACAATAAATATCTCATACTTGTCTTATGTTACTAAACATTCCATTTTATAATTTAACATGCCGGTTTAAAAAGATATAATTAATGATAATGAATAATTTACGTTATATGAAATCATGGAATAAAGTGAAAACACACACAAAGGAAAAGTGGCAAATCCAATACTTAAAGCCGAGTGAGCCCAACAAACAATCTAAATGAGCCCAATAACTTAATCATGTAAACCCAACCAAATAAATATGACGAGTCCAATTAAATTAACGGGTCAAACCCAAATGAATAGATATGACAAACCCAACTAAATAAACATGTAAATGAACGATATTTAATGAGTTTCGTCATATAAAACACGGGGATTTCACATGTATACTTGAGACGGGGAAAAATGATTAAATAACGGAGTTCCACAATTATACTTCATGTGAGAAAAATATATAAATGGACGATGTTTAACTAAATATGTTAGATAATACACGAGATCCAGTTTAAATAACCGCAACCAAAACATACATAAGACCACCCCCATCTCCTAGACTGGCCCAACAACCAAAATATAAGCGAGCCCAATTGACTACTACAACCCAAATGGTCCGAAGGCATTAAACTTAGGCAAACCCTATTGTCCAATCTCACCCGACACAAAACAGAGGGAATGGGATAAGGGTAAAACCCGGTTTAAAATATCGCAAACCCGAATAACTCGTACCCGAGTTGACCTGTTTGCGAGGCTAGTCAACAAGAATATAAATCGGCATTTATACTAGTTTAATGATAAAGTTATGAGAGACCATGCACATGACCTGGGTTCAAATTATATGGAAATCAAAATCGCCTTTATTTCCTTTACCCAAAAATAAGCAATAATGAGACACGGACTACAAAACAGCCGTGGTTTGATCATGTTGAAGACTTGAAGTCGATTAATTAGCAATAGAGTTCATATAATGTAGTCTTGTTGATAATTAATTTGGTTATAAGTATAACTTATAATGCTAGTGGTTGGAAACATATCACGTCTAATTATGCTGCCAAATTAAAAATTTAGACGCATTATTGACCTTATGTTATACACAAACCAGACATCGAAACACTGTATTTGTATCATCGTTATCCTCTGCTTAACCTTCATAAAGCTCTCATATGTCATCTTCCATTTATGACATGAGTGATTAATTAATTAGGCAAATCAAAATTGCCACTCTTCATAGTTGCTAATCGATGAATATTTGACGACATTATATTGTGTGGACATTGGACCTGCATTATTAAATCTCAATTTGGATCATAGCCGTGTTTCAAGTATCGCTGCCTATTCTCTCTAAATGTGATCGGTATTGCCACTCTTCATAGTCACGTATTGGTGTCACAGCTAGACTTAACATTTGACAAACGGGTCAATCGCATATCAAAAAGTCCCAAAAGTAGCGAGCAAAGCAGTACTAGTCATGATACCGAAACCGAATCCTATCAGGCCGTACACCCCAGTTTTAGACGGAAATGAAATAGGATTGAGACGGAAGAAAAACATACACATGAGAAATAGCATAAAGGGGCTAAACTTTGTCAAGTAAGGGCACATAAAACGATACAATAAGACGGAATTTCGACATTTGTCGAGTAACCTATCATCGTTACCTTAGCCGCTCCTTATTCTTCGAATAAATGCTCCCAAAAGCTTCAATCTACCACATGGTCCTCGAAACCTTCATCATGGAGCAATAAAACGAAAGAGATTGAGGTAAAACCGAAACTTTATAAAATGGGTCAAAAACGAAAGTCGTACAAGATTGCAACTTTCTTACCTAGAAATGAGGAGGAAGAAGAGAGGAAGCCAATGGTGTAAAAATAATGGAGTTTGGTTGAGAAACGAAGGCGGTATCGGAGTTTGAAGGGTCGACTAAAAAGAATGGTGGTTTCTCTCTTTGTTGTTGCTGCGTTTTGTTGTTTTCTAAATGAAGAAGAAAGAAGGAGGACGCAGGGTGTGGGCTTTTGGGGACGTGTAAAGTAACAACACCCACAATAATATAGTAATAATAATACATATAATATTTATATATAATAATAATAATAATAATAAATGAATTATAATAATATATATAAATGCGATATTTAGAGATAGGGGTAAGAGGGTAGGTGAGCATGTTGTCAAATTCTGGTTGGTCCGGATTAAAGCTGGTACAAAGTGAAATGTGACGGTCTATAGCTAGATGGAAATTAAGACGAACATTATTACTATTGCTGTCACTATTATTATCCGACCAAAAATATGTATACATTTATTCTTATATAAATTATGTCTTAAAAATATAATTTAATAATAATAATACGTATTTTTATAAAAAATGTGCCTTTATATAACACGTTCATAAAAATCGTGTTTGACATAAAATCAATTAAATTGAATAATTCAAAAATATTTAATAAAGTAATTCAAACGGTTTAATAAATTTTAAATGTCAAAATGGGAATTTCGCGGCTGTTACAATCACCCCATCTTTTAAAAAGTTTCGTCCTCGAAACTTGAAAGTAGAAATGAAAGGTTATAAAAATAAAACTGGAATTTTGGAATCGGTGACCAAAACATTTAAAAGGTTACTTATCGTAAGAATTAAAATTCTTTCAAAAGTTTCAAATAAAATTTTCCGACAGAACTCGATCGAAAGGTAATTCATTTGTATAACTCAAAGTCAAAACACTTTCAAAAACATTAACGGAGAGTTTTCAAAAGTGTAAGTCTCATTCATGGAACGAAATTGCTCTTGTGGTGCACACAAGAACGCTAACTTTCCAAGTCAAAGACAAATTTAAAACAAAAATCAGTCGCCGACAAGCGTAGAACAAGTTATCAAACGACTCCAATAACGAGTTCTAACATCCGGTCAACGTTAAAAATTAAAAGAAAAGATAATCTACTCAAATTTTCTTTTGCAAAAGCCAAAATGGAGGTAAGGGTTTCACTATTAAACTAAAAAGGGAGTCAAATTTTTGTAGATATAACGTTAAACTTTCACCAAGAAATCATAAACTGATCAAAGTTAACCGAAACTGGATAAAATTTAAAGAAATCTCGGGTTTAGCAATTAAAATCATGATAAAGAAGTCTATACTCAAGGAACAAATATGAAATTAAATCAAATTTTCATTTTCAAACCCTTAAAATCGGTAAGGTTTGCAAAAGTAACATAAACTTTTACACCGAATCAAAACTGGTAGCTTGAAAGTTTAGAAATTGTGCAAAAGAAAAGTAACTTAGATATCATAGATACAAGCATACTAAGAGGATTCAAACTTAACTAATCAAAAAAGCTATGATGAATTTCATAGGGTAAGGATTGAAGCCGAACTTACAAGAATGTAAAAGATAAAGGTCTATAGGTTATCGGCATCAAACATAAAAGAGGAGTATGATGAAGCAAGGAAAAGAGGTATGAGTGGTAACGCTTATGATCAAAGAAGAAGGGAATTAGATAACAAGGAAACGCCAGGTACTCAAATCTCAAACAACATCCTCCTCTTAAACGGTTCCAAAAACTTCCTAACCACAAAACTTATAACTACAACACTCCTAGGGATTTCCTCAAATCACTTACGTTACTTCATCCTAAGATATTCCATGAAACAAGGTACTCCACAATAAGTGTGATCTCATCACTCCAAATCCTCAAACATCCACAAACAACTTCTACAAGATCAAGGCCAAGGTTTCCAACAAAGTTATACTCATATCCAACTAGTGTCATCTATAAGTTTCCCAAAATGGTAAAATCCTCAATCAAGGGTCCTCATTCTAACTCTAAATTCCCAGAAAGGTCCCTCAAATATCCCACATGGTTCTCATTTCAAGACAAGGTAGTAACATGCCAATCCGAAGTCTCCTTTCATGAAAGTTCACTCTACTACACACTCTTTTAAGAAAGATGCATAATCACCCAAGTGAAAAATCAATAGGATCTCGAGTCCTTCCATCCTATTACTTATTACAGATTCCCAAAAGCGGAACTACACTCAACACAACATCATCTTATCATCTCGAGTACTCAATACCACCACAAAGTTTCTAAAGCCATAGGGTCACCAAAGACTTCTCAACAATGTAGCTTAGTCTCACTTTCATACCATACCTAAAGTAGTAATCAAGATCACTCACTTAGACCAACTAATAATCCCACAATTAGCATTTCTCATATGGTAACATATACATTATCAAACTCTCATGTCAAAAGTGATTACGAAAGCCAATTGTGAACTCAACTTACTTAGTCAATCCTACATCCTCAAATCCACCATTCAAATATACTCACCCTATCAAGGATCTATGTATAAGAACCATCAAGTATGTCTCATCACACTACCTAAGTCTTTCCAACATCAATCCTCTCAAAACCAGGTTTAAGGGTCAAACACAACAATCTCCTCCAAAGTCAAATTTTCCAACCAAGGTCAACATTCCTCAAAAAAAAAGAGTACCATCAAAAGGCGTTAAGGGAGGATAAGTAAGGAACAAAGGACAAGTTAGGGAATACAAGAATGACTTACAAGGAAAAAGGATAGGGGATTTAGAAGAAGGAATAAGCATTAGAAGTAAAGAGCAGGGCAAGGTACACAAAGAATGAGAAACATCTTCGAGGAAATGGAAGCATTCTTCAAAGGTTGAAAAATCTTCAATCCTCAACAATAGGCCCTAAATATTGATCTTCATGTAGGTAAGCTCACGGTCATTGATCCAAGGACACAACAATTATTAAATGGCAATCAACAAACATGTTAGAACCTAACAAAGAGCAAACACACTACAGACTACCACCTTAGGTCCTTAAGCCTACCCATCTCTCATTCATTATTCAAGGTCAAGTTCAATTTAAATTTGGGGTACACGTGTGTGCGTCGGGAGCAACATAGGCTCTGATACCAACTGTGACACCCCGCGATAAAGCGGAAAATATGACTAATAAATTAAAGCAGAAATTTGTGAAATTTTAAAAACTTTCAAACTTACTAGTTAAAGAATAGAACGCGGGTGCCACTAATGAAATGAAACAAATATAACAATAGACAAATTTAGGTTATTACAACCCAAGTCTAGAAAACGGGGAAAAGATATCCCACGAATAAACATATAAGGGTTTCTAAACTAGCAATTAAGGTCCAAGGGTTTAGTTCTCGCTAGCCCATACGTCTTCCCCCACGCAAGCATCTTCACAACCTGTCATTCATGTAAACATGAACGCCACAGTCAGTGGGGAGTAACTCCAGGTTCTCCCAGCCACAATATGTCGAAACGAACATAACAAAGAACATAAACAAAAAATCATATTAGATAAGACATGAGTGAATCGAATCATAACTAAACTTGGGATCATACGTGTTTAAACCAACAAGAATAAAAGAAATGATGGAATAAACAAGTAAGGCATAAGCAACAATAAATACATGGAAAAGAAAGCCAAGGAAACAGACACGACCACTTAGCCACGAGCACGTATTTCAAGGAGATATGACCAAAGTAACCATCCAAATAATGCAAGACATTTATCACTCTTAGACTATAATTTCCCCGGGTAGGACTACGATAATGATACGGTCCTAGTCAAAATCTGCAGATTCTCGGGTGTACATCCCGATTCGACGTGAGCCAGCACAACACGCACCCAAGACTCGACTACTAAGGAGACCGAGTACCCCAATCGCCAGAACAGCACGAAAGTGGCGGAAAGACTAAGACAAGACTCACTTGCCAGAACAGCACAAGTGGCCAAAAGTCGTACTTGCCAGAACAGTACAAGTAGGCCAAAACCGTACTTGCCAGAACAGCACAATTAGATCAAACCCGTGCTTGCCAGAACAGCACAAGCAGGTCAAAAATGTATGTCAAGCACGTACGATGGTAATATGGCATTTCTACAAGAATACGACTCTTACAAGTAATTATTTATAATAACCTTTTCATGCTTGTAACATATAAATAAACATTTCATTTCATAATTATACATGCCGGTTAAATAGAATAAACAAGTACATGGGACGGGATTATTAATGTCACACTCATACTTATGGCTTGCATCTCACCATAAGTACGGATGGGAACATCGGTCTTGACGATCATATCGCAACTAGAGGACCTATGGCTCACCCCTAGTGTCCGATAGGACCACGATTCACACCGCCGAACAATAAAAGACATTATCAAGGATATGACCCTTCACAAATAATTATTTAACAATAAATATCTCATACTTGTCTTATGTTACTAAACATTCCATTTTATAATTTAACATGCCGGTTTAAAAAGATATAATTAATGATAATGAATAATTTACGTTATATGAAATCATGGAATAAAGTGAAAACACGCACAAAGGAAAAGTGGCAAATCCAATACTTAAAGCCGAGTGAGCCCAACAAACAATCTAAATGAGCCCAATAACTTAATCATGTAAACCCAACCAAATAAATATGACGAGTCCAATTAAATTAACGGGTCAAACCCAAATGAATAGATATGACAAACCCAACTAAATAAACATGTAAATGAACGATATTTAATGAGTTTCGTCATATAAAACACGGGGATTTCACATGTATACTTGAGACGGGGAAAAATGATTAAATAACGGAGTTCCACAATTATACTTCATGTGAGAAAAATATATAAATGGACGATGTTTAACTAAATATGTTAGATAATACACGAGATCCAGTTTAAATAACCGCAACCAAAACATACATAAGACCACCCCATCTCCTGACCGCCCAACAACCAAAATATAAGCGAGCCCAATTGACTACTACAACCCAAATGGTCCGAAGGCATTAAACTTAGGCAAACCCTATTGTCCAATCTCACCCGACACAAAACAGAGGGAATGGGATAAGGGTAAAACCCGGTTTAAAATATCGCAAACCCGAATAACTCGTGCCCGAGTTGACTGCTTTTCGAGGCTAGTCAACAAGAATATAAATCGGCATTTATACTAGTTTAATGATAAAGTTATGAGAGACCATGTACATGACCTGGGTTCAAATTATATGGAAATCAAAATCGCCTTTATTTCCTTTACCCAAAAATAAGCAATAATGAGACACGGACTACAAAACAGCCGTGGTTTGATCATGTTGAAGACTTGAAGTCGATTAATTAGCAATAGAGTTCATATAATGTAGTCTTGTTGATAATTAATTTGGTTATAAGTATAACTTATAATGCTAGTGGTTGGAAACATATCACGTCTAATTATGCTGCCAGATTAAAAATTTAGACGCATTATTGACCTTATGTTATACACAAACCAGACATCGAAACACTGTATTAGTATCATCGTTATCCTCTGCCTAACCTTCATAAAGCTCTCATATGTCATTTTCCATTTATGACATGAGTGATTAATTAATTAGGCAAATCAAAATTGCCACTCTTCATAGTTGCTAATCGATGAATATTTGACGACATTATATTATGTGGACATTGGACCTGCATTATTAAATCTCAATTTGGATCATAGCCGTGTTTCAAGTATCGCTGCCTAATCTCTCTAAATGTGACCGGTATTGCCACTCTTCATAGTTACGTATTGGTGTCATAGCTAGACTTGACATTTGACAAACGGGTCAATCGCATATCAAAATGTCCCAAAAGCAGCGAGCAAAGCAGTACCAGTCATGATACCGAAACCGAATCCTATCAGGCCGTACACCCCAGTTTTAGACGGAAATGAAATAGGATTGAGACGGAAGTAAAACATACACATGAGAAATAGAATAAAGGGGCTAAACTTTGTCAAGTAAGGGCACATAAAACGTTACAATAAGACGGAATTTCGACATTTGTCGAGTAACCTATCACCGTTACCTTAGCCGCTCCTTATTCTTCGAATAAATGGTCCCAAAAGCTTTAATCTACCACATGGTCTTCGAAACCTACGTCATGGAGCAATAAAACGAAAGAGATTGAGGTAAAACCGAAACTTTATAAAATGGGTCAAAAACGAAAGTCGTACAAGATTGCAACATTCTTACCTTGAAATGAGGAGAAAGAAGAGAGGAAGCCAATGGTGCAAAAATAATGGAGTTTGGTTGAGAGACGAAGGCGGGATCAGAGTTTGAAGGGTCGACTAAAAAGAATGGTGGTTTCTCTGTTTGTTGTTGCTGCGTTTTGTTGTTTTCTAAATGAAGAAGAAAGAAGGAGGACGCAGGGTGTGGGCTTTTGGGGACGTGTAAAGTAACAACACCCACAATAATGTACTAATAGTAATACATATAATATTTATATATAATAATAATAATAAATGAATTATAATAATATATATAAATGAGATATTTAGAGATAGGGGTAAGAGGGTAAGTGAGCATGTTGTCAAATTCTGGTTGGTCCGGATTAAAGCTGGTACAAAGTGAAATGTGATGGTCTATAACTAGACGGATATTAAGACGGACATTATTACTATTGCTGTCACTATTATTATCCGACCAAAAATATGTATACATTTATTCTTCTATAAATTATGTCTTAAAAATATAATTTAATAATAATATGTATTTTTATAAAAATGTGCCTTTATATAATACGTTCATAAAAATCGTGTTTGACATAAAATCAATTAAATTGAATAATTCAAAAATATTTAATAAAGTAATTCAAACGGTTTAATAAATTTTAAATGTCAAAATGGGAAATTCGCGGGTGTTACACATGAAGAATAGCCTCTCCTCGACCGAAAACCCCAACCCCAAACTGAAGACCCTCAAAATAACCACACAAAGATGGTCCAATCATGACAGCCCCGACCTTAGAGATAAGACGCCTCCAAACAGTGCCCACAGCAATAGGACGAATACCACCGCCTGGTTTAACTAGCGGGGTGAGCAGAGCACTTGCAATGTACTCACCCAGAACCTGTAGGCATCGGCCCCCAAGGAAAAGATTAACCACCCGAGTGATAGAGGTGATCAAATCATCTGAAATAGCAACTACAGCTCCACCCAAACAATCCATGAGATGCTGAGCACGAAGCTCATCCCTCCCACATGCCGTGCCACGCGGGAAACTACTAATCATATCCAAAACAACGGCTGAAGAAGCAAGGAGGGGAAAGTGATTAACGGGCAAAGGAGGCAAGGTGGGAGAGGGGGCAATGGGGTGCTTATCTCACAGAGCAGCAAAAGTGGCATCAGAATAAGGAGCAATACCTGATGAAGAAAGAACCCGAACAGCGGCAGTATAGTGGCCATCACAAATCTTCCTCCGACACTGCCAGAGGTTAAGCTCACACAAATCAAGGTCCTCCTCCACATGAAACGAAGGAGGAACCTTATCCAAAGTCTCCCTCAAAAGCTGCAGACTACCCCCAGGCACCCCCCAAGCAAGAATAGCACTGGCAATACTCTCCTATTGACGCTGACGCCTGAGAGCGGTCCGACACTCAAGATTACTCCTCGGGGACAAGGTCTTAAGTATACAAAGAGGCAACACAAGCAAACAAATCCAGCATGAGAGGTCACTACGAGAGTCAGCCACATCATCTAAAGCCCCTTTTAAAACCCGAGCAAACCCAAGGAAGCACTTAGGAGGGATAGATTTCACGGTGCGTAATCCCAAGGATAACAAACGACCAAGCAAAGAGATAGACCAACCAATAGGCGCAACCCCCACATCAGACGAGAGAACCGACAGAGACGGAGCAGAAGGTCGGGGAATATCATAAATAATAAAGCGAACAAGTCTATCACCACAATTCGGAGGCGTCACAACATCGTCCCGACTATGCCGACATCTAATAGGAAAGGTATGAGTTCTAAGGCACACCCCACATATCCAAACCCCCATCCGCTTTAAAGTAATCTCAGCATTAGAATAAACAGTCAAACTATTAGAAAGAGCTTGGCATGTAAGTACCATAGCTTCACCACTACAATGCCGATATTGAAAATGTCTTAGCATGGCATTTTTAACAAGACCCCTACCACCATTATCCTGACACCCATGCAGACCAACAAAAGGACAGTGATACCGTACCAAGTCGGGCATGACACGAAGTAGCAAAGCAATCAAAACAAAAAGAAGAAAGTCAATATGCATGGATAAGATATGTGAGTGCATCACCCATTCCCATGACCCCAGCAACCTAGGACCAGTAGACCCCACGGGAAGAACAGAACTGAAAGAGAAGCATCCAACATGAAAAAATCACATCCAAGCACGAACCCAATGCGAAAAAGAAAAGAAACCAGATGACGGAAACAAATAAAGGACAAAGAACAAAGGCTTCCGGAAAGACCAAAGCACCAGGAAGTATGCTGATGCTGGACAACCAAGCAGGCGACAAGCAGAGAGCACAACCCCCACACACACGAAGAACCACGGATAGAGAGCAAGCACGGTCAGAGAGCAAACGAACCAGACGCAAGACCAACAGCCTAAACGGCAGCCAAAGGGCTAGGCTGTAATACTATGATTTTCTATGTCTATAGATAATCTATCGTGTTGCCCTTACTCGATCGAGTGCACCTCTTGTTACTCGATCGAGTAGCCCTGGTAATTTATTATACGTGCTTCTAACCTTCACCTACTCGATCGAGTAGGTTGTACTCGATCTAGTGACCCCTGTTTTGGGTCATATGCTTATCTTTTGACTTCGTCGCATATTATGTTTGATTCAAAGGTGTTCTTTTGCTTCTTTATGCATTGTTTTACGTATGTGTTGGTCCTGATGCATAAGTTTATGATGGGTATGAGTTCGGTGGGGAGGACATGAGTTATATGTGGTTGTGATAGATAGTGGAAAAGGAAGAGGAAGATTGGTAAGGCTTATTGAGGCATGGTGCATGTTTTGTGAGAAGTGGTGAGTGATATAATTGTTAGTCATTTAGACCATGTTAATACTCATCTTATAATACTAAAATTACAAATTAATTTAATATGGTCTAAATCTACATGCATGCAAATAAAAATATAAAAAAATGGTATAAAACCATCTTAAGACAAAAATCCTTACAATGGTTTAAGGCAAGTAAGGGCACTACAAAGGTCTCCTACCTTTGTAGTTCTTGAGCTATAGGAATATGGATGATCCTCCAAATACACCACAAATACCAAAATAGGTAATCTCATTTGGATGCACCCAAGATTAAACCCAAAAATCCTAATAATTACTAACTAGATATTTAGTAGGATAACCTTGTATACTATGTAATATTATTACACTAATAATATTAGTTTATGTATATTATAGTTTTGAGAATTATTTTTGATGATGATCAACAATTTGATCAAGTTTTTGATGAGAAAATATGAATAAGATAAGGTTTTTTTTTCTTTCTCTTTTTCTCTTCAATATGGCACGACCAAGGGTCTATTTTGAGGTTTTTTTGGTCTCCAAAATCATCATCTAATGAGTGTAAATAGTGGGGTATTTATAGAGAACAAAATGTAAAGAAATGAGTTAAACATTTCTTAGTGGGTTATGCCACATATAATAACACTTATCTTATACAAGTGTCAACCCACATGTAATATTTTGGTCCATTTCGATTTCCGACATTTGTCCCACAAATGCTTATAAGTCTTATATTTAATTATCTTAAATAATTAAATATTAATTTAATTATTTAACAGTTAAAAAATACAAATTAACCACTAATGATTACTTAACTATTAAGTAATCATGAGACCATTTTATCAACATATATTGTGTCAATACTACCCCATTTAGCTAATTTTACAACCTCTTGTAAATTAAAATAGCTAATTATCTTTACCTCAAAACTTATATATATATATATATATATATATATATATATATATATATATATATATACATATACATATATCGTATAAATTTAATTAATTAACAATTAATTAATAAATTCTAATTTATATTTATTAATTAATTATCACATAATTAAATAATAAATCCTCTTGGCCCGAGTTCGTAACCCGTCATCAAATAATACATTCACACGACTTATTAAAAATCAATTAATGCAAGGAATTAATTATATCGTATCTCATACAAATAATTAATTTATCCAATTTGGGCATCATCCTATAGGTGTGACCTAAAGGGATCAGCTGATCACCGCCATCACACGACAGTAATGTCAAACTCTAGTCAGCCAATCATTACCGATTAACGATGACCAGCTGACAAATAAATAAATAAATTCCTTATATTCCTTTTACGAGATTTATTATGTAAACGCATTTATTGTGGAGGACACTACTCCAACAATCTCCCACTTATCTGACACAAGTGTAAGTTACCAATTCTCTTGTCCAATAATATCTCCCACTCAATGCAAGATGTCTTTCAGGTCGTTCTTACACGTGATCATATCATAAAGTGGCTTCCTCGATCAGGAGAATGACTGTCTGACCAGATAATCTACTATAGATCGCATCCGAGCGTGGCCACGCATTCACAGTTATCTCTCCTCGAGTGGCCTTGAGATAAAATATGACTTAAAAGG
Source organism: Silene latifolia (assembly GCF_048544455.1). Taxonomy (NCBI): domain Eukaryota; kingdom Viridiplantae; phylum Streptophyta; class Magnoliopsida; order Caryophyllales; family Caryophyllaceae; genus Silene; species Silene latifolia. The sequence continues at coordinate 452,297,997 of NC_133538.1, forward strand.
ACAATCCTGTTGACCTAATTTCTTCATTCGATACAGATCACAATGACCCAGTAAATGCTCATCGGCCTCCTTTTACGGTGCGACCTAGAACAAAAACCAAAGCCACTGGAAAACCGTACCAACTCAGACAAATAGTCACCAGCCTAAAGAATTGACTCGAAGGAATAAATAGAAATCCTCGGCATGACCTAGCAACAAAAGGACTCTACAAACAGTCACTGTCCGACAAATTGTCTCACAATCTGCCTATGTAATCGACCAGCCATCACTATGACCATATGACAGTCGAACCTATCATCTCTCGCCTTACAATCTAGTTACTCCGAGACGTCACCTCATTAAGTAACTAGGGACAAAATACAATGTTAATCCAGTTCACTTTAATAGAGTTCGACATTGTCACTACAATCTATTTAGATAAAACAAAGTATATAAAATTCAGACATAAAACTGAATATGACGATAAATGCAACTTATCATATATGAAATAATAAATACAATATTTTGATTATTACATATCATATAATTTACAACAGTTCTGGCATTCGTCTCAACCCCATCGAAGCTACATGACTATCATGTTTAGCTTGAGACAAAGGTTTGGTTAAAGGATCAGCGATGTTGTCATCTGTCCCAACCTTAAAAACTGTAATTTCTTTCCTTTCGATTAAATCTCTAATTACATGAAATTTCCTAAGTACATGTCTAGATTTGTTACTAGACTTGGGCTCTTTTGCTGGAAAAATTGCCCCACTGTTATCACAATACAAAGTGATAGGATCCTCGGCGGTCGGAACTACTTTCAGTCCCTCTAAAAATTGCCTAATCCAAACAGCCTTCCTTTGCGCCTTCGTAGGCCGCAATGTACTCACTTCCGTTGTAGAATCAAAGAATCACAGACTCTTTGAAACTTCTCCAAAGAAACCGCCCTCCGTTCAACAAAAAGACAAAACCAGCCTGGGATTTCAAATCATCCCTATCAATTTAGAAACTGGCATCCGTATAACCTCTTATACGTAATTCAGATTCTCCTTCAAACACTAAGAATGAATCTTTAGTCCTTATCAAGTACTTTAGAATATTCTTGACGGCTAGCCAGTGACTCTCACCTGGAGTTTTCTGAAAACGACTCGTCATACTCAAAGCATACGAGACGTCAAGACGAGAACACATCATAGCATACATGATCGATCCAACAGCGGAAGCATAGGGAATCGATTTCATGCGTTCAATATCCTTAGGCTCAGTAGGACACTGTGACTTACTCAAAGTGATCCCACTGCCCATTGGTAGAAAACCTCTCTTGGAGTTTTTCATATTGAATCGGTCAAGAGTCTTATCGATATAGGCTTCTTGACGGAATGCTAATATCCTTTTGGATCTATCCCTATAGATCCGGATACCCAAGATGCGCCGAGCTTCTCCCAAATCTTTCATTTGGAAGTGATTTCCCAACCACTTCTTAACAGAAGCAAGCATATCAACATCATTCCCAATGAGTAATATGTCGTCCACATAAAGAAGTAAGAAAACAACTTTACTCCCACTAAACTTCATGTATAAACATGGTTCCTCAACACTTCGAGAAAAACCATTCTGTTTAATAACATGATCAAAACGATGATTCCAACTCCTTGACGCTTGCTTAAGACCATAAATGGATCTCTTAAGTTTGCATACTTTGTTAGGATTTTTAGGATCCACAAAACCCTCAAAGTTGTGTCATGAACACTTCCTCTTCCGAAAACCCGTTTAGGAAAGCGGTTTTGACATCCATTTGCCATATCTCATAATCATGAAATGCAGCAATCGCTAACATTATCCGAACAGATCTAAGCATAGCAACTGGTGCAAAAGTTTCATCATAGTATAAACCATGAACCTGAGTGAAACCTTTTGCAACCAATATAGCTTTGTAGACATCTTTATATCCATCCATATCGATTTTAATCTTGAATATCCACTTACACTGAAGAGGTCGAACATCTTTAGGTAAGTCAACCAGGTCCCATACCTGATTATCGTACATGGAATCCATTTTGGATTTCATGGCCTCGAGCCATAGCTTAGAGTCAGAACTCATAATAGCTGCTTTATAGGTCTTGGTTTCATCACTTTCTAAAAGTAAAATCTCATGTTCACCATCTTCCTCGATAATATGAAGGTATCTATCAGGCTGGCGACTAACCCTTTCTAACCTCCTAGGTTCAGAGGGAACAATAAGTAATTCAGACGTAGAAGGAACATATTCCTGTATTGTCAAATCAGTTTGTGGCTCTTAAACTTCGTCAAGTTCAAATTTTCTCCCACTCTGTATTCTAGAAATAAACTCTTTTTCTAGAAAGACAGATTCACGAGCCACAAACACTTTGTTCTCGTTACTATTGTAGAAGTAATATCCACAAGTTTCCTTAGGGTAGCCTACAAAAATACACTTTTCAGAACGAGGAGCAAGCTTATCGTCAGACTTGCTCTTGACATAAACATCACAACCCCATACTTTCATGTATCGCAGATTCGGGACTTTCCCTTTCCATATCTCATATGGAGTTTTGTCAGTTGCTTTAGTGGGACTTTTATTAAGTGATTGTATAGTAGATAAAATGGCAAAACCCCAGAATGACTTAGGTAACTCTGTTTGACTCATAATCGATCTAACCATATCTAATAAAGTTCGATTCCTCCTTTCAGCCACACCATTTAATTGTGGTGTGCCAGGAGGAGTTAACTGAGATACAATACCGCAGTTTTTAAGGTGATCTTTAAAGTCATTGCTTAAATATTCCCCACCACAATCTGATCGTAATGCTTTAATCTTCTTATTTAATTAGTTTTCTACTTCATTCTGAAACTCTTTGAACTTATCAAAAGCTTCATGTTTATACCTCATTAAGTAGATATACCCATATCTACTCATGTCATCGGTAAAAGTAATGAAATTGTCATAATTACCTCTAGTAGTGACTGTCATTGGGCCACATACATTGGTATGTATTAAACCCAATAACTCACTAGCTCAAGATCCTTTTCCTAGAAAAGGTGAACGAGTCATCTTGCCAAGAAGACAAGATTCGCATGTACCAAATGATTCGAAATCAAAAGGTTTAATTACACCAGTCGACACTAGTCTTTTAATGCGCTTCTCGTTGATGTGTCCTAATCGACAATGCCATAAATAAGATTGATCAAGATCACCTGTTTTGAGTCTTTTATTATCTAAATGATAAACATCATTGCAAGAATCTAGAATATAAATACCATTGATTGAAATAGCTTGACTATATACAATCCCATTAAGGGAAAAAGTACAACACTTGTCTTTAATTACAAAGGAAAACCCTTGTGTGTCTAACACAGATACGGATATTATATTTTTAGATAGCGTTGGTACAAAATAACAATTATTAAGATGTAACTCCAACCCCGAAGCTAAACTAAGTACATAAGTTCTGAGATGGCAGCTACTTTAGACCCGTTTCCCATTCGGAGATCGACATCACCCTTGTTTAGCTTTCTTATGCTTTTTTGGCCCTGCAAATGATTACACAAGTGAGAACCACAACCAGTATCTAATACCCAAGTTTTATTTGAAGCATAATTTATGTCTATCATAAAAGATTCAGTTGAGAAATTACATGTCGGCTTCACAATACCAGCTTTTATGTCATCCAGGTACTTTGTACAATTACGTCTCCAATGTCCCTTATTATTACAATAATTACAAGTATCTTTAAGAGGATTACCCTTTATAGGTTTTAGCTTGGTAGAGCAATTCGTAATTGCTTTACCTTTGCCCTCCACCTGAACGGGCTTCTTACATGCGTTCCTCTTAAACTTCTTCTTCCCCTTCACGTTAATCGCAAGCACATCTTTCCTTATACTCCCACTCAATCCCATGTCCTTATCTGCTTGTACAAGCAGAGAATGGAGCTCATGTAAACTCTTTCTCATGTTTGTCATATTATAATTTACCCTAAATTGGGTAAATCCTTTGACGTGAGAGAGAGAGTGGAGCACTCGGTCCACCACTAGTTCGTCGGGGATTTTACATCCCAACCCCTCTAAAGTTTCCACGTACTCAATCATTTTAAGTACGTGTGAACTTACAGATTGATCATCTTTGAGGTTAGCCTCAAAGAAACGAACAGCGGTGTCATACTGAATTATTCTCGGGGCTTGAGAAAACATAGTAGAAAGCCTCGAGAATACTTCATGTGCATCGCGAAACTTGACACATTGCCTTTGTAAAGCAGGATCCATTTAAAAAATCAAAACATTTTTTATTGCAGCGGATTCCTTTTGATAATTTGAAAAAGCCTCCCATACATCGGCAGAGGCCCTAGTACTAGGCGAAGAGGGAGAGGGATCGACAAGGTAACGTAATTTGCCATCACCTGCGGCAGCTAATCGAAGTTGTTCCTCCCAATCTTTAAAATTACTATCGTCGGCTTTTAAAACATATTTGTCCATAAAAGAACGTAGCCATAAATCTCTAGCTATGGTGACGGTTTCACTAGTAGAAGTTATCGTGATTACTACAAAGGAAATAAAGGAAATATTAACATTTATCGTCTAGAAATATTTAACTTGTGAAACTATTTAACAAGTTCCCATTTATATAATGATCTCCCACTGAATTATATAAATGATTCCAAGATCCAATTTTATATAAACACGGGCACGGTGGACCGATTCAACCCACATTTATATAAATTTGGTGAGTCAACAACTTTGACTGATTCTACTACTAGAACTCTTGGTTAACGGATTTTCTTAAAATCTATCTTTTAGCCCCAGAATAAATATGGGCACGGTGGACCGATTCAACCCATATTTATCCCGTTGAGTCCAATCAATTTTTACGCATAATAACTTTTATTGCCCTACTTACCCAACGTAAAAAGAGTGTACCTCGGTGATCCGAACCTACCTCTAATGAAGAAGGGATTCATAGGTGCTATTATTTGGTAAGGCTTAATCTCAATTTTAAACAAATGTGAGAGATCTTATCAAATTAATTGTCTATCACTTTTAAGTGAACTAAATTTGTGAATGCTAGACAATTAAATCGATAACAACAAAAAAATAAAGCATGTAGTGACGATTTGGCATGAATGCATAAAAGAATTAAAACAAACAAGTCCTAATATGGCCACCTAGTTAATCTAATTAACTAAAATTATTACACTTCGGAAACCAACTCCTTGGTCCCTTGAGTCTTCATAAATTGGCCTCCTTCTTTAGAATTTCGGAACGCCTTTACGAAAACACCGTCTTCATGAAAACTCCGTTTTTAGATGCTTTATCTAATTACTAATAATTAAATTACATAACAATACCCTATTATACAATTTTTAATAAAATTAAAATAAAACTATTAATTAATTACAAATCAGGCGATACGAAATCGCAATTAATTACAAAACAAGTCAATATTCCCTTACATTACGGGAAATACCAACTTCTACCTATGGCCATATTAGGAAAAATTACATTATTATAATGCAAAAAAAAACATTCATCCAAATGAATAATAAAATACATTATGGAAAATGACATGCCAAATCGTCTAACTTACCAACAACGATCATTTGAGCTTGCTTTGACGGAATTTTTACCAATAAAAATTCATAATCAATTCTTAAAACAATTTTAAGACATACTCATCATACTAATCTGGTCATATATCAAAATAATTATTCTCAACAATTATCTTGAATTTATATGGGAATTAAAACACAATTATGACAAAAATGATATAATAATTCATAATTATCATACAAAAATTCAACTTAATTTAAAAATTTATGGAAAAATAAATTTCAAAGCCATGAACATTCTGGTCTTACACCAAAAATTCCATGCAAGTGAAAATTTTTGTTTTTAAAATTTATTTAAAACAATTTAACAATTTAATCGGTAAAGATTTTTTACGATTTAATTCTAAATCAAACCATAAAAATTGAAATGACTTAAAATAAAAATTTTTACATTTTGGAACAATTTCCAGGAGCTAAAAATTCAGAAATTTCGAGCCCTAAAATTAAATCAATATTTATTTACAAAATAACCATTATTTACCAATTTTTATCAAATAAAAATCAATAAACAATCTAAATTAATCACATTAATATAAAGTATCTACTTATCTCATAAATAGAACATGCATGTGGTTATTTCTAAATAAATATGCATAAAATTAACATGCAACCAATTTTAATTAACTCTTAATTAATTTTAATGCATTTTTAATCAATTTTATGCCATTTTAAGTTATAAAAAGTGGAAAATTTTAACAAAAATCAAATTCTCGTCCCATATCATCCTAATACCAGATTATTTACATGAAAGACCATATTATGTGATAAAACTAATTTTAGTAACATAATATCAATTTTATTAATTTATCTCATAAATTACTAAAATCGTCTTAAGACAACATGCATGTATTTAACAATGCTCTGATACCACTTGTTAGTCATTTAGACCATGTTAATACTCATCTTATAATATTAAAATTACAAATTAATTTAATATGGTCTAAATCTACATGCATACAAATAAAAATATAAAAAAATGGTATAAAACCATCTTAAGACAAAAATCCTTACAATGGTTTAAGGCAAGTAAGGGCACTACAAAGGTCTCCTACCTTTGTAGTTCTTGAGCTATAGGAATATGGATGATCGTCCAAATACACCACAAATACCAAAATAGGTAATCTTCTTTGGATGCACCCAAGATTAAACCCAAAAATCCTAATAATTACTAACTAGATAATTAGTAGGATAACCTTGTATACTATGTAATATTATTACACTAATAATATTAGTTTATGTATATTATAGTTTTGTGAATTATTTTTTATGATGATCAACAATTTGATCAAGTTTTTGATGAGAAAATATGAAGAAAATAAGGTTTTTTTTTTCTTTCTCTTTTTCTCTTCAATATGGCACGACCCAGGGTCTATTTTGAGATTTTTTGGTCTCCAAAATCATCATCTAATGAGTGTAAATAGTGGGGTATTTATAGAGAACAAAATGTAAAGAAATGAGTTAAACATTTCTTAGTGGGTTATGCCACATGTAATAACACTTATCTTATACAAGTGTCAACCCACATATAATATTTTGGTCATTTCAATTTCCGACATTTGTCCCACAAATGCTTATAAGTCTTATATTTAATTATCTTACATAATTAAATATTAATTTAATTATTTAACAGTTAAATAATACAAATTAACCACTAATGATTACTTAACTATTAAGTAATCATGAGACCATTTTATCAACATATATTGTGTCAATACTACCCCATTTAGCTAATTTTACAACCTCTTGTAAATTAAAATAGCTAATTATCTTTACCTCAAAACTTATACATATATCGTATAAATTTAATTAATTAACAATTAATTAATAAATTCTAATTTATATTTATTAATTAATTATCACATAATTAAATAATAAATCCTCTTGGCCCGAGTTCGTAACCCGTCATCAAATAATACATTCACACGACTTATTAAAAGTCAATTAATACAAGGAATTAATTATATCGTATCTCATACAAATAATTAATTTATCCAATTTGGGCATCATCCTATAGGTGTGACCTAAAGGGATCACCAACACCGCCACACACGACAAAGAATGTAAAACTCTAGTCAGCCAATCATTACCGATTAACGATGACCAGCTGACAAATAAATAAATAAATCCCTGATATTCCTTTTACGAGATTTATTATGTAAACGCACTTATTGTGGAGAATACTACTCCAACAATAATTGCGAATTTGTGTAATGTAAAGGTAAGTGTATATGAGCAAGAAGTGATGCAAGTTTATGGAACGTGAGAATGAAAAGATTGAAATGAGGGATGCAAATAGTGGTAAATTGGGATGTGTGAAGATTTATGGAGGGGGTGGTTAGGATTGTGTTGGTTTCGGTTATGATTGATGGAAGGTCGTTATAGAGATATGGAAACAAATGGTGTATAGTGAGATCGAGTTATGCCGCGATGTGAAGGTAGTGGCGAATTTGTATTATCAAGAGGCGAGACTAATGTCTGATTTCCTTGGGCAATTAACGGTATGAAATGAGTTTTGGTTTCTAGAGGAAAAAAATGAGATGGTGTGGACTGACCGTGTGGATTGATTGGTGATAAGTGTGAGCGATAGCATGATAAGAGAAGATCCATGGTAATAAAGAGTGAGATGGTACTGATATGAAATAATGGGATTTGAGTTTTGGAGCAATGAGGCGGTAACCGGAGCACTAAAGAGTTAGGTAGAACAAATAAGGAGTTGAATTATTAATTGGTATTATTGAGTGAAAAGAGGAAAGAAGGATGGAAGTAAGCTGAGAGACCGTCGACCAGAGTTAAGAAACATGAGGGTAAGAAAACATGGAAATGTGTGATAGTATCATGAGAAGGCATGAGTTAGTGGTTATATAGGAGTTTCAGGACAACATGTTAGCCATGAACTTCGAGGAATTAAGGGGAGTAAAAGTTGGAGGAGTATTTGCACGATAAGATATTTTGGAGGTGAGTTAGCTGCAGACTACCCCCAGGCACCCCCCAAGCAAGAATAGCACTGGCAATACTCTCCTCCTGATGCTGACGCCTGACAACAGTCTGACACTCAAGATTACTCCTCGGGGAGAAGGTATTAAGTATACAAAGAGGCAACACAACGAATCCAGCATGAGAGGTCACTAGGAGAGTCAGCCACATCATCTAAAGCCCCTTTTAAAACTCGAGCAAACCCAAGGCGGCACTTAGGAGGGATATATTTCAAGCGTGAATAACCCCAAGGATAACAAAAGATCAAGCAAAGAGATAGACCAACCAATAGGCGCAACCCCCACATTAGACGAGAGAACCGACGGAGACAGAGCATAAGGTCGGGGAATATCATAAATAATAAAGCGAACAAGTCTATCACCACAATTCGGAGGCGCCACAACATCGTCCCGACTATGCCGACATCTAATAGGAAAGGTATGAGTTCTAAGGCGCACCCCACATATCTAAACCCCCATCCGCTTTAAAGTAATCTCAACATTAGAATAAACAGTCAAACTATTAGAAAGAGCTTGACGTGTAAGTACCATAGCTTCACCACTACAATGCCGATATTGAAAATGTCTTAGCATGGAAGTTTTAACAAGACTGTTAGAAAGAGCTTGACGTGAGTTTCGTTTGGACATATAGACTGTTGTTTTGTTTATTGATGTTTCTTGCTCGTTTCATCGTGGGAGTGAGGGTAGAGTATGATATGGAAGAGAGTTGTGTATGTTTCCATTGTTGTCATGGTATAGTGATATCTTGTTGATGGGACACAGTTGTGAGAGGTTGTTACAGTACTTTTGACCTTGTTTTGTATGAGGCATTGGTTGACACAGTAATGGCAAGTGATTTCTGGGACATGTGTTGTAATGGTCTGGAAGCTGCAAGTAGTTCATAATCTTTTATTGAGACAGTGAGTATAGAGTGTTGGGAATTAGTATCATGTTAAGTTATGGATGAGTTTTGTGACAATAAAAGAAAAGAACTTGAGGATCTAGTGTGAGTGTGTGTAATAAGTGTGGACCATGAGTATGCTTTTGGTGATAGTTGCTTTCTATAGAGAGGTATGTCGTTTTACGGTAATGTGGAAGAGTTGGAGTATTGGTTATGCTAAGGATTTTGTTGTATAGGTTAGGTGGTGTGCTGAATGAATTGAGGTATGGGAACTATTAGAGGAAGAGAGACATGGATATGGGAATGGTTGTAGGTGTTGAGGTTATAGTTGGTTTTCGTTAACATGCGGTGGTGATGAGGATTTTGGGAAGTATAGAAAAGGATTTAGTATTGGTGAGTTACGAGAACGTAACATTTATCTTAAGCGGAGTAGGATGAGACAAAGAGATTTTAATGGTTGTACATGTTGTAGTAGATTTGGAAGTTTGAGTCTTGATGGAGAATAAAGAATGGATTTGTAGTGTGGTTGATATTGTTAAAAGGTCATGGTCGTGCTTGTAGTAGTGTGATGTCTACGTGCTTGTAGTAGTGTGATGTTTAAGAGTGTGAGAATACTTCGATAGTGTTGGAAGTTGGATGATGATGTCATGAGTGGGAGTAAACTTCAAGGACGATGTTCTTTTTAAGGGTGGTAGAATGTAACATTTCGTTTAATGTTCATGAGTGTCTTGTTAATGGATTTTTCTAGTGGATAATATGTTAGTAAGACGAAGCTAGTGACGTTGGTGGATGGTATTTGGAAATGTATGGAGTTAGTGTCGACAGACTATAATGTGGTGGATACGATATCGTGAGTCATGTTGTGGAGGTAGGCATAGTCGGTGGAGTTGGTGTTAAGGGTTCATGTTTTATAGGTTGGGGTTTCATTTTTGAGTTCTTAGTTGCGTTGTTGTGTCTTGGTCGAGTTAGTATGTTTGTTTTGAGTATGGGTTGAACTTCGGGGACGAAGTTCTTTTTAAGGAGGGAAGACTGTAATACTACGGTTTTCTATGTCTATAGGTACTCTATCGAGTGGGGCTTACTCTGTCGAGTAAGTATGTTTTTATACGAAATAGTAGGCTACCTGATGGGTACTCGATTGAGTATGTTGGTCACTCGATCGAGTAAGGGGCACTCGATCGAGTAAGTGACTTACTCGATCGATTAAGTGAGTCTTACGGGTTATTTTAGCCGGATTTTGTTAATAACGCGTGATTAGTATAAAAGGACTCTGTCATTCTTTTTAATCACTTTTCACCTTTTCTAAAACCTTTCAAAAGAAAAAGAAGTTACGTAGCTTTCATTCATGGCGTTATTAGCAAATCCTAAGGGCTAGAGTCGTCGGATCGTTGTGTTCTTTACGCCGTTGAGAACGTCGCATTGTGGTAAGCTTCTAGTATAATTTTTATATCATTTCATTGATTTTAGTTGAAACCCTAATTGGGTAATTTGGGGGTTTTGGGGATTATTTTTGATGTTAGATTGTGATTGTATGATTGTGTGTTTATAGGAGGTGATTTCATTGAAGAACGATTTTGATTAGCTGATTGTGACGATATTGGTGGTTGCTTTTATAGGTAGGGCTTCCCTACTCAGTTATTGTATAAATTATTATAATATGGTTGTTGGTTGATTGGCATGATGATTATATCGTAATTGGTATTGGCATTGTTTTGAATTGATATTGTGGTTGGTTGTTGGTTTATATCATATTGGATTTGGAATTGGTGATTGTTGATTGTATAGTGTGGCTGTTGTATAATTATCTGTGGTTTGCGAGGTGCATCCTCGGCTGAGTGGAGTCACTTACGGGAGTGGTTTCATGCCCTTAATTTGCCCTCTGTGGAACCCTCCACAAAAGGGGATGTTCACATTAAGGAACATGGGTTATTCGCTCGATGGAGATGAGCGGGGCTTAGGTGGGAACGGCTGCGGTCCCCCACTGGCGATGAGGAATATCTGTTGCGATGGATATTCTGGCAGGACTACACATTTTAGTGTGTAGTCATATGATTGGTGATCTGACGGTGTTGGATTGTGATTGTGTATCTATTGTTGTTTATCTTATATTGTTTATGCAGTAACTGACCCCGTTTAAATGTTTTAAAAACTGTGGTGATCCGTTCGGGGGTGGTGAGCAGTTGTCTAGCAGGTATATTGTGGATGTGCGCGGGATTAGCTGGGGATGGATCACCACGAGTCTGATAGTAGTCTTCCGCTGTTGTGTCATGACATTTTATTTACTTTAGTTGTAGTTTGGTTTTAGAACAGTTGTACTTACTCTACACTTGGTTGTGTTATGTAATCAGTTAAACTTATCTATTAAAGTACGTTCTTTTATGGTCTATTTGATATTCATTGCCTCGGGTAACTGAGAAGTAGCATTCCCATGCATTAGGTGGTCCCGGTAAGGCACTTGGAGTATGGGGGTGTTACATAGGCAACCAACCAGACCCCACCGAAGACCAAGAATGACCAACGGTGAGAACCACTGAAACCCTACCCTGAAAAGCGAAGGAATCGTATACCTGAACGAACAAAACCCTAAACGCAAAACCAACGTGCGGAAGTTGGCGGCGGTAATAAGGCAACAGTCGACGAGATTAGGGGACCCACGGCCACTGAAAATCGAAGGCACCACCCTCCCTGAGACGCGCGATCACAATACCGAAAACCCGTAACCGAAAACCCTAGCACAAAAGACGACCAAACAAAAAAAACGATACCCTAGCACCGCCAAACACGCCTGATCGGCGACGTGAGGTCTGGGTGGCCGGCGGGAGACGGTGGCAGACGGCCGAACAGGGCGCCAGCAGGGCAGCAGCACTCTCTCACTTTTCTCTCGCAAATCGCCTCTCCCTTTTCTCTCTCTCTCAAACTTATTATTATTATTATTATTATTATTATTATTATTATTATTATTATTGTTTTTGTTGTTGTTGTTGTTGTTGTTGTTGTTGTTGTTGTTGTTGTTGTTGTTGTTGTTGTTGTTGTTGTTGTTGTTGTTGTTGTTGTTGTTGTTGTTGTTGTTATAAAACCGTAACTTTTATTAAGAAATCAAAAATAATTTTTACAAGAAATTGGTGGGCAGTCGAGATACAATTTGGGCTCCCACACCCTTAGCAATAGCAAAGCTAAGTTAAGTAGAAATGAAAGCAGCAGCGCGCGCCCTGACATCCTCAGAAACAGAAAATTTCTGAATCCGCTTGAGTAAGGTAATAGCATCCGCCTCCAATTCCCCCAACGAAGAGAAAGAAAAAGGCAAAAAACCATAACCGAACGCCGTACGCAAGCCCTGATACTTAGCACATTTGCGCCGAGCAGCATCAATCACCACACGGGCGGGCACAAAGTCATACCTCCAAGACTGAGTCAAGGGGGATGACCCGGTCTGATCCACGCATACATCACGACCCTTGGCTCAAGAATAAAGCAACAAATCCGCGGGAAGCAAGGACCTCTCATGCCCATCGATCAAACCAATATCCACCTCTTTACCAATAGAGATCCCATATCAGAAGCAGATATCTAAAAGGGTATAGCAAACAAGGTTATACCGATGTTTGATACCAACTGCACGAGCACACGACATGGCATGATCTCCGTAGATATCCCCATCAAATACCCGAGAGCAAGAAGAGCATGGCCCAGGCACCGAAAGCAATGGAATACTCAACCGATAGCTAAGCACACAACGATAAGTCCTCCCGTTCATAGTCTGCCCCAACCCGAAAATAGGGACCGCATGTAGCCAATCAGATGCGTGACTACCCTGATAAGACTTCAAGCAACTTATCTAGGAGTCAAAGAGAATAACGATTCAGCAGTAGCAACAACCCCCGTGAAATATATATCTGCCAATTTCTTTATAAGTTTGGGGGCATCGATCTCACTAGGATTACGCAGAAGGTCAGAACCCTTAACCTCATTAAACACACTCAAATCCAAATCAAAAGAAGGTCAACGAGCCATGACACCTGAGGCCCGTAGGAGCTTAGCCTGTAACGCAACAGACTGCAAGCGAGATGACAGGAAAGCTTAGCAGACTCAAAAACAGAAGGTGAACAAGTACGTAAAGAAAAATAAAGTTTTGAAATACCAGTACATGCCCGAAACAACAGAAGTTCGCACTGTGGATCATCAATCACAGCAACAGAATCCATAAGCTCGATGGTCCTAGTCACCCTCTTCACCACAAGCTCACTGCCTGAAATCATGACACACACTCACAGGGCCACCAAGGACTTTGACACCATGCAGCGGCCTAGCAATAGCGGCGGGGGGGGGACACCACTGGGATCTTTCTGAGGTCAAAAGACCTTGGTTTTACCAACATTAAGATGAAGTCCCGATCGAGAACCATCTTCCATAATCAACTACAAAACCTTCCTCATAACCAATGTGTGCCCAACAATAGTGCCATCATCCAAGTACCAAGCCTGCAAACTCAAGTCGAAAGAGTCCCTGATATTACAAACCAAAGGATACAATACCAAAGCAAAAAGCAAAGGACCTAAAGGATCACCCTGTTGGACCCCCTGACATGACCACAAGCTGTGCTCACCATAATATAAATGGGCAGAACTAGAATAGAAAAACTCCGCCAAACGGGAAAGAACAGGGCAATGACTACGGACCTCTCGTAACGTGATCTCACGATCGACCAAGTTAAAAGTATTCGGGAAGTCAATCAACAGCATGGAAAAGCTCACATCATCCCCACGATCCTTAAGAAGCCGATTCAAGGCGTGCAAGATAGCCTCTCCTCCACCGGAAACCCCAAGCCCGAACTGGAGACCAGCAAAATAACCACTCAACGACGGACCAATCTGTAGATACCCGTATCCGTCGATATTGGAATTTATAGAAAACCCGACAAACACCCGATGATGATAGGACACATGTATTCTTTAGTTGTCATTGTCATTATTTGGAGCTCGTTTTACGAGGTAGAATGGGCGTCGTCGATGAAGTATTTTATTAATTTAAATGATATTTAAATTAATGTTTTTTTTAGTGAATTCATTCTGTTAATTTAAATGATATTTATTTTAATGTTTTTAGTGAGTTCATTTTGTTATTTTAAATGATATTTAAAATTAGTGTGTTTTTTTAATGAATTCATTTTTATTAATTTAAATGATATTTAAATTAAAGCTTTATTTTGAATTTATTTTCTTAAGTTTATTTTATTGAAAATAAAATAAATATTTGATTTGAAAAATCATTTTATGAGTATATTTGATTTGAAAAGTCATTTATTTCAATTTATTAATTGATTTGAAAAATCGATTTGAAAAGCGAGGAAAACTCGTTTTGAACATTTGTTTTTGAGCTCGATTTTAGCTCGGTTTTTGAGCCCGTTTCCTTTACGAATTGGCACGAATCTCGAGTACACTAACCCACCTAGACCAATACCCATCCACCCTTGTTCGAACCCCCTCACAAGCAGCCCAAATTCTCGTCCCAAACCCCTCACAAGCAGCCCGCAACCCAATCCCGTATACCCTGTTTTGCAGCTCAATTCGCGAGCCCAAACCCGCTCCAAACACTACCAAGACCCGTACCCATTAACCCTAACCCATACCCTAGTATCCTACCCATATTATCCTAGCTTAATCACCAAGAAAACCCCCCTCAAACCCTCACAAAAGTCGATGGACAGCAGCCATCCGTGAGCTAGCCCGATTTGCCCTTCCTCCCTTTTAACCTACTTTAACTCCCTATAAATACCACCCCTTCACCATACATTCATTCCTCTAAGTTCTCCACACATCAAAGCATCACATACAAGCTTTAAACCTCAGAAACAAACCCTAAACATCCTTCAAAAACCCTAAACAAAACCGACATACAAACTGAAACTGTTTGTGTGTCCTCTTCGAAAACCCTTTCGTTCCTCCATCAAAACTCCATAAAAATTCGAGTTTCTTGTTCCTAATTAACCACATAACATCCATATACTCATTAGACAAAGATTTACGAGCCAAATTGCCCTTGAGAGTACACGAGATCCCTCGAAAAACAGAGTGAAATAACACTCTGTTTTCGCGGTTTACTCTTGTCTGTCCAGTTCTGTTTGTGCTCGTTTTTCGTGCCCAATAACCCAAAACGAGCAGGGGTTGCTTTAAGATCCTTGTTCTCCTCTCTTTCTAGTTTCCAAAACATCTTTCGAATCGAATTTTCGTCGTGAAACGAGGGAGATATCACTGTTTTAAAATCGCTGTCCAGAAACTTTCCAAAACCCGTGTTTGCTTTGTTCTTCGTCGACGACGGCCTCTCGAGATAAAATCTACCATCGATTACGACCTAAGACGGTTTCAACGATACATGTAGGTTGAGGGTGCATCAAATCCCCTTCTCTTTTCTCTTTTTATTTCGTTTTTTTATGCCTTTTTTATTGTCTTTTTTTGTTTGTTTTTTCGCTTGTTTATCGATTGTTTTAAATTAACTATGAAACTAGTTAGTCCGAGTATGAGTTAAAGTACCACTGTGAACACCCGCGTTGACTTGAGATGGGAAAAGAAACCGCTACATCTGTCGGTCGTACACCCCCGTCTCATTTACATATCCTCGTGTTCAAGGTAGGGCATAAATAAAACAATTATCTAACTTTGTTCTTCGTTTTCGACCCCCTTTTGTTTCGGCCAAATCGACATACCCTAGGACCCGTTGCATGTTAGTTTAACCTCTGGTTGTTAACCTATGACGTATTTAGATGACTTTAATTTAATTTAATAACCTAATTAGACACGATAGGTGGCTTCGACGTAAGTTATAAAATCAATCGACGATTCTGTAATTAATTGAATGCATCTCTCTCTTTCACCTAATTTCTCGCTAGTATAAGAGTGCGTGATTAGCACCTTCTTATTGACACTCGATGAGTTAAATTAATTAGCGAATTTGACCTAATTAGACCCTTTAGGCCGTGTAGAATGCACCCTTGCGCGACAATCAATCGACATCGTTTTTAACTCGTTTTCTAACTTGTTTCCTATCCCTTTTCGCAATCATTCGATCTAACCAATGAATCTAACTTAGGAACTAGGTTGGCTTTATCTTGGCCGTATCTTTAGGCCGTGGGGTTAGCCATGTCTTTCTTTGTCTCGCTTTATTTCTTACCTTTCGTTCTTTGTCGTTTGTTAGCTTGTAATTTATCGTTGTTTATTGAGTTGTAATTTTCGAGTTTGTTTTACTTCTTTTGAGTCAAAACCTCTTCAAAAACCTTGGTCTTGTTTGGTTAGACGGTTGTTCCCCAATGCTTGTAGGAGCGTAGTAAACCGCATGTTGTTTAAAGCAACATGGCCCGGTTTATGCTAATGCATGCTTTGGTGCGTAGCCTTATGTCTAATTCGATGAGATTAAGCGCGAGCACGCATTACGAGGAGTGACCCAAGGACCGTGGGTCATGTGAGCCATGGGCCACCCTCATGTGCACGGTTTTCAAGGCCCAATGGCCGTGTGTTTTGTGTCGTGTATTGCGTCGTGTGTATAGCGTTGTATTTAGATCGAGTTGTATCTTTAATTTATCGTTGCGTCGGCATGAAATGCCTGGTTTGTAATAGGTAGATCCCAACGGCTCCACCATTCCCCCTTAAGCCTTGCTTGATTTGTTTTGTATGTTGCTAGATCAATCAACCCACATGCTAAATTACAACTTTGACAAAGTTAGTTTAGTTGCATCTAAAACGACATAGAAATTGTTGTCACATGATAGGGTTAAAACAACGTTTGCATATCATACATCGTACGTAGCTATGACCTTGTTTGAAATCCGACACTTGACTTAGTAGAGACCGTTATCGACGGGCGGGGTTGGGTGTCCTTATGGGCTTCCCAACACGTACCCTCACCCCTTACTCAAAGATCTATGGTTTGTGGATCCGTCTAAATACCATTGGATTACGAGAGTCATTCAAATCGAGTGATATAGGGTACAAGTCTTTATCTTTAATCACTCGTAGTCGATTGGCTTTATGCTTTTCGATGAAAGGTGTAAAGTTGACTTGAACGGTTCCAAGTTCCCAAAAAACTTGGTGGCGACTCTAATTGGTCTTAATTAGATTCGAAAGAACCTCGAGTCGATTATGCCGGGTGTGGATCCCTCGGACGCAGTTCCCGAGGGCCTTGTCCACAGTTTGGCGACTCCGCTGGGGAAAAGAGGACTAGTTACACTGTGTTTCTAGGGTCTTTTCCTCCGAGGTGAAACTTGAAAAGAAAGTGTTGGAAAGTAAAACATTACTCATAGTGCTACGATTCATGCATAAACCCTTAAGGACTTTCCCGGGCCGTCCCAGCGTTTCTTCGTGATGCGTGGGGGGCGACGTCCCACTATGCCAGGAAGCTGCACATTGCTCGCTTCCACTCCGCCTCGCGTGGTTCTTGAGGGTGGGGACGATCTTCTAGGTACTTTACCTTAAGACACCTTGCTCTATAAGACCGCAAAAGGATGGAGGGCATAGACCTTCTTATAGAAGACTTGCCGAGACTTAGAGATGTCTAGGAGCATACATCCTTATAACATGAGAATGACAATGTGCAATGTGTTTTCCCGAGTCCTTTTTTTCGAAAATTCCAAGTCCTTTTCAAAACCGAACTTTTGAACAACTTACTTTCAAACCTAGCATGATTTTCAAAACGCGGAATGCTGCCCAAATAGGACTAGAATTTCGGCCCAAAACAAGCTTTTATTGCCGGCATGCTGCCCATTTCAAATCTCATTTTTTCAAATCGATCATTCGTTTTTCAAAATCAATCCAAAATGTTTCTCGAACCTCAACCAAGCATGAAATGCGTCGAGTCGTGTCCGGGCCATGGCCGTGTTAGGCCGGGTTTGTTTCAAGAGTCTAGAACACGACCTTGTTGGGTCACCCAAACTCACCTCTTGGGCTTTGAGTCATGTTGGTCGACCTTTTGGTCTAGAATAGTCCACAAAAAAAACCGTCCAAGCTAGGCCTTATGGACGTTTCACTCGAACCCATGGGCTATGTTAGCCCAATCACGGGTTTAGTCACACCAAGTCCAGTTTAGAATCGAGTTATGACAGTTTGAGTCATGTCGTTTTGTCGAGTCTAAAATGAACCGATGTCTAAATCAAACCGTGAGTTGAACCTTTGGTTAGTCAATCTCAAGTCGAGTCTTTGTTCAAGTCAAGTTAGGGTCGTGTCCTTAAGTGTGCAGGGGCTCTTACTTTAAATATTGACTCAGTACGGGGTTTTCTTGTAGAAAGGCCGCCCAAAACCCGACGTCAAGCAATGGAAGATGCTATCAACAAGCTCACGGAGGCCGTGAACCTCATGATGACCCGAATGGATGTGATCGAGTCTAAGTTGGTTGAAGATTCCTCTTCATCTACTCCACCTCTCGATGATTTGGAGAAACGGTTCAAGTTCATCGAGGACCGTTTGAAGCTCTCCCAAGGGAAGAATATCCACTATGAGAATGCTAGGGCCTATGCCCCAGTTCAGGACAAGTTGCCCACGAACATGGTACTCACTGACATCCCAAAGTTCAAGGGCACTGAAGATCCAGTCCACCATGTTAAGGCCTATAAAGGGTACTTAGCACCAAGGGAGTACCCGCGATATGCTCTCTGAAATTTTCGCCCAATCTCTGGGTGAACACCCAAAGGCTTGGTTCTATAATCTTGACCTCAAGAACTTCCCCACTTTCGAAGATATTACGGTGGAGTTCTGTAAGCACTATGCTGACAATGTTGAGATTCAAACCAACATAAGAACTTTGGAGGTTATGACACAAAAGGAGAAGGAGGGTTTTACCGAATTCCTCGCAAGATGGCGCGCTGAAAGCGTGAAGCTAGCTAAGAAGCCTGATGAAGTCGAAATGGTAGATAAGTTCGTGAAGAATTTACGACCGGTTTACCGTAATGCTCTGAAATACCAGAATTTTGGTTCTTTCAAAGAATTGATAAGGATCGGGATAAAGGTAGAGGACGATGTCCGAATTGCTGAAGCTGAGAAGCCAAAGGGATACCAAGGGGCTTCATCATCAAAAGCAAAAGCACCCGCAGCGGCCCACTTTGTTGAAACCGTCAATCTCTTAGATGGACAGTCAAAAAGGCCTCCGCGCCAAGCTCCGAGGGTATTCACCGATATCGGGTGCACTTACGCCTATGCTCTCCAAAGGCTCATGGCCCAAGGAAAGTTGAAGCCCATTGGTCCAACTCCGGACCCACCTGCTGAACAACAAGGCAAATGGTACAAACCGAATGCCTACTGTGCCTTTCATCAAGGGAAGGGACACGATACCGAAAGGTGCTTTAGACTAAAGCACGAAATTCAAGATATGATTGAGAACGGAACGCTCCCAATCCCGGCCATAAAGCCTAACAACGTCACCAATCCGTTTGGCGACCACACTAACTTTGTCTCTACCGAAGATAGTGTCGATTACTCTCACTTGATTCGCCCATGTCGTCTGAAAGGGGTTTTCGTCGGAAGAATATTCGTGGATTGCTCCAAATTCCTACCAAGCTCGAGAAACGAGATTACATTCGGGGATTTTGTTGTCAATTGTACTCCTTACATACTCCGAAGCGGCAATGAAATCAATGGCGTTTGGGCCGATGACGAGGATGATGTTTACCTCGTCAAAGGTGCGACAATTCCTCACACCCAAGAAGAAATCTTAAAGGTGAGGCAAGATGCCCTAGAGTCAAACCATTTGACTAGATCCGGACGCCCATATCGTGTGGAGAAAGCTAAGGATACCCCGAGCAAGGCACCTCAAAAGGAGCCGGCAGTGGTCGAAGTTCTTGGTGAAGGGTCGACCTTCGAGGCTTCCCTCATCAAGCAACTCCAAAAGACTAAGGCCGACGTATCTATCTGGCAACTTATCTTGAGCTCTTTCGAGCATCGTCAAGCTTTGTTGCAAGCTTTGATGAACATGACCGTGTCGTCAAATACTACTCCCCGCGGATATGGTCACCCACATCGCCCGAACGGCCTCGGATCACCAACGGTGTGACATTCTCCGACGAAGATCTGCCGCCGTTCGGGCCTCGACATAACCTGGCCCTCTATATTGCTACCGTGTGTCTCAACAAGCATATCCCTATGACCTTGGTTGACGACGGATCGGCTGTCAACGTACTCCCCGAAAAACGGCGCATATTCTCGGGCTTGGAAAAGAATGACTTCATCCCCACTACGCAGATGGGTTCGGGCATTCGATGGCACTGTGCGTCGAGTGAGTGGACTTGTCGATCTAGTAGTACAGACTGGGCAAGTGGAAAAGAAAATAAGCTGCCAAGTGATTGACATATGCTCATCCTTCAACTTATTGTTGGGAAGGCCCTGGATCCATGCTGCGAAGGCCGTAACATCAACGCTGCATCGAAAAATCAAGGTCCCACTCAATGGCAAGACCGTCACCATTGACGCCACGCCAATTACTGTGGCAGGAGGAGACATTACTTCTGAAGTAAGGGTCGAAGCTACTAATGACGCATGTGGTTTCGAGATTGTCAACATGATCGAGCTGAACTCCGAAAATATGGATCTATATACGGGAAGTCATGTCTGCAAGGTGATTCTCAAAACTGGGAAGTACTTCGGTTTCTCATTATATCCTAGAAAGGAGGAGGCTTTCGAGTTGAAACCACCCGTAGCCAAAGGAGTAACCTTCGGGCTTGGATATGAGCCCACTGAGAAAGATCTACGGGAAAAGAGGGGAAGAACGATCGAAGATCGAGATATTAAAATGGGACCGTATCACCTAACTCTCAATGGTCACTTCGTGAAAGCTGGGGAAGAACTCCCTTGCATGGACTTCCCGAACCTATCTTTGACCCAAAGAAGAACCTTATGGTCCCGTGAATCGAAGTATTCCAAGATTGCTACTACATCCCCTCAAGACATTCTGACCGTGATGCCGAGAAACCAAACCGGATCCAATAAATGACGAGAAAGCTATGGGTCTCCTTTTCGGTGAAGAGAAGAAATCACCAATACCAAACGAAGATTTGGTAAGCATGATCCAGAGAAGCGAGCGGTTCGACCCATCTACCCTCATCACCGATGTGGATCCTCTTAGGACCAACACGGGATGGCGGAAAACAATCAAGTGGACTGACAACAAAGGACTTCTTTTCAAGTTGACAACGGGAGAAGGAGAGATGTTCAAGCCGGATGATGTTACCGATTCTGAGTCTGAGTCGGAGTCTGAGTCTGAGTCTGAGTTAGGTCCTAAGATTGAGTCTAAGGAGTCAGGTGTTGAAAATACCCCTCCCCTAGCTTTCCCTTCCTATGCACCTTTTCCTAATGGTGGTATTCCGGGCCCGTCCCGAATACCCCTATCTCGCCACCGAGCTCGACCGGTTGGCTCAAATGTTAGCGCATTTCGCGCAATTTCAAATCAATAATAATATGAACCAGTTTGCTTACGACTCGTCTTACTTACATTGCAATTCAATTTCTGAAAATGATTGTTTTAATAATGACATTGAGACTGAGGTCGAGGATGAACAGTTGGTCGAAGAAGAAGAAGAAGAGGAAATAGAACCACCTCTACAGTTGATAAAAGGGTTGGAAGAGTACGAACAGAAAACCTCGGTCATCGAAGATACCGAAACCATCAATGTAGGTACAACCTTAGAACCATAAGAGCTTAAAATAGGAACTACTTTAAGTCCCACCGAAAGACAGGGGTTCATTGATTTGTTGCATGAGTTCAAAGATGTTTTCGCATGGTCCTACAAAGACATGCCAGGCATTGATAGGGAAATTGCAGCACAGATCCCAATCAAGCCGGGGTATAAGCCACCAAGCGTAAACTACGCAAAATGCACACTGATTGGTCTTTGAAGGTCAAAGAAGAAATCGACAAGCAACTCAAAGTCCGGGTTCATCAAGGTGTCGAATACTCGGACCGGGTGGCTAACGCGTTCCCAAAGGCCCAAGAAAGATGGTAAAGTTCGGGTTTGTGTCGACTTCCGGGATTTAAACAAGGCAAGTCCGAAGGACGATTTCCCATTACCTCACATCGACATCCTGGTTGACAACACGGCAAAACACGCGTTACTATCCTTTATGGATGGATACGCCGGTTATAATCAGATTAAGATGGCGAAAGAAGATATGCATAAGACTGCGTTCAGAACGCAATGGGGAACCTATTGCTACACCGTAATGCCTTTTGGGTTGATAAACGCAGGGGCCACATACCAGAGGACCGCGACAACATTGCTACATGATTTGATGCACAAGGAGGTCGAGGTTTATGTCGATGACATGATTGTCAAGTCAAAGGAGCGTGATGGCCACCTTGGCACACTACGCAAATTCTTCGAACGGTTGCGCAAGTATAACATGAGGTTGAATCCACAAAAATGCGCATTCGGAGTCACATCCGGCAAACTGTTGGGTCACATCGTTAGCCACCGTTGCATCGAGGTGGACCCATCGAAAATAAAGGCCATAATGGAAATGCCTCACCCGAAAACCGAGAAGGAAATTCGAGGTTTCCTGGGAAGAATCCAATATATAAGTCGGTTCGTGGCAAAGCTAACTATGATATGCGAGCCAATTTTCAAGAAATTGAAGGTCGGGGAACACGTCGTATGGGATGATCACCGCTAAGTCGCTGCGTTCGATAAGATCAAAGAAATACTATCTTCCCCTCCCGTGCTTAGCCCACCAACGGCTACAAGTTACCACTTTTATTGTATCTTACAAACACGGATACCGCAATGGGGGCAATGTCACGCAGATAGTCGATAAAGAGGAGAGAGCGATTTACTACATTAGTAAAAAGTTCTTGGAGTATGAAATCAAGTATACTCCACTCGAAAAGACATGTTTGGCTTTAGTATGGGCGACAAAGAAGTTACGGCACTACATGCTCAGTCATAGTGTCTGCATCCATTCGAAGATGGACCCAATCAAATACTTGTTTGAAAAACCAGTTCTGAACGGCAGAGTGTCAAGATGGACTTTAATGCTTTCCGAGTTCGACCTGAAATATGTACCGCTAAAAGTGATAAAGGGAAGGGCGGTTGCAGACTTCCTGGCGGATAACCCGATAGAAGAAACTGAGGTTGTGGATACATGGTCATTTCCCGACGAAGATATCGTTCACATAGACAATGATACGTGGGACCTCTATTTCGATGGAGCATCGAACTATAGGGGATACGGGATAGGAGTTCTACTCATTTCACCGGAAGGAGAACATGTTCCTATATCGATCAAGTTGGACTTTAACGTCACTAATAACGCGTGAATATGAAGCATGCCTACTCGGTTTGCACAAAGGTTCTCGAGTTAGGCATCAAAAAGCTTGTAGTACATGGAGACTCGTCGTTAGTGATCAATCAAGTGGCCGGGACGTGGAAAACCCGAAGTGATAGTTTGGCTCCGTACCAAGCAAAAATCGAAGAACTAGAAAAGTTGTTCACCGAGGTCAAGTACGTGCACCTCCCCAGAGACGAAAACCAGTTTGTGATGCACTATCAAAGCTAGCCGCTTCCGATCAACATACCCGATCATATGGATACTATGCCGATATGTGTCGAACGAAGATCGTCACCCGCTTATGTTAATGTAATCGGAGACACGGAAGAAACCGAGGCCGAACCTTGGTATCATGCTATTCTCAAATTTAAAGAATCGGGAGAGTATCCACCGACATGGATAACCGCGGAAAGCGCGCTATTCGAATGCTAGCCGCTCGATTCGTTAGAACCAATGACGGACAATTGTACAAGAAGATCGCGCAAAATATCCTTCTCACGATGCATAGACTCACCAACTGCGAAAAGAGTCATGGAAGAAGTCCATGACGGAGAGTGTGGCCCACACATGAATGCCCATATGTTGGTTCGTAAAATCATGAGAATGGGGTATTATTGGACAACGATGGAGACAGATTGTCGCCAATATGTCAAACATTGCCATAATTGCCAAATCTTCGCAAACATACAAAGATGTGCCGCCATCACTGTTATACACTTTGACATCACCATGGCCTTTCTCAACATGGGGAATCGACATTATTGGAAAGGTCAACCCATCTGGAACAGATGGGCATTGCTTCATGTTAGTCGCCATCGACTACTTCACGAAGTGGGTAGAAGTGAAATCATACAAAGTCCTACAAGCGAAGCAGGTAGCAAAGTTCATTCAGAATGAAATCATTTGCAGATATGGGGTGCCGCATGAGCTCATTAGCGATCATGGCACTCACTTCCAGGCTGAAACTGCCGTAATACTTGAAAAGTATAAAATCAAACACCACAAGTCGTCACCGTATCGACCCCAAACAAATGGTGCGGTGGAAGCCGCCAACAAGACAATCACTGTGATTCTCAGAAAGATGACCGACAATTATCGCGAATGGCCGGAAAAGATACCGTTCGCACTATGGGGATACAGAACGTCTATTCGCACAGCCACTGGAGCAACTCCGTTCTATTTAACATATGGGATGGAAGCAGTTCAGCCTATCGAATTAGAGGTACCTTCTTTAAGGATCCTGTTAGAAAGTCATGTCCTCGTTTCGATCGTCCAAGCCGGTATGATTCCTTGGTCATGCTCGACGAGCGACGTTAAATGCACTACATCATGTTCAACTCTATCAGAAAAGGATACAAAGGGCATTTAACAAAAAGGTGAAACCTCGAGGAATAAAAGATGGAGATTTAGTCCTAAAGTCCGTTCGCGCTTTACTACCAATTGACCCGAGGGAAAAATTCAAGCCGAACTGGGCCGGTCCTTACCTGGTAAAGAAGATATTATCGGGAGGCGCAGTCAGACTGACAGATCTAGATGGAAATGACTTCGCGAATCCGACGAATTTGGATCAATTGAAGAAATACTATCCGTAGAACTCATTCTCAATGTCGTAAAATAAAATTTTAAATTGCAGTGCTCGTGAGCGAGTCTAGGCCGCGGCACTTTTGCTTCGCTGCTTTTTGTGCGTTATAAATCAATGATTGTAGCGCATTTGTTTTGTGGAACTACGAGCTCGGTTTGATTCTGTTGATAACAGATACGTAGGCAGCTCTTTAAAAGAGTACAACCGACCCTTCTTTGAATAAAATTGAAATTTTATGCAGAAACTGGAATTTTTAATAGATAGTAAGTCTTTTTAAAGATCGGGCGATGCCCATTACATCCTTCAAAAGAAAAAAAACAACTAGCAACAAATAATAAGTAGTAGTATTAAATAATATATTTGGAGTCGAAGGCTCCTACATCTTCTTTTTCCCTTTGCCTTTTGGGTCACGTGACCGAGGCTCCTGTGGGGGAGGGGTAGTTGTGTTCTGTCTAGCGCGCTTCTTAGGAGGAATCGTCATTTCCTCCCGAGGGCCCAACCTATCTTTTGCACTCAAGCGAGGACCAAGCCTCCCTTCTAAGGTCCGAACCCGAGTGTGCCTTTGAACCCAACCGTTTCCACACACCGTCGCCCGTGAGTCGGTCTTAGGAGTCTTCTCGCATTAGCTTCGAGTCTAGATGCGGACGAAAGATCGTTAACAAAGAAGTCGCGATCGCTTCGCTTTTGTCATAATATTTGATGTCGACAAGCTCATCCTTCCGACACAAGTCCTTACCCGATTCGGTCTTCTCTTTAAGCCATTTAGTATAAGACGGGGATACCCGGGTAGTCCGAGGGCGCGGATACGTACCAAAGACGCCTTTGGTGCCACCTTTTGAGCCAATCATCACATATAGAGGAATTCAGCTCTCTTGCTCGTCCCTGCAATGACCTCACACTTGGGAATTATTTGTTCTGCGCCCATCCGACGCAGACGCGGTCGTGGTAAATGTGAATAGACCTCTCTAAACCCGGGGAGGGCAAAACGTCCGGTCTTGTCATCTTCCTAAGGATAGTAAAGGATTTGAGGCGAAGCCAAGGCATGAACCAAAAAAGAGGGCGACATTCCCCTCCCCTCTGTCGCTTTGTTTCGCCAATAGGCAAGGTCATTTTGATGCTCGTCTTCATACCGCTTGGCACGCATAGTCGCATGCGAGCGAGATACGAGCCGGGCTCACGCGGCGGGCGAAGAGCCAAAACCTCTCGCAAAGCCACACCAAAAAAATGAAATGAAAAAGACGAAAAAAAAAAAAAAACAAAAAAAAAAAAAAAAAAAAAAAAAAAAAAAAAAGAGACGAAAGAAAAAAAAAAAAAAAAAAAAAAAAAAAAAAAAAAAAAGGAAAAACGAGACAAAAAAAACGAAAGAAAAAAAAAAGAAAAAGAAGAAAAAACGGAATTGTGGCAGGAATCATGGCAGAATACAAAAAATCGTGGCGAGAATACAAAGAAAATCGTGGCGAATGCAAAGAAAATCGTGACAAAAACGTAGCAAGAATTGTGATAAAGGAAAATTGATCAAGGAAGCGAAATCGGGAGAATAGATTTTGTTACTCGCAATAGACGGAGCATCCCGACCAATCAAGACTAGGGTTCATTTTCTTAGCATCTAAACCCCTAGGGAGTTTCAAAGAAGAATAATCCAAGAAGGGTTATGTCCCGTCTCCATCTGAGACACAATGGACAAAAGCTTCGCTTGTCCTACACAAGTTGTCTTGTTCATCCTACCTTCGAAGACATAGAGGTGAAGCATGATCAATCCAAAGGCCCTGCGGCAATACGGGCAAAAGAAAGTCTTGTTTTGCAAGATACAAAATTTCCGATGAATAGCAAAAAGGTTGACTTCGTCACCGCAACTATCCCCTCGGACTCCGTCCCGGAAAGGCCAAGGCAGTCTAGATATGTTCCACGCCACCCTGAATGAAATTTAGGTATAGCCGGTATGGCCTCAGCATCCCATCCTCCCAGGGCAGAAAACTCTTCGGGTAGGGGGCAGATCTCCCCCTCAGGAAAAGCAAAGACATGGTTCAGAGGATCCCAATAACTAAGGCAGTGTTCCAACAACGCAGGTTGAAGGGGGATCTGGCGTAAGGGAAGTAATTGCGCCACTTGAGCGGTCTTTAATTCTTGTTTCTCTGCGCCAGTGAAGTCTGTCTCCCACGCTCGCATAGCACTCGCTAGATTATTCATAATGATTTATGTTATTCGCACCAGTTTGGGGAAGAAAGCAGAATAAATTTGGCAGTACAGCTCTTCCTTATATATAGAAAGTATAAGGGAAGGAAGCACCTAGGATGACACCCCTAGGGTGCCGTTTCTTTGAGCCGTGTAGGCCTCGGATCGCGCGCCTCTTAGGCCCGCCCCAGCTCACACCAGTCTTTGGCACGATGCATCGTGTTTCCGCACATCTATCGCGTTTTGGGGAACGCCGGAACGGCCGATTTACATTTTCTACCCTCGACAAGTCCATATTTGAATTAAAGCCCGTGCACACTTACGGTTTTATTTTCTTTTTTTATTTTGCGGTAGCGGGCTACGCCCACGTTGTTTACCGGTCGTATAGAATGTCTGAGTCGCATTTCATGCTCACCCATCAAGGTTCAATTTCAAAATTTCAAAATCTCAAAAACTTTCAAAATTTCAAAAACTTTTTGGGTCGACGACCCAGCATCCAAGTGATTCATTTCAAATTCAAAATTTGGGTCGATGACCCAGTCTTTCAAATTCAATTTTCGGGTCGATGACCCAATCATTCAAAATTTTCAAATTCAATTTTCGGGTCGATGGCCCAATTATTCAAAATTATCAATTCAACTTTCGGGTCGATGACCCAGTATTTCAAATGATCCAATTTCAAGATCGATGATCCAAATGTGCTTATGTAATGATTATTGCTAGTATGTTTTTGCGTTCCAATTTTAGCAGGATATGCTTCAACTGGGGGCTCTAAAGTCTTCGACTTTAGAGCCATTGCAAATCAGGGCTCAAGCCGTCGGCCGAGAGACCATTATCAAGATGAAAAGGATGACATCCACTCAAAATTCAATTCAATACAAGAGTATGAAATGGAAGAATTCCGTAGCTGAAAGCAAATGATGAAAGCGACGGCAACCTCCTCGGAAAGTCCCGTCCCATTCGGACAAGCGCCAACAGATGATAAATTTTGGGCAAATGTCAGCAGATGATGAATTTTGGACATACGCCAGCAGATGATAAACTTTGGGCATGTGTGAGCAGTGGCCGAACTACGACGTGGGTTTGATTCCGTCAGAAACGGATACGTAGGCGCCTAAGGATAAGGCTCAACCCACCATTTATGCAATTTATTGGGTCGATGACCAACAATGATATTTCGACGTAACAGAAGCAAGAGTCGATCTCCAACGAAGTTTCAGGTATGATCTCTTCTTATGGCTGGAGAGCTTATATACGCAAGTCTAATGGACTATAAACGACCCGCAGAATCCTCAGGTCGAAAGGGACCTGGGGTATACTTTGACTTTCGCCTTGTCCAAGCCTCAGTCAAAGTGGGGGCTCTGTAGATACCCGTATCCGTCGATATTGGAATTTATAGAAAACCCGACAAACACCCGATGATGATAGGACACATGTATTCTTTAGTTGTCATTGTCATTATTTGGAGCTCGTTTTACGAGGTAGAATGGGCGTCGTCGATGAAATATTTTATTAATTTAAATGATATTTAAATTAATGTTTTTTTTAGTGAATTCATTCTGTTAATTTAAATGATATTTATTTTAATGTTTTTAGTGAGTTCATTTTGTTATTTTAAATGATATTTAAAATTAGTGTGTTTTTTTAATGAATTCATTTTTATTAATTTAAATGATATTTAAATTAAAGCTTTATTTTGAATTTATTTTCTTAAGTTTATTTTATTGAAAATAAAATAAATATTTGATTTGAAAAATCATTTTATGAGTATATTTGATTTGAAAAGTCATTTATTTCAATTTATTAATTGATTTGAAAAATCGATTTGAAAAGCGAGGAAAACTCGTTTTGAACATTTGTTTTTGAGCTCGATTTTAGCTCGGTTTTTGAGCCCGTTTCCTTTACGAATTGGCACGAATCTCGAGTACACTAACCCACCTAGACCAATACCCATCCACCCTTGTTCGAACCCCCTCACAAGCAGCCCAAATTCTCGTCCCAAACCCCTCACAAGCAGCCCGCAACCCAATCCCGTATACCCTGTTTTGCAGCTCAATTCGCGAGCCCAAACCCGCTCCAAACACTACCAAGACCCATACCCATTAACCCTAACCCATACCCTAGTATCCTACCCATATTATCCTAGCTTAATCACCAAGAAAACCCCCCTCAAACCCTCACAAAAGTCGATGGACAGCAGCCATCCGTGAGCTAGCCCGATTTGCCCTTCCTCCCTTTTAACCTACTTTAACTCCCTATAAATACCACCCCTTCACCATACATTCATTCCTCTAAGTTCTCCACACATCCAATCATCACATACAAGCTTTAAACCTCAGAAACAAACCCTAAACATCCTTCAAAAACCCTAAACAAAACCGACATACAAACTGAAACTGTTTGTGTGTCCTCTTCGAAAACCCTTTCGTTCCTCCATCAAAACTCCATAAAAATTCGAGTTTCTTGTTCCTAATTAACCACATAACATCCATATACTCATTAGACAAAGATTTACGAGCCAAATTGCCCTTGAGAGTACACGAGATCCCTCGAAAAACAGAGTGAAATAACACTCTGTTTTCGCGGTTTACTCTTGTCTGTCCAGTTCTGTTTGTGCTCGTTTTTCGTGCCCAATAACCCAAAACGAGCAGGGGTTGCTTTAAGATCCTTGTTATCCTCTCTTTCTAGTTTCCAAAACATCTTTCGAATCGAATTTTCGTCGTGAAACGAGGGAGATATCACTGTTTTAAAATCGCTGTCCAGAAACTTTCCAAAACCCGTGTTTGCTTTGTTCTTCGTCGACGACGGCCTCTCGAGATAAAATCTACCATCGATTACGACCTAAGACGGTGTCAACGATACATGTAGGTTGAGGGTGCATCAAATCCCCTTCTATTTTCTCTTTTTATTTCGTTTTTTTATGCCTTTTTTATTGTCTTTTTTTGTTTGTTTTTTCGCTTGTTTATCGATTGTTTTAAATTAACTATGAAACTAGTTAGTCCGAGTATGAGTTAAAGTACCACTGTGAACACCCGCGTTGACTTGAGATGGGAAAAGAAACCGCTACATCTGTCGGTCGTACACCCCCGTCTCATTTACATATCCTCGTGTTCAAGGTAGGGCATAAATAAAACAATTATCTAACTTTGTTCTTCGTTTTCGACCCCCTTTTGTTTTTACGCCAAATCGATGACTTAGGACCCGTTGCATGTTAGTTTAACCTCTGGTTGTTAACCTATGACGTATTTAGATGACTTTAATTTAATTTAATAACCTAATTAGACACGATAGGTGGCTTCGACGTAAGTTATAAAATCAATCGACGATTACTCGTAATTAATTGAATGCATCTCTCTCTTTCACCTAATTTCTCGCTAGTATAAGAGTGCGTGATTAGCACCTTCTTATTGACACTCGATGAGTTAAATTAATTAGCGAATTTGACCTAATTAGACCCTTTAGGCCGTGTAGAATGCACCCTTGCGCGACAATCAATGGACATCGTTTTTAACTCGTTTTCTAACTTGTTTCCTATCCCTTTTTGCAATCATTCGATCTAACCAATGAATCTAACTTAGGAACTATGTTGGCTTTATCTTGGCCGTGGCTTTAGGCCGTGGGGTTAGCCACGTCTTTCTTTGTCTCGCTTTATTTCTTACCTTTCGTTCTTTGTCGTTTGTTAGCTTGTAATTTATCGTTGTTTATTGAGTTGTAATTTTCGAGTTTGTTTTACTTCTTTTGAGTCAAAACCTCTTCAAAAACCTTGGTCTTGTTTGGTTAGACGGTTGTTCCCCAATGCTTGTAGGAGCGTAGTAAACCGCATGTTGTTTAAAGCAACATGGCCCGGTTTATGCTAATGCATGCTTTGGTGCGTAGCCTTATGTCTAATTCGATGAGATTAAGCGCGAGCACGCATTACGAGGAGTGACCCAAGGACCGTGGGTCATGTGAGCCGTGGGCCACCCTCATGTGCACGGTTTTCAAGGCCCAATGGCCGTGTGTTTTGTGTCGTGTATTGCGTCGTGTGTATAGCGTTGTATTTAGATCGAGTTGTATCTTTAATTTATCGTTGCGTCGGCATGAAATGCCTGGTTTGTAATAGGTAGATCCCAACGGCTCCCCCATTCCCCCTTAAGCCTTGCTTGATTTGTTTTGTATGTTGCTAGATCAATCAACCCACATGCTAAATTACAACTTTGACAAAGTTAGTTTAGTTGCATCTAAAACGACATAGAAATTGTTGTCACATGATAGGGTTAAAACAACGTTTGCATATCATACATCGTACGTAGCTATGACCTTGTTTGAAATCCGACACTTGACTTAGTAGAGGCCGTTATCGACGGGCGGGGTTGGGTGTCCTTATGGGCTTCCCAACACGTACCCTCACCCCTTACTCAAAGATCTATGGTTTGTGGATCCGTCTAAATACCATTGGATTACGAGAGTCATTCAAATCGAGTGATATAGGGTACAAGTCTTTATCTTTAATCACTCGTAGTCGATTGGCTTTATGCTTTTCGATGAAAGGTGTAAAGTTGACTTGAACGGTTCCAAGTTCCCAAAAAACTTGGTGGCGACTCTAATTGGTCTTAATTCGATTCGAAAGAACCTCGAGTCGATTATGCCGGGTGTGGATCCCTCGGACGCAGTTCCCGAGGGCCTTGTCCACACAATCAAAAAAGCACCAACCTTAGAGACAAGCCGTCTCCAAATCGTCCCCACAGTAATAGGACGAATATCGCCACTTGGTTTTACAAACGGGGTGAGCGGAGCACTAGCGATGTACTCACCTAAAACCTGTGGACATCTACCCTCAAGAAAAAGATTCACCACCCGAGTAGTAGAGCCAATCAAATCATTTAAAACAGCAACAGCAGCTCCGCTCAAACAATCCAAAAGATTGGGCACGAAAACCGTCCCTGCCAAAAGAAGTGCCACGCGGAAAACCCCTAATCATATAAAAAACAACAGTCATAGACGCAATGAGGGGATGGTGATCAGTAGGGAAAGAAGGCAAGGTGGGAGAAGGAACGATGCGGTGCTTATCTTTCTAGGCCGCAAGAGTACCAGCAGTGTAAGGATCAATGCCGGAGGACAAAAGCACCCAAACAGTGGCAGTGTAACGACTGTCACAAATTAATCTTCCTCCGACACTCCGTAATATTAAGCTTATCCAAGTCAAGGTCCTCCTCCACACTAAAAGAAGGAGAAACCTCAGCTAAGGTCTCCTGCATAAGCTGCAAAATGCCGCCAAGCACACCCCAAGTACGAATGACACAAGTAATACTCTCCTCCTGGCGCTGACACCTGACAACAGCCTACTCTCAAGATTACCCCTAGGGGAAAAAGTCTTAAGCATACAAAGAGGCAACACAAGCAAGCTAACCTATTAAGAGAGATAACCAGGGAAGTTGACCACATCGTCTAGGGCCCCCTTTAGAACACGAGAAAACCCAAGACGACACTTTGGAGGGATGGATGTCACGGTGCGCAAACCCTTAGACAACAAAGATCAAGAGAGGCCACGTTCAAACCAATAGGGACCTCCATAACTTCAGATGAAAGTGAAGTAGATGGTCTGGGAAAATCGTAAAGAACAAAGCTAACAACGTCATCACCACAATCCGGCGCAGCTATAAAAGACCCCCAACCATGCCAACACTTAGAGCGATGAGTATGAGTTTTAAAGCAAACCCCACATAACCAAATACCCATACGCATAAATATAACCTCAGCATCCAAAAAAATAGACGAAGTGGAAAGAGATTGACCAGTACAATGACGATCCCGAAAGTGAGTGAGCATGGAGGTTTTAACGAGGCTATTACCACCACCATCATGGCACCCACAAAGACCCGCAAAAGGGAAATGAAACCGTACAATGTCGGGCATAGCAATGTTGAAAGAAAGAAGCAAGACAGACACAAAGATTGAAGCAAATACCCACGCCCAAATGGATGGTCCACGCGCATGAAAATAACTTCGCACAAACTCCCTGCCAAAGCCCAAACCCGAAATGGGCACGACAACCAATGAACAACCAGAACACGCGCTAGCCTAGGTCCCACGCACGGTAGGAGGTTGAGAAGGGTGTCAGGCCGCCTGGTAGAAGGCCGTGAAACACACATCACAAGCACCGCACACGATACCAAAACACCGCAGCCCTATGAACAACACACAGAAAAAAGAACTAACAGAATGGCAACGAAACCCAAAAGCATGCCACCACAGGCTAGCGACGACAAAGTCCCAACTGATGATGGCCCAACTCCGACGAAGGCAGGCGGCAGAACACCCCGCAAAACGCTCTCAAACAAACCAACTAAAAACGCAAACCCTATGAAAACAGCAACAACATAAACGGTGGCAACCTAACGTCCGGTGGAGACCAGCCGATGACGAAAGCACGACCGACGGGAGGGAAGACGCAGGGCAAACGTAAAAGGAAGATAAGAGTAGTCGTACCCTAAAAGATAAACAAAAGGAAAACAAGAACGAAAAACCCTATCGGAGCAACACGCGAAACCACTAGCAGTCACGGACGACGGTGACGCTAATCGTTGTGAAACAGTGGTCCCTCCGGCAGTAAAAACCCCGCATAAAACGAACCCTAAAACTACCGTGGAAACCGAATCACGCAGAAACCACCGTGGAAACAATAATGATGGCAACGTGAGGTGGCCGACGGTGAAGGAAAGCCGACAACGACATGAGGTGACCATTCGACGTGCAGATCAGCGTGATGAGCGACCTGATCGCCTCTCCCTCTCTCCTCTCTCTAAAGTGTTATTATTAATTTTAATAAAACAGGAACTTTTATTAAGATCAAACAAATTTCTACAAGAAATTAGTGGGCAGCCGAGATACAATCTGGGCTCCCACTCCCTTAGCTATAACAAAGCTATGTCTAGTAAAAATAAAAGTAGCAGTGCGCGCCCCGGCATCCTGAGACACGGAAAATTTCTGAATCCGCTTGAGCAAGGCAATGGCATCCGTATCTAACTCTCCCAATGAAGAGAAAGAAAAAGGTAAGAAACCATAACTGATCGCCGTACACAATCCCTGGTGCTTGGCACATTTGCGTCGAGCAGCATTAACCACCACCCGTCCGGGCACAAACTCAGACATCCCAGACTAAGTTAAGGGGGAAGACCCGGTCAGATCCACACACACATTACGGCCCCAGTCCTAAGAGTAAATCAAAAAATCTGCAGGACGCAAGGACCGGTCATGCCCATCAATCAAACCAATATCCACCTCCTTACCAGCAGAGATCCCGGAGCAAAAGCAGATATCTAAAAGGGTGTCACGAACAAGGTTATGCCAGTGTTTGATACCAATAACACCAGGACATGATATAGCATGATCCCCGTGGATATCTCCCTCAAAAACCCGAGAGCAAGCAGAGCATGGCTCAGGCACCGAAAATAACGGAATACCCAACCGATAGCTAAGGACACAATGGTAGTTTTTACCGTTTATAATCTACCCCAAACCAGAAATAGGGAATGCACGAAGCCAATCAGATGCGTGCCCACCCTGCTGGGACCGCCACAACACAATCTGTCGAGGAGTCAAAGAGAAAACCGATTCTGCAGTAGTAACAACCCGCGCGAAATATATTTCTGCCAATTTCTTCATAAGTTTGGGGGCAGCAATCTCACTAGGGTGACGCATAAGGTTAGAACCTGTAACCTCATTAAACACACTCAAAGCTGCATCAAAAGTAGGTCCAGGAGTCAAGACACCAGAGGTCCGTAAGAGCTTAGCCTGCAGCTCAGCAGACTGTAAGCGAGATGGCAAAAAAGCATAATGTAAGACATCTCCAGCAGCATACACACCAAGCCCTCCAAAGGCAAATGGGAGGGGGCAAGCCGCCATTGCCAGTCACCAAAACCAAGACCAGACGCAGCAACAATACGTTCCAAATGAGAACGAAGTTTCGTGTCGAAGGAAAGCTTAGCCGACTCAAAAACAGTAGGTGAGCAAGTACGTAAAGCAAATTAAAGTTTTGAAATACCAATACAAGCCCGAAGCAAGAGCGGCTCGCACTACGGATCATCAATCATAGCAACGGAATCCATAAGCTTGATGGTCCTAGTCACTCTCCTCACCACAAGCGCACTGCTAAAATCATGGCACACACTCATAGGGCCACCAAGGACTTTGACACCACGTAGATGCCTAGCAATAGCAGGGGAAAACACCAGGAAGCCTGCTCCTGGGATCTTCTGTAGGCCAAAAAACCTCGGTTTTGCCGACATTAAGATGAAGACCCGAACGAGGACCATCTTCCATAATCAGCTCCAAAACCTTCCCCACAACCAAGGTATCCCCAATAATAGTGCCATCATCCAAGTACCAAGCCTACAAATTCAAGTCGAAAAAGTCTCGGATCTTAAATACCAAAGGACGTAACACTAAAGTGAAAAGCAAAGGACCCAAAGGGTCACCCTGCTGGACCCCCTAACAAGACCACAAGTTGTGCTCGCCATAATATAAATGGGCAGGAGTGGAATAGCAAAACTCTACCCAAGAGGAGAGAACAGGGCAATGACTACGAACCTCTCGTAACAAGATATCACGATCAACCAAGTTAAAAGCATTCTGGAAGTCCACCAAGAGCATGGAAGGCCCACCTTATCCCCCCGATCCTCGACAAAATGGTTCAAGGCGTGCAAGATAGCCTCTCCTCCATCGGATACCCCGACCCCGAACTGGAGACTAACAAAATACCCACCCAACGACGGGCCAATCAGAAAAGCACCAACCATAGAGACAAGCTGTCTCCAAATCGTACCCACAGCAATAAGACAAATACCGCCGCCCGGTTTAACAAGCGGAGTGAGCGGGGAACTAGCAATATACTCCCCCATAACTTTCCGACATCTGCCCTCAAGAAAAAGATTAACTACCCGAGTGATAGAGGCGATCAAATCATCAGAAACAGCAACAGCAGCTCTGCTCAAACAATCCAATAAATGCTGGGCACGAAAACCGTCCCTCCCACAAGAAGTGCCACGTCGAAAACCCCTAATCATATCCAAAACAACCATAGCGGACGCAATGAGGGGATGATGACTAGCAGGTAAGGGAGGAAAAGTAGGGGAAGGAACGATGGGGTGCTTATCAATCAAGGCCTCAAGAGTACCAGCAGTGTAAGGAGAATTGCCGAAAGACGATAACACACGAACGACAGCGGTATAATGCCCATGACAAATCTTCCTCCGACACTGCCTAATATTGACCTCACTCAAGTCAAGGTCCTCCTCCACACTAAAAGAAGGAGAAACCTCAGCTAAGGTCTCCTGTAGAAGCTGCGCAATGCCACCAGGCACACCCCAAGAATGAATGGCACTAGCAATACTCTCCTCCTGACGCTGCCGCCTAACAACAGCCCTACACTCAAGATTACTCCTAGGAGAAAAGGTCTTAAGTATACAAAGAGGCAATACAAGCAGGCTAACCCAGGAAGAGAGATCACCATGGGATTTAGCCACATCGTCTAAGGCCCCCTTAAGGACCCGAGAAAACCCAAGTCGACACTTAGGAGGGATGGATTTCACAGTACGCAACTCCTTAACCAACAAACGGTCAAGAGAGGCCACATTTAAACCAACATGGACCTCCACAACCTCAGAAGACAGGGAAATAGCAGGAGCAGATGGTCGGGGAAAATCATAAAGAACAAAGTTAACAACACCATCACCACAATCCGGCGCCGCCACAAAAGACCCCCGACCATGCCGACACCTAGAACGATGGGTATGAGTTTTAAAACAAACCCCGCATAACCAAATACCCATACGCCTAAAAGTAGTCTCAGCTTCCAAAAAACAGAAAAAGATGAAAGAGATTGACGTGTAATTACCTAAGCATCCCCAGTACAGTGCCGGTCACGAAGGTGAGTGATCATGGAGGTTTTAACAAGGCCATTACCACCACCATCTTGGAACCCACACAGACCCACAAAAGGGCAATGAAAACGTACCACCTCAGGCATAACCAAAAGAAGAATGAAAAGGTACTCACGTAGTCACGTGCATGAAGAAACACGCAAAAGATGTGGACATTATTATTATTAGGGTAATTTGATAACTTATACCTTGAATAACCCAGTTTTTTAAATATTATACCTAACATAACTTTCCTTAAAACATTATACCATAAATAAAATTTCCTTCAATACTTTATACCAAATCAGGATTCCGGTGAGAAAAAAAAGTCAGATTCCGGCAGAATTCAACTTTTGAATGTAAAATGTTGTATTTTACTCCAATTTTACCCTTCAGTAAGTTTATATAACATATTCTCTTTACTTAGAAACACAATCTATATTTTCCTTCAATCTTCTCATCACAGTGCTACAATTCAATCTCCCAAATTCAATCTCCTTCAATCTGATCTTCTCATCACCACGACTTATTAAGGTTAAATTTTCACTCTATATTCCTTTATTCTTATTTTAGATTGATTTATTGTAAAAGTTTGTGACTTTTTTTACTAATTTAAACTCTAAATTAATTAGGGTTTATATCAATTTGGGGAAAATTTCATATTTGCAGATATGTCAACTCAAAGTGTTCCTTTGGCTCTTGTAACATCTTGGATGCAAGACAACCCCGGTAGACAATTTTGGGGTTGCAAATTTAATAATACGGTAACTGATTTTCGTGGTTGTCCTTATTTCAGCTGGTATGATGAATCTCAAAATGAATGGCAGAAAAATATTATCAACCAGTTGATAATGGAGAAGAAAATATTGCAGCTTGAGAACAATATCTTAAAAACGGAGACTACACATATGAAGGAACAAATGAAGAATTTGAGGGATGAGATTGAGATGTTGAAGGTGAATGGGAAGTGAGTTGACAATCATGATTTGTCCTTTAGAAAGTTGTTGAGAACCAATGTTTACAAGATCTTCCTTTTTTGCCTTTTGGTTTTTGTTGTCACTTATTTTAGTAGTAGTTATTAAGTGTTGTTTAGGCGGTGTTGTTTAGGCGATGTTGTTTGTACCTTCAGTAGCTCAATTTATGAGCCAATTTTCAATGTTATATATTCGTTGAATGGTTATTCAAGTATTAATATAATTTTCAATTTATGAGCCAATTTCAATGTCCCATTACATTTGAATTACTAAACTTCTTGCTGCAACAAAAGAGCGATAAATTGGTTTGAAGAAAACACCCATTAACTGAAACTGAAATATTGATTTTAGTTGTTAAACTGACAAACTTGTCCATAACAAAGGCATGTCAAAAGGGATGTCAATGCCTTGCATTACATTAACCCAAAAAATTGATAGAATTGGTCGATAACATAATACATAAAAACTTGTCCAAACAGAGTACATAACTTGTCATAACAATTGAAGAACTAATAATCTAGGACATTAACACTAGCTTGGCTTTCTTGGATTATTGAAGCAACCATGGCAGATGTCATTTCCTTTTGTGCTTTCCTTCTTGCAATATTTTCTCTTGTCTTCTTAGACCATTCAGATTTACTTTTGGCTCTGGCAACCCTAGGTTGTTGGTCATGCTGTTGTTGAGTTGTGGACATAGCCACCTACACGCCAGGCCAATCTGCGGATATATAGCGGTCTTTTTGAAAGCCACGCTCGGCGGCATAAAAATGCTTTCTACCGGATCGTTTTAGATCGGTCGATTTCGTCTCGGTAAGGGTCTCGAAACGATTAGAGATGTTCGGAGTCGCCACCAAGCATTTGTGGGATGCCTGGAACCCATTCGAAATCCACTTTATACCTCGGTTAAATCGAAGCACAAAGCAGCGTTTGACATAGGTACTAAAGATAAGGAAATCGTCCCTCTTTAGCATCCTATCTCTAGAATGACTCTCGTACGTCCTAGATAAGGTCGTCCACTATCCAAAGTTTCTGAGTAAGAGGTGAAGGTACGTATTGGGAAGCCCTTTAATCAGACACCCAATCCCGCCCGCGTTTAGCGGCCTCTATTGATCGATCTTGGTTGGTTGAATGCAAAAGTTGATAAAACGGTTTAAAAGCATTAATGCGCATCCAATGATTTAAACCTAACATGTGAGAGTTTTCTAAGTCGGTTGATTTAATCCAAGTATCAAGTATAATATGTCGAGTTGGATTAATGATTGATTTGCATGCAAGACGGAAATTAAACATCCATTTACCGTATTAGGTTTAGGGTGCAAAACATGATCCATTTGTCTTAATAAGGCATTTTGCAAATATGGTTTGAATAGTCATCTGATCCGTCCTATATCTGGGTTAACCGGAGTCGGGATCATCCTAGACTAATGCTGGAAAGTAACAGGCCCTGTACCAGACGGCTATATGAGGCACGAGCCAACCGGCGGTGTAAGGGGCCTCCCTCTGGTTTTGAAAATGAGAAATGGGGAGCCTGTTTAGGCGCGGGTTAGCCCACGGTTTATGTGCCGTGTTCTGACCTTTTAGAAAACGTTATAAAATGTGTTGAAAATGGGTGTTTGAACCCGGTTTGATTTGAAGGGGTCGTTTAGACCGCATTTGTTGATTTGAAGAACTAGACTCGAATAATCATCATTATTTGATAATATCCGGTGTCGGGTTCGATTTGTCAAACTTGACATGAATAGTTTTGAAAATGATTATGGACTAATTGTTTTAAGTTCATTTGAATGTAATTAGTCAATACTCGTCATCGTACCCGGGTTAAAATCCGGCATGGTATGTAGAACCAAGGATGATTTTGTGTTGGTGACTAATATGTTTGTTTGAAAATGTAAAGAAATGAAATAAAAGGCTTTAAAATACCTTTTAAATGTCATTAACCAAATATTATCACCGAAACACGTATTTAACCGTCATGGTATGAGGAACCAAGGGTGAAAAAGTTTTATGGTTAAAACATGTGAAATAAAACAACAAAGGTTCGAAAATACTTGAAATGGTGAAAACCGATTACAAATATTAAAAAAGGATTAAGGGAAATGACGAGAACAAACACGGTTGATCTCTGGTCTGAGCACCCCATTTAGGCGCGGGCCAGTTGGCGACCTAAGGGGCTTCTGCCTCAGACCAAAAACCAGTTTTGGCTCGTTTATTCCATGTTTTGGTTCATGTTATGCATGTTTTAGCATGTTATAGTCATGAAACAAATGAAAACATAATAAAAGAGGATTTTTACACCCTCATACTTACATGTTTGGTTATGGCGAGTGACCGACGTAAGTGTAACAACTCGTTTGATCGGAAAAAACTCGGTTTAAAACCGTTTTGGTAAGTAAAAGAGTGTTTTAAAAGTTTAGTGATGGTGTAGTGGTCTAAATGGTCGGTCAAGTGATTTAATGCACGATGACGGTACCAAACAATGTGTAAGGCTCGTGTTTACGATCGGTAGATCGTAAATACGCGTCGGATTGTGACTTTAGAATTCGAGTCGAGAATTTTAAGGGAGAAAAGAGGGGGCGTACACTCGCGTAAGTCTAAAATGGGTGGCATTTGAGGGGTATTTATAGGAGAATGAGTGGTTGTGTGAGTTTTGAGCGACGTGGCCACCTGGGCTGCTCAAAGAGGCGCGAGCCACGTCGCGGGTCTTCGAGCTATGTTGTCACTTTCACAACAAACGCAATCATGATTTGTTATATCCTAGGTTTTGTAGTCACATGTTTGGTACTTGACCAACATGAATCTGGAAAAACTTAAGGTAGAAGGTTTGAAATGTTTGTTTTTTGTGGTTGACTCGGTTTGACTCGTTGTTGGAGTCGGGATTTGAATTTTTGAGTCGGTTTTTGGTCCGGTGCCGGTTTTGACTCTAGTTAGTGTCATTGCGACCCCGTCGTCGTGCATTAAACACTCCAGGTATTTTATAAATGTTTAGAAATGTTTTATTTTCGAAATCGTTTTAAGTTTTCCGACGTAAAGTTGTACACAAACAGTCGATCAAACGCCGCGATTCCAAAACATGTTATAGTCCGATAATCATCGGGTGTTTGTTGGAGTCTCAGCAGATACTGGGTATCTACAGAGCTTCCACTTTAACTGAGCCTTGGACAGGGCGAAAGTCAAAGTAGAGCCCCCAGGTCAATCGAAGATTACAACCTGGAGACCCAAGCGACGTCAAGGCGGCTCGAAAGGATTCGGGCTAAGGACTAGCCGTCGGGGAGCGCGATGCCAAGGCGACTCGAGGGTACGAGTCAAGGACCTGTCGCCGGGACCATTTTAGAGTCTGTCGACTGTCCGTACGGGTCGTTTAAAGTCCATTAGACTACGTACAAAGGCTCGCCAGCCATAGGAAGGAGTCATACCTGAGGCATCTTCGGATATGTCCTTGCACGTTTGCGGATAAAGGCTCGACAGCTATGATAAGGAAATGTACCCGAGGCAACTTCGGGAGGTTGTGGACAATGGCTCGCCAGCCAATGGTAAGGAAATGTACCCGAGGCATCTTCGGGATCTGTCCTTGAATGCTTGCGGACAAAGGCTCGCCAGCCAATGGTAAGGAAATGTACCCGAGGCATCTTCGGGATGTGTCCTTGAATACTTGCAGACAAAGGCTCGCCAGCCATGGGTAAGGAAATGCACCCGAGGCATCTTCGGGATCTGTCCTTAAAAGGTTGCGGATAAAGGCTCGCCAGCCGATGGTAAGGAAATGTACCCGAGGCATCTTCGGGGTCTGTCCTTGAAAGGTTGCGGACAAAGGCTTGCCAGCCAATGTTAAGTAAATGTACCCGAGGCATCTTCGAGATCTGTCCTTGAAAGGTTGCGGATAAAGGCTCGCCAGCCGATGGTAAGGAAATGTACCCGAGGCATCTTCGGGATCTGTCCTTGAAAGGTTGCGGACAAAGGCTCGCCAGCCGTTGGCAAGGAAATGTACCCAAGGAATCTTCGGGATCTGTCCTTGAAAGGTTGCGGACAAAGGCTCGCCAGCCATGATAAGGAAATGTACCCGAGGCATCTTCGGGATCTGTCCTTGAATGCTTGCGGACAAAGGCTCGCCAGCCAATGGTAAGAAAATGTACCTGAGGCATCTTCGGGATCTATCCTTGAATGCTTGCGGACAAAGGCTCGCCAGCCAATGGTAAGTAAATGTACCCGAGGCATCATCGGGATGTGTCCTTAAATGCTTGCGGACAAAGGCTCGCCAGCCAATGGTAAGGTCGATTAATGGACCATGGGAACAGCCGCGTCGAATGGGCTTGTTTTGAAAGTAGCGAACTCGTGATGCCGCTGTGGGAATAGTGAGTATGGATTTTCACTATCACTGTTTTTGGAATGAGCGGGTTCCGCGAGGAAG
Source organism: Silene latifolia (assembly GCF_048544455.1). Taxonomy (NCBI): domain Eukaryota; kingdom Viridiplantae; phylum Streptophyta; class Magnoliopsida; order Caryophyllales; family Caryophyllaceae; genus Silene; species Silene latifolia. The sequence goes on from NC_133538.1 coordinate 452,340,793, forward strand.
CCCCCTGCTGGTATTTGAAAGAATAGTGAATTTGGCATCTTCACCGTTCGTCGTTCTTTTTTGAACTTGAAGTGGCGGTTTTGATCGCCGTTTGTTTTAATTTTGAAGGAAAATAGCAAATTTTGAGTTTGCTATTGTGTTTGAAGTGACGGTTTATATGCCGCCGTTGACATTTGACGGAAATAGTGAATTTGGAATCTTCACTATTGATTGAAGTGATGGTTTATGTGCCGCCGTTGACATTTGATGGAAATAGTGAATTTGGAATCTTCACTATTAATTGAAGTGACGGTTTATGTGCCGCCGTTGACATTTGACGGAAATAGTTAATTTGGAATCTTCACTATTAATTGAAGTGACGGTTTATGTGCCGCCGTTGACATGCGTGGTGAAAATAGTGGAGTTCAATTTCCAACTATTATTTTGAAAATTACGGTTTTAATTGCCGTCGCTTAAAATTTGGAGAAATAGCGGTTTTTGAATTTTCACCATTATTTTTGAAATTTTGAAGGGTAATGGTGAATTTTGATTTCACCATTATTTCTGAAATTGGCGGTTTTGATCGCCGTTTGCTTGAAAATTTCCGAAAATAGTGAATTTAAATTTTCACTATTCGATTGGAGGGACGGTTTATGTGCCGTCGTTTAAAGCTTTCGAAAATAGTGAATTTGAATTTTCACTATTTGTTTTTTAGAAAAATGACGACCTTTAATATCGTCAAATGAAAATTTGAAGTTTGTCACGGGAAATTGGGCTAAAGCCCAAAATCCGCTGAAAGAGCAAGGGGGAGGCCTGGTTTAGGCGCGAGCCACCTGGCGAACCAAAGGGGCTTCCCTATTTTTCTGTAAAAGACGCGAGTTCAGGCCGCATACCATTCATCATCTCGTCTTCTTTCTCTTAGACAAAACAAAGCCGAATCCGCCATTGTTGGTCCTTCTTGCTTGTTCGAATTCTTGCCTTCATCAACAATGTCATCTCAAGGTAAGTATTTCCTCTTGAATCCATTCAAATTTATTGATCTTTAGCTTGATTGAATTAGGGCGAATTTTGCCCTAAAAATCGAATTGGGCGTTTTTGATTGAGCCCATTTCGAGTGAAATTGATGCTTGCATTAGGTTAGAAACCTGTTTAGGAGTATAGGGGTGCTTTTAGTTTGCATTTTGGTCCCCGTTCCCGCTCTCTATGCTCGAAAAATGTGAGTGAGGCGAGAAACCGTCTCATTTCACAATGCCAAGTTTACTTGCTTGGGTAGTGGGTCCCACTAGGTTGCATTGTAGTTGGGAAAACCCATATTTGCCATTTAAGGACCTTCGTTAGATGTTTGTGGGCAAAATTGGATTTTCGCCATTTGCGACGGTCTTACGTCTGACCAAATAAGCACCTGCTTGGGCTTGTATTGAGTCAGTTTGCCTTGAAATGGACCTCATTGGTATTTTAGGTCGTTTTGAGGCGTGATAAAATCACTTTCACCTTTTGTGGTCGTTTTTGAATTTTTGACCGGTTTGGGCTCAATTTAGCCTATGAATTGCCTTTTTGAGTCGCAGAAAAATACCCCATTGTGTCAGGAATGTATTTTGGTTTGTATGCGGACCTTGTATGGGTCTTTAAATGTCGTTTTTGTGGTTTTGACTCGTCTTTTGCTTGAAAAGAGGGGGAGTCGTTTTTGTGTTTTTTTTGTGAACCGTTTTGTTTGGTTGGATTTTGAGCGGGATTGCCCTTGTTTTTGCATTGCAGGTTGTGTTTTTTTTTGTTTTTTGGATTTATCCATTTCATGCCGTCGTAATGCCGAAACTCCGGCTGACGTTTTTTGTTTGTAGAAGAGTGTTCGGGGCAGGCCGAGTTCATGGCTGCGACTCTTGAGGAGTTATTCGGGACGGGCCCGGTTAGCACTCCGGTTAGCACACCCGCCGTGGTTATGGAGGACGTCACTGAGGAGGAGAGACCTCCTGAGCAGACTGTTGGGGCCTCAGGGGCCGTCGAGGCGCGTGAGGACCCCGTTGTTGGGGCTGTTAGCGCTGGGAGAGCTCAGACTGGGGCTGAGGCGATTACCTCCGGGAGGAGGGTTTCTTCGAGGGAGCGACGTCCTCGGGCGACTAGGCGGTCGTTGCGGGATGTCAACAGGGTCATTGAGTTGGGTCCTACCCACCACGTCGAGTCTCGCGGCCATAAGAGACGGAGAGTGAAGACAGCCGAGGACGATGCTGACGTCGCGAGTTGGAGAGCCAAGGCGAGTTACAGCCCCGCGGGTCTTGCTTTTACGGGCGGCGCCTGAGTGGGCCGAGGGTTTTGACGATAGTCAGTTGTTGCTCCGACTGGACCGACACCTTTCCTATCGTGCTCACGAAGGCATGGTGAGTCGTATTCCCTGTTCGAATTTTGTCATTTTTGAAGTGTCGGGCCTAAATAGGCATTCTGACGTTGTCTGTTTTTGATTTCAGGAGATTGGCACCATGAGGACTTTCTCGGGCTTTTCTACCTGCTTGGGTCTCTATGACGTTCTCCGAGCTGGGTCGAGGGCGTTGATAGAGAGGTCGGCTTTTGGGCCGTTGGTGGCCGCTTGGCGGGACATTCACAGGTCTTCGATTAGGGCGAACCTGTGTTTGATCCGCGCTATGTTGGATCGATATTAGGATACGACGTCGTCGTTCCACATGGAGTTTGGGGAGGTCGGCATGACTTTAGAGGACTTCGCTATGGTATCCGGCCTTCCCTGTGGCGAGCTGCCCATTGAGTTTACCGAGACGCCGGAGAGAGTGTACTGCTTTGTCGGAGCCTTCCGACGTCACTCCTAACTTGATTGCGAGTGCGTACGTGAAGGACCACTTCACTGAGAGGGTGGCAGGTGTTGCTCCGGCGCCGTTGGCGAGCCCGGAGGCAGAGGTTGAGGCCGACGCGAAGGAGGCGCGGCTGTGGTTGTGGTACTTCTTGGGTGCCACGTACTTTGGCGACAAGGGTGAGCGCTTGTCGACCAAGGTGCTTCCTCTCCTCACTGACCTTGACACTTTGGGTCGGTTTGACTGGGTTACGCCGGCTTTGGGGAGTTTCACCCGGTACTTGCACGCGGCGGTGCGTCCAGAGACAGTGGGAGCGGGTAGTGTTCCTGCCTTAGTTGGTCCCGGCCTCATCTTTGAGGTACGAGTTTTTTTTTTTTATTTTTTTTTTTATTTTGACTTTGGCAATTTTTGAGAAATTGGCTGATTTGTGTTTGTTGTGTTTGATTACAGACTTGGTTGTATGCTTACTTCACTCCTCTGCGTCCGGGGACTACAGACGGTGTTCCCTCGGCTTACCCTGCTATGAGGGGTTGGACGGTGGCTCGGAAGAAGTCGATTAAGTCGACTTACGAGGACTGCAGGTGTCGCGTGAACAAGCTTCGGATTGCTGAAGTAAGGTTCCGCTCTCTTCCCCTTTTCCTTTATAGAAATATATAGAGATAGGATGATTAGGTAGCTCATGAAGCCCCCAGTTAGCTGAATAGCCTTGTTTTAAATGCAGTTTGTTGGGCGGCCTTGGGAGCACTACACGGGTGTACCGGCTGCCATCAGGGAGCGTTTGCGGCCTCGCAGCTCCCTGCGTCTGTACTTGGAGACGGCAATTGAGCCGGTCTGGTATTTGGGTGAGCGTTTAGTTCGCCAGTGCCTTACCAAGACTTTCGTCGTGCCGGTTGACCCGCCTAGGGTGTTGTTCCAGGAGTCGACTCCTGATGAGGTTGAGGAGCACCTTCACGGTCGGGGAGGTGAGGAGTTGTTGCTGCGGGACGCTGACTATGACACCTTCCGGTTGTCGAGGCTTGCTTGGTACCCGATTGAGGTATGTTTTCCTCTTTTCTTTTTTTTTCATTGCCTCCCCTAATAGGAGGGTTTGTCATCTTTGATGTGGATCCAAATGGTAGGGATTCGACCCGCTGATGAGGACTCAGCCCTCAGCTTTCCCGACGGAGACCACTTTTCAGGGGCCGGGTGGCGAGGAGCTTCAGTTACGCTTACCGGAGCCCGCGGCGGCCGAGGTGACCGATGTCGGCATGGAGGGGAGGTTGATTGTTCTGAGGGTGAGTTCCTGACTTGAACACTTTCTCCGATTATACTTTGCCTTACATTGTATTGAAGGACATTTTTGTTTTATAGGTGACGACTGTTAGTCACCAGAACTTGTGGCGGATGGCTAACCGCTGGAGGGCGCTTGCTGGTGACCTGGCTACGAGGGAGGCTCGGCTTTCGCAGGTACGTTTTGTGTGCTATTTTTGTGTATTTGGTGTTGTATTTCACATTTTTAGATCTTGAGGATCTGTTATTGTGTTTTGTAGGGCACTGCGGATCCGGCGGAGCTTGCTCGGGTCCGTGCTGAGTTGGAGGCAGCCAAGTCGACGATCGAGGGCCAGGAGCTGGGGATCATCCGTCGGGACCAGGACTTGAGGCGTCATGAGGACGAGCTGCGGAGTCGAGACGCGGAGATTGCCTCCCTCAGGGCTCAGTTGGCTGCGGCGGAGGAGGAGACGCTGGAGAGTTCTCCGGAGAGGGAGCCCGAGCAGGTGGTGGTGTCTGCGTTGGCGGCGACTCCTAGTGAGACCAGGACTGGTCCGATGGGAGACGTCGAGTAGTTGTTGTAGTTTGTCCGTGTCTTGGACTTTTGTCTGTACATATTTACATTTTGCGTGAGGCGGTTTGTATATATGTGTTTTTGGATTGTGGTTTATTTTGTGATTTTTGGCCTTTTGTGTTGTGTTTCGGAGGAGCGCTGTCGGCTGTTTGATTCTCCTTTTGCTTTGCACCAGTTCCTGCATCGTTAGTGTAGAAAACAGGCAACAGATAGCACATATACATAAACGCAAACACGTGAAAGCATTTGATTGAAAAACAAAAAATAACCAAGATGTCTTGAAGTTAAAATTTGAAATTTTGAAGTGACTTTTGAAAATTCGGTGACAAGTCGTCATGTTCGGAATTAAAAAGGAATGATTTGAAAATTTGAGCAATTAATTCGTGTCGTGAACTAAATTGCATCGAAATTATCGAAGTTGACTCGAAAAAACTCAAACTCAAACCGTCAGGGAAGAATTTTAGAAAAGGATTTTTTTGCGAGTATATTTGATTTTTGAGGTCAAGACTCGAATTTGTGAGTGCTTGAATTTTTGAGGAAAATTGATGTCGTGTTATCAACCTTCGGTTTTGATTTTTTGATGGAAAATTGCGAAAAAGCGAAAAAATTTCGGAATTTCGACTGACATGGAAACGATCCATCGCGGATCGGAGCGACTAGCCCTTCCCCCCTTAAAAAAAGAAAGAAAAATTCATATGTTTAAAGCTGCGTCATGGAAACCGTGTCGGATTTCGTAAAACGCGAAAACAAGGAAATGTGAGTGTGAGGAAACACAAAATGTCCCGGATTATCCCGAAGAGGCGCGAGCTTCCTGGCGGGAGGTTTGAGGTGTCAGGAGAAAGCACATGTTGAAAGAGACAAGTCAACAGCGGGGATCCTGGAGAAGCCTGAAAGAGGCGCGAGCAGCCTGGTGATGGAAGCCAGCTCTCCCCTTTTTCTGAAAATTGCGCTGATCATTTTTTATAAATAGGGACATTTGCGCTTCCTTGTTTCATCATCCGAAACACAAAAACATCTCTACAAAACCTCTTCTTCTTCCACAAAAATATTTCATGGATGCTTTTGAGAACGCCTTGCGACAATGGTGTCAGGATTTGTCGCCTCCCGAAAAGCATCAACTCGTTAGCATGGGAGTTGGTCAATTGTTGGTGCTTCGTCAAGTCAAGGTGCAACCTTCGTTTCTTGAAGCATGTTCTCGGTTTTGGGATTCGAAACACCATGTTTCGTTTTCCCGAAAGGAGAGCTTTGTCCTCTTGCAAAAGAAGTTGGAGCCATTGGTGGGTGGCCGGGTTGTGCTCCAGTGCTTCCTCCGACTCGGTTGTGCTACAAGGAGAAATTCCGTTCCATGTTGGGCTTATCAACAAGCCAAATCAACTTTCTTCTTGCTCCACATGGTTTGGATATGTTGGCTCTTATCAACATCTTTTCAAACCGATTAGATGCTAATGTCTCGGAGGTGGCTAGGAGAAGGGCTCTTGCATTTTGCCTTGTACATGTGTACCTCTTTGTTGATGTCTTGAAGAAGGAGGGGCCAATATGCCATGGTAGCATGACCCTTATCCATGTGATTGAGCAAATGGAGCATGGTAGAGATGCATCATGGTTGGTGCTTGGAGAGATTATCCAAGCTCTGGACAAGGAAGGCTCTTGTGGAGAAGCTCCCTCTTTTGTATCCCCAAGGATCCTCCAAGTGTGGATATTTGAGAGGCTAAGGTATGTAGAGCCTCCGGTTTATCCTTCTTCTTACTCCTTCCGTCACCTTACCATGAGGAAGAAGTTGTACCCGGATAGTTTTGCTTCCACCGAGGCCTATTGGGCCGCAAGATTGGCGGAGGAGGGTGGTCCTCATATCCGTTGGGTGGTGCCGTGGTGGCACTTGAAGTCCTTCACGGGGTTGCCCGCTTCGGGTGCTAGTCCTCGTTCTTTGATGGTGGTGGGCTTGAAGGTTGTTTCCTTCATATATCCCGAAAGGCTCATGAGGCAAATGGGGCGTCAACAAAAGGTGCCCACTCAAGATACTCTTGTCCAAGAGAATGTTTTCTGGAACTCCGAGGTTATGGAGTTCTTTGGTGGGCCACTCGGCCACTTTGGGAGGTACAAAACCCCGTTGCCACGACATGGGTGACTCCCGCTTATGTCAAGTGGTCACGAGCTCCGTCCTTGGAAGAGCGATCCAAATTCCGTAAGGACGAGGTTGTCGACTTGAAGTATCGAGAGGTTGGCAAGGCCAACCGTGCCTTCTTTGAGGAGTATGTTGATGGAGCTACCCCCGATGTGATGAGACCACCGAAGAGGAGGAGTTCCGACCCCAAGAATATGGTGGGCCGTGCCTTGGCTCGTCTTGGGTCGAACATGGGGTCTTGTGCTAGACCAGAGGCCGTCGCCGTCTTAGATCCGTTTAGGATCCGTTCCGAGGAGGAAATGCATGCTAGGCGGGCCAACAAGAAGAACAAGGGGAAGATGTTCCTCGAGGGAAAAGGCAAGGGTGGAATGGAAGAGTGAAGACCCCCATTACCCGTTTTATTATTATGTTGTATTATTGTTGTGAGTTTTTATTATGTTCTACTAGCTAGTTGTTGTGTGTGTGCTAGTTTTATTATGTGAGGTGTGTTAGTTGACACCTTAGCTTTGACAAGTTGTAGACTCGTCGAGCTTTATTTGTTGTTGAAATAGTAATCCGTCCCATTATTAATTGAATAAGAGGATTGCCCGTGTCGAAAATTGTGAACACTTGTTTCTTCCATCCGTTTGGTGAAGGCAATTCAATTCGAATCGCCTTAAACAATTGCACTTGGAAAAGTGGTATTTTATGGAAAGGGAGAAAGGCTCATTTTTGTATTTTTGTGGGAAAGGGAATGGTTTTCCCTTTTCTCCTTTTTGATGGGGATGTTTTTGTATGTGGGTAATGTTTTTTTGATTGTGGGGATGGTTGTATCCTCCTTGTGTAAGGTGGACTGCCTACGTATTCACCCGAAGAGGTGAAATCAAACCATGATTGTAGTTCGAAATGTTTTGTGAATTTTAATTGGGTTTTGTGGTTGTATCCCTCGGGCATAAGAGGGACTGCCTACGTATCCACCTGAAGAGGTGAAATTAAACCATGCTCGTAGTTCAGGGGGTTTGTTGTTTTAGTGCAAATGGACGTTGCCTTTGACAGATCAAAGGACATTTGAAATGGGCAAGGTGCCGCAGCTTAGACTCGATAAAACATGCAATTTCAAATCAGAACACGTTGAGGAACTTGACTTGAAAAGGGTTGAGGTCGTTGCTAGCTGTAAAACTTGGCTAGGCCGTTGGTTGCCATGGTTCAAGGGTAGTATTTCTTGAGTTGGTCTAGGTTGGTCGGGTTTGTAAAGTCCTCCCCATCTAGGTCACTCAGTCTCACTGCGCCCCCCGAAGGTATTTTCTTGACTAGGTATGGCCCGGCCCAGTTGGGTTTGAATTTTCCCCTCGGATTGACGGGTAATGGTGCTCGAACTGACTTAAGGACCAAGTCGCCCTCCCGGATGTTTCTGGGTTTAATCTTCTTGTTGAATGCCCGTTGTATACGTTGTTGGTATAGTTGGACGTTGTGCAAGGCGTTGAGTCGCCGTTCGTCTAGAAGAGTGAGTTGTTCGTACCTTCGACGGGTCCATTCCGCCTCAGGGACTTGACTCTCCAGTAGGATGCGTAGAGATGGGACCTCTAACTCCACCGATTGAACCGCCTCCATACCGTATGCTAGGTAGAAGGGTGTGGCGCCTGTCGGTGTTCGAATGGAGGTTCGGTATCCCCAGAGTGCGAATGGGAGTTTGCTCGGCCAATCGCGGTAGTTGTCTTGCATTTTCTTGATAATGGTGACAAGAGTTTTGTTCGCTGCCTCCACCGCTCCGTTAGTTTGGGGACGGTAGGGGGATGATCGATGTCGTTTGATCTTGTATTTGTCCAGCAAAGCTTGAGTTTCCGCCCGGAAGTGAGAGCCTTGATCGCTGATGATTTCATGGGATACCCCATATCGGCAGATGATGTTATTTTGAATGAACTTGGCCACTTTTTTGGCGGTCAAGACTGCATATGAATGTGCTTCTACCCATTTGGTAAAATAGTCGATGGCGACGAGGACGAAGCAATGCCCCTTGGTGCCTATCGGGTTGAGTTTCTCGATGATGTCGATGCCCCAGGTTGAGAAAGGCCAGGGTGACGTCATGGTGTACAAAAGGGATGGTGGTATGTGTTGTATGTTGGTGAAGATTTGGCAATTGTGGCAATGTTTGACGTAGTTACGGCAATCGGCTTCCATGGTGGTCCAGTAGTAACCTAGTCGCATGATTTTCCGTGTAAGCATCATTGCACTCATGTGAGGGCCACATTCTCCGTCGTGAACCTCTCCCATGACTTTCTTGGCTTTGTGATGGTCAATGCAAAGGAGGAGAATTCCTTGGGGTGTTCTTTTGTAGAGTTGATTTTGGTTTATCACGAATTGTGATGTAAGTAAACGGATGGCTCTTTGTCCTCTTTGATCAGATTTGGGAGGGAATTCATTTTTGGTTTTGTAATTAAGGATGGCTTGGTACAAAGGTTCATCATGGATTTCCTCGTCGTCGATAATGGCACAAACGTGAGCTGGCTTGCTCCGTCTTTCGACACATAGGGGCATTGAAGTCATGTCGTCAGGTATGTTGACGAGCGCGGCAAGTTTTGCCAGGGCATCAGCAAATTGATTTTCCTCTCGTGGCAAGTGGAAGTAGTTGATTTGGTCAAATAACTCGGCCTCTTGATTGATCTTCGCTCGGTAGGGAGCTAAGCTGTCAGATCGGATTTTCCATGATTCGGATACCTGATTGATGATGAGTGAGGAATCGACGTGGACCCTCAGTCTCTTGATGCCAAGTGTGATGGCTGCTTGTAGGCCGATAAGACATGCTTCATATTCAGCGTCATTGTTGGTGACGGCGAAGTCTAGCTTGACCGAGATTGGAACATGTTCTCCCTCTGGTGATATTAGAAGGATTCCTACCCCGAAGCCTCTCAGATTAGATGCACCATCAAAGTATAGGTCCCATGCGTCGGAGTCGGCACAAAGGATGTCTTCGTCAGGAAGTGACCATGTGTCGGTTGTTAGATCCTCGTAGACGGGATTTTCTGCTAGGAAATCGGCAACTGCTCTTCCCTTGATGACCTTGAAGGGTACGAATTTGAGATCAAACTCGGACAGCATGAGTGTCCACCTAGACAGCCTTCCGTTTAGTATGGGTTTTTCGAAGATGTATTTAACCGGGTCCATCTTGGAGTAGATGTGGACCGAGTAGCTGAGCATGTAATGCCGCAGCTTCTTTGTTGATCATACTAGGGAAAGGCATGTCTTTTCCAGTTGGGTATACCTCGTCTCGTACTCAATGAACTTTTTGCTGATGTAGTAGATGGCTCGCTCTTCGTTGCCAACTGTTTGTGCTAGCATTGCTCCCATGGCCGTGTTGGTAACAGTCATATATAGGGATAGAGGAATCCCCGGTTGAGGTGGCATGAGGACAGGAGGTTTGGATAGGATTTCCTTTATCCTGTCGAAGGCCTTCTGACAGTCGTCGTCCCAATCGGTGTGATCGGAGGCACGAAGCTTTTTGAATATTGGTTCACAAATCATAGCAAGCTTGGCAATGAACCGGCTGATGTATTGGACCTGACCGAGAAATCCCCGAATCCCCTTCTCGTTCCTAGGCTGAGGTATTTGTTGAAGGGCTTTGATTTTGGTTAGATCAATCTCAATGCCTCTTTTGCTGACGACATGTTACAAGAGTTTTCCGGAGGTGACCCCGAATGCGCACTTCTGAGGATTTAGTCTCATGTTATATTTCCGCAGACGAGCGAAGAATTTCCGGAGGGCACTGATGTGGCCGTCCCGTTCTTTCTATTTGACGATCATGTCGTCGACATACACCTCTACCTCCTTGTGCATCATATCATGTAGGAGAGTGGTAGCGGTTCTTTGATAGGTTGCTCCGGCGTTGATGAGGCCGAAAGGCATGACCGTGTAGCAATATGTACCCCACTGTGTAGTGAACGCAGTTTTGTGCATGTCTTCCTCAGCCATTTTAATCTGTTTGTACCCGGCATACCCGTCCATGAATGATAGGAGAGCATGCTCGGCGGTGTTGTCCACCAAAATGTCGACATGTGGCAAAGGGAAGTCGTCTTTTGGACTCGCCTTGTTTAGATCCCTGAAGTCGACGCAAACTCGAATTCTCCCGTCTTTCTTCGGTACAGGAACAATGTTGGCCACCCAATCCGAGTATTTGGACACTTTGATGAACCCAGCCTTGAACTGTTTGTCCACTTCTTCCTTGATTTTTAGGGCCCACTCTGGACGCATCCGGCGTAGCTTCTGTTTCACAGGTTTAGCTCTGGGTTTAATGGGTATCCGGTGCTCTGCAATTTCTCTGTCAATCCCAGGCATATCTCTGTAAGACCAGGCGAACACGTCCTTGTATTCATGGAGGAGGTCAATGAACTGTTGTCTTTCCGAGGGGTCCAGGGTTGTCCCTATCCTAAGTTCTTGAGGTGTATTGTCGGTTCCTACGTTAATAGGTTCGGTCTCCTCAATGATGGGGTTCTGGTTTCCCGTTTGTCAAGTTCTTTGGCTAAGTGAGGTGGGTAGTCACTCAAGTCAAATTCCTCATAGTCATTCAGAATTGCATTGCAGTTAGATTGAGACGAGTCATAAGCAAACTTAGCGTTCATTAAGTTGACACGAGCAAAAAGCTCGGAAAGGACAGACATCTCGTTGTCAGTCATAGGGGACACAACAGAGGAAGTGGCCCCTGGAACAGGCTCCAGGTTGTCACCATTCATGGGAGTGGGGGTGACCCTAGTAGACTCGGCCTCTGAATCAGCCACGACTTTGTGATAAAACAGTGGGAAGGGGACCTTGACTGGGACATCAGGAGTGTTAGGAGCTATGGCCGACTCTGACTCCGACTCAGACTCAGACTCAGATCCTCCTTCATTTCTCTCCTTGAACATAGGGCCTTCTCCAGTTGTTATCTCGAGAATGCGGCCTTGGCGATCGGTCCACTTGACAGTCTTCTTCCAGCCTTGGGTAGCTTTCTCCGGATCAGTATCGAAGATCAAGGCGGTTGGATCAAATTAATTGTCCGTCAAGGCGATGTTGATGATGTCCTCATAGTCAAGGTATTTGACGTTATCTTCCCCGAAGAGGAGTGTGACAGCTTGTCCGTCAAGGCATGGTGACGGCTTAGACTCAGTTGATGCAGCTTCGATGTTGTCGGGGATAAAGTAGCAGTCCTGGAAGACTTCCACTCCCGGGTACCTAGCCTTCGGCACAGAGTCATAGATCGGTTCCGGAAAGCCGTGGTAGAGTTCGGACTCTCCCTCGGGGACAAAGTATCCGTTGAGAGTCAGGTGGTAGGGACAAAGGATAACCCCGTGCTTCTTGCGTTTTCGGACTAGGAGGTTCATCTCCCGGATATCTTTGTCAATAGGTTCGTACCCCAGCCCAAAGGGAATGTTGGGGACCTTAGCCTGTTTCAAGGGAGGCAATGGTTCCTTTAGTGGATTGAGCGGCAAACCCGGGAAGTAACCCTGATGCATCATGATACGGTTGACCGTGAGGTTGGTGAACGGGTCACACTCAGAGGTCGCCGATTCATCAGTTATGGCGTTCACGGTTTGGAAACCCCACATTTCATTGTCGTCCTCCTCAATGTCTTGGGAGGCTATCCCCCTTCTCATAACTTCTTTGATTGGGGAAGTGGGAATCGTGATTGTTTTCCCGTTGAAGGGGACCCTGATCTTCTGGTGGAGCGTTGATGTGACCGCCTTGACGGTGTGAATCCAGGGACGTCCCAGGAGCATGTTGAAGGACGCGTCGATGTCGACCACTTGAAAACTGGTTTATCTTTCTAAGGGTCCGGTTGCGACGGTCAAAGTGACTAGCCCAGCGACCTTGCGACGAGTGCCGTCGTAGGCGCGTACTCCTTGATTCGTTGGGATCAAATCAGATTCCTTGACACCCAGCCTGTGGGTAGTTTTGAGAGGAATGACATTCACGGCGGAACCGTCATCTACGAGGACCATTGGTATATTCTTCTGGAGGCATTATACGGTGATGTACATCGCCAGGTTATGATTGGCTCCGAACGGAGGGATGTCCTCGTCGGAGAAGACGACCGGGTTACTCAGATCAGGGGCGTCTCTCGTCATGTGCGCCACTATTTCTTCTGGGGAAGAGGTAGAGGGCACGGTTAATTTTCCCAAGGCCTGCAGCAAGGCCTGTCGATGCTCAAAAGACGTTGCGATCAGTTGCCAAATTGAGATTTCCGCTTTTGCTTTCGGAGTCAATTTTTCGGATTGAGTTCTCGGGGGCCTTTGGTTGAGTGTCCACCTCTGGGACGATTTGGTCATTCGTTGTTGGAATGACCGTTGGATTGTTCGGGTTTTGATAGGGACGTCCGGATTGGGTGAGATGTCCGATTTCTTTCGTCCGCTTCTCCTTCCCTGGGAGGATATAGACATCCTCAACATCATCCCTCCATATGTCGTTAATTTCAGAGTCTCGAGGATACCTTGGAGGGGTATTCCTCGGTGGGTAGTTCTTGGGGGAATATTTTTGTGAGGGCGATTTTTATGGGGGTAGTTATTTTGAGGGTGATTATTTTGAGGGTGATTTTCGTGAGGTCTATGCCAGAATGGTCGTGGGAGCAATCCATCCTGGGGTGGGTAGTTTTGAATACTTAGGGAATTCTCCCTTGGGCACGGTGTTGGGGGATTGAAGATGAGTCGATGGTAGGCGTCGTCGGGGTCGGGTGATTCTTTCAGAGAGGCTGGCTATGGCCTCTTCAACTTGCTGAAACATAGTGAGCATAGTGGCAGCACTAAACACAAACATTCCGTCTGAAGGATCCTTTTCCAAAGCATTCACCTCGTCGTCAATTGGCAGGATGAGGTGAGAGCAGTCTAGGGTCAGCTCATCGTCAAAAATTGCGTGAATCCCCAGAGGATTCGTCTTATTATTCGGCTTAGTTGGTGGGGGTATAGGCAAATCTCCCTTCTCAATCATGTCTTGAATGAGGTTCTTGAGTTTGAAGCAATTTTTGGTGTCATGCCCCTTCCCTCGATGATATTGACAGTAGGCATTGGGGTTCCAAAATGGGGACTTCTGGGTGTCGGTCGGATTCGGGGTGGGTCCGATCGGTTGTAGCTTCCCTTGGTCCCTGAGCCTTTTCAGGGCATTTGCATAATTCGACCCTATGTTGGTGAACACTCTCTGGGGTTATTCGGTTTTCTTGGCAGATGGTTCGACGAGGTTGACCTCATCAATTTTATTTGTCTGACCGTAAGGGCGAGATCCGGTTGAGGTGGATCCCTGGTAACCCCTGCCAGTGGTCTTTGCTAAGACACCCTTTCGGAGGTCGTCCTCAATACGTGTCCCCAGAATCTGCAGATCTTGAAAAGTTTTGATATTTTGATACCTCAGTAGGTTGGCATAATCCGGGCGGAGATTGTTGACAAACTTTTCCACCAAATTTGATTCACTCGGCTTACTGACCAATTGAGTACTCGCCCTCCTCCAGCGGGTTAGGAACTCAGTGAACCCTTCCTTGTCATTTTGGGTTAACACCTCGAGAGTACGGGTGTTGGCCTGAATTTCGACGTTGTCGGCATCTTTGCTTGGCAAACTCAAACTCAGCTGCGATCTCATCCCAAGTAGTAAGGTTTTTCGGGTCCAAGGAGTAGTACCATTGGTGAGGAATCGGCTCCAAAGAGGATGGGAAGATCCGGTAAAAGCTCTGTTTGACCACCTTAATGGCCATGTAGTCCTTGAAAGCACGGATATGGTTGAGTGGGTCCTCCACTCCCCGAACTTAGGCACATCGAGTCGGGTGAAGTTGTCGAATGCTTGGTCCCCGATAGGCTCGAACCTTTGGTTGTTCTCAAGATGGATATCGTTACCCCGGGCTAGGAGCTGTTCGTCCAAGAGTTTCAGTCTCTTCTCAGTTTCAGTTAGAGGTGGGGTATTATGTTCCCCAGTTTCCTTGTTCTCCAGGGCGTCGATACGGGTCTCGACATGATCCAGGGTGACCTTAAGAGCGGTAAGAAGGCTGGCTAGCTGATCAGTTGTGACATCTCTGTTGTTATCATTGTTGTTGTTCGACGAAGCTGAAGACGGGGCCATGGCTCTGAGGCAGAAAAACGTCTCACATTACAACTCAATCCGACACGGTTCTAAGACTGAACGCAGACAGCACAAAGGACGAGACAAAGATCTGACTCGAAAAGACGAGGCGACCGTGTGTGGTCCCTCGGTGCTGACTCGATTTATGACGTGACGGTGTTTGGCCGAACCTTTGACACGAGTCCAACATGACGGCGTGACGCCATTGGACGGGTCTCGTGGTGAGACTACTCATAAGTAAAGACCCATAAGTACGTTTGCTTTGACTCGATAGACACGAGGCGGAATTGGAATGGTGGACTGAAGTTTTTCGAAAATAGGAATTTTCAAAAAGATTCATTTGTCGCTTTAATGGCCGGCTTCCGAAGATAGAGATCTCCGCAAGTCGATCAGTTGAAAGGGTTGTCTTAAGTTTATTTGCAAAAGACGGTTTGAGTTTGCGTCGGCTCAGGAAACAGTGCATTGTCTCCCAAGACGGTTTTTGAAATTCAAAATCGTATGTTCTGAAAATCGAGTTTGAAAAGTTTGAAGAGGTCTCGGGGACGGTGCATGGTCCTCGGGATCCCGAAAGTGTCTCGAGAAGAGCGTGTGTGCTTTTCTCGGGTTTTGAAAGAAAGCCATTGTCGGCGCGAAACGGGTTAAAATCCATGTCTAGACGCGGCGATTATAACGGCGTAAAAAGGTGATTTGAAATGGTTATACAAAACCGGGTTTGAAAATTGTCATTATGACGGCCTAGAAAGGCGTGCTGAAATGGTTATACAAAACCGAGTTTAAAAATCGTCATTACGACGGCCTAGAAAGGCGTGTTGAAATGGTTATACAAAACCGGGTTTTAAAATCGTCATTACGACGGCCTAGAAAGGCGTGTTGAAAGGGTTATAAAAACTGGGTTTGAAAATCGTCATTATGACGGCCTATAAAGGCGTACATCAGTCGGCGAAAGACCGAGGTTTGAAATGGCCATTATAAAGGCGCGAAAAGGGTGTTTTTGAAAGTTTGAAAATGACAAGGAAGGACTTATGATCAAGTATCACATAAGCACTCACAGTTTCATTATATTATGCATTATGCTGACACGGGTTTTCGCTTAGAAGGGTGGGTTACACACCAAGCAATCAAATCCCGATTTGCGAGAGGGATACCACTCCAAACAAAAATGTGTAAGGAGAGTGCCCTAGCCTCGTGCTCGAAAGTGATGAAAGCTCTTTGACGAAACAGAAATGTGTGACGTCAACGGTATGCTTGACTCAATTGGGATTCGAAACGCGAGGATGAGAAAACTCATGCCGACGAAACGAGCCAATTGGTCGAAAACGGTTAGGTTGTGGGCCCGGACAAGGAAACCCGACCGTGACCGTAATATCAATTAATGCATTCCAATCAAGACCTCGTTCGAGTCTCACCATCTAGGGATCACAAAGACGTAAGTGTCCTAGTTCTCCCCAGCGGAGTCGCCAATCTGTGGACATAGCAACCTACACGCCAGGCCAATCTGCGGACGTATAGCGGTCTTTTTTAAAGCCACACTCGGCGGCGTAAAAATGCTTTCGACCGGATCGTTTTATATCGGTCGGTTTCGTCTCGATAAGGGTCTCGAAACAATTAAAGATGTTCGGAGTCGCCACCAAGCATTTCTGGGATGCCTGGAACCCGTTCCAAAACCACTTTATACCTCGGTCAAATCAAAGCACAAAGCAGCGTTTGACATAGGTACTAAAGATAAGGAAATCGTCCCTCTTTAGCATCCTATCTCTAGAATGACTCTCGTACGCCCTGGATAAGGTCGTCCACTATCCAAAGTTTCTGAGTAAGAGGTGAAGGTACGTATTAGGAAGCCCTTTAATCAGACACCTAATCCCGCTCGCGTTTAGCGGCCTCTACTGATCGATCTTGGTTGGTTGAATGCAAAAGTTGATAAAACGGTTTAAATGCATGAAAGCGCATCCAATTATTTAAACCTAAAATGTGAGAGCTTTCTAAGTCGGTTGATTTAATCCAAGTATCAAGTATAAGATGTCGAGTTGGATTAATGATTGATTTGCATGCAAGACGGATATTAAACATCCCATTCCCGTATTAGGTTTAGGGTGCATAACATGATCCATTTGTCTTAATAAGGTATTTTGAAAATATGGTTTGAATGGTCATCTGATCTGTCCTATATCCGGGTTAACCGGAGTCGGGATCTTCCTAGACTAATGCTGGAAAGGAACAGGCCCTGTACCAGACGGCTATATGAGGCGCGAGCCAGCCGGCGGTGTAAGGGGCCTCCCTCTGGTTTTGAAAATGAGAAATGGGGAGCCTGTTTAGGCGCGGGTTAGCCCACGGTTTATGTTCCATGTTCTAACCTTTTAGAAAACGTTATAAAACGTGTTGAAAATGGGTGTTTGAACCCGGTTTGATTTGAAGGGGTCGTTTACACCGCATTTGTTGATTTGAAGAACTAGACTCGAATAATCATCATTATTTGATAATATCCGGTGTCGGGTTCGATTTGTCAAACTTGACATGAATAGTTTTGAAAATGATTATGGACTAATTGTTTTAAGTCCATTTGAATGTAATTAGTCGATACTCGTCATCGTACCCGGGTTAAAATCCGGCATGGTATGTAGAACCAAGGATGATTTTGTGTTGGTGACTAATATGTTTGTTTGAAAATGTAAAGAAATTAAATAAAAGGCTTGAAAATTCCTTTTAAATGTCATTAACCAAATATTATCACCGAAACACGGATTTAACCGTCATGGTATGAGGAACCAAGGGTGAAAAATGTTTTATGGTTAAAACATGTGAAATAAAACAACAAAGGTTCGAAAATACTTGAAATGGTGAAAACCGATTACAAATATGAAAATGGATTAAGGGAAATGACGAAAACAAACACGGTTGATCTCTGGTTTGAGCACCCCATTTAGGCGCGGGCCAGTTGGCGACCTAAGGGGCTTCTGCCTCAGACCAAAAACAAGTTTTGGCTCGTTTATTCCATGTTTTGGTTCATGTTATGCATGTTTTAGCATGTTATAGTCATGAAACAAATGAAAACATAATTAAAGAGGATTTTTACACCCTCATACTTACATGTTTGGTTATGGCGAGTGACCGACGTAAGTGTATAACTCGTTTGATCGGAAAAAACTCGGTTTAAAACCGTTTTGGTAAGTAAAAGAGTGTTTTAAAAGTTTTGTGATGGTGTAGTGGTCGAAATGGTCGGTCAAGTGATTTAATGCACGATGACAGTACCAAACAATGTGTAAGGCTCGTGTTTACGATCGGTAGGTCGTAAATACGCGTCGGATTGTGACTTTAGAAGTCGAGTCAAGAATTTTAAGGGAGAAAAGAGGGGGCGGACACTCGCGTAAGTCTCAAATGGGTGGCATTTGAGGGGTATTTATAGGAGAATGAGTGGTTGTGTGAGTTTTGAGCGACGTGGCCACCTGGGCTGCCCAAAGAGGCGCGAGCCACGTCGCGGGTCTTCGAGTTGTGTTGTCACTTTCACAACAAACGCAATCATGATTTGTTCTATCCTAGGTTTTGCAGTCACATGTTTGGTACTTGACCAACATGAATCCGTGAAAACTTAAGGTAGAAGGTTTGAAATGTTTGTTTCTTGTGGTTGACTCGGTTTGACTCGTTGTTGGAGTCGGGATTTGAATTTTTGAGTCAGTTTTTGGTCCGGTGCCGGTTTTGACTCTAGTTAGTGTCATTGCGACCCCGTCGTCGTGTATTAAACACTTCAGACATGACAAATGCTGAGAAAAACGCTCTTGAATCAAAAGTTAAAGCTAGTGATGCCATAACTTCAGAGCTCAAACTTAACATTAAGCATCTCCAAGCTAAAGTTACAGCTAGTGATGCTATAACTTCTAAGTTGAAGAAAGTCAATGAGATTTTAAAACATGAACTTAATGGCAAAGATAGTGTGGTTTCCGAACACAAGAGAGAAATTATATTTCTCTCTAAGCAATTGAAAGAAGCTAGTGATAGTATGTCTGAACTTAAGGAACAACATGAAAATGAGAAACGTGTCTTGAATGAGATTTTGAGAAAGGTAACTCTTCCAAGGATTCAAGTGTAGATCATTCGAAATGTGAAAAAGAAATTGAGTCCTTGAAAGAATTACTCTTACATGCACGAAAAGTTCATGAAAAATGGGAAGGAAGCACAAAAGTTTTAAACTTCCTTACTGAGCAATCTGATAATAACATGAAGATGGTGTTGGAGCTTGTGTCCTCCACAAATTAGTGTGATAACATTTGTAAATCTCTTACAGGTTCACAAGGGTATACTTCGTATATTTAATCAGTTGATTAACGTTTACCTAATAACGGTTGGTTTGCTAGAAAGTTTGACGTTATTATCATACAGATGGCGGTGATCAACTGGTCCCTAAAGGTCACTCCTATAGGACGAATTTGAGAAATGTGGTTATAGAAATATAATTACATTGATGCCCAAAATGACTAAAAAGTTAGTCAATGTGTTGATGAGATAATTATTTAATGAAAATTAAATAATATTAAGTTGAGACAATTAATCATCAATTAAATAAATTAAATATAATAAGTTATATTTAATTAAATATATATAAGGTTAGTTTGAAAGAATTAATCTGTTAATTCGTAGTTAAATACAATCAGTTGTATTTAATATCAACAAGTTGAATGTGTCATAGTGGTAATAGTGAGGGTACACAAGCCAAGAGATCATGGGTTCGATCCTCACTAGATGACAATTTAACACACTTTATATATTTTTGGAAAGACCAAAATAAGGAAAAAAATACTCCTTATTTTCGGTTCAGTTGGCCGAAATTAGGGAGGTTTCCCTTTTCCTAATTGATTTCGGATTTCGGTCTATTTAAAAAGAAAGGTGGAGAATTATTTCTAACCTAATTATTTTTCTGACCGAGCCTCCTCTTTCTCATCACAAAAACAAAAAGACAATAAAATTTTACAGAAAATTTTAGATTGATTTCTAGCATAATCAAAGGATATATCTTAGATCGTCTTGGGTGCAACTAATAGGCGAATATCAATTTGATATTGTTCTTAGGGCAATTTTGCAAGGACCCGAGGTTAATTCTAAATCTTTTTACTTATGCTTATGTATTTTATTTTATGACCATAGATCATCTTTATTATATCGTTATAATCCTTCATGTTAAAGGGAAGTATACAGATTATTTCCCACAAGTGGTATCAGAGCACAAGGCTACGATTTTAATTTTGATGATTTTCATAAAATTTGTATGTAAACGATAAGATTTTCGAGAAGAAAAAAATTAGGGTTTCGATTTTTTTTTTTTGGATCGAAATTTTTATGCTGTTTTTGTTGTGCCGTTTTTTTTTCTGTTTGATGATAGTTTTTCCATTCTAATTTTCATATTATCGTTTATAATCAGTTAAAATTATCATATGAAGAATTGGTAGTTTTTGATTTAATGCAGATTAAGTGAAAATCAAATGGAATCGTCATGTTTATGATTAAAAGATTGTTTTTGCTATATAGTTTTTGGCATATAAATTAATCATGTTTACTATTTCACTAGGTAGTATCCCGCGCTTCGCGCGGCCTGTTTTAAAATTTTATTATTATAATTGAAGAAAAATAATATAATTCGTATATAACCTTTAATATTTTTTTTTACCTATAAATAAAAATAAATTAATTTTTTTTCTCAAATTTTATTTTTTTAGGTTTAAGTTCAGTGTTTTAAAATAAAATACATATAATTTTAATTAAAACTAATACTAAGTTATAGTTAATTACGCATGATCAACTTTTTACAAAAAAAAATTGTAACTGATCAAATTATCACATTAATTAAAATAAAATTTATTCGAATAATGCAACAATCAACATTAAGGTATTAAATTATATCATTTCACGATACGTTATGTTCCAAATCAGTTAAAAGATTTATTCAAAATGATGTGAATATAATTTTATGCAATTTTTAATTTTGTATGTATAATGTTTGATATTTATGTATCAAACATATAGCCCAAACTAAACTTATTCAAATGTTTTGGTTGTGTCTTACATGTGCTATGTGTCAAACATATCTATCAGAAATTTGCACCTTTTGTTTTTTTTTAACAACTATATATAACGATGTTTAAGAGTTTACCGTAAATAAAATAGGTTGAATTTTCTCAAATATCATTTTTATAAGATAACGTATAAAATATTTAAATAAAATTAATATCTAGTTAGTCATAACTAATGTTTTGTTCTTGACGTATACATATTTAACTAAAGATATTAAAGAAAAATCTAATGTGTATTTTACTTTTTCATGTTATTTATATAATAGGGTTTTTCTACATGATACCCTTGTACTTATTCGAATTCTATGTGATACCCCTCGCTTTTCGAAAATACCCGTGGTACCCCTAAACATGATAAAAACATCTTAAAATACCCAAAATCCTCTAATCCGCCTCTTTAGAATGTTTAATTTATACATTTTATTGATTTTTTTGGCAATAATTTGTCATGTCATTAACATAAACATCGTCTACTCAATTGTAAACATACTTTCTTTACAAAATATAACATATTTAAACGTGATTTTTAGTAGATTGGGTATTTTTAGAACATTTTACTACATTTAGGGATACCACTTATATTTTCAAAAATATAGGGGTATCACGTAGAATGCGAAGAAAACGGGGGATCACGTAGAAAAACCCTATATAATATTATATTACTTAATAATCATTACTTTTCTTTTAATTATTCAAACTCATTCGTGATCACTGTGTACATACATACTCGTTATCACAGTATTTAAACCTCTCAAAATCTCATATGTATTCATTTTTTCGCAATATAATTTTTTCGTTCCCACACTATAAAAACTTATATCTTAGTAGTTTTTTTTTAAGTTTTGTTTTTAATATATAAAATGACTCTTTAAAATATATTTTTATTAATAAAATTAATGGTCTAAGTTTTATAATTTTCTCAAAATATTTTTTTACGTAAATGTAAAATATTGTAAGATGCTCACTTTAATCATCTCTACATATCAAATTATGTTAATAAATATAACGAAAAGTATACTCGATTGAAGCATTTTTTTGCAATGAACGTTTTTATTTACAATTTAGATTTTTTATCAAAATATTTTTTTTATTAAATTTAGAATCAAATCAACGTAATTATTTAATATAATTTTATAATATAATTTATTAAACTATAATTAATATTTACTAAGATTTATGCTGCATTTATTATGTTTATATTTAATGTTCAGCTGTAATTAATACTCGTATTTAATGCTGGGTTGACACGTGTCGCATCCACAACGTTTCAACCCAGTTTTATATATATATATATATATATATATATATATATAAGATATGTTAATCATGTTCTAATAGCAAAGGTAAACAATTGATCATCAAATCTTGTTTTAGGGCATCATTGCCGCAAAAAGAAAAGAAAAAAAAAGGAGGCTGCATGAAAATTGACTCATATAGGTTGTATGTTAGTTTTCATGGACATGCAGATGTCACAGTCTTTAAGCCATCACCTTAGTTTAAATCATTCTCGCATGCTAGATTATAGTTCACTTAAAATGAATTAAAAAGTTGATGGGATCTTCCTCTAAAACGGAAATTGAGATTAATCTTTATAAGGGCAAACATCTATGAGTCCCTTCTTCGTCGGTAGGCCTAATATGACCCCTTCTACGTTGGGTAAGTAGTTGTGTTGACTTAGTTTACCTCAACATCATAGTCTGAAGAGTTTCTCGTGATTATGATGGACTATAGATAGAATTTACATAAATTTATCGACCAAGAATTCTAACGGTAGAATTAGCTAAAAGGCTAGCTTATCAATTTACAGAGAATTGAGTCTTGGGGTCATTTATATAATTCTTGAGGAGGTCAATTGTATAAATGTCTTTGAGTCTTCGTGTTATGACATTAGTTCATTAGACTTAAAATAAAAACGATGCATGTTTATTATTTTATTCTTCTTTCGCAGTGTAGAACACGCTTATTATCAATAATACTGTTACAACAAATGGCTGGAAATAACGCAATCCCAATGCCTAGTGCCACACTAGATCGTTCGTCCTGGCTTAAAATGTTCATGGACCAAATGAATCACCACTCGATCAAGAATGATGGGTCCAATTTTGCGGACTGGGAGGCGGCACTACGGAATGCTGCCACTGCTCACGGTAAGCTCAGGTATTTAACTGAGCCAATACCGGTCAACCCAGGCCCAAATGCAGGAGTCAACGAATCACTCGCTTATAGTGATTTCGTTATGGAAGCGGGTGCAATAAAGAACGTACTCATCTTTGCAATGGAAACCAATTTGCAGAGACGCTTCATTGCCCAAGGTGCAAACAAGATTTTCACCACGCTCACTAACGAGTTCTCAAAGGCACCGAGAATCGTTACATATGAGCATACCTGTCGCTTCTTTGATGCGAAACTCCAGAAGGGCCAACCGGTTAGCCCACACATTCTTCACATGATTGAGAATGTCGAGAAACTGGAGTCACTGAATTGTAGAATCAGTGAGAGCATTGTCATTGACCGAATGCTTCATTCTCTTCACGATGGTTTTGCCCTTTTCAGGGCGAACTACTACATGAATGACTTGAAAAAGAGTCCTCATGAGCTACACTCCCTTCTCGTACAGACCGAGAAAGATATGAAATTGAGTGGGAGGATGAAGCAGGATGTTCTCATGATTCACAACAAAGGTAAAGGTAAGGGCAAGGCTCATGGCGACCTAGCTGTAGGTAAGCCAAAGTTTAAGAAGCCAGGAAACGGTAAGAGTGCGCCTGGTGAGACTAGTGGCTCACAGGGCAAGACAAAGAGCAAGGGCGGTGACATAGAGTGTCACCATTGTCACAAGACTGGACATTGGAAGAGGAACTGTCCCGTCTACCGTGAGGACATCAAAGCAGGCCGTGTCGCTCCTGTTGGTATGTCATCTTATATTCATATGATTGAGATTAACCATGCAAGTTTTGGAACTTGGGTACTAGATACTGGTTGTGGTTCTCATCTGTGTAATCATTTGCAGGGCCTAAAGAACATCATACCTCTCGAAAAAGGTGATGTGGACCTGCGAGTCGGGAATGGAGCACGAGTTGCTGCTGCCTCGAAGGGGACATATGTAATCCAACTCCCTAGTGGTTTTGAGTTTTCTTTAAATAATTGTTACTATGTACCCAGTTTATCTAAGAACATTATTTCTGTTTCCGTACTTGCTAAAGACGGTTTTACATTTTCAATAAAGGATAATAGTTGTATTTTCTCTTTTAATGAAATGATTTATGGCAAAGCAGTTTCCATGAATGGAATTTATATCTTAGATCAAACCACAGAAGTATTACACATGAATAATAAGAAATTAAAGGTTGGTGACAAAGATCAAACCTATCTATGGCATTGTCGAATGGGACACATAAATGAGAAACGCGTAAAGAAACTCGTCGATAATGGGACTATTCCCTCATTCGGATTTTCTGCATATGGCACGTGTGAATCATGTCTCATTGGCAAAATGACTCGAATTTCCTTCAAAGGTGTTGGAATGCGCGCTAGTGACCTATTAGGACTCATACATACGGACGTATGTGGACCTATGTCAATTACCGCTAGAGATGGCTATAGCTATTTTATCACTTTCACGGACGATTTGAGTAGATACGGATATGTCTACTTAATGAAGCATAAAAGTGAGCCCTTTGAGAAATTCAAGGAATACCAGAATCGGGTACAGAACCAACTGGGTAGAAAGATTAAAGCACTCCGTTCAGATCGTGATGGCGAATATCTTTCAAATGAGTTTGATCAACACCTGAAAGACTGTGGAATCGCTCTACAGTTAACTCCACCTGGAACACCTCAATTAAATGGTGTGTCCGAACGGAGAAATCGAACCTTACATGATATGGTTCGATCCATGATGAGTCACACAGTAGTGCCTGATTCATTATGGGGTTATGCTCTTTTGTCAGCCGCTCTTATACTTAACCGAAGTCCGTCTAAAGTCACGACAAGACTCCATATGAAATGTGGAAGGGAACGGTACCTAACTTGTCCTTTATTCGGGTTTGGGGCTGCGAGGCTTATGTCAAGTGGAGACACGAGGATAAGCTCGGCCCGCGATCGGTCAAGACATACTTTATAGGTTATCCAAAAGGAACATTTGGTCATTACTTCTATTCGCCAACCGAACATCGAGTATTTGTTGCGGCTAGTGCGACGTTCTTAGAGAAAGAATTTCTCGAGAACAAGTCGAGTAATAGAACCTTCGAGCTGTTAGAGATTCCAGAACCAACAACCGAGGAACAGATGGAGGAAGTTGTACCTCCAACTGATGATACGGTTAATATTCCTGAGGAACCTAGGAGGTCGGGTAGAGACTCTCATCCTCCGGACAGATACATTGGTATGGTCGAGGAGAATGACGTTTTACTTCTAGAAAGTAATGAACCCGCAACCTATAAAGGTGCTATGGCCTGTTCCGACTCAAAGCTATGGCTCGAAGCCATGCAATCAGAGATGGACTCCATGTATGAGAATAACGTATGGGATCTAGTTGATTTACCTAATAAGGTAACACCTCTACATGCAAAATGGCTTTACAAAATAAAGCGTTAATAGAGACGCGCAACCAGATATCTATAAGGCACGACTTGTGGCAAAAGGTTTCACTCAAGTGCAAGGATTGCATTATGATGAGATTTTTGCACCTGTAGTCATGCTGCGTTCCATTCGGATAATCTTAGCGATTGCCGCATTTCATGATTATGAGATTTGGCAAATGGATGTGAAAACCGCCTTCTTAAACGGTTATTTGGAGGAAGAGTTGTACATGGTGCAACCCGAAGGTTTCATAGATCCTAAACATCCTAAGAAAGTATGCAGGCTTAAGCGTTCCATTTATGGACTCAAGCAAGTTTCTCGGAGTTGGAATCATCGTTTCGACCAAGTGATAAAAGAGTATGGTTTCACTCGATCGGTCGAAGAACCATGCTTATATATCAAGTCGACTGGGAGCAAGATTGTATTCTTGATATTGTATGTCGATGACATACTCTTGATTGGGAATGGCATTCCTCTCCTTTCTTCGGTTAAAGAATGGTTGAAGAACCATTTCCAGATGAAAGATCTGAGTGAGGCACAGCGTATTTTGGGAATACGTATCTACCGAGATAGATCATGACGGACGTTATCACTTAGTCAGGAGTCTTATCTAGATAAGGTTCTTGAGAGGTTCAGCATAACCAACTCCAAGAAGGAGAACCTTCCTATGACGACTGGGATGCAGTTGAGCAAGTCTCAGTCACCCACGACGCCTGAAGGTATTGAGCGCATGAGTCGTGTTCCTTATGCTTCTGCAATAGGATCGATCATGTATGCCATGATATGCACACGTCCAGACGTGGCATATGCATTGAGTATGACGAGTCGGTACCAAAAGACTCTAGGTGAAACACACTGGATAGCAGTCAAAAATATCCTCAAGTACCTACGGAGGACTAAGGATTGGGTATTGACTTATGGAGGCGATACTAAGCTATCTGTGAACCGATTCTGCAGATGCTAGCTTTCAAACGGATCGAGACGATTCAAAATCTCAGTCCGGGTTCGTCTTCACTCTTAATGGTGCTGCGGTCAGCTGGAAGAGTTCCAAACAGAGTGTTATAGCAGATTCTACTACTGAATCCAAGTACTATGCCGCTTCGGAGGCAGCAAAGGAAGCGATATGGATGAGTCAATTCTTACAAGGGCTTTCGGTAGTTCCTAGTTCGAATGACCCGATCACCATCTATTGTGACAATAGAGGTGCCATCTTCCAGGCTAAGGAGCCAAAGTCTAGCAACAAATCTAGACATGTACTACGGAAGGCTCACCTGATCCGTGATTACGTGGAGCAAGAAGAGATAGTGATTGACAATATTGCGACGGATGATAACATCGCAGATCCTCTCACCAAACCGTTGAATTATGATAAGCATGTAGGGCATGTTAATTCCATGGGAATTAAACATGTTCCTAAGTTGTAGTACTTGATTATGGATTTGATACATTATCTTTTTCATATATTATTTATAACTTCATCGTTTTATATATATAATATTTTGTTTTTCATGTGGATTGTACTGACAACATTGAACGCCACAAAGTGAACTGAATTACATTATATTTGTTTTTGTCCGTAATCGCCAATGTGAGCTGATAACTCCGGCTATTATATTGTGCAGTCGATTGATGGTGGGTTCAACGAGCCATAAGTTAAACGGTTAACTAATCGATCACAGATACGAGATTATGACGATACCTCGTAGGACAATTTTTTATTTGTGACAACGTAATGGAGTCCTAAATGTTTTATAACATTCGGTGCCAGGTCGTGGATAGGACATCTATTGTGTACCTAGAGTCGATTCTTTTGACTATCAACTGTCTCTTGAGATTAAGGCAGTTTTTGGGTGACTTTGGTTTCTTTCTCACGGTCTACCGTAACTGGGGTTAACTAGATTTTTTCTGGGTCATTTCATACTGTGCTTACATCTGCAAGATTTGAGTTGCGGAAAATATCCAACCCTTATCAGGTATAGTTATTTCTCAGGGCCACTCGAGGAGTTGTAACTGAAATGCATGACCATGCGCTAATGTTGATTAGTTTATCAGTTAAGTTACTCTCTAGTCGGGAAAACCACTCTTGATACTGATCGCTTGTAAAATACGACCTTTGTGAATTCGGATTTGCAAATTGTTTTACATTGAGTGGGAGAAATTTTAAAGGATATGAGAATCGGTTATCGCACATACACTTGTGAGGACAAGTGGGAGTTTGTTGGAGCTTGTGTCCTCCACAAATTAGTGTGATAACATTTGTAAATCTCTTACAGGTTCACAAGGGTATACTTCGTATATTTAATCAGTTGATTAACATTTACCTAATAACGGTTGGCTTGCTAGAAAGTTTGACGTTACTATCATACAGATGGCGGTGATCAACTGGTCCCTAAAGGTCACACCTATAGGACGTATTTGAGAAATGTGGTTATAGAAATATAATTACATTGATGCCCAAAATGACTAAAAAGTTAGTCAATGTGTTGATGAGATAATTATTTAATGAAAATTAAATAATATTAAGTTGAGACGAATTAACTGTCAATTCGTAAATTAAATATAATAAGTTATATTTAATTAAATATATATAAGGTTAGTTTGAAAGAATTAATCTGTTAATTCGTAGTTAAATATAATCAGTTGTATTTAATATCAACAAGTTGAATGTGTCATAGTGGTAATAGTGAGGGTACACAAGCCAAGAGGTCATGGGTTCGATCCTCACTAGATGACAATTTAACACACTTTATATATTTTTGGAAAGACCAAAATAAGGAAAAAAATACTCCTTATTTTCGGTTCAGTTGGCCGAAATTAGGGAGGTTTCCCTTTTCCTAATTGATTTCGGATTTCGGTCTATATAAAAAGAAAGGTGGAGAATTATTTCTAACTTAATTCTTTTTCTGACCGAGCCTCCTCTTTCTCATCACAAAAACACAAAGACAATAAAATTTTACAGAAAATTTTAGATTGATTTCTAGCATAATCAAAGGGTATATCTTAGATCGTCTTGGGTGCAACTAATAGGCGAATATCAATTTGATATTGTTCTTAGGCCAATTTTGCAAGGACCCGAGGTTAATTCTAAATCTTTTTACTTATGCTTATGTATTTTATTTTATGACCATAGATCATCTTTATTATATCGTTATAATCCTTCATGTTAAAGGGAAGTATACAGATTATTTCCCACAGATGGGACTTGGTCATGAATGCTATAGCCGTAAAGACCATGATAAATGCAAATCTAATCCTTCTGATCATGATTTCAGAAAAATAAAACATGTTAATCTTCCAGAATACTTGATTTGCAGTTACTGTGGCTCTACTGGACATATACAAGTCAATTGTGTCAAACTTGCTTCGGATAAGCAAAAGAATGTCGAATCTGTTAAGACTTGTGAATTCATAGTGGAAGATGATGTCTCAACTATAGATGAATCTAACGACAACGAAGAACGTAATAATGAGTTTAGATGGACTTATGATATGGCTTTTGATTACTCATTTGTTCCTTCAAAATCAAACAAAATAAATGAGAATCGAAAGCATACATTCAAGCCTAAAGTTCATTACTCTAAACCTAGAGCGTCTCATGAAGGTACTAGACCTAGAGCTACTTTTGTTAGAACAAAACCTAGAGTACCTTATGGTCCGATTGTTAGACAAAGACCAAGACAACTCAATGTTAAAGCCAAAAGAATAATAAGACAAGTATGGGTTAGAAAGGATCAAATATATAGAGTCACTAACCATAAAGAACCCAACTTAGCTTGGGTACCTAAAAGTAGTATTTGATTCATTTGCAGGTAGTAGTGAAAGAAAATAATCTATCGTATCTCGACAGTGGATGCTCGAGACAGAAATCTTTTTCTTTTACTAGAGCCCTTCTTTGGTGGCAAGGTTACTTTTGGAGATAACAAGAAGGGTAGGATTATTGGAGTAGGAAAAATTGGAATTTCAACCTCTCATTCAATCGATAACGTATATCTGGTAAGTGGTCACCGTATGAGGAATGTGTATATGATTGACTTAAATGTTGTCAATACAAATTCTTTCTCGTGTATGAAAGCAACCTTAGATGATTCTAGCTTGTGGTACAAGAGGTTTGCACACATAAGTCCAACTATTTTAAAGAAACTTAAGTCCATGGATTTAGTTGAAGGCTTGCCCTCAATTAAATTTGAGCAAGAGACAATGTGTGACTCATGTGCCCGCTGCAAACATGTTAGATCCTCGTTTAAACCTAAAAGAGTAGTTAGCACTAAACGACCACTTGAGATGGTACACATGGATTTATGTGGACCTATGAAAGTCAGAAGCCGTGGTGGATCAAAGTATATATTTGTTCTAGTCGACGATTACTCAAGGTATGTCTGGCCAATCTTTCTTTCCTCTAAAGATGAAACTTTCGATGAATTTGTGGCATTAATGAAGCTTGCCCAAAATAAATATGATAAAGCTAATTTCGATTCGGACGGATCACGGCACGGAATTTGATAATCAATTGTTTATAGAATTTTGTAGGGAAAATGGTGTGGGACATAACTTCTCCGCACCACGTACCCCACAACAAAATGGTGTCATGGAACGTATGAATCGAACCCTAGAGGATATGGCTCGTACTATGCTTTTGTGTAGTGGCCTCCCTAGAAGTTTTTGGGCAGAAGTTGTTAGTACCGCATGCTATGTGCATAATAGAGCTATGATCCGACCTATTTTGAAAAAGACTCCCTATGAACTCTTAAGATGGATAAAACCCAATATATCACATCTCCGTTGCTTCGGGAGGAAATGCTTTGTTCACAATAATAGAGAAGACAATTTAGGAAAATTTGACCCCCGAAGTGACGAAGCTGTTTTTCTGGGATATTCGGATCATAGTAAAGCTTACAAAGTGTTCAATAAAAGAACCTTGCGCATAGAAGAAAGTGTTCATGTTTGCTTTGACGAAGATAATGTGTTTGATAAAGTTGAACAGGAAGAAGAGGATCCAGATGAGCCCGATTTCCTTTTAGCAAGAAATGAGCCCTTAAATGAAGATGAAGATATTCAAGGTATCAATGATGAACTAGATAATTCTGCAAACAATCCTAAGAGAAGTGATGAGTCCGTAGTTAATGATACTATTGACCCTTCCTTAGATAAGGAAAAAGATCTTGAAGCTATACCTAATGATGTTGTAACTTCCGATCCAAATCATGATATTTCTAATGAAGTTAGTGATACTTCTGAAGAAAATCCCGAGTCCAACTCAGGGGGAACAAATCATTATTCCACGTCTGCAGATGGTGCGAGTTCATCAAATGATAATGAGCCTAGATTTCTCAAAAAGTGGAAACATCAAAGCTCCCACCCTTTGGACAAAATCCTAGGGGATCTAGAACAAGGCATTAAAACTAGAAGGTCCTTGAATAATTTTTGCTCGTTCTTTTCTTTTCTATCAACCATTGAACCTACCAATATCAAAGAAGCTCTTGCTGAACCTGATTTGATAACCGCTATGCAAGATGAGCTTCAACAATTCGAACGCAATAAGGTATGGCACTTAGTGCCACGACCTAGTGATCGAACTGTTATTGGTACAAGATGGGTGTTCAGAAATAAACTGGAAGATGCAGGACTTATTACAAGAAACAAGGCACGACTAGTTGTCCAAGGCTACAATCAACAAGAAGGGATTGATTATGACGAGACCTTTGCACCCGTAGCAAGACTTGAGGCTATTCGTCTCATTATTGCCTTTGCTGCTCATAAAGGAATGAAATTATTCCAAATGGACATTAAGACTGCATTTCTTAATGGTTATTTGGAAGAGAAAGTTTATGTAGAACAACCTCATGGATTTTTAGATAGCAAGTCTCAAAACCACGTTTATAAATTAGACAAAGCTTTATATGGTTTGAAACAAGATCCAAGGGCATGGTATGACAGATTATCCAGGTTTTTATTACACGATAATTTTAAAAGAGGATATGTCGATAAAACCTTGTTCCTAAAATCCAAGGGTTCTAATTTACTTGTTGTGCAAATTTATGTAGACGATATTATATTCGGTTCTACTAATGAAAAATTGTGCAAGTATTTTTCAGATCTAATGACTTCTGAGATTGAAATGAGCATGATGGGAGAATTGAAGTACTTTCTAGGTTTACAAATTCAACAAACAAAGGATGGTATAAAGATTCACCAACAGAAATATATCAAGGAACTGATTAGAAAATTCGGTATGGAAAATGCAAAATCTTACGATACACCTATGGTACCTGAAAAGAAGATAACTATAGATGAACATGGTAAGTGTGTCGATGAGACTACATATCGAGGTATGATTGGTTCACTTTTATATTTAACTGCAAGTCGTCCTGATATAATGTATAGTGTATGTGTCTGTGCGCGATATCAATCGTGTCCTAAAGAGTCACATATGATTGCAGTTAAACGTATCTTGAGATATTTAGTTGGTATATCTAATTTGTACTTATGGTATCCACTTGAGTTTAATTTCGATCTAGTAGGGTATTCAGATGCAGATTATGCAGGATGCTCTTTAGATAGGAAAAGCACTTCTGGGTATGCAACGTTTGTTGGACCTTGTATCATCACATGGGGATCAAAGAAACAAAATTCGATTGCAATGTCTCTCGGCTTAAGCCGAGTATGTATCTGCTGGACTGGTATGTTCTTAATTACTTTGGTTAAAGCAACAACTATGTGATTATGGTATAAATGTAGGTCGTATGCCTATTATGTGTGACAATACGAGTGCTATATTAATTTCTAAGAACCCTGCTCAGCACTCGAGGACCAAACATATAGATATTCGACACCATTTTCTACGAGATCATGTAGAGAAATGCAACATTTCACTTGAATTTTGTAGTACCGAAAGGCAATGGGCTGATATCTTGACTAAGCCGTTAGCTAGAAAACGCTTTGAGTTATTGAGACTAGAGATTGGTTTAATTAGCGATAATTAAATCCGTCATAATTATGTCTGGGAACCTGAATGACTGGCTAGGAAATGAGATTGTACGATTGTGTCCGTATATTTTGTTGCAAATTTAATTATGTTAAATAATATTTATTTTACGTGTTATATCTTGCTTATGTGTATGGTAATATATAATATTCTGTATAATCACATGTTCTTACAAAAAATTCGACAAAATCTACAATAAAATGCCTAAATATAATAAAGATATTTCTATCTTATTATATTCCTTCACAATCCTACCTAAACACAAACTAGAGGATTGTTTTCTTATTCTTATCATATAAGAAATAGAAGATAATACCAAAATACAAAAAAAAAAAAAAAAAAAAAAGGAAAGCACGAAAAAAAAAAGTGTGCCAAAAAAAAGTGCGAGAAAAAAAAAGGAAAGCACGAAAAAAAAAAAAGGAAAGTGTCGGAAAAAAAGGGGCACCGAAAAAAAAAAAAAGGATGGCTCCGAAAAAAAATAAGGAAATTGGTATTATTTTATATCCTTAAGAATTCTATTGTTACCAAAACACAAACTCCTTGTGCTATTTAAACCCTTTTAATCTCTCCATAATTCTCATCAGTTTAATCATCTTCTTTCCTAATACTTTTTCAAAAACCTTCAAGATTAATAATGGCAAATCAACCTAAAACCCGTTTTCAATCCAAGAAACTTGTTGTTGTTAGAAAAAAGGTAACCCAATCACCCCCGAGAACCACCCGCTCCGTCACGCCGCCCGAGACCCCTCGGTCCCCCCGGTCCGCGACCTGCCCGACAACAACAAGAAGAGACGAAAATTGGTTGATTGGTTAAAGCAATATAAAGCACTTGGGTTTTTCAGGAATTTTCTCAAAGATCAAGGATGGGAAAATATTGTTGCTGTAAGTGGTCCAGTCTTTCCTATTGAGGTATATCAATTTTATGCTACTGTTCAATTTAAGGAAGGACATTTATTTGCTGTGGTTAATGAGACATCTATACGTGTCTCACCTGGTGATTTCTGCGACTTAGCTCGAGTTCCTAGAGGAGGAATCGAAATTAATCCAAGCGTAGAATGGGGAAGTATCTCAGCTGTTGACAGGTTAGTAGTGAAACGGTATTTCAAACAAGATGCGACTTCGTCTGAGACTATTTTAACAACCAAGTTGTCGCCATCTTTGAGGTTCTTTTTGAACTTTCTTTGGACTACTATTGTTCCTCGAAAAGAAGGTAGAGATAAATTCGGGGTTCATGAGATGATTATTATGAAGGCTTGGCTTGAAGGAGAAAAGGTTAGTCTACCTATGCTTGTGTTTCATAAAATTATACAAGCTAGTGTAACGGCTAAGATGGATGATTCAGCTTCTACTTTAAGTTTACCTTATGGAAATTGGATCTCTCGAATTTTAGAGAAGAAATGAGTTATTGGGATGCATAGTTATGGAGTTATAACAAATGACGAGATGAGCGATCTTTACTTATCTTATATGAAGCTCGTTATTAATGGCCCGGAATTGTGTTTTGAAACAAAAGGAGAAAGAGGAGAAAAAGGAGGAAAAAGCAATGTGAGTCTTGAGATGTTGGATTCTAAGATAGAATCTAATTTTACTTCTATTCTTGGAAGGATTAATGAGCAAGACAAGAAATCATGTGAGTTGTTTGATCTTATTACAAAGGAAAAGAGAGTTGATACTAGTGGACCAAGTAGTATTAGCCCGGCGCATCTAAACACCGTGTTGTCACGATTTGACACGAAAGTCGACAAAGCTCTTAAGGCCGCCGTGCAAACACGCTCCGAGTCTACTCTTATGAGGGAAGGTTTGGATAGTTTGGTAAAGTTTGGTGATGAGCTATTACAATCTGGAAAGGAGATGAGGTCTAAGATGCATACGATATATAAAGCGGTTAAAGCTATGACTTTGAGGATTGGTAATTTCGACACTCGATTGACTGCTCAAACTGCACTCCTAGACCATTGTCACGCACGACTCGAGGACTTGGAATTTCGGACCCGTCCTAGGTCACGACCACCGAGCCCCACTACCCGTGATCATCTCGCCCTAGCCCATCCAAATTTCCAAATTTAGCCTTATCTATTTAATTCATTTGCTCACAATAAAAGTCCATTCTTATGGATATTAGCTTTTTCAATTCCGCATTTTATTCCTTGTGTGATTGCAGATTTATAATATTATTATGCTAATTAAGAACTAGATTGCGTTTAATATAATATGTTTTTCATGATTAATTCTTGTCTCATAATATATTATTCTAGTTGTTTTATGTTTGTTCTCGTCTTTTCAATGATGCCAAGAGGGGGAATTGTTTTTATGATTTGCGACCGTCTCAAGTTAATTCTCTCAAGGCGTTCTATAATTATAACTTTGAAAAGATTATTAGTTTCTGCGCTCAACTGTTCTATAATTTGGGAAGTATTATGTTGAGGGGGAACTAGACTTAGACACAAATCATAGGAGACTTGTCATCATCAAAAAGGGGGAATTTGTTGGACCTTTAGTCCTAATTAGTTGTTTTGATAATGACAGTAATGATTTGTATGTGGACTTAATATTATAAGCATATGCGTGTAATTGTGTGCTTAAGTCTTAATATAGAAAGGAACAATTACAAAGACGCAAACTTGAAGTTTGGACCAAGGAGGTACAACTTCGAAGACACTTGATCGTTGTATTCAAGCAAGATCAAGATCAGAAATCAACCACGAGACTCAAGATGAGAGACTTGTGAAGAGACGATTCGTTTACTGAAGATCTACTGAAGATTAGATAGTATAGGTCGTCATCCGGTAATGGTTTTACTTTGTTTGATTGAAAGGTTAGTGAAGTTATGACCTCATAGCCATAACTTCATTGCTAGACAAAAATGATGCGTCAATTTTTGGAAAATATATTTTTAATGTTTTGTAAGAATAAGAGATTATTTATATAATTGGAATTATTTAATGGGAATTTAAGTTGAATAAACTATTGGTTTGTAACACGATATTTATGTCGTCATGCAACCAATGGTTTCAACTAAATTCTATCTCGATTTGTTGTAGGCTATGGAGGCCGAATGGACCGAAACCCTAGAGGCCGAAACCCTAGAGGCCGAATTCTCCACACCCTTGCCTCCTACTTGTTCGTCAAGTCATGTAGGGTTTTGCACCTTCCAGAATATTCTAAAACCCTAATTCTCTACAACTATAAATTCCTCTCTTCATTCAACATTTATTAGTGACACACATCTACACTTTCAAAGAGAAAAATATTTAAGCAAAAATTATTTGAGCTTTAATTCTTATTTTACAAATTGCTTATACAGAAGTTGCGCATCATATTTGTCAATCACTAAAACAGAAATCGTTATAGGATACTAAGTACACAAAGATATTATACTCACTCGCATAACGTGAGATTAGTATTTATCGTTGTACTTTTCTTATTAACGTAAGAGCAATCTAGAGTATTTAGCAATACTCAATATGAGTTATAATCATATAGTTGATTATACGAGTGGATTAAACCCCTATAACGACGCGATTATTGTGGCGGTTTTAATAGAAATGACACGCAAAGCCCAATAAGTTGGCGGGAATGAAATTTTTATGAGGTCTATTGTGGCGGTTTAAGTAAGTACCGACGTGATAATAGAAGCTTTTTATGGCGGTTCTAAATAGAAAATGCCACCATAAGTCAATTGTAGCGGTTATATTAACAACCGATGTTAAGTATGACGCTAAAGGTTAATTATAAGTGACAATTTATTTGGCTAAAAAATCGCCATAATATGTTTTTGTGTCGATTCTTAATAACAACCGACTTTAATAGCAAAACTAGAATAAAGTGTAAAACCTTTAGATTCTCAATATCTCTCCACCCACAAATTCTTGTTTCAGACGGACACTTTTAGTCTTATTTGTCAGACGGATAAAATGTTGCCATTTTTTAAGAAAATGTAACCAATTAATTCACAAAATGTTATGACTAGAGGTGTCATTTTTTACCCTGAAAATGATGTGAACAATAATGGTAACATGTTATCAAAAAATAACAACATTTTATTGTAAAATGACGACATGTTACCTGTCTTATTTCAGACCAAAAGCAATGGTATTAAGAAAAACGGACCGCTCTCCACCACCATCTTCATCCTCCTAAACCCAATCCCAGAATTCTCACCATGTCATTATTCTCTTCATCATCAACACCACATTAATCTTCATCGTCTCCCTCAATCCCAGATAATAATGAACAACAAACATCAAAAATCAACCAAGTATTACAATACCATAAACAAACCAAGCACAATTTCACCCAATATGCAAGAAGTCCGGGTCGTCTAGATTGGGCCAATCAACCCGACCCATTTAGAAGGTACATCTCTTCTCCATTAATCAATCTTCAACATTTTCCAATTACTGATCAAGAACAAGGAAAAAAATCGAATCTTTCATACTTTTTCTGTGTTTAATTCACTTCCTGCGTGCTTCAAAACCCATCTCTTTTTCATCAATTTCTCAGTTTTTGTATGATTCGCCGACAACCGCATGTTCTCCAACCATCTAAAATGTTGTTGCTTCCATTGTTGCTCCTGCCCTCGATGCTCCGGCTATGGCATCTACTTCGCGTAAATACATCGCTGGTACAACTCGAGACTCTAATCTATAAACCCCAAATTAAAACCCTAGTTAATCTTGTTTAATCTAATTTGATATTTTTCAGACAATAGGTTGTCGATAGTGTTGTTAGACTTTAAACCTTACTTCTGGTCATTAATTTTATCAAATTTTTGATTCAACTTTGTAATTTGCGGGTGTTGATTTTAATCTAATTTCTGGTATTTAATATTTTTTAAGTTTTCTTTTGATTTTTTTCTAATTTGCAGGTCTTGTCATTTATGTACTTGATTCAGCTTTTGTATTAGGTGAGTTAAATTGTGATCATTGTGATATGTTCTAACATCTGAGCTCCCTGCTAAAATACAACCACAATGCTTGTTTCTTGTAATTTATTTTGTTTCTTCATTTAATTTACAATGCTGGTGTGTCTGATTGACTTGTGCCAATTCGGGATTGATTATTGAGAAGGTACAGAGGGAAGCAAAGGAGGAGTTTAAAAGAGAAACCATGGATGAGTTGTGTGTGATGATGGAGAAGAAATGGAAGGAAATGATGGGGAAAACGTCTCATCTAGATGTTAATGTTGGAGGTTCATTTAAGAGTAGTTGTCATTCTACTCATCAAATTTCTACTCACCAATTGACCCTTTTGTTGAATTAAAGGTAATAGCACCACCATATTTACTCATCAAATTTCTACTTACCAAATTGACCCTTTTGTAAGATTTTGGTAAACTTTCAGTGTTTGAGTTTGATGTTTAGAAATTACTTGTATGAAATTCCTTTTCCTCTGTAGAAGTGGTTGGCTATTATTTCTTCGTGTTTTGATATTTATCATTGTAAAAAGTAGCTTTAGAATTATACATTACAATGCATCTTATCAATGAGAATTGAAGAGGTGTACAGATAAACGACATATAGGAGTCACCAAGGATTAAAGAATTATGGAACACATGGTTGTTTTCTTTAGACAATAGGATCTCGAAATCCGCATAATATTATAATAGGGATACAAGGAGAGACCCTTTGTACAAATTAACACAATGCATACTTCCCTTCTACTGTAGGTAATCTCTGTGGACTGTGAAGTTCAATACTTTCAGGATACAAATCTAGACAAAGCTCAAGATACCCACTATACTAGCACTTAACAGACATATAAGTTGTTACTTGAGAAATGTCTTTTCCTATTTTACCTGCAGTGGCTACTTTTCAAGTTTATTGAAAAGCTGGTAGCCTGCCACCCTGCCAGAACAGATTGGTTAAAACTGCCAACATGTTTTATGGGTCTAGAAACAAATGAACTAACTGAAAGTAACTGATGTTTATTGTTAAGCTTATGGATTTCTGAGGTAGATTAGTGATGACCTATGAGTTACAATTTCATCAAATTTCAAAGCTTTTTTCTAGAGTCAAGACTAAGAGATTTAGGCACCAGGAGTAAAATATATTGTAGTTTAACAATTATC
Organism: Silene latifolia; assembly: GCF_048544455.1. NCBI lineage: Eukaryota > Viridiplantae > Streptophyta > Magnoliopsida > Caryophyllales > Caryophyllaceae > Silene > Silene latifolia. The sequence goes on from NC_133538.1 coordinate 452,379,242, forward strand.
TAAAGTATTGTACAGACTACGGAGGGCCTGGACTTGAAAGCAAAAGCTTGCCACTTTCAGTCATATATGCAAATGTTTTCATACAAAGCTGAATTCTTGCATTCACTTCCAAGCATATCTAGAGTCTGCTCTCTTATCTTGATGCCATTTCAACTATTCAAACACTTTTATTTTTAGCATTAAACTTAATTCCATGAAGTGGTTGGTCTTAGGAAAGTCATGAACATGACAGATCAGAAGTACACATGTGTTCAACCAAAACTCCTGGCAAATCCAAGCCATATCAAAGTTAAATAACCCTGACAATGAGCTTTTCTACTGTATGTCTTACTCTGACCCTTCAATACTAGATCGTTACCTAGTTATCGATATGTTGAAACTTGGTTTATGGTTATATTATCTGAAGTGTGACCCTGGTATTAGCCTTGCCACTTAGTATTGACGCATTTATAAGTGTTTACTTTTTTGCTTACCCCATCCCTTTAGAAAGTGACAACTGGCCTTAGCTTTAGCTTGTGGCTGACATTGGTGTTTAGAAGGTATGTCTTATTTCCGTTCTTGGTATGGTTTATTTATCTAGTTTTAGATTTATATTATTCTTACTAATTGATCTATTTGTTAACTATAGCTTATGGAGGAATCAACCATGTCAAGTGAGGCTATTAATGAGATCAAAGAAGAGTGGGCTACCAAATGTTTAGAGAACTTGTAGATTAGTTTATCAATTAAGGCGTGTATGTTATTCATACATTTCGGATGTTGATGTAGTTATTTTTATGTTGGATGTGATGCGAGATTGATGTAAGTTTGTTGGACTTGTTTTGTTGCGAATACTATAAATGTGGTTATATTATTTATATTGATAAGTTTCATTTTGTTCATATAATATTTGGAATTATCAAATTTATGGCGAGGTGTTGCTGAAATTTTTGTAGCAAATTTTATTCATAAAAAAAATATAAATTTTTATTACGACGGTTTCCTTTAGAAACGACGTTAAAAAATTAAATATTTCGAAAATAGCTTTGCCTTTTATGGCGGTTTTTCGCCAAGCAACCGATGTTATAATTACCTTTAGTGGCGGTTCTGGAACAACAACCGACATTATAGTTATTTTTAATGGCGGTTCTATAACAACAACTGATGTTATGTAGAAAATGTAGTGCTCAAATAATATTATTGAAAAACCTATGGCAGCGGTTTTCAAACAATAATGGCGGTTTTGTTTTGAAAACCGCCACTGTAGGCGAGCTATTGTGGCGGTTGTACAACCGCCGCAAAAGTATATACGACCCCGTGATAAACGACGGACCCAAAACCTTTGAAAACCGCCACAAATGGTCATTTATGACCGCCACCATAGGGGTTTTTTCTACTAGTGATTGATAATTTTTGTAATCCGTAGAAAGGTACCAAAAATTATTAATCGAGAATAGTGGACGTAGGTTTCGACTTGTGAAACTGAGTCACTTCAAAAATCCTGTGTGTCTCTCTTTCTTTATTTTCGTTATTTCGTTTTTGCGCTTATTAGTGAATTAATTAGTTGATTTTAATCAATAAAATCAAATAATTAATTTTACATCATATATTTCGAAAAAGTGGGCATCGTTTTAAATACTCAATTCACCCCCCCCCCCCTTTTTCGTATTCGATCAATAGACTCCTCAATTATTATCACTGTTATTATTTTACATTTATTATTAATTATTATTATTATTATTATTATTATTATTATTATTATTATTATTATTAGTACTATCACTGTTATTATTTTACATTTATTATTAATTATTATTATTATTATAATATTAATAATTATTATAATATTAATTATAATCCGTCTCATTGTAGACGGACATTATCTGTCTAAAATTGTAGACAGATAGTGACCCTCTCACCAAATGCAAATGGGAGGGCAAGTGGGTGACCCTCCCACCCAATTGCACTATCCATTCTCATTTGTGAGAGGGACACTATCTGTCTACAGCTTTAGATGGATAGTGTCCGTTTAAAGTGAGAATTTGTGTATTAATTATTATTATTATTATTATTATTATTATTATTATTATTATTATTATTATTATTATTATTATTAATTTTTTATAATTATTTTTATTATAATTATTGTTATTATTTCAGTTCAGTTCAATTCAGTTTAGTTCCATTTAGTCCAGTTCAGTTCAGCTCAACTGTATTCAATTTAATTTAGTTAAGTTCAGTTCAACTCTAAGAAGCCAGAAAGAACGGGGCCTTATTTACCCTAAGAAGCAAGTAAAAATGGCCATAACTTCTGTTTAGACTCGGTTCTGGAGCAGGAACCAAGAAATGATCCAGGCCAAGGATGTCCACTGCCTACAAATGATCAAGCAACAGTGCGTTTAATTTTAGTATGATCATTGTAATTCGACAAGGATCCTCTTCATTTCTTTTCTCTCAATTTACTCTTACAAACTCATTTAATAATATTATCTCATCTTTTCTCTATTAACCATTTATTTTTATGCATAAATTGTGAACCGTTCAATGTTGATAAGATACAATCTGGGCCATTAATATATTCTTACATTCCACTAACTAGATTTCAAGTCCGGGCGTTGCCCGGGTAATATCATAATAATGGTTCAAAGACTTTATTGTAAACTTGACCTCAAGAGAGGCTTTTATTTTAGTAACAATAATGTTTGAGGGTAGACATATAAAAATGATTACAACTTAATAAGTATATCCAAAATTAAACAGAAACGCTAAACCTTTAGGATCACAAGTTCACAACTTGAAAGTTGATAAAAAATTAACCCGAACTTAATCGGGATTTAAATCGACAATCATAAAACTGCACATTTTAAAATTGTTTAATTTAAACGACCCGTAATCACTTGTAATGATAAATAAATTTAATACTCTTTTCTAAGTTAAATGAGTTGATTATCGAACAATCAATGTATATATATAAAAGAGGAAATTAGTATGAATAATTAGTTGTTTGTTGTTAAACAAAACATAGGAAATTCAGATTATTTGAAAATTCCAAAATTATGAATTGTTTTGTTGGAGAAAATTGCATTAACAAAAAACTTTTTGAGAAAACGCCAGAATAAATTGCATTGTGAGCAAGAAATAAAATAAATAGTTAGTCTTGTTATAGACGGATATATTCATATATAGCTAAAGACGCGTCAAATAGCTTGAAAGTGGTGACATTTTTTGCCCCACCACCCCACTTGTTGCTTGTCCTATTAGGAATGTGGTATTGTACTTGGCCGTCTTTAGTTATAGAATGATATGTACCGTCTATAATGAGATTTTGTGTAAAATAAATATTACGAAATACTCGTAGTATTCATGAAGTACCTAATATATATTGCTAAAAATAGTTTGAGACGGTAGATGTATACAAAAAACACTAATTTATTAAGGGTAATGATAAATACAGGGTTGTATTTAAGAACTAAATTACTTCTTAAAATGAAATTAAATTAGGAATTTATGACACAATTACGCGTAAATTGATGTCATTAATGCTTGATTTAAGTTTTTCTTTTCTTTTTTGGTACCTTAAATACAACCCTAAGGTTGTATTTATCATTTTCCATTTATTAATAGCAATATAAATAAATGATTTTCTTGCGCAAAAGGACTGTCTTTCATCGTATTCATTTTCTTGACATTTTTTATATCAATTTTGACGGAAAATTTATTGATCCCCTGCCAAATTATCATGTCCAAAGATGGATATTGAGCCTAATAGAGTCCTTATATAATGAGATGATAAATGACAAGCTTGATTACGCGTCCAAGCCATCACTTAACGCCTAAAACTGAGTTTAATTAATGGAAAATAAAGTTTAGGGTCACACTTAGGGGTACCATGTAGAAAGTTGGAAATTTGAGGGGTACCATCCCTTTTAATTATAAATTTCATGCCCGTGCGCTGCATGGGTACTAAAATAATTTTTAAAAAATACAATTAACTCTTTTGCTCATGGCAACTTTCAATCGGTTCAATTTCGAATCATGTTAAAGTATTAGAGGTTTTGAGTTCAAACCTTACAAATGTAAAAGTGTTAAAATTTATGACGGATATCCACGTTATGTTAAAATATTGAACCGTGCCTCAAACTCGTCCATGATCAATATGAGCACTTCTTTGAAGTAAGGAGCTGAGGCTTGTAATGTTATGTTTTGTAAACAACTAACTAATAAATACTCCCTCCAATTCATCATAATGATTCCCTTTGAGATGGGCATAATACTTAAGAAAAATGAATAAAAATGAATAAAGGACAAATGTGGGGTTTGCTGATAAGAGAGAGAGATGAATTATTAGGAGTTAAATAAGGAGTTGTGGGGCCAAAACATTAAGAAAAGTAATAAAATAAGAGTAAAAGAGTTGTGTGGGGTTTGGTAATAGGAGAGAGGGATGAATAAAATAAGAGTAAAGGTTACCAAAAAAGGAAAGGGGAACATTACTTGAATAATCCGTTTCGAAAAAGATGGAACATTATAGCGAATTGAAAGGAGTATTAAGAAACAGCTGCAAGTTTCAATTCTCACACGTGAAAAGAGCCGTTTCAAACAATCAACCAAGATAATAAATACTCCATAGATTACAACTTATTAATGTTTTACAAAGAACCGTGGAATACTCCTAATATGATTTTGTTTATGGAAAAACTCAAGACCTTAGTAAGTTAACAATAATATGTGTGGAGTAATACTCATTTCACCATGTTAATCTCGTAAATTAAACCTAGAAAAAGAAAAGGCAAACATATATACATAAGAAGTTACTCCCTCTGTCCCGGTCATTTGTTGTCCTTTTCCATATTGGGGTGTCTCAATCATTTGTTGTCCTTTCTATTTTGAGAATGAATTCTAAGAGTAATTTGATCCTCATTCAATTTGTTCCACTTGTCATTTCGTTATTGATCATTTCCTCTTTCCTTGATCTTTGTGCCAAAACGAAAGGACAACAATTAACCAGGACGGAGGGAGTACAAATTATTGCGTGAGACGGTCTCACAACCATTGTGAGACCGTCCTATAATAAATGTAAAAAGACAACTCTTCCATTTCCTCAAGATTTTATGCTATGTTATGCTTTGCTTTTGATCTGATTTCTGCATGACGCTTTGCTTTCGCTTCTTGGGAGGAAACCTTTACACATTCAAAGTAATAAATGGGCACTATAATAAAAGGTATAGAGAAATTTATCTCTTAAATAAATTAGTTATATAGTAAAAAGATCGTCTTAATTAATTTTGTGCTCTCTCTTCTTTCTAGAGAGAGTCTTTTCTCTCTTTTGAGAGTTTTATTATCACATAAAAACTTTTCTTTCAAAGTCTTTTTCAGCGAACATTGATCTTCTTTTTCCACCTTTTCAATAGAAAACAAAAAGAAAAACAAAACTTTCCTTTTTGCATGTACTTTTGGGAAATTGCAATTCCTCTTAACTGTTGCTATTCTCTAAAGCTCTAATGATTGCATTTCGGCGCAATCTTTTGGCAGTTCTTCTTTAAGATTTCTTTTTTTGTCAGAACTTTTCTTTCATTTGCCTTGCATGCAGTAACGAATGTTGGTCCTCTTTATTATTTAAACCTTTCCTCTTCCCTTAATCTTTCCATTCTCATCTTCTTTCTTTTTATATTTCTTCCTTTTTAATTCTCTGCATCTTTTCTAAATATGGAAAACAACTTCAATTTTTATATGGAGGATATAAATCCTCCTTTGGAAACTACCTTCAATGATATAAATTTTCGCACAGAAGCGGCAAACAATCCTGGTATCATCAGTGAATGGCGTTTTCCGAGGACAGGTAGCATTGTTTCCCCTAGTCCGGAGGGGTTAGTTGATTCAGTTTTCTTCTGGAATCAGTGTCTTTTGGGCTATTTGGTTGATTATAGGCTTCTCCGAGCTTATAATGTCAATCGGATCATTGAAGATCATTGGGCCACAAGGGGTCATGTGCATGTTCGTCGAATGGGAGATCTGTATATCATTCATTTTGATGACATGCATGACCTCCAGGAGGTGCTTGATCGCAACGTTTTATTTATTGATGGTGCTCTTTTGGTCTTAAAACAGTGGCAACCTGCTTTAGTTCCACGCACGGTTACGTTTCCTACAGCTAGGGTTTGGGTACGTGTGTGTGGTTTACCTTTTGAGTATTTAAATATGCATGTTGCTACCTTGGTTGCTAGAATTTTCGGGGAGGATACGGTTATCGAGGAATTTAATACCATCCCTGATCATGATTTTCTTCGACTACGAGTTACTATTCAGTTGGGTAATCCTTTAAACCCAGGGTTTTTCCTTGCATGTTGCGAGAATAAGCTGTTATGGATACAATTCAAATATGAAGAGATCTTCAAGTATTGTGTTCGTTGCGGTCGTGTAGGACACAAGGTTTCTCAATGCATTGAGCATATTGATGATATTGTTAACAGCATTAATTCCTCTTTGGAAACAGTTATTGAACGAGGATTTGCCGTCTTTCAAACACGTTATCAGTTCACTATGTTCAACCTCAATCTTTGTGCTTTTCCTTCCACCACAAGATTCGTGACTTCAAGAATAAGGCTTGGACGACATCGAGGAAGTTATGTTCCAGCTGATTATCTCACTGAACGAGTTATTGATTTTGATTTGGGTCTTGTTGATGGAGGACGAATTTATCCGGGGATGGAGTTCGCTGTTACCGCTCTCCCCTTTGCCAGCCCAATTATTTATGATAATGTTGATATTTTAAATCAACATATGCAGCATGCAACTGATAATGGAGAAAATTTGCATGTGAATGTTGATATGGAGATGGAGGATGAGGGTAATATTTTTCCAATGATGCATGGAGATGCTCCTAATGGTAATGTTCCTCCAGTAATGCATGCAGATATTCCTACGGAGCAGAACGGTCATGGTGAGCCTGCATTGGAGGATAATGGCGTTTTTATTCAAAGGATGCATGCACAAGGTCCTACTGATCAAATTGCTCATGCAGACCATGCCAATGGTTTTGTTGTTCCTGATGGTTTTTTAGATCCCCCTAATGCTCCTCCTAATACTCCTATTATTCCTTTGGTTCCACAAGCTAGGGAGATGAATGGTTTTGGGACAGAAAATCTTTTCATTGGTGATGATTTACAGAATATTACAAATGTCCAGGAAAATCATAATAATGGTTTCATTCCAAATGGCATTATTATGGGAAGGGATCCCCTTATTGAAGCTACCGATGATCCAGACATGCATGCAGACGGTTCTCCTCCTGTTCAAGGTACTAATGCTCCTTTACCCACTGAAAATGGTCATGTTAATTTTTTTCAGGCTGAAATTACTCCTAATCCACATGAAGCTCGTTCTGAACATAATGAGAATGTTCCTTCTCCTGATCCTGTTCATTTACCACATCATAACTCTCCTCCTGCTTGGAATCAAGGGGATCCATTTTTAATTTATCGCGGTCATGGAGAGATGGAATTTAATTTCAATGAAAATGCTTTCATCCTGAATTCTATTAGAGTTCGTGTGGAAAATCAAGAAGTCCTTGTTTTTAGGGAAAATGATGATCGAGGATTCAATCAATTTATTGATGCTCCTGAAGATGTTCTTGTTTTCTTTCATGCCCCGATTGCGGATTCTGATTTTGGTAATTTTATGGCTGCGAATAATGGTTTTACCGGTTCTGGTTCTGGGTCCACGGATTCGGTTTTCTCTACTCCTGAGTGGCCTTTACTGAGTAATTCTTCTCAATCTCTGGGTATGACTGGATCTTCATCCCATTCTGATCCACTCTTTCATGATGCTTTACAAGAGCTTAATGAGGGCTTTGCTCCCTTGGATAATGGCCTTATAGCAATGCAAAATGTGGACAGTACAGTCCCTCCTCGTGTTAGCAATGACATTATTGCGTCCAATCAACCTTCCTCCTTTTTTCATAGGGATATGCAGGTGTCTAATAATGATGGTCATGACATTATTCCCCATGGAAAAGGCAAGGACTTGCGTATGGTAGCTGAAAGCTTGGGTCATTCTTTTGGGTGTCCTCCTGCTTCTCTCAAACGAAGGGCTTTCTCTGACCCAGGGACGTACTGTAGCACGGGTATGGAGTTATATGATTATGATAAAGAATTTCTTAAGGTTAATATCAATCCAAAGAAGCACAAAGAGAATTCTGTTTTCTGTCATGGCGAGAGTTCTAAACATGGCGAGAGCTTTAGACCATCTTCTCCAGGTTTCCGTTTGACTATTGCTGATGCTGAATTGGTCGTCTCCAGTTCTGATTCTGATGAAAATGGACAAGGAGCTGCTATAGGTTTTGCGGGGGTTGAACCAACTCAATCCCCTCCACCAACATGAGGTGCATCTCATGGAATTGTAGGGGACTCAAAGATTCGCTCGCCCCTACAATTTCAAAAATAAGAGCGATGACCTATAAAAATAATATGTATGATATAGTTTTTTTATCAGAAACAAAATGTAGTACGCAGTATGTTGCTTCTATTTTTCGGTTTTATGGGTTCGATCATCATGTAGGGGTTGATGCAGTCGGTTCTAAAGGGGGTCTTTGGGTTGGATGGAAGTCCTCTTGGAATATTGATTGTATCACTAAGAATCCTAACTTTATTATTATCAAGGTCAATGAATGTGGTGGACGTTTCTGGTATGTCTTCTTTGTTTATGGTTCACCAAAAAAGGAGCAAAGACAATCAGTTTGGCTTGATATTGAACATTGGTTGTCTCGTATGGATTCACATTTTATTCTACTTGGTGATTTCAACCAAGTAGAATTTAAAGAAGACAAGTTGGGAGGTAATAAGGGTTCCATTTATGGAGCAGAATTTTTCTCGGAATGGAAAGTACGTAATTCCCTTTCTGATATTGTTTATAAAGGACCGAAGTTTACATGGTGCAATAACCGTAAGGGTACCAAAAGAATTTACGAACGTATTGATAAAGGGTTGGCATCTCCTTTATGGTGTTCACTATTCCCCTATTCTGGTATAAAACATTTCCCTATTCAATGTTCTGATCATGCGCCTATTGTTTTTGATACTGGTTTTTTTGAGCCACATAAACGGAAAATCTTTCGTATGGAAGCATGGGCTTTTGAATATGAGGAAACACTTCAACTATTGAAGCAAGAATGGTTTCACTACGATAGAGGATCTCCAGTGACTAAGCTTTTGCGGAAATTACGACGAACTCGAAATGTTTTCAAGAAATGGACTCTCAATAAGCGAAAATCATGGAATGAAAAATGGTCGGAATTTGATAACAAATTAGAATTCGAACTGGAGAGAGTTTTTTCTGGACATAGTGAAGATGGTTATCAAAAATGGCATGATAGTTATATTGAATTTAATAAGGCTGCAACTCTTTATTGGCGTCAACGTTCAAAAATGCATTGGATTAAAGATGGGGATGCTGTTACTAGGTTCTTTTTTAATTCAGTTAAGCATCGACATGATCGTAATTTAATTATGGGTTTGAAAAAGGCTGATAATTCTTGGACCTTTGAGAAGCAAGAGTTAGTTGGTATTTTTGATAATCACTTCAAAGACATATATGGTGTCAATGATTCTTACGGATCATTTCGACAATATCAGGAAACCCGTGAACACTTGTTTGGGAATATAAAGTCTTTGTTATCCAATGATCAGCAGGATTATTTCTCTTCTTCGTTTACGCGTAAGGAAGTAAGAACAGCTGTTTTTCAACTTGGAGCTACTAAATCACCTGGACCAGATGGAATTCCTGCTCTTTTTTATCAAAAATTTTGGTTTCACATTAAGACTGAAGTTGAGAACGCTGTTCTCTTTATGCTTAATACAGGGAATATTTCTGCTGAATTCAACCGCACTGCTATTGCGCTCATTCCTAAGGTTTCTAGTCCGGAAACGGTCGATAATTTTCGACCCATCAGTCTTTGTAACGTTATTATGAAAATCGTTACAAAATGCATCTCTAACAGATTAAAGGGGGTCATGTCTTTTCTTGTTGGGGATTATCAAAATGGGTTTGTTCCCGGGAGACACATTGCTGATAATATCTTATTATCACATGAATTACTGCATCATATTTCCAATAAGCGTGTTGGCAAAAGGGGTCTTATTGCTGTTAAAGTAGACATGAGCAAAGCATACGATCGGTTGAATTGGAATTTCATTAGATGTACTCTTCTTTCAATGAAGTTTCCAGCCACCTTTGTCGACCTCATTATGAATTGTGTTACTACGGTTTCGTATGAAGTTTTGATTAATGGTTCGCCGGGAAAGAGTTTTATCCCTAAAGCTGGTATTCGTCAGGGGGATTCTCTTTCTTCATATCTCTTCGCATTATGCACTGAAGTTTTATCCCAGTTACTTTGTTCAGCACAAGACAAAAAATTGATTAAGGGTATACGAATCTCACGTGATTCTCCTCCTATTTCGCATTTGCTCTTTGCAGATGATTCTATTTTCTTTCTTGATGCTCAGGCAGCGGATTGTACTGCTTTAATGTCATTATTATCTCAATATGGGAACGCATCTGGTCAACGCATCAATGAAGATAAGACTACTATTACTACGAGTCCTAATTGCACTCTTCGGAATTATAAGGACTGTTTGAAAATCTTAAAAGCACCGGGACATAAAGGCATGGGTAAATACTTGGGATTACCTACTGATTTTGGATCTTCGAAAAAGGAGATTTTTGCTATGGTCATTGATAAAGTTCGTTTACGAATTCAAAGCTGGAATAATAATTATTTATCATCGGCTGGTCGACTGACTCTTGTTAACTCAGTACTTTCTTCGCTTTCCCTTTTTTCTCTATCGGCATTTAAAATGCCGGTAAGTGTGAGTTCGAAGATTAATTCTCTTCTTTCACAATTTTGGTGGGGAGGTACTATTAGGAGGAGGAGTCTCCATTGGTGTAGTAATATTATTATTAGTGCTTCGAAATCTGATGGTGGACTTGGCATTCGTAATATTGGTTGCCTTAATCAAAGCCTCTTAGCCAAAATTGGATGGAAAATTTTGGCTGCCCCTGGTAGCCTTATCAGCAGAGTTCTTGGGCCAAAATTTAAATTATTGTCTCATACAATTTTCAGCTCCTCCTTTACCACTTCTGGGAATCTTTCATGGGGAGAACGTGGCATTCGTTGGGGTGTTCAGTTACTAAGGGAGCATCTTGCTTGGCAAGTTGGTTTCCCATCTCTTCTTGATGTTTGGAAGGATAAATGGATTTTTGGCTTGTCATTGGGACAGCTTCTCGGCCTATCAGATCATGAAATCAATATGAAGCCCCCTCTTTCTGTGTGTCAATTGCAAAATGCTTCTGGGGATTGGAATGTTGAAGCGATCACTTCCATTTGTGGCAATGCTTTGGCTCCTTATATTCTTGCTCTTCCTTTGGCTGTTGATGAATTTGATGATAGTTTATTTTGGCTAAGAACTACAAATGGTCAATATTCTGTTAAAAGTGGATATGCAATGGCCTTCACACGTCATTGGGATGCCAAGGCTACTCATACGGATCATAATCGAATGACTCGTTCGTCTAAATCCTTTTGCAAACAACGTTTATGGACTCTTCCTATTCAGGGCAAATGGAAAACTTTTCTTTGGAAACTTCTTTCCAATTCTCTTCCTATTGGGCTTGAAGCCAGTAGAAGAAACCTCCCATGGAATTATCAGTGCAAATTATGTGCCTCTTTTGATGATCATTTGGAATCTTTGGAACATCTTTTTCGAGACTGTTTGATCTCTTCCCACATCTGGGCGGGTTCACCATTAGGCATTCGTAGCTTTAATGGTAACAATATCCCCATTCAGTTATGGGTTACTAATTGGATTGGTTTTCTTCTTAAGGAGGATTCCTTGGACTCTTGCATCCTCTTTATAAGTACCTTATGGCGCATATGGTGCTTACGGAATGATTTGGTCTTTCGCCCGGATTCGGTTATGGGGTTATCTTCTCAAATTCGGATTTTAACTACAGATGCTATCAACAATTCCTCTGTAGCTGCTCTTCCTCTGTCCATCCAACCCCCGGGGGACACTTCTGTGATGGAATCAATCAAGCACCATCAGCCATTTTTTATCATCAACAACAGCCTTTGCCCTGATTACATTAGGCTTATGTGTGATGCTTCGTGGTTCTCGGATTTTAAGGCTTCTGCTGGATGGGTTCTTCAAGACTCAGTTGGAGTTGTCCTCCATACTGGGCGTTCTAGTTTTTGAGCAAGCTCTGCTTTTCAAGCCGAGGCAATGGCTCTGTTTCATGCTCTCAAGGATGCTGTCAGTAAGGGTTTTTGGCATGTTGATGCTCAGTCTGATTGTCTTCCTTTGGTTCTTCTCCTTGCTGGCTGCACGGATGTTCCGCAGGATCTCAAGACTATATCTCGTTCTATTTTAAGTGTTCTTAATTCGTTTCACTGTTGTACTATAAGTCACTGTCCACGGTTTTTAAATCAGCCTGCTCATCACCTTGCAATTTCTGCAAGGTGATGTTCTTGGCCATTCCGTCAAAAAAAAAAAAAAAAAAAAAAAAAAATTAATTTTGTGGTTTTCAATAAACATATGTATGCCTGTTAGATAACTTGTAACTGACCAGATATTTTAGCTCAAAGAAATCTGCAACCAAGCAATAGGTTCATAATGTGGAGCATATATAATAAGGGTTTTTCTAACGTGTGTCCTAAGGGCATACATTATGAAGATAAATATAGGAAGATTTATTAGATATCCTCACTAATTATGATAACACTAAGTTTATTCTTACACTTCTCATGAGAATATGTTGTGAATCTTTTCATATTTATCTTCTTAATGTGTGCCTTAGAGCATCCGCAAAGGTGAGGCTCCCCATATCTTCTCTTTCCTTTTCTTATTCGTCCACCTCATTTTCCACTAACTTTTCCATTTACCCTCCTCATTTCATAATTACATTTATGCAACAATGGGGTTCCCCAATTCACACACAAAAATTTGGGAACCTCCCCAAAAGTAACACAAATTGCCTTACTTTTTTTTTGGGGAGCTCCTCTAAAAACAGTGGAACCTCAAATGTTAGGGAGCTTTGTGCAACAATGAGGAGCCCCATATGAGGAGAGAGAGGACATATGGGGAGGCACCTCCCCACCTTTGCGGATGCTCTTAGGGCACACGTTAGAAAAACCCATATAATAATAATATTTTTTTAGGGAATATGTATGAGATGTGTTCATGTGCCTGTATTTGGAGTCAACTTACAATAAAATACCTTTTCAATTCTCCCACAAATCAAATATTCCCTCCGTCCCGATCATTTGTTGTCCTTTTCCTATTTTGGGTGTCTCAGTCAATTGTTGTCCTTTCTATTTTAGGAATGCATTTGATAAGCAATGTGATCATTCACACCCAATTTGGTCCACTTGTCATTTAATAATTGGCTCCCTCCTCCTTCCTTGGTCTTTGTGCCAAAACCAAAGGACAATAATTGACCGAAACGGAGGGAGTACTACATTAAAAATTGTTTTAATGCATGTTGTCTTCATCCTTTCATACAATTCTAAGCATTTTAAGATCTTCAATGCCATCCCCCTGCACGTAAGTTACAATTCATGTTCACGTAAAATACTCTGTTTGTGGACTTTTATCTTTTAACTCATAAATTCCTAATCCTAGAGAAATAGATAGATTCTAAATACACTATATAAACACATAATATGTACATTTATTTTTCCAATTTGACTTCTAAACTCATTCCATAATATTATGTCTCGACGACTTGCCTAATCAACTACGCCTAAAGTTTATCCGACTTAACTCCATTCAATAATGTGTAATCTTAATCCCTCTCATCTTTCGATATTTCTTGATGAAACCGTGCCTATTTACCCAATCCGACAAATATAACATCATTTGAACTCTTATGTACCGAAACTTTTAAGGGGCGTATATAATCCATAAAATTGAAGAGCTACACGATATATACATACTCAAAAATACTCCGTATTCAAGAAGATAGTTTTAACATTCTAAAACACACCCTAAAATACTTTACCAAGACAGTATTAAACAAAAGGTAAATTAGAACTACGTGTATACTCATTCAGTTCCGGTCATTTGTTTACTTTTAATTAAAATAATATGGTATAGTTAATGTAAATATATAGTTGGGAATCCTATTATTACCTTTCCTATGAATGAAAACATATGATGAATTGTAGGAGATGAACAGATAAAACACGATCAATTGATAGCTCTTACAATGTCAACCTGATCGTCAAGAAAAACAGAAAATTATGATCAAATTCAAAAAGAACAAATACGTAGAGAACAAATACTAACTAACAAACAAATAGTATTTAACAATGCATAACTACAGTAAAAAGGAGTGTTTAACTCATTCATGGCAACGTCAAAAAATTGTGTACAATTCCTATTCCTATATATAATAAACGAATGCATACTGATTGAGATTAGGTGGTTAATTGGTTCATGAATCCTAAGCTTCACAGAACTCAAGCTTTTGTCTAAAATTTATCATCTATCTAATGTATGTAGTATAGTATTAACCAGGTAGTTTTTACATATTTATCTTTTGCAAAAAAAATCTTTTGATGGGTAGATAGAACTAGTTTTAAACCCGTGTAAAATTGCACAGGTATGTATTTGGGTTAGTATTAATATTTTTGGATGTATATTTGTTTTTGCATTTCTATTGTACTTATCTAGTTGGTCTAAATCTACGATCTACATAATTTATGTTTAAATTTGTTACAAACACGTGTTCACATACACTGGTTTATAAGGAAATAACGTAATCTACTCTTGTAAATAAAAATTGCATACATAAAAAACTTTACATCCGGATAAAAGAAATATAATCTAATATAATCAAATTTAACATATGTATGTAATTCATTTGCATTTTATGTTCGATCCCGTATATAAATGTTATTCCTTCTTGAAATTATGTAATTTTATTGTTATGTAATTTTGTTTTAAAAATTATGTAATTCAATTTCATTTACTCGCATTTGTAATTCATTCTACGTATATGTTATTAATTTTATTTACACGGAATGTATAAAATTATTTCATAATATTAATTCATAGAATTTTTTTCATAATATTATTTCATAGAATTTGTTGTAAGACGGAATTTATCGTATATTTGAAAAGACGGAAATCTGAAGAAATAAATACATTGCACACTCACGGGTCCCACCATAACATGAATTTCCAAAAAAAAAAAAACTGCATTAATGACGTGGCGCGCTGAGGATTGAGTATTGTCTTTTGTATTAATATAGATAAAATTTTAATCATTTATTTAATTTAAATATATAGTTTAAACTAAATTAGTAGTTTATAAATGTTTGGGCCAAAAATTACATAATAGGGAAAGGACCACTTAATAAATAATGGGCCTAATGAGAAAAAGGGGGAGCCCACGGTTGGAATAAGCACGAAGAAGGGGAATGGGCCGGCATGCACACAGAAGGAAACTGGAGCCCATTGAAGGAGGCGTCTGGAATTAGGAAAGGGGGAGTCTGCAGGGAGAAGTTAGGGAGAAGTCAGGGAGATCAGGGAGAATTGAGGGAGACGACCAAACATGGAAAGAGTTATTATGCAAGTTATATTCTCTTTCCATAATCAAGGTAGGACATGACTAGGGTTCTTACCCTATAAGTTGCCGAGGAAGCAATCAAAGAAGGACATTCATTCACACATCCACATTCTCATCAAGATATCAACTCGTCCACATACACACGCATACATTCATCCAAGATCTTACGAGTTCGATACCTCGTGTTAGCAAGATTAGTATTACGATACAATTGTAATCATCCTCCTACTCAAAGCTAGTGCAATATTTGGCAGGGTACCGTCCCTCCCGCGGTTGTTCCCACATTGGGTTTTCCGCGTCACCAAATCTTACGTGTTAATTTATATTCCGTACTTTATTTCCTTATTTAAACATCACCATACGAACAATCATTCAACTAACCAACGAGTAAGACCACATTGACCCGAATCAATCAATTCGGTAAAAAATACCTAAACAGTTTTACGCCCACCGTGGGGCATTGTGGTCGGCAATCGTTGATACTCTAAATACATGATGGATAAGCAAGCATCGGACGCCGTGTTAGGGAGCAGACAACCATCGCCACCACACACTTCTACTCAAAATCCAGCATCAACAGTGGCAACACAGGCTCCCGGACATACTTCGAGGACAACACCAACAACAAAAACCTCTCTACCTCCTAAAACTCCCGCTGTCATAACCCAAGCCATATCAGATAAGGGAGCAGCAAGCTCAGGCCTCACCCCGCCACCTAGTCCCACACAAATCTTACTTACTAGCGTAGAGAACCTCCAGAAAGCCATTGAAAACATGAGAGAAGACCAGAAGAAAGCAGAAGCTGAAGCAAGGAAGAGGGACAGAGAGCTCTGGGCGCAGATAGACATCCTGAAATAGCAGTCTACCACCCCGATGAGCAGGGCAGGGGAAGGAAGGTCTCCACTAGTAGATCTGACACAAGGGGCATAAGGCAGCAGGAATCCACTTCGACAGATACCAGCCGAACTGGTAACAAGGTTGGATCTAACTACAGTACCGACGGATGGAAGAATAACCCCCCAAGGGTTGGGATACGTCACACCAGACACCTGGCCATCAGCCAGCTGTGCGGAGGCACGAATGGGTGGCATCCCTGTCAGCGGTTTCGCAGCAACTGATCAGACACCTGGAGCAGGATCCGAGTGGAACCAGCAAGTGAACTGGAAGCAGGGGACAATCGTTACTTCAACCCCTCTAACTGCTGGGACACATCAGAACGGTGATACTACGAATGTTTTGGGTTATTGTTGTGACACCTTGTGATAAGATTGGCATGATTGATAATCGTAATATGATAATTATGTTGGATGATGCTTAGTTATGAGAATGTCAATGAGTGTTGTGATGAGTGTTGTGGTAGTAGTTGTGGGCGAACTTCGGGACGAATTCATTTTAAGGGGGGAAGACTTTAATACCCCGTATTTTGATAATATTTTGTATGAATAATTTATGTAATTCAAATAGTTAATTAATGGCATTTCTAATAATAGTTGCAGTTAAGACGTTAATTAAATCATAAAATAAGCAAGCAAGTCGGTAATTGGGCTTAGCTAATAATAGGGCATTGGGCCGTGTGCTATAATTGTAGGGATATATTTTAATGGCTTAGTACGAGTAGTAGTCGGGAATTATTTCGGGATTTAATAATAATATTAATAAGGAGAATAATAAAATAAGTAAAGGTAATATTAATTATAATATTAATAATCCTAGTAATATTAGTAATAAATTAGTAAAGGGAGTATATGGTAATCCTAGTTATGAAAAGACTAAAATATAATATGTAATAGTAATAATAGTTGTAGTAGTTGTAATAATAATAAAAATAATAATAATAATAATAATAATAATAATAATAATAATAATAATAATAATAATAATAATAATAATAATAATAATAATAATAATAATAATAATAATAATAATAATAATAATAATAATAATAATAATAATAATAATAATAATAATAATAATAATATAATAATAATAATAATAATAATAATAATAATAATAATAATAATAATAATAATAATAATAATAATAATAATAATAATAATAATAATAATAATAATAATAATAATAATAATAATAATAATAATAATAATAATAGGGCCTTGGGCTCAGGATGCGGGGGCTCGGGTGGCCGTTTACATTTTTACTAGACTTAGCTTTGCTATTGCTAAGGGTGTGGGAGCCCAGATTGTTTCTCGGCTCCCCACCAATTTCATGTAAACTTTTATTTTTATTTCAATGAAAGCTACGCGCATCCCTTTTTTTTAAAAAAAAATAATAATAATAATAATAGTAAAGAGAGAAACTTTCCTAAAATAATACTACCTTATTACTATATATATCTTGGTAGCATATTCATAAATCACTTATTCACTTTTACAACATTACATAAAAGTTAGGGAGGGATAGGAAGAATAAGAAGGAAGATAAAAAGGGAAAAGGGAATTTGGTAGTAATCAATTTGGAGATTTTAGCATCTGCTTCCATTGGATTGAATCTTTTATTTTGTAAGTTCATCTATAATCTTTCAAAGTTTTAATCTTTAATCCTTATAATCATGTTTTAAGTTTTAGTTCATCACCTAATCATGTCTAGATTAAATATAATCATCTATAGTTAAGTTTGTGACAATTTTGTTAAAGAATAAAGTTACAGCAATTTTTTAAATTTGTAAGTTGTCTTAAACGAAGTATCAGACCATCTTAATGTCGTTGTCTTAGAAAACGTAAAGAATAGACTTAGGTTATTTTCAAGTCTAGTTGATGCCTGTAAAATCTCGTAGCAATTGAACATGTAGATTTTCCAGAATAAATTCTTTATGAACATGTCGACTGAGAATCCGCGAATGAACTATAAGTCTAAAGTTTATTTTGTAAACCTAATTTATAAATTGAAATTGAGTTAGGTCTTTTTCATATATTAAAATTGGAGAGTCTAGATGATGTTAGGCTTTTGTTTCACTTGAAAAGGATTTGTTAAACATATTTTAGAGGTTAATACATTTTATGCGACGGAATTCTTCAGTATTTATGATTCCTTCAAGAAAACCCTGATAAGTCCAAAATTTTAAGAAAGTTTATTTCACAAGAACTGTAGATATGTGTCTTAGGGTTCCAACCCCATTGCTCTTGCATCGTTTGGATTTTTAGTGAATTAATTATGAATTTTATAGCGAGACTGAACTGTGCTGTAAAATGGTAGAATTAGAGATTTAACATTGAAGTTGTCAAAAGGATTAGGATGTGATTGACTTAGGATAAGTGCATGATTAGTTGGTTGGTTATGTTGTAATTGTACATAATTATGTTATGTAGGTTTTGGATTTGTAAATGATCGATTTGATTGCTTGTGTGACTTGAAGATTTGCTATCAGGTAGGAAACTACTCAATCTTGTCTTATTTCCGTTATTGTTAAAGATGGATTAAATGTATGAGGTGGTGGATAGGTGAAGGTTGTGTTTAACTGTTACAGCGATCTTTTATTATCTTTCTGGATTTTCTGCCTTATGTCATTATTATTGATTGTTGTTGGAGTTTGGAGATGAGTTTTGTGTGTATCCAGACTGTGTGTCTGAGGCGGGACTGTGTGCCCAGTTTATCCAGGCTGTGTGTCTGAGGCGGGTTTGTGTGTCCTGAAGTATGACTGTGTGTCTAGAAGAGGAGTATGACTGTGTGTCTAGAAGTGGGTCTGTGCGGTGGTGGGAAGTGGAGTATGACTGTGTGTCTAGAAGTGACTGTGTGCAGTGGTGTGTAGTGAACGGGAATGTGGTGTTAGAGTTTATTTGTGTATCAGTGATATTGCAGGTTGCTTTATTCTCATTCATTGTTTAGTTTCCTACTCAACCTCGTGGTTGACAGTGTATTCGTGAACACTTGCGGTGAACCGTTTTATGGGGAGCAGATTTGACAGGTACTAAAGATTAGCTGACTTGGGAGCATTGGGATGAGAGCTTGACTTGGACCATAGCTGAAGTCTAGATCACATTAACAATTATATCACTTTATTTATTTCCGCTGCGAGTTTTATTTATTTTTATATTAAGTTTTAGTTGGTTAATTTGTAATAAACATGTATTCACTAAAGTTTTAATTTAAAGTACTTTGGTATTGTTGTACTTTGTTATTCACTACCTCGGGAAACCGAGATGGTAACAGTCCTATTTATTTGGGAATGTCTAGCTAAATGTTTCTAAATAAAAGGGGGTGTTACAAGAACCTTCAAGAGCTCGGGTCAGAAGGCAGTATATTGAACCAAAGAAGCGGTGACCGACAAAGGACCCAGTTCAGGCAAAGATAACAAATCAAGAAGATTTTGAGCTAAAAGAAATACCGAGCAGGTCCTGTGGCTGCCACCCCCACTCGAGAAAGCAAAGACCAGATGCCTATGCCGACTCACCATTCGTGGACACCATATCCATCACAGTCATGCCAAAGGGATTCACAAATCCAAATATGCCTCTCTTTGACGGCACATCAGATCCCTTTGACCATATAAGACAGTACAAGCAGAAGATGATGACAGTAACAGCCGTAGGGCAAGTCAAAGAGGCTTGCATGTGCAAAGGATTTGGATCCACCTTAACAGGACCGACACTTCGATGGTTTGTGAGCCTGCCCAACAGGTCAATATCCACATTTGCGGAATTAGTGAACGCATTCACTCTACAATTTGCAAGCAGCAGAAAGCCGCAGAAGCATGCAGGAGATCTGTACAGAATCGTCCAGGGGGCAGGAGAGACCATTGGAGAATACAATACTAGGTTCAACAATGAGAAGGTATCAGTACGAGAGTGCGACGTTTCGACAGCACTAGAAGCCTTCAGAAGAGGCCTCCACCATGACTCCAACCTATACAAGCAGCTGACTATGCATCTCTGCCATAGTTTTGAGGCAGTACAAGAAAAGGCAGCTGCCACAATCAGATTGGAAGAAGACATCCTAGTCAGAGCCAGCCTACCTAATACACCAAGTGTTTCTAGTACCTCAGCCGTGGACAAATCAGGAAGAAAGCAAACCACCAGCAAGAAGGACGAGAGATACAGGCCATATGGAAGGGGATTCAACAGAATCGAGGAAAATCAGCAACTCCCTACTCTGGCAGAATATGGATTCACTACGGGTGTCGGAGGAATCCCGAAGGCACTCTGGGAGATGGGAGATGGAGTCAGGTGGCCCAACCCACCAGTAGAGGGACAAGCATGGAGAAAGGATAGCAAAAAGAAGTGTGAGTTCCATCGTGATATTGGGCACAATAATGAGGATTGCTACACATTACAGAGAGAGATCAAGCATATATGAACAAGGAAAGCTGAGCCGCCTATTACCACGTGGCGGCAAGCAACAGGATAAGGTAGGCACCACCAAACCTGCAACCCCACCCACATGCACCAAAATCATAAACGTGATAACAGGCGGCTCAGACCTAAGTGGGTTGACATACTCAGCAGTTAAGAGACGTGCTACCGAGCCCAAAGGAGATAGGCCAGCAAATTCTTGCAGAATTTCTCACAGCAACTTACCAGCTGTCAGCTTTGATGAAGGAGATACGTACGATGAGCGAAAGCATCATGACGCACTTATTATCACCCTATCAATGGCCAATTACACAGTTAGAAAGGTCCTGGTAGATACAGGCAGCTCGGTCAACCTGATCATGCTGAAGACCATAGAAAACATGGGATTCAGCGAGAAGGATTTGCAGAAGAAGACTATTCCGCTGGTAGGCTTCAGTGGGGAGACTGCCAACTCACTGGGCAAGATAGTTATCCCAAACTATGTGGGAGGAGTCAACAAGCAAGTCAGGTATCTGGTTATAGACGGACCTTTCACCTACAATGTCATTCTGGGAAGGTCGTGGCTACACCAGATGAAAGCAGTCCCCTCAACATATCACCAATGCATAAAGTTCCCCACACCATGGGGAGTAGAGACAATAAGAGGAGATCAGGAGGAAGCTAGAGGCTGCTATAAGAAGGCACTAAAGTGCACTGCCAGCCCTCCCGCATAACAATTTTAGAAACAGCCTGTCCAGGACGAATACATCGAGCCCCCGGCAGAAGATCTAGATCAAATTAACCTGGACAAGCTGCACCTAGAAAGAACTGTGCTAATTAGAGCAGGATGCACAGAAAGCTTGAGACAGCAACTAATCAAATTCCTGCAGGAAAACATGGATTGTTTCGCATGGTCACACGATGACATGATAGGAATAGATCCGTCCATCATAACGCATAAGCTTAGTGTGGACCCAAAGTGTAAACCCATCCAAATAGAGAAGAAGAAAGTTTGCAAGAAAGAAACAAGGTGATCAACCAAGAGGTAGATCGTCTGCTGGCAGCAAAGAAAATAAGAGAAGTAAAATATACAGAATGGCTATCTAACGTGGTGGTGGTGCCTAAGAAGAATGGGAAGTGGAGAGTATGTGTGGACTTCACTGAGCTCAACAAGGCATGCCCTGAAGATCCCTTCCCGTTGCCTCATATTGATGCAATGGTATATGCGACAGCTGGACATGAGATGTTGACATTCCTGGACGCATGGAGTGGATACAATCAGATCAAGATGGATCCTGCAGATCAAGAGAAGACGGCATTAATGTCTGAGAGAGGAATATATTGCTACAACGTCATGCCATTCGGCCAAAAGAACGCAGGCTCCACGTATCAAAGGCTGGTTAACCGCATGTTCAAAGAGCAGATAGGAAGAACTATGGAGGTATATATTGATGACATGGTGGTAAAATCAGAAAAGCCAAAGATCACATGCGGCACCTGGCAGAAACATTCAGCACACTGAGGGAATACAAAATGAAGCTAAACCCATCTAAATGTACCTTCGGGGTATCCTCTGGAAAATTCTTAGGCTACATTGTAACTCAAAGAGGGATAGAAGCTAGCATCGAGCAGATCAAAGTCGTCTTACAACTGGAGTTACCTGAAAAGCCTAAGGACGTTCAAAGACTAGGTGGAAAGGTAGCAGCCTTAAGCAGATTCATCTCAAGATCTTCAGATAAGTGCAGGCTGTTTTACGACATACTAAGAAAAAGTTAGAAGTTTGAGTGGACCGCGGATCACGAGCAAGCTTTCGAGAGTCAAACACTACCTCGCAGCCCACCACCGCCGTCGGCCGGAACCAGGAGAACCACTATTCCTATACCCGGCCGTCACGCAGGTGGCAAGTGAGCGCTGTTCTAGTCGAGAGCAGGAAAAGGAGCAGAAGCCAGTATACTACGTAAGCAAGTCTCTGCTGCCCGCAGAGACCAGGTATACATCTCTTGAATAATTAATACTAGCACTGGTAGTAGCATCTCGCAAGCTGCGCCCCTATTTTGAGTCCCACACCATACATGTTGTGACCAACTACCCATTGAAATCTATCATGAGGAAGCCTGAACTGTCAGGCAGAATGTCGAAGTGGTCTGTACACCTCAGTGGGTACGATATCCAAGATGACCCCGAACAAAGAATCAAATTGCAAGCATTGGCCGACTTTGTGTCGGACTTCACCCACCATCCAAAAATCGGGCGATGAGGAAATCCTCACCCTAGAGGGGAACAAGGAGCCAAAGGTCTGGCAGATGCATATTGATGGAGCCTCCAACCAAAGGGGGGCAGGAGTAGGGTTAATCATGTGGTCACCACAGGAAGACCTGATAGCACAAGCGGTGAGATGTGAATTCAAGGCAACCAACAATGAAACAGAGTATGAGGCCTTGATACTAGGAATGAAGCTAGCTCTGGAGTTAGGAGTCAGGCACCTGTGTATATCAGCGACCCTCTACTGATAGTCAATCACGTAAACGATGAGTTTATAGCCATAGATTCAAAAATGATTGCATACTTAAAAGTAGCAAAGGAGTTAAAACAGAAATTCGAAACTTGAAAGCTTAAGCAGATTCCCAGAGATCAGAACGTGGAAGCAGATGCCTTAGCAACTCTGGGGGCAACATTCAAACCGACAGAACTTTCCAGCATTTTGAATAGTACACATGCTAGAGCTTTCCATCAAGAATACAGATGAAATAGATAAAGGAGAACTGGAGGATCCACAGAACGGAGAAGGAGTCTAGGCAGCTACAGAGGTAGGTGAGAACTCTCAACCAGCCGATCAGCCGACCGAACAGGCAGTTAAAGCTCTCAGACAGGGATACTTCTGGCCCACAATGAAGGCAGATGCATCAGAATATGCGCAAGTGTGACGCCTGCCAGCACTCAGCACCAATGATCCATCAGCCAGCAGAACCCTTGCACCCTATCATTTCTCCCTGGCCATTCATAGCATGGGGCATGGATATAGTAGGACCTCTGCCAAGAGCCATAGAAAACAGGACATGGATGCTGGCGATGACAGATTACTTCTTCAAGTTGATAGAGGCAGAAGCATTCACAGAAGTAAAGGACAAACAAGTCATTTCGTTTATAAAACGAAACATCATTTGCAGGTTTGGTATCCCATCAGAAATCATATGTGACAATGGCTCACAATTCATCTCCAACGATACCGAGGGATACTATGCCAGGTAGAACATCACCCTAAAAAAGTCAGCACCCAAGACTCCAAAGTCCAACGGGCAAGCTGAGTCCAGCAACAAAATCATCATGGACAATCTGAGAAGGAGGTTACAGGAGTTAGGAGGAAAGTGGGCAGATGAATTGCCACTGGTGTTATGGTCAGATAGAACGACACCAAAGGTAGCAACAGGTCAAACACCCTTCGGCCTGGTGTTTGGCGCGGAAGCAGTCATCCCATCAGAAGTTCTAGTTCCCACCTACAGGTATGGACGTATGACAGGGGAACTGAACAATTCAGAGATGGTCAGAAGCCTGGACACAGTTGACGAGCTGCGAGCAAGCACAAAAATACGTCTAGCTGCCTACAAGAAGTCAGTGGCCAGGAGTTACAACAAGAATGTGAAAGTCAGGCTCCTGGAGGTAGGAGACCTAGTTCTCCGAGAGGTGTTTCAAAACACTAAGAATCGAAAGGCAGGCAAATTCGGCTACAAATGGGAAGGACCATACCAGGTAGAAGGAGTTGTTGGCCATGGTGCATACAGACTGATGACTATGGACAGTCAAATCATACAACGCCCATGGAACATACTTCACCTGAAGAGATATTACTTTTAATAATAAGTAGATTTTAGCCTTCAGGATGATGTACTATGAAAAGACAAATCATTTTGAAATTAAAATAAAAATCCGGAAGTAGGCATACTGCCAATTTCACTCCTATTTCTGGTGTCTCTAACTATTTTAAGATTTTAAACTGCTATTAGATGGTGTGGTCTGGCAGCGTCCTGGGACCACAATTGCTCTGGTACCCCATGAGATGGCGTCAGGTACTTCACATCATTTTAATAGATTTTCCTATTTCCAGGCTACTCTAGGTACATCACTCTGAATCCTAGTGTCTATGGTACGTTGAAAGGGTATCTAGCAGGACTGTCAACTGGCAACGCGGGGTGAAGAGGCACATGGCACTCCAATATGCCTAACTTATTTTCTCTACACGGAGCACCCTCACCAGGCGAACTGTGGAACATACGAAAGGGAGCCTGGTTGATAGCTAAACACGCTTACCCAGCTACCCCTGATACCACCCCCTGGACGTAGATCGCATTAATCGCAATTAATCAGGGCCCCAGCATGCATGCACATGCATGAAACGTAGGGATCTCTGCGCTACCAGAATCCTGCAGCGTCCCATTGGTCCTAGAATAACGATAAACTTGCCTAAATTACGCCCCTTTTGGCTTTAAACGTGATGAACACTGTTGGACCATATAGATATATGATTAAGTTTTGATAATGATAAGTGTGTGCTTTATTTCATATACTCTTGCTTGTAATTGTTTGTTTAGTCTTTGTTAGATTAACTTAGGTTTACAAGCTTAGCAAGTAATGTTATAGCTCTCTTAGCTATAACATTAAAGATTTGTGAAGCGTCATTCAAGTCATGTTATAACAGCTTGAGCTATAACATTGGAAGTTCTTAAGGCATCATAAGCAACTGTAACAAGTTTCAAGTATGATGATCATTCAAGCAAAAGGCTAGATCAAGTCTTTAACAAAGTTCAAGATGAAGAGCTTTTGGTCAAGATAAAGAGAAGATCCTTTACTGAAGATCTCCAGGAAGATTAGTTAGTATAGGTCTTCATCTAATGACGGTATCTTAAAGATAAGAGTATTGGGAAGTAAAGTTATAGCTATTTCACCTATAACTTTACTAACCAAACTTAAAGTTATAGCTGTTTCTACTATAACTTTAGGTAGCATTTTTAAGGCACGATTTTAATAGTTTTAAAATCATTTTTCAAAAGATAAAATTCTTTTAAACATATTTCGAAATCTTTTGTGTATATAGTAGAGTTGAATTATGGGTTATTATAATTGGTAACTTGCATGTTCCTATTGGTTAGTAAAACGACTTATGGTTCGTCATGCTACCTAGGGTTTGCTAGTCTATATAATCTAACCCTAATCCAAGAAGATAGGTTTTATCCAAGATTGGACACGGGCCTAGGGTTTCAGCCGTGAGCCGCAAAAACCGTTGGGGCGTGTGAGGTGGTTGTGTTTAAGTAATCTATCTAATCAAATCTAGCTTATATTTATATAAGATATTTCCCTATCTTTATAATATATGATTTGATTTGTTTACTTATCCTAACATCTTAAAGATATAGTTTTACTTGTTAAATAAGATTTACTTTTATCTTATTTACTTAAACTATAATATCTTGGATTAAAATTAGGGAAGAGATAAAAATTTATCTCTTATACCCTTGCCGCCTATCTCACGGCATCCTAGGGTTTCGTGCAAAACCTAGTACCCACTTTTACTATAAATACAATTGATCATTCTTCATTTATCTAAGCTTTTCGAAATACAACAAACTTTGCAAAACATATTCGAGTTTAATTTCTAATTGTTTTATTGTTTTGTTTTAGAAAATATTTACGAAACGTCGTGCTCTTCAAATTGCTTGTCTTTCTTAAAGGTTACGTCATAAGATAATAGTACTTCATATTGTTTCTTACTCGTTCAATTGTGTGAACACTTAGAAGAACAATCAAGTGCTTTCTTAGTAACTTAAGATAGTCAAATCGAATATCTTGTGATATTCAAATCGAGTTATAGTTAGAGTTAACTATACGAGTTGGGTTGATATTTTTGTAATCCGGAGTAAGGTACTAAAATTATTAATCGAGAATAGTGGACGTAGGCTTCGACGTGTGAAGCTGAACCACTTCAAATATCGTGTGTCTTTGCATCTTTCGTTTCTGTCATTTCATTACGTTCATAATCAATTAATTAATTAGTTAAAGTTTAGTCAATAAACTTTAAGTAATTAATTACCTTGATATAAAATAAAAAGTAGGCATAATTTTTAAATACTCAATTCACCCCCCCTCTCGAGTATTTCGGGTGTGATAGACTCTTCAATTGGTATCAGAGCCTCGTGCTCTTGATTGCCTAACCGCAAAGAGGCTAGATCCGTCTATCTTTTTATCTTTTTATTTTATTTTTATTCCGCTGCCTTACACGTGTGAAATGGATTCCAAGTATCTTAAGTGTCCCGTCTTTGATGGGAAGAATTATGGACTTTGGAAAAACATGATGACACACTACATAAAAGGACATGATTGGGAGTGCTGGACGATTATAAAGAACGGACCACATAAAATCTTGGTCGCATCTTCGGAAGGCACTACCTATGAAAAAAAAGAAGAAGACTATGTGGAGGCTGATTACAAGAAGGCTGAGAAAAACTCGAAAGCGATAAGCCTGTTACAAAACGGCATAACATCAACTGAATTCGATCGTTTTTCTTCTTGTACTTCGGCCAAGGAAATATGGGATGGTCTTGAATTGGCCTATGAAGGAACGTCGGCTGTAAGGAAATATCGTATTGACCTGCTGATTCAAAAATACGAACTCTTTAGAATGGAAAATAATGAATCACTTGATAGCATGTCAAGCACGATTTTCTACTATAGTCAATGAGCTCAAAAATCTTGGTAAAACTTTCAACTCCGAGGATATTTCTAGAAAAGTACTTAGGAGTTTAACCAAGAAATGGCGTCCCAAGGTCACGGTTATGGAAGAAGTAAGAGATCTCACTTCTCTCCCTTATGCAGAACTCATTGGTGCTCTTATGGCTCATGAACTCGTCCTGGATGACGATGAGGCCGAGTCCAGTAATAAGAAGAGCATGGCTCTACAAGCTTCTGCTAAGGAAGAAGAAGAGGTAGAAATAGAGGACGAAACGGTCTTGTTTGCTAAACGATTCAACAAACGCATTTTCAGAAATAAGCAAGCAAAATCGTTCAATAACAATAATAATATGTTCTCTAATAAGAAAGTTTCAGAGTCAAAAAATACGTTTGCTAATAGAGGATGCTTCAAGTGTGGAGAATCCGGTCATATGATTAAGGATTGTCCCACATGGGAGAAAATTAAGGACAAAGCAAAACGTGAGAAGACTAAAAGGGAATTCAAGCAAGTGATGATAGCATCTTGCTGGGGAGATCTAGACCCTGAGGACGACGAAGCATCAGAAGAAGAAGAAGAAGTTGCTAACCTATGCTTAAGCAACGTCGGTCTTGACCTCTTCTCAGACAATGACAAAGATAGTGTGGACTCCTACTGCTGCTTCCTAGGAGATTCCGATTCAGAAGAAGAAGAAGAGGTAAGCTATCTTGAACTTAAGAAGAGTGTCAAGAAACTTTCTAAGAATGCTTTAATAGAATATTTCGAGCAATCTCTTGATAAGTGTCACGAACAAGAGATGGAATTGAGAGATTTGAAAGAACAAATTCTCGATATTGCTGAAGAGAATCAACTCCTTAAGGCAAAGGCCAAAAAGCTCAAATCTAAAGTTACACTAATATAGCTACAACTTCGTATTCGACAAATCTTTGAGAAGAAGGTTCTTGAGTCTAAAGTTATAGCTAACGAAGCTATAACCTCAGACCTAAAACTCAACATTAAGCATCTTCAAGCCAAAGTTATAGCTAGTGAAGCTATAACATTGGAATTGAGGAAAGTCAAAGAGCTTCTTGAGACCAAGGCTACGGCTAGAGAAGCCGTGATCACGATCAAAAGAAGGAGATTGAATCTCTAACTCAAAGAATTAAAGGAATCTAAGACTGTTCTTTTAAATACTAAAAGAACGCATACCGAGATGGTACGAGTTCTTAATGATAGATTCCAGAACTTTCGTGACAATTATAAAGAGACTCATCCTCCCAAAGTCGTAGAGACAGACCATTCCAAATGCAACAAAGAAATAGAGTCCCTAAAGGAATTACTTTTGCATGCTAGAAAAGTTCATGAGAAATGGGAAGGTAGCACACGTGTTTTAAATTTCCTAACTGAGCAATCAGATAATAACATGAAAATGGGATTAGGACACGAGTGCCACGGTCGTAGACATCACTCTAAATGCAAATCAACCCCTTCCGAACGAGACTTCAGAAGGAGAAAATATACAAATTTACCCGAATACTTGATTTGCAATTACTTTGTGGTCATACTTTGACATATCCAAGAAAATTGTGTCAAATATGCTCGGGATTTAAGTAAAGGAATTAACTTTGTCAAAGCATCGACACTATCTTCGAGAAAAGCGTCAATACCCCATCCGAACCAAGTACCGTGAAAAACGCAACAATGATCATCGTTGGTTTTACGATATGAGCTTCGATTTCAAGAAGGCTACCAAATCAAAACAAACACCTGAGCCCTTCAAAACCAAAGCTCCCCCCAAACAACCTGAAAGACCACGACATAAGGAACCCATAACTCAACCCAAGACGGTTCCTAAACAAACCCATTCGCCTCCAAAACGTAAAGTCATAAAAAGGGTTTGGGTTAGAAAAGACCTAGTTTTTAGAGTGACTAACGTCAAAGAACCCAACTTAGCTTGGGTACCTAAAAACTGTATCTAATCATTTTGCAGGTTGTGGTGAAAGAAAATAATCTATGGTACCTTGACAGTGGATGCTCAAGGCACATGACTGGAGATATAAACTTATTTCTTTCACTTGAACCCTTTGATGGAGGTAAGGTCACATTTGGTGACAACAAGAAGGGTAAGATCATCGGTGTAGGTAAAGTTGGAATATCATCTTCTCATGCAATTAGTGATGTTTATCTTGTTAGTGGTCTCAAACACAACTTGCTCAGTATCTCTCAATTATGCGGCAAAGGAAATAAAGTTGTTTTTCATTCAGATTCATGTCGAATAATAATTGAAGGAACAAGTAGTGTTGTGCTTGAAGGACACCGTAGAAGGAATGTCTATATGATTGACTTAAATAACATTCCTACTAATTCATTCACATGCATGAAAGTAACGACAGATGATCCGTGCCTTTGGCACAAAAGATTTACTCACATAAATTCAACAACCTTGAATAAGCTAAAGAAATGGGATCTGGTCGAAGGACTTCCATCAATCAAATTCGATCAAGAAACTCTATGTGATTATTGTGCCCATTGCAAGCACGTTAGATCATCGTTCAAACCAAAGAGAATAGTAAGTACCAAAGAACCACTAGAACTCGTGCACATGGATCTTTGTGGCCCAGTGAAGGTAAGAAGTAGAGGTGGATCCAGGTATGTCTTCGTTCTAGTTGATGACTATTCTAGATTTGTTTGGCCAATCTTTCTAAACTCAAAAGATGAGACTTTCGAGGAGTTTGCAGTTCTAATGAAACTTGCCCAAAATAAGTATAAATCAAAATTAATTTCCATTCGTACGGATCATGGCACCGAATTTGATAATCAAGCTTTTATACAATATTGTAGGGAGAATGGTGTTGGGCATAACTTCTCAGCACCACGAACCCCACAAAGAAACGGTGTTGTGGAACGTATGAATAGAACATTGGAGGATATGGCACGCACGATGTTATTGTGTAGTGGCCTACCTCGAAATTTTTGGGCAAAGCTATTAGTATCGCATGCTATGTTCATAATCGAGCTTTGATTAGACCTATTCTCAAGAAGACTCCTTATGAGCTTCTTAGGGGACGTAAACCTAACATATCACATCTACGTTGCTTCGGGAGTAAATGTTTCGTCCATAATAAATGGCAAAAATAGATTAAGCAAATTCGATCCCGAGTGACGACGGGTATTTGTCGGTTATTCTAATCATAGTAAAGAATATAAGGTTTTTAATAAAAGAACCTTATGCATCGAAGAAAGTGTTCATGTTGTTTTTGATGAGAATAATATGTTTGACAAAGCTGAACATGAGGAAGAAGAATATTTGAACGAACATGATTTCCGACTATCCAGGGATGAACTTCCAGAATTGGATGAGGAAGATAAAGAAATGGAGGGCACAAATGATGAACAAGGAACCCCTTCGAATGATAAAGGAAAGAGTACTGAGAGTTTAGTTGATGATACTAAAACCTCTTCTCAATCCAAGCAATTGGAGGATAAAGTTATAACTGATGAAGCTATAACTTCAACTTCCAATCAACAAACTAAGTCCAAAGTTATAACTGATTCTGTTATAACCCCAGACTTGGATTCAGGGGGAACAAGGCTTGAACCCCAATCATTCGAAGAAGGTGAGACGAGTTCAGATGAAGATGTGCCTCGTATTTCTAAGAAATGGAAATATAAGGATTCCCATCCAATGGAAACCATCCTAGGTAGCTTGAATGAAGGCGTTCAAACTCGGAGAAGACTTAACAACTTTTGCTCTTTCTACTCCTTTTTGTCAACCATTAAGCCAACAAATATCAAAGAAGCACTTGCCGAACCAGATTGGATCGTTGCCATGCAAGAAGAGCTTCAACAGTTCGAACGAAACAAAGTGTGGCATTTGGTTCCAAGACCTAAAGATCGAACGGTCATCGGTACGAGATGGGTGTTTAGAAACAAGCTGGACGATATAGAAGTTATTGTTCGAAACAAAGCTAGATTGGTTGTACAAGGGTATAATCAACAAGAAGGAATTGACTACGATGAGACCTTCGCTCCTGTAGCCAGACTTGAGGCTATTAGATTGTTAATAGCATTTGCTGCTCATAAAGGAATAAAACTTTTTCAAATGGACCTTAAAATAGCTTTTCTTAACGGCTATTTGAATGAGGAGGTTTTTGTTGAACAACCCCCAGGATTTCTCGATAGCAAGTTTCAAAACCACGTTTTCAAATTAGATAAAGCTTTGTATGGTTTGAAATAAGCTCCGAGATCGTGGTACGACAGATTGTCAAAATATCTTCTAGAAAGTGGTTTTAAAAGAGGATCTGTCGACAAAACCCTATTCCTGAAAACTGAGGTTTCCGATTTATTAGTCGTACAAATATACGTTGACGATATTATTTTTGGTTCAACTAATAATCGTCTATGCAAGTATTTTTCAGATTTAATGACCTCAGAATTCAAGATGAGTATGATGGGAGAACTCAAGTTCTTCCTTGGACTCCAAATCCAACAAACTCCTGAAGGGATTATGATACACCAACAAAAATACATCAAGGAGCTAATCAAGAAATTCGGTATGGAAAATTCTAATTCTAAGCCAACTCCTATGGGTACTGAGAAGAAGTTGACTTTGGATGAAAACGGTAAGTCTGTCGATGAGACGACTTATCGAGGTATGATTGGTTCTCTTCTTTATTTAACTGCAAGTCGTCCGGATATCATGTTTAGTGTATGCGTATGTGCTCGATTTCAATCGTGCCCTAAAGAATCGCATATGATTGCAGTTAAGAGAATCTTGAAGTATTTAATTGGTACATCTAAATTATATCTGTGGTATCCTCTTGAGTGTAATTTCGATCTCATAGGGTATTCGATGCGATTATGCAGATGTTCACTTGACAAAAAAAAGTACTTCCGGCATAGCCACATTTGTTGGACCGTGTATCATCACGTGGGGATCCAAGAAGCAAAATTCTTTGCATTATCTATCAAGGCCGAATACATTGCTCTTTGGATTGGTATGTTTTCAACTTTTATGGCTTAAGCAACAACTATGTGATTATGGTGTTAATGTAGGGTGTATACCTATTTTATGTGACAACACAAGTGCTATAATTATATCTAAAAATCCTGCACAGCACTCACGAACAAGCATATAGACATTAGACACCATTTTCTACGGGATCATGTAGATAAGGGCAACATAAGACTGGAATTTTGTAGTACAGAAAAACAATGGGCTGACATTTTTACCAAAGCATTGGCTAGAGAACGTTTTGAGATTTTACGATTGGAAATTGGTTTAATTGGTGGCAACTAAACTTGTCACAAAAATTTTATTCTCTATATGACTGACTAGATTTGACGAGATTGTATGACTGTGTCCGTATTTTTAGTTGCACTTTTATTTATGTCAACTTTATATTATATTATGAGAATATTCCATTTTCTAGTCATATATATTTTAAGTTTATTATGAGCCAAGAGTCGTAACCAACTGCTCGTTTTTCTTGCCAAAACCGAAATTTCCATAAGTCTATCTCTTACCATATCTTACTTTATCCTTATATATCTTACCATATCTTTTACCCTAACCACTTGTCTATCTTTTGGTAAATCTTTTAATAAAAAAAAAAAAAAAAAAATCGAAATTTACCTAACTTCTCTCCACACGCCACCCCCACTATCCTACTTCCCTTAAATCTCTTTACCATAATAAGATTCCAACTCCCATAAATACTCCCTCCTACCGTCACCATCACCATCACAAACACAAAACCCAAAGCTCTCTTTTTAGACTTTTCTACACACTCAACCTCCAAAATCCTTTGATCATCATGACTCCTCCCTCAACCCGTTTTCACTCGCCCTCAACTCGGTCCACAACTCGGACCGGGTCCTCCAAACCTTCATGCACTAAAACCTATGTCCCTATCAAAACTCCCTCACCTTCATCAAACCAAAAAACAACTAACCCCGATCATAACCGGGTTGATCCTAACTTAGAAGGGAAAAGACGGAAGTTGAATAAAGGGAAAAAGAAGGCCGTGGGGTTTGAAGACTCGGTGGAAGAGACTGAGGTTGTAGCTACTCAAGAAGGTCCCCAAAGGACAATGTTTCGGGAATATATGCCGAATGCAACATCAAAGGGGCTTTATACACTTCGACTCACCGCGGATGAAAGAACCCGTGTCAACAATGTTATGAGGTACGGTATTCATGGTGGTCGTCTCTATTCCGAAAAGTGGTATGGAAAAATCGAAGCCTTGCAATTCTTTAAGGATTTCTTGAATTTTCAAGAATGGAAGAAAGTTTGTTCCTTTGTTGGTCCGGTTTATCCTATAGAGGTAATCCAATTTTATTCTTCCGTCTCTGTCAAAAATAATGTGTTGCATGCGGTGGTGAATGATACCGAAGTCAAAATCTCCCTTGCCGATTTTTGTACTCTGTTTTCGGTCCCTGATGATGGGATCAAAATAAATCCGAGTGCGGAATGGGGAGATGTGACGGAGGAAGAGAAGCTTAAAATTAAGAAGTCGTTTGATGTTGATGCTACGGGGTCAAGTAACATGCTTACGGGGTCGTTTACTCCAAAATTGAAATTCTTTCTTAATTTCATTTGGAACACCGTTGTTCCGAGAAGGGGTGGTCGTGATAAGTTGTCTAGCTATGAGATGTTGTTGTTGTCTAGGTGGCTCGAGGGAACCAAAGTTAGTCTTCCTCGTCTTATGTTTCATAAAATCATTCAAACTCGTGTTTGTGTCACTGAGGAAAAATTTTATACAACTTTGGATTTGCCTTATGGCATGTGGGTCTCTCGGCTTTTTGAACAACAAGGGGTGATTGGGATTTCTAGTTATGGTGTAAAGGTGAAAGATGAGATGTGTGACACTCATCTTAAATTGATGAAAGTTGGTGTTATTGGACCCGATTTGGTGTTTTTGTCGAAAGGGAATGTGGTGGAGAAATCGCCTGATGTGGTCTCGGTTATTGAACAAAAATTGGAAGTGTTTATGGCAAGTATTTGTGAGAAATTGGATGCACAAAATAAGATGGTTGTGGAGTTGGTCTCGGGTTTGGGAAAAGACAAGGGTGAGGCTTCGGGTTCGAAGGGTTCGGATCATGGTGAAGTCTTGTCTTATTTACATGGGCTTGAAGCACGAGTGGATGCTATGGATACGGATGCGGCTAGGGCGGCAAAGGAGTGTGTTCGTCATTCTAGTTCGTTAGCTAATTTGGCTAGTCAAGGTGGGGCTTTGTGGAAGGAAGGGAAGGCTATGCATGAGGATATGCGGGTTGTGTACGAGGCTACTCAAGCCTTGTCAATGAAGGTTCTTAATTTTGAGCGGTGTCTCACGGCTCAAGCTAATCATGTCCGTTCATGCTTTGATCGTCTTGACTCTCTTGAGTTTAGGACCCGTCCCGGTTATGTCAACCCCAATTTCGTGAAACGTGACATTCCTTGAACCCGTCCTCCTCTTTTCCTTACCTTTTCTTTTGTTAGACTTTATATTTTGAATAATTGTCTAATTCGGCCCATTTTGGCTTACTTCTCATTCGGCCCATTTGGCTTAAAACTCTTGTTCTCATTCGGCCCAGTTGGCAATTAGACTAATTTGGTTTGTAGTATGCTTATTTTCTATTTTGGCATGTTAATGTAGATTACTTTCTCGTTTTCTAATATCTCTTTGCATACTTAAATTGTGTCTCGACTAATATTATTCTAGTTGTTTTATGTCTTTTCTCGTCTTTTCGATGATGTCAAGAGGGGGAAGAAATCTTCGTGACTTAAGTATTTGCCTAAGCTTGCTCCTTGTCGGAATCTTTAATCTCTTAAGGTCCTTAGATGCTATACTTTGTATATAAGTGATTGTTCTTGCGTTCAACTGTCTATGACTTTTTATAGTATTATGTTGAGGGGGAACTTACACTTAGTCACAAATCTTAAGACACTTGTCATCATCAAAAAGGGGGAATTTGTTGGACCATATAGATATATGATTAAGTTTTGATAATGACAAGTGTGTGCTTTATTTCATATACTCTTGCTTGTAATTGTTTGTTTAGTCTTTCTTAGATTAACTTAGGTTTACAAGCTTAGCAAGTAATGTTATAGCTCTCTTAGCTATAATATTAAAGATTTGTGAAGCGTCATTCAAGTCATGTTATAACAGCTTGAGCTATAACATTGGAAATTCTTAAGGCATCATAAGCAACTGTAACAAGTTTCAAGTATGATGATCATTCAAGCAAAAGGCTAGATCAAGTCTTTAACAAAGCTCAAGATGAAGAGCTTTTTGTCAAGATAAAGAGAAGATCCTTTACTGAAGATCTCCAGGAAGATTAGTTAGTATAGATCTTCATCTAATGACGGTATCTTAAAGATAAGAGTATTGGGAAGTAAAGTTATAGCTATTTTACCTATAACTTTACTAACCAAACTTAAAGTTATAGCTGTTTCTACTATAACTTTAGGTAGCATTTTTAAGGCACGATTTTAATAGTTTTAAAATCATTTTTCAAAAGATAAAATTCTTTTAAACATATTTCGAAATCTTTTGTGTATATAGTAGAGTTGAATTATGGGTTATTATAATTGGTAACTTGCATGTTCCTATTGGTTAGTAAAACGACTTATGGGTCGTCATGCTACCTAGGGTTTGCTAGTCTATATAATCTAACCCTAATCCAAGAAGATAGGTTTTATCCAAGATTGGACACGGGCCTAGGGTTTCAGCCGTGAGCTGCAAACCGTTGGGGCGTGTGAGGTGGTTGTGTTTAAGTAATCTATCTAATCAAATCTAGCTTATATTTATATAAGATATTTCCCTATCTTTATAATATATGATTTGATTTGTTTACTTATCCTAACATCTTAAATATATAGTTTTACTTGTTAAATAAGATTTACTTTTATCTTATTTACTTAAACTATAATATCTTGGATTAAAATTAGGGAAGAGATAAAAATTTATCTCTTATACCCTTTCCGCCTATCTCACGGCATCCTAGGGTTTCGTGCAAACCCTAGTACCCACTTTTACTATAAATACAATTGATCATTCTTCATTTATCTAAGCTTTTCGAAATACAACAAACTTTGCAAAACATATTCGAGTTTAATTTCTAATTGTTTTATTGTTTTGTTTTAGAAAATATTTACGAAAAGTCGTGCTCTTCAAATTGCTTGTCTTTCTTAAAGGTTACGTCATAAGATAATAGTACTTCATATTGTTTCTTACTCGTTCAATTGTGTGAACACTTAGAAGAACAATCAAGTGCTTTCTTAGTAACTTAAGATAGTCAAATCGAATATCTTGTGATATTCAAATCGAGTTATAGTTAGAGTTAACTATACGAGTTGGGTTGATAATTTTGTAATCCGGAGTAAGGTACTAAAATTATTAATCGAGAATGGTGGACGTAGGCTTCGACGTGTGAAGCTGAACCACTTCAAATATCGTGTGTCTTTGCATCTTTCGTTTCTGTCATTTCATTACGTTCATAATCAATTAATTAATTAGTTAAAGTTTAGTCAATAAACTTTAAGTAATTAATTACCTTGATATAAAATAAAAAGTAGGCATAATTTTTAAATACTCAATTCACCCCCCCCCCCCCCCTCTCGAGTATTTCGGGTGTGATAGACTCTTCAAACACACTTTGCGTCATGAATAAGGTTAAGTAATCCAAAACTGCGGCATACGCCTAAATCAGCCATCAGGCTGACACGGCAGCTAGCTTAGTCTGGATCAGCCTCTTCAGGCTGACAAGACTGGTCTAAATCAGCCTCTCAAGTTGACACGACCACTCCTCCTTACATTGCGGCATATGCCTAAATCAGCCATCAGGCTGAAACGGCAGCTAGCTGAGTCACAAAGTCAGCCTCTTCAAGATGACATAACTCGTCTAAATCAGCCAGCAGGCTGACACGGTAACTTCCTAAACTAAGGAAGCCTAAGAAACAAGCACACAGAATATAAGCTGAAACTTGCCAGAAATTAAGGCAATGGCCATTCCAAAACATGGCCAAAATACGGCCCCCGAGTTTAACCGCCACCTTGGCGGAGCAACCAAAAAGAGTTTAAAAACCTACATGTCTGCCACCTCTGGGCTAGACTACCAAAAAAGTTCAATAACTTAAAAAAAAATACTTAATTATCGGTCACATTAATGACCTCCACTTCTGGCACCTCCTTTGCCTGCTGACCCTCTGTTTCAGGTACCGTACCAGCTTGCACATCCTCTGCTGCCATAGCTTCCTGAGCTCCGTCAGCAGCATCCTGGGACATTCCAGCAGCTTGCTCAGCCAGTGCAGGAGAATTCACCTCCCCAACTTCAGGCATCAGCGCACTCAGATCAGGTTGGGTGGGGTAGAGCATCTCTAACTGTCTCTCCTCCTCCTCCTCTATAGCTTGCTGGGTGGGAGCCTCCTCAAGAGCAGCACGCATCCCGCTGATTTTTCCCCGCCAGGTAGCATAGGCGATAACATTGGTGGCTAGAGAGATCAGCTCACTGATCTTCTCACCAGAACGCTTGAGGGAGTCAGAGAAGGTGCTGCACACCTCCTGAATACAGTCCAGCTAATCAGCTCCTTCCTTCAGCTTCTTCTTGGCGACAGCAAGCTCACCCTTCAATTCCACCACGCGCTCCTTCAGATCAGATCGTTGATGTGCCAAGTCGGCATCTGTTCCCTTCAGCTCTTGGTTTTTGGCATTGGTGGCACGACTGGTGGTCTGCACTATGTTGATCATCTTCCTATTATAAAGAGCAGACTGCAGGGTCTGAGGCAGGAAAAGTCAGAAGTCAGCAAGAGAAATCAAAGGTTAAAATTTAGAACAGGTAGAAGATGAAGATTGCTCACCATGAAGGCGTTGTGCACATCGTTTTCAGCCATCTCCTCTGGAGAGAATGCTGAGAAAGCCTCTTTCAGAGGAGGGAAGAGCAGCTGGTCGATCTCTGGCCAGTACGACACCTTATCAACATTCCCAAAACCTTCTGGAAAGTGAGCAATAGTGCCTCCACTAGCTGAGGCACGAGGACTGGCAGGAGGAGTAGGGGGATGGCGAGACAATGGGTCCACCTCCAAGGGCTCAGGTCCAGCAGAACTGGAATGTGTAGGAGGAGTCTAGAAGGAGGCAGCAGGAGCACTCCTCTTGGAGGCGGATGCCACGTCAGGACTGGCAGAAGATCTCTTTATTTTTGCACTTTGGAGGATGATTTCTAAAGGATCAGCTTTTGAACCTGCAAGCAGATATAATCTCAGGCGTCAAGACAATTAAAGCAATAATAAAAGCTACATGCAAACTGAAACAATTATGGGAAGCTTACCAGAAGACATGCTGTGAGCTGATTGGAGAGGGTTGAAGGAGGAAGCAGGTCAGAAACCATGAAGCAGGTCATGAAACTTTCTCTCGGATTCAGAGATACAGAACAACTTGCTACAGGCAGGGATCTTGGCACTAATGCGAGTCAGGTCACAGGGGCCTGCACGAGGGTGATGAAGTAAGCTAGTAAGTGGCGGGATAAATAAATCAGGTGACAGAGAGGCTACTTACTCGAAGTTATGACCCATTTCTCGAAGATGTAATCAGCAGGCGGCTGGATGGAGTCCTTCCTCACAAAGAAGAAGTCCTCAAACCATTTCTCATCTCGGGATTTGGACACATGCCTGAAGGGAGCCTATCCACGGCCCTGGAGTGAGAATTGGCCCCTACCCAGGGACCTGATGTGGTACATATGGGCCAGATCGCCCAGGGAGATGGAATTACCGGTGTTTTGACCAGTAGCCAAGGAGTAAAAGAGAACCCTCTATATAGTGGCAGAGATTTGTGCCATGGCAAAATTATTCGTAAAGATGAAGTCTTGGATGAGTTTGGGAAAAGGGAAACGCGGGCCATATCTAAACGGGTATAGATAAAAACAAACCCATCCGGGACGAAGGGCGTCAACTTTCTGGCCCGGTTTAGGGATGGCGATATCCACCCCATCACCGAGACCAAGCAAGCCCTTGATCATGGGAATGTCACCGGGAGTCAAGACGGAGTCACAGTCGTGGGGGTAAGTGAAGAGTCCCCGAGAAGGAAAGAATGGGTCAGGGTTGCGGCCAGTAGGAGCGGAAGTCGACGACGATTGTCGGGTTTTGCCCATGGTGAAGAAAGAGAAAATGGAAATTAAGAAGAAAAAAGGGAAGAATACTTGGTGGAAGAGATGATGGGGAGTGGAACAGTGGAGCCGGCAACGTGAGAGAAGAGGAAGGTTGAGGGTTTAGAGAGAGGGAGAGTTTTTTGGAAATAATTTGAGATTAATGGAAGTGAAAGGTGGAGGTTGAGGTTATAAAGGAAGAGAGAGGGAGTAGGGTGCGAGAAAAGAGGAGGTGGGCGGCTGAAATGATGGAGTTGCACGAAAAGGAGTGTAAATGACGGCTTAGGGTTTTAGCATTCGATCACGTAAATTCCTTGCTCGACACCTCGAAGCGTACTTCACAAGAAATTTGGGGCAAACTGTTTGGGCCAAAAATTACATAATAGGGAAAGGACCACTTAATAAATAATGGGCCTAATGGGAAGAAGGGGGAGCCCACGGTTGGAATAAGCACGAAGAAGGGGAATGAGCCGGCATGCACACAGGAGGAGACTGGAGCCCATTGAAGGAGGCGTCTGGAATTAGGAAAGGGGGAGTCAAGGAGAAGTTAGGGAGAAGTCAGGGAGATCAGGGAGAATTGAGGGAGACGACCAAACATGGAAAGAGTTATTATGGAAGTTATATTCCTTTTCCATAATCAAGGTAGGACATGCCTAGGGTTCTTACCCTATAAATAGCCGAGGAAGCAATCAAAGAAGGACATTCATTCACACATCCACATTCTCATCAAGATATCAACTCGTCCACATACACACGCATACATTCATCCAAGATCTTATGAGTTCGATACCTCGTGTTAGCAAGATTACCATTACGATACAGTTGTAATCATCCTCCTACTCAAAGCTAGTGCAATATTTGGCAGGATACCGTCCCTCCCGCGGTTGTTCCCACATTGGGTTTTCCGCGTCACCAAATCTTACGTGTTAATTTATATTCCGTACTTTATTTCCTTATTTAAACATCATCATACGAACAATCATTCAACTAACCAACGAGTAAGACCACATTGACCCGAATCAATCAATTCGGTAAAAAATACCTAAACAATAAAACTTGGAAAAAACATTTAGACGCATTAAAATTAAGGAGGTAAATCAAATGAGTCCAATAATACAAGTGGTGCAATAGTCTCAGGAATTATCTGAACCCAAAACCGTGTTGAGTACGATAACGGTAATAGGTGAGCTAATCCATGTGCCACCGCATTCCCATTTCTACGAGTAAAATTAAACTTAATGCAAGTAAAGAAATTAGCAATATCCAGGACCGTTCTACCAATTCTACCAAAGTAATTTAAGGGAAAACTCTTCGCCCTCAACATATTAAATAAATTCATTGAATCAGACTCCAACTCAACATTTTGAAGACCCATTTGTCAAGCCGTACGCAATCCAAATTCAGCTGCTTTAGCTTCAGCAATTTCCGGAGTCCACTTTTCATATACTTGAACAACACCCGCTCTTTCAACTTTACCCTCAAAGTATCGAATAACCTCCCCATCTCACCCATAACAGCGGCGTCAACATTAATTTTCCAAAATCCTCTTTGAGGCGGTTTCCACTTCACAATTTCTTCAATATGTACACTCTTATCAATCTCACATTCTAATTGTGTTTTCTTCCATGCCTCCCAATAGCTCAACGCTTTGTCTGCAACACAACGTGCTATGTCTAAGACGTTAGTCCTACCATCCCCATAATATTGCTCATTCCTACCATTCCAACAAGCCCATAGAATGAACATCCTCTTCCCCACTCTGTCCCCTTTCATTCTCATCATAACCCTTTTAACCCAATCCGCAACATTACCCACACACCGCTCCATTTCATGTTCATCGAATCCCGCACAATTCCAAATGTATCTTTATTGTTGGAATATACAAATTGAAAATAATCTTTGCGTTTTCATCTCTCAAATCTCAAGCTCCAATTGAAATACGATTACTATATGATAGTAACAAATAGATGACAATACAAAGTATGTCGCTACATGAACATTTATGTCATATTTGTATGTTGCTCTCTCCCTCTTTCGTTATACAGGAAGAGATGGCTAAGTCATCGGTTACACATTACTATAT
This sequence comes from Silene latifolia, assembly GCF_048544455.1. NCBI lineage: Eukaryota > Viridiplantae > Streptophyta > Magnoliopsida > Caryophyllales > Caryophyllaceae > Silene > Silene latifolia. The sequence continues at coordinate 452,421,030 of NC_133538.1, forward strand.
TTACATACAAGATTAAATATGCTTTACATACGAGATTTGTTAGTCAAATATGTTATTCATTCAAATATGCGGACCGTATTCTACTAATATTATCTACTATTTAAAATCTACTTCTACCAATTGTTAAACATGGCCTATAACATAGGCTTACAAAAACAAATTCAACTTAAAAACTAATTGAAATTAAATCTCATAAAGTCATTAGATTTAATTTCAAACTCATAAGTTATTTAATGAAGACAAACATATAAAGCTTACTTAAAAACATAATACTGTATAGTTACCCGTGCAACGCACGGGCATGAAATCTAGTGATAATTATTTTCGGGAAAAGGGGGGGCAGATGAACCTCCTGCACCCCCATGAGAAACGCCACTGCACCCATGTATTCAATCAATACATATATATAAAGTAGAAATTTTTCGAGCGATATTAGTGTAATACCCGCCCTTTTAGGGACCAGTTGACCAATGTTGACCGACCTTGGGAGCAGTAATAGTCCTTAGAAGTGCGTACCAAAGTTATCCTGTGCTTTGAGTTATGGGTGATACTCGATAGAGTAGAGGCTACTCGATCGAGTATCTTGGATACTCGATCGAGTAGGGGCCACTCGATCGAGTAAGTGGATCACTCGATCGAGTAGCGTCTTTTCAGCGAGGGTTTATAATCGTGTTTTGTTAAAACCGCAAATCATTTCCGCCTCATTTCTTCAGATCTTTAGGTCGCCTTCTTCCCTTCCCTTCACCATATACCTTCCATGGGAGCCTTTGAAGGTCCTTGTGCCTTAGGAGTGCATAGCTTGAGTCGGGTAGCGGTCCTTTTCCAGGTTTCCTCATGTAGGTATGTCGTCATCATCATCCGTATCTTTGTCTTTTCAGTTAGGGTTAGTTTGGTAGTGATAGATGATTATGTTGTGTATATAGGTGTTGCTTGATTGCTGGGTATTGCGTGTATGGGCATGGAATCGTGTAGTCGCTTAAAGGTAGATTCGCCTACTCAGTTTCTGTGGATGGTCTAGCGTGTCGGTTGTTGAGTCGTGGTTGTTGTGTTGTTGTTGTGTCTGTGTGGCAAAGTATATGCGGTAGTCGGTTGGTGTATACAGTTTATTGGTTGTTGTTGTATTGCAGCTGTCTGTGATTGATTGTCTCTGGTTCTCGAGGTGCGTCCTCGGCTGAGTGGAGTCACTTGCGGGAGTGGCTTCACGCCCTAGTTTCGCCCTCCGTGGAACCCGCCTCGGGAGGGGATGTGCACATTAATGGGACTAGGTTATCGCTCGGTATGATGAGCGGGGCTTAGGTGGGAACGGCTGCGGTCCCCACGGCGAAGCTGGTCCGTGGACGATCGGTGACGGAGATTGATTGGAGTGGGTATGATTGTGTGCGACTGGTTGTGTTTAGTTTTGTGTTGACGTGTGTTGTTGGTTTGTGTTGTGTCTTACCTCAGTTGCTGACTTGTATGGTTGTCTTGTTTGTTTATGTGTCTGCCGTGATCCCTTATGGTGATCAGTCAGTCTTAGCAGGTGTTGATATGGTTGATAGCTGGAGTCCTGGCAGGGCTAAGTCGTCACGAGTTCTGATAGAGACAGTGTATAGCTGATGAGTTGTATCTTTGTTTTGCTAGTTGGTTGTAACACTTGTAAATTTAACTATAACTGTTCTTTTATCGACTTTTGATGATTACTTACCTCAGGCAACCGAGATGGTAATGCCCTTATATGCTAAGGAAGGTCTGATTAAGGCTCCTCGGTATATGGGGGTGTTACAAAGTGGTATTAGAGCGACGATTTTGGAATATGTAACCAATGAGCCTAATGAACGTAGCGAGTCTAATAAAATGAACCTGGTGTATGTGTAATGGGAGCCCCAACTGATGCTAGATTTTGGGTGAGTAGGCGCCCTCATTTCAAAATCTTGGCCCCATTGTGCTTAAGCCAGTCACTGGATATGGGAATATGGAGTCAGTAAGTATGTACTTAACGTGTATGTTGACTATTTTGGAAATTGTTTGTGGTTGAGTCTTTGTTGAAATTGATATTAGTACAATAGTTACGTTAGAATCGTGTATGGTGAATTGGTGATGGAGTGGAGGAGCGTATGTGACGATAATGAGGAACGTATAAGGTTTTATGTGATAGAAGTGCGTGAAAAGTGTAGAAGTGTATGCTGTAGTATGAAATGTGGTAATTTTGGTGTTTGTTTCAGGTCTTTAGTGATGGTGGTCCTATACGAGTTTATAAGTCTTACCGTAGCTATAATAATGACAGCTAAAGAAGTGTTGAGATATAGTATGAGAAACATCAAGATAGTAGTGGGTAAATGCAATGTTTAATGATTGAAGGTTTCCGCTGTGTGGTGATTAATTTGTGTAGAATAATTCATTTATGTTGAAACTTGAACACGATAGTAATACACTTGGATGACGTATGGAAAATTTATCATTAATTATGTGTTTTGCTTAACGTAAGTATAAGTTGCTAGCAATGTGGTAAGACGAGTTTAGACATGATATGATGACATAACTGCGTATACGGATGACTCGGTAGCAGGTGAACCATGTTGTGTGAAGTTTGTTGTAGCGTAATGTGATATGAATCCTATATGATGAGACGGTATGATATATTTGAGTAGTAATGGTGATATATGAGTGAGTACGATAACCAGTGACGATTTCCGAACTTGGTTTGGATCGACACGTAATGTTGTTTTACAGGAACCTTAAGCTAATTTTGTAATTCTGATCATGTACTCACCTTAATTGACCGAGTGCGAGTGGTTACTAGACCGAGCAGACCTCACTCGATCTAGTTAGGAAGCTATGACGTCGAGATGTAGGAATTTTCTGCGGATACTCGACGAAATAGCACCTACTCGATCGAGTAGAGGGCACTCGATCGAGTACCCTAGGCACTCGATCGAGTAGGCTACAGTACAGTGGCTTTTACGGGTTTCTTAAAACCCTTATTCCTTCTCATTCTTCTTATTCTTTCTTCCTATTTCGAAACCCTAACCTCTCAAAAACTCTTACATCTTTGTGGTTATGGTGATTAATTTGGGTACTTTTGTTTGTTTGATCTCGTTCTTCCACCTCCTATTTGATAAAGGTATGAATTTCCTTCCTAATTTCATGTTTTCATCACTTAGAATCTATTGGAATGCTAGAATAATCTGAAATTTCGATATATATGGATGAAAAGTTGCTTGTAATTGTTGTGATATGATCCACATGCTTCCCTTCCATGATTGTTGATGATTATTGTGCTAAAAATAGAATAGAAATTGCAAATTTGGGGACAAATTTTCTAGGGTTTGTGAAATCAAATTGATTTTTGGGTGTCTTATACATGGTTGAGTGATGAAATTGAGTAGTATATATTGCCTATATCATGTAGGAAGATGACTTTTGTGATTCTCACCTTAAAATTTGCCTTAAAACTCCGTCTTAAAAGTGCCCCAAATTGGAATTCGTTCTCTATAATTGGGATTTTGTGTTGAATATGAAGATGTATGTAAAAGTTAAACCTTTAATATAGTAGTGGTGATGTTAATTCTTGCTAAATATGTCACAATTGTTATAGCTCTAGAGACCGTCTGACTATTTGAATTGAGCAGCTTGCTCATAATGTTGAATGTCGGTGATGGTGTGTACTTAGTTGTCTTTCTATGAGCATACATGAATGTTTCGCCTGTTTTCAAGTATATATGGAGTAGTATTTGAGCCATGTCTTGACAGTTGAAGTAGTCGAGTAAATCATGTTATCCATGCTAAAATTCTCACTGCTATAGAGATCGTCTGAAATGCTATGAACTGAATTTATATATATAATTTGGGAATTGGTTGGTGAAATTGTGTACATAGATGATTATTCTATGTTCAATTTGTGTAAATTACATGTTTTAAGTGCCTATGCAAGTATGTGTAAATTGTATGCTGAAACAGATGCCGAGACTAAACCTGGGGACCCGTCAAAGCAAGAGGGGGAGGGCTTCTCAGCCCGAAATTGGGGAGGGTAGCGGACCGGTCTTACCGTCTGTACCCGAGTTTCCTTCGGTAGTCTTCGTGGAGTTCAAACAGAGGGAGAGGTTTGTAGCGTTACAGAAACGCAAAATGAGACCCATTCGTTGTGTGGATACCACCCTTCTTGATGACCTGGGGATTGAGACGGATGTCCGTCATATTTTGGAGACCTTGGGGTTCACGGGGTTGTATCGTTTGAGGAAGCATACTTATCCTTTTCTGACTTTGGAATTCATGAGCTCGTTTAAATACGAGCCAGCTCAACAGTCTGTTGAGTTCCGTCTTATGAACACCAGTTTTGTGTTGACCATGGACCTCTTTGCTTCTCACCTTGGTTTGGCTAAGCCTCCCAAGGATTCCATCAGCGAGATTCCATCTGAGTGCGGGGTTTGCCGCCTTATGCCTTGTTTGTCAGGGAAGTTAGCTCCCACCGCCAGTAACATGTTGATTAACGATGTTCAACATGTCACTTTGAGGGTCTTCCTTCGTTCTATATCGAATCTTCTTTATGAGAGGTCGGATATAAGTAAGCTGAACAATCGCGAGTTGTTGCTTTTGATGTCTTATCTTAACCCGGAGCAAACTGAGAGGGTGGTCTTCAATGCTCCTGCCATAGTCTGTGCTAGCCTTGCCTTTATGGCTACTTCTACCACTCGGTACTTGAGTTATGGTGCTCTTGCCACCCGATTAGCTGAAAAGCTAGCCTCCTTTGAGGCTTCTTCTGAGTACGTTCCCCTAGCCACACCGGTGCCTACCATGGACAGAGACTACTACCTCGACCTGAAATGGTTGAGCTTGGAGGATGGTAGCCTAGCATGGAGGGTGTGGGGTATGAGTTGGATGAGGATACCGGCTTCTGAGCACCTTCCACCGACTGAGCCTTTGGATGCGGTTGATTCTGATGAGGAGGATGAGGATGCACCTCGACAGATACAGACATACCTCATTGACGACACGATCCTTCGGGTGATGCCTGAGCCAAAGAAGGGGGAGAATGTGAGAGCGGCGGAGGATAGGCCCAGGTTGGGGAGAGGACCTCGTCGTGTGAGGGAGAGGACAGTAGAGACCAGACCACAGCCAGCAGCACGCTTTTCCTCGTTAACCCTACCTCGATACCCAGAGACGCGTTCGAGCTACTTGGCAGAGAGAGTGTCATCTACTTTGATACTCCGGAACATGCACGAGATGGCGTATGCTCGGGGTATTGGGACCGAGGGACCACATCCGGTGTGGTGGAGCGGTGTTGGGGACTATAGTGGGGTTTTCCACTCCTATGGAGTGGACATGGCGGCATGGGGACACCTCAGTCCTTTGCCTTTGGTGGTTTGACCCCATGGTATGAGAGTCCAGGCGCTGAAGCAGGAGTCGATGCGGGTCTTGGGTCATCGGGAGCAGGCACCTCGGGAGGGGATGGTGGTGGAGATGAGATGATAGATGAGGAGCAGCAGCAGGAGTGATGCTCCTTTTCTTTCTCTTGGTTTATGATTCGGTTGTGTTGGATGATAGTAGTCGTTTTTAGTTAGTACTTTTATGCTTGGTGTGTATGGATGGCCATAAGGCCGAATTTGCTTAGCTTGAACTTGGTTGCAGAATTTTGAGGGGTCGGGTTGTCATCCCGACTCGCGTTTATCTCGACATATTATATATATATATATATATATATATATATATATATATATATATATATATATATATATATATATATATATATATATATATATATATATATATATATATATATATATATATTGTTATGACGGGAATATCCCGAAGGTTTTGACCTGTGGCCACTCGACAGAGTGCCCCTCACTCGGTCGAGTAGCTGCAGGTGTGACGAGGAGGAAGTATTCTGATCTCGGGCTACTCGATCGAGTAGCCAAGACACTCGATCGAGTAGCGTGGACTCGATCGAGTACCCTATATACTCGATCGAGTAGCACTGTTACAGGAACATTTCGTTATTTAAAATCGTTTTAATGTTAATATCGTTACATTTTGAGGTTTAATAGGGTTGTTTATGATTAGTAACATGTTTGAACCGTTTATTTCATATGTGGGGAGTCGTGTTTGTGTTTTGGATGTGTATTCGTAACGAAGAGTGCAAGTAGTAGTTGGTTCTTATTGCATTCATTTTACATCCGTAATGTCTACTAATTATATTTCACCGGAGTCATGTCCTTCCATATACATATACAAATGATATATACATGCATTCGTGACTGTGGCTAGTTATTCGAATAAAGTTGCACATGCTTTTATGAATTAATGGTTGTATGAGTAATGAGTAATGTCAATAACGAATCACATGTGTTGGGTAGATGTCAAGAGGTAAGTTTTAAGTAATATGTGTAGTAATTCGGTGGTGGACTTCGGGGACGAGGTTCCTTTTTAGAGGGCAAGAGTAATGTCGCAAAATAAAAAGGCCGATATTGCAATCTTTTGTGGTTCGTTTATGATGTTTTCTATTACTTCGGTTACATTTCTTGTACGAAACTATAATTGTTTTCACTTGTTCATTGAGTAATTTGTATGTTGAAATTAAATTTGAATAGTGTGCTTTAAAAGACGGTCATAGAGAAATAGTTATGATGTTATGCGTTGGAATAGAATCGTGTCGTTGGGTAACATAGTTGTATTAACGTGACATGTTTCGTGTGGATGGTAACGTACTAGTAAAAGTGTTATCCCATAGTACGTGGCTAAGAGTTGTAAGCAGCAGTGTAGTCGTTGGTTGGGTTGGTCCATGTTGTGAGGTTGGTATTTCAAGTGGTAGCTTGTAGAAGTCGATCTATAAGGAGTGTTAGACAGTTGATGATGATGACATGGGGGATAGTATTTCCGGGGAGTAGTGACCTATGTCGGAAGAGTAGTGATGTCGTTTTGTTTCCGTATCTTGTGCTTTGGGATAGGTGAGTTGAACTTCGGGGACGAAGTTCTTTTTCAGGGGGAAGACTGTAATACCCGCCCTTTTAGGAACCAGTTGACCAACGTTGACCGACCTTGAGAGCAGTAATAGTCCTTAGAAGTGCGTACCAAAGTTATCATATGCTTTGAGTTATGGGTGGTACTCGATAGAGTAGAGGCTACTCGATCGAGTAGCTTGGATACTCGATCGAGTAGGGGCCACTCAATCGAGTAAGTGGGTCACTCAATCGAGTAGCATCTTTTCAGCGAGGGTTTATAATCGTGTTTTGTTAAAACCACAAATCATTTCCACCTCATTTCTTTAGATCTTTAGGTCGCCTATTTCCCTTCCCTTCACCATATACCTTCCATGGGAGCCTTTGAAGGTCCTTGTGCCTTAGGAGTGCATAGCTTTAGTCGGGTAGCAGTCCTTTGTCAGGTTTCCTCATATAGGTATGTCGTCATCATGATCCGTATATTTGTCTTTTCAGTTAAGGTTAGTTTGGTAGTGATAGATGATTGTGTTGTGTATATAGGTGTTGCTGATTGCTGGGTATTGCGTGTATGGGCATGGAATCGTGCAGTCGTTAAAGGTAGGTTCGCCTACTCAGTTTCTGTGGATGGTCTAGCGTGTCGGTTGTTGAGTCGTGGTTGTTGTGTTGTTGTTGTGTCTGTGTGGCAGAGTATATGCGGTAGTCGGTTGGTGTATACAGTTTATTGGTTGTTGTGGTATTGCAGCTGTCTGTGATTGATTGTCTCTGGTTCTCGAGGTGCGTCCTTGGCTGAGTGGAGTCACTTGCGGGAGTGGCTTCACGCCCTAGTTTTGCCCTCCGTGGAACCCGCCTCGAGAGGGGATGTGCACATTAATGGGACAGGGTTATCGCTCGGTATGATGAGCGGGGCTTAGGTGGGAATGGCTGCGGTCCCCCACTGGCAGGGCTGGTCACGTGGACAGTCGGTGACGAAGATTGATTGGAGTGGGTATGATTGTGTGCTACTGGTTGTGTTTTGTTTTGCGTTGACGTGTGTTGTTGGTTTGTGTTGTGTCCTACCTCAGTTGCTGACCTGGTATGGTTGTCTTGTTTGTTTATGTGTCTGCCGTGATCCCTTATGGTGAGCAGTCAGTCTTAGCAGGTGTTGATGTGGTTGATAGCTGGAGTCCTGGCAGGCCTGAGTCGTCACGAGTTCTGATAGAGACATTGTATAGCTGACGAGTTGTATCTTTGTTTTGCTAGTTGGTTGTTGATACGTGCAATTTGTATAGTCTTTTTAGCCTATTTTAGCACGTATTTATATGCACTTTCATACTGTTTATATTGCATTTTGCCCCGAATTGGCTACTTTGGTTCATTTTGTCCGTTTTGTAGAAATGAACCCGAAAGTAGTGGAATTGTACCATTTTTCGTCCTTTTTGCATGCATTTTGAGGAGACGGGATTTTTCGGAGTGAGTTCTTGCATTGGGAAGCATGAAGGCACGGTTTACGAGGCAGTCGGGTACGAGATTGGGCTGATTTGAAGGAAGAATACTCGATCGAGTGGTTATATTACTCGATCGAGTGGTTTCTGTGGCCCTGGTTGATCGATCGAGTGGATTTCTTCTCGATCAAGAAGTGTTGGAAAGTGGAGTTACTCGATCGAGTAACATTTATGTTCGATCGAGTAACTTATCTGGAGTTTTACTCGATCGAGTGGTTTCAAACTACTCGATCGAGTGGTTTAGGCTTTCGTGGGCTTTAATTAGCCCGTGAACTTGTTTTAGCTTTTGAACTTAGTTTATTTTCTATTTAAACGCAACTTTACTAGGTCATTAGCATCTAATTCATTATCTATCATTTTTCCAAGACTGTGTTGCTTTCATCCTTCACTGTAACTTTGCTTTCGGGGTTATTTAGCTCGGATTTTGTCGTTCTTTACGCCGGATTCTTGCAATTGTAATCTCTTTCTCCTTTCTTAATAATAATCTCTCTTCCATTTACTTTAATTGTTCGTTTTACTTCATTTATTTCTTTGCCCTAATTACTTTTATGCAATTTAATTATCGTTTCATTATGTTTATTGTTAGTTCATTCATCTTTATTAGTTTTGGTAATATTAATAGCGATATGAGTAGCTAAATCTATTTCATGTTGGGATTAGGGGATCTACGGTAGGAATGTGACGATGTAGTGAATAAGTTAGATGAATTAATTGTGAGATTCTGTCACCATAGCAATATAACTGTATTTATCGGCTTAGTTGAGTGCACGCTTCTGAGTGACCTTTTTAATCTGGTTAAATTTAATCCTGGATCGGAAGATTGGACTAAATAGACCTGCTATGAACAGTAGACTACCCTGACGAGGACGGAAGTTAAGTTAGTGGTAATTTAGGATAGAAAGTGGACCGGAAGGACCTTTCCATATCCGTCTCGCAGTAATTTATCTAAGTTGTTTACAGTTGAGTCACTGGACTACCGTAGTGAACCGAAATCCTGACATGTCCTCTCTCTATTGATAGTTTATCATCTTTTTTTGCCTTTATTGCTCTTTTCTCTGCTTCTCTTCCTTTAAACCTTTTAGTTTAGAAACCCAATTTAAACACCCCTCATTTTGTGACCAAATAGACGGACTCTTACAGATATCTTGCTTCCCTGAGGAGATCGACCTGACTTCCCTAGCTATATAGTTAGTTTAGTTAGTTATTTTTGATAGGTATACGACAGCCCTGTCAAATTTTGGCGCCGTTGCCGGGGAGCCTCAGACGGTTCATCTGCTTACTAGAGGGGAGACTGTTATATGTGAGAGATATGGGAGCAATGACGGTCACACTGCTGTTGGCTGTTTTACGGAGAAGGAACAGGTCCTTGCTTTTCAACAATACAGGCAAGGAGGGGGTTTCTATTATAACAACCAAGGGGTAGTCCATCCCAATTTAAGGTGGACAAGTCAAAATGTGCTCAATCCTACCCCTCTTCCACACCAGCAGCAGTCATATGTCCCTCCACATAAGACTCAACAAGGCTTTCATAAGCCTCCTTCCTTTCCTACACCTAATCAAGGTGCCTCATCTTCTGGTGGGGTAAGTGAGATAGGTGAGTTGAAGACAATGCTGCAGTCTTTGACAAAGCAGTGGCAGCTGAGTGATCAACAAAAAGATGCATCAATCAAGGCACTTGAAACTCAAGTTGCCCAGTTATCCGCGAACCAGTCTACAAGGAAACCGGGTCATTTACCGTCACAAGCTGACAAAAATCCACATGAGACGGTAAATTTAATTAATTTGAGAAGCGGTCGTTCATATGAGGGACCAGAAGTGTTGAAATCAGACCCGAGGAAGGAAAATATAGATGATGAATAGTGTTCTGGCGAAGAAAAGGAACTGACGGCAAAAAAAGTACTCGATCGACTAGTTTATGGGGGTCGATCGAGTAAAAATGCTGAAGAAAGTGCTCGATCGAGTGGAATTTCTACTCGATCCAGTGAACAGGAAAAAGAAACTGCTCGATCGAGTGAAATTTCTGCTCGATCGAGTATCTCTGTTGAAGAAACTACTCGATCGAGTGGTATTTTTGGTCGATCCAGTAGTGTAGATAAAGGACAGCTTGATCAAGAACCTGCTAGTGCTCGATCGAGTGAGAAATCGCCTTAAAGACCTCGTTCGAGAGGAAAGAAGCGTCTGAAGGATTTGGAGCTTGATCCGACTGACACGTTGGAAGAGAGCAACAAGGGACTCGAGATACCCATCACGGTGCCCTTCCCGAGGCGTTTGCAAAGTACTAAAGCTAATCAACAGTTCGGCAAATTTGCCGAACTCCTGAGAAGCTTGCAGGTCACTATGCCATTCGCCGAACTGCTGACACAGGTACCCTCTTACCTTAAATTTATGAAAGAAATTTTATCGCGTAAGAGGCATATTAATGATCATGAGATGGTAGCTTTGACCGAGGTAGGGACGGCCCTAGTTCAGAATAGGTTACCTCCCAAACAGTCAGACCCGGGTAGTTTTTCGATTCCGTGTCATATTGGTACCCATTTGATTGATAACGCGTTATGCGATCTTGGCGCTAGCGTGAGTGTCTTACCGTTGTCTATGGCCGACCGTAGCATATCACGGCCACTAAGTGTAATAGAAGACATCCCTGTTAAGATCGGGAGGTTCTTTATTCCCGTTGACTTTGTCGTACTTGACATCCCTGAAGATGCCCATACCCCTATCATTTTAGGGAGACCATTTTTATTTACTGCCTGTGCAGTAATAGACGTCGGGGGCAAGACATTGACCTTTCAGGTTGGGGACGAGGAATTGATATTTCATCAGTCTAAGTTCCGGAGGGCTCCCATGCAAGCTCAGCCTTGCAATACCCTCTCTTTTATTGACCCTATTATTGACACTCCAAATGAAAATTTGAAGCATTGTGCTGCTATTGTGACCCCTCCACCTCAGGTTGAGAGCAAAAAGGAGGAAAGTTCGTCTGTCTTCCTTGCTGCAGGTACAGATGAAAATAATGCAAGAGCTGTCAAGGGGTGTTGTGTAATTAATGTCAGTCAAAGTGGGAGTGACGATGTCAAAGCCGTTGAGAAAGGAGCAAGGATGAGAAAAGTTCACGCATATGTGGATGTCAACTATTCTCCTCCTAACGATTCAAGTTCAAGCTCGTGGAAATTGAAGAAGACAATCAATGTTGCTGAGATGACGCCCTCCAGTCAGGAGCCCTCCAAGGGGCTACTGAATTGCCTTGTGAAGTGAGCGGGGAAATGCCCCGTGTACCAACTTGTAAAAAATTTTTTTATTTTCCGTTGAACTTTAATTATTTATTGCTTTTAATTAGGACAATTAGAATTTAGACAATTTTTAGCGTAGATTAGAGATTATAGACTGGTAATTTGTGTATTTGGTATTTTGGGATACTTTTGCGAGTGTTTCTATGCAGGTTTGGGGAATTTTACACAAATTCAAAGGAAGAATGACGAATTCAAGAGCTCACACGAGGAAAAGAGCTCGATCGAGTACTTTTTGTACTCGATCGAGTGAAATGTGTTCGATCGAATGATTCCATATTACTCGATCGTGTAAACCTGAAAAGGGGAGTTCTCGATCGAGTAAATTTTTACTCGATCGAGTAGATGGATCCATAGAGTCCTCGATCGAGCAGTTCTAAACCACTCGATGGAGTGAAATGGGAAAAGACACACAGGGAGTCTTCTTTAACTCCTTTCCTTTTCATTGTTATTTCATTTAACCCCCAATTTTCTCAACACCCTTCCCTTTTGCGATCAAAAACCCCAAAATCCCCCATATTTCTTGCCCATTTGCCAAATCCGTCGCCTACATTGTGCTTATTATTGATTAATCGTCATTTGCCCTCCGTTTTCCCTTTGATTTACGCTCATTTACACGGTCTATTAAGGGAATTAGGGTTCCTCAGTTTTCGACAAAAAATCGCCTTTTCTGCTTGATCTTTGTCGATTAAATGCAATTTGTAGGATCTCTAGCATCAAGTAAGTAATTCCTACACCTCATTGTATTTTAGTTTCATTAATTATGCCTTTTATGAAGTGTATTAGGAATTAGGGTTTCGATTTCAGTTTTGGGTCGAAGTTTTCAACTAAAATTTCGATTCCATGTTTAATTTACACTACTTGATGCTTAATTCCCATGCCTCGTTGATTTTTGCTTGTTAAATTCGAATTTTTGCTCGAAATTCACGATTAAGGATGATTTTCAGTCGAAATTTTCGACTGTCAACTAGGTTTTCATGATGCCATATGCCTAATTTACTTCAGTTGTTGCTTAATTGCTGCTATTGATGCCTGCTACCCCGCCCCTATCGTTGTTTATCCGCTGTCATTCGAGTTTTTGAGAAAAGTTGGGAATTTTTGTGCTGTAGTCGAGACTTTCGACTGATTAGGGGAATTGTCATGCTGTTTTCATGTCTTTTTCTTATCAAATTCCCCTGCCCTTTTTATTCAGGATGGATTCTAGCTCTCTGCCCTCCACTAGCTCGACTTCTAGTCCATCCTTGCCTGAGACGGTGGTCCCTGCTGTCACCACCGCCTCCACTTCTGTTAGTACCGCAGCCCCTGTGTTCTTAGTCTCTGCTGCTGGTACAGTTTTTACACCTGCTAGCACTGCTGCTAGCCCTGTTTCGGCTGCCACTTCAGTCACAGCCACCACCACTGCTAGCACTGCTGCTAGTCTTTCTTCCTCAGTGGTGGTCACAGCAGCCACAGCCTCTACTTCAGCCACGGTGAGCACACCTGTGGCGGACTCACCAGCAGTTGCAGCTGCTTTTCGGGCGGCTCTAGTTCCTCGCACCGTCACTGGACGGGCTTCTACCTCATGTTCTAGAGGTCGGGACCGAGGTCGTGGACGTGCTCGTGCTACGCCAGCTCCTAGTACTTCTACTTCTGTTGCTCCTTCTGGCACGATCACTGTCCGAGGGGACGACTCTCTCGACTCCCACCCTGAGTTCCCGCAGGTAATTTTCGTTAACGGTGTATATCGTAAGAGGTTTTATAACCTAGTTGGCTGTGAGTTTTTCCCTACCCGGTTCTTAGACCGACCGGCACTTGAGAGACTCGGCTTCTACGAGTCAGTTTGTGAGCTTTTACGGGGCACGGGGATGGCCGGACTCATCACTATGAGTGGCCACACCTTTCTGGAGCTGAGTCTTGAGTTCCTCAGCTCCTTCACCTTCTCCTCCGGGGCACACGACGCTGCCCCCACTAGTCTTTCCGTGTCATTCCGGTTGTTCAACCGGACTTTTTCGATGACTTTGGAGGAGATTGGTACCAGACTCGACCTTTACTTTACGGGAGACACTACTACCCCGAGGAAGGTCATTCGTCATCTTTGGCGGACCTTGGCCCAGACCACCTTTCCCAAGCGAAAGCTCACACAGGTCCACCTTCCCCCTGCCCGTTACTTTCTTATACTGATGGGGAGCACCATTTTTGGCCGTAGGGAGCCAAACAACATCAACAACAACGAGCTCTCCATCTTAGGCGGTTACCTGAACATTGACTGCGAGGGTCCTTTTACCCTCAACATTGCCTATCTGACCGCCCAGTACTTCCAGGCCCAGGGGGAGAAGGTCACGGGATCTATTTTCTGCGGTGGCATAGCCACCATTCTTGCCCGTTCCTTTTTCCCTGTCTGGCCTCATGACTTACCGTACCTCCCGGGAGAGAGGTATCTGAGCCTTGATGCCATGCATTCTCAGCATTGGCTGACCACAGAATACCGGACATGGAAGATAGACGGTTCCTTGTCCGTGGACTTACCTTGCACCACTCTCCCCCGTCTAGCCCCTTTGCCTACTGTCGCACGGGGCACCCGACTTCCACCACTACCTGACTACCACCTCCAGGTCCGCCCATCTACCACTTTACCCGCCGCCAAGAAGCGGCGTAGACTTGAGACCGGAGAGAGGTCCACACCTTCTAGGAGCGGCCAGCCTTCCACTGCCACTCCTACACCTACCCCGATCCATACCTCCACTCCTACTTCCGCACCCGCCGACTAGACACAGACACAACCGGTCCTACCGGCTAATTTTGTACCTCCACCACCCTTTGAGGCATCCTCGGTCATGGACAAAGGGCGCCGTGACGGTTTGTTAGTTGAGATTGCAGAGAGACAGGCTCGTATGGAGCGGGACTTAGCTTTGACTTTGTTCCTTCTATACGAGTACCACTTGAGTCGACACCGTCCGATCCCAGAGGGTTGGCCACACCCTTCCTTTTACCGGTACCGGGGGTACCCGAGTCTCGCGAGGAGGAGGAGGAGGACGAGGACCCGGCGGCGGCGGCGGATAGAGCTCGAGCTGAGCAGAGGAGGAGGAGAGAGCAGGAGGTAGACCCGGACTTCAGGGTGACGGTGGAGGACGTGCGCGACAGCGACGAGGAGGCTGACGAGTAGCTACTGGTCTACTCACTTCCCAGGTTTTACTGGTTTTGGGGAAGTTCGTGTTTTGTATGCACATCTCACTCTTTTATTTTTGTCTCCTATTTATTTTATTTTTTCTTTATTGGTTGTATATTCCCGTTACCCTGTATATATCTGCTGGTGTATGCTAGAGGACAACGAGGTCGTTGTCCGTTTTGGTTTGGGGAGGGTATTGCATCCTTTTGAGTCTACATTTGCATTTGTTTTGCATTCACGTTTATTTATTTCAGCTTGGGTTGTTTATTTATTTCATTAAAAAAATGAAAAAATTAGAAAATTTCGAAAATTCAAAAATTTTCACGTTTATTTTTGCATATAGGTCGAGGCGGAACGGTAGATTTCCGTGATGAAACTGCACTATAACTTGTCATTTTTACTTGAGCCTTACACTTCTGTTGATAGTTATTAGCTTTGTCATACGCATAGTCTGCGAGTTTCTGTTCTAATATAGCTGACTGTTTAGACTTGACCTGATAAATTGACAACCTACTTTACAATTTCTGAGGTTTAGAGCCCATAATTGGTGACATTCATGACCAGTTCATTAGGAATTGAGAGTAGTACTCCTTGCATAGCATGTTCATCATTTTTGCACTTTTATGACATTCGATTTCTTGTCAAATGCACACATTCGGGTTTGTGGTCGGTGTCACATGCAGGGAGGTGCTTGCAAATTTTCCCTTTTCCTTATATTTTTCACCCATTTAGCTCCACTTAAGCCAAAAACTTGCCTTTTTGACCCATTAGTTGCATCCCAAACTGAGCCTGCCTAGACAAACTAGTTTAGTATGTCTTTTTTGGTACGATTTTCCGTCTGCAGTTGGCCCGTGTGTATATGATTGGAGTTGGTGGGAAAAAGGAGAAATGGAGAAAAAGAAAAAAAAAGAATTGAAAAAAGAAAAAAAAGATGAGAAAAACGTGAAAAAGAAAAGAAGAGAAAGAAAAAAAAAGGAAAATGAAAAAAAAAAAAGGGAATCGTTGTACAGTGATAGAAAAGCTAGAATGAAAAAGTTTCAAAAATTTGAGCTGCTTGATTTTGAGTTCGTCTGTATTCTTTTCTATCTTGTGACGGTCTCACTCCTCTGTTTTATTCCATTTTTTTGAGGAGATTGTGTATGAGATTAGTGAGATGTGTGCCAAATGAAGGGCACTTGTACTTTATTTTTCAGTCAGTTGAGATTCGGATGGTTTTATA
This sequence comes from Silene latifolia, assembly GCF_048544455.1. Classification (NCBI taxonomy): domain Eukaryota; kingdom Viridiplantae; phylum Streptophyta; class Magnoliopsida; order Caryophyllales; family Caryophyllaceae; genus Silene; species Silene latifolia. Next base: position 452,437,070 of record NC_133538.1, read on the forward strand.
TGGTCCTGTTAGGAACTAACTTGACGCTTTTACCTCCGCATTACCATAACTTGTTTTGCCTTTTCTCACCTGAACCTCACTATTCCCATATTATTTGTAAGCCCTCGGCTGTGACGGACATTATTGGTTGGAGTGTGTACATTAGTACTTGAATCGTCTTTCATTTTTGTTGCATGCATGATATTGTAGACACCTCGTTTCTGCACCCCTCGCAAACCACCCGGTGATGATTGGGCCGCATGTTTGATTCGCGGAACGATTTGTGACAGTTCGTAAGATTATCGTCAAGTGATTGCTCAAATATTAAATGTCAACCTCTTAGTTGTCATCTACGTGCCGATACGGTCGTTTTGGCAGTAATTAGAGTACATTCGGAGTCCGGGTCAAAAACCGTCTCCATTTTCTGATAGCTGTTAAATCCCGAGTCAGAATGTTCTGGAATGTTCCGGATATTTCTATTCCATATTTATCAAATTTTATCTTTTGGCAAACAATATCCCGTAATATTCAAAAGATAATCGAATTAAATCCGTCCTACCATAACTTAAACACGGAAATCTTTCTTAAAAAGGAGGAAACCTCCTGGGAACAGACGCAAGTGTCTTTGCGCCTCTTCCAAGAGACGCAGTGGCTGCTGCGCCTCTTCCCAGGCCCTTCTTTGCATGATTTACGTATCTTTTTTATATCTTTCCGAGATTCACTTCCAAAGAGTCTCCGAAACCCTATTCCTTCACGTGATTAGTATAAATAGGAGCTTTCGTTCCTCATATTTCTCACGCGAGTGTCCGCCCTTCTCTTCTCCCTTTGCATTCTAGACTTCGTTCTTACTAATTGGCGCCTACGTGCTTGGACTTCCGACCACGTAAGCTCGGATCTTTCCGGGTACCAGCCTCTCCGTTGCATGACCGACCAATTTGACCACTACACTCAATCAACCTAATTAATCAACTTGTTAAATCGTTTTCCTCTCACGAGGGCACTCTTTCCTTGCGTTCGCGTCGAGCATTCACTAATCGATCTTCTTAGTCCTTCTCGTTCCGTCAACATGTAAGTCTGAGGGTGTATAATTCTCTTTATTTATTGTATTTTAATTATTGTATAACAATTGTAAGATTTATGTCGGATACACCATTAAAATCGATTTCTAAAAACCGTCTTTAAAACCTGTTTTTGCGGATTTCCAGTAGACAGACGTCGAGAAAAGACGCAGCAACTGCTGCGCCTCTTCGAAGGAGCGCAGCACCTGCTGCGCCTCTTCGTGAGGCTGCCGCAGTTCCTGCTTCTTTTCTTCTTCCTCCGTCCTCTGCAATTCGTATCAAGATTGTTCCTTTTGTTTTGTTCTTTAATTCTTCATCACGGTAATTTATGAATCATATGTGTATTGTATATAATTCATCATTCATGCTTAATTAGTCATCAAGTCCGACTTAAATCCCTTATAATTCATATTTGCGGGTTTTCGTCATTAAATTCAAGTTTCGGGTTTTAGAGGTTCAATTCGTTCATATTGAGTTTCTGGAATTCGTTGTTGATATATTTTCACCTGTTTGTTCACTAATCCGTCGTCATTCATCATGTTTAGTTTAATCAGTTAATCGTTTGTTAGTTTGTTCATTAATTAACATCGACCCTTCACATAATTAATCCGTCTTATTTCCGTCTTAACCATGTTTTACTTTTTTTATGACATATTCATATGTAAAATAATCCATTAATCACTTTCATCCGAGTCTAAAAATCATAATCACCCATTAATTTACCAATTAATATTAACGATTTGCGCTAAACGGCCACAACTCACCACTTGAACAGACGCAAAGAATCGCTGCGCCTCTTCCAAAGGGCGCAGTGTCTGCTGCGCCTGTTCCAGGGTGATTTCTGTCCCTGAATTACGTTTCTGCCTTGACGTAGTTTGTTTAGTTTACGTATTAACTAACTAATATCCGTATTATCACGCTAATTCCTGTTCGTTTATTTCATTAATTTTTATTCTTTTATTCCTTTTTCTTAAATTATCCGTTTTAATGGTATTTTCGACATAAATCACCTAAATCCGTTGTAATTAATGTAATTTTCATTATTGCATTCATAGTTATTGTATTTCTTTCGTTCTTTGTATGTTCTCACATATAAATCAATATTAACTTCTACTTCGACCCAATTGTATGCTAATTACGTGTCAACCGACTTAGTCTAATCTTCATATGCTAGGATTAAAACTTGGATGTTGCATTGCATGCATATAACCGACGATATATCAAGTACGAATAAACTCCCTAATCATTAGTAGAGGCCGCTATCGAGGCGGGCGGGATTAGGTGTTCGATCAAAAGAGCTTCCTAATACGTACCCTCACCCCTTACTCCAGATCTCCGTGAGCACCCGTGTTCATTGGCATCCACGAGAGTCATTCTAGACATAGAATGCTAAGGGTAACGATTGCTTAGTGTTCATGTCTTTACTTTATGTCTTGACATGACATGAGGTATTCGAACGGTTCCAATTTCCCATAAAAATTGGTGGCGACTCCATACAAAATGCAAACGCTTGTTTTCGAGCCCCTTCACCAAGCGCCCCCGTGGGCAGCCCGCTATCCACAGTTTGGCGACTCCGCTGGGGATAATACACTTACGTGTAGCCAAAAGGGTGAAACTCGAACAAGGTTAGGGAATAAGTTTGTACAAGACAATTGTCGGTTTTCATAACTCGGTCTTCCTAGACCGTTTAATTCGGCCTTCCTAGGCCCAACCCAACCCATTCGACCAATCGTCCCGTCTAAACGGTCCTAATTCTTATTTGGGCCTAAGGATGGATAGCGATTGACGTCGTCCATACCATGATGCTTACTCTTGTTTGTATCAAGGGCCTTCACTACTTGAGGAAATGGACTAGGAATCGGCCTTACTCTTGTTTGGCACGAGCCTCTCCACAGACTTCGGGTTTGATGGTTCGGTATGGCAACCTACCCTTTAAACCAAAACCCTTCTAAATGCACTCAGCATCCCGTTATAATGCCTGTATAAATGTGTAAACCCTACGTGATCACCACTTCTAAACAAAACCATGACGAATTTTCAAAAAAATCAAAACCCAAATTTCAATCAAAAATTTCGAAAAAGTAGGCCTTTAATTAGCGCAAAATCCGGTCAAAATGCTGTCCGTTTGTCAAGTCAAAATTCGGGCCACAAGCCCATTTCAAAATCTCACTTCGAGTCCACTCCTACAACTACACTACAGTTGAATAGGACACACATTTTCAAAGACCTTGTCTTTCTTCAAAACTCACTCAACACAAGTGACACACACCCACTTCATGAGTCAAATCTTTCTTCTTTTAGCAAGTGTGATAGAATGGTCGATCGTGTTTTGATTCGTCGCCGATCTCTTGTCCAGTTTCCAAGATGCCTGGGTCAAGTGATGATACGAACCTCCAAAGAAATTCAAGAAAGTAATGATCGAATCCTAGCCGCGATAGCCCAAATGCAAATTACCCAAGAACAAACCTATGACCGCCTTGAGCTTATCGAAGGCCGTATCTTTGATGTAGAGGGAAAGTTGCCTCCCATTAAAGGTGAAGTACTACAATTTTCCGATGACGAGTCTAAAGATGAGAATCCCGTCCTAGGAACAACCGCAGCTGAGAAAAGACTCCAATACCTAGAGGAGCAATTGATGTACCTTAAGGGGGATGACATTTACAGGGAGAATAATCGTAAGTACGAAGCCGTCAATTCCAAATTGCCCACTAACTTTAGCATGACGGATATCCCTAAGTTTAAAGGACATGAGAACCCTTTGAACCACATCCGAGCTTTCAAGGACTACATGTCTATCAAAGGCATCAAACCCGAGATGTTCTTAAGGATCTTTCCTTCATCTCTTGACACCATCCCAAAGCAATGGTTCTACACTTTAGACCACAAAAAGGTCGCTACTTGGGAGGACGCCGCGATCGAATTCTCAAAGCAATACGCGGATAATGCCGAGATCCAAGTCAATATGCGCACTCTAGAGGTTCTTACCCAGAATGACAAGGAAGGATTCACCGACTTTCTAAGTAGGTGGAGGAAGACTAGTACTCAACTAGTAGAACGCCCGGATGAGGCCACTCTTGTGGAAAAGTTCGTGGATAATCTCAAGCCCATATATGCCAACCATTTGAGATATCAAAACATAAAGACTTTCAAGGACTTAACCGTATTAGGGACACGAATTGAATATGACATCCGCAAAGGACTCTTGTCCAAAACGGTAGGTCGAGGATACCAAGGGTCCACAAGTCGTTCATACGGCTCTGCTAGCAAGACCGACGAAGTTAACCTTCTCGAGCCATCCAAGAAAACTAGCCCACCAAGGAAGTTCACAAACCTTGGGGATACATACTCCAATGCTCTAAAAAGGCTAGTGAAGCAAGGCAAACTCCAACCCATTGGACCTACTCCCGAACCCGAAAGGAAATCCAAATTCTGGGACGAAAATTCCTACTGTGAATACCATAGGGGCAAGGGGCATGACACAGAAAAATGCTACAAGCTGAAACACGTGCTTCAAGACATGATTGAAGACGGTCGACTTCCAATTCCACCAGGAGGTAAGCCCAACAACACTCAGAATCCTCTTGGAGTTCTAGTGATTACAAGTGATGAATCTACCTTAGATTGCTCACACCTTATTTCTCCTACCGAAAATGAAATTCATACAATTGAAAAAGAAAGACTCTACTCTACCATCTCCCCTACCATTTCCGACTTCATCGCATGGGCAAAGAGTGTAGATAGACAAGTGTGGGAGCTAGAAAACATGGTAACAACCTTGCGCAATCCCAATGCAACACCTAAAGAGCGCGTACCATTGACCTTCCCTCAAAATGCCACTATGCAAGAAGTAGTCACCGTGGTCGACAAGCTAGTCGATCAAATCATACAACTAGAAAGTGACATCATGAGGATGAGGGAACTAGCCGCAATCAATGGAGTTTGGGCCGATGACGATGAAGACGAATATCTCATTGAAAATTCTTTGGTAAAGGAAATAGTCCAAAATGGCGAAGACCAAGATGTGGATCACCTAACTCGTTCGGGTCGCCCATACCAAAGCACCACTCAAAACGGTCCAACCAACGTCATCACACCAAACGACAACGAAGATGACCCCACTGATCATTTGCTCAAGCAATTACAAAGAACCAAGGCCGATCTTTCATCGGCAACTAGTGGCAAGCTCATTTCCACACCGCCAAGCTTTACTGCAAGCTTTGGCCAAATTGAATGTGGCGCATAACTCTACTCCCGAAGATGTAGTCAACTTGGTCTTCCAAGAATCACCGAAGCTAAGTAATCCCGTTACTTTCTCAGACGAAGACTTGCCACCTTTTGGCGCTAGTCACAACCTTGCTCTATACATCACCGTCATCTGTCTAAAGAAGAATGTGCCAATGACCTTGGTAGATGATGGCTCCGCGGTCAACGTCATACCCCTCAAAACGGCATACAAACTAGGCATGAAAGAGTCGGACTGGACTCCTACAAATCAAGGTGTACGTGCATATGACGGTACACGACGAAAAGTGGTAGGACTTGCTAACCTAACCATAGCAACGGGACCAATCGAGCGAAAGGTCAACTTCCAAATAGTGGACATCGAAGCTTCATTCAACATACTTCTGGGAAGGCCTTGGATTCACGCTTCCAAAGCGGTAACGTCCACCCTTCACCAAAAGATCAAGATCCCACTAAATGGCAAGGTTGTGACGATCACTTCATCACCCATCAAGGCCATAATCGAGAAGCAATCAAACAATCAAGTCCTTGCGGATCCCATATACGAACTTGGGGGCTTCCAAAGTGTGAACGTCATAGAAAGTGAGCTGGCACCCTTATACTATAATCCCTACTCCAACTTGGTGGTCAACCACATACTCAAAAACCAGGGATACTTCCCTGGAATGCCTTTAAACCCAATTCGGAAGAACACCTTTGCGCCATACAAGAAAGGCAACTCATCAAGAATACCACTTGGGTTAGGATACAAACCCACAGCAGAAGAAGTTCTCGAAATGCTCGCCCAAGTCCAAAACCGCAAGTATGTAGGAGTCCAAATGAGGCCATATCTCCCTACCTTGAATGGATACTTCGTTCAAGAAGGAAGTTCGGAACTCTTTCATGGATTTCCCGAACCTTGGCATTACCTCGAGAAGAAGTTAGCCGGAATCGAGATCTTTCACGATTGCTACTTCATCCCTCCAGAAACGGTTCCTACCGTCAAAACCCGTCAAGCACTTTGCTTAGACGAACAAGCTGTTAGCCTCCTATTTGGAGAGGACCGATTTGTTAGGGCCGCGCAGGATGAGATCATTACTACGATACTTCAAGACGATCGCTTCAACCCCACTGCCTTGATCACGGAAATCGACACAAAGCAACGAAAAGGGTGGAGGAAATCTATCAAATGGACCAACAACCAAGGAAGACTCTTCAAGCTCACCACGGGAGAAGGAGAGATGTTCAAAGAAGAACCAGAAGACGACGAGTTCGAATCAGAGTCGGAGTCGGAGTCAGAGTCAGAGTCTAGAGAAGTCATTAGAGAGTCTACTCTTGTCGTCATCCCCACTCCCTTCGTTTCTCCTAGCTTATTTTCAAGTAGTCACATTAGTTCGGGAAATGCCCCAATTACTATCCCTTTGCCGCCACTATCCATCGATCAGTTGGCTCATTTGTTTCAACTTTACTCAAATCTTAATATGAATAAATCAGGTTCTGCTTACTCTTTGCGTTATCTTGAGTGCAATTACTTTTATGATGATACTGAGAATGACCAAAACCCAGACTCGACCGAAATACCTCCCTACGTAGCCAAAGAAATACTACAGGAAGGGGAAGGGGGACCTGTAATTGAGGACACCGAACCCATCAATGTAGGAACTGAACTAGAACCCAAAGAACTTAGGATAGGGACTACCTTGAGCTCTACCGAACGGGCCGACTTCATAGACCTCCTAAATGAATTCAAAGACGTTTTCGCTTGGTCCTACAAAGACATGCCAGGGATCGACAGGGATATCGCCGAACATAGGATTCCGATTAAGCCAGGTTTCAAACCTGTGAAACAAAAGCTTCGACGAATGAGAACAGAATGGGCTCTAAAGATTAAGGAAGAAGTTGACAAGCAATTCAAAGCCGGGTTCATCAAAGTTTCCGAGTATTCTGACTGGGTAGCTAACATAGTACCCGTACCCAAAAAGGATGGGAGAATCCGAGTTTGTGTTGACTTTAGGGATTTGAACAAAGCAAGCCCAAAAGACGACTTCCCTCTACCTCACATTGACATATTGGTAGACAATCTTTGCAGACCACGCATTACTATCCTTCATGGATGGATATGCGGGTTACAACCAAATCAAAATGGCCATGGAAGACATGCATAAGACCGCGTTCGTCACCCAATGGGGAACTTATTGCTATACAGTAATGTCGTTCGGATTGATCAACGCCGGAGCTACATACCAACGCACCGCGACTACGCTCCTACATGACATGATGCATAAAGAAGTTGAGGTATATGTAGATGACATGATCGTCAAATCCAAGGAAAGAGAGGGACATATCGCGAACCTTCGCAAGTTCTTCGCAAGGCTACGGAAGTACAACATGAGACTCAATCCTCGAAATGCACATTTGGGGTAACGTCGGCAAACTCTAGGGTACGTCGTTAGCCAACGAGGCATAGAAATAGATCCTTCCAAAATCAAAGCTCGATCGAAATGCCACAACCTCAAACAAAAAAAAGAAGTCGGGGATTCCTAGGAAAAGTGCAATACATAAGTCGATTCATATCGAAACTTACGATGATTTGCGAGCCTATCTTCAAGAAACTCAAGAAAACCGACCACACCATGTGGGGACGACGATCAAAAAGGCGTTCGACGTAATCAAGGAGATATTAGCTAAACCACCAGTGCTTATGCCACCACAACGAGATCAACCTCTTGGTTTATATCTCACAGTAACTGAAACTGCCATGGGTGCTATGCTAGCTCAAACCGTAGGAAGTGAAGAAAGAGCTATTTACTATCTAAGTAAGAAGTTCTTGGAATACGAGTGCAAATACTCACAACTCGAAAAGACATGCCTCGCTCTTGTGTGGGCAACAAAGAAGCTACGTCACTACATGCTTAGCTACTCTGTCAAGATATTCTCCAAAATGGATCCAGTCAAATACCTCTTCGAGAAACCCGTTCTCAACGGACGTCTGGCAAGATGGACCATGATGCTCTCAGAATTTGACCTCAAATACGTGCCACTGAAAGTAATAAAGGGTCGCGCCGTCGCCGAATTCTTCGCAGAAAATCCCATCAACGACGCACAAACCATAGATACTTGGTCATTTCCCGACGAGGATATACTTCAAACTGATGTAGACTCTTGGGATCTATACTTTGATGGAGCATCAAACCTAAGAGGATTTGGGATAGGAGTGTTGCTCATTTCTCCTGAAGGTGAGCATACACCGATCGCCGTCAAACTCGACTTCGAGGTGACAAACAACGCTGCAGAGTATGAAGCTTGTCTCATTGGACTACAAGCGGCAGTAAGCTTAGGCATCAAAAACCTCCGAGTGCACGGGGATTCGTCACTGATCATCAACCAAGTTACAGGATCCTGGAAAATCCGAAGTGAAAGCCTAGCACCCTATCAGGCTAGGATAGACCAAGTGGCTCAATTCTTTGATCACGTAACCTACTTACACCTACCTCGAGAGGAAAATCAATTTGCAGACGCTCTTGCGAAACTTGCATCTTTGATAAACATGCCAGATCATATGATGGAAATGCCTTTGTGTATCGAACGACGGTCGGAGCCAGCGTATGTCCACCAAATTACCGATGAAGAAGAAATCGCACAAGAACCCTGGTTCCAAGCAATCCTGAATTTCAAGCTTAATGGTACCTATCCGCCATATATGGACAAAAGGGGACAACGAGCTATACGCCTACTAGCTTCCCAATACATCCTAATGCAAGGAGAATTGTACAAAAGAACACCTCTTGGTGTAGTCCTACGTTGCCTTGATCACTCACAGGCACGAAAGGTGATGGAAGAAGTCCACGATGGAGAATGCGGTCCTCACATGAGCGGACCTATGATGGCAAGGAAAATCACACGTCTAGGGTACTATTGGACCACAATGGAATCCGATTGCATCAAATATGTGAGGCATTGCCACAACTGTCAAATCTTCGGGAACGTACAACATGTCCCTCCTTCGTTGCTCTATACGATGACATCTCCTTGGCCATTCTCCGCATGGGGAATTGACATAATTGGGAAAATAACCCCAGCCGGAACAGGAGGTCACTGTTTTATCCTAGTAGCAATTGACTACTTCACCAAGTGGGTAGAAGCGGCTTCCTACACCGTCCTTACAGCTAAAAATGTGGCAAAGTTCATACAGAACAACATCATCTGTCGATATGGTTGCCCACATGAGATCATCAGCGATAATGGGTCACACTTCCAAGCCGAAACCGAACAATTGCTAGCCAAGTACAAGATAAAGCATCATCACTCATCGCCCTATAGACCACAGACTAACGGTGCGGTAGAGGCGGCTAACAAGAATGTCGTCACAATTCTCAAGAAAATGACTGACAATTATAGAGATTGGCCAAGCAAAATACCCTTCGCTTTGTGGGGGTATCGTACATCAGTCAGGACACCCACTGGGGCTACTCCTTTCTATTTGACCTACGGCATGGAAGCCGTACAACCAGTTGAGCTAGAAATACCATCCCTGCGTATTCTACTAGAGAGTCAAATCCCTAAGCCGATTGGAAGAAAGATAGATACGAAGAACTCATCCTCCTGGATGAGCGTAGGCTACGTGCCTTACATAATGTCCAAACATATCAAGCACGTATCAAACGAGCTTTCAACAAAAGAGTTAGGCCAAGAAACATCAAAGAAGGAGACTTAATACTCAAATCGGTTAGAGCTCTTTTACCTGTCGACCCGAGGGGAAAATTCAAGCCCAATTGGGCCGGACCATATCTAGTCAAATCCATACTCCCAGGGGGTGCGGTTAGAATCACAGACCTAGATGGGAACGAGTTCTCAAACCCCACAAATCTCGACCAACTGAAACGATACTATGCCTAGGATAGAACAGAAACGCGCCTCGCGTAAACCCACGTGTCGCTCTTGTGGCACTAAATAAACGGCCCCTGGCCTATTTGAATGTCACTATGCTCTTGCATCTTGGCAAACTTGTCATCCTCATATCATCAAACAAACTAAATTCGCACCTCCAGAGTAAGCAAAAGCTCATGCTTATTTTCTATGTTCATTACAAGCTCTTGCTTCGAACAATTATTCTTTTACATTTACTCGAACTACGCGCAAGGGTTTGATTTCGCTTTTTAAGTGAATACGTAGGCAATCCTTCACGGGATTCAACCCACCGTCATATTTAAAATGTAAATAGAAGGACATTTGCATTGCATTTGAAATTCGACAAGGATAATAATAGAAAATACCAACGGTTTCATAACCATTTAACCTTTTTATTTCATTCATCCATTTTCTAATAAAAATAGTACGACAAATAATAAAAATAGATAGGCTAGGATTCTAAAAATCCCTCCCTTTTATTACAACAATAATAATAATAATCAAATAATAATAATAAGACTTGGGCTATTCCTCCATCTTTCCCTTGCCCTTGTCGTTCTTGTCATATTTCTTGTCACGACCTCGAGCCGGGCGCTCTTGCACCACTTCAGATCTAATCACCAACGGTCTTTCTCGAGGCCTGACTCTTCCGTTCTTGCCAACCACCATCTCTGCGACAGGAGTAGTCTTCGATTTCTTCGAAGGATGAATGACTTGAAAGCCGGCTTCTTCTTCTCCTTCAGTCAGATGCTTCTCTTTCTCTTTCTCTCCCTCGCGCACTTTGTAGTCAACGGGCTCGCGCTTCCCCAGTCTTTCGCGCTCTTCCGAAGTTGCAGCCTTTCTCCACCTCAGATAGGAATCCGACACCCACAAAGCATTGGCGGAGAAACTCAGGAACCACATGTTTCTTTGGGCCCATTTCATAGCCCACTCTCTTCGGCTCTCGGTAGTCAACGCCATAGCGATCATGGGACAAAGTGTCAAGCCTAGGGATCATCTGCTTCAACCCGACTTGCCTCATCAACCTCTCAGGAAAGATGCATACCATAAACTCCAATCCAGGAATGCGCACGGACCTAGTAGGATCCAAAGAAGACACTCCGGTGACAGACTTGAGGTGCCACCACGGTACAACCCACCTGATCAAAGGGCCATCATCAGTCTTCAGCTTGTTCTTCCAATAGTCACAGACCCGAGTGAAATCCACCATGTACAACCTCGTCCTCATCGAAATCATACGGGCATGATAGGAAAGTGCATGAACAGGGGGCTCGAGCAATCGGAGCCGTTCCATAAGCCAAACCTACCAAAACAGGTATTAGACACCCGCAAAAAAAAAAAAAAAAAAAAAAAAAAAAAAAAAAAAAAAAAAAAAAAAAAAAAAAAAAACCAAAAAAGAAGAGGGTGTCTTTTACCTGTAGGATGACGGGACTCCCCAAAAATGGAAGATCGCGGTTGGATTTCCTATTATCCAAGCCCAAGATAATCTCCCCTAAGCATAGGCAAGCTGGGCTCCTGCGCAGCTCCATTTGCTCAATAAGACCCAATAGACGGGGATCACCTCGCAGTTCTTCGTCAACATGTCCCTGAAAGACATATACATGAAGCAAACAGAAGCCAAACGCTCTCCTTCTAGCAACATAAGAGACAGTAGGGTCGGCCCTGTTGATGAATCGATCTATAAAATCCAACATCCGCACGCCTTTCGAAGTAACAAGACGATCCACCTCGAGTCGGGTCGGTCAAGCAAATCTCTAAACTTGCTCTTATACCCTTGAGCAAGAGAAGGGATGGCGGTAAATGTTCGGGTCCCACCCGCCAATAGCAGCAATTTCCTCCGGAAAAGGACAAATATCACCTCCTGGGAACGCAAAAACATGATAATTTGGATCCCAATAATCAAGGCAAGCATCCAAGAACGGTTTTACAACCTTAATGAGTTTCAAACTCAACAAAGACCCAAGATTATAAGCACCCATATCATGCTTCTCCGTGTTCGAAAATTCATTGGTCCATTCCTTCAAGCGGATCTCCAAAGTATTCATGATGATAATTTTCTCTTGAGAATTTGTTTTGAGAATTTTGTGTGAGGCGACGAAGAAAAGACGGAAGAGTTATATAATTTAAAGCTTCATCGACGCTTCTATTTATACCAATTGCTGTTTCCAAAAATCCGTCGAATCGACTGCTTGGGAACAGCAGCGCGGCACTGGGCTTTGCGCCTCTTCAAAGGGACGCACTCATGCTCGCGCCTCTTCCCCAGACTCACTTCTGTGATTTCCGTGTTTGGATCTTTCCTAATTCTATAACGAATAATTTCCTATTCCTACGGGATTTTATTTTGGTAAATCCGAGAAATTTACCATGCTTCAGGTTTCCTAAAATTCGCGGGCACGCATTTCGAGGCGACATCGACATTTTCCGCCATTTTTATCACACTTTTATATTTAATTCTTTAATTTCAACATTTACTTAGTCATTTCATTTTCTTAAATTCTATTTTTTCCATTTTCTAACTTATAGATTTCTCTTTTTCTTTTTTTTAGGGGGTAGCCCTCCCTACCGTCCGGTCATTTCCTAAAAAAAATTTTGCATTTTGGTCCTTTTGAGTCTCATTTTGCACTAATTAAAGGCCTCATGTGTATATAAAATGTATGTGTTGCGTGATTTTTTCTATGTAAATTCCGGCAGCATGACGGCGTAAACCGTTGTCTACCAAACCTGTTCAAGAACTAACCTGCAGGTACAAACAACACAATCCAGCAGCAAAGGCACTTAGGCCGTCGTATATACAACAAAAAGCAAATGTACAAGCAAACTGGGGGCTTGCGCCCCGAACAAGGTACAAATGTACGAGCAAACTGGGGGCTTCGCCCCAAACAAGTCAAAAAGACCAAGTAAACTGGGGGCTCGCGCCCCAAACCTAGTCCAAAAATGTTTCAAAATCAGATGTACAAAAACTACACAAGCTACTGCTGGGCGCCCTCCAGCTCGGCAACCCTCGCCATAAGAGCAACGATCTCGGCATCCCGAAACTCGAGCTCCCTCGACAGGCGAGCCGTCTCCTCCCGAGCCTGGGCCAACTCTCGTCCCGACTCGCAGTCACCCTGCAAAACAGCAACGAATTGGCTCCTGTCAATCAACTCAATCAAAACTGGAAATCAAAAAAGGAGATCGAAAAATGGGTATAAAGGTTCATACCTGACGACCTCGACCGCCGACGAGTGCCTCAATGGCCGTAGCTCGTAGCCGGTTGGCCACCCTCCATAGTGCCACGAACCGAGATGGCGCGACCTGCATTTCAAAAGAATTCTCAGTAAATTAAACAAATTCAATCAAATGTGTTCTTACACGAAAACTATGCAAAATGGGAACTCACCCTCCGAATCGATGCTTGCCAAATATCTAGGCCATCCGTCACGGCTACGTCAAAGTCACGTAACTCGGAGATCGTCGTCCTCCCAGTAGCGTCAGTGTACTCGAGGGTCTCGGGGTACTCTGGGGGCTCGATGCCCGCCGCCTCAACCTCCTGCAAAGACAAAACGACTCTCATTAATCGAGGATCCTTCGTCGTAATTTTCAAAATCAAATCAACAAGAAAAGTAAAGGATACTCACCACTACCGGCCAATAGGCCAACCTCCCGTAAAGGAACGCCGAGTAATCCTCCTCAGGGAGAAGAAGGTCGTCACCACCGACACCGGCCAAGTCCGCCTCCCTCTCAGCCTCGGAAGGCTCCCGAACATCGTCCTAGGAGGATCGACGGAACCGTCAACGCGCCCGAAAGCACCGACGAGCTAACCGCTCGCCCGGATACCATACGACCCATCGACGTCCACAACAAAGAAATGACTCGAGCTCCTAGGTCGAAGGACCTCGGCGACAAAAGGAGGCGCTCCAGCGTACTCCGCCCAAGGTCTGGGCACCCACTGCGACAATATGAAGGCAAAGGTCATTCCTATGATCAATTTAAAGCAAAGGACAAAAATATGAATAAATACAAATGGGATACTCACGCTGCTCAGCTGAAGGGCGTTCACATCCCGCCGGTAGACATTGTGAGAAGAACGCTTGCTCTTCGTCCGGCACATGACCCAATCCCTCACCACGGGATAGGCCCTCTCCAACGGCTCCGTCCTCTTGGGCGCGAGGCCCGGAAAGTAGGAGTACACCCACGCCTATAAAACAAAATAGTCAATGACGATCTTCCAATCTTTGATAAAAGAAAGGAATTTACGTTGATCTAAAGGAAGGTTCATACCTCCAACAGAGCCCAGGTCCGACAAATACCAGGAGAAGTCCCCTTCTCCATCAACTCCGGACGAACCATGGCCCTCATGAAGCGGATGAGGACCGCAAAACCAAGCGGACCCGGTCCCGCGCCCTAGGGAACTCAAAGTCGAAAGAAAGGGAAGAAGCTTCGTCGACGACCTCTCACCCTTGTCTCCGAGGTAGATCGAAGACAAGAACCACCAAAGCCACGGAGACAGCCCTCTGCGCTTCCAGTACAAGGAGGAGGAGCCGTCTCCCTCCCATCGATCACCACCGATGCCGGGTCTTCCCGCAAAGTAATCTCGAACATAGGTACTGGGTACCAAACCCGACACGCAACACCTTCGGCGACGGTTCCACCGATCAACCTCCTCGCCTCGGCCGAATCCGCCCTCATGCCGCCTCCGCCACGTCATCTCCTCGGTCCCACACGGCAGACCAGAAACCATGCCGTAATCCTCCAAGGTGACCCCCACCTCACCAAAAGGCAGGTGAAACGTGGAAGTCGTGTCCCAGAATCGATCCAAGAAAGCGCGGACCAGGCTAAGGTTGGCCCGCAACTTCCTCTTCACGATATCCCTCCAGACCTGAACCAGAGGACCAAACGCTCCACGCTCAATCATGGCCCTCTCCTCCTCCGACAGCCGCTCGTAATGCTCCATCGCTGTCGTATACCCCGAGAACGACCGGATGTTCCCGGCCTCCTATTATGATTTGAAACAAAGCTATCTTTAGTTTTGAAATGAATTTTAAAAGAAATTTGAACAAAATAGAAAAGGATAGGTAATGAGTTAGGGAATTCCTATTTACCAAGCTCTTCACCGTCCTGTAGGACAAGTGACCCTCTGCAGCCCACACAAGGTGCCTACTCTCCCGTGTCTCGGCCACGCAGAGCACCTCTCGGTGGCGACCTCCTCGTCCGAGATGGGCCCGTCTCGGAATCTCCTCCTCATCGCCTCCTCCTCCTCGGGAACCTCCTCTGCAGCGACCATCACCGCAGCGGTGAAGGCCTGCTCCAAAGCCTCCTCAACAACAGCGGCATCTACATCCAGGGGATCTCTCCCGGAAGTAGAAGCATCGTCACCTGCAACGATTAAAGCAAATCCAGGCCGCATCACATGATGACAAGCCTTTGTTAAGTAGTATTTCGAGCCTTCAAGGCCCGGAAATCGCCCCTTTCTGGCCATCCTTGGCCATATTCCCACCAAATCAATCACTCATGTGATGAATAGGGTCAAGTCAAGTCCGAGTCAAGACCTAGTTCCGAGTTTGAGTCGAAAATTCGGCAAAGATTTCGCTATAACGGCGATTATGCCCTAAAAGGTGTCCTGCAAAAGTTGTCACAAACCAAACTTCCGAGATGGTAGGAAGTTTACCCATCATCCAAGGGTCCCAAATATCAAATTTCATCACAAATGGGCAATCCTAAGGCCATTTTCGAAGCAATTTATGATCTAGTCAAAACTGTCTCAAAATTCGCTCAAGGGCTCAAAACTTGATGAAAATTCGAAGTAAATACATGGTTATGTTCCTAACATTGCCTACTACTCATTTCTAGTATCAATTTGGCATGACAAATCCATTTGGGGGAAAAGCCCCAAATTTTCGATCAAAAGGGTCGAAAACCCTAATGTTCGCGGCTCAAAATTCGACAAATGTGGAAGATTAACGCAAGATTAAAGCACATACCTCGATTAGTCATATTCCAAGCAAGCTTTTGAATCCAACCTCGACGAAAAGGGTGAAGATTTGAGAGAGAAATTGCAAATTTTGTGTTTCGAAATAATGAAAACAATCCTTCGATTTCGCGTTTTTACGCAGAATTGCCAAATTGGGAAACAGACGCAGCAGTGTCTGCGCCTCTTGAAGAGACGCGGCTCTTGCTGCGCCTCTTCCTTTGTTTCCCTCCATGTGGATTTTCAAAAATCCGTTATGAGTTCGTTATTCGTGGGCCCATCTTTGGTGCGCCTCTTCCTCGATGACAGTTTGTCACTTTGGTCCGTTTCGACGATTCCCTTTCGTTCCGCCCGCATTTTATCCCAGCAAAGATTTTCGCAGTATTGCTCAACCATTTTATCCGGCGCAGTAGTATTTTGCAGTACTGCTCACTCAAGACTTTCTTCTACGACGATTAAGATGTTCCTAGTCGTCAAATCATTTTACCCGGCGCAGTAGTATTTTGCAGTACTGCTCATTCAAGGTTTCCCCGACGATCAAGACGTTCCTAGTCGTCGATATGTTCCCCCAACAAGAGTTCGCTTGAGACCGACGCAAGCAGATTCAACTTCCAAATTTCGCCAGAGTTCGCTTGAGACCGACGCAGCGATTCCCCAGCGAGCTTTCTGCGACGTCTGCTGTTTTTCAATATCTCTTATTCCCCGCGAAGTTCGATTAAGTCTCGGTATGGTCTCTTCTTATGGCTGGCGAGCTTCCTTACGTAGTCTAATGGACTTTAAACGACCCTCCCGATAGTCGACGGACTCTAAAATGTTCCCGACGATAGGTCCTTGGCTCGACCCCTTGAGCGCCTCGCGTCGCCATAGTCGTCAGGTTGTAATCTTCGATTGACCTGATGGCTATACTTTGACTTTCGCCTTGTCCAAGCCTCAGTCAAAGTGGGGGCTCTGTAGACACCTCGTTTCTGCACCCCTCGCAAACCACCCGGTGATGATTGGGCCGCATGTTTGATTCGCGGAACGATTTGTGACAGATTAAATAAGATTATCGTCAAGTGATTGCTCAAATATTAAATGTCAACCTCTTAGTTGTCATCTACGTGCCGATACGGTCGTTTTGGCAGCGATAATTAGAGTACATTCGAGTCCGGGTCAAAAACCGTCTCCATTTTCTCGATAGTTAAATCCCGAGTCGAATGTTCTGGAATGTTCCGGATATTTCTATTCCATATTTATCAAATTTTATCTTTTGGCAAACAATTTCCCGTAATATTCAAAAGATAATCGAATTAAATCCGTCCTACCATAACTTAAACACGGAATCTTTCTTAAAAAGGAGGAAACCTCCGGGAAAGACGCAAAGGCAGTGTGCGCCTCTTCCAAGAGACGCAGTGGCTGCTGCGCCTCTTCCCAGGCCCTTCTTTGCATGATTTACGTATCTTTTTATATCTTTCCGAGATTCACTTCCAAAGAGTCTCCGAAACCCTATTCCTTCACGTGATTAGTATAAATAGGAGCTTTCGTTCCTCATATTTCTCACGCGAGTGTCCGCCCTTCTCTTCTCCCTTTGCATTCTAGACTTCGTTCTTACTAATTGGCGCCTACGTGCTTGGACTTCCGACCACGTAAGCTCGGATCTTTCCGGGTACCAGCCTCTCCGTTGCATGACCGACCAATTTGACCACTACACTCAATCAACCTAATTAATCAACTTGTTAAATCGTTTTCCTCTCACGAGGGCACTCTTTCCTTGCGTTCGCGTCGAGCATTCACTAATCGATCTTCTTAGTCCTTCTCGTTCCGTCAACATGTAAGTCTGAGGGTGTATAATTCTCTTTATTTATTGTATTTTAATTATTGTATAACAATTGTAAGATTTATGTCGGATACACCATTAAAATCGATTTCTAAAACCGTCTTTAAAACCTGTTTTTGCGGATTTCATGAAGAGACGTCGAGAAAAGACGCAGCAACCGCTGCGCCTCTTCGAAGGAGCGCGACTCACTGCTGCGCCTCTTCGTGAGGCTGCCGCAGTTCCTGCTTCTTTTCTTCTTCCTCCGTCCTCTGCAATTCGTATCAAGATTGTTCCTTTTGTTTTGTTCTTTAATTCTTCATCACGGTAATTTATGAATCATATGTGTATTGTATATAATTCATCATTCATGCTTAATTAGTCATCAAGTCCGACTTAAATCCCTTATAATTCATATTTGCGGGTTTTCGTCATTAAATTCAAGTTTCGGGTTTTAGAGGTTCAATTCGTTCATATTGAGTTTCTGGAATTCGTTGTTGATATATTTTCACCTGTTTGTTCACTAATCCGTCGTCATTCATCATGTTTAGTTTAATCAGTTAATCGTTTGTTAGTTTGTTCATTAATTAACATCGACCCTTCACATAATTAATCCGTCTTATTTCCGTCTTAACCATGTTTTACTGTTTTATGACATATTCATATGTAAAATAATCCATTAATCACTTTCATCCGAGTCTAAAAATCATAATCAGTCCATTAATTTACCAATTAATATTAACGATTTGCGATTAAAACTTCACGCCAGAACTCACCCTTGGAAACAGACGCAAAGAATCGCCGCGCCTCTTCCAAAGGGCGCAGATGTCTATTTAAGCGCTCTTCCCGTGGTGATTTACGTCCCCGAATTACGTTTACGCCTTGACGTAGTTTGTTTAGTTTACGTATTAACTAACTAATATCCGTATTATCACGCTAATTCCTGTTCGTTTATTTCATTAATTTTTATTCTTTTATTCCTTTTTCTCAAATTATCCGTTTTATTGGTATTTTCGACATAAATCACCTAAATCCGTTGTAATTAATGTAATTTTCATTATTGCATTCATAGTTATTGTATTTCTTTCGTTCTTTGTATGTTCTCACATATAAATCAATATTAACTTCTACTTCGACCCAATTGTATGCTAATTACGTGTCAACCGACTTAGTCTAATCTTCATATGCTAGGATTAAAACTTGGATGTTGCATTGCATGCATATAACCGACGATATATCAAGTACGAATAAACTCCCTAATCATTAGTAGAGGCCGCTATCGAGGCGGGCGGGATTAGGTGTTCGATCAAAAGAGCTTCCTAATACGTACCCTCACCCCTTACTCCAGATCTCCGTGAGCACCCGTGTTCATTGGCATCCACGAGAGTCATTCTAGACATAGAATGCTAAGGGTAACGATTGCTTAGTGTTCATGTCTTTACTTTATGTCTTGACATGACATGAGGTATTCGAACGGTTCCAATTTCCCATAAAAATTGGTGGCGACTCCATACAAAATGCAAACGCTTGTTTTCGAGCCCCTTCACCAAGCGCCCCCGTGGGCGGCCCGCTGTCCACAGATATGTAGGTCGCAGTTAGGTGAGTGACTGTATTTCATTCTCTCTTTTACATATAACATTCACCCTTTGCTTCATGAGAGAAGAGTGACCACGTAAGAGTCCGATTTTGTTGGTCTTGCAAGGTCGATAGGTTGGCTATATTTCTGAACAGCTTATAACTCGTTTGTGTATTGACTACTTAGCTATCACTGTTAATTTTCGTTGCATTAAATTGGTTCAAGTAGACAAGTTAAGCTAACTCTGAGTTTTCATTTCCGTTCCTCTAGTTGCATTTTAGTTTACTCGAGGACGAGTAAAGGTTCGGTTTGGGGAGATTTGATACGTGCAATTTGTATAGTCTTTTTAGCCTATTTTAGCACGTATTTATATGCACTTTCATACTGTTTATATTGCATTTTGCCCCCGAATTGGCTACTTTGGTTCGTTTTGTCCGTTTTGTAGAAATGAACGCGAAAGTAGTGGAATTGTACCATTTTTCGTCCTTTTTGCATGCATTTTGAGGAGACGGGATTTTTCGGAGTGAGTTCCTGCATTGGGAAGCATGAAGGCACGGTTTACGAGGCAGTCGGGTACGAGATTGGGCTGATTTGAAGGAAGAATACTCGATCGAGTGGTTATATTACTCGATCGAGTGGTTTATGTGGCCCTGGTTGATCGATCGAGTGGATTTCTTCTCGATCAAGAAGTGCTGGAAAGTGGAGTTACTCGATCGAGTAACATTTATGTTCGATCGAGTAACTTATCTGGAGTTTTACTCGATCGAGTGGTTTCAAACTACTTGATCGAGTGGTTTAGGCTTTCGTGGGCTTTAATTAGCCCGTGAACTTGTTTTAGCTTTTGAACTTAGTTTATTTTCTATTTAAACGCAACTTTACTAGGTCATTAGCATCTAATTCATTATCTATCATTTTTCCAAGACTGTGTTGCTTTCATCCTTCACTGTAACTTTGCTTTCGGGGTTATTTAGCTCGGATTTTGTCGTTCTTTACGCCGGATTCTTGCAATTGTAATCTCTTTCTCCTTTCTTAATAATAATCTCTCTTCCATTTACTTTAATTGTTCGTTTTACTTCATTTATTTCTTTGCCCTAATTACTTTTATGCAATTTAATTATCGTTTCATTATGTTTATTGTTAGTTCATTCATATTTATTAGTTTTGGTAATATTAATAGCGATATGAGTAGCTAAATCTATTTCATGTTGGGATTAGGGGATCTACGGTAGGAATGTGACGATGTAGTGAATAAGTTAGATGAATTAATTGTGAGATTCTGTCACCATAGCAATATAACTGTATTTATCGGCTTAGTTGAGTGCACGCTTCTGAGTGACCTTTTTAATCTGGTTAAATTTAATCCTGGATCGGAAGATTGGACTAAATAGACCTGCTATGAACAGTAGACTACCCTGACGAGGACGGAAGTTAAGTTAGTGGTAATTTAGGATAGAAAGTGGACCGGAAGGACCTTTCCATATCCGTCTCGCAAAGAATTTATCTAAGTTGTTTACAACAGTCACTAGACTACCGTAGTGAACCGAAATCCTGACATGTCCCCTCTCTATTGATAGTTTATCATCTTTTTTTGCCTTTATTGCTCTTTTCTCTGCTTCTCTTCCTTTAAACCTTTTAGTTTAGAAACCCAATTTAAACACCCCCGCCATTTTGTGACCAAATAGACGGACTCTTACAGATATCTTGCCTCCCTGAGGAGATCGACCTGACTTCCCTAGCTATATAGTTAGTTTAGTTAGTTATTTTTTATAGGTATATGACAGCCCTGTCAGTTGTAACACTTGTAAATTTAACTATAACTGTTCTTTTATCGACTTTTAATGATTACTTACCTCGGGCAACCGAGATGGGAATGCCCTTATATGCTAAGGAAGGTCTGGTTAAGGCTCCTCGATATATGGGGGTGTTATAAATAGAGAGTCCAACTTTTTTAGAAATCATAATAAGTGTAGATCTAGCTTTTTCTACTTAATAATTTATGGGAAAGTATAATCCTAATAGAAGTAAATCTAATAATTTATGAGAAAAATAATATTAATAGAAGTGAATCTAATAATTTATCGATTATTCTTTACTAAAATAATAATAGAAAAATAACTTTATAGAGAATATTTATTTTAGAAATATTTATAACGCAAAAAAAAATATAATAAACGTATAAAAGTGTTAAAATTTTATATTTTATAGAAATACAATTAATCCTTGTGAGACAAAAAAAACATATCCTAATTTCTTACAAATATAAAATATTGTCAAAAATCTAAGTTGTTCGATTTTAACTACTTAGTGAAACTCGTGTAGTAACAAAAATAATTTTATTTAAATTTTTTTTGAATATTTAAAAGATTTACAAAAGATTCGGGTTATTAATTATAACCAAATCCGATTGAACGATGGCATGAAATAGTTTAAACTCTGACTTTCTATAACGTATCAAATGTGTATGATTAGATTACCAATAATATTCACAAGATTTAAAAAAATGAGTTACCCTCTAAAAAAAATTGAGTTACCATTTAAAATATTAAATAAATCTCATATCGATTTTGTCAAATGAACCAAAAAAATAAATACAAATGAATAAAGTCAAGAATGGTGATTTTATACGGGACTAATAATCCAAGAACTAGCTAACTATGAATAAATTCGTGTACGATAAATATTTTTTTAGAATAATTGTGAGAACTATATATAATCTTCTATTATATCACCGAATTTTTTTTTCAAACTTAATTCAAATTCATATCAAATCCAAGTAGACGTTAAAAATGTATTGAACTGCCAAATATACAAAATTATGCGGTTAGGCCGGTTACATCAATTTTTAATTTCTGAATTCCAATTTATCTATGTGTTTTTATTCACTTAATTATTTACCGCGGTTTGTGTATGGCTGGTTATTAGACTTATTAATTTGCCATGTACTGATTGTATATTAATGTGCAATAGTT
Source organism: Silene latifolia (assembly GCF_048544455.1). Lineage (NCBI taxonomy): Eukaryota > Viridiplantae > Streptophyta > Magnoliopsida > Caryophyllales > Caryophyllaceae > Silene > Silene latifolia. The sequence goes on from NC_133538.1 coordinate 452,459,520, forward strand.
TTTACATTAACTTTTCATAGTTTGTTTTTTTTGGAAAATTTCCATTTTGGTCCTTGAGGTTAGGGCTAATTCCACTTTAGTGTCCTAAGGTTTGCATAATTCCACTTGGTGTCTAGAGATTTCGACTACTTCCCACTTTGGTAACCCGAGTTTTGAATAAAATTTCATTTTGGTGACCTAAAACATTTAATAGTCAACTTTTATCTTAATTACATTTTCAGTAAAATAAAGTGCAAAATTATATTGGATATTAAACTGTATACAAAATAGTATAATCAACATAATATTGTAAAAAAAAAATGTCTTTATGTTCAAAATATTTTTTTAGTACTCCCTTGCTCCATTCATCGTTTATCTTCTCATTTCAATTAATACTTTCCACTTATATTAGAGAAGTGGGAAGATAAAATAGGAGTGGAGGGAGTATAAAATACTAAGAATGTTATGTATAGGTCACTAAAGTGGGAGGTAGTCAAAACCTCAAGGTACCACAGTAGAATTATGCAAACCTCATGACACTAAAGTGAAATTAGGCTAAACCTCAGGGCAACAACGTGGAAATAGTCTTTTTTTTTTTTGTTAATGGTTAACTATGAGGTATCCCATATGGGTTTAGTTGAATATAAAGTACTCCTTAGTGTAATAAATTGGGTTAAACTCATATATATTAGCTATGAAATAAAACGATTGTACATATATATTTATTAATTTGAAGCTATTTTCTTAATATTAAAACTCTTTTCTGAAATTTGTTCATTTTGTTATTATAAATAAAGAGTAGAATAAAAATGTAAGATAATGAGACTTGATTTTGTTAATAGATAACATTTCAAATAAACAAAAATGAGTTATAATTTAAATAGATATAATCTAAAACTAATCAAGTTTAAGAGTAGTATCCTAATATCCTACTCCCTTCAATCCACACAAAACTCCTGGTTTGTTTTTTGGAGGTCAAATTTTGTAAAGTTTGACCGTTAATTCACGCAAAAATATATCTCATATCTAAAAAATTATATTTCGTATTATATATTTACATGGTTCACATGAAGTTCATAGGGAACAACCAGTTTTAAGGATAGATAGTCAAAAACAAATTTGTATTGTTTAGAGATCTAACAAAAATCCTCCAAACATGCTACATATATAATTGAGATACATGTTGTTTTACGTACCATCATTCAAGATTTACATTGTCTTATGCTTACAAAATGGAATATTGGTAGATGTTGTAAGTTAATCTAATTTGTGAATCTTAAAAAACCAACCTCAGTTGTCACGTGTTCATTTTATGGAATTAAAGCACATTTTTGGGAATGACGTTTTAAATTAACTAAAATCGGTGGTGCGTATAATAAAAATAGGTAATTACATAATACAACCGTGTCTTCGAATGCTATACAACTGATATAATTAATACAAAAAAAAGTATCTTTTATATTAAAGGGACTGATGATCCATCAACAATCAACTAAGCCAACCCAAAAGTAATTTCTATGTTCCGATTTTCAACATAGTTAGACTTTTTTTTTCAACTTAGTTTACTTCGACTACCAAACCGTGACAATGTAAACGAACTGTGAATTCTTAGAACATTCAACATGCATATTGTTAAATATGATCCTAATGAAAGCCTCATGCATTCTATATAATAGAATCACATATATTTTTGTACTGTTGTTTAGAGACAATAAATTTTATTGGAATTCAGCATGGATTTGATTTTACGAGAAGTATATAAAGAACAAAATACTCTCTTAATTGTAGATTGTCAAGGTAAACTTATGCTATAGGCCGGAGATCTAAAATTTCTCTAAACACACTTGATAAGTAGCATTTTAGTCGTATTTTACCCCACATTTATAACTTATTCCGACTCGACTTTGTGTGCTTAAATGTCTAAAAAGCTCATTTAATTACTAATTTATAATAATTAGTCGTATTAGTTTATAATTAATAATTAATTGTATTTATGTATAATATTAGTATTATTATTATTATTATTATATTAATTTAATGTGCAGGCAAGACGGGAAAGTGAGGCGGAAGAGCAAGACAGGATTATGAGAAGAAATGGCGGAGGTGAAAATAAGCGAAGTCATGGAAAAATAAACTAAGTAAAGGAGCAGCTGCTAATTTCAGACGGTCTTTGCTGAGCTTTTACTACCACCTCCGGCCACCGTGGCAGCCACCACTCACCACCACTGACCACCCTCCACTTCCAACATCACATCCCAACCACCCATGACCACCGTCTGCCACCACAACAGCCACCACGAACCCTTCTTCCACCCCTAGCCACAAACATACAAAAAACACCCATTTCATGCGACCATCTTTTAACCACCACCAAATCCACCTCCAGCCACCGTGGGAGCCACCCATCACCACCAATAACATCCTCCCACTTCCCACTTCACAACAAAACCTCCCATAACCACCACTGACCACCGTGGAGGCCACCACGACCTCCCCTATACCCCCTGTCCAAACCATGTTTTGTGACCGACTTTGCTGCCCAAATTCGACCACCATACAGCCACCCACAACCACCGTGGCCACCACCCATCACCACTACAGCCAACCACCATCACCACCCAACACTACCCAACCGCCGGCAGCCACAACAGAAGCAACCACGACCCACAACTCCCTCCTTAAACCAACTCGCACAAACACCTCCCCTGTTTCTCTATGCCGGCCAACCGGCAGCCGTTCTCTCCTCCGGCAGGCAAACACACCCTATTTATCTCCTTTGTTTGAAGAACTCGCTACCGGTCATAGCCACCGGCAGCCGGGCAACCGGCGTGCAACACCGCAATCCATCTCGAATATCAATTTTGTGCTCTATGCCGGTAAACCGTCTACCGGCTCACCGGCAGCCAACACGCAACACCAAAATTGCTCCCCTTTCTTCGATGGTCTCGCTACCGGTGGCCAGCCCGGCGGCCGGCCAACCGGCAGGCACACCCTTGCTGCGATATTGCGTTTTCCCCTTTTTGTTTGTGTCGATGTCTCTGTTTGGAGGCTTTGTGTCGATTAGTTTTTATAATTAGGAATATTACTAATATTATTATTATCATTAGTATATTATTAGTATTATTAGTAATTCTATTAGAGTGAGTATTATTATTAGATTATTATTATCATTGGTTAATCTAACTAATTGGATTTGTAATTAGAGGGATTATATAAAGCACTCCTCTCATATTCACAGTGGACACCTAACATATTAGAAATTAGACACTACCATTAGTTTACCTTACATTAGATAGAAAATTAGCTTAGTTCATCCTCTTCTCAACAATTGTAGAACCCTAATATTTCCTCTCTCATTTTCATTCAATAAAAAGTTGTAATCTTTCTTTAATTTTAGTTTAATTCTTCCTTAGTTTATCCAAGTTCTTCCATTTCCAATAGTTTACATTTAGTATTTTGGGTTGTATTTTGAAGATTTGAAGAAATTCATTCTTCCATTATTATCCAAGCTTGCTACTTTCCTCTTTGTTGGTACAATTCTCATCTTTTGTTTACATTACTTTCATTAGTTTACATCTCTTATGTTGGTTAATTGTTATACATTCAAAGTTTCCATCTTTATCAATTTTACAATGTTTACTTGTGTATTGTTGGAAATTGTTGGTGATTTCTCATCGATGAACATGAGTGAGTAGTCTCATCTAGAGTTTAGGGGGATTTTGGGTCATTAATGGGTGTAAAAATGGGTTATTAACATTTGGAATTGGGTGATTACTTGGTATTTACTTTCATGCATATGAAGTGCTCGATGAAATGTTTGAACGAAAGTTGAATCTTTCATTGACATGTTTAACTTGTCTTGGTGCTTAAGCTATTGGATTGTCTTTATGCTATGATTAGTAGATCGATCGGTCTTGTTCTCATGCATATTAAGTGTTCGTAGAATAGTTTGAACGAAAGTTTGACTCTTTCTTTGACATGTTTGGCTTGTCTTGATGCTTATGCTATTGGAAGGTCTATATGCCATGTTAGTATTGAGTTCATATTAATTAAGTGACAACTTGTTAATGGACTCGAGGTGATTAGGAAATTAGTCTTAATTCCTTGACCATTGTCATCATCCATGTCTTGTTTTGATCTTGTTTTATACCCTCCTACCCAAGTGAACCCGAAGACTCTAGTTCTTCCATCAATTGAACACAATCCCATTTAGTTTAATTTAACTTGTTTGCATCTTAGTTTTAGATAAATCAACATCTTATTTTTTATTTGACTAAATTGGGACTTAAACGGACTAAGTATACACCCCCGCCATCTTTGTGTTCGACACCCGAATAAATACTACTTTTATTGGGTAATTTATAAATTGTTTTTGATTGGGAAGTGACGACAAATCCCTCACATCAACACTAAATATAGATAATTATGATACATGTTGCTTTACTTAACACCATTTAATTTTACGTAGTTTTTATAGGTTAAAATAATTTGCAAAACTCATAGAGATCTGTCTCATTTATTAAGGGCAGTTTTGTTTTGGTGAGCTGCACTATGTTTATGGAGATACCTATTGTATTTAATTAAAACCAGTGATACATATAACAATAATGAAGAACTAATTACGTACTCTTACTATGTTACATGATGTTTAACAACTGAAATGATAACACTATTAAATGACAAAACGGCTATGCTAAAAGCACTAATAGGTATTGATGATCAACTAGACCAACCACGAACTTTTGTGCAGCAGGAGCTGGCTTACACTGCATTTTGTATATCAATGATTTAACATAACTGAACTTCTTTTAACAACTATAGACTATAATTTGTTTAACAACAAACAACTAATTATTCATAGTAAGATGACATTATTTTACTCCATATATTATCGATATTCCTGTTAAAATATATTTAGTCGGCTAGGTAGAACCATATTGTCCTTACAATTGGTTTTTACGAGAAAAAATTCAATTTAGTGTGTAACTTTTTTGAACTGCTGAAATTTTAAAATTTTATCTTTAAATGAGATTGCATGCTGATGAAAAATGTGAGATTACATTGATACTCTATGAAGAGTTTAAAGTCAAAGTCATTAATTACTTTACAATAACAAATTTACCCGTTTTACACAAAAACATACAAATACCTGTCAATATAATCAAATCTTTGATTTTATATTGGTCGATTTTTTTTTATATAATATGCTCTTTACATTTTATTTTATTTTTATCCTCAATGCCAGATGATTGTATAAGTTTTTCACTAATTGCATTTTTTTACACGGGTGAAGTTTGACATATAGGAATCCTTATCATATTATAATTCACATATTCTGATTTATAACAGGTATATCCATCACAAACTTGCGACGGGTCATGTGTTTAGTTAAGACAAAACATCGTCACAATTGAGACTTGCTGATTATAATTAGGGCACAACCTATATAAATTAAAGCCACATACATACTGACAAACACGATCATACATATTTAAGATGAAAATAAAGATTTCATAATATGCCAATGAAGACCGTATAATACGGAGCAGTATATAACACAATCGTACAAAAGACTAATTGAAATTAGAGAGACTAACTGAAATTAATTCACAACGTCGACTACACTTATTTTCAAAGTCATTAATTACTTTACGATAGCAAATTTTACCGTTCTCACATTCAAGAACTTACATATTCTACCACTTCAGTTATAAATAAAACATTATTTAGAAACCGTGCAACGCACGGGCACAAAATCTAGTTAGAATTTAAAGTAATGATCAATTATGATGATAAACTTGAAATTAGTGTTTGATTGTCAATATAATATATTTATATAAAAGAAATAGATGGTTCATTATTATATCATCTATCTAAATAGTTTTTTTTTTTTTGTTGACAAGACATCTAAATAGTTAAGCTAAGGACGACTTCAAAATAAATGACCCTATTCTTTTTGGCATAATTTCATATAATTTAAATTTAGCTCAGCTTTATTGAGTTCAGTTCAGCTTCAATCAATTATATTAAGCTTCTCTCTTCATAAAATTAAATTTAGCTCAGCTTTATTGAGTTCAGTTCAGCTTCAATTAATTATATTAAGCTTCCCTCTTCATAAAATTAGCTATTATTTTAGCTGCATCATGTTTTCCTACAATTTATTCTCAACTTTAATCTATAATAGTTTGCATGAAACTATTTTTACATATTACCTATCGTCGCATGTGAAAGACTTGCTCTTTAGTTAAATCAATAACTTTGTAGCCTGGTAAGCCGAATATATTCAATTTATAAGTTGGGCTCAATTTCTAAAGATAATAAAAAAGTCGTTTTAACTTTGAAAACATGATGAAAAATATCGATATAAAAAAGCACCTTCTTTCTTATGGATCTTTTATTTTATTTTGTTTTAATAACACTTGTGTAAGACGATTTTATTTTAATTAACAACCTAATAAAAAAATTCAATATCTCTCATTTTTAGTGAATCTTGAGATATCATGAAGTTATGTTTTCCTCAATAGCATATTATCATGTAGTATTTCGTTTAATAGTATTATTAGTATTTTAGTTTTGCACGGGAAAAGAAAACACACCTTAAGTTAATGACTAACTTAAATTGGTTTCTTTTTTAATGCAGGCAGATACAAAGTGTAGGAATCAAACCTTTATGAAGTACAAGGGCATAAGAAATTAAGAGTCAATCTCTAACAAATTCGGTTAATACTAAGTACTAACCCTCCGCCCCGTTTATTTATTTAGCTATTCTATTTTAGGATTTTTCATTTATTTGTTTATCTTTTTATATTAGAACACTTTTTTTTATGAGCAATATAACAAACATCTATATTAGGAAGGAAATAAGAGATACGGTATATGATTAGAATATACCGTATAAGATATTATTATTGTCTTAGAGAATAAGATAGAAGGTTCTAGATCTATGAGTTTAGGGTTAAGGTCTCAGTAACTACTATAAATACAGTCTTATGTATTCGTATCAAAGGACACAATATTATCAATAATACAAAGTACGTTTATGAAAGACTCTCCCCTTATAAAATCTATCATGGTATCAGAGCCTCACGCTCTTGAGGCCTAAGTTAAAATTTCCGCTGCCTCGCCGGTGGGTTGATAATGTAAAACACCCACCGGCGGGATTTTGTCAAATATGTGTTCTTGTTATTCCGTCAATCATACTTATTTGTAGTATTAAACAAAACAAAACAAAACAAAAGTTGGTGTTCTTGTTTCGCAAGGCTCTACTGGACGTATGATTGGAAGTGAGTTTGGTGAGATTATTGTATGTAATCTCGTAAAGAAAGGAGTGATGTACGAAGGTCCTCCGTGATTCGGCTCTCCTCGTGTTGTGAGACGAGTCATATTATTTATCTATTTGTCGTAAGACAAGAGTATTTATTTATATGGGTGGGTAGGTTGTTACCCCTCGTATAGTCGTATGTACTGGCGAGTTACGCACGTATTGATCAAGTAGTCGGTTACGCACAAAAGTACTGGCGAGTTACGCACATATTGAATTGAGTGCTAGGTTGTTACCCCAATAAGATAGAAGGTTCTATATCTATGAGTTTAGGGTTAAGGTCTCAGTAACTACTATAAATACAGTCTTATGTATTCGTATCAAAGGACACAATATTATCAATAATACAAAGTACGTTTATGAAAGACTCTCCCCTTATAAAATCTATCATATTAGGAAGGAAATAAGAGATACGGTATATGATTAGAATATACCGTATAAGATATTATTATTGTCTTAGAGAATAAGATAGAAGGTTCTAGATCTATGAGTTTAGGGTTAAGGTCTCAGTAACTACTATAAATACAGTCTTATGTATTCGTATCAAAGGACACAATATTATCAATAATACAAAGTACGTTTATGAAAGACTCTCCCCTTATAAAATCTATCATGGTATCAGAGCCTCACGCTCTTGAGGCCTAAGTTAAAATTTCCGCTGCCTCGCCGGTGGGTTGATAATGTAAAACACCCACCGGCGGGATTTTGTCAAATATGTGTTCTTGTTATTCCGTCAATCATACTTATTTGTAGTCTTAAACAAAACAAAACAAAACAAAAAAGTTGGTGTTCTTGTTTCGCAAGGCTCTACTGGACGTATGATTGGAAGTGAGTTTGGTGAGATTATTGTATGTAATCTCGTAAAGAAAGGAGTGATGTACGAAGGTCCTCCGTGATTTGGCTCTCCTCGTGTTGTGAGACGAGTCATATTATTTATCTATTTGTCGTAAGACAAGAGTATTTATTTATATGGGTGGGTAGGTTGTTACCCCTCGTATAGTCTTATGTGTGGCGAGTTACGCACGTATTGACTGGCGAGTCGGTTACGCACAAAAGTACTGGCGAGTTACGCACATATTGAATTGAGTGCTAGGTTGTTACCCCTCGTATGTACTGGCGAGTTACGCACTTATCTTGACTGCCGAGTCGATTACGCATTATCGTGGCCGGCGGGTCGTATACGCACCGATGAAGAGAAGATAATGAAGACGAAGAAAAGTCGACATTTTTTTTTTCTTATTAATTATTGTATTGTATTTTCAAACTAATGCAAATTTGGGTCAAATTACCATAAGTTTGAGGGAGGGTATTAGGAAGGAAATAAGAGATACGGTATATGATTAGAATATACCGTATAAGATATTATTATTGTCTTAGAGAATAAGATAGAAGGTTCTAGATCTATGAGTTTAGGGTTAAGGTCTCAGTAACTACTATAAATACAGTCTTATGTATTCGTATCAAAGGACACAATATTATAAATAATACAAAGTACGTTTATGAAAGACTCTCCCCTTATAAAATCTATCATGGTATCAGAGCCTCACTCTCTTGAGGCCTAAGTTAAAATTTCATTGCCTCCTCGCCGGTGGGTTGATAATGTAAAACACCCACCGGCGGGATTTTGTCAAATATATGTTCTTTTTATTCCGTCAATCATACTTATTTGTAGTATTAAACAAAACAAAACAAAAAAAAAAATAGTTGTGTTCTTGTTTCGCAAGGCTCTACTGGACGTATGATTGGAAGTGAGTTTGGTGAGATTATTGTATGTAATCTCGTAAAGAAAGGAGTGATGTACGAAGGTCCTCCGTGATTCGGCTCTCCTCGTGTTGTGAGACGAGTCATATTATTTATCTATTTGTCGTAAGACAAGAGTATTTATTTATATGGGTGGGTAGGTTGTTACCCCTCGTATAGTCGTATGTACTGGTGAGTTACGCACGTATTGACTGGCGAGTCGGTTACGCACAAAAGTACTGGCGAGTTACGCAGATATTGAATTGAGTGCTAGGTTGTTACCCCAATAAGAGAGAAGGTTCTAGATCTATGAGTTTAGGGTTAAGGTCTCAGTAACTACTATAAATACAGTCTTATGTATTCGTATCAAAGGACACAATATTATCAATAATACAAAGTACGTTTATGAAAGACTCTCCCCTTATAAAATCTATCATATTAGGAAGGAAATAAGAGATACGGTATATGATTAGAATATACCGTATAAGATATTATTATTGTCTTAGAGAATAAGATAGAAGGTTCTAGATCTATGAGTTTAGGGTTAAGGTCTCAGTAACTACTATAAATACAGTCTTATGTATTCGTATCAAAGGACACAATATTATCAATAATACAAAGTACGTTTATGAAAGACTCTCCCCTTATAAAATCTATCATGGTATCAGAGCCTCACGCTCTTGAGGCCTAAGTTAAAATTTCCGCTGCCTCGCCGGTGGGTTGATAATGTAAAACACCCACCGGCGGGATTTTGTCAAATATGTGTTCTTGTTATTCCGTCAATCATACTTATTTGTAGTCTTAAACAAAACAAAACAAAAAAAAAAAGTTGGTGTTCTTGTTTCGCAAGGCTCTCTTTGGACGTATGATTGGAAGTGAGTTTGGTGAGATTATTGTATGTAATCTCGTAAAGAAAGGAGTGATGTACGAAGGTCCTCCGTGATTTGGCTCTCCTCGTGTTGTGAGACGAGTCATATTATTTATCTATTTGTCGTAAGACAAGAGTATTTATTTATATGGGTGGGTAGGTTGTTACCCCTCGTATAGTCTTATGTACTGGCGAGTTACGCACGTATTGATTGGCGAGTCGGTTACGCACAAAAGTACTGGCGAGTTACGCACATATTGAATTGAGTGCTAGGTTGTTACCCCTCGTATGTACTGGCGAGTTACGCACTTATCTTGACTGGCGAGTCGATTACGCATTATCGTGGCCGGCGGGTCGTATACGCACCGATGAAGAGAAGATAATGAAGACGAAGAAAAGTCGACATTTTTTTTTTCTTATTAATTATTGTATTGTATTTTCAAACTAATGCAAATTTGGGTCAAATTATTATAAGTTTGAGGGAGGGTATTAGGAAGGAAATAAGAGATACGGTATATGATTAGAATATACCGTATAAGATATTATTATTGTCTTAGAGAATAAGATAGAAGGTTCTAGATTTATGAGTTTAGGGTTAAGGTCTCAGTAACTACTATAAATACAGTCTTATGTATTCGTATCAAAGGACACAATATTATCAATAATACAAAGTACGTTTATGAAAGACTCTCCCCTTATAAAATCTATCATGGTATCAGAGCCTCACGCTCTTGAGGCCTAAGTTAAAATTTCCGCTGCCTCGCCGGTGGGTTGATAATGTAAAACACCCACCGGCGGGATTTTGTCAAATATGTGTTCTTGTTATTCCGTCAATCATACTTATTTGTAGTCTTAAACAAAACAAAACAAAAAAAAAAGTTGGTGTTCTTGTTTCGCAAGGCTCTACTGGACGTATGATTGGAAGTGAGTTTGGTGAGATTATTGTATGTAATCTCGTAAAGAAAGGAGTGATGTACGAAGGTCCTCCGTGATTTGGCTCTCCTCGTGTTGTGAGACGAGTCATATTATTTATCTATTTGTCGTAAGACAAGAGTATTTATTTATATGGGTGGGTAGGTTGTTACCCCTCGTATAGTCTTATGTGTGGCGAGTTACGCACGTATTGATCGCGAGTCGATTCTGCACAAAAATCTTGGCGAGTTACGCACATATTGAATTGAGTGCTAGGTTGTTACCCCTCGTATGTCTTTGGCGAGTTACGCACTTATCTTGACTGCCGAGTCGATTACGCATTATCGTGGCCGGCGGGTCGTATACGCACCGATGAAGAGAAGATAATGAAGACGAAGAAAAGTCGACATTTTTTTTTTCTTATTAATTATTGTATTGTATTTTCAAACTAATGCAAATTTGGGTCAAATTACCATAAGTTTGAGGGAGGGTATTAGGAAGGAAATAAGAGATACGGTATATGATTAGAATATACCGTATAAGATATTATTATTGTCTTAGAGAATAAGATAGAAGGTTCTAGATCTATGAGTTTAGGGTTAAGGTCTCAGTAACTACTATAAATACAGTCTTATGTATTCGTATCAAAGGACACAATATTATAAATAATACAAAGTACGTTTATGAAAGACTCTCCCCTTATAAAATCTATCATGGTATCAGAGCCTCACTCTCTTGAGGCCTAAGTTAAAATTTCCGCTGCCTCGCCGGTGGGTTGATAATGTAAAACACCCACCGGCGGGATTTTGTCAAATATATGTTCTTTTTATTCCGTCAATCATACTTATTTGTAGTATTAAACAAAACAAAACAAAAAAAAAAATAGTTGTGTTCTTGTTTCGCAAGGCTCTACTGGACGTATGATTGGAAGTGAGTTTGGTGAGATTATTGTATGTAATCTCGTAAAGAAAGGAGTGATGTACGAAGGTCCTCCGTGATTCGGCTCTCCTCGTGTTGTGAGACGAGTCATATTATTTATCTATTTGTCGTAAGACAAGAGTATTTATTTATATGGGTGGGTAGGTTGTTACCCCTCGTATAGTCGTATGTACTGGTGAGTTACGCACGTATTGGTCAGCGAGTCGGTTACGCACAAAAGTACTGGCGAGTTACGCAGATATTGAATTGAGTGCTAGGTTGTTACCCCAATAAGAGAGAAGGTTCTAGATCTATGAGTTTAGGGTTAAGGTCTCAGTAACTACTATAAATACAGTCTTATGTATTCGTATCAAAGGACACAATATTATCAATAATACAAAGTACGTTTATGAAAGACTCTCCCCTTATAAAATCTATCATATTAGGAAGGAAATAAGAGATACGGTATATGATTAGAATATACCGTATAAGATATTATTATTGTCTTAGAGAATAAGATAGAAGGTTCTAGATCTATGAGTTTAGGGTTAAGGTCTCAGTAACTACTATAAATACAGTCTTATGTATTCGTATCAAAGGACACAATATTATCAATAATACAAAGTACGTTTATGAAAGACTCTCCCCTTATAAAATCTATCATGGTATCAGAGCCTCACGCTCTTGAGGCCTAAGTTAAAATTTCCGCTGCCTCGCCGGTGGGTTGATAATGTAAAACACCCACCGGCGGGATTTTGTCAAATATGTGTTCTTGTTATTCCGTCAATCATACTTATTTGTAGTCTTAAACAAAACAAAACAAAAAAAAAAAGTTGGTGTTCTTGTTTCGCAAGGCTCTACTGGACGTATGATTGGAAGTGAGTTTGGTGAGATTATTGTATGTAATCTCGTAAAGAAAGGAGTGATGTACGAAGGTCCTCCGTGATTTGGCTCTCCTCGTGTTGTGAGACGAGTCATATTATTTATCTATTTGTCGTAAGACAAGAGTATTTATTTATATGGGTGGGTAGGTTGTTACCCCTCGTATAGTCTTATGTACTGGCGAGTTACGCACGTATTGATTGGCGAGTCGGTTACGCACAAAAGTACTGGCGAGTTACGCACATATTGAATTGAGTGCTAGGTTGTTACCCCTCGTATGTCTTGGCGAGTTACGCACTTATCTTGATCAAGCGAGTCGATTACGCATTATCGTGGCCGGCGGGTCGTATACGCACCGATGAAGAGAAGATAATGAAGACGAAGAAAAGTCGACATTTTTTTTTTCTTATTAATTATTGTATTGTATTTTCAAACTAATGCAAATTTGGGTCAAATTATTATAAGTTTGAGGGAGGGTATTAGGAAGGAAATAAGAGATACGGTATATGATTAGAATATACCGTATAAGATATTATTATTGTCTTAGAGAATAAGATAGAAGGTTCTAGATTTATGAGTTTAGGGTTAAGGTCTCAGTAACTACTATAAATACAGTCTTATGTATTCGTATCAAAGGACACAATATTATCAATAATACAAAGTACGTTTATGAAAGACTCTCCCCTTATAAAATCTATCATGGTATCAGAGCCTCACGCTCTTGAGGCCTAAGTTAAAATTTCCGCTGCCTCGCCGGTGGGTTGATAATGTAAAACACCCACCGGCGGGATTTTGTCAAATATGTGTTCTTGTTATTCCGTCAATCATACTTATTTGTAGTCTTAAACAAAACAAAACAAAAAAAAAAGTTGGTGTTCTTGTTTCGCAAGGCTCTACTGGACGTATGATTGGAAGTGAGTTTGGTGAGATTATTGTATGTAATCTCGTAAAGAAAGGAGTGATGTACGAAGGTCCTCCGTGATTTGGCTCTCCTCGTGTTGTGAGATGAGTCATATTATTTATCTATTTGTCGTAAGACAAGAGTATTTATTTATATGGGTGGGTAGGTTGTTACCCCTCGTATAGTCTTATGTACTGGTGAGTTACGCACGTATTGACTGGCGAGTCGGTTACGCACAAAAGTACTGGCGAGTTACGCACATATTGAATTAAGTGCTAGGTTGTTACCCCTCGTATGTACTGGCGAGTTACGCACTTATCTTGACTGCCGAGTCGATTACGCATTATCGTGGCCGGCGGGTCGTATACGCACCGATGAAGAGAAGATAATGAAGACGAAGAAAAGTCGACATTTTTTTTTTCTTATTAATTATTGTATTGTATTTTCAAACTAATGCAAATTTGGGTCAAATTACCATAAGTTTGAGGGAGGGTATTAGGAAGGAAATAAGAGATACGGTATATGATTAGAATATACCGTATAAGATATTATTATTGTCTTAGAGAATAAGATAGAAGGTTCTAGATCTATGAGTTTAGGGTTAAGGTCTCAGTAATTACTATAAATACAGTCTTATGTATTCGTATCAAAGGACACAATATTATCAATAATACAAAGTACGTTTATGAAAGACTCTCCCCTTATAAAATCTATCATGGTATCAGAGCCTCACGCTCTTGAGGCCTAAGTTAAAATTTCCGCTGCCTCGCCGGTGGGTTGATAATGTAAAACACCCACCGGCGGGATTTTGTCAAATATGTGTTCTTGTTATTCCGTCAATCATACTTATTTGTAGTATTAAACAAAACAAAAAACAAAAAAAAAAAGTTGGTGTTCTTGTTTCGCAAGGCTCTACTGGACGTATGATTAGAAGTGAGTTTGGTGAGATTATTGTATGGAATCTCGTAAAGAAAGGAGTGATGTACGAAGGTCCTCCGTGATTCGGCTCTCCTCGTGTTGTGAGACGAGTCATATTATTTATCTATTTGTCGTAAGACAAGAGTATTTATTTATATGGGTGGGTATGTTGTTACCCCTCGTATAGTCGTATGTACTGGCGAGTTACGCACGTATTGACTGGCGAGTCGGTTACGCACAAAAGTACTGGCGAGTTACGCAGATATTGAATTGAGTGCTAGGTTGTTACCCCAATAAGATAGAAGGTTCTAGATCTATGAGTTTAGGGTTATGGTCTCAGTAACTACTATAAATACAGTCTTATGTATTCGTATCAAAGGACACAATATTATCAATAATACAAAGTACGTTTATGAAAGACTCTCCCCTTATAAAATCTATCATATTAGGAAGGAAATAAGAGATACGGTATATGATTAGAATATACCGTATAAGATATTGTTATTGTCTTAGAGAATAAGATAGAAGGTTCTAGATCTATGAGTTTAGGGTTAAGGTCTCAGTAACTACTATAAATACAGTCTTATGTATTCGTATCAAAGGACACAATATTATCAATAATACAAAGTACGTTTATGAAAGACTCTCCCCTTATAAAATCTATCATGGTATCAGAGCCTCACGCTCTTGAGGCCTAAGTTAAAATTTCCGCTGCCTCGCCGGTGGGTTGATAATGTAAAACACCCACCGGCGGGATTTTGTCAAATATGTGTTCTTGTTATTCCGTCAATCATACTTATTTGTAGTATTAAACAAAACAAAACAAAAAAAAAAAAGTTGGTGTTCTTGTTTCGCAAGGCTCTACTGGACGTATGATTGGAAGTGAGTTTGGTGAGATTATTGTATGTAATCTCGTAAAGAAAGGAGTGATGTACGAAGGTCCTCCGTGATTTGGCTCTCCTCGTGTTGTGAGACGAGTCATATTATTTATCTATTTGTCGTAAGACAAAAGTATTTATTTATATGGGTGGGTAGGTTGTTACCCCTCGTATAGTCGTATGTACTGGCGAGTTACGCACGTATTGACTGGCGAGTCGGTTACGCACAAAAAATCTTGTGAGTTACGCACATATTGAATTGAGTGCTAGGTTGTTACCCCTCGTATGTCTTGGCGAGTTACGCACTTATCTTGATCAAGGCGAGTCGATTACGCATTATCGTGGCCGGCGGGTCGTATACGCACCGATGAAGAGAAGATAATGAAGACGAAGAAAAGTCGACATTTTTTTTTTCTTATTAATTATTGTATTGTATTTTGAAACTAATGCAAATTTGGGTCAAATTACCATAAGTTTGAGGGAGGGTATTAGGAAGGAAATAAGAGATACGGTATATGATTAGAATATACCGTATAAGATATTATTATTGTCTTAGAGAATAAGATAGAAGGTTCTAGATCTATGAGTTTAGGGTTAAGGTCTCAGTAACTACTATAAATACAGTCTTATGTATTCGTATCAAAGGACACAATATTTTCAATAATACAAAGTACGTTTATGAAAGACTCTCCTCTTATAAAATCTATCAATCTATTATGGTCCATTTGTTATCCTCTAACAACCACAAAAAATGGTTGGCTTTCCCTTTTTTTGTCTTTGTACCAAACTAAAGGCAAACAGATAACCGGGACAGAGGGCGTTTTGACTTGGACATGAATGTCATATATTATTGATGAGTTGAACGTCTAAATTAACTAAAACATTACACCTAAGTTGAAAGAACATATATTTATCGTAACCTTAAGTGAAAACAAGACATTATTTAGTTACCCGTGCAACGCACGGGCATGAAATCTAATTTATTATAAACTTTAATATTATCCTCTAAAGCGGTATTTGGAAAATGACGCTTAGCTTATCTCAAATAAGCCTTTTATTAAACTCTCCCAACCTTAACTATATACCGGCGTAATGAGCATATATAGAGAACTGTTCAAGTACGATTATCTTCAAGTAGCCCTAAATCCTGAAATTATTTCATCATATTCGACATCATACGTCTTATACAAATTCTGGCCATATTAGCTCCGCTTCACCATTTTATTTTGATCTAATTTATGATTTGTGTAATTTTCCATTACCGTAGATTTTCACCATCATATACTCCCTCTATACCAATCAATCCAAAGGTAACATTGATCAAAATGGCACTATTTATGGTTGTAGGGAATTTTCGATATTATTCTTAATCTATAAGACAAAATATAGTCATGTGAGATATTGTTTGATTTATCGTCATGAATGCTATAAGAATATCAATTTTTTATAATTTTTAATAATGTGTAACTAAAGATATTCACGTTGCAAAACGTGTTTCGGTAAGTGTGAAAAAAGTCAATGTTACCTTTGAATTGGTATTGAGGGAGTATTTAGATATTGATTCCTCATCATTTTCTTGTGGAGACAATATTATAATAAGTTTATCATTAGATATCTTACGTAATATTATTATATGTATTTCTTTTCCCTTTTCGATTATTTTTAGTAGTTTATATGGGTGATGCTTATTTATGTACGGATTTTACTCTTTCATGGACGTTAATGACCATAATACCCCTTCTATTTCACTGATTTCATTTTAATACCCTTATTTTATCTCTCTCCCTCTTCTTCATTTACTCTTTTCTCACTCTAACCATCACCACCCATCAACCACTGTTCACCACCCTCACCGCCGCCTTCCTTACGCCACCAGCCGGTCTTGACGACCTCCTGAGTCCGAGTCCTGAAATAAATAAATAAATAAATATAGTAAAAATTACTAAAATAACAAAAAAAAAGGAAAATCGAAAAACCAAAAACCAAAAACCAAAAAGTGAAATGCAGAGAAGCGGCAACATGTTCATGTACCACGACCTAGGTAGCACGGACACTTCTCCTAATCAGCCGTTCCGTGTTCGACACCGTGTCGGATAGCGACACTCCTCGGACACACACCGAAACGTGTCCGACACCTATAAAGCCGTGTCTAACTTTCTACATTTATTCGGGCACGTGTCTGACGCGTGTCCATGGTATTTGGGCCGTGTCCGACGCGTGTCCATAACATTTAGACATCATTTGAGGTGAATGATGTTCTTTAAGTGAGAAATGAGTAGTCGAAAGAGATTGATTAGAAGATACGTTTAGATGGTAAATGAAAATAAGTTATAATCAAGGGCAAATTTTACCTTCACTTTTTAAAATTTACTATCAAATAATTTTATAAAAATAAAATTGAACGTTCATAATTATAAAATATATATTTATTTAATTTAAATAACGTGTCCGTGTCCTAAATTTTATGGGATGCCATGTCACGTGTCTGTGTCGTGCCCGTGTCCCGTGTTCGTGTCCGTTTTTGTGCTACCTAGACCACGACCACTACTACCATTAACACCCAATACAAGCAACATTTATGGCGGGCCACACACCCTCCCTCAATCTGACTTCGAATGTCACCTCCCTTTACCACAACGCCGGCGACGGTTTAAATAAACCCTAATTTAATTTGTGTAAATCAATCCTTAATTTGATACAATATAGTTAATTTAATTAAAAATTACAATTATTACGATATGAGAATTGACATCCATAATTGTGAAATTTGACGGATTTAATTAATTTTGAAGATTTGATTAATTTTGTGAGGGAGAGAATTAGAGGGACTTAGAGAAAATTAGGCAAAGGGCATACTATGGAAACATAATGAAAAAAGTACATAAATGAGTAAAATCCGTCCATGAATAAGTAACTACGTTTTATATTACGACTTACTAAACTCGGGTCCGGGTCCGGGTCTAGGCGGACCCTACCCAGACCCTACCCATTGCCATCCTTACACATAACCTATTATCCAATAGTATTTGTGACAAGTAAACAAATGACCAGGACGAAGGGTATATAAACTTATTCCAATTTTTTTTCTTTTGTTTTTGGTTTTACGGTATTAATTTTTCGTTAATTTATCTATTTCGATTTCTTTGTTGCTTTTGTATTTGTTAAGGGTATGCATAATTTCATTGTTTTATCTCTCGATTTCTTTGATTAACAAAGTTGTTAAATTTACTCCGACTAACTTAGTCATAGGCCAAGGTCGCTATATCTAAAATCAAACAATTTAATGTTTTAGAATTCGATGTTTTTTTCGAAGCTTATCGCGTTTTAATTCATGCAAAAAGAAGGTTCACTTCTAACGCACGAAGGGATTAATATTTTAGTGGTTATAATTGAGGGCCTCCAGCGAATACTTTAAACAATACTTTGAACAGGGCCTCGATAATTTATTGGCTGCCCCTGGTTCTTGTTAAT
Organism: Silene latifolia; assembly: GCF_048544455.1. Lineage (NCBI taxonomy): Eukaryota > Viridiplantae > Streptophyta > Magnoliopsida > Caryophyllales > Caryophyllaceae > Silene > Silene latifolia. Next base: position 452,478,308 of record NC_133538.1, read on the forward strand.
GGATTTATATAAAATAAGTAAGATTTTAGTTAGAGACGATCAACAAAATCCCTAGGTTGTGTACAAACTCTCTTGAATTTCTAATATAAATAGTCAAGAACTGTATCTTTTACATAGTTGGCAATTTGTGTCCGATTATAACTCATTTAGCTTATTTTGTTTATTTACCCATACAAACTACAGTACGTTCTTTGTGGTGTATGTGTCTTGCATTTTTCATTTTTTTATTTCTCTAATATACTACTCCGTATTGGAAAGGCAAATTTATTAAACAAAAGCTAGTAAAAGATATTACTTCTTAGTTGTCATTAGTAGAGATAATATATTTCATAAACTAATTAATTCATTGAACAAAAATTGTAGCCAATAGTATCGTTTCAAAAGTTCCTCTTTTAAGTATATATACTGGATTTAATGCCCGTGCGATGCACGGGCCTACTTGTAATGCTCTGTCGTGTTGTCTTGAATAATGTAGTAACCAAAAAGTGTTTTCGTGATACTATATGCTACTATGTTTTTATGGTGTTTTTCCTATGTATGAGATTAATGTTTTGATCAACTAATTGTAAATCTATTGTTTTATTATGCTCTAGTTTTACTTAAGAAATCTTAATAATATAGAGTCTCAAACTTTTACAGACTATTTTAATTTTTCCTAAAGAAAACAATATAAGAATCTATGTGATCGAAGTCCAAGTTTTATGAATTTTTAAGAGTCAAACAATTATGAATATATTATTGTATTTTCAAATTTGACGTCAACTTAGCAAAAAAGAAGTTGAGCATCCTACAACAATTAAAATGCTTAATATAATATACAACTCTTCCATATTCTATTTATGCAGGAGTCCCGACTACACCTCATATTCTTGTTGTTCCATCTTCCAACCGATTATGATCTCAAAACCCAACAAAGTCGATGTGAGCGCAAATTAGCGTTGTACATACTTGAAAGGAAAAAAGATTACCAAATAACACATCTAGGAACAAAGAGTAGCAGTGTAGGATGACAATAGGCCTAACTCGATTCTTTGGATCTGAGCAACATACCCTGTCGTTAATTAAGTCATAAGAGAATGAAGAGGGTAGGTTATATGTAAGGGATGGAAATTTTTACAAAAACCGGGACATATAAGAAAGATAAAATATGGAAATATAATGTGAGAATAAATAAATAAATAATAATAATAATAATAATAATAATAATAATAATAATAATAATAATAATAATAATAATAATAATAATAATAATAATAATAATAATAATAATAATAATAATAATAATAATAATAATAATAATAATAATAATAATAATAATAATAATAATAATAATAATAATAATAATAATAATAATAATAATAATAATAATAATAATAATAATAATAATAATAATAATAATAATAATAATAATAATAATAATAATAATAATAATAATAATAATAATAATAATAATAATAATAATAATAATAATAATAATAATAATAATAATAATAATAATAATAATAATAATAATAATAATAATAATAATAATAATAATAATAATAATAATAATAATAATAATAATAATAATAATAATAATAATAATAATAATAATAATAATAATAATAATAATAATAATAATAGGAAAATTAATGGCGAACGACCAAGATTAGCTAGCGATATTTATGCGTGTGACGGTAACGAAGTTTGCATTATAAAAAGCTCTCATTAAATCTAAGGACTAAAATATGTCTAATTATACAAACTTAAAATCATATAAAATAAATTTTCAAACACTATTAGAGATAAGTTATGCAGAAATCTCATATTTAGAAGTTTGACTGTTGAAAAAAGATACTATATGTAAATAAAATTAGGCTTGATTACCTTCAATTTTTATTACTCCCTCCGTCTCGGTCATTTGTTGTCCTTTGGTTTTGGCACAAAGACCAAGGAAAGGAGAGGGAGCCAATGACTAAATGACAAGTGGAATAATTTGAGTGTGAATGATCAAATTACTCATCAAATTCAATCTTAAAATAGAAAGGACAACAAATGACTGAGACACCCAAAAATGGAAAAGGACAACAAATGACCGGGACGGAGGGATTACTTTGTAAAAAACTCTAGGTGGTTGATTTCTTGACACCCTGTACATGGAGTAAAGCTATGCATTAAGCCTCATCAGATTAGGGAAACAATTTAAAATAAATAAATAAAATTTACATTAGATTAAACGAACATAATGAATCTATTATCATAGTTATACCTTTTCCAACAGAATGGAAAGCAAAATAAATCACGAGCTCCAAATAAAGAAAGGAAAACTGGTATAGCCGACAATTTATACATCAAGGCTCTTGCATCGACATTATAACATTGTTAGAATTGTCTACAATCACATATGATAAACAATTAAACAATACTTCGTACGTATATATTATAATTACAACTATAATAATTGTTATTATTATAACAACAAATATGCTTACTATATAATCCTTGATTAAGGATTGGCAGATTCACGAATGCATCGCATCTGTACATGCAAACGTCAGTTAATGCGTCATAGCTTTCCTTATTATTTGTAACACCCCCTCATACCAAGGTGCCTTACCAGGACCACCCTACCATGAAAGTGTGTTACCATCTCGGTTGCCCGAGGTTAGCATATATCAAAAAGCGTCTGAACTGAGCACATTTATTAAAGTACTGTAAAGTGTAAAGCTTACATCATCCAAACTCAAATACTGTTTTAAACAAAATACAACTTCAAAGTCTGACAAATAAAGAAATCCAACTAAGACTCAGACGGTGATGCTATGACTCGTGATGGTACTCCTCCCAAGACAGTCCCCAAGCTCACACTAGCAATACCTGTCAAGCCTGTTCACCATCCCCGAATGGATCACCGCAGATTCCACAAACAACAACGGGGTCAGTATTACTCAACAATATAAGACAGACAAACGATACAATCAACTGATCATCTTCCAATTCCAATCTTTGTTCCCATATCAGAATCGACTACACACCAAAGTGTGTAGCCCCGCCAGATTACCCATCGCAATGGGTAATCCTCGCCGCCATGGGTGACCGGCCGATCCCACCTAGTCCAGCTTCTCAATGAGCGACAAACAATCCCTGTCCCTTAATGTGCACATCCCCTCCCGTGGCGGGTTCCACGGAGGGCGAACTAGGGTGTAAAGCCACTCCCGCAAGTGACTCCACCACAATCATAATCACAAGATATCACAGCCGTCTCAACACCCTTACACCAACATCATCACCACAAACTCCATACACCGATGATCAACAGATAACAATAAACACAACAACATGTCTTACAATAACAGTAAATTGAGTAGGATACCCTACCTTAGAAATCAACAGTGGAAATGAACTTGCACACTCAGAAAGGCTCCTCTACGAAGTCTTCTCCTATATCATAATCATATCACACAATTACACACTGCACAACCCCCATATTCCCAATTCCATAATTATACAGTAACCCCAACGAATACAACAACATAGAATAAAACTTACCAACAGTAGGATGAGGGATTGTACGTAAGGACTCCGAAGGTTTCGCAAACAACAAAGCAATTGGGTGATTAAGGAGTGATTAGGGAGAGATTAGGGTTAACGTAAAAAGATGAAGTAGAAATGATGTTTTTAAAAACTGACGCGGGATATAAAATAAATCTTAAACGCTCCCTAATCAAACCGTCAAAATAATACTCGCCAGACCGAATACTCGGCCGAGTATCCTCTACTCGATCGAGTATTCACTATACTCGGCCGAGTATTCATCGGCAGAACCAAAACAACTCATAACAATAGCACTACTCGGCCGAGTAGGCTCTACTCGGTCGAGTAGTCACCAAAGAAAATCCGTAGTGTTACAATTGTATATATACTCGTAACTCGTAACAGTATATACGTGTAGTTGTCGACTTACCATCAATAACACCGATACTATGATAAAAGAAATACTAATCTTATTGTTGATGTTGCAATTATCCAAATCCTTTCTTCTTGTCTCCTGAAAAATCATAAAAAATAAAAAATAAAACATATAATTAGATTTCATAGTGTAAAACTATATTGGGTGTAACAAATTAAAAGCAACGTGCATCACAAGTTCACAACATAAATTAAGCTCATGTTCAATTTGTTTCTGATTAATATAGAGGAATGGGGATATTGGAAAGGTTAATGACATATTCATGATCATTGGGTTTATATACTATTATATTTTAGATAGTCCTAAATTCTTAACAATTTAGCTTGCATAAAAAAGACAAACCGTTCTACAATTTTATTAGCTTTACAATTCTATACGGTTACTTGTGATCATGATGTGATAAAATTTGTTCTTATCCAATATATAATTAATTTACATCTTAATGATTATCTATAAATAAATAAATAAATAAAAATAGTTTAGGTAGTTTCGAAAATTTGGACTCTCTATAATCGCTCGAAAAAAGCTTCCTTTATTAATATAGATAGATATACTAGATTTAATGCACGTGCGATGCACGGACCTATTTATAATGTTCTGTCATATATAATGTAGTAACAAATTAAAAGTGTTTTCATGATCGCAACGGGCTTTGCTAAATTTATCAATTCAAGTTAGCTACATTTAAAAGTTTATCATCGTATATTACAATTCTTTTAGCTTTACAAATTACACAATTACTACTCATTCAGATCACTATGCAGTTCAAATAGCGTTTCATGCAAACACACATGCAAACACAAACTCTATGGTTTTCATCATTTTTTGACATCCTGAAGTTAATGGGTATGTATTTGAGTTAGGCCCTGTTTTTTTGGACTCAAATTGATCTAATCTAAACTGAACTGAATTTATAGGATCTAAACTAAACTTATAGGATCTGAATTTATAAGATCTGAACTGAACTCAAGTTAAGTGACGTATAGTATTTGAACTGAACTTGTAGGATCTGAACTGAATTGAACTGAACTTAAACAAAAGTAAGTGACTTTAAATTAAGTGACTTTAAGGTTATGTTCTTTTGGACTGAAACTGATCTGATCTGAACTGAACTTATAGGATCTGAACTGAACTTATAGGATCTGAACTAAACTTATAAGATCTGAACTGAACTTAACGGATCTGAACTGATAGGATATGAAGTGAACTTAAATTAAGTGACGTATAGGATCTGAACTGAACTGAAATTATAAGATCTAAACTGAACTTATAGGATCTGAATTGAATTTAGAGGATCTGAACTGAACTGAAACTAAACTTATAGTATATGAAGTGAACTTAAATTAAGTGACTTTACGTTCAAAAAAACAGGGTCTAGTATTACCAAAAACGTACGCGATAATCGAAAGCTCATCTTCTTAAGTTTATTTGTACCGTCATTAGTAATAGGACTAGTGATATTTTTCCATACATATACTAATATATAGATAAGGAAAAAATGAATCATGTACGGGTTTTAAATGTAAGCGTTTATATAACTATTCACATAAATATAAAGTTTTATGTGTTTTATCAACGAATAATTAACTCATTGTTGATATGGAGCGTTTTTGGCGTATTTATCTTACTCGAAATATCGATGGCATGGCTGTCTTGAAAAGGCTTCAGAAATCAAGGTGCCTCCAGCGAAAAATGTATCTTAGAGAATCACGTACTCACTTAAACAAAGTGGATAACAACAATAACTGAACTCTAATATAAACTTACGTTTAACAATGCAATTACGCGTTTATGCAAATAAAAAGCACAAATTCTTACTTTAGACGGATACTATTCGTTTAAAACTGTGAACGGATAGTGGCACTTTTATAAAATGGAAGTGAGAGGGCAAGTGATTTCCCAACCACTTGCACTATCCACTCTCATTTTGTGAGAGGGACACTAGATGGATAGTGTCCGTGTGAGAATTTGTGAATAAAAAGTTGGGAACTTACCAACTGTTGCAATCTTATCACAAAACTACTAAACGATTTACATCCATGTATTATTTACTCTTTATCTAAGCAAACTGTTTAAGATTAATACTAAATTATTAGGAACGATAATATGAGTTTAGTAGCTGTAAATAAAAATTGTATATTTAACTCATATATGCTCCATACACAATTCCATGCTCTTTATGCACATCGTATCAATGTTGTGCCAAAATACTCGAAATATCGATGACATATTGACACGGCCATCTTGAAAAGGCTTCAGATTTCAAGGTACCTGTCAAACGAAAGTATATCTTAGAGAATTACTCACTTAAACAAATTGAATAACAACAATAATAACTCTAATAATATAAACTTACGTTTAACAATGCAATTACGCAAATAAAAAGTAATAGACGATGAATACAAAAGATGTGGAGGAGTTTACCTTAAACATTGAATTGCCATCGCCTAATTATTATACTATATATTATATTTGGCGATATGCAATACAACAAATTCACACAATTCTTACGAATGCTTTTGGCAATGGAGCACCGATAAACATATACGCGTGCATAATTGGCCGAAATTAGTACGGGCTATTAGACAGAAAAACAATACACTAAATATCGCATAAACTTTGTATCGAATTTCATTCGAGAATTGGAGAGATAAGATCTTATACCTGAAGTATGCGAATTCTTGTAAAATATCAGATTTTTTCCAACTGCGCAAAACAAAATACCCATATTAGTCTTATAATAATTAATTATAATTATTATCATTCATGTAAACATCACAAGAAAATAAAGAGGATAGGCAGAATCTCAAATTTGAAAGTTTGATTATAATATAACGATTTATATATACTATACTTTATGATAGTTGTCTCCTATTAGGAGTAAAAATCCAGTCTAATTTATTCATACTCAAATTCTTTTTATTGTGACTACTTTGTTAAGTGGTAGAGTTTATTTCTAATGGATGTGTGTTACTTGCAGTAAACTTGTAGTAATACTTTCCTAGTATGTGCATTAAGAGTAAAATATTGACTAATTAATATTACACTACTATTAGATTTGCTCGTTATTAAACAACTCTTTGTTGTTCACCTAAAACCACGTTTTTATATATTACCACACCTACAACTTATATAGTGGCTGTTAATAACTCAGGGGCGAAGCCAGGATTTTAAGTTTGGGGTAGCGAAAATATGAAATGGATTATTATATGGAAAAAGGAAAGTTGTGAAAAAAATGTGTTACATATTGTATAGAAATTCAAAATACAAACGCTTTAACAAATGAGTGCTCCGGACTAACTTAATATTCTCATTTTATAATTTAACAACTTATGATAGTATACAAAAAAAAGGCTTAACCATTACTCTCTCTGTCCCAGTGAATAGTTTACACTTACTCTATTTTGTGAGAGTTAAATAAAGCAAGTGTAAACTATTGACTATTGACTGAGATGGAGGGTGTACTATGTAATTACTTAAAATTCATGTTATGAATTGACCAATTATCTTCATTTTATTTTCCATACAATTATGATAAAATTATCAGGTAAAATAGAAACACAAAGTCCGAATGCATAAATATAATGGACATCAAAAATTTGAAAATTTGAAATAAATAACTCATCAAAGGAACTAGGAAGAGAAGCTAAATATTGAATAATTATTGTAGCGTGGGAGCTTAATTTATACGGAGTAATTTATTTCGGATTCCTTCACACCATTTAAAGATCATCTAATGATTTAAAGATCATTTAATGATATGAAAACAAGGATAAAAAATTTGTGAATTATGTAGATAACGGGATTCGAACCCTTCTCTACTGGATAATCTAACACATCTCTTACCGCTGGAACACACAAGCTTTCATGCATACAATAGGCGCCGTGTTTTATTTATTCATTACAGTCATATTTGGGGTAGCAGCTTAAATACGCAAACAATATTTTTTTTTTCATTGGGGTAGCGGTTGCTACCCTTTGCTACTCATTGGATTCGCCCCTGTAATAACTAATGAATGATCACCTATTGTTTCCAATTGGAATACAATCCCGATGGTACATTAAAACAATATAAAGCAAGACTCATTGTCAAGGGCTTTCATCAACGCCCCGGCATCGATTACTCGGATACCTTTAGTCCCGTTATAAAACCCGCCACAATCCGCCTTGTTCTCTCCATAGCCGTGTCCCAACAATGGCATCTTCATCAAGCCGATGTTAACAATGCCTTTCTTCAAGGACATCTCACTGACTCGGTTTTTATGGACCAACCACCCGGCTTCATTGACCCCGAGAAACCTGACTTTGTGTGCAAACTCCACAAAGCTATTTACGGACTCAAGCAAGCCCCTCGAGCTTGGTATACCGAGCTCAAAACCTATCTCCTATCTCTTAACTTCAAAAACTCCATTTCCGACCCTTCTTTGTTCGTCCTAAACACGCCCCAAACCACACTCTTTGTCCTTGTCTACGTCGACGATATTATCGTCACTGGCCCTAACACCTCGCACATTCAAACCTTCATCAACCAAATATCTCAAAAGTTCTCCCTCAAGGACCTTGGACCCCTCTCCTTCTTCCTTGGTGTCGAAGTGACCCCCACCAAAACGGGTCTTCACCTTAACCAGTCGAAATACTTATCCGACCTCCTGCACAAATTTCATATGAATGAAAGTAACCCAGCCACCACTCCCATGGTCCCTCACCCGCCACTATGCAAAGAATCCACTCAACCCATTGTTAATATTACGGACTATCGTGCCATTGTCGGTAGTCTCCAATACCTCTCTCTCACCCGTCCCGACATCGCCTACCCCGTCAACAAACTAGCTCAATATCTAACCTATCCTACTGCCTCCCATTGGTCAGCCCTAAAACGATTGTTACGCTACCTCCATGGAACCTTGCACCTCAGTATTCACCTCACCAAGTCGACCCCACTCACACTCCACGCATTCTGTGATGCGGACCTCGGAGGTGACACGGAAGACTACCTATCCACTACTGGCTACATAGTTTATCTTGGACAAAACCCAATCTCGTGGTCCTCTAAAAAGCAAAGAGCGGTTTCTCGCTCAACCACCGAAGCAGAATTTAGAGCTGTAGCTGACACGACCTCAGAAATTCTATGGCTAGTCTCGGTCCTAGCCGAGCTTGGTTTTTCGCAGAATACACCGCCTGCTATATTTTGTGATAATTTATCTGCGACACACTACTCAGCTAACCCCGTCTTTCACTCTCGTATAAAACACCTTGCACTATCATTTCATTTTGTTAAAGAACAGGTTCGCAAAGGATCAATTCGAATACAACACATCAATGGCTCCGACCAACTCGCTGACACTCTTACGAAGCCACTACACAAGTCCCGGTTTTACGAGCTATCATCCAAGATTGGACTCCGTCTACGACCGTCCATCTTGCGCGGGAGTGTTGATAATACAAAATCATAGTCAAAGATATGGCTCCCCATATCTTGGAATATGATCCCATATAATCGTCCATATCATTCATAAGAATGCAAGTCAACTGTGAATACTCTCTTTGCCATATTTCTCTCCTTATTTCTAGCTATATGTTTATATCCTTTACTTATTTACATTCTTGTTCATACCTTTGTAATATGTATAAATACCTTGTATCTCATATCAATAACATACAAGTTTACACAAACCAGTTTCATTACTTACAGTTTTTTGGTATTATAATACCTTACGAACATGGTATGTTATTCTATTTTATCAAGTGACTAGTTGAAAAGCCCGTGCGATGCACGGGCTCTTATTAGGATCATCTGTATAAATATATTTTATAGTTGATAAAAGAAGTTCAATTATGTATAAATCATTGATAAACAAAAGTTCGTGGTTGGTGTAGCCGTGTGGTTGATCATCAATGAACTATTAGTGCTTCTAGCATAGAAGTCTTGTCATTTAGTAGTTATCAATTCAGTTGTGAAACATCAAGTAACATGGTAAAAGTATGTAATTAGTTTTTCCATTATTGTTATAGGTATCACTGGTTTTAATTAAATACAACAGTTATCTCCATAAACATAGTGCAACTCACCAAATGAACCGCCCTTAATAACTGAGACAGACCTTTACGAGTTTTGCAAAGTTTTGCAAATTATTTTAACTTATAACTACGTAAAACTAAATGGTGTTATGTAAAGCCACAAGTATCATAATTATCAATATTTAGTGTGTTTAGAGAAAATGTTAGATCTCCTATAACATAAGTTTACCTTGACTATCTATAATTAAGAGAGTGTTTTGTTGTTTATATACATCTCGTAAAATCAAATCCATACTGAATTCCAATAAATTTAATAGTCTCTAAACAATAGTACACAAATATATGTGATTCTATTACATCGAATGCATGAGGCTCCCATTAGGATCATCCTTAACAATATGCATGTTGAATGTTCTAAGAATTCAAAGGTTGGTTTACATTGTCATGGTTTGGTAATAACAGTCAACTAAGTTGATAACAAAAAAAGTCCAACTATGTTGAAAATCGGAACACAAAAAACTTCAGGGTTGATTTAGTTGATTGTTGATGGATCATCAGTATCTTTACCATAAAAGCTACTTTTTTTTGGTATTAATTATAACAGTTGTATAGCATCCGAAAACACATCAGTTGAATTATGTAATTACTTATTTTTATTGTTGTACGCACCACCGATTTTAGTTAATTTAAAGCGTCATTCCCAAAAATGTGGTTTAATTCCATAAAATGAACACGTGGTAACTGAGACTGGTTTTATAACATTCACAAATTAGATTAACTTACAACATTTACCAATATTCCATTTTGTATGCATACGATAGTGTAAATGTTGAATTGTGGTACGCAAAACAACATGTATCTCAATTATATATGTAGCCTGTTTGGAGGATTTTTGTTGGATCTCTAAATAATAAAAATTTGTTTTTGAGTATCTACCATTAAGACTGGTTATTCCCTATGAACTTCATAAGAAATATGTAAAATACGAAATCTATTTTTTTAGATGTGAGATATATTTTTGAGTGAATTAACGGTCAAACTTTTCAAAGTTTGACCTTCAAAAAAACAAATCAGAAGTTTTGTGTGGATTGGCGAGAGTAGGATATTAGGATACTACTCTTAAACTCGATTGGTTTTAGATTAATTCTATTAAAATTATAACCCATTTTTGTTTATTTGAAATGTTATTTATTAACAAAATCAAGTCTCATTATCTTACATTTTTATTTACTGTTCACAAATTCTCATTTATGATGGACATATCCGTCACAAGCTTGTGACGGGTCAAATACTACTCATATGGGTAGATAAGACAAAAGCAGAATGCCTAGGGAGTATCAATCTGTTTTGTCTTATCTACCCACATGAGTAGTACTCGATCCGTCGCAAGCTTGTAACAGATATACCCGTCACAATGAAGACTTGATGTCTACTCTTTATTTATAATAACAAAATGAATCAGAAAAGAGTTTCAGTTTTAAGAAATGGCTTGAAATTACTAAATATATATGTACAATCGTTTCACTTCTTAACCAATATATATGAGTTTAACCTAATTTATTACACTAAGGAGTACTTTATATTCAACTACTCATATGGGATATCTCATAGTTAACCATTAAAAAAAAGAACTATTTCCACTTTGATGCCGTCAAGTTTAGCCTAATTTCATTTTAGTCCTCTGAGGTTTGCATAATTTCACTTTGGTGTCTTGAGGTTTTGACTACTTCCCACTTTAGTGACCTATACATAACATTTTTAGTATTTTATACTCCCTCCATTTATCTTTTATCTTCCCCCTTATCTAATATATGTGGGGAGTATTTTATTGAAATGGAATGGAGGGAGTACTAAAAAAATATTTTGAACATAAAGACATTTTTTTGTAATATTATGTTGATTATACTATTTTGTATGAAGTTTAATATCCAATTTTGCACTTTATTTTACTGAAAATGTAATTAAGATAAAGGTTGACTATTAAATGTTTGAGATCACCAAAATGAAATTTTATTCAAAACCCAGGTTACCAAAGTGGGAAGTAGTCGAAATATTAGGACACCAAAGTAGAATTATGCAAACCTCAGGGCACTAAAGTGAAATTAATCTGAACCTCAGGGACCAAAATGGAAATTTTCCAAAAAAAAAAATGAAAAGCTACAATAAAAACTATTGCACTTTTATATATACAATCAGTACATTACAAAGTAATAAGTCTAATAACCAACCATACGCAAACCGCGGTAAATAATTAAGTGAATAAAAACACGTAGATGAATTAGAATTTAGAAAGTAAAAATTGATGTAACCGCATAATTTTGTATATTTGGCAGTTCAATACATTTTTAACGTCTATTATGGATTTGATATGAATTTGAAACCAGTTTGAAGAAAAAATTCGGTGATATAATAGTAGATTATATAAAGTTCTCACAAATTTTCAATATATTTATCGTACACTGATTTATTCATAGTTAGCTGGTTCTTGGATTATTAATCCCGTATAAAATCATAATTCTTGACTCTGTTCATTTGTATTTAATTTGTTGGCTCATTTGACAAAATCGATATGAGACTTATTTAATATTTATAAATGGTAGCTCAAATTTTTTTAATCTGATGTGAATATTATTGTTAATCTAATCATACACATTTGATACGTTATAGTAAATCAGAGTTAAAAATATTTCATGCCATCTTTGATGTTGTTTATTTCTAATATTGTCATTGTAGAAATTTTTCTCTACCAAATGTTAAGTAAATGTTAATCTTTACTTCTTTTTCCTTTTATGACATGTTATTTTTTCATGAAATATTTTTTTAAAAATGAAAATTAGTTTTGTCCTAAGGTTTTTGTAAGACAATTACGGGTTTGGTTATAATTAACAACTCGTGTAAATCTTTTAAATATTCAAAAAAGTTTTTAAATAAAATTATCTTTGTTACTACACGATTTTTTCTAAGTAGTTAAAATCGAACAACTTAGATTTTTGACGATATTTTTATTTGTAAGAAATTAGGATATTTTTTTTTCTCACAAAGATTAATTGTATGATTATAAAATATACAATTTTAACACTTTTATACGTTTATTATATGATTTTTTTTTGCTTTATAAATGTTTCTAAAATAAATATTCTTTATAGAGTTATTTTTCTATTATTATTATTATTATTATTATTATTATTTTAGTAAAAAATAAGCGATAAATTATTAGATCCACTTCTATTAGTATTATTTTTCTCATAAATTATTAGATTTAATTTCTATTAGGATTACATTCTCATAAATTATTAGATATACTTTGATTAGGATAATTTTTTCATAAATTATTAATAGAAAAAATCTAGATCTACACCTATTAGGAATTCTAAAAAAGTTGGACTCTCTAATATCGCTCGAAAAGTTTCTGCTTTATATATATGTATTGATGTATTGATTTGTAAAAGTTGGACTTTCTATAATCGCTCGAAAAAAAATTCCTTTATTAATATAGATAGATATTCCCTCCGTCCCGGTCAATTGTTGTCCTTTGGTTTTGACACAAAGATCAAGGAAAGAGGAGGAGACTAATTATTAAATGACAAGTGGAACAAATTGAGGGTGAATGATCAAATTGCTCATCAAACTCATTCTTAAAATATAAAGGACAACAATTGAGTGAGACACCCCAATATGAAAAAGGACAACAAATGACCGGGACGGAGGGAGTACTAGATTTCATGTCCGGGCGTTGCCCGGGTAATATCTTAACCTGGTTCAAAGTCATTACCATAACGTTATCTTTAAAAAAAAAAAAAAAAAAAAAAAACTTAACGTAATAGGAATATACAGACGATTATTAGAGTATGATTGATTTCAAATAGTCCCAAAACTTCGACTAAAGCCCGGGCGTTGTCATTTCTCAAGGTGCTTTTGAGTAATATAATCATGAGGTCAACCTTGATAATAAAGGCATTTTAAATGACTATTTGCTTTTGTTTCGGTTACTATGTGTGCTTAAAAATCTCGCTGATTTATTTTATAAGTCGTTTTAGCCTTTTAGGATGTTACCATCATTAGTTGTAGAAGTAGTTGTATGGCGTATATGATAATGCAATAGAAAGAGCTTAGATGTCCATATATGCTTCTATAAACATCTACTCCATATTAAACGACCTTCCTTCGACTGTCATATTCATGTATTATACAAAATCCATAATAATAATATTGGACTTTGAAATCAATAATCTATAACTTTTTATATAGGTTAGTTCTTATGTAACGGATTCTTTGTTATTTAATCTAGATGATTAAATGGGTGTTTTATTATGCTTACCTAAAATTTGCATAGTGAAAAGTTGAGAGCTAGACAAGTCTAGGGCTTCCTGTCTAATTTTCTTCGATCTCTTCTCTCGCTCGAGGCTTATCTCGCGATTTTTATCGTGGGATTTGTTTCTGGTTTTCGTTTCTTTTCGTTTATTTGTTTCTTGTGCAGGTGTCAGATATCGAGTGGATCCAGGGGCCATCACCGGGAAGGGAAGCAGCCTATGGGTGGAGATGAGGGTTCAGTGGAATGGGATGATGACGGTGAGGAAACGGCGGGGTTAAACGAGTTGATTCTTGTGAGGAAATTGTGGGCATCAAGGGCAATGATGGGGAACGTTGTCGATGCAAAGGAGAAGACTTTCGTGTTCCGGTTTGGGGCAGAACGTGACAAGGCTAGGGTTCTCAAAGGTCAACCATGGCATTTTGAGAAATTTATGTGGTGTTTCAATGAACCGAATTCTTCAGGTAAAATCACGGATGTCCCTTTGTCTCATTATTTTCCTATTTGGACGAGGATTTATGACCTGCCAATTGGGGGTAGAACGAGTTTGACGAATGCGCAAAGATTAGGGAATTGTCTGGGTAAATTTATAGCTTTCGAACATGGTCCCAATGCCGCGCTGGATAGGGCTATTAGGGTTCGTGTTCTATATGACATCAATGTGCCCCTTAAAGCTGTTATTCCTGTTCGCATGAAGAATGGAACAACCGTCAATTTCTCTGTTAAATATGAAAGGCTACCGACATATTGTTATGGGTGTGGTCTCATAGGGCACGGATAGAAAGATTGTGAGGAGGGGCCTTATGAGGAAGAGGATTTAAAGTTCGGGGATTGGTTACGAGTGTCGCCTTGGAAAGTTATCAAGACTGTTAAGGAGGGGTGGGGAAAGCGGCACGTGATTTTCGTCCAAGTTTTGAGGCTGAAGCTGTTAAAGAGGCTGACTCGGAGAGTGCAATTGTGGCTATGATTAGTAAACTACAAGCAATTTCAATCGATCTTAAGCACAAAAAATCGGAGGCCAAAATGAAGACGGATAAAGCAGGAGTGGGGGTGGTGGGTGGTTCTGCCAGGAGGGGGGGTAGGGGAAGCTGTGGGGCATCGGGTGTTTCAGGAGAATGGTGATGAGTCTTACGAGGAGGGGGAGATTACGGGGAGGAGAAATAGCTGGGCTCAAGCTATGGAGCTCGACAAAGAGGGTTTGGAGACAGTGAGTAGAGTGGAGGACGGGGGAGAGGGGAGCAGTAGAGTGACTGGTGGTGTCGAGGGCAATGGGAGTTGGAGAAGACTTTTGCGAGCTGATGTGGGAGTGAATGACAGCGTGGTTGAGCAGGTTGGGCAGGGACTTGGGGAGAAACGGGGGCGGGAGGATGATTCTTGGGTTGCAGGGCAAAACAAGTTGAAAGCTACGCCAGACTGGGGCGTCTTAATACCTGAGGCGGAGGTTCACAGTGGTCAACCCCGCCGGGCCCAATGAATATCTTAAGTCTTAACTGTTGGGGCTTGGGCAACCCCGACACGGTTCTTGCGCTCCGTGCGTTGGTACGAAGGGAGGCCCCGACCATTTTGTTTTTGTGTGAAACAAAACTTAGTGGTCGTGAGATGAGGAGGGTGAGGGACAGTTTGGATGGGTATTACGGTTTGGAAGTGGATAGTGCGGGTAGAGTCGGTGGGTTAACTTTGTTGTGGAAGAAAGACGTTGATTGCACTTTTAAGTCATCGTCTTTGCACCATTTGGATTGTGAAGTGCGAAGTGAAGGGGGAGTTTGGAGGCTTACGGTTTTCTACGGTTGGCCTAATGTGGCGGATCGTCATCTATCTTGGGAGCTTCTTCGGTTACTTGGTAGCCAATCAACGATGCCGTGGGTGTGCATTGGGGATTTTAATGAGGTTCTTTTTTCTACCGAAATGAAAGGAGGTCAGAGACAGCAGTGGCAAATGAATAATTTCTTGAATGATATTGACGAGTGCGAACTTCGTGATGTGCCGTGGGAGGGTTATAATTTTTCTTGGGATAATGGGCAAGCGGGGGAGGCTAATAGACAAAGCATGCTCGATAGGGCTATGTGTTCGACGCAGTGGATTGATATGTTCCCTTACGTAAGGCTTGTTTATTTGGATAGAGAATGGCCGGATCATGCGCCGATTAAACTCTATTTGAATAGGAGGGAGTTACGCGGGTCTTCATCACGGATCTTCAGGTTCGAACAGGCGTGGGTGGGTGATGAGGGGTGTAGGGAGGCCATTGAGCGTGGGGTAGAAAGGGGGGGCAGAACGCAACTCGTGTCCTTGTTGAGTGTGCGCGGGAGTTGGGGAAATGGAAAGGGATGAGGATATCTGATATTGGAAGGGGTATTGGGAGGAAATGTAAACAATTGGCTAGAGTGAATGAAGGTGAGAGGACCGAGGACAATGTACGAAGAAGGAGAAAGCTTGTTGCGGAATTGGCTGATTTGAGACGAAAAGAAGAACATGTTGGAGCTTGTGTCCTCCAAAAATTAGTGTGATAAGATTTGTAAATCTCTTACAGGTTCACAAAGGTATACTTTGTATTTTAATCATTTGATTAACGATTACCTAATAACGGTTGGCTTGCTAGAAAGTTCGACGTTATTATCATACAGATGGCGGTGATCAACTGGTCCCTAAAGGTCACACCTATAGGATGTGTTTGAGAGATGTGGTTATAGAAATATGATCACATTGATGTCTTATATGACTAAACAGTTAGTCAATGTGTTGATGAGATAATTATTTAATGAAGATTAAATAATATTAGTTGAGACGAATTAACTGTCAATCCGTAAATTGAATATAATAAGTTATATATAATTAAATGTATGTAATGTTAGCTTGGACGAATTAATCTGTTAATTCGTAATTAAATGTAATCGGTTATATTTAATATCAACAAGATGAATGTGTCATAGTGGTAATAGTGAGGGTACTCAAACCAAGAGGTCATGGGTTCGATCCTCACTAGATGACAATTTAACACATTTTTGGAATAACCGAAAATAAGGAAATTATACTCCTTATTACGGTGAAATGGGCCGAGAATTAAAAGAATATGATCTACCCTAATTACTTCCTAATATACGGTTTATAGGGAGTGAGGGAGAACATTATTCTAACCTAATTTTTCCTAAGCCATTCTTGCCTCCCTCTCATCAAAGAAAAACACAAATAACCTAAATTTTTACAGAAAATTTTGGATCGATTCTAGCATAATCAAAGGGCATATCTCATATCATCTTGGGTGCAACTGATAGGAGAATATCATTGCGATATTGTTCATAGGCCATTTTTGCTAGGACCGAAGGTTATTTCTTAATCCTTTACTTTTGTTTATGTAATTTTATTTTATGACTAGTGATCATCTTCATAAAATTCGTTATAATCCTTGAATATAAAGAGATGCATACAGATAAATCCCACAAGTGGTATCAGAGCCAATGCCACGAATTTTAATTTTGATGATTCTCATAAAATTGTTTGTAAACAATAATTAGGGTTTGCGAAAAAATATAATCGGCTGGAATTTTTTTGAGCCGTGGAATTTTTTTTCGTTTCCGTTACTGTTCACGGATGAACAGTATTTTAAAAAAAAAATTCTGTTTTTTTTTTCTTTCTTTCGGTTTCTCCTGAAAAACCGATTAAAGTTTTTTGTGGCTGTTTTTGTTTATGCCGATTTGTAAAGCATTCGATAAAAGTAAGAATTTTTTTTTCCTGTTACTATTCATGTTTCGGTGTTACTGTTCACTGTAGCAGTTCATAAAAAAAAAAAAAAAATTGTGTTTCGGTTTTTACAGATAAAGCCGAGTTTAAAAAGAAAACAAAACGGGCTATTTTTGTCTTGTTGTTTTTGCCGCAAAAATGAAAAAAAAAATAAAAAAAATTTGGGCTGTTTTTTTTACTGTTACTGTTCACGGCTGGACAGTTTATAAAAAAAAAAAAAATTGGTTTTAGCTGTAAAACCGAGAGAAAGATTATTTTTGAGTTGTTTCGGTTTTACCGAGCTAATTTTAAAGATTTTTTTTGGGCCAATTAATTATTGTGAAGCGGTTCATAATTAAAAAATACCTAATTATTTTAAAGCAGTTTAAAATATTGATGGACTAAATTCATATTACAAGTTTAATATGAATTAAGATTGAAATTAATGTGATTAATTGAGGAATTGTCACTTAATTTAATTTAAATAGGTGGTTTGGATAAATTAATCAACATAATTAAGGAATTGTGTCATGTATGTTTAATTTATTTTTAGTTGATGCATTTTATTTTTGTTGAATGAATCGTTGAATGAATTTATTTACGTCTTTTCTTTGCAATCGGTTGTAATTTATAATGCTTAGTGTGGCCTTAGTCAAATTATGTTTTCGTAATGAAGGAAACATGATTTTTATGTAATTATGAGATCTCGAATCTCCTTTATTTTTCCTTTAGTTTAGAGTTTTGAAATTAGAATGTAATAAATAGGTTTATTATGTAAATTTATTTATTGTAATTTTCAAAGAAGACTAAAGATGGAGATTGGAGCTCACTCCCACTACATGGATCAAGATGGAACATCAAGACAAGCTTCTCGGGTCCAAGGATGGATTCCAAACTTGTATTTAATGTTCATTTTGATAGGATAGGCCACACTAGGACCTTTTATTGTTTTTACGTTTTCATTCTTATTGTTTTTCATTCACATGCCAGTTAATGCATCATTTTCCGCCTAAAACCAAACCACCTACTACTAAAATACATGAAAATTGACTCATATAGGTTGTATGTTAGTTTTCATGGACATACAGATGTCACAGACTTATTAAGCCATCACCTTAGTTTATTCATTCTCGCATGCTAGATATTAGTTCACTTAAAATGAATTAAAATAAAGTTGATGGGATCTTCCTCTAAAACGGAAATTGAGACTAGTCTTTATAAGGGCAAACAACTATGAATCCCTTCTTCGTCGGTAGGCATAATATGACCCCTTCTACGTTGGGTAAGTAGTTGTGTTGACTTAGTTTACCTCAACATCATAGTCCGAAGTGTTTCTCGTGATTATGATGGACTAAAGATAGAATTTACAGAAATTTATCGACCAAGAATTCTAACGGTAGAATTAGCTAAAAGGTTAGCTTATCAATTTACAGAGAATTGAGTCTTGGGATCATTTATATAATTCTTGAGGGAGGTCAATTGTATAAATGTTTTTAGTCTTCGCGTTATGACATTAGTTCATTAGACTTAAAATTATAAACGATGCACATGCTTATTATTTTTATTCTTCTTTTCGCAGTATAGAACACGATTATTTTGATAATACTGTTACAACTAAATGGCTGGAAATAACGCAATCCCAATGCCTAGTGCCACACTTGATCGCGAGTCCTGGCTGAAAGCTTTCATGGACCACATGAATCAGTCCACGCGACTGAAGAATGATGGGTCCAACTTTGCGGACTGGGAGGCGGCACTACGGAATGCTGCCATTGCTGACGGTAAGCTAAAGTACTTAACTGAGCCAATACCGGTCAACCCAGGCCCCAATGCAGGAGTCAACGAGTCACTCGCTTATAGTGACTTCGTTATGGAAGCGGGTGCGATAAAGAACGTACTCATCTTTGTAATGGAAACCAATTTGCAGAGACGCTTCATTGCTCAGGGTGCGAACAAGATTTTCACCACGGTCACTAACGAGTTCTCAAAAGCACCGAGAATCGTTACATATGAGCATACCTGTCGCTTCTTTGATGCGAAACTCCAGAAGGGCCAACCGGTTAGCCCACACATTCTTCACATGATTGAGAATGTCGAGAAGCAGGAGGCTCTTGATTGCAAAATCAGTGAGAGCATTGTCATTGACCGAATGCTTCATTCTCTTCATGATGGTTTTGCCCTTTTCAGGGCGAACTACTACATGAATGACTTGAAAAAGAGTCCTCATGAGCTACACTCCCTTTTCGTACAGACCGAGAAGGATATGAAATTAAGTGGGAGTGTGAAGCAGGATGTTCTCACGATTTTCAACAAGGGTAAAGGAAAGGGCAAGACTCATGGCGACCTAGCTGTAGGTGAGCCAAAGTTTAAGAAGCCAGGAAACGGTAAGGGTTGGCCCGGTGAGACTAGTGGCTCATAGGGCAAGGCAAAGAGCAAGGGCGGTGACATTGAGTGCCACCATTGTCACAAGACTGGACATTGGAGGAGGAATTGTCCCGTGTACCGTGAGGACATCAATGCAGGCCGCCTCGTTCCTGTTGGTATGTCATCTTATATTCGTATGATTGAGATTAACCATGCAACTTTCGGAACTTGGGTACTAGATACTGGATGTGGTTCTCATCTGTGTAATAATTTGCAGGACCTAAATAACATCAGACCTCTCGAAAAGGATGATGTAGACCTGCGACTCGGGAATGGAGCACGAGTTGCTGCTGTTTCGAAGGGAACATATGTAATCCAACTCCCTGGTGGTTTTGAGTTATTTTTAAATGACTGTTACTATGTACCCAGTTTGTCTAAGAACATTTTTTCAGTTTCCGTACTTGCTAAAGACGGTTTTGCATTTTCAATAAAGGATAATAGTTGTATTTTCTCTTTCAATGAAATGATTTATGGCAAAGCAGTTTGACACGTCTGTCGTGTACCTGTCAAAAATAAACTAACTAAACTAACTATATAGCTAGGGAAGTCAGGTCGATCTCCACAGGGAGGCAAGATATCTGTAGAAATCCGTCTATTTGGTCACAAATGGGAGGGTTGTTTGAATTGTTATCTAAACTACGAAGTTTTAAAGGAAAAGAAATAAAGGGAGAGAGCAATAAAGGCAGAGAAATAAGATTAAACTATCAGATAGAGAGGGACATGTCAAGATTTCGGTTCACTACGGTAGTCCAGTAACTCAGCTGTAAATGACTCAGACGAATTAATGTAAGACGGATGTTGAAAGGTCGTTTCGGTCCACTTTATATCCTAAATTACCACTAACTTAACTTTCATTTTCGTCAGGGTAGTCTACTGTTCATAGCAGGCATATTTAGTCCAATCTTTCGATCTAGGATTAATTTTAGCCAAATTAAAGAGGTGACTCAGAAGTGTGCACTCAACTAAGTCGGTAAATACAATTAAATTGCTATGGTGACAGAGTCTCATAATTAATTCATCTAATTCATTTACTACATCGTCACATTCCTACCTCAGATCCCCTAATCCCAACATGAAAGGGGTTTAGCTACTCATGTCGCTAATTAAACTAACAGCAGATAATTTTCCAGCAGTAAACATTATGAAATAAATAATCACTTGTATAAAAGTAAATTAGGGCAGAGGGATTAAATGGAGTAAACAAGAAATTTAAGCAAACAATGATCAATTATTAATAAGAGAAGAAGAAGGAATTACAATAAAGCGAATCCGGCGTAAAGAACAATCAAATCCGAGTAAGAATAATCCCAAAGTAAGGTTACCGTGAGTAATGTAAAGCAACGTAGTAAAGTTTCTGATAATATGAAAGATAGATCCTAATGACCAAGTAAAGCGTGCTTAAATAGCAAAGTAATTAAGTTTTAACGAAATAAACATAACACGGGCTAATTAGAAGCCCAAATCAGCGAAACCACTCGATCGAGTGGAATAAAACCACTCGATCGAGCAAACACCCCAGCAAATCTAGTCGATCGAGTAGAAAGTTACTAGATCGAGTAGCTCATCTTTCTGCAGGCTAAGGATCGAGTAGAATTCTACTCGATCGACCAATGGAGACGTAAAAACAACTCGATCGAGTGGTAAAACTGCTCGATCGAGTACTTCGTCTTCAAATCAGCTCAAGTCCGAGCCTAAATGCCTCGTAATCCGTGCCATGATGCTTCCCAACGCAGTATCTTACTCTGGACAGATCCCGTCTCCTCTAAATGCATGCAAAAAGGACGAAAAAGAGTACGATTCCACTACTTTCGCGTTCATTTCTAAAAAATGGACAAAACGAACCAAAGTAGCCAATTCGGGGCAAAATACCATAAAAACAGTATAAAAATGCATAGAAATACGTGCTGAAATAGGCTAAAAAGACTATATATTAGGCACGTATCAAATCTCCCCAAACCGAACCTTTACTCGTCCTCGAGTAAACTAAAATGCAACTAATGGAACGGAAATGATAACTCAGAGCTAGCTTAAATTGTCTACTTGAACCAATTTAATGCAACAAAAACTAACAGTTAAAGCTAAGCAGTAAATACGCAAGCGAATTATAAGCTGTTCGGAAATATAGCCAACTTATCGACCTTGCAAGACCAACAAAATCGGACTCTCTCTTGGCCACTCTTCTCTCATGAAGCAAAGGTGAATGATATATGTAAAAGAGGTACGAAAAGACAGTCACTCACCTAACTGCGACCTACATAGCATGCATGCAACAAAAATGAAAGAAAATTCAAGTACTAATGCACACACTCCAACCGATAATGTCCGTTGCCGCCGAGGGCTTACAAATAATATGGGAATAGTGAGGTTCAGGTGAGAAAAGGCAAAACATGTTATGGAAATGTGGAGGTAAAAGCGTCAAGCTAGTTCCTAACAGGACCATAAAGAAACCATCTGAATCTCAACTGACTGAAAAACCTAGTACAAGTGCCCTTCATTTGGCACAAAACTCACTAGACTCAAAACACAATCTCCTCAAAAATAATGGGATAAAACGGAGGAGTCAGACGGTCACAAACTTCCCTTTTTTAATACCGTCTGAATGAACTAACTCAAATAAAACAACTCTTTTTTTTCAAACTTCCTTTTTTTTTTCTTCCTGATTTACGTTTCCAGCTTTTCTTTTTCTTTTTTTTTTCTTTCTTTCTTTCTTTTTCACGTCTTTCTTTTTTTTTTTTTTCAATTCTTTTTTTTTTCTTATTCCTCCTTCCTCAATTTCCACCAACTCCAAAACAGAGATATATGGGCCAAACTGCAACGGAAAACATACCACAAAAGAACATACTAACTAGCTTGACTAGGCAGGCTTAATTTAGGATGTAGCTAATGGGTCAAAAGGGCAAGTTTTGGCTAATGTGGAGCTAAATGGGTGAAAAATATAAGGAAAGGGAAATTTGCAAGCACCTCCCTGCATGTGACACCGACCACAAACCCGAATATGTGCATTTGACAAGAAATTGAATGTCATAAAAGTGCAAAAGAGACGAACATGCTATGCAAGGAGTACTACTCTCAATTCCTAATGAACTGGTCATGAATGTCACCAGTTATGGCTCTAAAAACTCAGAATTTTTCAAGTAGTTTGCCAATTTATCAGGTCAAGTCTAAACAGTAAGCTATATTTGAACAGAAACTCGTAGACTATGCGTATGACAAAGCTAATAACTATCAATAAAATTGCAAGGCTCAAGCAAAATGACAAGTTATAGTGCGTTTTCATCACGGAAATCTACCGTTCCAACTCAACCTATATGCAAAAATAAACGTGAAATTTTTTGATTTTTTTGAAATTTTCTAATTTTTTTTTGGATTTTTGATTTTTAAATGAAATAAACAACAATGCAAAGCTGAAAAATAAACGTGAATGCAAAACAAATGCAAATACAGACTCAAAAGGATGCAATACCCTCCCCAAACCAATACGGACAACGCCCTCGTTGTCCTCCAGCATACATCAGCAGATATATACAAGGGAACGGGAATATACAACCAATCAATAAAAAAAACAATAAATATAAAGGAGACAAAATAAAAGAGTAAGAGATACATACAAAATACGAACTTCCCCAAACCAGCCAGAAAACTGGGGAAGTGAGTAGACCAGTAGCTACTCGTCATCGTCGTCGTCGTCACTGCTGTCACGGATCTCCTCCACCCTGAACTCCGGGTCTCTCTCCTCCTCTCTCCTCCTCTGCTCCTCAGCTCGAGCTCTCTCCACTGCCACCTCAGGGTCCTCGTCCTCCTCCTCCTCAGCAGACTCCGGGTACCCCTCAGGTGGGAACCGGAAGAAGGAAGGGTATGGCCAACTCTCTGGGATCGGTCTGTGTCGCCGCAAGTGGTACTCGTACAGAGGGTCTAAAGCAAGAGCCAAATCCTTCTCCATACGAGCCTGACACTCTGCAACCGCAAGCAACAAACCGTAAACGGCGCCCCCTTGGTCCAGGACCGAGGGCGCCACAAAGGGAGGAGGTGGTACGAAAGTAGTGGGTAGGACCGGCCCAGTCTGTGTCTGGTCAGTGGGAGTGGGAGTAGGAGTGGTAGTAGTAGTGGGAGTAGGGGTCGGAATGGGAGTAGCCGTGGAAGGCTGGGTACTCCCTGAAGGTGTGGACCCCTCTCCAGTCTCAAAGCGCCGCTTCTTAGCGGCAGGTGTAGCAGGAGGTGGTCGTGGTCGGAGTGGAAGGTGAAGGTTAGGCAGTGACGGCAGACGGGTGCCCCTAGCAACAGTGGGCGAGGGCTCAAGACGGGGGAGAGTGTCACAAGGTAAGTCAACAGACAAGGAGTCGTCTATCTTCCAAGTATGGTAGTCCTGGGTCGGCCCAATGCGAGAATGCATGGCCTCCAGACTCAGTAGCCTCTCTCCCTTGAGGTACTGCAAGTTACGAGGCCAGTCGGGGAAAAGAGAACGGGCAAGAATGGTGGCTATGCCACCGCAGGCAATGGTTCCCGTCTCCTTCAGCCCCTGGCTCTGAAGGTACTGGGCGGTCAAGTAGGCAATGTTGAAGGTAAAAGGACCTCCACAGTCAATGTTTAGGTAACCGCCCAGGATAGAGAGTTCGTTGTTTGTAATGTTGTTCGGTTCCTTTCGGCCGAAATTAGTGCTCCCCATCAGTCTAAGGAAATAACGGACAGGGGGATGGTGGACCTGATGGAGCTTTCGCTCCTGGTAGGTGGCCTGAGCTAAAGTCCGCCACAGCTGGCGGTGGACCTTCCTAGGGGCAACAGTCGCGCTCGTAGAGGAAAGGCCAAGTATCCTACCAAACTCCCCTAAGGTCATCGGAAAAGTCCGGTTAAACAACCGGAAGGACACTGAAGAACAATCGGGGTCAGTCTTGTATGTCCCCGAGGAGAAGATAAAGGAGCTGAGAAACTCGAGGCTCAGCTCCAGAAAATTCCGATTGCTCATAGTGATGAGCCCAGCCATCCCCGTGGCCCGAAGTAAGTCACAAACCGACTCGTAAATGCCGAGTCTCTCAAGGGCCGATTTCTCTAGAAATCGGGAAGGTACATGCACACAGCGTACTAAATGATAAAATTTCTTGCGATGTAAAACGTTAATGAAATGTACCCGTGGGTAGTCAGGTGAGGGTCGAGTCGAGGAAGTGTCCCCTCGGACCGTGATCGTGCGAAGTAGAAAGCGAAGCGAAGCGCAGCTGTGGAAGTGCTAGGAGCGGAAGTAGAGGTAACAGGAGCTGGCGTAGCTCGAGACTGTCTATGACCCCGGCCTCTGGAACTCAGAGCTGAAGCCCGTGCAGCGACGGTGTGAGGAACCAAGGCTACTCTAAAGGCAGCTGCGGCTGCTGGCGAGTCCGCCACAGGTGTAAAAGTAGAGGCTGGTGCAGAGGTAGTGGCTGTTGTGGCCACCACTTAAGAAGAACTAGCAGCAGTGCTAGCAGTGGTGGTGATCGTAGAGGAAGAGGCAGCCTGAACTGAGCTAGCAACTGAGCTAGTTGGAGCAAAAACTATCCCTGCAGCTGAAACTAGAAACACTGGGGCTGTAGTGGTGACTAAGGCGGAGGCAGTGGCAACAGCAGGGGCCACTGTCTCACTCAAAGACGGACTAGAGGTGGTACTGGTAGAAGGTAAAGTACTAGACTCCATCTTGATGAATACAACCTACAAATGCAATTAATCTTCAATCAAACAAGCAAAAGAGGCGATTTTTCGATCACAAAACCACAAACCCTAACCCGCTTTAAAAACCGTGTAAATGAACACAAATTAAGGGGGAAATATGGGGCTATGAGAGATTAATTGACAGGTAACAGATTGTAGGAGGCGGATTTGGAGATTGGGCAAGAAAATTGGGGATTTGGGGATGAATTGATCGCAATTAGGGGGTGTTTAGACGAAAAAATGGGGTTAAATGAAATAAACAAAAATGCAAAGGTGAAAAATAAACGTGTAATCGATCGAGCACTTTTGATGCTCCATCTGCTCGATCGAGTAAAAAACTACTCGATCGAGAAGTCCCACTTATTGCTTTACTCGATCGACTGGAAGAAGTGCTCGATCGACCATTTTTTTTCACTCGATCGAGTACAAAAAGTACTCGATCGAGCTCTTTTCTTGCGTAAGCTCTTGAATTTCGTCTTTTCTTCCTTGGAATGCGTAAAACTTCCCCAAACCTGCATAAACACATGTGCAAAAATTTCCCAAAATACCAAATACGCATAGGGACAGTCTATAGTCTTAAATCTACGCTAAAAACTGTCTAAAAACTAATTGTCCTAATTAAAAGCAATAAAACAAATTCAACGGAAAATTTTAAAAATTATCTATTACAAAGTGTTACACGGGGCATTTCCCCGCTTAATTCCCAAAGCAATTCAGTAGCCCCTTGGAGGGCTCCTGACTGGAGGACGTCATCTCAGCAACGTTAATTGTCCTCTTTAACTTCCATGAGCATGAATTTGAATCATTTAATTCTCTAGGAGGGGAATAGTTCACATCCACATAAGCGCGAACTTTCCTCGTCCTTGCTCCTCTATCACCGTCTTTAGCATCCTTACTTCCAATTTGATTGAAAGTAGTTGCACAACACCCTTTGACAGCTCCTTCATTGCCCTCATCTGTACCTGCAGTAAGGAAAACAGACGAACTTTCCCCCTTTTTGCTCTCAGTCTGAGGCGGAGGGATAACAATTGCAGCACAATACTCCAAATTTTCATCTGGAGTGTCAATAATAGGGTCAATAGAAGAGAGGACATTGCAAGGCCGAGCTTGCATGGGATCCCTCTGGGACTTAGACTGATGAAAAATCAGCTCCTCGTTCCCTACCTGAAAGGTCAAAGTATTTCCCCCGACGTCTATAACTGCACGGGCAGTGGACAAAAATGGTCTCCCTAAAATAATAGGGATGTGTGCATCTTCGGGGATGTCTAAGACAACGAAATCAACGGGAATAAAGAACCTCCTGATCCTCACAGGTACGTCTTCTACTATGCCTAGTGGTCATGATATACTACGGTCGGCCATCTGGACTGTCATGTTGGTGCAGCTCAGCTTTGTCAAACCAAGTCTCTTAGCCAGAGACAATGGTAGGACACTTACGCTAGCGCCTAAATCGCATAGCGCGTTATCAATCAAATAGTTACCAATATGACACGGAATTGAGAAACTACCCGGGTCTGACTGCTTAGGAGGTAACTTATTTTGAAATAGGGCTGACCCCACCTCAGTCAAAGCTACGGTCTCACTATCACTAATACTCCTCTTACGCGATAAAATTTCTTTCATAAACTTAATATAAGAGGGTACCTTTGTCGCAAACTCGGAAACGGCACAAAGTGACTTCCAAGCTTTTTAGAAGTTCGATAAATTTGCCGAATTGTTGATTGGCCTTAGTATTCTGCAACCGCCTCGGGAAGGGAACCGTGATAGGTATCTCGAGTCCCTTGTTTCTCTCTTCCAATGTATCTTCCGGAGCAAGTTCTGTATCCTTTGGACGCTTCTTACCTCTCGAACGAGGTCTTTCCGGTGATTTATCGCTTAAACGAGCACTAGCAGGCTCTCGAATAAGTTTCCCGTCATCAAAACTGCTCGATCGACCAATATACCCATTCGATCGAGTAGAATCTTCATCAATACCACTCGATCGAGTAGTTTTTTCACTCGATCGATCAACTCCATTTTGCTCATCACTCGATCGAGTAGAAAAACTACTCGATCGACCATTCTGCCTTTCCTGTTCACTCGATCGAGTGGTATTTTCACTCGATCGACCACTTTCATCCCCAAATCTGCTCGATCGACCACCTGAAACCAGTCGATCGAGCACTTTCTTTGCCGTGAGCTCATTTTCTTCGCCAGAACACTGTTCACCATCAGTTACAACTCTCCTCGGGTCTGATTTCTGCATTTCCGGTCCCTCATATGAACGTCCGCTTCTCAGATTGATGAAATTTACCGTCTCGTGTGGATTCTTCTCATTTTGAGTCGGTAATTGACCCTGCTTTCTTGTGGACTGATTAGTGGCTAATTGGGCAACTTGAGTTTCAAGTGCCTTTATGGACGATCTTTCGTTGATTAATCAATTGCCACTCTGCTTCGTGAAGGCTTGCAACATAGACTTAAGCTCACCAATTTCACTCACCCCACCGGAAGATGATGCACCATGGTTAGGAGGAGTAAAAGAAGGGGGCTTTTGAAAGCCTTGTTGATTCTTGTGTGGAGGGACATAAGGCTGCTGCTGGTGCGGAGGAGGAGTAGGATTGGGCACATTCGACTAGTCCACCTCGTTGGGATGGACCGCCCCTTGATTATTGTAATAGAACCCCCCCCCCCCCTATATTGCTTTGAAAGGCAAGGACTTGTTCCTTCTCTACAAGACAGCCAACAGCAGTGTGGCCATCATTACTCCCACATCTCTCACAAGAAACGGTCTCTCCTCTAGTAAGAACATGGACCGTCTGAGGCTCCCCAGCAGCTTGTAATTCCAACTTGTCGAACCTAGCATTTATGGTCTCCAGCTGAGCCAAAACCTGCTTATCAACTGCATGAACTATCCTAATCCCATCCCTCGGGTTACCATATTCAGCACTGTGATTCGCCATCTCTTCAATAAGGGACCATCTTGTCCTGAGTTACCCTCTTAGTGGCGGGGATAGTAGAACAGTAATCGGTAAAGGTCTCCATATGCTTCCTCGGATCTTCACCTGCCACACCTCTATAGATATTCCTCTCCACCAGATTGATATAAAAAGGACGAATATCGAATGTATTACCATCCTCAGTCTGGAGATTGAAACCCTTCGGAATAGAGGATGCTTTAGCCACTGAATGACTGGAAAGCTTTGGCATCTTTACCGTAGAAATCGGATTGTCTTCCGCGAAAAGGGAATGATCTAGCTCTGGCTCAAAAGTACTCAAGTCTTCCTTTCGTGTTTTCCTTAGCAGACGGAGTCTATGCTTGAATAATCTCTCCGGTTCTGAATCAGCTGAAACTAATTCAAACCTGTCTGACCTGGGCATAAACAACCATGAAAGAAAATAATAAGAACGGCCTCAAGGAATAGAAATTCCCTGAGACGGATAAAATAAACGGAACGAAAAAAAATAGGGCAATTGCCTCCCCGGCAACGGCGCCAAAAATTTGACACGTCTGTCGTGTACCTGTCAAAAATAAACTAACTAAACTAACTATATAGCTAGGGAAGTCAGGTCGATCTCCACAGGGAGGCAAGATATCTGTAGAAGTCCGTCTATTTGGTCACAAATGGGGGGGGGTTGTTTTAATTGTTATCTAAACTACGAAGTTTTAAAGGAAGAGAAATAAAGGGCGAGAGCAATAAAGGCAGAGAAATAAGATTAAACTATCAGATAGAGAGGGACATGTCAGGATTTCGGTTCACTACGGTAGTCCAGTAACTCAGCTGTAAATGACTCAGACGAATTAATGTAAGACGGATGTTGAAAGGTCCTTTCGGTCCACTTTCTATCCTAAATTACCACTAACTTAACTTTCATTCTCGTCAGGGTAGTCTACTGTTCATAGCAGGCCTATTTAGTCCAATCTTTCGATCTAGGATTAATTTTAGCCAGATTAAAGAGGTGACTCAGAAGTGTGCACTCAACTAAGTCGGTGAATACAATTAAATTGCTATGGTGACAGAGTCTCGTAATTAATTCATCTAATTCATTTACTACATCGTCACATTCCTACCTCAGATCCCCTAATCCCAACATGAAAGGGGTTTAGCTACTCATGTCGCTAATTAAACTATCAGCAGATAATTTTCCAGCAGTAAACATTATGAAATAAATAATAACTTGCATAAAAGTAAATTAGGGCAGAGGGATTAAATGGAGTAAACAAGAAATTTAAGCAAACAATGATCAATTATTAATAAGAGAAGAAGAAGGAATTACAATAAAGCGAATCCGGCGTAAAGAACAATCAAATCCGAGTAAGAATAATCCCAAAGTAAGGTTACCGTGAGTAATGTAAAGCAACGTAGTAAAGTTTCTGATAATATGAAAGATAGATCCTAATGACCAAGTAAAGCGTGCTTAAATAGCAAAGTAATTAAGTTTTAACGAAATAAACATAACACGGGCTAATTAGAAGCCCAAATCAGCGAAACCACTCGATCGAGTGGAATAAAACCACTCGATCGAGAAAACACCCTATCAAATCTAGTCGATCGAGTAGAAAGTTACTCGATCGAGTAACTCATCTTTCTGCAGGCTAAGGATCGAGTAGAATTCTACTCGATCGACCAATGGGAGACGTAAAAACCACTCGATCGAGTGGTAAAACTGCTCGATCGAGTACTTCGTCTTCAAATCAGCTCAAGTCCGCGCCTAAATGCCTCGTAATCCATGCCATGACGCTTCCCCACGCAGTATCTTCCTCTGGACAGATCCCGTCTCCTCTAAATGCATGCAAAAAGGACGAAAAAGAGTACGATTCCACTACTTTCGCGTTCATTTCTACAAAATGGACAAAACGAACCAAAGTAGCCAATTCGGGGAAAAATACTATAAAAACAGTATAAAAATGCATAGAAATACGTGCTGAAATAGGCTAAAAAGACTATATATTAGGCACGTATCACAGTTTCCATGAATGGAATTTACATCTTAGACCAAACCACGGAAGTATTACACGTGAATAATAAGAAAATAAAGGTTGGTGACAAAGATCAAACCTATCTATGGCATTATCGAATGGGACACATAAATGAGAAACGCGTGAAGAAACTCGTCGATAATGGAACTATTCCCGCATTCGATTTTTCTACATATGGTTCGTGTGAATCATGTCTCATTGGCAAGATGACTCGAATTTCCTTCAAAGGTGTTGGAATGCGCGCTAGTGACCTATTAGGACTCATACATACTGATGTTTGTGGACCTATATCAATTGCCGCTAGAGATGGCTATAGATATTTTATCACTTTCACGGACGATTTGAGTAGATACGGATATGTCTACTTAATGAAGCATAAAAGTGAGTCCTTTGAGAAATTCAAGGAATACCAGAACAGGGTTCAGAACCAAATGGGTAGAAAGGTTAAAGCACTCCGTTCAGATCGGGGTGGCGAATATCTTTCAAATGAGTTTGATCAACACCTTAAAGACGTGGAATCGTTCTACAGTTAACTCCACCTGGAACACCTCAATTAAATGGTGTGTCCGAACGGAGAAATCGAACCTTACTGGATATGGTTCGATCCATGATGAGTCACACGTTAGTGCCTGATTCATTATGGGGTTATGCTCTTTTGTCAGCTGCTCTTATACTTAACCGAAGTCCGACTAAAGCTGTCGACAAGACTCCATATGAAATGTGGAAGGGAACGGTCCCTAACTTGTCCTTTATTCGGGTTTGGTGCTGCGAGGCTTATGTCAAGTGGAGTAACGAGGATAAGCTCGGCCCGCGATCGGTCAAGACATACTTTATAGGTTATCCAAAAGGGACATTTGGTCATTACTTCTATTCGCCTACTGAACATCGAGTTTTTGTTGCGGCCAGTGCGACGTTCTTAGAGAAAGTGTTTCTCGAGAACAAGACGAGTAATAGAACATTCGAGCTGTCGGAGATTCCAGAACCAACAACCGAGGAACAGATGGATGAAGTGGTTCCTCCAACTAATGATACGGTTAGTATTCCTGAGGAACCTAGGAGGTCGGGTAGAGTCTCTCATCCTCCGGACAGATACATTGGTATGGTCGAGGAGAATGACGTTTTACTCCTAGAGAGTAATGAACCCGCTACCTATAAAGGTGCTATGACCTGTTCCGACTCAAAGCTATGGCTCGAAGCCATGCAATCCGAGATGGACTCCATGTATGAGAATGACGTGTGGGATCTAGTTGATTTACCTAATAAGGTAAAACCTCTACAGTGAAAATGGCTTTACAAAATAAAGCGTTTTGTAGACGCGCAACCAGATACCTATAAGGCACGACTAGTGGCAAAAGGTTTCACTCAAGTGCACGGATTGCATTATGATGAGATTTTTGCACCTGTAGTCATGCTACGTTCCATTCGGATAATCTTAGCGATTGCCGCTTTTCATGATTATGAAATTTGGCAAATGGATGTGAAACCGCCTTCTTAAACGGTTATTTGGAGGAAGAGTTGTACATGGTACAACCCGGAGGTTTTATAGATCCTGAACATCCTAAGAAAGTATGCAAGCTTAAGCGTTCCATTTATGGACTTAAGCAAGCTTCTCGGAGTTGGAATCATCGTTTCGACCAGGTGATAAAAGAGTATGGTTTTACTCGATCGGTCGAAGAACCATGCTTATATATCAAGTCGAGTGGGAGCAAGATTGTATTCTTGATATTGTATGTCGATGACATACTCCTGATTGGGAATGACATTCCTCTCCTATCTTCGGTTAAAGGATGGTTGAAGAACCATTTCCAGATGTAAGATCTGGGTGAGGCACAACGCATTTTGGGAATCCGTATCTACCGAGATAGATCACGACGGACGTTATCACTTAGTCAGGAGTCTTATTTGGATAAGATTCTTTAGAGGTTCAGCACGACCAACTCCAAGAAGGGGAACCTTCCAATGACGTCTGGGATGCAGTTGAGCAAGTCTTAGTCACCCACGATGCCTGAAGGGGTTGAACGCATGAGTCGAGTTCCTTATGCATCGGCTATAGGATCAATCATGTAAGCCATGATATGCACACGTCTAGATGTGGCATATGCATTGAGTATGACGAGTCAGTACCAAAAGAATCCAGGTACCTACGGAGGACTAAGGATTGGGTATTGACTTATGGAGGAGATACTAAGCTATGCACAACCGGTTACGCAGATGCTAGCTTCCAAACGGATCGAGATGATTTAAAATCTCAATCCGGGTTCGTCTTCACTCTTAATGGTGTTGCGATCAGCTGGAAGAGTTCCAGACAGAGTGTTGTAGCGATTCTACTCTTTTCGTTGAATTATGATAAGCATGTAGGGCACATTATTTCCATGGGAATTAAACGTGTTCCTGAGTTGTAGTAGTTGATTATGGATTTGATACATTATCTTTTTTCATATACTATAACTTCATCGTTTTATATATAATATTTTGTTTTTCATGTGGATTATACTGACAATATTGAACGCCACAAAGTGAACTGAATTACATTATATTTATTTTGGTCCGTAATCGCCAATGTGAGCTGATAACTCCGGCTATTATATTGTGCAGTCGATTGATGGTGGGTTCAACGAGCCATAAGTCAAGCGGTTGACTGATCGATCACAGATGCGAGATTATAACGATACCTCGTAGGACAACTTTTTGTGACAACGTAACGGAGTCCTAAATGTTTAATAACATTCGGTGCCAGGTCGTGGATAGGACATCCATTGTGTTCCTAGAGTCGATTCTTTTGACTATCGATGGTCTCTTGAGATTAAGGCAGTTTTTGGGTGACTTTGGTTTCTTTCTCACGGTCTCCGTAACTGGAGGCTAAGTAGATTTTTTCTGGGTCATTTCATACTGTGCTTAAATCGGCAGGATTCGAGTTGAGGAAAATATCCAACCCTTATCAGGTATAGTTATTTCTCAGGGCCACTCAAGGAGTTGTAACTGAAATGCATGGTCATGCTCGAATGATGATTCGTTTATCAGTTATGTTACTCTCTAGTCGGGGAAACCACTCTTGATACAGATCACTTGTAAAATACGACCTTTGTGAATACGGATTTTGCAAATTGTTTTACATTGAGTGGGAGAAATTTTAGGATATGAGAATCGGTTATCGCACATACACTTGTGAGGACAAGTGGGAGTTTGTTGGAGCTTGTGTCCTCCAAAAATTAGTGTGATAACATTTGTAAATCTCTTACAGGTTCACAAGGGTATACTTTGTATTTAAATCAGTTGATTAACGATTACCTAATAACGGTTGGCTTGCTAGAAAGTTTGACGTTATTATCATACAGATGGCGGTGATCAACTGGTCCCTAAAGGTCACACCTATAGGATGTGTTTGAGAGATGTGGTTATAGAAATATGATCACATTGATGCCTTATATGACTAAACAGTTAGTCAATGTGTTGATGAGACAATTATTTAATGAAGATTAAATAATATTAGTTGAGACGATTTAACTGTCAATTCGTAAATTGAATATAATAAGTTATATTTAATTAAATGTATGTAATGTTAGCTTGGACGAATTAATCTGTTAATTCGTAATTAAATGTAATCGGTTATATTTAATATCAACAAGATGAATGTGTCATAGTGGTAATAGTGAGGGTACTCAAACCAAGAGGTCATGGGTTCGATCCTCACTAGATGACAATTTAACACATTTTATACATTTTTGGAATAACCGAAAATAAGGAAATTATACTCCTTATTTCGGTGAAATGGGCCGAGAATTAAAAGAATATGATCTATCCTAATTACTTCATAATACACGGTTTATAGGGAGTGAGGGAGAACATTATTCTAACCTAATTTTTCTTAAGCCATTCTTGCCTCCCTCTCATCAAAGAAAAACACAAATAACTTAAATTTTTACAGAAAATTTTGGATCGATTCTAGCATAATCAAAGGGCATATCTCATATCATCTTGGGTGCAACTGATAGGAGAATATCATTGCGATATTGTTCATAGGCCGTTTTTGCTAGGACCGAAGGTTATTTCTTAATCCTTTACTTTTGTTTATGTAATTTTATTTATGACTAGTGATCATCTTCATAAAATTCGTTATAATCCTTGAATATAAAGGGATGCATACAGATAAATCCCACAGAACAATATTGGCGTCAGAGATCTCGTGCACTTTGGCTCAAGGACGGTGACCGCAATACGAAATTTTTTCACACTCGAGTTGGAGAACGGAAGAGGAAAAATACTATTCATAAGCTTGTGGATGACGACGGGAATACTCATACGGGGGAGGAAGGAATCTCTAGTGTGGCTATGGCGTATTTCCAATCTCTGTTTGCATCTTCGAACCCGCGGAATTTTGAGGTTCTGGAAAGCTTGGGGCAGCGGGTTTCACATGATATGAATAGCAATTTGGCGCAGGATTATAAGGAGGAGGAAGTGATAAAGGCCTTGAATCAAATGCACCCGCTAAAAGCGCTGGGACCGGACGGGATGAATGGTTTATTTTTCCAAACATATTGGGGTTCGGTAGGCTTGGTGGTGGTGAGCACGGTCCTGGACATTTTGCGTGGGAATAGGATGCCAAAGGAGTTCAATAAAACCAACATCGTGTTAATTCCTAAGAAGAAAGCCCCGGATAAAGTGAGTGATTTTCCGCCGATAAGCCTTTGCAACGTTATATATAAATTGGTTTCCAAGGTTTTGGCTAATCGCCTGAAATTATTCCTTGGTGATATTGTCTCGGAAAATCAGAGTGCTTTCACTCCAGGAAGGTTCATCTCGGATAATGTGCTTATTGGTTTCGAGCTTTTTCATTTTATGAAAAAATAAAAAAATAGGGAGGGTTTTATGGCTATCAAATTAGACATGGCTAAGGCATCTGATAGGATTGAATGGAGCTTCTTGGAGAAGGTTCTAACCACGATGGGCTTCGATAGAAATTGGGTGGATCGGGTTATGGCTTGTGTGACAACGGTATCTTTCTCCGTGCTGATTAATGGCAGTCCATCTCATAGCTTTCGGCCTACAAGAGGATTAGGACAAGGTGATCCCCTATCGCCCTACCTTTTTATCTTGTGTGCGGAAGTTTTATCCGGTCTTTTGAGGAAAGCGGTGGAGGAGGGGAGTCTACACGGTATTCGGATTGCCCATGACGCGCCAGCTGTTTCACACCTTCTATTTGCGGACGATAGTATTTTCTTTGCTAGAGCAAACATGGAGGAGGCCGATACTATTAATACTATCCTTCGCAGATATGAAGATGCGTCGGGTCAGTTGGTTAGTCTAAATAAGACAACTGTGTCTTTTAGTAAAGGTGTGTCGATCCAACAGAGGAGTAACCTTGCTACTCGGTTGTGCATTACCGAGGTTGAGGAACATTCCAGATACTTGGGGCTTCCTACGGTGGTTGGGAGATCAAAAAAGTGCTTAACGGATATTCTATGAGACAAGCTAAGTAAGAGGCTCAGCGGTTGGCGTGGGAAAACTTTGTCTAGGGCTGGTAAGGAGGTTCTTATATAGGCAGTCGCCAATTCACTCCCTACCTATGTGATGAGTATTTTTAAAATTCCCGTCAACTTTTGTGATGAGCTGCGATCTTTGATTTCCCGGTTTTTGTGGGGTCATGAGGAAGGCAAGAGAGGCATAAGTTGGGTTGCTTGGCGACGTATGTGTTTACCGAAGGGTATGGGGGGGGGGGTTGGGTTTCAGAGATTTCCATTTGTTTAATCTGGCTTTACTTAGGAAGCAAGTGTGGCGTTTGACTACTGAGACCGAAGGTTTGTGGGCGAGAATTATGCGGGCTCGTTATTACCCAAACGGTGCTTTTGCTACTGCTAGTCTGGGGTATAACCCGAGTTATACCTGGAGGGGCATTATTGAGGCGTGGGCTGCTATTGAGGGTGGATTACGGAAGAGAGTTGGGGACGGCTTGTCTACGAGGATTTGGTCTGATGCTTGGATACCGGGGTCTCAATCCGGACGGGTTCTTTCTCCTTGTAGTCCGGGGCGCGAAAACCTTATGGTGGCTGATTTAATTGATAGCAATGGGTGGAGGGAGGACATGCTTGCTGCGTTTTTCTTGCCTTTCGAAAGAGAGAGAATTCGTAATATTAGGCTTAGTGTGAATAGGCCTCGGGATGATTGGTATTGGAGTCGAGAAAAGGATGGCATGTACTCGGTTAAATCGGCCTATAGGGCTTTGGCAGGGGAGAAGGATGTCCTTGAATGGGGAGGAGCGTCGGACTGGGAAAGGGAGAAGTGGTTATGGAATAGGCTGTGGAATGTCCCGGTGTGGCCTCGAGTAAAGCTCTTCTTCTGGCAGCTGTGCAGCGAAGCTTTGGCGACTAGGGCAAATATTGCTACTCGTGTTCGAGGTGAGGTCTCTCTTTGTTCTTTATGTTCTTTT
Source organism: Silene latifolia (assembly GCF_048544455.1). Classification (NCBI taxonomy): domain Eukaryota; kingdom Viridiplantae; phylum Streptophyta; class Magnoliopsida; order Caryophyllales; family Caryophyllaceae; genus Silene; species Silene latifolia. The sequence continues at coordinate 452,515,773 of NC_133538.1, forward strand.
TCTCACGAAACAAGTATTCATTTATTTAGAGATTGCCGCATAGCTAAACGAGTGTGGGAGGGTCTTGGGCTCGATTTAGAGGAGGACGAAGGTGGGGGAATTAGGGACTGGGTGGAAGCGAGGTGGAGGGAGTACGGGTTGAGGGAGCAGTCTAAGTTTATGGTGGGGTGTTGGGCGCTGTGGGAGCATCGAAATAAGGTTGTCTTTGACTTGAGAGAGACGGACCCGCAGGGAGTTATAAAGCGTGCCTTGGATGTGCTGAACGAGATTGATGGTGGTGGTGTGACTAACAGGAAAGGACGCGAAGGAGGGGAGCGAGGAGTGGGCAGGGATAGGAGCTCGGGATGGATGGCGCCGCGGGATGGGTATGTCAAGGTCAATGTCGATGCCGGTGTTAAGGAGGGAGAGGGAGTGAGCTTGGGGGTGGTGTGTAGGGACGGAAATGGCCGGGTCTTGTGGGGTATTTCTTGTGTGCAGGTACAAACGTGGGACGTGCCGGTTGCGGATGCGGTTCTAGAAGGGGTCAAGGAAGCTTCAAGAAAAGGCCACTCGCGAATTATTGTGGAAAGTGACTGCTTACCGGTGATCGAGGCTCTGAAACGGAAGTCGAAAGGAAGGAGTTTGCTAGCTTTAGTGTTGGACGATATTTTACATGCGTGTATTTCTTCTGTTTCAGTTATTTGGTCTTATACGGGTCGTGTAAACAATAGCGTAGCTCATGCTTTAGCTCATGTTTGTCCTAGAGTCGTTGGGAGAGTCATGTGGTCGGATGTTCTACCACCGATCGCGAACAATGCTGTTTCTTTTGATTTATCGTTATTATAGTAAAGCCTACGGGTTTTCACCTAAAAAAAAAAAAATTGCATAGTGCTAGTCTTTTAGTTGGGGTGGAAGTTTACTTGTAATGTTCTTGGTATCATATACTCCGTAATTTCTTACTGGTAGTCTTTTAGTTGTGGTGGAAGATTAGTTGGGAGTTTATGGTATGATATATTTAAATCGGTTAAACAAATACTTTATTCAAGTAATTTACTATGCTCGAGAACTATCCATTGACCAAGACTTGAAAAAATTTGTTCTCAGCAAAGCTAGAAACCACGCACGTTGTTGCACTTTAATCAACGCAAACTTATACAGTACTTTATTTAATCAAGGTTTACCTTTTACATAATTGAATGACAAATAAACGCTTACCTTTTCTAAGAACACAAATTCTCATTATAGACGGATACTATCCGTCTATACGTATAGACGGATACCAATTCCTCTCACAAATGACCCAAATAAAGGAGAGAGGGAAGCACATGGGGGTGCCCCCACCTTGTCCCCCCTTATCCGTTTTGTGAGTGACATTACCCGTCACTTGCTCCGACCCGTCTTCACCAAAACTAACTCGACAAACTATATATACATTGGCTAACAAATGACATACAAACTATAGGGTAATAAAAAAATACATTATTAACAAAAAAGTAGCTACACAATTAATTTCAATCCAACATTATGGATTTTAATGTTGGCGAATAATTAAGACTAACATATAAGATGGGTACGTAAAAAAGTTCCAATTCCGTGTAAAACCTCTCGTATTTATACTTATACTCTCTATATTCCGGTGATATGTTTACACTTTATTTAACCACTCTTACCAGACTAATTTAGAATTCCATCACCATCTTAATTATGAAGAAAAATCAACCCATTATGGCTGCATTTTTTGATGTATAATCTATAAGTAGCACAGGAATTCCTAATAAGTGATCGTGGACTCACGGATTCCCTCAACCTCTCCAAGCGCTAGCAAGATGAGTTTAAGCACTACGAATAACTAATATTTTACAAGGCAAAATGTATTATGAAAATAAATTTTAACAACCAATATATTTTATGAAAATACTTATATATTTTAACAATTAATTACAACCAATATATTTTATGAAAATACTTATATATTTTAACAATCAAAATTAATTAAGGCAAGAGTAACACACATACCCATTAATCTTTCACAAATCAATCAATCAATATATCTATCTATATTAATAAAGGAAGCTTTTTTCGAGCTATATTAGAGTCTCCAACCTTCGCCAAACACCTCAATAAATAAAATAAATATAGATAATGCTAAATAATTGCAACTATCAAATCAATTAATAATAATAAAAACAAAAATATATCACCCGTTTATCACAAACTACAAGTGTACACATACTCAAACTCTATTATTATTTCTTAATTGCACACATAATCAAACTCTATTATTAGTTAGTGTATATATAAACCATGAGATCAATAATCTTTCTATTAACCTTTGAATGTTCCTTAATTGCACACATAATCAAACTCTATTATTAGTTAGTGTATATATAAACCATGAGATCAATAATCTTTCTATTAACCTTTGAATGTTCCCTCCCCAAAAATTGAGTACGACTCTAATATTTGATTTAATGCATCGTGTTAATATTTGTCATAGTGAATATATATTTTTTACGCAATGAGATCTAATTATGTACCTTTTTATGATTTTTCAGGAAATAGTGAAGAAAAATGAACATCGGTATTGAATCAATGCCACATCAACAATAATATCAGTAGTTTTTACTCCGTATTACCATGTCAATGTTATTAACGGTAAGTCGGTGAATCGGTGATTATATCCTCTTCTTAAGAAAATCCTTACAATTATATGGATTGTATATTAAAGTCTAACTAATACGCATAGGTTTTTTAGACGATTTGATCAGATGTTTTGGTGTTTAATTTAAATGTATATGTCTCTTATTGTTGAATTGGAATTGTTTAATTAACTTTTTTTTTAGAATTTTTTTTTGAGATAGGTGATATTCTTACTATAATCTCTTAGATTATGATGACGAGTTTTGTCGATCGTAGCAAGATGATACGCCCTATAAGTACAATAGGGCCCCGATATTTTATAAAAGTAAATAAATAAGATCTAAAGCTTGACAATATTTTATGGTGCACAAGTCTATGGAGTGTACAAATTAACGATGCAATTTTTCTAATACAAATCTTCTACATCCGTATATGATAATGGCTGAAGTGGAGTGCATCGTATCATCTTAGTATTGTTCAGCGATCCACATTATGCACTTGCAATTATATGCTCCCTTCGTCACAATTATTTATTTCGCCTTTGATTAAATAATTGGGAAGAAGGGAGTATATGTCGTGGACAAGTGATTATTGAAAGTTTTGCATACATCGCATAAAGAAAAAGAGGTTGACCATTGTATATAAACAATGCAGGGAGAGATCAGATGGAGTAGTTGGTTTCCCATTCTAACTCCATATGTAATACGTAAATGTAATATTTTGTAGATTGGTTATGATAATGGATATAGTTTTATTCATAATTACCCGTAATTTAATAACCTTATGCATAAACAATTCCTAGACAAATTGCCGGTTAGTAGATGGGTAATTGTACGTCATTGTTGGTGTGAAAAAACTATTGTAAACCGATTTTTATATCACAAAAACTCCGGAGAGACGGTTTCGCAATAGTGTTATAGAGAGACCTTTCACATGATGGGGTGAGGGATCCACTGAATTTCTTTTTTCCCTATTATGTCTCACACTAAATTAGTGGGGGACGGTATCTCATGAGACCTACTATACTTTTAATGTTGGAAGAATCAATATCTCTCGAAAGTATTATGCGAAAGTTATATGTGTTTTCCTTTTTATCCAATTGATTATTCATTATATGACGGCTCTCATTTTTAATGAGAGTCAAACAAAGTAGAAGCTAATCGAGAAATTATTTAGTATACCATATCATCGTATTCCTCAATTAATAAGAAAATTGGATGACGATATTTCACGATTAACAAATTAAAGATAATCTAAGTAAAAATTAAAAGGTACATTCTCATTGATTAGCGTACACGATAATACCGTATTTAGAGTTTTTCTTGATGTAATTACTCCCTTACTTCATACTAATTAAGATTTGTTTATATAAACTAAAACTATATTGTACGGAGTGCTTCACATAAACCAAAACTCACTATATACGGAGTATTGTCTTATGAATATATTATTCAAGATTAATTTTAGAAATTTAGTATTTGCTTGGTTAGATTTTGGTTGTTCAATCTCATACGGCCTACGCAATCATCACATATCGTTCATAAAAATTACAAATACAATAAATATATAATGTAGGAGTGACGTTACTAGTGTTGTTTGAATAACCTGATTTCAAACGATCCGAAGAAAAACGATCCGAAAATTACAAACGCTTAGATAATCCTTCAACTCTCATCTCATAAGAAAAACGATCCGAAAATTATACGGAGTAGGAGATATATTTTCTTGGGAATGATCTATTTGAAATAGTGCTTTTCTGAAGGATTATCTAAGCGTACTAGAATTACAATCCGAAAGCTACGTATAGCACGACGCCACGACATGTACCTACTTGACCATATTTTTCCCAGTTTAATTTCAGCCTTCTTTCGTTCATTTTAGTTTTACTCGACTCCGTTTACTTCAGTTTCATCCTGCTCAATTTAGCTCAACTCCATTAAATTTAACTCAACTCAATTATAGTTATACTCTATATCTTTACTATCATTATAAGCACCATCGTCATTACTCATTAGTCATTATCATTATTTTATGCTCGATACAGTTCAATTCAATTAAATTCAGCTTCGTTTAGTTCATCTACATTTAATAATTTAGTTTAGTTTAAGTTAATTAGTTTTGTTTACTACCGCCATAAAAAATGGCGTGAATACTAAAATTGTCCCATTTCCACATCAGAAATTACTTAGTGGCCCGTGCATCGCACGGGCATTAAATCTAGTATATAACTAAAGGAGGCTTTTTTTTTTCTAATAATACTATTAGCATTAGAATTAGAAGATAATTAATTATTTACAATTTTTCTATTATAATTAGGGATATAACTTTCCTAGAATTAATTAATTATTTTACAATTTTATTATAAGAAACATGAAATAAATTAATTATCTACAATTTATTAATATTAAAAAATTATTCATTAGTATTTGTTCACTTTTTATTAAATTAGAAGGCCAAAAAACCTTTGATATATTTATAATATCCAATTTTATAACAACTTTCGATTAAAAAAATGAGGTATTATGAGGCTAAAAGACCCTAGGCCGAACTGGGCTATGACAAATGTGCATGCATAATACGTACTACATGGAATTTACTCATGTAAAGAGTAAAATGAACGCTGAAATATGCCCTTACGTCTTTTGTTATTGCTAATGTCATATTTAATTATACATAATACGAAATTTATTTTTCAAATATCATATGTATTTCTCCTACTAATTTTAAAGTTATTTCCCTCACAATAAACTTCAACTTCTATTGATAATTTTTTATTATATTATTTACATTCATTTGTCATTATATAAAAGTATATTAATCAAAATTTAAATAAGATATTCACAAATTATTGATGAGTAAAAAGTTTGATATCTATTTTTCAAGGAGTATTAAAAGATAAAGAAAGTTGCTGCTAATTTGCGAATCAAAATATTATATTATGACAAATGAGTAAATGTTTTGAAAAACTTTATTGTGCGATTGTTTTACAATTTAAAGTAAAAATGGTACCACGAGTAATAAAATAGATTTGAATGAGGCTTGAAGGTAAATTAGATACACTTATTATAGAAATATGTATAAGGTTAAGATTCAAATTATTAGATACATTAAAAAAAAGTCATGAAAAACACATAAAAGGGTAAGAGTAGTTTTTCCCTAACATAGTGAAGACCGTTTCTCTCAAGCTTTTCTTCTGACAAATTTACATGCATAAAAAACGGTATTATTCAATTATATGGAGCAAACTAATTATTGTTGATGCTATATTTTTTTTTGTATAAATTGAGCACATCATCAGTATAATTTAAGGAGAGATACAAATTGGGGAAGGGTGAGACATATTTGTCATGCATAATACAATGCTTTAACCACCTTTACGCAAAATATATGAAATAATTTAAACCTAAAAGGCGGTCACGTACTTGCCAACTCTTCTATAGTTCTCTACCGCATTATTCTCATAAAGTTTATGACATTTATTTCATATTAATAAAAAAAATAATTATACAGCTTCGTACAATGTGTGATTTATAACTTTTAGCTAACTTATTTGAACTTGATTAAATTTATATATTTTAAGTGAAGAATATTAATTATAAATATGATAAAGATAAAGTTTGATCTTTAATTTCCTCAGAGATAAAAAAACTCAATTTTTATTTTCTTATAATATACTCCGTACTAATTAAAGGTCATAATGTAAAACAGGAAATTACACCACAATCTACTATTTCAGTATGTCGATGATCAACACTCAAAACATCACATTTGTTATTTAAATAGTGCAAAAACTCTCAAAATGCTAAAAAAAAAATGTTCAATCTGTCGTTATAAAACAAAACCTAAGTTTCTGCATTTTTTTTTGTCATGTTCGACTTAATCTTTACGGGATGTAAAAATGATGAAGTTCAGAATGTAGCTGTTAGGTTTCTGTTAACTAGATGGACTTTTCAAGAGAGAGATGAAAGCTTGGCATTTTAGACCGTTTTATGTGTGAACCGAATGGATTAAGTAGTGGGCTAAAGGTTGTTTCGAGTGGGAATGAGATTCATTGCGACGAGTTGATTGACTAAAGTTTTTCCTTACTAGATCTAGAAAGGGGATAATAATTATAAGATAATAAAATTTGAAGAAAAAAAGACAATAAAAATGAATGGAGGTAGGGGAGGGGACGAGAAAACGACTAGGAAGGGAAAAGGAGAGAGATAAGAGGGAAGATTGCTTCTTATACTTTTCTTTGTTGAAGGAGAAATTAATTGTCTTCGATAAGGGAGACGACGATCTATATTTTTATGGAGGTGAATGTGATTTATGACTTTTTAGATGTAAAACGTGGCAGAAAGGTAGTGATAGTGGTAGTGGATTGAAGGTTGTTTCAAGTAGTAAGAACTAATCACAAGTGGGCGATGTTTTATTTTGCGGGTAAATTAGTGGGGTGGAGGGATGGTGCATTTGTGGAGGGTGATGAGTTTAACGAGGATATTGATAATAAATAAGGTTATTTATCAGCAAAATATCGCTTGCATTAAAACACATAGGTAACATGAATAATAACAAGAAACCTGAAAAGATCATACTGATAAACTTAATCTTGACCCCATCAATCCAAATTAAAGTAAAATCTTAATTCTAACAACATTGTCTAGAGCAAGGGTTAATTTCCATTGGATTGTGGATTTTTTCTAGAAGTAGGGATTTAGTTTTTCACTTGGTTGGATAAATTTGAGAGAAGTTTCAAAGACAAGGATCGATCTTTCAAAGGATGAGGTCAGATTGTTTTAGATCATGTGTGTGAATAGGGAAGAAAAATAGGGGTCTGCGTGAAGGCTTTTGTTTCAAATGAGAAGATGGGGGCAAGACTGTTATTATAGGGGGGTGTCATAAGCAACTCCAGCCATTTAACTACATGTAACATTTAACTACATGTAAATGTTTTTACGTAACTTGCATTTGACCCAATAATGATTAAATTATGGTTGTTATTCTAAAGAAGGAGATTTGTTGTATCATTGAGTTGATTATGCAAAGTAGATATTATTGTTTTCCTTGACCAAGTGAAAAACAAACAAATATTAATGAACAAAATCTAAAAACTCTCAGTCCCAAGTATCATATATATAAACTTTATATTGGTTTTATTTTCCTAAAAAAAACATTGTCGAGAGAAAGGGTTAGTTTCTATTGGATGGTGGATTTTTCTAGAAGTAGGAGTTTAGTTTTTCACTTGATTGGATAAATATGAGATAAGTTTCAGAGACAATGATCGATCTTTTAAGGGATGAGATTGTTTTAGATTATGTGTGTGAATAGAGAAGAAAAATAGGGGTCTGCGTGAAATATTTTGTTTCAAATGAGAAGATGGGGGCCAAGACTATAGCTATAGAGTGTGGGGTCATAACCAGCCCTAGACATGTAGTATTACGTCAGAATTTGGTTCACATTCAAACGTACTTCTATAGTTTGACCGGGAGATATAACATTCTAACTACCTCTAATTGTCTTTACATAATTACAATTTGATCCAGCAATGATTAAATTATGGTTGTTATTCGAAAGAATGAGATTTGTTGCATCATTGAGTTGATTATGCAGAGTAGATATTATTGTTTTCCTTGACCAATTGAAAAACAAACAGGTATTAATGAACAAATTTTGAAAACTATCAGTCCAAGTATCATATATATAAACTTGATATTGGTTTTATTTTCCTAAAATTTTTTTTTTTAATCAAACACTCTTTTATTCTTATGTCAATATTATGTTAACGGGAATTATTTGTTGTTCATGCGGCATATATAAAATCTTAGACATGAAGGATGTACTATATGTCTATATTCCATTTTATTGTGAAAATTATCACATATTATTTTAATATCCGTGCAACACACGGGCAAGAAAACTAGTACTATCCTACAACTAGTTGTATAATAGCTATGTACAAGTGTACAACCGCGTCAAAGTTATCGAGTTCTCACACAAAGTTGTTGAGTTATTTTACAAGTTATTGAGCTATTTTACGAAGTTATTGAGCTTAATAATTATTCTGTTAAGCTCAACAACTTTGTATCATAACTCGATAATTTTGTTAATAGAGCACGGCAACTTTGTAACAAAGCTCGACAACACTGAATAAGTTGTATAAACAACCGGTTGTATAATACATTAACTGTTAATCTCTGTGACATAGCAAAACAACCCAAAATGCAAATTACAGAAGATTAAGCTCCTTCTTGCTTCACAAATCAAAACTATCAAACCAATTACCTTCACAAGTTCCCAAGGTGTAGCTGATTGCGTGACCCTAGCTGCTCAATTGGATAACTTTGTCTTGCAATCCAACCGATTTTTGTGATATGATGTTTCTATTGTTTATTGTATGCTGAAACAATGTTCGAGTCCTTGCCATATCCTTAACTCGATTAATGGGTATATGTTGCTCTTGCCTTAATTAATTTCAATTGTTATAAGTATTTTCATAAAATATATTGGTCAGTAAAATTTATTTTCATAATATATTTTGCCTTATAAAATATACAAGTATTTTCATAAAATATATTGGTTGTTAAAATCTATTTTAATGTTAGAAACATAACGGAAACTAACGGTGTTAGTCTTAAGGTCCTTAACGGGAAAAAATAATCTTTGAGGTCCTTAACGGAAAAAATTTGCAAAGCTCGGGTCCTTGTCTTACCCTTAACTCACAGGAAGAATCCTTTATCTATAAAAGTTGAAGCCAATAAAACTCTCCTATTGGTCCATGATTTTTAAGGATTAAAAAGAAAAAATTTAAGGTAGGACCCCCATGTTCATCCTACACATTTAATTACCCTCTCTCCTATATTTCACTTGATTTGGTTTTTTTTTTCTCCTTTTCAAACGACTGTTTACGATATTTTAATTTTGGTTTTAACTTTTTTTTATAATTACATATTATACATATATATTTTCATAAAATGTTAGGAATACATCTGAATGAAAAAAATTAAAAAAAATTTATAAAATTAATAAAACTACAAATTATTTGTACTGGTTTTCTTATTGATAGGTACCCAAATAACATTCCTATACAAAAAAAAAATGCAAGTCTCGATAAGAATTAAAGCACATTCATATAATTATAATTCATAATGTTAAGAAATATAAAAAATTTAGCAAAATTTGAAAAGATTCATATAATTATAATGTTAAAAAAAATACACATGGTAAAGATTTTAATGATTATAAAAAAGTACCAGCACTAAATTTCTTATCTTAAAAAAAACCACAAGTCTTACAAAGCATTATTATGAGACAAAAACATTTATTTAGTAATCAGGCATCAACAATATCATATTTACAATTTCAATACCGTCATTTGAATTTAACATTTGAATAAAGAAGCAGCTCAATTCATTATATGTGGTTACAATAATAAATAAGAGGTCCGATTAAATTCAATACCGTCTTTATGGACAATTTATATTATTACGATATTGAACACTTAACATATGTTGTTACGACCCGTGCATTTTTTTGCACGGGTATAAAACTAGTAGGATAAGTAAAACTCTTACTTTACGATTGATAATTAATTAATTAGTTAGCGGTTTAATTTCATACTTTATTATAAAGTAGTTTATCAAAGCTAATTCTCTTTTTATTTATACACATAATTTATTCAATAAAAGTAATAGCCAATGAAATCGCTCCAAAGCAATAACCAATGAAATCGCTTTAAAAGTTCCTCTTTTAAGTATATATACTAGATTTAATGCCCGTGCGATGCACGGGCCACTTGTAATATTTGGTTTTATAAACATTTAAGGGTTATTCTACATGGTAACTCTGTGTTTTTTCAAATTCTACATGGTAACCCTACTTTTCAGAGAACACACATGGCAACCCTCAACTCTGTTAATACGCATTGCCGTGACCTTTAACTTTTTTTTCCGTCAATTTTGTCCGTTAAGTATGTGACGTGGCAAATTGAATTTTGAGACTTTCTACAAGGTAACCCTCTGTTTTTTTTAAATCCTACAAAATAACCCTATTCATTTTTTTTACAAGATAAACACTCTTAAAAATACTCCCTTAGTTCATAAATTTATCTTTCTTAGTACATTTTTCACTCGATTACTCCAAAAAACGTCAACTCTTAATATCATCATCTCTTTAAGGTATCATTACCATAAATTTTCAAAAACCGGGTTCAATAATTAATAAAGAAATCCACTATTAAGTCAATGTTTACAAATGAGTCTCCACTCCTTAATTTTACCCAACTTTATTGTGTCAATTTATTGTGTAAATTTGTCGAATAATTGAAGTAAGTTATTATTGTGTTTACAACATTTTAAATTTTGTCGTATTTGATGAGGTCTTGAAAACAAAAGTTTATTAATTAGATAAATCCTATGAATCAAATTTGGGATTGATTATTATAATGCTCGGAATAGAGTACTTCTACTTGGTATTTAGAATATCTTATTTTTTTGATATTGAACAAAGTTCTTATTGGATTTTTCTTTAAAAACTCGGTTAATTAAAGGGTAATGAGGGTGGATATGACAATTTGGGAGTAATCGAGTAATATTGTGAAAATAAGGATTAGGGGATTATATTTTTATGCACATGTGATATGTAGAAAAAGTAGGGTTAACTTGTAGAATTTTTAAAAATATAGGGTTACCTTATAGAAAAGCTCAAAATTCAATTGGCCACGTCATATACTTAACGGATAAAACTGACGGAAAAAAAGTTAAGGGTCACGGCAATTCGTATTAACAGAGTTAAGAGTTACCATGTGTATTCTCTGAAAAGTAGGGTTACCATGTAGAATTTGAAAAAATATAGGGTTATCATGTAGAAAAACCCAACATTTAATAAACCTCATCATGCTATAGGAAACCACCATATCAAATCCTACTCATGAAAAGGTTCAATTCAAATGCTAATTCTATGTTGATTGAACTGTTATCATAATACATTTTTTCGTGAAAAAGGAATATTTTTACTCAAAACTTACGGAGTGTAATACATTGCTCATGAGTCTTAAAATTGCACGTATTACATTATGGGGATTAAGCACCATATAGGAATTATGAAGTACATGAGTTACTTGTATCATATTAATATTGGCATTCACCTATTATTTGTACTTCCTCCGTTCCATTGAGTTCTTTGCGTATTTCGTTTTGAAACATTTTATTTGATTGTTTACGTTTCCTTATACGGATCTTCTTTAATCAACTAATTGACCAAACTACCTCTATTATTACTCCTTTGGAGATTGCAATGACAGTAAAATTATGGGCCATACATGAGGTTATTTTGGTAATCCAACATAATATGGGCAGGGGGAGGGTGTCTAGAAATACCATGGGAGTATATATACATATTTATACTTAGGAATAGGTGTTTGGGTACCAATTGATGAATTGGTTTAGGAACTGGGAACAAAAGTCTTTAATTACAATTCTATCTATAATAATAATTATTAATTAATTAATTATTATATAATAATTTTATCTTAGTCTTTTTGCAGCTCAAGTGAAACACATAAGAAGTTTAGCTGGATGATTAAAAAACGGTTACACAAACTAAATTGATTAAATACACTTATTTATAAATAGATTTTAATTAATGTTTAGTAGTTTGCAAAAGTTGGAGACTCTGTAAACGCTCGAAAAAAGCTTCCTTTATTAATATAGATAGATAGATAGATAGATAGATAGATAGATAGATAGATAGATAGATAGATACTAGATTTAATGCCCGTGCGATGCACGGGCCTATTGTTTGGTACTTTTGTAAGAATGAAAAGACTTGAACAAAGCATATACTCTCATGAAATTTGCGTAAAAAGCAGATACATTTCACTTCATCTTTGCATGTTGCAGTTTGAGTGATCAATTTCGTTACTTTGTGACATAATCTCATTATATGAATAGACCATTTATTATTAAGCGCCTAAATGAACCCGTTTGACATGTCTTTTTCTATGTGAGTAATTCTTGTGTAAGACGGTGTATGCATATTCGAACAGTAAATAAGTAGTGAGCAAGAGTCCTATAAAAAGCAGATAATCTTGTAGCAGTCGAATTGTACGGAGAAAAATATGTGTGATACATGTTCATTAATTCATTAAATTGCCTCATCCGAAAAATAAAATATTTAACAGTTTCACGATAAATTTCATTAGACCGACTTAATTAAGAACTTTCGTATGAATGCTCTTAATCAATTAGCCACAACACAATGGCTTTTGTATTATTAATAAAAGAACTTTCGTATGACTTAACACGTGTGAATGTTTTTCACATTTGATGTAAAACAAACTAAAATATTCATTTTAATCATTTCAATTCACCCCTTTTTCTTTTGGATATGTATAATACCCATCACCCTCACAACTCACCTACGTTGTCCTCCTGCCGAACTACGCATCACCACCCACCAATCCTAATTGAACACCACAACGATCAGATTAACCACCACCAATCGCCTCCCCAAACTCAGATCTTTTTACTTCCTATCATTCCATTTTCAATCGCCAAACATTGAATCCCCATCTTCCATTTATTCTTTTCAGATTCCGATTAATTCCACATCTATTTGCTACCCAAATCATGACTCATCTTTATGATTGATTGAATTTAACTTGTAACTCGTTGTCATTTTTTACCTAATTCTCGTAATGACATGCAAATCCCCAAATCATGACTTTTACTTTAGTTAAAGGTTACAATATGGGTAAGCAATTCTCTTTGCCATCTTATGGCTATTTATTCTCTTGATTTTAATAGATATATTGCTGACCTTATTCTTATTCAGTGCACATTAAAATATACTCACGGCTTCTATGAAGCTTGACACTTCCTCATCAAGCAAGGTTTATATTAATCTAGACTTTCCAGAAGTCAATGAGCTGAAAAGCCTATTAAGGTAAACAACAAAAACACATACAATGTTACCGACTTTATAGCTAGCATAGTTTAACCTTTATTAAGTATTTATTTTCCTTTATAGGGAGAATAAGGAAGAAATATTTGTCAGCATTGTTTCAAGACAAAACGGTAACATTCTCAAGAAAGATATCTCAACAATTATCAATCATTGCAAATTACCATATGAGAAGATATTCTATTTATTAAAATATACATATTCTTATGATGTAAATACTATGTAGGTGTGTTAGAGTGTGTATAGGAGTCATGTGCCATTAAACGTATTTCAGTGTGTCATCAATATCCGTACAGCTTTTACTGAGCTTTTCTTAGGATTCTATTTCATATAGAATCACACGTTTGGTTTTCTTAAGACAGAAGATACTCAAATCTGGAGGGTAAAGTTTGATTGGTTGTACATCTTTTTTTAAAAAAAATTTTCTACTCCCTCCATTTTCCTATTTTCACCCATTTCATTAAAATATACCTCAAATATAATAGAGAAATGGGGTGAAAATAGAAAAATGAAAGGAATATCATTTAGATTTAATTACCAATTTACCATTATCCTCTATCATGTAGATTTAATTACCATTATTTATTAATCTTAAGTTGGAGACTCATTTAACTTTTCCTACGGGCCTACTGTCTTGCTCATTTAGCTTTTCTTAAGGAAAAGCTCACAATAGTTTGTTGCTTGTAAAATTGTACGGAGTAAATAAATATTACTCCATATGTATATTTGCCAATTTTTTAATTTTTTTTTTAAGAAAAAGGGTTAATACCTCCGTAATGTAATAACCGATTTGTAGTACTCAGTTATACTCGTATTAGTTAACTTGGGAAGGCTTAATGTCTTGCTCATTTAGCTCACATGCAAAGTATTCCCTCCGTCCTATTCTTTTACATTCTTTGTAAGAGGCATCTTAATCAAGGGTAAACAAATGATTGCGACGGAGGGAATATATTTAAAACTTCGCCTAATAATTAATTAATGGGAAGTTCTCACTTCATTTTATACGTACACAAACTGAAGAGTCACGGGCGAGAGCACCTAAGAGGGAGAGGGGGTAAATTAGGTGTCTATTTAAAATTTAAGCTTAATGAAAGCTTCTTTAAAAACTCTTAAACACTTTGAACAATGCTTAGATGAAAGGAGAAGTTGATTCTTAGAACTAGAGAGTTAGAAATAATCAACAACGATTCAGCAAGTAGAAGTTACAGTGTACTCAACAGTTGATTCTGTAGATAAAAACGTGAGTAGAGTGTGCAGCGGAAATAAAACGAAATAGACACGACAAACGATGTTTTAAAAACTGGTTCGGTCACTACTCCGCGACTTACGTCCAGCGCTATTTTATTAAACGTCTCAGAAGTAAACTCATACAAACTAAGACCACCCCGAATAATAAAACAACTCCCCAACCTACTCCGGTTGCTAATGCTTAAAAGCTACTCTGCTTCCAAGACTTTTGCTTTGGGCTACTCCGCCGAAAGACTCCTTGCTTAAAGCTACTCCGTAATAAGACTTTTGCTTTGGGCTACTCTGCTGAAAGACTTCATGCTCAAAAGCTACTCCGCTTCGAAGACTTCATGCTTAAGGATAACTCTATCCTAAGACTTGTTTGGTTCTACCCGGTTGTTACAAGACTCCACTTATCTCAATGTTGTTCACTCAATTGAACGAATGAGATAAAGTTTAAGTACAAAACACGGGATCCTTGAACACGACTAAACGACTAGGTGCAATACAATAACTCAATAAAAGACTCAAAAGATAAATAAACAACCTTGCAAAATGATTCAAAGATTTTGAAATGATAAACGGTTTTGCAAAGTTAATTTACTCGATTGAAAGCTTAGGTCTTTTTCAGTTTTAAACTCGTTATTGCACACTTGTAAAAATGAATTAAGCAAGCTATTTATAATGTCCAAGTAGTATACTTTACACATTAAAATATCTTACACTCATAAGCACAAGTGAATAAAATAATGTAAGTAGTTTGTGTAACACCCCCATATACTGAGGAGCCTTAACCAGACTTTCCTTAGCATATAAGGGCATTACCATCTCGGTTGCCCGAGGTAAGTAATCATCAAAGGTCAATAACATAACATTTATAATTATATTACAAGTGTTACAACCAACCAACAAAATAAAGGTACAACTCGTCAGCTACACACTATCCCTATCGGAACTCGTGACGACTCACCTCTGCCAGGACTTCAGCCATCAACCATATCAACACCTGCTAAGACTGACTGCTTACCATAAGGGATCACGGCAGACCCATAAACAAACAAGACAACCACACAAGGTCTGTAACCAAGACAAGACACAACATTAACCGACAACAACCGTTAACACAAAACACAACCAGCCACACACAATCATACCCACACCAATAAATCTCCGTCACCGACTGTCCACTGGACCAGCCCTGCTAGTGGGGGACCGCAGCCGTTCCCACCTAAGCCCCGCTCGTCATACCGAGCGATAACCCTGTCCCATTAATGTGCACATCCCCTCCCGTGCCGGGTTCCACGAAGGGCAAAACTAGGGCGTGAAGCCACTCCCGCAAGTGACTCCACTCAGCCGAGGACGCACCTTGAGAACCAGAGATAATCAATCACAGACAGCTGTAATACAACAACAACCAACGAACTGTATACACCAACCGATTACCGCATATACTCTGCCACACAAACACAACAACAACACAACAACCACGACACAACAACCGACACACTAGACCACCCACAGAAACTGAGTAGGCGAACCTACCTTTAAGCGACTCCAACGATTCCATGCCCATACACGCAAAAACCAGCAATCAAGCAACACCTATATACACAATTCAAACATCTATCACTACTAAGATAACCCTAACTGCAATGACAAAGATACGGATGATGATGACGACATACCTACATAAGGAAATCAGGCAAATGACCGCTACCCGACTCAAGCTATGCACTCCTAAGGCACAAGGACCTTCAAAGGCTCCCATGGAAGGTAGGAAGGAGGCGACCTAAAGATCTGAAGAAATGAGGCGGAAATAATTTGCGGGTTTAACAAAACATGATTATAAACCCTCGCTGAAAAGACGCTACTCGATCGAGTGACCCACTTACTCGATCGAGTGGCCCCTACTCGATCGAGTATCCAAGATACTCGATCGAGTAGCCTCTACTCTATCGAGTACCACCCATAACTCAAAACACAGGATAACTTTGGTACGCACTTCTAAGGACTATTACTGTTCCCAAGGTCGGTCAACGCTGGTCAACGAGTCTCTAAAAGGGCGGGTATTACAGTCTTCCCCCCTTAAAAGAACTCCGTCCCCGAAGTTCAACTCACCTATCCCAATGCACAAGATATGGAAACAAAACGACATCACTACTCTTCCGACATTGGTCACTACTCTTCCGACATAGGTCACTACTCCCCGGAAATACTATCCTCCATGTCATCATCATCAACTGTCTAACACACTGTATAGATCAACTCATGCAACCTACCCCTTGAAGTACCAACCTCACAACATGGACCAACACAACCAACGACTACACTGCTGCTCACAACACTTAGCCACGCACTACGAGATTACACGTTCACTAGTAACAACCATCAACACGAAACATGTCACATTAACAAAACTATGTTACCCAACGATACGATTCTATTCCCAACACATTACATCATAACTATCTTTCTATGACCGTCTCTTCATAACACATTATTTAACCTTTACTTCAACATACAAATTACTCAACGAACAAGTGAAAACAATTATAGTTTCGTACAAGAAATGTAACCGAAATAATAGAAAACATTATAAACAAACAACAAAATGATTGTAATATCGGCCTTTTTATTTTGCGACATTACTCTTCCCCTCTAAAAGGAACTTCGTCCACAAAGTTCACCACGAATTACTACACATATTTCTTAGAACTTACCTTTTGACATGTACCCAACACATATGATTCGTTAGTGACATTACTCATTACTCATACAACCATTAAGTCATAAAAGTATATGCCACTTTATTCGAATAATTAGTCATAAACACGAATGTATGAGTGTATCAAATGTGTATGGGAAATATGCTAACTCCGTGAAATATAACGAGACTTTCCAATAGAATGAGTTATTGAAAATATATAAAAGAAGGCAACAAAAGGAACTATTACTTTCACTATTCGTCGCTAATTGCACTCACATTCCAAGCACGACTTCCAACAAATCGAATTAACGGTTCAAACATATTACCAACCATCAATAACTATGTTAGACACCAAAACATGCAATGATATTAACATTAAAACGATTTTAAATAACGAAATGTTCATGTAACAGTGCTACTCGATCGAGTATATATGGTACTCGATCGAGTGCCCTCTACTCGATTGAGTGTCTTGGCTACTCGATCGAGTAGCCTGAGATCAGAATACTCCATCCTTGTCACACCTGCAGCTACTCGACCGAGTAAGGGGCACTCTGTCGAGTGGCCACAGTTCAAAACTTTCGAAACCTTCCTGTTATCACACACAATATATATAGAAAATGTCACATAAGCGCGAGTCGGGATGACAACCCGACCCCCAAAATCCTGCAGACAAGTTCAAACTAAGCAAATTCGGCCTTATGGCCATCCATACAAACCAAGTATAACAGTACTAACTAAAAACGACTACTACCATCCAACACAACCAAACCACAGACAAAGAGAAAGAAAGGAGTATCACTCCTGCTGCTGCTGCTCATCCATCATCTCATCTCCACCACCATCCCCTCCCGAGGTGCCTGCTCCTGATGACCCAAGACCCGCATTGACCCCTGCCCCAGCTCCAGGACTCTCATACCATGGGGTCAAACCACCAAAAGCAAAGGACTGTGGTGTCCCCCATGCTGTCTGGTCCACCCCGTAAGAGTGGAAAACCCCACTGTAGTCCCCAACTCCGCTCCACCACACTGGGTGTGGTCCCTCGGTCCCAATACCCTGGGCATATGCCATCTCATGCATGTTCCTGAGCATCAAGGTAGAGGACACTCTCTCCGCTAAGTAGCTTGAACGCGTCTCTGGGGTATCGAGGTAGGGGTAACAAGGAAAAGGATACTGAGGCGGCGCTGCTGGCTGTGGCTGGGTCTCAGCCGTCCTCTCCCTCACACGACGTGGTCCTCTCCCTAGCCTGGGTCTATCCTCCGCTGCTCTCACGTTCTCCCCCTTCCTCGGCTCGGGCATCACCTGAAGAATCGTATCATCAATGAGGTACGTCTGTCGCGGCCGGAGTACATCATCTTCCTCCTCCTCATCGGAGTCCACAGCAACTACAACTGGGTCTAACAGCTCTATCAGTGGGAGGTGATTAGGAGCCGGTATCCTCATCCAGCTCATACCCCACACCCTCCAGGCTAGGCTACCATCCTCTATGGTTCTCAACCATTTCAGATCGAGGTAGTAGTCTCTGTCCATGGTGGGCACCGGTGTGGCTAGGGGAACGTACTCAGAAGAAGCCTCAAAGGAGGCTAGCTTTTCAGCTAACCGGGTGGCGAAAGCACCACAACTCAAGTACCGAGTAGTAGAAGTAGCCATTAAAGCAAGGCTAGCACAGACCATAGCAGGAGCATTGATGACCACCTTCTCAGTCCGCTCCGGGTTAAGATAAGACATCAAAAGCAAGAACTCGTGATTGTTCAGCTTACTCATATCCGACCTCTCATAAAGGAGGTTAGATATAGAACGAAGAAAGACCCTCAAAGTGACATGTTGGACATCGTTAATCAGCATGTTGCTGGCGGTGGGAGCTGACTTCCCAGAAAGACAAGGCATAAGGCGGAAAACCCCGCACTCAGCTGGAATCTCGCTGATGGAATCCTTGGGAGGCTTAGCCAAACCAAGGTGAGAAGCAAAGAGGCCCATGGTCAACACAAAACTCTTGTTCATAAGACGGAACTCAACAGACTGTTCAGCTGGCTCGTATTTAAACGAGCTCATGAACTCCAAAGTCAGAAAAGGATAGGAATGCTTCCTCAAACGATACAGCCCCGTGAACCCCATCCGTCTCAATCCCCAGGTCATCAAAAAGTGTGGTGTCCACACAACGGGTGGGTCTCATCTTCGGTTTCTGTAACGCTACAAACCTCTCCCTCTGTTTGAAGTCCACAAAGACTACCCTCCCCAATTTCAGGCTGAGAAGCCCTCCCCCTCTTACTTTGACGGGTCCCCAGGTTTAGTTTCGGCATCTGTTTCAGCATACAATTTAAACATACTTACATAGGTACTCAAAACATGTAATCTTCACAAATTGAACATTGAATAATCATCTATCTACACACTTTCACCAACCAATTCCCAATTTTGATATATATAAATTCAGTTTATTGCATTCCAGATGATCCTTATAGCTGTGAAAATTTTAGCATGGATAAACATGATTTCCTCGACTACTACAACTGTCAAGACATGACTCAAATACTACTCCATGTATACTTGAAAACATGTGAAACATTCATGTATGCTCATAGAAGGGCAACTAAGTACACACCATCACCGACATTCAACATTATGAGCAACTTCTCAATTAATTAGTACAATCTCTACAGCTGTAACAATTTTGACACATTTAGCAAGAATTAACATCACCACTACTATATTAAAGATTTAACTCTTACATATATATTCATATTCAACACAAAATCCCAATTATAGAAAACGAATTCCAATTTGGGGTACTTTTAAGACGGAGTTTTAAGGCAAATTTTAAGGTGAAAATCACAAAATTCAACTTCCAACATGATATATGCAACATATACTACTCAATTTCATCACCCAACATGTAGAAAACACCCAAAAATCAATTTTATTTCACAAACCCTAGAAAATTCGTCCTCAAATTTGCAATTTCTATTCTATTTTTAGCACAATAATCATCAACAATCATGAAAGGGAAGCATGTGGATCATATTACAACAATTACAAGCAACTTTTCGTCCATATAAATCGAAATTTCAGATTATTCTACCATTCCAATAGATTATAAGTGATGGAAATATGAAAATAGGAAGGAAGTTCATACCTTTATCAAATAGGAAGTGAGAGAACGAATCAAAGCAAAGAAAACTACCCAAATTAATCACCACAAACACAAGTTATAAGATTTTTTGGTTTAGGAGGTTAGGTTTCGAAATAGGAAGAAAGAATGAGAGGAATGAGGAAAAACAAGGGTTTTATGAAACCTGTGAAAGCCCCTGTACTGTAGCCTACTCGATCGAGGGCCTGGGGTACTCGATCGAGTGCCCTATACTCGATCGAGTAGGTGCTATTTCATCGAGTATCCGCAGAAAATTCCTACATCTCGACGTCATAGCTTCCTAACTAGATCGAGTGAGGTCTACTCGGTCTAGTAAGCACTCGCACTCGGTCAATTAAGGTTGAGTACACGGTCAGAATTACAAGGTTAACTGAAGGTTCCTGCAAAACAATATCACGTGTCGATTCCAAACCAAGTTCGGAAGTCGTCACTGGTTATCGTATTCACTCATATATTACCATTACTACTCAAATATATCATACAGTCTCATCAGATAAGATTCATATCACATTACGCTACAACAAATTTCACACAACATGGTTTACCTGCTACCGAGTCATCCATATATGCAATTATGTCATTGTATCATGTCTAAACTCGTCTTACCATATTGCTAGCAAACTTATACTTACGTTAATCAAAACACATAATTAACGATAAATTTTCCACATGTCATCCAAGTGTATTATCAACACGTTCAAGCTTTAACATAAACAAATTATTCTACGCAAATTAATCACCACACATCGAAAACTTTCAACCATTAAACATTGCATATACCCACTACTATTTTGATGTTTCTCATACTATAACTCAACACTTCTTTAGCTATCATTATTTGGCTATTGTAAGACTTATAAACTCATATAGGATCATCATCACTAACAACCTGAAACAAACACCAACATTACCACATTTCATACTACAGCATACGCTTCTACACTTTTCACGCACTTCTATC
Organism: Silene latifolia; assembly: GCF_048544455.1. Classification (NCBI taxonomy): domain Eukaryota; kingdom Viridiplantae; phylum Streptophyta; class Magnoliopsida; order Caryophyllales; family Caryophyllaceae; genus Silene; species Silene latifolia. The sequence goes on from NC_133538.1 coordinate 452,537,376, forward strand.
ATATAAAACCTTCGACGTTCCTCATTATCACCACATACACACACTGACACCACCGAAACTTCACCATTCATGACCCTGACGCAACTACTGTGCCTACATTAACTTCAACAAATACTCAACCACAGACAGTTCCAACATAATCAACATACACGTTAAGTACATACTTATTGACTCCATATTCCCATACCCAGTGACTGGCTTAAGCACAATAGGACCAAGATTTTGAAATGAGGGCGCCTACTCACCCAAAATATAGCATCAGTTGGGGCTCCCATTACACATACACCAGGTTCATTTTATTAGACTCGCTACGTTCATTAGGTTCATTTGTTACATGTTTCAAAATCATCGCTCTGATACCACTTTGTAAAACCCCCATATACCGAGGAGCCTTAACCAGACCTTCCTTAGCATATAAGGGCATTACCATCTCGGTTGCCCGAGGTAAGTAATCATCAAAGGTCAATAACAGAACATTTATAATTATATTACAAGTGTTACAACCAACCAACAAAATAAAGATATAACTCATCACCTACACACTATCCCTATCGGAACTCGTGACGACTCACCCCTGCCAGGACTTCAGCCATCAACCATATCAACACCTGCTAAGACTGGCTGTTCACCATAAGGGATCACGGCATACACATAAACAAAAGAGACAACCACACAAGGTCAGTAACCGAGACAAGACACAACATTAACCGACAACAACCATTAACACAAAAGAAAACACAACCAGCCACACACAATCATACCCACACCAATAAATCTCCGTCACCGACTGTCCACTGGACCAGCCCTCCCAGTGGGGGACCGTAGCCGTTCCCACCTAAGCCTCGCTCGTCATACCGAGCGATAACCCTGTCTCATTAATGTGCACATTCCCTCCCGTGGAGGGTTCCACGGAGGGCGAAACTAGGGTGTGAAGCCACTCCCGCAAGTGACTCCACTCAGCCAAGGACGCACCTCGAGAACCAGAGACAATCAATCACAGACAACTGCAATACAACAACAACCAATGAACTGTATACACCAACCGATTACCGCATATACTCTGCCACACAAACACAACAACAACACAACAACCGACACACTAGACCACCCACAGAAACTGAGTAGGCGAACCTACCTTTAAGCGACTGCAACGATTCCATGCCCATACACGCAAAACCCAGCAATCAAGCAACACCTATATACACAATACAAACATCTATCACTACTAAGCTAACCCTAACTGCAAAGACAAAGATACGGATGATGATGACGACATACCTACATGAGGAAACCTGGCAAAGGACCGCTACCCGACTCAAGCTATGCACTCCTAAGGCACAAGGACCTTCAAAGGCTCCCATGGAAGGTATATTGTAAAGGGAAGGGAAGGAGGCGACCTAAAGATCTGAAGAAATAAGGCAAAAATGATTTGCGGTTTTAACAAAACACGATTATAAACCCTCGCTGAAAAGACGCTACTCAATCGAGTGACCCACTTACTCGATCGAGTGGCCCCTACTCGATCGAGTATCCAAGCTACTCGATCGAGTAGCCTCTACTCTATCGAGAACCACCCATAACTCAAAACACAGGATAACTTTGGTACGCACTTCTGAGGACTATTACTGCTCCCAAGGTCGGTCAACCCTGGTCAACGGGTCTCTAAAAGGGCGGGTATTACAGTTTGCTTGGGCAACATGCACAAGCCATCCGAATTCTTCACCAAGCAACCGAGTATTCTTCCTTAAGAAATCGGTGCCTAAGATTGCAGGAAATCAGATTGTGCACACATACAAAAATAGGTTGGGTTTTTCATCAAGAAACAAGCATAAATGGTTGTGTTTATGGGAACTATAAACATTTCCATAAATGTAAAAAGCAAACAACTCATTTATAGAAAGTGTCTTATTGTGCAAGAAAACTCTTTAGCAAGACATTGAAAGCTTTATTTTCTTCAAAAGACCACAAAACATTTCCAGAAATCATTTGTGATACTTGAAAGCATTTTAACAAAGTTTCAAATAATTTCGAAATATTTCTTTCAAAGACGAGCCTTAATTAACAGTTGGCTGAACTGTTGTTTTTGCACCTAAACGTAAATTCGAGTTAAGGATCTACTTACAACACATGACTTTAGCACTAATGACAATCTTCATCTTTGACCTTCATGATGACATTCTTGATAACCTTCAGTTGACAATTGGAGCTTCATGCTACATGGTTAGACTTAAGAGGCATACAATTAAATAATAATGAGATTAATTTGTCTTTAGGCATCATCAACATCTAACTTAATCAAATTGGGTTTCTTCAATTTCTCCCTTTGATGATGGCAAGACAAGTAAAATTGAGTGTGCAATTCCCCCTTAATCCATGGTCAAGGTTAAAAAGTCAAAACATGATCAAAATAAGATGCATAAATACATGGTCATTGAAAATTAGTCAAATTTTTCGTTAGCCTAAGTAGAACATTTAATCGCCAAGTTAACATAGATACGGTGTACGCAAGCCTAAGAGTCATTGAATCCCCACCTGCAATTTTAAACAACTCCCCCCTCTTGACATCATCAAGTAGGAAGAACACATAGTCTAAATAAGGATTAGAGTTATACAAAATAAATTGTTCAACAACTAACAACATAACCAATATTAGCAAGATATCACAAACATAAAGCCAAGGCAAAAGGATTAGAAAGGCCTTTGTTTTGATTAGGCATTAGGCATGGTTATGGCAAAAGGCTTGGTACGACATAGGCTAGGCACGGTTTCGAGCAAGAGATCAATCATCCACTTCTTCGGTTTTCTCTTCTCCAACCAACCCGTGAACCATCTCCAAGAGTTCTTCATTTTGACCCTTAACCTCCTTGAGTTCCTTATGCAAACCCGTCATTTCCAAACGAAGACCCGCAATCTCACCCAGCATGTTGGAGATCCAACAAGGCTTTAACATCCTCAGTGAGACGTGTCAAGGAAGACGATTGCATTGAGGAGGAGGCGACATCTGTAGCCTTCATACCCGACCAAATACGAGTATGTTTATCACCATCAATTTTCAAGTACATTTGTGATAAAACTCCCGAGGTCATAGTGTCACACATGTGATCCACACCAAAACTATTCGATTCCACAATATCCATTTTCTCGAAAATGACCGATAACCACATCCCATATGCTAACACGGTGGAACTATCAACCTTACGCTTCTCTACTATCTTAGCAAGATGATCAATGTGAAAGAACATCAAAGCGGGTAGGTTAATTTGAAGGTGTTTAGCAAGATAATAGATCAACCACATGTATAGCACACCACATACACCACGACTCTCAGTACATGGAATCAAGGTTCGATAAATGAAATTGAAAAATAACCGGTGGTTTATTTTGATTTCTCTCGGTTTAAGTGTGATAGGCGATGAAGCTTTGGGACTTAGAAACTTTGTGACGGTCAAAGAACTTATACCATCAATAGTCGGCCAACCACCCTTAGGAAACGAGGACAACCCGGTTGTAGGAATACCGAGTAATTTCCCGACAGTTTTAACATTGAGAAACAAGGGTTTGTTATTGATAACGGCGGTAAGACTACCCGATTGGACATCAACTTTGACCGTAGTATAAAATTGAACAATCTCCGCTAAATAAACTCGGTTATAGAGATTAAGAAGACTCTCCCACTTTTGTGCATGAATTGCATCTTTAAAGAATTTAAAAGCGGGGGACGAATCATACCATTCGAGTTCATAGAGACGGCCCGACTTAAAGTTTCCTTGAATGACATGCTTGCAACAATCAAAGATTTCCTTAGGAAAACGATACCCATGAAGAATCTCGAGTGCCTTGGACTTGTTCTCATTGAGAGGTTTCTCAATAGCAATCATAACACAATTCGATTCATCATCAATTTCCTTTGCCATTTCCTCCACTTTTCTTTTCTTTGAGATCAACCGAGTGGACACTCTCTTAGCTTTGCCTTTCGGTTTGGGAACGGTTTTCTCTTTGAACAACTCGTCATCATTGAAGACGACATTCAATTTCTCCGTATCGATTTCTGTTTCCACAACCGTTGCCTCACTCACGGTTTTGCCTCTCCTTTTTTGCCTTTTATTTCGAACCATATCCTTCAACATCTCATCACTACCAACACTTCCCTTTGATATCGGTTTCGATTACCCATTGCTCTTTTCAACCGATTCCTCCACACTTTTCTCAACACTCTTTTCTTTTTCCTCACCTTTTTCAATTGATTTTTCAACACTATTTACTTTCTCTTTTTAATTGTTTTTATCATTCTCCTCTTCACCTTCATCTTTATTTTCCTCACTGTTTTTCTCTCCTTCTTTTTCGACATCCTCATCAACAATCTCCTCTTCTTTTTCACTTTCCTTACCAACACCAACATCAACTTCCTCAACTTCTTGAATGATTGGATTTCCATCATCATCAACATCACCAACAACCCATGAGCTTCCTTCTTCACCCTCGGTTTCGGTTGCATGCGGCATATTCAAATCGAATTTTTGATTGAAAACCCGACTTGAGAACCTCCTAGCTTCGGCCGCTGTTTTAGGACGAATAGCAACTGATTTCTTTCTTGTCATTGGGGATTTTGGCACAAAGACTCTAGGTTTCTTTGGTGTTTTTTGAGTTTGGACAGTTTTTGATCCAAGACTTTCGATTTGTGGTTCAACCGATGCAGTTTTCGGCTTGTAGGAGTCTCAGATTTCCTTCAATGTTTTCGGTTTGGTTGATTTTGAAGGCATGATTTTTATAGTGAAAGTAAAAGTAACGGTTGGAAGGGGGATGCTTTTGACGGTTTTGGAGAACGTTTGGGGAAGATGTAGTTTTTTGAATATTTTGAAAGTGAGAAGGGAGGTCATCATTTAAGAGTTGAAAAATATACATGTAGTAAATGAGGTGGATGAATAGTGTTTGGCTTTTTTTATTTGATTGGTTGAGAGGAAGGTGGGTGTAGCCGGTTTAGGTTGGTTTAGGCGGCTAGGTACATGAGTAATGGGGAAAGTGAGATTTGATGGTTAGATGGTAATTGAGTGGCTCCATGTGAATAATATCTTTACCCATTGGATTTACATGCAAATTAATGATTTAATTCATTGAGTAAAATTAACAAATAATCCCTTATAAAAACAAATGTAAACATCTACTCTAGTCAATCATCGAGGGCAAGTCGTCATAAAATTTTACGCGGAATCCAACAAACCAATTTCCAACCGAAGTTTTACGAATTGTTCTCTTTCAAGCGATTTTGTAAAAATGTCGGCTATTTGATCTTCCGTTCTACAAAATTTAAGACTAATTTAACCTTTTTCCACATGATTAATGGCACTAGTATTATCACAAAATATAGGAGTTGAATCTAAGATAATACCATAGTCCCTTAGTTGTTGTCGAACCCAAAGAACTTGCGCGCAACACAATGCGGCACTTACGTACTCGCTTTCAGCGGTGGAAAGAGCAACGTTGTTTTGTTTCTTAGACGCCCATGAGATCAAACAAGGACCTAATAAAGTAGCCATCCCGGATGTACTCTTTCGATCAACAACGCTTCCGACATAATCTGCATCCGAGTATCCTAAAAGCTCAAAAGGACAATGTGAGGGATACCAAAGATACAAATTAGACGTTCCAACAAAGTACCTAAGAATACGTTTTACGGCAATGAAATGTGATTCTCTAAGACTAGCTTGGAAATGAGCACACAGACATACACTATATAAAATATCCGGTCGACTAGCGGTCAAATAAAGTAATGAACCGATCATACCTCGATATATCGTATCATCAACTTTCTTACCGTTCTCATCTTTGTCAAGCTTTGTGGACGAAACAATAGGTGTAGAAAAAGGTTTAGAATTAGTCATACCGAACTTACATAGCATCTCCTTTATGTACTTTTGTTGATGAATCATCACACCATCTTGAGTTTGCTTGATTTCAAGCCCAAGGAAGAACCCTAGTTCTCCCATCATACTCATCTCAAACTCATATTTCATTAGCTCCGAAAAGTACATATAAAAGAGTTCATTCGTTGCACCAAATATTATGTCATCGACATAAATCTGTATAATCAACAGTTCACCACACTGTGACTTTATGAACAATGTCTTATCCGCCGATCCATGCACAAAACCATTTTCCAAAAGAAATTTTGACAAGCGATCATACCAAACTCTTGGAGCCTGTTTTAAACCATAAAGCGCCTTGTCCAATTTAAAAACATGGTTTGGAAATTCATTGTTCATAAAACCCGGTGGTTGCTCCACAAAGACTTCCTCTTCTAAATAACCATTTAGAAAAGCCGTTTTGACATCCATTTGAAAAAGTGTGATGCCTTTGTGAGCTGCAAAAGCTATGAGCATACGTATGGCTTCAAGCCTAGCTACTGGTGCGAAGGTTTCATTATAATCAATGTCTTCTTGTTGTTTAAATCCTTGTACCACTAGTCTAGCTTTATTCCTTACGATATTGCCCGAATCATCTAGCTTATTGCGAAAGACCTATTTGGTACCAATCACGGTACAACCAGTAGGTTTAGGGACAAGATGTCATACCTCATTACTTTTGAATTGATTAAGTTCCTCTTGCATTTCCATCACCCAATTCGGATCTTCAACTGCCATTATGATGTTCGTTGGTTCAATTTGTGAGAGGAACGCATGAGATGCAAAGAAATCATTGAGGGATGATCTTGTTTTCCTTCCCGAATTCAAGTCACTGGTCAAGTTAGAAAGGGGGTGAGATTTTTGGTGTTTCCACTTCTTTGGTACGGATGGTGAGACTTCTTGGGGTTCTGACTCAACAGTTAACTCAACTGTTGGTTCTGGTTCATTTTGTGTTTGAGAGTTTATTTCTGTTTGTTCGTTTTGTTCAAATGTACCCTCATTCCCCCTGGATGTCGTAGCCTCATTTTGTGGTTTAAGTGGTTCTGTTCCCCTTGTCTCTTGGCTAGTTCCTTCAATCAACAGTTGATCCGACTGTTGATTCAGCTCCTCTTGTTCGTTCTCCTCGTGTACATCATTCACGTCATGTCGGATCATTCCAAGCTCATAGTCCTCATCATCTTCATCATCCTCTTCCTGTGTATTAGAATGAAAAAGACTAGATTCATCGAATATGACATGCACACTTTCTTCCATTTTCATGGTTCGTTTATTATACGCTTTATAAGCCTTGCTCAATCCGAATAACCGACAAATACGGCCTCATCACTACGAGCATCGAATTTAACCAAATTATCCTTTCCATTATTGTGAACCAAACATTTGCTTCCAAAGCATTTCAAATAGGATAAATTATGCTTTCTTCCTTTAAGTAACTCGTAGGGTGTTTTGTTAAGCATTTTTCGGATCATAACACGGTTATAAATGTGACATGATGTGTTGACAGCTTTGGCCCAAAAATTCTTTGGCAACTTACTACTAATGAGCATAGTCCTAGCCATATTTTCAAGTGTACGGTTCATACGCTCTACAACCCCGTTTTGTTGAGGTGTAGTACGCGCGGAAAATTTATGGCTAATACCGTGCTCATCACAATCAATCAATATATATATTTAAAAGAGGAACTTTTGAAGCGATTTCATTGGCTACTGCTTTTGTATAATAAATAATGTGTATTAAAAATCTACATTAAACTTACAGATAGTTTACGAATGGAATATTAAATTAATTAGTCCAACTATTCTGAACCTAAGATTATAAAATTATAAAAATTAAGAAGATAGATTTTTTAGAGGAGTCCAAGAGAGTCCTATGAAGGAAATGTAGATCTATATACACTAACATGTTCATATATGTTTATAAATTAATTTGTCATAAAATTAATAAAGGTCTTATGCATGCAAACTAATAAACAATATAAGGAAGAAAAATAATTTTCTCACCATAAAAATCGGATTTATGGGCACAAGTGAGTTCACCTACTCACTTGTTCTTGAGCTCTCCAAATGGAAGAACAAGGATTCAAGTGTAGAATCCCTCCCAAAAGCATATACCCAAGGAATACATCTTAATAAACCAATACTATTTAGATCTAGTAACAATATTGGTTTTACAATAAAATTGATACAAATAAATTGTATTTTTACTCTTGAAAATTTCGGTCAAGAGGTGGTGTTTTTGTGAGATTTTATTTCTCTAGAATTATCATAAATTGTAGAGAGTTTTTGGAGGATTTTCTTACACTAGAAAAAGATGGGAAGAATGAATAATTAAGTAAAGAGAAGAGCTCTCCTCTCTTTCTTGTGGGAGGCCGAAAAAAGAAAGCATTGGGTAGTATGCCCAATGCCTTTTGTTTTTGCTCTTCTCAAAAGCTTAGGCTTGCAAGGCTAGTACTTAGATATCATGATTGTGTTTTCCACTCAAGATAAAAACACAATATATATCTTACACTACCTCCTCATTTTCGGTTTTTAAGCATAAAATGGAGAACCCATTTTATTTTGTAATTTGTCAAATTTGTCACATGTAACATATTACATGACATGTCACAATGTAATGTATTTTTAACATATTAAAAATCAACATACTCATAAAATATGTCATTTACAAAATCGACTAGTAATTCGTAATTACTTGTACCAAAAATGTTTCCAAATTATAAACTACAACATTCTGTATTTATAATAATTTATTCATTCCGTTTCAATTGTTTCCTTAAACAATAATTTCATCTAAGTAATAAAATAATTCGATTACTTAGACCGTGTCTCATTTAATCATATTTACAATAAGATACGTAAATTATACTCACAAGATCATCCGTCAATTTTAAGTAATTTAATTAACTCGTATCGGTATACGATCAATTAAATAATCAATTAAGAGTATTTCCCTATAGGTATGACCTAAGGGGATCAACTGATCACCACCGTCGCACGACAGTAATGTCAAACTCTAGTCAGCCAATCATTACCGATATGTGTGAACCAGTTGACTGTAAAATGTTACATCCCACATGTATTCTTAAAATGAGATTTAATAATGATATTTAAATCATGTGATCGCACTATTGTTGAGGACACATTTCCCAACATCCTATATAGTAAACTAATTAAGATTATAATCATACGATTAAAAGAGAGTTCTATCATAATGACTCTTCCTTCCTTGCAGCTATATAAATTGTGCCCGATCAAATTATGCTCACAATTTATTATTTCTTTTGATTTCTACTTTCAATTACCAATGATGCCATGATACTTATTTCAATGATATTTGTTTCGTTATTTCGTTACAGTTTTTTGTATATTTTCATAATTTGATTTTATACTTTTGTAATAAGCGGATACACTTATTACGTTGTCGAAAAATAGTCATCATCCGAAGAGATCACCTTTAGTGTCATTGTTGTGTTAGAGATGGATGTACATAGATGCCAATACTGAATATTTTGTTCAATTAAGTCGAGGATATGTACGTATCAATTATCAGTATATATGATAAGTTCATCGCGTTTTTAGTGTTCAATTTTAGTAATATAATAACTTGCATATATTGTTTTTTTTTTGTAGGTTGTATTTTAAGGCTTAATATAGATTAGAGAAATTAATAATAAGGCGTGAGTGTCTGTGCAACAATGCCATATACTCCATATTAAGAATAAACTATTTTCACTTAAGCAACACTTCATTTGAATAGATGTGAAATATGTTAATATAATGATCGGGCTCATAATTAGAAATTTAGAAGCACAAATCCATGGAAACAATGCAACATGAAGTTGACAATGAAGTTCCCTGCAAATATATGTTGGTGGTAGTTCTGTTTATAGATCAAATTGTTTCAGATTATAATTTTAATTTATTTTCTATGTTTTCGTAGACCATCTTGAAAACTTTATTTGTTAGTTCCTTTTATTTTTGTGAAATTTTTAAGTTATACTCCCTCGGATTTTATATATAACCTTAGTTCCCTGCAAATATATGCTGGTGGTAGTTTTGTTTATAGATCAAATTGTTTCAGATTATAATTTTAATTTATTTTCTATGTTTACGTAGACCATCTTCAAAACTTTATTTGTTAGTTCCATTTATTTTTGTGAAATTTTTAAGTTATACTCCCTCGGATTTTATATATAACCTTTTGTATTAATTACCAGGTAAGCCTTTGACATTAATATGTACTGAATTGAATTTAGTGGAGTTGAATTGAACTAAAGTAAAAGTTAATTTAAGAAGAGATGATCTCAACTAAACTGGATAAAGCTGAACTTAATACAGCTTAACTAAACTGAAACTGAATTGAATTTAATGGGGTTGAACTGGAGTGAGAGTTAATTTAAGAAAATATGATCTCAACTAAACTGGATAGAGCTGAACTTAATAGAGTTTAACTAAACTGAAATGAGCTGATATCAAGTCCAAAAGAATAAGACCTAAGTTATCTAAACATAATTTTTAGAAGGAGAGTATAATATGTTAATTTAATAGTACTCCCTCCGTCCCGGTCAATAGTTTACGCTTGCCTTATTTCCCCCTCACAGCATTAAACCAGTGTAAATTATTTATTGGGATAAAGTGAGTAGCAATTTAACTCGAAAATTGTTTACCCAACAGCTACTACAACACAAGCTTATGTAGTCTTTATACTTATACGGATTTTCGGAGATACCCATTATTTGATCACAATCAGTTCAACAAAGCATAAAAGTTGATCAATATTGATGGAAAACAAAGACATAACCCGAAAATATACGTAACGAACAATCAATACACGATTTGAGATAAATCTTTCTTAAAAGTTGTAATCAACAGGTAAAACTAATGATAAATTCGAACATATCTACTACATTAGTAATAAAGCTTTGCAGTTTAGCTTAAGAGATACTCTCTCTATTCCAATGATATGTTTACACTTGCTTTATTTTTTCTCACAAAATAAAGTAAAGTGTAAACATATCACTGGAATTAAGAGAGTAATAAATGGGCCTAAAAGTGGAACGTCGTTGAAAAATGGTCAAGTTAGAATAGTCATTTTCTAAATAACAACGGTTAAGAAGCATTTTTCTTTGAATAATAAGCATGGCAACATTCTTTAAGCATAATCATATAAGTTACCTATCTACAAGCTAAGAACAATCAATGTCCTACTCTTTTCTAATGCATAATCCCTCCAACAAATGTGACAAAAGTTGAATAGTTTTGAGATGCTACAAATTAAATTAAAAGAAAGTATTTGACGATTGCTCAATGTATTAAACTATTATTGCTATAATTAAAATGTTTTCAAAACAACAATCTCGATCAAAATAAATATTCAGAAATTATTTCTTGATATTATCCGGCCAACGGCCAGGCATGATTTCTAGTAAGTAATAAATGAGGAATTTTCGAATTCGGTTTCATGGTCGGATCTCAAAGATATGAACTTTTTATCAAACTTGTTTTGGACCTTTTTTCAACCAAATTAAAAATTCATCAAATACTTCATCTTTAGAACTCAAGTAGAGAAGCCAAACAAACCGTGAAAAATCATCAACAATCACACATAAGAAACGACTACCTCCTTTACTTCTAACACGCATAGGACCACATAGATCAATATAAAGTAACTCAAGAGGTTTAGATGTACTAACGAACTTTTTGGATTTAAAGGAGCTTCTTACTTGCTTCCCCTTAGCACAATCATCACATAAACTATTAAAGTCGAATTTTATGTTAGGAATGTCGTTGACTAAGTCATGTCGCTTAAGGGTGTTCAATGTTCTAGCATTTACGTGACCTAATCTCTTATGCCAAAGCCATGGGTCGTTCTTTTTCAAAGCACTCATACAAGACATGGTACGACTAGACAATGCAAAAAGATTAGTCAAATAAACATCTTTAACACGTTTTCCTTCTAGAACAACTTCCCTTATATTACCATCTAAGACACGACATTAACTAGCACAAAATTCAACAATATTACCATTATCACACAATTGAGATATGCTAAGGAGATTATGCTTCAAACCTTTGATAAGCAACACTTTGTCGACACATTGTGACGATGACTTACCAACCTTCCCGATTGCAATAATTTCACCTTTCTTATTGTCACCAAACGTCACGGTGCCACCATTGTAGGCTTCTAGTGAGAGAAATTGGTTTTTACTTCCCGTCATATGACGTGAACATCCACTGTCCAAGTACCAATTGTTGTTGCCTCTCACTAATGCCTATAAGAAATCAAGAGGTTAGTTTAGGAATCTAAACGAATTTGGATCCCTTTTTGTGAGTTGCATTATTAATCATATCTTTGCGAACCCACTCCTTTTTAGTAACCTTGATGTTCCTATTTAAGTCGGTTAATCTATTAGGACAACCATTAAATACATGACCAGTCTTACCACAAAAGTTGCAAACAATATAATCAGGAAGGCCTGCATATTTTCTCCTTCGAAAATCAGCCTTGCTTGGTTCCTGGTTTCGTAAGTTACAGTTCACTGAACTGTTACTTTTGAAACCAAGTTCAGCTTTCTCTTCAGATTTTTGGGACTGATTTATGAGGGAGTCTAAAATGTTTTGGCTACCTTCCCATTTCCTGTAAAACTCTTTAGTATCATGTAACTCTTTGGTCAATGTTTCAATTTTAGCAAGATGGTCAAGATTTAGTTTGCCTACTTTGTCGAAAGCGGATTTAGCATGACTACATTCATCACTAAGCAACATATCAATTTGTTTAAGTTTCTTATTATCATGACGACATGAGGTAAGGTCAGCTAGCAGTGAGTCTCTTTCTTTAATCAAAATATCAACTTGAATAATTAAAGACTCGTTTTCTTTTTCAACATCAGAAACAACAGTTGAGGCAACTGTTGCTTTTGACGAGCTAGCAATATTCGTGAGAACAAGGTTTTCTTTTCTCAATTTCTTAATTTATTTTCTGAGTGATGGAATAATGTTACTTTATTTTATCTCGTCTAGACACTCTCTAAGACCAACATTTTCTTCAGCAATTTCCTCAATTTGAGTTTGCAAGTCATAGATTTTGTCGTTTTGAGCTAGACTCTTGTCAAGTACATCACCAAACATCAAACAAAGCTTATATTTAGAAAGAGTTCTCACCTTGTTCTTGAGATTCATTACCTCGGTGTCGGAGTCATCACTGGAGTCGTCGGAATGAGCCATAAGGCAGAGTGCGGATTCTTTCTTTGAAGACTTGGGTCTGTCAAGATCAAGATGAGTTGTCATGCAAACTTTGGCATCTAATTCTTCCTCAAGGACTTCATCCTCATCGGAATCAGATACACCCCATATTGCAGACATGACTTTATGCTTAAAATCTTTCCTTGCAAAATCTCGTTTTTCTCTAGATTTGAACTCATTCCACTTGGGGCAATCTTTGATAAGGTGAGCTTTCTCACCACATTTGAAACAAGCCACCGTGGAATAAGATCTCTTCTTTTGAAAACGTTTTCTATTAGAATTGTTGAACTTCTTAGGATTGTGACTATTGATCATATCCGCCATGTTACGTGAGTACATGGCTTGTTCGTCATTTCCATCATCTTCTTCATCACTTGAGGTTGATTTGAGAGCGAAACCTCTAGCTTTGGAACTTTCACCTGAGCGCTTTGCGAGACTTAACTCGTGTGCCATGAGTGAACCCATTAGCTCATTGAGGGACAATTTGGACAGATCTTTAGCCTCCTCAATAGCCGTCACCTTCGGTTGCCATTTATCACTTAGGTTACGAAGGATCTTTCGAACTATATCCTCGGATTCAAACTCTCTACCTAGACCCTTAAGTTCATTGACAATACTAGAAAAGCAAGAAGAAAGACCATTAATTGACTCATCTTTCATCATATTGAACATCTCATATTGTTGCATGAGAAGGTCAATACGATACTTCTTGACTTGAGACGTTCCTTTATATGCAAGGTTTAACGTGTCCCAAATCTCTTTAGCCGAGGTACATCCGGAGATGCGATTGATATCTTGTTCACCGATTCCATATTGAAGAATGGACATGGCTTTTGAATTTTTCTCGACTTTACGATAGTCAGCCTCGACATAACTGTCCTCACTTTTTACTAAGACTTTGTTCCCATCGTAGTCGAAGAATCGTTATAGCAAGGGGACCCTTTTGAATAATGACCCAACACTCATAATCCGTACTTTTGACGTAGTGTTCCATACGATGCTTCCACCAGGAGTAGTTATCCCCTTTGAAGATAGGGTACTTAGTATGTTTCCCGTCCATGACTATAGAATCAACTCTCTGGTAATTAACCAGCTATCAAGAGCATAAGGCTCTTATACCAATTGAAGAGTCATGGGAGAGAGCACCTAAGAGGGGGAGGGGTGAATTAGGTGTCTATTTAAAATTTAAGATTAATGAAAGCTGCTTTAAAAACTCTTAAACACTTTAAACAATGCTTAGATGAAAGGTGAAGTTGATACTTAGAATTAGAGAGTTAGAAGTAATCAACAACGATTCAGCAAGAAGAAGTTACAGTGTACTCAACAGTTGATTCTGTAGATAAAAACGTGAGTAGAGTGTGCAACGGAATTAAAACGAAATAGACACGACAAACGATGTTTTAAAAACTGGTTCGGTCACTACACCGCGACCTACGTCCAACGCTATTTTATTAAACGTCTCAGAAGTAAACTCATACAAACTAAGACCACCCCGAATAATAAAGCAACTCCCCAACCTACTCCGGTTGCTAATGCTTAAAAGCTACTCCGCTTCCAAGACTTTTGGTTTGGGCTACTCCGCCGAAAGGCTCCTTGCTTAAAGCTACTCCGCCGAAAGACTTCATGCTCAAAAGCTACTCCGCTTCGAAGACTTCATGCTTAAGGATAACTCTATCCTAAGACTTGTTTGGTTCTACTCGGTTGTTACAAGACTCCACTTATCTCAATGTTGTTCACTCAATTGAACGGAGGAGATAAAGTTTAAGTACAAAACACGGGATCCTTGAACACGACTAAACGACTAGGTGCAATACAATAACTCAATAAAAGACTCAAAAGATAAATAAACAAACTTGCAAAATGATTCAAAGATTTTGAAATGATAAACGGTTTTGCAAAGTTAATTTACTCGATTGAAAGCTTAAGTCTTTTTCAGTTTTAAACTCGTTATTGCACACTTGTAAAAATAAATTAAGCAAGCTATTTATAATGTCCAAGTAGTATACTTTACACATTAAAATATCTTACACTCATAAGCACAAGTGAATAAAATAATGTAAGTAGTTTTCTTGGGCAACATGCACAAGCCATCCGAATTCTTCACCAAGCAACCGAGTATTCTTCGTCAAGAAATCGGTGCCCAAGATTGCAAGAAATCAGATTGTGCACACATTCAAAAATAGGTTGGGGTTTTCATCAAGAAACAAGCATAAATGGTTGTGTTTATGGGAACCATAAACATTTCCATAAATGTAAAAAGTAAACAACCCATTTATAGAAAGTGACTTATTGTGCAAGCAAACTCTTTAGCAAGACATTGAAAGCTTTATTTTCTTCAAAAGACTTCAAAATATTTCCAGAAATCATTTGTGATACCTGAAAGCATTTTAACAAAGATTCAAATAATTTCGAAATATTTCTTTCAAAGACGAGCCTTAATTAACAGTTGGCTGAACTGTTGTTTTTGCACCTAAACGTAAATTCGAGTTAAGGATCTCCTTACAACAGATGACTTTAGCACTAATGACAATCTTCATCTTTGATCTTCATGATGACATTCTTGATAACCTTGAGTTGACAATTGGAGTTTCATTCTACATGGTTAAACTTAAGAGGCACACAATTAAATAATAATGAGATTAATTTGTCTTAAGGCATTATCAACATCTAACTTAATCAAATTGGGTTTCTTCACAAACACTATTAACATTATCTTTATTGTTTGTTAATTACTCCGTACGATATATGCTTTGTGCCAAAGCTAGTCATCTAGACTTATTGCTCAAAGATATAATTTTGCATAAATTCACACATTGCATACTTACATGTTAGTCCCAACTCCCAAGGTAATTGCTCCTCCATGTTGCCATTTTATTGAGGACACACACAAATACTTATGCAATTTTCAACATAAATAAATAAACAGCTAGTCTCATTGAAAGACGGGCATTATCCGTCACAAGCTGAAGACAGATAGCGCCCCTCTAACAATATGCAAGTGGCAAATGGATACGGTTCGTTTTCAATGAGAATTTGTGAATAAATATACTTGGTGATTAATAAATTGGCTATTACTAGTTGATTAAGCATATACAAATAGTATATCCTTATGATGACAGGATTAGGGCTGTGAATGAGACGAGACAGCTCTCGAGTAACTCGAGCTCGGCTCGGTCAAAGCTCGGTTTGTGTGAGTTCGGCTCGGGCTCGGGCTCGGGCTCGACTCGAGAGCTTAACGAGTCAAGCTTAGCAAATGTTGGCTCGGATCAAAAAGTTCGTGAGCGGCTCGAACTTGTGTAACTAGATGAGATATTACTCATATTTTATAAAAATATTTTGTCATGATTCTATATTTGTATCACACAGATCAAAAATGTCTTATTCATTTTCCAATATTTGTATATAAAATTTTCGAGCCTTGTTATTGAACATATCGAGAGAGAAAAAAATGATAATTTAACTATTATATATAGGCTCGAGTTGAGCTCGAGTTTGGCTCGAGCTCGTATTAAAGCTTGCAAGCTTGATAACGAGCACAATTTTTTCAAGCTCGGATAAGCTCGAGATCGGCTCGAATGCAAGTTTTACTTTATGAGCATAAGCCGAGCAAGACCAAGCTCGGGCACGGCTTAGCTCGTTAACACCCTGAGACAGGATTTAGAGGGATCAAATCTTGTATATATAGATTAGTTTTATTCAACTTATTCGTAAAGTTGGTAGGTTTTTTTTCTACTAAACACCCGTGTTAAATATTGTGAGATCAAATGTTACATCAATATGTTCATCCATCCTGAAAAGAAAAACAAAGAAAAGCATTCAAAGTTACAAAACTTATGAAATAATGGTAACTTATTAAACAATCATATCAAATATCAAAAACATGTTAATAGCTAGCTACCTATTTTGTATTGATCTTGTAACACTATTGTCAAGAGGGCTTGTAACACCCGCGAATTTCCTATTTGGACATTTAAAATTTATTAAACCGTTTGATTTATTTATTTCATATTTTTGAATTACCCAATTTAATAAATTTAATGTCAAGCTTGATTTTTATAAAAGTAATATATAAAAGCTCATTTTTATAAAAGTAAGTATTATTAAATTACATCTTGAGTCATAATTTATATAGTAATATATGTGTTCATATTTTTGGTCGGATAATAATAGCGACAGTAATAATATTAGTTTTCGTCTCAAGTTAAAATAAACTCGAGACCTTATTCCGTCTAGCTATAGACCGTCACATTTCTAATCTGGACCAATCAAAAACCAACAACACATTCACCCACCTTCAAAATATCTATTATTATTATTATTATTATTATTATTATTATTATTATTATTATTATTATTATTATTATTATTATTATTATTATTATTATTATTATTATTATAGTATAGTTGGTAGTAGTACTACCCGTATGGCCCACCCCCTTCTTTTCCCCTTTCTTCTTCCTTTTCTCCTGCGTAAAACAAAACACAACAGCAGCAATAAAACCAATCAAGCAGAGCAACCGTACAACCCATTTCAGCGACCTTCAACCATAGATCCCTCCTTCATTCCTCAACCAAATTCCATGAATTTTGCACTAATGGCTTCCCCATCTCGTCCTCCTTCTTTGTATGTAAGAAAGACGCCATCTTGCCTCTGTTTCCGTTCGGTCGTCTTATTTGGGCTCGAATTTCCCGCCTTTTTCCTTCGTTCGTGCGTTTGGGTGTTACTTGGGACAAATTCGAATAGCTTTAGGCCGGAAGCATGCTATTTTAAAGTGCAATGAGGTAACGGTGATAGGTTACTCGACAAAAATGTCGATATTTCCGTCTTACATGTCGTTTTCATGCTCTTGTTTGATAAAGTTCAATTCTTTACATTTTTCTTCCATTTGTTTGGTAATTTTCGTCTTAATTTTGGTGATTGAAACGAATTGTCTTGGGTTCGAAACTTCCGTCATGAACTCTGTTTCCTTGACTCGGGTTTGGGACGGGTAAAGGAGTCTTTCGGACTGTCTTGGGCTTGCTTGTTTACATGGTTAATCCATCCTTATATGCTTTGAAACCCCATGTCATAGTGTCTCGACATGTCCCGTGGTTGAGCCTGGTTTATGCGTTTTTAAGGTCTTTGTTTTGGACTGTTTTTAGACGGAGTATGAAGGGGCGTGAAGGGTGGTTGTAGGTAGTCGAGTAGTGGTTGTGTCGGGCTGCTCATATCATGCGTATTGGGCGAGTTTGGTGGACCGGACGAAGTGGCTTGGAGGGGTGTATACGTTTGTACAATATCCGTCTTGAGTTCGTCTCGTTTGGATTGTTGTTACACGGTTCGAATGGTGGCGCGAGAGGTCGTGCTCGGCCGTGGTTGTAGACTGACCATGGGTGACCGTAGCCATGGCAATGGTTGTGGGTTGTTTGGCCTCAACCATGACTCGGCCTTGTCGGGTTGTGCTCACGGTTGGGAGTGTACTCCACCTTAGTCTCTTCTTGCTTTTGTGACTTGGTGAGTATTTTAGGAATAACATGTTTGGGCTCATTCTTGCATAACCTTGGGCCCCCTCTACAATTTATTGTTCGGGCTTAACAAGTGATGAGCATTGGGTTAGAAATGTTTATTTTGATTGGATTGGTTACATTTTATATTTGGGCTACACTGGTTATAGGGTTTTGGTGTCAACTTCGGGTCATTGGGGTGCTTAAACACCGTCTCGTATTTTATATAGCATAATTCGTTAAATATTGTTCATTATATGTATTCTTCTCGCATAATTAAATTGTTGGGTATCACCTGATTTAATGGTTGGGTTTCACATGAATAGTATGTTGGGCTTAACATATCTTGTTTGTTGGGCTTAATGTGATTTAATTGTTGGACTCCTTATAGTTTGCTTATTGGACTTATAAATGAGTCACTTGAGTTGGTCACATCTTATTCCGTAGTAAATTATTCATTATCGCTTATTATATTTTATTTAACCGGCATGTTAAATTGTAAAGTGGAACATTTGGTAATATGACAAGTATGAAATATTTATTAATTTAATACAAGTATGAAAGATTCATTATAAATATTTATTTGGTTGAGTCGTATTCTTGTGAGAATGTCATAATGCTACCTTACCCGCTTGATATATCTTTACGCCTTACTTGTGCCGTTCTGCCAAGTATTGGTTTGCGCCGCTCTCGTGCCGTTCTGCCGAGAGTTGGTTAATTTATGTTTTTCCCGCCTCTTTCGGACTGTTCTGCCGATTACGGGTTACCTCTTATCGTATTCTGGTGACAATGCTTTTATGCTATACATTTTGCTTGACTTGTCTTTACGCCTCTTTCGGACTGTTCTGCCTATTGTGGGTTTAGCTCATATTTTCCGCCTCTTTTCTGATCGTTTCGCCGATTGTGGGTTCTCGACTTCCGTTCGTCGATCGAGTCTTGGATGCGGACTGTTCGCGCATGTCGAATCGGGGACCGTTCGCCCGAGAGTCGGCGCATTTAGACTAGGACTGAGTCTTGGGAGTACCATTGTCGTCCTACCAGGGGAATTATATATTGATATATGAGTAGTAAAGGTCTTGCTTGGTTATAGATATTGGTATTTGTCTTTCATGTGTTGTTTGACTTGGTCCTATCGGATACTAGGGGTGAGCTATAAGCCCTCTGGTTGCGATATGATCGTCGGGATTGATGTTCCCATCCGTTCTTATGGTGAGATGCAAGCCATAAGTATGAATGTGACATTAGTAGCCACGTCCCGTGCAATGTTTGTTAAGTGGTTTTCCAAATAATGGCTACAGTTTCTATTCTTGTAATTTGCATTGGTTGATCTCTTACTTAACTGCTTCACATGATTCGGATTCTAATCTCATATCTATATTGTATTTCTTTGAAATGCGTGCTTTTGTATAAATGACCATATTCCTGTCTTTCATATTATTTAATTGTTTCACATGATCAGTTGAATCTTTATTAAGCTAATGTTGGCCTATCTTGTTCCATCTCAATTATTTGCCATGTTTACATATAAACTTGATATTCTTATCTTTTGTATGTATCCTATATGACTTACCTGTTTTAGTTCCTTGTTATGTTCGTTTTGACATTTTGTGGTCGGGAGAACCTTGAGTTACTCCCCACCGATCGTGGCGTTCATGTTTACATGAATGACAGGTATTAGTGATGCATTCATGGGGTGAAGACATGTGTGAGCTAGCGAGCACTTCGGCCTAGTAGTTGGTTTATTAGGATTGTTTAGACCTACCTTTTATTGTATTGTCATTCGAGGGATATATTTTCCCTCACCTCGACTATCACGTTTGTATAATTTAAACTTTCTTTCCGCATTCTTTATTTATGTTTTGGATTTTAATGAACCCGCGCTTTAAATTTTAAAAGTTTCAAAAATTTCCTAATTTCCGCTTGAATTTATAAGTTATGTTTTCCGCTTTATCGCGGGGTGTCACAGTTGGTATCAGAGCCTATGTGCTCCCGACGCACACACGTGTACCCCAAATTTAATTTGAACTTGACCTTGAATAATGAATGAGAGATGGGTAGACTTAAGGACCTAAGGTGGTAGTCTGTAGTGTGTTTGCTCTTTGTTAGGTTCTAACGTGTTTGTTGATTGTCATTTAATAATTGTTGTGCCCTTGGATCATGACCGTGAGCTTACCTACTTAAAGATCAAGATTTGGTGCCTATTGTCGGGGATTGAAGATTTGTTCAACCTTTGAAGAATGTTTCTACTTCCTCGAAGATATTTCTCATTCTTTGTATACCTTGCTTATTCTTTACTTCTTGATGCTTATTTCCTCTTCTAAACTTTCTTTTCTTTCTCCTTTGAAGTTACTCTTGTACCTCCTAACTTGTCCTTTGTTCCTTGCTTATCTTCCCTTAACGCCTTTTGATAGTACTTTTTCTTTTGAGGAATGTTGACCTTGGTTGAAAATTTGACTTTTGAGGAGGTTGTTGTGTTTGACCCTTAAACCTGGTTTTGAGAGGATTTGATGTTGGAAAGACTTAGGTAGTGTGATGAGACATACTTGATGGTTCTTATACCTAGATCCTTGATAAAGTGAGTATTCTTGATTGGTGGATTTTGTGTGTTATGTGTGTTAGGTGTGAGTTGCATTTGTTACTAGGGTTATAGAACTTGGCTTTGTCGTTTATATTTGGGACACTAGTACTTAGTACTTGACTTAGAATGGATGAAATTGAAGGTGGATTTGAGGATGTAGGATTGACTAAGTAAGTCGAGTTTGTGATTGGCTTTTGTAGTTGCTTTGGATATGAGGGTTTAATGTATATGTTACCACGTGATAAATGCTAATTGTGGGATTATTAGTTGATCTAAGTGAGTGATGTTGTTTACTATTTGAGGTATGAGTATAGCTTTGTTGGAAACCTTGACCTTGATCTTATGGAGGTTGTTTGTAGATGTTTGAGGATTTGGAGTGGTGAGATCACACTTATAGTGGAGTAACCTGTTTCAGAGAACAGGTTAGGATGAAGTAACATGAGTGTTTTGAGGAAATCTTTGGGAGTGTTGTGATTATAGGTTTTGTTGTTAAGAAGTTTTCAGAACCGTTTAGGATGATGTTGTTGTTTCAGGATTGAGTACCTGGCGTTTCCTTGTTGTCTAATTTCCCTTTTTCCTTGATCATAAGCGTTACCGTTCATACCCCTTTTCCTTGCTTCATCATACTCCACTTTTAAGTTTGATGGTGGTAACCTATGAAGCTCTATCTTTTACAACTTTGTAAATTTGACTTCAACCCTTGCCCTATGAAATTCCTCATAGCTCTTTTGTTGGTTAAGTTTGGACTCTCTTAGCGTACTTCGTATTTATGTTGTCTAAATTGCTTTTCATTTCATACAACTTCTAAACTTTCAAGCTGCCAATTTTGTGTCGTTGTTAAAAGTTTATGTTACTTTTACAAAACCTTACCTATTTTTAAAGGTTTGAAAATGAAAATTTGATTTAATTCTGTATTTGTTCCTTGAGTATAGACTTCTCTATCATGATTTTAATTGCTAAACCTGATATTTCTTTAAATTTTTACCAATTTCTGTTAACTTTGACCTATTTATGATTTCTTTGTCAAAGTATAATGTTATATTTTCAGGAATTTGATTCCCTTTTAAGTTTAAATGAAAAATCTTCATTTCTATTTTGGCGTTTACAAGAGAAAATTTGAGTGAATTGCCTCTTTCTTTTGATTTGGCGTTGATCGGATGATAGAACTCGTTATTAGAGACGTTTGATAACTTGTTCTACGCTTGTCGGCGAATGATTTTTGTTTGTAATTCGTCTTTGACTTGGAAAGTTAGCGTTCTTGTGTGCACGACAAGAACAATTTCGTTCCATGAATGAGACTTATACTGTTGAAAACTATTCATTAATGTTTTTGAAAGTATTTTGATTGTTGATTTATACCAATGATTTACCTTTCGATCGATTCTACATCACGCAAAATTTTATTTGAGACTTTTTAAAGAAATTTGATTCTTACGATAAGTAACCTTTTAAATGTTTTGGTTACCGATTCCAAAATTCCAGTTTTATTTTTTTTTTATATAACCTTTCATTTCTACTTTCAAGTTTCGAGGACGAAACTTTTAAAAAGGTGGGGTGATTGTAACACCCGCGAATTTCCTATTTGGACATTTAAAATTTATTAAACCGTTTGATTTATTTATTTCATATTTTTGAATTACCCAATTTAATAAATTTAATGTCAAGCTTGATTTTTATAAAAGTAATATATAAAAGCTCATTTTTATAAAAGTAAGTATTATTAAATTACATCTTGAGTCATAATTTATATAGTAATATATGTGTTCATATTTTTGGTCGGATAATAATAGCGATGAAAAAATAATATTAGTTTTCGTCTCAAGTTAAAATAAACTCGAGACCTTATTCCGTCTAGCTATAGACCGTCACATTTCTAACTGACCAATCAAAACCAACAACACATTCACCCACCTTCAAAATATCTACTATTATTATTATTATTATTATTATTATTATTATTATTATTATTATTATTATTATTATTATTATTATTATTATTATTATTATTATTATTATTATTATTATTATATATATAGTATAGTTGGTAGTAGTACTACCCGTATGGCCCACCCCCTTCTTTTCCCCTTTCTTCTTCCTTTTCTCCTGCGTAAAACAAAACACAACAGCAGCAATAACAACAATCAAGCAGAGCAACCGTACAACCCATTTCAGCGACCTTCAACCATAGATCCCTCCTTCATTCCTCAACCAAATTCCATGAATTTTGCACTAATGGCTTCCCCATCTCGTCCTCCTTCTTTGTATGTAAGAAAGACGCCATCTTGCCTCTGTTTCCGTTCGGTCGTCTTATTTGGGCTCGAATTTCCCGCCTTTTTCCTTCGTTCGTGCGTTTGGGTGTTACTTGGGACAGCTCAGAATAGCTTTAGGCCGGAAGCATGCTATTTTAAAGTGCAATGAGGTAACGGTGATAGGTTACTCGACAAAAATGTCGATATTTCCGTCTTACATGTCTTTTTCATGCTCTTGTTTGATAAAGTTCAATTCTTTACATTTTTCTTCCATTTGTTTGGTAATTTTCGTCTTAATTTTGGTGATTGAAACGGATTGTCTTGGGTTCGAAACTTCCGTCATGAACTCTGTTTCCTTGACTCGGGTTTGGGACGGGTAGAGGAGTCTTTCGGACTGTCTTGGGCTTGCTTGTTTACATGGTTAATCCATCCTTATATGCTTTGAAACCCCATGTCATAGTGTCTCGACATGTCCTGTGGTTGAGCCTGGTTTATGCGTTTTTAAGGTGCTGTTTTGGACTGTTTTTAGACGGAGTATGAAGGGGCGTGAAGGGTGGTTGTAGGTAGTCGAGTAGTGGTTGTGTCGGGCTGCTCATATCATGCGTATTGGGCGAGTTTGGTGGACTGGACAGTGGCTTGGAGGGGTGTATACGTTTGTACAATATCCGTCTTGAGTTCGTCTCGTTTGGATTGTTGTTACACGGTTCCGAATGGTGGCGCGAGAGGCTGTGCTCGACCGTGGTTGTAGACTGACCATGGGTGACCGTAGCCATGGCAATGGTTGTGGGTTGTTTGGCCTCAACCATGACTCGGCCTTGTCGGGTTGTGCTCACGGTTGGGAGTGTACTCCACCTTAGTCTCTTCTTGCTTTTGTGACTTGGTGAGTATTTTAGGAATAACATGTTTGGGCTCATTCTTGCATAACCTTGGGCCCCCTCTACAATTTATTGTTCGGGCTTAACAAGTGATGAGCATTGGGTTAGAAATGTTTATTTTGATTGGATTGGTTACATTTTATATTTGGGCCACACTGGTTATAGGGTTTTGGTGTCAACTTCGGGTCATTGGGGTGCTTAAACACCGTCTCGTATTTTATATAGCATAATTCGTTAAATATTGTTCATTATATGTATTCTTCTCGCATAATCAAATTGTTGGGTATCACCTGATTTAATGGTTGGGTTTCACATGAATAGTATGTTGGGCTTAACATATCTTGTTTGTTGGGCTTAATGTGATTTAATTGTTGGACTCCTTATAGTTTGCTTATTGGACTTATAAATGAGTCACTTGAGTTGGTCACATCTTATTCCGTAGTAAATTATTCATTATCGCTTATTATATTTTATTTAACCGGCATGTTAAATTGTAAAGTGGAACATTTGGTAATATGACAAGTATGAAATATTTATTAATTTAATACAAGTATGAAAGATTCATTATAAATATTTATTTGGTTGAGTCGTATTCTTGTGAGAATGTCATAATGCTACCTTACCCGCTTGATATATCTTTACGCCTTACTTGTGCCGTTCTGCCAAGTATTGGTTTGCGCCGCTCTCGTGCCGTTCTGCCGAGAGTTGGTTAATTTATGTTTTTCCCGCCTCTTTCGGACTGTTCTGCCGATTACGGGTTACCTCTTATCGTATTCTGGTGACAATGCTTTTATGCTATACATTTTGCTTGACTTGTCTTTACGCCTCTTTCGGACTGTTCTGCCGATTGTGGGTTTAGCTCATATTTTCCGCCTCTTTCGGACTGTTCTGCCGATTGTGGGTTCTCGACTTCCGTTACGTCGATCGAGTCTTGATGCGGACTGTTCGCCGCATGTCGAATCGGGGACCGTTCGCCCGAGAGTCCGCGATTTAGACTTGGACTGAGTCTTGGGAGTACCATTGTCGTCCTACCAAGGGAATTATATATTGATATATGAGTAGTAAAGGTCTTGCTTGGTTATAGATATTGGTATTTGTCTTTCATATGTTGTTTGACTTGGTCCTATCGGATACTAGGGGTGAGCTATAAGCCCTCGAGTTGCGATATGATCGTCGGATTGATGTTCCCATCCGTTCTTATGGTGAGATGCAAGCCATAAGTATGAATGTGACATTAGTAGCCACGTCCCGTGCAATGTTTGTTAAGTGGTTTTCCAAATAATGGCTACAGTTTCTATTCTTGTAATTTGCATTGGTTGATCTCTTACTTAACTGCTTCACATGATTCGGATTCTAATCTCATATCTATATTGTATTTCTTTGAAATGCGTGCTTTTGTATAAATGACCATATTCTGTCTTTCATATTATTTAATTGTTTCACATGATCAGTTGAATCTTTATTAAGCTAATGTTGGCCTATCTTGTTCCATCTCAATTATTTGCCATGTTTACATATAAACTTGATATTCTTATCTTTTGTATGTATCCTATATGACTTACCTGTTTTAGTTCCTTGTTATGTTCGTTTTGACATTTTGTGGCTGGGAGAACCTTGAGTTACTCCCCACTGACTGTGGCGTTCATGTTTACATGAATGACAGGTATTAGTGATGCATTCATGGGGTGAAGACATGTGTGAGCTAGCGAGCACTTCGGCCTAGTAGTTGGTTTATTAGGATTGTTTAGACCTACCTTTTATTGTATTGTCATTCGGGGGATATATTTTCCCTCACCTCGACTATCACGTTTGTATAATTTAAACTTTCTTTCCGCATTCTTTATTTATGTTTTGGATTTTAATGAACCCGCGCTTTAAATTTTAAAAGTTTCAAAAATTTCCTAATTTCCGCTTGAATTTATAAGTTATGTTTTCCGCTTTATCGCGGGGTGTCACAGGGCCTTATTTTTCGTTTTTCGATTTTCTCCAATTATATTAGCTTTGACGTTGTTAATTGGTACCTTTATTTGTACGAAATCCTTCCGAAGTAAACGTAATTGTGCTGCAAAAATAGAAAAATAAAGGGATCAATGTCATTATTATGGGAAAAAAAAAGGTACGCAAAATTAAATAACAGAAAGAACTTATTGGGATTTTTGAACTATGGGGAGGAGGGGCATTGAATATATAGTTTTGGAGATAGGTCTAATTTTGTCATCTTTTATGATTACCGTTGCTTTTAAACTCTATCTTTTAAAGCTAATTAGAATTCTATTAGAATTCGTCTAGATTAATTTATCTATTTTTTAATTGTATACATTATCTTTGTTATACGTACAAAGCTTGGATTGTTAAAAGTCTTTCGGAAAACTTGGACTCTCTCTCTCTGTAATCGCTCGAAAAAAGCTTCCTTTAATAATATATATATAGTCAAGTTCAAATGAGTCCACTCAAATATATGAGTCCCTAAGTCCTTTTTTTGTCCATTAGATTAGGTAAAAGCAATGGCTGAGATTAGTTATGGTTTTACGTAAAAAAATAAAAATAATAAAACAATTAATCATAATGAACTGGGGCGATGATCACTTGGCCACTGCAGCCCCCGAAGGAAGTGGCTTACATGGTCCATGTGGTGGTGCGGGAATGCATGAGCCCGGGGGGGGATTCAACCCCCTCGTCATCAAAAAAAAAAAAATTAATGAACTCACCTTTTATGCTCCCAACACTTATTACCTCGTATTCAAGATCACAACTGTTATGTCTCCCTTCACTTACAATCTCTCTAACCTTCTCTCTAACCCTTTCTTCTTCCTCAGTTTATTCCATACAAATCAAAACTTCATACTTCCTAAAAAACATCTGCCAACTCCACTTTTATTTTCGTCCATATTCATCCCTTATTTTGTTGTTTATCTATTTTTCATGGCTGATATGGAGATTGTAGCTTATGAGGATGTTGAGAATGGTAAGATGTTTACTCCTAATTTAATTGTTCTTTAGAGTTATTTTCATGTTAACTTCATTAAAAATATTTGTGGATTACTAAAATGTCTTGATTGTCATAAAACATATGGTGTTTATATGAACAGTAATTGTTAATTTCGGTAGTTTTATAGATTACATATCGTCAGAGTTTTTGACGATTAGGGTTTTATACAGTTGAGTGATTGTATGTAGATGTTTTAGAAAAGGTAGAAGAAAAAAGCGTAGAAAAGAGGGTGTAGAACGTATTTTTAAGGAAACAGGGGAGATGAGAGGTCGTAGGTAGTAGTTTGACGATTAGGGTTTTATACAATTTACTTTTAGTTAAAGTTGTAGGTGTTATATATTAAAGTTGTAGTTTTATATGTCTTTAAAGTTTTAGCTGTATGACGGTTAGGGTCAGATATGAAATTATGAAAGGTATATCATAAAGTTTTGGAAGGCGTAGTTATAGTTTCCTTAAATCACTAATGATTTTTTTTTGTACTGATTTGGTAGTACATGATAATTTTTTTCTTCAGTTGCAGATGATGGAGAAACAGCACCACCGGTATCAAAGGAAGAATTTTGTAAGCAATTGGAGGACGTTTTTACACCGTACATCGGGATGGAGTTTGGGGACATTGAGGAAGCTGTAACATATTATAAGGTGTACGCACTTGGGATTGGCTTTGATGTGCGTAAATACACAACAAAGAAGTGGCGTGACGGAACTATTAAATCAAAACTATTGGTTTGTAATAGGGAGGGGTTTACAAAATTAAGTAACGATAGCACGATTATAGAAGAAGGTGCGTGGAGGTAGGCAAGAGAGGAGAAATAAGTTAAAGAGGATGGGTTGTAAAGCTAGGATTAGGTTATTTTCGAAGAATGGTGTCCTTTTAGTAGACCGGTTTCATGAAGAACATAATCACGAGCTTGTAGCTGTCAAAGATAGGGAGTTTCGAAAGTTATCAAAAAACATATCCAAGTATCACATGGGACAAATTGTCTCAAATTCAAGGGTTAGTATATTAAAATTTCAAAGTTCACGTTTAAAGTTTGAAATTTTGTATATTAAAATTTCAAAGTTCACGCTTAAAGGTTCCTTATTAAATTTTGTAGTTAAATTTCCATCAAGTGGTTTAAAGTTTCACAAAGTGTGAGTTAAAATTTCAAAGTTGCCATTTAAAGTTTCAGTGGTAAATCTGGGATTTTGAAACCTTGTATTGTGTTGAAGTTTCAAAATTTGTTAGGTAAAATTGCAAACTTCGCGTTTAAAGTTTCAGCAGTCAGCTTGGGTGCTAAAAGCCATGAACATTGTTGAAGCTTCATATCTTGGGGTTTAAAATTTCAAAGTTTGCGGTTAAATTTTCTGAAGTTAATTTTGTAATTAAGTTTCCATTTAATGGGTTAAAGTTTCAGAAAATGTGTGTTGGAATTTGGGATTGGACGTTTAAAGTTTCATTAGTGTTGCATTGTTGAAATATCATAGTTTCTGAGTTTAAATTTCAAAGTTTGCGGTTACATTTTCTGAAGTTAATTATATTTTTGTAGTGACGTTGTTTATGTAATTCATTGCAGCTTAATATAGGAGCAACAAGGACTTACAGAATGTGTAAGGAGGTTGTTAACGGGTTCCCAAATATAGGTGCTAGTTTGAACAACTTCAAAAATTTCCAAAGAGACATTAAGTGTTTTATTCATGAAAGGGACAGACGACTTTTCATTGATCACTTCAAGAACATGGCAGAAACTCACCCAGGATTCTACTTCGACTACGATGTTGACGAAGATGGTAGTCTACGCCGCGCAATTTGGGCAGATGGCATTGCTAGGAGGAACTACTCCGTCTTTGGAGATGCCGTTTCTTACGACCCTACTTACTCCACTAACAAGTACAAGATGGTTTTCACTCCCTTCACAGAGGTTGACAACCATAAACGATCAGTTACTTGCTATTGTGCCCTTATAGCTAAAGAAAATACGAAATCGTTTAATTAGGTGTTCGAGAGGTTTTTGATTGCTATGGGAGGTAAGGAACCAGAGTACATAATAACAGATCAAGACCCGGGAATAATTGCGTCAGTACCACTAAAATTCAAGACAGCGCGGCACTGGTTCTGCGTGTGGCACATCATGAATAAGGTTCCTTCTAAATACGGTAGCACAAGGAAAGATTACTAGGTTTTTCTAAAAAAGTTAAATGCTATTATATGGGACGAAGAACTTGAAGCAGAGGAGTTCGACATTAAATGGTCTGAAATAATGGAGGAACACGTACCTGGTGACAGTGAATGGTTTACAGATTGCTATGATGTAAGGCGGTAGTGGGTGATGGCTCACTGTAGAGACTTGAGAATGGGGGCTGTTATGAGGACGACATAGAGGTCGGAGAGTGAAAACAGTTTTTTCAAGAGGTTTGAGGCTAAAAATGGTACTCTTGTTGAGTTTTGGATGCGCTTTGAAAGTGCTTTGGACCAACAAAGACACAACCAGAAGAGGCTTGATAACGAAAACCGTCAATCAAACCCTAAGTTGTGCAGTAAGTTGGCAATAGAGAGTGATGGGGCAAAGATTTACACATATGATATCTTCCAGGAGTTACAAGAGGAGGTAAAGAACTCAATTGGTGGATTTAGTTGCAAGGGTTTCTTGGTGTCAAATAACTTAGAGGTTACTACTGATACGTGCATATTCTATACACTTTGTTAGCGGTTTTGGCGCGTATTTCTATGCATAATTGTTAGCTTTAAGCTATTATTTCTCCCGAAACGGTTTACTTTGTATTTCCTATGTCATTATTGCAGGAATGACCGGAAGTAAGCTAAATCGAGCCTTTATCCGTTCCCGGGGGCGTTTTATGGAAACTATGAAGTAGAAGCTCGAAACTAGATCGTTTTGGGATGCGTGCATGAAGATTGGAGGCTGGAATCTGCCACAACACATCTATTCGATCGACCAGAGTACCCAGTCGGTCGACCATGGAGTTTAACAGAGAAGCAGCGTTGCCATCACTGTATTGGACGGTCGATCGACTGTGCCACTTGGTCGATCGGCCAGGTCTCGAAGCTGTGATTTCTTTTAACGCATTCGTCTTTTAAAAGCCCACTTGTAATTTATCTTTTGGGCAGAACGTTTATCAGTAGTACGTAACAATAATTTAGGTTATGCTTTTCATTATTCAACAACTGAAGTTTTAGATCTAGTTTTGGGAACGAAGAAGTAGAGGCTACGGATTTCAATCGATTGTTTTGTTCATCAAATCCTTTAGTAAGCTTTAATTCAATTTCAATTTTCACTTGTTCTTGTTTATTTTAATTCTAGTTTCTACCAATTTATGTTTAAGCAATTTAAGTTTAATCCTTTAGTTTTAAATTCCAATTCAATCATGTCAATTTTATTCTATGTCTTTAATTTTGCAATTGTTATATTCTTAATCATGCATAGCTAAATTCTATGCTAGGAATTAGGGAATCCATGGTGTAGATACCCGTATCCGTCGATATTGGAATTTATAGAGAACCCGACAAACACCCGATGATGATAGGACACATGTATTCTTCAGTTGTCATTGTCATTATTTGGGCTCGTTTTACGATGTAGAATGAGCGTTGTCGACGGAGTATTTTATTAATTTAAATGATATTTAAATTAAAGCTTTTTTTTAGGTGAATTCAATTTATTTTATTTTATTTTGAATTTATTTTCTCAAGTTTATTTTATTGAAAATAAAATAAATATTTGATTTGAAAAATCATTTTATGAGTGTATTTGATTTGAAAAATCATTTATTTTAATGTGTTAATCGATTTGAAAAATCGATTTAAAAATCGAAAAAACTCGTTTCAAACACGTGTTTTGGAGCTCGATTATAGCTTGGTTTTTGAGCCCGTTTTCTTTACGAATTGGCACGAATCTCGAGTACACTAACCAACCTAAGCCTCTACCCATCTAACCACCAAGAAAACCCCTCACAAACCCTCTCAAACCCTCACAAAAGCTGCTGGACAACAGCTATGTGCAAACCGAGCCCGTCTGCCTCTCCCCCCTTTTACCCTACCTTAACTCCTTATAAATACCACCCCTTCACCATACATTCATTCCTCTAAGTTCTCCATACATACAACCATCATTCACAAGCTTTAAACTCCAGAAACAAACCCTAATTGCCTCCCAAAAACCCAAAACAAAACCGACATACAAACAGAGAATCAGTTTGTGTGTCCTCTTTGAAACCATTCGTCCTCCCTTCAAACCTCCATCAAAATTCGAGTTTCTTGTTCCAAATTAACCATAAAACATCCATCTACACATTAGGTAAATATTTACGAGCCAAATTGCCCTTGAGAGTACACGAATTCCCTCGAAAAACAGAGTGTTATACACTCTGTTTTCGCGGCTTTTCCTGTCTGTCCAGTTCTGTTTGTGCTCGTTTTTGGTGCCCAATAACTCAAAAAGAACAGGGATTGTTTTAAGATATCTGTTCTCCTCTCTTTCTAGTTTTCAAAACATCTGTTAAATCGAATTTTCACCGTGAAACGAGAGAGAAATCGCAGTTTGAAAGTTGCTGTCCAGATTTGCAAAAAACGTGTTGTTTGCTTTGTTTCTTCGTCGACGACGGCCTCTCGAGATAAAATCTACCATCGATTACGACCCAAGACGGTGTCAACGATATATGTAGGTTGAGGGTGCATCAAATCCTCCTCTTTCTCCCTTTTATTTCGTTTTTTATGTTTGTTTTCTTATAGTTCGTTTTTGTTTGTTTATCGTTTTTGTTTATCGATTGATATCATTAACTATGAAACTAGTTTAGTCCGAGTATGAGTTAAAGTACCACCATGAACACCCGCGTTGACTTGAGATGGGAAAGAAACCGCTACATCAGTCGGTCGTAACCCCCGTCTCATTTACATATCCTCGTGTTCAAGGTAGGGCATTAATAAAACGAATTCTAACTTCGCTCTTCGCTTTTGACCCCTCTTTTGTTTCGTGTGATTCGACCCACCTTAGGACCATTCACATGTTAGTTCGACCTCTTATTGTTAACATATAACTCATTTAGATGACATTAGATCAATTTAATAACCTAATTAGACACGTTAAGGTACATCGACATAGCTTTAAAAATCAACTGACGATTCTATAACTTAATTGAATGCATCTCTCTCTTTCACCTAATTTCTCGCTAGTATAAGAGTGCATGATTAGCACCTTCTTATTAACACTCGATGAGTTAATTTATTTAGCAAACTTGACCTAATTTGACCCCTAAGGCCGTGTAGAATACACCTTTGCGCGACATCCTTCCAATCGATCAACGTTGTTTCTAACTCGTTTTCTAACTTGTTTCCTATCCCGTTTCGCAATCATCTATCTAACCTAATGAATCTAACCTAAGGATTAGGGTATGCTAGACCGTGTAGGCCGTGTTTGGCCGTGTCCTTGTAGTCCCTTTTCTCGTTGTTTTCTCATCTTTATCTCGTTATTTCGTATCTTGTAATTACTTTGTTTATCGAGTCGTGTTTGGTAGTTTGTTTGTAATTTTCAAGTTAGTTTTCTCTTATCGAGTCAAAACCTCTTTCAAAAACCTTAGTATTGTTTGTTTAGATGGTTGTGCCCTAATGCATGTAAGAGTGTAGTAAATCGCATGTTGTTTAAAGCAACATGGCCCGGTTTATGCTAATGCATGCTTTGGTGTGTGACCCAATGTCTAATTCGATAAGATTAAGTGAAAGCACGCATTACGAGGAGTGACCCAAGGCCGTGAGTCATGTGAGCCATGGGCCACCCCTTTGTGCACGTTTCCGTAGGCCGAATTGGCCGTATAATGCGTCTTGTACGGTTTTGTGTATAGCGTTGTATTTTAGATCGAGTTGTATCTTTAATTTCTTGTTATGTCGGCATGAAATGGCTGGGTTGTAATAGGGTAGATCCCAACGGCTCCCCCATTCCCATCAAGCCTTGTTTGTTTGCTTTACATGTTGTTAGATCAATCAACCCACATGCTAAATTACAACTTTGACAAAGTTAGTTTAGTTGCATCTAAAACGACATAGAAATTGTTGTCACATGTTAGGGTTTTAAAACGATGTTTGCATATCACATATCGTAGTAGCTATGACCTTGTTTGAAATCCGACACTTGACTTAGTAGAGGCCGTTATGGACGGGCGGGGTTAGGTGTCCTTATGGGCTTCCTAACACGTACCCTCACCCCTTACTCAAGATCTATGGTTTGTGGATCCGTCTAAATATCATTGGATTACGAGAGTCATTCTAATCGAGTGATATAGGGTACAAGTCTTTATCTTTAATCACTCGTAGTCGATCGACTTTATGCTTTTCGATGAAAGGTGTAAAGTTGACTTGAACGGTTCCAAGTTCCCAAAAAACTTGGTGGCGACTCTAATTTGTCTTAATTCGATTCGAAAGAACCTCGAGTCGATTATGCCTAGTGTGGATCCCGTGGACGCAGCCTTCCGAGGGCCTTGTCCACGCTTTGGCGACTCCACTGGGAAAAGAGGACTAGTTACACTTTGTTTCTAGGGTCTTTTCCTCCGAGGTGAAACTTGAAAAGAAAGTATTGGAAAGTAAAACATTACTCATAGTGCTACGATTCATGCATAAACCCTTAAGGACTTTCCCGGGCCGTCCCAGCGTTTCTTTGTGATGCGTGGGGGGCGACGTCCCACTATGCCAGGAACTTGCACATTGCTTGCTTCCGGTCCTCCTCCTCGTGGTTCTTGATGGTGGGGATGCTCTTCTAGGTACTCTACCTAAAGGCCCTTGCTCTATAAGACCCAAAAAGGATGGCGGGCATATACCTTCTTGTAGAAGACTTGCCGAGACTTAGAGATGTCTAGGAGCATACATCCTTGTAACATGTGAATGACAATGTGCGAAATGAATTTCCCGAGTCTTTTCAAATTTTCCATGTCCATTTCAAAACCGAACTTTTGAACGACTTACTTTCAAAATTAGCATGATATTAAAAACGCGGAATGCTGCCCAAATAAGACTAGAATTTTTGGCCAAAAATAAGCTTTTATAGCCGGCATGCTGCCCATTTCAAATCTCATTTTCAAAACAATTATTCGTTTTTTTCAAATTCAATCCAAAATGTTTCTCGAACCTCAACCAAGCATGAAATGCATCGAGTCGTGTCCGGGTCCTGGCCGTGTTAGGCCAGGCGTTTTTCATTCCAAGAGTCTAGAACACGACCCTGTTGGGTCACCCAAGCTCACCTCTTGGGATTCGAGTCATGTTGGTCGACCAATTGGTCTAGGATAGTCCACAGAAACGTCCAAGCTAGGCCATTTAGGGCGTTTCACTTGAACCTATGGGCTATGTTAGTCCAATCACGGGTTTAGTCACACCGAGTCCAGTTTAGAATCGAGCTATGACAGTTCGAGTCATGTCGTTTTGTGGAGTCTACAATAAATCGAGGTCTAAATCCAACCGTGAGTCGAACCTTTGGTTAGTTAGTCTCAAGTCGAGTCTTTGCTTGAGTCAAGTTGGTGTCGTGTCCTTAAGTGTGCAGGGGCTCTTACTTTAAATATTGATTCGGTTCGGGGTTTTCTTGTAGAAAGGCCGCCCAAAACCCGACGTCAAGCAATGGAAGATGCTGTCAACAAGCTCACCGAGGCCGTGAACCTCATGATGACCCGAATGGATGCAATCGAATCTAAGCTGGGTGAAGATTCCCCTCTATCTACCCACCTCACTGACCGGAGAAACGGTTCAAGTTCATTGAAGACCGTCTCGAAACTCTCCCGGGGAAGAACATCCACTACGAAAATGCTAGGGCCTATGCCCCGATTCAGATAAGTTGCCCACAAACATGGTACTCACCGATATCCCAAAGTTTAAGGGCACAAAGATCCAGACACCATGTTAAGGCCTATAAGGGGTACTTAGCACTGAAAGGAGTACCTGCTGACATGCTCTCTGAAATTTTCGCTCAATCTCTGGATGAACACCCGAAGGCGTGGTTCTACAATCTGGACCTTAAGAACTTCCCCACTTTCGAAGATATCACGGTGGAGTTTTGTAAGCATTATGCTGACAATGTCGAGATTCGGACCAACATAAGAACGCTAGAGGTTATGACACAGAAAGACAAAGAAGGCTTTATCAAATTCCTTGCAAGATGGGGCGCTGAAAGCGTGAAATTAGCCAAGAAGCCTGACGAAGTTGAAATGGTAGATAAGTTCGTAAAGAATCTACGACCTATTTACCGCAATGCTCTTAAATACCAGAATTTTGGCTCTTTCAAAGAATTGATAAGAATCGGGATAAAGGTAGAAGATGATGTCATAAGGGCAGAGGCTGAAAAGCCGAAAGGGTACCAAGGGGCCTCATCGTCTAAGGCCAAGGCCCCAGCAACGACCCATTTTGATGAAGCCATCAATCTCTTAGAAGGGCAACCGAAGAAGTCCCAGCGCCAAACACCTAGGGCATTCACCGATATTGGATGCACTTATACATATGCTCTCCAAAGGCTCATAGCCCAAGAAAAGCTGAAGCCTATTGGTCCGACTCCGGACCCTCCCGCTGATCAACAAGGTAAATGGTATAAACCAAATGCCTACTGTGCCTTTCATCAAGGGAAAGGCCATGATACTGAAAGGTGTTATCGACTGAAGCACGAAATTCAAGACATGATTGAGAGTGGAACACTCCCAATCCCAACTGTTAAACCCAATAACATCACCAATCCATTTGCCGATCACGCCAACTTTGTTTCTGTCGAAGACAATGTCGATTATTCCCATCTTATCCGCCCATGTCACTTGAAAGGGGTGTTTATCGGGAAAATATTTGTGGATTGCTTTGAATTCTGGCCAAACCCGAAGAATGAAATTCAAGTCGGGAGTCTTGCTCTAGAATGTACTCCTCTCGTTAACGAAGTTAATAAAGGACAATTCGATTCACCAACCTTCATCACTGGCGTAGATCCTCAGAGGACTACCTCAGGATGGAGGCAGACCATCAAAGGGATCAAGGACAAGAGCCGAGCATCTAAGTTGATAGCTGAACAAGGGAAAGCTCATGACCAGATTTGAAATTATGAGTCGGGATCTGTTTTCTTATCTTAGTCGAGTCGAGTCTAGGACTTTCTTTTCCTGAAGTTGAGTCGTTTGTTCCGCGATGACCTAGGGTGTGTCCTAGGAATCGTTCCTTCGAGTCTGTTATGCATTTGTCGTTCGCAGTTTCGTTTCCAAATATGTCTTGTTTCCAATCCTCAATCATTCCGAAAACATGATAAAATGCACAACACAGTTTGTCGACTCCGCTGGGGACCGAACCCAGAGTCTCTGGTTTCGCAGACCGAACATATTCAAAGGCATCCCTGGGGTAGAAATATGTCATGTTTCAAAATGTAAGGATACTTTAGGATCCCGTGTCTGTTTCCTTTACCTATTCCATGTCTGGCGGTAGAACACCTCCATCAGAACCAGTGCTTTTGACAAGCTTTTAGATGATTCTAGGACGAACCCGGACTAGCTCCTTGTTTTCCATATCGATGACGGGAGGCAAGCTTTTTTCCCACAGAATCATCCCCTCTCGAAGAGAGAAGATATCAACCCGTTCTAACAAGGAATTGTTAGTTCTTACCCAAATTAGTTGGCGAAGCCCAGTTTTCAAGATGTATCCATTTATGACTAAGAGAATGAATAGAAGATCATT
The DNA here is from genome assembly GCF_048544455.1 of Silene latifolia. Classification (NCBI taxonomy): domain Eukaryota; kingdom Viridiplantae; phylum Streptophyta; class Magnoliopsida; order Caryophyllales; family Caryophyllaceae; genus Silene; species Silene latifolia. Next base: position 452,574,359 of record NC_133538.1, read on the forward strand.
TTCAAAGAGAGAAAAAAGATGAAAAAGAATGAAAAAATGAGAAAAAGAGAAAAATTGGAAAAATGAAAAAAAATGAAAAAAAAAAGAAAAATGAAACAAAGATGAAAGAAAAAGAAAAAAAGAAAAAAAAAAGATGTTGAAGTTATTGCGGAATGCTTTTTGGTTGAATGTCGAAGTTACGGAAGCCAGAATTCAAGTCAAGTACCCATAGTTGAGGTTCAATGGGCGAAGCCCAAAAGCTTAAGTAGTAACCTCTTTACCCTCTAAGTCCTTCCTGAGACAGTTACAAAGGGATAGTCGGGAATTTTGAGAATTATTCCGCTTGTGTTGTTACACCCAGCCTTTAGGGTCCAGACATGGAAATTTGAACCCACATCATTTTTCAACCCATTTGAACTCGTGGTTCATCAAACCCGAGACACCCATTCCAACCACATCAGCAGCCATAGCCCTTGGCCTTAGCACCACAAAACAAACCTTCAGAATGATGGTTAACCATTCCAACTTGTTATTACCAAGCTCCACATCCCAAAAGATCCAAGCCTTTTACACCTAACCCCAAACACGGGATTTAACGGTACTTTACAGGCTAGAATGGGATATGACATGATACCTTAGGTGAAACCTTCGAGTGTGTACACACAATCAATATGCCAATTTAATGCACCTTGATCGAACTACGTCGGATTTTATTTCGCTCCACGCGAATACGTAGGCAGTCCTTCAGAATAAGGGATTCAATCCACTCATCAACCAAGTTGTCATCTTGTCGGTTTCTTACGGGTCTTAACCAAGTCCAAATGAAGCCACCTTTGTTTGAGTCGGTCTTAACACTCGATGTAGGCTAGGATAAGGATATAGGTTCAGATGAGTAGTGTCAAGTCTCGGAATGAGCTTTATCTAACGGTGTAGGCAAAGATGCTTAGTCAGATAGATGTGGGTTTGTGTTGGGAACAGAAAATATGAAAAACCCGCTGAAAAGAAAGAAGGCGTGGAAGAAAAATAGTAAAAGCCCGCTAAAAAGAAAGAAGGCGGTGGCAAGAAATGATGAAAACTCGCTGAAAAGAAAGGAGGCGAGGAGAAGAGTGACAGAATGTTCCCAACAAGAGTGATGTGTGATGTCTAAGTGTTCTCATAAAATCAGTCTGTGTTTAGTGTCTGGGCGAAGCCAACGTTGTTGCTCTATGAGTTTAATCCTCCTTGTCAATGCCAAGTGATCATGATTCCCATGTGCCCTCGGGAGCACGCCCATGACATACGATATCTACATCCCAAGTCGACGACCTTGTGATTCCCATTTGCCATCTTTTGGCACCAGAATGGCCAATTTACTTTTCTATCCCCATCAAGTCCATAATTGAATTAAAACCCGTGCACACTTACGGTTTTATTTTCCTTTTTTGTTTGACGGTAGCGGGCTACGCCCACGTTGTTTACGGGTCATACGAAGTGTCTGAGTCGTATTTCATGCTCACCCGTCAAGGTTCGATTTCAAAATGCCAAAGATTTCAGAATTCCGAAATTTCAAAAACTTTTTGCGAATTATGGGATAGATGATCCAAGTAGTGGTACATTTCAAGTCAAGGTTCAAATCTCAAAGTTCAAAATCAAATTTTGGGTCGACGACCCAACATCCAAGTGATTCATTTCAAATTCAAAATTTGGGTCGATAGCCCAATTATTCAAAATTTTCAACATGTTCAAATTTCGGGTCGATGACCCAGTCTTTCAAACTCAAATTTCGGGTCGATGACCCAACATTCCAAGTGATGTCAAATTCAAAATTTGGGTCGATGACCCAATTATTCAAAATTTTCAAATTCAATTTTCGGGTCGATGACCCAATCTTTCAAATGATCTAATTTTAGGATCGATGATCCAAATGTGCTTATGTGATGATTATTGCTAGTACGTTTTTGTGTTTCAAATGTAGCAGGATATGCTTCAACTGGGGGCTCTAAAGTCTCCGACTTTAGAGCCATTGCAAATGGGGCTCTGAAGCCGCTGGCTTCAGAGACCATTATTAGGATGTAAAGGATGATATCCACCAAGAATTCAATTCAATACAAGAGTATGAAATGGAAGAATTCCGTAGCTGAAATCAAATGATGAGAGCGGCGGCAACCTCCTCGGAAAGTCCCGTCCCATTCGGACAAGCGCCAGCAGATGATAAATTTTGGGTACGTGTCAACAGATGATGAATTTTGGACGAACGCCAGCCGATGATAAACTTTGGGCATGTGTCAGCAGTTGCCGAACTACGACGCGGGTTTGATTCCGTCAGAAACGGATACGTAGGCGCCTAAGGATAAGGCTCAATCCATCATATATGCAACTTTATGGGTCGACGACCAACAATGACAATTTGACGCAATGTAAGCAAGAGTTAATCCCCGACGAAGTTTCGTATGATCTCTTCTTATGGTCAAGTAGCTTATATACGCAAGTCTAACGGACTATAAACGACCCGAGAATCCTCGGTCGAGAGGGACTGGGGTGTACTTTGACTTTCGCCTTGTCCAAGCCTCAGTCAAAGTGGGGGCTCTGTAGATACCCGTATCCGTCGATATTGGAATTTATAGAGAACCCGACAAACACCCGATGATGATAGGACACATGTATTCTTCAGTTGTCATTGTCATTATTTGGGCTCGTTTTACGATGTAGAATGAGCGTTGTCGACGGAGTATTTTATTAATTTAAATGATATTTAAATTAAAGCTTTTTTTTTAGGTGAATTCAATTTATTTTATTTTATTTTGAATTTATTTTCTCAAGTTTATTTTATTGAAAATAAAATAAATATTTGATTTGAAAAATCATTTTATGAGTGTATTTGATTTTAAAAATCATTTATTTTAATGTGTTAATCGATTTGAAAAATCGATTTAAAAATCGAAAAAACTCGTTTCAAACACGTGTTTTGGAGCTCGATTATAGCTCGGTTTTTGAGCCCGTTTTCTTTACGAATTGGCACGAATCTCGAGTAAACTAACCAACCTAAGCCTCTACCCATCTAACCACCAAGAAAACCCCTCACAAACCCTCTCAAACCCTCACAAAAGCTGCTGGACAGCAGCTATGTGCAAACCGAGCCCGTCTGCCTCTCCCCCCTTTTACCCTACCTTAACTCCTTATAAATACCACCCCTTCACCATACATTCATTCCTCTAAGTTCTACATACATACAACCATCATTCACAAGCTTTAAACTCCAGAAACAAACCCTAATTGCCTCCCAAAAACCCAAAACAAAACCGACATACAAACAGAGAATCAGTTTGTGTGTCCTCTTTGAAACCATTCGTTCTCCCTTCAAACCTCCATCAAAATTCGAGTTTCTTGTTCCAAATTAACCATACAACATCCATATACACATTAGGAAAAGATTTACGAGCCAAATTGCCCTTGAGAGTACACGAATTCCCTCGAAAAATAGAGTGTTATACACTCTGTTTTCGCGGCTTTTCCTGTCTGTCCAGTTCTGTTTGTGCTCGTTTTTCGTGCCCAATAACTCAAAACGAGCAGGGATTGTTTTAAGATCTCTGTTCTACTATCTTTCTAGTTTTCAAAACATCTTTTAAATCGAATTTTCACCGTGAAACGAGAGAGAAATCTCAGTTTGAAAGTTGCTGTCCAGATTTGCAAAAAACGTGTTGTTTGCTTTGTTTCTTCGTCGACGACGGCCTCTCGAGATAAAATCTACCATCGATTACGACCCAATACGGTGTCAAAGATACATGTAGGTTGAGGGTGCATCAAATACTCCTCTTTCTCCCTTTTATTTCGTTTTTTATGTTTGTTTTCTTATAGTTCGTTTTTGTTTGTTTTTCGTTTTTGTTTATCGATTGATATCATTAACTATGAAACTAGTTTAGTCCGAGTATGAGTTAAAGTACCACCATGAACACCCACGTTGACTTGAGATGGGAAAGAAACCGCTACATCAGTCGGTCGTAACCCCCATCTCATTTACATATCCTCGTGTTCAAGGTAGGGCATTAATAAAACGAATTCTAACTTCGCTCTTCGCTTTTGACCCCTCTTTTGTTTCGTGTGATTCGACCCACCTTAGGACCATTCACATGTTAGTTCGACCTCTGATTGTTAACATATATCTCATTTAGATGACATTAGATCAATTTAATAACCTAATTAGACACGTTAGGGTACATCGACATAGCTTTAAAAATCAACTGACGATTCTGTAACTTAATTGAATGCATCTCTCTCTTTCACCTAATTTCTCGCTAGTATAAGAGTGCGTGATTAGCACATTCTTATTAACACTCGATGAGTTAATTTAATTAGCGAACTTGACCTAATTTGACCCCTTAGGCCGTGTAGAATACACCTTTGAGCGACATCCTTCCAATCGATCAACGTTGTTTCTAACTCGTTTTCTAACTTGTTTCCTATCCCGTTTCTCAATCATCTATCTAACCTAATGAATCTAACCTAAGGATTAAGGTATGCTAGACCGTGTAGACCGTGTAGACCGTGTTTGGCCGTGTCCTTGTAGTCCCTTTTCTCGTTGTTTTCTCATCTTTATCTCGTTATTTCGTATCTTGTAATTACTTTGTTTATCGAGTCGTGTTTGGTAGTTTGTTTGTAATTTTCAAGTTAGTTTTCTCTTATCGAGTCAAAACCTCTTTCAAAAACCTTAGTCTTGTTTGGTTAGATGGTTGTGCCCTAATGCATGTAAGAGCGTAGTAAATCGCATGTTGTTTAAAGCAACATGGCCCGGTTTATGCTAATGCATGCTTTGGTGTGTGACCCAATGTCTAATTCGATAAGATTAAGTGAAAGCACGCATTACGAGGAGTGACCCAAGGCCGTGAGTCATGTGAGCCGTGGGCCACCCCTTTGTGCACGTTTTCCTAGGCCGAATTGGCCGTATAATGCGTCTTGTACGGTTTTGTGTATAGCGTTGTATTTTAGATCGAGTTGTATCTTTAATTTCTTGTTGTGTCGGCATGAAATGCCTGGGTTGTAATAGGGTAGATCCCAACGGCTCCCCCATTCCCATCAAGCCTTGTTTGTTTGCTTTACATGTTGTTAGATCAATCAACCCACATGCTAAATTACAACTTTGACAAAGTTAGTTTAGTTGCATCTAAAACGACATAGAAATTGTTGTCACATGTTAGGGTTTTATAACGATGTTTGCATATCACATATCGTAGTAGCTATGACCTTGTTTGAAATCCGACACTTGACTTAGTAGAGGCCGTTATCGACGGGCGGGGTTAGGTGTCCTTATGGGCTTCCTAACACGTACCCTCACCCCTTACTCAAGATCTATGGTTTGTGGATCCGTCTAAATACCATTGGATTATGAGAGTCATTCTAATCGAGTGATATAGGGTAGAAGTCTTTATATTTAATCACTCGTATTCGATCGGCTTTATGCTTTTCGATGAAAGGTGTAAAGTTGACTTGAACGGTTCCAAGTTCCCAAAAAACTTGGTGGCGACTCTAATTTGTCTTAATTCGATTCGAAAGAACCTTGAGTCGATTATGCCTAGTGTGGATCCCGTGGACGCAGTTCCCGAGGGCCTTGTCCACACATGGCGTCATGAGTTGATTTTATTAAGTCTAGGTTGAACCCATACCGGTCTTATTTACTGCTGTGAGACTTTACCCCTTTGCTAGATTGAGAGATTAGCGGAGTTAAATTTCTTACAAGTAATTGGAAAGACTAGTGGAGCGAAAGCATTTTTGTTTCTTCCTAGGGTGGAAAAAAGACCGAGAGGCTTAATTCGAATAGGGACTTAGAGGACCTATTTGACATCCTGAGACGGTATTGGACAGACCTTGACTTTGCTTGACTGACCCTTAGGCCATGGTGAACCGAAGTTCCTAGCTGCTTTTTAATTATCTATTTGAAACTTCATTCAGATTTCAGTAATTAGTCTAGAATCAACCAACCAACCCCCCCCCCATAATTGTTACTTCAATAGATTAAACATAGCAAATAGAATTGATCTTGTCTCTCTGTGGTTCGACCCTTACTATTGTAAATTTAATTTTGATACAAAACGACGGTATCAAATTTTGGCGCCGTTGCCGGGGAGATGGTGTAATTCTGTTTGCTTTATTTTTAGTTTATTTTTCTTGTCTCAAGGAACTTTGGTTCCTTGAGGCCGTTGCTTATCTTTTCCTTCTAGTTTTGCTTGTGCACAGTTAGAAGAAGATTTCGAGAGGAAGACTTGAGTACTCCCGATTTTGCTACAATCATGCCAACCATATATGATCATTCTCAGCCAAAGGTACAAGATATTCCTCAGGGATTTAGCCTCCCTGTTCCTACACAGGGGACTTTTGACATCCGCCCCTCTCACATCTCTTTAGTGGAGCGGAATCTGTTTGTGGGATTACCAGATGAAGATCCTGGGAAGCATATGGAGATCTTCACGGATTACGCTCATTCCCATACCCGCACTACTGGAGTGACTCAAGATGAAGTAAAGGAGACATTATTTCTATACTCCTTGAAAGATTCTCGTGAGTGGTACCGCTACCTTGATAAGGTAGCAAATGGAGTTACAAATTTGGACATCTCTAGCTTTAGCTTTCTATAAAAGATATTATCCGCCTGTGAAAACCAATGCTTTGAGAAGTCAAATCACAAATTTCCAGCAAGGACCCGAAGAGGAATTACATGAAGCATGGGTCCGTTTCAAGAAACTAGTTCGATCTGTTCCTCACCACGGTTTTCAGCAGTGGTACCTTTGCAACCAATTTTATAATGCCTTGTACGATGACTACAGGGTCATCCTTGATGCGGCTGCAAATGGTAGGTTCCAAAACAATGTGGAGTCTAATAAAGGTTGGAACACTATTGAGGAGATGGCAGTTCATAGAGCTGAATATGGGAGTTCGCGTGGAAATTCGCAAAAGCCAAGTGATGAAATGAGTGTCGTTGCAACACTCATAGCTTCTATTACTGCCCGGCTCAAAAAGCTCGAGACTTCTAAAGCTTCCGAAAAGAAATTTGAAATTTCTGTTCATAACTCAGATGAGACCGCGGAATTGAGAGAAATAATCCGAGCTCTTTTGGTTCAAGTCACGAAAATAGAAGAAGCTGGGATTGAATCTGCAAGGAATTTCGAGAAGCAGTTGGAAATTTTAGCGGCTAACCAAATCGCAAATTATTCAAGCAATCGTGAGGTTCCTATCGAGACACTTAATACAATTCACCTCTGCAGTGGTCTCTCATATGACGGTCCTGATAAGCCAAGAAAAGACTCGGAAAATAATGAAAAGTCAGATTTAAATTCTGGTGCGAAAACGAACTCTCATCGCAAGAAGAGGTGGTCGATCGACCAACAACATCAGTCGATCGACCAGAATCTCTGACGAAAAAGCTTCTGACCAGGAACTATTTGAACCCAACGCCAGTGGTCGACCGACCAACAACATCAGTCGATCGACCAAAGTTCCTGACGAAAAAGCTTCTGACCAGAAACTGTTCTAACCCAACGCATTTGGTCGATCGACCGAGCCCAATGGTCGATCGCCTGGGTCTCCAGTGCTGAACGAAAATCCGTCAATTGAATTGCAACATACCTCAGCCAGTGATGATTTGACGGAGATTTTAAACATTCGGAAGACGAAAATTGTCGACCCTAAGACAAGTGTTGCAGTCCCGTATCCGGAGCGTTTAAAGAATACAAAGTTGGAGCATAAGTTCGGTTAGTTTTTGGAGATCGTCAAGAATCTTGAGGTAACCATTCCTTTCACTGATTTAATTACCCAGGTACCTTCTTACACTAAGTTTATGAAGGATATTTTGAATCGTAAGAAAATTTTTAATGATGTTGGTACTATAGCTTTCACGGAGGAGTGTAATGTTCTTTCAAGAAACAACGTACCACCTAAATTAAAAGACCCGGGTAGTTTTTCAATTCCATGCACTATAGGTATCCATGAATTTGGGAAAGCCCTTTGTGATCTAGGGGTCAGTGTCAGTGTTATGCCATAATCTGTGTGTGAAAAATTGAATATAGGTAACCTTAAGGTGACCAGTATGACCCTTCATATGGCAGATAGATCGATTCAAAGACCCTTAGGAATTTTAGAAGATGTACCCGTTCGAGTGGGTAAGTTCTTTATTCCTGTCGATTTCGTCGTTTTAGACATTGCTGAGGATAGTCAGATACCTATTATCTTAGGTAGACCATTTTTACATACGGCTGGGGTCGTGATAGATGTCAAACGCGAAGTCTTGACCTTGGAGGTAGGGGATGACACAATTGAGTTCAGTCTTGCTCGCACTGCGACTGTACCTATTGATGATGATACGTGTTATTCCGTTGATATTGTTGATAGGGCTGTTAATTGTAACTGGAGGGAATCCTTAGCCAAGGATCCCTTAGCTGATTTAACCTGTTTAGGTGAGTGTGCAGTTAATCCAGCGGAGAAAGCTGATGAGCTGGATGTTTTGGAAGCAGTAATGGAAGACCACAAGCTCATAGAGGAAGAAGATGAGATGATCATAAACTTGGCCAACGAGAATTTGGTAAACACTTGCTATACCATTGAAGCTGATTCTGCCTATGTTGTTGAGGTAAAGGTGCCAGAGCGTAAGCCACTTCCTCCTAATCTTAAGTATGTCTTTTTAGATGATACGGAGCAATGCCCAGCTATTGTTAGTGCTAAGCTTGATGATAACTAGCTTTCTGCTTTGATGTGTGTACTTAAGAAAAACAGGAAAGCTTTAGGTTACTCTTTGGATATTATTAAGGGCATCAGCCCTGACATTTGTATGCACAGAATTGAGCTGGAGGAGGGCCACAAGCCTTACAGACAGGGTCGGCGAAAGCTAAATCCGAAGATGCAGGAGGTTGTCATGGCTGAGGTGATAAAATTACTCGATGCAGGTATTATTTATACAGATTGGCAACTCCAAGTGGGTTAGCCCGGGCCAGTAGTCCCGAAGAAAGGAGGGACCACTGTGGTACAAAATGATAAAAATGAATTAATACCAACTCGAGTTGTAACAGGTTGGCGGATGTGCATTGACTACAGACAGTTAAATGCCGCCACAAAGAAAGACCATTTCCCCCTCCCTTTCGTTGACCAGATGACCGAAAGACTAGCCTCTAATAATTTTTTCTGTTTCTTAGACGGATATTCAGGGTTCTTTCAGATCCCTATTCATCCGGATGATCAGAGTAAGACCACTTTTACCTGTCCACAGGGTGTTTTTGCATACCGCAGAATGCCTTTGGGATTGTGTAACGCCCCAGCTACCTTTCAGAGGTGCATGATGGGGATTTTTTCTGATTATATAGAAAATATTATGGAGGTATTTATGGATGATTTCTCAGTTTATGGTAATGACTTTGATCATTGTTTAGCTAACCTTGATAAAGTCATGCAGCGTTGTATTGATGTTGATCTTATTTTAAACTGGGAAAAATGTCAGTTCATGGTCAATGAGGGAGTTGTGTTGGGACATTTGATTTCTGATAAGGGCATACATGTTGATAAAGCAAAAGTGCAAGTGATTGAGCAACTGCCTCCTCCTATGAATGTTAAAGGAGTGAGGAGTTTCCTTGGCCATGTTGGTTTTTAACGGCGGTTCATTAAGGATTTTTCGAAAACTGCTAAACCACTTACACAATTGCTTCTTAAAGATGCTGTTTTTGAGTTTACTGATGAGTGCCTTTTAGCTTTTAACAGGTTAAAGGAGGCTCTAGTTTCTCGCGCAATCATTCAAATTACTGATTGGGACCTCCCATTCGAGATTATGTGTGATGCTAGCGATTATGCGATTGGTGCAGTTTTAGGACAGCGGAAAAATAATGTTTTGAATGCCATATATTATGCGAGCCAAACTCTGGATGAGGCTCAAGTTAACTATTACACTACTGAGAAGGAGTTTCTAGCTGTAGTTTTTGCCTTAGATAAATTTCGGTCTTATTTGTTGGGTTCTAAGGTTATTGTTTATACAGACCATGCAGCCCTGAAGACTCTCTTTCATAAGAAGGATGCGAAGCCGAGGCTTTTGAGGTGGATACTCCTTTTGCAGGAGTTTGATTTGGAGATCAAGGATAAGAAAGGTGCAGAGAATGTGGTGGCTGACCATTTATCTCGTCTGCAGCTGACAGAAAGGGAGGATTCGTTACCCATTAATGATTCTTTTTCTGATGAGAGTCTGTTAGGTATTACAAATTCGGGGTCTTATCCACCTCCGTGGTTTGCTAATTTTGCAGTGACAGGTAAAATACCACCCAAGCTTTCATGGCAGCAGAAGAAGCGGTTCGCTTATGATGCTAGACAATACTTTTGGGATGATCCATTTGTTTTCAAGGAATGTGCAGACGGTCTTATCCGGAGATGTGTGCCTCAATGGGAGGTCAATGATATCCTAGAAGCTTGCCACTCTTCTGCCTATGGTGGTCACCATGGTCCGTCTCGGACTGTGGCTAAGGTACTCCAATCTGGTTTCTATTGGCCAACTTTGCATGCAGATAGTCGAAATTTTGTTGTTGAGTGCGATGCTTGTTAAAGATCGGGGAATATTTCAAAGAGACATGAGATGCCACAGGTAGGCATTTTAGAGGTTGAGATTTTTGATGTCTGGGGTATTGATTATCAAGGACCCTTTCCGAGCACTCAAGGTAATAAATATATCCTCGTAGCTGTAGATTATGTGTCCAAATGGGTAGAAGATGTTGCTACCCCTCATTGCGATGCAAAAGCCGTGATTAAGCTGTTTAAAACGATAATCTTCCCTCGTTTTGGTGTCCCTAGGGTTGTCATTAGCGACGGAGGTATGCATTTTAAAGAAAAATAACTTTGTGCTATGTTGACTAAATTCGGTGTCCAACATCGTAGAGGTTTGGGGTATCATCCCCAAACTAGTGGTCAAGTTGAGATTTCTAACCGAGAATTGAAAGAAATGTTAGCTAAAGTTGTTTCTAAATCACGGAAAGATTGGAGTCTTAAATTGGATGATGTCTTGTGGGCTTACAGGACTGCGTTTAAAACGCCAATTGGGGTGTCACCATTCCGATTGATTTATGGTAAGACATGTTATTTGCCTGTTGAATTGAAACGTAAATCTTGGTGGGCTATTTGTGATTTGAATTTAGATCCTAACCTCTCTCGTGAGAAACGTATAACGCAGTTGAATGAGTTAGAGGAATTTAGGCTGCTGGCCTATGATAATTCTAGGATCTACAAGGAGAAGACGAAGCGATGGCATGACAAGAGGATCATCAAGCGCGAGTTCAATGTCGGTGATAAGGTACTCCTTTTTAATGCTCGTATCCGTTTATTTTCTGGTAAGCTGAAATCCAGGTGGAGTGGCCCTTATACGGTCACAATAGTTACAAAATTCGGATCAGTTGAATTGGAAACCTCATCTGGAGACCGATTCAAAGTGAATGGTCAATACGTGAAACACTATCACGGTGCAAGTGCATTTAATTTGTTGGGCAGGTCGAAGTACTATACTTTGACCCACTTTTAGAAGCTGCAAATTGAGGTAAGAAGGTCGTGCGGGACCTCTTAAACCAGCGCTAATCCCCAGGCAACCCGGCTAGTAAATTTTATGTAATTAGGAACTTTACAGTTTTATTTAATTAATTTACATTAGGAGCTTTAGCTTATTTCATTTTAATTAGCAATTTAGCTTATGGAAAGACGCGCGCCTTTGAGAATGTTTGCAGGTAATTATTTTATGCAAAGTGCGTGGGGCGATTTGCTGGATTTCGATGAGAGAAAGACGGGAAATTGAAGTTGAAAAAAAAGCAATTTTAACGTAATTGAGCTTAATTGCCAGTACTTGCAGTCGATCGACCAAGTGCATCAGTCGATCGACTGAAGAGAAAAAGTCGTAGAGTCATTAAAGGAAGATTGGTCGATCGACTGGGTCTGATAGTCGATCGACCACAGCGCGAAATCAGAGGGCAACTAAAAGGGAAGTTCTAATTCATTCTTTCATTCATTCATCATAACTCATTGATCGTAAAAAAAAAAAAAAAAAAAAAAACCCTAGTTCTTCCCCTTTTCGCGATTTTTCTTGCTAATCTACCCTTTAATCTCGATTTTTCTTGCTCAAATCCCCAAGTTCTAATCAAACGTATGTTTCTAATCCTCTTTTCGTCCTTTAAATTCGATTTTTGCTAAATATAAATGCCCAAATTTCGAGCAATGTCCCCTTGTTTCGAAAAAATTGATTTTGGGAAAATCGATTTGGGGCTAATTTCTTTGTCGAATTTGTGCTTTAATTGCATTTGCTATCCTATTCTTTGAATTTCGAGACATCTTAGCAACTAGTAGGAGTCTATTTTCGTTTTCCCCAAATTTTTCGAAACCCTTGTTTGATGATCGATTTCTGTTTGTGAATTAGGGTTTAATAATTTTCATTATTCAAGATTGTGGGAAGCTAGTTGTTGAGTTTGTTAATTTTTGTAGGAAGCATAAATGACGAAAGGGAAAGCAGTAGACCGCGGGCAGACAAGCAGTCAAGGAGCATCTAAACGGTCGCGGATTCCGCCGCTAATGATCGAGGCAACTACGGATAGTCTACCTGGCTATCCGTAGGTGATTTTCTCTACCTCTACTCAGTGAGCTAAATTTATTACCTTGGTCGAAAAAACAAAAGTTCAGGCAACCCGTTTTATTCATAAGCCAACTTTAGAGAAACTAGGGTGTCTTGAATCTGTTGTGTCTCTGCTAAATGGGACAGGGATGTCGGGATTGGTGGACATGGCTGAGTTCACTTACTATACTTTAACCCTTGAGTTTTTCTCTTCTTTTGCTTTCGACCTGGTTTCTTTTGAAGCTAATAAAAGTAGCTCATGTATTTCTTTTTGGCTGTTTAATGTTACTTACTCCTTGACATTAGCGGAGTTTTCTGGTTATTTGGGTCTTTGTTTCGAGGGTAATACCTCAGAATCTTCTGATGTGCACAGGGTAATGTGGTCGTGTATCTCAAACCTGGACGCCCCTAAGAGAAAGGGCACTTCCGTCAACTTACCCCCTTTTCGTTACTTCTTCCGGCTGATGGGCAATACCATCTTCGGCCGCAAAGAGTCAAATAATGTTAATACAATTGAATTGTCTATCTTGGCAGGCTACCTGAACATCGAGAGTCGGGTAGCCCGTATTTATAACATAGCTTATTTGACTGCCTCTCACTTTACACTATAAGTGAGGGTACCTCTTTGGCCACTATTGTTTGTGGTGGGCTGTTGACTCGTATAGCCCACCGTCTGGTTCTTGTTTTCCCTCGAGAGGAGGCTCCTCTAGACCCTCAGGCACGCTTCATAGACCTTGACTACGTCAAGTCTGTGAAGTGGGTCGATACTCGGGGTCGATGGAAGATTGATTCTTTCATTTGCGACCCCATCCCTATCCTTAGCCTCCCTCCCATCTTGCCCCTAACTACTGTTTTGGGGGCGACTCGCCCGTCCTTGCCTAGCTACAGGCTCGCTATTAGGGCGGGCACCACCACTGCTTCCACCTCGAGAGGAGCTCGCGCCTCCTCTTCACAGGCCCCCTCCTCATCCACTCCTGCTCCTACGGGTTTCCCGGCTACTTTTCGTCCCCCTACACCTATTTTTATCCCTGCGGTCATGGACCAAAGGGCGGTTTCACGTGTGTTGGGTGACTTGTGCAGGAGTTTTGATCAGCAGAGGATGGACATGGCTCTTGCCATGTACCCAGTTTACGAGGAGTTTGCTCGGACAGGGATGCTCCCACGGGGTCCCTGGACTCACCCGTCCTTCTTTGTTCCCCCGGTGGCCGGATATCCTCCGCCTGCTATGACGTCTACTCCTGCTGCCACTGCTGCTGAGAAGGAAGATGAGAACGACTCAGGGTCCGATGAGGCGAGTGGTTCCGAGTACGAGCCAGTGGACGACCGGTAGCAGATTTCTGCCTCCCCTTTTTTACGGCTGGTTTGGGGAGGCCGTTTTAGTGAGTTTCCGTTTCTTTTTCATTAGTTTCCATTTCCTTTGTAGATGTTTATATTCTCCCCGATTTTATTGTTGCTGCTGTTGATGTTTGCTGTTGAGCACAATGAGGGCATTGTGAGTTTTGGTTTGGGGAGGGTATATGCATATGTTTATTGCATTTGCATTTGTTATTTATTGCATTTCTGTTCCACGTTTATTGCATTTCAGCTTGCATTTGTTTTCACTATCAAAAAAAAAAATCAAAAAATTCAAAAATATCACGTTTACTTTAGCATGTAGGTCGAGTCGGAATGGATGGATTTCAATGATAAAATTGCTTTGCGTATTGTCTCATTGCCCTTCCTTGCACTTGTAATGTCGTTGAGTATGTCACTTGCATGGTCTACGAGTTTTTGTTGGAATTTTACTAAACAAATAGACTTGACTCAATATTGGCAAACTACTTAAAATTTCTAAGGTTAGAACTTATTTAAACTGGTGTCATTTATGACCAGTTTCATGTAGGAATGAGAGTAGTTACTCCTCGTAAGGCATGTCACATAAATTTGCATAAACATGAATTTTATCTGCTTAATACCTGTATGCATTTGGTTTTGCGGTTTGCTGACACATGTGGAAGAGGTTCCCTTATTTCATTTTGCTCATAAGCTCCACAAAAGCCAAATTTGCCTTTTTTGTCCCATAAACTACATTCCAAATTTAGCCACCCTAGCCGAGCTAGTAAAGGTAGTTATTCGGGAATTTTATCTTGCGATTTGGTTTTTATTGTCTCGTGTGAGATATGCATCAGTCTTGGATGATTTGTTGGGAAATGAAGGGAAGTTTGAATTGAAAAAAAGAAAGAGAAAAAAAAAAGAGAAGAAGAAACTGAACTGGGCAGAGAGGTTCAGCTCAGCAGGGGTGGTCGATCGACTGCACCACCTGGTCGATCGACGGCCAATCCAGGTTTTGAAAAAAAAAAAAGTGAAGTGAAAGTCAGAAAAGAAAAAGAAAAAAAATGAAAGAAAAAAAGGAAATCACATGATTAGAATGATTTTCGGATGGTGATTTTTAATTCCCATGTTGCTATTCATATTATTTGGGGAACTGTTATTATTTTTGGGAGTTTGTGAGATTTGTGCTTACAAGTAGCACCGTTTTGATTTTTTTTTTCTCTCGAGTATGAGGTTGGGAAATGTTCAGAAATTTGGTTTTAGAAGTTGCTTGCTCGGCTTTATCTCCTCTTATCCAAATTTATTTTAGCCCCTTCTTACCCGTAGCCTCACAATTCCAAAATCGCATCGGCATGTGTCATGGTTATTAAATGGTTGGAATGGATATGTACGGTTGTAGAGATATTTTTCATGTTAGATTGCAGGCATGTTTTTATGGGTCGTAGTTAGGTGAGAGACTTGTTTCGTTCATTCTTCTATCTTGCACAATTAAATTCTCACCCTATTCTTAAATTGAGTGAATGAGCGACCCGTGAGCGTCCGATATACACGAGTCTTGCAAGGTCGAAAGTTTGGTAAATTCTTGAACATGTTCAACTCGTTTGCGCTTAACAAAATACTTTGATATTATTTGTTGTATTAAATTGGTTGGGCATGATAATACGTTCTTGTTTTGAGAAAGAAATTCGTTCCAATAGGTGTTTAGATTGAGTCTTAGTGCTTGCTTGGGGACAAGCAAGGTTTGGTTTGGGGAGATTGGATACGTACATATTCTATACACTTTGTTAGCGATTTTGGCACGTATTTCTATGCATAATTGTTAGCTTTAAGCTATTATTTCTCCCGAAACGGTTTACTTTGTATTTCCTATGTCATTATTGCAGGAATGACCGGAAGTAAGCTAAATCGAGCCTTTATCCATTCCCGGGGGCATTTTATGGAAACTATGAAGTAGAAGCTCGGAACTAGATCGTCTTGGGATGCGTGCATGAAGATTGGAGGCTGGAATCTGCCACAGCACATCAAGTCGATTGACCAGAATATCCAGTCGGTCGACCATGGAGTTTAACAGAGAAGCAGCGTTGCCATCACTGTATTGGACGGTCGATCGACTGTGCCACTTGGTCGATCGACCAGGTCTCGAAGCTGTGATTTCTTTTAACGCATTCGTCTTTTAAAAGCCCACTTGTAATTTATCTTTTGGGCAGAACATTTATCAGTAGTACATAACAATAATTTAGTTATGCTTTTCATTATTCAACAACTGAAGTTTTAGATCTAGTTTTGGGAACGAAGAAGTAGAGGCTATGGATTTCAATCGATTGTTTTGTTCATCAAATCCTTTAGTAAGCTTTAATTCAATTTCAATTTTCACTTGTTCTTGTTTATTTTAATTCTAGTTTCTACCAATTTATGTTTAAGCAATTTAGGTTTAATCCTTTAGTTTTAAATTCCAATTCAATCATGTCAATTTTATTCTATGTCTTTAATTCTGCAATTGTTATATTCTTAATCATGCATAGCTAAATTCCTATGCTAGGAATTAGGGAATCCATGGCGTCATGAGTTGATTTTATTAAGTCTAGGTTGAACCCGTACCGGTCTTATTTACTGCTGTAAGACTTTACCCCTTTGCTAGATTGAGAGATTAGCGGAGTTAAATTTGTTACAAGTAATTGGAAAGACTAGTGGAGCGAAATCATTTTAGTTTCTTTCTTTCTAAGGTGGAAAAAAGACCGAGAGGCTTAATTCGAATAGGGACTTAGAGGACATATTTGACTTCCTGAGACGGTATTGGACAGACCTTGACTTTGCTTGACTGACCCTTAGGCCATGGTGAACCGAAGTTCCTAGCTGTTTTTTAATTATCTATTTTAAACTTCATTCAGATTTCAGTAATTAGTCTAGAATCAACCAACCAACCCCCCCCCCCCCCCACCCCCATAATTGTTACTTCAATAGATTAAAAATAGCAAATAGAATTGATCTTGTCTCTTTACTATCACTAGCTATAGTTTTAGTTTGGTTTATAAATTTAATTTTGATACAAAACGACGGTATCAACTACCGTGAAGGACTCATTGGGAGGTCGTAATTTTGATGTTCAGTATAACCCAGGTATGAGCCATTAAGTACGTTGTTGATTTATTACTTTGTTAAAAGTGTTTTACGTAGTTGCATGAACAAGGTTCATTTTGAGTTAAACTTTAGGTTGTATTAAAGTTTCAAAGTTGAGTTAAAAATGTTTCATGAAACTGTATTAAAGTTTCAAAGTGTAAGTAATAAATTTTCTGGAAAAAGTTTCATGAAAAATATAATAAAGTTTCAAAGTGTAAGTAATAAAGTTTCTGAAAAACATAAAGATTCAAATTTTATTTGCTAACTCAGGTACATTTGAGGCGAGTTGTTCCTGTAAACCTTTTGAGAGGAAGGGACTACTCTGCAGGTACATAATTTGGATTTATTCCGGTAATGGGATTCAAAAAATTCCGGAATCTGGAGTTGCTAGAAGATGGACAAAGGATGCATTGCGGAGTGGTGACTATAGTTGTACCGGGGAGTTTACAGATGATATGGATATTATAGACAATAAGCAACTTCAGATGACAAAATTGTGGTCGAAAGTTCACGAAACAATTGGAATGCTTGTAGAAAGGGAAAAGGAAGACGTTAAGGGTCTAACAAATTTAATAAGGGAATTTAGGGAGAAGCTAATACCGATTGGTGAGAAGTTGAATAAACAATAGCAAATGGAAAAATTACTTGGTTGTAAAGCAATTAAGGAGATTTTGATACTGCTACATAAATATTCCAAAAACAAAGTGAGTGGGAAAAGGATTTTGTCTAGTAAAGCAAAGGTTGTTGCTATTGCAAGTAAGCTGAAACGCATGTGCAATAATTGCAAGCAAATGGCATACCATGACAAGAGGAACTGCCCTAACCCTTTTGTTGAGCGTCTACCGCAGTTGTCAGAATCATCTGAAGAAGAGGAGGAGGAAGAAGTAGAGGACTTATCGGAGAACTAGACTGTTTTTTTTTTATTAGATTGTATTCTTGAAGTGAATTTCTTAGCCTTGTTGGAAAAACTTTGAAGTTAAAACTTTTGTATGCAAAGTATCTTAGATGTTTGTATTGTAAGACAGTGGTTTTGAAAATACCTTATGAATAGTAGGATTCCATTTAAATTTCCATTTCAGTGTTGAAGTTCGAAGTTTTTTTAATTAAAATTCTAAAATTGATGCTTAAAGTTTTAGTAGGATCATTGGGAATTGACAATTATTGATATAGAATTTCAAAGTTCACGCTTGAAGTTTCACAAGTATTGGTATAGAATTTCAAAGTTGACGTTTGAAGTTCCCGGCACAGTGTTGAAGTTTCTAATATTGAAAATTAGAAATTTAAAATTCGCGCAAAAAAGTTGCTCTATTAGACATGGGAATTTTGAAAGCACGTACGAGGATAAAGTTTAAGTTTTTTTGATGTAAAATTTCAAATTTAAAGCTTAAAGTACGAGGATAAAGTTTAAGTTTTTTTGATGTAAAATTTCAAATTTAACGCTTAAAGTTTCAATAGTGAACTTTTGGATCAGAAAGTCATGTCCAAAGGCTGAAGTTTCATACTTTATGAGTTGAAATTTCGAAATGCATGGTCAAAGTTTCAAGAGTGAAAATTGGAATTAAAATATCATCTACGTAGTTGAAGTTTCATCATGCGTGAGTTGAAATTTCAAAGTTCATGCTTAAAGTTTCAATAGTGAAGTTTTTAATCAGAAAGCCGTGTAGAGGTTAAAGTTTCATAAGTTGTGGGTTAAAATTTCAAAGTGCACATTTAAAGTGTGAATGTTGAAGTAGGGGATTAAAAGTTCAAGTACGTTTTTGAAGTTTTACAGTTTGTGATTTAAAATTTCAAAATGAACACATAAAGTTTCAGTAGTGAAGTTCCAAATTTTGTGTGTTAATGTTTCAATATTAAAGTTTCAGAAAGTGAAGATTAAAATTTGTTGGTACATTAAAAACTACTAATTTGTAATTAAAATTCCGAAGGTGAGGCTTAAGGTTACAATGTTCATTGGAAATAAAATCCATGTTCATCATTAGGGTTCCATTTTTGTAGAAAATTACAAAACTTGTGAAGCAACATTTCAAAGGTTGGCCATAAAGTTTTAAATGAAAACTTGCATAGGAAAGTATGACAAGTACCAGTTACAGTATATTCAAAACAATACACAAAATGAAACATTAACAGGCGAATGAAACATTAATAGCCAATTGTTATTTTTTATTCAAAATCTTCGAAACTTTACGCCTAGTATATACGACTTGCCATAAGCTTTCCTTTCCGTCGATAAATTTTGTCACGTTCTCCATGGTATCTTTTCGAACTTTGTTCATATCGGATAATACAAGTGCCGCAGCCAATTGGATAACCAGATAGCGCCGGCCAACCTTCCTCATAACGTCGTCATGCTCGAAAGGGACACCCTCATAACATAACATATGCATCATGGTGAGTATGCCAGACTCGAGCACATTAGGTTTTGGACTTTGCCATTTAAATTGGATCTAACGGTGCTTAAACTTAGTGACAGGGTTGTCGTATACCTATCAAAAATAACTAACTAAACTAACTATATAGCTAGGGAAGTCAGGTCGATCTCCTCAGGGAGGCAAGATATCTGTAAAGGTCCGTCTATTTCGTCACAAATGGGGAGGGGGGGTTGTAATTGGTTCCCTAAACTAAAGGTGTAAAAGGAAGAGAAGCAAGGAAAGAGAAATAAAGGCAGAAAATGAGATTAAACTATCAATAGAGAGGGGACATGTCAGGATTTCGGTTCACTACGGTAGTCCAGTGACTCAACTGTAAACAACTTAGATAAATTACTGCGAGACGGATATGGAAAGGTCCTTCCGGTCCACTTTATATCCTAAATTACCACTAACTTAACTTTCGTCCTCGTCAGGGTAGTCTACTGTTCATAGCAAGTCTATTTAGTCCAATCTTCCGATTCAGGATTAAACTTAACCAGATTAAAAGGGTGACTCAAAAGCATGCACTCAACTACGTCGGTAGATACAGTTATATTGCTATGGGGACAGAGTCTCACAATTAGTTCATCTAACCCATTTACTACATCGTCACATTTCTACCGTAGATCCCCTAATCCCGACATTAAATGATTTAGCTACTCATATCGCTAATGTTGTCAATAATAACAATATTAAGATAACTAATGTAAAGCATGATGAAATAGTAATTAACATGGATAAACAAAAATTAGGGCAGAAATTAAGGAAGAGCAAAACAAGTAATTAAGATGAATAAATGAAAGATTAAAATTAAAAAGGGAGAAAGAGATTACAATCACAAGAATCCGGCGTAAAGAACAAACAAATCCGAGCTAAATAACCCCGAAAGCAAAGTTACAGTGAAAGAGAAAAAGTAACGCAGTCTTTTGTGAAAGATGAAAATGATAAGATAAAAACTTAATAGAATAGATGCTAAAGACCTAGTTATTATGCGTTTATATAGAAAAACTACTAAGTCCATAAGCTAAAACACATTCACGGACTAATTAAAGCCCATGAAAGCCAAAACCACTCGATCGAGTAGTCTGAAACCACTCGATCGAGCATTTCTCCAAATAATCTACTCGATCGAACAAAATTGTTACTCGATCGAGTAACTCCTAATTCCAGCACTTCTCGATCGAGCATAATACTACTCGATCGACCAACCTCAGCCATAGAAACCACTCGATCGAGTGATAAAACAGCTCGATCGAGTATTCTTCTTCCAAAACAGCTCAAACTTGTGACCGACTGCCTCGTAGACCGTTCCTTCACGCATCCCAATGCAAGATCTCACTCTGAAAAATCCCGTCTCCTCGAAATGCATGCAAAAAGGACGAAAATGGAGCGATTCTACTACTTCCACGTTCATTTCTATAAAACAGACAAAACGAACCAAAGTAGCCAATTCGGGGCATAATACTATATAAACAGTACAAAAGTACATGGAAATATGTGCTTAAATACGCTAAAAAGACTATACAAAATGCACGTATCAAATCTCCCCAAAACGAACCTTTACTCATCCTCGAGTAAACAAAAATGCAACTAATGGAACGGAAATGAAAACTCAGAGCTAACTTAACTTGTCTACTTGAACCAATTTAATGCAACAAAAATTAACAGTTATAGTTATGCAGTCAATACGCAATCGAGTTATAAGTTGTTTAGAAACATAGCCAACCTATCGACCTTGCAAGTGTGACACCCCCATATACCAAAGAGCCTTTTTAAGACCTTCCCTAGCATATAAGGATATCACCATCTCGGTTGCCCGAGGAAAGTAATCATCAAAGGTCAATAAAAGAACGTTAAATTGCTTTACAAGCGTTACAACCAAACTGTTAAAAGAAAGATACAACTCATCACTATATCCTACTTCCTGTCATAACTCGTGAGGACTCATCCCAGCCCGGACTCCAGCAATCATCCAAGACAACACCTGCTAAGACTGACTGCTCACCATAAGGGATCACGGCAGACACAACAAACAAACAGGCAACCACACAAGGTTAGTAACTGATAAAACACCATAATCCTGACAAACTTGTAACAAGCACAACCAAACACACACACGGCCACCATCACTTCAACCAAACACCGTCACCGACTGTCCACTGGACCAGCCCTGCCAGTGGGGGACCGTAGTCGTTCCCACCTAAGCCCCGCTCATCATATCGAGCGATAACCCCGTCCCATTAATGTGAACATCCCCTCCCGTGGCGGGTTCCACGGAGGGCAAAACTAGGGCGTGAAGCCACTCCCGCAAGTGACTCCACTCAGCCGAGGACGCAGCTCGAGAACCAGAGACAATCAATCACAGACATCTGCAAAACAACAACAACCTACAACCTGTATACACCAATCGATTACCGCATATACTCTACCACACACACTCACAACAACAACAACACCACAAACACGACACAACAACCGACACACTAGACCAACCACAGAAACTGAGTAGGCGAACCTACCTTTAAGCGACTGCAACGGTTCCATGACCTCATACGCAAGACCCAGCAATCAAGAAACACCTATACACATAATACAATCGTCTATCACTACCATTCTAACCCTAACTGAAAACACAAAGACACGGATGATGATGACGACATACCTACATGAGGAAATCTGGCAAAGGACCGATACCCGACTCAAGCTATGCACTCCTATGGCACAAGGACCTTCAAAGGCTCCCATGGAAGGTATTTGGTGAAGGAAGGAGTAAGAGACGCCATTTAGTTTTAGAAGAAAGAGGCGGAAATGATTTACGGTTTTAAGAAAACACGATTATAAACCCTCGCTGAAAAGACGCTACTCGATCGAGTAACTAACGTACTTGATCGAGTGGCCCCTACTCGATCGAGTATCCAAGCTACTCGATCGAGTAGCCTCTACTCTATCGAGTACCACCCACAAATCAAGACAAAAGATAACTTTGGCACGTATTCCTAAGGACTATTACTGCTCACAAGGTCAGTCAATGCTGGTCAACGGGTTCCTAAAAGGGCGGGTATTAAAGTCTTTCCCCTTTAAAAAGAACTCCGTCCCCAAAGTTCAACTCACCCTTCCCAAACACACCAGATACGGAAACAAGATCGACGACATCACTCTTCCAACATAGGTCGCTACTCCTCAGAAATACTATCCCTCATGTCACCATCATCAACTGTCTACCACACCATGTCTAACACACCGTATAGATCGACTTCTACAATCTACCACTTGAAGTAACAACCTCAGAACTCAGACCAACACAACCAACGACTACACTGTTGTTCCCTACTCTTAACCTTGTACTAAGAGACTATACTTTTACTAATACGCGACTATCGACACAAAACATGTCACATAACAAAACTATGTTACCCAACGGTTCTATTCCAACGCATGACATCATAACTCTCTCTCTATGACCGTCTTTTCATGGCACATTATTCAACTTTTACTCCAAAATACCTATTACATAACAACCAAATGAAAAAAATTATAGTTTCATACTAGAAATGTAACAGAAATACTAGAAAACGTTATAAACAAATAACAAAATTATTGTAATATCGGCCTTTTTATTTTGCAACATTACTCTTCCCCTCTAAAAGGAACTTCGTCCCCGAAGTTCACCACTGAATTATTGCCCACATTACCAGAACTTTACCTCTTGACGTTTATCCAACACATACAATTCCTTGTTGACATTACTCATTAATCATACAAACATTAGTTCATAAAATCATTTGCAACTTTATTCGAATAATTAGCCACAGTCACGGATACATGTACGTATCAATTGTATATAAGGGAATACGCGAATCCTGTGAAATATAACTAGTAGACGTTGAGGATGTAAAATGAATGCAATAAGAACCAACTACTACTTGCACTATTCGTTACAAATCCGCACTCAAAATCCAAACACGACTTCCAACATATCAAATTAACAGTCCAAACATATTACTAATCGTCAACAACCATGTTAAACATCAAAACATGCAATGATATAACCATTAAAACAATTTTAATTAGCGAAATGTTCCTGTAACAATGCTACTCGATCGAGTATGTAGGGTACTCGATCGAGCTGGCCTTACTCGATCGAGCGTCTTAGCTACTCGATCGAGTAGCCTGAGATCAGAATGATCTCTACCTGCCACACCTGCAGCTACTCGACCGAGTAGGGGGCACTCTGTCAAGTGGCCACAGGTCAAACGACTCCAAAATTTCCTCTTTCAACACAAAACGAATATATATATATATATATATACGCGAGTCGGGATGATAACCCGACTCCAAGTCCCACAAACAAGTCTCAACAAAGCAAGTACGGCCTTATGGCCAACATACAACCAAACCTGACATGTACGAAAATCAAAGGTTCCAAACAACGCAAACTAATATCCACGCAACCATGAACAAGATAAGAAAAAGAAGTATCACTCCTGCTGCTGCTGCTCATCCATCATCTCATCTCCATCACCACCCGAGGTACTTGCCCCTAAAGCCCCAAGACCCGCACCATCCCCTGCTCCAACCTCTGGACTCTCATACCATGGGGTCAAACCGCCAAAAGCAAAGGACTGTGGTGTCCCCCATGCAGAAATGTCCACCCCGTAAGAGTGGAAAACCCCACTGTAGTCCCCAACTCCTCTCCACCACACTGGATGTGGTCCCTCAGTCCCAATACCCTGAGTATATGCCATCTCATGCATGTTCCGGAGCGTCAAGGTAGAGCACACTCTCTCTGCCAAGTAGCTCGAACGTGTCTCTGGGGTATCAAGGTAGGGATAACAAGGAAATGGGTGCTGTGGTGGTGCTGCTGGCTGTGGTTGGGTCTCAGTTGTCCTCTCCCTCACCCGACGTGGTCCTCTCCCCAACCTGGGTCTATCCTCTGCCGCTCTCACATTCTCCCCCTTCTTCGACTCGGGCATAACCTGAAGGATCGTATCATCAATGAGGTATGTCTGTGTCGACCGAGGTGCATCCTCATCCTCCTCCTCATCAGAATCAACCGCATCCAAAGGCTCAGTCGGTGGGAGGTGTACAGGAGCTGGTATCCTCATCCAGCTCATACCCCACACCCTCCATGCTAGGCTACCATCCGCCATGGTTCTCAACCATTTCAGGTCGAAGTAGTAATCTCTGTCCATGGTAGGCACCGGGGTGGATAAGGGAACGTACTCAGAGGAAGCCTCAAAGGGGGTTATCTTTTCAGCCAACCGAGTGGCAAAAGCACCACAACTCAAGTACCGAGTGGTAGAAGAAGCCCTCAAAGCAAGGTTGGCACAGACCATAGCAGGAGCATTAAAGACCACCTTCTCGGTCCGCTCCGGGTTAACATAAGCCATCAAAAGCAATAAATCGTGAGAGTTTAACTTACTCATATCAGGCCTCTCATAAAGAATATTCGATATGGAACGAAGAAAGATCCTCAAAGTAACATGTTGCACATCATTAATCAACATGTTGCTGGCGGTGGGAGCTGACTTCCCAGTAAGGCAAGGCATAAGGTGGCAAACCCCGCACTCAGCTAGAATATCACGGAAAGATCCCTTGGGAGGCTTGCCCAACCCAAGGTGAGAAGCAAAGAGGTCCATGGTTAAAATAAAACTCGTGTTCATAAGACGGAACTGGACAGACTGCTCAGCCGGCTCGTATTTAAACGAGCTCATGAACTCCAGGGTCAGAAAAGCATAGGAATGTTTCCGCAAACGGTACAACCCAGTGAATCCTAAGGTCTCAAAAATACGACGGACATCCGTCTCAATCCCCAGGTCCTCTAGAAGAGTGGTGTCCACACAGCGAGTGGGTCTCATTTTTCGTTTCTGGAAAGCTACAAACCTCTCCTTCTGTTTGTAGTCCACAAAGACTACCGAAGGATACTCTGGTACTGACGGTACTACTGGTCCGCTACCCTCCCCAACTTCGGGTTGAGAAGCCCTTCCCCTCTTACTTTGTCGAGTTCCCAAGTTTAGTCTCGGCATCTGTTTCAGCATATAATTTAAGTACACACACATAGGCACCAAAACATGTAATTTACACAAATTAAGCATGGAGTAAAACATCTATGTACGCACTATCACCAACAATTTCCCAAGTTACGAGTAAAATTCAAATTCTCTAAAGTTCAGACGGTCTTTACAGCTGCGAAAAATTTAGCATAATTATCATGAATTACTCAACTACTACATCTTTCAACACATGGCTCAAATACAACCACATATATACTTGAAATCACGTAAAACATTCTTGTATGCTCATAGAAAAGAGTAACCAAGCACACACTATTACTGACAATCCAAGCTATAAGTGAACTTCTCAATTCTAGTCATCAGACGGTCTCTACAGCTGTAACAATTTTGACATATTTAGCATGAATTAACATCACTGATACTATTCAAAGGTTTAACCCTTAACACATAGTCATATTCAACACAAAATTCCAATCATAGAAAACGAATTTCAATTTGGGGAACTTTTAAGACGGAGTTTTTAAGGCAAATTTCGAGGTGAAAATCACAAAATTCAAGTTCCCACATGATATATGCAACATATAATACTCAATTTCATCACTCAATCATGTAAAAGACACCCAAAAATCAAATTGATTTCACAAACCCTAGAGAATTCGTCCCCAAATTTTGTAATTTCTATTCAATTTTTAGTACAATAAACAACAACAATCATAAAAGGGAAGCATGTGGATCATATTACAACAATTACAAGCAACTTTTCTTCCATATAAACCGAAATTTCAAATTTTTCTACCATTACAATTGTCTCTAAGTGATGAAACATTAAAATAGGAAAGAAATTCATAACTTAAACAATTAGGAAGTGCAAGAACGAATCAAAGCAATGAAAACTACCCAAATTAATCACCACAACCACAAGATACAAGAGTTTTAGGGAGGTTTAGGAGATTAGGGTTATGAAAGATGAAGAGGAAATAAGAAGAATGAGGAATAACAAGGGTTTTATGAATCCCGCGGAAGCTCCTGTACTGTAGCCTACTCGATCGACTGCCTTAGGTACTCGATCGAGTGCCCTCTACTCGATCGAGTAGGCGCTATTTCATCGAGTAACCGTGGGAAATTCCTACGTCTCGACGTCATAGCTTCCTAACTAGATCGAGTGAGGTCTACTCGGTCTAGTAAGTACTTACACTCGGTCAAGTAAGGTTGAGTACATGGTCAGAATTACAAAATTAACTGAAGATTCCTGCAAAACAAGGTCACGTGTCGATTCCAAACCAAGTTCGGAACTTGTCACTGGTTATCGTACTTATTCATATAATACCATTACTACTCTAATATATCGTACGGTCTCATCAAATAAGATTCATATCACACTATGCTACAACGAACTTCACACAATATGGTTTACCTGCTACCGAGTCATCCATGTATGCAATTATGTCATTATATCATGTCTAAACTTGTTTTACCACATTGCTAACAAACTTATATTCACGTCACTTGAAACACATAATTAACGATAAATTTCCATGCGTCATCCAAGTGTATCAGCAATATGTTCAAGCCTCAGTATAAACAAATCAATCTATTCAAGCTAATTACATCACATACGAAAACTTTCAACTGTTCATATATTACATGCATCCATTATTATTTTCGATAATTCTCATTATAGCTCAAAACTTCTTCAACTAGCATTTTCATGGCTACTGTAAGACTTATGGACTCGTATAGGACCACCACTACTAACTGCCTGAAACAAATACAGACATTACCACATTCCATTTCACAGCACACACTTTTACTCTTTTCACATACTTCTATCGTATAAACCTTTCACGTTCCTTATTATCATCACATACACACACCAAATCTTTCAAGTTTTCACCATACACAATTCTAACATCACTATGATGCCCACCTTAACTTCAACAAGGCTCAACCATTAGCACTACTAGTTAAACCATCCTACACTTTGAACACATATTTGGTGACTCCACATTCCTATACCCAGTGACTGGCTTAAGTACAATGGGGCCAAGATTTTGAAATGAGGGCACCTACTCACCCAAAACCTAGCATCAGCTGGGGCTCCCATTATAAATACACCAGGTTCATTTTATTGGACTCACTACGTTCATTAGGTTCATTTGTTACAGGTTCCAAAATCGTCACTCTGATACCACTTTGTGACACCCCCATATACCAAGGAGCCTTTTTAACACCTTCCCTAGCATATAAGGACATCACCATCTCGGTTGCCCGAGGAAAGTAATCATCAAAGGTCAATAAAATAACGTTAAACTGCTTTACAAGCGTTACAACCAAACTGTTAAAATAAAGATACAACTCATCACTATATCCTACTTCCTGTCATAACTCGTGAGGACTCATCCCAGCCCGGACTCCAGCAATCATCCAAGACAACACCTGCTAAGACTGACTGCTCACCATAAGGGATCACGGCAGACACAACAAACAAACAGGCAACCACACAAGGTCAGTAACTGAGATAAAACACCATAATCCTGACCAACTTGTAACAAGAACAACCAAACACACACACGGTCACCATCACTTCAACTAAACACCGTCACCAACTGTCCATTGGACGAGCCCTGCCAGTGGGGGACCGCAGTCGTTCCCACCTAAGCCCCGCTCATCATATCGAGCGATAACCCCGTCCCATTAATGTGCACATCCCCTCCCGTGGCGGGTTCCACGGAGGGCAAAACTAGGGCGTGAAGCCACTCCCGCAAGTGACTCCACTCAGCCGAGGACGCACCTCGAGAACCAGAGACAATCAATCACAGACATCTGCAAAACAACAACAACCTACAATCTGTATACACCGATTAATTACCGCATATACTCTACCACACACACTCACAACAACAACAACACCACAAACACGACACAACAACCGACACACTAGACCAACCACAGAAACTGAGTAGGCGAACCTACCTTTAAGCGACTGCAACGGTTCCATATCCTCACACGTAAGACCCAACAATCAAGCAACACCTATACACACAATACAATCATCTATCACTAACATTATAACCCTAACTGAAAACACAAAGACACGGATGATGATGACGACATACCTATATGAGGAAATATGGCAAAGGACCGCTACCCGACTCAAGTTATGCACTCCTATGGCACAAGGACCTTCAAAGGCTCCCATGGAAGGTATTTGGTGAAGGAAGGAGGAAGAGACGCCATTTAGGTTTAGAAGAAAGAGGCGGAAATGATTTGCGGTTTTAAGAAAACACGATTATAAACCCTCGCTGAAAAGACGCTACTCGATCGAGTAACTAACGTACTCGATCGAGTGGCCCCTACTCGATCGAGTATCCAAGCTACTCGATCGAGTAGCCTCTACTCTATCGAGTACCACCCATAACTCAAGACACAAGCTAACTTTGGCACGTATTCCTAAGGACTATTACTGCTCCCAAGGTCAGTCAATACTGGTCAACGGATTCCTAAAAGGGCGGGTATTACAGCAAGACCAACAAAATCGGACTCTCTCGTGGTCACTCTTCTCTCATGAAGCAAAGGGTGAATAATATATGTGAAAAAAATAAAGAGAAACAGTCACTCACCTAACTGCGACCTACATAGCATGCATGCAACAAAAATGAAAGACGATTCAAGTACTAATGCACACACTCCAACCAATAATGTCCGTCACAGCCGAGGGCTTACAAATGATATGGGAATAGTGAGGCTCAGGTGAGAGAAGGTAAAACAAGTTATGGTAATGTGGAGGTAAAAGCGCCAAGCTAGCTCCTAAACAGGACCATATAAGACCGTCTGAATCTCAACTAACTGAAAAATAAAGTACAAGTGCCCTTCATTTGGCACACAGCTCACTAATCATATACACTACCTCCTCAAAAATATGGAATAAAATGGAGGCGTGAGACCGTCACAATATAAAAGTGAACACAGACGGACTCAAAATCAATCCAGCTCAAAATTTCCAACTTTCATACTTCCTGGTTTTCACTAAACAACGTGATTTCTTCTTTTTTTTTTCTTTTTTTTTTCTTTTCACGTTTTTCTTTTTTTCTCTTTTCAATTTCAATTTTTTTTTCAATTTTTTTCATTCTCATTCTCCCTTCCTTTATTTACACCAACTCCAATCAAAATGATACGGGCCGAACTGCAGACGGAAAATCATACCACAAAAGACATGCTAAACTAGCTTGACTAGGCAGGCTCAGTTTGGGATGTAACTAATGTATCAAAAAGGCAAGTTTTGGCTTAAGTGGAGCTAAATGGGTGAAGAATATAAGAAAAGGGCAAAATTTGCAAGCACCTCCCTGCATGTGACACCGACCACAAACCCGAATGTGTGCATTTGACGAGAAACCGAATGTCATAAATGTGCAAAAATGATGAACATGCTATGCAAGGAGTACTAGTCTCAATTCCTAATGAACTGGTCATGAATGTCACCAGTTATGGGCTCTAAAACTCAGAAATTTTAAAGTAGGTTGCCAATTTATCAGGTCAAGTCTAAACAGTCAGCTATATTTGAACAAAAATTCGTAGATTATGCGTATGACAAAGCTAATAACCATCAACGAAAGTGCAAGGCTCAAGTAAAATGACAAGTTATAGTGCAGTTTCATCACGGAAATCAACCGTTCCGACTCAACCTATATGCAAAAATAAACGTGAATATTTTTTTGAATTTTGAAATTTTTCTAATTTTTTTGGTTTTTTGATTTTTAATGAAATAAATAAACAATGCAAGCTGAAATAGTGCCCATGAGCTTCTCTCCCTGAGCCTGGAAGTACTTGGCGGTCAGATAAGCGATGTTGAGGGTAAAGGGACCCTCGCCGTCGATGTTCAGGTAACCGCCTAAGATGGAGAGCACGTTGTTGTTGATGTTGTTTGGCTCCTTTTGGCCAAAAATAGTGCTCCCCATCAGTCTAAAAAAGTAACGGGCGGGGGGTAGGTGGACCTGAGCGAGCTTTCGCTCGTGAAAAGGGGTCTGTGCCAAAGCCCGCCAAAGAAGACTAATGACCTTCCTAGGGGCAACAGTGGTGCCCTTAAAGGAAAGGCCGAGTTGGGTACCAAACTCCTCAAGTGTCATGGAAAAGGTCCGGTTATACAACCGGAAGGACACGGAAAGACTAGTAGGGACAGCGTCGTGTGCCCCTCAGGAGAAGGTAAAGGAGCTGAAGAAATCAAGGCTCAGCTTCCTGAAAGTGTGGCCACTCATAGTGATGAGTCCTCGGCCATCCCCATGCCCCGTAAAAGCTCACAAACTGGCTTGTAGAAGCTGAGCCTCTGAAGTGACGTACGGCAAAGAAAGCGCGTAGGGGGAAAGTCACAGTCAACTAAGTCATAAAACCTCTTACAATGAACACCATTAATAAAAATTACCTGGGGGAACGCAGGGTGAGAGTCAAGAGTGTCATCCACTAGGATCGTAAAACAGCCAGCAGCAGGTGTAGCACGACCACGACCGCGACCCCAGCCTCTAGAACCTGAAGTAGAAGACCGTCCACTGACGGTACGAGGAACTAGAGCCGCCCGTAAAGCAGCTGCGACTGCGGGTGAGTCCGCCACGTGTGCTCACCGTGGTCAAGTAGAGGCGTGGGCTTCACCGTGACCGCCACTGAGGAAGAAAGGCTAGCAACAGTGCTAGCAGTAGTAGTAGCTGTGACTGAGGTGGTAGCTAAAACAGGGCTAGCAGCAGTGCTAGCAGGTGTAAAAACGGTACCAGCAGCAGAGACTAAGAACACAGGGGCTGCGGTACTAACAGGAGTGGAGGCGGTGGTGACAGCAGGGACCACTGTCTCGGACAAGGACGGACTAGAAGTCGAGCTAGTGGAAGGCACATAGCTAGAATCCATCCTGAACAAATAGGGCAGGGGAATTTGATAAGAAAACAGCAGTTAAACAGCATGAAAACAGCGTGAAAACAGCAGGTAAACAGCATTAGGAGAAGGGTAGCAGATTAAAAAACATTGGAAACCAATTAAGCAAATGGCAGCAGCAAAAAACCAGTATACAGTCGAAAATTTCGACTGTAATTAGCCCTAATCGCAAATTTTCCCATAAAATTCGAATTAATCATGTAAAAATCAATGAGGCGAGGGAATTAAGCATCAAGTAAGACAAATTAGCCATTGAATCAAAATTATAGTCGAAAAATTTGACCTAATATGAACATCGAAACCCTAATTCCTAATCTACTTCATAAAAAGCAAAATTAATGAAATTAAATTGCAAGGAAGTGTAGGAATTACTTACTTGATGATTAGGGACCTACAAAGAACAATTAATCGACAATCAACAAGCAAAATGGGCGATTTTTGATCGAAAAACCGCGGAATCGTAATTCCTCTAATAGACCAAGTAGAACAGCGTAAATCAAAGGGAAAACAAAGGGCAAATGACGATTAATTTGCAATAAACAAGATGTAGGTGGTGGATTTAGTAAATGGGCAAGAAAAATGCAGGATTTGGGGTTTCTTTGGTCGCAAACAAGATAATGAATTAATAAGAAAAATAAGAGAGTTAAAGGGACTCCCTGCGCGTAATTTCCAAAATTACTCGATCAAGTGGTTTAAAACTACTCGATCGAGGACTTCTTGTATTCATCTACTCGATCGAGTAAAAAGTTACACGATCGAGAACTCCCCTTTACAGCTTTTGTCAATCGAGTAACTTGGGATCATTCGATCGAATAGAATTCACTCGATCGAGTACAAAAAGTACTCGATCGAGCTCTTTTCCTCGTGTAATCTCTTGAAATTACGTATAATTCCCCAAACCTGCATAAAAACACTCGCAAAAATATCTCAAAGTACCAAATACGAGTAATAACAGTTTATAGTTTTCTAATCTATGCTAAAAATGTCCACATTCTAATTGTCCTAATTAAAAGCAATAAATAAAATTCAACGGGAAATAAAAAATTATTTTTACAAATTGCTACACGGGGCATTTCTCCGCTCACTTCTCAAAGCATTTTAGTAGCCCCTCGAAGGGCTTCTGACTGGAGGACGTCACCTCAGCAACATTAATCGTCCTCTTCAATTTCCATGAGCTCGAACTCGAATTGCTAAGAGTTAAATAGTTGACGTCCACATACACACGAACTTTTCTCGTCCTTACTCCTTTCTCACCAGCTTTAACATCATCGCTCCCACCTTGACTGACATTAATTGCACAAAAACCATTGACAGCTCCTTCATTATCTTCATCTGTACCTACAGTAAGGAAAACAGACGAACTTTCCTCCTTTTTGCTCTCAACCTGAGGCGGAGGGGTCACAATAGTAGCACAATATTCCAAATTTTAATTTGGAGTGTCAATGGGAGGGTCAATAGAAGAGAGGGCATTGCAAGGCTGAGCTTGCATGGGAGCCCTTCGGAACTTAGACTGATGGAATATCAATTCCCCGTCCCCAATCTGGAAAGTCAATGTCTTGCCCCCGACGTCTATCACTGCACGGACAGTAAATAAAAATGGTCGCCCTAAAATAATAGGGGTATGGGCATCTTCGGGGATGTCAAGTACAACGAAGTCGACGGGAATAAAGAACCTCCCGATCTTAACAGGTATGTCTTCTATGACACCTAGTGTGACACCCCGCGATAAAGCGGAAAAATATAACTAATAAATTATAGCGGAAATTTGAGATATTTTAAAAACTTTTAAATTACTAGTTAAAGATTAACACGCGGGTGCCAAAAACGAAATGAAACAAAAACGATAATAGACAAATTTAGGTTATTACAACCCAAGTCTAGAAAGCGGGGAAAAGATATCCCCAAATAAGCAGATAAGGGTTTTAGAAACTAGAAACTAAGGTCCAAGGGTTTAGTTCTCGCTAGCCCCACGTCTTCCCCACGTAAGCATATTCACCACCTGTCATTCATGTAAACATGAATGCCACAGTCAGTGGGGAGTAACTCAAGGTTCTCCCAGCCACAATATGTTGAACGAACATAACAAAGAACATAAACAAACAATCATATTAGATAAGACATGAGTGAATCGAATCATAACTAAACATGGGATCATACGTGTTTAAACCAACAAGGAATAAAGAAATGATGGAATAAACAGGTAAGGCATAAGCAACAATAATTAAATGGAGAAGAAAGACAAAGAAACAGACACGACCACTTAGCCACGAGCACGTATTTCAAGGAGATATGACCATAGTAACCATCCAAATAATGTAAGACATTTATTACTCATAGACTATAATTTCCCCGGGTAGGACTACGATAATAATACGGTCCTAGTCTAAATCTGCAGATTCTCAGGTGTACATCCCGATTTGACGTGTGCCAGCACAGCACGCACCCAAGACTCGACTACTAAGGAGACCGAGTGCCCCAATCGCTAGAACAGCACGAAAGTGGCGGAAAGACTAAGATAAGACTCACTTGCCAGAACAGCACAAGTGGCCAAAAGCCGTACTTTCCAGAACAGCACAAGTAGGCCAAACCGTACTTGCCAGAACAGCACAAGTAGGTCAAACCCGTGCTTGCCAAAACAACACAAGCAGGACAAAAATGTATGTCAAGCACGTACGATGGTAATATGGCATTTCTACAAGAATACGACTCTTACAAGTAATTATTTATAATAATCTTTTCATGCTTGTAACATATAAATAAACATTTCATTTCATAATTATACATGCCGGTTAAATAGAATAAACAAATACAACAAACAAGTACATGGGACGGGATTATTAATGTCACACTCATACTCATGGCTTGCATCTCACCATAAGTACGGATGGGAGCATCGGTCCCGACGATCGTATCGCAACTAGAGGGCCTATGGCTCACCCCTAGAGTCCGATAGGACCACGACTCACACCACCGAACAATACAAGACATTATCAAGGATATGACCCTTCACAAATAATTATTTAATAATACTAACTCATACTTGTCTTATATTAACAGATATTCCATTTTCTAATTTAACATGCCGGTTAAATGAAATTTGATAAATGATAATGAATAAATTACGTTATATGAAATTACGGAATAAAACGTGACCAAGCACACATGACTCATTCATGAGCCCAACATGTGAACCATCATAAGCCCAAGCAAAGAAACAAAGGAAGCCCAACCAAATTAACAAAACAAATCCACTTGATTGAATATGACAACCCCAACCAAATAAACATGTAAAGCCCAATAAATAGGATGTGTGAAAGGACGATAATTAACGGATTACTTGTATAGAACACGAGACGGGAATTAATAATATTTTAATTAAACTAAACTAACGTCCAACCAGGAATATGGTAAACCCAACAAATAAAGCCCAAGGGCCCAAAAGAATAAATATATACGAGATCGATAGGTAATGAATTACGTTATAGAAATTACGAGACGGTTATTTAAATAATTTCAAGTAAACAAAACTAGCGCCAAAACACAACTCGACCCAGGACACAAGGGACCATTGAACGGCCCCGTACCCGTTTCCCTACACCCAACCATCAAACTTGTCCAAAAGCCACCCAAAACCGAGACAAACAACTCAACCAACCACCCAAAATACGAGCTTAACACCTACCTCAACACCCTCCCACAACCGTCCTTAAAACAGCTCCAAAACAGAGCCATGAAACCAGCCGATAAACCCTCTTCTCAGCCTGCAACGATCACCCACAAACACTGCCACGGCTGCCGAACAGCCGTGAAACCACACCAGGCTCCAAACAGAGACTTAAACAGCCTATGTTACGGTTTTTAAGGCTGAATTCAGCAGTCCATTCAATTCAAATTCAAGACGGAAAAAGGTACGACTATAGCATGAATGACCACCACAATTTTACTATAATAAACTCAGAAAACCAGAGGAAGGGCAGCAAGCAAAAGCACAATTTCAGACGAAAAACAAAAGACGGATTCGAGATGAAAAGAGTATGACTATAACCAGGATAGCGTCATTAGTCTCTGCCATAAATGAGCCCAGAAACCAGCAAGGAAAGCATATGGAAAATTCGAAATGACAACAGGAAACACTCGTGTTTCGAAAACGACAGAACCGCGACAAATAGGCCATGGGAACGATTAATCACCAAATAAAATGACCACAAGCTTAACACAATTAATTCCACACATGAGAAAACATATAAAGGTTGAAACTTTACGATAAATGAAGGCAAAAACCGAGGAAAAAGGGCGAATTCCCGACATATTGTCGAGTAACCTATCACCGTTACCTTTAACTCTTTCAACGAACTCGATTTTGACTCAAGGACACTCTAGACCGCCCAAGCTTGCTCCTAGGCAACACCATACACGAATTGGCAAGGATTATCGAGCTATGAAGGAACGGCCGAACAGGAAAAAGGGGCAAGATGTCATGTTTCTTACATACAAAGAAGGAGGACGAGATGGGGAAGCCATTAGTGCAAAATTCATGGAATTTGGTTGATAAATGAAGGAGGGATCTATGGTTGAAGGTGGTACAAATGGTGATGTACGGGTTTGTTGTTGTTGCTGCTGCATATTGTTGTTGTCGCTGCAGGTAAAGCAAAAAGAAGGAGAAGAAGAAAGGTGGGGGTGGGACACGGTATCATCAAATCCACACAATGTATTAGTATTAATAATAATAATATATAATAATAATAATAATAATAATAGTACATATGGTAGTATATATTAATAATAATAATAGTAGTAGTAAAATAATTATAATAATATGTAAAGGAGATATTTAGAGGTAGGGTGTAAGAGGGTAGGTGAATGTGTTGTTGGTTTTTGGTTGGTCCGGACTAAAGCATGTACAAAGTGAAACGTGACGGTCTATAGCTAGACGAAATAATATCTCGAGTTTATTTTAAGTTGAGACGGGAACTAATATTATCACCGTCACTATTATTATTGTCCGACTAAAAATATGTATACATTTATTCTTATATAAATTATGCCTCAAAATTATAATTTAATAATACGTATTTTTATAAAAATGAGCTTTTATATAATACGTTTATAGAAATCGTATTTGAAATAAAGTTATTTAAATTGAATAATTCAAAAATATAAAATAAAGCAATCAAACGGTTTAGTAAATTTTAAATGTCAAAATGGGAAATTCGCAGGTGTTACACCTAGTGGCCGTGATATGCTACGGTCGGCCATCTGAACAGTCATATTTGTGCAATTAAAATTTGTCAAACCAAGTCTCTTAGCCAGAGACAGCGGTAAGACACTCACGCTAGCGCCAAGATCGCATAACGCGTTATCAATCAAATGGGTACCAATATGACACGGAATCGAAAAACTACCCGAGTCTGACTGTTTGGGAGGTAACTTATTCTGAACTAAGGCTGTCCTTACCTCGGTCAAAGTTACCGTCTCATGGTCATTAATGTGCCTCTTACGTGACAAAATTTATTTCATAAATTTAAGGTAAGAGGGTACCTGTGTCAGCAATTCGGCGAATGGCACAGTGACCTGCAAGCTTTTCAGGAGTTCGGCAAATTTGCCGAAATGTTGATTAGCCTTAGTACTTTGAAAACGCCTCGAGAAGGGCACCGTGATGGGTATCTCGAGCCCTTTGTTCCTCTCTTCCAATGTATCAGCCGGATCAAGCTCTAAATCCTTCGAACGGGACTTCTTTCCTCTCGAACGAGGTCTTTCAAGCGATGTTTCACTCGATCGAGCACTAGTGGCTCTCGATCGAGTTGTTCTTTATCAGCACTACTCGATCGACCAGAAATATCATTCGATCGAGTAGATTCTTCAGCAAATTCACTCGATCGAGTAGTTTTATTTACTCGATCGAGCACTTCTTTTTCCTGTTCACTCGATCGAGTAGAAATTTCACTCAATCGAGTCCTTTCTTTAGCATTTTTACTCGATCGACCCCCAGAAATTAGTCGATCGAGTACTTTCTTTGTCATGAGCTCTTTTTCTTCGACTGTGCACTGTTCATCAGCAGCAATTTCCTTCCCCGAGTCTGATTTCGGTCCTTTATATGAATAACCGCTCCTCAAATTAATTAAATTCACCGTCTCATGTGGATTCTTATCGGCTTGTGACGGTAAATGTCCTGGTTTTCTTATGGACTGGTTCGCGGCTAACTGGGCAACTTGAGTTTCGAGTGCCTTGATAGATGCATCTTTTTGTTGATCACTCAGCTGCCATTGCTTTGTCAAAGACTGCAACATCGTCTTCAACTCACCTAGCTCACTTACCCCCACCAGAAGATGATGCACCTTGATTAGGTGTAGGAAAGGAATGAGGCTTCTGAAAGCCTTGTTGAGCCTTATGAGGAGGGACATATGGCTGCTGCTGATACAGAGAAGGGGTAGGATTGAGCACATTTTGACTTGTCCACCTCAAATTGGGATGGACTGCCCCTTGGTTATTATAATAGGAACCCCCTCCTTGCCTGTATTGTTGAAAAGCAAGGACCTGTTCCTTCTCCGTAAGACAGCCAACAGCAGTGTGACCGTCGTTGCTCCCACACCTCTCACATGTGACAGTCTCCCCTCTAGTAAGCAAATGGACCGTCTGAGGCTCCCCAGCAGAATGCAGCTCCAGCTTATCAAACTTAGCATTCATGGCTTCCAGCTGAGCCACAACTTCCTTATCGACTACATGAACTGTTCTAATACCATCCCTCAGGTTTCCATACTCAGCACAGTGGGTCGCCATCTCTTCAATAAGAGCCCATCCCTTATCATCGTCGGTGTTCTTTTGAAATCTTCCGTTGGATGATGCATCAAGTATGGCTCTGTGATCATCGTATACCCCATTGTAGAACTGATTGGACATGAACCACGGATCAAAACCATGGTGAGGAATAGACCTCACCAACCTCTTGAAACGGCACCACGCTTCATAGAATGTTTCATCAGGTGCCTGCTTGAAACTGGTAATCTTGACCCTCAGCTGATTAGTGCGCTGCGGAGGGAAATATCTCTTATAAAAAGCAAGAACAAGGGTCTCCCAGTCTGTGACCCCCGCGGCTGTGCGATCCAAATCAGTCAGCCACTCCCTGGCTGAGTCAGTCAAAGAAAAAGAAAACAGAACCTCCTTAATCTTGTCTTGAGTTACCCCCTTTGTGGCGGGGATAGTAGAACAGTAGTCCGTAAAGACCTCCATATGCTTCCTCGGGTCTTCACCTGCCACACCTCTAAAGAGATTTCTCTCCACCAGATTGATATAGGAAGGATGGATGTCAAATGTATTCCCATCCTCAGTCTGGAGATTGAAACCCTTTGGAATTGATGATGTTTTAGGCTCCGAATGACTGGCAATGTTCGGCATCTTTACTGGTTGGTTTACAGAACTGAAAGTGTCTTCTTCAAAAGATGGATTTTCTGTAAAAAGGAAATGCTGAAGTTCGGGTTCGAAAGTACTCAAGGCTTCTTTTCGTGATTCTCTTTGCAGACGGAGTCTATGCTTGAACAGCCTCTCTGGTTCAGAATCAGCTGAAACTAACTCCAACCTGTGTGACCTGGGCATACACAACACTGAAAGAAAATGAATAAGAACTGCCTTAAGGATTAAAAATTCCCTGAGATGGATAAAATAAACGAAACAAAGACAGATAGGGCAATTGCCTCCCCGACAACGGTGTTGGGGTTGGTGTCCTTAACAGTTAGTGCAAGGACTTATAAATCTCTAAAAGGATCAAAGGGCATACTTTTGGTATTATTATCAGTTGATCCACGTTTATCAATAACGGTTGGCTTGCTAGATAAGTTTGACGTTATTGTCAT
Source organism: Silene latifolia (assembly GCF_048544455.1). Lineage (NCBI taxonomy): Eukaryota > Viridiplantae > Streptophyta > Magnoliopsida > Caryophyllales > Caryophyllaceae > Silene > Silene latifolia. The sequence goes on from NC_133538.1 coordinate 452,613,528, forward strand.
ACAGATGGCGGTGATCAACTGGTCCCTAAAAGTCACACCTATAGGATACGTTTGAGAGACGTGACAGTATGAAAATACAGTCATGTAGATGCCAATTTTGACTAACCGATTAGTCGAGTTATTTGACTAATATTTAGTCAAAATGTGATGTTGAGATATGTTATTTAATACGGATTAAATAATAATGGCTAAGACAAATTAAACGGCTAATTCGTAAAATTGAATATAAGCGTTTTATATTTAATTGAATGTATATTGAATATAATTATACAATATTGTCTTTGTCGGACATGTATTAATAATTCAACTAATCCGTGTTATTAGTTGATGTTTTAATATCCGATAACCGATGACAGTTTATAATATATACCGCGTCGTATACATTTTAGCCTCGGACCACGAGTTGAACATAAGGATAAAACGGAAGCCCATTCCCTCCTTGATCCACTCGGCCAAACCGAGATTAGGAGAACAAAAGGAGAGCTCCTCCTCTTGTTTAACCTAATCATCATTAGTGAAAAAGAATTAGGGTTTTAGAGATTAAGTTTTCTCTGAAACCGAGATCTCACATCTCGAGAAAAACTCACATCAAGTTCTCCCAATATTGCAAGGCAATCGGAGAACACGTTCTAGCACAAGGGCATTTCTCGGACGGTCTTGGGTGCAACAATTAGGAGGGAATCTCTGTTGATTTCTGTTCTTTACGCCGTGCATCAAAGGACCCGAGGTTGATTCTTTATCTTTATCGTTTCATTGTTGTATTTCGTTTATGACCATATTTCACATGTTAAATTTACGTTATAGTCCTAAATTTAAAAGGTCTTATACGGATATTACCTCTCAAGTGGTATCAGAGCGAGGCCACGTAAATTTTCATTGTGATTTTTCATAAAACGATTTTGAAACGGTTGTTTTTGTCTCGAAAACCGTGCCATGTATACACGGCTGAAATTTTTTTTGAAACCGTGACATGTTTTACACGGTTGTATCATCTTATTTTCGATTTGTTTTTATGCATATTGTTGTTTTATACGGAGATTATAACAATATGTCAAGTTTTGTCAATTTGTTGATTTAATTTTACACGATTTTGATCAAAAATTGCAATAGGTTTTGCTTTGTCAAACTGTTTTTACGAGGGTTTTAAGTTTTCAGAACTTGTTTGGTCTCGATCGAGTGGTTTTCTACTCGATCGAGAGCTTTTTCTGTCTTGATTTTGTTCGATCGAGTCCTTCTTTGTACTCGATCGACCCCTTTAAAACCTGTTTGCTCGATCGAGAGGTCCTCGTACTCGATCGAGCAGATTTGCTGATAAAAGCTCTCGATCGACCTCCAGTACTGTCGATCGAGTACTTCCTGATTGGCAAGCCCCTCGATCGAATGGCAGCCTCATTCGATCGAGCCCTCTTGTTCCTCGATCGAGCACTTATGTCCCTGGATCGAGGGATTTCGTTTTTGCGACTTTGAAAATTTTTCCTTTTGCTTTAAATTTTCTTTTGGCCTTAATTTGTACTTTATACGGATATTGTACACTCGCTATGATTGTGAAACGGTTCACACACGTACCATTAAGTTATTTTAAAGCGTATTTAAAGTAACGGACTGTATTAGATTAAAATTAAATTGATAGAAGCGGTTTTATCACATGAATTTTAATCATTAAAAGGTGGTTTGGATAAATTTCACATAATTACGGAATTATGTCACGAATGAATTTGTTTTTAGTTGATGCATTTTATTTATCGTTAATTATGAATGTTTTTGAATGCTTTTTATTACGTATTTATTTATTTATTTTGCAAACAGTTGTAACTTAGTGTGGCCTTAGTAGAACGTGTTACCGTAATGATGGAACACGGTCTTGGTTGTATTTTGAGATCTCGTATCTCCGTTTTGGATTTTTCACTTGTAATTACAGTTTTAATTAGAATGTAAATAGGTTTATATTTGTAATTTTAAATTGTAATTTTTGAGAAGACCAAAGATGAAGATCGGATGCTCACTCCCGCTACATGGATCAAGATGGAACATCAAGACAAGCTTGTCGGGTCCAACGGTGGATTCCAAAGTTGTTTTATGTTTTACTTTACTAGGATAGGCCACACTAGGAATTTTTTTTTTACGTATTGCATTCAATTTTTATTTTATCGTAACGATAGTATGCATCATTTTCCGCCTAAAAACCAAACCACCTAATTATTGCATGAAAACTGACACATATAGAGGTCACGAGTTAGTTTTCATTGACATTCTCATGTCACACGATTTTTAAGCCATCACCCAAATTAATCCATTCACGCAGACGCTAGTTATTCGTTCACTTAATATGAATTATAATTTAGTTGATGGGATCTTCCTCGTATAATCAAAAATTGAGAACGGTCTTTATAGATCAAACTCCAATGAGTCCCTTCTTCGTCGGTAGGCATAATATGACCCCTTCTACGTCGGGTAAGTTGGAACCGATTGACCTATTTTATCTCAACACTATGATCACCCGTACGATCCTGTGATTATGGTGGACTATAGATAGGATTTACAGAAATCTATCGACCAAGAGTTCTTACGAAAGAATTAGCTAAACAGATTGGCTTATCGGTTTACGAAATTGAGTCTTGGGATCACTTGTATCATTCTTGAGGGAGATAAATTATGCAAGTGCGAGAGTCTACACGTTAAAATGAATTTTTAAATAGACTTAAATCACCTCGATGAGTTGCTTATTTCGTTTTTGTTTTTCTTTCTTTTTCAGTGTAGATCACGAACTTTTAAACTGCTAATATCAAATGGTGGTTCTACGATAACCCAATGCCAAGTGCCACATTGGACCGTGAGTCCGGCTTCGGATCTTCATGAATCGATGAATCGGTCTACTCGATCAAGAATGATGGATCAAACTTCGCGGACTGGGAGGCGGCATTACGGAATCTGCCGCTGGCGGAAGCTCAAATATCTATTAGAGCCCATCCCGGCAAACCCGGGTCCCACGGCTAGAGCTTCTTTGAAATCACCAAGTTTAATGATTTATGTATGGAAGCGGGTGCGATTAAAAACGTACTCATTTTTGCAATGGAACCCAATTTGCATAAACGCTTCATAGCCCATGGTGCGAACAAGATTTTCACCACGCTCACCAAGGAATTCTCGAAAGCACCGAGAATCGTGACCTATGAGCATACCACTCGCTTCTTTGATGCGAGACTCGAGAAAAGGGCCAACCAGTTAGCCCACACATTCTCGGCATGATTGAGAATGTCGAAAAGTGAGACCTTTGATTGTAAGATCAGCGAGAACATTGTGATCGACCGCATACTTCACTCACTCCTTGATGGTTATTCGCAATTTAGAGCGAATTACTATATGAATGATTTGAAGAAAACTCCCCATGAACTGCACTCCCTCCTCGTACAGACCGAGAAGGACATGAAGTTCAGTGGGAGCATGAAACAGGATGTTCTCGTTGTGACAAACAAGGGAAAGGGTAAGGGCAAAGCTCGGCAAACCTAGCGAAGTAGGTAAGGCGAAGTTCAAGAAGTCGGTTTCGGGTAAGAGTGGACCTGGTGAGTCGAGCACCTCATCGGGCGCGACAAAGAGCAAAACCGAAAACATGGAATGCCATCAACGCCACAAGACTGGGCATTGGAGGCGCACATGTCCTGTTTATCATGAGGACTTAAAAGCGGTCGCGTTAAACTGTTGGTATGTCTTCTTCTTCTACTTTTATTCATATGATTGAGATTAACCACGCAAGTTACGGAACTTGGGTACTTGATACTGGTTGTGGTTCTCATCTGTGTAATCATGTGCGGGGCCTCAAAATCTCGAGCCTCTCGTAAAGGGTGAGGTTGACCTGCGTGTCGGGAATGGAGCAAGAGTGGCTGCCGTCTCGAAGGGAACATATGTGATCCAGCTTCCTAGCGGATTTGAGTTATCATTATATGATTGCTATTATGTACCCAGTCTTTCCAAAAACATTATTTACTGTTTACTGCACTTGACAAACTTGGTTTTTCATTTGTAATAGAGAATAATACTTGCATTTTCTCATTACACGATATGATTTATGGCAAGGCAGTCTCCATGAATGGAATTTATGTTTTAGATCAGACAACCGAAATATTACACGTAATGAATAAAAGGTTAAAGGTGGGTGACAAAGATCGAGGCGTATCTATGGCAACTGCCGTATGGGACACATTAATGAGAAACGCGTAAAACAACTCATTAAACATGGAGCTATCTCGGCCTTTGATTTTCAATCATTTGGCACGTGTGAATCATGTCTCATCGGTAAGATGACTCGAATTTCCTTCAAAGGTGTTGGAATGCGCGCTGCTGACCTATTAGGACTCATACACACGGATGTATGTGGACCTATGTCAATCACCGCACGAGAAGGCTATAGGTATTTCATCACTTTCACGGACGATTTAAGTAGATATGGATATGTCTACTTAATGAAGCACAAAAGTGAATCCTTTGAGAAATTCAAGGAATACCGAAATAGGGTGCGAAACCTATTAGGTAGGAAGATTAAAACACTGCGTTCGGATCGTGGTGGCGAGTATCTTTCTCACGAGTTTGATCAACACCTAAAGGATGTGGGATTGCCCAACAGTTAACTCCACTGAACACCTCGGTTGAACGGTGTGTCCGAACGGAGAAATCGAACACTACTTGATATGGTTCGATCCATGATGAGTCACACCGTGTTGCCTCGACTCGTTATGGGGTTATGCTCTTATGTCAGCCCCACTAATACTTAACCAAGTCCGTCTAAAAAGCTGTTGACAAGACTCCATATGAACTATGGAAGGGAACGGTCCCTAACTTGTCCTTTATACGGGTTTGGGGCTGCGAGGCTTATGTCAAGTGGAGACACGAGGATAAGCTCGGCCCGCGATCGGTCAAGACGTACTTTATAGGTTATCCTAAAGGAACGCTTGGTCATTACTTTTATTCGCCAACCGAACAACGTGTTTTTGTTGCGGCTAGTGCGACATTCTTAGAGAAGGAATTTCTCGAGAATGCAAAGAGTGATAGAACCTTCGAACTGTCGGAGATTCCAGAACCAAGTACCGAGCAACTATTGGAGGAACCTATTCCTTCAATCCCGGCTGCGTTAACATTCTGAGGAACCTAGGAGGTCGGGAAGAGTCTCTATTCCTCCCGGACAGATACATTGGTATGGTCGAGGAACATGACATAGATGACGTTCTACTCTTAACGAGTAGTGAGCCCGCAACCTATAAAGGTGCCATGACTAGTTCTGACTCAAAGCTATGGCTTGAGGCCATGCAATCCGAGATGGACTCTATGTATGAGAACGACGTGTGGGATCTTATTGACTTACCTGCTAAGGTTCGTCCCCTTCAATGCAAATGGCTTTACAAGATAAAGCATTCTGTGGAAGGTCAACAAGATATCTATAAAGCACGACTAGTTGCTAAAGGTTTCACCCAAGTGCCAGGTTTGCACTACGATGAAATTTTGCACCCGTAGTCATCTTTGCGTTCCATTCGGATCATCTTAGCGATCGCCGCTTTTCATGACTATGAAATTTGGCAAATGGATGTGAAAACCGCCTTCTTAAACGGCTTTTTGGAGGAAGAGTTGTACATGGTACAACCCGAAGGTTTCATCGATCCTTTACATCCTAAGAAAGTATGCAAGCTTAAGCGTTCCATTTATGGACTTAAGCAAGCATCAAGGAGTTGGAATCATCACTTCGACCAAGTGATAAAAGAAAATGGATTTACTCGATCGGTCGAGGAACCATGTCTATATATCAAGTCGAGTGGGAGCAAGATTATCTTCCTAATATTGTATGTTGACGACATACTCCTGATTGGGAATGACATACCTCTCTTAACTTCGGTGAAAGTATGGTTGAAAAACCATTTCCAGATGAAAGATCTGGGAGAGGCGCAAAGAATTCTAGGAATCCGTATCTATCGAGATAGATCACGACGGATGTTATCTCTCAGTCAGGAGTCTTACATAGACAAAATCCTAGAGAGATTCAGCATGACTAACTCCAAAAAGGGGTTTCTTCCTATGGCTCCAGGGGTGCATTTGAGCAAGTCTGAGGCACCAGAGACACCGGAAGAGAAAGAGCGCATGACACGGATTCCTTATGCCTCGGCTATAGGATCAATCATGTATGCCATGATATGCACACGTCCGGACGTGGCATATGCATTGAGTATGACAAGTCGATTCCAACAGCATCCAGGTGAACCACATTGGCTGGCTGTCAAGAACATTCTTAAGTACCTACGGAGGACTAAAGATTGGGCATTGACTTATGGAGGCGAACAAAAGCTATGCGCAACCGGTTACGCAGATGCTAGCTTCCAAACGGATCGAGATGACTCGAAATCTCGATCTGGATTCGTTTTTACTCTTAATGGCGCTGCGATCAGTGGAAGAGTTCAAAACAAACTGTATTCTGACATTCTACGATCGAGTCCGAGTACTATGCCGCGTCTGAAGCTACAAAGGAAGCGATATGGATGCGTCAATTCTTACATGGACTATCTATAGTGCCTAGTTCGAATGACCCGATCACCATCTATTGCGACAATAGTGGTGCCATCTTCCAAGCTAAGGAGCCAAAGTCTAGCAACAAGTCTAGACATGTACAACGGAAAGCTCATCTAATCCGGGATTACGTGGAGCAAAAGGAAGTAGTGATAGAAAAGATTGCTACAGATGATAACATAGCAGATCCTCTCACTAAAGCATTACGACAAGATAAGCATGAAGGGCACGTTAATTCCATGGGAATTAAACGTGTTCCTAAGTTGTAGTACTCTTTTATGGATTAGATTCATTCCCTTTTGTACTCTATACGACATCATCGTTTTGATATTTATATATTTTGTTTTTCATGTGGAATTGTACGACAATTTTTGAACACCACAAAGTGAACTGAACGAACATTATATTTTTCAGTCCTTAATTGCCCACATGAGCTGATAACTCTGGCAATTATTTTGTGACGTTGGTTGATGGTGGGTTCAACGAGCCATAAGTCAACCGGTTGACTGACCAATAACATTCGGTGCCCGGTCGTGGATAGGACCTCCATGGTGATTCTAAGAGTCGATTCTTTTGACTATCGACTGTCTCTTGAGACTAAGGCAGATTTTGGGTGACTTTGGTTTCTTTCTCACGGTCATCCGTAACAGGGGGCCAAGTAGATTTTTTCTGGGTCATTTCATGCTGTGCTTAGATCGGAAGGAGTTCGAGTTGAAGGAAATATTCAGCCTTTATCGGTACTCGATATTTCTCGGGGCCACTCGAGGAGTCAGAATCGAAATGCATGGCCATGCTCGGATAAAGATTCGTTTTATCAGTTAAGTTACTCTCTAGTCGGGGAAACCACTCTTGATACAGATCGATTGTAAAATACGACCTTTGCGGATCCGGATCTGCAAATTGTTTTACATTGAGTGGGAGAAAGTTTTAAATGAATATGAGAATCGGTTATCGCACATACACTTGTACGGACAAGTGGGAGTTTGTTGGAGCTTGTGTCCTCCAGTTAGTGCGGATAACGTCATTGCACATACACTTGTACGGACAAGTGGGAGCTTGTTGGGGTTGGTGTCCTTAACAGTTAGTGCAAGGACTTATAAACCTCTAAAAGGATCAAAGGGCATACTTTTGGTATTATTATCAGTTGATCCACGTTTATCAATAACGGTTGGCTTGCTAGATAAGTTTGACGTTATTGTCATACAGATGGCGGTGATCAACTGGTCCCTAAAAGTCACACTTATAGGATACGTTTGAGAGACGTGACGGTATGAAAATACAATCATGTAGATGCCAATTTTGACTAACCATTAGTCGAGTTATTTGACTAATATTTAGTCAAAATGTGATGTTGAGATATGTTATTTAATACGGATTAAATAATAATGGCTAAGACAAATTAAACGGCTAATTAAATAAAATTGAATATAAGCGTTTTATATTTAATTGAATGTATATTGAATATAATTATACAATATTGTCTTTGTCGGACATGTATTAATAATTCAACTAATCCGTGTTATTAGTTGATGTTTTAATATCCGATAACCGATGACAGTTTATAATATATACCGCGTCGTATACATTTTAGCCTCGGACCACGAGTTGAACGTAAGGAGAAAACGGAAGCCCATTCCCTCCTTGATCCACTCGGCCAAACCGAGATTAGGAGAACAAAAGGAGAGCTCCTCCTCTTGTTTAACCTAATCATCATTAGTGAAAAAGAATTAGGGTTTTGGAGATTAAGTTTTCTCTGAAACCGAGATCTCACATCTCGAGAAAAACTCACATCAAGTTCTCCCAATATTGCAAGGCAATCGGAGAACACGTTCTAGCACAAGGGCATTTCTCGGACGGTCTTGGGTGCAACAATTAGGAGGGAATCTCTGTTGATTTACTCTCTTTCGCCGTGCATCAAAGGACCCGAGGTTGATTCTTTATCTTTATCGTTTCATTGTTGTATTTCGTTTATGACCATATTTCACATGTTAAATTTACGTTATAGTCCTAAATTTAAAGGGTCTTATACGGATATTACCCCTCAAACGGCGCCAAAATTTGACAGGGCTGTCGTATACCTATCAAAAAAAACAAACTAAACGAACTGTATAGCTAGGGAAGTCAGGTCGATCCCCTCAGGGAGGCAAGATATCTGTAAAGGTCCGTCTATTTGGTCACAAATTGGGGGGGGGGGTTGTAATTGGTTCCCTAAACTAAAGGTGTAAAAGGAAGAGAAGCAAGGAAAGAGCAATAAAGGCAGAAAATGAGATTAAACTATCAATAGAGAGGGGACATGTCAGGATTTCGATTCACTACGGTAGTCCAGTGACTCAACTGTAAACAACTTAGATAAATTACTGCGAGACGGATATGGAAAGGTCCTTCCGGTCCACTTTCTATCCTAAATTACCACTAACTTAACTTCTGTCCTCGTCAGGGTAGTCTACTGTTCATAGCAGGTCTATTTAGTCCAATCTTCCGATCCAGGATTAAATTTAACCAGATTAAAAGGGTGACTCAGAAGCGTGCACTCAACTAAGTCGGTAGATACAGTTATATTGCTATGGGGACAGAGTCTCACAATTAATTCATCTAACCCATTTACTACATCGTCACATTTCTACCGTAGATCCCCTAATCTCGACATGAAATGATTTAGCTACTCATATCGCTAATGTTATCAATAATAACAATATTAAGATAACTAATGTAAAGCATGATGAAATAGTAATTAAAATGCATAAACAAATATTAGGGCAGAAATTAAGGAAGAGCAAAACTAGTAATTAAGATGAATAAATGAAAGATTAAAATTAAAAAGGGAGAAAGATATTACAATCGCAAGAATCCGGCGTAAACAACAAACAAATCCGAGCTAAATAACCCCGAAAGCAAAGTTACAGTAAAAGAGAAAAAGTAACGCAGTCTTTTGTGAAAGATGAAAATGATAAGATAAAAAATTAATAGAATAGATGCTAAAGACCTAGTTATTATGCGTTTATATAGAAAAACTACTAAGTCCATAAGCTAAAACACATTCACGGACTAATTAAAGCCCATGAAAGCCAAAACCACTCGATCGAGTAGTCTGAAACCACTCGATCGAGCATTTCTACAAATAATCTACTCGATCGAACAAAATTGTTACTCGATCGAGTAACTCCTAATTCCAGCACTTCTCGATCGAGCATAATACTACTCGATCGACCAACCTTAGCCATAGAAACCACTCGATCGAGTGATAAAACAACTCGATCGAGTATTCTTCTTCCAAAACAGCTCAAACTCGTGACCGACTGCCTCGTAGACCGTTCCTTCACGCATCCCAATGCAAGATCTCACTCTGAAAAATCCCGTCTCCTCAAAATGCATGCAAAAAGGACGAAAATGGTGCGATTCTACTACTTCCACGTTCATTTCTATAAAACAGACAAAACGAACCAAAGTAGCCAATTCGGGGCATAATACTATATAAACAGTACAAAAGTACATGGAAATACGTGCTTAAATAGGCTAAAAAGACTATACAAAATGCATGTATCACTTAGCGACCTCTTCTGCTCTGCAAACGCATCTTGATTCCAGGTAATCACTCATTTCACTAGACTGGACATATGTAAGATGGAGTCATAAATTAAGTTACATGTACAGTGCATCGAAATTCATCATAGATATAGAATGAAACTTAAAATTATTTGAGACACCTTGAAGATTTGAGAATTCTTAAAATCCGGGTAGATCTGATGGTCAAGCACATCGACAGTTCTTGAGTTGAAATTGATACATATGCAAGCAAAATGATTGTCAATGTTAACTGGTACAAAGATGAGCTCTGCATTCAAGTTGAACGTATGACCATAGTGCTTGATGTACAAGTCCCAAATATGGAACAGTGTATCGTAATAGGTACTAGTCTGCGTCTCCTGTGTACCCTCTTCTTGGTTGTCCAACCATCGCATAACCACGTCTTACGAAATATCTGTTGTTAGTACTGGTTACAAAATATTTCCATGTGAAGTATATAAATTTAACAACTTAAATGTCATTTGAAATTTAAAAGTAGATGCGTACCGTGTGTCATAAACCTAGGAAAGCCATCCTTGGAATCACGTTGGCATCTGACTCTATCTGATTCAACAAATTGGACCAGCATTCAATAACAGTTGAGGACATTTTGCTTTCCGGTAGCATTGACATAATGCCTGACAGGGCAGTCGTATACCTATCAAAAATATCCAACAGGCTCTAACTAATATAGCTAGGGAAGTCGGGTCGATCTCCACAGGGAGATGGGAAAATGTCAACTTTGTCTAAGTTCTTCACGGTAACCTATTTGGGGGGTTTTAATCGAGTTGTTCTAAACTAATGAGAAAGAGAAAGAGAAAAAGGCAAGAGAATAAAGATTAAGCAGACAAGGAAAAAGCAGCTACGACAGTCAGTTCACCATGATCATTCAGTCAAGCAATCTAGGTCTCAGGTCAATGCAAGTATGGTCAAAGGGTAGTGAATATCTCCTTCCAGTCTTAATTCACCCTAAAGCACAAATAGCTTAGCTTCCGCCCTCACCACGGTGCCCTAATGTTCGCTACAAATCTCACCCTTTCCAACCTTCCGGTCCAGGTCAAGGTTTACTATGATTTAAATGCCTAATTGCGTCGACTCAATTAGACAGATACATTTAAGTGCAGCGATTAACAACAAGGACTACACAAGCATTAACCTAATAATTCAATTACTCTTCCTTCATAATCATGGATTCCCTAGCCTTAGGAAAAGGGAATTAGCTACACATTACTATCAAATCAACAACGATAATATATAGATAATGGAAATTAAACATGTTAATAATGAAAACAGGGGGATCGAATAAGGCAATAATAAAAGCAATAAAAGAAAAGGAGAATTCAAGAAGCAATTACGATTAAGAAATAAAGGGAGTAATAATACCAATTATAATTCCGAATCCGAGTAGAAAAGAGTAGTAGAAGAGTAAAGTGAAAGAAGCAGTGGAAAAAGATGAAGTAGCAGTGAATGAGGAAGAGTTACGCAGTCTACTCCATTTTGTAGCACACGAAATTCTCCCCCTTAAACCTAATCCAAAGCTTAATTACAAAAGCCCATATGAAAATAGACGGAAAAATACAAATATAAAGCAAACCACTCGATCGAGTGGAACTAAACCGCTCGATCGAGTAATTAAGCAGCAATCCCTTCGATCGAGTGGAAATAAACCACTCGATCGAGTAACTCCTTGTAATACCATCTCGATCGAGTAGATATGTTACTCGATCGTGTAATCTTCATGATATAAGGCATTCGATCGACTAGAAAAATAGTCGATTGAACTATTTTGGCACGTTTAGGCACTAAGACACCTTCCGAAACCAGCTCACGCGTCCTCAAAGTGATAGACTCCAAGCTCTGATTCCTTGTTCTCCATAAATGCATGCAAATGGAACGAGTTTAGGCTCGATTTATCTTCTCTTTGCTTTATTCCTGCAATTTACACAAAACGAACCAAAGTAGACTATTCGGGGGTATTTGTAGCTAGATGCCACGTAAAATAGTATAGAAATGCGTGTAAAAAGGAGGTAAAAACCTTATATAAAATACACGCATCAATGCCATCCGTACAAAGCATGGCATTGAGTCCGTAATCTGCCAAGTGTTCCCTGCAGCATCTCAAAATATTAATCAACAAATACAAGTTATATGCTAAGTGCTACGTTACATTACCCATATCCTTCAATTGGCTATATGAACCAATACATATTAGATAGTCAACTTACCCCGGGTCCATATCATGGTCGTCAAGGAAGCAGTAATATGCTACGTGCTTCCTTATTGTGGTCATATCCTTCACTAGTAGTTGGTTGTTCCTTAGAGTCTTAGAGATGACAAGGGTAGTTAAATCAGCAACACCGCAGTCGAGGGAGCAACCAAGACCATCACCCTTCCCCCGAGGATGACTTTTAATAGCGGATAACTCAGTAGCCGGAGAATGAACTGTTCTGGTTGTTGCTTCAGGGGTAGTTGGATCAGGTACACTTAAACGGGCACGCTTGGATCCTTCACTGCGTGCTTGGCTACTTCTTTTAGGGGCAACAGATTGAACATGTGATTTTATGGACGTCGTTGTTGGCGTTGCACAAACAATAAGTGAATCATTGCGTCCAATTTCTGCACAGTACAACTTCTTCCCTTGGCTTGTTAATGTCATTTAAGACAAGGGATGCAACAATTTCCGCACAGTACAAATTCATTGCGTCCATGGTGCCTACCCCGCAGTCAAAGGGTTTGCCACTATAAAGCAGCATGTGAATCATCATATAGGTACCGCAGTCATTGGCAGAGTATCCTAAACCTTGCCATGCAAAGTTAATGTTAACAAGTTTAAACTCGCTAACTGAGGAGCCTTTGTCTAACTCTTTAGAAACCATATACTTGCCCATTTCGATAGCCTGTATGTATTTTAAAATGGTAATTAATATAAATAATAATCATACTTGTGAGCATTAAATTTACAAAGCAGATAAATTGAAATTTCAAAGGTTAGGCTTAAAGTTTCAAAATTTAAAGATTAGGCAACATGTTAAAATGCTAAATTTGTTTATAAAATTATATTGTCAAATTACAATTGTGAGGTCTAAAGTGTAAATTTTCAAAGTTGTTAATGTTTGAAATTTTGTATATTAAAATTTCAAAGTTCATGCTTAAAGTTGCTTTATTAAATTTTGTAATTGAATTTCCATCAATTGGTTTAAAGTTTCATAAAATGTGAGTTAAATTTTCAAAGTTGACGTTTAAAGTTTCAGTTGTATATCTGTGATTGATATGTTCATTTCATATATACTTTTACCCCTCATTTTAACTCGGTTTCTATTAATTATCATACTTTAATTAGTATATATTTGAGCTAATCTTGTGTTCTAGGTGTATTGTTGTGTTTGTTGCGGTTTTGTAGGAATCTAAGCACTAGAGGCTTTTTCCTATGATTTTATACACCAAGTTCACTAAGCTAAACAAGACCAAATATTGGACTAAGTGTGTGAAGTTGCTTGGGTTTTGCATGAAGATTTAGTGGATTGAAGTAAGAAATTACAAATGAAGCCAAATGTAAAGTCAAGCCCAAAATGAAGGTCCATATTAAGGTGCAAGCACTGGATGCCAAGAAAGCTTAGGATGCTAAGAATTTAGAGCATTATCGGGTGATTAAGGAGCATTAAAACACGAGCATAGAGATTCCTCGCGTAATTAATCAAGGAATTAAGGCAATTAATTAGGAAACACACAACCCCGATCGGGGCCGCCCAACCCCGATCGGGGCCATATGCTCATTGAATTCTTACGTTTTGCTCTTCCTCTCCTATAAATAGGAGAGGTATTCCAAGGCTTTAGGCATCTCATTTTCACATCTAAGTTTATTTACAATAGCCTCAAGCATTATATTTTCTCTCATTAGTTTTCTCATTTTAATTTACAAGTTGTTAAGCATTCCATTAGTTAATCTTTCAACATTTGTACTACAAACTATTGTTCAAGCATTTGATATTTAAGCATTTGGTTATTGTTATTGGTTCTTCCATATAAGTTCTCTGCCATTAAGGTATTTCTAATTTTAAGTTTGCAATTTCACATTACTAATTTAGTTACCACATAATTTATAATTAAGTACTTCATTTTACATTAGCATTATTCCTTTTACATGTTATATCAACTAATCCATATAAATCATACAACCATATTTAGCATTTCTTATAATTTAGTTTGCAATTTACATTTTAGTATGAGTAGCTAAATTTCCTAGTCTAAAGGCTAGGGGAGCCATGCAAAATCAAATATATAACATGCTTAAATAGGTTGATAATAATATTATTCAATTGTTTCCATCACATGTTTGTATTGTTACGTTTAATCTTTGGTTATCAGCCGTAATCGTAGATTAAGTTTGTTCATTCGTTCTAAAGTCGAGAGACACGGAATTGAATTAAACTAAGCATGTATGGTAGGACGACCTAGTCATGGACGAGAGTTTCTCTAGGACCCGGTCTAAGGTTGATACTAATGCCGTAAGGTGGGTATCTCTAAGCCTAAATAATTAACAAAATTATTAGTACCGAATTTACCATGTTCATATGTTCACCTTTGCATGAGTGACCCGAACCCATTAGACTCTCTTTTATTATATAATTTACATGATAATTTTTATTAATCATCAACCAAACAAACCAAACCCAAATCGAAGTCGACCTTGATAAAAATCTACGCATAGCAATTCACGACGTAATTCCTGTTTCCTTGTGTTCGACCCCTATTACGACATTAATTTGTGTCTAGGGAAATTATCTTTGCATAGGTACGCGATAGCCTATCAAATTTTGGCGCCGTTGCCGGGGAAACAGTTTTATTGCATTTTGAATTGTCGATTTTTATCTTGTTTTCCTTTGTCTTGGGGAACACTTGTTCCTTGAGACCGTTACTTGCTTATCACTTCTCTAGAAATTGTTGTCTTATGCCCAAGTCCTCACGCAAGGGAGAATTCCTTTCACCGGATTCCGATCCCGAGAGGACCTTTAGGAGAAGACGATGGTTTTGGAAGGAAGTAAAAGAGGCCTCTTCTCCCATACAAGGCGAAAGTGCTAGAAAGTCTTATTTAGACGATCTAGAAGCCCTTGAAGAGGAGGAGGTTTCAAGTTCATCATCTCCACCACCACCACCATCTACTACCAAAAACATGGTGAAAATTTCCGATCACTCAAAGCCCACCGCGGCCATGCTTCCGGCCGGTATCACAACCACTCAAATCACTGTGCCGGACTTTGAGATCAAACCGGCTTTCATTAGCCTTGTGGAGAGGAAGCAATTTGGGGGAAGTCCTTTGGAGGATCCCAATTTGCATGTGCAAAATTTTTGTGACTATTGCTCCATGATCCGTCAAACGGGCGTCACTCAAGCCCAAATAAGAGACATACTTTTCCCTTTCTCTTTGAAGGAAAAGGCCAAGCTTTGGATCAATAGCCTTGACCGCACCGCCATGGGAATGTTGGAGCTTGTGTCCTCCACAAATTAGTGTGATAACATTTATAAATCTCTTATAGGTTCACAAGGGTATACTTCGCATTTTATCAGTTGATTAACGATTACCTAATAACGGTTGGCTTGCTAGAAAGTTTGACGTTATTATCATACTGATGGCGGTGATCAACTGGTCCCTAAAAGTCAAACTTAAAGGATGTGTTTGAGAGATGTGATTATGGAGATGTAATCACATTGATGCCTTATATGACTAAAAGGTTAGTTCATGTAATTGACTAAACAGTTAGTCAATGTGTTGATGAGACGATTATTTAATCTAATTAAATAATATTAGGTGAGACGAATTAATCACAATTAAATTGAATATAATATGTTATATTTAATTAATGTATATAATGTGAGCTTGGACGAATTAAGATGTTAATTCGTAATTAAATGTAATCGATTATATTTAATTAGCTAATTGTAAATATGGGATATTTATAATTAAAGTATATATTATACGAGATTGTCATAAAAAATTATTACAGACCGGTATTAATAAATCGACTGCAAGCTGTTGTGTGTAGATTTATTAATACGGAATAATATAAATGACAATTTATAAATAATATACTAATTGTATACATTTTGTAAACTACCAAAATAAGAAGATTTAATCTCATTATTTTTGGTAGGTGGATAAACCGAAATTAAGAAGATAATTCTTCTTATATTTCGGTTGGTTTGGCCGAAATTTAGAAGAAGAAATATCTCCCCTTGACTTCTCTTATTTCGGTTATAATAAGAGAGTAGGAGATTCATTTTCTTAACCTAATTTTTAACCTAGCACACTCTCATCAAAAATACACACAAAACCCTAAAAATTAATCAGTTAATTGAGGGATCGATTCTAGCAAGAACAAAAGGCATATCTCATATCATCTTGGGTGCAACTGATAGGCGAATATCATTGCGATATTGTTCTTAGGCCGATTTTGCTAGGACCGAAGGTTGATTTCATAATCTCTCTATTTTGTTTATGCAAATTTTTTTTTGACTAGTTTTCATATCTATAATTTCGTTATAATCCTTATTGTGTTAATGGAAGTATACCGATATTTCCTACAGGGAATCACCAATTGGGAAACTTTGGCTCTAGCCTTCTATCAAAATTTTTTTTCCACCGGAGAAAACTCAAACTTTAAGGAGCCAAATTACGGGATTCCGTCAACAAGCTCTTGAGAGCTTATATGAGGCTTGGGAGAGGTACAAAGAGATTCAAAGACAATGCCCACATCATGGGTTAGATGATTGGTTTCTAGCAATAACATTCTATAATGGATGTTGTGCCGAGTCCCGAAGGATTCTTGATTCGCCAACAATGGGCGGTTTGATCAAATTGACACCGACTTTGCCCATGCCACGATCGAATCTATGGCGGTACATGATACAAAATATGTCAATTCCCGAGTTGTGCCATCCAAAGGTAAAGAAGAATCCTCCAACAACTCCGTTTTGCTAGCTCAAATCGCCTTGCTCCAATAACAATTGGCGGAAAGGGATGCTAGAGATTCCATTCAACAAGTCAATGTTATGTCTTCAACAAGCCAAATCGTTGTGTGTGATGGTTGCGGAGGTGCGGGTCATTATGCCGCTCATTTCCAAGCTCCTATTGAAGAGGTAAACGCCTTTCTAGCTTTAAGACAAAATGCTTATCCACCGGGTACATTCTCAAACACATATAACCCAAATTCAAGATTTCACCCGAATATGTCTTATAGAAGCAACAATGTGTTAAATCCTCAACCACAACCCCCACCGCAACAAAATGCCTATGTCCCTCAACAACAAAAATATGTCCCTCTACCGGGTTATCAAAATCAACAAAGGCCCCCACAAAACAATTTCCAACAAAATCAACCTCCACAACAAAATGCCCAACAAAACAACCAAGAAGGAGGTAAGCTTGAGGGCTTGATAGTCCGTATGCAAAAGGAATTGTTGGCTCAAATTCAAAAGAATGAGCAAGCTCAAAATGTCGCAATTAAGATGTTGGAGCAATAAATGGCTCAATTGGCCTCATCTAGCTCCTCAAGGAAATCGGGTCAACTACCCCCTCAAGGTGAGCAACCACATGCTACCCTTAATGTTATCTCCTTAAGGAGTGGTACAAAATATGATGGGCCATCCATGCCCAAAGAAGATGAGGAGGTGCTTGTTGAGTTGGATATCTCTCCAAATGATAAGGAAAATAAAGAAATTCCCAAGAAAGTGGATGATCCACTTGTTGTTGTTGAGAAAGTCAAGGAAGTGGAGGATGCTCCTCCAAAGAAAGATGTTGAAGCAAAGATTCCAGAAAAAAGTCAAAGTGCCATTCCCTCATAGATTTGCAAAGCATCAAAAGAATTCTCAATTCGGTAAATTCATGGAAGTTGTGAAGAATCTCCAGGTAACCGTTCCTTTTACCGAATTAATCACTCAAATTCCATCTTATACTAAGTTCATGAAAGACATTTTAACTAAGAAGAGGACTTTTGATGAGGTTGAAACAATAGCTCTCACCGCCTAGGTGAGTGCTCTTTTGCAAAACAAGTCCCCTCCTAAGTTAAAAGATCCCGGTAGCTTTTCTATTCCATGCACAATTGGCACCTACCAAATTGATAAAGTTTTATGCGATTTAGATGCTAGTGTGAGTGTAATACCTTACTCTATTTGTGCTAAGCTTAATATGGGAGTCTTAAAAGGCACTAGTGTCACATTACAAATGGCAGACCGTTCTATAAAACGCCCTTTGGGAGTTTTGGAGGATGTTCCCGTTAAAGTTGCTAAGTTTTTCATTCCGGTTGATTTTATTGTTCTTGACATGGCCGAGGATGCCCAAATCCCAATCATTTTGGAAAGACCATTTTTACACACCGCGGGTGCGTTAATTGATGTCAAGAACGGTAAAATTACATTGGAAGTGGGTGACGATAAGGTCACATATAATTTGAATAGTGCGATGAAGAGTCCAATGATAGAAGAGTCTTGTTATTCTATTGACATTTTGGATGTTGTTGACATCGTTATAGAAGACTCTACACCTCAATCTTTATCTAAAGATCCCTTGGAGGCACTCTTGCTTTTAGAATCATTTGCAGGTGATGATGAGATTGGAAATGAGGAGATTGATGCTTTGGAGCAAGAATTGGATGGAGAGGAGCTATCATTGGAAGAGATCTCACATTTATAGGCTTGGTTGCTACACCTCAAGATCTTGAGGTACAAAAACCCGAGCTTAGCCCCTTCCTTCCAATTTGAGGTATGCTTTTCTAGATGATAAGGAGATGTGTCCGGTAATCGTTAGTACCAAATTAGATGAGAGTCAATTGGCTAAATTGCTTCATGTCTTAAGGTCTCACAAGAAAGCCATTGGCTATAAACTTGACGATTTAAAAGGCATAAGTCCCGAATTTTGCATGCACCGAATTAATCTTGAGGAAGATCATAAACCATGTGTCCAAGGTCAAAGATGAAAACATGCAAGAAGTGGTCAAAAAGGAAGTGCTTAAATTGTTAGATGCGGGAATTATCTATGCAATTTCCGATTCTAAATGGGGGAGTCCGGTCCAAGTGGTTCCTAAGAAAGGAGGAACCACCGTAGTAAAAAATGATAAAAATGAGTTAATTCCAACTAGAATTGTGACGGGTTGGAGAATGTGCATTGACTATAGGAGGCTAAATCTAGCCACCAAGAAAGACCACTACCCATTACCTTTTATTGACCAAATGTTGGAAAGGTTGGTATGTCACAAATATTTTTGCTACCTAGATGGTTATTCCGGGTTCTTTCAAATACTCATTCACCCGGATGACCAAGAGAAGACCATGTTTACATGTCCCTATGGTACATTTACCTACCGTAGAATGCCTTTTGGTCTTTGTAATGCCCCCGCCACTTTCCAACGTTGCATGATAAGCATCTTTTCCGACTACATTGAGTCTATCATGGAGGTGTTTATGGATGATTTTAGTGTCTATGGTTCTTCTTTTGATGCTTGTTTGACTAACTTGTCCAAAGTTTTGAAGCGTTGTGAAGAGGTTGATTTAGTGTTGAATTGGGAAAAGTGCCACTTCATGGTAAATGAAGGAGTGGTACTTGGTCATATTGTTTCGGAAAGAGGAATTGAAGTGGACCGTGCTAAGGTCCAAGTTATTGAGCAACTACCCCCACCGGTAAATGTGAAGAGTGTAAGGAGTTTCTTAGGCCATGCGGGTTTCTACCGCCGTTTTATTAAAGATTTTTCTAAGATTGTCAAACTCCTTACGGAGCTTCGTTTAAAAGATGCTCCCTTTGTGTTTACTAATGATTGTCTTGAGTCTTTTAATAGGATCAAGAAGGCTTTGATTTCCGCACCTATCATCCAATCACCGGATTGGAACTTGTCATTCGAGCTCATGTGTAATGCAAGTGGCTATGCGGTAGGTGTCGTGCTAGGACAAAGAAAGGATAAGGTTCTCCATGCTATCTACTACGCTAGCTGATACGTGCATTTTATATAGTCTTATTAGCCTATTTTATGCATGTATTTCTATGCTTTTATTGTGGTTTTATGCTACGAAATGCCCCGAATATGCTACTTTGGTGTGTTTTGTCTTAATTGCAGGAATGGACCATAAAGTAGTGAAATTAAGTCATTTACCGTCCGTTTTGCATACATTTGGAGGAAGAGTGGATTTGGAGCGGGAATTATAGCTGTCTTGGGATGCGTGAAGCCTTTTCGAGAGCTAAAAGGACAAGTCAAAGTCAAACTAACGAGAATCATGAGCTGTTGAAGTCAAGATCCACTCGATCGAGTTGTTAATTAGTCGATCGAGTGGTTTTAGGATGAATAATCAGGCGGTCGAGTAGTTTATCTAGTCGATCGACCATTTGCATTTATTGTTTTAGTCGATCGAGTAACTATTCTGGTCGATCGACCAGTTTTGAGCCTGAGTTGCTCGATCGAGTGGTTTTATTCCACTCGATCGAGTGGATTTTGCTACGGGCTGGGCTTTTTGCTTTAATTCCGTCAATTAGGTTTAGCAAATCCTATTTTCTTATAAATAGGAAGTCAGTATGTCATTGTAAACTCTCTCATCTCCTCCCTACTTTTCATCCGACACTTCTATTACGTTACTTTGCTCATCTTGTTACTTTTGTTCTTCATTTCCGGATCTTTTAATTTAGTAATTCTTTCTTCCCTTTTCTCTCTTTAATTTAATGTTTATTGTTCCTATTTTTTTTATTCTAGTTTTCCTTATTCCCATGTCTAGCTAAATCCTCTTAGTATGTTAGGATTAGGGAAGCCGTGGTAGCAACATGTTATAATTGACTTGAATAGATTAGTCTGGCGATAAGAATTGTATTAGGCAATTTAATTGTTATTAGGTTGAATGTATGCATGCAGGAGACCAATTTATAAAAGTAGTTAACCCCGACCTGGATCGAAAGATTGGAAGGGAAGGCTTGCTTAATTACAATAGGTAATACCTAATTAGGGCGAAAGCTAAGTTAGGAGACCCTAGGGCGGTTTAAGGACCGAAAGGTGACGACCATAGCTCTTCTTATCAATAGTCTAATCGCCTCAGTACACCCGATAGTACAGCTACCACGGTAGACCGACTCCTAGCATATTCCCTTCTCCTCTGTTAAATTCTCGCTTTCCTCTCCCTCTTGCTTAGCATCTTTAGTTTAATATAAATAATCAAAACCCCCAACTTGTGACATTAGACAGATAAAATAGACAAGTAGATAGTACACCGCCTCCCTGTGGAGATCGACCCTACTTATCGCTAGCTTCTGTTAGTTATACTTAGGTATTTTATTTTTGGTACAGAAACGACAGTATCAAATTTTGGCGCCGTTGCCGGGGAGGCATCTATTTATTTAATTGTTTCATTTTATCTGTTTCTAGCCTCAGGGGATTTTTCCCTTGAGGCCGTTTTAATCTTTTTCCTTGAGTGCTGTTTTGATAGGCCTTACAGGTTCTACCTAGACAGTTCTAGGTGAAAGATCGTCAAAGGGAAGGCTTGAGTACCTTTGACCCATCACCAATGTCCTATTATATGGGACAGCCGGTGATTTACTGCGGGATATGTGGTGCTACTGGGCATGATGCAGTTTTTTTGTCTGGCAGAGAATGACGAAGTTTACGCGTTCAAGCAGCGTAGTCGAGCTAGTCAAGCAGCTGTAGTTGTGGCGCCACATCCACCCTATCAATGGCCACCGCAACAAGATCCTCCTGATATACAAGAAGAAGAAATTGCGGAGCTGAAATCTCTATTGGAGACACTTGCATCTCAATTGCAAGAGAAGCAAGATCATGATAGACGCACTTCTTCGCGACTTGCTAAGCTCGAAACTGACATTGCTCAGTTAGTAGCTGATATACAAGAAGAAGAGGTTGCGGAACTGAGGTCTTTAATGAAGACATTAGTGTCAAATTTATCCATGAGGCAAGAGAGTGATAGACTTAGGGATGCTCGATTCATTGAGCTGGAGTCTGACATTGCTCAGTTAGTAGCTGAGATGCAAGAAGAAGAGGTATACCTTACCGAGAGCGGTTTTTCCCACGAAGAAATCGTGTTGCCCAATGCTGAGGATGACCTCTACGACTCGGATGACGAGTTTCTATCATATTTCAATGCCTTACGCGAAGATTTCAGCCCTGTATAGGAGGAATCACTCGATCGAGTGACTTATATTGGTCGATCGAGTGATTTTCCAGGAGAAAGTCCTCGATCGAGTGATATTTCCACTCGATCGAGTGGAATTCAGGAGGAAATTGGTCGATCGAGTGATTATTCTGCTCGATCGACTGAATTGGCCATTGGGAGCTTTGATCCGTCATATGGGTTTGATTTAGATGACGATTTTGATGACGACAATGGTTACGGTGAATCTCCCTTATTCAAAGCCGAGTTAGATGCACTCGAGGCCGAGATTTACGGGACGAATTCCACTGAGGGCGACGAAAGGACAGCCAAGTCGGTACTTGCTCCTAGCACGGATGAGGTAATGCATTCCCTTGTCAGTGATTCCGTTGTTGAGAGCGACCAACCTGAGGTAGTAGACGATAATCTTATTATTGTTTGTTTTAATAGCATATTGCCCCGTTTGATTCATGCTTCTTCCTTTAATGCTATACCCCCTCCCATGTGGACGAATAAATTAGCGATTATTCACCATCCCTGTCGTCTTAATTTTGTTAATCCAAAACGAATCCTTCTATATTGACGATTGCTCCAGCTCCTTTATTTTGTGGATAAATTTAGGAGTTCGCATAGGAAATTTGTTCGACTTAAACGGTTGTTTAATTTTATTTCCTATTTCTTTATTCCACTTTGGTGCTACTTATGCTTTTGTGTAGCACATGCGCAGATGTACGATCTAATGCTGCGCGCTTTGAGCTGTTTTGATTGTAGCTGATTATAAAGGCTCGAATAAAAAGGAGGTCGAGCTGGGACCTGACTGAAGCTAGCGCTACCCGGGAGGCAACCCGGATAATTTTATTTTATTTTGCATTTTATTAACTTTCAGTTGTAATAAATGGTTTTTATACCATAGACTATCTTAGTATGCTTGTTTAGTTAGTTTGCGGGCCGTTTTTAATTACGTTTTGCAGGGAACACGCTGGGAATCACTCGATCGAGTAGTTTCCCTACTCGATCGAGCACTTTTGCTGATGAATTCACTCGATCGAGTGAAATATTTACTCGATCGACCACCTGCAGATAGAGAACTGCTCGATCGACTGTTTTTCTCCTCGATCGAGCAAGTTTTGGATGCCCACTCTACTCGATCAGCAACTGTTCATCTGCTATCGAGTGTATTTGACTTGGATTAGCTTCCTGAGACGGTTTTTCCGGGCCTTTAGCAACCTCCTATGTTCATGGTCGGTTTGGGGAGGTCCCTTTATTCGCGCATTTGTGAGTTTTTCCGTATTTACTCTCTTTCTCCTTCAGTTTGCATTTCCTTTCCATGTTTTGGTACAATGGGGGCATTGTAAGGTTTGGTTTGGGGAGGTTTTGCATCCATATCTACGTCTGCATTTTGTTTTCATTGCATTTCAGTTATCACGTTTAATTTATGTTTGCATTGTTGTTTATTTTTGTTAAAAACTCAAAAATTCCATAAAAATTAAAAAAATTGTTAAAATCCAAAAAAATCACGTTTATTTTTGCATATAGGTTGAGTCGGAACGGTAGATTTCAGTGATGAAATTGCACTATTTTTTTGTCTTTTTGCTTAAGCCTTGCAATAAACTTTTATCTTTTAGCTTTGTCTTATTGCATATCTACGAGTTTATGTTAAAATTTAGCTGAACATATAGACTTGACCTGAGATTTTGGCAACCTACTTATAATTTCTAAGATTTAGAGCCTTATAAACTGGTGTCATTTATGACCAGTTTCATGTAGGATTGTGAGTAGTTACTCCTTGCATAACATGTACCATTAATTTGCACATATATGAAATTCAATTGCTTTTTGCCTACATACATTCGGTTAGTGGTTGGTGTCATATGCAGGGAGGTGCTTACAATTTCCCTTTCTTTCATTTTTACCCATTTAACTCCACATTAGCAAAATTTGCCTGTTGACCCTTAACTACATTCCAAATTTAGCCTGCCTTGTCAAGCTAGTTTAGATTGTTTTTGCGGTATATTGTCTATTGTATCAAGTTTGGCTTAGATCTATTGTTTTGGAGTTGGTATTTATGAAGAAAAGGAGGAAAATAGAAAAAAAAAAAAAAAAGAGTTGAAAAAAACGTGAAAAAGAAAGAAAGAAGAAAAAAAAGAAAGTTGAAAGAAAAAAAACAAGAAGAAACCGAAAAAAAAAGAATGAAAAAAAAAAGATTTCGAAAAAAAAGATGTTGTTTGGTTGTTGACGGTTTCTGCTCCTATGTTTTATTTATATCATTTGAGGAGTGTTTCTAGTTCGGTTTGGTGAGTTTTGTGCCAAATGAAGGGCATGTATTTATTCATAATTGAGTTGGAAATGGATGTTGCCATATGGTTTTGTTTAGGTACTAGCTTGGCCGCCTATACCTCCATATTTCCATAAAATGTTTTTTATCTTTTCTTACCCATTGCCTCACTTTACCATATTTTTGTAAGCCCTCGGCTGTGACAGGACCTTGTTTGGTTAGAATGTATGTACGGTAGTTAGAATTGTCTATCATATTAGTTGCATGCATGTTTATGTGGGTCGTAGTCTAGGTGAGCGACTATTTTTCTTTCTCTCTTACATATATATGTTCACCCTTTGCTTCATGAGAGAAGAGTGACCCGTGAGAGTCCATTATTAAAGGTCTTGCAAGGTCGACGGTTCAGCTTTATTATAAACATCCTATAACTCGTTTGCATTTGACTCTGTTTAGCTATAAGTGTTAGTTTGCTTGCACTAAATCGCCTTAAGTGGGCATTTGTAGCTAGCTCTGAGTTATCTTTCCCGTTCCTTTAGTTGCATTTTAGTTTACTCGAGGACGAGTAAAGGTTTGGTTTGGGGAGATTTGATACGTGCATTTTATATAGTCTTATTAGCCTATTTTATGCACGTATTTCTATACTTTTATCGTGGTTTTATGCTACGAAATGCCCCGAATATGCTACTTTGGTGTATTTTGTCTCAATTGCAGGAATGGACCATAAAGTAGTGAAATCAAGCCATTTACCGTCCGTTTTGCATGCATTTGGAGGAAGAGTGGATTTGGAGCGGGAATTATAGCTGTCTTGGGATGCGTGAAGCCTTTTCGAGAGCTAAAAGGACAAGTCAAAGTCAAACTAACGAGAATCATGAGTCATTGAAGTCAAGATCCACTCGATCGAGTAATTAATTAGTCGATCGAGTGGTTTTAGGATGAATAATCAGGCGGTCGAGTAGTTTATCTAGTCGATCGACCATTTGCGTTTATTGTTTTAGTCGATCGAGTAACTATTCTGGTCGATCGACCAGTTTTGAGCCTGAGTTGCTCGATCGAGTGGTTTTATTCCACTCGATCGAGTGGATTTTGCTACGGGCTGGGCTTTTTGCTTTAATTCCGTCAATTAGGTTTAGCAAATCCTATTTTCTTATAAATAGGAAGTCCGTATGTCATTGTAAACTCTCTCATCTCCTCCCTCCTTTTCATCCGACACTTCTATTACGTTACTCCTCTCTTTGTTACTTTTGTTCTTCATTTCCGGATCTTTTAATTTAGTAATTCTTTCTTCCCTTTTCTCTCTTTAATTTAATGTTTATTGTTCCTATTTCTTTTATTCTAGTTTTCCTTATTCCCATGTCTAGCTAAATCCCCTTAGTATGTTAGGATTAGGGAAGCCGTGGTAGCAACATGTTATAATTGACTTGAATAGATTAGTCTGGCGATAAGAATTGTATTAGGCAATTTGATTGTTATTAGGTTGAATGTATGCATGCAGGAGACCAATTTATAAAAGTAGTTAACCCCGACCTGGATCGAAAGATTGGAAGGGAAGGCTTGCTTAATTACAATAGGTAATACCTAATTAGGGCGAAAGCTAAGTTAGGAGACCCTAGGGCGGTTTAAGGACCGAAAGGTGACGACCATAGCTCTTCTTATCAATAGTCTAATCGCCTCAGTACACCCGATAGTACAGCTGCCACGGTAGACCGACTCCTAGCATATTCCCTTCTCCTCTGTTAAATTCTCGCTTTCCTCTCCCTCTTGCTTAGCATCTTTAGTTTAATATAAATAATCAAAACCCCCAACTTGTGACATTAGACAGATAAAATAGACAAGTAGATAGTACACCGCCTCCCTGTGGAGATCGACCCTACTTATCGCTAGCTTCTGTTAGTTATACTTAGGTATTTTATTTTTGGTACAGAAACGACAGTATCACTAGCAAAACCTTGGATGCGGCTCAAATTAACTATGCCACGACGGAGAAAGAGCTACTTGCCATTGTCTATGCCTTAGACAAATTCCGCTCTTACTTGATTGGTTCCAAAGTCATTGTTCATACCGATCATGCCGCATTGAAGCATCTCCTAGCCAAACAAGAAGCTAAGCCAAGGTTTATAAGATGGATCTTTCTCTTGCAAGAATTTGATCTTGAGATTAAAGACAAGAAGGGGGCCGAAAATGTTGTTGCCGATCACTTATCCCTATTAAAGTTCCATGATGGAGGTATTGAATTACCTATCGATGATTCCTTCACCGACGATGTTCTAATGATGTTGGAAGACAATACTCCTTGGTATGCCGACATAGCCAACTACCTAGTTGGGAGAGAGTTGCCACCCGATCTTTCATATCAACAAAGGAAGAAGTTCTTACATGATGCCAAGTTCTTCCTATGGGATTATCCACATTTGTTCAAACATTGCTCTGATGGACTATTCCGGAGATGTATCCCACATTGGGATGTGAAAGGGGTGCTAGAAGGCTGCCATTCTTCTCCTTATGGTGGTCATCATGGACCATCCAAGACCGTTGCAAAGGTGTTGCAATCCGGCTTCTATTGGCCAACCATGTTTCAAGATGCTAAGAATTTCGTAATGGCTTGTGATGCTTGCCAAAGGACGGGCTCCATATCAAGGAGGCACGAGATGCCTCTAAATGGTATCTTGGAAGTAGAGGTGTTCGATGTTTGGGGCATAAATTATCAAGGACCGTTTCCTTCCTCAAAAGGGAATCGGTATATTTTGGTTATCGTTGATTATGTCTCTAAATGGGTAGAGGCAATTGCTACTCCTACCAATGATGCTCGCACCATGATTAACTTGTTCAAGAAGATCATTTTCCCAAGGTTCGGTGTTCCAAGAGCAATCATTAGTGATCGTGGTACTCATTTTGGTGAGAAACAACTTGATGCTTTGTTGGAAAAGTATGGAGTCTATCATAGAAGAGGCTTGGATTATCACCCACAAACTAGTGGCCAAGTGGAGGTTTCCAACCGTGAGATCAAGTCCATACTTGAGAAAGTTGTTGCCAAATCACGAAAGGATTGGAGTATAAAGCTCGATGACACCTTATGGGCCTACCGTACCGCGTTTAAGACACCTATTGGTACCTCACCATATAGGTTGGTCTATGGAAAGGCGTGCCATCTTCCCGTTGAGATGGAGCAAAAGGCTTTTTTGGCAATTAAGAAGCTGAACATGGACCCGAAATTGAGTGGAGAGAAGCGGTTATTGCAACTCAATGAACTTGATGAATTTCGTTTGCAAGCTTATGAGAGCTCCCGTCTCTATAAGGAGAAAACAAAAAGATGGCATGACAAGAAGATCTTGAACAAAGAATTTCAAATTGGTGATAAGGTCTTGTTACTCAATTCCCGTTACAAGCTATTTCCGGGAAAATTACGATCACGGTGGACCGGTCCATATACCGTCACAAATGTCAACAAGTTCGGTTCCGTTGAAGTGATGACCACCAAGGGCGAAAAATTCAAAGCAAACGGTCATCGTTTGAAGCTCTACCATGAGAATGTGATCGTTGGTGTGATAGAGGAAATGACCGTTCAACCTCTACCAAAGAAAGCTTAAACTGACTCAAGCTTTTTCGTCGTGCGGGACGTTAAACCAGCGCTTCTTGGGAGGCAACCCAAGCTTTTTATTGCTTTTATTTATTTTTGTTTTTAATTTTCTGCAATTTATTGTTTTTCGTAGTTTAGTAATAAAATACTCGACTTGACGATGTTTCTTTTTGTGATTTTTAGGTGAAAATGAAGAAAGGATAATTTGGAGTGCATTTGACACGCTTCCCCATGCAAGAACCCCGTTTGGGGACATGGTTTTCGAAAAAAAAAAAAGAATTCACTTCCATAGACAAGCAGGTCAAACACGGGTAAAGGCAGTTAACCCCGATCGGGGTTGGTGGCCCCGATCGGGGTCGTGGTTTTGTAAAAATTTCTCTGCTATTTTATACGGGTAAGTAAAAAAAAAAAAAAAAAAAAAAAAAAAACTTCTATCATTCATACTCCTACTCGACGGTACACTCCTCTTTACCATATCCATTATTTTTTTCACTTTTCCATCTACAATCACAAGGAAACATCAATTTCTTCATTGATTTGCAAGATTCATTCACCCATTAACATCAATTTGGTAAGTTTTCTTCTCTTTTCTCTTTAATTCATCCATTTCAATCAATTAATTAGATTATGCAAACCCTAACTCAATTTGGGGGAATTCGATTTTGTGCTTTTCAGTGCTAGAAATTGATTGTAGAATGCTTATTACATGTTTGTAGTGTGAACTAGTTCACTAATTCATACTATTATGCCTATTAGGATGAATTTTGGTTTGCCTTAAGATGAATTTTTGTCTTCAGTTTCAGAAAAATGGCACCAAGAAGATCTCCTACCCAAGGTGCTTCTAAGAGAAGAAGAGATGAGGCGGAATCCTCCCATGCTGCGGAGGATGTGCAAATGGAAGAAGTCCCGGAGTGGCAAGACCCGGATTTTCCGGGTGTGATCTTCAATTCACAAGCTCAATACAACAATTGGGTCATCTTGAAGAGCAAAGGTATGAAACCAACAAAATTTATCAACCAAGCTTCTTTAAACAACATTGGAATTGAGAAAAATGTGAAAGCTTTGTTTAAAAATCTTGGTATGAAGCATTGTTACACAATGAATTATAAGACCTTCCCCGAACTCACCCTTGAGTTCTTGAGCTCTTTCGAGTTTCATAGGTCTAGGAAACCCGGTTTTGTTGTTTTTGTTACCTTTTGCTTGTTTAACGAAGACCATAGAATGGACTTAGCGGACTTTGCCGCTATCTTTCAATTGCCTCACAAGGACTTACCCATCGAATCACCCGATGATTATAACCCCGTTTTGACTTGGGATGCAATCTCTCACTTGCCTTTTCCGGGTTGGGATCATACCCCTCATCAATTTATTCATTATCCCGACATAAGGATTTGGCAAAGGTTTATGGGATGGACCTTTTTTGGGAGAAATGAACCTCACTCGGTGAGGAAGATTGGGGTAGAAATTTTGGGTGCTTTCTTGAATGTTAATGGTGATGAGAAATGGGGAATCAATATCCCTTACCACTTTGCGGTCCACTTGACCAAACAATGTAATGTAAAGAATAGTTGTATTGTCTTAGGAGGTTTGGTCACTAAGATTGCACACCACTTATGTAGGTTTAACCAAGAGAATACCCATTTGAGACCATTGCTTGAGTCTAGGGAAAAGGGAATTGGGCTTGATTATGAATATTTTCTTTCTTGTAATTGGTTTAGGGATGCTTACCCTAACATGGTTTGGAAGATAGGTAGGCAAGACTCCATTCGTCTACCCGAAGAAAAGAAAGAAATTAAGGCTTTGGTTCACACTAAGCCTCATCGTGGAAGTGACCCCTTTACTAGACCTACCTACCATTTAGACCTAAGAGGTAAGCCGCCTACCACGGTTGAGAGGCATGCGGGAGGTCAACCCTCTCAAGCACGTCACTCCACCGCTAGCATTGAGTCACCATCTAGCATAGAAATGATGAATATGATGCGGGAAATGAACTTAGGTGTAAATCAAATTTGTGATGACCAACGACTTGCATTACATCCTATTTATGATTATTTTGTTAGGCAAGGAGTTGTCCAACCCGAGGGACCACACCCTTCATTCTATACTTGTCCTCCGGGTCCCCCTCCTAACAATGATGCAGGTACATTTTCTACATATGAACCCGGTCCGGATTTTTGTAGTTCGGATTATGGTGTTGAGGCATTATATAGAGGATATGGTGGCTATGGTGGGATTAGTAGCTATGGTGATGGTCTTGGTAGTGGCCAAGATATTGGTGAGTATGTCACTCCTCTTCAAGAGGATGATTCAAGTGGAAGTGGCCACCAAGGTGAATCAAGTGGTAGTGGTAAGAAGAAGAAGAAGAAAGGGAGGAAGGGGTTCAATTTTTGGTCCTTTTCTTAGTTGATTGATGAAAAAATCCCCCGAATTCATGCTAGCTTGGGGGGGCTAGCGAGTCGAGTAAGTTTTAATTGCTTTGCATATTTGTTTAGATCTTGCAACCCATTAAACATAACCTCTAGTCCTTCTTGTTTTGTGCTTTGAGCCATTTTTATGGTTTGATTGGGTGATTTGGATAGTTGGCACATTGAGGATAATGTGATGTTTAGCTTGGGGGGGATTGCATTTGCATATAGTGTAGTTTGCATGTAGTGTAGAAAATTTGAAAATTTTTGAGATAAATTTTTGCTTTGTGCTTACTTAGAGCCTACTTTCCTCTTTGCTTATCCTAATATTGGCTTGTTGCTAATGATTTATTCTTTAATGATGGGATATTAGCTACATGGGGATGTCTTGACATAGTAGGTGGGAGATGGAGAATGAACCGAATATGATTGATCTTGACTTTTGGCAAGCTACAAAATTGGTAAGGTAGAGCCTCTTTAGACCGATGCATCCATATCCGGTCGCTCTTAGGTGAGTGTAGGTATCTCCTTATAATGTGTGTTACATCAAAACGCACAATTATGGTCCTCATGTCGTCTCTTGGTAAGCATGCGTTCATTTGTTATAGCATTTTGGAGCCATTCACATGATATTTTAGCCTTTTTGACCCCTTCACAAAATTTATCCTTAGCTACATCATTGAAATTGCCTACCCTTGTTGAGCTAGTAGCTTAGTTGGATAGTGTTTGGGTGCTCATTGGGATATGGTTTATTGTTTGAAGTCATGTGAGCTTGGTCTTAATGCTCAAAAAAAAAAAAAAAAAAAAAAGAAATGGAAAAAAGTTGAAAAATGAGGAAACAGAAAATGAAAAAATGAAGAAAGAAAAAAATGAATGAATGAGAAAAAGCATGAAGAAAAAAAAAAGAAGTATGCATTGAAAAGAAAAGAAAAAAAAAAGAAGAAAAGATGTGAGAAATTCTCAAGCATTATTCATATTATTTTTGAGAATTTTCTTATGGTTTGAATTGCAAAATTGGGTTAGTATTGGGATTGGGCGTCCTTGCATTTTGGTAGTTGCTAGCTCGACTTAGCTCCACATTACCATAACTCTTTTGTTCCCCCTTCTTACCCATATTTATTTGCCTTCTTCCTACCCATTTGGCTTCTTTACCATGCTTACATTTAATTGTCTTTGCTTGCTAGTTTTGACATGTTTACCATATTAGATTGCGGGCACATTGTTATAAGTTGAGGATAGTTGAGTGTTCATTCACAAAATTGTCCTATTCACATATAAAGAGTTTGAGTGCCCCGTGAGAGTCAATAAGTCAAAAGATCATGCAAGAGCTTAAAGGTTCATTCAAAGTTTTCTATGCTACGCCGTCGTGTAAATCTCATCCATGTCTTGCTTTAGTCCTTGCCCATGTTGTTTCGGGTTTTTAAATCATTATGCTTAGCTTGTTTGGATATTGCAATAGATGGGATTTGGTTTCTTGCTTGGGGACAAGCAAGGGTTTAGCTTGGGGGAGTTTGATATGTTCATTTTATCATACTTTAATTAGGATATATTTGAGCTAATCTTGTGTTCTAGGTGTTTTGTTGTGTTTGTTGCGGTTTTGTAGGAATCTAAGCATTAGAGGCTTTTTCCTATGATTTTGTACACCAAGTTCACTAAGCTAAACAAGACCAAATATTGGACTAAGTGTGTGAAGTTGCTTGGGTTTTACATGAAGATTTAGTGGATTGAAGTAAGAAATTACAAATGAAGCCAAATGTAAAGTTAATCCCAAAATGAAGGTCCATATTAAGGTGCAAGCACTGGATGCCAAGAAAGCTTAGGATGCTAGGAATTTAGAGCATTACCGAGTGATTAAGGAGCATTAAAACACGAGCATAGAGATTCCTCGCGTAATTAATCAAGGAATTAAGGCAATTAATCAGGAAACACACGACCCCGATCGGGGCCGCCCAACCCCGATCGGGGCCATATGCTCATTGATTTCTTACGTTTTGCTCTTCCTCTCCTATAAATAGGAGAGGTATTCCAAGGCTTTAGGCATCTCATTTTCACATCTAAGTTTATTTACAATAGCCTCAAGCATTATATTTTCTCTCATTAGTTTTCTCATTTTAATTTACAAGTTGTTAAGCATTCCATTAGTTAATCTTTCAACATTTGTACTACAAACTATTGTTCAAGCATTTGATATTTAAGCATTTGGTTATTGTTATTGGTTCTTTCATATAAGTTCTCTGCCATTAAGGTATTTCTAATTCTAAGTTTGCAATTTCACATTACTAATTTAGTTACCACATAATTTATAATTAATGAAGAGTCTATATAGCGATATACTCAAGAGAGGGGTGAATTGAGTATGTAAAACTCTTGCCCACTTTTTCGATTTATTGATAATTTATTAATCACTCGAAGTTTATCAATTAAACTTGACTAGTTAATTTATCGTATGTGTGAAAATGAAACAATAAAAGCATAAAATAAAAGTGACACACGAAGTTTTGAAGTGGTTCAGTTTCACAAGTCGAAACCTACGTCCACTATTCTCGATTAATAACTTTAGTACCTTACTACGGATTACAAAATTATCAATCTAACTCGTACAACTAACTATAGTTGTAACTCAATTTGAGTATCGTTAAATACTCGATTTCTATCTTATGTTAATAAGAAAGTACTACTAGATTCTACTAGTGTTCACGTTAATGAACGAGTCTGAATACAATGAGTACTATTATCCTATTAATGAAACAAACGAGAATGATTGACTTAAAGAGGCACACGGTTTTATCTTAAGACACACTTAGGGTTTCGAAAATGATTTTGCAAATATGAAAAGATTAAACATGAAATATGCTCAATACTTTTGCAAAGGTTTTTCTCAAATTTGTGTCACACCTTTTCTAATGAAGTGCTTTGGTATTTATAGGAGTAGAAAAACCTAAAACTAGGTTAAAAACTTCGAAACCCTAGCCGCCCTTTTGATTCGAAATACGTTGAAGTGGGCTAGGTCAAAACCTTTATTTTTATCTACAAAATGCCTTTTATTCAAAAACCCTAACTACTACTAGGATATTTTCGACTAGAAGGTGATATGGCCATAATCCATTTCACTCTACTTGAAATCCTAACAATAATTAGTTTTAATTTATAAAACTAAGATAATATATATTAGAAACCCTAGATTACATAACAACCCACAAGTTGTATGATAAATCAGTAGGATTAATATAATCCATATTACCAATTTTAATTTAAAAAGATATAGTAAAAATATTATTTTGATTTTCGAAACACTAAGTAAATTTAAAACTAAGATTGTGCTCTCTTAAGTCGTTCATGGTTATAGGTCAAATGGCTATAACCAAGAACTTTGATAGGTAAGGTTAGAGATGAAATAGCTATAACCGTACTTTCTCAAAAACCATTTTGTTCATACCATTAGTAGAATGAAATCCTATATCCTTAATATTCATGAGATCTTAAAATATAGGTTTCTTTCTTTATCTTGATCTAGAGGCTCTTCATCTTGAGCTTCTATCAAATAATATATCATTTTCCATCATAATTAGTCTTCACGGAAATTGTCAACTAAAATGTGCACCATTGAACAAACAATTGCAAGCACAAGTGTATAACATATTACAAATCATAATACTTGTCATTATCAAAACTTATATAAATATAGTCCAACAAATTCCCCCTTTTTGATGATGGCAAGTCTCTTATGATTTGTGACTAATGGTCAAGTTCCCCCTCAACATGCTACTACCAAAGTTATAGTAAGTTGATCACAAGAACAAGCTATTTGTATTCAAAGTTATAGCATGGAACCCCTTAAGAGATTAAAGATCTTGACAAGGAGCAAGCTTAGGCAATAATTCAAATCATACGATTTCTTCCCCCTCTTGACATCATCGAAAAGACAAGAACAAGACATAAAACAACTAGAATAATATAAGTTGAGGAAAGAGAAAGTCATGCAAACACAAATTAAGAAAATGAGAATAAGTAGTCTAAGCACACAGCATAAGATTATCCAAAATAAACCATATGGGCCGAATAAGAGAAGCCATAGTGGGCCGAATGAACAAAAGTCAAAATGGGTCGAATGGTGAAATATTCAAAATAAAGTGCTAAGCTTAGAAAGGGAAAAGGAAAAGGGAAATGGGCTTAGGGGTGATGAACTTAGGTAGGGTCAACATAACCGGGTCGAGTCCGAAACTCGAGAGAATCAAGACGATCAAAGCATGAGCGCACATTATTTGCTTGAGCCACCAAACAAATGTCGAAATTTGTAATCTTCAGAGTCAAGGCCCGAATAACCTCATAAAGTTGGCCCAATTCTTCTCGCATCTCTCGACCAAGTTGCAACAAAGCTCCGCCTTGAGTTGCAAAATCCGCAACCGTGTTGGATTGATGATCCGTAGCTTGCAGAGTCGCGGCCAATTTTGCTTCAAAGGTCTTT
Organism: Silene latifolia; assembly: GCF_048544455.1. Classification (NCBI taxonomy): domain Eukaryota; kingdom Viridiplantae; phylum Streptophyta; class Magnoliopsida; order Caryophyllales; family Caryophyllaceae; genus Silene; species Silene latifolia. The sequence goes on from NC_133538.1 coordinate 452,648,483, forward strand.
AGGCGTGCAACCAAATCATCATTTCTAATACCCGAGTGAGACGATCCCACACCCTTTCCCGTCCCAATACCCGAGACCAAGCTCTCAACTAATTTTGATTGAGCTTCCAATTTTTCGCTGACCGACATCATAAAAGCATCAAGCTTTTTCTCCATAGCCTCAAAACCCTCCAATTTCTCATCCGTGTTACCCTTTGCGAGAAAGACCAATTCCGGACCACAAGCAGAAATTTTCATCAATTTGAAATGAGTATCACTCATCTCATCCCTAGCACTCACACCATAGCTAGTTGGACTAACCACCCCCTTTTCTCCAAAAGCCGAGACACCCACATACCGTAAGGCAAGTCAATAGTTGTATAAACCTTGTCCTCGGTGACGAGCATAGCGGTTTGTATTATACGGTAAAAGACTAACAAGGGGAGACTCACTTTCTTTCCCTCCATCCAATGATAGATCACAACCATCTCATAGGTCGACAATTTGTCCCTACCACCACGGCGAGGCACGACGGTATTCCATAAAAAATTAAGAAGGAATTTCAATTTCGGTAACAAGTTACCCGCCAACAACCGACTACCACCCTTAGCATCAACTTCAAAATAACTTTTAACCACCTCCTTCTCACCCTCGTTCAAGGTACCCCATTCTGCACTCGGATTGATTTCGGCCCCATCATCAAGAACCGAAAACAGAGCACAAAAATCATCAATGGAGATCTTGACTTTGATCTCACTTACGACCGCACACAGACAACCATCCTTAATGACACAATTGCATAAAATTGAATAACTTCAATAGGGTAAACAGGACCCGAAAAATCATTGATTATAACCCATCCTTGAAAATTCAAGAAAGTATCAAAGAACTTTAAGGCTTCGTACTTACCATACCACTTTTTGGAGTAAGAACGCCCGGCATGAATGTCATAACCAGACACATGATGAACAAGTTCTCATTCCTCCTTGGTAAGGCGAAGACGATCAAGACCCATGACAGTAGCTTTCGGCATAGAATGCCGAAACAGTGTCCTCTAACCACCATCACAGGTTATTACTTCTTGAATTTCCTCCACATCGTCTTCCTCAACATATGCCTTATTTTTAACCTTGCTTAAACGTCTTTTCTTGCTCTCGACTTCCGGCGGACTCCGGTTTTGGTTGGGATTGAGCGGTTTTGCGTTGGCAGAGGGAGATGGGTGAGGAGATGGGCCATTGGAAGTATTGCATGTGGGTTTGGATGAGTGTGTCTTAGTGTTTGATCGGGTTGTGGGTCGCATGGTGGATGATGATGATGGTGACCGAAATACGAGGGATGAAGGTTGAGTGTTTTGGTTTTTGAAAAGTGATGGTGATGTGAGATGAGGGAGGTGAGGGTTTTTATGTGATTTAATGATTAAGACTTTTGGTAGGTTACAAAGACTAGGTGCCGTATAGAGTTGTAAAGGAGTAGAATAGTCTAGATTTAGGTAAAAACAAGTTAGGGTAAATCTTTTGAGGAAGATTTGGTGAATATATTGTGAGATTTACCAAGCTATAAAATGCAAGATAAGGCAATATTTTTTTTTTCGGTCAAGATGGAACAAAAAGATATTGTGACGATATCTTATGGTTTACTAATGGATAAAAAAATATTATGCACAAAGATAAAAATTCACGTAATATAATAAGATATTTAGCAAAAATATTCTTGCAACAAAATATACGGACACAGTCATACAATCTTGTCAATTTCTAGTCAGTCACTTGAGATAATAAAATAGGTATGATGAATTTAATTGCCACCGATTAAACCAATTTTCAATCGTAGAATCTCAAAACATTTTCTAGCCAAAGCCTTTGTCAAAATATCTACCCATTGATTTTCTTTACTACAAAATTCTAGTTTTATGTTGCCTTTGTCAACATGGTCACGTAGAAAATGATGTCTAATATCAATATATTTGGTACGAGAATGCTGTGCGGGATTTTTAGATATGATAATAGCACTCGTATTATCGCATAATATGGGAATACAACCGACATCTATACCATAATCACATAATTGTTGCTTAAGCCATAATAATTGAGAACATACCAGTCCAACAGCAATATATTCAGCTTCAGCAGTAGACAAGGCAACTGAATTTTGTTTCTTTGAACCCCATGTTATGATGCAAGGTCCAACAAATGTGGCGAATTCTGACATACTTTTCCTATCTAGAGTACAACCTGCATAATTTGCGTCTGAATATCCGATTAAATTGAAATTGCACTCAAGTGGATACCATAAGTACATATTTTGTGTACCAATTAAATATCTTAGAATTCGTTTAACCGCAACCATGTGTGATTCCTTAGGACACGACTGAAATTGTGCACACACACAGACGCTGAACATTATATCCGGACGACTTGCAGTTAAATAGAGAAGTGAGCCAATAATACCTCGGTAAGTAGTTTCATCCACACACTTACCATCTTTATCCAAGGTTAGTTTCCTATCCGTAACCATTGGAGTATCCATAGGATTGGCATCTTGCATTCCGAATTTCTTGATTAATTCTTTGATGTATTTTTGTTGATGTATCATGATACCTTCATTTGTTTGTTGAATTTGAAGTCCTAAAAATAACTTTAATTCACCCATCATGCTCATCTCAAATTCTGATGTCATTAATTCTGAAAAATACTTACAAAGCTTGTTATTAGTTGAACCAAAAATAATATCATCAACATAAATTTGAACAACTAATAAATCAAAACCTTCTGACTTTAGAAACAAGGTTTTATTGGTTGACCCTCTTTTAAAGTTACTTTGAAGTAAAAATTTGGATAGTCTATCGTACCAAGCCCGTGGGGCTTGTTTCAAACCCTATAAAGTTTTGTCAAGCTTGTATACATGATTTTGAAACTTGTGATCTAGAAAGCCAGGAGGTTGCTCTACAAAAACCTCTTCATTCAGATAGTCATTAAGGAATGCAGTCTTAACGTCCATTTGAAATAACTTCATCTTCTTGTGTGCAGCAAAGGCAATTAAGAGACGAATTGCTTCTAGCCTTGCCACTGGGGCAAATGTCTCATCATAGTCGATTCCTTGTTGTTGGTTGTAACCTTGTACCACCAATCTTGCTTTATTTCGAACTATAATCCATGTATCATCCAATTTGTTTCTAAAAACCCATCTGGTTCCAATGATTGAACGATTTTTAGGTCTTGGTACTAAGTGCCAAACTTTATTTCGTTCAAATTGTTGAAGCTCTTCTTGCATTGCTATAACCCAGTCAGAGTCTTCAAGAGCTTCTTTAATATTGGAAGGTTCAATGGTGGATAGGAAAGAGTAAAATGAACAAAAGTTGTTCAACTTTCTTCGAGTTTGAACTCCTTGGTCCAAACTTCCAAGTATACTTTCCATAGGATGTGATCCTTTGGATTTCCACTTTTTGGAATTTTCAGGTATATTATCATGTGAACTTGGTTCTCCTTCTTCAAACGAGTTAGAAATAGTTCCCCCTGAATCCAGCCCTTGGGTTGTAGTAGATTCAAGTGTAACCGTAGGATCTATATTTGTGGTTATAGCTTCATCAGTTATAACCGTAGATTCCAATTTTTCTTTTTGAGAAGAATCAATAGTATCATCAACTATTGTTTCAGTTCTCTTATTTTTCTCATTTGAAGGGTTCCCTAATTCATCATTAGTACCTTCGATTTCGTTTTCTTCATCTTCTAGCTCTGGAGGATCATCTCTAGAAAGATGAAAGTCAGGTTCATTCATATCTTCTTCCTCATTCTATTCAGCCTTATCAAACATATTATTTTCATCAAAAATAACATGTACACTTTCTTCTATACATAGAGTTCTTTTGTTGAAAACTTTGTATGCCTTGCTATGATTAGAGTAACCAACAAATATTGCTTCATCGCTTCTAGGATCAAATTTAGTTAAACGATTTTTGCCATTATTATGGACATAACATTTGCTCCCAAAGCAACGAAAATGTGATATATTTGGCTTACGTCCTCTGAGTAATTCATAAGGAGTTTTCTTAATGATTGGCCTAATCATAGCACGGTTGTGTATATAACATGCAGTACTAACAGCTTCTGCCCAAAAGCATTCTAGGCAAACCACTACATAATAACATGGTTCGTGTCATATCTTCCAGTGTTCTATTCATACGTTCAATAACACCATTTTGTTGTGGGGTTCGTGGTGCAGAAAAATTATGTTCTACACCATTCTCCCTACAATATTCAATAAATGCTTAGTTATCAAATTCAGTGCCATGATCCGTACGAATAGAACCCAGATTGTGTTTGTATTTGTTTTGAGCAAGCTTCATTAGTACAACAAATCATCAAAAGTCTCATCTTTAGAACTTAAGAAGATAGGCCAAACGTACCTCGAGTAATCATCTACCAGAACAAATACGTACCTAGATCCGCCTCTACTTCTTACTTTCATTGGTCCACATAGATCCATGTGCACCAATTCCAAAGGATTGCTTGTGCTAATCACCCTTTTAGGCTTAAAAGATGATCTTACATGTTTACAACGAGCACACGAGTCACATAAGCTCTCTTGATCAAACTTGATTGTGGGTAAACCCTCTACCAAGTCCCATTTTTTGAGTTTGTTTAAAATGGTTGAACTTATGTGTGCAAATTCCTTGTGCCATAAACATGGATCATCTAAAGTTACTTTCATACATATAAAAGAGTTAGTAGGAATAGCATTTAAATCAATCATGTATATATTTCTCTTTCTTTGTTCTTCAAGGATAACATTACTAGTTCCCTCAATTATGATTCGACAACCATATGAATGAAATACGACTTTGTTGCCTTTATCACATAATTGTGAAATACTTAGTAAGTTATGTTTCAGACCCTCTACAAGATAGACTTCACTAATTGCGTGAGAAGGAGAAATACCTATTTTGCCAATTCCTACTTCTTTACCTTTCTTATTATATCCAAAGGTAACCTTGCCGCCATTAAAGGGTTTGAGTGAAAGAAATAGATTTTTGTCTCCAGTCGTATGTCTTGAGCATCCGTTGTCGAGATACCACTGATTGTTTTCTTTCACCACAACCTGCAAAATAATTTAAAGGCAGTTTTTAGGTACCCACGCTAAGTTGGGTCCTTTGATGTTAGTTTCTCTATAAACTAGGTCTCTCCGAACCCAAACTTGTCTAAGGGTTTTTTTCTTCTGAGGCATTCTATGATAAGATCTAGGCTTCTTAACATCATTCGTTTGAGTTTTAGATGTTTCATTTGTGTTTTGTTTAGGGACATTCTTTTTGCTTTGAAAATCAAAACTCATATCATAAAACCATTGAAACTCATTATTTCGTTCTTCATTATCGTTGGGTTCATCAACAGTAGAGTAATTGTCTTCAACTATTACCTCACATGCTTTGTGGGTCTCGACATTTTTGCGAATATCATGTGCATGTTTTACACAATTAACCTTTATATGACCTGTATCGCCACAATAAGTACAAATTAAATACTCGGGTAAATCAGCGCACTTTCGTTTTCTAAAATCTCGATCTGAGGGAGTAGCCTTGCATTTAGAATGATCCCTGCGACCATAACATTCATGCCCTAATCCCATTTTCATATTGTTATCGGATTGTTCTGTTAAGAAGTTTAATATCTTTGTACTTCCTTCCCATTTATCATGAACCTTACGAGCATAAAGAAGTAGTTCTCTTAAGGATTGAATTTCTTCATTGCATTTTGTATGATCACTCTTAATTTCCGTCGAAGAGCTACCTTCACGGAGATTTTTTAATATAGCCATTTTCTCTTCATATTGTTTCAGATATTTGCTTGATTAATCTCCTTTTCATTTAGTTGCTTATTAAGAAAATCAATTTCCTTCTTATGATCTGAGATTGTGCCATTTTTGGCTGAAATCTCGGATTTTTGAAGTTCATTAAGTTTCTTCAATTCTATGGTTATAGCTTCATTGGCTATAACCTTGTCTTGAAGTTGCTTAATGTTGAGTTTTAACTCTTTTGTTATAGCTTCATTAGCTATAACCTTAGATTCAAGAGCCTTCTTCTCGTTTGCCATTGAATTCAAAGCTTCAGTATCATCAACTGTAGCCTTAGATTTCAATTTTTTGACCTTTGCCTTAAGCAATTGATTTTCTTCAGCAATGTCCATAATTTGCTCTTTTAATTCTTTTAACTCAAGACTTTGCTCATGACAATGATCCAACGATTGTTCAAAATATTTAACTAAAGCACTTTTTGATAATTTCTTAACTTGTTTCTTAAGTTCAAGATAACTTACCTCATCTTCGTCTTCATCAGAATCGGATTCTCCCATGAGACAGAATTCTGAACTTGAATCATTATCAATATCTAAACTTATATTACTTAAGCATAGATTTGCAACCTCTTCATCTTAGGATTCTTCATCGTCCTCTGTATCTAGATCTCCCCAGCATGAAGCCATCATGACTTGCTTGAATTCTTTCTTAGTTTTATCTCTCTGGGTTTTGTCTTTTATTTTCTTCCATGTGGGGCAATCTTTGATCATGTGATCAGAATCACCGCACTTGAAGCAACCTCTATTTGCAAAAAAAAATTTTGAATCAGACGACTTCTTGTTCGAAGACTTATTGTTGTTGAAGGTTTTATTTTGTTTGAAATTAAAAACTTTCTTCCTAAACCGTTTGGCAAATAGCACAGTCTTGTCTTCTAGATCGGACTCATTGTTTTCACTTGCGAGCGCCATACTCTTCCGAGTGCTCGGTTCAGCTTCATCAGCATTTAAAGTGATTTCATGAGCCATTAGGGCTCCAATGAGTTCTTGATATGAGAGGTTGGTGAGGTCATGGCATTCTTCCATAACAGTGACCTTGGGACGCCATTTTTTCGTTAGGCTCCTAAGTACTTTTCTAGCTATGTCTTCAGTCGGAAAAGTGCGACCTAGATTCTTTAGTTCATTTATGATACTTAAAAATCGTGTTGACATGCTATCAAGTGTCTCATTAGGCTCCATAGAAAATAGTTCGTATTTTTGTATCAAAAGATCAATACGATTTTTCTTAACAATGGACGTCCCTTCATAGGCCAACTCCAATCCGTCCCATATCTCCTTGGCAGTCGTACAAGAAGAAAAGCGGTCAAACTCTGTTGAAGTCATACCATTTTGTAGTAGACTTCTCGCTTTTGAATTTTTTTCTGCCTTCTTGTAGTCGGCCTCGATATAGTTGTTCCTCCCAAAATTTTGATAGGACCGTTCTGAACAATTCTCCAACACTCCCAATCAATACCTTTAATGTAGTGTGTCATCATGTTTTTCCATAAACCATAATTCTTCCCATCAAAGACAGGACATTTTAGGTATTTGGAATCCATTTCACACGTATATGGCAGCGAAAATAAAGAAACGAAAAAGTAGTTCAACCCCTAACTATTAGGCTATCAAGAGCACGAGACTCTGATACCAATTGAAGAGTCTATATAGCGATATACTCAAGAGGGGGGGTGAATTGAGTATGTAAAACTCTTGCCCACTTTTTCGATTTATTGATAATTTATTAATCACTCGAAGTTTATCAATTAAACTTGACTAATTAATTTATCGTATGTGTGAAAATGAAACAATAAAAGCATAAAATAAAAGTGACACACGAAGTTTTGAAGTGGTTCAGTTTCACAAGTCGAAACCTACGTCCACTATTCTCGATTAATAACTTTAATACCTTACTACGGATTACAAAATTATCAATCTAACTCATACAACTAACTATAGTTGTAACTCAATTTGAGTATCGTTAAATACTCGATTTCTATCTTACGTTAATATGGAAGTACTACTAGATTCTACTAATGTTCACGTTAATGAACGAGTATGAATACAATGAGTACTATTATCCTATTAATGAAACAAACGAGAATGATTGACTTAAAGAGGCACACGGTTTTATCTTAAGACACGCTTAGGGTTTCGAAAATGATTTTGCAAATATGAAAAGATTAAACTTGAAATATGCTCAATACTTTTGCAAAGGTTTTTCTCAAATTTGTGTCACACCTTTTCTAATGAAGTGCTTTGGTATTTATAGGAGTAGAAAAACCTAAAACTAGGTTAAAAACTTCGAAACTCTAGCCGCCCCTTTGATTCGAAATACCTTGAAGTGGGCTAGGTCAAAACCTTTATTTTTATCTACAAAATACCTTTTATTCAAAAACCCTAACTACTACTACGATATTTTCGACTAGAAGGTGATATGGCGATAATCCATTTCACTCTACTTGAAATCCTAACAATAATTAGTTTTAATTTATAAAACTAAGATAATATAGATTAGAAACCCTAGATTACATAACAATTGATACGTCTGTCGTATACCTATCAAAAATAAACTAACTAAACTAACTATATAGCTAGGGAAGTCAGGTCGATCTCCTCAGGGAGGCAAGATATCTGTAGAAGTCCGTCTATTTGGTCACAAATGGGGGGTTTGTTTGAATTGTTTTCTAAACTAAAGGTTTAAAGGAAGAGAAGTAGAGAAAAGAGCAGTAAAAGCAGGAAATAGAATTAAACTATCAGATAGAGAAGGGTCATGTCAGGAATTCGGTTCACTACGGTAGTCCAGTGAATCAACTGTAAACAACTTAGACAAACTAATTCATAAGGGATATGGAAAGGTCCTTTCGGTCCACTTTCTATCCTAAAATACCACTAACTTAACTTTCATTCTCGTCAGGGTAGTCTACTGTTCATAGCAGGCCTATTTAGTCCAATCTTTCGATCCAGGATTAATTTTAGCCAGATTAAAAGGGTGACTCAGAAGCGTGCACTCAACTAAGTCGGTAAAATACAGTTAAATTGCTATGGTGACAGAATCTCACAATTAATTCATCTAACCTATTTACTACATCGTCACATTCCTACCGTAGATCCCCTAATCCCAACATGAATTAGATTTAGCTACTCATATTGCTATTAATACTATCAAAACTAACACCAGATAAATAACCAGCATTCAACATATTAAAACGATGATTAAATTGCATAAAAAGTAAATTAGGGCAAAAAGTAAATAAAGCAAGACGAAGAATTAAAGCAAATGAAATGAAGTTTATTATTTAGAAAGGAGAAAGAGATTACAATCGTGCGAATCCGGCGTAAAGAACAATCAAATCCGAGCGAAATAAATCCCAAAATAGAGTTACAGTGAAGGAGAAAATAGTACGCAGTCTTGAATGATAGATAAAAAGATAGATGGAAAAATTAGATGCTAATAACCTAGTAACGTAATGCTTAAATAGAAAAACAACTAAGTCCATAAGCTAAAATAAATTCACGGGCTAATTAAAGCCCACGCCAGCAGAAACCACTCGATCGAGTGGAATAAAACCACTCGATCGAGCAAAACTCCATAAAATCTACTCGATCGAGTAGAATAGTTACTCGATCGAGTAACCCCTCTTTACAGCACTTCTGGATCGAGTAGAAAAACACTCGATCGACCAACCAAGGATGTAGAAACCACTCGATCGACTAACAAAACCACTCGATCGAGTCTTCTGTCTTCAATTCAGCTCAAATCCAAGCCCGACTGCCTCGTAAACCGTGCCTTCACGCTTCCCAATGCAGTATCTTACTCAGGAAAATCCCGTCTCCTCTAAATGCATGCAAAAAGGACGAAAAATGGTACGATTTCACTACTTTCGCGTTCATTTCTACAAAATGTACAAAACGAACTAAAGTAGCCAATTGGGGCATAATGCAATATAAATAGTACAAAAGTACACAATAATACGTGCTAAAATAAGCTAAAAAGACTATATAAAATGCACGTATCAAATCTCCCCAAACCGAACCTTTACTCGTCCTCCAGTAAACTAAAATGCAACTAATGGAACGGAAATGAAAACTCAGAGCTAGCTTAACTTGTCTACTTGAACCAATTTAATGCAACAAAAACTAACAGTTATAGCCAAGCAATCAATACGCAAACGAGTTATAAGCTGTTCAGAAATATAGCCAACCTTTCGACCTTGCAAGACCAACAAAATCGGACTCTCTCGTGGTCACTCTTCTCTCATAAAGCAAAGGGTGAATGTTATATGTAAAAGAGAGAAGGAAAGACAGTCACTCACCTAACTGCGACCTATATAGCATGCATGCAACAAAAATGAAAGACAATTCAAGTACTAATGCACACATTCCAACCAATAATGTCCGTCACAACCGAGGGCTTACAAATAATATGGGAATAGTGAGGTTCGGGTGAGAAAAGGCAAAACAAGTTATGGTAATGTAGAGGTAAAAGCGTCAAGCTAGTTCCTAAACAGGACCATATAAGACCGTCCGAATCTCAACTGACTGAAAAATAGAATACAAGTGCCCTTCATTTGGCACACCGCTCACTAAACTCAAACACAATCTCCTCAAAAATATGGAATAAGAATGGAGGAGTTAGACGGTCACAAACTTTCCTTTTTTAAACACCGTCTAAATGAATCAAAACAAACAAATGAAACTCTTTTTTTTTCTTTTTTTTTCTTTTTCACGTGAATCAGCTTCCCTTTTTTTCATTTTTCATTTTTTTTTTCTTTTTTTCTTTTTCTTTCTTTCACGTTTTCCACTTTTTCAATTCTCTTTTTTTTTCTTTTTCAATTTCTCCCTCCTCTATTTACACCAACTCCATACAAATAAATATGAGCCAAACTGCAGACGGAAAAATCATACCACAAAAGACATACTAAACTAGCTTGACTAGGCAGGCTCAGTTTGGGATGTAGCTTATGGGTCAAAAAGGCAAGATTTGGCTTATATGGAGCTAAATGGGTGAAAAATATAAGAAAAGGGGGAAAATTTGCAAGCACCTCCATGCATGTGACACCAACCACAAACCCGAATGTGTGCATTTGACAAGAAATTGAATGTCATAAAAGTGCAAAAATGATGAACATGCTATGCAAGGAGTACTACTCTCAATTCCTAATGAACCGGTCATGAATGTCACCAGTTATGGGATCTAAACTCATAATATATGGAGTAGTTTGCCAATTTATCAGGTCAAGTCTAAACAGTAGCTATATTTGAACAAAAACTCGTAGACTATGCGTATGACAAAGCTAATAACTATCACAAGAAGTGCAAGGCTCAAGTAAAATGACAAGTTATAGTGCAGTTTCATCACGGAAATCTACCGTTCCGACTCAACCTATATGCAAAAATAAACGTGAATATTTTTGGATTTTTTGAAATTTTCTAATTTTTTTGGTTTTTGAATTTTTTAATGAAATAAATAAACAATGCAAGCTGAAATAAATAAACGTGAATGCAAAACAAATGCAAATGCAGACTCAAAAGGATGCAATACCCTCCCCAAATCAAAACGGACAACGCCCTTGTTGTCCTCCAGCATACACCAACAGATATATACAGGGGAACGGGAATATACAACCAATAAAGAATAAAAACAATAAAATAAAGAGGAGACAAAAATAAAAGAGTAAGATATACATACAAAACACGAACTTCCCCAAACCAAAATTAAAAATCGGGAAGTGAGTAGACCAGTAGCTACTCATCAGCCTCCTCATCACGGATGTCCTCCACCCTGAACTCCGGATCCTCCTCCTCCTCTCTCCTCCTCCTCTGCTCAGCTCGAGCTCTCTCCGCTGCCACCTCTGGGTCCTCGTCCTCATCCTCCTCCTCCTCAGCAGACTCCGGGTACCCCTCAGCAGGGTACTGGTAAAAGGAAGGGTGTGGCCAACCCTCTGGGATCGAACGATGTCGCCTCAAGTGGTACTCGTACAGAGGGTCTAAGGTAAGAGCAAAGTCTCTCTCCATACGAGCATGTCGCTCTGCAATCTCAAGCAATAAACCGTCACGGCGCCCTTGGTCCATGACCGCGGACGCCACAAAGGGTGGAGGTGGTACGAAAGTGTCCGGAAAAACCGGTTGTGGCTGTGTCTGGTCGGTGGGTGCAGGAGTAGGAGTGGGAGTAGGGGTCGGGATGGGAGTAGCCGTGGAAGGCTGGGCACTCCCAGAAGGTGTGGACCCCTCTCCAGTCTCAAGTCTACGCCGCTTCTTGGCGGCGGGTAAAGTGGGAGGTGGTCGGAGTGGAAGGTGGTAGTCCGGTGGAGGTGGCAGTCGGTCGCCCCCCTAGCGACAGTAGGCGAAGGGGCTAGACGGGGGAGAGTGTCACAAGGTAGGTCCACAGACAAGGAACCGTCTATCTTCCATGTCTGGTAGTCTGTGGTCAGCCAATGCTGAGAAAGCATGTCATCCAGACTCAAATACCTCTCTCCCTCGAGGTACTGCAAGTCATGAGGCCAGACGGGGAAAAGGGAACGGGCAAGAATGGTAGCTATGCCACCACAGGCAATAGATCCCGTCTCCTTCAGCCCGTGGGCCTGAAAGTAGTGGGCGGTCAGATAGGCAATGTTGAGGGTAAAAGGACCCTCACAATCAATGTTCAGAAAACCGCCCAAGATGGAGAGCTCGGTGTTGGTGATGTTGTTCGGTTCCTTTCGGCCAAAAATGGTGCTCCCCATCAATCTAAGAAAGTAACGGGTAGGGGGAAGGTGGACCTGTGCAAGCTTTCGCTCGGGAAAGGTGGTCTGGGCCAAGGTCCTCCAAAGCTGACGGATGACCCTCCTAGGGGCGGTAGCGTCGCCCGTAGAGGAAAGGCCAAGTCTGCGACCAAACTCCTTCAAAGTCATCGGAAAAGTCCGGTTGAACAACCGAAAAGACACAGAAGAACTAGTGGGGGCAGCATCGTGTGCCCCGGAGGAGAAGGTGAAGGAGATGAGGAACTCAAGACTCAGCTCTAGAAAGGTACGGCCACTCATAGTAATGAGTCTGGCCATCCCCGTGCCCCGTAGAAGCTCACAAACTGACTCGTAGATGCCGAGTCTCTCAAGTGCCGGTTTATCTAAAAACCGGGAAGGTACAAACTCACAGCCTAGGAGGTGATAAAACCTCTTACGATGTACACCATTAATAAAAATTACCTGCGGGTAGTCTGGGTGAGAGTCGAGGGAGTTATCCCCTCGAACAGTGACCGTGCCAGAAGGAGAAGCAGCTGAAGTGGAGGGAGCGGCAGAAGTAGAGGTAGCAAAAGCTGGTGTAGAACGGGAACGTCCACGACCTCGGCCCCGGCCTCTAGAACCCGAAGTAGAAGCCCGTTCAGTGACGGTGCGAGGAACTAGGGCCGCTCGAAAGGCAGCTGCAACTGCAGGTGAGTCCGCTACAGGTGTACTCACCGTGGATGGAGTAGAGGTTGTGGCTGTTGTGGCCACCACTGAAGAAGAAAGACGAGCAGCAGTGCTAGCAGTGGTGGTGGCCGTAACTGAAGTGGCAGCCGAAACAGAGCTAACAGCAGTGCTAGCTGGCGTAAAGACAGTACCAACAGCAGAGACTAAGAACACAGGGGCTGCGGTACTAACAGAAGTGGAGGCGGTGGTAACAGTAGGGACCACCGTCTTAGTGAGGGATGGACTAGAAGTCGAGCTAGTGGAGGGCAGAGAGCTAGAATCCATCCTGTATACAAAGGGCAGGGGATTTGATAAGAAAAACAAACTAAACAAAGATGAAAATCAAAGGCATGGTAACAAGATGACAAATCCCAAATAGTCGAAAGAATTCGACTTGACCGAAAAATTCCCGATATTTCCTCAAAAATTCGAATGACAAATGGGTAAACAATAGGGGCGGGGACAGGCATCAATGGCAGCAATTAAGCAACAACTAAGGTAAATTAAGCATGTGACAGCATGTAAACCCAGTTGACAGTCGAAAAATTCGACTGAAAATCAGCCCTAATCACGAATTTCGCGCAAAGTTCGAATTAATCATGCAACAAACAGTGAGGAGACGGGAATGACCATCAAGCAAGACAGATAAGGGCAAGCAATGATAGTTAAAGTCGAAAAACTCGACTAAACAAAGAATTTCGAAACCCTAACCTAATTTACCTCATAAAAATGCGAAATTAGTGAAATTAAAATGCAAAGAGGTGTAGGAGAAACTTACTTGATGAGAAAGAACCTACAAATTACAATTAATCTTCAAACAACAAGCAAAAATAGCGATTTTTTTTATCGAAAAATCGCAAACCCTAATCCCACTATTAAACCGTGTAAAATAGCACAAATCAAGGGGAAAACAGAGGGCTTTGAATGATTAATTAACAAAGGGCAAAATGTAGGTGACGGATTTGGCAAAAGGGCAAGAAATATGAGGGATTTGGGGATGTTTTAATCACAAATAAGGGAAGGGTGTCGAAAATTAGGGGTTAAATGAAATAGAAATGAAAATGAGGGAAGTTAAAGGAAAACTCCCTGTGTCTCCTGCAATTTCACTCGATCGAGTGGTTTAGAACTGCTCGATCGAGGACTTTGATAATTCATCCACTCGATCGAGTAGAAATTTACTCGATCGAGTAGAAATTTACTCGATCGAGAACTCCCCATTTCTGCTTTACTCGATCGACTGATATGGCATTACTCGATCGAACAAAATCCACTCGATCGAGTACAAAAAGTACTCAATCGAGCTCTTTTTCTCGTGTAAGCTCTTGAATTCGTCATTCTTCCTTTAAATTTGCGTAAAAATTCCCCAAACCTGCATAAAAACACTTGCACATATATCCCAAAATACCAAATACGCCAAAAAACAGTCTATAGTCTCTATCTACGCTAAAAATTGTCTAAATTCTAATTGTCCTAATTAAAAGCAATAAAAGAAATTCAACAAAAAATTAAAAATTGTTTATACAAGATGGTACACGGGGCATTTCCCCGCTCACTTCCCAAAGCAATTCAGTAGCCCCTCAGAGGGCTCCTGACTGGAAGACGTTACCTCAGCAACATTGAGCGTCCTCTTCAGCTACCATGAGCTTGAACTTGAATCATTCGGAGGAGAATAGTTCACATCCACATATGCTCGAACTTTACTCACACTCGCTCCTTTCTCACCGGCTGTAACACAGTCACTCCCAACTTGACTGACATTAATTGCACAATGCCCTTTGACAGCTCCTTCATTGTCTTCATTTGTACCTGTAGCAAGGAAAACAGACGAACTTTCCTCCTTTTTGCTCTCAATCTGAGGCGGAGGGGTAAGAATAGCAGCACAATGCTCCAAATTTTCATTTGGAGTGTCAATAATAAGGTCAATAGAAGAGAGGGCATTGCAAGGCTGAGCTTGCATGGGAGCCCTCCGGAACTTAGACTGATGGAATATCAGCTCCTCGTCCTCAACCTGAAAAGTCAATGTCTTGCCCCCGACGTCGATTACTGCACGGGCAGTAGATAGGAATGGTATCCCTAAAATAATAGGGGTATGTGCATCTTCGGGGATGTCAAGTATAACGAAGTCAACGGGAATAAAGAACCTCCTGATCTTAACAGGTATGTCTTCTATTGCACCTAATGACCGTGATAGACTACGATCGGCCATCTGAACAGTCATGTTGGTGCAATTAAACTTTTTCAAACCAAGTCTCTTAGCTAGAGACAACGGTAAGACACTCACGCTAGCGCCTAGATCGCATAACACGTTATCAATCAAATGGGTACCGATATGACACGGAATCGAAAAACTACCTGGGTCTGACTGTTTAGGAGGTAACTTATTCTTAACTAGGGCCGTTCCCACCTCAGTCAAGGCTACCGTCTCATTATCACTAATGTGCCTCTTACGCGATAAAATTTATTTCATAAATTTAAGGTAAGAGGGTACCTGTGTCAGCAGTTCGGCGAATGGTACAGTGACCTGCAAGCTTCTCAGGATTTCGGCAAATTTGTCGAATTGTTGATTAGCTTTAGTATTCTGCAGACGCCTCGGGAGGGGAACCGTGATGGGTATCTCGAGTCCCTTGTTTCTCTCTTCCAATGTGTCAGCCGGATCAAGCTCTGTATCCTTTGGATGCTTCTTTCCTCTCGAACGAGGTCTTTCAGGTGATTTCTCACTCAATCGAGCACTAGCAGGCTCTCGATCAAGCTGACCGTCATCCATACTACTCGATCGACCAAAATTCCCATTCGATCGAGTAGTTTCTTCAACAGAATCACTCGATCGAGTAGAAAATTCACTCGATCGAGCAGTTGGCTTTTCCTGTTCACTCGATAGAGTAGAAATTCCACTCAATCGAGTACTTTCTTCAGCAAATCTACTCGATCGACCTCCAGAAACTAGTCGATCAAGTACCTTCTTAGCCGTCAGCTCATTTCCTTTGACAGAACACTGTTCATCAGCTATTATTTCCTTCCTCGGGTCTGATTTCAACACTTCCGGTCCCTCATATGAACGACTGCTTCTCAAATTAATTAAATTTACCGTCTCATGTGGATTTTTGTTAGTTTGTGACGGTAAATGACCCGGTTTCCTTGCAGATTGGTTCGCGGCTAATTGGGCAACTTGAGTTTCAAGGGCCTTGATGGATGCATCTTTCTGTTGATCACTCAATTGCCACTGCTTTATAAAAGATTGCAGCATAATCTTTAGCTCACCAATCTCACTCACCCCTCCAGAAGATGATGTTCCGTGATTGGGAGGAGGGAAGGAAGGAGGCTTCTGAAAGCCTTGTTGATTCTTATGTAGAGGAACATACGGTTGTTGCTGGTGCGGGGGAGGGGTAGGATTGAGCACGTTTTGACTAGTCCACCTCAAATTGGGATGAAATGCCCCTTGGTTGTTGTAATAGGAACCCCCTCCTTGCCTATATTGTTGAAAGGCAAGGACTTGTTCCTTCTCCATAAGACAGCCAACAGCAGTGTGGCCATCATTGCTCCCAAATCTCTCACATGTGACGGTCTCCCCTCTAGTAAGCATATGGACCGTCTGAGGCTCCCCAGCAGAATGTAACTCCAACTTGTCAAATCTAGCATTCATGGCTTCCAGCTGAGCCACAACCTGCTTATCGACTGCATGAAATGTTCTAATACCATCCCTCGGGTTTCCATACTCAGCACTGTGATTCGCCATCTCTTCAATAAGGACCCATCCCTTATCATCGTCGGTATTTTCCTGGAATCTCCCATTAGATGACGCATCAAGTATGGCTCTGTGGTCATCATACAGCCCATTGTAGAACTAGTTAGATATAAACCATGGGTCAAAACCATGGTGAGGAATAGACCTCACCAATTTCTTGAATCGGGAACATGCCTCATGTAAAGTCTCATCGGGAGCATGCTTGAAACTGGTAATCTTGGCCCTCAGCTGATTGGTGCGTTGTGGAGGGAAATATCTCTTGTAAAAGGCAAGAGCAAGAGACTCCCAATTTGTAACTCCTGCAGTTATGCGGTCCAAATCAGTCAGCCACTCCCTGGCTGAGTCGGTCAAAGAGAAAGGAAACAAAACCTCCTTAATCTTGTCTTGAGTTACCCCCTTTGTGGCGGGGATAGTAGAACAGTAATCTGTAAAAACCTCCATGTGCTTCCTCGGGTCTTCACCTGCCACACCTCTATAGAGATTTCTTTCCACCAGATTGATGTTGGAAGGACGGATGTCGAATGTATTCCCATCCTCAGTCTGGAGATTGAAACCCTTTGGAATTGAGGATGCTTTAGGCACCGAGTGACTAGAAAGTTTTGGCATCTTTACTTGTTGATCAGCAGAAATAGGAATGTCTTCTACTAAAGACTGGTCTTCTGCGAAAAGAGAATGATGTAGCTCTGGCTCGAAAGTACTCAAGTCTTCCTTTCGTGATTTTCTCTGCAGACGGAGTCTATGCCTGAATAGTCTCTCTGGCTCTGAATCAGCTGAAACTAACTCAAACCTGTCTGACCTGGGCATAAACAACACTGAAAGAAAATAAATAAGAACTGCCTCAAGGAATAAAAATTCCCTGAGACGGATAAAATAAACGAAACAAAGACAGATAGGGCAATTGCCTCCCCGGCAACGGCGCCAAAATTTGATATGTCTGTCGTATACCTATCAAAAATAAACTAACTAAACTAACTATATAGCTAGGGAAGTCAGGTCGATCTCCTCAGAGAGGCAAGATATCTGTAGAAGTCCGTCTATTTGGTCACAAATGGGGGGTTTGTTTGAATTGTTTTCTAAACTAAAGGTTTAAAGGAAGAGAAATAGAGAAAAGAGCAGTAAAAGCAGGAAATAGAATTAAACTATCAGATAGATAAGGGTCATGTCAGGAATTCGGTTCACTACGGTAGTCTAGTGACTCAACTGTAAACAACTTAGACAAACTAATGCAAGAGGGATATGGAAAGGTCCTTTCGGTCCACTTTCTATCCTAAAATACCACTAACTTAACTTTCATCCTCGTCAGGGTAGTCTACTGTTCATAGCAGGCCTATTTAGTCCAATCTTTCGATCCAGGATTAATTTTAGCCAGATTAAAAGGGTGACTCAGAAGCGTGCACTCAACTAAGTCGGTAAAATACAGTTAAATTGCTATGGTGACAGAATCTCACAATTAATTCATCTAACCTATTTACTACATCGTCACATTCCTACCGTAGATCCCCTAATCCCAACATGAATTAGATTTAGCTACTCATATTGCTATTAATACTATCAAAACTAACAGCAGATAAATAACCAGCATTCAACATATTAAAACGATGATTAAATTGCATAAAAGTAAATTAGGGCAAAAAGTAAATAAAGCAAGACGAAGAAGAGGAAGTTGAATACACAAGAGTTAGCTTGGCTAGGGAGCTTGAATTTTCTTTAATCCTTGGAAAGTTTTAGGCCTTTGATTGTACTTGAAACTCTTTTTTATATATATATATAATACTCACATTTTACCAAAAAAAAAAAACCAAGACGAAGTATTAAAGCAAATGAAATGAAGTTTATTATTTAGAAAGGAGAAAGAAATTACAATCGTGCGAATCCGGCGTAAAGAACAATCAAATCCGAGCGAAATAAATCCCAAAATAGAGTTACAGTGAAGGAGAAAATAGTACGCAGTCTTGAATGATAGATAAAAAGATAGATGGAAAAATTAGATGCTAATAACCTAGTAACGTAATGCTTAAATAGAAAAACAACTAAGTCCATAAGCCAAAATAAATTCACGGGCTAATTAAAGCCCACGCCAGCAGAAACCACTCGATCGAGTGGAATAAAACCACTCGATCGAGCAAAACTCCGTAAAATCTACTCGATCGAGTAGAATAGTTACTCGATCAAGTAACCCCTCTTTACAGCACTTCTGGATCGAGTAGAAAAACACTCGATCGACCAACCAAGGATGTAGAAACCACTCGATCGACTAACAAAACCACTCGATCGAGTCTTCTGTCTTCAATTCACCTCAAATCCAAGCCCTACTGCCTCGTAAACCGTGCCTTCACGCTTCCCAATGCAGTATCTTACTCAGGAAAATCCCGTCTCCTCTAAATGCATGCAAAAAGGACGAAAAATGGTACGATTCCACTACTTTCGCGTTCATTTCTACAAAATGGACAAAACAAACCAAAGTAGCCAATTCGGGGCATAATGCAATATAAATAGTACAAAAGTACACAATAATACGTGCTAAAATAGGCTAAAAAGACTATATAAAATGCACGTATCAATAACCCATAAGTTGTATGATAAATCAGTAGGATTAATATAATCCATATTACCAATTTTAATTTAGAAAAGATATAGTAAAAATATTGTTTTGATTTTCGAAACACTAAGTAAATTTAAAACTAAGATTGTGCTCTCTTAAGTCGTTCATGGTTATAGGTCAAATGGCTATAACCAAGAACTTTGATAGGTAAGGTTAGAGATGAAATAGCTATATCCGTACTTTCTCAAAAACCATTTTGTTCATACCATTAGTAGAATGAAATCCTATATCCCTAATCTTCATGAGATCTTCAAATATAGGTTTCTTTCTTTATCTTGATCTAGAGGTTCTTCATCTTGAGCTTCCATCAAATAATATATCGTTTTGCTTGAGTTAGTCTTCTGAGGTTATGAGCAAAACAACCATAACCAAGTTTGAATGCCAAGCTTGATTTCATCATGAGAATTCCATCATATGCTATAACCATAATTAGTCTTCACGGAAATTGTCAACTAAAATGTGCACCATTGAACAAACAATTACAAGCACAAGTGTATAACATATTACAAATCATAATACTTGTCATTATCAAAACTTATATAAATATAGTCCAACAATTAAGTACTTCATTTTACATTAGCATTATTCCTTTTACATGTTATATCATCTAATCCATATAAATCATACAACCATGTTTAGTATTTCTTATAATTTAGTTTGCAATTTATATTTTAGTATGAGTAGCTAAATTTTCTAGTCTAAAGGCTAGGGGAGCCATGCAAAATCAAATATATAACATGCTTAAATAGGTTGATAATAATATTATTCAATTGTTTCCATCACATGTTTGTATTGTTACGTTTAATCTTTGGTTATCGGCCGTAATCGTAGATTAAGTTTGTTCATTCATTCTAAAGTCGAGAGGCACGGAATTGAATTAGACTAAGCATGTGTGGTAGGACGACCTAGTCATGGACAAGAGTTTCTCTAGGAACCGGTATAAGGTTGATACTAATGCCGTAAGGTGGGTATCTCTAAGCCTAAACAATTGACAAAATTATTAGTACCGAATTTACCATGTTCATATGTTCACCTTTGCATGAGTGACCCGAACCCTTTAGACTCTCTTTTATTATATAATTTACATCATAATTTTTATTAATCATCAACCAAACAAACCAAACCCAAATTGAAGTCGACTTTGATAAAAATCTACCCATAACAATTCACGACGTAATTCCCGTTCCCTTGTGTTCGACCCCTATTACTACATTAATTTGTGTCTAGGGAAATTATCTTTGCATAGGTACTCGATAGCCTATCAGTGATTTAGAAATCATGTACTGTGTTGAAGTTTCAAAATTTGTAAGTTAAATTTTCAATGTTGACATTTAAAGTTTCAGTTGTATATTTGGGATTTTGAAACCCTGTACTGTGTTAAAGTTTCAAAATTTGTAAGTTAAAATTTCAAAGTTGACGTTTAAAGTTTCAGTTGTATATCTGGGATTTTGAAACCTTGTACTGTGTCAAAGTTTCAAAATTTGTAAGTTAAAATTGCAGAGTGGACGTTTAAAGTTTCAGTAGTCAGCTTGGGTGTTAAAATCCATGTACAGTGTTAAAGTTTCATATTTTGGGGTTTAAAATTTCAAAATTCGCGTTTAAAGTTCCTGAAGTGAATTTTGTAATTAGGTGTTAAAATTTCAAACTTCACGTTTAAACTTTCCGTCAAGTGGTTTAAAGTTTCACAAAATGTGAGTTAAAATTTCAAAGTTGACATTTAAAGTTTCAGTGGTATATCTGGGATTTTGAAACCATGTACTGTGTTGAAGTTTTAAGATTTGTTAGTTAAAATTGCAAAGTTCACGTTTAAAGTTTCAGTACTCAGCTTGGGTGTTAAAATTCATGTACATTGTTGAAGTTTCATATTTTGGGGTATAACCTTTCAAAGTTCGCAGTTAAAGTTTTTGAAGTTATTTTCTTATTAAGTTTCCATTTACTTGTTTAAAATTTCAGAAAATGTGTGTTAACATTTGGAATTGGACGCTTAAAGTTTCAATAGTGTTGAAGTTTCATAACTTTTGAGTTTAAATTTTGCTTAACTGAAGTTACTTATCTTTTTGCTAAATTTCTGAAGACTGATGAATTGAAATTGTAAAGGGGGAGAATTAAAGTTACAAATCTTGGGTGAAATGACTTACAGTTATAAATGGATGCTTAAGTAACACAAAGTATTGAAATCTTCGCTGTATGAACGGTTGTCAAGGTATTCAACCTGCTTTGCGGGGAAATTTATACATACACAACTATAATGAGGCGGATCATCGGATAACCAAGGAATGAAGACCTGAGGAAATTGAAATTAAACTTGACTAATTAAACTTACAGTTAACAATATTAAAATTATAACTTGAAATAATAAAAGTTTAAAAAGGTTACACATACCAGATCAGAGTCAAGATGAAATTGAGATACACAATCTTGAACCCATATGTCCCATGTTGTGAATATGTTTTTAGTTAGGTCTAGCACTTTCCCCTTTTGTTTGGCTTCCCAAATTAAGAGTACATGGCTCTGTCATAAAATAGGGAATAAGTCACAGTTTCACAATATCAAGTAAAAAGTAAAGAACGATAAAAATGGGCACATACAATGTGGGTAAGCCCAAAGAAACAGCGGGAAGTTTGGACAGGGGCAGTTTTTTTATTTATGATCTGGTTGAGTAATAGAGACCAGCATTCGATAACATTATTCGTGATCTCAAGTCCAGGTTCTAGCGACCAAATGTCCTCCCTCGGAATGTAGTTGAGTCTTGTGTATGATACAATTGTTTTCCTAGAAAAATGTGCAATTAGGAAGTCCATACAGCAAAAGAAAGTGTATAAAGTGTAGTTTAAAGTAAAACAATCTCAACTAATATAAAGTTCTTATAGGTGAGTTACACTTTACTATAGTTGTCCGATTTATTGAAGATGTAATCCATTACATCCTTCCTCCTGCTAAAAACTGATGTGAATAGTCTGTTGTTGCGGCGCAAAACCTCTAACACAAAAACCTGTCTCGATCGGGTGCCCCACAATCAATAGAGCAACTGAGGTTCTCAGGGACGATAGACATGCAGGAAAGTTTGGTTTTTGAATGAAATAAAAATGGATGGTGTACACCATCAGTTTGGGGGATATATATTTCATGAGGTACTTTATTTGCCTCATCCAAACCTTGCACCATATTCACCAAAGACAGTTCAGGTACCTTTGCTGCAACTTCAGCCGCAACCCTATCATCCGAAGATAACGACTCAATCTGAATCTCTTCTTCTCGCACCTTCTGCAGGATGGCATCTATTTCAGCAGTAGAATAGACCTACGCAGACCCAATAAGTTGTGTAATAGACAAATCCGGTATATTTTGTTCAACTCCATGGACATCCCCAACAGCTTGTACATCCATCAAATCACTAGCAGTATCCTTGTTTTGAACGGGTGAAGAAATATCTATGTTGTTCAAATGTTGGTCTGAAGAGTTTTCAGGGATCTCACAATCACCTTCACTAGTAGTATAAAAACCATTGGTCACCATATTAAGGGGCGATGATTTTTGTTGACGAGTAACAGACGCTTCCTCATTTTTATCAGCAGAAGCTACAATAGCTAGGTCACGTAAAACGCCACTAATCTGCCCTATTGATTGAGAAGCCTCATCTTGACGATTTGGATTCGTCGTTGGAACTTGCTGAAACACAGGTGCTTTGTCAAAGACATCTTTTATTCGAACGGATATATCAGCTACTTCATCAATATGAAATTGAAGCTCATCAGATTGAAAGATGGTTTGTGTGGATTGTGAAGGGACGAGCTCGGTTGGATCAAATCTCCGGAGTTTTCAGACTCTTAATCTTCGATATCGCAGCTGAGTACCATGCGTGGAAGACGATTGAGTTACGCTGCATCTGTAGGTATAGCTCATGTACACCCTGCAATGCAACAATACAATCCAAGTTAAAGTACAACCAAATGAGTAACGCATCCGAATAATTAGAATTACAGGATGTGAGTTTTAAATTTATATAATAAATGCGCAAAGTTATAAAAAGCAGAATTCAATCCAAAAATAATACGATTTACTCAATTGTAATTAAACAGAATAACAGATTGAGAAGCTTGACTTACATCCACAGCTCTAGCATGCAACTCCTGGTCATCCTCAACACCTGAAGGTAGTTCGATATGAATGAACTTCTTCTCGTTATCTGAATGAGACGTGGAAGCCAACAACAATTGACGGGTGCCATTACTTGAGATGACATTTGGCCTATAGGTAGGATCAGGGCAGCGAGGATAACTAACTGATGAAAATGTCAGCCGTCCCAAAGATCCAGCAACCAGCTCACCATCTAATCTAGAAATAATACTACTTTGATCCCAATGTTTTATCAGTGGGAGCTCATGAGGTGAAATTTTACCGCGGAAGACAAACCTCTGAAAATAGCTAATCATAAGGAAAGGAATACAACCACGCAAGCAGGTCTTATTATTCCTGAACTCGAGAGCGGCGGTGATAATGCCATCTAGCACATATGAACACCAGTCATATTGATTAATAAGACTAACATCTTCAACAGCTGACAGAAGCTTCCAGTCGACCCCGTTTGACATAGGGGCTAGGAATTCCGACATACTGAACAATACAAATAGTCTAAGAAATTCGTCTCCCCCGTCTTTGTTTGCCTCAATATCATTAATTAGCTTACCTAAAGGGATATATTGAGATGCATTTGTCACATTATACTTTTTCCTCCATCGTTCTATAAATCGAGTTTTTTAGGACCTAATGGTAATAGGAAGCAGTCGTGTACATCATGCTTGGTCAACACGAACTCTTTCGATTCAGAAGCCGTAAACACATATGAGCCGTCATTAAAGGCTTCTATAAACAGGTGCACATGATCAAGAGGGTACTTTTCAAGACGTAACTCGAGCAACCCACCAAACCCGATTCTCTTTACCACTTCTCTTTGTGCCTTATTTAGCTTAGATATCAATTTGACAAGCCTCTTACCTCGACATTTTACCACTATGAAGGAGGTAGGATTAACAACGGATTCCACGATCTGACATTCACCTTCACCATCCATCTGAATAGCATAAAATTACAATATATGGGTTAAAGTTACATACTAAATCAATTGGTGTATTCAAGTTAAATAATGGATGCCAGTTTATTTAAATAATTAATTGCAGTAACTAAAACTAATACAGTTACAGCATATCTCATTAAATTCAAAAACTCAACAAATTGAAGTTATGTTTCAATAAATTCAATTGCGGTTGAAAATAGAATTAATCTTAGAAACCAGTTACACTTACCAATTGAATTTATCTTTGACTACCAAAGAAATTTCAATAAAATGAATGAAATGAAATGTAACTGTATCAATACTTGATTAATAACTTTACAATAACAAACTCGTTTGGGCATGAAAAACTACGCAAGCAGGTGAAGACAATAGAACTATGCGAGATAAAAAGAATTGAGATGGTTTTTTAAAGGATCAAATAATTGATCTAAGCAGGTGAACACAATAGAACTATACGAGATAAAAGCAGGTGAACACAATAGAACTATGATATTGAGACAAACTTGAATGAAGGAAATTGTTCTATTCGACAAACTGGGCGTGAAAAACTATGAACAAAATTGGGCATGCAAAAATCGAGTTTTCAAGATGAACACAATAGAAATATGCGAGATAAAAATAATACTAATAATAATAATAACAAAAAAAACAACGACAACAACAACAACAACAACAACAACAACAACAACAACAACAACAACAACAACAACAACAACAACAACAACAACAACAACAACAACAACAACAACAACAACAACAACAACAACAACAACAACAAAGACGATAACATAATAGTACGAGGATGAAGATTAAAACAGGGTAATGCAAATGAATAATAGAAGTAAGAATGATTAAGTATACCTGAAACAGGAAGATAATGAATTTGCAGAAGCCGAGTAGATTGGGAGTTGACAGGATGAAGTTGAAATTGAAGTTGAATTTGAAGATGAACGATGAACGATGAAGAAATTGAAAGGATGAAGAAAGAAAGAAAGAAAGAAAGAAAGAAGAGAAGAGAAGAAGACGGTTTTTTCTAAAATTATAATTTAAAAAGGTGTGAAGAGTGATTATCGGGAAGTGGGTAAAATTTCATCATTACTGCTGTGCATGGAAAATTGTATTATCTTATTATTTTGTTTAAAATCTCAGCCATTGATTTGTTATGATCTAAGGGTGGGAAATTTTATTGAGACAATAGAACTATGATATTGAGACAAACTTGAATGATGAAATTTTATCCACTTCCCCATAATCACTCTTCACACCTTTCTAAATTATAGTAAGACAATACAATCCGTTCTGTACCCTTTTTTCTACGCTTTTTTCTTCTACCTTTTCTAAAACATCTACATACAATCACTCAACTGTATAAAACCCTAATCGTCAAAACTCTGACGACATGCAATCTATAAAACTACCAAAATTAACAATTACTGTTCATATAAACACCATATGTTTTATGACAATCAAGATATTTTAGTAATCCACAAATATTTTTAATGAAGTTAACATGAAAATAACTCTAAAGAACAATTAAATTAGGAGTAAACATCTTACCATTCTCAACATCCTCATAAGCTACAATCTCCATATCAGCCATGAAAAATAGATAAACAACAAAATAAGGGATGAATATGGACGAAAATAAAAGTGGAGTTGGCAGATGTTTTTTAGAAAGTATGAAGTTTTGATTTGTATGGAATAAACTGAGGAAGAAGAAAGGGTTAGAGAGAAGGTTAGAGAGATTGTAAGTGAAGGGAGATATAACAATTGTGATCATGGATACGAGGTAATCAGTGTTGGGAGCATAAAAAGTGAGTTCATTATGATTAATTATTTTTTTATTTTTATTTTTTTACGTAAAACCACAACTAATCTCAGCCATTGCTTTTACCTAATCTAATGGACAAAAAAGGGACTTAGGGACTTATATATTTGAGTGAACTCATTTGAACTTCTCTCTCTCTCTCTCTCTCTCTCTATATATATATATATATATATATATATACATATATATATATATATACATATATATATATATATACATATATATATATATATATATATATATAGACTAGTCTTAAACCCGCGTATTACGCGAGGCTTTTTTTAAAAATTGTAATATAATTAGTTATAACATTTATATATACAGAGAATTTTCAAGTAGACCGGCTAAAACTTTACTCGGCTCGACCGACCCATTTTTATCAAGGTACCCAAAACAACTAAAACTCGAAATGATTCGATAATTTACAGTCAAGGTATCACCTCGAAACTAAATTTATGTTAACTATATTTTCATTTTTTTTAAAACAAAAAAGACAAAAAATGACATGATATCGAGAGATATTTTAAACAAATTTCAAAAATAGTAATTGTTAAAATATTTAATACGATTAAATATTATTTTTAATTAAAATTTAATCTTAAAAGTAGACCTCGCAAAAGCAACCCGATTCGAAAAGGCTGACCCAAGACCCGAAATTGTCCCGAACTGCATCACCCAAATGTGGCCCGAAACCCGGATTGACCCGACCCTGTCCGAAAATGACCCGAGCTTTATTGACCCATAACTAACCCGACCCGAAAATGACCCGATCCGAAGCCACTAAATCCGAATATGACCTGACAGAACATAACTCTAATTGAACCGAAAATACTTGAAATGATTTTTTCTCTCTTATTCATTGACCCGAAAATGACCCGACCCGAAATAACCTGAAACAGACGTGACCAACAAAACAAAAACAAGCCTGAAACCCGAAGTGACCGACTCGACCCGAATTAACCGAATTAACCTGAAATCAATGAGAGACCTAAAGTGACCCGACCTGAACTGACCCGGCCCAATTAACCCATTTACCAGGTCTACTTAAAAGAAATGCATTATAAACCATTTCTAACATGTATACTAATCCTGACACAATTCGAAACCCGTGTAACTTGAAGTAGACGTGTTAGCGAGGTCCGCTTTTGTCGTTTCATTTAAATTAGAATGTTTTTTCTTAAAAAAAAAAAAACTAACCAAATATAAATTGTATGTACTTAATTATAAAATTTGTGATTAAATATCTTCCATTAGAACCAATTACTCAATGTTGTAGGGCATAAGCGTTATAAAACGCTATGCCTATAATATTTCAACGTTTATAAATTAAAGAATTTAACGCTATTATAAATTAAAAAATTCATTTCCTTCAATTCTTTCAACTAAATTATCGCTATCCATGCATTTGCTGAGGTCTTCTTTGTTGGACCATCTGTTCGACTTCATTCCTTTTGATGTTGTTATAACTTATAACTCTTAAGGGTGGATAATCATGCATGGCAATATAAAATTGGAAGAAAACTTTTGGTATTTGTTCAACAACATTGCCGTAAATGACTGGTACTACGAAGTACAGACAGAGTAGTACTATAGTAGTTTAGTATACTTAAGATTTACTCCGTAAGATTTTAAGAATGTGAGTTATAAGTGATTATGTGAACATAAAAAGATTTGGCACTTTTAATTAATGCATAAAATGAAAAATATATTGCAAAATATTACAATGTATATATAAAAGGGGAAAAGATTATTCTGATGATACTTCGTTTTTAAATTTCTAGTATGTTTTGTTTAAACTTCGAAATATTTTGTGTATTAGTAGACAAAATCTTCCATTTATATTGGATAATCTTTGGTTTAATTTAGGCAAACATGAATGAAGTTGCTTAAATATAGCCAAGTATTTTGGGTAAATGAAGAGAAATTTAGTCAAACGTGTATACTGACCTTAATTAGACCATGTCACCTAATATTATGAGATTTTGTTTAATATTTAATATGCTTTTTTTTTATTGATACGACACGTGGCAGCCAATAATAGCTATGACACGTGGCAATCAAAGAGGTACCCGATTTCAGATTTAATATAATATATGATATGATATGAAAAAATATATATATAAATAGTATTTGGCATCACAACTAAAACAACAAAACAAAAATTTGTAATTTGTAGAAGTTTAATACACATACAAATTTCTAAAGAGAATTAAATATTTAGAAATGTAAAAATGACGTATAAAAAATCAGAGATACTATTTGGCTAATATATTTTTGACGGAATATATATGTTTGTTAATTTTAATATTTACGTATTTTGTCCATTTATTCACATTATATTGATATCAATTGTTTAACGAAATTAGTAATGACAAAAAGTACATAAAAGAGTAAAATACGTTTATGAAAAAGCAACTACGTAAACCGATTCCAAATTCAGTCATTGACATTATTACGGTATTGAAACGATAACTATTTATGTTACAGAGTATTTTTTAGTACAAGGAGTATCAGATATTTCCAATGAGCATATAGTCGTAACCGACGCGAACCGAAGTACAACACAATCTTCGAATGATCAGCAAAGCATATAGTATAGTCGTATCACCTGATCTCAAAGTTGAAGTCAATTTAACACTTTAGCAGTACGAGTACAACACAATCTTTAAATGATTAGCCAAGCATCCACTCACAATTCTCAAAGGGAAAATGAGATAACATCACCGGGTGGTATTCAAATTCGATACCACCGATGTCGTTTTGGTAAATAATGTGGCGATTTTCCCCTTTTGTTTCCAAATTCGAATCTCAATCTGTAAAAGATATGTAAGGGCATTAATGGAATTAAAATTATATCTTTCATGGCTTCCTACTAAATAAAGTACAGAGTTTATACTAACTAATTAATAATAATCTAATTTAATTCATTAATTTGTTACCATAATCTGGGAATGCACCGCATAATCTCAAGAAGGATTGGAGGGTAATCCAATTGAGATTGACGGACAATTAATATTCATTTTGAAAGTATGCCTTCAGAACTTAAATATTGCGTAATAATTTGCAAACTCCTTCGCATTAATCTGAATAAACAAGCAAAAATGTTTCGATCGCTGGCCAACACCATTTTTTTCGGTAAATATAGGAGTATTAGATTTACTCTTGTATCAAACATCAAAGGGATTAGTTGAATCCAATGAAAAGGAATTACTCAATTACATGAGTAATTAATTAACTGGATTCACCATCTCTATAGTAAATTACAGCCCTGTTTGGTAATCAGCATAACCAGATTGCTCAAGCAGATTATAAATGACATATTGGATTAACAGGTTTGACTAGTATATGTGACACCCCCATACTCCAAGTGCCTTACCAGAACCACTTAAGGTATGAGAACGTCACCATCTCGGTTCCCCGAGGCAATGATAATCAAAAGACAATGAAGAAACATACTTTAATAGTAATAAAGTTTAAAGTGATTATATGCCAACTCCAAAACTGATAAAAAGAAATACAAGGTTCTCAAAACTGTCTACTATCAAAACTATAAAGTGTCTGACACAGCGGAACACTTCTAAACTGCATCGTGGTGACTCATCCCAGCTATCTCATATGCATCATCTCATACCTGCTCAATAACTGCTCACCACCCCCGAATGGATCACCATAGTTTTTAAAACATTTAAACGGGGTCAGTACTGATTACATAAAACAAATGCCACAAAGAAACAATGTCACAAACAGCTCAAACAAATCCCCAATCTCCATCTCCAATCTCCACACAACTGACTACACACTAAAGTGTGTAGCCCTTGTCAGAGTACCCATCGCAACAGATATTGCTCGCCGCCAGTGGGGGACCGCAGCCGTTCCCACCTAAGCCCCGCTCATCTCCATCGAGCGATAAACCCATGTTCATTAATATGCACATCCTTTCTGTGGCGGGTTCCACAGAAGGCGAATCAAGGGCATGAAGCCACTCCCGCAAGTGACTCCACTAAGCCAGGAACGCACCCCGAAGATCACAGACATATACAAACCAATCAACAACATAAAATCAACAACCGTCTAACAACCAACAATACAATCAACCTTTTATCACAACAACAATCACCACATATTATGTAACTAATACTTAGTAGGGAAACCCTACCTGGAAAGCAAACACCACAGACAGTCTTAGCAGCTAATCAGAATCTTTCCTCAACGAAACCTCCTCCTATAACATACATACATGCAATTACTTCCACATTCATATAAATCACCCAAAACCCCCAACAATACCCAATTAGGGTTTTAAAGAAACTCAACGAAACGAACTTAAATTATACAAGGAACTTACCCTCGACACGACGATCGCAACGATGTAAAGAACAAGACAATCCGACGATCCTAGCCCTTGGAATTAAGAACAACGCGAAGAAGGAGAACAACGTAACTCTTTTTCTCTCTTGAAAGGTTTTAGAAAAGTGAAAACTGATTAAGAAAGGTGACGGAATCCTTTTATACTAATCACGCGTTATTAACAAAACCCGGCTAAAATAACCCGCAATACTCACTTACTCGGTCGAGTAAATAACTTACTCGATCGAGTGCCCTTTACTCGATCGAGTGCCACACATACTCGATCGAGTACCCATCAGACAGACTACTGTTTCGTATAAAAACATACTTACTCGACAGAGTAAGCCCCACTCGATAGAGTACCCATAGACATAGAAAACCGTAGTATCACAGTCTTCCCTCCTTAAAAAGAACTTCGTCCCCGAAGTTCAACCCATACTCAAAACAAACATACAAACTCGACCAAGACACAACAACGCAACTAAGAACTCAAAACGAAACCCCAACCTATAAAACATGAACTCTTAACACCAACTCCACCAACTATGTCTACCTCCAGAACATGACTCACGATATCGTATGCACCACATTATAGCCTCTCTCGACACTAACTTCATACACTACCAACTACCAACTACCATCCACAAACGCCACTAGCTTCGTTTCACTAACATATTATCCACTAGAAAATCCAATATCAAGACACTCATAACCATCAAACGGAATGTTACATTCTACCACCCTTAAAAGGAACTTCATCCTTAAAATTTACTCACACTCATAACCTCATCATCCAACTGTCAACACTATCGAAATATTCTCACACTCCTAAACATCGCACTACTACAAGCACGACCATGACCTTTTAACAATATCAACCACAATACAAATTCATCTTTTATGCTACATCAACGCTCTACTTCCAATTATACTACAACGTGCACAACCATCAAACTCTCTTTTATGGCATCCTACTCCTCTTAAGATAAACGTTACGTCCTCGTAACTCACTAATATTAAATCCTTAGCTATATTTTCTCATTATCCTCATCACCATCGCATGTCAAAGATAGCAGCCTATAATCTAAACACTAACCATTCCTATATCTAAGACTCTCTTACTTAACAGTTCTCCTACCTCAATTCACTCGGCACACCACCTAACCTATACCACAAAATCTTTAGCTTAACCAAAACTTCAACTGTTCCCTATTACCGCCAAAATGACATAGTCCTCTATACATGCACCTATCTCCATACTCATAACTCACGATCCACAATCATTACACACACTCACACTAGATCCTCAAGTTCTTTTCTTTCATTACCGCAAAACTCATCCATAACTTAACAAGATACTAATTTCCAACACCCTATACTCACTGTCCCAATAAAAGATTATGAATCACTTACAGCTTTCAGATCAGTACAACACATGTTCCACCATTCACTTGCCATTACTAAGTTTACCAATGCCTCATCATAAAATAAGATCAAAATTACTGTAACAACCTCTCACAACTGTGTCCCATCAACAGAATATCGTTATACCATGCCGGCAACAGAAACGTACACAACCCTCTTCCATATCATAGTCTACCCTCACACCCAAGCTGAAACTTGTAAGAAACAATAATAAACAATAATAAACAAAACAACCATCTATATGTACAACCCGAAACTCATAGGAAGCAACAACAAACAAAACAACAATCTATGTATAACCGTATGTACTTTCGAAACTCGAATCGTAATCATCCCGCCTACTCCACCACAACCAGTGACGGCATCGCAACACCGCCACCAACAGCCGCACCGCAGCGCGAAAATACCCGCATCACAACACGAATTACCGTGCCCGGATCACCACCCGAGGCACAACAACCACATTGATAGTCATCACAACCACATACAATTCCCATAAACACTGACTTAGTATAACTTTCCGGACAAGAAAACTTACTCAAAACTGCTTTACTAGATCCCAACACAACATATATATACAAAATAAACAGACAAGAATCTCATGAATATCATCCATACCTTTTCACGGAATAAACATATATCATGAATACACATACAACTATAACTAGACATGCCAGATCACCCAAACTATCACTTTTGAACCTCATTCCATTAGTTTACCGTACCCAACATAAATCACAAAACATTCATATAACAACTTTATAACTATCACACCCTATCATTTCTCGTGAGATCAGAACCTCACACAAACATTTATACACGTCATAGACCCGTAATCACATCCAACTAGTAAATCCTGATCACGTAAGTTACCACCTGATAAAGGTTACCTCACGCCCGAGCTTAACTCGTATGCCCCTCATAACACATTCTCCCATTCGCATAACCATCCGCTCCTGCCAAATATAACCACACCATTAATACTCAACTACCGGTAACCGCCTCCTATAACCACATCATATACTTCCTCACAACCATACACATCAATCGGGTCTTTACAAAATCAACCTCTTTAGAAAGGCTATCTTTCCTATTTATCTTCGCCCTTAGCCACTAGTGACAACACCTCAACACTACCACCGTTCGGACATCAAACCTATTACACTCATCTCCAACATCACGGTTCTTTCCTATCTTTGGTTAACATCCCAAATAACGAACATCAAATCCACCAACAAAATTACCTCAACATTATTTCCAATTCCATCCTTAATTGTATCGTCACCCAACTCACCACCAAGATCTCATATCGTACAAATTCTTTACCCGGCTTTTACTTTCCTTCATTCCTCGAAACTCATGATTAACATGTCGTCCTGAAACTCCTATATAACCGTTAACTCACATCCTCATGATAGTATCATACATCTCGACGATTCCTTACTTTTATATCACATAACGGTCAACATTTTTCTCAACTTACTTTTTATCCTTCTTTTCTCTTTACACTCAACAATACCAATTAATAGTTCAACTCCTTATTACTTCTATCTAACTCTTTAGTGCTCCGGTTACTTTCTCATTGCTCCAAAAACCGAGTCCCGTTATTTCATATCAGTATCATCTCACTCTTTCTTACCATGGATCTTCTCTTATCATGCTATCACTCACACTTATCACCAATCAGTCCAGACCATCTCATGCTTTCACTCACACTTTTTTTTTTAGCATCCCAAAACTCCTTTCATTCCGTTAATTGGCCAAGGAAATCACACATTAGTTTTACCTCTTGATAATACAAATTCCCAAATTCACTCACCATCTGCAAATCCACGTCGCGGTGTGTCTCCACTAAGTTCACTATATACCACTCTTCTCCATTCCTCTACAACGATCTTTCATTACATACATTCTTAACCAACACAATCTAACCATCTCTCTTCATAATTCCTTACACACCTCAAGTTGCTACTATCCACATCCTTCCTTTCAATCTTTTCATTCTCACGTTCCTTAGACACACTTCATCCCTTGCCCACATTCACTTATTTTTACGTTACTCAACACGCAATCATATCACTCTTCTCATCTCACAAAACATGCTCCATGCCTCAATAAGCCTTAACAATCTTCCTTTTATTTTTCCACTATCTATCACAACCACATGTAACTCATGTCCTCCCCACCAAACTCATACTCACCACAGGTGTCACACCTTACATCATAAGATTGGGTAACTTACGCATCAGGATCAACACATATGTAAAACAATGCATAAAGAAGCAAAAGAACACCTTTTAATTAAACATAATATGCAACGAAGTAAAAAGATAAGCATATGACCCAAAACATGGGTCACTAGATCGAGTTCAGGCCACTCGATCGAGTAAGTGACTTACTCGATAGAGTAGGTGAAGGTCAGAGGCACGTAAAACAAATTACCAGGACTACTCGATCGAGTAAGGGCTACTCGATCGAGTAACAAGAGGTGCACTCGATCGAGTGAGGGCTACTCGATCGAGTACCCTACGCATTTCTCAGCACTATCCAATTTTCGTAAAACGGTCATATCTCACTCGTTTCTTAGTCGTTTTGGGCGTGTGACCTATCGTTAGAATCGTAAAAGAACAAGTTATCACCTACAATTAGAATCACATTAAAATCATTTATGCATCTAAAGTTATAATGGTTTAAAGACAACCTCTCTATAAACAGACAACATAACTATTTGATTTTCTCTTCAAACAACTTAAACATCAACAAGGTGAACAAAAGCGACTCGATACTTGTAAAATTACCATCCCTAACCACATGTTACTATCTACCAAAACTAAACAATAACATCTATCATGCTTATATAACATTCAACTTATTAATCATGTACTACCCGCATGCTTTAACTTTATAACCTTTCGTAAATCATCACATACTTATATATTACAAATTCTATTCCCATGTTACTAATACAACTCTATTACAACTCCACTTCGTCACGTAAACATATTCTTAATTACGAAATTCATATTCTCATGCAATTGTCACTCCATCTTTTCCAATTAATTCATCCAACATGTGCATATGAAACAACAGTAAACAAATATATAACTCCATTATATGACTTTACGCAAACACAATATACGTATACGACACAACATTCCTATTCACATGTTCCTTATTATGCCAGATCATAAATTATACATCATGCCATTCATATATCCAACCAACAACATATATAATCATATCATTATCTTCCTTCACTACACATCTCTTATCCTCCACATACATGCATCCACCGATTCAAACAACTCATTACTATATGAATACATAGCACACAAGGTAAACACAAAGTGATCCCGACTCAAATCTCATGGTGACCGGTTCAAAATTGTAGGGCGAGTTCGCGACTTTAGGACGTCTCCCAAGTCTTTGCATTAGCTCCTACAACTTCTAGCCGGGTTCATTTTAGTTTGACTCCCTATGTTCATTAGGTTCATTAGTTACAGGTTTCAAGATCGTCGCTCTGATACCACTTTGTGACACCCCCATACTCCAAGTGCCTTACCAGGACCACTTAAGGTATGAGAACGTCACCATCTCGGTTCCTCGAGGCAATGATAATCAAAAGACAATGAAGAAACATACTTTAATAGTAATAAAGTTTAAAGTGATTACATGCCAACTCCAAAACTGATAAAAAGAAATACAAGGTTCTCAAAACTGTCTACTATCAAAACTATAAAGTGTCTGATACAGCGGAACACTTCTAAACTGCATCGTGGTGACTCATCCCAACTATCTCATACGCATCGTCTCATACCTGTTCAATAACTGCTCACCACCCCCGAATGGATCACCACAGTTTTTAAAACATTTAAACGGGGTTAGTACTGATTACATAAAACAAATGCCACAAAGAAACAATGTCACAAACAACTCAAACAAATCCCCAGTCTCCATCTCCAATCTCCACACAACTGACTACACACTAAAGTGTGTAGCCCTGTCAGAGTACCCATCGCAACAGATATTCCTCGCCGCTAGTGGGGGGCCGCAGCCGTTCCCACCTAAGCCCCGCTCATCTCCATCGAGCGATAAACCCATGTTCATTAATGTGCACACCCTTTTTGTGGCGGGTTCCACAGAAAACGAATCAAGGGCGTGAAGCCACTCCCGCAAGTGACTCCACTAAGCCAGGGACGCACCCCGAAGATCACAGACAGATACAAACCAATCAACAACATGAAATCAACAACCGTCTAACAACCAACAATACAATCAATCTTTTATCACAACAACAATCACCACATATTATGTAACTAATACTGAGTAGGGAAACCCTACCTGGAAAGCAAACACCACAGACGGTCTTAGCAGCTAATCAGAACCTTTCCTCAATGAAACCTCCTCCTATAACATACATACATGCAATTACTTCCACATTCATATAAATCACCCAAAACCCCCAACAATACCCAATTAGTGTTTTAAAGAAACTCAACGAAACGCAACTTAAATTATACAAGGAACTTACCCTCGACACGACGATCGCAACGATGTAAAGAACAAGACAATCCGACGATCCTAGCCCTTGGGATTCGCTAACAACGCGAAGAAGGAGAACAACGTAACTCTTTTTCTCTCTTGAAAGGTTTTAGAAAAGTGAAAACTGATTAAGAAAGGTGACGGAATCCTTTTATACTAATCACGCGTTATTAACAAAACCCGGCTAAAATAACCCGCAAGACTCACTTACTCGGTTGAGTAAATAACTTACTCGATCGAGTGCCCCTTACTCGATCGAGTGCCACACATACTCGATCGAGTACCCATCAGACAGACTACTGTTTCGTATAAAAACATACTTACTCGATAGAGGAAGCCCCACTCGATAGAGTACCCACAGACATAGAAAACCGTAGTATCACAGTCTTCCCTCCTTAAAAAGAACTTCGTCCTCGAAATTCAACCCATACTCAAAACAAACATACAAACTCGACCAAGACACAACAACGCAACTAAGAACTCAAAACGAAACCCCAACCTATAAAACATGAACTCTTAACACCAACTCCACCAACTATGTCTACCTCCACAACATGACTCACGATATCGTATGCACCACATTATAACCTCTCTCGACACTAACTTCATACACTACCAACTACCATCCACAAACGCCGCTAGCTCCGTTTCACTAACATATTATCCACTAGAAAATCCAATATCAAGACACTCATAACCATCAAACGGAATGTCACATTCTACCACCCTTAAAAGGAACTTCGTCCTCGAAATTTACTCACACTCATAACCTCATCATCCAACTGTCAACACTATCGAAATATTCTCACACTCCTAAACATCACACTACTACAAGCACGGCCATAACCTTTTAACAATATCAACCACAATACAAATCCATCCTTTATGCTACATCAACGCTCTACTTCCAATTATACTACAACATGCACAACCATCAAACTCTCTTTTATAGCATCCTACTCCTCTTAAGATAAACGTTACGTCCTCGTAACTCACTAATATTAAATCCTTAGCTATATCTTCTCATTATCCTCATCACCACCGCATGTGAAAGATAGCAGCCTAAAATCTAAACACTAACCATTCCTATATCTAAGACTCTCTTACTTAACAGTTCTCCTACCTCAATTCACTCGGCACACCACCTAACCGATACCACAAAATCTTTAGCTTAACCAAAACTTTTAACTGTTCCCTATTACCGCCAAAACGACATAGTCCTCTATATATGCACCTATCTCCATACTCATAACTCACGATCCACAATCATTACACACACTCACACTAGATCCTCAAGTTATTTTCTTTCATTACCGCAAAACTCATCCATAACTTAACATGATACTAATTTCCAACACCCTATACTCACTGTCCCAATAAAAGATTATGAATCACTTGCAGCTTTCAGATCAGTACAACAAATGTTCCACCATTCACTTGCCATTACTAAGTCTACCAATGCCTCACCATAAAACAAGATCAAAATTACAAATTTAAAGCATTATCAACCTTTATCAACCATTCATAAACGTCATGTAACACTTTTTAGCCCATTTGAGACTTTATCGAGCATTATCAACCTTTATCAATCTCATTCTATGATGAAACTTCCTTTCTCGAAAGAATCTTAGTAATTTAAAATGAAACAAGATCAAAATTACAAATTTTAACTAAGATCAAAATTATATCACTGTGCTTCACAAAGTGTCCCTCGCACGACTCCGGTTTACTATCTACTCCACTTTTTTACTCTTTTAAGTTTTAACCGCCGTAATAAAACAAGAATCTACCTCTTCCTAAATCAGTTAATGTATTATACAACTGGTTGTATATACAACTTAATCAATGTAACTGAGCGGTGTTACAAAGTTGTCGAGCTCTATTAACAAAATTATTGAGCTATGGTACAAAGTTAATGAGTTTACCAGAATAATTATTAAGCTCAATAACTTTGCAACGTATAATGCTAATATACAACTAGTTGTAGATAGTATTTGTGTTCCTAAATCTCATCACATTTTCCCCGCCATCTGCTACTTTACTCAACTTTCTCTCTCTAGCTCTCCTCCCTTTCAAATTCCCCCAATTCTCACTTTTCTCTCTCCTCCCAAACCCTAAATTTCAATTAATTCACCAAAATTGCACAAATTAAAGATCAAATTCCTGCAATTCATCAGCTAATTCGGTAATTCAAAATGAATTACAATCAAAATGAATGGAGTCAACGAGGAATCACACTGTCGAACACACTTCACTCAGAAGTCGCACCTTGCTTACCTCTTCCGTCTCTTCCGGCGTTTACTGGTTCCGCTGACGAAGAACTTCGTCTTTCGGATGATCGTGTTACGCGTTTGCTTAATCGTCGTGATGTTCTTGCTCAAGCTAGCAAGATTGCTGATCTTCTTCGTCACACCGATGTCTCTTACTTGTATGTTTTAGTTAATTTACTGTGATTTAGTGTTTTTTGTTAGTTTTTGCGTGATTGAAGTTTTTGCATGAAGTTTAATGTCAATTGAGTTGATCATTTCCGTAGTAATTGGTGTAAGTTTGCTGAAAATGCTTATTGCTACATGCTCGAATTGATTTTGCTTCAATTCCGCTTGATGTTTTGGTTTTATTTTAATTTTACGTTGCTTTAGTGTAGTGTGATTTTTTTTAGTTTTTGTGTAATCGAGTTTACTTTAATTGTCAATTGAGTTGATATTTTCGTCTGAATTGTTGTAAGTTTGCTGAAAATGCTTATTTAAGTGTTGTTACGTGCTCGCATTGGGTTTGTTTCGCTCGATGTTTTGGTTTTAGTTTGATTTTTATGTTGCTTTAGTTCTGTATTTAATATGTTTTTTTTCTTAGTTTTTTTGTGTAATTGAAGGTATCTGTTGAACGTAAATTGTCAATCAAGTTGATTATTCCGTCGTAATTGTTTTAAGTTAGCTAAAAATGCTTATTGACGTGTTGCTACATCCTCGCTTTGATTTTAATTTGAATCAAATGTTGCTGCTGGAATTCTAGGACTTGGCATTGACATTATTTTGCTGTTATTATTTTGCTATAGGAACCTGAAGAATGACGTGGCTTCAGATGCAATTTCGGTAAATGAGCGGTCGGAGCTCTGTGAGGAGGTCCTTCGCTGTGATCATGATGCTTTTGAGTGTTCACGTCCAGGTAAACGTGGTTTCAGATAACTTTATGTTTTTTTTTATTGTTGTCTTTTTGGATGAATGAAATTGTTATGCTGATGCTTTTCGGAAATTCTATGTAAAGCATATAAAATGTAGATTAGGTTGTCAACAGCTCGACTTTGCTGTTAGTTTTGAAATTGAAGATTACAGAGGATTTTTGAGATTTCTTAGGGATGATTTTTAGATTTGCTTAGAAATTGTGACTTAGAACTTGTGTCTCTATAACATGCTAGACGTTCTTTAAGTTTTAGATTTTCTTAGAAATAGAAAGAATAGGAGTATCGAAGCAGTTAGCAAGGAGCAAAAGTACCTGGTGTTGTTATGCATACGTCACCAAAGTACAATTTATGATTCCGTGCTTTTAGAAATTTTACTCAAGAGAAGTTTTGCTAACTTAATAGTTATTCTCACACTTCACTTTGAAAATAAACAGCAATTTAAAACAATTTACCTTCAAAGGCTAGCTTGGTAATTTTTTCAAACGGTGCGTGGATAGATTGTCCGTTAATTATTTTTATTTAAACCGGCAAAGTTGAATTCGGAGGTTAGATTATAGAAAACTACCAAAACAGAATATTACGAACAGAGAAAGAAATGACTTCTCAAGTATATTGATACCCAACTGGCAGTTTGTCCTCCATGCTACTGACAGCCTATTAGAAATGGGAATTTATGGTCGGATAAGGACTTCCATCTCTCTTGGAGTTTTGAGATCTTTCTTTACGGATTACACCTTGTATTAGATATTACCCGTTACAAAGTCTATCCGCCCTTTACGTAAGGTAGTGTTTGACAACTTGAAATTGATTTTGTTTCATGAATTGCATTCTAGATGTTGAAATGTTGTTATTTAATTACGATTCCAATTCACCAAAAAGTTGTTTTGTGGAACCCTTGGAATTCAGTTATGAATAACTAGATTGGGAATTTTGCAAACCTTAAAAAATACTACAATATAATTTCAGACAAGTTTATGAGAGGATCGAGATAAAAGTAAACAAAAGCCTGAATCAAGAAGAGAATGAAAGATAGTTACCTAATTAGGATCAAGACACTTTGATTTCCCACATAGTTATGGGTTTAATGCTTAGATTTCACACTTATTAGAATGAATGATACGTACCTTCATGCTTGACATTGGATTTTCATGGCACCGGGGAGAGAGGAGGTCTAAATGGAATTGAAGAATGGAAAGATGAAGAAAGCTTAATGTGAGATAGGGAAGAGAAGAGTCCAAGAATTGAAATAACATGATAAGATTGTCATTTTTTATGTGGGCTGTTTTATTTGGGCTATTTTGTACTGGGTTGGAATTGGGGTAGGATTTGGCCCAATTCCATTTCCAAGCTATTGGGGTTTCCAAACACTAAAATTGGGCTGATTCTGGATTTGATTTCCAAATCCAAGTTTCCAAATAGGCCTAAAGTAAATTTTTAGTTCCACATAATATTTTTTGTTATTTAATGACTTACAAGAGCAGCCGATATTGGTATTCGACCAAATGACCAATGCTTGGCCAACTTAAGGCTAATACAATCGATACAAGATTGATAGAATTTATGACTCGTACAAAATCAAAGACATTTTGAGGTGTGCGTTCACCCGCGGACGGTTCTAAAGGATGACTCATGTCAGCCGACCCAAATCATTTTGGGATTAAGGCTTTGATGTTGTTGTTGTTGTTGTTGTTGTTGTACAAAATCAAAGACATGACAAGTCGCCACATTGAATGCGCCTCCACATTATAGTACACCATCGCATGTCACAATCATCACTACGATTGTGACCTTACAACAATTTAATGGATCGACCATGGAGTCTTTTTGTCGTGTCGCCTCTATGATACTTTTTGTACATGGAAGTCACCCTTGGTGTCCCTTAAATAATATTATATCCTTGTCAAAAAATAAAAAATGATTTCGAACATATATAAATTTGTTTTACGGATTATGGAATTGGATTGTCATAAAAAGCATTTAATACAGTTTCTATAATCTTCAGTAGAGTGGTTTTAATGCGCTGCATTTAGCTACACATGTTTCCTCAAATTCTACTTATTACATAGTTATGCTTAATTAATTAGTACTGAGTATTCTAAAGAGAGGCCAAGGGAAGGTTAGAAAGAAACTACATGCCAAGTAGCTGTAGTTCATCAGTCCATGGTTCAATGCTCTCTATTTATTCTCAAACGTTCCCTCAGATTATACATATACATATGATGCTTAATTGGCTAATACAGAGTATACCGAGATATCTAAAGACTGATGCACATTAAAGAAACAATGTGAGAAAGAAAGCTATCATGCCAACTATTTTAATTCCATATATTTATTGACAACGGATGAAATTAAAGTTGAATTAATGTTGTGTTCCTACTAAAAACATAGGTAGATGAAAATTGACGACTTCTTGCGCTTTTGGTTATGCCAGCATGGAATTTAATTTGATATCTTCCTAATTTCTTGCTTCATTAATGTAATCCATGGGTGCTTGCGGCTTCAACTTGTTTGATAGACGTACAATCTTGAAAGATTAAAGTTCCATGTCCACGAATATGTCTTCTTCTCTACCAGCTACGTTGTTTGATAGCCATGTTGTCCTCCTTGCCATCAGAGCCCTTTGCTTGTATGAAAAAGGTGGTTGTTTTGTGCTTGATTGTTTATTGTCTTGTATAAGTTTCACAGGTTCTCTTGAAGAGCGGATCTCTAGTGCAGTTTCTGATAAGAACACTAATCAGAAAATTGAATATAGTTCCAATCAAGCGCAGAAAGACCATATAGAAACTCGCCAGCATGAACAATCTAAAGCAGTAGATGTATGCAACCTTTTTCTAATTTTATGCATTATTTTCTGAACACTTCTATATTCATAGTAGTAGATAAAATTACAGGATGTACCTTTACCATCTAAAAAGACCCGGGCCAAGAAAAAAGAAAGTCAGGGGGTGTCAACTTCTGCGCCGATGGATCCTGGTGAACATCAGGGTGAGACTAGTATATTTACTGGAGTATGTATTTATTGGAATTCTGCTCTCTCTTTTATTGACTATTTAACAATGTTCATCTTGCAGATTCTGTTGTGGGGCGATTCTGTGACGTTTTGGAGGAATTGTGTAGCAGGGCTGAAATTCCTGGTGAAGAGCTGGAGGAGGCTGAGTGGTTACAATTGTCCACTTCTGACATTCGAACAATTTTGAAGGAGGTGCTGTCCATCAGAACGCAGAATATGCTTCATCTGGTTCCTGTAAATATACTTGTGAGACTATTGAAAGTTCTAGATAATCAGATTCATCGAGCTGAAGGGATATCTATAGATGAATGTGAAAATGTAAGTTGGTGTTCTTTCCCCCTTCTAACTTCTATCCACTGGAGGGAGAAATTATTATTAACCTCTGATTTTTTGCCAGTCAGATTCAGATGTTTCCTTGATTTTTTGTGCTTTGGAGTCAATCCATGCTGCACTTGCTGTGATGGTTTGCAATGACATGCCAAAACAACTGTATAAGGAGGAGGTACTTCTGTTCTAGTAGTAACTTC
Organism: Silene latifolia; assembly: GCF_048544455.1. NCBI lineage: Eukaryota > Viridiplantae > Streptophyta > Magnoliopsida > Caryophyllales > Caryophyllaceae > Silene > Silene latifolia. The sequence goes on from NC_133538.1 coordinate 452,691,979, forward strand.
TTAAATTTCTAGCTTCCCTTTTTCTTATGAGAGTTATGACAGTATGGCATATGTTTATGATGGTGTGAGATTATTCCCTGCTTAAGTTGTGATTTTCCTCATGTTAGATTATTGAACGAATTCTGGAGTTCACCAGACGTCAGGTCATGGACATAATGTCAGCTTGTGATCCTTCTTATCGTGCTTTGCATCAACCTGGTGACAATGGAATTGCTGAAGGTGGGTGGGTATAATGTGATATCACTTACACTTTTCTTTAAGATTTAATAGTGGTCATTAGCTCAACCACCGCGGCACTGCCATTGTCCTTATATTGGTTGGTTCACATGCCTTATTAAAATCATCTTAATTGATTCTTTCCAGGGGAAGACAACCCAGATGATGGTGCTGAGTATGGCTCAGCTAGCAAAAGGCGGCGTACGACTAAGAGTTTTAAAAGCAAAAGGACATCAACAAACAGGTATCTGAGCTTTCTTTGTTTCATGTGGGCATCATTGTTTTCAAGGGTCTATCATTTCGATGAACATGGAACCATATTAGTGAAGTTAGTCTAGGTTATTATTGACTTTTTCTTTTTTCAGTGAAGAAGATAACATGATTATACTTGCTGATTTCTCAGGATATCGACTGCTGTGAACACAGTATGTCAGAAGCTTTGCACTGTGTTGGGGTTCTTGAAGGACCTGTTGTTTATAGAACGCCTCTCAGACAGTTGCATCTTGCAGCTAGTGAAGACGTGCTTGGCGACATTACTTGTTGATAATATCCAACTCTTGCAAATGAAAGCTATGGGCCTCATAAGTGGGGTACTGAATCTCTTCTGGTTTACTGTCCTTCAAAGTATCTTCTTTTCACTTGGCCATGGCTGACAAAAGATTATATTCTTTTTGAAATCACAGATTTTCTATTCATACACACAACATAGGAGTCATGTCGTTGATGAAGTAGTTCAACTTCTCTGGAATCTACCATTCTCTAAACGAGCTGCTAGAGCTTATCATTTACCTGATGAAGAACAGAAACAGATCCAAATGATTACTGCCTTATTGCTTCAGTTGGTATCCCACAGTGCTAACCTTCCTGAAACTTTGAGACAACCATCAAGTAATCGTGCAATTTTTGAAACGACAATTGAATCAGGTTACCTGATTAAATGTAATGAGGCGGCAACAGAGACATGTGTTTCATTCTGGACACATGTTCTTCAGCGGCTTACAACTGTTAAAAGTCAAGATGCATCTGAGGTGAAGGTGATAATGGAGAATCTTGTTCTGGACCTTTTGACTACCTTGAATCTGCCGGAGTACCCTGCTGCATCTCTCATTTTAGAAGTAAGAATTTTATTGTCTTTTATTATCTCTTATAGAATTTTGTTGGTTTTATTTTTCATCATTTTTCACTTTTTAGATGGCTAATGTTCTACAGTTGCTTGCTTGCAGGTTCTCTGTGTCTTACTGCTTCAGAATGCAGGCCCAAAGTCGAAAGATACATCCATACGTTCTATGGCAATAGATATACTCGGTTCAATTGCTGCACGGTTAAAGCACGACTCTGCTCGTTGCCAAAAAGAGAATGGGTGGATCGTGCAGGGGATTTTAGGTAGGGAAAATGTTAATGAGGGTGAACAAGCAGATACCTGTTCTGTTTGTTTGGATGGTGTAATGGAAAAAGCTTTATTGATATGTCATGGCTGTCAAAGGTTGTTGCATCCTGATTGTATGGGTGTGAGAGAACATGACATTGCAACACGTGGTTGGCACTGCCCTTTCTGTCTCTGTAGGAAGCAACTTTTAGTATTACATTCGTATTGCAAATCACAGTGCAAGGATGACAAGACAAATCATGTACATTCGCCAACTACCGAGTCAGATTCAAATATGGAGATTGTTCAGCAGATGCTTCTGAATTACCTGGAGGATAATGGTTCTTATGATGATCTTCATTTGTTTGCTCGTTGGTAAGTGTTCAAAATCTACCATCTCTTATGTTTGTTGCTCAGCATGTACTCTTTTTTTTGTTAAGGTTCTAGTGCTTTCCTGATTAAAAAAATATGGGATGCAAGTTTCTTAGCCGTTTTATTGGCCTCATGTTGCCTGATCAGGTTGCATCCTTGTTTATCTACTTGATCCTCTAAAACTCCTTTGTTAACAGGGTTTGCTGTCCCATCTTTTGTTAAACGAATTTCTAAAAAACATGTGCAAACTAGCATATTAGCAGACAATTGCCACAAGCAGCGATAGTATAATATCTCCTTGGTTCAAATTTGATTGGGTCATTGTAGATACAGGTCCACTGGTCCTATGTTGGTCCCCAAGTTTCAACTTTCAAGTTTCCAGTTGAATTAATTTGGTTTGTGCTCCGAATTATTATGTGGTTTATCTTATTTGTTTGATTAATCTTCAACTTGCTCCATTTGGTTGTTGGATTTGGATTGGCTTTAATATCTAGCTATATGCTCCTTGTGTGGAGTGTATACAGTTTATATTTTGATGTCAGGGAAAGCCTTCATCATGCCATTTTATGATAAGTTTTTTTATTTAATTTCTGTAGTCTATGAAAATCCGGCCAACTCTGTTGTGCTCAGCAAGAGTGACATCCCTCGTGGTTGGCCAATACCACATGCGTGTTCTGAAATAAAAGTGGTTATATACCATAGGAGAGTGAGCTGAAATAATGAAGAAGCTTGCTCAATTTGAGACCTAGGATAATGAGCCATCACACAATCTAAACTGCAAGGGCAAAAGCCATATGTATTAACATTGTATATTATCAGAAGGTCTTATTGGAGCCAAGTTTCTCAAATTTAGCAACTTAATCTTGGGAGCATTCTAAGCTTCCTGAGAAGGCAATATGAATCTACCATGCCGAATGTTTTACTTTATTCCTAATTTTGTTAGAAGTCCTCCGCAATTACTAGAGCATGCAGCATGATAAAAGATCAAAAAATATATTTATTCCCGAGTAGGTGAAGATTGTGTTCCTGGTCTACTTTCAACAAACTTCAGAGCCTGCAGGTGGTAGACACTCTTCCCGTTTCCTCCGGAAGATGTCTGTGTATCTATTTGAAAAATTAGGTTCAGGGTGCTATGTTATGGATGGATCTGACTGAGAAGCATCAGATCCATTTCCAAAATAAGCAAATGTTTTGTTTCCTGTAGGAATGGTTTGGAACACTTAGGTAGGTAGGTAGGTTTGAGCCTTTGATTGCTACCTTTGAGAAGAGTGCTGAACATATGAGTCTTAGAAGTCAACTGAGGATGTATCCCTGTTTTATTTTCTTTGACTTCTCTGTGCTATCATCTGTCTCATAGTTGTTAACCGCTCGCAGGTTTTATCTCTGCCTGTGGTACAAAGATGATCCACAATCGCAACAAGAGTTCAGCTATCGCTTTGCCAGGTTAAAGTTGAAAGCAGTTATCCGGGATACAGGGGCCTTGTCATCAGTGCTGTCAAGAGATTTCATTAAAAGGATAAATTTGTGTTTAGGGCAGCATAATTCATTCTCCAGAGGATTTGATACGATACTTGCCATGCTTCTGGTTAGCATATGTGCTTAATTCATTTCTGCTTCCTGTTTGTTTCATTTTTTAAGTGATAATTTGTGTTCGACATTGCAATTAATTTTCAGGTTAGTCTACGTGAAAACTCGCCTGTAATTAGGGCTAAGGCATTGCGATCAGTAAGTGGCTATGATGTTTTGTATTCACTGTCTTCTTTTGTTGTGGTATAACCAACCCTCTTTTATTAACACGGTCTACTTTTAATGGAGTAATTATTAGTCTGCTGGTTAGCCTGGTTTGCCTTTTTCTCTGCTTTCTTTTATCTCATTTTTCCTATTGATAGGTCAGTATAATTGTAGAAGCTGATCCAGATGTTCTACGTGATAAACGTGTCCAATCAGCAGTTGAAGGACGGTTTTGTGATTCTGCGATATCTGTCAGAGAAGCCGCTCTTGAACTGGTTGGAAGGCATATTGCGTCACATCCAGATGTTGGTGTGCAAGTATGTTTGAATGATCTAATATGTCCTTGTTTATCTGGTGTACCTGTCTTAACATTCATAATGCTCGATAGTTGGAACTTGGAAGTGCAAGCATATGAGCTTGCTGGTTAATTTTTTAAATCAACTAAGGGATCATTTAGGTGGGGTTCTTTGGGAAAGGGAAAGGAAAGGGAATGAAATCCTCTCATTCCCTTTATTGCTGTTTGCTTAAGATCTTCTCTTGCCCTTTACCCAAAATCCAGAAAGGGATTACCCAAATCCCTCCAAATTGATTCCCCCCCCCTCAAGGGTTTCCCATTCCCTTTCCCTGCCACCTGCAACTACCACCCTACCAACTCCAACATCAGCCATCAATAACCACCATCGACACCAACTACCTCCCCCCCTCACCGTCACCACCACCGCCAAGAGCGCCTGTCCGGCCATCACACCGACTTCCTCACTCCAGCGTTGCATGACCTAACCCCATATCCAATTCAAAACCCGCCACCCCAACCCCTACACACCAACAACTAGAAATCCCCTCATCCCCACCAAAACCCCATCCCCCGTCCACGAAAACACCAGACGGTGTAGGAAAGGAGACGTCAGCAAAGTACTACGCCGGTGATGGGACCGACAGAGGTGGCAGTAAGGGTGTGTTAGTGGTGGTTTGGGGTTTATTTTCTGATTCTCTTACCTATTATAAACCAAACAAGTGACTATTTCAAAGGGAATCCTTTCCCTTACCCTTTATTTCGCTTTCTTATTCCCTTTCCCTTGTTCTAACCAAACGCCCTCTGAAAGTTTACTTAAGGTCTGGATTACAGAGTACTGCTCCCTCTTTCTCAGTCATTTGTTTACCTTAGATTAAGATACCCCTCACAAAGAAAAAAAAAAAAGATAAACAAATGATTGGGATGGAGGAAGTATGTTTTATCATTTATTCATTTGCATTTGATGGTATGATTGTGAGACAAGTAGGCAAATAAGGTAATACTGGTTGTGTGTGTGGAGTATGTAATCATCTTCTTTTTACGTTGGTTCTCTTGTAGTACTTTGACAAGGTTGCTGAGAGAATCAAAGATACTGGTGTGAGTGTTCGAAAACGAGCGATCAAGATTATCAGAGACATGTGTACATCAAATGCTGACTTTGTAGAAACAACCCGTGCATGCATTGAGATTATTTCTCGTATCAGTGATGAAGAGTCAAGTATTCAGGTGGGAGGCTATTTTGTGTTTTACTCACTAGTCTTTTCATCACAATCCCTTCTTGCATTCTAATTGAGTTCTACTAGATTTTTGATTTTTTTTTCTGCTGGCATGATCTGAAAGAGCTAGTGATGTTGAAAATCGAGGGGGCCTTATTCATGTATTCACAGCTGATAACGTCATTGTGTCCATGGCGTAGAATATCTAACACCTATTCAAATTAATTACACAGGAGGGTCATTGCCTTAGTAGACCTAGCAATTTAAATCGGATTTACCTTATTTTCAGTTTTAATTCGATTTCGATCGGGTTCATTTCAATTAACAACTTTAATCGGTTTATGCTATTTTGAGTCGCGTACGTTTCGGCTAGGGTTAATATCAGTTTTGAGTTTCGGGTCATACTTTTCTTGATTTGAGGGTCAAAAAATTAGCTTACATGTACCTTATACTTTTCAATTTGATTGTAATAATTCAAAATACCGTTAATAAACAAAGAATCAATGAAAAAAAAACAAAAATATGAGTATTTATGAGAAGATATTATTCAGGTTCAGGCATCATTCGATTATTATTTAATTCAGCTCGGTTTCGGTTCAATTCGGATTGAGTCGGGTTTCGGGTACTATTCAGGTTACTCATATCGGGTGTTCGTTCAGTTATCAATTCAGATACTTTCGATCGGTTTTCTGGTTCAGTTTTATTTTGCCTGGTCTAATTGTTAGTATCATCTACTTGTATATCAAAATTTAATGTTGTACATGTTTCTCTCTTACCTTCTGTCTCTTCTCCTATTAGACAAAAATTATATACTTTTGTGCTGATATTTGATTCTTGTGGTTGACACTTTTCTCATTAGTTGCTGTTATCTTTGAGGACAGGACCTTGTTTGTAGGACATTTTACGAGTTCTGGTTTGAAGAACCTTCTGGGAAACAGTATTTTGGAGATGATAGTTCAGTGCCATTGGAGATGACAAGGAAGACTGAACAGATAGTTGACATGTTGAAGAAGATGCCTAATCATCAAGCTCTTGTCACGGTTATCAAACGAAACTTGGCTCTTGATTTTTTGCCTCAGATAAAAGGAACAGGAATTAGTTCTCTGGCCCTGGCAGCAGTACGGAAGCGCTGTGAACTAATGTGCAAATTTTTGCTGGAAAGAATTTTGCAGGTATGCTTGATGTTTCAATAATGACCTTAAAATTGAAAGTATGGCCCTTCTATCTCTTTCTTACTTTGCTTTTTGAATAGGTAGAGGAAATGAACGTAGAGGAAGGAGAGATTCGGATCCTACCCTACATTACAGCCTTACATGCCTTTTGTCTTGTTGACTCATCACTTTGTGCTCCTTCTTCCAACCCTTCTCAGTTTGTGGTCACACTGCAACCATATCTTAAGAACCAGGTAATCTGGGCTTTTATATTTACTAGTTTAATTTCACCTGAGCAGTCTCTATATAGGTCAATACCTATGAACAAGAAAGAGGAAAAGTGAGTGAAGAATGAGCATGTTTTCCTGGAATATGTGAATTTAACGGGAGAAAGGAATTCGGTGCACGCTAGTTCTTGCCAGGTCATTCCAGGTCCAGCAACTAGAAAAGCCAGTTAACCATTTGCCACAATGTTTTTGGTCCTCTGCAAAAGTACACTTAGGCAATTCTTAGCCTTGATATTGACACATACATGCAACACACCGTTAGATCTTCACTTGTTCAGCTTCTCAGAACACTTAAAGATATATTAAGAGAAGATAGTAATGCACAACATTGGTAAATATCATATTGATTAAAAAGAAATCATTACCCAAAGAAAAAAAGAAAAGAAAAAAAGACAATAAATGCCAAACATTAAACGAACATATCCATTATCCCTTTGAGCTCTTGTCTTGTGTTGGTTGTAACTTGTAAAGTTATGAAGCAAGACAACCATTCTGAGTGATTTGTCTTTTTTATAGGTTGACAATCGAGTTGTTGCACAATTATTGGAGTGTATCATCTTTGTAATTGATGCTGTTCTTCCTTTACTCCGAAAGCTGCCTCCAAGTGTTGTTGACGAGCTTGAGCAAGATTTGAAGCAGATGATTGTCCGTCATTCCTTCCTAACAGTTGTACATGCTTGCATCAAGTAAGCATACTCCCCCTTGATAAATGCTGTCTTTTGTTTTGTTATCAATCTTGCTATGTGACCGCAATCCCTTCTCTTAGTAATTGATAATGCTATGCTCTTGGAAATCTGGAATATGAACTTCCTTGATCTTTTGTAAGTTATACAATCCCAGAACTGCTAGCTATAGGTCCAATGGACATTGTAAGCAGAGACATGGGCGGACGCAGGAATTTATTAGAAGGGGGGCACAAATTTTTTCCCGATACATTATTTTTTATTTTAAACCACATTTTTTTATTACTGATTTTTTTTCCTCCCAAAAAATAGAAAAATAACTAATTTTAATAATTTTTTTAGTTTAAAAATTAGTATTTTGTTTTGAACTTTCTTCTGAAATATTTAAATTTGAAATAAATGTACTTTGTAAATAAAAATAAATAATATCTCCTATGATAAGATATATTATATTCTAATATTTAAATAAACACTAAACACAAGTGGTTCAATGGTAGAGAAGTTGGTATGTAACCTTGAGGCCAAGGGTTCAAACTCTGGGAGGAACATTTTTTACATATAAATTGTAGCTTACTAACGAGATGGGCCTTGAGATCATTACACAGTTTAACAAAAAATTATTTAATAAAAACCTAGGGCACCAAGAATCGAACCTGTGACCTCTCAAAGGTCAACTAAAGAGCTTACCAACTGAACCACATAAACCTATTAATCATTTCTGTTACTTATAAAAAATTTATCCCATAAACTTCATGGTGGGCACGTGCCCACCCGGCCCCCTAGATCCGCCCATGAACAGAGAAGTGGAACGGACATATACTTTTTAAGTGTTTCACTTGGAGAACAAATACTCCCCTGCAAAGTAGATGCTATTGTAATTGCAGTGTTAGTTATTGTTAACGGGAAACTTATATTCGTGCAAGTTGATGGATATACGACCTATCATAAAAGCAATCTACAAATTTTCTAAAAACGGTGTTGGGTTGAGGACTTGAGGCTATCCATCTGTCCGTATGGCATGATGCAGGACATCTATGTACACAGGAAATTACTAATTTTCATTTTCTTCATCAAAGATTCGCCGTGTAGCAAAGCGTTTGTCTTTGATGGTTTAGAGTCCAACTGCTCTCTCGGTGACTGCCTAATTTAACAAAGGGTCTTAGATCTTTTTGTTCCTATCCTAGTCCTGTGCTATGTTACTTGGATACTTCACTTAGTTGCCGTATTCCGTATCCGATACGTATTTTGTCGGATACGATACGACACTTGGATACTTCATTTTAGACCAAAATATTGAAAATTTCGCACAAAATAGCCGTATCAGATACTCCGATACGTATTTTGTTGGATACGAGTAGACGAGTCCGAGTAACATAGGTCCTGTGTTGTGTAACCTACTTTTTGCAGATTAAGGTTTCAGACTTTCAGTATACTAGTTAGGTTATAAATATGTACTGGTTTTATTTTTGACGAGAGCGTCAAGGATTAGAATTTTCTGCTACAATGTCGTTTGAGATGTGATGTGACTTTTGTGACTGTCTTGTCTCAATTGAATTTTTTATTTACAATATTTTGTGACAAAAACTCTCTAAACTCGCTTGTTGCAAGCGAGAAAGTTGTGACTCATGTTCCGTTTTATTGGTTTCTATTTTCTGCTAACGTGAGTAGCTTGGTGAGGTATTTAATTTATTTATTTTCCTTTCTGCTGTAGGTGCCTTTGCAGTTTGAATAAAATTGCAGGGAAAGGTGGAAGGTTGATCCAGTTTCTTATTCAAGTTTTTGTTAAACGTTTGGATGCTCTTGGTATTGATAACAAACAGGTTTGTTGCCGAAGTCTTCAACTCAATTTTTTCTTTTTTTCCCATTTCATTGCAACTGAGTCAAACTTGTTTTTGTTGTGATTTGGTTATACTTATGTGAGCTGATAGAGCCTTTTGACTTTGGATATTAGATTATGGAACCCTGTCTGTTTGGTTTTATTACTCCAGTTTTTTTTTTTTGAGGTCGTCTCAGTCTCCCATTTCGGGTTTAATGATTGGCCAATAATGATAACAATTGTTATGGCGGTGTTGATAGTGGATACAAGTTTCTTTTCATTTCATTAAGAATAGACAGTTGGAAAGTTTGACATTGTAAATGATTTCATGGATCTTATTTTATATTTCAAAGCTTTAGATAGTCATCCTGCTTGCAACTTTGCTGTTTTACTTATTTCTAGCTCTTGAGGTACTTCTAGTTTAGTTTATTTTTTGCTCATTCATGTAGTGTAGAGATTGTAGCTGACATAATTTTTACTCCTTTTGCAAAATTAGCAAGTGGGACGCTCTTTGTTTTGCCTTGGGCTTCTTATCCGTTATGGTAACTCGCTATTGATTGCATTCGATGGAAGCATTGATATTTCTAGCAAACTCAATTTGTTTAAGAAGTATCTTCTTGCGGATGATTTTGGTATAAAGGTCAGAGCTCTGCAGGTGAGGCTTTGCTGTCACTTACTTTCTTAAAGCTTATTGTTTGACGATGATGCTTATTCTGAAAGTTCATCTTGCAGGCATTGGGATTTGTTTTGATTGCTAGACCGGAATTTATGTTGGAAAAGGAGGTTGGAAAAATTTTAGAGGCTACATTGTCTTCTAGCTCCGATACTCGTCTCAAGGTAGGGCTTATTTATTTCATATGTATTCACCTCTAGCCTCACTGCTACATGTTTCAGGTTATGTTCTTAACTAAATTGCAACATTTCCAGCTACAAGTTCTGCAAAATATATATGATTATCTCCTGGAGGCGGAAAGTCAATTGGGTTCAGATACAGTAGGAGATAATGTTGCTGATAACTCCCAAGATGGTAGCTCTGTTGTGCCTGAGGCTGCCGGTGCTGGTGATACTAACATTTGTGGGGGAATAGTACAATTGTATTGGGAAAATATCTTGGAGAGATGCTTGGATACTAACGAACAAGTTCGGCAATCTGGCCTTAAGGTAAGTGTTTTTTTGTTTTGTCTCTGCTGTTTTTTCAGGTGTTTTAGAATATAAATCTAAAATTATAATCCAAAAACTAAGACCTCATTTTAGTCATTTGTTTACTCTGTTGCATACGTAGTTTATATATTTGTACAACAACATTAACAATATAACCTTGTGTTAAAGGGCTCCAGCTCTTGGTATTAAATATCAAGTAGCGGTCATTGCGATTGTAATATCAAAAATTATCACCAAATGCTGGAAATCTCAAGCAGCTGTGAAATTTGAGTTGATTTTTGTATGCTTGTTATCTTATCTTTTTTTTACTTTCCCTACTTGCATCTTTTATAAATACACTCGTTTCTCAATATTTTTTCCCTTATAATAATGGTAATTGGTAAGTATAGGTTAAGTCAGAGAAATGTAGGTTGACTAACTGTGATGATATTTAGAAATATAACTTCTCTTGGCTGAAATATGGAAGGCTTTTTATCAACCAAAATCAACTTTTATATTGTACTTCCGGCATATAAAAACAAGAGTATCAGTGTAATTTATTCAGTCATCCTTCCAATTCCGTTTTTATGTCAGCTAACTGGCTAGGAGTTTCTCTACCATTCAATTTAAACCTGATCCCCCAAATTTGATCGTCTTTTTCTCATGTATAGAAGTTCTTTCTACAAGTACAACTTACTTTCTTATTTGTGTCAAACTCCTTATTTAAGCTACATGAATTACCCTGATATTACTCCATGGCAGAAACTTGCATAAACCCTTTTCCGTTAAATCTCAATTCACTTTGATTCTTTGACAATTTTCAAGGCTGGCCTTTTTTCTGTCATCTTCATTACCAATCTTCTCCAGCCTCTAAATTTTAAAAGTTTCCTCCTCAAGTTCTCATATAGTGTCACTGAAACCTCGCAGTTAAACGCAAAATGATTCATTACCTCTCCTCTCATCTGGTTCCCTGTGTTTATATATAGGCTTACTAAATCATGCTCTTCTGTATATCTTGTTATGTTTTATGCAGATTGTGGAAGTTGCTCTACGCCAAGGCCTTGTTCATCCAATCACATGTGTCCCGTACCTAATTGCACTCGAGACAGATCCCTTGGAGGTGAATTCGAAGCTGGCACATCATCTGCTGATGAATATGAATGAGAAGTACTATTCTGAAACTTCTGTTACGTTCATGATTATCGTTGTTACATACAAAGTATTTTAAATGTTCTGTTTCTGATTATTTGAAGAGCTATTTCAGGTATCCAGCCTTCTTTGAGAGTCGTCTGGGTGATGGCCTCCAACTGTCATTTAACTTTATTCGATCAATGAAAACGAATTCTGTGAATTTAAACTCAAAATTGCAATACAAGGTAGTGGAAAATATGAAGGGAAAATCTGAGGATGCGTCATTTGTAAATGCAAGGCTTGGGGTTTCTCGGATTTACAAGCTAATTCGTGCAAATCGTGTGGCTAGAAATAAGTTTATGTCCTCGGTCATTCGCAAATTTGATAATCCTAGCTGGAGTGCAACAGTTGTCCATTTCTTAATGTACGTTGTTCTCTGTTTGGTACTTTTGTGTTGATTTTTTTCATGGTTATAATCTCACAGTCGTCGGAATTTTTAGGTACTGCACAGAAATTCTTGCTTTGCTTCCTTTCATGGCACCTGATGAGCCTCTTTACTTAGTTTACTCTATAAATCGAGTTATACAAGTTAGATCGGGGACATTGGAAGCGAGTCTTAAAGCTTTTAGCACTCATTTCTCCCAGCGAAATACCCAGAAGGTTGCAACTGAAAATGGGAGCTGGCAGCAGTTGGCCGCTGCTCAACTCTCTGTTAATTCAATATCTTTGGAGTTAAATGGTACTTTTCAATTGCCGGGGGAAGGTCATTTTACTTCTCACTCCATGGAGACAGATGAAAATATGCATTGCAGAAGCTTCAGATTCACAGAAGATGATCAGCAGAGGATACAGGTAATTTTGTGTACTAATCTACTTAGTAAATTTTTGTTCTAATGAGCTACTAATTAGCAAATCTATTATTCAATTATATGTGGGAAACTGAAAATGGTCAAAAGTGTTCGTCATGAGTAATCAACTTTTATCAAAATGTAACTGTTATGCACATTTTCCACAAATGATGCATTATTTGTACGTAGGCTAGTAGGGGAAAAATTGTTTTACATATAATGTATTATTTGCAGTATTGGTCTATACAAACAGTTAAAAAAGCAACTATATGTTTTCCAAATTATGTTCCTCCCCTACACTTGAAAAGAAAATTAGAAGGGACTTGGAGTCCATTTTGCGCCTCATTCACAACACGATTTTTTGGTGTTTCTGCAGGCTGTCTGTATAGCTGCAACGGCTCTTCAGCTCCTCTTGAAGTTAAAGAGGCACCTGAAGGTTGTGTACAGTTTCGATGATGTTCGATGCCAAGTAAGTTCATAAATTAAAGTGAAAATTACAACTTACCACCTACTATTTACCGTATTTTACTAATTACCACCATGTATTTTGTTTATTACAAATTACCACCTACATTTGAGTGTATATATCCAATCTCCCACTGTATTTCTTTCCCGATTATCATTTTACTTAATTTACGACTCGTTAAGTAAATAGGTTATGAAATGACAAAAACACCCTTGTTATATTCCCTCACCCTCCCTCACACCCTAACCTTAACTACACAGTCCCGACCACCCCCTCACCACATCTCCCCCAATAAACAGCCACCACCCCTCCCTCCCCTCGTGATGTGCAGTCCGACACCATCGACCGAACAAAATACGATATATTCTTCCTAGACTTCCGATGTATTTATCACGTTCTATCCCCATCAAAACATTGGAGACAAAACAATAAAAAGTCTCACTTAACAAATTTACTCCATATCAAATATCGTTTCCCCAAATCACAAACCCTAAATCCCCAAATTTCCATCAGATCAACATCTCACTTATTACTTACTAGATCGAAAATTGACAGTACAAAATCATCACAACGGAATCTCCGGAATAATCGCATTATTCGCTTCTTACTTAGGATGGTTCTCACCCTCTATAATTCATAAGATTTCTCTATTTAGGGTTTTCGGTGGACGAGGTGGTCAATTTTCGGCAGTTTGGTGGTGGTGGTGGTGTCTTGATTTCCGGCGTCATTGTATGGTTAGTAGTGAAATAGGTGGTGGTGGGTGTCTGGGTAAGGTGGGTTTATCGGTGGTGGATTTATGGGTAGTGATAGGGTGGTTCGTGATGCGTGTGTACATTGTTTGTGGGTGATTGGTGGTGTTGGGTGGTTGAGGTGGCTTGAGTGGTGGGAGGGATGAGAGGAGATAAGTGATGGCTGATATTGGTGGTTGGATATCAGGATATGTGGTGAGGTGGGTGGTGTTAGTTTGTGAGGAGGTCAGAGGAATATAAGAAGGGTGGTTTGGTCATATTACAGTTTATTTACTTAATGAGTCGGGAATTAAGTAAAATAATGATCGAGAATGAAATACGGTGGGAAATCGGATATATACAACGAAATGTAGGTGGTATGTTGTAATAAACCAAATACGTGGTGGTAAATTGTAAAATAGACTAAATAGTACTAGGTGGTAATTTGTAATTTTCACTAAGGTAGTGTTTGGAAACACGGAATTGATTTCATTTTCATGATTTCAATTGTAGAAACTCAAATGTTTGAATTCATTTCCAAATCCAATTCCAAAATTGCGTTTGGGAAACCCATGGAATTGGAATTGGAATTGGAATTGAACTTGAGCGGATATGGGTTGAGGAGGTCATTGGATGTTTATATTTGAAAAAATTAAATATTGTCTCGGGAAATATTTGCGATCGGAAAAAATATCATAAATAAAAATATTGTGGTGAAATTTGCGTCACAAAATAAAACGTAAGAAGTGATGGAATTGAAATGACTATTATATGGTAGGTATTTGAGAACCCCAAAATTTTAACTAGCTTGGAATTGATAAGGAATTGAGTCAATTCCAATTCCAAATTCTAGGGGTTCCCAAACACTTGAAATGTCTCAATTATGGAACTCAATTCCAATTCAAGGTTCCCAAACATACCATAAATAAAGTTGTCTAATTCTTGCCTAAAAGTGACAGCACATCTTTGAGTTCTTGCAAAGCTTGTGTAGCCCGGTTTTAACTTGCTAATGCATACCCTTTTTTCAGGCGTTTTCTCCTACTGAGCCTCCCAAAGCTTGTGAGGCCCTCTCCCGGCAAAATATTCCTTTTGGCATTGGCGACATGTCGACTATTTTACCGTCTACTCCTGAAGAGTTGCACCAGAGATATCAGGTACTAAATGATTTTTTTATTGATGTGCTCTATCTTGATTCTAGACAATTCGCATTTTTAATTATTGTGGTTTCAATCATTTGCGGTCTTCCAGTAAGTCGTTTCTTCTTCATTTGATCGTTTATTCATATTATTATTATTATTTTATTTATTTTCTTAATAGAATTGTTTTGTTTTCAATTGGGCCAAAAACTAGCTATACTTGTCTTGGATTTCGACGGAATAATGCGAAATGACTCTCCAAAGTCCAAAGTGCCTTTTTTTGGTGTGAAATTTATTCAAAGCACTTAATATTATGGAGTTATGAGGTCATATAGAAACCTCACCGTGTTGTTACATCCAATCCCCTTACCCCTGCTTATTGTGGGAAGCTGGGAGTCCAGCCCATTGAGGTAGTGGGTTACTGGCCTTAGTGCCTTACTGCCGCTGTTGTTTGTTATTATGAGATACAAAATACTTGCTTTTTGAATTGAAACATAGATACTGCTTCGGTATTAAATTATATGTAGATCTCATTTTTGACTAATAATCTTCATCCTAATAAGTTTAATTGTTTGGCTCATTTGTTTCCCGATTGAAGTGTCGCTTAAGCGAAATGAATAGAGGAGGTTTATGCTTATTGTTCTTCTGTCCATTAATCTATGTTCAACAGGAGTTCAAGAATGCTTTAAGGGAGGATACCGTCGATTACTCAGCCTACTCAGCAAACATTAAGAGGAAGCGCCCTACACCCTCCAAGAGAGGTGGTAGGGCCAGACGAGCAATGGTCAGGGATGATGAGGACTCTGATGTTGAAGACGAGAGGAAGCGTACACCCTCCAAAAGAGGTGTTAAGGCCAGCCGAGCAATTAACAGGGATGACGAGGACTCTGATGTTGAAGACGAGGACTGTACAGGTGGACGGAGAAATTACGGTGCTCGACAGAGCAACGGCGTCAGATCAAGTAGGAGGTTTTAGCTTGTACATAACAGTTCAGGCTAACTTGTACATTGTTTAGCACAGAAGCTTAGGTAAATAACACAATTGTGACTCGCGATGGAGCTAGATATGTCGAGACAGGTTTGAAGGGAAAGCAACAGCCACTAATAGTTTAGTCAGAATCTCCCTAATTAACGCAGGGTTTAATTGTTAATTCTTTTTTTTTTGACAGTGAAAAAGGGTAGCCTACAATTCCCCAAAAGTTAATTCTTTAGGAAAGGGTTTGGGGTACCCCTGTTTTTGTATCTCTGGGGTACCCATACCTTAGCCAGGGCTGTGCAAGGTATGAAATATGTCTCGTAGTCTCACTCATACAAGTCTAGAACGCTGTATTTTCAACAAGCAGTTGAATTGTAGAACCAGGTTTCAGCTAGATATATAAGTTGAATTCATTGTTGATAGCCAGCTTTCTTGTGGTATGTATATGCAAAGCATCATTAGTTTCTTGTTTAAACATAGGTTCGGCAATTTTTCTTTGTTATGTTACTGGTTGTAAGCGAAAAATAGAGGGCTGTGTCCTGTGGTCATAGATACCAAATCGAAGAACAAACCAAGGATCATTTTATCGCGATAGGTGGCTTAACATGATAATATGACCTGAACTAGAAAAATGAAGCAACCACGCTACACATTACATTCATAAATTTCATAGCAACATAATCTAGTTGTTATTTGAACTTTATACCATTCAACAGAGTCAGATGATCCAATTTCCCTGCTTCTATGGCATCAACATCTTTCAACAATGCCTCATAATGCTCTTTAATTTTTTCAATGCTTTTACCAGGTATCCTTGACGCAATCTGTTCTAATAGATTGTCGTGGCCAAGACCCAACTCTGCTAGAATTTTCTCAAACTTCTTGTTTTCTTCTTTTGTCCATTCTTTCTTCTCTGTTTTCTGCACTCCTATTTTCGTTGATTGTTCCGAGTTTGCGCATGCGCTTGAGTTCATTGTTTAATTGCTTTGTTTATAGAGGTTTAGAAAAATAATAAGATGTGAATATATTTGTGATATGGTTTATCTATTAGCAAGTGTGTAGTGTGTTAAGGAAATGATTTAGGACGGGGATGTGGAGATCTGCTAATTAAGAGAGATACTGATTTAAAAGTGCAGGGATAAGATAAGTGACATTTAGTCTAGGGTTTCTCTAAAATTCCTAGGGTTCCGTCTAAAATTCCTAGGGTTCCGTCTATTGTTTTCTAAGTTTTTTCCTTCTTTTCGAGGCTCACTCTCACCTTTTCTATCGTGAGATTGCTTCTGTTTTTGCTTTTGTTACTTTTGTTTTTGCAGGGTCAGTCGATGGGGGACACGCGCAACCAGACTCGGAAAGGGAAGGGGATTTTGGGTGATGAGGATGCACAGGAAGGGTTGTCTTTCGAATGGGATGATGAAGGGGATGAGGGTAAGAAGAAAAACTGCTTCATGCTCGTGGGTAAACTATGGGCATCAAGATCAATTAACGTGAAAGCGGCGATTGACACTATGATCAAATTGTGGAATCCATTGCAGCCAATGTTTGGGAATGTTGTGGATTCGAAGGAGAAGACGTTTGTCTTCAAATTTGGCTCCGAGCGAGACAAAGCTAGGGTTTTCGAAGGACGACCGTGGCATTTCGATAAGTTCGCGTGGTGCGTTAATGAACCGAATGAAAATGGTAAGCTCACTGATGTTCCTTTATTTCGCTAACCCATTTGGTCGAGAGTTTATGATCTCCCTATTATGGGACGATCGAGTCAGTCGAACCTGAGGAGAATAGGAGCGAGTCTAGGGACTTTTATCGATGCTGAGGGGCCAAATAATGAACTTGATAGAGCTGTACGAATTCGTATTCTTCATGATGTTCGCCAACCATTGAAGAAGTCTATTCCCATTAAAATGAAGGCGGTAAAGGTTGAAGAATTTGAGGTAAAGTATGAACGGCTGCCAATTTTTTGCTACGGTTGTGGGGTTATCGGTCATGGTGAAAAAGATTGTGATGATGGTCCTTACGAGGAAGAAGACCTAGCTTTTGGGGAGTGGTTGAGGGCTTCGCCCTGGAAAGTTAGAAAAACTAAAGTGGATGGGATTGGGAAACCAAGGCGGGATTTAAATGCTGAGTTTGATGCGGCCAAGAAGAAGGATACGGAGGATAATATTAGCACTATGATCGAAAAACTGCAAGCTATAACTCTCCATTTGAAAACAAAAAAAGGGGGTAAAGGGAGGAGTGCTGTGCAGTGTGGGGAAGGGGCTGGGGTGGACGAAGGAGGGTTTGAGAGGATGTGGCTGGAGGAGGGTATGCAGCGAGGGGTGGAAGGGGGTGAGGAGCAGTTGGAGAGTAACGATGTTATGGTGGTTCCTATGGGGAGTGAGCTGGTGTTTGAAGAGAGGGGGGTAGTGAGGTAGACAGGGCAGGTGAGTATGGAGGCTGATGGAGGGGAACACAAAGATCTTTGTGGAGGGGTCTCTGTGGGTGCTTTGCTAGGGAAGGCGGGGAAGGAGGGGCTCTGTTTGTCAAGGAAGAGTTGGAAGAGATTGGCTAGAGAACAAAATGGGGAAGGGAGTGAAAGTGGCCGTACTGAAGTAGGGAAAAGAGGGCGGTGTGAAGAGGGCGGTGGTGAGATGGTGAAGCGTGCTAAGATGACGATAGACGGGGGCGTCTTAATACCTGAGGCGGAGGTTGAGGGGACTCAACCCCGCCGGGCTCAATGAGTCTTTTAAGCATCAACTGTCGGGGCTTGGGCAACCCCGTTACTGTGAGAGCCCTCCGTACTTTGGTGCGGAGGGAGGCCCCGACCATGCTTTTCTTATGTGAGACGAAGTTGTGTGGTCGTGATATGAGGAGGATTAGACGGAGTTTGGATGGCTATAAAGGAATAGAGGTGGATTGTATGGGGAGATCGGGGGGTCTCGCATTTTTGTGGCGGAAGGAGATAAATTGTACATTCGTTTCATCTTCTGTGCATCATATGGACTTCACCATTTGCGAGGAAAATAAGGAATGTCGTGTTACGGGTTTCTATGGGTGGCCAGCTGTGAGTGACAGACACTTATCGTGGGAGCTTCTCCGTGTTCTTGGTAGGCAATCGGCTTTGCCATAGGTCTGCATCGGGGATTTTTATGAAGTATTATTTTCGACAGAAATGAAAGGAGGGACTCGAGCTCAGTGGAAAATGAATAATTTTCAAGCTGCGATGGATGATTGCGGGCTAAGGGATATTATGTGGGAAGGGTACCAGTATACCTATGATAACGGCCAAATTGGGTGATACGTGCAATTTATATAGACTTTTTAGCCTCTTATTGCACGCATTTCTATGCCATTTACGTTACTTTGTATTGCAAAATGTCCCGAATTGGCTACTTTGGTTTGTTTTGTCTTAGTTGCAGAAATGGATCCATAAGTAGTGGAATCATACCTTAGTCGTCCCACTTTGCATGCATTTTAAGGAGACGGAGATTTAGAGTAGAAGTCATACCTCGGGAAGCGTGAAGGGAGGTCCTTGCAAGGCTAACCAGACGAGTTTGATGCTGATCTATGTGGAAGACACTCGATCAAGGGCTTTGGATTGTCGATCAAGTGGTTCCTATGCTCGATCGAAGATGGCTATTTTGGGAGTGTTCGATCGAGAGCCTCAGTTGCTCGATTGAACGGTTTTGCTGAAGATTCACTCGATCGAGTAGTTTGGAAAGGCTCGATCGAGTGGTTAGCTAGACTACATGGGTTAATTGTTCCGTGTTAGGTTTATTTTGTTAATAAAAACGCTTCCCTATATAAGGGAAGTCGTCATTAGGTCATAAACACTTCTTGACATTCTGAATTACGTTTTACATAGCTTTTTACTCTCTTAATCTCTGCTGCTACTTTGCTCTTATTGTCGGATTCTCTCTTTTGTAATCTTTCTTTACTCTTAACTTCAATCGAATCTTTATTGCTTTACTTTAATTCCTTGTTCTTTAATTCTTGCTTTATTATTGTCATTATTAGTATATGCTTGTTCCTTATAATCTCTTTATCATGTCTCTTAGCATATTCATTGTTATTATTGTTAAATCTGATAGCATGAGTAGCTAATCTCCTTATGTTAGGACTAGGGGAGCCATGGTAGTAAAGTGACGATGTTGTGAATAGGCAAGATGATTAATTGTGAGAACCCGTGCCCATAGCAATATAACTATAATACGTTTAGTTGAGTGCACGCTTCTAAATAACTTTAATCTGGTTAAATTCGCTCTTGGATCTGAAGATTGGAATGAACAAACCCTGCTATGAACAGTAGTGTGGACGCGGGCCCACGGGGGCGAAAAGCGAATCAAGCTTTTCCTCTTTGTTTGTTTTGCATTTGTGGAGTCGCCACCAATTTATTATGGAAAATTGGAAACCGTTCGAATACCTCGTGTCATGTCAAGACACAAAGTAATGACATGAACACTAAGCACTCGTTACCCTTAGCATTCTATGTCTAGAATGACTCTCGTGGATGCCAATGAACACGGATGTTCACAGAGATCTGGAGTAAGGGGTGAGGGTATGTATTAGGAAGCTCTTTTGATCGAACACCTAATCCCGCCCGCCTCGATAGCGACCGCTACTAATGATTAGGGAAATCGTCTTTACTCGATATGTTGTCGATTATATGCATGCAATACAACATCCAATAAATTTATCCTAGCATGCGAGAATTAACTAAGTCGGTTAACACGTAATTTAACATACAATTAATGTCGAGGTAGAAATTTAGGTTAATTGCATGTGAAAGCATACAAGCAATACAATAAAAGAAATAAAATAAAAATACAATAAAGGAAAATTACAATAATTACATCGGATTTATTGACTTATGTCGAAAATACATTTAAAACGGATGGTTTTAGAAAAGAAAGAATAAATGAATAAACGAACAGATTATGGGTGATATTACGATTAATAATTAATTAAATACGTAATTAATAAACTAGGTCAAGGCAGAAACGGGAATTCAGGGACAAAAATCAACCGGGAACAGGCGCAACAGAGCTGCGTCCCTCGGAAGAGGCGCAACAAAATAGCGCAAGCCATTCTGGGTTGAGTTCTGGCTGTGAAGCCGGAACCGCATCTCGTTAATGTTCATTGGTGAATTTAATGATCGATTAATGATATTTTACTCAGATGAAAGTGATTAACATATTATTTACATGTGAATGAGGTCATAAAAACGATAAAACATGAATGAAACCGATTAGAACGCATTATTTACAAGATTAAAAGAGATTAATAATGAGAATTAATAACAAACTAAACAAATTAATCAGGTTGAACAAGTTATTAATGATGAATTAATGATGGTGACGGTAAATAACAGATGCAAGTATATCAAAGATGAATTCCAGAGATTCAATATGGGTAAATCGAATCTCTAAAACCCGAATTGACTTAATGACGAAAACCCGCAAATATGGATTATAAGGGATTTAAGTCGGGATTTTAAAAGAAGAATTAATTAACGATGATTAATGAATTACAGGTCAAAATTATCATATTCAAACTGTTATGTTAACGAAACAATGAATAATTGAAGACGAAACAAAACAATAGGACGAACAGAAGACGAAGGAAGAAGAAAGGAAGCAGGAACTGCGGCAGCCTCAGGAAGAGGCGCAACAAGTGATGCGTCCCTTCGAAGAGGCGCAGCAGTTGCTGCGTCCTTTCTCGACGTCTGTCTCCTGATAATCCGTAAAAAGGGTTTAAAACAAGGGTTTACAAATCGGTTTTAAGAATATTTTCGACATAAATCTTACAATTGTGATTACGAAAATAAATAACAATAATAAAAAGAAGGATTTACACCCTCAGACTTACATGTTTGACGAAACGAGATGAACTAAGTTAACGTTTAGTGATGCTCGACTCGAATGTACAACGAAAGTGCCCTCTAGGAGGAAAACGAATAAGATTGATTAATGTTGATTGATGTGTAGTTGGTCAAATTGGTCGGTCATGCAAAACGAGGCTGGTACTCAGAAAGATCCGAGCTTACGTGGTCGAATGTTCAAGCACGTAGGCGCCAAAAAGTAAGAACGTGGTCTAGAATGCAAAGGGAGAAGAGAAGGGCGGACACTCGCGTGAGAAATATGTGAGACCGTAGGTCTCTATTTATACTAATCACACGACGGAAATAGGGTTTTCGGAGAAACTTTGGAAGTGAATCTCAAAAAGATATGAAAAATACGCAGAAAAGGACTGAGGAAGAGGCGCAGCAGACACTGCATCCCTTGGAAGAGGCGCATCACTTGCTGCGTCCTTTCCTCAGTGGTTTCCTCCTGCGGAAGAAAGATTTCCGCGTTTCTATTATAGAATAGCGGATTAATCTCGTTTCCTTAATATTTCGTGTGAAAATTACGGGAGATATTTTACCAAAGATCAAAAAATTGGAAAATATATGGAATAGAAATATCCGGAACATTCCAGAACATTCTGACTCGGTATTTTAAACGGTTACTAAAAAAAAAGACGGTTTTTGGCCCAGACTCCAAATGTACTCTAATTACTGCCAAAACGACCGTATCGGCACGTAGATGACAACTATGAGGTAGAAACAAGTGTTTGAGCGATCACTTGACGATAAACTTACGAACTGTCACAAATCGTTCCGTATACCAAACATGCGGCCCAATCATCACCGGGTGGTTTGCGGGAGGTGCAGAAATGAGGTATCTACAGAGCCCGCACTTTGACTGAGGCTTGGACAAGGCGAAAGTCAAAGTATAGCCATCAGGTCAATCGAAGATAACAACCTGACGACTATGGCGACGCGAGGCGGCTCAAGGGGTCTGAGCCAAGGACATGTCGTCGGGAACATTTTAGAGTCTGTCAACTATCGGGGAGGGTCGTTTAAAGTCCATTAGATTACGTAAGGAGGCTCGCCAGCCATAAGAAGAGACCATACCTGAAATTCCTTGAAACTCCAGGGGAAACAAAACGCAATATTGGGAGGAGGCAGCAGGACGTAGTCAGGAACTGCTGGGAGAAATTTGCTTGGGGTCGGCTTCAAACAAACTTCGGAAGAGCTTGGGGTCGATGTTGATATCCATGTCTCGAGAGGGACGATTTCCTGTCCGTGAACTCTCGCTGGGGGAACATAATTGGGAACTGGTCTCTATGTCTCGAGAAGGACGATTGCCTGTCCGTGAACTCTCGCTGGGGGAACATAATCGGGAACTGATCTCCATGTCTCGAGAGGGACGATCGTCTGACATGAACTCTCGCAGGGGGAATATAATAAAGGTGTGTCGAAACACCTGTCAGAGAATACTCGCTCGTTGTGACAAGCAAGGTCTTGGTAAAAATATGGCGACAGTTTGCAGTTGGCTTGGAAATACGGGTCCGGGCGAAGAATAAATGTCAAACGGACCAAATATGTGATATGACCTCAAGGAAGAGGCGCACCAAAGATGGGCCCACAAAATAACGAACTTATAACGAATCTTCAAAAATTCATATGGAGGAAAACTGAGGAAGAGGCGCAGCAAGAGCTGCATCCCTGGGAAGAGGCGCATCACTTGCTGCATCTTTTCCTGAGCGTGACATTCCTGAGTAAAAACCCGATGAAACAGGGGTTTTGTTTCATTATTTCGAAAGACAAAATCATCCATTTCTCTCTCAAATTCCAACCATTTCTCGTCAAAATTTGATCAAAAGCTTGCATTTGCCATGGCTAATCGAGGTATGTGTATTATTTTTGCATTAATCTTCTATAATTGATCAAATTGGACCGACAAATTAGGGTTTTCAACCCTAATTATGTCGAAAATTTGGGGCTTTTCCACCAAATGATTTTTGCCTTGAAAAATTGACCTTGTAAATGGCTAATTGGTAGTATAATGATCATAACCATGTATTTGTTTCGAATTTTCGTTGAGTTTTGAGCATTTGAGTGAAATTGAGACGGTCTCACAGCTAAACCGTAAATCGCTTCGAAAATAACCTTAGGATTACCCATTTGCGACGAAACTTGATATTTGGAATCCTTGTATGATGGGTAAACTTCCAATCATCTCGGAATTTTGATTTGTGACGGCCTTTCAGGACACTTTTTTAGGGCATAATCGCCGTTATAACGAAATGCTGTCGAAATTCCGACTCGAACCCATGACTAGGCTTCAACTCAGGCTTGACTTGACCTAAATTACCACATGAGCGGTCGGGTTTGTGGGAAAATGGCCAAAGATGGCGAGAAAAAAGCGATTTCGGAGCTTTGAAAACTCGAAAATCCCCTAATTAAGGCTTGTCGTCATTTGACGCGGCCTAAATTCACTTTAATTTTGTAGGTGATGAGGCTTCTACGTTAGGGAGAGCTCCCATGGACGTGGATACTTCTATTGACCCTTCTCGTTCGCTTGAGGAGGCGTTAGAGCAGACTTTTACCGCCGCGGTGACGGCTGTTGAGGACGAGGTCCTTGAGGAGGAGGTTCTTGGGGAGGAGGAGGCTTCGGGCTAACCTCAGCCTAGTCCGAGCTTTCTTGGATCGATTTTGGGACACGACCTCCACATTTCACATGCCTTTTGGCGAGGTGGGGGTCACGTTGGAGGATTATGGCATGATTTCTGGTTTGCCGTGTGGGACTGAGGTGGTGGAGTGGCCGGAGACAGCCATGAGGGTAGACTCGGCTAAGGCTAGGAGATTGATCGGCTGGAACTTGATGCCGAAGGCTGTTGCGGTACCCGGGTTGGTGCCTAGTTCTTACGTCTGGGATTATTTTGCGGGGAAGACCCCGACGTCGGTGGTGATCGAGGGGAGGGAGACAACCCCTCCTCCCTGTACTGCAGAGCAGAGAGTCCGCTTGTGGCTCTGGTGGTTCCTGTCTTCGATCTACCTCGGAGACAAGGGAGAGAGGCTATCGACGAAGCTCCTTCCCTTTCTTTCTGACCTGAGCGACCTAGGCCGTTGGGACTGGGTCACTGCTGGTTTTGCGGTCCTCATTCGCTTTATGAGGGCCATGGTTCATCCGGAGTTGATGGAGAAGGGGACTTCTCCTGCTGCTGTTGGCCCTGGACTGTTAATGGAGGTATGAACCTTCATTTCATTTCATGAAAGATCATTTCCTTTTCTTATCGAATCACGAAAGATCGTTGTTGACTATCTTGTTTTAAAGGCGTGGGTGTACTCCTACTTTCCGAGCCTCATGCCCAAGAGGACGGAGCTGGTGGAGAGGGCCTATCCTGTTGTGAGGGATTGGGTGATGTGCCATACGAGGAGCCAGCGTTCCTTTCACGACGTCTGTTGACGGGAGGTGAACGCTCTTCAGTTGGACGGCGTGAGTATTTTACCTTGCATTGTTTGCCTTTCTTCATTTTTTTTTAGAACTGATCATAAGAATGACCCTTCGTTTGATTTTCCCAGTGGGTGCCCAGGCCTTGGATGGACTACACTGGCGCTCCTCCCTTTGTGGTTGAGGTCCTTCAACCTAGGAGCTCGAGCCGGTGGCTGCTCAGGACGTCGATGGGTCCTGTGTGGTACTTGGGCGAGCGTTTGGCTCGTCAGTGCTCTCAGGATGTCTTGACGGTTACCATCGATCCTCCTCGGACGATATTCAGGGAGCCTTCTGAGGCTGACCTGGCAGGCGTTGGTGGTGACGCCCTCCTTCTTCCTGGTGAGGACTACTCGGCGTTCCTCTACGGGAGGCTGGCGTACTGGCCAGTCATGGTAAGTGTGTTACTCTTACTTTTGATCATTTTGAGAACACGATGAATGATCATCGATTAATGGAAATCATTTGACTTTGCAGGAGGTCGAGGCGGCGGGCATCGAGCCCCAGAGTACCCCGAGACCCTTGAGTACACTAACGCGACGGGGATGACGACGATCTCCGAGCTTCGCGATTTTGATGCGGCGGTGAGAGATGTTGGCTTGGACGAGTGGCAGCATCTGATACGGAGGGTGAGTCTCCTAACTTGTATAATTTTGTGTAAGAACACATTTGCTTGAGTTATTCCAATCGTTTAAGAATCTCTTCTTTCGAAATGTAGGTTGCTCCATCCCGGTTCGTGGCTTTGTGGAGGGTAGCCAACCGGCTGCGGGCTACTGCCGTCGAGGCACTTGTTGGCGGTCGAGGACGTCAGGTATGAACCTTCCGTTTACTTTATTTTCGAATTTTTTAACTTTCCTTATTGTTTGGAATGATTGCCATGAGCCAATTCTTACGTTTGCAGGGGGAGTGTGAGCTGGAGCGATAGCTTGCCCAGTCTCGGGAGGAGACATCTCGTCTGCTGAGGGAGCTCGAGGTCCGTGACGCCGAGGTTGCTGCTCTCGAGGTGAGAGTTGCTGAGCTAGGCGGCGACCAACAATAGTTTTTTTTTTTTTGTCTTCGGCTGTATTTTGCACATTTTGTACATTTTTAGGACCCACATTTTGGACATTCGGACTTTGTTTTGGGGCTTGAGCCCCCAGTTTGGTGTACATATCCCCTCTTGTTGTATATATGATGATGGCCTGGGTGCCTTTGCTGCTGGGTTGCTTTGTTTGTACCTGCAGGTTAGCTTTGAACGGGTTTGGTAGATGACGGTTTATGCCGTCATACTGCCGAAATTTACACAGAAATCACATAGAATATACATTTGTACACATGGCCTAAATTAGCGCAAAATAACGACTCGGAAATGCAAAAAATGCAAAAAATTTGCCGGGAATGACCGGACGGTAGGGAGGGCTACCCCCTAAAAAAAAGGAAAAATAGAAACATATAAGTTTGAAATGTAATATGGAACGGGAGTGAAATGATTCCCCAAAAAGAAAATTAAAAAGAAATGTATAAGTTTTAAAATGAATAAATTAAATTGGTGAAATTATTCCCTGAAAGAAAATTAAAAAAGGAAATGGATAAGCATGCTAAGATGACGAAAATGTTGATATTGCCTCGAAATGCGTGCCCGTGGAATTAGAAAGCACGAAGCATGGTAATTTGACGGATACTCTCAAAATAAGCATACAGCAAACAGCATGAATACTCTCGAAATTCGTCTAAAAGAATGGACAAATGAGTTCTCCAATGTGGAGAAACACGACATGGGTGCTTATAATTTTGGATCACTTTTGAGCTTAAAGTTGATCAAGGTGGTCAAACCGTTCCTAGATGCTTGTCTTGATTATTGAGACCCGAATTATAACGTATTTGCCTTCCCCGGAGGCGACATTTGCCCTTTTCCCGAAGAAATTGCTGCGATTGGTGGTTTGGACCCGGAACATTTGCCTGCTATTCCCTCTACTTCTCAAGGATATAAGAACAAGTTTAGGGATTTGCTTGGGTTGACAAGAGCTGAGGTGGACCGTCTTGTGACCTCAAAGGGAGTGCGAATGTTGGACTTCATTGATCGATTCATCAATAGGGCAGATCCCACTATCTCTTATGTTGCCAGGCAAAGGGCATTCAGGTTTTGCCTACTACATGTATGTCCTTTAGGGGCATGTTGATGAGGATTTGAGAGGTGATCCTCGTTATTTGAGCCTGATTGAGCAAATGGAGCTGCGCAGGAGCCCAGCTTGCCTGTGTCTAGGAGAGATCCTGTTGGGGTTAGATAACAGGAAAGCCAACCGTGACCTTCCTTATCTGGGAAGTTCCATTATTTTGCAGGTAAAAGAAAAAAATCCTCCTTTTTTTGTTTTCGCTTTTTTCTTTTTTTTTTCCGCTCTTTTTTTTTTTTTTTTTTTTTTTTTTCCCTAATACCTGCTTTTGGTAGGTCTCGCTTATGGAGCGTCTTCGATTGATCGAGCCCCCAGTTAATGTTCCTGCTAATCATGCTCGCTCAATCGCGATGAGGACCAGACTCTACATGGTGGACTTCACTCGAGTCTGCAACTATTGGGAAAACAAATAGAAGAGTGACGATGGCCCCTTGATTAGATGGATCGTACCATGGTGGCATCTTAAATCTGTCACTGGAGTATCATCCTTGGACCCTACCCGGTCTGTGCGCATTCCTGGCTTGGAGTTTATGATATGCATCTTCCCGGAGAGGTTGATGAGGCAGGTTGGATTGAAGCAGATGATTCCGAAGCTTGACACTGTCCCGCAGACTGTCGTGGCGCTTACTACCGAGAGTTGAAGAGAATGGGCCATCAAATGGGTTCAAAGAAATATGTGGTTCTTGAACTCTTCTGTTAGTGCTCTATGGGTGTCTGATTCCTATCTGCGGTGAAGGAAAGCTACTACTCCGGAGGAGCGCGAGAGATTGAGGAAACGCGAGCCTGTTGACTACAAGGTTCGTGATGTAGAAAAGGAGAAAGAGAAGCTGTAATACTCCGTATTTGTCAGTCTTCGGGTATTCTATCGAGTAGGCCTTACTCTGTCGAGTAAGGGTAAGTTGCGTTTTAGAAAAGTTTCTGACCTGTTGGGTACTCGATCGAGTAACTAGGATACTCGATCGAGTAAGGGGGGTACTCGATCGAGTAGCCGGTTTACGGGGAGTTTTTCTCGGGTTTTGTTAATTATGCGATTAAGATATATAACCTTCGTCGTCATTATTCTAAACACTTTTGCAAAACCTAATTTACTGTTAAAGAGAGAAAGCAAGTACGTTCTTAATCCTAATCGCATCGTTAGCAAATCCCGGAGTTTGGAAGGTCGGTTCTCATCGTTGGTTATACCGTTGAGATCCTTGCGTCGAGGGTAAGATCTATGTACCCTTTTTGTTGTCTTTCCTTTGATTTGGTTAAACCCTAATATAGGGATTTGGGGGTTTTTGAGTAGTATGTTATTTGGTAGCATTTGTATGTTGTATGATAGGAGGAGGTTTCGTAGAGGAAGCTTTTTGATACAGCAGTAGAGACCATCTGATAGTGTTCTTTCCAGGTAGGATTTCCTACTCAGTATTAGTCCCATAATGGGATGATTGTTGATGTGTTGAGATTGATTGTTTGATATAGTAATTGTATTGTGACGGTTGTGATTGTGATTGTGATTGTGATTGTGATCGTTGTCTATGGTTCTCGAGGCGTGTCCTCGGCTGAGTGAGGTCACTTGCGGGAGTGGCTTCACGCCCTAGTTTCGCCTTCTGTGGAACCCGCTACAGAAGCGATGTGCACATTAATGGACTGGGTTATCGCTCATTATGAGGAGCGGGGATTTGGTGGGTACGGCTGCGGTCCCCCACTGGCAGGGCTGGTCTAGTGGACAGTCGATGATTGAGATTATTGGAATTGGTGTGGTTGTGTGTGTGACAGTTAAGCTGTCTGTTTATCTTATTGTTGATATATATTGAGT
Source organism: Silene latifolia (assembly GCF_048544455.1). Taxonomy (NCBI): domain Eukaryota; kingdom Viridiplantae; phylum Streptophyta; class Magnoliopsida; order Caryophyllales; family Caryophyllaceae; genus Silene; species Silene latifolia. The sequence goes on from NC_133538.1 coordinate 452,720,773, forward strand.
TATGTGATTAGTAATCGACCGGTTGTTGTTTTGTAAACTGCGGTGATCCATTCGGGATGGTGAGCGATATTGAGCGGTATGAGATGAGTTCTGGGATAGCTGGGATTGCCACGATATGATGATAGAAGTCTTCCGCCGTAGCTTAGTAGTTTCTTTACATTTCGATTAGAACGATGAAATGATCAGTTTGAGAACATGTATTATACTTTTGGTTTTGGTTTTGAGAATTGTAACCCTTCACTAAGTATTTCTATTTAAACGTTGTTTCTTTATTGTTTATTTGATTATCATTGCCTCGGGTAACCGAGATGGTAATATCTTCATACCTGAGTGGTCCTGGTAAGGCACTTGGAGTATGGGGGTGTTACAAATGGTATCAGAGCGACGATCCTGAAACCTATAACCAATGAACCTAATGAACATAGGGAGTCAATTAAAAATGAACCCGGGTTCAGGGTTCTTTCAGATCCCTATTCATCCGGATGATCAGAGTAAGACCACTTTTACCTGTCCACAGGGTGTTTTTGCATATCGTTGAATGCCTTTCGGATTGTGTAACGCCTCTGCTACCTTTCAGAGGTGCATGATGGGGATTTTTTCTGATTATATAGAAAACATTATGGAGGTATTCATGGATGATTTCTCAGTTTATGGTAGTGATTTTGATCGTTGTTTAGCTAACCTTGCTAAAGTCATGCAGCGTTGTATTTATGTTAATCTTGTTTTAAACTGGGAAAAGTGTCAGTTTATGGTCAATGAGGGAGTTGTGTTAGGGCATCTTATTTCTGATAAAGGTATACATGTTGATAAGGCAAAGGTGCAGGTGATTGAGAAATTACCTCCTCCCGTGAATGTTAAAGGAGTGAGTACTTTCCTTGGTCACGCTCGTTTTTACCCGCGTTTCATTAAGGATTTTTCCAAAATTGCTAAACCACTTACACATTTGCTCCTTAAGGATGCTGTCTTTGAATTTACTGATGAGTGCCTTGTCGCTTTTAACATGTTAAAGGAGGCCCTGGTTTCTGCGCCAATCATTCAGCCGCCTGATTGGGACCTCCTATTTGAGATTATGTGTGATGCCATCGATTATGCGATCGGTGCAGTTTTAGGACAGCGAAAGAACAAAGCTTTGAATGCCATATATTATGCGAGCCGAACTCTGGATGAGGCTCAAATTAATTATTTTACCACTGAGAAAGAGTTTCTAGCTGTAGTTTTTGCTTTAGACAAATTTCGGTCTTATTTGTTAGGTTCTAAGGTTATTGTTTATACTGACCATGCAGCGCTGAAGACTCTCTTTCTCAAGAAAGATGTGAAGCCGAGGCGTTTGAGGTGGATACTCCTTTTGCAGGAGTTTGATTTGGAGATCAAAGATAAGAAGGGAGCAGAGAATGTGGTAGCTGACCATTTATCTCGTCTGCAGCTGACAGAAAGGGAGGATTCGTTACCTATTAATGATTCTTTTCCTGATGAGAGTCTGTTAGCTATTACTACTTCAGGGTCTTATCCACCTCCGTGGTTTGCTGATTTCGCTAACTTTGCTGTGAGATAGGATACCAGCTGAGCTTTCATGGCAGCAGAAGAAGCGGTTTGCTTATGATGCTAGACAATATTTTTGGGATGATCCTTATGTTTTCAAGGAATGCGCAGACGGTCTCATCCGGAGATGCGTCCCTCAATGGGAGGTGAAGGATATCCTAGAAGCTTGTCACTCTTCTGCTTATGGTGGTCACCATGGTCCATCCCGGACTGTGGCTAAGGTACTCCAATCTGGTTGCTGAGTGCGATGCTTGTCAAAGATCGGGGAATATTTCCAAGAGACATGAGATGCCACATGTAGGTATTCTTGAGGTTGAGATTTTCGATGTCTGGGGCATCGATTATCAAGGACCTTTTTCGAGCAGTCAAGGTAATAAATATATCCTCGTAGCTGTAGATTATGTGTCCAAATGGGTAGAAGCTATTGCTACTCCCCATTGCGATGCAAAAGCCGTGATTAAACTGTTTAAAAAGATTATTTTCCCTCGTTTTGGTGTCCCTAGGGTTGTCATTAGCGATGGTGGAATGCATTTTAAAGAGAAACAACTTGGTGCTTTATTGACTAAATTCGGTGTCCAACATCGTAGAGGTTTGGGGTATCATCCCCAAACTAGTGGTCAGGTTGAGATTTCTAACAGAGAATTGAAAGAGGTCTTAGCTAAAGTTGTTTCTAAATCACGGAAAGATTGGAGTCTTAAGTTATATGATGTCTTATGGGCTTATAGAACTGCGTTTAAGACGCCAATCGGGATGTCACCATACCGATTGATTTATGGTAAGACATGTCATTTACCTGTTGAGTTAGAACGTAAGTCTTGGTGGGCAATATGTGATTTGAATTTGGATCCTAACCTCTCTCGTGAGAAATGTATGACACAGCTGAATGAGCTAGAGGAATTTAGGCTGCTGGCCTATGACAATGCAAGGATCTACAAGGAGAAAACAAAGCGCTGGCACGATAAGAGAATCATCAAGCGCGAGTTCCATATTGGCGATAAGGTACTTCTTTTTAACGCTCGTATCCGTTTATTTCCTGGTGAGCTGAAATCCAGGTGGACCGGCCCCTATACGGTCACAGCAGTTACAAAATTCGGATCAGTTGAATTGGAGACCTCTGCTGGAGAAAGGTTCAAAGTTAATGGCCAATATGTGAAGCATTATCACGGATCAGACGAATTTGTTGGGAAAGTCGAGGTATTATACTTCGACCCGTTATCAGATGATGCAAAGTGAGGTAAAAAGGTCGTGCGGGACCTCTTAAACCAGCGCTAACCGGGAGGCAACCCAGGTTGTAATTAATTGGAATTAGGAAGTTTATTTTGTTATTTCATTTAATTTTCATTTTGAGCTTTATTTATTTCTTTTTAATTAGCAGTTCATGGTTTGAAAACTGTGTGCCTTTGAGAATTTGCCCAGGAATTTATTTTATGCAAAGTGCGTCAAGTGGTTTACTGAATATTCATGCGAGAAGAACGGGAAATTGAAGTGGCAAAAATGAATTTTTGACGATTTTGGGTTTAATTCCCAGCGTTTGCAGTCGGTCGACTAAGTCACTCAGTCGATCGACTGAGGAGAAACAGATCAGAGGGTACTGTGCAAGGATATTGGTCGATCGACTGGGTCATATAGTCGATCGACCAATACACGAGACTCAAGAAGCTGCTCCAAGTGAAGACTGGTCGATCGACCGGGTAAGGTGGTCGTTCGACCACAGCGCGGGTTCAAAAAGCGTTTTAATAAGGGAGTCTTCTCTCCTTTCTCAGTCATTCACTCTTATACTCCCTCTAATTCAGAAAATCAAGAGCAAACCCTAATTTCATCCCCCTTTTTCGCGTTTTTCACCTGCAATCTCCTCTTACACTTGATTTTTCTTGCTTTAATCTTCAAGTTTCTTCAAGGTATGTCTCTAATCCTATTTCCATGCTCTATTTTCGATTTTTACTGCGGTTTCATGCGAAATTTTCGATCATTGTGCCTTTGAAGCGGAAAAATCGATTTGGGATAATCAATTTAGGGGTTGATTTCTTGTAGTTCTTTATGCTTTAATGGCTTCTTATACCCTTTTCCCTTGATTTTCGAGCTAATTTAGCAACTAAGAGGTGATAATGTCGTTTTCCCCCAAATTTCGAAACCCTAATTTGATTTTCAACATCTGATTTTGTATCGGGTTTTCGTAGATTGACAATGTGAGGGGATTCTTGTTGCTAATGGGTTGTTTGCAGGTAACAAAGATGACAAAAGGAAAGGAGCACATGTTTGAAGGGCAGTCGAGCCAGGGCGCTGCCAAGCGGCCGCGCGGTCTGCCACTGTTGATTGAGGACACCACGGATAGTCTACCTGACTATCCGCAGGTTATCTTTTCTAATTCTACTCAGCGTGCTAAGTTTTCTCTTTTTGCTGCGAAAATGAAAGTTACAGCTACCCGATTTCTTCATAAACCTACTTTGGAAAAATTAGGCTGTTATGAGTCGGTTGTATCCCTGCTAAACGGGACGGGAATGACGGGTTTAGTGGACATGGCTGAGTTCACGTATTATATTTTGACCCTCGAGTTATTTTCTTCTTATGCTTTTAACTCGGCTTCCTTTGCGGAAAATAAGACTAATGCTTGTATTTCCTTTCGGCTATTCAATGTCAACTACTCCCTGACATTAGCCGATTTTGCCGGTTTTCTGGGTCTTTATTTCGAGGGTAGAACATCGGATAGCTCTGATGTTCACCGAGTCATGTGGTCTTGCATCAGTGACTTTTACGGGCCTAAAAGGACGGGCACTTCCGTCCACTTGCCCCCTCTTCGTTTTTTTCTACGGTTAATGGGTAATACCATTTTCGGCCGTAAGGAGTCGAAATAATGTGAATAATATCGAACTGTCTATCTTGGCGGGCTATTTGAACATTGAAAGTCGGATAGCCCGTATCTATAACATCGCTTATTTGACTGCCGCTCACTTTCAGACTGTTAGTGAGGGCACTTTGGCCACTATTGCTTGTGGCGGGTTGGTGACGCGTCTCGCCAACCGTCTAGTTCTACTGTTCCCTCGAGAGGAGGCCCCCATTGACCCTGACCTACGTTTCATGGACCTTGCATACGCGAGGTCTGTGAAGTGGGTCGATAGACGGAGTCGGTGGAAGATCGATTCTTTCATCTGCGACCCCATCCCTGTGCCTGGCCTCCCTCCTATCCTACCCCTCACCACTGTTTCGGGGGCAGCTCGCCCGCCCTTGCCTTGCTACAGGCTCCCTATTAGGGCGGGCACCACTACTGCTAGCACTTCGAGGAGGGCACGTGCCTCCTCTTCACAGGCACCCTCTTCCTCCACTCCTGCTCCCACCGGCTTCCCGGTCACTTTCCGTCCCCCTCCACCTACTGTTATCCCTCCGGTCATGGACCAAAGGGGGATGTCACGTGTGTTAACTGACTTGTGTAGGAGCTTTGACCAGCACCGACTTGACACGGCCTTGGCCCTGTACCCGGTTTACGAGGAGTACGCCCGGGGAGGGATGCTTCCACAGGGTGCCTGGACTCACCCGTCGTTCTTTGTCCCTCCGGTGGGCGGTTACCCTCAGCCTGCCCGGCGACCTCCTCCCACGACTACCACTACTGCCGCTGCTGCAGAGGAGGAGGAGAGCGACTCGGGGTCCGGAGAGTCTAGTGGTGAGGAGTACGACGGTGGTGATTAGATGCTGGTGACCTCCCCGTTTTTGGCTGGTTTGGGGAGGTCGTTTTTTGTGAGTTTCCGAACTTTCTTGATTAGTTTTATTTTTATTTTATTATGCTTTTATTCTTCCCTATTTCTGCTGATGATTTGCTGCTGAGCACAATGAGGGCATTGTGCGTTTTGGTTTGGGGAGGGTATTTGCATATGTCTTTTGCATCTGCATTTGTTTTTTATTGCATTTCAGTCACATGTTTAGTGCATTTCTGTTTGCATTTGTTTTTTCAGTTAAAAAAAAAAACAAAAAACAAAGAAAAAATTGAAAAAAATTCATAAAAAAATCAAAAATATCACGTTTACTTTTGCATATAGTTGAGTCGGATTGGAGTTATTAATGATGATTTTGCACTATTAGTCAAATATGTCATTCCTTGCCTTTTCATAGCTACTTAGCAAGAATTAAAAGTGATTTCTTAAATTTTGTTATGGAATTCATTTCGGGTAATTAGACATGACTCATTACTTTTGGCAAACTACTTATACTTTCTGAGATATAGAGCCTATGCCTGGTGACATTCATGACCGGTTAATTTAGGATTGAGAATAGTACTCCCTTCATTTCATGTTTTGCACGTGTATGAGTTTTGAATGCTTATTGCCTATACGCATTGGTTTGTGGTCGGTATTGCATGTTTTGAGAACTATTGCATCTTCCCCTTTCTCATTTTACCCCATTACCTGCACTATAAGCCATAACTGCCAGTTGCCCTCAACTACATCCTATACTTAGCCTACCATTGTGCCAAGCTAGGAAGTAGTAGAGGAATTTGTCGAATTATAAGCTGTTTTGGTTCGCTTTTGTAATGTTGGAGCGAGTATTTTTGAGAAGTGAAGGAGATGTTTCAGCCTGAAAAAAAAACAAGAAGGAAAGAAAAATTGAGAAAAAATGAAAAAAAAGGGATGTTTACCTGGGCAGAGAGCACTGGATTGCATAGGGTGGTCGATCGACAGCCATCACTGGTCGATCGACCACCAGCTCAGAAGTAAAAAAAAAAGAATGTAAAAAAGAAAAAAAAGAGAATAATAGGAAATTTGAAAAAAAAAATAATAATAATTTGGTTGAATTGAGAACACGCCTCATGTGCTTATTTCGTGAATTGGAGGTGGTTGTTTTGGGATATTGTGTTGCTTAGTCTTTTAAAGGCATGGTTTATTTTTCGAGTTGGAGGAACGGGATACGGTTTCCGATGGTTTGTTAGGTACTAGCTTGGCTCTTACCTTCACATTTCCATACTTGTTTTGCCCTTTCTTTCCCACTTAGCCTCACATATCCAAATCTTGCAATACGGCATGTAATAGTCCTTGACGGTGGTTATGCGTGTGTACGGTAGCTAGAATCATTATTCATACTAGTCAAGCATAGATGTTTAGTCGGTCACAGTCTAGGTGAGAGTCTGTATTTTCTTCCCTCCCTTTTACATAAATTCTTACCATTTGCTTTGCTGAGGGAAGAGTGACCCGGGAGAGTCCGAATTTATGGGTCTTGCAAGGTCGAACGCCCGATTTAATTCCATGATATGCATAAATTTGTTCACTTGATTTGAGCTTTGCGGTAGTTGACTATGTGCATTAAACGGTTTGGCATTGACATGTAGTTAGCTCTGAGATATACTCCTTTCCATTAGGTTTTTATATGGGTCATAATGCTTGCTTGGGGACAAGCAAGGTTTGGTTTGGGGAGATTTGATACGTGCATATTCTATACACTTTATCTGCGGTTTTGGCACGTATTTCCATGCGTATTTGTTAGCTTTAAGCTATTATTTCTCCCGAAACGGTTTACTTTGCATTTTCTATGATTTATTGTAGGAATGAGTGGAAGTAAGCTAAATCAAGCCTGAATCGTCCTCCGGAGGCAGCTTCAGGGAAGCTTGGAAGAAGGGAGTTCGGATTCACCCACCTTGGGATGCGTGCATTGGAGTGAAGAGCTGTTTTTGAGGAAAAGAAGGTGTTTTTACACAGCCCAGCCAGTCGATCGACCATGCGACACAGTCGATCGACCATTATAGTACAGCAGAAGCTACTGTTCTGAAGTGATCAGTCGATCGATGACACGCCTAAAATGTCGCACTAAAAGACGGCCAAATTAACAATTTATATACCACTAAACACACTAATTAGCACTAATTATAAACTAGTAAAATAGCAAGCAAGGGATCGAACCCAAGAGAAGGTGGGTTTTGCAATAGTGTAATTAAAGAACAATTAGAACAATTGTGACACAAATAACAACAAACATATAAAAAGGGGGGGTTTTTGGGTTGAGTTTTCAATTGTAACAAAAACAAGGCAATTTCAAACAAGAGTGCTATGCAAGTAAACAATCAATCAAGATGGTTCAAGGATGGAAATTTATCAATTTGAGAAAGACTTAACCCGACCAAAAGTTTGGCACTTTAGTTGACAAAACCCTTCAATCAATCCTTCAATTATATATTATCACTCTATTGTGAAGATTAATCTTCTAAATCTCCTAAATAATGGCCAAATGACAAGGAAATCACACTTAATCAAATAACCCAACTTATCAATTCTACCAAGTAGAAATCACATACATTGGTCAAATTAACAAGAAGATATGAGCACAAGAGATTCAATAGAGGTAATTAGACACAATGAAATCACAATTAATGCCTAATTACAAGTTAATCCTTTACTTGCTAATTAAGCCAAGAAGAAATCACATTCATTAGCATAATAACAAGGTGTTGCAAAGATGGAATTGCAAGGAAATCACACTTAACAATCCCAACAACAATAAATTAAGGAACTTGATTAATTAAGCAACAAGGAAATCACACTTAATTACTCAATATAAACAAGGATTCCAAAATTCAAACAATAAACACAAAAGGATTAACAATGATAATGAAATTAAAAGAAGGATTAAAGAGTCTTACAACCAAAAGATTAAACCTTGAGTCGGATTAAGATAGGAGATTAGTTCTCCATAAGTAGATCTAATACCCAATTCAAAAGATGAAATTATCCCCAAATTACAACTTTGATTAATAAAAGTGACAAAAGATGATTAACCTAACTGAAAACATTGTATTTATAGTCCCCCGTAACCTAGCAATTAGTGGGCTTAATAAGAGGGAAGGCCCGTAAAAAAAACGCTAACAAAACCATCAAACCCAGAAAACTCGCACCGTGCGAGTTCTAGGCCTGGAAAACTCGCACGGTGCGAGTTTGCTCCTGGAGTCCGCCTTTCTTTCGTGATTCCTTTGCTCCTTTGGAAGGCCTTCTTGGTGCGTTTCTTCAAGCCTATTCTTGGCTCTTCCTTGGACATTCCTCTTATATCTATTGGCATGTTGATCTCCACTTGAACCATGCTAAATGGCAAAGCACTCGGAATTGGTCAAACAATGTAAAAATCGTCACAAACCACCCCTAAATGTTACCAAATGAGCTCAAAATAGGGCCAATATGTAGTAGAAATGGGAGCTCATCAAACACCCCACACTTAGCCCTTTGCTCGTCCCGAGCAAACTAGAATAAAACTACTCACCACCTAGGCCAAGAAGTATGGGCACTCCTAATCCCCTCTCTTCACCTCACTTCTTCCTTCTTATATCATCCCTCAACTAAGCTCATGGTCACTTTCCTCATAGCTCCAATAAATGACTAAGTGACCCAAAAACCACCAATATGAACCTCTCTTCTCTCACGCCCCTTCCTTATGTCATCCCTCAACTAAGATGGTCCTAAGTCCACCAATTCCTTCATACATCCTTCCCAAAACTCAACACTTCCCCCTTATTACTCCACTTGGTAAAACAAGGCCACCATGGTCACTAAAGCCTCTCCTTTCAACCAATTTGGCAACCTCAAAACACCTCCATCCTTAACAATTCACCACAACTCATCATTCAAAACACAACTTTCCAACAAAGATAATACAAGTCACCACAATCCCATGCTTCAAGTATGCCAAGCACTAGTAACAAAGTAAGCTTCCACATCCCCCTCCTAGCCTTGGCACACTTCTAACCTACCCTTCCAACCTTCTTTGACACCTCCACTTATGTCACCAACGCCATGTAGGAAGTAGTAAAAATATGTGATAAGACTTGAGAGTTTCAATCATTTTTCATTTTGCCTAAATCTCTCATTTTGCCTAAACCGCCCGCCATTGCGGGTTTTCGGTTTAGCATTTTCCTCACTTCTACTCTCGTGGCTCGCACTCTTTTCTTCATTTTGCCCGGAGCGCCCTTTCGGGTTTTCACTCCGGCCTCGGCCACTTTCCCATTTTTGCCTAGGATGCCCTTTCGGGTTTTCATCCTAGCCGGGTTTGTTTTTCTTTTTCTTTCTTTTTCTTTTTCGTTTTTCTGTTTTTTTTTTTTTTTTTTTTTTTTTTTTTTGAATTGAAATTTAATGCATGGAATTGAAATATATCACAATATATACATGATACCAACTCATGCCCACCCCACACTTTAATCTTCACTTTGTCCCCAAAGTGTGAGGTGAACACCCTAAACTCACTCAAGAGTGTGAGCTTGAGGCACCTCCATAGTCGGGAGGTCCTCCTCTTCTCCTTGCTTCTCTTCTACTTCTCATCCTAGCCCTTTCGGCTCTTGTTTCCGCAACCCGAGTCTCACTATACCCTTGGTATTGGGTGGGGAATTGTTGCATGAATTGAGCATTCATCGCGGCCACCATATCAAAAGTTGCATTTGAAGTATAACGCAACTCATCCAAATCTTCTTGATAATGGTGGTAGCGGTTTTCGGTGATTCCCCACCGAGCATTCTCCGTTAATTGCATTTGGGAGAGGGTAGATTCAATGTTTGAGACACGGTTGGTAATGTTGGTTTGCCATGTGTTGAAGGCCGGGTAGTCGAATTGAGGGCCCGGAAAAGGATATTGTGGTTGTTGTTGTGGCATATGGGGAGGAGTGAAATGTGGCTCATCAAAGGGGGCATTATGCATGGGTTCATCAAATGGTGCATCATGAGGCATGTCACCAAAAGTCAAAGCCTCCCCCACTTGCGGTTGCTCTCCTCCCTCATCCTCTTCCGGCTCAACTACTTGGGCTCTATCAACCCAAAGGTACACAAAATCATCATCGGGGGGCATGTAGAAATCCTTTGCACTCCCCCAACCCAAAGGTGGTGAGTCGGAGGGACGGGGTAGATACATGTAGTGCTTGGAATTTAGTCCACCCATGCACCAAATGACCAAGGGAGCGGTCTTGTCAACCACCTCAATCACTTTTGAGTGCTTCAAGTAATGATAGTCTATGAGACCACTACCATCAAGAGGGTAAGCATTGGGTGGAAATGACACACCCGTCTTTTGCACGATTAAGTCGATCATACCACCAATAAAAATGGTACCCTTGGGGTTCTTTTGCAATTCAAGGCACCCACTCACAAACAATTCCACCCAATCCGGCACTCCCCTCCCTTCCGGGGTCATTGACCAAAGAATTTGTATTTGTTGGTATTGCATTTTGGTTGGTTCGGTCATGACCAAGAAATTTGTATTTATGTGACGGCTAAGGAGGCGTAAGACCGGGTTGGGGATGGTGGTATTCTTTGAGTTCCCGTGGCGTAAGTCACCCGTAATATCGTTCCAAAAAGTACTCATCAATGCTTTATCAAGTTTTTCCTTCACGGGGGCCTTGGTGATATGTAAGGCCTCACGAACCTCATCATATGTCAATGTATGGGTGAGGCGGCATGCCCGGAATTTGATTCCCGGGACATTGTCCCTCCCCAATTTCACTTTTTCCAACGATGACAAAAACTCATAGGTGACACCCCTTCGGGTGGGTGCGGCAACATGAATATAGGCCTCAAGTCCGACCTTTTCTAAAAGCATACGAGTTATGGGAAGCATTCCCAACTCGATAAGAAGGTTTTCATCAAGGAATTTTGTTTGTGCCACGATAGACACCGAGGCAAACTTTCTCCAATTTGAGAGGGCCGTGTCTCGGAGGCCCTCCTTACCCGAATACTCATTTGCATAGGAATCCGAGGCTCCCTTGGATCCTTTGGAGGAGGAAGCCGCGGTTTCTTTTCCTTTTCCCATTATAGAACAATTAGAATCTCAGAAAAACATAATTTTTGAACAAAGTTTTGGGTGAGGCAATTGATCAAACACCTAATATGCACTACAAGAAATGTTGTGCTAATTAGCTATTTGCTAGAAAAGAACACCTCACTAGTTAAAGGGTTGTTTTAAGGACGATAACAACACAAATAGACAACCAAATTTCGAATTTGAAGAACACAAATTCGAATTTTAGTGAAATAGAATTGACAAGGAGAAGAATAAGGTGTTATACCTCCCTTTGATCCTTGCTTGGGTTGTTTGGTGAAGAATGCTAACCCAAATTGCTCAAAGTCGTCCCTTAAAACCGATTTGCAAACCCAAATCTTCAACTTCTTCAATTCGTGCAAACCCTAGGCTCGAAATTGATGATGATTCCTCGGATTTTTGCAATTTACCTTACCCAAATCGATGTTGGGCGATGAAAGTTGATGAAACTTGAAGGTAAATTGATTGATTTGGGTGATTTGAGAAGGATTTTGATGGTGGAATTTAGGGGTTTAGGGTTAGTGAGGAAGAGAGAGGTTGAATGTTGAATGAATTGGGGAAGAACAAGTGAATATGTCGTGCGAATTTGAGCTGAAAATGCGAGAATCTACAAAACTCGCACGGTGCGAGTTATGCTCCCAGGAAACTCGCACCGTGCGGTTTCTCTGCTGGAAGTGCATTTTTCGTTGCTTAATTCTTCACTTTAGCTAATTATTTTACCCATTATTCTTTCTTTCTTTCTTCACATATGCCCTTGAGTTGATATCCTAACACTAAAACACACATTAAACCATTCTAATATGCCAAAAACATTAGTGAAAATGCAAATGACTTAATTTATTATGCAAGAAGTAAAGGATGTAAGGAATTTAAACATGCAAAATGCAATATGAACAATGCAACATGACAAATGTAATATAAACAATGCATTGCGAAATTTAAATATGCAAGGGAAAGAAATATTTACAAACTTTTGCCGTTTATTTAACGTCGATGGCTCGACAAAGTTGCACTTTCATCAATTTGAGTAGATTGGATCAACAAGATGGAGTGTTTCCACTTCACCCACCTCAATTCCTTCATGATGATGCTTTAACCTTTGCCCATTCACTTTCAAAACTTTCCCGGATTTCGAGCATTTGATTTCAATTGCTCCATATGGGAAGACACGAACCACTTCATATGGTCCCATCCACCTAGACCTCAATTTCCCGGAGAAAAGTCTAAGTCGATTTTGGAAAAGTAAGACTTTCTCTCCCACTTGGAACACTCTTCTTGAAATCATATTATCATGCCATGCTCTTGTTCTTGCCTTGTAAATGGAAGCATTCTCATAAGCATCATTCCGGATTTCCTCCAACTCTTGTAATTGAAGTTTCCTATGAAGACCCGCTTCATCCAATTGCAAGTTGAATGACTTGACCGCCCAATAAGCTCGATGCTCAACCTCCACGGGTAGATGACATGATTTCCCAAAAAGAAAGCGGTAAGGTGACATCCCGATTGGCGTTTTGTAAGCCGTGCGATAGGCCCACAAGGCATCATCTAACCTCAAGCTCCAATCCTTGCGGTCGGGATTCACCGTCTTCTCAAGGATAGCCTTAATCTCCCTATTAGAAACCTCGGCTTAACCGTTGGTTTGAGGGTGATAGGCGGTTGAGACTTTATGAAGTACCCCATACTTTTTGAGAAGAGCTCCAATGGCTTTGTTGCAAAAGTGAGTACCCCGGTCGCTTATCAAAGCTTTTGGAAAACCAAATCGTGAAAAGATGTTGGTTTTGATGAATTCTCCAACCACCTTTGCATCATCGGTCTTGGTGGCCTTAGCCTCCACCCACTTGGAGACATAATCCACCACCAAAAGTATATAAACATTCCCACAAGAGGCGGGAAAGGGTCCCATGAAGTGAATACCCCACACATCAAATATTTCGCAATAGATCATGGGTGTTTGGGGCATTTCTCCTCTTTTTGAAATATTACCAACTCTTTGGCATCTATCGCATGTCTTCACCATGGCATGAGCATCTCGGAATAATGTGGGCCAAAAGAAACCGCTTTCCAACACCTTTCTAGCCGTTTTCTTGGCTCCAAAATGCCCACCACAAGCATATTCGTGACTAAACCGGAGAATTGACATGATTTCGGTGTCCGGCACACACCTCCTTATCACTTGATCGGCACAAAATTTCCACAAATAAGGATCATCCCACACATAGTACTTGGAATCACTCTTGATTTTGTCTCTTTGATGTCGAGTCAAACTCGGTGGAAATTTGCCCAAGACCAAGTAATTCACGATATGTGCATACCAAGGTTCGGTTGACATCAAGGCAAGAAGGGCTTCATCCGGGAAGGTCTCCTTTATTGAGCTTTGTGGTACCAAGGAGTCTTCTTGGATGATTCTACTAAGATGATCCGCCACCGTGTTGGTGGAGCCTTTCTTGTCCTTGAGTTCAACGTCAAACTCACTCAAGAGTAGTACCCATCTCATCAAACGGGGCTTGGATTCTTTCTTTGAGACAAGGTGCCTCAAAGCGGCATGATCCGTGAAGATGATGACCTCGGCTCCAAGAATATAAGATCGGAATTTCTCTAAGGCAAACACCACCGCAAGAAATTCTTTCTCGGTAGTTGTATAGTACCTTTGAGCTTCATTCATCATTGTCGATGCATATTGAATAACATGAGGTGCTCTTCCCACCCTTTGGCCAAGTACCGCGCCAAGGGCATAATTGCTTGCATCCGACATTATCTCAAACGGTTCATTCCAATTGGGAGGTTGAATTATAGGTGCCGAAATAAGCTTCTCCTTGAGCATATCAATAGCTCCCTTGCATTCTTCACTCATGATAAATTCACAATCCTTTTGAAGTAGCTTGCATAGAGGAGAGGCAATTTTGGAGAAATCCTTAATGAAACGCCGGTAGAACCCGACATGACCTAGGAAAGACCTCACTTCACGCACATTAGTAGGATAAGGCAAGGTGCGAATGGTATCGTCCTTTGCCTTATCAACCTCAATTCCCCTAGAGGAAACAACATGTCCCAAGACTATTCCTTCATCAACCATGAAATGACATTTCTCATGGTTGAGAACGAGGTTGGTATCAATACACCTCTTTAAGACCCAAGTAAGATGACTCAAACAATCCTCAAAAGATTGACCATGGACGGTGAAATCATCCATGAATACCTCAATAAAGTCCTCAACATGGTCCGAAAAGATACTCATCATACACCTTTGGAACGTCCCCGGGGCATTACAAAGACCAAAAGGCATCTTTCTATAGGCAAACGTTCCAAAAGGGCATGTGAAGGTTGTTTTTGTTTGGTCCTCGGGTGCAATTGGGATTTGAAAATAACCCGAGTAGCCATCCAAAAAACAATAGAAAGCTTTTCCCGCTAACCTCTCCAACATTTGATCCATGAAGGGAAGCGGGAAATGATCTTTTCGGGTCACGGCATTGAGCCTACGGTAGTCGATACATACCCTCCACCCATTTTGAACTCGAGTGGGGGTCAAAACACCTTCATCATTCTCGACTACCGTTAGCCCGGATTTCTTTGGGACAACTTGGGTTGGACTAACCCATTGACTATCGGATATAGGATAGATCATACCTACATGAAGGAGCTTGAGTACCTCTTTCTTCACAACATCCATCATTGGAGGATTCAAACGTCTTTGTGGTTGTCTAACGGGCTTTGGTTCATCTTCAAGAAGAATTCGGTGCATGCATAAGGTGGGACTAATGCCTTTGATGTCGGCCATTGTCCACCCAATTGCTTCCTTGTGTTGCTTAAGAACTCGGATGAGAGCCTCTTCTTGCTCCTTAGTAAGCTTGCTTGAAATAATCACCGGTAAAGTTTCTTCATTTCCTAGAAATGCATACTTCAAGTGGCTTGGTAAGGGCTTTAATTCAACAGTAGGAGGCTTGACAATAGAGGGAACAGGTTTCTCCTTTGGTAGCTCTTCTAACAAATTGGAAGAAAGGAAGAAAAGTTCCTGGACAGGACAAAACTCGCACGGTGCGAGTTTCCCCTCCCCAGAACTCGCACGGTGCGAGTTATGCGCTGTTTTCCGGATTTCTTCCTTTTCTTCCCATTCTTACATTGGGGGATTTTCCTCTAAGTCCTTGATTGTTTCCTGCAAATCACAAGACAAAGCATACCCCGTATCCTCTCCAACCAATCCATTAGTCAAAACAACATTTAATGGATCAACTTTGCACAATTCATACACGGTTTGCACAATTGGCTCAAAAATTTCAAGAAAACCCAAGGATGAAGTCTCGGATGGGTATTTCATGGCCTCATGTATGCTATACTCAATCTTTTCCCCCTCAAATTCCATTGTGAGGAGACCACTAGATACTACATCAATCTTGGTGTTGGAAGTCCTCATGAAAGGTCTTCCCAACAAAATGGGAGTGGAGCCTTTCTCGGGTTCCATCTCAATTACATAGAAGTCGGCGGGGAAAAACATTTCCCTCACCTTCACCAAGACGTCTTCCACAACCCCTTTAGGATAAATGTTGGACCTATCGGCCAATGAAATGACCGTACGAGTCGGTTTCAAAGGCCCTAACTTGAGTGATTCATAGAGGTAATGGGGCAAGACATTGATAGAAGCTCCTAAATCTAGCATAGCATGTTGGCATTGCAAATCACCAATTTTACAAGGGATGGTGAACATGCCCGGGTCACTACACTTTTGTGGCAACTTTTTTTGAAAAATGGCCGAGACATGTTCACTAGCCCGCACTTTCTTCATGCTCTTTGCTTTATTGGATCTCTTAGTAGTGCATAACTCTTTCAAAAACTTTGCATGCTTGGGTACACTACTAAGAAGATCAAGGAGAGGAATGTTTACCTCCACTTTAAGAAAGATATCATAAAGGCTTGAAGTCTTCTTGTCAACTATCCTTGTATCATTCAAAGCACTTGGAAATGGAGCTTGTGGCTCATATTCCGGAAGAGGTTCATGTACCCTTACTTGTTGAGGTGTAGATGCTTCCCTTTGTTCCACTACCACTTCAATTTCATCTTCAATCACATCCTCCACTTCATGAACAATAGGAAGTGGTCTTGTCTTCTTAGAAGCTTTGGGTGCCTCTTCCAACTCTCTACCATTCCTCAAAGAGACCGCTTTTGCTTGTTCCTTGTTCGGTGGAGGAATGGTGTGAGAAGGGAGACTCCCTCCTTGGTTGGGTTGGGAATTGAGTGTAGTGAGGATTTGACCAACTTAGGTCTCAAGGTTGACAAACCTAGAGTCGGTGAGTCGGTTTTGTTGAAGCACGGCATTTTGAAATTCTTTGGTATTTTGTAGCAAGGCTTGGCTCTCTTTTTGCATTGTCATTTGACTCATAGCAAGTGTTTTCATCATTTCTTCCGAGGAATTTTGAGATTGGTTTTGGCTTTGATTTGGCTTTTGAAATGAAGAGTTTGAAGCCCCTTTTTGATTTTGATTTTGGTTTTGATTTTGGTTTCCACCCCACCCCATATTTGGATGAGATTTCCAACCTTCATTGTAAGTGTTAGAATAGGGGTCAAACTTCCTAAAACCAATAGCCTTCACCGCTTCAATTGCTTCCTCCGTTTGCAAAGATGGACACCCATCGGTGGGATGAGTTGGGTCATTACAAAGACCACAAAATTTCACATGAGAAGTACTCCCACCACCTTTTGTGAGTTCCTTCACCAAATTAGTGAGAAAGTCAACATTCTCCTCCATATGGTTGGAACTTTGCCTTGAAGAGAATGTTCCACTTGACTTCTTAATTCTCCTCCCAAAATTCCTAGAGCTTCCCACCAACCTTTCAATCAACTCATTTGCTTCTTGGACCGACATGTACTCAATTCCACCTTGGGTGGCGGCTTTAATCATCCTAGCATCATCCTCAAGTAAGCCACCACAAAAGTTCAAGAGAAGGTCGTGGTCGGTATATCCATGGTATGGGCAACTAGCAAGAAGTTGTTTAAACCTCTCCCAATACTCATACAAGTTCTCCCCATCCAATTGTTCAACATTACTTATTTCTTTCTTCAATTGAGATGAGAGACTAGCGGGAAAATACTTTTCTAAGAAAGCCCTCTTCATTTGATTCCAAGTGGTGATGCTCCCGGTAGGGAGATAGTAAAGCCAATAATTTGCCGCGTCCTTGAGTGAGAAAGGGAAGGCCCTTAGTTGAAGTTGCTCATCGGTAACCCCATTAGGCTTCATGCTTGAGCAAACAACATGAAATTTGTTGAGATGCTTGTTGGGATCTTCCGTGCTAAGCCCATGGAATTGGGGCAATTGGTGAATGAGCCCGGACTTCAATTCAAAGGTGGCATTTTCCGCCAAGGCCGGAAAGGAGATACACAAGGGTACTTGTGTGAGATCCGGGGCGGTAAGTTCCTTAATGGTTCTAGGCCTCGGTGGCCTCTCTCCATCACCATTTGGTTGTTCGTCCCCACGATCACCCATAATGATTTGTATGGGTATGGGTTGTTCAAAAGGGATGTTGTTATCTTCTCTTTGGTCTTGTTGAAAACGGGGATCAATCTCTTCAAGAACCGGGTTGTCTCTTCTAATACCTCCTCCTATCCAAGCAAGTGATCTTTGAATCTCCGGATTGAATGGAAAAAGTGGTTCACTTGAATTCCTAGTATTGACCATAAACAACTCTACACAAGAGCACACAATCAAAAAGTTCACACAAGTGACAAACAAGACACTAACAACAAGAAACAAAGAGTAACTAAAACAACTATTCTAAACACAAGTAACACACTAGCAAAACCGTTACCCTCCCCGGCAACGGCGCCAAAATTTGACACGCCTAAAATGTCGCACTAAAAGACGGCCAAATTAACAATTTATATACCACTAAACACACTAATTAGCACTAATTATAAACTAGTAAAATAGCAAGCAAGGGATCGAACCCAAGAGAAGGTGGGTTTTGCAATTGTGTAATTAAAGAACAATTAGAACAATTGTGACACAAATAACAACAAACATATAAAAAGGGGGGGTTTTTGGGTTGAGTTTTCAATTGTAACAAAAACAAGGCAATTTCAAACAAGAGTGCTATGCAAGTAAACAATCAATCAAGATGGTTCAAGGATGGAAATTTATCAATTTGAGAAAGACTTAACCCGACCCAAAGTTTGGCACTTTAGTTGACAAAACCCTTCAATCAATCCTTTAATTATATATTATCACTCTATTGTGAAGATTAATCTTCTAAATCTCCTAAATAATGGCCAAATGACAAGGAAATCACACTTAATCAAATAACCCAACTTATCAATTCTACCAAGTAGAAATCACATACATTGGTCAAATTAACAAGAAGATATGAGCACAAGAGATTCAATAGAGGTAATTAGACACAATGAAATCACAATTAATGCCTAATTACAAGTTAATCCTTTACTTGCTAATTAAGCCAAGAAGAAATCACATTCATTAACATAATAACAAGGTGTTGCAAAGATGGAATTGCAAGGAAATCACACTTAACAATCCCAACAACAATAAATTAAGGAACTTGATTAATTAAGCAACAAGGAAATCACACTTAATTACTCAATATAAACAAGGATTCCAAAATTCAAACAATAAACACAAAAGGATTAACAATGATAATGAAATTAAAAGAAGGATTAAAGAGTCTTACAACCAAAAGATTAAACCTTGAGTCGGATTAAGATAGGAGATTAGTTCTCCATAAGTAGATCTAATACCCAATTCAAAAGATGAAATTATCCCCAAATTACAACCTTGATTAATAAAAGTGACAAAAGATGATTAACCTAACTGAAAACATTGTATTTATAGTCCCCCGTAACCTAGCAATTAGTGGGCTTAATAAGAGGAAAGGCCCGTAACAAAAACGCTAACAAAACCATCAAACCCAGAAAACTCGCACCGTGCGAGTTCTGGGCCTGGAAAACTCGCACGGTGCGAGTTTGCTCCTGGAGTCCGCCTTTCTTTCGTGATTCCTTTGCTCCTTTGGAAGGCCTCCTTGGTGCGTTTCTTCAAGCCTATTCTTGGCTCTTCCTTGGACATTCCTCTTCTATCTATTGGCTTCTTGATCTCCACTTGAACCATGCTAAATGGCAAAGCACTCGGAATTGGTCAAACAATGTAAAAATCGTCACAAACCACCCCTAAATGTTACCAAATGAGCTCAAAATAGGGCCAATATGTAGTACAAATGGGAGCTCATCATTCGACCATGCTGACCGGTCGATCGACCAGTCTGCGAGCTGATATTGATTTTTCGTATTAGACTTTTAAAAGCCCAATTTGTAATTAACTTTTGGCATCTTTTATCAGTAGAACGCAGCAATTATTAGGTTATGCTTTTTCATTATTGAAGAACTCAGTTTTTAGATCTAGTATTGGAAACGGAAAACCTCGAATTTGATTACGTTGTTCATAATTTCATTTAGTATGTTTTATGCAAATTCCTTCTTCTTTTAATTCTTGTTATTTCAATTGTTGTTTTACCAACTTAATTCCAGCAATTCATCTCTTGTCTTTTGTCTTTTATTCAATTTCAATTATGTCGGTCTTGTTCTTTGTCTTTAATTTAGCAATTGTGGTAGTTGTAATCATGTGTAGCTAATTTTATTGATTGGGAACGAGGTGAGCCATGGCGTAAATTAGGATTATTTGGTTAGCATGAATTCTTCCATATCGATCTTGTTGTCTTTTGATAAACCCTTTTACTAGATTGAAAGATTAGTAATTTAAAATTATCATTAGATTTGAATTTCCTTTGAGCGAAAGCTTTGAGAAATTCTTGGGGGTTAGTAGACCGTAAGGTTAATTTGAGCATAGATCGAAAGGCTTGTTCATATTCCCTGAGACCGTTTTATAAGACCTTTGCTACCTTATTGACCTGACCTTAGCCATGGTGAACCGAAGTTCCCGATCTTCTGTTTTATCTTGTTGAGAAATTCTTATTTAGAAATTAGTCAACCAATTTCAAACCCCCCATTAATTGTTACTTTTATAGACTGAAATAAGCAAATAGAATTGATCTTGTCTCTCTGTGGTTCGACCCTTACTATTACTTGCTATAGTTTTAGTTTGGAATTATAAATTTAATTTTGATACAAAACGACGGTATCAAATTATACCAAACTTGAGATGATTCCAAATAATAAAGCAAAGAATAAAAGAAGAGAACTTGATTAATTGATGAAGAGTTGTCAATTCTCCAATAATAACCCAATAATCTTCAATTACCCAATAATAAACTTGAATAATAAACTTGAACAATAATTAAGGAAAGATTAATGTGTAATTTGTGGAAATATTAAAGAGTAATCTATTCTAATCTACTCCTAATCTAATCTAAGAGGAGTTTCTAATATGGGAACTTGGTTAAGAGCTTGGTCCCTTTGATTATTACAAATGAGGTATTTATAGTAGGGATTAGGTGCACAAATTAGGGTTACTAAGGGCTTAAATGACGATTAAGTCCTTGAGGAATCGCTCCTCTCAAGAAAAGATGCGGGTCTCCTTTTAGCTAGTCTTTCAGAAATATGCGCATCCCGAGCGTCTAGCCAGTAGGGACGGTTGGCACTAGAGAGGAATCCGAGCGGCCAAGGAGTCGAGATGCCCGTCCTGTAGCGGGGGAGATAAGTGGATCAAGAACGGGATGCTCGGATCTTAAGGTCTCAAGACGAGCGTCTTGTCTCAGGGGACGAGCGTCTTAGTCATGGGACAAGCGGATTGGCGGACAGCTTCTTTGTTTGAGCTCGGATTGTAAAACGGACGTCATTTTCTCATTCGGACTCCTATTGGATTGATTCAAAACCCTAGATCACTTGATTTTTCGACGCTGTTTCATCTAGAATACTTTAAGAACCAAAGGAGCAACCCTTGGTTTGGTTTTAGAGCTATTTCTTCATGCAATGCCTTCTTTCTCGTCATCCTTGCTTTTAACCCTATGATCCTTCTATATACTCTTTATTCCTACATACTTGGACATCATTCTTGCCTCCTCTTCATACTAGTCCATCAAATATCGTCAACAAGCTTCCAAATATGCATGAAAGACGGGAATTTCCGCCTAATTACCTTCTTTCCTACAAAACATACGAAATGCACTAGGAAAGCAAAATAGGAAGCATTTGACGGATAAAATGGCTATGAAATGATATAATAGTATGAAAAATAGGCTCAATTAGGGGACCAAATGTGCGCAAATATGAGTCACATCAAATATCCCCAAACCGAATCTTTACTCGTCCCGAGTAAAGAGGTGACAAAAACTAGACCTTTATTTAAACTATCCTACTAATATAACCGATGTGAGACAATTAGCGGATCTCACTCCGCCCCTTCAACTCACAACAAGACAACCATGAGGTAGGATGCCTTCTTCCAAGGCAAGTTGGGTCTTGCCAAAATGGCAACACATCCAAGCATTAAAGCACACAAAACAAGTAATGGGTGCATCTACAAAAGAATAGCCACTTTCCTCATCTAAGTGGCGGAAATTATCTACAAGGGGAGCAATCTAAGGGTACACATTCCATCATAGATACGGTTTCTTCAAACTACTAAGCCTAGAAGGATACCAATAAATCACCTCCAAGTTGTGTCAAGCTAGGGTACCTTTGTCCTAAATCTTTAAATGCTTTTGTCAAGAATACTCCCTATGGTGTTAGAAACACTGGAGGATCGCGGAATTCCCCTTCTTGCCTAGACAAGAAGAAGGGTCGTCCCCTCTCTACCATGCACAAAAATGGATACGATGGATAAAGGGATCAATAGTAATTGAGTTTCATTTGGGAGTTTGCTTTTTGTTGTTGTTTTCCCCCCAATTTCTTGTGACATATAACATTTGAGAACACTTTCTTTTTGACATTTCTTTTGATGTTTGGCATTTCAATACTTCAATACTTGACAATTTCAACTTTTTTTTGCATTTCTTTTTGAACATTTTCAAAGTCATCCCATTTGTAAGGAGCGTGCTTATATTTGAATCATATGAGTTTTTATTTTTGTTACTCCTCTTTTCTTTGATGCAATTGCAAACTTTTTATTTTCTTTTCATTTCAATTCTTGAACTCAAATTTGAACAATTTTTGTGCCCATTCCCTTTTTGATGACAAAATGTGGTAGAACATGGATGATGGTTGCATGGTTTCAAGGGTCACCTTGGAATAAACGCTAGCCAAGGAGTTATCACACCACAAGGTACTCTTGACTAGGCCTTAATCCATGAATCAAAGGATACTAGCATGACACATCCTAGGGTGTTTTACAAGTATTCTAACAAGCAAAGTCTTAAGAAGACAAAGTATCTACAGGGGCCTTATATACACTTATCAAGCTTCCCAAATAGGCATTTTCACAAAATTTTCTAATCATGCAACTACATGCCATGATGCAACTAACATATATACAACCTAATGCATATGCTTCTACTAACTAGTATGCCAAATAATCTAAACGCAATCCTATAATCACATTGTTTTATACCGCATCAATCAAAATAAAGCCACATAGTCATTAACATAAAGAGGAAATAGGAGATTGGAAAGATCATACCATGCGGTCTTCAATATCCTCATGTCTCGGATGTGACGAAGTCAATCAATGTGAACAAGGATGAACAAACACAATATATACAAAACAATATATACAAGACTATACTACAAAGGAAATGAATCTGTTTTTGGGTTTTTTCGATTTTTCAAATTTTTATGGGTTTTGTTTTTATGAAATTAAAAGACATATTTTTGAGTTTTTTCGAAATTTTTTAATTTTTATGTATTTTTGGATATAAATTCCCATCCTCCACTTTATTTTGGACATTGTCCTCAATGTACATGTAGGAGTAGGAGTGTAAAAGAAGAACATGTTTTTGGATTTTTGAATAAATGCAATGATATGTCTGAATGCATGCTCTAACTAAATGCAATTCTATATGACATATATAACAAATGAATGCAATCTAAACTATATTATATGATGCATGATTTCTAGTAAACTATGGTCACCTATGATCAAACCTCCCCAAACCGATTTAAGCACTATTTCTAGTGTAGAAAAGAATAGGATTGGTCATTAGTGACTATGCATGAATTCTAGTCTATATGCAACTATCTACATGAATCATGTGAGATATATTACAATGCAACTATACTATATGAACTAACTAATGTGAATGCAATATGAAATATAATACAAATTCAAGCTAAATGTATATGTATATAACTAAATACAAGTGTAAATGTAATGCAAAGTCAAAGGAAAGGATATCTTACAAATGGTGGTTTGAGGTAGGACTCCACCAAACTATATTAAATGGAAAATTTCTTTATCCATGGAGCTTAATGCTCTTAAAAGTTGGTCAAAAGCTTGTGAATGGTCCTCAAGTAAGCATGAATAAGTCTTGAACCATTGCAAAATAGAGTAGGGCCAATCCATGAGGGACCTCCCTTTGAACTCCTTCCCCTTCTTCTTTGCTTTGAGATGATGGCCTTCACGGCTCTTGAAACTAGCAAGCTTGAGATTGTTGTCATAGGGGGTTTTCCGATTGCTCATATTTCTTCCAAAGTTGATGACGAAAATACTTGGACTAGGTGATCTTCCAAGAACAGAAGATGAAATTTCATGGCCATGATGATGGGGTGACTTTGGAGTTGGGATAGTGGGTGCCAAATTTCCACATGTAAGCTCCTTCTTGGCCTTTTCTTTGAGCTTCTCCACTAGGTAATTCTTGTATAACGATTTAACTTTCGTGAGAAGGTCCATAATGTCATCTCCAAGTATCATGGGCTCCATAGTGGGTTCGAAAAGATTCTCATAAAGGCATTCCTCCTCTTCATTGAAGCAATCTTTAAACTTCTCAAGGATGGGTTCCTCAAGAAAGCTAATCCCATAACTTCATTCAACATTTGAGTCTATCTTTCCCTCATCATCTTCTTCCATAGATGCGTCATCATCGCTATCTCCATACGAATCATAGATAGGAGCTTCACTCCTCTTCATTAACTCTTTCTCCAACACCTCAATGTTCACATCAAATGATACACCCTCATACTCACAAAGGTTAAGAGTATTTGGCTTACTCAACCTCATGTCTTCTTCATCAAATACCACACTTTCATATTCACAAGAGCTTAGAGATATTGGCTCTTCCCAATTCTCATCAAAGGTAAATCTTTCAAACTCGCATTCACGATTAATGCCCAAGGAATGGTGGGGAGTGATTGCTTGGGATTCTTCCATTTGGGCAATTTGAATCTCCAATTCCTTACCTTGGGCAACAATGCCTTAAAGAACATTATCCCTCTTTTGGCTCTCCTCTATCATTTGGTTGAAGAAGTTTTGTTGATCTCCCATCATTTGGAGAACCATATTTTGAATGGGTTCATCTTCTTATTGTGCGTGGCTGTGAAGGTGGTTGTATTGTGGCAATTGAAAGTCATTATGAAGTGGGTATTGAGTGGGTGGTTGTTGTGGATATTGGATGTGGTGATTTTGGTGGGAAAATTTGGGGTAGTGGTTAGGATTTTCATTGTACAAATAGTAAGGTAGGTTTGTGTTGACTTGCTCCTCAAACTCCCCATACCCATAGTCATAATAAAAATATCCATCACATACTCCATATGTCAAGTCTTGAGCCATCATAGCGAAGACAAGGAAACAACTACAAGCATGGAAACTACACACAAATGGTAAGAACAATCCATGAGGACCATGTTCCTCAAAGTGAAAGCACAATTAAAATAGACAAACAAGTAAGAACTTAATGACATAGCACCATCCCCGGCAACGACGCCATTTTGATAGGACGAGAGTTGGTCGTCACACATCCAATCAAACACATTTAAAATTCTCAACAAACAACTAGTTAGTGGTAAGTCGAGGTCGATCCATGGGACGGTGTGCTTTGGGTTCTAAGTCTATCTATCTCAATTTATGCTAGTGTCACAATTGATGGGGTTTGTAGTTGTATTCTAAACTAATGAAAGTAATAAAGTAAAAAGAGGTGTAAACAAGTATTAAAGAGTACTAGGATGTCATGGGGTCATAGGGGATTCATGGTGTTGATCATACAAACATGTTTACAAAGTTGCAAGCAATTAATGTTGTAAAGGAACCGAGTTGGTTTATGTCTTACGGTTCATAGGAAGAGTGGGTCTCAGAGCCGAATCGATTAGATTGTACAACACCTACAAGTCGACTTAATTTCCTCCTATTCAACTTCTATGCATGGTCTAACAAGACTCGAGTTGGTTTATATCTTACAAGTCTTGTTGAGTAGATAAGAGATGGGTAAAAATGCAAGGATTCATAGGCTTAGCATTTCATCAAACATAACATGTGCATAGGTTGACATCACAACAAGCAAGCAATTTAATTATGAAAGCATATTAGATTAAGCATGATTAATCCCATGTTGGTTTCCCCTAATTACCCACTAATCCTAGTTAAGAGACTACTCACTTATTATCATAGTAAACATGTCATTAATGGTGTGAATCATCACAACAAGTGTAAACATGATAAGAGAATGAGGAAATAAACAATAAAGAGTAAAGGGTAAAAGAATTATACCAAACTTGAGATGATTCCAAATAATAAAGCAAAGAATAAAAGAAGAGAACTTGATTAATTGATGAAGAGTTGTCAATTCTCCAATAATAACCCAATAATCTTCAATTACCCAATAATAAACTTGAATAATAAACTTGAACAATAATTAAGGAAAGATTAATGTGTAATTTGTGGAAATATTAAAGAGTAATCTATTCTAATCTACTCCTAATCTAATATGGGAACTTGGTTAAGAGAGCTTGGTCCCTTTGATTATTACAAATGGGGTATTTATAGTAGGGATTAGGTGCACAAATTAGGGTTACTAAGGGCTTAAATAACGATTAAGTCCTTGAGGAATCACTCCTCTCAAGAAAAGATGCGGGTCTCCTTTTAGCTAGTCTTTCAAAAATATGCGCATCCCGAGCGTCTAGGCAGTAGGGACGGTTGGCACTGGAGAGGAATCCGAGCGGCCAAGGGGTCGAGACACCCGTCCTGTAGCAGAGGGAGACGAGCGGATCAAGCACGGGAAGCTCGGATCTTAAGGCCTCAAGTCGAGCGTCCTGGAAGGGAGGACGAGCGTCTTGTCTCATGAGACGAGCGTCTTAGTCTCGGGACGAGCGGATTGGCGAACAGCTTCTTTGTTTGAGCTCGGATTGTAAAGCGGACGTCATTTTCTCATCCGGACTCCTATTGGAGTGATTCAAAACCCTAGATCACTTGATTTTTCGACGCCGTTTCATCTAGCATACTTTAATAGCCAAAGGAGCAACCTTTGGTTTGGTTTTCGAGCAATTTATTCATGCAATGCCTTCCTTCTCGTCATCCTTGCTTTTAACCCTATGATCCTTCTATATACTCTTTATTTCTACATACTTGGCCATTATTCTTGCCTCCCCTTCATACTAGTCCATCAAATATCATCAACAAGCTTCGAAATATGCATGAAAGACGGGAATTTCCGCCTAATTACCTTCTTTCCTACAAAACATACGAAATGTACTAGGAAAGCAAAATAGGAAGCATTTGACGGATAAAATGGCTATGGAATGATATAATAGTATGCACAATAGGCTCAATTAGAGGACCAAATGTGCGCAAATATGAGTCACATCACTAACATACCACGATTAAGTTTATGGTGAGACCATACAAATCAAGGTAATTATATTCAAACTAGAAATAAAATGTCATATATACAAGACTCAAGTTAGTGACCCCAATAATTTCTCAATTCTCAATTGAAAATCACATTTAGAAACTGGTTTTGACTAGTCTCCCAAACCATTTGATTGGGAATCTTTCGGTGTGTGCGTATCTTGTATTCAAAGCAAGTTAATTCATGACTTTTTCTGGAAAAGGATTATGAATAGAGCAAGATATTCGCCCTATTTACACTTCGAAGTGTATGGTCGAATACAATTTCAATCAGAGAAGGTTATTACTTCTTCATCTCTTTTACCAACGAATTAGGTAGATACTTGATATCCACTTAATGAGGTAATAAGAGAAATTCTTTGAATAAGTTCAATGAATGTTTAAAAAGTATCAAAATCTACAGATTATAAAACCAAAGTATTAGTACTTTGTTTAAATGGGGAACAATAAAGTGATGACTTTTATCTGCACTAAAAAAAATGTGTGTTACGGTATCGCAAGTTCACTTTCATTACGATATGATTGAATCTTTACATTGTAGTTGGAGGTAGTTTCTGTTATAAAAATTTGTCTGGCATTTAATTTTTTCACTAATATAAAACATTGTTAAAGCAATTATCTACTTTTCATAAGAGATATGGTTAGGCATGATACCTAAATTGTAGCTTGTTTTGATAGTAAACATGTGCTCTCTCTTCCTACATGATCACGAGAACAAAGGGTTTGTGGCTCGTGATGCTGTCTATTAAAGAAAAGAGGATTATTTCATAAAGACAGAGTGGGAGAAAATGTTCAAGAGCCACAAACTGAGAATAAGACGTAGGAAGATGTTCCTTCGTGGTCAAAATCAGTAATTATTTCTTCGAAACCTAAAGTGGACAGGAGTCATGATATTTTTTAAAGTAACAAACCTGTAACTTATTAAGATGCTTTATCTAGTTTCAACTCCGCAAAATTCCAAATTGAACATAAACATTAAGATGTTTCCATAACTTGGTTGATTGGTGGTAAGAGGTTTACACCAATTGCAACGCTTCGTTAAATTCGGATTTAATAATATTATTTGACTGTTGGATTTTAAAATCATCTTGCATGAGTTTTGTAAATCGCAACTATCCTAAGGTAGGATACGAACTTATGAAGAAATCTTAAGTAAAAGTCAAGGAGTTGGATGGTATGTTTCAGTCATGTAATAAAATTTTCTCGATTTGTCGAGTAGTTTTATTTATACATGAAATTTAGTGGGAGTAGGGTGGTATTATTAGTCTTATATGTGAACGCCATATTGTAATACCCCTCATTTTCGGCTAAATGAAAACTAACTTTTACAATAAAACTCTCCGAAATACATGGATATTATAATTAATATACAAAGTCTCTTCTTACAAATGTTTAAAATAAAATAAAATATACAAAATGAACTAAAACTTTTATAAAGTCTTGAAATAAAATCTTCACTTGAAATAAAATCCTTTTGAACTGCACTAGAAGTCACCTGGAAATAAGATACCGAAAACAGAAAGGAACTACCCCCATGACGAGTAGCCCAGAAGGGAAAAAACACGTCAGCCGGAAAGCTGAGTAACAGATAATACCCCAATATAAGAAGTGTAATTTTGGTCATGGCGTGGAAACATACACATGTAAAAAGAAAAATAAACATAAAGAATAATAAAAACACTCCCCATAACTATTGTCCACCTCAAAAACTACTCCATACTATTCCCTTAGTACAATACTTATCTCTCGCCACCACAATTAATCAAATCTCAACTCACTACTCTGTCTTACTCATTACTCCGTCTTATAATATAATACTGCAAGGTAACCAGATATCGTATTTTTATCGTCGATCCTAAGCCAAGGACAAGGGGTGAGTGAACTGGCGGATAAGACCGCGAAACAATACTTCCATCACAATATCGATTTCAAACTCAAATAACTCAATAACCATGGTCACTCAGACCGTAAACACAAGATGGCACAAAGGCCCCATAACTCAATACCAGTAACCAATTTCCATCTCAATTTCAATATCGATATTGTCAAAGGTTCAAAGAACCGTGCTCAACATTTAAAGTAAAGACTCTAAGCTACTCACCCTCTAGCCAAGATTAGAGGAAACGACAATTAAAATACAATACGGAAGAATTAACCCAATCTTAGAGTACACAATTTCATATTTTTAACAATCGCAATAGCTACTCTTAGACGTTGTCAAAATAAGCACCATCATAAATAATTCCATGTACCATGAATCATGTATCCTTGAGCACCGATTGTCAAATTGAAAGAAGACCCTAGAACTATCTTAACATTGATATTCCAATCGAATTACCACTTTTAATTATTAATCCAGACTTGTTTTAAGCCAACAAACTAACCAATTATACCAAATCCTTTCAAACTTAGCTGCTCGACAAGTAAAACTGAATCAACCCATCTCCCCAATAAAAAT
Organism: Silene latifolia; assembly: GCF_048544455.1. Taxonomy (NCBI): domain Eukaryota; kingdom Viridiplantae; phylum Streptophyta; class Magnoliopsida; order Caryophyllales; family Caryophyllaceae; genus Silene; species Silene latifolia. The sequence continues at coordinate 452,750,255 of NC_133538.1, forward strand.
ATTAATTAACTTATACAAATTATTAACTATTAAGTATAAAAAAACAATCAATAATAATTCATCCCAAATAAAAGTTTGGTCACAGAAAATAGAAATAATTTAATAACAGTTAGCACGTTATTCATGTAACCTCGAACAATAATAATAATATTAGGATCGGTAAAATCGTGTTACCTTAAATTAGAGTAGTTGATAGAAAATTGATCATAAAACCTCAGATAATTCTAATAATCCATGGTTGGAAGTTGACGAGAGACAAGGGAACATAAATCAAGAAAGTGGCAGGTGGGGATGTGAGATTGGAAACAAAAGTGCGCATCATCAATTTGAATTGCACAAGCCAACATAGAATTTATAATAATTATTGTGCTAGAAGTTAGGGAAACGTATGTGTCTTGCAACCGTAAACGAATTAGGGAATAAGTAGGTTAAAAAAAACGTATTAAGGAAAGATGTTAGGCGTTTAAACCTAGCCCTACAAGGGATATGTTTATTTAGTAAAATAAAAGACAACAAGGAATAAGAGTTTTTCCTTTTATTTTTCACAACTAAAAACGTGTTCATGTTTTTTTATAATAGAAAAACAATAATACCAAATACTAAAATATTTGTGTATTACACATATTGATCACTGTGAGTGATGAAAGGATTAGGAGAAGAATAATACATCTCTAAGATATCTAGTTCGATGGATATTAGCATAAAGTTAATATTCTTATATTAATAAGAATCTTGACAAGTTCAAAAGTATTGAACATGAAGAAATTGAATCCATTTGCTTTCGCTGCGGGATTAATTCATTACGCTAAGATGTATTACCATTCTTAAACCTCGTATACTTGGAGTATGACGAGATGTTATAAATCGAATCTTTGAGAGAAGTCTCTATATAGCCACATAGTTCATTAGTTAGTACTCAGGAAGTACTAAAGATATGAAGCTAAGCATTTAGAAATGAGATGGATTTATGTGCAAGGAGTTATACAAAAACCATATTCTAAACACATAAGGATGGTTAGAGAACCATCTTGGCTATATTATTTAAGGAGGATATCTGCTAGAAATTTCCTAGACAGTTGAACAATGAGATATACACAACGGAAATTGAGTACACTTGCAATAATGAGATATGCAAGAAGGAAGGAATGATATTAGGATTCGGTTTTGTGAATTGGAAGAACTATGGTAGTTCGTTCCAATAACCGAAAGTCCTATCCCTACTCACTGTGAGGACAGTGGGAGCTATTCTAAGGCAAGAGAGCCTATGTCTCGATTGGATCTAGACACGTACTCAAAAGTTTTATAATAAATATTATACATAACAAATGGAAAAAGTATATAGTAAGGTTAGGAAAGTGCAAAGTGTTGCTAAGACTTACTAACCAAAGCCTTCTCATAGGCTTAGCATGATAAGTCATGCCATTTCAATTGAATTGAGATGATCAACTATATACAAGATTAAAAATGAATTATAGATTATGTAGTAATTGATTTTTTATCAATTTTACAAATGTGATAATACATTCATAATTTGAGTTTTATACAAAACTTTTTTCTTTAATACTTTGTTTTTCCAAATAGGTTGTCGAGTCAATGTTGAACCCTATTTAAGTGAACTGGATTAACATAGTATTGACCCCTAGTTGCTTATATGAGGTGACGTCTCCAAGTGACTAGAGTGTGATGCGATTGATGGCAAGTTCAAGTGCCATAGAGCCATAAGAGATGACTAGTCGATCACATTGGCAGATTATATGGGACACTCTGTCGGGCAGTGAACGCTTATAGAGTTCTGGAAATTTTTATAAAGTCTGGTCATGGCGAGAGCTACTATAGTATTCTTATGAGTCGATTATTTGACTAGAGACTGTTCGCCTAAGTTGGAACAGTTTCTGATTGGCATTGATTTATGCTGTACGACTGTCGTAACTGAAAGGATTCAATAACCCTCTAATTAAACTATTTTAATTGATGATCTAAATTACTTTTGATTTAGTCATTAGATCTAGTGCATGCATAACAAAATTAACAAGGTTAGGAGAAAAAGGTTTTCTTACAATGGTGAGACGGATTTATCAGCACTTGAATTAGACTCCTTTCAAATCTAGATCTTAAGCTAAATAAGATATTAGGATGATCCTCCAACAAGATCCCAATGTAGAGATCCTCCTCTTGATTGCACAAAGACTATCCCTCAATACTACAAATATCATTAACTAGATAATAGTAGTGACCTTAAATATTGATTCTAATATTAATATTATTACCACCATAGTAATATATTTATTTATTAGAGGTTAAGAACAAAATGGACATAAACTATTTTTATGTATTTTGGAGAGAATATGGAGAAAAGAATAAACATGCATAAGCATAAGAATAATCTCTACAAAATGAGAACACCCCCACTAGTGTCAATGGGGTGCACGGTTTTCCTCACTTAAAAGAGGCATGCATTGCTTTTTCTCTTATCAAGACAATAGCTAGTGAATAGGTATGTAAGATGGTCATCATGATGTCTATTTTTAACATTTAAAAAACAACACCATCAAAGCCCATTTACAACCCATAAAACCGGTTTTGATGGAATAAAATGGACATCCATTTTACAAAATGTCTTTTGTCATTTGTAATGTGTGACATGTGACATGTAACATGTCTTTAGTAATATAAATTCATATTTAACTAATTAAATATCATTATTCATTAAATAAATTACACGTGACAATTTACATTGTAATTCATAATTACATGTATGTAAAATGGGTCATCTTTAACCTAATTAATATAATCTACAACATCTTGTAATTATAACTAACTAATAATTCTTTTCTCAAATATTTCATAAACAATAATCAATTTTAGTAATATAGTATTCTAATTACTAAATTGAATCTTATTTAATCATATTACAATAAGATATCATATTCTCTCTTATATATCAATTTGTTCAATTTAAGGATTTAATCAATCTTTATCATCATATAATCGATTAACTTTACAATTGAGGGAATCGTCCTTTAGGTGTGACCTTAAGGGATCAACTGGTCACCACCGTTAAACGACAGTTATGTCAAACTCTAGTCAGCCAATCATTACCGATTAATGTTGATCAGTTAACATATATAAATGAATTATCCCTTACGTATTCTTATCATGAGTTTCAATAATGTGATCGCACCATTGTTGAGGACACATACTCCAACAATTTCCCACTTGTCTGAGATAAGTGTGTGTCACCAATTCTCTTGTGCTATTACAATCTCCCACTCAATGCAAGGTGTCTTGCAGGTCGTGCTTGCATGTGATCATATCAAGAGTGGTTTCCTCGATCTGGAGAGTAACTGTTTGACCGGAGTTATCTACCGTGGATACTTTCCGAGCGTGGCCACGCATTTCCAGTTCACTACTCCTCGAGTGGCCTTGAGATTTCAAATAATATTGACAAGGGGTGGACAATTCTTATAGCACTATTCCCTTCGTACACCCACAGTTCATCATGACCTAAAAGATGCACACTTACCCCTTTTGACATAATGGCTTGGGGAAAAAATCAAAGTCAATCAGAAACTGTGCCGACTTGGGCGAACAGTCTCTAGTCAAAGAATCAACTCAAAAGAATACTATAGTAGCTCTCGCCACGACCAGGCTATATAAAATTGCCAGAACACTATAAGCGGTCACTGCCCGACAGAGTGTCCCATACAGTCTGTCTATGTGATCGACTAGTCATCTCTTATGACTCTATGGCACTTGAACTTGCCATCAATCGACTCACACTCTAGTCACTAGGAGACGTCACCTCATATAGGTGACTAGGGGTGAATACTATATTAATCCAGTTCACATTAATAGGGTTCAACATTGTCTCGACAACCTATTTGGAAAAACAAAGTATTAAAGAAAAGAGTTTTTTTATAAAACTCAAACGATGAATGTATTATCACAAATGTAAAATTGATAAAATATCAATTACTACATAATCTATAATTCATTTTTTAATCTTGTATATAGTGGATCATCTCAATTCAATTGAAATGGCATGACACATCATGCTAAGCCTATGAGAAGGCCTTGATTAGTAAGTCTTAGCAACACTTTGCACTTTACTAACCTTACTATATACTTTTTCCCTTTGTTATGTATAATCTTTATTATAAAACTTTTGAGTACGTGTCTAGATCCAATCTAGACATAGGCTCTCTTGCCTTAAAATAGCTCCCACTGTCCTCACAATGAGTAGGGATAGGACCTTCGATTGTTGGAACGAACTACCATAGTTCCTCCAATTCACAAACTGAATCCTAATATCATCCCTTCCTTCTTGCATATCTCATTATTGCAACTGTACTCAGTTTCCGTTGTGTATATCTCAATGTTCAACTGCCTAGGACATTTCTAACAGATATCCTCCTTAAATAATATAGCCAAGATTGTTCTATAACCATCCTTATATATTTAGAATATGGTTTTTGTGTAACTCCTTGCAAATAAATCCATCTCATTTCTAAATGCTTATCTTCATATCTTTAGTACTTCCTGAGTACTAACTAATAAACTATGTGGCTATATGGTGATTTCTCTCAAGGATTCGATTTGTAACATCTCGTCATACTCCAAGTATACGAGGTTTAAGAATGGTAATACATCTTAGCGAAATGAATTAATCTCGCAGCAGAAGCATGTGGATTCAATTTCTACATGTTCAACACCTTTGAACTTGTCAAGATTTTTATTGACATTAGAATATTAACTTTATGCTAATATCCATTGAACTGGATATCTTAGAGATGTATTATTTTCTCCTAATTCTTTCATCATTCACAATGATCAATATGTCATTTATATATAAGACTATTTACACCACCTTACTCCCACTAAACCTCATGTATAAACATAACTACTCGACAATTCGAGAAGGGTTTATCACATGACCCATGACTAAAACATAAAGTTCAACTCTTTGACATCTACTTAAGACTTCTTCTTAAGTTCGCATCCTACCTTAGGATAGTTGCGATTTACAAAACTCATGAAAGATGATTTTAAAATCCAACAATATCAAATCATATGCGAATACAATGAAGCGTTGTTGTTGTGTGCAAAACTCTTTTCTATAAATTAACCAAGCTAAATAAACATCTTTATGTTTATGCTCACTTCGTACTCTTGTGGATTTGAGACTAGATAAAGCATCTTAATAAGTTACAGGTTCATTACTTTCAAAAGTAACATGACTCATGTCCACTTTAGATTTTGAAGAAATAATTACTGATTTTGACCAAGAAAGAACATCTTCCTACGTCTTATTCTCAGTTTGTGGCTCTTGAACATTTTCTCCCACTCTGTCTTTAAGAAATAATCCTCTTTTCTTTAATAGACAGCATCACGAGCCATAAACCCTTTGTTCTCGTGATCATGTAGGAAGAGAGAGAACATTTTTACTATCGAAACAAGCTATAATTTAGGTACCATGCCTAACCATATCTCATATGAAAAGTAGATGATTGCTTTAACCATGTTTTATATTCGTGGAAAATTTAAATGCCAGACAAATTTTAACAGAAACTACCTCCAACTATAATGTAAAGATTCATTCATATCGTAATGAAAGTGAACTTGTGATACCATATCACTCTTTTTGGTGCAGGTAAAAGTCATTACTTTATTGTTCTCATCCTAAACAAAGTACTAATACTTTGGTTTTTATACTTCATAAGAAGAATCGAGTGAACTTATTCAAAGAAATTCTCTTATCGCCTCATTAAGTGGATACCAAGTATCTACCTAGTTCATCGGTAAAAGAGAAGAAAAAATAATAACCTTCTCTGATTGAAATTGTATTCGACCATACACTTCAAAGTATAAATAGGGCGACTATCTTACTCTATTCTTAATCCTTTTCCAGAAAAAGCCATGAATTAACTTGCTTTAAATAAAAGATTCACACACACCGAAAGATTCCCAATCAAATGGTTTGGGAGACTAGCTAAAACTAGTTTCTAAATGTGATTTTCAATCAAGAATTGAGAAATGATTGGGGTCACCAACTTGAGTCTTGTATATATGACATTTTATTCCTAGTTTGAATATAATTACCTTGATTTGTATGGTCTCACCATAAAATTAATCGTGGTATATAAGGGCACAACGCTTGTTTTAATTGCATAATAGTGAAACCCCTTTGTTTTTATACAAAAAGTTGAATTATATTCTTATTTAGAGTTACTGTATATCATAACAATTATTGAGGTACATTTCTAAATATAAAACTAATATGAGTACACTACAACATTCATATGTTCATGGATGAAATGGCAACTACCCTACTTCCATTCATGCAAATTTCTGAACTTATTCTTGCTAGTCATCACATGATAATGCCAAATATTATGATGAAATTCACAAATTTGTGTCAAATACTCATGATGTGGTAATTGGCAATAATGCAATGTCAATGTCATAGATTTTCAAGAAGGAATATGTTAGAGTCACACGACCAACTTCCTTGATCTTTACTTATTGGGGTTTGTATCTGTTTTAGTGTCTAAAACCTTCTCTTTCGAGCCTAGTTCTATCCTTAACAATTAAGATAGGTACTTACTTCTTATTAATCTCACTGACTTCAAGAATTTATACTTGATGAAGACTTATCTTCATTTAAATTCCTAGTTAATCCTTCACAAGGGTTAACTCTATTGTGGCATTTGGTTAATCAAAATTTCAAACAAATTAATTTACCCATTTAACATTGTCACGTTCTTAACAACTTAGGTGCTTGATGACAAGTGTTTAGGTTGAGCAATAAGATTGTTGAACCATGAATGTATATAAGAATTAATCAAAACATATTTTGACTAATTATTATTTCTATTCATACATATTCACAATAAATCATACATAGGCATGTTAGGAATTTTAGATGCTAATATTATATGACATAAGACAACTCCTATGGAGTTCTATGGAATATAACGATTCCTATGGAACTGGTCCATGCCCTATTGAAAATGGTTCATTTGAGGATTTAGAAAGAGATTCTATTTGTCGTTAGTAATAGTGGTTTAGCAGAGACTCGTGTTACAATCGAATTGATATCGTATATTAATAGTAGAAATGATTAAGAACAACATAAAACAACGAAATAGTGGGAAAAGAATCATTCATCGTTAATATATGAAAACATTTTATCATGTTTTAACATTTATATAAGGGTTATTCTACGCGGTAACCCTGTGTTTTTTTGAATTCTAGCTGGTAACCCTTCATTTTTCAACCACCCACATAGTAACCCTGAACTTATCAAAAAAAGTTCTTCGTGACCTCCAACTTTTATTCCGTTAAAAACTCCGTTATTTTGCATGTTTATTGGGACCTGGTCTTGTTTTTTAAAGTTCAAATGCTTAAATGGCCAACTAACTATGGTCTTCTCAACTCAATTAAATAAATATACCCCAAATTTTCCTAACAAATAATTATATTCTAGGTGTGGTAAGACTTAAGAGTATAATTCATAATCTTTTTATTATCATTATTATTATTATCATCATTTTTATTGTTTAACAAAGAATATTAAAGTAGTAAAAATACCGATCCACATCTTACCTTTGTTTTTTTTTATAAAAATAATAATAATATAATATCAATTATAATCTGATATAATTTATAACAAAAATAAAAGTAAGATGTGTTTCAATATATTTACTACTTTAATATTCTTTGTTAAGCAATAAAAATGATGATAATAATAAGAATGATAATAAAAATGTTATGAATTATACTCTTAACACACCTATAATATATAATTATTTGTTAGCAAAATTCATGGTTTATTTATTTTAATTGAGTTGAGAAAACCATAGTTACTTGGTCATTTAAGCATTTGAAATGTAAAAGACAAGCCCAAGTCTCGATAAACATTCAAACTAACGGAGTTTTTTAACGGAATAAAAGTTGAGGGTCATGGAGAACCTTTTTTCATAAGTTCAGGGTTACCATGTGGGTAGTTGAAAAACGAAGGGTTACCAGCTAGAATTCAGAAAAACACAGGGTTACTACGTAGAATAACCCTTTTTTTTATTGCATTTCAGTCACACATTTATTGCATTTTAGCTTTCATTTGTTTTTAATTAAAAAAAAAAGTACAAAAAAAACAAAAAAATTGAAGAACCACAAAAAAAAATTCAAAAAAAAAATCACGTTTACTTTCGCATTTAGGTCGAGTCGGAACGGAAGGATTTCAATGATGAGTTTGCATTACATATTGTCTCATTGCCCTTTCCTAGCACTTTGAACATTTCCAAGTTTGTCACTTGCATAGTCTACGAGTTTTGTTGGAATTTTGCTAAACAAATAGACTTTGACTCAATATTGGCAAGCTACTTAAATTTCTGAGGATAGAGCGCAATAAATCGGTGACATTCATGACCGATTTCATGTAGGAATGAGATTAGTTTTCTCCTTATAAGGCATGTCACATTAATTTGCATAAGCATGAGTCTAGTCTACTTGATACCTATATGCATTCGGGTCCGTGGTTTGTTGACACATGTGGTAGAGGTTCCCCTTTCTCATTTTGCCCATAAACCTCACAAAGCCAAATTTGCCCTTTTGTCCCATTTAGCTACATACTAAAATTAGCCACCCTAGCCGAGCTAGTAAAGGTAGTAAGTCGGGAATGCTGTCTTGTGATTTGGTTTTTATTATCTTGCTGGATGAACTTTGGGAAAGGGAAGCTATGACTTGAAAAAAAAAGAAATGAAAAAAAAAAAAAAGTGAACTGAACTGGGCAGAGAGTAGCAGGCCAGCATGGGTGGTCGATCGACTGGGTATGATGGTCGATCGACTGGGTATGATGGTCGATCGACTGCCCGTCCAGGATTTGAAAAAAAAAAAAAGAAAAAGGTCAGGAAAGAAAAGAAAGAAAATGAAAAAAAAGAGAGGGAGATCACATGTTCAAAACAATTTTCGGATGGTGATTTCTTAATTCCCATGTGCTATTCATTTTATTTGGGGAATTATATTTTATTGAAGAATTGTGAGTTCTATGCTCATGATATTTGAGCATTGGTTTTATTTTTGGTAAGCGGAAATAAGAAGTGGATTTGCTTATAATTTGGTTTAGTGGTTATTAGCTCGGCCTAACCCCTCTTTTCCAAATTCATTTTAGCCTCTTTTTACCTCTAGCCTCACAATTCCAAAATTGCCTCGGCGTGTGTCATGGTCATTAAATGGTTGGAATGCATATGCACGGTTGTAGAGACTTTATTCATGTTAGATTGCAGGCATGTTCTTATGGGTCGTAGATAGGTGAGAGTCTTATTTTTATCACTCTTCTGTCTTGCACAATATATCTTACCTTGTACTTAAGTGAGCGAATGAGCGACCCGTGAGAGTTCGATATATACGAGTCTTGCAAGGTCAAAGGTTTGGCAAATTCTTTAACATTGGGTATGATGGTTTGTACTAGCTCTGAGCATGAAATCCGTTCCATTAGAGGTTTTTAGTCAGGTCATAGTGCTTGCTTAGGGACAAGCAAGGTTTGGTTTGGGGAGATTTGATACGTGTATATTCTATACACTTTATTCGCAGTTTTGGCACGTATTTCTATGCGTATTTGTTAGCTTAAAGCTACTATTTCTCCCGAAACGGTTTACTTTGGAATTTCTATGATTTATTGTGGGAATGAGTGGAAGTGAGCTAAATCAAGCCTAAATCGTCCTCCGGAGGCAACTTCATGGAAGCTTGGAAGATGGGAGTTTGGACTTGTTTACCTCGGGATGCGTGCATGGAGTGAAGAGGCCGTTTGGAAGAGAAAAGGAGCTACTGCACAACGTAGTTGGTTGATCGACCAACATCTGCAGTCGATCGACCGTGGAAGTTCAGCAGAAGAGCATCACTGTACTGGCTGGTCGATCGACCGTGCCACTTGGTCGATCGACCAAGCCGCTAATCTGTGATTTATTTTACGCGTTAGACTTTTGAAAGCCGACTTGTAATTAACATTTGGGGAGAACGTTTATCAGTAGTACGCAACAATAATTTAGGGTATGCTTTTTCATTATTCAACAACTGAAGTTTTTAGATCTGTTTTTGGGGAACAAGAAAGTGTAGACTACGGATTTCAATCCAATTGCTTTGTTCATCAACCATTTAGTAAGATTTAATTCAATTTCCTTCTTTTCTTATTCCTTGTCAATTTAATTCTTGTTGCTACCAATTTATTTTCAAGTAATTCAGTTTTAATCTTCTATTTAATTTTCAATTCAATCATGTCAATTTCATTGTATGTCTTTAAGTTTGCAATTGTTATAGTTTTAATCATGCATAGCTGATTATCTTGATTGGGAACTAGGTGAGCCATGGCGTAAATTAGGGTCAAATTTATTAGTATGATTTCTTCCGTATCGATCTTGTTTTTTTTTTATAAACTCGTCTTGCTAGATTGAAAGATTAGTAGGTTAGGTTTTCATTAGTTTTGGAATTTCCTTTGAGCGAAAGCTTTGAGAAATTCTAGGGAATTAGAAGACCGTAAGGTTAATTTTGAGCATTGATCGAAAGGCTTGCTCATATTTCCTGAGACCGTATTACAGGACCCTTGCTACCTTTTTGACCTGACCTTAGCCATGGTGAACCGAAGTTCCTGATCTCCCTTTTATCTTGTTTGAGAAATTTCTTATTTTGCCAATTAGCCTTTAGAATCAAACAAATTATTCAAAACTTCCATTTAATTTTTACTTCAATAGATTAAAAATAGCAAATAGAATTGATCTTGTCTCTCTGTGGTTCGACCCTTACTATCACTGGCTATAGTTTTAGTTGGGATTTATAAATTTAATTTTGATACAAAACGACGGTATCAGTTATATTTAATCAGCAAATGATAATTATACGATATTGTCATTATAAATTATTATTGACCCGTATTAATAAATCAACCGCAAGCTGTTGTGTGTAGACTTGTTAATGCGGAATAATATAAATGACAATTTATATTTAATACATTTTATACATTTTGCATACTATCAAAATAAGAAGATTTAATCTCTTTATTTTGGGTAAGTAGAAAAACCGAAAAATAGAAATTAATCTCTCTAATTTCGGTTAATATGGGCCGAATAATTGGAAGAGAAATGTCCACCCTAATCACTTCTAATACACGTTTAAAGGGAGATTAAAAGGGTGAATTTTTCAAACCTAATTTTCAAACCTTGCCTCCTCTCATCAAAGAAAAACACAAAAACCTAAAATTAATCAGTTAATTTGGGATCGATTCTAGCAAAAGTACAAGGGCATATCTCATATCATATTGGGTGCAACTGATAGGAGAATATCATTGCGATATTATTCATAGGCCTTATAAGCTAGGACCGAAGGTTTTTTTTTTTTTTTTGGTTAAATGTGAGCTTTGATTGAATAAAGGATAAAAAGTTTACAATGCTTCCTCTTACAATGCTCGACAACGAATGAATACAAGAAAATCAAGAACTAATACTTATCATTCGTAGCCAATCTCTATCTCGAATCTGAACATCACTGCCAATCTTTTGAACAATTCTGCTTCTCATCTGCTGAATGATGCCAGCAACAATCTTATCAGGGAGACTGATTCTAAAATCCAGACGACAAACATTTCTCTCCTGCCAAATTGCATACCAACAAGCCAACTTGTTCATTCTACAAATTTTCTTCTGCAGCTTGGATAATCCAAAGTACTGACCATCCAACTATATACCTAGCCATCTTTCCATTCCTGCAATAACTTGAGAACTGAATGCACAATCATTAAAGAGATGTGCCACAGATTCAGCATGAGCTTCACAAAGGACACATGTATCAGTCATACACAGGCTAATACTATGCAGTTTCAATCGAGTATTTAGAGCCTGTTTCTGAATCATCCAACCAATTACTGAATGTTTAGGAATAATCCAATTATCCCAAACATCCTTGTACCAATGGACAGGGGGGTGTGAACCCTGAATCCACTGATATCCACCTCCAACAGTATACCCACCAGGTGAAGCCACCCACTGAGTACCTTGAAAACCAGCACTAAGCCTGTCTCTAACTTTGCAAATATTCCTCCAATTCCAATTGGAATCCAAAGGAGGATGATAAGTATCCCAATTAGCCCCTTTCATATACACATGATCAATCCAAAGCACCCAAAGTCTATCAGCTTTAGTACAAATCCAATTGACCAGCTTTCCAACACTTGCAATATTCCACACCCCTGCTTCCTTTATACCAAGACCCCCTTCCTTTTTACTGCAACAGACATTGTGCCAAGCCACCAGAGGGGATCTGCTATATTCAGAAGAGCCACTCTAAAGAAAATTTCGACAAATGGCTTCAATCCTCTTAATAACTCCTTTAGGTATAAGAAAAATGGATGCCCAATAATTATGTAAGGTATTAAGTACAGCATTGATAAGAACAATTCTGCCAGCATAACTCAATTTTTTAGCACCAATCCCTCTAATCCTTAAGACAATCCTATCAATAAGAACATTACAATCCAGTTTAGACAGCCTCCCAGGTTGAATAGGAACACCTAAGTATTTAAAAGGTAGTTTCCCTTCAGAGAACCCTGAGACCTGCACAATATCTTGTTTAATCCAATCAGCAACACCATTAAACACAACTTCAGACTTAGAAGCATTAACTTTAAGCCCTGAAGTAGCTAAGAAGGTTGCAAGCACCCTGAGCACAAGCATAATAGAGTTGATATCCCCCTTGCAGAACATGAGGAGGTCATCAGCAAACAATAAATGAGTAAGCTTCAAACTTTTGCACAAAGGGTGAAATCTGAAAGGCCAAGTGCTAACTGCAAACTCCATTACTCTGGAAAGATACTCCATACAGATACAAAAGAGGAGAGGGGAGAAAGGGTCCCCTTGCCTTAATCCTCTCCTTCCTCTAAAGTAACCAAAATGAGCTCCATTCAAATTAAGAGTATAAGTAGGAGTAGAGATGCAAGTAATGATCATGTTCCTAAACTTCTCAGGAAAGTTCAAAGCCTCTAGCATCTGACTAATAAACTCCCATTCAATGGAGTCATAAGCTTTCTGCAAATCAAGCTTAAACATACACCTAGGAGAAGTCTTACCCCTACTATACATCCTTATCAAATCCTGACAAATTAGAATATTCTCAAGGATACTCCTATTTTTAACAAAAGCCCCTTGACTCCTATTGATAATGTCAGGTAACACTAAGGCTAGTCTATTGCACAGAATTTTAGAGATAGCCTTATAAATAACATTACAGCATGAAATTGGTCGAAAATGAGTCACACTGGTAGGCCTATCAATTTTAGGGATCAAGGTAATAACAGTAGAATTAATCTGAGTGAGCAGTTGCCCAGTCTCAAAGAAATTCAAGATGGCTCCACTTACCTCATCCCCAATCACACTCCAAGCATCCCTAAAGAACTGACTAGAATATCCATCTGGCCCAGGGGACTTCCCAGAGGAATGCTTGATGAGACTCGCTTAACTTCCTCCACAGTAACTGGCTTGGCAAGAACAGCAAGATGACCCTCATTACAGCAAGTCCCTCTCCTTACCACATTAAAATTAACACCAATAGTATTAGTCTGGGATCCCAGTAACCCCTGATAATACTCCATGAAAGCATTCTGAATAGCATGTCCATCAGTACATACAACACCCTCCTTATTCTCAATCTGAAAGACTTTATTCAAACTATTCCTTTTCTTGATAGCATGATGGAAATAAGAAGAGTTTAGGTCCCCTTCCAATGACCATTGAATCTTTGCTTTTTGGACCAAAAAATTGTCTCTAGCCACAATCATTTCCCTCAAATCCTTGGCCAAGTCCATCTCCTGTTGCATTAACTCCACATCACCAGGGTGAAGGACAAGCTCCTTCTGAAGATTCTCCAAGGCAATACTGGCAATGTGAGTATTATTCTCAATATCAGTAAAACAAGTTTTGTTCAAAAGCTTCAAGGCAGGTTTCAGAGCCTTTAATTTCCTAACAACCACAAACATTTTAGTACCCCGTACCCTTTGATTCCATACATCAGCTACTATAGTTTTAAAAGAAGCTGCAGAGCCCCACATATTGAAGTACTTAAAGTTCTTCCTACCTCCAAGCTCAATATTTCTATCCATGACAGTACAAGGGCAGTGATCAAAGAGCCCCTCAGGATGGAAATGAGCAACACTGTCACCATAGGAATCCAACCATTCCTGATTACCCATAGCTCTATCTAACCTACTATAGACTCTCTCAGATGGTTCTTGCTTATTAGACCAAGTAAAGAGAGCCCCTGTAGCAGGAATATCCTCCATACCACAAATTGAGACACAGTCCTGAAAGTGCTGCATTTCAGCATCAGTAGTATTACCCCCCAATCTCTCAATAGGAGATAACACAGCATTAAAGTCCCCAAGCCACAACCATGGCTCAACACAGTGAATAGAGATATCCTTCAATACACTCCATATGGCAATCCTATCAGTCAGTCCATTGAAAGCATAGATCATTGTTAACAAAAAACTCTTATTATCTGATTTTGATATAACCCTCATATGGATATGTTGTGCACTATAAGATAAGAACTGAACATCAAAACAATTGGGTTTCGAAAAGATCCAAATCCTTCCTCCCTTATGCCAACTGCAGTTGGTGGAAATACCCCAACCATCACAAATAGAGGTGTTCTTATTAAGTAATGAACTAGGTTTAAGTTTAGTTTCAAGTAACCCAAACAAACCCACCCCCTGATTGTGCAAAAACCACTTTACCACCTTCTGCTTATTCAGGTCATTGAGACCCCGGACATTCCAAAAACCTATGCTATACATTAGGAGGATTGTCAGGGGGGTCTTTTCCACTATCCACCACCTCCACTACAGTCCCCCCAGGATTAGCAGAGCGGTTAAGGGCATCCAGAAAAGTGTAATTGCCAAACTTCCCAGATAGCCTTACCCCAACCATGTTCTTCTGCCTATTCATTCGAAAGATATTCTTAGCAGGGGTAGATTGGACAACTGGAGTAGCCCTCACAGCAGACAAAGGTGGAAAATTTGCAGGAGTAAGCATAGTAGGAGATAAGACAGCAGTCTCCTTTGTCTTCTGTACAGGCCTCCAAACCTGTTTCAGTTGCTGAGGCTTAACATTCTGAGTACTGGTTTTGCCTTTCTTCTTGGTGGGCTTCCTACACTGTGAAGAATTATGCCCCATCCCCCCACAACTAGTGCAGGAAATAGGTTTCCATTCATACTCCACCTTCACATTCACAACATGCCCATTCTCATCTAAAAATTGGATAGTCTCAGGCAAATTCTGATCCATTGGTAATTCAACCATAACACGAGCATAACTTAAACGCACCTTATCAATGGTATCCTTATCCTGTTGAACATAATTCCCCACCAGATTAGCAATTCTAGGGAGACAGTTACCCCAGAACTTAAGAGGAGTCCCATACATTCTAATCCATACAGGAACCACCGCAACTTTTTCCTTCACAAGTTCCATATCCACAGACAAAGGTTTAATTATAATGGGTTTATTATCATACAAGTAGTAACCAGAATGGAGCAAAGCATGCTTACCAGCAGATTTAGTAAGTCTAACGATAAACACACCATTATCCATAAAAGAAACCCTCTCAATACCAAATTGCTCCCAAACACGGTACACATAATTTTCAACTGCATCCCAAGGGGGGTTTGCACCCAGAATGTAACAGACAACAGAATTAGACCAGAAAGCTACCTCAATTTTAATATCATCATGAGAAAATTGTAGTAGCTCAACTGGATCCTCCTCTTCGAGTATAGTTTCCATTACGGGTACATCCTTACCCCCTTTCCTCAGAAGCCATCCCGCTGACTCCACAGGATCCGCAACACTAAGATCCAAAACAGGGACACCTTGAACTTCATTCATAGGCTTAGTTTTACCAGTATCCACAGATGAAGGAACCCGAAAGTTTCCATCTTTAGACTGTTCTGTAGTTGTTATCGAATTTTTTTGATTTTTTTGAGCTGATCTAGTAAGCAATAATGGCGAAAATCTATTTTGGGAAGATGGTTTAACAGCCGTCATTGCAGAAAACTAGGTTAGGATTTCATAGCTTTCTCTCTCTTCATTATCTCTCTACCCTAATTCTCTTAATCCTTGAGAACTCGCTAGGACCGAAGGTTATTTCTTATTCATCTATGATTTTGTTTATGCAATTTATTTTATGACTGGTTATCATCACAATATATTCGTTATAATCCTTAAAGTTAAAGGGATGCATACAGATAATTCCCACATCTCCCACTAGTCATACAAAAACATTGTGCGACCTTGAATATTATTGTAACCCTTTTCAGTAGCATTGACAAGATAGGATAGTCACAACTTCCAATCATTCCCCGAGACATGAAGTCCTGAATACAACCATTAGACTCGGATGTGTCTCGAAATGTCTAATTTTTAGAAAAAAATTCCATATGTTTGCCTAAATTAAAGTGGTGTCTTGAAAATGGCCTAAATTTTCCACCAAATCCGCAATGCACATGACACAGCTAGAGTGACGCGTCAATGTATGTAACAAGTTCTCATTTTCTTCAAGGAGCGTCAACTATCTATATTTTCAGAAACAACATTCCTTTTCAGATACTATATGTTTCCTAAAAGTCTCAACATTTAAAGAGAAAAAAACTCAACAAGGTCTGAAAACACTTTAATGCTTAGGCAAAGTAGATACTTAATAGCAATCAGATAGTACTTCCCGTTGCTTTCCTTGTAGTGCTTAGCCTAATCAATCAAAACACTCAAAACATAACAACACATCTAACGAAAACGCATCCTGAATAGTCTGTAATGATGACCTTTATTTTATTCTTAACTTGCTTGAATAACTGATTGGTTACAGTCAATTCTCATAACATAAAAAGTGGCATTGAGATAAAAAAATTAGGTAGAATATTCAACAAATAAAATCTTGATATATACACATATATAAATATTACACATCGACTACTCTAAAAGTAGTGTCTACTCTTCACATATGAAGTCTATCAGATTTACTCAGAACATAACTAAAAGGATATTCTTTTGAAATTTCTATTTTCAAAATATGCCTTGCTGAACTTCTAATATGAGGAAACATTTTATTACAGGTTAATCTGACTGGAATCACAG
Source organism: Silene latifolia (assembly GCF_048544455.1). Taxonomy (NCBI): domain Eukaryota; kingdom Viridiplantae; phylum Streptophyta; class Magnoliopsida; order Caryophyllales; family Caryophyllaceae; genus Silene; species Silene latifolia. Next base: position 452,767,426 of record NC_133538.1, read on the forward strand.
GCATAAATAAGATTTCTTCAAGTATTAAGTTTCGTTATCTTATAATCACTAAAGCTACTGCATAAAACTAGAGCTCATTTCACTGAATCGGGAGGATTGTTCTTGTTTAGTACTACTTGAAATCACAAGTTGCCAAATGCCCATGGCAAATAGCACGTTTTAGTACTTGACTGTATGATACGAGACACTCGAAACCCCAGATAAAATGTAAAAAGCGAAAGAAATAGTAACGAATCGAAACAAATGGCCTTGAACCCAATTAAGACAACTAAGCAAAATCACTGATTTCAAAACTAAAATTTTTCTAATGCAGAAACTTATTTGCATTCCAAACAAAAGAAACTTATTGATACGTGCATTTTATATAGTCTTTTTAGCCTATTTTATGCACGTATTTCTATGCTTTTATCGTAGTTTTATGCTACGAAATGCCTCGAATATGCTATTTTGGGTTATTTTGTCTTATTTGCAGGAATGAACCAGAAAGTAGTGAAATCAAGCTTTTTATCGTCTGTTTTGCATGCATTTGGAGGAAGAGTGAATTTGGAGCGGAATTATTGTTGTCTTGGGATGCGTGAAGCTGTTTCGGGAGCTAAAAGGACAAGTCAAAGTCAAACTAAGGAGAATTATGAGCTGCTGAAGTTAGTATTCACTCGATCGAGCACTTTACTAGTCGATCGAGTGGTTTTAGATTCAATAATTAGTCGATCGAGCACTTTATATGGTCGATCGACCAGTTGCTTATTTGTGTTTAGTCGATCGAGTGCTTTATTTGGTCGATCGAACGGTCTGAGCCTGAGTTTGCTCGATCGAGTGGTTTAAAACCACTCGATCGAGTGGTTTATCCTACGGGCTTGGGCTTTTTAGGTTTATTTCCGTCATTAGGTTAAATAATTCCTATTTTCTTATAAATAGGAAGGTAGGACGTCAGTTGTACCTCTCTTCCTTTCTCTCTCCTTTTTTTCCACTTAGGCTCTGTTTGGCGAAACTAGCTGAAAAGGTACCTAAAACCTGAAAAGGTAGCTGAAACCTGAAAAGGTAGCGGAAAATTAAGACCTGAAAAGGTAGCTGATTTTTATTAAAACTGTTTGGAAACAACCTGAAAAGGTAGCTGATATTTGACAAAATGACGTAACAGGACATGGTTTATTATTGTTATCGTTTATGTTTTTACTATTATTTTTGTGTTTTTGGCGTTGGCGTTATTAGTAATAAAGTCATAATGTAATTTTTTCAATATATATGTACAAGTCTCCAACATGTTTCAAAAAAACTAAGAACAATAATTAATATATCAACCATTAGGTAAAACGAAAAAAAATAAAATAAAACGATATATCATCGAAAAATGTATTTTATGGATAAAAAATTAATTCTCTATTAAACTCGTACATAAGAAAAAAGAAATTAATTAAGTTGCATCCCAAATTAAAGTAGCAATATTATCGCGGATGCTTTTTATTTCCATCGACGACTCGTTCACATTTTCATTACTTGTGACATTATTACCAATGTCCCGTAGTTCTTCATCTGGTATGTAATCTGGATACTCCTCAAGAGTCCTAAATAATAAGTCATCCGGTGAGTTTTTTCGGATGTAATTATGCAAGGCAAAAACCGCCAATATAACATCAATTTGAGTTTCCACTCTAAATTGCGGCATAAAGTGTAATATTTTCCATCTTTTCTTAAGCACCCCAAATAACCTCTCGATACAACTTCGAAGTGATGAGTGCACTTTATTAAAGGCTTCTTTAGAATTACCTGGCGGCTCATTTTCAAACTGAGACTTGTGATACCTTGTTTTCGGATATGGTACCATATACCCCTTTCTATCAGGATATCCTTTATCCACCAAATAATACCTGCCATGCGGTGGCTTTGGAAAGTTCAATTCTGGTTTATTAATTGCATGAGTAAAAATACGAGTATCATGTGCAGTACCAGCCCACCCAACAGATATAAATGTGAAACACATGTCAAAATCACATACACCCATGACATTGAAGGTAGGTATCCCCTTCCTTCCTATGTAACGTAATTGGTCCGCCTCCAGAATACAAGCAGCTATATGTGTTCCATCAATGTATCCAATACAATCCTATTATGCAAATAAAGAAAATATGTTCAGAAGGTTAATTAAATGTAGCATTATAAAATATTTCTTTTACGATAATTATAAATTCAATACCTTAAAGTATGGCGCGTATCTTTCATCGTTTGCAATATGAAGTAGTATATATGGAAAAGAAGCATCTTCTGGCTTTATGATGTCACGTGCTAGGCTCATATAACCTCTACTTCTACCACTAATTGCTTCTAACACTTCATGAAACGATCTGCTAATAGTCTCACCAGAGCGTTGAAATCGCTCACACACATCTCGATTAGAAATGCCCAAGGCCATGGTATATATAAATACACCCACTTTTTAAATAACTGACATTTTATCGCTCCCTCGTAATCCATAGTTCAATTGAAGGTCTTGACACAATTGTTTAAATACACTTGATTCCATCCTAAAATCATTTACACATCGAATAGGGTGTCCATTCAAAACCTCTTGCATCCAAATCTCTCCCGTATAAATTGAAGTCATGCATGGTTCCTTGTAAATATATTTATAAAAGTAAGTTGATATGGCGGAAGTAGTACTAGTCGCCATAATCCAAAATAATTTACGCTTTCTCCTTTTCCTTTCCTCATTGTCCATGATAACCTACGTAATTGAAAAAAAAAACATAAACACAATAGAAACTTAAAAACAATCTTACTTATTCATAATAGTTGTTCATCCAACAAATAAAAAATTCGATACGATATAATAAATTTAAGTACTAGTTCAAAAACACGTCTTAACATGAGTGCTTTCTAAAACATCAATAGTCGAGTAATTTATTTCTCTCTACGCTGCATGAAGTCTAACCAAGCCATTCTATCGTTATCATCCTCCATCTTCATAAATAACTCTCTTCTCACACTATCTTCAAGTAAATGGATCAAAAAGCACCACGATTCAGTACCCTTCACTAACCATCCGATTAACAACATTCATAGCCATACCTACACTAGAATCTTTGGACCCAACTTGAGTATTATTAGAACTACCCTCAGCACTAGTAGTAGGAGGATTGACATCAGATTCCAAAATTTCTAATGCACGAGTGCACTGTTCACCATATCGCCAATCTGACCAGATAACATTGCCGATCCATCTGATTGTCTTCTTCGACGCTTCATTTGAGTAGGTTTTATAGTCTTTCTAATACTACTTTGTGGGAGTTTAGAACCACATGAAGTGCTTCTTTTCTCACCCGTGTTGGCTTGTGTGGCACTAGTATTTTGAGTATGCACCATATGTGGTACCTGAGTGTCGAAATTGTTTAAACCATGAGTATCTAAGTTGTTATCTAAACCTTGGTTTGAAGTTGGCGTTTGGGTATCTGATGAGACCTCCTTCAAAAAATTGGTGTAAAAGGATTGTTCTTGACTCTCTAAATTTCCTAAGACGGATGAATGTTGACTGTACTCATAGTAAGTATCATCTTCATCATTCCCTTCATTTAGATCACCTTCTAGATCACCTTCTACATTTACTACATTCACGCTTGAAGGATCCATACTTGGAGCCACAACGCCTTCTTCGTCAGAGCGTTTACTTTCAAAAATTTTGAAATATAAATCTTCAAAGGTAGGATTTAATGGTTTGTTTTTGAACTTTTTTGCATCTGGTTTAGCCTGTAAAAATGATATATACAATTACAACTACGATATCATAATAAATAACTTTAAGAAAAGTTAGATACATTAATATTCAACAAAAACTTACCGCAATTTTGTTCTTCCATCATTCATCTGAAGCACTTATTCTACCTGAAGCGGGATCCAACCCAAGCCCAGTCTCTCCGTTCTTTAAAAACTTCCAAAGGTACCAATCAGCTCTCATTGAATCAAATTTATTTTTCATACTTTTAAACTGATACTTTCGACCAGTTTTCTCTTGCACCTCTTTGTGGATCTCATGCCACCTAAAGGCTTGTCCCCGCCCATTTTTATGGATGTAGTTAATACAAACCTCACATAACACCGTCACATCATTATCCGTCCATCTAAAGTTTCCATCCTTTTTTTCATTACCTAATTCCATCTTAACCGTTGAACATGAAACCAATTATTAGTATAATGAAAGCAGCAAATCCCATTATGAAATTAAGCTTTAGAAATACGTATTTTGGTTGTTGCATTACAATTAGTGATGTTATCGATATACAAATTTTCGACTCACGGTTGACATATATACACACAGCCACAAGAACCAAGACGCAGGCCAACAGCCTACCACAGCCTACCAGCCTGCAACATCATTAGTAGTTGGAGCAAATGCTAAACTATTCTATTAGTTGATCAGCTATAAATTCAAGCAAACAATATGTTCACCATTTTACTTTTATTAGTAGATCAGCTAGTGTTTTTAACTTGTCAACCTCAAATTTCTGTAGCTGAACATCACATTATTATGACACTATAAATGGTTGTCCTAGATGCAAGGAGTGTAGTACAGAATAGCAGAAAAAACAATGAAAGAAAACCATATAGAAAACCATAAAAGTACCCAGTACAAATCATTAGGAATTTGAATAAATTTTTCGGAGCATATATTAAAACAGCTAGTCTTGCTTATGACGGGCTAATCCCGTCACAAGACCTCTCACAAAAAGGGAGAGGGGACAAGGTGAGGCACCTCCCATGTGCTTCCCCACTCACCTTTCTACGGGTCATTTGTGAGAGGAAACGATATCCGTCAAAAAACTTGTGACGGATATCGTCGTCACAAATGAGAGTTTGTGATATTAAAATACCACCTATAAGGCTGTCATTCCCAAATCTTTCGTCCTCTGACCACCTCTCTTTTTCACACAAAAATTTTCTCTTTATTTTTACTTGGCTGTATATCCTAGCACGACTGAAGTTTTCACTCTATTTTCCCATTTGAGTTGGAAGAATCAATTTATGCAAAGGTCAAATTACTAGGGTTCTTAGAAAAAATAAAATTGAGGTTTCTTCGATCGATTAGCTGATTTGAATTATGTAAAGCTCCTAAAGAACCAAGACTCCAATCATCCATCAAACTGATAACATAACTCCTACTAATCAAACCATGATCATCATCTACAAAACCCACCTATAATGAAATTTTAATTGGATTTTCTATTCATACTAGATAATTAATTAAGCTAATTTGACCGATTCACGCTAAATTAATGAAAAAGAAACAATTAACGATACCTCTATCCGTAGAATCAAGTCGGCGGAGCAATCCGATGCTCAAGTCTTGTATTTGTGAGAGTGCTGAAGAATATAGTGAAACGACAATGGTAATTTTTTTGGAGAACTATTGAATTGAATGAGGCTTTTTTAATTGGTAACATTAAAGAAAAATAAGGGTAAAATAGGTAGTTAAAAAGAAATCAGGTACCTGATTTCTCAAATGCTACATGAGGTAGCTTTTTATTTCAGGTACCTTTTCATGTCAAAAAAGGTAGTTGCCAAACACTTTAAAAAAAATCAGGTACCTGAATTTTTTTTGCAAAAAAGCTACTTGAGACAAATCAGGTACCTGAAGCGTACTGCCAAACAGAGCCTTACTCTGTTTCGGGCGCGGCTTTTTCCTTGTTACTTTGTTCCTCTTATTTCCGGATCATTAATTCAGTAATCGAATCTTTCCCTTTTAATTCATTCTTGTTCCTTTATTGCTTTTATTATTCCTCTAGTTAGTTATCATGTATTATGTTATTAGATTAGCAATTGCTAGTGTAGTATCCCGATCCATGCGTAGCTAATTCCTTTAATATGTTAGGACTAGGGAAACCGTGGTAGCAATATGTTAGGATCGACATGATTAGATTAGTTTTGCGACAAGAATTGTATTAAGCAATATAATTGTGATTAGGTTGAATGAATGCATGCAGGAGACCGATTAATTAGTTACCCCCGACCTGGATCGAAAGATTGGAAGGGAAGGCTTGCTTAAGTATAATAGGTGATACCTAATTAGGGCGAAAGCTAAGTTAGGGAGACCCTAAGGCGATTAGAGACCGAAAGGGTATAATCGTAGGTTTAAGGACCGAAAGGTGACGACCTCGCTCTTCTTATCAATAATTTAATCGACTCAGTTGACCCGATAGTGTAGCTGCCACGGTAGACCGATTCCTAGCATATTTCTCTCTTTTATCTGTTTTACCCCTGTTTTTCATCATTATTTTCTCTTGTTTTGATTTCTCTTGCCTTAGTCTCTTTAGTTTAATTAAAACAATTAAAACCCCCACTGTGACCTTAGACAGACCGAATAGACAAGTAGATAGTAAACCGCCTCCCTGTGGAGATCGACCCTACTTATCGCTAACTTCTGTTAGTTATATTTAGGAATTTATTTTTGGTACATAACGACCGTATAAAATTTTGGCGCCGTTGTCGGGGAGGCAACTATTTATTTATTTGTTTAATTCTGTCTGTTTTTAGCCTCAGGGGATTTTTCCCTTGAGGTCGTTCTCATCTTTTTCTTTAGTGCTGTTTTGATAGGCCTTACAGGTTCTACCTAGACAGTTCTAGGTGAAATATCGTCAAAGGGAAGGCTTGAGTACCTTTGACCCGTCACCTATGTCCCATTATATGGCGCAACAGGTGATTTACTGCGGGAGATGTGGTTCTGCTGAGCACAATGCAGTTCTTTGTAAGGCAGAAAATGACGCGGTCTACGAGTTCAAGCGTTGGGGATGTGTTAGCCATTCCCCTGTAGTTGTGCCGTCAAATCCACCCTATCAATGGCCCCCGCAACAAGATCCTCCTGATATACAGAAAGAAGAGGTTGCGGAGCTGAAATCTCTATTGGAGACACTTGCATCCCTAGTGCAAGAAGATGATAGACGCACTTGTGCGCGATTTGATAAGCTCGAGTCTGAAATTGCTCAGTTAGTAGCTGAGTCGGATAGTTGGCAACCAGAAGAGGTATACTTTACCGAGAGCGGTTTTTCCCCTGAAGAACCCATGTTGCCCGATGCTGAGGATGATTTTTATGACTCGGATGACGAATTTCTATCATATTTAAATAGCTTACGCGAAGATTTCTGCGCTGTACAGGAAGAATCACTCGATCGAGTGACTTATATTAGTCGATCGAGTGAAATGCAAGAGGAATGTACTCGATCGAGTGATAATTCTGCTCGATCAAGTGAGTTGGCTAGTGGGAGCTTTGATTCATCACTTGGGTTCATTCTAGATGATGATTTTGATGATGACAATGGCTATGGTGAGTCTCCCCTATTCAAGGGCGAGTTGGATGCACTTGAGGCCGCGATTTACGGGACGGATTCCACTGAGGGCGACGGAAGGACAGCTGAGTCGGTATTTGCTCCTAGCCGGATGAGGTATTACATTCTTTTGTCGATGATTCCATTGAGAGCAACCTATCTGAGGTAATTAGCGATGATTTTATTATTGTTAATATTCAAAGTACGCTACCTCATGTGACTTGTTCTATTTCTTTTAATGGTATACCCCCTCCCATGTGGACGTATAAATTAATTGTCTTTCACCGTACTTGTCATGTCAAAATTGCTAATCTGAATCGGGACCTTAATTTATCGTCAATTGCTCATGCGCTCCTTTATTTTGTGGATAAATTTAGGAGCTCACATAGGAAATTTGTTAGGCTTAAACGGTTGTACAATTTTGTTTCCTATTTCTCTATTCCACTGTGGTGCTACTTACATTTCTGTGTAGCACATACGCAGATTTATGATTTAATGCTGCGCGCTTTGAGCTGTTTTGATTATGACCAATTAGAGAGGCTCGAAGAAAAAGAAGGTCGAGCTGGGACCTGACTGAAGCTAGCGCTACCCGGGAGGCAACCCGGAGTTTTTATTTTGCATTTTTATTTCATTTCAGTTGTAATAAATGGTTTTCATACCATAGACTATCTCAGTATGCTTGTTTAGTTAGTTTGCGGGCTGTTTTTATTTGCGTTTTGCAGGAACACGCTGAGAATAACTCGATCGAGTACTTTTTGTACTCGATCGAGCACTTTTGCTGATAAATCCACTCGATCGAGTGATTAGTTTACTCGATCGAGCACCTGCAAAGAGAGAACTAGTCGATCGACTGCTATTCTTCTCGATCGAGCAGTTTTAGTCGCCCAGTTCACTCGATTGACCACTGTTCGTCAGCTGTCGAGTGTTTTTGACTTGGATTCGCTTCTCGTGACGTTATTTGAGCTGTTTAGTGACCTCCCACGTTGCTGGCTGGTTTGGGGAGGTCCCTTATTCGCGCAATCTTGTAAGTTTTCCGCATTTACTCTCTTTCTCTTTTAGTTTGCATTTCTTTTCCTTGTTTTGGTACAATGAGGGCATTGTACGGTTTGGTTTGGGGAGGTTATGCATCCATATCTGTGTCTGCATATTATTTTTTATTGCATTTCTGTATCATATTTAATTTTCGTATTGCATTGTTGTTTATTTTTCATATAAAACTTAAAATCTCATAAAAATTGAAAAATTGTTGAAAATTCAAAAATTTCACGTTTATTTTTGCATATAGGTTGAGTCGAAACGGTAGATTTTAATGATGAAATTGCATTGCATTTGTCTTTTTGCTTAAGCCTTGCAATAAACTATTATTCTTTTAGCTTTGTCTTTTCCATATCTACGAGTTAATGTTGAATTTAGCTGAACATATAGACTTGACCTAAAATTTTGGCAACCTACTTATAAATTCTAAGGAATTAGAGCCTTATAAACTGGTGTCATTTGTGACCAGTTTCATGTAGGATTGAGAGTAGTTACTCCTTGCATAACATGTCCATCAATTTGCATGTATATGAAATTCAATTGCTTTTTGCCTGCATACATTCAGGTTAGTGGTTGGTGTCACATGCAGGGAGGTGCTTACATTTCCCCTTTCTTTCATTTTTACCCATTTAACTCCACATTAGCCAAATTTGCCTGTTGACCCTTAACCACATTCCAAATTTAGCCTGCCCTGTCAAGCTAGTTTAGATTGTTCTGTGGTATGTTGTCTATTGTATCAAGTTTGGCTCGTATTCTGTTGATTTGGAGTTGGTAATCTAAGAAGAAAGGGAGGATGATGAAAAAAGAAAAAAAAAAGAGAAAAAAAAAAGAAATGAAAAATGAAAAAACAGAAAAAATTCAAAAAAAAAAAGAAAAAAAAAGAAAGAAACCGAAAAAATAGGAAAAAGGAAAAAAAAAAGATGTTGTTTGGTTGACAGTTTTGCTCCTATGCTTTAAATATATCATTTGAGGAGTATTTTCAGTTCGGTTTGGTGAGTTTTATGCCAAATGTAGGGCATTGTGCTTAATTCATAATTGAGTAAGAATGGATGTTGTTATATGGTTTTGTTTAGGTACTAGGTTGATCACCTATACCTCCACATTCCCATAAATGGTTTGCCTTTTCTTACCCATTGCCTCACTTTACCATATTTTTGTAAGCCCTCGGCTGTGACAGGACCTTGTTTGGTTGGAATGTGTGTACGGTAGTTAGAATTGTCTATCATATTAGTTGCATGCATGTTTATATGTGGATCGTAGTTTAGGTGAGCGACTATTTTTCTTTCTCTCTTACATATATATGTTCACCCTTTGCTTCATGAGAGAAGAGTGACCCGTGAGAGTCCATTATTAAAGGTCTTTCAAGGTCGACGGTTCAGCTTTATTATAAACATCCTATAACTCGTTTGCATTTGACTGTTCTGCTATAACTGTTAGTTTGTTTGCATTAAATTGGTTTATGTGGGCATTTGTAGCTAGCTCTGAGTTATCTTTTCCGTTCCATCAGTTTGCATTTAGTTTACTCGAGGACGAGTAAAGGTTTGGTTTGGGAAGATTTGATACGAGCATTTTATATAGTCTTTTTAGCCTATTTTATGCACGTATTTCTATGCTTTTATCGTAGTTTTATGCTACGAAATGCCCCGAATATGCTACTTTGGGTTATTTTGCCTTATTTGCAGGAATGAACCGGAAAGTAGTGAAATCAAGCTTTTTATCGTCTGTTTTGCATGCATTTGGAGGAAGAGTGAATTTGGAGCGGAATTATTGCTGTCTTGGGATGCGTGAAGCTGTTTCGGGAGCTAAAAGGACAAGTTAAAGTCAAACTAACGAGAATTATGAGCTGCTGAAGTCAGTATTCACTCGATCGAGCACTTTACTAGTCGATCGAGTGGTTTTAGATTCAATAATTAGTCGATCGAGCACTTTATATGGTCGATCGACCAGTTGCTTATTCGTGTTTAGTCGATCGAGTGCTTTATTTGGTCGATCGAACGGTCTGAGCCTGAGTTTGCTCGATCGAGTATTTTAAAACGACTCGATCGAGTGGTTTTTCCTACGAGCTTGGGCTTTTTAGGTTTAATTCCGTAATTAGGTTAAATAATTGCTATTTTCTTATAAATAGGAAGGTAGGACGTCAGTTGTACCTGTCTTCTTTTCTCTCTCGTTTTTTTCCACTTACTCTGTTTCGGACGCGGCTTTTTCGTTGTTACTTTGTTCCTCTTATTTCCGGATCATTAATTCAGTAATCGAATCTTTCCCTTTTAATTCATTCTTGTTCCTTTATTGCTTTTATTATTCCTCTAGTTAGTTATCATGTCTTATGTTATTAGATTAGCAATTGCTAGTGTAGTATCCCGAGCCATGTGTAGCTAATTCCTTTAATATGTTAGGACTAGGGAAACCGTGGTAGCAATATGTTAGGATCGACATGATTAGATTAGTTTTGCGACAAGAATTGTATTAAGCAATATAATTGTGATTAGGTTGAATGAATGCATGCAGGAGACCGATTAATTAGTTAACCCCGACCTGGATCGAAAGATTGGAAGGGAAGGCTTGCTTAATTACAATAGAGGATACCTAATTAGGGCGAAAGCAAAGTTAGGGAGACCCTAGGGCGATTAGTGACCGAAAGGGTATAATCGTAGGTTTAAGGACCGAAAGGTGACGACCTCGCTCTTCTTATCAATAATTTAATCGACTCAGTTGACCCGATAGTGTAGCTGCCACGGTAGGCCGATTCCTAGCATATTTCTCTCTTTTATCTGTTTTAGCCCTGTTTTTCATCATTATTTTCTCTTGTTTTGATTTCTCTTGCCTTAGTCTCTTTAGTTTAATTAAAACAATTAAAACCCCTACATTGACCTTAGACAGACCGAATAGACAAGTAGATAGTAAACCGCCTCCCTGTGGAGATCGACCCTACTTATCGCTAGCTTCTGTTAGTTATATTTAGGTATTTATTTTTGCTAAACGACCGTATCAAATTTTGGCGCCGTTGCCGGGGAGGCAACTATTTATTTATTTGTTTAATTCTGTCTGTTTTTAGTCTCAGGGGATTTTTCCCTTAAGGCCGTTCTCATCTTTTTATTTAGTGCTGTTTTGATAGGCCTTACAGGTTCTACCTAGACAGTTCTAGGTGAAAGATCGTCAAAGGGAAGGCTTGAGTACCTTTGACCCCTCACCTATGTCCCATTATATGGCGCAACAGGTGATTTACTGCGGGAGATGTGGTTCTGCTGAGCACAATGCAGTTCTTTGTATGGCAGAAAATGACGCGGTCTACGAGTTCAAGCGTTGGGGACGTGTTAGCCATTCCCCTGTAGTTGTGCCGCCACATCCACCCTATCAATGGCCACCGCAACAAGATCCTCCTGATATACAGAAAGAAGAGGTTGCGGAGCTGAAATCTCTGTTGGAGACACTTGCATCCCTAGTGCAAGAAGATGATAGACGCACTTGTGCGCGATTTGATAAGCTCGAGTCTGAAATTGCTCAGTTAGTAGCTGAGTCGGATAGTTGGCAACCAGAAGAGGTATACTTTACCGAGAGCGGTTTTTCCCCTGAAGAACCCGTGTTGCCCGATGCTGAGGATGATTTTTATGACTCGGACGACGAATTTCTATCATATTTCAATAGCTTACGCGAAGATTTCAGCGCTGTAAAGGAAGAATCGCTCGATCTTGTGACTTATATTAGTCGATCGAGTGAAATGCAGGAGGAAAGTACTCGATCGAGTGATAATTCTGCTCGATTAAGTGAGTTGGCTAGTGGGAGCATTGATTCGTCACTTGGGTTCATTCTAGATGACGATTTTGATGATGACAATGGCTATGGTGAGTCTCCCCTATTCAAGGCCGAGTTGGATGCACTTGAGGCCGCGATTTACGGGACGGATTCCATTGAGGGCGACGGAAGGACAGCTGAGTCGGTATTTGCTCCTAGCACGGATGAGGTATTACATTCTTTTGTCGATGATTCCATTGAGAGCAACCTATCTGAGGTAATTAGCGATGATTTTATTATTGTTAATATTCAAAGTACGCTACCTCATGTGACTCGTTCTATTTCTTCTAATGCTATACCCCCTCTCATGTGGACGTATAAATTAACTGTCTTTCACCGTACTTGTCATGTCAAAATTGCTAATCTGAATCGGGACCTTAATTTATCGTCAAATGCTCCTGCGCTCCTTTATTTTGTGGATAAATTTAGGAGCTCACATAGGAAATTTGTTAGGCTTAAACGGTAGTACAATTTTGTTTCCTATTTCTATATTCCACTGTGGTGCTACTTACATTTCTGTGTAGCACATGCGCAGATTTATGATTTAATGCTGCGCACTTTGAGCTGTTTTGATTATGACTAATTAGAGAGGCTCGAAGAAAAAGAAGGTCGAGCTGGACCTGACTGAAGCTAGCGCTACCCGGGAGGCAACCCGGAGTTTTTATTTTGCATTTTTATTTCATTTCAGTTGTAATAAATGGTTTTCATACCATAGACTATCTCAGTATGCTTGTTTAGTTAGTTTGCGGGCTGTTTTTATTTGCGTTTTGCAGGAACACGCTGAGAATCACTCGATCGAGTACTCTTTGTACTCGATCGAGCACTTTTGCTGATAAATCAACTCGATCGAGTGATTATTTTACTCGATCGAGCACCTGCAAAGAGAGAACTACTCGATCGACTGCTATTCTTCTCGATCGAGCAGTTTTAGACGCCCAGTTCACTCGATCGACCACTGTTCGTCTGCTATCGAGTGTTTTTGACTTGGATCCACTTCCCGTGATGATATTTGAGCTGTTTAGCGACCTCCCACGTTGCTGGCTGGTTTGGGGAGGTCCCTTATTCGCGCAATCTTGTAAGTTTTCCGCATTTACTCTCTTTCTCTTTTAGTTTGCATTTCCTTTCCTTGATTTGGTACAATGAGGGCATTGTACGGTTTGGTTTGGGGAGGTTATGCATCCATATCTGTGTCTGCATATTGTTTTTATTGCATTTCTGTTATCATATTTAATTTTCGTATTGCATTGTTGTTTATTTTTCATATAAAAGTTAAAATCTCATAAAAATTGAAAATTTGTTGAAAATTCAAAAATTTCACGTTTATTTTTGTATATAGGTTGAGTCGGAACGGTAGATTTTAATGATAAAATTGCACTGCATTTGTCTTTTTGTTTAAGCCTTGCAATAAACTATTATTCTTTTAGCTTTGTCTTTTCCATATCTACGAGTTAATGTTGAATTTAGCTGAACATATAGACTTGACCTAAAATTTTGGCAACCTACTTATAAATTCTAAGGAATTAGAGCCTTATAAACTGGTGTCATTTGTGACCAGTTTCAAGTAGGATTGAGAGTAGTTACCCCTTGCATAACATGTCCATCAATTTGCATGTATATGAAATTCAATTGCTTTTTCCCTGCATACATTCGGGTTAGTGGTTGGTGTCACATGCAGGGAGGTGCTTACATTTCCCCTTTCTTTCATTTTTACCCATTTAACTCCACATTAGCCAAATTTTCCTGTTGAACCTTAACCACATTCCAAATTTAGCCTGCCCTGTCAAGCTAGTTTAGATTGTTCTGCGGTATATTGTCTATTGTATCAAGTTTGGCTCGTATTCTGTTGATTTGGAGTTTGTAATCTAAGAAGAAAGGGAGGATGATGAAAAAAGAAAAAAAAAAAGAGAAAAAAAAGAAATGAAAAATGAAAAAACAGAAAAAATTCAAAAAAAAAAAGAAGAAAGAAACCGAAAAAATAGGAAAAAGGAAAAAAAAAGATGTTGATTGGTTGACAGTTTTGCTCCTATGCTTTATCTATATTATTTGAGGAGTATTTTCAGTTCTGTTTGGTGAGTTTTATGCCAAATGAAGGGCATTGTGCTTAATTCATAATTGAGTAAGAATGGATGTTGTTATATGGTTTTGTTTAGGTACTAGCTTGATCGCCTATACCTCCACATTCCCATAAATGTTTTGCCTTTTCTTACCCATTGCCTCACTTTACCATATTTTTGTAAGCCCTCGGCTGTGACAGGACCTTGTTTGGTTGGAATGTGTGTACGGTAGTTAGAATTGTCTATCATATTAGCTGCATGCATGTTTATGTGGGTCGTAGTTTAGGTTAGCGACTATTTTTCTTTCTCTCTTACATATATATGTTCACCCTTTGCTTCATAAGAGAAGAGTGACCAGTGAGAGTCCATTATTAAAGGTCTTGTAAGGTCGACGGTTCAGCTTTATTATAAACATCCTATAACTCGTTTGCATTTGACTGTTCTGCTATAAGTGTTAGTTTGTTTGCATTAAATTGGTTTAAGTGGGCATTTGTAGCTAGCTCTGAGTTATCTTTTCTGTTCCATCAGTTTGCATTTAGTTTACTCGAGGACGAGTAAAGGTTTGGTTTAGGAAGATTTGATACGTGCATTTTATATAGTCTTTTTAGCCTATTTTATGCACGTATTTCTATGCTTTAATCGTAGTTTTATGCTACGAAATGCTCCGAATATGCTACTTTGGGTTATTTTTCCTTATTTGCAGGAATGAACCAGAAAGTAGTGAAATCAAGCTTTTTATCGTCTGTTTTGCGTGCATTTGGAGGAAGAGTCAATTTGGAGCGGAATTATTGTTGTCTTGGGATGCGTGAAGCTGTTTCGGGAGCTAAAAGGACAAGTCAAAGTCAAACTAACGAGAATTATGAGCTGCTGAAGTTAGTATTCACTCGATCGAGCACTTTACTAGTCGATCGAGTGGTTTTAGATTCAATAATTAGTCGATCGAGCACTTTATATGGTCGATCGACCAGTTGCTTATTTGTGTTTAGTCGATCGAGTGCTTTATTTGGTCGATCGAACGGTCTGAGCCTGAGTTTGCTCGATCGAGTAGTTTAAAACCACTCGATCGAGTGGTTTATCCTACGGGCTTGGGCTTTTTAGGTTTTTTCCGTCATTAGGTTAAATAATTCCTATTTTCTTATAAATAGGAAGGGAGGACGTCAGTTGTACCTCTCTTCTTTTCTCTCTCCTTTTTTTCCACTTACTCTGTTTCGGACGCGGCTTTTTCCTTGTTACTTTGTTCCTCTTATTTCCGGATCATTAATTCAGTAATCGAATCTTTCCCTTTTAATTCATTCTTGTTCCTTTATTGCTTTTATTATTCCTTTAGTTAGTTATCATGTCTTATGTTATTAGATTAACAATTGCTAGTGTAGTATCTCGAGCCATGCGTAGCTAATTCCTTTAATATGTTAGGACTGGGAAAACCGTGGTAGCAATATGTTAGGATCGACATGATTAGATTAGTTTTGCGACAAGAATTGTATTAAGCAATATAATTGTGATTAGGTTGAATGAATGCATGCAGGAGACCGATTAATTAGTTACCCCCGACCTGGATGGAAAGATTGGAAGGGAAGGCTTGCTTAATTACAATAGGTGATACCTAATTAGTGCGAAAGCTAAGTTAGGGAGACCCTAGGGCGATTAGAGACTGAAAGGGTATAATCGTAGGTTTAAGGACCGAAAGGTGACGACCTCACTCTTTTGATTTCTCTCGCCTTAGTCTCTTTAGTTTAATTAAAACAATTAAAACCCCTACTGTGACCTTAGACAGACCGAATAGACAAGTAGATAGTAAACCTCCTCCCTGTGGAGATCGACCCTACTTATCGCTAACTTCTGTTAGTTATATTTAGGTATTTATTTTTGGTACATAACGACCGTATCACTTATCATATGAATGTAATTATATAAAATTTTGCAGGCCAAATGCCCATGACAATCTTAATGGTACTCTTCCTACGAAAGCCATCTCGACACCACCAAGAAGAGTGATAGTGCAATTTCAACCAAATATTACCTTTGATAGTTCAAATAAAAGAAATGATAAAAAATAATTCAAAAGAAATTAAATTGAAATTGAGTATCATACCTACGGTGTAACACCCGCAAATTTTCTAATCTCATTTATTCACTTTTAAATTATGAGATGTAATTTTAATCCTTCAAGTACGGATTTGATTTAATTATTTAATTAAATTCGTTTTATAATCGGTGTTCGCTCTTGATGCGTAATTTGTCCTTTTTGACTCGGAATTTAATTCCGTCAAACCCGTAATATTTTGTAATTGTCTTATACATATATTATAAGATCAAAGTGACCCCTACATAATACACCCACCAGATTTTAGAGGCCATCTAGCTTGCCTCCTACATTTTATTTTATTGCAAAAACAACCCTAATCTATACCATAGTTCGGCCCCTTGTCTTCATAGCTTCCTTATTTTATTTTTGGGTGGAATTTACCAATAATTGTGCCTTGTTGTCCCTTGCTTTGGCTGGTCACTTGCTCTATTTAAAGGACTCCATTTTCCTCTTCATTTCTTACATACAAACTACTACAATTCATACTTCAAAGCTCTTGCAATTTGAATCAATTCTTCTACTCTTTTTACTAGTTTACAAGCTTGTTTTCCACCATAATTTAGGAGAAACATATCAAGAGAATTCATCCTATTCCTTTCCTTCAAAACTCTAATTGTTATTGGTAATCTCTTCTTTGGTAAGAATAGTAATAATAATAGTCAAGGTAGTTTTATAGTCATCATAGTTTTATTTCATATACTTAATCGTGACATATGGAGCAATATACCATATGTGTTTTTATTTTATAGGTTATCAAGAAGACTCCGAAGAAGACGAGTATTTAATCGACTCGGACCTTGACAACTAAGGTAACAAAGGACGTTACTCGGTGTTACCATATATTTGTTGTAGTTGCTGGTATTAAGAACTTTGACATTTAGAGGACTTACTAATAATTTGGACTATAAATTGATAATAACTAATTTCGAAATTATGAGTAAAATGGCTATAAATTACTTTTCTGGAACATTTGACATATTATAAGTCACCATGAATTTTTATAGTAATTGTTTTGCATTTAAAGTATTTATTTCGTATTTTACATTATTGTTGCAATTCTTGCAAATATAGTATACTTGGACTGTTTTAATTAGTTTTAAAATACTTATACTAATTAACAATTTATGAAATTTTAATATAAGGCTGAGACATTATATATTAAGGTTGTGTTAAATTTTTAGCCCTCGAAACCTTCATTTCGTAATTTAAAGTAAATTGGAAGTTTTAGTCAAAACCGAAATTTGTTGATAAACGATTCGACCAGTCTGTTTGTAAAATTTATATCCCCTGTTTATATTTCGAATATTTAAAAATGTTGTGAATAAAATCCTGTTATTTTCAAGTCTAGGATCTACACAAAAATTTCATAACATTTGGACGTGTGGTTTGATCGAAAGCAAATATTTGTGAACATCTATCCAGAATACAACAATTCTGTCTTTAGCTCAAAGTTTAATTTGAAAAACATATTTATCCTTCGAAACATAAGCTCATATTTTTCATGAATAAACTTTAGGATGTCTAGTATCCTGTAAAATTTTAATTTACCTCAAAATATATTCTAAAAGTCGATTTATAAATTAAGACATTCTGGTTATCATTTTATGACTAATTCTGCAAATCAATTTATATACCCCTGCTACTTTCGTCATTACAAGTTTATCAAAGAATAAAAGTTGTAGCTAAAACCTTCTGGAAACCATGAAAATTGACCTTGCATCATTTCTATTTTTATATATTTAATTATGAATTTTACCGTAAAAATTTGTTCTTTTTGTAAAACTGTTTTTATGACTAAGTCTCAATAAAGGCCTAAATAATACATATCTTCATAAAGTACTTTCATTTAGACTTGATTTAAAGTATAAATCAGTAGCTTTATCATATGTAAACTTCAAATCATTTTATACCTTATAATTATACGATTAAAGTTTTCACTCAAGATAATAAAAGAGTAAGTTCACTTACAAACCTTGAAATAAGATACTACCTTTTGGGTATTTTTGAGTTTGGAATATTTGGAGGGAAGGCAAGGAATAATAAACTGAGGTATACTATTTTCTTACCACCATTTGATTTGTTACCCTGGGCTGAGCGGGGTTCCGTTGGTACAGATTGTCGTAGAGTCATGTACATGTACTTAGGCCGGGCCGAGCAGGGTTCCGTTATGGTTTGTGACTAGTGGGTTGGTGAGCGGGGTCCCCAACAATTAGCACATGGTAGGTGAGCGGGGTCTACGGTTTTTAGCGATATTGCCAGCATGTTAAAATCTAAGCCCGAACTATATTATTTCCATTCATTTGTTTGAGGAATTTTCTTTGTTAAGCATGCGATCGATTTGTTACGATCGTAATTTTGACATCATATTTTAATTACTTTTGTTATAATACTTCAATCTATTTTGATATATTATTTCTTCTATACCATTTATATTGTGTAACATGGCTGGGAGAACGTCTAGTTACTCCCCATTGTTACCGATTTTGGGTCGTTATGTTTATAACATGACGGGTATTCTTATGGATGGGATATCGGTGTGAGAGCTAGCGAGTAGTCGAAGATCCTACTCTCTTCTTGTTTTTCCTTTATGTTTTCAGTTGAACACTTTGAGGATTTTTGTTTTAGCCCTTTTTCTAGGAAAGTGGCATTTGTATTTGACCGAGCTTTGCAAATCTTCATAATTGAGAATTTTATATTCTCAATTTTTATCAGTTAGACTTTTATCATTGTGTTATTAATCCCGTTCGACAGTGATTCCGCCACTGTTTTGCACTAGATTTATAGGGGGATTACAGTTGGTATCAGAGCATCGCTGCTCCCGACGCTCACACATTGATCTGTAGGAATATGCCTAATAAATAATTTAGTGAGAGATGGGTAGAAACCAATAAGGACTTGGATGCTAGTTTATCTGTTTTTGCAAATCAGTGCTTAGCATTGACTAGGTGTTAACGTTCTTTTAAGATGGCCGGACGCGGACGTGGACGTGGACGTGGATGTCAACAGGAAGAGATTCCGGATCAGACAGCAATCAACCAAGCGATCATCAACTCGCTTAATCATCTGACCAACAGGATCGAAGACTTGGCCCCTCGCGGTAGAGGAAACGGTGGACAGCGAGAGTTCAGTTTTTCCCGAGCTGCCGGACAGATGGCGAAGAGCAGATTGACCTTCTTCAAGGGTGTCATTGACCCTGAGGCTCTAAGGCTGTGGATCAGACAGATGGAGCGACAGTTTGAAATCTGCGAGGTCCCAAACCAGCACATGGTGAACCTGGCCGTCCATTATCTGCAAGGTGAAGCCGACCATTGGTGGAGAATTGTTGGTTCCGCAGCCGCACTAGCACCTGGGTTCGGATGGACCGAATTCGTCACCATGCTTGAGAGAAGATTTTACCAAGAACTAAAACACCTAAGATCGAAGAGTTCATGGAATGCAAGCGGGGAAACCTATCGGTCCAAGACTTCACGACCTTTTCAACGGACTTGCGCACTTTGGCTTTGAGGAGCCGCTCCCGATGAGGCCCGAAGGGTTTTCTATTATCGCGGGAAGGCTGAAAGCGAGGTCACTCATTTGATGCCTCAAGACCTGGATACCGTAGAGAAGATCTACAATGTCGCCTTGCTAAATGAGAGATCCTTAGCTCGAATCAAGGAGGAGGCTGCCCCTGTTAATGTACCATCTCAGAAGAGGCCTTTTTCTTCTCCTACTTATTCTGCTCCCAAGAGGAATAAATCTCCTGGAGGTTCTGGACCTAAGAAACCTCACTTTACCTCCCGACCTGCCGGAAGAAGGCGATGAGAAGAAAGACTTCGTGAAGAAGGATGCCGTTTGCTATTCTTGCGGTGACCCTTATCATCCTGGGCTTACTTGTGGTGGTGACCCTATTATGCCTTCAAGTGCAATGAACCGGGTCATAAAGCTAACAGAGATGCCCGAAGAATGATAATCTTGGTACATCAATTGTTAAGATCGCTATTGCTTCTGCCACGACCGCAAAGACGGAGGTCTTGCTCGCCGTAAAGGTCGTATATTTGTCTTTGAGCCGAGCTGATGCCGAGGCTAACCGGATGTGATTCTTGATACGTACCTTGTTTCTGGACGTCATGCTTTTATTCTGTTTGACACTGGTGCATCTATATCCGTCATATCCTCTAAATTCGCTGAAAAAGCATCCCTGGTATCCATTCCTGCTGAGCCCGTTCCCATATCTTTACCTTCTGGTGAAGCTATATCTTGTGTTAAGGCATATGTTGACGTGCCTATTCTCATCGCTGGTGAGGTCTTTCCCACCACTCTTTTGGACTTCCCTCTGGGTGAGTTCGATGTGATCCTTGGTATAGATTGGCTGGCCCTTTATGACGCTCGTTTCCGGTCTTGAGATCGGAAGATTTCCTTGAAGAGTCCTGCGGTGGCCGGTTACCCACCATGGTGGTAGACGTCGGGGAGGGTATAAAGATCGTTTACGCCTTGAAACCGATGAGTCTACAAAGGAAGGGTTGTCAAGTGTTTCTATGCTCTGTTTCTTCATCTGCTTTGAGTTACACGAGCTTAAGGAGGTTCGTATCGTGAGCGAGTACCCGATGTTTTTCCCGAAGACTTACCTGGTATTCCTCCCGAGCGAGATGTTGAGTTCTCTATCGATCCGGTGCACAGTGCTTGGTCCGATTGCTAAAGCCCCGTATCGTATGGCCCTGCTTGAGTTACGAATCTGCTGGGAAGCGATTGGATGAGATGATCGAGAAGGACTTTATCCGCCCTAGCTCCTCGGCTTGGGGTGCCCCTGTCCTCTTTGTGAAGAAGAAGGATGGTTCTATGCGGTTGTGCATCGACTACGAGAGCTTAACCGTGTTACGATAAAGAACAAGTACCCTCTACCCGTATCGATGACCTTTTTGATCGGTTGAAGGGCGCTTCCGTCTTCTCTAAGATCGATCGAGATCTGCTACCATCGATCCCTGTCGAGAGTCCGATATTCATAAGACCGCCTTTTGCTCAAGGTATGGTCACTATGAGTTCAAGGTTATGCCTTTCGGTTTAACCAACGCCCCTGCGGTGTTTATGGATCAGATGAATCGGACCTTCCAAGAATTCCTTGACAAGTGTGTGGTGGTCTTCATCGATGATATTCTTCTACTCTAAGTCCGAAGCCGAACATGTTGAACATCGAGGATTGTTCTGGGCATCTATGAAGCGAAGTGGTATGCAAAGTATTCGAAATGTGAGTTTTGGCTCTCCGAGGTAGCTTTTCTTGGCCATATTATCTCGAAGGAAGGAATTAAGGTGGATCCTGCAAAGATTTCTGCTATCTCTGATTGGTCTAGTCCATCTAATGTTGGTGAGATTCGTAGTTTCTTGGGTCTTGCAGGCTATTATAGAAGGTTTGTTAAGGATTTTTCCAAGTTAGCCCGTCCGATGACTCAACTTCTAAAAAAAGAATCCAAGTTTCTATGGTCCGAGGCTTGCGAAAAGGCGTTCCAAGAGCTCAAGAAGCGTCTTACTTTTTTGTGCTAACTTTGCCTGAAGACGGTGTTGGCTTTAATGTGTTCTGTGATGCTTCTAAGCATGGGTTAGGCTGTGTGCTAATGCAAGAAGGTAAGGTGATCGCCTATGCATCTAGGCAGTTGAAGGTTCACGAAGTAAACTACCCTACCCACGACTTGGAGTTAGGCTGCGTGGTTCATGCTCTTAAAATTTGGCGTCATTACTTGTATGGTGTGAAGTGTAAGGTTCACACGATCACAAGAGCTGCGTCATATTTTCACGCAAAAGGATTTGAACGCAAGACAGAGACGCCGGATTGAGTTGGTGAATGACTACGATCTGGAGTCTGTTGTACTATGAAGGAAGAGCTAATGTTGTTCTTTGATGCTTTGAGCCGGAAGAATGTTCATTCCCTTATCCCTTGCTCTGCTTTACCCGAAGCTCTGGTTCGCGAGTTCGAGAAAATGTCCATTGGCGTGGTCCTCAATGATCCTGCCGTTTGTGTTAACTCCTTGGTGGCTGAACCTGACCTCTTTCAGGAGATCCGTGAGAAGCAGTTGGTTGACTCTTTTGTTCTTGAGATCCGTGTGAAGATGGGTCTTGGGAAAGTCATCGACTTTGCTAATGACTCCAGTGGAGCTTTGAAGTTTAAGGGTCGTTGGGTTGTACCTAAGGATGATGATTTGAGAAAGAAGATTTTCGATGAGGCTCATAAAACTCCTTTCTCTGTGCATCCTGGTGGCGACAAGATGTACAAGGACCTAAGGCTTCACTTCTGGTGGCCGCATATGAGAGATGAGACTGCTGCTTATGTGAGTAGATGCATGACTTGTCAACGTGTCAAGTTTGAGCATAAGAGACCTGGAGGTTTGTTGCAACCACTACCAATTCCCGAATGGAAATGGCAGTGTGTGGCTATGGATTTCGTAATGGCCCTACCGAGGACTGTATCTGGTAGGAATGGTATTTGGGTTGTGGTGGATCGTTTAACCAAGAGTGCTCGCTTCATCCCGATTCGCGATACTTGGAGTTTGGAGCGACTTGCTGAGACCTACGTTGCCGAGGTGGTACGACATCATGGTGTTCCCTTGGAGATAGTATCCGATCGTGATCCGAGGTTCTGTTCTAAGTTCTGGAAGGCTCTGCAGAAGGCTTTAGGTACCCGGTTGCTGATGAGCACTTTGCTTTTCATCTTTACTGCGATGGTCAATCCGAGAGAACAATCCAAACCTTGGAGGATATGCTCCGTGCCTGCGCTTTGGATTTTCAGGGAAACTGGGAGAGACATCTACCTTTGGTTGAGTTTTCATATAACAACAGTTATCACGCTTCAATCAAGATGGCTCCTTTTGAGGCTCTTTACGGACGTCGTTGCCGTAGCCCTGTGTGTTGGGATGAACCTGGAGATGTGTTGGCCCTTGGACCAGATGTGATTGCCGCCACTATCGATCGAGTTCAGTTGATCCAGTCCCGTATGAAAGCTGCCCAGGATCGTCAGAAGTCTTATGCCGATGTTCGCCGTCGACCTTTGGAGTTCGAGGTTAGTGATTTGGTTTTCCTGAAGGTATCTCCAATGAAAGGAGTGAAACGGTTTGGAATTAAAGGCAAGCTTAGTCCTAAGTTCATAGGACCATATCCGATCGTTGAGAGAGTTGGCGAAGTGGCTTACAAGCTCAAGCTACCCGCTTCGATGGGTAAGACTCACGACGTGTTCCATGTATCCCGTGAGGAAGTACGTTAGTGACCCCGCGCATGTGATCGAACCGGAAGTTTTAGAGATCGAACCAGGACGACCTATGAGGAGAGACCGATCCGGATAAGCGATAGGAAGGAAAAACGCCTTAGGAATAAAGTGGTGCCTTTAGTGAAGGTTCTCTGGCGTTGCAACCGCTTCGAGGAGGAGACTTGGGAGACCGAATCTTCTATGCGCATTAAGCACCCTCACCTCTTCGATTAAGGAAATCTCATTTCCCTATCAACACTCTTTAACTCCTTTCAAGTTTCGGGGACGAAACTTTTTCTTAGTGGGGGAGGTTGTAACACCCGCAAATTTTCTAATCTCATTTATTCACTTTTAAATTATGAGATGTAATTTTAATCCTTCAAGTACGGATTTGATTTAATTATTTAATTAAATTCGTTTTATAATCGTGTTAAGCTCTTGATGCGTAATTTGTCCTTTTTGACTCGGAATTTAATTCCGTCAAACCCGTAATATTTTGTAATTGTCTTATACATATATTATAAGATCAAAGTGACCCCTACATAATACACCCACCAGATTTTAGAGGCCATCTAGCTTGCCTCCTACATTTTATTTTATTGCAAAAACAACCCTAATCTATACCATAGTTCGGCCCCTTGTCTTCATAGCTTCCTTATTTTATTTTTGGGTGGAATTTACCAATAATTGTGCCTTGTTGTCCCTTGCTTTGGCTGGTCACTTGCTCTATTTAAAGGACTCCATTTTCCTCTTCATTTCTTACGTACAAACTACTACAATTCATACTTCAAAGCTCTTGCAATTTGAATCAATTCTTCTACTCTTTTTACTAGTTTACAAGCTTGTTTTCCACCATAATTTAGGAGAAACATATCAAGAGAATTCATCCTATTCCTTTCCTTCAAAACTCTAATTGTTATTGGTAATCTCTTCTTTGGTAAGAATAGTAATAATAATAGTCAAGGTAGTTTTATAGTCATCATAGTTTTATTTCATATACTTAATCGTGACATATGGAGCAATATACCATATGTGTTTTTATTTTATAGGTTATCAAGAAGACTCCGAAGAAGACGAGTATTTAATCGACTCGGACCTTGACAACTAAGGTAACAAAGGACGTTACTCGGTGTTACCATATATTTGTTGTAGTTGCTGGTATTAAGAACTTTGACATTTAGAGGACTTACTAATAATTTGGACTATAAATTGATAATAACTAATTTCGAAATTATGAGTAAAATGGCTATAAATTACTTTTCTGGAACATTTGACATATTATAAGTCACCATGAATTTTTATAGTAATTGTTTTGCATTTAAAGTATTTATTTCGTATTTTACATTATTGTTGCAATTCTTGCAAATATAGTATACTTGGACTGTTTTAATTAGTTTTAAAATACTTATACTAATTAACAATTTATGAAATTTTAATATAAGGCTGAGACATTATATATTAAGGTTGTGTTAAATTTTTAGCCCTCGAAACCTTCATTTCGTAATTTAAAGTAAATTGGAAGTTTTAGTCAAAACCGAAATTTGTTGATAAACGATTCTGAAATGATCTGTTTGTAAAATTTATATCCCCTGTTTATATTTCGAATATTTAAAAATGTTGTGAATAAAATCCTGTTATTTTCAAGTCTAGGATCTACACAAAAAATTTCATAACATTTGGACGTGTGGTTTGATCGAAGCAAATATTTGTGAACATCTATCCGAATACAACAATTAAATCTTTAGCTCAAAGTTTAATTTGAAAAACATATTTATCCTTCGAAACATAAGCTCATATTTTTCATGAATAAACTTTAGGATGTCTAGTATCCTGTAAAATTTTAATTTACCTCAAAATATATTCTAAAAGTCGATTTATAAATTAAGACATTCTGGTTATCATTTTATGACTAATTCTGCAAATCAATTTATATACCCCTGCTACTTTCGTCATTACAAGTTTATCAAAGAATAAAAGTTGTAGCTAAAACCTTCTGGAAACCATGAAAATTGACCTTGCATCATTTCTATTTTTATATATTTAATTATGAATTTTACCGTAAGGTCAGTTTTACTTTTTTGTAAAACTGTTTTTATGACTAAGTCTCAATAAAGGCCTAAATAATACATATCTTCATAAAGTACTTTCATTTAGACTTGATTTAAAGTATAAATCAGTAGCTTTATCATATGTAAACTTCGAAATCATTTTATACCTTATAATTATACAGTTAAAGTTTTCACTCAAGATAATAAAAGAGTAAGTTCACTTACAAACCTTGAAATAAGATACTACCTTTTGGGTATTTTTGAGTTTGGAATATTTGGAGGGAAGGCAAGGAATAATAAACTGAGGTATACTATTTTCTTACCACCATTTGATTTGTTACCCCGGGTGAGCGGGGTTCCGTTGGTACAGATTGTCGTAGAGTCATGTACATGTACTTAGACCGGCCGAAAGCAGGGTTCCGTTATGGTTTGTGACTAGTGGGTTGACGAGCGGGGTCCCCAACAATTAGCACATGGTAGGCTGAGCAGGTCTACGGTTTTTAGCAGAGATTGCCAGCATGTTAAAATCTAAGCCTGAACTATATTATTTCCATTCTGTTGTTTGAGGAATTTTGCTTATTAAGCATGCGATGATGATTTGTTACGATCGTAATTTTGACATCATATTTTAATTACTTTTGTTATAATACTTCAATCTATTTTGATATATTATTTCTTCTATACCATTTATATTGTGTAACATGGTGGGAGAACGTCTAGTTACTCCCCACTTTCGTGGTTTTATGTTTATAACATGACGGGTATTCTTATGGATGGGATATCGGTGTGAGAGCTAGCGAGTAGTCTCAAGATCCTACTGTTCTTCTTCCTTTTTTTCCTTTATGTTTTCAAATAACACTTTGAGGATTTTTGTTTTAGCCCTTTTTCTAGGAAAGTGGCATTTGTATTTGACCGAGCTTTGCAAATCTTCATAATTGAGAATTTTATATTCTCAATTTTTATCAGTTAGACTTTTATCATTGTGTTATTAATCCCGTTCGACAGTGATTCCGCCACTGTTTTGCACTAGATTTATAGGGGGATTACATACGGATAGACCAATCAATTATAGTGAGCGATTTTTTGTTGTATCAAAAAGATGACTTCAACTATAATCCCAATTGAAATCCTTGATTGAAATTGGATGATTTTCTTAATTAGGGTTAGAGATTTGAGATAATAAAATGGCGCCTTTTAATTTAGCCTTTGATGATTTTCTTAATCCATGGTTTTGATGAAGTAGAAGAAACGTGTTGTTAGGTAGATGTTTCTGTTTTTTTTTTAATTCCCTTTTTTTTAATTCCCCTTCAATTTAGCCTTTGATTATTTTCTTAATCCATGGATATGATGAAGTAGAAGAAACGTGTTGTTAGTTGGATGTTTCTAGGTTTTTTTTAACTCCTTTTTTTTAATTCCCTTTCAATTTAGCCTTTTATGGTTTGTATCCCCCAAAATTAAAATGGCGCCTAACTTTCATATTGGCAATTAGCAAGGCGGTAAATGAAAATTTTCATAGGAATATGTAACACTAGTGTTGCTCAAGTTTTGCGACAAAATGCAATATTTGTATCAAAATGTTGCACTTATAGTAATACAATGCAACACTTTTCTTAAAGTGATGCCCTTTATAAGTAAAAGCAACATTTTTGAATAAAGTGTTGCATAATTACCTCAATATTGCAACATAAGCATAACATGTTGCATACGAAATGTTGCATTACGTCCATTTTTGTAGTAGTGTCATCGAAAATTTCCTTTGCAATATTATTTGGTGTTGGTGACATATCCTTTTAGTCACACCTTATTCTTCCTTTTTATAATTGGATAATCACCTTATCAAATTGTTAACTTTTGCAACAAGTAATAAATGGTTGACCTTGTCACCTAATGTTGTTGTTGTTGACCGTATATTTGAGAGAAGTCAAGGGATATGGTTGTTGCTATTTCCACTTACTAATACTCCTTATTATACAAGCATTTTGCCCACATTTATTTATCATTCTTTATAAATAAAAAAAAGAGAGAAACAAAATCCTAAAACTCCTCTCAAGGAGTCATGACATATATCAGCCAAACATCATCATTTATTCATCATTATTTTGCTCTTATTCATCTCCTTTCGTCCGTTTTCAAAGGGTAACTGACTATCCTTTATCAGTTTTTGCTAATTTTTACCTTAGTTTAACAAACATGTGATTAATTCATATATATAGTATTTTGTTTTGAAGGATTTCCTGACGATCCACAAGAAGACAAGTTTATTGTGCATTTGGGCAGCGACTAGAGGTAACTCTTAAGGGCGTGACTCGATGTTTCATCAGTTTTATGAGTAGCTGTCTGATTATGCAGTTTTTAATGTTTAATATGTTAATTATGCAAAATTCGTTTTTATGGTGTATAAAATTTATGATAAGACCTCGGAATATGAAAGGATGAGCATGTAAAATTTCAAGTATAAATTCGTTAGTTTGTTATTTTAATTAAAAGAAATCGTCATTTAGTCATAATAATGAGTTTTAACCAATTTTGATGTATTAATTATTAAATTATGAAATAATTTCATGATATTGATTATTTTCAGTCCTATGATTTATGTTGATATTTAAGAAATTTTAATATCCGATTTATAGGTTTAATTTATAATTAAAAGTATTTAATCTTTGTTTAGGCAGAATTGATGTTTGATTTTTAATAGTTAGTTTTTAGAATTTTTAATTTTCGTGTGTTATTTTACTGGCTCAAATGATGAATTTAAGAACGATACAAATTTTTATATGAGCTGTTTTGGGTCGATTTATATTTCTAATAATTGAAATACAAATCTAGTTGTTTTAGAAATGTATTTATAATAAATGGAATTCGTGACTTTTGGTTTCTGAAAAAATTATTTGTGGTCTTTTTACGTCATTACAGAATGTTACAAATTTTCTTAAGGACCCGTTTGGTCAGAAGCTATTTTTATTAAATCAATTGGTGTTTTCGGTTTTATTGTCAATTTGGTTTTTAATTCGGTTAAAATACAAAATGAATATATTTTAACGATATTTTAAATTCTGGTCAGTGTTGGTATTATTAGTGACCACGTCAAATTTCATGAGTATCGAAGTTAAACTCGATTTTATAAACATAAAACACTGTTTTGGTTAAACCGAGTAAATAATGGTTTTGAAGTTAATTTATGGAGAAAGGTATTATGGTCTTTTTTCATATGATTTCAGAATATGTTAGGGCCTGTTTTATAAGAAGTATTTGAATAAAATTATTTTATCATTTTAAATGATGGATTAGTATTTAAATTGGATTACCCCAATTTAGTAATAAGAGAATAACTTATATTTTCTAACTTCTTAAATGACATTGTTTATAACATCATAAATTACTATTTTCATAATATTTCTACTATGAGAAGGTATTTATTCTAAGTAAAATTCTATTTATGGAAAGTTACTATTTTTGGAAGTTGCCTTCTTGGAAGGTTTTCTCTTAAAGAATTTGAATAATGAACACTTTTAAAATGGTTTTGAATACTTATGGAACAGTTAAGTGTAAGGCTTAGAATAATAAACTTAGGATATGCTTAATTTTGCCATTAGCTATAGAACTGATGATTTTCATCGGTGGTCATCTGAGAGTGTTGCACCCCGGGAGTTATGTACATACAATTAGACTAGGGCCTCGCATTGCGGAGTAAGACGCTGCCCTAGTATGGTTGCGGAACCGCGGTACTTTAGCATAGTCCGAGTGAAAATCTAGACTAAGACACTAAGCTGGTTTTCCATAAGGAGTATTTGATATTGTATCTTATACTTTAATGTTTTTTTGAACTTGATTTGGATTTTCAATTGTTCAAATGTTATTTATGTTTTAACACAGTATGATTTACTTAGGTTTCATATTTCAAGTAATTGTCGTTTCAGCATTTGCTTGTTTTAACTTGATGAAATGTGGCTGGGAGAACGCCTTAGTTACTCCCCAATGATGGTGGCTATTATGTATATAACATGACAGGTTCTGGACGTTGCTGGGGTTCGAGTGAGAGCTAGCGAGTAGTCGATCCTACTCCTTTATTTCTTTTCGTTTAAGTTGGTTTTAGTTTGAACACTTTGCAGGAAATTTTATTTTCGCCCTTTTTATAAAAGTGGCAATTGTTTAGACTTAACCATTTGTTTTTTTTTTCTATAATTGAGAATTTCCACATTCTCGTTATAATAATACTTAGTTTCGTTTTATCATTGTGATTTAATCCTATTCGACAGTGTTTCCGCCACTGTTTTGCACTAGTTTTTGTAGGGGATTACATTGTGTGGGACTAATAATCCAAGAACTAGCTAACTACGAATAAATCCGTGTACGATAAATATTTTTTTAGAATAATTGTGAGAACTATATATAATCTACTATTATATCACCGAATTTTTTCTTCAAACTGGTTTCAAATTCGTATCAAATTCATAATAGACGTTAAAAATGTATTAAACTGCCAAATATAAAAAATTATGCGGTTAGGCCGGCTACATCAATTTCTACTTTCTAAATTCCAATTCATCTATGTGTTTTTATTCACTTAATTATTTACCGCGGTTTTGCGTATGGCTGATTATTAAACTTATTAATTTGTCATGTACTAATTGTATATTTAAACGCGCAATAGTTTTTACAGTAGCTTTTCATAGTTTTTTTTGGAAAATTTCCATTTTGGTCCTTGAGGTTTGGGTTAATTCCACTTTAGTGCCTTGAGGTTTGCATAATTCCACTTGGTGTCCTGAGGTTTTGACTACTACCCACTTTGGTAACCTGAGTTTTGAATAAAATTTCATTTTGGTGACCTAAAACATTTAATAGTTAACTTTTATCTTAATTACATTTTCAGTAAAATAAAGTGCAAAATTGGATATTAAACTGTAAACAAAATAGTATAATCAACATAATATTGCAAGAAAATGCCTTTATGTTCAAAATATTTTTTTAGTACTCCCTCCATTCATCTTTTATCTTCTCATTTTAATAAAATACTTCCCACATATATTAGAAAAGTGGGAAGATAAAAGATGAATGAAGGGAGTATAAAATACTAAGAATGTTATGGATAGGTTACTAAAGTAGGAAGTAGTCAAAACCTCAAGGTACCACAGTGAAATTATGCGAACCTCATGGCACTAAAGAAAAATTAGGCTGAACCTCAGGGCAGCAAAGTGGAAATAGTTTTTTTTTTTGTTAATGGTTAACTATGAGGTATCTCATATGGGTTTAATTGAATATAAAGTACTTCTTAGTGCAATAAATTAGGTCAAACTCACATATATATTGGTTAAGAAGTGAAACGATTATGCATATATATTTAGTAATTTGATGCCATTTTCTTAAAATTGAAACTCTTTTCTAAAATTTGTTCACTTTGTTATTATAAATAAAGAGTAGAATAAAAATGTAAGATAATGAGACTTGATTTTGTTAATAAATAACATTTCAAATAAACAAAAATTAGTTATAATTTTAATAGATATAATCTAAAACTAATCGAGTTTAAGAATGGTATCCTAATATCCTACTCCCTCCAATCCACACAAAACACTTGATTTGTTTTTTGGAGGTCAAATTTTGTAAAGTTTGACCGTTAATTCACTCAAAAATATCTCACATCTAAAAAATTAGATTTCGTATTATATATTTCACATGAAGTTCATAGGGAACAACCAGTCTTAATGATAGATAGTCAAAAACAAATTTGTATTGTTTAGAGATCTAACAAAAATCCTCCAAATAGGCTACATATATAATTGAGATACATGTTATTTTGCGTACCACCATTCAACATTTACACTGTCGTATGCTTACATAATGGAATATTGGTAGATGTTGTAAGTTAATCTAATTTGTAAACCTTATAAAACCAGTCTCAGTTATCACGTGCTCATTTTATGGAATTAAACCACATTTTTGGGAAAGACGTTTTAAAATAACTAAAATCGGGGGTGCGTACAATAAAAATTGGTAATTACATAATAAAACTGTGTCTTCGGATGCTATACAACTGATATAATTAATACCAAAAAAAGTAGCTTTTATGTTAAATGGACTGATGATCCATGAACAATTAACTAAGTCAACCAAAAAGTTTTCTATGTTCCGATTTTCAACATAGTTGGACTTTTTTTTAAACTTAGTTTACTTCTACTACGAAACCATGATAATGTAAACAAACGTGTGAATTCTTAGAACATTCAACTTGCATATTGTTAAAGATGATCCTAACGGGAGCCTCATGCATCCTATGTAATAGAATTACATATATTTTTGTACTGTTGTTTAGAGACTATTAATTTTATTAGAGTTTAGTATGGATTTGATTTTACGAGAAGTATATAAAGAGCAAAACACTCTCTTAATGCTAGATACTCAAGGTAAACTTATGCTATAGGCCGGAGATCTAACAATTTCTCTAAACACACTTAATATAGATAATTATGATACTTGTTGCTTTACTTAACACCATTTAGTTTTACGTAGTTGTTATAGCTTAAAATAATTTGCAAAACTCATAAAGATCTGTCTCATTTATTAAGGGCGGTTCATTTGGTGAGCTGCACTATGTTTATGGAGATAACTATTGTATTTAATTAAAACCAGTAATAACTATAACAATAATGGAAGAACTAATTACATACTCTTACTATGTCATTTGATGTTTAACAACTGAAATGATAACTACTAAATGACAAAACTTCTATGCTAAATGACTAATAGTTCATTGATGATCAACTAGACCAACCACGAACTTTTGTATATCAATGATTTAAACATAACTAGTGTAAGACCCGTGAAATTCACGGGGTTATTTAAAATTTTTAGAAATTAAAATTTATTTACTTAATATGAGAAATGAATATAGGAAGACGAATTTAATCATTATAAATAAATAATTAACACGCCTATATATAGTTTTGGTTGGTGCCCCAATCTCGATTGACCTACTTTATCTTATAAGAAACAGAGTTACATTGACTTGACTAATTCTTAGATTTACCATTTCAATCTTGTTTAATTATGATTAAATTAAAATTTACAAACTTGATTATAAAACGCATTCCATGCTCCCGTTGTGTGTACTATTGTTACCTCACTACTCATTCAATTAATATTGTTACTCTCAACTACTGTTAATTTTATTATCATTGTTATTAACATTAATTTCACTACTCGTGTTGTGAATACTGTCACTTTCGCTACCATCGTTGATATATTTTTACTTTATTACTCGCATTGTTGATTATAATTATTTCATGACGTATGTTCAATAATGAGCTAATTTCAAATTGTAAAAACCTTGAGTTTGAAATAGAGGTTAAATGTGTTAATAGTGAATATAAAACATATAAAAAATGATTTGTCGTGTTCATTGTCCTGGACATACACTAAAATGAAAACGTCTCAACTTAGATTTTTTTTTCAAAAAGTACTTGTATAAGGTGTCTTGCACAATCTACATAGTATAAAAGCTAAGTTTTTTCTTGGCTTCTGATTGGCTGATGAGTTTTTATATGTGGGTCCTCCATGTTTTCTATTATATTTAATTACCCTCTCTGCTCAACCCAATTCCTATTCCTATCTCTCATTCTTTATTTTAACTATTATGTTAAAACATAAGTTAAAATGTCACAATTTACTTATAATGTTGCAATTTACATACATTCAACGGGTGTAACATGTCAAATATCTTTAATATAATTCTAATAAAATACGGTTGTATATTATATGGTATTCAAATTTAATATTTATCAAATATTCGAATCTCTAAATATGGACTATTTATATTGTCTCGGTATTGAACACTTAATCACGCTCAGTTATATATTCATGTATCTAATGATATCGCCTGCTATTACGACCCATGCATTTTTTGCATGGGTATAAAACTAGTTATTTTTTTTAAAAAAAAAAACTTGTGTATTTTGTGTTTCAAAATCCCTCTTTCATTTGGTATATTTTTTCGTAACAATAGTACCTTGTTTATCTTATATTGTGACAATTTTCTCATTTTATAATATACTTACTTATTTTTATTACTTTTTGTATTTTTACATTAATTTGTAATTGTTTATTTTTTTTTTAAAGAAAATGCCCAATTTGGAAAATAGACTTTCTTTTTATTTGATTAGAAGAAAAATAAAACTTTTGAAATGAACAACAATGGGCCATAATTATTGGACTCACTTTTCAGTCAAGTAAAACTTGTGAAATGACCAACCGGAAAAATAATATCCTTGCCTTCATCTTCCATTTTATCAAATTAATTTCCAATAGTTCATCCCTCGTAATTCATTAACCCATCTCTCTAATCCTCTAATGTTGACCTCTATTCAAGACCAAAATGCCTCAAAACCCAAAAAACACTAATCCCCACGTCGATTGTGGCCATCACATCTGCGAGAATGCGCTGAATCGTCCCCTTCTACCTTTGTTGTGTTGAGATGGTGAAGTTGGGCAGATTTGAAGATGATTAATAGAATCAAATTGTTCAAAACTAAAATAAAATGTCTCAAGAAATATAAATTGATTCGAAGGCTGTGTTGAAATGGTGATTTGATGATGGAATTGAAATTCTTTTATGGTAGATGAATGCACTGCTCACCTACTTAATAATAATAGTGAAAATACTTGGTAAAAGTGTTGTCTTATTTGGCAGGCCATTTTCTGGAAAGGCTTTATGGGGCTTGGTGTAGAGGATGAAAATAGAATTACAGTTTTGCCCTTCATTTCCTACTTAGTAAGTGAAATATAGGAGTTTTTGGACATTTTTGCCCAATTTATGAGAGACCTCCAAAATGTTTTTTCTGAATGCTCATAGTGCCACGTCAGCTGTTTAAGCGTCTTCTTTAATATATATAATGATGATTGAACTTCTTTTATCAACTATAGACTATATTTATACATATGATTCTAATAGGAACTCTGTGCATTGCACGGGCTTTTCAACTAGTATAGTCAATAAAATATAATAAAGAGTAACGGGAGACACGCATAAGCCGTACTCCGCATAAGCCAGGATTTATTGAATACAATTTACAAGAACTATTAAAAGATTAAAAGAAAAAAAGGAAATTAATTAACAAGGGATCTTAGAAGTAAACCACTCCATGACATGAAGAGGTGCTTTAATCAATTCAAGTGCCAATTCCACAAGCACCGTCACACAGAAACAACACGGACATAACTCAAGGTCAACCTACAATCACCAATTCAAACCATTAATTAATTCAATTTACCGTAAATTAGCGTATTTTAATCAAAGATAAACAAATAATTAGGACGGAGAATATATAAGTGAATGAAAAATACCCGACGATCCAGACGATAACGCCGACAATGGAGACAAGAAGGGCCAAGAATGCGAAGGGTAGACCCAATAGAAACCCCAATGGCCTGCAATCACCACAACACATTTTCTTTAATTTTGGTAGAAAATAATGGGGTTTTCAAGTTTGAAGTTTGAAGGTAATGGTGTTTGTGGGGGGTTATGGTGGGAGAAGTAGTTATTAGTAGTAGTTGTTTGTGTCGGCTAATTGCGGAAGATTGAAGGTGTGTTTTTTTTTTTTTTAAACCCACAGAGATAAATATATTACTCTAACGAAATATAGCGACTTGCTACATCAGGTTGTTTCTCAATCCAAACAGAGCGACCCGAGACTACTGGTAGCGCATGAGCCAAAGCGTGAGCTACCTTATTGTTCTTACGAGACACAGAAGAAAAAACAACAGAAACAAAAGAATTACAAAGACGTAAAATATCGTCCAACACAAGAGCGAAAACACTGCGACCCGTTTTCCTTCATTTCAGCCCTTCTATAACTTGAGAACAGTCGCTTTCGACGATCACCGCATCATGACCTGCCTTTACCGTCTCTTCAAGACCTTCGAGCACTGCCACCGCTTCAGCAACATGGGCTTCCTACACCTCTGGTCTCCGAGCTGCCATGCTCCATAACACCTTCCATGCATTATCCCTACACACCCCACCTATTCCCACACCAATGCCTTCCTTAACCCCCGCATCGACGTTCAATTTAACCCAGCCTTCCCCAGGAGCCGTCCACCCCCTTTCTTTCTCAATCTGTCCCTCATCTGCCTGCCTCCCCTCCCGTTTAGTCTGCGCCACCCTATCCCCCTCAATCTCCTCCAAGACCCGTTGAACACGACTAACCACCATGTCAATCTCACCCTTCCCCCCTTCCCCCCCCCCCCGAAGACCTCCTGATTTCGCACCTCCCACAACGCCCAACACCCAACCATCAACAGCCCATAATCCCTTTTGTCGATCTCCCTCCAACAACCCTCAACCCAATCCCTTATCCCACCAAGCCCCCCGACCTCCTGAAACTACACCCCCAACCTTTCCCAAACCTCGCTTGCAAACCACAATCACGAAATAAATGAATACTTGACTCGACTTGACACTGACACAAAGGACACAAGACATCCTCCCTACCGACCCGAAAAGATAAATTTACCTTGGTTGCTAGCGCGTCATTCCACAGCTGCCAGAAGAAGAGCTTGATCTGTGGCCACACTTGAACTTTCCAAAGGTTATTCCATATCCATTTACTTCGTTCCCATGTCGATGGCTCAGAAGTATCACTCTCAATCCCCACTAAAAGCTTGTAGGCAGAGCGAACATAATACTCCCCGTCCCTCTCCACAGCCCAGTACCACATATCATCATTGTTCTCCTCACTCAACCGAATGTTGCGCACTCTTTCCCTCTCAAACGGCAGCAAGTACATCGAAAGCTTCTCCTCACTCCAAGCTCCTCCACCCGTGACCATAAGGTCAGACACCTTCATCCCCACATTCGCCCCAAAGCACGGAGATAGGACCTTCCCCGTCTGCGTATTCGGTATCCACTGATCACCCCAAACCAAAGTGTCTAAGCCGTTCCCAATACGTCGACGCAGACCATTTAATAAACCGTCCCTCGCACTTAAAAATACTCCGCCAAGTATAGCTCGGATTATGCCCCAGATTTGTCGTTAAGAAATCACGCCCGTGGTAATATTTACCTCGCATCAATTGAGCCCAGAGACAGTCCGGTGATGTTAACAAACGCCATGCTTGCTTACCTAAAAAAGCTTGATTCGACTTGAAGAAATCTGGAAATCCCATTCCCCCTATGCACTTGGGTTTATACATTTGATTCCACGACACCCAAGAAATGCCCTTCTTACCATCCTCATGACCCCACCAAAACCTCGAGATCATTCTCCGTAGATCGTCACAAAAAGCAGCTGGAAGTTTAAAAATACTCATCACATAGGTAGAGAGTGAATTGGCCACAATTATATATATATATATATATATATATATATATATATATATATATATATATATATATATATATATATATATATATATATATATATATATATATATATAATTTTTATATTGGTAGCTCTAATTTGAGATATCCTTAACATATCTTCTGATTTTGCTTCTACTGAAATGTTTTTCTAAAAAGCATGCATATGTTTTTTTAGAAATTGATTTTTTATAATCTTCCTATAACATTTACGCTATTTTATTAGGGCGTTTTTGCAGATTATCTACGAGTCATGCTTGTGTTCATCTAACATGGTCGTGGTCTCGTGACGAGGAGCGAGAAATAAGCTCTTTGCTTAATCAACGTATTTGATACAACTCGCTATTATTAACGCAAGAACCACTTGATTAGATGGACGAAAACATAATCAGTTACTCAATTTGGGAGACGAATCAACTATTGCACCGTCAAATGATTCTTTTTGCGTGCAAAAATGTTGGTGTTATTCCTGTAAAACAGAAGATAGACATCCTGGTAAAATAGAAGACATCGTTCAATTCATGTAAAACACTAGGAGTACCAGGGGACAAAAACGGGTCTACAGTCAACGCCAAATATCTATCCTGATCGATAACACCAGAATATTAGTCTTAGCTCCTTACCGTGGTTGTACACGACTTGGAACTGAAAGAGTGAAAGTCACCCAAATCAACTAAAAGATCCAGGAAGTCCACGCAGAACCGAGTTACTTAGTCTTCCCTCAGTTCGAGTTCGAGCTTGAACTGCGGCTGATTTTCTCAAAGTCAATTACACCAACAGCTTAATTATGTTGCTTTTACTCCCTTAATTTTTTTATAATCATTTAGCTTCACGTATTCACATATACATATATCAAATCAATAAGCGTAATAGTAATTGTCTAAAATAGTCTAGAACGAGTAGTAGAGTAGTATTTTCTGCGCAACCGAGCAGAGGGACTTACTTTGTATCAATCTATTGAGTATCCGCCATGAAAATCCAATTGAGTATCAAATATAATAGTAATAATTGATGAAATATTAGTATTAGAGACAAATGACAGTCGACCATGTGTAAACACAAATACATAATCAAAGAAATAATTCAAATGACCTATCGGTTGTAGTCAACTAGCCTTTTCTCGTGCCATCTCTTACCATCTTCAATCTGCTCGATCGGGTGTTGGTGGAGGAATCCATAATGACCAAAATCGTGTCATTGAGAGATCCCATGAGTCTAGAATAAGCGTTATGGATCCGTCTTTCAAATCAAACACCCTTAAATCATCTGCTATATAAACCGAATCTGACTTTAAACCAGAACTACATTGCTCAATTGGGACTGCAAATAAAGGAGTCACTTCTTTGCATTTCGTTTAGAACAACTCAACTAATAACGATCATCATGGTAATTTTGTTGACTGTTATGGTACATTAGCTATGTTTGGAGTCATATTTGAAGATCACGTGAAAGGTGTATGATCAAAATTTCAATTGTTGATCTCATGCACTTGCGGAGTATAGATATTAGTTATTTTACTATTTGCAAAGTAACGAGAGATACAAGAATCACAGACTATTTCAGTAATTTAAGTGTTTTTATATATCATTTTGTAATACTACGGTTTTCTATATCTATGGGTACTCTATCGAGTGGTACCTACTCTGTCGAGTAAGTATATTTTTATATGAAACAGTATTCTGCCTGATGGGTACTCGATCGAGTACGTGTGGCATTCGATCGAGTAAGGGGCACTCGATCGAGTAAGTCACATACTCGATCGAGTAAGTGTGTTTTACGGATTTGTTTTGACAGGTTTTTCTAATAACGCGAGATTAATATAAAAGGCTTCCGTCATTTTCTTTAATCAGTTTTCACTTTTCTAAAAACCTTTCAAGAGAGGAAAAGAGTTACGTCGTTCTCATTCTTCGTGTTATTGGAAAATCCCAAGGCTAAGTTCGTCGGATCGTCTCATTCGTTATATCGTTGAGTTCGTCGTGTCGAGGGTAATATTCTAGTATAGTTTTTATATCGTTTCATTGATTTTAGTTGAAACCCCAATTGGGTAATATGGGGGTTTTGGGGAGTATTGTTGATGTTAGATTGTGATTGTATGATTGTGTGTTTATAGGAGGTTATTTCGTTGAAGAACGATTATGATTAGCTGGTGGTGACGATCTTGGTGATTGCTGTTTCAGGTAGGGTTTTCCCTACTTAGTATTGAATACATAAGTGTGGTTGGTAATTGTTGTTGTTGTTGTATATCGTATTGGCATTAGATTCTGATTTGGTGATTGTTGGTAGTGTAGTGTAATTATTGTGTATAACTATCTGGGATCTTCGGGGCGCGTCCCTGGCTGAGTAGAGTCACTTGCGGGAGTGACTTCACGCCCTTGGTTAGCCCTCTGTGGAACCCACTACAGGAGGGGATGTGCACATTAAGGAAACTTGGGTTTATCGCTCGATGGAGATGAGCGGAGATTTGGTGGGTACGGCTGCGGTCCCCCACTAGCGGCGTGGAGTACTTGTTGTGATGGGTACTCTGGCAGGGCTACACACTTTAGTGTATAGTCAGTTGGGTGGAGATTAGAGACGGAGACTGGGATTTGTTTGAGCTGTTTGTGATATTGTTCCTTTATGGTATTTGTTTTATGTAATCTGTACTAATCCCGTTTAAATGTTTTAAAAACTGTGGTGATCCATTCGGGGGTGGTGAGCAGT
Organism: Silene latifolia; assembly: GCF_048544455.1. Classification (NCBI taxonomy): domain Eukaryota; kingdom Viridiplantae; phylum Streptophyta; class Magnoliopsida; order Caryophyllales; family Caryophyllaceae; genus Silene; species Silene latifolia. The sequence goes on from NC_133538.1 coordinate 452,807,002, forward strand.
TATTGAGCAGGTATGGTTGATGCGCATGGGATAGCTGGGTTGAGTCATCACGAGCTGTTTTAGAAGTCTTTTGCTGTGTCGAATGTTGTTCTTTAGCTAGTTGGTTTAACATTTGAGAACCTTTGTATTTTCTTTTATCAGCTTCGGATGTGGTTGTATCGCTTTAAACTTTATTACTATTAAAGTACATTTCGTTGTTGTCTATTTGATTATCATTGCCTCGGGTAACCGAGATGGTGGCGTTCTCATACTTTAGGTGGTCCTGGTAAGGCACTTGGAGTATGGGGATGTCACAAAGTGGTATCAGAGCGACGATCCTGAAACCTGTAACCAATGAACCTAATGAACATCGGGAGTCAAACTAAAATGAACTAGGGTAGAAGTTGTAGGAGCTAATGCAAAGACTTGGGAGACGTCCTAAAGTCGCGAACTCGCCCTACAATTTTGAACCGGTCACTAAGGGGTGTGTGTTGGGATCGCTATGTTTTTACTAATGTTCTTTTGTGTATGTTGAATGATATGATGTATGAATATGTTGGATGGATGGGTTTATGTGGTTGAATGGAGGTGTGGTGGAAAAGATGAAGATAATTGTTTATGATAACCTGCATTGTGGTTGGGATTGCTACTAGTTACTATTGTTTATATGCATATAATTGGATGAATAAATTGTATGAATACGTGTATGAATATGATCAATGAATTGGTTTGAAAAGATGGAGTGTCAATTGCATGAGAATATTAATTTTGTGATTATGAATATGTTTAGTGATACGGTCGTTCTGTACCAAAAATAAAATACCTAAGTACTACTAACAGAAGTCAGCGGTAAGTAGGGTCGATCTCCACAGGGAGGCGGTTTACTATCTACTTGTCTATTCTAACTGTTTAATGTCACTAATGGGGGTTTAAATTGTTTTGATTAGACTAAGAGATTAAAGAAAGGGGTAAAGGAAAGAGAGAAATTAACAGATAAGGGAGAGGAATATGCTAGGAGTCGGTCTACCGTGGCAGCTACACTATCGGGTCAACTGAGTCGATTAAACTGTTGATAAGAAGAGCTATGGTCGTCATCTTTCGGTCCTTAAACCGCCCTAGGGTCTCCTAACTTAGCTTTCGCCCTAATTAGGTATTAACTATTGTAATTAAGCAAGCCTTCCCTTCCAATCTTTCGATCCAGGTCGGGGTTAACTAGATAAATTGGTCTCCTGCATGCATTCATTCAACCTAATAACAATTATATTGCTTAATACAATTCTTATCGCAAGGCTAATCTAATCAAGTCGATCCTATCATATTACTACCACGGCTTCCCTAATCCTAACATATTAAGGGAAATTAGCTAGACATGATTAAGGGGGAAACAAGAAATAAAGGGAGAACAATAATCATGAGCATAAATTAAAGAGAAAAAGAAAGGGGAAGAATTAATTACTAAAATAGATCCGGAAGAAAGAACAGTAGCAAAGTAACAGTGCATGATAAAGTTCCAGAATAATTAGAGAGGAGAAGCCCCCTTATTATGTCGAAATCCCTCCTATTTATAAGAAAAATAAGATTATTAACTAACCTAATGACGGAAATAAGCTTAAAAGGCCCAGCCCATAGCAAATCCACTCGATCGAGTCATTTAAAACCACTCGATCGAGTAACTAAAGCTTAAACCACTCGATCAAGTAGAAAATCTACTCGATCGAGTAAATCAATAAATGCAGCTACTCGATCGAGTAGAAAAAGGAGTCGATCGAGCAAAATTCTACTCGATCGAGTACTTTCCAACAACAGTTTCCTGCTTTGCGCACTGAATTTCAAATGGCTGCCATTTCTTCGTTACTTGGGAAAACAGGGTGATTCCGGTGGCGTTGGAAATCTAAGAGAACAAGGTTTTATCTCCAATTGGAATCACCTGAATATCTATTGTAGAACTCGAGATATAGCTCTTCAAAGTAGGCACTAGCAATTTAAAGTTCTTCCTTTGCTCGCCTAGCTATCTTTCTTCTTTGCGCATCTCAAAATTGCTTCATTCCCGCTCCAAATTCACTCTTCCTACAAATGCATGCTACACGGACGGTAAAAGGATTGATTTCTCTACTTTTGGGTTCATTCCTGCAAATAAGACAAAATAACCTAAAGGCAAAACATTTTATGGAAATGTGGAGGTATAGGCGGCCAAGCTAGTTCCTAAACAAAACCATATATCAACATCCGTTTCCAACTCAATTATGAATTAAGCACATGCCCTTCATTGGGCATAAAAACTCACCAAACCGAACTAGAAACACTCCTCAAATGATATAAGATAGAACATAGGAGCAGAAACCGACTAATCAACAAACAACATCTCTTTTTTCAAATTTTTCCTTTCTTTTTCTATTTTTTCTGTTTCTTCTTTTCTTCTTTTTCGAATTTTTTTTCTCTTTTTCATTTTCGAATTCCTTTTTTTTCAACCTTTTTTTTTCTTTTTCACGTCTTTTTCATCATCCTCCTTTTCTTCATAAGTTACCAACTCCGAATCAATAGATGCAAGCCAAACTTGATACAATAGACAATATACCGCAGAACAATCTAAACTAGCTTGACAAGGCAGGCTAAATTTGGAATGTAGCTAAGGGTCAACAGGCAAATTTGGCTAATGTGGAGTTTAATGGGTAAAAATGAAAGAAAGGGAAAATGTAAGCACCTCCCTGCATGTGACACCAACCACTAACCCGAATGTATGAAGGCAAAAAGCAATTGAATTTCATATACGTGCAAATTGATGATACATGTTATGCAAGGAGTAACTACTCACAATCCTACATGAAACCGGTCATAAATGACACCAGTTTATACGGCTCTAATTCCTTAGAATTTATAAGTAGGTTGCCAAAATTTCAGGTCAAATCTATATGTTCAGCTAAATTAAACATTAACTCGTAAATATGCAATAAGACAAAGCTAAAAGATAACAGTTTATTGCAAGGCTTAAGCAAAAAGACAATTTATAGTGCAATTTCATCATTAAAATCTACCGTTCCGACTCAACCTATATGCAAAAATAAACGTGATTTTTTTGAATTTTTCAATTTTTCTAATTTTTAGGGAATTTTTAAATTTTTAAGAATAAAAGACAATGCATACATAAATTGAATGTGATAACAGAAATGCAATAAAAACAATATGCAGACGCAGATATGGATGCATAACCTCCCCAAACCAAACTGTATAATGCCCCCATTGTACCCAAACATGGAAAGGAAATGCAAACTAGAAGAGAAAGAGAGTAAATGCTGAAAAACTCACAAGATGCGCGAATAAAGGGACCTCCCCAAACCGACCATGAACATGGGAGGTTGCTAAAGGCCCGGAAAACCGTCTCGGGAAGCTAATCCAAGTCAAATACACTCGATAGCAGATGAACAGTGGCTGATCGAGTAGAATGGGCATCCAAAACCGCTCGATCGAGGGGAAAAGCAGTCGATCGAGTGGTTTTCTTTCTGCAGGTGGTCGATCGAGTGGATTAATTACTCGATCGAGTGAATCCATCAGCTAAAGTGCTCGATCGAGTAGAAAAACTACTCGATCGAGTGATCCTCAGCGTGTTCCTGCAAAACGCAATGAAAAACAGCCCGCAAACTAACTAAACAAGCATACTAAAATAGTTTATGGTATAAGAACCATTTATTACAACTGAAATCAAATAAAAATGCAAAATAAAATCGCCGGGTTGCCTCCCGGGTAGCGCTAGCTTCAGTCATGTCCCAGCTCGACCTTCTTTTCTTCAAGCCTCTCTAATTAGTTATAATCAAAGCAGCTCAAAGCGCGCAGCATTAGATCGTACATCTGCGCATGTGCTACACAGAAGCATAAGTAGCACAATAGTGGATTGAAGAAATAGGAAATAAAAATATGTAAACATTTAAGTCTAACAAATTTCCTATGCGAGCTCCTAAATTTATCCACAAAATAAAGGAGCGCGGGGGCAATATATAATAAATTAAGGTCCTGATTCAGATTAGAAATTTTGACGTGACAAGTACGGTGAAAATTCGTCAAATTATACGTCCACATGGGAGGGGGTATATCATTATAAGAATTAGCACGAGTCAAACCAGGTAGTATACTTTGAATATTAACAATAATAAAATTACCGCTAATTACCTCAGGAAGGTTGCTCTCAACGTCGGAATCACTGACAGAGGAATTTATTACCTCATCCGTGCTAGGAGCATATACGGACTCAGCTGTCCTTTCATCGTCCTCAGTGGAATTTGTTCCGTAAATCTCAGACTCAAGCGCATCCAACTCGGCTTTGAATAGGGGAGACTCACCGTATCCATTATTGTCATCAAAATCATCATCTAAATCAAACCCAAATGACGAATCCAAGCTCCCAATGGCCAGACTACTCGATCGAGTAGAATTGTCAATCGATCGAGCAGTTTCCTCCTGGAAAATCACTCGATCGACCAATATTAGTCACTCGATCGAGTGATTCCTCCTGTACAGCGCTGAAATCCTCGTGTGGGGTGGTGAAATGTGATAGAAACTCGTCGTCTGAGTCATAAAAGTCATCCTCAGCATTGGGCAACACGGTTTCTTCATGGGAAAAACCGCTCTCAGCAAGGTATACCTCTTCTGGTTGCCCATTATCCGACTCAGCTGCTAACTGAGCTATTTGTGACTCCAGCTCAAGGATTCGAGCGTCCATATGTCTATCACTCTCTTGCATTTTGGATACAAGCGTCCCCATTAAATATGTCAGCTCCGCGATCTCTTTTATCTGTATCTCAGCTGCTAACTGAGCAATTACAGACTCGAGCTTATCAACTCGCGAGAAGAATTGTCTATCATATTCTTGCGCTTGGAATGCAAGTGTCTCCATCAAGGATTTCAGCTCCGCAATCTCTTCTTATTGTATATCAGGAAGACCTTGTTGCGGTGGCCATTGATAGGGTGGATGTGGCGGCACAACTACAGTTGCTTGACTAGCTCGACTACACTGTTGGAACGCGTAAACTTCGTCATTCTCTGCCAAACAAAAAACTGCATTATGCCCAGCAGCACCACATCTCCCGCAGTAAATCACCCGATGTGCCATATAATGGGACATAGGTGACGGGTCAAAGGTACTCAAGCCTTCCATTTGACGATCTTTCGCCTAGAACTGTCTAGGTAGAACCTGTAAGGCCTATCAAAACAGCACTCAAGGAAAAAGATTAGAACGGCCTCAAGGGAGAAATCCCCTGAGGCTAAAAACAGATAAAATTAAACGAATAAATAATTATTTGCCTCCCCGGCAACGACGCCAAAATTTGATACGGTCGTTCTGTACCAAAAATAAAATACCTAAGTACTACTAACAGAAGTCAGCGGTAAGTAGGGTCGATCTCCACAGGGAGGCGGTTTACTATCTACTTGTCTATTCTAACTGTCTAATGTCACTAATGGGGGTTTAAATTGTTTTGATTAGACTAAGAGATTAAAGCAAGGGGTAAAGGAAAGAGAGAAATTAACAGATAAGGGAGAGGAATATGCGAGGAGTCGGTCTACCGTGGCAGCTACATTATCGGGTCAACTGAGTCGATTAAACTGTTGATAAGAAGAGCTATGGTCGTCACCTTTCGGTCCATAAACCGCCCTAGGGTATCCTAACTTAGCTTTCGCCCTAATTAGGTATTACCTATTGTAATTAAGCAAGCCTTCCCTTCCAATCTTTCGATCCAGGCCAGGGTTAACTAGATAAATTGGTCTCCTGCATGCATTCATTCAACCTAATAACAATTATATTGCTTAATACAATTCTTATCGCAAGGCTAATCTAATCAAGTCGATCCTATCATATTACTACCACGGCTTCCCTAATCCTAACATATTAAGGGAAATTAGCTAGACATTATTAAGGGGGAAACAAGAAATAAAGGGAGCACAATAATCATAAGCATAAATTAAAGAGAAAAAGAAAGGGGAAGAATTAATTACTAAAATAGATCCGGAAGAAAGAACAGTAGCAAAGTAACTATGTATGATAAAGTTCCAGAATAATTAGAGTGGAGAAGCCCCCTTATTATGTCGAAATCCCTCCTATTTATAAGAAAAATAAGATTATTAACTAACCTAATGACGGAAATAAGCTTAAAAGGCCCAGCCCATAGCAAATCCACTCGATCGAGTGATTTAAAACCACTCGATTGAGTAAATAAAGCTTAAACCACTCGATCGAGTAGAAAATCTACTCGATCGAGTAAATCAATAAATGCAGATACTCGATCGAGTAGAAAAAGGACTCGATCGAGCAAAATTCTACTCGATCGAGTACTTTCCTACAACGCTTTCTGCTGCGCTTTATGACCGAACTTCAAACGGCTGCCATTTCTTCGTTACTTGGGCAAACAGGGTGATTCCGGTGGCGTTGGAAAGCTAAGAGGACAAAATTTCATCTCCTAATTGAATCACCTGAATATCTGTTGTAGAACTCGAGATATAGCTCTTCAAAGTAGGCACTAGCAATTTGAAGTTCTTCCTTTGCTCGCCTAGCTATCTTTCTTCTTTGTGCATCTCAAAATAGCTTCATTCCCGCTCCAAATTCACTCTTCCTACAAATGCATGCTACACGGACGGTAAAAGGCTTGATTTCACTACTTTTGGGTTCATTCCTGCAAATAAGACAAAATGACCCAAAGTAGCATATTCGGGGCATTTCGTAGCATAAAACCACGATAAAAGCATAGAAATACGTGCATAAAATAGGCTAAAAAGACTATATAAAATGCACGTATCATTTAGTTGACGAAGTGTATTTGTAATATTGTTGCATTAGTAACATGGAAATGGGATTTGTAATGTATGAGTATGTTTTGTATTACGAAAAGTTATAAAATTAAAGCATGCGGGTAGTACATGATTGATAAGTTGAATGTTATATGAGCATGATAGATGTTATTATTTGGCTTTTTTTAGGTAGTAACATGTGGTTAGGGATAGTGGTTTTAAAAGTATCAAGTCGCTTTTGTTCACCTTGTTGATGTTTAAGTTGTTTGAAAGAGAAGATCAAATAGTTATGTCTTCTGATTACAGCAAAATTGTCTTTCAACTGTTATAACATGAGATCATAAATGATTTTGATGCGATTCCAATTGGAGGTCATAACTTGTTCTTTTATGATTCTAACGATAGGTCACACGCCCAAAATGACCAAGAAACAAGTGAGATATGACCATTTTACGAAAATTGGACAGTGCCGAGAAATGCGTAGGGTACTCGATCGAGTGGCCCTCACTCGATCGAGTGGCCCTCACTCGATCGAGTGCGCCTCTTGTTACTCGATCGAGTAGCCCTCGTGATGTATTTTACGTGCCTCTGACCTTCACCTACTCGATCGAGTAAGTCACTCGCTCGATCGAGTGACCTGTACTCGATCTAGTGACCCCTGTTTTGGGTCATATGCTTATCTTTTGACTTCGTTGACTATTTTGTTTAATTCAAAGGTGTTTTTTTGCTGCCTTATGCATTGTTTTACGTATGTGTTGGTCCTGAAGCGTAAGTTACCCAATCTTATGATGTAAAGAGTGGCACCTATGATGAGTATGAGTTCGGAGGGGAGGACATGAGTTATATGTAGTTGTGATGGATAGAGGAAAAAGAAAAGGAACATTGATGAGTTGATTGAGACATGGTGCAAGTATTATGAGACGTGGTGAGTGATATAATTGCAAATTTAATTAATGTTAAAGTAAGCGAAAGTGGGCAGAGGATGATGTGAGTCTAAGGAACGTGAGAATGAAAAGAGTGAAAGGAAGGATGTGGATAGTAGCAACTTGAGATGTGTAAGGAATTATGGAGAGAGAGATGTTTAGATTGCGTTGGTTAAGAATGTATGTAATGAAAGATCGTTGTAAAGGGATTGAGAAGAGTGGTATATAGTGAACTTAGTGGAGACATGTCGCGACGTGGATTTGCAGGGAGTAAGTGAGTTTGGGAATTTGTTGTATCAAGAGGTGAAACTAGTGTGTGATTTCCTTGGGCAAGTAACCGTATGAAATAAGTTTTGGGATTCTAGAAAAAAAAGTGGATTGGAGATCAGTGTGAGTGATAGCATGAGATGGTCTGCACTGATTGGTGATAAGTGTGAGTGATAGCATGATAAGAGAAGATCCATAGTAAGAAAGAGTGAGATGATACTGATATGAAATTATGGGATTTGAGTTTTGGAGCAATGAGAAGGTAACCAGAGCACTAAAGAGTTAGGTAGAAGGAATAAGGAGTTGAATTATTAATTAGTATTGTTGAGTGTAAAGAGAAAAGAAGGATAAAAGTAAGCTGAGAAAGATGTGGATCGGAGTTATGTGATATAGAAGTCAGGAATCGTCCAGATGTATGATACTATCATGAGGATGTTAGTTAATGGTTATATAGGAGTTTCAGGACAATATGATTAGTCATGAGTTTCGGGGAATTAAGGAAAGTAAGAAGCCGGGTAAAGAATTTACACGATATGAGATCTTGGTGGTGAGTTGGGTGACGATACAATTAAGGATGGAATTAGAAATAGTGTTGAGGTAAATTTTGTTGATGGATTATTTGATGTTCGTTATTTGGGATGTTAACCAAAGATAGGAAAGAAACCGTGATGTTTAGAGATGAGTGTAAGAGGTTTGAGCAGTGGTGGTATTGTAATGTTTTCACTAGTGGTTAAGGGTGATGATAGATAAGAAGGATAGTAATTCTATAGAGGTTGATTTCGTAGAGGCCGGATTGATATGCATGTTTGTTAGGAAGTATAAGATGTGGTCTTAGGAGGCGGTTGCTAGTAGTTGAGTAATAGCTGTATGGTTATATTTGGCAGGGGGTGATGGTTATGCGAATGGGAGAATGTGTTGTGAGGGGCATACGAGTTAAGCTCGGGCGAGAGGTAACCTTTATTAGGTGGTAACTTACGTGATCAGGATTGACTAGTTGGATGTCATTGTGGGTCTAAGATGTATATAAATGTTTGTGTGAGGTTCTGACCTCACGAGAAGCGGTATGGTGTGATAGTTATAAAGTTGTTATCTGAATATTCTGTAATATATGTTGGATATGGTAAACTAATGGAATGATGTTCAAAACTGCTAGATTGAGTGATCTGGCATGACTAGTTATACTTGTATGTGTATTGATAATACATGTGTATTCCGTGAAATGGTAGGGTTGATGTTCATGAGGTGCTTATCTGTTTATTCCATACAATATGTTGTGTTGTGATATAGTAAAGCGGTTTTTCGTAATTTTTCTTGTCCCGAAAGTTGTCCTAAGTCAGTGTTTATGGGCATTATATGTGGTTGTGATGTTTATCGATGTGGTTGTTGTGCCACGGGTGGTGATCCGGGCACGATACTTCGTGTTGTGATGCGGGTAATTTCGAGCCGCGGTGCGGCTGTTAGTGGCGGTGTTGCGATGTCATCACCGGTTGTGGTGGAGTAGGCGGGATGATTACGATTCGAGTTTCGAAAGTACATACCAGTTATACATAGATTGTTGGTTTGTTGCTGCTGTTTCCTTTGAGTTTTATTTTAGACAGATAGACGGTTGTTTTGTTCATTGATGTTTCTTACCAGTTCAGCATGGGCGTGAGGGTAGAGTATGATATGGAAGAGCGTTGTGTATGTTTCTGTTGCCGGCATAGTATAGCGATATTCTGTTGATGGGACACAGTTGTGAGAGGTTGTTACAGTAATTTTGATCTTGTTTTAAGATGAGGCTTTGGTAAACATAGTAATGGCAAGTGAATGGTGGAGCATGTGTTGTACTGATCTGAAAGCTGCAAGTGGTTCATAATCTTTTATTGGGACAGTGAGTATAGGGTGTTGGAAGTTAGTTTCATGTTAGGTTATGGATGAGTTTGCCGATAATGAAAGAAAGAACTTGAGGATCTAGTGTGAGTGTGTGTAATGAGTGTAGATCGTGGGTTATGCTTTTGGAGATAGGTGCTTTATATAGAGAGGTGTGTCGTTTTACGGTAATAATGAAGAGTTGGTGTGGTGATTTTGCTATGGATTTTGTGGTATAGGTTAGGTGGTGTGCCGAATGAATTGAGGTATGACAAATGTTTAAGTAAAAGAGCCTTGGATATAGGAATAGTGAGTGTTTAGATTATAGGCGGTTATCGTTGACATATGGTGGTGATGAGAATAATGAGAAGATATAACTAAGGATCTAGTATTAGTGAGTTATGAGGACGTAACTTATCTTAAGAGGAGTAGGATGCGTCAAAGAGTGTTTGATGGTTGTACATTTTGTAGTATAATTGGAAGTAGAGTGTTAGTGTAGCATAAGGAATGGATTTGTATATATTGTGGTTGGTATTGTTTAAAGGCCATGGCCGTGCTTGTATTAGTTCGATGTTTAGGAATGGGAGAATATTTCGATAGTGTTGACAGTTGGATGATGATGTTTATGAGTTCAATGGAGTTGACAGTTGGATGGTGATGTTATGAGTGTGAGTAAACTTCGAGGACGAAGTTCCTTTTAAGGGTGGTAGAATGTAACATTCCGTTTGATGTTATGAGTGTCTTGATATCGCATTTTCTAGTGGATAATATGTTACGGAGCTAGCAGCGTTTGTGGATAGTAGTTGGTAGTGTTTGGAGTTGGTGTCGAGAGAGACTATGATAAAGTTCATACGATATCGGGAGCCGTGTTGTGGAGGTAGGAATAGTTGGTGGTGTTGGTGTTAAGAGTTCATGTTTTATAGGTTGAGGTTTTATTTTGAGTTCTTAGTTACGTTGTTGTGTCTTGATCGAGTTAGTATGTTTGTTTTTATGTAACCCCCATATACCGAGGAGCCTTAACAAGACCTCCCCTACCATATAAAGGCGTTACCATCTCGGTTACCTGAGGCAAGTAATGATCAAAAGTCGATAAAAGAACATTTATAAATATTACAAGTGATTAAACCAAAACTACTGATACAGAAAATACAACTCGAGAGTCTTAGGTGAACTATCCTTTGACGTAACTTGTGAAAGACCCAGCCCTGTCAAGACTACAACCAACTTCCAAGACATCACCTGAAAGACTGACTGCTCACCATAAGGAATCACGGTAGATACAACAGAAATAAACAAGAGACAAAACCACACAAGGTCAGTAACTGAGGCAACACATCAACAACCATAGACACTACATAAGTACACAAAACACATACACACCACATCTCCTTTCAATCACCGTCACCGACTGTCCACTGAACCAGCCCTGCCAGTGGGGGACCGCAGTCGTTCCCACCTAAGCCCCGCTCATTATACTGAGCGATAACCCTGTCCCATTAATGTGCACATCCCCTCCCGTGGCGGGTTCCACGGAGGACGAAACTAATGCGTGAAGCCACTCCCGCAAGTGACCCCACTCAGCCGAGGACGCACCTCGACAACCATATATAATCATTCACAATCAGCTGCACCTCAAAAATAACAAACGAAACAACACAACACCGACCGATTACCATAATCAATCAACCACACTGACACTACAATCAACACAACAACCGACACACTAAACAACCTACAAAAACTGAGTAGGCGAACCTACCTTTAGTCAACCGCAGTGATTCCTTGATCAATCACATGACATCAACCAAGCAAGCAAAACCCGTATACAAACAGTACAAACACCTATTACTGTCGCTACCACCCTACAAGAAACAACAACGACAAAGATGATGATGATGATGACATACCTACGCATCGCATATCGGCGTCAAGACCGCTACCCGACTCAAGCAACCTACCCCCAAGGCACAAGCATCCTCAAAGGCTCCCATGGAAGGAATTATGGTGAAGGAAATGAGGTAAGGCGACATCTAGGTCTGAAGGAAGGAGGTGGAAATGATTTGATTCTATCAAAACACGATTATAAACCCTCACTAAAAAGACGCTCCTCGATCGAGTAACCAACTCACTCGATCGAGTGGCCCCTACTCGATCAAGTACCCAAGCTACTCGATCGAGTAGCCTCGACTAGATCGAGTACCACTCGTCCCAAGGTCTATCACAACACGAGACACTGCTTGTATGAATTTTCAAAGGCTACAACACGCCTCTAAGGTTGGTCAGCGTTGGTCAACGGGTCCCTAAAAGGACGGGTATTACAGTCTTCCCCCCTTAGAAAGAACTTCGTCCCCGAAGTTTTACTCATCCTCCCCCAAACCACACGACAAGAGACCAAGGTCGACACCACCGTTTACCCGACACAGGTCAACAACTCTCTAGAAGTATTATCCCACTACGTATATCCATCAAACATCATCATCGTCAATTGTCCAACACACACCAATACTCAAGTCTCGAAGAACCACTACTTGAATTACCGAACCCACAACATGCACCAACTCGACCGTCGCTTACCCTACTACACCGAATTATGTAGACATACCTGAACGCAAATACCAGACTTTGCTATCACTTGCCAACAATTACCAACACAAAACATGCAACACAACGTTCCTATCATAGATACACAACAATGTATGATTCATAGCCGCACAACGCAAAACTACTGATGACAACCCCACTGCTGCTCATGACATCATATTCTCATGATAACATAACGAATGATTACTGGAAATAAGGTATAACGACATGCCATTTTGTTCGACAATTATTCACTTTCACTCAATTATACAATTCTCACAACAAAACTATTAAAACAATTATAAACTCATACTTTAAATGTAACAAGATACTATAAAACATCACAAACATAGTGCAAAATTGTGATAATTATGACATTTTTCCTTTGCGACATTAATCTTCCCCTCTAAAAAGGAACTTCGTCCCCGAGTTTCACCATCAAACGATTTCTTGTCCCTTAACCCGACACCTATTGCATTTTATTGACATTAGTCATAAACCATCACTAACATCGATTCATATACACACGGTACTTTACTAATGGACACTATGCGATCACAACCCATACAAACGTAAACTATTGGAATTACATACTACTTCACGGACACATACATATATAGATATATCTTGTGACAAACTAGCAGCTTCTCAATAACTTTATATAATACAACCACACGGAAGAAGTGAGAGTATTAGAAACGTATTATTCGACCAAACCACGACAGACGGTACGTGCATGAAGCTTACATGGTAACACAAATGCTACTAAGACTGCGTGAATTTCTCAAGTCCCTATCCACCCATGACATCCGACACCACATAACCATTACTCATACGCTATAGATATGTACATATTCAAATATGAACTTAAACAACATCACTCGCATGCCAAATTTCCACAACAATATGTGTCATCGTCCTGTCACACCTATATCTCACAAATTTCACTTATAACTCAAGCACAAGTCAAAACGCGACTAATAATTAGACTAAAACATGCTACGAACCATCAACAACCATGACTACTATCGAAACATCCAAAAATAAAAGCATTCAAACAATTTAAATCTCGAAAAGTGCCTGCAATAGTGACACTCAATCTAGTTGGTCAGGCACTCGATCGAGCTGGCCCTCCTCGATCGAGTATCTTCCCGAGATCAGAATACCCCTCCAATAGACACACCTACAGCTACTCGATCGAGTGAGGGGCACTCGATCGAGTTGATATAGGTCAAGAATTGCCCTGAAGTCCAAACACAAGCTATATAATCACATAACTACGAGTCGGGATGATAACTCGACCACAAATCCTGTAACGCAAGTCCATAAATAAGCAAGTACGGCCTTATGGCCACCGATACAAACCAAGTTCGAAAGAAAATTACCAACCAAAATAACTAACATCCATCATAACCTATAAACATAGCAGAAAGAAACGGAGTATCACTCTTGATGCTGCTGCTCATCCATCACGACATCCTCATCTCCACCACCACCCGAAGTGCCTGCTCCTGACGCACCAAGACCCGCATCACCATCGGCTCCAGCATCTGGTCTCACGTACTAAGGGGTCAAACCAGCGTAAGGGTACGCCTGAGGCTCTCCCCAAGTAGACATGTCCACCCCATAAGAGTGGAAAACCCCGCTGCTGTCCCCGACTCTCCTCCACCAAACCGGATGAGGTCCCAAGGTCCCAATACCCTGAACATACGCCATCTCATGCAAGTTCTGGATCGTTAAGGTAGAGGACACTCTCTCGGCCAAGTAGCTCTCACGCATCTCCGGGGTATCAAAAGAAGGGTAACGAGGAAACGGATACTGTACCGGCTGTGGTGGCTGAGTCTCAGCCACTCTCTCTCGCACTCGGCATGACCCTCTCCCCATCCTAGGTCGATCCTCCTCAGCTCTCACGTTTTCCCCCTTCCTCAGCTCAGACATGACTCGGAGGATCTCCAGGTCGATGAAATACGTCTACCTCGCAGGACGCACAACCTCCTCCTCCTCCTCCTCGTCATAATCGGCAGATATAACTGCCGCAGGTAAAGGCTCTGTCGGTGGGAGGCGCTCATGAGCTGGTATCTTTATCCAACTCATGCCCCACACCCTCCACGCTAAACTGCCATCCTCCAAGGTTCTCAACCATTTCAGGTCGAGGAAGTAAGCTCCGTCCAAGGTAGGCACCGGGGTGGCTAAAAGGGTGTAGGCCGGAGAAGCCTCAAAGGAAGTTAGCTTCTCAGCTAACCGTGTGGCAATGGCACCACAACTCAGGATCCTAGTGTCAGACGAGGCCATCAAAGCTAGACTGGCACACACTATGGTGGGAGCACTAAAGGTCACTCTCTTAGTCCGCTCGGGGTTAAGGTACGCCATCAGAAGCATCAACTAATATGAGTTCAACTTACTCACATCCGATCTCTCGTAGAGAAGACACGGCAAAGCACGAAGAAAGATCTTCAAAGTGACATGTTGCACATCATTGATCAACATGTTACTAGGAGTGGAAGCTGATTTCCCGGTGATACAAGGCATAAGACTACAAACCCCACACTCGGCCGGTATGTCACGAAGGGCTCCCTTGGCAGGCTTATCCAAGCCAAGGTGAGAAGCAAACAAGTCCATGGTCAAGATAAAGCTGGTATTCATGAGACGGAACTCCACCGTTTGTTCCACCGGCTCGTATTTAAACGAGATCATGAACTCGAGGGTCAGAAAGGCATACGAATGCTTTCGTATGAGATATAATCCGGTCAACCCCAAGGTCTCAAAGATGTGTCTGAAATCAATCTCAATACCCAGATCATCCAAAAGGGTCATGTCAATGTAGCGGGTTGGTCTCATCTTACGAGACTATAAAGCTGATGTGACCATAATTAGAGCATATTTAGCCCCCGAATTAGCCTTATTCCCATTATTTTTAGTGCATATTTGGGTCATTTATTGTCTTTAGTCCTTTGTTTTTCATATTCTTTGAGGTTTTGTGTCCTTGGTAGGAAAGGAGTGCAAACCTTGCATTTTCATGGCAAAATGAGGCTAAATTGATGGAAATCAATGACCAAGCATCAAAGAGAAGACAAGATTAGAAGGCCTTTGTACATAATATAGTAGATGGGCAATGATGAGAAAAGATCCTTGCATCCCCGAGGAAATCCCCAAGGATTTTATGAAGAAAAAGGAAGAAAAGAAGAAGGAAAGAAGTTGTAAGACAATCCGGGCGGATTGTCCTCAAGACGCCCGTCCAGCACCCAGAATCCGAGCGTCTTCCTCCTCAAGACGCCCGTCCAACACCCAGAAACCGAGCGTCTTCCTCCACAAGACGCCCGTGCAAAACGCCCAGAATCCGCCCGTCTTCCCCTTCTGGACGCCCGTCCAGAAACACCCAAATCCGCCCGTCGATCCATCGTCATTTAAGCCCTTAGTAAACCCTAATTTATGTAACTAATCCCCACTATAAATTCCCCATTAGTCTAATTAGAAGAGCATGTTCTTCTTAGCAATCTTTAGTGTAGTTAATATCAATCAAATCTCTCTTTAATCTTGTAATCAACATTTAATCAAGTTTTAATACAAGTTTCATTTCCTTAATCTCTCTCTTGTTCATCCTTTGTTTTGGGTAATTGAAGACTATTTGGGTTATTATTGGGAGATTGACAACCTTCCAATCTATCATCAAGTACTTCTATTATTCTTTGCTTTATTATTGGAATCATTAATAGGTATAATTCTCTTAATCCCTTTTTAATTATTGTTAATCACTTTCATTTATTCATCATGTTTTACTTTGTTGGTATGATTGACCACCTTGCTAGCATATTCAACATAATAATGGGTGAGTAGTTTCCTTAGCTAGGGTTAATGGGTAATTAAGGGAAACCAACATGGAAGATGATTAATGCTTAAATTAATATGTTTTCATAGTTTATTTGCTTGCTTGTTGTGATCTCAACTTATGCACATGTTATGTTTGATGAAATGCGAGCCTATGAATCCTTACATTTTTTACCCATCACCCATCTTTTCAATGAGACTTGTAAGACATAAACCAACTCGAGTCTCATTAGACCATGCATATAGTTGAGTAGGGAAGATTAAGTCGACTTGTAGGTGTTGTACAATCTAATCGATTCGGCTCCGGGACCCAAACTTTCCTAGGATTGAAAGATATAAACCAACTCGATCCATCACAACAATAATTGCTTGCTTATAATTTGAGAATATGTTTGTATGATCAATTCCCTTGAATCCCCTATGACCCCATGACACCCTAGTGCCTTTTATCAATTGTTTACATCTCTTTCAATTCATCTTGCTTGTTTACTTTTATTGCTATCTAGTTTAATGATCTTCTACTTCAAACCACAAATTGTGACACCCTTAGACACCACTAGTTGCAATAGAAAATCTCATCTCAATTCCCGTCCCTTGGGATCCGACCTTTACTTGCCTCTTTACTAATTGTAGAGTTATTTGTGAAGATTAAACCCCCACATGCAAGAAGTTGTCAAAGGAGAGGTTATGAAATTGCTTGATGCGGGAATCATATATCCCATATCGGACTGTTTATGGGTTAGCCCCGTTCAAGTGGTACCTAAGAAAGGAGGTACCACGTTGGTAAAAAATGAAAAGAATGAGTTAATACCCACAAGGAAGATCACCGGTTGGCGTATGTGTATTGACTATCGAAAATTGAATTCCGCAATAAGAAAGGATCATTTCCCCTACCATTCATTGACCAAATGCTAGAGAGGTTAGCCTCCAACAAATTCTTTTGTTACCTTGACGGGTATTCAGGTTTCTTCCAAATCCCTATACACCCGGATGACCAACATAAGACCACCTTCACATGTCCTTATGGTACTTTTGCATATAGGAGGATGCCTTTTGGCTTATGTAATGTCCCCGCCACTTTCCAAAGATGCATGATGAGTGTCTTCTCCGACTACCTAGAGACCATAATGGAAGTTTTTATGGATGATTTTAGCGTTTATGGAAAAGACTTTGACTCATGTTTGCATAATCTTTCTCTTGTATTGGAAAAATGTGAAGATGTTAGTCTTGTTTTAAATTGGGAAAAGTGTCACTTCATGGTCAATGAAGGAATTATTTTGGGTCATTTAATTTCGGAAAAGGGCATCGAGGTCGATAAGGCTAAGGTTGAGGTGATAGAGAAACTCCCACCTCCCGTGAATGTTAGAGGGGTGAGAAGTTTTCTCGGTCACGCGGGTTTCTATCGCCGTTTCATAAAAGAGTTTTCAAAAATAGCGAAACCCCTCACTCAACTCTTACTTAAAGATGCCCAATTCCATTTCACTGATGAGTGTTTTGAAGCCTTTAATAGAATCAAGGAAGCACTAATCTCGGCACCGATCATTCAACCTCCAAATTGGGAACTACCGTTCGAGATTATGTGTGATGCTAGTAACTACGCCGTTGGAGCGGTTCTTGGCCAACGGGTAGGAAGAGCTCTTCATGCCATCTATTATATAAGCAAGACTCTTGATCCCGCCCAAGTGAATTATGATACCACCGAGAAAGAGCTTCTTGCCATTGTCTATGCTTTGAACAAATTTCGTTCCTACTTACTTGGATCCAAGTTGACTGTCTTTTCAGATCACCATGCTCTCCGACATCTCTTGATAAAGAAGGAGTCAAAACCAAGGTTGTTGAGGTGGATTTTGCTTCTCCAAGAAAGGAGCCTAAAATGTAGTGGCGGATCACTTGTCAAGGATCCGGTTTCATGATGAACAAGGAGAAAGGCCGATCAATGACTCATTTTCCGACGATATTTTAATGGCCATTCAAACACAACTTGAAAGGCACATCACCCCATGGTTTGCCGATTATGCCAACTATATTGTTGGAAGAGTACTCCCTCCAAATTTGAACTACAACCAAAGGAAGAGGTTCTTATTCGAAGTAAAGAGGTACTTTTGGGAAGACCCAAACCTCTGCAAAGAGTGTAGTGATGGGCTCTACCGAAGATGCATCCCTCAATAGAAAGTCCAAGGAATCTTAGAAGGGTGTCACTCATCACCCTACGGTGGGCACCATGGAGCAAGGAGAACCATTGCAAAAATTCTTCAATCGGGCTTCTATTGGCCTACAATGTTTCAAGACACGAGGGAATTCATCATTCATTGTGATGCTTGTCAAAGAACGGGGAATATCTCTTGGAGGAACGAAATGCCACAAAGGGGCATTCTAGAGGTGGAGATCTTCGATGTTTGATGGATCTACTACCAAGGTCCGTTTGTGACATCCAATGGGAATAAGTATATCCTTGTAGCCGTAGATTACGTCTCAAAGTGGGTGGAGGCAATTGCCACTCCAAACGATGATGCCAAAACGGTCACCAAGCTTTTAAAGAAAATAATCTTCCCAAGATTTGGAGTTCCTAGAGCAATCATAAGTGATGGAGGAACGTATTTTCATGAAAAGAAGCTCGCATCCCTTTTGACCAAGTATAGTGTCCAACATAGAACCGGCTTGGGATACCATCCTCGAACAAGCGGTCAAGTTGAAGTTTTGAATAGAGAGATCAAGCAAATTCTTGAGAAAGTGGTAAATAAAACCCGAAAAGATTGGAGCACAAAGCTTGATGACGCTCTTTCGGCTTATAGGACGGCCTATAAGACTCTCATAGGAGCCTCCCCTTACAAGCTTGTCTATGGAAAAGCATGCCGTTTTCCAATCGAATTGGAGTACAAAGCGTTTTGGGCAATCCGATCACTTAACCTTGATCTCAAATTAAGTGGTCAAAAGAGGATGATTCAAATTCAAGAGTTGGAGGAATTCCGACTACAATCATATGAGAATGCCAAGATCTACAAGGAAAGGACAAGATTGCTCCATGACAAGAGGATTAAGCAAAAGCCTTGCACAAAGGGGATAAAGTCCTTCTATTCAATTCCCGCTATCGACTTTTTCCGGGAAAGTTGAACTCTAGATGGATGGGTCCCTACGTGATCACCGAAGTTGGAAGATATGGGGATTTTGAAATCAAGGCGGAAGATGGAAGCAAATTCAAGGTCAATGGTCAAAGATTGAAGCCATACTATGAGGGAGCGTTTATTGGAGAGGTCGAGGTCACCTACCTCGGGCCTCCTCATCCTTGAAAGAATCATCAAAGGGAGAGTTTGGTGGAGTCCTCCCTAAACCACCACTTGTAAATATACTAACCCTCTAACTTGTATTTATAATTTTGTAGCATTCCTTTTATCATAAACATAAATTCTTTCCATGAGAGTAAGTGAGGGAGGGTCACTAATGAATTTTGAATGAAGTAAGGAATCAATCTTCAAGTGTGGGGAAGCCTTTATCGAAGTCAAGGAAATCAAAGGGAATCCGCAGCAAGCAACCAGAGCGTCTGAAGAAAGAATCTAATCGGCTTGTACAAAGACGACCGTCTTTTTGAGAATCCGCTCGTCCTGCTGGAATCCGAGCGTCTGAAGACGAATCCGCTCGTCTTTTTGCCAGTGCATTTTTAAAAAAGTTCCTGTCACAGAATCCGCCCGTCTTTGGGAAAAGACGCTCGTCCTGCTCCAGAAAAGACGCCTGTCTTATGCTCGAGACGCTCGTCTCGGCTGCATCAAATTTTTGCAAAAATTAGCTGTAAGGGAATCCGAGCGTCTTCCCTTAAATCTGGTCGTCCCGAAATGACAGAATCTGAGCGTCTTGTGACCGAGCCGCTCGTCTTCCTGCATTAATCAATCCCGATTTTTCCTAATTTAAAAACACCCCACCACACAATTTGTGACACATCACCCTTCCTTCCACTTGTATTATAAAAACCCACCTCCTTATGACTCCAAAGCATATCCCAATCACTCTTTTACCCCACAAAATCAAAAAGCCCCAATTTTCTAGGGTTCCAAAGGCAACATTCAATCCACAAAGAGCATCTTTATACTTTAACAAATCAAAAATTCCAGCTCAACAATCAAAGAATGCCACCAAAGGGATCTTCCTTTAGGGATAGAAGAAGACCAAGGTAAGAGGAAATTCTTCTACCTCCCACGTCAACACCTTAAGAAGGGAGCATAAAGAAATTGTAGATCTTACAAGGCTTGATGACTTCTCAAATGTTGAATTTATCAATGATGTGCAAAGACTCGTTTTCCACCAGCTTCTTCGTAAGAACATTCTCCCTACTAAATTTTTATGTCATAGTAATTTAAGGAAACTTGGGATTTATCACCAAATGGAAGCTCTTTTTGAGTTGTTTGGTCTCTCTACCCTTTTCCACATGCACGAGAAAACTTACCGATCCCTTGTGCTTGAATTCTTGATCTTCTTGAAAATCACAACCTTGAATAGAACAATATGCATAGAATTTAGGTTGGAGAGTGTTTCAAGAATGATGACTCTAGTGGAATTTGCTAATGTGCTTGGTCTCGATGTCTCGCCTATCCGGACATCAAAACCGATGAGATATAGTGTTGCACCACTATGGAGGGCCATGACCGGCCGAGATTTCATGTACATCAAGGAGTGTCTAGCTTTCTACATTCAAAATCCTATTTTGAGACTTACTTACCGGTTCCTTTCCGGCACTCTACTTGCTCGCCGAGACCCGATAATAGTGAACGAACTTGACCTTGTGTTCATGGAGTCTTATCTCAATATTCAAGGAAGGGGCGGGTACCACTTCAATGCGCCTCTTGTGCTACTCAAAAAATGGGCAAAGTTTAGGAACGGTGATGATGATGGGATGAAACACATTGGTAATGGAGGGCTCATTACAAAGATTGCAAAGCATTTCAATCCGAAATTCAATGAGAATAATGAGTATGCTCCTCTTTCCCGAAACACAAGGATAAATGAAGACCTTCTTCTTAGTCATCATCATTGGATAACCCTTGAGGGGGTTGATAAAAGGGTCAAGTGGATTACAAAAGAAAGTGACCCAATCTACCTACCAATGACCGGACTACCAAGAATCTCAACAAGAAGGGGACCTTTATCACCAATCCCATCCTACCTCATCCCTCCAAACCCAACCTAAGCAAGGCAAGCACCACCACCCCATAATCCCCAACAACAACAACAACAAGAGCAACAACCACAAGATGAGATAATCAAAGTTCCTCCCTACCCTTTTTCATATCAACTGTACAACCACCCCAACCCCTTTATCCTTCCCCGTGATGACTTTGTAACGGGAATTCTACAAGATTTGCACTTCCGACAATATGAAGCTCCCGTGGAAAATTATTATGCACTCTACCCTTAATACCGCGACATGATTCAAAGGGGAAAGATTAGTTAGGATGGAGAATTTCCCTCTTGGGCACAATTGGATATACTCTTCCCTAATTCGGAGAGGGCAAATGAAGGGGCAAACGGGCGACAAGAGGAAGGGAGTGACAACTCTTGTGGTGGGGACACGGTGGAGCTTGGTAGCGAAGAGGATGAGTTCGTGGACCCGAATACAAGTGATGCATCCAAGGAAATATGGGATAGTGATCTAGAGGGAGATGACGGCGATCTCTAGAGGATCTCTTCATAGCTAGATGGAACGGGCGTTAGGCACCCATCTCAAGCTTAAGTGAAGTTTCCTCATCTCCTCTCTTTATTTTCAATTTTCATGAAAGAAGTTTATGTTTTGTTAACTTGTACAATATTTGACTTTGTCTATGGTTGGAGAGTCCTAGCAACATAGAGGACTAACACCTCGACCCCATTGAGGTGTTCTTATTTTATTGTTCCCACTTTTGAAAATCCAAAATGACAATTTAGTTTCATGCATTGCATCTTGTGTGCATGAACTACCCCAACTTTTAGGACATTAGAAATAATGTCTATCTCGGTTTGGGGAAGTATATGCATACGCAACGCAACGGGAGGTAATCTAAATTACGCTCTCTGTCATAAACAAAAAAACCTATGCATCATGTAGTGTAGATTAGTGTAGCTTGCATTTAGTGTAGAACTCATGCATCATGTTTGCATAGTTTCCCATCATTTTGGCCATTGAGGACAATGCCCATATTAGTGTGGGGATGGGGAATTCTAATTTAACTTTTATTCAAAAACCTAAAAAAATCAAAAAGTTTCGAAAAAATCAAAAAAAAAAAATTGAAAAAAATTGAAAATCCAAAAACAAGTTCATTTCCTTTGTAGTTTAGAATTGTATATATTGTTGTATATATTGTGTTTGCTTTATCCTTGTTCACATTGAATGACTACGCCACATCCGAGATATGAGGATATTGAAGACCGCATGGTATGATCTTTCCAATCTCCTTTTTCCTCTTTATGTTAATGACTATGTGGCTTTATTTTGATCGATGCGGTATAACAATGTGAACTTAGGACTTGCATTTAGTTTATATGTCATATTAGTTGGTAGAATCATTTGCATTAGGATGTTTATATGCTAGTTGCATCATGGCATGTAGTTTACATGTTAGAAAATTTTGCGAAACCGTCTACTTGGGAAGCTTGACAAGTGTATATAGGCCCTAGTAGATGCTTTTTCTTCTTAAGACTTTACTTGTTAGAATACTTGAAAAACACCCTAGGATGTGTCATGCTAGTATCCTTTGACCCATGGATTAAGGCCTAGTCAAGAGTACCTTGTGGTGTGATAACTCCTTGGCTACCGTTTATTCCAAGGTGACCCTTGAAACCATGCATCCATCATCCATGTTCTACCACATTTTTGTCATCAAAGGGAATGGGCACAAACAGAAATCAATTTGAGTTCAATGAAATGAAATGTGAAAGAAAGTTTATAAAATGCATCAAATGAAAAGAGGAGAAAAAATAGAACTCCTATGCTTCAAATATAAGGCACCCTCACTACATATGGGATGACTTTGAAAATGTTCAAAAAGTTGAAAAGTTGTCAAGTATTGAATTGCCAAATATCAAAAGAAATGGCAAGAAAGTGTTCTCAAATGTCAAATGCCACAAGAAATTGGGGGGGGGGGGGAACAAAATAAAGCAAACTCCCAAAGTGAAACTCAAATACTATCGATCCCTTTATCCATCGTATCCACTTTTGTGCACGGTAGAGAGGGGACGACCCTTCTTGTCTCGGAAAGAGGGGGAATTCCGCGATCCTCCAGTGTTTCTAACACCATAAGGAGTCTATTCTTGACAAAAGCATTTAACGATTGAGGACAAAGGTACCCTAGCTTGACACAACTTGGAGGTGATTTGTTGGTATCCTTCTAGGATTAGTTGTTTGAAGAAATTGCATCTATGAAGGCGTGTGTACCCTTGAATTGCTTCCCTTGTAGATAATTTCTGCCACTTAGATGAGGAAAGTGGCTATTCTTTTGTAGATGCATCCTTTATTTGACTTTGTGTGCTTTATGTTTGGATGTATCGCCATTTTGGCAAGACCCACCTTGCCTTGCAAGAAGGCATCCTACCTCATGGTTGTCTTGTTGTGAGTTGAAGGGGCGGAGTGAGACCCGCTAATTGTCTAATATCGGCTATGCTATTAGGTTATTTTAAATAATGGTCCTAGTCTTTGTCTCCTCTTTACTCGGGACGAGCAAAGGTTCGGTTTGGGGATATTTGATGTGACCATAATTAGAGCATATTTAGTCACCGAATTAGCCTTGTTCCCATGCTTTTTAGTGCATATTTGTGTCATTTATTGTTTTTAGTCCTTTGTTTTGCATATTCTTTGGGGTTTTGTGTCCTTGGTAGGAAAGGAGTGCAAACCTTGCATTTTCATGGCAAAATGAGGCTAAATTGATTGAATTCAATGACCAAGCATCAAAGAGAAGATAAGATTAGAAGGCCTTTGTACATACTATAGTAGATGGGCAATGATGAGAAAATATCCTTGCATACCCGAGGAAATCCCCAAGAATTTTATGAAGAAAAAGGAAGAAAAGAAGAAGGAAAGAAGCTGTAAGACAATCCGGGCGGATTGTCCTCAAGACGCCCGTCCAGCACCCACAACCCGAGCGTTTTCCTCCTCAAGACGTCCGACCAACCCCCACAATCCGAGCGTCTTCCTCTATAAGACGCCCGTGCAAAACGCCCGGAATCCACCCATCTTCCCCTTCTGGACGCCTGTCCAGAAACACCCAAATCCGGCCGTCCCGTGCCCTGGACTCCCGGATTCCCTTACAACCATTTCGTCTGCTACAAGCTTCAAGGAAGGATGCGCACATTTTTCTAAGACCGTCGAAAAGGAGACCGGAGTCTCCCTAGAGACCGGCGATTCCTCAAGGACTTAATCGTCATTTAAGCCCTTAGTAAACCCTAATTTATGTAACTAATCCCCACTATAAATACCCCATTAGTCTAATTAGAAGAGCATGTTCTTCTTACCAATCTTTAGTGTAGTTAATATCAATCAAATCTCTCTTTAATCTTGTAATCAACATTTAATCATGTTTTAATACAAGTTTCATTTCCTTAATCTCTCTCTTGTTCATCCTTTGTTTTGGGTAATTGAAGACTATTTGGGTTATTATTGGGAGATTGACAACCTTCCAATCTATCATCAAGTACTTCTATTATTCTTTGCTTTATTATTGGAATCATTAGTAGGTATAATTCTCTTAATCCCTATTTAATTATTGTTAATCACCTTCATTTATTCAGCATGTTTTACTTTGTTGGTATGATTGACCACCTTGCTAACATATTCAACATAATAATGGGTGAGTAGTTTCCTTAGCTAGGTTTAATGGGTAATTAAGAGAAACCAACATGGGGGATGATTCATGCTTAAATTAATATGTTTTCATAGTTTATTTGCTTGCTTGTTGTGATCTCAACTTATGCACATGTTATGTTTGATGAAATGCGAGCCTATGAATCCTTTCATTTTTTACCCATCACCTATCTTTTCAATGAGACTTGTAAGACATAAACCAACTCGAGTCTCATTAGACCATGCATATAGTTGAGTAGGGAAGATTAAGTCGACTTGTAGGTGTTGTACAATCTAATCGATTCGGCTCCGGGACCCAAACTTTCCTAGGATTGTAAGATATAAACCAACTCGATCCATCACAACAATAATTTCTTGCTTATAATTTGAGAATATGTTTGTATGATCAATTCCCATGAATCCCTTATGACCCCATGACACCCTAGTGCCTTTTATCAATTGTTTACATCCCTTTCAATTCATCTTGCTTGTTTACTTTTATTGCTATCTATTTTAGTGATCTTTTACTTCAAACCCCAAATTGTGACACCCTTACACACCACTAGTTGCAATAGAAAATCTCATCTCAATTCCCGTCCCTTGGGATCCGACCTTTACTTGCCTCTTTACTAATTGTAGAGTTGTTTGTGAAGTTATAAATTGTGTTTTGGTCTAGGTCCTCCTAACGACAAGTACCGAAAACTAAACCTCCTCGAGAGTCCGACCAAAAGCCACAAACCTTTTTCTTTGTGTGAAATCAAAAAATACCACAGACGGGTACTCGGGTACAGCCGGGACTACCGGTCCACTCCCCTCCCCAATTTCGGGCTCATAAGCCCTAACCCTCTTACTCTGTCTGGTCCCTACTGTCGGTCTCTGCATCTATTTCAGCATACAATTTAAATATACCACCACATATACACTAAAACATACAAAATCATATATGTTTGATCATAAAATAATCATCTAAGTACACACTATCACCAATAATCCCAAAATTACGAGTAAAATTCTCAATTATTTGAAATCAGACGGTCTCTACAGCTATAACATTTTTGACATATTTAGCATGAATTAACTTAACCACTACTACTTTTAGGACTCCAACCTTCAAAACATCTTCACATACAACCCAATTTCACAATAACATGAGATGAATTTCAGTTTGGGGGCATTTTTAAGACGGAGTTTTTTTGACAAATTTTTGAGTGAAAATCGCAAAAATCAACCCTAAATATGACATATATGACATATACTACTCAATTTTCATCATTTTACTTACCATATACAACCAAAAATCAATTCAATTTCTCAAACCCTAGAAATTTTGAGTCACATAAACCTCCATTTTGATTCGATTTTTGCATAACTAACATCAATAATCAGCAAATTGAAGCAATTAGATCATATTACAACAATTACAAGCAAGATTTTATGCATATAGACCGGATTTCTCAACAAACTTCAACTCTTATACATGCTTTTAATCAATTAAATTAAAACATAAAAAAAAGATGAATATTGTTACCTTGATGAATTAGCAAGTAAAAAGGACAGATTAAGCAAGAGAAGCACCAAAAATCAAGCACCAAAATTACAAGAACAAGAGAACTTTGAGAGAGATTAAGAATGTTAGGGTTTTTGGATGAATGAAGAATAAGAAAGAAATAATTAGAGAAAAGAGTATAAAGATCCCGTGTTTCAGCGGTACTGTAGAAACTTACTCGATCGATTAAGCAGGTTACTCGATCGAGGTAATCGATCGAGTGGCCTCCACTCGATTGAGTTGGAGTTGCTCGATCGAGTTTTTCGTTGGCAGATCCAACTTTTCGATCTCATAACTTCTAAACTAGATCGAATGGGACCTAATCAGTCTAGTAGGCACTCGTACTCGGTCAAGTAAGCCTAGGTACATGATCGGAAATTATGAGCTTAACTAAAGGTTCCTGCAAAACAGCAACGCGTGTCGATTCCAAAATAAATTCGAAAATCGTCACAGATTATTATACTTATTCACAATGTATTACTACTACACAAGTACAACGTATCAATTCTAACAAATATATTACTTCGTTCAACTCTCTCATTTCATTCTATAACAACCATTACGCAACCAAATGACTATACTTTTAGCTTTCTCATGCATACTTTCAACACGTTTCTTTTACTTCTAATCATACAATTGTGACTACAACAAAAAAACTTCTAATCATGCAATTGTAACTTCGATAATACAACTACTAATCATATCAATCTAAGCATTCATCCAACATTTAACCTTCCTTTATCATCCACATTTACTAACAATTTAACCATGTCACAACAATTATCAACTAGCTTACTCAACTTAATTATGCCATATCACGGAAGCATTCAACCCTTCATCTATCACATTTACCAAATTCTATTTTGATAACCATTACAACCCAATTAAAACTTACTAATTATCATTATTACCACACACAAGACTCGCAAGTTCTTTAGATCAACCACTAATACCAACTATTTGGGAAAACATTACCATCACCACATCATACCCACTATCACGTACCATCACTTCCACTACTTTCATACACATATCTACCCAACTGTATACTTTCACCGTTTCCATCACCATCACACATACTAGCATCAATATAGACTTCAGCACAAACATTTCTAGCATAACCATTGCACACATTAGGCACATACTTTCCGACTTGACATTCCCATACCCGGTGACTGGCTTAAGCATAATGGAGCCATGATTTTGAAATGAGGGCGCCTACTCACCCAAAATCTAGCATCAGCTGGGGCTCCCAATACACATACACCAGGTTCATTTTATTAGACCCACCAGGTTCATTAGGCTCATTTGTTACGGGTTCCAAAATCGTCGCTCTGATACCACTTTGTAACACCTCCATATACCGAGGAGCCTTAACAAGACCTCCCCTAGCATATAAAGGCGTTACCATCTCGGTTACCCGAGGCAAGTAATGATCAAAAGTCGATAAAAGAACATTTATAAATATTACAAGTGATTAAACCAAAACTACTGATACAGAAAATACAACTCGATAGTCTTAGGTGAACTATCCTTTGACGTAACTTGTGAAAGACCCAGCCTTGTCAAGACTCCAGCCAACTTCCAAGACATCACCTGAAAGACCGACTGCTCATCATAAGGGATCACGGCAGAAACAACAGAAACAAACAAGAAACAAAACCACACAAGGTCAGTAACTGAGGCAACACATCAACAACCATAGACACTACACAAGTACACAAAACACATACACACCACATCTCCGATCAATCACCGTCACCGACTGTCCACTGGACTAGCCCTGCCAGTGGGGGACCGCAGCCGTTCCCACCTAAGCCCCGCTCATCATACTGAGCGATAACCCTGTCCCATTAATGTGTACATCCCCTTCCGTGGCGGGTTCCACGAAGGGTGAAACTAGGGCGTGAAGCCACTCCCGCAAGTGACCTCACTCAGCCGAGGACGCACCTCGAGAACCATAGATAATCATTCACAATCAGTTGCACCCCAACAACAACAAACAAAACAACACAACACCAACCGATTACCATAATCAATCAACCACACTGACTTTACAATCAACACAACAACCGACACACTAAACAACCAACAGAAACTGAGAAGGCGAACCTACCTTTAGCCAACCGCAGCGATTCCTTGATCAATCACATGACATCAACCAAGCAAGAAAAACCCTTATACAAAAAGTAAAAACACCTATTACTATCGCTACCACCCTACAAGAAACAACAACGACAAAGATGATGATGATGACATACCTACGCATCGCATATCGGCGTCAAGACCGCTACCCGACTCAAGCAACCTACCCCCAAGGCACAAGCATCCTCAAAGGCTCCCATGGAAGGAATTATGATAAAAGGAAATGAGGTAAGGCGACATCTAGGTCTGAAGGAAGGAGGCGGAAATGATTTATGATTCTATCAAAAACGATTATAAACCCTCACTGAAAAGATGCTACTCGATCGAGTAACCAACTCACTCGATCGAGTGGCCCCTACTCGATCGATTAGCGTCGACTAGATCGAGTACCACTCATCCCAAAGTCTATCACAACACGAGACACCGCTTGTACGAATTCCCAAAGGCTACAACATGCCTCTAAGGTCGGTCAACGGGTCCCTAAAAGGACGGGTATTACATTTTATGTATGGGTTGAACTTCGGGGACGAAGTTCCTTTTAAGGAGGGAAGACTGTAATACTACGATTTTCTATGTCTATGGGTATTCTATCGAGTGGCACTTACTCTGTCGAGTAAGTATGTTTTTATACGAAATAGTAGTCTGCCTGATGGGTACTCGATCGAGTACGTGTGGCACTCGATCGAGTAACGGGCACTCGATCGAGTAAGTCACTTACTCGATCGAGTAATTGTGTTTTACGTGTTTGTTTTAACGGGTTTTGCTAATAACGTGAGATTAATATAAAAGGCTTCCGTCATTTTCTTTAATCAGTTTTCACTTTTCTAAAAACCTTTCAAGAGAGGAAAGGAGTTACGTCGTTCTCATTCTTCGCGTTATTGGCAAATCCCAAGGATAGGTTCGTCGGATCGTCTCGTTCGTTATACCGTTGAGTTCGTCGTGTCGAGGGTAAGATTCTAGTATAGTTTTTATATCGTTTCATTGATTTTAGTTGAAACCCTAATTGGGTAATTTTGGGGGTTTTGGGGAGTATTTTTGATGTTAGATTATGATTGTATGATTGTGTGTTTATAGGAGGTGATTCCTTTGAAGAACGATTATGATTAGCTGGTGGTGACGAACTTGGTGATTGCTGTTTCAGGTAGGGTTTTCCCTACTCAATATTGATTACATAAGTGTGGTTGGTAATTGCTGTTGTTGTTGTATATCGGATTGGCATTAGATTCTGATTTTGTGATTGTTGGTAGTGTAGTGTAATTATTGTGTATAACTGTCTGTGATCTTCGGGGCGCGTCCCTGGCTGAGTGGAGTCACTTGCGGGAGTGGCTTCACGCCCTTGGTTCGCCCTCTGTGGAGCCCGCCACAGGAGGGGATGTGCACATTAAGGAAACTTGGGTTTATCACTCGTGGAGATGAGCGGGGATTTAGTGGGTACGGCTGCGGTCCCCTACTGGCGGCGTGGAGTACTTGTTGCAATGGGTACTCTGGCAGGGCTACACACTTTAGTGTGTAGTCAGTTGTGTGGAGATTAGAGACGGAGACTGGGGATTTGTTTGAGTTGTTTGTGATATTGCTCCTTTATGGTATTTGATTTATGTAAATGGTACTGACCCCGTTTAAATGTTTTAAAAACTGTGGTGATCCATTTGGGGGTGGTGAGCAGTTATTGAGCAGGTATGGTTGATGCGCATGGGATAGTTGGGTTGAGTCATCACGAGCTGGTTTAGAAGTCTTCCGCTGTGTCGAACGTTGTTCTTTAGCTAGTTGGTTTAACATTTGAGAACCTTTGTATTTTCTTTTATCAGTTTCGGATGTGGTTGTATGGCTTTAAACTTTATTACTATTAAAGTACGTTTCGTTGTTGTCTATTTGATTATCATTGCCTCGGGTAACCGAGATGGTAGCGTTCTCATATACCTTAAGTGGTCCTGGTAAGGCACTTGGAGTATGGGGGTCTCACACATTTAGTAACCAACTAGGCATTAAAGAGAAATTGTGTGAAATAATGACTACTTTAGTGGTCAAGTAAAGTTGATTAATACGGAGTATCAAACATGATTGTTGTCGATTATAGAAAAATCAACTTTTGTGAAATTACAATATGAAAGAGCTTTTTTTTTTTAGGTTGCCAAGACATATTTTAGGTAATACTCCACAATGGCGGACTCAGGGGTGTGCACAACACCCACGTGCGCACTCTTGGTTGGTGAAATTTTTTTTTTAACTAAAGCGAAAACTGTAGAGATATACATTTCCCGTGTATATGCTAGCAGTAGTTACGAAATGGCTCGGTAGGTAGAACTTCTAATATTCAAGCAATAGGACCCGTGTTCAATCCCCATTGTCCTTTATTTTTTAACTTTGGCTTTTTCACTCCCTTTGACTTTATATCTCCTATTTCTTCCCTTTATATCTCCTATTTCATCCCTATTTTTCCAACAACTATTTTGTAATTTAGATTGCTATTTTTTCTTTGAACATTTTTTTATCTTTTGTTTTGATTCATCGTCGTCCATTTATGATTTTGTCTTGTGGCTTTTGATTACGCTAATTCAATTAATATACCTAATTTTAGACTTATCAAACCGTAATTCGGAAAATTTCAATAAGAGTCTAAAGACTTGATTTCAGATTTATTACAAATTTGAAATCTTGATTCTGTATAAGCATATTATGTTTCATTTTAGTCTAACAAAAACAATACTAAAATTTTGCTTAATGATGATGTATTGAAGCACTTTTAGGACATGATATAAAAAAAAAAAAAAAACTTTGGCATGATGTTTATGATGTATGACGATGATGAAGTTTTAATTATTAATCATTTTTCTGTGTTATTCGATTTTTTTTTTCAATTGTGCACTCCCATTCTTAAGTTCCTAGGTCCGTCACTGATACTCCGTACTTACTATGAAACTAAAATATGAATTTGAACTTTAGGCTAAGAAAATAATGAGTTGCAATTTAGTATATGTTGCATATTATGGGTTAAATTCGTATGAAATTATGATATGAATTTGCACATTAGTTTAGTAAAATACTCAGTTGCAATTTAATATATTTTGAATACTACTCTACCAATTTTCCTAGGTTTATAGGTACCGCAATTATTATTGATTCAAAAATCATATGATATTACAAATAGGCCCGTTCATCGCACGGGCATTAAATCTAGTCTATTTTATTAAAGGAAGATTTTTTCAAGCGATTACCGAGAATCAAACTTTTTGAAACTACCTATAATATTTTTTAATGCGTATATTTTTAGAGAAAATAATCAAGATGTAAAATTGATTATATATTGGAGAAGATAATATTTTATCACATCATAACCATAACCTAACCGTAATGCTAATAAAATTCTACTCCATATATCTTACGTAAGCTAACCAGTTTTTGCGAAACTCTTTCGATTCCAAACTTTTTTAACTACGTCAATTAAAAGATAATATATATACTATAATAAATCCCCAAAGATAGATAACACAATTTAAACAAATGCAAATAAAACTAAAAGATAGAGTTTGTGAGGAATAATAAATGTGAAAATACCTCATATATATATATATATATATATATATATATATATATATATATATATATATATATATATATATGAATATAGTCAAGATCCGGTGAGAACGACTATTCGGTGAGAACGATTACTAATTAATTAATTAATACTATCCTATACTCCATTTCCGTATTGTAAACACAAATCTCACAAAGCCTGCCAAATCCCACCCCCCTTATTCTCTCTCACATCCCTATACTCAACTTGACGCCGATTTCCACCAACAGCCTTATCGTCTATCAAACTTCCTACTTCCGGCGAGGATATTTCGTCGACGTTTCGCCATAGCCGCTGTCACGCATTTATTGTCTTCTTCTCTTCCCATTTCCCCTTTGGTTATCCCCTTCACCGGCACAGAAATTGAAGGTTCTCAGAGGACTTCAACTCAAACCAGCGCCCAACACTAAATTTTCAGACGACGACGGTGATCCCTCTACTCTCTCAACTATATTGACGCTAACCGGCATGAGACGGATCTGATTTGGATTCCAATAAAAACAAATCCATTCACCACTAGAGATTTCCTATCTTCTCCCTCACTGCATCTTTCACCGGCAGACAAGTCGTCGATGATAACAAATTTACACTAATTTTTTATGTATGTACACTAATCATTGATGTATTTAGCCACTATTTTAATGAACCTTAAGAGAGATACACACGATTAGTTATTAGGTATATCAAAATTGGTTTGAGATACATCAATATATAAACCAGGTACACTCATTTTGATTAGCTCCGACAATTATGGGTCTGTTGATCGATGAAGACAGTCCCACAAAATATTTCAAAAATGACGCGTACTTGGGTCCAGAGAGAGATCGACATTGACAAAGGTGTGGTGGTTGATGGCGGAAGATAAGGTGGTGATTCAGGTAGTCGATGTCGGCAATTCCTCGGCTTAAGAGGTCTATCGTCGAAGGTGGTGATGGATGAATGTATAAATGAAGGGTACTGTGTAAGTATTTAATGGGCGGCTGAACCATTTACTCACCATTGGATGTAATTTACAGATGCACTAGATATGTGACAAATGTCCCCCATATATACTCCCCAACTAACGCACTTCCCTCATTTACAATCTCACTTCCTCTCATTTATTTCTCTCTCTTCCTTCATAGCTACTTTTTCGCTATTATCACCATTACCACCGAGCTTCTACAAGCTCATCTATTCCGCCATTTCCCTTCATCCTCAATCATTTACTCCGTCATATTTACTCCGTTAACTCTCTCTCTTCAGTTCGTCTTCAGGTGAGCTCCGTCTTCGCCATTCACTCCGTCTTCGCCATTCGCTGAACTCCGTCACATTTGTTCCGCCATTGAAGTCGATTTCTCCTTTTCTTCGTATGTTCCTTTCCGTTTCTTTACTAAATTTATTTAATTAGTTTAATTACTCAGTTTTCTCTTATTTTTCTATTTTCCTTCACTCGACATCGTTTGATTTCTATGCATTTCGTTTCTGCTCGATTATGCTCGCAATTTGATTGAAACTTTCTCTTATTTTTCTATTTTCCTTTTCTTTACTAAACTATTGTTGTTATTAAGCAGGTTTTGATCGCTTTGTGAGCATAATCGAACACAGTAGGAACGCATAAAATTAATTGCAGTCGATTTCTCCGCTTTTTCGTATGTTCTTTTCTATTTCAAACTTGTGAAACCAGTAGCTTATTTTGTGAATCTAGGAGGTAAATTTGTGAAACCAGTAGCTTATTGTTTTATTATCTTCAAACTTGGACTTAATGTTTGTCATCTGTTTGTTAAGATTTTGTTTACCTGCTTTTGTGAAACCTAGAACTTATTTTGTGAATCTAGGAGGTAAATTTGTGAAACCAGTAGCTTATTGTTATATTATCTTCAAACCAGTAAATTTGGCTGTGTGTTGCATTTTGTCTTCTGCTGTTGTTGTTGTTGTTGCTTGAGTTCTCATTGAATAAGGTCTGAGATTATTCAAAGGTTTACATAAATTATAGAGGTTTGCATAAATTACACTAGCTACTTTTTGTCTTCTGTTGTTTTTGCTTGAGTGTTCATTGAATAAGGTCTGCGATTACAAAGAAACAGAGAAACAAATTAAGAAGAAAAGAGCAAAATAGATGATTTTAACCACTTATAATGTGTGGACATGGCCCACCTGCAGGTCTGGTTCGATCTGCGGACGTGCAGCGGTCTTTTTGAAAGCCACGCTCGGCGGCGTAAAGGTGCTTTCGACCGGATCGTTTTTAGATCGGTC
This sequence comes from Silene latifolia, assembly GCF_048544455.1. NCBI lineage: Eukaryota > Viridiplantae > Streptophyta > Magnoliopsida > Caryophyllales > Caryophyllaceae > Silene > Silene latifolia. Next base: position 452,841,489 of record NC_133538.1, read on the forward strand.
GGTTTCGTCTCGGTAAGGGTCTTGTAACGATTAGAGATGTTCGGAGTCGCCACCAAGCATTTATGGGATGCCTGGAACCCGTTTGAATTCCACTTTATACCTCGGTCAAATCGAAGCACAAAGCAGCGTTTTGACATAGGTACTAAAGATAAGGAAATCGTCCCTCTTTAGCATCCTATCTCTAGAATGACTCTCGTACGCCCTGAATAAGGTCATCCACTATCCAAAGTTTCTGAGTAAGAGGTGAAGGGACGTATTGGGAAGCCCTTTAATCAGACACCCAATCCTGCCCGCGTTTAGAGGCCTTTACTGATCGATCTTGGTTGGTTGAATGCAAAAGTTGATAAAACGGTTTAAATACATGAATGCACATCCAATGATTTAAACCTAACATGTGAGAGCTTTCTAAGTCGGTTGATTTAATACAAGTATCAAGTATAAGATGTCGAGTTGGATTAATGATTGATTTGCATGCAAGACGGAAATTAATCATCCATTTACCGTATTAGGTTTAGGGTGCATAACATGATCCATTTGTCTTAGTAAGGCATTTTGCAAATGTGGGTTGAATAGTCATCTGATCCGTCCTATATCCGGGTTAACCGGAGTCGGGATCGTCCTAGACTAATGTTGGAAGGGAACTGGCCTTGTACCAGACGGCTATAAGAGGCGCGAGCCAGCCGGCGGTGTAAGGGGCCTCCCTCTGGTTTTGAAAATGAGAAAGAAAAGGCCTGCTTGAGGCGCGGGTTAGCCGACGGCTGTATGCTGTGTTCTGATTGTTTATAAAACGTTATGAAACGTGTTAAAAGTGGGTATTTGAACCCGGTTTGATTTTGAAAGGGTCGTTTAGACCGCATTTGTTGATTTGAAGAACTAGACTCGAATAATCATCATTATTTGATAATATTCGGTGTCGGGCTCGGTTTTGACAAGCTTGACATGAATAATTTTGAAAATGATTATAGACTAATTGTTTTAAGTCCATTTTGAATGTAATTAGTCGGTACTCATCATCGTACCCGGGTTAAAATCCGGCATGGTATGTAGAACCAAGGATGATTTCGTGTTGGTGACTAATATGTTTGTTTGAAAATGTAAAGAAATGAAATAAAAGGCTTTAAAATACCTTCTAAATGTCGTTAACCAAATATTATCACCGAAACACGGATATAACCGTCATGGTATGAATAACCAAGGGTGAAAAATGCTTTATGGTTAAAACATGTGAAATGAAACAAAAGGGTTTCGAAAATACTTGAAATGGTAAAAACCGATTACAAATGTGAAAAATGGGTTAGGGGAAATGATGAGAACAAACACGGTTGATCTCTGGTCTGAGTACCCCATTTAGGCGCGAGCCAGTTGGCGACCTAAGGGGCTTCTGCCTCAGACCAAAAATCAGTTTTGGCTCGTTTATTCCATGTTTTGGTTTATGTTATGCATGTTTTAGCATGTTAAAGTCATGAAACAAATGAAAACATAATAAAAGAGGATTTTTACACCCTCATACTTACATGTTTGGTTATGGCGAGTGACCGACGTAAGTGTAGCAACTTGTTTGATCGGAATAAACTCGGTTTAAAACCGTTTTGGCAAGTAAAAGAGTGTTTTAAAAGTTTAGTGATGGTGTAGTGGTCAAAGTGGTCGGACAAGTGGTTTAATGCACGATGACGGTACCAAACAATGTGTAAGGCTCGTGTTTACGATCGGTAGGTTGTAAACATGCGTCAGATTGTGACTTTAGAAGTCAAGTCGAGAATTTTAAGAGAGAAAAGAGGGGGCGGACACTCGCGTAAATCTCAAATGGGTGGCATTTGAGGGGTATTTATAGGAGAATGAGTGGTTGTGTGAGTTTTGAGCGACGTGGCCACCTGGGCTGCTCAAAGAGGCGTGAGCGACGTCGCAGGTCTTCGAGCTGTGTTGTCACTATCACAACAAACGCAATCATGATTTGTTCTATCCTAGGTTTTGTAGTCACATGTTTGGTACTTGACCATTCATGAATCTGGGAAAACTTAGTATAGAAGGCTTGAGATATTTTGTTTTTGTTGTTGACTCGGTTTGACTCGTTGTTGGAGTCGGGATTTTGAACTTTCGAGCCGGTTTTTGGCTCGGTGTCGGTTTTGACTCTAGTTAGTGTCATCGCGACCCCGTCGTTGTGCATTAAACACTCCAGGTATTTTTGAAATGTTTTGAAATGTTTTGTTTTCGACATCGTTTTAAGTTTTCCGACGTAAAGTTGTCCACAAACTGTCGATCAAACGCTGCGATCCCAAAATATGTTGTAGTTCGATAATCATCGGGTGGTTGTTGGAGTCTCAGCAGATACTGGGTATCTACAGAGCCCCCACTTTGACTGAGGCTTGGACAGGGCGAAAGTCAAAGTAGAGTCCCCAGGTCAATCGAAGATTACAACCTGAAGACCCAAGCGACGTCGAGGCGGCTCGAAAGGATTCGGGCCAAGGACCTGCCGTCGGGAAGGGCGACGCCAAGGCGACTCGAGGGTACGAGTCCAGGACCTGTCGTTGGGAACAGTTTAGAGTCTGTCGACTGTCCGTGCGGGTCATTTAAAGTCCGTTAGACTACGTATGAAGGCTCGCCAACCATAAGAAGGAGTCATACCTGAGGCATCTTCGGATATGTCCTTGCATGGTTGCGGATGAATGCTCGCCAGCCGTGGTGCGTTTTAAGGCTCGCCAGCCGAGACAAGGAAATGTACCCGAGGCATCTTCGGGATGTGTCCTTGGAAGGGTTGCGGACAAATGCTCGCTAGCCGAGGTAAGGAAATGTACCCGAGGCATCTTTGGGATGTGTCCTTGGAAGGGTTGCGGACAAATGCTTGCCAGCCGTGGTGCGTTGTAAGGCTCGCCAGCCGCGATGCGTTGTAAGGCTCGCCAGCCGTGGTGCGTTGTAAGGCTCGCCAGCCGCGGTGCATTGTAAGGCTCGCCAGCCACGGTGCGTTGTAAGGCTCGCCAGCCACGGTGCGTTGTAAGGCTCGCCAGCCACGATGCGTTGTAAGGCTCGCCAGCCGCGATGCGTTTGTAAGGCTCGCCAGCCGTGGTGCGTTGTAAGGCTCGCCAACCGCGGTTTGTTGTAAGGCTCACCAGCCGCGGTGCGTTGTAAGGCTCGCCAGCCACGGTGCGTTGTAAGGCTCGCCAGCCGTGGTGCGTTGTAAGGCTCGCCAGCCGCGGTGCGTTATAAGGCTCGCCAGCCGCGGCAAGGAAATGTACCCGAGGCATCTTCGGGATGTGTCCTTGAAAAGGTAAGGAAATGTGCCCGAGGCATCTTCGGGATGTATCCTTGAAAAGGTTGCGGATAAAGGCTCGCCAGCCAGTGGTATGGTCGGTTAATGGACCATGGGAATAGCCGCGTCGAATGGGCTTGTTTTGAAAGTAGCGAACTCGTGATGCCTCTGTGGAAATAGCCAGTATGGATTCTCACTATCACTATTTTTGGAATGAGCGGGTTCCGCGAGGAAGCCCCCTGCTGGTATTTGAAGGAATAGTGAATTTGGAATCTTCACCATTCGGTTGGAATTTGCAGTGGCGGTTTGGATCGTCGTTTGTTCTAATAACAAATTTGAGTTTTGCTATGGCGTTTGAAGTGACGGTTTATGTGCCGCCGTTGACATTTTGAAAGAAATAGTGAATTTGGAATCTTCACTATCGATTGAAGTGACGGTTTATGTGCCGCCGTTGACATTTTGAAAGAAATAGTGAATTTGGAATCTTCACTATTAATTGAAGTGACGGTTTATGTGCCGTCGCTTGAAATAGCGGTTTTTGAATTTTCGCCATTATTTTGGAAAATTTGAAGGAAAATGGTAAATTTTGATTTCGCCATTATTTTTGAAATTGGCGGTTTTGATCGCCGTTTGCTCGAAATTTGGAGAAAAATAGCAAATTTGAGTTTTGCTATTATTTTTTTGAAATTGGTGGTTTTGATCGCCGTTTGCTTGAAATTTGGAGAAAAATAGCAAATTTGAGTTTTGCTATTATTTTTTGAAGTAGGCGGTTTTGATCGCCGCTTGCTTGAAAATAGCGAGTTTTAAATTTTCACTATTTGTTTTGTTTGTTTTCGAGGAAACGACGACATTTAATATCGTCAACGAAAATTTGGAATTCGTCATGGGAAATTGGGCCAAAGCCCTAATTTCGCTGAAAAAGAAAAGGGAAGGCCTGGTTTAGGCGCGAGCCACCTGGCGATGTAAGCCGGCTTCCCTATTTTCTGTTAAAAGACGCGAGGTTGAGTTGCGTATGAATATTCATCTCCAACCTCAAAATCTCGCCAAAATCGCCATTACCGGACCTTTTAGCTTGCTTTTGCTCGTGCCATTATCAAAAAATGTCATCTCAAGGTAAGTATTTCCTCTTGAATCCTTTCAAATTTGTTGATTGTTAGCTTAGTTGAATTAGGGCGGATTTTGCCCTAAAAATCGAATTGGGCGTTTTTGATTGAGCCAATTTCGACTGAATTTGATGTTTGCATTAGGTTAGAAACATGTTTAGGAGTATAGGGGTGCTTTTAGTTTGCATTTTGGTCCCCGTTCCCGCTCCCTAGGCTCGAAAAACGTGATTGAGGCGAGAAACCGTCCCATTTCACAATGCCAAGTTTATTTGCTTGGGTAATGGGTCCCACTAGGTTGCATTGTAGTTGGGAAAACCCGTGTTTGCCATTTAAGGGCCTTCATTGGATGTTTGTGGGCAAAATTGAATTTTTGCCTTTTGCGACGGTCTTACGTCTGACAAAATAAGCGCTTGTTTGGGCTTGAATTGAGTCAGTTTGCCTTAAAATGGACCTTATTGGTATTTTAGGTCACCTTGAGGCGTGATAAAATCACGTTTGCCTTTTTGCGGCCGTTTTTGAATTTTTGACCGGTTTGGGCTCAAACTAGCGTATGAATTGCCTTTTTGAGCCGCAGAAAAATCCCCATTGTGTCGGGAATGTATTTTGGTTTATAGGCGGACCTTATGTGGGTCTTGAAATGCCGTTTTTGTGGTTTTGACTCGTCTTTTGCTTCAAAAGAGGGGCGAGTCGTTTTTGTGTTTTTTTTTTGAATGGTTCGGGGCGGGATTTCCCCTTGTTTTTTGTATTGCAGGTTGTGTTTTTTTTTTTTTGGGTTTATCCATTTCATGCCGTCGTAATGCCGAAATTTCGGCTGACGATTTTTTGTTTGTAGGGGATTGTTCGGAACAGGCCGGGTTCATGGCTGCGACTTTTGAGGAGTTGTTCGGGCCGGCCCCGGGTAGTACTCCGGTTAGCACACCTGCCGTGGTCGTGGAGGACATTACTGAGGAGGAGAGACCTCCTGAGCAGACTGTTGGAGCCTCCGGGGCCGTCAAGGAGCGTGAAGAGCCCGTTGTTGGGGCTGTTAGTGCTGGTAGAGCTCAGACTGGGGCTGAGGCGGGTACCTCCGGGAGGAGGGTTTCTTCGAGGGAGCGACGTCCTCGGGTACTAGGCGAACGTTGCGGGATGTCAACAGGGTCGTTGACTTGGGCCCTGTCCACCACGTTGAGTCTCGCGGTCATAAGAGGCGGAGAGCAGAGACAGCCCCGGATGATGCTGACGTCGCGAGTTTCAGAGCCAGGCAAGTTACGGCCCCGCGGGGGTTGCTTTTACAGGCGGCGCCAGAGTGGGCCGAGGGTTTTGACGGTCGCCAGTTGTTGCTTTGACTGGACCGACACCTTTCCTATCGTGCTCACAAGGGCGTGGTGAGTCACGTTCCCCGGTTGAAATTTGTCATTCATTTTTGAAGTGTCGAGCCTAAATAGGCATTCTAACGTTGTCTGTTTTTGTTTTCAGGAGATCGGCACCATGAGGACTTTCTCTGGCTACTCTACCTGCTTGGGCCTCTACGATGTTCTTCGACCCGGGTCGAGGGCGTTGATAGAGAGGTCGGCGTTTGGGCCATTGGTGGCCGCTTGGCGGGACATTCACAGGTTCTCGATTAGGTCGAACCTGTGTTTAATTCGCGCCATGTTGGACCGGTGCTGGGACACGACGTCGTCGTTCCACATGGAGTTTGGGGAGGTTGGCGTGACTCTGGAGGACTTTGCCATGGTGTCCGGCCTTCCTTGTGGTGAGCTGCCCATTGAGTTTACCGCGGCTCGGGAGAGAGTGTCCTCTCTTGCGGTCACTGCTTTCATTGGTACTGCTTTGCCGGAGCCTTCCAACGTCACTCCGTACCTGATTGCGAGTTCCTACGTAAAGGACCACTTCACTGAGAGGGTGACAGGTGTTGTTCCGGCGCCGTTGGCAAGCCCGGAGGCAGAGGCTGAGGCCGACGCGAGGGAGGCGCGGTTGTGGTTGTGGTACTTCTTGGGTGCCACGTACTTTGGCGACAAGGGTGAGCGCTTGTCGACCAAGGTGCTTCCTCTTCTTGCCGACCTTAACGCTTTGGGCCGGTTTGACTGGGTTACGCCGGCTTTGGCGAGTTTCACCCGGTACTTGCACGCGGCGGTGCGTCCGGAGACAGTGGGAGCGGGTAGTGCTCCTGATCTGGTTGGTCCCGGCCTCATCTTTGAGGTACGAGTGTTTTTTTTTTGGTAGTTTTTTTTTTATTTTGATTTTGACTTTTGGCAATTTTTGAGAAATTGGCTAATTTGTGTTTTTTGTGTTTGATTACAGGCTTGGTTGTATGCTTACTTCACTCCTGTGCGTCCGGCGACTACAGGCGGTGTTCCCTCTGCTTACCCTGCTGTGAGGGGTTGGACGGTGAGTCGGAAGAGGTCGACTAAGTCGACCTACGAGGACTGCAGGCGCCGCGTGAACATGCTTCGGATTGCTGATGTAAGTTCTTGCTCTCTTCCCCTTATCCTTTAGATAGAGATAGGATGACTAGGTATCTTATGAAGCCCCCAGTTAGCTGAGTAACTTGGTTTCGAATGCAGTTTGTTGGGCGGCCTTGGGAGCACTACACGGGTGTGCCGGCTGCCGTCACGGAGCGTTTGCGACCTCGCAGCTCCCTGCGCCTGTACCTGGAGACAGCGATTGAGCCGGTTTGGTACTTGGGCGAACGTCTAGTTCGCCAGTGCTTTACCGAGACTTTCGTCGTGTCGGTTGACCCGCCTGGGGTGTTGTTCCAGGAGTCGACTCCTAATGAGGTTGAGGAGCACCTTCACGGTCGAGGAGGTGAGGAGCTGCTGCTGCGGGACGCCGACTACGACACCTTCCGGTTGTCGAGGCTTGCTTGGTACCCGATCGAGGTATGTTTTCCTCTTTTCTTTGTTTTCATTGCCTCCCTTGATAGGAGGGTTTGTCATTTTTGATGTGGATGCAAATGGCAGGGAGTCGACCCGCTGATGAGGACTCAGCCCCCAGCTTTCCCGACGGAGACCACTTTTCAGGGGCCGAGTGGCGAGGAGCTTCAGTTGCGCTTATTGGAACCTGCGATGACCGAGGTGGCCGATGCTGGCATGGAGTGGAGGTTGACTGTTCTGAGGGTGAGTTTCTGACTTGAACACTTTCTCCAATCATACTTTGACTTGTATTGAAGGACATTTTTGTTTTGTAGATGACGACTGTTAGCCACCAGAACTTGTGGCGGATGGCTAACCGTTGGAGAGCGTTTGCTGGTGACCTGGCTACGAGGGAGGCTCGGCTTTCTCACGTACGTTTTGTGTGTTGCTTTTGTATATTTGGTGTTGTATTTCACGTTTTTTAGATCTTGAGGACCTGTCATTGTGTTTGGCAGGGCACAGCGGATCCGGTATAGCTTGCTCGGGTCCGTGCTGAGTTGGAGGCAGCCAGGTCGACGATCGCAGGTCAGGAGCTGGGGATCATCCGTCGGGACCAGGACTTGAGGCGTCACGAGGACGAGCTGCGGAGTCGAGACGCGGAGATTGCCTCTCTGAAGGCTCAGTTGGCTGCAGCGGAGGAGCTTCACGTTGAGATGGAGCGTGAGACGCTGGAGAGTTCCCCGGATAGGGAGTCTGAGCTGGTGGTGGTGTCTGCGTTGGCGGCGACTCCTAGTGAGACCAAGACTGGTCCGACGGGAGACGTCGAGTAGTTGTTGTAGCTTGTCCGTGTCTTGGACTCTTGCCTGTACATATTTACATTTTGCGTGAGGCGGTTTGTATATATGTGTTTTTGGATTGTGGTTTGTTTTGTGATTTTTGGCTTCTTGTGTTGTGTTTCGGAGGAGCGCTTGTCGGCCGTTGATTCTCCATTTGCTTTGCACCAGTTCCTGCATCGTTAGTGTAGAAAAACAGGCAACAGATAGCACGTAGGCATAAACGTAAACACGTAAAAGCATTTGATTGAAAATCACGTAAAGCATTTGTTTGGAAATCAAAATTAACCAAGATGACTTGAAGTTAAAATTGAAATTTTGAAAAGAACTTTGAAAATTCCGCGACAAAATTGTCACGTTTGGAATTCAAAAGGAATTGATTTGAAAATTTGAGCAATTAACACGTGTCGTGAATTAAACTACATCGAAATTTTGAAAATTGACTCGAAAAAATAAAACTCAAACCGTCAGGAAAGAATTTTGGAAAAGGATTTTTGCGAGTATATTTGGCTTTTGAGGTCAAGACTCGGATTTGTGAGTGCTTGAATTTTAAGGAAAATTGATGTCGTGTTATCAATTTTCGATTGTAATTTTTGTTTTCCGAAAAAGCGAAAAATTTTCGGAATTTCGACTGACATGGAAACGATCCGTCGCGGATTAGGGCGACTAGCCCATCCACCTTTAAAAAAAAGAAAGAAAAATCCGTATGTTTAAAGCTGCGTCATGGAAACCGTGTCGGATTTCGTAAAACGCGAAAACAAGGAAATGTGAGTGTGAAAAAACACAAAATTTCCCAGATCATCCTGAAGAGGCGCGAGGTTCCTGGCGGGAGGTTTGAGGTGTCAGGAGAAAACACATGTTGAAAGGGACAAGTCAACAGCGGGAATCCTGGGGAAGCCTTAAAGAGGCGCGAGCAGCTCGGCGATGGAAGCCCGCTTTCCTTTTTTCTGAAAAACGCGCTGATTATTTTGTATAAATAGAGACGTTTGCGCTTCATTGTTTCATCATCCGAAACACAAAAACATCTCCACAAAACCTCCTCTTCTTCCACAAAAATATTTCATGGATGCTTTGGAGAACGCATTGCGACAATGGTGCCGGGATTTGTCGCCTCCCAAGAAGTATCAACTCGATTGCATGGGAGTTGGTCAATTGTTGGTGCTTCGTCAAGTCAAGGTGCAACCCTCGTTTCTTGAAGCATGCTCTCGGTTTTGGGATTCGAAACATCATGTTTTTGTTTTCCCGAAAGGCGGGCTTTGTCCTCTTACCGAAGAAGTTGGAGCCATTGGTGAGTGGCCGGGTTGTGCTCCGGTGCTTCCTCCGACTCGGTTGTGCTACAAGGAGAAATTCCGTTCTATGTTGGGTTTATCAACAAGCCAAGTCAACTTTCTTCTTGCTCCTCATGGTATGGATATGTTGGCTCTCATCAACATCTTCTCGAATTGGTTAGATGCTAATGTCTCGGAGGTTGCTAGGAGAAGGGCTCTTGCATTTTGTGTTGTCCATGTGTACCTTTTTGTTGATGTCTTGAAGAAGGAGGGGCCGAGATGCCATGGTAGCATGACCCTTATCCATGTGATTGAGCAAATGGAGCATGGTAGAGATCCATCATGGTTGGTGCTTGGAGAGATTATCAAAGCTTTGGACAAGGAAGGCTCTTGTGGAGAAGCTCCCTCTTTTGGATCGCCAAGGATCCTTCAAGTGTGGCTATTGGAGAGGCTAAGGTATGTAGAGCCTCCGGTTAATCCTTCTTCTTACTCCTTCCGTCATCTTACCATGAGGAAGAAGTTGTACCCGGATAGTTTTGCTTCCACCGAGGCCTATTGGGCCGCAAGATTGGCGGAGGAGGGTGGTCCTTATATCCGTTGGGTGGTGCCGTGGTGGCACTTGAGGTCCTTCACGGGGTTGCCCGCTTCGGGTGCTAGTCCTCGTTCTTTGATGGTGGTGGGTTTGAAGGTTGTTTCCTTCATTTATCCCGAAAGGCTCATGAGGCAAATGGGGCATCAACAAAAGGTGCCCGCTCAAGATACTCTTGTCCAAAAGAATGTTTTCCGGAACTCCGAGCTTGTGGAATTCTTCGAAAGGTGGTGGGCCGCTCGGCCGCTTTGGGAGGTGCCAAACCCCGTTGCCACGACATGGGTGACTCCCGCTTATGTCAAGTGGTCACGTGCTCCGTCCTTGGAAGAGAGATCCAAATTCCATAAGGACGAGGTTGTCGACTTGAAGTACGGAGAGGTTGGCAAGGCCAACCGTGCCTTCTTTGAGGAGTATGTTGATGGAGCTACTCCCGATGTGATGAGACCACCGAAGAGGAGGATTTCCGGCCCTAAGAGTGTGGTGGGCCGTGCATTGGGTCGTCTTGGGTCAAATACGGGGTCTTGTGCTAGACCGGAGGCCGTCGCCGTCTTAGATCCGTTTAGGATCCGTTCCGAGGAGGAAGTCCATGCTAGGCGAGCCAACAAGAAGAACAAGGAGAATATGTACCCCGAGGGAAAAGGCAAGGTAGAATGGAAGAGTGAAGACCTCCATTACCCACTTTATTATTATGTTGTATTATTGTTGTGAGTTTTTATTATGTTGTACTAGCTAATTGTTGTGTGTTTTGTGCTAGTTTTACTATGTGAGGTGTGTTAGTGGACACCTTAGCTTTGACAAGTTGTAGACTCGTCATTCTTTATTTGTTGTTGAAATTGTAATCCTTCCCATTATTAATTAAATAAGAGGATTGCTCGTGTCGAAAATTGTGAACACTTGTTTCTTCCATCCATTTTGCGAAGGCAATTCGATTTGAATCGTCCTAAACAATTGCACTTGGGAAAGTGGTATTTTGTGGGAAGGGAGAAAGGCTCATTTTTTATATTTTTGTGTTAAAGGGAATGGTTTTCCCTTTCTCTTTTTTGATGGGGATGTTTTGTTTTTTATTGTGGGAATGGTTGTATCCTTCTTGTGTAAGAAAGGACTGCCTACGTATTCACCTGGAGAGGTGCAATCAAACCATGATCGTAGTTCGAGAGGTTTTGTGAATTTGAATTGGGTTTTGTGGTTGTATCCCTCAATCATGAGAGGGACTGCCTACGTATTCACCTGAAGAGGTGAAATCAAACCATGATCGTGGTTCAGGGGTTTTGTTTTTGTAGTGCAAATGGACGTTGCCTTTGACAGATCAAAGGACATTCGAAACGGTCAAGGTGCCGCAGCTTAGACTCGATAAAACATGTAATTTCCAATCAGAACACATTGCGGAACATGACTTGAAAAGGGTTGAGGTTTGTGCTAGTTGCAAAACTAGGCTAGGTTGTTGGTTCATAGAGTTCAAGGGTAGTATTTCTTGAGTTGGTCTAGGTTGGTCGGGTTTGTAAAGTCCTCCCCATCTAGGTCACTCAGTCTCACTGCGCCCCCCGAAAGTATTTTCTTGACCAGGTATGGCCCGGCCCAGTTGGGTTTGAATTTTCCCCTCGGATCGACGGGTAATGGTGCTCGGACTGACTTGAGGACCAAGTCGCCCTCCTGGATGTTTCGGGGTTTGACCTTCTTGTTGAATGCCCGTTGTATACGTCGTTGGTATAGCTGGACGTTGTGCAAGGCGTTGAGTCGCCGTTTGTCTAGAAGAGTGAGTTGTTCGTACCTTCGACGGGTCCATTCCGCCTCAGGGACTTGACTCTCCAGTAGGATGCGTAGAGAAGGGACCTCTAACTCCACCGGTTGAACCGCCTCCATACCGTATGCTAGGTAGAAGGGTGTGGCGCCTGTTGGTGTTCGAATGGAGGTTCGGTATCCCCAGAGTGCGAATGGAAGTTTGCTCGGCCAGTCGCGGTAGTTGTCTTGCATTTTCTTGATAATGGTAACAAGAGTCTTGTTCGCTGCCTCTACCGCTCCGTTGGTTTGGGGACGGTAGGGGGATGATCTATGCCGTTTGATCTTGTATTTGTCCAGCAAGGCTTGAGTTTCCGCCCGGAAGTGAGAGCCTTGATCGCTGATGATTTCATGGGGTACCCCATATCGGCAGATGATGTTGTTTTGAATGAACTTGGCCACTTGTTTGGCGGTCAAGACTGCATATGACTGTGCTTCCACCCATTTGGTGAAGTAGTCGATGGCGACGAGAACGAAGCAATGCCTTTTGGTGCCTATCGGGTTGACTTTCCCGATGATGTCGATGCCCCGGGTTGAGAATGACCAGGGTGATGTCATGGTGTATAAAAGGGACGGTGGTATGTGTTGTATGTTGGCGAAGATTTGGCAATTGTGGCAATGTTTAACGTAGTTACGACAATCGGCTTCCATGGTTGTCCAGTAGTAACCTAGTCGCATGATTTTCCGTGTAAGCATCTGTTTTGTGTGGATTTTGCGCAGGGCGAAATCAGGACAGGGTGATATTGTGCAGGGTTAACTAGCTCTAATTAGATTACTGATCAGGTCGTCAGGATAGGATATTGAGCAATAAATAAAATAACAAAAATAACAAGACAAACATTTTTGTACGCGGAAAACCCTTGGATGGGAAAAAACCACGGGCACCAAGCCAGGAGAGGATTTCACTATATGATTTGAGAGAATATAATTATGATAACAACAATGCTTGATTTTTCTAAGTAATATGTGTTCTTCTTCTTGTGTACGAATGATGTGTCTCCAATATCTTCAAAGTGTCTCTTATATAGCTTTCCTATCTTGAACGACTGTATGATCAAGCATTGAAGGCTGAATATTCTCCATTATTGCTGGTAATAATTGCTGAATATTTCCCTCTTAATTACCATATTTACTGCATAATCTTCATACTTAATGCTGCGTATTTATTTCTATTAATATACGCGGATATGGTCAAATATTGTCTTGATATTTGGACCGTTGTCCTCTTTATGGCCTGGCGCTTATCTTCATGTGCCCTGAGAGCCTGACACCCTGAGAGCCTGGCAGTCAGGTTTAGAATAAATGCTGATCAGGGTGGTCTGCGGATTTCCAGGCCTAACAATTGCCCCTTATCTCCTTATTGGTAGTGCCAGGACGAAAAAATGTGGAGATAACTTTAGTTTTGATAAGATCACCCAACGGTTAAATTTTCCCCGATCGTTTCACCGTAACGGCTCTTTTATCAGCTTTGACGCGTGGATATTTACTTGAACTTCCTTGATGATTTTACTACCGAACCCTAATCTTCTTTGCTATAAATACTTGGGTGCTTCATTAATTTGAACTCATCAACACAACTTCTTCGTCTTCTTTCTCTTAACTTTCTTTCTCTTCAATTTTCTTAATTCCTAATTTTCCAAATCTTTTAATCAATCTTCCATAATTCTTCAAGCAATGGCTGCAAAGAAAAAATCTACCAGGGCAGCGGTTCCTGCAACTCCTCCTCCCCAGAATCCTGAGGAAGTTTCCTCTGAAACTTTGCCTGCTTCTTCTGATGCTCCATTTCCCACAGTAAACAAGCCGAGTGATCCTCCATTGGATATGATCTCAATATCTCATGGTGCTTTTCAATTTAAGCCCACGAAGGCTTTAAATGAAGATCAGTCTCCTGCAAACCGTTTGAAGCCTGAGTTCGAGAAAATTTTGAAGGATAAGGGGATTATCCCTGCTGATGTTGAAGTCTGGATCCCTGAGGATTCTCCTATCAGGGCCGACTGGCCTTGTCCTGGTTGGTTCTGCATCCATAATTGGGCCTTCAGGGCAGGCTGTAAGCTTCCTTTTTCTCCTCTTATGGTTGAGGTTATTAAGGAGATTGGTGTTCCATCTTATCAATTGATGCCAATGGTATGGAAGGTTGTATGTTCTATTGAGAACCTCTATAAAAAGCACAATATTTCTTTTTCTCTTGACGATTTGAAGACCTGTTATGCTGTTAAAACAAACAGTCCTGGCCGTATAGGTTTTAAGGTCAGGCCGTCAACTACTCCTCTTCTGAGTAATTTAGACAGTGGCCATGATAAGGGCTGGGCTGCTCGCTATATGTTTGTCAGGACCAATTCTGTGGGTCCTGACCTGGCGTATTTGAATCATGAGGCCTGTGTGGCTGGTGAGTCTTTTGGTTTCTTTCTTTGACCTGCATGTTTTTCCTGTTAGTGAAAAAATGAAATGAAAATAATAAGTCATACCTCTTTATGTGCGCAGTTGATGACTGGGTTACTGAAACTGAGTATCCTACTCCCAATGTTTCTACTTTCCTTGCTATTCCTCCTTTGGAGAGGTCTTGGCCTCTTTGTTGTGGGGTTGGTCACCTTCCTCGCTGTTTGAAGGCTGACGGTGCTCCCAGGGCGGCTAAAGTGTCAGGGGCTGCTGGTGCCAGTTTCTCAGGGTGTAAGTCTATTTTAATTTTTCCTTTCTTTTTACCTGGGCTTCCTGATAATGTTTGGTTTGTATTGCGATCTGATTTTTCGTGTTGCGGCTACCGGTCATCTGTTCGTCTTTTTAGATTTGGCATGGTCGACCTTTCACCAGCCGTGCGAAAATCAAGGAGGAAGGTCCCCGGGGAGCGGGGATACGAGCTTGTTATAGACTTGGTGACCGATCCCGATGCGCCAAGGTCAGCATTGCGCCTGCTGCCCCGGCTGAAACAAGTTCAGCAGCCCAGAAAAGGAGGATTGAGGATGTTGATGTTTCTGCCCCGACCAGGGAGGTAAGAGCCAGGTTGGATAATATGGAGGCTGCTAGGGTGAAAATCAGGGACTATGCGGCTTCTAAATAGGATGTCATACTCACCCTTGACCCTGTTGAGACTGCTACTCAGGCAGTTGCTTCAGTGGATCATTCGGTCAGCCTCTTGGCTGGTGCCCTGGCTGCTGTGAGAGAGGTATGTTGGCATTACTTCCATGTGTTTTGGTAGTCCTCTATTGTTGTTACAAATTATTCATACTTTTCTTGTTTTTGACCAGGGTGCTGCAGCCTGTCTCCATAATGGCTATTAGGCTACTTCTTTGATAGCCAGGATTGATCTGATGAGATCAGATTATGATAGGGTGAAGTCTGAGCTGGAATTAGCAAGGGCTGGCTTGGCTGCTAAAAATGCTGATTTGACAAAGGTGCAGGCTGAGAGGGATGCTGGTAAGACTGAGGCAACTTCAAGCACGCGGCTGTTGCAGGAGGCCCTGGATAGGAATGAAGAGCTTACCCAGGAGAGGGATGACTTGGAGTTCAAGTTGGATGATGCCTCCCTCTATTTCTACATCAAGGGAAGGACGACTGCCATGTCGGAGCCTGTCGAGGCCAGGGAAAAATGGGACCCTTCAGCTGAGATGGCTTTTGCTGCTTCGAAATATCCTGACCTGCATAATTTGGAAAATGAACAGGAGGTCGACTCTCCAGGGGAGCAGAACGTTGAGGCTGAGCCGGCTAAGAGTGGGGAGCAGGTTGTTGATGCTGCTGCTTCTGAGGAGAAGCAGTAATATTTTTTAATTCTCAGTTGGTATTTTGGCCCATCCAGGGGGGGTGTCCCTGGACAGACATTATTTTTATTTTCCTGTTTTGGGTCAGGGAGGCTCTCCCTGGCTTTTATGAATATTTTGGCGCCTTTGCCCCAGGGGGTAAAGGTTTATTAATATAGGCATGATGGCCTTCTTTTGGCTGATTTCACTTTTGTCTTTGCTTGTTTTGTGAGTTTCATCCTGTTGGACCTGTCAAATATTTTGTTTGCATGATCTGCACATTATTCTGGTTAAATAACCTGCACATTTCGTTTCAATTTTTGTCATGAGTATTTCAACCAAGTATAGTTTTTTTGCTATAATGGTTGAAAGGGTGGGAAATCCGGCCTGTCAGGAGGGCTTATGTCCCCTGCCTGGCTGGAGGGCTTGGTATTCGGCCTGTCGAGAGGGCATTTTAGACTGATGGTCGGGATAAAACACCCTTGCACCATCTTGCTGCGTCCAGCCGGTTGTAATCCGTGGCAGTAAACCTAGTCAGGTCAGGCAATTATTTCATGCCTGATTGGTCTTGACTTTTTATCAGTATCCGTGGTGGTTACCAACTCGTCGAGCACGATTAAGTGCAAAATTTTTGTTTCAGGAATATATAGTAGAGTAGCCCTCAATCCTGAATATTTATGCGTGTAATCTTTTATTATGTATAATTGTTCGTTCAAAAAAGTAAATAGGCGGGTTAGTTGAACAGGTAAAAATACGAGGCAAGTCATATAAAGCATGTAGTTCATCACATAGCACATTAGGTTTAGTAGTGATTGAATTTGTACCGATCGTAGCTTTGATCCGATCTTTACATATGGAATAGTTTTAAATGAGTTACATTCCAGGATCTTGGGATCATTTCCCCTTCTAGTGTTTGGAGCCTGTATGCTCCTTGTCTAACATTTGAATCAATTAAGTAGGAGCCTTCCCATGTGGGAGCTAGCTTGCCTGCTGATTTCTCCTTTTTATTTGGAAATACTTTGCGTAGGACAAGGTTTCCTTCTTTGAAGACCCTGACCCTTACGTTTTTATTGTAGGTCCTGGCAACTGCTTGTTGATATGATGCCATCCTGATTTTGGCAGCGTTTCTTAGTTCTTTTGTTAGGACTAAGTTATCTTGCATCAGGTCTTTGTTTGTTTCAACGTTGTTTAGGCTGCATCTGGATGTTGGTACCCGTACTTCCACAGGAGTGACAGCTTCACAGCCATACACCAGGGAGTAAGGTTTCTGGCCTGTTGCGGTCTTTGGAGTTGTCCTGTCTGCCCATAGTACTAATGGGAGTTCTTCACCCATCTGCCTCGTCTTCTTTTCAGCTTCTTTTTTAGGCAGCTTATGACTACCTTGTTGCTTGACTCTGCCTGGCCATTAGCTTTTGGGTATCTAGGGGTCGATGTTACCAGGTTGATATTCCATTCTTGGCAGAATGTTTGGGTCCTTTTCCCCACGAACTGAGTTCCATTGTCACATACTATTTCTGATGGGACTCCATATCTGCAAATAATGTTTGTCCTGATGAAGGATATTACTTCTTTTTCGGTTACCTGCCTGTAAGAGTCAGCCTCGATCCATTTGGAGAAGTAATCAGTTATGGCTAACATGAAGACTTTTTGTCCTGGAGCTACAGGCAATTTTCCCACGATGTCCATGCCCCACTTTATAAATGGCTAGGGCGCGGAAATTGAATGAAGGAGTTCAGATGGCTGATGTATGATTGGTGCATGAACTTGGCAAGCTTCACATTTTGAAGAGTATTCCAGGCAATCAGCCCTCAGCGTAGGCTAGTAGTAGCCTGTCCTGAGAATTTTGCTTGCCAGGCACTTTCCTCCTTTATGATTGCCACAGTGTCCATCATGTATCTCTTGAAGTACTAGTTTGGCTTCGTCAGGCTCCAAGCATCTCAGGTAGGGTCCAGCCTGTGATCTCTTGAATAAGGTGTTATTGATGATAGCATAAGTTGAAGCTCTAATTTTAAAGGCCCTTGCCTCATGCCTACCCTGAGGTAGTATTCCTCGGAGAAACCAATCATAATAAGGTTTAGTCCAAGAGTTATCGTCCTGATTGACAGGGTTGACCTGTTCAGGTTTGTTGATGGTCGGCTCTAATAAGTGCACAATTGGTATTTTATCAAAAATAGTGGGGGTAAAGTTTGAACCTAGGCTGGCCAGAGCATCAGCCTGGGTATTCAGGTCTCTAGATATTTGATCTATATCAAATGAAGGAAATTTAGCGGTAAGGTTTTTTGCATATTCTAAATACGAAATCATTTTTGCATCCTTAGCCGTATCAATTCCCTTTATTTGATTGACAATTAAGAGTGAATCAGTTTTTACCTTTAGGTTTTGAACACCGAGGTCTAGACATACCTTTAAAGCTGCTATTAGGGCTTCATATTCTGCTTCATTGTTGGTAGCTTTGAACTCACAGCTTACAGCCTGAGCTATTACATCTCCCTGGGGTGATCTAAGTACTAATCCTAAACATGTCCCCCTGGCATTGGATGCCCCATCTATGAACAAGGTCCATTCTTGGTCTAGGGTTTTATTTTCTAGTTGGTTGACCTCTTTTATTAGGTTTGGTTCCAGGTTAGGGCTGAAGTCAGCCACAAAGTCTGCTAGGGCCTGCGATTTGATCGCTGCCCTGGGTTCAAAGGAGATGTCATATGTGCTAATATGTACAGACCATTTGGCCATCCTGCCTGAAAGTTCAGGTTTACGCAGGACAGATTTTATGGGTAAATTGGTCCTGATTATAATTGGGTGACTTTCAAAATAAGGTATCAGCTTGGTACATGACATTATTAAAGCTAAAACATATTTTTCAAGTAGTCCATACCTCAACCCAGCATCTAGCAGGCTTTTACTTACATAGTAGACTGGATGTTGCTGCCCGTCTTGTTCTTTCTCCGGGACTGCACTGATTGTTGTGTCGGTGACAGATAGGTATACTGACAAAGGTTCTCCCTTTTTTGGTTTAGCCAATAAGGGTGGAGATGATAAATAGGATTTTAAATCCTGGAAAGCTGCCTCATGCTCGTCCGTCCACTGGAATTGTTTATTTTTACTAAGGAGGTTATAGAATGTTTTGCATCTTTCAGACGATCTTGATATAAAGCGGTTCAGGGCAGCTACCCGGCCTGTCAATTTTTGGATATCTTTGACAGACTTGGGCGACTGTAGTTCCAGGATGGCCTTTATCTGTTCAGGGCTTGCTTCTATGCCTCTCTTTGTGACCATATATCCAAGAAATTTGCCTGCAGAGACCCCAAAGTGGCAATTTGCAAGGTTCAACTTCATGTTATATTTTTCTAATATCTCAAATGCTATTTCTAGGTGCTTCACATGATCTTCTGCATTCTTGGATTTCACCACCATGTCATCTATGTATACTTCTATGATGTCACCTATCTGGTCTTTAAACATCATGTTGACCAGGTGCTAGTACGTTGCCCCTGCATTCTTCAGGCCGAAAGGCATGGCGATTAACAAAGATATGCCTCGATGCCTGTAATGAATGCAGTACTCTCTTGGTTGGCAAGGTGCATCTTTATTTGATTGAATCCACTGGAAGCATCCATGAATGTCAGCATTTCGTGGCCTGCTGTTGCGTCTACCATGGCATCAATATGAGGCAGGGGGAATGGATCTTTAGGGCAAGCTTTGTTCAAGTCAGTGTAGTTTACACAGACTCTCCACTTTCCATTCTTTTTCTGCACAACAACTACGTTAGCCAGCCACTCAGGGTACATTACTTCCCTGATCATCCCCATATCCAAGAGTTTTTCTACTTCTTCATTTATTATGGCGTTTCTTTCAGCTGCAAATTTGCGCCTTTTTTGCTGCACATGCTTAAAAGATGGGTCAACATTGAGCTTATGAGTAATAATATCAGCGCTAATTCCAGTCATATCAAAATGTGACCAAGCAAACCAAGATGATTTATTTTTAAGGAATTTTACCAGTTCAGGCCTGACACTATCTGGTGCGTCAGATCCTATTAAAGCATACCTGTTAGGGTTCTCAGGGTCTAGAATTACCTGATATGTTTCCATTCTAGGAGGTGGTACATACGTGCTCCTAACAGGGTACTGTAATTGCTATGCTAGGGACTTACCTTCCTTGGAAGGCTTCAAGGCTGCTGTGTAGCACTCCTGGGCTGTCTTGTGATCCCCTATGATTGTGGCTATGCCCCAGTCTGTTGGTATCTTGATGCACTGGTGATAGGTTGATGGTACGACCTTGACATTGTGAATCCAGGGTCTGCCCAGGATGGCGTTGTAGGATGACAAGCAGTCAAGGACCCCAAACTTTTCATAGGATGAGACTCCTTCCACATAGGTTGGGAGGTGGATCTCTCCTAGAGTGCTCCTAGTTTCCCCATTGAACCCTACTAGGACGCTGGATTTTTTGGTCATTTGATCCTCGTTTATCTTCATGGCTTTCAGTACGTCAAGCATGAACAGGTTTACTGAGCTGCCTCCATCTACCAAGATCCTTCTTACTGTGGCTGTTCCAATCTGCATAGAAATGACCAGGCCATCATGATGAACATCAGGAACGCCCACCAGGTCACAATCGTTGAAAGTGATTGTTGGGACAGGATCCAGCTTGCAGGGTGATACAGTTCTTAGTGTCCTGGCTATCTTTTTTGTTGCTGAGCTTGTGAGGCCACAAATCTCTGAACCGCCAGATATAAATTTTACTTCATAGAGTGGTGGTGGTGGTGGAAGGAGGCTGCGATCCTGCTTGTGCTCCTGATTTTCTTTATCCTGGT
Organism: Silene latifolia; assembly: GCF_048544455.1. Classification (NCBI taxonomy): domain Eukaryota; kingdom Viridiplantae; phylum Streptophyta; class Magnoliopsida; order Caryophyllales; family Caryophyllaceae; genus Silene; species Silene latifolia. The sequence continues at coordinate 452,861,674 of NC_133538.1, forward strand.
TTGCATTCCTGCCTTTTGACTTGATCAGGTCTTTTAAGTATCCTGATTTCAGCAGGTAGGCCACTTCCTTCCTCAGGGTGAAACAATCATCCGTGGTGTGTCCAATATCCATGTGAAATTCGCACCATTTTGAATTGTCTCTTCGGGATTTGGATTTTCTACCTTCTGGGCCATCTAACAATTTGTTCCCATGTTGTCAAGCCTCTGGATCAATCCTGCAGTATCAACACAAAAGTTATGTTCGGAGATAGGTGGATAAACCTTAGCCTTACCTTGATATTCATGAGTCAGGTTGACTTCTGACTGATCTGCCCTGGAATATGGAGTAGGTCTATAATTGTTCCCTCTGTTGCTTTTCCTATTGCTTCTTTCATGATCCCTTGGTCCAGTGGGTGATCCAAGTTTGTAGCTTTTATCTTCTTCCAGCCTGATGAAGACAAGGGTCTTGGCCTGAACATCTTCGAAGGTGTGGCAGGGATACTTAGTGAGCTCACTGTATAAGTCACTATTTGGTAGTAACCCCTGTCTGAACGCCTCCACTGTTGTTCCAACGTCACACCTGGGTATAGATACTTTCTCTTTATTGAATCTTGCAAGGAATGTCCTGAGGGTTTCATCAGGCTTCTGTGTAACTCGGTAAAGGTCACTGGATCGTTTCTCCAACTCCCTGCTACTTGCAAACTGGTTGAAACTGTTGATCAAGTTGGCAAAGGAATGGATGCTGCCAATAGGCAGGTTGATGTACCATTGCAAGGCAGGGCCAGTCAAGGTCGTTTCAAACCCCTTGCACATATAAACTTGTCTGAACTCGCTAGGAATAGATGCAGCCAACATCTTCTGCTTGTAAAGAGCCACGTGATTTTGTGGATCCGTGGTTCCATCATAGACCCTCATGGATGGAATTGTGAACTTCTTTGGTAGGTCTACTTTGGTTATTTCGTCTATGAAGGGCGAATCAGCATAGCTGTCAGGGGCAGCTTCTTCCATGCTGGCAGGTACTCCTGGTATCTTGTAGAATTTTTCATTGAGTTTCTTGATCTCCTGAACTACTGCCATCATGATGGCCGCTGCAGATTCATCAGGTTTCTCTTGATCATCGTTTTTTGGCTCATCATCACCATCTACATTAATGGCTTTGGGAATACTTGGGCTTCCAAAACTGGAAAAATCAATGTTTTTGATGATTGATGAGAATGGAGTTCCTGGTTGGAATCTAGAGCCTGCCCCTTGGATTTTTTCCAATTTTTGCTTCAGGGCTGACTCAGATTCTTTCAGTTGTAGGATTTATGCTTCAGTTTGGGCCACTTTTTCTTTCAGGATTTCCAACTCAGCGATTTTTTGGAGAGCTGCATTCAGTTGTTCTTCAACGGTGGGTTGGGCCATTTTTGTAGGTTTTTAAATTTTTTGTAGGATAAGAAAAAAGGATTAAAGAGCTAGATGCCCCACGGTGGGCGCCAATTATTTTGTGTGGATTTTGCGCAGTGCGAAATCAGGTCAAGGTGATATTGTGCAGGGTTAACTAGCTCTAATTAGATTACTGATCAGGTCGTCAGGATACGATATTGAGCTATAAATAAAATAACAAAAATAACAAGACAAACAATTTTGTACGTGGAAAACCCTTGAATGGGAAAAAACCACGGGCACCAAGCCATGAGAGGATTTCACTATATGATTTGAGAGAATATTATTATGATAACAACAATGCTTGTATTTCTCTAAGTAATATGTGTTCTTCTTCTTGTGTACGAATGATGTGTCTCCAATATCTTCAACGTGTCTCTTATATAGCTTTCCTATCTTGAACGGCTATATGATCAAGCATTGAAGGCTGAATATTCTCCATAATTGCTGGTAATAATTGCTGAATATTTCCCTCTTAATTACCGTATTTACTGCATAATCTTCATACTTAATGCTGCGTATTTATTTCCATTAATATACGCGGATATGGTCAAATATTGTCCTGATATTTGGACCTATGTCCTCTCCATGGCGTGGCGCCTATCTTCATGTGCCCTGAGAGCCTGGCACCCTGAGAGCCTGGCAGTCAGGTTTAGATGAAATGCTGATCAGGGTGGTCTGCGGATTTCCAGGCCTAATAGCATCATTGCACTCATGTGAGGGCCACATTCTCCGTCGTGAACCTCTCCCATGACTCTCTTGGCTTTGTGATGGTCAATGCAAAGGAGGAGAATTTCTTGGGGTGTTCATTTGTAGAGTTGATTTTGGTTTGACATGAATTGTGACGCAAGTAAACGGATGGCTCTTTGTCCTCTTTGATCAGAGTTGGGAGGGAATTCGTTTTTGGTTTTTTAATTGAGGATGGCTTGGTACCAAGGTTCATCATGGCTTTCCTCGTCGTCGATAATGGCACAAATGTGAGCTGGCTCGGTCCTTCTCTCGACACATAGGGGCATCGATGTCATGTCGTCAGGTATGTTGACGAGCGCGGCAAGTTTTGCCAGGGCATCAGCAAATTGATTTTCCTCTCGCGGCAAGTGGAAGTCGTCGACTTGGTCGAAGAACTCGGCCTCTTGACTGATCTTCGCTTGGTAAGGAGCTAGGCTATCAGATCGGATTTTCCATGATCCGGATACCTAATTGATGATGAGTGAGGAATCGCCATGGATTCTCAGTCTCTTGATGCCAAGTGTGATGGCTGCTTGTAGGCCGATGAGACATGCTTCATATTCAGCGGCATTGTTGGTGACGGCGAAGTCTAGCTTGACCGAGATCGGAACATGTTCTCCCTCTGGTGATATTAGAAGGATTCCTACCCCGAAGCCTCTTAGATTAGATGCACCATCAAAGTATAGGTCCCAAGCGTCGGAGTCGGCCGTCAGGAAGTGACCATGTGTCGGTCGTTGGATCCTCGCTGACGGGATTTTCTGCTAGGAAGTCGGCGACTGCTCTTCCCTTGATAACCTTGAGAGGTACAAACTAGAGATCGAATTCAAACAGCATGAGTGTCCACCTAGACAGCCTTCCGTTTAGTACGAGTTTTTCGAAGATGTATTTAACCGGGTCCATCTTGGAGTAGATGTGGACCGAGTAGCTGAGCATGTAATGCTGCACCTTCTTTGTTGACCATACTAGGGCAAGGCATGTCTCTTCCAGCTGGATATACCTTGTCTCGTACTCAATGAACTTTTTGCTGATGTAGTAGATGGCTCGCTCCTCGTTGCCAACTATTTGTGCTAGCATTGCTCCCATGGCATTTGTGTCGATGTGATCGGTCAGGGATAGAGGAATCCCGGTTGAGGTGGCATGAGGACGGGAGGTTTGGATAGGATTTCCTTTATCCTGTCGAACGCCTTCTGACAGTCGTCGTCCCAATCGGTGTGATCGGAGCCGCGAAGCTTCTTGAATATCGGTTCACAAATCATAGTGAGCTTGGCGATGAACCGGCTGATGTACTGTACCTGACCGAGAAATCCCCGAATCTCCTTCTCGTTCTTAGGCCGAGGCATTTGTTGAAGGGCTTTGATTTTGGTTGGATCAATCTCAATGCCTCTTTTGCTGACGACATGTCCCAAGAGTTTTTCGGAGGTGACCCCGAATGCACACTTCTGAGGATTTAGTCTCATGTTATATTTCCGCAGACGAGCGAAGAATTTCCGGAGGGCATTGATGTGGCCGTCCCATTCTTTTGATTTGACGATCATGTCATCGACATATACCTCTACCTCCTTGTGCATCATATCATGTAGGAGAGTGGTAGCGGTTCTTTGATAGGTTGCTCCGGCGTTGACGAGGCCGAAAGGTATGACCGTGTAGCAATATGTACCCCACTGTGTAGTGAACGCAGTCTTGTCATGTCTTCCTCAGCCATTTTAATCTGGTTGTACCCGGCATACCCGTCCATGAATGATAGGAGAGCGTGTTCGGCAGTGTTGTCTACCATAATGTCAACATGCGGCAAAGGGAAGTCGTCTTTTGGACTTGCCTTGTTCAGATCCCTGAAGTCGACGCAAACCCGAATTCGCCCGTCTTTCTTTGGTACCGGTACAATGTTGGCCACCCAGTCAGAGTATTCAGATACTTTGTTGAACCCAGCCTTGAACTGTTTGTCCACCTCTTCTTTTATTTTTAAGGCCCACTCAGGACGCATCCGGCGTAGCTTCATTTCACACGTGTTTAGCCCCGGGTTTGATGGGTATCCTGCTCTGCAATTTCTCTGTCAATCCTGGCATGTCTCTCGTAAGACCAGGCGAACACGTCCTTGTATTCGTGGAGGAGGTCAATGAACTGTTGTCTTTCCGAGGGGTCCAGGGTTGTCCCTATCCTAAGTTCTTGAGGTGTATTGTCGGTTCCTACGTTAATAGGCTCGGTTTCCTCAATGATGGGGGTTCTAGTTTCCCGTTTGTCAAGTTCTTTGGCTAACTGAGGTGGGTAGTCACTCAAGTCAAATTCCTCATAATCATTCAGAATTGCATTGCAGTTAAAAGGAGACGAGTCATAAGCAAACTTAGCGTTCATTAAGTTGACACGAACGAAAGGCTCGGAAAGGACAGACATCTCGTGGTCAGTCAAAGGCGACACGACAGAGGAAGTGGACCCTGGAACAGGCTCCAGGTTGTCACCTTTCATTGGAGTGGGGGTGACCTTACTAGACTCAGCCTCTGAATCAGCCACGACTTTGTGATAAACCAGTGGGAAGGGGACCTTGACTGGGACATCTGGAGTGTTAGGAGCTATAACAGACTCTGACTCCGACTCGGACTCAGACTCGGATGCTTCAGCATTTTCCTCCTTGGACATAGGGCCTTCTCCAGTTGTGATCTTGAGAATGAGGCCTTGGCGATCGGTCCACTTGATGGTTTTCTTCCAGCCTTAGGTGCCTTTCTCCGGGTCAGTATCAGAGATCAAGGCGGTTGGATCAAACTGATTATATTTCAGGGCGATGTTGATGATGTCCTCATAGTCGAGGCGTTTGATGTTATCTTCCCCAAAGAAAAGTGTGACAGCTTGTCCGTCGAGGCATGGTGATGGTTTGGACTCGGTTGATGCAGCTTCGATGTTGTCGGGAATAAAGTAGCAGTCCTGGAAGACTTCCACTCCCGGGTATCTAGCCTTCGCCACAAAGTCATAGATAGGCTCCGGAAAGCCGTGGTAGAGTTCAGACTCTCCCTCGGGAACAAAGTATCCGTTGAGAGTCAGGTGGTAGGGACAGAGGATGACTCTCTGCTTCTTGCGTTTTCGGATTAGGAGGTTCATCTCCTGGATGTCTTTGTCAGTAGGTTCGTATCCCAGCCCAAAGGAAATGTTGGGGACCTTAGCCTGTTTCAAGGGAGGCAATGGGTCCTTTAGCGGATTGAGCGGCAAACCCGGAAAATAACCCTGGCGCATCATGATACGGTTGATCGTGAGGCTGGCGAACGGGTCACATTCAGATGTTGGTAGTTCATCAGTTATGGCATTCATGGCTTGGAAACCCCACATTTCATTGTCGTCCTCCTCAATGGCTCGGGAGGCTACCCCTCTTCTCATGACTGCTTTGATTGGGGAAGCGGGGATCGTGATCGTTTTCCCGTTGAAGGGGACCCTGATCTTTTGGTGGAGCGTTGAGGTGACCGCCTTGACGGCGTGAATCCAGGGACGTCCCAGGAGCATGTTGAAGGATACGTCGATGTCGACCACTTGGAAACCGGTTTGGCTTTCTAGTGGCCCAGTTGCGACGGCTAGAGTGATAAGCCCAGTGACCTTGCGACGAGTGTCGTCGTAGGCACGTACTTCTTGATTCGTTGGGATTAAATCAGATTCCTTAATACCCAGCCTGTGGGCAGTTTTGAGAGGAATGACATTCACGGCGGAACCGTCATCCACGAGAACCATTGGTATGTTCTTTTGGAGGCATTGCACAGTGATGTACAGGGCCAGGTTATGGTTGGCTCCGAACATGGGGACATCCTCGTCGGAGAAGACGACCGGGTTGCTCAGATGAAGGGCGTCTCTCGTCATGTGTGCCACTATTTCTTCTGGGGAAGAGGTGGAGGGCACGGTTAATTTTCCCAAGGCTTGTCGATGCTCAAAAGACATTGCGATCAGTTGCCAAATTGAGATCTCGGCCTTTGCTTTCTGGAGCTGTTTCAGGATTGAGTTCTCGGGAGCCTTTGATTGAGTGTCCACCTCTGGGACGATTTGGTCATTCGTTGTTGGAACGACCGCTGGGTTGCTCGGATTCTGATAGGGACATCCGGACCAGGTGAGATGTCCGATTTCCTTCGTCCGCTTCTCCTTTCCTGGGACGACATAGACATCCTCAATATCATCCCCCCATATGCCATTAATTTCAGGGTCTCGAGGATACCTTGGAGGGGTATTCCTCGGTGGGTAGTTCTTGTGGGGAATATTTTTGTGAGGGCGATTTTTGTGGGGGTAGTTATTTTAAGGGTAGTTATTTTGAGGGTAATTCTCGTGAAGGTGGTTATTTTGAAGGTGGTTTTCGTGGGGCCTATGCCAGAATGATCGCGGGAGCAATCCATCCTGGGGTAGGTAGTTTTGAATGCTTGGGGAATTCTCCCTCGGACGTGGTGCCGGGGGATTGAAGATGAGTCGACGGTAGGCGTCGTCGAGTCGGATGATTCTCTCAGAAAGGCTGGCAATGGCCTCCTCAACTTGCTGAAACATAGTGAGCATAGTGGCGCAAGATCAATACGAACACTCCGTCTGAAGGGTCCTTTTCCAGAACATTCACCTCATCGTCAATTGGCAAGATGAGATGAGAGCAGTCTAGGGTCGGCTCATCGTCAGAGATGCCGTGAATTCCCAGAGGATTCGTCTTCTTGTTTGGCTTAGTTGGTGGGGGTATAGGCAAATCTCCCTTCTCAATCATGTCTTGAATGAGGTGCTTGAGTTTGAAGCAATTTTCGGTATCATGCCCTTTCCCTCGATGATAATGGCAGTAGGCGTTGGGGTTCCAAAATCGGGATTTCTTGGCGTCGGCCGGGTCCGGGGTAGGCCCGATCGGTTGTATCTTCCCTTAGTCCATGAGCCTTTTCAAGGCACTTGCATAAGTTGACCCTATGTTGGTGAACACTCTCTGGGGGCGTTCAATTTTCTTGGAAGATGGTTCGACGAGGCTGACCTCATCAATCTTGTTTGTCTGACCGTAAGGGCGAGATCCGGTTGAGGTGGATCCTTGATAACCCCTGCCTGTGGTCTTTGCTAAGACACCATTTCAGAGGACGTCCTCAATACGTGTCCCCAGAATCTGCAGATCTTGAAAAGTTTTGATATTTTGATACCTCAACAGGTTGGCATAAACCGGGCGGAGGTTGTTGACAAATTTTTCCACCAGAGTTGATTCACTCGGCTTACTAACCAACTGAGTACTCACCCTCCTCCAACGGGTTAGGAACTCAGTGAACCCCTCCTTGTCGTTTTGGGTTAACACCTCGAGGGTACGGGTGTTGGCCTGGATCTCGACATTGTCGGCATACTATTTGGCAAACTCAACTGCGATTTCATCCCAGGTGGTAAGGTTTTTCGGGTCTAAGGAGTAGTAGTATTGGCGAGGAATTGGCTCCAAAGACGATGGGAAGATCCTGGTAAAAAGTTCCTCTTTGACCCCCTTAATGGCCATGTAGTCTTTGAAAGCACAGATGTGGTTGAGTGGGTCCTCCACTCCCTTGAACTTAGGCACATCAGTCAGGGTGAAGTTGTCGGGTAACTGGTCCCCAACAGGTTAGAACCTTCGGTTATTTTCAAGGTGGATGTTGTTACCCCGGGCTAGGAGTTGTTCTTCCAAGAGTTTCAGCCTCTTTTCAGTCTCAGTCAGAGGTGGGGTATTATGTTCCCCAATTTCGTTGTTCTCCATGGCGTCGATACGGGTCTCGACGCGATCCAGGGTGACCTTAAGAGCGGTAAGTAGGCTGGCTAGCTGATCAGTCGTGACATCCCTATTGTTATCACTGTTGTTGTTGGACGAAGCTGAAGACGGGGCCATGGCTCTGAGGCAGAAAAACGGCTCACATTACAACTCAATCCGACACGGTTCCAAGACTAAACGCAGACAACATAGAGGACGAGACCAAGATCGACTCAACAAGACGGGGTGACTGTGTGTGGTCCCTCGGTGCTGACTCGATTTATGACGTGACGGTGTTTGACCGAACCTTTGACACGGGTCCAACATGACGGTGTGACACCATTGGACGGGTCTCGTGGTGAGACGACTCATAAGTAAAGACCCATAAGTACGTTTGCTTTTACTCGATAGACACAAGGCGGAATTGGAATGGTGGACTGAAGTTTTCGAAAATAGAAATTTTCAAAAGATTCATTTGTCGCTTTAAAGGGCGGCTTCCGAAGATAGAGATCTCCGCAAGTCGATCAGTTGAAAAGGGTTGTCTTAAGTTTATTTGCAAAAGACGGTTTGAGTTTGAGTCGGCTCGGAAAACAGTGTATTGTTTCCCAAGACAGTTTTGAAATTCAAAATTGTATGTTTTGAAAATCGAGTTTGAAATGTTTGAAAAGGTCTCGGGGACGGTGTATGGTCCTCGGGATCTCGAAAGTGTCTCGAGAAAAGGGTGTGTGCTTTTCTCGGGTTTTGAAAGAGCCATTGTCGGCGCGAAACGGGTTAAAATCCGTGTCTAGACGCGGCGATTATAACGGCGTAAAAAAAAAAGTGATTTGAAATGGTTATACAAAACCGGGTTTGAAAATCGTCATTACGACGGCCTAGAAAGGCGCGTTGAAATGGTTATACAAAACCGAGTTTGAAAATCGTCATTACGACGGCCTAGAAAGGCGTGTTGAAATGGTTATACAAAACCGAGTTTGAAAATCGTCATTACAACGGCCTAGAAAGGCGTGTTGAAATGGTTATACAAAACCGAGTTTGAAAATCGTCATTACGACGACTTAGAAAGGCGTGCATCGGTCGGCGAAAGACCGAGGTTTGAAATGGCCATTATAACGGCGCAAAAGGTGATTTTGAAAGTTTGTAATATGACACGGAAGGACTTATGATCAAATAGCACATAAGCACTCACAGTTTCATTATATTATACATCATGCTGACACGGGTTTTGGCTTAAAAGGGTGGGTTACACACCAAGCAATCAAACCCTGATTTGCGAGAGGGATACCAATCCAAACAAAATGTGTAAGTAGGGTGCCCTAGCCTCGTGCTCGAAAGTGATGAAAGCTCTTTGACGAAACAGAAATGTGTAAAGGTCAATGGTATGCTTGACTCAATCGGGATTCAAAACGCGGGGATGAGAAAACTCACGCCGACGAAACGAGCCAATTGGTCGAAAAAGGTTAGGTTGTGGGCCCGGACAAGGAACCCGACCGTGAACGTAATATCAATTAATTCATTCCAACCAAGACCTCGTTCGAGTCTCACCATCTACGGATCACAAAGACGTAAGTGTCCTAGTTTTCCCCAGCGGAGTCGCCAATCTGTGGACACTGCCCACCTGCAGGTCCGGTTCGATCTGCGGACGTGCAGCGGTCTTTTTGAAAGCCACGCTCGGCGGCGTAAAGGTGCTTTCGACCGGATCGTTTTTAGATCGGTCGGTTTCGTCTCGGTAAGGGTCTCGAAATGATTAGAGATGTTCGGAGTCGCCACCAAGCATTTGTGGGATGCCTGGAACCCGTTCGAATTCCACTTTATACCTCGGTCAAATCGAAGCACAAAGCAGAGTTTTGACATAGGTACTAAAGATAAGGAAATCATCCCTCTTTAGCATCCTATCTCTAGAATGACTCTCGTACGCCCTGGATAAGGTCGTCCACTATCCAAAGTTTCTAAGTAAGAGGTGAAGGTACGTATTGTGAAGCCCTTTAATCAGACACCCAATCCCGCCCGCGTTTAGCGGCCTCTACTGATCGATCTTGGTTGGTTGAATGCAAAAGTTGATAAAACGGTTTAAATGCATGAATGTGCATCCAATGATTTAAACCTAACATGTGAGAGCTTTCTAAGTCGGTTGATTTAATCCAAGTATCAAGTATAAGATGTCGAGTTGGATTAATGATTGATTTGCATGCAAGACGGAAATTAAACATCCATTTACCGTATTAGGTTTAGGGTGCATAACATGATCCATTTGTCTTAGTAAGGCATTTTGCAAATGTGGGTTGAATAGTCATCTGATCCGTCCTATATCCGGGCTAACCAGAGTTGGGATCGTCCTAGACTAATGCTGGAAGGGAACAGGCCTTGTACCAGACGGCTATAAGAGGCGCGAGCCAGCCGGCGGTGTAAGGGGCCTCCCTCTGGTTTTGAAAATGAGAAAGAAAAGGCCTGCTTGAGGCGCGGGTTAGCCTACGGCTGTATGCCGTGTTCTAACTGTTTAGAAAACGTTATGAAACGTGTTAAAAGTGGGTATTTGAACCCGGTTTGATTTTGAAAGGGTCGTTTAGACCGCATTTGTTGATTTGAAGAACTAGACTCGAATAATCATCATTATTTGATAATATTCGGTGTCGGGCTCGGTTTTGACAAGCTTGACATGAATAGTTTTGAAAATGATTATAGACTAATTGTTTTAAGTCCATTTTGAATATAATTAGTCGGTACTCATCATCGTACCCGGGTTAAAATCCGGCATGGTATGTAGAACCAAGGATGATTTCGTGTTGGTGACTAATATGTTTGTTTGAAAATGTAAAGAAATGAAATAAAAGGTTTAAAATACCTTCTAAATGTCATTAACCAAATATTATCACCGAAACACGGATTTAACCGTCATGGTATGAAGAACCAAGGGTGAAAAATGCTTTATGGTTAAAACATGTGAAATGAAACAAAAGGGTTTCGAAAATACTTGAAATGGTAAAAACCGATTACAAATGTGAAAAATGGGTTAGGGGAAATAACGAGAACAAACACGGTTGATCTCTGATCTGAGTACCCCATTTAGGCGCGAGCCAGTTGGCGACCTAAGGGGCTTCTGCCTTAGACCAAAAATCAGTTTTGGCTCGTTTATTCCATGTTTTGGTTCATGTTATGCATGTTTTAGCATGTTAAAGTCATGAAACAAATGAAAACATAATAAAAGAGGATTTTTACACCCTCATACTTACATGTTTGGTTATGGCGAGTGACCGACGTAAGTGTAACAACTTGTTTGATCGGAAAAAACTTGGTTTAAAACCGTTTTGGTAAGTAAAAGAGTGTTTTAAAAGTTTAGTGATGGTGTAGTGGTCAAAGTGGTCGGACAAGTGGTTTAATGCACGATGACGGTACCAAACAATGTGTAAGGCTCATGTTTACGATCGGTAGGTCGTAAACACGCGTCGGATTGTGACTTTAGAAGTCGAGTCGAGAATTTTATGGGAGAAAACAGGGGGCGGACACTCGCGTAAATCTCAAATGGGTGGCATTTGAGGGGTATTTATAGGAGAATGAGTGGTTGTGTGAGTTTTGAGCGATGTGGCCACCTGGGCTGCTCAAAGAGGCGCGAGCCACGTCGCGGGTCTTCGAGCTGTGTTGTCACTATCACAACAAACGCAATCATGATTTGTTCTATCCTAGGTTTTGTAGTCACATGTTTGGTACTTGACCATTCATGAATCCGGGAAAACTTAGTATAGAAGTCTTGAGATATTTTGTTTTTGTTGTTCACTTGGTTTGACTCATTGTTGGAGTCGGGATTTTGAATTTTCGAGTCGGTTTTTGGCTCGGTGTCGGTTTTGACTCTAGTTTGTGTCATCGCGACCCCGTCGTTGTGCATTAAACACTCCAGGTATTTTTGAAATGTTTTGAAATGTTTTGTTTTCGAAATCGTTTTAAGTTTTCCGACGTAAAGTTGTACACAAACTGTCGATCAAACGCTGCGATCCCAAAACATGTTGTACTCCGATAATCATCGGGTGTTTGTTGGAGTCTCAGCAGATACTGGGTATCTACATAATGACCAAGTTTTACAAAACAAGCTCTTAGATTCACTGAATAAGGTCTGAGATTCACAAAATAGGGTCTGTAAATTCCCCAATTAAAGAAATGAGCAAAGCAGATGATTTTAACCACTTATAATGACCAAGTTTCACAAAACAGGCCTTTAGATTCACTAAACAAGGTCTAAGATTCACCGAACAAGGTCTGAGAATCTAAACCTTTTTATTTTCCCGGCTTTTGTGCTTCCTAGATCTAATTTTGTGACCCTCCTTCACCTTTGTTTATTTTCCCAGCTTGTTAGTCCAACTACCTAGGAATTTATGTTTTGTATTTTCACATTTCTTTTGTTTAACTAATATTTGTATTTCACTTGTTTCATAGACAAGTATGACAACTTGGTGCAATGGTTGTGTTTTAATCTTCTTGACGAAGATCAAGTGTCATTTCGCGCACTTTATGTCACTGAAAAACAAACAGTTATGGATTTCTCTTTTTCGCCGTTAAAGGAAGTTATAGTGCTTGGCCGTCACTATCAAGCATGTCATTATGTTTTTAATAATCAAGATCTTATGCAAAAAATATTCTCTAAAATTAATCATTACGAAGATAAAGCACATATGGCACTCGTATGTCGAAATTGGGCTCAACTATATCTGATACACAAAAAAGTGCACCTGGGGTCACCTTGGCATATTGGCTTTCTGTAGACATAAATGATATGAATGGTGTTCGGACTATTCGTAGGGGTCCTAGAATAGTCTTTCAAACATGCAAATATTTCATGACGGAGGATATGATTGCCAAATTCTTAATGCATTATCACCAAGCAAAAATTCCATCTCAGAGTACTCATCTAAATGCTCTTGATGATGTTGCACGCAGTGCAGTTAATGAGTCATTGCATGTTTTAGCTACACCGAGTGAAGAACGAGATATAGCTATTGGCATTGCTGCTGACTTTGCCCTTTTGTTATTTTGTATAATTTCGTAGTAGTGTCAACCTTCTGTATAATTATGTACATCTTAGTTTAACATTTTGGATAACATAAATTATCATGTAATCTTGTACTTTGTTTTAAATATTTGCATGGATCACTGTTCTATGTATAATGCAATGTTCTTTACTTCTGATTTTCTATTTAATTTTTTATTTGTTTTCTTACATATTCTTCCATGCACTTATAATGACCAACTTATTTTGTGACCTTATTTTGTGAATTGTGGAACTTCTTTTGTGAATCTTGCAACTTATTAGGTGAATCCTGGAACTTATTATGTGAATCCTGGAACTTATTTTGTGAACCTTAGACCTTGTTTAGTGAATTTGAGACCTTGTTTCGTACGGTTTTCCCTCTTTCTTACCTATTATCACTTAAATTCAGTTAATTGACCATAGCTTATTGTTATAATGTAATGTTCTTTAACAACTTATAATGACCAAGTTTCACAAAACAAGGCGTTAGATTCACTGAATAAGGTATGAGATTCACAAAACAAGGTCTGTGAATTCACCAAATAAAGGTATGAGCAAAATAGCTGACTTTAACCACTTATAATGACCAAGTTTCACAAAACAAGCCCTTAGATTCATTGAATAAGGTCTGAGATTCACAAAACAAGGTTTGCGAATTCACCAAATAAAGGTATGCGCAAAATAGATGATTTTAACCACTTATAATGACCAAGTTTCACAAAACAAGCCTTTAGATTCACTGAATAAGGTCTGAGATTCACAAAACAAGGTATGTGAATTCACCAAATAAAGGTATGAGCAAAATAGATGATTTTAACCACTTATAATGACCAAGTTTCACAAAACAAGCCCTTACATTCACTGAATAAGGTCTGAGATTCACAAAACAAGGTTTGTGAATTCACCAAATAAAGGTATGAGCAAAATAAATGATTTTAACCACTTATATCACTGAATAAGGTCTGAGATTCACAAAACAAGGTCTGTGAATTCACCAAATAAAGGTATGAGTAAAATAGATGATTTTAACCACTTATAATGACCAAGTTTCACAAAACAAGCCCTTACATTCACTGAATAAGGTCTGAGATTCACAAAACAAGGTCTGTGAATTCACCAAATAAAGGTATGAGCAAAATAGATGATTTTAACCACTTATAATGACCAAGTTTCACAAAACAAGCCCTCAGATTCACTGAATAAGGTCTGAGATTCACAAAACAAGGTATGTGAATTCACCAAATAAAGGTATGAGCAAAATAAATGATTTAAACCACTTATAATGACCAAGTTTCACAAAACAAGCCCTTAGATTTACTGAACAAGGTCTGAGATTCACAAAACAAGGTCTGAGAATCTAAACTTTACTGACCAAGTTTCTTTATTTTGTGAACTTATTTCCCTTGCTTTGTGAATAATAGGCTTTACTGAGTTATAGGAAGCAAGCCAAGCCAGGATGAAGCGACGTGTTGAGGACATACTGAAGCTACTGAACCACTCTACTGAAGCACCTACTGAAGCTACTGAACCACTCTCTGAGCCACCTACAAAAAAGACAAGAATTTACAAAGACAGACTGCCTGTGTTGAGGACTCGGATGTCTCCTGCTAGGCTTTATAACTTCCTCAACAATAAGTAGAATCTACCATCAGATAAGAAGATTGAAGCTATACAAGAAATGTGATTTGGTTCTCTATTGCATCTTAAAAGAGATGTTGTTCCTGGTCACTTGGCGTACTGGCTAGTTTCAAATTATGACCCCTTTACAGGATCGTTGTGTGATGGGAAACTCCTTGTTTTAGAGGAAGATATCCATCTGTGCCTGGGATTGCCAATAGGTCCAAACATTATCGAAGAAGCAAAAATTGAAGATAAGTGCCCTTCTTATGTGTCTGTTTTGGAGGAGTTCAGAAGTCAATACAAAGGTAGTTCCATTGAGGTCAAACACATTATGCAAAAGCTCTCTACACAAAGAGATGGTGGAGATGATTTCAAACGCACTTTCATCATTTATATCTTCAATGCTCTTTTAGGCGGTGTTGTAGGCAATCCTGCAAGTTTGAGACTTCTTAAAAGTTTGGTAAACACTGAGTTGATCTCCAAATTCAACTGGTGCAATTTCATCAAACGCAAATTGGCTGCCCAAGTTGAGTCTTGGCAAAAGGAGGAGTGGCAGACCAAAAAGCTGAAAGAAAATTGGTTTGGTGGACCTATTATGGTCTTGGTTTTCATTTATCTTGACCGACGTGTCTTCAAAGCACGCCTTGTTACTCGGCAGTTTTCAACGCTCTGAACTTGGACTAAAGAAGCTATATCAAAGAGAGTTAAGGAGGAAGTTAATGACAAAAAATCGGACAAGAAAACTTTCGGCAGGGGTTCTATTGAGCCTCCAATGGTCATCAACCACCATATTCCACAGTTGTGTCCTCCTCCTCCAAAGATTGAGCTCGGCCAGTCTTCGAAGTCAACAATTCAAGATAAAGCATCTGAAGCTGAAGCAGAAAAATTACCTCTACCTGGGAATGAAGGCACTGGTGAGTTTGTCCATAAACTTGCGCTTTCCGCAAAGGCAATGGCTCAAGCTTTTGCGGACTACAAATCACTTGCTAGTCAAGCTCCCTCGAAACTACCTTCAACAACAACAGTGAAGAAACTAGTTGCAGCTGTAGACGACATAACAGAAGGTTTTAAGTTATCTCAACAAGAGGATGATGCTGAAAATGTGAAGGATGTGAAGAATGAGGAAAAGGTGTCGGACATTGTGGATGAGAATATCATTGAGAAAGTGGTTGACGATATTCATTAGAATGTGGAGAAAGGTGGGGAGAATGTGGAGAAAGTTGGGGAGAATGTGGATAATTTGTATGGGTGGACTGAGGCTAATTTGTTGACGGCATTGGATGCGATGGGTGAAGCTTTGAAACCAATAGCGCCACATCATTCACCACCACCAAACAAAGAATACCCATCCTTTAGGCTTCTAGCAGCTGATGACCATTTGTTGTCTCAACCTGAGCCTGAGCCTGACACATATGCTGCTGTGTCATCCCTCCTTGTGGATGTCATCCCTCCTGTCACTGAGCCCACTCCTTTGGTCGGGAACACATCCTCTCACGCTGCTCTGGATGATGTTCTTCCTGACAAGGACGTCACTGAGCCTACAATTATTGAGATAACAGCTACTCCTCCTACTCCTCCTACTACTTTGGTACGGAACACAACTCTTGATGTTATTTCCCTACCAGATACTCCACTTGTTTCAACAATCGATAAACCATTTGTCAGTAAACGATCTGTCAGTAATGTCTATATTCGTCGATCGCCACGTCATTTGGCAAAGTCGATTGCCAGTGTTCCTTGCAAAACCCCAACTACTGCTGCAATCCGATTTCCCTTATCTCTATTACCAATTGAAGAGGATGTTCTGGGTCGTGGTAAGAGGAGGGTTGTAGTTCCAGCTGAAGTTTTCCGATTGCCCTATTTGCAAAGAAATCTTAATATTTTTAGGGATTTGAGTCAAGCTGAGAAACAAGTATTAGATTTTATACTTGGCGAATCATATGATGAAGCGGAGATTCTTTTCCAAAGTCAATGTCAGACTTTGACAAGGAGCCAGTTGAAGCGTGTGGCTGAAGGCGATCGGATATCATCTCATGTCATAGATATGTATTGTGAGATCTTAAATAGTATTGAGATATTCAAATCCCGGACTTCCCCTTCTCGTTTATTTGTGCCGTATAGAAATGAAAGTGTTAGTCTTATTACTCTCTACTTTATCCAATTCTCCAAGTCTATTTTACATGATGTTGACTTCTAATCGTTACTCATACTGATCTTATTTTTTGTTCCCAGTGTCTCTCGAATGTTGATGTTTCTGCAGTTCAACTAGTAAGTCTTTGATTTTGGTCTGCTTATATTTCAACTTAAGTTTATTTTTGTCTTTTTTATTCACTGCATTTTTGTCTTTTTAATTCAGTTTACTTTTTGTCCTTTTTCAGGTTTGCGCTCCAATAGTCTCCGCCTCATGCCCACCTTTCTTGATTTGTATCGACCTCAGAACTAAAAGAGGCAAAGTGCAAATCATCCATCCTATGAAAGGCAGATCTGTTGATTATTCTTGTTTTATACAACCTGTGGTACGTCTATTGTTTCTATTTTGCTTAGGAAAATGTGTGTTATTGTGATTCTACTAGAAAATGACTTTGTGAATGTATGACTTTATTTTGTGAAGCCTACACATAAGGTTTGTGAATCTTATCACTTTAACTACTTATCTTGACCAAGTTTCACAAAAACAAGTCCTAAGATTCACTAAACAAGGTATGAGATTCACAAAAGTAAGAGCAAAATAGATGATTTTAAACCACTTATGTTGACCAAGTTTCACAAAACAAGCCCTAAGATTCACTGAACAAGGTCTGAGATTCACAAAACAAGGTCTGAGGTTCACCAAAAAAGAAAAAGGGCAAAATAGGGGACTTTGTGAAAGTAGGCCTTTATTTTGTGAATCCTAGATCTTATTTTGTGAACCTATTGTCCTTTACCATTTCACTCCAAGTTTTACAAACTAAGAGGTATGGTTCAACTGGTGCAATTTCGTAGCTAGTGTCTGTTTTGACAGTATAGTACCTTACATGATTCCTAGATAGTGTGTTGTACCTCACAAAATAAGTTTTGTTTATACGTGTGCTAAGAAAGACTAATTTGTCTTTTGTTCATACAGAAAGAAAAGCTCATCCGGCTTCTTAAACCAAAGTTGCCAGCACTGGCAAGTATTTTGTGGATGCCCGAAGTGTTTATCCCAAAATTAAACCTAACTTCTGATGAAATAGATTGACCTCTATTTATTGAACATATTGGAGAATTACAAAGGAAACAAAAGTGATTTTCCAATAACCATATATACTGTAAGATTACTTTTTCAACTCTATTTATACATTGATAAATATAAATTTTTATAAGTTTGCAACACATTATTATTCCCCTTTTTCCATTTATAGGAAGCTCAGATGAAGCGTTTTGCATTGAGGGTGTGCTATCACATTATTACATGTGATAAGTACGTATTAAGAGATAGAGTGAAAAAAGATGCACTAGAATGGAGTCGTGTACCGCTGTAAGAGCCTTCTTCTTTTAATATTATCAAATTTTTCTTGCAAAACCTTTACATTCTCTAGTACTTTAGTTGATTAAATAATGTTATATGTTCGTATTGTGGCAGTGGCTCTCGACCACTTCCTTACCGTGACCAGCAATTGTTGGATTATGTTTGCAGATCAAAATCGGCACAAACTAAATTGTAATGATTTTGCTTTGATTTTACAATATAAAAGTTATATGATTTTGCTTTGATTTTACAATATAAAAGTTATATTGTGAGAGATATTGACTAATTGCATTTCCTCAATATTTAAGTGACGTTATGGTGTCCACTTCGTGGATGGAAGTCACAAGACATGCTTTACAGACCCTTGGACCACGTGGCTTTGTTATGGATCAGGTAAGTATCATTTTCCTTTCCTTTTTCTTTTCATGTTTCATTTTAATTTTTTGTGAATCCTAGAACTTGTTTTTTGTGAATCCTAGAACTTATTTTGTGAATCCTGGAACTTGTTTTGTGAATCTTGGAACTTATTTTGTTAACTTATTTTGTGAATCCTGGAACTTGTTTTGTGAATCTTGGACCTTATTTTGTGAATGCTGGAACTTATTTTGTGAATCCTTTACCTATGTTTTGTTAAATTGGATTTTGTAGGTGATTGATATGTTTGGAGTTAAGTCCACACTCGGTAGATCAGATCTCCTCTACTTGCCAACCACAGTATATGTGAGCTTCAAATCCTTTAGATGTTGATATTCAAGTATTTGCTTTCTTAATGTTGCTCCGCTCTGGTTTATTAAAATAGTCCTACTTTTGTCACATGCAGACCGTTCATGAAGAACGCAACCCAGCTATTTGGGGTCAATACCTGAAGTCTGATTACATTCCATTTGATGGGAGCAATATCCAAAAGGTGAAAGATCCCTCTTCTGCTATTTATGTTCTTTTTTATTTATTTTCGTTCATGTGTATTGTTAATTGGTTTGTCCATTGCAGGTTTTTATCACTATGTTTAACGATAAGTGTCATCATTGGTGGGCTTGCGTTTGCGATTTAAAGCAAAAAGTAAATTTCATCCTCGACTCGAGCACCGATTTACATGCGGATCCTGATAACCACATAGCCCACGAGATTGTATGATTTTTTCCCAAGATATTTTGGAGTATTTATCTTTTGTTTCTTAAAAATATATCCTGTCATATTTTTATATTCTATTGGCTTTTTCATGTTCCAGTTGTACCAAGTTTCATCTGTTCTTTGTGGTGGTTCATCTGCATTTGAACCTTTGTGGTTGACGTACATGAACCCAATTGTCAACCTTAAAGTCCCTCAACAAAAAACATGGTATGTAACCATGTATCTTTGTTTTTTAGGCTATATTTGTGTTTTTATCGTACAAGTTTGAATGGTCCCTCTCTGACCAAAACCAAGTACCCAATCCCATATTGCTGAAATGAATGGTTGAATAGTTGATATTCACTTGAGATGTTTCTTTTACTCATAAATGTTTATTTATTTGTAGTCTTGATTGTAGAGTGTTTGTGCTGAAATGGTTGGATGCGTTGGACAATGAAAGTTTATGGGCCAACAGTGAATATTTTGAGTTATAAATTTACGGGATTTGCCTCCTACCTTGCCATTGCTACATATTAAATATATACTATAGTGTATTAAAGTCTTTTTTGCAGAAATTGCCTGACTATCGAAAGAAGATAATATTGGAACTTCTTAAATGGGATAAAAATACAAAAACGGTATACTTGCTTGACTTAAAATTAATGCAAAGTCCATTTGGTCATAACTTTGGTGAACATTTTGTAAATAAGTTGGGTGACAATCTCTTAATTGTTACTTGTTTTTGATGGTATAGGTGTTTCATTGATGACATGACAGTCTTTTTGCAAGCAAATGATCTTTCTCCGATGGATATGTGTTCACTGGCGGACATCCCTTCCTTCAGAAGGCCTGCTATATCTATCTTGTGTTGATGTACTCAGTATTCGAAATGGTGAAATTCGGCCATATGACCTTGTTTGTTTGTAATGGTACCATGAATTGATTAGTCTGCAGTCTTGTATTTGAGTAGTCGAGAATGTATTTAGTAGTCGAGTATGTAATGCTACAAGAAATTGTGAAACTTGGATTTGACCATAAGATGAGATGGGTGTACTTCGTATGACGGTCTTTTATTGAGAGACAAACATGTTTAATGCAAGTCGCCTTCTCATTTGATTCACATCTTTTTCTGTATTATGTATATTACATGATTAATGGATTCAGGTCTGGATATACCTTTGGCACAATTACATGTTTAATGTCATCAACTAAAGGCTTTACTTCGTTGGGAAACGATGCTGGATTCAGGCTAAATTGGGAAACGATGCTGGATTTAGGCTTTACTTCATTGGGAAACAATGACATCGACTAAAGACTAAATTTTGATTAAAATCCACATTATAAAAAAGACTAAAGACTAAATTCACAAAAATACTTAATGCTGGATTCAGGTCTAGGTTTCATAATTTTATGTTCCAGTTTCACGAGATAAGTTCCAGGATTCACAACATTGAGTAAAAGAAACATGTTAAGTGAAGATCAACTATTAAAGACTTAGTTTCATAATTTCATGCTCTAGTTTCACGTAATTAGTTCCCAGATTCTCAAAATTAGGAGTCATGTATTCTTAAGTAAAGATCCACGTGGTCCAGTTTCACAAAATTCGCAATTTCAAATTTCACTTCAACTTCCATATTCAGTGCTCTCTCTTCAACTTCCATATTCACTAACTGTCTCTCTCTCTTCAACTTCCATATTCAGTGCTCCAATTTCACATCCGTCTTCGCCATTATCCGCCATTATCATTGAGCTTTTCGTCTGCCATTAGAATTACCGTTTCTACTATCACTATCATCCGCAAATTAGGTATTTTCTATATACTTTCTCAAGTTTCGATTCATCCTCCTTTTGTTTCGTATTTTTCACCATAATTTTCAATCAACTTCTTTAATTCGTCAAATTATTGTTTTTATTATGCAGGTTTTTGTTATTAAGGGTTTAGGGTTTTTGCCAATTTTTGTTATTGAGGGTTTAGGGTTTCTGTTATTGAGGGTTTAGGGTTTTTTTAGTATATTTCGATTCTCTTGCGTATGGTTTTGTGATTAATTTATCGTTCTTTTGGATGCATGTTCTTTGGATGCATGTTCTTTGCCAGTTTTTAAATGTATTGTTGGTTAAGTTTTCAGTAGCTACATCTCATTTGCATTTCGTGAATCTAGGACCTACTTGTGTGAATCTAGGACCTAATTGTGTGAATCTCAGACATTGTTTTGTGAAACTGGAAGATAATATTATTATACTTGTTAATAAGTGGATGAAATCACCTTCTCTGTTTTCATTATCATATCCATCTATATTGCCAGTTTTTAAATGTATTGTTGGTTAAGTTTTCAGTAACTACATCTCATTTGCATTTCGTGAATCTAGGACCTACTTGTGTGAATCTAGGACCTAATTGTGTGAATCTCAGATCTTGTTTTGTGAAACTGGAAGATAATATTGTTATACTTGTTAATAAGTGGATGAAATCACCTTATCTGTTTTCATTATCTTATCCTTCTATATTGCCAGTTTTTAAATGTATTGTTGGTTAAGTTTTCAGTAGCTACATCTCATTTGCATTTCGTGAATCTAGGACCTATTTATGTGAATCTAGGACCTAATTGTGTGAATCTCATACCCTGTTTTGTGAAACTGGAAGATAATATTGTTATACTTGCTAATAAGTGCATGAAATCACCTTCTCTGTTGTCAAACTTACTTAAAATGTTTACATTTTGGATTTTAGTTCTGATGTTATTTTGCTTACATGGTGCATAATAGGAAGCAAGCTAAAATAAAGCGACGTGTTGAACCAGCTGCTGATTCTACTGAAGCACCTACTGAAGCTACTAAACCACTCTCTGAGCCACCTACAAAAAAGACAAGAATTTACAAAGACAGACTGCCTGTGTTGAGGATTCGGATGTCTCCTGTTGGGTTTTACAACTTTCTCAACAATAAGGAGAATCCACCATCAGATAAGCAGATTGAAGCTATACAAGAAATGGGATTTGGTTCTCTATTGCATCTTAAAACAGATGTTTCGGGTCACTTAGCATACTTGCTAGTTTCAAATTATGACTCCTTTACAGGATCATTGTATGATGGGAACTTCTTGTTTTAGAGGAAGATATCTATCAGTGCATGGGATTGCCAATGGGTCCAAACATTATCGAAGAAGAAAAACTGGAGATAAGTGCCCTTCTTATGTGTCTGTTTTGGAGGAGTTCAGAAGTCAATACAAAGGTAGTTCCATTGAGGTCAAACACATTATGCAAAAGCTCTCTACACAAAGAGATGGTGGAGATGATTTCAAACGCACTTTCATCATTTATATCTTCAATGCTCTTTTAGGCGGTGTTGTAGGCAATTGAGAAAGTTTGAGACTTCTTAAAAGTTTGGTAAACACTGAGTTGATCTCCGAATTCAACTGGTGCAATTTTATCAAACGTAAATTGGCTTCCCAAGTTGAGTCTTCGCAAAAGGAGGAGTGGAAGACCAAAAAGCTGAATGAAAATTGGCTTGGTGGACCTATTATGGTCTTAGTTTTATTTATCTAGACCGATGTGTCTTCAAAGCACGCCTTGTTACTCGGCAGTTTCCAACGCTCTCAACTTGGACTAAAGAAGCTATATCCTAGAGACTTAAGGAGGAAGTGAATGACAAAAATTCAGACAATAAAACTTTCGGCAGGGGTTCTATTGAGCCTCCACTGGTCATCACTCAGCATATGGCACATGCACTTTTGCCAACTATTGAGTTTAGGAAGTCTTCAAAGCCACCGAGTGCACCTTTTCCTACTATTGAGTTTAGGCAGTCTTCAAAGCCAACAAGTGAACAACAACATTCTGAAGATGAAGAACCTTCTGATCCTCCTACTGAGTTTATTAATAAACTTGCGCTTTCCGCAAATGTTGATCCTCTTCTACCTAATAATTTAGGTAGTACTACTGAGTTTGTTAATAAACTTGCGGTTTCCGCAAAGGTCATGGCTCAAGCTTTCGTGGAGTACAAATCTCTTGCTAGCCAAGCTCTGAGCAAACTACCTTCCTCAGCAACAGTTTCTAAACTAGTTCCAGCGGTAGATGGTATGGCAGATGGTTTTAGGTTATCTCAAGAAGACAATAATGAGGAGGGTAATGTACATGAGAGTGTGGAGGGTAATGTCCAGGAGAGTGAGGAGGGTAATAGTGGGGATAATCTAGCTAAATTGTTGGAGGCATTGGACGTGATGAATGAAGCTTTGCAACCAATACAGTCACGTCGTTCACCACCAAAAATAGAATGCCAAATCATACCACTTGGTGAACCTTCAACGTCTTGTATTCAAGCTGATGAACAACCTGATCATCTTTTATCTCCCTCTCATAATACTACTATTGATGATTTCCCTCCCGTCAATGATGATGTCCCTCCCGTCAATGATGACCAACCTGACCATTCTGAGCCCACAGTGGTAGCGGATAATCATCATAATCAAGAACGGTGGGTTGAGTACAATAGGAGGAGAACAAGTGAAAGAGATATGCAAACAAGTTTCAGTGCTATTGATGATGTCCCTTCCGTCAATGAGCCCACTCACCCCACTATGACTATTCTAGCTACTCTTGCGACTTCTACTGCTCCTCCACCTTCTGTGGTAGGGTACAGTGATTCTCCTTCTATACCATCTGCCAGTAAGGAGTTGAGGGCGTGCGATCAAATTATTACATGTTCTGAGAACAGTGAGCCCACTCACCCCATCATTACTGTTCTAGCTACTCCTGCGACTTCTACTCCTCCTCATGTGGTAGGGAACAATGATCCTCCTCCTACACCAAATGTGTCCGGCCTCGATAAAACATCTGCCAGTAAGGAGTTGAGGGCGTGCGATCAAGAGAACCTACCCAGAGAAATAGTACAAAATGATGCACTAGAATGGCCTCAATACACTGACACGGAATTGCTGAATTTTGTTCGAAAGAGATCAAAGAAAACTCAACGGTAATGTCATATTTTTGCTTTTATTTTTTGATTTTTTAAATTGTAATAAATATATCTACTAATTAAATTTTATCAATAATGAAGTGAGGTTATGGTGTCCACTCCGTGGATGGAAGTCACAAGATATGCTTTGCATAGCCTTGGACCGAAAGGCCTTATTATGGATCAGGTAAGTAACCCCTGAGTATTATTTTCCTTTTCCTGCCCATGTTTTCATTTTGTTCATGTCACTCGATGTGTATGTTTCCTAACAAATTTAATTTTGTAGGTCATTGATATATTTGGAATTAAGTTCACACTCAGTGGAAGAAATTTACTCTACTTGCCAACAACAATATTTGTCAGTCTCAAATCCTTTATATGTTGATATTCAAGTATTTTGCGTTCTTAAAGTTGCTTTGTTTCTAAAATTGCCTTCTTATGACTTGTAGGGTCTTCATCGAGAAAACAACCCCGTTATTTGGGGTCCATACATAAAGGACAGTTACACTCCAGTTGATGGTAGCCATATCGACAAGGTCAGATATTTGCGATGTTTATTTTACTTATTTGTAGGTCATTGATATGTTTGGAACTTGTTTTGTGAATCTTGGAGCTTATTTTGTGAATCTTGGAGCTTATTTTGTGAATCTTGGAGTTTATTTTGTGAATCCCAGACCTTATTTTGTGAACTTATTTTGTGAATCCCGGACCTTATTTTGTGAATCCTGGACCTTATTTTGTGAACTTATTTTGTGAATCCTTGACGTTATTTTGTGAATCCTGGACCTTATTTTGTGAACTTATTTCATGTATCCTTGACGTTATTTGTGAACTTATTTTGTGAATCCTTGACGTTATTTTGTGAATCTAGGAGCTTATTTTGTGAATCTTGGAGCTTATTTTGTGAATTGGAAGTTATTTTGTGAACTTATTTTGTGAACTTATTTGTGAATCCTGGAACTTAATTCGTGAATCCTGGACCTTGTTTTGTGAATCTTGGACCTTATTTTGTGAACTCCTTCACCTTAGTTTGTGAACTTGTTTTGTGAATCCTTGACCTTATTTTGTGAATCCTGGACCTTATTTTCATTATTATAGCATTAATCTCTTGGTTTGTCTTGTACATTTACTATCTCAGGTTTTTATCCCTTTCCATAGTAACACGCCGCCGCAACATTGGTGGGCTTGTGTCTGTGATATAAAGCAGGGAAAAAATTTCATCCTTGACTCATGCGTGGCTGTTAATGTGGATCCCGACAACAATCATGCCCAAGAGCTTGTATGATTTTTTTTTCCAAAATATTGTTATTGCCTTTTCTTTTAAAAGAATACTCCAAAATGTATTTTGATCTTATTATTGCCTTTTCTTTTTCAGGTACATCATGTTTCATCTATTTTGGTAAAGTCATATAAATCTTTGGAGTTCAGGCACACGAACGAATTTGTCAATCTCGAAGTCCTTCAACAAACAACAAGGAATGTAAGCATGTATCTTTTTCCTTTTGTTAACAGATCAATAGTTATTATTTTGAGCTTGTTGATTTTAAACCATTTACTGTTTTTTTTTTTGTGTAGTTATGATTGTGGAGTTTTTCTGTTGAAGTGGTTGAGTGCCTTGGACGATGATAGTTTATGGACCAAAAGTGAATATTTTGAGGTAAGTTCATTAGGATACGAAAATAAAGGCTTATCTTGTGAATCTCAGACATTCTTCAGTGAATCTTAGAGCTTTTTTTTGTGAAACTTGGTCATTATAAGTGGTTTAAAATCAACAAGCTCTGAGATTCACTGAACAAGGTTTGAGAATCACAAAACAAGGTTTGATATTCACCAAATAAAGATAGGTTGGTTGTCTATATACTTCATTAATATATGTCGCTCTTTGCAGAAATTGACACAATATCGAAAATCGATTATATTGGAACTACTTAGATGGGATAAAAATACTAAAAAGGTACACTTCATTGTCTTAAAAATGATGTGAAGTTCATTTCTTCATAACTTTGGCGAATATTTCGTAAATAAGTCGATTGTACTTGTTTTTGGATGTATAGGTGTTCAATTAAAGAAGACAATTGTCCGTGAAGTTATAATATGCAAAAGTGGGTCGAGGATCCTGTAAAGATTGTTGCCTTTATCAACTCTTGTAAAGATATTTGATAGTTGTAAAGTCGTAATAATTTTTCAGGGTCACTTATGTGACTTATGTAGCTAATTTGACATTGAGTTGAGCAATTTGAGCTATTGACATTGACATTGAGTTGAGCAAAAGTGGGTCGAGGCTCCTATAAAGATTGTTGTCTTCATCGAATCTTATAAAGATATTTGATAGTTGTAAAGTAGATGATAAAGAATTAGTAGACAATAGTAGTTGTGTTTTCAAGCAATACTAAAATGGAAAGACAAGAGTAGAATTACACATACTTGATTATCAGGAGGATGCTTTGCAAACTCATTTGGACAATTTCTTTTATCGTGGTGTGACATGCGTTTACACTTAGCACACAACCATTTCGGTTTTTTTGCCTTCATAATTGCCTTATTTTTTCTGCTCACCATCCTTTTACCACTACCTTTGTTTCTAGAGACTTTAGGTGGTAAGATATTGATTTCTTTTGGAGCCTTGCAGTTGAGAAGGGCCTCCAATTCTTGTTCTTTGGTCAAAGGCTTTGGGTTTGGCTCCAACTTCTCTTGGAATTATTTTATTAGCTTGGCAAACTCTCTCATATCTGACTCTTGTTCTTTTCTTTTGAGCATACCAACAGTTGCGTAAATCTCAGACCACATCCGAGACATTCCAAATTTACTATTACCAGTAAGATCATTGTTTTCCAGTAGATTTCCATTCAAATAATAAACCGGGTTTCTGAATGCATTCTTACTCCACCTAAGCAAAATGTATTTCTCAGGAATTTCATTAAACTTTCTCGAGCAAATCCAAATGATGTGGTTTCATAAGATACCTTTCCTTTCAAACAATTTACATGCACAACGGACATCCATTGTTCTCCTATTGTACTCAACTGCATATCTCTTTCGCTTGTTCGCGTCCTCAACAATTGAAACTTCAAAGTTAGTTACTGGATCTGGTGGGGTGTATCCACAAACACTACACGCATTTACCGAAAATTTAACCTCCTCTTGGAAGTCAAAGAACACTTCGTGTGTATAGACCTTCACTGCATGGGCCTCCCAGTTTGACCCGAATAGGGTTTTAGGCATTGCGTTGTGGCTCTGTGCTTCAAGAAGCTTTAGATTGTGCCTTTGTTGGTCCATGGCACTCTCAAATCTCATCCAAAATTCTACGAGAGTCCAATATTTATTTTCAAATCTCTTGAAGAAACTATTCGAACTCTCTGATCTTTGTGTGGTTTTTAAAATGTTGCCCATCGGCACATTCCTGAAATAAGCGGGTATCCACTGATCTCGTTCCGCAAACTTGTCAGTCAACCATTTATTTTCTTCTAACGAAAACTCGCTAATGACCTTAGCCCAATTCTCTTAAAATTCATCAGGCTCCAAGTCCTCGCTCCAGACAACATTGTTCAGACGACTTAAGAAATCGGTCTCTTTGCAAATTGTGCTCCCAACCTTGTTTGTTACTTTTTTCATAATGTGCCACATGCAAAAGCGATGTCTTGCTTTTTTGAACACGGCTGCAAGTCAGAAAATTCACATTATCTATTGTGAGAGATCTCTAGTCACAAATCAAGCTCTAAGATTCACTAAACAAGGTCTCAGATTCACAAGATAAGAGAAATAACAAAATAGGCAATTTCAACAACTTATGACCAAGTTTAAGAATATTAGCTTTGTGTTTCACATAACAAGCCCAAAGATTCACTGACCAAGGTCTGAGATTCACAAGATAAGGTCTAAGATTCACAAAATTAAGAGTAAAAAAGATGATTTTAAACCACGACCAAGTTTCACATAACAAGCCCTAAGATTCACTGAACAAGGTCTGACATTCACAAGATAAGGTCCGAGATTCACAAAATTAAGAGCAAAATAGATGATTTTAAACCACGACCAAGTTTCACATAACAAGCCCAAAGATTCACTGAACAAGGTCTGAGATTCACAAGATAAGGTCTGAGATTCACAAAATTAAGAGCAAAATAGATGATTTTAAACCACGACCAAGTTTCACATAACAAGCCCAAAGATTCACTGAACAAGGTCTGAGATTCACAAGATAAGGTCTGAGATTCATAAGGTAAGGTCTCAGATTCACAAGATAAGAGAAATCACAAAATAGGTAATTTCAACAACTTATGACCAAGTTTAAGAATATTCGCTTTGTGTTTCACAAATCAAGATCTAAGCTTCACAAAACACGCTCTATGATTCACAAAATAAACTTCAAGATTCACGAATAATGTTCCTAGATTCACCAAATAAATAACCAGTTTCACATAAGTAAGATATTCCAAACACACCTGGAACTGCGTTTATTATTCCGGCATCTTGGTCACTGATGATGTAATTGGGTTCTTTGTCACTCATTGCTTTCAAGAACTGCTGAAATGCCCAAATAAATGAGTCATCGTCTTCATGATCTAAAAGCACGCATCCAAATGTTATTGACTTTTTGTGATTGTCAATGCCAGTGAAAGGTGCAAATTTCATGTTATATTTGTTCGTTCCATAGGTTGGATCGAATGAAATAGCATCACCAAACAATGCATAACATCTGATGGAATCCGCATTTGTCACAAAAACTCTTGTCAAAGCACTATCAGCATCTGTTTCATATGAAAATACCTACCCTTTTGTTTCTCGGAGGGTTTCTAAACGAGAGATGAACATATGTCCATCCTTGCCATTAAGTAGAAACTTTACATTCCTTTGGAAATTCTTGAACTGCGTAAGGGTAGCTCCAACATTTTCGAAACCCTCTGCTTGTTCCTTTTATAATTTGTATGTTAAACTAGCCCCGACATTCAATCTCGAATTTTGGATAATCAATTGCTTATGATATTCGTTCAGTTGATTTATATTAACAGCAAGTTTCTCAAATTCCCTATTTTTGACAGGCGTCACTGGGTGATTGTGACCCTCACGGAATTGTTCAATCTTATACATCTTTTCATGGAACATGAATTTTATCATTGCTTCACAACCCCACCTTTTAATTTTACTTATTCTTGTACCACTTTGCTTATTGGAACTCTCAGCTCCACCTGCACCTGTACCTCCACCCTTTTTCGTACTGGTTTTAGCAATTTTTGTTTTTCTATTTGCACTTATTGCACCAGCCTTTGTTTTGTCACCAGTTTCAACGGTTGTTGTTTTTGCATCAGCTTTGGGAGGACGATTTTTCCTGTTATTAAAACCTTAACGATGACAAACCATGCATTTTGTTCGAATAACACCATCTTTAAACCTCTTAGTTGAAGACTTCCTTGCTTCAAACCCACAAGCAATAGCATAAATTTTATAGAACAATATTGCTGACTCTAAGTCCACAAATGTTTTGCCAACCACGGGTGTAAACTTCTCTTCAATCCTACTTATCCATTGCTCAGTACCACCTGGTGTGTAAGTTACCAAAGTAGTAGGTGTGGAAATAGTTGGCATTGTAGGGGTTGTTAAGACAGCAGTAGAACCCTCACCATCCTGACCAGAACCAACATTAGAGCAAAGAACCTCACCACAACCGACACGAGGCGTCACACTACACTGTGAGTTGTTGTTGACATTTGAATCAATACCTAAGAAGATAAAAGGTTCACAAAGTCAAATCTCACATTCACAAAACAAGGCTTAAGATTCACTAAATAAGGTCTATGATTCACAAATAAAGTCTGAGGATATTATCTGAGCAAGGAAGAGAGCAGAATAGGTCATTCCTAAAGGGTTCACAAAAAGATCTCTAGGATTCACAAACACAAGGACTGAGATTCACAAGTTCACTTTTTGGTTCAGATAATTAGTTCCGTTTTTAATCTTACCAAGGTTGTATATATTAGTTATTAAGGGGTCGTTTGGTTCAAGATGGTGGAATGGAATGGATTAGAATCTCATACCATAGAGGTATGGATTGAGATCCTCATACCACTCTAAACTTGTTTGGTATATTTATTTTTACACTGTAAGGGAATGGAGTTGGAAACTTGAGTGAAGACTTAGGTATGAGATTCTAGGGGGTTGGAATGGAGTTAGAATCCATCCGGTATCTAACTGCATTCCAAAACAAGTCAACCAAACACTATATTTGCCCAAATCCATTCCTATCCATTCCAACCCCCTCAATCAAACACCCCCTAAGTTTCACAAAATAACCTTCTAGTTTCACAAACTACGGTCTCTGATTCACACAAAAAGAAATAAATAAATTGCATCAGTAACGTTTAACAACAGAGATTCACAAAATAAGGCCCAAGATTCACTAATAAAGGCTGAGATTCACCAAATAAAGTCCGAGATTCACTAAATAAAGTATCAGATTATTAGTTCAAATAATTTAAAAAAAATTTGGTGAAGATTTTTAAGTGTTATTTAATTAACACACTATCATCATTTGCTAAGATTCACTGAGTAAGGTCTGAGATTCATAAAATAAGGTTTAATTCACAAAATAAGTAAAAGAGCAGCAAAGGTGATTCTAACCACTTATGATGACCAAGTTTCACAAAACAAGCTCTAAGATTCACTAAACTAGGTCTGAGATTCACAAAATAAGGTTCATCCACTCAATTCATAAACTCTTACAGTAACAATTCAACCAACTCTTACAGTCACACAATTAGGACCTAAGATTCACAAATTCAACACAATTCATAAACTAAACCTTGCAAAAAAACTGAAATACAATATCGATCCATATATTCCATAATAATCGAGCAGAAATTTTGACAAATGCAAATTGATCAGAAAACATGAGATTTTCCAAAAATTACATAAAAAACGATATACCTAATTCAATAACACTATTATCATCAGTCATTGTGATATCTACAATCTCCATAGCAATTAGAGCTGCAAAATCGTCAAAAACAATTTAGTAAATAGTACGAAATCGCGAGAAAAAAGGAAATCGCTCAAAATATTGGTCAAATTCGAACGTTCTATTTACAAAATCGTTCAATTTGATCAAATTCGAACTTGATATCATGAATTTATGAGTGAATTGACAGAATTGTATGAATATACTCAATTTTGATCAAAATTATGAAATTACCTGAAAATTAATCGATTTTTCTTCTGAAATTACTTGTATCAACGTTGTTGAATGTTGTTTTGATGAAATCCACGAACAATCGATGAACAAATTGATGAGCTTTGCTGAAGAATTTCCGTTGAACGAACGAGAGCTTGCTTGTTGAAGAATTTTCAGGAAAACAATTTTGTTTGTATATTTTAGAGAGATAGTGTGTAATTGGGCTATTGTATGATTTAATATTTTAGTGAGAGAAAGTATTTTGGGCTAAATGAAAAGATTTGGAATGACCCCTCAATTTTCAGCCCAATGAATAATAGGAAGTTAGTCCATAAATGAAGGATTAATTAAGGAATTTGGTGAGGTCGGCCGCCTCGCCATAATTAACGGCCTCACCGGATTCGGCCTATATATATATATATATATATATATATACATGAGTCCGACTTATCTTTTTGAGTCCGTGAGTCCAGCAAAACAATATCACAGGTTATACTAAACAATATCACGTGTCATATTAAACAATATCACTCTTACTGAACCAGATTCGCCCTCTGTTATTAACTTCTTTTCTCATACTTTTTCTTACACCAATCAGTGCCAGCGCCAGAGCTCCGACAAACATCATCATCCTCGCGCACTTTCCCGCCGTTGAGTCGATTTTGGCAGCGTGTTCGTCGGTGTTATTATCGCATATTACTTCTTTTATATTTTATCCTCTATTTTTTCTCTTCTTTATCTTCGTCTATTTCCTTCATTGTCGGCGATGAGACCCCTAATTTAACGACGACGGCGTTGTTATTAGATGAAGGTTAATGGAAGAAGGATCGTTGATTGTATGTTAGTGAGGGGTGGTAGCGATGGTCGTGAGACGGACTTGTGCGCCGTTGTGGAGGTGAACGTGTGGTGGTGGGTTGTGGGTGGTGGTTGTTGGGGAGGTAAAGGGGTGGTGGTGGGCCGTGGGTGGTTGCCATCGACGAGTAGTGTAATTGATAATAGTTTTAAGCCTTCTTTTTACTGTTTTTGTTGTATATTTTCCGTGATATTGTTCAGTACAAGCTGTGATATTCTTGCCTTGAGATGGCCGTCTCCTGTCTACCTGCCGGGGGGGAATCCGCTCCCGGGTTGTCGCTCTGCTGCGTCTGGCCCGTCCTCTAGGCACCTTTTGAAGGCAGGGAGTGTGACAACGTACACGCTTCCCTTTACTCCATAGGGCCTTCTCATCAGTTGCAGGGTTTGGTGGCCCGAAATTGACTTGGCTTTGCCAAAAGGCCTCATCTCTAAAAGCCCGGCTCGCGAGGCGTCCCTCTATATATATATATATATATATATATATATATATATATATATATATATATAGGCAAGATCTGGTGAGTCCACCTAAATATTTGAGTCTCGTGAGTCCACTTATGTATCACGCACTACACATAACAATATCATGAATATTTTTTTTCGAAACTTTGTTTTTAATTTTTTTTTCGAATTTTTTTTTAATTTTTTTTTGTTTTTGTTTTACTGTAAGCTGTACAATATCACAGATTACATGAAACAATATCACAACTTACACTATACAATATCACGAATCTTGTTTCTAATGTAGTTAAGGAAAGCAACTCAAGAAGGCTTAATCAGGCCAATGGCCATTGCCTGGAGCTAAATTGCGTTAAGAGCAACTCCAATGGTTGCATTTATAGACCTGTTAGCAATTATTCTAAATATTCAAGCGGTATACTCACCATTGGAGTATCGAAATACGTCCCTCCTTGTAAGCAGGTGTAGCTTTGTCAAGCTACATGCTTGGAATAAATATGTATTTATGAAAATAAATAAACAAATTAAATTATGATATTTATTTGTTATGTGGGCCCTTTTAAGCTAGATTTGTTGTAGTTTACCATTGGAGAACGTTGTAGCTTAAAAGTCAAGTTATCAATAGTACTGTTTATGTAGGAAATCATGTTAAGAGCAGCCATATATATATTACTCCCAATTTATATATATATATATATATATATATATATATATATATATATATATATATATATATATATATATATATATATATATATATATATATATATATATATATATATATATATATATATATATATATATCCTTGCTTCACCCACCAATACCATTCAATACTTCCTAATATTTCACGTAACTTTTTTTTTTGGCTCATAATATTTGACATTAATGATCAATTGTCTTTTATATGAGTTTTCTACGTGTGTTTATGGCTATGTAGTTATATATTGCATTGTCTCTTCTAATATGGTTGATAGCTTAAATGCGTAATTTTTATGTTTGTGTATGAAATTATTTTGGTAGTTTATAAAAAAATTAATACTCCCTCCGTTTCGGTCATTTGTTATCCTTTGGTTTTGGCACAAAGACCAAGAAAAATGGAGGGGACCAATTATTAAATGACAAGTAGACCAAATTGGGTGTGAAAGATCAAATTGCTCTTCAAATGCATTCCTAAAATAGAAAGGACAACAATTGACTGAGACACTCTAAAAAGAAAAGGGACGACAAATGACCGGAACGAAGGGAGTATTTTGTTTTTATTTCAATTTTCAGGTTAGTTTCATGCATATTCCTCGTCTATATAGGTATGCAGTTTAAGCTTTTGATTTTATATTTTGATATTTTTTCCAGTTAGTTTACCCCATAATCGCTACTTATAACAAATAATAAGTTAATTAGTCCCAAGTTTAAGGACAGAGTACCTACTTAAATAGATTTACATAAGAACGTAAGTTTTTACGTTATTATATTTTGTGTAAAGTTTTGAAGGCTTTACTGAAGTTTGTCATTGATGAACAATTATTAGTAGAGTTATTGTAATTTTTCTTTTCTTTTAATGTTTGATTGAGAAAAGGACAATATTAATTTATGATTAGTTATTGACTATAATATTTTCAATTGCATCGTAATCCCGACGAGTTAATTATGCTCTATGTCTTACTACCACTATAATGAGTATTAAGCTCACGGTATGTCACTATGTCTCATATGTGTAATACTGTACTAACTTTTATTATTACGATTGTTTTAATTTGGTGTTATATGACATTATGGTTTACACGAGTAATTTTTGTAATTGTTGCTTACGATAATTACTTTCAGTTTCTTTAAAATGCGAAGACATAAGGTTATTTAACGATCATCACCATGAATACTTAAGGGTGAGGTTACTAAGGAGAGAGGGACTATAAGAGAACAATGTAAGAAGAAGAAGAAGAGGAGGAGGAGAAGACCTAAAAAGTGGAAATCTAAGATGATAGGGGCAATGAATGACATGACCCCTTCTGATATCATCAATGTGAAATCTGCCTTTCCCAGCGGATGTTTGAACGCGTTCTCTACTGAGGTCGTGACTTCTTGTGCGTCTTCAATTTGTGACAATTTTTCTCCTCCGGGTACTCATAACCCCCAAGATACCCTTAGGGGTGTTGATAATGATCCGAGCGCCCCTCTTGTGGATAATAAGGCTACTTTTATTTGCTCTCCAGCTCAGACGGATTCTAATGATCATCAGCCTTTCCTTTTTTTCAGCTCGTCCTAAGAACTGTAAGATTTACTCGTTTGAGAAACCATCATGCTCCCATTTTACACCTATGCTTTGCAGGTACCCCTCAGCTCATCATGTGCTAGAGAAATGGAGAATGGCCATTTCCAAAAAGAATCATAGCCAAGGGGGTGAATCTCCAAGACACAATTTATCTACTTTCTCCAAAAGTAGATCTCTCTCCCATAAATTTCTACGTCCTCGTGGCGTAAGTGTGTCTTGTTGCAGGTACTCTCCTAAAGCTCAAATAGCAAAGAAAAGAAAAGATATGACATTCTCGGCGTACTACTCCAGCAACTCTGTGAAGAAACCCCGTCTTTTAAGAACCCCCACCCCTAGTTTTAGTTTTTGTAATAATAATGTAGTGCTTGCACCTGACTTAGAGATGCAGGTAGACTTTGCATAAGGAACCTTTTTGTACCGCTGCCAAAAAAAAAAAACAAAAAACAAAAAAAAAAAAAATCACCATGAATACTCGATTGATTCTTTAAGTTTTTATTTGTTTACAAAGATTATTATTTAATCACACGTAAATAATTTGATGAATTAGAGAGATTAGTTGATTTCTCCATTAATGCTTTTTGCCAATACCGAGTGAGTCGATAATGTGCATGATTGTGTATTTGTATCACGTCTTAACGTTCATGACAAAACGGGTTTATATAATAATGTTACTTTAAGTCATTGTGAAAGACCATAAGAGTTATAGATTAGGTGAGTATTTATGTTTATAGTGTAACCATTTATAATACTCCCTTCGCCCCAGTCAATAGTTTACACTTGCCTTTTTTTCTCGTACTAAATATAAAGCAAGTGTAAATTATCCATTGGGACGGAAGGAGTAGTTATGCACACTTTTGATATCTATACAATAAGCATCAATGAAACCTATACTTTCAAGTGATTAAAGGAAGTCTAATTTCATGTGCGGCTCGAGTTTGTAATGTGAGATACCCGACTTTAATAAACTACCTGATGTGATCACGAGAAAAAAATTATAAAAGGAAGGGAAGCCAAGAAAAATCTTATAATTGGAGTTTCGACTTCTAAAAATCATACTTCCTCTGTCCCGGTTATTTCTGGACGAAGTTAAGTGTGGGTGATTAAGTTGTCCATAAAAAGCATCTTCAGAATAGAAAGGTAAATAATTGACTGACGAGACCAGTAGATCTCTTGGGAGACCATCTTTCACAACATTATTGAGACAACCAATAAATAAATCCAAAGGTAACTTTTAAGACGGAGATGAGTAATATATACTGTCGCTTTTAAGAATTTTGGTTGACTGAGACACCCTAAATTAGAACAAGTAAACAAATAACCAAGACGGAGGGAGTAATATATACTGTTAAAGTTTTATATCTACTGTAAATAAAATTGATTGTCGAAGAGTCCTTAGTTTGATGAAAGTAATTAATCCCAGAATATATTGTACTGTGCTATAATACGGAGTACATACATGCATAATCACCCTTATTAGTTATCAACAGGTAGGGCATAAATGCATAATGACTACGTAATTATATTATTGGCTTGCCACAACTTGAGTCCTTGAGTGACTTAAGGTAGCCCTTGTTTTAGTTATGGCCGCTTATATGTGTCAGCTTAATTCAAGGACAACATTTTCGGAAGGTTTAACCGTATAAAGTTCTTCATAGATGATATTCAATCAATGAGTACAAAGGTCATACGAGAAACATCTTTTATAAACAAGTTTTCTTAAATCTACAATCTCTGTCATTTATTTCCAAAAATATATGCAAAATCAAGACACACAAGCAGCATTCTATAAATTGACATTGACATTATATAGAAAACAAATGCTTCAACCTTCAGACATTATATAATCTGTTGAGCATCTAAATGTATAAACACTACCTCCATCTAATTTCACCCCTTTAAAGCTCCAAATTACCAGAGGGATTGACTATTAATGACACTAAGTTTTGTAACAAGTTGATTGAGCACTGAAGGGCTGATAGTGTAAATGTCAATCTAGATGTTCCTACTTATAGGGAGAGTCCCCGCTTTTCGGATGTTCAATTTTGTATGAGTAATCTTATGTTCTACTACGTATTTCATCACCTTTTTTCAGAGAGTTTATATAATTAAAAATATTTTAACAAAGGCCCGTGCATTGCACCGGCATTAAATCTAGTCAATATATATATATATATATATATATATATATATATATATATATATATATATATATATACTTAAAAGAGGAACTTTTCGAGCGATTTCATTGGTTACTTAAAAAAAAGAACTTTTCGAGCAATTTATTGGTTACAACTTTCTGTTTTCCAATATATTAATGAAAAATAAATAAAATAATTTTTCCTATAGCTACACAATATCACGATTTCAAAACCCTATTAAGCAACTACTCCATATTAAGCATTACATATATGATATAAAAAGCTAATATGTACGTACAAAGATGACGATCAAGCTCATGTTACTCTCATATCTCTCTTAATATTATGTGATATTGATTGTCAAACATTAGTTATATCGTTTTCTAATTAGCATATATATATGGTATATCAAAATACTAACAGTGTAATTGGTTTTGAAATTACAGGTACAAATCGTACATAATGCTAGGTCAGAGGACATAGCCGTTGAATTCATTCTATTGAAGCAATATTCAAGATCCTCCTTCCACGAAGAAATAACTAGATGATTTCTTTGATTATCTTTCCCGCACACTACGTAACTACATTTGCTTACTCCTGATTTCTCCTCTCTCTAATATTACTAAATGATACGACTCATTTAGTCGTAGTTATTTGGAGCAAATTAGTATGGTGTTGACGGTTTGAAGTAGTGTTATCGAGTTTAATTGCAAGTTATTTGTTAGTGAGCTTTGGTTAGCTATTGGGCCGGTTTTACAAGTTTAAACGGAGTCGAAGTCCGAAGAGTGATAGGCACGGATACCTATGGAGATATCTGAGACGTGTGCGCTAATTCAGCGCGCATAAATCAAAAGAAAAGGGATGCGGCAGCAGCTATTGTGTGACCTGTGTTCAACCTGCATTCGAGCAAGGCGCGACTTGTGCGCGTGCCTTCTATTTCAGCGTCCCATTAAAGAACTCGTGTTTTGTTTCCTTATTTGACTCGGTTTGTTCCGATGAATTTTATTATTATTATTTTTAGTACTTTATTTCCTATTTTAATTATTTACCTTATTACTATATAATTTGTGAGGGCATCTTTAGGAAAAAGGACATACACAACTTTGAGAAGAGAAAACCTTATTATTGTTTTTAGCAGACGATGTGTAACTAATCTTTCTTCTTGGATTCAAGCAATTGAAGCGCTCATAATACGATTGTGAGTTTGAATGTTTTAATTTCTTGTCTTGATTATTGTGAATTGCTTAGTTATTAATTTTATGAATGTCGATTGATTATTGTTAGGTGTACAACTAGTGAATGATTTCTTCATTCTATTGTTAGTATTGTTAATTGAATAGGATTTATTGATTAACTCTACGCTAGTAACAGCTAGGAATTAATTTTGAACGGGATACGTTGATATTAGTACTTAGAAGCGATTCACATAAATATCTAAAGTGCAACTGGATTGTATGCATTATTTATTCTCTATCGAGTTCTTTATTTTATATTGCTGCTGTTGGATTAAATCTTGAACTGGATTGTTAAGATTGTTTAACAGTTAGGGTTGATTAAGAATGGGATTCGTTTTAATTAACTATTCGTAAGGAGAATTGGAATTTGTCATTCACGATAGAGTAATCAAGATTAGTAATTGAAACCATCTTACATTGATCAATTGTTATTGAGTGTGGATATATGCTTGGCTCTAAGACCCTTTTAAATCATTTGATACACCCAAATTCATTAGTTTTACTACTAAATTTGCATTAGCTATTAATCTTAGTATATTAGGAAATCACTCAAACCTCCCCCCTTTTGTTACTACGATCTTTAATTACATTAAAGATCGACTGTTCCTACATTATAAATTACATAAATTGTTAATCTGATTCTCTTGGGTTCGACCCTTATTTCCGCTCTACTACTATTTAGTATTTGGATTTAAGTGATATAAATTGTTAATTTGAGGCATACGACTTTAGCCTGTCAAATTTTGGCGCCGTTGCTGGGGAATTGGCATTAATTATTTTTGTGTTTTAGTGTAGGTTTATGCATAATACTCGTATTTCTAACCTGAATCTCGAGCCTTTCGATCCAGAGATTGAGCATACTCTTTTCAGGTTACGAAAGAACAAACGAGGTGCAATAGTAGCTGTTCCTGAAGGCAGCGAGTTCGACGATCTACATTCAGACTGAATATTCTGAAATTTCTTAACAACCCGAACCTTTGAATATGGTTAGAGAAACCCGCACTCTAAGGGAGCTTACAGCTCCAAATCTTAACGTTCAACCATTGTGCATCACTTTTTCAGCATTGGATGATGGAGTTACTTTTGAACTGAAATCGGGTTTGATACATCAATTACCAAGTTTCAGTGGTATGAGCAACGAGGATCCGAATAAGCATCTTTCAGACTCTCATATTGTATGCACTGGTATGAAGCCACCTGCTATTACTGACGAGCAGTTGAAATTGAGAGCATTTCCTTTCACCTTGAAGGACAATGCGAGAGACTAGTTAAACTATCTCCCACCGGTAAGTATCACTACTTGGGTAGGTATGAAGAAGGCGTTCTTGGAGAAATATTTTCTTCCTTCTCGATCATCTCAGCTGAAAAGAGCCATCAGTAATGTTGAACAGCAAGACGGGGAAACTATGTATGAGTATCTTGAGGAATTTAAGAAGCTCTGTGCTAGTTGCCCTTACCATGGTTACTCTGATCAGGATCTCATTATGTATTTTTGTGGTGGACTGAACCAAGATGACCGTCGCATGATTCACTTTGCTTGTGGAGGAAATATAGCCAACAAAAATCCAGATGAGGCTTGGGAGGTTATTTCAGAGCTAGCTTAGACCTCTAGACAGTTTGAGAGGAAACAATCACGAAGAGGAGTGAATGCTATGGGTGTTAGTCCTGGCTTAGAGGAAAAGGTTGATAATATTGTTTCCACTCTCCGTGAAATGTTATCTAGGAGACAAATGGCTAGTGTTTGTGGCATATGCGCTACTGAGGGTCACCCTAATGATTTGTGTCCTTACTTGCGAGAAAGTGGCCAAGAAGTGGTGAATGGTTTTTGGGAGAGTACTACAAATAACAGGAAATGAGATCCATATTCCAAGACCTATAATGAAGGATAGAAGGCTCACCCTAACTTTTGTTGGGGAAATTCTCAAGCCGGTCCATCGTCTAACCCTCCTAGAGGTCAGTTTCTCCAAAAACCACAAGGACAACAATTTAATCAATAAGTACCTCAACAAGCAGCTGAGCCAGCACCAGCGAGTTCATCAATGTCCATGGAGGATATGACTCGGGATCTTACTCTCAGTGTTACTCATGATAGAGCAGATAATAAGCAAAATTTTAAGAATCTTGAAAATCAGGTTAGTCAGCTGGCCACTGCAATTAATCAGTTGGAGGCTAGAGATTCTAATGCACTACCATCTCAAACGGTGGTGAATCCTAGGGAGAATGTGAGTGCCGTATCATTAAGGAATGGTAGGCAATTGGTCGAGATTGAAAAGACAAAAGCTAAGCCTAAGGTCGTGACCATTCATGAAAAAGAGGAAGAGATAGTGATCGAGGAAGATGAAAAAGCTTCTAATGTCAAGGAGAAGGAGCAGATTTCCTCTTCTATACCGAAGGTGGAAGCGGATGTACCTTTTCCCGATGCATTGAAGAGAACCCATCACTTTGATCATGACAAAGACATTTATGAGGTATTTCAAAAGTGCGAGTGATACGTGCATTTTATATAGTCTTTTTAGTCTATTCTTGCACGCATCTTTATGCTATTTTAGTAGTTACTAGTAGGAAATCCCGTGCGATGCACGGGGCTCCTATTAGGATTATCTGTAAAAATATATTCTTAAGTTGATAAAAAAGTCCTACTATGTTATCATCGATAGAAAAAAAAATCGTGAATGGTATAGATGATAATCGATGAATTATTAGTACTTTTAGTATAAAACTTTTGTCATCAATTAGTATAATATCAAGTGACATAGTTATAGTATGTCGCTAGCTTTTTCAGTGTTACAGGCACAACCGGTTTTTAATTAGATACAAAACGCTTTCTCTATAAACATGGTGGAGTTCACCAATATGAACCCATAATAACGGAGAAATATCTTTATGAGTTTTGCAAATTATTTTACAACTACGTAAAACTAAATGATGTTACAAAAAATAGCAGGTATCATAATTATATATATTTAGTGCGTTGAGAGAAAATGTTAGACCTCTTATAACATAATTTTACCTTGACTATTTACAATTAAGAGTATTTGCTCCTTATAGACATCACGCAATATTTCTTGTTCTATTACATAGAATGTACGCGCACCTAGTAGTATTATATGTGACAACATCAGTTAGTAGTTTATGTCATTTTTTATAATAGTTGGGTTCCCAATTTAGTTTAATAATGTCAGTTAGTAGTATACTCCCACTGTCCCAGTCATTTGTTGTCCTTTTTCATTTTGGAGTGTCTCAGTCATTTGTTGTCCTTTCTATTTTAAAAATGAATTTGATGAGTAATTTGATAATTCACACTCAATTTATTCCACTTGTCATTTAGTAATTGCCCCTCCCATTTCCTTGGTCTTTGTGCCAAAACTAAAGGATAATAAATGACCGGGATAGATGGAGTATATTTTATGGCACAGCTGAAAACGTTAATTTACGTTACCATGGTCTGCTAATGGAAAACTATTAAATTTAACAAAAAGTCAAATTATGCTAAAAATTGAAGCAAATAAAATTTTGGGGGTTGGTTTAGATGAGGACAGATTAATACCAGTTCCT
This sequence comes from Silene latifolia, assembly GCF_048544455.1. Lineage (NCBI taxonomy): Eukaryota > Viridiplantae > Streptophyta > Magnoliopsida > Caryophyllales > Caryophyllaceae > Silene > Silene latifolia. Next base: position 452,903,336 of record NC_133538.1, read on the forward strand.
ATTACAAAAAAGCAACGAAAGCGTTGTGACATTTGGTATCAGTTGTATACTAACATTCAGAGATATAATTGGATTATAGAGTTACCATTCTTATTGTCTTACCACCATCTATTTTTTTACGGAAATAGTCTTTGACTACTTATCCTTAAAAACTCCATGCAAAATATATAATACGACATCTTAATTTGGTAAATTATGAAAACCTCTTTGCGAACAATGTCCTTCTTGTGGCCTTGATACATTTGGTCTTTATCATCGATGTAGAACCTTAATCTCTCGAATGACGTTGTTCTTGAAACTACGTAAAGCTGACCATTAATAAAAATTAGTTTCGGCAGGTAAATTTCAACATGATTTAGTGCTCTAGTTTATTGTTATGGCGCAGCATTAGAGCGGGCAAACAATGACACGACACGAAAACACGACAGGAATTCGATACGAAATTAACGGGTTTGGGTTGACATTTAACGACCCATTTATGTAAGTGGGTTGACACGAACACGACACGAGATTTAATTGGGCTAGGTTTGGGTTGGACACTCTACACACGAACCCGACACGAATAACTTATTTACTAAATTAATCACAAATTTTCTTGATACTCACATAAATATACTTACACTTTCCAAATATGACATGACACGAAAACACGACACTAAATTAACGGGTTAGGGTTGAGGTTTGTGATTTGATGACCTATTAATGTAACTGGATCGACACGAACAAGACACGAGATTTAATTGGGTCGGATTTGGGTTGAAGAGTTCGTGACCTGTTTAAACGTGACACCTGAACCCGACACGACCTGCTCTGTTTGTCACGTCTATGTAGCAAGGCCTCTACGTATATTGTCTGTGCTTAAGAACGAAAAGAATCTTTGTATCTGAGGAAGTCATTACTATCCTCGGGTTCAGGACGTTTTGCCGACTTTGGAACCCGTAAGTATCTTCCCTTCTACTATGAGTTTTCGAGGGCGATTGATAATAAGACATGCCCTGTTATACCACACTTGGTTGAGCATACTATTATGAGTAATATTAAAAAATTCATGATGTATATTTTCTCTCCCCTTCTTAAACTCTTTCACCTTGCTTCTTAGAGGTCAAACTTTTATAATTTTGACCATTAATATGTCGAAAATCATGATCAAACTTCCGCATTAACAATTGTGTAGAAGCAATACGGAAGATCATTGCAAAGAGGATGAAATACATTTAGTGTGAAATTCCTAAAAGATAATGAATCTTACTCCCAAAGTCTACACCAACTAAATACCCGACCAAATCTCACATAATGAAAACAAAAGCGACGCCTAAAAGTAAGGATGTCAAATGGGGGATAAGACATGATGAATGTCAGGCCTTCTCATACCCGTATTTAATAGAAAAATTACATGTCCCTACTTGTCGCAAGCAAAAAATTTCAAAACCATAACCACTTCAACTTTGGGAGATCTTAAAATAGTTTGCCAAATATTTTTGGCTTAATCAATTAAATTATCACCTCTTAATTTTCAATTACCTTTTAAGCTACATTTTTAGGTTTTAGTTAACTTTTCAGTTAGTATGACAAACGAAATTTAAGATATAGTAGTTAATTATATTTTACTCCCTTTTGAAATCCACATTTTAAAAATTACTCCCTTTTGATTTTTTTTTGCTAAAATCACTCCCTTAAGTTGCATTTTTTTTTTCTAAAATTGTTCCAAACTTCAATTTAAGTGACTTATTTTCTCTGTTTTTGAACTCTCCATCCATTTGTCTACATAGTTATACCTTCAAAGTATATAAATTGGCTAAGGCGCAAACAGAATAAATTCAAAAACAAAAGGGAGTAATTTTAAAAGTATGAATTTCAAAAGGGAGTAAAATCTAATTAACTCGAAATAGTATATGAATAATGTTTATATTATAATTACCATATAATTAATTACATTGTGTATTTTGAGTATCACCTACTCGAATAATCTTATTAAAATAAATTTAATCTACTTATATTAGGATAACTTTATTAAAATATTAAGAAATCTACTTTTATTAGGATAAATTTATTAAATTTGTTTCGAAATCTACTCTTGTTAGGAATTCTAAAAAAGTTGGACTCTCTAATATCGCTCGAAAAGTTTCTGCTTTATATATATGTATTGATTTGCTATGAATATGCCCCGAATTGCGTACTTTGGAAGTTCTTGTATCAATTGCAGGAATGAGCTTAGAGATGCGGAATCAAGCCTAAAACATGTCCCTACGTATGCATTTAGGAGATGAGTTGAGTCGGAGGTTGGAAAGTACTATTTTGAGATGCGCATTGGAGTAAGGAAGTTAGGCGAGCCAAGAGAGTGCTTCAATTTGCTAGTTCCTGCTTGTAAGAGCCATATCTCGAGTTATACAATAGTTATTAAGGTGATTCCAGTTGGAGGTGAAAGCTTATCCTCTTAGATTTCCAACGCCACCAACCACGCCCTATCTGTCCAAGTAACGAAGGAATGGCAGCCGTTTGAAGTTCAGTGCGCGAAGCAGGAATTACGCGCTGAGAAGTACTCTATCGAGAACTATTTATATTCGATCGAGAGCCCATTTGCTCGATCGAGAGCTACTTATTCTCGATCGAGTGATTAAAGGGAAAGAATTCCTCGATCGAGAGGAATTGTTCTCGATCGAGAGGAATGCTAAGGAATATCACTCGATCGAGAGCCTTAAGTGCTCGATCGAGCAACAATCCTTGACGGGCTGGGCTTTTAAGCTTTATTTTCCGCAATTAGGTTAATAAATCCTATTTTCTTATAAATAGGAAAGTTAGGACGACATTTTTGTTCTCTCTTCTCTTCTCGCCCCCTCTTGACCTCTCTAATTACCTTTTCTTCGGTCACTGCTACTGTTACTTTTGTTCTTTCATTTTCGGATCATTTATTTCAGTAATCCTTTCTTCCCTTTTCTCTCTTTAATTTAATTTAATGTTTATTATTTGTTCTTTCTTTATTTCTTGTTCTCCCTTAACTATGCATAGTTAATTCCCCTAGTATGTTAGGATTAGGGAAGCCGTGGTAGCGATGTTTTAATTGACTTATATAGATTAGTCTTGCGATAGGAATTGTATTAGGCAGTTTAATTGTTATCCGGTTGAATGAATGCATGCAGGAGACCATAAATTTAGTTAACCTCGACCTAGATCGAAAGATTGGAAGGGATGGCTTGCTTAATTACAATAGGGTATTGCAGTGAGGGCGAAAGTTAAGCTGTTTACGCTCTAGGGCGGTTTAAGGACCGAAAGGTGACGACCATAGCTCTTCTTATCAATAGTCTAATCGCCTTAGTATTCCCGATAGTATAAGATCTGATAGCTGCCACGGTAGACCGACTTCTAGCATACTTCCTTTCTCTTATTTTTAATTTTCTTTATTCCCTTCTCTTGCCTCTAGTTTCAGTAGTTTAGTTAGTTCACAATCAATTCAACCCCATTTCGTGACACCCGATGCACCAATTAAACAGATAGATAGCAACTTAGCCTCCCTGTGGAGATCGACCCTACTTACCGCTGACTTCTGTTAGTAGTAACTTAGGTATTTATTTTTGGTACAGAACGACCGTATCAAATTTTGGCGCCGTTGCCGGGGAGGCAATCTATTTATTTATTTGTTTAATTTTATCTGTTTTTAGCCTCAGGGGATTTTTCCCTTGAGGCCGTTTTAATCTTTTGTTTAGTGCTCTTTTGATAGGCCTTACAGGTACTACCTAGACAGTTCTAGGTGAAAGACCGTCAAAGGGAAGGCTTGAGTACCTTTGACCCATCACCAATGTCCTATTATATGGAACAGCTGGTGATTTATCATGGAGATGTGGTCTTCTTTGGGCATAATGCGTTCTTTGTTTGGCAGAGAATGACGAAGTTTACGCGTTCAGGCAGCGTAGTCAAGTTAGTCAAGCAGCTGTAGTTGTGCCGCCACATCCACCCTATCAATGGCCACCGCAACAAGATCCTCCCGATATACAAGAAGAAGAAATTGCGGAGTTGAAATCTTTATTGGAGACAATTGCATCTCAGATGCAAGCTCAGCATGATTATGATAGACAATTCTCCTCGCGAGTTGATAAGCTCGGGTCTGTAGTTGCTCAGTTAGCAGCTGAGATGGAGATAGAAGAGATCGCGGAGTGGACATATTCAATGGTGACGCTTGTATCACAAATGCAAGAGAGCAATAAGAATATGGACGCTCGACTCCTTAAGCTCAAAACTGACATTGCTCAGTTAGCAGCTGAGATGCAAGAAGAAGAGGTATACCTTCTTTGAGAGCGGTTTTTCCCCGAGGAAACCGTGTTACCCAATCTTTGAGGATGAACTCTATGACTCGGATGACGAGTTTCTATCATATTTCAATGCCTCACGCGAAGATTTCAGCCCTATACAGGAGGAATCACTCGATCGAGTGACTAATATAGGTCGATCGAGTGATTTGCCAGGAGAAAGTGCTCGATCGAGTGATAATTCCACTCGATCGAGTGGAATTCAGGAGGAAGTTGGTCGATCGAGTGATTATTTTGCTCGATCGACTGAGTTGGCCATTGGGAGCTATGATTCGTCATGTGGGTTTGATTTAGATGACGATTTTGACAATGACAATGGATACGGTGAGTCTCCCTATTCAAAGCCGAGTTGGATGCGCTTGAGGCGAGATTTACGGGATGAATTCCACCGAGGGCGACAAAAGGACAGCTGAGTCGGTAATTACTCCTAGCGCGGATGAGGTAATAAATTCTTTTATCTACGATTCCGTCATTGAGAGCGATCTACCTGAGGTAATTAGCGGTAATTTTATTATTGTTAATTTTCAAAGTAATCTACCTCATTTGACTCGTGCTAATTCTTTTAATGCTATACCCCCTCCCATGTGGACGTATAACTTAACTGCCTTTCACCGTACTTGTCATGTCAAAATTGCTAATCTGAATCGGGACCCTAATATATTGACAATTGCTCCCGCGCTCCTTTATTTTGTGGATAAATTTAGGAGCGCTCATAGGAAATTTGTTAGACTTAAACGGTTGTTTAATCTTATTTCTTATTTTTGTATTCCACTACGGTGCTACTTACTTGTTTTGTGTAGCACATGCGCAGAGGTACAATCTAATGCTGCGCGCTTTGAGCTGTTTTGATCGTAGCTGATTATAGAGGCTCGAAGAAAAAGGAGGTCGAGCTGGGACCTGACTGAAGCTAGCGCTACCCGGGAGGCAACCCGGAGATTTTATTTTGCATTTTTATTTTATTTCAGTTGTAATAAATGGTTCTTATACCATAAAACTTTCTCAGTATGCTTGTCTTGTTAGTTTGCGGGCTGTTTTTATTGCGTTTTGCGGTATGCACGAGGATTACTCGATCGAGTACTTTTTGTACTCGATCGAGAGCTTTTTCTGCTAAATTCACTCGATCGAGTGATTAATCTACTCGATCGACCACCTGCAAGATGAGGAACTAATCGATCGACTGCTATTCTCTTCGATCGAGTAGTTTTTGGATGCCCTTTCACGCTTTTGACTTGGATTAGCTTCCTGAGATGGTTTCCCGGACCTTTAGCAACCTCCCATGTTCATGGTCGGTTTGGGGAGGTCCCTTTATTCGCGCATTTTGTGAGTTTTTCCGCTTTTACTCTCTTTCTCCTTCAGTTTGCATTTCCTTTCCATGTTTTGGTACAATGGGGGCATTGTACGGTTTGGTTTGGGGAGGTTGTGCATCCATATCTGTGTCTGCATTTTGTTTTCATTGCATTCCAGTTATCACATTTAATTTATGTTTGCATTGTTGTTTATTTTTGTTAAAAATTCAAAAATTCCATAAAAATCAGAAAATTGTTAAAATTCAAAAAATTCAAAAAATTCACGTTTAATTTAGCATATAGGTTGAGTCGGAACGGTAGATTTCAATGATGAAATTGCACTACATTTGTCATTTTGCTTAAGCCTTGCATTAAACTGTTATCTTTTAGCTTTGTCTTTTGCATGTCTACGAGTTAATGTTTAAATTTAGCTGAACGAATAGACTTGACCTGAAATTTTGGCAACCTACTTATAATTTCTAAGATTTAGAGCCTTATAAACTGGTGTCAATTATGACCAGTTTCATGTAGGATTGTGAGTAGTATACTCCTTGCATAGCATGTTCATCAATTTGCACGTATATGAAATTCAATTGCTTTTTGCCTTCATACATTCGGGTTAGTGGTTGGTGTCACATGCAGGGAGGTGCTTACATTTTCCCTTTCTTTCATTTTTACCCATTAAACTCCACATTAGCCAAATTTGCCTATTGACCCTTAGCTACATTCCAAATTTAGCCTGCCTTGTCAAGCTAGTTTAGATTGTTTTGGCGGTATATTGTCTATTGTATCAAGTTTGGCTTGCATCTATTGATTCGGAGTTGGTAACTTATGAAGAAAAGGAGGATGATGAAAAAGACGTGAAAAAGAAAAAAAAAGTTGAAAAAAGGAATTCGAAAATGAAAAAGAAAGAAAAAAAATCGAAAAAGAAGAAAAGAAGAAACCGAAAAAATAGAAAGAAAGAAAGAAAGAAAGAAAAAAAAAAAAAAGATGTTGTTCGTTGACGGTTTCTGCTCCTATGTTCTATCTCATATCATTTGAGGAGTATGTTTGGTTCGGTTTGGTGAGTTTTGTGCCAAATGAAGGGCATGTGTTTAATTCTATAATTGAGTAAGAATCGGATGTTGTTATATGGTTTTGTTTAGGTACTAGCTTGATCAACTATACCTCCACATTCCCATAAATGTTTTGCCTTTTCTTACCCATTGCCTCACTTTACCATATTTTTGTAAGCCCTCGGCTGTGACGGACCTTGTTTGGTTGGAATGTATGTACGGTAGCTAGAATTGTCTATCATATTAGTTGCATGCATGTTTATGTAGGTCGTAGTCTAGGTGAGCGACTATATTTCTTTCTCTCTTACATATATATGCTTACCCTTTGCTTCATGAGAGAAAAGTGACCCGTGAGAGTCCATTATTAAAAGTCTTGCAAGGTCGACGGTTCAGCTTTATTATAAACATCCTATAACTCGTTTGCATTTGACTGTCTGCTATAAGTGTTAGTTGTTTGCATTAAATTGGCTTAAGTGGGCATTTGTAGCTAGCTCTGAGTTATCTTTTCCGTTCCATTAGTTGCATTTTAGTTTACTCGAGGACGAGTAAAGGTTTGGTTTGGGGAGATTTGATACGTGCATTTTATATAGTCTTTTTAGTCTATTCTTGCACGCATCTTTATGCTATTTTAGTAGTTATTTGCTACGAATATGCCCCGAATTGCATACTTTGGAAGTTCTTGTATCAATTGCAGGAATGAGCTTAGAGATGCGGAATCAAGCCTAAAACATGTCCCCACGCATGCATTTAGGAGATGAGTTGAGTCGGAGCTTGGAAAGTACTATTTTGAGATGCGCATTGGAGTAAGGAAGTTAGGCGAGCCAAGAGAGTGCTTCAATTTGCTAGTTCCTGCTTGTAAGAGCCATATCTCGAGTTCTACAATAGTTATTAAGGTGATTCCAGTTGGAGGTGAAAGCCTATCCTCTTAGCTTTCCAACGCCACCAACCACGCCCTATCTGTCCAAGTAACGAAGGAATGGCAGCCGTTTGAAGTTCAGTGCGCGAAGCAGGAATTACGCGCTGAGAAGTACTCGATCGAGAACTATTTATATTCGATCGAGAGCCCATTTGCTCGATCGAGAGCTACTTCTTCTCGATCGAGTGATTAAAGGGAAAGAAGTACTCGATCGAGAGGAATTGTTCTCGATCGAGAGGAATGCTAAGGAATATCACACGATCGAGAGCCTTAAGTGCTCGATCGAGCAACAATCCTTGACGGGCTGGGCTTTTAAGCTTTATTTTCCGCAATTAGGTTAATAAATCCTATTTTCTTATAAATAGGAAAGTTAGGACGACATTTTTGTTCTCTCTTCTCTTCTCGCCCCCTCTTGACCTCTCTAATTACCTTTTCTTCGGTCACTGCTACTGTTACTTTTGTTCTTTCATTTCCGGATCATTTATTTCAGTAATCCTTTCTTCCCTTTTCTCTCTTTAATTTAATTTAATGTTTATTATTTGTTCTTTCTTTATTTCTTGTTCTCCCTTAACTATGCATAGCTAATTCCCCTAGTATGTTAGGATTAGGGAAGCCGGGGTAGCGATGTTTTAATTGACTTATATAGATTAGTCTTGCGATAGGAATTGTATTAGGCAATTTAATTGTTATCCGGTCGAATGAATGCATGCAGGAGACCATAAATTTAGTTAACCCCGACCTAGATCGAAAGATTGGAAGGGAAGGCTTGCTTAATTACAATAGGGTATTGCAGTGAGGGCGAAAGTTAAGGCATTTTTTACGCTCTAGGGCGGTTTAAGGACCGAAAGGTGACGACCATAGCTCTTCTTATCAATAGTCTAATCGCCTTAGTATTCCCGATAGTATAAGATCTGATAGCTGCCACGGTAGACCGACTTCTAGCATACTTCCTTTCTCTTATTTTTAATTTCCTTTATTCCCTTCTCTTGCCTCTAGTTTCAGTAGTTTAGTTAGTTCACAATCAATTCAACCCCCATTTCTGTGACACCCTGACAGACCGAATTAAACAGATAGATAGCAACTTAGCCTCCCTGTGGAGATCGACCCTACTTACCGCTGACTTCTGTTAGTAGTAACTTAGGTATTTATTTTTGATACAGAACGACCGTATCAGCGAGGTAAATATCCCTCTTCTTAATCTTTTAAAGAGTGTTCCTAAATATGCTAAGTTTTTAAAAGAATTATGCACTATTAAGAGGAATAACAAATTGAAAGGGATGAAGAAAGTAAAGGGTAAGGGTTCTAAGGGGGAGATTATTAGTGAATATGTGTCTGCTCTATTTCAAAAGAAAGTACCCCCTAAATGTGGTGACCCTGGTATGTTTTCTATCCATTGTACCATAGGAGACCTTAGGTTTGAGAAGGCCATGTTAGATTTAGGGGCGTCTATTAATGTCATCTCTTTTACTATTTATGAGACTCTGAAACTTGGACCTTTAAAAGACACTAGTGTTGTAGTTCAGTTGGCTGATAGGTCTAGTGTATATCCTAAGGGGATTGTGGAGAATGTCATGGTAGGGGTTGGTAAGTTGGCCTTTCTGGCTGACTTTTATGTTCTGGATATGAAAAATGAGGCAGATGCTATACCAGTCTTATTAGGGAGACCTTTCTTGAGGACCGCAGGGACTAAGATAGATGTCCCTAAAGGTTCTCTTACCATGGAATTTGATGGGACGGTTGTTAAATTTGGAATTAATAAAACATCTTATCGTTCTCCGACAATTCATTCATTATGTGCCATAGACACTTCTACTAACCATGTGTCACCAAAGTGCCGGAAATCTCCTATTCCGAGCAATGTGTCTTGTGTTTTGTAGGGATCCCCTCATAAGGAACAAAGGTGTGTTATCTTATGAGATTCACCGGAAGGGCTCCGGGAAAGGTTTGCAAACTATCCATATAAAATCTCATCATCATTCTTCCTCTTGCAAACCTGTTGGTAAGTTAAGGTAGTTTACTTCTTCCTATCTTCAGTCGGGTGCTTACCATTCCGGAGATGTCCAGCCAACGACGTTAAACAAAAGCGCTCACGGGAGGCAACACGGGTTTTGTATCCTTTTCTTTTGTAATTCTTCTAATTTTGGGTCAGAATTATAGTTTAAATTTATTTTGATTTAATTAAGAATTAGAAATTTTAATGTCTTTATTTTCGTTACACACTTTAATTAAAATGCAATTTCGTTACTCGTTTTAATTAATTTTATTTTGACGGTTTATTATATATAATAGGAATGATGAATAATGCTTCGAGGCGGAGAAAGAAAGAAATAAGAGTCGTGAATGTAAAGTATGCCTCAATCGCGCTAATTAGTCGCGCATATCGTCATTTAAGGGATGAGGCAGTCTCTGAGCGCTCGACATTCACTCTATGCGCACCCAACGCGCAGTCGACGCCCACCCAAGGTTCACTTGAATGTCGCGCGTTTCTTTCTCAGGTAATAACCCTTTCCTTTCTTCTTCCTATTTCCTAAAATCAATCCATTCACACATCAACCATTTCTTCTTTTCAAATCCCTCCCACAAATTGTTGCTCAATAAATCACAACAAAAAAATTTATATCAATTGTTTCTTGTTCATTCATTGTTCAACTTTCAAATTCCTCTCTAAACTACTACAAATTGGGGCGAAAATTTGGGGTTTTGTAACCCTAATTTCTGGAAAAATATAAGACCCCGAAGGATTATTTCCGCCAATCGTGAAATTTGGGGATTATAGCTGCAAGTTGTGTTCATTCCCTATTTTTCCGACAAAGACTCGTCTTTTTTTGGTTGCAATTCGTTCCAACAGCCGAATTTGGTCCGAAAATTTGGTGGTTTCCTAACCCTAATTCTGGAATTGCAGCAAACTCAACAAATTCTTCCCCAATTCGAGTAAGTTCGATCCTTTCTTGCTTAAATTTCGCCCCTTTACTGCTGAAATTGGGACGAAAACATGGGGTTTTATACCCTTAATTTATGAATTGGAAACAGCTACTTCAATTGCAAGTTTTGAGCGATTAATCTGGGTATTGTGTGTCGAATTCGACTGCTCAGTCATCTTCACAATTGTTTGGGTTGGAGACTGTGCAGTTACTTTTCTGAAGTGTCGGAAGTGTTACTGCGTTGTTGTTGCTGTATTGTGGTGGTAGTGTTCGACAATTGCTGAGGGGTGTGTTGTCGAGGCTACTGTGTTGTTGCTAGGCTGTGAATTTCTGGAATTAAAAGGGAGTTTTGTTGTGAGTGTTGTTAGCTTGAGTTGCTGTGAATTTGTTGCTGGAGTTGTTGTGACTAGGAATTGGTAAAGTGGGGTTAGGTAGTGCTGGCCTGTGTTCTGGGAGTGCTGAGTTGTTGAAGTTTTTGTGTGGTGTAGAGGAGTACTGTGTAGTTATTGCTGGATAAAGACAGTGTTGGATTTACTGTGGTGTTGTTGAGATTGCCGGTGTTGTGGAGTTGCTGCTGTTTTGTTGTTGTTATTGGTTATTGCTGTGTTTTTGTTAGATGGTCCCAAAACGAAAAAAATCCACCCCGAAAAGATGCAGAAACTACCTCAAAAGTTATCGTAAGTTGTTGGAGTTGCTGTGTTTGGATGTAGCTTGAATGAGAGGCTGACGGGTCGGGCGAACCGGAGAGTGCTGAGGAAGAGAAGGGGGCTGATGACGGTGAGGGTACTAGTGGTGGAGAAGCTATTGATGATGCCTCTTGGTGAGGCCGTGTAGCGATTGAGCTGAGGAATTGAGAGATGAGTGACATGTTCAAGGACATGAATCCGGGGTCTTACAAAAACCCCGTGGATTCCATGTATGGAGAGTTCGCAGAGGGGCTCGTGCAAGAGTCCGGAAGACCCGTCGCTTCGGGTCTCCTTCTTCCTAGCTAGTGGTATGCCCCTTCCCTTTTCTTTAGTGTTCCCGTACAACATTGGGGACAATGTTGAGTTCAAGCATGGGGAGGGATATATTCACTATTGTACATATTTTAGTCCGTCACTTGTAATTTAATTTGCTTTATTTCAAAAAAAAAATAGAAAAAACGAAAAAAAAAAATTGAAAAAACAAAAAGAGAAGTACCCGGCTAGGTGAAAACCCGAAAGGGCGCCTAGGCAAAAATGGGAAAAGTGGCCGAGGACGGAGTGAAAACCCGAAAGGGCGCTCCGGGTAAAATGAAGAATTGAGATGCGTGCCACGAGAGTAGTGTGAGGAAAATAGCTAGAGTGAAAACCCGCAAGGGCGGGCGCTCTAGGCAAAATGAGAGATTTAAAAAAAAAATCCATTTCACACTAATTTTTGTGTGCTGTTTTTGGTGTGGTGTCATAAGAAGGGTGCTAAAGAAGGTCTGTCGGGTAGGACTAGTGGCTAAGGTGAGGAGAACTGCGGTGCTAAGTTGTTGTTGGTTGCACCTTGCTATGACAGTTGTTGGTTTTGTGCTAGTGAGTGGAGTAGAGGTGTCTAGGATTATACACATGGCTAGTTAGTTTTTGTTGTGAGCCATGTGAATTTTTGGTTAAGATGGAGCGATAAGGGGCGTAGCATTGTTTTCTATTGCTGGATTGTGGTGACTACCGTCACTAATTATTGTTATTTTGCTCTTTTGTATTTTGAGGATGTGGGTGTGTTACTCTTTGCTAGGCGGTGGAAATGATTACACTTTTGAGGGTGTTTTGGAGGGCGTGATAGGGAAGTGAGAATTCTTGTTGTCGATCATTTTTCTACCATGTGCTGTGATACGTGCATATTCATACACTTTATTTGCAGTTTTGGCACGTATTTCCATGCGTATTCGTTAGCTTAAAGCTACTATTTCTCCCGAAACGGTTTACTTTGAAATTTCTATGATTTATTGTAGGAATGAGTGGAAGTGAGCTAAATCAAGCCCAAGTCGTCCTTCAGAGGCAACTTAAGGGAAGCTTGGAAGAAGGGAGTTCAGACTCACTTACCTTGGGATGCGTGCATTGGATTGAAGTGGCTGATTTGAAGAGAGAAAGGAGTTTCTACACAACTCAGTTGGTCGATCGACCAGGCTCTTCAGTCGATCGACCGTGGAATTTCAGCAGTAGCTACTGCATTGATTCCGGCTGGTCGATCGACCATGCTACTCAGTCGATTGACCAGGTTTCGCAGCTGTTATTGATTTTTCGTGTTAGACTTTTAAAAGGGCCAATTGTAATTAAATTTTTGGCATCGTTTATCAGTAAAACAGATGAATAATTTAGGTTATGCTTTTCATTAGAGAAGAACTCAAGTTTTAGATCTAGTTTTTGGGGAAGAAAGGTAGACTACAGATTGCAATTCAATTGCCTTTGTTCATCAATTCTTAGTAAGTTTTAATGCAATTTCCATCTTCATTATTCTAATCAATTTAATTCTTGTTATTACACTACTACACATACCTTGCAATGGTGACGCTTTTTAAGGCGTTTTTCGACGCTTTAAAGCGTCAATTTTTTTTATCGACGCTTTATAAAAGCGTCAATTTTTGGGCCGTCATTATTTTTTGACGCTTTTTTTAGTCAATAGTTATGACGTTTTTAAGCGTCTTTGGTAGCTATTGACGCTTTTAATTGTCAACAAATGTGACGCTTTTAAACGTCTTTATGGACTACTGACGCTTTTAATTGTCAACAAAATTGACGCTTTTAAGCGTCTTTGGTAGCTATTGACATTTTTTTGTCAACAAATTTGACGCTTTTAAACGTCTTCATGGACTGTTGACGCTTTTAATTGTCGACAAATTTGACGTTTTTAAGCGTCTTCAGCAACTATTGATAGTTTTATGTGTCACTCGATGAGACGGAATTAGGCGTGATTTATGGTAAAATCGTACGTAGAGATTAATTAAATACACCTATAAATAATAGAGTACTACTAGCTATCGATCATTGCTAAATCATAAAAAAAAAAGCTCCGTATATAATTAATAATGTACCCACGTACTTTTATAAATAATCATACGTTTGATACATATACCGTCTCAGTAATAAATACTATAGCTAGCTAGCATTGACAATTTAACTAATATAAACTAGTACGTAATTTATAGTACCAAAATCAAAAATATCAAAAGGGATTCGGAAGATAGTAAAAGTCCAAAAAATCGTAAAAAATGCTACGTAACTAGCTAGACGAGGACACTGAATATAGTTTGAATGTGCTAGGGGCTTCAATCATGTAGGCGCAATGTCAAAGAGACTTCAATCAACATATGAAGGCACATCTTCAATCAACATTTGAAGGGGCATCATCACCATCTGATGAATCTGAAACCTATAACGGGCAAAGAAAATATAATTTATATGAATATATTTGATTAGTACATATACACTTATATTGTAAGAGGGGAAAAGCTAAGCCCTACACTCACATGCGTGTGCGTCACACACACTCACTACATGTCACAGCCTCAAAACAAAATGAGCCACTACACGGAGGGGTAAATACAAAGAATTTGATAAACTTATTCACTTTCATTACAAATAAAGAATCAAAGGTAAGCTACAAAAGGCAAGCTACAAGAATTTCAAAAAGAGCATCCACACCAAAGTATCGAAATAGCTTAAACTGACACGATAAAGGATAATGTGGGAGCTCTGACTTCGAATATAAGTGAAACTGATATATCTCGAATCAAAATCAGTACCAACTACTGCAGCAAAAGCAATTACAGCCTTAACAGCGCGCACATGAATAACCCAAGATACCAATTACTAAAGCAATTTACCATATTCCTTCAGTAATTCGCCCCCAAACGAAAAATCAGGGCTCCGCTACTGGTCACAAAACTCAAACTTCACATGATTAAATACTGTAAACCAAACCAACAACCCAAACCCCAGTAATAATCACACCTTACTTTCCAATAAAAAAAATTCACACCAACTAAACATATATTCTTGCTGATCATTCTCAGACAGTTTTGGCTTTTTATTAGAACGGCAACTCTCCAAATTCTCTCTCATTTTCATATATACATCTTCTGGAGCCTTGTCACAGTATGTAACTTCTCCAGAGACTCTAGCTAAGTGTTGTTTTAGTCTATATATCCCACCACTAACTACCTTCCCACAATAGTTGCACTTAACTTTCTTCTTTTTTGCATCTCAGTCCCATGATCCCAACCAGGGTCCACATATCCAGTTGGACGGAGGGGGGCCAGTTCTCCCATTACCTCATATAAAGAGCCCAAGTTTCAAACTGTTACAATATTGATAAGTTAGCCTTCCCCTTTAAAAGTCAACGAACACTTGGGACTTTTTGTTGAAAGAAGCATTAAAACAGTATAGAGAGTGTTCTTAAATTGCATTATGACCAAGCTATCAACAAAAGAAGCAAAATTACACATGAATGCGGATTCAATGAGGGATTCACAGCACAATTCACCAAGCCCAATTCAATGAGGGATTCATCAACACCAAAATACGTCGGGAATGAGTAGCGAGTAGGTTGAATTCCACATATTAAGCGGCATTCACACTAATAAACAAAGCAAGGCTCTCGGCTATGGCAAAAAAACAATACAAGGAGAAGTTAAAAAAATTACTCATACCTGTGTACTGCCCATGTTCATGTTCAAGACTGATTTTGCCATGTCTATAACTTCAGTCGTAGCTTTTCCAGTACTAAAGAGGTCCAGTATTTGAGCAAACTGTGTCGTCATTTTTTTCAACAGTCCATTACTCTCATTGCACTGGGTTTTTAGCTCTTTATTTTCTTTGGTCACATCATCCACAGCCTTCTTCATATTTTCTAAGGCTGGACTACTACTAGCTCCACAACCAAATCCCTCTTTTCTTAAGAAACTATGTACTCCAAACACATCACTTTGCTTTACACCATATCCATAACCAACTGGACGTGTAGGGGTATCTTTGCCGTACATTACTTTGTTAAAGGCTTCATTCTCAAGTTGTACACGAGATTTGGAATTAGATGGGTGTAGGGCAGTTTCTATATCAATACTTGCATCTACATCAATCTACAAAAAATAAAATAAAATATAGATCTTAATAAGTATATTAAGATAATTTCAATCTCAACAATTTTATTATATGAACAGCTCAAACTTTGAATAAGCAGTAGTACTGTATTATATAAGAAAAGGAGAAGAATGAGGCAAAATATAAGCAAAACATGTACAAGGAATAGAAAAAGATGATGATGCAACACATTCCTCATTAATTAAGAAAAACCCGTCCATATTTTACGAAATATTCACACAAATTAATAAACTAAATTCACAGACACAATCATAATGCTTTTCAGCACTTTCACACAACACCATCTCAGTCAAATTTAAATCATTATTCGTTTAAAAAAGAAAGAAAGAAATCAGATGAGAGATTTGTTTTGATACATAATAATTAAAATTTGTTTTCCTGAGAATGATGAATACATTATACATATAAAATAAAATATTACAGAAAAAATGAATTTATGCGGAATCGAACCCAGACCGCACACACTATCCCTTGTCGCCTCCACCACACCAACAGATATTTATGTATAACATTTGCAGTCAATTGTATATATAATTTCCAAAAAAAGTAACTGCTGCATTTAATGTTTGAACAAATATTTAAGCGTGTAAATAAATAACCATGGCAGTACATTTGCTGTAGTGGGAAAGAAGATACGCATTTGTAGTGGCAGACACAGGTTCAAATCTCCTTAACATACGTTAATCTCTTGGGATCTGTACATTCACTATCATCTGACGATACTGAGTAAATTGCTTACTAAGGAAACATGATATGCTTACCAAGAAATCCTCTGTCACTGTGTCTTTTACAAATGTTCCATCTTTCTTACGATGCGTTTGCTTGAAAATCTCCAAAACACTTGGTTCTCTTTTATTCTTCTCTTCCTGTTAGTCACACAACAATAGTAAATAAAAAGATGATTGAGCATTTAATACATTTCAAATTGAATATACATGAGAAGTTTTAGAGATAGAAATTTTACAAAATCAGCTCGTATGTTAGCATAGCTAGTAGGCCCCATTGTATGCATATGATTTTGATTACCACGTGCTTCTTTTCCGCATTCAGCCAATCTCTGTAAGAAATATATATTACAAATATTTTCACTATAAAAGCACAAAATTTGAAATTAACCAGCAAGAGTGAAGAACACTTTGTTTCATATTTTAAATTAAAGGTGTACCTGTCCCTTATCGGAATACCAATAATCAACCAAACGAATCCAACTAGGACGAGGATGTCCATCAGGCACTGCTTCATATATTTGTTCTTTGGTCTTAATCGTTGGTTTGAAAAATATCTTCTTCAAGTGATGTCTATATTGCCTTACACTATTACCCGTGCGCTTGAGAATTGCTTGGTCAAATAATTCTCCATCCGGTATCACAAAACGATCCTTGAAAAAGAGATGTAAAGAAGATACTCAAATAAACTGTTAAGAATTATTATCTTGTCAATTAAGTCAAAAAAAAATAAGAATCCAAACTATCTGCATATACTAAAAACTTACTCGAATTAACTTTAAAATGTCAACTTTCAATTGTGCACTAACATGGCGCCAATCTAATTTGTTAATAGGACAAATTTGCTCAGTTTTCGCAACATGGCCGATAAATCTAATAAGAATATGTCCTCCCATTTTGAGTGGTTGATAAAACTCATTAAACGTCACAAAGTACTTAGTACTATTATCATGCCAAACATCATGCGGTTGAATAGCGTAACTGACCGTCTTATAGTTTCCTTCCTTATCTGTCAACAATTGAACACAAATGGAATGGTGATATGTAATAAACAAATAAGATCACAAAATTCTTAAAAAGAGAACAAAAATAGACAAAACATAATTCAGGGGTTTCTAGTTTCAGAGGATAAATTCAAAACTGGGGTTTTCTAGTTTCAGACTGAGATAAGCTGGAGAAATGTATGTTAGTTTTAAAGATGCGCACCAAACTGAGATAAGAAATGTATCTGATAAAGCACTTGGATTTAATTGAATCCGAATTTTAAAGATTCGCACCAAACTGAGATAAGAAGTGTTTATTATATTGGAGCTTATATTCATTGGATTGTATAAAGGCTAGTTGATTTTTAACTAGTAATTCACACAGTTATCTCCGTTGGAGTGGTGGGTATAAAAGTTAAGCTGGAGAAATGTATGTTAGTTTTTTTTTATTTAAAAAAAAAAAGAGTAAAATGAGTGTGACCTGTCATTAAATAAACCTTTAATATATTGTGTAAAGTAAAGAAATTTACCTACAGTCATAACCTCATCTTTCTCATCAAATGCCACTTCATCAGGCCAATCAGGTATTACGACCCTGTGCCGTCTTGGTTTGAAAGGTTTCACATTGTTGACTAAATCTTCATTCACAGGTGTCACAGGTGTGTCTGACGTACTGTTAACTACTTTAGACTTCAACTTGATAGTGTGCGGACGATTAGTAGGAAAGGGCAATGAAGATTTGGACTTCAAAGGATTGGTTTGAAGCGAAACAGTAGCCTGTCTACTAGCAGCCTGTGTAGTGGTTACACCACAAACTTGAGTTGATGGAGCTGATGGTGTAGCAGATGAGAATTTGGTAGTGTGCGGACAATTAGTAGGCAAGGGCAATGAAGATTTGGACTTCAAAGGATTGGTTTGAAGCGAAATAGTAGCATGTGTACTAGCAGCCTGTGTAGTGGTTACACCACAAACTTGAGTTGATGGAGTTGATGGTGTAGCAGATGAGAATTTGGTAGTGTGCGGAAGATTAGTAGGCAAGGGCAATGAAGATTTGGACTTCAAATGATTGGTATGAGGCGAAATAGGAGGCTGTGTAGTAGGGGCTTGTGTAGCTGCTAAAACTTGTGCCGATGAGCTTGATGTAGCAAAGGTGTGCAGGCGATTAGAAGCAAAGGGCGATGAAGATTTGTTGAACTTCAAATGATTGGTTTGATGAGGAATAGTAGTGTGTCCCACTGATGGTTTAATTGAAGATTCTTTCCAAATAGGATGTGATTTTGTAGCAGCAGTACCTGCTTGTTCCGTAGCATTAGAAGGGGAACAAGTGGTGGTTTTAGATTGGAAATTTTGTGGTTGTTGTACAGTTACCCTTCTAGATGTAGTGGCTTGAATTGGTGAGATCAGGTGAGGTTTTTGATGAGGTGATAGCTCGGTAACAGGATGTTGGGCATTTTTTTGATCATGGGCAGAAGTATTCAAATGTTTCTCAGTACCAAGGTATGATGCTCCATCATTTGGAGGACGAAATGGTCCCCATCTTTCATCACCTCCATCAGATGCAATTTCGGAAGACAATGCAGCCGCTTGAGTATTTAATTTTTTCAGTTTTTGCGCTTCAACCTCCTTCATCGTCATTTGAGCCCGTGTTCTTTTGCTTCGACTCATCATTAATCAACTGACCTTTCTTATCCTAAAACAATAACAAAAATATCAGTACACATTAACATAAATTAATTACAGTTAATTGAAAATATACGTCTATGAAGCGCGAAAATATAAATGAATGCATTATGCAGTATAATATAAACAAAAACCAGCAGCCTCTATAAGAAATGTCATCAGCATTAATAAGATAAAGAAAAAGCCTAAAACAATGTCATCCTAAAAATACAACTTGCAGCACGAAATTATGTTACTTATAACAAAATCTCGCCAGTTTCAATCAAATCTCTAGGTTTAGTCCTTATTACATGCAGCCAGCCTTTATGCATCTCATCTTCAACATAAAAGACTTGCTTTGCCTGTGATGAGAAAACAAAGGGATCATCAGATAAATTTTGGTCTGTGTGCATCAGCTTAGAAAAGTTTACACACACACTCTTATCTGGATATGATTTTATCCCCTTGTGTATGTCTACCCAATCACAACGAAACATTACAACTTTGTACTTTCCAAAGTAATCTAACTCGTAAATTCCTTTAAGCTTTCCATAATATATATGTCCATCGGCTTCAACCATTATCCCAGAATTCTGCGTTTTTCTATGCAGCTCGCGATCCACCGTTTGAAATTTGTACCCATTGATCATGTACCCGGTCATTCTTTTACCATTTCTAGTTAAGCCGCCGGCCAAAGCTTTTCTTAATTGTCCTTCTTTGGTACTTGTATCTAAGTTTTGAACCTAAGAGCGTTAAGAAACAATGATTTAACAAGTATTTTCATAAACTGCTGACTGTTTTAAAAAAATTCTGAAATATAAGGAGAAAACCTAAATTCTGAAATAAAAGGAGAAAACCTGAATTTGAAGTCAGTCTGAGAATTCATTGATAATCCAGTCATTTTCGTCACTTGGGTTAGAAGTAAGGTTATTCTCGTGGCGCTTTTCAAAAAGGAATTCACTTCAATCAAGGAAAAACATTGTACTTAAGAGACATGTTAAAAACTGAGTAATGCCCGACATAAAAAATCATACTAATATATACTTACTCAAGGACCACTTTCATCTCAACCGAATGAAGCAAAACATAGCGGTGTGCTTGTTTTAAGCTTTTGTCATCTAAGCGTACTTTTTCTATCACTCCAATCACTCTACCACCAGATTGGTACAGGTAGCAATCCATGTCTTGAATAACATCGTCATTTCTCTTAGATCTGTTATAGATGGTCTCAACACTTTCAAGATATCTTGAACAAAACGTAATAGTCTCCTCCAATATGTACCCCTCAGCAATCGATCCCTCTGGTTGGGATTTGTTTCTCACATATGATTTCAAATGAGCTAAATACCTTTAGAAAAATAAATTATTATTGAGTAATATATTGAAAAATAACTAGCTAAACAACAGTCCAGGTTTTTAGGTTTTTAGATATGTACCTTTCTATCGGATACATCCATCTATACTGGACAGGTCCACCAAGCTTCACCTCCTCTACTAAGTGTATTAACAAATGAACCATGATAGTGAAAAAGGTTGGCAAAAACTCGATTTCCATTTGACAGAGTACAAGGATAATTTTTGATTGAAGAGCATTTAACTCGTTGGAATCAAGAGTTGGAGAACACAAAGATTTGAAAAAAGAAGACAAGTCCCCAAGCAAGTCGATAATTTTTGTGGACTTGGATGCTCTTAATGCTATGGGTAGGATATCTTGCATTAAAACATGATTGTCATGGCTCTTAAGATTAATTAGTCTTCGTTGTTTCATATTAACGCATCAAGAAATGTTTGACCCGTACCCATCCGGAACTCTAACTTTTTGCAAGACTTTTAAAAATCTGTCTTTTTCCTCGCTGGACATGTAGTAGGAAGCTGGAGGCATGTATTTTCCCCCATTAGGCAAATCTTTAAGCCAAAG
Organism: Silene latifolia; assembly: GCF_048544455.1. NCBI lineage: Eukaryota > Viridiplantae > Streptophyta > Magnoliopsida > Caryophyllales > Caryophyllaceae > Silene > Silene latifolia. The sequence goes on from NC_133538.1 coordinate 452,924,205, forward strand.
ATGCCTCTTTACACCCAACTTCTCAAGATCCTTTCGAGCATTCTCATCATCTCTACTCTTATCCATATCCAAAAGTGTACCTAATATATTGTCACACACATTCTTCTCAATGTGCATAACATCTAAATTATGTCTTAGAGGATTGTGCTCCCAGTAAGGCAACTTGAAAAACACACTCTTTTTGTTCCATAAATTATCATTATTGTCATCGTCACTGTTAATGAGGACATTAGTTGACTCGCCTACTTTTCTAGCTCTATTTTTCCTCTTTCGACGTTTTTTAGACTTGCCATAAATATAATCAATCCCTTCTTGTTGTCTCAAAACATCAGACCCAGTAGCACAAATTGGAGCACTACCATACTCTGAAGTCCCATCAAACAAACTTCCTTGAGAACGATAAGTATGGTCCTCATCTAACCATTGCCTATGTCCAACATAACAAATCTTACCCCCAAACCTACCAGAGTTTGTTGAATGAGTGCAACAAGGACAAGCATCATAGCCTATTGTACTCCATCCCGATAACATGCCATAAGCAGGAAAATCATTAATAGTGCTATGTAAAGATGCTCGTAATTTAAATTCTTTCCCCTCATAAGCATCAAAAGCATCAACCCCATTCCATAGCAATTCTAATTCATAAAGTAGGGGCTGCAAAAACACATCGATATCAATACCAGGACTGGATTTTCCAGGAATTATGCATAACAATATAAATGACGATGGTTTCATGCACAACCAAGGTGGCAAGTTGTAGGGTATTTGAATAACAGGCCATGTGCTGTACGTAGTATTCATCAAACGATATGGATTAAACCCATCAGTAGCTAGTGCTAACCTAACACTGCGAGGATCAGATGCAAATTCAGGATAACGAGAATCAAATTGTTCCCAAGCTAAAGCATCTGTCGGGTGTCTTAGTTTTCCATCTTTTACACGATCTTTATGATGCCATCTCATGTCTTCTGCTGTTTTTGGTGAGTTGTATATTCTTTCAAGCCTAGGAATGAGGGGAAAATATCTCATCACCTTAGCTCCTTCACCTTTCTTTGCTTTACCTTCACCAGTGCTTGTTTTCCATCTTGATGTGTGGCAAACATGACACTCCTCCTTTTCGGAAAATTCCCCCCCAATACAGCATGCAGTTACTTGGACATGCATGAATTTTTTCATATCCAAGGCCAAAGTTATTAATTAACTTTTTCCCCTCGTAATAAGATGACGGGAATTCTTTGATTTGGGGAAATGCTTCGAGTAGAAGTTCAATTAATTTATTGAATGAATCATTAGACCAATGAAACATACACTTAATATGAAACAAGTGTAAAATAAAGGACAATTTTGAGAAAGTTTGACATCCTTCATAAAGTTCTTCATTTGCGGCCTCAAACAATCTTTTATACTTTGCCTCTTCCTCAATGTTGTTTCCTTTTGATTGTTTATTAGATTCATTATGAGATTCATCATCATATAACTTATCAGAGCCATACTCATGATCATGATCTGAATCATCATTATAACTACATCCCATAGATAGATCATCAATATCGCTATTTTTCATGTGTGAGTGAGGAAGTTCATCATTAACCCCTTTAGAAAAGTGTGAAACGTTAACCAAATTAGCTGCATCGAATAGACCACTCATATCATCACGACCTACAAATGATCCTTTACTAGTGCTACCAACATCAACACTAGTTATATGATCAAGAACATCCCCTTTACCATGCCAAATCCAATTTGTATACTTTTGATAAAAGCCTTTGAACAAAATATGCCCCTCTACTTCACTAAGCGGCAACCAATAACGTAATTTGCAATTTTTACAAGGACACTTTGTTTTTCCTTCTACAAGACTTTCTTTAGCTATCGCAATAAATTTCAAACAACCATCTATGTAGTTCGAATGGTCATTTGGCAATGTAATCCAACTTGTATCCATGTCTACACAAACAAAAAAAACCAGACACGCCCATATTGATTAAACATGTATAGCATTTTAATACTCGTAGAAAAAAAAACATTTGCTAATGTCACAAGATAAATAACGACTAATCATGAAACTGTAAAAATAATAACGTTTTAAGTATTTTAATACTCATTGTATGTTTAAGTAGATAAAGAAGTGAACATGGCTTAATTAACTAGAGAAAATAGACATAAAACGAGAATCACCGAAGTTGATCACAAACAATAAAAACTCCAATAGGAAACTAAACAAAAGAAGAGAAGAGAAGAGAAGAGAAGAGAAGAGAAGAGAAGAGGAGATAATTATTTTATTTGTGGTACCTGATATCCAAAAACAGATGAATCGGAAACTACGAATCGCAACCCTAAATTTTGCGAGCAATCAACAGCACACCTAAGATTCAAAATGTAAAAAAGTTATTACTAATAAAATATTGGAGGGTCAGACTTCAAAGAAAAAAATTGATTCATAAATTGGATGTTGCCACTCATAAAAGAAAACAAAAATTACTAAAATTTCTCATGCCAGAAGTATGATAAAAAACCTAGCAAGGAGAACTAATAAGCAAAATATTGGGGAAAAAGAAGGAAGAATCAGTAAAAAAAAAAAAGGAAGAAGAAGATGTAAACTGAGTAGGTAAGAGTTGAGCAAAACAACAAGTTAACGGAGTTTGATGTTAAACTTAGCTTAAGTCACATTTTGGAGATATTAATTAAGTTTAGGGGTATACCGGATGATTCACAAAAAAGCGGAGTATATGGTAGAAAGTAAAAAAAAATGGAGGGAACATCGTAGAGAACCCAAAAATTATTCTCTGAACCAAACTTTAGCTGAAGCCGTATGAACTATCTTAGGGTGTAAGACAGTCTTAGTGTATAATTTGCGTCATCTTTTTCTATACTGGCAAGGTCAAAAATATATGTGAGGGCAATTGCTATACTGACACTTGCGATTAGAGTTACTGATATGTATGAATTTTGAAAGTGCAGCAAGTCTGATAGTGTGTGACATGATGAGAGATTGAAAAATTCAACCTGCTCATTATATGATCAAGAAGTCAGACTCAAGTGGAATACCCCAGTGCATATACTCCCTCTCCATTCAGCACTCTCGGGTCATACAAAATAAAACTCCTAATCACTCCAATGGTCTTAGTATCATAAACTTATTCCACAAAAGATAAGTCATACAAAATAAAACTCCTAATCACTCTTCACAATAAACTCCTAACAACCTTTCGCACTGAACTACTAAGTCCTAATGTCTTACACTGAACGCTTTCTCAATGAAACACAGCTAAAAGTCCATGAACAAAGAGAAGCTAATATTGAAGGATATTTCACTTCTCTTCTTATCAAAAGCATTAGCTAAATTCTTGTCCTTTAAACACAGCATACACATTTGAAAGAACGAATGTCCAACAAAAAATTGGATCACACGGATCATATATATTCAGGCCATTGTGGATTTGTAGTTAAATTCACGGTACCTCGTAAATACGGAACAAAACATACAGATCTGGAAACACATTACAAGGAGACCAAGAAATTTGAGCTATCTAAAATATGAGCAGAAATGAAATTAAAACCAAGCAGAAATCGCATGTTCTGAACAAAAACAAACATTTGGAGAGAAAAATTGAAAAGAAGAGAAAAGAATGATACATACCAAGTGACTGAATAGTCCCGAGCAGCAACTATCTGAATCTTATCAAGCACCAAACTATCTGAAATGGAAACCAATATAGTCAGTCAGTCCAGAATTCAGGATTGGACATGGCGGTGAAAATGAAGCAAGGACAGTTCATGGATTATGGAGGGAGGCCTATAGAAAACTATGCTGCTAATGGTGCTGGTTCCTTGGAAGATGTTGTAACTTCAATGTTTCATATAGGCTCATCTTTAGTATCTCTGTATTCAACCTCAAAACATACATAACGAATGGTGAATATTATAATTGATGAATGTCCGTGCTCACCGGTATGCTCTATTGATAATCAATGTCAGTATCATATGAGCTTATTTGCTCTCCACTTCTCTGTACTCCCAAGTAATCAGCTTGTTTAGCATGTCTTTTCATTGAAGAAATTATTTACTGTGAGATATGTACTATATGTACCACAAATGATATTGGTCATCTTTTCAAATAATATCTTGGTATTTGGGTGAATTTTGATGATAAGGGTGACCCTAAGCAGACCCTAACAAACACTGACCAGAATGTTAATGCTTCTTTGGCTTATAGCTGATGATACGTGTGAATTCTTTTTCCCTTACAGAGTGATGCAGACTACTGGTTGCTGTCGGATGCTGATGTTAGCATCAGTGAAATGTGGGGAACAGATTGTATCCTTCTGATGAATTATTTCTGTACTTATTTGCTCAATCTAATCGTTTGGCACCTTTGCCTAATAAAAGCACTATTTGTTTGACACCCCCACGGTCCATCAACATTTTTATATCTTGTTTCTAATTTCCCTATTTTTATGGAGCGAAACACTCATATTAATCGCTAGTCTTTGGTCACGGATCATAATGGAAAAAGAAAAAATACGAGACCACTTAGGTCACTACACTTACTAGGATATTGTTATTGTTGATCTGATTTATAATAAGGATAATTTGGAAACAACCTTCTTCTTGTACATATCTGACCCCTTTACCCTTTATCCTGCCTATTATAAGAGGCCTTGAGACACTAATAGGATAGCGTTATTTTTGTTGTATATCTAATTTCCCTGGCTTCTTCGAACCAAGAAACTGTTTACCTTGATTCCGCACAGTGGCAGTTGAGTGGAATGAACTCGAGACGGTTCATGAAGACTATGTTATGGTTAATGTCAATGAACTTGAACCAAAAAGCCCAAGTGCCACAGAAGCACCAACCGCAGACAGCCGATAGTTGACGGCCATGGAGTTGCAAGTGGGTCTCTCGTTCACGGCATTTGCTCAAATTTAATTGAGCCCCTTATTGTTACCCGATTCAGTCCAGGAACACAGCATAAAAGAGATCCTAAGGTTTAACTACTACTTTGAATCAAAAACTTACTATTCATGACTGATCAATGACCTGAATTAGGAAGAACGCCCATAGCCCTAACCCGATTATAACTTACTATTCATGACTGATCAATGACCTGACTTATGACCCTAACAAACACTGACCAAACCCTAAGCAATAACATAATAATATTTCTTGATGATCAAAATTAGGAAGAACGCCCATAACCCGATTATAAAGCAATTAAAATTACCAACAATAACATACAACGATTGAAAATGAATGAGAAACCGTACCTATGATATGCAATAAGCAGATTGTATCGTCTTTCTGCGGTGAAGAATTAGAATTGATTGGCAGCGTGAATCATCTTTGCCGGTGATTGAACGGAAATTTGCTGATGAAATCCAGAATTTTGAAGGTTAGGGTTTCTTATCGATTTTGAAGATGAAATGATGAAGTTGGCGGTGCGCGTGAATTAATTGGCGGGGGACGATTTATTTTAGTGAATTTAGAATTGCGCCATCAGCTAATTTAGCCATAGATAAGGCGGTTTTCCAAAAATAAAATTTGGAGGGTTATTTACGGGTCCACGCTTTATAAAAGCATCAAAAGAAAAGTGTCATTAGTGTAAGGGATTTGTAGTAGTGTTATTAGTTTTATTCAAGAAATTCAGTTTTATTCTTTTGTCTTAAATTCAATTTCAATTATGTCAATCTCATTCCTTACCTTCAATTTCGCAATTGTTATAGTTTTAATCATGCATAGCTAATTTTATTGATTGGGAACGAGGTGAGTGTTGGAATATGTGTCCTCCGACAATAATGCGATCACGACTGTTGATCATGATGATCACATGTTTAAATCTCATTATAAAGAATACAATTGGGAAGTAATATTTTTACTGTCAACTGATCAACATACATCGGTAATGATTGGTTGACTAGAGTTTGACAATACTGTCGTGCGACGGTGGTGATCAGTTGATCCCCTAGGTCATACCTATAGGGCAACACTCTTAATTGATCATTTAATTAATCGTATAATGTTACGAGTTAATTGAATTACTTGAAAATTGACGGACGATTTTGGAAGTAAAATTTACGTATCACATTGAAATTGATTAAAATGAGATACGGTCTGAGTAATCGAATTGTATCATTACTCAGATGAAATTATTGTTTAAGGAAACAATTAAATTTGAATGAATTATTATAAATACGATTTATAAATTGGTAAATTATTTTGGTACAAGTAATTATGAATTACTAGGTCGATTTTTGCATATGACGTATTTTTATTAATACGTTGATTTTTAATATGTTAAAAAAAACTACATAACAAATTTATGTTACATATGACATGTGACAAATTGATAAATTGACAAAAATAATATGGAATCCATATTATCCAATGTGCCGAAAATTGGAGGAGTATTAAGCTAATATTATGTTGATTGTATTAGTGGAAGGCATGATGATTACCTACTTATCTAGCCATGCAACCCTATTATGCATTGTGAAGACAAATAATTGCATGCATTGGCTCCCTCCCATGCCCCCCTTCCACCCGGTTTTGTGAGGAAAAACCACTTGGTTTTTCCTCTTACTTCACCTAATATACACAAAATGTTTTGTGTTTTTATCATTCATTCATTATTCATCTAAACTTTGAGTTTTAGAAAGAGAAATAAAAATTTCCTTCTTCCTCCTCTCCAAACCGAAAATATTAAGTGTCTTATAATATTTTTGGGTCAATTTCATACAAGATTAATATTGTACTAGTAACTATAATATTAATTTTAATTAAGAGTAAGCTTTGGGTATAAATCCTTGGGAGAGATCCTACACTTGGGTCTTAGTTCATCCAAAAGGGAAAGCTCAAGAACAAGAGAGAAAGGTGATCTCTCTTGTGCCCATTAAACCGAAAATCACAATGTAAGAACAATGTTTCTTCCTTATTTTGTTTTAATGTTTGCATGCATAAGATCAATCATTAATTTTATGACAAATTAAATTAAAAAATATATGAATATGTAAGTATATAGATCTACTTATCCTTCAATCGGTATCAAGAGCCATGGTTGTTTGCATGCAAATCGGTTAAAAGTTTTTCCGAGTTATAAAGATTAACATATAAAACTTGTAAAGTTTGTGTTATTATGATATACCACGAAATTTATTCATGCATGTTAAAATTTCTGGTCCTAAAATGTTTTAGGATATTTTGGTTAAATTTACGGATTTTTATTGTTCATATTATACAATAATGGCATTTAAATGTGATTTTATGAGTAAAAATGTCATTTTCGGTCTAAAATTAGCTATACTTCGAATTTTCCAGTGATTTTTGGATATGTTGTCACATATATTATTTTGAGATAACCTGTAAATTTTCATAATTTTTGGACTTGTTATGCTCGAAAAATGGATTTTTCATTATTAAATTCGGATTTAGGTGAAAAATAGGTTAATATGAGATAAATTTCGAATCTGGTCATAGAAATTTAGTATGTTGTCACATGCAATTTTACAAGATGTGTGTAAAATAATGGGCTATAATGAAGTTTTTTTGCATGATTTATGGATTTTTGAAGAAAAATAGCATAAATAGTGACATTATTAGTGAAAAATTAATAAAACATAATCTATGACTAAGGAAAAACGTTATATGTTGCATTTTATTATCTTTTTCAGATCTAAAATTGAAAACTTAATGAATATAATTTTTCCCATGTTTTTATGATTATTTTATTAAAAACCGATAAACCGCAACATTGTTTTTCCGGAAAAATTTCGAAATTTGTAACCTAAGTTTTTGAACATTATGAGTGTCATGGTATTTTTCCAGAATGTTCATGAGTTTAAATTTCAAATTTCAAATTTATTTTAAATTTTATGATTTATTTGAAGTTTATAGCTTATTTTTGTAATTTTTAGTCCATTAATGAACAATTTTATAAATATGAGTTAATTATGGTCAAATTATTAGTGAAGACTAAATTTTGAGTCCTAAGAGGTTGGGGTAATTAACTTATGCATAAATATGAATTTATGTAATTTTTTGTGATTATAAAATGTTGAAATCACGCAAATCCGTAAAAACCGAGTAATATACGATATTGGCTAATTAAAGGCGATTTAGCATAAAATTGGGCATGTTCATACATATTATAATGCTGTATTTTCTTTATGATTGTCATAATTTTAATTTATGTAATTTTTGAATTATGTAATTTTACTTAGTATGGCCTTAGATTTTAATTGGTATTTCCCGAAATTTATGGGAATATCGATTCGGTTGTAATTTTATTGTGATCTCGTATCACCGTTTTGTAATTTAATAGATTTATTTTATTTTAGTTAAAAATGTATAATAGGAAATTATGTAATTTATTATGTAATTTTATTCATTCCGGAGTTCCCAAAGACGGATTTCTTCAAGAATGGCGATACATAAAGACGGTGTTACCTCGAGATGCGTGTCACAACCGAAGTTAAAGAGAGCAATGGAGTTGGTTTCCGAATATGTAATAGTTAAATAGTTTTTCTATTTTAGGAAAGGCCATACTAGGATTTATTTATTTTATGCTTGCATTTTATTTTATGTCGCATGCATCGTTAAATCGCCATAACTAAAACATGCATCTTCTTTCATCAAGTTAATTGACCGTGTCAATTAAAATTATCGTAGTTCACCTCTTTAGTTCACTTAAAACGTGATAGATAATGAATTGACATGACCTCTCGCTAAAACAATCAATTGAGACATAGCCTTACCAAATAGTAGAAACCATGAAAACCTATTTCGCGAGGGAGTGCACTCGGCTACCCCGGGGTACAAACCTTGTTACGTAGGGGAAGTGGGTGATAAATGTCTATCCACCGAATTCATGTTGATAAGGGTTTCATCGGCTACCCCGTGCCTAAGTTAATGTGGGTTTGGATAATGGACACATTTATTCGAAATTTGGATTGAACTCAACAAAAGTTATTGATAAGGGTTTCATCGGCTACCCCGTGCCCTTGTTGATGTGTTTTGGGCTATAGATAAACATTAGAGTAATTTTATCGACCAAGAGTTCTAAAAGTAGAATCGATTAAAAGGTTAATCCACCGAGTTATATTGATAAAGGTTTCATCGGCTACCCCGTGCCTAAGTTGATATGAATTTGGGTCTTGGAATCATTTATCTAGTTGGGTAGAGGTCACTAGAAAAATGCATAAAACTTGTTTAAATCATACATTTTTACGAGTATTATTATTAAAACGACATTTGTTTTACTCCTTCTATTTTGTTTTGTAGACCACTTCTTTTTCTCATAACAAATGGCAACACCAACACCAAACGCCACGCCTCTCGCTAATACTTCTTGGCTCCGATCCTTCATGGATTGATGTAAACTTGAAAAGAATGGGTCAAATTTCTCCGATTGGGATGCCCAACTCAAATTGGTCGCCCAAGGTGACGACAAGCTTCGTTACCTTACCGAGGCCTCTCCACCCGAACCTACTACTAGGTCGACCGCCGCCACTAGGGAAGCATATGAGGCTTACCAAAAGGAGTCCGCCGCAATGAAAAATGTCTTGATATTTGCGATGGAGGCTGACCTCCAAAGGAGAGCCTTTAAAATGGGCAATGCTAATGAGATTTACTCCAAGCTTGTGACAATGTTTTCACAAACTCCGCGGATCGTCCAATATGAGGCGGCCGCGGCATTCTTTGATCTCGACTTCAAAGAGGGCCAAAAGGTTAGCCCTCATGTGCTCAAGCTTATGGAGCTTGTCGAGACCTTGAAAATTCAAAAGGTTAAAATCCCCAAAGAACTCATTGTAGATAGGTTTCTACACTCCTTGTCCAAAGTCAAAGCATATGTTCAATTCCGGGTGAATTTTAACATGCAAGACAAGGATGTGTCTCTTGAAGAATTGCACAAGTTACTTGTGCAAGCCGAGAGGGACATGGGGTTAAATGTGAACCCACCAAAAGATGTGCTTAACATAAGCACTAAGAGTAAGGGGAAGTTCAAGAAGAATGGGAGGAAGGGTAAGAAGCAAACTCCCACATTCACCAAAGCTAAGACTTGTGAAGCTTGCACTTCAAAAATCAAGAAGGGTCCTCTTGATAAATGCCATTATTGTAATGGTATGGGACATTGGAAAAGAAATTGTTCCAAATACCTTGGTGATATTAAGGCTGGAAAGATTACTCCAGTAGGTAAATGACTATCCTTCTTTTATGTTTCTAATTCAACTATGGTATTATGATGCAAAGTTGTGATAATGTATCTCCCTTTTTATTTGTAAATAGAGCCTCCATCAAGCAAAGACAAGGGAAAGGAAAAGCAAGCATGAGAAACCATCAAGAAGCTACGGATAGCTTTCATGGAGCTTTGCTTTTCATTGTCTTAATTTAAATTATGTTTTGGATTTTAGAACCTTAAGTTTCCGTGTTCGACATGGAAAGGTATTTTGGATAATGGGTTGTATTTGGATAATGGTGACTTGGTTTGCAACCCAAGTCACCCGTTTTATCATTTTATCCTTTTGTTGTAAAATTCATGTTTAAATGCTTGTTCTTAGAAACATATAACTTAAAGTGATCTAATAGACAAATAGAATGACGGGTTTCATTATATGTCCACATGCTTAAGGCTTGTGTATGATTATTTATAAAGCGATTTTGAGTCTATGAACTCTCTTAAAGGTATGTCAATCACCAAGTACACATATGAAATCTAAAACTATTAGTCAACCTATGAGGTAGTTCTCCTTATACTTCAAATCATTATTTGTGTCTCATATGCTATCTTTGAATCTATAGTGTATTTATTCTAAAGATAGAGTGGGAGAAAAATGAGGACACAACATACGAGACAAGATAAAAAATTGTGTACTTGTGTAAATGAAGATCTACGCAAGAAAGAATGATTTGAATGAAGGTATATCTATTTACATAGTATACCAAATATATGAGATCTATGGTCTCAAGTAAGTTCTATATGACAAAAGAGACCAAGTGAAGTAATCGAAAGAACATATTCTTATGATAACTACACGAGGAGACCAAAAGAAAGTTTTGGAAGAAAAATGACTAATGTAAAGTCTTAACAAGTTTTTGACTAAGTTCTATATGGTAAATTTTGACCAATAGTTTCAACCTTGAGATTTACTTAAGAGCCTAAATGAATCATAGTAACATACTAGTTATGATCGAGTTGCAAAGATTGATATACCGATATCTTCAATGGCCAAGTTTTAACCACGCAAATGTCATTGCTTAACCTCATTATGAAATGGTTAAACCTCCTTCCGAAAGAGTATTTCGAAGGACGTGTTCTAGATATTATTTATATTTGAATAATGACATTGCTACACATCATTATGACATGAGTATGTTAGAGATTTAACTCTTTACATAAGGTTAAAATGAGACCTCTTCGAAATAGGTATTTTGAAGGGATATGATGGGAACATATATGGTTTTATCTTAATAACTTGGCAATGCAATTTATATTTCAATTCTTGAAAAGTTTCGATTGAGAAGTCAATTTCGAAATATGTGGAATTGAGTGGGAGTTAGGAAATTATCATGTGAAGACATGGAATTTAGTGGGAGCTATCATCCTTTGAATGTTTACAACTCACCATTCATTAAAGAATGACGAGCTAACACCTTCCTTCACAGAGGAAGTTTTGAGTTTTCAATTCTGGATGAATTTGGACTATGATGAATCCAATTACGACAAGAAATATTGGATTAGTATTAAGAAATACACATCATATCAACATACACATAGGTTATTCATATAGATGAAAATGGAATTGCCATTAGCAGTCATGGTCGTTCATTGAACCTATGAATGGTTGATCTCATGATTATTAGTAACTAATGTTTCCGCCATTAGAAAAATCATGCACATGTCCAATAGTGAATCATATGCATAAGAGCATGATGATTCATTGGTAAGCCATAATAGAAACATCATGAATTCTCAAGTAGAATCCGATGAACGATTTCGGTGTTTGACGGAATACTCTATTATGTGTTAAGAGGTTGCACATATTATAGAAAGTTCGAACACACGTAAAGATTTATGGAAATCCTAACTTTTCAAATCAAAAGGAGAGATAAGAAATTTTGGAAAGATACTTAGTTGAATAAGAAGTTACTCAAAACTAATCTTTCCTAACTATGCTAGGACTTATGAGAAGTGCTAGGCCAATCGTCTTGGCAAATTGTTGCAAGACTCTACAAAACATGTACCTAGTGCAGTGTGTGGATGGAGTACTTGATCAGTACAAGTTATATTATTCACCACAAATTCGTTCGTTATGTGATAATCGATAAGGAAGTTCTTTCAAGTTAAAGAACCGAAACCAAGGTCGGGAACCTTGATGCGTACTTGGTAAGATTCATGCTATGAGAGAGAACATGAATGTAAAGGAAAATGCAAGTGTAAGAAGTTTGAACATATGGACACATGGCATGTTAAACTTCTATTGCAATCAATAAGTGTTTACACTTACGATATACATCACAAGGTTGTAATATGATATTGACTACCCGAGTGTGATGTCGACATTTGTCGTTTGAGTTATTATTAACTCACCTTGTACATTGTTACATCCAAACGGGTTGTGGAGATAATTGAACCCCGTTAAAGTGAACATGGATTAACATTGTATTTGCCCATAGTTACTTACATGAGGTGACGTCTCGAAGTGACTAGAGTGTGATGCGATTGATGGCAAGTTCAAGTGCCATAGAGTCATGTGAGATGACTAGTCGATCACATAGGCAGACTGTTAGGAACTTTTTGTCGGGCCTAATGACCGCTTATAGAGTTCTGGCAAATTTATATAGCCTGGTCGTGGCGAGAGCTGCTATAGTATTCAAATGAGTCGATTCTTTTGACTAAAGACTATTCGCCTAAGATGGCATAGTTTCAAATTAACTTTGATTTATGTTACTACGACCTTCGTAAATGGGGTCAAATGGGCATATTTTGGGTTATGATGGCTGTGGCTAGTCGAAGGGAATGAGTGCGATAGGAATTGTGCATCCCTAGTCAGAGTTATAACAATATCTCAGGGCCACTCAAGGAGTAATGAACTGGAAATGCGTGGCCACGCTCGGAAGGTATCTATGATAGATAAATCCGGTCAATCAGTTATTCTCCAGATCGAGGAAACCACTCTCGATATGATCACTTGCAAGTACGACATGAAAGACACCTTGCATTGAGTGGGAGATAGTAATAGGACTAGAGAATTGGTGACGCACACTTGTCGAGGACAAGTGGGAGATTGTTGGAATATGTGTCCTCCGATAATAATGCGATCACGACTGTTGATCATGATGATCACATGTTTAAATCTCATTATAAAGAATACAATTGGGAAGTAATATTTTTACTGTCAACTGATCAACATATATTGGTAATGATTGGCTGACTAGAGTTTGACATTACTGTCGTGCAACGGTGGTGATCAGTTGATCCCCTAGGTCATACCTATAGGGCAACACTCTTAATTGATCATTTAATTAATCGTATAATGTTACGAGTTAATTGAATTACTTGAAAATTGACGGACGATTTTGGAAGTAAAATTTACGTATCACATTGATATTGATTAAAATGAGATACGGTCTGAGTAATCGAATTGTATCATTACTCAGATGAAATTATTGTTTAAGGAAACAACTAAATTTGAATGAAATATTATAAATACGATTTATAAATTGGTAAATTATTTTGGTACAAGTAATTATGAATTACTAAGTCGATTTTTGCATATGACGTATTTTTATTAATACGTTGATTTTTAATATGTTAAAAAAAAATACATAACAAATTTATGTTACATATGACATGTGACAAATTGATAAATTGACAAAAATAATATGGAATCCATATTATCCAATGTGCCGAAAATTGGAGGAGTATTAAGCTAAGATTATGTTGATTGTATTAGTGGAAGGCATGATGATTACCTACTAGTCTAGCCATGCAACCCTATTATGCATTGTGAAGACAAATAATTGCATGCATTGGCTCCCTCCCATGCCCCCCTTCCACCCGGTTTTGTGAGAGGAAAAACCACTTGGTTTTTCCTCTTACTTCACCTAATATACACAAAATGTTTTGTGTTTTTATCATTCATTCATTATTCATCTAAACTTTGAGTTTTAGAAAGAGAAATAAAAACTTCCTTCTTCCTCCTCTCCAAACCGAAAATATTAAGTGTCTTATAATATTTTTGGGTCAATTTCATACAAGATTAATATTGTACTAGTAACTATAATATTAATTTTAATTAAGAGTAAGCTTTGGGTATAAATCCTTGGGAGAGATCCTACACTTGGGTCTTAGTTCATCCAAAAGGGAAAGCTCAAGAACAAGAGAGAAAGGTGATCTCTCTTGCCCATTAAACCGAAAATCACAATGTAAGAACAATGTTTCTTCCTTATTTTGTTTTAATGTTTGCATGCATAAGATCAATCATTAATTTTATGACAAATTAAATTAAAACATATATGAATATGTAAGTATATAGATCTACTTATCCTTCAGTGAGCCATGGCGTAAAATAGGGTCAATTTTATTAGTATGATTTTCTTCTATATCGATCTTGTTTTCTTTTGATAAACCTTTCTTACTAGATTGAAAGATTAGTAATTAAGTTATCATTAGATTTGGAATTTCCTTTGAGCGAAAGCTTTGAGAATTTCTTGGGAATTAGCAGACCGTCAGGTTAATTTGAGCATTGATCGAAAGGCTTGCTCATATTTCCTGAGACCGTATTATAGGACCTCTGCTACCTTATTGACCTTACCTTAGCCATGGTGAACCGAAGTTCCCGATCTTCTTTTAATCTTGTTTGAGACATTTCTTATTTTGTCAATTAGTCTTTAGAATCAAACCAATTCAAAACCCCCACTTAATTGTTACTTTTTTAGACTGAAAATAGCAAATAGAATTGATCTTGTCTCTCTGTGGTTCGACCCCTACTATCATTAGCTATAGTTTTAGTTCGGATTTATAAATTTAATTTTGATACAAAACGACGTTATCTAATTTTGGCTCCGTTGCCGGCGAGACGGCGTAATTCTGTTTGCTTTATTTTTAGTTTATTTTTCTTGTCTCAAGGAACTTTGGTTCCTTGAGGACGTTGCTTACTCTTGTTTCTAGTTTTGCTTTTACACAGTTAGAAGACAAGTTTTTGAGAGGAAGACTTGAGCACTCTCAGTCTTGCGAACATGACTACGATATATGACAATCTTCAGCCGAAAGAACAACACATTCCAAAGGGACACGTGTTACCTACCCCTATTACTGGTCACTTCGAATTTTGTTCCTCTTATATTAATTTGGTGGAGCGAAATCAGTTTGCTGGTCTACCGGACGAGGATCCTTTGAAGCATATGGAAATTTTCACAGACTACTGTTGTTCCATACCTGTACCGGTTGGGGTGACCCAAGATGAAGTAAAAGGGATAATGTTCTTATACTCCTTGAAGGATTCGGCGCGAGATTGGTACCGCTACCTTGATAGGGTAGCAGCTGGAGTCACAGATTGGACATCTCTAGCGTTAGCCTTCTACAAGAAATACTTGCCACTTGCAAAGACATATGCCTTGAGAAGTAAAATTACAAATTTTCAGCAAGGACCTGATGAGGAATTTTGTGAAGCATGGGGACGTTTCAAGAGTTTGGTTAGGGCTGTCCCTCACCATGGTTTCCAGCAGTGGTACCTTTGCAACTTATTCTATAATGCTTTATATGATGATTACAAGGTCATCCTGGATGCAGATGCGAATGGTAGGTTCCAAAATAATACCGTTCAGAATAAAGGTTGGAACACTATTGAGGAGATGGCAGTCCATAGAGCCGAGTTTGGAAGTTCGCGTGGAAAGTCGCGAAAGCAGAGTGATGAAATGAGTGCCATTGTGACACTCATAACTTCTATCACTGCCCGTCTCGAGAAGCTCGAGACCTCTGAAGCTTCCAAGGAAAGAGTTGAATTCCTGTCCATAATTCAGATGAGACCGCAGAGTTGAGAGAAATGGTCCGAGCTCTTTGGGTTCAAGTCGCGAAAATAGAAGCAGCTGGAATTGAATCTACAAAGAATTTTGTGAAGCAGTTGGAGAATATAGAGGCTAAGCAAGTCGCCAATTCTTCAAGCAAATGTGAGGGGCCAATTGAAACGATTAATGCCATTAATCTCAGAAGCGGCCTCTCTTATGAAGGTCCCGATAAGCCAAGAGGAGACTCGGGAAATGATGAAGAGGCTAGTTTAAATTCAGTGCGAAACGAACTTTATTGCCAAGATCTGCGTGATCGATCGACCAACAACAGCAGTCGATCGACCGGAATTCCTGAGGAAAAAAGTTTCTAACCAGAAACTATTCATGCCCAGCACAAGTGGTCGATCGACCACCAATAGCAGTCGATCGACTGAGGTTCCTGAAGAAACAGTTTCTGACCAGAAACTGTTCACGCCCAGCATGATTAGTTGATCGACTGAGCTCAATGGTCGATCGACTGGGTCTCCAGTGCAGGACGCAAATCCGTCTACTAGTTTGCATGATTCTATACTTATTGATGATTTGACGAGGGTTTTAAACTTACGGAACCCGAAGGTTACTGATCCTACGGCCAGTGTTGCAGTCCCGTATCCGGAGCGTTTAAAGAATACTAAGCTGGAGCGCAAGTTTGGTAAGTTTTTGGAGATGGTCAAGAACCTTGAGGTAACTATTCCTTTCACTGACCTAATTACCCAGGTACCCTCTTACGGTAAATTTATGAAAGACATTTTGAATCGTAAGAGAAATTTTCATGATGATGGTAATGTTGCTTTTGTGGAAGAATGCAATGCTCTTTCGCAAATTAATATACCACCTAAATTAAAGGACCCGGGTAGTTTTTCAATTCCCTGCACTATAGGTAACCACGAAATTGGAAATGCCCTTTGCGATTTAGGGGCCAGTGTCAGTGTCATACCATATTCTGTTTGCGAAAGGATAAATATTGGTAGACTTAAGGTGACCGATATTACCCTTCAGATGGCAAATAGATCGACTCAGAGACCTCTAGGAGTCATAGAGGATGTACCCGTTTGAGTGGGTAAGTTCTTTATTCCTGTCGATTTTGTTGTTTTGGACATTGCAGAGGACAGTCAGATACCTATTATTTTAGGTAGACCATTTTAACATATAGCTGGAGCTGTAATAGATGTCAAACGCGGAATCATAACCTTAGAGGTAGGGGATGACACCATTGAGTTCAGTCTTGCTCGTAAGACGACTGAATCTGCTGATGATGACACGTGCTATTCCATTGATATTGTTGACAGGGCTGTTAATTGTAATTGGAGGGAATCCTTAGCTAAGGATCCCTTAGCTGATCTGACCCGTTCAGATGAGTGTGCAGGTAGTACAACGGAGAATGCTGAGGAGCCAGATGCTTTGGTAGCCTCAATGGAAAGCTACGAGCTCACAGAGGAAGAATATGAGATGCTCTTAAGCCTGGCCAACGAAAATTTGGTGAACACTTGCTATACCATTGAAGTTGATTCTGCCTATGCTGTAGAGGTAAAGGTGCCAGAGCGTAAGCCACTTCCTCCTAATCTTAAGTATGTTTTTCTGGATGATACGGAGCAGTACCCATGTATTGTTAGTGCTAAGCTTAATGATGACCAGCTTTCTGCTTTGATGTGTGTGCTTAAGAAAAACAGGAAAGCTTTAGGATACTCTTTGGATGATATTAAGGGCATCAGCCCTGATATTTGTATGCACGGGATAGAGCTGGAGGCTGGCCACAAGCCTTACAGACAGGGTCAACGCAAGTTGAACCCGAAGATGCAGGAAGTTGTTATGGCCGAGGTGATGAAACTACTCGATGCGGGTATTATTTATACGATTGGCAACTCCAAGTGGGTTAGCCCGATTCGGGTAGTTCCGAAGAAAGGAGGGACTACCGTGGTTAAAAATGAGAAAAATGAATTAATACCAACACGAGTTGTGACAGGGTGGCGGATGTGCATTGATTATAGACAGTTGAATGCCGCCACCAAGAAAGACCACTTCCCCCTCCCTTTTGTGTACCAAATGACTGAAAGACTTGCTTCTAACAATTTTTTCTGTTTTCTAGACGGATATTCGGGGTTCTTCCAGATCCCTATTCATCCGGATGATCAGAGTAAGACCACTTTTACCTGTCCACAGGGTGTTTTTGCATACCGTAGAATGCCCTTCGGCTTGTGTAACGCCCCAGCTACCTTTCAGAGGTGCATGATGGGTATTTTTTCTGACTATATAGAGAATATTACGGAGGTATTATGGATGATTTCTCAGTTTATGGCAATGACTTTGATCGTTGTTTAGCTAACCTTGATAAAGTCATGCAGCGTTGTATTGATGTTAATCTTGTTTTAAACTGGGAAAAATGTCAGTTCATGGTCAATGAGGGAGTTGTGTTAGGGCATCTGCTCTCTGATAAGGGTATACATGTTGATAAAGCAAAAGTGCAGGTGATTGAGCAATTACCTCCTCCCATGAATGTTAAAGGAGTGAGGAGTTTCCTTGGTCACGCTGGTTTTTATCGGCGTTTCATTAAGGATTTTTCAAAAATTGCTAAACCACTTACACAATTGCTCCTTAAGGATGCTCTTTGAGTTTACTGATGAGTGCCTTTTAGCTTTTAACAGGTTGAAGGAGGCTCTAGTTTCTGCACCAATCATTCAGCCGCCTGATTGGGACCTCCCATTTGAGATTATGTGTGATGCCAGCGATTATGCAATTGGTGCAGTTTTGGGACAGCGGAAGAATAAAGCTTTGAATGCCATATACTATGCGAGCCGAACTCTGGATGAGGCTCAAGTCAATTATTATACAACTGAGAAAGAGTTTCTAGCTGTAGTTTTTGCCTTAGACAAATTTCGGTCTTATTTGTTAGGTTCTAAGGTTGTTGTTTATACGACCATGCAAAAATAAGACTCTCTTTCTTAAGAAGGATGCGAAGCCAAGGCTTTTGAGGTGGATACTCCTTTTGCAGGAGTTAGATTTGGATATCAAAGATAAGAAAGGAGCAGAGAATGTGGTGGCTGACCATTTATCTCGTCTGCAGCTGACAGAAAGGGAGGATTCGTTACCTATTAATGATTCTTTTCCTGATGAGAGTCTGTTAGCTATTACTACTTCAGGGTCTTATCCACCTCCGTGGTTTGCTGATTTTGCTAACTTTGCTGTGACAGGCAGGATACCACCCGAGCTTTCATGGTAGCAGAAGAAGCGGTTCGCTTATGATGCTAGACAATACTTTTGGGATGATCCTTATGTTTTCAAGGAATGCATAGACGGTCTTATCCGAAGATGTGTGCCTCAATGAGAGGTGAAGGATATCCTAGAAGCTTGCCACTCTTCTGCCTATGGTGGTCACCATGGTCCGTCCCGGACTGTGGCAAAGGTACTCCAATCTGGTTTCTATTGGCCAACTTTGCATGCAGATAGTCGCAATTTTGTTGCTAAGTGCGATGCCTGTCAAAGATCAGGGAATATTTCGAAGAGACGAGATGCTACAGGTAGGTATTTTAGAGGTTGAGATTTTTGATGTCTGGGGCATTGATTATCAAGGACCTTTTCCGAGCAGTCAAGGTAATAAATATATCCTCGTAGCTGTAGATTATTTGTCCAAATAGGTAGAAGCTATCGCTACTCCCCATTGCGACGCAAAGGCCGTGATTAAACTGTTTAAAAAGATTATTTTCCCTCGTTTTGGTGTCCCTAGGGTTGTCATTAGTGATGGGGGAATGCATTTTAAAGAGAAACAACTTAGTGCTTTATTGACTAAATTCGGTGTCCAACATCGTAGGGGTTTGGGGTATCATCCCCAAACTAGTGGTCAGGTTGAGATTTCTAACCGGGAATTGAAAGAAGTTTTAGCTAAAGTTGTTTCTAAATCATGGAAAGATTGGAGTCTTAAGTTAGATGATGTCTTATGGGCTTATAGGACCGCGTTTAAGACGCCAATTGGGATGTCACCATTCCGATTGATTTATGGTAAGACATGTCATATACCTGTTGAGTTGGAGCGTAAGTCTTGGTGGGCTATTTGTGATTTGAATTTGGATCCTAACCTCTCTCGTGAGAAACGTATGACACAGCTGAATGAGCTGGAGGAATTTAGGCTGCTGGCCTATGATAATGCTAGGATCTACAAAGAGAAAACAAAGTGCTGGCACGACAAGAGAATCATCAAGCGCGAGTTCCATATTGGCGATAAGGTACTTCTTTTTAACGCTCGTATCCGTTTATTTCTTGGTAAGCTGAAATCCAGGTGGACTGGCCCTTATACGGTCACAGCAGTTACAAAATTCGGATCAGTTGAATTGGAGACCTCTGCTGGAGAACGGTTCAAAGTTAATGGCCAATATGTGAAGCATTATCACGGAACAGATGAATTTGTTGGGCAAGTCGAGGTATTGTACTTCAACCCGTTATCGGATGATGCAAACTGAGGTAAAAAGGTTGTGCAGGACCTCTTAAACCAGCGCTAACCGGGAGGCAACCCGGCTTGTAAATTTTTGTAATTAGGAGCTTAATAGTTTTACTTAATTTAATTTGCATTAGGAGCTTTAGTTATTTCTTTTTAATTAGCAATTTCTTGGTTTGAAAAATGTGCGCCTTTGATAATTTTGCAGGTGATTATTTTATTGCAAAGTGCGTAGAGTGGTTTACTGAATGTTCATGCGAGAGGAACGGGAAATTGAGTTGAAAAAAAAAATGAATTTTTGACGATTTTAAGATTAATTACCAGCACAAGCAGTCGATCGACCAAGTTCGCTAGTCGATCGATTGAGAAGAAAACAGGCAGAACCTGTTTAAGAGGGAGATTGGTCAATCGACTGCTACTATTGGTCGATCGCCAACCACGCGATATCAGAGAGCTGTATTAGGGGAAGACCGGTCGATCGACTGCTAATGATAGTCGATCGACCCCTGCGCGAGATCAGAATGCAATTTAATAAGGGAAGTTTTACTTCTTTTCTCATTCATTCATTCATATTCATTCAATTAGAAAATCAGAGAAAACCCTTATCTTTCCCCCTTTTCGCGATTTCTTGCTAATCCATCGCTTAATCTCGAATTTTCTTGCTTAAATCTTCAAGTTCTCGTCAAAGGTATGTCTCTAATCCCTTCTTACTCCTTTATATTCGATTCAAGCTGAATTTTTATGTCCAAATTTCGAGTATTGTTTCCTTGGGTCGTAAAAATCGATTTGGGGTAAATCGATTTAAGGTTGTTTGCTTGTCGAATTTAGGCTTTAATTACACTTTGATTTCCTATTCCCTTGGATTTCGAGCCATTTTAGCAACTAGGGACAGCTTAATTCCGTTTTCCTCCAAATTTTCAAAACCCTAATTTAATTTTTGATCTCTGATTTTTGGTTGGGGTTTCATAAATTGTCATTGTTAAAGGTTAAGGGAAGCCTGTTACTAATTTGTTGTTTGCAGGAAGCAACCATGACGAAAGGAAAGCAGCAAATGTTCGAAGGGCAGTCCAGTTAGGGAGCTGCCAAACGACTGCGGGGTCCACCACTGATGACCGAGGATACTACGGATAGTCTACCTGACTATCCGCAGGTTATTTTCTCCACCTCTACTCAGCGAGCTAAATTCGCTCTCTTTGTCGCAAAAATGAAAGTTACAGCCACTCGTTTTCTTCATAGGCCGACTTTAGAGAAATTAGGCTGTTTTGAGTCTGTTGTGTCCCTGCTAAATAGGACAGGAATGTCGGGTCATATGGACATGGCTGAGTTCACTTACTATACTTTGACCCTCGAGTTTTTCTCATCTTATGTTTTTGACCAGGCTTCTTTTGAAGCCAACAGGAGTAGCCCTTGCATTTCTTTTCGGCTATTCAATGTCACCTACTCCCTGACATTAGCCGATTTTGCTGGATTTTTGGGTCTTTATTTCGAGGGTAACACCACGGAAACTTCTGATGTTCACCGGGTCATGTGGTCGTGTATCTCTGACTGGAACGGCCCTAAGAGGACGGGCACTTCCGTCCACTTGCCCCCTTTTCGTTATTTTCTACGGCTAATGAGTAATACCATTTTCGGCCGTAAGGAGTCAAATAATGTGAATACCATTGAATTGTCTATCTTAGCGGGCTATCTGAACATTGAAAGTCGGGTAGCCCGTATCTATAACATAGCTTATTTGACTGCCGCTCACTTGCAGACTATAAGTGAGGGCACTTTGGCCACTATTGCTTGTGGTGGGTTGGTGACGCGTATCGCCAACCGTCTAGTTCTTCTGTTCTCTCGAGAGGAGGCCCCTATTGACCCTGACCTACGCTTCATGGATCTTGCCTACGCGAGGTCTGTGAAGTGGGTCGATAGTCGGAGTCGGTGGAAGATTGATTCTTTCATCTGCGACCCCATCCCTGTCCTTGGCCTCCTCCTATCCCCGCCCCTTACCACCTTTGTTTCGGGCGGCTCGCCCGCCTTTGCCTAGCTACAGGCTCCCTATTGGGGCGGGCACCACTACTGCTAGCACTTCGAGGCGAGCTCGTGCCTCCTTTTCACAGGCCTCCTCCTCCTCTACTCCTGGCTCCATGGGCTTCCCGGCCACTTTTTGTCTCCCTCCACCTACTGTTATCCCTGCGGTCATGGACCAAAAGGCGATGTCACGTGTGTTGGGTGACTTGTGCAGGAGCTTTGATCAGCACAGGTTAGACACGGCTTTGGCTCTATACCCAGTCTACGATGAGTACGCTCGGACGGGGATGCTCCCACAGGGTGCCTGGACTCACCCGTCCTTCTTTGTTCCCCCGGTGGTTGGTTGCCCTCAGCCTGCCAGGAGACCTCCTCTCACGACTACTACTGCCGCTGCTGTTGAGGCGGAAGAGGAGGATGACTCAGGGTCAGATGAGGATAGTGGTTCCGAGTATGACGGTGGAGATTAGATGCTTGTGACCTCCCCTGTTTTTGGCTGGTTTGGGGAGGTCGTCTTTTGTGAGTTTACGATCACTCTTTATTAGTTTCCTTTTACTTTGTTGTTGCTTATATTCTTCCCCATTTTGTTGTTATTGCTGGTGATTTGCTACTGAGCACAATGAGGGCATTGTGCGTTTTGGTTTAGGAAGGGTATTTGCATATGTCTATTGCATCTGCATTTGTTTTTTTTATTGCATTTCAGTCACACGTTCATTGCATTTTAGCTTGCATTGTTTTAATTTCAAGAAAATAAAAAGAAAAAAAATCGAAAAATTTCAAAAAAATCAAAAATATCACGTTTACTTTTGCATATAGTTGAGTCGGATTGGAGTTTACTAATGATGACATTGCACTATCAGTCAAATTTATGTCATTCCTTGCCTTTTCACAACTGCTTAGCGAGAGTTAAAAGTGATTTTTCAAATTTTGTTGTGGAATTTACTTCGGGTTATTAGACTTGACTCATTACTTTTGGCAAACTACTTATACTTTCTGAGATGTAGAGCCTATAACTGGTGACATTCATGACCGGTTAATTTAGGATTGAGAGTAGTACTCCCATCATTTCATGTTTTGCATGTGCATGAGTTTTGATTGCTTATTGCCTATACGCATCGGTTTCTGGTCGGTATTACGTGTTTTGAGAACTATTGCATCTCCCCCTTTCTCATTTTGCCCCATTTAACTCCACTATAAGCCATATCTGCCAGTTGCCCTTAACTACATCCCATACTTAGCCTAACATTGTGCCAAGCTAGGTAGTAGTAGAGGAATTTGTCGAATTATAGCAGTTTTGGTTCGTTTCGGTAATGTTGGAGTGAGTATTTATGAGAATTGCAGGGGTTGCTAATGTGTCAGCCTGAAAACAAAAAAAAGGAGAAAGTCAGGAAAAAAAGAAAAAAAAACTCAGAAAAAAATGAAAAAAGAGGAAGTTGATCTGGGCAGAGGGCACTGGAATGCAGGGGTGGTCGATCGATTGCTGTTTCTGGTCGATCGACTGCCAGCTCAAAATATGAAAAAAAAAAAAAAAAAAAAAAGAAAGAAAGAAAAAAGAAAAAAATAAGGAATTTGGAAAAAATACGAAAAAAATTCGGCTGAGTTGAGAATACACCTTATGTGCTTATTTTATGATTTGGAGGTGTTTGTTTTGGGATAGTTGTTGCCTAGACATTTAGAGGCAATGGTTCACTTTTCGAGTTGGAGGAACGGGATACGGTTTCTGATGGTTTGTTAGGTATTAGCTTGGCTTCTTACCCTCACATTTCCATACTTGTTTTACCCTTTCTTTCCCACTTAGCCTTACATATCCAAATCTTGCAATAGTTCGGCATGTAATAGTCCTTGACGGTGGTTATGCGTGTGTACGGTAGCTAGAATAATTATTCATACTAGTCAAGCATACATGTTTTGTCGGTCGCAGTCTAGGTGAGAGTCTATATTTTCTTCCCTCTCTTTTACATTTATTCTTACCACTTGCCTTGCTGAGGGAAGAGTGACCCGGGATAGTCCGAATTTATGAGTCTCGCAAGGTCGAACGCCCGATTTAATTCCATGATATGCATAAATTTGTTCACTTGCTTTGAGCTTTGCAGTAGTTGATTATGTGCATTAAACGGTTTAGCATTGACTGGTAGCTAGCTCTGAGATATACTCCTTTCCATTAGGTTTTTAGTTAGGTCATAGTGCTTGCTTGGGGACAAGCAAGGTTTGGTTTGGGGAGATTTGATACGTGCATATTCTATACACTTTATTTTCAGTTTTGGCACGTATTTCCATGCGTATTCGTTATCTTAAAGCTATTATTTCTCCCAAAACGGTTTACTTTGCAATTTCTATGATTTATTGTAGGAATGAGTGGAAGTGAGCTAAATCAAGCCCAAGTCGTCCTTCGGAGGCAACTTCAGGGAAGCTTGGAAGAAGGGAGTTCAGACTCACTCACCTTGGGATGCGTGCATTGGAGTGAAGTGGCTGATTTGAAGAGAGAAAGGAGTTTCTACACAGCTCAGTTGGTATATCGACCAGGCTCTTCAGTCGATCGACCGTGGAATTTCAGCAGTAGCTACTGCATTGTTTCTGGCTGGTCGATCGACCATGCTACTCAGTCGATCGACCAGGTTTCGCAGCTGTTATTGATTTTTCGTGTTAGACTTTTAAACGGGCCAATTGTAATTAACTTTTTGGCATCGTTTATCAGTAGAACAGATGAATAATTTAGGTTATGCTTTTCATTAGAGAAGAACTCAAGCTTTAGATCTAGTTTTTGGGGAAGAAAGGTAGACTACGGATTGCAATTCAATTGCCTTTGTTCATCAATTCTTAGTAAGTTTTAATGCAATTTCCATCTTCATTGATCGAAAGGCTTGCTCATATTTCCTGAGACCGTATTATAGGACCTCTGCTACCTTATTGCCTTACCTTAGCCATAGTGAACCGAACTTTTCGATCTTCTTTTTATCTTGTTTGAGAAATTTTTTATTTTGTCAATTAGTCTTTAGAATCAAACCAATTCAAAACTCCCACTTAATTGTTAGTTTTTTAGACTGAAAATAGCAAATATAATTGATCTTGTCTCTCTGTGGTTCGACCCCTACTATCACTAGCTATAGTTTTAGTTCGGATTTATAAATTTAATTTTGATACAAAACGACGGTATCATGCTGGGTTTGAGCTGGTGTTGTTATAATTTTTCATTGTGTCCTTTGGTTTTACATCGAGGACGAGTAAAAGTTCAAGCATGGGGAATTTCATACGACTAATTTAGTCGTAGTTATTTGGAGCGAATTAGTATTGCTTTGACGGTTTGAAGTAGTGTTATGGAGTTTAATTGCAGGTTATTTGTTAGTGAGCTTTGGTTAGCTATTGGGCCAGTTTTACAAGTTTAAACGGAGTCGAAGTCCGAGGAGAGATAGGCCCGGATACCTATGGCGATATCTGAGACGTGTGTGCTTAAGGTGCGCTATTTGAGCGCGCATAAATCAAAAGAAATGGGATGCGGTAGCAGCTATTGCGTGACCTGTGTTCAACCTGCATTCGAGGAAGGCGCGACCGAGGCGCGACCTATGCGCGTGCCTTCTATTTCAGCGTCCCATTAAAGAACTCGTGTTTTGTTTCCTTATTTGACTCGGTTTGTTCCGAAGAATTTTATTATTATTATTATTTTTAGTACTTTATTTCCTATTTTAATTATTTACCTTATTACTATATAATTTGTGAGGGCATCTTTATGAAAAAGGACATACACAATTTTGAGAAGAGAAAACCCTATTATTGTTTTTAGCAGACGATGTGTAACTAATCTTTCTTCTTGGATTCAAGCAATTGAAGCGCTCATAATACGATTGTGAGTTTGAATGTTTTAATTTCTCGTCTTGATTATTGTGAATTGCTTAGTTATTAAATTTATGAATTGTCGATTGATTATTACTAGGTGTACAACTAGTGATTGATTTCTTCATTCTATTGTTAGTATTGTTAATTGAATTGGATTTATTGATTAACTCTACGCTAGTAACAGCTAGGAATTAATTTTGAACGGGATACGTTGATATTAGTACTTATAAGCGATTCACATAAATATCTAAAGTGCAACTTGTAACATCCCCATATTCCAAGTGCCTTACCAGGACCACTCAAGGCATGGAAGTGCTACCATCTCGGTTACCCGAGGCAATGATAATCAAATGACAATGAAGAAACATAATTTAAATAACAAAATAGTTTAAAGTGATTACATGATCAAAACCAAAACCAAAACCAAAACTGAAATACAAGATTCTCAGACGGTCTACTGCTAAAACTATCAAAGCTATAAAACATCATCTAACACAGCGGAAGACTTCTACCTGCCACTTGATGACTCATCCCAGCTATCCCATACGTGTCATATCATACTTGCTCAATAACTGCTCACCACCCCCGAATGGATCACCACAGTTTTTAAAACATTAAACGGGGTCAGTACTAATCACACAATTTATATAAACCAACAACGCAGTAAACAAGCAGCTCACACGGTCACACACACAATCACACCCACTCCAATCAATCTCCATCACCGACTGTCCACTGGACCAGCCCTGCTCATCATACCGAGCGATAACCCTGTCCCATTAATGTGCACATCCCCTCCCGTGGCGGGTTCCACAGGGGGCGAAACTAGGGTGTGAAGCCACTCCCGCAAGTGACTCCACTCAGCCGAGAACGCATCTCGAGAACCAGAGGCAAACAATCACAACCATCAAACAACAATCAATCAACAACCGTCTCAATACGAATACGATAACAATCACACAACACCAACAAAGCATTATGGGACTAATACTGAGTAGGGAAACCCTACCTGGAACAGCAACACAATCAGACGGTCTCAATAGCTGTATCAAAATCCCTCTTCTACGAATCTTCCTCCTAACATATAATCACATAATTACTAACAATCACAAAACTAACACAAACCCCCAATTCCCAAAATTAGGGTTTAAACAAAGTTAACTAAATACTATAAAATTTGTATGTAGATCTTAACCTTGACGCAAGGAACACTATGATGCAAAGAACAAGATGATCCGACACTCCTAGCCTTGGGGATTTGCCAACAACGCGACGAGAGAGAACTACGTAACTCCTTTTTCTTTTGAAAGGTTTAGAAAGGTTAAAAATGATGAAATAAACTGACGGAAACCTTTTATATCAAACTCGCGTTATTAGAAAAACCCGTCAAAACAACCCCGTAAAACACACTTACTCGATCGAGTAACTAACGTACTCGATCGAGTGCCGCTTACTCGATCGAGTACCAAGGCTACTCGATCGAGTACCTAACAGGTCAGAAACTATTTTAAAACGCAAAACACACTTACTCGACAGAGTAAGGCCCACTCGATAGAGTACCCAGAGACTCATAAAACCGTGGTATTACAGTCTTCCCTCCTTAAAAAGAACTTCGTCCCCGAAGTTCAACCCATACCCAAAAACAAACATACTAACTCGATCAAGACACAACAAGCAACTTAAAACTCAACACCAAACCGCAACCGACCAAACATGAACTCGTAACCCCAACTCCACAAACTATTCATACTTCCACAACATGGCTCACGATATCGTACCAACTCCATTATATCTCTCTCGATCCTAACTCCATACACTACCAACACAAACGCTGCTAGCTCCGTAAAATATCATCCACTAGATAATCCAATATCAAGATACTCATAACATCAAACGGAATGTTACATTCTACCACCCTTAAAAGGAACTTCGTCCTCGAAGTTTACTTACACTCATAAACATCATCATGCCACAATCAAAACTCTCGAACTCCTAAACATCATCATCCAACCCTTACCACTATCGAAGTATTCTCACACTACTACAAGCACGGCCATGGCCTTTTAACAGTATCATCCACAAAACAAATCGCTCCTTTACGCTACGCTAACACTCTACTTCCAATTATATTACAACATGCACAACCATGAAACTCTCTTTTATCGCATCCTACTCCTCTTAAGAAAAATGTTACGTCCTCGTAACTCACTAATACTAAATCCTTAGTTATATTATCTCATTATCCTCATCACCACCACATGTCAAAGATAACCGCCTATAACCTCATTTCTATAACCATTCCTATTTCCAAGGCTCTCTTACTTAAACAGTTCTCATACTTCAATTCACTCTGCACTCCATCTAACCAATACCACAAAACCCTTAGCATAACCAATACTCCAACTCTTCCACATTACCGCAACATGACATACCTCTCTATATAGACTATATAAAACTTCTATCGCCAAAAGCATAACTCACGGTCCACACTTGTTACTTACACTCACACAAGATCCTCAAGTTCTTTTCTTTCATCACTGCAAAACTCATACATGACTTAACATGACACTAAATCCAAACACCCTACCCTCACTGTCCCAACGAAAGATTATGAACCACCTGCACCTTTCAGATCATTACCACACATGTTCTACGAATCACTTGCCATGACTATGTGCACCAATGTCTCATCTATAACAAGATCAAATGTACTGTAACAACTTCTGACAACTGTGTCCCATCAACAGAATATCCCTATGCCATGACAACCACGGAAACAAAGACACTCTCTTTCATATCATACTCTACCCTCATTCTCAAACTGAAACTGGTAAGAAACATCAGCAAACAAAACAACAGTCTACCTGTTCAACCAAAACTTACAAGAAACAGTAGCAAACAAAACAACAATCTATGTGTCCAAAATGAAACTCACAGGGAACAACAACAAACAAAACAACAACTATGTATAACTTATATGTACTTTTGAGAACTCGTATCATAATCATCTCGCCTACTCCACCACAACCGGTGACGGCATCGCAACACCGCCACCAACAGCCACACTGCAGTGCGAAAATACCCGCATCACGATATGAAGTACCATGCCCGGATCACCACTCGAGGCACACAACCACATCGATAAACATTCCAATCACATATAATTCCTATAAACACTGACTCAATATGACATTTCGAACAAGAAAACTCACTCAAAACCGTTTTATTAGATTATAACACAACATATTATGCGGAAAGAACTGACAAGAATCTCATGAACATCATCCTTACCATTTCACGGAATAAACATGTATCATCAATACACATACCATTTTAACTATACATGCCAGATCAATCAAATTATTACCTTTTTTAATATCATTCAATTAGATTAGCGTACCCAACATGCATTACAGAACATTCAAATAACAACTTTATGATAATCACACCATACCACGTCTTGTGAGGTCAAAACCTCACACAAACATTTATATATATCACAGACCCGTAATCACATCCAACCAGTCAATCCTAATCACGTAAGTTACCACCTGATAAAAGTTACCTCTCACCCAAGCTTAACTCGTATACACCTCATAACATATTCTCCCATTCGCATATCCATCACCCTCTGCCAAATGTAGCCACACCATTAATACTCAACTACTAACAACCACCTCATATAACCACATCTTATACTCTTTCATAACCATACTTATCAATCTGGTCCCTACAAAATCAACCTCTTTAGGATTGCTACCTTTCTAATATACCATCACCCTTAACCACTAGTCACAAACCATAACACTACCACTGTCCGGACATCAAACCTCTTGCACTCATCTCTAAACATCACGTTTTCTTTCCTATCTTTGGTTAACATCCCAAATAACGAACATCAAATCCATTAACAAAATTACCTCAACATTCTTCCCAATACTATCCCGAACTGTATCGTCATCTAACTCTCCACCAAAATCTCATAGAGTGCAGATACTAAATCAACCTCTTACTCCCTTAATTCCTCGAAACTCATGATTAATCATGTTGTCCTGAAACTTCTGTATAACCATTAACTCACTTACTCTTGGTAGTATCATACATCCCGATGATTCCTTACTTTTATATCACATAACTCCGGTGAACATTTTTCTCAGCTTACTTTTATCTTTCTTTTCTCTTTATACTCAATAATTCCATTTAATATCTCAACTCCTTATTACTTCTACCAAACCCTTTAGTGCTCCAATTACCTTCTCATTGCTCCAAAACTCAAATCTCATTATTTTATATCGATATCACCTCACTCTTTCTTACCATGGATCTTCTCTTATTATGTTATTACTCACACTTTCCACTAATATATCCATAGAATCAACGTTCACTGTAAACCACTCTTCTCAATCCCTTTAAAACGAACTTTCACTACATATATCCTTAACCCACACGACTCCTAACCATCTCCCTCCATAATTCTTTACACATCTCAAGCTGCCACTATCCACATCCTTACTTTGAACCTTTTTATTCTCACGTTCCTTAGACTCACATCATCTCTTGCCCATATTCACTTGCTTTTACGTTACTCAACCCACAATCATATCACTCATCTCATCTCTAGAAAACATGCTCTATGTCTCAATTAAGCCATAACGATCTTCCTTTTCTTTTTCCACTATCTATCACAACCACATAAAACTCATGTCCTCCCACCGAACTCATACTCACCACAGGTGCCAATCCTTACATCAGAAGATTGGGTAACTTACGCATCAGGATCAACATACATATAAAACAATGCATAAAGAAGCAAGATAACACCTTTGAGTTAAACATGATATGCAACGAAGTCAAAAGATAAGCATATGACCCAAAACAGGGGTCACTAGATCGAGTACAGGCCACTCGATCGAGTAAATGACTTACTCGATCGAGTAGGTGAAAGTCAGAGACGTATATAAAAATTTTACCAGGGTTACTCGATCGATTAAGGGGTACTCGATCGAGTACCAAGATACACTCGATCGAGTAGGGGCCACTCGATCGAGTACCCTACGCATTTCTCAGCACTGTCAAGTTTTCGTAAAACGGTCATAACTCACTCATTTCTTGGTCATTTTGGGCGTGTGACCTATCGTTAGAATCGTAAAAGAAAAAGCTATCACCTCCAATTAGAATCATATCAAAATAATTTATGCATCTCAAGTTATAACAGTTTAAAGACAGCCTCTTTATAATCTAAAAACACAACTACTTGATTTTTTACTTCCAAACGACTTAAACAACAACAAGGTAGACAAAAACAACTCAGTACTTATAAACCCAGTATTGCTAATCACATGTTACTATCTTCAAAAGTCAACCAACAACATCCATCATGCACATATATTATTTAACTTATTAATCATGTACTAACCGCAGGCTTTAATTTTATAACTTTTCGTAACACAAAACACTCTCATACATTACAAATCCTATTTCCATGTTACTAACGCAACAATATTATAAATCCACTTCATCATCTAAACATATTCATATTCACAAAATCCATATTCTCATGTAATTGACACTCCATCTTTTCCAACCAGTTCATCTATTTCAACCACATTCTTCATCTACAAGTGCATATGATACCACAGTAGACAATTATATGAACTTATTATCTAAGTTTACGCAAACAGAATTATGTAAAATCATATCAAATCCCCTAATCGCAAGTTACTAGTATGTACACATTATAAATCATTCACACTGCAACATCATTATTCATCACATATTATCACATATGAACTACTTCCTTTTTCCACCACATCATTCGTCATTCTCACATACTTTTCCAACTATTCCAGTCAACATGGTAAACCAGCTATCATCCAACATGCTTTCAACCAACAACATACATGACACGTCTGTCGTATACTTGTCAAAAATAAACTAACTCACCTAACTATATAGCTAGGGAAGTCAGGTCAATCTCCACAGGGAGGCAAGATAATCGTAGAAGTCCGTCTATTTGGTCACAAATGGGGGGGGGTTGTTTGATTTGTTATCTAAACTACGAGATTTAAAGGAAAGAGGAATAAACGGTAAGAGCAATAAAAGCAGAGAAAAAGGATAAAACTATCAGATAGAGAGGGACATGTCAGGATTTCGGTTCACTACGGTAGTCCAGTGACTCACCAAATGACTGACTCGGCAATTAATGTAAGACGGATGTTGAAAGGTCCTTTCGATCCACTTTCTATCCTAAAATACCGCTAACTTAACTTTCATTCTCGTCAGGGTAGTCTACTGTTCATAGCAGGCCTATTTAGTCCAATCTTTCGATCTAGGATTAATTTTAGCCAGATTAAAGGTTAACTCAGAAGTGTGCACTCAACTAAGTTGAATAAATACAGTTAAATTGCTATGGTGACAGAGTCTCGTAATTATTTCATCTGTTTCATTTACTACATGGTCACTTTCCTACCGCAGATCCTCTAATCCCAACATGAAAGGGGTTTAGCTACTCATGTCACTAATTAAACTAACAGCAGATAGATTTCCAGAAGTAAACATTATGAAATAACAAATAAAAAGCGTAAAGAGAAATTAGGGCAAGGGAATTAAATGGAATAACAAGCAATTAAAACAACAAAGGATTAATTATTATTAAAGGAAGAGAGAGGAATTACAATCAATGCGAATCCGGCGTAAAGAACACAAAATCCGAGCAAGAATAATCCCAAAAGTAAGGTTACAGTGGAAACAAAGTAACGCAGTAAGGTTTCTTGATAGATAAAAAGAATAGATAAAAAGATAGATAAAAAGATATCTAATAACCTAGTTAACGTAGGTTTTAATAGGAAAAGCAATTAAGTTTTGCGAAATAAACAACACACGGCCTAATTAAAGGCCCGTAACAGCGAAACCACACGATCGAGTGGATTAAAGCCACTCGATCGAGTAAACACCTCAGCAAATCTACTTGATCGAGTAGAAAAGTACTCGATCGAGTAACTGGTCTTTCTGCAGGCTAAGGATCGAGTAGAATTCTACTCGATCGACCAATGGGAGACGTAAAAACCACTCGATCGAGTGGTAAAACTGCTCGATCGAGTACTTCGTCTTCATTTCAGCTCAAGGCCGCGCCTAAATACCTCGTAATCCGTGCCATGACGCTTCCCAACGCAGTATCTTACTCTGGACAGATCCCGTCTCCTCTAAATGCATGCAAAAAGGACGAAAAAGTGTACGATTCCACTACTTTCGCGTTCATTTCTACGAAATGGACAAAACGAACCAAAGTAGCCAATTCGGGGCAAAATACCATAAAAACAGTATAAAAATGCATAGAAATACGTGCTGAAATAGACTAAAAAGACTATATATTAGGCACGTATCAAATCTCCCCAAACCGAACCTTTACTCGTCCTCGAGTAAACTTAAAATGCAACTAATGGAACGGAAATGATAACTCAGAGCTAGCTTAACTTGTCTACTTGAACCAATTTAATGCAACAAAAACTAACAGTTAAAGCTAAGCGATCAATACGCAAAACGAATTATAAGTCGTTCGTAAATATAGCCAACCTATCGACCTTGCAAGACCAACAAAATCGGACTCTCTCGTGGTCACTCTTCTCTCATGAAGCAAAGGTGAATGATATATGTAAAAGAGGTACGAAAAGACAGTCACTCACCTAACTGCGACCTACATAGCATGCATGCAACAAAAATGAAAGACAATTCAAGTACTAATGCATACATTCCAACCAATAATGTCCGTCACAGCCGAGGGCTTACAACTAATATGGGAATAGTGAGGTTCAGGTGAGAAAGGGAAAAACATGTTATGGTAATGTGGAGGTAAAAGCGTCAAGCTAGTTCCTACAGGACCATAATAAAGACCATTTGAATCTCAACTGACTGAAAAACTAAGTACAAGTGCCCTTCTTTTGGCACAAAACCCACTAGACTCAAAACACAATCTCCTCAAAAATAATGGGATAAAACGGAGGAGTCAGACGGTCACAAACTTTCCTTTTTTAATACCGTCTGAAAAAACTAACTCAAATAAAACAACTCTTTTTTCAAACTTCCTTTCTTTTTTTTTCTTCCTGATTCACGTTCCAGCTTTTCTTTTTCTTTTTTTTTTCTTTTTTTTTCTTTTTTTTTCTTTTCTTTCTTTCTTTTTCACGTCTTTCCTTTTTTTTTTCAATTCTTTTTTTTCATACTCCCCTCCTCAATTTCCACCAACTCCAAAACACAGAAATATGGGCCAAACTGCAACTGGAAAAGATACCACAAAAGAACATATTAACTAGCTTGACTAGGCAGGCTTAGTTTGGAATGTAGCTAATGGGTCAAAAAGGCAAGTTTTGGCTAATGTGGAGCTAAATGGGTGAAAAATATAAGGAAAGGGAAATTTGCAAGCACCTCCCTGCATGTGACACCAACCACAAACCCGAATATGTGCATTTGACAAGAAATTGAATGTCATAAAAGTGCAAAAGAGACGAACATGCTATGCAAGGAGTACTACTCTCAATTCCTAATGAACTGGTCATGAGTGTCACCAGTTATGGCTCTAATATCTCAAAATTTTTCAAGTAGTTTGCCAATTTATCAGGTCAAGTCTAAACAGTCAGCTATATTTGAACAAAAACTCGTAGACTATGCATATGACAAAGCTAATAACTATCAATGAAAGTGCAAGGCTCAAGTAAAAAGACAAGTTATAGTGCATTATCATCACGGAAATCTACCGTTCCGACTCAACCTATATGCAAAAATAAACGTGAAATTTTTTTAAATTTTTTTGAAATTTTCTACTTTTTTTGGATTTTTGATTTTTTTAAATGAAATAAACAACAATGCATAGCTGAAAAATGAACGTGAATGCAAAAACAGATGCAAATGCAGACTCAAAAGGATGCAATACCCTCCCCAAACCAAAACGAACAACGCCCTCGTTGTCCTCCAGCATACACCAGCAGATATATACGGGGGAATGGGAATATACAACCAATAATAAAATAAAAACAATAAATAAAAGGAGACAAAATAAAAGAGTAGAAGATACATACAAAATACGAACTTCCCCAAACCAAATTTAAATCGGGAAGTGAGTAGACCAAGATAACTACTCGTCGTCATCACACATTTCACACGGATCTCCTCCACCTTGAACTCCGGGTCTCTCTCCTCCTCTCTCCTCCTCCGCTCCTCAGCTCGAGCTCTCTCCACTGCCACCTCCGGGTCCTCGTCCTCCTCCTCGTCAGCAGACTCCGGGTACCCCTCAGGTGGGAACCGGAAGAAGGAAGGGTGTAGTCAACCCTCTGGAATCGGTCTGTGTCGCCGTAAGTGGTACTCGTACAGAGGATGCAAGGCAAGAGCCATGTCCCTCTCCATACGAGCCTGATGCGCTACAATCTCAAGCAACAAACCGTAAACGGCGCCCCTTGGTCCATGACCGCGGGCGCCACAAAGGGAGGAGGTGGTACGAAAGTATACGGTAAGACCGGCTCAGTCTGTGTCTGGTCAGTGGGAGTGGGGGTAGGAGTAGGAGTGGTAGTGGGAGTAGGGGTCGGATCAGGAGTAGCCGTGGAAGGCTGGGCACTCCCTGACGGGGTAGACCCCTCTCCGGTCTCAAGACGCGGCTTCTTGGCGGCGGGTGCAGCAGGAGTAGGTCTGGGTGGAAGGAGAAGGTGAGGTAGTGGTGGCGGAGGGCGGCGCCCTATCAACGGGGAAGGGGCTCAAGACGGGGGAGAGTGTCATAAGGTAAGTCTACAGACAAGGAGCCGTCAATCTTCCAAGTCTGGTAGTCTGGGGTCAGTCAATGCTTAGAAAGCATGGCGTCCAGACTCAGTAGCCTACGGTAAGGCTATGCCACCGCAGGCAATGGTTCCCGTCTCCTTATTCCCCTGGCTCAGAAGGTAGTGGGCAGTCAAATAAGTTATGTTGAGGGTAAAAGGACCCTCGCAGTCGATGTTTAGGTAACCGCCCAGGATGGAGAGCTCGGTGTTGGTCATGTTTTTCGGCTCCTTTCGGCCGAAAATAGTGTTCCCCATCAGTCTAAGGAAACAGCGGACAGGGGGAAGGTGGACCTGATGGAGCTTTCGCTCCCTAAAAGTGGTCTAGGCCAGACACCGCCAAAGTTGACGGTAAACCTTCCTCGGGGCAGCAGTCAAGCCCGTAGAGGAAAGGTCAAGTAACCTACCAAACTCCCCTTGTAACACCCCCATACTCCAAGTGCCTTACCAGGACCACTCAGGTATGAAGATATTACCATCTCGGTTACCCGAGGCATGATATTCATAAGACAATAACGAAACAACTTAAATGATATAACTTTAGTGAGAAGTACAACTGAAACCAAATCCCAAAATACGGGTACAAGTTCTTAAAACCAACTCGTCTCATAAAATACTTTGAAATGTCATAAAACTAAAAGACTACAAATGGAAGACTTCTATCGTCGACGGTGGCACATCCCACCTATCCCAAGACTCAACTCAAACTTGCTCAATTACTGCTCACCATCCCCGAATGGATCACCGCAGGTTTACAAAACAACAACCGGGGTCAGTACTAATCACACAACTCAATATATCAACAATAAGATAAACAGACAGCTTAACCGTCACACACACACACAATCACACCAATCCCAACAATCTCAATCACCGACTGTCCACTGGACCAGCCTTGCCAGTGGGGGACCGCAGCCGTACCCACCCAATCCCCGCTCCTCATAATGAGCGATAACCCTGTCCATTAATGTGAACATTCCCTTCCGTGGCGGGTTCCACGAAGGGCGAAACTAGGGCGTGAAGCCACTCCCGCAAGTGACTCCACTCAGCCGAGGACACGCCTCGAGAACCAGAGACAAACAATCACAATCAACAAACCGTCACAATACAATTACTATATTATTCAATCAACCACAACACATCAACAATCATCCCATTATGGGACTAATACTGAGTAGGAAATCCTACCTGGAAAGCACAACTATCAGACGGTCTCTACAGCTGTATCAAAAAGCTTTTTCTACGAAACCTCCTCCTATCATACAATATACAAATGCTACCAAATCACAAACTACTCAAAAACCCCCAAATCCCTAGATTAGGGTTTAACCAACTTAAAGGAAAGACAACAAAAAGGGTACATAGATCTTTCCCTTGACGCAAGGATCTCAACGGTATAACAAACGATGAAAACCGACCTTCCAAACTCCGCGATTTGCTAACAATGCGATTAAGATAATGAACGTACTTGCTTTCTCTCTTTGACAGTAAATTAGGTTTTGCAAAAGTGTTTAGGATGATGACGGAAAATGTTATATATCTTAATCGCTTAATTAACAAAACCCGAGAAAAACTCCCCGTAAACCGGCTACTCGATCGAGTATCTAAGGTACTCGATCGAGTACCCCCTTACTCGATCGAGTATCCTAGTTACTCGATCGAGTACCCAACAGGTCAGAAACTATTTTAAAACGCAACATACCCTTACTTGACAGAGTAAGGCCTACTCGATAGAGTACCCAAAGACTCATAAATACGGAGTATTACAGTCTTCCCTCCTTAAAAAGAACTTCGTCCCCGAAGTTCAAACCACAACTAAACAAAGATACTCTCACAACACTTCCGACTCTACAAACAAAATGAAACTCAACATAAAACATGTTACTAACCCAACTCATCCCGACAAACATACCGACACGACATACAAAAAGGGTATAAAACTCTTAAAAACTCTTCGCGATCATCTCCTATCCCCCTAAAAGAAACAAGGTTACGTCCCTGTAACCATACATACCTGATCAAAAAGAAAAGGTTAACGCTCTTTCATAGCTTCCTCTGGCTCCCATGTAGCTTCCTCAGTCTCGTGGTTAGACCAAAGGATCTTAAGCAAAACTGTCTCACCACTCCTAGTCTTCCTAACCTTTCGGTCAAGAATCTGCTTAGGCACCTCAAGATATGATAAGGACTCATCTAGCTCTAAGCTCTCTGCCTCTAACACATGTGACGGGTCACTCACATACTTCCGCAGCTGCGATACATGAAACACATTATGCACTCTCTCTAGCGCAGATGGTAAAGCCAGACGATATGCAACTTCCCCAACTCGCTCTAAGATCTCATAAGGCCCAATAAACTTCTGACTTAGCTTGCCTTTCTTCCCAAATCTCATAACCCCACGCATAGGAGACACTTTCAAAAGAACCTTGTCCCCAACTTGAAATTCTATGTCCCGCGATGTAGATCAAAGATAACTCTTTTGCCTATCCCGAGCCGCTCTCATCCGTTCCCTGATCATCTTAATCTGTTCCACCATCTCATGCACCATCTCTGGTCCTAAAACCACTGCCTCAGCACTATCATCCCAACAAATTGGACTCTTACATCTCCTCCCATACAAAGCCTCAAACGGTGCCATACCAATACTAGTGTGATAGCTGTTATTGTAAGAAAATTCTATCAAGTCCAACCTCTGTTCCCAGCTACCACCAAACTCCATCACACAAGCTCGCAACATATCCTCAAGAGTCTTTATTATTCTCTCATCATGTCTGTCTGTCGCAGATGAAATGTCTTTGTACTCGTCTTCAAAGTTGTTCCCAACGATTCCTGCAACTCTTTCCAAAACCTTGATATAAATCTCGCATCTCTGTCAGACACTATGTCCTTAGGGACTCCATGTAACTTAAGCACATTCTTTCGATAGGCCATAGCCAATTGTGCTTTAGTTCATGTATCTTTCATTGGAACAAAGTGAGCTGACTTGGTCAGTCGATCCACTATTACCCAAATCATGTTGTTATCTTGTTGACTCTTTGGCAAACCCACGATAAAATCCATGGAAATGTATTCCCACTTCCACTCAGGTACCGTTAAAGACTGAATCTTACTTTGTGTTCGTCGCTGTTCCCCCTTAACTCTCTGGCATGTCAAACAACGGGCCACAAACTCAGCTGTCTCTTTCTTCATTCCAGGCCACCAAAACGTATTCTTTAAATCCTTATACAACTTATCTCCACCTGGATGAACTGAATATGGTGTGCAATGTGCTTCTGTCATGATAGTCTTTTTCAACTCCTCATCATTAGGAACACAACACCTACCATCAAACCTCAAACTACCGTCTGTATGAATAGAAAATCGGGACACTGTCCCTTTCTCTACTCCAGCTCTCCACTCCACTATCTTAGGATCCAACGCCTGCTTACCTCGAATGTCATCATAAAACTCAAGCTGCACTGTCAGATCACCCATGGCATCTCCTTTCTGCATCATATGTATCCCAAACCTCGCTACCTCATCTCTCAGCCTCATCAAAGATAGAGTCGTATTACGAGAGAATGTACACTCTTCCTACTCAAAGCATCAGCAACTACATTGGCCTTCCCTTCATGGTAGATAATTTCCATGTCATAATCGCCAATCAGCTCCATCCATCTCCTCTGTCTCATGTTCAACTCCTTTTGAGTGAAAATATACTTGAGACTCTTGTGATCAGAAAATACCTTAAAGATTGCTCCATAAAGGTAATGTCTCCATATCTTGAGAGCAAACACCACTGCACCCAACTCCAGATCATGAGTAGGGTAGTTCTCCTCATAAGGCTTCAATTGCCTAGAAGCATAGGCAATCACTTTATCGTTCTGCATCAACACACATCCCAACCCATTCTTTGAGGCATCTGTATAAACCTCAAAGTTCTCGATCCCCTCAGGCAATGCTAAGATAGGAGCTGTGGTCAAACGCTCCTTTAATGTTTGGAACGCCGTCTCACAACTCTCATCCCAACGAAACCTGTTCTCTTTCCTCATCAACGCTGTCATAGGTCTAGCTATGTTGGTGAAATCCTTCACGAACCGTCTGTAGTATCCAGCTAAACCCAAGAAACTCCTAATCTCAGCAACATTCTTTGGTGCTTCCCACTTTGTCACTGCCTCAATCTTCGCCGGATCCATAGCTACTCCCTCCTTAGAGATCACATGCCCCAGAAAAGCAACTTTCTCTAACCAAAACTCACACTTGGACAACTTAGCATACAACTCATGCTCCCTCAAAGTTTTCAACACGATCCTCAGATGCTCCTCATGCTCCTCCTTAGTCTTAGAGTAGACTAAGATGTCATCGATAAATACCACCACAAACTTGTCCAAAAACTGTCTGAAGATTCTGTTCATCAAATCCATAAACACAGCCGGTGCATTAGATAACCCAAACGGCATCACTACATACTCATAATGGCCATACCTCGACGTGAAAGCTGTCTTTGGTATGTCCACCTCTCTAATCTTCACCTGATGGTACCCCGACCTCAAATCAATCTTGGAAAAGATCAATGCACCACTCAACTGATCAAACAGGTCATCTATCCTTGGCAAAGGATACTTGTTCTTCACCGTCACTCGGTTCAGCTCCCTGTAATCTATTCACAACCTCAAACTCCCATCTTTCTTCTTCATGAAAAGAACTGGTGCTCCCCATGGTGATACACTAGGTCTAATGTATCCCTTCTCTATCAGATCATCTAACTGTTTCCTGAGCTCCTCCATCTCTTTAGGACCCATACGGTACGGTGCCCTAGAGATTGGCCTCGTCCCCGGTTTCAACTCCACGGTGAAATCTATCTCCCTCTTCGGTGGCAACCCCGGAATCTCCTCCGGAAAAACATCTGCAAATTCTCCCACCACCGGTATCTGATCAACTGCCGGACTCTTTATCCGGTCATCTCTCACATGGCATAAGATCAAAGGACATCCCTTCCTCAGGTAAGACTTCAAAGTGACAGCTGCAATCAACTTAACTTTGGGTTTGACTAGAAACCCACGATAAGACACACTAACACCCTTAGGACCTCTTAAAGACACTTTCTTTTGATGGCAGTCTATCTTTGCTTTATACTTTCCCAGCCAATCCATCCCAACTATCATCTCAAAACCGTCAAAAGGAAACTCTAGCAAGTCTACAGGGAAATCAACTTGCCCAACTATCATAGGTACATCCCTATATAACCTCCCACAAGATACAAACTCACCCGAAGGTATAAAAAATTGCTCACTAACAGACTCATACACCCTCAAACCCAACCGTTTAACATGACTCGAAGATACAAACGACTGAGAAGCCCCCGAATCAAACAAAACAAAGGTATGAATACCATTAACAAGAAAAGTACCGGTGATAACGTGTGCATCCTCCTCAGCTGCTTTCTTCTCCATCATGAATAACTTTCCACTGGTCTTCTGTCCACCTCCCTAGACAGTCCTGGCTGATGTGGTCGGCTTAGCACCCGACCCTTAATTGTTGTTGTTGTTCGTCGGTGGTTTCTGATAAGAATTACCGCTGTTGCGGTTACCTCCACTCTGATAGCTCTGACTTCCCGGTTTGCCCATGATCCAGCTCGGTCTATTGCTCGCATAGCTCTGCGCAGTCTCTCGGAAAGTTCCAGTGCACTTGTGCACTCATGTCTCTTGTGACCTACACCACCACAACTATAGCAGGTCACTCCCCAACTACCACTAACACTTCCACGGCCACGCCCAAAGGAAGCCCCAGCACTGAACCCCGACCTAGAAGAAAACCCTCTAGACTGATTGTGGTTGCCTTTCTTGTGATTAGATTGGCCACCACCCTCGCTCTCAGACTTCCTTTTCTCGCCACCTAACCTCTCCCGAGCCATCTCCACCAACCTCTCGGCTCTCCCGCCCTCTCTCATAAGCTTCCCTAACATCGCAAGGACTCCCACGGGTAACTTATCCATAATCTTAGGGGTCAACCCCTCTCAAACCTCGCCGCCAGATTCTCCTCATTCAAACCCATATCCTCATCATACCTAGACTTCTCATTGAACTCGCCTCGTAGTACTCGGCCACGTACATCTCGGCGGTCATCTTAAAACTGTCAAACTCCTTTCAACTTACTCCTCACATGCTCCGTACAAACTCTTTTCTCATGACCTACCAAAACTCTTCCCAAGGTATAGCAGGTAAACCTTGGTTCGCATATAACTCCTTAGCACTCACTTTCACCGTATCCCACCACTTGCCAGCTGCCTCCCTCAGATAGAACGCAGCCTGTTCCACTCTCATCTCATCAAGACAGTGAACCAAATCTAATATGTTCTCCATCTCTCTAAGCTAGCTATCAAGAAGGTTCAGCTCCCCAACTCCCTTGTACTCTTTCGGGTTAAACCTCGCTATATAGAGGCTGATTTTAGAGTGATCAACCTCTTTATCCTTATCCTTATCCTTATCTTTCCCCACAGTCTTTAAAGCCTCAGTAAGAGCATCCTGATGCTCCAACATCTTAACGATGTCATCTATGTTCATAAGCTCAGCTCTCGCATACAACGCATTCTTCTTGGGCGGCATCTTGAAACTATAACAGAAAAAGGGGTGGATATAAACATACGCGCCAAAACCTCAAAACAAGAAAACAAGCTGCCCGGACCCTACTCGATCGAGTTCCCAAACATACTCGATCGAGTAACAGGCTACTCGATCGAGTGCCCACTATACTCGATCGAGTGCCCCAACATCAGACCCCAAACAGACCTTCTGATCTCTAACATACTCAACCGAGTATCGAGTGACCCCCTACTCGATCGAGTGCCCGAGGTACTCGATCGAGTGCCCGAGGTACTCGATCGAGTGCCCAAAAACACGATTCTGGACTCAAAATCGTCAAAAACCCACCCGATCAAGTCAGTCCCACTCGATCGAGTCATGCTAGTTCAGAAACGCTACCCGCATGCTATATCATATCCTAACATGCTAAAAACTTTATAAAACCAACGTTATATCATAACTAAGCATATAATGCTACGCATCTTTTCATACGATCTACGAAATCATTATATCATGTTATTAAACGCCACATTGTAAACATCCATCATGTTTCTCATTCCAACAACAGTTCTACATATATGATCAACCTTTCTTTCATATTCTCAACTTTCTACTGCAAACATCCAACGGTTACACACACTTCATCACATTCACACACAAGCTAACCAAACAACGGATACAACCTTCACATACATCCCCCCATGTGACCGGTTCAAAATTGTAGGGCGAGTTCGCGACTTCAGCACGTCTCCCAAGCCTTTGCATTAGCTCCTACAACCTTTACCCCGGGTTCATTTTAATTGACTCCCTATGTTCATTAGGTTCATTGGTTACAGGTTTCAGGATCGTCGCTCTGATACCATTTGTAACACCCCCATACTCCAAGTGCCTTACCAGACCACTCGTATGAAGATATTACCATCTCTGCTAACCGAGGCATGATATTCATAAGACAATAACGAAACAACTTAAATGATATAACTTTAGTGAAAAGTACAACTCAAACCAAATCCCAAAATACGGGTACAAGTTCTTAAAACCAATCGTCTCTTGAAATACGAAATGTCATAAAACTAAAATACTACAATGAAGACTTCTATCGTCGACGGTGGCATATCCCAAACTATCCCAAGACTCAACTCAAACCTCGCTCAATTACGCTCACCATCCCCGAATGGATCACCGCAGTTTACAAAACAACAACCGGGTCCGACTAATCACACAACTCAATATATCAACAATAAGATAAATGATGACCTTAACCGTCACACACACAAATCACACCAATCCTAACAATCTCAATCACCGATCGTCCACTG
Organism: Silene latifolia; assembly: GCF_048544455.1. Classification (NCBI taxonomy): domain Eukaryota; kingdom Viridiplantae; phylum Streptophyta; class Magnoliopsida; order Caryophyllales; family Caryophyllaceae; genus Silene; species Silene latifolia. The sequence continues at coordinate 452,968,184 of NC_133538.1, forward strand.
ACCAGCCCGCTGGGGGACCGCAGCCGCACCCACCAAATCCCCGCCCCTCATAATGAGCGATAACCCTGTCCATTAATGTGCACATCCCCTTCCGTGGCGGGTTCCACGAAGGGCGAAACTAGGGCTTGAAGCCACTCCCGCAAGTGACCCCACTCAGCTGAGGACACGCCTCGAGAACCAGAGACAAACAATCGCAATCAACAAACCGTCACAATACAATTACTATATTATTCAATAAACCACAACACATTAACAATCATCCCATTATGGGACTAATACTGAGTAGGAAATCCTACCTGGAAAGCACAACTATCAGACGGTCTCTACAAATTTGTATCAAAAGCTTCTTCTACGAAACCTCCTCCTATCATACAACATACAAATGCTACCAAATCACAAACTACTCAAAAACCCCCAAATCCGTAGATTAGGGATTAACCAACTTAAAGGAAAGACAACAAAAAGGGTACATAGATCTTACCCTTGACGCAAGGATCTCAACGGTATAACAAACGATGAAAACCGACCTTCCAAACTCCGGGATTTGCTAACAATGCGATTAAGATGATGAACGTACTTGCTTTCTCTCTTTGACAGTAAATTAGGTTTTGCAAAAGTGTTTAGAATGATGACGGAAAAGATTATATATCTTAATCGCATAATTAACAAAACCCGAGAAAAACTCCCCGTAAACCGGCTACTCGATCGAGTATCTAAGGTACTCGATCGAGTACCCCCTTACTCGATCGAGTATCCTAGTTACTCGATCGAGTACCCAACAGGTCAGAAACAATTTTAAAACGCAACTTACCCTTACTCGACAGAGTAAGGCCTACTCGATAGAGTACCCAAAGACTCATAAATACGGAGTATTACACCCCTAGTGTCATCGGGAAGGTCCGGTTAAAAAACCGGAAGGACACTGAAGAACTATCAGGGTCAGCCTCGTGTGCCCCGGGGGAGAAGGTAAAAGAGCTGAGAAACTCGAGGCTCAGCTCTAAAAAGGTATGGCCGCTCATAGTGATGAGCCCGGCCATCCCCGTGCCCCGAAGTAACTAACAAACCGACTCGTAGATACCGAGTCTCTCAAGCGCCGATTTCTCTAGAAATCGGGAAGGTACATGCACACAGCGAAGCAGGTTATAAAATTTCTTACGATGTAAGGTGTTAACGAAAAGTACCTGCGGGTAATCTGGGTGAGGGTCGAGGGAAGTGTCACCTCGGACCGTGATCGTGCTGTATATAAGCGGATCACCGTAGAAGTGCTAGGAGGGGAAGTTGAGGTGATCGAGCCGGTGCAGCTGGGGATCGCTCTACGACCCCGACCTCGGAGCTCAAAGCGTGCCCGTGAAGCGACGGTGTGAGGAACTGTGGTCGCTCAAGGCAACACATCGTCGGCGAGTCCGCCACAGGTGTAAGAGTAGAGGCTGGTGCAGAGGTAGTGGCTGCTGTGGTCACCACTAAAGAGGGACTAGCAGTAGTGCTAGCTGTGGTGGTGACCGTAGAGGAAGTAGCAGCCTGAACTGAGCTAGCAGTTGAGCTAGCTGGAGCAAAAACTGTCCCTGCAGCTGAAACTAGAAACACTGGGGCTGCAGTGGTGACTAAGGCGGAGGCAGTGGGAACAGCAGGAGCCACGGTCTCACTCAAAGATGGACTAGAGGTGGTACTGGTAGAAGGTAAAGTACTAGACTCCATCCTGTAAGCAAAGGGCAGGGGGTATAATAAGAAAATAATGGCTAACAAAGGCTAAAACAGCACGAAATCAGCATGTGACAGCATTGACATCCCCAAACAGTCGAAAATTCGACTTCAACCCTTGAAATTCCCAACATTCCCCCGAAAAATTCGAATCATAACATGCAAATGGTGATAGCGGACGGGATGACAGTTAACAACAGCAGCAAGTAAGCAATGACTGAGGCTAATCAAGGCATGAAAGCTCATAAGCCGTCCTGACAATAAAACTTCGACCAAATACCCCTAATAGCATGTAATTGGCGATAAGGCGGTCATAACAGGTAATGTCAACAGAAATTAAGCAACAAGAAAGTTACTAGGCAGATTACAGCAACAAAAACCATAATGACAGTCGAAAATTTCGACAATCCTGAACCCATATCACAAAAATCGCGGAAAATTCGAATTAAACAAGCAACAACAGCGGGGAAAGGGGATTTGATCATTAAGCAAGATAAGTAAGGGCATACAATGACAAATTAAGTCAAAAACTTCGACTAAACAGGAATTTCGAGCCCTAATTCCGATTTTTCCTCATAAAAATGCAAAGATAAGGAAATTAAAATGCAATGAAGCTAGAGGAAACACTTACTTGATGAATACAACCTACAAATACAATAAATCTTCAATCAAACAAGCAAAAGAGGCGAATTTTCGTTCGAAAAATCGCAAACCCTAACCCTCTTCGAAAACCATGTAAATGGACACCAATCAAGGGGAAAATAAGGGGCTATGATAGATTAATTGGCTAGTAAGAGATTGTAGGTGGCGGATTTGGACATTGGGCAAGAAAAAATGGGGATTTGGGGATTATTTGATCACAAAAGGGGAGTGTTAGACGAAATTAGGGATAAAATGAAATTAGAAATAAAACAATAGAGTTTAAGACAAAAAACTCCCTGTCCTGTTGTATTCACTCGATCGAGTGGTTTTAAACCGCTCGATCGGGGACTTTTGAAGATCCAGTTTCTCGATCGAGTAGAAATCTACTCGATGGAGAAGTCCCACTTTAGGCTTTACTCGATCGACTGGAAAAAACACTCGGTCGATCAATTTTTCACTCAATCGAGTACAAAAATTACTCGATCGAGCTCTTTTCTCATGTTAGCTCCTGAATTTCGTCAATTCTTCCTTGGAATGCGTAAAACTTCCCCAAACCTGCATAAAATCACTTGCAAAAATATCCCAACATACCAAAAACGCATATAAACAGTCTATAGTCTTAATTCTACGCTAAAGAGCAGTCTATAAACTAATTGTCCTAATTAAAAGCAATAAAATAAATTCAACGGAAAATTCAAAATTATCTATTATAAAGTGTTACACGGGGCAATTCCCCGTTTAATTCCCGAGAGCAATTCAAGAGCCCCTTGAAGGGCTCCCGACGGAGGACGTCACCTCAAAGAACATTGATCGTCCTCTTCAACTTTCATGAGCATGAATTATCGTTCAAACGGTATGAGGGGAGTAGTTCACATCCACATAAGCGAATCGTTCTCGTCCTTGCTCCTCTATCACCGGCTGTAGCATCATCATCTCCAATTTGATTGACAGTAATTACACCATTCCCCTTGACAGCTCCTTCATTGCTTTCATCTCAGAATTCACAAAGAAGGAAAATGCAGACGAACTTTCCTCCTTTTTGCTCTCGGTGCGAGGCGGAGGGGTAACAATTGCAAAGACAATACTCCAAATTTTCATCCGGAGTGTCAATAATAGGGTCGATAGAAGAGGACATTGCAAGGCCGAGCTTGCATGGGAGTCCTCCGGGACTTAGACGATGAAAAATTAGCTCCTCGTCCCCTACCCGAAAGGTCAAAGTCTTTCCCCGACGTCTATAATCGCACGGGCAAAGTGGACAAAAATGCTCTCCCTAAAATAATAGGGGTGTGTGCATCTTCGGGGATGTCTAAGACAATGAAATCAACGGGAATAAAGAACCTCCCGATCCTCACAGTACGTTCTTCTACTATGCCTAGTGGCCGTGATATACTACGGTCGGCCATCCGACTGGCCATGTTAGTGCAACTCGGCTTTGTCAAACCAAGTCTCTTGGCCGAGACAGACGGTAAGACACTTACGCTAGCGCCTAAATCGCATAGCGCATTATCAATCAAATAGTTACCGATATGACACGGAATTGAAAACTACCCGGTCCGATCGCTTAGAGGTAACTTATTTTGAAATAGGGTGACCCCACCTCGACCAAAGCTACGGTCTCACTATCACTAATACTCCTCTTACGCGATAACATTTCCTTCATAAACTTAAGATAAGAGGGTACCTTTGTCAGCAACTCAGTGAACGGCACAGTAACTTCCAAACTTTTCAGAAGTTCGACAAATTTGCCGAATTTTTGATTGGCCTTAGTATTCTGCAACCGCCTCGGGAAGGGAACCGTGATAGGTATCTCGAGTCCTTGTTTCTCTCTTCCAATGTATCTTCCGGAGCAAGTTCTGTATCCTTTAGACGCTTCTTACCTCTGGAACGAGGTCTTTCCGGTGATTAATCGCTTAAACGAGCACTAGCAGGCTCTCGAATAAGCTTCCCGTTATCAAACTACTCGATCGACCAATGTACCCATTCGATCGAGTAGATTCTTCATCAATACCACTCGATCGAGTAGTTTTTTCACTCGATCGAGCAACTCCATTTTGCTCATCACTCGATCGAGTAGAAAAACTACTCGATCGACCATTCTGCCTTTCCTGTTCACTCGATCTAGTGGTATTTTCACTTAATAGACCACTTTCGTCCCCAAATCTGCTCGATCGACCACCTGAAACCAGTCAATAGAGCACTTGCTTTGCCGTGAGCTTATTTTCTTCGACAGAACACTGTTCATCATCAGTTTTAGCTCTCCTCGGGTCTGATTCTTCATTTCCGGTCCCTCATATGAACGACCGCTTCTAAGATTGATGAAATTTACCGTCTCGTGTGGATTCTTCTCATTTTGAGTCGGTAATTGACCCTGCTTTCTTGTGAACTGATTAGTGGCTAATTGGACAACTTGAGTTTCAAGTGCCTTCATGGACGCATCTTTCTGTTGATCACTCAATTGCCACTACTTCGTGAAGGCTTGCAACATAGACGTAAGCTCACCAATTTCACTCACCCCACGGGAAGATGATGCACCATGGTTAGGAGGAGTAAAAGAAGGGGGCTTTTGAAAGCCTTGTTGATTCTTGTGTGGAGGGACATAAGGTCCGCTGTGGCCAAGTGCGGAGGAGGAGTGGGGTTGAGCACGTTCGACTAGTCCACCTCGTTGGGATGGATCGCCCCTTGATTATTGTAATAGGAACCCCTCCTTGCCTATATTACGAAAGGCAAGGACTTGTTCCTTCTCTACAAGACACCAACAGCAGTGTGGCCATCATTACTCCCACATCTCTCACAAGAAACGGTCTCTCCTCTAGTAAGAACATGGACCGTCTGAGGCTCCCCCGCAGCTTGTAACTCCAACTTGTCAAACCTAGCATTCATGGTCTCCAGCTGAGCCAAAACCTGCTTATGAACTGCATGAACTGTCCTAATCCCATCCCTCGGGTTACCATATTCAGCACTGTGATTCGCCATCTCTTCAATAAGGGACCATCCCTTATCATCAATTGTATTCTCCTGAAATCTTCCACTGGATGCCGCATCAAGTATGGCTCTCCTCGGTCGTCATACACCCCATTGTAGAACTGATTAGCTAGGAACCATGGGTCAAAACCATGGTGAGGGATAGACCTCACCAACTTCTTGAATCGTGACCATGCTTCATAGAAACTTTCATCTAAGCCTGTCTCAAAACTAGTAATCTTGGCCCTCAAAGAAATTGGTGCGTTGTGGAGGGAAATATCTCTTGTAAAATGCAAGAGCAAGAGACTCCCAATCAGAACCCCAAAGAATGTGCGGTCCAAGTCGATCGACCACTCCCCGGCCGAATCGGCTAAAGAGAAAGGAAATAGAACTTCCTTAATCTTGTCCTGAGTTACCCCCTTAGTGGCGGGGATAGTAGAACAATAATCGGTAAAGGTCTCCATATGCTTCCTTGGATCTTCACCTGCCACACCTCTATAAATATTTCTCTCCACCAGATTGATATAAGAGGGACGGATGTCGAATGTATTCCCATCATCAGTCTGGAGATTGAAACCCTTCGGAATAGAGAATGTTTTAGGCACTGAATGACTAGAAAGCTTTGGCATCTTTACTGGTGATAACGGACTGTCTTGGAAAAGAAAGTGATGTAGCTCTGGCTCGAAAGTACTCAAGTCTTCCTTTCGTGATTTTCTCTGCAGACAGAGTCTATGCCTGAATAGTCTCTCTAGTTCTGAATCAGCTGAAACTAATTCTAACCTGTCTGACCTGGGCATAAACAATACTGAAAGAAAATAATAAGAACGGTCTCAAGTAATAGATATTCCCTGAGACGGATAAAATAAACGGAACGAAAACAAATAGGGCAATTGCCTCCCCGGCAACGGCGCCAAAATTTGACACGTCTGTCGTATACCATTCAAAAATAAACTAACTCAACTAACTATATAGCTAGGGAAGTCAGGTCGATCTCCACAGGGAGGTAAGATAATCGTAGAAGTCCGTCTATTTGGTCACAAATGGGGGGGGGAGGGTTGTTTGATTTGTTATCTAAACTACGAGATTTAAAGGAAAGAGGAATAAAGGGTAAGAGCAATAAAAGCAGAAAAAAAGGATAAAACTATCAGATAGAGAGGGACATGTCAGGATTTCGGTTCACTACGGTAGTCCTGTGACTCAGCTATAAATGACTCGGACGAATTAATGTAAGACGGATGTTAAAAGGTCCTTTCGATCCACTTTCTATCCTAAAATACTGCTAACTTAACTTTCATTCTCGTCAGGGTAGTCTACTGTTCATAGCAGGCCTATTTAGTCCAATCTTTCGATCTAGGATTAATTTTAGCCAGATTAAAGGTTAACTCAGAAGTGTGCACTCAACTAAGTTGAATAAATACAGTTAAATTGCTATGGTGACAGAGTCTCGCAATTATTTCATCTGTTTCATTTACTGCATCGTCACTTTCCTACCGCAGATCCCTTAATCCCAAAATGAAAGGGGTTTAGCTACTCATGTCGCTAATTAAACTAACAGCAGATAGATTTCCAGTAGTAAACATTATGAAATAACAAGTAAAAAGCGTAAAGAGAAATTAGGGCAAGGGAATTAAATGGAATAACAAGCAATTAAAACAACAAAGGATTAATTATTATTAAAGGAAGAGAGATGAATTACAATCAATGCGAATCCGGCGTAAAGAACACAAAATCCGAGCAAGAATAATTCCAAAAGTAAGGTTACAGTGGAAACAAAGTAACGCAGTAAAGTTTCTTGATAGATAAAAAGAATAGATAAAAAGATAGATAATAAGATATCTAATAACCTAGTTAACGTAGGTTTAAATAGGAAAAGCAATTAAGTTTTGCGAAATAAACAACACACGGCCTAATTAAAGGCCCATAACAGCGAAACCACTCGATCGAGTGGATTAAAGCCACTCGATCGAGTAAACACCTCAGCAAATCTACTTGATCGAGTAGAAAAGTACTCGATCGAGTAACTGGTCTTTCTGCAGACTAAGGATCGAGTAGAATTCTACTCGATCGACCAATGGGAGACGTAAAAACCACTCGATCGAGTGGTAAAACTGCTCGATCGAGTACTTCGTCTTCATTTCAGCTCAAGTCCGCGCCTAAATGCCTCGTAATCCGTGCCATGACGCTTCCCAACGCAGTATCTTACTCTGAACAGATCCCGTCTCCTCTAAATACATGCAAAAAGGACGAAAAAGAGTACGATTCCACTACTTTCGCGTTCATTTCTACAAAATGGACAAAACGAACCAAAGTAGCCAATTCGGGGCAAAATACCATAAAAACAGTATAAAAATGCATAGAAATACGTGCTGAAATAGGCTAAAAAGACTATATATTAGGCACGTATCAATACAAAATCACACTTATTCATGCCACACATCACTATATTGGTACACCATTCACAAAATAAACACATAGCGATCCCGACTCATATCCCATGGTGACCGGTTCAAAATTGTAGGGCGAGTTCGCGACTTAAGGACGTCTCCCAAGCCTTTGCATTAGCTCCTACAACTTTTACCCCGGATTCATTTTAATTTGACTCCCTATGTTCATTGGATTCATTGGTTATAGGTTTCACGATCGTCGCTCTGATACCATTTTGTAACACCCCCATACTCCAAGTGCCTTACCAGGACCACTCAAGGCATGGAAGTGCTACCATCTCGGTTACCCGAGGCAATGATAATCAAATGACAATGAAGAAACATAATTTAAATAACAAAATAGTTTAAAGTGATTACATCATCAAAACCAAAACCAAAACCAAAACTGAAGACAAGATTCTCAGACGGTCTACTGCTAAAACTATCAAAGCTATAAAACATCGTCTGACACAGCGAAAGACTTCTAACTGCCACGTGATGACTCATCCCAGCTATCCCATACGCGTCATATCATACCTGCTCAATAACTCGCCACCACCCCGAATGGATCACCACAGCTTTTAAAACATTAAACGGGTCAAGACTAATCACACAATTTATATAAACCAACAAAACAAGAAACAAGCACTCTCACACGGTCACACACACAATCACACCCACTCCAATCAATCTCCGTCACACGATCGTCCACCGGACCATCCGCCAGCTGGGGGACCGCAGCCGTACCCACCAAATCCCCACTCATCATACCGAGCGATAACCCTGTCCCATTAATGTGCACATCCCCTCCCGTGGCGGGTTCCACGGAGAGCAAAACTAGGGCGTGAAGCCACTCCCGCAAGTGACTCCACTCAGCCGAGAACGCATCTCGAGAACCAGAGACAAACAATCATAACCATCAAACAACAATCAATCAACAACCGTCTCAATACGAATACGATAACAATCAACAATCACACAACACCAACAAAGCATTATGGGACTAATACTGAGTAAGGAAACCCTACCTGGAACAGCAACACAATCAGACGGTCTCAACAGCTGTATCAAAATCCCTCTTCTACGAATCCTCCTCCTAACATATAATCACATAATTACTAACAATCACAAAACTAACACAAATCCCCAATTCCCAAAATTAGGGTTTAAACAAAGTTAACTAAATACTATAAAATTGGTATGTAGATCTTACTCTTGACGCAAGGAACGCTATGATGCAAAGAACAAGATGATCCGACACTCCTAGCCTTGGGGATTTGCCAACAACGCGATGAGAGAGAACTACGTAACTCCTTTTTCTTTTGAAAGGTTTAGAAAGGTTAAAAATGATGAAATAAATTGACGGAAACCTTTTATATCAAACTCGCGTTATTAGCAAAACCCGTCAAAACAACCCCGTAAAACACACTTACTCGATCGAGTAACTAACGTACTCGATCGAGTGCCGCTTACTCGATCGAGTACCCAACAGGTCAGAAACTATTTTAAAACGCAAAACACACTTACTCGACAGAGTAAGGCCCACTCGATAGAGTACCCAGAGACTCATAAAACCGTGGTATTACACAACTGGATTGTATGCATTATTTATTCTCTATCGAGTTCTCTATTTTATATTGCTGCTGTTGGATTAAGTCTTGAACTGGATTGTTAAGATTGTTTAACAGTTTGGGTACATTAAGAACGGGATTCGTTTTAATTAACTATTCGTAAGCAGAATTGAAATTTGTCATTCACGATAGAATAATCAAGATTAGTAATTGAAACCGTCTTACAGTGACCAATTGTTATTGAGTGTGGATATATGCTTGGCTCTAAGACCCTTTTAAATCATTTGATACACCAAAAGTCATTAGTTTTACTACTCAATTTGCATTAGCTATTAATCTTAGTTTATTAGGAAATCACTCAAACCTCCCCCCTTTTGTTACTACGATCTTTAATTACATTAAAGATCGACAGTTCCTACATTATAAATTGCATAAATTGTTAATCTGATTCCCTTGGGTTCAACCCTTATTTTCGCTCTACTAGGCGGCGTTCAGCTGTCTGTAATCTATACACATCCGCCAACCAGTCACTACTTGAGTGGGTATTAACTCATTTTTGTCATTCTTAACCACGGTGGTCCCTCCTTTCTTCGGGACCACCTGCACTGGACTCACCCATTAAGAATGACCAACAGAATAGATAATACCTGCATCCAACAGCTTCATTACCTCAGCCATCACAACATCTTGCATCTTCGGATTCAGTCGGCGCTGACCCTGTCTGCAAGGTTTGTGATCTTCCTCCAGCTCTATCCTGTGCATACAAATATCGGGACTAATCCCCTTGATATCGTCCAAAGAATAACCCAAAGCTTTCCTGTTTTTCTTAAGTACAGCTAACAACGAAGTCAGCTGATCATTATCAAGCTTAGCACTGACAATGACTGGATATCGCTCAGTATCCTCTAAGAAAACATATTTTAGATGAGAGGGGAGAGGCTTACGCTCAGGCACCTTTACCTCAATGGAGCAAAGGGTACTGGTCATTTGTTCCACTTGCTCTCCCTCAGCGTCAGTGAGTTCACGCTCATCTAAATCATATATAAGCAAATCCAGCACAACATCATCATCATCTGGGTTATCTGCACACTCATCCAAAAGCATAAGAGCCTCTAGTGGGTCCTTTAGAAAAGAACCCGACCAGAAGTCATAAAGAGACTCGTCAATAATATCAATTGAATAGCATGTATCCTCTATCATTGGCCAAGCTAAAGTGCTAGGCAGACTGAAAGTAATCGCGTCATCCCATACTGCAAGAGTCAAACGCCCTTGTTTATCATCAATAATGGCCCCAGCTGTACAAAGGAACGGTCTTCCTAATATAATTGGGGTCCGGGTGTCCTCAGCTATGTCTAAAACAATGAAGTCTATTGGTATAAAGAACTTGCCTATTTTCACAGGCACGTCCTCTAAGACACCCAAGGCTCTCCTAACAGATCTATCAGCCATCGGTAGGGTAATATTAGTCAATTTAAGATGACCCATATTCAATTTCTTGCAAATAGATAGGGGCATGACACTGACGCTGACTCCTAAATCACAAAGAGCCTTATCAATAACCACATTGCCTATAACACAAGTAATAGAGAAGCTACCTGGGTCTTTCATTTTAGGTGGAGCCTTATTTAAAAGTAAATTACTAGACTCTTCCAAAAATGAAACGGTCTCAAATTCACTTAGCTCTCTCTTACGCGTCACAATATCTTTCATGAATTTAGCGCAAGTAGGTACCTGGGTGATAAGTTCGGTAAAAGGGACAGTTACCTAGAGGTTCTTCACAACGCCCACAAACTTACCGTAGTGTCGCTCGACCTTCGCATCCATCAGACGACTTCGAAAGGGTACTCTGGTAGCAATGAGTGGACCCGCGACTTTCTCTTTACCTTTATTAGTGCGTGACGTCTTCACGGCAGGGGAAGATGACACGGTAGCGGAATTAGATGTCAAAATATGATCTCCGCTGGCTCTATCACTCAATCGACCACTTTTTCCATTCGATCGAGTGGTTTCATCTTGACAATTACTCGATCGAGCTGTTTGAACCACTCGATCGAGCTCTTGGATTTATGGCTCACTCGATCGAGTACAATTTTAACTCGATCAAGTAACTTCATCATCTAAACTATTCGATCGAGACGAATAAATTACTCGATCGAGTTCTTCAAATTGAGCACTACTCGATCGAGTAGTATTTTTACTTGATCGACTTAATTGAAGCATAATATCACTCGATCGAGTTGTATTTTCACTCGATCGAGTGTCTGGACAATGTACAACAAGGATATCATCCACAAACTCATCTAGCTCTTCTTCCGGGGCATTATCAGCTGTCACAACCCCGTCTTTTGGCATTTTTCACCCCTCATAAGCAAGGCCACTTCGGAGATTGATGGCGTTAACTGGGTCGCATGTTGGTGGGTGATTAGCTTGGTCTTTCGCGAGTGTTAACTGCGCGACTTGTTCTCTCAACTGCACTATGACAGTTTCATTCTTGTTGCATTTCTCCCCAAACTGTCTTGTTAAGTTCAACATCAAGGACTTTAGTTCGGCAATTTCCTCGTTTGTAGAAGGGGAATTTGGCTGCGGCACTGGCTTAGAAGGAGTAGAGACATTTGTCATTTCTTCATATAATTGAGAAAAAGGAACTTCTTGCTTGTATTTCTGATAAGCAAGGACGCGCTCAATTCTCACCATACAATCAATGGGGTCATGCCCCTCCATGCCGCATCTACCGCATATCTCCACATTCTCAGTAATTGCACAAATTTGTACACTCTCACTCATAATCTCCGTAATCTCCACAGTGCCTAGACTTTTGTTAGGACTTCCCACTTCAGCTGCTACCAGCTCGTTGACTTGCCCACTTCCTCGGGATTTCCATATTCAGCAACATGAATGGCCATCTCCTCATTGAGATGCCACCCTTGATCATCTTCCACGTTTTTAGTGAATCTCCCCTTAGCTAGACTATCAAGGATAGCTCTCTAGTTTCGATATAAACCATTGTAGAACTGGGTACAAAAGGAACCAACGCTTGAAACCGCGGTGAGGCACAGAACGAACGAGCTTCTTGAACCTAGTCCAAGCCCCATCCAAGTCTTCAGTGGTCAATTGCTCAAAAGAAGTAATCTGAGCTCTCAAAGCATTGGTGCGCTGCGGTGGGAAATATCGCCTGTAAAAGGCCAAAGTAAGAGAACTCCAGTCGGTTACACCGGCTGCCTCCCTATCTAAATCCCTCAACCATTCCCGGGCATCATCAGCTAAAGAAAAGGGAAAGAGAACTCCCTTCACTTTGTCCTATGTCACCCCAGCAGCAAGAGGAATGGTAGAGCAGTACTCTGTAAATAGCTCTATGTGCCTGCATGGATCTTCTTCAGGTACCCCCCTGAAGAGATTTTTCTCGACCAGCTGTATATAAGATGGGTGGATTCCAAAAGTTCCCGACTCAGTAGTGGGTAGTAAGAAACCTTTTGGAAGCGAATCCACATTAGGCTCTGAATGGCTGGCTATATTCGGCATTCTGGCGGATAGAATTTACAGACTGGAACAGGTGCGACAATGTTCTCTTATAGAATAGATAACCTGCAAGCTAATCAAAAACTTTGCAAAAAATGAGATCGGCCTCAAGGAATAAATTCCCTAAGACGAAAGACAAACTTAAATAAAGCAACAAAATTGCGCCACCTCCCCGGCAACGGCGCCAAAATTTGATAGGGCAGTCGTATACCTATCAAAAATAACCAACTGGCTCTAACTAATACAGCTAGGGAAGTCGGGTCGATCTCCACAGGGAGATGGGAAAATTTCAACTTTGTCTAAGTTCGTCACGGTAACCAAATTGGGGGGTTTTAATTGGGTTGTTCTAAACTAATGAGAATGAAAAAGAGAAAAAAGGCAAAAGAATAAAGATTAAGCAGACAAGGAAAAAGCAGCTAAGACAGTCAGTTCACCATGATTATTCATTCAAGCGATCTAGGTCTCAGGTTAATGCAGGTATGGTCACAGGGGCAGTGAATATCTCCTTCCGGTCTCAATTCGCCCTAAAGCACAAATAGCTTAGCTTCCGCCCTCACTATAGTGCCCTAATGTTCACTGCGAGTCTCACCCCTTCCAACCTTCTGGTCCAGGTCAAGGTTTACTATGATTAAATGCCTAATTGTGTCGACTCAATTAGACAGATACAAATAAGTGCAGCGATTAACAATAAGGACTACACAAGCATTAACCTAATAATTCGATCACTCTCCCTTCATAATCATGGATTCCCTAGTATTAGCAAAAGGGAATTAGCTACACATTACTATCGAATCAACAATAATAATATATAGATAACGAGAATTAAACATGGTAATAATAAAAACAAAAGGATTAAATAAAACAATGATGAAAGCAATGAGAGAAAGATAGAAACAAAACAATAATTACGATTAAGAAATAAAAGGGGAAAATAATACCGATTACAAATTGGGAATCCGAGTTCTAGAGTGGAAAAGTGTAAAAGAAAGTGAAGCAGTCAAAGATGAAGTAGAAGTGAATTACGCAGTCTACTGCCTAAGTAGCATACGAAAAATCTATTCTAAACCTAATCCAAAGGCCTAATCACAAAAGCCCATACGAAATTAGGCGAAAAAACTCAATTACAGGGCAAACCACTCGATCGAGTGGAATAAAAACGCTCGATCGAGTAACTTGGCGACAAACATTTCGATCGAGTGGAATAAACCACTCGATCGAGTAACCCCTTGTAATACCTTCTCGATCGAATACAAGAATTTCTCGATCGATTAATCTTCATTATATAAAGCATTCGATCGACTGGAAAAGTAGTCGATCGAGCTATTTTGGCACATTTAGGCACTAAGACACCTTCTGAAACCAGCTCACACGTCTTCAAAGTGATAGATTCCAAGCTCCGGCTCCTTGTTCTCCATAAATGCATGCAAATGGGACGAGTTTAGGCTCTATTTATCTTCTTTTCGGTCTATTCCTGCAATTTACACAAAATGAACCAAAGTAGACTATTCGGGGGTATTTGTAGTTAGATGCCACGTAAAATAGTATAGAAATGCGTGTAAAAAGGATGTAAAAACCTTATATAAAATACACGCATCAGTCCCCCGTATACATACTAGCTTGGGGGGAGGCTAGCAAGTTTTGTAAGTTTTATTTGCTTTGCATTTTAGTTTATGTCTTGCAACCCATTAAATGTGACCTCTAGTTCTTCTTGTTTATGTGCTTTGAGCAATTTTTGTGGCTTAGTTGGGTTATTTCATTGTTGACACATTGAGGACAATGTTGTGTTTAGCTTGGGGGGGGGGGGATTGCATTTTCATTGTAGTGTAGTTTGCATGTAGTGTAGAAAATTTGAAAATTTTTGAGAGAAATTTATGCTTTTTGCTTACTTGTAGCCTACTTTCCCTCTTACTTATCCTAATGATGGCTTTTAGCTAATGATTTACTCGTTTATGATGGGATAATTGCTACATGGGGATGTCTTGACATAGTAGGTGGAAGATGTAAAATGAACCGAATAGGCTTGATCTTGACTATTGGCGAGCTACAAAATTGGTAAGGTAGAGCCTCTTTAGACTGATGCATCCATATCCGGTCTCTCTTAGGTGAGTGTAGGTGTCTCCTTATGATGTGTGTTTATCAAAACACATAAGTATGGTTCTCATGTCATCTCTTTATAAGCATGCATTCATTTGTTATAGTATTTTGGAGCCATTCACATGATAATAATTGCCTTCTTGGCCCCTTCACAAACATTTTTCCTAGCTACATTATAATTTGCCTACCTTGTTGAGCTAGTACCTTTGTTTGGTCTTGTTTGGGTCCTCATTTGAGATTTGGTTCAAAGTTTGGAATATCATGTGAGCTTGGTCTTAATGCTCAAGAAAAAAATGAAAGAGAGAAAAAAATGAAAGAGAAAAATGATGAATTGAAATGAAAGAAATTGAGAAAAAAAAAGATGAGAAGAAAAATGAAAAAAACATGAAAAGAAAATGAACAAAGAAGTATGAATTGAAAAGAAAAAGTGAAGAAGATTTTGATGTGAGAAACTCTCATGCATTATTCACATATTTTGGAGAGTTTACTTATGATTTGAATTGCAAATTGGGTTAGAATTGGGATTGAGCATCCTTACATTTGGTTGTTTCTAGCTTGATATTAGCTCCACAATCCATAATTCATTTGTTCCCCTTTCATACCCATTACATGATGCCTTCTTCCTACCCATTTGGCTTCTTTATCATGCTTGCATTTGATTGTTTTGGCTTATTAGTTTTGATTTATTACCATATTAGATTGCGGGCACATTGTTATAAGTCGAGGATAGTTGAGTGTTTATTCACAAAAATGTCCTTTCACATAAAAAAGAGTTTGAGTGCACCTTAAGAGTCCATAAGTCGAAAGATCATGCAAGAGCTTAAAGGTTCATTACAAGTTTTCCATGCTACGCCGTCATGTAAATCTCATCCATGTTTTGCTTTATTCCTTGCCCATGTTGTTTCGGGTTTTTAAATCATTATGCTTACCTTGTTTGGGATATTGCAATTGATGGGATATGGTTTATTCCTTGAGCACAAGCAAGGTCTTAGCTTGGGGGAGTTTGATAAGTGCATAATTTACATAGTTTTACCCCTTAGATTAGCTCCATTTTACATGTAATTTAGAACTTATCATAGTGTTTTGAGCTAATATTTGTTATTCTAGTTGCAATTGCTTGTTTCCACATGTTTTGTAGGAGTTTAAGCTTTTAGGAGCTACAATCTAACATAGATGCAAGCTAGAGTGAAAAAGCTAAGCAAGAGTAAGTATTGGACTAAGAGTATGAAGTTGCATGAGTTTTTGCATGAATATTTAATGGATTGAAGTAAGAATTATAAATGAAGTCAAATGCAAAGTCAAGCCCAAAATAAAAGTCCAAATTAAGGTGGAAGCTTTGGATGCTAAGGAGCTTTGGATGCTAAGATTAAGAAGCATTATCGGGTGATTAAAGGAGCATTAAAACATGAACATAGAGATTCCTCGAGCAATTAATCGAGGAATTAAGAAGAAATTCCCGGATAACCACGCCCCCGATCGGGGCTGGAAACCCCGATCGGGGTTGACCCTCTCTTGTAATTTTACGTTATGCCCCTATTTTCTTATAAATAGGGGCCTTAATCCGTCATTGGGATATCTTTTATCACGTCTTTCATATTCAATAATAGCCCTAAGCAATATTCTCTCATTAATTTTCATTTGTGTTTTCAATATTGTTAAGCATTTGATTGTTAAAGATTTGGTTATTTATATATTCAAGCATTTGGTTCTACTTTGTTCTTCTTTGCAAGTTCATTTCCAATTCGGTAATTCTAATTCTAGTTTGTTTAGTTTACGTTTCCATTGTTAGTTATCGCATAGTTTTCATCATTAGAACTTTTATATCACATAGTTTAGTCTTACATGATATGCTTTACCATTTAGTTTACATCATTTCCATTAGCATGTCTATCATTTCTTACAACAAAGTTTATAGTTTACATTTCGTCATGAGCAGCTAAATTCCTCAGTCTAGGGGCTAACGAAGCCATGCAAAATCAAATATGTAAAATGATAAATTAGGTTGATATAATATTGTCAAATTGTTTCTATCACAAGTTTGCATCGTCAGGTTTAATCTTTGTTTAAAGGCCTTATTCATTGATTAAGATTGTTAATCATTCTAAAAGTCAAGAGGCATGGAATCGGATTAGACTAAGCATGTGTAGTAGGACGACCTAGTCATAAACGAGAGTTTCTCTAGGACCCGGTCTATATTTGACACTAATATCGTAAGGTGGGTGTCTCTAAGCCTAAACAACTGACAATGTTGCTATTACCGAGTTTAACATAATCATATATTTACCTTTGCATGTGCGACCCAACTCCCTAGACTCCCTTTTATCATATAGTTTACATCTTAATATTTGTTAGTCATCAAACCAAACAACAAACAAACCCAAACGAAATCGACCTTGATAAGAATCTTTCCATAGCAATTCATAAATGCAATTCCCGTCTCCTTGTGTTCAAGCCCTATTACTACATTAATTTTTGTCTAGGGTAACTATCTTTGCATAGGTACATGATAGCCTATCAGAGACCTTATGTGCCTTCCCCTTCACAAAACTACGCTAAGAAGAGGTTTGTGCCAATAGTACATGAACCAAGAGTGCAAGAACCAAGAAGGCAAGAGCCAATTGGACAAGTATCCCAACCAAGCAATAACAACCTCAACTTAGAGAAAGCTCGCAAGTGCTTCAATTGTAAGCAAGCCTTACACCCCAGACTTGGATGCTACAATCGACCTTTGATTTGCTACATTTGTAAGAAGCCCGGACATCATGCCAATGCTTGTCCCAAAAAGAAGGATGATCCTACTCCTTAAGCCAAGTCAAGAGGAACTATCTATGTCATGAGTCGAGCCAAAGCCACCGCTCATCCTGACATCATTATGGGTATGTTCTTAATTTTTGATCAACCATGCCTTATTCTTTTCGATATCGGCGCATCCTTATCTTTTATTTCTTCCAAGTTTTCGGAAAAGTTACCTCTTGAGCCTATACCTAGTGAGGATACCCCTATATCCTTACCATCCGGAGAGATCATCTCATGTTCCTATTCTTTTCTCGATGTCCCTATCTTAATCTCGGAAATTCTTTTCCCCGCTAACCTACTCCGTTTTCCCCTTGAGGGATTCGATGTGATTTTGGGTATGAATTGGTTGTCTAAATATGATGCAAGATTCGAGTGTATAGGTCAAAATATTTGCCTCAAAAGTCCGCAAGGAACCCGTGTTTCCTATAAAGGAGTCCGTTCTCAAGAAGGTGTGAAGTTGATTTCCGCTTTGAAGTTGATGAGTGTGGAAAGGAAAGGTCACAAAGTGTTTTTGTGTGCGGTGACTTCTACCTCTCCTTCTTTGCCGGAGCTTGAAGAAGTGCCCGTGGTTTGTGAATTCGCCGATGTTTTTCCCGAGGAGTTGCCCAGGATACCTCCCGAGCGTGATGTGGAATTTTCTATCGACCTTGTACCCGGAACCGGACCGATCGCTAAAGCTCCCTACAGTTTGGCACCAACCGAACTTAAAGAGTTAAGGAAGCAACTTGATGAGATGATTGAGAAAGGATTTATTCGACCTAGTGCCTCACCTTGGGGTGCTCCTGTTCTCTTTGTGAAGAAGAAAGATGGATCCATGAGACTTTGCATTGATTATCGTGAGCTCAACCATGTTACTATCAAGAACAAGTAACCTCTACGAAGGATTGAAGACTTGTTTGATCAACTCAAAGGTGCTTTTACTTTTTCCAAGATTGATTTCAGATCCGGTTATCATCAAATCCCCGTTCGTGATTCCGATATTCTGAAAATTGCCTTTAGCATGAGATATGGACATTTTGAGTTTAAGGTGATGCCCTTTGGTTTAACCAATGCTCCCACTATCTTCATGGACTAAATGAACCGAAATTTTAGTGAGTTATTGGACAAGTGTGTTGTGGTCTTCATCGACAATATTCTTATCTTTTCTAAGTCCGAGGAAGAGCATGCTCATCATCTTCGTATTATGTTAGAGGTTCTTCGTCGTCAAAAGTGGTTTGCCAAATTTTCCAAGTGTGAATTTTGGTTGTCTAATGTGTCTTTTCTTGGTCATGTGATATCCAAGGAAGGTGTTATGGTGGACCCTTCGAAGATTGAAGCCATGATGGAATGGAAGAGCCCGACCAATGTTGGTGAGATCCGTAGTTTCTTGGGTTTGGCGGGTTACTACCGTCGCTTTGTGAAGGATTTTTCTAAGCTTGCTAGACCGATGACTCAACTTTTTAAGAAAGAGACCAAGTTCTTGTGGACCGAAGCTTGTGAGGAAGCGTTGCAAGAGTTGAAGAGAAGGTTGACTACCGCTCCCGTTTTGAGCTTACCTGAGGATGGAGTGGAGTTTGATGTGTTTTGTAATGCTTCTAAGATGGGTTTAGGTTGTGTTCTTATGCAAAATAGGAGGGTTGTTGCTTATGCTTCATGATAATTGAGAGTTCATGAAGTGAACTACCCTACTCACGATCTTGAGTTAGCCGCCGTTGTTCATGCCTTAAAGATGTGGAGACATTACCTCATTGGAGTTCATTGCTGTATCTACACCGATCATAAGAGTTTAAGGTATATTTTCGCCCAAAAAGAGTTGAATATGAGATAGCGTCGTTGGTTGGAGTTAGTGAATAACTATGATTTGGAATTTTTATATCATGAAGGAAAGGCAAATGTGGTTGCCGATGCTCTTAGTAGAAAGTCAACTTATTCCTTGAGTGTTATCCGTGTGCTTCCTGATGACCTTTGTGCTGAGTTTCGTAAGTTAAGTTTGAAAATTGTGGAAAGTGGTTTTGATTACCTTGGTGCTATGGTGGCCGAACCCGTTATTCTTCGTGAGATTCGTGATAACCTAGTGGATGATGCTACTTTCAAAAGATTTCAAGCAAAGCTTCTTGAAGGGAAAGCTAAAGATTATGAGATTGATGCTAGTGGATATCTTCGTTACCAAAGCCTCATATATGTCCTCGATGTTGTTGAGTACTTGAGAAAGAGAGTTCTTGAGGAAGCTCACTTATCCCCTTATTCAATTCATCCCGGAGGAGACAAGATGTATAAAGATTTAAAGCTTCATTTTTGGTGGCCTCACATGAAGAATGGCATTGTAACTTATGTTGGGAAATGCCTTACTTGTCAACAAGTGAAGATTGAGCATAAGAGACCCGGAGGTTTGCTACAACCGTTGGATGTACCTTTGTGGAAATGGGAGTCCATCTCCATGGATTTTTTTTTGGCTTTGCCTAAGACCGTTGGTGGAAAGGATGTCGTATGGGTGATTGTGGATAGATTGACCAAGTGTGCTAGGTTCATCCCTATCACAGAAACTTGGAGTTTAGATAGACTTGCTAGTGCCTATGTTGAGGAGATTATTCGTTACTATGGTGTTCCTAAGGAGATAATGTCGGATCGTGACCCGAGATTTTGTTCGATATTTTGGAAGGCCTTATAAGATGCTATGGGTAGTAAGTTGTTGATGAGTACCGCTTTTCATGCCGCTACCGATGGTCAAACCAAAAGGACAATTCAAACCCTTGAATATTTGTTGCGCATTTGTGCCCTTGATTTCCTTATTAGTTGGGAGAAGAGCCTACCTTTGGTGGAATTTTCCTAAAACAATAGTTATCATGCTTCTATCAAGATGGCTCCTTATGAAACCTTATATGGAAGAAAGTGCCGTAGTCCGATTGTTTGGGATCAAGCAAGTGATGTTCGTGATCTAGGACCCGACAAGCTAGCCGAGATAATTGACCAAGTGAAGATCATCCGAGAAAGAATGAAAGCCGCTCAAGATCGCCAAAAGTCTTACGCCGATGTTCGCCGTCGACCCTTGGAGTTTGAAGTTGGTGATAAAGTGTTCTTGAAAGTATCCCCGATGAAAGGAGTAAAGAGATTTGGAGTCAAAGGAAAGTTGAGTCCAAAGTACATTGGACCCTATGATTTTGTGAAAAGGATTGGTCTTCACTTGGATTTACCCCTGAGTTTGGGTAAAGTTCATAATCTGTTCCATGTGTCTCAACTTAGGAAGTACATTAGCGACCCAAGTCATATGTTGTAAAATGAAATTCCCGAGCTTGAGCCTAGTCTTTCTTTTGAAGAAAGACCATTTGTATTTTGGATAAGAAAGATAAGAAGTTAAGGAGTAAAGTTGTCACCTTCACTACTACAGAAATAGGCTTAGAGAACTGTTGAAATTAGCATTAGAGAACGCCTCTAAGGCGTTCTTCAACTCAGTGTTCTCTAAAGCTTAGAGAACTGTTAGATGAGGCGTTTTGTATTCAGAGTCATAGAGAACGGCTCAAATGAGCTTTAGAGAACACCTGATAAGCGTTCTCTTTTCCTAGGAAAAGAGAACGGTTGAGTAAGCTAACAGTTCTTTATCCCTTTTGTTTTTTTTTAAAAAAAAATTATTGATGATACTTGGATAAAATTAATATATTTGTTCTCATTAAAATCAAATATTTATACCAATACACTTGTTTCACAACCTGCAAATTAACTAGGTCTTACTCTGTATTACATAACTTCAAAACATAAGAAATCATAACGAAGTATAAATCAGGGAGGTTAAATTGAGGGAGCATAAGAAAATTACCATAACAATCGCAAGCATCTTTTTCTATAGCAATCACACAAGAAATTTGAACTCATTTGCTCTAGCCATCTCCCTTCATCTCCACCTAATAAAAACGACAAAGATATTAAACCACCTTCAATGATACAATAATTTGGTGATCACATAAGAGACTTAATACTATCTAATTCTTAGCAAGGTATACTTTGAAGCAATGCATCAAAAATTATATATTCGACCAGGTCGACCACGTGCTTGTAATGATGCAACCAAACAATTTGGGTAGAGACACGATCATTCAAGTAAAAAGGTCAAGCCTACGAAGAGTCAAATGTATATCCATCATATGTTTCAGCAAGTAGAACAAAAAAAAAAGTCCAGACCTTGCGAGAAACTTAGACAAGAAGCCAAATGATCTATCTTTATCCAATTTATATTAGCATCTTCTATCTTAGACTTGGAACAAGAAACTTTAAGCCACCAATAATCCTTTGAATAAGGCACAAACAACACAGTCGGATAAGAGTTAAATTAGGAATTTTGTACTTGTATAATTAACAAGTCAAGTGCGTCTAACTCGCTTATAGCTAGATAAGAATAGAATAGATCGATGGATATACCATTATATAGCTGTAGATAAAATACCAGACGAACATACCATTGTATAACTAACAAGTCAGCCAAAAATAATCGAGAAAATATTGTGTACATAAATATTTTGGCAAAAGCCAAAGAATGTTAACAACATCCAAATAGATAACTCTCCAAATAGATAACTCGATTGACTAGCGGTAAATAAGAATTCCACGGTAATTATGAGATAGTATAAGTCGCTGACATTAATCTTAAAAGTAACACATCTCGTAGTCTAAATATTTGAGCAAGAAAACTGAGAGCTGAGATATATTCAAATTATTGATAAAATCTGCACCCGAAAAAAAAAAAAAAAAAAAAAAAAAAAAAAAAAAAAAACCTACATACATCAATGTACTTTGGCAATCTTAACACCCTTAAATGCTTATTTCTATCTATGCAACAAGATATGGTAGCTTCATAGGTAAATGTTTCATAGCCTCGATATTGTGTGTTCTTCTCCTTGAATTGTTTATCAGTCCCTGTGATACAACAAGAGGTATGGTTGGATAAGTGGCAATCATGGAATTACAGCAAGCATTCTGCAAACCTATTTGAATTAGTGGCGTAAAAATAATTTCTTGTAGAGTATCCAATAAGGAATAGCGGCGACCAATATTTAGCAATTAGACTGTAGACAATTAGGATAATTTTGACAAGAATTTAACAAGAACAGAAAAGAGTAGATGAAATACTAGTAGGATTGATGTAAGAGGTGTGAAACAACAAGACAAATTGGGAAGAACCGCAGCTTGAACACAAATACTAATAGTTTGTATCAACTTACCAATTGAAAACGAACAACAGATCGAACACAAATTGGGAATTAGGGTTTACTTAAAATGAAATTGAAAACGAAAAATTAGACAAGAATAACCAACTTACCAATTGAAAAGAACAAAAATGATGAAGGAGTTAACGTAGTGCAGTAGAGCGAACGAAGACCGGACGTAGCGGTGCACGAAATTTTTAGGGCGAACCGCCTAAAAGAGAAGTAATCAGAAAATAAAACAAAAAGGATGAAGGAGGTGAGTGGTATGTGTGCATCATTCAATTCAATATTCAATATAACAAATTAATAATTAATAATTTATAAATTAATACTAATATTAATATAATAATAGAAGTAGGAATAAGCGCTTCCTTGTACCCATCACATAGATAATGTTTATTACCACAGGTGTTCTATATTTTAGTTTTAAATAACAGTTTTGTGTTGGGAGCGTTCTCTATTAATCTAGAAGACGCTTATCCAATTAAGGTGTTCTCTATCTAGTGTTACTTATTCCATTAATTGTAGTAGTGCTTAGTGAAAGTTTTGTGGAAGTGCGGTAACGTGGAAAAAGTGACATGGGAACCGGAAGCTTCTATGCATATTAAGTACTCGGAGTTGTTTTCTTAAGGTAATCTCCCTTACTTCAAGTTTTGAGGGCGAAACCTTTTAAAAGGAGAGGTGATTGTAACACCCACCCTTTTCGTATAATAGCTATAAAAATATTTTAAATTATTTTATTTAATTAATTTTATTTCAAACATAATTTTTATTAAAGCTATGATTTTAAAGCGTAATCTATATAAAATATATATATTAGTCAGATAGGAATAATAATGATAATAATTATTATTATTATAATAATAATAAAATTCCGTCTTAAGTTATAGTAGATTTAAGACGTATTTCCGTCTAGCACAAGACCGTCACATTTCCACATATGAGACTAGATTAATCTCGACCTATCCCATACCGACAACACATCCCTTACCTTTTGCACCTAACTAACTTAATAATAATTTTTACACTTACTCTCACCCTCACTCTCAATTGGGACCGGCCAATCCAAGCATTCCCCTTCCTTTTGCTTCTTTCTTTTCGAAACATTACCCAACAAACAACAAAACAAACAGTGACCACAAACTCCATTTTTTCGACCCTTCAAGCTCAAATTCCGACCTCGTTTCTCAACCGTTTCCCTTAATTTTTCCGCCATTCTCTTTCTCTTTCCGTCCTTCAACTTTCTAGGTAATAAAGTCTCACTCTTGTAGAGGTTTCAAAATCAACCATCTTATAAAATTTTCGACTTTTAGCTCAAATACTTCATTTCCTTCTTTATAGGTGAAGAATTTGAAGACTCGGAGGGAGACTCGTACATTGTGGAGCATTCGCTTGAAGATTGAAGAGCATTCGAGGTAACGGTGATAGATTACTCCACAAAGTGTCGAAATTTCGTCCCTCTTACTCGGTTTTTCACTCCTTGGTCTTAAAGTTTGGTTCTTTGTGTTTTTTTTTCATATAAATGGTTGAACATGTCGGAATAATACTCGACTTCTGTGCTTACTTAAAGTGTTTTAATGTCGTATGTTTACATGACGAATTTCAGTCTTAATGTGCTAGTAAATGGCCCTGTTTTGGCACGCGTTTTGGGCAGGGGATTGGACTGTCTTTGGGGCGGTTTTGCTATGTACTTCGGGACTGTTTTTGAGTTGCTTTATACTTGTGAATTTCTGTTTTAAACCCGCCTCAAATGTTGTCTTAGTATGACTCGGTTTTGGACTACTTGAGCTTTGTTTATTACCCACATAGACAGGTGGTTATGGCCTGCTCTGTGGGTCTATTTTAGGCCGGCTTTTGGTGGTTGTTTGGGTGGTTGTTTGGGTGGTTGTTTGGGTGGTTGTTTGGGCTGTTGTTGGGCGGATATTGGTAGCTATTTTGGGTGTGTGTAAGTGGTTGTTTTCAATAGAAGTGTCGATGTGTATTTCCGTCTCAAGCATACTCATGAATTCGCCTTGTTATTTATATGAAATGTTGCGATTAGGTAAATGTTTGTGTAGTGGGTTGGACCGTCTTAAAGGTGTTGGCCACGGTTTGTGGCTGGCCGTGGGGGACAGGCGGTGGACAAGGCTGGGAAGGGCTGATGGCTGGTCGTGGGGTGGTGGTTCTGCCATGGCCTGACTGCCTTTAAGGTGGTCTCGGGTGGGAGGATCATGGATACACCATGTTCCCATCTCCCTTTGTCTTCTTTTGTGTTGATATGCCTTAAAACATGTATGATCCCATGTTTAGTTGTAATTCAATTCATTTATATCTTATTTAATATGATTAACTGTTTATGTTCTTTGTTATATTCGTTTTGACGTTTTGTTGCTGAGAGAACCTTGAGTTACTCCCCACTGACTGTGGCTTTCATGTTTACATGAATGATAGGTTGGTGAAGATGCTTATGTGGGGTAAGACGTGTGAGCTAGCGATTACCTTGGACTTTTAGATTTCTTATTCACCGCTTAGACTCGCCTCTTTTATTATGTCATTTGAGGGATATATTTTCCCCACCTTTTGACCATTTTATTTGTATGAACCTATGTTTTTATTTCCACATACTTTTCCCGTTGAATTATTGTGACTACCGCATGCTAAACTCTATCTACTAAATAAAATTTTTTAAAATTCCTCATTTTCCGCATATATTTAGTAGTTTACATTCCACTTTATCACGGGGCGTCAAAAAATTGGTATAATCTGTATAGAACTTTTACGTGTTTTTTTATTGTATATATCTCAACTTTGAACATAAATTATTACTCCTTGCCTCTTCAAGAATGTACTTTCAATTTTTTGTTTAAAATCTTTATTACCCAGACTTTTGAATGGACTCTATGCCGGTACTCGATAGTCGGTACCATGATGTTTCATAGGTTTCACTTCAGTGACTTAGAAATTTGATCAATTTATTACTAATGTCATCTTTGTTTTGAAACTATTCGCACTTTGGTGTTCTAACATGTAACATAGTCAAAATTAAAAAAACTAATGACACTAGCAAGCATATTTGAAAGGTGCAGATTTATACTCCCTCCATTCAACTCCACATGACCCTTTTCTATTTTACACACTATTCACAAGTGAGCATTCACTATCAATTTTCTCTCAATACGTAAGTGAAAATATATTCATGTGAGATCTTCTTTGATTCGTCTTTACGAGTACATTAAAAATATCTAACTTTTAAAATTTTAGCAAATACGTAGCTAACGATATTTACCGCGTAAAACACGCGTTGGCAAACGTGAAAAAAGAAAAGGGCCTTGTGGAGTTGAATGGAGGGAGTATTCAATAAGATACTTTGGTGAGTTTTTAGAATAATTTTACAAGTAAATCTACTTTATATGCTTAAAGACGTGTGGTTTAGTGTAAATTTTAGTTATGCATATCCCGTCTCAATTATTTATTTATCTTTAATTAGAATACCTTAAGGTCACTAAATTCAAAAACTACAATCACTGAAGGCACCTCAATCAGATGTGTAAAATTGCGAGATTTTAAAAGGACGATTAGCTTAAATCTCATGTGAAATTTTTTATAAAGGCTTTTGTTGATAACAATGATTTTATCGCGTAGAGTGAATTCGATAATACAAGGTTGCTTTCATAGATAGTGGTTAAAATTTACACAAAATAATATTGTTATGGTTTGCAGGGTACATTCGAGTACATTGGTACATCGATACAAACACATCAATGAGAAATACAACTTGATATACTTGACGAATTGGCAGATATAAGTTGTGCTTCAATGGAGACCAGCAGCAAGTTAGCCGGTCCGGATTCTCTCCATTACCCTTCTTTCCATTATCTATCCATTACTTATTAATGGACCGGAATGCTTCTGGGGACAAAATGAAGCACAAATTCTTATTTGTGACGGAGGGTATCCGTCACAAATAAGAGACGGGTACCATATTGTCTCACAAAAAACCCATAGGGGGTGAGAGAAGAAGGAGCACATGGGGTGGGTGCCCACCTTGTCCCCTCTACCCATTTCCACTCACAAAATACCCGTCGCAAGATCCGACCCGTCACAAGCAAGACTTATTGAGAATGAAGAGCCTAGATTAGTTTTGGGCACTTCAATCTCCATCTCAATTTGTATACAATCTTGATAAATCTAAACCGTTAATTTTTTCTTCAAATCAAATTATACCTCCATTAATAGGTAATGAAGAGGAGGAGGTAATCGAGATGATTCATATGTCAAGTCAACAACCCCGGGCCCAAGTCGTAAACTCGCGTTTCTTTTTACACAACCTTATACGGAGTATTTGTTGTTGATTTTAAACTACTCATTGCTTTTTGCCTATTTCAAGGTCTCAAAAGTCTGAAATCGACCACTATTTGTAGACATTTATCATTATTTGTATAGTTTTTAAATGCTTCGCAGTAAAATATTAAAATTGAATAGTTGTCTTATAATTTGGCAACTACTCTGTATGACTTCAAGTTAGGTTTTATTCCTCTATGTCTTCCCGTTCCGAGTTTTCTTTTGGTTTCGTTATTTGTAATTATAGTCAAAGACTACCATATTTTTTTAGTAGTCATTCATCTTTACTTAATAAATGAACTTTTCAAGTGATATTAAAATCTCTATCTCCATATAAAAAAATAATAATAATATAGAGTAATAAAATTACTTTAGCATTAGTAGATAAAATAAGATAAGTTGTGGTATACGAGCTTTAAGTATTTGTTTTTCGTGCAAACATAACTGAGATAGAATTTAATTATCTAATTAAGTGAACACGAACAACGTTATCATTTGTTTTATATCTCACTCGCTTATCAAATAGTGATAATTATTGAGAGAGATAAAGGAAGTATATAATAACTAAATATTACACTGGTATGATCCAGACAACGCCCGGGCTTGAAGTACATAATATCGCTTGAAAAGTTCCTCATTTATGTTATTTGGAAATTAAGAGCACGCTAATTAAAAGTTAGATTTTAGGCATCTATTGGAACTTAAATTTCAAACCATATTATAACAGTGATATTAGAATATTCAACTTTTGCTAAGAGTCTCAATGATATAAAACTACTATATTAGAAAATTCAACTTCTGCTAAGAGTCTAAATTATATAAAATTTCAAGAAGATATGTAATTTTTTGCACCAATAAACATCAACTTTATTTTTTTTAACAATTTCTTAAAGATTAGAATTTTTTAATGAACTTTTGGGGAACAGAACATAAACTACATACATCCAAGGTATGTTATATAGTCTGGAACTACAACAGACAGTCCGTTCCTACATAAAAACTACAAAGAATCCTTATCAGATTTTCAAACCTAGCATAAGTTATAGGTAAGGTAAAACTCTAACTAGTTTACGCTTTCTTACTCTTAGAGTTGTGCGACCTATGGGATATGGTTCGAGAACTTAGTCGAATACGCAATATAAAATATTGCATAAGAAAGTATTACGACTTAGAAATCTAAACAAAATTGAAAATTTAATATGACATTGACTGAGAAAGGTTAATTGGAAATATAATAGTAGTAATTTGCATTATGAAGCACCGATTTCGGTTCAAATTTGGAAAATATTGGATTTCCAATGGTCGTGAACTGCATAAAAGTCGCAATAAATCAAATTCTTCTATTATATTCGTTATAAAAATGTTTTCAAAGCAACAATTTCAAGTAAAATATTCACAAATTATTTTTGATATTACCCGGCCAACAGCCGGGCATGAAATCTAGTATATACTTAAAAGATGAACTTTTTGAGCCATATTAGAGGTCCAAAATTTTGGAATTATTAAGTAATTAAATAATAAGTTATTAAATAGAAATATAATAATGAGTTAAAAACTGGATAGGATAAAATTGTATCAAAACTCAGAATTATTAATTTGTCTATTAGACTCCAACTATTTTCAAATTCTGTAACTTATAAGATAATTATTAAGATTTTATAAAATGGATTTTTCTAAAATATGCCCAATAAGCACATGATAAGACTTATCTAAATTTATAGTAATGGTCCTAATTAATCTATTCTCTCTCCTAGAATACTTCCTCACCCAATCGTGTGTGGAGAAAAATAAGGAAGGGGTGATTGTAATTAAGACAATTTAGGAAATTTGAATAAATTAATAAAACAATTACGATTAACCTATGCCTAAACCATTTATTATCATGGGTCCATTGGACACATTTTAGAAAAACCCATTTATAATTTATAAGATAATTATTAATAAATCATATTCTAATATTCTAATAAATCATATTCTAATATTCTACCAGAGTTGAGCAAAACCGGGTACCCGATACGGTTTTCAAAACTGTATCGGGTACCCGGTTTTTAAAAACCCATTTTTTGGTTCCGGATACGGTACATTTTACCGAGTATACGGTTTTCGGATACCCGGTTAAACCGTATATACGAAATGCGGGTACACGAATACAGTTTTTGAATTTCCATTAAAAGCAATGAAAAAAAATAGAAACACAAATACCTCAAATGATGAATTCAGTACTCATTGCAAATTTGCAATGTCTGCTTTAAGGCCAAATAAAGGCCTGCCAACTTACAAGTTCCAAGTTAAAAGTCCAAAAAATACAAAGCTCAATTCGAGAATACACCCAAATGGTAAATATTACTAGAAGTCTTACAAAAAATCATCTACCAAATACGCAATACAATCAAAGTGTCTAATACGCGAAACAAAACGAAGCAATGGCTAGGCTAAGTAGTAAGGCTTCAATTCTTCAAGATTCTGTTTCCTCATCGATCATGATGACAGGATGTTGTAAGATCAAGTCTTTCATTACTACAATTACAAATCAACAAAAACAATCATACATTGAAATTTAAGGAGATACAAAAAAGTAAAACTTCAAATATAAAAACAAAGTTTGAAATAATATTCAACCTTCTTGTAGTTTTTCCATTTCATTCAAGGCATCTTCTATGACAAGAGGAGAATTAGTAGTCCGGAGCCAATCTTGTGCACATATAAGGGCCTCCACCGTTGATGGAGCTAAGGAAGTACGAAATGAATCTAATATTCGACCTCCCGTGCTAAAAGCCGACTCGGAAGCTACGGTAGAAACCGGAATGGCAAGCACATCTCTAGCCATCAAAGAAAGTTTGGGATATCTTTTTTTATTATCTTTCCACCATTGAAATATATTAAAAGATGGATCCCTACTTTCCCGGTCATCTTTTAAATACTTCTCCCACTCCAATTTTTTCACAACTTCGCCACCCATTTCTGTTTCAAACTTATCACCCATAAGGGAATCAAAATTAAACATATCATTAATCTCACACTCTTTTGACTTGACAACCTTAGAAGTGATAGAAGTAGAACTTGAAGAGCTTGAAGCTTCTTTGGCAGGAGTAGGAGCAGCATAGAAGTCGAAAAGAGATTGGAAAAAGTAACTAATATTCAAGGACAACAGTTTACCTTTTTCCTGGCCATATGCTTTTTTCACCATCCAATAAACATACCCAAACTTCCATCTTGGGTCAAGGATTAGAGACACAAACAAAAGCAAATTGAGATTCTCAATTTTACCCCAATATTTGTCATATTTCACCTTCAATTTTACTGCCATATTTTTAATGCCTTCATTTTCACGGAGAAGATGTTCGGATATTACTTGTCCAACACCAAATATCACATCTACATAGCTATTACTAATGACATAACGGGATCCCGACATTTTCAAAGTGGCATCATAAAAAATTTTCAAGAAAGGTAGAAAGTAAGACACTTCTTTCCAATCATCAGCTAAAAGGGGTTCATTAAGCTTTCTCATTTCTTTTTGAAGTTGAGTGTCTTTATTAAGCAACAAACCAAATGCCTTTTTAAACTTCATGGCAGTGTCTAACATCAAATAAGTGGAGTTCCACTTAGTCTCAACATCTAAGCATAAAAGACTTTTAGTAGAAATTTTTTCCTCACGAGCACAAGCCATAAACTTTTGGTTCTTGTCGGCGAAGACCTTACAAATTTAACTAAAGTTCGAATTTTGAGAATTGACGTTTCTAGATCAGTCAAACCCTCTTTCACAACTAAGTTCAAGATATGAGATGCACATCTCATATGCAAATATTTACCTTCCATAACATCACATTCTGAATTATTGAACTTCCTCCTTAAATAATCAACAGCAACATCATTGGAACTAGCATTGTCTACGGTTACCGTCATGACATTTTTCAAGTCCCCACTCGAAAGACATTTCTCAACACTTTGACCAATGACCAATGACCTTACCCGAGTGACCCGGAATCTTACAAAAATTAAGGATCCTTTTATGCAAATTCCAATTGGGAATCAATAAAATGAACAGTTAAACACATGTACCCTAAATTTTGGCCCGAAGTCCAACAATAAGTTGTGAGACAAACTGTAACACCCCCATACTCCGAGTGCCTTACCAGGACCACTCAGGTATGAAGATATCACCATCTCGGTCGCCCGAGGTATGATAATCAAATAGACAAAACGGAAACAACATTTATTATAAATAGTTTAATGATGAATACAATCCTCAAAACCAAACCAAAGTACAATACATTATTCCAAACTATCTGTTCTCAACTGAAATGTAAATAAATGCTAAACTACAGCGGAAGACTCTATCGTCATGTCGTGGCCATCCCAGCTATCCCAGTACTCATCTATATACCTGCTCAATATCTGCTCACCATCCCCGAATGGATCACCGCAGGTTTTACAAAACAACACCGGGGTCAGTACTAATCACACAATCAATATAAACAACAATAATAAGACAAACATACAAAATTGAACAATCACACACACATACACACACCACCAACTCCCATCATCTCAATCTCGACTGTCCACCGGACCACCACCAATGGGGGACCGCAGCCGTTCCCACCTAAGCCCCGCTCATCGTACGAGCGATAACCCCGTCCATTAATGTGCACATCCCCTTTCGTGGCGGGTTCCACGAAGGGCGAAACTAGGGCGTGAGATCACTCCCGCAAGTGACCCCACTCAGCCGAGAACGCATCTCGAGAACCATCAACAAACACAACCACAATCACAATCACAATCACAATCATCATATCAAACAACTAACTACAGCACATCACCAATATCCCATTATGGGACTAATACCGAGTAGAAATCCTACCGGAAAGCACAACACGCAGACGGTATCTACAAATTGTATCAAAACGGCTCCTCTACGAATTCTCCTCCTACCATACAACACATAGATGCTACCATTCAAATACTACTCATAAAAACCCCCAATTCCTAAATTAGGGTTTCACCAATCTTAACAAAACATTATATAAATTATATTAAAAGCTTACCCTCGACGCAAGGAATCCAACGACACGAACTACGATACGAACTGACCGTCTGAACTCCGAGAATTGTCAAGAACGCGATTAGGAAGAAGACTAGTTGCTTTCTCTCTTAAACAGGTTTTAGGTTTTGTAAAAAGTGATTTAGAACAATGACGAATATGTTTAAATACCTTAATCGCGTAATTAACAAAACCCGAGAAAACTCCCCCGTAAAACCGGACACTCGATCGAGTACCCAAGGTACTCGATCGAGTACCCCCCTACTCGATCGAGTGCCCCAGCTACTCGATCGAGTGCCCAACAGGTCAGAAACTATTTTATTTCGCCACTTACCCTTACTCGACAGAGTAAGGGCTACTCGATAGAGTACCCCCAAGACTATAAATACGGAGTATTACAGTCTTCCCTCCTTAAAAGGAACTTCGTCCCCGAAGTTCAAACCACTACTAAACAAAGGTACTCCCATAAGCCTCCCGACTCGAAGGTCAGACAAAACACCACGTAAAGCATGATACTAACCCAACTTATCCCGACAAACATACCGACACAACATATAAAAGGGGTGTAAAAACTCTTAAAAACTCTCGCGATCATCTCCTACCCCCCTAAAAGAAACAAGGTTACGTCCCCGTAACCATACATACCTGATCAAAAAGGAAAGGGTAACGCTCTTTCATGATATCCTCCGCCTCCCATGTAGCTTCCTCAGTCTCGTGATTAGACCAAAGGATCTTAAGCAAAACTGTCTCACCACTCCTGGTCTTTCTAACCTTTCGGTCTAGGATCTGCTTAGGCACCTCCAGATATGATAAAGACTCATCCACTCTAAGCTCTCTCCTCCAACACATGTGACGGGTCACTCACATACTTCCGCAGCTGCGATACATGAAACACATTATGTACTCTCTCTAACGCCGCTGGTAAAGCCAAACGATAAGCAACTTCCCCAACTCGCTCTAAGATCTCATAAGGCCCTATAAACTTCTGGCTTAGCTTGCCTTTCTTCCCAAATCTCATAACTCCGCGCCTAGAGACACTTTCGAAGAACCTTGTCCCCAACCTCGAAACTCTATGTCCCGACGATGTAGATCTGCATAACTCTTTTGTCAATCCTGAGCTGCTCTCATCCTTTCCCTGATCATCTTAATCTGTTCCACCATTTCATGCACCATCTCTGGTCCTAAGACCACTGCCTCAGCACTATCGTCCAAACAGATCGGACTCCTACATCTCCTCCCATACAAAGCCTCAAACGGTGCCATACCAATACTAGTGTGATAGCTGTTGTTGTAAGAAAACTCTATCAAGTCCAACCTCTGCTCCCAGCTACCACCAAAATCCATCACACAAGCTCGCAACATATCCTCAAGAGTCTTGATTGTTCTCTCGTCAGTCTGCGTCTGCGTCGCGAGGATAAAATGTCAGTGTACTCATCTTCAAAGTCGTTCCCAACGATTCCTGCAACTCCTTCCAAAACCTCGATATAAACCTCGCATCTCTGTCCGACACTATGTCCTTAGGGACTCCATGTAACTTAAGCACGTTCTTTCGATAGGCCATAGCCAATTGTGCCTTAGTCCATGTATCTTTCATTGGAACAAAGTGAGTGACTTGGTCGACGATCCACTATCACCCAAATCATATTGTTACCTTGTTGACTCTTAGGCAAACCCACAATGAAATCCATGGAAATGGATTCCCACTTCCACTCAGGCACCTCCAAAGACTGAACCTTACCTTGTGGTCTTCTCTGTTCCCCTTTAACTCTCTGGCATGTCAAACAACGGGACACAAACTCAGCTGTCTCTTTCTTCATCCCAGGCCACCAAAACGTTTTCTTCAAATCTTTGTAAAGCTTGTCTCTACCCGGATGCACTGAATATGGTGTGCAATGCGCTTCTGTCATGATCGTCTTTTTCAACTCCTCATCGTTAGGAACACACCACCTACCATCAAACCTCAAGCTACCATCTCGTATGAATGGAAAAGCGGGACGCCGCCCCCTTTCTCTACTCCAGCTCTCCACTCCACTATCTTAGGATCCAAAGCCCGCTTATCCCGAATGTCATCATAAAACTCCATATGTCTTGTCATATCACCCATAGCATCTCCTTTCCGCATCATATGAATCCCAAAGCTCGCTACCTCATCCCTCAACCTCATCAAAGATAGAGCCGTACACAAGGAATGTACACTCTTTCTACTCAAAGCATCAAAGAACAACATTGGCCTTCCCTTCATGGTAGATGATTTCCATGTCGTAATCACCAATCAGCTCCATCCACCTCCTCTGTCTCATGTTCAACTCCTTCAGCGTGAAGATGTACTTGAGACTCTTGTGATCCGAAAATACCTTAAAGATTGCTCCATAAAGGTAGTGCCTCCAAATCTTGAGAGCAAACACCACCGCACCCAACTCCGTGGTCATGAGTAGGGTAGTTCTCCTCATAAGGCTTCAACCGCCTAGAAGCATAGGCAATCACTTTACCATTCTCGCATCAACACACATTCTAGCCCATTCTTCAAGCATCGGTATAAACCTCGAAATTCTCGCTCCCTTCAGGCAATGCCAAGACAGGAGCTGTGGTCAAACGCTCCTTTAAGGTTTGGAACGCCGTCTCACAACTCTCATCCCAACGAAACCTGTTCTCTTTCCTCATCAACGCTGTCATCGGTCTAGCTATCTTGGAGAAATCTTTCACGAACCGTCCAGTATCCAAATAAACCCAAGAAACTCCTCACCTCAAAGAACATTCTTTGGTGCTTCCCACTTTGTCACACCCAATCTTCGCCGGATCCACACTACCCCATCTTTAGAGATTACATGCCCCAGAAAAGCAACTTTCTCTAACCAGAACTCACACTTGGACAGCTTAGCATACAACTCGTGATCTCTCAAAGTCTGCAACACAATCCTCAGATGCTCCTCATGCTCCTCCTTAGTCTTAGAGTAGACTAAGATATCATCGATAAACACCACCACGAACTGGTCCAAGAACTGTCTGAAGATCCTATTCATCAAATCCATAAACACTGCCGGCGCATTAGACAACCCAAATGGCATCACCACATACTCATAATGGCCATACCTCGACGTGAAAGCTGTCTTCGGTATGTCCACATCTCTAATCTTCACCTGATGGTACCCCGACCTCAAATCAATCTTAGAAAAGACTGTTGCACCACTCAACTGATCAAACAGGTCATCTATCCTTGGCAAAGGATACTTGTTCTTTATCGTCACTCGGTTCACTCCCCCCGTAATCTATGCACGACCTCAAGCTCCCATCTTTCTTCTTCACAAACAGAACTGGTGCTCCCCAAGGTGATACACTTGGTCTAATGTATCCCTTCTCTATCAGATCATCCAACTGCTTCCTAAGTTCCTCCATCTCCTTAGGACCCATACGGTACGGTGCCTTGGAGATTGGCCCCGTCCCTGGCTTCAACTCTACGGTGAAATCTATCTCCCTCTTCGGTGGCAACCCCGGAATCTCCTCCGGGAAAACATCTGCAAACTCTCCCACCACTGGTATCTCGTCAACTGCCGGGCTCTCTATCCGGTCATCTCTCACATGGCACAAGATCAGAGGACATCCCTTCCTCAGATAAGACTTCAAGGTAACAGCTGCAATCAACTTAACTTTGGGTTTGACTAGAAACCCACGATAAGACACACTTACACCCTTTGGACCCCTTAAGGACACTTTCTTTTGATGACAGTCTATCTTAGCTTTATACTTTCCTAACCAATCCATCCAACTATCATCTCAAAACCATTAAAAGGAAACTCTAGCAAGTCTACAGGGAAATCGACTTGCCCCACTATCAAGGATACATCTCTAAACAACCTCCCACACGATACAGACTCACCCGAAGGTATGAAAACTCGCTCACTAACAGATTCATATACTCTCAAACCCAACTGTTTTACATGACTCGAAGACACAAACGACTGAGAAGCCCCCGAATCAAACAAAACAAACGTAGGAATACCATTAACAAGGAATGTACCGGTGATAACGTGCGCATCCTCCTCAACTGCCTTCTTGTCCATCATGAACAACTTGCCATCGGTCTTCCGCCCACCTCCCCGGACAAGATCTTGGCGATGCGGTCGGCTTAGCACCCGACCCTTGATTGTTGTTGTTGTTGTTCGTCGGTGTCTTCTGATAAGAATTACCGCCGTTGTGGTTGCCTCCACTCTGGTAGCTCTGACCTCCCCGGTTTGGCCATGATCCAGCTGGTCTGTTGCTCGCAAAGCTCTGTGCAGGTCTCTGAAAAGATCCCGGTGCACTCGTGCACTCATGTCTCTTGTGGCCTACGCCACCACAACCAAAGCAGTCACTCCCCGCCTATTGCTCACACTCCCACGGCCTCGCCCAAAGGAAGTTCCAAAGATTAAACCCAGGACCCGAAGAAAATCCCTTAGATTGATTGTGGTTGCCTTTCTTGAAATTAGATTGGCCACCACCCTCGCTCTCAGACTTCCTCTTCTCTCCACCTGACCTCTCCTGAGCCATCTCCACTAGTCTCTCAGCTCTCCCAGCCCTCTCATACGCTTCCTTTACATCAGTGAGGACTCCCACGGGTAACTTATCCATAATTTTCGTGGTTAGCCCTCTCCCAAACCTCAAAGCCAGATTCTCCTCACTCAAACCCATATCCTCAGCATATCTAGATTTCTCATTAAACTGTCTGTAGTACTCGGCTACAGACATCTCAGCGGTCATCTTAAACTTATCAAACTCCTCCCTCAACCTACTTCTCACATGTTCCTGCATTTAACTCCTTCCTCACAACCTTACGAAACTCCCCCAAGGTATAGCAGGCAATCCTTGGTTGGTATATATCTCCTTGGCACTCACTTTCACCGAATCCCACCACTTGCCACCGCCTCCCTCGGATAGAACGCAGCCGATCCACTCTCATCTCATCGGACGGTGAACTAAATCTAGTATGTTCTCCATCTCCCTCAGCCAACTATCAAGAAGGTTAGGCTCCTCAACTCCCTTGTACTCCTTCGGGTTAAACCTCGCAATATAGAGGCTGACTTTAGCATGGTCAACCTCCTTCTCCTTTTCCTTATCCTTGTCCTCATTCACTTTCTTTAAGGTCTCAGTAAGAGCATCCTGGTGCTCTAACATCTTGACGATGTCGTCCGTAGTCATAAGCTCAGCTCTTGCATACAAAGCATTTCTCTTGGGCGGCATCTTGAAGCTATATAAGAAAGGGTAAACATGAACACACGTACTAAACCTCAAAACACGAAACGCGCGCCTTAACCTACTCGATCGAGTACCCAAACCCACTCGATCGAGTAACGGGCTACTCGATCGAGTGCCCCCATGTACTCGATCGAGTACCCAAACTCCAGAACTAAACGGACCTTCTGATCTCTAACCCACTCGATCGAGTATCTAGGCTACTCGATCGAGTGATTCTACTCGATCGAGTACCCCTTGTTACTCGCTCGAGTGCCCCAAAACGCGATTCGACTCAAAATCGCTAAAACCTACCCGATCGAGTCAGCCTCACTCGATCAAGTACCACCAATACGTAAGAGCTACCCGCATATTACGTCACATACTAACATGCTAACTTTATAAATCACATTATATCATAACATTCATGCTATTAATTGCCACGTTGTAAAACATTCCATCATGCTATCATTTCATCAACAATGTCTATATATATAACATCACTTTTCTTTCATCTCATCAACTTCCAATTCGAACATCCAACCATCAACACATTCCATCACATTGTTACGCAAGTTACTAAGCACACACATGACTCAACACACATTTCCCCCATGTGACCGGTTCAAAGTTGTAGGGCGACCCCCGCGACTTTAGGACGTCTCCCAAGCCTTTGCACTAGCTCCTACAAATTTTACCCCGGGTTCATTTTAATTGACTCCCTATGTTCATTAAGTTCATTGGTTACAGGTTTCAGGATCGTCGCTCTGATACCATTTGTAACACCCCCATACTCCAAGTGCCTTACCAGGACCACTCGGGTATGAAGATATCACCATCTCGGTCGCCCGAGGTATGATAATCAAATAGACAAAACGGAAACAACATTTATTATAAATAGTTTAATGATGAATACAATCCTCAAAACCAAACCAAAGTACAATACATTATTCCAAACTATCTGCTCAATCGAAATGTAAATAAATGCTAAACTACAAAGAAGACTCTATCGTCATGTCGTGGCCATCCCAAATATCCCAAGACTCATCTCTATACCTGCTCAATATCTGCTCACCATCCCCGAATGGATCACCGCAGTTTTATAAAACAACACCGGGTCGTACTAATCACACAATCAATATAAACAACAATAATAAGACAAACATACAGCTGAACTGTCACACACACATACACACACCACCAACTCCCATCATCTCAATACTGACTGTCCACTGGACCAGCCCTGCCAGTGGGGGACCGCAACCGTTCCCACCTAAGCCCCGCTCATCGTACGAGCGATAACCCTGTCCATTAATGTGCACATCCCCTTTCGTGGCGGGTTCCACGAAGGGCAAAACTAGGGCGTGAGATCACTCCCGCAAGTGACCCCACTCAGCCGAGAACGCATCTCGAGAACCATCAACAAACACAACCACAATCACAATCACAATCACAATCACCATATCAAACAACTAACTACAAGACATCACCAATATCCCATTATGGGACTAATACGAGTAGAAATCCTACCCGGAAAGCACAACACGCAGACGGTATCTACAAACTCGTATCAAAACGGCTCCTCTACGAATTCTCCTCCTACCATACAACACATAGATGCTACCATTCAAATACTACTCATAAAAACCCCCAATTCCTAAATTAGGGTTTCACCAATCTTAACAAAACATTATATAAATTATATTAAAAGCTTACCCTCGACGCAAGGAATCCAACGACACGAACTACGATACGAACTGACCGTCTGAACTCCGGGAATTGTCAAGAACGCGATTAGGAAGAAGACTAGTTGCTTTCTCTCTTAAACAGGTTTTAGGTTTTGTAAAAAGTGATTTAGAACAATGACGAATATGTTTAAATACCTTAATCGCGTAATTAACAAAACCCGAGAAAACTCCCCCGTAAAACCGGACACTCGATCGAGTACCCAAGGTACTCGATCGAGTACCCCCCTACTCGATCGAGTGCCCCAGCTACTCGATCGAGTGCCCAACAGGTCAGAAACTATTTTATTTCGCCACTTACCCTTACTCGATAGAGTAAGGGCTACTCGATAGAGTACCCCCAAGACTATAAATACGGAGTATTACACAAACTCTAGAAGACATTTTTCCAAAAAAAAACTCTTGTAGTTGTGTTATTTTTTCAAGGTACAGCTTATAACAATCTTTAGTAACGGTAAAACGCGAAGGAATAACAAACTGAGGATTCATATCCTTGCAAAACCCCTTAAACCCCTCTCCTTCAACAGTTTTAAAAAGCAACTCATCAATTATTATCATCTTAGCAAGTGATGATCTAGTTTTTTCTTGATCAAAAGTCCACACAGAAGGAACATCAACAGTTTGGGTTGTACCATCATCATTCACAACAGTTCTTGACTCCAAAGTAATAAGTTTTTGTTTCTTATCAACATTTGCAGGCATCTTTGGGCAACGACCTACATGATTGCTTAATGTCTCAGTTCCATTACTAGACCTAGAACTTATTGTCTTGCTACAATATATGCATTCAGCAAAATCGCGAACCTTAGCTTGCACATAATGTTCCCAATGAGGTGATTGATTTTTTCTATTTCTAACAAAAGGCTGACCAGGGCACCAGATATTACTTACATTGATAGAACTAGA
Source organism: Silene latifolia (assembly GCF_048544455.1). Lineage (NCBI taxonomy): Eukaryota > Viridiplantae > Streptophyta > Magnoliopsida > Caryophyllales > Caryophyllaceae > Silene > Silene latifolia. The sequence goes on from NC_133538.1 coordinate 453,008,279, forward strand.
AGGGATTTTCGGTGGTCTCGCTCTCTTTTACTTGGTGGACTTCTGAGGATTTACTTTCGAACGTTTATTTGAAACTTATTCAAAGTCCTCCTTATCATGTTCACTCGAGTGGTCCTCAACATCTATGACTCTTTCATCAATGTGATTGAAGGTGTCATTATCGTCATGACTCGATTCCATTCCTACGAAATAAGAAACATATTAAAATCAAAATACAAATTGTAAAACCAGTAAGTCAAAATAAAAAACAGTTTTATTTCGCAAATGTTGCATACATCAGAATCTCTTTAAACCCCAAATACGAATACTGGGATAAGAATGTTGGGTGAATTTAATTCATTCTAAATTAATTCAACAAAAGTGATCCTTGAATTTGAATTTGTCCAGAATGAAAAAAACAAATAAAATGTATTAATGGCAAAAGAAATCGATTAAACAAGCTAATCGATTAAACAACCTAATTCCCGAAGTGCAACATATAAATATATAATCATTAATCAAACATATAAATTATAAACGGTTTGACAACCTAATTCATATTTTATTATGACGATTAAGCAACATATAAACGAAATCGATTAAACAACATATAATCAAACAAAATCAAACAGTTTAACAAGTGACAACAATCCAACAATCAACATCTAATCTTAATACAAAAGAAAAAAAAACAAATAAAACGGGGAAAAAAAGAAAATCATAACAAAAAATACAAAAAAATCGAACGAAAATCAAATTGAAAACTAAAAAAGTGAAGTACAAACGAAAATTAATTAAAATGAGACAACAAACCTTGTTAGAGAGATGATTTCTGAGGCAGATCTGAATTGAAGGAAATATATTGTTTGAATTAGGGTTTAAATTGGGGGAAAATGGGAATGGGGGATCTGATTTTTTTGGTATGTTGAATGAGGCGGTTGGTGAGAGTGAACGATTGAAAGACTGAGTCATTTTTTTCTTAGGGTTATTGGCTTATTGCGGTTTTTTTTTTTTTTTTTTAATAAAACTTAAAACCGGGTCAAACCGGGTATAAGCTTTCCCAATTTTACTAATCCGGATACGAACAATTTTTAAAAAATCGTATCGGGTATACGGAAATAAAAATCGTATATACGGAAAACCGTATAATGAGAACTGTATACCATATCGTATCCGTATTAAAAAACCGTTTCGGAAATTTTTGCTCAGCTCCAAGCTCTACACTCCTAAACAAATTTTATAATAGAGTTTAAGTTGTGCACAAACCGAAAAACTAATATCGAAATATCAACGTATATAAAGTATTTTTTCGTATTAAGTTTTCTACACACAAAAGCATATTTTATATTTTTGATTTTCTCTTTTTCTCACTTTCCTTTTTATTTCATGTTAGTATGTGTTTTGTTCAATAATTGTTGTCAGCGTATTTGTCCATCTAATTTTTTCACTCTTCTTGACATCAAATTAGAAGAATACAGACAGACATATTCATGATGCCATGATTGATGAATATGGCAAACCATTTTAATTAAGGTGAAAATTTTATAATTATTTTATTTATGTCCTATCATAATATAAATCTCTTTATTGTAGATTTTGCGTACTTCAAGTTGAACGATATGTATGAATTATGATCATCGAATAGTTAATTTCTCCGTCACAATTATTAATTTATTTTTGATTAAAGCACTCCTCGCAAAAGAAAAAGTAAACAATATTAACGATTTTGAATGAAGTATATTGCTAAATCAATTGAGATTCAGGATCAAAGGCACAAACCATTCAAGTTTCCATCATTCTATTCCTTTCCTCACACATATATTTTTACAAGAAAATTTGATGATGCCAAAGTTGTGAGGCAATTTGGTACTACGTACAATAAACAAAAGAAGAACCCAACGATCGGTGATACAACAAAATGAATAATATGGAGTAATACATCTATAAAAAAGAGAATATATGATAACATGGATTAAAATGAGGGAGCTGCTCTTTATCAACCAAATTTTATCTAAATCGTCCAATTATTTTCCTCGAACATGAATAGTGTCAAAATATGAGATGTATTTGGAATTAAATGGAGGGAGTATGTTTATTATAGGCCACGTACAGTACAACCGAGACACCATTTCTAACATGTAAATTAATTTCTAACATGTAAATTAGAGTACGATTGCCATTTAATTTGGCAATGAATCTTTTAATTAATGAAAAACTTTGATATCTAAAAGCCTTTTACTTACGCGATTAATGTAATTATCCAAACAATAATAAACTTAAAATGAGAATTATATTTATATAGTCCGATTTTATCAAGATTAATATGCTTGCATATTACTGTATAAGACCTTATTCTTTAGGCTCAAATTTTTTGAACTTTAATGAATTTGGAGGATCTAAACCAAACTGCACTAAACTTATAGGAATTAAATTGAATTGAACTTATATAAATCCGAACTGAAGTGAACCGAAGAACAAAAATGAATTAAGAAGACCAGAACACATCAAAGAGCATATATAGTAAAACTATAGTTATATCATCTATTTTGATTTTATTAGTACAAAGTCGAGCTACGTAGAGAGTACTTGAGTTTGATAAACTATATCACATTCACCCCATAATCAGTACAAATCATACAAAGGCCGTAGTACATGAAATTACAAATCATATATCGTAAAGAGCCTTAAATGTTATATGTGCTTGAATGGACAAGCTGACGCATAGAAATAGCTATTATTATCTACGTTGCAAATTAATGAATGACTTGGGTGCAACATGAGATTTTCTCAAAAGTCAAAACACTACTTATTTCCTCCTACACAAATATTTGTGTAAAGAGCCTTAAATGTTATATGTGCTTGAATGGACAAGCTGACGCATAGAAATAGCTATTATTATCTACGTTGCAAATTAATGAATGACTTGGGTGCAACATGAGATTTTCTCAAAAGTCAAAACACTACTTATTTCCTCCTACACAAATATTTGTGTAAGACGGTCTTACACAAGTTTAATGTAAAATGAATTTCTCTTATAGTTAAACCAGGGCGCTTCGCCCCTGGACCCAGACTCGCTGACCGGGCAGCGAGACCCCCGTCATAGTTATTCGAACGAAAACTATTCCGCAATCCCATAAATAATTACACGAACGTACACTCCGTACTTCCCGATCTCACATTACATTATTTAGAAATTACCCATCAATGAATCGACCTTAATCAAATGAACCGGTAATTACTCTTAAATCACCAACACAACTAACACTGAATTTCGCAAGGAAGAATGAGTATTATCTCACCCTCGCAAGAACGAAATAATAAATCTTATAACTCGCAAGCAATAAGAACTAACAAGAACTCTTGTATTAATCACTCTAATTGTCTTCCTCTAAAACTAATTACAAAGCCTCCTATTTATACTAAAATAGAACGACCTAAAGACTCTTAGAAAAAATAAAAAACTTTCACAAACTAATTAGAAAATAAAAATTACTCTGTAACACCTCCGCTTATCTAAGAGCCTTAAGCTAGACATCTCAGATAAAAGACGGTGTTACCATCTTAGTTGCCTGAGGTAAATAGTATAAGAAACAAACGACTCGAGGTACTTTGAAATAAATAACGAATGGGAAAAAAAAAATTGTCCGCATTGGACTACAACACATGGCCAAAGCCTCCAAATAAAGTAATGAGCTAGTTTAAATTAATTACAAACCAATAAATGAGTTTATTAATTAATAAATGTTTAAGTCGAAAACTAGGTGATGACACGATTCCAGCGCACTCGTCACATTCCCAGCAATCATCCAGCAACAACTATACCTGTATTAATCTGTTCCCATGACGGAAGACATATGAGACACACAACACCCAAAACAAGCCAACCTCATGATCTATAATAAATAAAAGGACAACATGTGAATAATATAAAATAAATACTGAAATGAATACGAAGTCACAATGCCACTATCTCAATAATGAGTCACAAGTAGTCTGTTGCCGAGGCTCTCAGCCCAAGCTCAGCCACATCATGTTGACTAGCCACGCCAGGTCCAGGGCCAACTCCGAACACTATGCCCTGCCCCTCCTATCCAAACCAAGGTCCATAACTTTTCAACTTCCCCGTGCCTGGCCTATCCAAACTCATCTCATCTCGTCGCATTACCAATATAATAATATGAATTCACAAAACATAAACCAACCACAATTCCAAGTTCTTTGTTTAACTAATGTCAACCGTGCGAGATGAAATGAAAGATATGATTTAACATAACATGCCAGAATACTCTCATGGTCTTGTCTCCAAGCCTGTTATACTATTTTCTTGTTCCTCTCATGGGCTGAAATTTCGGACCACCTTATGATATTTTCAACTACTTTCCTTGTGTTATTAAGGTAACACGATTCTAGCGGTCCTATTATTCATACTATCCTTAGGGATTGTATGTATATGTACATATTGTATTGTCTTTTTTGGAGTTATTGGGATGTAACTATGTAAGTATACTTGTTAACTGTTGGTACGGATTTATGTGCTCAAAGTTTTATCAGGTATATTATATTATTTATTATTATGTATATTTCTTTTTATTAATTTTATTTCATGTGAGATGGGTACAATTCATTTGTGTGTTTGAGATTGATTATGGAAATGAAATATTAGAGCAGTTGAAAAGTTAGTTTGACCGAAAGAGGAATTTAACTCTTAGATAATAAAAAGTAGGTTTTAAGTGTAATTGTGCTGGGAAGTGGGAAGTAAAGAGGATACTTGGGTGATGTCAATTTACTATGGGGTTGAAAAGAGTAGAGTGCATGCATGAACATTATTATGTTAATTTGTTGTTTGGCCAAAGTCAGAAGCATAAAGGCTATGCTATCAACCAATTATTGTTAACGAAATATTATTTTGGTATTGGTATTGGAATTGTGTTTTATAGCAAGCTCTCATATTGAGTTTTGTTGTCATTTTCTCTAACTCGACTTGTGGTTCAGTAGTTTAGAGTTTTATTTTTAAGTGTTGAGCACGGTTCATTATTAGACCTTTGACGATATTGATGTTAAAATTGAGATTGATTAATGGTATTATTATTATTATAATTATTTAGAGATAGGAAGGAATTGAGAAGAATATAGGATGTTTAGTATAGTTGAATGTTAACAATGCATTTGTAGCATTTAAGAAGTTATCGTAGCTGTGTCTTGTGTTGAAGATGGTTTTATTAGGACTTTGAGTTCATTTATTTGGTTTATCGCCTTGTGAGAGAGGTGATGGAGATCCGACATTAAGGGTTTATTTTGATAAATGATCGGTAGCGAAAAGTTCTATTAATCGTTGTGGAATGGCATGTCTTGACTAATTTGGTTAGTATTTAGATAGTACAATCGTGTAGGGTCTTTATTAGTAACCAAGGTAACGGGGACGTAACCTTTGTCTTAACGGGGTAGAATGGCGCACACCGTTAATAATTATCAGCTTGAGCTTAGAATAAATTATTTTCATTTAATATTTGGCGACTTTTATGTGAAGGTCGACTAGTGTTATGTTGAACTTCGACGACGCAGTTTCTTTAAGGAGGATGGACAGTAATACTACCTTTTATTCGATAAATGGTTCTTTAGTTAGTATGTTAAAAGCATGTGAGCGTTGTATTGTGTTAAGTGGTTTTAAGTTTGAGCGAACTTTGGGGACGAAATTCATTTTAAGGGGGAAGACTGTAATACCCGTAATTTTGTAAGGTTTAATTAGCATTTTATATTTTATTATGAGTCGGGATTAATAAGTGAGACGGTTTAGAAAAGAAGAAAAAATAAAATAAAACAAGCCTTGTTATATAATCTCGGTTGAGCCAAGCTAATTGAGAGCCCAATGTACCCAATATATATATATATATATATATATATATATATATATATATATATATATATATATATATATATATATATATAATTAGGTTCAAGTGAGTCCTCTACTCTTACATGAGTCCCTAAGTCCTATTTCTAACCCTTAGATCATAGAAAATGGATGGCTAAGATTAAACAAAAAAAAAAGGGAGATATAAAAACAAGCAAACCCTAATTTATCCTCACACACTCATTCATTCTCTCTGCCTCCCTCATCTCTCTAACTCCCTCATCTCTCTAACTCCTTCCTCTCTAACTCCCTCGTCCACCACCGGCTACTACCCGCACCGCCTTCACCACAGACCACAATACGCCACAACCATCACAGCTCCTGTCACGCCCCAATGCCACCCCTCCTACACGCCAATCCTGCCGCCTCCACCGCCACAACTACCGTCGCCTCAGTTCTAAAATTTGACCACCACAACTCTCCCTTCTCCCTCATGACTACCATCTTAATCAATTACTTTCTGATTTTTATATTTTCATAATTTTTTTTCCTGATTTAAACTTGTGGTGCGTGGTGGTGTTTAGGCGGCGGTGCGTGGTGGTGTTGGGCAAAGGCGAGGGTTGTTGGTGGTGTTTGGAAAAGGCGAGGGTGGTGAGAGATTTTTTGTCGTGGTGGTTGTTGAAAGTTGTGGCGGGTCGTGGTCTTTTCTGCCGCCTCCTTCCCCACTCTCCTTTCCCTTTTTTTTTCTTTTTCTTTCCGTTTTTGTGGGTGTTTGTTAGCGATGTCATGGTGGGTGTGTTGGTGAGTCCACTAAGTCCTATGTCGTGGGTTGGCGTTTCTTTTTTTCAGATCTGCAATTATGTCATGGTGGTTGTTTCTTTTTTTCAGATCTGCAATTTTTTTTTGTGAAGTCGGGTTGTTGGTGGTGGTGGCGACAAAGTACTGGTGTTGTCGGCATCGTGGGTGTGGGTCTGGTGGCGTTGTGGGTGTGTGGCTGATGGTCTCTTTTTTTTTTCCCAGATTTATGTCGTGCACTACTACAATTTAAGGCAAAGAGAACGCCTCTTCAAGAACGGTTGATAGCGGAACCGGTCTCTTTTTTATTTTTAGTTTGGCGGGCATATAGGATTCTAATAGAGAACGGTTGTTTGCTCAAACCGTTCTCGTACATTAACAAAGAGAAGGGTTAAGTTTGACCAACCGTCTTAAAATATAAAAGAGACCGGTTATATATCCAGAACCGTTCTCCTTGATAAAACAAAGAGCACGGTCCCTATCCTTAACCGTTCTCTATTAAATCGCTAAAGACCCCATTTACCTATCATCCTAATACAATCCCAACTCATATGTCACATAATCATCCTTTCGTCCCTTTTCTCAATTTCCACCGCTACCACCCTCATCGCATCATCGATGACCATTCATACAACTGTTTTTTCATCACCGCTCGTCAGTTGCCATCTTCCCACCGCCTCTCCCCTGTCGCGCATATCTAAAGTCAAGAACATGTGCTAGGTATGGTGATTCTGATAAATCGTTCAATCTCTTCATGAATTAGAAACTGTATCCTTATTATTTTGACTGCATAAATTAATTTCTTTGGTGTTACATATTTTGACCTGCTATTATACAGTTAATAACTAGATGTGATTTCATTGGGTGGTAGGAATATAAAGAAAAAAAAAAGGAAAAAGAAACGCAGTGAAGATTGAGAAATTGAGATTTGCCAAATTAGGGACATCAACTTAGTAAACCACCACATTCTGTTGTTGATTGATACGAGTAATAAGATCGCTTCCATTTCCTTCCTCTTCATTCAATATTCCTTTAACTTTGGGTACGCTTTCTTAATCTCTTCTCTTTTTCAATTGTCCCGTGCTACTTTTTCTCACTTTTTCTGGGTAGTCATCGTCATGCGCTATCTTCATCCTTGAATCATCATCATCCATCTATGTTTTGAGTCGATTATTACGTTATTTTCTTGTGCTATTTTGATATTTGATGGCATTTTGAATTGATAAAGTTATTGAATTTAGTGTTTCTCTTGCATTTTATTTTTGTGTTAAATCAATCAAGACATGGAAACTAATATAAAGGCATCAACTTGCATCCTGTTAATTAAGCAAATTCATTTTTTGATTTGAAATGAAGTTACATTAGTGAAAACTAATTTACATGCTCGCTTAATGGCTTATTTCATAGTGGTGTTATGTTATGTATGAAATGTGTTCTTTTACTTTTAAGTATCATGTCCTTATTTTCAACATTATTAACCAGTGTTAGTGTGTCACCATGATCGAGGATGGTGGGAATATAAGCCATTGCGGGAGATAGCTAAAGCATTCGAGGATCTGGCACTCGCTGTTAATTCCCAGGAGGACTCTCATCTCGGGAGGACTCTGTGAAGGATGCAGCTTCTAATGCTTATTCTCAAGTATTTGCTCCATATCATGGTTAGGCAATCAGAAAAGTTGTTGCTGCTGGGATGTATGCCCTACCTACTAAAGCACATTTGCTAAGGAAGCTTAATGAATATGGTATGTCATCCTTTTTTTTACCTTCTAAAATTTAATTTGAGAGTAATTTTGTCATTTTTACAAGTACGTTTAGAATGATTTTAAGCAGTGGATAGCCATTGGTTGTGGCTTGGATAGAGTTGAGTCGGTTGCTTTCCAACGAAATACTACTCTCGAGATGTTGTAAAACCATTTGTTGTGTATCTATCACTCATTGCGTGTAATGTTGTAAATGTAATGCGTATTGAGAATTAGTTTGTCCATCAGAGATTAGGATAAGATTTGCATATTAGAAGAGAAACTTGTAGAATTAATGAAAATTATTGAGTAAATAGATTTCAAGGAGATTTCCTGCCTGTGTAGCTCATGTCCTTCTGTTGTGGTATTGTGGACAAGGCCCTCGGGAACTGCGTACGCGGGATCCACACTAGGCATAATCGACTCGAGGTTCTTTCGAATCGAATTAAGACATATTAGAGTCGCCACCAAGTTTTTTGGGAACTTGGAACCGTTCAAGTCAACTTTACACCTTTCATCGAAAAGCATAAAGCCAATAGACTACCAGTGATTAAAGATAAAGACTTGTACCCTATATCACTCGATTTGAATGACTCTCGTAATCCAATGGTATTTAGACGGATCCACAAACCATAGATCTTGAGTAAGGGGTGAGGGTACGTGTTGGGAAGCCCATAAGGACACCCAACCCCGCCCGTCGATAACGGCCTCTACTAAGTCAAGTATGGATTTCAAACAAGGTCATAGCTACTATGATATATGAAATGCAAACATCGTTTTAACCCTAACATGTGAAGTTTCTATGTCGATTTAGATGCAACTAAACTAACTTTGTCAAAGTTGTAATTTAGCATGTGGGTTGATTGATCTAAGCAACATATAAACGAAAGCAAACAAGGCTTAGGGGGAATGGGGGAGCCGTTGGGATCTACCTATTACAAACCAGGCATTTCATGCCGACACAACAATAAATTAAAGATACAACTCGATCTAAATACAATCGCTACATACGAAATCGTACACGATACATTACATGGCCATTCGACCTAGGAAACCGTGCACAAGAGGGGTGGCCCACGGCTTACATGACTCACGGCCTTGGGTCACTCCTCGTAATGTGTGCTTTCACTTAATCTTATCGAATTAGACATAGGGCTACGCATCAAAGCATGTATTAGCATAAATCGGGCCATGTTGCTTTGAACAACATGCGATTTACTACGCTCTTACATGCATTGAGGCACAACCATCTAACCAAACAAGACTAAGGTTTTTGAAAGATGTTTTGACTCGATAAAAGAAAGCTAACTTGAAAATTACAAACAAACTACCAAACACGACTCGATGAACAAACGATAAATTACAAGTTATAAAGCGATAAAGAACAAGCGATTCATAAAACGGACGAAACCAGAAGGACCAAAAGACACGGCCAAATCACGGCCAAACCAAACACGGCTACCCTAGGTCCTAGGTCAGGTTCATTAGTTAGATCAAATGATTGCGAAACGAACTCGAAACAAATTAGAAAACAAGTTGAAAACGACGTTGATCGGTTGAGATGATGTCGCGCAAAGGGGCATTCTACACGGCCTAAAAGGGGTCAAGTTAGGTCAAATTCGCTAATTAATTTAACTCATCGAGTGTCAATAAGAAGGTGCTAATCACGCACTCTCATACTAGCGAGAAATTATGTGAAAGAGAGATGCATTCGATTGAATTACAGAATTGTTGGTTGATTTTAAAGCTTATGTCGAAGCCACCTATCGTGTCTAATTAGGTTATTAAATTGATCTAATGTCATCTAAATAAGTTATATGTTAACAATCAGAAGTCATACTAACATGCAACGGGTCCTAAGGTGGGTCGGATTGGCCGAGACAAACAAAGGGTCAAAAACGAGGAGCGAAGTTAGAAATTCGTTTTATTTATGCCCTACCTTGAACACGAGGATATGTAAATGAGACGGGGGTGTACGACCGACTGATGTAGCGGTTTCTTTTCCCATCTCAAGTCAACGCGGGTGTTCATGGTGGTACTTTAACTCATACTCGGACTAAACTAGTTTCATAGTTAATTTAAATGATAAATAAAAAGCGATAAACAAACAAAACAAACTATAAGAAAAACAAACATAAAAACAAAATAAAAAAAGGAGAAAGAGGAGGATTTGATGCACCCTCAACCTACATGTATCGTTGACACCGTCTTGGGTCGTAATCGATGGTAGATTTTATCTCGAGAGGCCGTCGTCGACGAAGAAACAAAGCAAACACGCGTTTTTATCGAATCTGGACAGCAACTTTCAAACAGCGATTTCTCCCTCGTTTCACGATGAAAATTCAATTTAAAAGATGTTTTGAAAACTAGAAAGAGAGGAGAACAAAGATCTTAAAGCAACCCCTGCTCGTCTTGAGTTATTGGGCACGAAAAACGAGCACAAACAGAACTGGACAGACAGGAACAAACCGCGAAAACAGAGTGTATAACACTCTGTTTTTCGAGGGATTTCGTGTACTCTCAAGGGCAATTTGGCTCGTAAATCTTTGTCTATGTGTATATGGATATATGGTTAATTAGGAACAAGAAACTCGAGTTTTGATGGAGGTTTGAAGGAGGAACGAATTGTTTTTCGAAGAGGACACACAAACTGTTCCAGTTTGGATGTCGGTTTTGTGGAGGGTTTTTGAGAGGCAATTAGGGTTTGTTTCTGAGGTTTAAAGCTTGTGAGGGAAGGTAGTATGTATGTAGAACTTAGAGGAATGAATGTATGGTGAAGGGGGGGTATTTATAAGGAGTTAAAGTAGGGTAAAAGAGAGGAGAGGCAGACGGGCTCGGCTGAGCATAGCTGCTGTCCAGCAGCTTTTGGGGGGTTTTCTAGGGTTCGTTTGGGGGGTTTTCTTGGTGATTAAGGTAAGGTAATATAGGTAGGATATTAGGGTATGGGTTAGGGTTAATGGGCACGGGTTTTGGTGGTGTTTGGAGCGGGTTTTGGACTCGGGTTTGAGCTGCGAAACAGGGGGGCTGCTTTGTGTTTTGCGCGGGCTGTTGGGGGTGATTTGGGACGGGATTTGGGCCATGGTTATGGGGTTCGAACTGGGGTTGGATGGGTAGTGGTCTAGGTTGGTTAGTGTACTCGAGATTCGTGCCAATTCGTAGAGAAAACGGGCTCAAAAACCGAGCTAAAATCGAGCTCAAAAACACATGTTCAAAACGAGTTCTTTTCGATTTTCAAATCAATTAACACATTAAAATAAATGATTTTTCAAACCAAATATACTCATAACATGATTTTTCAAATCAATTATTTATTTTATTTTCAATAAAATAAACTTGGGAAAATAAATTCAAAATAAAATAAAATAAATTGAAATCACCTTAAAAAAGACTTTAATTTAAATATCATTTAAATTAATAAAATGAACTCACTTAAAAAACATTAATTTAAATATCATTTAAATTAATAAAATACTTCATCGACGACGCCCATTCTACATCGTAAAACGAGCTCCAAATAATGACAATGACAACTAAAGAATACATGTGTCCTATCATCATCGGGTGTTTGTCGGGTTCTCTATAAATTCCAATATCGACGGATACGGGTATCTACAGAGCCCCCACTTTGACCGAGGCTTGGAAAGGCGAAAGTCAAAGTATACCCCAGTCCCTCTCGACCCGAGGATTCTTCGGTCGTTTATAGTCCATTAGACTTGCGTATATAAGCTCGCTTGACCATAAGAAGAGACCATACCTGAAACTTCGTTGGGGATTGACTCTTGCTTCTGTTGTGTCAAATTATCGTCGTTGGTCGTCGACCCATAAAATTGCATATATGGTGAGTTGAGCCTTATCCTTAGGCGCCTACGTATCCGTTTCTGACGGAATCAAACCCGCGTCGTAGTTCGGCAACTGCTGACACATGCCCAAAGCTTATCATCTGCTGGCATTTGTCCAAAATTCATCATCTGTTGACATTTGCCCAAAATTTATCATCTGCTGGCGCTTGTCCAAACGGGACGGGACTTTCCGAGGAGGTTGCCGCCGCTTTCATCATTTACTTTCAGCTACGGAATTCTTCCATTTCTTACTCTTGTAATTGAATTGAATTCTTAGTGGATGTCATCCTTTACATCTTGATAATGGTCTCTGAAGCCAACGGCTTCAAAGCCCCCAGTTTGTGATGGCTCTAAAGTTGAAGACTTTAGAGCGCCCAGTTGAAGCATATCCTGCTACATTTGAAACACAAAAACGTACTAGCAATAATCATCACATAAGCACATTTGGATCATCGATCTTGAAATTGGATCATTTGAAAGATTGGGTCATCGGCCTGAAAATTGAATTTGAAAATTTTGAATAATTGGGCCATCGACCCGAAGGTTGAATTTGAAACGAATCATTTGGGTGTTGGGTCATTGACCCAAAATTTGATTTTGAACTCTGAGGTTTGAACCTTGACTTGGATCATCTATCCATAACAAAAAGTTTTTGAAATTTTTGAAATTTTGAAATATTTGAGATATTTTGAAATTTTGAAATATTTGAGATCGAACCTTGATGGGTGAGCATGAAATACGACACAGACACTCTGTATGACTCGTAAACAACGTGGGCGTAGCCCGCTACCGTAAAACAAAAAAGGAAAATAAAACCGTAAGTGTGCACGGGTTTTAATTCAATTATTGACTTGTTGGGGGTAGAAATGTAAATTGGCCGATCCGGCGCACCAAAAGATGGCAAATAGAAATCACAAGGCCATCGGACTTGAGACACAGATATCGTATGGCATGGGCGTGCTCCCAAGGGCACATGGGAACCAAGATCACTTGGTATTGACAAGGTGGATTAAACTCACGGACCAACAACGTTAGCTTCGCCTAAACACTAAACACAGACTGATTTTATGGGAACAGTTAGACATCACACATCACTCTTGTTGGGAACATTCTGTCACTCTTCTCCTCGCCTCCTTTCTTTTCAGCGAGTTTTCATCATTTCTTGCCACCGCCTTCTTTCTTTTCAGCGGGCTTTTACTATTTTTCTTGCACGCCTTCATTCTTTTCAGCGGGTTTTTCATATTTTCTGTTCCCAACACAAATCCACATCTATGTGACTCGGCATCTTTGCCTAAACCGTTAGATAAAGCTCATTCTGAGACTTGATACTATTCATCCAAACCTATATCCTTATCCTAGCCTACATCGAGTGCTAAGACCGACTCAAACAAAGGTGGCTTCATTTGGACTTGGTTAAGACCCGTAAGAAACCGACAAGATGACAACTTGGTTGATGAGTGGATTGAATCCCTTATTCTGAAGGACTGCCTACGTATTCGCGTGGAGCGAAATCAAATCCGACGTAGTTCGATCATGGTGCATAAACATGGCATTTTGATTGTGTGTACACACTCGAAGGTTTCACCTAAGGTATCATGTCGTATCCCATTCTAGCCTGTAAGGTACCGTTAAATCCCGTGTCTAGGGTTGGTACAAAAGGTTGTGTTTCTTTGGGATGTGGAGCTTGGTAAAAACAAGTTCGAATGGTTAACCATCATTCTGAAGGCTTGTTTTGTGGTGTTAAGGCCAAGGGCTATGGCTTATAACGTGGTTGGAAATGGTGTCTCAGGCTTGATGAAACCCGAGTACAAATGGGTTGGAAAATGATGTGGGTTCAAATTTCCATGTCTGGACCCTAAAGGCTGGGTGTAACGACACAAGCGGAATAATTCTCAAAATTCCCGACTATCCCTTTGTAACTGTCTCAGGAAGGACCTAGAGGGTAAAGAGGTTACTACTTAAGCTTTTGGGCTTCGCCCATTGAACCTCAACTATGGGTACTTGACTTGAATTCTGGCTTCCGTAACTTCGACATTCAACCAAAAGCGTTCTGCAATGTCTTCAACATCTTTTTTCTTTTTCTTTTTCTTTCATCTTTTTTCATTTTTCTCTTTTTTTTTTTTCATTTTTTTCATTTTTTTCATTTTTCCAATTTTTCTCTTTTTCTCATTTTTCATTCTTTTTCATCTTTTTTCTCTCTTTGAAAATGATCTTCTATTCATTTTCTTAGTCATAAATGGATACACCTTGAAAACTGGGCTTCGACAATTAATTTGGGTAGGAACTAACAATTCCTTGTTAGAACGGGCTGATATCTTCTCTCTTCGAGATGGGATGATTTTGTTGGGGATGGGCTTGCCTTCCATCATCGATAGGGAAACCAGGAGCTAGACCTTGTTCATCATAGAATCATCTAAAGGCTTGTGTTAAGCATTGGTTTTGATGGAGGTTTTCTACCGCCAGACATGGAATAGGTAAAGGAATCAAACACAGGATCCTAGTGTACCTTACATTTTGAAACGAGACATACTTCCACCCAGGGATGCCTTTAAGTGTGTTGTGCATTTTATCATGTTTTCGGAATGATTGAGGATTGGAAAAAAGATATATTTTGAAATGAAACTACAACTTTTTATTGGAATGACAAAAGCTTAACAGACTCGAAGAAACGATTCCTAGGACACACCCTAGGTCATCGTGGAACAAACGACTCAAATTCAAGAAAAGAAAGTCCTAGACTCGACTCGACTAAGATAAGAAAATAGATCCCGACTCATAATTTTCAAATCTGGTCTTGAGCTTTCCCTTGTTCAGTTGTCAACTTAGATGCTCGGCCCTTGTCCTTGATCCCTTTGATGGTCTGCCTCCATCCCGAGGTAGTCCTCTGAGGATCTACGCTAGTGATGGAGGTTGGTGAATCGAATTGTCTTTTATTAACTTCGTTAATGCGAGGAGTACATTCTAGAGCAAGACTCCCGACTTGAATTTCATCCTTCGGGTTTGGCAAGAATTCAAAGCAATCCACAAATATTTTCCCGATAAATACCCCTTTCAAGTGACATGGGCGGATAAGATGGGAATAATCGACATTGTCTTCGACAGAAACAAAGTTGGCATGATCGCCAAATGGATTGGTGATGTTATTGGGTTTAACAATTGGGATCGGGAGTGTTCCATTCTCGATCATGTCTTGATTTCGTGCTTGATCGATAGCACCTTTCAGTATCATGGCCTTTCCCTTGATGAAAGGCACAGTAGGCATTTGGTTTATACCATTTACCTTGTTGATCAGCGGGAGGGTCCGGAGTTGGACCAATAGGCTTCAGCTTTCCTTGGGCTATGAGCCTTTGGAGAGCGTATGTATAAGTGCATCCGATATCGGTGAATGCCCTAGGTGTTTGGCGCTGCGACTTCTTCGATTTCCCTTCTAAGAGATTGATGGCTTCATCAATATGGGTCGTTGCTGGGGCCTTGGCCTTAGACGATGAGGCCCCTTGGTACCCTTTCGGCCTTTCACCTCCGCCCTTATGACATCATCTTCTACCTTTATCCCGATTCTTATCAATTCTTTGAAAGAACCAAAATTCTAGTATTTCCGAGCATTGCGGTAAATAGGTCGTAGATTCTTTACGAACTTATCTACCATTTCAACTTCATCAGGCTTCTTGGCTAATTTCACGCTTTCGTAGCGCCATCTTGCAAGGAATTCAAGAAAGCCTTCTTTGTCTTTTCCGTGTCATCACCTCCAATGTTCTTATATTGGTTTGAATCTCGACATTATCAGATAGTGCTTGCGAACTCCACCGTAATATCTTCGAAAGTGGGGAAGTTCTTAAGGTCAAGATTGTAGAACCACGCCTTCGGGTGTTCATCCAGAGATTGAGCGAAAATTTCAGAGAGCATGTCAGCAGGTACTCCCTTCAGTGCTAAGTACCCTTTATAGGCCTTAACATGGTGGATCGGATCTTCATGCCCTTGAACTTTGGGATGTCAGTGAGTACCATGTTCGTGGGCAACTTATCCTGAATCGGGGCATAGGCCCTAGCATTCTCATAGTGAATGTTCTTCCCCTCGGAGAGTTTCAAACGGTCTTCGATGAACTTGAACCGTTTCTCCGGATCGATCGAGGTGGGGTAGATGGAGGGGAATCTTCACCCAGCTTAGATTCGATTGCATCCATTCGGGTCATCATGAGGTTCACGGCCTCGGTGAGCTTGTTAACAAAGATCTTCCATTGCTTGACGTCGGGTTTTTGGCGGCCTTTCTACAAGAAAACCCCGTACTGAGTCAATATTTAAAGTAAGAGCCCCTGCACACTTAAGGACACGACACCAACTTGACTCAAAGAAAGACTCGACTTGAGACTGACTAACCAAAGGTTCGACTCACGGTTGGATCTAGACCTTGATTCATTTTAAACTCGACAAAACGACATGACTCAAGCTGTCATAGCTCGATTCTAAACTGGACTCGGTGTGACTAAACCCGTGATTGGACTAACATAGTCCTTAGGTTCTAGTGAAACGCCCTAAAGGGCCTAGCTTGGGCGTTTCTGTGGACTATCCTAGACCAAATGGTCGACCAACATGACTCAAAGCCCAAGAGGTGAGCTTGGGTGACCCAACAGGGTCGTGTTCTAGACTCTTAGAACGAAACATACCCGGCCTAACACGGCCATGACCCGGACACGACTCGACGCATTTCATGCTTGGTTGAGGTTCGAGAGGCATTTTGGATTGATTTTGAAAAACGAATGATCGATTTGAAAAATGAGATTTGAAATGGGCAGCATGCCGGCTATAAAAGCTTGTTTTCGCCGAAATTTCTAGTCCTATTTGGGCAGCATGCCACGTTTTTAAAACCATGCTATTTTGAAAGTAAGTTGTTCAAAAGTTCGGTTTTGAAAAGGACATGGGAAATTTCGAAAAGACTCGGGAAAACAATTTGCACATTGTCATTCTCATGTTACAAGGATGTATGCTCCTAGACATCTCTAAGTCTCGGCAAGTCTTCTACAAGAAGGTCTATGCCCTCCATCCTTTTGCGGTCTTATAGAGCAAGGTGTCTTAAGGTAGAGTACCTAGAAGATCGTCCCCACCATCAAGAACCACGCGAGGTGAAGTGGAAGCGAGCAATGTGCAGCTTCCTAGCATAGTGGGACGTCGCCCCCCACGCATGACGAAGAAACGGTGGGACGGCCCGGGCAAGTCCTTAAGGGTTTATGCATGAATCGTAGCACTATGAGTAATGTTTTACTTTCCAACACTTTCTTTTCAAGTTTCACCTCGGAGGAAAAGACCCTAGAAACAAAGTGTAACTAGTCCTCTTTTCCCAGGAGTCGCCAAATCGTGGACAAGGCCCTCGGGAACTGCGTCCGCGGGATCCACACTAGGCATAATCGACTCGAGGTTCTTTCGAATCGAATTAAGACATATTAGAGTCGCCACCAAGTTTTTTGGGAACTTGGCACCGTTCAAGTCAACTTTACACCTTTCATCGAAAAGCATAAAGCCAATCGACTACGAGTGATTAAAGATAAAGACTTGTACCCTATATCACTCGATTTGAATGACTCTCGTAATACAATGGTATTTAGACGGATCCACAAACCATATATCTTGAGTAAGGGGTGAGGGTACGTGTTGGGAAGCCCATAAGGACACCCAACCCCGCCCGTCGATAACGGCCTCTACTAAGTCAAGTATGGATTTCAAACAAGGTCATAGCTACTACGATATATGAAATGCAAACATCGTTTTAACCCTAACATGTGAAGTTTCTATGTCGATTTAGATGCAACTAAACTAACTTTGTCAAAGTTGTAATTTAGCATGTGGGTTGATTGATCTAAGCAACATATAAACGAAAGCAAACAAGGCTTAGGGGGAATGGGGGAGCCGTTGGGATCTACCTATTACAAACCAGGCATTTCATGCCGACACAACAATAAATTAAAGATACAACTCGATCTAAATACAATCTCTACATACGAAACCGTACACGATACATTACATGGCCATTCGGCCTAGGAAACCGTGCACAAGAGGGGTGGCCCACGGCTTACATGACTCACGGCCTTGGGTCACTCCTCGTAATGTGTACTTTCACTTAATATTATCGAATTAGACATAGGGCTACGCATCAAAGCATGTATTAGCATAAATCGGGCCATGTTGCTTTGAACAACATGCGATTTACTACGCTCTTACATGCATTGAGGCACAACCATCTAACCAAACAAGACTAAGGTTTTTGAAAGATGTTTTGACTCGATAAAAGAAAGCTAACTTGAAAATTACAAACAAACTACCAAACACGACTCGATGAACAAACGATAAATTACAAGTTATAAAGCGATAAAGAACAAGCGATTCATAAAACGGACGAAACCAGAAGGACCAAAAGACACGGCCAAATCACGGCCAAACCAAACACGGCTACCCTAGGTCCTAGGTCAGGTTCATTAGTTAGATCAAATGATTGCGAAACGAACTCGAAACAAATTAGAAAACAAGTTGAAAACGACGTTGATCGGTTGAGATGATGTCGCGCAAAGGGGCATTCTACACGGCCTAAAAGGGGTCAAGTTAGGTCAAATTCGCTAATTAATTTAACTCATCGAGTGTCAATAAGAAGGTGCTAATCACGCACTCTCATACTAGCGAGAAATTATGTGAAAGAGAGATGCATTCGATTGAATTACAGAATTGTTGGTTGATTTTAAAGCTTATGTCGAAGCCACCTATCGTGTCTAATTAGGTTATTAAATTGATCTAATGTCATCTAAATAAGTTATATGTTAACAATCAGAAGTCATACTAACATGCAACGGGTCCTAAGGTGGGTCGGATTGGCCGAGACAAACAAAGGGTAAAAAACGAGGAGCGAAGTTAGAAATTCGTTTTATTTATGCCCTACCTTGAACACGAGGATATGTAAATGAGACGGGGGTATACGACCGACTGATGTAGCGGTTTCTTTTCCCATCTCAAGTCAACGCGGGTGTTCATGGTGGTACTTTAACTCATACTCGGACTAAACTAGTTTCATAGTTAATTTAAATGATAAATAAAAAGCGATATACAAACAAAACAAACTATAAGAAAAACAAACATAAAAACGAAATAAAAAAAGGAGAAAGAGGAGGATTTGATGCACCCTCAACCTACATGTATCGTTGACACCGTCTTGGGTTGTAATCGATGGTAGATTTTATCTCGAGAGGCCGTCGTCGACGAAGAAACAAAGCAAACACGCGTTTTTATCGAATCTGGACAAGAACTTTCAAACAGCGATTTCTCCTTCGTTTCACGATGAAAATTCGATTTAAAAGATGTTTTGAAAACTAGAAAGAAAGGAGAACAAAGATATTAAAGCAACCCCTGCTCGTCTTGAGTTATTGGGCACGAAAAACGAGCACAAACAGAACTGGACAGACAGGAACAAACAGCGAAAACAGAGTGTATAACACTTTGTTTTTCGAGGGATTTCGTGTACTCTCAAGGGCAATTTGGCTCGTAAATCTTTGTATAATGTGTAGATGGATGTTATATGGTTAATTAGGAACAAGAAACTCGAGTTTTGATGGAGGTTTGAAGGAGGAACGAATTGTTTTTCGAAGAGGACACACAAACTGTTCCAGTTTGGATGTCGGTTTTGTGGAGGGTTTTTGAGAGGCAATTTGGGTTTGTTTCTGAGTTTTAAAGCTTGTGAGTGAAGGTAGTATGTATGTAGAACTTAGAGGAATGAATGTATGGTGAAGGGGGGGTATTTATAAGGAGTTAAAGTAGGGTAAAAGAGAGGAGAGGCAGACGGGCTCGGCTGAGCATAGCTGCTGTCCAGCAGCTTTTGGGGGGTTTTCTAGGGTTCGTTTAGGGGGTTTTCTTGGTGATTAAGGTAAGGTAATATGGGTAGGATATTAAGGTATGGGTTAGGGTTAATGGACACGGGTTTTGGTGGTGTTTGGAGCGGGTTTTGGACTCGGGTTTGAGCTGCGAAACAGGGGGGCTGCTTTGTGTTTTGCGCGGGCTGTTGGGGGTGATTTGGGACGGGATTTGGGCCATGGTTATGGGGTTCGAACTGGGGTTGGATGGGTAGTGGTCTAGGTTGGTTAGTGTACTCGAGATTCGTGCCAATTCGTAGAGAAAACGGGCTCAAAAACCGAGCTAAAATCGAGCTCAAAAACACATGTTCAAAACGAGTTCTTTTCGATTTTCAAATCAATTAACACATTAAAATAAATGATTTTTCAAACCAAATATACTCATAACATGATTTTTCAAATCAATTATTTATTTTATTTTCAATAAAATAAACTTGGGAAAATAAATTCAAAATAAAATAAAATAAATTGAAATCACCTTAAAAAAGACTTTAATTTAAATATCATTTAAATTAATAAAATGAACTCACTTAAAAAACATTAATTTAAATATCATTTAAATTAATAAAATACTTCATCGACGACGCCCATTCTACATCGTAAAACGAGCTCCAAATAATGACAATGACAACTAAAGAATACATGTGTCCTATCATCATCGGGTGTTTGTCGGGTTCTCTATAAATTCCAATATCGACGGATACGGATATCTACAGGTATATTTGTCTCTTCTTTTCAATTGTCCCTTGTTACTTTTTCTCACTTCTTCTGAGTAATCATTGTCTACGCTATCATCATCCTTGAATCATCATCAATTCATCTATCTATGTTTTGAGTTGATTATTGCGTTATTTTGTTGTGCTACTGGACATTTGGTGGCATTTTGAATTGATAAAGTTATTGGATTTAGTGTTTCTCTTACATTTTATTTTTGTGTTAAAATCAATCAAGACATGGAAACTAATATAAAGGCATCAACTTGCATCCTGCTAATTAAGCAAAATCATTTTTTGATTTGAAATGAAGTTACATTAGTGAAACCAAATTTACATGCTTGCTTAATGGCTTATTTCATAGTGGTGTTACATTAGTGAAACCAATTTACATTAGGATCTGGCACTTACTGTTAATTCCCAGAAGGACTCTCTTCTTGCGGTTGCCCCTTTTCCAATTCTTGTACCTTGTTTCCCCCTTGTTTGGTTATCTTGGCATTGCCTTTAAGTTTGCTGAGAGGGACTATGTTGCAAAGGTAAGCTTGCCTGCTTATATTAATAAACCAAGACTCCTTCTTAAAGGCAAACCCAACACTCCCAACTTCATATTTGTATGAATTTTAAACAGGTATCATAAATTGATATGCAATTGTGCAAATGCCCGATTATTAGTTGACCTTAAATATTTAAGATTAGCAAATGCCCGATTATTTTGAGTTGGAAAAATAAAGGAAACCGGTCATACATGTTGTTTTGAGCAGGTCGAGAACTCAAGAGCGTTGTTAGACGACTTTAAGGCTAAAAACTTTTGGAAGTCACTGGAAAGGGCAGCTTTCAAGAATCCATGGCAGCACCTCAAGGTTGTACAATTCATAGAATACTGAAAATGCTATTATACAGTTATTATTATCCAGGTAGATATCCCCAGTTCACTCTATTAAACATCTATTATAGTTTTACTTTTCTTGTAGTCTTAAAACCAACTGGCCAAGAATGCTTCTGTGAAGAAGACAATGTTCTATGGCTCCCGAGGAGGTTACCAAGGTTTTGTAACAATGGCATTGGGCTTAACTTACCCTGATTTTTTTTCTTGTTTATGTGTTTTGGATCAGGCGATCAGCCATGCTTCCTGGTTCATCAATCCCTATTTTGTCTCAGGTAACATTTTTCACTGCTGAGTCTTTTAATTATGTACCCGGTATCAAATATTCACGAGAGTCCTGCTATAGAAACTGATGCAAGCTTCATTTTTCTGCAGATGATGATTACAATTTTTTGAAGTTCGATTTATTTGCGCTATGATGCGACTAAATGATGAGGATTGAAGGATTTTTATTTATGTTTTTCACATGGTAGCGTATCTTCGATATTTGTAGGCTCTTAACAACATGATACGATTTTGTATTTTGTTTCCATAGATTTTTTCCTAATGGTTCAAATTAAATCGGAAGGTTTTTCTTGTGTAAAACTTGCTGGAGTTTCTGAATTGTAATCGGTTAAATTCTTATGAGCTATACGATTCAATCGTGTAGGGTTACGATAAAAATAGAAATATTTTTTTTAAAAAAATAATAGAATCAAAGAGAACGGTTAGTACCATCACAACTGTTCTCTTTGAAAAGGTAGAACTAAGGCGCCAAAAAATCTAAAACTCTAACAAAGAGAACTGCCTTATCAAAGAGACTGGTTCTTATATGCAACCGTTCTCTTTGATATATCAAAGAGAACGGTTCAAAAGGGCAACCGTTCTGATTGTTGTTACAAAGCGACCAGGTTGACTTAATTTCAACCGTTCTCTTAAATCAAAGAGAACGCTTGGCCACAGGACGGTCCAAACTAGGTATAAGAACGGTTACCAACCGTTCTCTTTGATCATTTTTGTAGTAGTGGTGGGTTGGCGGTTGTTGGTTGTGGGCGTGATTGTCGTGGTGGTTGGTAAGGGTAGTGGTGGTGGAAAGGTGGTAGCTGGTGGTTATTCAATGACTTGAAAGTATTAAAGTTTCAATCGCTCAACATTAAAGTTTCACTCGTGCAAAGGACTCGTATTAAAGTTTCGACTCGCAAGAATTAAAGTTTTACTCGTTTACCATTAAAGTTTCACTCTTAAACCACTAAAATTTCATTCGTAACTTCGAGAAAAAACAAAATTTTACATCATTATATAAATACAAACTTTTATATTGAAACTGGCCTGAAAATCATTAAAGTTTCACTCATCACCATTAAAATTTCACTCGTTTAACATTAAAATTTCATTCATAAATCACTGAAAATTAAATAAATATTAATAAAAGTTTCACTCGTCAAATGGCCTAAAAAATTAAAGTTTCATTTGTCACCATTAAAGTTCCACTCGTTTAACATTAAAGTTTCATTCAATAATCAATGAAATTAAATAAATTTTAGTCACAATTACATCATTACATAAATTCAAATTTTTTTTTTTTATTAAAATGGCCTAAAAAAATTAAAGTTTTACTTTTAAGCATTAAAGTTGAACTCGTATACTATTAAAGTTACATTCAAAAATCAGTTAAATTAAATTAATATTAATCACAATCACATCATTTCATAAATTGAAATTTTTATATTAAAAATGGCCTAAAAAAATCAAAGTTTCACTTTTAAGCATTAAAGTTTCACTCGTAAAACATTAAAGTTATATTTAAAAATACATAAATTTAATTTTTTATTTACAAAATGACTTTAAAAAAACTAAAGTTTCAATCGTAAAGAATTAAATTTGCTCTCACAGATTAAAGTTTCACTTTTAAAACATTAAAGTTTCATTTCAAAAATTGATTAGAAGTCTCAAATCTCAACCATCAATCTTAGAAGATTCAATGGCTTAGATTAGGACTTAGGGACTCAAATATATAGGTGGACTCATTTGAACTTCACTATATATATATATATATATATATATATATATATATATATATATTCAGGATCCTATGAGAACCATGAGAACCACTTAATAACCATTGGATCAAACTTATTATTGATGGTGAGATGAACAGTCAAACAATGACTATTTCCTAAACGCATATATATATATATATATATATATATATATATATATATATATATATATATATATTCGGGATCCTATGAGAACCACTTAATAACCATTGGATCAAACTTATTATTGATGGTGAGATGAACATTCAAACAATGAATATTTCTTAAACGCATCCTCTCCCCCCCCTTTCAAACTCTCTAATCTTAGTCATTTTTCATATTCCCTTTCTTACTCATCTTTCTTTCTCTCTCTTCGACAATCATCTTCTCCGATCATCTCCTCCGTTCCTCACGATTCTTCGATTATCTTCACCGATTATCATATTTACCAACACTTCTCAAATCTGCTTCTCAAATTAGGGTTCAAGTCATTCATCACCAACATTTTCGCGTTTGTTCATACGCCGTCATTCAAATTAAGGTAACATTTTTCTCAAATAAATGGCGATTCCACTCTATTTTGTTCATACATGTATTTTTTTCTCGAGATTCATCAATTTCTGTCAAGCTATTAACCCTAATTTCTAGTAATTTCCCTAATTAAGGTCATTCATTGTTCTTATATGACGAATTCTTGGATTTCTGGTCTTATTTTCGATTGCATGTTCGAATTTTTGTTCTAGGTTTCGAAATTGCAGAATTTAGATGATCTATGGATTATAAATTATCTATATTGCTAAGATCTGATTAATGATTGCGGATGTAGTTGCTTAATGATTTTGGATGTTAGTTAAAGGTTTAGGTTCTACGGATTATAATTTTCGAGTATTAGTGTAGCATGATAATCAGATTGTGTCACCAATTCGCATTGAATTCATTTTGTAAAAAATTTGTACGTTGTTCGAGTCTTTGTGCCGCAGCATCAGATTGTATTAAGAGTCAAGACTATGCATTGAACTCATTTGCATAGAAATTTTCAGTTTATATGTGTGATTATAGTGTACTGAGTTCTACATTTTTGTTCTGATTATACTAGAAAGATCACTAAACTGCATGAAATAAGGTTATATGTGCATAAAATAAGGTTATATGTGCATTAAAAAGTTTTTCAGTTGCATCAGTTGATTTTATCCTGATACTAATTACTGTTAGTTAAGGATAATAATTTTAATTTAAACCCGTTCCGATAATTAGAGAGGGTTTTAGGGTTGGATTGGCAAGATGTTTATTCAAATGTCACTTATTTTATTTTGTGTGTTCTAATCGATGTTTCGTCGTTAACTAAGTTGGACCTTGTCTATTTGCTGCTTTTATTGTTTACATTTTGAGTTTAACCAATGCACATTTAGTTGTATACTTACATATTCTCATTACTTAAAAATTATTCCCTTTACCATTATGCATATAGAGAAAAATATGGAAAATTGGTGCAAATGCTGGGTAGTCACTAATGAGGATGTAGATAGAGAACTATTCATTAAGGATTACGTCAAAGCAAAAACGAATGCTATGGGTTAGTTTGGTCAAAATAAACAAGTCGAGTTCAATGGTAGTTGCAACCCATCCCAATATGATGTTTTAACTGATCCAGATCTCATTTCAAAAATCTTCCACCACCTTGATAGCTGTTCGGATAAGGCAAACATGGCCGCTGTTTGTAAACTTTGGGCTAAGTTGTTTCTTTTTTATCCGAATTCACCTCGCTTTCTGTTGGCGTACCTGCAAACCTTACGCGTCACTGATGTCAATGACATTAGGATAGTTCGTAGGAATGGTAGACTAATTTCCCAAAGATTCAAGTGCTTTATGACGGATAATAAGGCAACCAAATTTATCCTGCATGTACACCAACAAAAAAATGTATTGCAGCACGTCCATCTTAATCCACTCAATGATATTCAAATGAAACAAGTAAATGAGATGTTGTGGGATATGCCAACCCTAACACATGAAGCAGCGAAAGAAATTGCAGCACCCTTACTAGTTCGTCGAACTTTCTATCATGTTAAAGTAGTAGATTTGATCTACGTATAGCACAAGTGGTAGTTTGTACAACTTTTTGGCCAATGTACTGTGTTGGTACTTACGGCTTTGAACTTTAAGGTTTAAACGTTCCTTTTGAAAGGCTTTAGGGACGGGAAAGGGTTCAAGCTTTAGTAATAACTATATAATTTTCGTTTGAGATTTTGGATAACATAAGTTGTTATGTAATGTTGGTTGACAATTTGGATAAAAGAAGTTATGTAATGTTGTTTTGACATTTTGGATAACTTTTTGGTTTTACATTTTTTGCCAATGTTCCTTTGTTTTCTTGTTTCAATTAGTTTTGATCCAATATTCTTCTTTTAAATTGTAGCCGGGCTGCCTAATCCCTCTTACTCTATATTCATCAACTTGTGTTATGTTCTTATCTCTACTTTGCAACAGTTCATTGTCTCAAAATGTAACAGAATTGACTGCAAAATGTTGAAATATGTCGTCATTATAAACATGTGACTTGTAGAACAATTTGCGTTTGTCTTTTAACTGTCTTAAAATATCAATTACAGATATGAGGCGAAGTCTATTGCAGTCAAGAAGAAAAAACCACCAGTGAAAGGAGGTAGGTCAGTTAAAGATTATTTCCCACCAAAATCAACAACTGCAAGCATGAATGACATTGAGCAAACTAATTCGAGTAAGAAAATCTGCATAGTTTTGTCTTCCTTTTTTTACTTTGATCCCTTACCCAAAAATAATGGTAGGCTGCAATAGGCTTATCAGTGCATGAAGTCGCCTTGTAGACGCATTGAAAAGCGATATATTTGCATTAAAGAATCCGAAACATGCATGAACTATGTAAAATCTTGTTGCCATATCAAAATATGCTAAGTAACAGTATTGTTGCCAGCCTACCAAAACCATAAACCCTCCATTTTTAGGGTTTAGGGTTTACGATTCAGGATTTTGTATTTTGAATTCAGAGATTAGGGATTAGGATTTATGGTTTACGGTTTAGGGTTTAGGGTTCTCTATTTAACCCTGTACCGATAATAAGGGGAAGGGTGTAGGGTTGGATTAGGCGGATCTGCGGTCGCGGTCCGCCTAATCCAACCCTAAACCCTTTCCCGTCCCGTTTTAGGATACCCGGGCCCCTAGTTTAAATCTCGTACCCAAAAAGGGTTCACTCTCCCCCTCTAGGGTGTCTTTTGGTTTTCTTCCGTTCGAATGACAATTGTAACGGAAAGGTTTTAGGGTTGGATTAGGCAGACTTAGGGTTGGATTAGGCAGACTCGCGCCAGCGGTCCGCCTAATCCAATCCTGAACCCTTTCCCGTCCCGCTTTAGGATACGCGGGCACCTAGTTTAAATCTCGTCCCCAAAAAGGGTTCACTCTGCCCCTCTAGGGTATCTTTTGGTTTTACTCCCGTTCGAATGACAATAGTAAGGGAAAGGGTTAGGGTTGGATTAGGCGGACCCGCGGTAGCGTCCCGCCTAATATGTGGTATGTCTTAAGATCGTTTTGCAATAAAGTGGCTTATTTTCGTCTATTTTTTGTGAGAGCTTATTTACTTGGCGCTGTCTTTCCTTTATCAGAAGAAGTTGTTGACTACGCTTTCATGTAAGATCCCAAAGCTGCTTTCTGCATGGCTTTTGATACCTAAATTGTATATTCCGCAACCTGAAATCTTTCTCTAGCGTGATACTGGAATCTACATGATGCGTCATATTGATATGTATAGCAGGGTTAAGGCACACTTTGGTTCGAAGCTGGGGCTAAAGGAAGTAAGTCTCTATTATTCAAGTCGACTTTTTATCAAGTGTTTCTAACTAAGTCTCATGATAGTAGCCAAACAGATGTATGAATTAGCTTTGTAGTTTTATGAAATAGCCTTTTATGTGCATTAAATATGAAGGCTCTGATCTTGTTTTTACCTTTTGTTATTATTCTGAGAGTTGATGTTAAACGTTACAATGTGAGGGTTTGCAATATAATTCTGACTTGGGAAAACAACTATTTGAATGTTCAAGTAAAATCTGCAGTAAAGGCTTACAAGAATGGCGATCTGATTCGGTAATCATAAATCTTAAGGAGCTTTATTTCCCTTTCGCGTTTTCCTTTTTTCCTTTTTTCCCCAGTAATCAAGGAGCTTTGTTTTTCCCTTTTCCCCAGTAGTGCCACAAGATTTCTATACAGATGCAGATTTGAACAATTTTATTAAGAAAAATCGGGCAAATAAAGAGTAAGTTATAACTGACCATAAAGCATTTTTAATTGTTCAGTTTTTGTCCACTCTTTGTTGTTCTGTGTTTTCTAATTACAATATGTGCATTATACAGTGACGTAGTTGTAGAAACGGACTGGTTGGAAGTAACCCAAGACGCATTGCAGACCTTGCTGCCAGGAACTTGGTTGATGGATATGGTTATTGATGCTGTTGGTATTTTTACGACACTGGAAAACCCAAGTGTTGTGTATTTTCCGACAATAATAAAGGTATTCATATTCCTTATTGAGTCCTTATGCTTGTTTTTGGTTTTTTAAATTACCAAGAATTTTGACAAATGTTCCCAATTTTCAGGAAATTGTCGATAAAAACGGGTTTCGAAGTCAATACATCAAACTTGACTACTTGCCCCAAAATATAAACACAATCCAACTGGTAAATAAACATTCTCTTACTTATTTCAGTCCCCTAAATCTCTGTAAGATGTTCAATGCAGCTTTTTTTCAATGAATCAATTACATTTTTGCATGTTTGTAATATTTCAGGCTTTCTTTCCTTATTGTATGGACATATCACATTGGATTGCTTGTGTTGTTGACATCGGGAAAAGGACGAACTTCATACTCGACTCCAACCTGCCCAGGCGCCCTGATGTCAGACGTAAATTTTTTGTTGATCAGGTATGATTTTTTTTTTCTGCAATCTGGACTGTGCATATTTTTAGAGAATTTTTTATTTTTTTTTACAAAAACATGTTGACCCTGACTTATTATGGCGTCTCGCCATGACTTGGGTCCAACATAGCGGGTCCAGTCGCGACTTGGTCTTAGTAGACACCATAATAAGTGGTGCCTCGTATTCGTCATATGATATACGGAAGGCTGCTCAACGATTTTTGGCTGCCCAAAATGCACTGTCGAATGAAAATACTGTTGGTGATCATGTATGTGCATGAAATAACCTTAAATGTGCATGAAATACCCATATACCACAATCACAATCATTCACTTTCTTGTTTTTGTATAGCTACTGCCTGCTTTGGAGATCATCCAAGAGACTCTCTGAGATACATAAGGTTGTTGGAGATACAAAATTTTCAGTGGGAGGTTGTGAATGTGCCTCGACAAAGTAACGGGTACCATACATGCTTAAATTATATACGACTTATTTTAATATGTTTGATGGAAACACACCATAATAAATTTTCCAACAAATTTCATTCTTTTATAAGGTATGCTTGTGGAGTCTATTTGTTGAAGTGGCTAGAAAACTTATGTGATCAAGCATCATGGACCGATAAGAGTCGTTACGAGGTAACGGTGTCTAAACTAAGTTATATTGGTTCAACATTATTCAGCATATTTTATTCCAAGACTTTCAATATTTGTCGTCAAATCAAATTTATATGTAGGATTTGGATAAATATGCTGAGAGTATGATTGCAAAACTTATCAAATGGAAGGAAAACAAAAGAAAGGTAAATATCAAGAACTTTCGAATGCCTCATTTTAATTTTGTTTTCATTAGATTATGTCTCGGAGTGACTTTTACGTAACAATATTTCCCCTCCTTTTTTTTAGGATTATAAAACACTTGAGTCGAGTGATTAGCAAAGGGAGTGGCAGAGAACCTAATCCAACATTCGAAACACTCAACCTTGCATTTTTTTCCCATTTTTTTGATCTGATTCCTTGATTTGAGTGGATTCTGGAATATTAGATTCTGAGTACATATTAGATTCTGGAATATGTAATACACCAAGTCTTGAGTACATATTAGATTTTGGAATATTTAAGTTATGTAAGGCATAAAGCCATGTTTCAGGACTAATTCTTAGTACATATTAGATTATGGAAAGAACGTGTCATGAGACAACGAATAACGAGTGACCATTTTCAAAATTGGACAACGAAAAGGCTGTGCAAAAATCTCTCTAACATCATACATGCGTTTAATAACGTTCTATATGCATGAAATAACAGTGTGCATGCATGAAATATGTAAGTCATGGGTCCAGGGTAAAATCTTAAAGTAATCTTACTTAGGTGAACTTTTAAAATGTGGCATTTTAATTTAGAATTTGGAATTTTAGCTTCGACGGTTGGGCATATTAGATTCTGAGTATATATTAGCTTCGATGGTTGGGCATGTGGTAGCAATGAAGGATGTAATGGTGGATCACATTTCTCGGGTTTCTAAATACTTGTCTTATATATGCATTAGAAAACGTTCTACATGAATTAGAAAACGTTTTATGTGCATGAAATAACCATATACTAAATATGACTAACACGACTCAATAAACGTAACTCAGGACTCAAAAGTGAGCCAAAAATTACCAGACTATTATGCTGATAGGACGGGCCCAAATTGAAATAAGCCCCACATCAATTAATCACATCTAAGTGCTGGGCTATTCTCATTTTTAATCACATGAAGCTATATATTATTTGTTGATGTTGGATCAACAATTCTCATTTTACCAGACCTGTCATACACGATGATTCATTTAGCTATTCTCATTTTAGTGTTGGTCTATTCTCATTTTAGGTTTTTAATTACTAAATCTCGTGAAAGAGTGATTAAATTAATCGCCTTCAGGTTTCTTAATACTCGACTAATATGTGCACGAAATAACGTTGAGTGTGCATGAAATACCGTTGTATGTGCATGAAATAATGGTACCAGGAAAACTCACGTTTTATATCCTCTAAATCAGAATAACAATTTTGTCTTCCCTGCTCAGATCATCAATTCGAAAATTAGACGATACTAGACCAAAAATCCTGAAAACTCACTTTAAACAAGTGTTACATTCATCTTAATCCAGAAAACTCTATCAAATTCTTCAATAATGCTATTGTCAAATGCTTCAAATATGCTTCTCAAATGATAATTCTTCAATAATGCTCCAAAAATTCTTCAACATTCCACTGCAATGCTGCATAAGTACAAACAGTGTCACATAAAACAAATAACGTAGCATTCAGATTACTTTCTTAAGTTGTAAGAAATCGAATACCTCATGTTTTGGTTCTGATCTGCTTCGCATCATAAGTCCAAGCAATTCCTCGCCTCACACTTCAATCCTCATAGATAAGAAACCAAATGTCAGGCTAAAAATTAGAGGGAAAACATACGCTAATAATAGAAATTCACGCTAATAGGAGAAAACTTACTCTACTAATCGTCGGTGGTCCTTTTGTCACAATTCCTACTGTCGTGGTTTGTCATATCCCCACAAGCCTTACATCTTTTTAGTGGTTTCTTGCTGACTTTCCCAGCCTTTTCTCTTTGCGAGATCAGTCTTTTCCTCGAGCGTTTGTTTTTGCATTATCTTGGAGGCAAAACTTTAATTCACTGGGACACTTGTTACTAAAAGAATTCCAATTCCAGCACTCTTGTCCTTTTTCTGCCCAATACCACTATTACCACTATCATCATCGACACTTTTGCCTACAATAACCCTTTATTTGAACCCACATAAAATGTCCATCAACTCATCACAATACACAGGAGTCTATTCAACTAGTGACACACAAGTGAACAATTCCGACCACAATTCACTGATTTTGTTTTTATGTACATCAACTGCCCTGCAATCAGCAACCAACTCCCCTATTAGCACTAAAGATTGGCTGGCAGGTTGTTAGTTTACTCCACCAACTAAGTAGATATTCACTTGGAACTTTCTTAAATCCCCGATCTTTAAGGACACACAAAACATGTCGACATATTATTCCGTGTCTTTCAAACTTCTTGCAACTGCATACTAGTTTCACTTCATCCATCTTGAAACCAACCACATATGTTTTGTTTCTTTCTTGATCTATGATGTCTATGTAGTCAATTGCATAGTTATCCTTTTTTTTTATCCCCAACCCCACATGAAAAGCAAGTAGCTGTTAATTCATCTTGAAACTCGTAAAAGATTTTGGGCGTGTAAGTATTTGTTGCGTGTTTTTCGAGAGCAAGAGGAGTCGATAACGAGGGAGAAGAGTTTTTTTTATTGTGAAATGAGTTTATATTGGGTCCATCGTTGCACATCCATTGCACTCTCAAATCGCATCCAAAACTCTACTAGGGTTAGATTAGGATTAGTGAAGTTGTTAAAAAAATGGTTTTCTGATTCAGACCTTTAGGTAGTTCTCATCAAACCTCCTAAAAATAGGTCGCAAAAGTATGCCGGAATCCACATCTGCCTAATCCCATATTTTTTCTTAAGCCATTCATTCTCAGACAACCTATGAGATTCAACTATTGTTGTCCATCTTTCCTCCTTCAAAAACTCGGTTTCTTTACATATTGAAGGCCCTACTTTCTCAGGCAATTTCTTCAATATGTGCCATATACAATACCTATGTTGGACCTTATCTTTCCAAGCTAATTTTATTACTTCTTCTATCCCCGCATCTTCATCAGTTATAAGACAAACTAGATGACGACCCCCCATGGCCTCTAAGAACTTATTAAACAATTAGGCAAATAACTCTTTCACTACTACAAATACAGGAAACCACAACGGCCCTTTAACAACGCTTATTCACGAAAATCATCAAAACACGTTGTAGAATTTATTCCGCGAATTTTACCAAACTTAATTACAACGGTTATGTGTTGTTAGCCGTTGTTATTGGTTTTAACAACGGGTCATACTTAAACAACCGTTGTTAATGAAAAAACTAATAACAACGGTTAAATTTTAACCGTTGTTAATGGTTTGGCGCCAAATTAGTGAAAAGTAATCACAACGGTTATATTAGAACCCGTTTTTAATACTTTTTAACAACGGTTGTAGACTCAATAACCGTTGTTATTAATATTATGAAAATCTTTAGAACAACATATTGCTTTATTCTGCTATACGCTACAAACACAAACACAAGCTAATACTGCTACTATATCATCCTCCATTCCTCCCTGATCATCTCTCTGTCTTCATCTCCGTCACTGTTGTCACGTCTTCTCTCCCTCATCATCGTGTTTATCAATCAGGTATATATATGTTTCTTAGCAACGC
This sequence comes from Silene latifolia, assembly GCF_048544455.1. Classification (NCBI taxonomy): domain Eukaryota; kingdom Viridiplantae; phylum Streptophyta; class Magnoliopsida; order Caryophyllales; family Caryophyllaceae; genus Silene; species Silene latifolia. Next base: position 453,041,265 of record NC_133538.1, read on the forward strand.
TTATAACTAGATATAGGATTTTTTGGGTTATTATCTAATTTGTTGATAATTTAGCTTAATTGCTTTCCTGAATTTCGTTTATTTGTTTGCCTATTATTGTATTTTCTGAATTAGTTGCCTATTATTACGAATGTAGAATAATGACTCGAACTTGGATGATTGATGCAAATATGAGTGACCGCACCTACAAGGATGGTTTAGCTGAATTTTATGAATTCGTTTCGAACAATTTGAAAGGTTCTTCTAGTATTGCATGTCCTTGTGAAAGATGTGGTAATATTAGCTATATGGCTTTTCCGGACGTTAAAATACACCTAGAAAAGTGGAGATTTAGTCGATCCTATACACTTTGGATTTTTCATGGGGAATCATTAGAGGAAGAGAATAATTCTGAAGAAGATGATGTTGAGGTACACGAAAGGCTAACTGATGATCCTGAGTTTGCCGAGTTTTTTGAGTTGGAAGAGTTGGAAGTAGAGAAGTTGAATGTTGGGTCTATAGATAATGAAGAGAATGATGATGAGTCCATTGCTTTTGAAGATGTAGGTGATGACACTAGTAATTGGGATGACCTTAACAACATGTATGAGAAGTTGTGTGAGTCCGAAGCACTTCGTATCCTGGTTGTAAGTTCACAAAAATGTCGGCTGTGGTGAAGTTGTATAATATCAAGGGGGCAAATGGGGTGAGTGACACGTGTTTCACTAGTTTTTTAGCCTTGATAAAGGAGTTGCTTTCTGATGGTAATGTTCTACCTGTTAAGACATATGAGGCGAAAAAACTAATAAGAGGAGTGGGTATGAAATATGAGAAAATACATGCATGTCCAAATGATTGCATATTGTATCGGAAATTATATCAAAACTTAACCAATTGCCCTAAATGTTTGGAGTGGCGTTATAAGGATAAGGAAGGGATGCCGGCTAAGGTGTTGTGGTATTTTCCATTGATACCAAGAGTCATAAGGATTTATGCGAATCCCGATGATGCAAAAATGTTAACTTGGCATGAAACAGGAAGAATAAATGATGGAAAGCTAAGACACCCGGCAGATGGTAAGCAATGGAAATCGTTCGACGCTAAGTATCCCGAGTTCGGCAATGAACCTAGAAACTTACGTCTAGCGCTGTCCACTGATGGAATGAACCCACACGGAAACATGAGTACCCAACATAGTACTTGGCCAGTAGTGTTGGCTATTTATAACTTACCTCCATATGTGTGCATGAAAAGAAAGTATTTGATGTTGTCGTTGTTAATTTCCGGCGCTAAACAACCTGGAAATGATATAGATGTATATTTGGAACCTCTTCTAGATGATTTGCGATTGTTGTGGGATAGTGGGATAGAAGTATTTAATGCATATAAGAACGAAACTTTCAATTTGAGAGCGATGTTATTGTGTACAATTACTGACTATCCGACTTATGGCGACCTTTCTGGGCACACAGTTCATGGGAAAGAGGCTTGTCCATTGTGTGGGGAGGATATCGAGTTTGAATACTTGAAGTCTTCTCGTAAGTATGTGTATATGGGAAATATGAGGTTCTTGTCTCATGACCATTGTTATCGCAAGATGCAGAAAGCATTCAATGGAAGACAAGAACTTCGTTAACCTCCTAGAATTTTGAGTGGGCATGAAGTTTATCAGAAAGTAAAGCATATTGAGATAGATTATGGGAAGAAGAGCGGCTATAAATTGTCTACTCGTGGGTATAAGAAAAGATCCATATTTTTTGATAAACTTCCATATTGGCTCGACTGGAGGTCGAGCATTGCCTCGATTTCATGCACATTGAGAAAAATGTCTGTGATAATATTATCAATACCCTTCCGAATGTTCCTGGTAAAACAAAGGATAACGCCGCAGCTAAGGAAGATATGAAAATGATGGGTATTAGGCTAGAGTTGGCACCACGAAGAGAGGTAATCGTACATTTTTACCGCCAAGACTTTTACCCTTTCACGGAATGAGAGAAAAGAGTTACGTGCATGCTTGAATGGAATTAAAGTGCCACATGGTTATTCGTCGAACATCAAAAGCCTAGTGTCGATGCAAGACCTAAAACTCACCGGGTTAAAGTCACATGATTGTCACACTTTGATGCAACAATTACTACCTGTGGCTATTCGTTCCATTTTACCTGAAAAGATAAGATATGCTATAACTAGATTCTGTCTCTTCTTCCAGTCCATATGCGAGAAAGTCATCGATCCCGATGACGCGGATTCATTGCAGGACCTCGTTGTACCCTCTCTTTGTCAGTTGGAAATGTATGTTCCACCCTCTTTCTTCACTATCATGATTCATCTGACCATTCACTTGGTTAGGGAGATTTTGTACCTTGGGCCCGTGTACTTGAGATACCAGTATCCTTTCGAAAGATTGATGAAAGTCTACAAGGACTATACATCTAATCGGTATCGTCAGGAAGGTTGTATTGCTGAACGCGCTATTTTAGACGAAGCTCTTTCATATTGTTACGCTCATCTCTCCCTGAGGAGTTGATTGGCGTTCCTAAGAATCGTCATAGTGACTGGATGACCGGAAAAGGTATTAGGGGCCGGGTTGAAAAAATTGTGACACGTGAAATGTTGCATTTAGCACACATGTATGTGCTAAACAACGAAGATGAGGTGCAACCTTATATTCAACAACACAAAGATGAACTCAAATACGATCACCAAAACAAGACCGAGAAGTGGATTGCGAACGAGCATACGAAGACGTTTCCAGTGGTTTAGGAATATTGTCTTACGATTATCTTGATCAAACTGGTGATGACATCTCTCCTAGGTTACTACGTCTTGGTTTAGGTCCAAATGCCAGGGTCACCTTTTACAACAGTTTTGCCATTAATGGATATACTTTTTACACCCGCGAGCAAGATGAGGTGAGCACAATGCAAAATAGTGGTGTGAGTTCTGAATTTGAGGCAATGCACTTTGCTACTTCAAAAGATAAAAAGCCTATTTGGGGAAAATGCCTTTATTATGGTGTTATTCAAGAAATATTGGTACTAGATTACATTGATTTCACACTGCCTTTGTTTCGATGTAACCGGGTTGATAACAACATCCATTGTGTCCGAAAGGATAAGATGGGATTTACGTTGGTCAATCTGGGTAAGGTTGGCAATAATAAGGATGATCCTTTCATAATGGCATCCCAAGCTAAACAAGTGTTCTATGTCACCGATCCTATGGATAAGAAGTGGTCCGTTGTCATCTTGTCTATAAGGAAAAGAAGGAGTAGTCCATCCGATAATGGTGATGATGATCGGGATGTCGTTTTTGAGGGAATGGATGTTGACACTTTGTATCTTATTTCGACGATGTTGATACGATCATGAGGACACCGAAAGCATCTATATGCGTGATGACCATGGTGAAGGTATTTGGGTTAACGAAGAAACTATGACATCCAAGAAACGTCCCCGATCCCGAGATAGTTCATCGGGACACGGTATGCATGCATCTTTGGTGTTGTCTTATTTTCTTGATCTTATTATTAGATGTGGATGCTTTGGTGTTGAAATTGCTTTACATAAAGTATGTATTGTTACAGTTTGGACTGTAATGGAATTACAGTAATTTTAAAAAAAAGAGAGGTTCAACAATAACAACGGTTGTATTTAAATTACCCGTTGTTAATACTTTCAACAACGGGTGTAGTACCTCTACCCGTTGTCAATTATTTTTTTGACATATTTCATTTTGGCGCAAATTTGGTGAAAATATATTACAACGGGTATATTTTAACCGTTGTAATAAAGTTTTGACAACGGTTGACTTTTATTGACCCGTTGTTATTAACATATAACAACGGTTTTGTTTTGAGGACCCGTTGTCAATAGTTTGTCATAATAAAAAACTAATATAGAAACCCATACAGCATGCCATACACAAACACACACAACATTATTAGTTCAACCGTTGGTATCCCGAGTTAATTCTTCTCTCTTCCTCGCTTTTTACATTCTCTAAATCGCCGTCGTCGCGCTGATTTCAAAGCCCGATTCCGTTGCCTTCCCTTATCATCCTGCTCGTTCTCTTTATCATCATCATCAACAGGTATGTTCACTTTAATTTTGTGTTTCGTCATTAGGGTTTTAAGACGATCATCTTGTTTCTTTTTCATGCATCTGTTTTTGTTTTTCGTCTTCTTTGTTATCTTTATCATCCCGCATCATCTACTTTACTCCTCTTATCGGGGTTTAGGATTTTAGAAGCTCAATCTGTTGTTTTAAATTTTCATTCCTATTAGGGTTTAGGGTTTTAGATAATACTCTTCATGTACGTTGTTAAGTTGTTCATTTACTATATCATTCATATTTGGGTTTTAGGATTATCATGGGTGAAAAACGTAAAAGAAGTCAAAAGAATAATGAGCCTGGTGATAATAAGCCTGGTGAGAGGGGTGCTACGAAGTGCAAGAAAGTCCTTGCAGCTATAGCCGCTAAACAGTCGTTCGAAATAACATGGAGTGAGATGGGTTTCCCTACTGGTCCAAATGCGGGTCTTTTCTCCAGTTGGATTGGTGCTTGCACAAGACAGTTTGTGCCTATCCATTTAGATGATGTTAGAACTTTGAATCCAAAATTGGCGGAGTTATACTTGGCTCGTGTAAAGGAAGGCTTTATTATACCCGATAAAAGACATGATGAGTATTTAATGCATAAGGCAGCGGATGTCCACAGGCAGTGGAAGTGTGGCGTTGCTAGGGATTGGTTGTATGTGGACAAGGCAACGGGGGAGATGCGTAAGAGCCCACCGGAAAACAAGTGTCCCACCATCAAGCAGGAAGAATGGGATCTTTTCAAAAAGATGAGAACTACTGAGAAGTTTCAGGTTAAATATCCTCGCCTTTTAACGATTTACCTATCATTTTTTAATTAATGAGTCCTTTATATAATCTTTTTATTATCTCATCTACTTGCGCTTTTATATAATTATTTGAAGGCCGTTAGCAGAAGAAATCGTGCTAACATTTCATGCAAGAAGGGGAAATTCTATGGTTCTCGAGGCGATTCTGAAAGATAGAAGAGGACCTCGTAAGTAGCATGCATTATTCCCCTGTGAGACTTTATTTTTTTAATCACACTTGGACTTGCATTGATACACATTTACGTGTATAAATGTTACCATGTTAATGTGTAGGTGGCAAAGGGAGTGAAAGAGGTGGATCGGCATATAACTTATAAACAAGGGCACACGCCTAAAGGATCCCGGTCGTCGCGTGACAAATATGATGAGGAAGTTTTGGCCAACATAATAAGCATTATTTTATTAAGACGAGTTCATTACTAACTTTATTATTTTAGTCACAAATATAATTTGAAGTTTATTTAATATATTATAGGATAACGTATTGAAAGAGGTAGAAGAAGGGAAATTCACTCCCAGTGGTCGTAATGACGTTCTTGCTAGAGCGATCGGCCGACCCGAACATCCGGTCGTTTGAGGGCGTCCCGTTACGAGGTTGGAGTAACGAAATATTATGGGAAAACGCCGGATAAAGAAGAAAAGGAAGACTAAGTCTGAGAAGGCCGACATGGTAACATTTATTCTATTATTTTCATTTAAGTTCAATTCACATGTTATTGTTGGGATAAAAATTGCTGACACATTACATTCTTGGCAAGCGACTTGATTAATGGCATCCGTACTACTAAAGCTGAATGTTGGAGGTAAGCTTTCCGAAGAAGAAGTGAAGATGATGGAGGATGTCATTTCTAAAGGGGGTAATAATAAGGTACAACAGATTGGTCAAGAGGCCGCTACTACCTTGGCAATACATGAGAAGGAAGTATCGGTCAACGAGATTCAGAAAGATCAGGTACCTAATAATGCTTCTGAAGTTGTAACAACTAAAGCCGATCAGGTACCTAATATATACTTCCTTATTTTTCTTTTGTTTTTTTTTTGGGTAAGATCAGGGGGTGTGTTCACTGCCAGCTCTAATGCTATAACTTCTGACATGGTGCCATTGAATTGGTTAATTTTATTAGGTAAATAATGGGTCTGAAAAGGAGATGCAACTTGAGAAGACGGCTGATGGAAAACAGCATACATCCCCTTCAAGTCAGTTCCCCTGTTTTAATAAGGTATGCATGAAGTGTTTAATTAGTTAAATTTATATGAATGCTTGAAGTTTGTGCAAAAATCGGCTGAGATCGAAAGCGTTTTTGCAAAATCTTTTGAATTTTGAAGCGTTTTTGCAAAGATATAATAATGTATGTGTATATTCTTCAGGCCGTAAACAAGAGGCCAATTATTCTTGCTTGACCCTAATAGAACCGAAAAGCCACATGTGCGTGTTGGCGGGTCTCGTAGAAAACAAATCTGCAATCGCGAAACCGTAGTTCATGGCGAAAAACTTTTGCCGAATCATAGAAAAGTAGAGATAACTACAGTCTTTCCAGGCCATGAAAACTTTCAACTGCCTGTCCCAATTCGTGACGACATTACCATTCTGGGAGATGCGCTTGGAAGTTTCATCCAATGGCCTGAAACTCACATCTACTTGGCGAAGATATCTCCGCCGCCTCAGCAGCGGAAAGCAGTTGGGGTTAGAAGAAATACCTTTATATATATGTTACATTTTTAATTGTTGAATGTTTTTATATGTTAAATTTATATGTTATTTTTTTTTTTGTAGGGAACAAAAAAGACGGCTTTGGCGGATAAGCCTAAGTCCACAGACATGCCAACGACCTCGACTTCACAACAACTTGATGAGGTATTTAATTAACTTCTCCATTTTTTTAAAAATTAACCTCGCTCCCTTTATTTATATTTTGTCTGTATTTATAAAAAGCATGGTAATTTTGTGTAGGGGACAAAAAAGACTGATAAGCCTAAGTCCCCAGTCTTACCTGCTACTACTACCTCATCATTGAAAGAGCAGGTTGACGAGGTATTTAATTAAGTACGCTTTTATTTTTATTACTCCAACTAGGATATGTTACCTTTGGATTTTTTATTATTTTAATTATCTACTACATGTGTGTAGCTGGTGGTAGTAGCACAAAATCAAAGACTCATTCTTTCCTGACACAAAGTTAGGACTTTAAACTTCACACAATATAAAGGGAAGGATTACATGCAAAAAGTAAGAACGGTGACAATGATGAGACTGCATGAGGAGGCTGGCCATCGCATAGCCACCGAGCAAGTGATAGTTATTCCGCTCGAGGAGGATATTCTAGGGCTGAGCGCCAAGCGCTTATATCATGGGATCTGCTAGCCGTATGGGGTGGCCTAGACAGTTGATATATCACACATATTTGTTTGGATGAAGTAAGTTTCTTAATAAATAATTTCATAGTCTAATATTCTGACTACTAGATAGTGTTTTAAATACCGGAATTAATATCGTAATAATGTAGGATATTGAAATTGAGAGTGATCCCAGAAAGAATATTCCATCGATCTATACGTTCTGTGCCCCTATGTTTTATCTTTATTTATTCCGGATTTCTCGTTCGAACAACGGGTAGATTATATTGCTCAGCAATTGGCGACAACCAAGAAGCTGATTTTTGGCGCTTATAATGAAAAAGGGTAATAAAAAAATTAATATTACGTTTCCCCCTACAATTGCATTTTCATAACTAATATATGTACTTGTTAATAATGATGATGTCTCTTGATGTAGGACTTATTGGGTGCTAGCGACCATCATGCCGACAAAGGAATAAAGTTTTACGGTTGGACTCTTTACATCATCAACCAAGCGAGACTTTTAAGCACTTGATTAATATGTAAGTTTATAATACTGATTTATTTATAATAACATTTTCATTTTTTATTTATAGAAAAAAGCTCTTTCATATTTTTGCCCCTAAAAAATTAGTTTCTGCCTCCTTTTTTATTTTTTAAAAAAGGGCCTTTAAGAAGAAAAGAGCAAACGAGCGGGATCAACCCACGGAAGATTCGATGTTGGCCCCGATTTTATTACGATAACGAGGGTGCGTGCTCAAATACAATAACATTAAGTGCAAAATCTGTGTTTAATACTAATACAATACCTAAAGTTCAAGATTCTGATGTGAGCCTTCTCTCGTCTGTTTTTTTTATGTAATAATAGGCCCCTCGCCAGCCAGATAGCATACAATGTGGATACTATGCTTGTCGGTTCATGTTGGAGATTATTAGGCGAAGATATCTCGTTATTCCAGAAAAGGTTAGTAATAATTTAAACATGTGTTTATTACTTTTTTTTAAATTAGAGCTAATGTTGTCTTGCTTGCTGCTATATATACCATGATGTTGCTAATGTTATCTTGCTTGCTGCTATATATACCATAATGTCTTCTCTTTGTTTTTTCCATGAGTATGCAATCAACCAGATCTGTGATTGAATTGAGCAGTACTCAAGTGTAGATATAGACGAGGTAAGAGACATGTGGGGCAACTACGTCTTAGAATATATTACAAATGCATGATACTGATCAGAGTTTAGATCAACTTATTAGTAAATTTTTTGTTGAAGTTAGAGAATGATTAGTTCATGTAAATTCAACTCCTTGTAAGTATATATATATATGATGCAGCTGCTGTTGTGGTTGAATTGAATCTATTGAGTTCTGATGAACCCAGCTATGATTTATGCTGGTGCTGGTATATGGTGCTGCTGACATATGCAGATTTTTGAATGGCATGAAACAAATTTATTTTTTCAAAACATTAGGAGTTTGTAATAAAAACAGTTACTAAAAAAACCGTTGTGAATACCTTTCACAACGGTTAATAAAAATAAAACCGTTGTGAATGACATTCACAAATACCCGCGCATAATATTCAACAACAGGTTTTAATCGAAGAACCGTTGTTAAAAGTCTTCACAATTTTGGAGGTAAATTTACAACAACGGGTATTAAACAAAGAACCGTTGTTACTAAAAATTTCAACAACGGGTATGTACCATAAACCCGTTGTCAAAAGACTTCACAATTTTGGAGGGAAAGTTACAACAACGGTTATACATACGACAACCGTTGTTATATTATTCCCTCCAAAATTTTGAAACACTTTCCACAACGGAGAACACCCAACAACAACGGCTTTTAACCGTGGTGAATACTTTAGACAACAGTTTCACTAAATAAACAAACCGTTGTAAATACCTTCTACAACGGCCGCTTTAACAACGTCCGCTTTTTGATTTTACAACGGTTTTTACCCGTTGTTATAGGCTGTATCTGTAGTAGTGTTTGCTTTCATTAATAATGAGCTCAGTACCAAAGATCACACATCTCTTATGGTGATCTACCCCCGTGAAAGGGCCAAATATCATTTTATACTTGTTTTTCCTAAAGGTAGTGTCAAAAGATGTCATGTCCCCAAATAGCATATGATTTTTTATACTAATAGGGTCAGCCCAGAAAACATGTGACAATCTGCCTTTGGAGTCTACGTCAAAGTCAAAGTAAAACGATGGACACATGTGTTTTATTTTCATAAAATGCTCAATAAGCATTTGAGCACCACCTTCACTTAAGTACCTTTTTATGCCTCTTGAAATTTTTTTAAAGTCTTCCAATGATTCACCCGCATTCTTATATGCTCTGACATACTCATTCAATATCCTAAAGGACTTAACTGAACCTAGTTTAAGTTTCGAGTTGTCAACTATCATTTTTTTGTGAATAATGTTCAATTCTCTCAATTGCGTCAAATCCACAATTGTTAAGGGTGTTTGTGGCATAAGATTGTGACCATCAAAATAATAAATTTCGTATTGACCCTTATCAATTCGCGTAAACTTAATCAACGCAGGACATCTTATCCTAGTTCGTTGCCTCCGTTGTTGTGTCCCATTTGCTTCACACTCCCCACCCTTATTACACAAATATTTTTTATGCGTAACGACGCCCTTTGAAACTTTTTGTGATCCTAATCTAGTCATAAATCCACACTCTTTCGCATATGATTCATAAAACTCAATACCGAGTTAAAGAGTAGGGATTACCATACCAATATTAGGCTTAAGATGAATAGGACACTCAAATATCCGATTTGTGTTGCTTGAAGAAGCTTTTATCTCCCCTACCTCCTCTTCCTCTGCATATGTGATGAAATTAAAGTAAGAAATATGTTATGTTGGTAATTCAAGTAGACTGCCCCACAAGTATACCACAGCTTATTCCTTGTCTTGTACGTGCATAGAAAGCAATGTATGTGCATTAAATAACCTCCTACAAGCATGAACTAGGTAAAATCTTGTTTCCTAATAAACAGTTTGTGTGAGGTTAATACACAGTCCCCTTATTTTGCAACAAAGACAATCATGAAACAAAAGAGAACCTTGAATATACCTTGAACAAATTCAGAAGTCACAACCTCAGGAATATCAACTTCATCAACTTCAACTGCAAGTGCAGACTGAGCTCCATTTAGTTCAACAATGGCTCCTTCATTTGTAATACATTTGAAGAAGTATTTGCTAGTATATATTGAGCAGTTGTCATTATTGCTGCAACAAGAAATATCAAAAATTAAATAAGCAACAATACAACAATATAATTCATGAAATTGAGTCCCTGATTTCAACAAATTTAGGTGATCTCTCAATTTCTCCAACCCTAATTTCTCAATTAAGCCAATCTCAATCACAAAATCGCAATTTGATGCACCTAAACAGGAATTTGATGCACATAAACAAGAATTTGATGCACATAAATAATATTGTGATGATTGTAAAGACTATCTAAATCATTGAATTCGGTCTCCAATTTCATGATTTCAACAAATTTAGGTAGTTTTTCAAATTCCCTAACCCTAATTCTTCAGTTTCTCCAATTTAATTCACAAAACCTTAAATTCAGAAGCATAATTTATCAATCCAGAAAGTTAATCGATTAATCAAACCCTAAATTCAAGTAATTTAATCAACGAATAAAAAAATGAATCAAACCCTAATTTCACGAACAATCTAACATGATAATCAAACCCTAAATTCAACTAATTTAATCGACAAATAAAAAAAAGAATCAAACCGTAATTTTGCAAACAATCTAACACGATAATCAAACACTAAATTAAACTAATTTGATCGACGAATTTAAAAATTATAAAGAGATCGAAATATAAACGTTAAGTTCACAAAAAATAAGCATCAATATCGAAAATTTACCTCGAATTAAAAGGCTCCATTGATTGAAGCAGCGTCGATTGTCGAAGAATTGGTCGAAAGATTGATTGTCAAAGAATTGCTCGTTCAGTATGTGACGATCGATTGTAGAGAAAGAATTTGATAGTCGAAGAACTAGAGTGATGGCGAAAGGTTTTGATAGTCGAAGAGAGATAAAGAATGATGAGAGAGAAAGGAAAATTGGAAAATGACTGAGATTAGTGGGGTTAGGGGGGACGCGCGTAAGATTTGGTTTTTCCTTGACTTAATCTCAGCTTCCGTGTAATATTAGATCTAATGCTTGTTAAGTGGTTCTCATTATACTAGTGGTTCTCACCGGATCCCGACACTATATATATATATATATATATATATATATATATATATATATATATATATATATATATATACACTCCAAGTTATAATGAACTCATACCATATTTTACATATAACTGTGAGAAGGAGAGGGAGCAGCGATGGCGAGAATACGAGAAGGAAATAGGCGTGATATTCGTGTGTGAGACGATCTTTCTATCTTGTTTTCATATTTAATTAATTAGTTATCTTAATCTTGTTATACCTTGAATTGATTATGCTAACTCTAGAATTTTATAATTGGGGATTTTATACAAATTGTGTTAAGACGGATTTATACGACCTGTGACCCACCATGGACCCGAGACCGTGACCGACCTGACCCCGTGGTGGTTGACCGAGGACTGGTGGCCTGGTTGAACCGTGGTGGTTTGACCGTGGGTATGTTGGTGTATAAGTGATTGTGTTGTTGTTTGAGTCCTCAGTTGTGGGCTGTTATTGTGGATTTTGTGTGCGTGTCGTGTAATGGTGGTGGTACACTCGGTTGGATCAAATCAATCAAAATTAATCATGCAACTTTAGATCTGATGTCCATATCATATATACAATATTTGGGAAAAATTTCAAATCAAAAATTTTATTTTAGCTATTTTTGCTAAAAATAGTCACTATTTATATCATTTTAACCATTAAAATTATAAATCATGCATAATAAATCACATTTATCTCAAATTTTATATACAATCTGTAAAATATGCATGTAATAACATATTTAAATTTCATGGTCTGTTTCGAAGGTTAACTATTTTTAGTCATTTAACTTTCATTTATAGCATTTTTATCACATAAAAATCATAAATCATGCAATATTAATCACATTAATATGAAATTACATACAATACATAAAATATGCATATGAGGTCATACTAAAAAAATCACGGCCAGTAGTGATGTTTAACTATTTTTAGTAAATAAAAGTTTATTTTACTAATAAAATCGTAATTATTTCACTAAAAATTATTAAAATAAGCAATAATCATCCATAAACAATCAAAATGACCAAAATATATTTTAGAACCAGAATATATTACATGCAAAAAAAATTTCGTGACTTTATCCTTATAAATCACAAATTATCTAGTTTTAATTAAGTTACATTTAACTCGGAAAAACCAAACCGATTATGCATGCAACACCAAAGCGCTGATACCAATTGTTGGGCTTATATACTCCTATTAGACTCCTCTAATGGTTATTTAATTAACTTGTTAATATAAACCTTGTGGATCTAGTGCATGCATAACAAAATAAACAAAAGGGAGAAATTATGTTTCTTACATCATATGGACGAATTTAAGGGCACTAGTTTTGGACTCATTCCAAAACTAGATATTGAGCTATTACCATTATGGATGATCCTCCATGAACACAAACTTTAAAATTAGAAAGTCTCCTCTTGTTGCACCCAAGAACAAGATTCCAACACTCTAATATGTATATTAACTACATATGTTATTAGAGCTTCCCTTTTAATACTATCAAAACTACTACACTTAGTAATATTTGATTTCTAATAATAATACTAACTCTTAGTAATATTTTGAGGTATTTATGAGAGTTTTTTTAGAGAGATAAATCACTAGTCATACCAAAATAAAACAAGTGAGTTAGAGAGAAAAATAAGAGAAAACAATTCCTCTTACTTTCCTCAAATGGACCGTCCAACATAAGAGAGGAAGGAGGATTGGAGTGTTTTGCTTTTTATTTTTTTTATGCACAAAAGTCATCATTATGTTCATTGCATGCTAACAATAATTAACATTTTAATATTTTGACCAATGCATGATGCAATTGGAAACAAAACCTAGGTATAGGCCTTATAAAAAACCGGTCCCTAGCTAGTTAAGTGTGCCAAAGTCGATTTTCATATTCGTCTCATGAATGCGCATAAATCGTAGCTTAATCGTCTTACACGATAAAGTTAATTCCCAATTAACATATTTTAATAACACTCTTAATATAATTATACGTATACAATTATGCGTAAATATAATACGTTCTAATACTAACACAATTAGTCAATTAGTACGATTTTATTAATTAACAATTAATTAATAAAATCCGCCTCTACCAATTTATTTATTTATTTAATTATCGTATAATTAAATAATAACTTTAACCGACATGAGTTCTTAACTCGATCTAAGTAAATTATATTACTCCACTAACTTTTAGTCAGTTTATCGATCAAGGGACTAATTAAATTGTATCTTATACTAATAATTAGTTTAATATTGGAGCTTGTTCCTATAGGTGTGACCTAAAGGGATAAACTGATCACCACTGTCAAACGACAGTAACGTCAAACTCTAGTCAGCCAATCGTTACCGATTAATGTTGATTAGTTGACTTAATAATGAATTATCCCTTACATATTCTTATTATGAGATTTAATTATGATGTTTAATCCACTACTACAAACCCCTTACTTTCCCGACGCTTTATGGTCGACGCTTTTAAAGGCGTCGACCCAATTTTCCCCCATTTACTATTTTATTAATATAATAATAATTTTTAATAAAAAAATCCCGCTGACTCAATATGGTTTCATTCTCGCGCTCATCCTTTCCCAAATATTTTGATTTTCCCCCAAAATATCAAACCGCCTGTTCAGCTATCAATTTCTCCCCCATACTTTTCACTCAATTTCCCTCAGAAATCGTAATTAATTAATCAAAACCTAATTCATTACTATTCAATTGTCCTACTATTCATCTCCAACAATTGCTCATCACAGTGAATCGGGACTCTCGTTTATCATCATTGTCATCAGCTAAATAGGTATGTAATTAATCAAAACCTAATGTACGCTTGTGTTTTATTTCTTGCTTTCGATCGTTGTTTCATCATCATCGCAATTGTTTGTATATTGTTAAATCGTTGTTTCATCGTCATCGTCTTGGGTAGCCGGGTTGTTTTATTTAGCATATATAATCGTGGTGAAACAATAATTTGAACAAAAACAAGTATGCCTCTGCCAATTTCAAAGGACAATGAGTATAATCTAATTAACTTCAATGGTCTGCTGTAGTATAAATTTAGGGAAAAACTTGATTGGAAAATTGTTTGAATAAAATTTCAAAATTGATTGACAATATCTAATTGAATGTATGCTTTTGTTTGGCCTGGTATGTTGAAGTAGACAAAGATTTTGGATGGAAAGCCACAAATTAGGGATTACCTGAATTTGTTAGGCGTTCGACGAATTGCCTGATAAGGAACTCTTAATGGGATATTTTTTTAATAGTCCTTGGAAAGATCATGTTTTCTGTACTACTTGAGGCAAATTGTGTAAATCTTGCCAAATACCAGAATGTAATGAAACTTACATTAAATATGTCCAATTTGGCCTTTTTGGATACTAGTTCATACCCAGTATAATCATTCTTGCTGCACAAGATGACAAAAGCAAGCTGATTTTGAATCTTTCATTTGAACAAGATTCTGCCAAATTTCTCTCTGTTGGGAGTTTGTACTTTAATGTTAATCACAACTTTAATGAGTGAAATTGTGCAAAGATACGAGTTAAAGAGGCAAATTGAGAATGCACAAAGTGATTGAACATACAAGCAAGGCAGAGGTGTCGAAAAAGCAGAATACCTAAAGATATATGATATCGGAGATGCGAGTGGCAGAAGGAATGTTGAAATTTTGGTAATCAATTGCAGTGGGTTTTAAGTGAGTGTCACTGGTATGCTTTACTCTGAACCTGAGGAATTGAACACAGCTTATTTGGGAACCACTAATGCCTTTACAGCTCTGTGTAGTCGTATACCATATAAGTATCCCTCTCTTCCGTGACATTATGAATGCAACAGTTCAGAATCTTAGGGATGTCACACTGAATTTTTGCTATTTAGTCTCAAAAGCATTATGTATCGCTGATCTCTGATAGTCCTGGTCACACAGTTCAGTAAGAAGAGTTCAGTAAAAAGAGTCATTCCTTAAAATTTTATCTAGAAGATTCATAAGTTAAATACTCAAGGAAAGTATTTGTTAATCCTTAATTATGATTAACATCAGTGGCTACTGTGATTCTTTAGTAGTCAGGTCTTACAGTTGTTTATATTATAATATTAGTTTATCAGTTGATTGTCTTTTATTTCAGGGCAAGATCCGGATAATTTGAATTTGGACCAAAGTTTGGACAGTGACACTACTTCAGTAGTTTATACGGTGAGTATTGCAAATTCCTATTTAGTTTTCATTTATTATTTATTATTAAAACCTAATAGCGTTGAAAATTTTGGTGTACATGAAGTAGAACTTAGCTAAGCTCTCTTGAGCCTTAATCCTTCAATGATTTGGATATGGCAATTTAATGAGAGGAAAAGGTAAGGGAGAAAAGAAGAGGGAACTATGATAAAGTTGGATTTAAAATTCATTGATGTACTTCCATGTCAGGTTTCCAACTTTCAAAATTTGAAGTATTTGCGCATTTATTATTGTGACAATTTGCAAAGCATAGGATCTCCATATATTTTTGCTGGATAGTCGATTTGTTAATCATTTTTAGGGTTCTGGGTTTAGTGAATTTAGGGTTCTGGATTTTAGCTGTTTAATTAGCATTTTTTAGCTGTTTTGAATTTAGCTAATTTGGTAGCACAGTATGTGTCGATTAGTATTTCCTATACCGAATCATCTTTCCATGGACTGTTTAGTAGCGCAATATGTGTCGATTAGCATTTCCTATATTTGATCCTTATTTTTCCCGACAGCCCTCATTTTTATGGATATAAAACTGGCATTACTGATTCCCTGTGGCAACCTTGTTGGTAATTTGCGTTAGATTTTTCGTCAGCTATCCATATTTTCTGTCAATCACCAAGCAATTGTCCACGTTACTCAAATTTGTTTCATATCTATCGATCAAACCAAGGTCACATACAGCTATAATTTGAACACTTGTATAAATTCATTCTATTTACTTCATCAAAACATATAATTTTCTCAATATAAACATTTATCTTATACTCTATAACAAAGATAAGAATTTTAGTACATTGTTAAATCACAATATCAGTATGTCTTAACTCCCCCTCAATTTTTTAATGTGGTGAAAGTCAACCTTTTTTTGTACTTGTCCATATGGAACTAGGCGAGAGGGCATTGGCAGGAAGGTTAAGCTTGCTTGGCTCTTCTAAATTGGGGAAGCCATTTGAGACGTGCACAAAATTAATCTAACTAAGGAGAAGTGTGAGGCGGGGTGGGCATCGGACTAGTGAGTTGCAAACCCCCTCCCTCTTTTTCATAACCGCTTTGCCGCCTATTAAGAGAATATGTGTCCCGTTCATTCTCGGTCGAGTAATTTCAGACCTCAATTTGAGTCTATCCTTTTATATTTCTCTGTCTGGATCAGCAAGCTCTAACACTAGTCAGCATGTCTGCTCTGCTGGGGCTGGGCGCTAAGACCTTTGACTGTAACCGCAGCAATATTCATTCTCTTAGCATACCTTAACCTTTGATCAGTTGATTTATCAGTTGATTGTCTTTAATTTCAGGGCAGGATCCAGATAATTGGAATTTGGCCCAAAATTTGGACAGTGACGCTACTTCAGTAGTTTCTACGGTGAGTATACCTGCCATCTTTTGTAGGATAAGACGGATTTATCGTGACAATTTAACACAAAAAATGTAGGATTACGAGGATTGACTAATAGAGTATACCTGCCATCTTTTGTATGTTTTGTATGATGTTCTTCCCACAATTCTCACAATGGATGTAAATACTTTGAATTACTCGAATTATTTTAGGCTACATCACCACTAATAAAACATTAATTTCAGTAGTTACCCAAGCTTTATGGTAAGAGTAAAACAATTAAACTGTCTTCGGAAAGATTTTAATTATCCCTCTAAAGCTTTCCTGTCTTCGGAAAGATTTTCCTGTCTTCGGAAAGATTTTAATTATCCTAGTAGAATGAAAATGAATCTTTCTATTGCTATTCCTGTCAAATCCTCCAATTCATGTGATCTTACTAATGCCTTTACAGCTGCGTTAGTCGTATACCATATAGATATCCTGCTTCTGGGTTATTGATAATTAAGAAGAAATGAAGACATTAATTTCATACGAATGGCTACCTAAGTAAGAGTCAAACACTAGAATCTAAGAGTCTATCTAACAAAGCAAATACTAGGTACCCGAAAATGAACACCTACATCATTACCTGATGCCTAAGTTTCGGAGAGCAATGATTTCAGCCAATATATCCACATTGGTTTTATACCAGTCTAGGCTTCTTGCTCGTGTTCGAATTCAAACTATCAAGGACAATAAGGTCATCGCTGTCATCTTGCAGCAATATACCTTTTTTCTTACTTATTTTATCATCAATTTCACTCGAGGGAAGTGAGTTGGATGCATCTGAAACCTCGTCTGATTTCCTTTTCTTGGACATGGAATTGATTTCAGCTTCCTCGACTTGTTCTATTGTAATCTTAACATTATCAAGAGAAGTAGCTTTCTCTGTTTCTAAGGAAGGAGATAATGACCATCCGATAAGAACCATACGATCATGCTCATTCTCCTATCAAACTCCTCTCTGAAATACATTAAATGCAAAATGTGACATTTTACTCATAATCTATTGTCAAAGTATTAAAAAATAAACAAAATCCTACTTATTGTTTAACCCATAATAATCCGATCTTTGTTCTCATTTATCTTGTGTTGCTTTGGTCTTCTTGGTGACCTGTTGCCACGGGTAATCTATTAAATTTTGCCAGTAATTTTGTTATTTTATGCTTCTTCTTCTTCAGTTGTAGACGGTAGTCTTCGTCTTTTGTTTTATTATTCTTGTTCTTCTTTCAGCATTCATCATCCTCTATTAATCTCCTTTATTTGCAAACATCTTCAGCCACTGGTATGTTCACTATGTTGTGTTCTTCATCTTTCTTTATTTTTCCCCAGATTTGTTCTTCCATAATCCACCCGAATCACCTTTCGAAAATGTCGGAAACCCCTTTGAATTTGGTTAACCCTCTCAAATCAAGCCAAGCCGAGACCCGACAAAGATTGAGGGAATATGAGAAAGCATTGAAATTAAATATTGTGAGGAAGTCCTTACGACTGATTTATCCGATTTTAAGTCTTTGGTGTGTAAAGCTAAGATCTTGGTTAGATTGAATTAGTGTTTTTTGGGTTTGGTTTGTTTTAAGAATGCATTGTTGGTTTGTGATTCACAAAGTAATGTGTATTTGGAAGTGTTAAATAGGTTAATTGAGAAATGTAAAAAGCTTAATTATGCATCAAGAGCCGGTAATGTTAATGTTTCTGATTGGATTACAAGTGGGTTTAAAGGGAAATGCCCTAAACTTGTGTGAATTTTTTTGGTTGTGTTGAGATTAAGAGGTCTGAACTTAGTGGAAGGGTTTATTTCAGCAAAAAATATTGATGTTGTTACTTTAGTTTTGGTCACTAAATCAGTAGCAAGATGCATATTGCTTAATCTGCACAGTTGGTAATGTGGAAGAATTTCACTGATAATGTTAACGAGGTACATGAGAATAAGATGAAAGAGTAAGGAAGAAGGAGATAGATAGATGAATTAGATTAAGTGAATTGGGTTCAAATGAGAAGGAGGAGTAACCTGTTCAACAGGTTACCCTTTCACCGAAGCAATAAAAGATAAATGATTGCATAAATTGGATTATTTTGGGTTAAACCATAGCTCGAATTATTTTGAGAAGGTCAGCAATAGTTTGGATTATTCTTATCAAATAACCCTTTCTTTTATATATGGTTTCTTAAGTATGTAGTATTTTGATTTCTTTTCGTTATTAGTAGCACAACTTCCTACTTGATTGCCTTATTGATGATATTTAATTTCTTTGCATGTAGATATCAGACTCAATTAATGGTGGCGGTTCATCCGGATAGAAGGACCAAATCTTGAATTCACTTTCTGGAGTAGATTAGTTGCACCTTTTGCCTTAAATCTAATCGTTTAGAGACAGTTTATTATTTTTGCGTAAAAGCATTAATAGGGATATTTCTTATTTCTATTGTTCGGATGAAATAATTACGATATTTTTTTTTTTTGAATTTTGAAAGCATGTAATTTGATAATTGCAATTTTAATTTATGGTATAAAATTTTGTTTTGGTTTTAGTCAAATTAATGTTTTTTATACACACTTTAATTTATGATGTCATTAGCTGGTAATTTATATGATTTAATTCAAATCGTATTGACGAAGATAGTATTAGTGAATTTGTCTAATGACGGGAAAAAGCGTAGAGAACTTCAAAATTTCGACGCAAATAAGTGTAGATAAACTTTGACGCTTAAAAGTGTTGCTGCTCTCGACACATAAAAGCGTCTACAAGGTTGACGCTAAAAACCGTCAAAAATTCTTGACGCCCCAAAAAACCACGCTTTTAAAAGCGTCGAGAAATAAAATGGCGACGCTTTTAAGCGTCGAGAATAGCCAAATAAAGCGTGGGCAAAGTAAGGTGTGTGTAGTAGTGATCATGTGATCGCACTATTGTTGAGGACACTTACTCCAACACTTTGTAACACCCTCTTCTTACCCGGCCAAGGTAATTGGGAGATGTTACCTTCTCGGTTCCTCGAGGCGGTGAATCGGGTATACAATAAAGAAGCATTTAAATATAAATGATAGGTTTAGTTAATTACATAACCGTGAATGAATAAATAAAAGAATACAACTCATGACTATTATACTCTCCTAACCAACTATACTCGACTCAAATGTCATCAAGGCTCGTCCTATCTCCCACGTGCTACCAAAGATAACCTGTACTCAACCTGCTCCCCATATGATCGGAAATATCATATAGATCAACACAGGCCACCCCGGAAATAAGTGACAATTACACACACACACACAAACGTCAATTTCAATAATTTCATATAACACAATATGATAAATAGATATGCAACATGCTAGTGAGATGAATAAGATACGAAAATATAACCACAATGCCGGTACAGGGACACGCCCAGATATAACCATAACCACCGGTGTCAGGGACACGCCCACGGCACCACACCTCACCACAAAGGTACCGGGACACGCCCAGACGCACCGGGTCTGGAAGCCAACCGGATCCCCTACCAGACGTCGTGTCTCACCCACACGAGTACCTCCAAACTCAAGCCATTAATGTACAAATCCCTCTTGGAGTGGTAAGCTCCAAGAGGTGACTCAAACGTAAGATAGTGTTCCAACCGTCTTACGTCTCCTCAACAACAAGAATCGGCACCAACAATTATCAACCGTCACATTAAATATTAGATGTATCACAATATGCCAATATGTTCGTCTCATAATGATTATGCATAACTCTTACAAAATTACCTTTTTCTCATACTTCATGGATACCAAGTTACCATATGATACAATACAATCCCAACAACATAAAAGATTCACCAAAATCCTGAACATTACCATGTAACACAAATCCGACTTATATTATGAAAATGACGAAAAGATATATAAATATACACACACATTATTGAAACTGAGTAGGATTAACCTACCTTTTAGCATTCTTCATAAGCTACTCGAATCCTACAAAATTCCGTCTCGCGAGAACGTCGTAATCCTATAAATCATGTAATACCATTACCTAAACATCCTACACTAATATACAATACAAATCCCGTATTATTACCCACTAATTACCCATATTACATATATTAAGTACTAACAAATTAACCCAAGTGAAAACCCTCAAAATTATGGTTAAGACTAAAACAAAGGGTGAGTGGAAATCGACTTACAAGTGTGGATGTTGAAGAACAAGATGAGGAATTCCTCAAAGCAAGCTTGGATCCATGGAGGGAAGGGTTTATAGGTTTTAGAGAGAAGGGAGAGGACCCTCTCTGCATCATATGTATCCCAAACTTCCCCACCTCATCTCTCAACCTCATCAAAGATAGAGTTGTACACAAGGAATGGACACTCTTCCTACTCAAAGCATCTGCAACAACATTGGCTTTCCCTTCATGGTAGATAATATCCATGTCATAATCGCTAATCAGCTCCATCCACCTCCTCTGTCTCATGTTCAACTCCTTTTGAATGAAGATGTACTTGAGACTCTTGTGATCCGAAAATACCTTAAAGGTCGCCCCATAAAGGTAATGTCTCCATATCTTGAGAGCAAACACCACTGCACCCAACTCTAGATCATGTGTAGGGTAGTTCTCCTCATACGGCTTCAATTGCCTAGAAGCATAGGCAATCACCTTACCGTTCTGCATCAACACACATCCCAACCCATTCTTTGAGGCATCTGTGTAAACCTCAAAGTTCTCGATCCCTTCAGGCAATGCTAAGATAGGAGCTGTGGTCAAACGCTCCTTTAATGTTTGGAACGCCTTTTCACAACTCTCATCCCAACGAAACCTGTTCTCTTTCCTCATAAAAGCTGTCATAGGTCTAGCTATCTTGGAGAAATCTTTCACGAACCGTCTGTAGTATCCAGCTAAACCCAGGAAACTCCTAATCTCAGCAACATTCTTTGGTGCTTCCCACTTTGTCACTGCCTCAATCTTCGCCGGATCCACAGTTACTCCCTCCTTAGAGATCACATGCCCCAGAAAAGCAACTTTCTCTAACCAGAACTCGCACTTGGACAGCTTAGCATATAACTCATGCTCCCTCAAAATCTGCAACACAATCCTCAGATGCTCCTCATGCTCCTCCTTAGTCTTAGAGTATACTAAGTTGTCATCGATAAACACCACCACAAACTTGTCCAAAAACTATCTGAAGATTCTGTTCATCAAGTCCATAAACACAGCCGGTGCATTAGATAACCCAAACGGCATCACCACGTACTTATAATGACCATACCTCGACGTGAAAGCTATCTTTGGTATGTCCATCTCTCTAATCTTCACCTGAAGGTATCCCGACCTCAAATCAATCTTAGAAAAGACTGATGCACCACTCAACTGATCAAACAGGTCATCTATCCTTGGCAAAGGATACTTGTTCTTCACCGTCACTCGGTTCAGCTCCCTGTAATCTATGCACAACCTCAAACTCCCATCTTTCTTCTTCACGAAAAGAACTGGTGCTCCCCACGACGATACACTAGGTCTAATGTATCCCTTCTCTATCAGATCATCTACCTATTTCCTGAGCTCCTCCATCTCTTTAGGACCCATTCGGTACGGTACCTTGGAGATTGGCCCCGTCCCCGGTTTCAACTCAACGGTGAAATCTATCTCCCTCTTCGGTGGCAACCCCGGAATCTCCTCTGGAAAAACATCTGCAAACTCTCCCACCACTGGTATCTGATCAACTGTCGGACTCTCTATCCGGTCATCTCTCACATGGCACAAGATCAAAGGGCATCCCTTCCTCAAATAAGACTTCAAGGTAACAGCTGCAATCAACTTAACTTTGGGTTTGACTAGAAACCCACGATAAGACACACTAACACCCTTAGGCCCTCTCAAAGACACTTTCTTTTGATGACAGTCTATCTTAGCTTTATACTTTCCCAACCAATCCATCCCGACTATCATCTCAAAACTGTCAAAAGGAAACTCTAGCAAGTCTACAGGTAGATAAACTTGCCCAACTATCATAGACACATCTCTAAACAACCTCCCACATGATACAGACTCACCCGAAGGTATAAAAACTTTCTCGCTTACAGACTCATATACCCTCAAACCCAACCGTTTAACATGACTCGAAGATACAAACGACTGAGACGCCCCCGAATCAAACAAAACAAAGGTATGAACACCGTTAACAAGAAAAGTACCAGTGATAACATGTGCATCCTCCTCACCGCTTCCTTGTCCATCATGAACAGACTTTCCATCGGTCTTCCGTCCACCTCCCCGACAAGATCTTGGGCGATGTGGTCGGCTTAGCACCCGACCCCGATTGTTGTTGTTGTTCGTATCCGGTTTCGATCGAATTACCGCCATTGCGGTTACCTCCACCCCGATAGCTCGACTTCCCGGTTAGACCATGACCCAGACGGTCTATTACTCGCATAACTCGTGCGGGTCCCCGAGAATAGCTCCCCGAGCCGATCCCTGAAAAGCTCCCGGTGCACTCGTGCACTCATGTCTCTTGTGGCCTACACCACCACAGCCATAGCAGGTCATCCCCCAACTACCACTACCACTCACACGGCCACGCCCAAAAGAAGCCCCAGCACTCAATCCTGACCCAGAAGAAAACCCTCTAGCTTGGGTGTGGTTGCCTTTCTTATGACTAGATTGGCCACCACCCTCACTCTCTCCTGACCCATCTCCACCAACCTCTCAGCTCTCCCAGCCCTCTCATAAGCTTCCTTAACATCGGTAAGG
The DNA here is from genome assembly GCF_048544455.1 of Silene latifolia. Taxonomy (NCBI): domain Eukaryota; kingdom Viridiplantae; phylum Streptophyta; class Magnoliopsida; order Caryophyllales; family Caryophyllaceae; genus Silene; species Silene latifolia. Next base: position 453,065,087 of record NC_133538.1, read on the forward strand.
ACTCCCACGGGTAACTTATCCATAATCTTGGGTGTCAACCCTCTCTCAAACCTCAGCGCCAGGTTCTCCTCACTCAAACCCATATCCTCAGCATACCTAGACTTCTCATTAAACTGCTTGTAGTACTCGGCCAGAATCGACATATCGGATGTCATCTTAAACCCATCAAACTCCTCCCTCAGCTTACTCCTCACATGCTCCGGTACAAACTCTTTCCTCATAGCCCTCCGAAACTCTTCCCAAGGTATAGCAGGTAAGCCCTGGTTCGCATACATCTCCCTGGCACCCACCTTCACTGTATCCCACCACTTGCCAGCTGCTTCCCTCAGGTAGAACGCAGCTTTTTCTACTCTCATCTCATCAGGACAGTGAACCAGGTCTAGTATGTTCTCCATCTCACGATGCCAGTTGTCAAGAAGGTTTGGTTCCCCGGTTCCCGTGTACTCTTTTGGGTTAAACCTTGCTATATAGAGACTGATCTTAGAGTGATCAACCTCCTTATCCTTATTCACTTTCTTTAAGGCCTCAGTAAGAGCATCTTGGTGCTCCAACATCTTAACGATATCATCTATATTCATGGTCTCAGCTCTCGCATAATACGCGTTTCTCTTGGGCGGCATCTTGAAACTATATAATAAAGGGTAGATATAAACATACGCTCTAAAACCTTAAAACACGAAAGCGGACTGCCCAGAACACACTCGATCGACTGCCTAAAGCTACTCGATCGAGTAAGAGGCTACTCGATCGAGTGCCCCCCCATACTCGATCGAGTGCCTCGACATCAGACCCCAAACAGACCTTCTGATCTCTAACATACTCGATCGAGTAGCCAGGCTACTCAATCGAGTGACTCACTACTCGATTGAGTGCCCGAGGTACTCGATCGAGTACCCAAAAACACGATTCTGGTTACAAAATCGTCAAATACCCACTCGATCGAGTCAGACCCACTCGATCGAGTCATGTTAACTCGAATATGCTACCCGCATGCTATATCATATCCCAACATATAAAACAACTTTATAAACACAACATTATATCATAATTAAGCATACTATGCCACTCAACTCTTCATATGATCAACGAAATAACTATATCATGTTATCAAACGCCACATAGTAAACATCCATCATGCTTCTTATTCCAACACAGTTCTATATGTCTCATCAATCTTTCATTCATATTCTCAACCTTCTACTCCAAACATCCAGCAATTACAACATACTTCATCACATCCACACACAAGCGAACAAACAACACATACGACTTGACATACACCCCCCCCCCCCATGTGACCGGTTCAAAATTGTAGGGCGAGTTCGCGACTTTAGGACGTCTCCCAAGCCTTTGCATTAGCTCCAACAACCTTTACCCCGGGTTCATTTTAATTGACTCCCTATATTCATTAGGTTCATTGGTTACGAGTTTCGGATCGTCGCTCGATACCATTTTGTAACACCCCCATACTCCAAGTGCCTTACCGAACCACCCGTATAAGGATGTTACCATCTCGGTTACCCGAGGCAATGATAATCAAATAAACAATAATGAAACAATGTTTAAATAGAAATACTTTAGTGAAAGGTTACAATCCAAAAACCAAACCAAAATACGTATACATGTTCTCAAACCAACTCTCTTTTGATCTAATCGAAATGTTTATGAAAACTACTAAGCTACAAATGAAGACTTCTATCATCGAGGCGGTGGCACATCCCGGCTATCCCAAGACTCAACTCATACCGCTCAATATCTCACTCACCATCCCGAATGGATCACCGCAGTTTTAAAACAATAAACCAGGGTCGATTATTCACACAATTTATATAACCAACCATACAAAGAATCAAGACAGCTCAGCAATCACACACAATCACCCACTCCAATCAATCTCCCCACCGATCGTCCATCGGGACCCGACCACCCGCGTGGGGGACCACAGCCGTACCCACCAAATCCCCGCTCATCATACCGAGCGATAACCCCGTCCCATTAATGTGCACATCCCCTTCCGTGGCGGGTTCCACGAAGGGCGAAACTAGGAGTGAAGCCACTCTCGCAAGTGACTCCACTCGGTAGAGAACGCATCTCGAGAACCGAGACAAACAATCAAAGAATCATAATACAACATCAACAACCGTCTAAATCAATCAACAATCACTAACTACAAAGACAATCACCACACATTATGTAATTAATACTTGAGTAGGAAACCCTACCCGAAAGCACAACAATCAGACGATCTCACAGCTGATATCAAAACGCTTTCTCTAAGAATCCTCCTCCTAATATACAAACATATAATCACTACCAAGCATAAAGTACCACAAAACCCCCAATTCCCAACATTAGGGTTTAACCAACTTTAAAGAAATACTATAAAAACGGTATATAGGTCTTACCCTCGACGCAAGGATCACAACGGTATAAAGAAAGGTGAAATCCGACCTTCCACACTCCGGGATTTGCCAACAATGCGATTAAAGCGAATGACGTAGTTTGATTTCTCTTCTCACAGTGATTAGGTTTTAAAAAGTGTTTAAAGAACAATGACGGAAGTATTATATACTATAATCGCATTATTAACAAAACCAGAGAAATCATCCCCCGTAAACCGGCTACTCGATCGAGTAACTAAGGTACTCGATCGAGCGCCCCCTTACTCGATCGAGTATCCACGTTACTCGATCGAGTACCCAACATGTCAGAAACTATTTTAATCTGCAACTCGCCCTTACTCGACAGAGTAAGGCCTACTCGATAGATTACCCAGAGACTCATAAATACGTAGTATTACAAAGTAAGGCACTCGATCGAGTGGCCTCTACTCGATCGAGTTGGAGCTACTCGATCGAGTTTTCGCTGACAGTTTCAGCTATTTTGATCTTATAACTCCTAAACTAGATCGAATAAGGTCTACTCGATGGAATAGGCACTCGTTCTCAGTCGAGCAAGGTTAGGTACCATATCAAAAGTTACGAGTTTAGTTAAATTCCTGCAAAACAACAACTCGTGTCAATTCCAAAATGTATCTGAAAATCGTCACAGATTATTTCATTCATTCATGACACATTATTCCTACTCAAATGTAACTCAACTACTCCATCCAAACATGACGCATATTACATCACTCTATAACAAACACTACACAAAACAATTTACCATATCATTAACTTATTCATACATACACTCAACACATTATTTCACTTCTAATCATGCATGTGCAAACTTCAACAATCGAACTTATACTCACACTACTCTAAGCATTCATCTAATAATAAACCATCATTTATCATTCAAGTTTGCTAACAATTCAATCATGTCATAACAAATTATCAACTAAATTATTCGACTTAACTATGCCATAATACAAAAGTATTCAACGACTCATTCGTTGCAATTCTATTTAACGTTTGACAAGTATATCATCCAACATAAAACTTACCATTCCTTGATGTACTCGCACGCATACCAAGACTTACAACTCTTATTATTACACATTCAAGACTCGCAATTCCTTTATAAACTAGCACGCATAGAAAGATTTAGAACGCATCATTATCACTACATCACTCAACATTATCATGCACTATTGACACTTCACCATCTCTATTACATTCACTCACACTTCCATTCAACCATAACCCTACGCTGTTCATCATCACTGTTATACGTACCAAACATTAACAGAGGCTCTATCACAGATATTGCTAACTTATTTATCATACACTAAGCACATAATTCCCGACTCGATATTCTCATAACCCGTGGCTGGTTTAAGCATAATGGAGCCGTGATTTTGAAAAGAAGGCGCCTCCTAATCACCCAAAACCAAGCATCAACTGGGGCTCCCAATATACATACACCATGTTCATTTTATTAGACTCTCTACGTTCATTAGGCTCATTTGTTACAGGTTCCAAAATCGTCTCTCTGATACCACTTTGTAACACCCCATATACCAAGAAACCTTAACAAGACCTTCCCTAGCATATAAGGGCATTACCATCTCGGTTACCCGAGGACAGTAATAATCTAATGTCGATAAAAGAATGTTTAAGTTATATAACAAGTGAATTACAACAACAGGCGATATGAAACATACAACTCAACACCACTATCAACTATGTGAACTACTTTTATCGTGACTCGTGATAGACTCATCCATCCAAGCACCTAGCTATGATCCAAACAACAACCTGCTAAGACTGACTGCTCACCATAGTGGATCACGGCAGACACAACAGAAACAACAACACAGCAAAACCATACATGGTCAGTGACTCAGATAACAAACATATACAGGCAGATACAAAACGAGTACAACAACACACACACCACACCTCCTCCAACCATCCACACCTCTGACTGCCCGAAGGTCCAGTCCTGCCAGTGGGGGACCGCAGCCGTTCCCACCTAAGCCCCACTCATCTATCTGAGCGATAAACCATGTTCCTTAATGTGCACATCCCCTCCCGTGGCGTGTTCCACGGAGGACGAACTAAGGGCGCGAAGCCACTCCTACAAGTGACTCCACTCAGCAGAGGGCGCACCTTGAGAACCACAGACAAACAATCACAATCAGCTGTACAACAACAAACACCAACTACTATACCAACACAACATTAACAACTACCACAACCAATCAGCAATACTGACTCTACACCAACCAAACAACACCAATAGACACTCTAGACAATCAACAGTACTGAGTAGGCGAACCTACCTATAGCAAACCACAGCGATTCCGCGTCCGATCACAAGATATCAACCAACCACGAAAACTACCTTTACAAAGTAATGCAACCACCTATTAATACCACTATAAACCTAACAAAAAACAATGATGACGATGATGACGATGATAACATACCTATACAAAGTAATCTGGCGTCAAGACCGCTACCCGAATCAAGCATCCCATTCCCATGGTGTAAGCATCCTCAAAGGCCTCAAGAAAAGGGATTATGGAGAAGGAGAAAGAAGGTGACGGCATCTAGGTTTAAAAAAAAAAGTGGGGAAATTATTTGGGGTTTCACGATATACGATTTATAATTCCCTGCTGCAACCTCGTTACTCGATCGAGTAACTAACTTACTCGATCGAATGACCTCTACTCGATCGAGCTCCCAAGCAACTCGATAGAGTAGCCTCAGCTAGATCGAGTACAACACAAACTAAATCTCACCACGTCACAAGTCATCACTTGTAAAGTTTCCCAAGGTCATGATCGGTGTCTAAGGTTAGTCAACGTCGGTCAACGGGTCCTTAAAAGGACGGACATGCGTGACTAGTTCCAGGCATCTTGGAAACTGAGGATAGGAGATCGACGATGAATCAAAACATGATCGACCATTTTAGCATACTTACTCAAAAGAGACTCAACTCGTGAAGTGGACGTGTGCCACTGTGTCAGCTGAGGCTTGAAAATGACAGAATTTGAAATGTTTGTCCTAGGCAACTGTAGTAGTAGTTGTAGGAGTGCTGACTCGAGGTGAGTTTTTTTTTTAAATGGGTTTTGAGGCCCGAGTTTTGACTGGACATTTGGACAGAGTTTCGAATCATTTTGCGCTATTTTAGGCCACTTTTGAAATATTTACATTTTAGAAAAGGATTTTATTTCGTCGTGGTTTTGTCTACAAAATGGTGATCACGTATATGATAGAAACATTTATACAGGCATTATAACGGTATGTTGAGCGCATTTAAAGGGTTTTGGCTTAAAAGTTGGGTTGTCATACCAAGCAATCAAACCCTGGTCTGTGGAGAGGTCCGTGCCAAACATGAGTAAGGTTGGTTCCTAGTCCATTTCCTCCAGTAGTGAAATCCCTTGATACAAACAAGAGTATGTACCACGGTATGGTTGACGTCAATCGCTATCTATCCTTGGGCCCAGATAAGAATTTGGACCGTCCAGACAGGACGATTGGTCGAATGGGTTGGGTTGGGCCTAGGAAGGCCGAATAAAACGACCTAAGAAGGTCGAGTAATGAAAACCGACAACTGTCTCGTATAAATTATTCCCTAGCCTTGTTCAAGTTTCATCCTGGGTAACACGTAAGTGTATATTCCCCATCGGAGTCGCCAAACTGTGGACATGGGTCACGGAGGCGCTTGGGACAAGAGTTGCATTTGTGGAGCCGCCACCAATTTTTATGGAAAATTGGAACCGTTCGAATACCTCGTGCCATGTCAAGACAAAAAGTAGTGACATGAACACTAAGAATTTATTACCCTTAGCATTCTATGTCTAGAATGACTCTCGTGGATGCCAATGAACAAGCATGTTCATAGAGATCTGGAGTAAGGGGTGGGGGTACGTATTAGGAAGCTCTTTAATCGAACAACTAATCCCGCCCGCCTTGATAGCGGCCTCTACTAATGATTAGGGAAATCGTTCATATTTGATATGTCGTCGATTATATGCATGCAATGCAACATCCAACGTTTTAGTCCTAGCATGTGAATTAAACTACGTCGGTGAACAAATAACTAGCACTCAATTATGTCGAATTGGGATTTAGAATTAATTACATGTGAATACAAGCAAATAAATCATACAATAAATAAATAGCGATAAATAAAATAGTAATAATTAAAATTACAATGGTTTAACTGATTTACGTCAAAAATACACTTAAGACGGAAATTTGAAGAAAATAAAATAAAAGTTTGAAATCAAAGTGACAAAAAGGATAAACTAAAGGTGATATTATGATTAGTATTTAATTAATACCTAATTAAAGCTACGTCAAAGCGAGAACGGAAAGTTCAGGGACAGAAGTCACCTCAAAACAGGCGCAGCATCTGCTGCATCCCTTAGAAGAGGCGCAACTATTCCTGTGTCTGTTCTTGAGTTGAGCTTTGGCTGTGAAGTCAGAACCGCGGGTAGTGAATGTTCTTTGGCATGTTTTACGATTGATTATCGATATTCGACTCAAGTGAAAGTGAATTAACAAATTAATTACATACTGACATCGTCATAAAAGCGATAAACATGGATTAAAACTAATCAAAATGAATTAAAATGAATTAGGTTTATTTACGAAGGCGAAAACGAACTTTTAAAAAACTTGATAAACTAGAATAAACAAAGGAAATATGTACAAAGGACGAATTCCAGAAACTTGATATGAGCAACTCGAGCTTCTAAAATCCAGGATTGATTTAATGACGAAAACCCGCAAATATTTATTATAAGGGATTTAAGTCGAAAAAAATGCGATAATTTGAAAGGAATCATTAAAATACGGTTTAATGTACAGAAGAAAGGAAGAAAATAAGAAAACTAAAAGAAGAGAACAAAACTACAGAAACCCGAGGAGGAAGAAGAAGAGCAGGAGCAGCGGCAGCCTCTGAAAGAGGCGCAGCAGGTGCTGCGACCCTTCGAAGAGGCGCAGCTGTTGCTGCGTTTCTTCTCGATGTCTGGTAACTACAGTTTCGTAAAAATAGTTTGTAATAAAGGTTTTTAAAATCGTTTTTGAATGTGTTTTTGACGTGAACCTTACATTAATTGATATAAAAAAAATAAAATACAATAAAAAAGAGATGGGATTTACACCCTTAGACTTACATGTTTAACGAAATGAGTTTAACTAAGTTAACGTTTAGTGATTGCTCGACTCGAATATATGTATAAAGGGCCCTCGTTGGAGAATTTTAGATTAATTGATTGATTGATGTATAGTGGTCAAATTGGTCGGTCATGCAACGTGACTGGAACTCAGAATGATCTGAGCTTACGTGGTCAATTGTTCAAGAACGTAGGCGTCAAAAGCTTAGAGCACGGTCTAGAATGCAAAGGGAGAATAGAAGGGCGGACATTCGCGTGAAAAATATGGAGACCGAAGGTCTCTATTTATACTAAAATATGTGAAGAGTTATGGAATGACCCAAACTATAGAAACAAATCACGGAAAATATCTGTAAACAGCGAAAACAGGCTGGAGAAGAGGCGCAGCAGCTGATGCGATCCTTCCAACAGGCGCAGCACCTGTTGCGTCATTTCCCTAGAGGTTTCCTTCTGCGGAAGAAAGATATCCGCGTTTCTATTATAGAATTGCGGTAGATCTCTACTTCCTTATTCCTTAAAATATGATATACGGGATATATTTTACCAAAATATATAAATTTAATTTAGGAAATAAATATACGGAATATTCTAGAGCATTCCGACTCGGCATTTTAAACGGTTTATTAGAAAATGAAGTGGTTTTTGACCCGGACTCCAAATGAACTATAATTACTGTCAAAACTACCGCATCCGCGCGTAGATGACGACCAAGAGGTAGACACAAGTTTTTGAGCTATCACTTGATGATAAACTTACGAACTGTCATAAATCGTTCCGCGTACCAAACATTCGGCCCAATCATCACTGGGTGGTTGGCGGAAGGTGTAGAAACGAGGTATCTATAGGGTCGAATTATCTCGGCATGTGCACAAGGGAATGAAGGGTTGATGGTTGCTGACTTGTTGAGACCGAATGGCAGGGGTTTGGATGAGGAGAAACTAGAGCTCTTTTTACTACCTTTTGAGAGGGAACGAGTTCGAAATATTCATCTTAGCTCTAACATGCCGAGGGACATGTGGTACTGGGGACTGGAGAAAGATGGGTTATACACGGTACGAAGTGCTTATAAAATGCTCGTGGGGGAGGTAGGGGATATGGCGGGTTCGTCGGATTGGACGAGAGGCACATGGCTCTGGAATCGGCTCTGGAAAGTTTCGGTTTGGCCCCGCGTGAAGCTCTTCTATTCTTCTGGCAACGGTGTAGTGAAGCTTTGGCGACACGGGCAAACATCGCAACCCAGATAGAAGGTGAGTACTCTTTATGTCCTTTTTTTTCATTCTACTATTGAGTCTAGAATTCATCTTTTTAGGGATTGTGGGGTGGCTAATTGGGTTTGGGACGAGCTGGAGATAGAGGATGTGTCGGAGGGGAGGGGTTATGATGTTCGAGACTGGGTGGAAGCTTGCTGGAAGGAGATGAGTCACGAGGATTGTGTAAGGTTCATGGTGAGCTGTTGGGCTGTTGGGCTATGGGGCTATTTGGGAGCATCAGAATAAAGTGATTTTTGACAATGTTGGGGTAGAACCGGTTGAGGTGGTGTGAAGGGTTAGGGATGTTGTTAAAGAGGGAGTTGGCGAGAGTGGAGGGACGGATGGTGGAACAAGGAGTAGAGGGTCATCCACACAGGGTGAAGGGGAAAGGACAGAGGGGTGGAAGGTGGCGAGGGACAGGTATGTTAAGATAAATGTGGATGCGGGAGTTAAAGAAGGTGAAGGAGTCAGTACGGGGATTGTATGTCATGACAGTCGAGGGGAGGTGTTGTGGGGTGTGTCTATTGTCCGTGAACAGGTTTGGGAAGCCCACATAGCTGAGGCGGTTGTGGTGCTAAATGGTGTGGAGGTAGCTGCTAGATGAGGGATCCAAAAGCTGGAAGTGGAAAGCGACTGTCGACAAGTGATTGAAGCAATCCAAAATCGAAGCCATCGGCGGAGTATCTTCTCGTTGATCATTGATTATATTTTGGAACTTAGCTTTTATTTTCTTTCTGTTTATTGGTTGCATGTTAGTCGAGTTAATAACTGTGTAGCTCACGCTTTAGCTCATTGTAGTCCGTGCACTCTTGGTAGAGTAGTTTGGGAGGATGGTTTACCACCTTTTGCAAACACTGTTGTTTCTTTTGATCGTTTATTAATAGAGTAATGCCTTCGGGTGTTTACATTCAAAAAAAATGGAATGACAAGGTGAATTGCCTTCTCTATTTATCATGGCCTTGTTATTTACGTAGTAACAATTTCTAGCAAGATCGACTTCAGATACCCAATATGGCATGATACGATGGCTTGTTTTAATTTCCTGGGTCAATTTATATTGTCACTATAGAAATCCAACTCAATGAACATATTTGAGGGTGATACAATATGAACCCGAATCCGTTTTAGGCGGACAATATACCATTTAACGACTACTACGTCTAGCTTATGAAAATATATTTGTCAAGGTGAAATAAAAGGAAATGGAAGGTTTAAGTTGTTTTTTTAATATTTTGAGTAATTTCTCGGGGAATAAGCATAAAAAACCATAAATTATAAGATTGTCAATTTCCATTTAGTCATTAAATATTAGCCTCATCATCGGGTACCCGTAAGGCTTGTAGACAACTTTGAGGTGTCTACAGAAGCCCCCACTTTGATCGAGTCTGAGTAAGACGAAGGTCAAAGTAGTCCGGTCCGGACAGATGAAGGCTAAGAATTGTACCTGGGCCTCTTATTTACCTGTCTAAAGTAGCTGGAAACTAGAACAGGCTTAGCAAAACTTTGTTTTACTAATCTGGAATAAAGCTGGTAAAACATTGTTTCACCATTCTGGAAACTGGCATGGCAAAACTTTGTTTCGCCGATCTGGAATCTGATAAAGAAAAACTTTGTTTTGTTGGTCTGGAATCTGGAATAGCCAGACTTTGTTTCGTTGGTCTGAAGTCTGAACTGATATCTGGAAACTGATGTAGCCAAACTTTGTTTAGCTATTCTGGAAACTGGTATAGCTAAACTATTTTTAGCTGGTCTGGAATCTGGTTAAGTAAAACTTAAGAATGAACCTGCAAAATATGATTTCACAAGCTCGAATACGTGTTAGGGCCCGCCGACCGAGGAAATCAAAATTTTAATTGAAAAGGGATTAGAATGTAAAATATGATTTTACAAACTAGGATTTGCAGAATTTTATTTCGCAAAAACGTAAGTGCAGGAAATTTTATTTTAATAACTCAAATGCATGTCAGGGCCTGCCGACCAATTGATTTGAAAATTGCAAATTTTTATTTCGTAAAAAGACAAGATCAGAAAATTTTATGTTAAGGACTCAAAATGCATGTCAGCCTGTCAGAGCCTGCCGATCAATTAATTTGAAAATTGCAAAATTTTATTAGTTCAAAAACCTTTATTTTAAGAACCCAAATGCAAGTCAAGGCCTGCCGCCCAATTGGTTTGAAAATTGCAAAATTTTATTACGCGAAAAAGTAAGTTCAAAAAATTTTATTTTAAGAACTCAAATGCATGTCAGGGCATTTCGACCAATTGATTTGAAAATTGCAAAATTTTATTACGCGAAAAGGTAAGTTCAGAAAATTTTATTTTAAGAACTCAAATGCATGTCAGGGCTTGCCGACCAAATGATTTGAAAATTTTATTTTTTAAAAAAGCTAGATCGCAAAATTTTATTTCACGAAAAGGATTGAAAAATTGTAAAATTTTATTTTGCATAAAAATTAGGCTGGAATTTTTCACAATCATTGATTTTCAAATTCGCAAAATTTTTATTTCAGATGGGACTTTATGAGAAGCCCCCACTTTGGATGAATCTGGAAAATGAATGACAAAGTAGTCTACTAGAGTAATTAGTGACAAAATTGGAGTAGTTAGGGACAAATATATGACACATAAAATGCAAATGCATGTCCTAGATATGATGCGTGTATTATGATGCAAATGTTAGTTTCGAAAATTTTTAATGAGTATTGAAAAAAATATATTTTTATTTTTTTGAAAATATGTTGAAAAAAATGGGGTCTGACCCAAATATGATCCAAGTAGAAAGATTAGGCATTGTTACTCTGGAAATATCTCTGATGTAGATAATATTTATCATTTTTATTCGACATGTGAATTTGAGTTATAAATTGATGAGTTTTGCCCTCTCTACAGTAACAAGCTCTACCAATTAATCAAAACTAATAATATAGAAGCAAAATACTTTTGTGATCATATCCCCCGAATTCTTAGATGCTAAGGGTGATAAGTGGAATGGAGTAGAAGGTTCTATGGTGTTAGAAGATAATGGAGATCTGAGCATCTCTCTCACTCACCTAAATGAATGAAAGGATCGTCCCTACAGGGATGGAGACAATGTAACTATGGATTAACTCGTCTGAGAAAGGAAAAATGACTACTTTGCAATTTGATTGCAAATTTCTGAGAAATGAAAAATGACTACTCCACAATTTTAATTGCAACCTGGACTGGAAATTTTTCTGTTTTGAATTTGTGAGACTGGATTTGTATCTACTTGAGATCATATGTTTTTGTCTTTGACTGTTTGAGACTTTTGTCACTAGATTTGTATCTATTAGAGATCATTTTTTTTTTCGTTGACTTTTTGAGACTTCTGTCACTAGAGTTGTTTGCATTTTTGATTGGAATTTTTGTTGACTTATGAGAGTCTTTGGTGTGAGTATTTTTGAGCTTGTATTGGTACTTGGACTCACATCTTAAGTTTATTCTAAGGGACTAGTGGTCACCTAGAAAACAGCACGGAGTGCGCGCTCCCGTGTCTTATTTGGTATGTTTGGCCACGGGTGTACTAAGAATCTAGTTTGAATATTTTTGAGCTAGTTTTCTAGCATCAACGGGAATGAAAGACAATATTTGGGGAAATGGTCGATCATATGAGATTGTGCTCATCTGGAAGTCATTTGAGATATGGGAAATGGATGAATCTAGAAGAAAGAAATTTATGCTCATTTGGGAAATTGACAAGTCTGGAAGTCATTTGAAATATGGAAAATGAACGAATGAGGTAGAAAGATGGAATCTCCAAACCTAGAGTAGCACCTAGCTAGAGACACGGCGATCAAGGAATTATCACACCACAGGAGATGGAAAAGGTGGTCAAATGCACGCCCTCGTTCAGGCTGATTCTAAAAGGTCGATTTGTAACACCCGCAATTTTCTAATCTCACTTATTTAATTTTTGTTTTTAAGATTTAAATTTTAATGCTTATATTTACCGGTTTTTTTCAAGTCATTAATTAATGCCGTTTTAAATCTTATTTCGGCCTGATTTCTTCTCGGACCGACTTTTTATTTAAATGACATTTTTGTAAGCAAAAATTGGAAATAGATTTTGGCCCCATTGATATATGGACTGTGTTTTTATTTAATAGACAAGTTAATTATTTAGCTAGATTTATCCTTTTTATTCTTTTATTTGAAATCTTTAGTATAATTATTATTATTATTATTTTACCATTGCTTATTTTTACAAAAAAATGGAGAAGATATTTTGGTTGTTATTATTTTATTTGGTTGGTTTCTTGTTAGGCAAATAAGGAAATTTTATGCTCTCTTTTCTTATTTCATATTCTCCTAAACACTTCTTAGTTTATCTACATACATTCCTATTTCTTTTTCTATAGAAAACAAAAAAAAAAATCAAACCCTACTGCTTCCGCTACGTTACGTACGGTTTTTCGAAAAGAAAGTTTACGTACGTGCTTGCTTACCAGCTACTTTATTTTCGTTGACCAAATAATTTTACGTATATGCTTGCCTACTTGCTTCTTTATTCGGATTGACCTTCCTGTTAGCGTAATATTAGCCTAGAAAATTTGTAAGTTTTGGTTGTTAATATGGGTCAACTAGTCAGATGTTTGTTAGCTATTATGTAGGCTATTGACTAGTTATCTTATTGGTTGTAATTTTAATTGTCATGTGAAAATTTTACGGAGTGATATGGGACGGAATTTCGCTGGCTCCTTCCGTATTTTCGTGAACATGGGATAATTCATCAAAACTCCATGGTAAAAACGCCCCAACAGAATGCTCGGGTTGAACGGAAATATCGCCACATTTTGAATGTTGCTTGTGCTTTACGGTTTCAAAGTTCTTTACCTCTTGATTTTTGGGGTGAATGTATGTTAAGAAGGATATACGACGGAATGATACGACTTGTTTTATTATTCATCATACGAATGTATATATAGGATACATAAACATAGCTAGGGCAACTAACCCTAAACTCATAATAGTAATACGACATAATACTTACGACATACTACAACGGGCCTCGCCCCAACTTACAAAGATACGAATTATAGATGCCCAAGTTGGATGTTAACGAGATAAACTGCGACACACCTAATGCCTTAGTAAGTACATCAGCAAGCTGAAAAGCATTCGGAACATAGGATGGTGCTATAAGTCCATCAGTGAGGGCATCACGTACAAAGTGACAATCAACCTCGATATGCTTATTACGTTCATGGAAGACAGGTTTTTTGGCAATATGTAAAGCAGACTGGCTGTCACAACAAACGGGTATGGCAGCGGAATGTGAAACTCCCAGATCGTGCAACAAACCAGTTAGCCATTTTATCTCGCAAGTGACGGCAGCTAACGAACAATACTCAGCTTCAGCAGATGAAAGTGAGACGGTATGCTATTTCTTTGTTTTCCAGGACACAACGGACGAGCCTAAGAACATCATCCTACCGGTGAGAGAATGTCGAGTAATAGGACACGTAGCATAGTCAGAATCGCACCACCCTTCCAAGCGTAGGTCGGCATTCGAATGAAGTAGAATGCCTTGGCCTTGAGTACCTTTAAGATAACGAACGACACAAGGTGCAGCGTCCCAATGAGCTTGTCTACGGGCGTGCATATATTGAGACAGAATATGTACGACATAGGTGAGGTCGGGCCGAGTGACTGACAAATAAACCAACCTTCCAGTCAAGCAGCGGTATGCTTCCGGGTCAGTTATTAGAGGACTCGTAGAAATGGACAGCCGGTTGTTCTGCTCAATCGGAGTAAAGGCCGGCTTGCTTCCAAGGTATCCTACTTCAGCTATAACGTCAAGAGCATACTTGCGCTGACATAGAAAAATACCGTCGGAATTCCTTGCCACTTCTATACCCAAGAAATACTTTAGAACACCCAAATCTTTCATGTGAAAACACGAATGAAGTTACTCTTTGAACTTGGAAACCGCAGCCAGGTCATTACCCAAAACGATCAAGTCATCAACATAAATCAAGACGTTTAGTTGTACATTTTTGTTAACAAATGTAAATAATGAATAGTCACAGTAACTTTGTTTGAACCCATACTCTTTTAGCGCAACCCCTAACTTAGCAAACCAGCATCAAGGGGCTTGTTTAAGACCATACAGAGATTTGCGTAAATGACACACCATACCTGGAACTGGTGAGTGAAATCCAGGCGGTAAACACATATATACTTCTTCACTAAGATCCCCATGCAAGAAGGCATTGTGTACATCCATTTGATGAAGGACCCAATTTTTAGCAGCTGCAACCGTAATAAATGTACGAACTATACTCATTTTAACCACCGGAGCGAATGTTTCCTCATAGTCAATGCCCTCTGTCTGATGGTTTCCAAATACAACGAGCCGAGCCTTTAGTCTTTCAATCGTAGAATCGGACTTGTACTTGATTTTGTACAACCACTTGCTACCAAGTGCTTTCTTTCCGACAGGTAACGACTCTAAGGTCCAAGTACCATTCTCGATTAAAGCATTCATTTCTGTTTCCATCGACTTACGCCATCCTTCGTCTTTGGCAGCTTCTTTAAACGAACGTGGTTCTTTATTTGAAGATATGGCTGCCACATACGCGCGATGTTCCATAGAAAACTTATTACATACAATATAATTAACTAAGGGATACGACATACCTGAGACAGATGATGGAACGGTGACTTGTAGAGCGTCGGATGGACTGTTTTGGATAGTACTATCAAGAACATAATCACGGAGATCCTTGTTGGGAATATCAGTACGGTGTCCACGAACCCGCACCGTGTCATTAACAACATTGTTATCAACAATGTTTCCGTCACCACCGGACACCTCACCTCCCCCATCAGTCGTATTAGGAGCGGTGTCGGCACCGGTGTCCACAACCGTACCAGGCCCCTCGGCTTTAACACGCGTGGTAGTGGGTTGACTATCCGGGACATCATCACACTCCCAATCGACAACATACTCACGAGACGAAGTAGTAGAGGACGAAGAAGGAGCGACATCATTTTTGAACGGAAATTGGTCTTCGTAGAATACCACATCGCGGGACACAAAGAACCCTTCTGTGTCAAGGTCATACAAATACCAACCTTTTTTTTCCATGGGGTACCCCATAAAAACACACTTACGACTACGACTGGCGAACTTGTCACCCTTGGCCCGTTGGTCATGAGCAAAACACAACGAACCAAAAACCTTTAGACGATCAAACTGTGGTGGCGAGCCAAATAATACCTCATATGGAGTGACACCGTCAAGTAACACAGTGGGAGCACGATTTATTAAATAAGCAACAGCCAACGCGCATTCATCGCAAAATTTTAGTGGTAGATGGGCCTGAAAACGTAGGGCGCGTGCAACATTAAGCAGATGTTGGTGCTTCCTTTGGACGCAACCATTTTTCTGAGGAGTTCCGACATAGGAAGAATGAAACAAAATGCCCTGTTCACGAAAGTATGGCTGTAGACAATTGAATTCCGTACCATTATTACTGCGAACAACTTTAATAACAGTAGAGAACTAACACTGCACCATAGCAGTAAATTGCAAAAATTTATCATAAACCTCTGTTTTATTGGACAATAAATATATCCATACTCCACGCGAAAAATCATCAACAAGCGTAATGAAATAACGTGCAGCTCAGGAAGAAGGCGGGTCATACAGCTCCCATAAATCACAATGAAGAAGTTCAAAAATTCTACTGCTTTTATTATTGCTCAACGGAAAACTATTACGAACATGTTTAGCACGATGACAAACCTCACATGGTTTTGTCAAATGTTTTTTATTATTACGCAAAAAACGAAGCAATTTCACTACTCTTTTAGACGGATGTCCCAATCTACTATGCCATAGATTTATTGATGTCTCGACAGCTACGGATCCCGTGATTATTTTGTCTTCTCCTAGATAGTACAGTCCATCCAATCTGTCAGTCGTTGCAATCACCGTTCCCGTATGTCGGTCCTATATGGTACAAACAGAAGCATTAGTAATGATTTCACAATTAAGTCCGTCACTTAACTGTGAGGCAGATATTAAATTGCAACGTAATTTTGGTACATATATTACGGGTTAAAGAGAGATCGTGGGGGTGAGTACAACACGACCCACTTGCGAGGCACGAATTTGCGTGCCATCGGGCAAGGCAACCATACGACTGGGCACCTGTTGAATGTCGGACAAAGCATCAGAATATCCCGTAACATGATGTGAGCAATCCGTGTCGATAAGCCACTTACCAGACAAGTTATGGTTCACAGTACCATACACCGTGACACCATCATCAGTCTTCCCATCAACTGCAGCTGCCACGACTCCACTGGACTCGGCCTTGCCCCCATCACTACGGCCAGCTCCCTGGCGACCACCACCTCGCCCAGAACCACCACCATGATTGGAACCCCCTCCACGGCCTGAGGCACCTTTAGACGGTTTTTTAATGCCCTTTAAATCATACCACCAGTCGGGCAATTCGTCGAGAAGGTCGAAGCACATGCTTCGATCATGTCCTTTACGGTTACAACTAGAGAAAACCAGCTGCTGACGCTCAGTGCGAGTCATCTGAGAAGGTAGATGAGGGACGGTCGCACTAGAACCAGCAGGAGCAGGAACGACAAACAAAGACACCTCAGAGGGAGGCGTAAGGAGATTGCTAAGTCCCCGTACATGCTCCTCCTGCGAAATCAAATTAAAGGCCATATGCAAAGTAGGCAGAGGGGATTGGGATAGAAAAAACAACCGTAAATTAGCATAAACATGTAATAAACCAAGCAAAAATTGGTGTAAATTATCCGAGTCACGATGTTCACCATATTGCTTAGCGATATCGCAATCACACTTACGACACTTACAACCGATAAGAGGCTGGAATTTATCGAGTTTGTCCCACAACTGACAAAGCCTCCCATAATAGGCAGTAACACTTATCGACTCAATTTGACGACAATCATGAAGGTCATACTTAATTTGTTGAATCATTGGGCCATCGATGATGCTGAAACGCTCATGTAGAGCATCCCACAAGCGTTTCGCATCCGCATAATTAGGAAGAAAATATTTTACCTTGGAAGTGATGGTGTTAAGAAGCGACAAAACAAGGAGAGAATGGACCGTCTCCCAATCAGCCGGTGTACACGGAGGTTATTGTTCATTAATTGTCCCATTAAGGAACACATACTTACGACGCGCTTTTAGGGCAGTACGAAGAGAGTACGTCCATTCATCAAAGTTTGTGAGATTGAGACGGACATCCGTGATATGATCCCCTGGCTTGTCGTTTTGGCCGACGAAGAGGGGGAAGAGGGATCGATTTTTATGGGTATGGAGGACTCAGGTGTTTCAACGCTGTACCATGGCGAGAAGGGAATTAGGGTTAATGATCTTTATTTTGTAAGATAGTTGATACCATGTTAAGAAGGATATACGACGGAATGATACGACTTGCTTTATTATTCATCATACGAATGTATATATAGGATAAATAAATATAGCTAGGGCAACTAACCCTAAGCCCATAATAGTAATACGACATAATACTTACGATATACTACAACGGGCTTCGTTAATGTATTTTGACGACGACATATTTAATTAATCGTATTCCCACTCGAGTCTTACAAACTAAAACACCATTTGAATTACTTTTTCAGCAGGTGCCTAATATCAGCTTAATTAGGGTATTCAGATGTTTATGCTATGCTAAAAATATTCATCCTCGTGTCAAGTTTGATTCTCGAAGTCGCCGCTGCGTTTTTATTGGCTATCCCTTTGGAAAGAAAGGGTGGTCTTTGTTTGATATTGAGACTGGCGATTACTTTCAATCCAGAGATGTTCAGTTTGTGGAAAACGTGTTTCCTTTTGCTGATCAGAAAGAGTTGCAAGGGCTCAATCGTTGTACATTGATGATGGGGATTTATTGGTGGAGAATGACCCTGATGATGCAGGTCACTATGCAGGAGGTACTCCAAATGGTGGTTCAACAAATGTTTCCGCAGATTCCTTAGCAAAACATGTCTTTGTTGATGATGCAGGGCATGATGCAGGAAGTACATCCCATGATTGCATCATTGACACGGACTCTGTTGTTCACAACCAAACAAATGCATCTCCTACTAGTACATTGCAGAGCGAGAATGCTTCAGCTTCAACAATGGGCAGCCCAGTCGTGCGGGGTACCGATGAAATCGACGGGGCTGTCGTGAGGGTGGATGAACTAGTTGGTCATGATATAGCACGAGGTGATAGTGATGGTAATGCGCTTATTGCTGAGGATGATGGCGATACGGGTAATGGGACAGTAGACGAGGAATTGGGACGTGGTAAACGAGAGAAGTTTGAAGATACTCGAAACCGTGATTATGTGCACTGGGATAAAATTAATGAGCATCTTAACACGACTTTGGTTCCTTCTAATCGGCCACCCACAACAATTCTTGTCACAGGTACTCCGTATCCTATGTCTAATTACGTGAATTGTAAAATATTTTCTGTCGCACATCAACAATTTCTTGCAGCTATTACGACTGAGACGGAGCCCACCTCTTTTAAGGAGGCCATTCGTGATCCGAAATCGAAGAAGGCCATGGAAGAAGAAATCGATGCTCTCGAGGCTAATGGTACTTGGATAGTGGAGGATCTACCACGGAATAAGATGGCTATTAGATGCATGTACGTGTACAAGATTAAACATAAATCTGATGGCACAATGCAATGGAACGGTACAAAGCGAGGTTAGTAGTTTTTGGAAATCATCAAGTTGAGGGTGTTGACTTTGTTGAAACTTTCGCCCCTACCGTCAAGATGGTTATCGTTCGGGCTTTTCTCATTGTCGCTGCAATTAATAATTAGGAGTTACATCAAATGGATGTACACAATACTTTTCTTCATGGAGACTTATCTGAAGAAGTATATATGCGCCTTCCGCCTTGTTTCAGTCATGGGTTGCAAGGCAAAGTCTGTCGACTTCGTAAATCTTTGTAAGGTCTTCAACAAACCCCACGGTGCTGGTATGCCAAATTGGCTAATGCTTTATGTTCATATGGATTTTCTCATAGTCCGTCTGATCACTCTTTATTTATCTATTGAAAGGATGAGGTCATTCTAAATATTCTTGTGTATGTTTACGATTTGGTCATTTCTGGTAATAAGTGCTATAAGTGCTGTTATTTGTAATTTTAAAGATTACCTGAGTCGGTGCTTTCGTATGAAGGATTTGGGTAAGTTCGAGTATTTTTTGGGTCTTGAGGTGGCACGGAATACCCGTGGTATTTTTCTTTGTGAGCGAAAATATACTCTTGATCTTCTGACTGAGACGGGGTTACTCGGTTCCAAGCCTGAAAGTGTGCCCATAGAAGAAAATCACCGTCTCACTCTCGCATCGGATCCGTCGTTTCCCGAGCCTTCACAATATCTTCGACTGGTTGGTAAATTAATTTATCTCACTCTTACTCGTCCTGAAATTTATTATTCGGTTTACATACTGGCATAGTTCATGCGAGCTCCAACTCAATCACACTGGGAAGCTGTTTTACGAGTTGTTCGATATTTAAAAGGCAATCCCGGTCAAGGCATTTTTTTGCGTGCCTATGGTGTTTGAAGCTTACCGTGACGCTGATTGGGCAAGTTGTCCAGTAAGTCCTCGTTCCCTCACTGCTTATTTTATTTTTCTAAGAGGCTCTCCTATTTCCTGCAAGACTAAGAAGCAAGCTACTGTGTCTCGCTCTTCTGCTGAGGCAGAATATCATGCAATGGCTTCCGCTACCTGTGAAATTATTTGGTTAAAAGGTTTGCTTCAAAGTCTGGGGTATGATCATTCTGCGGCCATTTCACTTCATTGTGACAGTCAGGCGGCCTTACATATTGCTAATAATCTCGTGTTCCATGAACGCACAAAACATATCGAGATTGACTGTCACTTTGTTCGAGATGACATTGTGCGGGGCACTATCACGCCTTCCTATGTTAACACTACCTCTCAGCTAGCTGATATTCTTACTAAAGCCTTGAGTCGATCACAGTTTTAATTTTTGCTAGGCAAGTTGGGCATTTCAAGTTTACATGCACCAACTTGAGGGGGGGTGTTAGTGTAATATTAGCCTAGAAAATCTGTAAGTTTTGGTTGTTGATATGGGTCAACTAGTCAGACGTTTGTTAGCTATTATGTAGGCTAATTACTAGTTATCTTATTGGTTGTAAGTTGTATATATTACGTTGTTGAGCAATGGAAACACACACACAGAAACTTTCACCAAATATTTCTTATACATTTTCAATTCGTTTACCTAAAGACGAAGCAAACAAGATCCCACATGAATATATTTTCACTTACGTATTGAGAAAAAAACGAAATTGAAGGCTCACTTGTGAATAGTGTACAAAATAGAAATGTGTAGTGTGGAGTTGAATAAAGGGAGTATCTCTCTAAAAATGAGTATATTTGTCTTAACCATAAAACGGGTCAAGTGACAATTATTTTGCTAGCCCCTACAAGCTTTCTTTTTGTCTTACCCATTCTATTTAACTCATCTTAAGGTTAAGACGGATATCGGTCTGAAATGAGATTTTTTGTTCATCCTAAGCGCACATATGCGATATCAATAAAAGGGTGGCACTCTATGTCTGGTTCTATCCGGGCTTGGACCAGATTGGAACCCGGATGTCCAGTAATAGAAATGGGTGTGAATATGATTAGATGGAAGCCAAGTCCTCCAATTAAATCAAAAAAGGAAAATGAGATGACGCCACCGGGTGACGCTCAATTTGAGTACCACCCGGTGTATAATTGTACTTTCACTAAATTTTTTCATTTCCCTTCACTAATATTTGAATTTCAAACAAATTAGCGATTAAGGGTAATTTAGGAACTCTATAACAACAATTTTAGTTTTAGAATAACTGCAAGATTTCCCCGCCATATTTCCAGGGCGTTTACAGATATATATGGAACAATGAAGATATTAATACTTTTTTGTTAATTAGAAGCAAAAGCAAAATTAATGTTCCCTTAATTCATAATAACAATGTTTGTTTATTGGGAATTAGGAAATTATTGTGGTTTTATCAGTAGCCATGGTGATGTGAAGCCACGGTTGAAGGAATCAAGTAGTGAATTTGTGAGACTAAACAACGAAGCACATTGACCAAAAATTTGGTTAAATTGATTTGTCATGGCCGATCAAACTTGTATGTATTCTAGTTTGACCCGTCTTTTCGGGAGACGTAAAACGAGGTAGATGAAAAAACATAGTTATCGATGAAGATAACTTAGTGTAAATCTTATCTATATTAATACAAAATACAATACTCAATTCTCAGCGCGCCACGTCATTAATGCAGCCTCTCTTTTTTTTTTTTTGGAAATTCATGTTATGGTGGGACCCTTTAGTGTGCAATGTATTTATTTCATCAGATTTTCGTCTTTTCAAACATGCGATAAATTCCGTCTTGCAACAAATTCTATGAAATAATATTATGAAAAAATTCTATGAATTAATATTATGAAATAATTTTATACATTCCATGTAAATAAAATTAATAACATATACGCAGAATGAATTACAAATGGAGTAAATGAAATTGAATTACATAATTTTTAAAATAAAATTAAATAATAATAAAATTACATAATTACGAGAAGGAATTACATTTATATACGGGATAGAACATAAAACGCAAATGAATTACATACATAATTTTTTAAAACTACATGGTACAATAATTTTTGTTTAAAAAATAATTCTTGACGGAGTATTTACTTGGAGTATAAAATATTCATGTATTTTGGTTGATATTATTGTACCATGCAGCAACAACATAACAACATAATTTTTTAAAACTACATGGTAAAAAAAAATTTGTTTTAAAAAATCAATCATGACGGAGTATTTACTTGGAATATAAAACTCGGCAACTTAACTATCAGTCGCGCACACCGAAAATGGTATGTGACAATGATAGGCAACCGAGTTAATTTAGTCTTCAACTAGCATTTAAAGCAAATCTATTTTTATTTTTACTCTAAAAAAACAAATTAGTTTTAATTTAATTTACAAATGATTAAAAAAAGTTTTAATAAAATTTTTTTAAATTTTTTTTAATACATAATTCACAATTGTTGTAATAAATATTTTTTTAATAATAACAACACGATCAGTTAACAGTCGAAAAACTTTAAAATATGTTGTTTTTAGAAAAAATAATCCTCTCAGATCTGTATAGAAAGTCGTTCATCACCGAGGATTTATGTACTTGGAGCAAAAATTCTGGCAATTAGACTATCAGTCTCGCACTCCGAATTCGGAAGATGACAATGATAGTGTAACACTACGGATCTTCTTTGGAGCCTACTCGACCGAGTAGAGCCTACTCGGCCGAGTAGTGCTCTTAGTGCGTGTTATTTCGGTTCTGCCGAGGAATACTCGGCCGAGTATAGTGAATACTCGACCGAGTATTGGACACTCGGCCGAGTGTTGTTGCACTCGACCGAGTGTCCGGTTTGGCGAAGTTATATTTTGACGGTTTGATTAAAGAGTGATTAGGGTATTTTATATTTCCGCGTCAGTTTCTAATATCACTTTTCACAGCATTATCATTTCTACGTTACCCTAATCATACCCAAATCATTCCCTAATCCCTTCATTGAGCATTCATAGCATATTTGTGTGGATAGTTGCGGAGATTCTTGCGTATAAGTTCTTGTTGCATTGTTGGTAAGTTCTATCTTTGCAATTATTGCATCTTTGTGGGTTACTGTACATTTATATGGGAAGGGAATGTCGGGAATTGTACAAAGTGTAATTGTGTTGTGTGATCATTGTATAGGAGAAGACTTCGTAGAGGAGCCTTTTTTATTGTCCGTGCTTGCATACTGCTGTGATTGCTAAGGTAGGGTTTCCCTACTCAGTTTACTGTGCTTTACATGACATGTTGTTGTAATTATCGTTGTCTGTGATCATCGTAGTATGGAGATTGTTTGTGACAAAGTGTTGGTGTGAGGGGATTGAGATGACAAGAATGTCATGTGATTGTGATTATGGTGGAGTCACTTGCGGGAGTGGCTTCACACCCTAGTTCGCCCTCCGTGGAACCCGCCACGGGAGGGGATGTGCACATTAAGGGACAGGGATCGTTGTCGCTCGTGAGGAGCTGGACTAGGTGGGATCGGCTGCGGTCACCCACTGGCGGCGAGGATTACCTGTTGCGATGGGTAATCTGGCAGGGCTACACACTTTAGTGTGTAGTCGGTTATTATGTGAGATTGGGTGATTGGGAGTTGATGATGATCAGACGAGTATTGCATTTGTTTGTCTTGTTTGTTGCATAGTATCGACCCCGTTGTTGTTTGTGGAATCTGCGGTGATCCATTCGAGGATGGTGAGCGGGCTTGACAGTTTTGCTAGTGAGAGCTTGGGGATTATCTTGGGAGAATTGCCACCACGAGTCATAGCATCAATGTCTGAGTCTTAGCGAGTTTTCTTTTATTATTAAGACTTTGAAGTTGTATTTCATTAGACAGTAATTGGTTTTGGATATTGTAAACTTTGCATTTTACATTACTTTAATAAATGTGCTCGCCTTGTACGCTTTTGATATGTACTAACCTCGGGCAACCGAGATGGTAGCGCACTCTCATGGTAGGGTGGTCCTGGTAAGGCACCTTGGTATGAGGGGGTGTTACAAAGTGGTATCAGAGCCGAAGATTCCGGCACCTAAACAAATGAATTTAATGAACCTAGGGAGTCTAACTAAAATGAACCCGGGGAGAGTTATTTGGAGCTACCGCAAAGACTCCTGGAGACGTCCCGAGTCGCACATTGGCCCTTACTAACTCGAGCCTGAACTTGGGAAAGTGTGATGAGGACTAGGCCTTGTATGTGCACGTATGTGAAGATGCACGTTGGTAAAAGTCGATAGTTGTATATATGTGTGATGAAATTCTTAACTGTTGTGATGGGAGAAGTAATTGATGAAACGGGTTGTGATTTCAACGTTGGATTTAGCGTATGTGCAAATTGGATGTTGATATGGTTACAATATGGTGTTAAAGTTTTAATATATGCATTACATGCCGACGTGATTATAACATGGTTTTAAAATCCTTAAGTTTTTGCTGCGGAATAGTGAGCATGATAGGGGAATCGTAATCTGTAAATCTTTTTATAGCGTAACTCGGCCGAGCAGGGTAGGCACTCGACCGAGTATGGAGTACTCGGCCGAGTAGCCAAAACTCGATCGAGTGTTGTTTGATAAGAAGTAGCATTTAAAGCAAATCTATTTTTATTTTTACTCTAAAAAAACAAATTAGTTTTAATTTAATTTACAAATGATTAAAAAAAGTTTTAATAAAATTTTTTTAAATTTTTTTTAATACATAATTCACAATTGTTGTAATAAATATTTTTTAATAATAACAACACGATCGATTAATCAAATAAAAACTTTAAAATATGTTGTTTTTAGAAAAATAATCCTCTCGATCTCAGATAGAAAGTCGTTCATCACCGAGGATTTATGTACTTGGAGCAAAAATTCGCAATTAGACTATCGGTCTCGCACCCGAATTCGGAAGATGACAATGATAGTGTAACACTACGGATCTTCTTTGGAGCCTACTCGACCGAGTAGAGCCTACTCGGCCGAGTAGTGCTCTTAGTGCGTGTTATTTCGGTTACGAGAGAATACTCGGCCGAGTATAGTGAATACTCGACCGAGTATTGGACACTCGGCCGAGTGTTGTTGCACTCGACCGAGTGTCCGGTTTGGCGAAGTTATATTTTGACGGTTTGATTAAGGAGTGATTAGGGTAATTTATATTTCCGCGTCGGTTTCTAATATCACTTTTCACAAGATTATCATTTCTACGTTACCCTAATCATACCCAAATCATTCCCTAATCCCTTCATTGAGCATTCATAGCATATTTGTGTGGATAGTTGCGGAGATTCTTGCGTATAAGTTCTTGTTGCATTGTTGGTAAGTTCTATCTTTGCAATTATTGCATCTTTGTGGGTTACTGTACATTTATATGGGAAGGGAATGTCGGGAATTGTACAAAGTGTAATTGTGTTGTGTGATCATTGTATAGGAGAAGACTTCGTAGAGGAGCCTTTTTTATTGTCCGTGCTTGCATACTGCTGTGATTGCTAAGGTAGGGTTTCCCTACTCGCCATCGTGCTTTACATGACATGTTGTTGTAATTATCGTTGTCTGCTGATCATCGTAGTATGGAGATTGTTTTGACAAAGTTGTTGTGTGAGGGGATTGAGATGACAAGAATGTCATGTGATTGTGATTATGGTGGAGTCACTTGCGGGAGTGGCTTCACACCCTAGTTCGCCCTCCGTGGAACCCGCCACGGGAGGGGATGTGCACATTAAGGGACATGGATCGTTGTCGCTCGTGAGGAGCTGGACTAGGTGGGATCGGCTGCGGTCACCCACTGGCGGCGAGGATTACCTGTTGCGATGGGTAATCTGGCAGGGCTACACACTTTAGTGTGTAGTCGGTTATTATGTGAGATTGGGTGATTGGGAGTTGATGATGATCAGACGAGTATTGCATTTGTTTGTCTTGTTTGTTGCATAGTACTGACCCCGTTGTTGTTTGTGGAATCTGCGGTGATCCATTCGAGGATGGTGAGCAGGCTTGACAGGTTTTGCTAGTGAGAGCTTGGGGATTATCTTGGGAGAATTGCCACCACGAGTCATAGCATCAATGTCTGAGTCTTAGCGAGTTTTCTTTTATTATTAAGACTTTGAAGTTGTATTTCATTAGACAGTAATTGGTTTTGGATATTGTAAACTTTGCATTTTACATTACTTTAATAAATGTGCTCAGTTCAGACGCTTTTGATATGTACTAACCTCGGGCAACCGAGATGGTAGCGCACTCTCATGGTAGGGTGGTCCTGGTAAGGCACCTTGGTATGAGGGGGTGTTACAAAGTGGTATCAGAGCCGAAGATTCCGGCACCTAAACAAATGAATTTAATGAACCTAGGGAGTCTAACTAAAATGAACCCGGGGAGAGTTATTTGGAGCTACCGCAAAGACTCGGGAGACGTCCCGGAGTCGCACATTGGCCCTTACTAACTCGAGCCGGTAACTTGGGGAAAGTGTGATGAGGACTAGGCCTTGTATGTGCACGTATGTGAAGATGCACGTTGGTAAAAGTCGATAGTTGTATATATGTGTGATGAAATTCTTAACTGTTGTGATGGGAGAAGTAATTGATGAAACGGGTTGTGATTTCAACGTTGGATTTAGCGTATGTGCAAATTGGATGTTGATATGGTTACAATATGGTGTTAAAGTTTTAATATATGCATTACATGCCGACGTGATTATAACATGGTTTTAAAATCCTTAAGTTTTTGCTGCGGAATAGTGAGCATGATAGGGGAATCGTAATCTGTAAATCTTTTTATAGCGTAACTCGGCCGAGCAGGGTAGGCACTCGACCGAGTATGGAGTACTCGGCCGAGTAGCCAAAACTCGATCGAGTGTTGTTTGATAAGAAGTAGCAATTGCTACTGTTTGTGATTACTCGACCGAGTATGAGCGTGTACTCGACCGAGTATAGGCCACTCGGCCGAGTGTTTTTACACTCGACCGAGTGTTCTTTTTGGTGTTTTGGCTTTTGTCTCTGGAGTCGATACTCGACCGAGTATCTGCAAAGGTACTAGACCGAGTTATCTATACTCGACCGAGTATGATGTACACTCGGCCGAGTGTTCTTATGGCGGAGGGATGTTAAATTTTGAGCATGTGTTTACGTTTCTTTCTTTCTTATCAGCTCAAAATGCCGCCCAAAAGAACTCCCGCGCAGATCCAAGCTTCAGAGATGTCTCTTGAGGAGGTTGCTCGCATGATTGAGCAACAAGAGGCTCTCCTGGAAGCTCTCAAAAATGTGGGAAAGGGAAACGAGAAGACGATAGATGCAACCCAGCTTAGCATCAACATCGCTCGTTTCCACCCTCCCACATATGACGGGGTAGGTGAACCAAAGCTGCTCGAGAAGTGGCACCGTGAGATTGAAGCTCTCATGGAAATGGTTAAGTGCCCCGAGGATATGATTGTTGAGCAGGTAGTGTACTACCTAAGAGGAGAAGCTGCAAGTTTGGTGGCGAACGTCAAGGATGATGCTAGAGCTTACTACCAGGAGGAAGGGGCTATTCCGTGGTCCGGGTTGAAGAGTGCTATGAGAGAGCAATTTGTGCCGGAGCATATCCGACA
The DNA here is from genome assembly GCF_048544455.1 of Silene latifolia. Classification (NCBI taxonomy): domain Eukaryota; kingdom Viridiplantae; phylum Streptophyta; class Magnoliopsida; order Caryophyllales; family Caryophyllaceae; genus Silene; species Silene latifolia. The sequence goes on from NC_133538.1 coordinate 453,093,157, forward strand.
CAAGATGAGATCCGACTTTGAATCTTTCACTATGTCGAGGAGATGACATCACGATTACTATCATCGATTTATGGAGCTATCTCGTTATGTGGAAGATTTACAGCTCGGACAAAGAGGTTTGGCTCTCCGTTTTGAGAGGGGTTTGTCTGCTAAGATCGTGAGTCGTATGCCGGCTGGGATTGCTACTGACCTCAAGGAAGTGTATCTGAGAGCGGGTCAAGCTGAGAGAATGGTGGATCTCTCAAGGGAGATCGAGGAGAGGACTGCTACGGAGAAGAGGAAGGCTGATAGCGGGAACAACAATCAACTAACCAACAAGAAAGGGAATTTCAATCATTCCAAGGCTTTCTCTAGTGGAGCTGGTTTCTCTGGAGGTTCTCGTGGTTGGGGAAAGAATGGAGGTCGGGCTGTGAGTGACAACACCAACCTTACATGTTTCAACTGTGGTGGTGTAGGCCACAAAAGGCGGGAATGCACGAGCTACAAGCCCGGCAATGGTTCAGGAGCTTGATCAGGAAATTTCTCTCAGGGGCCGACTCAGAGTTTTGCTAGCAACCGACCGGGAGGTTCATGGGGCAATAGAGGTGGACAGGGTAACCAGGGCGGTTACAACTGCGGTGGTGGTGGATCTTACCGGCGCCGAATAACAATGTCACCCGAGATTCGGCAAGCCTAAGCCTAGTACCTCCAACGGTTCGATTCGGGGTGGAGGAGGACAGAAGAATAGTGGAAAGCTCTTCATGATGGATAAGCAGGAAGCACAGGATGATGCTCATGTAGTTACTGGTACCTTTCTTGTTAATAATGTACCGTCCTTTGTTTTGTTTGATTCCTTGGCTACATTCTTTTGTGTCTAAAAGTCATGCTGTGTCTATGGGTTTGGGCAAGTTTGAGGTTGTAAAAGATGATGTGTTCATACCTTCGGGGGAGTCTGTGTCGTGTCTCAAGTTATATAAGGGTATATCTATGGTGATTGGAGGGGTAGATTTACCATGAAACCCGTTAGAGTTTCCTAAGGATGGGTTTGAGGTGATTGTCGGGATGGATTGGCTAGGTAGGTATGATGCCGGGATAGATTGTGAGACGAAAGAGAGTGTCTTTAAAGAGTCCCAAGGGTGTTAAGGTGTCCTATAGAGGGTTTGTGGTAAAGCCTAAGTGTAGGTTTATAGCGGTTATGACTTTAAAGTCATGTTTAAGGAAGAAGTGTCCCTTAATCCTTTGTCATGTGAGAGATCACCGAGTAGAGCCGCCGACAACTTCTGAGATTTCCGTGGTGAAAGAATTTGAAGATGTATTTCCTGAGGAAATACCGAGTTTGCCTCCCAAGAGGGATGTCGATTTCAGCGTGGAGCTTAAGCGGGAACGGTCCTATATCTAAAGCACCTTATCGTATGGCACCTAAAGAGTTGGGCCGAGTTGAAGAAGCGATTACATGAGTTGTTAGACAAGGGTTATATCAGGCCTAGCGTGTCACCGTGGGGAGCTCCAGTTCTTTTTGTAAAGAAGAAAGATGGGAGTATGAGATTGTGCATTGACTACGAGAGCTCAATCGGGTTACAAAGAAGAACAAGTATCCGTTCCGAGGATTGACGATTTGTTCGATCGGCTAAGTGGAGCTGGTGTATTCTCTAAGATTGATCCGAGGTCGGGTATCATCACCGAGGATAGCGACGAGGATATTCCTAAAACAAATGTTCCGATCTCGTTATGGTCACTACGAGTATGTAGTGATGCCTTTTGGGTTGACCAATGCGCCAGCAGCTTTTATGGATTTGATGAACCGGATCTTCACACCGTTTTTGGATAAGTTTGTGGTTGTTTTCATCGACGATATCCTAGTTTATTCCAAGACTAAAGAAGAGCACGAAGAGCACTTGAGGTTAGTTTTGCAGACTTTGAGAGAAAATCAGCTCTATGCCAAGTTATCCAAGTGTGAGTTCTGGTTAGAGGAAGTGGCTTTTCTAGGCCATGTAATATCCAAGAAGGGGGTATCTGTGGATCCTAGTAAGATTGAGGCTGTTACCAAGTGGGAATCGCCGAAGAATGTTACTGAGATTCGGAGTTTCTTAGGCCTTGCCGGCTACTACCGCAGATTTGTGAAAGATTTCTCTACCATAGCACGGCCTATGACATCCTTGATGAGGAAAGAAGTCAGATTTGTTTGGGATGAGAGTTGTGAAACGGCGTTTCAGACCTTAAAAGAACGCTTGACCACGCTCCTATCCTAGCCTTGCCGTAGGGTGTGAGAACTTTGAGGTCTATACTTGACGCTTCAAAGAACGGTCTTGGTTGTGTCTTGATGCGGGGAGAGGAGAGTGATAGCTTATGCTTCGAGGCGATTGAAGCAATATGAGGAGAACTACCCTACTCATGATTTGGAGTCAAGGTGCGATTGTATTCGCTCTTAAGATTTGGAGGCACTACCTTTACGGCGCAACTTTTAAGGTGTTCTCTGATCATAAGAGTCTAAAGTATATCTACACTCAAAAGGAGCTTAACATGCGACAGAGGCGGTGGATGGAGCTGATTGGAGATTATGATATGGAGATCATCTACCACGAGGGTAAAGCTAATGTTGTCGCAGATGCTTTGAGTAGGAAGAGCGTTCATTCGCTATGTACATCTATGTCCTTGCTGAAGTTGAGAGAGGAGATGTCTAGATTGGGGATCTTTATGATTCGAGAGGGGAATACCATCGGGGATTTAACGATCGAGCCGGAGTTGTATGAAAACATCAAAGGTAAGCAAGAGCTTGATCCTAAGATCCAGGAGTGGAAGTCAAAGGTAGAGAGTGGAGCAGCATCCAGGTTCTCTATACATCCAGATGGGAGTGTTCGTTTTGATGGGAGATGGTGTGTTCCTGACGATGCAGAGTTAAGGAGAATGATCTTGTCAGAGGCTCATTGCACTCCTTATTCAGTTCACCCAGGTGGTGACAAGCTTTACAGAGACCTTAAGAAGACTTTTTGGTGGCCGAACATGAGGAGAGATGTAGCTGAGTTTATGGCTAGATGTTTGACCTGTCAAAGGGTCAAAGGTGAACAAAGGAGACCTCAAGGTAAGATTCAGTATCTGACAGTGCCCGAGTGGAAGTGGGAGTCGATCTCCATGGACTTTATTGTGGGGTTACCTAGGTCGCAACAAGGTAACAACATGATTTGGGTGATTGTGGATCGGTTAACCAAATCAGCCCATTTTGTTCCCATGAAGGATACTTGGTCCAAGATGCAGCTGGCATTGGGTTACCGAAAGCATGTGGTTCGGTTACATGGTATTCCGAAAGATATTGTTTCCGATCGTGATGCGAGGTTCATATCAAAGTTTTGGCAAGAACTGCAAGAGTTGATGGGTACAACATTGAAGATGAGTACAACTTTTCATCCGGCAACCGATGGTCAGACAGAACGGACCATCAAGACCTTAGAAGACATGCTAAGGGCATGTTTTTTGGACTTTGGAGGCTGTTGGGAAGACAGACTTGATTTGATCGAGTTTTCATACAATAATTGTTATCATACAAGCATTGGGATGGCACCTTTTGAAGCTTTGTATGGCCGGAAATGCCGAAGTCCAGTTTGTTGGGATGATAGTTCCGAGACAGTGGTTTTAGGGCCACAATTGGTTCAAGATATGGTTGAGCAAATCCAGTTGATTCGCCAAAAGATGAGAGCAGCTCAAGATCGTCAGAAGAGCTACGCCGACTTACACCGCAGGGACATTGAGTTCGCGGTAGGTGACAAGGTGCTTTTGAAAGTGTCACCTATGCGAGGTGTTATGAGGTTTGGGAAGAAGGGTAAGTTAAGCCAAAAGTTTATAGGTCCTTATGAAATTCTGGACCGTGTTGGCGAGGTAGCCTACAGGTTAGCTTTACCACCAGCTTTGGATAGAGTGCACAATGTTTTTCATGTGTCTCAACTCCGGAAATATGTGAGAGATCCGTCGCACATCCTCGAGATGGAGAACATCGAACTTGATGAATCCTTGTCCTATGCCGAGATTCCTAAGGAGATTCTTGATCGCAAGGTTCGTAAGAAGACCCGAATGGTGAGACGGTCTTACTCAAGGTCCTTTGGTCTAATCATAATGTGGAGGAAGCCACATGGGAACCCGAGGAAGCTATGCGAGACCGTTTTCCTAACCTTTTTGATCGGTATGTTTGGTTACGGGGACGTAACCGTTGTCTTTTTAGGGGGGTAGGAGATGGTCGCGATAGTGTTTTGTGTTTTCTTTGCTTTGTTTGATTCGTGTCGGGAGATGCGTTTGGGGTAACTTGTTGTGATGCTTGTGTAGTTCCTTGGAGTTGTCTCATGTGATTGTTAGAGTCTTGTGTCGTGGTGTTGTGCTTGTGTGTAGTAGAGTGTGAACTTCGGGATGAAGTTCTTTTTAGGGGGAAAGATTGTAACACTACGGATCTTCTTTGGAGCCTACTCGACCGAGTAGAGCCTACTCGGCCGAGTAGTGCTCTTAGTGCGTGTTATTTCGTTCTGAGGAATACTCGGCCGAGTATAGTGAATACTCGACCGAGTATTGGACACTCGGCCGAGTGTTGTTGTACTCGACCGAGTGTCCAGTTTGGCGAAGTTATATTTCGACGGTTTGATTAAAGAGTGATTAGGGTATTTTATATTTCCGCGTCAGTTTCTAATATCACTTTTCACAGCATTATCATTTCTACGTTACTCTAATCATACCCAAATCATTCCCTAATCCCTTCATTGAGCATTCGTAGCATATTTGTGTGGATAGTTGCGGAGATTCTTGCGTATAAGTTCTTGTTGCATTGTTGGTAAGTTCTATCTTTGCAATTATTGCATCTTTGTGGGTTACTGTACATTTATATGGGAAGGGAATGTCGGGAATTGTACAAAGTGTAATTGTGTTGTGTGATAATTGTATAGGAGAAGACTTCGTAGAGGAGCCTTTTTGATTGTCCGTGCTTGCATACTGCTGTGATTGCTAAGGTAGGGTTTCCCTACTCAGTTTACTGTGCTTTACATGACATGTTGTTGTAATTATCGTTGTCTGTTGATCATCGTAGTATGGAGATTGTTTTGACAGTGTTGGTGTGAGGGGATTGAGATGACAGTAATGTCATGTGATTGTGATTATGGTGGAGTCACTTGCGGGAGTGGCTTCACACCCTAGTTCGCCCTCCGTGGAACCCGCCACGGGAGGGGATGTGCACATTAAGGGACAGGGATCGTTGTCGCTCGTGAGGAGCTGGACTAGGTGGGATCGGCTGCGGTCACCCACTGGCGGCGAGGATTACCTGTTGCGATGGGTAATCTGGCAGGGCTACACACTTTAGTGTGTAGTCGGTTATTATGTGAGATTGGGTGATTGGGAGTTGATGATGATCAGACGAGTATTGCATTTGTTTGTCTTGTTTGTTGCATAGTACTGACCCCGTTGTTGTTTGTGGAATCTGCGGTGATCCATTCGGGGATGGTGAGCAGGCTTGACAGGTTTTGCTAGTGAGAGCTTGGGGATTATCTTGGGAGAATTGCCACCACGAGTCATAGCATCAATGTCTGAGTCTTAGCGAGTTTTCTTTTATTATTAAGACTTTGAAGTTGTATTTCATTAGACAGTAATTGGTTTTGGATATTGTAAACTTTGCATTTTACATTACTTTAATAAATGTGCTCAGTTCAGACGCTTTTGATATGTACTAACCTCGGGCAACCGAGATGGTAGCGCACTCTCATGGTAGGGTGGTCCTGGTAAGGCACCTTGGTATGAGGGGGTGTTACAGATAGGCTACCGAGTAATTTCTACTTCGACAAGTACGAATGATAGGCAACGTTAATATCGTCATGATAAATACACTTTTTTTTATACACTTTTTTTATATATGCAATTTTTATTTACAAGAGTAGATTACGTTATTTCCATATAAACCAGTGCATGTGAAAACGTGTTTGTAACAAATTTAAACATTAATTATGTACATAGTTGATTTAGACCAACTGGATAAGTACAATAGAAATGCAAAAACAAACATACATCCAAAAACATTAATACTGGCCCAAATACATACCCGTGAAATTTTGCACGGGTTTAAAACTAGTTAGATTAATATTAAATAGATTATTTGATGTAGAATATTATTGATAAAATTTAGTTTACTTAAAGAGTGTTCACTTTTAATTGAATAAATAAGAATGATATAAAATTGCATACATAACTTTCAAATATTGGCTCTAAAACATAACTAACATTTTATTTTGCTTTTTCTTTAATTAAGGTGGCGGTGAAATTTGGTGTCATTCGGTGGCGCCCTATCGCTATCCATCAAAAAATTTGGGTTAGTAAGGCCCTGATCTTTTGTACTTAAAGTCACTTAATTTCAGTTCACTTCAGATCCTATAAGTTCAGATCAGTTCAGTTTAGATCCTATAAGTTCAGTTCAGTTCCAATAAGTTCAGTTCAGTTCAGATCCTATAAGTTCAGTTAAGTTCAGATCCTATAAGTTCAGTTCAGTTCAGATCCAATAAGTTCAGTTCAATTCAGATCCTATAAGTTCAATTCAGAAAAATTCAGATCCTATAAATTTAGTTCAGAAAAGCTATATACGGAGTATTATTTTTAAAGACCGATACAAAAACATTTGACATTAATTATTCGATACATACATTATTATTTTAAATAAAAAAATCACTCCTCTCATTAATAATTTCAGCGTCAGAATAGATTTGGGCATGTTTGATAAAAAGCGGAATAAGGCCATGTATTAGGTACGAAACAACATAGTCAAAAACATTTGGCGAGGCAATGGATCCGTTGTTGAGAGTGATAGTGAAGAAGAAAGTGATGAGAATTATGATAATATGGAAATAAATGGTTAGAAAAAAAGATATAATATGTGATTTATTTGTTATCGTAATGTAATCGTAGTATAATGTATGAACAAACCAATGCATATAAAGCGAAAAAATGTTATTATTTTACCTTGTGTTTTAGACTATAATTTTTTTTTATCAATGTTCCCTCTTGCCAAATAATAATAATAATAATAATAATAATAATAATAATAATAATAATAATAATAATAATAATAATAATAATAATAATAATAATAATAATAGTTAAGTTAAATAAAATAAAATAAAATTAAGTTAAGTTAAGTTCGGCTCCTATAAGTTCAGTTCAGAAAAGTTCAGATCTTATAAGTTCGATTCGATTCGAGATCCTATAAGTTCGGTTCGATTCGAGATCCTATAAGTTCAGATCAGTTCAGATCATATAAGTTCAGTTCAGATCCTATAAGTTCAGTCCAGTTCAGTTCAGATCCTATAAGTTCAGTTCAGTTTAGATTCGTTTCAGTCCAAAAGAACAGGGCCTAAGGGAAAATTTGGGTTTGGAGGGAAAACGAAATGTTGGAGGGAAAAGTTTTCGGAATCTGAATAACTTTATGATGTAGGTCCTGTTTGGTAAACAGCGGACTAATTTCAGCATAAGCAGATTGCAAAAGCAGATTATAAATGGCAGATTTTATCAGAAGGTTTGACTAGCATATTTAATTAGCAGAATTTATTTGAGTGTTTGGTAATCGGCAGATTACGATTAGTAGATTGTTAGTTTTCTTTGTAAAATGGAGAAAAATTTCCTATTTTACATTATGCTAACCAATATGCTCGGGTAAGCAACATATTGTAAAACAGCATATTGACCCCCAAATATGCTGTTTCAATATGTTGTTTACCAAATACTAAAATTAGCATATTGATTGGTCAAACATGCTAAAAGCCTTGAATTTGCTAAAATTTGGCCAATATGTTGTTTACCAAATAGCGCCGTAATATGACTCATTTTATTATATTATACTCCCTCCATTCATATCCAAACACACCATTTCCCTTTTAAACGTTTGTGAATCCACAATTTACAACGTAAATATCTTTAATTTTACATGTTAAAAAAATATAGAAGTTTGATATTCTTATTGTACTTATAAATATGGATCAATGAAGATCCCGCATGACTATAGTTTTTCCTTATATATTGTAAGTAAAATCAAAGATTCTCTTCACTTATAAATAGTGTCAAAATGATAAATGATGTGTTTGGATATGAATGGAGGGTGTAAGTATTTTCAATATCGTTGTCTCATAAATAATATTTTTACTTTCTCATTTCACTTTCTTGGGTTTACAGTCGTACACAATTTCATAATAAAGTTAATTTAGTTATTTAACATCTAATTAAGTTAACTTAGTTATAATAAAGTCTTTGTCTTTCTCGTTTGTTCGTAAAAACTTTAATTTTGCGGCTTATGATCTCGCACATTTTGATCCTTGGGTCGTAGGTAGAAGGTTCTGGCATGGCGACCTTCCACAACACATTTCTTGAATAGCTTCGTCTGATTCAATTAAGTTAATATAAGTTAAATGAGTTGGGCCTAACTAAGTTGAGTTTGATTAAGTTCATTTAAATTAATTTGAGTTGAGTCTATTTGGTTAAGTATTAATTAAGGTAATTTAACTATGATAAGTCCAACTAAGTTGAGTTGACTCTATTAGGTTTTAATTAAGTTAAATTTAGTTATGTTAAGTCCAACTAAGTTGAGTTGAGTCTAACTATATTAAGTTTAATTTAGTTACATTAGTAAGTTGCCTATAATTTATTTAAGGGGAAATATAGCAAGTCACCCCCATAAGTTAGATATTAGGTGCAATTAATCCCCCTAACTTATAAATGTAGCAAATGACCTCCAAAAGTTTCTCTCAATGTGTAATTAACCACAAATCTTATTTTTAAGATTTACTAAATTAATTATTATACTATTATTGAAAGTCCAAATATTTAATCAAATATAAATTCTAAAATTCCTAGTTATCAAAAAAACATGTTCAAATATATTTTTATAATATTTATTTATTTATTTTGGTGAAAAGATGTTCACAATATGAGAACTTACGTAAAGTTACAAAATTACATGACCAAATTTTTTTTAAATTAAATTTGGTTTGCATTTTCCATTGAATATCTAGAAATATATTGTATTTAATTTTTAATAGATATACTTAAAATCATTTTTATAATAAAAAATATTAATTTTAGTTAAAAAAAATGGTAGAAAATTTGATTTGTGCTTAATTACACATTTTTGGAAACTTAAGGTAATAATTTGCTACAAGTGAAACTTAGGGGGTTGATTTGCACAATGAAAGTAATGGGGTTGATTTAAGTATACTGAACTTAAGATGAGTTTAATTAACTTAACTAACTTTAGAATGTAAATTTAATTGAAAAATCTACCTAGTATAAAAGTTAGGGGTTTTAAAGGATTGTTATTGGTTCTCAATTTTTTAGCTGGGGGCCACTACAAAAAAAATTTCCCTGAAATTACTCACCCACCTTCCTCAACACAATTAATTATACTCTTTCTTACTTTTTAATATACTCAATACTTTTAACTGAAAGTTATATTATATGGTGTATTATATTATATGATATGGTGATATTATATGATATTATTATAATATATGATATTTAACATCTCAACTCTTGCTCTTATTTAATTAGGGATTTTACATAAAACCATACATTATAATACAATATGAACATCCAAAAATTACAAATTCCTAATACATTATGCACATCCAAAAATTACAAACTGTTACAAATAATCATTTTAAAACATCAAATTACAAATTCCTCATCAAACTCATGTGTATTCCAGAATTTAACTTCAAGCTTCTTCCTCACCTTCTCCCTATAAGGTATCCATTGTAAAATGCAGAACACAAAAATACATATCTTAATATACAAATATTTAGTTTTATACAAATATTTATAATAAAATTTGTACATTTACAACATTTTAATAACAAACAACAAAACTCATCAGATTTATGAATATTCTTATTCATAGTTTATAAAAATAAGCAACAATTTTCACAATATCTACGATACATATATAAAAAAAATCACCAAATTTTAAATAAGGAATTAATTTTATAGAAATTAAAAAAATCATCAGATATGTGAAATTACTATTATAAACATAATAAAAAAAATGTAAAATTTAAAATTAAGATATCTATGATATTAACTAATAATTCACTAATAATTTGATAAAAAAAAACAACTTTTAAAAAATAAATAATAATCAGGAAAATGATATTTACTTAAAAATTTATAGAGAATTAAAAATAATTGAACTAAACGAATAAAAACGAGAAAAGTAATTTAAGAAGTGTAAAAATAATTTAACAAGTTTAAATTAATTAAACACGAATTGTGATAATTATGCTGCATGCGAATAAAAAAAAGAAAGAAATCAGACCTCTAAAAGCTATCGATCTATGGTGCCATCTTTGATGAGGATCTAACTAAGAAACGAAGCTAGGATCGTGAGAGGCACAAATCTCGCATGGGATGGTGATGAAGATTGAAGATTTAGGAGAGTTAAATGCTGATAAGAGGGAGCGGGGTTAGACGAGATTATAAATGAGAGAAGAGGATGATTTGAGTTTATTATGAATGAAATAAGAGGAGATGCGGTGTCGGCGGTAGTGTTGTCAATTAGAAAACTCAAATGAGAAGGGGGGGGGGGGGGAGGGAGGTCAGACGAGAGTTTTTATAAAATGGAGGCGGGGTAGGGTTTGTTGATGGATTATTTATATGGGTAAATGGGTAATGTTGTTAATTGTGTTATGTTATGGGTCGGGTGCTTGCATTTTTTGTATTTTTTGAATTATGAAACCAATGTTTGCTCGGCCCAATGGGCAATGCCCCATGTATTGAGCATTCATGAAAGTTCGATAATGTAAGTTACGTAACCCGATTCATATTATGACGATATATTTTGATTATATATAATCCTCTGTCTAATATTTCCTCCGTTTTTATACGATATACCCATTTGTTGAATGTATGAGTTGAGCATTTTAATAAAATGAGTACATCATATGAAAATTAAGGAAGTATATATTAGTACTAAAATTTCACCACACATGACATTAACACTTAAATGTGCGTGTATAATGTTTTGAAATATATGTTTTAAATTATTAATCTAACAACCACATTGTTTATAAATGGTATACTTTTAGCTGTATGTACGAGCAATTGTCCTCCATTATTCAATCACAATAATCGTACACTTTTTAATATAATTTGTATCGAATCAGTGGTAGTGATTAATAACTTAAATTATATGTCAATTTTCCAATTGTAGACTTTTTATATTGTAACAGCATTGAACATAATCACGTTGGTTTTAGACCTTCCACAGCAACAAAGAGATCCCCTTCTAAAGTTGATATTTTCCCTCCCTCCCCCAACAAGAACAAAAAGTATTTATCTTATGATTTTTGGTGAAACTCATCCAAATATGATGAGAGTCACAATGAGAATAGTTGCTTTTTATTGGTTATATTATTATTTTTATTGATTATGATTATTTTTATTGTGGTTTTTTATGTGATTGGGTGAGATTATGAGAAGGAAGGTTGAAATAGAGGGTTAAAATTTATTGTTGTTGTGTGAAGTTTTTGGCAAAATTATCGTCTTATGATAAAATGAGGTTTAAGCCGTGCGTTTTCGACCCCTACATTTTTTTGTTGCACGAGTTTAAGTCGTGCGTTTTTGACCCATGTATTTTTTTTAACACGGGTTTAAAACTAGTATTTAGTAAAGTTAAGTTCGGATGATTTAATTTAATCCACACCTCACCATTACGTCTATTAGGACATTGTCACATCATTTTGTCTCAAATGAAAATCGTCTAAATTTGTCTTCCAAAAGTTAATAATACTAACTTAAATCCATGGATTAGGGGTTAGCCAAATTAACGATATTATGTCTCAAATATATTATCTCTCTTCTCAAAACTATGAAAGTTTAATGCAGGGAAAATTTTTGGAATTCTTTCACCCTAGATTCATGTCTATTATGAGGGTTCGTCTCCTCATCTCAAAAACCATCCAGACGGGAACTCCCGTGAAAGATATTTCAGGGACAGTAGAAGTTCCCTTTTCCTCTCCTATGTCGGAGAGTTTTCCTTCCAGCTTTGAGGACAAGCAGGCTGAGAACGAACGGGTTGCATTGGTTCAAGATGATGTCTTTTTACAAACTGCTAAGAAGACACGGGTATCTAATGATTTCTCCCTTGTTAGTAAAGTATCATTAACAATGTTTAAATTTGCAGCGGAAGCAAATGAGTTGCACATCAAAGGTAGACGTAATGAGGGCCGTCCACAAAGGAAAAGTCGACAAGAGCAAGGTACAAAAAGTCAAAGTTTCACTACTTCGAGGAAGAGATCTTTGGTTTCGATCAACGTTTCAACTTCTTTGGGCAGATTACCTCACGGTACCACTATAGTTACGAGCACCAAACGAAAGGAGATATACTCCATCGAGTTTGACACCTACTATCATCCCCCTTTTAAGAAAATTCGTCTTTCCTCGTTAGTTAAAACTAAGTTTTTCTTTTTTTCGATAATACTAGGTAGTTCGGGGATCTCTAACCCCCCTATGTTTGTATTTTAAATGAACTGTTCGTACTAATTTATTTTATTTATGAAAGTTTACAATTGTCGAAAAAAAAAATATATCGATTATTAATTTACAACCGTAATTGGATGATGATAATATGTCAGCGGTATATTTAAATCAATTAGGAGTTACACAATCAGTCGCCACCAGACCGCCAATCCATCATCTCCCCACAACCGTAATTGGATAATGATAATATGCCAGCAGTATATTTAAATCAATTAGGAGTTACACAATCACTCGCCACCAGACCGCCAATCCATCATCTACCCACAATAGACCTGTCAAAACTCGACCCGACCCGTAAACCCGACCCGACCCGTTTTCTTAGGGTTACAAACCCGGTTTTCTCGACCCGCGACCCGTTTGACCCGAACTCGAAATGACCCGTTATTTTAGGGTCGAGACCCGACCCGAACGGGTCGACCCATTGGGTTAAGGGAAAATCATGAATTTTATTAAAAATTTTATTATTTATATATTATATTTGAAAATATAGTTAAAAAATTATTTTTTATTACTTAAAATTAAAAATTCAACTAAAAAGTCAATTTTATATAACTTTTATAATATTTAATAATAAAATAATTATTAAAAAAAAATTATTTTAATAATTATATCAATGTAGTTATTGTATATGATGAATATGACTAAAATAATAATTTAAAATATATTTAATTTTTAAAAAAATATTTTTTAAATTTAAAAAATCGTTAAAAATTATTTCTTGACCCGTATTCTGGCCCTAACCCGACCCGTGACCCGTATGACCCGACCCGCCAGACCCGACCCGGGACCCGACCCGCCCGACCGATTTGACAGGTCTAACCCACAACCATAATTGGATGATGATAATATGCCAGCAGTATATTTAAATTAATTAGTAGTTACACAATCACTCGCCACCAGACCGCCAATCAGGGGCGGATCTACCCTTTGGGCTATATGGGCTATAGCCCTATATGAATTTGGGGATAAATAAAATTTGCTTTTAATTTCTGCCCAACATTAAGGTAGCACAGGTGGTTTGGAAACTCTCTATTAGAGAATCTCAATTGGTAGAATGGCGGGGGTTCAATCCCCCTTCACATTATTTTTTTTTTCAGGAGTTCCATATTGATACTCCTTCAATTTCTTTGCCTTTCACATAATTTTTTTTTTCAGGGGTTCCATATTGATACTCCTTCAGTTTCTTTGCCGTTCACATCATTTTTTTTTCAGGAGTTCCATATTGATACTCCTTCAGTTTCTCTGCCTTTCATAATCTTTAAAATTAAATCAACGTAACTTGTTAGTCGGTAAATTATAAAATTAAATTACTCTCTCCTCGTTTCATAACATGAGGTTTTCGTTTTACCGAGGTGAATCTTTGACTTTTATTTTTATAAAAATATACACCGTAATATATTAGTCGATAATTTATAAAATTAAATTACTAAATTCGTTAAAAAAAGGAAATCCGTATGTGTGTTTCTTCACCAAAATTACTCTGTCTTATTCTTGTGTCCTCTGAGAGGACCGTTCTCCTTACACCCAAGTCTTTATAATATTCCATTGGTGGATTGCCTTTAGGTGTAAGGAGGATGGTCCTACCGGAGGACACAAGAATTTTTCTTTATTGAAATATTTCCGTAAAACAAAACATTCTCGTGAAATCGAAGGTAATTATAATTATTTAAATATTTAACTCGCATACAAATTCAACATATTATCATTTTCGTCTTATAAGTTGTAAATATAGGTTCCACAAAATGTTGAACATAGAATTTTTTTTGTTTCTACAATTTCGAAATCTAGCCCGACATAACTTCAAATCCTGACTCCGCCCCTGCCGCCAATCCATCTACCCCCACACTGACTCATCACCGTTCCCTCCTCAGCACACCCAGCCCGGCCATCACGCCCACGACCAACCATTCTCCACCTGCACAAATGACAACTACCACCCCCACACACAACCACTGACCTCCAACAACTACCACCTGTAAATAATAGAATTCCCTCAGGGATCTCCTTTCATTAATAACATATATATACTGTTTTACATAGGATCGGTTACGGTGTGAACGTAATACAAATATCTACGATATATAATAAAATCTACGACAAATAATATCTAAGTGATACCTAAATATTTACACAATATTTAATTACTAATACACCCCCGCAGTCGAAGCGGTAGAAGAACGGACGCAAAGACTGGCTCGAAATTTGTTGAAGAGATGCTTAGTAAGGCCCTTAGTAAAAATATTCGCATATTGGTAGCTAGCGGGAATGTGCATAACACGGACCTTACCGAGCTGTACCTGCTCACGAACAAAATGTATATCAATTTCGATATGCTTCGTGCGCTGGTGCTGAACCGGCTTGCTTGTAAGATAAACGGCTGAAATGTTGTCACAGTAAACAAGTGTGGCTTGTCGGATAGGCATGTGTAACTCAAGTAGCAAATTACGTAACCAACTTGTTTCGGCAACGGCATTAGCAACTCCGCGGTATTCGGACTCGGCACTAGAGCGCGAGACCGTGGCTTGGCGCTTGGACGACCAAGAAATCAAATTATCACCTAGAAAAACGCAATAACCAGAGGCAGAGCGGCGTGAATCCGGACACCCACTCCAGTCGGCATCAGTATAAGCTGTCAAGGAGTGCGACTTGGGGGGAGTGAAGGTCAGACCATAATCAAGAGTACCTTTAATGTAGCGGAGAACCCGTTTCATGAAGTGCAAATGGCTGTCCCTCGGGTCATGCAAAAACAGGCACAACTGTTGAACAGCGTAGGTGATATCCGGGCGCGTAATTGTAAGATATTGTAGTGCGCCTGCAATACTCCGATAATGAGATGGGTCGGCCACAGGAGGACCGGCAGCAGCAGCAAGTTTCGCAGAAGTATCAACAGGCGTGGCGCACGCATTACACCCGGTCATATTAGCTCGAGCAAGAATAGATTTGGCATACTGGTGTTGGGACAAAAATAAGTGCGAGGTGGACCGTGTCACAGTGATGCCGAGGAAATGATGTAGCTTGCCCAAATCTGTCATTGCAAATTCACTAGACAAAGTAGCAATTATACGTTCAAGGAAAGACGTATTAGAAGCGGTAATAATGATATCATCTACATACAATAATAAATAAGCAATATTAGAGCCATTGTTGTAGATAAATAGAGAAGCATCGCACTTGCTACTTTGAAAGCCCCGCGATAAACTAAAAGTAGAGAACCGTTGGTACCAAGCACGGGGAGCTTGCTTAAGGCCATAAAGAGATTTACGGAGCCGGCACACATGAGAAGGAGCCGTAGGATCAACAAACCCCGGAGGTTGATGCATATACACTGTTTCAAGTAAATCACCGTGCAAAAAAGCATTTTTCACATCAAGTTGGTGTATCGGCCAAGCACGAGAGACGGCCAAACTAAGGACCGTGCGAATAGTAGTCGGTTTTACCACGGGACTAAAAGTCTCATCACAATCAATACCGACTTGTTGGGTTTTGCCATTGACGACAAGGCGCGCTTTGTAGCGCTCAAGGCGGCCATCAGACCGAAATTTGTGGCGAAAGAGCCACATACAACGAATCACAGAAGCATCACAAGGTTGGGGTACGAGTTCCCAAGTGTTATTATCCATAAGAGCTTTATATTCAGTCTTCATGGCGGATTGCCAATTCGGGTCATGGAGGGCCTCTTTTGGGGATTTCGGAAGTGGTGATATGTCGGGCTTGGTGACAAGGCGCGCTTTGTAAACTTTTTTTTTTTTTTTCTCCTTTCTTTTCCGGCGGCTTCGACACTCCTTCGTCCTTCCCTCTTGAGCCACGGCCATGACGAAGGATGGTCAACCACCCGAATCATCAGGGAACGGTAAGTCCGTTCTTCATTAAGTTTATTCCGTCACAAATATTCTCCACAAGGTACGAATGCACCAACCGTATCATGAAGTCATGGACCATTCAATGGTCTAAAAGACATAAATAATATGAAGTTTCTTATTTGTATCATCATTCATAAAATTTAAATATTGAAAGTTTATAGAATTATTTGACTACCAATATAACCATATAATGCCCTCCCACGCTGTTATTACACTAAGGCGATTGGCTACGCTTTTATTACAACCTTTTTTTGTCCCACTTATTTCCCCTTTGATTGTTTCTACCTATAAAGATCTTTTACGAGTACATTTTTCTGCATAAAATAAGTCACAATGACAATGTTTGTTTTTCACCAACCTGGGGTAGTCATGTGCGGTGGTTAAATTATCATTGTTTTGGACTATTCACATCAGCAATTCTACATAGATAATTGCATTTAGTGCTGGTCCTTACAAGTTCTTTAGTGAATTACTTAAACGTAAACAAATGAATAAAAATACAACTTATAGCTACTATACTCATCTAACTAGCTACACGCGTCTCGTGACTCATCAAGTTCGTCCTGTCTCCCGCGTACTATCCAAACCATCTATACCTAACCTGCTCCCCATATGAACAAAGGATATCATATGGATCGACACAGGCCACCCCAAAAGAGACAGGTGACAGTTACACAGACACACAAACGTCAGTTTCAATAAGCAAATAAAGTGCGACACGACTCAAGTGTGTGAATATGCAACATGACTACTAATGTGAATGAGAAGCTGTCAAACAACCACCACCACGGTACCGGGACACGCCCAGACATATCGACAACCACTCTGGTATCGGACACGCCCATACATACCAACAACCACAAACAGGTACCGGGACACGCCAAGACGTACCGGGTCCGAAAGCCAACCGGATCCCCTGCCAGACGTTGTGCCTCAACCACACGAGTGCCTCCGTAACTCAAGCCATAAATGTGCACAAACCTCTTGGAGTGGGAAGCTCCAAAAGGCGATTTAAGCGTAAAATGTTCTCCGAACCGTCTTACGTCTCCAAAACAAATACAACAACAACAACAAATCCACCAACATATTTGATAATGACCAATGTATTAACCACAATCAACATGTCATAATCATCTTCCTAATGATGTGATTACCACTAAACATGTTATAATGCAAATACTCTAATTATGCAAGATTAACTATAACATCAACACACACAACATCACATTATTGAAACCGAGTAGGATTAACCTACCTTTTAGCATACTCCATAAGCTAATCCAAAACAACAAAAATCCATCTCAAAAAACCGTCTCATCCTACAATAATGACATAATAACTATCATAATACATCCTAATCTATTATACAATATAAAATCCCTTATTATTAGCCTTTACTTACCCATAAACACATACTAATTGCTAATTAATCAACCCAATTGAAAACCCCCAAAAGTTAGGGTTCATAAGACTAGAAAAGGGTAGATCTTAACTTACAAATCAAGAGGAAGGAAGGAGGAAGGTGGGCAATCCACTAAACCAAGCTTGAATCCCCTAATATGGTATTTGTGAGGGTTTTAGAGAGAAGGGAGAGAGTTTGGAGAGATAAGGAAGAAGATAAAAATGATTTTAGGGTTAGGGAAGAAAGGGTTTAATCCCGTGTTCTGAACAGCGTCACTCGATCGAGTGGCGAGTCCACTCGGTCGAGTGTCTCTCACTTGATCGAGTGTCTCTCACTCGGTTGAGTGCCGGTCCACTCGGTCGAGTGCGACACAGTTCTCAGCAATGACCAGTTTTTTCGTAAAACAGCCATATCTCAATCATTTCTTGATCATTTTGGGCGTGTGACCTACCATTGGAATCGTAAGAGAACAAGCTATCAACTCCAATTAGAATCACATCAATATCATATTTAGATCTCAAGTTATGATAGTTTTAAGATGACCCTTCTATAGAAGGATATTATAACAACTCCACTAAGTCTAGTATTGGTTATACTCGGTCACTCGGTCTACTCGGTCGAGTGAATGCCTTAGAAACCACAAGGTATTACAGACTTCCCTCCTTAAAAAGAACTTCGTCCTTGAAGTTCACCTCAGTCTCTGCTTTCCTCAGGTCTCCTCAAGCTTCATCACCGATTCCCATACACTCTCTCGTACCTCACATGTCTATCAACCGTATACGCTTCTTTCTAAACATCACAATCATCCCAAAGTTCTTCACTCAATTCTCATTACTTTCTCACATTCTGTACTTTCTCTTTCCTAAATTTCCGAATCATTATATCTACTCCCGCTAAAAGAGAACTTCGTCCGGAAGTTCGACTATCAAACCTCAAATTGCGATCTCATACGCTCGTTACTAAATTCCACAAATGATAATGTTCCAGGTTCAACACACTCTCTTACCTATTGCAAATCCAATATAAAATATCGTATCGTCTTATGCCATTGCTATAATCCCAATCTAGAAACTTCTCTAGAAGTCTCTCTACGGGTACCCCTACAAGCTTCCCAAAGGTCAAGCGCCAGGTCTAACCCACGGTTCGAAACTCTCATCTCATAGATAACTTCTAACTCATGTCGGTTGAGTGAATACGTATTTATCACGGGGTATAACTTGATTATTACTACGTATCTATATCACGTCAATCCTCATATAACATGTGTACACATCAAAACACCAACTATACGGACTCTAGGAAACAATCAACTAATATAAAATTCTTATAATATGACTCAACCATGTTCCACATTCCCATTTTCGGATATCATGCCACACATATACCGCGTCAAATCCACCACATGATCGCACATGTGTTTTCATATCTATTCTCATTCATCACTAATACTTCCCCTTATACAGAATACTACAATCACTATCATGTAATGACCACTAGGCGACACATAACTTGCATTTTCATCTTACTTGTACACAACAAACTAAAATCATCTCAATTAACACGCATCAAACAAGGTTATCACATCTTTATTGTCATCCAATTATAGATGTCAATTAACAACTTTCATTTGAATTTCACTTTTAAATAGTAAAACTACCCAATATGGTCAAATGTAAATAATTCGCAAAATATTACCCATGTAAGGTCCACGTTCATCCGACACAAACCAACCATTATAAATTGTGAAAATAAGGGTATACACTCAATATTAGGTCGAGTATCGACAAAACAGGGGTAAAAGTAGACCACTTGGTTGAGTGTAGGAGGCCACTCGGCCGAGTAGGCGAACATTCGGCCGAGTACATGGTGCACTCGACCGAGTGTCACCTGCGCATAAGGTTTCAATCTCAAACTCGGTTCCAAACTTCCCTATTTCAACACATAATGTTAATAGGGTCCGATGGTGACTAGCATACCATTTCATAGTTGTAGATACCCGTATCCGTCGATATTGGAATTTATAGAGAACCCGACAAACACCCGATGATGATAGGACACATGTATTCTATTAGTTGTCATTGTCATTATTTGGGTTCGTTTTACGATGTAGAATGAGCGTTGTCGACGGAGTATTTTATTAATTTAAATGATATTTAAATTAAAGCTTTTTTTTAGGTGAATTCAATTTATTTTATTTTATTTTGAATTTATTTTCTCAAGTTTATTTTATTGAAAATAAAATAAATAATTGATTTGAAAAATCATTTTTTGAGTATATTTGATTTGAAAAATCATTTATTTTAATGTGTTAATCGATTTGAAAAATCGATTTAAAAATCGAAAAACTCGTTTCAAACACGTGTTTTGGAGCTCGATTATAGCTCGGTTTTTGAGCCCGTTTTCTTTACTTGTTGGCACGAATCTCGAGTACACTAACCAACCTAGGCTTCTACCCATCCAACCCCAGTTCGAACACCCTTATCCACATCCCAAATCTCGTCCCAAGCCCCCCAACATAGCCCAACTCCTTCCCAACCCGTGTTCAACATAGCCTGTTTGTTTTGCTCCAAACTTGGTCCAAACCCGCAACCCATCACCACCAACCCGTACTCCACACTACCCACCATTCCCACGTCCAAACCCACCATGAAACCCCTCCACAAAACCCGTCTCCAACACTCCAAAACAGGCCCCAAACAACACGACACAAACAACCCCCTGTTTTCGTTCAGCTCAAACCCGAGTCCAAAACCCGCTCCAAACACCTGCAAAACCCGTGCCCATTAACCCTAACCCATACCCTAGTATCCTACCTATACTTCCCTAGCTTAACCACCAAGACAACCCCTCTCAAACCCTCACAAAAGCTCCTGGACAGCAGCTATGCGTGAATGAGCCCGTCTGCCTCTCCCCTCTAAAACCCTACCTTAACTCTCTATAAATACCCCCCCTCCACCATACATTCATTCCTCTAAGTTCTCCACACATCCTACCTTCACTTACAAGCTTTAAACTCCAGAAAAAAACCCTAATTGCCTCCCAAAAACCCTAGACAAAACCGACATACAAACAGAGAATCAGTTTGTGTGTCCTCTTTGAAACCCTTCGTTCTCCCTTCAAACCTCCATCAAAATTCGAGTTTCTTGTTCCAAATTAACCATACAACATCCATCTACACATTAGACAAAGATTTACGAGCCAAATTGCCCTTGAGAGTACACGAATTCCCTCGAAAAACAGTGTTATACACTCTTTTTGTGCGCTTTTTCTGTCTGTCCCGATTCTGTTTGTGCTCGTTTTTCGTGCCCTATAACTCAAAACGAGCAGGGATTGTTTTAAGATATCTGTTCTCCTCTCTTTCTAGTTTTCAAAAAAACTTTTAAATCGAATTTTCACCGTGAAACGAGAGAGAAATCGCTGTTTGAATGTTGCTGTCCAGATTTGCAAAAAACGTGTTGTTTGCTTTGTTTCTTCGTCGACGACGGCCTCTCGAGATAAAATTTACGATCGATTACGACCCAAGACGGTGTCAACGATACATGTAGGTTGAGGGTGCATCAAATCCTCCTCTTTATCCCTTTTATTTCGTTTTTTATGTTTGTTTTTTTATAGTTCGTTTTGTTTGTTTATCGTTTTTGTTTATCGTTTGTTCTTATTAACTATGAAACTAGTTTAGTCCGAGTATGAATTAAAGTACCACCATGAACACCCGCGTTGACTTGAGATGGGAAAGAAACCGCTACATCAGTCGGTCGTACACCCCCGTCTCATTTACATATCCTCGTGTTCAAGGTAGGGCATTAATAAAACAAATTCTGACTTCGCTCTTCGCTTTTCACCCCTCTCTTCTCTCGTGTGATTCGACCTACCCCTGGACCATTTACATGTTAGTATGACCTCTGATTGTTAAAATATAACTCGTTTAGATGACATTTGATCAATTTAATAACCTAATTAGACACGTTAGGGTACATCGACATAGCTTTTAAAACCGATTAACAATTCTGTAACTTAATTGAATGCATCTCTCTCTTTCACCTAATTTCTCGCTAGTATAAGAGTGCGTGATTAGCACCTTCTTATTAACACTCGATGAGTTAAATTAATTAGCAAACTTGACCTAATTTGACCCTTTTAGGCCGAGTAGAATGCGCGTTTGCAAGGTATGTTTTCAAATCAATCAACGTTGTTTCTAACTCGTTTTCTAACTTGTTTCCTATCCCGTTTCGCAATCATCTATCTAACCTAATGAATCTAACCTAAGGATCAGGGTATGCTAAATCGTGTAGGCCGTGTTTGGCCGTGTCCTTGTAGTCCCTTTTCTCGTTATTTCTCATCTTTATCTCGTTATTTCGTATCTTGTAATTACTTTGTTTATCGAGTCGTGTTTGGTAGTTTGTTTGTAATTTTCAAGCTAGATTTCTTTTATCGAGTCAAAACCTCTTTCAAAAAACCTTAGTCTCGTTTGGTTAGATGGTTGTGCCCCCATGTATGTAAGAGCGTAGTAAATCGCATGTTGTTTAAAGCAACATGGCCCGATTTATGCTAATGCATGCTTTGGTGCGTAGCCCTATGTCTAATTCGATGAGATTAAGTGAAAGCACACATTACGAGGAGTGACCCAAGGCCATGAGTCATGTAAGCCCTGGGCCGCCCCTTTGTGCACGGTTTCCTAGGCCGAATGGCCGTGTATTGCGTCGTGTATAGCGTTGTATTTTAGATCGAGTTGTATCTTTAATTTCTCGTTGTGTCGGCATGAAATGCCTGGGTTGTAATAGGATAGATCCCAACGGCTCCCCCATTCCCATCAAGCCTTGTTTGTTTCGCTTATATGTTGTTAGATCAATCAACCCACATGCTAAATTACAACTTTGACAAAGTTAGTTTAGTTGCATCTAAATCGACATAGAAACTTCACATGTTAGGGTTTTGAAAACGATGTTTGCATATCATATATCGTAGTAGCTATGACCTTGTTTGAAATCCGACACTTGACTTAGTAGAGGCCGTTATTGACGGGCGGGGTTAGGTGTCCTTATGGGCTTCCTAACACGTACCCTCACCCCTTACTCAAGATCTATGGTTTGTGGATCCGTCTAAATACCATTGGATTACGAGAGTCATTCAAATCGAGTGATATAGGGTACAAGTCTTTATCTTTAATCATTCGTAGTCGATTGGCTTTATGCTTTTCTATGAAAGGTGTAAAGTTGACTTGAACGGTTCCAAGTTCCCATAAAACTTGGTGGCGACTCTAATTTGTCTTAATTCAATTCAAAAGAACCTCGAGTCGATTATGCCTAGTGTGGATCCCGCGGACGCAGTTCCCGAGGGTCTTGTCCACAATAGTTCTTTTCGCAACCAATCTAATTTCTCTCCATACCCGGCGACGGTATCACCATACCGTCATCAACAATCACAATAGTCATATCGGTAGCCACAACACTTATACTGTCTTATGAACATGACCCTAACCACTTAGTACTCTCAAGAAATGACAACAACATCATCGCCCAAATGGACACTACCACAAGATCATGATGTATACTCTGGACGCTTTTCCTAACATTTGGGGGGCAAGTTTACAAACAACACCTATACTACCACTCATAGGATCAAGTCTCACATAACCATTTTCACACTTATACACACCGACTCCAATCAAACGGCTACACTCTATAACACGACTGATCAACCATCTCGACCATATGATTGAACCCTCAAGCATTACATGCCACACCCTTACTCTCATGACCGCGAAAACCAAATTTGATAATACTAAATCTACCATCATACATATCAATTACTCATAAACCAAAGTTCCTAATTGATTCTCAATAGCAATATCCCTCAACATGCAATTCAAACCTTGTTCACTATCCATAAGTTCAGACACTTAACGAATATCCAACCTAGATGACACTTCACTCACTATCCTCAAATTGCCTTATGTAATCATCTTTCTCAACTCAAGACACCTTAAGTAAGCTAAAGTCACTTTCTTCTATTCCTAATTCCAAACATGAATCATACACGAAATTACAACTCATCTTCTCATTTTAATCTACTAAACACACCCATAACTTTGGATCCCAAAATAATACAATTTTGGATCTCAAAATAATACTTCCCCAAACTTTGGATCACTACTTAGCATAAAAGATTCCTTTCTCAAAAATCAATTTCCTCATTCACAATACCAACATCACCACTTTAACGAATCTAATTTAATCACTAACAACCATTTCCACAATTTAGACCAATAACATCCTAATTTATCAAACAACTCTCTCCTTTTCACAAAATCATACACCTATCTACTTACAAGGCTCAAATCCACATCAAATGAACAGCTCACATCAATCCCAATACACTACAAAAATAACACGGGAAACAGATGGGAATTCTGACGGAATTATCAAACCGTCAGATAATTGGTGAAACTGACCGAAAAGTGACGGATATGCCGTCAGTAATCAGTTACTGACGAAATTTCCGTCAGAATACGTCAGAGGTTACTGGTGCGTTATAAAAAGCAAAGGCGCTAATATATCTTGGCGGAATTTCCGTCAGAATTTCACTATTACTGACGGAAATTCCGTCAGATGTCCCCTTCAAATAAACCAACCAAAAGGCAATAATTGATTGAACACTCCTGACGTAGAATGTTGACTTTCCTGACGGATTTTCCGACAGGAGTGAACAGAAACAG
The DNA here is from genome assembly GCF_048544455.1 of Silene latifolia. Lineage (NCBI taxonomy): Eukaryota > Viridiplantae > Streptophyta > Magnoliopsida > Caryophyllales > Caryophyllaceae > Silene > Silene latifolia. The sequence continues at coordinate 453,117,644 of NC_133538.1, forward strand.
AATATCCTGATGGAAATTCCGTCAGGTGTTTCCTCTCAATTATTGGCAAAACGGCAATAATTGAAAGGAATATCCTGACGGAAAAACCGTCAGGATCCCGTGTTTGTGAACGTTCCTGACGGAATTTCTGTCAGAAAATTCGACAGAATATTGACTTTCCTGACGGATTTTCCGTCAGGATGTTTCTTAAGTTACAAAACACGGGAACAACCCGTCATTCTTCTATCGCAAACTTTTTTCCCAAAATCAGTTTTTCCCCCAAACCCTAACCCCAAATCCGACACCACCACAACCACCACCACTACCCTCCTCTCCTTTCGACCACCGCCATCTCCGCCCCAGATATGTCTTTTCTCTCTTCTTTTTCCTTTTCCTTTTGCTTTTTCTTTTCCTTTTCTTCTCTTTATTGTTTTTCTTTGTATAGGTTGTTGCCGCCCTCCACCGCCATCGTCCACCGCCAGCCACCGCCGCTGCCCTCCACCTTCTTTCTCATCCTTTCTTTTTACTTATTAGTGAAGTTAATTAGGTATTTTTTAATCTCCTTTTAATTGATTTTTTTGTTTAATTAGCTTAATTAGTAGTAGTTGGTGTTGATGCATGTTGAATTAGGAAGCCATTTTGTTTAAATGTTTTGTGAAGTGTTAAATTTTGTGTAATAGTTAGTAGTTAGTAGTAGTTAGTAGCTTAATTAGTAGTAGTTAGTAGTAGTTTTGTGAATTAGGATAGAAGCTTAATTACTAATAGTTAGTAGTAGTTTTGTGAAGTGTTAAATTTTGTGTAATAATAATGTTTTTAAAATCATAATTTGACTTAATGTTAATTAGATTAGATATTTAAAATGAAAAATTAGTCATGTTACTTAGTTTTTGTTAATTGACATTATTAGGAAAGTAGTCATTGTTGTATGTTTTATTTTTATTATTATTGAAGTTAATGTTCATATTGACTTAGTACCCGTTCAAAAATTACTCATTAGGAGTAATTCATGAATAGTCCCCGTTTTGGGACTGTCTTTGTACGTTTCAAGTCACTTAGGTAGTAAACATGTATTTGTGATTTGTTAATGAGGAAAGAGCTATGTGCCAATTCCTTTAATATTCTCTGAATCCATATGTAGAGTAATTATTTATTCTACATTGTGTTTTTGGAGAACAGAGGGGAATTGTTGCCGAATTTTTTCCTCATTAATAAATCACAAGTGTGTGTTTGCTAGTGACTTGGAACGTACATTGATGGGTTTAGGTTGGAGTGATAAGGACCCAATTCAAAAAAAGAAAGATTACTTGTTGACAATAGTTATTTGTTGGTGATAATGTTTATTGAGTATTATTTTTGGTTATTATTTTTTTTTTATGACATATATAGAAACAAATTGAATTGTCTATATATAAAAACATGAAAAGATTAGAACGACAATGGATGTATGAATTATTAGACGAAAAAAAGAAACCCAAGCGTGAATTTGCAATGAGGGTGAAAAATTTTATTGACTTCGTGGAACAAAGTATTATGTATAAGAATTTTGGTGAAATGAGGTGTCCATGTAAGAAATGCAATAACAGACCTTTTAAAGGGAAGAAAGAAGTTCAAGTTCATCTTTGGTCGAAATGCCTACCAAAGGAAGTTCAAGTAGTATCGTAGTTAGTGAGAATCCTTACCGGGAGCTCGTGGAAAATGCATTACGTGATAATGTTAAACAAATATTAGAGGAGCAACTCAATCCCGACGACCTTAGCGATGAAGAAGTGCGTTATGAAACCCCAAAACCCCAAGTATCTTCCTTCTATAAAATGCTAGAAAAAGCCGAACAACCAGTGTATTAGGGAAGTAATATGAATTTGTTGCAAGTGGCAGCTAGGTTGGTAACACTCAAATGTGAGAATAACATATCTCTTAGATGCACGAATGAGTTTGTGTCGTTCATAGGTGACATTATTCCAAAGAATAATGAAATGGCGCGCAATTTTAATGAGATTAAGAATGTGCTTAAGAGACTTCAACTACCCCACGAGAAGATTGATGCATGTCCTACTGGATGCATGCTTTTCTGGGAGAAAAATGTTAATCTTGAGGAATGTACAAAGTGTCATGCATATCGGTATAAAAGTAAAACAAATTCAAGTGGGAGGGGAATTCCTTGTAAACCGTTAACTTATTTCCCGCTTGCGCCAAGGTTACAACGATTATATGCAACCAAGCACATAGCAGGTGAGATGAGTTGGCATCATAGAAACTATCGATTAAGAGAAAGGGGGACAATGGCACACCCAAGTGATGGAGAAGCGTGGAAACATTTTGATAGAGAGCATCCATAATTTGCAAGTGAGCCTCGTAATGTTCGGCTTGGTTTGTGTACAGATGGATTTAAGCCTTATGGGCAATTTGGGAAGAATTACTCATGTTGGCCCGTGATCGTCACTCCGTACAACTTACCTCCTTGGTTATGCATGAAGCGACAATTTATGTTCGTATCTCTACTCGTTCCATGTCCTAAGAACCCTAAGACGAATTTGGATATGTACCTGCAACTATTGATCAAAGAGTTGAAAGAACTTTGGAAAACCGGCGTGTACACCTATGATGTTTCTAAGAAACAAAATTTTCAATTAAAGGCTGCATTAATATGGACGATCAATGATTTCCCGGCATATGGCAAGCTTTCCGGTTGGTCCACAAGTGGTTATCGTGCTTGTTCTTATTGTCAAGAAAAAGAACATGGATCTTTTTGGCTTAAAAATAGCAAAAAGGTTTGTTGGTTCGATTGTCACCGTGAGTTCTTAAGACCGGATCATCCTTACCGCAATAATTGTAAGCATTTTCTAAAGAATAGAAAAACTGAGAATCGCATAGCCGCGTCGAAATTAACGGGTGATGAAGTGTGGGATTCTGTAAAAGACTTGCCAAAAATAGTTGATGCTTCTGATCAAGAATTGAAAAGATTGAAAGACAAGAATGAAGGTTGGTGGAAACAAAGCATACTTTGGGAACTTCCTTACTGGAAAACGTTGTTAATTCGACATAACTTAGACGTTATGCACATTGAGAAAAACATTTTTGAACATCTTATCAACACGATGATGGATGTACCAGGTAAAACTAAATTTGGCCCTAAGGATAAACTCGACTTTAATGAACTTTGTTATAGACGGCCAATATCATCTAGGTTTTATTTTAGAAACTGCGGAGAAAAAGGCTCTATGTCAATGGGTTGCTAATTTGAAATTCCCGGATGGTTATGCTTTAGATTTGAGTCGGTGTCTTGACCATAAAAATATGGTGTTGCATTCCATGAAAAGTCATGATTGTCATGTCTTTATGGAACGGCTACTCCCTGTTACCTTGAGAGAGTTGCTCTCGATTGGTTCTTGGAATGCAATAACTGAGATAAGCCAATTTTTTAGAGACTTGTGTACTTCTACGATTAGAGTTGATTCTATGGAACGTCTAGAGAATAACATTGCGAAGATACTTGCAAGTTAGAGAAGATATTTCCCCCGTCTTTCTTAAATTCCATGGAGCATTTGCCTATTAACTTACCTTATGAAGCGAAGGTTGGAGGACATGTTCAATATCGATGGATGTATCCATTTGAGAGATTTCTTAATCATATAAAAAGAAAGATTAGCAACAAAGCTCGGGTGGAGGGTTCCATATGCAATTCTTTTTTGTTAGAGGAAATTGCAAATTTATGTTCCCTATATTTCGAAAGTCACATTGACACAAAAGCGAAAGATTTAGATGTTGGTGTTAATTCCGATGACGACCTAGATTCAATAAAATTACCCGAGTTATTCAATGCTGACATGGGAACTACAACCGGGAAATGTATTCAGAGGTACTTGGGTGAGAAAGAGTATGAAGAAGCTCATTTTTATGTGCTAAGGAATTGTGGGAAATTTTTAGAGTCTGTTGTAAAGTAAGTTATTACTTCGTCATTACTCAATACATTTTTAATTATCAAATTAGATCAAAATTATAGGTAATACATAATTAAAACATTTTTCTGGTACATATAGGGAATTTGAGACACATATCAAACTCACATTTCCTGATGTCACGTCCTCTGATGATGTATGGAGCAAACATGACAAAAGTTATTTGAAATGGTTCCGAAATGAAGTAAGTAATACGTTTGCTTCATACTCATATACCAATGCATTTGTTTTGTTTGTCCATATCTTTAGTTATGGAGAGTAATATATATAACACATTAATTAACATATTGTTTTATTGATAGTCTTATAGATTAAAGGACCCTTTAATAATAGCTCTAGCATTAGGTCCTAGTAGCAAGGTGAAGACATGGAGACGATATTCTATCAATGACTATAAATTTCGAGCTTATAAGGAGGGAGTTGATCTTTCGAAAGCTACCTCAATTAATGGGGTTTGTGTGAATTTTACAGAAGGGTTGGACTACTATGGAACCCTAAATGAAGTAATTGATCTTGCTTATTATACCGAGGAAAGGGTTTATAGGGTGATATTGTTTAAATGTGATTGGTTTGATAATTTCCAACAAGGACTTAATATCCATAAGGTATAAGGACTTATGTAGATGTAAATGAGAAAAAGAAATTTTGTGGACATAACCCATTCGTGGCAGCTTTGCAAGTCGATCAAGTTTGTTATGCTCCTTATCCAACCAGTAAGAAAGGTAATCAATCATCCGCGGTTTTTAAAATCAAGGCAAGATCACATGTTGATGCTCCTGTTGACGAAATTGTCTTCCAAGAGGATATGGTTGTCAATGATCACTCATTTTCACCAATTTTTGCAGAAGAGTCACAAAGTGAAGATGAATATGAAGTGGTTGTGGAAATGGGTGAAAGGGAATATGACGGGGATGTCGGAGAAGAAGAGGATAATGAAGTTGAAGTTGAAGAAAATAGAATAGAGGAAAATGGGGAAGAAGAGGAAGAAGTAGGAATGCACATCCATCCATAACTCAAGCCATTAATGTGCACATCCCTCTTGGAGTGGGAAGCTCCAAGAAGCGACTTAAGAGTAAGATGGTATCCTAACCGTCTTACGTCTCCAAAATAACAACAACAACAAATCCACCAACATATATGATAATGACCAATGCATGAACCACAATCAACATGTCATAATCATCCTCTTAATTATATGATTACCACTAAATATGTTATAATGAAAATACTCTAATTATGTAAGATTAACTACAACATCAACACACACAACATCACATTATTGAATCCGAGTAGGATTAACATACCTTTTAGCATACTCCATAAGCTAATCCAAGACAAAAAGAATCCATCTCATAAAACCGTCTCATCCTACAATAATCACATAACAACTATCATAATACTTACTAATCTATTATACAATATAAAACCCCTTATTATTACTCTCTAATTACCCATAAGCACATACTAATCGCTAATTAATAAACCCAATTGAAAACCCCCAAAAGTTAGGGTTCCTAAGGCTAGAAAAGGGTAGATCTTAACTTACAAATCAAGAGGAAGGAAGGAGGAAGGTGAGCAGTCCACTAAACCAAGATTGAATCCCCTAATATGGTGTTTGTGAGGGTTTTAGAGAGAAGGAAGAGAGTTTGGAGAGATAAGGAAGAAGATAGAAATGATTTAGGGGTTAGGGAAGAAAGGGTTTAATCCCGTGTTCTGAACAGCGTCACTCAATAGAGTGGCGAGTCCACTCGATCGAGTGTCACTCACTCAGTTTAGTGTCGCTCACTCGGTCGAGTGTCGCTCACTCGGTCGAGTTCCGTTCCACTAAGTCGAGTGAACCTCACTCGGTCGAGTGCGACACAGTTCTCAGCAATGACCAGTTTTCGTAAAACAGTCATATCTCACTTGTTTCTTAATCATTTTAGGTGTGTGACCTACCGTTGGAATCTTAAGAGAACAAGCTATTACCTCCAATTGGAATCACATCAATATAAAGTCTAGATCTCAAGGTATGACAGTTTTAAGATGATCCTTCTATAAACGAACATTATAACAACTCCACTAAGTCTAGTATTGATTATACTCGGTCCACTCGATCGAGTGAACGCCTTAGAAACTACGAGGTATTACATTAACTGTTATTTTTAATTCTTCTTGTGTAAATTAAATTGATTATTGATTGTTTATGTATGTAACACCCTCATCTACCAAGGAGCCTTAACAAGACCTTCCCTAGCAGATAAGGGCATTACCATCTCGGTTGCTCGAGGAATAGTAAATATCATAACGTCATTAAAAGAACTATTACAATTGATTATATACTTTAACTAAGAATAAATGAAAGCTACAACTGATAAATTAACAACTACGGTGATACTATCCATGCCAAGACTCATTGATAGACTCGTCCCTCCAATGCACCCAGCTAAGCTCCATATATCAACACCTGCTAAGACTGACTGCACACGATAAAAGATCACGGCAGGCCCATTACAAGAAAGAACAACAAACAACACCAGACAAGGTCAGTAACTTAAGAACAACGGACAAACAAGATACAACATACACACAACCAACTCCAACTCCAAACATCCATCAATCATATGACTAACCCGAAGGTAAAGTCCTGCCAGAATATCCATCCCAACAGATATTCCACACCGCCAATGGGGGACCGCAGCCTTTCCCACCTCTTGTGAAGCCATTTCCGATGATGACTCCACTCAGCCAGGGATGCACCCCGTACACAAACACAGCATTACTATCACACAATCAACAATACTATACACCACACATGACAAACAATCGACAGTACTGAGTAGAAAAACCTACCTTAGCAATTAGCAGCGACACCGCATACATCCACATGACGACAAGACAACCTCTATCAACACCTATCACAACCACTAGGAAAATCCCTATTACTAACAAACATAACCAGTAGGAAACCTAAGTATTATTATGATGATGACTTACCTATGCTCGGCATTTCGGCGACAAGACCGCAACCCGACTCAAGTCTCTATCCCCATGGTGTCTCCAAGTGTAAAGGGATCTCAAGGGTTCAAAAATGGTGAAAGAGAAGAAGTGTCGTCGATTTGGTTTAGGAAGAAAATAAATGAAAAACTGATTTGGGGTTTACGACTTCACGATTTATAACTTATCGCTGAAACCGCCATACTCGATCGAGTATGGGACTTACTCGATCGAGTGGCCTCTACTCGATCGAGTTACTATACTACTCGATCGAGTAGCCTACGCTAGATCGAGTTCTCCACTTCCAATGGTCACCAAGTTCTAAGTCCAATTGTATGAGAGGTTCTCAAGGGTCTACAAAGTGTCTAAGATCAGTCAACGGCTAGTCAACGGGTCCCTAACGGGGCAGGTATTACAGTCTTTCCCACCTTAAAAAAAACTTCGTCTACGAAGTTCAACTTATCACCTCCCACAACCTGAGAGTGTAATCTACGTCAAGACAACTAACAACAACTAAACCCGACAAGAACTATTATAGCCATACACAACATATCACCCAACTTCCCATGCCAACTAGTCATCATCATCTACTTTCACGAACAGACCATCAAACACAACTCCCTTCCAAGTCATCACCCACATGATAACAATTAAAAAGGTACACAGTCACAAACTATTACTTCCATTTTTACCAGATGAATTTAACACCATATCAATTCGACACAATCAACTTACTTACTCAACTAACACTTAATCCACTAAACATCCATTAAACATCAAATGCATACATTAACCGACTACATTATTCCATAATCGTTTCAATCGTTTACACAAAAATTACATTACATAACAAATGATTAAATTACTTGAACAACAATTAAATTATATAACATAAATAACAAATAAATTACCAATTAAGTACTTCAAAGACGACATTTTGGGCATTTTTCACGTGCGACATTACACTTACCCTCTTAAATGAAACTTCGTACCCGAAATTCACCTTCAAGATGAGATATAAATATTAAAACAAAATGAAAACCATCACTTAACCTTGACATTACGAGATGAACCAAAACATGGTGAAACCAATCCTATCCGATTAGAGTTCCTTTTCCTGGTCGCTTGCCGCCGCTTAGACGTTTAAAGACCTTTTGCGGAGTCTCGATATCGCTAAGCCTTTCGATGAGCTAATTGCCAAGGTATATTCTTACGCTTCTTTTATGAAGAAAATTTTATGGCGTAAGAGAGATATCAATAATAGTGAGATGGTGGCCTTAACTGAAGAGTGCAGCGCACTTCTTCAGAATAGGACCCCTACTAAGCTTTTTGACCTGGGTAGTTTTTCTATACCATGTCATATAGGGACCCACCTGATCGATAATGCTTTATGTGACTTAGCTGCTAGTGTCAATGTCTTACCTTTATCTCTTGCTAAGAGATTAGGTTTGACGAAGTTTCAGTGTACTGGCATGATAGTTCTGATGGCCGACTGTTCTTTATCACGGCCTTTAGGAGTTTTAGAAGATGTACCTGTTAGGATCGAGAGGTTCTTTATTCCCGTCGACTTTGTTGTTTTAGACATACTCGAGGACACCCGTACCCCTATTATCTTAGGGAGACCATTTTTGCACACTGTTGGTGTAATTGTAGATGTCGGGGCTAGGACACTTACCTTTAAAGTAGGAGGGGAGGACTTAGTTTTTACGAGGTCTAGTATACGCAGGGCACCTATGCAAGTCATGCCCTGTAATGCTATCCCTTCTGTAGAACTCGATAGGGTTCCATCTAATCCTTCTATTGTGTCACATATTGCTGTTGATTTGACACCTTCGCCCCAGTTTGGGAGTAAGTTGGAGGAGTATCTATTTGTTACTTCTTCTACATATCTTGACAGGTTGAAAGACCCAGGAGGCGGGCATGGTACGTTGAATTTGGAGACTGGAACGATAAGAATTGATGACCCGGGTGGAGGTTTGGACGAGCCTATGCCGAATAAGAAGAAAGCGCACGAGGAAGCCAAAGGTGGAGGCCATGACGGTGCGAAGAGTTGCTGTTCTTCAATTGATGCGATGGTGTGGAGGCCTAAAGTCATGCTCATGGACACCGAGGGGACTTCATTCAGTCAGAAGCCTTGTTGTGGAAAATTTAGCTGGTTTGGAAGATGATGAGGAGAAGGTCGAGCTTGGACCTATCAGAAAGTAGCGCTAAGTGGAAGGCAACCCGGAGTTTAAAACTTTTCAGTTGGATTTTTTTTCAAACATTTCAGTTTTTGTTGCATGTTTAATAATTGGTATTCACGACTATAGACTGCGAAATAATTTAGACTTGGTTTTGGTAGTATTTGTGGTCGCTATTTGCGTATTTGCAGGTATAGGGAAGATGCCTTGGGATGCGTGCAAGAGAAAAATAAAATTGAACGGTTTTCCATGGTATTTATTCGATCGATTACTTCTATATGGTCGATCGATCATTTTGCACTTCAGGGCAATTTAATCGAGTTGTTTACTCTCTCGATCGAAAGCTTACTTTATTCGATCGAGAGCTTCTTGTTGTCGATCGACTATTCCTGCATGTTATTTGCAAATTAAGCAGATCCGATGACTACGACCCCCCATTTTGCTGGCTGGTTTGGGGAGGTCCCTCTATCGCGCTATCTTGTGCGTCTTCCTAGTTTTTATCTCCTCTTAATTCATTTCATTTATCTTGCATTTCCTTTTCCCCTTTATTCTGTTGTTGTTAGTTGTTGAGTACAATGAGGGAATTGTACAGTTTGGTTTGGGGAGGGTATATGCATCCACATCTGTGTCTGCATATTGTTTTTATTGCATTCCAGTTTGCACGTTTTATTTTCGCATGCATTGTTTATTTTAATGTCAAAATTCGAAAATCTCATAAAAATTAAAAAATTCAGAAATATCAAAAAAAATTCGCGTTTATTTTTGCATATAGGTTGAGTCGAACGGTAGTTTCCGATGATAAAAGTGCACTACACTTAGTCATTTTGCCTAAGCCTTGCATAAACTAACATCTTTTAGTACGTCTTTGTATAATCTACGAGTTTTTGTTTTAAATTAGCTGAACGAATAGACTAGACTTGAAATTTTGGCTACCTACTTATAAATTCTAAGGAATTAGAGCTTAATAAACTGGTGTCATCCATGACCAGTTCATGTAGGATTGTGAGTATTTACTCCTTGCATAACATGTAACATTAAATTGTACAAGTATGAAATTTAATTGCTTTTTGCCTGCATACATTCGGGTTAGTGGCCGGTGTCACATGTAGGAGTGGTGCTTACATACCCCTTTATTTCATTGTTACCCATTAACTCCACATTAGCCAAATTTGCCTTTTTGACCCTTAACTACATCCAAACTTAGGCTGCCCTCTCAAGCTAGTTTAGCGTTTGTTTTGCGGGTATATCATTTATTGTGTCAAATTTGGTTTGCACTGTAAAGTTGGGAGTTGGTAGTTTTGGAAAAGAAGAATGTCGGAAAAAAAAAGTCGAAAAGAAAAATAAAACGAAAAAAAAGAAAAAAAAGGGAAAAGAAAAAAAACGAGAAAAAAAGAAGGAAAAAAAGATAAGTTTATTTTACTCCTATGTTGCTAATTCTATTATATGAGGAGTTTAATATTTTGGATGAGTGAGTTGTTTGCCAAATAAAGGCATTTGTGCTTAATTTTGATGGTTTTGAAGCGGGATGTTGTATTATTGATTTTGTTTAGGTTACTAGCTGGGCTTATACCTCCACATATCTAAAATGTTTTGCCCCTTCTTACCCATTGCCTCATTTTTCAAAACTTTTGTAAACATTCGGCATGTGACAGGACCTTGATTGGAAGGAATGTATGTGTATGATAGCTAGAATTTTTTATCATATTAGATTACATGCATGTTTATGTAGGTCGTAGTTTAGGTGAGTGACCATATTTTTCTTTCTCTCTTACATTTATACGCTTACCCTTTGCTTCATTGAGAGAGAGTGACCCGTGAGAGTCCAATTTTGAAGGTCTTGCAAGGTCAACGGTTCATCTATTTTCATAAACATCTTCATAACTCGTTTGCATTTGACATTGTTTCTACAAGTGTTAGTTTATTTGCATTAAATTGGTTTAATTTAAATAGACGATTTGTAGCTAGCTCTGAGCTTAACTCCATTCCATTAGGTCCTTAGTTGCAAATAGTTTGCTTGGGGACAAGCAAAGGTTTGGTTTGAGGAAGTTTGATGCGTGCTATTTATATAGACTCTTTGTGCTTATTGTGCACGCATTTCTATGCAATTCCCGTAGTTTTAGGCAACGAAATACCCTGAATAGTCTACTTTGGTTTGTTTGGCTTTAATTGCAGGAATAGACAAGGAAGGAGCAAAACTGAGCTTGGAACTGACCTTATAGCTTGCATTTAGGAGATGGATGGAATTGGAGCGAGAATACTTCTGCCTTAGGAAGCATGAAGTTGTTTTGGAAGCTAACCAACATCCTATGTGCTAACTCAGTGATAGTTAACTCGATCGAGCTCGTTGCTGACTTTGTTTCTCGATCGAACCCTTTTTTATGCTGAAGATTCCTCGATCGAACTCCTGCTATGTTCGATCGAGAAGAGGGATTATGGTGTTCCTGGATCGAGTAGGTTTTATGTGGGGTAATATCCGTATAAGACCCTTTAAATTTAGGACTATAACGTAAATTTAACATGTGAAATATGGTCATAAACGAAATACAATGAAAAACGATTAAGCACAAGAATTAACCTTCGGTCCTAGTGCAATTCGGCAATGAGAGATCAAAGTAGACCACCTCCTAATTGTTGCACCCAAGATCGTCTAAGAATATGCCCTTGTGCTAGAAATGCGTTCTCTAATTGCCTTGCAATATTGAGAGAACTTGATGTGAGTTTTTCGAGATGTGAGATCTAGGTTTCAGAGAGAAATGATCTCCAAAACCCTAGTTTCTTTGCAAATGAAATGAATAGGTTACAAAGGAGAGGGAACCTCTCCTTTTGTTAGCCTCGGTCCGCGGGTCACTAGAGGAGGAAGTGGGCTTTCCACTTTCTCCTCATTTAACTCGTGATCCGACTCGTCTCGCTAAAATGTATATGACGCGGTTTTTATTATAAACTGTCATCGGTTATCGGTTATTAATACATCGACTAATAACACGGAATAGTTGAAATATTAATACATGTCCGACAAAGACAATATTGTATAATTAATTCAATATACATTAATCAAATATAAATCGTTTATATTTAATTTACGAATTAACTGTTTAATTCGCCTTAGCCCATTTTATTTAATCCGTATAAAATATCTCAACATCACATTTTGACTAATTACTAGTCAAATAACTCGGACTAACTGGTTAGTCAAAATTGGCATCAACATGATTTGTATTTTCATCTTTGTCACGTCTCTCAAACGTATCCTATAGGTGTGACTTTTAGGGACCAGTTGATCACCGCCATCTGTATGACAATAACGTCAAACTTATCTAGCAAGCCAACCGTTATTGATAAACGTGGATCAACTGATAATAATACCAAAAGTATGCCCTGTGATCCTTTTAGAGATTTATAAGTCCTTGCACTAATCGTTAAGGACACCACCCCAACAAGCTCCCACTTGTCCGTACAAGTGCATGTGCAATGACGTTATCCGCACTAACTGGAGGACACAGCCTCAACAAACTCCCACTTGTCCGTACAAGTGTATGTGCGATAACCGATTCTCATATTCATTTAAAATTTCTCCCACTCAATGTAAAACAATTTGCGATCCGGATCCGCAAATGTCGTATTTTACAATCGATCTCAGTATCATGAGTGGTTTCCCGACTAGAGAGTAACTTAACTGATAAAACGAATCCGTATCCGAGCATGGCCATGCCTTTCGATTCTGACTCCTCGAGTGGCCCTGAGAAATATCGAGTACCCGATAAAGGCTGAATATTTCCTTCAACTCGACTCCTTCCGATCTAAGCACAACATGAAATGACCCAGAAAAAATCTACTTGGCCCCCCGTTACGGATGACCGTGAGAAAGAAACCAAAGTCACCCAAAATCTGCCTTAGTCTCAAGAGACAATCGATAGTCAAAAGAATCGACTCTTAGGATCACCATGGAGGTCCTATCCACGACCGGACACCGAATGTTATAAAACATTTAGGACTCCACGTCGATGTCACAATTGTGTCCTACGAGAAATCCGTATAACTCGCCTCGTGATTGGTCAAACCGTTTGACTTATGGCTCGTTGAACCCACCATCAACCAACGTCACAAAATAATTACCTTGAGTTATCAGCTCACGTGGGCAATTAAGGACCAAAATATAATGTTTGTTCAATTCACTTTGTGGTGTTCAAAAATTGTCGTACAATTCCACATGAAAAACAAAATATATATAAATATCAAAACGATGATGTTGTATAGAGTACAAAAAGAATGAATCTAATCCATAAAAGAGTACTACAACTCAAGAACACGTTTAATTCCCATGGAAAGAACGTGCCCTTCATGCTTATCTTGTCGTAATGGTTTAGTGAGAGGATCTCTATGTTATCATCTCAGTAGCAATCTTTTCTATCACTACTTCCTTTTGCTCCACGTAATCTCGGATTAGATGAGCTTTCCGTTGTACATGTCTAGACTTGTTGCTAGACTTTGGCTCCTTAGCTTGGAAGATGGCACCACTATTGTCGCAATAGATGGTGATCGGGTCATTCGAACTAGGCACTACGGATAGTCCATGTAAGAATTGACGCATCCATATCGCTTCCTTTGTAGCTTCAGACGCGGCATAGTACTCGGACTCGGTCGTAGAATCTGCTAACAGTTTGTTTGGAACTCTTCCGGTGACTGATCATAGCGCCATTAAGAGTAAAAACGAATCCAGACTGAGATTTCGAGTCATCTCGATCCGTTTGGAAGCTAGCATCTGCGTAACTGGTTGCGCATAGCTTTTGAGGGCCTCCATAAGTCAATGCCCAATCTTTAGTCCTCCGTAGGTACTTAAGAATGTTCTTGACAGCCAGCCAATGTGATTCACCTGGATGCTGTTGGAATCGACTTGTCATACTCAATGCATATGCCACGTCCGGACGTGTGCATATCATGGCATACATGATTGATCCTATAGCCGAAGCATAAGGAATCCGTGTCATGCGCTCTTTCTCTTCCGGTGTCTCTGGTGCCTGAGACTTGCTCAAATGCACCCCTGGAGCCATAGGAAGAAACCCCTTTTTGGAGTTAGTCATCTTTGAATCTCTCTAGGACTTTGTCTATGTAAGACTCCTGACTGAGAGATAACATCCGACGTGATCTATCTCGATAGATACGGATGCCCAAAATTCTTTGTGCCTCACCCAGATCTTTCATCTGGAAATGGTTCTTCAACCATACTTTCACCGAAGTTAAGAGAGGTATGTCATTCCCAATCAGGAGTATGTCGTCAACATACAATATTAGAAAGACAATCTTGCTCCCACTCGACTTGATATACAGACATGGTTCCTCGACCGATCGAATGAATCCATTTTCTTTTATCACTTGGTCGAAGCGATGATTCCAACTCCGAGATGCTTGCTTAAGTCCATAAATGGAACGCTTAAGATTACACACTTTCTTAGGATTTTCTGGATCAATGAAACCTTCGGGTTGTACCATGTACAACTCTTCCTCCAAAAAGCCGTTTAAGAAGGCGGTTTTCACATCCATTTGCCAAATTTCATAGTCATGAAAAGCGGCGATCACTAAGATAATCCGAATGGAACGCAGCATGACTACGGGTGCAAAGATCTCATCATAGTGCAAACCTGGCACTTGGGTGAAACCTTTAGCAACTAGTCGTGCTTTATAGATATCTTGTTGACCTTCCACAGAATGCTTTATCTTGTAAAGCCATTTGCATTGAAGGGGACGAACCTTAGCAGGTAAGTCAACAAGATCCCACACGTTGTTCTCATACATGGAGTCCATCTCGGATTGCATGGCCTCAAGCCATAGCTTTGAGTCAGAACTAGTCAGGGCACCTTTATAGGTTACGGGTTCACTACTCGTTAAGAGTAGAATGTCATCTATGTCATGTTCCTCGACCATACCAATGTATCTGTCCGGAGGAATAGAGACTCTTCCCGACCTCCTAGGTTCCTCAGGAATATTAACCGCAGCCGGGATTGAAGGAACCGGTTCCTCCAATGGTTGCTCGGTAGTTGGTTCCGGAATCTCCGACGTTCGAAGGTTCTATCACTCTTTGCATTCTCGAGAAATTCCTTCTCTAAGAATGTCGCACCGTCCGCAACAAAAACACGTTGTTCGGTTGGCGAATAGAAGTAATGACCAAGTGTTCCTTTAGGATAGCCTATAAAGTATGTCTTGACCGATCGCGGGCCGAGCTTATCCTCGTGTCTCCACTTGACATAAGCCTCGCAGCCCCAAACCCGTATAAAGGACAAGTTAGGGACCGTTCCTTTCCATAGTTCATATGGAGTCTTGTCAACACTTTAGACGGACTTGGTTAAGTATTAGAGCAAATGATGTAAGAGCATAACCCCATAATGAATCAGGTAATACCGTGTGACTCATCATGGATCGAACCATATCAAGAAGTGTTCGATTTCTCCGTTCGGACACACCATTCAACCGAGGTGTTCTGTGGAGTTAATCGTAAGGCAATCCCACAATCCTTAAGGTGTTGATCAAACTCGTGAGAAAGATACTCGCCACCACGATCCGAACGCAGTGTTTTAATCTTTCTACCCAAAGAGGTTCTGTGACTGTTCGGTATTCTTTGAATTTCTCAAAGGATTCACTTTTGTGCTTCATTAAGTAGACATAGCCATATTTACTTAAATCGTCCGTGAAAGTGATGAAATACCTATAGCCTTCTCGTGCGGTGATTGACATAGGCCCACACACATCCGTATGTATGAGTCCTAATAGGTCAGCAGCGCGCATTCCAACACCTTTGAAGGAAATACGAGTCATCTTACCGATGAGACATGATTCACACGTGCCAAATGATTGACAATCAAAGGCCGAGATAGCTCCATTTTTGATGAGCTGTTTTACGCGTTTCTCATTAATGTGTCCCATACGGCGCGTTGCCATAGATACGTTTGATCTTTGTCACCAACCTTTAACTTTTTATTCATTACGTGTAATATTTCGGTGGTCTGATCTAAAACATAAATTCCATTCATGGAGACCGCCTTGCCGTAAATCATATCGTGTAATGAGAAAATGCAAGTATTATTCTCTATTACAAATGAAAATCCAAGTTTATCAAGTGCAGAAACTGAAATAATGTTTTTAGAAAGACTGGGTACATAATAGCAGTTATATAAAAATAACTCAAATCCGCTAGGAAGCAGGATCACATATGTTCCCCTCGGGACGGCAGCCACTCGTGGTCCATTCCCGACACGCAGGTCCACCTCACCCTTTATGAGGGGTTCGATGTTTCGGAGCCCCTGCACATGATTACACAGATGAGAACCACAACCAGTATCTAGTACCCAAGTTCCGTAACTTGCGTGGTTAATCTCAATCATATGAATAAATGTAGAAGGAGAAGACATGCCAACAGGTTTAACGCGACCTGCTTTTATGTCCTCATGATAAACAGGACATGTACGCCTCCAATGCCCAGTCTTGTGGCAATGATGGCATTCCATGTTTTCATTCTTGCTCTTTGTCGCGCCTGATGAGGTGCTCGACTCACCAGGCCCACTCTTGCCCGAACCTCGACTTCTTAAACTTCGCCTTACCTCTTTGCTAGGTCTCCGCTTTAGCTTTGCCCTTACCCTTGCCCTTGTTTGACACAACGAGAACATCCTGTTTCATGCTCCCACCGAACTTCATGTCCTTCTCGGTCCTGCACGAGAAGGGAGTGCAGTTCATGGGGACTTTTCTTCAAATCATTCATATAGTAATTCGCTCTAAAGAGCGCAAAACCATCGTGGAGTGAATGAAGCATGCGGTCAATCACAATGTTCTCGCTGATTTTACAATCAAGCGTCTCCAGCTTCTCGACATTCTCAATCATGCTTTGAGAATGTGTGGGCTAACTGTTGGCCCATTCGAGTCTCGCATCAAAGAAGCGAGTGGTATGCTCATAGGTCACGATTCTCGGTGCTTTCGAGAATTCCTTAGTGAGCGTGGTGAAAATCTTGTTTGCACCATGGGCTATGAAGCGTTTCTGCAAATTGGGTTCCATTGCAAAAATGAGTACGTTTTTAATCGCACCCGCTTCCATACAGAAATCGTTAAACTTGGCGATCTCATTAGCTCTAGCCGTGGGACCTGGGTTTGGCGGGATGGGCTCAATTAGATATTTGAGCTTTCCGTCGCGGCGGCAGATTCCGTAATGCCGCCTCCCGGTCCCGCGAAGTTTGATCCATCATTCTTCGATCGAGTAGACGATTCATCCGATTCATAAAGATCCGGCCGGACTCACGGTCCAATGTGGCACTTGGCATTGGGTCGTTAGTAGGACCAGCCATTTCGTTATAGCAGTTTAAAAATTCGTGTTCTACACTGAAAAAGAAAGAAAAAACAAAAACGAAATAAGCAACTCATCGAGGTGATTTAAGTCTATTTAAAATGTATTTTAACGTGTAGACTCAAGCACTTGCATAATTGATCTTCCTCAAGAATGATACAATCGTTTCAAAATCGTTTTATGAAAAATCACAATGAAAATTTACGTGGCCTCGCTCTGATACCACTTGTGGGGTAATATCCGTATAAGACCCTTTAAATTTAGGACTATAACGTAAATTTAACATGTGAAATATGGTCATAAACGAAATACAATGAAAAACGATTAAGCACAAGAATTAACCTTCGGTCCTAGTGCAATTCGGCAATGAGAGATCAAAGTAGACCTCCTCCTAATTGTTGCACCCAAGATCGTCTAAGAATATGCCCTTGTGCTAGAAATGCGTTCTCTAATTGCCTTGCAATATTGAGAGAACTTGATGTGAGTTTTTCGAGATGTGAGATCTAGGTTTCAGAGAGAAATGATCTCCAAAACCCTAGTTTCTTTGCAAATGAAATGACTAGGTTACAAAGGAGAGGGAACCTCTCCTTTTATTAGCCTCGGTCCGCGGGTCACTAGAGGAGGGAGTGGGCTTTCAACTTTCTCCCCATTTAACTCGTGATCCGACTCGTCTCGCTAAAATGTATATGACGCGGTTTTTATTATAAACTGTCATAGGTTATCGGTTATTAATACATCGACTAATAACACGGATTAGTTGAAATATTAATACATGTCCGACAAAGACAATATTGTATAATTAATTCAATATACATTAATCAAATATAAATCGTTTATATTTAATTTACGAATTAACTGTTTAATTCGCCTTAGCCCATTTTATTTAATCCGTATAAAATATCTCAACATCACATTTTGACTAATTACTAGTCAAATACCTCGGACTAAGTGGTTAGTCAAAATTGGCATCAACATGACTGTATTTTCATACTGTCACGTCTCTCAAACGTATCCTATAGGTGTGACTTTTAGGGACCAGTTGATCACCGCCATCTGTATGACAATAACGTCAAACTTATCTAGCAAGCCAACCGTTATTGATAAACGTGGATCAACTGATAATAATACCAAAAGTATGCCCTTTGATCCTTTTAGAGATTTATAAGTCCTTGCACTAACTGTTAAGGACACCAGCCCCAACATTTTATGCTCGATCGAGAGGATTTTTGCTGGAGTTATTTGATCGAGTAGTTTCAATATGCTCGATCTAATAGCTTGTGATCTGACGCAAGATTTTATTGCGTAAACTTATTTACTTATTATATTAGTTATCTTATTTAGGGAACAAATATCTCTCTTATAAAAAGGAGAGACCAAATTTGGTTTAGGCATCCATTCTTATTTCCACGATTGGCAGTAGATTAGAGTAGATTAGTATTGCGTAGTTCTCTTCTCCTATTTTCCGGATCTTAAACTCTGTAATTTCTCTTCCCTTCTCTTAATTCTAGTATTAATTCTTTATCCCTTTGCATCTCTAATTCTCTTATTCCCTTAATTTCTCTTCCTTTAATCTCTTTGTTAATTTAGTTTATGTTATTTCGTTTCTTCCCTCTTATTATTATTATTATGTTATTATTGATTATTGCTTTAGTTGTTATTAGTTTCGTTAATTTCATTATGCATAGCTAATTCCCTCGCTAGGATTTAGGGGACTCGATGAATTGATGATAGCTGCTAATTAGGTTTGCAGATCTGTTGTCAGCATCATGTCTTTGTTGTTATAAGTAGCATTTAATGACGATTAGACGGTTAATGCGCATAATTGTTCTAGTTGTTTTTGGCAAACCCCGACCTAGATCGAAAGATTGGAAAGAGTGAGACCCGCTACATTCTTTAGGATACTCTAATGAGGGCGGAAGTTAAGTTAGTAGTATTTTAGGGCGAATAGAGGACCGAAAGGACGTATTCACTGCCCCTTAGACTGATACATGTGACTGATCTGTGACCTTAGCTGCAATTATCTGGCATTCATTGATGAACCGACATCCTAGTCCCTTTCTCTTTTCTGTTAGACTCTTTTAATTTTCGTTGTTTAGTTTAGTTATCATATCTAAACCCCCATTTGTGACACCGACAGACTTAGATTAGAAAGTAGATAGCAACATAGCCTCCCTGTGGATTCGACCCCGACTTCCCTAGCTGCATTAGTTAGAGACCCCTTGGATTTATCTTTGATGGGTTGCAAAGCCCTCATCAATTATGATAACATGATTACTCAGCATAACTATCTCAAAATCATTACCAACAATTATATAAACTTAACAGTCGTTTAGAACGATACTTAAGGAAAATGAGTAACCACATAGAATGAAAACTATCGCATACCGTCTTGATACCACATGTATTTAAATATGAAGCACAAGAAAGTGACCAACAACCATAAGAACGATATATAATATCAACAAGGTACACCCATAATGCCAAGTAACACAAGAACAAGGTTTATAAACACAAGCAGGGGCACTCGATCGAGTTAGGGTTACTCGATCGAGTTCAGGTCAGGCTATCGATCGAGTTAAGCATACTCGATCGAGTATGTATAGATCAAAATGCTCCTTAAGATGTCATACGTAGGTACTCGATCGAGTTGAGGGCACTCGATCGAGTAACTGCAGGTCAGAATGTTCCCAAATGCGATATTAAACAAGGAAAAGTATACCAATCTCCGGGGTTTCATCCCCGACATCATGTACCTACTTAACAAGTTTAAAAAATTCAACATAAAATACGGTCTTAAGACCAAATACAAACCGAATAAAAATCCAAGTACCAACAAACAAATGTAATAAACCAGCGTAAGTCCGCTAAAACAAGAACAAGAAAACAACAAACGGTCACTCAAGGTCCCTGGCTCGCTCCTCCTCCATATCATCATCTCCTACCGCTCCTGAGGTGCCAGCTCTGATGTGCCTCCTCCGGTAGTAGCTCTCGTGTCTCGGTCTCCTCTTTCTCTCCAAGGTGCAAAGAACCCAGAGGGGTAGCTCATAGGGGCTCCCCATGTAGCCGGGTCTACTCCATAGGAGTAAAAGACACCACTATCATTGCTGACGCCTCGCCACCAAACCGGATGGGCCAGGTAGGTCCCAATACCCTGCACATAGGCCATCTCGTGGAGGTTCCGAAGCACCAAGGCGTTGGACACTCTCTCTGTAAGCTCGCTAACCTGCATCTGAGGGCTAAAGGAAGATGGGTAGTTGGGGTACTGGTACTGGGGAGGTCTCTGCTGCACAAACCGAGACTCCCCTACCACCTCTCTTGCTCTCGTGGGGCCTCTCCCCACCCTTGGCACTTGGTCCTCCCTCCTAGTGTGGTCTCCCTCGACCGGCTCAGGCATCTCCTCGAGAAGGTCGTCTATGATCTGGTAGGTCTGGTCGGGGAGGTCAGACTCAGCCAACGGCTCAGTCATTGGAACATGGTCTGAGTCGAGCACTCTCATCCAACTCCTACCTCTCACCCTACAAGCTAAACCACCATCACCTAACACTCTCAACCACTTCTAAGAGATGAAGTAGGCCCTTTCCAAAGTCGGAACAACCGGGACCAAAGGTTTGAGGGTCGAAAAAGCCTCAAACTTGTCAACCTCTCCGCTAGGCAATAACATAAACTAAATTAACAAAGCGCTTACACTGCGCCCGCCATAATACATGCTTCAAATTGATTTAGAATCAAAGAAAAGAGTAAAAATTTACCTTGAATAAGTGTGCAAACGGATTAAGTGGATGAACTTAGGAAGATGCAGAAGGAATCAACTACAAAATCACCAAAACTTTTGTAAGACAAGAGGGTTTGGTAGAGAAATTAGATTTTGAATGAATAATAAGGAGTAGTAGAATGAAGTAGTTGAGGTTATAAGCCTCGAAAAATTTTAAGAACCCGTGTTATTGTAGTAGCGATACTCGATCGAGTATCTGAGGTACTCGATTGAGTAGCCTCTACTCAATCGAGTTTTGACGTTGGGAGAATTAGCATTGATTATGTTTTCTATCAAACTCGATCGAGTGACCCTCCTACTCGGTCGAGTAAGGCCTACTCTGCCGAGTAGTTCCTCGTACTCGGTCGAGTAAGTCAAAATACACAACGAAAGATTACGAATCTGGTTAGGCGTTCCTGCAAAATAATAAATCGTTCGGAGTCTAAGGCATACTTAGAACTCGTCACTAATTATTTCTATACTATTACTATCGATTCACATTACCTTGCATATAACACAGTTACCGCAATTAAAACATTATAATTCTACTTTATTACATGTCATACAACATACGATCATACTACCACGTACCTTAATTCACATATTCATTCATATCGATAACGGTATTCTACTCATACATATGCATGTCATATTCTACCACACAACATGCCTATACAGTTTTATCAACATTACAAACCTGTAAATCAATTTGACTTGCATGTCACCATATAACCTTATGTATACTTGCATTACATCCCATCACCCATCCACATACTTACACATACTCAACTATAGAAACAGTTACGCATGCATATTCTATCACCTACACACAAGACATTACCTTCATACACATATATATTGCATTTTACACACTCAAGCACACACAATTCCCAACTCCATTTCCCTATACGAAGTGACTGGCTTAAGCATATTGGGGCAGGGATTTTGGAATGAGGGCGCCTTCTCACCCAAAATCAAGCAATTCAAGGGGCTCCCAACACAAATACACCAGCTTCATTTTATTGAACTCCATACGTTCATTAGGTTCATTGGTTACAGGTTCCAAAATCGTCGTTCTGATACAACTTTGTAACAGCCTTATCTACCAAGGAGCCTTAACAAGACCTTCCCTAGCAGATAAGGGCATTACCATCTCGGTTGCCCGAGGAATAGTAAATATCATAACGTTAATAAAAGAACTATTACAATTGACTACATAATTTAACTCAGAATAAAGGAAAGCTACAACTGATAAATTAACAACTACAGTGATACTATCCATGCCAAGACTCAGTGATAGACTCGTCCCTCCAATGCACCCAGCTAAACTCCACATATCGACACCAGCTAAGACTGAGTGCTCACCATAAAGGATCACGACAGACACATAACAAGAAAGAACAATAAACAACACCACACAAGAACAGTAACTGAAGCACATCAGACAAACAAGATAAAACATACACAACCAACTCCAACTCCAAACATCCATCAATCATCTGAGTAACCCGAAGGTAAAGTCCTGTCAGAATATCCATCTTAACATATATTCCACACCGTCAGTGGGGGACCGCAGCCTTTCCCACCTAAGCCCTGCTCATCTCTATCGAGCAAATAAACCATGTCTATTAATGTGCACATCCCCCTTGTGATGGGAACCACAAGGGGCGAATCATAGGCGTGAAGCCATTCCCGATGATGACTCCACTCAGCCAGGGACGCACCCCGTACAATAACACAGCATTACTATCACATAATCAACAATACTATAGACTACACATGACAAACAATCGACAGAACTGAGTAGGAAAACCTACCTTAGCACTTAGCAGCGACACCACATACATCCACATGACGACAAGACAACCTTCATCCACACCTATCAGAACCAGTAGGAAAAACATTATTACTAACAATCATAACCACATGGAAACCTAAGTATGATGATGATGATGATTTACCTATGCTCGGCATTCCGGCGACAAGACCGCTACCCGACTCATGTCTCTATCCCCATGGTGTCTCCAAGTGTAAAGGGATCTCAAGCTTTAAAAGATGGTGAAGGAGAAGAAGTGTCGTCGATTAGGTTTAGGAAGAAAAGAAATGAAAAACTGATTTGGGGTCTACGACTTCACGATTTATAACTTTTCGCTGAAACCGCCATACTCTATCGTGTATGGGACTTACTCGATCGAGTTACTAGACTAGTTGATTGTGTAGCCTACACTAGATCGAGTTCTCCACTTCCAAAGGTCACCAAGTACTAAGTCCGATTGTATGAGAGGTTCTCAAGGGTCTACCAAGTGTCTAAGGTCAGTCAACGGCTAGTCAACGGGTCCCTAACAGGGCGGGTATTACAGTGCAATTGATGATCCTAAATTTTTCTTACTCGTATTATTTAGGGTGATAATCAAGGTAAGAGGAATGGAAAATGAAGATGGAACAAAGAGAATTTTTTTGAAATGGGAGTCTAAGAAATGCAAAAAGGATGACAAGAAGAAAGAAGATGAAAATAATAAAGGGAAATGACTTGGCAGCATCAATTACCTGCCAGAATCCTTTACTCCTAAAATATGAGAACTTACCCACACTATTCCTTAGGAATAGTTATTTCCCTTAGGAATAATATTTGCTTAGGAATCCTTTACTCCTAAAATATGAGAACTACCCACACTATTCCGTAGGGATGGTTATTTCCTTTCGGAATATTATTTTCTTAGGAATAGTTGACTATACAAGCCATCCATTTTGGACATTCCTCAATCCTAGCCCTTCACTTTATTCAATGGCTTTGGTCAACAAAATCATCTTGTCCACTAATTTTTGCCATCTATTAATCCAAACCACACAAATTACTTCATTCTAACACAATAAATCTGCATTGTCTTTCACCCTCATCCTACCTGCATTGTCATTGACTGCAAATTTAGCGCCTAAAACCAATATGCTTGTTCTGTTTGTTTTCGTAATGTTAAGGTTGTTTACATATATTTACTTGTCTGCATCACAAAATGGTAGTTGATCTAATGCTTAATTAAGCTATATACTATCTAAATCGGATAAGATTATAGAAGGGAGAGAATTGCATAAGAGAATCGTATTATTGATAATAATGCTGTTGTTTTATTGACAGCGGTAGAATGAACGTATTTATAATACCTTACAAGGAACTCTAAGCATTACTAAAACCCTAGGATGTAGCCGTCACTACCAAACCCTAGATGATAGCAAGCCCTAATGGGCCTAATATCCTAATACCCTCCCATAATCGTAAAGGCAGTACATTGTACGAACTTTACGATTAGAGAAATACAAGCAGATAATAATTAAAATAAAAACATGGATTTTCAAATCTTCATAAATCTTCTTTACGAAAAACTTCTCATCGTCGCAACGCAGGAGATATTGCGTATAGGACTCGCTAGACACTTCTTTAGGGTGCGTATAGGACTCGCCACAAACTTCTTTTGGGTGCGTATAGGACTCGCCAGACAATTTTCTTGCGTAACTCGCCAGTCTTTTTTCGGTGCGTAACTCGCCAATTTTTTCAGTGCTACCTTGGTTAAAATTGATGATTTTCGAAAGAGCAGAATCACGATTTTTTTTTTCTTTTTTTTTAGGTTTGGGCAATTTATTCTAGGTAAAGAAAAATGGAAAATCAACAAAAGTCGAAACACAGCGCACAACATTAGCACCTCATCATCACAGCCCTTCAATAAGTAATGGTGAGATGAAAATAAATCATCTGAATGGATGAATATGGCTGATCGATGTACTGCACATACAATTGTCGGCACTAATATTTTGAGGGGGTTTTTTTTCTTATTAAATCCCACCGGTGGGCACCGTAGGTTATTGCCCACCGGCAAGAAGGCGGAAGCGTATCTAGAGACCTCAAGAAAGAGGCTCTGATACCATGATAAGATTATAGAGGTGAGAGAATTTCATAAGAGAATCGTATTATTGATAATAATATTGTTGTTTTATTGATAGTGGTAGAATGAACGTATTTATAATACCTTACAAGGAACTCTAAGCATTACTGAAACCCTAGGATGTAGCCGTCACTACCAAACCCTAGATGATAGCCAGCCCTAATGGTCCTAATATCCTAAAAAAATCTAAATTAAAGAATTGGGGTTTATCCAGATTAGTACCGGTTTGTGCTTTTCCCTGTATAAATTTGGATATTTATGCATAGTTCAACAAGAGATTCTCTCGAATAGTGAAGATGCTTGTTTTGTTTTTGATTGTTTCAGGTTCTATGGAGGGAAATTGGTGGTATTGTGTGATTCTGCTTAGATGTATCTTTGTCGTATTGTTCGTGGGCATTATGAACAGAGTAAAAATCCAATGCTGTGATGGTTCGTCATTCACAGGAGATGTGGAGTAGTTGATCTTTTAAGAAATCCCTATATTTAGTGAGTTAATTTAGAATTCTTAAAAGGTTTTATAAGCAATTTGATCATTATTATCTTGCCGTATTGTACCTGCGTCTGTCATTCTTGATGCATCTTTAATTTGATTTGATTGTGGTTTTTATATCTAAATAAAATTTGATGATTATTATCGAGCAATATTTTACCTGAGTCTGAAATCAATACGTTTAGGTCAAATGTGAGCTTAATTATTAACGCTTTAAAATCAATATGCTTTGTTTTAAAGTTCGATTTGTCCAGCCAATAATGGTACATTGTCCATCACTTGCTGTGTCGAGAGTTTCAAGACCACCAGTAGTAGCAATTCATGGAGTATACAACCTGATGTATACTTTGCAGAGTGTAGAATTTGAGCTTTGTGATAAAGTATCTGAGCTTTATGTTAAAGAATATGAGATTTAGTAGAAAGTATTGAGCTCATCCATTTACACATTAAAAACATAAACTTTAAATTAGCTCAGAAAGAATACATATAAGCTCAGATTCTTATACCTTGGTTGTTCAATGCTTATGGTACAACTGGATATATAATCCTATTTGTGCAGTAGATAGCTCTATTGGACAGAGTTTTCATTCTCATTGCATTTTCTATCCTCAGGTTGTAATTTTTCTGATCTGTTTTTTTTTTTTAGATTTCTTATTATATTGCGGGTGGTGATTATTTGGTTTGGAATTTAATTTTGAGTCTTAACAGATTGGATTTGAATTTTTCAGAAGGGCAATTCATGAAAACCCTGCTATTTATGTATTACATTTATTAGTTTTGTGATTAACCCAAATTTGAAATATAGGGCTTATAAATGTTAATCAGTGGACATTAGAACTACTGTTTGTTGCACAATCTTTAAATGTTTGTATTTTTCGAACAAAATCTCCATGTTCTTTGGAATTTAAAGAAATGAAGTTTATGATTTTATGCGCAACACTCCTATATAGTTATATGAGCTCTAAATAGTGATAAGATCTCATTGTTCTTATGCGGAGTTATACTATCGATGATAGACAAGAAGTTCAATTAATCAAATCTTCTTATTTATATTGTACTGGTCTTATACCTGAAATTCCTTATTTGAGGCTTAAAAAAATACTAGAGGTTCCATTTTTGCGGCCATTAAAATCATGATAAAGGAAGGGAAAACTTGACATGAATGACAACTATGCATTCAGATGAGATTTCTAATAAAGAGAATGAGTTTTGATGTAGGATATCTCTTCTCTGAAATCAAAGAGTGTAAATAGAAATAGCAGTATTAAATTGCTTAGAACCAACAGTCTATCTTGTACAGTGGTTGCATAATATACACATTAATATTCCTGCTGCTGCACCTACTTAATTCCCAAGTATATCGTCCACAAACACTCGGTACATTTGACCTTCCAGTATTTTGGTATAGATGGTTGCTTTGTAGCTATGTTACACGGTTCGGAGTTCGGACACCTGATCCCGATTCTCGAACCAGATTCGTCGGACCCGAATTGGGGTCGTTCGCGAACTAGGTCACCGGAATTCGCGAACTAGACCGGTCAGATCAACGAACTCTAGTAAAGAGAGCATGGCTGGCCGGAGAAGGTGCTAGCATGGCTCGCCTGAGAAGTACTATTAGGTCAGACTGTTGATGAAGTAATAAAGAGGGAGACGAAGGGGAAAGGAGGCGCAAAAGAGTTTAGTGGAGTTATAAAATAATGGGTAGGTAGGATTTTAATTTAAATGACAACTTTGTCCTTTGCTAAAATGTGGGGCTGTCGGGCTGACCACTTAAGTTACTTTTTGTAAGGACTGATTAGTCCTTTGAAAAACTTGGGAATACACGTATTAAATTAAATATGTTGACAGAGTTACTTTATTTGACTTTTCTGTTTTATTATTAGTGGTAATTGGTAGAGTACACAACTTCCAATAAAGACTCTTCCTATTTTCATGTGTTTGACTTAAATTATTTACACCTCGAACCCAGTTCACTATGAATAGCTAATTACGAGCTACGAACTCGAATCCGAACCAAATCGAACCCGAACCATGTAACCTAGCTTTGTAGAATAGAACCATGCTATATTTGCCTGCAACTTGACTTCAGTTGCACTATGGCAGGAAATAGTTGGTGTCATTAATCTTTGGGTTGAAATAAATTTTACTCCTTTCGTCTCAATCATTTGTTTACCTTTTTGTAACTTTTTTTGGAGAGGTATTATAAATAAAGGTAAATAGATGATTGTGATAAATGGAGTACATCCTTAATTAATAGGCATGTTTTGACAAATCGAGACTTTTCGAAAACTTTTTTGGATGCTTTCATCAACTTTTAGTTTAGCTATGGTTGACTTGATGTTGCTGTGTTGAGAATGTCTTGACCACCGGTAAAGCCTATTTGACTTTGCTTTTCATCCTCGTTGCCTTTTCTATTCCGAGACTTTTGCTCCTTTTCCTTCTTTTGAACATTGCAGCCATTTCCTATAATCACATGTGTTGGTGATTAATTTTTACATCTTAAGCTTCGTATATATAACTTCTTTATCCGTAATTATATGGTGATTCTAGGGTGCGAGAAAGGGAGTTATTTCTTGACATTGTCTTATACTTCGTATTTATACAAGACATACAATTAACAATATTCAGCTCAAAATAAACCACACAAAATACCATGTGACATTGCCTCTTTTGATATTTTTTATATTCTTTACTGATGCGCAATACGTTTGTCTCAACGATGATGCACTCGGATGGGTACAAGTATCTTGAGCAAGGTTTCCCCTCTTTTCTTTCTGAACTACTCCAGACTGTTGCCTTAGGGGATGAGATAACGTGTGCGGCCTTGAGTAAAAAGAGAAACAATAGGAGTATTCTTGGACCGTTGTCCATGTTACAGAAGAAAGAAGAAAGTACTCCATCATGTGAGCTTCTCTAATCTTTTTTTTGGTGAAAATGTAAGTATTATTAAGCACCACCCAAATGGGTATCACCAATAGAACCTAGCCATATAGAAGTACATAATTAAAATAAGGCATGATTTTCTATTCTACTCAAATCAGTCCTCGTTGCCTACACCAATTGAGATCCTCCTGTTTAATCCCTTCTTTTATACAATGCATAAATTTCATCCTACAAGCCTGTCTTACCATTCTAACAAGCTCCACGGGGTGAATAACATAATGATTAAGTCTACTGATATTCATTGCATACCATATCTGATATTGGGTATCTACTAGCACAACACTTAAAATCTTCCTGATGAATCCAGAGTAAGTCCTAAGTTTCAGCATTCCCATAGGACTAGGTATCCCAGACACGTTAACTTCTAACCATTCAGTCACCTGATTATAGCAGCGCCTGCTGTAGGTACAATTAATAAACAAATGAGCATGGTCCTCCTGCTGCACAGCACACAGGAAACACAGTCCTTGAGTTGCAATCCCCATCTTAATTAATCTGTCCAGATTGAGCAGTCGTTTCTGCTGGATAAGCCACGAATTGAAGCAGTGACTAGTAGTGTTGAATCTGTTCCAGACCACATGAAACCAGGTAACCCTGTTATACTGCTCTTGAATTAACCAGTTATAACCTTCCTTAATAGTGTAGTCGCCATTTTTACCCAACCATTTATCTGCAATATATGCATCTCTAAATCTCGTTTTAACTTCACAAACCTTTCTCCAGGCCCATGAGCTAGAGGTACTAGGCCTGTAATCCCTCCAATGTTTCCCTTTCATATAGATCTTATCTATCCATAAGATCCAGAGGTGATCTTTTTTACTGACTAACCACCAAACCAGTTTGCCCACTGCAGTTATATTCCAGACTTTGCTATCAATCACACCCAAGCCTCCTGCTTCCTTGCTTCTGCAAATAGTTTTCCAGGACACCAAGGGAGCTTTAGAGTATTCATCAGTGCCTTCCCATAAGAAATTCCTGCAAAGTGCTTGGATTTGTCCATCACACCAGCAGGTAAAATGAAGATCTGAGCCCAATAATTGTGAATGGTAGAGAGTACTGATTTCACTAGGGTTAATCTTCCAGGATAAGAAATTTTGCGTTTATTCCAACCCCTAATTCTAGTCACCATCTTTTCCACAAGAATATTACAATCAACTTTTGAAAGTCTTTTGTGAGAGATATTGACCCCCAAATATTTAAAAGGGAGGGAGCCCTTTCTTAAATCCAGTATGCAAAAGGATATCATTCTCCAGGTCAGCAGAGATGCCATTGAAGATGATATCAGATTTCTCACGACTAATTTGTAGACCAGAAGCCTTTGTAAAGCTAGAGAATACTTCTATGATAGTAAAGATGGAAGCAATATTACCTTTACAGAATAACAATAAGTCATCTGCAAACATTAGGTGGGTCAGTTTGAGACTTCTGCAAAGAGAATGATAAGAGAACCTAGGGCCAATGCACACTTCCTTAAGCATTCTGCTCAAATATTCCATGCATATGGTGAACAAAAGAGGAGACAGGGGATCTCCTTGCCTGATCCCCTTTTGGCCCTTGAAAAAACCATAAGTATGCCCATTCAGAACAATAGAGAAGGTGGTAGTGGTCACACATTGCATAATCAATCTTATGAACTTGGGTGGGAAATTTAAACTCCTAAGCATCTGCTGAATAAACTCCCATTCAATGGAGTCATATGCTTTCCTGAGATCCACTTTGAGCATACACCGAGGAGAGACACTCTTCCTATTATATAGTCTCACTAGATCCCGACTTATCAGTATGTTACCCATGATACTCCTGCCCTGAATAAATGCTGCCTGATTAGGACTGATAATTTTAGGTAGAACAGGAGCCAATCTTGCACACAAGAGTTTTGCTATGATCTTATACATGGTATTGCAGCACGCTAATGGCCTGAATTCTTTAACAGAGCAGGGACTTTTCACTTTGGGAATCAGCACAAGATTAGTGCTGTTTACCTCTTTCAACAGCTGCTCACTTTGAAAAAAATCCTGAATAGCATTACACACATCATCCTTAATAGTATCCCAACCAGTTTTGAAGAAGCAACTAGAGTAGTCGTCTGGTCCTGGGCTTTTGTCATCAGGAATAGAAAAAACTATGTTCTTAATTTCCTCCATAGTAGGTATCTTGAGGATTTCCTCCCAATCCTCTGCTTGCACTCGAGCCACATTAGCCACAATCCTCTGAGCAAAACCAACAGTGGTAGTCTGGGTACCAAGTAACTCCTCATAGTACTCTACAAAAGCTTGAATAATACTCTTAGGTTCTTTACACACATGCCCTGTAGAGTCTTCAATTTGAAGGACCTTATTGTTCATTTGTCTTTGGTTAATGATTCTGTGAAACATTGGTGAATTAGAATCTCCCTCCTTTGCCCAGGCAACTTTAGCTTTTTGGCTAAGGAATTCATCCTTAGCCTTAGCCATCATTTGGTAGCTAGCTCTTGTTGAATATTCAGTATCTATCGAAACTCTATTGGTAGGATCAAGTTGCAATTGTTTCTGAATATCCAGAAGAAGGTTCAAAGCAATCTCAGCATTCTTCTCAATATCTGAAAATAACTCCTTGTTTAACCTTTTAAGATCAGGTTTCAACATCTTTAGTTTCCTCACAACAATATACATTGGGGTTCCATAAATCCTCCTATTCCAACCATTCTTAAGAGTTGCCATAAAATCAGGCACACCCATCCACATGTTGTAAAATTTGAAAGGTTTTTTCCTTGAAATCTGAGACTCTCCATCAATAATAAAGCAGGGACAGTGATCATACTCCCCTTCAGGAGCATAATAGGCATAGTATTCAGGCCATTTAGCACTCCAAGCCTCATTCACAAGTACCCTATCTATCCTACTAAATACTCTAGTTTCACTCGGCTGTTTATTATTCCAAGTGAAAAAAGACCCAGTGCATTTGATATCATGTAGGTCACACAAATCAACAGTGTTCTGAAAAGGAATAATTCAGCATCTTTGACAGGCAAACCAATCTTTTCATCAAGGTACATGACATTATTGAAGTCACCAAGAACAATCCAGGGTTCCACAACAGTATTCCTGACCAAACCATCCCATAAAGGTATCCTTTCCTTTATTTTGTTAAAGCCATAAACATAAGTGATATAAAATTCAATATCAGTTACCAAATCCTTAACCTTAAGATGAACGAACTGAGCTTCCATGTCTATTATGTTAACCTTATATATCTGAGCCTTCCACATAACCCAAATTCTACCACCCTCATGATGTACATGATTAGTGATATAAGACCATCCTGTACACAGATTGTCAACAACTTTATTTAGAGATCCAGGTTTCACCCTGGTCTCAAGGAGCCCAAATAGGTCCACATTAGCTTGATGTAGACGCCATTTAATATCTTGTTGTTTAGTAATACTATTTAGGCCCCTAATATTCCATGTTCCAATACTACCCATGAGAGGCCAGGGCCTCCCCTCCCCCTCCTTTATAAACCATTTCACCAGAAGCAGCAAGGTCAGAACTAAAATTAGCCACAAACGCTCCTTTAGTCCTTCCTGGTAGCCTGGATTCATGCCTTGTCACACGAGTTAGAATTCTAGCAGGTGTGTATATTGTCCCCAAGGTAGTAGGTAGTGGAGTAACAGTTGGTGTGCTCATTCCTGTAGTACTACCTGGCCTATTAGCTCTAAGTCCATTCTTGTTGCCTTGGTCATTTTCAGTAGATACAACCCCTTGAGTAATAACCACAGTTTGTGTGCTCACTGGTCTCACAAGCTGTGGATACTCTGCAGGATTTAGTGTTGTTTCCCCAACTTCTCTCCTCTTCCAAACCTGTTTTGGTTGCTGCACTCTCACTGGTTGTGTAGGTCTGCGTATCCAACCAGTCCCTTTCCTGCATTTTTTTTCAGTATGCCCTATCCCTTTACATTTCGTACAGGTGATTGGTAACCAGTCATATTCAAGTAACACAGTGATCTCCTGACCCAGTTCATCCTCAAATTTTATTTTATCAGGGAATTGCTGATATATAGTTACCTCCACCATAACTCTTGCAAAGCCCAGAAGTGTTTTCTCAATAGTCAGATCATCTATACGAATAAATTTCCCAACTATAGACGCCAATTTTTCAAGACATTTAGCCCCCCAAAATTTAAGGTCCAGTCCAACCATTTTAATCCATATGGGAACAGTCTTAACAGATACCTTGGTGATTTTGGTATTAGCTTCCCATGGCCTAATTATGACCGGTTTCCCATCAAATAAGAACATCCCCTTCTTCAGAACTAAGTCACGATGTTCCAACTTAGCAAACCTTACCACAAAAAGACCATTAGGTAGAAACGCAATCTTAGTGATTTCAAAATCACGCCATTCACGCCTCAAATATCCCTTCATTGCAGCCCAAGGCGGATTCGCACCCATTACATAACCATAGACTGCTAGAGACTAGTAATCAATTTCCGCTTGAACATCATCTGCAGTAATTTTGAGAAGATTACCTGTCTGAGCTTCCAATTCAACTTCTTCAGCAATTGGCTCCAGTTTCTCCTCATCAATCTGATTTCCAGCAGACGATTGAATCACTTCATTAGTCTCAGTATCCGTTGTATCAGCATCCACAGCAATCACCTCTTCCTCCACATATTCAATTCCAGCACGACGCAGTATAGAGGCAACTTCCGCACGAATTTTAGCTATTTCTGTAGCACGATCAGATTTATTATTACTATTATTAGAATTATTATTTGTAGTTTGTTTTTTATTATTACTTGATTGTATATTATTATTATTAGTTTATTGATTTGTTGTGTTTGAATTTGATGATTTATCTTGATTTGTGGTCGATGAATTAGGTTGAGTTGTTTTGGATTTAGTCTTCGCCATTTCAAAGAACTCAGGCTACTTGTCTCTCTAAATCATCTCTCTTGCTTATAATGTTTTTTGCTTCTCTAATCTTGTTATTGAGCAATTTTGAGTCGTTCACATCGAAAATTTATAAGGGAACAAACCACATTCTACATTAAGAATACACTCCCTGCTCATTGTTGATTATGTTTACTTCAAACTGTTTTGAAAAGGCCACATATCTCAACAAATTGTTATTAGTGTTTGAGGAGTTCTGTTGACTATGAGGAGCATATTTATTTTGCTCTTTATTTAGGATTTTTGGGTAAGTTACTTATGCTCTCACTTGACCTACTTTTTTTTTCTTGCAGGCATTGACAACGATACGGTTTCTGACGATGATGATGATGATGATGATGGAGGGCGAGACTGGCAACGACAGCGCTACTGATGATAGGGGCAGAGAAGGAGGTACGAGTCACAGGGGAAGATGAGAACCTCCAAGCCCCCCCTAATTTTAACTTGCTCTTATATTTACGATATTTTGGGTAAATTACTTATGCTCACTTAACGTTTTTTTTTGTTTCTCTTTTGGCTCGCAGGCAATGGCGACAACAGAGGTTCCATCGATGATGATGATGGAGGGTGAGGCTTGAGGCAGCAGCGCTACTGACGATGACGACAGAGAAGGGAATGCGAGATACAGGGGGAGATAAGTCCCTCAAAGAAAAAGAATAAGAAGTTGATCATGGAGATATTAAAGTAAGAGGAACTAAAGTGAAATCAGGTGATTATTAGTATTATAGAGCCAACATTAATGTGAATAAATGATTGCGGTAGGAATTTTTATTTGATCATAGACGTTCATTGAAACACTGATTTTCTGCTTTGGTTATTTGAAACCATCTAACTATCATTCTCATTAACATGAGATAATACTGTATACCTTCGGTCCGTCATTCACTACAGATACCCAGTAGCAACAGAAGTAGTTGTTTCACTCTCGAAAGAGATTTATTGTATGAAGTGCTTATTAATGATTGATGTCTTTTCATGAGGCCGTGTATTTAAACTTTGCTCGCATGATCAAGCCATAAGTTTTTTATACACATATATGCTTGGAGGCATTCATATGGATTCAATGTCACTGACTTGATATCACTTTTTTTTTTTAGAAAAGAGAAAAAAATGTTGGCTTAAGGTGAAATAGATGCGTCTTGCGAAACAACAACTTAGCAAGTTTATTTTTTTATAAATTCCACTAACCCACCCAGGGTTCAAAATCTCGGCAGAGTTGTATCGGATTTTCACTCTACCGATACAAGATATCGCCCGAGAAATCACCGAGATTCTCCGCAATCCGTCCGTGACGACCGATTAAGGACCGATTATACCAATACCGCGACAACGGCCGATACCGAGATTTAAAACCATGAACCCACCCACAGAGTTCAACGATGTATTTCCATTTGACAAAAATCGTGTTCTTCATATCCGTTTAGAGTTTGATTTTGTAGGGATGAGGTATAGGTTAACGTTAGATCATTATAATTCTACTTAACGCTTTTAGTTGACAATTTGTGGCCACTATAATGGGTATTGGAATATTGAAAGTACAATTAGTGTCAATTTTATTGGAAATTTTAGTTATATAATTGCAAATCACGTTGTATCCAATTATATTTGTCAGAAACAAAATTTAGCGGATCTTTTAAATGTGCCTAGAGAAAACAAACTTCGAAAGAGGCGACTTAATGCTAGAACATGTTTTTTAAAGTGAGAACATAATGTTAATTATGACATGTGTTGGAAGTAGGATATAAGTTCATGATTTGTATAACTAACCTTACTAAGAAAATGACGAAAATTAATGTACATTTGATAATATGGTTGGCAAAAATATATCAAACTTGAAATTATTGTTTTAATATAATGGATATGTGCTCCAAACTTCAAAAAAAAAAGAGGTTCTAAGGAGAGGAAATTGCAAGAGAATAAATAGAGAAAGCTTATCTCTGATAATTACAACTCATGTAATGAGATCACATAAGTGAATTAATTTGAAAAGTATGGTAGTGACTAAGATGATGTTGTCAAATGGAGAGTGAAATAAGAGTGTTGACATGAACAAGCGGAGCATAAAAGAAATATTCATAGACAAGGGAGTTAAGAGCTCCATCGAAAATAGTTGTTAAAATGAGTCACTGACAGCCACAGCCAAAACAGAGTACAACAATTTCATCAAGTGCAAGTGAAATAAGTGGAATATTCGGGGTTGCACACAATTACCAATCTCACGCCAAAGGTGGTCAAGCATCACATAACCTATATGTTTTTGGCTTTAAACCAAAAAATCTCATACAACTCTTGTTCTTAGCTATTGCAATCAATTCAACAAAACAACTTTGCTTGTGTTATCTAATACTTAATATGTAAAACTATTGTTCCCTTATTTCCTAACTACAAGGATATTAACATAAAGTAATGTTTAAGTTACCTGTGTTCTTATTTCCCCTATTTGCATCTTGATGTTAACATTTTCGCAACTAGGAATGAACAATGATTGACCTTTACACAAATTACAGGGAAAATACCTCACCACCGATATAGCGTAGGGAGATGAGCAAGATGAGTAGTGAGGCAGAGGGAGGTATAGATAATTGACAGATGGTTCATGACGGTTTTGGCTTTCTATATTGTTGTGTTCTCCTTGGTAATTGAGCTCGACCTGGTACTTAAGTTGCCTTTTTAATCACTGGGATGTATTTATACTTACGTTTCTACGTTATATTTTTCCTTGGTTTTGTTCGTATGGTTTGGAGATTCTTATGGAGTCACAAACTTGTTGGCGTAGGCTTTTCAGACATATCTGAAATTCATAAACGCCATAATATCACAATACTTCCTTACCATTGCCTTGCTTTGCTCATTAGCACAATTCTTTTTTCCTTTGGTTTTGACTCCAAACTCAGGATATAGCCAATTTTGACTTACCTTTTAAGGCTATGTCGTTTAACAGCATCGAAAATCTATCCGACTGTAACACCCCCATTTATCCAAGAGCATTACTAGGCGTTGCTAGGTAAATGAAGCTGTTACCATCTCAAATTGACCGAGGTAGTGTATAATAAAGTAAGACAAAACGCAGTATTTTAAATAAATAATGTTAAATGGCATCATTACATTGTCCCAAAAAAATAACTGTAATTGAACAAAATACAACTGCAACGGAAAATAAATAAAACGATTAATAAATAGTGTTTGTCCATTCTAGGTGATCTAGACAGCTATGTAAATGTCATAGCCTCTTGCCCTTCAGCTCCCTTCTAAGCCAGCTCGGTTACCTGAAATCAATCTTCTCCCCAATTATTAGTTGATCACAGGTGCTTAACGAATACACGGTCAACCCAACGATTGAGTAGGAATATGTAAACAACAAGAACAATACCACAATAAGACAAATTAAATATGCAAATGCTCAATCCCTTTCGCAACTCCAACATCCACGCATTCTCTGAGACACCTATCAATATATATATATATATATATATATATATATATATATATGTGACACCCCTCGTTGAGGTAACTAAAAGTGACTAGTAAATCGTGGCGGAAACACGAGATTTTTAAAACCTTTAAGACTTCTAATGAAGTCCAACGCGAGGTATCACCAATACGATAAACAAGTCTAGATAGTTAAGTTTAAGTTTACAATACAAGTCTATTTATTGGGGAAAAGATATCCCACGAATTAACATAAGTTCAAGAGTAGGTGAGTCTATTATGTGATAACTAATAAGGTCCAAGGTAAGAACTCGCTAGCTCACACGGTCTTGCCCACTTAAGCTTCATCACCAACCCGTCATTCATAATAAATATGAAAGCCACGGTCGGTGGGAGTAACTCGGGGTTCTCCCAGCCACAATATGTCAAAATACAAGTAATTAAGAATTCAATTAAATAAACAAGCAAGAGAGTAAAATACTTACGGTGACGGAAGGATCATGATTAGTATACAAAATGCAATAAGAGTTGTTACGCATAAAAGAGAGAGGAATTATTAGATCAAACTGTCACATGTCAACCCGACTCAAATGTAAGACAATTTACAAAGTATAGACTCAAACAAGACAACCCTCTAGACTCCAACCTCTTGGTAGGACGACGATCATAATACGGTCCTAGTCTAAACCTGGCCCGACTCTCGGGATGGACGACACCCGATTCGACAAACGATACCAAATCGTATCCAAGACTCGAAATATGGTACACCTAACCGTGCCCGAAACTCGAGTAACCTCAAACGGAACCTTGTCACCTAACCGTGACCCCTGGTCCGAAAAAGGCGGAAGGAAAAGAATAGCCCAACTCGGAAACAATGGCACCTAACCGTGACCCAATGTCCGAGGGCAAATAAATAGGGAAAGTCGAGTAGTCTCACAATGTAAAACGTCACATTCGGGTCCGAATAAGAACCATAACCATTATGCATGATCATAACATTAATGAGTCTTAAAGTAACCAATTATCGATAGGAAAGAAGATGCATGCATAGCTCAATCATTATTAGAAGTCGTAAGTGAAATAGAACAAACAGGGGACTCCCGGTAAATGGTGCACCGTGCCACGGCCACCGGGTCGGGACAACATGCCAAAGTCGAAATTGATAAAACTTACGGTGTACTCCCGGTAATTTCGCCATGAGACCGACCGCAAGTCACACACGGCTGGGACTACAACCAATTTTCAAAACACTCAAAAAAGAACTTCGATGCACTCCCACTAGGTCACCCGAGCTGCCGTCCTACTGGGAATACACCAAGTTTCCAAAACACAAAAAGGGCTTCAGTGTACTCCCAGCCGGTCACCCGGCTGCCGGTCACCCGGCTGGGAATACAGCCAATATCCAAAAACACAAAAAAAGCCTAAAGTGTACTCCCAGCCGGTCACCCGGCTGCCGGTCACCCGGCTGGGAATACAGCCATACTAAAAATTGTCCAAAACTTACAGGGAACTCCCAGCCGGTCAGTTGACCGGCCGCCGGTCACCCGGCTGGGACTACATGCTTATGAAAATGTGTCAAAAACTTACAGGAATCTCCCAGGTCGGCGGGCCGTGGCCCCACCTCACTGGGACTACTGACTACACGGATTCAATGCAAAGACATTCCCAAACCATTTGAAACCAACAAACATCATTTCCTTTCAATTGTTTACGTATCCTAGCATGATTCTAACTCGGAAAAACTACATCTTTAAGCATGTGAATGGGGGATTTTCGGATTCAAGGGGGGGTAGTATGAGATTTTCAACCCAACATGTGAGAATTGCAAACAAAGCATGATATTCAACATCCAAATTAGCACCAATCATGAAAGATACAACTTTTAACATTCATATGGGATTATAACTACATAAAACCACACAATTTTAACATAAAAGTCGAGTAACCCATCACCGTTACCTTTTTGCACTTCAATCTTCCAAAGACTCGTCAATGATGTAGCTATCCTCCTCCGGGTTGTCCAAGTTCTCCCTTAGAAAGAAGGGAAATGAGAAAAGGAAGAGAATGGCGCGAAAAGGAACGAGATTGGTGAAGAATTGAGTGAGATATGGTGATTTTAGGGTTGAGAGCAAGGGTTTAACAATGGTGATGAGGTTGTTGGGGAAATTTCAGAAATTTAGAATGAGGGAGATGAAGTTGTGAGGGTTTAGTTGAGGGTTAGTGTAGAGAAAAGAGGGGAAAAAGGCCCATGAGTCAAGTTAAGCCCAATAACTCAAAATGAGTCGGTATCCACTAGAATTTTCGTCCCAAGTCTACTATAACTCGAGTCGGAGAATAATATTATTAAAATCTACACTATTATCACCGTCACACGGCTACGGCTATATTTTATGAAAATAAGCTTTAAATAATAATTATTTAATAAAAATCGCTTAAAAGTTTATTTAAAAATATAAGGAAAGTGCGGGGTGTTACAATCATCCCACCTTTTAAAAAGTTTCGCCCTCGAAACTTGAAACGAAAAAGGTATTACCTTAAGAAAACAAACTAGGGTACTTGACACGCATGGAAGCTTAGGCTCCCAAGTCTCTTCTTCTACATCACCACACTTCCACAAAACCTTCACCAAGGGCACCACTTTGCTCCTTAGCTTCTTCTCCTTCTTATCCAAGATACGAATCGGTCTCTCCTCGAAAGAAAGACTAGGCTCAAGCTCGGGAATCTCATTTTGCAACACATGACTAGGGTCGCTAATGTATTTCCTAAGTTGAGAAACATGAAAGACATCATGAACTTTACCCAAACTCGGGGCAAATCCAACTTATAAGCCACGGCACCAATCCTCTTGATCACTTCATAAGGCCCAATGTACTTTGGACTCAACTTCCCTTTGACTCCAAATCTCTTTACTCCTTTCATCGGGGACACTTTCAAGAACACTTTATCTCCAACTTCAAATTCCAAGGGTCGACGGCGAACATCGGCATAGGATTTCTGGCGATCTTGGGCGGCTTTCATTCTTTCACGGATGAGCTTCACTTGATCAATCGTCTCGGCTAACTTGTCGGGTCCTAGATCACGAACATCACTTGCTTGGTCCCAACAAATTGGACTACGGCATTTCCTTCCATAAAGGGCTTCAAAAGGGGCCATCTTGATAGAAGCATGATAACTATTGTTGTAAGAAAATTCCACCAAAGGTAAGCTCTTCTCCCAACTAGAATGAAAATCAAGGGCACAAGCACGCAACAAGTCTTCTAGAGTTTGAATTGTCCTCTCGGATTGTCCATCGGTAGCGGCATGAAAAGCGGTACTCATCAACAACTTACTACCCATAGCATCTTGCAAAGCTTTCCAAAATCTTGAACAAAACCTCGGGTCACGATCCGAAACGATCTCCTTAGGAACACCATGGTAACGAACGATCTCTTCAACATAAGCACTAGCAAGACGGTCTAAACTCCAAGTCTCTTTGATAGGAATGAACCTAGCACACTTGGTCAACCTATCCACAACAACCCATACGGCATCCTTTCCACCAACGGTCTTAGGCAAAGCCATCACAAAATCCATGGAAATGGACTCCCACTTCCATAAAGGAACATCCAATGGTTGCAGCAAACCACCGGGTCTCTTATGCTCAATCTTCACTTGTTGACAAGTAAGACATCTTCCAACATATGACACAATGTCATTCTTCATGTTAGGCCACCAAAACTGAAGCTTCAAATCTTTATACATCTTGTCTCCTCCGGGGTGAATCGAATAAGGGGATAGATGAGCTTCATCTAGAACTCTCTTCCTCAAGTCAACGGCATCGGGCACAAACATGCGTCCTCGGTAACGAAGGTAACCTCTAGCATCAATCTCACAATCCTTTGCTTTCCCTTCAAGAAGCTTGGCTTGAAAACTTTTAAAGGTAGCATCGTCCACAAGGCTATCTAGAATCTCACGGTGAAGAACGGGCTCGGCAACCATAGCACCAAGATAATCAAAACCACTCTCTACAAGTTGCAAACCTAACTTACGAAACTCGGCACAAAGGTCGTCGGGGAGCACACGAATAACACTCAAGGAATGAGTAGACTTCCTACTAAGGGCATCGGCAACCACATTTGCCTTTCCTTCATGATACAACAACTCCATGTCGTAATCATTCACCAATTCCAACCATCGTCGTTGTCTCATATTCAAATCCTTTTGGGTGAAGATGTACCTCAAACTCTTATGGTCGGAGTAGATACGGCAATGGACTCCAATGAGGTAGTGTCTCCACATCTTCAAAGCATGAACAATGGCGGCTAACTCCAAATCATGAGTGGGATAGTTCACCTCATGAACTCTCAATTGTCGCGAAGCATAGGCAACAACTCTTCTATTTTGCATAAGAACACAACCCAAACCCATCTTAGAAGCATCACAAAACACATCAAAATCAACTCCATCCTCGGGCAAGGTCAATACGGGGGCGGTAGTCAACCTCTTCTTCAACTCTTGGAATGCATCTTCACAAGCTTCGGTCCATACAAACTTGGTCTCTTTCTTCAAAAGTTGAGTCATCGGTCTAGCGAGCTTGGAAAAATCTTTCACAAAGCGACGGTAGTAACCCGCCAAACCCAAGAAACTACGGATCTCACCAACATCGGTTGGACTCTTCCACTCAATCACGGCTTCAATCTTCGAAGGGTCTACCATGACACCATCCTTAGATATCACATGGCCTAGAAAAGACACCTTAGACAACCAAAATTCGCACTTGGAGAATTTGGCAAACCACTTTTGACGACGGAGGATTCCCAAAATGATACGGAGATGATCGGCATGCTCTTCTTCGGACTTGGAAAAGATGAGGATATCGTCGATGAAGACCACAACACACTTGTCTAAGAACTCACAGAAAGTCCGGTTCATTTGGTCCATGAAGATAGAAGGGGCATTGGTTAAACCAAAGGGCATCACCTTAAACTCGAAATGTCCATATCTCGTGCTAAAGGCGGTCTTAGGGATATCGGACTCACGAACAGGGATTTGGTGATAACCGGATCTCAAATCAATCTTGGAGAAAGTAGAAGCACCTTTGAGTTGATCAAACAAATCTTCAATTCTTGGTAGAGGATACTTGTTCTTGATGGTAACACGGTTAAGCTCACGATAGTCAATGCAAAGTCTCATGGATCCATCTTTCTTCTTCACAAAGAGAACGGGAGCACCCCAAGGCGAGGCACTAGGTCTAATGAATCCTTTCTCAATCATCTCATCAAGTTGCTTTCTCAACTCCTTCAACTCGGTTGGCGCCATACGGTACGGGGCTTTAGCAATCGGTCCGGTTCCGGGTACAAGGTCGATAGAAAACTCAACATCACGCTCGGGAGGGATTCCGGGCAATTCTTCGGGAAAGACATCGGGGAACTCACAAACCACGGGCACTTCTTCGATCTTTGGTAAGGAAGGGGAGGTAGAAGTCACCACACAAAGAAAGATTTGGTAACCTTTCCTCCTCATACTCATCAACTTCAAAGCGGAAATCAACTTCACACCTTCTTGGGAACGGACTCCTCTATAGGACACACGAGTGCCTAACGGACTCTTGAGGCGAATCTTTTGGTCTCTACACTCGAATCTTGCATCATACTTTGACAACCAATCCATACCCAAAATTACATCGAATTCCTCAAGGGGAAAACGAAGTAGGTTAGCGGGGAACAAGGTTCCCGAAATAGAGATAGGAATGTCGGAGAAAGTGAGGGAACAAGAGAACATTTCTCCGGAAGGTAAGGATATAGAAGTTTCCTCACTAGGAATAGGCTCAATGGCTAGCTTTTCGGAGAATTTGGAAGATATAAAAGATAAAGATGCGCCGGTATCAAATAAAATGAGGCAAGGTTGATCAAAAATTGAGAACATACCCGTAATGATATCGGGATGAGCGGCGGCTTCGGCTCGACTCATGACAAAGATGGTTCCTCTTGGCCTAGCATTTGGAGTAGGGGCATTCTTCTTCTCGGGGCAATCGGCAACACGATGTCCGGGCTTCTTACAATGAAAGCAAGTCAAGGGCTTGCCATAGCATCCAACTCCGGGGTGTAGAGCTTGTCTACAATGGTAGCACTTACGGTCCTTCTCAAGTTCATTAGTTGGTGTGGGAACTTGTCCTCTAGGTTCTTGAACTCTTGGTCCTTGTCCTCCATGGTCTTGCATCCTTGGCACAAACCTTCTCTTGTTGGCATAGTTGGAAGTAGAAGGCACAAATGGTCTCTTGCCATGAAAGTTAGGACGGTAAGAATGAGAAGAGGAGTGGACTTTGGAATCTTCTTCAATGGCCTTCAAAGAGCTTTCGGCCCAAATAGCATCATCATAAACTTCCACGAAGGTAGTTGAGCTTCTTCTCACCATACTTTCCACCTTAGGGTTCAACTTGTTCTTGTAGAAGTAGACACGATCCTCTTCATCTTTCACGAACTTGGAGGCATAATGAGCAAGTTCATTAAACTTGTCGGTGTAGGCTTGAATTGATAGCTTCCCTTGCTTGAACTCCATGAATTCCTTCAATCTTTGTTGCTTGAGCTCCTTAGGGTAGAAGCGAGTCTCCACAAGTGACTTGAAGCGGTTCCAATCAAAGTTGG
This sequence comes from Silene latifolia, assembly GCF_048544455.1. Lineage (NCBI taxonomy): Eukaryota > Viridiplantae > Streptophyta > Magnoliopsida > Caryophyllales > Caryophyllaceae > Silene > Silene latifolia. The sequence continues at coordinate 453,161,160 of NC_133538.1, forward strand.
GGTCTTGAGTAGCGGTAGGACCGGTCAAAGTCCACCACCTATCGGCTTCCTTCACAAGAAAGTGAGATGCTAATCTCACCTTGTCCTCCTCTCGGGCATCAAAGAGAGAGAAGTTCTTCTCCATATCACGAAACCACTCCGAGAGAGCAACGGGATCCACTTCACCACCATAGGTCTTAGCCTTGTTCCTTGCTAGTTGACTTGCAATCCAAGCATAACTTCCTTGACGGTTAGCTTCGGGTGCAAGGGGAGCGGGTTGAGCATTTTGTTGATTAGCAAGTACTTGAGTGAGGGCTTGCATGATAGCATTTTCCACATTGGTCGCTCGCACCATCTTTTTGCACAAGAGCAAACAAGTTAGAACCTATCACAAAACATACACAAAAAGGCTACCAACTTAGGTCCTTAATTCTACCCATCTCTCATTCATTATTTAAGGTCAAGTGAGAATTTTAAGTTGGGGTACACGTGTGTGCGTCGGGAGCAATATATGCTCTGATACCAACTGTGACACCCCTCGTTGAGGTAACTAAAAGTGACTAGTAAATCGTGGCGGAAACACGAGATTTTTAAAACCTTTAAGACTTCTAATGAAGTCCAACGCGAGGTATCACCAATACGATAAACAAGTCTAGATAGTTAAGTTTAAGTTTACAATACAAGTCTATTTATTGGGGAAAAGATATCCCACGAATTAACATAAGTTCAAGAGTAGGTGAGTCTATTATGTGATAACTAATAAGGTCCAAGGTAAGAACTCGCTAGCTCACACGGTCTTGCCCACTTAAGCTTCATCACCAACCTGTCATTCATAATAAATATGAAAGCCACGGTCGGTGGGGAGTAACTCGGGGTTCTCCCAAACACAATATGTCAAAATACAAGTAATTAAGAATTCAATTAAATAAACAAGCAAGAGAGTAAAATACTTACGGTGACGGAAGGATCATGATTAGTATACAAAATGCAATAAGAGTTGTTACGCATAAAAGAGAGAGGAATTATTAGATCAAACTGTCACATGTCAACCCGACTCAAATGTAAGACAATTTACAAAGTATAGACTCAAACAAGACAACCCTCTAGACTCCAACCTCTTGGTAGGACGACGATCATAATACGGTCCTAGTCTAAACCTGGCCAGACTCTCGGGATGGACGACACCCGATTCGACAAACGATACCAAATCGTATCCAAGACTCGAAATATGGTACACCTAACCGTGCCCGAAACTCGAGTAACCTCAAACGGAACCTTGTCACCTAACCGTGACCCCCGGTCCGAAAAAGGCGGAAGGAAAAGAATAGCCCAACTCGGAAACAATGGCACCTAACCGTGACCCAATGTCCGAGGGCAAATAAATAGGGAAAGTCGAGTAGTCTCACAATGTAAAACGTCACATTCGGGTCCGAATAAGAACCATAACCATTATGCATGATCATAACATTAATGAGTCTTAAAGTAACCAATTATCGATAGGAAAGAAGATGCATGCATAGCTCAATCATTATTAGAAGTCGTAAGTGAAATAGAACAAACAGGGGACTCCCAGCCGGGGGGTGCACCGGCCGCCGGGCCACCGGCTGGGACAACATGCCAAAGTCAGAAATTCGATAAAACTTACAGTGTACTCCCGGTACGGCCAAGAGACCGACCGCCGGTCACCCTACTGGGACTACGACCAATTTTCAAAACACTCAAAAAAGAACTTGAGTGCACTCCCAGTAGGTCACTTTAAGGCATTGCCGGTCACCCTACTGAATACAACCAAGTTTCCAAAACACAAAAAGGGCTTCAAGTGTACTCCCGAGGTCACACCCTTTGCTTAGGTCACCCTACTGAAATACGACCAATATCCAAAAACACAAAAAAGCCTAAAGTGTACTCCCACCCGGTCACCACTAGCTGCCGGTCCACCCTACTGGGAATACTGACCATACTAAAAATTGTCCAAAACTTACAGGAACTCCCAGTAGGTCGGTTGATCGGCCGCGTCACCCTACTGGGACTACATGCTTATGAAAATGTGTCAAAAACTTACAGGAATCTCCCAGCCGGTCAGCAGACCGGCGGCCGGTCCACCGGCTGGGACTACAGCTACACGGATTCAATGCAAAGACATTCCCAAACCATTTGAAACCAACAAACATCATTTCCTTTCAATTGTTTACGTATCCTAGCATGATTCTAACTCGGAAAAACTACATCTTTAAGCATGTGAATGGGGGATTTTCGGATTCAAGGGGGGGTAGTATGAGATTTTCAACCCAACATGTGAGAATTGCAAACAAAGCATGATATTCAACATCCAAATTAGCACCAATCATGAAAGATACAACTTTTAACATTCATATGGGATTATAACTACATAAAACCACACAATTTTAACATAAAAGTCGAGTAACCCATCACCGTTACCTTTTTGCACTTCAATCTTCCAAAGACTCGTCAATGATGTAGCTATCCTCCTCCGGGTTGTCCAAGTTCTCCCTTAGAAAGAAGGGAAATGAGAAAAGGAAGAGAATGGCGCGAAAAGGAACGAGATTGGTGAAGAATTGAGTGAGATATGGTGATTTTAGGGTTGAGAGCAAGGGTTTAACAATGGTGATGAGGTTGTTGGGGAAATTTCAGAAATTTAGAATGAGGGAGATGAAGTTGTGAGGGTTTAGTTGAGGGTTAGTGTAGAGAAAAGAGGGGAAAAAGGCCCATGAGTCAAGTTAAGCCCAATAACTCAAAATGAGTCGGTATCCACTAGAATTTTCGTCCCAAGTCTACTATAACTCGAGTCGGAGAATAATATTATTAAAATCTACACTATTATCACCGTCACACGGCTACGGCTATATTTTATGAAAATAAGCTTTAAATAATAATTATTTAATAAAAATCGCTTAAAAGTTTATTTAAAAATATAAGGAAAGTGCGGGGTGTTACAATATATATATATATATATCCCGAGACACCCATATCAATAACCCAAGACACCCATATAAACAATATCAAATATATATATATGTACATATATATATATGTATATGTACATATATATATATATATATGTATATGTATATATATATATATATGTATATGTATATGTATATATACATATATATACATATATATATATATATATATATATATATATATATATAATATATGTATATGTATATATACACACACACACACACACACACACACACACACACACACACACACACACACACACACACACACACACACACACATATATATATATATATATATATATATATATATACACCCATATCAATAACCCAAGATCCCCATATAAACAATATCAAATCCCGAGTCACCCTTTTATATAGCTCCATTCGTGGTCCGGTTCTTCAAATATTACCCGCCATTCTTGGACCGGGCCTTCATACAATAACAATACAAATATGCAATACGGATAATAATAATTCAATGGATAAATAATAACGATAATCATCCAACAACCATCATCCAATTCCAATTAATATTCAACTGATAAATTCACTAATACACATTCGAGTTGAGTGGATAACCTACCTCACCAGCAATTATCCAATACGTAGTCCAAAGAACAATAATCAAAATTACTCCACTTCAAATTCGTCACCTAAATACAATATTTATATTTTAATTATTAATCATTCAATTCATTATTATAAATTAACCTGTTATAATTTATTTACATAAATTATTTTCCCATGTAAATTATTGAGGAAAACCCACTAAATAATTAAACCCAAATCCCAAACAAACTCGTTTAAAACAACCCCTTTTTATCCCCCACATACACGATTTAAAAACCGTGTCCATCACCTCCCCTTCTACCACCTAAACCCGACACCACCGGTGTAACATCCCACGGTAATTGAAAAGGTTCATTGATAGGCTTAAATGACTAGTGCTTAAAGGGATTGGAAGTACTACTCATATCAACAAATTGCACTTTCTTTTCTGGTTACCAATGCGAAAGAACTCCAAAGTTAAACGTGCTTGATTGGGAGTAGTTTTAGGATGGGTGACCTCCTAGGAAGGTTTCCGGGATGCGCATTGATGAGTCATAATTATATACATATTTATACCTCCTCTTAGTTACTTTGATACAGTTTTCGTGCTAGTTTACATTAATTACATGCCTTTTAAGCTAGAATGTCGATACTTCCGCTATTCGGTGTTTAATGCACGAATGATACATTTATGGAGCAAAGGAATGAAATGAGCACCGCGGAGTGGGCATGAAGGAATATATGGAGCATGGCACGAGAATCTAGAAGAATAAAGGAAGAGAAGTTAAGAAGACAACACAAAGAAAAGAGCTGAAACAAGATGAGTCCTCGATCAAGCCCAAGCAGAATCGATCTGCTGATAAATGTACTCGATCGAGTACACTCAGGCTCGATCGAGTACACTTTAGTTTCAGGGTTTTTCCACAATTTTCTTAAGTCGGTTATGTTTTACTATAAATTCCCAATTCGTACCCTAAGTTATTTTTACGTCTTATTTTTACCTAGTTACGCTACTTTACAATAAACTCTCTCTAAAAACTCTTAGTTTAGTTTATTGTTATTACTTTCGGATCTAAGCATTCCTCTACTACGGTATTATTGTTAATCTTTTTCTATTATTAATCATTCATTTATTGTTCATCTTTTATGCTTTTAATTATGTCTTCTACAATTATTATTTTTGTTATTACCGTTAGTATGCGTAGCTAATTTAATAAATTGATTGTTAAATTGCTCTTAATTGTCCAATTATTGTCTTACATCCAATTAATCAATTACTGATCAAAATTGGTTAATTAGTCTTGCAAACTAGGATTTTCACCGTCCGGGTTAAGACTAGCATAGGCCACAATAATTGAATTAGAGTGACTTAATAATAGCGATCGCATTTTAAGTTTATATCTAAAAAGACATATTAAAATCGACTGATCGTATGACTTTCAACATTATAAATTGCTCAATCAGTGAATTAAATCTCACCCTTGGATGACTACCTAGTGAACCGGATCCCTAGACTCTTTAATATTATTGAATTTGTCTTTATTTACCTCGCAATTAGTTTTAGCAAACCAAACAACCAACCTTCAAGAAATTGTTACCTTAAGACGGAGTTAAATATTACCAAATAGAATAATTAACTCGCTTCCCTGTGGATTCGACCCTTTCTTACTGCTAGCTACTAGTTAGTTGAGAATAGGATTTATTTTGATATAGGTGATATGACTTTAGCCATATCAAATTTGGCGCCGTTGCCGGGGAGGCAATAATTTCTCTATTTATTTTTGTTTATTTTTGTCTTAGGAAGCATCAGTTCCTTGAGATAGTTTGATATTTTTCTTGCTGTTTTCGTGTATGCCCAGGTCTGACATGTCGGGGATTATACCTTTTGATCTCGAGCCAGAGAAGACTTTTCGCTATAGACGAAAATTTCAAAGAGAGATAAGTCAAGTGGAAGACTTGAGTACACTTGACTACGAGCGGTTTACTTTCGCAGAAAATTCGTCCTTTGACGAGGACACATTAGTTTCTGCACCCGTTATTTCTACAACATTAAAGATGCCGACCTTGGCAAGTCATTCTGAACCCACCATTGATTTTATTCCTAAAGGCTTTAAGCTCCCTACCACTGATAAAGGGACCTTTGATATCAAACCATCTTACATAAGCCTGGTTGAGCGAAATTTATTTGGAGGAAAAGCTGGTGAGGACCGTGCCAAGCACATGGAGAAATTTGTCACTTATTGTTGTTCTATTCCTTTGACTGCTGGGGTGACTCAAGATCAAGTCAAACAGACTCTGTTCCCTTTCTCTCTGAGAGATGATGCAGTAGAATGGCTACATGACTTAGATATATAGACCAATGCAATCACTAACTGGAATTCTCTAGCTCTTGCATTCTACAAGAGATATTTCCCTCCACAGAAGACAAATAATCTAAGGACCTAGATTACGAGTTTTAAGCAAGGACCTACTGGAGACCTTACCATGGGTTTAAAAGATTGTTTCGTTCTGTCCTTCACTATGGCTTTAAGAAGTGGTTCCTTTGCAACCAGTTTTACAACGGGTTGTATGATGATCATAGGGCTCTACTAGATTCTTCAGCTAATGGAAGATTCCAGGACAATACAAATGATGATAATGCATGGAAATTGATTGATCTGATAGCTACTCACACTGGTGAGTATGGTAACCCTAGAAGTAGTAAGAGAGGAGGTGGCTTAGATACTATTGTTGCGGCACAGCTGGAGGCCTTAACGGGTCAAATAGCTGAATTAAAGACTACCCAGTCTTTAGGTAATAAGCAAGAAACGGTTCATATGGTTCAACAAGAAGTGTCTTGTGAGAGATGTGGAATTGATGGCCATACTGCGGCCAAGTGTATGAGTACAATTGAACACGTACATGTTTTTCAGTCTTTCAAACAAGGTACTCCTTATTCTAACTTCTTTCCTGAAAGGAGTCAGAATGCTTTTGCTCAAGCTCCGTAATAGAATGCTTATATTATTCCCCAAAATCGTGGTAATCACCTACAAGGGAACTTTGTTTGGCAAAATCAAGGAGGTTTTCAATAGATGCATCCTCCTCCTCAAGCTCCAAGTAATGACATGGTCCAGATGAAAGCTTTATTGCAGCAGACTTTGATGATTCAACAAAAGCAAACGGCTCAAATTTCTGAACTTATCGCTCATAACAACATGCTAGACACTCAAGTTGCTCAAATGGCGGCTCAAAATCCTTTAAAATAGCTCATCAATCTTCCTCCTCATGGTAAACAAGCACATGAACAAGTTAATGTTATTTCATACTGAGGAGCGGTACTTCTTATCAAGGTCCGGATGTGCCCATTGATGAAGATGAGGTCCCTTACATGTATCCTAAGGGATTGGGTAATCTTGTGTTGAGTGATGACGAGAAAGAATTAAGCAAGGATCAAACACGGAATAAGAAAAAAGGCGAAAAAACGATGAAATCCGTGTGTACTCGATGAAGTACAAGCAGGCTCAATGGAGTACACCCCAGAGCATGATTTTTCTCATGTTTCAGCTACAGCATTGAAATAAAATAGGATCCTCAATCGAGTAACCACTGGACTTGATCGAGTACACGCTATAACTGACGACGGTGCTTCTAAAACGACTACCAAAGCAAAAGAAGCCGAGCCAATTAAAATTCGATAACCTTTTCCACAAAGATTGCAAAAGTCTAAGCTTGAACAACAACTCGGGAGGTTCATGGAGGTATTGAAGAATCCTAAAGTAAGTGTACCATTTACTGAATTGGTCACTCAAGTGTCGGCGTATGCTAAACTTTTGAAAGAGATATTATCAAAGAAGCGGTCTTTTGATGAAGTTGAGACGATGGCATTCACTCAAGAGTGCGTGGCCGCATTGCAAGTTAAATCACCACCAAAGCTAAAGGATCCAGGGAGTTTTTCTATTCCTTGTCATATTGGTAGTATAGCTATAGATGAAGCCCTTTGCGATTTAGTGGCTAGTGTTAGTATCATGCCGTATTCTATATGCAAAAAGTTAAATATGGGTCAACTCCGTGTTACTAGTATGACCTTACAAATGGCTAACAGATCTTTAAAGAGGCCATTAGGTGTCTTAGAGGATTGCCAGTTAGAGTAGGGAAGTATTTTATTCCAGTTGACTTCATTGTTATAGATATTACTGAAGACTCACAAGTACCTATCATTCTTGGTAGACCGTTCCTTTATACTGCGGGAGCACTCATAGATGTTAGGGATGGTAGTCTGACACTAAGGGTTGAGGATGATACTATTAAATTTGTTCTTGATAACACTTTGAAGCATCCTCATTCAGTAGCTCCATGTTATATGCTTAATGTTATTGATTCACCTATTCATGATTTCTTTACTTTGTGTTTTGACAGGAATCAGTCTGACACCCTGCTGCTGCGTCAGGACCATGGAGCAAGGAAGTGGATGAGATAGAGAAATAGATTTATGGAGATGAGCCTCATCCTTAGCCGGTTTACAGCGTTGATAATGATGTTGACATAGAAGCTGAGCTGGAGGCCTTGGAGGCAGTGATTTTTAGTGAGGAGCCCCTCAACATTTTTGAGGAAGCTCCTATGACAGATGAAGTGCCCCATCTCCTCCCCAAAGATGATGACTTGAAGAGCACTGAGCAAACTTGCTGATATTTTATATTAAACTTTGAGTTTGATGCGCTGGAACTTTATTCATTGTTTATTTTCTTTGCTTGGACTATTTAATGGTGCTACTTATGTCTGTGTGTAGCACATGCGCTACTTTTTGATTTACTATTACGTGCTTTAAGTTGTATTGATTATGCCTTGTATGACATATGTTTTTAAATGCAGGAAACGGTCCGTTGGATATGTACTCGATCGAGTGAAGCTGGGCTCGATCGAGTACCCTTGCTTTTTGGGTTTAATTCTTAGTTGGCTTGTATGGGATTGTTCGGTTGGTCTTTCTCCCCAAGTTTTGCAGCTGTTTTGGGGGAACTCCTATGCTCTTATTCGGTATTCTCTTACTTTGTATCTACTTTTATTGTATTATCTCTATTTCTTTTGCAATCCTTTTGTTAGATGTGTCATTTAGTTTGCTGGAAATTTTTATGTGATTGCTATGCTGTAGGCGTCACAATGAGGATACTGTGACATTTAGGTTTGGGGGAGGTATCTTTAATTATGTTGTGTGATTTATTTATGTTGTGTGCATTTAAATCAAAAAGCCATAAAAATAAAAAAAAATCCAAAAACCATGTTTTTCCTTTATTTTAGGTCAAGTCTTGGTGAATTAAATACCAATGACGTTAAACTGCATTGTTTTTGCATTTGAATCCCAGTTTAGTTGTCCATGTACATTGTTTTGACCCGTTATTTATGAAAACAAAGCTCATAACTCGAGTCTTGACTGTATTTGACATGCCTTACGCTAATTAGATTTGACAAAATTATGTTGGTAAACTACTTAAATTTCTGAGGTCTATAGAGCTTCCTAGGCCAGGAATATTAATAAACTGGTCTCATTTGTCAATTAGGCTAAAGAGTGTGGTTTTCCTTGTGGAATGTGTAATATCAAACTGCATAAGTGTGACATTAGTTTCTTAACTTTTTGCGCGTTCATATGATTAAGTACATGAGGAGAGGTTGTTCTTACCGTTTAAATAAGTCATACATTACCTTGTTTTGTTAGCCCGTTTGAACCCTTGTAGCTGTTTCATATCCTATTTTAATAGCTACAATCCTAGAATTTGCCTACCTTATCGACACAGTCGCAGTTGCTTGCTTATTATGTCTATTTTGCTACTATGGTTGGTTTGGGACTATTATTGTCAATTATGGGTGTAGTAGAATTATTTAGCAATTGTGTTGTATCTCTTATGTTGGAAAAAGAAGAAAAAAATATGAAGCAAAAGAAAAGAAAGGGAAAAAAAAAGAGGAAAAAAAAAGATTTCGAAAAAGTGAACGAAAAAAGGATAAAGAAAAAGAAAAGAAAAATATATGCTTCATTGTCATTTGTTAAGGGAACAGAAGGTTGGTTACTAGAGTCTAATGCATATTTGGAGAGTACTTTATAAGCTCTCATGTGTTGTATAGTCAAGATTATTTCTCAAAGTTGGGTTTATTTGTATCTGTCATCATAGATTTGGTTTCGACTTTGGTTTAGCACTGCGACTACCGTCTTAGCTCCACATATCCATAACGTGCCATTGGCACAAATCATTTCTATCCTTTTAACCCATTTGCCACCTTATTGTCCTTGATACATGTACTTTTATCTATATTGTGAATGCGTATTAGTTGGAGAAATTTCTATCACATTAGATTGCATGCATGTTTCATAAGTTGAGTGAGTGCTTCTACTTCTTTCTATCTTCACATATAAATCACCCATACTTATGAGTGCATGAGTGAATTCGCGAGAATCCGACTAAATTGTCTTGCAAGATCAAAAGGTATTTGGGCATTTATCTATAGTACGGTGACTTGAGACTTCAGCTATGTTTTCTATTACTCGTGCCTTTGAATTTATTTTATTGGTAGACCTTGGTCATTGCTTTGTTACAGATGTGGATAGTTTGGGGTTTGTATGTGCATCAACATTAGCTCTGAGTTGTTTATTCGCCATCTGTATGATTACCTTTTGTACTGTGTGATGCTATGCTTGAGGACAAGCAAAGATATGGTTTGGGGGAGTTTGATGAGTCATAATTATATACATATTTATGCCTCTCCTTATTTACTTTTGAAACAGTTTTCGTGCTAGTTTATATTAATTACATGCCTTTTATACTTAAATGCCGATACTTCCGCTATTCGGTGTTTAATACAGGAATGATAAATTTATGGAGCAAAGGAATAAAATGAGCACCGCGGAGTGGGCATGAAGGAATACACAGAGCATGGCACGAAAATCTAAAAGAATAAAGGAAGAGAAGTTAATAAGACAACACGAAGAAAAGAGCTGAAACAGGATTAGTCCTTGATCAAGCCCAAGCAGACTCGATCAACTGATAAATGTACTCGATCGAGTACACACAGGCTCGATCGAGTACACTTTAGTTTCAGGGTTTTTCCGCAATTTTGTTAAGTCGGTTATGTTTTACTATAAATACCCAATTCGTACCCTAAGTTATTTTTACGTCTTTTTTTTACTTAGTTACGCTACATTACAATAAATTCTCTCTAAAAACTCATAGTTTAGTTTATTGTTCTTACTTTCGGATCTAAGCATTCCTCTATTACTGTATTATTGTTAATCTTTTTATTATTATTAATCATTCGTTTATTGTTCATCTTTTATGCTTTTAAGTATGTCTTCTACAATTATTATTGTTGTTATTATCGTTAGTATGCTAGCTAATTTCATAATCTAGGGTGAAAGGGGATCTAGGTTGTTAGAAAAGGGTTAATTAATGAATTGATTGTTAAATTGCTCGTGATTGTTGTTCAATTGTTGTCTTACATCCAATTAATTAATTATTGATCAGAATTGGTTAATTAGTCTTGCAAACTAGGATTTTCACCGACCGGGTTAAGACTAGTACAGGCAACAATAATTGAATTAGACTGACTTAATAATAGAGATCGCATGTTAAGTTTTGATCTAAAAAGACATATTAGAATCGACCGATCGTATGACTTTCAACAATATAAATTGCTCAATCAGTGAATTAAATCTCACCCTTGGATGACTACCTAGTGAACCCGATCCCTAGACTCTTTAATATTATTGAATTTGTCTTTATTTACATCGCAACTAGTTTTAGCAAACCAAATAAACAACCTTCAAGAAATTGTTACCTTAAGACGGACTTAAATATTAGCAAATAGAATAATTAACTCGCCTCCCTGTAGATTCGACCCTTTCTTACTTCTAGCTACTAGTTAGTTAAGAATAGGATTTATTTTTGATATAGGTGATAAGACTTTATCCTTATCACGCATGAGTGAGGACAAAATGTGCTGGAAAGGACCCGTGTTGATTTGTGGGCAATGTATACAGCTTGGCGAGCTATCATGAGTAACCGCTCCCGACCGAAGGTTTGGGCCGGGGTGTTACAAGTGGTATCAGAGCAACCCTGCGACTGTGTGGTGATAGGAGGAAGTTGTTATACGCTCCTGGAGGCAGTTATCATAAGCTCCATTGTGATCACCCACCTAGCGGAGGAAGATTCTGGGTTAGCGGTTATGCTCCCAGGCGCAACGAGGACACGTTGCGTTCTTCAAGTGCGGGTGATTGTAACACCCCATGGTAATTGAAGAGGTCCATTTATAGGCTTAAATGACTAGTATTTAAAGGGATTAGAAGTACTACTCATATCAACAAAGTGCACTTTCTTTTTTGGTTACCCATGCGAAAGAACTCCATAGTTAAACATGCTTGACTGGGAGTATTCTTAGGATGGGTGACCTCCTGGGAAGGTTTCCAGGATGCGCATGAGTGAGGATAAAATGCGCTGGAAAGGACCCGTGTTGATTTGTGGGTAATGTACACAACCTGGAGAGCTATCATGAGTAATCGCTCCCGACCCAAGGTTTGGGTTGGGGTGTTACAATCAGCCACCAGTGGCACCACTCAGCCCTGCCACCTCTAACCTGCACCACGACGCACCCCAGAAACCTCCAACCATCAGCCAAACCGTCCCCACAACCCTCAACAATCATGCCCTAACCTCCTCCCTTTCACCCGACACAAACAACAACATAAACAACATCTTCACCCTTAACCACCCTCACGACCACCAGTGGCCACTACTACCAACTCCCCCTGACCCGACACAACCAGTCACGACCAACTACCAACCCTAGTTACCCTACCCACGACAGCCATAACACCAATAACAATAACATTCACGGAATCCCCTATTTTCGATCGGCAAGCCGTCGCATAAACCCTAACAAAAGCCACCCACGACCACCCCATAGTGGTCGACTAACCACCCACAAGCCAACCAACCCCACTTCGAGTCCAACAAGTCAAATCAACATGGATAAAACGGTTCCATCGTGTCTAACATTGCCCATGCCCTATCGCGTATTCCCGACCAACCACCGTGCGAACCACTACCCTTAACCATCCCTGACCACCCACGGTGGTCGACGCAAACCCAGTTACCACCCCAACCAAACCCAGGTCAGTCACGATTGAATATGGGTTCATAACCAAGTTTAAACACGTAAAACACCCATAAAACCCCGCCTGAAACTCCCTTTACCCGTGGTCAACGGTGGGTCCTGGTCAATCCCTGGTGGTCCACGGTAATGGTAATAGTCTTAGTTAGTCATACGGTGGTCTAGTTTACGAGTTATAACAATTACAAAATCAATAAATTTTTTATAAGACGGTCTTACCATGAGGCGACTAAAAGATGACGAACTCTTCTTCTTTTCTCCCTTTTAATTCTCCCACTCTTACTTTTATGTGATGTTATGTCTTTATGTGAAAAATAAGGTTTCTTGTTAGGTCATACTATCTATTTATAGTGATAAGGTAGGTCTTATAGAGCATACTAGGAAATTACTATATTATATTATATACTTTCATTTATTATTATTATTATTATTATTATTATTATTATTATTATTGTTATTATTGTTGTTATTATTGTTATTATTATTATTACTATTATTATTGTTACTATTATTATTGTTATTATTGTTGTTATTATTATTGTTGTTATTATTATTATTATTACTATTATTATTATTACTATTATTATTATTACTATTATTATTATTACTATTATTATTACTATTACTATTATTATTATTATTACTATTATTATTATTATTATTATTATTATTATTATTATTATTAGTATTAGTATTATTATTAGTATTAGTATTATTAGTATTATTAGTATTATTATTACTATTATTATTATTATTACTATTATTACTATTACTATTATTACTATTACTATTACTATTATTATTACTATTATTTTTATTATTATTATTATTATTATTATTATTATTATTATTATTATTATTATTATTATTATTATTATTATTATTATTACTACTACTAGTACTACTACTACTACTACTACTACTACTACTACTACTACTACTACTACTACTACTACTACTACTACTACTACGATTACTATTATATGATATGTATATAATATGCTCTATTACACACCCTATTACACGGCCTATGCCAAAATCCCAACTCATTCATTATTTTATTATTTTATTCCGTCTTACAACATAATTATTTATATAATTAATATAATAAAACATATTTTGAAATATAATTTGTAAAACACAAAATGATATTTCCACCGTTAACTAACCATTGAATAAGTCCTAAAATATGGGGTATTACAGTCTTCCCTCCTTAAAAAGAATGTCGTCCCCGAAGTTCACCCACACTTAAAATACTCCACATAATATAACAGTTACACGCTATCAGCATACCTATTACCAATTTCACACTGCAAAATAAAAGACAACAACTAAAATGGTAGTATTACATTCTATCCCCCTTAAAGGAACTTCGTCCTCGAAGTTCGTGGCACACATACAAGCTACTAGTACAAGCAACTACTTTACCGTCCAATTTCAAAAACTCAAAACAACCAACTCATAAAATTTGATTACTTAGCAACTCATTACCCATCTCAACCAACAAACTCAAACCAAAGAGATAATATATAAAGTTAATACTGCATATAACACAATCATTATAATTAACTATAATTATGGCACAAATGGTATGTTCGCTAGGAAGTAAATGATAAGAGTTTTATTATGCAAGGCCGTTTTAATAAATTATTTTAAACTGAGAAAATCGAGACAACAATTATAACTCAACACAAACTTCTCTATTATCAAATAATATGTTATTCAAAATGCCGCAACTACCGAGATTTTACAATCCTACCCCCTTTAAAATTATGGTTACGTCCCCGTAACCTAGGTCACTAATGAAAATATTATACCAAGTCAACATGCCCGAGCTCAAAGACTATAGCAAAACATAGCACAATTGTTTATTTAGCATGATTGGTAACAAATTACTCGTAGTAACATAAATCACAACATACTTTAAAAACACACATTATAAACTAAACTTGTACTTAAATTCCTAGTTATATGTACATTACTAAACTTGCAACAAATCTGCGAAACTTGTTAATGCAGCTACATACATCGATAATCCACAATCATAAGTCAACTTCTAATGAACTTTGATAAGGATAAACACATTACGTGAAACAATAATAACAGTATTAATTGCATATCCTATAACATATTACGGTTTACAACAATTCTAGTATTGCATCATACTCCCTCCATTCAACTTTTATCACCCCACTTCAATATAATACTCCTCTTATTTATTAGAGAAATGGGGTGATAATTGTTGAATGGAGGGAGTACTTATTAGCAATTTTTGTCACTTGTTTTATAACACATGTTACCCCAACATTCTAATCATAAGATCCCATAAACTAATAATTAAATTCATATTATCATAAGTTAAGGATATATTACTCTACTGTACAACTATCATATAATCAACTAATTCAATATTTTGCTATTCTCTTGAAACTCATTTATAAACAACAACAAGTTAAGTGCAGCTAGATCAATAAACTCTTTAAAACATAGAGATTACTCAACATATACTAACCAAGTCAACGTGGTCACATACTAATATATCACACTATCTACCTCGTCTGTTTTATTCTTAATTCTGAATAGAAAATAATTTTTAGTTTTAATTTTTTTTTTAATCCTCATATATACCATTCGTGCAAAGACAGTAAATAAAATATAACATTCAAATTTCAAGATTTTGATCCCAACTTCCTTGTCAACAATCATAACATATGACAATCCCGCAAAAGAAAACAATAATATTAACAATACCAGAATCTATTTCAAATGTTATAACTTATCACATACGTAATCAATTAAACTTTCACACTCAACTCCATCTTTATATAGTTAAGATTCATGTTGTTTACATAGAAAATATTACATAACCTCATGCCGATAGAATTACCAAATATAATATTTTCAGTTTTACCGCATATTAGTGAACATAATATATGTGATCCTATCATTTACATCATGAAAGCACACTATTATAATATACTAGAAGAGTTGTAAAACACAATAATGCAACTTTTTTAAAATCTTGTCGCTAAAGTACACCTTTACAATGTTAGAAAACATGTTATAACTTTAAAAAAAATCACCAATAAATAACCTCTTAATTATTTCTTAAGTTGTTATACTTTTTAGAAAATACATAGAGTTATTAACATATGAGAATGAGAATCAAGTCCATAGCTCAAATAAACAATTTAATATATGGATTTTTACAACTCAAATGGTCTAAAAAGAATTTTATTAGCATATCGGTACAAATGTGAGTCAACTTGCAAAAATCACCATTAAATATTAAGACATCGATATTTAACGTGTCTTATCAATTTAAAAATGTATACGAGTCCTTTAAGCAGAGGAGTTGGAATCATGCATAAATTATAAGTACATATTAAATGAAATTTTTTACAAAATCATAAGTCGAAAATATGACTACAAAGTAACATTATGACCACGGTTCACTAAAACATTTATTTCTCCTAAACTGTAAATCATCTAAGCATGAAACCAGTGGCAAACAAAAGCTAACACACAGGAATATCACACATAAAAATTTCGTCCATAGATAATAAGCAGGCAAAAAACGACAGTCGAAACAATTAGGGGTAAAATATGAGAAATTAATCAAGCTTACAAGCAATCTTCACAATGTTAATACATTGCACTTAATTGTATAACATATGAAAGTAAAAGATACACCAATTGTATAAAACACACATAATAAAAGTTATACCAAGGCCCAAAATTTTAGTAGTACCCCACACTACCCTCCTAAAAAAAACTTCGTTTCGAAGTTTCCGAATAAATACTTTATTAAAACACGATGAATATCTAAAATGGCCAACAATATTAATCCTCCCATTCCCATCATTAAATTGATACCTCTATTGCTATACATACATAGATAAACATGGCTTCGGGGCAACATAGTCCGCATATCACTAGACATGAATTGTTATTTATTTGCACACATTATATGCATCCAACGATTCATAGCATCCAAGGAATTAACATAATCATAGTTTTATCAATATATAAAACTCAATTCAATATATTCGTAAGATGAGTCACAAGCTATGCCAAACAATAAACCTTCACGCTACACACCCCTATGCACATAGCCCAAGGCCAAATTCACAATCATAGTTACCTCAACTCCGCGTCCTGCAACAAGGTTAGAAATTTTTATCTTAAGACAAACAATTGACCCTTAAGACAGAAAATACTTTCTAATTACCCCACTCATTCAATTTATCTCGAGGTGACCAGTTCAAAACTGAAAGGGCCATGGTACTAATTAGGCGCGCATTCCTAACCGTACTAAGAGGGGCTCCTAACAGTTTCTACCCGGTCTTCATTTTATTAGACACATCTTAAGTTCATTTGTTCATTGGTTTAGGCCTGAGGATTGTTTTGCTCTGATACCACTTTGTAACAGCCCTATTTATCCAAGAGCCTTACTAGGCATTCCTAAGTAAATGAAGTTGTTACCATCTCGGATTGACCGTGGTAGTCTATAACAAATTAAGACAAAACGCAGTACTTTAAATAAATAATGTTAAATGACATGATTACATTATCCCAAAATAAATAACTATAAATGAACAAAATACAACTGCATCGGAAACCAAATAAAACGATTATTAAATAGTGTTTGTCCATTCTAGGTGATCTAGACAGGTAAGTAAATGTCATAGCCTCTCGCCCGTCAGCTCCCTTCTAAGCCAGCTCAATTGCCTCAAATTAATCTGCTCCCCAATTATTGGTTCATCACAGGTGTTTAACGACTATACGGTCAACCCAACGGTTGAGTAGGAATATCTAAACAACAAGAACAATACAACAATAAGACAAATCAAATTTGCAAATGCTCAATCCCTTTTGCAACTCCGACATCCACGCATTCTCTCGAGACACCTATCAATATATATATATATATATATCTATATATATATATATATATATATATATATATATATATATATATATATATATATATATATATATATATATATATCTATATATATATATATATATCCCGAGACACCCATATCAATAACCCAAGACACCCATATAAACAATATCAAATCCCAAGACACCCTTTTATATACCACCACCCGTGGTCCGGTTCTTCAAATATTACTCACCACCCTTGGACCGGGCCTTCATACAACAACAATACAAAAAAGCAATACGGATAACAATAATTCAACGGATAAATAATAACGATAATCATCCAACAACCAACATCCAATTCCAATTAATATTCAACTGATAAATTCACCAATACACATTCGAGTTGAGTAGATAACCTAACTCAACAGCAATTATCCAATACGTAGTACAAAGAATAATAATCAAAAGTACTTCACTTCAAATCCGTCACCTAAATACAATATTTATATTTTAATTATTAATTATTCAATTCATTAGTATAAATTAACCAGTTATAATTTATTTACATTAATTATTTTCCTGTGTAAATTATTGTGTGAAACCCACTAAATAATTAAACCCAAATCCCAAACAAACCCGTTTAAAACAACCCCTTTTTATCCCCCACATACACGGTTTAAAAACCGTGTCCATCACCTCCCCTTCTACCACCTAAACCCGGCACCACCGGCCACCACTGGGACCACTCAGCCCTGCCACCTCTAACCTGTACCATGACGCACCCCAACAACTGCCAACCACCAGCCAAACCGTCCCTTCAACCCTCAACAATCACGCCCAAACCTCCTCCCTATAACCCGACATAAACAACACCTTCACCCTTAACCACTCTCACGACCACCAGTGGCCACCACTACAAACTCCCTCTGACCCGACACAACCAGTCACGACCAACTACCAACCCTAGTTACTGATACGATTCCTGGTCAGTGTATGGATTAGGAGTCGAACACGGGTGAGCAAGTTCATGTGGCATCGTTGGCATATTGTTTAAAGAAGGCCCAATATTAAGCTAGATGGTAACGGGTTTGTTAGAGCTGAGTCCGAATTATATGAAGTAATTTAGTTGAATAAAAAATAATCATTGATCAGATTTAGTTGTTAGGTTAAATGAAGATTAAGTTTATATTTTATTAATTGGTTTTTTATTTAAGTTAGGAGTTTCATTAGTTAAGGAGACGATTAGTTATTTAAGGATTGCCTTGTATTCTGTTTTAGGCATTGAACATTTAATAAGAATTCCAGAAATAAAACGATCAAAGATTTTGATCAAAACATCGATTTGAGATTGCACTTCAAATCTCCGTTTAGCAATCGAACAAGGTAGTTCGTTTGTTAGGCCGGCATCATTAGTTCGCATTCAAGGTCGAATAACGAACTAAATATCCTGTTTTATTTCGTTAATTACTGTTACTTTGTCACGCTTATCACGTGACAAGTTTTAAGTTCGTTAATGTTATTTACTTGCTTCCGCATTTGTATCATCTGGTATCAGAGCTTCGGCTCTTGATCCTAGAGGGTGACAATGAATTTTGATGACCCTGAATTTCTCAATAATTTAAGAGAGGCTCTAAGGAACCTCCCCGAAGGTGGACCACGGTGGCAGCCAAGGCGAGGAGAACCACCTCGTCAGGTGGATGAATTCAAGATCACTGAACTCCCGGAGTTCGAGGGTAGCACCGATCCAGAGGACTATCTAGAATGGGAATGAAAGATAGAGCGTATGTTCGAATTCATGGATTTATCTGACGAAAAAAGTTGCAAATACTCTATCTTGAAGTTGGTAAGAAACGCACCCTTGTGGTTCAAGAATCTCAAGGGAAGGCAAGAATAAAATTAGTTCCTGGGAGGAACTCAAAAGAAAATTGCGTAAAAGGTTTGTACCCAAATATTATAAGATCGATCTATATAAGAAAATTGCGGGATTAACTCAGGATAGTTTATCGATAACCAATTATATTTCGGAATTTGAGAAACTAACATTAATTTGTGAAATTTATGAAATTGAGGAACAAAAGATGGCAAGATTTTGCAGGGGATTAAACCGTAATATTGGTAATGTTGTAGACTTGCAGCCGTACGCTTCTTTTGATATGTTGTGTACCCTAAGCCTAAAAGTTGAGTCTCAGTTAAAGGCTACTGTAGTTGCTTCAGAACTGAGTTTTTCAGGTAAGTGGGATGGTCAGCGGCAGGAGATGGCTGGTCCAAGTACAAACACGGGTACCAAAACAGTACCACCAGTACAAGGGAGGCCATAAGTGAAGGGGAAGGAGCTGGATTTTTGAAAATTTGTTGCTTTAAATGCCAAGGGTTCGGGCACTTTCAAAGTGAATGTCCAAACAGACGAACTTTTACTTTACTGGAAGCCATCAGTTTGCGTGATGGGTTGCAAGATGAGGCACCTAAGGAGGATGGGATATTCGAAGTCAGTGCATAGGAGGAAAACGAGACAGTGACTTATGAAGCTCCTATTTATGATACGTCCTTGGTTTTGCGACGTATGTTGCATTCAGCAATGGAAACAAGGGAAGAAAAGCAGCGGGGTCAGCTTTTTCACACCAAGTGCTCGGTCCAAGATCGATGGTGTAGTGTTATTGTAGACGGGGGTAGTTGTACTAACATGGCATCAACTAAGTTAGTCGATAAACTGGCATTAATTACTTCACCTCATCCAAAACCTTATTCATTGCACTGGCTCGGGACTGTAATAATGTCAGAGTTACAAAGCAGGCTAGGGTGAATTTTGTCATGGGACCATATGAAGATGAAGTACTTTGTGACGTCGTTCCAATGGATGCTTGTCATCTATGATTGGGTCATCCATGGCAGTATGATAGAGATGTTGTACATCAAGGAAGAAGCAACATGCTTTCTTTGTTAAAAGAAAAAAAAAAGATTATTTTGAAACCTATGTCACCCGCCAGTATCCGTGCCATACACTCGTCTCAAGGAAAGAAGGCTGGTTATACTTTGTTCACTAGTAAAAGGGAGGTAGAGCAGGCTCATCACAATGCGGGTTTTGGTTACACTCTCATGGCAATAGCACGGGCAGAGCAGTAGCAGGAAAGTAGTGCAAAGGCCGACCTTGGTATGCTGCTGGAAGAGAACAAGGGTGTATATCCGATTAATGTATCATCTGGATTACTCCATGTGCAAGGCAGAAAACTCATACCTGGAGCTCTGTTACTTGATAAAGCAGCACATCGAAGTGACCCCAGAGAGACTAAGGAGTTACAGCTGCAAGTGGTCTGGAACGGGAGTTAAAGCTTGACGCTCAAATGCCTTATAGTAAGGATATTCCAAGCTCACCTGAGATTTGCGTTTCAGTCCAAGTCCAAGTCCAAGCTAAGCCATTGTATCATGGTTTTTGATCCTGGAGGAGGGTGTTTTGGTTCCAAAGGTTGATTTATTCTACCAGAATTGAGGACAATTCCGTCTCAAGAGGGAGGGGATGATACGATTCCTTGTCATTGTAAGGATTAGGCGTCGAACACGGGTGAGCAATTTCATGTGGCATCGTTGGCATATTGTTTAATGAAGGCCCAATATCAAGATAAGCGGTGACGGGTTTGTTGAGCTGAGTCCGAATTATAGGAATTAATTTAGTTGAATAAAAATTGATCATTGATCAGATTTAGTTGTTAGGTTAAATGAAGATTAAGTTTACATTTTATTAATTGGTTTTTTATTTAAGTTAGGAGTCTCATTAGTTAAGGAGACAATTAGTTATTTAAGGATTGCCTTGTATTCTGTTTTAGGCATTGAAGGTTTAATAAGAATTCCAGAAATAAAACGATCAAAGGTTTTGATCAAAACTTCGATTTGAGATTGCACTTCAAATCTCCGTTTAGCAATCAAACAAGGTAGTTCGTTTGTTAGGCCGGCACCATTAGTTCGCAGTCAAGGTCGAATAACGAACTAAATATCCTGTTTTATTTCGTTAATTACTGTTACTTTGTCACGCATATCACGTGACAAGTTTTCAGTTCGTTAAAGTTAGTTACTCGCTTCCGCATTTGTATCAGTTACCCTACCCACGACAGCCACAACACCAATAACCACAACATTAACGCAATCCCCAATTTTCATTTTCTGGCAAGCCGTCGCACGAACCCTAACAACAGCGACCCACGACCACCCGAAAGTGGTTGACTAACCACCCACAACCCAACCAACCCCAGTTCGAGTCCAACAAGTCAAAGCAACGTGTATACAACGTTTCCATCGTGGTTAACATTACCCATGCCCTATCGCGTATTCCCAACCAACCACCACGCGAACCACCGTCCTTGACCATCCACGGTGGTAGACGCAAACCGAGGTACCACCCAACCAAACCCAAGTCAGTCACAATTGAATATGGGTTCATAACCATGTTTAAACACGTAAAACACCCATAAAAACCCGCCTAAAACTCCCTTTACCCGTGGTCCCTGCTGGTCAACGGTGGGTCCTGGTCAATCCCTGATGGTCAACGGTCATGGTGACGGTCTTAGTTAGTCATATGGTGGTCTAGTTTACGAGTTATAACAATTACAAAATCAATACATTATTTTATAAGACGGTCTTACCTTGAGGCGAATAAAAGATGACGAACTCCTCTTCTTTTCTCCCTTTTAATTCTGCCTCTCTTACTTTTATGTGATATTATGTCTTTATGTGAAAAATAAGGTTTTTTATTAGGTCATACCATCTATTTATAGTGATAAGGTAGGTCTTATAGAGCATATTAGGAAATTACTATATTATATTATATTATATTATATTATATTATATTATATACTTATCATTATTATTATTATTATTATTATTATTTTGCTAAAAGTTAATCATTTTATTTCAAGAAGAAATAAAACTACAATTTTGCAAGAATATCACACTAGAGAACAACTCGAGAAAGAGATCCCGAGTAAACCAAGTTCTCTTTAAGAGCAAAGCTTATCAATCTTGACTCTAGACTGCCTCCTCATATACATCCTAACTGAAACTATAAACTTTACACTATCAATTATAGACTTAACAGAGTATTCCTGACTCCCAAAAATGCGTGCATTACATTCCATCCAAAGCCTATAAGTAGCAGCAGCAAGGACAGTCCTATACCAGGCAGTAGGCTAGCCAGATTTACTCCTATGATCAAAACTCCATTTCATCCCTTCCACCAAACCAGAGGTCTGAACAGCAAGCTGCTGCCAATGTTGCAGACCAGTCCAGACTGCCTAAGAAAAGGAAAAGCTGAAAAAGAGATGTTGATGAGTCTCATTTTCCTGCTTACATAGGCAGCCTCTGTTTGCCAACTGAAATCCTCTCATCTATAGATTATCCACATATGCCAGTTTTCCTTGAGCTACAAGAATAGCAATAAGCCTGTGACTAGGAACAATACTAGAGTGGGATAACACCTAATGCCAATTTTCCTGATCAGGAATCTTTAAAAGATGATCATAAACAGTAATGGTCTGGAATTTACCCCCTGTTCCCCAGAACTCCAAAAGACCTTTGGCAACCCGAATGGAGCCAGAATTGTTTAGCAAGAAGTCCCTAGCTGTTAAAAGGCCCTTCAAACTGCCAGAGAGTTGAGTTTTAGAAGTAAGAGACTAGATGCTATCAGTCTTTAAAACATAATACTGATGCTATCTAGCCCAGAGACCAACAAGAGGGACTGATAATTTCCATATCCAGTACAACAGTAGAGCAATGTTCCAAATATACACATTTTTAATGCTGGACCCTCCTTTCTTAAGAGGGGCATAGATATGAGCCCAACTTTGGAACTGAAGCTTCCTTTCCCCTTCCTAAATTCCCAAAAAAAAAAAATTCCTGCTAAGCTTAGAAATTTTTTGAAGAACAGCTTGAGGAAGCAAGATACTAGAGCACCAGTATTTTTCAATCCCAAAGATGACTGAATTGATTAGCTCAACTTTCCCAGCATAAGAAAGAGTTTTGGCAGACCAATGTTGCATTTTCTTCTGAATTTTGATTAGGAGGTTATCAAACATATTAAGAGAATATCTAGTAGTTCCAAGAGGAAATCCCAAATATTTGAAGGGGAACTCACCAACAGTAAAACCAGTTTTAGCTAGGATTTCAGCTTTGATATCGTGAGAGACACCTCCAAAAAATATACCAGTTTTCTCCATATTAGCATGTAAACCTAAGACCAAGGCAAAGTCAGTTAAAGCTTTTTGAACAGCTTTCACTAAGTGTACATCACCTCGGATAAACACCATCAAATCATCAGCAAAAATTAAATGAGTTTAGTTGAATTTGCAACACTTGGGATGGAAAAAAACTGAGTCTTGCTGGCAAAGAGTTCTCAAAGATCTGGACAATATTTCCATGCTTAGAACAAAGAGATAGGGAGAGAGGGGGTCCTCTTGCCTAAGCCCACTCTTACCAGGGAAAAATCCAGTCAAGCCTCCATTAAGTTTTAGAGAAAACAAAGTACTAGTAATACACGCAAGTATCCATTTGATAAACTGCTCAGGGAAACTAAACTCATAAAACATTCTTTCTACAAAGTGCCAATGCAAGGAATCAAAAGCTTTTCGAATATCTACCTTGATTAGGCACCTAGGAGAGAGGAGCTGTTTATTATACCCTTTAACCAATGCTTGAGATAACAAGATGTTTTCATGGATGCTTCTTCCTTTAATAAAGGCAGCCTACTCTTCACCAACAATACCAGGGAGCACTTGTTGCAGTCTAGTAGTTAAGATTTTGCTTATGGTTTTATAGAAAACTGTACAACAAGAGATAGGCCTAAAGTCCATGACACTACTAGGAGTGTCTTTCTTGGGGATAAGAGAAAGAATAGTTGAGTTAGCTAGCTTTGCCATTTTACCCGTCCTAAAAAAACTTTGAACAGCCTTACAAAAATCACTAGCAATAATACTCCAAGCTGATTTAAAAAACCCAGCAGAGAAACCATCAATCCCTGGGCTACTATTAGAGTCCATACTAAAGACAACAGCTTTAATTTCATCTGTAGTGATAGGCTGGATAAGACCAATTTTCTCCTCATCAGTAACAGTGGGGCCAGAAGAGACATTATCAAACTCTACAATATCAGCTGCACAATGCTGATAATAGTCATGAAAGGCTAACCCAACTTTGTCTAAACCTTGTTGATCAACACCATTCCTATCCTTGATGGTCCCAATAACCTGTTGATGTTGCCTTTCAGAGATTTTAGCAAAAAAATATTTAGCGTGCCAGAGTTAGATAACTGAATGTGCCTGATTTTAGCTCTTTGCTTCATCATCATCATCGTCGTCGTCGTTGTCGTCGTCGTCGTCATCATCATCATCATCATCATCATCATCATCTTCATCATTATTATTATTATGTTTTTTTTTATTATAAGGATGCGCGCAGCTTTCATTAAAAGAAAAATAAAAATTTACATGAAATTGGTGGGGAGCCGAGAAACAAGCTAGGCTCCCACACCCTTAGCAACAACAAAGCTAAGTCTAGTAAAAATGTAATCGGCCACCCGAGCCCCCGCATCCTGAGATACCGAGAATTTCTGGATTCGCTTGAACAAGGCAACGGCATCCGAACCCAGCTCTCCAAGTGATGAGAAAGAAAAGGGAAGGAAACCATAACCCGCTGCCGCACACAAATCCCCGTACTTAGCACACTTACGCTGCGCAGCATCAGCAACAACCCGGCCAAGCACAAAATCCGTCATCCCAGTCTGAGTCAAAGGAGAAGACCTTGTCAAGTCAACGCACACATCACGTCCTCTGTCCCAAGAATAAAGCAGCAAATCCGCAGGACGAAGAGAACCCCTATGCCCGTCAACCAAACCGATATCAACCTCCCTTCCCGCAGAAATACCCGATCTATAGCAGATGTCGAAGAGAGTGTCACGGACGAGGTTATGCTGATGTTTAACGCCCACAGTACCAGTACAAGAGACAGCGTGGTCCCCAAAAACATCATCAACAAAAACCCGAGAGCAAGCTGGACAGGGCCTAGAGTGTAACACCCCCATACTCCAAGTGCCTTACCAGGACCACTCAGGTATAAGGATACTACCATCTCAGTTACCCGAGGCATGATAATCATAAGACAATGAAGAAATATACTTTATTGAATAAGTTTAAGTGATTACATAATAAAACCAACTGTAAGCAAAATACAACTGTTCTCAAACTATAAACCAACCGAAAGGAACTGTCCTAATAAACACAAATGAAGACTAAAGACTCGACATGTGATGACTCCATCCCCTAGATCCCACGCGTATCCAAGATATACCGCTAAGCAACTCGCTCACCACCCCGAATGGATCACCACAGTTTTTAAAACATTTAAACGGGGTCGGTACTAATCACACAATTCAATATACATCAACAATAAGATAAACAGACACTGACTTAATGTCACACACACAACCACACCAATTCCAATAATCTCAATCACCGATCGTCCACTTTGGACCCGACCACCCCCGATGGGGGACCGTAGCCGTACCCACCAAATCCCCGCTCATCATACCGAGCGATAACCCCGTCCCATTAATGTGCACATCCCCTTCCGTGGCGGGTTCCACGAAGGGCGAAACTAGGGCGTGAAGCCACTCCCGCAAGTGACTCCACTCGGCCGAGAACGCATCTCGAGAACCATAGACAACCAATCACAATCACAACATCAACAACCATCCGAATCTATCAAAGAATGTACAATCACAATCACAGTCGTCACAATACAATTACTATATCAAACAATCAATCTCACACATCAACAATCATCCCATTATGGGACTAATACGAGTAGGAAATCCGACACGGAAAGCATAATTATCGACGGTCTCTACAATTTGTATTAAAAAGGCTCTTCTACAAAACCTCCTCCTATCATACAAACATACAAACACTACCGAATCACAATCTACACAAAACCCCCAAATCCCTAAATTAGGGTTTAACCAAATTAAAGGAAAGACAATAAAAGGGTACATAGATCTTACCCTCGACGCAAGGAACTCAACGATATAACCAACGACGAGAACTGACCTTCCAAACTCCGGGTATTGCTAATAATGCGATTAGGATGAAGAACTTGCTTGCTTTCTCTCTTAAACAGTAATTTAGGTTTTGCCAAAGTGATTTAGAATAATGACGACAAAGCTTTTATACCTTAATCGCATAATTAACAAAACCCGTAAACCCGGCTACTCGATCGAGTATCTAAGGTACTCGATCGAGTACCCCCTTACTCGATCGAGTACCCACGTTACTCGATCGAGTACCCAACAGGTCAGAAACTTTTATAGAACGCAACTCACCCTTACTCGATAGAGTAAGGCCTACTCGATAGAGTACCCAGAGACTTATAAATACGGAGTATTACAGTCTTCCCTCCTTAAAAAGAACTTCGTCCCCGAAGTTCAACCCATACTCTAAAAACAAACATACTAACTCGATCAAGACACAACAACGTGTCTAAGAACTCAAAACGAAACTCCAACCCAAACATGAACTCGTAACGCCAACTCCACTAACTATTCCTACCTCCACAACATGGCTCACGATACCGTATCTACCACATATATATATCTCACACGACACTAACTCCATTCATGACCAACTACCATCCTCTAACGCTGCTAGCTCCATAATATTATCCACTATCAAATCCAATAGCAAGACACTCATAGACATCAAACGGAATGTTACATTCTACCACCCTTAAAAGGAACTTCGTCCTCGAAGTTTACTCAGACTCATAACATCATCCTCCAACCACAACACTATATAAAATATTCTCATACTCCGAAGCATTACACTACTACCAGCACGGCCATGGCCTTTTATAAGTATCATCCATAAAACAAATCCCTCCTTTACGCTACGCTAACACTCTACTTCCAATTATATTACCGCATGCACCACCATGAAACCCTCTTTTATTGCATCCTACTCCTCTTAAGACAAATGTTACGTCCTCGTAACTCACTAATACTAAATCCTTAGCTATATTCTCTCATTATCCTCATTACCACCACATGTCAAAGATAACCGCCTATAACCTCATTTCCATAACCACTCCTATTTCTCAAGGCTCTCTTACTTCGACAGTTCCCATACTTCAAATCAATCTGCACACCCCTAACCTATACCATAAGGCTCGTAGCAAAATCACCATACTAACTCTCCATTATCACTGCAAACCAACATACCTCGCTATGTAAAGCACTTATCTTCCAGAAGCATAACTCCCGATCCACACTCGTTACGTACACTCACACTAGATCCTCAAGTTCTTTCCTTCATTACCGCAAAACTCATACACAACTTAACATGACACTATTTCCCCCAACACCCTACACTCACTGCCTCAACAAAGGATTATGAACCACCTGCATCTTTCAGGTCATTACCACACATGTTTTACGAATCACTTGCCATTACCATGTCCACTAAAGCCTTATCTAGAACAAGATCAAAATTACTGTAACAACCTCTCACAACCGCGTCTCATCAACAGAATATCATTATACCATGACAACAACGAAAACATATACAACTCTATTTCATACCATACTCTACCCTGATTCTCAAACTTAAACTGGTAAAGAAAACATCAATAACAAAAGAACTGTCTATCTCGTACAAACCGAAACTCACAGGAGCAACATCAAACAAAACAACAATCTATGTATTACTTGGTATGCACTTTCAAAACTCGTATCATAAACATCTCGCCTACTCCACCACAACCGGTGACGGCATCACAACACCGCCACCAACAGCCACACCGCAGTGCGAAAATACCCGCATCACAACACTAAATATCGTGCCCGGATCACCACCCGAGGCACAACAACCACATCGATAGACATCACAACTGCATACAACTCCCATAAACACTGACTCAGAATAACTTTTCAGACAAGAAAAACTTACTCAAATCCACTTTACTAAATCATAACACAACATATTTTATGAATTAAACAGATAATAACCTCGTGAATATCATCCCCTTACCATATCACAGATTGACATGTATCATGAATACAGACAAGCATAACTAGTCATGCCAAATCAGTCAAATTATTACCCTTTTTAAACATCATTCCATTACGTTCTCGTATCCAACATGTATTACAGAAAATTCAGATAACAACATTATAACTATCACACCATACCGCCTCTCGTGAGGTCACAACCTTACACAAACATTTATAGACATCATAGACCCATAATCACATCCAACTAGTCAATCCTGATCACGTAAGTTACCACTCGATAAGGTTACCTGTCGCCCGAGCTTAACTCATATGCCCCTCATAATATATTTTCCCGCTCGCATAACCATCAGCTCATGCCAAGTATAACCATACCATTAATATTCAACCACTAGCGCTCGCCTCATATAACCACATCTTATACTTTCTTACTAACATTCATATCAATCCGGCCTTTACAAAATCAACCTCTCTAAGACTGCTGTCTTTCTTATCTATCCTCACCCTTAACCACTAGTGACAACACCACAATACCACCACTGCTCGTATATCAAACCTCTTACACTCATATCAAAATAACACGGTTTTTCTCCTATCTTTGGTTAACATCCCAAATAACGAACATCAAACCCATCAACAAAATTACCTCAACATTATACCCAATCTTTTGTCTTATTTGTATTGTCATCCAACTCTCCACCAAATATCTCGTATCCTGCCAATACTCCACCAACTTATTACTCCCTTAATTCCTCGAAACTCATTATCAATCATGTTGTCCTGAAACTTCTATATAATCATTAACTAATATCCTCATGATAATATCATAAATCTCGACGATTCCTTACTTCTATATCACATAACTCTGGTCAACATTTTTCTCAGCTTACTTCTATCCTTCTTTTCTCTTTACACTCAACAATAACAATTAATAGCTCAACTCCTTATTCCTTCTAGCTAACGCTTTAGTGCTGCAATTACCTTTTTGTTGCTCCAACACTCAAATTCCATTATTTTCTACCGACATCATCTCACTCTTTCTTACCATGGATCTTCTCTTATTATGCTATCACTCACACTTGCCACTAATCTATCCATAAAATCAACGTTCACTGTCCAAACAATTGCATCTCCTTTGTACCTCTCTAGAAATCAGAATTCATTTAATACCGTTAATTTCCCAAGGAAATCCCACAGTGGTTTCACCTCTTAATAAACCAAAATCTCCCCAAACTCCCTCACTGTCTACAAATCCACCTCGCGACATGTCTCCACAAAGTTCACTATATACCCCTCTTCTCAACCCCTTTAAAACGAACTTTCACTATGTATATTCTTAACCCACACGACTCCTAACCATCCCCCTCCATGATTCTTTACACATCTCAAGCTGCCACCATTTGCGTCCTTCATTTCAATCTTTTCATTCTCACGTTCCATAAACTCACACCATCCCTTGCCCACCTTCATTTACTTTTACATTACCCAACATACAAACATATCGCTCATCTCATCTCACAAAACATGCTCTATGTCTCAATAAA
The DNA here is from genome assembly GCF_048544455.1 of Silene latifolia. Taxonomy (NCBI): domain Eukaryota; kingdom Viridiplantae; phylum Streptophyta; class Magnoliopsida; order Caryophyllales; family Caryophyllaceae; genus Silene; species Silene latifolia. The sequence continues at coordinate 453,191,276 of NC_133538.1, forward strand.
CCATACCAATCTTCCTTTTCTTTTTCCACTATTTATCACAACACATATAACTTATGTCCTCCCACCGAACTCCTACTCACCACAGGTGTCACTCACTTCACCATAAGATTGGGTAACTTACGTATCAAGACCAACATACATGTAAAACAATGCATAAAGAAGCAAAATAACATCTTTGAATTTAACATAATATGCAACGAAGTCAAAAGGGTAAGCATATGACCCAAAACAGGGGTCACTAGATCGAGTACAGGCCACTCGATCGAGTAAGAGACTTACTCGATCGAGTAGGTGAAGATCAGAAGCACGTAAAACAAATCACCAGGGCCACTCGATCGAGTAACTAACGTACTCGATCGAGTGCCCCCTTACTCGATCGAGTACCAAGGATACTCGATCGAGTACCCCAATTCTCAAGACATCCAGTTTTCGTAAAACAGTCATAACTCACTCATTTCTTGGTCGTTTTGGGCGTGTGACCTATCGTTAGAATCGTAAAAGGACAAGCTATCACCTCCAATTGGAATCACATCAAAATCATTTATGAATCTCAAGTTATAACAGTTTAAAGACAACTTTGCTGTAATCAGATGACGTAACTATTTGATTTTTACTTCCAAACAGCTTAAACAACAACCAAGCAAACAAAACCAGTCCAAAACTCATAAAACCAGTATTCATAATCATATGTTACTATTTTCAAAAGCCAAGCAACAACATTCATCATGCACATAGCTTATCTTACTTGCCAATTATGACTTACCCACATGTTTTTATTCTATCACTTTTCGTAAACAAAATCACAAATACATGACATCAAGTCCCCTATTCACATGTTACTACCACGATGATTCATCTTTTTCCACTAATTCATCCATCATACCACATATTTATCCACCATATTCGTTCAACATATTCACTTAGCACATGTTCAATTCACACTCCCAACCTTCTGTACTTTTACTCAACACGACAACAACCACATGTATACTTACACATCGCTTTATATATATATAGACAAAACACTTTTCCTTACATAATTATAACATGCCAAATTACATGTATCAATCCTTATACTTTCATGCTTTACAATCAACCAACATACAATTCACGTCATCATCATCTTTCAATTCAGATCCCCCATCCTCCACATGCATGCATCCATCAATTCATACAACATACTACTACATAGATACACACAACACACAATAAGCACATAACGATCCCGACACATATCCCATGGTGACCGGTTCAAAATTGTAGGGCGAGTTCGCGACTTTAGGACGTCTCCCAAGTCTTTGCATTAGCTCCTACAACCTTTACCCCGGGTTCATTTTAATTGACCCCCTAGATTCATTAGATTCATTGGTTACAGGTTTCAGGATCGTCTCTCTGATACCATTTGTAACACCCCCATACTCCAAGTGCCTTACCAGGACCACTCAGGTATAAGGATACTACCATCTCGGTTACCCGAGGCATGATAATCATAAGACAATGAAGAAACATACTTTATTGAATAAGTTTAAGTGATTACATAATAAAACCAATCGTAAGCAAAATACAACTGTTCTCAAACTATAAACCAACCGAAAGGAACTGTCCTAATAAACACAAATGGAAGACTAAAGACTCGACATGTGATGACTCCATCCCCGCTAGATCCCACGCGTATCCAAGATATACCGCTTAAGCAAATCGCTCACCACCCCCGAATGGATCACCACAGTTTTAAAACATTTAAACGGGGTCAGTACTAATCACACAATTCAATATACATCAACAATAAGATAAACAGACAAAATAATCGTCACACACACAACCACACCAATTCCAATAATCTCAATCACCGACTGTCCACTGGACCAGCCCCGCCATGGGGGACCGCACCGTACCCACCAAATCCCCGCTCATCATACCGAGCGATAACCCTGTCCCATTAATGTGCACATCCCCTTCCGTGGCGGGTTCCATGAAGGGCGAAACTAGGGCGTGAAGTCACTCCCGCAAGTGACTCCACTCAGCCGAGAACGCATCTCGAGAACCATAGATAACCAATCACAATCACAACATCAACAACCATCTGAATCTATCAACAATGTACAATCACAATCACAGCCGTCACAATACAATTACTATATCAAACAATCAATCTCACACATCAACAATCATCCCATTATGAGACTAATACCGAGTAGGAAATCCTACCCGAAAGCATAATTATCGAGACGGTCTCTACAAATTTGTATTAAAAAGGCTCTTCTACAAAACCTCCTCCTATCATACAAACATACAAACACTACCGAATCACAATCTACACAAAAACCCCCAAATCCCTAAATTAGGGTTTAACCAAATTAAAGGAAAGACAATAAAAAGGGTACATAGATCTTACCCTCGACGCAAGGAACTCAACGATATAACCAACGACGAGAACTGACCTTCCAAACTCCGGGTATTGCTAATAATGCGATTAGGATGAAGAACTTGCTTGCTTTCTCTCTTAAACAGTAATTTAGGTTTTGCCAAAGTGATTTAGAATAATGACGACAAAGCTTTCATACCTTAATCGCATAATTAACAAAACCCGAGAAAACTCCCCGTAAAACCCGGCTACTCGATCGAGTATCTAAGGTACTCGATCGAGTACCCCCTTACTCGATCGAGTACCCACGTTACTCGATCGAGTACCCAACAGGTCAGAAACTTTTATAGAACGCAACTCACCCTTACTCGACAGAGTAAGGCCTACTCGATAGAGTACCCAGAGACTTATAAATACGGAGTATTACATAGAGACCGTGAATAACGGAACACCCAGACGATACCCAAGCACACTACGGTAAGTCCTCCCATTCATAGTCTGACCCAACTCCGAGATAGGAACCGCACGCAACCAATCAGAGGAGTGGGAACCCTGCTAAGACTGCCACAAAGCAAGCTAGCGAGGTGTCAAAGAGAAAACAGACTCTGAGGCCGCAGCAACCGTCGCGAAATAAATGTCTACCAATTTCTTCATAAGTTTGGGGGCAGCAATTTCACTAGGATTACCTAAGATACCAAAGCCTGTAATCGCAGTAAAACCCTGCGCGGCATCATCAAAAGCAGGGCCATCAGCTACAATACTAGAAGGACCGAGTAGTTTAGCCTGCATATCAGCAGACTGCAAACGGGACGCAATAAAAGCATAATGTAAAACATCCCCTACCGCATAGACACCAAGACCACTAAGATGAAAGGGGAAAGTAGCAAGGCGCCACTGCCAATCCCCAAAACCCGGACCAGGCGCGGTGACGATGCGTTCCAAGCTGGAATGAAGAGCAGCAACAAAAGGGAGATGGATGGACCCAAAACACTAGGGGAGCAAGTACGAAGGGAGAAATAGAGCTTAGAAATACCAGTACAAGCTCGAAGTAGAAGTAACTCACATTGCGGGTCCTTAATCCTCGCAATCAAGTCCATTAGCTCAATGGTCTTAGTTACTCTCCTCGCCACAATCTCACTGCCAAAACCAGGGCAAGTACTAACAGGTCCACCCAAAACTGTAACGCCCCGCACGGGCCGAGCAATAGAAGGGGGGAAAACCCCAGGGAGCCGACTCTGAGGATCCTTAACAGGCCAAAAGACCTCCGTCTTGGAGACATTAAGGTGCAGACCAAAACGGGGGCCATCCTCCATAATCAAATCCAAGACCTTTCCCACCTCCAAAGTATCCCTCACAATGGTGCCATCATCCAAGTACCATGCCTGCATAGTGAGGTCAAAAGTGTCCCGGATTTTGCATACTAAGGGATGCAAAAACAAAGCGAAAAGCAACGGCCCCAAAGGATCACCCTGCTGGACACCCTGACAAGACCACAAACAATGCTCCCTATAAAAAAGATGGGTAGGCTTGGAATAACAAAACTCCACCCAACGGGAAAGAACCGGGCAACGTCGGCGGACTTCCTGAAGCATGGTCGTACGATCAACAAGGTTGAAAGCATTCTGGAAATCAACCAGCAACATGGAAAGTCCCACCTCAGCACCCCGAGCCTCTATGAGCCGATTCAAGGCATGCAAGATAGCCTCTCCTCCACCGGACACACCCACCCTAAACTGTAAACCAGCAAAGTAAGATGACAAAGAAGGACCCACCATAAAAGCACCAACCTTAGAGACAAGCCATCTCCGGACAGTGCCAACAGTAATAGGATGGACCCCACCACCTGGTTTAACAAGCGACGTGAGAGAAGCGCTGGCAATGTACTCACCCAAAACAAGAGGGCACCGACCCTCAAGAAATAGATTAACCACCCTAGTAATAGAAGTGATCAACTCATTAGAGACAGCCACAACAGCGCCACTCAAACAATCCATAAGGTGCTGGGCACGAAAACCATCCTTCCCACAAGAAGTACCACGAGTGAAACTCCGAATCACATCCAAAACCACTGACTCAGAGGCAACCAGAGGATGAAGATCCCCAGATAAAGGAGGCAATGAAGGAGGTGGGGCGACATGATGCTTCTCATGCAAGGCCACAAGAGTGGCATCGGAGTAGGGGGCGACTACATAGGAAGAAAGCACCCGAACAGCAGCAGTATAGTGACCATCAGAAATCTTCCGCCGACATTGACGGAGGTTAAGCTCACCCAAATCCAGATCCTCCTCCACATGAAACAAAGAAGGGCCCTCATCAAAACACTCCTGCAACAGCTACAAACACCCCCCCCCCCCCCCCACCCCCCTCCAGGTACCCCCCAAGCAAGGATAGCCCTATCAATACTTTCCTCCTGACGCTGGCGCCGAATAGCAGTCCTACACTCAACATTACTCTGAGGAGCGAAAGTCCTAAGCAGATACAGTGGCAAAACAAGTAAACGAATCCAGCGGGAGAGATCACTACGGGAATCAGCCACATCATCCAGAGCTCCTTTCAAAGCCCAAGCAAACCCAAGACGACACTTAGGAGGAATAGACTTTACAGTGCGGAGGCCCAAACAGTAAACGATCAAGAGAAGATATAGACCACTGAACAAGCTCAACACCATCATAAGAAGAAACCGAAGTAGAGGGAGCTAAAGGTCTCGAAATACCATAAATATGAAAACTGTAGAGGCCATCAACACGCTCCGGAGCCAACACAATTTCACCCCGACTATGTCAACATCTAGCACGAGTGGTACGGGTCATAAAACACACCTCACACAACCAGAGCCCCATCCATCTCAAAACACTCTCGTCATTAGAATTAACAGTCAAACTATCGGTAAGAGTCTGACGCGTAAGTTCCAACGCACCATTCTGGCAATGTCGGTCCTGAAAATGTTTTTGCCAAGCAGCCTTAGTAAGGCCCTTACCAAAACCATCCCGACACGCATGAAGACTCGAAAAAGGACAATGAAACCGCACAAGTTCAGGCGTGACGGAAGAACCCCTCCTCCTACCTGCACGAGAACCAATATAGCCACCAAGAAGATAGCCGAGATGTGCGGGCAGGGCAGCAAGCATAGGTAAGTGACCGGAGCTCCGGCGAACCCACAAGCATCACACACCAAAACCCACGGCAAAAAACGGCCCTAAACACGAACAAACCCCAACCACAAACACTCACGGCAATGCGCTGCCACTGAACCACCACGGTCAGGCCACAGGACAGCAGCAAATGCCGACAAGGCTACCAGCAGAAAAGTGCAGCAGTACACTGACCGGAAAACCCAAAAAAAAACAAAAAAAAGGGAGAAATGGAAAACCAACCGGCAGCAGTAGAGTAACGTGCAACAGTACACCAGCGACGGGAGGGTAGTATCTAGCCGGCAGAAAACCTCACTCCGACAAGATCAAAGGGCCACAACCACCACTAACCCAAACCGAAGTCGAAAACCCGAAAACCCGAGATCGCATTCCCGCAAATGAACAACACAGTCAAATCCGATGAACGTCGCCGGAGATAGTTGGTTGTTTGTTGATGGTAAGGACGACCTAGACTAACAGGAACAGACGACCGAACCCTAAAACTGAAACAAAAAGAAAGAGAAGAAAACCCTAAACGCTCTAATAGAAAACCAACAGTGAAGAAAGCCCTAAACAAGACAAAGACGACGGCGTCGTGAGGATGCCGACGGTGAAGGAAGGTCGGCGGCGACGTGAGGTGGCCGTCCAGCAAGGTGATCGAAGCAGCGAAGATGATGATCGCAAAACGCAAATCGCTCTCCCTGTCTCTCTCTCAAAAAAATTCTTATTATTATTATTATTATTATTATTATTATTATTATTATTATTATTATTATTATTATTATTATTATTATTATTATTATTATTATTACTATTACTATTACTATTACTATTACTATTACTATTATTATTATTATTATTATTATTATTATTATTATTATTATTTTTAGTAGTAGTAGTAGTATCAGTATTAGTATTAATATATTATATGTATATAATATGCCCTATTACACGCCTTATGCCAAAATCCCGACTCATTCATTATTTTATTATTTTATTCCGTCTTACAACATAACTATTTAATTAATTAATATAATAAAACATATTTTGAGATTAATTTATAAATCACAAAATGACATTTCCATCGTTGACTAACTATTGACCAAGTCCTAAAATACGGGGTATTAAAGTCTTCTCTCCTTAAAAAGAACTTCGTCTACGAAGTTCACCCACACTTAAAGATACTCCACATAATATTACACTTACACGCTATCAACATACCTACTACCAATTTCACACTGCAAAATAAAAGACAACTAAAATGGTAGTACTACACCAACTACAATTAATTTGTACAATAAAATGGCAGTGAGATACATAGTGTAATAAAGGATAAGGAATATAATAGGCAGACGAGGCGGAGGCATGTTAAGAAATAAGAGAAAGAAGGAGGATGAGTAGAAAAATGGGAGGCTGATGACAGGGAGAGAAATGAGAGAGGAGGGTAAGGAATAAAGAATGGGGCGAAGGGTGAGGAGGCAACAACAACATGAAGAGGACTACAAGGAAGGATATGAAGGAGGAGAATGAAGAAGCGGGGAAGGATAAATTGAAGGAAGATGGGGAGTAGGGGAAGAGAGTTGGAAAAATGAGAGGGGGTTAAGACGGTGGGGGCAAGAATAAAGGGAGAGGGGATGGGAGGACCGGGAAAGTGAAATGGAAAAATGATTAGAAATGGAAGGTGGCGTTGGCTACACTATTATTGAGGAGAAATGGGACAATAGTATTTGATGGTTTCATGCCATGAAATACCCTTAATATTGCTTTTACAAATATTAGCAGTGGGCAATTAGAACCTACACATCCAAGCAACACTGTTATTTCATAACAATAATCCATCCTGTTGGTGGTCTGCAATAATCACTCTATCCTATTAATAATCCCAATTAAATCCAACATAAGCACCATACATTCTAATAACAAACCAACTGATATTTTTTTGAAGTTTATGATGGAATATTTAATAGTTTTTGCACAACCTAGCTGGTATATGTGAAGTTTATGTGTAATATTTTCAAGTGATGAATCAAGAACTTGGTTTATTTGATACACATAAACTTCAAAAAATATCAGCTGGTTCGTTATTAGAAGGTATGGTGTTTAGGTTGGATTTAATTGAGATTATTGATAGGATGGAGTGATTATTGCAGAACACCAATAGGATGGATTATTGTTATGAAATAACCCTACAAATTAAACAAAAAAAATCGTGATATTGATGAATAACTATAAATGGGATCACGGGATTGAGGAGAGGTTTAATTGTTTGATGATATGATAATAATAATTACAGAGTTACATTAACCTAAATTAATTCATATTCAGAACATGAAAACTCAACAAACCATTGGCTCAATACCACCGCTATCCCAAAGTTAAACCTTTACATAAATATAAACATCTTAAATGCTCATATTAGAATAAACGAAGCTATGCAACAAGGAACCAAATTAGGGCAAATACACACAAATAATCCGTATAAGCAAATACCACTACTACAAAATAAAGCTATTGCAACACCATGTAAATGTTGCAAAATGTCTTATAAATGTTGCATTATAGATTAGGCAACACTTTTAAAAGTGCTGCCTAAAGCTCCGTTGCAATAGCTAATGCAACACTTAATGCAACACTTTATCACCAAAGGCAACACTTTATCTAAGTGTTGCACCTACTTTTAGTATGCAACACTTTTTTCTAGCAACACTATTTTTTAGGAATTGCAACACTTTCCTTGTTCAAAATGCAACATTTTCTAAATCATCTGCAACATTGTTTATTAAGTAAAGCAACATTTTCGCCAAATAGATGCAACACCTTTGTTGTCGATAACGCAACATTTTTCTATAGACAATGCAACACATCTGTAAGAAGCCAATATTTTTATTCCAAAAACCGTAAATACACGTTTTGTTTTAAGAAGTTTGGATTATTTAAACTAACAATAACAATAGCGTCATATTACAAATTGCAACCTCAAGCACAAATACTATCCTACAACTTGAGGTATAATAGCATTGTACAACCGCCTCAAAGTTGTAGAGCTCTTACACAAAGTTGTTGAGCTATTTTACAAGTTATTGAGCTATTTTATGAAGTTATTGAGCTTAATAATTGTTCTGTTAAGCTCAATAACTTTGTACCATAGCTCGATAATTTTGTTAATAGAGCTCGACGGCTTTGTAACAACGCTCAATTACATTGAATAAGTGTATATACAACCAGTTGTATAATCCATTAATTGAACCTCAAGTACAGTAAAGAGTCTAAGGCGCGTTTTGATTTTAACTTGATCCTTGTAATGAGCACCTACGACTTGCCCAACACGCTTGTTAGCATCCTGGATTCTCATTTCTGGCCGACTAGATTCACCGCAGCTGAAATGATCAAATTCCCTTTTAATATAGATTTGAAATGCTTTCATATACAGTAGTCCCACGAAGCTTGAGTAAGAACCTCGATTCCTAATCCGTCATAGACCAAAGCCAAACACTTCTATCTATATATAGCTGCAAAAAAAAAAAAAAAACTAATGGTTAACATTCTCAGCAGCCAACATAGAACACGTACAAAAATCATCTAGCATCGGACCCAAATCTATCAGTTAAGATGAAAGAAGCAACAAGGTGCATTCTCCATCCATGATGACACCTTTGTTTATTGCAGCATATCAACATTTAAAATTTCAGGTTACAAATGTTCTCATAGTGTGTCAATATCCGCATCAATCCAGCAATTGAATTCTTTTTATGCTTTAATGTTGGCTCAAAGTTAATTAGCAATCATTCTACCCATAATATCAAGTGACAATATTTCCAAACAGAACACGAGGCGAGCTTGTTCTTTTGAAATAATATCTTACAACAAATTTAAGCTTTTACCTAAATAAAAGTCTAGAGAAATAAGGATTGGTTAGTAGTGTGTAAAAGGATTCCAAAGCAGTTTAAGTATTCACACATTCTGATTTTAGACCAAATTTCAATTTTATTATTCTGATTTTGAACCCAATGACCATCAAATCAAGATCCTAGGACTGGTTTTGACAGGAGCAGGCCTTGTTGAAAATCTTGTAATAATTTTGCTTTTATAAGCATATACACACACATATGTATAAGAAAGATGGATACTCGTATATATATAAACACAAGCAATTTAATTAATCTTTGTATACCTTTTCTTTAAACAATATTTGTAGTATCCAGCAAAATCAAATTGCAAAATACAGCTTGAATTGTTTTGTATAGAGGGCGGATCTGAAACAGTTTCAATGGAGGGACGGAGTAGTGCAGTTTAATACTGCATCTGATTCGTGAGATATGCTCTATATTCCATTTTCGTCATATTCATTAGAACTGCCCCATTTCCATTTAGAGCATGTTTTTGTTATAATATCCTCCTACTTCATTTATGAGACCCACCACCCCACTGACAATCCAAATCCTTGTACATAAGTAAAAGGGGCATTTCTAAAGAATCGGAGGGAGTAGCAGATTGTAGTAGTGTAGAGTTGATCACAAAGACTAAACAAATACAATCAATCAAAGCCATAAAACAACACTTGGACTTGTCACAAAAAAGTTAAACTCAAACTAGTTTATCGTCAATAATGATTCGCACACAAGGAGATGATCAATCAGTTATTTACTTATTTTAATGAAACTAGTGAAACTGGACATAAACTTTTTCCTTCTCTTTAAAATACCACATTCCAATGCTGAAACAAGTTCAGGTAACTTATTGCTCAAAGAACTGAGATTGAAGTACTTTGCTAATAACATTATAACATAGAAATTAAAGTCATTTATGAAACAGAATATACAGCCTTGAGGAACATTAGCACTTACAGTTACAGCCGTGTGACATCTTCCAACTTTGTTAAATTGTTGAAATATGTAATTCAAGTCAATCGCCTACTATCCAATGACCCTTTCTTGCTGCAAGTTTAGGATGTATGCCATGTTCTCATTTTCCTTCAAATGATCAATATCTCCTGTTTTAGAGGCTATGACTCAGCAATAAAATTGCATGTACCAAAGTGTAGTTTATTTCAAACGAAATAAATATTAGATTGTTCAGCCATGTTATCCAGAATGTAACTAAGTTGTGACCAATATGAAAATAGAATGAAATGTAAATCACAAAACAGTAAAGTAAGGAATCATTACCAAGGGTTTTAATACCAAATATTAACAAAATCGAATTCAATTTATACCTAGCATGAGAACAGAAAAAGTATAAAGTGACGATAAAAAGTAATCACGATGGTGTCAGTGCTGGGTTGGCGGTAGGTAATTGTCGGTGGTGTGAGGGTAGCGTTAGAGGAATACCTAGATCCCCAATTTTCGCAAACCCCAATTCACATATTATCTACTATAGCATCCATCATCAATTATCAAACAAGTAAGACAAAAAATTAGATATAGACTACGAAAATAAGACTCGTGTAAACAAATATCACCAAAACCAAGTAAGAAACTAGAGTTTAACTCATACCTTAACGAAAAACGTAGGAACAATCAAAGTGGGGGGATTGCGGGTGGCTAGCAAGCCGACGACAACCAGAAGAAGGTAGTTTGAATGTTTGATGAAGATGATGGATTGATGGGCAGCGTCAAGCGAATGGTTGGATGAAGATGATGAACGGAGGGAGAGAGGAGGTGATATCGGTCTTTTTTTTCGTTTTCTTTTGTATCTCAGTGAAATAGGTGCAATACGAAACGTGTCCTAAAGGCGACAAATGCGTCAATTAGTCAATGGGGTCAAGTCATTTCGGGTCAGTGATACATTTGGATCGGATCAGATCGGGCCAAGCTTGCTCATCGGATGAATTTCGAGTGACTTGTTGTTCGGGTAATTTTGGATTGAGCCGGTCATATTGGGTCACTTTTGGGTCTTGATTCAGTCTTATTGGGTCAGGTCAACTTTGTCAACTCTAAGTGTACCTACTCACTTTTGGGTCTTAATTCAGTCTTATTGGGTGGGTCACCATTTTGTCAAGTCTAAGTGTACCTACTTGGCAAGTAATTTATGCAACCGACTATATTGAAGAATGCAACATATATATGAAAATGTTGCATTCGTGACTATAAAAAGCAACACTTTTATTTAAATGATGCTTTATATTAGTTTTTGCAACATTTTTAGGTAAAGTGTTGCACACATGAAACCTCTTTCTTGAATTGCAACACATTTATAAAATGTTGCATACAAAATGTTGCAATAGATCTCTTTTGTAGTAGTGTACATAAACATGATGTGTCATATACTACATTCAGCAGAAATAAATTGGTGTTAACACTCATTTTCACAAATTAAACACTAACATTAATACCACATTAATACAATTGGAGATGAACGATAACATAACCCAATAGAACACCACGCCCGTAGGGCGCGGACCAATGACTAGTAAGTTAAAAATACATCAATTCTATATTAGTTTGTTTTATTAGTAGTTAAATAAGAGTTTGGAGTATTATGAGCAGCACACCCATAGTTTAGGGTATTCCATCAAATAATCTAAGTTTATATGGCACCAAAACATAAGAAAAAAAAATCTAAAATACGAGGAATTAAATCTAGATCTACAAAAAATGAAAATTTCTTAATAAAATTATAGTATATCTATTCCAAGCTTTCAAAATATATTCGTGGTACATCATACTCCACAATTTTTGATCCTCTGTTCGAAGAACAAAATTCCCAATAGCAATTAAAATTAAGAAAAATCAAAATAAAAACTTCAATAATGCAAAAGCAAAAGTTTAATTAGCTTGACACTCGATTGGAATCCGGATTCTGGAATGAACTTCTAGGAATCAATTCGAAGAAATTAGAGAAACTAATTGCAGGATTGCCGGTTTGAAGAACACAATCGAGCAGAAAGTTTTATTAATGGAAGCTTGATGATTACAAGATTAATGGAGAATTTAGAGGAAGAAGTATAGAGAATGTAATACAACAGATGATTCTATAATGAGTGACTTAAGCCTATTTATAGCAATTGACTAACTAACTTATTCTAACTAACTGGCCCTAACTTCCAACAATTCTGTTATGCCAGCTCAGCAGTTTTTTATGGTAGTTATTTATGCTCATGACAATCCACTCCCCTTGAATTTGAGCTTGTCCTCAAGCTGCATCTAGATTGAACTGAGGGAATTTTTTTGCAATGTCATCATAAGGCTCCCATGTAGCATCAGTCACATCACCATTGGACCACTGGATTAAAACATATACAACTGCTTGATTTCCCTTCCTGACCAACTTCCTGTCCAGTAAGGCAAAAGGCTCCGCTCTTAGTTGTTGCTGCTCATCAATATCTGGTACAGAACACACTGATGGCAGAGGACCATCATGCTTCCTTAGTACAGATATATGGAACACAGGATGGATTTTTGCTTCAGGAGGCAACTGTAACTTGTATGCAACATTTCCAACTCTAGCAATGATGGGAAAGGGACCAAAATATCGAGGAGATATCTTAGCAGAAGCCCTAAAAGCCAGGGACATCTGTCTGTAAGGTTGCAGTTTAACATACACCAGATCTCCCGCTGCAAATTCTTTATCTACCCTCCCTTTATCAGCTTGATTCTTAATCCTATCCTGAGCTCTTTTGAGGTGAAACTTGAGCATCTTGAGGCACTCCTCCCTTGCTGTTAAACTCCTATCAATTAACTCCACGACACTGTCTCCCATAACATAAGGTAAGTGGAGATTTGGAGATTGCCCATACACAATCTCAAAAGGAGTAGTATTGGCAGATGAGTGGTATGTGGTATTGTACCACCATTCAGCTAATGGAATCCAATGTGCCCAATCTTTCGGTTTTTCTCCTGTCATGCATCTCAAATATGTCTCAAGACACTTGTTAACCATTTCAGTCTTGCCATCTGTTTGTAGGTGATAACTGGATGACATTAAAAGGTCCACTTGTTGTAGCCTAAAGAGCTCCTTCCAAAAAGTGCTGATGAACACTTTGTCTCTATCAGATACTATAGTTTTAGGCATACCATGTAATCTGAAAATCTGGTCCAAGAACAATTGAGCTACTGATACTGCAGAAAATGGATGGCTTAACAACACAAAGTGTGCATATTTGCTAAGTCTATCCACCAATACAAGTATAGAGTCTTTACCCTGCGATCTAGGTAAGCCTTCCACAAAATCCATTGAGATATCAGTCCATATAGCTCGTGGAATAGGAAGTGGTTGTAATAATCCTGCTGGTTTTTCCAAAATAGGCTTGCATTGTTGACAAATGCCACATTTCCTAATGTAATTCCTGACATCCTTCTTGAGTTTTTTCCAGTAGAATAGAGTGGTAATCCTCTTCTGAGTAGCTTGGATTCCAGAATGACCCCCAACTGGTGCATCATGTAATAAAGAGATAATCTTCTGTTTTAATTCCTCATTGTTTACAACCACTAGCTTACCCTTCCTCCTTAATTCCCCTTGAGACCATGAATAGTGAGCTTTAGTGCCCCCATTTTGTATTCTTGAATCATGGCCTCCAATTGTTCATCATCCTGCCAACTGCCTTGAACTTGATTCTTAAGATCAGTGTTAATTTGTGACAGAATCAAGGCCATCAGCTCACCCCCATTAACTCTGGACAAAGCATCTGCAGCCCCATTCTCCTTCCCTTTCCTATACACAATCTCATAGTCCAATCCCAAAAGCTTGGGTAAACATTTACTTTGAAATACTGTTGTTATTTTTTGTTCCCAGAGGTACTTAAGACTAAAGTGATCAGTCTTAATTTTAAAATGCCTTCCACTCAGATAATGCCTCCATTTCTCAATGGCAAAGATGACAGCTAGCAGCTCTTTCTCATAGGTGGAACTAGCTTGGGTTCTTTGCGAGAATGCCTTACTGATGTAAGCAATGGGATGGCCATTTTGCGTAAGCACAGCCCCCATGCGTTTGTCTGAAGCATCTGTTTCTACCACAAACTCTATTGAAAAATCAGGGAGAGCCAAAACAGGTGCCCTAGTCATTGCATCTTTTAACTTCAGAAATGCTGCAGTAGCTGTAGCATCCCATTTATAACCATTTTTCTTCAATAAATTGGTCAAAGGTTTACTTATAATCCCATTTCCTTGGATAAACTTCCTATAATACCCTGTGAGACCCAAAAATCCTCTCAATTCTTTCACATTCCTTGGTTCTGGCCAGTCTACCATAGCCTTAATTTTGGCAGGGTCTGTAAACACCCCCTTAACAGAAATCACATGTCCCAAGTACTCCACCTCAGGTGCTCCAAACACACATTTGGAAATTTTAGCAAATAAGGTATGTTGCCTAAGGACAGATAAAACCATCCTAACATGATGTGTGTGCTCTTCTAAACTCTTACTGTAAATCAATATGTCATCAAAGAACACTAACACAAACTTCCTCAAGTAAGACTTGAAAACAGTATTCATAAGGTGTTGAAATGTTGAAGGGGCATTAGTTAGGCCAAAGGGCATGACTAAGAATTCATAATGGCCCTCATGTGTCCTAAATGCAGTTTTAGGGACATCATCTGGATGCATTCTAATCTGCCAGTATCCAGATCTAAGGTCTATCTTAGAAAAAATCATAGCACCATGTAATTCATCTAGCAACTCCTCTATGACAGGGATTGGAAATTTATCCTTTACAGTGTACTTGTTTAACTCTCTCTAGTCAATACAAAGTCTCCATGTACCATCTTTCTTTTTAACCAGCACAATAGGAGATGAGAAAGGGCTCTGACTTGGCCTGACAACACCTGATTCTAACATTTCTTTCAAAATAATCTCAATGGCATCCTTTTGAACAACAGGATATCTATAAGGTCTTACATTAATTGGTGTTGTTCCTTCTTTCAAATGAATTTTGTGGTCATGGGTTCTATGGGGAGGCAGTTCTATGGGTGTTCTAAAGACATCACCAAATTCATCCAAAATATCTTGTATTGTAGAAGGTACAGGGTTACCTTCTTGTGTTTGAATCTCGTCTATAGAGGACTAGACAGACAGTGCAAATAACTGAGCTGTTGCCATATTACAAGTACCTTTGACAATGAATGATTGCAGTTGCTTGTCATTTACCCAGTCCACTGCTCCCAATTTTCCTCCCCTTAACACATGCTTCTTCCCCTTGTACTGAAACTGCATCCTAAGTTGCTTGAAATCCCACAGCACAGGTCCCAATGAAGAGAGCCATTGCACACCCAACACCATATCACAGGTTCCCAAGGGTACTAACATGATGTCAGTCTGTAATGTTTCCCCTTGTAGCTGCCAACTAAATTGCTTAACCATAGACTTGCTGTAAAGGCTTTCACCATTAGCCACAGAAATGGGTACAAGATAACTTGGAGCAATTTTGCATCCTAATTTTCTTGCTATTTTTTCATCCAGAAAATTATGGGTGCTCCCTAAATCTATGAGTATATTCAAGGGATTACCACGAACCTTCCTTGTAACTTTCATTGTCTGAAAGGCAGCATTACCAGTGATGGCATTTAGGGAAATTAGGGGGGGTAACTCGTCCCTAATATCCTCTTGTTGCCAAATTTCAGAGCTTTCAGAGTTTTCAGAGTCCCCCAATACCTCATCTAAAATTGTAACAACCTCAATGCTATGCAGTTGAGCTGGGCATTTATGACCAGCAACAAACTTCTCAGGGCAAAAGAAACATAGATTTTTTGCCCTTCTTTCAGCAATAAACTCAGGGGTTAATTTTTGTCTAGTGGTTCTGAATTGAGGATTGGTGTTTGGCTTTGAAATAGTCTGGGACTGATATGGTGTAAAAGTTTTGGCCACAGGTTTTTCCAAAATGGGTTTGTTTATCTTATTAATACAAGATAATGTATTTTCTTGCAATCTAGTCAAAGTATAAGCATCAATTAAGGACTGTGGCTTGAACATTCTTACAGTGCTTTGGATGTCAGGCTGTAATCCACTCAGAAAACAACTGATGGCCTGCTTTTCTGACAGATCTGTCCTGATTAACAAAGCATCTAATTTCTCCTGATATGCTTCAACAGTCCCAGAATGCTTCAGATTCATCAACTCTGAAATTGGATCATCATATGGCTGATTCCCAAATCGAGCCAAGATTGCAGCTTTATATACCTCGCACACAGGCCACACTCCTGGTGGATTCGTCTTCATCAATGACTGATGCCACAGCAATGCTTTTCCCTCCAGATGTATGGAAACCAGCTTCACCTTCAGGTTATCACTTGTTGCATCTACCTCAAAGAATTGCTCACATCTATAAACCCACCCTTGTACATCCTCACCTTTGAAATGTGGAAATTCAATTTTAGAGAATCTGGCAAAATTAGAGGTAAATTGTTGTCCCCCATTTGTCAGAATACCCCCATTGCAGTGTGCATTCCTCTCCAATGTTGTGACCTTGGTACCAATGTCTTGAAATTGATTTGTAATCCTGAGCATGGTCTCCCTTTGAGCACGCATTTCATCCCTGAATTCATTCTGCTGGCGCTGTTGCTCTACTAAGAATTCTGTCCAAGAATCCTTCATACTCTTCTGAAATTCCTCCATTGCTGCCTGAGCTTTTGCCGCCATTGATGCAGAAGCTTTTTAATGGAGTTTTAAAACAAAATTGAAGGATATTTCCAGAATGATTCAGGAGATTGCCAGGAGCGAATCTCTGATACCACTTTGAATGAACTTCTAGGAATCAATTCGAAGAAATTCGAGAAACTAATTGCAGGATTGCCGGTTTGAAGAACACAATCGAGCAGAGAGTTTTATTAATGGAAGCTTGATGATTACAAGATTAATGGAGAATTTAGAGGAAGAAGTATAGAGAATGTAATACAACAGATGATTCTATAATGAATGACTTAAGCCTATTTATAGCAACTGACTAACTAACTTATTCTAACTAACTAGCCCTAACTTCCAGCAATTCTGTTATGCCAGCTCAGCAGTTTGTTATGGTAGTTATTTATGCTCATGACAGATTCTTTAGAAAATGTAATCATAGGACACAAATTAAATCCCCTTATTAAGTTCCAGTTTTGAAGAAATTCCAAAGAGAATTCTTTTGAAGAAATCAAGTTTTGTTCAATAAAACCAAGCAGTATTACGTTTCTTTTGCAAACCAAACATACATCTTATCTACAATGTTACACACCACCTGTACTACCCCGTATTTCATAGTAGTGCACTCGGCTGAGTACAGCTCTGTACTCGATCGAGTGGAGTTCTACTTGATCGAGTAGATGGACCGAGTGCCCTCTGAACATTATACCAGCTCCTGGTAGTGAGTCACTCGGTCGAGTGGTT
Source organism: Silene latifolia (assembly GCF_048544455.1). Taxonomy (NCBI): domain Eukaryota; kingdom Viridiplantae; phylum Streptophyta; class Magnoliopsida; order Caryophyllales; family Caryophyllaceae; genus Silene; species Silene latifolia. Next base: position 453,209,065 of record NC_133538.1, read on the forward strand.
GGTGCACTCGACCGAGTGCACTCTACGGAGTGCCACCGAGCACTCTACCGAGTGTACGGGTTCAGTTGAGTTTTGCGTGTTGGGATCCACTTTTTCAGATTTCCTCCACTCTCCACAGCCCTATCACCTCACTAGCTTTTTAAACACATAACAAAATCCCTCAAATCCCTCAACCACCTTATCCTCTCAAGATTTCATACCACCTTGGAAGATTTGCACCCAAATCTTCATTCTTTTTCTTTTGTTTACACTTGTAAGTAATTACTTACCTTTTTCCTATATTCTTTTATTAGTAAACCCTAATTCTCAAATATGTTGTCTTTATGGGATTTTAATTAGGATTTTACCTAATTAAGTGGGTTAATTAAGTAGTTAATTAGTATTATTATTGTTGTAGTATATGTTTGTGATAGTTAGTCATTAATTGTATAGGAGGAGACTTCATATAGGAGCCCTTCTAGCTTGTTGCTTGCTCACTTGAAGATTTGCAAAAGGTAGGGTTCTCCCTACTTAGTTTTAGTAATGTGAATGTTTACATGAGTGTTAGATAACACTAATCTAAAGAGATTGTTAAACTTGCATTATAACATGAGTAGCTGGAGAATTGATGTTAGCATATGTTAATCTTGAAGTCTTATCATGTTCCCTGAATGGGTAAGTAGTAATTGTTTCACATTAACACTTGAAGTGCATTATAACATGAAATTGAGAGATTTACAATAAATGGGTGGATTAGTAGTGAGTTGAGCATTCTTATCATGTTGTGATTCATGTTAATGTGGAAGAGTATTTTATATGCATATTGTGTTCATCTTGGCCACTTGTGATTTATGTAGGAGATTGATGGTGGATATTGGTTTGTTGAGGAGACGTAAGACGGGTCGGGAGACCGTCTTATGCTTGGGTCGCCTCTTGGAGCTTCCCACTCCAAGAGGGACGTGCACGTTAATGATTCGAGTATGGAGGGACTCGTGTGTGTCACGACGTCTTGCAGGGGTCCGGTTAGTTCCCGGGCCCGGTACCACGGGTTTGTCCTGAGTATCTTGTTACGGGCTGTGGTCTGGCTGTTGGTGACAGTGTTGTGATGCCGCCACGAGGTTTGATTGGGAGGAGATGTGGAGATTGGAGGACATGTATTTCTTATACATCATCATTGCACATCATGTTCATTTAGCATTGTACATTCACATGGTATAATAGGCATTTATGTTATTAAAGCTAACAAAAGTGTTTTCAAATAGTTGTGGTGAACCATATGATGATTTTCGCTCATATAGGGAGCAATGGCTTGACATGTATATTGTGTATACTTTCGTTTGGAGGCTTGGGAGCGGTCCTATCTTACCAAGTCGCCATCTTTTGTCTTTCTTAACCTTTTGACATTACTAGACTCCACTTTATTTTAATTGGGTTGTATAATTGGGATTGTCTTTTGAATCCCCGAATATGTAATAACTTCGCTTAACTATATACTTATCTATGCTAAATTGCTTCTATTCGTTTGCTCGCACTACAAGCTTGGAAAAACAAGTCGGGTGACACTCTCACTAGCTAGGATGGCCTTGAGGAAAACCTCTCGACTATTGGGGTGTTACACCACCACCACCACAAAGTAATTCACTATGACCAACAACCACGACCCTCCACTAATCACAAACTCAAGAAACGACTGCCACACCCCTACCTTTCACATAAGTGGCTACGTATGACCAGATGTACCGAGTGACAACAAGAACAGATTTGACGAGTGACAGGTGAGATGCACGTCATGGAGCAATGGTTGGAGTTGGTCAGAGGAGCGATGGCCATCCCACACACCACTAAAAGCGTTGGTCTCCAAAATAGGGAATGAAGAAAGCACGGAAACCGAAACATTGAACACGGTTGTCGGAGAGGGTGATTTGGCTGCAGGGGCCGAGTTTGATGTAGTTGGTCCCAGGTGATGCGAGTCAAGAGTGGTGAAAGTTGATTTTGGGTAGTATTTGTCAAATTGAAGGGGGGGATCCAATACAAAACCTCTATCCACTCTTGAAAATCCTAGATCCAATCATTATGTTGATGGTTGTCGGAGGCGTGCGAGTGTGGTGGTAGCGATGAAGGTGGAAACGACTGGTCAAGGAAGTGGTCGCTAGAGGTTTAGTGGTGGTAACGATTGACGGAGGATCTAGCGGTTTTGGGTTAGAAGGGATGATATTTGGGTAAATTTGAGAAATAAAATTTGATATTATTCCATGTTTGTGAAGAATTGTGTTATACTCCCTCCTATTCTACATAACCCTCCCCTTTCATGGAGGGCACGGAAATTATGGGAGGGGAGTATTATATGATAAAGTATTGGAATGGGGTAAGAGATTGGAGAGACGGAAAGTATTGTGTGATTAAAATAAGTATTGTTGTGGGGCAAAGTGATTAAAATAAGATATAGTATAAGTATTGTGGGGTGGGGTGATTAAAATAAGTATAAAAGTTTGTCAAATAAGGAAATAGGGAGGGTGAATAGACGAAAAAAGAAATAGGGAGAGCTATTTAGAATAGGAGGGAGTACTAAACTACTGATAAAGGTTATGAATATGATAATATCATTAATTTTCAATTTCAAAATTTGTAAGAGTTTTAAAATGAAATCGATGTGGAAATACAACTCTTGAATTTTTTTACTTCCATACAAAATAAAGATGTTCCCATTTTATTTAAGTAGTGTAGTAAACGGAAAACATTTGTAGTTAGATTAGAAAGCAACATATACCAAATTTTTCCCTCCACTTCAAACTATACAACCAACTAATTAGCCAACATAAATATTTTAAACCGCTTCTAAATTATAATGATAAATAAATGCATTAGCAATACACTAGGTCCAACTATCTTCGTGCGCAAGTGCAAGTGTATTGACTCGTAGAGGAGGGGCTCAGCAATTTAAGGTCCTAGGGAAAGGGGATTTACTTTCTGTACATAGTACGAGGATCGTTCTCCCGAGCATTCAAGTGTATCCGTCATACCTCAAATAACTTACCACCATTACACACAACAACCAATCAACCACGTCATTCACGTTTTTTTTTTCTTCCACATTTTTTCTGTTTTTTTTTTCACCTTTTTTTTTCTTCCACATTTTTTCTGTTTTTTTTTTTCAATCTTTTTTTTTTTTTTTTTTTTTTGTTTCCAACATCTCCACCTTCTGTAACCGTGGATATATCCAGTGTCCCTTGTAGCGAGCTTTCGACCACTGGATCCCGCCCATCCGGACAAGTCATTAGGCATTCTCCCAATACATTGACTGGGTTCCCCTAAGGGCCTAATTACTCGGGCACCGGATAGAATTGAGGTCAAGAACTTAAAGCGGGAGTCACCTATGAAAGTAAATTAGTTAATAAGACCGGCTTACGCTCCCACACTCTAGAGTCAACGAAAAGTGTAATAAAGATAGCCAAATTAAGTGCTTTATAATTCTAATTTAAAAGAGACTTAAAATATGTATGTCACTTAATTAATCAATCCAAGTTCAAAATGGAGGAAAAACTCATGTATACACGACTTCAAAGCATTTTTAGTACTACTAATATTATTAGTGAAATTATTTTAAGTTAGTATTATTATTATTATTATTATTTTTTTTTTGAAAAGTTGTTAGATTAGAGCTTGTCGTCGACTCTCTAGTCTAGTTAGTCCAATAAAAACAAGGTCTTTTTACTTGTCAAGTACCAATTTCTGACCAAATTTTGACAGCACCTCCCCTAAAAACGGACATATCCAAAAATTTAACCACCTGAAAGTGCAAGAAAAATATATATGGCAACCCGCCATACTCCATTTTCAGCGCACAAAACCACAAACTTCAGCAATTTTTTAAAGTACACCCAGTTTTTAAGTAAACCCCTCCCCCACACTTAAACTCGACATCGTCCTCGATGAGATTAAACATATAATAAAAATAAGAGGGATAAAGGTACTTAGCGGATTCAAATGAAGCATTCTCAACAAGATGCTCCAGCTTTTTGTTAACGTTTGTCAAGCTCAGCCAAGTACGACCAGCCTCCAGTAGATTAGATTGTTGTTGATAGTTTTTTTCAGCCTCGGGCTAAGCTCTGTCGATCTCCTACTGAAACTCAGAGCAGCGCCCTTTTTATTCCAATATTAACTCATAAGCAACCCTGACAGCTATGTAGATCAGCACCTGCAAAATAGAACCCTCAACCAAGATCCGTGAAATATGGAGGAAGCGAAATAACCAAAATACTAGCAGCTATTTTTATTCTTAACCTAAACTAATTTTTTTGTGCAACCGGCACTATTAACATCCCCCTACAAAGGTTGCGAAACTCAGGGAGGCACTTAAGTCGACCCGACGAAGTAACTTATAAAGCATATAAAATTAAACAAACATGAAAGTAATAAATAATTAAACTTGGGTTGCCTCCCAAGAAGCGCTTTGTTTAATGTCGTGGCTCGACATAGTTCTATATGAACTATTCCGCTCCTAAACAAATTACTCAAACATCTCTGCCTTCCAAAAACTCACACTTAAACCAACTCACCTAATAATTAAATCTCACAAACTCAGCAACAACTGCTCACACTCAGACCGTACTCCTTATTTTACCAGCAGATGTACCCAGCAAGTACAACTCAAAACTTCAATAATTTCCTCAAATGTCATCTCATCGATGTCTCAGCTTCAAACACTCACTCCCCCACTGTAGATACCCGTATCCGTCGATATTGGAATTTATAGAGAACCCGACAAACACCCGATGATGATAGGACACATGTATTTATTAGTTGTCATTGTCATTATTTGGGTTCGTTTTACGATGTAGAATGAGCGTTGTCGACGGAGTATTTTATTAATTTAAATGATATTTAAATTAAAGCTTTTTTTAGGTGAATTCAATTTATTTTATTTTGAATTTATATTCTCAAGTTTATTTTATTGAAAATAAATAATTGATTTGAAAAATCATTTTATGAGTATATTTGATTTGAAAGATCATTTATTTTAATGTGTTAATCGATTTGAAAAATCGATTTAAAAATCGAAAAAACTCGTTTTAAACACGTGTTTTGGAGCTCGATTATAGCTCGGTTTTTGAGCCCGTTTTCTTTACGAATTGGCACGAATCTCGAGTACACTAACCAACCTAAGCCTCTACCCATCCAACCTAGTTCGAACCCCATAACCACGGCCCAAATCCCGTCCCAAACACCCCCCAACATCCCGCATAAAACACGAGCAACCCCCCCTGTGTTGCGTGCCAAATCCCGAGCCCAAAACCCGCTCCAAACACCACCAAAACCCGTGCCCATTAACCCTAACCCATACCCTAATATCCTACCCATATTACCTTAGCTTAACCACCAAGAAAACCCCTCACAAACCCTCTCAAACCCTCACAAAAGCTGATGGACAGCAGCTATGTGCAAACCGAGCCCGTCTGCCTCTCCCCCCTTTTACCCTACCTTAACTCCTTATAAATATCACCCCTTCACCATACATTCATTCCTCTAAGTTCTCCATACATACAACCGTCATTCACAAGCTTTAAACTCCAGAAAAAAAACCTAATTGCCTCTCAAAAACCCTCCACAAAACCGACATACAAACAGAGAATCAGTTTGTGTGTCCTCTTTAAAACCATTCGTTCTCCCTTCAAACCTCCATCAAAAGTCGAGTTTCTTGTTCCAAATTAACCATAAAACATCCATCTACACATTAGACAAAGATTTACGAGCCAAATTGCCCTTGAGAGTACACGAATTCCCTCGAAAAACAGAGTGTTATACACTCTGTTTTCGCGGCTTTTCCTGTCTGTCCAGTTCTGTTTGTGCTCGTTTTTCGTGCCCAATAACTCAAAACGAGCAGGGATTGTTTTAAGATCTCTGTTCTCCTCTCTTTCTAGTTTTCAAAACATCTTTTAAATCGAATTTTCACCGTGAAACGAGAGAGAAATCGCAGTTTGAAAGTTGCTGTCCAGATTTGCAAAAAACGTGTTGTTTGCTTTGTTTCTTCGTCGACGACGGCCTCTCGAGATAAAATCTACCATCGATTACAACCCAAGACGGTGTCAACGATACATGTAGGTTGAGGGTGCATCAAATCCTCCTCTTTCTTCCATTTATTTCGTTTTTTTATGTTTGTTTTTTATAGTTCGTTTTATTTTGTTTATCGATTGTTCTCATTAACTATGAAACTAGTTTAGTCTGAGTATGAGTTAAAGTACCACCATGAACACCCGCGTTGACTTTAGATGGGAAAGAAATCCGCTACATCAGTCGGTCGTAACCCCCGTCTCATTTACATATCCTCGTGTTCAAGGTAGGGCATTAATAAAACGAATTCTAACTTCGCTCTTCGCTTTTGACCCCTTTCTTTTTTCGTGTAATTCGACCCACCCTAGGACCCTTCGCATGTTAGTGTGACCTCTGATTGTTAACATATAACTCCTTTAGATGACATTAGATCAATTTAATAACTTAATTAGACACGTTAGGGTACATCGACATAGCTTTAAAAATCGACTAACAATTCTATAACCTAATTGAACGCATCTCTCTTTTCACTCGATTTCTCGCTAGCATAGGAGTGCGTGATTAGCACCTTCCTATTAACACTCGATGATTAGCGTTAATATCGTAACTCCTTGACCTAATTTGACCCCTTTAGGCAGTGTAGAATACACATTCGCGCGACATCTTCTCAATCGATCAACGTCGTTTCTAACTTGTTTTCTTACTCGTTTCCTAACTCGTTTCGCAACCATTTGATCTAACTAATGAATCTAACCTAGGAACTAGGGTGGACGTGGCTTGGCCGTGTGCTTGGCCGTGCCTTTTTGTCATGCTTGCTTCATCTTTTCATCGTTTATTTATCGTTGTTTTGTATTTTGTAACTACCTTTTTGCTTATCGAGTCGCCTCTTGTAATTCACTTGTAATTAGTTTTCTTTTGGGTCGAGTCAATCGATTTAGAAAAATCTTAGTCTTATTTGGTTAGATAGTTGTGCTACAATTCATGTAAGAGCGTAGTAAATCGCATGTTGTTTAAAGCAACATGGCCCGATTTATGCTAATGCATGCTTTGGTGTGTGACCCAATGTCTAATTCGATAAGATTAAGCGAAAGCACGCACTACGAGGAGTGACCCAAGGCCGTGAGTTATGTAAACCGTGGGCCACCCCTTTGTGCACGTTTTCCTAGGCCGAATGGCCGTGTAATGTGTCATGTACGGTTTTGTGTATAGCGTTGTATTTTAGATCGAGTTGTATCTCTAATTTCTCGTTGTGTCGGCATGAAATGCCCGGGTTGTAATAGGGTAGATCCCAACAGCTCCCCCATTCCCCCTCAGCCTTGTTTGCTTTGTTTTGTATGTTGTTAGATCAGTCAACCCACATGCTAAATTAAAACTTTGACAAAGTTAGTTTAGTTGCATCTAAATCGACATAGAAACTTCACATGTTAGGGTTTTGAAAACGATGTTTGCATATCATATATCGTAGTAGCTATGACCTTGTTTGAAATCCGATACTTGACTTAGTAGCGGCCGTTATTGACGGGCGGGGTTAGGTGTCCTTATGGGCTTCCTAACACGTACCCTCACCCCTTACTCAAGATCTATGGTTTGTGGATCCGTCTAAATACCATTGGATTACGAGAGTCATTCAAATCGAGTGATATAGGGTACAAGTCTTTATCTTTAATCACTCGTAGTCGATTGGCTTTATGCTTTTCGATGAAAGGTGTAAAGTTGAATTGAACGGTTCCAAGTTCCCAAAAAACTTGGTGGCGACTCTAATTTGTCTTAATTCGATTCGAAAGAACCTCGAGTCGATTATGCCTAGTGTGGATCCCGCGGACGCAGTTCCCGAGGGCCTTGTCCACACCCACACTTATTATAAACCATAACATCACCCTAAAGAAAGGTGGAGGAGTCTAGTCAATTTATACCAACCGAACCTCAACTGAGAAACATCAGCTCTATTTCTCACATCACAGTTTTACCACCATAAGTGTTCCATTAGCATTCTTACTTATTGAGAATCTTCAATAGTATGTGTATAAGGCACTCATTCCTATTGTTCAAGGTTTGCCACATACTTATTCATATTAGTATACTACCATTGACCTTCATGCCCAAATGTCTAACCAGCTCAATGCTCTTCCATTTTATGATATTAAGATCAAGCAAACGTAAAACTAGAAGACCAGTAGTTAGCTAGGCTACAAGCTTCGTAAAAAAAAAACGTTACTCGACCCAATATTTGTTCTCTCCCTCTTTCCCCAAGTCCTTGTGCACTCTCATCATCAAATCAAGCCTAATATTATCAAGATGGTCGAGAGTACTCTCTGTAAGAAGCTGATCACTCTTAACTCTTTCATTGTTACCTCAAATGTGGTGGGAGCAGTTCGTAAATAAGTATTACCTCCAAATGCCATAAGTCAACATCAACTCCCTCAAAACAGCAGCATATGCATTGAACTCAAGTAAACCCAAAGCATGCTAGAATTTATATTTCAAATTATATATAAAGAAAATATACAACATATGTAAAAGGGTACTTATAACTTGCAATACTTTGAATAATACCGACAGACAAATGAGAGAGGAGACATACAAACCAGTTACTTGCAAAATACCACTTTCTATGTAAATTTCTATTATGACAATGAATATAGCAAGACTCAAAAATAGGAAGAAACCAAATGAGCAAGCAACATGCAAAAATTATTGCAAAACATGCCGTCTACTTAGAATTTTTCTACCTAAGAGAATCCAACCAAAAACTGTAAAATGCAACTTAGTGTCAAAATAAACAGGATACATAGAAAATTAACTCTAACATCAATCTCCCCGGCAACGGCGCCAAAATTTGATACGAGTCGTTAAGCGTATACAAATTAGTAATTTATAATCCTATCTTAACCTCAAAAATACATACATAGTAAAGGATAAGTAGGGTCGATCCCTAGAGAGATTGGAAAACTAATTAACTATGCAGTAATATTTACAAACTAACTTACATATTCACATGCTATTAACATATTTATGTGATTGGAGGGTTTCAATTGGTGATTTTAAGTGAACTATGATTAACTAATTCTATTCTAATATGGGAAGTGAACCAAGCAACTCAATTAAGCTCATAATATTCAAGTTACGTGTCGATCGTCTAGCAAATATTCAGTTTAACAATAGGTTAACTGTAGAGAATTTAGCCGCTAAAAACTCCCAATCTTTCCTTACTTTTAATCGGTAGCGAGCCGCTCGACTACCAATATTAACTAACCAATTACACGCAAGTTTCAAGGTTCCGCAAGCTGACTAGCCGCATTAAGAATTAGAAAGACCTCATTAACCATATTAATTATCAAAGTGTTATCAATACTCAAACAATTAACATATCTAATTATACTCCCAGTTTAGTCTAGTGACATCATTGCAGTCCTAAAATAAACTAGTCGCTACTCGGTTAATTAATCTAACGCCGCGCCAAATTAATCAACTAGCAATCGGTTTGTACCATCCACGATTAAAACGAGTATAATGAGAATACCATAAAACGAATATAGCTTAAGACGAAATTAACGATTAATAACTGAAAGATTAGTTCAACAAGGTTCCCAAATTCACAGCAACAAACTGAAATTAACTAGTTAAGATGAGAACTAATAAATTGAGTACAGAAAACCGTCCCTTGTTTCGGTTGCAACGCCTCCGCAAGTCAGCCTCCTATCTTCCTCCGGGTCGGAGCCGCTCCACCCGTTGGACTGCTCCATCTTGAATTACATCATCGTCGATTCCTATCGCCGGATTTTGGGTTTATTCTGCGTATACTTGCTTGCGTCAATTAAGGTACCAGTATCGGGTATTTATACATAAATTCTGGTCGGAGTTTGGGTAAAATTCGGGGATAAGTTTTGTAGCAATATAGGATAGATTTTGTGCGTGAAATACGGGAAGAGATCGAATTTGAGACAGAATTGGAGTTCATCGCTGTGTTCTTCTCGTAGCTTCTGTGTCTTCTAATTTTTGCTTCTTTGTTTAATTCCTTCGCCCAATTTCTAAAGTCATGGGCTGCCAAACTCCGTGGAATTAATTATTGAATTATTACATACGTGCCTGCTTGCGTGCTTCTTTATTTCCTATGCTTCGTTCTTATTTTGTTCCTTGGTCCGTTTTACACATACTCGAGTCATACTTTTGATCCATTAAGCGCGTCATTCGGCCCATTCTCTTCCGTCTTGCAATCTAGTATTACCAAAACACACTAAGTCAACTTATTTATATTTAATATAATAATATTGGTAATTAAATTCCGAAACTAACGAATATATAATATATAGCTCAAATAATGCTAAAGACGACCGTAAAAATATATAGATAAAAGGTATAAATATGAGTAAATATTGTCTTATCACTTTAATTACTCTCCATTTTAATCTAGGAGAGTTCTTTTAGTCATATATCATAAGAATGAAGTTTAATTTAAGAATTGAAATAGAAACATGAAATTTAGAATTTTGAGCCAAGACTAAGAATAAAGGGTTGAGTTTCTGGGGTCGGCAGCATAATTTTGGCACACCACACAGCAACCTTCCTTCCAATTTAATGATCTTAAGAAATGAAGATCTGAAGTTTGTGCTTCCTTTCTTACAGATTTTTTATTGGTTGTGGAATCTATTTTATTCTAACTTTTGAAGTTTTTTATCTTTTACTTTTGTTGAGGTGCAGTCTTTGGGCTTATTTTTTTTTTGTTCTTGTAATGGTTTGTCTAGATCTTTAGAAAAAGATCTATGTTGTTGTGCTCTCAACTCTCTTTGTTTTCTGGAACTTTTTCATGTGGGTTGTGTTTTAGACTCTCTCTTTTGAGAGTCACTTTGCTCTGGCCCTTCATCTTCTTCTTCCCCATATTTGGTTTGCCTGGTATTTTGGAACTCCGAGATTTCCTTTTACCTTTCTCATCCATAAGGATGTTATTGGTTGATCTAAAGATCAACCTAGTTTCCTTTCCATAAAAAAAAGAAAAAAAAATAGCTTCTAAAAAGAGACAATTTCGAAAATCAAAAGAAGACGAGAAAAAAGATGGGGAGAGACAATTTCGAAAATCATTATTTCCCAGCTAAATGAAATACGGTAGGGTCCTCTAACATGGGCAAATAATACGTCCCCTAAAAAATACGTAGATGGAAAAAGTGTATGAAAAAATATATACAGGCGAGAAAAAAAGATGAAATTTAAAAAAATGGGATCAAATGTTAGGTGGCGAAACTAGAAACATTAAATGAGGTAGGACCCCTTCAGAAATCAAGGAAATAGATTTATTTATAAATTCCTTATCTTTACTCGTGACACGTTCATATTTACGATGTTGAAAAGGACACTTTGACACTAAGTGTAACTCTATCATCTTCCCTATTTTCACTACACACTGCAGTACTTCACTTCCCTCTCTTAGAGCATGTACAATAGAGAGGATTGTGACTCCTCTTAGCACACACTCTCCTCTTAGAGGAGGTCCTCTCTATTGTGGAAGTAATGTAGAAGATCCTCTTAGTAAGAGGATGAAGAGGTCTTCCACTAATTTTAGAGAAAGTTTTGTCTTGGCCTTTGTGCTATTCAACCAATCAATATTGTCATATATTATTATTTTCTTATATTTTTTTTTACAAAAGTTGAAGGTTAGAGTGTAGTGATTAATATAAGAGGAAGAAGAAGTTTTCCTCTCTATTGTGGAAAAATGTAAGAAAAATATAGAGGAAGAGGATGAAGGTAGTGGAAAATGAGGTGGTTAAAAAGTGAATGAGGTGTCAAGAAAATAGAAGGGGAGAAAAAAATTAAGAGGATCAAAAGCTCTCACTATTTTCTATGCACTCCACTTCTCTATCTGACATTGTCAGTCACCTTGAACATTCCTGAGGAGCAGGTTGCTAAAAAAACTATTCTTTTCCTTAATTTTTGTTTTCGAAAGCAAACACACATTGTTGAAAGGTCGTAGTGTGAAGTAAAATGTAATCAACTCACTATTTAGGGAAAAATTATCACGGTTTTGGTCAAGAAAACACACAAATTGTCTTGCAAAATGATTAGAATTGAGTGACTTGGATATGACTTAATCTAAGCACTAAGCCACTAGATTAAGCCTAAGAGGAATCCAAGCACTAAGCAATGGAATCACTCAACTATAAGCACAAAGCAATAGAGGGTTTTCTAGCACTAAGCAAAGAAGATTAGTAGAAAGCAATGCTTCTAACTTGTGTTTATAATTCATCAAATCTGAATTTTACATGAGGAGAGCCTTGCTTTTATAGACCAAGCCAAGCAATCCTCACCCTTCATCTAACCTAGCATCTAACGGTCCAAAAGACCCTAGAAATTCCGGTACAAAAGTGGCCCCAAGGCCTTACACAAAGTTCTTACACAAGTTGAAATTCAAATGAAAAAGTAAAAAAGTAAACTAATAAGACAATGATTATTTATATACCCTTGAGAGCTTCAATGGTCCGGACATATTGGTATCTAAGAGCTAGAGTGCATAAAAAGGGCTCAAGAAATTGTCTGGACAGTTTGGGAAACTTGAATGTGACCCTTGTACTTGATCTTGCAAACCGTATATAGGAGGGCCACCCGGTTTGTGGAAGTCTTTTGCACAAGATTTAATCCTTTCCAAGACAAAAGCTCTTAGAAAAAAGGACTTTAAATTGTTCATAGAAGGATCCTAGGTCATAAAATACCACATGTTTTTAGACGGATTTCGAATTGGACCTCAAACTGGCCGAAGGACCAAAACCGGGTACAATGTGGCTTGATGTGGTTTGTTTTGCTTCAATCACCCCTTCTTGAAAAGGATTTGTCCTTAAATCCTCGACATTATCATCACTAAGCTCTTCATAATAAGGACTTAAATCCCCAATGTTGAATGTACCATGGACTCCATAATCTCCGGGAAGATTAATCTTGTATGCGTTAGGGCCAATTTTCTCAAGAACTTCAAATGAACCATCGGCTCTTGGCATGAGTTTGTTCTTTCTTTTGTCGGGAAATCTTTCCTTTCTTAAGTGCAACCACACGAGATATCCGGGTTCAAAAATTTTGGATTTCTTAGAACCCTTGGACTTAGCCTTGTGAACCTCATTGCTCCTCTCAATTTGCTTCTTGACTTGTTCATGGATATGGAGCATTTGTTAAGCCCTCTTCTTAGCATCATAATCGATAGTGTTCCTCTTGATGGGTGCCAAATCCGTGGGCATCATTGGGTTGAGGCCATAGACCACCTCGAATGGAGACTTGTCCGTGGTTGTAGAAGGAGCTCGGTTGAAGGCAAATTCGGCTTGAGCTAGCTTGAGATCCCAATCTTTCAAGGACTTGGTAACCGTGCACCTAAGTATCCTCCCCAAAGTATTGTTGGTAATTTCCGTTTGGCCATTGGTTTGGGGGTGATAGGAGGTGCTAAAGCGTATCCTAGTCTTGAGTAGCTTCCATAAGGTCCTCCAAAAGTGGCTCATGAACTTAGAGTCCCTATCCGAGACAATAGATTTGGGAATACCATGGAGCTTGACCACTTCTTTGAAATAGAGCTCGACCACACTAGCTCCATCCTCCGTTTTCTTACAAGCAATAAAGTGTGCCATTTTGCTAAAACGATCCACAACCACCATGATGGAGTCTTTAACTCTTTGAGTTCTTGGCAAATTAAAGCAACAATGAAATCCATGCTAATATCCTCCCAATGGTTGATTTGGGACGGGTAGAGGAGTATAGGGACCTGTTTGGAAGTAAGCTTTTGATTGTTGACAAGGAGCACACCTCTTGATCACATCTTGGACATCTCCAAGCATTTTTTGCCAATAGAATTGCTCTTGGAGGATGTCATAAGTCTTTTGAATGACAAAGTGACCGGAAAGACCATTAGAGTGTACTTATCTCACCAATAGACTTCTATAAGGCCCCCTTGGATTGCACAACCGGTTTCCATAGAACAAGAAGCCATTTTGAGATAAGTACTTGCTTTTAATTTTAATTTGGCCTCCTTGAAGTAGCTCCCACTCCTCTTTGAAATCCGGATCCTCTTGGCATAACTCTTTCATGTGCTCAAACCTACCCAAGGACTCTTTGCTCCATAAAACTCAACATAATGAACCTCATAGACAAGGCATCCGCCACTACATTGTATTTCGCTTCTATGTATTTGCTTGAAAAGTTGAAAGATTGTAGAAATTCTACCCATTTAGCATGCCTATGATTGAGCTTGTGTTGACCATTGATATATTTGAGAGTCTCATGATCCGAATGGAGCACAAAGGGTCGTGGCTTCAAGTAGTGGCTCCAATGGGTCAAGGCTCAAATAATGTCATAGAACTCCTTGTCATATGTTGAATAATTGATCTTGGCTCCAATCAATTTCTCACTAAAGTAGGCAATAGGCTTGTGTTCTTGCAAGAGTACGGCTCATATCCCAATCAAACTAGCATCACACTCAACTTCAAATAACTTATTGAAATTGGGCAAGGAGAGGATAGGTGATTCACAAAGTAACCTCTTGATGGCGTTGAAGGACTCCTCGACTTTCTCCCTCCATTTTAACTCCCCTTTATTCATACATTCGGTTATGGGAGCCATGATGGTGCTAAAATCCTTGATAAACCTCCTATAAAACAATTGGTCTCCCTTGTGACGGGTTACCATTTGTGACGGATATTTTGTGAGATAAAATGGTAACCAAATGGGTTAGTGGAGAAAGGGGACCACATGAATAGTGTTGCAGAGAGAGAAAAAGTGGGTACATTGTGAGGTAAAATGGTATCCGTCTTCAGCTTGTGACGGATATGTCATGTCTTCAATGAGAATTTGTGCCTATAAAAAGGGGCTAGGCCGTGGAAGCTCCTCATATCCGTGATGGTCCTTGGTGTTGGCCATGTTTTTATTGCTTTAACCTTCTCTTGATCAACAAGAATGCCTTGATTGGAGACGATGAAACCCAAGAATTGGACTTCATTTTGCATAAAATAACACTTTTCAAGCTTGCCATATAACTTATGCTCTCTAAGAGTTTCAAACAACACTTGCAAATGTTTGAAATGCTCCTCTTTGGAAGGACCATAGACCAAGATATCATCAAAGTAAACAACCACAAATTAACCCAAATAAGGTCTAAGTACCTCGGTCATGAGCCTCATGAATGTGCTATGTGCATTGGAGAGACCAAATGGCATCACAAGCCATTCATATAACCCATACTTAGTCTTGAAAGCCGTTTTCCATTCATTTCCCTCTTTGATTCTTACTTGATGGTACCCTTGCCTCAAATATATCTTTGAGAACACTTGAGCTCCACTTAGCTCATCTAGAATGTCATCAAGCCTAGGTATAGGAAACCTATACTTGATAGTGATGTTGTTGATAGCTCTACTATCGGTACACATTCTCCAAGACCCATCTTTCTTTGGCACAAGCAAGGCCGGGACAGCACAAGGACTAAGACTTTCCCTCACAAAGCCCTTGTTCATAAGTTCCCCAATTTGTTGTTGTAGCTCTTGAGAGGCCTTTGGATCACTCCTATATGCGGCCTTGTTAGGAAGTGTAGCACTCGGAATGAAATCAATTTGATGATCAAAACCTCTAAGAGGAGGCAAGCCACTTGGGAGCTCACTTGGAAACACGTCCTCATAGGCATTGAGGAGCTCTCGGATATCCCTTGGAAAGGCCATTTCTTTCTCCCAAAACATGTCTTTTGCCACTAGAACATAGATATCATCTTCCCCTTTCAATTCTTATAACATTTCGGCCTCATTGATTAACAAGACCTCTCTTGATGGTTCAATCATGGAAGCTAGGTGGTGTTGTTGGTTTGAGGGATGGTGGTAATGGTGAAAGGATAATTTTATTTGAGCAAAATTTGAAAGTGTAGGTGTTATCCCTCCCATGGTGGACCGAGTCCCTATCAAACTCCCAAGGCCTAACAAATAAGAGGTGACAAGCATCCATGGCTAGAACATCACAAAGAGCCTCATCTACATAGTTTTTGCCAATGGAAAAAGGTACCAAACATAGCTTATCAACCCTCACCTTGGCCCCTTTGTTAAGCCATCTCAATTTTTAAGGACATGGGTGGTCTTGTGTTGTTAGGGAAAGCTTTTCAACAAGGACACTAGATGCTACATTGGTACAACTCCCTCCATCACTGATTAGATTACAAACTCTCCCCTTAATGGTGCTCCTAAACCGAAATATTTGTTGTCTTTGGTCCATTTCTAAGGGTTGGGGTAGTGTATGCATCACTCTCCATGTCACCAGGCTAAGACCCTCATCCGCCATCACTAGTTCCTTCTCCTTGGTCTCCACGGGTTCCTCCTCCTCAACACAAACAAGAATCTCATCTACTCTCCTATGATTCACCTCAAAGTCATCTAGGGCTCTCTTGGTTGGACATTCTTTAGCAATATGCCCATAACCTTGGCATTGGTAACATTTTTTCGGAGGTAAGGTCTTTTTTTGTGGGGTTTCAAGGCCCTTACCCTTGTCAAGTGTGGATGTTTTGGCTTGATTATTGGTCTCTTTGGGTTTGGTCTCGGCATAGGTGGGTTTAGAGGTCTTCTTCTGGCCCAATTTTTCCACCCCTAAAGCTATATTCACGGTGAGTCTAAGGTGAAAGATCATATATCCATATTAGACTCTCTAATAAAAACTAAATTATCTCATAATTTATCATTTAGGTGATCTATGTAACATGCATGCAAATATAAAAGCATAAAAATGAAAGTTTAAGGAAAAACAATTTCCTTACATTGATTTTATGGTAAAATGGGCACAAACTACTTCACCTTACTAGTTTGTTCTTGAGCTTATAATAAATGGATGATCCTCCTTACAAATCTTCAAAGAGAAGATCTCCTTCAAGATGCACCCAAGAACTTGACCCAAAAACTAACAAGTATTTTACTAGAAACTTGTTAAAATTATACCCTTGATATTATTTGTAATATTACTAACACTTCTTAGTAAATATTAATTTTTGTATACTAACAATCTTAGTAAGAGAATGCTCTATTATTTTTAGAGAGAAAAGATACACATGCAAAGATGCTCAAGTGATGTTGTGTGTAAAAATGAACAAACATCTTGAGTGTATATGGGGGGAAAACCGGTGGGAGGGGTAGGTGAGGTGGAGTGTTCAATTTGTCTTATATTTTTAATCTGACATCACATGCAAAATCTATATAAGATAACTTATGGTAGTATATAAAGTAAGGTGAAATGATTATGTTCCTAATCATCCACTACTCTATTTTACACGGTCCACTTGCCCATTTAACGGTCCATGTTGGTTCTTATATTTGTCGCACAAATACGCGTAATTTTATTTTAAACATCATTTCATGTTTAAATACTTCCATAATTAATTCGTCCAAATCACTCCGTAAATATACGTGTACCACTACACATATTATTTACGTACTAATATTAATTACATTAATCAATTAGTACAATTTTAGTTAATTAACAATTAATTAACTAAAACCCGTCTCCCAAAATTTATTATTCAATTATCGCATAATTAAATAATAACTGTCGTGCCTCGAGTTCGCAACTCAAAATCTCTATAAAAATAATCGACTAACCTTTTAGTCTATAAATCAAGGGACTAAATAAATTGTATCTCATACAATTAATTAGTTGTCAATTGGGGCTCGTTCCTTTAGGTGTGACCGAAAGGGGTCAGTTGATCACCGCCGTCTCACGACAATAACGTCAAACTCTAGTCAGCCTACCGTTATCGATTTACGTTAATCAACTAACGAGGATCAAATAATTAAATATCTGATGATATTCCATTAATGAGATTTATTATGTAAACGCACTATTGTGGAGGACACTAACTCCAACAATATCCCACTTGTCCGACACAAGGTGTGCGCTACCGATTATCTTGTCCGTTTTAATCTCCCACTCAATGCAAGGTGTCTTTCAGGTCGTACTTGCACACGAACATATCGCGAGTGGTTTTCTCCATCGGGAGTGTGACTACCTGACCGGAAAAATCTCTCACAGATTACTTCCGAGCGTGGCCACGCATTTGTAGTCATTAACTCCTCGAGTGGCCTTGAAATATAGTTTACCCAACGTGGGTGGACAATTCATGTATGCCCTATCTATCCTATTGCACAATACAGATCACCATGACCTAGTAAATTCCCTTTTGCCCTCCTTTTACGACACGACCTAGGACAAAAACCAAAGTCACTCGGAAACTGCACTTGCTCAGATAATAGTCTTCAGTCAAAAGAATCGACTCATTAGAACATCTTAGAGATCCCCGCCATGACCAGGCGTCGATAATAGAACTTAGGGACTCTCTAAATGGTCACTGTCCGGCAAAGTGTCACACACTCTGCCTATGTAATCGACTAGTCATCACGTATGACCTTATGGTGTTGAACAACCATCAATCGACTTACAATCAAGTCACTCCGAGACGTCACCTCATTAAGTGACTAGGGACAAAATACAATATTCATCTTATTCAATTGAATAGTGTTCAACATTGTCTCCACAACTTATTCAGATAAACAAGGTATTTAAATTTTAGTCACACTAAATAAAAGATTCATAAAAGAATAAATGCGAAAACAATGAATGTGATTATCATATATATAATAAGAGATACACTATCCAATTATTACATATCCATAATCTAAAGAAAATCTGGTACTCGTCTCAATCCCATAGCGACGACATGACCATCATGCTTAGCCTTTGATAAAGGCTTGGTTAAAGGATCAGCAATATTATCATCTGTCCCAACCTTACAAATGTCAATTTCATTCCTTTCCACATAATCTCTAATTACATGGTATTTCCTTTCAATGTGTCTAAATTTGTTACTAGACTTCGGCTCTTTGGCTTGAAAAATAGCACCACTGTTATCACAATATAGATTGATAGGATCTTTGGCGGAATGGACTACTCCTATGTGGGAAATAATCTGTATACTTCCCTTTATATTGAAGGATTATAACGAATTTAACAGTGATGATCAATAGTCATAAACAAATACATAAACAAAGTATAAAGGATTCATAATTGACCTTCGGTCCTAGCAAAATTGTCCTATGAATAATATCAAAATTGATATTCGCCTATCAGTTGCACCCAAGACGATATGAGATATGCCCTATTGATTATGCTATAATCGATCTAAAATTTTCTGCAAAATTTAGTTGTTTTTGTGTTTTTTCTGATGAGAGAGGAGGCTAGGTCAAGAAAAAGAATTAGAGTAGACTAATTCTCTCCCTTTCTTTCTTATACTGACCGAAATTTGGAGTCAGTTAGGAAACAATAATCCTTTCCTAATTTCGGCCATCTAACCGAAATAAGGAGTATATTCTCCTTATTTTTGGTCTTTCCAAAAATATAAAATGTGTTGAATTGTCATCTAGTGAGGATCGAACCCATGACCTCTTGGTATGTGTACCCTCACTATTACCACTATGACACATTCATCTTGTTGATATTAAATATAACTGATTATATTTAATTACGAATTAACAGATTAAATCGTCCAAGCTAACATTACATATATTTAATTAAATATAACTTATTATATTTAATTTACGAATTGACAGTTAATTCGTCTCAACTAATATTATTTAATTTTCATTAAATAATTATCTCATCAACACGTTGACTAACTTTTTAGTCATTTTGGGCATCAATGTGATTATATTTCTATAACCACATTTCTCAAACACATCCTATAGGTGTGACCTTTAGGGACCAGTTGATCACCGCCATCTGTATGATAATAACGTCAAACTTTCTAGCAAGCCAACCGTTATTAGGTAAACGTTAATCAACTGATTAAATATACGAAGTATACCCTTGTGAACCTGTAAGAGATTTACAAATGTTATCACACTAATTTGTGGAGGACACAAGCTCCAACGTACTCCCACTTGTCCTCACAAGTGTATGTGCGATAACCGATTCTCATATCCTATAAAATTTCTCCCACTCAATGTAAAACAATTTGCAAATCCGAATTCACAAAGGTCGTATTTTACAAGTGATCAATATCAAGAGTGGTTTCCCCGACTAGAGAGTAACTTAACTGATAAACAAATCAACATTTGAGCATGGCCATGCATTTCAGTTACAACTCCTCGAGTGGCACTGAGAAATAACTATACCTGATAAGGGTTGGATATTTTCCTCAACTCGAATCCTACAGATGTAATCACAGTATGAAATGACGCAGAAAAAATCTACTTAGCCTCCAGTTACGGCAGACCGTGAGAAAGAAACCAAAGTCACCCAAAAACTGCCTTAATCTCAAGAGACAAACGATAGTCAAAAGAATCGACTCTAGGAACACAATGGATGTCCTATCCACGACCTGGCACCGAATGTTATAAAACATTTAGGACTCCATTACGTTGTCACAAAAAAAGTTGTCCTACGAGGTATCGTGATAATCTCGCATCTGTGATCGATCAGTCAACCGTTTGACTTATGGCTCGTTGAACCC
Organism: Silene latifolia; assembly: GCF_048544455.1. Classification (NCBI taxonomy): domain Eukaryota; kingdom Viridiplantae; phylum Streptophyta; class Magnoliopsida; order Caryophyllales; family Caryophyllaceae; genus Silene; species Silene latifolia. The sequence continues at coordinate 453,229,580 of NC_133538.1, forward strand.
ACCATCAATCGACTGCACAATATAATAGCCGGAGTTATCAGCTCACATTGGCGATTACGGACCAAAACAAATATAATGTAATTCAGTTCACTTTGTGGCGTTCAATGTTGTCAGTACAATCCACATGAAAAACAAAATATTATATATAAAACGATGAAGTTATAAATAGTATATGAAAAGATAATGTATCAAATCCATAATCAAGTACTACAATTCAGGAACATGTTTAATTCCCATGGAAATAACATGCCCTACATGCTTATCATAATTCAACGGTTTGGTGAGAGGATACGCGATGTTATCATCCGTCGCAATCTTGTCAATCACTATCTCTTGTTGCTCCACGTAATCACGGATCAGGTGAGCTTTCCGAAGTACATGTCTAGATTTGTTGCTAGACTTTGGCTCCTTAGCCTGGAAGATGACACCTCTATTGTCACAATAGATGGTGATCGGGTCATTCGAACTAGGAACTACCGAAAGCCCTTGTAAGAATTGACGCATCCATATCGCTTCCTTTGCTACCTCCGAAGCGGCATAGTACTCGGATTCAGTAGTAGAATCTTCTACAACACTCTGTTTGGAACTCTTCCAGCTGACCGCAGCACCATTAAGAGTGAAGACGAACCCGGACTGAGATTTTGAATCATCTCGATCCGTTTGGAAGCTAGCATCTGCGTAACCGGTTGCGCATAGCTTAGTATCGCCTCCATAAGTCAATACCCAATCCTTAGTCGTCCGTAAGTACTTGAGGATATTTTTGACTGCTATCCAGTGTGTTTCACCTGTAGTCTTTTGGTACCGACTCGTCATACTCAATGCATATGCCACGTCTGGACGTGTGCATATCATGACATACATGATCAATCCTATTGCAGAAGCATAAGGAACACGACTCATGCGCTCAATACCTTCGGGCGTCGTGGGTGACTGAGACTTGCTCAAATGCATCCCAGTCGTCATAGGAAGGTTCCCCTTCTTGGAGTTGGTCATGCTGAACCTCTTAAGAACCTTATCTAGATAAGACTCCTGACTAAGTGATAACGTCCATCGTGCTCTATCTCGGTAGATACGGATTCCCAAAATACGCTGTGCCTCACCCAGATCTTTCATCTGGAAATGGTTCTTCAACCATTCTTTAACCAAATAAAGGAGAGGAATGTCATTCCCAATCAAGAGTATGTCATCAACATACAATATCAAGAATACAATCTTGCTCCCACTCGACTTGATATATAAGCATGGTTCTTCGACCGATCGAGTGAAACCATACTCTTTTATCACTTGGTCGAAACGATGATTCCAACTCCGAGAAGCTTGCTTAAGTCCATAAATGGAACGCTTAAGCTTGCATACTTTCTTAGGATGTTTAGGATCTATGAAACCTTCGGGTTGCACCATGTACAACTCTTCCTCCAAATAACCGTTTAAGAAGGCGGTTTTCACATCCATTTGCCAAATTTCATAATCATGAAATGCGGCAATAGCTAACATTATCCAAATGGAACGTAGCATGACTACAGGTGCAAAAATCTCATCATAATGCAATCCTTGCACTTGAGACAAACCTTTTGCCACAAGTCGTGCCTTATAGATATCTGGTTGCGCGTCCAAACAACGCTTTATTTTGTAAAGCCATTTGCACTGTAGAGGTTATACCTTATTAGGTAAGTCAACTAGATCCCATACGTTATTCTCATACATGGAGTCCATCTCGGATTGCATGGCTTCAAGCCATAGCTTTGAGTCGGAACAGGCCATAGCACCTTTATAGGTTGCGGGTTCATTACTTTCCAGAAGTAAAATGTCATTCTCCTCGACCATACCAATGTATCTGTCCGGAGGATGAGAGTCTCTACCCGACCTCCTAGGTTCCTCAGGAATATTGACCGTATCATCAGTTGAAGGTACAGCTTCCTCCATCTGTTCTTCGGTTGTTGGTTCTGGAATCTCCGACAGCTCGAAGGTTCTATTACTCGACTTGTTCTCGAGAAATTCTTTCTCTAAGAACGTCGCACTAGCCGCAACAAAAACTCGATGTTCGGTAGGCGAATAGAAGTAATGACCAAATGTTCCTTTTGGATAACCTATAAAGTATGTCTTGACCGATCGTGGGCCGAGCTTATCCTCGTGTCTCCACTTGACAAAAGCCTCGCAGCCCCAAACCCGAATAAAGGACAAGTTAGGGACCATTCCCTTCCACATTTCATATGGAGTCTTGTCGACAGCTTTAGACGGACTTCGGTTAAGTATAAGAGCGGCTGACAAAAGTGCATAACCCCATAATGAATCAGGCACTACCGTGTGACTCATCATGGATCGAACCATATCAAGTAAGGTTCGATTTCTCCGTTCGGACACACCATTCAATTGAGGTGTTCCAGGTGGAGTTAACTGCAAAGCGAATCCATAGTCTTTCAGGTGTTGATCAAACTCATTTGAAAGATATTCGCCACCCCGATCTGAACGGAGTGCTTTAATATTTCTACCTAGTTGGTTCTGTACCCTATTCTGGTATTCCTTGAATTTCTCAAAGGACTCACCTTTATGCTTCATTAAGTAGACATATCCGTATCTACTCAAATCGTCCGTGAAAGTGATAAAATATCTATAGCCATCTCTAGCGGTAATTGACATAGGTCCACATACGTCCATATGTATGAGTCCTAATAGGTCATTAGCGCGCATTCCAACACCTTTGAAGGAAATTCGAGTCTTCTTGCCAATGAGACATGATTCACACGTGCCATATGTAGATAAATCGAATGCGGGAATAGTCCCATTATCGACGAGTTTCTTCACGCGTTTCTCATTTATGTGTCCCATTCGACAATGCCATAGATAAGTTTGATCTTTGTCACCAACCTTTAATTTCTTATTATTCATGTGTAATAATTCCGTGGTTTGATCTAAGATATAAATTCCATTCATGGAAACTGCTTTGCCATAAATCATTTAATTAAAAGAGAAAATACAACTATTATCCTTTATTGAAAATGTAAAACCGTCTTTAGCAAGTACGGAAACAAAAATAATGTTCTTAGATAAACTGGGTACATAGTAACAATTATTTAAAAATAACTCAAAACCACTAGGGAGTTGAATTACATATGTTCCCTTCGAGGCAGCAGTAACTCGTGCTCCATTCCCGACTCGCAGGTCCACATCACCTTTTTCGAGAGGTATGATGTTCTTTAGGCCCTGCAAATGATTACACAGATGAGAACCACAACCAGTATCAAGTACCCAAGTTCCGAAACTTGCATGGTTAATCTCAATCATATGAATATAAGATGACATACCAACAGGAACGATGCGGCCTGCCTTGATGTCCTCACGGTAGACGGGACAGTTCCTCCTCCAATGTCCAGTCTTGTGACAATGGTGGCACTCTATGTCACCGCCCTTGCTCTTTTCCTTGCCCTGTGAGCCACTAGTCTCACCAGGCGCACTCTTACCGTTTCCTGGCTTCTTAAACTTTGGCTTACCTACAGCTAGGTCGCCATGAGCCTTGCCCTTACCTTTACCTTTCTTGTAAATCGTGAGAACATCCTGCTTCATGCTCCCACTCAATTTCATATCCTTCTCGGTCTGTACGAGAAGGGAGTGTAGCTCATGAGGACTCTTTTTCAAGTCATTCATGTAGTAGTTCGCCCTGAAAAGGGCAAAACCATCGTGAAGATAATGAAGCATTCGGTCAATGACAATGCTCTCACTGATTCTACAATTCAGTGACTCCAGTTTCTCGACATTCTCAATCATGTGAAGAATGTGTGGGCTAACCGGTTGGCCCTTCTAGAGTTTCGTATCAAAGAAGCGACAGGTATGCTCATATGTGATGATTCTCGGTGCCTTTGAGAACTCATTAGTGAGCGTGGTGAAAATCTTGTTTTCACCTTGGGCAATGAAGCGTCTCTGCAAATTGGTTTCCATTGCAAAGATGAGTACGTTCTTTATCGCACCTGCTTCCATAACGAAATCACTATAAGCGAGTGACTCGTTGGCTCCTGCATTTGGGCCTGGGTTGACCGGTATTGGCTCAGTTAAATACCCGAGCTTACCGTCGCAATGGCGAGATTCCGTAGTGCCGCCTCCCAGTCCGCAAAGTTGGACCCATCATTCTTCAGTCGCGTGGACTGATTCATTTGGTCCATGAATACTTTTAGCCAGGATGAACGATCTAGTGTGGCACTAGGCATTGGGATTGCGTTATTTCCAGCCATTTGTTGTAACAAAAGATTATCGAAAATAATCGTGTTCTACACTGCGATAGAAGAGTAAAAAATAATAAGCATGTGCATCGTTTTGATTTTAAGTCTAATGAACTAATGTCATAACGCGAAGACTCTAAACATTTATACAATTGACCTCCCTCAAGAATTATATAAATGATCCCAAGACTCAATTCTCTGTAAATTGATAAGCTAACGTTTTAGCTAATTCTACCGTTAGAATTCTTGGTCGATAAATTTCTGTAAATTCTATCTTTAGTCCATCATAATCACGAGAAACTCTTCGGACTATGATGTTGAGGTAAACTAAGTCAACACAACTACTTACCCAACGTAGAAGGGGTCATATTAGGCCTACCGACGAAGAAGGGATTCATAGATGTTTGCCCTTATAAAGACTAATCTCAATTTCCGTTTTAGAGGAAGATCCCATCAACTTTATTTTAATTCATTTTAAGTGAACTATAATCTAGCATGCAAGAATGAATAAACTAAGGTGATGGCATATAGACTGTGACATCTGCATGTCCATGAAAACTAACATACAACCTATATGAGTCAATTTTCATGCATTTTAGTAGCAGGTGGTTTGGTTTTAGGCGGAATATGATGCATAAAACTAACATGTGAATGAAAGGCAATAAGAAAGAAAAAACGTAAAAACAGTAAAAGTCCTAGTGTGGCCTATCCTATCAAAATGAACAATAAATACAAGTTTGGAATCCATCCTTGGACCCGAGAAGCTTGTCTTGATGTTCCATCTTGATCCATGTAGCGGGAGTGAGATTGAATCTTCATATTTAGTCTTCTTTGAAATTACAATAAATAAAATTACATAATTGACCTATTAATTACATTCTAATTTCAAAAACCCAAAACTAAAATAAAGGAGATTCGAGATCTCATAATTACATAAAAATCATGTTTCCTTCATTACGAAAACATGATTGACTAAGGCCACACTAAGTATTACACAATACAACTGATTGCAAAAATTAAATACGTAAATAAAATTCATTCATTCGATTCATTCAACATAATTAAAAACATCAACTAAAATAAATTAAACATACATAATACAATAAATTAATTATGTTGATTAATTTATCCAAACCACCTATTTAAATTAAATTAAGTGACAATTCCGCAATTTAATCACATTAATTTTATACTTAATCCATACTAAACTTGTAATATGAATTCTATCCGTCAAAATTTTAAACTGCTTTAAAATAACTCGGTATCATTAAATTGTGAACCGATTCACAATAACTAATTGGCCAAAAAAAAAAAAAAAAAACCAAAACTTTCCTTTTATTCTTTGGTCTCGGCAAACAGAATAAAGAGACAATTTTTTTTTTTATTTCCGGCTGGAACAAAAAAACACTAGCAGCCTTTTTTTTTCTTTTCGGCTAGAACCAAAAAAACAACAGCAGCTTTTTTTTTTCTTTTTAGCTAGAACAGAAAAAAACAACAGTAACTTTTTTCTTTTTAGCTAGAACACAAAAAAACAACAGCAGCTTTTTATTTCTTTTTAGCTAGAACACAAAAAAAAAAAAAACAAGTGGCAGCCTTTTCACAAAAAAAAACAAGTGGCAGCCTTTTTTTTTCTTTTTGGCTAGAACAAAACAAAAACAGTAGCAGCCCTTTTTTTTTCTTTTCGGCTAATTTATTTATTTATTTATTTTTTCGAACCAAAAAAAACGAAACCCTAATTTATATTCGAGAATTAGGTTATTGTTTACATACAATTTTATGAAAATCATCAAGATTAAAATCGTAGCCTAGTGCTCTGATACCACTTGTGGGAAATAATCTGTATACTTCCCTTTATATTGAAGGATTATAACGAATTTAACAGTGATGATCAATAGTCATAAACAAAATACATAAACAAAGTATAAAGGATTCAGAATTAACCTTCGGTCCTAGCAAAATTGGCCTAAGAACAATATCAAAATTGATATTCGCCTATCAGTTGCACCCAAGACGATATGAGATATGCCCTATTGATTGTGCTAGAATCGATCTAAAATTTTCTTTAAAATTTAGTTGTTTTTGTGTTTTTTCTGATGAGAGAGGAGGCTAGGTAAAGAAAAAGAATTAGGGTAGAATAATTCTCTCCCTTTCTTTCCTATACTGACCGAAATTTGGAGTCAATTAGGAAAGAATAATCCTTTCCTAATTTCGGCCATCTAACCGAAATAAGGAGTATATTCTCCTTATTTTTGGTCTTTCCAAAAATATAAAATGTGTTGAATTGTCATCTAGTGAGGATCGAACCCATGACCTCTTGGTATGTGTACCCTCACTATTACCACTATGACACATTCATCTTGTTGATATTAAATATAACTGATTATATTTAATTACGAATTAACAGATTAAATCGTCCAAGCTAACATTACATATATTTAATTAAATATAACTTATTATATTTAATTTAGGAATTGACAGTTAATTCGTCTCAACTAATATTATTAATTTTCATTAAATAATTATCTCATCAACACGTTGACTAACTTTTTAGTCATTTTGGGCATCAATGTGATTATATTTCTATAACCACATTTCTCAAACACATCCTATAGGTGTGACCTTTAGGGACCAGTTGATCACCGCCATCTGTATGATAATAACGTCAAACTTTCTAGCAAGCCAACCGTTATTAGGTAAACGTTAATCAACTGATTAAATATACGAAGTATACCCTTGTGAACCTGTAAGAGATTTACAAATGTTATCACACTAATTTGTGGAGGACACAAGCTCCAACATCCTAGTCCCTCCATGAATTGCCTAATCCAAACAGCTTCCTTCGTAGCCTCAGACGCTGCAAGGTACTCAGCCTCTATTGTAGAATCCGCGGTAACGCTTTGCTTGAAGCTCTCCCAGCAAACAGCTCCTCCATTTAGCATAAACACATAGCCGGATTGGGATTTCATGTCATCCCGATCGGTTTGGAAACTTGTGTCCGTGTAACCTCTTACACGCAACTCAGTTTCTCCTCCAAACACTAAGAACGAATCCTTAGTCCTTCTCAAGTACTTAAGGATGTTCTTTACGGCTATTCAGTGACTCTCACCAGGCTTGGCTTGATAACGACTTGTCATGCTCAAGGCATACGCAACGTCGGGACGAGTGCAAATCATAGAATACATGATAGACCCAACAACGGAAGCATAAGGGACGGTCTTCATGTGTTCAATTTCCTTAGGGGTGGAGGGAGACTGTGACTTGCTCAAAGTAATCCCTTGGCCCATAGGTAGAAATCCTCTCTTGGAGTCTTTCATATTGAACCGGTCAAGAACTTTGTCAATATAAGCTTCTTGACTCAATGCTAGTATCCTCTTAGACCTATCCCTATAGATCCGGGCAATATGTCATCCACATATAGGACAAGGAATGGAACCTTACTCCCACTAAACTTCATGTATAAACACGGTTCTTCCACACTTCTAGTGAAACCGTATTGTTTAATAACATGATCAAAGCGATGATTCCAACTCTAGATGCTTGCTTAAGACCATAAATGGACTTCTTGAGCTTACACACCTTCTTAGGGTTAGATGTATCCACAAAACCTTCAGGTTGTATCATGTACACCTCTTCTTCTAGAATCCCATTCAAGAAGGCGGTTTTGACATCCATTTTCCAAATCTCATAATCATGAAATGCGGCAACCGCTAAGATTATCCTAATTGACCTAAGCATAGCGACTGGAGTAAAGGTTTCATCATAGTGTAAACCATGAACTTGGGTGAAACCTTTTGCCACCAATCTAGCTTTGTAAACATCCACATGTTTATCCATGCTGAGCTTAATTTTATATATCCATTTACACTGAAGAGGTCGCACTCCCTCAGGTAAATCAACCAAGTCCCATACATGGTTCTCGTACATGGAATCCATTTCGGACCGCATGGCTTCTAGCCAAAGCGAGGAGTCGGGACTAGACATGGCCGATTTGTAGGTAGTGGGTTCAACACTTTCAAAAAGTAACAAAACACCATTCTCTTCGATGTTACCAAGGTAGCGATCAGGTGGATTAGAAATCCTACTTGACTTTCTAGGAACAATTACCGTTTTAGAGGACGAGGGAATGCTATCCTCCACGTTCTCCTCGACCTCATTCTCGGTTTGTGGCTCTCGAACATCTTCAAGTTCAAATTTTCTCCCACTCTGTCTCCTAGAAATAAACTCCTTTTCTTGGAAGACAGCATCACGAGCCACAAACACTTTGTTCTCGTGTTTATTGTAGAAGTAATAGCCACGTGTTTCCCTTGGATATCCTACAAAAAGACATTTGTCAGATCTGGGTGCAAGCTTATTGTCATACTTGATCTTAACGTACGCTTCGCAACCCCAAATACGCATGAATGACAAATGAGGGACGTTCCCTGTCCATATCTCATATGGAGTCTTATCGGCTGCTTTAGTCGAGCTTCGATTTAGTGAAAATACTGCAGACAAGAGGGAAAAACCACAAAATGAACTAGGAAGCTCAGTTAGACTCATCATAGACCGAACCATATCAAGTAAAGTTCGGTTTCTCCTTTCGGCCACACCATTTAATTGCGGTGTGCCAGGAGGAGTCTATTGTGATATTATACCACAATCTTTTAAGTGTGAATCAAATTCAATATGTAGATACTCACCACCACGGTCGGACTGTAGGGTCTTAATCTTTTTATCCAATTGGTTCTCTACTTCATTTTGAAACTCTTTGAACTTGTCAAAAGCTTGACTCTTGTTCTTCATTAAGTAGACATACCCATATCTACTTAAGTCATCAGTAAAAGTAATGAAGTAGTGAAAAAATCCTCTAGCGGTGATGGTTAATGGTCCACACATATCCGTATGTATGAGAGCCAAAACCTCACTAGCTCGTGTCCCTTTTCCCGCAAAAGGTGCACGAGTCATCTTGCCTAGAAGGCAAGACTCGCATGTACCATAATATTCAAAACCAGATGGTTTGAGCACTTTTGATGAAGCAAGTCTCTTAATGTGTCTTTCGTTTATGTGGCCTAAACGACAATGCCAAAGATAGGATTTGTTTGGATCACCCATTTTGAGCTTTTTAGTTTCTACATGATAAACGTCATTAACATCATTTAAAACATAAATGCCTCCAATTGAAATGACCTTACCATAAACCACATCATTAAAATAAAAAGTACAACACTTGTTCTTAATCATACAACAAAAGCCTTCCGCGTCTAACGCGGAAATGGAGCTGATGTTCTTAGTTAAAGTTGGTACAAAATAACACTTATTTAAATACAACTCTAAACCACTAGCTAAAGTGAGCACATAGGTCCCCACGGAAACGGCAGCTACTCTAGCTCCATTGCCCATGCGGAGATCCACATCACCTTTTGCTAGTGCTTGCACGTCCCTTAAACCCTACAAATGATTACAAAGGTGAGTGCCACATCCGGTATCAAGTACCCAAGTGGAAGTACAAGCATAATTAACATCTATCACATAGAGAGAGGAAATCATACCAATAGGCGTCACACGCCCTTCCTTGAGATCCTCCAAGTATTTGGGACAACTCATCCTATAATGCCCCTTCCCATTACAATGGAAACATTCGGCCTCGGAGAGCTTGACACTTTTTACCTTGGGATTGCCATTGTCAACGGCCTTCCCCTTTCCCTTGTCAGGTTTCTTTGACGATTTCTTGAATTGGGACTTTTCCTTCCCTTTTCCTTTCTTAACTCCAAGGACATGTTCTTTAACTTCATGGTTAAAACATCTCCTTTTTAACTCCCACTAGCTTCCATATCCCTCTCCGCTTGGGTGAGGAGTGCATGAATTTCATGGTAACTCTTATCCATGTCATTCATGTTGTAGTTTACCCTAAAGTGGGCAAACTTGGTGGGAAGCGAGTGGAGGATACGATCCACCACAAGAGTCTTAGGAATCTTACACCCTAGACGCTCTAGGATGTCAACATATTCGACCATTTTGAGTACATGGGGACCAACCTTTTGGCCCCTCTCAAGCTTAGCTTCAAAGAAGTGTGCTGCCGCATCGTATTGATGGACTTTAGGTGTTTGTGAAAACATAGTGATCATACGAGTGAATATCTCGTACGCATTAAAAGAAATGCATGATAGCTTGAGCTTTGGGGACATCGACCATATCAACACATTCTTGATATCATTCGACATCCTCACATGGTCATCATAGGCGGTCCGCACCGCCGATGAAGCCCTTGCACCGGGCTCGATAGGAGGAGCATCGGTCAAGTAAGTGAGCACATTGTCGGACAACGCCGCACTTTTGATGTTGGATTCCCATTCAAGAAAGTTACTACCGTCATCTTTTAAGATACATTTGTCCATTACGGACCTTAGCCATGAATCTTTGCCTAGTGAAGTAGTCGATGAAGTTGATGAAGTTGCCATTGCGAATTAAAATGCTACAACAAAAAGAAAAAATTAACATCCATTGTTTAAAAATTTACTTGTGAAAACATGTTTAACAAGTTTTAGCATTTATATAATGATCTCCCACTAAATTATATAAATGATTCCAAGACCCAAATATTAAACAAAAATGAGCATCGCTTGGGCGAAACATCCCATAATTGTGTAAATTCGGTAAGTCACGTTGACTAATTCTACCTCTAGAACTCTTGGTCGACGAATTTCCTTAAATCCATCTACTAGCCCCGGAACACAAGACCGTCTTATATTCCGTTGAGTCCAACCAATTTTTGCGTGTAATAACCGTTTACCACCCTACTTACCCAAGGTAAAAAGAGAACACCCCGCTTGGGCGAGCGTGGCTCTAATGAACAAGAGATTCATAGGTGTTACTAATTGGTAAGGCTAATCTCAATTTCAGTTATGTGAGAGATCTTGTCAATTTAGTCATAAATTCCTTATAAGTGAATTAATTGGGTGAATGTAAATGACGTGAATTGACAACCGCGAAAAATAAAAATGCATGTAAGTGGCGATTTTGGCATGCGCGAAAATAAAACAAGCATAACAAGTAAGCATATGAATAAATCCTAGTATGGCCACCTAGTTAATAAAAACTAGTCTATTACATTTCGGAAACCAATTCCTTGGTCCCTTGCCTCTTCATTCCATAAGTGGCTCCTTCTTGTGGGATTTGGAACACCTTCCAAAAATAGACTCTGTCTCGATGTAATCCATCTTTTGGAAACGCCGGTAAGAATAAATTATTACAATTGAATTACATAGCTATTCCTATTATACATTAATTAATAAAATAAATAAAACTATTAATTAATTACAAACCGACGATACGAGATCGTATTTAATTACAAACAAATCGATATTCCCATTCATTTCGGGTAATAACGATTAAAATTAAACTAGGCCATACTAGGTACAAGATAAATACTTTAAATAAATGACAATCATTCATTCAACTTAAATAAATATGCTTAAAATGCTGTAAAATCATGCCGAAATCGCCCTATCTATCAATCGTTGGTATCCATCTCGGTTTTTGTGCATTTAATCGATTTTTAACATGTAAAAATCAATAATCAACTCTTAAATCTCATTTCAGTCCAAACTAATTGTCCAAACTATTTTGAACCTCAAAATTAGCCCTCACTAATTTTATGATCAATAATTAGTTTGATTTGGTGATATTTTGCTAATTTAATCGATAAAATCATAATATTTAAGTAAAAATACAAAAACAATTGAAACATTACCCAAAAATTGAAAAAAAAAATTTGAGTATTCTGGAAGACTCCCAAGAACACCAAAATGTCAGAAAAAATGCCCAAAAATTCCGGATAAAATTTATGAAGGAAAAGATCGATATTTATCGGTTTTTAACCACTAAAACCACTAAACATCAAAACAAGGTGAAAACACATTTTAAAATTCACTTTTTACATTTAAATAATATTTGTAAATGTAAATAAATTTATCAAGGGCATAATCAAATGTTTCAAAATTATGATTATTTTATTTTACTTTTATCGACTTTTATCTCATAAAATCAATAAACATGCAAAAAATTCGAACCAACGTTCAACCTTTTGCGTACATTCAGTAGAAAACATGCATGAAATACCATAAAAACTCCATGGACTGAATCAACATTTAACTATTTTTAGTCAATTTTTAACTAAAATACGGCATTTTAACTCGATTTTCTACCAAAAATCATTAAAAACTAGCAAAATAACTTCAAAAATCACCAACCTTAACCACAAATATTTTGAGATCAGTAGGTATGCATGTCCCAAAAATTTCATGCTAAAACCTCTTCTAACACAATTTTTGAGTTTTTATAAATTATCTCATAATTCATTAAAATGCTTAAAATCAACATGCAAATTACAAGCCTAAGCTCTGATACCACTTGAAAGATCATAGATCCATATTAGACTCTCTAATAAAAATTAAATTATCTCATAATTTATCATTTAGGCGATCTATGTAACATGCATGCAAATATAAAAGCTTAAAAATGAAAGTTTAAGGAAAAACAATTTCCTTACATTGATTTTATGGTAAAATGGGCACAAACTAGTTCACCTTACTAGTTTGTTCTTGAGCTTATAACAAATGGATGATCCTCCTTACAAATTTTCAAAGAGAAGATCTCCTTGAAGATGCACCCAAGAACTTGACCCAAAAACTAACAAGTATTTTACTAGAAACTTGTTAAAATTATACCCTTGATATTATTTGTAATATTACTAACACTTCTTAGTAAATATTAAATTTTATATACTAACAATCTTAGTAAGAGAATGCTCTATTATTTTTAGAGAGAAAAGATACACATGCAAAGATGTTCAAGTGATGTTGTGTGTAAAAATGAACAAACAACTTGAGTGTATATGGGGGGAAAACCGGTGGGAGGGGTAGGTGAGGTGGAGTGTTCAATTTGTCTTATATTTTTAATCTTACATCACATGCAAAATCTATATAAGATAACTTATGGTAGTATATAAAGTAAGGTGAAATGATTATGTTCTTAATCATCCACTACTCTATTTTACACGGTCCATTTGCCCATTTACGGGTCCATGTTGGTTCTTATATTTGTCGCACAAATACGTGTAATTTTATTTTAAACATCGTTTCATGTTTAAATACTTCCATAATTAATTCGTCTTAATCACTCCGTAAATATACGTGTACCACTACACATATTATTTACGTACTAATATTAATCACGTTAATCAATTAGTACAATTTTAGTGAATTAACAATTAGTTAACTAAAACCCGTCTCCTAAAATTTATTATTCAATTATCGCATAATTAAATAATAACTGCCGTGCCTCGAGTTCGCAACTCGAAATCTCTCTAAAAATAATCGACTAACCTTTTAGTCTATAAATCAAGGGACTAAATAAATTGTATCTCATACAATTAATTAGTTGTCAATTGGGGTTCGTTCCTTTAGGTGTAACCGAAAGGGGTCAGTTGATCACCGCCGTCTCACGACAATAACGTCAAACTCTAGTCAGCCAACCGTTATCGATTTACGTTAATCAACTGAAGAGGATCAAATAATTAAATATCTGATGATATTCCATTAATGAGATTTATTATGTAAACGCACTATTGTGGAGGACACTAACTCCAACATAAGGGACATATCTTGGGTGTAGTCTTTAGGCACAAACTTTCCTATAAGCTTCTTTTTAAGTTTAATGCAAGACATAATAGGTTCCTTCCCCTCCCTTCTTCTTTGAGTTTTCAAGGTCTCATACCAAAGTGAAGCATACCCTTCAAGTTTTGAGATGACAACTTTAAAGGACTTATATTCCGAGTAAGACTAAAACTCAAAGACTCTTTCAATGGTTCTAATCTAATCTAGTAAATCCTTGGGGTTTAAACTACCATGAAAGTTGGAAATTCCTACCTTTAAGTCTTTGTTGAGGTATCCTTGGAAGGATTCGTTCATGGACCCTTCCCCCCCCCCCCCCCCCCGAATCCGAGTATGGCTCTTCTTCTTGCATTCCATGAGCTTTCTCTCTTCCCATGAGGCCAAAGCCTCTTTCCCTACCACGGTGTGGTCTTCCGTTGCTTGTTGGTGTTGGAATATTGGCCATAATGGCATTGAGAGCATCCAACATAAGGTCACATTTCTCCGAGAGTTGGGTCACTTGGTTCCCAATATTGAGTAGCCGTTCCTCACTCATGGTTATTTTTTGTGTTATTAATGTAGTTAGGATAGGATGAGCTCACTACAAAGGCTTCTCCCAAGACTAACACAACAATGAAATTGTGTTAAAACTTAGCCTCTGATACCAATTTGAAGTAAAACGTAATCAACTCACTATTTGGGGAAAATTATCACGGTTTTGGTCAAGAAAATACACGAAATTGTCTTGCAAAATGATTAGAATTGAGTGACTTGGATATGACTTAATCTAAGCACTTAGACATTACATTAACCCTAAGAGGAATCCAAGCAGTAAGCAATGGAATAACTCAACTCTAAGCACAAAGCAAACGAGGGTTTTCTAGCACTAAGCAAAGAAGATTAGTAAAAAATAATGCTTCTAACTTGTGTTAATAATTCATCAAATCTGAATTTTACATAAGGAGAGCCTTGCTTTTATAGACCAAGCCAAGCAATCCTCACCCTTCATCTAACCTAGCATCTAACGGTCAAAAAGACCTTAGAAATGCCGGTACAAAAGTTGCCCCAAGGCCTTACACAAAGTTCTTACACAAGTTGAAATTCAAATGAAAAAGTAAGAAAGTAAACTAATAAGACAATGCTTATTTAAATACCCTTGAAAGCTTCAATGGTCTGCCATATTGGTATCTAAGAGCTAGAGTGCATAAAAAAGGCTCAAGAAGTTGTCTTGGACAGTTTGGGAAACTTGAAAGTGACCCTTGTACTTGATCTTGCAAACCGTGTATTGGAGGGCCACCCGGTTTGTAGAAGTCTTTTGCACATACATGATTTAATCCTTTCCAAGACAAAAGCTCTTAGACAAAAGGACTCTAAACTCTTCATTGAAGGATTCTAGGCCATAAAATACCATATGTTCTTAGAAGGATTTCGAATTGGACATCAAATTGGCCGAAGGACCAAAACTGGGTACTATGTGGCTTGATGTGGTTTGTTTTGCTTCATAGTGCCAAATTAAAAAGACCAAATATATTATTGAAGAAGGTAATTAACTGAAATAGGAAATTTAAGATCACAATCTCATGTGAAAATCGGTATTTCTATACGATTTTTTAAATTTAATTATGTTGAGGGTTTTTAACAGGCCAAGTTGGTAGAGCTCCTAGAGGAAGAAGGCGTGGATATTATCCAAACAAAACACTCGTTTTCTTGGTTTATTATTGGAGAAGGTAATGTTTTATCACCTGTTTTCATAATACCATTTACATATTAATTAATCTAACTCCAAAGTTTTAATCTTTAGCATACTATTTATTGGATGTCGAAAGAAAAAAAATGAAAAAGAACGATATAAATGGAAATTATAAGGGCGAAAATTTTTCTTTTATCTAGCTTAGGACGGACACTACAACAAAATTGAATCAATTGAAACAAAATAAAAAAATTGTAACACCCCCATACACCAATGTGCCTTACCAAGACAACCTGGCGCATGAGAACTCTACCATCTCGGTTACCCGAGGCATAATAATCAAAAGTGACCATTAAGAAACATAATTAAGTATAAAGTTTAAAGTGTGTACATCAAAACCAACTTTAAAATAAGATTCAACTCCTCCAAACCCAAAATCCAACTAAAGTAACAAATGTTATGATAAAACAGCGGAAGACTACGACTCTGACATGTGGTGACTCCATCCCAAGCTAATCCCGCGGGCGTCCAAGATATACCTGCTAAACAACTGCTCACCATCCCCAAATGGATCACCACAATTTTCAAAACATTTAACGGGGTTAGTTACTGCATAAACAATACAAGACAATACAACAGACAGTTACACAAACACAATCCTCCAACACCGTCACATCACCAATCATCTGACCACACACTTAAGTGTGTAGCCCTGCTAGAATATCCATTGCAACTAATATTCCACACCGCTAGTGGGGGGCCGCAGCCATTTCCACCTAAGCCCCGCTCATCTCCATCGAGCGAATAACCCATGTTGCTTAATGTGCACATCCCTTTGTGACGAGAACCACAATAGGCAAATCAAGGGCATGAAGCCACTCCCGCAAGTGACTTCACTCAGCCGAGGGTGCACCTCGCGAACCACAGACAAACAACAACCAACCACAATAATAATGTAAACAATGTCAAAAACCAATTACGATATAATCAACATGCCAATCAACCAAACAACCATCTTATAACATTTATACAATTACTGAGTAGGGAAACCCTACCTGAAATGAAATCACCAATTATCAAACACAAGGAGCGGATCAAAAGCCTTCCTCTACGAAATCACCTCATATGATCAAATAACCATATAATTACAATCTATAACATCAACAATCCCAAAAATCCCCAATTCACCCAATTAAGGTTTAAACAACATTAACGAATTGATATAAAAACGGTATAAGGATCTTACCCACAATACGACGATCTCAACGGTATAAAGAACTCCGAAATCTGAGAACCCTAGCCCTTTGATTTGATAACAATGCGAGACAAGAAACTGACGTTGTTTGTTTTCTTTTGTAAAAAGTTTAGAAATAAGAGTAAAAGGTAAAAGAACTGACAAATTCACTTTATATAACTTTTCACGCGTTGCTTTCAAACACGGCCGAAAACTCGTTTAGCCCGACATACTCGATCGAGTAACTAAGGTACTCGATCGAGTACTGCCTACTCGATCGAGTTGCCCTTACTTGATCGAGTACCCATCATGGATAACGTCCTCCAGAATGCAAAACTAACTAACTCGACAGAGTAACCCCTACTTGATAGAGTAGCCAACAACTCATAAATCTTAGGTATTATAGTCTTCCCTCGTAAAAATGAACTTCGTCCCCGACGTTCGAACCCATACTGGAAAACAAACTTACTAACTCAAATCAAACACTAACTTTCCCAAAACTGACCAAAAACCGTACCAAAACCTTATACGATCATCTCCTACCCCCTAAAAGAAACATGGTTACGTCCCCGTAACCACACATACCTGATAAAAAAGAGACGGGTAGTGTTCCTTCATAGCTTCCACCGCGTCCCAAGTTGCTTCCTCAACGTTGTGATAGGACCACAAAACCGTTAGCAACACTGTCTCCCCAGTTCTAGTCTTGCGAACCTTGCGATCTAGGATCTCTTTTGGCACTTCAAGGTAAGACAAGGATTCATCCAACTCAAAGTTCTTAACCTCTAGCACATGAGAAGGGTCACTCACATACTTCCGTAGTTGATACACATGAAACACATTATGTACACGATCTAAAGCTGGTGGTAAAGCTAACCGATAAGCAACCACTCCCACACGATCCAAAATCTCATAAGGGCCAATGAACTTTTGTCTTAGCTTCCCTTTCTTACCAAATCGTATCACCTCACGCATAGGTTACACTTTCGAAAGAACCTTGTCCCCTACTTGGAACTTAATGTCCCGACGATGTAAGTCCGCATAACTCTTTTGTCGATCTTGTGAAAGCTTTCATCTTTTTCTGAATCAACATCACATGTTCAACCATATCCTGTACCATCGGTGGACCTAAAATCACTGCATCAGCGCTATCATCCTAGCAAATCGGACTCCTGCATCTCCTCCCATACAAAGCCTCAAACGGAGTCATCCCAAAACTCGTATGGTAGCTGTTGTTGTAAGAAAACTCAATTATATCCAACCTATCTTACCAGCTACCACCAAACTCCATCACACAAGCCCTCAAAATGTCTTCCAAGGTCTTGATTGTTCTCTCTGTCTGCCCATCTGTTGCAGGATGAAATGCAGTACTCATCTTCATTGTAGTCCCCATCAATTCCTACAACTCTTGCCTAAATCGAGAAATGAACCTCGCATCTCGATCTGACACCATATCCTTTGGCACTCCATGTAACCTCACTACATGCTTCCTGTAGCCATTTGCCAACTGCACCTTACTCCACGTATCTTTCATGGGAATAAAATGAGCTGACTTGGTCAAACGATCAACGATCACCCATATCATGTTATTACCTTGCTGACACCTTCGTAACACCACAATGAAATCCATAGAGTTAGATTCCCATTTCCCCTCAGGTAACTCAAGAGACTGAATCTTACCTTGCGATCTTCGCTGTTCCTCTTTGACTATCTGGCAAGTCAAATATCTAGCCACGAACTCAGCTGTCTCCCTCTTCAACCCAGGCCACCAAAACGTGTTCTTAAGATCCCTATAAAGCTTGTCGCCACCTGGATGCACTGACTACGTTGTGCAATGAGCCTCTGTCATGATTATATTTTTCAACTCTTCATCCTTAGGTACACACTATCTCCCATCAAATTGAACACTCCCATCAGAATGAATTGAGAACCGAGACACTGTCCCATTCTCTATTCCAGCTCTCCACTCCTGAATCTTGGGATCAAGAGCCTCTTTCCTGCGAATATCATATTAAAGATCTGGTTGAACTATCAAATCTCCCTTAGCATCCCCCTTCTAGATCACATGTATCCCTCATCTTGGTCACTTCATCTTTTAGCCTCATCTGTGACATAGCTGTGCAAAGAAAATGCACACTCTTCTTGCTCAACACGTCAGCCAACACATTAGCCTTCCCTTCATGGTATATACTATCCATGTCATAGTCTCTTATGAGCTCCATCCACCTCCTTTCTCTCATGTTCAACTCCTTCTGAGTAAAGATGTACTTTAAACTCTTGTGATCAGAAAACACCTTAAAGGTTGCCCCATATAGATAGTGTCTCCAAATCTTGAGAGCAAACACAACTGCACCAACTCTAGATCATGCGTCGGATAGTTCTCCTCATAAGACTTTAATTGCCTAGAAGCATAGGCAATTACTTTCCCGTTTTTCATTAACAAATAACCCAACCCGTTCTTCGAAGCATCTGTATACACCTCGAAGTTTTCACTCCCTTCAGGTAAAGCTAAGACTGGAGTTGTGGTCAACCACTCTTTTAATTTTTGGAACACCGTCTCACAACTTTCATCCCAACGAAACATGTTCTCTTTCCTCATCAACGCTGTCATAGGTCTGGAAATCTTGGAAAAGTCTTTCACGAACCGTTGATAGTACCCTGCCAAACCCAAGAAACTCCTGATCTCGGCCACATTCTTTGGTGCCTCCCAGTTAGACACCGCCTCAATCTTGCAAGGATCTACAACTACACCCCTCTTTAGAGATCACATGGCCCAAAAAAGCCACATTCTCTAACCAGAACTCACACTTAGATAACTTAGCATACAATTGGTTGTCACGGAGAGTTTGCAACACCAATCGTAAATGCTCCTCATGCTCCTCCTTAGTCTTGGAATAGACTAAGATGTCATCTATAAACACCACCACAAACGGATCCAAGTACTGGCTGAAAACCCGGTTAATCAGATCCATAAACACTACTGGCGCATTAGTCAACCCAAACGGCTTCACCACGTACTCATAGTGACCATACCTCGATCGAAAAGCTGTCTTTGGTATGTCTTCATCCCGAGTCCTCACCTGATGGTATCCCAACCTTAGATCAATCTTCGAAAAGATACCTGCTCCACTCAACTGATCAAAAGATCATCTATCCTTGCTAAAGGATACCTGTTCTTCACGGTAGCATGGTTCAGCTCTCTATAGTCGATACACAGCCTAAAAGTCCCATCTTTCTTCTTCAAAAACAAAACTGGTGCACCTCATGGTGATACACTAGGTCTAATATATCACTTGTCCACTAACTCATTCAACTATTTCTTTAGCTCCTCCAACTCTAGGACCCATGCGGTACGGGGCCTTAGAGATCGGTCCCGTCCCTGGTTTTAACTTCACACTGAAATCAATCTCCCTCTTTGGTGGTGAGCTTGGTATCTCATCTGGAAAAATATCTGGAAACTCTCCCACCACTGGTATCTCAGCTGCTGTCGGTTCTACCATACTAGTATCTTTCACATGGCATAGGATCAAAGGACACCCCTTCCTTAAGTTAGACTTCAATGTCGCTACTGCAATTACTTTGACTTTGTGTGTGATAAAAAAAAACCCACGATAAGACACACTAGCCCCCTTAGGACCTCTCAAAGAAACTTTATTTTGGTGACAGTCTATTCTAGCCTTATACTTACCCAACCAGTCCATCCCGATTATCATCTCAAAACCATGCATAGGAAACTCCAACAAGTCAACTGGAAGATCAACTTGCCCAATAACCATGGACACCCCTCTATACAGTTTCCCACAAGACACTGACTCACCTGACGGTATAAAAACCTCATCTTTTACAGAATCGTACTCTCTCAAACCCATAAACCTAGCATGACTTGACGATACAAACGAGTGTGACGCCCCCGAATCAACCAAAACAAAGGTAGAAACATTGTTAACAAGAAAAGTACCGGTGATCATGTGTGCATCATCCTCAGCAGCTTTCTTATCCATCATAAACAATTTGACACTACTCTTTTGACCTCCCCTTTTGCACTATACTAGCTGATGTAGAAGGCTTGGCAGCTGACCCCTGATTGTTGTTAGCTGCCGGTTTCCGATAATAATTACCGCCATTGCGGTTGAACCCATTGTTGTTATTACTCTGGCCTCCTTGGTTGCTCCATGACCCAGCTGGTCGGTTACTAGAATAGCTCTGCGTTGGTCCCAGTGAAAAGCTCCCCTGAGACTATCTCTAAAAGCCTCTCCCCACTATACTAGTATACTCATGCCTCTTGTGACCCACACCACCACAGTTGAAACACGAGATACCCCACCTGCTGCTACTACCACAAGCACACCCATAATAAGATCCTCGACTAAAGCCCGACCCAGAAGAATAAGCGCTTGCCTGATTGTGGTTACCCCTCTTGTAGCTAGATTGGGCACCACCATCGCTCTCATCCTTCCTCTTCTCCGAGCCCTTCTCTTTGTTTTCCTTGGCCATCTCGACCAACCTCTGAGCCCGTCCAGCCCTTTCATAAGCCTCCTTCCCATCATTAAGAGTCCCCACCAGTAGCTTCTCTATAATCTGATAATTCAACCCTTTCTCAAAGCGAAGTGCTAAATTCTCCTGATTTAGCCCCATATCCCCAGCATATCTTGGTTTTCGCTGAACTTATGATAGTACTCTGTCACCGTCATATCCCCGGTCATCTTGAAGGAATCAAACTCATCACGTAGCTTGCTACGAACATGCTCCGGAACGAACTCCTGCCTCATAGCCCTCTTGAACTCAGACCATGGGATTGTAGTCTTACCCTACTTTCTATTGATTTCCAAAGCACTGTCCTTCACCTTATCCCACCATTCCCCAGCTGAATCTCTTAGGTAAAATGCAGATTGTTCTACCTTAAACTCTTTCAGACAATGTACCACTCCTAGGATATTCTTCATCTCACGGTGCCAGTTGTCGAGCAAAATTGGCGCACATGTACCCACATAAGTAGTGGGGTTGAAGCGAGATATCGTTATGCTCATCTTGGCGAAGTCTACCCCAGCGTCTTTATCTTTCCCCATCTTCTTGGGGATTTCAGTAAGCGCGTCTTGATGCTCAAGCATCTTGGCGATCTCCTCAACACTCATCTCCTGAGCCCTAACGTACAAAGCTGATCACTTTGGCGGTATATCTTTGAGCTATAAAAAGGAGATACATGTAAGCACATAGCCTACGGCTCAAAGCAAATATGATTTGCAATAGTACTTACTCGATCGAGTAACCATACATACTCGATCGAGTAGAAGTCAATCGATCGAGTAAGCCACAAACTCGATCCAGTACCCCAACTCCAGAACCTGTCCAGAACTGACAGAAAACATACTTGATCGAGTCACATACGTACTCCGTCGAGTACCAGACACTTAATCGAGTACTCCCCTTAGTCGATCAAGTAGCACGACTTCAATAACTACTGCCCAACGTATACATATACCCACTCGATCGAGCTCAGCATAGTCGATCGAGTCCACCCTACCCGATCGAGTTCCCCCTACTGGATCGAGTCATGCTCACGATACTACACTACCCGCATGCCTTTAAAGTTTACGTAAAACAAAATCATAATTGCACATCACAACTCCTATTCATATGTTACTAATGCAACAACATTATGAATTCACTTTCGTCACATAAACATGATTAAATCATAAATCATATTATCATGCAACAATTACTTCATCTTTTTCCACCAATTCATTCATCATACACTTTATCCAACATATGCATATGAAATAATAGTAAACAAGTAGCGATTCCCTGACACTCTATAGTGACCGGTTCAAAGTTGTAGGGCGAGTTCGCGACTTTAGGACGTCTCCCAAGCCTTTGCATTAGCTCCTAACAACTCCTACCCGGGTTCATTTTAATTTAACTCTCTACTTTCATTGGGTTCATTAGTTACAGGTTCTAAAATCGTCGCTCTGATACCACTTTGTAACACGCCCATACACCAAAGTGCCTTACAAAGACCACCTAGTGCATGAGAACGCTACCATATTGTTTACCCAAGGCATAGTAATCAAAAGTGACCATCATGAAACATAATTAAGTATAGAGTTTAAAGTATTTACATCAAAACTAACTGTAAAATAAGATACAACTGTTCCAAAACCAAAATCCAACTAAAGTAACAAATGTTATGATAAAACAGCGGAAGACTATTACTCTGACACGTGGTGACTCCATCCCTAGCTAATCCCATGCGCATCCAAGCTATACCTGCTAAACAACTGCTCACCATCCCCGAATGGATCACCATAGTTTTCAAAATATTTAACGGGGTTAGTTACTGCATAAACAATATAAGACAATACAACAGACAGTTACACAAACACAATCCTCCAACACCATCACATCACCAATCATCTGACCACATACTAAAGTTTGTAGCCCTGCCAGAATATCCATCGCAACAAATATTCTACACCGCCAGTGGAGGCCCGCAGCCGTTCCCACCTAAGCCCCGCTTAACTTCATCGAGCGAATAACCCATGTTCCTTAATGTGCACATCCCCCTTGTGACGCGAATCAAGGGCGTGAAGTCACTCCCGCAAGTGACTCAACTCAACCGAGGACGTACCTCGCGAACCACAGACAAACAATAACCAACCACAAAACCAATGTAAACAATGCCAAAAACCAATTATCATATAATCAACATGCCAATCAACCAAACAACCATCTTATAACATTTATACAATAACTGAGTAGGGAAACCCTACCTGAAATGAAATCACCAATTATCAAACACAAGCAGCGGATCAAAAGCCTTCCTCTACGAAATCACCTCCTATAATCAAATAACCATATAATTATAATCTATATCGTCAATAATCCAAATAATCCCCAATTCTCCGAATTAGGGTTTAAACAATATTAACGAATTGACATAAAAAAGGTACAAGGATCTTACCCACAATACGACGATCTCAACGGTATAAAGAACTCCAAAATCCGATAATTCTAACCCTTTGATTTGATAGCAATGCGAGAAGAGAAACTGACGTTGTTTGTTTTCTTTTGTAAAATGTTTAGAAATAAGAGTAAAAGGTAAAAGAACTGACGAATTCACTTTATATAACTTTTCACACGTTGCAATCAAACCCGGCCGAAAACTCGTATAACCCGACATACTCGATCGAGTACCGCCTCATCGATCGAGTTACCTTTACTTGATCGAGTACCCATCAGGCAGAACTTACTTCAGAATGCAAAACTAACTTATTCGGCAGAGTAAGCCATACTCGATAGAATACCAAATAACATATAAATCTGACGTATTACAATATTAGCATACCCATAACTGAAACTTTATTGGAAATTATCATATATGATTTTTAGCAACTTACTTAGGGTGAAGATCATTTAACAATTGAAATTAATTAAAGAGGAAGTTAATCAGAGGAAAATGAATAGTTTACAAGCTAAGGGTTTGATGAGGTGTGTTTGAAAAAAACAAGTTTGGATTTTGGGTTGTACGATTCATCAAAACATGAAGGACATTTGTCATTATTTAGGGAATTATCATATATGACTTGTAACAACTTGTTTTCATGTTTACCATGAAATTTAGTGTACATAATTTTGTTGGATTAATCTGTAATGGTGTGTGTTATTACTAATTTATTTATTTTAATTATTTATTTTTCTTCTCATACATTTGTTTTCTTGTGACAGCTGTTGGATTTTACTATTCCGTATAGAAGTTTGGGAAACAAAGGATGGCCGGGAACTTAATTCGTGAGTTGAAACCTTCAAAGTATTCAAATTTTCTAAACCTAAATGTTTTTGGATTTCTCTTCGGATGCATTTCATAGTTTAGTCTTGTTTGCTAACTTGCATCCATTATACTGGTCTCTGGATTTGCTACTACTAGTTGTGATCCCTCAATCAATAAATAAATGTAAGAGACCATGTAGTCATGTACTCTTAACTTATGCTTATATATATATATATATATAACCGTGACTAATTTACACTTTGTAATACGGTGCCGCCGTGCCGGTCTGATCTGCTGGAACTTTGATTATACTATTCTCTTTACTTTTGTTGTTGTAATTGCTCATTTCTAGGTGGTCTCTAATGTCATAATATATCATCAAAGTATATTTATTATTATTTTGCCACGAATATTGCTTTATTTATTAGCATTTTGCCACGATTATTGTTATTGTTGTTGTCTTCAATTTTGTTTATCTTCTTTTTTATTATTTTTTCTTACTATGAACGCTGTAGAAATAAATGATAATTTTGTCCGTTACCAGTTACCACATATGTCAATGTTCGAACTGCAAAGGACATGCTATGCTGATCACATATACTCATTTTATATTTTTGGTAGAGAAATTTGATGTTTCCTACTTAACTGGTGATGTTTGGACAGCTCCAAATGTCGGCTTGGTCACTCTACATGAGGCAGCTAGAGGTTTGTGCAATAATCATCATGGTTGACAGTCGATGATGAAAATCATTGTGTATATAGTTGATGAGGCTAGGTTTATTGAATTTGGGAGTTATAACACTGATACCATGCAAAATCATACAATTACAAGCTTTTCGTATGAATTTAAGAAGATGATCTATTCTTAAGGTCACTTATCTTAAACAACTTTTGATGATTTTCATGGTATCAAGTCATTTCCAAACGAAATAAAGAGTTATCAAATCAATTTGGAATAGGCAAAACCAGAATTAGTTTGAATAAATATCTATCAAAGGATTAGGCCGCAAACGAATAGGTTTTTCTCTCCCATCTTTTTTTTTTTAAGTTTTGATATTTTTGTTTAAAGTATTGATGCGTTCTTTATATCACACATGTTATTTTTGTAGAGTGTTTCATATAGCAATGTTATGTACAATGTGATTACATCTCTAAATTAAATTAACTCTTACATCTCCACTTGTTATGGCACACTGTGGTGGATCTTACCCAAACCTAACATCACAAAATCAAAATTTTCCTAAATGTCCCACTTAGTGTGCAGATAGTCTATTGTATTGCTTCGAATATTGGTACGACAACTGTACAAGTGTATGTTGGTTCAGTTTATTCTAGTCTTTCTTCGATTCCAGTGTGCCTGATTTTATCTTTCATGATTTCTCTATACAATGTTTGTTACCACTTACTATTCTATCTCCATTTTTTATTTTGTGTTTGAGCACAATGTCACGTCCTTACTTCTTAGAAGTATGAATAGGGCGTGTGCCACTCGTGCCAAGCCGACAACCTTGGCCCAAGTCAGGCAAACTCCAACGAACAAGTATATCATTTGGAAGATTGGTAGGAAATAATACAAGTACAACATTGTTGTGCGGAATAAATACAAGTATTGAATATATAAAAGGAGATAATGTACGAGGAATGCTTACAAGATTATATTACAAGTATGTCTCTTGAATATTACAAGATTACAAGAATATATGAGATTGTATAAATGAATTGAAATATATGAATGATTCTGAATTATTGGATGAATAAACTAAGGCCTAATGCGTCATATTTATAGGCCTGGAATATGGCAGTTGGGACGAAGGGTTGCGACCTTCGTGCCTCTTGAAAATGGAGTGAACAAGGGAGATGAATCTCCTTGTTCCTCTTCGTTTTAGGCGTCCAAAGGGGCTACACGGAACGAAGGGTTGCGACCTTCCTTCTCCTTGAAAATAGCGGAAACAGATAGAGGAATGAACCATTGTTCGTCTTGAAAAATGTGGCGCCAAAATGGGTGGATAAGGGGGATGTTTTGGATAGACACAAAAAAGGGGAAATGTATCTATCAAGGGGGATGTATTTGGTGGTATGAGAGAGAGAAAGGATAAGGATAAATAAGGGGGATGTATGGTAGTTATTTAAGGGGGGTGTATGTGTTAGGTTCATATATCCCTATTAGACTCATCTAATTCATTTTTATAAATTACTCATAATTTATGTCATGTGGATCTAGTTGCATGCAAGATGATTTTATAGAAAATAAGAAAAAAAACATGTTTCTTACATTATATGTGGGACGAAAATGGGCACAAGTGTAGGACTCCTTCCTACACTTGATCTTGAGCTCATAATATTGGATGATCCTTCAAGATCACCAAGTCTTCAGAGTGGAAGACCTCCCCTTAGTTGCACCCAAGACTATCCCATAACACTATTAATATTATTAACTAGATAACATATATTAGTAACCCTTAAATTTAAATCTAATATTTGGATTATTACTACACTAATAATATGCGAGGTTTATTAGATTTTTGAACATTTTGCATAAATATGTTTTATGTTGTATGTGTAGAGAGAGGTAGAGTTTTTTTTTTCTTATTAACCATAAGAAAAATAAGAATGAGTATATAAATGAAAACTACACCACTAGAGTGTTAAGAGGGGCACCGGGTTTTCTACTCATGGGGAAGGGTAATTTCTCTTTTCAAAACTCCTTTTGTTCTTATCCATAAGTTAGAGTAGGTCCTAGGGTTTTAAGGCATGCTTATGGTATAATGATGATGTCCTAAGCATACAATAAACTAATGACAAAATCATCACCCACTAACCCCTAATCCAACCGCTTTTCATTCATAAAATGGACCTCCATTTGATCTTTGTAATTTGTCATTTGTAATTTGGTAGGTCATGTTACATATAACATGTTATTTGATATTATAATACATATTTAACAAATTAAATATCATTTTATATCAAATAAATTACATTTATCAAATTGACTAGTAATTCAAAATTACATGTATATAAAATGGGTCATTTTAAGTCTAGTAAATATAATCTACAACTAGGTAGCACAGATACTCCTCCTAACTAGCCATCCCGTGTCCGACACCGTGTCCGACATTCGGACACCCGACACTCGTTGGACACACGCCTAAATATGTTATAATTTAGACGAGGAATAAATTTTCAAAAGAGATTGATTAGAAGATTGGTTTGGGTGGGAAATGAGAAATAGTTATAGTTAAAGGTCAAATTTTACCTTTAATTACCTAAATTTAGTATCAAATACATACAAAAATAACGTCATACGTTATTTATAACCATAAAATATGTTTTTTTATTAAATTTAAATAGCGTGTCCCGTGTCCTAAATTTCATGGGATGTCGTATCACATGTCCATGTCGTGTCCGTGTCCGTTTTGGTGCAACCTAGATCTACAACATTTTGCAATTATGATTAACTAATTACTCTTATCTCAAATGTTTCATGAACATTAATCAATTTTAGTAATATAACATATTAATTACTAAATTGAATCTTATTTAATCAAATTACAATAAGATATATAATTCTCACTCATTTATACAATTTATTCTATTTAAGGATTTAATTAATTTGTATCGACATACAATTAATTAACTTATCAGTTAATGAAATTGTCCTATAGGTGTGACCTTAAGGGATAAACTAATCACCACCGTCAAACGACAATAACTTCAAACTCTAGTCAGCCAATCATTACCGATTAATGTTGATCAGTTGAAAATATATTGAATCATCCCTTTTGTATTATTGTTATGAGATTTAATATGTGATCGCACAATTGTTGAGGACACATACTCCAACAATCTCCCACTTGTCCGAGACAAGTGTGCGTCACCAACTCTCTTGTCCTATTACTATCTCCCACTCAATGCAAGGTGTCTTGCAGGTCGTACTTGCATGTGATCATATCTAGAGTGGTTTCCTCGATCTGGAGAGTAACTGTTCGACCGGAATTATCTGCCATAGATACCTTCCGAGCGTGGCCACGCATTTTCAGTTCACTACTCCTCGAGTGGCCTTGAGATTTTAAATAATCCTGATAAAGGGTGGAAAATTCCTATCGCATTATCTCTTTGAATAACCATAGCTCATCATGACCCAAAAGATGCCCATTTGATCTCAGTTACTGTTGGAGTATGTGTCCTCCACAATGGTGCGATAGCATTATTGAAACTCATGGTAAGACTACGTAAGGGATGATTCATTTATATATGTTAACTGATCAACATTAATCGGTAATGATTGGCTGACTAGACTTTGACATTACTGTCGTTTAACGGTGGTGATCAGTTGATCCGTTAAGGTCACACCTAAAGGACGATTCCCTCAATTGTAAAGTTAATCGATTGTATGACGATACAGATTGACTAAATCCTTAAATTGAACAAATTGATATATAAGAGAGAATATGATATCTTATTGTAATATGATTAAATAAGATTAAATTTAGTAATTAGAATATTATATTACTAAAATTGATTATTGTTTATGAAACATTTGAGAAAAGAATTATTAGTTAGTTATAATTACAAGATGTTGTAGATTATATTAACTAGGTTAAAGATGACCCATTTTACATACATGTAATTATGAATTACAATGTAAATTGTCATGTGTAATTTATTTAATGAATAATGATAATTAATTAGTTAAATATGCATTTATATTACTAAAGACATGTTACATGTCACATCTCACATGTCACACATTACAAATGACAAAAGATATTTTGTAAAATAGATGTCCATTTTATCCCATCAACACCGGTTTTATGGGTTGTAAATGGGCTTTGATGGTTTTGTTTTTTATATGTTAAAAATAGACATCATGATGACCATCTTACATACCTATTCACTAGCTATTATCTTGATAAGAGAAAAAGCAATGCATGCCTCTTTTTAGTGAGGAAAACCGTGCAACCCATTGACACTAGTGGGGGTGTTCTCATTTTGTAGAGATTATTCTTATGCTTATGCATGTTTATTCTTTTCTCCATATTCTCTCCAAAATACATAAAAATAGTTTATTTCCATTTTGTTCTTAACATCTAATAAATAAATATATTACTATGGTAGTAATGCTATTAATATTAGAATCAATATTTAAGGTCACTACTCTTATTATCTAGTTAATAATATTTGTAGTATTGAGGGATAGTCTTGGTGCAATCAAGAGGAGGATCTCCACTTTGGGATCTTGTTGGAAGATCATCCTAATATCTTATTTAGATCAAGATCTAGACTTGGAAGGAGTCCAAATCTAGTGCCCATAAATCCGTCTCACCATTGTAAGAAAACCGTTTTCTCCTAACCTTGTTAATTTTGTTATGCATGCACTAGATCTAATGACTAAATCAAAAGTAATTTAGATCATCAATTAAATGAGTTTAATTAGAGGGTTATTGAATCATTTCAAGTGGTATCAGAGCATAGGTCGTCCATGCATAATTGGTTTGGTTTTTCGAGTTAAATGTAACTTAATTAAAACTAGATATTTTGTTATTTATATGAAAAAGCAACGAAATTATTTTGCATGTTTTGTATTCTGGTCCTAAAATATATTTAGTTCATTTTGATAATTTATGCATGATTTTTGCTTATTTTAATGATTTTTAGTGAAATAATTATATTTTAATGAGTAAAATGAACTTTTATTTACTAAAAATAGTTAAACTTTACTATTGGCCGTGATTTTTTAGTATGACCTCACATGCATATTTTGCATATTGTATGTAAAATTTTGGATCATTGTGATTAGTTTTGCATGTTTTATGATTTTTATGTTATAAAAATGGTATAAATGGAGGTTAAATGACTAAAAATATTTAAACTTTGAAATAGGCTATGTAATTTTAATATGATGTCATATGCATATTTTACAGATTGTATGTGAAATTTGAGATAAATGTGATTTATTATGCATGATTTATAATTTTAATGGTTGAAATGATATAAATAGTGACTATTTTTAGCAAAAATAGCTAAAATAAATTTTATGGTATGAAATTTTTCCCTAATGTTGTATATATGATATGGACATCATATCTAAAGTTTCATAATTAATTTTGATTAATTTGGTATGTTTATTTATTTTTATGTAATAAAATCGATAAAAGGGCAACTTTATTAGTCATATAAATTAATTCGAAATTTTTGGTTGAAATTTTGCCATTTCCAAATTCTGGAAATTATTTAAGAATGTTCAAAATTTTTATTTTGATTTTTCCATAATTTTTATGTTTAATTTGGAATTAAATGGTAAAAGTTATGATTTATACGATTTATTAATGAAGTAAATTATAAATATTTTGTGGGCAAATTTTATTGAGTTTTTGGAATCTTGGTAATATTCCAGTATATGCAAAAATATGATTTCGAAATTGTTCAATTTTTTATGATTTATGGGGAATTCTTTCATAATTATTATGATTAAAGGAAGTTTAAATAAGCAATAATACAAAACAAAGTTGAATTATTGTCAAATATTTAGTGAAGAATAATTTTTGAGTCCTAAAAGGTTGGGATAATTGACTTAGACTTAAATTTGATTTAAGTATTGATTTGTGATTTTAATAAGTTATTATCACGCATTTCCATAAAACCGGATTATATACGATATAAGATTTAAGTAGGGCGATTTGGCACATTAATTTGGCATGTTAGATACATATTATAATGCTGCAATTTTTATTGATGAATGTCATATTTTATTTATGTAGTTTTGAATTATGTAAGTTTATCTTAGTATGGCCTTAGTTTTAATCGGTATTACGCGTAATGTAAGAGATTACAGATTCAATTGTAATTAATTGTGTTCTCGCATCACCTTTTATATAGTTTTATATTCATTACAAATGTATGATAAGAATTGCTATGTATTATTTTTATTATATTTGTTATTCCGGAGTTCCTTCAAGATGGTGCCATTCGGAAGGTGTTTCGACAAGACGGAGTTTTCTTGGAAGGCGTGCCATTTGAAGATTCTAAGTACCAAAGGAGTTGGTTTCCAAATTTTTAATGGATTATTGGATTTTCTATTATAGGAAAGGCCACACTAGGAAATTTATTTATTGCTTTGCATTTTTCCTTTATATGTTTGCATGCATTGCCAAATCGCCATAAACTAAACATGCATTTTTATATATATTTATATCGTCTTTTCGACCGTGTCGATTATAATTATCGTTACTTCACTAATATAGTTCACATAAAAGTGATAGATAAAAATCGAGAAGACCTCTCACATATTTAAAATTGAGATTAGCCTTTTCAAATAGTAGGACCCATGAAACCCTTTGACATTTAGGGTAGATTCCGTTTCCCGGGGTACTTTCATTTTTCATCGGGTAAGTGGGGTAATAACAAGTTATTACACGTGAAATTTGGTTGGACTCAACGGGACATGAAGACTAGTCTTATGCTCCAAGGATAGAGATGAACTTAATGTAATTTCATCGACCGAGAGTTCTAATTGTAGAATCGGTTAAAGAGTTAACCCACCGAGTTATATTAGTGAGGGATGTATCAGTTTCCCCGTGCCCGAGTTAATATGGATTTCGGAATCATTTATATAATTGGGTGGAGGTCATTATATAAAGGGTTATTCTACGTAGTAACCCTGTGTTTTTCTGAATTCTAGCTGGTAACCCTTCGTTTTTCAACTACCCACATGGTAACCCTGAACTTATGAAAAAAGGTTCTCCATGACCCTCAACTTTTATTCCGTTAAAAAACTCCGTTAGTTTGAATGTTTATCGAGACTTGGGCTTGTCTTTTACACTTCAAATGCTTAAATGACCAAGTAACTATGGTTTTCTCAACTCAATTAAAATAAATAAACCATGAATTTTGCTAACAAATAATTATATATTATAGGTGTGTTAAGAGTATAATTCATAACATTTTTATTATCATTCTTATTATTATCATCATTTTTATTGCTTAACAAAGAATATTAAAGTAGTAAATATATTGAAACACATCTTACTTTTGTTTTTGTTATAAAAATAAAAATAATATAATATCAATTATAATCTGATATAATTTATAACAAAAACAAAAGTAAGATGTGTTTCAATATATTGAGTCAAAGTCTATTTGTTTAGCAAAATTCCAACAAAACTCGTAGACTATGCAAGTGACAAACTTGGAAATGTTCAAAGTGCTAGGAAAGGGCAATGAGACAATATGTAATGCAAACTCATCATTGAAATCCTTCCGTTCCGACTCGACCTAAATGCGAAAGTAAACGTGATTTTTTTTTTGAATTTTTTTTTGTGGTTCTTCAATTTTTTTTTTTTTTTTTTTTTGTACTTTTTTTTTTAATTAAAAACAAATGAAAGCTAAAATGCAATAAATGTGTGACTGAAATGCAATAA
The DNA here is from genome assembly GCF_048544455.1 of Silene latifolia. NCBI lineage: Eukaryota > Viridiplantae > Streptophyta > Magnoliopsida > Caryophyllales > Caryophyllaceae > Silene > Silene latifolia. The sequence continues at coordinate 453,262,523 of NC_133538.1, forward strand.
AAAAAAAGTAAGATGTGTTTCAATTATAATCTGATATAAAGTAGTAAATATATTGAAACACATCTTACGTCTGTGCAGATGCAATAGACATATGCAAATAACCTCCCCAAACCAAAACGCACAATGCCCTCATTGTGCTCAGCAGCAAATCACCAGCATCAACAGCAATATAGGGAAGAATATAAGCAACAATATAATAAAAGGAAGCTAAATAAAAGGGATCGGAACTCATAAAAGACGACCTCCCCAAACCAGCCAAAAATGGGGGAGGTCAGAATGCGTCTAGTCCCCACCATCATACTCGCTACCCTCGTCCTCCTCGGACTCCGAGTCGTCCTCCTCTTTCGCCTCAGCAGCAGTGGCAGTAGTAGTCGTGGGAGTAGATCTCGTAGCAGGCGGACGATATCCGCCCACCGGGGGCACAAAGAACGACGGGTGAGTCCAGGCACCTCGTCGGAGCATCCCCGTCCGAGCGTACTCCTCGTAAACTGGGTACAGGGCCAGAGCCGTGTCTAATCTGTGCTGATCAAAACTCCTGCACAGGTCACCCAACACACGTGAAACCGCCCTTTGGTCCATGACCGCAGGGATAACAATAGGTGTAGGGGGACGAAAAGGTGCCGGGAAACCCGTGGGAGCAGGAGTGGAGGAGGAGGGGGCCTGTGAAGAGAAGGCACGAGCGCGCCTCGAGGTGCTAGTAGTAGCGATGCCCGCCCTAATAGGGAGCCTGTAGCTAGGAAAGGGCGGGCGAGTCGCCCCTAAAACAGTGGTAAGGGGTAAGATGGGAGGGAGGCCAAGGACAGGGATGGAGTCGCAAATGGAAGAATCAATCTTCCACCGACCCCGTGAGTCAACCGACTTCACAGACCTGGCGTAGTCAAGGTCTATGAAGCATGCGTTAGGGTCAAGAGGGGCCTCCTCTCGAGGGAAGACAAGAACCAGACGGTTGGCGATACGAGTCACCAACCCACCACAAACAATAGTGGCCAAAGTGCTCTCACTTATAGTGTGAAAGTGAGAGGCGGTCAAATAAGCTATGTTATAAATACGGGCTACCCGAGGTTTAATGTTCAGATAGCTCGCCAAGATAGACAATTCAATGGTATTAAAATTATTTGACTCCTTGCGGCCGAAAATGGTATTACCCATCAGCCGGAAAAAAAAACGAAAAGGGGGTAAGTGGACGGAAGTGCCCGTCCTCTTAGGGCCGTTCCAGTCAGAGATACACGACCACATTACCCTGTGCACATCAGAAGGTTCCGTGATGTTACCCTTTGAATTAAAGACCCAAATAACCAGCAAATTCGGCCAATGTCAAGGAGTAGGTGACATTGAATAGCCTGAAAGAAATACAAGAACTACTCCTATTGGCTTCAAAGGTGGTCTGGTCGAAAGCAAAAGATGAGAAAAACTCAAGGGTAAGAGTGTAGTAGGTGAACTCAGCCATGTCCACCAGTCCCCACATCCCTGTCCCATTTAGCAGAGACACGACAGATTCAAGACACCCTAATTTCTCTAAAGTTGGCCTATGAAGAAAACGAGTGGCCTGAACTTTTATTTTTTCGACCATGTTAATGAATTTAGCTCGCTGTGTAGAGGTAGAGAAAGTAACCTGCGGATAGTCAGGTAGACTATCCGTAGTTGCCTCTATCATTAACGGCGGACCCCGCAGCCGTTTCGCAGCTCTTTGACTGGACGTGTCTTTGTTAATTATGCTTTCCTTTCGTCATTATTGCTAATTCAGAATTTGAAGACGGCCGTTTAGAGAAAGGGAGGACGAAAGTAACCTGCTTAATTCTGCTTCCCTTTCGTCAATTTATTGCTTCCCTCTCTAAACGGCCGTATTTGTTAATTCTGCTTCCCTTTCGTCATTATTGCTTCCTACAAAATTAACAAATCAGCAACTAGCTTCCCTTAATCTTTAGCAATGACAATTTATAAAACCCTAAACAAAAATCAGAATTTGAAGACGAAATTAGGGTTTCGAAAAATTGGGGAAAACGGAATTAAGCATCTCCTAGTTGCTAAGATGCCTTGAAATTCAAGGAAATAGGATAGCAAAGGCAATTAAAACATAAATTCGACAAGAAATCAACCCCAAATCGATTTTCCCCAAATCGATTTTTTTTTCGACCCAAGGTAAAATTGCTCGAAATTTGGGCATAAAAATTCAGCGAGAATCGAATTCAAAGGACGAAAATAGGATTAGAAACATACCTTTGTTGAGAACTCGGGAATTTGAGTAAGAAAAATTGAGATTAAAGGGGTAGATTAGCAGGGAAAATCGCGACAAAGGGGAAGAACAAGGGTTTTCTATTTTTTGATTAAAAGACTATGAATGAATGAATGAGAAAAGAGTTATAACTTCCTTTATTAACTTGCGTTCTGCTTTCGCACGGTGGTCGATCGACTATCTCACCGAGTCGATCGACAATTCTTCCCTTATACAGCTCTCTGATGTCGCGTGGTGGTCGATCGACTATCTTACCCAGTCGATCGACCAATCTCCCTATGAAACAGCTTCTGCCTTTTTCTCCTCAGTCGATCGACTGGTGAACTTGGTCGATCGACTGCATATGCTGGCAATTAATCTCAAATATGTCAAAAATTTATTTTCCACTTCAATTACCCGTCTTACTCTCATAGACATTAAGTAAATCACCCTACGCGCTTTGCATAAAATAAATTCCTGCAAAAATTCTCAAAGGCGTACGTCTTTCCACAAAAGAAAATGCTAATTAAAATCAAATAACTAAAACTCCTAATGCAAATTAAATGAAATAAAACTGTAAAGTTCCTAATTACAAAAAAATGTACAAGCCGGGTTGCCTCCCGGTTAGCGCTGGTTTAAGAGGTCCCGCACGACCTTCTTACCTCAATTTGCAGCTTCTAAAATTGGGTCAAAGTACAGTACTTCGACCTGCCCAACAAATTAAATGCTGCACCGTGATAGTGTTTCACGTATTGACCGTTCACTTTGAATCGGTCTCCAGATGAGGTCTCCAATTCAACTGATCCGAATTTTGTAACTGCTATGACCGTATAAGGGCCAGTCCACCTGGATTTCAGCTTACCAGAAAATAAACGGATACGAGCGTTAAAAAGAAGTACCTTATCGCCAATATGGAACTCGCGCTTAATGATTCTCTTGTCATGCCAGCGCTTCGTTTTCTCTTTGTAGATCCTAGCATTATCATAGGCCAGCAGCCTAAATTCCTCCAACTCATTCAGCTGTGTCATACGTTTCTCACGAGAGAGGTTAGGATCCAAATTAAAATCACAAATAGCCCACCAAGACTTACGCTCGAACTCAACAGGTAAATGACATGTCTTACCATAAATCAATTAGAATGGTGACATCCCAATCGGCGTTTTAAACGCGGTCCTATAAGCCCATAAGACATCATCTAACTTAAGACTCCAATCTTTCCATGATTTAGAAACAACTTTAGCTAAAACTTCTTTCAATTCTCGGTTAGAAATCTCAACTTGACCACTAGTTTGGGGATGATACCCCAAACCTCTACGATGTTGGACACCGAATTTAGTCAATAAAGCACTAAGTTGTTTCTCTTTAAAGTGCATTCCACCATCGCTAATGACAACCCTAGGGACACCAAAACGAGGGAAAATAATCTTTTTAAATAGCTTAATCACGGCTTTTGCATCGCAATGGGGAGTAGCGATAACTTCTACCCATTTGGACACATAATCTACAGCTACGAGGATATATTTATTACCTTGACTGCTCGGAAAAGGTCCTTGATAATCAATGCCCCAGACATCAAAAATCTCAACCTCGAGAATGCCTACCTGTGGCATCTCATGTCTCTTTGAAATATTCCCCGATCTTTGATAAGCATTGCACTCAGCAACAAAATTGCGACTATCTGCATGCAAAGTTGGCCATTAGAAACCAAATTGGAGTACTTTAGCCACAGTCCGGGACGGACCATGGTTACCACCATAGGCAGAAGAGTGGCAAGCTTCTAGGATATCCTCCACCTCCCACTAAGGCACACATCTCCGGATAAGACCGTCTGCGCATTCCTTGAAAACATAAGGATCATCCCAAAAGTATTGTCTTGCATCATAAGCGAACCGTTTCTTCTGCTGCCATGAAAGCTCGGGTGGTATCTTACCTGTCACAGAAAAATTAGCATAATCAGCAAACCACGGAGGTGGATAAGACCCCGAATTAGTAATAGCTAACAGACTCTCATCAGGAAAAGAATCATTAATGGGTAACGAATCCCCCCTTTATGTCAGCTGCAGACGAGATAGATGGTCAGCCACCACATTCTCTGTACCTTTCTTATCTTTAATCTCCAAATCAAACTCCTGCAAAAGAAGTATCCACCTCAAAAGCCTCGGCTTCGCATCCTTCTTAAGAAAGAGAGTCTTCAGCGCTGCATGGTCAGTATAAACAACAACCTTAGAACCTAACAAATAAGACCGAAATTTATCTAAGGCAAAAACTACAGCTAGAAACTCCTTCTCAGTGGTGTAATAATTTACTTGAGCCTCATCCAGAGTTCGGCTCGCATAATATATGGCATTCAAAACTTTATTCTTCCGCTGTCCCAAAACTGCACCAATCGCATAATCGCTGGCATCACACATAAACTCGAATGGGAGGTCCCAATCAGGCGGCTGAATGATTGGTGCAGAAACTAGAGCCTCCATTAACCTATTAAAAGCTAAAATCCTTAATGAAACGCCGATAAAAACCAGCGTGACCAAGGAAAATCCTCACTCCTTTAACATTCACGGGAGGAGGCAATTGCTCAATCACCTGCACTTTTGCCTTATCAACATGTATACCCTTATCAGAAATCAGATGTCCTAACACAACTCCCTCATTGACCATGAACTGACATTTTTTCCAGTTTAAAACAAGATTAACATCAATACAACGCTGCATGACTTTATCAAGATTAGCTAAACAACGATCAAAGTCATTACCATAAACTGAGAAATCATCCATAAATACCTCCATAATGTTTTCTATATAATCAGAAAAAATCCCCATCATGCACCTCTGAAAGGTAGCTAGGGCGTTACACAATCCGAAAGGCATTCTGCGGTATGCAAAAACACCCTGTGGACAGGTAAAAGTGGTCTTACTCTGATCAACCGGATGAATAGGGATCTGAAAGAACCCTGAATATCCGTCTAAAAAATAGAAAAATTTGTTAGAAGCAAGTCTTTCAGTCATTTGGTCAACAAAAGGGAGGGGGAAATGGTCTTTCTTGGTGGCGGCATTCAACTGTCTATAATCAATGCACATCCGCCACCCTGTTACAACTCGCGTCGGTATTAATTCATTTTTCTCATTCTTAACCACGATAGTCCCTCCTTTCTTCTAACTACCTCGAATCAAGGCTAACCCACTTGGAGTTGCCAATCGTATAAATAATACCTGCATCGAGTAGTTTCATCACCTCGGCCATAACAACTTCCTGCATCTTCGGGTTCAACTTGCGTTGACCCTGTCTGTAAGGCTTGCGGCCTTCCTCCAGCTCTATCCTGTGCATACAAATATCAGGGCTGATGCCCTTAATATCATCGAAAGAGTAACCTAAAGCCTTCCTGTTTTTCTTAAGCACACACATCAAAGCAGAAAGCTGGTCATCATTAAGCTTAGCACTAACAATAGCTGGGTACTGCTCCGTATCATCTAGAAAAACATACTTAAGATTAGGAGGAAGTGGCTTACGCTCTGGCACCTTTACCTCTACAGCATAGGCAGAATCAACTTCAATAGTATAGCAAGTGTTTACCAAATTTTCGTTGGCCAGGCATATGGGCATCTCATCTTCTTCCTCTGTGAGCTCGTAGCTTTCCATTGAGGCTACCAAAACATCTAGCTCCTCAGCATTCTCCGTTGTATTATCTGCACACTCATCTAAAAGGGTTAGATTAGCTAAGGGATCCTTGGCTAAGGATTCCCTCCAGTTACAATTAACAGCCCTGTCAACATTCTCAATGGAATAACACGTGTCATCATCAGCAGGTTCAGTCGCCTTACGAGCAAGACTGAACTCAATGGTGTCATCTCCTACCTCTAAGGTTATGATTCCGCGTTTGACATCTATTACAGCCCCAGCTATATGTAAAAATGGTCTACCTAAAATAATAGGTATCTGACTGTCCTCTGCAATGTCCAAAACAACGAAATCGACAGGAATAAAAAACATACCCACTCGAACGAGTACATCCTCTAAGACTCCTAAAGGTCTCTGAGTCGATCTATTTGCCATATGAAGGGTAATATCGGTCACCTTAAGTCTACCAATATTTAGCTTTTCGCAAACAGAATATGGCATGACACTGACACTGGCCCCTAAATCACAAAGGGCCTTTCCAATTTCGTGGTTACCTATAGTGCAGGGAATTGAAAAGCTACTCGGGTCCTTTAATTTAGGTGGTATGTTAATTTGCGAAAGAGCATTACATTCTTCCACAAAAGCAACCGCACCATCATCATGAAAATTTCTCTTACGATTTAAAATGTCTTTCATAAATTTAGCGTAAGAAGGTACCTGGGTAATCAGATCAGTGAAAGGAATCGTTACCTCAAGATACTTGACCATCTCCAAAAACTTACCAAACTTGCGCTCCAGCTTAGTATTCTTTAAACGCTCCGGATACGGGACTGCAACACTGGTCGTAGGATCAGTAACCTTCGGCTTCTGTAAGTTTAAAACCTCCGTCAAATCATCAATAAGTGTAGAATCATGCAAATTAATTGACGGATTTGAGTCCTGCGCTGGAGACCCAGTCGATCGACCATTGGGCTCGGTTGATCGACTAATTACGCTGGGGTTGAACAGTTTCTGGTCAGAAACTCCTTCGTCAGGAACTTCAGTCGATCGACTGATATTGTTGGTCGATCGACCACATGTGCTGGGTACAATTAGTTTCTTGTCAGAAACTTTTTCATCAGAGATTCCGGTCGATCGACTGTTGTTGTTGGTCGATCGACTGCTGGTACTGGCAGTAAAGCTCTTTTTCGCACCAGAAATTAAATTTGTCTTTTCATCATTTCCCGAGTCTTCTCTTGGCTTATCGGGACCATCATAAGAGAGGTCACTTCGGAGATTAATGGCATTAATAGTTTCAATTGGCCCCTCACATTTGCTTGAAGAATTGGCGACTTGGTTAGCCTCTAAATTCTCTAACTGCTTCACAAAATTCTTTGCAGATTCAATCCCAGCTTCTTCTATTTTTGTGACTTGAACCAAAAGAGCTCGGACTATTTCTCTCAATTCCGCGGTCTCATCTGAGTTATGAACAGGAATTTCAATTTCCCTCTCGGAAACCTTAGAAGCCTCGAGCTTTTCGAGTCGGACTGTAATAGAAGCTATGAGTGTTGCAACGGCACTCATTTCATCACTTTGCTTTCGCGAGTTCCCACCGAACTCCCAAACTCAACTCTATGGACTGCCATCTCCTCGATAGTGTTCCAACCTTTTTTCTGACCAGTATTGTTTTGGAACCTACCATTCGAAGCTGCATCCAGGATAACCTTGTAGTCATCATATAAAGAATTGTAGAATAAATTGCAAAGGTACCACTGCTGGAAACCGTGGTGAGGGATAGACCGAACCAAGCTCTTGAAACGTCCCCATGCTTCAAAAAATTCCTCATCAGGTCCTTACTGTAAATTTGTAATTTTGCTTCTCAAGACATCGGTCTTTGCGAGTGGGAAGTATTTTTTGTAGAAAGCTAATGCTAGAGATGTCCAATCCGTGACTCCAGCTGCTACCCTATCAAGGTAGCGGTACCAATCTCGTGCAGAAACCTTCAAGGAGTACAAGAACATCATCCCCGTTACTTCATCTTGGGTCACCCCCCGTGCAGTATGAACAAGAAGAGTCCAGTGAAAATTTCCATATGCTTCAAAGGATCCTCGTCCGGTAGACCAGCAAACAGATTTCGCTCCACTAAATCGATATAGGAGGAACGAAATTCAAAATGACCATGAGTAGGGGTAGGTAATTCGTATCCCTTTGGAACATGCTGCTCTTGTGGCTGAAGATTGTCATATATTGTAGTCATGTTCGCAAAACTGAGAGTACTCAAGTCTTCCTTTCAAAAACATGTCTTCTATCTGTGCAAAAGCAAAACTAGAAGCAAGAGTAAGCAACGGCCTCAAGGAACCAAAGTTCCTTGAGACAAGAAAAATAAACTAAAAATAAAAGCAAACATAATTACACCGTCTCCCCGGCAACGGCGCCAAAATTTAATACTGTCGTTTTGTATCAAAATTAAATTTATAAATCCGAACATAAACTATAGCCAGTGATAGTAAGGGTCGAACCACAGAGAGACAAGATCAATTATATTTGCTATTTTTAATCTATTGAAGTAACAATTAAATGAGAGTTTTGAATTTGTTTGATTCTAAAGGCTTATTGGCAAAATAAGAAATTTCTCAATCAAGATAAAAGGGAGATCAGGAACTTCGGTTCACCATGGCTAAGGTCAGGTCAAAAAGGTAGCAGAGGTCCTGTAATACGGTCTCGGGAAATATGAGCAAGCCTTTCGATCAATGCTCAAAATTAACCTTACGGTCTTCTAATTCCCTAGAATTTCTTAAAGCTTTCGCTCAAAGGAAATTCCAAAACTAATGAAAACCTAACCTACTAATCTTTCAATCTAGCAAGACGGGTTTATCAAAAGAAAACAAGATCGATACGGAAGAAATCATACTAATAAATTCGACCCTAATTTACGACATGGCTCACCTAGTTCCCAATCAAGATAATTAGCTATGCATGATTAAAACTATAACAATTGCAAACTTAAAGACATACAATGAAATTGACATGATTGAATTGAAAATTAAATAGAAGATTAAAACTGAATTACTTGAAAATTAATTGGTAGCAACAAGAATTAAATTGACAAGGAATAAGAAAAAAAGGAAATTGAATTAAAGCTTATTAAATAGTTGATGAACAAAGCAATTGGATTGAAATCCGTAGTCTACACTTTCTTGTTCCCCAAAAACAGATCTAAAAACTTCAGTTGTTGAATAATGAAAAGCATACCCTAAATTATTGTTGCGTACTACTGATAAACGTTCTCCCCAAAAGTTAATTACAAGTCGGCGTTCAAAAGTCTAACGCGTAAAATAAATCACAGATTCGTGGCTTGGTCGATCGACCAAGTGGCACGGTCGATCGACCAAGTGGCACGGTCGATCGACCAGCCATTACAGTGATGCACTTCTGATGAACTTCCACGGTCGATCGACTGCAGATGTTGGTCGATCAACCAACTACGTTGTGCAGTAGCTCCTTTTCTCTTCCAAACGGCCTCTTCACTCCATGAACGCATCCCGAGGTAAACAAGTCCAAACTCCCATCTTCCAAGCTTCCATGAAGTTGCCTCCGGAGGACGATTTAGGCTAAATTTAGCTCACTTCCACTCATTCCTACAATAAATCATAGAAATTCCAAAGTAAACCATTTCGGGAGAAATAGTAGCTTTAAGCTAACAAATACGCATAGAAATACGTGCCAAAACTGCGAAGAAAGTGTATAGAATATGCACGTATCAATAACCAATTACATTTAATTACGAATTAACATTTTAATTCGTCCAAGCTAACATTATATACATTAATTAAATATAACTTATTATATTCAATTTACAAATTGACAGTTAATTCGTCTTAGCTAATATTATTTAATCGGCATTAAATGATCGTCTCATCATCACATTGACTAACTGTTTAGTCAAATATATGAACTAACCTATTAGTCATATAAGGCATCAATGTGATTACATTTCCATAATCACATCTCTCAAACACAAACTTTAGGTGTGACTTTTAGGGACCAGTTGATCACCGCCATCAGTATGATAATAACGTCAAACTTTCTAGCAAGCCAACCGTTATTAGGTAATCGTTAATCAACTGATAAAATACGAATTATACCCTTGTAAACCTATAAGAGATTTATAAATGTTATCACTCTAATTTGTGGAGGACACAAGCTCTAACAAACTCCCACTTGTCCTCACAAGTGTATGTGCGATAACCGATTCTCATATCCTAAAATTTCTCCCACTCAATGTAAAACAATTTTCAAATTCCATATTCACAAAGGTCGTATTTTACAAGTGATCTGTATCAAGAGTGGTTTCCCTGACTAGAGAGTAACTTAACTGATAAACGAATCATCATTCGAGCATGGCCATGCATTTCAGTTACAACTCCTCGAGTGGCCCTGAGAAATAACTATACCTGATAAAGGTTGGATATTTTCCTCAACTAGAATCCTACAGATGTAAGCACAGTATGAAAGGACCCAGAAAAAATCTACTTAGCCTCCAGTTACGGCAGACCGTGAGAAAGAAACCAAAGTCACCCAAAAACTGCCTTAATCTCAAGAAACAGTCGATAGTCAAAAGAATCGACTCTAGGAACACAATGGATGTCCTATCCACGACCTGGCACCGAATGTTTTTAAACATTTAGGACTCCATTACGTTGTCACAAAAAAAGTTTGACCTACGAGGTATCGTTATAATCTCGCATCTGTGATCGTTCAGTCAACCGTTTGACTTATGGCTCGTTGAACCCACCATCAATCGACTGTACAATATAATAGCCAGAGTTATCAGCTCTTGTAGGCGATTACGGACCAAAACAAATATAATGTAATTCAGTTCACTTTGTGGAGTTCAATGTTGTCAGTACAATTCACATGAAAAACAAAATATTATATTAAAACAATGAAGTTATAAATAGTATATGAAAAAGATAATGTATCAAATCCATAATCAACTACTACAACTCAGGAACACGTTTAATTCCCATGGAAATAATGTGCCCTTCATGCTAATCAAAATTCAACGGTTTAGTGAGAGGGTCCGCGATGTTATTGTTTTAGCAGGATTTTCCCTGAATGGGTCCGGCTTGTTTGAAGAATAAGATGGGTATCTAGCTCTATATGTTTGGAGTATTTATAAATGAATTACAAAGATAGACTATGTAAAAAGAATATTGCTTATGCTATTTGAATAAACTGAATATAAGTTTGGTAATTGGATGATCGTAAAATAATAAGTAGTGAAGTAATCTTATATTGATGAATCGTGAATCAATTTACCAATGCTAGATCAGAATATTTATAGTCATAATTATGAACGTTGTATTGATCTCCAACGTTCTTCTCTTTTGTCGGGGTTGTTGCCGGATTAATAGGGCGCATTCCCTATTAATTCGGTTGACTGGTTCTTCTCCAACTGATTCTTAGCCTTTTCCCCTTTTGCACGTCTAAGTTCATGGGTGATGTAGTCCCATAATTAGTCTTGGTCTTCCTTGAGAATAGGACACGGTTATTTGACTCATACAATCGTATTTCTTGTTTATCTTCATAATCCAAATTTCGCTTTAATAATCGCTAAGCTATTCTATACTCGACCATCGCTTTCTCTTCCAGGATTTAGTAGCCTGCTTGCCATAATATTCTTCAACAACTAAATAATAGTTAGATTTGTCCGGTCTTTGTTTTCTTCAATCGCCTTGTAAGGTCGTGCCAGGTTAATGGGCCTAACAATTGCCCCTTGACATTTTACCCGTCTTTGGATCGGGCCAGGGGTGAGATGTCAATTTTACCGGGTTGAATAATAAAGAGACTTACACTTAATCAATGACTCTTAGACTCCTAGTTACCGTTGAACACTATAACGGCTAGGTGATGTCATGCTGAGAGTTTTGCAATCCCTAGGGTTTTCATACCGTTATAGATTTTCTATAAATACGGTATTTAGGGCGAGGTTATTTTTCACCAAATTTCCTCCACTTTCTTTGCTAAGTATTCTTCTGAAATTCTCCTCTATTTCCCAGAACCTTGTTCTCGCTAATTTATACTTTCTCAATAATTTCAATTTCATCACAATAAATCAAACATTCAGAGATATGGGAGCTAAGAAACGTCCCGCATCCCGAGAGAGTCGCTGCTGTTGTGAGCCCGAACCCACGACATCCAAGAGGAAGAGGTAAGGGAAATTGACCCTCCCCGCTCGTCTTTGGCTTTCAAGTATCGCATTCTGTTTTTACTGCTCTTCAATCTCTGGATTCTTCTTTCCCTGAGGAGAATTTACTAAAAACAAACTATGACAAGATTCTAAGGGAGAAGAAAATAATTCCCGAATCTATCGAGGTATGGATCCCCGAGTCTTGTCCGGTCGGGCTAACTGGGTATCACATGGCTGGTTCTGTATTTTTGAATGGGCGTTCAAAGCAGGCTGTAAGTTACCTTTTACTCCCTTGATGATTGATACCATTCGTGCTATGGAGGTGTCACCTTTTCAGATTATGCCAATGGTTTGGAAACTTGTCCATTCTATTGAAAATTTATGTGCTAAACATAATCTTGTAATTACTATTAATGATATCAAAGCAGTTTATCATATGAAAAATCCTGTTGATAGTCGTTTTAATTTGAGAATAAAATCGAAAATGTCTCCATTAATTACTAACCTGGACTCTGGAGATGATAAGAATTGGGCAAAGACTTTCCTGTTTGTCCGGACTGAGACTTTGGGATCAGGCTTTGATTATCTGAGATATCCTCCCTTGGAGAGTGGTAGGTTCCTTGTACTTTTTATTTTGCGATATATATTATATGAAATTAATGGATTCTGATTATTACCTGTGTAACTTTGACGGTTTTTGCAGCTCCTGATTGGAGTTGTGATCCCCTTGATGAGGAGGCTATTTCCAGGATAGAAGCTTTCCTTGCTATTCCCGAGGAGGAGAGGACTTGGCCAACTAGTTTGGGCAGGGAGTTGTTGCCCCGGTATATGAAGACCAAGCTGACTGGGGTCAGAGTACCCAAAGGCAAGCCTAGTTCTACTGCTCTTTCCTGTACGTCTTCTGTATGCTTTTATGTTGGCCGTTATCTTCCTGTCGTTCTTTGCTTGATATTCACGTATATTTTTTATATATTCAGTATTTAGGTCTTCTGCTAGGGGCGCAGCTTTTCTCGCAAAGGATTTGAAGGTCAGGGTGGCTAGGATTGCTGAATGATCAAAGAGCCAGGAGGCTAGTGGGAGCGACAAAACGCTTGATATCCTGGTTTCTGAGATTCAGCCTCTTCAAGATCCTCCCAGGGTAATTTCACCGGAGATTGTCCAGGCTCAGAAAAGAAAGAGGGAAGATGTTATCCTGGAAGAGGAGGAAGGAGAGAAACAGCCTATCCCGGCTCAAATGCACTCAGGAGTATAAGGCAAGTGCCTGCTAGGATTGATGACATGGATGATGCCCGGCACGGATAGATGAGTTTTCCGCAAAGATGAGCGACCAGCTATTGTCTGCTAGTACCCTTGAGTCGTCTACCAGGGTGGTTTCTATTCGACTTCTCTTGTAACAAGGGTCACGAACTTGCTTCCCAGGCTAGGGAGGTTAGTTGTAAAGGGATATTTTTAATTGTTTATGTGCTTTTTGTTTTACCTTGTATTTGGCTAATTGAATTTGTATGTATGTAGGGGTTGGATGCCGGGTCTAGCACGCTTGTCGCCTTAGGGATGCCCAGGCCAAGGTCACTAATTTGGAGGAAAAACTGGATAGGCTAAACCGTGACTCGCACACATCCAGGGGTAATGAAGTGGTACTTCAATCTCGGTTGGGGACAAAAAGGAAGCGGTCGGGTCAGCTGCTGTAGTTTGTGAGGTAGCCGCAAAGAATGCTTTGAGAAGGTTGTCGGGCAAGAGTTGGAGGCCGAGAAGCGAGGCAATGCAGATCAATTAAGAAAAACAAGGAGCTTGTTCTTGAAAAGGAGTTGGTGGAGGCGCGGTTGGTCGATCTTTCGATTTCTTCGGGAAAGGCCGGGTTGATGCTATGAGGGATCCAGAATCCGACCGGGCTAATTGAATCCGGACCGGGATGAGATGGCTTTGGACGCTCGCATCCGATTTGGCCAATATGGGTCAAGAAGAAGAAGTGGATTCTCCTCCTTCCAAGGCAAAGTCTGATGATTAGGAAATGGCGGATGGTTGTGAGTCGGTCACTGGCTCAAAAATAGCTTAGTTTTGTTTTTCTTTTAGGTTTTGGTCTATCCAGGGGGAATGTCCCTGGAATGAATATTTAGAAACATTTTTTGACCCATCCAGGGGGGATGTTCCTAGAATGGATGTTTTTTAGGTGTGTGGTAAGGCCATTTATTTTGGATGAATAAATATTTGGTCAAATTTTCTTCTTGTGTTTTCAAAAGGTGATGTTGAGTGTCTCATCGGATCTCGCCGCTTATTCAACCGGGTCGAGCCGCTTTTTGTCTTGGATCTCGCGCTTTAATGTGTTATGGGTGGGATCGTTGCCTATCTGGAGGGCTTATGTCCCTTGCCTGTCTGGAGGGCTTATGACCCATTTATGTTATACAATCCAGGAATAGATTTTCCAGGTTTGTATGATAAGTTGAGCTCAGTATTATAAGGCCTGTTTTGCAAATTGAATTTTGGATATCAGTTGGATATTAGTTGAATGTTGGTGGGGGTAGCCCCCAATCTTTAAGATTTGTTTTAAATAGAATGCAGTATGTAAAAACAAGTATTGAAGATTCTACTTGGTAAAAATATGGGAACATAGATCAAGATTGGGCACGTAATTTTGAAGAAATCATATATTGCATTTATTCACGTAATGTCAAGTATCATACATGTAATTTCATATCAAGTTGGGCGGAAATGTGAATACGAAAATTATACCCGAACCGGAAATATATTTTATATGGGGAATAATTTTAGGTGTGCAATGTTCCAAGCTCTTGGGATCATTTCACCTTCCAGGGTTTGTAATCTGTAGGCTCCCTGGCCGACTATTGAGTCAATTAGGTAGGGACCTTCCCAGTTAGGGCCAATTTGCCAAAGATTCTTTTCTTTTGTGTTTTGGAAGACTTTCCTGAGGACAAGGTCTCCTACCCCGAATACCCTGGCTTTGACAGTCTTGTTATAGCTTTTCGCAACTCTTTGCTTTGGTATGTCGCTAACTGATCTTTGTTGCCGCATCTCTTAGCTCTTCTGTTAGGTCCAGTTGTCCTCCATTAGAGGTATATTGCTTGTTATTGTATTCAGGCTGCATCCGGTGATGGAACGTCCACCTCACTGGGATTACTCGCTTCACATCCATAGACCAAGGAGTAGGGGTTTGGCCTGTGGATGTTTTTGGTGTGGTTCTCACCCCAAAGGACCGGGGGAGTTCTTCAACCCATCTGCCTTTCCTTTTTTCCAGCTTTTTCTTTATGCACTGATTACCACCTTATTACCGGATTCGCTGACCGTTGGCTTTTGGATATCCTGGTGTGGATGTCACCGTTTGATGTTCCATTGAGCACGTAAGGTCACTCTCTTTTTCCCACAAATTGCGTGCCGTTATCACATGCTATTTCAGAGGGGATGCCATATCTACATATGATGTTGTGTTTAATGAATGCTATGACATCCTTCTCCTTGACTTGCCTGTATGATTCAGCTTCTATCCATTTGGAGAAGTAATCAGTCATTGCTAACATGAAAACCTTTTGTCCGGGCGCTTGAGGTAGTTTTCCTACTATATCCATGCCCCACTTCATAAATGGCCATGGTGCGGATATGGAATGTAGTTCCTCAGATGGCTGATGGATATATGGTCCGTGAATCTGACAAGCTTTGCATTTAGAGCTAAAATCCAGGCAATCGGCTCTCAAGGTAGGCCAATAATAACCTGTTTTGAGTACTTTGCTTGCCAGGCTTCTTCCACCTTTGTGATTTCCACAAGATCCTTCATGGATTTCTCGATAATATCTGCTCGCTTCCCGTGGTTCCAGGCATCTGAGGTAGGGCCCGACCTGCGATTTCTTAAAAAGCACGTTGTCAATAATAGTATATGAAGCAGCTTTTATTTTTAGTGCTCTGGCATCTTGCTTATTTAAGGGAAGGATTCCTTGTTGTAGCCAGTCATAGTAGGGTTTTGTCCAAGAATTAGCAATGTAGATTGGGAAACTCTCATCTTGTTTATTTATTGGAGGTTCTAATAAATGCACGATGGGTATTTTGTCGAAGTCAAGGGGACTAAAGTTGGATCCTAGGCCGGCTAGAGCATCGGCTCCGGGTATTCAAATCCCCGGGAATTTGGTCAATATTAAAATTTCAAATTTACTTTTTAAAATTTGGACAACGTCCGATAAAGCATCATCTTGGGGTCTTTTGCAAGATATATCCCATTTACTTGGTTGGAGATAAGAAGGGAATCGAGACGTACCTTTAGGTTTTGCACACCAAGGTCAATACATACCTTTAATCCGGCTATCAGGGCTTCATATTCTGCCTCATTGTTGGTAGCCTCAAATGCACAGCTTATAGCCTGTACTATCTTATCCCCCTGTGGCGATTTTAGTACTAACCCTAGTCCTGTGCCCCTCATGTTGGCTGCACCATCGACGAATAGGGTCCATTCTAGGTTTGTTTGGTCGCTGGTCAGTTTATTCACTTCTTTTATTAGGTCGGGTTCTAGGGTCGGACTAAAATCAGCCACAAAATCAGCTAATGCTTGTGACTTAATTGCTGTCCTTGGTTCAAATGTTATATTGTATGTGCTTAGCTGGACGACCATTTGCACATTCGTCCGGACAGTTCACTGGTTTCCGAGTCTGATTTGATAGGGAGATTGGTTCTGACTATTATTGGGTGACTTTCAAAATATGGTCTCAATTTTGTGCAACTCATAATTAAAGCTAAAACATATTTTTCAAGTAAGCCATACCCGATCTCTGCATCCAAAGTAGACTTTTACTTACATAGTAGACAGGGTCTTGTTGTCCGTCTGCTTCTTTGACCAGACCGCACCGACAAAGAAGCTTGGGATCGATGTATACTTGTCGGGGTTCATCTTTGACTGGTTTTTGCCAAAGAAAGGGGAGAGGATAGATATATTTTCAAGTCTTCAAAGGCACCTGATGATCGGGGTCCATTGGAAGTCCTTGTTCTTCCTTAGCAGGTTATAAAACGATTTGCATCTTTCTCGATGATCTTGAAATGAATCTGTTCAGTAATGCTATTCTTCCGATCGACTTTTGTATGTCTTTGACTGTCTTTGGTGGTTCTAGCTCCAGGATAGCTTTGATCTGTTCAGGGCTGGCTTCTATTCCTCTTTTTGTCACCATGTAGCCCGGAATTTGCCTGCGAGACTCAAGTGGCATTTTTGTGGGTTGAGCTTCATATTGAATTTTTCCGGTATTTTTGAAAGGCTACTTCCGGGTCTTTGACGTGGTCTTCTGCCTTTTTTGATTTGACTACCATGTCATCTATGTAGACTTCCATGGTGTCTCCTATCTGATCTTTGAACATCATGTTGACTAGCCTTTGGTAGGTTGCACCTGCATTTTTTAATCCAAAGGGCATAGCAGTATAACAATATATACCTCTTTCGGTGATGAAAGTCGTGCTTTCCCTGGTCTGGTGGGTGCATTTTTATCTCATTGAATCTACTGGAGGCATCCATGAATGTCAACATTTCGTGGCTGCAGGGGCATCTACCATTGCAACGATGTGTGGTAGGGGAAATGGATCTTTTGGGCAGGCTTTGTTTAAGTCGGTGTAATCTACGCAGACTCTCCATTTGCCATTTTTCTTTTGGACGACTACCACGTTTGCAAGCCAGTCAGGGTACATTACTTCCCTGATCATTCCCATGTCCAGTAGCTTGTCAACTTCTTGGTTGATGATTTCATGCCTCTCTGCAGCAAATTTTCTTCTCTTTTCTTTGTCACGAGCTTAAAGGATTTGTCAATGTTCAACTTATGAGTAATAACATCAAGATCTATACCAGGTCGTATCAAAATGTGACCAAGCAAAACAAGACATTTTAGTTTTGAGAAAGCTGACCAGATTTGGTCCGATTGAGTCGGGTGCATCGACCCTACAAGTACTTTCCGTCAGGGAATTCGGGTCTAATGTGACTTCTCTTGTTTCCATCTGTGTTTGTGCTATATATTCTTCCCTGACAGGTGACTTTAATTGCTATGCAAGGGACTTACCTGACTTTGAGGGTTTCAAAGCCTGAGTGTAACATTCCTGAGCCGTCCTTTGTTCTCCTCTGATGGTGGTTATCCCCCATTCTGTTGGGATTTTCACGCATTGATGGTATGTTGATGGGATTGCTTTGACATTGTGGATCCATGGTCTGCCCAGGATTACATTATACGAGGATAGGCAATCCATTACTCCAAATCTCTCATATGAAGCCACGCCTTCCACATAGGTAGGCAAGCTGATTTCTCCCAAGGTGTTCTTTGTTTCTCTCTCAATCCAACCAGACGCTGGATTTCTTGATGATCTTCCCTTCGTCTATTTTCATAGCTTTAAGGACGTCAAGCATCACCAGGTTGATTGAGCTGCCTCCGTCTATCAGGATTCTTGACACCTTTGTTGTGCCGATTTGCATGGTGATTACCAGGCTGTCATGGTGTAGATCTGATATTCCTTGCAGATCCGAGTCATCAAAGGTAATAGCAGGCAATGACTTGGGCCTGGGAGGAGGTTGGAGTCTGGACTCCCTGGATATTCTTTTGGCGGCTGAGCTGGTCACTCCACAGATTTCTGATCCTCCATTTATGAATTTGACTTCATAGATGAGAGGAGGAGGAGGAGGGTCTTTGCTGCTTCCTGGGTCTCTCTTGTTTTGTCCTTCATCTTTGTTCTTTGGCTGCTGGATTATGTCTTTCAAGTAGCCTTTCTTTAGAAGATATGCCACCTGTTTCCTGAGCTGGATGCATTCTTCTGTGGTGTGTCCGATGTCCTGATGGAAGTCACACCATCTTGTTGGATCTTTCCTGGGGTTGTCGGATTTCTTTGGCCATCTGACTGTATCTCCCAGGTTTTCCAGGCGTTTGATTAATCCTGCAGTATTAATAGAGAAGTTATATTCAGGAATAGTTGGAAGGCTAGAAAGGTTACCTTTATGTTCTTGTGCCATATTGACTTCAGATCGTTCAGGCCTGGAATAGGGTGCTGATCTGGGATTGCCTCCTTTCTGGTAGGAGCTTTTCCTGTTAGTATGTCCATAGCCTTGCTTTCCTCCGGATGAGTTCGTCCTGAAGTTGAGGTCTTCTTCTAATCTGACATGCTCTAAGGCGATGGATTGAACAGTGGCAAAGGTTGGACATGCTTTCTTGGTCGATCTGCATAAATGTCACTCATTAAGCGGGACTCCTTGCTCAATGCTTCTACCGCTTTTTCTTCATCGCATCTGGGAATGGCCACCTTTTCTTTGACAAATCTGGCCAGGACTTCTTTGAGAGATTCTTCGAAGTTGCTTTATCCTGAACAGTTCTTTGGGTCTCTTGGCCATATCTCTGCTACTTGCGAATTGTTGATTGAAGGCATTGATCAATTCTGCAAAATTCTTGATACCTCCATTTGGGAGATTGATGAACCATTGTAATGCTGCTCCGGTCAGGGTTGTACCAAAGCCTTTGCACATGCAGACTTGCCTGAGTTCACTGGGTATTGAGGCAGCCAACATTTTTTGTTTGAATATGGCAACATGATTTTGTGAATCAGAGGTTCCATCATAAGTTCTCATGGATGGAACAGTAAATTTCTTGGGGAGATCAATCTTTGCAATTTCATCTGCAAAGGGTGAATCTGCAAAGTCATCAACTTCTACTTCACCACGTGGTCTGCACTCCGGGTATATTTTCTATTTTGTTGTGGAGTTTTTGGATTTCCGAAGCATAGCCATCATTATTGCTTTGCTTCAGTTTGTTTGTCTCTTCATTGGGAATGGTTGGGGTATCGGATGATGTATCCTTCTCCGGGGTTCCAAAATTGGAGAAGTCTATGTTTTTGATAATGGATGAGAATGGGGTTCCCGGTTCGAATCGGTCTTGGAGCCCGAAGCCTGATTTTCCAATTTCTTCTTCAGGCTGACTCGATTCCTTCACCTATTGATTTAGCCACCGAGCCGCCCTCTCTTGGATTGTTTCCAATTCTTTGATCTTGGTCAAGGCAACCGCTAATTGTTGTTCTGCGGTGAGTTCCACCATTTTTGTGTGTGAATATTAAATGAAAGATGATAAGGAGAATTTTATTGGTTGAAGAACTAGATGCCCCACGGTGGGCGCCAATTGTTTTAGCAGGATTTTCCCTGAATGGGTCCGGCTTGTTTGAAGAATAAGATGGGTATCTAGCTCTATATGTTTGGAGTATTTATAAATGAATTACAAAGAAAGACTATGTAAAAAGAATATTGCTTATGCTATTTGAATAAACTGAATATAAGTTTGGTAATTGGATGATCGTAAAATAATAAGTAGTGAAGTAATCTTATATTGATGAATCGTGAATCAATTTACAAATGCTAGATCAGAATATTTATAGTCATAATTATGAACGTTGTATTGATCTCCAACGTTCTTCTCTTTTGTTTGGGGTTGTTCTTGGATTAATAGGGCGCATTCCCTATTAATTCGGTTGATAGTTCTTCTCCAACTGATTCTTAGCCTTTTCCCCTTTTGCACGTCTAAGTTCATGGGTGATGTAGTCCCATAATTAGTCTTGGTCTTCCTTGAGAATAGGACACGGTTATTTGACTCATACAATCGTATTTCTTGTTTATCTTCTTAATCCTGCTTTAATAATCTGCAAGCTATTATATACCGACCATCGTGGCTTCTCTTCCAGGATTTAGTAGCCTGCTTGCCATAATATTCTTCAACAGCTAAATAATAGTTAGATTTGTCCGGTCTTTGTTTTCTTCAATCAGCCTTGTAAGGTCAGGCCAGGTTATGGTCAGGCCAGGTTAATCTGGGCCTAACAGTTATCATCCGAAGCTATCTTGTCAATCATTCAGTTTTCCGATCTTTCTTCCTACAATTCTTCTACTGGTATTCCTTTATTCACTATTTCAGTTTTATTGCTTAATTCGTTTGTAGTTAGAATTGATAGATTAGTTTCCCGAAGCCATAATTATCGTTTTATGCTAATCTTTTGCTCCGTTAATTTAAGCATGAATTCAGTAGTCTATTTCGTTAATCTTGTTGTTGTTTTTACTAATATCATGAGTAGCTAAATACCTCGTGCTAGGATGTAGGGGAATTGTAGGATTAGGCGGCATTAGATTGTAGACCCTAAATCGCATGCCGGTCGATCGACTGGGTTCCCTGGTCGATCGACTGGCCACGCTGAGATTTCTTCGTCTTAATTAATTTAACTTCTATATTTGACGAATCGAGTGCACGCGACTATTTGAATGATTAGGATTTGACCGACCCAATAAAGATCGAAAGATAGGGAAGGGAGATAGCCTGCTTAATTAAGACGACTAGATTAACGAGATCGAAAGATAAGTTAGTTTAGCCTTTTTAGTCACTTTTCAGGACGAAAGTTAGTATTAGTGATATTAGGGACCTGTAGCGAGATCGAAAGATGCTACTTGTGAGAGTGGACCGAGAGGACCTCTTATTTTCCCATCTCACGTGTTTGTTTTATACCTACCTAGCCGCTGCCGCCGAAACTACAGTGAACCGACCATCTTAGTACCCCTTTTTATATTTGATTTTATACATTTCTTTAGTTTATTGCTAATTAGTTATAGACCAATTCAATCAAACCCCCACATCATTGTTACCTTGGACTGAAATTAGACAATTATTAATTACATTCGCCTCCCTGTGGTTCGACCCTGCTACCACTGTCTATAGTTGTAGTTGGATTATAAATTTTATCTTTGGTACTCACAACGACGGGTATCAAATTTTGGCGCCGTTGCCGGGGAGACAATTGTTCTAATTTTTAGTTGTTTTATTTTAGTCTGTTTCTTAGTTTAAGGCACAATTATTCCTTAAACTATTCTCATATCCTATTTGTAGTTTCTTCTTATGCCCAGGTCACAGGGTGGTGAACTACTACCGTACAATCCTGAGATTGAGAACACTTTGCGTGAGTTGAGGCGATCATCTAGGGTATTGCCGACAGAGGAAGAGCTGAGTACTCTGTCTAGTTACTACGAGAACGAGTTGTTTGAGGAAGATCCACATTCATCTCTTGTTTCCACTTCTTCAGCTGAGACCGTCACATCTCCATATTTTCCAGTCATGGCTGAAGAGGCGACTATAGCGAGTCATTCTGAGCCGACAGCTGCAAATCTTTATAAGGGGTTTGCCCTACCAGGGACGGACAGAAAGTTTGAGCCGAAACCGTCCTATATTAATTTGGTTGAGAGAAACCAATTCGGGGGAGCTGCAACTGAAGATGCAGCCAAGCATATGGAAACATTTATTGATTATTGTTGTTCCATACCCCCACCGACCGGCGTGACCCAGACCAGATTAAGGAGACCATGTTTATATTCTCTCTTCGTGATGCTGCAAGGGAGTGGTACAGAGAACTGGATCGAGCTGCTAATGGGATTAGCGACTGGAATTCCTTGGCCTTGGCATTCTACAAGAAATACTTTCCTGCCTCGAAGACCAATGCCATTAGAGCTCAGATCACGAGCTTTAAACAGGGTCCGGATGAGAACTTTCATGAGGCATGGGTCCGTTTCAAGAAGCTGGTGCGAACCATTCCGCACCATGGGTTCGAAAAGTGGAGTCTATGTAATCAGTTCTATAACGGGTTGTACGACGATCAGAGGGCTATCCTGGATGCTGCAGCTTGTGGCAGATTCGAGGAGAATATGGGAGACACTAAAGGGTGGAAGATCATTGATGATTTGGCCACCCATAAGGCTGAGTATGGAAATTCGAGGGGAAATCAATGGAGAAGTGCTGAATCTCCTTCTGTACTTGCACTAGAGGCTCTCATGGCCAGATTTGATAAGTATGAGTTGGGAGGAGCTTCAAAAGGAGGGATATACCAGGTGAATGCTGTTTCAGACGGTCCTTTCATCTGCAAGAGATGTGGAGGAGAAGGACATGTTTCGGACCATTGTCCTAATCCTTATGAGTCTTGTGCTGCCTTTCAACATTATAGGCAGATAAACACCTACTGTGAGCCGAATGTCCATCCTAACTTGAGGTGGAGTAGCCAAAATGTCCTTAATCCAACTCCACCTCCACAGCAGCAGCAACAGCAAAGTTATGTGCCCCCTCATAAGCAACAACAATACCAAAAACCTCCTTATGTGCCACAGCAGCAGCAGCAGTCCCAAGGATCTGATTTTACTGAATTGAAGAACTTGTTGTTGAAGGAGTCTCAAGCTAGAGAGGCCGGGATGAAGATGTTAGAGAGCCAAATTGCTCAACTGGCTAGCAAGAATACAACTCGAGCTCCGGGACATTTACCGACTGAGACAGATCAAAAAGAGACTCTTAATGCTATAACTTTGAGGAGTGGGTCTACCCTTGATGGGCCTATTATGGTTGAGAACGTCACTGAAAAAGATGAGGCGGAACCGAGTCAGAAGAAAGCTGGAACGAACAAAAGCAATAAAAAGACGATCAGCAGGTATGTCAGTCGATCGATCGACATACCTGATCGATCGATCGATCCGCGACAAGCGTAAGCTTATGTTCGTAGAAGTCGACCGATCGACCACCAACCTGGTCGATCGACTGAGATCGCTGCTGAGGGTGATTCTTTTCGTCCTCCAATGCCTAACAACTTGAGGGATCACTTGTTTCGGGGTACGACAACTCCGAAAATATTGAGGCAAGACCCAAATGCTGATGGGTCAGTTCCGGTACCGAAGTATGACCCGACGACGGTCAATGGTTCATTTTTGAGACGTTCTGAAGAGGGTTCGAGCTTTAACAAAGAGAAGGTGGTGGATTTTCAGCCTAAATCCACCGATGTCGGCATGAGAGATTTAGAGGAGAGGGCAAAGTTGCTACTTTCTGCCCCCTATCCGGAGAGATTGGTGCCGACGAAGGAACAGGTATCGTTTAACAAATTTGAAAATGTTGTTCGTAGTTTAAACGTACAAGTTCCTTTTCTTGAATTAGTCAATCAAGTGCCTGCTTACATGAAATTTATGAAGCAATTATTGTCTAAAACGATGTCACTTGAAACTGTGCATACTGTCGCACTAACTGGAGAGACATGCTCTTATTTGACCCACACTTCACCCCTTAAGCTAGAAGACACAGGTATTTTTTTAGTCCCATGTAATATTGGCACCTTTCCTATTGAGAAAGCCTTATGTGACCTAGGAGCCAGTATTAGTGTAATGCCCTTGAGTCTTGCTAGGAAGCTGAAGTTGAATAGGTTTGTAGTCACGAACATGACAGTACAGAT
Organism: Silene latifolia; assembly: GCF_048544455.1. Taxonomy (NCBI): domain Eukaryota; kingdom Viridiplantae; phylum Streptophyta; class Magnoliopsida; order Caryophyllales; family Caryophyllaceae; genus Silene; species Silene latifolia. The sequence continues at coordinate 453,286,757 of NC_133538.1, forward strand.
GGTTGATCGCTCTGCGGTCCAGCCAATAGAAGTCTTAGAGGACATTCCCGTGCAAATAGGGAAGTTCTTCTTCCCTGTTGACTTCGGGGTACTAGATATGCCCGAAGATGCCCACATTCCCATTATTTTGGGTAGACCATTCCTGCACACTGCTGGTGCAGTTATTGATGTTGGTTCGGGTACTTTGACCTTTAAGGTAGGCAAGCATTCCATTGTCTTTGCCCACACGGCTATGAAGAAAGACCCCATGGGGCCTGTCACTTGTAATACGGTTTCTGAAAAGAAATCTTATTTCATACTTCCTGATATGCCTGTCTCTATTCCTACTCCTGTTGTGACACCTCCGCCCCAGACTGGGAGCAAAGTGGAGGAGGATTCTTCTGTTTAGATATTGCAGGAGCTGGTTTGGGGAAGGAAGAGCCGCATGTTGCTCCAGCTGTGAAGGAGCCGATCGTTCAAAGAGGTGGTCTAGGATGCCTTAGCTATGGCACTGATGAGGAGCCAGAGGATGAGCCAGTCAAAGCAACGGAGTCCTATTTGGATTCCGAGGAGTCAGAGGAGGTCATTGAGTGGGAAGATATCCGACATGTTGATCCGTTGAGCTTGATGGATGTTGGAATTGAGAAGAGTGCCGCTGAGAAGATGAGCACTGTTGAGGCTACCTCTTGTAGCCAGAAGCCAGTCAAGTGGGTCATTCCATGGCCGTTCTTGATCAACTATTAGTTGGTTGAGGCTTCTTCAAAAACATTTACATTTTATTGCTTTCGTTGAACCTTTTTATTTATTGTTTTGTGTGCGCGAGACTTCGCAGTTTAAGTTTGCTTAGGATTTTATACACTTTCTGCCGTTACTTTGGGTTTTGCGCAATTTTGGGCGCGTTATTATGTGTGTTTGCAGGTTTATAGACCTTGATAGCTCAAGTTATCGAGCTAATTGAGAATTCAGAAAGTTACAGCAGTATTTCCAGTCGATCGACTGACTCTTATGGTCGATCGACTGAGCTTCACAGTTCCAGGAGCTTCTGTTCCTGACACATTGGTCGATCGACTGAGTAATGTGGTCGATCGACCGAGGACGCTGCTGTACTTATTCACGATCACTCCCCTGCTGTGTTTGGTCGATTTGCGGAATTAAGGGAGTTTTCTACTCTACTTTATTTTCCGTCATATCTCTGATTTCTTCCATTTTCTTAATTTTGCACATAATTACCGCTTCAACATTGTTTTCTCGTTTTATGCGTGGTACTGTTGTCTTTTCAGGTACCTATTGGTAGCATCACGCTGCCATCAAACCTCCTAGCTCACGCTGGTTTGGGGAGGTTTCCTTTTGCTGCGCTTAAAGTCTTGTGAGTTCCCGATTTCCACTTCCTGTCTTGTTTGTTTAATTTAACGCAAATTCTCGTTTCTCTTTTATTTCATTACATGATTTTGCACAATGGGGACATTGTGTGATTTGATTTGGGGAAGGGTTTTGCGTCGCATTCATATGTTTTATTGCATTTCAGTTTCACGTTTATTGCATTTCAGTTTGCATTGTTTATTTAATTTCCCTTATATATATAGAAAATTAAAAAAAATTGAAAAAATTCAAAAAAAATTCACGTTTATTTTAGCATATAGGTCGAGTCGGAACGGTAGTATTTCAATGATGACATTGCATTTGCATCTGTTTTATCGCCTAAGCCTTGCTAATTGACATGTTATTAGTAGAATCGTATATGCATAGTCTACGAGTTTTCATTAAATTATTTGCTGAACTTGAGACTTGACTTAGAATTTTGGCAAACTACTTATATTTTCTGAGTTATTAGAGCTTATAACTGGTGTCATCTATGACTAGTTTATCTAGGATTGTGAGTAATACTCCTTATGAGACATGTTTCATTATTTGCATAAATATGAACTTAATCTGCTTAATACCTGTGTGCATTCAGTCTGTGGTTAGTTGACACATGTGGTAGAGGTCCCTCTTTTCTCATTTTACCCATAAGCTCCACACTACCAAAAATAGCCTTTTTGTCCCATTAACTACATCCTACATTTAGCCTGCCCTTGTCAAGCTAGTAGTTTAGTTTTGGGATTGTTACTTCGTTTTTGGTAGCTAGGCTCATTTTGAGGTGTCGTTGGGAAAATGAAAAAAGGAAAGAAAGAAAGGAACAAAGAGAAAAAAAAAAGAAGAAAAATGATTCGAAAAAGAAAGAAAAAGAGAGTCTCAGATCTTTGCTTGGCCGATCGATCGTTTTACTTGGTCGATCGACCGAAGCCCGAGAAAGAAAAGAAATCAATTCGCATGATTCAAGTCTTTATTCAGATGGCGATTTTTGCTCCCATGTTTCATTTGTATCATATGGGGAGTTGATTTATTACGGAGATTGTGAGTTTTGTGCTTGCTACAGCACCGTATCGATTGAATTTTGAGCAAGAAGAAGGATGTTGTCATATGGTTTGTTTCGGTACTAGCTTGATCACCTGTACCCCCACATTCCCATAAATGTTTTGCCCTTCCTGCCCATTACCTCACATATCCATATTTACCTCGGCATGTGTCATGGTCTTCTGTTTGGTTGGAATGCATATGTACAGTTGTAGAGATTACTTTTATATTATTTTGCAGGCATGTTCTTATAGGTCGTAGTTAGGTGAGTGTCACTAACAAAATGAATTCTTTCTATCTTTACATTACTCACCTATTTTTATTGAGTGATTTGAGCGACCCGTGAGAGTCCAAATTGATAAGTCTCTACAGTTGACGGTTCAGCAGTTTTTGACGACCACATAACTCGTTTGCATGATTCACACTACTAATTTGTTAGTTGCATTAAATTGGTTTAGGCTATTCAGTGTGCATTTCGCTCTGAGATTGAACTCTTTCCATTAGGTTTTAGGATCGAGTCTAGTTCTTGCTTGGGGACAAGCAAGGGTTTGGTTTGGGGAAGTTTGATGCATGTCAATTATATGATGTTTTACACCCTATTTTACATGCATTTCAGAGCTCATTTATGTAGTTTAAAGCCACTATTTGCCCCATTTCGTCTACTTTCGTATTTTTATGTAATATTGCAAATTTATGCGGAAATGATTAGATATTGAGCTAAATCCGTCCCCGAATATCTTGCATTGCATTTTGACGTGAAGTATTTACTTAAGGAACGAGCTTGGTGCGCATTTCAAGGCCCGAAAGACAAATCCACGAGAATTTAGAAGTCAAGTATCAGTTAAAGCAGTCGATCGACCTCTACCTATGGTCGATCGACCATACCACGACTTCCAGGAGCCACTGTTCAGAGCTTACCAGTCGATAGTCCGGCCTTAGTGGTCGATCGAGCAAGCCACTAAACTGCGTGAATTAAAAGATCGAGAATAAGCAAGCCCATAGTAGTTAGGTTTTGACAATAAGAACTACGTTGTATTCTTTATAACATATGCTAGGTTTTGAGAACAGTCATTTAGTTTTTATCAGTGTTAGATCACGAAATTTATTAGGGTTCTTTAGTTTACAAATATTTCTTTCAATAAAAGTTACATTGGCATTCGGTTTTCTGATCTTTCTTCCTGCAATTCTTCTACTGGTATTCCTTTATTCACTATTTCAGTTTTATTGCTTAATTCGTTTGTAGTTAGAATTGATAGATTAGTTTCCCGAAGCCATAATTATCGTTTTATGCTAATCTTTTGTTCCGTTAATTTAAGCATGAATTCAGTAGTCTATTTCGTTAATCTTGTTGTTGTTTTTACCAATATCATGAGTAGCTAAATACCTCGTGCTAGGATGTAGGGGAACTGTAGGATTAGGCGGCATTAGATTGTAGACCCTAAATCGCATGCCGGTCGATCGACTGGGTTCCCTGGTCGATCGAATGGCCACGCTGAGATTTCTTCGTCTTAATTAATTTAACTTCTATATTTGACGAATCGAGTGCACACGACTAGTTGAATGTTTAGGATTTGACCGACCCAATAAAGATCGAAAGATAGGGAAGGGAGATAGCCTACTTAATTAAGACGACTAGATTAACGAGATCGAAAGATAAGTTAGTTTAGCCTTTTTAGTCACTTTTTAGGACGAAAGTTAGTATTAGTGATATTAGGGACCTGTAGCGAGATCGAAAGATGCTACTTGTGAGAGTGGACCGAGAGGACCTCTTATTTTCCCGTCTCACATGTTTGTTTTAGACCTACCTAGCCGCTGCTGCCGAAACTACAGTGAACCGACCATCTTAGTACCCCTTTTTATATTTGATTTTATACATTTCTTTAGTTTATTGCTCATTAGTTATAGACCAATTCAATCAAACCTCCACATCATTGTTACCTTGGACTGAAATTAGACAATTATTAATTACATTCGCCTCCCTGTGGTTCGACCCTGCTACCACTGTCTATAGTTATAGTTGGATTATAAATTTTATCTTTGGTACTCACAACGACGGGTATCAGAAGCGTCTCTGCAAATTCGTTTCCATTACAAAGATGAGTACGTTCTTTATCGCACCCGCTTCCATGACGAAATCACTATAAGCAAGTGACTCGTTAACTCTCGCATTGGGGCCTGGGTTTACCGGTATTGCCTCAGCTAAGTACTTGAGCTTACCGCAGCAATGGCAGCATTCCGTAGTGCTGCCTCCAGTCCGCAAAGTTGGACCCATCATTCTTCAGTCGCGTGTACTGATTTATGTTGTCCATGAAAACTTTCAGCCATGACTCGCGTCCAAGTGTGGCACTTGGCATTGGGATTTCGTTATTTCCAACCATTTGTTGTAACAGTAATATAAACGTGTTCTACACTGCGAAAAGTAGAATAAATAATAAGCATATGCATCGATTTGATTTTAAGTCTAATGCAATACTGTTACAACGCGAAGACTCATGCATTTATACAATTGACCTTCCTCAAGAATTATATAAATGATCCCAAGACTCAATTATCTTTAAATTGATAAGCCAACCTTTTGGCTAATTCTGCTGTTAGAATTCTTGGTCGATAAATTTCTGTAAATTCTATCTTTAGTCCATCATAATCACGAGAAACTCTTCGGACTATAATGTTTTGATAAACTAAGTCAACACAAACTACTTACCCAACGTAGAAGGGGTCATATTATGCCTACCGACGAAGAAGGGATTCATAGTTGTTTGCCCTTATAAAGACTAATCTCAATTTCCGTTTTAGAGGAAGATCCCATCAACTTTGTTTTAATTCATTTTAAGTGAACTAATATCTAGCATGCGTGAATGAATAAACTAAGGTGATGGCTTTAACTGAGTGGCATCTGTATGTCTATGAAAACTAACATACAACCTATATGTGTCAATTTTCATGCATTTTAGTAGGTGGTTTGATTTTAGGCGGAATATGATGCATTAACTAGCATGTGAATGAAAAGCAATAAGAAGGGTAAAACGTAAAACAAAATAAAGTCCTAGTGTGGCCTATCCTATCAAAATGAACATAAGTACAACTTTGGAATCCGTCCTTGGACCCGAGAAGCTTGTCTTGATGTTCCATCTTGATCCATGTAGCGGGAGTGAGCTCCAATCTCCATCATTAGTCTTCTCAAAAATTACAATTTAAAATTACATAATAAACCATTTACATTCTAATTTCAAAACCGTAATAAATAAAGAAAACCAAAATGGAGATACGAGATCTCAAATTACATTAAAAATTATGTTCCCATATTAACCGAAATTAGAGAGATTAATTTCTCTTTTTCGGTTTTTCTACTTACCCAAAATAAAGAGATTAAATCTTCTTATTTTGGTAGTATGCAAAATGTATAAAATGTATTAAATATAAATTGTCATTTATATTATTCCGCATTAACAAGTCTACACACAACAGCTTGCGGTTGATTTATTAATACGGGTCAATAATAATTTATAATGACAATATCGTATAATTATCATTTGCTGATTAAATATAACCTATTACATTTAATTACGAATTAACATATTAATGTGGGAAATAATCTGTATACTTTCCCTTAATTTAGAAGGATTATAACGATTTAAAGAAGATGATCTAAGGTCATAAAATAAAATACATAAACATAAGTAAAAAGATTTAGAATTAACCTCCGGTCCTAGCAAATATGGCCTAAGAACAATACCAAAGTAGGTATTCGCCTATTGGTTGCACCCAAGATGATCAGAGATATACCCTTTGATTATGCTAGAAATGAATCTAAAATTTTCTGTAAAATTTTATTGTCTTTGTGTTCTTGTGATGAGAAAGAGGAGGCAAGGTCAAAAAAAGTATTAGGTTCGAAATAATTCTCTACCTTTCTTTTTATATAGACCGAAATCCGAAATCAATTAGGAAAGAAATAACTCTCCTAATTTTCGGCCACTGTTGACCGAAATAAGGAATAAAAATTTCCTTATTTTTGGTCTTTCCAAAAATATATAATATGTGTTGAATTGTCATCTAGTGAGGATCGAACCCATGACCTCTTGGTATGTGTACCCTCACTATTACCACTATGACACATTCAGCTTGTTGATATTAAATACCACTGATTATATTTAATTACGAATTAACAGATTAATTTGTCCAAGCTAACATTATATATATTTAATTAAATATAACTTATTATATTTATTTTACGAATTGACAGTTAATTCGTCTCAACTTAATATTATTTAATTTTTATTAAATAATTATCTCATCAACACATTGACTAACTTTTTAGTCATTTTGGTCATTAATGTAATTATATTTCTATAACCACATTTCTCAAATATGTCCTATAGGTGTGACCTTTAGGGACCAGTTGATCACCGCCATCTATATGATAATAACGTCAAACTTTCTAGCAAGCCAACCGTTATTAGGTAAACGTTAATCAACTGATTAAATATACGAAGTATACCCTTGTGAACCTGTAAGAGATTTACAAATGTTATCACACTAATTTGTGGAGGACACCAGCTCCAACAAACTCCCACTTGTCCTCACAAGTGTATGTGCGATAACCGATTCCCATATCCTTTAAAATTTCTCCCACTCAATGTAAAACAATTTGCAAATCCGAATTCACAAAGGTCGTATTTTACAAGCGATCAGTATCAAGAGTGGTTTTCCCGACTAGAGAGTTACTTAACTGATAAACGAATCAACATTCGAGCATGGCCATGCATTTCAGTTATAACTCCTCGAGTGGCCCTGAGAAATAACTATACCTGATAAGGGATGAATATTTTCCTCAACTCGAATCCTGCAGACGTAAGCACAGTATGAAATGACCCAGAAAAAATCTACTTAGCCCCAGTTACGGTAGACCGTGAGAAAGAAACCAAAGTCATCCAAAGACTGCCTTAATCTCAAGAGACAGTTGATATTCAAAAGAATCGACTCTAGGTACACAATGGATGTCCTATCCACGACCTGGCACCGAATGTTATAAAACATTTAGGACTCCATTACGTTGTCACAAAAAGTTGTCCTACGAGGTATCGTCATAATCTCGTATCTGTGATCGATTAGTCAACCGTTTAACTTATGGCTCGTTGAACCCACCATCAATCGACTACACAATATAAAAGCCGGAGTTATCAACTCACATTGGCGATTACGGACCAAAACAAATATAATGTAATTCAGTTCACTTTATGGCATTCAATGTTGTCAGTACAATCCACATGAAAAACAAAATATTATATATATAAAACGATGAAGTTATAAATAATATATGAAAAAGATAATGTATCAAATCCATAATCAAGTACTACAACTTAGGAACATGTTTGATTCCCATGGAATTAACATGCCCTACAGGCTTATCATAATTCAACGGTTTGGTGAGAGGATCTGCGATGTTATCATCCGTCGCAATCTTGTCAATCACTATCTCTTCTTGCTCCACGTAATCACGGATCAGGTGAGCCTTCCGAAGTACATGTCTAGACTTGTTGCTAGACTTTGGCTCCTTAGCCTGGAAGATGGCACCTCTATTGTCACAATAGATGGTGATCGGGTCATTCGAACTAGGAACTACCGAAAGCCCTTGTAAGAATTGACGCATCCATATCGCTTCCTTTGCGCTCCCGGCGGCATAGTACTCGGATTTAGTAGTAGAATCTGCTACAACACTCTGTTTGGAACTCTTCCAGCTAACCGCAACATCATTAAGAGTGAAGACGAACCCGGACTGAGATTTTAAATCATCTCGATCCGTTTGGAAGCTAACATCTGCGTAACCGGTTGCGCATAGCTTAGTATCGCCTCCATAAGTCAATACCCAATCCTTAGTCCTCCGTAGGTACTTGAGGATATTTTTTACTGCTATCCAGTGTGTTTCACCCGGAGTCTTTTGGTACCGACTCGTCATACTCAATGCATATGCCACGTCTGGACGTGTGCATATCATGGCATACATGATCGATCCTATTGCAGAAGCATAAGGAACACGACTCATGCGCTCAATACCTTCAAAGGCGTCGTGGGTGATCGAGACTTGCTCAACGCATCCCGCCGTCATAGGAAGGTTCCCCTTCTTGGAGTTGGTCATGCTGAACCTCTCAAGAACCTTATCTAGATAAGACTCCTGACTAAGTGATAACGTCCGTCGTGATCTATCTCGGTAGATACGGATTCCCAAAATACGCTGTGCCTCACCCATATCTTTCATCTGGAAATGGTTCTTCAACCATTCTTTAACCGAAGAAATGAGAGGAATGTAATTCCCAATCAAGAGTATGTCATCGACATACAATATCAAGAATACAATCTTGCTCCCACTCGACTTGATATATAAGCATGGTTCTTCGACCGATTGAGTGAAACCATACTCTTTTATCACTTGGTCGAAACGATGATTCCAACTCCGAGAAGCTTGCTTAAGTCTATAAATGGAACGCTTAAGCTTGCATACTTTCTTAGGATGTTTAGGATCTATGAAACCTTCGGGTTGCACCATGTACAACTCTTCCTCCAAATAACCGTTTAAGAAGGCGGTTTTCACATCTATTTGCCAAATCTCATAATCATGAAATGCGGCAATCGCTAAGATTATCCGAATGGAACGTAGCATGACTACAGGTGCAAAAATCTCATCATAATGCAATCCTTGCACTTGAGTGAAACCTTTTGCCACAAGTCGTGCCTTATAGATATCTGGTTGCGCGTCTACAGAACGCTTTATTTTGTAAAGCCATTTGCACTGTATAGGTTTTACCTTATTAGGTAAATCAACTAGATCCCATACGTTATTCTCATACATGGAGTCCATCTCGGATTGCATGGCTTCGAGCCATAGCTTTGAGTCGGAACAGGCCATAGCACCTTTATAGGTTGCGGGTTCATTACTTTCTAGAAGTAAAACATCATTCTCCTCGACCATACCAATGTATCTGTCCGGAGGATGAGAGTCTCTACCCGACCTCCTAGGTTCCTCGGAATATTAACCGTATCATCGCTTGGAGGTACACTTCCTCCATCTGTTCCTCGGTTGTTGGTTCTGGAATCTCCGACAGCTCGAAGGTTCTATTACTCGACTTGTTCTCAAGAAATTCTTTCTATAAGAACGTCGCACTAGCCGCAACAAAAACTCGATGTTCGGTTGGCCAATAGAAGTAATGACCAAATGTTGCTTTTGGATAACCTATAAAGTATGTCTTGACTGATCGCGGGCCGAGCTTATCCTCGTGTCTCCACTTGACATAAGCCTCGCAGCCCCAAACCCGAATAACGGACAAGTTAGGTACCGTTCCCTTCCACATTTCATATGGAGTCTTGTCGACAGCTTTAGACGGACTTCGGTTAAGTATAAGAGCAGCTGACAAAAGAGCATAACCCCATAATGAATCAGGCACTACGGTGTGACTCATCATGGATCGAACCATATCAAGTAAGGTTTGATTTCTCCGTTCGGACACACCATTTAATTGAGGTGTTCCAGGTGGAGTTAACTGTAGAGCGATTCCACAGTCTTTCAGGTGTTGATCAAACTCATTTGAAAGATATTCGCCGCCCCGATCTGAACGGAGTGCTTTAATCTTTCTACCCAGTTGGTTCTGTACCCTATTCTGGTATTCCTTGAATTTCACAAAGGACTCACTTTTATACTTCATTAAGTAGACATATCCGTATCTACTCAAATCGTCCGTGAAAGTGATAAAATATCTATAGCCATCTCTAGCGGTAATTGACATAGGTCCACATACGTCCGTATGTATGAGTCTTAATAGGTCACTAGCGCGCATTCCAACACCTTTGAAGGAAATTCGAGTCATCTTGCCAATGAGACATGATTCACACGTGCCATATGCAGAAAATTCGAATGAGGGAATAGTCCCATTATCGACGAGTTTCTTTACGCGTTTCTCATTTATGTGTCCCATTCGACAATGCCATAGATAAGTTTGATCTTTGTCACCAACCTTTAATTTCTTATTATTCATGTGTAACTTCCGTGGTTTGATCTAAGATATAAATTCCATTCATAGAAACTGCTTTGCCATAAATCATTTCATTAAAAGAGAAAATACAACTATTATCCTTTATTGAAAATGTAAAACCGTCTTTAGCAAGTACGGAAACAGAAATAATATTCTTAGACAAACTGGGTACATAGTAACAGTTATTTAAAGATAACTCAAAACCACTAGGGAGTTAGATTACATATGTTCCCTTCGAGGCGGACGAAGAACTCGTGCTCCATTCCCGACTCGCAGGTCCACATCACCTTTTTCGAGAGGTATGATGTTCTTTAGGCCCTGCAAATGATTACACAGATGAGAACCACAACCAGTATCTAGTACCCAAGTTCCGAAACTTGCATGGTTAATCTAAATCATATGAATATAAGATGACATACCAACAGGAACGACGCGGCCTGCCTTGATGTCCTCACGGTAGACGGGACAGTTCCTCCTCCAATGTCCAGTCTTGTGACAATGGTGGCACTCTATGTCATCGCCCTTGCTCTTTGTCTTACCCTGTGAGCCACTAGTCTCACCAGGCGCACACTTACCGTTTCCTGGTTTCTTAAACTTTGGCTTACCTACAGCTAGGTCGCTATGAGCCTTGCCCTTACCTTTACCTTTGTTGTGAACCGTGAGAACATCCTGCTTCATGCTCCCACTCAATTTCATATCCTTCTCGGTCTGTACGAGAAGGGAGTGTAGCTCATGAGGACTCTTTTTCAAGTCATTCATGTAGTAGTTCTCCCTGAAAAGGGCAAAACCATCGTGAAGAGAATGAAGCATTCGGTCAATGACAATGCTCTCACTGATTCTACAATTCAGTGACTCCAGTTTCTTGACATTCTCAATCATGTGAAGAATGTGTGGGCTAACCGGTTGGCCCTTCTGGAGTTTCGCATCAAAGAAGCGACAGGTATGCTCATATGTAACGATTCTCGGTGCCTTTGAGAACTCGTTAGTGAGCGTGGTGAAAATCTTGTTTGCACCTTGGGCAATGAAGCGTCTCTGCAAATTGGTTTCCATTGCAAAGATGAGTACGTTCTTTATCGCACCCGCTTCCATAACGAAATCACTATAAGCGAGTGACTCGTTGACTCCTGCATTTGGGCCTGGGTTGACCGGTATTGGCTCAGTTAAATACCTGAGCTTACCGTCAGCAGTGGCAGCATTTGGTCCATGAACATTTTAAGCCAGGACGAACGATCTAGTGTGGCACTAGGCATTGGGACTGCGTTATTTCCAGCCATTTGTTGTAACAGTATTATTGATAATAAGCGTGTTCTACACTGCGAAAGAAGAATAAAATAATAAGCATGCATCGTTTTATTTTAAGTCTAATGAACTAATGTCATAACGCGAAGACTCAAAAACATTTATACAATTGACCTCCCTCAAGAATTATATAAATGACCCCAAGACTCAATTTTCTCAGAAATTGATAAGCTAACCTGTTAGCTAATTCTACCGTTAGAATTCTTGGTCGATAAATTTCTCAAATATTATCTTTAGTCCATCATAATCACGAGAAACTCTTCGGACTATAATGTTGAGGTAAACTAAGTCAACACAACTACTTACCCAACGTAGAAGGGGTCGTATTAGGCCTACCGACGAAGAAGGGATTCATAGATGTTTGCCCTTATAAAGACTAATCTCAATTTCCGTTTTAGAGGAAGATCCCATCAACTTTTTAATTCATTTTAAGTGAACTATAATCTAGCATGCGAGAATGATTTAAACTAAGGTGATGGCTTAAAGATCATGATATCTGCATGTCCATGAAAACTAACATACAACCTATATGAGTCAATTTTCATGCATTTTAGTAGTAGGTGGTTTGGTTTTAGGCGGAATATGATGCAATTACTAGCATGTGAATGAAAAGCAATAAAATGAAAAACGTAAAAAAAACAGTAAAAGTCCTAGTGTGGCCTATCCTATCAAAATGAACAATAAATACAAGTTTGGAATCCATCCTTGGACCCGAGAAGCTTGTCTTGATGTTCCATCTTGATCCATGTAGCGGGAGTGAGCTTGAATCTTCATCTTTAGTCTTCTTTGAAATTACAATAATTAAAATTACATAATTGACCTATTAGTTACATTCTAATTTCAAAACCCAAAACTAAAATAAAGGAGATTCGAGATCTCATAATTACATAAAAATCATGTTTCCTTCATTACGAAAACATAATTGACTAAGGCCACACTAAGTATTACATTATACAACTGATTGCAAAAATTAAATACGTAAATCAAAATTCATTCATTCGATTCATTCAACATAATTAAAAGCATCAACTAAAATAAATTAAACATACATAATACAATAAATTAATTATGTTGATTAATTTATCCAAACCACCTATTTAAATTAAATTAAGTGACAATTCCGCAATTTAATCACATTAATTCATACATAATCCATATTAAACTTGTAATATGAATTCTATCCGTCAAAATTTTAAACTGCTTTAAAATAACTCGGTATCATTAAATTGTGAACCGATTCACAATAACTAATTGGCCAAATAAAATAACTTCTCTTTTTTTCTTGTTTGGTTTCGGCATAACCAAATAAAAGGAAAAAATTTTTTTTTTTTTTTTTGTTTATTAAAATTTCAGCTCTCGGCTGAAATAGAAAACAGCCAAAAAAAAATTTTTTTTTTTTTTTACTTATCCGGCAATAAAAAAACAAAACCTTTCCCTTCCTTTTTTTTTATGCGGCAAAAGAAAGAAAAAAAAAACAAAACTTTCCTTTTCCTTTCCTGATTCGGTAAATCAAAAAAAATTCCTAAAAACGTTTTTTTTTTATTTTTTAAACGGCAAACCCTAAAAATTTTTGAGCCGTCAAAAAAAAATTCCCTTTTGTGGCAGTAAGCCCTAAAACAAGATTGATGAAGAACAAAGTTTACAGTTGCTAATAGAACATGGTTTAGCAAATGGATTAACAAGATGATTAATCTTTTATGCTAAAACTATATAGCAAAAACAAATTCTCGTATCAATGACATGATGATACTATATCTATTCTAACTCAATCTGCATTAAATCAAAATTCGCCAATTCTTCATATGATAATTTTAACCGATTAAAACAAAGATATGATCAAAAGAAATTGGATATAAATCATCAAACAAAAGGGAAAACAAAGCAAAAAAAACAGGCCGTAAAAAATATCTCGGCCAAATTTTTTTTTTTTTTTTTTTTTTTTTACAGAAAAAAGAACCCTAATTTATATACTCGAAAATTAGATTATTAGTTTACATACAATTTTATGAAAATCATCAAAATTAAAATCGTGGTCTAGTGCTCTGATACCACTTGTGGGAAATAATCTGTATACTTTCCCTTAATTTAGAAGGATTATAACGATTTAAAGAAGATGATCTAAGGTCATAAAATAAAATACATAAACATAAGTAAAAAGATTTAGAATTAACCTCCGGTCCTAGCAAATATGGCCTAAGAACAATACCAAAGTAAGTATTCGCCTATTGGTTGCACCAAAGACGATCTGAGATATACCCTTTGATTATGCTAGAAATCAATCTAAAATTTTCTGTAAAATTTTATTGTCTTTGTGTTCTTGTGATGAGAAAGAGGAGGCAAGGTCAAAAAAATATTAGGTTCGAAATAATTCTCTACCTTTCTTTTTATATAGACCGAACTCCGAAATCAATTAGGAAAGAAATAACTCTCCTAATTTTCGGCCACAGTTGACCGAAATAAGGAATAAAAATTTCCTTATTTTTGGTCTTTCCAAAAATATATAATATGTGTTGAATTGTCATCTAGTGAGGATCGAACCCATGACCTCTTGGTATGTGTACCCTCACTATTACCACTATGACACATTCAGCTTGTTGATATTAAATACAAGTGATTATATTTAATTACGAATTAACAGATTAATTCGTCCAAGCTAACATTATATATATTTAATTAAATATAACTTATTATATTTATTTTACGAATTGACAATTAATTCGTCTCAACTTAATATTATTTAATTTTCATTAAATAATTATCTCATCAACACATTGACTAACTTTTTAGTCATTTTGGTCATCAATGTAATTATATTTCTATAACCACATTTCTCAAATACGTCCTATAGGTGTGACCTTTAGGGACCAGTTGATCACCGCCATCTGTATGATAATAACGTCAAACTTTCTAGCAAGCCAACCGTTATTAGGTAAACGTTAATCAACTGATTAAATATACGAAGTCTACCCTTGTGAACCTGTAAGAGATTTACAAATGTTATCACACTAATTTGTGGAGGACACCAGCTCCAACAATTAATTCGTCCAAGCTAACATTATATACATTAATTAAATATAACTTATTAGATTCAATTTACGAATTGACAGTTAATTCGTCTTAGCTAATATTATTTAATCGGCATTAAATAATCGTCTCATCATCACATTGACTAACTTTTTAGTCAAATATATGAACTAACCTTTTAGTTATATAAGGCATCAATGTGATTACATTTCCATAATCACATCTCTCAAACACATCCTTTAGGTGTGACTTTTAGGGACCAGTTGATCACCGCCATCAGTATGATAATAACGTCAAACTTTCTAGCAAGCCAACCGTTATTAGGTAATCGTTAATCAACTGATAAAATACGAAGTATACCCTTGTGAACCTATAAGAGATTTATAAATGTTATCACTCTAATTTGTGGAGGACACAAGCTCCAACATGAGATTTTCGAAGGGAAGACGGGTAACATTATAACAATTTGTTTAGTAAGGTATGTAAAGGCTAATTGATAAAAAGGTTGGAAATAACCACTCCGTTGGGTCTCTATAGATTAACTTTCTCCAGTTTCTTATCTTTTTGAAAAAAAATCCCTTGCTAATTGAAGGGTTGTAAATAACCACTTAGTTGCATAACATTTTGTATACCCATCTTTAATCTTAGTTTATTGGCCATATATTATAGGATTGGTTTAACTAAGAAACATTGCATGTGAGACAATGTAGCCAACTTTGGCCAAACCAACTACCGCTTTCTTTTCATTAATTTGTCTACGTTTGATTAAAATACCAGTCACAAATGATAAGATAAATTAAAGAATGGGACACAGGAGCATTATTTGCTGATTTTTTTTTTTTTTTTTTAATTGTAAGGGTCAAATTCGGAGGCAGCCTTAAAAACTGGAGTTAATACTCAACTGGATTTGGATATCAGGTAAACAACACTTTTTTCGGATATCCAGTAAGTAGTTAGTTTTGTGTAAGACGGTTTTATACTAATATAGTTGTTAAACCAATGCAAACACAACCTTATTAAAATTGTATAAAACCGTCATATACAAGTATTTGTGCTAATAAATATATAATTAACACTATATTTGTTGTTGTCATGTATGATAGATTTAGAAGTTGCTAAGCAGTACTTATCTTAAGGAATCTCTTAGAATAATTTCTTTGGATTCTTTTCAATTCTTTTTGCCAAAAACTGGCAGAATCCTCTCGAAACCAAATCATTTGGGTGAGACAGAGGAGCTTGAATTTCAAGGTATAGGATTTATAGAGAGTCCGTGTGTCTTCCGAACAAGCTTGGATGACCTGTTGTAGATCATCTGGCTTAGTCCACTCACACAAGCGCCTTAGCTCACTTGCGTGACTGGCTTTAAGAGTATGATTTTAAGTGTATTGTATATAGAAGAGGGCCATTCCTTCCATCAACAGCTAAAGCTGCTTCAACCCTATTGTGATTGTCATCTGTTTCTGCTACTTCATCTTGCTTGACTTCGTTTGTGTCTGTTAGATCTGGTAGAACTGCTGCTTCCAGTTCTAGTCTAGCCAAGAGAGTCAGACTGATTAACTATGTGGCATTTGACCCAACGTTGTTATAATTAAGACTTTAAGTTTAGGATTTAAGATACTAATGTAAAGATTTCAAAATTCAAAAAATAAATCCTTGGGTAAATAGTTTTTCTAAAAAACGATGGTAAGAGAATTCATTTTTCTTAGTTACACGTGAAAAACATGAGTGTCACACAGAGCAAGGTGTAGGTCAGGTCGAGCTATTTAGCTTATGAGAAATTCCATAGTTCTTCATAACTCTACCCTACACCACTATATACTATAATACTAAATAAAAAAGAAGAAAAAGGAACTAATAAGACTTGTACTACATTGCCTTCTCCAAATTCTTCATTGTATTTTTTATACATGTATGACTTTCTTTCTTTTGATTGCTCCCTTAATGGGTAAATTAGCTTCTCAATTATATTGCTTTTGAGCATATTTTGTGTCTTATGTACCATCTTTTTTGTATTACATATGCTAATTTAAATTTGTTATGTTGAGGTTTCGGATTACCGCCCAATTAGTCTCTGCAATGTGGTGATGAGAATTGTGACAAAATGCATAGCCAACCGATTATCAAAGGTGATGTGTTCACTTGTTAGTGAAACACAGAATGCCTTTGTCCAGGGGAGGAACATCAGTGACAATATTCTGGTCGCACATGAGGCTATTAACAAAATTTCGATGCATAGGCATGGACGGCAAGCATTATGTGCTTTCAAAGCAGATATGAGTAAAGCCTATGACAGAATTCGTTGGGACTTCTTGGAGGAAGTCTTGGTCAGGTAGAGGTTTTTGCCGTAGGCGAGAAGAGCTAGACTTTCACTTGATCAGCTCGCGGCCTCCAGAGACCTACTCTCTATTTTTAGGCATACTTCAAAATCAGTTTCCGCTATCAAGCAAATAAAACATGGTTACAGAAGAGCACAATAAACCAAATATTGTAACAAAAGAATAAAGAATATACTAAAGGAAGTAACCAACGAGAATCTTCTTATTGAATTACATGAGTCGATAAATTGAGTATCAAACACACTTGGAACATTCGACTGTTTGGAGGTTTCTATGAAACATGAGTTTCAGCAGGTTTGAAAACCAAAAGAATGATGAACCAAAAGAATGATGTTAAATGTAAAATGCTCACATGATTACAAGGAAATTCAAAGCTTCTTGAGCTTAAGTGTGCGAACGACAAGCAACTTTTGAAGGTCTCCAAATTCTGACTTGAGTTTTTCCACATGAGCCTCTGACTCCATTCGCAATCCCTCTCAAAAACTTTGGTATCCCCACCTTCACTGTTATATAGAAAATGAATCAAATATTAAACATAAAATGAATATCCTCATTTTAGTTTTTAAAGGGAAAAATAGTATAATAACTCGAGTGTATCTAGCTAGCTAAATGTATGTATCTAGTAACTTAAAGGAGTGTATCTAGAAAGGTAGATGTATGTATCTAGCAAGGTAAAGGAGTGTCTAACTAGCTAAAGGTATGTATCTAGTAACTTAAAAGAGTGTATCTAGCTATGTAAAGGTATATATGTAGTAATTTAAAGGAGTGTATCCAGCAAACTAAAGGGTTGTATCTAACAAATTAAAATAGTGTATCTACCTAGCTTAAGGTATGTATCTAGTAACTTAAATGAGTGTATCTAGCAAACTAAAGGTATGTATCTAATAACTTAAATGAAGAGTATTTATTTAGCTAAAGGTATACATCTAGTAACTTAAAGGAGTTTATTTAGCAAGTTAAAAGTGTGAATCTAATAATTTAAAAGTGTGTATCTAACTAGCTAAAAGTATGTGTGTAGCAAGTTAAAGGTGATCCTTAAAGCCTTTCCAAGATATCCTTTCCGAGGGGGAATGAGATCATAATGGGGGGACGGGTATCCTAAATTTAGGACGGGAAGGGTTTATGGTTGGATTAGGCGGCCCGCGCAACCCTAAACCATTTCCCTTATTATGTATCTAGAAAGCTACGGGTATGTGTCTAGTAACTAAAAGTTATGTATCTAGCTATTTAAATGAATGTAGCATGACATAGACGTGTATTTAGAAAGGTAAATGTCGATATCTAGCAAGTTAAATGAGTGTATCTAAAAATGTAAATGTATGTATCTAGCAAGGTAAATGAGTGTATCTAATCATATTATGCTTGGCTAAAGGTTCTTAAGGACTTAATAAGGAGTAATAAAGATTGTTTGGTCATCTCTTTTTAAGAGAGCCTGTCATTTAAATAATTTCCAAACAGTTCCATTTATACACTTAGCACTGAATTTAACTTTATATTGCCTACCTTTAGCCAACCATAATATGGCTTTTAACATATTCCAGCGCCGTCGTTAGTGTGCTTGGCTAATACTCCCTCCGTTCAACTCCACTTCGCAAGTATGCTTTTTGCACGGATATTAAGGGACGGATTAAAAAAACTATAAAAAGTACATAGGGAAAGAGAATGATGGGGTTAAAAATGTTAAAAAAATATAAATGTGGGGTTTTATGGTGGATTAGTGTGGGGGTATGGATGACATTTTTTGTAAATATGAAGTGTGAATAAGGATAACATGGTCATTTTCTTGGCCTAAAAAGGAAACATGTAAAATGGAGTTGAATGGACGAAAAAGAAATACATGTAAAGTGGAGTTGAATGGAGGGATTATGGCTTTTAGCATATTCATAGCATAATTTGGCGGTTTTTGCATCGCCAAATATGTTGATAACTACCGTTTTATACATGCCATAATTGTAAGTAAGCAATATTCTCTTTCTTTTGTAAAAAGTAGGAAATTCCATTAATAACAAAATTACACCATTCATACAAAATTCAATTCTACTAAAGATTAAAAAAAAAAACATAAACTAGCCCCAAAACTAAATACAATCTAAGGAAAACCAAAACAATCTTTTAATAGGAAAAACATGGCCCTACAACTAACCTTCTTGTTATCTAATAGACTTTGAACATATTCATAGTCTAATTGGAAACAATGCTATAACTTGCAATGTGCACAGGAACATTCCTTAATCTGCAAATTGCATAGTTGCATTCAATAATCTTTCTATTGCAGTCCACCTCATATTATATTCTCCTTCACCAGTCTGACCAGCAAAACTCCAACACGTCTAACAGCCATGCAAATAGGAATCACATTTAAGCGACTAGAAATGTTCCTTTGAACTTCGAATACACTAGAGCTTCAGTTCATGTGTGCTGCTCCAGTCCCTCAACAATCTGAAAAAATAAGCTTGATAGAAAAACAACTCCTCTAAAGACCAAATTAGGCTAGCTACCTACTAACCAAGGTATAAGACCAACAATTAAAGTTTCAATGTCAAACCCATGAGTGTGTTAACATTCTAAAGGTAGTCAATATACACCAGAGCTGCTTAAACAATGTCTCAATACCACAGCTCACCTGTGAAAACACGATACTTTCATTCCTTCCGGAGCAGGTATCGTGCCTTGGCCAATGCACATATGTGCCAGTTTTATGACCACCTTTGTCATCCTACAGACTTACAGAAGACAATATAATCGCAATTTGATCAGAAAAGTGAAACGACAATGACGATTATTCATGCTGATTTCAACAGCGATGAAGGCGTACCCTTTTCTACTGTCTATCCTCTTTACATGAAAATCAAAACATTCCTTAATACCAATTTGGCTGCAGAGATCTTGATTATCAGTCAATTCCAAAACTGCTGGCTCAAACAGTCAAATATATTTTCTCGATATGACCACACCTCTCTTATTTCTTTCCCGTCAGAAATATAGAGGGATTGTTTCAATAGTAAAAGTCAACAATATAAATATAACTAAAAAAAAGTAATCGCGCTTTCGTCCTAAGCTCAAGTTTGAGGTCTTTACATATCTCTTCGCCAATATCTTGAAATGTGTTGAAGCATAAAACCCGCCAGATAAATATACTTGAACAATGTGATTCTGACTTAGATGCCGTCTTTCAGGAGTTTACATATCTTGGAATGTGTTGAAGCATAAACCAGTCTGCAAAACCAGCATTGGTAGTGGCTTTGCAACCCCATAACTAGGTCATGAATATCACACTAATGTAAGGTTAATTTAGAAATATGATTCTGACAATTACCAAAATTGACCAAATGTATATTGCTTTCAATTTTCACTTTTTTGTCCAAATTTGATCATTGACAATTACCAAAATTGACAAAGGTGAGAGCTAAAGCTAGAAGAAGTGAGCACCTTTGGTCAGTAGCTCGGCAGAATCCTAATTTCACCAATTGACTGCAGAGGTGGTTCATCATGTCCTGTCTTTTACTTTATTATCTCCGTCTCCGACTTATCTCGTCTGTTTGTACCTATACATATGGCTAATAGATATCGATCCATGCGCCGGATCACTCTACCACCTGGCAATAACATTTGTGCCTAAATATTTGGTCTTCCCTCAAATTCAAAATAAAACATACTCCGTAGGTTACTCAGACCCTTCTGTTTTACTCCGTATTAAGTACCTATATCTCACACTAAACACTGATATAAACACTTCACAAACACCGATGACAGTTAAAATCCAGTCCTGCTAGGTACAGCTATAGAATAATCAGGGAAACTGTCAGCTACAAAACAGTAATCACTTCAAGATGAGCTCTCGTCTTCACTAAAACTAATCTTGACATACCGTCTCACTATGTCAATCCTAACTTGATCAGATTCAAAATGACAAACTATGTGTGCCACATTGGTCATCACTCACCGTGTATTAATGTACCATGCTTTACCATAGCTACTCAGGATTATCCAGACATAAATAAAAAAGGCAAGTGGACTGGCATACCGGAAACTCAATGCTATTATCAGCATATACACGACCAGGCCTTTGGATCAATATGAATGTTAGTTTAGAATAATACAATAGACTAATGTAACTTGATTCATCCTTAACCTATGTGAGCTTAAACAAACTATCATAAACCGTAATAACATTAACAACATAGAAATCCAAAATATTTGGATGTACTTAATTGAATTAGTGATAATTATCTTTAGATATGAGATCATTATGTAAGTATTTACCTCATTCCTGAGATCCAGACCAACTGCGACAACGTCCTGGAGGTCCTCCCTATTGCTCAGAAACAACTTAAACAAGGCCCAGTTTTGTAGGTAATTTACTAATTTCACATCGGTAATCGATTCACCTCATTTTAACTTGCAGCGGATTAGTTTAGTTTAATTTTCACTTGTTTGTCCAAATTTGATCACTGGCAATTATAAAATTGACAAAGGTGAGAGCCCAAGTCTAGTATAAGTGAGCATCTTTGGTCAGTAGCTCGGCAAAATTCTAGTCTCGCCCAATGGATTGCCGAGGTAGTTCATCATATCCTCCATAGTGAGATACCATGTGGCATGGTATTTTATGTATCCACCACTCCACCACTCCACCATGATCAACCAAGCCCACAACCATACCAGAACCCACCAACACCGTTGTTGTCACAACCACCACCACCACCACCAATGCCGCCTACCACCACACCCATCCATTAAATACCGACAATAACACTAACCACCGACAATACCACTCCCTAACCCATTACCCACCAACAATACCAAGTGAATAGCTATGAAAAACAAATGTACAAATCGTAGAACTACCCAGATACACAAATTAATACTGCCGGATACACTTATCAGTACTGCTAGAAACATAAATCATAAATGTATCTAGCCGTATTCATACATGTATCCCATAACTATACTTCATGTATCCACCCCGAACGGCCCAAACTATGAACCACCACCTACACCACCTCTACCACCACCAACTAATACGACACCAGTACCATCACGCACCCTGAACGAACACCACACCCACCATTCATCTTCGACAATGGCACATTTCTCTCTTCTTTTTCGCCCCAACAAACACTCCCAAGCCACACACCATCAATTACAAAGGGTAATTTGTCGAGCAACCAGGGGAGAACACCGATATATATTTTAAGTTTCTTATTTGTATTCTAGATCGACAAAAATTGAAGTATTGCATAGGAAAATCATACCTGGTGGTGTCATCGTTGTAATGCCGGCAATACAATTTCGAACAACTATCGACCGGAAAACATGTCGCCGATGATGTGGACAGCGAGATCCACGACTATGTTGTGACAGGTGGTGGTATGTTTGAGTGATATTGTCCGTTGCAGGTAACACGTGCGGCTTGCTCCGGCGAGGTTGTCGGCGCCGACAGGTTAGGATGGTTTAGGGATGCGAGAGGTTAATGAAGGAGATGGGGGTAATCTATAATTGTGTGGGACTGTGGGAAGAGTCGGGGTAATTGGAGGTGTTAATGGGGACCATAGATCTAGTTTAATCTAAGGCTATTATTGAGTTCGTACAGTTCGCACCGTAATTTAGTTCGTACAGGATCCTGATTCTATATATATATATATATATATATATATATATATATATATATATATAGAGATTGGATTTGATTTTTGGTTTTTATGGTGAGTTGTGAATTGATTCTTACCACTTTAGATTAAATTAGAGATGAGTGGCAAGATTAATCTTAGTTATCATAAAAAAAACATGGTTATTTAGTTTATTTTCTTTTTTTTAGTCTTTCTTTTTTTTTTACTTTAATTTTTTTATCTTTTTTTTTACGTCGTGTTATTATGCCTTTTTTTACAACTTTGATTTTTTTTCCCTTATGTTTTTCTCTAATTTTCTCATTATGTTACCTTTTTTTCTTTTTCTTTTTGTACCAAATTTTTTTTGCTTGAATTTTTTTCACTCTTATTTTTTTTATCTCGTGTTATTATGCTGTTATTGTGCTTTTTTTTAACTTGATTTTTTAACGTCTTTGATTTTTTTTTTCTCTCTTTTTTTTTTTACCACGTGTTATTGTGTTGTTATTGTTATTCCGCTGTTATTGTGATGTTATTCTGTTGTTACTTTGATTTTTTTACGACTTTGATTTTTTTTCTTTTTTTTACCACGTGTTATTGTATTGTTATTCTACTGTTATTCTGCTGTTATTGTGATGTTATTCCGCTGTCACCATGATTTTTTTACTACTTTGATTTTTTTACTCTTATTTTTACCGCATGTTATTGTGCTGTTATTTTGGTGTTATTGTGATGTTATTCCGGTGCCACTTTGACTTTTTTTTTTATGACTTTGATTTTTTTTTTTTTTACCACGTGTTATTGTGTTGTTATTCTACTGTTATTCTGCTGTTATTGGGATGTTATTCCGGTGTCACTTTGATTTTTTTTTACTGCTTTGATTTTTTTACTTTTTTTCTGTGTTATTGTGTTGTTATTGTAGTGTTATTCTCATATTTCTCTAATTTTCTCATTATGCTAATTTTTTAATAAAGAAGTCATTATTTCCCCACAATAGTTGTTCCAACCTCATCTAACTAGAAATGCTCAAGCTAAGAGATTCACCAATAGTACAAAATACATACTTCCATAGGCTGACAGACTTCACCTAAATTCATGCGCTGGAATACGTAAAAAAGCATACCAGGTTTCTAGATCGAAGACCTTTCTCAAGCTCAGTACATGCAAAAGAAATTCTATACATCATTGTGCTTGCTATGTACCCCGAGAAGTACTAACAGGTAATTTGCTGCAAATTACAAACCAGGTTTAAATAATTCAACAGGGTTCGGGTTATAAACTTCAACAAGAAGTCGAGGTCCACCAAATCAAAAGTCAAAAAATTCCTTCAACAGGTGCTCTGAAATTAAACAACAATAAACCCGAAAGCAGAACCTCCATGCTAATACTCTAGACCGTCGCACCATGTCAACACCCCGAGCTCGGATTCGCAGCAGAAGTCATACAACCATCCACGACGTGTCCGCTAAGTGAGTAGCAGTCGAGGTCAACCTTAAGACATTGTTTTCATCAACAACTCGTATATAGCTCAATAAACCACCAATACAGCCCGAAACCAACCTGCCCATTCTTCACATACCCATCAATCACAGTATTCCAAGTCACCAAATCTGATTCAGAACTTTCATCAAACACCTTCTCTGCACTCCCAACTCTACCTAGCGCTGAATACATAAGTATCAACGAGTTTTTAACAAACAAATCAGCACAAAACCCGCATTTTAAAGCCCGACAGTGCGTCTTTTCCCCTTCTAAAATCGACCCGAGATCAATACACACCTTGATTATCAAAGAAAAAGTATAATGGTTATGAACAACACACCCAAAAACAACAGAAGAATAATAAAAATTCAAAGCATTTTCTGAGTAACCCTTATTCCAATAGCTTCTAATAACTGTATTACACATAAAAGCATCAGGGTATTCGATATTTTTTAGAAGCGAAACAGTGAGTTTTAACCCGTGTGTAAGAGAACACAACTTTATTACCCGGCTCGCCGAAAGAGAGTGTTGGAAGATGCCGAAGATGATCAATTGAGCTTGAACTTGGTTGAATTGAGCTACATTTGAGCATGATTCTAGTTTCCGAAGAATTGGGTGGTTAAAGTTTAGGCCGTTTTTTATCTCGAAATCGAATTCAACATCTGGGTTTGCTGTAAATTGAATATGAATTCGATAATTAATAAATCGAATTCAACATCTGGGTTTGCTGTAAATTGAATATGAATTCGATAATTAATAAATCGAATTCAACATCTGAATCAAATTCGTTATAATTCAAATTCATATTGATTGGATTCGATAATTAATAAATGAGAATGAGATGTTTTTGTTAAGAAATTTAAAGTAAAATGAGATGTTGTTATTTGTAGAGATAAAAGAGGTTGAATAGAGAGGAAATCTTAAAGAATAAGCCAATTATTCCGCAGCTTTAGAATAATGTGTCTTTTTTATTCTTGGGATGTCACCTTTGATCTAAGCCGCTGGTTTTTCTTGATTGAATGGATGAGATTGTACAAACTCACAACTCACCATAAGAACCAAACTCACGAGATCCCGCCTCTATATATATATATATATACACATATATAAAGGCTTATATTATGTGATTTAAATTGGAAATGAACGCTAACTCAATTCGCTTTCATTTGATTGGTGCATGGTGGGATAAATTGGTTCACCCGAGCAAAGAGATATGCGGCCTCAAAGTTGCTGCTGGAGCCATCAGACCTATGCCCATATCGTCCAATATTGTCCAATGTGGGTAACCTGCCATGCATATATAACCAATGGATGAAGTTGTGTTTAGGTATATTATGAGTATTCCAAGTGACATGCCACCAAATAACCCTAGGGAACTTCTTCCTTAGCCACTCATAGCCAGCAAAAGTATAAGCATCACTTCTATTGAGCCATTTCTCCCCTGTCTAGGCAGGCTGGAACACCTTCATAACAGCACAATTGTTTTTCCAAGACCAGCTAACATCAGTAGGTGGATTATATTCTGTCCAATGTTGGCTCTTTATGTAAACACAGTTAACCCACTTTATCCAAAGATGGTCAGCTTTTGAGGCTAGCTACCACACATATTTGCCAATCAAAGCCAAATTCTAAGCTTTACAGTCCAATCCTGTCCAATCTGGTGATTTGGTGCGATGGATTAAGAGGGGTGCTGGCAGAAGTAAACTCAGAAGGGGCCTAATTGCTGCTTGCGTAGTAGGGATGTATGACCTGATTTGGGAAATGTTTGTATCTAGACCTAGTAAATTGACTAAATCTTATGTACTAGGTGTATTTAATCGTTTTCAACATAGAAACTATGGTAAATTACATTCTAAGGATTCTTCATGGATCATAGAATGTAGATTGAAATGTAGCTAGATTGTTGTCTTGACTAGGTATAGATGATGCTGTATGTTGGCGAGGGGATGCCCTGTTATAGAAAATGGATGTATAGGTTGACCATTTTGATCATAATGGCAGCTCACATTTCCACCAAAAAAGTTGCTGCTGGAAAATAGCTGAATGTTGAACGTTTCACACATGACCTGGTCTAACACCCCCATACACCATGGTGCTTTACCAAGAACCACCTTAGTATATCAAGGTACTACCATCTCGGTTGTCCGAGGTAAAGTATACTCCTTTCAAGTTCCTATTATCTTCCTGTTTCTTTTGGGCACAAAAAATAAGAAAAGAGAAGAAAGAATGGAAAAAATTAATATAATAATGTAAGTTATAAAGTTTATAGGAAAGAGAAAATAATAAAGAATGAATAATGAATAAAGAATGAATAAAGTAGTGGAAGTTGTTGATTTTTTATGATAGAGAAAATAATAAAGAATGAATAAAACTTATCAAAAAAGGAAAGAGGGAAGATAATCAAACTACTGTAAAAAAGGAAAGATGGAAGATAATAGAAAATTGGAGGGAGTATAAAATAGACCAACAAAGAAAATTTGTTAAAAGTACGAAAATGTTTAATCAAATACAACTCAAAGTCAAACCGAAAACTGTTTACTCCGAACAAATCAAAAGGAACTAATGTTTAAGCGACAGCATAAGCTAGCTAAACACAAGGTGATGGCTCAGCCTCATCCGTAACTCGCGAGCTACATCCACAGCCATTACCTGCTAAACCAACTGCTCACT
The DNA here is from genome assembly GCF_048544455.1 of Silene latifolia. Classification (NCBI taxonomy): domain Eukaryota; kingdom Viridiplantae; phylum Streptophyta; class Magnoliopsida; order Caryophyllales; family Caryophyllaceae; genus Silene; species Silene latifolia. Next base: position 453,313,568 of record NC_133538.1, read on the forward strand.
ATCTCCGAATGGATCATCACAGTTTTGAAAATAATAAACGGGGTCAGTCAACTACATAACCAAAATAAGAAATCACAGATACACAATCCAACCCAACTGTAGTAACCATCCTCCAAACTCCAATAGTAACCAGTAACCGACTACACACCGAAGTGTGTAGCCCTGCCGGGTTACCCATCGCAATAGGTAACCCACACCGCCACTGGGGGACCGCAACCTTCCCCACTAAATCCCCGCTCATTGCAATGAGCGAACCCATATCATTAATGTTCACATCCCCCTTGTGACGGGAGCTACAGGAGGGGAACATGGGGTTGGAACAATCTCCCGAAAATGGTCCCATAACAACAATACCAATCAACAATATAATCTCATTCAATCTCAATCCAAATGATACATGTTATACAATCAACCACAACCAATCTTATATCAATTATACAATCAACTAAGTAGGGAAACCTACCTTTTTGCAATCCAAGCACACACACACAAGTAATCGCAATAGCAATCCTCCTTGAAACCGTCACCAACAAGTAATAATCACATACAATTACTAACTACCCCTCAATTAACTGATATAGTATGCCCAATTACCAATTCCCCCAATTTTCCCAAATTAGGGTTTACTTAACTATAAGAATAACAATAAATCAACAAGAATAAGACCCTTACTACTGCGACTGACACGGAATAAGATGCTAAAACTCAATATCTAACAACCTGCACCTTGGAGATGATTAGAATGATTAGAGAGGCAGTGTACATAGTTTATGTTTGAGAAAAGTGATTAATAAATGATTAGAAACTGTTAACACGCCTTTATATACTTCTCCAAGTATTTTAATCAAAATCGCGAAACACTAACCCGTCAGACCTGGTACTCGGTCGAGTACCTGAAGTACTCGGCCGAGTACGACCGAATTCCTCAATACTCGGCCGAGTGCGCCCAAAACAGTAGCCTATTTAAAAGCACTTAACAATTTACTCAACCGAGTATGGCCTACTCGACCGAGTAAGCTGAGCCCAGAAAACCGTAGTATTACAGTCTTCCCTCCTTAAAAGGAACTTCGTCCCCGAAGTTCACACCATACCTACACAACATGCACACATACCACTCCACCAACCAACACTACTCAACTCTCATCTTCCAACCTTGACACTAGCTCACTCAACAACGCCTACCTCAACAACGCTGCCCACAACATAGCATCAACCATAGAATAGCCCACCTAACTCCACAACACTATCAAATACTAACAACACCAGTGCCGTCAACTTTATCTTACTTCCATACCGCTCAATGGCAAATCCAATACCAAGACAATCCACCAAGCGATATGTTACAATCTACCACCCTTAAAATAAACTTGGTCCTCGAAGTTTACTCACACTCATAAACGTCATCACCAAAACCATCGACACTATCACAACCATACTTTCCTATAACCTTAGTCCATAACCATACATATAAAATACATACTACTACAAGCATAACATTTACCTTTAATAATATTAACCACAAGTCTATCCTTATTCTACACCAAGACTCAAAACTTCCAAATACACTGCAACATGCATAACCATCAAACTTTCTCTGTCGCATCCTACCACCCTTAAGATAAACGTTACGTGCTCGTAACCCAACTAGTACTATATCCTTAGCTATTTCTTCCCATTATCACCATATCATGTCACCGATCACTGACTATAACCTCAAAATCGACAACCATTCCCATATCCAATGCTCTCTTTGTCTAACAGTTCCATACTACCAATCACTCCGCACACCATCCACTACTACAAATGAGCACTTGGGCCACGGCTAAATTCGTGGCGCAAGTGCTTAATTTCCGTGGCTAAATCATTTTCCCACAGGAATACCTTCCGTGACGCAAGTGGCCGTGGCTAACAGATAGCCATGGGAAAAACAAGAACGTGACTATTATTGAATTTTTGGCCACGGAGTCTCTCGTGGCTAATTACTCCCGTGGCGAAAAAATAATTCCCGTGGCAAACAATATATATGAAAATTAAATAAATAAAAACGTAAAATAATTTTTTTTTCACAATGGATATTTGATCATATATGGAATCGTGATAATCTAGGTACTTGTTTCGCTAGTTAACTCGATTCATTTGAATCGTTATTTGGTTTCACCAGTCATGCCGCTTAACTGTAGAGTTCTTTTGATGTGCTACCGAAACTGAAAGTTAACTTTGTTGATATAATTAGCACTTTGAATCCTTTTAAGTTTTTTTTTCTTTCAAAATTTACTTTCAGTACTATTTAATTAAAAAAATGTTACATGATTTACAAATTTTCGATCTTAACCTCCCGACTAATGATTTTGACGTCTTTTTTTTTTCTTGAAGTCAGCAAAATCATTTTCTCCAAAGAGTAAACTTAACCTTTTTTTCCTAAAGTTTTTTATTTCTTTAGTTTATCGACATTCTTATTTTCATTTCTCTTGTACTCATTTTTTCGTATGTTTTTCTATGCAAATTCTATATTATGACCGTCAGAATCGCTGATATGAAAAACGTGGCCTATTTTTTGTAAAATAATGACCACTTTTTATAACTAATGGTTTTTTTCGCCAAAGTGGTCCCTATTAACCAAAAAGTAGTCACTTTTTACCCAAAAAACACGAAAAAGATTGTCGTACAACAAAATTGCTTACTTTGCTAAACTCATTTCTCTTTGTTATGATTTATCATTTCTTTTCTCAAAATTTTCACATTATTTGATAATTTTTATATTTTCCTTGTGATATGCTCATTTTTAATGAAAAAGATTCTCCATACATAATTTTAATATTGATAATTTTTCCAATATGTTTTTTTCTTAAATGATTTGTGGGAGATCATTTTTTTTACTTTCATTTCTTAGCGCACTTATTTGATTTAATCAATTTTGTAATCTAATTGTTGTTTCTTTCTCACTCCCAAAAAAATTTTCCCAAAAATTTTGTCTCAACAAGTTACATTTTCAATTATTCTCATTTTAGATGGTTATATCTATCTAAAGATGTAGACACGTCAAATATGTCACCACTTTCATAATAAGATAACTCCCACCTTCTCACTTTTGTTTGTTTTATTATGAAAGTGGTGACATATTTGACCCGTCTACAACTTTAGACGGACAGTGTCCGTCTAAGGTGATATTTTGTGTTACATTTTATATCAAGTTCAAATCTTTCTATAAATATCTTACAAATAATGTTTTAAATATAATTTTGAATGAAACGGTTTGATAATATATTAATTTTAGATTTCTTTAAGATAGATGGTAAATAATTTATTTATTTAATTAAATATGTTATGTCTTTAAAAGTGACACGATCATTTAAGATTGTTATTCAAGATTATAAAGTTTTAATTAAAAAAGAAAATGAAATTCACGACTTTAATAAATGAAATTATATATTAAAATAAATTTCTTAAATTATCAGTGTTTTGAAAAATGTACAAAACATAATTGTGATTTGGAAAAAATCAAAAACACTTAGACGATAAACTTTTCTTTGCTTACATATAAGTTTATAAAATTTTAAAATTTCTTATTAAAGTAAATAAAATAATAAAAAATATTAATCAATTAATCAAAGTGCTTCCAAAATTTTATATTTAAATGTATTTTCATATTATTTATATTTGATTAAATTTCATTCAAATTTTGTAATCAGCAAGCAATTTTAGGTTTACCTTAGCATGAAAATATCTTAATTTAAGTCGTAAAAATACTCGTCACGGTTGTTTGTTAGTTCGTGGCTAAAAAATGTTTTGTCACGGAACATTCAGTTGGTAAGTAAAATTTCGCCACGGTTGTGACATAGCTCGTGGCTAAAATGAATATTTGCCACGGGTGTAGCCTAATTCGTGACGCACGTGACTTTTTGTCACCGGAAAAGTTATCCTGTGGCATAAACTTTTTTCCAAAATGATGAATAAGTTTTTCCCATGGCCAAGCAGAATTTAGCCACGAATTATAAATTCCCGTGGCATAATTCGTGGCGCAAGTGACAATTTGTTGTAGTGATCTAACATATACCACAAAATCCTCAGCATAACCACTACTTCAACTCTTCCACATTACCGCACAACCACATTCTTCCCTATTCACGCACCTATCCCCCACAACATCACCCACGATCCATAAATTGTGACACACTCACTAGGTCCTCAAATTTCCCTTTTACTGCCGCCAAACTCGCCCATAACTTAACATGATACTAATTCTCAACGCTCCATACTTACTGCCTCGATAAAGATTATGAACCACCTGCAGCTTCCGGCTCAGTATACACATGCATCCCCAATTACTTGCCACAACTATGTCAACAATGCCTCATCTAAAACAAGGTCGAAAGTATTCCCAGAATATCTCACAACTATGTCCCATCATCAAAATATCATTGTTCTATGACAACAATAACCACATGCACAACTCTCTTCCATATTATACTCTACTTTCACCCACGAACCGAAAATCACAGAAAATAGCAGTAAACAGAAAAATAACCTATATGCCTATACTAGGCTGACATATACTTTCAGAAGTTCGTCTCACAAGTATCCCGCCTACTCCACCACAACCGATGACGGCATCGCAACACCGCCACCAACAGCCGCGCCGCAGCGTGAAAGTACATGTATCGCAACACGAAGTACCATACCCGGATCGCAACCCGGAAAACAACAACCACATTAATAATAAACAGTGTCCCGACACAACGTTCATCTCACGACTCATCCAACCACGCAACATGTTACACGGAATAAGCAGATAACAACTTTATGAATATCGTACCATACCCCTACTCATGAGGTCGGAACCTCACACAATTACCTATACACATCAGAGACCCATAATCAAATCTAACTAGCATGTGACACCCCGCGATAAAGCGGAAAATATAAATAATAAATTAAAGCGGAATTTGTGATGTTTTAAAAACTTTTAAATTACTAAAATAAAGATTAACACGCGGGTGCCAAAAATGAAATGAAACAAATACAATAATAGGCAGACTTAGATTATTACAACCCAAGTCTAGCAAACGGGGAAAAGATATCCCACGAATAAACATATAAGGGGTTTCTAAACTAGAAACTAAGGTCCAAGGGTTTAGTTCTCGCTAGCCCACACGTCTTCCCCACGCAAGCATCTTCACAACCTGTCATTCATGTAAACATGAACGCCACAGTCAGTGGGGAGTAACTCACGGTTCTCCCATCCACAATATGTCGAAATGAACACAACAAAGAACTCAATTAGATAAATCATGTAATATACTTACAAAAGATATGAACATCAAGTTTATATATTTAAACATGTCAATTAAATGAGATGGAATACGATAGATCAATATTAGCATAATGGAGACTCATTATTCATGTGAAATCATTAAATAATATGAAAGATAAGAATACGGTCACTTATGCAAAGGCAGGCATTTCCAGGAATTACAACATAGATATGAGATTAGAATCTGAATCATGTGAAACAGTTAAGTAAGGGATCAACCAATGCAAACTACAAGAATAGAAACCGTAGCCATTATTTGGAAAACCACTTAGCAAACATTGCACGGGGCGTGGCTATTAATGTCATATTCATACTTATGGCTTGCATCTCACCATAAGAACGGATGGGAACATCAATCCCGACGATCATATCGCAACTAGAGGTCTTATAGCTCACCCCTAGTATCCGATAGGATTAAGACAAACAACACATTAAACACAGATACCAATATCTATAAACAAGCAAGACCTTTACTACTCATATATAATATATAATTCCTCTGGTAGGACGACAGTGGTACTCCCAAGACTCAGTCCTAGTCTAAATCTGGTTTGATACGGTCGTTATGTACCAAAAATAAATACCTAAGTACTACTAACAGAAGTCAGCGGTAAGTAGGGTCGATCTCCACAGGGAGGCGGTCACTATTCACTTGTCTACTCGGTCTGTCTAATGTCACAGTGTAGGGGTTTGAATTGATTTAATTAAACTAACGAGATTAAGGCAAGAGGAAATAAAAAGAGAGATAAAACATCATATAAAAGACACTCATCACTACGGAGTATTATATATACTGTGAAGATGAGCGTTGCGACGTTGTAAGTTCAGTATGAGTGGATCATGATCAGAGAATGCAGGAAGAGATTCGGAATATAGTGGAGGGGGATATTGAATGGGCAAGAATGGATGCTGATCATAGAGGTTTTAATCAAACCTTTGATGCATCACCTTATGGATTGCCTATCGTTTACCATTATCTAGATGGTACTGTCACTCAAATAGGAGTGGGAAACCAACAACAGCCACAATCTGATTATCGAAACCAAGGGGAGGGACCACATTTGATGGGACAGGTTGACCAATTCCTGAATGAAGTCATATATATATAAGTAGTGACTTTGATGTTGAATATGCAATCCCATAACCTTAAACCCCTTTGAGGCTAATTAACTGGGATACTGATTCCTAAGAATCCTCAGAATTTAGGAACAGTCAAACAATCAACCTGATTTCCCCTGATGATCCTATTGAAGCTGATTCTGGAGCTGCTACTGAGATTCTACCTGCTACTGATAATGGCATAGAGAGTACTGTCAATATTGATCTTACTCTATCAGTTGGGACTGCCAACCAAAATGGGCTAGTTGCTGAAGGTGTTATTGCTATTCCAAGGTGTCTTACATCTACAACTATAGCAGAAAAGGATAAGGAATTACAATTGGGTTCCTCCTCTTTAATGCCTTTGGAGGATCTTTTCAAAGCTACTGAAGATGATGCTGGGAAGGAGCATTCTGACCAGAGGGGGAAATACGCTGATAAGAATGGAGAGGCCGGGCATGAAGGAAAGGTTGTTTGATATCCCAGTTGTGGGTAATGTTCCAAAACTGTTTGCTGAAATTGAAGTGCAAAGCACCTTTGATGGTTTTATGGGATTGGATGACCTTTATCACAAGTCTGATTTGGGGGAGAGCTGTAAGGATGTTATCCAGAGAGCAAAAAAAGAGAAAGTGTTGCACCCAAGTGACTGAGGTGCTGGTACCATCTGATGAGGTGAGCTCCTTAGCTAAGGCCAAGGATTTTATCAACAACATGGGTAAGTGTGGATGCTAGGGAGTTGGTATCTATGAGGACAAAGGAAAAGATGTGGAATGTGGTTTTTATCTAAAGATTTCTGATGCTGATATAGTGGAGTCCAGTGACTCATGTTCTGAGAATTCTGAAATGGGCTTTGCGGAGGTTGGGCCATCACAACCTCCTCGTTCACCATGAGTGGTCTCATATGGAATTGTAGGGGTCTTAATAATGCGCTTGCCCCTACAATTCCAAAGTTAAGAGCGCTAATTAATAATAAGTACTATGATTTTCTTTTTCTTATTGAAACAAAATGTAATGTAGAAGCTATTAGTCCTATCTTTAGATCTTTTAGTTTCGTCAAGACGGCCGGTGTTGATGCTAAGGGAAATGTCAGTGGTTTATGGGTGGGCTGGAAAAAGGAAGCTCAGATGAGCTTTATGGAGTCTTGTAGTCATTTTGTGGTTTTACTAGTTGAAAAATATAATGGGCTTTTATGGTATCTTGTCTTGTTTTATGGTGCCTCGAATACTAGCCAAAGAAATACGGTGCTACTAAAACTAGAGGAATTTTTGGGGAGATTAGATCATCCTTTTCTTATCATAGGAGATTTTAATCAAGTAGAGTATGTTTCTGATAAGCTAAGCTCCAATACAAACCAAATATCGGGTGCTTATGATTTTATTAATTGGAAAGTGCGAAACGAATTATTGGATATCCCTTTTAAGGGTCCAAGGTTTACTTGGTGAAACAATAGGAAAGGGGACAAGAGAGTATATGAATGGATTGATAAGGCTTTTGGGTCAAAGGATTGGTTTACTCGGTTCCCGCATATGGGGATTAAACAGTTCCCAATTCAAATTTCTGATCATGCACCTATTGAGGTTGCTATTAATCTTACTAAGAATAATAGTAAGAAACCGTATAGATTAGATGCATAGGCGCTTGACTATCAAGAGTGCATTGAAGGGGTTAAAGAGACATGGTGTATTCAGGATGTGGGGTCCCCCGTGTTTAGGGTGGTAAGGAAACTTCCTTGCTAGAGTCCGGCAGTGTGTTAAAAAATGGGCGCTTGATAAACGGAATGAGTGGTCGGCGAAATGGGATATGTTTGATAAGAGGCTCGAAGAAGGTATAGAGGTTGCAATCAATGGTGGTGGTGATGAGGACTATAGTCGGGCAAATAAGGACGTCCGAAAATTTGCTAAGGCAGCTGCGATATACTAGAAGCAAAGAGCTAAACTTAAATGGATGGTACATGGGGATACTTGTACTAAGTACTTCTTTAATTGAGTGAAAGGCAGAGCGGGCCGAAACTTCATTTTGGAGGTGAAGGATAAGGATGGAACATGGTCGTACTCCCCTAATAAGGTCAGTAATATTTTCCAAGGTTTTTTTGTGGATTTGTATACATCATCAAGACAGAGTCAATTTATGGGAGATGTTGGCCAGTATGTTGATAACTATGACCATATTCTTAACCACTTGAGCATTAGAGTTAAACATGATGATAAAGATATGTTAGATCTTCCTTTCACGACAAAGAAGGTCAGAGGGGCTGTATTCCAAATGGATCCAATGAAGTCCCCGGGACCTGACGGAATCCCAATGATTTTTTATTAAAAGTGTTGGCATGTGGTCAAACGTGACTTCACTAGGGCGGTATTATCAATACTTAATTCGGGCATGGTTTTACGGGAGGTTAATAGAATCTTTATTGTCTTAATACCAAAATGTGATAATCCGGAGGAAGTCAAGGATTACTGCCCTATAAGTCTGTGCAACGTGTTCATGAGGATGGTCACTAACTGCATCACAAATCGCCTCACTAAGATTATGGTGTATCTGGTAGGGGATCATCAAAAAGCTTTTGTCTCTGGAAGGCATATCAGTGACAATATTCTTCTTGCACACGAAGCAATTCATAAGATAAATTCACATAAGAAAGGTAATCATGGGAAATTTGCATACAAAGCAGACATGAGCAAGGCTTATGATCGGGTTAAAAGGGACTTCCTACAAGCGGTCCTTTAAAAATTAGGATTTCCAGAAAGGATGATTAGGTTGATTATGAGGTTTGTCAGTACTGTTACGTACGAGGTCCTATTCAATGGGGCACTACTTCAACAATTCCGTCCGGAGTGTGGTTTAAGGTAAAGAGACCCGTTATCACCATACCTGTTTCTTCTTTGTATGAAAGTTTTATCTGCAACTGTGGTGGATGCTCAAAGGAAAGGACGCATTAATGGAATCTAGATCTGTAGGGGGGTGAATCCTCTAACCCACCTCTTCTTTGTAGACGACTCGATTTTCTTCTTGCAGGACAAGGGTAAGTCAATTCACCACCTCAAGAAACTACTTAATGGATACTGTAGGGCATCGAGTCAAGTCATAAATGATGAGAAATATGAAATCCTGTTTATTCCAAGCATGAAGTTAGCAAAGGTACAAACATGCATCAGAGTACTCAAAATAAAAAATTATCAAGGGATCGCAAAGTACCTGGGTATGCCTACTGAGTTTCAAGGTACCAAGAAATCAATTTTTAAAGGCCTTGTTGAAAACGTAACGAGGCACATTTCCTCTTGGAATGGGTCTTCCTCTCTCCAGCAGGGAGATTAACTCTGATCTCATTTGTTCTATCGAATATCTCAAATTACATTCTATCGGTTTTCAAAATACCGGTAAGTGTGACAAATAAGATTAACTCCCTTTTGTCGCATTTTTGGTGGACGAGATGTAGATCAGAGAATTCTCTTCATTGGTGTAGTAGGTTGTTCACTAGCTTACCAAAGCACGAGGGAGGGCTTGGTATACGCAATATTGAGTGTCTAAATAAGGCCTTTTTAGCAAAACATACATGAAGGCATATGGCAAAGGAAAATTCTCTTTTTTGCTTAACGTTTAGTGAAAAAAAATTTGGTAGCCCTGTTTTTCAGAATGGCTTAATGTCCAGGCCAAAATGGAATATTTCCTGGGGACTGAGAAGTGTAATGCATGGGTTGGGATTTATCCTAGACAACATCTGCTGGCGACCTGGACCCAGGTCCAACCTCAATGTATGAAGCTCAAAATAGGTTAATCGAAGCAATCTGGAACCCATGGATAGTATTCTATTGCCGGAGTTTTACTTCCTAAAGGATCTTAGGGTCCGGAATCTTTCCTCTGATAATGGGAATTGGAATGAAGGGTTGATTAAGTTAATCTTTGATAAGGAAAGTGTGAATAGGATCCTGGCCATTCCTTTAAGAGTAACGCAAAATGAAGATGAGGTTAAATGGCCACTTTCGAAGAATGGCCCCTACACTGTTAAGAGTGGATACGGGGTTATCTTCAAGGACCACTTTGAGAGGAAGTGTTCAACAACGGATACGAATAGAATAAGTCAGGAAAGGAAAAAGTTTTGCAATAATCGATTATGGAGTCTACCTGGACCACAATCTTGGAAGATTCTTCTTTGGCTGATCCTAACAAATTCCCTACCTATGGGCTGGGAATTTGTAAAATGCAACATGGGAAGGGACTCAGCCTGCCCCTTGTGTCAGAAGGTTGACCAAAAGATGGAGACTATTGACCATCTTTTTAGGGATTGTGGTTTCTCTTCTAGAATCTGGGCTAGCTCACCGTTAGGTATTAATTCTAGACAAATATCTACCATTGGAGTTGGCGATTAGATTATTAACTGGATTCTTTATCTGAAGACTTTGGAGGATGGCAAGGCCCACATTATACATTTCTTAGCTATCATAGTATGTATCTGGAACCTGAGAAATAACATAATCTTTCGAGGTGAGGAGGTCCACCCCAAGATCTTCTTCATATATTACAATCGCTTGGTTTCTTTGGCTATTACAGCCTTACAAGGTAGTGTAGGAAATGTTGTTGTGGGATATGGGTCCAGTTAGAATGGACATGAGCAGGACTGTAATACTACGGATTTTCTTAAGTTGAATAGTCGACCGAGTAGAGCCTACTCGGCCGAGTAGTGCTAATTGTGTAGTATGTTTTGGTTCTGCCGATGAATACTCGGCCGGGTATGAAGAATTATCGACCGAGTAGAGGATACTCGGCCGAGTATACACTTTACTCGACCGAGTATCCGGTCTGGCGAGTATTATTTTAGCGGTTTGATGCGGGAGTGTTTAGGGTTATTTAATATGCAAAGTTAGTTTCTAAAACATCATTTCTACCCTAATCACTTTATGATTTCCCTAATCATACTCTAATCACTCCCCAAATCATTCCATAATCTCATTGTGTGTGAAATCGTCGTGGTCCTTGCGTGTAATCTCTCACTCTACTGTTGGTAAGTGGTATTCCCATGTTATTTATATTCTTTTGGGGTAATGTGTGTATGGAATTTTGGAAATAAGGGGGGATTGTGCAATGTGTAATTGTGTTATGTGGTTATTGTATAGGAGAAGACTTCATAGAGGAGCCTTTCTGATTGTTCGATTTTGTGTTGCCGTTGATTGCTAAGGTAGGGTTTTTCCTACTCAGTTTAATGTTCTTTGTTAAGACATAATTGTGTTGTGATTGTTGTTATCTGCTGATCATTGGTGTACGGGCGTTGTTGTGACGGTGTTGGTGTGGAGATGTTGTGACAGCTGTAATGCTGTGTGTATTGTGATTGTGGTGGAGTCACTTGCGGGAGTGGCTTCACACCCTAGTTCGCCCTTCGTGAAACCCGCCACGGGAGGGGATGTGCACATTAAGGGACAGGGATTGTTAGTCGCTCGTTAATGAGCTGGACTAGGTGGGCTGGGCTGCGGTCACCCACTAGCGGCGAGGATTACCTGTTGCGATGGGTAATCTGGAAGGGCTACACACCTCGGTGTGTAGTCGGTTACTGTGTGAGATCGGGAGATTGGAGGTGGAGGATGATCAGCTGGTTACCTTGTTTATTTGTCTTATATTGATTTAGTAATACTGATCCCGTTCTTGTTTGTGGAATCTGCTGTGATCCATTCGGGGATGGTGAGCAGTCTTGACAGGTATTGCTATTGGTGAGCTTGGGACAGTCATGGGAGACTTGTCAACACCAGTCGTAGCATGACAGTCGAGTCTTAGTTATGATCTCATAGTTGTCAGACATTGAATTTATTTTATTGAATCAGTTTTGGATTTGGTTGATGTAAACTTCTACACTTTATGGTATTTTATAAAATGTGCTCAGTTCAGACGCTTTTGATATATACTAACCTCGGGCAACCGAGATGGTAACACACTTTCATGGTAGGGTGGTCCTGGTAAGGCACCTTAGTATGAGGGGGTGTTACAAAGTGATATCAGAGCCGAAGATTCCGGCATCTAAAACAAATGAACATAATGAACTTAGGGAGTCTAAATAAAATGAACCCGGGGAGAGTTGTTTGAAGCTACCGCAAAGACTCGGGAGACGTCCCGGATTCGCAATTTAGCCCTCATTAACTCGAGCTGGTCACATGGAGGAGTGTGTTGAGAGTTGTGTCATGTTTGTGCATGTATGTGAAGGTTCATGATGATAATAAGTGATGGTCGGAAAATTGTCTGTGGAATTCGTAAATATGGTGAATGGGAAAGTAGTAGGAGGGACGGGTAGATGAATTTGGTGAATCGGATTTAGCATGTGAATGATTGGCATAATTGTGTGTTTATAACGTGGCATTAAAATTCCTGTCGTTATATGTTTGATGATTGGGATAGAAAGCATGATAGAGACCCTGTACTGTTTTGACCATCTTTGGCACGACTCGGCTGAGCAGGGCGGGTACTCGACCGAGTAGGGAGTACTCGGCCGAGTAACCAGGCACTCGACCGAGTGTAGTTTGGCAGTAGGTAGCAGATGCTACTGGATGTGTTTAGTCGACCGAGTACTTAGGCATACTCGACCGAGTAGAGTGTACTCGGCCAAGTGTCGTTTATACTCGAACGAGTATGCGTTTTGTGAATTTTAGGTCGGCTACTGGAGTCGACAACTCGACCGAGTATCGGGGATACTCGGCCGAGTAGTCGTTACTCGACCGAGTACTGTCTGGTACTCGGCCAAGTGTTCCTTTGGCGGAGAATTTTTACGTTTTCAGTCGTAGGCTTTTGTGTTTACGCTTCCTTGTCTCCTATCAGCTCAAATGCCGCCCAAATGAACTGCCGCACAGATTCAAGCTTCTGAGATGACAGTTGATGAGGTTGCTCGTATGATTGAGCAACAAGAGGCTCTCCTTGAGGCTCTTAGGAATGTGGGAAAAGGGAATGAGAAGCCGGTGGATGCTACTCAGCTTACCATCATCATTTCCCGCTTTAACCCTCCCACATATGAAGGGGTTGGGGAACCAAAGCTGCTCGAGAAGTGGCATTGTGAGATTGAAAGTCTCATGGAAATTGTTAAGTGTCTCGAAGACCTGATCGTTGAGCAGGTAGTGTACTACCTGAGAGGTGAAGCCGCTGTGTGGTGGCAAAACGTCAAGGAAGATGCTAGAGCCTATTACCAGGCTGAGGGTTTGGGAGCTATCCCGTGGTCAGGGTTGAAGAGCGCTATGAGAGAGCAGTTTGTGCTGGAGCATATCCAACACAAGATGAAATCCGAGTTTGATTCCTTCACCATGTCGGAGGAGATGACAGTCACCGATTACTATCATCGGTTCCTAGAGTTATCTCGCTATGTTGAGGACATGCAGTTAGGACATAGAGGTTTGGCTCTCCGTTTTGAGAGGGATTTATCTGCCAAGATCGTGAGCCATATGTCAGCTGGGGTTGCTGCTGACCTTAAGGAAGTGTACCTAAGAGCGGGCCAAGCTGAGCGAATGGTAGATATCTCAAGAGAGAATAGTGAGAGGACTGCTGCTGAAAGAGGAAGGCCGACAATGGAGGCAACAGTCAGTCGGGCAACAAGAAGGGAAACTTCAACCATGCTAAGGCTTTTTCTGGTAGAGCTGGTTTCTCAGGGGGATCTCGTGGCTGGGGAAAGACTGGAGGTCGGAGTCTAAGTGACAACTTCAGCCTCACATGCTTCAACTGTGGTGGAGTAGGCCACAAGAGATGGGAATGCATGAGTTACAGGCCCGGCACTGGTTCAGGAGCTCAGCAAGGGAATTTCTCTCAGGGGCCGACTCAGAGCTTTGCTAGTAATCGACCGGGAGGATCATGGGGCAACAGAGGGGGACAGAGCAACCAGGGCAGCTATAACCGCAGTGGTGGTGGATCTTATCAGCGTCAGAACAATAGCGCCACCCAGGATTCGGCAACCAAGCCGAGCACCTTCAATGCTTCGGTTCAGGGAGGAGGGAAGAAAAGCAGTGGAAAGCTCTTCATGATGGATAAACAGGAAGCACAAGATGATGCACATGTAGTCACTGGTACCTTTCTTGTTCATAATGTACCATCCTTTGTTTTGTTTGATTCGGGGGCTACACATTCTTTTGTGTCCAAGAGTCATGCCTTGTCCATGGGTTTGGAGAAGTTTGAAAAGATGATGTGTTCATACCTTCAGGTGAGTCTGTGTCATGTCTCAAGTTGTTTAAGGGAGTGTCTATGGTGGTTGGAGGGGTAGATTTACCGGTAGACCTGTTAGAGTTTCCTATGGATGGGTTTGAGGTGATTGTCGGGATGGATTGGCTGGGTAAGTGTGATGCCAGGATAGATTGTCGACAAAAGAAAGTGTCCTTAAAGGGTCCTAAAGGGGTTAGGGTGTCCTATAGAGGGTTTGTGGTGAAACCTAAGTGTAAGTTCATAGCTGTTATGACTTTAAAGTCATGTTTGAGGAAGAAGTGCCCCTTGATTCTTTGTCATGTGAGAGATCGTCGAGTAGAGCCGCAGACAGTTGCTGAGATACCTGTGGTGGGAAAGTTTAATGATGTCTTTCCTGAGGAGATACCGAGTTTGCCGCCCAAGAGGGATATTGATTTCAGTGTGGAGCTTAAACCAGGAACAGGTCCAATATCCAAAGCACCTTATCGTATGGCACCTAAAGAGCTAGCTGAGTTGTAGAAACAGATACATGAGTTGCTAAGCAAGGGTTATATCAGGCCTAGTATGTCACCGTGGGGAGCCCCAGTGCTGTTTGTTAAGAAGAAAGATGGGAGTATGAGACTGTGCATTGATTACAGAGAACTAAATCACGTCACGGTGAAGAATAAGTATCCTTTGCCTAGGATCGATGACTTGTTTGATCAGTTAAGTGGAGCGGGTGTGTTCTCCAAGATTGACATGAGGTCAGGCTATCATCAAATGAGGATAGCAGATGAAGATATTCCAAAGACAGCGTTCCGATCTTGTTATGGTCATTATGAGTATGTGGTGATGCCTTTTGGGTTGACTAATGCACCAGCGGCTTTCATATATTTGATGAACTGGATCTTTACACCGTTCTTGGACAGGTTTGTGGTTGTTTTCATCGATGACATCTTAGTCTACTCCAAGACTATGGAAGAACATGAGGAACACTTGAGGATGGTTTTGCAGACCCTGAGAGAGAATCAACTCTATGCCAAGCTATCTAAGTGCGAGTTCTGGTTGGAGGAGGTGGCTTTTCTGGGTCATGTGATATCTAAAAAGGGGGTATCTGTGGATCCTAGTAAGATTGAGGCCGTGACCAAGTGGGAATCACCGAAGAATGTTGCTGAGATTCAGAGTTTCTTAGGTCTTGCCGGCTATTACAGGAGGTTTATGAAAAACTTCTCAACTATAGCGCGGCCTATGACAGCCTTGATGCGGAAAGAGACCAGATTTGTTTGGGATGAGAGTTGTGAGACGACGTTTCAGACCTTAAAGGAACGCTTGACCACAGCTCCTAAACTAGCTTTGCCAGAGGGATGCGAAAACTTTGAGGTATATACCGATGCTTCAAAGAATGGTCTTGGTTGTGTTTTGATGCAGGCGGGGAAGGTAATAGCTTATGCTTCGAGGCAGCTAAAGCCATATGAGGAGAACTACCCTACTTATGATCTGGATCTGGGTGCAGTCATATTCGCTCTTAAGAGTTCGAGGCACTACCTTTATGGAGCAACCTTTAAGGTGTTTTCTGATCATAAGAGCTTAAAATATATCTACACTCAGAAGGAGCTGAACATGCGACAAAGACGGTGGATGGAGCTGATCGGAGATTATGATATGAAGATCATCTATCATGAGGGTAAAGCTAATGTTATTACAGATGCCTTGAGCAGGAAGAGCGTTCATCCGCTATGTACGGCCATGTCCTTGCTGAAGCTGAGGGATGAGGTGTCTAGGATGGGGATCTTTATGTTAAGGAAGGGAGATACCATCGGGGATTTGACGATCGAGCCAGAGTTATATGAGAACATCAAGAGTAAACATGAGCTTGATCCTAAGATTTAGGAATGGAAGTCCAGGGTGGAGAGTGGAGCAGTTTCCAGGTTTTCTATCCATACAGATGGGAGTGTCCGCTTTGATGGGAGATGGTGTGTTCCTGAGGATGCAGAGTTGAGGAGAGTGATCTTGACGGAGGCTCATTGCACTCCTTATTCGGTTCACCCGGGTGGTGACAAGCTTTATAAAGACCTTAAGAAGACTTTCTGGTGGCCAAACATGAAGAGGGATATAGCTGAGTTTGTGGCTAGATGTTTGACCTGCCAGAGGGTCAAAGGTGAGCAGAGGAGACCACAGGGTAAGATTCAGTCCTTGGAGGTACCCGAGTGGAAGTGGGAGTCCATCTCCATGGACTTTATTGTGGATTACCTAGGTCACAGCAAGGTAATAACATGCTCTAGGTGATTGTTGATCGGTTAACTAAGTCAGCTCACTTTATTCCTATGAAAGATACCTGGTCTAAGATGCAGCTAGCATTGGGTTACAGGAGGCATGTGGTACGGTTACATGGTATACCCAAGGATATCGTTTCTGATCGTGATGCGAGGTTCATATCCAAGTTTTGACAAGAACTGCAGGAGTTGATGGGTACAACCTTGAAGATGAGTACAGTTTTTCATCCGGCAACTAATGGTCAGACAGAACGAACCATCAAGACCTTAGAGGACATGTTGAGGGCATGTGTCATGGAGTTTGGGCGCAGCTGGGAAGACAGGCTTGACCTGATTGAGTTTTCATACAACAACAGTTATCATACGAGTATCAGGATGGCACCTTTTGTGGTTTTGTATGGTCGGAAGTGCCGAAGTCCAGTTTTTTGGGATGATAGTTCTGAGACTGTGGTTTTAGGTAGGGCTGAGCAAAAATATACGAAACGATTTTAATATACGGATACGATACGGTATACGGTTTCAATTAAACGAATTTCCATATATACGATACGGATTACCGTATATATGATACGGTTTTCAAAAAACCGTATCGTATCCGGGTCGGGCAAAAACAAAACCGGGTATACGGTTTCTGACACGGTTTTTGAAAACAAATAAAAAAACAAAAATATCTTCCAATAACTAAATAATTTAACCAAAATCACTTTAACTTGACCACTTTTTTTTTCCCTAATGCATTTGTATAATGAATATTGAAATTTTGATTATTTTAATATGTAGCATATTATTAAGTTTAATTTAGGGTGTACTAGTTTTAACGCGTATGTAATAAACTGAACAAGAAACAACTGAAATCCGTACCCGGGTATACGAAAATCGGATATACGGAAAAACCGGGTATACGAAAACTGGGTATACGGTTAAACCAGGTCGGATCCGTATCGACAAAATTGTGAATTTAAAAACCGCATACCCGATACGGTTTTCAAAACCGTATCGGGTATACGGTTTTGCTCAGCCCTAGTTTTAGGGCCACAGCTGGTCCAGGATATGGTTGAGCAGGTCCAGATGATTCGGCAAAAGATGAGAGCAGCTCAAAACCGTCAGAAGAGTTATGCCGATTTGCACCGCCGAGACATTGAGTTCGCGGTAGGTGACAAGGTTATTTTGAAAGTGTCACCTATGCGAGGTGTAATGAGGTTTGGAAAGAAAGGTAAGCTAAGTTATAAGTTTATAGATCCTTATGAGATTTTGGACAGGATAGGCGAGGTAGCCTACAGATTAGCCTTGCCACCAGCTTTGGACAGAGTCCACAATGTTTTCCATGTTTCCCAGCTTCGGAAGTATGTGAGTGATCCATCGCATATCCTTGAGATGGAGAACATCGAGCTTGATGAGTCCTTGTCCTACGCCGAGGTTCCTAAAGAGATTCTTGACCGCAAGGTTCGTAAGACAAGGAATGGTGAGACGGTCTTACTCAAAGTACTTTGGTCTAATCACAATGTGGAAGAAACCACATGGGAACCCGAGGAAGCCATGCGTGAACGTTTTCCTAGTCTTTTTTATCAGGTATGTTTGGTTACGGGGACGTAACCATTGACTTTTTAGGGGGGTAGGAGATGGTCGCGTGTGTGTTTTGTTTTATTTTGAGTCGGGTTAGTGAGCCTTGTGGTGTCTTGTGTGGTTCTTTGGCTTTGATAAATGTTTGTTTGGGAAGTTTTTTTTTTTTGTGTTTTGTGGTGTCTTGTTTTGGGTGGTGTGTGAACTTCGGGACGAAGTTCTTTTTAAGGGGGGAAGACTCTAATAATACGGATTTTCTTAAGTTGAATACTCGACCGATTAGAGCCTACTTGGCCGAGTAGTGCTAATTGCGTAGTATGTTTTGGTTCTGCCGATGAATACTCGGCCGAGTATGACGAATACTCGACCAAGTAGAGGATACTCGGCCGAGTATAGACTTTACTCGACCGAGTATCCGGTCTGGCAAGTATTATTTCAGCGGTTTGATGCAGGAGTGTTTAGGGTTATTTAATATGCAAAGTTAGTTTCTAAAACGTCATTTCTACCCTAATCACTTTACGATTTCCCTAATCATACTCTAATCACTCCTTAAATCATTCCATAATCTCATTGTGTGTGCAATCGTCGTGGTCCTTGCGTGTAATCTCTCACTCTACTGTTGGTAAGTGTTATTCCCATTTTATTTATATTCTTTTGGGGTACTGTGTGTATGGAATTTGGGAAATAAGGGGGGGATTGTGCAATGTGTAATTGTGTTATGTGGTTATTGTATAGGAGAAGACTTCATAGAGGAGCCTTTCTGATTGTTCGATTTCGTACTGCCGTTGATTGCTAAGGTAGGGTTTTTCCTACTGAGTTTACTGTTCTTTGTTAAGACATAATTGTGTTGTGATTGTTGTTAACTGCTGATCATCGGTGTACGGGCGTTGTTGTGACGGTGTTGGTGTGGAGACATTGTGGCAGCTTTGATGCTGTGTGTGTTGTGATTGTGATTGTGGTGGAGTCACTTGCGGGAGTGGCTTCACACCCTAGTTCGCCCTCCGTGGAACCCGCTACGGGAGGGGATGTGCACATTAAGGGACAGGGATTGTTAGTCGCTCGTTGATGAGCTGAACTAGGTGGGCTGGGTTACGGTCACCCACTGGCGGCGAGGATTACCCGTTGCGATGGGTAATCTGGCAGGGCTACACACCTCAGTGTGTAGTCGGTTACTGTGTGAGATCGGGAGACTGGGGGTGGAAGATGATCAGCTGGTTACCTTGTTTGTTTGTCTTATATTGATTGAGTAATACTGACCCCGTTGTTGTTTGTGGAATCTGATGTGATCCATTCGAGGATGGTGAGCAGGCTTGATAGATATTGCTATTGGTGAGCTTGGGGCAGTCATGGGAGAGTTGTCATCACCAGTCGTAGCATCACAGTCGAGTCTTAGTTATGGTCTCATAGTCGTCAGACATTGAATTTATTTTATTGAATCAGTTTTGGATTTGGTTGATGTAAACTTCTACACTTTATGGTATTTTAATAAATGTGCTCAGTTCAGACGCTTTTGATATATACTAACCCCGTGCAACCGAGATGGTAACACACTTTCATGGTAGGGTGGTCCTGGTAAGGCACCTTGGTATGAGGGGGTGTTACAAGGACAATGAGATCGCCATGATACGTGATGGTAGACCCATTTTTGTTGTTGGTGGTTTCGGCTCATGTAGGATGGTGAGGGTGAAGGTCGATGCAAGTTGGGGTCAATCCAGTGCAGCGGCTTTTGGATGGGCAACTTTTGAGGAATCTGAAGTGATATGGTTTGAAAGAAGTGTGAAATGTCGTACAGAATCCCCTCTTCGGCTGAGGCAATAGGGGTAAAGGAGGTTCTCCAGTTGGCCAGGGGGTGTGATATCCTCCATCTCAAGATCTCCTAGGATTGTCTTCAACTCATTCTACAATGGGCATGAAAGGAGGATCACCACTACCAAATAAAAGGGATCCTGGATAACGTTGTTTCTTTATCTGCATACTTTCATTGTTTATGTTTTAGCTATGTGTGTAGGAAATTGAACATTGAGGCCCACCAGCTTGCTCGGAAGGCCTTACGTGCAAATTAGGAACCTTTCTTGTCGGTTGCCAAAAAAAATAAAAAAATAAAAAATCAATACTCTAGTCAACAATTTTCCCCTTTTTATTGAGTACCTACTATTCCTTCTATTTCTAGTTATTTTTGTTTCAAAAACCCCCTCATAAAAAAGTCAAATTAATAACTACCTATTAGAATGGGGATAGTACTTCTTATTAGCTAGGTCTTACATTGATGTAGTTTAACCTAAGAATTTTTTCAAAATTACTACAAAGGGATTCTAATTAAATAGCTTATAATTTGTGACGCGCGAAAGTGGTAATTAAGCCCCTTAACTTTGTTCAATTATGAAATTAGGCCCCATTAATTTTATTTGGAGTAATAAAGCCCCTTAAGTTTCACCAAAAGTGAAATTCAACCTCATTTTCATAATTTTCACCAAATTCTTATATTAAAATCACTTTTAATACAATTTATCAAATATAAAATATTTTATTTTAGAACTTTTAGAACTTTTATATTTATATTAAAATATTGAGAATTGTTTTATTTTGAATTTTATAGTATATAGACAATTTATTATATATGTATGAATATTATAAAAATTATAAACAATTTACTAAATATGTATGTAAAAGTGTTCTTCAATGATTAATAAATTATGTATAAATTTGTAAAGTTGTAATTAGTAATTTTTAGTTATTTATTAAATTGTTTAATACTAATATAAAATATTTTAATTAAAATTCTTGTAAAAATCTAAAAAATGGGGTTGAATTTGACTTTCGGTGAAACTTGAGGGGCTTGATTGCTCCAAATAAAACTTATGGGGCCTAATTTTACAATTAAACAGAGTTAAAGGGCTTAATTACCACTTTTGCGATTTGCGACTGGTGGTCATTCAATAGGAGGGACTCTAATCAATAAATAATATAAACTAATCAACATTAATGATGAAAACGTCTACAACACAAAAAAAAAAAACATTCTCATTCCTTAACTAATGTTAGGTTTAACATCACAACTTTATTAAAACTAACTAGTTTTATACCCGTGCAGAAAATGCACGGGTTACTTTTTAAAAAAGCAAGCAACATATAAGTATATGTTATATAAGTATAGATTATAAAATGAATTTAAATAAATTGAAGAATCAATAAAAAAATCAATTTAAAAGTAAAATATATTTATTGAATATAAAATGGTTTTATTATAATTTGTCTTATATGCTCCAATAAAATGATATTTGACTCGTTTGATTATTAAAACAAACACAAATTCTTGTTTGTGACGGCACATATCCGTCACTCTTGAGTGACGGATACCATTTTACCTCACAAAGTACCCACTTTTTCTCTCTCTGCAACACTATTCATGTGGTCCCCTTTCTCCACTAACCCATTTTGTTACCATTTTATCTCACAAAATATCTGCCACAAATGGTAACCCGTCACAAGGGAGACCAATTATAAAACAAATAACTCCGTCTTAACGGAGACTAAACTCTTATACAGATAGTAAAGAAATACTCCGTATTTTCTACACTTTAATACGAACATAAATAAAAATGACATAATATTTGATCGAAACAATAAAGGCCAATAAAAAAAATAAACATAAGCCCAAAGCCCCAACCAAAGTTAATTAGCGTAAAGTAAAACTGGACGCCTCTTACGGAGGCAAATTATATCCTGCTCCCAGGAGTATGGAGCAGGATACTCCCATAGAAGTTATAGGAAGATTAAAAATAAATAAAAAACAAAACAAAAAAAAATAACAGCTACCCAGTACATGTTTTCAAGTCATGTTTCATTATACGTTTCTTCTTCTTTTTAAAATTACTCAATTTCTCAACTTTAAAATTATATCAGACTAATTAAATTCATAATTTTCATCTAGTCGTTTTGAAATTTTTCAAGTTCATAATTCATAATCATCAAATTAAGCACCATATTCACTAAACTCAAATGAATATAATAGGGTCATAGGGTGAATATGACTCATATTCATTACATTAAACTATGATATTCATTAAACTCAAAATGAATATAATAGTGTCATGTGGTGAATATGACACTACGCAATACATATTCATCAAATTATGTTATCATATTCACTAAACTCAAAATGAATATAGTAATTTCATATGGTGAATATCATAATACATAACACATGTTCATTAAATTACACTATCATGTTCACTAAACTCAAAATGAATATAATATCGTAATATGATGAATATCTCACTAGGTAACACATATTCATCAAACTAAATTACCATATTCACTAAATTGAAAGTGAATATGATAATTCCATATGATTAATCACACCCTTGATATCACAAATCTAACAACGAATGATGAGAGAAAAAAATAAAACTTCAATTCAATTAATACACTTACCTGTTTAGTAGATAATCATTCAAAACGTAAATCTATGATTACAATACTAATAGGTTGGATGGAAATTAAATTTTATGTATAATTCTTTTGATAAGTATGGAAGATCTAGGTTTGAAATTGGAGGAAGAAGAGTTTATGTTAAACGTAGAACTGATAACTGCTTAAAAAAGTGGGTTTTTATCTTTTAATTTTTGTAGAAAGTGGATTTTTATCTTTTAATTTTTGTTTATTTTATTTTTTAACTAGTAGGAGTAGGAAACACCCTACACCTGGGTGTAGGGTATAAGGATTGCTCTTACGGATATGTAATTCCCAATGTAATTCACACCCACTCGTATACTAAACCTAATAATTAATCTCACCTCAGTCATTCACACTCTTAAACGCCTCTCACATTCTCACCCCCTCGGCCCCTCCTTTCAATTAATTTTTAATTTTTAATTTTTAATTTCATCACACTTCCCCTTCCTCATTCCTCTAAAGTTTGCCTCATACCAAAAATTCATCTGTTGTCCTATTTGTGATAGTTGTTATACTCCCTCATCTGCAATCAATATCAAAATCAACTTTCTATAATCCCTACTATATGCATATTTATGGATTTAACTTCAATATTAAAATTATTTAAAGAGAATAAATAATCATGAGAAACTTCATGTAAGTATGATCCGAATTTTATATTTGGGTTTTTCTTATATCTGCAGGAATTTATTTTCTAAAGTTGATTTTTTTCAATTTTAAATTATCTCGTATTAATTTTTTTTTTATGAAAATTTTCCGATCTACTATATTGGTTATGTTTTAATATACTCAATATTAAGGTGTTAATTTTTTAAAATTTTTAAACATATTATATCTGTATATTTTTTTTTTTTTTGTAAAATTTATAGATCTAGTTTCTAGATCTAGTTATATTGTACTCCCTCCGTCCCGGTCATTTGTTGTCCTTTGGTTTTGGCACAAAGACCAAGGAAAGGGGGAAGGACCAATTACTAAATGACATGTGGAATAAATTGAATGTGAATGACCAAATTACTCATCAAATTCATTCTTAAAATAGAAAGGACAACAAATGACTGAGACACCCCAAAATGAAAAAGGATAACAAATGACCGGGACAGAGGGAGTAGTATAATTGTTATGCATTCTTCTTTGTTTAATTTAGATACAAAATAAATATACCCAATAATTTAGATCTTTTTATATTGAACAAAGAAGCATAATTTTGTGCGGTAATTTTGAGAGAAACATATATGGAATTTTCTAATGTCACTTCAACGAATATTTATATATTAACGAAGCCATATATTATTGTTATGAAAATGATATTTTTTATCATATACATATCATATCATTCTATCATACTCCGTATAATCACAAAATCTCATTTGTGACGGCACGTATCCGTCACTTTGGAATGACGGATACCATTTTCTCTCACAAATAACCCAAATAGAGGAGAGAGTGAAACACATGGAGGTGCCTCCACCTTGTCCTCCCTATTCGTTTTGTGAGTGGCATTACCCGTCACTTGCTCCGACCCGTCTTCAGCAAGACTAATTGCCGTATAATATAGTGTTCATGTTTATATTAATGCTATGGAACCCTAACACTGTAATTAACAATGTGGAGAGAGATTAATTAACATAGTTTATTTTCGCAGTACAATTTTTACTCATTTTAGTATTATTTACGCTTAACTTTCCATTTGCTACCCTTTACTAAAAAAACACATTAAGCCTAATTCTCTCTAACTTCTCTCCATTGTTGAAATATTAGCCTTCTACAACCTTTTTAAAATTCTCAAATATGATCGATTATTCGGATGAATGACAGGTATTTAATTGGTTAATTCCATATGAATAATTTAATTGACTTTTTTTTATATTTTTATTCCTTTTTAATTAGGGTTTTATCTCTAAATTAATAAATAGCTATGATGGGGCATATTCTGCACCCGCTGACCAGTCAACATATTGAGCAAGGTCAAAGATATCCGCAGCAAGTCAACGGCTTAGACAGCCTGACCGGCGCAGCCTGTCGGCCTGTCTCTTGGGTCCCGGCTGGGGCAACTGGCCAGCCGAGGCACACATCCGCGAACTCATATCCAAGACCCCTCGGCATGGAGTCAACAGGGCCCGCCGGCCTGCCATGGGTCCCTCGGCCGAGGGGTAGATCAGTCTTTCCACCTGCTAGCCACTTGGCCACTTGGCCACTACGTGACAAAAGGTGAAAGTCTATAAATACTCCTCAACTCTCATTGAGGAGGGGATCCACAATTCAACCTAAGAATCACTATTCATCTGGTAATACCTTCCTTATCTCTCTACAATACATACTTCGCCAAGTAACAACAACTTACCTCTCTAAGTTACTGACTTGAGCGTCGGAGTGAGTTCGCTCGGTCCAAAGCCGAGCCCTCAGTTTGTTCACTGTTTCAGGAGACCGAAAGGAGAAGCCAACCAAAGACGTCATTCTACAAGCACGGGTGGTAACAAATAACTGCTCTGGAATTACACCCGGAACAATTGGCGCCGTCTGTGGGAAAAGATACTAGAAGCTAGTCACATTCATTCCCAAACAAAAAAAAAACAAAAACAAAAACCCACCCAAAAAGCTAAGAAGATGTCGAAACAACCAGAGAAGGTGTTGGTGGAAAACGAATTCTACCAAGACGACACATTCCACAACTAAGAAATCGGGCAGTCCCCCACCGGCCGTATCACTGATACGACGAACGGGACGCCGAAGGAACAAGATATGCCACTGCCAGCCGACCAGGCCACCATCATGGGATATGTGGTTGATGCAGCAAAGCTGAAGCTACTCCTGGACATAATTGGTAGTACGCCGGCTCACACTGTCACACCGACAAGAGCGGCGGAACCCGTCCAGGAGACTAGGGCCCAAAATGTGACTCCAAGAGATTTGAATGGAGCACTGGAAGAAGCTGGCCCTGTCAAGACGCTGGGGGAGCCCAGAATGCTAGTGGTAGACCTGAGTCCTTCCCGCACTCGCGGGAGGACGGCGTCGCCGCAGCACCGACGAGGCATCCCCCAGAGGAGTGAAAGAAGTCCGACTCGCCAGAGTCGGAGAAGGAGTCCGACTCACCAGAGCCGGAGAAGGAGCCCGACTCACCAGATTCGGAGAAGAAGCCTTTCCCGCCACGGGGAGAGGAGCCGGACTAGGGATGCGAGGAGCCGATCGCCGCGTGTCGTTCGACACGTGGTCAGACAGCCCCTCAGCGCCTACGTCCTAGATACCCCGGTGCCGACTAAGCTGAAGTTGCCACCTATAGCATACAAAGGAGAAGGCGACCCAACCGACCACGTCGAGGCTTACGAGTCTCACATGTCGGTATGGGAGCAACCCGACGAGGTTTGGTGCCGAGTCTTCCCAACGACACTGCATGGGATGGCACAAAGTTGGTACAAGGGGCTACCCGACGGGTCGGTATATCTTTATTCGCCGACCTAAAGGACACATTCCTAGCCCAGTATTCTTGCAACAAGAGGAGGGCCGTGGAGACCTCGGACCTCCCGACTATCGACAGAAGGAGGCGAATCTCTCCGGTTATGTGAAGAGGTTCGACGCCAAGGTTCAGCAGGTCGTGAACCGAACAACAATGAGGCGGCGGCCTTCGCGCTGATGAAAGGCCTCCCAAGAGGGGACCTAAAGAATGAGCTCATCAAGTGCGGCGGCCTGAACCTGGAGTCCGCCAGGAAGATGGCCGATCAAGCCATAAAAGTGGAGGACTACCACAAAACTTGGGTAGGCCCCAGCGAGGCCGAGCTCTCAGAAAGAAAAAGCCGCCGGAGGACAACCGGATGAAAGACGCCGTGACAATAATAGGTCACGGTCGACAGTCCACCAGAAATAGAACTCGGCGGACGGGGGAGTTCGGGAACGAACCGCGAAGCGGTACAATGATCACACCGCCCCTGGTCGCGTCTCGCGCCGAGGTCTTCGCCCGAGCAAGAACGAGGGTCGGAAGTGGGAGAGGCCTCCCGGCCGAGGAGTGACGGTGACACGAGCCAAGATCTTGTGAGTACCACGGCCACACCGGTCACCTTATCGATAACCACTATGCATCCGAAGAATGCCATTGAGGAACTAATCCGGAAGGGGAGCCTCGGCAAGTATGTTGCCAAAGGCCAAAAAACTGATGACGGCGGTTCAGATAAGAAATCCGTCTTCGAACGGAGAGGAGTAATCCATGTTGTCATCGGGGGCAACGAGAACGGTGGGTCCGCTCATGGGCACAAACGGCACCTGAACGAGCTGTATCAGGCCATCAACTTTGTGCCCAACACAGCGGCTCCCGCTTCCAACATCCCCGATATAACTATTGGGAAGAAGGACTACGAGGGAGTCATCGCCCCTCACAGCGACCCACTCGTAGTCCACTTGGACATAGCCAACCACCTGGTGAAGAGGTGCCTGATTGACACAGGCGCCTACACAAACATTATGTACAAATAATGCTTTCAACCTCGGTCGAAGGTTGAAAACTTGAGCCCCCGCACCAACCCGTTGTACAGACTTTTTTTCGGGGCGGCTGGTACCCCTTCGGTCAATCAGTCCGGTGAGGTTCGGCGAGGGAAGTACGGCCAAGAACGTTATGTCTGAGTTCGTGGTCATTGACGGCTCGTCCGCCTACAACGTTCTCATAGGCCGAGTCACCCTGAGCGAGGCCGATGCAGTGATGTCCATCCGGGCTCTGACATTGATGTATGTCTCGGACCGGGGGGAAGCGCATAAGCTCGTCTCAAAGAACGAAAAGGACGAAGTCGTCAATGTCCAAGTGTCCGCCGTAGGGTGCAAACATGCAATCCTTCAAAGTGGCGAAGAAGTCAGAGAAGGGGAAGAGCCCATCCTTGCAACAGGAGGGCGAGCGCATGGATACCACCGTCGGCATGGTCGAAGGAGCGGAGACCGAAGAGGTGGAGATTGACCCAGGCCGCACCGTAACTATCGGTGTTAACCCGGAGCCAAAGTTCGAGCCGCCCTCCTAGATCTCTGCCGAGGAAGAACAAAGACGTCTTCGCCTACTCGGCGCCGAGATGCCGGGCGTGAGCGGGAGGTAATTGTTCACAAGCTAAACGTACTCCCCACCGCTCGCCCTGTCAAGCAAAGGATGAGGAACTCCTCAGCCGAGAAGGATGAGGCCATCAAAGCCGAGGTAGATAAATTACTGGCGGCGGGCTTTATCATGCCTTGTACCTATCCTGAGTGGTTAGCTAATGTTGTAATGGTGAGGAAATCATCGGGGGCATGGAGGATGTGCGTGGATTTTACCAATCTTAATAAATCATGCCCCAAAGATTGCTATCCCTTGCCTCGAATAGATAGTTTAATCGACGCGATGACAGGCTACACTATGCTGAGCCTGCTGGACGCCTTCTCAGGGTATCATCAGGTGTTCATGGCCGAGGAAGACATGCCTAAATGCGCATTCATCACTGCTAACGGCACATACATGTACAAAATGATGCCGTTTGGTTTAAAGAACGTCGGTGCAACTTACACAAGACTGGTAGACAAAGTGTTCCAAAATAAAAAAGGGCGAAACATTGAAGCTTACGTCGACGATGCTATTGTAAAAAGCAAGTCCGACAGCGAGCACTTAGCCGATTTACACGAGACATTTTGTTCACTAAGGAAATACAAGATGAAGCTCAACCCAATGAAATGCAACTTCGGTGTCCGGCGGGTAAGTTCCTCGGCGTACTTGTCGGCGCCGCGGGGAATTGATGCCAATCCGGACAAAGTCCAGGCAATTCTAGACTACTGCCGAGCCGAGGAATCGAAAAGAGGTTATGATGCGACCGGCGGATGGCGGCTCTAGACCGTTTCATCTCCCGGTCGGCCGACAAGAGCACCCCATTCTTCAAGGTGTTGAAGGGGAATAAAGACTTCACCGGGGAGGAGCGAGCACGCCTTTCAAACAATCCGAAAGCTCATCTTCGACTCTCCCAACCCCGTCCGTGCCTATCTTTGGGAGACACTATATCTGTACATAGCGATTACCTCGGCCACGGTCGGTCTGTAATCCTCGAGAAAGAGGACAAGCGGCACCCAATCTACTTTGTTAGCCATACATTGTTGCCCGCCGAGAGAAATTACCCGCTGATTGAAAAAGCAGCCTTTGCTGTCGTCGTCGCTGCAAGGAAACTGAAACCCTACTTCGACGCACATCTCGTGACGGTCCTAACCGACCAGCCATTGGAGAAAGCATTGGAAAAATTTGAGCAATCCGGCAGACTCATCAAATGGGCGGTAGAGCTATCCGGCCGGCATTCGGACAAGCCGAGGCCCTCGATAAAGGGACGAGCACTGCGATTTCTGGCCGAATGCACATATCAAGAAGAGCAAAACCCCGGAGTATGGGAGGTATACACCGACGGGTCCTCCACGACGAACAGCTCGGAGCCATACTTATCATCAGCCCAAACGGGGATGAGTTCGAGTACGCCTTGAAATTTACCTTCTCGGCCTCAAACAACGAATCCGAATACGAGGCGGTGATAACCGGAGTAGAGCTGGCTAGGGCCGCAGGTGCGGAGCACATCATTTTGAAAACAGATACACTTTTAGTGGCTAATCAAATCAGAGGAGAGTACGAGACTCGAGACGACGGAATGGTAAGATACCTGGAAAGGGTAAAAGCTGACACCTCAAAGTTGAAATCTTTTCAGATACAATGCATTCCCAGGTCTGAGAACAACCGAGCTGACGCTCTCTCAAAACTCACCAGTTCAACCATCAAGAATGTCAGCCGAACCGTGCTGGTGGACATCAGGAATGCCAAGAGCATTACTGAGGCCGTCGGCATGGTGGGTAACATAGAGATCGAGACAACGTGGATGACTCCGATAATGAAGTACAAATTGACAAATGAAATACCGGAGGACCGCAGTCTCTCGCAGAAAATAAAGAGGATCGCAGCAAGGTACTTGGTGTTTGAAGGGGAATTGTACAGGAGGTCCGTGACGAGGCCACTCTTAAAGTGCGTCGGTGTAATACCCCGTATTTTTATATAATAAATTAAACGGATATTATTGAATTAAACGGATATTATTAAACGGATATTATTATATATTAATTATTATACATTTTATATTACTAATTAAGGCGGGATAATTGCTGAGTCGATAATTACGTAAGTTATTTTAATTAACCGCGTTGTATCGATTAAAGTTAATTGTGACGGGTTTATATGGAATTCGAAATGTGAGTCTAACCTTTCTCGACCTATCATATTTTGACAACACATCGCACCTACCTAACATCCTACACTCTACTTTTATTAAAATATATCTTTATTATATATATTATTATTATTCTAATATTATTATTACATCATTACTACAACACACCATGCTTCCTTTTTCTTTCTTTACACTCCTTTTCCTGCAAACAACACATGGGCTTGTCCCTACTCCTTTCTTCTTCATCAACACCAAATCTGAGCTTTCACGCATAGAGAGAGAGAGTGGTCGTGGGTGGCTGACGGCACTGCAAGGAAGAGCTAGGGGTGATTGGCGACGACCTAGGGTGGCCGTGGTGACCGTTGTGGTGGCGGAAAGGTAAGCAATTCACCCATCTCCTCTGTTTCAGTTTTGATGTCGGGTTTTTGGTTGGGGTTGCATGTCTTAGGGAGGGGATAAGGGTGGTTGGTGTCGGGGTAATGGTGTTGGGTGGTCTGAGTCGCCCCTATTGGTGGCGGTCAGGTGGGCTTTAGGTGGTAGTGGTGGCAGTAATAGGCGGCATCGACATAGGGGGTAACAAACGAGTTTAAATGCAGTTTTCAGGCGAGTTAGACGAGTAGTGTTGGGGTGGCACCACCGTGGACTCGGGGGAGGTCGAAATGGTGGTGCCACGGTGTCTGTGTTGGTGGGCTGACGGCGAGCATAGCCGTGGTGGTTTGACAGGAGTTCAGTGATGGTTGCGGTGGTGGTGAGAGGAGAAACAGAGGCGTTTGGTGAGGCTCGGGGTTGAACCAGGCCAGTTGACGGCCGTGGTTCACCTCGCCGGCGGGAGTCGACCCCAGTGGGGGTGGTTGTTGGTGGCTGGGTTGAAGTGGGGACCACGGCTGGTGGTTGTCGCGGTGGTTCAGGCGGCGGTTTAACGGTGTGGGCGTGAGTGAAGTGTGAGTGTAAGAGTTGGGTTATTCGATTTGTTTTGAAGCGGGTTTTATTAGTTAATCATTATAATTCGTTAATCGGCCGTACTTTTAATTAATTAATTTAATTCCCGAGTTGATTAAAATAATTGAAGACGGGTTTAAGTCGGGTTGTTTAAGTTGTTCATTCGATTCGGGTTTCTTAAATCATTTAATTCATTAAATTAGTTATTTAATTTAATTCCCGAGTATTTAAATAATTAAAGACAGATTTTGAGTCGGGTGTCGAGTTATTCAAATGATTAATTCGGGTTTTTATTAAATCGCAGAATTCGTTTAATCCTTTAATTATCATTTGATTTGAGTTCCGAGTTATTAAAATAAAATAATAATTAATCATAATTAATTATTCTGAGTCGGGTTTGTTTAATAGAAAAGTTAGTATATCGGGAAAGCTTCTATTTTGGGAGATTGCCATATTTAGTAGTTAGTAATTATAAATATTACAATTGTTTTAGGTGACGGATTCGTGAAGGATCGATAATCAGATTCGTTGCTTTATTTCTGGATTGCTTAACTGCTTAATTGGAATTGCTGGCACTTTGAGGTAGGGAAATACACTTACTCTATTATCGTTCTTTGAATTGTGTTGACTGGATTCTGGTTGTTGATTTACGTTATCATTTATATTCGGAAAGGTGATTGACTGATTTGATCGTATTGAGTATGATATCACAACATCGGGTAACTGGCATGATTTTTATGATTCATCAGTTCATTGATTTATATATATATATAATGTTGCATCAATTTCTTTTGAGCATTCATATGCATTGGAGATGGAGGATGTTGTGGTGATGCGGTGTGATGATGACGATGTTGTGATAAGGCCCGGGGGTTCTCGGGAGACCTGCTCGGATAACCTCACCGTTGAGTGGTATATCGACGACGGTCGATTGATAGTCTGCCGGGGATCGGTATGGCTGGGCGTTTCGGAGATGTGTGTGATGAAGTTGTGACAGAGATGGAGGTGACGGAGGAACATGCATATCATATTTTATTGTTTCATTGTTTTCCCTACTCAACCTCGTGGTTGACCCTGTGTATTCGTGAACACCTGTGATGAACCGTTTTATGGGGAGCAGACTTGACAGGTTTAAGAGATAGAACGGGAGCTGGATGGGCGTGAGACATTGGATCAGACGACTTAGTAGCTAGGTCATCATCTAGAAGACTTTCACTTTTAATTATGTCAGTTCTTGTAATTTGAGTTGAAAAGAGTATTTGTAATAATTAAGTTAAAATATTACATAAATTGCCTTGGAGTTTAATTTGTTATTCACTACCTCGGGAAACCGAGATGGTAACAGTCCGTTTTATTAGGGAATGTCTTGACGAGGACTTCTTTTATAAACCGGGGTGTTACAAAGTGGTATCAGAGCGAACGATCCTCAGGCCTAAACCAATGAGCCCAATGAACATAGGATGTGTCTAAATAAAATGAACCCGGGATAGAACTGTTAGGAGCACACTACGGTAAGGTATGATTTAGGGGCCCCCTCACACCGAACCAGTGGTCCTCTCAGTTGAACCGGAAACCATGAGTGTATACGAGAGAAAGGGTAGAATAGTGCTTGAGGTTGAACAGGAAATTCATCTATCATTGCCTAAGTGTTAATTGATTGATACATTGATTATTGCGTAAAAGAATTGATAGATACCTTGAGACCCATATATTCTAACCATTCTGCAGGATAACGCTACGGTAAGTATTTTGTATGAATGATGTGTTGATAGTACTACTATATCTAGTAATATGCGGTTATGTGATCCCAAAGCCATGCTAGTATAGTCTTGTGATAGTAATAAGAAACGCTATTGAATTGCATGTTTATAGTCATAGCAATCGTGATTTAGATGTAAGGAGTAGATAGAGATGCAAACGGATTCTATGGGGTAGATGTTACGAAGTACACAGTATGAGATTTCAGTTAGAATGGGTTAGTACTGATAGTATAGTTGTAAGAATTGGGACATAGGAAATGAAAGACTTAGTGATGAAACTTGTTTTGGTTGATGTTACTCTTTAATTGACCTTACTGCCATTTCTTTTCTGTTTATTACCCATCAATGAAAATTTTATGAGCGATAGCCTCGTGAGTTAGTGTTCATTTGACATCGGTTTCATGCTTATATGATAAACGGATTAGGAGTAATAAATACTTTAGTGAGCTGTGGTTAGGAAGTTCCTGTACAGTGATGTTTGACCAACGATTTTATAAAATTCTCATTTAAATCGTATTAATAATTTTACATAATTCCAACTACACCGATCACAAGAGTCGCATATGTTTTCAAATTAATAATCCACGAAAAATCTTGATGTTTCAATATTAAATAATAAGTTTTGCAAACTGACCCAAGTTTTGGACCAATAGCTGTCACATGTTTGTTTGGACCAACTAAGTTGTAAAATTCTTTAAAAATGGAATTCTTATACTTTAGACCTAATTATTTTTCCCCTGTGTTTTAATTCTCCGTGTGTTATAAAAAATAATATGAATCAAATTTTAATTGAACGGTTATTTATTCGTGACCTTTGAAAGTTACAACGTAAATCAAAACATTTAAAATGTGTGTTCTAAGTTGAGTCTTCATACAATTGTTTGATTAATTCACGAGCTTTAGTAATGTGAAATTGATAATGTCCTTATATGACGATAGTAGCACGCATAATCAGTAGTTACGTATCTAACCAGTGATAAAATTTAAGGTTTAAATAGAAACATTGTTGGCATGATAGTATGAGTAAAATTGAATAGCTTAAATTGATTTTAATCAAGGGTGAAATATTTCATACGAGTCCAGTTGTTTGCATATTTTATATACATTTGGCATGTTGTAATATCTCTGGTGTGTTCCTCGTATTGCGTAATGGTCGGATATATATAAATATAAAACTATATTGTCACATCTTAGTAAAAATTGATGGTATTAAAAGTAATTTGATTGTTCTAATATAACCGCATGAATAATATAATAATCATGTTTAAATGTTTACACATGGATGGTAGTAAGGATTATGTCTAAATGTTCCCACATGTAGGATGTCATCTGAGTTTTAAAGACTTTCATGTGAGTTGTGTGCCTAAAGTTGTACTTATTACTTTCATTGCATTAAATTATTTCAATTGAACCTAAAACCTATAACATGATAATAAACCGTGTTGTTATTCATTATTGAATATGTTTGTTATTATATTGTCATAAAATGCTAAAACGATTTCTGCAATTTCAGCACGACATTTGACATATCTATATTCTCGAGTCGTTACTATCGATTATATTTTAATAAAGATTGTTTATGATAATTATATTAGCAATTATAATAAGATAAACCTTTTTGTGATTCACATGATATGCATTGGTTTAAATGATAGTCGTTATAGTTACGTTTAATTGAGCCGTGGATATAATTGAGTAAAGAAGTGCAACTAAAATCCTGATGTTGAAGTAATAGTCGTTCATTAATAAAGATAGGACTGAATTGAATAAGATGAACCGGTAAATTACAATATGTGAGTCGACACCTAAGCTTGTTTTGTTTAAAGTAGTTGAATTAAGTTTATCTGATTTTGGGTTTTGTAAGCTGTAAATGGATTCTATGGACAGCTCTGTTATAAGATTATGTTAAGAAAATTATTCACCGTACAAAAGATGAAAGTAAAAGTTTTGGAAATGAAGTTAGATTTTGTCGTGTGAGTATAAATTCGAATGAGATTTCCAGCCAAAGATGTCGATTGTATGGTTTCATGATATTTGCTAGTCTGGAGTAATGAAAATAGAACGGAGTCACAAGTAGTGGGTTAACTTAGTCATATTGTTCGTTCCTATAGCGAGTTGGTGGGTTGTGGTTAGTTACGAATGTCAAAACGGGAAACGTAATGTGGTGATTTAAGTGAATTCGGTGTTAACACGGTATGTTGATAGTAGCATGATAGGTAAGGAATATTTGAAAAATTGGTGTAGTTAAATACATTAATCTTTTATGTCAGTGTGTTGGGTGCAGTTTAAATATATTCAATACCAAGAACGAAATTTTATGTATCATAGTCTTGCATGTTAACTTTCCAATATCGCTGTTTAATCGCTTGTGTGACTCGACCAATAAGTTTATAAAATTTGCCAATCAATGTGCATTCGTCCTTCATGAATAAAATACCAAACCCAATCGTTATGAGGATTGAAAATATTTCTAAGATGATATGTACTGCGAAGCTGGTTGTCTTCACTTTATTGAGGATTCTGTGTCTTGACCTAAATCGGTACAATTAAGTAAATGAAAGTCAGACTGGACCTATTAGGTATAAATTTTCATAAATCGATTTATCAAGTGATGACCCTAATTCTTTTCTTATGTGATTGATTGATCCCCTATGTCTCTAAGGTGTGAGATTACAACGATTGGTAAAATGGATAATTACTAATGATTTTAACCTGGTAACGGTAGCTTCCTTGAGAGAGCTTGTATGTGGATTGTCTTTGGTAGGGATTAGTTAACTTGAGCGTGAGTTGTGAATCTTTTATCCTCTTCCAGTTGTTAGCAGTAGATTGAGAACTTTAGTTATAATAATGAAGGTTACGAGGACGTAACCATGTTTTTAGTTGGGGAAGATTGTAAAATCTTGATGCTTAATTTGCACTTGTTTGTAGGTTATAGTTGACCAAGTTGACCTTTAGTTGTGGGGTACCTATGCGGAGGAGTTCGATATGTTTTGTTCCTACTTCGGTTAGTTAATTGATGTGTAAAAGGAGAGTGTGATTAAACTACTGGTAATGTGTTATGAGTTAGCTTATGAGCTGAGTTATGGTTACGGGAGATACGTTGCGGTCCAGTGCGACCATGGTTAATGAGTTTATGTTGAGTTTGAGATCGGAATTGAGATGGAAAGATGATGGTGTTCTCAGATGATTATATAGTGTTATACATTTGTGTTCGCAGGTAGTTATTAGTTGTAGTTAATTGGATTAAGGAAAAGATGAGTTAAACTTCGGGACGAAGTTTATTTTTAGGAGGGCAGAATGTAACATTCCGTATTTGTTACGTTTAATTGATGAGTCAAAAGTGTGTTAACCGTGTTAGAATTGCGTGACGTCCGTAAGTACAATATACAATACCTTTCTGTTGTTGAGTATGGGAGCGAACTTCGGGACGAAGTTCATTTTAAGGGGGGAAGACTGTAATACCCCGTATTTTTATATAATAAATTAAACGGATATTATTGAATTAAACGGATATTATTAAACAGATATTATTATATATTAATTATTATACATTTTATATTACTAATTAAGGCGGGATAATTGCTGAGTCGATAATTACGTAAGTTATTTTAATTAACCGCGTTGTATCGATATAAGTTAATTGTGACGGGTTTATATGGAATTCGAAATGTGAGTCTAACCTTTCTCGACCTATCATATTTTGACAACACATCGCACCTACCTAACATCCTACACTCTACTTTTATTAAAATATATCTTTATTATATATATTATTATTATTCTAATATTATTATTACATCATTACTACAACACACCATGCTTCCTTTTTCTTTCTTTACACTCCTTTTCCTGCAAACAACACATGGGCTTGTCCCTACTCCTTTCTTCTTCATCAACACCAAATCCGAGCTTTCACTCATAGAGAGAGAGAGAGAGTGGTCTTGGGTGGCTGACGGCACTGCAAGGAAGAGCTAGGGGTGATTGGCGACGACCTAGGGTGGCCGTGGTGACCGTTGTGGTGGCGGAAAGGTAAACAATTCACCCATCTCCTCTGTTTCAGTTTTGATGTCGGGTTTTTGGTTGGGGTTGCGTGTCTTAGGGAGGGGATAAGGGTGGTTGGTGTCGGGGTAATGGTGTTGGGTGGTCTGAGTCGCCCCTATTGGTGGCGGTCAGGTGGGCTTTAGGTGGTAGTGGTGGCAGTAATAGGCGGCATCGACATAGGGGGTAACAAACGAGTTTAAATGCAGTTTTCAGGCGAGTTAGACGAGTAGTGTTGGGGTGGCACCACCGTGGACTCGGGGGAGGTCGAAATGGTGGTGCCACGGTGTCATGTTGGTGGGGTGACGAGCATAGCCGTGGTGGTTTCACAGGAGTTCAGTGATGGTTGCGGTGGTGGTGAGAGGAGAAACAGAGGCGTTTGGTGAGGCTCGGGGTTGAACCAGGCCAGTTGACGGCCGTGGTTCACCTCGCCGGCGGGAGTCGACCCCAGTGGGGGTGGTTGTTGGTGGCTGGGTTGAAGTGGGGACCACGGCTGGTGGTTGTCGCGGTGGTTCAGGCGGCGGTTTAACGGTGTGGGCGTGAGTGAAGTGTGAGTGTAAGAGTTGGGTTATTCGATTTGTTTTGAAGCGGGTTTTATTAGTTAATCATTATAATTCGTTAATCGGTCGTACTTTTAATTAATTAATTTAATTCCCGAGTTGATTAAAATAATTGAAGACGGGTTTAAGTCGGGTTATTTAAGTTGTTCGTTCGATTCGGGTTTCTTAAATCATTTAATTCATTAAATTAGTTATTTAATTTAATTCCCGAGTATTTAAATAATTAAAGACAGATTTTGAGTCGGGTGTCGAGTTATTCAAATGATTGATTCGGGTTTTTATTAAATCGCAGAATTCGTTTAATCCTTTAATTATCATTTGATTTGAGTTCCGAGTTATTAAAGTAAAATAATAATTAATCATAATTAATTATTCTGAGTCGGGTTTGTTTAATAGAAAAGTTACTATATCGGGAAAGCTTCTATTTTGGAAGATTGCCATATTTAGTAGTTAGTAATTATAAATATTACAATTGTTTTAGGTGACGGATTCGTGAAGGATCGATAATCGATTCGTTGCTTTATTTCGGATTGCTTAATCGCTTAATTGGAATTGCTGGCACTTTGAGGTAGGGAAATACACTTACTCTATTATCGTTGCTGAATTGTGTTGACTGGATTCCTGGTTGTTGATTTACGTTATCATTTATATTCGGAAAGGTGATTGACTGATTTGATCGTATTGAGTATGATATCACAACATCGGGTAACTGGCATGATTTTTATGATTCATCAGTTCATTGATTTATATATATATATAATGTTGCATCAATTTCTTTTGAGCATTCATATGCATTGGAGATGGAGGATGTTGTGGTGATGCGGTGTGATGATGACGATGTTGTGATAAGGCCCAAAGGGTTCTGCGGACACTGGATAACCTCAGCTGTTGAGCTGGTATATCGACGACGGTCGATTGATAGTCTGCCGGGGATCGGTATGGCTGGGCGTTTCGGGGATGTGTGTGATGGAGTTGTGACAGAGATGGAGGTGACGGAGGAACATGCATATCATATTTTATTGTTTCATTGTTTTCCCTACTCAACCTCGTGGTTGACCCTGTGTATTCGTGAACACCTGTGATGAACCGTTTTATGGGGAGCATACTTGACGGGTTTAAGAGATAGAACGGGAGCTGGATGGGCGTGAGACATTGGATCGATTTACTTAGTAGCTAGGTCATCATCTAGAAGACTTTCACTTTTAATTATGTCGGGTTTCTTGTAATTTGAGTTGAAAAGAGTATTTGTAATAATTAAGTTAAAATATTACATAAATTGCCTTGGAGTTTAATTTGTTATTCACTACCTCGGAAACCGAGATGGTAACGATCCGTTTATTAGGGAATGTCTTGACGAGGACTTCTTTTATAAACCGGGGTGTTACAAAGTGGTATCGGAGCGAACGATCCTCATGCCTAAACCAATGAGCCCAATGAACATAGGATGTGTCTAAATAAAATGAACCGGGATAGAATCGTAGGAGCACACTACGGTAAGGTATGATTTAGGGGCCCCCTCACACCGAACCAGTGGTCCTCTCAGTTGAACCGGAAACCATGAGTGTATACGAGAGAAAGGGTAGAATAGTGCTTGAGGTTGAACAGGAAATTCATTTATCATTGCCTAAGTGTTAATTGATTGATACATTGATTATTGCGTAGAAGAATTGATAGATACCTTGAGACCCATATATTCTAACCATTCTGCAGGATAACGCTACGGTAAGTATTTTGTATGAATGATGTGTTGATAGTACTACTATATCTAGTAATATGCGGTTATGTGATCCCAAAGCCATGCTAGTATAGTCTTGTGATAGTAATAAGAAACGCTATTGAATTGCATGTTTATAGTCATAGCAATCGTGATTTAGATGTAAGGAGTAGATCGAGATGCAAACGGATTCTATGGGGTAGATGTTACGAAGTACAAAATACGAGATTTCAGTTAGAATGGGTTAGTACTGATAGTATAGTTGTAAGAATTGGGACATAGGAAATGAAAGACTTAGTGATGAAACTTGTTTTGGTTGATGTTACTCTTTAATTGACCTTACTGCCATTTCTTTTCTGTTTATTACCCATCAATGAAAATTTTATGAGCGATAGCCTCGTGAGTTAGTGTTCATTTGACGTCGGTTTCATGCTTATATGATAAACGGATTAGGAGTAATAAATACTTTAGTGAGCTGTGGTTAGGAAGTTCCTGTACAGTGATGTTTGACCAACGATTTTATAAAATTCTCATTTAAATCGTTGTAGACACCTCGTTTCTGCACCCCTCGCAAACCACCCGGTGATGATTGGGCCGCATGTTTGATTCGCGGAACGATTTGTGACAGTTCGTAAGATTATCGTCAAGTGATTTCTCAAATATTAAATGTCAACCTCTTAGTTGTCATCTACGTGCCGATACGGTCGTTTTGGCAGTAATTAGAGTACATTCGGAGTCCGGGTCAAAAACCGTCTCCATTTTCTCGATAGTTGTTAAATCCAGAGTCGAATGTTCTGAATGTTCCGGATATTTCTATTCCATATTTATCAAATTTTATCTTTTGGCAAACAATATCCTGTAATATTCAAAAGATAATCGAATTAAATCCGTCCTACCATAACTTAAACACGGAAATCTTTCTTAAAAGGAGGAAACCTCCACGGAACAGACGCAAGGCGTGCTGCGCCTCTTCCAAGAGACGCAGTGGCTGCTGCGCCTCTTCCCAGGCCCTTCTTTGCATGATTTACGTATCTTTTTTATATCTTTCCGAGATTCACTTCCAAAGAGTCTCCGAAACCCTATTCCTTCACGTGATTAGTATAAATAGGAGCTTTCGTTCCTCATATTTCTCACGCGAGTGTCCGCCCTTCTCTTCTCCCTTTGCATTCTAGACTTCGTTCTTACTAATTGGCGCCTACGTGCTTGGACTTCCGACCACGTAAGCTCGGATCTTTCCGGGTACCAGCCTCTCCGTTGCATGACCGACCAATTTGACCACTACACTCAATCAATCTAATTAATCAATCTTGTTAAATCGTTTTCCTCTCACGAGGGCACTCTTTCCTTGCGTTCGCGTCGAGCATTCACTAATCGATCTTCTTAGTCCTTCTCGTTTCGTCTACATGTAAGTCTGAGGGTGTATATTCCTTTTATTTATTGTATTTTAATTATTGTATAAAAATTGTAAGATTTATGTCGGATACACCATTAAAATCGATTTCTAAAAACCGTCTTTAAAACCTGTTTTTGCGGATTTCCGGTAGACAGACGTCGAGAAAAGACGCAGCAACCGCTGCGCCTCTTCGAAGGAGCGCAGCACCTGCTGCGCCTCTTCGTGAGGCTGCCGCAGTTCCTGCTTCTTTTCTTCTTCCTCCGTCCTCTGCAATTCGTATCAAGATTGTTCCTTTTGTTTTGTTCTTTATTTCTTCATCACGGTAATTTATGAATCATATGTGTATTGTATATAATTCATCATTTATGCTTAATTAGTCATCAAGTCCGACTTAAATCCCTTATAATTCATATTTGTGGGTTTTCGTCATTAAATTCAAGTTTCGGGTTTTAGAGGTTCAATTCGTTCATATTGAGTTTAAGGATTCGTTGTTGATATATTTTCACCTGTTTGTTCACTAATCCGTCGTCATTCATCATGTTTAGTTTAATCAGTTAATCGTTTGTTAGTTTGTTCATTAATTAACATCGACCCTTCACATAATTAATCCGTCTTATTTCCGTCTTAACCATGTTTCTTGTTTTATGACATATTCATATGTAAAATAATCCATTAATCACTTTCATCCGAGTCTAAAAATCATAATCAGTCCATTAATTTACCAATTAATATTAACGATTTGCAGTTCCGGCTTCACAGCCAGAACTCACCCTTGGAACAGACGCAAAGAATCGCTGCGCTCTTCAAAGGGCGCAGATGTCTTGTCTGCTGCTGTTCCAGTGATTTCGTCCCCAATTACGTTTACGCCTTGACGTAGTTTGTTTAGTTTACGTATTAACTAACTAATATCCG
This sequence comes from Silene latifolia, assembly GCF_048544455.1. Classification (NCBI taxonomy): domain Eukaryota; kingdom Viridiplantae; phylum Streptophyta; class Magnoliopsida; order Caryophyllales; family Caryophyllaceae; genus Silene; species Silene latifolia. Next base: position 453,354,886 of record NC_133538.1, read on the forward strand.
TATTATCACGCTAATTCCTGTTCGTTTATTTCATTAATTTTTATTCTTTTATTCCTTTTTCTCAAATTATCCGTTTTAATGGTATTTTCGACATAAATCACCTAAATCCGTTGTAATTAATGTAATTTTCATTATTGCATTCATAGTTATTGTATTTCTTTCGTTCTTTGTATGTTCTCACATATAAATCAATATTAACTTCTACTTCGACCCGATTGTTTGCTAAAATTAATTGTTCACCGACTTAGTTAAATCTCCACATGCTAGGATTAAAACTTGGATGTTGCATTGCATGCATATAACCGACGATATATCAAGTACGAATAAACTCCCTAATCATTAGTAGAGGCCGCTATCGAGGCGGGCGGGATTAGGTGTTCGATCAAAAGAGCTTCCTAATACGTACCCTCACCCCTTACTCCAGATCTCCGTGAGCACCCGTGTTCATTGGCATCCACGAGAGTCATTCTAGACATAGAATGCTAAGGGTAACGATTGCTTAGTGTTCATGTCTTTACTTTATGTCTTGACATGACATGAGGTATTCGAACGGTTCCAATTTCCCATAAAAATTGGTGGCGACTCCATACAAAATGCAAACGCTTGTTTTCGAGCCCCTTCACCAAGCGCCCCGTGGCGGCCCGCTGTCCACAGTTTGGCGACTCATTGGGGATAATACACTTACGTGTAGCCAAAAGGGTGAAACTCGAACAAGGTTAGGGAATAAGTTTGTACAAGACAATTGTCGGTTTTCATAACTCGGTCTTCCTAGACCGTTTAATTCGGCCTTCCTAGGCCCAACCCAACCCATTCGACCAATCGTCCCGTCTAAACGGTCCTAATTCTTATTTGGGCCTAAGGATGGATAGCGATTGACGTCGTCCATACCATGATGCTTACTCTTGTTTGTATCAAGGGCCTTCACTACTTGAGGAAATGGACTAGGAATCGGCCTTACTCTTGTTTGGCACGAGCCTCTCCACTGACTTCGGGTTTGATGGTTCGGTATGGCAACCTACCCTTTAAACCAAAACCCTTCTAAATGCACTCAAAGATCCCGTTATAATGCCTGTATAAATGTGTAAACCCTACGTGATCACCACTTCTAAACAAAACCATGACGAATTTTCAAAAAATCAAAACCCAAATTTCAATCAAAAATTTCGAAAAAGTAGGCCTTTAATTAGCGCAAAATCCGGTCAAAATGCTGTCCGTTTGTCAAGTCAAAATTCGGGCCACAAGCCCATTTCAAAATCTCACTTCGAGTCCACTCCTACAACTACACTACAGTTGACTAGGACACACATTTTCAAAGACCTTGTCTTTCTTCAAAACTCACTCAACACAAGTGGCACACACCCACTTCATGAGTCAAATCTTTCTTCTTTTAGCAAGTGTGATAGAATGGTCGATCGTGTTTTCATTCGTCGCCGATCTCTTGTCCAGTTTCCAAGATGCCTGGGTCAAGTGATGATACGAACCTCCAAAGAAATTCAAGAAAGTAATGATCGAATCCTAGCCGCGATAGCCCAAATGCAAATTACCCAAGAACAAACCTATGACCGCCTTGAGCTTATCGAAGGCCGTATCTTTGATGTAGAGGGAAAGTTGCCTCCCATTAAAGGTGAAGTACTACAATTTTCCGATGACGAGTCTAAAGATGAGAATCCCGTCCTAGGAACAACCGCAGCTGAGAAAAGACTCCAATACCTAGAGGAGCAATTGATGTACCTTAAGGGGGATGACATTTACAGAGAGAACAATCGTAAGTATGAAGCCGTCAATTCCAAGTTGCCAACTAACTTTAGCATGACGGATATCCCTAAGTTCAAGGGGCACGAGAACCCTTTGAACCACATCCGAGCTTTCAAGGACTACATGTCTATCAAAGGCATCAAACCCGAGATGTTCTTAAGGATCTTTCCTTCATCTCTTGACACCATCCCAAAGCAATGGTTCTACACTTTAGACCACAAAAAGGTCGCTACTTGGGAGGACGCCGCGATCGAATTCTCAAAGCAATACGCGGATAATGCCGAGATCCAAGTCAATATGCGCACTCTAGAGGTTCTTACCCAGAATGACAAGGAAGGATTCACCGACTTTCTAAGTAGGTGGAGGAAGACTAGTACTCAACTAGTAGAACGCCCGGATGAGGCCACTCTTGTGGAAAAGTTCGTGGATAATCTCAAGCCCATATATGCCAACCATTTGAGATATCAAAACATAAAGACTTTCAAGGACTTAACCGTATTAGGGACACGAATTGAAGATGACATCCGCAAAGGACTCTTGTCCAAAACGGTAGGTCGAGGATACCAAGGGTCCACAGGTCGTTCATACGGCTCTACTAGCAAGACCGACGAAGTTAACCTTCTCGAGCCATCCAAGAAAACTAGCCCACCAAGGAAATTCACAAACCTTGGGGACACATACTCCAACGCTCTAAAAAGGCTAATGAAGCAAGGCAAACTCCAACCCATTGGACCTACTCCCGAACCCGAAAGGAAATCCAAATTCTGGGACGAAAATTCCTACTGTGAATACCATAGGGGCAAGGGGCATGACACAGAAAAATGCTACAAGCTGAAACACGTGCTTCAAGACATGATTGAAGACGGTCGACTTCCAATTCCACCAGGAGGTAAGCCCAACAACACTCAGAATCCTCTTGGAGTTCTAGTGATTACAAGTGATGAATCTACCTTAGATTGCTCACACCTTATTTCTCCTACCGAAAATGAAATTCATACAATTGAAAAAGAAAGACTCTACTCTACCATCTCCCCTACCATTTCCGACTTCATCGCATGGGCAAAGAGTGTAGATAGACAAGTGTGGGAACTAGAAAACATGGTAACAACCTTGCGCAATCCCAATGCAACACCTAAAGAGCGCGTACCATTGACCTTCCCTCAAAATGCCACTATGCAAGAAGTAGTCACCGTGGTCGACAAGCTAGTCGATCAAATCATACAACTAGAAAGTGACATCATGAGGATGAGGGAACTAGCCGCAATCAATGGAGTTTGGGCCGATGACGATGAAGACGAATATCTCATTGAAAATTCTTTGGTAAAGGAAATAGTCCAAAATGGCGAAGACCAAGATGTGGATCACCTAACTCGTTCGGGTCGCCCATACCAAAGCACCACTCAAAACGGTCCAACCAACGTCATCACACCAAACGACAACGAAGATGACCCTACTGATCATTTGCTCAAGCAATTACAAAGAACCAAGGCTGATCTTTTAGTCCGCAACTAGTGGCAAGCTCATTTCCACACCGCCAAGCTTTATCCGCAAGCTTTGGCCAAATTGAATGTGGCGCATAACTCTACTCCCGAAGATGTAGTCAACTTGGTCTTCCAAGAATCACCGAAGCTAAGTAATCCCGTTACTTTCTCAGACGAAGACTTGCCACCTTTTGGCGCTAGTCACAACATTGCTCTATACATCACCGTCATCTGTCTAAAGAAGAATGTGCCAATGACCTTGGTAGATGATGGCTCCGCGGTCAATGTCATACCCCTCAAAACGGCATACAAACTAGGCATGAAAGAGTCGGACTGGACTCCTAAAAATCAAGGTGTACGTGCATATGACGGTACACGACGAAAAGTGGTAGGACTTGCTAACCTAACCATAGCAACGGGACCAATCGAGCGAAAGGTCAACTTCCAAATAGTGGACATCGAAGCTTCATTCAACATACTTCTGGGAAGGCCTTGGATTCACGCTTCCAAAGCGGTAACGTCCACCCTTCACCAAAAGATCAAGATCCCACTAAATGGCAAGGTTGTGACGATCACTTCATCACCCATCAAGGCCATAATCGAGAAGCAATCAAACAATCAAGTCCTTGCGGATCCCATATACGAACTTGGGGGCTTCCAAAGTGTGAACGTCATAGAAAGTGAGCTGGCACCCTTATACTATAATCCCTACTCCAACTTGGTGGTCAACCACATACTCAAAAACCAGGATACTTCCTGGAATGCCTTTAAACCCAATTCGGAAGAACACCTTTGCGCCATACAAGAAAGGCAACTCATCAAGAATACCACTTGGGTTAGGATACAAACCCACAGCAGAAGAAGTTCTCGAAATGCTCGCCCAAGTCCAAAACCGCAAGTATGTAGGAGTCCAAATGAGGCCATATCTCCCTACCTTGAATGGATACTTCGTTCAAGAAGGAAGTTCAGAACTCTTTCATGGATTTCCCGAACCTTGGCATTACCTCGAGAAGAAGTTAGCCGGAATCGAGATCTTTCACGATTGCTACTTCATCCCTCCGAAACGGTTCCTACCGTCAAAACCCGTCAAGCACCTTGCTTAGACGAACAAGCTGTTAGCCTCCTATTTGGAGAGGACCGATTTGTTAGGGCCGCGCGGGATGAGATCATTACTACGATACTTCAAGACGATCGCTTCAACCCCACCGCCTTGATCACGGAAATCGACACAAAGCAAAGCGAGAAAGGTGGAGGAAATCAATCAAATGGACCAACAACCAAGGAAGACTCTTCAAGCTCACCACCGGAGAAGGAGAGATGTTCAAAGAAGAACCAGAAGACGACGAGTTCGAGTCGGAGTCAGAGTCGGAGTCTAGAGAAGTCATTAGAGAGTCTACTTCTGTCGTCATCCCCACTCCCTTCGTTTCTCCTAGCTTATTTTCAAGTAGTCACGTAGTTCGGGAAATGCCCCACCATTCGTCCCTTTGCCGCCACTATCCATCGATCAGTTGGCTCATTTGTTTCAACTTTACTCAAATCTTAATATGAATAAATCGAGTTCTCGCTTACTCTTTGCGTTATCTTGAGTGCAATTCTTTTATGATGATACGAGAATGACCAAAACCCGGACTTGACCGAAATACCTCCCTACGTAGCCAAAGAAATACTACGGGAAGGGGAAGGGGGACTGTAATGAGGACACCGAACCCATCAATGTAGGAACCGAACTAGAACCCAAAGAACTTAGGATAGGGACTACCTTGAGCTCTACCGAACGGGCCGACTTCATAGACCTCCTAAATGAATTCAAAGACGTTTTCGCTTGGTCCTACAAAGACATGCCCGGGATCGACAGGGATATCGCCGAACATAGGATTCCGATTAAGCCGGTTTCAAACTGTGAAACAAAAGCTTCGACGAATGAGAACAGAATGGGCTCTAAAGATTAAGGAAGAAGTTGACAAGCAATTCAAAGCCGGGTTCATCAAAGTTTCCGAGTATTCTGACTGGGTAGCTAACATAGTACCCGTACCCAAAAAGGATGGGAGAATCCGAGTTTGTGTTGACTTTAGGGATTTGAATAAAGCAAGCCCAAAAGACGACTTCCCTCTACCTCACATTGACATATTGGTAGACAATCTGCACCACGCATTACTATCCTTCATGGATGGATATGCGGGTTACAACCAAATCAAAATGGCCATGGAAGACATGCATAAGACCGCGTTCGTCACCCAATGGGGAACTTATTGCTATACAGTAATGCCGTTCGGATTGATCAACGCCGGAGCTACATACCAACGCACCGCGACTACGCTCCCACATGACATGATGCATAAAGAAGTTGAGGTATATGTAGATGACATGATCGTCAAATCCAAGGAAAGAGAGGGACATATCGCGAACCTTCGCAAGTTCTTCGCAAGGCTACGGAAGTACAACATGAGACTCAATCCTCAGAAATGCACATTTGGGGTAACGTCTGGCAAACTCCTAGGGTACGTCGTTAGCCAACGAGGCATAGAAATAGATCCTTCCAAAATCAAAGCTCTGATCGAAATGCCACAACCTCAAACAGAAAAAGAAGTCAGGGGATTCCTAGGAAAAGTGCAATACATAAGTCGATTCATATCGAAACTTACGATGATTTGCGAGCCTATCTTCAAGAAACTCAAGAAAACAGACCACACCATGTGGGACGACGACTGTCAAAAGGCGTTCGACAGAATCAAGGAGATATTAGCTAAACCACCAGTGCTTATGCCACCACAACGAGATCAACCTCTTGGTTTATATCTCACAGTAACTGAAACTGCCATGGGTGCTATGCTAGCTCAAACCGTAGGAAGTGAAGAAAGAGCTATTTACTATCTAAGTAAGAAGTTCTTGGAATACGAGTGCAAATACTCACAACTCGAAAAGACATGCCTCGCTCTTGTGTGGGCAACAAAGAAGCTACGTCACTACATGCTTAGCTACTCTGTCAAGATATTCTCCAAAATGGATCCAGTCAAATACCTCTTCGAGAAACCCGTTCTCAACGGACGTCTGGCAAGATGGACCATGATGCTCTCAGAATTTGACCTCAAATACGTGCCACTGAAAGTAATAAAGGGTCGCGCCGTCGCCGAATTCTTCGCAGAAAATCCCATCAACGACGCACAAACCATAGATACTTGGTCATTTCCCGACGAGGATATACTTCAAACTGATGTAGACTCTTGGGATCTATACTTTGATGGAGCATCAAACCTAAGAGGATTTGGGATAGGAGTGTTGCTCATTTCTCCTGAAGGTGAGCATACACCGATCGCCGTCAAACTCGACTTCGAGGTGACAAACAACGCTGCAGAGTATGAAGCTTGTCTCATTGGACTACAAGCGGCAGTAAGCTTAGGCATCAAAAACCTCCGAGTGCACGGGGATTCGTCACTGATCATCAACCAAGTTACGGGATCCTGGAAAATCCGGTGAAAGCCTAGCACCCTATCGCCTAGGATAGACCAAGTGGCTCAATTCTTTGATCACGTAACCTACTTACACCTACCTCGAGAGGAAAATCAATTTGCAGACGCTCTTGCGAAACTTGCATCTTTGATAAACATGCCAGATCATATGATGGAAATGCCTTTGTGTATCGAACGACGGTCGGAGCCAGCGTATGTCCACCAAATTACCGATGAAGAAGAAATCGCACAAGAACCCTGGTTCCAAGCAATCCTGAATTTCAAGCTTAATGGTACCTATCCACCAGATATGGACAAAAGGGGACAACGAGCTATACGCCTACTAGCTTCCCAATACATCCTAATGCAAGGAGAATTGTACAAAAGAACACCTCTTGGTGTAGTCCTACGTTGCCTTGATCATTCACAGGCACGAAAGGTGATGGAAGAAGTCCACGATGGAGAATGCGGTCCTCACATGAGCGGACCTATGATGGCAAAGAAAATCACACGTCTAGGGTACTATTGGACCACAATGGAATCCGATTGCATCAAATATGTGAGGCATTGCCACAATCACAAATCTTCGAACGCATAAACATGTCCCTCCTTCGTTGCTCTATACGATGACATCTCCTTGGCCATTCTCCGCATGGGGAATTGACATAATTGGGAAAATAACCCCACCGAACAGAGGTCACTGTTTCATCCTAGTAGCAATTGACTATTTCACCAAGTGGGTAGAAGCGGCTTCTTACACCGCCCTTACGGCTAAAAATGTGGCAAAGTTCATACAGAACAACATCATCTGTCGATATGGTTGCCCACATGAGATCATCAGCAATAATGGGTCACACTTCCAAGCCGAAACCGAACAATTGCTAGCCAAGTACAGGATCAAGCATCATCACTCATCGCCCTATAGACCACAGACTAACGGTGCGGTAGAGGCGGCTAACAAGAATGTCGTCACAATTCTCAAGAAAATGACTGACAATTATAGAGATTGGCCAAGCAAAATACCCTTCGCTTTGTGGGGGTATCGAACATCCGTCAGGACACCCACTGGGGCTACTCCTTTCTATTTGACCTACGGCATGGAAGCCGTACAACCAGTTGAGCTAGAAATACCATCCCTGCGTATTCTACTAGAGAGTCAAATCCCGGAAGCCGATTGGAAGAAAGATAGATACGAAGAACTCATCCTCCTGGATGAGCGTAGGCTACGTGCCTTACATAATGTCCAAACATATCAAGCACGTATCAAACGAGCTTTCAACAAAAGAGTTAGGCCAAGAAACATCAAAGAAGGAGACTTAATACTCAAATCGGTTAGAGCTCTTTTACCTGTCGACCCGAGGGGAAAATTCAAGCCCAATTGGGCCGGACCATATCTAGTCAAATCCATACTCCCAGGGGGTGCGGTTAGAATCACAGACCTAGATGGGAACGAGTTCTCAAACCCCACAAATCTCGACCAACTGAAACGATACTATGCCTAGGATAGAACAGAAACGCGCCTCGCGTAAACCCACGTGTCGCTCTTGTGGCACTAAATAAACGGCCCCTGGCCTATTTGAATGTCACTATGCTCTTGCATCTTGGCAAACTTGTCATCCTCATATCATCAAACAAACTAAATTCGCACCTCCAGAGTAAGCAAAAGCTCATGCTTATTTTCTATGTTCATTACAAGCTCTTGCTTCGAACAATTATTCTTTTACATTTACTCGAACTACGCGTAAGGGTTTGATTTCGCTTTTTTAAGTGAATACGTAGGCAATCCTTCACGGGATTCAACCCACCGTCATATTTAAAATGTAAATAGAAGGACATTTGCATTGCATTTGAAATTCGACAAGGATAATAATAGAAAATACCAACGGTTTCATAACCATTTAACCTTTTTATTTCATTCATCCATTTTCTAATAAAAATAGTACGACAAATAATAAAAATAGATAGGCTAGGATTCTAAAAATCCCTCCCTTTTATTACAACAATAATAATAATAATCAAATAATAATAATAAGACTTGGGCTATTCCTCCATCTTTCCCTTGCCCTTGTCGTTCTTGTCATATTTCTTGTCACGACCTCGAGCCGGACGCTCTTGCACCACTTCGGACCTAATCACCAACGGTCTTTCTCGAGGCCCGACTCTTCCGTTCTTGCCAACCACCATCTCTGCGGCAGGAGTAGTCTTCGATTTCTTCGAAGGATGAATGACTTGAAAGCCGGCTTCTTCTTCTCCTTCGATCGAGATGCTTCTCTTTCTCTTTCTCTCCCTCGCGCACTTTGTAGTCAACGGGCTCGCGCTTCCCCAGTCTTTCGCGCTCTTCCGAAGTTGCAGCCTTTCTCCACCTCAGATAGGAATCCGACACCCACAAAGCATTGGCGGAGAAACTCAGGAACCACATGTTTCTTTGGGCCCATTTCATAGCCCACTCTCTTCGGCTCTCGGTAGTCAACGCCATAGCAGATCATGGGACAGTGTCAAGCCTAGGGATCATCTGCTTCAACCCGACTTGCCTCATCAACCTCTCAGGAAAGATGCATACCATAAACTCCAATCCAGGAATGCGCACGGACCTAGTAGGATCCAAAGAAGACACTCCGGTGACAGACTTGAGGTGCCACCACGGTACAACCCACCTGATCAAAGGGCCATCATCGCCTTGACTTGTTCTTCCAATAGTCACGGACCGAGTGAAATCCACCATGTACAACCTCGTCCTCATCGAAATCATACGGGCATGATAGGAAAGTGCATGAACAGGGGGCTCGAGCAATCGGAGCCGTTCCATAAGCCAAACCTACCAAAACAGGTATTAGACACCCGCCAAAAAAAAAAAAAAAAAAAAAAAAAAAAAAAAAAAAAAAAAAAAAAAAAAAAAAAAAAAACGAAAAGAAGAAAAAAAAAACCAAAAAGAAGAGGGTGTCTTTTACTCCGTAGGATGACGGACTCCCCTAAAATGGAAGATCGCGGTTGGATTTCCTATTATCCAAGCCCAAGATAATCTCCCTAAGCATAGGCAAGTGGGCTCTGCGCGACTCCATTTGCTCAATAAGACCCAATAGACGGGGATCACCTCGCAGTTCTTCGTCAACATGTCCCTGAAAGACATATACATGAAGCAAACAGAAGCCAAACGCTCTCCTTCTAGCAACATAAGAGACAATAGGGTCGGCCCTGTTGATGAATCGATCTATAAAATCCAACATCCGCACGCCTTTCGAAGTAACAAGACGATCCACCTCGAGTCGGGTCAGTCCAAGCAAATCTCTAAACTTGCTCTTATACCCTTGAGCAGTAGAAGGGATGGCAGGTAAATGTTCAGGGTCCCACCCGCCAATAGCAGCAATTTCCTCCGGAAAAGGACAAATATCACCTCCTGGGAACGCAAAAACATGATAATTTGGATCCCAATAATCAAGGCAAGCATCCAAGAACGGTTTTACAACCTTAATGAGTTTCAAACTCAACAAAGACCCAAGATTATAAGCACCCATATCATGCTTCTCCGTGTTCGAAAATTCATTGGTCCATTCCTTCAAGCGGATCTCCAAAGTATTCATGATGATAATTTTCTCTTGAGAATTTGTTTTGAGAATTTTGTGTGAGGCGACGAAGAAAAGACGGAAGAGTTATATAATTTAAAGCTTCATCGACGCTTCTATTTATACCAATTGCTGTTTCCAAAAAATCCGTCAGAACTGACCTGCTTGGGAACAGGCGCGACACCTGCTGCGCCTCTTCAAAGGGACGCAGCTCATGCTGCGCCTCTTCCCCAGACTCACTTATGTGATTTCCGTGTTTGGATCTTTCCTAATTCTATAACGAATAATTTCCTATTCCTACGGGATTTTATTTTGATAAATCCGAGAAATTTACCATGCTTCAGGTTTCCTAAAATTCGCGGGCACGCATTTCGAGGCGACATCGACATTTTCCGCCATTTTTATCACACTTTTATATTTAATTCTTTAATTTCAACATTTACTTAGTCATTTCATTTTCTTAAATTCTATTTTTTCCATTTTCTAACTTATAGATTTCTCTTTTTCTTTTTTTTAGGGGGTAGCCCTCCCTACCGTCCGGTCATTTCCGGCAAAATTTTTGCATTTTGGTCCTTTTGAGTCTCATTTTGCACTAATTAAAGGCCTCATGTGTATATAAAATGTATGTGTTGCGTGATTTTTTCTATGTAAATTCCGGCAGCATGACGGCGTAAACCGTTGTCTACCAAACCTGTTCAAGAACTAACTGCGGTACAAACAACACAATCCAAAGAAAAAGGCACTCGGGCCGTCGTATATACAACAAAAAGCAAATGTACAAGCAAATCGGGGGCTTGCGCCTGAACAAGGTACAAATGTATTTAGCAAATCGGGGGGCTTCGCCCCAAACAAGTCAAAAAGACCAAGTAAATCGGGGCTCGCGCCCCAAACCTAGTCCAAAAATGTTTCAAAATCGATGTACAAAAACTACACAAGCTATCATTGGCGCCCTCCACTCGGCAACCCTCGCCATAAGAGCAACGATCTCGGCATCCCGAAACTCGAGCTCCCTCGACAGGCGAGCCGTCTCCTCCCGAGCCTGGGCCAACTCTCGTCCCGACTCGCGGTCACCCTGCAAGCAGCAACGAATTGGCTCCTGTCAATCAACTCAATCAAAACTGGAAATCAAAAAAGGGAGATCGAAAAATGGGTATAAAGGTTCATACCTGACGACCTCGACCGCCGACGAGTGCCTCAATGGCCGTAGCTCGTAGCCGGTTGGCCACCCTCCATAGTGCCACGAACCGAGATGGCGCGACCTGCATTTCAAAAGAATTCTCAGTAAATTAAACAAATTCAATCAAATGTGTTCTTACACGAAAACTATGCAAAATGGGAACTCACCCTCCGAATCAGATGCTGCCAGTCATCTAGGCCAGCATCCGTCACAGCTACGTCAAAGTCACGTAACTCGGAGATCGTCGTCCTCCCGAGGCGTCGGTGTACTCGAGGGTCTCGGGGTACTCTGGGGGGCTCGATGCCCGCCGCCTCAACCTCCTGCAAAGACAAAACGACTCTCATTAATCGAGGATCCTTCGTCGTAATTTTCAAAATCAAATCAACAAGAAAAGTAAAGGATACTCACCACTACCGGCCAATAGGCCAACCTCCCGTAAAGGAACGCCGAGTAATCCTCCTCGGGAGAAGAAGGTCGTCACCACCGACACCGCCAAGTCCGCCTCCCTCTCGGCCTCGGAAGGCTCCACGAACATCGTCCTAGGAGGATCGACGGAACCGTCAACGCGCCCCGAAAGCACCGACGAGCTAACCGCTCGCCCGGATACCATACAGACCCATCGACGTCCACAACAAAAGAAATTACTCGAGCTCCTAGGACGAAGGACCTCGGCAACAAAAGGAGGCGCTCCAGCGTACTCCGCCCAAGGTCTGGGCACCCACTGCGACAATATGAAGGCAAAGGTCATTCCTATGATCAATTTAAAGCAAAGGACAAAAATATGAATAAATACAAATGGGATACTCACGCTTGCTCACCAAGGGCGTTCACATCCCGCCGGTAGACGTTGTGAGAAGAACGCTTGCTCTTCGTCCTGCACATGACCCAATCCCTCACCACGGGATAGGCCCTCTCCAACGGCTCCGTCCTCTTGGGCGCGAGGCCCGGAAAGTAGGAGTACACCCACGCCTATAAAACAAAATAGTCAATGACGATCTTCCAATCTTTGATAAAAGAAAGGAATTTACGTTGATCTAAAGGAAGGTTCATACCTCCAACAGAGCCCAGTCCGACAGGCGCCGGAGAAGTCCCCTTCTCCATCAACTCCGGACGAACCATGGCCCTCATGAAGCGGATGAGGACCGCAAAACCAGCAGATGACCCGGTCCCGCGCCCTAGGGAACTCGGTCGAAAGAAAGGGAAGAAGCTTCGTCGACAGCCTCTCACCCTTGTCTCCGAGGTAGATCGAAGACAAGAACCACCAAAGCCACGACGAGCCCTCTGCTCGGCCAGTACAAGGAGGAGGAGCCATCTCCCTCCCATCGATCACCACCGATCTGGGGTCTTCCCGCAAAGTAATCTCGAACATAGGTACTGGGTACCAAACCCGCACCGCAACAACCTTCGGCGACGTGTTCCGCCGATCAACCTCCTCGCCTCGGCCGAATCCGCCCTCATGCCGCCTCTCCGACCACGTCATCTCCTCGGTCCCCACACGGCACCGAAACCATGCCGTAATCCTCCAAGGTGACCCCCACCTCACCAAAAGGCAGGTGAAACGTGGAAGTCGTGTCCCAGAATCGATCCAAGAAAGCGCGGACCAGGCTAAGGTTGGCCCGCAACTTCCTCTTCACGATATCCCTCCAGGACCAACCAGAGGACCAAACGCTCCACGCTCAATCATGGCCCTCTCCTCCTCCGACAGCCGCTCGTAATGCTCCATCGCTGTCGTATAACCCGAGAACGACCTGATGTTCCCGGCCTCCTATTATGATTTGAAACAAAGCTATCTTTAGTTTTGAAATAAATTTAAAAGAGATTTGAACAAAATAGAAAAGGATAGGTAATGAGTTAGGGAATTCCTATTTACCAAGCTCTTCACCGTCTCCGGGACAAGTGACCCTCTGCAGCCCACACAAGGTGCCTACTCTCCCGTGTCTCACCCACGCAGAGCACCTCTCGGTGGCGACCTCCTCATCCGAGATGGGCCCGTCTCGAATCTCCTCCTCATCGCCACCTCCTCCTCGGGAACCTCCTCTGCAGCAGCCCATCACCACGGGTGAAGGCCTGCTCCAAAGCCTCCTCAACAACAGCGGCATCTACATCCAGGGGATCTCTCCCGGAAGTAGAAGCATCGTCACCTGCAACGATTAAAGCAAATCCAGGCCGCATCACATGATGACAAGCCTTTGTTAAGTAGTATTTCGAGCCTTCAAGGCCCTAAATCGCCCCTTTCCGGCCATCCTTGGCCATATTCCCACCAAATCAATCACTCATGTGATGAATAGGGTCAAGTCAAGTCCGAGTCAAGACCTAGTTCCGAGTTCGAGTCGAAAATTCGGCAGCATTTCGCTATAACGGCGATTATGCCCTAAAAGGTGTCCTGCAAAAGTTGTCACAAACCAAACTTCCGAGATGGTAGAAAGTTTACCCATCATCCAAGGGTCCCAAATATCAAATTTCATCACAAATGGGCAATCCTAAGGCCATTTTCAAGCAATTTATGATCTAGTCAGAAACTGTCTCAAAATTCGCTCAAGGGCTCAAAACTTGATGAAAATTCGAAGTAAATACATGGTTATGTTCCTAACATTGCCTACTATCCGTTTCTAGTATCAATTTGGCATGACAAATCCATTTGGGGGAAAAGCCCCAAATTTTCGAGCAAAAGGGTCGAAAACCCTAATGTTCGCGGCTCAAAATTCGACAAATGTGGAAGATTAACGCAAGATTAAAGCACATACCTCGATTAGTCATATTCCAAGCAAGCTTTTGAATCCAACCTCGACGAAAAGGGTGAAGATTTGAGAGAGAAATTGCAAATTTTGTGTTTCGAAATAATGAAAACAATCCTTCTGATTTCGCGTTTTTACGCAGGAATTGCCAAATTGGGGAACAGACGCAGCAGGTGCTGCGCCTCTTCGAAGAGACGCGGCTCTTGCTGCGCCTCTTCCTTTGTTTCCCTCCATGTGGATTTTCAAAAATCCGTTATGAGTTCGTTATTCGTGGGCCCATCTTTGGTGCGCCTCTTCCTCGATGACATTTTGTCACTTTGGTCCGTTTCGACGATTCCCTTTCGTTCCGGCCCGCATTTTATCCCGCGCAGCAGTATTTCGCAGTATTGCTCAACCATTTTATCCGGCGCAGTAGTATTTTGCAGTACTGCTCACTCAAGACTTTCTTTTACGACGATTAAGATGTTCCTAGTCGTCAAATCATTTTACCCGTGAGAGTATTTTTGCAAGATCGCTCATTCAAGGTTTCCCCGACGATCAAGACGTTCCTAGTCGTCGATATGTTCCCCCAACAAGAGTTTGCTTGAGACCGACGCAAGCAGATTCAACTTCCAAATTTCGCCAGAGTTCGCTTGAGACCGACGCAAGCAGATTCAACTTCCAAATTTCGCCAGAGTTCGCTTGAGACCGACGCAAGCAGATTCCCCCAGCAGTTTCTACTGACGTCCTGCTGTTTTCAATATCTCTTATTCCCCGCGAAGTTCGATTAAGACTCAGGTATGATCTCTTCTTATGGCTGGCGAGCTTCCCTACGTAGTCTAATGGACTTTAAACGACCCTCCCCGATAGTCGACAGACTCTAAAATGTTCCCGACGATAGGTCCTTGGCTCAGACCCCTTGAGCCGCCTCGCGTCGCCATAGTCGTCAGGTTGTAATCTTCGATTGACCTGATGGCTATACTTTGACTTTCGCCTTGTCCAAGCCTCGGTCAAAGTGGGGGCTCAGAGACACCTCGTTTCCGCACCCCTCGCAAACCACCCGGTGATGATTGGGCCGCATGTTTGATTCGCGGAACGATTTGTGACAGTTCGTAAGATTATCGTCAAGTGATTGCTCAAATATTAAATGTCAACCTCTTAGTTGTCATCTACGTGCCGATACGGTCGTTTTGACAGTAATTAGAGTACATTCGGAGTCCGGTCAAAAACCGTCTCCATTTTCTCGATAGCCGTTAAATCCCGAGTCGAATGTTCTGAATGTTCCGATATTTCTATTCCATATTTATCAAATTTTATCTTTTGGCAAACAATATCCCGTAATATTCAAAAGATAATCGAATTAAATCCGTCCTACCATAACTTAAACACGGAAATCTTTCTTAAAAAGGAGGAAACCTCCTGGGAACAGACGCAGCAGGTGCTGCGCCTCTTCCAAGAGACGCAGTGGCTGCTGCGCCTTCCCAGCCCTTCTTTGCATGATTTACGTATCTTTTTTATATCTTTCCGAGATTCACTTCCAAAGAGTCTCCGAAACCCTATTCCTTCACGTGATTAGTATAAATAGGAGCTTTCGTTCCTCATATTTCTCACGCGAGTGTCCGCCCTTCTCTTCTCCCTTTGCATTCTAGACTTCGTTCTTACTAATTGGCGCCTACGTGCTTGGACTTCCGACCACGTAAGCTCGGATCTTTCCGGGTACCAGCCTCTCCGTTGCATGACCGACCAATTTGACCACTACACTCAATCAATCTAATTAATCAATCTTGTTAAATCGTTTTCCTCTCACGAGGGCACTCTTTCCTTGCGTTCGCGTCGAGCATTCACTAATCGATCTTCTTAGTCCTTCTCGTTTCGTCTACATGTAAGTCTGAGGGTGTATATTCCTTTTATTTATTGTATTTTAATTATTGTATAACAATTGTAAGATTTATGTCGGATACACCATTAAAATCGATTTCTAAAAACCGTCTTTAAAACCTGTTTTTGCGGATTTCCAGTAGACAGACGTCGAGAAAAGACGCAGCAACCGCTGCGCCTCTTCGAAGGAGCGCAGCACCTGCTGCGCCTCTTCGTGAGGCTGCCGCAGTTCCTGCTTCTTTTCTTCTTCCTCCGTCCTCTGCAATTCGTATCAAGATTGTTCCTTTTGTTTTGTTCTTTATTTCTTCATCACGGTAATTTATGAATCATATGTGTATTGTATATAATTCGTCATTCATGCTTAATTAGTCATCAAGTCCGACTTAAATCCCTTATAATTCATATTTGCGGGTTTTCGTCATTAAATTCAAGTTTCGGGTTTTAGAGGTTCAATTCGTTCATATTGAGTTTCTGGGATTCGTTGTTGATATATTTTCACCTGTTTGTTCACTAATCCGTCGTCATTCATCATGTTTAGTTTAATCAGTTAATCGTTTGTTAGTTTGTTCATTAATTAACATCGACCCTTCACATAATTAATCCGTCTTATTTCCGTCTTAACCATGTTTTACTGTTTTATGACATATTCATATGTAAAATAATCCATTAATCACTTTCATCCGAGTCTAAAAATCATAATCAGTCCATTAATTTACCAATTAATATTAACGATTTGCAGTTCCGGCTTCACAGCCAGAACTCACCCTTGGAACAGACGCAGCAACTGCTGCGCCTCTTCCAAAGGGCGCAGTGTCTGCTGCGCCTGTTCCAGGGTGATTTCTGTCCCTGAATTACGTTTCTGCCTTGACGTAGTTTGTTTAGTTTACGTATTAACTAACTAATATCCGTATTATCACGCTAATTCCTGTTCGTTTATTTCATTAATTTTTATTCTTTTATTCCTTTTTCTCAAATTATCCGTTTTAATGGTATTTTCGACATAAATCACCTAAATCCGTTGTAATTAATGTAATTTTCATTATTGCATTCATAGTTATTGTATTTCTTTCGTTCTTTGTATGTTCTCACATATAAATCAATATTAACTTCTACTTCGACCCGATTGTTTGCTAAAATTAATTGTTCACCGACTTAGTTAAATCTCCACATGCTAGGATTAAAACTTGGATGTTGCATTGCATGCATATAACCGACGATATATCAAGTACGAATAAACTCCCTAATCATTAGTAGAGGCCGCTATTGAGGCGGGCGGGATTAGGTGTTCGATCAAAAGAGCTTCCTAATACGTACCCTCACCCCTTACTCCAGATCTCCGTGAGCACCCGTGTTCATTGGCATCCACGAGAGTCATTCTAGACATAGAATGCTAAGGGTAACGATTGCTTAGTGTTCATGTCTTTACTTTATGTCTTGACATGACATGAGGTATTCGAACGGTTCCAATTTCCCATAAAAATTGGTGGCGACTCCATACAAAATGCAAACGCTTGTTTTCGAGCCCCTTCACCAAGCGCCCCCGTGGGCGGCCCGCTGTCCACAATCGTATTAATAATTTTACATAATTCCAACTACACCGATCACAAGAGTCGCATATGTTTTCAAATTAATAATCCACGAAAAATCTTGATGTTTCAATATTAAATAATAAGTTTTGCAAACTGACCCAAGTTTTGGACCAATAGCTGTCACATGTTTGTTTGGACCAACTAAGTTGTAAAATTCTTTAAAAATGGAATTCTTATACTTTAGACCTAATTATTTTTCCCCTGTGTTTTAATTCTCCGTGTGTTATAAAAAATAATATGAATCAAATTTTAATTGAACGGTTATTTATTCGTGACCTTTGAAAGTTACAACGTAAATCAAAACATTTAAAATGTGTGTTCTAAGTTGAGTCTTCATACAATTGTTTGATTAATTCACGAGCTTTAGTAATGTGAAATTTATAATGTCCTTATATGACGATAGTAGCACGCATGTTCAGTAGTTACGTATCTAACCAGTGATAAAATTTAAGGTTTAAATTGATAACATTGTTGGCATGATAGTATGAGTAAAATTGAATAGCTTAAATTGATTTTAATCAAGGGTGAAATATTTCATACGAGTCCAGTTGTTTGCATATTTTATATACATTTGGCATGTTGTAATATCTCTGGTGTGTTCCTCGTATTGCGTAATGGTCGGATATATATAAATATAAAACTATATTGTCACATCTTAGTAAAAATTGATGGTATTAAAAGTAATTTGATTGTTCTAATATAACCGCATGAATAATATAATAATCATGTTTAAATGTTTACACATGGATGGTAGTAAGGATTATGTCTAAATGTTCCCACATGTAGGATGTCATCTGAGTTTTAAAGACTTTCATGTGAGTTGTGTGCCTAAAGTTGTACTTATTACTTTCATTGAATTAAATTATTTCAATTGAACCTAAAACCTATAACATGATAATAAACCGTGTTGTTATTCATTATTGAATATGTTTGTTATTATATTGTCATAAAATGCTAAAACGATTTTTGCAATTTCAGCACGACATTTGACATATCTATATTCTCGAGTCGTTATTATCGATTATATTTTAATAAAGATTGTTTATGATAATTATATTAGCAATTATAATAAGATAAACCTTTTTATGATTCACATGATATGCATTGGTTTAAATGATAGTCGTTATAGTTACGTTTAATTGAGCCGTGGATATAATTGAGTAAAGAAGTGCAACTAAAATCCTAATGTTGAAGTAATAGTCGTTCATTAATAAAGATAGGACTGAATTGAATAAGATGAACCGGTAAATTACAATATGTGAGTCGACACCTAAGCTTGTTTTGTTTAAAGTAGTTGAATTAAGTTTATCTGATTTTGGGTTTTGTAGTAAGCTGTAAATGGATTCTATGGACGGCTCTGTTATAAGATTATGTTAAGAAAATTATTCACCGTACAACATGAAAGTAAAAGTTTTGGAAATGAAGTTAGATTTTGTCGTGTGAGTATAAATTCGGAATGAGATTTCCAGCCAGTGTCTGATTGTATGGTTTCATGATATTTGCTAGTCTGGAGTAATGAAAATAGAACGGAGTCACAAGTAGTGGGTTAACTTAGTCATGTTGTTCGTTCCTATAGCGAGTTGGTGGGTTGTGGTTAGTTACGAATGTCAAAACGGGAAACGTAATGTGGTGATTTAAGTGAATTCGGTGTTAACACGGTATGTTGATAGTAGCATGATAGGTAAGGAATATTTGAAAAATTGGTGTAGTTAAATACATTAATCTTTTATGTCAGTGTGTTGGGTGCAGTTTAAATATATTCAATACCAAGAACGAAATTTTACGTATCATAGTCTTGCATGTTAACTTTCCAATATCGCTGTTTAATCGCTTGTGTGACTCGACCAATAAGTTTATAAAATTTGCCAATCAATGTGCATTCGTCCTTCATGAATAAAATACCAAACCCAATCGTTATGAGGATTGAAAATATTTCTAAGATGATATGTACTGCGAAGCTGGTTGTCTTCACTTTATTGAGGATTCTGTGTCTTGACCTAAATCGGTACATTTAAGTAAATGAAAGTCAGACTGGACCTATTAGGTATAAATTTTCATAAATCGATTTATCAAGTGATGACCCTAATTCTTTTCTTATGTGATTGATTGATCCCCTATGTCTCTAAGGTGTGAGATTACAACGATTGGTAAAATGGATAATTACTAATGATTTTAACTGGTAACGGTAGCTTCCTTGAGAGAGCTTGTATGTGGATTGTCTTTGGTAGGGATTAGTTAACTTGAGCGTGAGTTGTGAATCTTTTATCCTCTTCCAGTTGTTAGCAGTAGATTGAGAACTTTAGTTATAATAATGAAGGTTACGAGGACGTAACCATGTTTTTAGTTGGGGAGGATTGTAAAATCTTGATGCTTAATTTGCACTTGTTTGTAGGTTATAGTTGACCAAGTTGACCTTTAGTTGTGGGGTACCTATGCGGAGGAGTTCGATATGTTTTGTTCCTACTTCGGTTAGTTAATTGATGTGTAAAAGGAGAGTGTGATTAAACTACTGGTAATGTGTTATGAGTTAGCCTATGAGCTGAGTTATGGTTACGGGAGATACGTTGCGGTCCAGTGCGACCATGGTTAATGAGTTTATGTTGAGTTTGAGATCGGAATTGAGATGGAAAGATGATGGTGTTCTCAGATGATTATATAGTGTTATACATTTGTGTTCGCAGGTAGTTATTAGTTGTAGTTAATTGGATTAAGGAAAAGATGAGTTAAACTTCGGGACGAAGTTTATTTTTAGGAGGGCAGAATGTAACATTCCGTATTTGTTACGTTTAATTGATGAGTCAAAAGTGTGTTAACCGTGTTAGAATTGCGTGACGTCCGTAAGTACAATATACAATACCTTTCTGTTGTTGAGTATGGGAGCGAACTTCGGGACGAAGTTCATTTTAAGGGGGGAAGACTGTAATACCCCGTATTTTTATATAATAAATTAAACGGATATTATTGAATTAAACGGATATTATTAAACGGATATTATTATATATTAATTATTATACATTTTATATTACTAATTAAGGCGGGATAATTGCTGAGTCGATAATTACGTAAGTTATTTTAATTAACCGCGTTGTATCGATATAAGTTAATTGTGACGGGTTTATATGGAATTCGAAATGTGAGTCTAACCTTTCTCGACCTATCATATTTTGACAACACATCGCACCTACCTAACATCCTACACTCTACTTTTATTAAAATATATCTTTATTATATATATTATTATTATTCTAATATTATTATTACATCATTACTACAACACACCATGCTTCCTTTTTCTTTCTTTACACTCCTTTTCCTGCAAACAACACATGGGCTTGTCCCTACTCCTTTCTTCTTCATCAACACCAAATCTGAGCTTTCACGCATAGAGAGAGAGAGAGAGTGGTCGTGGGTGGCTGACGGCACTGCAAGGAAGAGCTAGGGGTGATTGGCGACGACCTAGGGTGGCCGTGGTGACCGTTGTGGTGGCGGAAAGGTAAGCAATTCACCCATCTCCTCTGTTTCAGTTTTGATGTCGGGTTTTTGGTTGGGGTTGCGTGTCTTAGGGAGGGGATAAGGGTGGTTGGTGTCGGGGTAATGGTGTTGGGTGGTCTGAGTCGCCCCTATTGGTGGCGGTCAGGTGGGCTTTAGGTGGTAGTGGTGGCAGTAATAGGCGGCATCGACATAGGGGGTAACAAACGAGTTTAAATGCAGTTTTCAGGCGAGTTAGACGAGTAGTGTTGGGGTGGCACCACCGTGGACTCGGGGAGGTCGAAATGGTGGTGCCACGGTGTCGTGTTTGGGGGCGACGGCAAGCATAGCCGTGGTGGTTTGACAGGAGTTCAGTGATGGTTGCGGTGGTGGTGAGAGGAGAAACAGAGGCGTTGGGTGAGGCTCGGGGTTGAACCAGGCCAGTTGACGGCCGCGGTTCACCTCGCCGGCGGGAGTCGACCCCAGTGGGGGTGGTTGTTGGTGGCTGGGTTGAAGTGGGGACCACGGCTGGTGGTTGTCGCGGTGGTTCAGGCGGCGGTTTAACGGTGTGGGCGTGAGTGAAGTGTGAGTGTAAGAGTTGGGTTATTCGATTTGTTTTGAAGCGGGTTTTATTAGTTAATCATTATAATTCGTTAATCGGTCGTACTTTTAATTAATTAATTTAATTCCCGAGTTGATTAAAATAATTGAAGACGGGTTTAAGTCGGGTTGTTTAAGTTGTTCGTTCGATTCGGGTTTCTTAAATCATTTAATTCATTAAATTAGTTATTTAATTTAATTCCCGAGTTTTTAAATAATTAAAGACAGATTTTGAGTCGGGTGTCGAGTTATTCAAATGATTGATTCGGGTTTTTATTAAATCGCAGAATTCGTTTAATCCTTTAATTATCATTTGATTTGAGTTCCGAGTTATTAAAATAAAATAATAATTAATCATAATTAATTATTCTGAGTCGGGTTTGTTTAATAGAAAAGTTACTATATCGGGAAAGCTTCTATTTTGGAAGATTGCCATATTTAGTAGTTAGTAATTATAAATATTATAATTGTTTTAGGTGACGGATTCGTGAAGGATCGATAATCAGATTCGTTGCTTTATTTCTGGATTGCTTAACTGCTTAATTGGAATTGCTGGCACTTTGAGGTAGGGAAATACACTTACTCTATTATCGTTGCTGAATTGTGTTGACTGGATTCCTGGTTGTTGATTTACGTTATCATTTATATTCGGAAAGGTGATTGACTGATTTGATCGTATTGAGTATGATATCACAACATCGGGTAACTGGCATGATTTTTATGATTCATCAGTTCATTGATTTATATATATATAATGTTGCATCAATTTCTTTTGAGCATTCATATGCATTGGAGATGGAGGATGTTGTGGTGATGCGGTGTGATGATGACGATGTTGTGATAAGGCCCAGGCGGGTTCTGCAGGACCTGCCCTGGATAACCTCAGCTGTTGAGCTGGTATATCGACGACGGTCGATTGATAGTCTGCCGGGGATCGGTATGGCTGGGCGTTTCGGGGATGTGTGTGATGGAGTTGTGACAGAGATGGAGGTGACGGAGGAACATGCATATCATATTTTATTGTTTCATTGTTTTCCCTACTCAACCTCGTGGTTGACCCTGTGTATTCGTGAACACCTGTGATGAACCGTTTTATGGGGAGCAGACTTGACAGGTTTAAGAGATAGAACGGGAGCTGGATGGGCGTGAGACATTGGATCAGACGACTTAGTAGCTAGGTCATCATCTAGAAGACTTTCACTTTTAATTATGTCAGTTCTTGTAATTTGAGTTGAAAAGAGTATTTGTAATAATTAAGTTAAAATATTACATAAATTGCCTTGGAGTTTAATTAGTTATTCACTACCTCGGGAAACCGAGATGGTAACAGTCCGTTTTATTAGGGAATGTCTTGACGAGGACTTCTTTTATAAACCGGGGTGTTACAGTCGGTCCAGCTGACGCGGAGCTAATACTGACAGAAATTCACGAAGGCATCTGCGGCCACCACATGGGGGCAAGAACACTAGCCCATAAAGCTCTCCGAGCCGGCTACTTCTGGCCCACCATGCTTGCGGATTCCAGAGCCAAGACCAAAAAGTGCAACAACTGTCAAATGCATGCTCCGGTGATACATGCACCATCCCGAGACCTGCAGCCGATACTTAATCCCCTTCCTTTCGCACAGTGGGGGATGGATCTACTAGGGCCATTTCCAACGGCATCTGGCGGAAGAAAGTTCTTGATTGTCGCCGTTGACTACTTCACCAAATGGGTTGAAGCTGTAGCAGTACCTGCAAAGACGACGGCAGCCGTAAGAAAGGTAATCTGGGAAAATGTCATAACTCGTTTTGGGTTACCCCAAGTCATGGTATTCGACCACGGCCGAGAGTTTTGGAGTGACACAATAATGAGCTGGCTGGAAGAACTCGGTATCAAATTTGCATACTCCTCCGTCTGTCACCCACAGAGCAATGGACAGGCGGAGGCGGCAAATAAAACAATCCTCAACGGTTTGAAGAAGACAGTTGAAGACCTAAAGGGAAGATGGGCCGATGAACTACCCGGCGTCCTGTGGTCCCTGCGAACCACGGAGAAAGAAGCAACGGGGTACAGCCCGTTCCACTTAGTCTACGGGTCCGAAGCAGTCCTGCCAATTGAAGCAACGGTGCCGACATTCAGAACGGCCACCTTTAACCCGGTTGAAAATGATGAAGGCTTAAGAACCTCCCTAGACCTGGTTGAAGAAAGCCGAGATACAGCACGCCTCAACTTGGCGGTATACCAAAACCGAATGAGAAGAGCTTACAACCGAAGAGTCCACAAAAGGGACTTGAAAGTAGGAGATCTAGTCCTAAGAAAGTCGGCCGCCACCAACAAAGGAAACATTCATGGTAAACTAACGGCCAACTGGCAGGGTCCCTACAAAGTGGTTGAAGAAATGAGGCCGGGTACATACCGGCTGACCGACATGGAGGGTGTGCCTCTGATGAGCCATTGGAACACTGAAAATCTCAGGAAATACTTTGTGTAGCGGCGGAGGTGTCCAAAACAATTGTTGGCACCCCA
This sequence comes from Silene latifolia, assembly GCF_048544455.1. NCBI lineage: Eukaryota > Viridiplantae > Streptophyta > Magnoliopsida > Caryophyllales > Caryophyllaceae > Silene > Silene latifolia. The sequence continues at coordinate 453,379,062 of NC_133538.1, forward strand.
ACGCATGTTTACATCTAATGAAGAATCACCCAATTTTTCCATCAAAGTGTTTATCCCCTCCGCAGTCATATCGAGGTAGACGCCACGACCCAAGCCGGGCAGTCACCCCAAGAACGCTGTCGCGCCGTAACCCCTAGTCGCCTCGGCCCGCCGAAGGCCTGGCAGGGGACACAACGGTCGATACGCCAAAGAATGCTTTGTCGCGCCAGTAACCCCTAGTCGCCTCGGCCCGCCGAAGGCTGGCGGGGGGGACACAACGGTCGATACGCCAAAGAATGCTGTCGCGCCGTAACCCCTAGTCGCCTCGGCCCGCCGAAGGCCTGGCAGGGGACACAACGGTCGATACGCCAAAGAATGCTGTCGCGCCGTAACCCCTAGTCGCCTCGGCCCGCCGAAGGCCTGGCAGGGGACACAACGGTCGATACGCCAAAGAACGCTGTCGCGCCGTAACCCCTAGTCGCCTCGGTCAACCGAAGGCCTGGCAGGGGACACAACGGTCGATACGCCAATATACGCTGTCGCGCCGTAACTCCTAGTCGCCTCGGTCAACCGAAGGCCTGGCAGGGGACACAACGGCGGTTGGGAAGCGCAAATCCGACGCCTCGGCTAGACCGAGAGTGAAAGAGGAAGCGACCAACACACTAACATGTACGAGAAAAAGACGTTAAACGCAGTTGAGATACGCATTCTAGCTGCCTCGGCTAAGCCGAAGGTAAAAATAAAAAAGCGCTCAATTAATAACGCAAGAAGACAAGAAAAGATCTCGGCCAAGCCAGAGGCAAAACAAGCAAACTTTCATTAATGATAACAGATTACAAACGAGAAGAATGCAGACGACGGCCGTCCCCATAGGGATAAGCCAAAACACAACCTACCAAAGTTGTACAAAATACAAGGGAAAGAAAGGCAAAAGGTTACAGACATGATCATTTGAGGCGCCAAAAGATGGCAGGGAGGAAAGGCTCAATAGTTAGCCCCTGAACAGCTACAGCTATCCGAGATGCCGGGTGAGTCTGGTGACGACCGCCCGTCTCCCTATGCTAGTTGCTGCCCTCCATCGGCAGCAGCAGCATCATCAGTAGCAGCATCACCTTCGGTGGCCGGACCAGAGGAGGGCTCGTCATTCTCACGTGCCTTTAGCCTCTCAGCCTCCCCTTCGGCCTCTTTCACCTTTGCATCGTAGGCCGCCTTGGCCTCGGCTATCTGAGCCGCCTCCGCCTTTTCCGCAGCCGCTTTTTCCGCGGCTTCGGCCATCTCATCCAGAAGTTGTTTAAATTTTGCCCACGGGAAGGAGCCTTCAGGAATGAGCTTCTTAATTGCCTCCCTAGTCGCTTCCTCGGCCTGATCCCGGAATTGAGCGCACATGTTAGGCATGATCTCGGTTTAAAGCACCTCAATATCTTTCTCCCTTTGGGCAAGGATATCCCTCGTATCCCTATGAGCCTCCGACTGGGACAAATACAGATCTTTCCATTCGTCCCTCTTGGCAACAACGGCGTCATAACCGCCCTTATACTGTCCCGCTCCTCCAAAGAATCGGGTAGAGGTGGCATCGCAAGACCTCAACTTTGGCCCTCTCGGCCGCAGAGCGTTTCTCGCCTTCCTCCGCACGCTTCCGAGCAGCAAGGAGGTCAAGCTTAGCCTTCCCGCTTCTCCCTTTGCGGGGAAAGATCAAGCTTAAGCCGTTCGATCAATGGCCCACTTGGCCATGACCTTTTCTTGCTCCATAATGTAGGAGCCGGCTAGTTGAGTCCACTTCGCCAACCCCTTGTGTATTCTTGTACCCTCCGCCACAAGCTCGGCGGGGAAATCTTCTCCGAGTAAGGAGTCAACGGTGACATTCCTATCACCCGCGTTTTCAGGATGCTTCTCTAATTGTCGTTCGGTGAGAACGACGGCCGCCGACGGCGGATCTACAAAAATTCACACAAATAAGATCCATGTCAACATTCATTGACACATCAGAGAGTCTGTCATCGGGAATGCATAATGAACCAGCTAAGTCTGAACCACAGGTTAGGTCCGTACCAGTCTGGACCCTCTTAGATGGAGGACCGGGTGAATCATTCTTTTCCCCGGCAACGGTAGAAGCCGGCAGTGGCTCTTTTCTCTTCTTTGGAGGAGGAGGGCCCTTCGCAACGGTCACCACCTCCTCGGAGACATCGATGACCTCCACATGCTCCTTCTGGGCCGTTGGGGTTGAAGAGGGAGTTGGGATTGACGCCGTCGCCAACCTGGACGCGCCTTTGATTTTCTCTTCGCACGCCTCCGAGAACCCGTGCTTGAGCCGCCGCGGATCCAAAGGCCTTCACCTTTATCCATAAGTTCGTTGGGAGCCAGTCTATGATCGCGCGCGTCAGCCTGAGGGTGCCGCTCAATGACGTTCCCGTCCTTATCAACCCCTAACCTCTTCAAGGTCCTCTCAGACAGATCCTGGCCAAACCGGTCTGCAAGAAACCAGACAAGAGTTACATAAAAGAAGTAAAACAAAGCTCTAAAAACAGGAGCGTAACAGGCAAAGATGGGCCTCACACCGACCCTACTCACCCTGGTTGAGGGCCGGTATGAGGCCGACGCGGCAAAGCAGCTCATCCTGAAGAATAATCTGAGTCGGGGGCACCCATCCCTTCTCAAAGATCAAACAACAGACGCCCGCTCCTCGTCCGCACCAAGAGGAACCCTACTGGCATCCATCTTGAGCTTACTCTGGGAGACCCATTTTTCACGCTCCCTCTTACTCTCGCACCGTAATTTGACTTGGTGCTGGAAGGACCGGGGCAGCGGATAGTCATCCGGCACTTCGACATACACCCACCGCCCCTTCCAGTCCTTGCAGGAAGAAAGCTTATCAATGTAGAGGACGCCCGGCTCCATCTGCACGCTGTACCACCCCACCTTACCGGGGGTCGATGCCCGAAGATGATGAAGCCGGCGGAATAAGGTAACTGTAGGTACCTCCCCCTTAAAAAGACAGAGCCACACGAAGCCAACTATCGTCCTAATGGCCAACGGATGCAGTTGAGCCACGGCGACGTTCATAGATTTGATGATGGCCGTGACGTATTTATTCAAAGGAAATCGGAGCCCATACTCCAGGTGCCTGATATATACGCCGATATGACCCGGAGGAGGGCAACAGACGCCCGACCCTCCCCCTGGGGATAACAATTTTGTACCCCTCACCGAAGTAGAAATGACCCTCGAAAAGAGTTCCACCGGAACAACTGGCGAATTTATTGGTCCAGGCACGGTCAGGACCAGTCATGCAGGCCTCGCCGTGATCCAGGATATGCGGCCTCTCTTCACCAGAAGGAATCCTTTCCTCACAGTCATCATCATCCTCCCAACCCTCCAAAGCATCTGGATCGACTTCGGGAGACGGAGACCTAGGGCCCCCAAACCTTATCGGGATGGCGTTTAGTATCTCCTCCTCATCAAGACGCGACGGGAACCCCCAAGACAAAGCTTACTAGGTCCTAGACCAAAGAGAAGACATGTTTACAACAAAACTTACAAGTTAAAAAGAGAAAATTTGTTTGTTTACCTTGAAGAAAAAAGCTACGCCGGAGTAATGATTCTGAATGCTAGAGAGAAGTTTCGTCAAAGAGGGCTAGAAAGAAGAAAATTTTTGAGAAAATGAAATTGGTGCCCAATTTCAGGGATTAACTGCCCTATTTATAGGGGAAAGCCCATGAAGAAGGACCAATCAGGGCACAGCCCATGAAACGCCACCAATCAAAGAAAGACACGTGTCGGACATGCAACCACGGAATGTCAATCGTTGCAACAGTTGACCGTCAATCAATGCAACAGTGACCAAGCGTCTTCAACACGCTCCTTCAAGTCTCTCTGCCCATTCATCTTCCTCAACAAACTCCTAAGTATCTGTTCTCTGTCGGCCACCCGATCAACCAAGTTTGTCAACACCGGCTGGGGGCAATCAAAAACACACGGCGCTCACAACCTCGGTCTCGGCCGGCACCACTTTCTTTTCCACACCTGATGCCCATTACACATCCATGTGGAGGGGGGATATGGTATGGCCTAAGCAGAGCCATGCCGAGGAAGAAGAAGCCCGGGCAGAAATTTTTACTTGCGCAGAATATACGCTCAACATACATCGGAGCCCATACCACGGCATAGACTACGCCGGGGGCAAATTGATGGGGCATATTCTGCACCCGCTGACTAGTCAACATATTGAGCAAGGTCAAAGATATCCGCAGCAAGTCAACGGCTTAGACACGCCTGACGCGCGAGCTGTCGGCTGTCTCTTGGGTCCCGGGGGGCAACCGCCCGCCGAGGCACACATCCGCGAACTCATATCCAAGACCCCTCGGCATGGAGTCAACAGGGCCCGCCGGCCTGCCATGGGTCCCTCGGCCGAGGGGTAGATCAGTCTTTCCACCTGCTAGCCACTTGGCCACTTGGCCACTACGTGACAAAAGGTGAAAGTCTATAAATACTCCTCAACTCTCATTGAGGAGGGGATCCACAATTCAACCTAAGAATCACTATTCATCTGGTAATACCTTCCTTATCTCTCTACAATACATACTTCGCCAAGTAACAACAACTTACCTCTCTAAGTTACTGACTTGAGCGTCGGAGTGAGTTCGCTCGGTCCAAAGCCGAGCCCTCAGTTTGTTCACTGTTTCAGGAGACCGAAAGGAGAAGCCAACCAAAGACGTCATTCTACAAGCACGGGTGGTAACAAATAACTGCTCTGGAATTACACCCGGAACAAGCTAATTAGTGTAAATGATGGATTTGTTGTTGGTTGCTTAGCATATTGTGTCGATGGTGGTGGCCGGCGACGGTAGTAACGCCGGTGACGGAGGGAGTGGTGGTAGAAATGCCGGTGTTGTTCGATGGTGGTTTAGCATTATAGTGGAAACAGATGGACAGTGTATGTGCAAGTACAACAAGAACTACATGTACTACGTTGAGTACTGTTTATGTACTAGATTTAAAAAAAGAAAAAACTCATTCACATTGTAGTATAGTAGTATAGTAAATCAAAGTGTACGGTAAATCAATTGAATTGCACCACCAAGCCAACACCATGACCCACGCACCACTGCTACTCCACCGCCGGCTCGTCACCCATTGCCGACCCACCACTCCTATCCCACTGGGGAGGTCTGGTCGACCGGCCATGTGCCTCCCCGTCGGCGACCAGTGCAACCAACCGCCGTTATCGTAAACCCCACGACACTACCCTAACCCACCCACCACTGATACCAACCGTCGGCGAGCCACCGTCGGCCACTCACTAGGTTGGCGAACTCCCTCTCCCAACGTGGTCATGAGTAATCGGAAATAGGGTGATGTGAAATTAAAGGGAAAATGGAGGTGTGAAGTTAGAGAGAATACATTAGGGAGAAATTAGAGAGAGAGAGAAAAAACGAGGGGTAATGTGAAGGGTATAATTGTCAATAATGTACTGAGATGAGTAAAATGTGTACTGCGAAAATCAGGACCCTTAATTAATAATGAAAATAGGAGAGGGTAATTAATTCTGTGAGGAAAACGCAGGGACCCCATTGAAACAAAAACTTTTACACTTCCTTAAATTAGGGACAAACTAGATTTCATGCCCGGGCGTTGCCCCGGTAATATCATAATAGTGGCTTTTCAAAATTTATCATAAAGACATTTATATGCTTAATATGAAAGAGTGGAGTGTTAACAGTTTTGTTTTAAGATGCCGTATTTTTGCATAATATTTGATGTTCACATTTCAAAAATGAAAGTGTATTCAATTATCCAAACTTAATTGAAAACGTCATTTATAATGTAGGGGTCCTAAAACTGTTTGACTTTTTACACCAAGTTATTAACTCATTTACAATAATGAAAGATAAAAAACGTTGACTACAATTGTTTTTTTTTTTTTTTTTTTTTTTGGTGCGAAAGAGGGGCAACCCCCCGAATGTTAACAACATTGACAACAATGTTACAATAGTACGGAGTATAATAATTGAGTTTTACCAAAAATTTAAACATGCAGTAAACACTTAATTAACATAGTCTTATATAGTACGGAGTAATAATTGAGTTTTACCAAGAATTAAGTACGATAATCATATTATCATTTACCTTGCTTCGCACAAAATATTGTTGGGTGCATACTAAATATAAATGAAATAGGCTTTCGTCTCATGCTACACCTCCTCTGATCCTATACTTTTTAGGACTTAATAGTAGGGTTAACCTTATCGTGAAGCCCAAAATCTAATTGTATGTATGTAAACCTCGCTTTTCTATCAAATTAAACGAACAAATATATATACATTTCTAAGTTCTAGCAATGACAAATTACACTTAAAAGCAACGCCCGAGTTATGTCGTATGCGGAGACAAATAGAAAAATCAGATTTATCGGGACTTTTATGCAGTTCATGTATACGATTGGAAATCCAATTTTTTTCAAATTTGAACCGAAATCGGTGCTTCATAATGCAAATTGTCCCGAGTAGTGACATCAATTACTATTATTATATTTCCAATTAATATTTCTTACTCAATGTCATTAAATTTTCAACTTTAATTTCTAAGTAGTATTGCTTTCTTATACAATATCTTCTATTGTGTATCCGACTAAGTTCTCCAACCATAGCTAATAGGTCGTACAACTCTGAGAGTAAGAACTAAGAAGGCGTATAGTACTTGGAATTTTACCTTATCTATAACTTATGCTAGGTTTCCAATATAAGGATTCTTTGTAGTTTTTATTTTAGCAACGGACTATTTAATTTGTTGTAATACCATACCATATGATACCTTGGATTTACGTCATTTAAGTTATGTTCCCCCAAAATTCATTAAAAAATGTTAATTTTTAAGAAATTGTTAAAAAACTGAACTTGATGTTTATTGGTGCAAAAAGTTACATTATTATCTTCTTTAATAGAGTTTGATTGAAATTTTAAACCCGGTTAAATACTCTTATACAGAATACTTATAATGCAAGTCCTGCAATGTAACATATACAGCTCTGATGGGGTTCGCCCCTCTTTAACACCAAAAAAAAAAAAAAAACATATACAGCTCTTATAATCATAATCTGCACCTGCACTTGAGTTTTTGATTTCTTCCTTACTGAGTCAAGTTTTCTTTTTACTGAGATAATAAATTCTTACCAATCGTTTCTTAATCAAATAAAATTTAATTAAGCCTTTACTTATTAACTAATGACAATTAATAAATAAGGAATACAACCAGAGTTCCTCTTATGCTAAAACTATCTACGAAGTGGCAAATATATTGTTAGTGCAACATTCAAGTGGAAGGCGAGGAACTCTATTTGTTATCACAAATTCTTACTAAAAATCGTCTTAAATTAGGAAGACACACTCACAACTAATTTAAATAATGTTAAAATCGAAAGGGAGTTGTGAGAAGCTTAACTTAAGACGGTAATGAATAAAACCTATTGATATGTTTTCGTTATGTTACTGATGTCAAACCGATAGATTCTTCGTAATGCTAATGCTTTCCCTAATGCCCATCAATACTTGACTGTAGTCGATCTGTAGATCTTCCACATTTTTTTTTAATGTCAAACAAACAAATATTGGTATGAGATAGAAACTAATATTTAGGTAAAATTGACGACTTGCAATATTTTTTCATCAAAGTTTAACAGATTATACAATAAAGTGCCAATTAGCCAAGAAGCAATGACATGTTCTTTATTGTAGATAGTGAATTTACAGAGCAATATTCCCTCCATTAATTGGGACTGGTGAAGTATACTTGTCTTTATTATCCGTTACCATAGCTGATTGATTGTAATCAACTATATGTATACTTGTTCCAAAGTTGAACACATTGGAAAAGATTTTAATATGGGGCAATCAACTATGCGCAGATAACTTATCGTTGAGCAAAATAAGGAACTCGTATCAATATTATTACTCGTATTAGACACTTATTCTGCACCCTCGACCCTGATCTTGGCCACCATCGTGCCACCATCCTGTCAACTTGGGCGATTTTCTAATTTCGAGATCTTTGAGGCATGGAAATAATGATGATCCTTTGCACGTGCCAGGCGCTTTCGGCTTCATATTCACCATGTAGTCTAATATCAACAACTTGGGCGCTTCCTCTGCGATTAATGTTTCTGTAGTCCCTATACAATTAAATGATGGTATGACATGAATCAATAACGCAAACACAATTGAAGAGTAAGAGACGACATATGGAGAAATAAAAGGAAACGATGTCGTGCGTGATGATATGTAGTAGTAGTTTGCAATATCAGAGAACAGAGAGAAAAAAAAAAAAAAGCAGATATGAAGAATAACTAATGAGCATGGTTTGGGTACGTAGAAAATGGAGTATTATATATACACAATTAGGTAACTGTGTTTGCTCAGGGTTTGTTTTCTCTAGAAATATTAGTTTCTTAATAGTAAAATAATAATCAAAAGAGGGAGTCGGCAGATGTTTTTAATTTGCATTATCTTAGGATATGGAGTACTTTCTTCATCTTGTAATTAATAATTATTTATCTTTTCTATTTATATTTTTTAATACACTTAATTTATTTAACAAAATTAGTAGCCAATGAAATCACTGGAAAATAATAGTCAATGAAATCGCTTCAAAAGTTCCTCTTTTAAGTATATATATTGACTAGATTTCAAGCCCGGGCGTTGCCCGGGTCATACAATAATAGCGGCTTCAAAGTATCTTTCGTGTCGTCCTTATAAAAGAAAGTTTCTTTATTTAAAATGAATATTTACTCGTATTTTAATCAGTTTGTACACTTAATATTAAAGAAAAAATAGGGTGTTGATAGTTCTCGGGTAATATAAAATCAGTCAGTCTCTCCTAAGACGAAGGTATCCATCTTAAAAATAAAACGGGCCAAATATCACCCGTTTGGGTATATAAGGCAAATAGGCTGTCTTTCCCTATGCATTCTACTTCATGTAATTTTCCTATATACTCCTTTCGTTTAATTATTTATTTACCTTTTTCATTCTTTGCGATGAATATTCTAATTCAAGGTAATTAAATAACTAAGACAAATTAAGTTCAAGATGCATATTCTCGAAAAATTACTATACGGAACAGGGGAGTGTCGGATGAGGTATCACTCTCAAACTAATTTACTTGTCTATTATAAGCTTACACTTAAGTGAGAATATTGTCATGCGGAATACATAAATCAATTTATTTTTCAATCCTAAATCCCAATGTTGTAACATCAAATCTCATGGCCTTTTTTTTAATTAAATCCTAAATTTACGTAAGTAAACACAACTCTGGCATAATACTTACTAAATTAATGTTATTTTAAAAAAACAAAAAAAAAAACCTTTTTTTTTATTTTGCTTTTATCTTAAAACTAACTAACTACCTAACTAAAAGTGGCTCATCATCAATGAAATACACCATTCATGTTGAGTTTGATTTAAACTCAAATGAACAAAAATAAATTTTATACTCATCCATATTAACAAACAATTATTTGAGTAATTCAAGCTTTATCTTCAAAGCTATATCCTTTTATCCATCTTTAGTTTTATTTTAATTTTGTAATTTGATCATTTATTAAATTAAAGTCGGACTCTAAGTTATTGATTAGAGCGATAATTATGCTCAAGTATAATAAACGTCAATAGGACAGATTAGATAGTAATACAAACTCCCAAAACCACTATTAGATAGTTAAGAAAGGGTAAAACTTATACATCCTCTGTTACTTTTCTATATGCATTCTTCTTCTCTTTTATTTTAACTATTTTACCCATCTTATATTTAGGGTAGATAAAGCGGTTTAAAATAAGAATTTGTGAAACTTTTAATACCACTATTTGTTTTACTCCGTATTATGTTGCAGAGCTATATATGCTTGGTAACATTGAACAAATAGTGTGCGTAATTATTGCTCTCAAAGGCATAAGAATAGTTAGAGAACTTTATATTGCTATTTAGCCGAGTCAAATATATATCATACAACTAAATTATGAAATATAACATGATAATATTAAAGGACATCAACTGATAAGAGAAGTTAGTATGGACAAATTTACACAAGAATATTGGTAAAGGATATCAACTAACAAAACAAATTTACAATAATAAATCTGGAATGAACAGATTGTTTTGTTTTGATAATCGAGAAGATTCTCAATAATACTACTCATTAGTCATTATTCCAGCATGGTCGTCCTCCTCTCTTTCTCTACTATTGGCAGTATAAACTACTCAATTTACTAAGCTGTACTGACCTCCACCGACATCACTTTCCCCCGAGCTATACTAATTACCACTCTCTCTGATCACGACATCCGCAGTACCACGCACTGGTCCTCTACTCATCGACGCATTTGTCTGGCTCACATCATCTCAGTCTACCATTGCCTTTCCATCTCAGTCAATTCCTAACCATATCGACACGATCACCCTTTGCAGTAACATGTATATAATCGCCTTAAGAAGAAAAAATAAATATTCGCACTTAGATTTAGTGCGTATGAAATAAAAAAAGTAGATAACAATGAACGATTAATACACATCACTTCATTGAGATTAAAATCATATCTACATATATTAGACTCTTACCCTCCACAAAGTTTAGAACATCCTATAGCTTAGAAATATTAACTTTAATTTTCCCATTTTTCTTAGTCTCACATAAATATGTCCAATAATCAATGTATAAGGAGATGAATTATACATAGTTAAAAAGAAAAAGTTGAGTGAATATTGAAGCAAAGACTTAATTGCAGCGAGTACTTCCGGCCAAATTCATGAAAGTTAATATGACCAAATTGCATTTATAGTTTGTATATTGTAATGCAAACATATACACATATATCAGTCCGTAGTCCGCAGACAATAGTATACATAGTGTGTCATAGTTACCCGAACTCATATGCTCATATATAGATGCTCATTTGACATCGTATCTTAGCTTTCAACCAAACAACCATGCATTCATGATGAGCCGCCTAATAATAAGAGAGAAGTAAGAAATATCCTTAGGAAACTTGTTAGAACGACAAAAGTTATAACCCAACTAATCAAGAATGAAGAAACAATAATTAAAAACAATACAATTAAATGGTATGACATGAATCAATAACGCAAACACAATTGAAGAGTAAGAGACGACATATGGAAAAATAATAAAATGAAACGATGTCGTGCGTGATGATATGTAGTAGTAGTAGTATGCAACGTCAGAGAACAGAGAGAAAAAAAGCAGATATGAAGAATAACTAATGAGCATGCAAGTTTAGGTACGTAGAGAATGAAGTAGTATATACACAATTAGGTTATTGTGTTTGCTTAGGGTTTGTTTTCTCTAGAAATATTAGTTTATTATTAGTAATAATAATCAAATAAGGGAGTCGAAAGATTCTTTTAATTTGTATTATCTTAGGATATGGAGTAATTTCTTTATCTTTATCTTAGGATATTATTTATCTTTCCTATTTATATTTTTAAATACACATAATTTATTGAACAAAATCAGTAGCCAATGAAATCGCTGGAAAGTAATAACCAATGAAATCGCTTCAAAACTTCCTCTTTTAAGTATATATATTGATATAGATAGATTTAATGCCCGTGCGATGCACGGGCCACTTGTAATATTATATTTTATAAGCAGTTGTTGAACATTACATTTATTATCTCGATGCTTGCATTAGTAAAAGTGTATGTAGTTAACAACTAAAAGGCCATCTCAATAATAGTTAATCAGAACCTTATTTTTATAAAATGTTGCCAGAGTTATATCAATTACTTATATAATATTGAAGTTAATTAATTTTATAAAATGTTGTCAGAGTTATATCAATTACTTATATAATATCGAAGTTAATTTATTTTAGGGAAATGATAAATACAACCCACTGGGTTGTATTTAAGCATTTAATACCCTTCCTAATTTGGTATTAATTTAGAAATTAGAGTATAAATTACACATAAATCAATACAATTAATGCATATATTAAGTATTTATTTCTCTTTTTAGTTTCTTAAATACAACCCACTGGATTGTATTTATCATTACCTTTTATTTTATTAGTTTTAATCTTTTGGATACCTGTTTTCTTTTAGCTACCTAACTTGCAAAATAATAATTATAATTACATAAAGGTCTCAATTCCCGCGCTAATCAAGCCATATTTGTTATTAATGGAGAGAGTTAGCTAATAAATTCTCTACCTTCATTTTAGGAGTATACTAAGTCAGGCATCGCGCCGTGCTCATTTCTAGAATGTTAAATCGGTTTTTGCTCCTAAACTATATAAGATCATTATATAGTACCTTTTCTCCATAAACAAACCGAGTACAGTTGACACCTTATTATAAGCTATAATCGAGATAGTATTATTTGGTTAAGCTAAAACTCCATGAAAGTCTTTGGTATTCTTTTAATAAATAACATAAAAATGATCCATATATTATCAAACAATTTTATCTTGTTGTTTTTAAAATTCTCGCTTCCGCTTCAATAATCACCAACTCGCTATTATCATCAAAACCTGCCAAAATTTTGCCTTGCTTACAAACCTAATTCAATACCATAGACTAATAACTCATAAAAGTGACTATATCATCAATGATATATATATTCTTATTATATACTCATGTACTCAACTCGATCGTATTGAACCATTATATTCGTATAAACTTACTCTAAGTCTGACTCGTTTTGGCTTCTAATGCACGTTAAGGTCAACTTTTTCATGGACTCAAAATTCACAATCTATGCTTAAAAAGTTGATATTCCATCCGCTTAATCTATGTTTTTTTAGAGCGCAAGTTTTATTAATTTGAAATTCTCATCTTCGTATTAGAAAACGTACTTATCACTCATTACATATTGCTCATTCTCGAGCATAAGTGATTTTAACAACTAATATACAACTTAGCGTTATTAATCAAATCAAATTTAAAACAACGCAAAACTCTGTAAACTAAAACAAACCAGCATTGAAAAAAAAAAGACAATATATAGCATACGTAAAAATATATGTGTGAGAGAAATATTTTTTGCAAGTCTTTTATCACAACGTAGTGTAGAACTTATGTGGAGATAAGATAAAGAAATATATATTTATATTATTTGTTAAAATTTAAACTTATAAGTTTAGGTAGTTTATAATAACTAAACTTTTTATGTGGAGATAAGATAAAGAAATATATATTTATATTATTTGTTAAAATTTAAACTTATAAGTTTAGGTAGTTTATAATAACTTAGCTTTTTAATATTGCTTGTAATCTCAACTTTCAATGAGAAAGCTCAAAGTAGCTCGTGACCGTTGGACTTTATATAATTGTTCGAAATAATCATCGTTTATGTATATAATAATAACAATTTTCTTGAATATTACCTCGCATGTATTAATCTATGACCATTGATGAATATTCATTACCCTTCACAAATATTAAAGGATAGGATATATAGTATTCTGTATAAATCGTCTTCATTGAAGTGGAGTGTGATAATAGTCCTGATGGTAGCTAATAATTCCGATGTAAGCTAGCTTATCTCCGTCTCAATTATTTGCTGACCTTTGATTAAAACATCTTTACAAAAAATAAAAAGACAAATAAATAATTAGGACAAAAGAAATAATAAGGTAGTAACGTCAATTGGGGTAATACTCGTAATTCTTATCTTACTACACTATACTAAAACTTTGTCTTATTGATAAAGAAGTCTTTTTTAATTTTAAGTGTACTGTCTTGTAAAACTTAGATTTTTCCTTTCTAATTCTAATATCATTCAAAACCCCAACTTTTAATGTAAAAAAAATCTCAAGTTGGTTTATGCCGGACTGTAAAAGTCTCGCTTCTCCACACATGCAGATTTAATAGTCAGAAACTAAGTAGGATCGTCACGAGTCTTCTAAACTTGTAATCTGTTAAAAAAAGGTTTTCAATGCAGATTCTTCCCACATGTACCGTAAAATAATAAAAATTTTAAAAATGAAACATTCTAGAATTTCAAATCCCCCCAGCGGCAAGAAGCTAGTTACCCAACTTCATAACACATTTTGGAATAATTACATATGAAAGAGACGTTTAAGGAAAAGAAAACTGAAGTCTACACAATCGTATTATAAGGCCACTACAAAATTAAGCATGATAAAACAAATATTAGGTCGAATTTAAAAAATCATCGGTTAATTGAGATATTATTAACGTTTGTTTATAAATACCACTAAATATAGATGAAATAATATAACAGAATCATTATGTTATTAGATGTTCAAGTGGGAAAAATTGTCACGTAGTTCTCTCATATAAACTATAAAAAACGTGCTTCTGAGATCTTTCTCGCATATGATTACCTGAATCCGTTAGTTTGCAAGTCTATTGTTGTATCTTGTATGCTGGCTTTAAAAGTAGAATCATGAATTCACCAAGTATTAGTACCTTGTACCTACAAAACAAAAACAGATGGTACTTAATTAGAGAACAAAAACATAAGAAGAAAAAGAATCAAAAACATACAGGGTGTGTTTGGTAAACAGTAGGTTGCACAAAAAATAGCATATTTGGGGGTTTTAGCATATTTGACTAGTCAATATGCTATTTGGGGTGTTTGGTAAACAGCATATTGAAATAGTAGATTGGGGTCGAATCTACTATTTTACAATATGATGCTCCCACCAGCATATTTTATTAGTAGATTGAAAAAAGAATATGTTCACCCTTTTACCCTTTTAGAAATATTAACCCTACTTTTATTCTAGAGTCCCTCATACGTTCTCTCTGAAAAAGGTACGTTCTTATTTTTTTTTTCTCATGTTTTCAAATTCTTCCATGAACTGCATGGTAATCCAACTAATTTGTTTGTTTATGCTTTGAATTTTCTGAACTCAGAATTATTTGTTAGATTAATTGACTCTTTTTTTCGTCTTGTTGCTTATACTACTACAAATTATGAATGATTTATCACAATTTAGAGTAAAGTATGTGACTAGTAGAAGAAATCGAAGTCATTAGTTATTAATTAAATTGTTTGTATGATGATGTATGTTGGCAAATATTAGTCAATAAATTATCCATGTCCTTTTTGGTCATTTTACAAAGGATTGAGATAATCTGCTAGTTTGAATATGTTAATTACCAAACACCTTTAATAAAATCTGCTAATTGAATATGCTAGTCAAATCTGTCAACAAATTCTGCTAATTATAATCTGCTTTTACAATCTGCTTCTGCCAATATCAATCCGATGTTTACCAAACAGAGCCACAGACTAATTATATGTTTTGATAGACGGTGAGGCATGAAGATTTATATAAGCACATGGAAGTTGTGTTTGCTTAGAGTTGTTAATCTAATGATAGAATTGTAGTTGGTAAACAACTCAAATACGTACGTATATGTAATCAATTTGTATCTTAATTTAAATTTAAATAATTTTAGGTAGTTCGTAAGAGTTGGACTCTCTGTAATCACTCGAAAAAAGCTTCCTTTATTAATATAGATAGATAGATATTGATAGAAAAGCTTTAAAAATTAAAATTACTAAAGATCGCCCCTATATTACTCATCTCGCCCCTAATGTTCATTTTACTTTCCAACTTTGCCTTTTACTCTAAAACATTCTCAAAACTAATTTTTATCGGTAATTCAAAATATGAGTGACGGTGACCCATTTTACGATAATTAATAATCAAGCACGATTAAATTCGAAACAAAATTGACGATTAGAAACGTAAAAACTTCAAACGATCATAACTTTGTGCTCGGGTGTCCGATTTTGACGATTTTTTTTCAAATCACTTAACTCGACGAGACGAACGCAATGGTAAAAAAAAAAAAATTTGGAAAGTGGGCCCATTCGTGTGAAAAACACGAACTAACCTAGGCCGGTTCATGTGGTTTGCATGAACCGGCCTTGGCCAGTTCATGTAAATCACACGAATGGGCCTAGGCCAGTTCATGTGGATTACACGAACTGGCCCAGGCAGGTTCAAGTAAACCACATGAATCGGCCTAGGTCAATTCGTGTTTTTTACAGGAATGGACCATTTTTCAATATTTATTTTTTCCCTATTGTGTTCGTCTTGTCGAGTTAAATGATTTAAAAAAAAAAATCGTCAAAATCAGACACCCGAGCTCAAAGTTATGATCGTTTTAAGTTTTTTGGTTATTTAATCGTCAATTTTTGTCCAATTTAAATCGCTATTTCGTATTATTTTGAGACGGTTTTGTTTTTGTTAATTTCTGAAGCAGTTTTTTTGAAATTTTAAATTTAAAATCGAAAATGAGTAAAAAGGAAAGTATATGGGGTTTTAATTACGCAAGGGCAAAAAGGTAATATTTAGAGGCGAGATGAGTAAAACTAGAGGCGATCTTTAGCAAACCCGATAATAAACGACGAGATTTCAGATCTACGAATCGAGCAACAAGAATAGTAATTTCAATTGCAGGTTTGATTTATTATACGATAAAAGCATCAATTTCTTTTGTTCAATAGTATAACTCTAGAGAGTTATACGCTGTATGTTTTTCTCGATTTGAGTTTATGGTAATTGTTTTTGCTTTATCGTTGCTGTATAAGTTAAAATTGATAGTAATTCTGACATCTTTGATGAAACGAAAAAAAGAGTTAGAGATTTTCTTCTTGTGATGGATCATCGTTGAAGTAATGTTTTGGCATCTTGAGTTGAAAATGTAAATACTATTGGTTATTCATGAGAATACTTAACGATTTAAGGCAAAAATGTGTTATTTTAAGGACTAACATGTGTTATAATAAGATCTCGATAGTGTTACTCTAAGGACTAACCAGTGTTACTCTAACGACTAACCAGTGTTATGTTGTTGGCTTAATAGTATTGAAACACTAATCTTGAATCATTGACAAAAATTTACTCCCTCCATTCAACTCCACTTTGCAAGTTTTATTTATCACGTTTGTCAACACAGCCTTTACATGATAAATATCGTTAGCTGCGTGTTTGCAAAAATTATAAAAGTTAGATATTTTTAATGCACTCTTAAAGACGAATCAAATAAGATCCCACATGAATATATTTTCACTTATGTATCGAGAGAAAATTGAAGTTGAATGTCCGCTTGTGAATAGTGCGTAAAAGAGAAATTGCAAAGTGGAGTTGAATGGAGGGAGTATCATTTGTTGTACAGTGCTTTGAGGTGAATATTGAGGAGTCCTTGTTGTTTTCTTCTCGAAGATTCTAGTTTTCCCTTGTGCCTTACTCTTGTCGAAAGTCGATTAGCTCAAATGGCCGAGTATTGTGCGATGCACAAGATGTGGGTTCAACTCTCATGTTGGGTATAAAAATTAATACTAATAGTGTTATTCTAATTATATAAGTATGTTATTCTAATATTAAAGACATGTTATTCTAATATCAAATGCCGTCAAGATTAGTGCTGTATGTGGAGCAACATTATTTTGGGGATTATGTTGAACACATACTTAAAAGTCAGAATTTGATGCCATTTGACCTTTTTGCTATTCTTTCAACAGTCGTCCCCGAGGAATAGAACGAACTATGTTACTTTGTCCAGTTGTCCAATTAAAAATTCAAAGTTTACGTTATAATTGTCGATTTTTTCTACTTTGTCTTACTGCACTCCACGATTAAGCTTACCTGGTCAGTCATTCATATGGATTAAACGAAATTGGTGCCACACAATTCTTGTAAACACTTATAACTCCTGATAAATGAGATCAATTGGTCATTCATATGGATTAATATTCAAAATTAGTACAGTATTACTTTGTAGCGTGATTAGTGTTAGTCGATCGAGTAACTAGTGTTTGCCTTATACAGTAACCAGTGGTACTCCAAAGTAGTATCCAAAATTAAGGTTATACTATTGAATTACTAGTGTTACTTAATGGAATAAACAATGTTACAAACAATATCCGCAAAACGTAATTATGCTATGTGGGACTCGAACCCACATCTATGTGAAAAATTTCACATTGCTCTACCGTTGAGCTAATAGAATTTTAAGAAAATTGAAATAATGTCTACTCTAAATAACCTCGAACTTGCTTACTTTTTTTATACTCAGGATCAAATTATTCATTTATCAAAAAAACCAATCAATTTAGCTCTCTGAGCTAAACCAATATACATATGGCAAAGAAACTCGGAGAAAAAATAGTCCCGACACAATATAAGTAAAGAGCATTGAGGTTAGCACGCAGTCAGTAACCATGGCTCGCCTGACACGTCGACGGTAGAGCAATGTATACTTCTAGGATGTACACGTACTCCCAGCCAATTCATAGCCGCTTCCCACAGTTTTTTGCTGACATTACTTTCAAAGAATGTATGAGATCCAATGTTTCATCACCCTTTGATATAGCAAGTAACTAGTATCAAACAATTGTTATAACACGAGAAAACCATTATTATAACAAAGTATAACCATTACTGTAACACGAGTAAACCATTATTATAACAAAGTATAACAGTTATTGTAACAAGATTAAACCATTATCACAATACAGTTATACCATTATTGTCGCAAGTTACACTCTTATTCATTTTCATAACAGATATTAAATTGTTTTTGTAACACATGTGTGATGCTATTGTAATATATTGTGTACATCATTGCCACCGTAAAACAGGGTTGTTTGTTAGTGCAACACTAATAAGCTATTATTGTAACACACATTATCTGTTGTTGTAACATAAAGTATAACCATTTTTTCCGATCGCCTTTACACTAGGTTTTCTTTGGAGCAAGTTGAGATTTACAAGCTAAAAGCATAGAATATTACCTAAATCAATGCTATAGAGGCCTGATCCATTCACGTTTTTAGCATATACCAAAGGTGTACTGCCAATCATAAAATCAATACCATTGAAAATCAAACACCTGATATAGAATGCAGGAAACTGCGTTGAATTAATGGAAGAATTAGGAGTTTAGAGGTTCTATACACATTCAACAATTATAGAAGAATTATAGAGAGATAGAAATAGTTGAAAGATTAAGTTTGTATTGAGTTTGTGTGTAAAATGATGAATGAATGAATTACAATTGCTGAGTATTGCTTATATATATATCACAATTTGACACCTAATTCCTAACTAACTGCCATCTCACTTCCAACAACTTTCATAACAACTTTTGGCGCCAAACCCAAAGTCTGTTATTCAAGTCTGTTATTTAGTTATTCTGTATCATATCTTCCTCCTTCAGAAGAGACTTGTCCTCAAGTCTTAGCTATCTTCTGGATAAACTCAGGATACTGTTGCTCAATTACTTCAGCAAATTCCCATGTGGCATCGTGTATTGGAAACCCTTCCCAATGTACCAAGTACTGCATTGTAGCTTTGTTTTGCCTCTTTACAATCCTTCTTTCCAACACAGCTGCTGGTTGAATAGTACCATCACTAGAAAGCCCTTGCATCCAGTTTGGAATATGAGGTGCAGCAGGAAGATTTCCTCTGAATGCTTTCAACTGAGACACATGGAATACTTTATGAATTTTAGTAGTGTCAGGAAGAGTCAATTTATACGCAACCTTGCCCACAATGTCTTCCACCTGAAAAGGTCCATAGTACTTGGGTGATATCTTCTCACTCATCCTTTGTTGGAATAACCCTTGCTTGTAGGATTCCAACTTCAGCCACACCCAATCTCCAACCTTAAACACTCTTTCTGTTCTTCCTTTATCAGCCTAAGTTTTCATTCTGTGTTGTGCTTTAGTCAATTGTTGTCTGAGCAAAGCTAACATAGCTTCTCTTCGTTGCATAGTCCTGTCCACAGACTCCACTGGAGACTCTTCTGGTAAGTAAGGAAGATGAATGGGAGGGGGTTGGTTATATACTGCCTTATAAGGGGTTAACTGAATTGCAGAATGGTTAGTGATATTATACCACCACTCAGCCAAATGGAGCCAAAGTACCCATTCCTTTGGTTTTTCTCCACACATACACCTCAAATATGACTCTATGCACCTGTTGACTACCTCTGTTTGACCGTCTGTTTGAGGGTGGTAAGCAGATGATAACAGCAATTCAGACCCTTGCAGCTGAAATAAAGCTTTCCAGAACTGGCTAGTAAAGATTGCATCCCTATCACTTACTATGCTTCTTGGCCAACCATGTAATCTGAACACATTGTCAAAATAAGACTGAGCCACGTCCACAGCTGAGAAAGGATGGGATAAAGCCATAAAGTGTCCATATTTGCTCATCCTATCAACCACAACAAAGATGACTTCCTTTCCCTGAGATTTAGGTAAGCCTGTGATAAAATCCATGGAAATGTCTAACCACACTTCAGTAGGGATGGGCAATGGTTGCAATAACCCTGGATAAGCAGAATGATCATATTTATTTGCCTGGCATGTAACACAGTGCCTGACATAGTGACTTATATCTCTGGTGATCCCTTTCCAAATGAACAATGCTTTGACTCTCCTAGTGGTAGCATCCCTTCCTGAATGGCCACTTTGAGATGAACTGTGCAACCATTCTAAAGTTTTAGTCCTCAAGTCAGCATCAGGTCCAACCACAATTCTTCCTTTTTTCCTTAGTAAACCATTAACCAACTTATAATTGGCAACTGTGGCAAGTTCATTTTGCAATTGATGTATCATATTGCTCAGAAAACCATCAAGTGCATAACTGTGTTGAATCCTTTCAGATAAATCTGATTGGGCTCCTGACAAAGCTAGAGAAAGCAGCTCGCTGCCTGGTAGCCTAGACAGAGCATCAGCAGCTACATTCTCTTTTCCAGATCTATAGCGTATTTCATAGTTAAATCCCATGAGTTTGGATAACCATAATTGCTGAAATGGTGTAGAAATCTTTTTTTTGCAACAATGACTTTAATCTTTTTTGATCTGTCATTATGATAAACTTTTGACCCATGAGATATTGCTCCCATTTTTTAACAGCAAAAACTATGGCCAATAACTCCTTATCGTAGACAGATAATGTTTGCCATTTAGGACTCAAGGTTTTGCTAATGAAAGCCAAAGGATGTCCCCCTTGCATCAACACAGCCCCAATACCACTGTTTGATGCATCAGTTTCCACAATGAATGGTTTATCAAAATCGGGTAATGCTAACATAGGAGCACTACTAAGGGCATCCTTAAGTTTCTGAAATGCCATGGTAGTTGCACTATTCCAAGCAAATTCCCCTTTCTTCAACAACTGAGTAAGGGGTTGGCTGATTACTGCATAATATCTCACAAATTTTCTGTAATACCCTGCCAAACCCAAGAAGCTCCTCAACTCCTTGACATTCTTGGGTGCAGGCCAGTTTGCCACTACCAACACCTTATTTCCATCAGTTTCCACCCCTTATCCAGAAATGAAATGCCCAAGATATTCCACCTAATCAATAGAAAAGGAACACTTACTTCCTTTGGCAAATAAATTGTTTCCTCTCATTAGTTCAAACACAGCAGCTAGATGATGCCAATGGTCTTGCAAGGACTTACTATACACCAGTATGTCGTCAAACAAGACAAGAACACATTTCCTCAACAAGGGTTTGAACACATTATTCATCCAATTTTGAAAAGAAGCGGGGGCATTTGTCAACCCAAAGGGCATAACCAAGAATTCATAGTGGCCAACGTGGGTTTTAAATGCAGTTTTAAACACATCACTCTCATGCACCCTTAGTTGGTGATAACCAACTCTAAGATCTAACTTTGAAAAGACCATAGAGCCTGCCAATTCATCAATCAACTCATCCACAACTGGGATTGGGAATTTATCCTTAACAGTCCTCTTGTTTAATTCCTTGTAGTCAACACACAGGCGCCAAAATCCATCATTCTTTCCCACCAATACTACTGGAGAAGCAAATGGACTGCAGCTGAATTGTATGATACCCTGGTCTAGCATTTCTTGCACCAATTTTTCAATGATATCCCTTTGCTTAAGGGGATACCTATATGGCCTAATATTGACTGGTTGTGCATTAGTCAATAGAGGAATTCTGTGATCATATATCCCTCTACTTGGTGGTAAGTTAGTAGGTTCTGCAAATATATCTTGATATTTTTGCAACAAATTCTTGAGTGCCACAGGCTGTTCAGTCCCTGTTGTCATTTCCTGATTGCAACATAGAATCTGAGGCTCTTCTCCCCCATTGTTGCTTACTTGTAAGAAACACAAGTGAGCAGCATTATCCATCAACTTTGCAGATGGAGTGCCTGCCACTGCTCTAACCTTCTGAGGAGCTAACCCTCTCAGTACATGTCTCCTGTTATTAAAGGTGAAATCCATTCTCAACTTTTTGAAATTCCAGCTAACTGTGCCCAGGGTACTGAGCCATTGTACCCATAATACCATATCACAACCACCTAATGGTATAATTAGCACATCCGTCTCAAATTGGGTATTTTGCAGCTGCTAAGAAAATTTTTTACTCATAAGTTGACATGGAAATTGGCTCCCATCAGCCACTGTCACAGATTGTGGTTCAATAGTATCCAACCTACATCCCAACTTCATTTCCATTCCTTGATCTAAGAAGTTATGTGTACTCCCTGACTCAATTAGAATATGTATGGCTTTTTTTCCTACATAACCCGTGACCCTCATAGTCTGAAACCCAAGGCTTCCAGACAGTGCATGCATTGAAATACAGGCATCAGATCCAACCATTTCATATCCCACATCAGTCTCCTCAGCTTCCTCTTCCAGTCCTACCTCTAATTGGTCGTCACAGTCCTCTCCCACAATTTCCACAGCAAACAATTGTGTTCCTTTAAATTTGCAGTTGTGGTTCCTGTCAAAAGGCTCACTACAGAAATAACATTCTTCTCTCTTCTGTTTTTCCGCCCTCTCTGCTGCACTAATAAATCGTGTGGGTCTTTGAGGCTGAGCAGGTTGTTTGGACTGTGAATTATGGGTTGTTGGGGTAGGCAGTAACCCTTTAGAAGAAGATTTGGTTGCAAAAGAGTTTTGGAAGGGTATGGACTTTGGGACAGACGTTGCAGTCTGTGAAAAAGTTTTAGAGGTAAACTTTGAAGCAGACAAGGTCTCCTCCTGGAGCCTAGCATATTCAACTACAGACGCTAAAGTTCTTGGTTTGAAGGCTCGCACAAAGGGTTTCAAAGAAGCTTTTAGACCACCAACAAAACTGTCAAGAAAGTATTGTTCAGGTAACAAGGGGTTTCTCTGCAACATCAAACCTTTTAAATTCTCGAATGCATCCAAATAATCATCAATGGAACCAGTTTGATGTAATTTATTAAACTCTTCAACAACATTGCCAGCAATTTCTTCCTTAAATCTTGCACACAAATCCACAATAAAATCATCCCAATCCACATGAGGTCTAACAACTATATAACTGTTAAACCATGATTCAGCTCGTCCTATCATGTACATACTAGCTAAATCAACACGTTGATTCTCAGGAATTTTGCACAAATTGAAATATTTCAAACACTTTTTCATCCAAATGCGAGGATTATTACCATCGAAAGAAGGAAACTCAAGTTTTAGAGTGAATTTGAGATTATTTTGATTACCGTTGTGAGACGATTCGCCATTTTCAATTACAGCATCTCGACCACTAATCCCCTTTTCTTACTCCTGCGCCTTTAACAACGCCATGATTTCTCCAAGAACCGAAGTTTGCTGCTCCAATTTCTGCTCTAATGTCGAAATTCGTCCCTCCATTGCTGTTTTTAATTGATGTACTGTCAATCTTCTAGTTGCAGGTGCCAGTTTAGGGTTCTAACAAATTTGGGGAAAATCGTAATTGTAATGTGAATTGTGCGGAAGCGATTATAAAGGATCAAAAAGCTGATACCAATGATATAGAATGCAGGAAACTGCCTTGAATTAATGAAAGAATTAGGAGTTTCGAGGTTCTATACACATTCAACAATTATAGAAGAATTATAGAGAGAGATAGAAATAGTTGAAAGATTAAGTTCGTATTGAGTTTGTGTGTAAAATGATGAATGAATCAATTACAATTGCTGAGTATTGCTTATATATCACAATTTGACAGCTAATTCCTAACTAACTACCAGCTCACTTCCAACAACTTTCATAACAACTTTTGGCTCCAAACCCAAAGTCTGTTATTCAAGTCTGTTATTTAGTTATTCTGTATCAACACCTCAATCACATCCAGCAATAAACCAATAAAAGCAAAGAATTTAACCTAATTTTGATTCCAGTTCACTTTCAAATATGACTTAATTTTTACAACAAACAATACAAATCGTCAATGAATTGCACATGATATGAAGAATGACAAGTCAACTTATTATAGATTGATATGAATGAGCTAACTATCGTTGTGGATAAATATCATACAATCCTAATGTTAGTGATGCGTGTCTAATATATGATGTTTTGCACCTCATTTTACACGCATTTCAGAGCTCAATTGAGTAGTTTATGCTACTATTTCCCTTGTTTCGTGTATTTCTTCCTTTTCTTGTGATTTTGTAGGAATATGAAGATTTCAGCGGAAAATGAGCCGAATCCATCCCTAAGTACTTAGCATTGTATTTGACATTGAGTATTGACTCGAGGAATGAGCTTGGTGCACGTTTCAAGGTCTAAAGATAGCAAAAACAAGGGTGTGTACGATGTTGCAGCCTGCTTCAGATGGCAATATCTCGAGTTCTAGAGCTAATAATCGAGTGATTCTAATTTGAGGTGAAAGCTTATCTTCTTAGCTTTCCAACGCCGCGTAGAACGCCTGATTTGACTAAGTAACGAAGAAATGGCAGCTGTTTTAAGATCGGTGCGCGCTGCGCAGAATCGTCGTAACGCAATTACAAAGACACCTTTGGTCGATCGACTGGCCTCAGTGGTCGATCGACCACTACGCGAGCTGATGCGCAAATTAAAAGATCGTGAATTAGAAAGCCCAATGTATTCTTAGGTTTAGGAATAAGAGTGCGTGATATTCCTATATAACTAACCTATGTTTTCAGAATAATCATCAGTTTTTAGGAGAGACATTAGGTCTCGAGTTTAGCATAGTTTACATTCAAATATTTTAGTTTCTCAATAAAGTTCGCTATTTTGTATCTGGATTTCCTTTCGGCCTTCAGTTTCGGTATTTCTCAATCATAATTTCAGTCTTTAAGTTTATTATCTTCGTAGTTAGAATTGCTAGATTAGTTCCCTAAAGCCGTAATTTTCTTTATTGCGAATTTACTGTTAAATCATTTTAATCATGCTTCCATTTACTGTTTTAATTGCTTTCCTAGTTGTAGTTAGAATTATTATGAGTAGCTAAATACCCCGTGCTAAGATGCGAGGGAATCTGTAGCGAAGACGACGTAGATTAGTAAACCGATGTCGGCCTTTGGTCGATCGATCGATTAGTCGGTCGATCGATCGGACTCGTTGGTCGATCGATCGCTTAGCTTGTCGATCGACTGACGCGCAATAGATTAGCACCGTTTCAATGTTTTAATTGCAATATTTGACAACGAGACCGAGAGGAGACTTGTTAAATGCTTAGTATTTGACCGACCCACAAGATCGAGAGATAGGGGAGGGAAAATAGATTAATAAATTGAGACGACTAAATTGCTAAGATCAAAAGATAAGTAATTTAGGCATTAGGAATCACTTTTCAGGGCGAGAGCTAGTATTAGTGAGACCTAGGGACCAAATGAGCATAGGCCGAGAGGCGCTACTAGTTAAGAATGGACCGAGAGGACTTCTTATTTGCCCACCTATCGTGATTTATCGACTTACTTAGATACCGTCGTCGCAAATTTGAGTGAACCAATCGTCTTAGCTTCCCTTTTATTATTTTCTACACCTTTTTATTTAATTGCTTTAGTTATAGTTTTTATTTTGTTTTCGCATTTAGATTTAGTTATAATCCAATCCAAAATCCCCCACAACTGTTACCCTTAGACTAGAATTAATAACAACTATTATCTCCCTACCTCCCTGCGGATCGACCCTTACTACCGCTTGCTAGTAGTAGTTTGGTTTTATAAATATTATTTTTGATACTCACATCGACAGGTATCAAATTTTGGCGCCGTTGCCGGGGAGGCAGCGCTAGTTTTAGTTGTTTTTTTTAGTTTATTTCTTGTCTCAGGGAACTTCGGTTCCTTGAGACCGTTCTCATGTTTCATGTTCTGAGTTTTCCACAGGAAGAGGATGAAATCTTTGGTGCTTATTTAGCCAGACTTTGGGAGTTTATTGAGCCCAGACGAGATGCCTTTTCTGATCTCCAAATATGCTGCACTATTTTCCGGAATATGAATGACCTTACGCGAGCGTACCTCGAGTCTATAGGTAAGTGGGATTTCGAAGCAATCCCCGTAATTGAGGTATTAGAATTCTTTAATTGGTTTGCTACTGAATCTCTTAAACCTACTTTTTCTCTTCATGTTGACTCAGATGAGGGGGTGGGTGAGACCTTAGAAACCAATCTAGGAAATACCGACGGAGACATAGAGGAGACCATTAGCGTGGTTGACAATCCTTTTTTTGAGGATAGTCAACAACCCCTTTATGATTCTAACACAGATAGTGAGGACGATTTGGAGGCTCTCTTTGAGAACCTCCATCTTGACGAGTCTAGCGATGAGGAGAGTTATAGTCTAGAGGTTAAATGGGATACTTATGATGATATCGATGATGAGCCTATTTTAGGAGACCCCATTGACCCATTTGACTTTACTATCCCATGCATTTGGGATGATTATCCACCTTCTCCCTTAGTTGACCAGACTCCTCCACCTCACATTTCATACCCGTCAGAGTATTTTAATTCTACTCACGTTATTATTGAGTCGAATGCACCTGAGTTCGTTAATTCTCCACCTGTGGTTAACTTGAGCTTTTATATTCCGCCCTTAGCCGGAGGGCAGAATTATTTTGTGGATGATTTTAGGAGCTACCAAAGGAAATTTGTTAGGCTTAAATGTTTTTACATTTTGATTTCCTATGTTATTTCTATCTTATGGTGCTACTTACAGTTTTGTGTAGCACATGCGCAGATGTATGATAGGTTGCTGAGAGCCTTGAGTTGTTTTGATTGGGCTCCATTAGAGTGAGCTGCTGAAGAAAAAGAGGTCGAGCGGGACCGGTCTGAAACCAGCGCTAGCCGGGAGGCAGCCCGGATGTGATTTGTTTAGTTTTGCGAATAAAATTCGTAGTTGTTTAAAGAAATAAATAAAAACTCTTAGTGTGTGCTTAGTTTAATTTCCGTCTATAGACTATTACTTTGGGCTTTGCGCACTTTTGGGCGCGCTATTATGTGCTTTTGCAGGTTAAAAGACCTCATTAGTTCAATTTATTGAGCTAATTCGAAGAAATCAGAAAGTTACAGCAGGTTTTTCAGTCGATCGACTGGCCAGTATGGTCGATCGACTGAGCTGCGCATCTCAGGAGTTTCTGTTCCTGTTCACTATGGTCGATCGACTGGGTGATGTGGTCGATCGACTGCTGTCCGATGCTGTACCTGTTTTCGATCACTCCCCTGCTGTGTTTGATCGATTTTTGGAATTAAGGGAGTCCTACCTCCACTTTATTCTCCGCTTAATTTCTGTTTTCTTCCATTTTCTCATTTTCGCACATAATTTTACCGTCCCAATTTTGTTTTCTCGTTTTACGCGTGGTATTGTTTGTCTTTTCAGGTACTTATTGGTAGCACTGCTAGCTACTGAAACCTCCTAGCTCACACTGGTTTGGGGAGGTTACCTTTTTGCTGCGTTTAAAGTCTTGTGAGTTTCCGAGTTTAACTTCATGTCTTTTTAATTAATATTATCGCAAATTCCCATTTCCCTTGATTATTTTCTTACATGATTTTGCACAATGAGGGCATTGTGTGATTTGGTTTGGGGAAGGGTTTTGCATTGCATTCATATGTTTTATTGCATTTCTGTTTCACGTTTACTTATTTGCCTTGCATTGTTATTTCATTTTCTATATATATATATATATATATATATATATATATATATATATATATATATATATATATATATATATATATATATATATATATATATATATATATATATATATATATATATATATATACACAAAAAATCAAAAAAAAATTGAAAAATTTCAAAAATTCAAAAAGAAATTGCACGTTTACTTTAGCATATAGGTCGAGTCGGAACGGTAGTATTTCAATGATGACATTGCATTTTCAGCTGTTTTATGCCTAAGCCTTGCTAATTAACATGTTATTAGTAGAATCATTTGCATATCTACGAGTTTTCATTAAATATCTTGCTGAGCTTGAGTCTTGACTTTGATTTTTGGCAAACTACTTATATTTTCTGAGGTTTAGAGCTTATAACTGGTGACATTCATGACCAGTTTATCTAGGATTGTGAGTAGTTACTCCTTATGAGTCATGTTACATTAATATGCATAAATATGAACTTAATCTGCTTAATACCTGTATGCATTCGGTTTGTTGTTTGTTGACACATGTGGTAGAGGTCCCCTTTTCTCATTTTACCCATGAGCCTCTCATAGCCAAATTTAGCCTTTTGTCCCTTAACTACATCCTATATTTAGCCTGCCATCGTCAAGCTAGTAGTCTTAGTTTTTGGGAAAATGTTTATTGCGGTTTGGTTATATGCTCTCATTGAGATGATGTTGGAAAAAGAATGAAGGAGGAAAAAGAATTGAGGAAGTTGAAAAGAAAGAAAAAAAAAATAGAAAAGAAAAGAGAAGAAAAATGATTCGAAAAAAAAAGAGAAACAAGTTCGATACATGGTCGATCGACTGGACTCATTGGTCGATCGACTGAAGCCCGAGAAAAGAAAATAAATCACATGGTTGGAGTTTTGATTAGTTGGTGATTTTATTCCCATGCTTTATTATCATCATTTGGGGAATTACAATTATATCGGAGTTTGTGAGATTTGCCGTTTCATCGATTTAATTTTGAGTAAGGAAGTGGATGTTGTCATATGGTTTTGTTTGGGTACTAGCTTGGCCACCTATACCTCCATATTCCCATAATTGTTTTGCCCTTCTTACCCATTACCTCACATATCCATATTTACCTCGACATGTGTCATGGTCATTTGTTTGGTTGGAATGCATATGTACGGTTGTAGAGATTATTTTGATATTAGATTGCAGGCATGTTCTTATAGGTCGTAGTTAGGTGAGAGTCATTACAAAATGAATTCTTTCTATCTTTTACATATATTCACCTGTGCTTATGTGTGATTTGAGCGACCGGTGAGTGTCCGAATTGATAAGTCTCTACAGTTGACGGTTCAGCAGTTTTTAATGACTACATAACTCGTTTGCATGATTCATATTGCTAATTGATTATTGATTTGTTGCATTAAATTGGTTTAGGCTTTACATGTTGCATTTCGCTCTGAGATTGAACTCGTTCCATTAGGTTCTAAGATCGAGTCTAGTTCTTGCTTGGGGACAAGCAAGGGTTTGGTTTGGGGAAGTTTGATGCGTGTCTAATATATGATGTTTTGCACCTCATTTTACACGCATTTCAGAGCTCAATTGAGTAGTTTATGCTACTATTTCCCTTGTTTTCTGTATTTCTTCCTTTTCTTGTGATTTTGTAGGAATATGAAGATTTCAGCGGAAAATGAGCCGAATCCGTCCCTAAGTACTTAGCATTGCATTTGACATGGAGTATTGACTCGACGAATGAGCTTGGTGCGCGTTTCAAGGCCTAAAGATAGCAAAAATAAGGGTGCGTACGAGTTTAACAAGCATGGAAGCACTTCACGATGTTGCAGCCTGCTTCAGATGGCAATATCTCGAGTTCTAGAGCTGATAATCAAGTGATTCTAATTGGAGGTGAAAGCTTATCTTCTTAGCTTTCCAACGCCGCGTAGAACGCCTGATTTGACCAAGTAACGAAGAAATGGCAGCTATTTTAAGATTGGTGCGCGCTGTAGGAATCATCAGAATGCAATTCTGTACAGCACCTTTGGTCGATCGACTGGCCTCAGTGGTCGATGACCACTACGCGAGCTGATGCGCAAATTAAAAGATCGTGAATTAGAAAGCCCAATGTATTCTTAGGTTTAGGAATAAGAGTGCGTGATATTCCTATATAACTAACCTATGTTTTCAGAATAATCATCAGTTTTTAGGAGAGACATTAGGTCTCGAGTTTAGCATAGTTTACATTCAAATACTTTAGTTTCTCAATAAAGTTCGCTATTTTGCATCTGGATTTCCTTTCGGCCTTCAGTTTCGGTATTTCTCAATCATATTTTCAGTCTTTAAGTTTATTATCTTCGTAGTTAGAATTGCTAGATTAGTTCCCTAAAGCCGTAATTTTCTTTATTGCGAATTTACTGTTAAATTGTTTTAATCATGCTTCTGTTTACTATTTTAATTGCTTTCCTAGTTGTAGTTAGAATTATTATGAGTAGCTAAATACCCCATGCTAAGATGCGAGGGAATATGTAGCGAAGACGACGTAGATTAGTAAACCTGATGTCGGCCTTTGGTCGATCGACTGGATTAGTCGATCGATCGATCGACTGTTGGTCGATCGATAGCTTAGTCGATCGATCGATCGACGCGCGATAGATTAGCACCGTTTTAATGTTTTAATTACAATATTTGACAACGAGACCGAGAGGAGACTTGTTAAATGCTTAGTATATGACCGACCCACAAGATCGAGAGATAGGGGAGGGAAAATAGATTAATAAATTGAGACGACTAAATTGCTAAGATCGAAAGATAAGTAATTTAGGCATTAGGAATCACTTTTCAGGGCGAGAGCTAGTATTAGTGAGACCTAGGGACCAAAGAGCATAGGCCGAGAGGCGCTACTAGTTAAGAATGGACCGAGAGGACTTCTTATTTGCCCACCTATCGTGATTTATCGACTTACTTAGATACCGTCGTCATGAAATTTGCAAACCAATCGTCTTAGCTTCCCTTTTATTATTTTCTACACCTTTTTATTTAATTGCTTTAGTTATAGTTTTTATTTTGTTTTCGCATTTAGATTTAGTTATAATCCAATCCAAAACCCCCCACAACTGTTACCCTTAGACTAGAATTAATAACAACTATTATCTCCCTACGTCCCTGCGGATCGACCCTTACTACCGCTTGCTAGTAGTAGTTTGGTTTTATAAATATTATTTTTGATACGCACATCGACAGGTATCAGTTAGTTTGTGACTCGTATGTCACTTACAAAGTATGTCGGAGTTTGATTACGGTAAGATAAAATTAGACTAAGGAATAAAATAAGTAAAAGTATGGGCGAGTGTCCTGCGGGTCGCGGCCAATTCTGGTGAAAAGCGCATATTAGTGTACATAGGAGTATCAAGCGTTGACTTTTGTTTTTGGAAGTTGACGTCATCTCATTGTTTGGTTTCCTTAGCATATTAGTAAATAAATATGTTTTGTTTTATTAATTTTATTTCTTAATTAGAATAATATTTGTTAGGGTAGTTTAATATATAAACACTACTCTAACCTAGTTATTCTTTTAAGGAGAGATTTGTGAGACAAACATATTGAGAGTTTTAAGAGGCAGATCTAGAAAAACTCTGTGCTCATCTTTTATAATCTGTAATTCTCCCGACATAGTGAATTATTCTCCCTCGCCCTGGTGGATGTAGCTATCGCATTGATAGTGAACCACGTTAAATTCTTTGTGTCTTTTATTTTTGCATCTACTCCGTATAGCTTCCGCACAATAATTGGTATCAGAGCTTTGATTTTTTGGATCCAGGGAGGAGAAGATGTCGTGTGAGACTATAAGGATTGGGAAGTTCGATGGAAGGAATAGTTTTGCTTTATGGCAGTTGAAGATGAGGGCTTTGCTAAAGGAGCGGTGCATCTAGAAACCCTTGACGCCGGGTTTCTCTACGAAGGTGACGAAGACTTAAGCTTCGGCTGCGGGTGCTGAATCTAGGGTGACTGAGACGGAAGATCCTACCTTGTTAACAATGGAGGATAGGGCTCATTCATCGATCTTGTTGAGTTTGTCAGACGATGTCCTAATTGAGGTAGCCGATGAGTCGACTGCAATGGGTTATGGCTGAAATTGGAGAGTTTGTACATGACAAAGTCGCTCACCAATAAGTTGTTATTGAAACAACGTCTGTTCTCTTTCAAGATGCAGATAGGTATGTCACTTCGTGATCATTTAGACAAATATAATACTATATTACTAGATCTGTGTAATGTAGATGTTAAGATTGAGGATGAAGATGCTGCTTTAATTCTGCTGGTTTCTTTACCTGCGTCGTATGAGAATTTTGTAGATTCTTTTGTTCTTGGTAAAGAGAAATTGCCCCTAGAGGAAGTGAAGTCAGCACTTTGCACTAGGGAGTTGCGACAAAAAGCAACTGTTGACTTAGGAGACAGATCAAGGGCATGTTTAGTTGTTAATAACACTAAAAAGGGTGGAGGTCGGAAGAAAAAGGCTAAGGCTAAGGCTCCGGACACCAATACTGCTAATAATTATGTTATCTTTTAGCTATGTAAAGAACCCGGGCATGAAAGACCTAGTTGTCCTAAGCTGAAAGCTAAGTCTAATGCGGCTGTAGTTCAAAGTAAGAATGTGGAGTACGATTCTGAGGCGGACTATGCTCTTGCGGTTGATTCTGTTCGTCCTATAGATCGTTGGATTCTAGATTCTGGGTGTTCTTATCATATGTGTCCACACAAGCATTGGTTTAGTACTTATGAGTCCTTTAATGGGGGCCACGTTGTTGTTGGCAACAATGCTACTTGTGAGGTAGTGGGTATTGGGTCGATCAAGGTGAAGACTGTTGAGGGTAAGAAGTGTACTTTGACTAATGTGAGGCATGTTCCAGCTTTGGGGAAGAATCTTATGTCACTTGGTTCATTAAGTGATTTAGGATATGAGTTCCGGGGTAAAGGGAATATTTTGTCTGTCGCAAAGGGTTCTCGTTTGATTCTAAAAGGTGTCAAACAAAATACCTTGTATGTATTTCAAGGTGAAACACTGACTAGTTCTGCAGTTTGTGCATCCGTAAATCACAGAGAGATGACTAACCTTTGGCATAAGTGGCTTGGTCATATGGGTGAGAGAGGGATGCAGCTGTTGTCCAAGAGGGATCTTCTTAACGGTGTCAAGGTGAGGAACCTTGAGTTTTGTGAACATTGTGTGTTTGGTAAGAAACGCAGATCTAAATTTAGCAAGGGTGTTCATTCAACAAAAGAAGTCCTTGATTATATCCATTCATATTGCCGGGGGCCTGCTCGAGTTGAAGGTATGGGAGGTTATTATTATTTTGTTACATTTATTGATGACTATTCCAGGTACACATGGCTTAGGTTGCTTAAGCAGAAGAGTGAGGCTTTCAAAGTCTTTATGCAATGGAAGACTTTGGTGGAAAATCAGAAAGGTAAGAAGATCAAGAAGCTACGAACGGACTATGGTTTGGAATTCTGTTTAGGAGAATTCAATGAGTTCAGTAAGAATGAAGGTATAGGAAGGCATCATACCATCAGGGGTACACCACAGCAGAACGGTGTAGCAGAACGAATGAACCAGATACTGTTAGAGAGAGTTCCATGCATGCTCTCTAATGCAGGTCTTGCTAGAAGGTACTGGAGTGAAGTTGTTCTTACAACTTGTTACTTGATCAATCGTGGTCCTCATATGGGAATAAACTGCAAGATTCCTTATGAGTTATGGAGCGGCAATGTACCAGATTATTCTACACTTAGAGTTTTTGGATGTGTAGCTTATTATCATGTAAAAGATAGTAAGTTAGATCCAAGGGCAACGAAGGGGTGCTTTCTAGGATATGGAGATGGAGTTAAGGGGTTCAAGATTTGGTCTCCGTCAGAGGATCGTGTTATTATTAGCAGAGATGTTACCTTTGATGAAAATTCCATGTTTATTTCTAAAGGGGTGTCCAAGGGTGTTGAAAAGGATAATAGTGCCAAGTAAGAGGTGGAGTTTGAGGTGGCTCCTGCCACTTTATCTATGTTACCACGGGTTGTGATCGAGGAGGATGCCGAACCAGTTATTTCTAGTCCTGTGACTACTCGTACTCTAGTTAATGAGGAAAGTCAGCAGGGTGAATCTTCTAATCAACCAACTAATCCTATTGACTTGCCTAAACGTGTAAGCAAGAAGACTAGTAGGTTTATTGAGGAGCTATCGTCACTCCCCATCCCTTTGTTTCTCCTAGCATAGCATCGCATAGTAACAGCAGCTTGGGAAATGTCCCAGCAGCTGTCCCTTTACCGCCACTGACTACTGAACAGATGGCTTCTTTGTTTCAGCTCTTTTCAAAACTTAATATGAATAAATCAGATTCTGCTTACTCCTTGTGTTTTTCTGAATGCAATTCTATTTATGATGATAATGAGGATGATCCTGGCCCATACTCAGTCGAATTACCTCCCTATATAGTTAAAGAAATACTACAAGAGGGGGAAGGGGCACCAGTTATAGAG
This sequence comes from Silene latifolia, assembly GCF_048544455.1. Taxonomy (NCBI): domain Eukaryota; kingdom Viridiplantae; phylum Streptophyta; class Magnoliopsida; order Caryophyllales; family Caryophyllaceae; genus Silene; species Silene latifolia. Next base: position 453,413,444 of record NC_133538.1, read on the forward strand.
AACACTGAACCAATCAACGTAGGAACCGAACTAAAAACCCAAGAACTTAGGATATGGACGACCTTAAACCTAACTGAAAGGGTAAATTTCATCGACCTTCTACAAGAGTTCAAGGACGTTTTCGCTTGGTCTTACAAGGACATGCCAGGGATCGACAGGGATATTGCAGAACATTGAATTCCAATCATACCAGGTTTCAAACCTGTAAAACAGAAGCTCCGTCGGATGAGGGCAGAATGGGCTCTTAAAATCAAAGAAGAAGTCGATAAGCAATTCAAAGCCGGGTTCATTAAAGTTTCCGAGTATTCAGACTGGTTGGCTAACATAGTCCTCGTACCCAAAAAGGATGGGCGAATCCGGGTTTGTGTTGATATTAGAGACTTGAACAAAGCGAGTTCCAAGGACGACTTCCCTCTTCCACACATCGACATATTGGTAGATAATACAGCAGATCACGCGTTGTTATCCTTTATGGACGGGTATGAAGGGTATAATCAGATCAAAATGACCATAGAAGATATGCATAAGACAACCTTCGTCACTCAGTGGGGCACGTATTGCTATACAGTTATGCCATTTGTGCTAATCAATGCTGGAGCTACATACCAGCGCACTGCGACCACATTGCTACATGACATGATGCATAAAGAAGTAGAAGTGTACGTGGATGATATGATTGTCAAATCCAAAGATTGGAAGGGGCACATCGATAACCTTCGCAAATTCTTCCTAAGACTGCGCAAGTACAACATGAGGCTCAATCCTCACAAATGCGCATTCGGAGTAACGTCAGGCAAACTTATGGGATATGTCGTCAGCAAGAGGGGAATAGAAATTGATCCATCCAAGATCAAAGCTCTAATCTAAATACCACAACCCCAAACAAAGAAGGAGGTTAGAGGATTTTTCGGCAAAGTGCAGTATATAAGCCGATTCATATCGAAACTTACTATGATCTGTGAACCTATTTTCAAAATGCTCAAGAAAACAGATCATACCATATGGGACGACGACTGTCAAAAGGCGTTTGACAGGATTAAAGAGATATTGGCTAAGCCACCAGTGATAATGCCTCCCCAACGAGATCAGTCTCTTCGTTTGTATCTCATAGTCACCGAAACAGCCATGTGGGCTATGCTTGCACAGACTATTGGAAGAGAAGAAAGAGATATCTACTACCTTAGTAAGAAGTTCTTAGAATACGAATGTAAGTGCACAGCTCTCGAAAAGACATGCCTCACTCTTCTGTGGGCGACAAAGAAGCTACGCCGTTACATGCTTAGCTACTTTGTCAAGGTATATTCTAAAATGGATTCCGTCAAATACCTCTTCGAGAAACCCATCCTCAACGGACGTTTGGCAAGGTAGACCTTAACGCTCTCGGAGTTCGATCTCAAATGCGTACCTCTGAAAGTCATAAAAGGGCATGCCGTTGCCGAGTTTTTCGCAGACAATCCTATCAACGATACCCAAGCAATAGACATGTGGTCATTTCCAGACAAGAATATCCTACAAACCAGTGTAGAGTCTTGAGATCTTTATTTTGATGGGGCATCGAATTTAAGAGGATTTGGAATTGGAGTATTGCTCATGTCTCCTGAAGGCGAGCATACACCAATTTTTGTCAAACTCGACTTCGAGGTGACAAATAATGCAGCAGATTATAAATCTTGCCTCATGTATCTACAAGCAGCAGTGAGTTTAGGCATTTAGAATCTTCTAGTTTACGGAGACTCATCCTTGATCATTAATCAAATTACAGGATCTTGGAAAATTCGAAGTGAAAGTCTAGCACCGTATCAGGCTAGGATAGATCAAGTTGCCCAATTCTTTGATCAGGTCACTTATCTACACCTGCCTCGTGAAAAGAATCAATTTGCAGACGCTCTTGCAAAACTTGCATCTTTGATTAATATGCCAGACAACATGGTGGAAATGCCTTTATGCATCGAACGGCGGTTGGAACCAGCCTATGTACGCCTCCTTACAGATGAAGAAGAAAGCCCAGAGGAGCCTTGGTTCCAGGCTATTCTAAACTTCAAACTTAATGGTACATAGCCACCGGATATGGATAAGAGGGGACAACGAGCAATACACCTATTAGCCTCTCAATACCTCCTCTTGCAAGGAGAATTGTACAAAAGAACACCTCTTAGTGTCGTCTTGCGTTGCCTAGATCATTCACAGGCACAAAAAGTGATGGAACAAGTTCACGATGGAGAATGCGGTCCTCATATGAGCGGACCCATGATGGCAAAGAAAATCATGCGTCTGGGATATTACTGGACGACAATGGAGTCAGATTGTATTAAGTACGTTAGACATTACCATAATTGCCAGATCTTCGGGAATGTGCAACATGTCCCTCCCTCGATGCTTTACACCATGACATCTCCTTGGCCATTTTATGCTTGCGGAATTGACATCATTAGGAAGATCACTGTTTTATTTTGGTAGCTATCGACTATTTTACTAAATGGGTCGAAGCAGCATCTTACACTAGTCTCACAGCCAAAATGTGGCAAAGTTCATACAAACCAATATCATATGTCGATATGGTTGCCCACATGAAACCATCAGTGACAATGGATCACATTTCCAGGCCGAGACTGAGCAATTACTAGCCAAATATAAGATCAAGCACCACCATTCCTCGCCTTATAGACCTCAAACTAATGGCACAGTAGAAGCAGCTAACAAAAATGTTGTCATAATCCTCAAGAAAATGATCGACAATTATCGAGACTGGCCTAGCAAAATACCTTTTGCGCTATGGGGTTATCGCACATCAGCTAGGACGCCCACTGGGGCCACTCCTTTCTTTCAAACTTATGGTATGGAAGTTGTACAACCAGTTGAATTATAAATTCCATCCCTACGCATTTTGCTCGAAAGTCAAATCCCAGAAGCTGAATGGAATAGGGATAGATATGAGGAATTCATCCTCTTGGATGAACGAAGGTTGCGCGCATTACATAATGTGCAGACATATCAGGCACGTATCAAACGAGCCTTTAACAAACGGGTTAGGCCCAGGAACATCAAAGAAGGAGATTTGGTGCTCAAATCAGCAGAGCTCTCCTACCTGTCGATCCAAGAGGAAAGTTTAAGCCTTACTGGGTCGGACCTTTCTTAGTCAAGTCCATACTTTCGGGGGGTGCGGTTAGGATTACAGACCTAGATAGCAATGAATTTGCTAACCCTACCAACCTAGACCAATTGAAACGGTACTGCCCTTAGTATAGGGCAAGAACGTGCCTCGCTTAGCCCACGTGCCGCTCATGCGACACGAAATAAAACCGGCCCCTGGCCAGCCAAAGCTTATGTCACTATACTCTTGCATTTTGACATTTCGACATCCTCATATCATCAAATAAACTGAATTGTACCTTTCCTTAGGAGTAAGTAAAGCACATGCTTATTTTTTTCTACAATTCCTTACAAGCTCTTGCTTCGAACAATTATTCTTTTACATTTACTCGAACTACTCACAGGGTTTGATTTCATTTTCTAATGAATACGTAGGCAATCCTTCACAGGATAAAACCCATTATTATTCTTAAATGTAAATAGAAAGACATTTGCATTTGCATTTGAAATTCGACAAGAATTATAAAAGAAAATCATAACGGTTTCTTAACTAATTAATCTTTTATTCATTGTTCCATAAATATTAATAATATGCGAAATACATAAAAATAATAATGATGAAAATAAATGCTAGGCTAGGATTCTAAAAAACCCCGCCATTTATTACAAATTAATAATAAATAATACTATAATAAATGACTAAGGCTATTCTTCCATTTTCCCTTTGCCTTTGTCACCTTTATCATACTTCTTGTCTCGACCACGAGCCGGGCGCTCTTGTGCTATCTCCGACCAAATCACCAACGGTTGTTCTCGCGGTCTAGCCTTACCATTTCGATCTATCACCATCTTCTCGGCAGAGGCGGTTTTCGGCTTCTTCGACGGACGCGCGACTCGGAATCCGACCTCTTCTTCTACTTCAGTCAAGTACTTTTGGTTCTCATTTTCTACTTCGCGGATTTTGTAATCCACGGGTTCGTGCTTCCACAGCTTCTGACGTTCTTCAGGAGTACCGGCATTTCTCCATTGCAAATATGAGTCAGATACCCATAAAGAGCCAACAGGGTCGGGTATGAACCACATGTTTCTCTGGGCCCACCGAATTACCGATTCCCGACAAGACTCCGAAGTATGTGCCAAGGCATTTTGAGGAACGGTATCCAACTTCGAAATCTTCTGCTTAAGGCCCACTTGCCTCATCAATCTCTCTGGAAAAATGCAAACCATGAATTCCAAGCCAGGGACACGAACTGAACGTGTCGGGTCCAAAGAGGAGACTCTAGTAACTGACCTGAGATGCCACCATGCCACAATCCATCGGATCAAGGGACCACCTTCACTCTTAAACTTATTTTGCCGGTAGTTGCATACTCGAGTGAAGTCCACCATATACAGCCTAGTCCTCATTACGATTGATCCAGCATGATATCCTTGCACATTAACTGGGGACTCGATCAACCGCAACCGATCCATCAGCTAAACCTGCAAACGAAAAAAAAAGAAAGCGGGAATTAATGCCCGTGCATCAACCGAAAAAAAAACGAAAAAAGAGAAAACAAAAACAAAAAAGAATAAAAAAAAAGACAAAAAAGGAAAAGAGAAAAAACGGAACAAGATCGGTCGAAAAATGGTTCTTAGCTGAAAGATGATGGGGCTTCCCAAATAAGGAAGCTCACGGTTGGCCTTTCCATTATCCAAACCAAGAATGGTCTCCCCTAAGACTAGGCATGCTGAGCTCTTGCAGAGCTCCATTTGTTCAACTAGGCTCAGATAACGTGGATCCCCTCTCATATCCTCATCAACATGCCCTCGAAGGACATAGCAATGCAGTAGACAAAACTCGAAGGCCCTGCGCCTCGCGACATAAGAAATAGTAGGGTCCTCCCTATTTATAACTCGGTCAATAAAGTCAAACATGCGGACACCTTTTGAGGTCACAAGCCGGTCCACCTCAGCCTTGGTCAATCCAAGCAACTTCCTAAATTTACCTTAATATCCTTGAGAGCTAGGGGGTATAGCCGGTACATTTTCTGGGTCCTATCCTCCAACATCAGCTATTTTTTCAGGAAAAGGACAAATTTCCCCTCCAGGAAAGGCGAATACATGAAGGTTTGGGTCCCAATACTCAAGACAAGTATCCAAAAAAGGCTTCACAACTTTCACTAATTTGAGACTCAAGATCGATCCTAAATTAAAAGCACCCATATCGTGCTTCTCAATGTTTGTAAACTCATTCGTCCATTCCTTCAGATGGTTTTCAAAGGCATCCATAATTTTGAAATTTTTTGGAGGATATGTGAGTTTTTATGTAATAGACGGAAGAAGAAGAAGGAATTATGTGAATAAAAGCTCACCCGAGGTCTCTATTTAAACAATTCGTTGTTTACTAATTTATGTCGAGGTCTGACTAACTAGAGAAATGACGCAGCATCTGCCGGGCATCTTCGAAGAGTCGCAGCACTTGCTGCACCTCTTCCCCAGGGCCTTTTCCGTGTTCCCAACTAATTTCACTCCTTTTTTTCAACACTTTTCACACTTAGACATTTCTTTTTCATTTTTTTTAGGGGATATCCCTCCCTACCGTCCGGTCATTTTTGCTCATTTCTGGGCATTTTTGCGCTTTTCTAACCATTTTCGTCATTTTTGTCAGTTTTGCTCATTTTCGGGCACTTTTTTTACTTTCATTTTGCGCCAATTTAGGCCACCTATATGCTACGTGTTTTACATGTAAATTCTATGTAAATTTCGAAAGCATGACGGCACAAACCGTCACCTACCAAACCTGTTCTTTTACGCTAACCTGCAGGAACAACAAACACCCAGCAGCAAAGGCACTCGGGCCATTATATACACAACCAAAAGACGGTACATACATCAAACTGGGGGCTCTCGCCCAAAACAGGTCCGAAAAGTTCAAAATGAACAAAACGTATACAAGACAATAACAAAAAGAAGGGCAGCTAGTCCTAGTCGCCACTCAACTCAGCTACGGTCGCCTCGAGGGCGGAGATCTCGGTGTCCCTGACCTCCAGCTCCCTCAACAGACGAGACTTCTCCTCCAGGGACTGCGCCAGCTCCCGCTCTAGGTCACGCTCCTGCTGCAGGTCACGCTCTCTCTACATAGAAATGAAGAAATGCCTCATTTCAATCATTTCAACAAAATGCAAGAAATTGCAACGAAATTTGAAATAATATAAGAAATGGAATGAGAGGTTCATACCTGTAGTCCCCGGCCACCTACGAGTGCCTCGATGGCCATAGCCCGCAGCCGGTTGGCCACCCTTTACAAGGCCACGTACCGAGACGGTGCCACCTGCATTCGAATACAAAGACGGTTAAAAAAAAAGAGAGCAAATGCATTCCTATGCGATAAAATAATGAAGACAACCAAAGCTGGTTGCTTACCCTCCTCACTAGGTACTGCCACTCCTCCAAGCCAGCGCCAGTCACCTCCTTGCTAAAGTCACGAAGCTCCGAGATCGTTGTCATGCCCGCCGCGTCAGTGTACTCCAGCACCTGGGGGTAAGCTAGGGGCTCGACGCCTACCACCTCGATCTCCTACAAGGTTCAAGTGACTCTTTATTTGACGATCGTTCATCATTTGTCAAATCAATTCAAAAACAAGGAAATGGTAAACTACTTACCATGATCGGCCAGTACGCCAACCTCCGGTGAACGAACTCGGAGTACTCCTCGCCAGGAAGAAGGAGGGCGTCACCACTAGCGTCAGCCAAGTCGGCCTCTCTCGGCTACAGAAGGCTCCCTAAACATCGTCCATAGAGGATCGATGGGAACCGTGAAGGTGTCACGAGAGCACTGCCAAGTCAAACGCTCGCCTAGATACCACACAGGTCCCATGGACGTCCTCAGTAACAGCCGACTCGAGCTCCTAGAACGAAGGACCTCGGCCGCGAAAGCTGCAGCGTCAGGATAGTCCTCCCAAGGTCTAGGCACCCACTAAAATAAGGAAACAAGGGGTCATTCCTATGATCGGCTCTAAGTGGGGGAGGGGGGGGGGGGTCATTCTTATGATCACTTCTAAATAAAAGACAGAAAAATAAAAGTAACCAGATAAGGATCAAAGGCACTTATGTCCTCCAAATTCAGAGCATTCACGCCCCTCAAACAAACGTCTTAAGAAGAGCGCTGGTTCTTCCTACGGCACACCACCCAGTCCCTCACGACAGGGTACGCTCTCGGCTCAGGCTCCGTCCTCTTGGGCGCGAAGCCGGGAAAGTAGGATTACACCCATGCCTGCAGACAAGATAATCATTCTAATAGCATCTTTCATAATTCAATAGCAATAAAAAATGAAGAAATAATGATCTTTAATAATGCAAAGGAAAGGTTCATACCTCTAACAGGAGCCCAGGACCAACAGTAGTAGGAGAAGTCCCCTTCTCCATCAACTCCAGACGTACCATGGCCCTCATGTAAGGAGTGAGGACTGCAAAGCCAAGAGTAACCCAGTCTCAACGACCTAGGCTACTCAAGTAAGAAAGGAAAGGAAGGAGCTTTGTCGACAGCCTCTCCCCCTTGTCTCCGAGGTAAATTGAAGACAAGAACCACCACAGCCACAGACGAGCCCTCTACTCAGCAGTGCAAGGAGGAGGAGGCACCATCTTTCCGTCTATCCTCACCCTCGCCGAGGTCCTACACGCAAAGTAGTCCCTGACGTAAGAACTCGGCACCAACCGAGGAACGCTGGCAGCACCTGCCGCCATGTTCCAGCTGATCAGCCTCATCGCCTCGTCCGAGTCTACTCTCATGGCCGTCAACGGCCACACCAAAGTGTCCTCTCCACACGGCAGACCCGAGATCATGTCGTAGTCCTACAAAGTGACCCTGACCTCTCCAAAAGGTATATGGAAAGTCGAGGTAGTGTCCCAGTACCGATCAAGATAAGCTCGAATCATGCAAAGGTTAGCCCGAATCTTCCTTTCCTTAATCTCCCTCCAAGCTCCGACCAAAGCCCCGAAGGCTCCCAGCTCGACGATGGCCTTCTCCTCCTCCTATAGTCTCTCGAAAGCCTCCATCATCGTCGTGTAGTCGGAAAAGGACCTCATGTTTCCGGCATCCTGTATCAATTCAAAGCAAAAGCTATCTTTAGCACAAAACGAATGAGAAAAGAAACGAGAAAAGGCAATAGGAAATGACAAGTTCAAAACTTACCAAACTCCTCGTTGTCCTCAAAGACAGGTTGCTCTCTGCCGCCCAAATGAGATGTCTACCATCCCATTTCTCAGCCCACTCGGTTGCACCCACAAGCTGGTGACCGCCTCGCCCCACGTGGGCCCTCCTCGAGACCTCCTCAGCCTCCTCCCCGAGCATCTCCTCCTGTCTATCTCCACCCACGAGAGCAAGAGAAGGGTCGAAGTCTACATCCATGGGATCCCTCCCCGACGTAGAAGGCACATCACCTGCAAAACCAAGGTAAACAAGGTCGTGTCAAGCCATGACAAGCCCTTTCGAGTTTGTTTCAAGCATTTTCAAGCTCTAAAAAGGGGATTTACGGCCATCTTTGGCACTTTCTTTCAAAACCCGACCACACACATGGAAGGTTGGGGCAAGTCAAGTCTAAGTTCAAGCCTAGTTGCGGGTTTGAGTCGAAATTTCGGCCGCATTTTGCTATAATAGCGATTATGCCCTAAAAAGTGTCCTAAAAGAGTTGTCACAAATTGAAAATTTGACATGATAGCAAGTTTACCCATTACACAAGGGTTAAAAAACACCAAATTTCATCAAAAATGGACAATCCTAAAGTCATTTTCGAAGCAATTTACAAAACAGCTGAGAAACCGTCTCATTTTTCGCCAAATGCTCAATACTTGACGAAAATTCAAAAAGAATACATCGTTATGTTCCTAACATTGCCAATTATCCATTTCTAATGTCAATTTTATCAAACAAATCCGTTTGAGGCAAAAGCCCCAATTTTTTCGACATTAAGGGAGGGGGAACCCTAATTTTCGATCCTAATTAAATCAAAAACACGAATTTAAAGCAAGAATGAGATACATACCTCAATTAGTCATGATTTATGGCACGAATTGATCAATTTTTGACGAGTTTTGGTTGGAATTTGAGAGAAGTTGAGAGGATTTTGTGTTTTGTTATTGTGAAATAAACCTACGGTTTATCGAGTTTTTACCCAGACAGGGACAAGCCCAAGAAATGACGCAGCATCTACTGCGCCCTTTCCAAATGCCGCAGCTCATGCTGCGCCTATTCCCCAGCGTGTTTCCAGCTCAAAATTTTGAAAGTTCGTTATAAGTTTGTTACTTGTGGGCCCAAGTTTGTGCGCCTTTTCTCCAACACCTTATATATTGTGCTTGGTCCTTTTGTGCGTTCTTTTGGTCCAGACCCGCGTTATTTTTCTAAAACAGACTGCCAAGCCATCACGTTTTGTTTCCCAACAAGGACTCTTTTGAACACAGTGCACAAGTTCATCAGTTATTATCAGGATTTCGCTTGCAACAACAAGCGGATTTCCAGCGGTGCTTAGGACGCGCCATTATCAGTCAAGCCACGCTATTTTCCTCGACGGTTTTTAGGACACACCTTTGTCAATACATTTATCCCGAGCGAGAGTTCATGATAGCCGATGTACTTCTCGAGAAGCGGAGTTTGTTTGAAAGCAGACACAAGCAGATCTCACAAAAATGATTCAATCCAGACAGAGTCATCCATATTTCTCCCCAGCGCAGTAGTATTTTGATGTATTGCTCACTCAAGATTCCTTCCACGACGATCAAGATGTTCCTAGTCATCGATATATGCTTCTCCAGCGATATTTTGTAGTGTTGCTATTGATAATCAAGACATTATATATTTCCTCAATAAGAGTTTGCTTGAGGATAGAGACAGGCAGATTCCCCCAGTCAAGACATCTATATTTTCCCAGTGAGAGTTTGTTTGAGGACAGAGACAGGTAGATTCTCCTGGTATGGTTTCTTCTTATGGCTGGCGAGCTTTCTTACGTAGTCTAATAGACTATAAACGACCCTCCCCGATAGTCGACAGACTCTAAAATGTTCCCGACGACAGTTCCTTGGTTCAGTCCCCTTGAGCCGCCTCGCGTCGCCATAGTCGTCAGGTTGTAATCTTCGATTGACCTGATGGCTATACTTTGACTTTCGCCTTGTCCAAGCCTCAGTCAAAGTGGGGGCTCTGTAGATACCTCAATTCTACACCTTCCGCCAACCACCCAGTGATGATTGACCCGAAGGTTTGGTACGCGGAACAATTTATGACAGTCTGTAAGTTTAGGTCAAGTGATAGCTCAAACACTTGTGTCTACCCCTTGGTCGTCATCTACGTGCCGATACGGTCGTTTTGACAGTAATTAGAGTTCATTTGGAGTCTGGGTCAAAAACCGCTTCATTTAAGAAACCGTTTAAAATGCCGAGTCAGAATGTTCTAGAATATTCCAGATATTTATTCCATAATTTAATTTTATATCTTTTGGTAAAATATATCTCATATATCATATTTTACGGAATAAGGAAGTAGAGATCTACCGCAATTCCCTAAAAGAAACGCGAAAATCTTTCTTCCGCAGGAGGAAACCTCTGGGGAAATGACGCAGTAGGTGTTGCGCCTCTTGGAAGGACCGCAGCAGCTACAACGCCTCTTCTCCAGCCTATTTTTGCTGTTTACGGAATATTTCCGTGATTTCTTTCCAAAGTTTGTGTCATTCCAAAACTCTTCACATTTTCTAGTATAAATAGAGACCTCCGGTCTCCATATTTTTCACGCGAGTGTCCGCCCTTCTCTTCTCCCTTTGCATTCTAAAACTTGCTCTAAGCATTCGACGCCTACGTGCTTGATCAATCGACCACGTAAGCTCAGATCTTTCTGAGTACCAGTCACGTTGCATGACCGACCAATTTGACCACTACACATCAATCAATTAAATCTAAAATCCTCCAACGAGGGCACTTTCTACATACATTCGAGTCGAGCAATCACTAACGTTAACTTAGTCAATCTCGTTTCGTCAAACATGTAAGTCTGAGGGTGTAAATCCCATCTTTTTTATTGTATTTTATTTTTGTACTCATTAATGTAAGAATTACGTCAAAAGTATATTTAAAACCGATTTTATAAACCTTTATTACAAACTGTTTTTACGAAAGAGAAATAACTAGACGTCGAGAAGAAACGCAGCAGCAGCTGTGCCTCTTCGATAGGTCGCAGCTTCTGCTACGCCTCTCCAGAAGCTGCCGCTGCTCCTGCTCTTCTTCTTCTTCCTCGAGTTTCCTCCGTTTCGTTTTTTTCCCTTTATTTTCTTACTTTCTTTCTTTTCTTCAGTGCATAAATCATGTTCAATAATTCCTCTTAATTATGTTTTTTTATTCCGGACTTAAATCCCTCATAATTCAATATTTGCGGGTTTTCGTCATTAAATCAAACCCGGATGTTAGAAACTCGATTTGTTCATATCAAGTTTCTGGGATTCGTTCCTTGATACATATTTCCTTGTCTAATTCCAGTTTATCAAGTTTTATTCGATCTTCAAGTTTATTTCTTTTGTAATTCCGACGTCGTAAATAAGTCTAACTCCTTCTAACTCAATTTAATCCGCTTTTTATCGCTTCTGTGACAGTTCCAGATGTAATTAATGTGCTAAACCACTTCAACTTGAGTCTAAACATCAATAATTAATCGTAATTATACCAACGAACATTAACAAATTGCAGTTCTGACTTCACAGCCATAGCTTAACTCAAGAACAGACGCAGGAATAGCTGCGCCTCTTCCAAGGGACGCAGCAGATGCTGCGCCTTTTCTGAGATGATCTTTGTCCCTGAACTTTTATTCTCGCTTTGACGTAGCTTTAATTACGTGATTAATTAACTAATAATCGTAATATCACCCCTAATCTGACTTATTTTGTCACTTTAAGTTCCATCTTTTATTTTCCTCTCTCTTTTATCTTCAAAACTCCGTCTTAATTGTACTTTTGACGTAAATCAATTTAACCTTTGTAATTCATTTGTAATTTCAATTATCATTGTTTATCCATCGTATTGTTTGTGTATGGTTTATTTATTTGCTTTTTCACATGTAATTAATATAAATACCAACTCCGACATTAATAATGTTGGGATTCATTAATCTCATTTGTTTACATATTGAATATTGGAATAATTAATTTAGTCATAAAATTAACTCAAGATCTTATGCATGCAAAACAAATACAAGAGTAAAGAAAAAACCGGTTCCTTACATTTGTAGTTTCGGTTATAAGGGCACTAGTAAGCTCTCCTACCTTACTTAGTTCTTGAGCTTTCCTAATGGATGAACAAGATTCAAGAGTAGAATCTCTCCCCAAGGATTTGTACCAAGGAAATCCTTCTTAATATAAATATTAATTTAGTTACTAGAAATTAATATTTGTTCCCTTAAAATTACTAATATTATATGTATACTACTTCTAGTATTGATAGAATAATATTAGAGATTTATGTGAGATTTTATGAATTTTGTTCAACAACAAAACTAGTGAGATAAGTTGTAATCCAAGTGAATGAATAATTGTAAGAATAAATTATAAAAATAAGAAGAGAAAAACTCTCGCTTTTTCTCTAGGGTGGCCGGGTAGAGGGAGAGGGGAAGAGTGCCCAATACCTTTTGTTGTTGCTCTTCACAAGAGTGTAGGTATGATAGTCTATGTTTAGTAGGTAATGATTATGTTTCCACTTAATAAAATAATCAAAACACAACTAACTCTTAATCTCTCCATAATCACGGCACACCCATATTAACAAGGGTCCATTTTAAGTTTGTCAATTTGTTAATTTGTATTGTGTGACAAATTGGACATGTTACTAGACATGTCATTTAAATAATGCATTTCTAACACATTAAAAATCATTATATAAATGAAATAAATCACATACAAAATTAACTAGTAATTCACAATTACCATTACTTCAAATGGGTCATAGAATTATAAATCACAACTACTTGTATTTATAATAACCAATTCATTCTTATTTTAATTGTTTCATAAACAATAAAAAAAACCTTAAGCAATAAAATAATTTTAATTACTTAGCACGAATCTTATTTAATCAGACTAGAATAAGATACGTATAATTACTCACAAAATCATTTGTTCAATTTTAAGGAATTAATTAACTAGTATCGTCATACAATTAATAAATTAATCAATTAAGAATGTTTCCCTAAAGGTATGACCTTAAGGGATCAACTGATCACCACCGTCACACGACAGTAATGTCAAACTCTAGTCAGCTAATCATTACCGATTAATGTGGATCAGTTGACAATAAAATGTTACAATCCCTTGTGTATTCTTAATATGAGATTTAAACATGTGATCGCATTATTGTCGAGGACACATACTCCAACAAATAATTGCTAAATTACGTGTTAACCGACATAGTTTAATTCACATGCTAGGATTAATCTCTGGATGTTGTATTACATGCATATAATCGACAACATATCAAATATGAATAATTTCCCTAATCATTAGTAGAGGCCGCTATCGAGGCTGGCGGGATTAAGTGTTCGATTAAAGAGCTTCCTAATACGTACCCTCACCCCTTACTCCAGTTCTCTGTGAACATCCGTGTTCATTGGCATCCACGAGAGTGATTCTAGACATAGAATGCTAAGGGTAACAAGTTCTTAGTGTTCATGTCATTACTTTGTGTCTTGACATGACGCGAGGTATTCGAACGGTTCCAATTTTCCATAAAAATTGGTGGCGACTCCACAAATGCAGGCTTATTCAACCTTTCACCGGTTTCAATGCATTACAAATTGGTAACGGCCTATGACGTGCTTTGGCTATCCAATGTTCCGCGGGAGAAGTGTCGCCGCCTTAAAGGCAATAACAAACACGCGGGTGCGCGCGCAGTGGGTGGCCCATGTCCACACTTCGGTTATTGGAACGAACTACCATAGTTCCTCCAATTCACAAAACCGAATCTTAATGTCATCCCTTCCTTCTTGCATATCTCATCATTGCAAGTGTACTCAATTTCCGTTGTGTATATCTCATTGTTCAACTGCCTAGGACGTTTCTAGCAGATATCCTCCTTCAATAATATAGCCAAGATGGTTCTCTAACCATCCTTATGTGTTTACAATATAGTTTTTGTGTAACTCCTTGCACATAAATCCACTTCATTTCTAAATACTTAGCTTCATATCTTTAGTACTTCCTGAGTATTAACTAATGAACTATGTGGATATATAGAGACTTCTCTCAATGATTCTATTTGTAACATCTCGTAATACTCCAAGTATACGAGGTTTAAAAATGGTAATACATCTTAGCGTAATGAATTAATCCCGCAGCGGAAGCAAATAGATTCAATTTCTTCATGTTCAATACTTTTGAACTTGTCAAGATTCTTATTAACATAAGAATATTAACTTTATGCTAATATCCATCGAACTGGATATCTTAGAGATGTATTATTCTTCTCCTAATTCTTTCATTACTCACAGTGATCAATATGTCATTCACATATAAGACTAATAATACCACCCTACTCCCAATAAACTTCATGTATAAACAAAACTACTCGACAAATCGAGAAAAGTTTATTACATGACTAAAACATACCATTCAACTCCTTGACTTCTACTTAAGATTTCTTCTTAAGTTAGTATCCTACTTTAGGATAGTTGCGATTTACAAAACTCATGCAATATGATTTTAAAACCCAATAGTCAAATAATATTATTAAATCTGAATTTAACGAAGTGTTGCAATTGGTGTAAATCTCTTACCACCAATCAACCAAGTTATGGAAACATCTTAATGTTTATATTCAGTTCGGACTTTTGCGGAGTTGAAACTAGATAAAGCATCTTAATAAGTTACAGGTTTGCTACTTTCAAAATGTAGCATGACTCATGTCCACTTTAGGTTTTGAAGAAATAATTACTGATTTTGACCAAGAAAGAACATCTTCCTACGTCTTATTCTCAGTTTGTGGCTCTTGAACATTTTCTCCCACTCTGCCTTTAAGAAATAACTCCCTTTTCTTTAATAGACAGCATCACGAGCCACAAACCCTTTGTTCTCGTGATCATGTAGGAAGAGAGAGCACATGTTTATTATCGAAACAAGCTACAATCTAAGTACCATGCCTAACCATAACTCATATGAATTGTACTTGACTACTTTAGCTATGTTTTGTTTTTAGTTGGAAAATTTAAATGCTAGACAAATTTTATAACAGAAACTACCTCTAACTACAAAGTAAAGATTCAATCATATCATAATGAAAGTGAACTTGTGATACCATATCATACTCATTTTGGTGCAGATAAAAGTTATCACTTTATTGTTCCCCATTTTAGCAAAGTACTAATACTTTGGTTTTATAGTTTGTAGGTTTTGATACTCTTTTAACATTCATTGAACTTATTCAAAGAATTTCTCTTCTTACCTCATTAAGTGGATATCAAGTATGTATCTAATTCGTTGGTAAAAGAGATGAAGATGTAATAACCTTCTCTGATTGAAATTGTATTCGACCATACACTTCAAAGTGTAAATAGGGCGAATATCTTGCTCTATTCATAATCCTTTTCCAGGAAAAGTCATGAATTAACTTGCTTTGAATATAAGATTCGCACATACCAAAAGATTCTCAATCAAATGGTTTGGGACACTAGTCAAAACTAGTTTCTAAATGCGATTTTCAATCGAGAATTGAGAAATGATTGGGGACACCTACTTAAGTCTTGTATATATGACATTTTATTTCTAGTTTGAATATAATTACCTTGAATTGTATGGTCTCACCATTAACTTAATCATGGTATGTAAGGGCACAACGTATGTTTTAATTGCATAATAGTGAAACCCTTTGCGTTTTATACAAAAACTTGAATTATATTCTTATTTAGACATATTGTACATCATAACAATTATTGAGGTACATTACTAAACACAAAACTAAAATGAGTACACTACGACATTCTTGCTAGTCGTCACACGATAATGCCAAATATTATGATGAATACACAAATTTGTATCAAATACTCATGATGTGGTAATTTGCATGAATGCAATGTCAATGTCATATATATTCAAGAAGGAATATGTTGGAGTCACTTGACCAACTTCCTTGATCTTTACCTATTTTGGTTATGTCTTTATTTTAGTGTCTAACACTTTCTCTTTCGAGCCTAGTTCTATACTTAACAATGAAGATAAGTACTTACTTCTTATTGCTCCCACTGACTTCAAGAATTTCTACTTGATGAAGACTTATCTTCATTTATTCCTAGTTAATCCTTCACAAGGGTTAACTCTATTGTGGTATTTGGTTAATGAAAATTTATAGCAAATCAATTTACCAATTTAACATTGTCATGTTCTTAATAACTTAAGTGCTTGATTACAAGTGTTTAGTTTGAGCAATAAGACTTTAGAACCGTGAATGTATAGAAGATATTATCAAAACATATTTTGACTAATCATTAATTCTATTCACATATTTTCACAAGAAATTATACATAGGCATGTTAGGAATTTAAGATGCTAATCTTATATGACATAGGACAACTCCTATGGAGTTATATGGAATAGAACGATTCTTATGGAACTAGTCCATGCCCTATTAAAACGGTTCATTTGAGGATTTAGAAAGAGATTCTATTTGTCGTTAGTAATAGTGGTTTAGCGGAGACTCGTTTTACAATCGAATTGATATCGTATATTAATAGGAGAAATGATAAAGAACAACATAAAACAATGAAATATTGGGAAAAGAAACATCCATTGTTAATATATGAAAACATTTTAGCATGTTTTAGCATTTATATAATGACCTCCACCCAATTATATAAACGATTCCGAGATCCAAATCCATACTAACTCGATTGTGGGCCAACGGGCCCTCTAGAACCTAACTAATATGACTTGGTGGGTTAACTCTTTAACCGATTCTACACTTAAAACTCTCGGTCGATGAAATACTATTATTGTCATCTTTAGCCCGGAACTTTGATTCGACGGGCATTAGCCACGGGCCCGAATCTTTCTGTTGAGTTTAACCAAATTTCAAAGTGTAATCTTATTACCCTACTAACCTCAACGTCAATAGAAAGCACCCCGAAAAATCGTATTGTACCCAAATGAAATTGAGATTCATGGGTCCCTAATATTTGGTAAGGCTAAGTCTCAATTTTTAATAACGTGAGAGGTCAAGTCAATTTATTATCTATCAAATTTAAATGAACTAAATTTTCGAACTAACGATAATTATAATTGACACGGTCGAATACTCGATATGATATGCATGTTTAGTTTATAGCGATTTGGCAATACATGCAAACATATAAAGAATAGATGCAAAGTAATACGTGCATTTTATATAGTCTTTTTAAGTCTCCTATGCACGTATTTCTATGCGATTCTCGTAGTTTTATATTGCGAAATGCTCAGAACATTCTACTTTGGTTTGTTTTGCTTTATTTGCAGGAATGGACCTGAAAGTAGCAGAATTGGGCCTGGAACCGTCCACTTTGCTTGCAATTAGAAGATGAGTGGATTTGGAGTGGAAATGCTATTGTCTTGGGATGCGTGAAGCGGCCTCGGAAGCTAAATCAATGAGTCATGGCTAACTTCAGTGGCATATCCTTCGATCGAGGGGTTTTACTGACCATAGTCCTCGATCGAATCCTTGTGAAGGATGAGAAGACTCGATTGAATTGTCTTTATCTTCGATCGAAAGGTGCTATCCTAGAGTTACTCGATCGAGTAAACATTCCACTTGATCAAGGAGTTTCTTACCGGAGTTGCTCGATCGAATGGTTCCAATGTGTTCGATCGAGTGTTTAGTTGTTTAGACGCGTGATTTTAATTCGTGTTTTAATATCTTAGGTCAAAGAAATATCTCCCCTATATAAGGAGAGACATATTTAGGTTTTAGGGGGGATTGAGTATTAATCCGACGTTACTCCTCTTTTCCCGGATCTCATTCTCTGTAACTCTCTCTCTCTCTCTCTCTCTCTCTCTCTCTCTCTCTCTCTCTCTCTCCCTCTCTCTCTCTCTCTCTCTCTCTCTCTCTCTTTTGTGCTATTTCCTTCTTGCTTGTCTTTTAATCATGATTGTTTATACTTTTATATTTTGTTCTCACTCTATCTATGCGTAGCTAATCCCTTAATGCTAGGATCTGGGGAGTCATGGTAGTATATTAATGACGCGATAGTTGGTTTAGGAAATTTAATGTGAGAATTGCTTCATTAACAATATAAATATAATCGTTTGGTTGAATGCATGCAACTGAATTGTTAATCTGGTTAAGCTCAGCCCTAGATTGAAAGATTAGAATGAATAGACCTGTTATGAGCAATAGACTACACTAGTGAGGGTTAAAGTTAAGCTAGTTGTATTTTAGGGCGAATAGCGGTCCGAAAGGACCTTTCCTTTACCCTTCTAACATCAGACCGACTGACCTATCTTTAGCTGATTTATGTAATATCATGGTGAACCGATATCCTAGCAACTTTTTCTCTTTTTGATCTAAATCCTTTTCACTCTTGCCATTTTAATTGTTATTGCTTTAGTTTAGTAAACAACTCAAACCACTGTTTTGTGACTTCAGACAGACTAGAATAACGAGTAGATAGTGACCGCCTCCCTGTGGATACGATACCCAACTTGCCTCAGCTACATTTGTTAAAGCCGATTGGTTTTATTTTTGATAGGGTTGCGACAACCGTGTCAAATTTTGGCGCCGTTGCCGGGGAGGAAACTATTTTATTTACTTGTTTGTTTTTGTCTGTCTTTAGCCTCGAGGAATTTATTCCTTGAGGCAGTTCTTTTCTTTTCCTCTAGTGCTGTTTTGATAGGTCGTACAGGTCCTTCCTAGACAGATCTAGGTAAAAGATCATCAAAGGGAAGGCTTGAGTACCTTTGATCTTCCACCTATGTTCCATCCTATGGCACAACAGGTGGTGAACTTTGAGAGATGTGGTGCTGCTGGGCACAATGTTGTTATTTGCTTAACAGGGAACGACGAAGTCTATGCGTTTAGGTAGCATAGACAAGCTAGTCATTCCTTTGCATATGTGCCGCCACATCCGCTTCAGCAATGAGGCCATCAAAAGCGTCCATTCGTTTGGCCACCACAACAACAAGCTCGTCCTGATAAACAGAAAGAAGAGATTGCTGAATTGAAGTCTTTGGTGAAGGCAATTGCACTCCAATTGTAAGAATATGATAGATTTATGCAAGCTCAAATCAATGATTGAGTCTCAAATAGCTCAGTTAGCTGCCGAGACGAACTTTAGGCACGCAGAGAAGGTATGCGCTACCTACACCGAAAGCGGTCTTTCCTATGAAGAACCTGAGTTGCCTATCGACAATAATGATTTGTATGTGTAGATACCCGTATCCGTCGATATTGGAATTTATAGAGAACCCGACAAACACCCGATGATGATAAGACACATGTATTTATTAGTTGTCATTGTCATTATTTGGGTTCGTTTTACGATGTAGAATGAGCGTTGTCGACGGAGTATTTTATTAATTTAAATGATATTTAAATTAAAGCTTTTTTAAGGTGA
Source organism: Silene latifolia (assembly GCF_048544455.1). Lineage (NCBI taxonomy): Eukaryota > Viridiplantae > Streptophyta > Magnoliopsida > Caryophyllales > Caryophyllaceae > Silene > Silene latifolia. The sequence continues at coordinate 453,433,109 of NC_133538.1, forward strand.
ATTCATTTTACTTTATTTTGAGTTTATTTTATTGAAAATAAAATAAATAATTGATTTGAAAAATCATTTTATGAGTGTATTTGATTTGAAAAATCATTTATTTTAATGTGTTAATCGATTTGAAAAATCGAATTTGAAAATCGAAAACTCGTTTTAATCACGCGTTTTGGAGCTCGATTATAGCTCGGTTTTTGAGCCCGTTTTCTTTACGAGTTGGCACGAATCTCGAGTACACTAACCAACCTAGGCCTCTACCCATCCAACCCCAGTTCGAACCCCCATACCCACGTCCCAAATCTCGTCCCAAATCACGACCAAAATAGCCCAACTCCTTCCCCTTACCCGCGTTAGCCCTTCCTCTTTTCCAACCCGTTTTGTGTGCTTCAAAGCTTGACCCAAACCCGCCACAACCAACCCAATTCCTGCCCCTCATTACCTACAAACAACCCATCACTAAACCCGCCACAACCAACCCAATAAACAGCCCGCAAATAACACACGGCCTATCCCCCTGTTTTGCGTGCTCTAACCCGAGTCCAAAACCCGCTCCAAACACCACTTAAACCCGTGCCCATTAACCCTAAACCATACCCTAGTATCCTACCCATATTACCTTAGCTTAAACACCAAGCAAACCCCCCATACAAACCCTAAAAACCCCACGAAATAGCTGATGGACAGCAGCTATGCAAACCGAGCCCGACTGCTTGTTGCTCTCTTTTACCCTACTTTAACTCCCCATAAATACCTCCCCTCTGCCATAATTTCATTACTCTAAGTTCTACATACATACTACCGTCACTAACAAGCATCAAACTCCAGAAACAAACCCTAATTGCCTCTCAAAACCCTCGACAAAAACCGAGACGTCCAAACTGAAACAGTTTGTGTCTCTCTCGAAATACAATTCGTTTCCCCTTCAAATCTCCATTAAAATTCGAGTTTCTTGTTCCTAATTAACCAAATAACATCCATCTACATCTTAGACAAAGATTCACGAGCCAGATTGACCTTGAGAGTACACGAATCCCCTCGAAAAACAGAGTGTCATACACTCTGTTTTCGCGGCTTTTCCTGTCTGTCCAGTTCTGTTTGTGCTCGTTTTTCGTGCCCAATAACTCAAAACGAGCACAGTTTGTTTTAAGATCTTTGTTCTACTCTCTTTCTAGTTTTCAAAACATCTTTTAAATCTAATTTTCACCGTGAAACGAGTGAGAAATTGCAGTTTGAAAGTTGCTGTCCAGATTTGCAAAAAAACGTGTTATTGCTTTGTTCCTTCGTCGACGACGGCCTCTCGAGATAAAATCTACGATCGATTACGGCCCAAGACGGTGTCAACGATACATGTAGGTTGAGGGTGCATCAAATCCTCCTCTTCTCCCTTTTATTTCGTTCTTTTTATGTTTGTTTTTTATTGTTTCGTTTTACATTGTTTATCGTTTTGTTTATCGTTTGATATCGTTAACTATGAAACTAGTTTAGTCCGAGTATGAGTTAAAGTACCACCATGAACACCCGCGTTGACTTGAGATGGGAAAGAAATCCGCCACATCCGTCGGTCGTATCCCCAGTCTCATTTACATATCCTCGTGTTCAAGGTAGGGCATTAGTAAAACGAATTCTAACTTCGTTCCTCGTTTTTGACCCCTCGTTTGTTTCGACCAATTCGACCTACCCTAGGACCCTTCGCATGTTAGTTCGACCTCTGATTGTTAACATATGACTTAATTAGACGACTTTAGATCAATTTAATAACCTAATTAGACACGTTAGGTGGCTTCGACATAAGCATTAAAATCGATCAACAATTCTCTAATCTAATTGAATGCATCTCTCTTTTCATATGATTTCTCGCTAGTATAAAAGTGCGTGATTAGCACCTTCTTATTAACACTCGACGAGTTAATTTAATTAGCGAACTTGACCTAATTCGACCCTTTAGGCCGTGTAGAGCACTCGGTTTTAGGCGAAGCCTTCTGACCTCTTTTATCATCGTTTTCTAATGTACATCCCGTATCGCTTTGCAAATCTATCTAACCTAATGAATCTAACCTAAGGATTAGGGTAGGCTAGGATATGTAGGTCGTGTTTGGCCGTGTTTTTGTAGTCCTTTTCTCTCTTTTTTTATCTTTATCTCGTTATTTCGTATCTTGTAATTATTTTTGTTTATCGAGTCGTGTTTTGTAATTTGTTTGTAATTAGTTTTCCGTTATCGAGTCAAATGATTTCTAAAAAACCTTAGTCTTGTTTGGTTAGATGGTTGTGCTCCATTTCATGTAAGAGCGTAGTAAATCGCATGTTGTTTAAAGCGACATGGCCCGATTTATGCTAATGCATGCTTTGGTGTGTGACCCAATGTCTAATTCGATAAGACTAAGCGAAATCACGCATTATGAGGAGTGACCCAAGGCCGTGAGTTATGTAAATCGTGGGCTACCCCTTGTGCACGTTTTCCTAGGCCGAATGGCCATGTGTCGTGTATGGTGTCGTATATAGCAATTGTATTTAGATCGAGTTGTATCTCTAATTTTTCATTGTGTCGGCATGAAGTACCTGGGTTGTAATAGGGTAGATCCCAATGGCTCCCCCATTCCCCTTAAGCCTTGTTTGTTTTGCTTTGTATGTTGTTAGATCAATCAACCCACATGCTAAATTACAACTTTGACAAACTTAGTTTAGTTGCATCTAAAACGACATAGAAATTGTTGTCACATGTTAGGGTTTTAAAACGATGTTTGCATATCATATATCGCAGTAGCTATGACCTTGTTTGAAATCCGATACTTGACTTAGTAGAGGCCGTTATTGACGGGCGGGGTTAGGTGTCCTTATGGGCTTCCTAACACGTACCCTCACCCCTTACTCAAGATCTATGGTTTGCGGATCCGTCTAAATACCATTGGATTACGAGAGTCATTCAAATCGAGTGATATAGGGTACAAGTCTTTATCTTTAATCACTCGTAGTCGATTGGCTTTATGCTTTTCGATGAAAGGTGTAAAGTTGACTTGAACGGTTCCAAGTTCCCATAAAACTTGGTGGCGACTCTAATTTGTCTTAATTCGATTCGAAAGAACCTCGAGTCGATTATGCCTAGTGTGGATCCCGCGGACGCAGCCTTCCGAGGGCCTTGTCCACGATTTGGCGACTCCGCTGGGGAAAAGAGGACTAGTTACACTTTGTTTATAGGGTCTTTTCCTCCGAGGTGAAACTTGAAAAGAAAGTATTGGAGAGTAAAACATTACTCGTAGTGCCACGATTCATGCATAAACCCTTAAGGACTTTCCCGGGCCGTCCCAGCGTTTCTTTGTGACGCGTGGGGGGCGACGTCCCACTATGCCAGGAACTTGCACATTGCTTGCTTCCGCTCCGCCTCGTCGTGGTTCTTGATGGTGGGGATGCTCTTCTAGGTACTCTACCTAAAGGCCCTTGCTCTATAAGACACAAAAAGGATGGAGGGCATAGACCTTCTTGTAGAAGACTTGCCGAGACTTAGAGATGTCTAGGAGCATACATCTTTATAACATGAGAATGACAATGTGCGAAATGAATTTCCCGAGTCTTTTCAAATTTTCCGTGTCGATTTCAAAACCGAACTTTTGAACAACTTACTTTCAAAATAGCATGGTTTTAAAAACGCGAATGCTTTGCCCAAGTAGGACTAGATTTTTCGGCCCAAAATGAGCTTTTATAGCCGGCATGCTGCCCATTTTAAATCTCATTTTCAAATCGATTATCCGTTTTTTCAAATTCAATCCAAAATGCCTCTCGAACCTTAATCAAGCATGAAATGCGTCGAGTCGTGTTCGGGTCCTAGCCGTGTTTGGCTAAGCTTGTTTCGTCCTAGGTATCTAGAACACGACCTTGGTGGGTCGCCCAAGCTCACCTCTTGGGCTTCGAGTCATGTGGGTCGACCAATTGGTCCAGGATAGTCCACAGAAACGTTCAAGCTAGGCCATTTAGGGCGTTTCACTTAAACCTATGGGCTGTGTTGGTCCAACCACGGGTTTAGTCACACCGAGTCCAGTTTAGAATCGAGTTATGATGGTTTGGGTCGTGTTGTTTTGTCGAGTCCAAAATGAATCGAGGTCTAAATCCAACCGTGAGTCGAACCTTTTGGTTAGTCAGTCATAAGTCGAGTCTTTGTTTGAGTCAAGTTGGTGTCATGACCTTAAGTGTGCAGGGGAACTTATATTTGAATATTGACTCGGTTCAGGGTTTTCTTGTAGAAAGGCCGCCAAAAACCCGACGTCAAGCAATGGAAGATGCTATTAACAAACTCACTGAGGCCGTGAACCTCATGATGACCAGAATGGATGAAATTGAATCTAAGCTGGGTGAAGATTCCACTCCATCTACCCCACCGCTGACTGATATGGAGAAACGGTTCAAGTTCATCGAAGACCGTCTGAAACTCTCCCAGGGGAAGAACATCCACTATGAAAATGCTAGGGCCTATGCCCCAGTTCAGGATAAGTTGCCCACGAACATGGTACTCACTGACATCCCAAAGTTCAAGGGCACCGAAGATCCAGTCCACCATGTTAAGGCCTATAAAGGGTACTTAGCACTGAAGGGAGTACCTGCTGATATGCTCTCTGAAATTTTTGCCCAATCTCTGGATGAACACCCGAAGGCGTGGTTCTACAATCTTGACCTTAAGAACTTCCCCACATTCGAAGATATTACGGTGGAGTTCTGTAAGCACTATGCTGACAATGTCGAGATTCAAACCAATGTAAGGACTTTGGAGGTAATGACACAGAAGGAAAAAGAAGGCTTTACTGAATTCCTCGTAAGATGGCACGCTGAAAGCGTGAAACTAGCCAAGAAGCCTGATGAAGTTGAAATGGTAGATAAGTTCATAAAGAATTTACGACCTGTTTACCGTAATGCTATGAAATACCAGAATTTTGGTTCTTTCAAAGAATTGATAAGAATCGGGATAAAGGTAGAGGATGACGTCCGAATGGCAGAAGCTGAGAAGCCGAAAGGGTACCAAGGGGCCTCGTCATCTAAAGCAAAAGCACCAGCAACGGCCCACTTTGTTGAAATTGTCAATCTCTTAGATGGACAATCAAAAAGGCCTCCGCGCCAAGCTCCAAGGGTATTCACCGATATCGGGTGCACTTACGCCTACGCTCTCCAAAGGCTCATGGCCCAGGGAAAGCTGAAGCCCATCGGTCCAACTCCGGATCCACCTGCTGAACAACAAGGCAAATGGTACAAACCGAATGCCAACTGTGCCTTTCATCAAGGAAAGGGACACGATACTGAAAGGTGATTTAGACTAAAGCACGAAATTCAAGACATGATTGAGAACGGAACGCTCCCAATCCCGGCCATAAAACCCAATAACGTCACCAACCCCTTTGGGGACCATACTAACTTTGTCTCTACCGAAGATAGTGTTGATTACTCCCATTTGATTCGCCCGTGTCATCTAAGAGGGGTTTTCATTAGAAGAATATTCGTGGATTGCTCCAAGTTCCTACCAAGCTCGAGAAACGAGATTACATTCGGGGATTTTGTCGTTGATTGCACTCCTCACATACTCCGGAGCGGCAATGAAATTAATGGCGTTTGGGCTGATGACGAAGATGATGTTTACCTCGTCAAAGGTGCGACAATCCCTCACACCCAAGAATAAATCTTAAAAGTGAGGCAACATGCCCTACAGTCAAACCATCTGACTAGATCAGGGCGCCCGTACCGTGTGGAGAAAGCTAAGGATATGCCGAGCAAGACACCTCCCAAAGAGCGTAGTGGTCGAAGTTCTTGGTGAATGGTTGACTTCCGAGGCTTCCCTCATCAAGCAACTCCAAAAGACTAAGGCCGACGTGTCTATCTGTCAACTTATCTTGAGCTCTTTCGCACATCGTCAGCCTTTGTTGCAAGCTTTGATGAACATGACCGTGTCGTCAAATACTACTCCTGCTGACATGATCACTCACATCGCCCAGAATCGGCCATAGATTACCAACGCCGTGACGTTTTCCGACGAAGATCTACCACCGTTCGGGCCCCGACATAACCTGGCCCTCTATGTTGCTGCCGTGTGTCTAAACAAGCATATCCCTATGACCTTGGTTGACGACGGGTCGGCTGTCAACGTACTCCCTTTGAAGACAGCGCATATTCTGGGCCTGGAGAAGAATGACTTCATTCCCACTACACAGACAGTTCGGGAATTCGATGGCACTGTGCGTCGAGTAAGTGGACTTGTCGATCTAGTGGTACAGACAGGGCAAGTGGAAAAGAAAGTGAGTTGCCAAGTAATCGACATTTGCTCATCCTTCAACCTATTGTTGGGAAGGCCTTGGATCCATGCTACGAGGGCTGTAACATCAACGCTGCATCGAAAAATCAAGGTCCCACTCAATGGCAAAACCGTCACCATTGACGCCACGCCAATTACGGTAGCAGGAGGGAACATTACTTCTGAAGTAAGGGTCGAAGCTGCCAATGACGCATGTGGTTTCGAGATTGTCAACATGATCGAGCTAAACCCTGAAGCAGAGAATATGGATCTATACACGGGAAGTCATGCCTGCGAAGTAATTCTCAAGACTGGGAAGTACTTCGGTTTCTCTTTATATCCTAGAAAGGAGGAGGCATTCAAGTTGAAACCACCAGTAGCCAAAGGAGTAACTTTCGGGCTTGGATATGATCCCACTGGGAAAGATCTGCTGGAAAAGAGGGGAAGAACGATCGAAGATCGAGATATTAAAATGGGACCGTATCACCTAACTCTAAACGGTCACTTCGTGAGGGTGGGAAGAACTTCCCCGCATGGACTTCCCGAACCTATCTTTGACCCAAAGAAAAACCTTATGGTCCCAGGAATCGAAGTATTCCAAGACTGTTACTACATCCCTGAAGATATTCTGACCGTGATGCCAGTAGGGACTAAACCGGATCCAATAAATGACGAGAGAGCCATGGGTCTTCTTTTCGGTGAAGAGAAGAAATCACCAATACCAAACGAAGATTTGGTAAGCATGATTCTGAGAAGCGAGCGGTTCGACCCATCTACCCTCATCACTGATGTAGATCCTCTTAGGACCAACACGGGATGGCGGAAAACAATCAAGTGGACTGATAACAAGGGACTCCTTTTCAAGTTGACAACGGGAGAAGGAGAGATGTTCAAGCCAGATGATGTTTCCGATTCTGAGTCTGAGTCTGAGTCTGAGTATGAGATAGGTCCTAAGATTGAGTCTAAGGAGTCAGGTGTTGAAAATGCCCCTCCCCTAGCTTTCCCTTCCTCTGCACCCTTTCCTAATGGTGGTATTCCGGGGCCTGTCCCGAATACCCCTATCTCGCCACTGAGCTCCGACCAGTTGGCTCAAATGTTAACGCATTTCGCGCAATTTCAAATCAATAATAATATGAACCAGTTTGCTTACGACTTGTCTCACTTACATTGCAATTCGAACTTTGAAAATGATTGTTTTAATAATGACATTGAGACTGAGGTCGAGGTTGAACAGTTGGTCGAAGAAGAAGAAGAAGTAGAACCACCTCTACAGTTGATAAAAGGGTTGGAGGAGTATGAACAAAAAACTTCGATCATCGAAGATACCGAAACTATCAATGTAGGTACAACCTTAGAACCACAGGAGCTTAAAATAGGAACTACTTTAAGTCCCACCGAGAGACAAGGGTTCATTGGTTTGTTACATGAGTTCAAAGATGTTTTTGCGTGGCCCTACAAAGACATGCCAGGCATTGACAGAGAAATTACGGAGCACAGGATCCCAATCAAGCCGGGATATAAGCCAGTCAAGCAGAAGCTCCGCAAAATGCACACAGATTGGTCTTTGAAAGTCAAGGAAGAAATCGACAAGCAACTCAAAGCTGGGTTCATCAAGGTGTCAGATACTCAGACTGGGTGGCTAACGTCGTACCAGTGCCAAAGAAAGATGGTAAAGTTCGGGTTTGTGTCGATTTCCGGAATCTAAACAAGGCAAGTCCGAAGGACGATTTCCCATTACCTCACATCGACATCCTGGTTGACAACACGACAAATCACGCGTTATTATCCTTTATGGACAGATACGCCGGTTATAATCAGATCAAGATGGCGAAAGAAGACATGCATAAGACTGCGTTCAGAACGCAATGGGGAACCTACTGCTACACAGTAATGCCTTTCGGGTTGATAAACGCAAGGGCCACATACCAGAGGACCGCGACAACGTTGTTACATGGTATGATGCATAAGGAAGTCGAGGTTTATGTCGACGACATGATTGTCAAGTCAAAAGAGCGTGATGGCCACCTTGGTACACTACGCAAATTCTTTGAACGATTGCGCAAGTATAACATGAGGTTGAATCCCCAAAAGTGCGCATTCGGAGTCACATCCGGCAAACTATTGGGTCACATCGTTAGCCACCGTGGCATCGAGGTGGACCCATCAAAAATAAAGGCCATAATGGAAATGCCTCACCCGAAAACCGAGAAGGAAATTCGAGGTTTCCTAGGAAGAATCCAGTATATAAGCCGGTTCGTGGCAAGGCTAACTATGATATGCGAGCCAATTTTTAAGAAGTTGAAAGTCGGGAACACGTCGTATGGGATGATCACCGCTCAAGCTGCGTTCAACAAGATCAAAGAAATACTATCTTCCTTCCCGTGCTCAGCCCGCCAACGGTCAAGGTTAGCACTTTTGTTGTATCTTACGATTCTGAATCTTTGCAATGGGGGCAATGCTGGCACAGATAGTTGATAAAGAGGAAAGAGCATTTACTACATTAGTAAAAAGTTCTTGGAGTATGAAATCAAGTATACTCAGCTCGAGAAGACATGCTTGGCTTTATTGTGGGCGACAAAGAAGTTACGACACTACATGCTTAGTCATAGTGTCTGCATCCACTCGAAGATGGACCCAATCAAATACTTGTTTGAAAAACCAGTTCTAAACGGCAGGGTGTCGAGATGGACTTTAATGCTTTCCGAGTTTGATCTAAAATACGTACCGCTAAAAGTGATGAAGGGAAGGGCAGTTGCAGACTTCCTGACGGATAACCCGATAGAAGAAACTGAGGTTATAGATACGTGGTCGTTTCCCGACAAAGATATCATTCATATAGACAACGATACGTGGGACCTCTATTTCGATGGAGCATCGAACTGCAGGGGATACGGGATAGGAGTTCTACTCATTTCACCAGAAGGTGAACATGTTCCCATTTCAATTAAGTTGGACTTTAATGTTACTAATAACGCGGCCGAATACGAAGCGTGCCTACTCGGTTTGCACAGTGCTCTCGAGTTAGGCATCAAAAAGCTTATAGTACATGGGGACTCGTCGCTAGTGATCAATCAAGTTGCCGGGACGTGGAAAACCCGAAGCGATAGCCTGGCTCCGTACCAAGCGAAAATCGAGGAACTAGAAAAGTTGTTCGCCGATGTCAAATACGTGCACCTCCCCAGAGATGAAAACCAGTTTGCTGATGCACTATCAAAGCTAGATGCTCTGATCAACATACCTGATCATATGGATACTATGCCAATATGTGTCGAACGAAGATCATCATTTCCTTACGTTAATGTAATCGGAGACACAGAAGAAACCGAGGCTGAACCTTGGTATCAAGCTATTCTGAAATTTAAAGAATCAGGAGAGTATCCACCCGACATGGATAGCCGCGGAAAGCGCGCTATTCGAATGCTAGCCGCTCAGTTCGTTAGAACCAATGATGGACAATTGTACAAGAAGACCGCGCAAAATATCCTTCTGCGATGCATAGACTCACCAACTGCAAAAAGAGTCATGGAAGAAGTCCATGACGGGGAGTGTGGACCACACATGAATGCCCATATGCTAGTTCGTAAAATCATGAGATTAGGGTATTATTGGACCACGATGGAGACAGATTGTCGCGAATATGTCAGACATTGCCATAATTGCCAAATCTTTGCGAACATACAACACGTGCCACCATCACTGTTGTATACTTTGACATCACCGTGGCCTTTCTCAACATGGGGAATCGACATTATCGGAAAGGTCAACCCATCTGGAACAGGTGGGCATTGTTTCATGCTAGTCGCCATCGATTACTTCACGAAGTGGGTAGAAGTGAAATCATATAAAGTGCTACAAGCGAAGCAGGTAGCAAAGTTCATTCAGAATGAAATCATTTGCAGATATGGTGTGCCGCATGAGTTCATTAGCGACCATGGCACTAACTTCCAGGCTGAAACTGCTGTTATACTTAAAAAGTATAAAATTAAACACCACAAGTCGTCACCTTATCGACCTCAAACAAATGGCGCAGTGGAAGCCGCTAACAAGACAATCACTGTGATTCTCAGAAAAATGACCGACAATTATCGCGAATGGCCAGAGAAGATACCGTTCGCACTATGGGGATACAGGATGTCTATTCGCACAGCCACTGGAGCAACTCCGTTCTATTTGACATATGGGATGGAAGCAGTTCAGCATATCGAATTAGAGGTACCTTCTTTGAGAATTCTGTTAGAAAGTCAGGTTCCGGAGGCTGACTGGCTGCAGGCTTGGTATGATTCTTTGGTCATGCTCGACGAGCGACGGTTAAATGCGCTACACCATGTTCAACTCTATTAGAAAAGGATACAAAGAGCATTTAACAAGAAGGTGAAGCCTCGAGGAATAAAGGATGGGGATTTGGTCCTAAAGTCTGTCCGCGCTTTACTACCAATCGACCCGAGGGGAAAATTCAAGCCGAACTGGGCCGGTCCTTACCTGGTAAAGAAAGTATTATCGAGAGGCGCAGTCAGAATAACAGATCTAGATGGAAACGACTTCGCGAATCCGACGAATTTGGATCAACTGAAGAAATATTATCCTTAGAGCTCATTCTCAATGTCGCGAAATAAAATTTTGAATTGCAGTGGTTGCGAGCGAGTCTAAGCCGCGACACTTTTTGCTTCGCTGCTTTTTGTGCGTTATAAACTGATGTTTGTAGCGCATTTGTTATGTGGAACTACGAGCTCGGTTTGATTCTGTGGACAACAGATACGTAGGCAGCTCTTTATAAGAGTACAACCGACCCTTCCTTTAATAAAATGAGATTTTATGCAGAAACTGGGAATTTTAATAAATAGTAAGTCTTATTAAAATCGGGCGATGCCCATTACAACCTTCAAAAAAAAAAAAAAAAAAAAACAGCAAGCAACAAATGATAAGTAGTAGTATTAAATAATAGTTTGGAGTCGAAGGCTCCTACATCTTCCTTTTCCCTTTGCCTTTTGAGTCACGTGACCGAGGCTCCTGCGGAGGAGGGGTAGTCGCATTCTGTCTAGCACGCTTCTTAGGGGGGATCATCATTTCCTCCCGAGGGCCCAGCCTATCTATTACACTCAAGCGAGGGCCAAGTCTTCCTTCCAAGGCTGAGCCCGAGTGTGCCCTTGAACCCAACCGTTTCCACACACCTGTCACCTGTGAGTCAGTCTTAGAAGTTTTCTCAGTTTTAGCTTAAGGTCCAGATACAGACGAAAGATCGTTAGCGAAGTAGTCGCGACTACTCCTGCTTTTGTCATAATATTTGATGTCGACAAGCTCATCCTTCCGCCACAAATCTTTGCCTGAGTCAGTCTTCTCATTAAGCCACTTAGTGTAGGACGGGGATACCCAGGTAGTCTGAGGGCGCGCAGATATGTACTAAAGACGCCTTTGGTGCCATCTTTCGAGCCAGTCATCACATATAGAGGGATGTAGCTCTCTTGCTCGTCCCAGAACAGCCTCGCACTTGGGAATTACTTGTCTACGGCCCATCTGACGCAAGACGCGGTCGGGGTAAATGTGAATAGACATTTCCAAACCCAATAATTGCAAACGTCTGGTCTTATCATCTTCCGGAAGGATAGTAAAAGATTTGAGGCGAAGCCAAGGCATAAACCAGCAAAGGGGGCGACCTCCCCTTTCTGTCATCTTGTTTCGCCAATAAGCAAGGTCATTTTGATGCTCGTCTTCATACCGCTTAGCACGCATAGTCAGCATACGGGCGAGGTACGAGTTTGGCTCACGCGGCTGGGCAAAGAGCCAAAATCTCTCACAAAGCCACACCTGAGAAAAAGGAAAAGAAAACGTGAAAAAAAAAGAAGAAAAAAAAAATAAAAAATAAAGAAAACGTGAAGAAAAAAAAACGAAAAAAGAAAAAGAAGAAAAAAAAAACAAAAAAAAACAAAAAAAGACAACAGAAGCAAAATCGTGGCAGAATGCAACAAAATCGTGGCAGAATTGTGGCAGAATACAGCAAAATCGGGGCAAATACACAGAATTGTGGCAGAAATCGTGGCAAAATATAGATAAGTCGTGGCAATAACACAAGAATTTGTGGTAAAACGAAGAGAAGCGAAATCAAGACGATAGATTTTGTTACCTGCAACAGACGGGAGCATCCCGACCATTCAACATCAGGGTTCGTTTTCTTAGCGTCTAAACCCCTAATGGTTTCAGCAAGAATAATCCAGGAAGGATTACGTCCCGTCTCCATCTGAGACACAATAGACATGAGCTTCGCTTGTCCTACGCAAGTTGTCTTATTCATCCTATCTTCGAAGACATAAAGATGTAACATGATCAATTCAAATGCTCTGCGGAAGTACGCTGGCAGTGAAGTACTGTTTCGCAAGATGCAAAATTTCCGATGAATAGCAAGAAGGTTGACTTCGTCGCCAGTAACTATATCCTCAGACTCCGTCCTGGAGAGGCCAAGACAGTCTAGATATATTCCACGCCACCCCGAATGAAATTTTGGTATAGCCGGTATGGCCTCAGCATCCCACCCTCCCAGGGCAGAAAACTCTTCCGACAAAGGGCAGATCTCCCCCTCAGGAAAAGCAAAGACATGGTTACGAGGATCCCAATAGCTAAGGCAGGGTTCTAGCAAAGCAGGTTGAAGGCGGATCTGGCGTAAGGGAAGTAATTGCGCCAGTTGAGCGGTCTTTAATTCCTGTCTCTCTGCGACAGTGAAGTCTGTCTCCCATGCTCGCATAGCACTCACTAGATTATTCATAATGATTTATGTCGTTTGCACCAGTTTGGGAAAGCAGAATAAACTTTGTTTCTGGCAATGCAACTCTTCCTTATATATAGAAAGTATAAGAGAAAGGGAACACCTAGGGTGAAACCCCTTGGGTAACGTTTTTTTTGGCCGTGTGGGCCTTGGGTCGCGTGCCTCTTAGGCCCGCCCCAGTTCGCATCAGTCTTTAGCACGATGCGTCGGGTTTTCGCTCATTCCTCGCATCTTTTGGCACTAGAATGGCCAATTCACATTTCTACCCCCAGCAAGTCAATATTTGAATTAAAACCCGTGCACACTTACGGTTTTATTTTCCTTTTTGTTTTACGGTAGCGGGCTACGCCCACATTGTTTACGGGTCATACGGAGTGTCTGAGTCGTATTTCATGCTCACCCATCAAGGTTCGATTTCAAAAAAAAAAAATCACAATTTCAATTTCAAAATTTCTAAATTCCAAAAACTTTATGCGAATTATGGATAGATGATCCAAGTAGTGGAATCTTTTCGGGTCGATGACCCCAATCTTTCGAAATTCAAAATTTCAAATTCAATTTTTGAAGGGTCGATGGCCCAACATACCAAGTGATGTCAAATTTAAACTTCGGGTCGATGGCTTAATTATTCAAAGTTTTCAAAATTCATTTTTCGGGTCGATGACCCAATCTTTCAAATGATCCAATTTTAAGATCGATGATCCAAATGTGCTTATGTGATGATTATTGCTTGTACATTTTCTATGTTTCAAATATAGCAGGATATGCTTCAACTGGGGGCTCTAAAGTCTTCGACTTTAGAGCCATCACAAACTGGGGGCTCTGAAGCCGTTGGCTTCAGAGACCATTATCAAGATGTAAAGGATGACATCTACTAAGAATTCAATTCAATACAAGAGTATGAAATGGAAGAATTCCATAGCTGAAAGCAAATGATGAAAGCGGCGGCAACTTCCTTGGAAAGTCCCGTCCCATTTTGGACAAACGCCAGCAGATGATAAACTTTGGGCATGTGTCAGCAGTGCCGAACTACGACGCGGGTTTGATTCCGTCAGAAACGGATACGTAGGCGCCCGAGGATAATGCTCAACCCATCATATATGCAACTTTATGGGTCGACGACCAACAACGATAATTTGACACAACAGAAGCAAGAGTCAATCCCCAGTGAAGTTTCAGGTATGATCTCTTCTTATGGCTGGCGAGCTTATATACGCAAGTCTAATGGATTATAAACGACCCGCAGAATCCTCAGGTCGAAAGGGACCTGGGGTATACTTTGACTTTCGCCTTGTCCAAGCCTCAGTCAAAGTGGGGGCTCTGTAGATACCCGTATCCGTCGATATTGGAATTTATAGAGAACCCGACAAACACCCAATGATGATAGGACACATGTATTTATTAGTTGTCATTGTCATTATATGGGTTCGTTTTACGATGTAGAATGAGCGTTGTCGACGAAGTATTTTATTAATTTAAATGATATTTAAATTAAAGCTTTTTTAAGATGAATTCATTTTACTTTATTTTGAGTTTATTTTATTGAAAATAAAATAAATAATTGATTTTAAAAATCATTTTATGAGTGTATTTGATTTGAAAAATCATTTATTTTAATGTGTTAATCGATTTGAAAAATCGAATTTGAAAATCGAAAACTCGTTTTAATCACGCGTTTTGGATCTCGATTATAGCTCGGTTTTTGAGACCGTTTTCTTTACGAGTTGGCACGAATCTTGATTACACTAACCAACCTAGGCCTCTACCCATCCAACCCCAGTTCGAACCCCCATACCCACGTCCCAAATCTCGTCCCAAATCACGACCAAAACAGCCCAACTCCTTCCCCTTACCCACGTTAGGCCTTCCTCTTTTTCAACCCGTTTTGTGTGCTTCAAAGCTTGACCCAAACCTGCCACAACCAACCTAATTCCTGCCCCTCATTACCTACAAACAACCCATCACTAAACCCGCCACAACCAACCCAATAAACAGCCCGCAAATAACACACGGCTTATCCCCCTGTTTTGCGTGCTCAAACCCGAGTCCAAAACCCGCTCCAAACACCACTTAAACCCGTGCCCATTAACCCTAAACCATACCCTAGTATCCTACTCATATTACCTTAGCTTAAATACCAAGCAAACCCCCCATACAAACCCTAAAAACCCCACGAAATAGCTGATGGACAGCAGCTATGCAAACCGAGCCCGACTGCTTGTTGCTCTCTTTTACCCTACTTTAACTCCCTATAAATACCTCATTCCTCTAAGTTCTCCATACATACTACCGTCACTAACAAGCATTAAACTCCAGAAACAAACCCTAATTGCCTCTCAAAACCCTCGACAAAAACCGAGACGTCCAAACTGAAACAGTTTGTGTCTCTCTCGAAATACAATTCGTTTCCTCTTCAAATCTCCATTAAAATTCGAGTTTCTTGTTCCTAATTAACCAAATAACATCCATCTACATCTTAGACAAATATTCACGAGCCAGATTGACCTTGAGAGTACACGAATCCCCTCGAAAAACAGAGTGTCATACACTCTGTTTTCGCGGCTTTTCCTGTCTGTCCAGTTCTGTTTGTGCTCGTTTTTCGTGCCCAATAATTCAGAACGAGCAGGGCTTGTTTTAAGATCTTTGTTCTACTCTCTTTCTAGTTTTCAAAACATCTTTTAAATCAAATTTTCACCGTGAAACGAGTGAGAAATTGCAGTTTGAAAGTTGTTGTCCAGATTTGCAAAAAAACGTGTTATTGCTTTGTTTCTTCGTCGACGACGGCCTGTCGAGATAAAATCTACGATCGATTACGACCCAAGACAGTGTCAACGATACATGTAGGTTGAGGGTGCATCAAATCCTCCTCTTCTCCCTTTTATTTCATTCTTTTTATGTTTGTTTTTTATTGTTTCGTTTTACATTGTTTATCGTTTTGTTTATCGTTTGATATCGTTAACTATGAAACTAGATTAGTCCGAGTATGAGTTAAAGTACCACCATGAACACCCGCGTTGACTTGATATGGGAAAGAAATCTGCCACATCGGTTGGTCGTATCCCCCGTCTCATTTACATATCCTCGTGTTCAAGGTAGGGCATTAGTAAAACGAATTCTAACTTCGTTCCTCGTTTTTGACCCCTCGTTTGTTTCGACCAATTCGACCTACCCTAGGACCCTTTGCATGTTAGTTCAACCTCTGATTGTTAACATATGACTTAATTAGACGACTTTAGATCAATTTAATAACCTAATTAGACACGTTAGGTGGCTTCGACATAAGCATTAAAATCGATCAACAATTCTCTAATCTAATTGAATGCATCTCTCTTTTCACATGATTTCTCGCTAGTATAAGAGTGCGTGATTAGCACCTTCTTATTAACACTCGACGAGTTTATTTAATTAGCGAACTTGACCTAATTCGACCCTTTAGGCCGTGTAGAGCACTCGGTTTTAGGCGAAGCCTTCTGACCTCTTTTATCATCGTTTTCTAATGTACATCCCGTATCGCTTTGCAAATCTATCTAACCTAATGAATCTAACCTAAGGAGTAGGGTAGGCTAGGATATGTAGGTCGTGTTTGGCCGTGTTTTTGTAGTCCTTTTCTCGCTTTTTTTATCTTTATCTCGTTATTTCGTATCTTGTAATTATTTTTGTTTTTCGAGTCGTGTTTTGTATTTTGTTTGTAATTAGTTTTCCGTTATCGAGTCAAATGATTTCTAAAAAACCTTAGTCTTGTTTGGTTAGATGGTTGTGCTCCAATTCATGTAAGAGCGTAGTAAATCGCATGTTGTTTAAAGCGACATGGCCCGATTTATGCTAATGCATGCTTTGGTGTGTGACCCAATGTCTAATTCGATAAGACTAAGCGAAATCACGCATTATGAGGAGTGACCCAAGGCCGTGAGTTATGTAAATCGTGGGCTACCCCTTGTGCACGTTTTCCTTGGCCGAATGGCCATGTGTCGTGTATGGTGTCGTATATAGCAATTGTATTTAGATCGAGTTGTATCTCTAATTTTTTCGTTGTGTCGGCATGAAGTGCCTGGGTTGTAATAGGGTAGATCCCAACGGCTCCCCCATTCCCCTTAAGCCTTGTTTGTTTTGCTTTGTATGTTGTTAGATCAATCAACCCACATGCTAAATTACAACTTTGACAAACTTAGTTTAGTTGCATCTAAAACGACATAGAAATCGTTGTCACATGTTAGGGTTTTAAAACGATGTTTTCATATCATATATCGCAGTAGCTATGACCTTGTTTGAAATCCGATACTTGACTTAGTAGAGGCCGTTATTGACGGGCGGGGTTAGGTGTCCTTATGGGCTTCCTAACACGTACCCTCACCCCTTACTCAAGATCTATGGTTTGCGGATCCGTCTAAATACCATTGGATTACGAGAGTCATTCAAATCGAGTGATATAGGGTACAAGTCTTTATCTTTAATCACTCGTAGTCGATTGGCTTTATGCTTTTCGATGAAAGGTGTAAAGTTGACTTGAACGGTTCCAAGTTCCCATAAAACTTGGTGGCGACTCTAATTTGTCTTAATTAGATTCGAAAGAACCTCGAGTCGATTATGCCTAGTGTGGATCCCGCGGACGCAGTTCTCGCGGGCGTTGTCCACAGTATGACTCGGATTACGAAGTTCTTTCTGAAAACGAAGCAACATACGAAGACTTCTGCACTGTACAGCAACAAACACTCGATCGAATTAGTTACAATGTTCGATCGAGTGGATTATATTAGGAAATGTTCGATCGAGCAGAATTATTCACTCGATCGAACAACTATTATGAGGAAGACCTCGATCGAGCAGATCTCTTTGTTCGATCGAGTACAATTCAGGAGGAGAGTTCTCGATCGAGTACTATCTTCGCTCGTACGAACATAATGGCCACGGAGAGCATTGCCATGTCATCTGGGTTCGTTCCATGTGACGATTTTGAAGAAGACAATGGTTATGGTGAATCCCCCATTTGGAAAGCCGAGCTAGACACTTTAGAGGCTGCAATATATGGGACAGAATCCATTAAGGACGGGAATGAGAAGGTAGCTGAGTCTGGGAATATTCCTAGCACGGTAGAGGTAATATATTCTTTTATCAATGATTTCGACGTTAGGAGCGACCGACCTGAGGTAATTAACGACAACATCATGATTATTGCTATGACTAATAGTAAATTATCTCATATGACATATGCTTTATGTTTCAATATTCCACCCCCTCCCAGTTGGGCAAATAAGCTCATAATGTTTCACCATATTTGTCATCAAAAATTTGTTAGGCTGAGACGATAGTTCAAATTGCTCTTATATGCTCCTTTTCTATTTTGGTGCTACTTATGCCTTTGTGTAGCACATGCGCAGATTTATGATCGATTGCTAAGAGCTTTGAGTTTCTTTGATTGTGACCAACTGAAGCACATGGATAAAGAAAAGAAGGTCGAGCTAGGACCTGTCTGAAACTAGCGCTGACCGGGAGGCAACCCGGAGTTTAAGCTTTTTAGTTGATTTTTGAACATTTAAGTTTTTGTTGTGTGTAATAATTGGTTTTCAGACGATAGACTAGAATGGTTAGACTTGCTTCGTCAGTTCTTTGGGCGTTTATTGCGTATTTGCAGGTACCTCACAAGGATCACTCGATCAAGTACTTTTTGTTCTCGATCGAGCAACTTTTGCAGCCCATCTGACTCGATCGAGTACTTTTGTACCTCAATCGAGTACTATTGTTGTGACTTGAGACTTGTGACGTTGTTCGCGACCTTCCTTGTTGCTGGCTGGTTTGGGGAGGTCCCTACTTCGCGTACTTTTGTAAGTTTTCCGAGCTTCCCTCCCCTTTTAGTTTGCATTTCCTTTCCCTATTTTTGGTACAATGAGGGCATTGTACGGTTTGGTTTGGGGAGGCTATGCATCCATATCTGTGTCTGCATTTATATTTTTATTGCATTTCTGTTATCACGTTTAATTTTTGCATGCATTATTTATTTTAATTTCATTATTCAAAAATCTCAAAAAATTGGATAATTTCAAAAAAATTCAAAAATATTTCACGTTTACTTTTGCATATAGGTTGAGTCGGAATGGTGTATTTCGATGATGAAATTGCACTATAATTTGTCATTTCACTTAAGCCTTGGAACAAACTGATATCTTATTAGCTTTGTCTTATTGCATATCTACGAGTTAATGTTTGATTTGAGCCGAACAAATAGACTTGACCTGAAAATTTTGGCAAACTACTTATAATTTCTAAGATTTAGAGCCTTATAAACTGGTGTCATTTGTAACCAGTTCATGTAGGATTTTGAGTAGTTACTCCTTGCATAACATGTAATATTAATTTGCACAAGTATGAAATTTAATTGCTTTTTGCCTACATACATTCGGGTTAGTGGTTGGTGTCACATGCATGGAGGCGCTTACATTCCCTTTCTTTCATTTTTACCCATTAAACTCCACATTACCCAAATTTGCCTTTTGAACCTTAACTACATCCAGATTTAGCCTGCCTTGTCAACCTAGTTTAGTGGTTGTTTTGCGGTATATAATTTATTGTGCCAAGTTTGGTTTGTATTTCATTACTTGGAGTTGGTAATTTATGAAAAAAAGAATGAGGATGTGAAAAAAAAAGAAGTTGAAAAAGAAAAAAAACATGAAGAAATGAGAAAAAAAGAAAAATCAGGAAAAAAAAAACGTGAAAAAGAAGAATGAAAAGTTTAATTGACGGTTTTTACTCCTATGCTTTAACACTACCTATAAGGAGTATTTATACGGTTTAGTGAGTTTGTGTGCCGAAATAAGGGGCACCTGTTCTTAATTTTATTGGTTTGAGAATCGGATATTGATTCACTTGGTTTTGTAGGGTAGCTAGCTTGACTATTAACCTCACATTCCCATAAATTTTTTGCCTTTTCTTACCCATCGCCTCACTTTCCCATAACTTTTGTAAGCCATAGGCTGTGACGAGACCTTGTTTGGTTGGAATGTATGTATGGTAGTTAGAATTGTCTATCATATTAGCTGCATGCATGTTTATGTGGGTCGTAGTTTAGGTGAGCGACTATTTTCTTCCTCTCTTACATTCATATGCTTACCCTTTGCTTCATGAGAGAAGAGTGACCCGTGAGAGTCCAATTTTAAAGGTCTTACAAGGTCGTCAGTTCAGCTTATTTATAGACATCATACAACTCGTTTGCACTTGACTTTCGTAGCTATAAGTATCAGTTTTGTTTGCATTAAATCGGTTTAAGTGGACAAGTTATAACTAGCTCTGAGTTTTCTTTCCCGTTCCATTAGTTTGCATTTAGTTTACTCGAGGACGAGTAAAGGTTCGGTTTGGGGAGATTTGCTACGTGCATTTTATATAGTCTTTTTAAGTCTCTTATGCACGTAATTCTATGCGATTCTCGTAGTTTTATATTGCGAAATTCCCCGAACATTCTACTTTGATTTGTTTTGCTTTATTTGCAGGAATGGACGTGAAAGTAGCAGAATTGGGCCTGGAACCGTCCGTTTTGCTTGCATTTCGAAGATGAGTGGATTTAGAGCGGAAATGCTACTGTCTTGGGATGCGTGAAGCGGCCTCGGAAGCTAAATCAATGAGTCATGGCTAACTTCAGTGGCATATCCTTCGATCGAGGTGCTTTCCTGACCATAGTACTCGATCAAACGCTTATAGAGGATGAGAAGACTCGGTCGAATTGTCTTTATCTTCGATCGAAAGGTGCTATCCTAGAGTTACTCGATCGAGTAAACATTCCATTCGATCGAGGAGTTTCTTACAGGCGTTGCTCGATCGAACGGTTCCAAAGTGTTCGATCAAGTGTTTAGTTGTTTAGACGCGTGATTTTAATTCGTGTTTTAATATCTTAGGTGAAATAAATATCTCCCCTATATAAGGAGAGACATAATTAGGTTTTAGGGGGGATTGAGTATTAATCAGACGTTACTCCTCTTTTCCTGGATCTTATTCTTTATAACTCTGTCTCTCTCTCTCTCTCTCTCTCTCTCTCTCTCTCTCTCTCTCTCTCTCTCTCTCTCTCTCTCTCTCTCCTATCTCTCTCTCTCTCTCTCTCTCTCTCTCTCTCTCTCTCTCTCTCTCTCTCTCTCTCTCTCTTCTGTGCTATTTCCTTCTTGCTTGTCTTTTAATCATGATTGCCTTTACTTTATCTTTTGTTCTCACTCTATCTATACGTAGCTAATCCCTTAATGCTAGGATTAGGGGAGTCATGGTAGTATAGCAATGACACGATAGTTGGTTTAGGAGATTTAATGTGAGAATTGCTTCATTAACAATATAAATATAATAGTTTGGTTGAATGCATGCAACTGAATTAGTTAATCTGGTTAAGCTTAGACCTAGATCGAAAGATTGAAATGAATAGACCTGTTATGAGCAATAGACTACACTAGTGAGGTTGAAACCTAAGCTAGTTGTATTTAAGGGCGGATAGCGGACCGAAAGGACCTTTCCTTTACCCTTCTCACTTCAGACCGACTGACCTATCTTTAGCTGATTTGTGTAATATCATGGTGAACCGACATCCTGGCATCTTTCTCTCTTTTTGATCTCAATCCTTTTCACTCTTGCTATTTTAATTGTTATTGCTTTAGTTTAGTAAACAACTCAAACCCCCATTTTGTGACTTCAGACAGACTAGACTAGCGAGTAGATAGTGACCGCCTCCTTGGGGATACGATACCTGACTTGCCTCTATTGCATTAGTTAGAGCCAGTTGGTTTTATTTTTGATAGGGTTGCGACAGCCGTGTCACCAAGCTATTAATAAATTTCCTAGTATGGCCTTCCTAAAATAGAAAATCTAATATTCTATTTACAAATTCGGAAACTAACTCCATTGGTCCCTTGAACTTCAAGTGGCACGCTTCCCAAGGTAACATCGTCTTGATCGGAACACCTTTCCGAATGGCACTGTCTTGAGGGAACTCCGGAATTACAAATAATAATAAAATTACATAGCAATTCTATAATACATTTGTAAAAAAGAATCTAGTAAAAATAAAAGTGTTACGAGATCACATTAATATTGCAACCTAATCGGTATTCCTTTACATTACGGGTAATACTGATTAAAACTAAGGCCATACTAAGATAAAATTACATAATTCAAAATTACATAAATAAAATATGACATTCATAAATAAAATATGCAGCATAAATGTATGTGTCTAACATGCCAAATTAATGTGCCAAATCGCCCTACTTAAACCTTATATCTTATATAATACGGTTTTATGGAAATGCGTGATAATAACTTATTAAAATCACAAATCAATACTTAAATATAATTTAAGCCCACGTTAATTATCCTAACCTTCTTAGGACTCAAACATTAGTCTTAACTAAACATTTGACAATAATTCAACTTGGTTTTGTATTATTGCTTATGTAAACTTCTTATAATCATAATAATAATGAAATAATTCCCAATAAATCATTAAAATTTGAAAAATTTCGAAATTACATTTTTGCATATACTGGAATATTATCAAGATTCCAAAAACTCAATAAAATTTGCCCACAAAATATTTATAAATTTACTTCATTAATAAATCGTATAAATCATAAGTTTTACCATTTAATTCCAAATTAAACATAAAACTTATGAAAAAATCAAAATTTTGAACATTCTTATGATTTCTAGAACTTGTAAATGGCAAATTTTCAACCAAAAATGTTAAAATTTCGAATTAATTTTTATGACCAATAATGTTGCCCTTTTATCGATTTTATCACATAAAAATCAATAAACATATCAAATCAATCAAAATTAATCATGTAACTTTAGATCTGATGTCCATATCATATATGCAACATTAGGGAAAATTTTATGCCATAAAATTCATTTTAGCTATTTTTGCTAAAAATAGTCACTATTTATATCATTTTAACCATTAAAATTATAAATCATGCATAATAAATTATATTTATCTCAAATTTTACACACAATTTGTAAAATATGCATGTGACAACATATTAAAATTTCGTAGCCTATTATGAAGCTTAACTATTTTTAGTCATTCAACCTCTATTTATTTCTTTTTTATCACATAAAAATCATAAATCATGCAATATTAATCACATTAATACGAAATTTTATATACAATAAGTAAAATATGCATGTGAGGTCATACTAAAAAATCACGGCCTGTGACACCCCCATACTCCAAGTGCCTTACCAGGACCACTTAAGGTAGGGAAACGTCACCATCACGGTTACCCGAGGCAATGATAATCATAAGATAATAAAGAAACATACTTTAAAAGTAAATACGGTTTAAGTGATTACATGTCCAAACCAAAACTATTAAACTGAAATACAAAGTACTCAAACAATGTCTACTAGCCAAAACTGTCACAACTATAAGACATCGTCTGACACAACACAAGACTCTTCAAACAACCACGTGATGACTCATCCCAGCTATCCCATGTGCATCATATCATACCTGCTCAATAACTTCTCACACCCCCGAATGGATCACCACAGTTTTTAAAACATTTAAACGGGGTCAGTATTAATTACATAAAACGAAGCCACAATGAAACAAGCATACAAACAGCTCAGACAATCCCCAGTCTTAATCTCCAGTATCCACATAACTGACTACACACTAAAGTGTGTAACCCTGCCAGAGTACCCATCGCAACAGGTACCCCTCGCCGCCAGTGGGGGACCGCAGCCGTTCCCACCGAAGCCCCACTCATCTCCATCGAGCGATAAACCCATGTTCATTAATGTGCACATCCCTCCTGTGGCGGGTTCCACAGGAGGCGAGTCAAGGGCGTGAAGCCACTCCCGCAAGTGACTCCACTCATCCAGGGACGCACCCCGAAGATCACATACAGATAAACAGTAATCACAACACAAAATCAACAACCGTATGAATCAATCAATATTACGAAATCACAACCGTCTGAATCAACCAACAATCACTAACTACAGCACAATCACCACACATTATGTAATTAATACCGAGTAGGGAAACCCTACCTGAAATGCAACACCACAGACGGTCTTAGCAGCTAATCAAAATCTTTCCTCTACGAAACCTCCTCCTATCACATACATACATACCATCACAACCATATTCACATAAATCACCCAAAACCCCCAAATCACCCAATTACGGTTTAACCAATATTAACAAAACAATATAAAAGTTATATGTAAAGCTTACCCTCGACGCAAGGATCACAAAGGTATAAAGAATGACGAAATCCGACACTTCTAGCTCCGGGATTTGCTAATAATGCGGCGAGTATATTTCAACGTAACTTCAAATCTTCTCTTGAAGGTTTTTAGCTTGTAAAAGTGTTTTGAGAAAAGTGACGAAAGCCTTATATATCATTCCCGCATTATTAACAAAACCCGTCAAATATCACCCGTAAATCCACTTACTGGATCGAGTAAGGCACTTACTCGATCGAGTGCCACTTACTCGATCGAGTGCCAATCTTACTCGATCGAGTAGCCTACAAGCAGACTACTGCTTCGCATAAAACTATACTTACTCGAAAGAGTAAGCCCCACTCGATAGAGTACCCAAAGACTCGTACAACCGTAGTATTACAATATTCCCTCCGTAAAAAGAACTTCGTCCCCGAAGTTCTGTTAGAAATCATATTTTAAATATCACATATTTTGGTTTAAGGTTTTAGTCATAAAAACTTAAATATAGATCTTATGCATGCAAACTAAATAAGAAGAGATAAGAAAATCGTTTTCTCACCATATGATTTTCGGATTAAAAGGGCACAAGTAAGATCTCCTTCTTACTTGTTCTTGAGGATTCCAAATAATGGATGAACAAAGATTCAAGTATAGAATCTCTCCCAAAAGTGAATACCCAAGGAATACTCTTAAAAACTAAAATAATATGATCTAGTATTAGGATTAGTCGTACTTAAAATATGACACAAAATTAATTTTGTTCTCTTGAAAAATCGGTTCAAGAGGAAAGATTTTGTGAGGTTTATTTTTCTCTAAGATTCTTCACAAGATGGAGAGTTAATTTTCTTACACTTTAAAATATGTGTGTGATGAATGAATAATAAAATAATAGATGAAAAACTCTATCATTTCACCATGGCAAAACCGGTTAGAGGAGGGAAGGTGGCCAATGCATGAGGCCAATTTTCTTCCCAAGAAACAACTAGGCATGCAAGGCTAGGAGACTAGGATATGATGGTGTTTTCCACTAAAAATATAGAAACACAATATAAACCTAATACACCCTCCTATTTTCGGCACTCTTAATAAAATGGGTAGTCCATTTTATTTTGTCATTTGTCAAATGTGACATGTTACTTGCATTGTCATGTGAAATTGAAATGTATTTTTAACATATTAAAAATCAACATATTAATAAAAATATGTCATATACAAAAACGACTAGTAATTTGTAATCACTTGTACCAAAATGGTTTATCAAATTATAAATTACAACGTCTTGTATTTGTAATAAATTATTCATTCACTTTCAATTGTTTCGTAAACAATAATTTTATCTAAGTAATAAAACAATTCGATTACTTAGATCGTATCTAATTTAATCGAATTACAATAAGACACGTTAATTTTACTCACAAAATCATCAGTTAATTTTAAGAAATTTAATTAACTCGTATCGGCATACGATTAATTAAATAATCAATTAAGAGTATTTCCCTACAGGTATAGCCTAAGAGGATCAACTGATCACCACCTTCGCACTACAATAATGTCAAACTCTAGTCAGCCAATCATTACCGATATGTGTGGACCAGTTGATTGTAAAATATTACATCCCACATGTATTCTTAAAATGAGATTTAAACATGTGATCATCATGATCAACAGTTGTGATCGCATTATTTTCGAGGACACATATTCCAACAATCTCCCACTTGTCCTCGACAAGTGTGCGTCACCAATTCACATGTCCTATTACTATCTCCCACTCAATGCAAGGTGTCTTTCAGGTCGTACTTGCAATTGATCATATCGAGAGTGGTTTCCTCGATCTGGAGAATAACTGATTGACTGGAATTATCTACCATAGATACCTTCCGAGCGTGTCCACGCATTTCCAGTTCATTACTCCTCGAGTGGCCCTGAGATATTGTTTTAACCCTGACAAGGGGGTGGATAACTCATATCGCACTTATTCCCTTCGACTAGCCACAACCATCATAACCCAAAATATGCCCATTTGACCCCATTTACGAAGGTCGTAGTAACATAAATCAAAGTTAATCTGAAACTGTGCCACCTTAGGTGAACAGTCTTTAGTCAAAAGAATCGACTCATTAGAATACTATAGTAGCTCTCGCCACGACCAGGCTATATAAATTTGCCAGAACTCTATAAGCGGTCACTGCCCGACAAAGTGTTCCTAACAGTCTGCCTATGTGATCGACTAGTCATCTCACATGACTGTATCGCACTGAACTTGCCATCAATCGCATCACACTCTAGTCACTTCGAGACGTCACCTCATATGAGTGACTATGGGCGAATACCATGTTAATCCGGGTTCACTTTAACGGGGTTCAATATTGTCTCCACAACCCGTTTGGATGTAACAAAGTATATAAGGAGTTTTTAGATTTTTAAAAACTCGAACGACAAATGTGATTATCACATATGAATAGTCAATACCTGATTACTATTTCATATTCTATAATCTAGTTTGATCTTGAATGTAGTTGTTCATCTCAATTCAATTGAAATGACATGACTCATCATGTTAAGCCTATGAGAAGGCTTTGGTTAGTAGGTTTTATCAACTTCTTGTACCTTACTCAACCTTACTACACACTCGTTTTCCTTTTTAATGTATACATTTCCATTACAAAACTTTCTGAGTACGTGTCTAGATCCAATCTAGACATAGGCCCTCTAGCCTTAGAATAGCTCCCACTGTTTTCACAGTGTGCAGGACTCATCCTTTTTGCACATCTCATGACTGCAAGTGTACTCAATTTCCGTCGTAAACATCCTCATTGTTCTTTATTGCTTAGAATGATTCTAACAAATCCATTTCTTAAATAACATAGCCACAATGGTTCCTTAACATCCTAATGTGTTTTGATTATGGTTTTGTCTGAAACCATGCGCAATCTCAATTGTCAATTATCATTTGTGTAACACCCTTACACAAAATTGCATCAAAAACAATTTGCTTTCCATCCTTAATGCTTCCTCAAGCACTTAAGATTAATCTATATGGCTACTTGGTAACTATTACTTAAATTCGATTTGAAACAATTCATCATACTCAAAGTATATGAAGTGTTATACATCATGTCCTATTTAATTGATTCGGAAGCGGAAGCAAATGGAATCAATCAAATATGTTCAACTTGATTGAACTAGTCATGAATATTATCAACATAAGACTTCTTATTTGACGCTAATATCATGTGGATTTATCTACATAAATCTGGATATTAAAGATGTATTATATTACTCCAAAAGTCTTATATCATTCCCAATGATCAATATGTCATCCACATATAAGACTAATTAAAATTTCCGTAACTCCCACTAAACTTCATGTATAAACACAACTTCTCGACTTATCGGGAAAATTTTTATACCATGATCAAATCATTGATTCCAACTCATTGATGTCCTACTCAAGACCATCTCTTAAGTTGCACATTATCTTAGGATTGTAAGAATCTATAAAACTCATGGCATGTATTGAATACATTCCTTCTAATTGAAGAAGTGGGTTTTAGATTCACTTGCTATATGTATATCATCATAATGAAACACAATCCCTAAGAAGATCCAAATAGACTTAAGCATTTTAAATAGTGCAAAATACTTTGCAACCAATCAAGCTTTGAAATCTCTCTTGATTAGTGCAAAACCCTTTGTCACTAATCAAGCCTTTTATTTCGGATTTTCATGGCTCTAAGCCTTGTATTGAATTGTGACTTAAACACTCTCATGTAAGTCATATGTTCATTACTTTCCATAAGTAATCAACTTGAATCAAGCAATTTCTTTGTAAGTTGCAAGCTCTTTACTTTCTAAAAGTAACACTAATTCATCATCTTCAACAAGTGATAACTTTAACCTCCTAGGTTTTGAAGAAACAACGTCTTACACAAAACGTCTCACATTGCCAAGAAAGACCAGTTTCTTGCGACATAACATTCTTTGTGGCTCTTGAATAATTTCTCCCACTCTGTCTTCTAGAAATGAACTTGTATTTTAAAAAAAGACAGCTTCACGAGCCATAAACCTGGTGTACTCGTGATTATAATAAGGAAAAATGAGCATTTGTTTCTTTTGAAAACTTACAAACATGGTACCCTACCATTTCATATCTCATATGATTCGTTTTAGATTTAGTGGAAAAATAATTTAGACAAAATGATAAAATTCCCCAAAAGGTTCAAGTAACTCAAGGTAACTTGATTGAAGTCCAATCCTATTGAATAGCGTTTGATTTCTTATCCAACCACACATTATCCCATAATGCGTGTTAAGAGAGATTAACTTGTGATACTATATCACATTTCATTTGGCTTATATCAAAGTCTTTACTTTGATAATCCCATCACGACTAAATCGTGATTCCATGAACTCTTAGAATTTCTTCAAAGATTTCTCTATTTACCTTATTAAGTGAACACATTAGCATCAACTTAAATCGTTGTTAAAAGAAAATGATCAACCTATTTTGGATCAATGATTTACAACCTCGATCTCCTTTTCAACCAAAAGGCACGAGACATCTTGCCTTGAATACAAGATACGCATATACCATAAGATCTAATGGTTTCAAGAGTACTCGATAACTCTTAGCGTTCATCATTCGAGAATTTAAGGTTTAATCTTGCGTTACCAATTTGAGTCTTGCATCATCTACATGATATATCATTCTAGTTGGTTTAGAATATAATCACCTTGATAATGGGCTAGCCATACATTAAATCGTGGTGTATAGGGTCACAAATGTGAAACCTCTTTTGTATCTTAACAAGTTTATATTCTTATTTAGAGTTTATGCACTTAATAGTCATATTTAAGTACAACTATAAACCCAAAACTAGATTGATTACACAATGAATCTATCTCTCAACATCATTGTTGCTAGTCGTCATTTTCTAATCATCCTATGTATCAAGTACAATGATGAAAAACACCACCGGTTTCTAATATTGACGAAGTAGTACTAGCAAAATTTATGTCAATCAAATAAACATTTAAAGAAGAAGGTCCCATTAGATGTCCCACAACTAACTTGTTGGTTCTTCAATAATTTGGGGTAGTTTCCTTTCAAGCGTCCAATAATTAAGATAATGGAAACTTTATCGGTCGGGATTGATAGGTTTAGTATCGTTATTCTCAATAACTTTACTTTTACCATTTATTTGTATCAATTCAATTCTAATTTTACTTCTTTAAAACCTTATCCCTTTTTTAACGGTTTAAGAGAATGCTCCCACTCATTTCAATGAGTCTTTGCTAAGAGAAGCAAAATTGAAATTTATGAAGACTACTCTTCAATTCGTTTGTTTAGTCTTAAAACTTGCATTGAAGTGGTTGCGGTATTTTGGTCTATTACGATTTCCAACAAATCTAGTCACCAAAATAATTTAACGTTTCAAAATACTTAACTCAATTAAGTCCATGAGAAACCATTCATTGTAAGTAGATATGTTAGTCGAAAATCAAAAACCCTTTTGATCACGAATAACTTTCATCTATACTCTTCACAAGAGATCCTTACATTGGATAATACGAGGTTTTTAGAAGAAAAATTCAAATTTTGTCTTTTGTTACGATGTTTTAATGGATATTTGAACTAAAAATCGAAATGATATCGTATAATTTGAGGTAAGTAAATAGAACAATACGATAACGGAATAATGAAAACAACACATTCATCGTTATAATAATACTTGTAAATAAACTTAACAAGATATGAACATTGATATAGTGACCTCTACCCAACTATTATAAATGATTCCAAGATCCAAATTCATATTAACTTTGGCACGGTAGGGCCGATTCATCTCTTATCAATATAAATCGGTGGATTATCTCTTTAATCGATTCTACTTTTAGAACTCTTGGTCGATAAAATTACATTAATATTTATCTTTAGCCCGGAACACATGCGACTACGGTCACGAATACTTTCGTTGAGCTCAATCCAAATTTCGACTAAATGTGTCCATGATCCAAATCCATATCAACTTGGGCACGGTAGGCCGATTCATCCCTTATCAACATGAATTCGGTGGATAGACATTTATCACCCACTTCCCCTACGTAACAAGGTTTGTACCCCGGTAGGGCCGAGCGCACTCCCTCATGAAATAGGGTTTCATGGTTTCTAATTTTTGGTAAGTCTCAATTGTTATTTTAGCGAGAGGTCATGTCAATTTATTATCTATCACGTTTTAAGTGAACTAAAGCGGTGAACTACGATAATTGTAATTGACATGGTCGATTAACTCGATTAAATGATAATGCATGTTTTAGTTATGGCGATTTAGCGATGCATGCAACATATAAATAAAATGCAAAGCATAAATAAAATCCTAGTATGGCCTTCCTTAAATAGTAAATCTAATAAAATATTACAAATTCGGAAACCAACTCCATTGGTCCCTTGAAATTCGGTCTTGGCACGCATTTCAAGGCAATACTTTCTTTAATGGATCGCTTTCTCGAGTGGCACCGTCTTCAAGGTACTCCGGAATAAATAAATTACATAATAAATTACATAATTTCCTATTATACATTTGTAATTAAAAATAAAAATAAATCTATTAAATTACAAAACGGTGATACGAGATCACAATAAATTAAAACCGAATCGATATTCCCATACATTTCGGGTAATATCAGTTAAAACTAAGGCCATACTACGTAAAAGTACATAATTCAAAAAATTACATAAAATAAAATTATGACAATCATAAATAAAATGCAGCATTATAATATGTATGAACATGCCCAATTTTATGCTAAATCGCCTTTAAGGAGCCAATATCGTATATTAATCGGTTTTTACGGATTTGCGTGATTCAACCTTTTAAAATCGCAATGATTACATAAATTCATATTTATTTACAAGTTAATTACCCTAACCAACTTAGGACTCAAAATTAGTCTCCACTAATTTATTGACAATAATTAACTTATATTTCTAAATATTGTTCATAAATGGACTCAAAAATACAATATTATGTCATAAATTTCAAATTAAATCATAAAAATTTCAAATAAATTTGAAATTTGAAATTTTAAACTCATGAACATTCTGGAAAAAAATACCATGACACTCATAATGTTCAAAAACTTAGGTTAAAAATTTCGAAACTTATCGAGAAAAACAATGTTGCGGTTTATCGGATTTATCAATTATTATCATAAAAATATGAGAAAAATTATTTTAATTTACTTTTAACATTTATATCTGAAGTAGGTGATAAAATTCAACATGTGACGTTTTTCCTTAGTCATGAAGTATGTTTTAGCATTTTTACTAATTAAAGTCACTATTTATCTGATTTTTCATCAAAAATTCATAAATCATGCATAAAGACTTCATTATAGCCAAATATTTTACACACATCTTGTAAAATTGCATGTGACAAGATAATAAATTTCTATGACCAGATTCGAAATATTACTTATATTAACCTATTTTTCAATTTAAATTCGATTTTATCCTAAAAAATCCATATTTTGAGCATAACAACTCATTTTATCATGAAAATTTACAGGTCATCAATATATAATATATGTGAAAACATATACAAAAATCACTGGAAAAATCAAAGTTTAGCTATTTTTAGTCCAAAAATGACATTTTTATCGTAAAAATCACATTTTAATGCCATTATTATATAAAATGAACAATAAAATCCATAAATTAAACCAAAATATCCTAAATATATTTTAGGACCAGAAACTTTAACATGCATGATTGATTTCGTGATATATCATAATAAACACAACAAATTTATAAGTTTTGTTTGTTAATCTTATAACTCGGAAAAACAATAACCGATTTGCATGCATACAACCTAAGGCTCATGATACCGCTTGTTAGAAATCATATTTTAAATATCACATATTTTGGTTTAAGCTTTTAGTCATAAAAACATAAATATAGATCTTATACATGCAAACTAAATAAGAAGAGATAAGAAAATCGTTTTCTCACCATATGATTTTCGGATTAAAAGGGCACAAGTAAGATTTCCTTCTTACTTGTTCTTGAGCATTCCAAATAATGGATGAACAAAGATTCAGGTATAGAATCTCTCCCAAAAGTGAATACCCAAGGAATACTCTTAAAGACTAAAATAATATGATCTAGTATTAGGATTAGTCTTACTTCAAATATGACACAAAATTAATTTTGTTCTCTTGAAAAATCGGTTCAAGAGAAAAGATTTTGTGAGGTTTATTTTTCTCTAAGATTCTTCACAAGATGGAGAGTTAATTTTCTTACACTAGAAAATATGTGTGTGATGAATGAATAATAAAATGATAGATGAAAAACTCTATCATTTCACCATGGCAAAACCGGTTGGAGGAGGGAAGGTGGCCAATGCATGAGGCCGATTTTCTTCCCAAGAAACAACTAGGCATGCAAGGCTAGAAGACTAGGATATGATTGTGTTTTCCACTAAAAATATAGAAACACAATATAAACCTAATACACCCTCCTATTTTCGGCACTCTTAATAAAATGGGTAGTCCATTTTATTTTGTCATTTGTCAAATGTGACATGTTACTTGTCATGTGAAATTGTAATGTATTTTTAACATATTAAAAATCAACATATTAATAAAAATATGTCATATACAAAAACGACTAGTAATTCGTAATTACTTGTACCAAAATTGTTTATCAAATTATAAATTACAACGTCTTGTATTTATAATAAATTATTCATTCAATATCAATTGTTTCGTAAACAATAATTTTATCTATGTAATAAAACAATTCGATTACTTAGATCGTATCTAATTTAATTGAATTACAATAAGACACGTTAATTTTACTCACAAAATCATCCGTCAATTTTAAGCAATTTAATTAACTCGTATCGGAATACGATTAATTAAATAATCAATTAAGAGTATTTCCCTATAGGTATGACTAAAGGGGATCAACTGATCACCACCGTCGCACGACAGTAATGTCAAACTCTAATCAGCCAATCATTACCGATATGTGTGGACCAGTGGACTGTAAAATATTATATCCCATATGTATTCTTAAAATGAGATTTAAACATGTGATCATCATGATCAACAATTGTGATCGCATTATTGTCAGAGGATACATATTCCAACATGTTCAACCCATACTCAAAACAAACATACAAACTCGACTAAGACACAAAAACGCAACTAAGAACTCAAAACGAAACCCCAACCTATAAAACACAAACTCTTAACACTAACTCCACCAACTATGTATACCTCCACAACATGACTCACGATATCGTATCCACCACATTATAGCATCTCTCGACACTAACTCTGCACACTACCAACTACCATCCACAAACGCCGTTAGCTCCGTTTCACTAACATATTTTCCACTAGAAAATCCAATATCAAGACACTCATAAGCATCAAACGGAATGTTACATTCTACCACCCTAAAAAGGAACTCCGTCCTCGAAGTTTACTCACACTCATAACATCAACATCCAACTATCCACACTATCGAATTCATAAACATCATCATCCAACTGTCAACACTATCAAAGTATTCCCACACTCCTAACAATCACACTAATACAAGCACGACCATGCCCTTTAATAAAATCAATCACAACAAATATCCATCCTTTATGCTACACCAACACTCTACTCCCAATTATACTACAACATGCACAACCATGAAACTCTCTTTTATCGCATCCTACTCCTCTTAAGACAAATGTTACATCCTTGTAACTCACTAATACTAAATCCTTAGCTATATCTTCTTATTATCTTCATCACCACCACATGTCAAAGATAACCGCCTATAACCTCATACCTATAACCATTCCAATTTCCAAGGCTCTCTTACTTAAACAGTTCTCATACCTCAACGCATTTTGCACTTCATCCAACCAATACCACAAAATCCTTAGCATAACTAACACTCCAACTCTTCCACATTACCACAACACGACATACCTCTCTAGATGAAACACCTATCGCCAAAAACATAACTCACGGTCCACACTTGCTACGCACACTCACACTAGATTCTCAATTCCTTTTTCTTTTATTACCACAAAACTCATACATAACTTAACATGACACTAATTCCCAACTTTCTACGCTAACTGTCTCAACAAATAATAATAAACCACTTGCAACTCTCAGATCAGTACAACACATGTTCCACTATTCACTTTCCATTACTGTGTCTACCAATGCCTCATCTTAAAACAAGACCACAATTACTGTAACAACCTCTCACAACTGTGTCCCATCAACAAAATATCGCTATACTATGTCGGCAACAGAAACATTCACAACTCCCTTCCATATCATACTCTACCCTCACACCCAAGCTGAAACTGGTAAGAAACATCAATAAATAAAATAACCGTCTATCTGTCCAAACTGAAACACACAGTTAACAACAATAGACAAAACAACAACTATGTATAACTAGTATGCACTTTCAAAACTCGAATCGTAATCATCCCGCCTACTCCACCACAACTGGTGACGGCATCGCAACACCGCTACCAACAGCCGCACCGCAGTGCGAAAACACCCGCATCCTAACACGAAGTACCGTGCCCGGATTACCACCTGAGGCACAACAACCACATCGATAGACATCGCAACTTACACAATACCATAAACATTGACTCATAAATAACTTCTCGGACAAGAAAACTTGCTCAAATCCACTTTACTAAATCACAACGCAACATATTATATGAATTAAACAGATAAGAACTTCATAAATATCATCCCCCTACCATATCACGGAATAAAATATATCATGAATACATACAAGCATAACTAGCTATGCCAAATCACTCAAATTATTACCTTTTTAAACATCATTCCATTAGGTTACCATATCCAACATATATTACAGAACATTCAGATAACAACTTTATGTCTATCACACCATACTACTTATCGTGAGGTCAAAACCTCACACAAATGTTTATACACATCATAGACCCATAATCACATCCAACTCGTCAATCCTGATCACGTAAGTTACCACTCGATAAAGGTTACCTGTCGCCCGAGCTTAAATCATATGCCCCTCATAACATATTCCCCCATTCACATAACCATCACCTCATGCCAAATATAACCATACCATTACTATTCAACTATTAGCACCCGCCCCATCTAACCACATCTTATACTTCCTTACAACCATACATTTCAATCCGGCCTCTACAAAATCAACCTTTTTAGAATTTCTATCTTTCTTATCTATCATCACCCTTAACCACTAGTGACAACCCCTTAACACTACCATCGTTCGGACATCAAGCCTCACGCATCTCGACGACTCCTTACCTCTATATCACATAACTCCGGTCAACATTTTCTTAGCTTACTTTTATCCTTCTTTTCTCTTTAAACTTAACAATACCAATTAATAATTCGACTCCTTATTACTTCTATCTAACTCTTTAGTGCTCCGGTTACTTTCTCATTGCTCCAAAACTGAAATCCCATTATTTCTTATCGATATTATCTCACTCTTTCCTACCATGGATCTTCTCTTTGTTGGAATATGTGTCCTCCGACAATAATGCGATCACAACTGTTGATCATGATGATCACATGTTTAAGTCTCATTATAAAGAATACAATTGGGAAGTAATATTTTACTGTCAACTGATCAACATATATCGGTAATGATTGGCTGACTAGAGTTTGACATCACTGTCGTACGACGGTGGTGATCAGTTGACCCCCTAGGTCATACCTATAGGGCAACACTCTTAATTGATCATTTAATTAATCGTATAACGTTGCGAGTTAATTAAATTACTTGAAAATTGACGGACGATTTTGGAGGAAAAATTTACGTATCACATTGAAATTTGATTAAATGAGATACGGTCTGAGTAATCGAATTGTATCATTACTCAGATGAAATTATTGTTTAAGGAAACAATTAAATTTGAATGAATTATTATAAATACAATTTTTTGTGATTTATAATTGGAGAAATATTTTGGTACAAGTAATTATGAATTACTAAGTCGATTTTTTTATATGACGTACTTTATTAATACGTTGATTTTTAATATGTTAAAAATACATAACAAATTTATGTAACATATGACATGTGACATATTGACAAATTTGACAAATATAAAATGGGTTCCATTTTATGAGTGTACCGAAATTAAGAGGGGATTAGGCAAAATATTGTGTTGTTTAAATTAGTGGAAAACACAATCATTTGCATTATAGACTAGCCTTGCAACCTATTGCTTATTGTAAAGAACAACACAAGCATGCATTGGCTCCCAAAAATTCCCCCCTTCCACCTGGTTTTTGAGATGGAAAAACCATTATGGTTTTTCATCTTATTTACCTAATAACACACAAAATGTTGTAGTGTATCATTCATTCTTTACTCATCCAAAAATAAGAATTCTAGAGAGACAAAAAGCTCTCTTCTTCTTCTCTCCCAAAACCGAAAATATTAAGTGTTTTATAATATTTTTGGGTCATTTTTCTACAAGATTAATATTGTACTAGTAACTATAATATTAATTTTAATTAAGAGTAAGCTTTGGGTATAAATCATTGGGAGAGATCCTACACTTGGGTCTTTGTTCATCCAAAAGGAAAGCTCAAGAACAAGAGAGAAAGGTGATCTCTCTTGTGCCCTATAAACCGAAAATACAATGTAAGAATATTGTTTCTTCCTTATTTTGTTTAAATGTTTGCATGCATAAGATCATTAGTTAATTTTATGACAAATTAAATCATAACAT
The DNA here is from genome assembly GCF_048544455.1 of Silene latifolia. Classification (NCBI taxonomy): domain Eukaryota; kingdom Viridiplantae; phylum Streptophyta; class Magnoliopsida; order Caryophyllales; family Caryophyllaceae; genus Silene; species Silene latifolia. Next base: position 453,470,121 of record NC_133538.1, read on the forward strand.
ATTTGAATATGTAAGTATATAGATCTACTTATCCTTCAATTGGTATCAGAGCCATGGTTGTTTGCATCCAAATCGATTAAAAGTTTTTCCGAGTTATAAAGATTAACATATAAAACTTGTAAAATTTGTGTTATTATGATATATCACGAAATTAATTCATGCATGTTAAAATTTCTGGTCCTAAAATGTTTTAGGATATTTTGGTTAAATTTACTTATTTTTATTGTTCATATTATACAATAATGGCATTTAAATATTATTTTATGAGTAAAAATGTCATTTTCGGTCTAAAATTAGTTATACTTCGAATTTTCCAGTGATTTTTGGATATGTTGTCACCTATATTATTTTGAGATAACCTGTAAATTTTCATAATTTTTGGACTTCGTATGCTCGAAAAATGGATTTTTCATTATTAAATTCGGATTTAGGTGAAAAATAGGTTAATATGAGATAAATTTCGAATCTGGTCATAGAAATTTAGTATGTTGTCACATGTAATTTTAAAAGATGTGTGTAAAATAATAGGCTATAGTGAAGTCTTTTTGCATGATTTATGGATTTTTGAAAAAAAAATAGCATAAATAGTGACTTTATTAGTAAAAAATTAATAAAAAATAATCTATGACTAAGGAAAGACGTTCAATGTTGCATTTTATTATCTTTTTCAGGTCTAAAATTGAAAATTTAATGTATATAATTTTTCACATGTTTTTATGATTATTTTGGTTAAAACCGATAAACCGCAACATTGTTTTTCCGGAAAAATTCGAAATTTTTAACCTAAGGTTTTGAACATTATGAGTGTCATGGTATTTTTCCAGAATGTTCATGAGTTTAAATTTCAAATTTCAAATTTATTTGAAATTTTATGATTTATTTGAAGTTTATAGCTTATTTTTGTAATTTTTGGTCCATTTATGAACAATTTTAGAATTATGAGTTAATTATGGTCAAATAATTAGTGAAGACTAAATTTTGAGTCCTAAGTGGTTAGGGTAATTAACTTATGCATAAATATGAATTTAAGTAATTTTGTGACTATAAAATGTTGAAATCACGCAAATCCGTAAAAACCGAGTAATATACGATATTGGCTAATTAAAGGCGATTTAGCATAAAATTGGGCATGTTCATACATATTATAATGCTGCATTTTATTTATGATTGTCATAATTTTAATTTATGTAATTTTTGAATTATGTAATTTTTACTTAGTATGGCCTTAGATTTTAATTGGTATTTCCCGAAATGCATGGGAATATCGATTCGGTTGTAATTTTATTGTGATCTCGTATCACCGTTTTGTAATTTAATAGATTTATTTTATTTTAGTTACAAATGTATAATAGGAAATTATGTAATTTGTTATGTAATTTAATTTATCTCGGAGTTCCGAAAGACGGATTTTTTCAAGATGGCGATACATAAAGACGGTGTTACCTCGAGATGCGTGCCACAACCGAAGTTCAAGGGACCAATGGAGTTGGTTTTCGAATATGTAATAGTTAAATAGTTTTTCTATTTTAGGAAAGGTCATACTAGGATTTATTTTATGTTTGCATTTTATTTATATGTCCCATGCATCGCTAAATCGCCATAACTAAAACATGCATCCTCATCTCATCGAGTTTATCGACCGTGTCAATTAAAATTATCGTAGTTCACCGCTTTAGTTCACTTAAAATGTGATAGATAATAAATTGACATGACCTCTCGCTAAAACAATTAATTGAGACATAGCCTTACCAAATAGTAGAAACCATGAAAACCTATTTCGCGAGGGAGTGCACTCGGCCCTACCGGGGTACAAACCTTGTTACGTAGGGGAAGTGGGTGATAAATGTCTATCCACCGAATAAATGTTGATAAGGGATGAATCGGCCCTACCATGCCCGAGTTGATGTGGATTTGGATCATGGACACATTTATTCGAAATTTGGATTGAACTCAACAAAAGTTTTTCCATAAGGGTTTCATCGGCCATACCGTGCCCTTGTCGGATGTGTTTTAGGCTATAGATAATTATTAGAGTAATTTTATCGACCAAGAGTTCTAAAAGTAGAATCGATTAAACGTTAATCCACCGAGTTATATTGATAAAGGATGACTCGGCCCTACCGTGCCTAAGTCGATATGAATTTGGGTCTTGGAATCATTTATCTAGTTGGGTAGAGGTCACTAGAAAAATGCATAAAACTTGTTTAAATTATAATTTTTACGAGTATTACTATTAAAACGACATTTGTTTTACTCCTTCTATTTTGTTTTGTAGACAACTTCTTTTTCTCATAACAAATGGCCATACTACCCCTAACGCCATGCCTCTCGCTAGTTCATCATGGCTTCGATCTTTCATGGATCGATGTAAACTTGAAAAGAATGGGTCAAATTTCTCCGATTGGGATGCCCAACTCAAATTGGCCGCCCAAGGTGACGACAAGCTTCGTTACCTTACCGAGGCCTCTCCTCCCGAACCTACTACTAGGTCGACCGCCGCCACTAGGGAAGCATATGAGGCTTACCAAAAGGAGTCCGCCGCAATGAAAAATGTCTTGATATTTGCGATGGAGGCGGAGCTCCAAAGGAGAGGCTTACCAAAATGTCTCTCTTGTGCCCTATAAACCGAAAATACAATGTAAGAATATTGTTTCTTCCTTATTTTGTTTAAATGTTTGCATGCATAAGATCATTAGTTAATTTATGACAAATTAAATCATAACATATTTGAATATGTAAGTATATAGATCTACTTATCCTTCACTCTTATCATGCTATCACTCACACTTTTACCAATCAATTTACACGGTCAGTCCACTCCACCTCGTTTTTTTTTTGTTTTTTTTTTTTTGTATCCCAAAACTCATTTCATACTGTTAAATGCCCAAGGAAATCACACATTAGTTCCACCTCTTGATAAACCAAATTCCCCAAACTGAATCTTAATCTACAAATCCACATCGCTGCATAACTCAATCTAAGCTCTTAATACATCATTCTTTTCCATCTATCTACAACGATCTTTCCATTACATATAATCATAACCAACCCGGTTATAACTCTCTCCCTTCATAATCCTTAACATCTCAAGTTGCTACTATCCACATCCTTCCTTCCAATCTTTTCATTCTCACGTTCCTTAGACTCACATCATCCCTTGCCCACATTCACTTACTTTTACGTTACTCAACACACAATCATATCACTCACCTCATCTTACAAAACATGCTCCATGCCTCAATAAGCCATACCGATCTTCCTTTTCTTTTTCCACTATCTATCCCAACCACATACAACTCATGTCCTCCCCATCGAACTCATAATCACCATAGGTGCCACTCTTTACATTATAAGATTCGGTAACATACGCATCAGGACCGACACATACGTAAAAAAATGCATAAAGAAGCAAAAGGATACCTTTGAATTAAACATAATAGGCAACAAAGTCAAAAGATAAGCATATGACCCAAAACATGAGTCACTAGATCGAGTACAGGTCGCTCGATCGAGTAAGTGACTTACTCGATCGAGTAGGTGAAGGTCAGAAGCACGTAAAACAAATTACCACGACTACTCGATCGAGTAAGAACTACTCGATCGAGTAACAAGAGGTGCACTCGATCGAGTGAGGGCCACTCGATCGAGTACCCTACGCATTTCTCAGCACTGTCCAATTTTCGTAAAACGGTCATATCTCACTCATTTCTTGTTCGTTTTGGGCGTGTGACCTATCGTTAGAATCGTAAAAGAACAAGTTATCACCTCTAATAGATAATAATAAAATCATTTATACATCTCAAGTTATAAAAGTTTAAAGACAACCTCTTTATAATCGAAAAACACAACTACATGATTTTTATTTCCAAACAACTTAAACAACAACAAGGTAAACAAAAACAACTCAATACTCATAAAACCAGTATTCCTAATCACATGTTACTATCTTCAAAAGCCAAGCAACAACATTCATCATGCACATATATTATTGAACTTGTCAATCATGATTTACCCACATGCTTTTATTCTATAACTTTACGTATAACAAAACATACTCATACATTACAAATCCTATTTCCATGTTACTAATGCAACAATATTACAAATCCACTTCGACACCGAAACATATTCATAATCACAAAATTCATATTCTCAAGCAATTGACATCCCATCTTTTCCAATCTATTCTTCCCATTTCAACCATATTCTTCGTCTAACAAGTGCATATGATACAACAGTAGACAAGCATATGAACTTATTATTTAAGTCTATGCAAACAAAACTGTGTAAAACCATATCACATCCCCTAATCACAAATTACTAGTATAGACACATTATAATCATTCATCCTTCATGCAACATCATTATTCATCATATATTATCACAGATGAACTACTTCCTTTTTCCACCACATCATTCATCATTCTCACATATTTTTCCAACTATTCCAACCAACATGGTAAACCAACTATCATTCAACATTCTTTCAACCAACAACATACAAAATCACACCGATTCATGCCACACATCACTATATTGGTACACAATTCACAAAATAAACACATAGCGATCCCGACTCATATCCCATGGTGACCGGTTCAAAATAGTAGGGCGAGTTTGCGACTTTAGGACGTCTCCCTAGTCTTTACATTAGCTTCTACAACTCCTACCCGGGTTCATTTTATTTGACTCCCTATATTCATTAGGTTCATTAGTTACAGGTTTCAAGATCGTCGCTCTGATACCACTTTGTGACACCCCCATACTCCAAGTGCCTTACCAGGACCACTTAAGGTATGGAAACGTCACCATCTCGGTTATCCGAGATAATGATAATCATAAGACAATAAAGAAACATACGATTTAAGTGATTACATGTCCAAACCAAAAATGTTAAACTGAAATACAAAGTACTCAAACAATGTCTACTAGCCAAAACTGTAACAACTATAAGACATCGTCTGACACAGCGGAAGACTCTTCTAACAGCCACGTGATGACTCATCCCAGCTATCCCATGTGCGTCATATCATACTTGCTCAATAACTGCTCACCACCCCCGAATGGATCACCACAATTTTTAAAACATTTAAATGGGGTCAGTACTAATTACATAAAACGAAGCCACAATGGAACAAGCATACAAACAGCTCAGACAATCCCCAGTCTCCATCTCCAGTCTCCACATAACTGACTACACTCTAAAGTGTGTAATCCTGCCAGAGTACCCATCGCAACAGGTACTCCTCGCCGCCAGTGGGGGACCGCAGCCGTTCCCACCTAAGCCCCGCTCATCTCCATCGAGTGATAAACCCATGTTCTTTAATGTGCACATCCCTCTTGTGGCGGGTTCCACAGGAGGCGAATCAAGGGCGTGAAGCTACTCCCGCAAGTGACTCCACTCAGCTAGGGACGCACCTCGAAGATCACATACAGATAAACAGTAATCACAACACAAAATCAACAACCGTCTGAATCAATCAATATTACGAAATCACAACCGTCTGAATCAACCAACAATCACTAACTACAACACAATCACCACACACTATGTAATAAATACCGAGTAGGGAAACCCTACCTGAAATGGAACACCACAGACGGTTTTAGCAGCTAATCAGAATCTTTCCTCTCCGAAACCTCCTCCTATCACATACATACATACCATCACAACCATATTCACATAAATAACCCAAAACCCCCAAATCACCCAATTAGGGTTTAACCAATATTAACAAAACAATATAAAAGTTATATGTAAAGCTTACCCTTGACGCAAGGATCACAAAGGTATAAAGAATGACGAAATCCGACACTTCTAGCTCCAGGATTTGTTAATAATGTGGCGAGGATGATTCAACGTAACTCCAAATCTTCTCTTGAAGGTTTTTAGATTGTAAAAGTGTTTTGAGAAAAGTGACGAAAGTCTTATATATCATTCCCGCATTATTAACAAAACTCGTTAAATATCACCCGTAAATCCACTTACTCGATCGAGTAAGGCACTTACTCGATCGAGTGCCAATCTTACTCGATCGAGTAGCCTACAGGCGGGCTACTGCTTCGCATAAAACTATACTTACTCGACAGAGTAAGCCCCACTCGATAGAGTACCCAAAGACTCGTAAAACCGTAGTATTACACAACCAGTAGTGAAGTTTAACTATTTTTAGTAAATAAAAGTTCATTTAACTCATTAAAATGAAATTATTTCACTAAAAATCATTAAAATAAGCAATAATCATCCATAAATCATCAATATGACCTAAAAATATTTTAGAACCAGAATATATTACATGCAAAACTTTTGTGGTTTTATCCTTATAAATCACAAATTTTAGTTTTTATTTTGTTATCAAATAACTCATAAAAAACAATAAAATGATATGCATGTAACACCAAAGCTCTTGATACCAATTGTTGGGTTCATATACCCCTATTATACTCATCTAATCATTTTATAAATTACCCATAATTTATATACTAGTGGATCTAGTTGCATGCAAGATGTTTTTAATCAAAAATAAGAAGAAAAACGATTTTCTTACATACATTTGTGACGGATTTAGGGCACTAGATTTGGACACCTTCCAAATCTAGATGTTGAGCTAATGCCATTTCTGGATGATCCTCCAAAATCTTCAAACATTCAAAGTAGAATGTCTCCTCATAGTTGCACCCAAGACTCTTACCCAAACACTAATACTATTATTAACTAGATAATAGGATTAGTAACCTTAAATATTATTTCTAATATTCATATTTGTAACACCCCCTCATACCAAGGTGCCTTACCAGGACCACCCTACCATGAGAGTGCGTTACCATCTCGGTTGCCCGAGGTTAGTACATATCAAAAGCGTCTGAACTGAGCACATTTATTAAAGTAATGTAAAAAGCGAAGTTTACAATATCCGAACCAAATACTGTTTAATGAATTACAACTTCAAAGTCTTAATAATAAAAGAAAACTCGCTAAGAACTCAGACAGTGATGCTATGACTCGTGGTGGCAATTCTCCCAAGATAATCCCCAAGCTCTCACTAGCAAAACCTGTCAAGCCTGCTCACCATCCCCGAATGGATCACCGCAGATTCCACAACAACAACGGGGTCAGTATTATGCAACAAACAAGACAAACAAATGCAATACTCGTCCCATCATCATCAACTCCCAATCACCCCGCCTCACATCGAATCCGACTACACACTAAAGTGTGTAGCCCGCCAGATTACCCATCGCAACAAATCCTCGCCACCGGAGGGTGACCGCAGCCGATCCCACCTAGTCCAGCTCCTCACGAGCGACAACGATCCCTGTCCCTTAATGTGCACATCCCCTCCCGTGGCGGGTTCCACGGAGGGCGAACTAGGGTGTGAAGCCACTCCCGCAAGTGACTCCACCATAATCACAATCACATGACATTACCGTCATCTCAATCCCCTCACACCAACACTCACACAAACAATCTCCATATTACGATGATCAACAGACAACGATAATTACAACAACATGTCATGTAAAGCACAAGAACCGAGTAGGGAAACCCTACCTTAGCAATCACAAAAGATAAGCAACACGGACAATCAAAAAGGCTCCTCTACGAAGTCTTCTCCTATACAATGATCATACAACACAATTACACTTTGTACAATTCCCAACGTCCCCTTCCATATAAATGTATAGCAACCCGAACGATGCAATAATTACAAAGATGTACTTACCAACAAAGCAACAAGAACTTATACGCAAGAATCACCGCAATTATCCACACAAAGATGCTACGAAATGCTCAAAGGAATGATTAGGGAATGATTTGGGTATGATTAGGGTAACGTAGAAATGATAACGCTGTGAAAAGTGATATTAGAAACTGACGCGGAAATATAAAATACCCTAATCACTCCTTAATCAAACCGTCGAAATATAACTTCGCCAAACCGGACACTCGGTCGAGTGCAACAACACTCGGCCGAGTGTCCAATACTCGGTCGAGTATTCGCTATACTCGGCCGAGTATTCCTCGGCAGAACCGAAATAGCACGCACTAAGAGCACTACTCGGCCGAGTAGGCTCTACTCGGTCGAGTAGGCTCTACTCGGTCGAGTAGGCTCCAAAGAAGATCCGTAGTGTTACAATCTTTCCCCCTAAAAAGAACTTCGTCCCGAAGTTCACACTCTACTACACACAAGCACAACACCACGACACAAGACTCTAACAATCACATGAGACAACTCCAAGGAACTACACAAGCATCACAACCAGTTACCCAAAACGCATCTCCCGACACGAATCAAACAAAGCAAAGAAAACACAAAACACTATCGCGACCATCTCCTACCCCCCTAAAAAGACAACGGTTACGTCCCCGTAACCAAACATACCTGATCAAAAAGGTTAGGAAAGCGGTCTCGCATAGCTTCCTCGGGTTCCCATGTGGCTTCCTCCACATTATGATTAGACCAAAGGACCTTGAGTAAGACCGTCTCACCATTCCGGGTCTTACGAACCTTGCGATCAAGAATCTCCTTAGGAATCTCGGCATAGGACAAGGATTCATCAAGTTCGATGTTCTCCATCTCGAGGATGTGCGACGGGTCACTCACATATTTCCGGAGTTGAGACACATGAAAAACATTGTGAACTCTATCCAAAGCTGGTGGTAAAGCTAACTCAGTAGGCTACCTCGCCAACACGGTCCAGAATTTTATAAGGACCTATAAACTTTTGGCTTAGCTTACCCTTTTTCCCAAACCTCATAACACCTCGCATAGGTGACACTTTCAAAAGCACCTTGTCACCTACCGCGAACTCAATGTCTCTGCGGTGTAAGTCGGCGTAGCTCTTTTGACGATCTTGAGCTGCTCTCATCTTTTGGCGAATCAACTGGATTTGCTCAACCATATCCTGAACCAATTGTGGCCCTAAAACCACTGTCTCGGAACTATCATCCCAACAAACCGGACTTCGGCATTTCCGGCCATACAAAGCTTCAAATGGTGCCATCCCAATACTTGTATGATAACTATTATTGTATGAAAACTCGATCAAATCAAGTCTGTCTTCCCAACTGCCTCCAAAGTCCATAACACATGCCCTTAGCATGTCTTCTAAGGTCTTGATGGTCCGTTCCGTCTGACCATCGGTTGCGGATGAAAAGTCAGTACTCATCTTCAATGTTGTACCCATCAACTCTTGCAGTTCTTGCCAAAACTTTGATATGAACCTCGCATCACGATCGGAAACAATATCTTTCGGAATACCATGTAACCGAACCACATGCTTTCGGTAACCCAATGCAAGCTGCATCTTAGACCAAGTATCCTTCATGGGGACGAAATGGGCTGATTTGGTTAGCCGATCCACAATCACCCAAATCATGTTGTTACCTTGCTGTGACCTAGGTAACCCCACAATAAAGTCCATGGAGATCGACTCCCACTTCCACTCAGGCACTGTCAGAGACTGAATCTTACCTTGAGGTCTCCTTTGTTCACCTTTGACCCTTTGACAGGTCAAACATCTAGCCACAAACTCAGCTACGTCTCTCTTCATGTTCGGCCACCAAAAAGTCTTCTTAAGGTCTCTCAGTAAAGCTTGTCACCACCCGGGTGAACTCAATAAGGAGTGCAATGAGCCTCGAACAAGATCATTCTCCTTAACTCGCATCGTCGGAACACACCATCTCCCATCAAAACGAACACTCCCACCGGATGTATAGAGAACCCGGAAGTCGCTCCACTCTCTACCTTTGACTTCCACTCCTGGATCTTAGGATCAAGCTCTTGCTTACTTTTGATGTTTTCATACAACTCTGGCTCGATCGTCAAATCCCCGATGGTACTCCCCTCTCGAATCATAAAGATCCCCAATCCAGACATCTCATCTCTCAACTTCGGCAAGGACATAGCTGTACATAGCGAATGAACGCTCTTCCTACTCAAAGCATCTGCGACAACATTAACTTTACCCTCGTGATAGATGATCTCCATATCATAATCTCCAATCAGCTCCATCCACCGCCTCTGTCGCATGTTAAGCTCCTTCTGAGTGTAGATATACTTTAGACTCTTATGATCAGAGAACACCTTAAAAGTTGCGCCGTAAAGGTAGTGCCTCCAAATCTTAAGTGCGAACACAACTGCACCCAGCTCCAAATCATGAGTAGGGTAGTTCTCCTCATATTGCTTCAACCTGCCTCGAAGCATAAGCTATCACTCTCCCTCCCTGCATCAAGACACAACCCAAACCGTTCTTTGAAGCGTCGGTATAGACCTCAAAGTTCTCACAACCCTCTGGCAAGGCTAGGATAGGAGCTGTGGTCAAGCGTTCCTTTAAGGTCTGAAACGCCGTTTCACAACTCTCATCCCAAACAAATCTGACTTCTTTCCTCATCAAGGATGTCATAGGCCGTGCTATGGTAGAGAAATCTTTCACAAATCTCCCGTAGTAGCCGGCAAGGCCTAAGAAACTCCGATCTCAAGAACATTCTTCGGCGATTCCCACTTGGTAACGGCCTCAATCTTACTAGGATCCACAGATACCCCCTTCTTGGATATTACATGGCCTAGAAAAGCCACTTCCTCTAACTGAACTCACACTTGGATAATTTGGCAGCTGATTTTCTCTCAAAGTCTGCAAAACTATCCTCAAGTGCTCTTCGTGCTCTTCTTTGGTCTTGGAATAAACTAGGATATCGTCGATGAAAACAACCACAAACTTATCCAAAAACGGTGTGAAGATCCGGTTCATCAAATCCATAAAAGCTGCTGGCGCATTGGTCAACCCAAAAGGCATCACTACATACTCGTAGTGACCATAACGAGATCGAACGCATTTGTTTTAGGAATATCTTCGTCTGCTATCCTCACCGATGATACCCCGACCTCGCATCAATCTTAGAGAATACACTAGCTCCACTTAACTGATCGAACAAATCATCAATCCTCGGCAACGGATACTTGTTCTTCATCAGAACCCGATTGAGCTCTCTGTAGTCAATGCACAATCTCATACTCCCATCTTTCTTCTTTACAAAAAGAACTGGAGCTCCCCACGGTGACATGCTAGGCCTGATATAACCCTTGTCTAACAACTCATGTAACTGCTTCTTCAACTCAACCAACTCTTTAGGTGCCATACGATAAGGTGCTTTAGATATAGGACCCGTTTCCGGCTTAAGCTCCACGCTGAAATCGACATCCCTCTTGGGAGGCAAACTCGGTATTTCCTCCGGAAATACATCTTCAAATTCTTTCACCACAGAAATCTCCGAAGTTGTCGGCGGCTCTACTCGGTGATCTCTCACATGACAAAGGATTAAGGGACACTTTTTCCTTAAACATGACTTTAAAGTCATAACCGCTATAAACCTACACTTAGGCTTTACCACAAACCCTCTATAGGACACCTTAACACCCTTGGGACTCTTTAAAGACACTCTCTTCTGTCTACAATCTATCCTGGCATCATACCTACCTAGCCAATCCATCCCAACAATCACCTCAAACCCATCCTTAGGAAACTCTAACAAGTCTACTGGTAAATCTACCCCTCCAATCACCATAGATATACCCTTATATAACTTGAGACACGACACGACTCCCCCGAAGGTATGAACACATCATCTTTTACAACCTCAAACTTGCCCAAACCCATAGACACAGCATGACTCTTAGACACAAAAGAATGTGTAGCCCCGGAATCAAACAAAACAAAGGACGGTACATTATTAACAAGAAAGGTACCGGTAACTACATGAGCATCATCCTGTGCTTCCTGCTTATCCATCATGAAGAGCTTTCCACTATTCTTCTGTCCTCCACCCCGAATCAAGCATTGGAGGTACTAGGCTTAGCCGCCGAATCCTGGGTGACACTTTGTTATTCTCAAGGCCGGTAAGATCCACCACCACCGCGGTTGTAACCGCCCCGGTTACCCTGTCCACCTCTGTTGCCCCATGAACCTCCCGGTCGGCTACTAGCAAAACTCGAGTCGGCCCCGAGAGAAATTTCCCGATCGAGCTCTGAACCATTGCCGGGCTTGTAGCTCGTGCATTCCCGCCTTTTGTGGCCTATACCACCACAGTTGAAGCACGTAAGGTTGGTGTTGTCACTTACAGCCCGACCTCCATTCTTGCCCCAGCCACGAGAACCTCCAGAGAAACCAGCTCCACTAGAGAAAGCTTTAGCATGGTTGAAATTCCCTTTCTTGTTGGTTGGCTGATTGTTGTTCCCACTATCACCTTCCTCTTTTGATGTGATCCTCTCCTCGATCTCCCTTGAGAGATCCACCATTCTCACAGATTAACCCGCTCTCAGATACACTTCCTTGAGGTCAGTAGCAACCCCAGCCGGCATACGACTCACGATCTTAGCAGACAAACCCCTCTCAAAACGGAGAGCCAAACCTCTTTGTCCGAGTCAGTAAATCTTCCACATAACGAGATAGCTCCATAAATCGATGATAGTAATCGATGACTGTCATCTCCTCGGACATAGTGAAAGATTCAAAGTCGGATCTCATCTTGTGTCGGATATGCTCCGGCACAAAGTGCTCTCTCATAGCACTCTTCAATCCAGACCACGGAATAGCCCCTTCCTCCTGGTAGTAAGCTCTAACATCATCCTTGACGTTCTGCCACCAAACTGCAGCTTCTCCTCTTAGGTAGTATACAACCTGTTCAACAATCATATCCTCGGGGCACTTAACCATTTCCATGAGAGCTTCAATCTCACGGTGCCACTTCTCGAGCAGCTTTGGTTCGCCTACCCCGTCATATGTGGGAGGGTGGAAACGATCAATGTTGATGCTAAGTCAGTTGCATCCATCGTCTTCTCGTTTCCTTTTCCCACATTTTTGAGAGCTTCAAGGAGAGCCTCTTGTTGCTCAATCATGCGAGCAACCTCATCAATAGACATCTCCGAAGCTTGGATCTGTGCAGGAGTTCTTTTGGGCGGCATTTTGAGCTGATAAGAAAGAAAGAAACGTAAACACATGCTCAAAATTTAACATCCCTCCGCCATAAGAACACTCGGCCGAGTGTACATCATACTCGGTCGAGTATTGATAACTCGGTGTAGTACCTTTGCAGATACTCGGTCGAGTATCGACTCCAGAGACAAACGTCAAAACACCAAAAAGAACACTCGGTCGAGTGTAACAACACTCGGTCGAGTGGCCTATACTCGGTCGAGTACACTCTCATACTCGGTCGAGTAATCACAAACAGTAGCAACTGCTACTTCTTATCAAACAACACTCGGTCGAGTTTTGTCCACTCGGCCGAGTAGACCATACTCGGTCGAGTGTCTATCCTGCTCGGCCGAGTTACGCTATAAAAAGATTTACTGATTACGATTCCCCTATCATGCTCACTATTCCGCAAAGAAATACTTAAGGATTTTAAAACCATGTTATAATCACGTCAGCATGTAATGCATATATTAAAACTTTAGCACCATAATGTATATATTAAAACTTTAACACCATATTATAGCCATATCAACATCCAATTTGCACATACGCTAGATCCAACGTTGAAATCACAACCCGTTTCATCAATTACTTCTCCCATCACAACAGTTAAGAATTTCATCACACATATATACAACTATCGACTTTTACCAACATGTATCTTCACATACGTGCACAAACAAGGCCTAGTCCTCATCACACTTTCCCCCAAGTTACCGGCTCGAGTTAGTAAGGGCCAAGGTGCGACTCTGGGACGTCTCCCGAGTCTTTGCGGTAGCTCCAAACAACTCTCCCCGGGTTCATTTTAGTTAGACTCCCTAGATTCATTAAATTCATTTGTTTAGGTGCCGGAATCTTCGGCTCTGATACCACTTTGTAACACCCCCTCATACCAAGGTGCCTTACCAGGACCACCCTACCATGAGAGTGCGTTACCATCTCGGTTGCCCGAGGTTAGTACATATCAAAAGCGTCTGAACTGAGCACATTTATTAAAGTAATATAAAAAGCGAAGTTTACAATATCCGAACCAAATACTGTTTAATGAATTACAACTTCAAAGTCTTAATAATAAAAGAAAACTCGCTAAGAACTCAGACAGTGGTGCTATGACTCGTGGTGGCAATTCTCCCAAGATAATCCCCAAGCTCTCACTAGCAAAACCTGTCAAGCCTGCTCACCATCCCCGAATGGATCACCGCAGATTCCACAACAACAACGGGGTCAGTATTATGCAACAAACAAGACAAACAAATGCAATACTCGTCTGATCATCATCAACTCCCAATCACCCTGCCTCACATCGTAACCGACTACACACTAAAGTGTGTAGCCCTGCCAGATTACCCATCGCAACAGGTAATCCTCGCCGCCAGTGGGTGACCGCAGCCGATCCCACCTAGTCCAGCTCCTCAACGAGCGACAACGATCCCCGTCCCTTAATGTGCACATCCCCTCCCGTGGCGGGTTCCACGGAGGGCGAACTAGGGTGTGAAGCCACTCCCGCAAGTGACTCCACCATAATCACAATCACATGACATTACCGTCATCTCAATCCCCTCACACCAACACTGTCACAACAATCTCCATACTACGATGATCAACGGACAACGATAATTACAACAACATGTCATGTAAAGCACGAGAACCGAGTAGGAAACCCTACCTTAGCAATCACAAAGAAGAAGCAACACGGACAATCAAAAAGGCTCCTCTACGAAGTCTTCTCCTATACAATGATCATACAACACAATTACACTTTGTACAATTCCCAACGTCCCCTTCCATATAAATGTATAGCAACCCGAAACGATGCAATAATTACAAAGATGTACTTACCAACAGTGCAACAAGAACTTATACGCAAGAATCACCGCAATTATCCACACAAAGATGCTACGAAATGCTCAAAGGAATGATTAGGGAATGATTTGGGTATGATTAGGGTAACGTAGAAATGATAACGCTGTGAAAAGTGATATTAGAAACTGACGCGGAAATATAAAATACCCTAATCACTCCTTAATCAAACCGTCGAAATATAACTTCGCCAAACCGGACACTCGGTCGAGTGCAACAACACTCGGCCGAGTGTCCAATACTCGGTCGAGTATTCGCTATACTCGGCCGAGTATTCCTCGGCAGAACCGAAATAGCACGCACTAAGAGCACTACTCGGCCGAGTAGGCTCTACTCGGTCGAGTAGGCTCCAAAGAAGATCCGTAGTGTTACAATATTATTACTACACTAGTAATCTTGTGGTGATATTAGATTTTTAGAACAAGTTGTACATAAAAGCATATTTTTGAAAGAGTGAGAACCATTAGAGATAAGTGTGCATTGTCTCACTCATCAAAAATAAGAACAACTTCTTATGCTTGAGGGTAAACCGTCCAAGACAAGTATTGGGAAGAATAATTGCACTTCTCAATTTACTTTTTTATCTTTACAAGTAAGAACTAGAGTAGGTCTAGGTATATGCATGCAAAAGGCTCATCATGATGTTCCTTTAAGCATAAAATAAAATAATCGGCAACTAACTATTCCAAAATTTCGGTCCACTCTAGTAAATGGACATCCATTTTATAACTTATAATTTGTCAATTGTAATTATGTACATGACCCATAATATGTTATTAGTCTTATGTATGTATATTTAACAAATTAAACATCATTACACATTAAACAAATTACACTTAATAATTTAATTAGTAATTCACAATTACATGTGTGTAAAATGGGTCATTTTGGTTCTAGTTATTATAATCTACAATATTTTGTAATTATAACTAACTAATCATTCTTATCTCAAATGTTTTATAAACATTAATCAATTTTAGAAATATAACATTTTAATTACTAAAATAAATCGTATTTAATCTTATTATGATAAGATATAAAATTCTCACTTATAAATAAATTTGTTCAATGTAAGGATTTAATTAATCTGTATCGATATACAATTAATTAACTTTCTTGTTTGGGAATCGTCCTATAGATGTGACCTAAAGGGATCCACTGATCACCACCGTCAAACGATAGTAATGTCAAACTCTAGTTAGCCAATCATTACCGATTAATATTGATCAGTTGACTATATAATGAATCATCTCTTATGTATTCTTATTATGAGATTTAATAATGTGATCGCGCTATAGTTGAGGACACTTACTCCAACAAAATAATGATTGTTATGTCTTAGTAGATACTTTTTGTTGTTTTTAGTTTATGTTTTTCAACTAGTGTAAGGTCCTTGGGACCAACTTTTGGACCGTTTATTGAGGCCTCTATGAGGCCTTAGATGTGTGTTTGAATGTAGGGTGGATATTGTATTGTTTGGCTTATAAAATCAAAGCCAACCCTATGTAAATTGTAGATTTGATGAATTATAAACAAAAGTTGAAGCATTGCTTTCTTCTTAATTCTTCTTTGCTTAGTGCTTGAAGAGACTCCTTTGCTTAGTGCTTGGGATTGGGTGAACCCTTTGCTTAGTGCTTGGGCTAATCCTTAGGCTTAATCTATTGCTTTGTGTTCGGATTAAGTCATATCTTTCACTCAATTCCAATCATTAAATCGTCCAAATTTCAGTCTATGTTTGCATCATTTTCGTGTGATTTATTCAAGTATTGATTTTTAGTCTAACTTGGTATCAGAGCCAGGTTATAACATAATTCCATCATGTTAGTCTTGGGAAAAGCCTTTATTGTGAGTTCATTATATCCTAACTACAACAAAACACAAAAAAACAACCATGAGTGAAAAAAAGGCTCACCGGAATTGAGAACCAAATGACACAACTTTCTGAAAAATACGACTTCTTGTGGAATTCTTTCAATGCTATCATGGCTAACATTCCAACACCAACAATAGATGGAAGACCGCCTCATGGTAGGGGTAGAGGTTGTGGTCTCATGGTAAGGGGAAGAGGTCAAGGCACCCAAGAAGATGAGGCGTTTTCGGATTCGGAGGAGTCCATGGTCGAGGCCTTTCAAGGAGAGCACACCAAAGACTTAAAGGTAGAAATTCCTGTTTTCATGGTAGTTTAAACCCCGTGTATTTGCTAGAGTGGTTTAGAACCATTGAAAGAGTCTTTGAGTTTAAAACATACTCGGATGCTAAGTCTTTTAAAGTTGTCATCTTAAAACTTAAAGGCAATGCTTCACTTTGGTATGAGAACTTAAAGAACCAAAGAAGAAGGGATGGTAAGGAACCTATTTAGTCCTGGCTAAAGTTGAAAAAGAAGCTTAAAGAAAAGTTTGTGCCTAAAGACTACATCCAAGATATGTTCATTAGGCTCACACAACTTAAGCAAGACCAACAACACCTTGAATCCTACCTTAGAGACTTTGAACAACTCACTTTGCAATGTGAAATGAATGAGAAACCCGAACAAAATATTGTTAGGTTTGTGGAAGGATTGGATGATAAAATTGTTAATAGAGTTAGAATGCATAGAGTTTAGTCCTTTGATGAGCCCGTGAACTTGGCCTTAAGGGTAGAGAAGATGGGTAAGGGGAAGACCACTAGCCCAAAAATTATGACCAAAACAGCCCCTAGACACCTCTTTGCCGAGACCAAACCCAACGAAACCAACACCCAAACCAAAACGTCTATGCTTGCCAAAGGTAAAGCACCGGAATCCTCACAAAGAAAAACCGTTGGCCTCAAAAAATGCTTCCAATGTCAAGGTTATGGTCCCTTTGGTAAAGGATGTCCTACTAAGAGAGCCCTTAGTGTAAGATTCATTAACCTCTTATTAGACATTTCTAATAACTATATAAATTTAGTTTAGTCATAAAATTAATTAGATCTTATGCATGCATAGCAAATCTACAATGTAAGAAGAAAAATGGATCTACTTACAATGAGTGCCGAATGGATATACTAATTGGACACCTTCCTAATTAGTGTTCTTAAGAAAATCCAAGTGCTCCAAGAAAATCCTTAGATCCAATGGTAGGATCTAATCCTCAAGGAATTGTATCAAGGTAATCACTCTTAATACATATACTAATTTAGATACTAGAAATTTGTATATGTACCCTTAAAATAATAACTAATATTATTGTTTAGTACCTCTAGTAATGTTGGAATAATATTAGAGATTTTGAAAAAATTATTCATAAAACCATTTTTATGTGAGAGAGGATGATAAGAGTTGAAAGATGATCATAAACTTGTTATGTGAAAAATGAGAACTCATGTCTCGTTTTTCAAAGAGGGGTACCGGTTTTTTGATGACATGAGGGGAGCATAAAAAAGCTTTTTATCTTGCCCAAATGCTTTTTGTCTTTCCCATGATCCTAGGATAGGAATCTAGGTTTAAGTATGCTTTATTTGTCATCATTATGTCCTTAAGCATGCATTAAACTAATGACAAAAATCATCACCCACTAACCCTTAGTCCAACCGGTTTTGTACATAAAATGGACCTCCATTTTATCTTTATAATTTGTCATTTGTAATATGTTGAGACATGTGACATGTAACATTTAACATGTCATTAGTAATATAAATGCATATTTAACTAATTAAATATCATTATATATTAAATAAATTACATTTAATAAATTAACAAGTAATTCACAATTACATGTATAAAAATGGGTCACATTAAGTCTAGTTAATATAATCTACAAAATCTTGTAATTATAACTAACTAATTACTCTTATCTCAAATGTTTCACAAACATTAATCAATTTTAGTAATATAACAAATTAATTACTAAATTGAATCTTATTTCATCACATTACAATAAGATATATAATTCTCACTTATAAATAAATTTGTTCAATTTCAAGGAATTAATTAACTTGTATCAACATACAATTAATTAATTAATCAATTAAGAGTGTTACCCTAGAGCTATGACCTTAAGGGTTCAACTGATCACCACCGTCATACGACAGTAAAGTCAAACTCTAGCCAGCCAATCATTATCGATTAATGTGGATCAGTTTATGATAAAATATTACTTTCCCTCATGCATTATTATTATGAGATTAAACATGTGATAGCATTATTGTCGAGGACACTTACTCCAACAATCTCCCACTTGTCCGCGACAAGTGTGCATCACCAATTCGCTTGTCCTATTACTATCTCCCACTCAATGCAAGGTGTCTTGCAGGTCGTACTTGCATTTGATCATATCATGAGTTGTTTCCTCGATCTGGAGAATAATTGTCTAACCGGAATTATCTACCATAGATACCTTCCGAGCGTGGCCACGCATTTCTAGTTCATTGCTCCTCGAGTGGCCTTGAGATATAAGATAACCCTGACAGGGATTGACAATTCCTATTGCACTCTTCCCTTCGAATAGCCACAGCTCATCATGACCCAAAATGTGCCCATTTGACCCCAATTATGAAGGTCATAGAACATAAATCAAAGTCACTCTAAAACTATGCCATCTTAGGCGAACAGTCTTTAGTCAAAGAATCAACTCATAAGAACACTATAGTAGCTCTCGCCACGACCAGGCTATAAAAATTTCCAGAACTCTATAAGCGGTCATTGCTCGATAGAGTCCCATATAGTCTGCCTATGTGATCGACTAGTCATCTCTCATGACTCTATAGCATTTGAACTTGCCATCAGTCGCATCACACTCTAGTTACTTCGAGACGTCACCTCATATAAGCAACTAGGGGCCAATACTATGTTAATCCAGTTCACTTTAATAGGGTTCAACGTTGTCCTTATAACCTATTTGGATATAACAAAGTAATAGAAGAGTTTTTAATAAAACTCAAACGATGAATGCATTATCACATATGTAAAATAGATACCATATCAATTACTACATAATCTATAATCCATACTTAATATTGTATATAACTATACATCTCAACTCAATTGAAATGCCATGACTTATCATGTTAAAGCTGTGAAAAGGCTTTTGTTAGAAAGTTTTAGCAACACTTTGAAGGAAAAGTAGATCTATATACATACATATTCATATATGTTTTAATTTAATTTGTCATAAAATTAATGATTGAACTTATGCATGCAAACATTAAAACAAAATAAGGAAGAAACATTGTTCTTACATTGTGATTTTCGGTTTAATGGGCACAAGAGATATCACCTTTCTCTCTTGTTCTTGAGCTTTCCCTTTTGGATGAACTAAGACCCAAGTGTAGGATCTCTCCCAAGAATTTATACCCAAAGCTTACTCTTAATTAAAATTAATATTATAGTTACTAGTACAATATTAATCTTGTAGAAAATGACCCAAAAATATTATAAAACACTTAATATTTTCGGTTTTGGGAGGAGGAAGAATGAGAGCTTTTTGTCTCTCTAAAACTCAAAGAATTAGAATAATGAAGAATGAATTAATCACACACAACATTTTTGTGTATATTAGATAAAATAAGAGGAAAAACCAAATGGTTTTTCCTCTCTCAAAAACCGGGTGGTAGGGGGGCATTAAGGGAGCCAATGCATGCACTTGTTTATCTTCACAAGGTAAACTAGGGTTGCATGGCTACTAAAGCAAGTAATCATCATGCTTACTGATACGTGCATTTTATATAGTCTTTTTAGCCTATTTTATGCGCGTATCTCTATGCTTTTATCGTGGTTTTATGCTACGAAATGCCCCGAATATGCTACTTTGGTGTATTTTGTCTTAATTGCAGGAATGGACCATAAAGTAGTAGATTCAAGCCTAAAACATGTCCCTACGCATGCATTTAGGAGATGAGTTGAGTCGGAGCTGGGAAAGTGCTATTTTGAGATGCGCATTGGAGTAAGGAAGTTAGGCGAGCTAAGAGAGTGCTTCAATTTGCTAGTTCCTGTTTGTAAGAGCCATATCTCGAGTTCTGCAACAGTTATTAAGGTGATTCCAGTTGGATGTGAAAGCTTATCCTCTTAGCTTTCCAACGCCACCAACCACGCCTTATTTGTCCAAGTAACGAACAAATGGCAGCCGTTTGAAGTTCAGTGCGCGAAGCAGGAATTACGCGCTGAGAAGTGCTCGATCGAGAACTGTTTCTATTCGATCGAGAGCCCATTTGCTCGATCGAGAGACACTTCTTCTCGATCGAGTGGTTTAGGATGAATAAGTACTCGATCGACTTTTTGTCCTTTCGATCGACCAGTTCCTTATATGCCCTTACTCGATCGATCACTTTCCTTGGTCGATCGAAATAAGTTTTCTCGAGTTTGTTTGCTCGATCGAGTGATTTCTTTACTCGATCGAGTGGCTTCACTGACGGGTTGGGCTTTTAAGCTTTAATTCGTTAATTAGGTTTAATCCTACTCCTATTTTCTTATAAATAGGAGTTAGGGATGTCATTTGTAATCATCCAGAATCCAAGGATCACGTTGCTCTTCTCTTTTCTCTATACACTGTTACTTTTCTTCCTGTTCATTTCCGGATCGCTTAATTTCAGTATTTCTTCTTCCCTTATTCACTTTTAATGTTTATTTCTTCTTTTATTATTGTTCTTGTTTATTTTATCATGAGTAGCTAATTCCCCCTAGTATGTTAGGATTAGGGAAGCCGTGGTAGCAATGCTTTAATTGTATTAAATAGGTTAGCCCTGCGATAAGAATTGTATTAGGCAATTTAACTGTTATCCGGTCGAATGAATGCATGCAGGAGACCATAAATCTAGTTAACCCCGACCTAGATCGAAAGATTGGAAGGGAAGGCTTGCTTAATTACAATAGGGTATTGCAGTGAGGGCGAAAGTTAAGCTGTTTACGCTCTAGGGCGGTTTAAGGACCGAAAGGTGACGACCATAGCTCTTCTTATCAATAGTCTAATCGCTTTAGTATTCCCGATAATATAAGATCTGATAGCTGCCACGGTAGACCGACTCCTAGCATACTCCCTTTCTCTTACTGTTAATTCTCTTATTCATTTCCCTCGCCTTAATCTCTAGTTTAGTTAAATCAATCAAAACCCCCAATTGTGACATTTAGACAGATAAATAGACAAATAGATAGTACACCGCCTCCCTGTGGAGATCGACCCTACTTACCGCTGACTTCTGTTAGTTGTACTTAGGTATTTATTTTTGGTGTAGAAACGACCGCATCAAAGTTTGGCGCCGTTGCCGGGGAGGCAATCTATTTATTTATTTGTTTAATTTTATCTGTTTTTAGCCTCAGGGGATTTTTCCCTGGAGGCCGTTCTAATCTTTTTCCTTGAGTGCTGTTTTGATAGGCCTTACAGGTACTACCTAGACAGTTCTAGGTGAAAGACAGTCAAAGGGAAGGCTTGAGTACCTTTGACCCATCACCAATGTCCCATTATATGGAATGTAAGTAGGTGATCCGCTACGGAGATGTGGTTCTCACTGGCACAATGCACCGTAGTTGTGCCGCCACATCCACCCTATCAATGGCCGCCGCAACAAGATCCTCCTGATATACAAGAAGAGGAGATTGCGGAGCTGAAATCTTTATTGCAGACACTTGCATCTCAATTACAAGATCGTGACCGAGAGAGGCAAGATCATGATAGACGCACTTCTTCGCGACTTGAAAAGCTCGAAACTGACATTGCTCAGTTAGCAGCTGAGATACAAGAAGAAGAGGTTGCTGAACTGAGGTCTTTAATGGAGATACTTGCATCTCAAGTGCAGAATTATGATCGAGTGAGGCAAGAGAGTGATAGACGTGCGGATGCTCAAATCCTTGAGCTCGAGTCTGTAGTTGCTCAGTTAGCAGCTGAGATGCACGAAGAAGAGGTATACCTTGTTGAGAGCGGTTTCTCCCCTGAGAAAACCGTGTTACCCAATGTTGAGGATGACTTCTATGACTCGGACGACGAGTTCCTTTCATATTTCACCGCCCCACGTGAAGATTTCAAATTTCTATGCAGAAGAATCACTCGATCGAGTGACTTATAATGGTCGATCGAGTGAATTTCCAGAAGATAGTTCTCGATCGAGTGATGTTGTTACTCGATCGAGTGGGATGCGGGAGGAAGTTGGTCGATCGAGTGATTATTCTGCTCGATCGACTGAAATGGCCATTGGGAGCTTTGGTTCGTCATTTTGGTTTGATTTGGATGACGAGTCTGACGATGATGAAGGTTACGGTAAACCTCCCCTATTCACAAATGAGTCGGATACACTTGAAGTCGCGATTTACGGGATGGATTCCACCGAGGAGGTTGATGAAGAAGCAGTTGAGACGGTAATTGCTCCTAGCACGGAAGAGGTAATAAACTCTTTTACCTATGATTCCGTCATTGAGAGCGACCAATCCGAGGTAGTAAACGATAATTTTATTATTGTTTGTTCTAATAGTATTTTGCCTCGTTTGACTCGCGCTGTTTCTTTTAAAGTTATACCTCCTCTCATATGGTCGATTAATTTAAAGAATTTTCACCGTCCTTATCATCTCAAAACTGTTAATCTGAATCGGAACCGCCATATATTGACAATTGCTCCCGCGCTCCTTTATTATGTGGATAAATTTAGGAGCTCACATAGGAAATTTGTTAGACTCAAACGGTTGTTTAATTTCATTTCCTATTTCTTTATTCCACTTTGGTGCTACTTATGCTGTTGTGTAGCACATGCGCAGCTATTTGACAGGTTACTGCGCGCTTTGAGCTGTTTTGATTGTGACTAATTTGAGTGGCTCGAAGAAAAAGAAGGTCGAGCTGGGACCTGACTGAAGCTAGCGCTACCGGGAGGCAACCCGGCGATTTTATTTTGCTTTTTATTTAATTTCAGTTGTAATAAATGGTTTTTTATACCATAGACTATCTCAGTTAAGCTTGTCTTTGTTAGTTGCGGGCTGTTTTTATTGCGTCTTGCAGGAATTACAACGAGGATTACTCGATCGAGTAATTTTTCTACTCGATCGAGCACCTTTGCTGAGGGATTCATTCGATCGAGTAATTAATCCACTCGATCGACCACCTGCAGATTAGAGAACCACTCGATCAACCACTATTTCAGTCGATCGAACAGTTCTTGGATGCCCACTCACTCGATCGACCACTGTTGGACGGATATCGAGTGCTATTGACTTGGATTAGCTTCCTGAGACGGTTTTCCGGGCCCTTAGCAACCTCCCATTTCATGGTCGGTTTGGGGAGGTCCCCTTATTCGCGCTATCTTGTAAGTTTTCCGCTTTTACTCTCTTCCTCCTTTAGTTTGCATTTCCTTTCCATGTTTTGGTACAATGGGGGCATTGTACGGTTTGGTTTGGGGAGGTTATGCATCGATATCCGTGTCTGCATATTGTTTTTATTGCATTTCTGTTATCACGTTTAATTTTCTGTTTGCATTGTTATTTATTTCAAAAAAAAAAATTCAAAAATTCAATAAAAATTTGAAAAATTCAATAAAATTCAAAAAAATTTTGCACGTTTATTTTAGCATATAGGTTGAGTCGGAACGGTCGATTTCCGTGATGAAATTGCACTGCATTTGTCTTTCTGCTTAAGCCTTGCATTAAACTGTTATCTTTTAGCTTTGTCTTATTGCATAATCTACGAGTTAATGTTAAATTTAGCTGAACGAATAGACTTGACCTGAAATTTTGGCAACCTACTTATAATTTCTAAGGATTAGAGCCTTTTAAACTGGTGTCATTTATGACCAGTTTCATGTAGGATTGTGAGTAGTTACTCCTTGCATAACATGTATCATTAATTTGCACATATATGAAATTCAATTGCTTTTTGCCGTCATACATTCGGGTTAGTGGTTGGTGTCACATGCAGGGAGGTGCTTACATTTTCCCTTTATTTCATTTTTACCCATAAACTCCACATTAGCCAAATCTGCCAGTTGACCCTTAGCTACATCCAAATTTAGCCTGCCTTGTCAAGCTAGTTTAGATTGTTCTGCGGTATATTGTCTATTGTATCAAGTTTGGCTCATATCATATTGATTTGGAGTTGGTATTTATGAAGAAAAGGAGTTGAAAAAAAAAAAGAATCAAAAAAAGAAAAAGAAAAATGAAAAAAAAAGGGGGAATGAAAAAGAAGAAACCGGAAGAAAAAGAAAAGAAGAAAAGAAAAAAAAAAAGATGTTGTTTGGTTGACGGTTTCTACTCCTATGTTCTATCTTATTTCATATGAGGAGTATGTTTGGTTCGGTTTGGTGAGTTTTATGCCAAGTGAAGGGCATGTGCTTATTCCATAATTGAGTTGAAAATTGGATGTTGTCATATGGTTCTGTTTAGGTACTAGCTTGATCACCTATACCTCCACATTTCCATAAATGTTTTGCCTTTTCCTACCCATTGCCTCACTTTACCATATCTTTGTAAGCCCTCGGCTGTGACGGACCTTGTTTGGTTGGAATGTGTGCACGGTAGTTAGAATTGTCTATCATATTAGCTGCATGCATGTTTATGTGGGTCGTAGTTTAGGTGAGCGACTATCTTTCTTTCTCTCTTACATATATATGTTCACCCTTTGCTTCATGAGAGAAGAGTGACCCGTGAGAGTCCATTGTTAAAGGTCTTGCAAGGTCGACGGTTCAGCTTTATTATAAACATCTTACAACTCGTTTGCATTTGACTGTCTAGTTATAAGTGTTAGTTTGCTTGCATTAAATTGGCTTAAGTGGGCATTTGTAGCTAGCTCTGAGTTATCTTTTTCCGTTCCTTTAGTTGCATTTTAGTTTACTCGGGGACGAGTAAAGGTTTAGTTTGGGGAGATTTGATACGTGCATTTTATATAGTCTTTTTAGCCTATTTTATGCGCGTATCTCTATGCTTTTATCGTGGTTTTATGCTACGAAATGCCCCGAATATGCTACTTTGGTGTATTTTGTCTTAATTGCAGGAATGGACCATAAAGTAGTAGATTCAAGCCTAAAACATGTCCCTACGCATGCATTTAGGAGATGAGTTGAGTCGGAGCTGGGAAAGTGCTATTTTGAGATGCGCATTGGAGTAAGGAAGTTAGGCGAGCTAAGAGAGTGCTTCAATTTGCTAGTTCCTGTTTTTAAGAGCCATATCTCGAGTTCTGCAACAGTTATTAAGGTGATTCCAGTTGGAGGTGAAAGCTTATCCTCTTAGCTTTCCAACGCCACCAACCACGCCTTATTTGTCCAAGTAACGAAGAAATGGCAGCCGTTTGAAGTTCAGTGCGCGAAGCAGGAATTACGCGCTGAGAAGTGCTCGATCGAGAACTGTTTCTATTCGATCGAGAGCCCATTTGCTCGATCGAGAGACACTTCTTCTCGATCGAGTGGTTTAGGATGAATAAGTACTCGATCGAATTTTTGTCCTTTCGATCGACCAGTTCCTTATATGCCCTTACTCGATCGATCACTTTCCTTGGTCGATCGAGCTGTTTTCTGGCTGAGTTTGCTCGATCGAGTGATTTCTTTACTCGATCGAGTGGCTTCACTGACGGGTTGGGCTTTTAAGCTTTAATTCGTTAATTAGGTTTAATCCTACTCCTATTTTCTTATAAATAGGAGTTAGGGATGTCATTTGTAATCATCCAGAATCCAAGGATCACGTTGCTCTTCTCTTTTCTCTATACACTGTTACTTTTCTTCCTGTTCATTTCCGGATCGCTTAATTTCAGTATTTCTTCTTCCCTTATTCACTTTTAATGTTTATTTCTTCTTTTATTATTGTTCTTGTTTATTTTATCATGAGTAGCTAATTCCCCCTAGTATGTTAGGATTAGGGAAGCCGTGGTAGCAATGCTTTAATTGTATTAAATAGGTTAGCCCTGCGATAAGAATTGTATTAGGCAATTTAACTGTTATCCGGTCGAATGAATGCATGCAGGAGACCATAAATCTAGTTAACCCCGACCTAGATCGAAAGATTGGAAGGGAAGGCTTGCTTAATTACAATAGGGTATTGCGGTGAGGGCGAAAGTTAAGTCAAGCGTTTACGCTCTAGGGCGGTTTAAGGACCGAAAGGTGACGACCATAGCTCTTCTTATCAATAGTCTAATCGCTTTAGTATTCCCGATAATATAAGATCTGATAGCTGCCACGGTAGACCGACTCCTAGCATACTCCCTTTCTCTTACTGTTAATTCTCTTATTCATTTCCCTCGCCTTAATCTCTAGTTTAGTTAAATCAATCAAAACCCCCAATTGTGACATTTAGACAGATAAATAGACAAATAGATAGTACACCGCCTCCCTGTGGAGATCGACCCTACTTACCGCTGACTTCTGTTAGTTGTACTTAGGTATTTATTTTTGGTGTAGAAACGACCGCATCACTTACCACTAATTTAAACAAACACAATATTTGCTTAAACCCCTCTAAATTTCGGTCCATATGGATAATATGGAATCCATTTTATTTTTGTCAATTGTCAATATGTCACATGTCATATGTTGCATAAATTTGTTGTGCATTTTTAACATATTAAAAATCAACGTATTATTAAAAATACGTCACATACAAAAATCGACTTAGTAATTCAAAATTACTTGTACCAAGATATTTTACCAATTTATAAATCAAAACAATTTGTATTTATAATAATTCATTCAAATTTAATTGTTTCGTAAAACAATAATTTCATCTGAGTAATGATACAATTCGATTACTCAGACCGTATCTCATTTTAATCAATTTCAATGTGATACGTAAATTTTACTTCCAAAATCGTCCGTCAATTTTCAAGTAATTCAATTAACTCGTAACATTATACGATTAATTAAATGATCAATTAAGAGTGTTGCCCTATAGGTATGACCTAGGGGATCAACTGATCACCACCGTCGCACGACAGTAATGTCAAACTCTAGTCAGCCAATCATTACCGATATATGTTGATCAGCTGACTAAAAAAATATTACTTCCCAATTGTATTCTTTATAATGAGATTTAAACATGTGATCATCATGATCAACAGTCGTGATCGCATTATTGTCGGAGGACACATATTCCAACAATCTCCCACTTGTCCTCTACAAGTGTGCGTCACCAATTCTCTTGTCCTATTACTATCTCCCAGTCAATGCAAGGTGTCTTTCAGGTCGTACTTGCAAGTGATCATATCGAGAGTGGTTTCCTCGATCTGGAGAATAACTGATTGACCGGATTTATCTATCATAGATACCTTCCGAGCGTGGCCACGCATTTCCAGTTCATTACTCCTCGAGTGGCCCCGAGATATTGTTATAACCCGACTAGGGATGGACAATTAAATACGCACTCATTCCCTTCGACTAGCCACAGCCATCATAACCCAAAATATGCCCATTTGACCCCATTTACGAAGGTCGTAGTAACATAAATCAAAGTTAATCTGAAACTGTGCCATCTTAGGCGAATAGTATTTAGTCAAAAGAATAGACTCATTTGAATACTATAGCAGCTCTCGCCACGACCAGGCTATATAAATTTGCCAGAACTCTATAAGCGGTCATTAGGCTCGACAAAAAGTTCCTAACAGTCTGCCTATGTGATCGACTAGTCATCTCACATGACTCTATGACACTTGAACTTGCCATCAATCGCATCACACTCTAGTCACTTCTAGACATCACCTCATGTAAGTAACTATGGGCAAATACAATGTTAATCCATGTTCACTTTAACGGGGTTCAATTGTCTTCACAACCCGTTTGGATATAATAATGTATAAGGTGAGTTAATAATAACTCAAACGACAAATGTCGACATCACACTCGGGTAGTCAATATCATATTACATCCTTGTGATGTATATCGTAAGTGTAAACACTTATTGATTGCAATAGAAGTTTAACATGTCATGTGTCCATGTGTTCAAACTTCTTACACTTGCATTTTCCTTTACATTCATGTTCTCTCTCATAGCATGAACCTTACCATGTACACATCAAGGTTCCCGACCTCGGTTTTGGTTCTTTATCTTGAAAGAACTTTCTTATCGATTATCACATAACGAATGAATTTGTGGTGAATGATATAACTTGTACTGATCAAGTACTCCATCCACACACAATGCACTAGGTACATGTTTTGTAGAGTCTTGCAACAATTTGCCAAGATGATTGGCCTAGCACTTCTCACAAGTCCTAGCATAGTTAGGAAAGATTAGTTTTGAGTAACTTCTTATTCAACTAAGTATCTTTCCAAAACTTCTTATTTCTCTTTCTAGGCTTGAAAGATTTAGGATTCTCATAAATCCTTACATGTGCTCGGATTTTCATTAATATGCGTAACCTCTTGACACATATAAGAGCATTCTGACAAACACCGAAATCGCTCATCGGATTCTACTCGAGAATTCATGACTTTTCTATTGTGGCTTACCAATGAATCATCATGCTCTTATGCATATGATTCACTATTGGACATGTGCATGATTATTCTAATGGCGGAAACATTAGTTACTAATAATCATGAGATCAACCATTCATAGGTTCAATGAACGACCATGATTGCTAATGGCAATTCCATTTTCATCTATATGAATAATCTATGTGTATGTTGATATGATGTGTATTTCTTAATACTAATCCAATATTTCTTGTCGTAATTGGATTCATCATAGTCCAAATTCATCCAGAATTGAAAACTCAAAACTTCCTCTATGAAGGAAGGTGTTAGCTCGTCATTCTTTAATGAGTGGTGAGTTGTAAACATTCAAAGGATGATAGCTCCCACTAAATTCCATGTCTTCACATGATAATTTCCTAACTCCCACTCAATTCCACATATTTCGTAATTGACTTCTCAATCGAAACTTTTCAAGAATTGAAATATAAATTGCATTGCCAAGTTATTAAGATAAAACCATATATGTTCCCATCATATCCCTTCAAAATACCTATTTCGAAGAGGTCTCATTTTAACCTTACGGAAAAAGATTTTAAATTTCTAACACACTCATGTCATAATGATGTGTAACAATGTCATTCTTTAAATATAAATAATACCTAGAACACGTCCTTCGAAATACCCTTTCGGAAGGAGGTTTAACCATTTCATAATGAGGTTAAACAATGACATTTGCGTGGTTAAAACTGGGCCATTGAAGATATCGGTATATCAATCTTTGCAACTCGATCATAACTAGTATGTTACTATGATTCATTTAGGCTCTTAAGTAAATCTCAAGGTTGAAACTATTGGTCAAAATTTATCATAAACTAGTCAAAAAACTTGTTAAGACTTTACATTAGTCATTTTATTCCAAAACTTTGGTCTCCTCGTGTAGTTATCTTGAGAATATACTCTTATGATTACTTCACTTGGTCTCTTTAGTCATATAGAACTTACTTGAGACCATAGATCTCATCTATACCGTATACTATGTAAATAGATATATCTTCATTCAAATCTTTCTCCCTT
This sequence comes from Silene latifolia, assembly GCF_048544455.1. Lineage (NCBI taxonomy): Eukaryota > Viridiplantae > Streptophyta > Magnoliopsida > Caryophyllales > Caryophyllaceae > Silene > Silene latifolia. The sequence goes on from NC_133538.1 coordinate 453,500,352, forward strand.
GTGTAGATCTCATATACACAAGTACACAAATTTATCTTGTCTTGTGTGTTGTGTCCTCATTTTTTCTCCCACTCTATCTTTAGAATAAATACACTATAGATTCAAAGATAGCATATGAGACACAAATAATGATTTGAAGTATAAGGAGAACTACCTCATAGGTTGACTAATAGTTTTAGATTTCGTATGTGTACTTGGTGATTGACATACCTTTAAGAGAGTTCATAGACTCAAAATCGCTTTATAAATGATCATACACAAGCCTTAAGCATGTGGACATATAATGAAACCCGTCATTATATTTGTCTATTAGATCACTTTAAGTTATATGTTTCTAAGAACAAGCATTTAAACATGAATTTTAGAACAAAAGGATAAAATGATAAAACGGGTGACTTGGGTTGCAAACCAAGTCACCATTATCCAAATACAACCCATTATCCAAAATACCTTTCCATGTCGAACACGGAAACTTAAGGTTCTAAAATCCAAAACATAATTTAAAGTAAGATAATGAAAAGCAAAGCTCCATGAAAGCTGTCCCTAGCTTCTTGATGGCTTCTCATGCTTGCTTTTCCTTTCCCTTGTCTTTGCTTGGTGGAGGCCCTATTTACAAATAAAAAGGGAGATACATTATCACAACTTTGCATCATAATACCATAGTTGAATTAGAAACATAAAAGAAGGATAGTCATTTACCTACTGGAGTAATCTTTCCAGCCTTAATATTATCACCAAGGTCTTTGGAACAATTTCTTTTCCAATGTCCCATACCATTACAATAATGGCATTTGTGAAGAGGGCCCTTCTTGATTTTTGAAGTGCTAGCTTCACAAGTCTTAGCTTTGGTGAATGTGGGAGTTTGCTTCTTAGCCTTCCTCCCATTCTTCTTGAACTTCCCCTTACTCTTAGTGCTTATGTTAAGCACATCTTTTGGAGGGTTCACATTTAACCCCATGTCCCTCTCGGCTTGCACAAGTAACTTGTGCAATTCTTCAAGAGACACATCCTTATCTTGCATGTTAAAATTCACCCGGAATTGAACATATGCTTTGACTTTGGACAAGGAGTGTAGAATCCTATCTACAATGAGTTCTTTGGGGATTTCAACCTTTTGAATTTTCAAGGTCTTGAAAAGCTCCATGAGTTTGAGCACATGAGGTCTAACCTTTTGGCCCTCTTTGAAGTCGAGATCAAAGAATGTCGCGGCCGCCTCATATTGGACGATCCGCGGAGTTTGTGAAAACATTGTCACAAGCTTGGAGTAAATCTCATTAGCATTGCCCATTTTAAAGGCTCTCCTTTGGAGATCCGCCTCCATCGCAAATATTAAGACATTTTTCAATGCGGCGGACTCCTTTTGGTAAGCCTCATATGCTTTCCTAGTGGCGGCGGTCGACCTAGTAGTAGGTTCGGGTGGAGAGGCCTCGGTAAGGTAACGAAGCTTGTCGTCACCTTGGGCGGCCAATTTGAGTTGGGCATCCCAATCGGAGAAATTTGACCCATTCTTTTCAAGTTTACATCGATCCATGAAGGATCGGAGCCATGAAGTATTAGCGAGAGGCGTGGCGTTTGGTGTTGGTGTTGCCATTTGTTATAAGAAAAAGAAGCGGTCTACAAAACAAATTATAAGGAGTAAAACAAATGTCGTCTTAATAATAATAATACTTGTAAAAATTTAATTTAAACAAGTTTTATGCATTTTTCTAGTGACCTCTACCCAACTAGATAAATGATTCCAAGACCCAAGTTCATATCAACTTAGGCACGGGATAGCCGACGGAACCCTTATTAATATAACTCGGTGGATTAACGTTTAATCGATTCTACTTTTAGAACTCTTGGTCGATAAAATTACTCTAATATTTATCTATAGCCCGGAACACATGCGACTATGGTCACGAATAATTCCGTTGAGGTCAATCCAAATTTCGAATAAATGTGTCCATGATCCAAATTCACATTAATTTGGGCATGGGATGGCCGATGAAACCCTCATCAACACGAATTCGGTGGATAGACATTCATCACCCACTTCCCCTACGTAACAAGGTTTGTACCCCGGGATGGCCGATTGCACTCCCTCGCGAAATAGGTTTTCATGGTTTCTACTATTTGGTAAGGCTATGTCTCAATTGATTGTTTTAGCGAGAGGTCATGTCAATTTATTATCTATCACGTTTTAAGTGAACTAAAGTGGTGAACTACGATAATTTTAATTGAGACGGTTGATAAACTCGACAAAGATGAGCATGCATGTTTTAGTTATGGCGATTTAGCGATGCATGCGACATAAAAATAAAATGCAAGCATAAAATAAATAAATCCTAGTATGGCCTTTCCTAAAATAGAAAAACTATTTAACTATTACATATTCAGAAACCAACTCCATTGGTCCCTTGAACTTCGGTTGTGGCACGCATCTCGAGGTAACACTGTCTTTATGTATCGCCATTCTTGAAGAAATCCGTCTTTGGGAACTCCGGAATGAATAAAATTACATAATAAATTACATAATTTCCTATTATACATTTGTAACTAAAATAAAATAAATCTATTAAATTACATAACGGTGATACGAGATCACAATAAAATTACAACCGAATCGATATTCCCATACATTTCGGGAAATACCAATTAAAATCTAAGGCCATACTAAGTAAAATTACATAATTCAAAAATTACATAAATTAAAATTATGACAATCATAAAGAAAATGCAGCATTATAATATGTATGAACATGCCCAATTTTATGCTAAATCGCCTTTAATTAGCCAATATCGTATATTACTCGGTTTTTATGGATTTGCGTGATTTCAACATTTTATAATCACAAAAATTACATAAATTCATATTTATGCATAAGTTAATTACCCTAACCTCTCAGGACTCAAAATTTAGTCTTCACTAATAATTTGACCATAATTAACTCATATTTATTAAAATTGTTCATTAATGGACTAAAAATTACAAAAATAAGCTATAAACTTCAAATAAATCATAAAATTTCAAATAAATTTGAAATTTGAAATTTAAACTCATGAACATTCTGGAAAAATACCATGACACTCATAATGTATAAAAACTTAGGTTAAATATTTCGAAATTTTTCCGGAAAAACAATGTTGCGGTTTATCGGTTTTAACTAAAATAATCATAAAAACATGTGAAAAATTATATACATTAACTTTTCAATTTTAGATCTGAAAAATATAATAAAATGCAACATTGGACGTTTTTCCTTAGTCATAGATTATGTTTTATTAATTTTCACTAATAATGTCACTATTTATGTTATTTTTCATCAAAAATCCATAAATCATGCAAAAAGACGTCACTATAGCCCATTATTTTACACACATCTTGTAAAATTACATGTGACAACATACTAAATTTCTATGACCAGATTCGAAATTTATCTCATATTAACCTATTTTTCACCTAAATCCGAATTTAATAATGAAAAATCCATTTTTCGAGAATAAGAAGTCCAAAACTTATGAAAATTTACAGGTTATCTCAAAATATTATATGTGACAACATATCCAAAAATCACTGGAAAATTCGAAGTATAGCTAATTTTAGACCGAAAATGACATTTTTACTCATAAAATCACATTTAAATGCCATTATTGTATAATATGAACAATACAAATCCGTAAATTTAACCAAAATATCCTAAAATATTTTAGGACCAGAAATTTAACATGCATGAATTAATTTCGTGATATATCATAATAACACAAATTTTACAAGTTTTAAATGTTAATCTTTATAACTCGGAAAAACTATTAACCGATTTGCATGCAAACAACCATGGCTCTTGATACCGCTTGAAGGAAAAGTAGATCTATATACTTATATATTCATATATGTTTTAATTTAATTTGTCATAAAATTAATGATTGATCTTATGCATCCAAACATTAAAACAAAATAAGGAAGAAACATTGTTCTTACATTGTGATTTTCGTTTTAATGGGCACAAGAGAGATCACCTTTCTCTCTTGTTCTTGAGCTTTCCCTTTTGGATGAACTAAGACCCAAGTGTAGGATCTCTCCCAAGGATTTATACCCAAAGCTTACTCTTAATTAAAATTAATATTATAGTTACTAGTACAATATTAATCTTGTAGAAAATGACCCAAAAATATTATAAAACACTTAATATTTTCGGTTTTGGGAGGAGGAAGAATGGGAGCTTTTTATCTCTCTAAAACTCAAAGAATTAGAATAATGAAGAATGAATTAATCACACACAATATTTTTGTGTATATTAGATAAAATAAGAGGAAAAACCATTGGTTTTTCCTCTCTCAAAAACCGGGTGGTAGGGGGGCATTAAGGGAGCCAATGCATGCACTTGTTTATCTTCACAAGGTAAACTAGGGTTGCATGGCTACTAAAGCAAGTAATCATCATGCTTACCACTAATTTAAACAAACACAATATTTGCTTAAACCCCTCTAAATTTCGGTCCATATGGATAAAATGGAATCCATTTTATTTTTGTCAATTGTCAATATGTCACATGTCATATGTTGCATAAATTTGTTGTGCATTTTTAACATATTAAAAATCAACGTATTATTAAAAATACGTCACATACAAAAATCGACTTTGTAATTCATAATTACTTGTACCAAAATATTTTACCAATTTATAAATCACAACAATTTGTATTTATAATAATTCATTCAAATTTAATTGTTTCGTTAAACAATAATTTCATCTGAGTAATGATACAATTCGATTACTCAGACCGTATCTCATTTTAATCAATTTCAATGTGATACGTAAATTTTACTTCCAAAATCGTCCGTCAATTTTCAAGTAATTCAATTAACTCGTAACATTATACGATTAATTAAATGATCAATTAAGAGTGTTGCCCTATAGGTATGACCTAGGGGATCAACTGCTCACCACCGTCGCACGACAGTAATGTCAAACTCTAGTCAGCCAATCATTACCGATATATGTTGATCAGTTGACAGTAAAAATATTACTTCCCAATTGTATTCTTTATAATAAGATTTAAACATGTGATCATCATCAACAACAGTCGTGATCGCATTATTGTCGGAGGACACATATTCCAACAATCTCCCACTTGTCCTCGACAAGTGTGCGTCACCAATTCTCTTGTCCTATTACTATCTCCCAGACAATGCAAGGTGTCTTTCAGGTCGTACTTGCAAGTGATCATATCGAGAGTGGTTTCCTCGATCTGGAGAATAACTGATTGACCGGATTTATCTATCATAGATACCTTCCGAGCGTGGCCACGCATTTCCAGTTCATTACTCCTCGAGTGGCCCTGAGATATTGTTATAACCCTGACTAGGGATGGACAATTCGTATCGCACTCATTCCCTTCGATTAGCCACAGCCATCATAACCCAAAATATGCCCATTTGACCCCATTTACGAAGGTCGTAGTAACATAAATCAAAGTTAATCTGAAACTGTGCCATCTTAGGCGAATAGTCTTTAGTCAAAAGAATCGACTCATTTGAATACTATAGCAGCTCTCGCCACGACCAGACTATATAAATTTGCCAGAACTCTATAAGCGGTCATTAGGCCCGACAAAAAGCTCCTAACACTCTGCCTATGTGATCGACTAGTCATCTCACATGACACTATGGCACTTGAACTTGCCATCAATCGCATCACACTCTAGTCACTTCGAGACGTCACCTCATGTAAGTAACTATGGGCAAATACAATGTTAATCCATGTTCACTTTAACGGGGTTCAATTGTCTTCACAACCCGTTTGGATATAACAATGTATAAGGTGAGTTAATAATAACTCAAACGACAAATGTCGACATCACACTCGGGTAGTCAATATCATATTACAACCTTGTGATGTATATCGTAAGTGTAAACACTTATTGATTGCAATAGAAGTTTAACATGCCATGTGTCCATGTGTTCAAACTTCTTACACTTGCATTTTCCTTTACATTCATGTTCTCTCTCATAGCATGAACCTTACCATGTACACATCAAGGTTCCCGACCTCGGTTTTGGTTCTTTATCTTGAAAGAACTTTCTTATCGATTATCACATAACGAACGAATTTGTGGTGAATGATATAACTTGTACTGATCAAGTACTCCATCCACACACAATGCACTAGGTACATGTTTTGTAGAGTCTTGCAAAAATTTGCCAAGACGATTGGCCTAGCACTTCTCACAAGTCCTAGCATAGTTAGGAAAGATTAGTTTTGAGTAACTTCTTATTCAACAAAGTATCTTTCCAAAACTTCTTATTTCTCTTTCTAGGCTTGAAAGATTTAGGATTCTCATAAATCCTTACATGTGCTCGGATTTTCATTAATATGCGTAACCTCTTGACACATATAAGAGCATTTTGACAAACACCGAAATCGCTCATCGGATTCTACTCGAGAATTCATGACGTTTTTATTGTGGCTTACCAATGAATCATCATGCTCTTATGCATATGATTCACTATTGGACATGTGACAACATACTAAATTTCTACTGCCTAGAAATTTAGTATGTTGTCACATACTAAATTCCGTTGTTAATCCCTCATTGTTCTACTGCCTACAAATGTTCCTAGTAGATATCCTCCTTAAATAATATAGCCAAGATGGTTCTTTAACCATCCTTTATATGTTTAGACTATGTGTTGGGTTCCTTTGATTGATGATAACATGCCCATTTAATGTGTGTTCGATTAGTTTACCTTTTCAGGTTTTATGATCAAATCAAGCGTAGATTAAGATGTGTTGAATTTTTGATCACCCAAAGTATAAAGTCATTTGCATCATCTAATGTACAAGTTAGGGAGTAGAGTATTTAAAAGCAATAATGACAGTCAAGACTACTGTTACCCATACAATTAACAATAGCCTAGACTGTCACCATGATCCGTAACACTTGAAATTCATTTTCACTTTTCAAAAATCCTTTTTGTTTTTCTAAAGTGACTTGGACTTAAGATAACTTTCAGATTTCTCTCTAAGGATTTGGGTTTCTAGAAAAAAGGTTTAGCTAATTATCAATTCAAATTATTTCCTCTTTGTACCAATTTGACTCCTTGGTCTTTTGTAAAACAAGGATTGTTTTTTTGCCATTTTGGTGAAACTTGTCACCTTGTGACTTGTTTTCCACTCATTGTTTTCTGAAAAACGAAAGGCCTCTTTTGGATAATTAAAAACCTTCTTTTCTTCTTTTCCCTTTTGAAAGAGTACCTTCTTTTGTGCAAGTTTGGGGAAAAGTTGGACTTCATCACATGTGAAGACCTTTGAAGTTCAAAACCCTAAATCACCCACCTTGCTTGCCCTCTCTATAAAAGGAGTGCCTCATCTCATATTTTCCACAAGACTTTTCCTGAGAATTTAATTAAGTTTGCAAATTGTTATCAAAGTTTAAAACCGTGTCTTTATTTTGCAAAGCTTTCAAAAGTCTTCATGTGTTACAATCATAACTACTGTTGCTTTAAGTATTAAACTCTCTCACTTATAAAACATTTGATCTTATAAAGTTGTCCATATCAATTCTTGTTAAGAATCAGTCCGTGGAAACTTTATCCATAAAACGTTCTAAGTTAGCGTGTAGAGTTTAGGACGGAGTAGTCCTTGGACTCTTTGGCAACCGGAGTAGGTTGCGAGCTACCTTGTTCTAGGACGGAGTAGTTCTTGAACTTGTGTCACAACCGGAGTAGGTTGTTGGTCTTTTTATTGTACGGGTTTTTTAGTAGTCGGAGTAGATCGCTAAAATTAATCAATAAAATGTAGATTGGACGTAGGCACTGTAGTTCTTGCCGAACCAATTCAAAAATCTCTTGTTTGATCTTCATTTATTCTTTATTCCGCTACTTTTATATTACTTAGTCTTATTATTTGCCTAACTCTTGAGTAACAGTTCCACATACTGTCACATTCGGTCTGTAGCCTATACTCCATACGCTGAGACGAATAGCAACAGTCAGAACCATTGTTATCTTCAGACTTTAGCAAACTTATCTTTTAATACTCATTTAATCCTTCAATATTAATCGATGTATTCACTCATCTCCCATATTATCAAACAACTTAATTTAATTCTATAAAGTTTAAGTTAAAATTTTTAAATAGTACCTAATTCATCCCCTCCCCCTCTTAGGTACTTGAATCCATAAACTCTTCAATTGGTATCAGAGCCTCGTGCTCTTGATCGAGGCTAATCGCCTTAGAGTTTGATTCTTGGTTAATTGATTCCGAGAAACACTCCAAGAACCTGGTCTCTACCGGTGCGAATTTTGGATGGTGGAAACTCAAAATGGAACATTACATCAAAAGTATAGACTATCAATGTTGGACCATCATCCAAAATGGACCTCTTGTTATTGAGGAAACCGATATATTAAACGGTTTCACCAAAACGAAAGAGGAAAAAGATTACAATGAAAATGACTTCAAACTTGCCGAAAAGAACTCCAAAGCAATGTCGATTCTTCAACGTTGTGTTGGTGAGGGGGAAGTTAGTCGAATCTCTGGATGTCCACGGAAAAATCTATTTGGAATTCTCTTGTACTTGCTTATGAGGGGACTTCCCAAGTTAGAAAACACCGTATTGACCTTCTCATGCAACAATATGAGATGTTTAGAATGTCAAAAGACAAGTCCATAAATAGCTTTTCTTTACGTTTTTCTTGTATTATTAATGAGCTAAAAAATCTAGGAATGAATTTCGAGTCCGAGGACATCATTCGAAAAATCCTTCATAGTCTAACCTCTAAGTGGCAATCCAAAGTTACCGCCATAGAGGAAGCCAAAGATTTGTCAACCCTATCTCTTCATGAACTAATGGGATCACTAATGGCTCACGAGTTTAATCTCGACAAGCATTCTAGTGAGTCCTCAAAGGGAAAGAGTCTCGCCCTCACATCCTCTCCAAGTGATTGAGAAGATGAGGATCAGAGAAAGACGAGTTCGCTATGTTCTCAAGGAATTTAGCCGGGTTAGTCAATGGTCAAGGAAGCAAAAGGTTCAATAATAATTACTCGAAAAAACGCTTTCCTAAGAAACGATCTAATTCCATCGTGGGATGCTTTAAGTGTGGTGATAAAACTCACCAAATTAAAGAATGTCCCAAGTGGAATGAAATCAAATCTAAGGAAAAACGAGATAAAGTTAAAAAGGACTACAAACATAGAGTCATGAGTGCTATTTGGGGAATATCCGACTCCGAGGCTAATCCTGATGCCTCAGGACTACAAAAAGGACTACAAACACCTTAGATGCCTCATGGCTAATCCCGATGACTCCGAATCCGATTTCGACAATGAGGTAAATCATCTAAAGGCCAAGGCTAGAACTTACTCCAAAGAGAAAGTATGTAAGCTTCTTGACCAACTTTTTAATAAGTGTCGGTTTCAAAATGATAAACTTGAGGTCATGCAAAATAAGATTGAGGAAATTGCTCAAGAAAACTTTAACCTTAAGAATGAACTAAAAGCAACTGACAGCGTCACTATCACCTCTGAGGCTTATGATGAAGTAAAGAGAGTCAACAAATTGAACAAACAATTGACTAAAGAATTAGAGGGTCTTAAGATGACCCTCACGGACGTCTCTGACCTTGAAAATGTCAACACTACCTTGGTGACGCAAGTCTCCTCACTAACCAAGGAACATGATGATCTTTTAAAGGACACAAATGCTCTCGAAAATGAAGTGTATAACCTTGTGGTTGAGATAGTATACTTGAGAGAAACAGTGTCTGGAACTGTTGCATCCAACAAAGACTTAGACGAGTCAAATGAGAACATTATGTGTTTGGTCAATGAAAACGAGAGTCTAAAAGGTGATGTAGTCAATCTCAAGAAAGAAATAGGAGTCCTTCACGAAAGGCTTACCTTCCTTCAAAAGGGTATGCCCGAATGTAGCACTTCCAGATCTATTCTTCACCAAAGATCCGAAGAATTCGTTGATCTAAACAAACGTCTTGATGAAATGACATCTAAGTATGAGGAGTCTAAAGAGAAAATTGGATATCTTGTGTCTAAACTCAATAATCACACCCATGACTTTATAATTGAGAAAAGGTTGTCTATAGAAAGTGTGATGAATGATGAACTCAAAAGGGAGAAAGAAAAGAACTTGCACCTTCTCACCAAGGTCAATGATTTGACTAAAGAACTTGTGAATGCTAAAAACGTCACTGAGAAATGGGACGGAATTCAAACCGTGTTAAACTTCCTCACGAGTCAAACTGAAAGATGTAACAAAGTTGCCTGTTTAGGCTTCAAATGGAATAGTCAGACAGACTGTTACATCCAGAAGCCTAAAACTGATTTTAGAAGAAGGAAATACGTTGGTCTTCCCGAATACATTATTTGCAACTATTGTGGTAATAATGGTCATGTCTTCAATGCTTGTAGAAAAATATTTAATGACATTAACAAAAACATCAAAGTTGTAAAGCAAATATGGATTAGGAAAGACACCGTAAGATATGTTGATCACAAAAGGGGACCCAAGTTTGTTTGGGTTCCTAAACACAAAGACTAATCTTGTGTAGGGCTTGGTGAGAGGCGGCCGCAATTGGTACTTGGATAGTGGATGCTCTCGTCACATGACAGGTGATAGAAGCCAATTCCTCTCACTTAAAGCGTATAATGGTGGCACGGTAAGGTTTGGTGACAACAAAAAGGGTGAAGTAATTGGAATTGGAAAGGTTGGTAAGTCACCACTACTTTGTGTCGACAACGTGCGGCTTGTAAAAGGTTTGTTGCATAATCTCCTTAGTATTTCTCAACTTTGTGATAAGGGTAAGATGGTTGAATTTAGTACCGATTTGTGTCGTATTTTTGATGCTACAACCCATGAGTTAATTCTTGAAGGTAGACGTGTCAAAGATGTCTACTTAACCGATTTGAACATGTTGTCCGGTCATACTATGTCTTTCATGAGTGTAATGAAAAATGATCCTTGGTTGTGGCACAAAAGATTCGGACATGTTAGTTCTAAAACTCTTAATACCATTAGAAGATTTAACTTAGTAGAAGGCTTTCCTAACATGAAGTTTGAATTTGATAAATTGTGTGATGAATGTGCTAGATGCAAACATGTTAGAAGTTCCTTTAAATCCAAAAGATGTGTTAGTACCTCTCGTCCTCTTCAACTATTGCATATTGACCTTTGTGGACTAATGAGAACTAGGAGTAGAGGTGGTAGCCATTACGTGTGTGTCATTGTTGATGATTTTTCTAGATTTGTTTGGGCTCTCTTCTGGAGCTCCAAAGATGAGGCATTTGATGAATTTTAAATTTGGTTAAAAAGAATCCAAAACAAACTTGACTTAAAACTTGTTTCCATAAGAATGGATCATGGAAACGAATTTGAAAATTCATCATTTGGTGCCTATTGTGATGATAATGGCATTGACCACAATTTTTCGGCTCCTAGAACTCCTCAACAAAATGGAGTGGTTGAACGCATGAATAGAACTCTTGAAAGTATGGCTAGAACTATGTTGTTATGTAGTAAATACCGCTTGTTACATTTATAACCGTGTTATGATAAGGAGCATACTTAATAAAACACCCTATGAATTATTACGTGGAAGAAAGCCCAATATCTCATATTTTAGATGTTTTGGTAGCAAATGTTTTGTCCATAACAATGGTAAAAATAGCATGGGTAAATTCGATCCACGTAGCGATGAAGCGGTCTTTATTGGTTATTCCGATCATAGCAAGGCCAATAAAGTGCACAATAAACGAACCATGTTAATTGAAGGAAGTGTCCATGTCATTTTTGATGAATCTAGTATGCTTGGACAGGTACAAAGTGTAGAAGAAGACGATGATGAAGATGTGTTCGAGATTGGTCTTGGTCGAAAGGACTTTGTGTTTGAAGAAGTGAAAGCATTGAACAATGATGTTGATCTGCAACAACCTCACTGATTGTTGCATCCAAATAAAAGCAACAATCCAGGGGGGAACACGTGGTAACTCTACAGCCACTGTTTCTTCTCAGGACGCAACAGACCCAACGACTGTTGCCTCCACTTCCAGAAATGAAGATAGTGTTAAGAATGACCGCTCTAATCAGGAGGAAACAGTCATTGAGACTGCTACTACTGAGGGGGAACAAAAAACCGTTGTTCCAAAAAAGTGGAAACATCAAAGCTCTCACCCACTCTCAAATCTCATAAGTGATCTTAGTTCTGGAATTCGAACAAGATCCTCCCTCAACAATCTTGCCCATCTTGATGAGTATTGTGCCCACAATGCTTTTCTTTCTCAAGTGGAACCAGCCAATGGGACAGTCGCCCTGACTGATGCTGACTGGTTAATAGCTATGTAAGAAGAATTCAATCAATTCAAGAGGAATGAGGTATGGCACTTAGTGCCTAGACCATCTAATCGTACCGTCATTGGTACTAGATGGGTGTTTCGCAATAAGCTTGATGACTCGGGAGAAATCGTAAAGAACAAGGCTAAACTAGTGGTGCAAGGTTATAACCAACAAGAGGGTATTGACTACGATGAAACCTATGCACCGGTAGCTAGACTTGAAGCCATACGATTACTTATAGCTTTTGTGGCTCAAAAATTCATTAAAAGTTTCCAAATGGATGTTAAAATCGCTTTCTTAAATGGGTATTTGGAAGAGGATGTATTTGTGGAGCAACCTCCGGGCTTTAAAGACAATGATTTTCCTAACCATGTTTTCAAATTAGACAAGGCTCTTTATGGTTTAAAACAAGCACCTAGGTGTTGGTATGATAGATTGTCTAAATTTCTTATTGAAAACGGTTTTAGAAGAGGCTCCGTTAACAAAACATTGTTTTTAAAGTCACAGTCAGCTGAACTGTTGGTTGTCCAAGTATATGTTGATGACATTATATTTGGTGCAACAAATGAACTCCTTTATGTGTACTTTTCGAACTAATGAAATCAGAATTTGAAATGAGCATGATGGGTGAGCTAGGATTTTTCCTTGGGCTCCAAATCAAGCAATCAAAGGATGGAATCATGATCCATCAACAAAAGTACATTAAGGAAATGCTTAATAAATTTGGAATAAATAATGGTAAGTCTCATGATACACCCATGGTAGCCGGGTCCAAATTTGACAAACACGAACTCGGTAAGAATGTTAGTGAAAAGGTGTATAGAGGTATGATAGAGTCACTTCTCTACTTGACCGCAAGTCGTCTCGACATTCTCTTTAGTGTTTGCTTATGTGCTCGATTCCAAGCAAATCCGAAAGAATCCCACTTTAAAGCCGTTAAACGAATTCTTCGGTATTTGATTGGAACACAAGATATCTACTTGTGGTACCCCTTACATTGTCCATTTGACTTTATAGGTTTTTCCGATGCGGATTATACGGGTTGCACGGTAGATCGAAAGAGTACATCCGGTATTGCAACATTCTTGGATCCGTGTCTCATTTAATGGGGCTCAAAGAAACAAAATACGGTGGCTCTGTCAACGGCCGAAAGTAAGTATGTTAGTGCCGCACATTGTTGTTCTCAACTTCTTTGGGTAAGACAACTCCTCCTTGATTGTGGTATTATTTTTGACTCCGTTCCCATAATGTGTGATAATACGAGTGCAATAAATATATCCAAAAATCCGATTCAACATTCTAAAACTAAACATATTGATATCCGTCACCATTTCATTCGTGATCATGTGGAAAAATGACATATTAGACTTATCTTTTGTAAGACCGAAAATCAAATTGCCGACATATTTACTAAGCCACTTGCTAGAGAACATTTTGAGAAATTTAGACTAGAATTGGGTTAATTAATTGTTTGTGATTTCTAATGTGAGTCTTACTAATTTCTCCAAATGATTAACTAAAATGGACATATGTTATTGCATGTTCTTAGTGCTCTCATACCATTTTTTACCGAAAATTGATGCCATACTCGTGAGTCGGTAATCACTCAACCTCATATCTAAATTTATGTTTATATTATACTACCTTGCTTTTAATTTTGAGTGATCAACCTCATTTATTGGGCCGACCAACTACCTCTTACCTCATTTATGTTGGGCCATTATGCCACCTAATTCCCTAGTCCAAAATCCCTTAACCCGCAAAAACCGTTCCCCTTCAACTCTTCCTCTCTCTCACCTACCTTATAACCTCCTTTTACCCACTATGGTTAAAACTTCTTTCAACACCTCAATCCCCATCAAAGCCCGAAAAATGACGAACCCATCGACATCAACTGACCCACCACCTACCTCCAAAACCTCTCAACCTCAAAAAGAATCCTATGCCTTTCCTCGAAATCAAAATCCAACAACAACCCCTGTCACTGAACCCGTAAACCCTCACCCAACTCCTGTTACATTATCCCTCCAGATAATGTCCCATCTGACGACGTTCCGATATCCACCATGGTTGGACGTCGAACCTGAGGTGGTTGTAAAAAGGGTACTGCCGTGTCAAGCTCATCCACAGAAACAGTCACCGTGGTTGATGATGAAAACAAGGAAATCTCTCCATCCAATGACAGTGTGAATCCTTCTGAATCTGTCGACCCCATTCTGGCTCCGGGAAAGAAAAATAACAAGAGAAAAGGGAAAGCTTCTTCATCGTCCTTACCCCCGATCACTGAAACTGTTGAACAAAGTGAAATTGAAACCGGATCTACTGTTCCAAATCCGACCACTGTTCCTCTAAATGAACCATCTCTTGAACCTCCTTCCAAAAAATCAAAACCCTCAAAGAAAAAATTGGTGTATCTTTTACCCTCATATTCCGTGTCCCTCATCTTGAAATGGGATATGACGCGTGTTTGGCAACAACTCGAAGACTTGGATCTTCCCACCTCGATCTACAAAAACTGTGAAAGATTGATGTCTCCTAAAGCGATTCATTCTCCTCGGGTCTACAATCAGTCCTGGTATGAGTCTCCCGTATTTCACGATGTGCGAGACATGATTGCTGCTCAAGGGTGGGAAAGTCTACTGGAAATTCGTGAACCGATGTTTGTCAGTGAAGTGGTTCAGTTTTTCACAACGGTTCGGGTGGATAAGACGAGTGATTTTCTCACTGCTAAGGTTAATGGTAAGCCGGTAAAACTTTACCGATCTGATTTTGCCATTGCCCTTCAAATCCCAACCGGAGGTTATGACGACCTCCCAGCCGAAACTTGGGTTGCCTTACCTTATGCCTCACCTTTGGCCATTGCAAAAGTCATCCATCCCAAAGCCGTGACATGTGGACCTGTTGGTACTACCTCCATACCCCTCCTCTCCGATTAATTTTCAACATGCTTTGTCGTACTCTTTACCCCTCGGGTGATCGGTCAAAATTATCCATAGCCTAACAATATCTCATTTATCACATCGCCACTCACAAAAAGATTAACCTAATTGGGCTAATGTTCAAGCGTTTTGCCCTGATCTCGGCTAAACTCCGTAAACCCTCAACTAGTGTGCTTCATCTCCCCTATGGGATGTGGTTGTCAATCGTGCTTAAGGCACATGGGGTGCTTACTAGCTCTAGTGTGGGGTCCTTGGACATGTGCGTTACAATGAGTGACGGTCAAATGGGAAAAATGTTGATTAAAGTGGAAAATGATAAGTTATTCTGTGAAAATCAAGTCGGATCCGGAGAATGGATCATCTAGTCAAGTTGGAACGGGTAGCATAAGGGAAATTCTTCAAGCTATTGCGGATTTGAATGCTTGGGTAAATCAAGATGCAAGTCAAAAGTATGCGGCTCTCTTGCTCTTGCCTCCACTGTGGATATGATTCGTGGTGAAGTGGATATCATCTCCACTCTTGTCTCAACCAAGGAGCATGGTGATGATGGCGTGGGTGACCCGTTGGATGAGGATTCCTTGGGTGATGGGTCGGATGGTGACCAAGCTTCCTCCCCTTGAAATCCCCCTAACCCGTATAATCCTTGTCTATTTTGCCCTACCCTTTTGCCTATTTCACTACCGGTTTTTCACTCTTAATTTCTTCATCGGTGGTGTATTTTAAACTCTATTTAGCCTTGGTGAACTTTGGTTATACTTTGTTTGAACCAAATGTTTGTGTTGACCTTGTTATCTTGTCACGTTTATGTGTCTTTTCGCGTCTTCTTACGTGTGTTTGCTCTTGAATGCCATTGACATCCCTGCCCGTTTTGATGATATCAAGAGGGGGAAAAGGAAAACTCATGTTCTTAATCTCTATGCAATTTGGTTAACTCATAACTAGGCCTAACCTTCACAATTTTTACTCTTGTTTTGGGGCAATGTAAACTTGTCTTGGTAAGTTTGACATAGGCTCATGCTCCATAAGGTAATATAGTCCCTTCTCCTATATGACTTTACTTGATTGATCCTGAAATTGGATTCTCTCTTAAGTTTAAACATTCGTTTTTTAGGGCTTATCATCATCAAAGGGGGAATTTGTTGGGTTCCTTTGATTGATGATAACATGCCCATTTAATGTGTGTTCTATTAGTTTACCTTTTTAGGTTTTATGATCAAATCAAGTGTGGATTAAGATGTATTGAATTTTTGTTCACCTAAAGTATAAAGTCATTTGCGTCATCTAATGTACAAGTTAAGGAGTAGAGTATTTAAAAGCAATAATGACAGTCAAGACTACTGTTACCCTTACAAGTAACAATAGCCTGGACTATCACCATGATCCGTAACACTTGAAATTCATTTTCACTTTTCAAAAATCCTTTTTGTTTTTCTAAAGTGACTTGGATTTAAAAGTTAACTTTCATATTTCTCTCTAAGGATTTGGGTTTCTAGAAAAAAGGTTTAGCTAATTATCAATTCAAATTATTTCCTCTTTATGCCAATTTGACTCCTTGGTCTTTTGTAAAACAAGGATTGCTTTTTTGCCATTTTGGTGAAAACTTGTCACCTTGTGACTTGTTTTCCACTCTTTGTTTTCTGAAAAACCAAAGGCCTCTTTTGGATAATTACAAAACTTCTTTTCTTCTTTTTCCTTTTGAAAGAGTACCTTCTTTTGTGCAGGTTTGGGGAAGAGTTGGTCTTCATCACATGTGAAGACCTTTGAAGTTAAAAACCCTAAATCACCCACCTTGCTTGCCCTCTCTATAAAAGGAGTGCCTCATCTCATATTTTCCACAAGACTTTTCCTGAGAATTTAATTAAGTTTGCAAATTGTTTTCAAAGTTTAAAACCGTGTCTTTATTTTGCAAGACTTTCAAAAGTCTTCAAGTGTTACAATCATAACCACTGTTGCTTTAACTACTAAACTCTCTGACATATGAACCGTTTGATCTTGTAAAGTTGTCCATATCAATTCTTGTTAAGAATCAGTCCATGGAAACTTGATCCATAAAACGTTCTAAGTTAGTGTGTAGAGTTTAGGACGGAGTAGTCCTTGAACTCTTTGGCAACCGGAGTAGGTTGCGAGCTACCTTGTTCTAGGACGGAGTAGTTCTTGAACTTGTGTCACAACCGGAGTAGGTTGTTGGACTTTTTATTGTACGGGTTTTTTAGTAATCGGAGTAGATCACTAAAATTAATCAATAAAAAGTAGATTGGACGTAGGCACTTGAGTTATTGCCAAACCAATTCAAAAGTCTCTTGTTTGATCTTCATTTGTTCTTTATTCCGCTGCTTTTATATTACTTAGTCTTGTTATTTGCTTAACTCTTGAGTAACAGTTCCACATACTGTCACATTCGGTCTGTAGCCTATACTCCATACGCTGAGACGAATAGCAACAGTCAGAACCATTGTTATCTTCAGACTTTAGCAAACTTAAGTTATAATAATCGTTTAATCCTTCAATCTTAATCGATGTATTCACTTATCTCTCATATTATCAAACAACTTACTTTAATTCAATAATGTTTAAGTTGAAATTTTTAAATAGTACCTAATTCATCCCCTCCCCCTCTTAGGTACTTGAATCCATAAACTCTTCAATTGGTATCAGAGCCTCGTGCTCTTGATCGAGGCTAATTGCCTTAGAGTTTGATTCTTGGGTAATGGATTCCGAGAAACACTCCAAGAACCCGGTCTTTACCGGTGCGAATTTTGGATGGTGGAAACTCAAAATGGAACATTACATCAAAAGTATAGACTATCAATGTTGGACCATCATCCAAAATGGACCTCTTGTTATTGAGGAAACCGATATATTAAACGGTTTCACCAAAACGAAAGAGGAAAAAGATTACAATGAAAATGACTTCAAACTTGCCGAAAAGAACTCCAAAGAAATGTCGATTCTTCAACGTTGTGTTGGTGAGGGGGAAGTTAGTCGAATCTCTGGATGTCCACGGAAAAATCTATTTGGGATTCTCTTGTACTTGCTTATGAGGGGACTTCCCAAGTTAGAAAACACCGTATTGACCTTCTCACGCAACAATATGAGATGTCTAGAATGTCAAAGGACAAGTCCATAAATAGCTTTTCTTCACGTTTTTCTTGTATTATTAATGAGCTAAAAAGTCTAGGAATGAATTTAGAGTCCTTGCACATAATTCCATCTCAATTCTAAATGCTTAGCTTCATGCCTTTAGTACTTCCTGAGTACTCACTAATGAACTATGTCGCTATATAGAGACTTCTCTCAAAGATGCGATTTGTAACTTTTCGTCATACTCCAAGTATACGAAATTTAAGAATGGTGATACATCTTAGCGTAATGAATAAATCCCGTAGTGGAAGCATGTGTATTCAATTTCTACATGTTCAATACCTTTGAACATGACTAGACCCTTATCAATATAAGAATATTTATTTAATGCTAATATCCTCTCAGAACTATCTTTATAGGTCTGGATACCTTAGAGATGTATTATTCTTCTCCTAAGACATTCATTATTCACAATGATCAATATGTCCCTTACATATAAGACTAATAACACCACATTACTCCCACTAAACTCCATGTATAAACAGAACAACTCGACAATTCGAGAAATGTTTATCACATGATCAAAACATACAATTCAACTCTTTGACATCTACTTAAGACTTCCTCTTAAGTTCTCATCCTACTTTAGGATAGTTGCGATTTTACAAAACTCATGCAAGATGATTTTAAAATCCAACTATATCAAATCATATCCGAATACAATGAAGCGTTGTTGTTGCGTGCAAAACCCTTTTCCACCAACCAACCAACCTTAATAACCATTTTCATGTTTATGCTCATTTCGGACTTTTGCGGAGTTGAAACTAGATAAAGCATCTTAATAAGTTATAGGTTTATTACTTTTAAAAATAACATGACTCTGTCCACTTAGATTTCGAAGAAATAATTATTGATTTTGACCAAGAAGGAACATCTTCCTACGTCTTATTCTCAGTTTGTGACTCTTAAACATTTTCTCCCACTCTGTCTATAACAAATAATATTCTTTTCTCTAATAGACAGCATCACGAGCCACAAACCCTTTGTTCTCGTGATCATATAGGAAGAGAGACCACACGTTCATTATCGAAACAAGGTACAATTTATGTTCCATGCCTAACCATATCACATATGAAATGTAGATGATTTCTTTAATCATGTTTTGTTTTAGTGGAAGAAGTAAATACTAGAAAATTTGTGATGGAAACTACTTCCAACTCAATAGTAAAGATTCAATCATATCGTATAGGATTCTTTGTCACTTTCTAATATTATGAAGGTGTACTTGTGATACCATATCACACTCTTGGTGCATATAAAAGTCTTCACTTTATTGTTCCCAATATTAAGAAAGTACTAAAACTTTATTCATAATCTGTAGGTTTTGAAACTTTTAAACATTCATTGAACTTATTCAAAGAATTTCTCTTCTTACCTCAATAAGTGGATACCAAGTATCTACCTAGTTCGTTGGTAAAAGAGATGAAGAATTAATAACCTTTTATGATTGAATTGTATTCGACCATACACTTCAAAGTGTATATAGGGCGAATATCTTGCTGTATTCATAATTCTTTTCTATAAAGAAGTCATTAATTAATCTTGCTTTGAATACAAGATTCACACATACCAAGAGATTCCCAATCACATGGTTGGGACACTAGTCAAAACTAGTCTCTATGAGCAATTTAAATCGAGAATCAAGAAATAATGGGGTTCACCAATTTGAGTCTTATACAATATAAATCATTTATTTTAGTTTGAATATAATTACCTATATATGTATGGTTTCACCATAACCTTAATCGTGACATGTAAGGGCACAACACTTGTTTTAAATTGCACAATAGTGAAACCCTTTGCGTTTTTCTACAAAAACTTGAATTATATTCTTATTTAGACTTAGTGTACATCATAAAAATTATTGAAGTACAATTCTAAATACAAAACTAAAATGAATACACTATAAAACTTATATGTCCATTGATGAAATGGAAACTACCCTAGTTCCATTCATGTAAATATCTGAATTTATTCTTGCTAGTCGTCGTACGATTATTCAGTGTTAGGATTATTCAATGTAAAACTTCGGATTGAGTTATGAACACATCCTCCTCTAAATACCCATTTAGAAGGGCGGTTTTTTGACATCCTTTAGCCATATTTCATAATCATGAAATGTGGTATCTTCTAACATTGTTCACAAATTTGTATCAAATACTCATGACGTGATAATTCGCAAGAAGGCTATGCTAATGTCATACATATTCAAGAAAGAATATGTTGGTGTAACACGACCAACTTCCTTGATCTTTACTTATTAGGGATTTGTCTCTATTTTAGTGTCTAACACCTTCTCTTCCGAGTCTCGTTCTATCCTTAACAATTAAGATAGATACTTTATTTCTTATTGCTCCCACTCACTTCAAGAATTTCTACTCGATGAAGAATTAATTCATATAAATTCCTAGTTAATCCTTCACAAGGATGAACTTTATAGTGGTATTTAGCATTGAAAATTTCTAACAAATTAATTTACCAATTTTACATTGTCATGTGCTTAACAACTTAAGTGCTTTGATGACAAGTGTTTAGTTTGAGCAATAAGATTTTTGAACCGTGGATGCATAGAAGACATTATCAAAACATATTTTGACTAATCATTCTTTCTATTCACATTTATTTATAAGAAATCATAGGTATTTAAGGAATTTTAAGATGTTAATCTTATAGTTGCATAGGACAATTCCTATCGAGTTCTATGTATAGAACGATGCCTATGGATCTAGTCCACAACCTATGATACGGTTCATTTTAGAAAGAGATTCTATTTGTCGTAAGTAATAGTGGTTTAGCGAAGACTCGTGTTACAATCTAATTGATATCATATATGAGCAGGAACGATAATAAAGAACAACATAAAACAACGAAATAGTAGGAAAATCAAACATTCATCGTTATATATAAAAACATTTAAGAATGTTTTAGCATTTATATAGTGACCTCTACCCAACTATTATAAATGATCCCGAGATCCAAATTCATATCAATTCGGGCACGGTGAGCCGATTCATCCCTCATCAATATAACTCGGTGGATTAACTCTTTAATCGATTCTACTTCTAGAACTCTCGGTCGATAAAATTACTTTAATATTTATCTTAAGCCCCGAACACATGCGGCTACGGTCGCGAATACTTCCGTTGAGTTCAATCCAATTTTGATGTAGTAACAATTTACCACCCATTTACCCAACGTACCAAGTTTAGCACCCCAGTGAACCGAGCCTACTTCCATATGAAATTGGGATTCATGGTTCTACTATTTGGTAAGGCTAATTCTCAATTATTATTTAGTGAGAGGTCTTGTCAATTTATTATCTATCTCGTTTTAAGTGAACTAAAGCGGTGAACTACGATAATTATAATTGACACGGTCGATGACTCGATAAAATAATATGCATGTGTAGTTATGGCGATTTGGCTATTTATGCAAACATATAAAACAAATGCAAAACAAAAAAAATAAAATCCTAGTATGGGCTTCCTAAAATAGTAAATCTAATAAACTATTTACAAATTCGGAAACCAACTCCTTTGGTCCCTTGAACTTCATTTGGCGCACACTTCAAGGCAACACCGTCTTTGTCGGAACCCCTTTCCGAATGACACCGTCTCCAAGGAACTTCGGGATGAATAAATTACATAGCTTTTCTACTTTATACAATATAAAAAGAAAAACAAAACAAAATAAAAGTGATACGAGATCACATTAATTACAACTGAATCGATATCCCCATTCATTTTGGAAAATACCAATTAAAAACTAAGGCCATACTAAGTACAAATTACATAATTCAAAGTTAAATAAAATTAAAATATGACAATCATAAAAAAAAATGCAGCATTAATATATGTATGAAACATGCCATGTAATGTGCCAAATCGCCCTATTCAAGCTAATATCGTATATTCGGTCCGATTTTATGGATTGTGGACAGCGGGCCGCCCACGGGGGCGCTTGGCGAAGGGGCTCGAAAACAAGCGTTTGCATTTTGTATGGAGTCGCCACCAATTTTTATGGGAAATTGGAACCGTTCGAATACCTCATGTCATGTCAAGACATAAAGTAGTGACATGAACACTAAGCAATCGTTACCCTTAGCATTCTATGTCTAGAATGACTCTCGTGGATGCCAATGAACACGGGTGCTCACGGAGATCTGGAGTAAGGGGTGAGGGTACGTATTAGGAAGCTCTTTTGATCGAACACCTAATCCCGCCCGCCTCGATAGCGGCCTCTACTAATGATTAGGGAAGTTATTCGTACTCGATATATCGTCGGCTATATGCATGCAATGCAACATCCATTAGATTAATCCTAACATGTGAGAATTAGACTAAGTCGGTTGACACGTAATTTAGCATATAATTGGGTCGAAGTTGGATTTAATGTTCAATTACATGTGAAAACATACAAGAAATAGGATAAATACAATAATGAAAATTACATTAATTACATTGGGATAGGCGATTTATGTCGAAAATACCGCTAAAACGGATGATTTGATAAAAAAGAATAAAAGAATAAAAGGATAAAACACGATGATCGAAGGTGATAATACGAATAATAGTTAGTTTATACATAATCTAAACAAACTAGGTCAAGGCGTAAACGGAATTCGGGGGACAAATCACCCGAACAAAGCGCAGAGATCGCGCCCTTTGGAAGAGGCGCAGCAGATTCTCACGTCTGTTCCAAGGGTGAGTTCTCGGCTTTGAAGCCGAATCGCAAATCGTTAATATTAATTGGTAAATTAATGGATTGATTATGATAACTGACTCGGATGAAAGTGATTAATGGATTGTTTTACATATGAATATGTCATAAAACAACAAAACATGGATGAGACGGAATTAAACGGTTTAATTACGTGAAGGGTCGATGTTAATTAATGAACAAACTAACAAACGATTAACTGATTAAACTAAACATGATGAATTGAGGACGAATTAGTGATGAACAATAAATAAACAGATGCAAATTTATCAACAACGAATTCCAGAAACTCAATATGAACGAATTGAATCTCTAAAACTCGAATTGAATATAATGACGAAAACCCGCAAATATGAATTATAAGGGATTTAAGTCGGACTTGATGACTAATTAAGCATGAGTGATGAATTATATACAATATACATATGATTTATAAATTACCGTGATGAAGAATTAAAGAACAAAACAAAAGGAACAATTTTGATACGAATTGCAGAGGACGGAGGAAGAAGAAAAGAAGCGAGAATCATGGCAGCCTCACGAAGAGGCGCAGCAGGTGCTGCGCTCCTTCAAGAGGCGCAGCATTCTTTGCGTCTTTTCTCGACGTCTGTCTCATCGGAAATCCGCAAAAACAGGTTTTAAAGACGGTTTTTAGAAATCGATTTTAATGGTGTTTCCGACATAAATCTTACAATTGTTATTCAATAAATAAAATACAATAAATAAAAGAGGATTATACACCCTCAGACTTACATGTTGACGGAACGAGAAGAACTAAGAAGATCGATTAGTGAATGCTCGACGCGAACGTAAGGAAAGAGTGCCCTCGTGAGAGGAAAACGATTTAACAAGATTGATTAATTAGATTGATTGAGTGTAGTGGTCAAATTGGTCGGTCATGCAACGGAGAGGCTGGTACCCGGAAAGATCCGAGCTTACGTGGTCGGAAGTCCAAGCACGTAGGCGCCAATTAGTAAGAACGAAGTCTAGAATGCAAAGGGAGAAGAGAAGGGCGGACACTCGCGTGAGAAATATGAGGAACGAAGGCTCCTATTTATACTAATCACGTGAAGGAATAGGGTTTCGGAGACTCTTTGGAAGTGAATCTCGGAAAGATATGAAAAAGATACGTAAATCATGCAAAGAAGGGCCTGGGAAGAGGCGCAGCAGCCATCGCGCGTCTCTTGGAAGAGGCGCAGCACCTGCTGCGTCTATTCCCAGGAGGTTTCCTCCTGTTTAAGAAAGATTTCCGTGTTTAAGTTATGGTAGGACGGATTTAATTCGATTATCTTTTGAATATTACGGGATATTGTTTGCCAAAAGATAAAATTTGATAAATATGGAATAGAAATATCCTAAACATTCCAAACATTCGACTCGGGATTTAACAAATATCGAAAAATGGAGACGGTTTTTGACCCGACTCAATGTACTCTAATTATTGCCAAAACGACCGTATCGGCACGTAGATGACAACTAAGAGGTTGACATTTAATATTTGAGCAATCACTTGACGATAATCTTACGAATCGTCGCTAATCGTTCCGCGAATCAAACATGCGGCCCAATCATCACCGGTGGTTTGCGGGAGGTGCGAAACGAGGTGTCTCAGAGCCCCCACTTTGACTGAGGCTTGGACAAGGCGAAAGTCAAAGTATAGCCATCAGGTCAATCGAAGATTACAACTGACGACTATGGCGACGCGAGGCAGCTCAAGGGGTCCGAGCCAAGGACCTGTCGTCGGGAACATTTTAGAGTCTGTCGACTATCGGGAGGGTCGTTTAAAGTCCATTAGACTACGTAAGGAAGCTCGCCAGCCATAAGAAGAGACCATACCTGAGACTTAATCGAACTTCGCGGGGAAACAAGAAATATTGAAAGCAGCAGGACGTTGGTAGAAACTGCTGTGGGAATCCGCTTGCGTCGGTCTCAAGCGAACTCTTGCTGGAGAACATATCGACGACTAGGAACATCTTGATCGTCGTAGGGGAACCTTGAGCGAGCAAAGATCGCAAAATACTATCGCCGGATAAAATGGTTTGACGACTAGGAACATCTTAATCGTCATGACAGAAAGTCTTGAGTGAGCAAGATCGCAAAATACTATCACGCCGGATAAAATGGTTGAGCAATATCACAAATATCGCTGCGGGGATAAAATGAATTTGGACAATATCACAAATATCGACCGGATGAAATGCGGGTCGGAACGAAAGGAAATCGTCGAAACGAACCAAAGTGATAAAATGTCATTGAGGAAGAGGCGCACCAAAGATGGGCCCACGAATAACGAACTCACAACGGATTTTTGAAAATCCATATGGAGGGAAACAAAGGAAGAGGCGCACCAAGAGCTGCGTCCCTTGGAAGAGGCGCAGCACCTGCTGCGTCTGTTCCCCAATTTGGCAATTCTGCGTAAAAAACGCGAAAGTCAGAAGGTTTATGTTCATTTTATTCGAAGCATAAATCACTCAATTCTCTCTCAAATCTTCACCATTTTCGTCGAGGTTGGATTCAAAAGCTTGCTTGGAATATGACTAATCGAGGTATGTGCTTTAATCTGGCGTTAATCTTCCACATTTGTCGAATTTTGAGCCGCGAACATTAGGGTTTTCGACCCTTTTGATCGAAAATTTGGGGCTTTTCCCCCAAATGGATTCGTCATGCCAAATTGATACTAGAAATGAGTAGTAGGCAATGTTAGGAACATAACCACGTATTTACTTCGAATTTTCATCAAGTTTTGAGCCCTTGAGCGAATTTTGAGACAGTTTCACAGCTAGATCATAAATTGCTTCGAAAATGGCCTTAGGATTGCCCATTTGTGATGAAATTTGATATTTGGGATCCTTGGATGATGGGTAAACTTTCTACCATCTCGGAAGCTTGGTTTGTGACAACTTTTGCAGGACACCTTTTAGGGCATAATCGCCGTTATAGCGAAATGCTGCCGAATTTTCGACTCGAACTCGGAACTAGGTCTTGACTCGGACTTGACTTGACCCTATTCATCACATGAGTGATTGATTTGGTGGGAATATGGCAAAGGATGGCCAGAAAGGGGCGATTTCCGGGCCTTGAAGGCTCGAAATACTACTTAACAAAGGCTTGTCATCATGTGATGCGGCCTGGATTTACATCAATCGTTGCAGGTGACGATGCTTCTACTTCCGGGAGAGATCCCATGGACGTAGATGCCGCTGTTGTTGAGGAGGCCTTGGAGCAGGCCTTCACCGCTGCGGTGATGGCTGCTGCAGAGGAGGTTCCCGAGGAGGAGGCCGCTGATGAGGAGGAGAATCCGAGACGGGCTCATCTCGGACGAGGGGGTCGTCAGCTGAGAGGAGCTCCCGCGTGGGCTGAGACCGGGGAGAGTAGGCACCTTGTGTGGGCTGCAGAGGGTCACTTGTCCTACAGGACGGTGAAGAGCTTGGTAAATAGGAATTCTCTAACTCATTGCCCATTCCTTTCATTCTTTTGTTCAAATCTCTTTTAAATTTATTTCAAAACTAAAGATAGCTTTGTTTCAAATCATAATAGGAGGCCGGGAACATCCGGTCGTTCTCGGGGTATACGACAGCGATGGAGCATTACGAGCGGCTGTCGGTGGAGGAGAGGGCCATGATTGAGCGCGGAGCGTTTGGTTGGATCGATTCTGGGACACGACTTCCACGTTTCACCTGTCTTTTGGTGAGGTGGGGGTCACCTTGGAGGACTACGGCATGATTTCTCGGTCCGCCGTGTGGGACCGAGGAGATGACGTGGCCGAGACTCGGCATGAGGGCGGATTCGGCCGAGGCGAGGAGGTTGATCGGCCGAACCTATCGCCGAAGGGTGTCGCGGTGCCGGGTTTGGTACCAGACCTATGTTCGAGATTACTTCGCGGGGAAGATCCCGGCATCGGTGGTGATCGATGGGAGGGAGACGGCTCCCCCTCCTTGTACAATGGTGAGCGGAGGGGCTCTGTCTCGTGGCTTTGGTGGTTCTTGTCTTCGATTTACCTCGGAGACAAGGGTGAGAGGTCGACGAAGCTTCTTCCCTTTCTTTCTCGACTCCGAGTTCCCTAGGGCGTTGGGACCGGGTCATCGCTTGGTTTTGCGGTCCTCATCCGCTTCATGAGGGCCATGGTTCGTCCGGAGTTGATGGAGAAGGGGACTTCTCCTGGCGGCGCTGTCGGACACAGGGCTCTTTGGAGGTATGAACCTTCCTTTAGATTAACGTAATTCCTTTCCTTTATCAAAGATCGACGGATCGTCATTGACTATTCTTTTTATAGGCGTGGGTGTACTCCTACTTTCCCGGCCTCGCGCCCAAGAGGACGGAGCCGTTGGAGAAGGCCTATCCCGTGGTGAGGGATTGGGTGATGTGTCGGACAAAGAGCAAGCGTTCTTCTCACAACGTCTACCGGCGGGATGTGAACGCCCTTCACCGAGAAACAGCGTGAGTATCCCATTTGTATTCATTCATATTTTTGTCCTTTGCTTTAAATTGATCATAGGAATGACCTTTGCCTTCATATTGTCGCAGTGGGTGCCCGGACACTTGGGCGGAGTATCTTTGGAGCGCCTCCTTTTGTTGCCGAGGTCCTTCGACCTAGGAGCTCGAGCGGCCGCCGTTGTGGACGTCGATGGGTCCCGTGTGGTATCCGGGCGAGCGTTTGGCTCGTCGGTGCTTTCGGGCGCGTTGACGGTTCCGTCGATCCTCCTAGACGATGTTCGGGAGCCTGCGAGGCCGAGAGGGAGGCGGACTTCTGGCCGGTGCCGGGCGACGACCTTCTTCTCGCCTCGGCGAGGATTACTCGGCGTTCCTTTACGGGAGGTTGGCGTGCGGCCGTAGTGGTGAGTATCCTTTACTTTTCTTTGATTGACTTCGGGAATTACGACGAAAGATCGTCGATTAATGAGAGTTATTTGTCTTTTCGGAGGTTGAGGCGGCGGGCATCGAGCCCCCAGAGTACCCCGAGACCCTTGAGTACACCGACGCGACCGGGAGGACGACGATCTCCGAGTTGCGTGACTTTGACGTAGCCGTGAGGGATGCTTGGCCTAGATGACCGGCAAAGATCCGATTCGGAGGGTGAGCCTTCATTTTGCATAGTTTTCGTGTAAGAACACATTTGATTGAATTTGTTTAATTTACTGAGAATTCTTTTGAAATGCAGGTCGCGCCATCTCGGTTTGTGGCACTATGGAGGGTGGCCAACCGACTACGAGCTACGGCCATTGAGGCACTCGTCGGCGGTCGAGGTCGTCAGGTATGAACCTCGTTTGATTTCTTTTGATTTTTGATTTCCAATTTTGATTGAGTTGATTGGCGGGAGCCAATTCGTTCTTGTTGCGGGTGACCGAGTCGGGACGAGAGTTGGCCTGTGCTCGGGAGGAGACGGCTCGCTGTCTAGGAGCTCGAGTTTCGGGATGCCGAGATCGCCGCTCTTATGGCGAGGGTTGCCGAGCCGGAGGGTGCCCAAAGAGAGCTTGTGTAGTTTTGTACATTTGATTTTGAAACATTTTTGGACTTGGTTTGGGGCGCGAGCCCCGCCTTACTTGGTCTTTTTGACTTGTTTGGGGCGAGCCCCGGTTGCTTGTACATTTGTACCTTGTTCGGGGCGCAAGCCCCGCTTGCTTGTACATTTGCTTTTTGTTGCATATACGACGGCCCGAGTGCCTTTGTTCTTTGGGTTGTGTTGTTTGTACCGCAGTTAGTTCTTGAACAGGTTTGGTAGACAACGGTTTATGCCGTCATGTCTTTGCCGGAATTTACATAGAAAAATCACGCAACACATACATTTTATATACACGTAAGGCCTTTAATTAGTGCAAAATGAGACTCAAAAGGACCAAAATGCAAAAAATTTGTCGGAAATGACCGGACGGTAGGGAGGGTTACCCCCTAAAAAAAAAAAAAAGAGAAATCTATAAGTTAGAAAATGGAGAAATATAAATATTGAAATTTTATTAAAATGAAAATAAAGAGAAAAGAAAAAAAAATGTCAAAAAGAAATGATTTAAAGTGTTGAAATGGCGGAAGTGTCGATGTCGCCTCGAAATGCGTGCCTGCGAATTTAGGAAACCTGAAGCATGGTAAATTTCTCGGATTTACCAAAATAAAATCCCGTAGGAATAGGAAATTATTCGTTATAGAATTAGGAAAGATCCAAACACGGAAATCACGAAGTGAGTGCTGGGGAAGAGGCGCAAGATGAGTCGTCCCTTTGAAGAGGCGCAGCAGTGCCGCGCTGTTCCCAAGCAGTCGATTCCGACGGATTTTTGGAAACAAAGAATTGGTATAAATAGAAG
Source organism: Silene latifolia (assembly GCF_048544455.1). Lineage (NCBI taxonomy): Eukaryota > Viridiplantae > Streptophyta > Magnoliopsida > Caryophyllales > Caryophyllaceae > Silene > Silene latifolia. Next base: position 453,529,775 of record NC_133538.1, read on the forward strand.
CGTCGACGAAGCGTTAAATCATATAATTCTTCCGTCTCTTCTTCGTCGCCTCACATAAAATTCTCAATAAATTTTCAAGAGAAAATTATCATCATGAATACTTTGGAGATCCGCTTGAAGGAATGGACTAATGAGTTTTCGAACACGGAGAAGCATGATATGGGTGCTTATAACCTTGGGTCTTTGTTGAGCTTGAAACTCATTAAGGTTGTAAGACCGTTTTTGGATGCTTGCCTTGATTATTGGGATCCAAATTATCATGTTTTTGCGTTCCCGGAGGTGATATTTGTCCTTTTCCGGAGAAAATTGCTTTATTGGCGGGTGGGACCCCGAACATTTACCCGCCATCCCTTCTACTGCTCAAGGGTATAAGAGCAAGTTTAGAGATTTGCTTGGACCGACTGGACTCGAGGTGGATCGTCTTGTTACTTCGAAAGGCGTGCGGATGTTGGATTTTATAGATCGATTCATCAACAGGCCGACCCTATGTCTCTTATGTTGCTAGAAGGAGAGCATTTGGTTTCTCGTTTGCTTCATGTATATGTCTTTCGGGACATGTTGACGAAGAACTGAGGTGATCCCCGTCTATTGGGTCTTATTGAGCAAATGGAGTCACGCAGAGCCCACTTGTCTATGCTTAGGGGAGATTGTCTTGGGCTTGGACAATAGGAAATCCAACCACGATCTTCCATTTTGGGGAGTCCCGTCATCCTACAGGTAAAAGACACCTTCTTTTTTTTTTTTTTTTTTTTTTTTTTTTTTTTTTTTTTTTTTTTTTTTTTTTTTTTTTTTTTTTTTTTTTTTTTTTTTTTTGTTTTTTTTTTTTTTTTTTTTTTTTTTTTTTTTTGCGGGTGTCTAATACCTGTTTTGGTAGGTTTGGCTTATGGAACGGCTCCGATTGCTCGAGTCCCCTGTTCATGCACTTTCCTATCATGCCCGTATGATTTCGATGAGGACGAGGTTGTACATGGTGGATTTCACTCGGTCCGTGACTATTGGAAGAACAAGTCAAGACTCGATGATGGCCCTTTGATCGGTGGGTTGTACCGTGGTGGCACCTCAAGTCCACACGAGTGTCTTCTTTGGATCTTACTAGGTCCGTGCGCATTCCTGGATTGGAGTTTATGGTATGCATCTTTCCTGAGAGGTTGATGAGGCAAGTCGGGTTGAAGCAGATGATCCCTAGGCTTGACACTGTCCCGCAGACTGCTATGGCGTTGACTACCGAGAGCCGAAGAGAGTGGGCTATGAAATGGGCCCAAAGAAACATGTGGTTCCTGAGTTTCTCCGCCAATGCTTTGTGGGTGTCGGATTCCTATCTGAGGTGGAGAAAGGCTGCAACTTCGGAAGAGCGCGAAAGACTGAGGAAGCGTGAGCCCGTTGACTACAAAGTGCGCGAGGGAGAGAAAGAGAAAGAGAAGCATCTCGATCAAGGAGAAGAAGAAGCCGGCTTTCAAGTCATTCATCCTTCAAGAAATCAAGACTACTCCCGTCGCAGAGATGGTGGTTGGCAAGAACGGAAGAGTCGCCCTCGAGAAAGACCGTTGGTGATTAGGTCTGAAGTGGTGCAAGAGCGCCCGGCTCGAGGTCGTGACAAGAAATATGACAAGAACGACAAGGGCAAGGGAAAGATGGAGGAATAGCCCAAGTCTTATTATTATTATTTGATTATTATTATTATTGTTGTAATAAAGAGGAGGGATTTTTAGAATCCTAGCCTATCTATTTTTATTATTTGTCGTACTATTTTTATTAGAAAATGGATGAATGAAATAAAAAGGTTAAATGGTTATGAAACCGTTGGTATTTTCTATTATTATCCTTGTCGAATTTCAAATGCAATGCAAATGTCCTTCTATTTACATTTTAAATATATCGGTGGGTTGAATCCGTGAAGGATTGCCTACGTATTCACTTAAAAAAAGCGAAATCAAACCCTTGCGCGTAGTTCGAGTAAATGTAAAAGAATAATTGTTCGAAGCAAGAGCTTGTAATGAACATAGAAAATAAGCATGAGCTTTTGCTTACTCTGGAGGTGCGAATTTAGTTTGTTTGATGATATGAGGATGGCAAGTTTGCCAAGATGCAAGAGCATAGTGACATTCAAATAGGCCAGGGGCCGTTTATTTAGTGCCACAAGAGCGACACGTGGGTTTACGCGAGGCGCGTTTTTGTTCTAGGCATAGTATCGTTTCAATTGGTCGAGATTTGTGGGGTTTGAAAACTCATTCCCATCTAGGTCTGTGATTCTAACCGCACCCCCTGGGAGTATGGATTTGACTAGATATGGTCCGGCCCAATTAGGTTTGAATTTTCCCCTCGGGTCGACAGGTAAAAGAGCTCTAACCGATTTGAGTACTAAGTCTCCTTCTTTGATGTTTCTTGGCCTAACTCTTTTGTTGAAAGCTCGTTTGATACGTGCTTGATATGTTTGGACATTATGTAAGGCACGTAGCCTACGCTCATCCAGGAGGATGAGTTCTTCGTATCTATCTTTCTTCCAATCGGCTTCCGGGATTTGACTCTCTAGTAGAATACGCAGGGATGGTATTTCTAGCTCAACTGGTTGTACGGCTTCCATGCCGTAGGTCGAATAGAAAGGAGTAGCCCCAGTGGGTGTCCTGACGGATGTTCGATACCCCCACAAAGCGAAGGGTATTTTGCTTGGCCAATCTCTATAATTGTCAGTCATTTTCTTGAGAATTGTGACGACATTCTTGTTAGCCGCCTCTACCGCACCGTTAGTCTGTGGTCTATAAGGCGATGAGTGATGATGCTTGATCTTGTACTTGGCTAGCAATTGTTCGGTTTCGGCTTGGAAGTGTGACCCATTATCGCCGATGATCTCATGTGGGCAACCATATCGACGATGATGTTGTTCTGTATGAACTTTGCCACATTTTTAGCTGTAAGAGCGGTGTAGGAAGCCGCTTCTACCTACTTGGTGAAGTAGTCAATTGCTACTAGGATGAAACAGTGACCTCCCCGTTCCTACCGGGGTTATTTTCCCAATTATGTCAATTCCCCATGCGGAGAATGGCCAAGGAGATGTCATCGTATAGAGCAACGAAGGAGGGACATGTTGTACGTTCCCGAAGATTTGACAGTTGTGGCAATGCCTCACATATTTGATGCAATCGGATTCCATTGTGGTCCAATAGTACCCTAGACGTGTGATTTTCTTTGCCATCATAGGTCCGCTCATGTGAGGACCGCATTCTCCATCGTGGACTTCTTCCATCACCTTTCGTGCCCGTGAATGATCAAGGCAACGTAGGACTACACCAAGAGGTGTTCTTTTGTACAATTCTCCTTGCATTAAGATGTATTGGGAAGCTAGTAGGCGTATAGCTCGTTGTCCCCTTTTGTCCATATCTGGTGGATAGGTACCATTAAGCTTGAAATTCAGGATTGCTTGGAACCAGGGTTCTTGTGCGATTTCTTCTTCATCGGTAATTTGATGGACATACGCTGGCTCCGACCGTCGTTCGATACACAAAGGCATTTCCATCATGTAATCGGGCATGTTTATCAAAGATGCAAGTTTCGCAAGAGCGTCCGCAAATTGATTTTCTTCTCGAGGTAGGTGTAAGTAGGTTACGTGATCAAAGAATTGAGCCACTTGGTCTATCCTAGCCCGATAGGGTGCTAGGCTTTCACTTCGGATTTTCCAGATCCCGTAACTTGGTTGATGATCGCGACGAATCCCCGTGTACTCGTAGGTTTTTAATGCCTAAGCTTACCGCCGCTTGTAGTCCAATGAGACAAGCTTCATACTCTGCAGCGTTGTTTGTCACCTCGAAGTCGAGTTTGACAGAGATCGGTGTATGCTCACCTTCAGGAGAAATGAGCAACACTCCTATCCCAAATCCTCTTAGGTTTGATGCTCCATCAAAGTATAGATCCCAAGAGTCTACATCAGTTTGAAGTATATCCTCGTCGGGAAATGACCAAGTATCTATGGTTTGTGCGTCGTTGATGGGATTTTCTGCGAAGAATTCGGCGACGGCGCGACCCTTTATTACTTTCAGTGGCACATATTTGAGGTCAAATTCTGAGAGCATCATGGTCCATCTTGCCAGACGTCCGTTGAGAACGGGTTTCTCGAAGAGGTATTTGACTGGATCCATTTTGGAGAATATCTTGACAGAGTAGCTAAGCATGTAGTGACGTAGCTTCTTTGTTGCCCACACAAGAGCGAGGCATGTCTTTTCGAGTTGTGAGTATTTGCACTCGTATTCCAAGAACTTCTTACTTAGATAGTAAATAGCTCTTTCTTCACTTCCTACGGTTTGAGCTAGCATAGCACCCATGGCAGTTTCAGTTACTGTGAGATATAAACCAAGAGGTTGATCTCGTTGTGGTGGCATGAGCACCGGTGGTTTAGCCAATATCTCCTTGATTCTCGTCGAACGCCTTTTGACAATCGTCGTCCCCACATGGTGTGGTCTGTTTTCTTGAGTTTCTTGAAGATAGGCTCGCAAATCATCGTAAGTTTCGATATGAATCGACTTATGTATTGCACTTTTCCTAGGAATCCTCTGACTTCTTTTTCTGTTTGAGGTTGTGGCATTTCGATCAGAGCTTTGATTTTGGAAGGATCTATTTCTATGCCTCGTTGGCTAACGACGTATCCTAGAGTTTGCCGACGTTACCCCAAATGTGCATTTCTGAGGATTGAGTCTCATGTTGTACTTCCGTAGCCTTGCGAAGAACTTGCGAAGGTTCGCGATATGTCCCTCTCTTTCCTTGGATTTGACGATCATGTCATCTACATATACCTCAACTTCTTTATGCATCATGTCATGTAGGAGTGTAGTCGCGGTGCGTTGGTATGTAGCTCCGGCGTTGATCAATCCGAACGGCATCACTGTATAGCAATAGGTTCCCCATTGGGTGACGAACGCGGTCTTATGCATGTCTTCCATGGCCATTTTGATTTGGTTATAACCCGCATATCCATCCATGAAGGATAGTAATGCGTGGTCTGCAGTATTGTCTACCAATATGTCAATGTGAGGTAGAGGGAAGTCGTCTTTTGGGCTTGCTTTGTTCAAATCCCTAAAGTCAACACAAACTCGATTCTCCCATCCTTTTTGGGTACGGGTACTATGTTAGCTACCCAAATGAATACTCGGAAACTTTGATGAACCCGGCTTTGAATTGCTTGTCAACTTCTTCCTTAATCTTTAGAGCCCATTCCGTTCTCATTCGTCGAAGCTTTTGTTTCACAGGTTTGAAACCCGGCTTAATCGGAATCCTATGTTCGGCAATATCCCCGTCGATCCCTGGCATGTCTTTGTAGGACCAAGCGAAAACGTCTTTGAATTCATTTAGGAGATCTATGAAGTCGGCCCGTTCTCGTAGAGCTCAAGGTAGTCCCTATCCTAAGTTCTTTGGGTTCTAGTTCGGTTCCTACATTGATGGGTTCGGTGTCCTCAATTACAGGTCCCCCTTCCCCTTCCCGTAGTATTTCTTTGGCTACGTAGGGAGGTATTTCGGTCGAGTCCGGGTTTTGGTCATTCTCGATATCATCATAAACAGAATTGCACTCAAGATAACGCAAAGAGTAAGCGTAACCCGATTTATTCATATTAAGATTTGAGTAAAGTTGAAACAAATGAGCCAACCGATCGATGGATAGTGGCGGCAAAGGGACAAAGAATGGGGCATTTCCCGAACTACGTGACTATTTGAAAATAAGCTAGGAGAAACGAAGGAGTGGGGATGACGACAGAGTAGACTCTCTAATGACTTCTCTAGACTCTGACTCTGACTCCGACTCCGACTCCGATTCGAACTCGTCGTCTTCTGGTTCTTCTTTGAACATCTCTCCTTCTCCAGTGGTGAGCTTGAAGAGTCTTCCTTGGTTGTTGGTCCATTTGATTGATTTCCTCCACCCTTTCTCCTGCTTTGTGTCGATTTCCGTGATCAAGGCGGTGGGGTTGAAGCGATCGTCTTGAAGTATCGTAGTAATGATCTCATCCTGCGCGGCCCTAACAAATCGGTCCTCTCCAAATAGGAGGCTAACAGCTTGTTCGTCTAAGCAAGGTGCTTGACGGGTTTTGACGGTAGGAACCGTTTCTGGAGGGATGAAGTAGCAATCGTGAAAGATCTCGATTCCGGCTAACTTCTTCTCGAGGTAATGCCAAGGTTCGGGAAATCCATGAAAGAGTTCCGAACTTCCTTCTTGAACGAAGTATCCATTCAAGGTAGGGAGATATGGCCTCATTTGGATTCCTACATACTTGCGGTTTTGGACTTGGGCGAGCATTTCGAGAACTTCTTCTGCTGTGGGTTTGTATCCTAACCCAAGTGGTATTCTTGATGAGTTGCCTTTCTTGTATGGTGCAAAGGTGTTCTTCCGAATTGGGTTTAAAGGCATTCCAGGGAAGTATCCCTGGTTTTTGAGTATGTGGTTGACCACCAAGTTGGAGTAGGGATTATAGTATAAGGGTGCCAACTCACTTTCTATGACGTTCACACTTTGGAAGCCCCCAAGTTCGTATATGGGATCCGCAAGGACTTGATTGTTTGATTGCTTCTCGATTATGGCCTTGATGGGTGATGAAGTGATCGTCACAACCTTGCCATTTAGTGGGATCTTGATCTTTTGGTGAAGGGTGGACGTTACCGCTTTGGAAGCGTGAATCCAAGGCCTTCCCAGAAGTATGTTGAATGAAGCTTCGATGTCCACTATTTGGAAGTTAACTTTTCGTTCGATTGGTCCCGTTGCTATGGTTAGGTTAGCAAGTCCTACCACTTTTCGTCGTGTACCGTCATATGCACGTACACCTTGATTTGTAGGAGTCCACCCGACTCTTTCATGCCTAGTTTGTATGCCGTTTTGAGGGGTATGACGTTGACCGCGGAGCCATCATCTACCAAGGTCATTGGCACATTCTTCTTTAGACAGATGACGGTGATGTATAGAGCAAGGTTGTGACTAGCGCCAAAAGGTGGCAAGTCTTCATCCGAGAAAGTAATAGGATTACTTAGCTTCGGTGATTCTTGGAAGACCAAGTTGACTACATCTTCAGAGTACAGCTTATGTGCTACATTCAATTTGGCCAAAGCTTGCGGAAAGCTTGGCGGTGCGGAAATGAGCTTGCCACTAGTTGCCGATGAAAGATCAGCCTTGGTTCTTTGTAATTGCTTGAGCAAATGATCAGTTGGGTCGTCTTCGTTGTCATTTGGTGTGATGACATTGGTTGGACCGTTTTGAGTGGTGTTTTGGTATGGACGACCCGAACGAGTTAGGTGATCCACATCTTGGTCTTTGCCATTTTGGACTATCTCTTTGACTACGGAGTTTTCAATGAGATACTCGTCCTCATCATCGTCGGCCCAAACCCCGTTGATTGCAGCTAGTTCTCTCATTCTTATGATGTCACTTTCTAGTTGTATGATTTGATCGACTAGCTTGTCGACCACGATGACTACTTCTTGCATAGTAGCATTTCGAGAGAAGATCAATGGTACACGTTCTTTAGGCGTTGCATTGGGATTGCGCAAGGTTGTTACCATGTTTTCTAGTTCCCACACTTGCCTATCTACACTCCTTGCCCATGCGATGAAGTCGGAAATGGTAGGGGAGATGGTAGAGTAGAGTCTTTCTTTCTCAATTGCATGAATTTCATTTTCGGTGGGAGAAATGAGATGTGAGCAATCTAAGGTAGATTCATCACTTGTAATCACTAGAACTCCAAGAGGATTCTGAGTGTTGTTGGGCTTACCTCCCGGTGGAATTGGAAGTCGACCGTCTTCAATCATATCCTGAAGCACGTGTTTCAACTTGTAGCATTTTTCTGTGTCGTGCCCCTTGCCCCTATGGTATTCACAGTAGGAATTTTCATCCCAAAACTTAGACTTTCTTTCGGGTTCGGGAGTAGGTCCAATGGGTTGGAGTTTGCCTTGCTTCATTAGCCTTTTTAGAGCGTTGGAGTATGTGTCCCCAAGGTTTGTGAATTTCCTTGGTGGGCTAGTTTTCTTGGATGGCTCGAGAAGGTTAACTTCGTCGGTCTTGCTAGTAGAGCCGTATGAACGACTTGTGGACCCTTGGTATCCTCGACCTACCGTTTTGGACAAGAGTCCTTTGCGGATGTCATCTTCAATTCGTGTCCCTAATACGGTTAAGTCCTTGAAAGTCTTGATATTTTGATATCTCAAATGGTTGGCATATATGGGCTTGAGATTGTCCACGAACTTCTCTACAAGAGTAGCCTCATCCAGGCGTTCAACTAATTGAGTACTAGTCTTCCTCCACCTACTTAGGAAGTCGGTGAATCCTTCCTTGTCATTCTGGGTAAGAACCTCTAGAGTGCGCATATTAACTTGGATCTCGGCATTATCCGCGTATTGTTTTGAGAATTCGATCGCGGCGTCCTCCCAAGTAGCGACCTTTTTGTGGTCTAAAGTGTAGAACCATTGCTTTGGGATGGTGTCAAGAGATGAAGGAAAGATCCTTAAGAACATCTCGGGTTTGATGCCTTTGATAGACATGTAGTCCTTGAAAGCTCGGATGTGGTTCAAAGGGTTCTCGTGCCCCTTGAACTTAGGGATATCCGTCATGCTAAAGTTAGTTGGCAACTTGGAATTGACGGCTTCATACTTACGATTGTTCTCTCTCAGAAATGTCATCCCCCTTAAGGTACATCAATTGCTCCTCTAGGTATTGGAGTCTTTTCTCACCAAGCGTTGTTCCTAGGACGGGATTCTCATCTTTAGACTCGTCATCGGAAAATTGTAGTACTTCACCTTTAATGGGAGGCAACTTTCCCTCTACATCAAAGATACGGCCTTCGATAAGCTCAAGGCGGTCATAGGTTTGTTCTTGGGTAATTTGCATTTGGGTTATCGCGGCTAGGATTCGATCATTACTTTCTTGAATTTGCTGGAGGTTCGTATCATCACTTGACCCAGGCATCTTGGAAACTGGACAAGAGATCGGCGACGAATCAAAACACGATCGACCATTCTATCACACTTGCTAAAAGAAGAAAGATTTGACTCATGAAGTGGGTGTGTGCCACTTGTGTTGAGTGAGTTTTGAAGAAAGACAAGGTCTTTGAAAATGTGTGTCCTAGTCAACTGTAGTGTAGTTGTAGGAGTGGACTCGAAGTGAGATTTTGAAATGGGCTTGTGGCCCGAATTTTGACTTGACAAACGGACAGCGTTTTGACCGGATTTTGCGCTAATTAAAGGCCTACTTTTTCGAAATTTTTGATTGAAATTGGGTTTTGATTTTTGAAAATTCGTCATGGTTTTGTTTAGAAGTGGTGATCACGTAGGGTTTACACATTTATACAGGCATTATAACGGGATGCTGAGTGCATTTAGAAGGGTTTTGGTTTAAAGGGTGGGTTGCCATACCGAACCATCAAACCCGAAGTCAGTGGAGAGGCTCGTGCCAAACAAGAGTAAGGCCGATTCCTAGTCCATTTCCTCAAGTAGTGAAGGCCCTTGATACAAACAAGAGTAAGCATCATGGTATGGGTGACGTCAATCGCTAACCATCCTTAGGCCCAAATAAGAATTAGGACCGTTTAGACGGGACGATTGGTCGAATGGGTTGGGTTGGGCCTAGGAAGGCCGAATTAAACGGTCTAGGAAGACCGAGTTATGAAAACCGACAATTGTCTTGTACAAACTTGTTCCCTAACCTTGTTCAAGTTTCACCCTTAGCTACACGTAAGTGTATTTTCCCCAGCGGAGTCGCCAAACTGTGGCCAGCGGGCCGCTCACGGGGGCGCTTGGCGAAGGGGCTCGAAAACAAGCGTTTGCATTTTGTATGGAGTCGCCACCAATTTTTATGGGAAATTGGAACCGTTCGAATACCTCATGTCATGTCAAGACATAAAGTAGTGACATGAACACTAAGCAATCGTTACCCTTAGCATTCTATGTCTAGAATGACTCTCGTGGATGCCAATGAACACGGGTGCTCACGGAGATCTGGAGTAAGGGGTGAGGGTACGTATTAGGAAGCTCTTTTGATCGAACACCTAATCCCGCCCGCCTCGATAGCGGCCTCTACTAATGATTAGGGAAGTTATTCGTACTCGATATATCGTCGGCTATATGCATGGAATGCAACATCCATTAGATTAATCCTAACATGTGAGAATTAGACTAAGTCGGTTGACACGTAATTTAGCATATAATTGGGTCGAAGTTGGATTTAATGTTCAATTACATGTGAAAACATACAAGAAATAGGATAAATACAATAATGAAAATTACATTAATTACATTGGGATAGGCGATTTATGTCGAAAATACCGCTAAAACGGATGATTTGATAAAAAAGAATAAAAGAATAAAAGGATAAAACACGACAGATCAGAAGGTGATAATACGAATAATAGTTAGTTTATACATAATCTAAACAAACTAGGTCAAGGCGTAAACGAATTGGGGACGAAAATCACCTGAACAAAGCAGCAGATAGACATCGCGCCCTTTGGAAGAGGCGCGGCGATTCTTTGCGTCTGTTCCAAGGGTGAGTTCTGGGCGTGTAAGCCGAATCGCAAATCGTTAATATTAATTGGTAAATTAATGGATTGATTATGATAACTGACTCGGATGAAAGTGATTAATGGATTGTTTTACATATGAATATGTCATAAAACAGCAAAACATGGATGAGACGGAATTAAACGGTTTAATTACGTGAAGGGTCGATGTTAATTAATGAACAAACTAACAAACGATTAACTGATTAAACTAAACATGATGAATTGAGGACGAATTAGTGATGAACAATAAATAAACAGATGCAAATTTATCAACAACGAATTCCAGAAACTCAATATGAACGAATTGAATCTCTAAAACTCGAATTGAATATAATGACGAAAACCCGCAAATATGAATTATAAGGGATTTAAGTCGGACTTGATGACTAATTAAGCATGAGTGATGAATTATATACAATATACATATGATTTATAAATTACCGTGATGAAGAATTAAAGAACAAAACAAAAGGAACAATTTTGATACGAATTGCAGAGGATTTGAGGAAGAAGAAAAGAAGCAGAATCGGCAGCCTCACGAAGAGGCGCAGCAGTGCCTGCGCTCCTTCGAAGAGGCGCAGCTTTGTCTGCGTCTTTTCTCGACGTCTGCTCACGGAAATCCGCAAAAACAGGTTTTAAAGACGGTTTTTAGAAATCGATTTTAATGGTGTTTCCGACATAAATCTTACAATTGTTATTCAATAAATAAAATACAATAAATAAAAGAGGATTATACACCCTCAGACTTACATGTTGACGGAACGAGAAGAACTAAGAAGATCGATTAGTGAATGCTCGACGCGAACGTAAGGAAAGAGTGCCCTCGTGAGAGGAAAACGATTTAACAAGATTGATTAATTAGATTGATTGAGTGTAGTGGTCAAATTGGTCGGTCATGCAACGGAGAGGCTGGTACCCGGAAAGATCCGAGCTTACGTGGTCGGAAGTCCAAGCACGTAGGCGCCAATTAGTAAGAACGAAGTCTAGAATGAAAAGGGAGAAGAGAAGGGCGGACACTCGCGTGAGAAATATGAGGAACGAAGGCTCCTATTTATACTAATCACGTGAAGGAATAGGGTTTCGGAGACTCTTTGGAAGTGAATCTCGGAAAGATATGAAAAAGATACGTAAATCATGCAAAGAAGGGCCTGGGAAGAGGCGCAGCAGCCACTGCGTCTCTTGGAAGAGGCGCAAGACTGGGCTTGCGTCTATTCCCGGGAGGTTTCCTCCGTTTAAGAAAGATTTCCGTGTTTAAGTTATGGTAGGACGGATTTAATTCGATTATCTTTTGAATATTACGGGATATTGTTTGCCAAAAGATAAAATTTGATAAATATGGAATAGAAATATCCGGAACATTCCAACATTCGACTCGGGATTTAACAAATATCGAAAAATGGAGACGGTTTTGACCCGACTCAATGTACTCTAATTACTGCCAAAACGACCGTATCGGCACGTAGATGACAACTAAGAGGTTGACATTTAATATTTGAGCAATCACTTGACGATAATCTTACGAACTGTCGCTAATCGTTCCGCGAATCAAACATGCGGCCCAATCATCACCGGGTGGTTTGCGGGAGGTGCAGAAACGAGGTGTCTACATGGATAATTGTGACTATTAACTTATTAAAATCACAAAATATTACATAATTCAAATCTATGTCCAAGTTAATTACCCCAACCTTCTTAGGACTAAAAAATTTAGTCTTCACTAAATATTTGAAAATAATTCAGCTTGATATTTTATTATTACTCTTTAAACACTATTATTCATAATAATAAAGAAATGATTCCCAATAAGTCATAAAAATTCAAAAAATTCAAAATCATAATTTTGTATATTCTGGAAAATTCGCAACATTCTAAAACTTTAATAAAAATTTGCCTATAGAATATTTTAATTCATTTCACAAATAAATAGCACAATACATAACTTTAACCCTTTAATTCCAAATTAAACATAAAATTATGTAATAAATCAAAATTAAAATTTTGGATATTCTATAAAAATTTCTAGAACCTGGAAATGATAAAATTTTAAGCCCAAAAATCGAATTTACAATTTATGACTATTTAAAGTTGCTATTTATCAATTTTACAATATAAAAATCAATAAAGATCCAAATCAAACGAAATTTGACATGCAACTTTAGAACTGATGTTCATATCATATATAAAATATTGGGAAAAAATTTCATGCCATAAAATTCAATTTAGCTATTTTTGCTAAAATAGTCACTATTTATGTGATTTTTACATCTAAAAATCATAAATCATGCAAAATAAACATCTCAAAATTTACATACAGTGTGTAAATATTGCATGTGACAACATACTAAAATTTTATGAGCATAGACGAAGTCTAACCATTTTTAACCAAAATACCTCTATTTAATCAATTTTTATCATGGAAAAATCATAAAACATGCAATACAAAACCATTTTATTCGAAATTTTACATACAATGTGTAAAATATTCGTGTGAGGTCGTGTAAAAATTTCGTGGTCAGAATCATAGTCTAACTAATTTTAGTAATTTAAGTGACATTTTATTCAATAGAATGTAATAAAAATACTAAAATCTTATTAAAGAGCAATAAAATACCATAAATCATCAATAATGACCTAAAATCAATTTAGGACCAGAATATTTAACATGCAAAAAATTCGTGGCCTATATCATCATATATCATAAAATTCTAGTTTTATATGTTAACATTTTAACTCGGAAAAACAATAACCGATTATACATGCAACAACCATTGCTCTGATACCAATTGTAAGATTCATTAACCTCTTATTAGACATTTCTAACAATTATATAAATTTAGTTTAGTCATAAAACTAATTAGACCTTATGCATGCATAACAAACATACAATGTAAGAAGAAAAACGGATCTACTTACAATGAGTGCCGAATGGATATGCTAATTGGACACCTTCCTAATTAGTCTTCTTAAGAAAATCCAAGTGCTCCAAGAAAACCCTTAGATCTAATTGTATGATCTACTCCTCAAGGGATTGTACCAAGGTAATCACTCTTAATACATATACTAATTTAGATGATAGAAATTTGTATATGTACCCTTAAAATAATAACTAATATTATTGTTTACTACCTTTGGTAATGGTGAAATAATATTATAGATTTTGAACAAATTATTCATAAAACCATTTTTATGTGAGAGAGGATGATAAGAGTTGAAAGATGAGCATAAACTTGTTATGTGAAAAATGAGAACTCATGTCTCGTTTTTCAAAGGGGGGGTACCAGTTTTTTGATGACATGAGGGGAGCATAAAAAAGCTTTTTATCTTACCCAAATGCTTTTTGTCTTACCCATGATCCTAGGGTAGGAATCTAGGTTTAAACATGCTTTATTTGTCAACATTATGTCCATAAGCATGCATTAAACTAATGACAAAAATTATCACCCACTAACCCTTTGTCCAACCGGTTTTGTACATAAAATAGACCTCCATTTTATCTTTATAATTTGTCATTTATAATATGTTGTGACATGTAACATGTCATTAGTAATATAAATGTATATTTAACTAATTAAATATCATTATATATTAAATAAATTATATTTAACAAATTAACAAGTAATTCATAATTACATGTATACAAAATGGGTCACATTAAGTCTAGTTAATATAATCTACAACATCTTGTAATTATAACTAACTAATTACTCTTATCTCAAATGTTTCACAAACATTAATCAATTTTAGTAATATAACAAATTAATTACTAAATTAAATCTTATTTAATCACATTACAATAAGTTATATTATTCTCAATTATACATAAATTTGTTCAATTTCAAGGAATTAATTAACTTGTATCAACATACAATTAATCTATTAATCAATTAAGAGTGTTACCCTATAGGTATGACCTTAAGGGATCAACTGATCACCACCGTCATATGACAGTAATGTCAAACTCTAGCCAGCCAATCATTACCGATTAATGTGGATCAGTTGACGATAAAATATTACTTTCCCTCATGTATTCATATTATGAGATTAAACATGTGATCGCATTATTGTCGAGGACACTTACTCCAGCACTTAGTAGCTTTGAAGTGGTTCATTGGGGAGATGATGAGATTCTTGTTTGTGATGAGGATGAGGAGGACATGGAACAAAGGGAGGATGGGTTGGTGATGCTGGATGCGGTTCTTAGTTTGGTCAGTTGGAGGATAATGCACACACAGCCCCAACCCTTAGAAATGGACCAAAAGACAACAAATATTTTGGTCTAGGTGCACCATCAAGGGCAGAGTTTGTAACATAATCATTGATTGGGGGGGGGGGGTTGTACTAATGTGGCTTATAGTACTCTTGTTGAGAAGTTATCCTTACCTACACAAGACCACCCATGTCCTTACAAATTGAGGTGGCTTAACAAAGAGGCCGAGGTAAGGGTTGATAAATAATGCTTGGTATCATTCTCCATTGGCAAAAACTACATAGATGAGGCACTTTGATGTTCTACCCATGGATGCTTGCCATCTTCTACTTAGTAGACCTTGGGAGTTTTATAGGGATTCGGTTCATCATGGGAAAGACAACATTTATACTTTCAAATTCGGCTCAAGAAAGATCATTCTCTCACCCTTACCACCGTCCATCAAGCCTTTGTTGGAATATGTGTCCTCCGACAATAATGCGATCACAACTGTTGATCATGATGATCACATGTTTAAGTCTCATTATAAAGAATACAATTGGGAAGTAATATTTTACTATCAACTGATCAACATATATCGGTAATGATTGGCTGACTAGAGTTTGACATTACTGTCGTACGACGGTGGTGATCAGTTGACCCCCTACACTACTACAAATCCAGGCAACTACAACGCCCCTTTAACAACGATTATTCACGAAAATCACAATAGACGCTGTAGAATGTATGGCGCGAATTTTACTAAACTTAATTACAACGGGTTTGTTTATAAAAACCGTTGTTATTAGTTTTAACAACGGGTCACACACGCAAAACCGTTGTTAATAATTTGGCGCAAAATTGGCGCAAAGTTAGTGAAAAGTAATCACAACGGTTACTTTTGTAACCCGTTGTTAAAACATATTTGACAACGGGTGTTTTTTACAACCGTTGTTAAAACTTATTTGACGACGGTTGTTGTTTTACAACCGTTGTCAATACCTTCCATACTATAAACCACACAAAAACAAGTCTGCTGCAGCCACAAAACACAACCCTTAATACACAAACACAAACACAAACACAAACACAAACACAACAGACAAACAAACACAAAACACACACTTTCTCTTTCTCTCTTTCTCTCTTTCTCATCGTCGCTTTATCTTCTCGCCGTCACTGTTGATTTCATCGTCTCTTACGTTATGTATTTATCAGGTAAATCTCGCCGTCACTGTTAGTTTCATCGTCATTATTTTCTTTTTCTATTTATTTCTTTTGCATGTATGTGTTTTTATCGATCATTATGTTATTTGTTTAAGTATTGTTCGCATAATTAGTTAGTAAAACAATGAAGAAGCAAGATGAAGAAGCAAGATAAACATAATTAATATATATATATATATATATATATATATATATTTATAAATACATAAATTAAAAAAAAGAATACATATATAAAAATGCAATTCTTATATTTTCATAGAGGATCTTATTCTGCTCTATCGTATCCGTCCTCTCCTCCTTGGCTATTTGGAGGTTCCGTTCGCAGGTTGCTATATCGTCATATAGCTGCAATCTTTTTTTGCTCCATCAAGCCATCTTCTTTGGCGTGCTTCAGTGCGGATCGAGCATCCGCAAGGTAGCTCCTGAAAATTTCCTCAATATGGAGGAACCGGCGGATGAAGCTGTTGTTGTTCTCGATCATAGTAAGAGTCTTAAGGATGAAATCATTCATTTTGTTGGAGTTTGGAGTTTGTTTTGAAAGATTAAGTAGAGTTATTTATTTGGAGTTTGTTTTAGCAGTTAGGGTTTGGAGATGTATATATTGAGATAATGGAAATGTTAGTAGAGATAATGCAATATATTTATACTAAGCAATGTGTGGGTTGAGTTGTTTTTTAATTAATATATATGTTAGGAAGTTGTGCCATAATCATCATCATATCTCTCAATGCTGCTTCAAATCTTATTACGCTAACCCTTCTCATTCCATATTGTCCGTTCATATGCACAGTGATGTCAGTAATAATGCATGCATCGGAATTCTAACGGGCCGTAATTATGCATGCATCTAGTAATATTTAATTTAATTTTTTTTTTATTTTTAAAGAAAAACAACAACGGTTATTTACAAACAACCCGTTGTCTTTAGTTATAACAACGGTTTTGTATATTAAAACCCGTTGCTATAACTTTCCCACCAAAATTGAGTCACACTTTCCACAACAGGTTTTGATACTTAAAACCGTTGTTAATAGTTTTAACAACGGGTTGCTTAAGAAAACCAACCGTTGTTAAAACCTTTTACAACGGACGCTTTAACAACGTCCGCTTTTTTATATAACAATGGTTTTTGACCGTTGTTATAGCCTGTATTTGTAGTAGTGCTAGGTCATACCTATAGGGCAACACTCTTAATTGATCATTTAATTAATCGTATAACGTTGCGAGTTAATTAAATTACTTGAAAATTGACGGACGATTTTGGAAGAAAAATTTACGTATCACATTGAAATTTGATTAAATGAGATACGGTCTGAGTAATCGAATTGTATCATTACTCAGATGAAATTATTGTTTAAGGAAACAATTAAATTTGAATGAATTATTATAAATACAATTTATTGTGAATTATAATTGGAGAAATAATTTGGTACAAGTAATTATGAATTACTAAGTCGATTTTTGTATATGACGTACATTATTAATACGTTGATTTTTAATATGTTAAAAATACATAACAAATTTATGAAACATATGACATGTGACATATTGACAAATTTGACAAAAATAAAATGGGTTCCATTTTATGAGTGTACCGAAATTAAGAGGGGATTAGGCAAAATATTGTGTTGTTTAAATTAGTGGAAAACACAATCATTTGCATTATAGACTAGCCTTGCAACCTATTGCTTATTGTAAAGAACAACACAAGCATGCATTGGCTCCCCAAAATCCCCCCCTTCCACCCGGTTTTTGAGATGGAAAAACCATTATGGTTTTTCATCTTATTTACCTAATAACACACTAAATCTTGTAGTGTATCATTCATTCTTTACTCATCCAAAATAAGAATTCTAGAGAGACAAAAAAGCTCTATTCTTCTTCTCTCCCAAAACCGAAAATATTAAGTGTTTTATAATATTTTTGGGTCATTTTTCTACAAGATTAATATTGTACTAGTAACTATAATATTATTTTTAATTAAGAGTAAGCTTTGGGTATAAATCCTTGGGAGAGATCCTACATTTGGGTCTTTGTTCATCCAAAAGGGAAAGCTCAAGAACAAGAGAGAAAGGTGATCTCTCTTGTGCCCATATTAACCAAATTTCCAATGTAAGAACAAGTTTCTTCTTTGTTTTGTTTAAATGTTTGCATGCATAAGATCATTAGTTAATTTAATGACAAATTAAATTAAAACATATATGAATATGTAAGTATATAGATTTACTTTTCCTTCAATCGGTATCAAGAGCCATGGTTGTTTGCATGCAAATCGGTTAAAAGTTTTTCCGAATTATAAAAATAACATATAAAACTTGAATAATTTGTGTTATTATGATATATCACGAAATTAATTTATGCATGTTAAATTTCTGGTCCTAAAATGTTTTAGGATATTTTGGTTAAATTTACGGATTTTTATTGTTCATATTATACAATAATGGCATTTAAATATGATTTTATGAGTAAAAATGTCATTTTCGGTCTAAAATTAGCTATACTTCGAATTTTCCAGTGATTTGTGCAAATGTTGTCACATATATTATTTTGAGATAACCTGTAAATTTTCATAATTTTTGGACATGTTATGCTCGAAAAATGGATTTTTCATTATTAAAATCGGTTTTAGGTGAAAAATAGGTTAATATGAGATAGATTTTGAATATGGTCATAAAAATTTAGTATGATATCACATGCAATTTTACAAGATGTGTGTAAAATAATGGGCTATAGTGAAGTCCTTTTGCATGATTTATGGATTTTTGAAGAAAAATGGCATGAATAGTGACTTAATTAATGAAAAATTAATAAAACATACTCTATGACTAAAGAAAAACATCATATGTTGCATTTTATTATCTTTTTCAGATCTAAAATTGAAAAGTTAATGAATATAATTTTTCCATGTTTTTATGCTTATTTTGTTAAAAACCGATAAAGCGCAACATTGTTTTTCCGGATAAAATTCGAAATTTTTAACCTAAGTTTTTTGAACATTATGAGTGTCATGGTATTTTTCCAGGATGTTCATGAGTTTAAATTTCAAATTTTGTGATTTATTTGAAGTTTATAGCTTATTTTTGAAATTTTTAGTCCATTAATGAACAAATTTATAAATATGAGTTAATTATGGTCAAATTATTAGTGAAGACTAAATTTTGAGTCCTAAGAGGTTAGGGTAATTAACTTATGCATAAATATGAATTTATGTAATTTTTGTGATTATAAAATGTTGAAATCACGCAAATCCGTAAAAACCGAGTAATATACGATATTGGCTAATTAAAGGCGATTTAACATAAAATTGGGCATGTTCATACATATTATAATGCTGCATTTTCTTTATGATTGTCATAATTTAATTTATGTAATTTTTGAATTATGTAATTTTACTTAGTATGGCCTTAGTTTTTAATTGATATTTCCCGAAATGTATGGGAATATCGATTCGGTTGTAATTTTATTGTGATCTCGTATCACCGTTTTGTAATTTAATAGATTTTTTTTATTTTATCTTAGTTACAAATGTATAATAGGAAATTATGTAATTTGCTATGTAAATTAATTTATCTCGGAGTTCCCAAAGACGGATTTCTTCAAGATGGCGATACATAAAGACGGTGTTACCTCGAGATGCGTGCCACAACCGAAGTTCAAGAGACCAATGGAGTTGGTTTCCGAATATGTAATAGTTAAATAGTTTTTCTATTTTAGGAAAGGCCATACTAGGATTTATTTTTTTTATGCTTGCATTTTATTTTTATGTCACATGCATCGCTAAATCGCCATAACTAAAACATGCATCATCTTCTTTCATCGAGTTTATCGACCGTGTCGATTAGAATTATCGTAATTCACCGCTTTAGTTCACTTAAAACGTGATAGATAATAAATTGACATGACCTCTCACTAAAACAATTAATTGAGACATAGCCTTACCAAATAGTAGAAACCATGAAAACCTATTTCGCGAGGGAGTGCACTCGGCCCTACCGCGGTACAAAACTTGTTACGTAGGGGAAGTGGGTGATAAATGTCTATCTACCGAATTCATGTTGATAAGGGATGAATCGGCCCTACCGTGCCCGAGTTGATGTGGATTTGGATCATGGACACATTTATTCGAAATTTGGATTGAACTCAACAAAAGTTTTTCGATAAGGATTTCATCGGCCATACCGTGCCCTTGTCGGATGTGTTTTGGGCTATAGATAATTATTAGAGTAATTTTATCGACCAAGAGTTCTAAAAGTAGAATCGATTAAACGTTAATCCACCGAGTTATATTGATAAAGGATGAATCGGCCCTACCGTGCCTAAGTCGATATGAATTTGGGTCTTGGAATCATTTATCTAGTTGGGTAGAGGTCACTAGAAAAATGCATAAAACTTGTTTAAATTATACTTTTTACGAGTATTATTTTTAAAACGACATTTGTTTTACTCCTTCTATTTTGTTTTGTAGACCACTTTTTTCATAACAAATGGCAACACCAACCCCTATTGCAACGCCTCTCGCTAGTTCATCATGGCTCCGATCCTTCATGGATCGATGTAAACTTTAAAAGAATGGGTCAAATTTCTCCGATTGGGATGCCCAACTCAAATTGGCCGCCCAAGGTGACGACAAGCTTCTTTACCTTACCGAGGCCTTTCCTCCCGAACCTACTACTAGGTCGACCGCCGCCACTAGGGAAGCATATGAGGCTTACCAAAAGGAGTCCGCCGCAATGAAAAATGTCGTGATATTTGCGATGGAGGCGGACCTCCAAAGGAGAGCCTTTAAAATGGGCAATGCTAATGAGATTTACTCCAAGCTTGTGACAATGTTTTAACAAAGTCCGCGGATCGTCCAATATGAGGCGGCCGCGGCATTCTTTGATCTCGACTTCAAAGAGGGCCAAAAGGTTAGCCCTCATGTGCTCAAACTTATGGAGCATGTCGAGACCTTGAAGATTCAAAAGGTTGAAATCCCCAAAGAACTCATTGTAGATGGGATTCTACACTCCTTGTCCAAAGTGAAAGCGTATGTTCAATTCCGGGTGAATTTTAACATGCAAGACAAGGATGTGTCTCTTGAAGAATTGCACAAGTTACTTGTGCAAGCCGAAAGGGACATGGGGTTAAATGTGAACCCACCCAAGGATGTGCTTAACATAAGCACTAAGAGTAAGGGGAAGTTCAAGAAGAATGGGAGGAAGGGTAAGAAACAAGCTCCCACATTCACCAAAGCTAGGACTTGTGAAGCTAGCACTTCAAAAATCAAGAAGGGTCCTCTTGATAAATGCCATTATTGTAATGGTATGGGATATTGGAAAAGAAATTGTTCCAAATACCTTGGTGATATTAAGGCTGGAAAGATTACTCCAGTAGGTAAATGACTATCCTTTCTTTTATGTTTCTAATTCAACTATGGTATTATGATACAAAGTTGTGATAATGTATCTCCCTTTTTATTGTAAATAGGGCCTCCACCAAGCAAAGACAAGGGAAAGGAAAAGCAAGCATAAGATACCATCAAGAAGCTAGGAATAGCTCTTATGGAGCTTTGCTTTTTATTGTCTTATTTTATTCATGTTATGGATTTTAGAACCTTAAGTTTCCGTGTTTGACATGGAAAGGTATTTTGGATAATGGTTTGTATTTTGGATAATGGTGACTTGGTTTGCAACCCAAGTCACTCGTTTTATCATCTTATCCTTTTGTTCTAAAAATTCATGTTTAAATGCTTACTCTTAGAAACATATAACTTAAAGTGATCTAATAGACAAATATAATGACGGGTTTCATTATATGTCCACATGCTTAAGGCTTGTGTATGATCATTTACAAAGTTACCTTGAGTCTACGAAGTCTCTTAAAGGTATGTCAATCACCAAGTACACATCTAAAACTATTAGTCAATCTATGAGATAGTTCTCCTTATAACTTCAACATCATTATTTGTGTCTCATATGCTATCTTTGAATCTATAGTGTATTTATTCTAAAGATAGAGTGGGAGAAAAATGAGGACACAACACACGAGACAAGAAAAATTTGTGTACTTGTGTAAATGAGATCTACGCAAGGTAGAATGATTTGAATAAAGAGTATATCTATTCACATAGTATACCAAATAGATGAGATCTATGGTCTCAAGTAAGTTCTATATGACTAAAGAGACCAAGTGAAGTAATCATAAGAGCATATTCTTAAGATAACTACACGAGGAGACCAAAAGAAAGTTTTGGAACAAAATGACTAATGTAAAGTCTTAACTAGAGTTTTGACTAAGTTTATGAATTTTTGACCAATAGTTTCAACCTTGAGATTTACTTAAGAGCCTAAATGAATCAATGTAACATCCTAGTAATAAGCGATATTTATCACTTGAAGTTGCAAGGATTGATATACCGATATCTCCAATAGCCAAAGTTTTAAACCACGCAGATGTCATTACTCAACCTTATTATGAAAATGAATTGGTTAAACATCCTTCTAAAAGGGATATTTTGAAGGATGTGTATGAGATATTACTTATATTTAATAAATGACATTGCCACACATCATTATGACATGAGTGTGTTAGAGATTTAAAATCTCTTTCCATAAGGTTAAAATGAGACCTCTTCAAAATAGGAATTTTGAAAGGATATGATGGGAACATATATGGTTTCATCTTAATAACTTTGCAAAGCAACATACATTCCAAAATTTTGAAATGTGTTCAATTGAGTAATCAATTTCGAAACATGTGGAATTAAGTGGGAGTTTACAAATTATCATGTGAAGACATGGGATTTAGTGGGAGCTGTCATCCTCTGAATGTTTACAACTTATTACTCATTAGGAATGACGAGCTAATATCTTCTTTCATAAAGAAGTATTTGAGTTTTCAATTCTGGATGAAAATGGACTATGATGAATACAATTACATCAAGGGATGTTGGATTAGTATTAAGAGATACACATCGTATCAACATTCACATAGGTTATTCATGTAGATGAAAATGGAATCGCCATTAGCAGTCATGGTCGTTCATTGAACCCTATGAACGGTTGATCTCATGATTATTAGTAACTAGTGTTTCCGCCATTAGAATAATCATGTACATGTCCAATTATGAATCATATGCATAAGAGCATGATGATTGATTGGTATGCCATAATAGAAACGTCATGAATTCTCAAGTAGAATCCGATGAGCGATTTCGGTGTTTAACAGAATACTCTATTATGTGTTAAGAGGTTACACATATTATAGAAAGTTCAAACACACGTAAAGATTTATGAAAATCCTAAACTTTTCAAATCAAAAGGAAAAATAAGAGGTTATTGGAAAGATACTTAGTTGAATAAGAAGTTATTCAAAACTAATCCTTCCTAATATGCTAGAACTTGTGAGAAGTGCTAGACCAATCGTCTTGACAAATTGTTGTAAGACTCTACAAAACATATACCTAGTGCATTGTGTGTGGATGGAGTAATTGATCAGTACAAGTTATATCATTCACCACAAATTCGTTCGTTATGTGATAATCGATAAGGAAGTTCTTTCAAGATAAAGAACCAAAACCGAGGTCGGGAACCTTGATGTGTACTTGGTAAGATTCATGCTATGAGAGAGAACATGAATGTAAAGGAAAATGCGATTATAAGAAGTTTGAACACATGGACACATGGCATGTTAAACTTCTATTGCAATCAATAAGTGTTTACACTTACGATATACATCACAAGGTTGTAATATGGTATTAACTACCCGAGTGTGATGTCGACATTTGTCGTTTGAGTTATTATTAACTCACCTTGTACATTGTTATATCCAAACGGGTTGTGGAGACAATTGAACCCCGTTAAAGTGAACATGGATTAACATTGTATTTGCCCATAGTTACTTACATGAGGTGACGTCTCGAAGTGACTAGAGTGTGATGCGATTGATGGCAAGTTCAAGTGCCATAGAGTCATGTGAGATGACTAGTCGATCACATAGGATCATTAGGAACATTTTGTCGGGCCTAATGACCGCTTATAGAGTTCTGGCAAATTTATATAGCCTGGTCGTGGTGAGAGCTGCTATAGTATTCAAATGAGTCGATTCTTTTGACTAAACACTATTCGCCTAAGATGGTATAGTTTCAGATTAACTTTGATTTGTGTTACTACGACCTTCGTAAATGGGGTCAAATGGGCATATTTTGGGTTATGATGGCTGTGGCTAGTCGAAGGGAATGAGTGCGATAGGAAGTGTCCATCCCTAGTCAGGGTTATAACAATATCTCAGGGCCACTCGAAGAGTAATGAACTTGAAATGCGTGGCCACGCTCGGAAGGTATCTATGATAGATAAATCCGGTCAATCAGTTATTCTCCAGATCGAGGAAACCCCTCTCGATATGATCACTTGCAAGTACGACCTGAAAGACACCTTGCATTGAGTGAGAGATAGTAATAGGACAAGAGAATTGGTGACGCACACTTGTCGAGGACAAGTGGGAGATTGTTGGAATATGTGTCCTCCGACAATAATGCGATCACAACTGTTGATCATGATGATCACATGTTTAAGTCTCATTATTAAGAATAGAATTGGGAAGTAATATTTTATTGTCAACTGATCAACATATATCGGTAATGATTGGCTGACTAGAGTTTGACATTGCTGTCATACGACGGTGGGGATCAGTTGATCCCCTAGGTCATACCTATAAGGCAACACTCTTAATTGATCATTTAATTAATCGTATAACGTTGCGAGTTAATTAAATTACTTGAAAATTGACGGACGATTTTGTAGAAAAAATTTACGTATCACATTGAAATTTGATTAAATGAGATACGGTCTGAGTAATCGAATGGTATCATTACTCAGATGAAATTATTGTTTAAGGAAACAATTAAATTTGAATGAATTATTATAAATACAATTTATTGTGATTTAGAATTGGAGAAATATTTTGGTACAAGTAATTATGAATTACTAAGTCGATTTTTGTATATGACGTACTTTATTAATGCGTTGATTTTTAATATGTTAAAAATACATAACAAATTTATGTAACATATGACATGTGACATATTGACAAATTTGACAAAAATAAAATGGGTTCCATTTTATGAGTGTACCGAAATTAAGAGGGGATTAGGCAAAATATTGTGTTGTTTAAATTAGTGGAAAACACAATCATTTGCATTATAGACTAGCCTTGCAACCTATTGCTTATTGTAAAGAACAACACAAGCATGCATTGGCTCCCCAAAATCCCCCCCTTCCACCCGGTTTTTGAGATGGAAAAACCATTATGGTTTTTCATCTTATTTACCTAATAACACACTAAATGTTGTAGTGTATCATTCATTCTTTACTCATCCAAAATAAGAATTCTAGAGAGACAAAAAAGCTCTCTTCTTCTTCTCTCCCAAAACCGAAAATATTAAGTGTTTTATAATATTTTTGGGTCATTTTTCTACAAGATTAATATTGTACTAGTAACTATAATATTAATTTTAATTAAGAGTAAGCTTTGGGTATAAATCTTTGGGAGAGATCCTACACTTGGGTCTTTGTTCATCCAAAAGGGAAAGCTCAAGAACAAGAGAGAAAAGTGATCTCTCTTGTGCCCATATTAACCAAATTTCCAATGTAAGAACAAGTTTCTTCTTTATTTTGTTTAAATGTTTGCATGCATAAGATCATTAGTTAATTTTATGACAAATTAAATTAAAACATATATGAATATGTAAGTATATAGATCTACTTTTCCTTCAGCCTTCTACACCAATATCCATGCTTGAACCTTCAAGGGAAGTCCTATTGATTAATGAGGCTGAAATGTTACAAGAATTAAAAGGGGAGGAGTATATCTATGTTCTCATTGCTAAATACTTGCTTGAATGGCAATAAATGTCCCTTCCTAGTGAGGTTAAAGAATTGGTTGGTTCCTATGAAGATGTATTTCCAAGTAAGATTCCTACTGGCTTGCCTCCTCTTAGAGGCATTGAGCATCAAATTGATTTCATTCTAGGGGATACATTGCCCAACAAAGCCGCTTATAGGGGTGATCCCAAAGCTACTCAAGAACTACAACAACAAATTGGAGAGCTTATGAGAAAGGGCTTTGTGAGAGAGTCTCTTAGTCCATGTGCGGTACCAACCTTGCTAGTGCCAAAGAAAGATGGTTCTTGGAGGATGTGTATGGATAGTAGAGCCATTAACAGCATTACCATCAAGTATAGGGTTCCTATACCTAGGCTTGATGACATCTTATATAAGCTTAGTGGAGCCAAATTGTTCTCAAAAATTGATTTAAGGCAATGTTACCATCAAGTAAGAATTAAAGAGGGTGATTAATGGAAACGGCTTTCAAGACCAAGGATGGGTTGTATGAGTAGATTGTGATGTCCTTTGGTCTTTCTAATGCCCCAAGCACCTTCATGAGGCTCATGACCGAGGTGCTTAGGCTTTACTTAGGAAGATTTGTGGTTGTTTAATTTGATGATATCTTGATCTATAGTCCCGCTAAGGAAGAGCATATCAAACATTTTCAAGTATTGTTTGAAACACTTAGGAGTCACAAGCTATATGGCAAGCTAGAGAAATGTTCTTTTATGCAAAATGAAGTCCATTTCTTGGGGTTCATCATCTCTGACGGTGGCATATTAGTGGACCAAGAGAAGTTTACGGCAATCAAAACATGGGCCATACCAAAGAATATCACGGAAGTGAGGAGTTTCCATGGGCTAGCTTCATTCTATAGGAGGTTCATCAAGTAATTTAGTACCATTATGGCTCCTATCACCGAGTGTATGAAGAAAGGAGAGATCAAGTGTAGTGATAAAGCCGAGAGTGCCTTCAATAACATCAAAGAAATTCTATATGAGTCTCTTATTCTTGCCTTACCCAATTTCAATAAGTTTTTTGAAGTTGAGTGTGATGCTAGTGGGATTGGCATTGGAGCCGTGTTATTGCAAGAACGCAAGCCTATTGCCTACTTTAGTGAGAAATTAAGTGGTGCTAAGCTCAACTATTCCACTTATGATAAGGAACTATTCCATTGTTAGAGCCTTGACTCATTGGAGTCACTGCTTGAAACCAAGGCCCTTTGTACTCCATTCGTATCATGAGGTTCTTAAGTACCAATGGCCAACACAAGCTCAATCATAGGCATTCTAAATGGGTAGAGTTCCTACAATCATTCAACTTTTCAATCAAGTTCATAGAGGGGAAAGATAATGTTGTGGCCGATGCTTTATCAAGAAGGTTCATTATGTTAAGTTACATGGAGCAAAGAGTGCTTGGGTTTGAATACATGATGGAGCTATATGAGGAGGATCCGGATTTCAAAGAGGATTGGAAGCTACTACAATCCAGCCAAATCAAGAAGGGGAGCCATTACTTGGTTCAAAATAGGTTCTTGTTCCTTAAGAATCGATTGTGCATACCTAGACGTCCATATAGAAGCTTATTGGCGAGGGAGGTACACTCAAATGGTCTTGCCGGTCACTTTGGTATCCAAAAGACCTATGATGATACGTCTGTCGTATACCTATCAAAAATAAACTAACTAAACTAAATATATAGCTAGGGAAGTCAGGTAGATCTCCTCAGGGAGGCAAGATATCTGTAGAAGTCCGTCTATTTGGTCACAAATGGGGGGGTTGGTTAAATTGGGTTTCTAAACTAGAAGGTTTAAAGGAAAGAGAAGTAAAGACAAGAGCAGTAAAGGCGGAAAATAGATTTAAACTATCAAATAGAGAAAGGTCATGTCAGGATTTCGGTTCACTACGGTAGTCCAGTGACTCAACTGTGAACAACTTAGACAAATTAATGCGAGATGGATATGGAAAGGTCATTTTGGTCCACTCTCTATCCTAAATTACCACTAACTTAACTTTCATCCTCGCCAGGGTAGTCTACTGTTCATAGTAGGCCTATGGTGACAGAGTCAGAAGCGTGCACTCAACTAAGTCGGTAAAAATACAGTTAAATTGCTATGGTGACAGAGTCTCACAATTAACTCATCTAAACTATTTACTACATCATCACATTTCTACCGTAGATCCCCTAATCACAACATGAATTAGATTTAGCTACTCATATTGTTATTAATACTATCAAAACTAACAGCAGATAAATAACCAGCATTCAACATATTAAAACGATGATTAAATTGCATAAAAAGTAAATTAGGGCAAAAAGTAAATAAAGCAAGTTGAAGAATTAAAGCAAATGAAATGAAGTTTATTATTTAGAAAGGAGAAAGAGATTACAATCATGCGAATCCGGCGTAAAGAACAATCAAATCCAAGCGAAATAAATCCCAAAATAGAGTTACAGTGAAGGAGAGAATAGTACGCAGTCTTGAATGATAGATAAAAGGATAGTAGGAAAAATTAGATGCTAATAACCTAGTAACGTAATGCTTAAATAGAAAAACAACTAAGTCCATAAGCTAAAATAAATTCACGTGCTAATTAAAGCCCACGCCAGCAGAAACCACTCGATCGAGTGGAATAAAACCACTCGATCGAACAAAACTCCATAAAATCTACTCGATCGAGTAGAATAGTTACTCGATCGAGTAACCCCTCTTTACAGCACACTACTTCAAAAATCATCATAGACATCCGACTTTTTCATCAATATGCATCAGATATGCAACTGATGCACAGTTGACACATGTATATCCTTTATGCTTATACATCAGACTTAAGTCATATGTCTATTCAAAAATAGACATCAGTTTTAATTTTATCTGATGCCTATTCCATAAATAGGCATCAGACTTTTACTAAAAACCGATGTCTGTTGCATAAATAGACATCAGTTTTTGGTTAAGTCTGATGTATATTGTTTTATTTTTTTTTTTTTAAAACAAAAATTGGATTTATTACCAAATAACCTACATTCCTTTCATATACAACCAAAAAACCAAATACAAAAAACCATCATCCAAAATTAATAGCAACCAAATACAATTTACATATCTGCAAAGTGCAAAATATTGTATATATATAAACCAAAACCATCACCCACAACACAAACTTATACATTAATATAATAAACATTTAGAATATGATCCGCCGATGAATCACGAACACCACGAACGTCTGTGATTTCATCTTCTGAAAATGATATTCTCTTGAAAAAGCTGCAAGTCAAGAAAATGGTTTATCAAAGAACTAATAAAAACCATACTCCGTATACCATTGATTCATCTTATAATGGGTGTCATACAAAAAGAGAGTAATAAAGAAACATGGTGATATATTTAAGGTGTAAATAACCTCCTAAAAGAAAGCAATCACATAAATTTACAACATCATCATAGTAAAGCATTCACGTATAATTTCACATAAAGAATACGAGTAATTAACTTCAAACACATCAAACACTTACATTAAGTTTCATCCATTGCGGAGAGACTACTTGGAACAGCAAGTTCTTTCAATCCCCAGATTTGCTAGTCTCCCATATGACTGACATAATGTGGTTTGCCACAACGAAATTAAATGAAATTAACAAACAGATAACATACATAGTCGGCCATCAAAACAGTTAACAACCAAAAGGTAAGTTCAAAATAAGGAATTGTTTTATTTTTAGTCCTGAAAAAAGCCTCAGGAAGGTAATAAGTATTGTTGTTCCTGTACAAGGTATAGGATTCCCTAAACTAGACCATTGACATTGTATGAACTAAAAATTCTATGTCAGCTAGTACAACTACTTTGTCAGTCAAGTTTGGTAAGGTCGTTAGGAAATTATCTCACTTTGGTTCAAAACCCATCCAAGGGTCGCAACTGTAACTACTACTAGTCCCCTTTACAAAAAGCATATAGAGTACTAAACTGGGTATATAAAACTATCGCTGATTTTGGTTGCAGTACTAGATGTTTTACTTATTGATTAACTGTTCTTGTTTCAATAAAGATACAATTGGCAAAATACTACTCTGTAAAGCATACTGAATAACAAAGTATATAGACTATATGACAAGAAACAAGTCATAAAACCAATGCAACTATACAAGTAACACAAACCGATGCATAGTGGTCCAAATTCTTAAAACAAGAGGTACTGGAATTAATGAGTCTCATGTTCAAATCTCCATCCTTTTACTATAATATTGTCTTCGCAAAAAATGATACAAGGAACATGAAAAGTAATACACATTACATAAACAAGACAAGGCCAGTGACATGATTAACTTGACATTGAGGATTATACTAACCTGAATTTTGCCGTGCGTCTGTGTGGGCATGTGGGGTTTGCTGAGTCCAGTATATCACAAGTATACTTCTTTTTACCAGACAGAAGCAAGTCTTGTGTACAAATGATTTCACTTGTGTTCCTTTATGAGTTGGTAAGTATAAACCTTCCAGCCAAGCTTCAACTGTGTACTCTACACGTTTTAAGCCAAGCTCAGACTCCCAAACTAACCGGAAATTAAGCTCAAATCGACTTATTATTACAAATCTGAAGCATCAAGGTAACAAGTATTTCCTTGAATGAATTAACTAACATCAAAAACCATCTTAAACACAAATAAATCCATTTCCTGAGTTCATCACTCAAAAACTAACCTCAAATTCACACCCAAATCCATTAAAGTTAGGGTTTACTTCCCCCAAAATTCAATTATTTCATCAAATCATAATCAAATAATAAAACACAAGATAAAATTAATGGAATAGTAAATCTAATCAGTAACCAAGATCAACAAACAAATTGAAAAAAGAAATTGAAAAAATGATAACAATTCAGCAGGAAATGAATGAAAATAGAACCAACCGGCGACTAATAGCATGATAAAATCAATTAAACTCAGAAATTAGGGTTTATAATTTGGGGAAAACTAATACGATACCTTGCAATCGAAATTCAACAACAAATACTAAACAATTACTGAGAGATATCAAAAAATGTTTCCACAAACATAAATATTAAAACCCTAACTAATGGATTTCCCTCAATACAACTTAAAACTAAAATTAAGGAAGTATAAGAATAGAGAGTTGTACCCATTACATTATTGGTGGTCACCTATGGCGGCACGACAGTGGCTAAAGCGAGACTCTCAACGGCGTACATGGACGAACAACGGGAGGGCGACATTGTGGTTGCTTCATTCTTTGATTTTGGATAATTGAGGAATATGAGGCATGTGTATGTGAAAACATCAGTGTTTGGGAAAAATAAGGAATTAGGGTTGGTTTGAAATTTGGGGGAAATATGAAGGAGAGAGAAGCGGGGTATAGGATAAGAGGGAGGACTTAATTAAGATAAGGTGAGCAATGTGAATGTGCAGTGGTGCTGGTGCTTTGAAATCTATTTTTGGGAATTAATAGACATCAGTCTTTAGATGTCTGATGTGCTTTAAATGTGCGTTTAATAGACATCGGTTTTTTAAAACACAGATGTATACTTATATGTATAGGCATCGGTTTTTTAAAAATATCTGATGTCTATCATTATACATCAGTTTTTTTAAAATATTTGATGTCTATTAAGTGATGTCTATATTAATTTTTGTAGTGGTGGCACTTCTAGATCGAGTAGAAATGCACTCGATCGACCAACCAAGGATGTAGAAACCACTCGATCGGGTAACAAAACCACTCGATCGAGTCTTATGTCTTCAATTCAGCTCAAATCCATGCCCGACTTCCTCGTAAATCATGCCTTCACGCCTTCCAATGCAGTATCTTACTCTAGAAAATCCCGTCTCCTCTACATGCATGCAAAAAGGACGAAAAAGGGTACGATTCCACTACTTTCGCGTTCATTTCTGCAAAACGGACAAAACGAACCAAAGTAGCCAATTCGGGGCATAATACTATATAAACAGTACAAAAATGCATAGAAGTACGTGCTAAAGTAGGCTAAAAAGGCTATACAATATGCACGTATCAAATCTCCCCAAACCGAACCTTTACTCGTCCTTGAGTAAACTAAAATGCAACTAATGGAACGGAAATGAAAACTCAGAGCTAGCTTAACTTGTCTACTTGAACCAATTTAATGCAACAAAAAACTAACAGTTATAGCTAAGCAGTCAATATGCAAACGAGTTATAAGCTGTTCAGAAACATAGCCAACCTATCAACCTTGCAAGACCAACAAAATCGGAATCTCTCGTGGTCACTCTTCTCTCATGAAGCAAAGGGTGAATGTTATATGTAAAAGAGAGAAGGAAAGACAGTCACTCACCTAACTGCGACCTACATAGCATGCATGCAAGAAAAATAAAAGACAATTCAATTACTAACGCACACATTCCAACCAATAATGTCCGTCACAGCCGAGGGCTTACAAATAATATGGGAATAGTTAGGTTCAGGTGAGAAAAGGCAAAACAAGTTATGGTAATGTGGAGGTGAAAGCGTCAAGCTAGTTCCTAAACAGGACCATATAAGACCATCCGAATCTCAACTGACTGAAAAATAGAATACAAGTGCCCTTCATTTGGCACACAGCTCACTAAACTCAAACACAATCTCCTCAAAAATATTGAATAAGAATGGAGGAGTTAGACGGTCACAAACTTTCCTTTTTTAAACACCGTCTAAATGAATCAAAACAAACAAATGAAACTCTTTTTTCTTCTTCTTCTTTTTCTTTTTCACGTGAATCAGCTTTCCTTTTTTTTCATTTTTCATTTTTTTTTTCATTTTTTCATTTTCTTTCTTTCACGTTTTCTACTTTTTCAATTCTCTTTTTTTTTTTTTCTTTTTCAATTTCCCCCTTCTCTATTTACACCAACTCCATACAAATAAATACGAGCCAAACTACAGACGGAAAAATCATACCACAAAAGACATACTAAACTAGCTTGACTGGGCAGGCTCAGTTTGGGATGTAGCTAATGGGTCAAAAAGGCAAGATTTGCAAGCACCTCCCTGCGTGTGACACCAACCACAAACCCGAATGTGTGCATTTGACAAGAAATTGAATGTCATAAAAGTGCAAAAACGATGAACATGCTATGCAAGGAGTACTACTTTCAATTCCTAATGAACCAGTCATGAATGTCACCAGTTATGGGCTCTAAAACTCAGAATTTATGGAGTAGTTTGCCAATTTATCAGGTCAAGTCTAAACAGTCAGCTATATTTGAACAGAAACTCGTAGATTATGCGTATGACAAAGTTAATAACTATCAACAGAAGTGCAAGGCTCAAGTAAAAATGACAAGTTATAGTGCATTTTTATCACGGAAATCTACCGTTCCGACTCAACCTATACTTTAAACGTGAATATTTTTGAATTTTTGAAATTTCTAATTTTTTTTTTTTGATTTTTTTTAATTAAATAAAGAAACAATGCAAGCTGAAATAAATAAACGTGAATGCAAAACAAATGCAAATACAGACTCAAAAGGATGCAATACCCTCCCCAAACCAAAACGGACAACGCCCTTGTTGTCCTCCAGCATACACCAGCAGATATATACAGGGGAATGGGAATATACAACCAATAAAGAATAAAAACAATAAAATAAAAAGGAGACAAAAATAAAAGAGTAAGATGTACATACAAAACACGAACTTCCCCAAACCAGCCAAAAAACTGGGGAAGTGAGTAGACCAGTAGCTACTCATCAGCCTCCTCATCACGGATGTCCTCCACCCTGAACTTCGGATTCTCCTCCTCCTCTGCTCAGCTCGAGCTCTCTTCGCTGCCACCTCTGGGTCCTCGTCCTCCTCCTCAGCAGAC
Organism: Silene latifolia; assembly: GCF_048544455.1. Lineage (NCBI taxonomy): Eukaryota > Viridiplantae > Streptophyta > Magnoliopsida > Caryophyllales > Caryophyllaceae > Silene > Silene latifolia. The sequence goes on from NC_133538.1 coordinate 453,563,404, forward strand.
TCCGGGTACCACTCAGCTAGGTACCGGTAAAAGGAAGGGTGTGGCCAACCCTATGGGATCGGACGGTGTCGCCTCAAGTGGTACTCGTATAGTGGGTGCAAGGTAAGAGCTAAGTCCCTCTCCATACGAGCATTTCTCTCTGCAATCTCAAGCAACAAACCATCACGGCGCCCTTCGTCCATGACCGCGGACGCCACAAAGGGTGGAGGTGGTACGAAAGTAGCCGGTAGGACCGGCTATGCCTGTGTGTGGTCAGTGGGTGCAGGAGTAGGAGTAGGGGTAGGGGTCAGGATGGGAGTAGCCGTGGAAGGCTGGGCACTCCCAGAAGGTGTAGACCCCTCTCCAGTCTCAAGTATACGCCGCTTCTTGGTGGCGGGTAAAGTGGGAGGTGGTCGGAGTGGAAGGTGGTAGTCCGGTGGAGGTGGTAGTCGGTCGCCCCTAGCGATAGTAGACGAAGGGCCTAGACGGGGGAGAGTGTCACAAGGCAGGTCGACAGACAAAGAACCGTCTATCTTCCATGTCTGGTAGTCTGTGGTCAGCCAATGCTGAGAAAGCATGGCATCCAGACTCAGATACCTCTCTCCCTCGAGGTACTGCAAGTCACGAGGCCAGACGGGGAAAAGGGAACGGGCAAGAATGGTGGCTATGCCACCGCAGGTAATAGATCCCGTCTCCTTCAACCCCTGGGCCTGAAAGTACTGGGCGGTCAGATAGGCATTGTTGAGGGTAAAAGGACCCTCACAGTCAATGTTCAGGTAACCGCCCAAGTTGGAGAGCTCGGTGTTGGTGATGTTGTTCGGCTCCTTTCGACCAAAAATGGTGCTCCCCATCAATCTAAGAGAGTAACGGGCAGGGAAAGGGACCTGTGCGAGCTTTCGCTCGGGAAAGGTGGTTTGGGCCAAGGTCCGCCAAAGGTGACGAATGACCCTTCTAGGGGCGGTAACGTCGCCCATAGAGGAAAGGCCAAGTCTGTGACCAAACTCCTCCAAAGTCATCGGAAAAGTCTGGTTGAACAACCGGAAAGACATAGAAGAACTAGTAGGGGCAGCATCGTGTGCCCCGGAGGAGAAGGTGAAGGAGTTGAGGAACTCAAGACTCAGCTCCAGAAAGGTACGGCCACTCATAGTGATGAGTCCGGCCATCCCCGTGCCCCGTAGAAGCTCACAAACTTACTCGTAGATGTCGAGTCTCTCAAGTGCCGGTTTATCTAAAAACCGGGAAAGTACAAACTCACAACCTAGGAGGTGATAAAACCTCTTACGATGTACACCGTTAATAAAAATTACCTGCAGGTAGTCTGGGTGAGAGTCGAGGGAGTTATCCCCTCGAACAGTGACCGTGCCAGAAGGAGAAGCAGCTGAAGTGGAGGGAGCAGCAGAAGTAGAGGTAGCAGGAGCTGGTGTAGAACGGGAACATCCACGACCTCGGCCCCGGCCTCTAGAACCCGAAGTAGAAGCCCGTCCAGTGACGGTGCGAGGAACTAGGGCCGCTCTAAAGGCAGCTGCAACTGCAGGTGAGTCCGCTACAGGTGTGCTCACCTTGGCTGGAGTAGAGGTTGTGGCTTCTGTGGCTACCACTGACGAAGAAAGACTAGCAGCAGTGCTAGTAGTAGTGGTGGCCGTAACTGAAGTGGCAGCCGAAACAGAGCTAGCGACGTGCTAGGCAAGCGTAAAAAACGATCTGGCGGTGAAACTAAGAACACGGGGGCTGCGGTACTAACAGAAGTGGAGGCGGTGGTAACAGCAGGGACCACCGTCTCAGGTAAGGATGGACTAGAGATCTGGCTAGTAGAGGGCAGTGAGCTAGAATCCATCCTGTAAACTAAGGGCAAGGGAATTTGATAAAAAAGAGCATGAAAATAGCGTGATAATCGGCCTGAAAACAACAGGAAACTCCCCTAACCAGTCGAAAAATTCGACTTACAGCACAAAATTCTCAAATTTCCTCAAAAATTTCGAATAGAGACATGTAAACAGCGATAGGGGACGGGGTAGCAAGCATCAACAGCTGCAACTAAACAACAATTGAAGTTGACTAAGCAAATTACAACAGCAAAAACCAAGATTACAGTCGAATATTTATTTGTCATCAATTCAACCCGTCGCAAATTTCTCGCATAATTCGAATTAAACATGTAAGAAACAATGAGGCATGGGAATTAAGCATCAAGTAAGGTAAATTAAGCATGGAATCGAAATTATAATCGAAAATTTCGACCCAAAACGGAATTGGAAACCTTAATTCCTAATACACTTCATGAAATACAAAATAAATGAAATTTAAATGCTTAGAAGTATAAGGCTCACTTACTTGATAAGAATAAACCTACAAACTGCAATTAAACGACAAACAACAAGCAGAAATTTGCGATTTTTTTCGAAAAACCGCAAACCCTAAAATCCCTAATAAACGGAGTAAAATGGCGAAAATCAGAGGGAAAGTAGAGGGATTTTGACGATTAATTAGCAAGCAACAAGATGTAGGTGACAGATTTGGCAAAAGGACAAGAAATATGGAGGATTTGGGGTGTTCTTTGATCGCAATTAGGAAGGGGGCAACGAAAAATATGGGGTAAAATGAAATAAGAAACAAAATTAAGGAAGTTAAGGAAAAACTCCCTGCGTCTCTTGCGATTTCACTCGGTCGAGTGGTTTAGAACTACTCGATCGAGGACTCTGTGGATCCATCTACTCGATCGAGTAGAATTTTACTCGATCGAGAACTCCCTATTTCTGCTTTACTCGATCGACTGATATGGCGTTACTCGATCGAACAGAATCAACTCGATCGAGTACAAAAAGTACTCGATCGAGCTCTTTTTCTCGTGTAAGCTCTTGAATTCGTCATTCTTCCTTTATATTTGCGTAAATTTCCCCAAACCTGCATAGAAACACTTGCAAAAATATCCCAAAGTACCAAATATGCAAAGTAACAGTCTATAGTCTTTATCTACGCTAAAAATTGTCTAAATTCTAATTGTCTTAATTAAAAGCAATAAAAGAAATTCAACGGAAATTCAAAAATTGTTTATACAAGATGGTACACGGGGCATTTCCCCGCTCACTTCCCAGAGCAATTCAGTAGCCCTCAGAGGGCTCCTGACTAGAAGACGTCACCTCAGCAACATTGATCGTCCTCTTCAGCTTCCATGAGCTTGAACTTGAATCATTAGGGGGGGAATAGTTCACATCCACATATGCGCGAACTTTTCTCACCATTGCTCCTTTCTCACCGGCTGTAACACCGTCACTCCCACTTTGACTGACATCAATTGCACAATGCCCTTTGACAGCTCCTTCATTGCTTTCATCTGTACCTGCAGCAAGGAAAACCGACGAACTTTCCTCCTTTTTGCTCTCAATCTGAAGCGGAGGGGTAACAATAGCAACACAATGCTCCAAATTTTCATTTGGGGTGTCAATAATGGGGTTAATAGAAGAGAGGGCATTGCAAGGCTGAACTTGTATAGGAGCCCTCCAGAACTTAGACTGATGGAATATCAGCTCCTCGTCCCCAACCTGAAAAGTCAATGTCTTGCCCCCGGCGTCGATTACTGCACGGGCAGTAGATAGGAATGATCTCCCTAAAATAATAGGGGTATGTGCATCTTCGGGGATGTCAAGTACAACGAAATCAACGGGAATAAAGAACCTCCCGATCTTAACAGGTACGTCTTCTATTACACCTAGTGGCCGTGATATACTACGGTCGGCCATCTGAACAGTCATGTTGGTGCAATTAAACTTTGTCAAACCAAGTCTATTAGCTAGAGACAGTGGTAAGACACTCATGCTAGCGCCAAGATCGCATAACGCGTTATCAATCAAATGGGTACCAATATGACACGGAATCGAAAAACTACCCGGGTCTGACTGTTTGGGAGGTAACGTATTCTGAACTAGGGCCGTCCCTACCTCAGTCAAGGCTACCGTCTCATTATCACTAATATGCCTCTTACGCGATAAAATTTCTTTCATAAATTTAAGGTAAGACGGTACCTGTGTCAGCAGTTTGGCGAATGGTACAGTGACCTGCAAGCTTCTCAGGATTTCGGTAAATTTGCCGAATTGTTGAATAGCTTTAGTATTCTGCAGACGCCTCGGGAACGGAACCGTGATGGGTATCTCGAGTCCCTTGTTTCTCTCTTCCAACGTGTCAGCCGGATCAAACTCTGTATCCTTTGGACGCTTCTTTCCTCTCGAACGAGGTCTTTCAGGTGATTTCTCACTTAATCGAGCACTAGCGGGCTCTCGATCAAGCTGTCCGTTGTCCATACTACTCAATCGACCAAAATTCCCATTCGATCGAGTAGTTTCCTCAACAGCGTCACTCAATCGAGTAGAAATTTCACTCAATCGAGCAGTTGGCTTTTTCTGTTCACTCGATCGAGTAGAAATTCCACTCGATCGAGTACTTTCTTCATCAAATCTACTCGATCGACCTCCAGAAACTAGTCGATCGAGTACCTTCTTAGCCGTCAGCTCATTTCCTTTGACAGAACACTGTTCATCAGCTATCATTTCCTTCCTCGGGTCTGATTTCAACACTTCCGATCCCCCATATGAACGACCGCTTCTCAAATTAATTAAATTTACCGTCTCATGTGGATTTTTATCAGTTTGTGACGGTAAATGACCCAGTTTCCTTGCAGATTGGTTCGCGGCTAATTGGGCAACTTGAGTTTCAAGTGCCTTGATGGATGCATCTTTCTGTTGATCACTCAACTGCCACTGCTTTGTAACAGATTAGAGCATAGTCTTAAGCTCACCAATCTCACTCACCCCTCCAGAAGATGATGCTCCGTGATTGAGAGGAGGGAAGGAAGGGGCTTCTGAAAGCCTTGTTGATTCTTATGTGGAGGAACATACGGCTGCTGCTGGTGCGGAGGAGGGGTAGTATTGAGCACATTTTGACTAGTCCACCTCAAATTGGGATGGACTGCCCCTTGGCTGTTGTAATAGGAACCCCCTCCTTGCCTATATTGTTGAAAGGCAAGGACTTGTTCCTTATCCATAAGACAGCCAACAGCAGTGTGACCATCATTGCTCTCACACATCTCACATGTGAGGTCTCCCCTCTAGTAAGCATATGGACCGTCTGAGGCTCCCTAGCAGAATGTAACTCCAACTTGTCAAATCTAGCATTCATGACTTCCAGCTGAGCCACATCCTGCTTATCGTCTGCATGAACTATTCTAATACCATCCCTCGGGTTTCCATACTCAGCACTGTGATTCGCCATCTCTTCAATAAGGGCCCATCCCTTATCATCGTCGGTGTTTTCCAGGAATCTCCCATTAGATGACGCATCAAGTATGGCTCTGTGGTCATCGTACAACCCATTGTAGAACTGGTTAGATAGAAACCATGGGTCAAAACCATGGTGAGGAATAGACCTCACCAATTTCTTGAATCGGGACCATGCCTCATATAAAGTCTCATCGGGAGCCTGCTTGAAACTGGTAATCTTGGCCCTCAGCTAATTGGTGCGCTGTGGAGGGAAATATCTCTTGTAAAAGGCAAGAGCAAGAGACTCCCAATCTGTAACTCCTGCAGTTGTGCGGTCTAAATCAGTCAGCTACTCCCTGGCTGAGTCGGTCAAAGAGAAAGGAAACAAAACCTCCTTAATCTTGTCTTGAGTTACTCCCTTTGTGGCGGGGATAGTAGAACAGTAATCTTTAAAGACCTCCATGTGCTTCCTCGGGTCTTCACCTGCCACACCTCTATAGATATTTCTTTCCACCAGATTGATGTAGGAAGGACAGATGTCGAATGTATTCCCATCCTCAGTCTGGAGATTGAAACCCTTTGGAATTGAGGATGCTTTAGGCACCGAGTGACTGGAAAGTTTTGGCATCTTTACTTGTTGATCGGCAGAAATAGGAATGTCTTCTACTAAAGACTGGTCTTCTGCGAAAAGAAAATGATGTAGCTCTGGCTCGAAAGTACTCAAGTCTTCCTTTCGTGATTTTCTCTGCAGACGGAGTCTATGCCTGAATAGTCTCTCTGGCTCTGAATCAGCTGAACCTAACTCAAACCTGTCTGACCTGGGCATAAACAACACTGAAAGAAAATAAATAAGAACTGCCTCAAGGAAAAAAATTCCCTGAGACGGATGAAATAAATGAAACAAAGACAGATAGGGCAATTGCCTCCCCGGCAACGACGGCAAAATTTGATACGTCTGTCGTATACCTATCAAAAATAAACTAACCAAACTAGCTATATAGCTAGGGAAGTCAGGTTGATCTCCTCAGGGAGGCAAGATATCTATAGAAGTCCGTCTATTTGGTCACAAATGGGGGGGGGGGGTGTTTAAATTGGGTTCTAAACTAGAAGGTTTAAAGGAAAGAGAAGTAAAGACAAGAGCAGTAAAGGCGGAAAATAGATTTAAACTATCAAATAGAGAAAGGTCATGTCAGGATTTCGGTTCACTACGGTAGTCCAGTGACTCAACTGTGAACAACTTAGACAAATTAATGCGAGACGGATATGGAAAGGTCCTTTCGGTCCCTCTCTATCCTAAATTACCACTAACTTAACTTTCATCCTCGTCAGGGTAGTCTACTGTTTATAGCAGGCCTATTTAGTCCAATCTTTCGATCTAGGATTAATTTTAGCCAGATTAAAGGGATGACTCAGAAGCGTGCACTCAACTAAGTTGGTAAAAATACAGTTAAATTGCTATGGTGACAGAGTCTCACAATCAACTCATCTAAACTATTTACTACATCATCACATTTCTACTGTAGATCCCCTAATCCCAACATGAATTAGATTTAGCTACTCATATTACTATTAATACTATCAAAACTAACATCAGATAAATAACCAGTATTCAACATATTAAAACGATGATTAAATTGCATAAAAAGTAAATTAGGGCAAAAAGTAAATAAAGCAAGACGAAGAATTAAAGCAAATGAAATGAAATTTATTATTTAGAAAGGAGAAAGAGATTACAATCGTGCGAATCTGGCGTAAAGAAGAATCAAATCCGAGCGAAATAAATCACAAAATAGAGTTACAGTGAAGGAGAGAATAGTATGCAGTCTTGAATGATGGATAAAAGGATAGTAGGAAAAATTAGATGCTAATAACCTAGTAACATAATGCTTAAATAGAAAAACAACTAAGTCCATAAGCTAAAATAAATTCACGGGCTAATTAAAGCCCACGCCAGCAGAAACCACTCGATCGAGTGGAATAAAACCACTCGATCGAACAAAACTACATAAAATCTAATCGATCGAGTAACCCCTCTTTACAGCACTTCTGGATCGTGTAGAAAAGCACTCGATCGACCAACCAAGGATGTAGAAACCACTCGATCGAGTAACAAAACCACTCGATCGAGTCTTCTATCTTCAATTCAGCTCAAATCCATGCCCGACTGCCTCGTAAAACCGTGCCTTCACGCTTCCCAATGCAGTATCTCACTCTGGAAAATCACGTCTCCTCTAAATGCATGCAAAAAGGACGAAAAAGGGTACGATTCCACTACTTTTGCGTTTATTTCTACAAAACGAACCAAAGTAGCCAATTCGGGGCATAATACTATATAAATAGAACAAAAATGCATAGAAATAGGTGCTAAAATAGGCTAATAAGGCTATACAATATGCACGTATCATATGACATACTCCAAGAGCAATTATATTGGCCTAAGATGCTTGGGGATGTCCAAGATGTGATCAAGAGGTGTGCTCCTTGTTAACAATCCAAGTCCTACTTCCAAACGGGTCCCTACACCCCTCTACTTGTCCCTAACAAACCATGGGAGCACATGAGCATGGATTTCATTGTTGATTTGCCAAGAACTCAATGGGAAAAGGATTCTATCATGGTTGTTGTTGATAGGTTTTGCAAGATGGCTCATTTCATTACTTGTAAGAAAACGGAAGATGCCACTAGTGTGGCCAAGTTATACTTCAAAGAGGCGGTCAAGATCCATGGTGTTCCTAAGTCCATTGTTTCATATATAGATTCAATGTTCATAAATCACTTTTGGAGGACATTATGGAAGCCACTCAAGACAAGGCTCTTATTTAGCACCTCCCATCACCCTCAAATCGATGGCCAAATCGAGGTGACTAACAAAACACTAGGGAGGATTCTAAGGTGCAAGGACTCTAAGTCATTGACGGATTGGGACCTCAAACTAGCTCAAGCCGAGTTTACATTCGATACAGCTCCTTCTACATGCACAGGTAAGTCCCCATTTGAAATTGTTTATGGTTCCAATCCTCTAATGCCTACTTATTTCGCCCCTATCAAGAGTAGTTCCATTGATTATGATGCAAAGTAAAGGGTGGAACAAATGCTCCATATCCATGATCAAGTGAAGAGGCAAATTGAGAAGTCCAATGAAGCTTGCAAAGCTCCTTCCAAAGGCCATAAGCAAGCTAAGAGTTTTGAACCTAGAGATCTTGTTTGGATACATTTAAGGAAAGATAGGTTCCCTCAAAAGAGGAAAAACAAGCTCATGCCAAGCGCCGATGGTCCATTTGAAGTTATTGAAAAGATTGGGTCCAATGCTTACAAGATTAATCTTCCTAGAGAATATGGAGTCCATGGCACTTTCAATATTAGAGACTTGAGTCATTATTATGATTAAAATGATGAAGATTTCGAGGCAAATCCTCTTCAAGAAGGGGAGATTGAAGAAAATCACGCACCATCAAACAATTGGCCTTCACCCGGTTTTGGACATTCTTCAAATTTGAGGTCCAACTCAAAATCCGTCTTAAGAATTTATGGCATGTAATGGCCTAGGACCCTTCTATGATGAATTTAGAGCATTTTTGTCTAGGGACTTTTGTTTTGAAAAGGTACCTATCATAATCTAAAGGAAGCAACAAACCGGGTGGTCCTTGAGGAGAACGGTTTGTAAGAGAAGGTACAAGGGTGACTTTGAAGTAACTTTTAACCTTCCTAAACTATCCAGGATAACTCCAAAGGTCCGTTTTACTGCTCTATGGCTCTTATTCTTAGCTTGGCCGGTTCTTGTGAGGTCTCCAAGGAGCTTACTTTATCTTAAATAATGATTGTCTCATTATTTTACTTTTGCTTGTTTTTAGTTTAAGTTTTTCAACTTGTATAAGGTCCTTGGGAACAGCTTTTGGACCGTTTATTGAGACCTCTATGAGCTCTTAGATGTGTGTTTTAATGTAGGGTGGAGATTGTATTGCTTGGCTTATAAAAGCAAAGCCAACCCTATGTAATTTGTAGATTTGATGAATTATAAACACAAGTTGAAGCATTGCTTTCTTCTTAATTCTTCTTTGCTTAGTGCTTGAAGAGACTCCTTTGCTTAGTGCTTAGGGTTGGGTGAACCCTTTGCCTAGTGCTTGGGTTAATCCTTAGGCTTAATCTGTTGCTTTGTGTTTGGATTAAGTCTAATCTTTCACTCAATTCCAATTATTAAACCGTCCAAATTTCAATCCATGTTTGCATCATTTTCGTGTGATTTATTCAAGTATTGATTTTTAGTTTAATCTTCATTCTGAAAGATCATAGATCCATATTAGACTCTCTAATAAAATTAATTTATCTCATAAATTGTCATTTAGAAGATCTATGTAACATGCATGCTAATATGAAAGCATAAAAAGAAAGTATAAGGAAAAACAATTCCCTTACATTGAATTTGTGGTAAAAAGGGCACAAACTAGTTCACCTTACTAGCTTGTTCTTGAGCTTAAACCAAATGGAAGATCCTCCTTGAAAATCTTCAACTAGAAGATCTCCTTCTTGTTGCACCCAAGAACTAACCCAAAATAATAACAAGTATTGACTAGTAATTTGTTAATTTTATACCCTTGATAATATTGTAACTTTACTAACTTTCTTAGTAAATATTAATGTATGTATACTAAAAACTTAGTAGTGATTAATAATTATTTTAGAGAGATGAATAAAAATTGTTCACATGCAAATAGGTAGAGTGAAGAAGTGAGGTAGTGTAAATTGTGAACAATAGATGGAGTATATAGGAAGGGAAGTGGCGGGTGGAGGTGGAGTGAGGGAGTGGAGAAATTTTGTCTTATGTTTTTATCTTACATCACATGTAAACTCTTACATAAGATAAATTATGGTAGTATACAAACAAGGTGAAATGATTATGTGAGTAATCATCCACTAGTCTTATTTTACACGGTCCACTTGACCATTTACGGGTCCATGTTGGTTCTTATATTTGTCGCACAAATCCGTGTAATTTTTATTTTAAACATCGTATCATGTTTAAATACTTCCATAATTAATTCGTCCAATTCACTCCGTAAATATACGTGTACCACTACACATATTATTTACGTACTAATATTAATCACATTAATCAATTAGTACAATTTTAGTAAATTAACAGTTAATTAACTAAAACCCGTTTCCCAAAACTTATTATTTAATTATCGCATAATTAAATAATAACTGCCGCTCCTCGAGTTCGCAACTCGAAATCTCTCTAAAAATAATCGACTAACTTTTTAGTCTACAAACCAAGGGACTAAATAAATTGTATCTCATACAATTAATTACTTGTCTATTGGGGTTCGTTCTTTTAGGTGTGACCGAAAGGGATCAGTTGATCACCGACGTGTCACGACAATAACGTCAAACTCTAGTCAGCTAACCGTTATCGATTTACGTTAATCAACTGACGAGGATCAAATAAATAAATATCTGATGATATTCCATTAATGAGATTTAATATGTTAACGCACTATTGTGGAGGACACTAACTCCAACACATTCTTCATAACTTCAACCACCAAAAACTCTCTAAAATTCTTTCAAAAACTCCATTGTTGCCCATTTTTCAAAGCATTCAAGTTTACTACTCCATTACTCTTCCTTACTCATAACTAATTAAGCAAAGTACGTGATTTTCTCTTTCCTCTAATTTTCCCCAATTTGATTTTGTTAAGATCTACTTTAATCTCTGTAAATTTTACCAATTATTTGCATGTTTTTGTTTAATTCATGGTAGTAGTAATTTTTCTATGCCATTGTTGATGTCAAATATGATAATTTCATGTTGAATTTTTCCCCAAATTGATGAATACCGAAAATTTAGGGTTCTTAAGGTAATAATTTGATTTTTGTGTTTGTTACTTGGTTTAATTGACCAATAAAAGCTTAAACTTTGTTGTTAAGTTATAGATCTTGTCTTACTTTTGAAATTTTGTCTTAAAAATTTGTCTTGAATTTTACAAAAATAGGGTGTTCATGCCTAAATTTTGATCTTTCATGTATAAAACTTGGTTTAATTATGTTATAAAACTACCATCTTTGTTAGTAATGTGATATATTGTCTCAAAACGAAAATTTCGTCCAAAAACATAACCCAAATTTTCGAAATCTACACATTATATATGACAAATTTTGATTTTCACCCTTACAACATTGTTTAATTTCTTCATAATTATTCAAACCTTGTTAATAATGCCATGTGAAGCCTTAAAGTAGAGAAAGTGTCTTAAAATTTTCTTCAAAGTTAATGGGTAGTATGCATACCCGGATTTTGAATTTCACCCTTAGTATGCATACCTAGTTTCTCGTACCATTTGGAGCCAAGTAAGTAATTTGGTCTCCCACAATTATTTTTAAAACTCGTCATATTTAGATTGGCTACTTCTCAACACGGCAATAGTGTCTCTAATGCACCGACAGACTGGTCGATGCATTTCGCTATTACTTGTTGGTGGATTTGGAGATGGCGAAATAATGTTGTTTTTGGTCGAGATGAAAATAACCCTATCGATCCTCGCGCCTTATTATTTCAACAATTTGCTTCCTCAAAGCAAGCTTTCGATAAATTTTTGTTGTTTATCACGCAACATGGTCTAGGAAGAAGCGAGGTCTTTATTAGGTGGCATCCTCCGCCTCATGGTCGGATTCTACTTAATACTGATGGAGCATCTAAAGGCAACCCAGGTCCATCTGGTTGCGGAGGGATATTCCGCGATGAGACAGGTAATTTTATAGAAGCTTTTTATTTCTCGTTTGGGTTTTGTTCCTCGATGAGGGCGGAATTGCAAGCGTTCGAAGCAGGACTCGAAAGAGCTCGACATATTTAGATTGATAGACTTCTTGTCCATATGGAAAATTCTCCGTGCATCAAACTTATAAAGGAAGAACAGTTAGTGAGTAATAACCTTCGCTCTTTTGTTATAAAATGCAAAAATCTCATATCCGACAATAGGTGGAAAGTGGAATTGAAGCATTGTTACAGGGAAGCTAACAGAGTGGCGGATGGGCTTGCAAATCAAGGAGTAGGCTCGAGTCTCACTAAGATTATTGTGGATCACCCATCGGCTGAGCTTCGCACTATTTTACGTGAGGATATTCTAGGGGTGACTATTCCACGTGTAATAGCTAATTAGTTTCTTTTCTCTTCGGGGCTTGCCCCTCATTTTGCACAAAAAAAAATGATGCATTGTATTGTCTTAAGAGTAGACACTTTCTCTCAAGAATCCCCCAATTTTCGAGATATAATATGGTATTCCAGAAAATATGATGTTTGTACTTCATTCTTGATGATAACTAGAACTAGTGTATGATTCTTAAATGGGTTCAAAGGCGTGGTTTAAATTTTTGTAAAACCTCATTTTTCCGGAAAATTTGTGTTTTGAGTGGATTTTTGGTTGATTAAAACACAAAGAAAACCATGTCAAATTTTCTTACAAGTTATTACTAATCAATTAAGAGTGTTGGGGAAATTCCTAATCAATTCCAAATTGTCATAATCCTCATCCTTCCTATTCGGTATCTGTTTTATGAATCGGTTTTATTTGAAGCATGTCAAGGAACACAAGAAGCAACAGTGGAAGGTGGTGATTGATTCGTTGTTCACTCAATCAAACACATTTATAATCTCAACAAACTACCTAGTATAGCATGACAAGTCGAGGTCGAACCCAAAGGACGGGGGTATTCGAATCATTCAATCAAGTAGTAGTTGTGCTAAGGTTGTCACGATTAAATTGGGTTTGTAATCTAAAGTAATGAAAAGCAATAAATAGCAAGAAAGGTGAAAACAAGCAAGGAAAATAAAGATGTAAAGAAATGATAAAAGGCACTAGAGTGTCATAGGGTCATAGAGGAAATCATGGTAGATCACATAAATGAGTCAAATAGAGGGTTAGAATCGAGTTGGTTTAGATCTTACGGTTCCTAGGTCGATTTCGGTTTCCGGAGTCGAGTTGGTTTATATCTTATGACTCCTAGGCCGACTTGAGTCTCCCTATTCAATATCATGCATGGTCTAACAATCCTTGAGTTGGTTTACGTCTTACAAGGCTTATTAAAAAGGTAAAGAATCATGCTAGGTTGTCAATTAAGCATTTCATAAAACATAACATGTGCATAAGTAGAAACCGCAACAAATAATCATTCATATGAACTGATTAAGCATGGATCTATCCCATAATTACTCCCCTATTCCCCCACTTACCCTAGTTGGAAAAATACTCACTACACATCATGATTATCAGCTAACAATGGTGTCAAACATCTTAACACAAATAAACATGATGATTAAGCAATGTAATAAACAAATGATTAACAAAAGAGATAAAGAGAGATTAAAAAGTAATACCAACAAAGAAATAAAGGAGAAGCCTTGAATAAAGATGAAGACTTATCACTAATCTTCAAGCATAAACCCAAGAGATTCAAGACTAAACTAATTAAGAAGTATTGAAAGATTGATTATTGAAAGATTAATGTAAATTGATGAACAATTAATGTAAATTGAGGAAGGATTAAATCTAATCTATTTCTAATCTAATCTAAGGAGACTTAATCTAATTTAAGGAGGCATAAACCTTCAAATTATTAAAAAAAGGGTATATATAGTGGCTATAAGATTAGGGTTGATTAGGAGTGGAGTGTTGTACAAGAAGAAAGTCATGCAGAGGGAGCCAGGCGACCTGAGGGACCATCCGGGCGGATTCAAAGAATTACTTCAAACACTGTCTGAGAATTTGGGGGGGGGGGGGGTAGGGCTATGGAGCAGGCCAGTCGAGCTTGTTGAATCCGGGCGAGCTAGTGTTGAATACGGGTGGATTCTGACTCAGCTCGGCTAATTGAGCTCGGATCGTAAAACGAACGTCATTTCCTCATTCGGACTCCTATTACAGTGATTCAAAAGCCTAGACAACTTTATTTTTTGATGCCAATCTATATATAAAGGTTTCAGAGCCGAATAAGTACTTCTTGGTTTGAGCCCATGCAATTTCTTCTTGTAGTCGCTCCCTTGTCGTCATTTTTGAACAATATTTTGAGAGGCGTATTATCCTAAACCATCCCAAATCTTTCTTTATTTATTTAAGGGTCCATGGTCTTTATCTCCTCTTTAAGCTTGGTTATTATATACATCCATTTAGCTCCAATTTGCTCCATTTAAGCGCGATTTATGCCTCTTTTGCTTCCTTTTCTAAAAAAGGCACAAAATCTCATAGAATATCAAATAGGAAGCTAAAGACGCCAAAATAACCATAATTAGTGCAAATAAGCATGCGAAATGAGGTCGAATTAGGAGTTAAAAGTGTGCTTTTTACGACCACATCATAAGGCAAAACCGTCAAGAGCTGGAGACCCCACCCGTGATTCAAGTCCCGGGATTTCCAGGCATCTTGTTTGAAAGTGGGGCTCATAGGAACACTTTCCTTGTCTTTGCCGAGAGACGTATGACCGTAACTAGATGTGTGTCGAGAGATGCCTTGAGAGAATTGGGATTAGAAGAGGAAGCACATGACATCTTTGAAATCTTAGGGATGGACGGGTTGTATAATTTGGAGGAGATATCCTATCGCAACCTTACCTTAGAGTTTCTGAGTTCTTTTACTTACAATAAGGGGGACAATTCGGGGAGGTTTAGGCTTAATAATACCACCTTTGAGTTGTCAAGTGACGACTTTGCAACCTACTTAGGAGTGGATAAGAGGAGTGGGTTTGAGCATGATAAAGTGGAGAAGTGGATGAGTGGCACTAAATTTTTTTACTTGTACACGGAAAACAAAAACATCTTGGTGAGTGACATGATAGCAAAGGATGTCGAGCACCCGATTTTGAGAATCTTTTCACGCCTTTTAACCCACCTTCTTTATGAGAGAAGGGACGTTAGTAGGTTAAAATCAACGGAAGTTCTACTTTTAATTTGCTACCTAAACCCTTACCGTAAGGAGTACTTTTACTTTAGTGTCGTGTCAATGGTGTGTGTAGACCTTGAGAAGATGGATATATCGGATAAGTGTTCTTTGGATTGTGGTGGAATTGTGACACGCTTGGCCAAGAAGTTGTTGAATTATAAGCCGGGGGAGGAGGATAGGTCGTTGACCGTCGAGGTACCGCTCTTTGATATAGCCTACATGCAAAATAATCTTGGTTGGCTCGCGGAGTTGGGAGGTGAGAGTCATACATGGAAAGTAAATGGGAATTGGTACATAAGACTCCCCGCGGGAGGGAGGTTGCCCGAAACCGCGCAACTAGCAGAAGCCAGATCATCCCGCCCTCTGGCCACATACTACACCATTCCTCATGAGTTCACCTTATCACTTAGCGACTTGAACGATCAACAAGAACCTGATTCCCCACCACCTTATACCCCACCCTCCTTCTCTAGACCCATGCCATATCCACCTTATTCGAGCGGGTATGCCTAACCCCCGCTTCCTATTACCATAATTACTACATGGCGGAGCTCACCCAACGCATGAACACTGATTTAGTGTTAAGGAGTGCCTATGAAGAGACAATTTTACAAGGAGGAAACTCACCCCACAACCCTAGTTATTAGACCAAAATGAGGAATGATTCGGGTATTTTCAAAGCCTATGGCATGGCACCATCGGATTGGGGTACTAGGATTCCCCATAGTGAGGGACACTTGCTTGGTCCTTAGGCAGAACCATCTTACTCGAGTGGAAGCTTCTTTAGCAATGCCTTCCAAGGGGAAGGGAGTGGAGCGGGTACGTCCGGAGCGGCGACGGGGAATATGGAGAAAGTTTATAATGATGATGATAAAAATGATGATGATGATGGTGGGGAGGAGCAAGAGGAGGACGAAGAGAAGGAAGATGAGGAGGAGGAAGAGGAAAAGGAGAGTGAAGGGGATGGAGAGCAAACCACGGCAAGGAAGCATGAGTATAAAGGCGACACAACTTTGAGCCATTGGACAAGTTTCTTCTGCAAGAAGAGGAAATTATCTCATGAGCCTTGGTGTTAATGAGTCGTATTGGACATGGCATTTATATCAGTTGTAGGACTTACATAACTTATCTTAGTATGTTGTAATCATGGACATAAAGCCAAGAATTGTTTACATTTGGTTATTGGATGGTGTGTTACTCACTATTGAAGCTTAATTGCACTTAAGTGGTAATATAGGCAATTTCGGGAACGATTTTTGGACCAAAAACATTCTGCCCATGCGATGCTCGACCGAGTGTCGTCTACTCATCTGAGTGGCCCATTTCACTCGACCGAGTAGGCTGTTTTTTGCCCCATTTCGCCAATACTCGACCAAGTATCGAGTGTATACCTTATCCTGCAATTTATACTAGATGACTTGTGTTGTAGGAGCATGATAACCCTACATAGACAATATCGTGATGAATTGTTTACGTTTGAGCCCATTATGTGACACTCTACTTTTAAGTGACATTTAATTGAATCGTTAGTTTGGCACGAGGTGACGTGATAATTTCACATAATTCATGAGTAATTACCGTGATCTTATTTTATGAAAGCAAGATGATAACAATGTCCATATTACGTGAAGTTTTATTTTGTTATATGTGCCATATGGTAAACTTAAATGCATGATAAAAGTCCTGAAACTCTTATATAAGGAAGTGGCAGTATTGCAAATTATCGAGTCATATAACGAGTAATTGTCTGCATCCTTTAATTGTTTCATGAAGTCCGCCTATTCTTATAGTTAGGCGAATGTGCATGCGATTATACGAGATTTTTACGGAATGTAATAATGTGGGACCATACCGTAAAGGCATATATATATATATATAGGGTCAGGATCCGATGAGAACCACTAACATAATGAGAACCGTGAGAACCCTTACCAAATCATCATCAAATCTTCTTCCGAAAGTTTTGATGGATCATTTACCCTTAGTTTAGTTTATTCCAACACATTTTTAATATTGCTAAGTATTTTTTTATTTTATTAACAAAATATAAATTTAATGTAAAAAAATACAATTAGGTATACTAAAATGGCTATAAATGCACGGAAACGAATACTAGGTGCATGAAAATTGTTACATGCATGAATATGATTACTAGGGGCTTGAAAATATCAAGCTCTAGGTGCACGAAAATGAGTTCTAGGTGCGTGAAAATTGTTAGATACATGAAAAATAAGTAGCATGGGCATGAAAATTAATAAAATGTTTCTCGTCTCGATTCCGATCAATAATTTATACTTTTTGGACCAAGAAATATGTTATCTAGGCATAAAATTCTATGCCGCATCCAAATATGTCATTATTTTTTAGAAAAAAAATCCGTAACGTAGAGTTTTCACTATGTAGGTGGTTCTCACCTGATCCCAAGTCTCTCTCTCTCTCTCTCTCTCTCTCTATATATATATATATATATATATATATATATATATATATATATATATATATTTAGTTAGTTAGTTAGTTAGGTTCTTGCGAGTTTTGTTTCTTATGGTGAGTTGTGAGTTTCTGCTTGGAAATCGCAGTCACTAGATAATATTAGAGATGAATGGCCAAGATCTAATCTTAACTGTCATATAAAATCACTTTCATTTACTTATTTTCTCTTTTTTCTAGTGCTACTCTTTTTTTTTAACTTTAATTTTTTTTATCTCGTTTTTTTTACCTCGTGTTATTAGGCTTTTTTTTTATCTCTTGTGAAGAGTATAGATAAAAGTTATTTGTGATCAAAAGGGTTTTTGATCCTTGATGACTAACATATCTACTTATAATGAATTGTTTCTCATATGCTTAATCGAATTAAGTACTTTGAAATGTTACATCATTTTGGTAACTAGATTTGTTGGAAATCAAAATTGACCAAAATACCGCAACCACTTCAATGAAAGTTTTAAGACTAAACAAACGAATGAAGAGTAGTCTTCATGAATTTCAATTTTGTTTCTCTTAGCAAAGTCTCATTGAAATGAGTGGGAGCATTCTCTTAAACCGTTAAGAAAAGGGTGAGGTTTAAAGAAGTAAAATTAGAATGGAATTGATACAAGGTAATGTTAAAAGTAAAGTTATTGAAAATAACGATACTAAACCTATCAATCCCGACCGATAAAGTTTCCATTGTCTTAATTGTTGGACGCTAGAAAGGAAACTACCCCAAATTATTGAAGAATCAACAAGTTAGTTGTGGGACATCTAATAGGACCTTCTTCTTTAAATGTTTATTTGATTAACATAAATTTTGCTAGTACTACTTCGTCAATATTAGAAACCAGTGGTGGTTTTCATCATTGTATTTATTACATAGGATGATTAGAATATGACGACTAGCAACAAATGATGTTGAGAGATAGAGTCATTGTGTACTCAATCTAGTTTTAGGTTTAAAGTTGTACTTAATTATGACTATTAAGTGCATAAACTTTGAATAAGAATATAATCTTGTTAAAATACAAAAGAGGTTTCACTTATGTGACCCTATACACCACGATTTGATGTATGGCTAGCCCATTATCAAGGTGAATATATTCTAAACCAAACTAGAATGATACATCATGTAGATGATGCAAGACTCAAATTGGTATCCCAAGATTAAACCTTAAATTCTGGAATGATGAACGCAAAGAGTTATCGAGTACTCTTGAAACCATTAGATTGTTAATCTTATGGTATATGCGTATCTTGTATTCAAAGCAAGATGTCTCGTGCCTTTTGGTTGAAAAGGAGATCGAGGTTGTAAATCATTGATCCAAAATAGGTTGATCATTTTATTTTACCAACGATTTAAGTTGACGCTAATGTGTTCACTTAATAAGGTAAATAGAGAAATCTTTGAAGAAGTTCAAAGAGTTCAAAGAATCACGATTTAGTCGTGATGGGATTATCAAAGTGAAGACTTCGATATAAGCCAAAGGAAATGTGATATAGTCTCACAAATTAATCTGTCTTAGCACGCATCATGGGATAATGTGTGGTTGGATAAATAAATCAAATGCTATTCGATATGGTTTGGACTTCAATCAAGTTACTTTGAGTTATTTGATCCTTTTGGGGATTTTACCATTTTGTCTAACTTATTTTTCCACTAAATCTAAAACGAATCATATGAGATATGAAATGGTAGGGTACCATGTTTGTAAGTTTTGAAAAGAAACAAATGCTCATTTTTTCTTACTATAATCACGAGTACAACGGGTTTGTGGCTCGTGCAACTGTCTTTCTAGAATACAAGTTTATTTATAGAAGACAGAGTGGGAGAAATTATACAAGAGACACACAAAGAATGTTATATCGCAAGAAACTGGTCTTTCTTGGCTACATGAGACGTTTTGTGTAAGACGTTGTTTCTTCAAAACCTAGGAGGTTAAAGTCATCACTTGTTGAAGATGATGAATTAGTGTTACTTTTAGAAAATAAAGAGCTTGCAACATACAAAGAAATTGTTTTATTCAAGTTGATTACTTCTGGAAAGTAATGAACATATGACTTACATGAGAGTGTTTAAGTCGCAACTCAATACAAGGCTTAGAGCCATGAAAATCCGAAATAAATTCCAAGTGAATTGTTAGATATCAAAGCTTGATTGGTAGCAAAGGGTTTTTCACTAGTTCAAATGCTTGAGTCTATTTGGATCTTCTTAGGGATTATGTTTCATTATGAGATATATATAGCGAGTGAATCTAAAACTCACTTCTTCAATTAGAATGAATGTATTCAATACATGTCTTGAGTTTTGTAGATTCTTGCCATCCTAATATAATGTGAAAGTTAAGAGAGGGTCTTAGGTAGGACATCAATGAGTTGTAATCAATGTTTTGATCATGTTATAAAACTTTTCTCGATAGGTCGAGAAGTTGTGTTTATACATAAAGTTTAGTGGGAGTTACGGTAATTTTAATTAGTCAAATATGTGGATGACATATTGATCATTGGGAATGATTTAAGACTTGGAAAAATATAATACATCTTTAATATCCAAATTTATGTAGATAAATCCATATGATATAAGCGTCAAATAAGAAGTCTTATGTTGATAAGATTCATGACTAGTTCAATCAAGTTGAACATATTTGATTGATTCCATTTGCTTCCGCTGCCGGATCAGTAATGATGTATAGCACTTCATATACTTTGAGTATGATGAATTGTTTCAAATCGAATTTAAATAATAGTTACCAAATAGCCATATTGATTATTCTTAAGTGCTTGAAGAAGCATTAAAGATGCAAAGTTAAGTGTTTTTGCAATTCACAAATTTGTGTAAGGGCTTACCCTAATGATTGTTGAGATTGCATAAGGTTTCGGACAAAAAACCGTATTCAAAACACCTAAAGATGGTTAAGGAACCATTGTGTCTATGTTATTTAAGAAATGGATTTGTTAAAATCGTTCTAAGCAATAAAGAACAATGAGAGATGCTTACAACGGAAATTGAGTACACTTGCAATCATGAGATGTGCGAGAGGGATGGGTCCCGAACACTGTTAAAACAGTGGGAGCTATTCTATGACTAGAGAGCTTTTGTCTAGATTGGATGTAGACACGTACTTAGAAAGTTTTGTAATACAAGGTATGCATTACCTAAGGAAAATGAGTATGTAGCAAGGTTGAGCAAGGAGTTGCTAAAACCTACTTAACAAGACCTAATCATAGGCTAAACATGATGAGTCATGTCATTTCAATTGAATTGAAATGAACAACTACATACAAGATCAAATTAGATTATAGAATATGAAATAGTAATCAGACATTGACTATTCATATGTGATAATCGCATTTGTCGTTCGAGTTTTTACTTTAAAAACTCTTTTTCTTGTACTTTGTTACATCCAAACGGGTTGTGTGACAATATTGAACCCTGTTAAAGTGAACCCGGATTAACATGTTATTTGCCCATAGTCACTTGTATGAGGTGACGTCTCGAAGTGGCTAGAATGTGATGCGATTGATGGCAAGTTCAAGTGCCATAGAGTCATGTGAGATGACTAGTCGATCACATAGGCAGTTAGAAACACTTTGTCGGGCAGTGACCGCTTATAGAGTTCTGGCAAATTTATAAAGCCTGGTCGTGGCGAGACCTACTATAGTATTCTAATGAGTCGATTCTTTTGACTAAAGACTGTTCGCCTAAGGTGGCATGGTTTCAGATTAACTTTGATTTATGTTACTACGACCTTCGTAAATGGAGTTAAATGGGCATATTTTGGGTTATGATTGTTGTGTCTAGTCGAAGGGAATAGTGCGATAGGAATTGTCCACCCCCTTGTCCGGGTTAAAACAATATCTCAGGGCCACTCGAGGAGTAATGAACTGGAAATGCCTGGCCACGCTCGGAAGGTATCTATGGTATATAATTTCGGTCAATCAGTTATTCTCCAGATCGAGGAAACCACTCTCGATATGATCACTTGAAAGTACGACCTGAAAGACACCTTGCATTGAGTGGGAGATAGTAATAGGACAAGAGAATTGGTGACGCACACTTGTCGAGGACAAGTGGGAGATTGTTGGAGTGTCCCCGACAATAATGCGATCACAATTGTCGATCATGATGATCACATGTTTAAATCTCATTTTTTTTAGAATACGTAAGGGATGATTCATTTTATAGTCAACTGATCAACATTAATCGGTAACGATTGGCTTGCTATAGTTAGACGTTACTGTCGTGGGACGGTGGTGATCAGTTGATCCCTTAAGGTCACACCTAAAGGATGATGCCCTAATATGTAAAGTTGACTAATTGTATGACTATACAAGTTAATCAATTCCTTAAAATTGAATAATTCAATTTGTGAGAGAGAATATTGATATCTTATTATAATGGGATTAAATAAGATTTATTTTAGTAATTGAAATATTTTATTACTAAAATTATTTATTGTTTGTGAAACAATAGAGATGAGATTAATGGTTAATTATAATTACAAGATGTTGTGAATTATAATTAAATGACCCATTTTATTTATGTGATCAAGTATTACTAGTCAATTTGTTGTATGTAATTAAATTAATTCATAAAATGATAAATATGTGATAAATATGCATTAAATTAATTAATAACATGTATCATACTACATGTGACATATTGTGTGACAAGTGACAAATTGACAAAAATAAAATGGTAGTCCATTTAAGTAAATGGACCAAAATGAAGTGGATTTAGTGGATGTTGGTGATTTATTTTAATAAGCTAAAACAAACATCATCATAACACTATTTACCTAGCCTTACATGCCTGAGGTTTTAATAAGAACAAAAGGGAAAAGGGAAGGACCATATATTGGTCTCCCAACCTCCGAAAACCGTGACCCCTTCAATACACTAGAGATTTTATTCTCTACCTATTCAACTCATGCATGTTCATTCATACACATGCATAACTTTCTTCTCTCTCACATTATTGTTCATCTTTCTCTAAAAACTTGAGAAATGATGATCCAAATTGTTCATAAAAGATTACTAAGATTATTAGTGTAATATATGAGTGTTAGTAATCAATTTTAAGGTAAACTACTAAACAAATATCTAGCACATATTATTTAGTAGAGATAAGGGATAATCTTGGGTGCTATCAAGAGGAGTCGCTTCTATACTTGAAGTCTTTGGAGGATCATCCTATTACTCATCATAGCTCAAGAACAAGTGAAGGTAGGAGACCTTACTTGTGCCCATAAACCGAAATATTCAATGTAAGGAACCGGTTTTCCGCTACACATATTTATATGTTTTGCATGCATAAGATCCTTATGTTTTTATGACTAAAACTTTAAACTAAAATATGTGATATATAAAATATGATTTCCAACATTTCCAACAATCTCCCACTTGTCCGAGACAAGTGTGCGTCACTAATTCTCTTGTCCTATTACAGTCTCCCACTTAATGCAAGGTGTCTTGCAGGTCGTATTTACATTGGATCATATCTTGAGTGGTTTCCTCGATCTGGAGAGTAATTGTCTGACCGGAATTATCTACCATAGATACCTTCCGAGTGTGGCCACACATTTCCAGTTAACTACTCCTCGAGTGGCCTTGATATTTCAAACAACCCTGACAGGGGGTGGACAATTCCTATCGCCCTATTCCCTTCGTTCAGCCACAGTCCATCATAACCCAAAATATACCCAGTTTGACCTCATTTACGAAATGGTAGAGTATAAATCAAAGCTAATCAAAAGTTGTGCCAACTTAGGCGAATAGTCTCTAGTCAAAAGAATTGACTCATAAGAATATTATAGTAGCTCTTGCCACGACCAGGCTTTATGAATTATAAGAACTCTATAAGCGGTCACTGCCCGACAGAGTGTCCCATACAGTCTGCCTATGTGATCGACTAGTCATCCCATATGAGTCTATGGCACTTGAACTTGCCATCAATCGCATCACACTCTAGTTACTGCGAGACGTCACCTCATATAAGTGGCTAGGGGCGAATACCATGTGAATCCAGTTCACTTTAATGGGGTTCAATTTGTCTCTACAACCCATTCGGATACGACAAGGTAGCAGGTGAGTTTAATGAAACTCAAACGATAAATGCGATTATCACATATGAATAGTCAATACACTATTACTACTTCATAGCTTATAATATTTAGTGTATTATTAACGCTAGTTAAATGCAATAAAAGCTTGGAAGGTAGATATACCCGATATCCTTATATTCCAACTTTTCAATTTCTATTTCCTTCAATTCAATGTTATCTCTAATTACTTGAATTCATTTCTAAGTATTTGTCTAGTCTTCTTGCTAGACTTGGGCTGTTTAACTTGAAAGATGCTCCTACTGTTATCGCATAACTTGTAATAAAGTCATTTGTAGAGGGATTCACCCTCAATCCCTACGTTGGCCATTTTACCACATTTTACTTAGATTTCTTTTGTAGAATTTGCAATGTGCGAAACTAAAACACTTTTCTAGTCTCTTACTCTTTAGTCAATAAGATACCCTAGGATTTCAGCAAATCCCTTTGGTTTAGAAACTAAAGTTTGTGCAACCCTTCAACACATAACTTAATACATCATCCAAATATATGAACGAATCCTTAATTCTTCTCAAGAATCTCAAGGATGTTCTTTAAGGCTTTCACTAGCTATATCATGGGAATTATCCTTTTATTGACTTACCATGTTCTTAGCATATATCACATCATGACATGTGCGTCTGTTGGCATACATGATCGTTCTAATGGCGGAAACATTAGCAATCAATTTCATGTGATCAACAACTTAATAGGTTTAGTGAATGACTATGACTCCATCATAGTATTTCCACCTCTATCAACATGAATAGCCTATTTGACTTTGTTGATGTACAACAGGTATGAAAGATCTTATCATCATAAGACTCTCTACTCTATGCCAATATTCTCTCACACAGATTCAGAAATCTTAGAATATATCACACCCTTTCATTACGGGTAGTATCGATTAATACTAAGGCCATACTAAGATAAAATTACATCATTGAAAATCAAATAAATAAAAGGCATTCAACAATGGAAATATGCAGCATTATAATATGTATCTATCATGCCAAATAATGTGTCAAATCGCCCTATTTAAATTGTATCGTTTATATAACCCGATTTTACGGAAATGCATGATAATAACCTCTTAAAATCACAAATTAATACTTAAATCACATCTAAGCTCAAGTTCATTATCCTAACACTCTTAGAATTCAAAAATTAGTCATCACTCAATTTTTGACAATAATTCAACTTGATTTAAGTTTTATGCTCATTTTTTTACCTTAAAATCATAACATTTATGAAATAAATCCAAATTAAATTATAACAATTTCAAAATTTGAATTTTAAATTTTTGAACATTCTGGAATATTTCAATTACACTCATAATATCAAAAATCATGGTTAAAATTTTCGAATTAATTTTGAGAAAATATAGTTGCATTTTATCAGTTTTATCTCATAAAACATTTAAAGTATCCAAAAATTAATCCAAAATTTTTTACAATCTTATATCTGAGTAGTGAGATATTTATGCAACCTAAAATATTTTTTTCATGCCATGCAATACATTTTACCTATTTATGCCAAAATAGTCACTATTTATGCCATTTTTACACTAAAAATTCATAAATCATGCTAAATGAGATAATTTAATCTCTAAATTTACATACACTCTGTAAATTATGCATGTGACAATATATTAAAATTCCATGACCCAATTCGAAATATAACTATTTTTAACCATTTAACCTCTTTTAATACATTTTTATCTCAAAAAAATCATAAATCATGCAATACTAATCCAATTTATACGAGATTTTACACACAACTTAAAAAATATGCATGTGAGGTCATATAAAATTTTCAAGGTTAGAAACTTAGTTTAACTATTTTTAGCATTATAATTCCCATTTTAGTCATAAAAATGTAATAAAGTGACCAAAAATCATTAAAATGAGCAATAAATTTCCATAAATTATAAAAATGACTTAAAAATATATTAGGACCATAATATATAACATTCATGATGATTTCGTGGCTTATACTTATAAATCACAAATTTTTAGTTTTATATGCTAACTTTTTAACTCGGAAAAACAATAACCGATTATGCATGCAACATCCTTATCTTCTGATACCACTTGTTAGTTTATTTACCTCTTATTAAACTCCTCTAATAATGAACTAATTAACTTCTTAATTATTTGTTCTTTAGATCTAGTGCATGCATAACAAAATGAAAGATTTATAAAAAAACAATGTCCCTTAAATTGCTATATGGTTCGAAATATAGGGCACAAGTAAGGTCACCTTCCTTCACTTGTTCTTGAGCTTAATGTGATGGATGACCCTCCTAAGACTCCAAGTATATAAGACACTCCAATAAGTTGCACCCAAGATTAATCCCAAAAATTCTTACTAATAATAACTAGATATGTAGTTGAAATGTTCCCTTAATATTACTAATATTTCTAGTATTACTACCTCTAGTAATAATTGGAGAGTATTAGTATTTTTAGAGAGTTTTTATGACTTTGCTTGTGAGGAAAGATGAAGTAAAAATAAGAAAAAACTTGTCAAGGAAAAATGAGCAACAAGTGCTCATATATAGAGCACAAAACTGGTGGCTCCTTCCATAGGGGGAAATATTTTTGCTTTTTTTTTACTCAGTTGTTTAGTGTAGGTAGAGTAGTGTAAGAATAGGTATGATTAAAGCTCATGTGTTGTGTCACAATCACACTTTAATCAAAATAAACAAAATACAAAAGAGCATCTTTTGCTCTTTCATTTGGCCGAAATAATGGAGCCATTTTGGTTTATTTTTCCCTTTTGTCATTTGTCCCACAAACGCTTATAAGTCATATGTTTAACTATCTTACATAATTAATTATTAATGTAATCATTTAACTCTTAAATATTACAATTAATAATATAATATACACTCCACTTTATGAGTAGTATACTACCATTATATCAACATATAATGGGTCTTATAATTACTAGTTAGTTAAAATTACAACTTCTTGTAACTTTAAATAACTAATTACCTCTACCTCAAAACTTATATATAACCTCAAGTAATTTAGCAATTTAACACTTAAATACTAAATTAAATCTTATTTAATCACATTACCATAAGACGCAAAATTATACTCCCACAATTAAGGAATTAATTAATCTTTATCACATACAATTAATTAAATATCTATTTGGGCCACATACTATAGGTGTGACTTAAAAGGATCAACTGACCACCACCGTCACATGACAATAATGTCAAACTCAAGTTAGCCAATCATTTCCGGTTAATGACGATCAATCGACTATATAAAGAATCATCCCTCACGTATTCTTAGTATGAGATTTAATTATGATATTAAATGATGTGATCGCACTATTGTTGAGGACACTTTTTCCAATAATCTCCCACTTGTCCGAGACAAGTGTGCGTCACCAATTATCTCGTCCTATTACAATCTCCCACTCAATGCAAGGTGTCTTGCAGGTCGTACTTATATTTGATCATATCTTGAGTGGTTTCCTCGATCTGGAGAGTAACTGTCTGACCGGAATTATCTACCATAGACACCTTCCGATCATGGCCACGCATTTCCAGTTAACCACTCCTCGAGTGGCCTTGAGATTTAAAACAACCCTGACAAGGGGTGGACAATTCCTATCGCCCTATTCCCTTCGTTCAGCCACAGTCCATCATAACCCAAAATATACCCAGTTTGACCTCATTTACGAAATCGTAGAATATAAATCAAAGCTAATTAGAAGTTTTGCCAACTTGGGCGAATAGTCTCTAGTCAAAAGAATTGACTCATAAGAATACTATAGTAGCTCTTGCCACGACCAGGATTTATGAATTACCAGAACTTTATAAGTGGTCACTGCCCGACAGAGTGTCCCATACAGTCTGCCTATGTGATCGACTAGTCATCTCATATGACTCTGTGGCACTTGAACTTGCCATCAATCGCATCACACTCTAATCACTTCGAGACGTCACCTCATATAAGTAAATAGGGGTGAATACCATGTCAATCCAGTTCACTTTAATGGGGTTCAATTTGTCTTTACAACCCATTCGGATACGACAAGGTAGCGGGTGAGTTTAATGAAACTTAAACGATAAATGCGATTATCACATATGAACAGTCAATACACTATTACTACTTCATATCTTATAATCTTTAGTGTATTATTAACACTAGTTTAGATGCAATAAAAGCTTGGAAGGTGAATATACCCTATATCCATATATTCCAACTTTTCAATTGCTTTTTCCTTCCATTCAATGTCATCTCCAATGACATGAATTTATCT
Source organism: Silene latifolia (assembly GCF_048544455.1). Taxonomy (NCBI): domain Eukaryota; kingdom Viridiplantae; phylum Streptophyta; class Magnoliopsida; order Caryophyllales; family Caryophyllaceae; genus Silene; species Silene latifolia. The sequence continues at coordinate 453,591,415 of NC_133538.1, forward strand.
AAGTATATGTCTAGACTTCTTACTAGACTTGGGCTCTTTAACTTGAAAGATTCTCCCACTGTTATCGCATAACTTGTGACAAAATCATTTGTAGAGGGATTCACCCTTAATCCCTACATTGACGATTTTATCACAATTTACTTAAATTCCTTTTGTAGAATTTGCAATGTGCGAAACTAAAATACTTTTCTAGTCTCTTACTCCTTAGTCAATAAGATATCCTAGGATTTCAACAAATCCCTTTTGGTTTAGAAACTAAAGTTTGTGCAACTCTTCAACATATAACTTAGTTTATCATCTAAATATATGAACGAATCCTTAACTCTTCTGAAGAATCTCAAGGATGTTCTTTAAGGCTTTCACAAGCCATATCATGGGAATTATCTTTTTATTGACTTATCATGTTCTTAGCATATATCACATCATGGCATGTGCGTCTGTTGGCATACATGATCGTTCTAATAGCGGAAACATAAGGAATCAATTTCATTTGATCAACAACTTAATAGGTTCAGTGAATAACTATGACTCCATCATAGTAATTCCACTTCTATCAACATGAATAGCCTATTTGACTTTGTTGATGTACATCAGGTATGAAAGATCTTATCGTCATAAGACTCTCTACTCTATGCCAATATTCTTTCCACATAGATTCAAAAATCTAGAATACTTTGCATCCCATTCCAAGTCTCTCAATCACTCTTACCAGAAGAGAGCATTGGTACATTATTCTCTATAAGTAATATGTCTTCAAAATATATAAGACATGGAAACATGATTCTAGCTCCCACTTAACTTCATGTATAATCATGATTCTTCAACCATGTGAATGAAACGACACTATTATCACATGAAAACTATAATCCTATAACGCTTGCTTAAGACCATCCTAGGTTCACTTAAGAAAGGTACGCATAAGATGTTAGGACACTTGAATCTTTATCTAAGGTTTTATGTTTCAAACACTTCCTTCTCTAAATTCCCATGTTAGAAAAGCGAATTTTATTTGCCATTTTTCATTGGAATGAAATGCGGCAATTCCTAACACAATTTCTCTTAATCAACATCTTCATGTAAATCTTATGCATTTATGTACTCTAAAGCTCTATTTACTTTTGAGGAGACCCTCGCCTTAGAAGAAAATCTAATCTTGAGTAACAATTTTTGGATTGTAATGCTCCGGCTCGTATGTAACAAGGTCATGATACTATAACTTTCACAAAGTAAAATTTTTAAACAATAAGACATGTGCGATAAACTCCCACTGAACTATGCTCCCATTCTATCTTCATAGACTATAGTTCAACTACACTCCGACTCTATAATTCCATTACTTTCACAAAGTAACATTTCAACTATAAGAGATGTTTGTGACGATTCAATCTACTCCCACTCTATCTCTCAGAAATACATCTATCTTCTTGAGAGATAGTTTTGTGAGTCACAAACACATATATTTAACGGAGTATTAGGAGTTTACCTAGACTAGGCATTAGCTTTCAAAAGGCCATCCTAACATGGCAGCTTGATAATATACGAGTCTTATCCATATCATCTGTTTAATAGACTCTCTATTCTAGGTATCTCCTGGTTGACCATCCGTTTAGAATAATGTGTCCGTATGGTATCGTAAATTCCCTACTTTATGAGTTCAATAGCTCATCACAACTTTATAATTGATCTTACATAAGTAAGTTGTTACTTTCAGTAATAATGACATAAGGAGAATCAAATTCATAGCTTATGGACATATAATGATCCAATCATCATAATCGTCTATTTGATCAATTTGAGTTGTTAATCAAATGTTTCACTATGCAAGTAGTATATGATGATGATTTTAGAACAAATAACATAATAAAACAAGTAACTTGGGTTGCAAACCAAGTCACCAATATCCAAAATACAACCCGTGTTTAAAGGATACAAACCAATTTCCAAGTCACACAAGGAAATCAAAATAGTTCTAAAAACTTCAAATATATCATAAAATTAAAGACAAAGAAAATTAAAGCCAAGCTTCCATTGATCCATCATCACGGTCGGCTATTCTAGCTTCCCACATGATCCTCTAGGCTTGCTTCTCCTTGCCTTTGTCCTAGGTAGGAGGCCCTATTTACAATAAAAAAGGGTAATCATCACAACTTTTATCAACATACCAAAGTTGAGATTGAAACATAAAAGATAGGGTAGTTGTATACCTACTGGAAGAACCTTTCCAGCTTTGATGTCGCCAAGGTATTTGGAACAGTTTCTCTTCCAATGCCCAACACCACAACAATAGTGACACTTGTCCCCGGTGGGGGTACTGTACTTGGGTTTGAATGAGCTTGCTTCATAAGTCTTAGCTTTGTTCCTGTTGGGAGTTCGCTTCTTTTCCTTTTTCCCGCCTTTCTTGAAGGTTCCCTTGCTCTTATGATTAACATTGAGCACATCTTTGGTGGTGCTAACACTTAGCCCCATGTCCCTTTCGGCTTGCACAAGCATTTTGTGCAACTCATCAAGGGAAACTTTCTTATGTTGCATATTAAAATTCACCCGGAATTGAACATATGCTTTGATTTTGTTGAGGGAATGAAGAATTCGATCAATAACGAGTTCATCAGGAATTTCCACCTTATGCATTTTCAAGGTCTCAACATGCTCCATCAACTTGAGCACATGAGGGATCACTTTTTGGCCCTCCTTAATGTTAAGATCAAAGAATGCGGAGGCCGCCTCATATTGTATGACCCTAGGAGCTCGTGGAAACATGTTCACAAGCTTCATGTAGATCTCGTGAGTGGTGCTAATCTTTATAGCACTTCGTTGGAGTTCAGCCTCCATTGCAAAGATCAACACATTTTTGATCGCGGCCGATTCTTTTGGTAAACCTCATAGGCTAACCTAGCGGCAGCGGTGGACCTAGCATTAGGTTCGGTGGGAGATGGCTCGGTAAGGCAACGAAGCTTGTCGTCACCCTCCGCGGCCAAGACAAGTTGTGTGTCCCAATCGGCGAAATTTGACCCATTCTTTTCTAACTTACAACGATCCATGAAGGATCAAAGCCAAGACACATTGGTAAGTGTGGTGGAACTAGTGGATACTGATGTGATTGGAGTTGCCATTGCGGTTGATAAAACAAATTTGACTACAAAATAGGAAATGAAGGAATTAATTAACATCTATCTTTTTATAGTACTCGTATATTTTAATACAAGTATTTAAGCATCTATGTAGTGATCTCCACCTAACTAACATAAATGATTCCGAGATCCAATTTCATATTAATACGGGTACGGTAAGCCGAGTCATCCCTTATTAATATAACTCGGTGGATTAACCTCTTAATCGATTCTACTTTTAGAACTCTCAGTTGATAAAAATTACTCCAATTCTCATCTTTAGCCCGTAACACATGTGACTACGGTCACGAATAATAAGCTCTACAAAAGGCTAGCATTATATGTTGATATAATGGTAGTGTACTACTCATATCTACCCTAACTTTAAGTAATAATGGACCAAATAGGAGTATACAAATTACTCTAACTTTAAGTAATCAATTACCTCTTATTGAATTGGTAGTATATGAACCTAACAAGTGGTATCAGAGCATAAGGATGTTGCATGCATAATCGGTTATTGTTTTTCCGAGGTAAAAGGGTAACATATAAAACTAAAAATTTGTGACTTATAAGTATAAGCCACGAAATCACCATGCATGTTATATATTCTGGTCCTAAAATTTTTTTAGGTCATTTTTAAGATTTATGGAAATTTATTACTCATTTTAATGATTTTTGGTTGTTTTATTACATTTTTATGACTAAAATGGGAATTAAAATGCTAAAAATAGTTAAACTAAGTTTCTGACCTTGAAAATTTTATATGACCTCACACGAATATGTTTCAAGTTGTGTGTAAAATCCCGTATTAATTGGATTAATATTGCATGATTTATAATTTCTATGAGATAAAATTGGATTAAAAGAGGTTAAATGGTTAAAAATAATTATACTTCGAATTGGGTCATGAAATTTTAATACGTTGTCACATGCAAAGTTTACAGAGTTTATGTAAATTTCTAGATTAAAATATCTTATTTAGCATGATTTATGAATTTTTAGAGTAAAAATGGCATAAATAGTGACTATTTTAGCATAAATAGCTAAAACGATTTGCATGGCATGAAAAAATTATTTTAGGTTGCATAAATATCCCACTTATCAGATCTAAAGTTGTAAAAATTATTGGATTAATTTTCGGATACTTTAAGTATTTTATGTGATAAAACCGATTAAATGCAACTATATTTTCTCAAAATTAATTCAAAAGTTTTAACCATGATTTTTGATATTATAAGTGCAATGTAATTATTCCAGAATGTTTAAAAATTTAAAATTCAAATTTTGAAATTTTTATAATTTAATTTGTATTTATTTCATAAATATTATGATTTTAAGGTAAAAAATGAGCATCAAATTAAATCAAGTTGAATTATTGTCAAAAATTATGTGATGACTAATTTTTGAGTCCTAAAAAGTGTTAGGATAATTAAATTGAGCTTAGATGTGATTTAAGTATAAATTAGTGATTTTAAAATGTTATTATCACGCATTTCCATAAAACCGGGTTATATATACGACATAAGTTAAATAGGGCGATTTGGCACATAATTTCGCATGATAGGTACATACTATAATGCTGCATATTTTAATTGTTGAATGTCTTATATTTATATAATTTTGAATTATGTAATTTTATCTTAGTATGGCCTTAGTTTTAATTGATATTACCCGTAATAAAAGGGAATATTGATTCGGTTGTAATTTAATGTGATCTCGTATCACTTTTATTTTCATTAGTTTTTCCATTTTACAAATGTATAATAGGAATAGCTTTGTATTTTTATTATTATTTGTAATTATGGAGCATCTTCAAACACGGTGCCATTGGAAAGGTGATCCGACGAAGACGGTGTCTTGGGATGCGTGCCATTTGAAGAATCAAGGGACCAAAGGAGTTGGTTTCCGAATATGTAATAGATTATTAGATTTTCTATTTTAGGAAGGCCATACTAGGAAATTTTATTTATTGCTTTGCATTTCTTTTAATATGTTGCATGCATTGCCAAATCGCCATAACAACACATGCATATCATATCGAGTCATCGACCGTATCAATTATAATTATCGTAGTTCACCGCTTTAGTTCACTTAAAACGTGATAGATAATAAATTGACAAGACCTCTCACATATAATAATTGAGAATTAGCCTTGCCAAATAGTAGAAACCCATGAAGTATCAGTTTCATAAGGGAGTTGAGCCGGCTTTACCGTAATACAAACCTTGTTACATTGGCGAAGTGGGGTAGTAAACTGTTATTACATCGAAATTTAGATTGAGCTCAACGGAAGTATTCGTGACCGTAGTCGCATGTATTCCGGGCTAAAGATGAGAATTAGAGTAATTTTTATCAACCGAGAGTTCTAAAAGTAGAATCGATTAAGAGGTTAATTCACCGAGTTATATTAATAAGGGATGACTCGGCTTACCATACCCGTATTAATGTGAATTTGGATCTCGGAATCGTTTATGTTAGTTGGGTGGAGGTCACTACATAGATGCTTAAATACTTGTAGTTATATTTACAAGTATTATTAAAACGATAGATGTTTATTTTTTCCTTCATTTACGTTTTTGTAGTTAATTATACGCAATGAATTCATCTAATACTCCTACACCAATCACCATTAATTCATAGCTCCAATCATACGATGAAAAATGCTCCAAGTATGACAATGATACGATTAGAGAATTACGCGTTGGCATTTGTCAGGATGAAATTTTTTTGCTTCTTTACCACCTACACTCCACCCACTTCAATATTATTGTCCAGCACCTTGGTAAGAAAATGTTGTGAAGAAAATCTCACTAAACACAAGGCATCCTTGTTTGAAGAAACAAGGAGTAATATAAAATTCAGTGGGAGTTCTAGCAAGAGTGTCTTTGTAAATGAAAGGAGTATTGGTATTTATAAAGGGAAGGCAAAAATGGGCGAGAAACCCAAACCTGAAAATGAATTGGAAATGGATAGTGGGACTACCAAAACCAAGACCAAGAAGGGTGCCCAATCCTATGAGGAATGTCATTATTGTAATGTCATGGGCCATTGGAAACACAATTGCCCCAAGTATTTGGGAGATATCAATGTTGGACTTATTACACCAAGTGGGACTTGGACATGTGGAAAAGCTAAACAAGAATAATATGAATCTCCGACAAGGAAATGGAGCTAGGGTAGCCGCCACTTCAAGAGGGACTTATGTACTTATTTTAGCTAATAGGTTTGAGTTGTAATCTACATAATTGTTATTATGTACCCACTTAGTCTAAAACATTATTTCCATTTCTATGTGAGACATGAAAACATTTATATTTTGCCATCAAAGACAATTGTTGTATTTTGTTAAAAATAGACATGGCTGTGAGCCATGTCACTTATCTTTATGATATACAAGTTTTAGACACTTCCAACTCAAGCAAAGATATCTTCATAATACGATCCAAAAGACTCAAACAAAGTACTACAAATGATTTGTACATTTGACTTTTTCGATTAGGTTACATAAATGAGAAACGCATTAAAGGCTAGTGTCGACTAGATTTAATGAACCATTTGATTTCAATCATATGGAATTTGTGAATCTTGTCTCCTTTGGAATATGATTTGTACTCCCTTTAGTGGTAAAGAGACACGTGCAAATGATTTGTTGAGACTAATACATGCCGATGTAAGTGTTCTAAACATGCATCATCGCAAAGGGAATTTATGACTACTTCGTCACTTTTAACAATGATTTAAGTAGATATAGGTATATTTACTTAATCAAATATAAAGTAAAGCATTAGAGAAACTTGAGAAATTTCTAAATGACGTAGAGAACCAATTGAATAAAGTTCTAAAGTATTACGATCCGATCGTAGTGGCAAAGATCTAAGTAATAAATTTGATTTATTAAAGATGGCTTATGACCTAGTGTCACTACCCATATGATCGAACTAATATGAGTCGGTTTGAGTTGTTGAACTCAATTTTGGAAATTTACAATCCAAAACGGCAAGTAATTCTAAACGGATGGTCAATCATGAGATACCTCAAATAGAGAGTCTATTTAACATATGACATGGATCAGACTGGCATATGACAAGAGTCAAGCTGCCATATGATAAAGCTGGTCTTTTGTGTGCTAACATGTCAATCTAGACAAACTCCTAATACTCCACCATATATATGTTTGTAACTCACAAAGCTATCTCTCAAGAAGATAGATGTATTTCTGAGAGATAGAGTGGGAGTAGATTGGATCATTACAAACATGTCTTATAGTTAAAGTGTTACTTTGTCAAAGTAATGGAACTATAATCTATAAAGATAGAGTGGGATTATAGTTCAGTGGGAGTTTAGCGCACATGTCTTATTTGTTAAAATATTGCTTTGTGAAAGTAATGGTATTATGACCTTATTCCAAATCGATCTTGTTACATACGAGCCATAGCATTGCAATCCGAAAATTGTTACTCAAGAGAATATTTACTTCAAAGCGAGGGTCTCTTTAAATGTAAATAGAGCTTCAGAGTATTCAAACGTATAAGATTGACATGAAGATGTTGATCAAGATTAATTATGTTAGGAATTGACGCATTTCATTTTAATGAAGAAAGGCAAATAAAAATTCGCTTTTCTAAAATGGGAATTTAGAGAAGGAAGTGTTTCGAACACAAAATCTTAGATAAAGATTTAAGAGTCCTAACATCTTATTGGTAGATTTCTTAACTGATCATAGAATGATCTTAAGCAAGCATTAAATGATTATACTTTTCGTTCATGTGATAATAGTGAATGGTTCCATTCACATGGTTGAAAAATCATGATTATACATGAAGTTAAGTGGGAGTTAGAATTGTTTCTTCATGTCTTATATGATGATAACATATTACTTATTGAGAATAATGTACCAATTCTCTCTTCTGGTAAGAGTGATTGGGAGACTAGGAAAAGGTGCAAAGTATTCTTGATTTTGAATCTTTGAGAGAGAATATTGGCATAGAGCTGAGAGTCTTATGAGGATAATATCTTTCGTATCTGTTGAACATCAACAAGGTTGAATGGGTTATTCATGCTGATGGAAGTGGAGTTACTATGATGGAGTCATAGTCATTCACTGAACCTATTAAGTTCTTGATTACATGAAATCGATTTCTAATGTTTCTGCCATTAGAATGATCATGTATACCAACAAACGCACATGCGATGATATGATTTATGCCTAGGGCATGATAAGTCAATAACAAGATGATTCCCATGATGTGGCCCGTGAAAGCCTTAAAGAACATCCTTGAGATTCTTGAGAAGAATTCAGGATTCGTTCATATATTTGGATGATAAACTAAGTTACGTGTTGAAGGGTTGCACAAACTTTAGTTTCCAAACCAAAAGGGATTTGTTGAAATCCTAGGATGTCTTATTGACTTAGGAGTAAGAGACTAAGAAAGGTGTTTTAGTTTCGTGCATTGCAATATCTACAAAAGGAATCTATGTAAATTGTGATAAAATGGTCAACGTAGGGATTAAGAGTGAATCCCTCTACAAATGACTTTATCACAAGTTATGTGATAATAGTGGGAGCATCTTTCAAGTTAAAGAGCCCAAGTTTAGTAAGGAGACTAGACATATACTTAGATAAATTCAAGTTATTCGAAATAGCATTGAAAAGAAGGAAATAACAATTGACAAAGTTGCAATATATGGATATAGGGTATATCCACTTACGAGGCTTTTATTGCATTTTAACTAGTGTTAATAATACACTAATGATTATAGGATATTAAGTAGTAATAGTGTATTGACTATTCATATGTTATAATCGCATTTATCGTTTGAGTTTTATTAAACCCACCCATTACTTTGTTAAATCCAAATGGGTTGTAGAGACAAATTGAACCCCATTAAAGTGAACTGGATTGACATGGTATTCGCCCCTAGTTACTTATATGAGGTGACGTCTTGAAGTGACTAGAGTGTGATGCGATTGATGGTAAGTTCAAGTGCCATAGAGTCATATGGGATGACTAGTCGATCACATAGGCAGACTGTATGGAACACTCTTTCGGGCAGTGACCGCTTATGAAGTTCTGGTAATTCATAAAGCCTGGTCGTGGCAAGAGCTACTATAGTATTCTTATGATTCAATTCTTTTGACTAGAGACTATTCGCCCAAGTTGGCACAAATTTCTGCTTAGCTTTGATTTATACTCTACGATTTCGTAAATGAGGTCAAACTGGGTATATTTTGGGTTATGATGAACTGTGGCTAAACAAAGGGAATAGTGCGATAGAAATTGTCCACCCCTTGTCGGGGTTATTTGAAATCTCAAGGCCACTCGAGGAGTAGTTAACGATAAATGCGTGGCCACGCTCGGAAGTTATCTATGGTAGATAATTCCGGTCAGACAGTTACTCTCCAGATCGAGGAAACCACTCAAGATATGATCAAGTGCAAGTACGACCTGCAAGATACCTTACATTGAGTGGGAGATTATAATAGGACAAGAGAATTGGTAACGCACACTTGTATCGGACAAGTGGGAGATTGTTGGAAAATGTGTCCTCAACAATAGTGCGATCACATGATTTAATATCATAATTAAATCTCATATAAAGAATACGTAAGGGATGATTCTTTATATAGTCAATTGATCGTCATTAATCGATAATGATTGGCTAACTAGAGTTTGACATTACTGTCGTGTGACGGTGGTGGTCAGTTGATCCCTTATGGTCACACCTAAAGGATGATGCCCTTATCAGTAAAGTTAATTAATTGTATGTCGATACATGTTGATTAATTCCTTAAATATGAACAATTTATATTTATGAGAGGAAATATGTATCTTATTATAATGTGATTAAATAAGATCCTATTTTGTGAATTAATATGTTAATTTACTAAAATATGTTGAGGTTTTATAAATATTTCGAGGTAGAGGTAATTAGTTATTTACATTTATAAGAGGTTGTAAATTTAGCTAACAAGCTATTATCGGACCCATTATATGTTGATATAATGGTAAAATATTACTCAATAAGTTGAGTGAATATATGTTTATTAATTTGTTACATAATTGTTGTATGATCAAATTAATATTTAATTTTGTAAGATAATTAATCATAAGACTTATAAGCATTTGTGGGAAAAATGTTATAAGATAAAAATGGACCCATATAGATACATGAGTACCGTCCAACATGTGAAGATGGTGGATTTTTTGTATTTGTCATTTAGTTTTTGGAAAGATACTCCAACAACTTCTGACAACACTTTTCTAAAAGCCTACTACCTACTAATAATTAGAGTATTACATGTGAGATAAGACAAGACCATAAAATGCTACAAGCGAGCATTTTTGGACGGTTGGTAGAGTATAAAGAGCATCAATTTTGTTCTTCTCATTTTACTCCATCTTATTCTCAAAATATGCTCATGTTCATAACATGCAAAAACCTCTCACATACTCATTTTCTTCTTTATCAAAACATGAGATTTATTATTCAAATTGTTCAAAGAAATTACTAATATTATTAGTGTAATATATGAGTATTTGTAATCAATTTTAAGGTAAACTACTAAACAAATATCTAGCACATATTATTTAATAGAGATAAGGGCTAGTCTTGGGTACAATCAAGAGGAGTGGCTTCTGTACTTGAAGTCTTTGGAGGATCATCCTAATACTCATCATAGCTCAAGAACAAGTGAAGGTAGGAGACCTTACTTATGCCCATAAAACCGAAAATAACAATGTAAGGGACATTGTTTTCTTATAAATCTTTTATTTTGTTATGCATGCACTAGATCTAAAGAACAAATAATTAAGAAGTTAATTAGTTCACTATTAGAAGAGTCTAATAAAAGGTAAATAAACCTAATAAGTGGTATCAGAGCAAATAAACCTAATTTTTTTATTATTGCTTTGCATTTCTTTTAATCTGTTGCATGCATTACCAAATCGTCATAACAACACATGCATATCATATCGAATCATCGACCATATCAATTATAATTATCGTAGATCACCGCTTTAGTTCACTTAAAACGTATTAGATAATAAATTGACAAGACCTCTCACATATAATAATTGAGAATTAGCCTCGCCAAATAGTAGAAACCCATGAAGTACCAATTTCATAAGGGAGTTGAGCCGGCTTTACCGTAATGCAAAACTTGTTACATTGGCGAAGTGGGGTAGTAAAATGTTATTACATCGAAATTTGGATTGAGATCAATGGAAGTATTCGTGATCGTAGTCGCATGTGTTCCGGGCTAAAGATGAGAATTAGAGTAATTTTTATCTATCGAGAGTTCTAAAAGTAGAATCGATTAAGAGGATAATCCACCGAGTTATATTAATAAGGGATGACTCGGCTTACCGTACCCGTATTCATATGAATTTGGATCTCGGAATCATTTATGTTAGTTGGGCGGAGGTCACTACATAGATGCTTAAATACTTGTATTAAAACATACAAGTTCTATAAAACGATAGATGTTAATTAATTCCTTCATTTCCTATTTTCTACTCAAATTTGTTTCGTCAACTGCAATGGCAACTCCAATCATGTCCGCATCCACTAGTTCCGCCACACTTACCAATGTGTCATGGCTCCGATCCTTCATGGATCATTGTAAGTTAGAAAAGAATGGGTCCAATTTCACCGATTGGGACGCGCAACTTTGCTTGGCCGCGACAAGTTTCATTACCTTACCGAGGCATCTCCCACCGAACCTAATGCTAGATCCACCGCCGCCGTTAGGTTATCCTATGAGGTTTACCAAAAGGAGTCGGCCGTGATAAAAAATGTGTTGATCTTTGCTATGGAGGCCGAACTCCAAAGAAGTGCTAAAAAGATTAGCACCGCTCATGAGATCTACATGAAGCTAGTGAACATGTTTTCACGAGCTCCTAGGGTCATACAATATGAAGCGGCTATCGCATTCTTTGATCTTAACATCAAAGAGGGCCAAAAAGTGAGCCCTCGTGTGCTCAAGTTGATGGAACATGTTGAGACCTTGAAAATGCATAAGGTGGAAATACCCGATGAACTCGTAATTAATCGAATTCTTCATTCGTGCAACAAAATCAAAGCATATGTTCAATTCCGGGTGAATTTTAATATGCAAGATAAGAAAGTTTCCCTTAATGAGTTGTACAAAATGCTTGTGCAAGCTGAAAGGGACATGGGGCTAAAGGTTAGCACCACCAAAGATGTGCTCAATGTCAATCGTAAGAGCAAGGGAACCTTCAAGAAGAGCGGGAAAAAGGGGAAGAAGCGAACTCCCAACAGGAATATAGCTAAAGCTTGTGAAGCTAGTACCTCCAAGCCCAAGTACAGTGCCCCCACCGGGGACTAGTGCCACTAATGTTGTGGTGTTGGGCATTGGAAGAGAAACTTTTCCAAATAACTTGGCGACATCAAAACTGGAAAGGTTATTCTAGTAGGTATAAAATTATCCCTATATTTTATGTTTCGATCTCAACTTTGGTATGTTGATACAAGTTGTGATGATTACCCTTTTTATTGTAAATAGGGCCTCCTACAAAGGACAAACGTAAGGAGAAGCAAGCCTAGAGGATCTTGTGGGAAGCTAGAGTAGCCAACTGTGGTGATGGATTAATGGAAGCTTGTCTTTAATTTGCTTTGTCTTTAATTTTATGATCTATTTCAAGTTTTTAGAACTATTTTGATTTCCTTGTGTGACTTGGAAATTGGTTTGTAATCCTTTAAACAATTGTTGTGCTTTGGATATTTGTGTTTTGGTTTTCAACCCAAATCACCTATTTTATCACTTGTTCTAAAATCATCATCATAAATTACTTGCGTAGAGAAACATTAGATAAAAAACTCAAATTGATTCAATAGACGATTATGATGACAAGATCATTATATGTCCATAAGCTATGAATTTGATTCTCCTTATGTCTTTGTTACTTAAAGTAATAACTTACTTATATAAGATCAATTTTAAAGTTGTAATGAGCTTTTGAACTCATCAATTAGGGAATTTACGATACCATATGGACACATTATTCTAAACGGATGGTCAACCAGGAGATACCTAGAATAGAGAGTCTATTAAACAGATGACATGGATAAGACTCGTATATTATTAAGCTGCCATGTTAGGATGGCCTTTTGAAAGCAAATACAAAATCGAGGTAAACTCCTAATACTCCATTAAATATATATGTTTGTGACTCACAAAGCTATCTCTCAAGAATATAGATGTATTTCTGAGAGATAGAGTGGGAGTATATTGAATCGTCACAAACATCTCTTATAGTTGAAATGTTACTTTGTGAAAGTAATAGAATTATAGAGTGGGAGTTGGTATTGAACTATAGTCTATGAAGATAGAATGAGAGCATAGTTCAGTGGGATTTTATCGCACATGTCTTATTGTTTAAAAATATTACTTTGTGAAAGTGATAGTATCATGACCCCAGTTACATACGAGCCGAAGCACTACAATCCAAAAAATGGTTGCTCATGAGTAGATTTACTTTAAAGTGAGGGTCTCTTTAAAGGTAAAAGCGCTTCAGAGTACAAAAATGCATAAGATTTACATGAAGATGTTGATCAAGATAAATTGTGTTAGGAATTGCCGCATTTCATTCTAATGTAGAATGGCAAATAAAATTCGCTTTTCTAAAATGGGAATTTAGAGAAGGAAGTGTTTGAAACAAAGAATCTTAGATAAAGATTTAAGAGTCCTAACATCTTATACAAAGCTTTCTTAAGTGATCCTAGAATGATCTTAAGTAAGAATTAATGGATTATACTTTTCATGTGATAATAATGAATGGTTTCATTCACATGACTGAAGAATCATGATTATACATGAAGTGAAGTGGGAGCTAGAATCATTTTCTCCATGTCTTATATCTTGATCACATATTACTTATTGAGAATAATATACCAATGCTCTCTTCTGGCAAGAGTGATCAGGAGACCTTGAAATGGGATGCAAATATTCTAGATTTTAAATCTATGTGAGAGAATATTGGCATAGAGTTGAGAGTTTTATGACGATAAGATCTTTCATACCTGCTATACATCAATAATAGGCTATTCATGTTGATAGAAGTGGAAATACTATGATGGAGTCATAGTCTTTCACTTAACCTATTAAGTTGTTGATCACATGAAATCGATTGCTAATATTTCCGCCATTAGAACGATCATGTATGCCAACAGACGCACATGCCATGATGTGATATATTCTAAGAACATGAAAAGTCAATAAGAAGATAATTCTCATGATCTGGCTTGTGAAAGCCTTAAAGAACATCCTTGAGATTCTTGAGAAGAATTAAGGTTCGTTCATATGTTTGGATGATAAACTAAGTTATGTTTTGAAGGGTTCCTCAAACTTTAGTTTCCAAACCAAAAGGATTTATTGAAATTATAGGATGTCTTATTGACTAAGGAGTAAGAGACTAGAAAAGTGTTTTAGTTTTGCACATTGCAAATTCTACAAACGGACTCAAAGTAAATTGTGATAAAATCATCAATGTAGGGATTATGGGTGAATCCCTCTACAAATGATTTTGTCACAAGTTATGCGTTAACAGTGGGAGCATCTTCAAGTTAAAGGGCCCAAGTCTAGTAAGAAGTCTACACATATACTTAGATAAATTCATGTCATTGGAGATAACATTGAATGGAAGAAAATAGAAATTGAAAAGTTAGAATATATGGATATATAGTATATTCACTTTCCAAGGTTTTATTGCATCTAAACTAGTGTTAATAATACACTAAAGATTATAAAATTTGAAGTAGTAATAGTGTATTGACTATTCATATGTGATAATCGCATTTATCGTTTGAGTTTCATTATACTCACCCGCTACCTTGTCGTATCTAAATAGGTTGTAGAGACAAATTGAACCCCATTAAAGTGAACTGGATTGACATGATATTCGCCCCTAGCCACTTACATGAGGTGACGTCTCGAAGTCACTAGAGTGTGATACGATTGATGACAAGTTCAAGTGTCATAGAGCCATATGAGATGACTAATCGATCACATAGGCAGACTGTATGGGACACTCTGTCGGGCAGTGACCGCTTATAGAGTTCTGGTAATTCATAAAGCATGGTCGTGGCAAGAGCTACTATAGTATTCTTATGAGTCAATTCTTTTGACTAGAGACTATTCGCCCGAGCTGGCACAACTTTTGATTTGCTTTAATTTATACTCTACGATTTTGTAAATGAGGTCAAACTGGGTATATTTTGGGTTATGATGGATTGTGGCTGAACGAAGGGAATGGGGCGATATGAATTGTCCATCCCTTGCCAGGGTTGTTTGAAATCTCAAGGCCACTCGAGGAGTAGTTAACTGGAAATGCGTGGCCACGCTCGGAAGGTATCTTTGATAGATAATTCTAGTCAGACAGTTACTCTCCAGATCGAGGAAACCACTCAAGATATGATCAAATATAAGTATGACCTACAAGACACCTTGCATTGAGTGGCAGATTGTAATAGGACAAGAGAATTGGTGACGCACACTTGTCTCGGACAAATGGGAGATTGTTGGAATATGTGTCCTCAACAATAGTGCGATCACATGATTTAATGTCATAACTAAATCTCATATTAAGAATACGTGAGGGATCATTTATTATATAATCAAATGATCGTCATTAATCGGTAATGATTGGCTCACTAGAGTTTGACATTACTGTCGTGTGACGGTGGTGGTCAGTTGATCCCTTAAGGTCACACCTAAAGGACAATTCCCTTAATGGATAAATTGATTAATTGTATGACGATACAAGGTAATCAATTCCTTTAAAGTGAACAATTTACTTGTGAGAGAGAATATTAATATCTTATTGTAATGGGATTAAATAAGATTTATTTTAGTAATAAAAATGCTTTATTACTAAAATTACTTATTGTTTGAGAAACAATAGAGATAAGAATGAATGGTTAATTATAATTACAAGATGTTGTGAATTATAATTATATGACCCATTTAGTTTATATGATCAAGTATCACTAGTCAATTTATTTTATGTAATTTAATTAATTTGTAAAATGATATTTATGTGATAAATATGCATTAAATTAATTAATAACATGTAAAATACTACATGTGACATATTGTGTGACAAATGACAAATTGACAAAATAAAATGGTAGTCCATTTTAAGAGCATGGATCGAATGGAGGGAGTTATAATGGTGTGAGATTGATTTATTTTATGATAAATAATCATAGGCTTTGCTTTTATAGCCTTACACCTATCTTACAATGTCTTACACACCTAAACATTGTGAAGACAAAAAGAGAAAAAGGGAAGATGCACTTTTGGCTCCTACCCACCCGGCCTCACCTCTATATATGAGGACTTTTGTCCTCATTTTTCATACACCTAATTCATTTTACATCTACATGCAAGAGTTTGCTTATCTTTCTCTCTAGTTTTCTCAAACAAGTTTTTGAGATTCACAAGCATTTGTTCATCCATTCTAATATCACAATAACATTACTAGTGTAGTAATAGTAATAATATTAGAATTATTTTAAGGGTACTAGTATGATAATCTAGTTAATTAGTATACTAGTTTAAGGGTAAGTCTTGGGTGCAATCTAAGGAGGATTTATATACTTGGGATCTTGGAGAATCATCCATCACAATTAAGCTCAAGAACAAGTGAAGGAAGGTGACCTTACTTGTGCCCTATATTTCGAACCATATAGCAATGTAAGGGACATTGTTTTCTTTATAAATCTATCATTTTGTTATGCATGCACTAGATCTAAAGAACTAATAATTAAGAAGTTAATTAGTTCACTATTAGAGGAGTCTAATAAGAGGTAAATAAACCTAACAAGTGGTATCAGAGCTAAGAATAGACCTAAGATTTATTATATGGTTAATTTGCAATAATATACCTATTATTATTAGTAAAAATTAAGATATTAGTAATATTTAAGAAGAAGCATAATATAATAGACCACAAATTGAATAGGTATATAACAACAAAATAGAGATAAGACAACAAAATAAATTATTTGTAACTATCAAGTGGTCTAATATTATCGTAAATTTCCTATTATTAACAATGGTTTATCGCATGATGATTATTAACAATGAGTTAATCGGCACCATTGTTAACTTTATTTGCTTGGTATTATTATAAAATATTAAGAAGTTAATTAGTTCATTATTTGATAATAGGTATATGCACTTGTTAATATTATTTTTTAATAAGAGGAGTTATCTCTACTTAATAATATTTAATAGTGATTTGATGAGGGTAGACTCCTTTTTATTAGTTTTTACATTTTACAAATGTATAATAGGAATAGCTTTGTATTTTTATTATTATTTGTAATTATGGGGTATCTTCAAAGACGGTGCCATTCGGAAAGGTGATCCGACGAAGACGGTGTCTTGGGAGGCGTGCCACTTGAAGATTCAAGGGACCAAAGGAGTTGGTTTCCGAATATGTAATAGATTTTTAGATTTTCTATTTTAGGAAGGCCATACTAGGAATTTACTTTATTTATTGCTTTGCATTTCTTTTAATGTGTTGAATGCATTGCCAAATCGCGATAACAACACATGCATTTCATATCGAGTCATCGACCGTGTCAATTATAATTATCGTAGTTCACTGCTTTAGTTCACTTAAAACGTGATAGATAATAAATTGACAAGTCCTCTCACATAAAATAATTGAGAATTAGCCTTGACAAATAGTAGAAACCATGAATCCCAATTTCATAAGAGAGTTGAGCCGGCTTTACCATAATACAAACCTTGTTACGTTGGGTAAGTGGGTAATAAAATGTTATTACATTGAAATTTGGATTGAGCTAAACTGAAGTATTCGTGACCGTAGTCGCATGTGTTCCGGGCTAAAGATGAAAATTAGAGTAATTTTTATCGACCGAGAGTTCTAGATGTATAATCGATTAAGGGGTTAATGCACCGAGTTATATTAATAAGGGATGACTCTGCTTACCGTACCCGTATTAATATGAATTTGGATCTCGGAATCGTTAATAATAGTTGCGTGGAGGTCACTATATAAATGCATTGCTTGTTTACAAGTATTAATTAAAACGATAGATGTTAATTATTTCCTTCATTTCCGTTTTTGTAGTTAATTATACGCAATGAACTCATCTAATACTCCTACACCAATCACCATCAATTCATAGCTCTAACCATACGATGAAAAATGCTCCGAGTATGACAATGATACGATTAGAGAATTACGCGTTGGTATTTGTGAGGGTGCAAATTTTTACTTATTTACCACCTCCACACCACCCACTCCAATATTAATGCCCACCCACTTTGGTAAGAAAATCTTGTGAAGAAAATCTCACTAAACCAAAGGCATCTTTGTTTGAAGAAACAAGGAGTAATATTAAATTCAGTGGGAGTTCTAGCAAGAGTGTCCTTCCAAATGAAAGAAGTATTGGTATTATTAAAGGGAAGGCAAAGATGGGTGAGAAACCCAACCCTGATAACAAATTGGAAATGGATAGTGGGACTACCAAAACCAAGACCAAGAAGGGTGCCCAATCCTATGAGGAATGTCATTATTGTAATGTCATGGACCATTGGAAATGCAATTGCCCCAAATATTTGGAAGATATCAAATTTGGACTTATTACTCCAAGTGGGACTTGGAAATGTGGAAAAGTTAAACAAGAGTGATGTAAATCTCCGACAAGGAAATGGAGCTAGGGTAGTCGCCACTTCGAGAGGGACTTATGTACTTATTTTTGCTAATAGCTTTTAGTTATAATCTACATAATGGTGATTATGTATCCATTTTATCTAAAACATTATTTTCATTTCTATGTGAGATATGAAAGGATTTATTTTGTTGAAAATAGAAATGGCTGTGAGCCATGTCTTTTATCTTTATGATATACAAGTTTTAGACACTTCCAACTCAAGCAAAGATATCTTCATAATACAATCCAAAAGACTCAAAACTAGTAATACAAATGATTTGTACATTTGATTTTTGAATTAGGTTACGTAATTGAGAAACGCATTAAAGGCTAGTGTCGACTAGATTTAGTGAACCATTTGATTTCAATCATATGGAATATGCGAATCTTGTCTCCTTTGCAATAAGATTTGTACTCCATTTAGTGGTAAAGGGACACAAGCAAGTGATTTGTTGGGACTAATATATGCCGATGTATGTGTTCTAAATATGTATCATCGCAAAAGGAATTTATGACTACTTCGTCACTTTTAACAATGATTTAAGTAGATATAGGTATATTAACTTAATCAAATATAAAGTGAAGCATTTGAGAAATTTGAGAAATTTCTAAATGGTGTAGAGAACCAATTAAAGAAAAGACTAAAGCATTACGATCCGATCGTAGTAGCAAATATCTAAGTAATAAATTTGATTTATTAAAGATGGATTATGACCTAGTGTCATTACCCATAAGATCAAACTAATATGAGTTGGTTCGAGTTGTTGAACTCAAATTTTTGGAATTTGCAATCCAAAATGGACAAGTAATTCTAAACGGATGGTCAACCAAGAGATACCTGAAATAGAGAGTCTATTTAACAAATGGCATGGATAAGACTCGCATATCACATGAATCAAGCTGCCATAATAGGGATGGCCTTTTGAAAGCTAATGCATAGTCTAGATAAACTCCTAATACTCCACCATATATATGTTTGTAACTCACAAAGCTATCTCTCAAGAAGATAGATGTATTTCTGAGATATAGAGTGGGAGTAGATTGGATCGTCACAAACATGTCTTATAGTGTTACTCTGTGAAACTAATGGGACTATAATCTATAAAGATAGAATGGCGTATAGTTCAATGGGAGTTTAGCGCACATGTCTTATTTGTTAAAATATTGCTTTGTGAAAGTAATGTTATTATGACCTTATTCCAAATCGATCTTGTTTCATACGAGCCATAGCATTACAATCCGAAAATTGTTACTCATTAGTTGATTTACTTTAAAGCGAGGGTCACTTTAAAGGTAAATAGAGCTTTAGAGTAATCAAATGCATAAGATTGACATGAAGATGTTGATCAAGATTAATTATGTTAGGAATTGCCGCATTTCATTTTAATGAACAATGGAAAATAAAATTCGCTTTTATAAAATGGGAATTTAGAGAAGGAAGTGCTTGGAACACAAAACCTTAGATAAAGATTTAAGTGTCCTAACATCTTATGCGTAGCTTTCTTAAGTGAACCTAGGATGGTCTTAAGCAAGCATTAAAGGATTGTACTTTTCATTCATGTGATAATAGTGAATGGTTTCATTCACATGATTGAAGAATCGTGATTATACATGAAGTTAAGTGGGAGCCAGAATCATTTCTCCATGTTTTATATGTTGATGACATATTACTTATTGAAAATAATGTACCAATACTCTCTACTCTAAAAGAGTAATTGCAAGACTTGGAAAAGGATGCAAAGTATTCTAGATTTTGAATCTATGTGAGAGAATATTGGCGTAAAGTTGAGAGTCTTATGAAGATAAGATCTTTCACATCTTTTGTACAACAACAAAATAGGCTATTCATGTCGATAGAAGTGGAAATACTATGATGGAGTCATAGTCATTCACTGAACCTATTAAGTTGTTGATCACATTTAACAAATTGCTAATTTTTCCGCCATTAGAATGATCATGTATGCCAACAAACGCACACGCCATTGTGTGACATATACTGAGAGCATAATAAGTCAATAAAAGGGATAATTCCCATGATATGACTTGTGAAAGCCTTAAAGAACATCCTTGAGATTCTTGAGAATAATTAAGGATTCGTACTTAAGTTTGGATGTTAAACTAAGTTACGTGTTGAAGGGTTGCACAAACTTTAGTTTCCAAACAGAAAAAGATTTGTTGAAATCCTAGGATATCTTATTGACCGTGGAGTATGAAACTAGAAAAGTGTCTTAGTTTCGCACATTGCAAATTCTACAAAAAGAATCCAAGTAAGTTGTGACAGAATGGTCAACGTAGGGATTAAGGGTGAATCCCTTAACAAATGACTTTATCACAAGTTATGCGATAACAATGGGAGCATCTTTCAAGTTAAAGAGCCAAAGTCTAGTAGGAAGTCTAGACAAATACTTACAGATAAATTCAAGTTATTAGAAATAACATTGAAAAGAAGGAAATAGCAATTGATAAAGTTGGAATATATGGATATAGGGTATATCTATTTGCCAAGCTTTTATTGCATTTTAACTAGTGTTAATAATACACTAAAGATTAAAAGATATGAAGTAGTAATAGTGTATTGACTATTCATATGTGATAATCACATTTATCGTATGAGTTTCATTAAACTCACCCGTTACCTTGTCGTATCCGAATGGGTTGTAGAGACAAATTGAACCCCATTAAAGTGAACTGGATCGACATGGTATTCGCCCCTAGTTACTTATATGAGGTGACGTCTCGAAGTGACTAGAGTGTGATGTGATTGCTGGTAAGTTCAAGTGTCATAGAGTCATATGGGACGACTAGTCGATCACATAGGCAAACTGTATGGGACAGTCTGTCGGGCAGTGACCGCTTATAGAGTTCTGGAAATTCATAAAGCCTGGTCGTGGCAAGAGCTACTATAGTATTCTTATGAGTCAATTCTTTTGACTAGAGACTATTCGCCCAAGTTGGCACAATTTCTGATTAGCTTTGATTTATACTCTACGACTTCGTAAATGAGGTCAAACTGGGTATATTTTGGGTTATGATGAACTGTGGCTGAACAAATGGAATAGTGCGATAGGAATTGTCCACCCCTTTTCAGGGTTGTTTGAAATCTCAAGGCCACTCGAGGAGTAGTTAACTGGAAATGCGTGGCCACGCTCGGAAGGTATCTATGGTAGATAATTCCGGTCAGACAGTTACTCTCCCGATTGAGGAAACCACTCAAGATATGATTAAGTGCAAGTACGACCTGCAAGACACCTTGTATTGAGTGGGAGATTATAATAGGATAAGAGAATTGGTGACGCACACTTGTCTCGGAAAAGTGGGAGATTGTTGGAAAATGTGTCCTCAACAATAGTGCGATCACATGATTTAGTATCATAATTAAATCTCATATAAAGAATACGCAAGGGATTATTCAATTATATAGTCAACTGATCAACATTAATCGGTAATGATTGGCGAACTAGAGTTTGACATTACTGTCGTATGACGGTGGTGGTCAGTTGATCCCTTTAGGTCAAACCTATAGGATGAGGCCCAAATAGATATTTAATTAATTGTATGCGATATAGATTGATTAATTCCTTAATTATGGGAGTGCGATTTTACGTCTTATTATAATGTGATTAAATAAGATTTAATTTAGTAATTAAGTGTTAAATTACTAAATTAGTTGAGGTTTTATATAAGTTTTGATGTAGAGGTAATTAGTTATTTAAAGTTACAAGGAGTTGTAATTTTAACTAACTAGCAATTACAGGACCCATTATATATTGATATAATGGTAATATACTACCCAAAAGTGGAGTGTATATTATATTATTAATTGTTATATTTAATTGTTAAATGATTACATTAATAATTAATTATGTAAGATATTGGACATATGACTTATAAGAATTTGTGAGACAAATGACAAAAGGCAAAAGTGGACCTAAAAGGCTCCATATATCCGGCCATATAGAGCAAAAGATGCTCAAGTTTTGTCTTGTTCATTTGTATTGGAATAAAGTGTGATAGTGACACTTCTATGACACATCTTACATAATCGTTTCCTAGACTCTACCTATACTAGACAAGCAAGTAAAACAAGAGGAAAAAATTCCCCCATGCTTAGGGGCAACCGGTTTTTGCTCTTTAAAGAAGAGCATTTGTTGCTCATTTTTCCTCTCTAGTTTTTTGCTTGTTTTGTGCTCACATTTCCTATCACATTATATTATAATAAAACTCTAATATACCACATGCAAAAACCTATTATGTTAACAAATAATTAACAAAATGAATAATTAACAAGTTAATTTGTTCACTATTAGAAGAGTCTAAGAATAGGTAAGTAAACCTAACAAGAATTATTGAAACAAATCACATAGATCAGATACATTCATATGATTTTTGTTAAACATAATATCTTATTTTATCTTATTTTATTATTATTAGCATAATAATATAACATATTATTAACCTTATAGTTAATAACATAATAACAAAATAATAATAATAATAATAATAATAATAATAATATTAAAATAATAATATTGTTAATATGGACTATTTTTAACGATAAATGCGGACTATCTTCAAGTATAGTTAATTACATGTGACATATTATAATTAACATATTATTATTATAACTAATACCATCCATCAACTTGAGCACATGAGGACTCACTTTTTGGCCCTCCTTAATGTTAAGATCAAAGAATGCGGAGGCCGCCTCATACTGTATGACCCTAGGAGCTCGTGAAACAATGTTCACAAGCTTCATGTAGATCTCATGAGCGGTGCTAATCTTTATAGCACTTCGTTGGAGTTCGGCCTCCATTGCAAAGATCAACACGTTTTTGATTGCGGCCGACTACTTTTGGTAAATCTCATAGGCTAACCTAGCGGCGGCGGTGGACCTAGCATTAGGTTCGGTGGGAGATGCCTCGGTAAGGTGACGAAGCTTGTCGTCACCCTCCGCAGCCAAGCGAAGTTGCGTGTCCCAATCGGCGAAATAGGACCCATTCTTTTCTAACTTATAATGATCCATGAAGGATCGGAGCCATGACACATTGGTAAGTGTGGTGGAACTAGTGGATGCGGACATGAATGGAGTTGCCATTGTGGTTGATGAAAAAAATTTGACTACAAAATAGGAAATGAACCCAAAATATCAAAGAAAGATGATGAACTTTCTTACCCGGAAGTTGAAGTTGCTGTACATGAACAATCGTCTTTTGATGAGAAATTGCTGAATCCAAGAAAAGTCCTCGATCGATTGATTTCAGGTGATCGATCGAGGGACATTGCTGAAAAAGTGCTCGATCGAGGAGTTAAAAGTGCTCGATCGAGCACTGCTGGAAATACTGTCCTCGATCGAGAAGATCAATGTGCACGATCGAGCACTTGATGTGACTCATTTTAGAGCATATTTAGTCCCCGAATTAGCCTCGTTACTATGCTTTTTAGTGCATAATTGGGTCATTTACTATCTTTAGTCTTTCGTTTTGCATATTCTTTGAGGTTTTGGTCCCTTTGTGGGAAAGGAGTAAGAACCTTGAATTTTCATGGCAAAATGGAGCTAAATTGATTGAATCTAATGACCAAGCATCAAAGTGAAGACAATACTAGAAGGCCTATATAAATAATGAAGTAAATGGGTAATGCCCAGAAGATCGTTGCATCTCCAACAAGATCCTTGAGGATTGTTGGAGAAAGAAAAGAAGAGAAGCTGACTGGCTAACAATCCGGGCATCGCAGAGCACGAGACGAGCGTCCTGTCCTGCTACAATCCGAGCGTCCCGTGGCCAATCCGCTTGTCCTGGTCCCTCTCAATCCGAGTGTCGCCCTCACCAATCCGCTCGGATTCCTCTCCAGTGCAGACCGTCCCTCAGCCAAGCCACTCGGGACGAGCGTACTCCATGAAGACCACCAAAACGGATATGAGCATCTCCCTCGAGAGGAGCACTTCCTCAACTTTTCTTAAGGGTCTTAATCGTTATTTAAGCCCTTAGTAACCCTAATTTATGTACCTAATCCTTAGTTTAAATACCCCATTATATTAATTAGATTATCATGTCCTTCTTATACTCTTTTTATGTTATTCTAATCTCATCTTAATCTTGTAATCAACTCTTAATTAAGCATTAATAAAAATTTCATTTCCTTAATTTCTCTATTGTTCATCATTTATTTTGGGTAATTGAAGATTATTTGGGTATTATTGGGAGATTGACAACCTTCCATCAATCATCAAGTACTTCTATTATTCTTTGCCTATTATTTTGGAATCATCTTTAGGTATAAATTCTCTCTTAATCATTGTTTTAATTACTGTTAATCATTTCCATTAATTCATCATGTTTTGCCTTGTTAATATGATTGATGATACCGTCGTTTTGTATCAAAATTAAATTTATAATTTCAAACTAAAACTATAGCTAGTGATAGTAAGGGTCGAACCACAGAGAGACAAGGTTGATTTTGTTTGCTATTTTTCAGTCTATAGAAGTAACAATTAAAAGGGGGGTTTTGAAATTGGTTGATACTAATGACTAATTGCTTAAATAAGAATTTCAAGATAAAAGGAAGATCGGGAAATTCGGTTCACCATGGCAATGGTCAGGGCAATAAGGTAGCAGAAATCCAATAATACAGTCTCAGGGGGTATAAGCAAGCCTTTCGATCTATGCTCAAATTAACCTTGCGGTCTTCTAATTCCCCGAAATTTCATAAAGCTTTCGCTCAAAGGAAATTCCAATATAATGATAATTCTAATTAATAATCTTTCAATCTAGTAAAAAGGCTTATCAAAAGACAACAAGATCGATACGGAAGGATTCATGCTAACAAACAATCATAATTTATACCATGGCTCACCTCGTTCCCAATCAAAACAATTAGCTACGCATGACTACAACTAAAACAATTGCTAAATTGATAACAAAGAACAAGATTGACATGATTGAATTTAAATAAAAGACAAAAGACAAGAGATGAATTGTTGGAATTAAAATGGTAAAACAAGAATTGAAATAACAAGAATTAAAAGAAGAGGAAATTTGCATAAAACTTACTAATTGAAAAGATGAACAACGTAATCGAATTCGAGGTTTTCCGTCTCCAAAACTAGATCTAAAAACTGAGTTCTTCAATAATGAAAAGCATAACCTAATAATTGTTGCGTTCTACTGATTAAAGATGCCAAAAGATCAATTACAAGTTGGGCTTTTAAAAGTCTAACACGAAGAAATAAATCTCTTTCAGAGATCGTCGATCGACCAAGTCAAGATGGTCGATCGACCGTAAATGCGAAACAATGACTTCCGCTGACTTCAACGGTCGATCGACTGAAAGGAGTGGTCGATCGACTGGTGGTGCTGTGCAGTGGCTCTTCCTCTTTTCAATTCAGCTCTTCACTCCTTTGCACGCATCCCAAGGTGGGTGAATCCGAACTTCTTTCTTCCAAGCTTCCCTGAAGTTGCCTCTGGAGGACGATTTAGGCTTGATTAGCTTACTTCCACTCATTCCTACAATAAATCATTGAAAATTCAAAGTAAACCGTTTCGGGAGAAATAGTAGCTTAAGGCTAACAAATACGCATGGAAATACGTGCCAAAACCGCAGATAAAGTGTATAGAATATGCACGTATCAATTCAAATCTCCCCAAACCAAACCTTGCTTGTCCCCAAGCAAGCACTATGACCCATATAAAAACTAAATGGAAAGGAGTATATCTCAGAGCTAGCTACAAGTCAATGCCAAACCGTTTAATGCACATAGTCAACTATTGCAAAGTTTAAATCAAGTGAACAAATTTATGCATATCATGGAATTAAATCGGGCGTTCGACCTTGCAAGACTCATAAATTCGGGCTCTCCCGGGTCACTCTTCCCTCAGCAAAGCAAATGGCAGGAATATATGTAAAGGATAGGGAAGAAAGTACAGACTATCACCTAGACTGCGACCGACAAAACATGTATGCTTGACTAGCATGAATAATGATTCTAGCTATCGTACATACGCTTAACCACCGTCAAAGACTATTACATGCCGAACTATTGCAAGATTTGGATATGTGAGGTTAAGTGGGAAAGGAAGGACAAAACAATTATGGAAAAAGTGAAGGTAAGAGCCAAGGTAGTACCTATCCAACCATCAGAAACCGTATCCCGTTCCTCCAACTCAAAATATAAACCATGCCTTTAATGACTAGGCAACACAATATCCCAAACAAACGCCTCCAATTCATGAAGTAGGCACATGAGGCGTGTTCTCTATTCAACCAAATCATTATTATTTTCAAATTCCTCTTTTTTTTTCTTTTCTTCTTTCCGTTTTTCTTTTTTGATTTTTTATTTGATTTTTTTTTTTGTTTTTTTTTTTTACAATGGGCAGTCGATCGACCAACATCACCAGTCGATCGACCACCCTGTCACAACCAGTGCTCTCTGCCAAGGTATATGTCCTCTCTCATTTTTTACATTTTCTGAATTTTTCTTTCTTTCTATTTTCAGACTGAAATATTCTCCTTCACTTCTCAAAAATACTCGCTCCAACATTACAAAAGTGAACCAAAACAGCTTAAATCGACAAATTCCTCTACTACTTCCTAGCTTGGCACAATGGTAGGCTAAGTATGGGATGTAGTTGAGGGCAACTGGCAATTATGGCTTATAGTGGAGTTAATGGGGTAAAATGAGAAAGGGGAGGATGCAATAGTTCTCAAAACATGCAATACCGACCACAAACTAATGCGTATAGGCAATACGCAATCAAAACTCACACACGTGCAAAACATGAAATGAAGGGAGTACTACTCTCAATCCTAAATTAACCGGTCATGAATGTCACCAGTTATGGGCTCTATATCTCAGAAAGTATAAGTAGTTTGCCAAAAATAATGAGTCAAGTCTAACTACCCGAAATGAATTCCATAACAAAATTTGAGAAATCACTTTTAATTCTCGCTAAACAGCTGTGGAAAGGGCATGGAATGGCATATTTGACTAATAGTGCAAAATCATCATTAATAAACTCCAATCCGACTCGACTATATGCAAAAGCAAACGTGATATTTTTGGTTTTTTTATGACATTTTCAATTTTTCTTTGTTTTTGTTTCAATTTTTTCTTTGTTTTTGTAAAAAGTTTTTGTTTTTGTTTTTTTTGAATTTGAAAAACAAATGCAAACTAAAATGCAATAAACGTGTGACTAAAATGCAATAAAAAACACATGCAGATGCAACAGACATATGCAATAGCCTCCCCAAACCAAAACGCACAATGCCCTCATTGTGCTCATCAGCAAATCACCAGCAGAAGTATGGGAGAATAAAAGCATAACAAAATAAAAGGAAACTAATAAAGAAAGGAGGGAACTCACAAGATACGACCTCCCCAAACCAGCCAATAACGGGGAGGTCACCACCATCTAATCACCACCGTCGTACTCCTCACCACTAGACTCACCGGACCCCGAGTCGCTCTCCTCGTCCGCCTCAAGCGGCGGGGTGGCTCTCCCGAAGTGGAGGCACCAGCAGTAGTAGTAGGAGGTGGTCTCCTGGCAGGCTGAGGGTAGCCGCCCACAGAGGGAACAAAGTAGGAAGGGTGAGTCCAAGCACCCTGTGGGAGCATCCCCGTCCGGGCTAACTCCTCGTAGACTAGGTACAGGGCTAGAGCCGTGTCTAGCCTGTGCTGGTCAAAACTCCTGCACAAGTCGCCCAACATACGTGACATTGCCCTTTGGTCCATGACCGCAGGGACAACCAAAGGAGTACGGGGACGGAAAGTAGCCGGAAAACCGGTGGGAGCAGTAGTGGAGGTAGAGGGTGCCTGTGAAGAGGAGGCACGGGCTCTCCTCTAAGTGCTAGCGGTGGTGGTGCCCGCCCTGATAGGGAGCCTGTAGCTAGGGAAGGGCGGGCGAGCTGCCCCCTGAACAGTGATGAGGGGCAGGACAGGAGTGTAGCCAAGGACGGGGATGGGGTCACAGGTGAAAGAATCGATCTTCCACCGTCTCTGGCTATCGACCCAATGGACAGCTCTTGCGTATGCAAGGTCCATGAAACGTAGGTCAGGGTCAATGGGGGCCTCCTCTCGAGGGAAAAGTAAAACTAGACGGTTGGCGATACGTGTCACCAACCCACCACAAGCAATAGTGGTCAAAGTGCCATCACTAACAGTCTGAAAGTGAGCGGCAGTCAAATAAGCGATATTATAGATACGGGCTATCCGACTTTCAATGTTCAGATAACCTGCCAAGATAGACAGTTCGATGTTATTCACATTATTTGACTCTTTACGGCCAAAAATGGTATTACCCATTAGCCGTAGAAAATAACGAAGAGGGGGCAAATGGACGGAAGTGCCCGTCCTTTTAGGCCCGTGAAAGTCACTGATGCAAGACCACATGACTCGGTGAACATCAGAGGTATCCGAGGTTCTACCCTCGAAATAGAGACCCAAAAATCCAGCAAATTCGGCTAATGTCAGGGAGTAGTTAACATTAAATAGCCGAAAAGAAATGCAAGCTTTATTCGTGTTTTCCGCAAAAGAAACCGAGTCAAAAGCATAGGAAGAAAAGAACTCGAGGGTCAAAACGTAATATGTGAACTCAGCCATGTCCACAAGACCCGTCATACCTGTCCCATTTAGCAGGGACACAACTGACTCATAACAGCCTAATTCCTCCAAAGTACGTTTGTGAAGGAATCGGGTAGCTGTGACTTTCATTCTCGCAACAAAAAGGGAAAACTTAGCACGCTGAGTAGAATTAGCAAAGATAACCTGCGGATAGTCAGGTAGACTATCCGTGGTAGCCTCTATCATCGGTGGCGGTCCTCGTGGCGCTTGCGCGGCTCCTTGGTTCGACCCTTCGGACATTTGTCGCTTTCCTTTTGTCATCTTTGTTACCCGCAAACAACTCATTAGCAACAAGAATCCCCTAACAGTGTCAATTTAAGAAAACCCGAACAAAATTAGAACTGAAAAGCAATTTAGGGTTTCGAAATTTTTGGGGGAAACGGCTTTAAATGTCTCCTCGTTGCTATTTAGTGTCGAAAATCAAGGGGGAAGGGGTAGAACAAGCAATTAAAGCACAGAAATGACAAGAAATCAATCCCAAAATCAATTTCCCCAAATCGATTTTTTTCCGTCTCAATGGAGCAATACTCGAAAATATGGCATGAAACTTCAGCAAAATTCGAATAAAAAGCGTGAAAATAGGATTAGAGACATACCTTGAAGATTTACTTGAAGATTAAAGCAAGAAAAGAAGAGATTAAGACGGGATTTGCGGGAAAATCGCGAGGTAGAGGAAGGTAAAGGGGTTTTCTTTTGATTTTTCGATTTATTGAAAGTGAATGAATGAAAGAGGAATGAAGGAATACTCCTCTTTTGAGTTGCATTCTGATCCCGCGAAGTGGTTGATCGACCACTTGACTCGGTCGATCGACTGCCAGAGCTGGCAATTAGACTTCAATTCGTCAAAAATTCATTTTGCCATCATAATTTCCCGTCTTTCTCTCACAACCATCCAGTAAACCACCTACGCACTTTGCATAAAATAAATTCCTGCAAAAATTATCAAAGGCGCACATATTCCCAAACCAATAAATTACAAATTAAAAGAAATTAAAGAATACAAAAAAACTCAAAAATGCAAATTAAATGAAATAACAAAATAAAATTCCTAAATTACAATTAATTACAACCTGGGTTGCCTCCCAGTTAGCGCTGGTTTAAGAGGTCCTGCATGACCTTTTTACCTCACTTTGCTTTATCCGATAACGGGTCGAAGTACAATACCTCGACATTTCCCAACATATGCATCTGATCCATGATAATGCTTCACATATTGGCCATTAACTTTGAACCTTTCTCCAGCAGAGGTCTCCAATTCAACTGATCCGAACTTTGTGACTTCTGTGACCGTGTAAGGGCCAGTCCACCTGGATTTCAGCTTACCAGGAAATAAACGGATACGAGTGTTAAAAAGGAGTACCTTATCGCCAATATGGAACTCGCGCTTGATGATTCTCTTATCGTGCCAGCGCTTCGTTTTCTCCTTGTAGATCCTAGCATTGTCATAGGCCAACAGGCTAAATTCCTCGAGCTCATTCAGCTGTGTCATGCGTTTCTCACGAGAGAGGTTAGGATCCAAATTCAAATCACATATAGCCCCCTAAGACTTACGCTCTAACTCAACAGGCAGATGAGATGTCTTACCATAAATCAATCGGTATGGTGACATCCCGATTGGCGTCTTAAATGCAGTTCTATAAGCCCATAAGACATCATCTAACTTAAGACTCCAATATTTCCGTGATTTAGAAACAACTTTAGCCAAGACTTCTTTCAATTCTCTGTTAGAAACCTCAACCTGACCACTAGTTTGGGGATGATACCCCAAACCTCTACGATGTTGGACACCGAATTTAGTCAATAAAGCACTGAGTTGTTTTTCCTTAAAATGCATTCCCCCATCGCTAATGACAACCCGAGGGACACCAAAACGAGGGAAAATAATCTTTTTAAACAGTTTAATCACGGCTTTTTCATCGCAATGGGGAGTAGCAATAGCTTCCACCCATTTGGATACATAATCTACAGCTACGAGGATATATTTTTTACCTTGACTGCTCGGAAAAGGTCCTTGATAATCAATGCCCCAGACATCGAAAATCTCAACCTCAAGAATGCCTACCTGTGGCATCTCATGTCTCTTGGAAATATTCCCCGATCTTTGACAAGCATCGCACTCAGCAACAAAATTGCGACAATCTGCATGCAAAGTTGGCCAATAGAAACCAGATTGGAGTACCTTAGCGACAGTCCTGGACGGACCGTGATGACCACCATAAGCAGAAGAGTGGCAAGCCTCTAGGATATCCTTCACCTCCCATTGAGGCACGGATCTCCGGATGAGACCGTCTGCGTATTCCTTGAAAACATAAGGATCATCCCAAAAATATTGTCTAGCATCATAAGCAAACCGCTTCTTCTTCTGCCATGAAAGCTCGGGTGGTATCTTACCTGTCACAGCAAAATTATCAAAGTCAGTAAACCACGGAGGTGGATAAGACCCTGAAGTAGTAATAGCTAATAGACTCTCATCAGGAAAAGAATCATTAATAGGCAAAGAATCCTCCCTTTGTGTCAGCTGCAGACGAGATAGGTGGTCAGCTACCACATTCTCTGCTCCTTTCTTATCTTTGATCTCCAAATCAAACTCCTGCAAAAGGAGTATCCACCTCAAAAGCCTCGGCTTCGCATCTTTCTCAACAAAGAGAGTCTTCAACGCTGCATGGTCAGTATAAATGATACGTGCATATTCTATACACTTTATTTGAGGTTTTGGCACGTATTTCCATGCTTAATTGGTGGCTTAAGGCTGCTATTTCTCCCGAAACGGTTTACTTTGCATTTTCTATGATTTATTGTAGGAATGCGTGGAAGTAGGCTAAATCAAGCCAAGTTCGCCCTCCGGAAGCGAGTTTGAGGAAGCTAAGAGGAAGGAGAGCTCATTCACTCACCTTGAGATGTGTGCAAGGAGTGAAGACTCATTTTGGAAGAATCAAGGAGCCACTGCACAGCATACTTGGTCGATCGACTAGGTCTTTCAGTCGATCGACCACTGGAGCTCAGACAGGAGCCACTGTTCCACAGGTTCAGTCGATCGACTGTGCAGACCAGTCGATCGACCTTATTGCGAGCTGATGTTTAATTTTCCGTGTTAGACTTTTAAAAGCCCAACTTGTAATTAACTTTGGGTATCTTTTTATCAGTAGAACGCAGCAATTTTTAGGTTATGCAATTTTCTTCTGGAAAAACTTAGTTTTCAGATCTAGCTTGAGACGGGAACCTGGATTCGAATGCTTGGTTCTTGATTTTCAATTAGTAAGCCTTTAATGCAATTATTCTTCCTTCTTATTCTTCCTTGTTAATTTAATTCTTGTTTTCTTCAATTAATTTCAGTAATTGATTTCTCTCCTTTGTTCTAGTTAAATTCCCTCATGTTGAATTCGTTCTTTATCGTTAATTTCGTAATTAGTGTAGTCATAATTATGCGTAGGTAATTCCTTTGATTGGGAATGAGGTGAGCCATGGTATTAAATTAGGATAGTTGTGTAGCATGAGTTCTTCCGTATTGGTCTTGTTATCTTTTGATGGATTTCTTTGCTAGGTCGAAAGATTGGTAATTTGATCTATCGCTAGATTTAGAATTTCTCTTGAGTGAAAACTTTGATAAATTCTAGAGAATTATTAGACCGTGAGGTTATTTGAGCTTTGATCGAAAGACTAGCTTATTTTCCCTGAGACCGTATTATAGGATCTCTGCTGCTTGACTGACCTGTTTTGTGTCATGGTGAACCGAAGTTCCCGATCCCCTTTTTACCTTGTTTAGAATTTTCATTTTTGCAATTAGCCTGTTAGCCAACCAATTTCAAAACCCCCATTTAATTGTTACTTTTATAGACTGAAAATTAGCAAGCAAAATCAACCTTGTCTCTCTGTGGTTCGACCCTTACTATCACTAGCTATAGTTTTAGTTTGGAATTATAAATTTAATTTTGGTACTAAACGACGGTATCAAATTTTGGCGCCGTTGCCGGGGAGACGGTGTAATTCTGTTTGCTTTATTTTAGTTTATTTTCCTTGTCTCAAGGAACTTTTGTTCCTTGAGGCCGTTGCTTACCTTTGCTTCTAGTTTTGCTTTTGCACAGTTAGAGGACAGGTTTTTGAGAGGAAGACTTGAGTACTCTCATTTGGAAATTATGGCTACGATATATGATAATTTTCAGCCAAAGGAGCACCACCTTCCAAAGGGGCAACAGTTACCTACCCCTTCTACTAGGTAAATTCGAGTTTCGTTCCTCTTATATTGATTTAGTGGAACGGAATCGGTTCATGCGGATCTACCGGATGAAGACCCCTTGAAACATATGGAAATTTTCACGGACTATTGTTGTTCAATACCTATACCGGAGGGGGTAACTCAAGATGAAGTAAAGGGGTTCATGTTCTTATACTCCTTGAAGGATTCGGCGCGAGATTAGTATCGCTACCTTGATAGAGTAGCAGCACTGAGTCACCGATTGGACATCTTTAGCACTAGCCTTCTACAAGAAGTACTTCCCGCCTTCAAGACGATGCCTTGAAGAGTAAAATCACGAGTTTTAAGCAAGGAGCCGACGAAGATTTTTGTGAAGCATGGGGACGTTTCAAAAGTTTGGTCCGAGTGCCCCTCATCATGGCTTCCAAGAATGGTATCTTTGCAATCTCTTCTACAATGCTCTATATGATGATTACAAAGTCATTTTGGATGCAAATTTGCTAATGGTAGGTTCCAAAATAATACCGGTCAAAGTAAAGGTTGGAACACCATTGAGGAGATGGCGATCCATAAAGCTGAGTTTGGAAGTTCACGTGGTAAGTCACGAAAGCAAAGTGAAGACATGACTGCTGTTGTGTCACTTATAACTTCCATTTCTACCCGTCTCGAGAAACTCGAGACTTCTGAAGCTTCCAAAGGGAAAGTCGAAGTTCCTATTCAAAACTCAGATGAGATAGAGAAGTTAAGAGAGATGGTCCAACTCCTTTTGGTTCAAGTGGCGAATATGGAAGCAGCCGGGATTGAGTCCTCACAGAATTTTGTGAAACAATTGGAGAATATGGAGGCTAAGCAAGCCGCTAATTCTTCAATTAAATGTGAAGGGCCGGTTGAGACGATCAATGCCATCAATCTCAGAAGTGGCCTTTCTTATGAAAGTCCCGATAAGCCAAAGGAAGACTCGGGAAATGATGAAGATGCCCGTTTGAATTCTGATGCAAAAACGAGTCTGAATGCCAGTAATTCAAGTCGATCGACCTGCCTTCCCTGTCGATCGACTGAATTGTCAGACAAAATAGTTTCTGGTCAGAAACTATTCACTCCCAACACATCCAGTCGATCGACCAACATCATCAGTCGATCGACTGAGATACCTGATGATGTTAATTCTGGACAGGAACTGTTCACGCCCAGCTTACCTAGTAGATCGACTACCCATACCAGTCGATCGACTAAATCTCCAGAGCAGGATGCAAATCCGTCAACTAGTTTGCATGATCCATCACTTATTGATGATTTGACGGGGGTTTTAAACCTACGAAAGCCGAAGGTTACTGATCCTACGGCCAGTGTTGCAGTCCCATATCCGGAGCGCTTGAAGGCTACTAAGCTGGAGCGTAAGTTTGGTAAGTTTTTGGAGATGGTCCAGAACCTCGAGGTAACGGTTCCTTTCACTGATTTAATTACCCAGGTACCCTCTTACGCTAAATTTATGAAAGATATTTTGAATCGTAAGAGAAATTTTCATGATGATGGTAATGTTGCGTTTGTGGAGGAATGTAATGTTCTTTCACAAGTTAATGTGCCACCTAAATTAAAGGACCCGGGTAGTTTTTCAATTCCTTGTACTATAGGTAACCACGTAATTGGAAAGGTCCTTTGTGACTTAGGGGCCAGTGTTAGTGTCATGCCGTATTCTGTTTGCGAAAGGTTAAACATTGGTAGACTTAAGGTGGCCGATATTACCGTTCAAATGGCAAATAGATCGACTCAGAGACCTATAGGTGTTCTAGAGGATGTACCCGTTCGAGTGGGTAAGTTTTTTATTCCTGTAGATTTCGTTGTTTTGGACATTGCGGAGAGGATAGTCGGATACCTATCATTTTAGGCGGACTGTTCTTACATACAAAATTTTGATAGATGTCAAACGCTGAACCATCACCTTAGAGGTAGGGGATGACACCATTGAGTTCGATCTTGCTCACAAGGCAACCGAACTCGCGATGAGGATACGTGTTATTCTATTGATGTTGTTGACAGGATTGTTACTTGTAATTGGAGGGAATCCTTAGCCAAGGATCCCTTAGCGATCTAACTCATTCGGATGAGTGTGCATGTAATCTGATGGAAAATGCTTTGAGGAGCCGATGCTTTGGTTGCCTCAATGGAGAGCTACGAGCTCAATGAAGAAGAAGATGAGATGCTTTTGAGCCTGGCCAATGATAACTTGGTGAACACTTGCTACACCATTGAAGCCGATTCTGTCTATGCTGTAGAGGTAAAGGTGCCAGAGCGTAAGCCACATCCCCCTAATCTTAAGTATGTTTTTCTAGATGTTACGGAGCAGTACCCACCTATTGTTAGCTCTAAGCTTAACGACGACCAGCTGTCTGCTTTGATGTGTGTGCTTAAGAAAAACAGGAAGGCTTTGGGTTACTCTTTGGATGACATTAAGGGCATCAGCCCCGATGTTTGTATGCATAGGATAGAGCAGGAAGAGGGTCACAAGCCTTACAGACAGGGTCAACGCAAGTTGAACCCGAAGATGCAGGAGGTTGTCATGGCTGAGGTGATGAAACTACTTGATGCAGGTGGTCCCGAAGAAAAGAGGGACCACCGTGGTTAAAAATGATAAAAATGAATTAATACCAACTCGAGTAGTGACAGGGTGGCGGATGTGCATTGATTATAGACAGTTAAATGCCGCCACTAAGAAGGACCATTTCCCCCTCCCTTTTGTTGACCAAATGACTGAAAGACTTGCTTCTAACAAATTTTTCTGTTTTCTAGACGGATATTCGTGGTTCTTTCGGATCCCTATTCATCCTGGACGATCGAGTAAAGACTACTTTTACCCGTCCACGGGTGTTTTTGCGTATCGTAGAATGCCTTTCGGATTGTGTAATGCCCCCGCTACCTTTCAGAGGTGCATGATGGGGATTTTTTCTGATTATATAAAGAATATTATGGAAGTATTCATGGATGATTTCTCGGTTTATGGCAAATGACTTTGATCGTTGTTTAGCTAACCTTGATAAAGTCATGCGGCGTTGTTTAGATGTTAATCTTGTTTTAAATCGGGAAAAGTGTCGGTTTATGGTCAATGAAGGAGTTGTGTTAGGGCATCGATTTCGATAAGGGTATACATGTTGACAAGGCAAAGGTGCAGGTGATTGAGCAATTACCTCCTCCCGTGAATGTTAAAGGAGTGAGGAGTTTCCTAGGTCACGCTGGTTTCTACCGGCGTTTCATTAAGGATTTTTCAAAAATTGCTAAACCACTTACACAATTGCTTCTTAAGGATGCTGTTTTTGAATTTACTGATGAGTGTTATGTTGCTTTTAACAGGTTAAAGGAGGCCCTAATTTCTGCGCCAATCATTCAACCGCCTGATTGGGACCTCCCATTTGAGATCATGTGTGATGCCAAATTATGCGATCGGTGCGATTAAGGGACAACGAAAGAATAAAGCTTTGAATGCCATATACTATGCGAGCCGAACTCTGGATGAGACTCAAGTCAACTATTTTACCACTGAGAAAGAGTTTCTAGCTGTTGTTTTTTCCTTAGACAAATTTCGGTCTTATTTATTAGGTTCTAAGGTTATTGTTTACACTGACCATGCAGCGTTGAAGACTCTCTTTATTAAGAAAGATGCAAAGCCAAGGCTTTTGAGGTGGATACTCCTTTTGCAGGAGTTTGATTTGGAGATCAGAGATAAGAAAGGAGCATAGAATGTGGTAGCTGACCACTTATCTCGTCTGCAGCTGACAGAAAGGGAGGATTCTTTGCCTATTAATGATTCTTTTCCTGATGAGAGTTTGTTAGCTATTACTACTTCAGGTTCTTATCTACCTCCGTGGTTTGCTGATTTTGCTAACTTTGCTATGACAGGTAGGATACCACCCGAACTTTCATGGCAGCAGAAGAAGCGGTTTGCCTACGATGCTAGACAATATTTTTGGGATGATCCTTATGTTTTCAAGGAATGCGCAGACGGTCTCATCCGGAGATGCGTACCTCAGTGGGAGGTGAAGGATATCCTAGAGGCTTGCCACTCTTACTCGCTTATGGTGGTCATCACGGTCCGTCCAGGACCGTAGCTAAGGTACTCAATCTGGTTTTATTGGCCAACTTTGCATGCAGATTGTCGCAGATTTTGTTCTTTGAATGAGACGCTTGTCAAAGATCGGGAATATTTCAAGAGACATGAGATGCCACGGTAGGCATTCTTGAGGTCGAGATTTTCGATGTCCGGGGCATCGATTATCAAGGACCTTTTCCGAGCGATCAAGGTAATAAATATATCCTCGTAGTTTGTAGATTATGTATCGAAGTGGGTGGAAGCTATTGCTACTCCCCATTGCGATGCAAAAGCCGTGATTAAATTGTTTAAAAAGATTATTTTCCCTCGTTTTGGTGTCCCTCGGGTTGTCATTAGCGATGGGGGAATGCATTTTAAAGAGAAACAACTTAGTGCTCTATTGACTAAATTCGGTGTCCAACATCGTAGAGATTTGGGGTATCATCCCCAAACTAGTGGTCAGGTTGAGGTTTCTAACAGAGAATTGAAAGAAGTCTTAGCTAAAGTTGTTTCTAAATCACGGAAAGATTGGAGTCTAAAGTTAGCTGATGTCTTATGGGCTTATAGAACTGCGTTTAAAACGGCAATCGGGATGTCACCGTACCGATTGATTGATTTGTGGTAAGACATGTCATTTACCCGTTGAGTTAGAGCGTAAGTCTTGGTGGGCTATTTGTGATTTGAATTTGGATCCTAACCTCTCTCGTGAGAAACGCATGACACGATTGAATGAGCTAGAGGAATTTAGGTCACCGGCCTATGACAATGCAAGGATCTACAAAGAGAAATCAAAGCGGCTGCACGACAAGAGAATCATAAAGCGCGAGTTCCATATTGGCGATAAGGTACTTCTTTTTAACGCTCGTATCCGTTTATTTCCTGGTAAGCTGAAATCCAGGTGGACCGGTCCCTATACGGTCACAGCTGTCACAAAGTTCGGATCTGTTGAATTGGAGACCTCTGCTGGAGAAAGGTTCAAGGTAAATGGCCAATATGTGAAGCACTATCATGGATCAGATGCATATGTTGGGAAGGTCGAGGTTTTGTACTTCGATCCGCTATCAGATGATGAGAAGTGAGGTAACAAGGTCGTGCGGGACCTCTTAAACCAGCGCTAACTGGGAGGCAACCCAGGTTGTAGATATTTTGTAAATTAGGATTTCCGTTTTATTGTTTCTTTCGATTTGCTTTTAAGTTTTTCTCGTTTTGTTTCCTTATTTTCATGCATTTTCAACTTCTTGGTTTGGGAAAATTGTACGCCTTTGATACTTTCTGCAGGAATTTATTTTATGCTAAGGTGCGTAAGTGGTCTACTGGATTTTTGCAAGAGAAAGACAGGAAGTTATAATGGCAAATTGAATTTTGACGATTTTAATTCCAATTGCCAGTTCAAACGGTCGATCGACTAGAAGGTTCAGTCGATCGACTGAAGAAAGGAGAGCAGAGCCACTGTGCATGGGTTAGTGGTCGATCGACTGGGTCACATAGTCGATCGACCACCACGGAGAGTCCAGAAGCCAGGATTATAAAGGATCAGTCGATCGACCGTGTAAACTGGTCGATCGACCAGATCGCGGGTTCAGAGGCTGCTGATAAGGGAAGTTTCAACCCTTATTTCCTCATTCTTTCATTGTTCAAAAAAATCAGAAAAGAGCAAACCCCTTTTCCCTCTCCCTTTTTCGCGTTTTCTCTTGCAAATCCGCCTCATTCTCTGCCATTCTTGCTTTAATCTTCAAGGAAATCATCAAGGTATGCTTCTGAACTTATTTCTATGCTATTTGCTCGAGTTTTGCTGAAGATCCATGCTAATTTTTCGAGCACTGACCCCTTGAGTCGAAAAAATCGATTTGGGGAAAATGATTTTAGGGTGTGATTTCTATTCATTTACATGCTTTAATTGCGTATTCTAGCCTTTACCCCTTGATTTTTCGACACTAATTAGCAACTAGGAGCGATTAATTCCGTTTGCCCTAAAAATTTCGAAACCCTAATTTGGGTAGATGGTCTGATTTTGATGCGGGTTTCTGGAATTTATCACTTGAGTTGGTTGTTGTTGCTAATTTGACTCTTTTGCAGAAATAACAATGACAAAGGGAAAAGCGCCAATGCAAGAAGGGCAGTCGAGCCAACGGCCTGCTAAGCGGCCACGCGGACCGCCTCTGATGATAGAAACCACTACGGATAGTCTACCTGACTATCCGCAGGTTATCTTTGAAAAACCTATTCAGCGCGCTAAATTCTCCTTCTTTGTTTCGATTTGTAAAGTCACACTACCCGGTTTCTCCATAAAGACACTTTGGAGAAACTAGGTCATTATGAGTCGGTCGTGTCCCCTGCTAAATGGGACGGGTATGATAGGTCCGTGGACATGTCGAGTTCACATATTATGTCATGACCCTAAAATTCTTTTCCTCTTACGCTTTTGATTCCAAAGCCTTTGAGGACGAGACCAAACCCCGCATTTCCTTTCGCCTTTTAATGTCAATTATTCTCTGACACTTGCTGATTTCGCGGGTTTTCTGGGTCTTTGCTCCGAGGGTAGCACCTCGGACCCCTCTGACACTCACCGGGCCATGTGGTCTTGTATTGGTGACACTTACGGGTTGAGGAGGACGGGCACTTCCGTCCACTTGCCCCCTCTTCGTTATTTTTTGCGGTTAATGGGTAATACCATTTTTGGCCGTAAAGAGTCTAATAACGTGAATAATATTGAGCTTTCGATTTTGGCGGGTTATCTGAACGTTGAGCGTCGGAGAGCCCGCATCTATAACATTGCCTACTTGACCGCCGCTCACTTTCAGACTGTAAGTGAGGGCACCAAGACCACCATTGCCTGTGGCGGTTTGGTGACACGTATCGCCAACCGCCTTGTTTTACTTTTCCCTCGACAGGAGGATCCCATTGACCCAGAGCTGCGTTTTATGGACCTCCCTTACGCGAGGGGCGTCCATTGGGTCGATAGACAGATGCGGTGGAAGATTGACTCTTTCATCTGTGACCGCATCCCTGTCACCGGCTACCCTCCTATCTTGCCCCTCACCACTGTTGAGGGGTCTGCTAGGCCACCTTTGCCTAGTTACAGGCTTCCTTTGGTGGCAGCCACGCCTTCTGCTGGCACTTTGAGGAGGGCTCATGCCTCCTCTTCACAGGCACCCCCTACCTCCACTACCACCCCTACTGCTGGTGCGGCTACTTTTCGGGCACCTACTCCTTTAGTTGTCCCTCAGGTCATGGACCAGAGGGCAATGTCACGTGTTTTGGGTGATTTGTGCAGGAGCTTCAACGAGCACAGATTGGACACGGCCATCGCCCTGTTCCCGGTCTACGACGAGCTAGCTCGGGGCTCCGGCGGGTGACTGGGCTCACCCTTCTTACTTTGTTCCCCCTGAGGGTGGCTACCCTCAGGCTGCTAGGAGACCCCCTCCTACCACCACCACTACTGGTCCCTCCACTTCCAGGAGACCCACTCCCTCCGTTTCCAGGAGAGCTACTCCTGCTGCTGAGGAGGAGGAGAGTGAGTCGGGGTCTGACGAGGACAGTGACCCCTCCTACGAGGGTGGAGATTAGATGCTGGTGACCTCCCCGTTTTTGGCTGGTTTGGGGAGGTCGTATTTTTTGTGACTATTTTCCTTCCTCTTTTCGCTTCCTTTTACTTTTATGCTTTTATTCTCCCATTTTTCTGCTGGTGATTTGCTGTTGAGCACAATGGGGACATTGCGCGTTTTGGTTTGGGGAGGGTATTTGCATATGCCTTTTGTCTTGCATCTGCATTCGTTTTCTATTGCACTTCAGTCACATGTTTAATTCCTGCTTGCATTTGCTTTATTTTCACCATTCAAAAAAAAAAAAAAAAAAAACAAACAAAAAAAATTGAAAAAATGCATATAAAACCAAAAATATCACGTTTACCTTTGCATATAGTTGAGTCGGATTGGAATTTTTAATGATGATTCTGCTCTATTAGTCAAATATGTCATTCCTTGCCTCTTCATAGCTGCTTAGCAAGAATTAAAAGCGATATCTCAAATTTTGTTGTGGAATCTATTTCGGGCGATTAGACTTGACTCATTACTTTTGGCAAACTACTTATACCTTCTGAGATATAGAGCCTATAACTGGTGACATTCATGACCTGTTAATTTAGGATTGAGAGTAGTTACTCCCTTCATTTCATGTTTTGCACGTGTATGAGTTTTTGATTGCTTATTGCCTATACGCATTGGTTTGTGGTCGGTATTGCATGTTTGGAGAATTATTGCATCCTCCCCTTTCTCATTTTACCCCACTAACTCCACTATAAGCCAAAATTGCCAGTTGCCCTCAACTACATCCCATAATTAGCCTACCATTGTGCCAAGCTAGGGAGTAGTAGAGGAATTTGTTGATCTAAGCTGTTTTGGTTCGCTCTTGTAATGTTGGAGCGGGTATTTTTGAGAAGTGACGGATTTACTTCAGCCTGAAAACAGGAAGAAAGAAAAAAAAAATGAAAAAAAAGGGAGAAGTTGTTTACCTGGCAGAATGTTCTGAAGTGCGCAGAGTGGTCGATCGACAGCCATCAGTGGTCGATCGACCACCAGTTCAGTTTTTGAAAAAAAAAAGGGGAAAAAATGAAAAGAAAAAGAAAGAAACAGAGAAAAAAAAAACATGAAAAAAATAGATGAAAAAATGAGTCTTAGCTGAAATAAAAACACGCCTCATGTGTTTATCTCTTGCTTTGGAGGCGTCCGTTTGGATTTGTGTGTTGCCTAGTCAATAAAGGCATGGTTGTTGTTTTAGTTGAGTTGGAGGAAGGGATTCGGTCTCTGATGGTTCATTAGGTACTAGCTTGGCTCTTACCTTCACTTTTCCATATTTGTTTTGCCCCTTCTTTCCCACTTAGCCTCACATATCCAAATTTTGCAATAATTCGGCATGTGATAGTCCTTGACGGTGGTTATGCGTATGTACGGTGAATAGAATCATTACTCATGCTAGTCAAGCATACATGTTTTGTCGGTCGCAGTCTAGGTGAGAGACTGTATTTTTCTTCCCTCTCTTTTACATATTATCTTACCATTTGCTTTGCTGAGAGAAGAGTGATCCGGGAGAGTCCGATTGTGTGAGTCTTGCAAGGTCGAACGCCCGATCTAATTCTACGATATGCATAAATTTGTTGGCTTGATTTAAGCTTTGCAGTAGTTGACTTGGGGCATTAAATGGTTTGGTATTGACTGTAGTTAGCTCTGAAATGTACATCTCTCCATTCAGATTTTTATACGGGTCATAGTGCTTGCTTGGGGACAAGCAAGGTTTGGTTTGGGGAGATTTGATACGTGCATATTCTATACACTTTATTTGAGGTTTTGGCACGTATTTCCATGCTTAATTGGTGGCTTAAGGCTGCTATTTCTCCCGAAACGGTTTACTTTGCATTTTCTATGATTTATTGTAGGAATGCGTGGAAGTAGGCTAAATCAAGCCAAGTTCGCCCTCCGGAAGCGAGTTTGAGGAAGCTAAGAGGAAGGAGAGCTCATTCACTCACCTTGAGATGTGTGCAAGGAGTGAAGACTCATTTTGGAAGCATCAAGGAGCCACTGCACAGCATACATGGTCGATCGACTAGGTCTTTCAGTCGATCGACCACTGGAGCTCAGACAGGAGCCACTGTTCCACAGGTTCAGTCGATCGACTGTGCAGACCAGTCGATCGACCTTATTGCGAGCTGATGTTTAATTTTCCGTGTTAGACTTTTAAAAGCCCAACTTGTAATTAACTTTGGGTATCTTTTTATCAGTAGAACGCAGCAATTTTTAGGTTATGCAATTTTCTTCTGGAAAAACTTAGTTTTCAGATCTAGCTTGAGACGGGAACCTGGATTCGAATGCTTGGTTCTTGATTTTCAATTAGTAAGCCTTTAATGCAATTATTCTTCCTTCTTATTCCTCCTTGTTAATTTAATTCTTGTTTTCTTCAATTAATTTCAGTAATTGATTTCTCTCCTTTGTTCTAGTTAAATTCCCTCATGTTGAATTCGTTCTTCATCGTTAATTTCGTAATTAGTGTAGTCATAATTATGCGTAGGTAATTCCTTTGATTGGGAATGAGGTGAGCCATGGTATTAAATTAGGATAGTTGTGTAGCATGAGTTCTTCCGTATTGGTCTTGTTATCT
Source organism: Silene latifolia (assembly GCF_048544455.1). Taxonomy (NCBI): domain Eukaryota; kingdom Viridiplantae; phylum Streptophyta; class Magnoliopsida; order Caryophyllales; family Caryophyllaceae; genus Silene; species Silene latifolia. The sequence continues at coordinate 453,635,277 of NC_133538.1, forward strand.
TTTGATGGATTTCTTTGCTAGGTCGAAAGATTGGTAATTTGATCTATCGCTAGATTTAGAATTTCTCTTGAGTGAAAACTTTGATAAATTCTAGGGAATTATTAGACCGTGAGGTTATTTGAGCTTTGATCGAAAGACTAGCTTATTTTCCCTGAGACCGTATTATAGGATCTCTGCTGCTTGACTGACCTGTTTTGTGCCATGGTGAACCGAAGTTCCCGATCCCCTTTTTACCTTGTTAAGAATTTTCATTTTTGCAATTAGCCTGTTAGCCAACCAATTTCAAAACCCCCATTTAATTGTTACTTTTATAGACTGAAAATTAGCAAGCAAAATCAACCTTGTCTCTCTGTGGTTCGACCCTTACTATCACTAGCTATAGTTTTAGTTTGGAATTATAAATTTAATTTTGGTACTAAACGACGGTATCAATAAACAATAACCTTAGATCCTAACAAATAAGACCGAAATTTGTCTAAGGCAAAAACTACAGCTAGAAACTCCTTCTCAGTGGTAAAATAATTAATTTGAGCGTCATCCAGAGTTCGGCTCACATAATATATGGCATTCAAAGCTTTATTCTTCCGCTGTCCCAAAACTGCACCGACCGCATAATCGCTGACATCACACATGATCTCAAATGGGAGGTCCCAATCAGGGGGCTGAATGATTGACGCATAAACTAGGGCCTCTTTTAACCTGTTAAAAGCGGTAAGGCACTCATCAATAAATTCAAAGACAGCATCGTTAAGGAGCAAATGTGTAAGTGGTTTAGCAATTTTTGAAAAATCTTTAATGAAACGCTGGTAAAAACCAGCGTGACCAAGGAAACTCCTCACTCCTTTAACATTCACGGGAGGAGGTAATTGCTCAATCACCTGCACCTTTTCCTTATCAACATGTATACCTTTATCAGAAATCAGATGCCTTAACACAACTCCCTCATTGACCATAAACTGACACTTTTCCCAGTTTAAAACAAGATTAACATCTATACAACGCTGCATGACTTTATCAAGGTTAGCTAAACAACGATCAAAGTCACTACCATAAACTGAGAAATCATCCATGAATACCTCCATAATATTCTCTATATAATCAGAAAAAATCCCCATCATGCACCTCTGAAAGGCAGCATGGGCGTTACACACTCCGAAAGGCATTCTACGATATGCAAAAACACCCTGTGGACAAGTAAAAGTGGTCTTACTCTGATCGTCCGGATGAATAGGGATCTGAAAGAACCCTGGATATCCGTCTAGAAAACAGAAAAATTTTTTAGAGGCCAGTCTTTCAGTCATTTGGTCAACAAAAGGGAGGGGGAAATGGTCTTTCTTGGTGGCGACATTTAACTGTCTATAATTAATGTACATCCGCCACCCCGTCACTATTCGAGTTGGTATTAATTCATTTTTCTCATTTTTAACCACGGTAGTCCCTCCTTTCTTCGGGACTACCTGAACTGGGCTAACCCACTTGGAGTTGCCAACTGTATAAATAATACCTGCATTGAGTAGTTTCATCACCTCAGCCATAACAACTTCCTGCATCTTCGTGTTCAACTTGCGTTGACCCTGTCTGTAAGGCTTGTGGCCGTCCTCCAGCTCTATCCTGTGCATACAAACATCAGGGCTGATGCCCTTAATGTCATCCAAAGAGTAACCCAAAGCCTTCCTGTTTTTCTTAAGCACACACATCAAAGCAGACAGCTCGTCATCATTAAGCTTAGAGCTAACAATAGGCGGGTCTTGCTCAGTATCATCTAGAAAAACATACTTAAGATTAGGAGGAAGTGGCTTACGCTCCGCACTTTTACCTCTACAAAGATAGACAAAATCGGCTTCAATGGTGTAGCAAGTGTTTACCAAGTTCTCGTTGGCTAGGCTCAAGAGCATCTCATCTTCTTCCTCTCGTGAGCTCATAGCTCTCCATTGAGGCTATCAAAGCATCGGCTCCTCAAAGCATTCTCCACTGTAGTACCTGCACACTCATCTGAACCGGTTAGATCAGCTAAGGGATCCTTGGCTAAGGATTCCCTCCAATTGTAACTAACAGCCCTGTCAACAATATCAATGGAATAACACGTATCATCGTCAGCAGTTGCCTTGTGAGCAAGACTGAACAATATCAATGGAATAACACGTGTCATCCCCTACCTCTAAGGTGATGGTTCCGCGTTTGACATCTATTACAGCCCCAGCTGTATGTAAAAATGGTCTACCTAAAATAATAGGTATCTGACTGTCCTCTGCAATGTCCAAAACAACGAAATCGACAGGAATAAAAAACTTACCCACTCGAACGGGTACATCCTCTAGAACTCCTATAGGTCTCTGAGTCGATCTATTTGCCATTTGAACGGTAATATCAGTCACCTTAAGTCTACCAATATTTAACCTTTCGCAAAAGCAGAATACGGCATGACACGACACGCCCCTAAGTCACAAAGGGCCTTTCCAATTTCGTGGTTACCTATGGTGCAAGGAATTGAAAAACTACCCGGGTCCTTTAATTTAGGTGGTACATTAATTTGCGAAAGAGCATTACATTCTTCCACAAAAGCAACATTACCATCATCACGAAAATTTCTCTTACGATTTAAAATATCTTTCATAAATTTAGCGTAAGAGGGTACCTGGGTAATTAAATCAGTGAAAGAAACCATTACCTCGAGATTCTGGACCATCTCCAGAAACTTACAAAACTTACGCTCCAGCTTAGTAGCCTTCAAACGCTCCGGATACGGGACTGCAACACTGGCCGTAGGATCAGTAACCTTCGGCTTCCGTAGGTTTAAAACCCCCGTCAAATCATCAATGAGTGAAGAATCATGCAAACTAGTTGACGGATTTGCATCCTGTACTGGGATCTCAGTCGATCGACTGATATGAGTGGTCGATCGACCAACTTGGCTGGGCGTGAACAGTTCCTGTTCAGAATTGATTTTGTCAGGTGACTCAGTCGATCGACTGACAATGTTGGTCGATCGACTTCCTGTGCTGGGTGTGAATAGTTTCTGATCAGAAACTATTTTATCTCGACATTAGATCGATCGATCCGACAATGTTGGTCGATCGGCGAAATCTTGGATTGAGCTCGTTTTTGCACCGGAAATTAAACTAGCCTCTTCATCATTTTCCGAGTCTCCTCTTGGCTTGTCGGAACCTTCAAAAGAGAGACCACTTCTGAGATTAATGGCATTAATCGTTTCAATTGGCCCTTCACATTTGTTTAAAGAATTTGCGACTTGCTTAGCCTCTATATTTTCCAACTGCTTTACAAAATTCTTTGAGGACTCAAGCCCGGCTGCTTACATATTCGCCACTTGAATCAAAAAAGTTTGGACCATTTCTCTCAACTTCGCGGTCTCATCTGAATTATGGATAGGAATTTCAACTCTTTCCTTGGAAGCTTCAGAGGCCTCGAGCCTCTCAAGACGGGCAGTAATAGAAGTAATGAGTGTCACGACGGTACTCATTTCATCACTTTGCTTCCGTGAATTCCCACGTGAACTCCCAAACTCAGGTCTATGGACCGCCATTTCCTCAATAGTGTTCCAACCTCTATTCTGACCGGTATTGTTTTAAAACCTACCATTCGCAGCTGCGTCCAGGATGACCTTGTAATCATCATATAAAGCATTGTAGAATAAGTTGCAAAGATACCACTGCTGGAAGCCATGACGAGGGACAACTCGGACGAAATTTTGAAACGTCCCCATGCTTCACAAAAATCCTCATCAACTCCTTGCTGGAAACTTGTGATTTTGTTTCACAAGGCGTCAGTCTTTGAAAGTGGGATGTACTTCTTGTAGAAGGCTAATGCTAGAGATGTCCAATCCGTGACTCCAGCTACTACCCTATCAAGGTAGCGGTACCAATCTCGCGCCGAATCCTTCAAGGAGTATAAGAACATCAACCCCTTTACTTCATCCTGAGTCACCCCAGGTGGTATAGGTATGGAACATCAGTAGTCCGTGAAAATTTCCATATGCTTCAAGGGGTCCTCATCTGGTAGACCAGCAAATTGATTTCGCTCCACTAAATCGATATAAGAGGAACGAAATTCAAAGTTACTTGTAGTAGGGGTAGGTAACTGGTGCCCCTTTGGAAGATGGTGTTCCTTTGGCTGAAGATTATCATATTTTGTAGCCATATTCGCAGAACTGAGAGTACTTAAGCCTTCCTCTCAAAAACCTGTCTTCTAACTGTGCAAAAGTAAAACTAGAAGTAAAGGTAAGCAACGGCCTCAAGGAACCAAAGTTCCTAGAGACAAGAAAAATAAACTAAAAATAAAGCAAACAGAATTACACCGTCTCCCCGGCAACGGCGCCAAAATTTGATACCGTCGTTTTGTATCAAAATTAAATTTATAATTCCAAACTAAAACTATAGCTAGTGATAGTAAGGGTTGAACCATAGAGAGACAAGGTTGATTTTGTTTGCTATTTTTCAGTCTATAGAAGTAACAATTAAAAGGGGGGTTTTGAAATTTGTTGATACTAATGACTAATTGCTTAAATAAGAATTTCAAGATAAAAGGAAAATCGGGAAATTCGGTTCACCATGGCAATGGTCAGGGCAATAAGGTAGCACAAATCCTATAATACGGTCTCAGGGGGTATAAGCAAGCCTTTCGATCTATGCTCAAATTAACCTTGCCGTCTTCTAATTCCCTGAAATTTCTCAAAGCTTTCGCTCAAAGGAAATTCCAATCTAATGATAATTCTAATTACTAATCTTTCAATCTAGTAAAAAGGCTTATCAAAAGACAACAAGATCGATACAGAAGGATTCATGCTAACAAACAATCCTAATTTATGCCATGGCTCACCTCGTTCCCAATCAAAACAATTAGCTACGCATGACTAAAACTAAAACAATTGCTAAATTGATAACAAAGAACAAGATTGACATGATTGAATTTAAATAAAAGACAAAATACAAGAGATGAATTGCGGAATTAAATTGGTAAAACAAGAATTGAAATAACAAGAATTAAAAGAAGAGGAAATTTGCATAAAACTTACTAATTGAAAAGATGAACAACGTAATCGAATTCGAGGTTTTCCGTCTTCAAAACTAGATCTAAAAACTGAGTTCTTCAATAATGAAAATCATAACCTAATAATTGCTGCGTTCTACTGATTAAAGATGCCAAAAGATCAATTACAAGTTGGGCTTTTAAAAGTCTAACACGAAGAAATAAATCTCATTTCATGATCGGTCGATCGATCGACCGTCAGCATGGTCGATCGACTGTAAATGCGAAAAAGAAACTTCTCGCTGATTTCAACGGTCGATCGATGAACGGAGTGGTCGATCGACTGGTGATGCTGTGCAGTGGCTCTTCCTCTCTTCAATTCAGCTCTTCACTCCTTTGCACGCATCCCAAGGTGGGTGAATCCGAACTTCCTTCTTCCAAGCTTCCCTGAAGTTGCCTCCGGAGTACGATTTAGGCTTGATTAGCTTACTTCCACTCATTTCTACAATAAATCAAGAAAATGCAAAGTAAACCGTTTTGGGAGAAATAGTATCTTAAGGCTAACAAATACGCATGGAAATACGTGCCAAAACCGCAGATAAAGTGTAGAATATGAACGTATCAATTGACAACCTTGTTAGCATGTTAAACTTGATAATGAGTGAGTAGTCTCTTAACTAGGGTTAATGGGAAATTAGGGGAAACCAACATGGGGAATGATTCATGCTTAATATAATATGTTCACATAATTTATTTGCTTGCTTGTTGTGATCTCAACTTATGCACATGTTATGTTTGATGAAATGCGAGCCTATGAATCCTTGGATTTTTTACCCGTCACTTACCTATTCAATGAGACTTGTAAGACATAAACCAACTCGAGTCTCATTAGACCATGCATATAGTTGAGTAGGGAGGATTAAGTCGACTTGTAGGTGTTGTACAATCTAATCGATTCGGCTCCGGGACCCAAACCTTCCTAGGATTGTAAGATATAAACCAACTCGATCCTATCACAACAATAATTGCTTGCTTATAATTTGAGAATATGTTTGTATGATCAATTCCCATGAATCCCCTATGAACTCATGACACCCTAGTGCTTTTAATCAATTGTCTACATCTCATTATAATCATCTTGCTTGTTTATTTACATTTTTATTTAGTTTAGTGATCTCTTATCTCAACCCAAATTGTGACACCCTTAGACACGACCATTTGCAATCGAAAATCCTACATCAATACCCGTCCCTTGTGATAAGACCTTTACTTACCTCTTTACTAATAGTAGAGTATTTTGTGAAGTTATAAATATTGTTTTGGTCTAGGTACTCCTAACGACAAGTAACCGAAAATGATAGTCCGACCAAAAATGGCGTCGTTGCCGGGGACGGTGTTAACTTGATTTGATTTTCTTTGACTGTTCTTAGTTGTGTCATTCTTTGCCTTGGGGAAGTAAAACTCCTCAAGGTTTGTCCTATTTATTTTTGATTTGTTTGATATTTTGCATGTCTAGAAGATCACAAGGTAACTTGTTACCCATTGATCACGAAATTGAAAGAACTTTGACCAACAATAGAAGACTTGCTAGAAATACTTTGAGAGGTATTGGTGAGGTTGTGAATATTCAACCAAATACTATAGAGTTCATCAACCCTTTTGCAAGAGAAGGAGAGGAGAACCCAACATAAAATCAACCACAAAATCAACCCACAATGCCTAAATTTTCATCACATTCCATACCAACCGAGGAGAACCTACCAAATGGTACTCCCACACCACAACATTTGACCGGTAATTTCATTGCAAAATCCGCATTTATCCAATTAGTCTAAAGAAGCCAATTTGGGGGGATGCCTAGTGAAGACCCTCATTCTCACATGGAGACTTTTTGTGACTTTTGTGATGCGATTTCTCAAACCGGAGTGACTCAAGACCAAATTCGATTGGTCTTATTTCCTTTTTCTTTAATTGGTACCGCGAAGCAATGGTTAAAGAGCCTTGATAAGGCTACTCTTGGAAGAAATTGGCACTTGCTTTCTACAAGAAGTTCTACCCTCCGGAAAAGACTAACATGCTAAGAGCCCAAATCACGGGATTCAAACAAAGGGAGGAAGAATCTTTGTATGAAGCTTGGCAGCGATTCAAAGGAACTTGTCGCTCAAGTCCACATCACGGACTTAGTGAGTGGTTCTTGGTACAACAATTTTGGAATGGTCTTTATGAAGACTCCCCAAACATTCTCAACATGGGATGAAATGGTATGTTCACCGAAGTTGACGATAATTAAACATGGAACAAGATTGAGGAAATGGTGATCCATAACTCACAATATAGTAGACCTCGGAAGGCTAATAGAGGAGGAAAGCATGAAGTGGACTCTATTACTCAATTGGGTGCTCAACTTAGTGCTCATAGTGCTCATATTGATACCATCAACTTGAAGTTTGAGAAGGCTATGGCTAAACTTGAAGAAGCCTCCAAATCACCTAAGCAACATGTTAATGCCATGGTGGCATCTTCATCAATTCCAAGTGGAATATGTAAGAGTTGTGGAACTTTGGGACATGACCAAAGTGAATGTAGGGGAACAAGTGAAAAAGTAAATGCTTTCCAAGCATACAAGAGTGGTACCCCTTATTCCAATTATTAAAATGAAAACACCAAATTCCATCCCAACCTTTCATACAAGAGCCAAAATGTTCTAAACCCTCAAACAACATACACCCCACCTCCAATGAGAAACCAAAATCAAAGACCCTTTTACAACCAAAACCAAGGTTACTGATGCGTGTCATTTATATGATGTTTTACACCCTATTTTACACGCATTTCAGAGCTCATTTATGTAGTTTATGCTACTATTTTCCCTATTTTCGTCTACTTTTGTGTGATATTGCAGAAATGTGAAGAATCCAGTGGAAATCGAGCCGAGTACCTTTTGAAGTGGTCGATAGACCGGTGCCCTTGGTCGATAGACCAGCGCGCGACTTACAGAAGCTACTGTTCAGCGTATCTCAGTTGATCGACCGGCCCCATTGGTCGATCGACCAAACCGTTAATCTGACGGGAAATTAAAAGACGAGAAAGCCCAATGTAATTAGGTTTTAGGAAATAAGAATCACGTTATATTCCTATATAACGTAACCTGATGTTTTGAGAATAGGCATCAAGTCTTTATCATCGAGTTTATTAGGGTTCATCACAAAAAGTTGAATTTTAATTAATTCATTTGCTTAGATTATTATTTCGTTAATAAAGTTTACTTCCGCATCTGGTTTTGATCTTTCCTCTTCAATTCTTTACGGTATTCTTCTGTTCTTTTGTTCAGTTTTGCTGCTTTAATTTGTTCATAGTTAGAATTGCTAGTTTAGAATTCCCAAAGCCGAGTTATCGTTTTATGTTAGTTAAATATTTAGTCATTTCTATCATGAATTCAGTAGCTTTGTTTGTTAATCTTATTGTTGTTTCTATCATAATCATGAGTAGCTAGTGCTAGGATGTAGGGGACCTGTAGTGTAGGCGGCATAAAATAGGAAGACCTAAATCGCGCCATGGTCGATCGACTGGCCTACCTGGTCAATCGACTGGCTCACGTGAGAACAACTTCGTTTTTATTAATTTAATTGCTATATTTGACGAATCGAGTGCACGCGACTAGTTGAATGCTTAGGAATTGACCGACCCGATAAGATCGAAAGATAGGGGAGAGAAATAGACTACTTAATTAAGACGACTAAATTAATAAGATCGAGAGATAAGTTAATTTAGGCTTTTAAATCGCTTTTCTGGATGAAAGTCAGTACTAGTGATATTAGGGACCTGTAGCTAGATCGAAAGATGCTAACTGTTAAGAGTGGACCGAGAGGACTTCCTATTTTCCCATCTTACGTGATTATTTCAAACTTACCTAGGATATTGCCGCCGAAACTGTAGTGAACCAACCATCTTGGCACACTTTTAATATTTGTTTTCATCTTAGTTCTTTAAATCACTCATTTATTTGCCTTAGTTTAGTTTTAATTTGATTGCCTTAGGTTATAGAACTATTCATCTCAAACCCCCACACACTGTTACCTTAGACTAGAATTAGACAACTATTAATTGCATCGCCTCTCCATGGTTCGACCCTGACTGCCACTAGCTATATTAGTAGTTTGGATTTATAAATTTATCTTTGGTACTCTACGACGGTATTAAATTTTGGAGCCGTTGCCGGGGAGGCAATTGTTTAATTTTTAGTTGTTTTTATTTTAGTCTTTTTTTTAGTTTAAGGGACATCTGTTCCTTAAACTTTTCTCATATTCTACTTGTAGTTTCCTCTTATGCGCAGGTCACAGGTTGGTGAATTGAGACCGTTTGATCCTGAGATCGAAAAGACTTTGCGCGAGTTGAGACGATCATCTAGAGTATTGTCGACAGAGGAAGAGCTGAGTACTCTGTCCAGTTACTACGAGAACAAGCTATTTGAGGAGGATCCACCTTCATCTCCTGTTTCTACTTCCTCAGCTGAGACCGTTACATCTCCAGATATGGCTGAAGAAGCAAGTATAGCCAGCCACTTCGAGCCAAAAGCTGAGAATCTCTATATGGGATTCGCGTTGCCAGCCGGGACGGAAAGGAAATTCGAGCCAAAACCGTCTTATATCAACTTGGTCGAGAGAAACCAAATTGGGGGAGCTGCAAATGAAGATGCAGCTAAACATATGGAGACATTCATTGACTACTGCTGTTCCATACCCCCACCAGCAGGTGTGACCCAGGACTAGGTGAAGGAGACAATGTTCATATTCTCGCATCATGATGCTGCAAGGGAATGGTACCGAGATTTGGATCGAGCTGCTAACGGGATTACTGATTGGAATTCGCTGGCCCTAGCATTTTACAAGAAATATTTCTCTGCCTCGAAGACCAATGTGATTAGAGCTCAGATCACGAGTTTTAAACAGGGTCGTGATGAAGATTTTTATGGGGCATGGGTCCGTTTCAAGAGACTAGTGCGAACCATTCCACACCATGGGTTTGAGAAATCGTTTCTGTGCAACCAATTCTACAATGGTCTTTATGATGATCAAAGAGCTATCCTAGATGCTACAGCTAATGGGAGATTTCAAGAAAATAATGGCGAGACAAAGGGGTGGAAAATCATTGATGACATTGCCACCCATAAAGCTGAGCATGGGAATTCTAGAGGAAATCAGAGAAGATCGGCCTGAATATCCTGCTGTAGCTGCAATAGAAGTCCTTACTGTGAGATTCGACAAGATAGATTTTGGGGGATCCCAAAAAGGAGGGATATATAAAGTTAATGCAGTTTCAGACGGTCCCTTTACATGCAAAAGATGTTGAGCAGAGGGACATGTTTCGAAGTTCTGTACTAGTTCAAATGAAACATGTGCTGCCTTTCAACATTATAGGTAGAATGGTACTTATCCCGATCCCTCTAATGTCCACCCCAATTCGAGGTGGACTAACCAGAATGTCCTTAATCCGGGACCGCAGCAGCAGCAGCAGCAAAGTTATGTGCCCCCTCATAAGCAACAGTAGTTTCAAAAGCCCCCCCTATGTGCCTCAGCAGCAGCAATTTCAAGGTTCTGACATTTCTTAGTTGAAAAACATGGTTCAAAATCTGTCGGATTTGCTGCAAAAGGAGTCTCTAGCTAGAGAGACTTCTACAAAAATGTTGGAGAGTCAAATTGCCCAACTGGCAAGCAAAAGTGCAACTCGAGCTCCGGGGCAATTACCGTCGAAGCCGGATCAAAAAGAGACCCTAAATGCTATCACTTTGAGGAGTGAGTCTACCCTTGATGGGCCCGCTATGGTAGAAGATGTCACTGAAAAAGATGAGGCGGAACCAAGCAAGAAAAAGGGCGGAGTGATCAGTAGCAAGAAAAAGACGATCAACAGGTATATCAGTCGATCGACTGACATACCCGGTCGATCGACCATCCGCAAACAAGATGCTTCTGTTGAGGAAGTCAGTCGATCGACTGGTTCGATCGACTGAGGATACTGTTGATCGTGAACCTTTTCGTCCTCCAATGCCAGATAACTTGAGGGACCACTTGTTTCGGGGTACGACAACTCCGAAATTATTGAGGCAAGATCCAAATGCTGATGGGTCTGTTCCGGTTCCAAAGTATGACCCAATGATGATTAATGGTTAATTCTTGAGACGGTCTGAAGAAGGTTCGAGCTACAACAAGGACAACGTAGTGGATTTTCAGCCTAAGTCCACTGATGCTAGTATGAGAGACCTAGAGGAGAGGGCTAAGTTGCTTCTTACAGCCCTTATCCAGAGAGATTGTTGGCGACAAAGGAACAAGTATCGTTTAACAAGTTTTAGAATGTTATTCGTAGTTTAAATGTGCAAGTTCCTTTCTTAGAATTAGTTAATCAAGTGTCTGCTTACACGAAATTTATGAAGCAGCTTTTGTCTAAAAAGAAGTCACTTGACACTGTGCAATCCGTCACACTAACTGAGGAGTCATGTTCTTATTTGACTCATACTGCACCTCATAAGCTAGCAGACCCAGGTAGTTTTTTAGTCCCATGTAATATTGACACCTTTTCTATTGAGAAGGCCTTGTGTGATCTAGGGGCCAGTATTAGTGTTTTGCCTTTGAGTCTTGCTAAGAAATTGAAATTGACTAGGTTTGCAGTTACTAACATGACAGTACAGATGGCTGATCGCTCTGCGGTCCAGCCTATAAGAGTCTTAGAGGATATTCCTGTGCAAATAGGAAAGTTCTTTTTCCCAGTTGACTTCGTTGTACTAGATATAACCGAGGATGCTCACATTCCTATCATTTTGGGTAGACCATTTCTGCACACTGCTGGTGCAGTTATAGATGTTGGCTCAGGGACATTGACCTTTAAAGTGGGGAAACAGTCCATTGTTTTTGCCCAGACAGCTAAGAAGAAAGATCCTATGTGGCCAGTCACTTGTAATACAATTTCTGAGAAGAAATCTTATTTTGTGCTTTCTGATATGCCTGCCCCTATGCCTACTCATGTTATAACACCTCCGCCCCTGATTAGGAGCAAATTGGAGGAAGATTCTTCTGTTTTAGATATTGTAGAAACTGGTTTGGGGAAGTTAGAGCCGCATGTTGCTCCAGTTGTGAAGGAGCGAAACGTTCAAAGAGGCGTTCTAGGATGTTTTAGCTATGGCACTGATGAGGAGCCAGTCAAGGTGACGGAGTCCGATTTGGATTTTGATGAGCCAGACGAGGTCATTGATTGGGAAGATGTTAGAGACGTTGATCCGTTGAGTTCTGCGGATATTAGAATTGATAGGAGTGTAGCTGAGAAGATGAGCACTGTAGAGGCTACTTCTTGTAGCCAGAAGCCGAACAAGTGGGCCATCCCGTGGCCATTTTTGATTAACTATTAGTTGATTGAGACTTTTTAAAACATTTTATTGCTATTGTTAGACTCTTTATTGCTTTGATTTGCGCGAGACGTCGCTTTTATAAGTTTGCTTAGGATTTATATACTTTAGACTATTACTTTGGGTTTTGCGCAATTTTGGGCGCGTTACTATGTGTATTTGCAGGTTCATAATGTTGGGAATTATTATCTCTTTAATTTACATATTCATATATGTTCAAATTTATTTAGTCATAAAATAAATTCTAGATCTTATGCATGCAAACAAAAAGGTAGTAGAGAAGAAATCATCAATCTTACTATATGATTTCGGTTTTATGGGCACCAACAAGATCTCCTTCTTGTTAGTTCTTGAGCTTTCCAATAATGGATGAACATCCATGACTTCAAAATAGAAGCCCTCCAATAAGTAGCACCCAAGACTATCCCAAAATCCCACAAACTAATATGTACTAGATATTTGTAATGTGGTTTACCATAAAATCTGTTACTAATACACATATACTACTACTAGTATTATTAGTGATTGATTTGAACAAATTTGTTTCATAAAACTTGAATTTATGAAGAACAAGAGAGAGAATATTGGTTTTTCATAAAACATGAGAGAATAGAAAAATTGAGAGGAAAAACTCTCAATTGTGTGTCTTCAAAACCGGTGGGGTGGGTAGGTCTTTAGGACTTTTCCTTTTTTTTATTTGTCTTCACAAGACAAATTGTGTAAGCCTTTGTCCATAGTCATGTCACTATCAAGTGTCATAGACAAATGAATAAGGCAAATGAATAAGACAAAACTTCTAACATATCCCACCAATTTCGGTTTTGATGTGTAATATGGTGTCCATTTTATTTTTGCCAATTGTATAATTGTATGTCATGTGACATGTCTTATGTCATGTTTTAATTTAAAATGCATATTTAACAAATTAAATATCATATATAAATTAAATAAATCACATTTAACAAATTGACTAGTAATTCAAAATTACTTTCTCATAAAATGGTCATTTAAATGCTAGTTAGTATAATTTACAACATCTTGTAATTATAACTAACTTATCATTCTCATCTCGCGTGTTTCGCAAACACCGATTAATTTTAGTAATATAACTTCTTAAATTAATAAATAAAATTTTATTTCATCACATTATAATAAGATGTCATTTTCCCTCTTATGATAATAATTTGTTCAATTTTAAGGAATTAATTAATCTGTATCGACATACAATTAATTAACCTTTTCCAACTAAGGGAATCGTCCTTTAGGTGTGACCTCAAGGGATCAACTGATCACCACCGTCGCACGACAGTAATGTCAAACTCTAGCCAGCCAATCATTACCGATATGTGTCGACCAGTTGACTATATTTGTAATGTATCATCCCTTTCGTATTCTTGATATGAGATTTAAATATGTGATCAATATGATCGACAATTGTGATCGCATTATTGTCGGAGGACACATATTCCAACACATAAACCATATTGGCTCAATTTATTGAGCTAATTCGAAGAAATCAGAAACTTACAGCAGGTTTCTCAGTCGATCGACTAGCCATCTTGGTCGATCGAGTGAGCCGCGACACCAGGATCTTCTGTTCTTGTTAGCCCGGTCGATCGACTGGCCTGTATGGTCGATCGACCGTGCCCCGCTATTGTACCTTTTCACGACCATTCCCCTGCTGTGTTTGGTCGATTTGCGGAGTTGATGGAGTCCTTTCTCCACTTTTTTCTCCGATTCATTTCTGTTTTCTTCCGTTTCCTTATTTTGCACATAGTTTCGGGTTTCGTAAATTTTTTCTCGGAGTTACGCGCGATACTTTTGCTTCTTTTCAGGTACCTATAGTAGCACTGCTGGCTACTGAAACCTTCTAGCTCACGCTGGTTTGGGGAGGTTTCCTTTTGCTGCGCTTAAAGTCTTGTGAGTTTCTGAGTTCCTCTTCATGTCTTATTTAGTTAATTTATCGCAAATTCTCGTTTCCCTTTTATTTCATTACATGATTTTGCACAATGGAGGCATTTTGTGATTTGGTTTGGGGAAGGGTTTTGCGTTGCATTCACATGTTTTATTGCATTTATGTTTCACGTTTATTACACTTGAGTTTGCATTTGTTATTTCATTTCCTATATATATACAAAATTAAAAAAAAAAAAAATTATAAAATTTCAAAAAAGTCAAAAAAATTGCACGTTTATTTTGGCATGTAGGTCGAGTCGGAACGGTAGTATTTTAATGATGACATTGCATTTTCATCTGTTTATGCCTAAGCCGTGCATAATTGACATGTTATTACTAGAATCATTTGCATAGTCTATGAGTTTTCGTTAAATTTACTGCTGAACTTTAAACTTAACTTAGATTTATGGCAAACTACTTATATTTCTGAGGTTTAGAGCTCATAACTGGTGTCATTCATGACCGGTTTATCTAGGAATGTGAGTAGTTACTCCTTGTGAGACATGTTACATCAATATGCATAAATATGAACTTAATCTGCTTAATACCTATATGCATTCGGGTTCGTGGTTAGTTGACACATGTGGAAGAGGTCGCCCTTTATTCATTTTGCCCATAAGCTCCACACTGCCAAAAATAGCCTTTTTGTCCCGTTACTACATCCTACATTTAGCCTGCCCTTGTCAAGCTAGTAGTTTATGTTTTCGGGATTGTTATTTCGTTTTTGGTGGCTAATGCTCATTTTGAGATGATGTTGGGAAGATGAAAACGACAAGAAGAAAAAAAAAAAGAAAAAAAAAAGGAAAAAGAGTTCGAAAAAAAAAAGAGGTCAGTCAATCGACCGAACCAAGTGGTCGATCGACTGAGTACTGCAGCAGAAAAAGAAAATTCGAAAAAACACATGTTGCAATTGTTATGAGTTGGTGATTTTGTACTCCCATGTATCATTTCTAATTGTTGGGGAGCTTACTTGTTGTTGGGTTGTGAGTTTAGTGCTAGTTATAGCACCGTTTCATCGATTTAATCTTGAGCAAGAAGTTGGAAGTTGTTATTATTTGGTTCCCTTAGTTACTAGCTTTGCCTTTAACTCTGTTTTTATCCAAATTTATCTTAGCCCTTCCTGCCCATACCTCACATATCCATACTTACCTCGGCATGTGTCATGGTCATTTGTTTGGTTGGAATGCATATGTACGGTTGTAGAGATTATTTTCACATTAGATTGCAGGCATAGTCTTATAGGTCGTAGTTAGGTGAGAGTTATCACATTGAATTCGTTCTATCTTTTATATATATTCACCTGTGCTTATGTGTGATATGAGCGACCCGTGAGAGTCCATAATGATAAGTCTCTATAGTTGACGGTTCAGCAGTTTTTTAACAACTACATAACTCGTTTGCATGATTCACATCGCTAATTGATTGTTAGTTGTTGCATTAAATTCGTTTAGGCTATTCGGTTTGCATTTCGCTCTAAGATTGAACTCGTTCCAATAGGTTTTAGGATCGAGTCTAGTTCTTGCTTGAGGACAAGCAGGGGTTTGGTTTGGGGAAGTTTGATGTGTGTCATTTATATGATGTTTTACACCCTATTTTACACGCATTTCAGAGCTCATTTATGTAGTTTATGCTACTATTTTCCCTATTTCCGTCTACTTTTGTGTTTTTGTGTGATAATGCAGAAATGTGAAGAATCCAGTGGAAATCGAGCCGAATCCGTCCCCGAGTACCTAACATTGCATTTGACATGAAGTATTTTACTCGGGAAGCAAACTTGGTGCGCGTATCGAGGCCTGGAAGATGAATTTACGAAGCTTTTGGAGCCAAGTACCTGTTGAAGTGGTCGATAGACCGGTGCCCTTGGTCGATAGACCAGCGTGCGACTTACAGAAGCTATTGTTCAGCGTATGTCAGTCGATCGACCGGCCCCATTGGTCGATCGACCAAACCGTTAATCTAACGGAAATTAAAAGACGAGAAAGCCCAATGTAATTAGGTTTTAGGAAATAAGAATCACGTTATATTCCTATATAACGTAACCTGATGTTTTGAGAATATGCATCAAGTCTTTATCATCGAGTTTATTAGGGTTCATCACAAAAAGTTGAATTTTAATTAATTCATTAGCTTAGATTATTCTTTCGTTAATAAAGTTTACTTCCACATCTGGTTTTGATCTTTCCTCTTCAATTCTTTACGGTATTCTTCCGTTCTTTTGTTCAGTTTCGCTGCTTTAATTCGTTCATAGTTAGAATTGCTAGTTTAGAATTCCCAAAGCCGAGTTATCGTTTTATGTTTGTTAAATATTTAGTCATTTCTATCATGAATTCAGTAGCTTTGTTTATTAATCTTATTGTTGTTACTATCATAAGCATGAGTAGCTAAATTCTTTGTGCTAGGATTTAGGGGACCTGTAGTGTAGGCGACATAAAATAGGAAGACCTAAATCGCGCCATGGTTGCTCGACTGGCCTACCTGGTCGATCGACTGGCTCACGTGAGAACAACTTCGTTTTTATTAATTTAATTGCTATATTTGACGAATCGAGTACACGCGACTAGTTGAATGCTTAGGAATTGACCGACCCGATAAGATCGAAAGATAGGGGAGAGAAATAGACTACTTAATTAAGACGACTAAATTAATAAGATTGAGAGATAAGTTAATTTAGGCTTTTAAATCGCATTTCAGGACGAAAGTCAGTACTAGTGATATTAGGGACCCGTAGCTAGATCGAAAGATGCTACCTGTTAAGAGTGGACCGAGAGGACTTCTTATTTTCTCGTCTTACGTGATTATTTCAGACTTACCTAGGATACTGCCGCCGAAACTATAGTGAACCGACCATCTTGGCACCCTTTTAATATTTGTTTTCATCTTATTTCTTTAAATCACTCATTTATTTGCCTTAGTTTAGTTTTAATTTGATTGCCTTAGGTTATAGAACTATTCAACTCAAACCCCCACACACTGTTACCTTAGACTAGAATTAGACAACTATTAATTGCATCGCCTCTCCGTGGTTCGACCCTGACTGCCACTAGCTATAGTAGTAGTTTGGATTTATAAATTTATCTTTGGTACTCTACGACGGTATTAGTTACCAAAATCAAACTCCATACAATCAAACAAATGACCAAGGTTTTGATGTTAAAAAAGCGGTCCTCCAAATGCAAAAGAACAAACAAGAGTTTTTCACTCAAATGCAAAAGGATAGCTAAGCAAAAGACATCACCATTAACAACATACTAGCTCACAAAAAGATGTTGGAGACCCAAATGTCTTAATTAGTATCTTCAAGTTCACAAAGACAAAAGGGGCAATTACCACCTCAAAGTAATCACCCAAGACATGAATCGGTGAGTGCCATCCACTTGAGGAGTGGTACAAGCTATGAAGAGCCAAAGAAGCAAGTTGAGGATGACGTTGTGGAGACTAGTG
The DNA here is from genome assembly GCF_048544455.1 of Silene latifolia. NCBI lineage: Eukaryota > Viridiplantae > Streptophyta > Magnoliopsida > Caryophyllales > Caryophyllaceae > Silene > Silene latifolia. Next base: position 453,653,050 of record NC_133538.1, read on the forward strand.
ACAAGGAAAGAGTTGTGCAAAACTCTAGGGAAGAAGAACCCACCATTCAAGAAGCTTGAAAGAAGGATGAAGAAAAGGCCAAAGAGAAGGAACCTATTGTGATTAGACTCCCTTTTCCAAGTCATCAAGCTAAGCCTAAGTTTGATGACCAACTTGGAAAATTCATGGAGATTGTGAAGAATTTGGAAGTCTCGATTCCATTTACGGAATTAATCAATCACGTTCACGTTCCGGCCTATGTAAAGTATATGAAAGACATTCTTACAAAGAATAAATTCATCCGGAAGCTTGAGACTATTGCTTTCACTAAAGTGAGTAGTGCCAACCTACAAGGAAGTTCACCTCCAAAACTAAAGGATCCGGGAAGTTTCTTCATTCCATGTACTATTGGCGACACTACGATCAACAAAGCTTTATGTGACCTTGGGGCAAGTGTGAGTGTCATGCCATATTCGGTAAGCAAGAGGCTAGGAATGGGAGAGCTCAAGTGCACTAATATCACACTTCAAATGGTGGATAGATCAACAAAGACACCTTTAGGGGTATGGGAAGATGTGGCAGTAAGAATTGGCAAATTCTTCATCCCTGTGGATTTCGTTATTGTTGACATGGAAGAAGATTCCAACATTCCTATTTTCTTAGGAAGACCTTTCTTGCACACCGCGGGAGCGGTGATCGATGTAAAACATGGAGAGCTCATCCTTGAAGTGGGAGATGAAACCATCAATTTCAATCTTGACAAGACAATGAGAGTTCCCTGATTACATGAGCCATGTTTTATGGTTGATCACTATAGCCGGCAAGATGATAGGAAGAAGTTGGCATTTTAATGGAAGAAGAAAGTGAATGATGCTCCATTAAAAGAGCAAGGAAATCTCAACAAAGAGAGCTTGAAAAGCTCACCCATGACAAGTGAAGAACAAGGCCTCATTGGCGAAGATAAGAAAGGAAAGTTGTCTTCATTAACTCATGACATTTTTAGTGATCAAGTAGACGAAGCATGCAGTCTTTGGGATGATGAGTTCGAAGGGATATTAAATCGCTATATCGGTAATGCTATGACCCAAGACCACCATGAAGAACAACAAGTGCAAAGGTCAATTGAAGATATTTATCATGATAATGAACAAGCTTTCGACTACTTTTTCAAGGTGTTGAGCAACATCAACAACACCTTGAACATGCCCCCTTGACATCTCATTATTGGATGAGAGTTTGGTGGAGTCCTCCCTAAACCACCACTTGTAAATATTCTAACTCCCTAACTTGCATTTTAATTATTGTATTACATTTTTTGTCAATTTTGGATTTACATTTTTATGCCTTGATCAAGATTTTCATCATTTTGAGAGAAGTGCGGGAGGGACTCAATTGTTTATTGATGTGTAGTGTTTTGCCTTAATGTGGGGATTGTTGGAATATGTGTCCTCCGACAATAATGCGATCACGACTGTTGATCATGATGATCACATGTTTAAGTCTCATTAAAATGGATACAATTGGGAAGTAATATTGTTACTGTCAACTGGTCAACATATATCGGTAATGATTGGCTGACTAGAGTTTGACATTACTGTCGTGAGACGGTGGTGATCAGTTGACCCCCTAGGTCATACCTAAAGGGCAATACTCTTAATTGATTATTTAATTAATCGTATAATGTTACGAGTTAATTAAATTACTTGAAAATTGACGGACGATTTTGGAAGTAAAATTTATGTATCAAATTGAAATGTGATTAAATGAGATGCGGCCTGAGTAATTGAATTGTATCATTACTCGGATGAAATTATTGTTTAAGGAAACAATCGGAATTGAATGAATTTTGTAAATACGATTTATAAATTGGTAAAATATTTCGGCACAAGTAATTATGAAATTACCAAATCAATTTTTTGTATGTGACGTATTTTTACTAATACGTTGATTTTTAATGTGTTAAAAATACATAACATATTATGTGACATATGACATGTTACATATTAACAAATTGACAAAATAATATGGACTCTATATTATCCATTGTACCGAAATTAAGGGGTAGTGGAAGCTAATATTGTGTTTGTTTAATTATTATAAGAACACAATGATTACCTACATTCCTAGCCATGCAACCCTAATATTCTTGTGAAGATAAATGTGTTCATGCATTGGCTACCCAAAAACCCCTCCTCTTACCCGGTTTTGAGAAGGCAAAAACCATCATGGTTTTTGTTTTATTTTTACCTAATAATATACATAATGTTGTATATTATCATTATTCATTTTTAACCATCCAAAAATAGAGATTTCTAGTGAGATAAAAAGCTCTCTTCTCCTCCCTCAATATAACCGAAAATATATAAGTGTTTATAAATATTTTTGGTTCTTTTTCTACCTTGATTAATATTATACTAGTATTTGTAATATTAATTAAATTAAGAGAAGCCTTGGGTATAAAGCTTAGGGAGAGATCTTATACTTAGATCTTGTTCATCCATAAGGAAAAGCTCAAGATCAAAAGAGAAAGGTGATCTCTTTTGTGCCCTTAAATCCGAAATCAACAATGTAAGGACATGATTTCTCTTCTATTATATTATTTGTCTGCATGCATAAAATCCGTTTTAATTTTATGACAAATTATTTTTGACATATATGAGTATGTTAGAATGTATATGAATCTACATTTCCTTCAGGGATAGCATTTGCCTAGGCTATCCAAGCCTTTGTACTGCCCCCACAATGAAGACCACAAGAAACGAAGGGTAAAAATAACACGGGTTACGAAGCACCCACGGATGGACCTGAATCCGTGTGGCAGAGGGACAATCCGAGCGACCCGACGAGGATCCGCTCGTCCTAAAGAGAACCCGAGTGTCCAGGGCCAAAGACGCTCGCCTTGAGAAGCTAGGAAAAGCAACTTTTGGGCCTGACTGAGAATCCGAGCGTCCTACCAAAGAATCCGCTCGTCTCAGCCTGGACGGTCGTCCCAGAGGAAATCCGCTCGTCTTTTCACTGGCAATTTTTTCGATTTCTCCCTGGAAAGGAATCCGAGCGTCTCCAACTTAGGACGCTCGTCCCAACTCAAGCATCCGCTTGCCTTGCTGATAAGACGCTCGTCCCCAGCGCAATTTTCTGAACTAATTCTGCAGCAAAAGACTCTCGTCCCGACGCCAGGCCGCTCGTCTCCCCTCTGGTTTTCAAATCCAACGGATCTTAAAAACCCCCTTTCCCCAATTCATTTTTATTCATTCAAACATAAACACTACCCCAAAACCCTCATTCTCTCCATAAACCAACAACAAGTGATTAAAACACCAACATCTTCAAGGTTTGAGTCGATTTTTGGGATACAAGGCAACATTCAAATATCCTAAATTGATTTGGGTTTTTAGTAGAAATTGAAGATTTCAAGCTTTCTTTGGTGTTACTAAGTAAAGGAGCATGGCAAGAACAAAAGGTAGAAGTAAGGCACCCCAAAAGAAGAACCTTTCTAAGAGACAACAAGCTCTTCAAGCTATTCAAGCATCGAAGGCATTGGTAGTTCATAATGCAAGGTTGGAAATTCAAGAGCAAGATCCTCCTATGGAAGCTACTACTTCTACTACTCCGGTTGTTGAACAACTAACCGATTATCCGGAGGTAATTTTCACTTCCGACTCCCATAGGAAGAAATTTATTTCCTTTGCTAAGAAAACTATCTTGCCTACCAAGTTCATTTGTCAAGACACTTTGTCGAAATTGGGTGTCCTAGAGCAAACATAGACCTTTTTCGAGTCTATGGGATTGAGTACATTATTTGAAATGCAATAATTGACCTACTCTTCCCTCACCTTAGAGTTTTTGAGCTCTTTGAAAGTCACCAAGGTGGAGACCCGAACCAATACTGAGTTTCGTCTCGAGAATGTTGATAGATGTTTGTCTTATGGAGAGTTTGGTAAAATATTTGGCCTTAGTGATGACCCGACTTATACAAAGAAGCCTACCAAGTATGACCCCGCTCCCTTATGGATGACCATTACCGGAAAAGAATTTACATCTTATCATGATTATCGTGCTCTCTTAGTCCATCATCCGGCCATAAGAGTATGTCACAAGGTTATTGGGCATACTTTGATTGCTTGAAAAGATACAAACTGTTGGAAATCATATTTTAAATATCACATATTTTGGTTTAAAGTTTTAGTCATAAAAACTTAAAGATCTTATGCATGCAAAACTAGAATAAGAGTAAGGAAAAATGGTTTCATACCATATGAATATTTCGGCCAAATGGGCACAAATGAAGGTCTCCTACATTCATTTGTTCTTGAGCTAGAAATTACATTAGGATGATCATCCATGACTTCAAATAGAAGCCCTCCAATAAGTAGCACCCAAGACTATCCCAAAATCCCACAAAATAATATGTACTAGATATTTGTAATGTGGTTTACCTTAAAATCGATTACTAATACTCATATACTACTACTAGTATTATTAGTGATTGATTTGTACAAATTTGATTCATAAAAATAATTTTTATGAAGAACAAGAGAGAGAGAGAGAGAGAGAGAGAGAGAGAGAGAGAGAGAGAGAGTGTTGTGTTTTTTCATAAAAACATGAGAGAATGAATAATTGAGAAAAATCTCTCAATTGTGGCTTGTAAAACCGGTGGGTGTGGGTAGTTTTAGGACATTTTTCTTTTTCCTTTTTGTCTTCACAAGAGTAATTAGTGTAAGCCTTTGTTATAGTCAAGTCACTATCAAATGTCATAGACAAATGAATAAGACAAAACTTCTAAAATTGCCCACCAATTTTTCGGTTATCATGTGTAATATGGAGTCCATTTTATTTTTGTCAATTGTACAATTGTATGTCATGTGACATATGACATGTCTTATATCATGTTTTAATTTAAAATCCATATTTAACAAATTAAATATCATTTACAAATTAAATAAATCAGATTTAACAAATTGACTAGTAATTCAAAATTACTTTCACATAAAATGGTCATTTAAATACTAGTTAGTATAATTCACAACATCTTGTAATTATTACTAACTTATCATTCTCATCTCGCGTGTTTCGCAAACACTGATTAATTTTAGTAATATAACTTCTTAAATTGTTAAATAAAATCTTATTTAATCACATTATAATAAGATGTCATTTTTTCTCTTATGATAATAATTTGTTCAATTTTAAGGAATTAATTAATTTGTATCGACATACAATTAATTAACCTTTTTCAACTAAGGGAATCGTCCTTTAGGTGTGACCTCAAGGGATCAACTGATCACCTTCGTCGCACGACAGTAATGTCAAACTCTAACCAGCCAATCATTAGCGAAATGTGTGGACCAGTTGACTATATATGTAATGTATCATCCCTTTCATATTCTTGTTATGTGATTCAAATATGTGATCAATATGATCGACAATTGTGATCGCATTATTGTCGGAGGACACATATTCCAACAATCTCCCACTTGTCCTTGACAAGTGTGCGTCACCAATTCTCTTGTCCTATTACTATCTCCCACTCAATTCAAGGTGTCTTTCAGGTTGTACTTGCAAGTCATCATATCGAGAGTGGTTTCCTCGATCTGGAGAATAACTGATTGACTGGATTTATCTACCATGGATACTGATGCCCGTCGTTGTGTGCACCAAGGATAAAATTTATAATACCTATTAAAACTAACAAAAGCAAGTGGTAACAGGGTCGAACCACAGTGAGGCGATGCAATTATTAGTTGTCTAATTTTAAGTCCAAGGTAACAAATGTGGGGGTTTGATTCGATTTGGTCTTTAGCTAAAGGCAATAAAAGACAATAAACTAAATAAACGGATAAAACAAATATTAAAAGGGTGCTAAAATGGTCGGTTCACTGTAGTTTCGGCGGCAATGTACTAGGTAGGTCTAAAACAAACACGTGAGACGGGAAAATAAGAAGTCCTCTCGGTCCATTCTTACAGGTAGCATCTTTCGATCTCGCTGCAGGTCCCTAATATCACTAATACTAACTTTCGTTCTGAATAGTGACTAAAAAGGCTAAATTAACTCATCTTTCGATCCCATTAATCTAGTCGTCTTAATTAGGTAGGCTATTTCCCTTCCCTATCTTTCGATCTTTATTGGGTCGGTCAAATCCCAACTAGTCGTGTGCACTCGATTCGTCAAATATGGAGATTAAATTAATTAAAACGAAACTAATACTCCCGTGGCCAGTCGATCGACCAGGGAACCCAGTCGATCGACCATGGCGCGATTTAGGTCGTACTATTCTAATGCCGCCTACACTACAGATTCCCTACATCCTAGCATAAGGTATTTAGCTACTCATGACTATAACGAAAACAACAATGAGATTAAGGAATAAAACTACTGAATTCATGATTGAAATAATTAAACAAGCAAATAACATAAAACGATAATTTCGGCTTCGGGAAACTAGTCTAGCAATTATATACTACGAGCAAACAGAGTAATAAACTGAAAATAAGAGCAGAAGATTACCAAATGGAAGCAGGAAAAGAGATCAAAACCAAAAGCGAAAGTAACTTTTATTGAAGGAAATTGTTTTAAACTAATGAACCCTAAAATTTAATGATAAACTGAAAACTGAATAAAACTGGATGATTGTATATGGATGAGCAGGTTACGTTATATTGAAATATCACGTAGCTTTATTCTCAAAACCTAAAACACAATGGGCTTCCTATTCCTCGTTCTATTAATTCACGCAGATTAGCGGCTTGGTCGATCGACCACTGTGACCGGTCGATCGATCGGATCAGTAATAAACAGAGCTACGAACTCGTGATCTCGTCGATCGACTAAGGGCAAAGATCGATCGATCAAGTAGCTGATACTTGACTTCTAAATTCTCGTGGATTTGTCTTTCAGGTCTCGAAATGCACACCAAGCTCGTTCCTTGAGTAAATACTTCACGTCAAATGCAATGCATTGTACTCGGGGACGGATTTAGCTTGATTTCCGCCGGATTCTTCACATTTCTGCATTAATGTACAAAAAACCGAAAGTAGACGGAAATAGGGGGAATAGTAGCATAAACTACATAAATGAGGTCTGAAATGCGTGTAAAATGAGGTGTAAAACATCATATAAATGACACGCATCAAACTTCCCCAAACCAAACCCTTGCTTGTCCCCAAGCAAGAACTAGACTCGATCCTAAGACCTAATGGAACGAGTTCAATCTCAGAGCGAAATGCAAACTGTAAAGCCTAACCAATTTAATGCAACAACCAACAATCAATTAGCAATGTGAATCATCCAAACGGGTTATGTAGTCGTTAAGAACTGCTGAACCGTCAACTATAGAGACTTATCAATTCGGACTCTCACGGGTCGTTCATAACACTCAATAAATACAGGTGAGAATATGTAAGTAATCTCTACAACCATACATATGCATTCCAACCAAACAGATGACCATGACACATGCCGAGGTAAATATGGGATATGTGAGGTAATGGGTAAGAAGAGGCAAAAAAATTATGGAAATGTGGAGGTATAGGTGATCAAGCTAGTACCCTAACAAAACCATATGACAATATCCAACTTCTTGCTCAAAATCTATGTCAACACGGTAGTTTTGAATTATGGGAGCAAAAATCGCCATATAATAAAGATTTTGAATTATGCGAATTGATTTTTCTCTCTCTTTTTTCGGGCATCAGTCGATCGACCAAGAAGGGCAGTCGATCGACCGCCCTTACAGTACAGCATCCATCTCTTTTCTACTTTTCGAATCATTTTTCCTCTCTTTTTTTTTTTTTCTTTTCTTTCCTTCCTTCTTTCTTTTTCCCAACATCATCTCAAAAGAGCATTTACCACCAAAATTGAAGCAACAATCCCAAGAACATAAACTACTAGCTTGACAAGGACAGGCTAAATGTAGGATGTAGTTAACGGGACAAAAAAAAAACTATTTCTGGCAGTGTGGAGCTTATAGGAAAAATGAATAAAGGGGACCTCTTCCACATGTGTCAACTAACCACAATCCGAATGCACATAGGTATTAAGCAGATCAAGTTCATATTTATGCACATTGATGTAACATGTCTCATAAGGAGTAACTACTCACAATCCTAAGTAAACTGGTCATGAATGTCACCAGTTATAGGGTCTAAACCTCAGAAAATATAAGTAGGTTGCCAAAAATCTAAGTCAAGTCTCAAGTTCAGCAAGAAATTTAACGAAAACTCGTAGACTATGCATATATGATTCTATTAATAACATGAAAATTAAGCAAGGCTTAGGCAAAAACAGATGCAAATGCAATGTCATCATTGAAAGACTACCGTTCTGACTCAACCTACATGCTAAAAGAAACGTGCAATTTTTTGAAATTTTTGAAATTTTGCAATTTTTTTTTGAATTTTCTGTATATATAAGAGAAATGAAATAAACAATACAAGACAAAAACTAAACGTAAATGCAAAACAGAATGAATGCAACGCAAAACCCTTTCCCAAACCAAATCACACAATGTCCCCATTGTGCAAAATCATATAATGAAATAAAAGGGAAAACGGGAATATGCGTGAAATTAACTACATAAGACATGAAGTAAGAACTCGGAAACTCACAAGACTTTAAGCGCAGCAAAAGGAAACCTCCCCAAACCAGCGTGAGCTAGGAGGTTTCAGTAGCCAGCAGTGCTACCAATAAGTACCTGAAAAGACAAATACCACGTGTAATTCCGAGAAAGCAATTAATGGAACGCAAAATTATGTAGAAAATAAAGAAACGGAAGAAAACAGAAATGAGTTGGAGAAAAAAGTGGAGAAAAGACTCCCTCAACTCCACAAATCGATCAAACACAGTAGGGGAATGATCGGAAACAAGTACAGCAGCGCGGGGTGGTCGATCGACCACATCACCCAGTCGATCGACCGGAGTGACCAGGAACAGAACCTCCTAGAAATCGCAGCTCAGTCGATCGACCATAAGGAGCAGTCGATCGACTGGAAAACCTGCTGTAACTGTAATACCCGCCCTTTTAGGGACCCTTTGACCAGCGTTGACTGACCTTGGGAACGGGAGTAGCCTTAGAAAGGCGTGCCAAACCATCTTGAGTTGTGTTATAAGAGTGGTACTCGATAGAGTAGAGGCTACTCGATCGAGTAGCTAGGTCACTCGATCGAGTAGGGGGCCACTCGATCGAGTATGTAGGGTACTCGATCGAGTACCGAGTTTTCAGCGAGGGTTTTATATCGCGTTTTGTTTAATCCGCAAATCACTTCCGCCACTTTCCTCCTATCCTTCAGTCGCCCCTTTCCCTTCCCTTCACCTCAAAACGTCCATGGAAGCCTTTTGAAGATCCTTGTGCCTTAGGAGAGCGTCACTTGTGTCGAGTAGCGGTCTTTTGCTGAGTTTTCTCTATAGGTATGTCATAATCATCATCCGTGTCCTTGATCTTTACTGTTAGGGTTTGCTTGTTAGTAATAGATAATTGTGTTGTGCTTATAGGCTTTGCTTGATTGCTGGATATGTCATATGTTGGCATAGATTTGTTGCAGTGCTTAAAGGTAGGTTCGCCTACTCAGTTTCTGTAGATGGTCTAGCGTGTCGGTTGTTGTGATTGTTTTGTGATTGCTTTGTATCGTAATGGCATGGTGTTGATAGTGATGGTGATTGTGTTGTGGTCTTTGGTTCTCGAGATGCGTTCTCGGCTCAGTGGGGTCACTTGCGGGAGTGGCTTCACGCCCTAGTTTCGCCCTTCGTGGAACCCGCCACGGAAGGGGATGTGCACATTAATGAGCAGGGTTGTCGCTCGATATGATGAGCGGGGCTCAGGTGGGAACGGCTGCGGTCCCCCACTGGTAAGGCTGGTCTAGTGGACAGTCAGTGATGGAGTTGGTTGGGTTGTTGTGATGGTGTCTGAGATTCATAGCTTGTATTGTGTTGTTAATTGTAGTTGCTCTTGTTGTATCTTGTTTCAGTACTGACCTTGTGTGGTTGTTTTGTTTGTTATGTGTCTGCCGTGATCCCTTATGGTGAGCAGTCGGTCTTAGCAGGTGTTGATGTTGTTGATAGCTGGTGTCCGGGCAGGTATGAGTCTTCACGAGATTCGCTAGTCATAGCGAGTAGTCTTTGAGTTGTATGTTTCATAGCGTTTGTTGGTTTAAATCGCTTGTAATACAATATAATAGTTCTTTTATCGATATTTGATTATTACTATCCTCGGGCAACCGAGATGGTAACGCCCTTATATTCTAAGGAAGGCCTAGTTAAGGCTCCTCTGAATATGGGGGTGTTACAAAGTGGTATCAGAGCGACGATTTTGGAACCTGTAACAAATGAACATAATGAACGTAGTGAGGCTAATAAAATGAACCTGGTGTATGTGTAATGGGAGCCCCAGCTGATGCTAGGTTTTGGGTGAGTAGGCGTCCTAATTTCAAAATCTTGGCCCCATGATGCTTAAGCCAGTCACAGGGTACAGGAATGTGGAGTCCGCGTGTATATGTGTGACGTGTATGCTAATTTTGTTGGAACTACCTGTAGTTGAGCCTTAGTTAGCGTTAATAGGGATGTAATAGTTGTATGTGGGCCGTGTTTAGTGAAGTGTGGGCATGATTAGTGAGCTTGTATGATGATTTTGAGATACGTGACAAAGGTCTATTCGATAGACATGCGTGAGAATGTGAATGGGTGCGCTATAATAGAAGGATGAACATGTTGGTGATTGCTGTAAGTTGATGATGACGCTAGTCATATACGAGTTTATAATCCTACCATAATTGCTATGATGGTAGTTATAGAATAGTGGAGTTGTAATTTGAAGCATAGCATATAGTGATACGTTTATGCCTTATTGTTGGCTGAAATTTCCGCTGCGTAATAATTGATTTGTACAAGATGATTTGAGTATGATTGAATGTAGAACATGATAGATTAATTTGTTATGAAGAGTATGCATTTATGTGATGTGTGAAAGAAGGAATTGAAGTTAATTATACGCTTCAAATTGAAGTGGATACGAGTTTAGTAGTAACATAGAAGTTAAGTTTAAGTGTAATATGATGGCATGATTATGTTTATAAATAATTCGGTGGCAGGTAAACCGAGTTGGGTAACTTGTATAGCGTAATGTGATGTGCATCTTATTCGTTGAGAATTGCATTTTGCGTGATAGTGATTGTAATCCGTGCTGGAATGTGATAATTCGTGCCGAATTCCGAACTTAGTTGGAATCGACACGCAATGTTGTTTTGCAGGAATCTTCAAGTAACTTAGTATTTCTAACCGAGTACTTAACTATACTTGACCGAGTGCGAGTACTTACTAGACCGAGTAGACCTCACTCGATCTAGTTAGGAAGCTATGACGTCGGGATGTGGGAAAAATTCCTGCAGATACTCGACGAATTAGCTCCTACTCGATCGAGTAGGGTGGTACTCGATCGAGTACCCTGGGCACTCGATCGAGTAGGTTACTGTACAGTGAGACTTACGGGTTTCATAAAACCCCTATTCTTTCTATTTCTTCCCATTCATCCTCTATATTTCGAGCCCTAAAGCTTGTTTCCTCTCAAAATCCTCTCAAAATCTCTCTTACTCTTGGGTTAGTGGTGATTCTTGGGGTTAATTTCTTTGTATAATTTCGTTTCTTTTCTTTGTTACTCAATTAAGGTATGCTTTTCTTCCTAATTTACATGATTTATTGTTTTAAATGTGTTAGAATAGTGAAATAATCTGAAATTTTTGATTCACATGGGTAGGTTGTTGCTTTTAATAGTTGAAATATGATTCACATGCCTTCTTTCCATGTTTGTTGGTGATTAATTGTTGTAAATAAAATTAGAAATTGCAAAATTGAAATCGAGATTTCTAGGGTTTACGAAATCAAAATCGATTTTTGGGTATTTTACACGGATTGGATGATGAAATTGAGTACTATACCTTGTTTATATCACATTGGAGAATGAATTTTAATGATTTTCATCTTAGAAAGTTGCCTTAAAACTCCGTCTTAAAAGTGCCCCAAGTGGAAATTCGTGATTTATAATTGGAATTTGGTATGGTATATGACTGTTTAAGTGAAGATTGAACTTCAATATGATAATAGAGACGATAATTGATGAAAAATATGCCAAAATTATCACAGCCGTAAAGACCGTCTGAAAATTTTAATTGAGTTGTTGTTCATAATATTGAAGGGTGATAATGATATGTTCTAAGTTATTCTTTTCCATGAGCTAGTAAGAAAGCCTCACATGTGATTAGAAGGGTGTTTGGAACAACCTTTAGAAACATACTAGAACGAGATTCGAAGTTGAAACTTCTTACATACAAAAGTTGTACAACTTCACAACCATTTAAGCAAGCAATATCTGCTGGTGAATGTGTTAAGCAAGCAAGCAACCATTTAAGCAACCTTTAGAATCATGCTAGAGTATTCGAATTTGTGGAGCTTGTGTAATCACAATGATAAATTTTTCACAACTGTGGCTTATGAGTAGTGGTAAACTGAGCTTGTATGTCAAAGTTGGAAAACTGTTGGTGAATGTGTGTACATAGCTTAATATTCAAGGTTAATAGCGTGAATTATGTGCTTCACATGTCAAATTTGCGGGTGAAATTTGTATGCCTAGCTGAATGGGTAAAGTCCGAATTACGTGAAGTAAATGTTTGCATGTTTATACAAGTTTGTTTGAACATATGCCAAAACAGATGCCGAGACTGAACATAGGAACCCGCCAAAGTAAACGGGGGAGGGGTAACCCACCTGAGATGGGGGAAGGGAGTGGACCTGTGGTACCCGCAGCCCAGTACCCTTCATTGTTTTTGTTGATTTCAAGCAGAGAGAGCGTTTTGTAGCCTTACAAAAACGCAAAATGAGACCTACAAGGTGTATAGACACTACTTTGTTGGAGGATTTGGAGATAGAGACGGATGTCCGTCACATTTTTGAGACCTTGGGCCTTATGGGTTTGTATAGGCTGAGGAAACACTCTTATCCTTTTCTTACCTTGGAGTTTATGAGCTCTTTTATCTATGACCCCGCTGGCCAGACCGTTGAGTTTCGATTGATGAACACTAGTTTCTTGCTTTCTATGGACCAATTTGCTTCTCACCTTGGGTTGGCCAAGCCTCCCAAGGACTCCATCACCGATATCCCAGCTGAGTGCGGTGTATGCCGCCTAATGCCTTGTCTGACAGGGAAACCAGCTCCTACCTTGAGTAACATGCTGATTAATGACGTTCAGCATGTCACATTGAGGATCTTTCTCCGTTCTCTCTCGAATCTCCTTTATGGTCGACCGGATATCGGTAAGCTGAACAACCATGAGGTGTTACTTCTGATGTCTTACTTGAACCCGGAGCGGACCAGGAAAGTGGTCTTTAATGCTCCTTTGATGGTTTGCGCTGCCCTTGTCTTGATGGCCATTGCCTCTTCCCGATATTTGAGTTGTGGCGCCATCGCCACTCGGTTAGCTCAAAAGCTAACCTCTTTCGAGGCTTTTTCGGAGTACGTGCCTCTAGTTACCCCGGTGCCCACCATGGATCGTGACTACTATCTCGACCTTAAATGGTTGAGGACTTTGGCTGACGGTAGCCTAGCTTGGAGGGTGTGGGGCGTGAGTTGGATGAAGATTCCAGCTCCTGAGCACCTCCCACCCACGGAGCCCTTAGAGCCGGCGGTACTGACGGTGGACTCCGATGATGAGGAGGAGGATGATAGACCCCGCCATCTGCAGACCTACCTCATCGACGACACGATTCTCGAGGTGATGCCAGAGCCGAAGAAGGGCGAGAATGCGTCGGTCGTGGCGGTGGAGAGACCTAGGTTGGGGAGAAGACCCTGTCGAGTGAGGGAGAGGACCTCGGAGACTAGGCCACGACCGGTGGCACCACAACAGCAGCCTTTTCCGTGCTACCCTTACCTCGACACCCCGGAGACGCGATCCAGCTACTTGGCGGAGAGAGTGTCATCTACCTTGACACTCCGGAACATACACGAGATGGCGTACGCTCAGGGAATAGGGACCGAGGGACCGCATCCGGTGTGGTGGAGTGGAGTTGGGGACTACACAGGGGTTTTCGATTCCTACGGGGTGGATCAGTCGACGTGGGGGACACCTCAGTCCTTTGCCTACGGCGGCTTGACTCCATGGTACGTGGGCCCGGGAGCAGGAGTAGGAGTGGATGCGGGGATTTGGTCATCAGGAGCAGGTACTTCCGGAGGTGGTGGTGATGACGAGGTGATGGTGGAGCAGCAGCAGCAGCAGGAGGAGGAGTGATACTCCTTTTTTTATCTTTGTTGATGTTAGTTGATTTTAGTGATTAGTAGTGTGGTTAGACTTTAGTAGTTGTTTTCGTTGAGACTTTGATTTTGGACTTGTATTGTTGGCCATAAGGCCGGATTTGTCACTTAACTATGTTGCAGGACTGTTTTGGGGGTCGGGAAATCATCCCGACTCAAGTTATATAACAGCTATGTTTACGTATGTGGGGTTAGGACAAGTTTTATAAGGCACCTTGGCCTGTAGGTACTCGACAGAGTACCCCATACTCTATCGAGTAGCTGCAGGAAAGTGGGATAAAAAGCATTCTGACCTGTAGGCTACTCGATCGAGTAGCCAAGACACTCGATCGAGTAGCATGGCACTCGATCGAGTACCGCTACATACTCGATCGAGTAGCACTGTTACAGGAGGTTTTCGAAAATTGAAAATGTTCAATTGTTTTATAATCGCAAGTTTGATGTTTAATGTGGTTATTAGTACGTAGTAACACCTATGAACCGTTAATTTTATATATTGGATGTCAAGTTCCGGTCTTATATGCACATTTGTCACAATTAGTGACGTGGTGACGGTTTCTTGATTGTTTTAATATTACATATGCCATATTACCATTCATTCATTGAAATTACATTTCTTGCTACGTTTGTGCATACGATATTAATGTACTTTATCGACAGCGGCGAGTTGTCCCAATGTATGTATAGGATTCATAATTCAATGAGTGTATGCTTAGCGAGTAATGTCCATGGTAAATAATGTGTTTCCATTACATGTTAGGAATCAACTAATACGTAATGTGTGTTGTAATCTCGCTGGTGAACTTCGGGGACGAAGTTCCTTTTTAGAGGGGAAGAGTAATGTCGCGAAATAAAAAGGTTGATTTTGAAATTATGTTTTGTTTGCCTATAAGGTTTTGTTGCTTAATTGCAAAATTTTCTAGTACCTTGGTTACTTTACTTGTATGAAGTGTAATTGGTTACCTTAGTTTGTTGAGTAATTCATGCGTTGAAGTGAAAATTATAGTACGTTGCAAAGGACCGTCATAAGGAGTCTTATCTCGGCGCGATGCGTCGTAATAGAATGAATTGAGTAACACAATGGTGTTAATTGTGCAGTATGAGGTTGATATAAGATACGATTCGGGTTGATAGTCGTTGTCATATGATGAGTAATGGTCGTTTGTGTTGGCCCGTATGGCAAGGTCGATGTTTGATATATAATAATTAGTAAGAATTGATGCATACATGTAGGGTGACAATTAACGGTGATAATGCTTGCATGATAGTTGTAAGAGTCGATAGGTATAGAGCGTAGACGGTAATGATGATGACATGGGGGGGGGGAAATGGTATTTCCAGGGAGAAGTGGTTCGAGTAGGAAGTTTGGTAATGTCGTGTTTTTCCGTGTCTTGTGCGTGAGATAGGTGAGTTGAACTTCGGGGACGAAGTTCTTCTAAGAGGGGAAGACTGTAATACCCGCCCTTTTAGGGACCCTTTGACCAGCGTTGACTAACCTTGGGAACGGGAGTAGCCTTAGAAAGGCGTTCCAAACCATCTTGAGTTGCGTGTTAAGAGTGGTACTCGATAGAGTAGAGGCTACTCGATCGAGTAGCTAGGTCACTCGATCGAGTAGGGGGCCACTCGATCGAGTATGTAGGGTACTCGATCGAGTACCGAGTTTTCAGAGAGGGTTTTATATCGCGTTTTGTTAAATCCGCAAATCACTTCCACCACTTTCCTCCTATCCTTCAGTCGCCCTTTTCCCTTCCCTTCACCTCAAAACCTCCATGGAAGCCTTTTGAAGATCCTTGTGCCTTAGGAGAGCGTCACTTGTGTCGGGTAGCGGTCTTTTGCTGAGTTTTCTCTATAGGTATATCATAATCATCATCCGTGTCCTTGATCTTTACTGTTAGGGTTTGCTTGTTAGTAATAGATAATTGTGTTGTGCTTATAGGCTTTGCTTGATTGCTGGATATGTCATATGGTAGCATGGATTGGTTGCAGTTGCTTAAAGGTAGGTTCGCCTACTCAGTTTCTGCAGATGGTCTAGCGTGTCGGTCGTTATGATTGTTTTGTGATTGCTTAGTATCGTAATGGCATGGTGTTGATAGTGATGGTGATTGCGTTGTGGTATTTGGTTCTCGAGATGCGTTCTCGGCTGAGTGAGGTCACTTGCGGGAGTGGCTTCACGCCCTAGTTTCGCCCTTCGTGGAACCCGCCACGGAAGGGGATATGCACATTAATGAGCAGAGTTGTCGCTCGATATGATGAGCGAGGCTTAGGTGGGAACGGCTGCGGTCCCCCACTGGTAGGGCTGGTCTAGTGGACAGTCAGTGATGGAGTTGGTTGGGTTGTTGTGATGGTGTCTGAGATTCATAGCTTGTATTGTGTTGATAATTGTTGTTGCTCTTGTTGTATCTTGTCTCAGTACTGACCTTGTGTGGTTGTTTTGTTTGTTATGTGTCTGTCGTGGTCCCTTATGGTGAGCAGTCGGTCTTAGCAGGTGTTGATGTTGTTGATAGCTGGTGTCCGGGCAGGGATGAGTCTTCACGAGATTCGCTAGTCATAGCGAGTAGTCTTTGAGTTGTATCTTTCATAACGTTTGTTGGTTTAAATCGCTTGTAATACAATATAATAGTTCTTTTATCGACATTTGATTATTACAATCCTCGGGCAACCGAGATGGTAACGCCCTTATATGCTAAGGAAGGCCTAGTTAAGGCTCCTCTGAATATGGGGGTGTTACAGTAACTTTATGATTTCCTTCAATTAGCTCAATAAATTAAGCTATCAAGGTCTATAAACCTGCAATTACACAAAATAACGCGCCCAAAATTGCGCAAAACCCAAAGTAACAGTCTAAAGTGAATAAAATCCTTAGCAAACTTATTAAAATGCGAAGTCTCGCGCACACAAAAGCAATAAAAAGAGTTTAATGAAAGCAATAAAATATTTGTAAAGTCTTTGAACAACTAATAGTTGATCAAGAACGGCCACGGAATGGCCCACTTGCTCGGCTTCTGGCTACAAGAGGTAGCCTCTACAGTGCTCATCTCCTCAGCTGCACTCTTTTCAACTCCAACATCCTCTAAACTCAACGGATCAACGGCTTCGGCATCTCCCCAATCAATGACCTCTTCTGGCTCATCAGAATCCAAGTCGGACTCCGTCGATTTGACTGGCTCATCATCGGGCTCCTCATCAGTGCCATAGCTAAGACATCCTAGACCGCCTCTTTTAACGATTGGCTCCTTCACAGCTGGAGCAACATGCGGCTCTTCCTTCCCCAAACCAGCTCCTGCAACATTTAAAACAGAAGAATCTTCCTCCAATTTGCTCCCACTCTGGGGCGGAGGTGTTATAGCAGAAACAGGCATGTCAGGAAGCATAAAATAAGATTTCTTCTCAGAAACCGTATTACAAGTGACTGGCCACGTGGGGTCTTTCTTCTTAGCTGTCTGGGCAAAGACAATGGAATGCTTACCTACTTTGAAAGTCAAAGTCCCTGAGCCAACATCTATAACTGCACCAGCAGTGTGCATAAATGGTCTACCCAATATGATAGGAATGTGGGCATCCTCGGGCATATCTAGTACAACGAAGTCAACAGGGAAAAAGAACTTTCCTATTTGCACAGGAATGTGTTGGAGCTTGTGTCCTCCACAAATTAGTGTGATAACATTTGTAAATCTCTTACAGGTTCACAAGGGTATACTTCGTATATTTAATCAGTTGATTAACGTTTACCTAATAACGGTTAGCTTGCTAGAAAGTTTGACGTTATTATCATACAGATGGCGGTGATCAACTGGTCCCTAAAGGTCACACCTATAGGATGTGTTTGAGAAATGTGGTTATAGAAATATAATCACATTGATGCCCAATATGACTAAATAGTTAGTCAATGTGTTGATGAGATAATTATTTAATGAAAATTAAATAATATTAGTTGAGGCAAATTAACTGTCAATTCGTAAATTAAATATAATAAGTTATATCTAATTAAATATATGTAATGTTAGCTTGGACGAATTAATCTGTTAATTCGTAATTAAATATAATCAGTTATATTTAATATCAACAAGATGAATGTGTCATAGTGGTAATAGTGAGGGCACACATACCAAGAGGTCATGGGTTCGATCCTCACTAGATGACAATTCAACACATTTTTTATTTTTGGAAAGACCAAAAATAAGGAGAATATACTCCTTATTTCGGTTAGATGGCCGAAATTAGGAAAGGATTTATTCTTTCCTAATTGACTCCAAATTTCGGTCAGTATAAGAAAGAAAGGGAGAGAATTATTCTACCCTAATTCTTTTTCTTGACCTAGCCTCCTCTCTCATCAGAAAAAACACAAAACAACTAAATTTTACAGAAAATTTTAGATCGATTCTAGCACAATCAATAAGGCATATCTCATATCGTCTTGGGTGCAACTGATAGGCGAATATCAATTTTGATATTGTTCTTAGGCCAATTTTGCTAGGACCGAAGGTTAATTCTGAATCCTTTATACTTTGTTTATGTATTTTGTTTATAACTATTGATCATCACTGTTAAATTCGTTATAATCCTTCAATATAATGGGAAGTATACAGATTATTTACCACAAGTGGTATCAGAGAATAGGCCACGGATTTTAATTTTGATGATTTTCGTAAAATTGTATGTAAACTTTTAGGGTTTCGAAAAAATTAGTGCAAGGCTGTTTTTTTTTTTGTTAATGCCGATTATAATAAAAATTGTTTGCAGCCGGTGTTTGTTCTTTTTGATGCGAGATTTGCTTTTTAATTTTTCATAAGGTTGTTTTAATCAGTTAAAATTATCATATGAAGAATTGGTAGTTGTTTGATTTGATGCAGATTAAGTTAAAACGAAAATCGAATCGTCATGTTTGATTTAATGGAGATTAAGTTAAAATTAAAAAGGATCCTAATTTAAAAACCGTGAATTTTTTTTTTTGCTGTTCATGTACTGTTCACGGATGAACAGTGTTTATAAAAAAAAATTGCTGTTTTTTTTCCTATCGGTTTTTCTTAGAAAAACCGATTAAAGTTTTTTAGCGGTTGTTTTGTTTATGCCGTTTTGAAAAGCATCCAAATTTTTTTTTGTTGTTACTGTTCACATGTTACTGTTCACAGGGGACAGAATTTTTTAAAAAAAAAAATTGTTGCGGTTTTTACAGATAAAACCGTGTATAAAATTAGAAACAGGCTTGTTTTGTTTTGTTGTTTTGCCCAAAAGAAAAAAAAAGGATGGGCTGTTTTTTTATTTTCCAGCCGTGAGCCAGGTTTAAATAAAAGAAAATAATTTCTGTTTTTTTACTTTCTTTTGCCGAGACCCAAAAGGAAGAAAAATAGGTTTTTAACTTTGATTTTGGCCAATTAGTTATTGTGAAACGGTTCACAATTTAAACATACCGAATTATTTTAAAGCAGTTTAAAATTTTGACGGATAGAATTCATATTACAAGTTTAATATGGATAAAGAAAGAACTTAATGTGATTAATTGAGGAATTGTCACTTAATTTGATTTAAATAGGTGGTTTAGGTGGTTTGGATAAATTAATCAACATAATTAAGGAATTGTGTCATATATGTTTAATTTATTTTTAGTTGATGCTTTTAATTATGTTGAATGAATCGAATGAATGAATTTTATTTACGTATTTAATTTTGTAATCGGTTGTAATTTGTATTACTTAGTGTGGCCTTAGTCAAATTATGTTTTCGTAATGAAGGAAACATGATTTTTATGTAATTATGAGATCTCGAATCTCCTTTATTTTAGTTTTGGGTTTTGAAATTAGAATGTAATAAATAGGTCAATTATGTAATTTTATTTATTGTAATTTCAAAGAAGAATAAAGTGTGGGAAATAAGTCTGTAAACTTCCCTTAAACTAGAAGGATTATAACGATTTAATAAAGATGATCAATGGTAATAAAATAAAATACATAAACAAGAGTAAAGGATTCAGAAATAACCTTTGGTCCTAGCAAATATGGCCTAAGAACAATATCAAAATTGATATTCGCCTATTAGTTGCACCCAAGACGATCTGAGATATGCCCTTTGATTATGCTAGAAATCAATCTAAAATTTTCTGTAAAATTTAATTGCCTTTGTGTTCTTGTGATGAGAAAGAGGGGGCAAGGTCAAGAAAAAGCATTAGGTTAGAAATAATTCTCTACCTTTCTCTTATATAGACCGAATAACCATATTAATTAGGAAAGATATTACTCTCCTAATTTTCGGCCAATGTTGACCGAAATAAGGAATAAAATTTCCTTATTTTTTTGGTCTTTCCAAAAATATATAAAGTGTGTTAAATTGTCATCTAGTGAGGATCGAACCCATGACCTCTTGGCTTGTGTACCCTCACTATTACCACTATGACACATTCAACTTGTTGATATTAAATACAACTGATTATATTTATTTACGAATTAACAGATTAATTCGTCCAAACTAACCTTATATATATTTAATTAAATATAACTTATTATATTTAATTTACGAATTGACAGTTAATTCGTCTCAACTTAATATTATTTAATTTTCATTAAATAATTATCTCATCAACACATTGACTAACTTTTTAGTCATTTTGGGCATCAATGTAATTATATTTCTATAACCACATTTCTCAAATACGTCTTATAAGTGTGACCTTTAGGGACCAGTTGATCACCGCCATCTGCATGATAATAACATCAAACTTTCTAGCAAGCCAACCGTTATTAGGTAAACGTTAATCAACTGATTAAATATACGAAGTATACCCTTGTGAACCTGTAAGAGATTTACAAATGTTATCACACTAATTTGTGGAGGACACCAGCTCCAACAAACTCCCACTTGTCCTCACAAGTGTATGTGCGATAACCGATTCTCATATCCTTTAAATTTTCTCCCACTCAATGTAAAACAATTTGCAATTCCGAATTCACAAAGGTCGTATTTTCTAAGCGATCAGTATCAAGAGTGGTTTTCCCGACTAGAGAGTAACTTAACTGATAAACGAATCAACATTCGAGCATGGCCATGCATTTCAGTTACAACTCCTCGAGTGGCCCTGAGAAATAACTATACCTGATAAGGGATGGATATTTTCCTCAACTCGAATCCTGCAGACGTAAGCACAGTATGAAATGACCTAGAAAAAATATACTTAGCCCCAGTTACGGTAGACCGTGAGAAAGAAACCAAAGTCACCCAAAAACTGCCTTAATCTCAAGAGACAGTTGATAGTCAAAAGCATCGACTCTAGGAACACAATGGATGTCATATCCACGACCTGGCACCGAATGTTATAAAACATTTAGGACTCCATTACGTTGTCACAAAAAGTTGTCCTACGAGGTATCGTCATAATCTCGTATCTGTGATCGATTAGTCAACCGTTTAACTTATGGCTCGTTGAACCCACCATTAATCGACTGCACAATATAATAGCCGGAGTTATCATCTCACATTGGCGATTACGGACCAAAACAAATATAATGTAATTCAGTTCACTTTGTGGCATTCAATGTTGTCAGTACAATCCACATGAAAAAACAAAATATTATATATAAAACGATGAAATTATAGTATATGAAAAAGATAACGTATCGAATTCATAATCAACTACTATAACTCAGGTACAAACGTTTAATTCTCATGGAGAAAACGTGCCCTCCTTGCTTATCATATTTCTATGGCTCAGTAGTAGAATCTGCTACAACTTCCTGTTTGGAACTATTCCACTGACCAAAGACTATTAAGAGTAAGAACGAATCTAGAATGAGATTTCTAATCATCTCGGTCCGTTTGGAAGCTAGCCTCTGCGTAACCGATTGCGCATAGCTTAGTATCTCCTCCATAAGTCAATACCCAATCCTTAGTCCTCCGTAGGTACTTGAGGATGTTTTTAACAGCTATCCAGTGTGTTTCACGTGGAGTCTTTTGGTACCGACTCGTCATACTCAATGCATATGCCACGTCTGGACGTGTGCATATCATGGCATACATGATCGATCCTATTGCAGATGCATAAGGAACATGACTCATGCGCTCAATCCCTTCAGCGTCGTGGGTGATCGAGACTTGCTCAATCGCATCCCGATCGTCATTGGAAGGTTCCCCTTCTTGGAGTTGGTCATGCTGAACCTCTCAATAACCTTATCCAAATAAGACTCCTGACTAAGTGATAACGTCCGTCGTGATCTATCTCGGTAGATACGGATTCCCAAAATGCGCTGTGCCTCACCCAGATCCTTCATCTGGAAATGGTTCTTCAACCATTCTTTAACCGAAGATAGGAGAGGAATGTCATTCCCAATCAAGAGTATGTCATCGACATACAATATCAAGAATACAATCTTGCTCCCACTCGACTTGATATATAAGCATGGTTCCTCGACCGATCGAGTGAAGCCATACTCTTTTATCACTTGGTCGAAACGATGATTCCAACTCCGAGAAGCTTGCTTAAGTCCATAGATGGAACGCTTAAGCTTGTATACTTTCTTAGGATGTTT
Organism: Silene latifolia; assembly: GCF_048544455.1. Taxonomy (NCBI): domain Eukaryota; kingdom Viridiplantae; phylum Streptophyta; class Magnoliopsida; order Caryophyllales; family Caryophyllaceae; genus Silene; species Silene latifolia. The sequence continues at coordinate 453,675,829 of NC_133538.1, forward strand.
AGGATCTATGAAACCTTCGGGTTGAACCATGTACAACTCTTCCTCCAAATAACCGTTTAAGAAGGCAGGTTTTTACATCCATTTGCCAAATCTCATAATCATGAAATGCGGCAATCGCTAAGATTATCCGAATGGAACGTAGCATGACTACAGGTGCAAAAATCTCATCATAATGCAATCCTTGCACTTGATTGAAAACTTTTGCCACAAGTCGTGCCTTATAGATATCTGGTTGCGCGTCTACAAAACGCTTTATTTTGTAAAGCCATTTGCACTGTAGAGGTTTTACCTTATTAGGTAAATCAACTAGATCCCATACGTTATTCTCATACATGGAGTCCATCTCGGATTGTATGGCTTCAAGCCATAACTTTGAGTCGGAACAGGCCATAGCACCTTTATAGGTAGCGGGTTCATTACTTTCTAGAAGTAAAAAATCATTCTCCTCGACCATGCCAATGTATCTGTCCGGAGGATGAGAGTCTCTACCCGACCTCCTAGGTTCCTCAGGAATATTAACCGTATCATCAGTTGGAGGTACAACTTCCTCCATCCTGTTCCTCGGTTTGTTGGTTCCGAATCTCCGATACTCGAAGGTTCTATTACTCGACTTGTTCTCGAGAAATTCTTTCTCTAAGAACGTCCCACTAGCCGCAACAAAAACTCGATGTTCGGTTGGCGAATAGAAGTAATGACCAAATGTTCCTTTTGGATAACCTATAAAGTATGTCTTGACCGATCGCGGGCCGAACTTATCCTCGTGTCTCCACTTGACATAAGCCTCGCAGCCCCAAACCCGAATAAAGGACAAGTTAGGTACCGTTCCCTTCCACATTTCATATGGAGTTTTTTCGACAGCTTTAGACGGACTTCGGTTAAGTATAAGAGCGGCTGACAAAAGAGCATAACCCCATAGTGATTCAGGCACTACTGTGTGACTCATCATGGATCGAACCGTATCAAGTAAGGTTCGATTTCTCCGTTCGGACACACCATTTAATTGAGGTGTTCCAGGTGGAGTTAACTGTAGAGCGATTCCACAGTCTTTCAGGTGATGATCAAACTCATTTGAAAGATATTCGCCACCCCGATCTGAACGGGGTGCTTTAATCTTTATACCTAGTTGGTTCTGTACCCAATTCTGGTATTTCTTGAATTTCTCAAAGGACTCACTTTTATGCTTCATTAAGTAGACATATCCGTATCTACTCAAATCGTCCGTGAAAGTGATAAAATATCTATAGCCATCTCTAGCGGTAATTGACATAGGTCCACATACGTCCGTATGTATGAGTCCTAATAGGTCACTAGCGCGCATTCCAACCTCTTTGAAGGAAATTCGAGTCATCTTGCCAATGAGACATGATTCACACGTGCCATATGCAGAAAATCCGAATGAAGGAATAGTCCCATTATCGACGAGTTTCTTCAGCGTTTCTCATTTATGTGTCCCATTCGACAATGCCATAGATAGGTTTGATCTTTGTCACCAACCTTTAATTTCTTATTATTCATGTGTAATACTTCCGTGGTTTGATCTAAGATATAAATTCCATTCATGGAAACTGCTTTGCCATAAATCATTTCATTAAAAGAGAAAATACAACTATTATCCTTTATTGAAAATGTAAAACCGTCTTTAGCAAGTACGGAAACAGAAATAATATTCTTAGATAAACTGGGTACATAGTAACAGTTATTTAAAGATAACTCAAAACCACTAGGGAGTTGGATTACATATGTTCCCTTCGAGGCAAAGAGCAACTCGTGCTCCATTCCCGACTCGCAAGTCCACATCACCTTTTTCGAGAGGTATGATGTTCTTTAGGCCCCGCAAATGATTACACGATGAGAACCACAACCAAAGATCTAGTACCCAAGTTCAAACTTGCAACTGGTTAATCTCAATCATATGAATATAAGATGACATACCAACAGGAACGACGCGGCCTGCCTTGATGTCCTCACGGTAGACGGGATAGTTCCTCCTCCAATGTCCAGTCTTGTGACAATGGTGGCACTCTATGTCACCGCCCTTGCTCTTTGTCTTGCCCTGTGAGCCACTAGTCTCACCAGGCGCACTCTTACCATTTCCTGGCTTCTTAAACTTTGGCTTACCTACAGCTAGGTCGCCATGAGCCTTGCCCTTACCTTTACTCTTGTTGTGAATCGTGAGAACATCCTGCTTCATGCTCCCACTCAATTTCATATCCTTCTCGGTCTGTACGAGAAGGGAGTGTAGCTCATGAGGACTCTTTTTCAAGTAATTCATGTAGTAGTTCGCCCTGAAAAGGGCAAAACGATCGTGAAGAGAATGAAGCATTCGGTCAATGACAATGCTCTCACTGATTCTACAATTCAGTGACTCCAGTTCCTCGACATTCTCAATCATGTGAAGAATGTGTGGGCTAACCGGTTGGCCCTTCTGGAGTTTCGCATCAAAGAAGCAACATGTATGCTCATATGTGATGATTCTCGGTGCCTTTGAGAACTCATTAGTGAGCGTGGTGAAAATCTTGTTTGCACCTTGGGCAATGAAGCGTCTCTTCAAATTGGTTTCCATTGCAAAGATCAGTACGTTCTTTATCGCACCCGCTTCCATAACGAAATCACTATAAGCGAGTGACTCGTTGACTCCTGCATTTGGGCCTGGGTTGACCGGTATTGGCTCAGTTAAATACCTGAGCTTACCGTCAGCAATGGCAGCATTCCGTAGTGCCGCCTCCCAGTCCGCAAAGTTGGACCCATCATTCTTCAGTCGCGTGGACTGATTCATTTGGTCCATGAATACTTTTAGCCAGGATGAACGATCTAGTGTGGCATTAGGCATTGGGATTGCGTTATTTCCAGCCATTTATTGTAACAGTATTATTGATAATTAGCGTGTTCTACACTGCGAAAGAAGAATAAAATAATAAGCATGCATCGTTTTTATTTTAAGTCTAATGAACTAATGTCATAACGCGAAGATTCAAAAACATTTATACAATTGACCTCCCTCAAGAATTATATAAATGACCCCAAGACTCAATTCTATGTAAATTGATAAGCTAACCTGTTAGCTAGTTCTACCGTTAGAATTCATGGTCGATAAATTTCTGTAAATTCTATCTTTAGTCCATCATAATCACGAGAAACTCTTCGGACTATGATGTTGAGGTAAACTAAGTCAACACAACTACTTACCCAACGTAGAAGGGGTCATATTAGGCCTACCGACGAAGAAGGGACTCATAGATGTTTGCCCTTATAAAGACTAATCTCAATTTCCGATTTAGAGGAAGATCCCATCAACTTTTTAATTCATTTTGAGTGAACTATAATCTAGCATGCGAGAAAGATTTAAACTAAGGTGATGGCTTAAAGGTTGTGACATCTGCATGTCCATGAAAACTAATATACAACTATATGACTCAATTTTCATGCATTTTAGTAGTAGGTGGTTTGGTTTTAGGCGGAATATGATGCAATTACTAACATGTGAATGAAAAGCAATAAAATGAAAAACGTAAAAAAAAAAACAGTAAAAGTCCTAGTGTGGCCTATCCTATCAAAATGAACAATAAATACAAGTTTGGAATCCATCCTTGGAACCGAGAAGCTTGTCTTGATGTTCCATCTTGATCCATGTAGCGGGAGTGAGCTTGAATCTTCATCTTTAGTCTTCTTTGAAATTACAATAAATAAAATTACATAATTGACCTATCAATTACATTCTAATTTCAAAAACCCAAAACTAAAATAAAGGAGATTCGAGATCTCATAATTACATAAAAATCATGTTTCCTTCATTACGAAAACATGATTGACTAAGGCCACACTAAGTATTACATAATATAACTGATTGCAAAAATTAAATACGTAAATAAAATTCATTCATTCGATTCATTCAACATAATTAAAAGCATCAACTAAAATAAATTAAACATACATAATACAATAAATTAATTATGTTGATTAATTTATCCAAACCACCTATTTAAATTAAATTAAGTGACAATTCCGCAATTTAATCACATTAATTTCATACTTAATCCATATTAAACTTGTAATATGAATTCTATCCGTCAAAATTTTAAACTGCTTTAAAATAACTCGGTATCATTAAATTGTGAACCGATTCACAATAACTAATTGGCCAAAAATAAAAACAAAAACAAAAACCAATTAAAATTGGTTCGGCTGAAAAAAATAAACAAATTTTTTTTTTAACAGCTACTACACTGCTGATCATAAAAAAAAACAGCCCCTTCCCCCTTTTTTTATTCGGCAATTAAGAAAAAAAAACTTCCATAATTTTTTTCCCGGAAAAAAAACTTTCCTTCTTTTCTTTTTTTTTCTGATTCGGTAATAGAGAAAAAAATAACCTAAAACCGTTTTTTTTTTCACGGCATACCTAAAAAAAATGAGCCGTCAAAATTATTTTCCTTTTGCGGCAAAAAGCCCTAATACAAAAATTGACGAAGAACAAAGTTTATAGTTGCTAATAGAACATGGTTTAGCAAATGAATTAACAATCATGATTAATCTTATATGCTAAAACTATATAGCAAAAACAAGTTCTTGTATCAATGACGTGATGATATTATATTTATTTTAACTTAATCTGCATTAAATCAAAATCTACCAATTCTCATATGATAATTTTAACCGATTAAAACAATGATATGATCTAAAGAAATTGGATATAAATCATCAAACAAAAGGAAAAACGAAAGAAGGAAAAAAAAACAGGCCGAAAGATAAAAAACTCGGCCAATTTTTTTTTTTTTTTTTTTTTAGCCGAAAAAAAAACGAAACCCTAATTTATATTCGAGAATTAGGTTATTGTTTACATACAATTTTATGAAAATCATCAAGATTAAAATCGTAGACTAGTGCTCTGATACCACTCGTGGGAAATAAGTCTGTATACTTCCCTTAAACTAGAAGGATTATAACGATTTAATAAAGATGATCAATGGTCATAAAATAAAATACATAAACAAGAGTAAAGGATTCAGAAATAACCTTTGGTCCTAGCAAATATGGCCTAAGAACAATATCAAAATTGATATTCGCCTATTAGTTGCACCTAAGACGATCTGAGATATGCCCTTTGATTATGCTAGAAATCAATCTAAAATTTTCTGTAAAATTTAATTGTCTTTGTGTTCTTGTGATGAGAAAGAGGAGGCAAGGTCAAGAAAAAAGCATTAGGTTAGAAATAATTCTCTACCTTTCTCTTATATAGACCGAATAACCAAATTAATTAGGAAAGATATTACTCTCCTAATTTTCGGCCAATGTTGACCGAAATAAGGAATACAATTTCCTTATTTTTTGGTCTTTCCAAAAATATATAAAGTGTATTAAATTGTCATCTAGTGAGGATCGAACCCATGACCTCTTGGCTTGTGTACCCTCACTATTACCACTATGACACATTCAACTTGTTGATATTAAATACAACTGATTATATTTAATTACGAATTAACAGATTAATTCGTCCAAACTAACCTTATATATATTTAATTATATATAACTTATTATATTTAATTTACGAATTAACAGTTAATTCGTCTCAACTTAATATTATTTAATTTTCATTAAATAATTATCTCATCAACACATTGACTAACTTTTTAGTCATTTTGGGCATCAATGTAATTATATTTCTATAACCACATTTCTCAAATACGTCCTATAGGTGTGACCTTTAGGGACCAGTTGATCACCGCCATCTGTATGATAATAACGTCAAACTTTCTAGCAAGCCAACCGTTATTAGGTAAACGTTAATCAACTAATTAAATATACGAAGTATACCCTTGTGAACCTGTAAGAGATTTACAAATATTATCACACTAATTTGTGGAGGACACCAGCTCCAACATAAAGATGGAGATTCAAGCTCACTCCCGCTACTTGGATCAAGATGGAACATCAAGACAAGCTTCTCGGGTCCAAGGATGGATTCCAAACTTGTATTTATTGTTCATTTTGATAGGATAGGCCACACTAGGACTTTTACTGTTTTTACGTTTTTCATTATTATTGCTTTTCATTCACATGTTAGTAAATGCATCATATTCCGCCTAAAACCAAACCACCTACTTCTAAAATGCATGAAAATTGACTCATATAGGTTGTATGTTTGTTTTCATGGACATGCAGATGTCATAGTCTATAAGCCATCACCTTAGTTTATTCATTATCGCATACTAGATTATAATTCACTTAAAATGAATTAAAATAAAGTTTATGGGATCTTCCTCTAAAACGGAAATTGAGATTAGTCTTTATAAGGGCAAACATCTATGAATCCTTTCTTCATCGGTGGGCCTAATATGACCCCTTCTACGTTGGGTAATTAGTTGTGTTGACTTAGTTTACCTCAACATCATAGTCCGAAGAGTTTCTCGTGATTATGATGGACTAAAGATAGAATTTACAGAAATTTATCGACCAAGAATTATAACGGTAGAATTAGCTAAAAGGTTAGCTTATCAATTTGCAGAGAATTGAGTCTTGGTGTCATTTATATAATTCTTGAGGGAGGTCAATTGTATAAATGTTTTGAGTCTTCGCGTTATGACATTAGTTCATTAGACTTAAAATCAAAATGATGCACATGCTTATTATTTTATTCTTCTTTCGCAGTGTAGAACACGTTTATTATCGATAATCTTTATTACAACAAATGGTCTGGAAATAACGCAATCCCAATGCCTAGTGCCACACTAGATCATTCGTCCCGGCTAAAAATGTTCATGGACCAAATGAATCACCCACTCGATCAAGAATGATGGGTCCAATTTTGCGGATCGGGAGGCGGCACTACGGAATGTCGCCATCGATGACGGTAAGCTCAGGTATTTAACTGAGCCATTACCGGTCAACCCAGGCCCCAATGCAGGAGCCAACGAGTCACTCGCTTATAGTGATTTCTTTAAGGAAGCGGGTGCGATAAAGAACGTACTTATCTTTGCAATGGAAACCAATTTGCAGAGACGCTTCATTGCCCAAGGTGCAAACAAGATTTTCACCACGCTCACTAACGAGTTCTCAAAGGCACCGAGAATCGTTACATATGAGCATACCTGTCGCTTCTTTGATGCGAAAATCCAGAAGGGCCAACCGGTTAGCCTACCCATTCTTCACATGATTGAGAATGTCGAGAAGCTGGAGGCACTGAATTGTAAAATCAGTGAGAGCATTGTCATTGACCGAATGCTTCATTCTCTTCACAATGGTTTTGCGCTTTTCAGGGCGAACTACTACATGAATGACTTGAAAAAGAGTCCTCATGAGCTACACTCCCTTCTCGTAAAGCCGAGAAGGATATGAAATTGAGTTGGGGCGTGAACCAGGATGTTCTCACGATTTACAAAGGTAAAGGTAAGGGCAAGGCTCATGGCGACCTAGCTTTAGGTAAGCCAAAGTTTAAGAAGCCAGGAAACGGTAAGAGTGGGCCTGGTGAGACTAGTGGCTGACAGGGCAAAGCAAAGAGCAAGGGCGGTGACATAGAGTGCCACCATTGTCATAAGACTGGGCATTAAAGGAGGAATTGTCCCGTCTATCGTGAGGACATCAAAGCAGGCCGCGTCGTTCCTATTGGTATGTCATCTTATGTTCATATGATTGAGATTAATGATGCAAGTTTCGGAACTTGGGTACTAGATACTGGTTGTGGTTCTCATCTGTTTAATTATTTGCAGGGCCTAAAGAACATCATACCTCTCGAAAAAGGTGATGTGGACCTGCGAGTCGGGAATGGAGCACGAGTTACTGCTGCCTCGAAGGGAACATATGTAATCCAACTCCCTAGTGGTTTTGAGTTATTTTTAAATAATCATTATCGTGTACCCATTTATCTAAGAACATTATTTCTGTTTCCGTACTTGCTAAAGACGGTTTTACATTTTCAATAAAGGATAATAGTTGTATTTTCTCTTTTAATGAAATGATTTATGGCAAAGCAGTTTCCATGAATGGAATTTACATCTTAGATCAAACCACGGAAGTATTACACATGAATAATAAGAAACTAAAGGTTGGTGACAAAGATCAAACCTATCTATGGCATTGTCGAATGGGACACATAAATGAGAAACGCGTGAAGAAACTCGTCGATAATGGGACTATTCCCGCATTCGATTTTTCTACATATGGAACGTGTGAATCATGTCTCATTGGCAAGATGACTCGAATTTCCTTCAAAGGTGTTGGAATGCGCGCTAGTGACCTATTAGGACTCATACATACGGACGTATGTGGACCTATGTCAATTACCGCTAGAGATGGCTATAGATATTTTATCACTTTCACGGACGATTTGAGTAGATACGGATATGTCTACTTAATGAAGCATACAAGTGAGTCATTTGAGAAATTCTAGGAATACCAGAATAGGGTACAGAACCAACTGGGTAGAAAGATTAAAGCACTCCGTTCAGATCGGGGTGGCGAATATCTTTCAAATGAGTTTAATCAACACCTGAAAGACTGTGGAATCGTTTTGCAGTTAACTCCACCTGGAACACCTCAATTGAATGGTGTGTCCGAACAGAGAAATCGAACCTTACTTGATATGGTTCGATCCATGATGAGTCGCACGGTAGTGCCTGATTCATTATGGGGTTATGCACTTTTGTCAGCCGCTCTTATACTTAACCGAAGTCCGACTAAAGCTGTCGACAAGACTCCATATGAAATGTGGAAGGGAACGGTCCCCAACTTGTCCTTTATTCGGGTTTAGGGCTGCGAGGCTTATGTCAAGTGGAGACACGAGGATAAGCTCGGCCCGCTATCGGTCAAGACATACTTTATAGGTTATCCAAAAGGAACATTTGGTCATTACTTCTATTCGCCTACCGAACATCGAGTTTTTGTTGCGGCTAGTGCGACGTTCTTAGAGAAAGAATTTCTCGAGAACAAGACGAGTAATAGAACCTTCGAGCTATCGGAGATTCCAGAACCAACGACCGAGGAATGGATGGAGGAAGTTGTTCCTCCAACTGATGATACGGTTAATATTCCTGAGGAACCTAGGAGGTCGGGTAGAGACTCTCATCCTCCGGACAGATACATTGGTATGGTCGAGGAGAATGACGTTTTACTTCTGGAAAGTAATGAACCCACAACCTATAATGGTGTTATGGCCTGTTCCGACTCAAAGCTATGGCTTGAAGCCATGCAATCCGAGATGGACTCCATGTATGAGAATAACGTATGGGATCTAGTTGATTTACCTAATAAGGTATAACCTCTACAATGCAAATGGCTTTACAAAATAAAGCGTTCTGTAGACGCGAAACCAGATATCTATAAGGCACGACTTGTGGAAAAACGTTTCACTCAAGTGCACGGATTGCATTATGATGAGATTTTTGCACCTGTAGTCATGCTACGTTCCATTCGGATAATCTTAGCGATTGCCGCATTTCATGATTATGAAATTTGGCAAATGGATGTGAAAACTGCCTTCTTAAACGGTTATTTGGAGGAAGAGTTGTACATGGTGCAACCCGAAGGTTTCATAGATCCTGAGCATCCTAAGAAAGTATGCAAGCTTAAGCGTTCCATTTATGGACTTAAGCTAGCTTCACGGAGTTGGAATCATCGTTTCGATCAAGTGATAAAAGAGTATGGTTTCACTCGATCGGTCGAGGAACCATGCTTATATATCAAGTCGAGTGGGAGCAAGATTGTATTCTTGATATTATATGTCGATGACATACTCTTGATTGGGAATGACATTCCTCTCCTATCTTCGGTTAAAGAATGGATTGAAGAACCATTTCCAGATGAAAGATCTGGGTGAGGCACAACGCATTTTGGGAATCCGTGTCTACCGAGATAGATCACGACGAACGTTATAACTTAGTCAGGAGTCTTTTTGGATAAGATTCTTGATAGGTTCAGCATGACCAACTCCAAGAAGGGGAACCTTCCAATGACGTGTGGGATGCAGTTGAGCAAGACTCAGTCACCCACGACGCCTGAAGGGGTTGAACGCATGAGTCGTGTTCCTTATGCATCAGCTATAGTATCAATCATGCATGCCATGATATGCACACGTCCAGACGTGGCACATGCATTGAGTATCACGAGTCGGTACCAAAAGAATCCAGGTACCTACGGAGGACTAAGGATTGGGTATTGACTTATGGAGGAGATACTAAGCTATACGCAACCGGTTACACAGATGCTAGCTTCCAAACGGATCTCACTCCGGTTCGTCTTCACTCTAAGTGTGTTGCAGCAGATTCTACTACTGAATCGTTGAATTATGATAAGCATGTAGGGCACGTTATTTCCACGGGAATTAAACGTGTTCCTGAGTTGTAGTAGTTGATTATAGATATAATACATTATCGTTTCATATACTATTTATAACTTCATCGCTTTTTATATATAATATTTTGTTTTTCATGTGGATTGTACTGACAACATTGAACGCCACAAAGTGAACTGAATTACATTATATTTGTTTTGGTCCGTAATCGCCAATGTGAGCTGATAACTCCGGCTATTATATTGTGCAGTCGATTGATGGTGGGTTCAACGAGCCATAAGTCAAACGGTTGACTGATCGATCACAGATGCGAGATTATGACGATACCTCGTAGGACAACTTTTTGTGACAACGTAATGGAGTCCTAAATGTTCAATAACATTCGGTGCCAGGTCGTGGATAGGACATCCATTGTCTACCCAATATGATAGGAATGTGGGCATCCTCGGGCATATCTAGTACAACGAAGTCAACAGGGAAAAAGAACTTTCCTATTTGCACAGGAATGTGTTGGAGCTTGTGTCCTCCACAAATTAGTGTGATAACATTTGTAAATCTCTTACAGGTTCACAAGGGTATACTTCGTATATTTAATCAGCTGATTAACGTTTACCTAATAACGGCTGGCTTGCTAGAAAGTTTGACGTTATTATCATACAGATGGCGGTGTTCAACTGGCCCCTAAAGGTCACACCTATAGGATGTGTTTGAGAAATGTGGTTATAGAAATATAATCACATTGATGCCCAATATGACTAAATAGTTAGTCAATGTGTTGATGAGATAATTATTTAATGAAAATTAAATAATATTAGTTGAGACAAATTAACTGTCAATTCGTAAATTAAATATAATAAGTTATATCTAATTAAATATATGTAATGTTAGCTTGGACGAATTAATCTGTTAATTCGTAATTAAATATAATCAGTTATATTTAATATCAATAAGATGAATGTGTCATAGTGGTAATAGTGAGGGTACACATACCAAGAGGTCATGGGTTCGATCCTCACTAGATGACAATTCAACACATTTTATATTTTTGGAAAAACCAAAAATAAGGAGAATATACTCCTTAATTCGGTTAGATGGCCGAAATTAGGAAAGGATTTATTCTTTCCTAATTGACTCCAAATTTCGGTCAGTATAAGAAAGAAAGGGAGAGAATTATTCTACCCTAATTCTTTTTCTTGACCTAGCCTCCTCTCTCATCAGAAAAAACACAAAACAACTAAATTTTACAGAAAATTTTAGATCGATTCTAGCACAATCAATAGGGCATATCTCATATCGTCTTGGGTGCAACTGATAGGCGAATATCAATTTTGATATTGTTCTTAGGCCAATTTTGCTAGGACCGAAGGTTAATTCTGAATCCTTTATACTTTGTTTATGTATTTTGTTTATGACTATTGATCATCACTGTTAAATTCGTTATAATCCTTCAATATAAAGGGAAGTATACAAATTATTTCCCACATAATGTCCTTTAAGACTCTTATAGGCTGGACCGCAGATCGATCAACCATTTGTACTGTCATGTTGGTGACTGCAAACCTAGTCAATTTCAACTTCCTAGCAAGACTCAAGGGCATTACACTAATACTGGCTCCTAAGTCACACAAGGCCTTCTTAATAGAAAAGGTGCCAAAACTACATAGAACGGAAAAGCTACCTGGGTCTTCTAGCTTATGGGGTGCTGTGTGGGTCAAATAAGAGCATGACTCCTCAGTTAGTGCGACAGTATGCACAGTTTCAAGTGACTTTTTCTTAGACAAAACTTGCTTCATAAATTTCATGTAAGCAGGCACTTGATTAACTAACTCAAGAAAAGGAACTTGTACATGTAAGCTACGAATGACATTTTGAAATTCCGTAAGCGATACCTGTTCCTTTGTCGGCACTAATCTCTCCGGGTAGGGGGCCGAAAGAAGCAACTTAGCCCTCTCCTCTATATCTCTCATGCCGACATCGGTGGATTTAGGCTGAAAATCCACTACCTTCTCCTTGTTGTAGCTTGACCCTTCTTCAGACCGTCTAAAAAATGATCCATTAATCGTCATTGGGTCATATTTCGGAACCGGGACTGACCCATCAACATTTGGGTCTTGCCTCAATATTTTCGGAGTCGTCGTACCCCGAAACAAGTGGTCCCTCAAGTGGTCTGGTATTGGAAGACGAAAAGACTCACCATCAGCAGCGTTGTCACTCGATCGACCATGTAGGTTATTCGATCGACTGACATCTACAGGACCAGAAGCTACTGTATCACGCGGACTAGTCGATCGACTAGGTATATCAGTCGATCGACTAATATACCTGGTAATCATCTTTTTCATTCCACTGTTCGTTCCAGCCTTCTTCTTACTTGATTCCGCCTCATCTTTTTCAGCGACATCCTCAACCATAGCGGGTCCATCAAGGGTAGACCCACTCCTAAAAGTAATGGCATTAAGGGTCTCCTTTTGATCCGTCTGCGTTGGTAAATGTCCCGGAGCTCGAGTTGTATTCTTGCTTGCCAATTGAGCAATTTGGCTCTCTAACATCTTCATCCCGGCCTCTCTAGCTTGAAACTCTTTCAGCAACAAGTTTTTCAATTCGGCAAATTCGGAGCCTTGGGACTGCAGCTGCTGCTGAGGAATATACAGAGGCTTTTGGAACTGTTGTTGCTTATGAGGGGGCACATAATTCTATTGCTGCTGCTGTGTGGAGGTGGAGTTGGATTCATGACATTTTGGCTACTCCACCTCAAGTTAGGATGGGTATTCAGCTCAAACTAAGTGTTTGTGTGCCTATAATTTTGAAAGGCAGCACAAGACTCATAGGGATTAGGACAGTTGTCTGAAACATGTCCTTCTCCTCCACATCTCTTGCAGACGAAAGGACCGTCTGAAACAGCATTCACATGATAGATCCCTCCTTTTGCAGCTCCTCCTAACTCATACTTATCAAACCTCGCCGTAAGAGCCTCTAGTGCAGCTACAGAAAAGGATTCAGCACTCCTCCTTTGATTTCCCCGTGAATTCCCATACTCAGCTTTATGGGTGGCCAAATCATCAATAATTTTCCACCCCTTAGTCTATCCAACATTCTCCTGGAATCTGCCACTAGCTGCCGCATCCAAGATAGCTCTCTGATCGTCATAGAGCCCATTATAAAATTGATGCGGAATGGTTCGCACCAGCTTCTTGAAACGGACCCACGCCTCATGAAAGTTCTCATCAGGACCCTGTTTAAAGCTCGTGATCTGAGCTCTAATGGCATTAGTCTTTGAGGCAGAGAAATATTTCTTGTAGAATGCTAGGGCCAAAGAATTCCAGTCAGTGATCCCATTAGCAGCTCGATCCGGGTCTCTGTACCACTCCCCTGCAGTATCACGAAGATAGAATATAAACATAGTTTCCTTTACCTGGTCCTGGGTCACACCGGTTGGTGGGGCCAACAATAATCGATGAATATCTCCATGTGCTTAGCTGCATCTTCATTTGCGGCTCCCCCGAATTGGTTCCTCTTAGCCAGGTTAATATAAGAAGGTTTTGGCTCGAATTTTCTGTCCTCCCCTGGTAATGCGAATCCCTTATAAAGGTTCGCAACTGTCGGCTCCGAGTGACTGGCTATACTTGCTTCTTCAGCCATGACTGAAAATCTGGAGATGTGACGGTCTTAGCTGAAGAAGTGGAAACAAGAGATGAATGTGGATCCTCCTCAAATAGTTCGTTCTCGTAGTAACTAGACAGAGTACTCAGCTCTTCCTCTGTCGGCAATACTTTAGATGATCGTCTCAACTCACGCAAAGTCTTCTCAATCTCGGGATTGAACGGTAGTAATTCACCACCCTGTGACCTGCGCATTAGAAGAAACAACAAATAGAATATAAGAATAGTTTAAGGAACAGATGTCCCTTAAACTAAGAAAAAGACTAAAAATAAAACAACTAAAAATTTTAAACAATTGCCTCCCCGGCAACGGCGCCAAAATTTGATGCCCGTCGTTGTGTGCACCAAAGATAAAATTTATAATACCTATTAAAACTAACAAAAGCTAGTGGTAACAGGGTCGAACCACAGGGAGGCGATGCAATTATTAGTTGTCTAATTTTAAGTCCAAGGCAACAAATGTGGGGGTTTGATTTGATTTGGTCTATAGCTAAAGGCAATAAAAGACAATAAACTAAATAAACGAATAAAACAAATATTAAAAGGGTGCTAAAATGGTCGGTTCACTGTAGTTTCGGCGGCAGTGTACTAGGTAGGTCTAAAACAAACACATGATACGGGAAAATAAGAAGTCCTCTCGGTCCATTCTTACAGGTAGCATCTTTCGATCTCGCTACAGGTCCCTAATATCACTAATACTAACTTTCGTCCTGAATAGTGACTAAAAAGGCTAAATTAACTCATCTTTCGATCCCATTAATCTAGTCGTCTTAATTAGGTAGGCTATTTCCCTTCCCTATCTTTCGATCTTTATTGGGTCGGTCAAATCCTAGACATTCAACTAGTCGCGTGCACTCGATTCGTCAAATATGGAGATTAAATTAATTAAAATGAAACTAATACTCACGTGGCCAGTCGATCGACCAGGGAACCCAGTCGATCGACCATGACGCGATTTAGGTCGTACTACTCTAATGCCTCCTACACTACAGATTCCCTACATCCTAGCACAAGGTATTTAGCTACTCATGACTACGACGAAAACAACAATGAGATTAAGGAATAAAACTACTGAATTCATGATTGAAATAATTAAACAAGCAAATAACATAAAACGATAATTTTGGCTTTGGGAAACTAGTCTAGCAATTCTATACTACGAGCAAACATAGTAATAAACTGAAAATAAGAGCAGAAGATTACGAAATGGAAGCAGGAATTGAGATCAAAACCGAAAGCGAAAGTAACTTTTATTGAAGGAAATTGTTCTAAACTAATGAACCCTAAAATTTGATGATAAATTGAAAACTGAACAAAACTGGATGATTGTATATGGATGAGCAGGTTACATTATATAGAAATATCACGTAGCTTTATTCTCAAAACCTAAAACACAATGGGCTTCCTATTCCTCGTTCTATTAATTCACGCAGATTAGCGGCATGGTCGATCAACCACTGTGACCGGTCGATCGACTAGACTGTAATAAACAGGAGCTACTGGAACTCGTGATCTGGTCGATTGACTAAGGGCAGCGGTCGATCGACTGAAGTAGCTGATACTTGACTTCTAAATTCTCGTGGATTTGTCTTTCGGGTCTCGAAATGCGCACCAAGTTCGTTCCTTGAGTAAATAATTCACGTCAAATGCAATGCATTGTACTCGGGGAAGGATTTAGCTTGATTTCCGCCGGATTCTTCACATTTCTGAATTAATGTACAAAAAACACGAAAGTAGACGGAAATAGGGGGAATAGTAGCATAAATTACATAAATGAGCTCTGAAATGCGTGTAAAATGAGGTGTAAAACATCATATAAATGACACGCATCAGATACCTTCCGAGCGTGGCCACGCATTTCCAGTTCATTACTCCTCGAGTGGCCCTGAGATATTGTTTTAACCCTGACAAAAGGGTGGATAATTCCTATCGTACTATTCCCTTCGACTAGCCACATCCATCATAACCCAAAATATGCCCATTTGACCCCATTTACGAAGGTCGTATTAACATAAATCAAAGCTAATCTGAAACTGTGCGATCTTAGGCGAACAGTCTTTAGTCAAAAGAATCGACTCATTAGAATACTATAGTAGCTCTCGTCACGGCCAGGCTATATAAATTTGCCAGAACTCTATAAGCGGTCACTGCCCGACAAAGTGTTCCTAACAGTCTGCCTATGTGATCGACTAGTCATCTCACATGACTGTAAGGCACTGAACTTGCCATCAATCGCATCACACTCTAGTCACTTCGAGACGTCACCTCACACAACTGACTATGGGCGAATACTATGTTAATCCGGGTTCACTTTAACGGGGTTCAATATCGTCATACAACCCGTTTGGATGTAACAAAGTATAATAAAAGAGTTTTAAAGTAAAACTCGAACGACAAATGCGATTATCACATATGAATAGTCAATGCCTGATTATTATTTCATATTCTATAATCTAATTTGATCTTGTATGTAGTTTTTCATCTCAATCCAATTGAAATGACATGACTCATCATGTTAAGCCTATGAATAGGCATTGTAAGTAGGTCTTAGCAACTCACTGCTCAACCTTGCTACATACTTGTTTTCCTTTCGTAATGTATACATTTGCATTACAAAACTTTCTGAGTACATGTCTAGATCCAATCTAGACATAGGCTTTCTTGCCTTAAAATAGCTCCCACTGTTTTCACTCTGTGCGGAACTCATACCTCTTGCACATCCCATGATTGCAAGTGTACTCAATTTCCATTGTAAATATTTCTCATTGTTCTTTATTGTCTAGAACGATTCTAGAAAATCTATTTCTTAAATAACATAGCCACAATGGTATCTTAACCATCCTGATGTGTTTTGATTATGGTTTTGTCTTAAACCGTGCGCAATCTCAATTGTCAATTGTCATTTGTGTAACACCCTTACACAAAATTGCATCAAAAACACTTTGCTTTACATCCTTAATGCTTCTGCAAGCACTTAAGGGTAATCTTTATGGCTTACATGGTAAATATTACTTAAATTTGATTTGAAACAATTCATCATACTCAAAGTATGTGAAGTGTTATACTTCATTTCCAATTTAATTGATTCGGCAGCGGAAGCAAATGGAATCAATCAAATATGTTCAATTTGATTGAACTAGTCATGAATCTTATCAACATAAGCCTCCTTATTTGACATTAATATCATGTAGATTTATCTCCATAAATCCGGATATTAAAGATGTGCTATATTTATCCAAAGTCTTAAATCATTCGCAATGATCAATATGTCATCCATATATAAGACTACTAAAATTTCCGTAACTCCCACTAAACTTCATGTATAAACACAACTTCTCGACTTATCGGGAAAATTTTTATACCATGATCAAATCATTTATTCCAACTTATTGATGTCCTACATAAGACCCTCTCTTAAGTTTCACATTATCTTAGGATTGCAAGAATCTACAAAACTCATGACATGTATTGAATACATTCCTTCTAATTGAAGAAGTGGGTTTTAGATTCACTCTCTATATATCTCATAATGAAACACAATTCCTAAGAAGATCCAAATAGACTTAAGCATTTCAACTAGTGCAAAACCCTTTGCCGCCAATCAAGCTTTGATATCGAACAATTCACTTGGAATTTATTTCGGATTTTCATGGCTCTAAGCCCTGTATTGAGTTGTGACTTAAACACTCTCATGTAAGTCATATGTTCATTACTTTGCAGAAGTAATCAACTTGAATCAAACAATTTCTTTGTAAGTTTCAAGCTTTTTACTTTCTAAAAGTAACACTAATTCATCATCTTCAACAAGTGATGACTTTAACCTCCTAAGTTTTGAAGAAACAACGTCTTACACAAAATGTCTCATGTAGCCAAGAAAGACCAGTTTCTTGCGACATAACATTCTTTGTGGCTCTTGTGGCTCTTGAATAATTTCTCCCACTCTGTCTTCTAGAAATAAACCTGTATTCTAGAAAGACAGCTTCACGAGCCACAAACCCGTTGTACTCGTGATTATAATAAGGAAAAATGGGCAATTGTTTCTTTTGGAAACTTACAAACATGGTACCCTACCGTTTCATATCTCATATGACTCGTTATAGATTTAGTGGAAAAATAGTTTAGACAAAATGATAAAATCCCCAAAAGGATCAAGTAACTCAAAGTAACTTGATTAAAGTCCAAACCATATCGAATAACGTTTGATTTCTTTATCCAACCACACATTATCCCATAATGCATGCTAAGAGAGATTAATTTGTGATACTATATCACATTTCCTTTGGCTTATGTCCCACAACTAACTTGTTGATTCTTCAATAATTTGGGGTTGTTTCCTTTCTAGCGTCCAACAATTAAGACAATGGAAACCTTATCGGTCGGGATTGATAGGTTTAGTATCATTATTGTCAATAACTTTACTTTTAACATTAGCTTGTATCAATTCCATTCTAATTTTACTTCTTTCAACTTCGTCCTTTTCTTAACGGTTTATGAGAATGCTCCCACTCATTTCAATGAGTCTTTGCTTAGAGAAGCAAAATTGAATTTCATGAAGACTACTCTTCAATTCATTTGTTTAGTCTTAAAACTTTCATTGAAGTGGTTGCGGTATTTTGGTCAATTTTGATTTCAAACAAATCTAGTTACCAAAATGATGTAACGTTTCAAAGTACTTAACTCGATTAAGCATATGAGAAACAATTCATTGTAAGTAGATATGTTAGTCAAGAATCAAAAATCCTTTTGATCACGAATTACTTTTATCTATACTCTTCACAAGAGATCCTTACAATGGATAATACGAGGTTTTTAGAAGAAAAATTCAAATTTTGTCTTTAGTTACGATGTTTTAATAGATTTGAACTAAAATCGAAATGATATCGTATATAATTTGAGGTAATGAAATAGAACAATATGATAATGGAATAATGAAAACAAAACATTTATCGTTATAATAATACTTGTAAATATAATAACAAGTAAAGCATTTACATAGTGACCTCTACCCAACTATGATAAATGATTCGAAGATCCAAATTCATATTAACTTGGGGACGGTAGGGCGGATTCATCTGTTATTAATATAACTCGGTGGATTAACTCTTTAATCGATTCTACTTTTAGAACTCTTGGTCGATAAAATTACATTAATATTTATCTTTAGCCCGAAACACATCCGGCAACCGTCGAGAATACTTTCGTTGAGTTCAACCCAAATTTCGAATAAATGTGTCCATGATCCAAATCCACATCAACTTGGGCACGGTAGGGCCAATTCATCCCTTATCAACATGAATTCGGTGGATAGACATTTATCACCCACTTCCCCTACGTAACGAGGTTTGTACCCCGGTAGGGCCGAGCGCACTCCCTCATGAAATAGGTTTTCATGGTTTCTACTTTTTGGTTAGGCTAAGTTTCAATTGTTTATTTTAGCACGAGGTCATGTCAATTTATTATCTATCACGTTTTAAGTGAACTAAAGCGGTGAACTATGATAATTGTAATTGACACGGTCGATGAACTCGATTTAAAATGCATGTTTAGTTATGGCGATTTAGCGATGCATGCAACATATAAATAAAATGCAAAGCATAAAGATAAAATCCTAGTATGGCCTTCCTAAAATAGTAAATCTAATAAACTATTACAAATTCGGAAACCAACACCTTTGGTCCCTTGAACTTCGGTCTTGGCACGCATTTCATGGCAACACTTTCTTTGATAGATCGCCTTTTCGAATGGCACCGTCTTCAAGGAACTTTGGAATAATTAAATTACAAAATGAATTACATAATTTCCTATTATACATTTGTAATAACATAAAAATAAATCTATTAAATTACAAAACGGTGATACGAGATCACAATAATTACAACCGAATCGATATTCCCATACATTTCGGGTAATACCAATTAAAACTAAGGCCATACTAAGTAAAACTACATAATTCAAAAATTATATAAAATAAAAATATGACAATCATAAATAAAATGCAGCATTATAATATGTATGAACATGCTTAATTTTATGCTAAATCGCCTTTAAAGAGCCAATATCATATATTAATCAGTTTTTACGGATTTGCGTGATTTAACCTTTTAAAATCACAATAATTACATAAATTCATATTTATGTACAAGTTAATTACCCTAACCATCTTAGGACTCAAAATTAGTCTCCACTAACATTTGACAATAATTAAACTTGATTTGTTAATATTGTTCATAAATGGACCCAAAAATACAAAATTTATGTTATAAACCTCAAATTAAATCATAAAAATTTCAAATAATTTCAAAATTTGAAATTTAAACTCATGAACATTCTGTAAAAATACCATGACACCCATAATGTTCAAAAATTAGGTTAAAAATTTCGAAATTTATCGAGAAAAACAATATTGCGGTTTATCGGTTTTAACAATTATTACCATAAAAATATGAGAAAAATTATTTTTATCAACTTTTCACTTTTAAATCTGAAATATATGATAAAATGCAACATGTGACGTTTTTCCTTTAGTCATGAAGTATGTTTTAGCATTATTACTAATTATAGTCACTATTTATGTGATTTTTCATCAAAAATTCATAAATCGTGCATAAAGACTTCATTATAGCCAAATATTTTACACACATCTTGTAAAATTGCATGTGACAACATACTAAATTTCCATGACCAGATTCGAAATATAACTCATATTAACCTATTTACCCATTTAAATACGATTTTAACTTGAAAAATCCATAGTTCGAGCAAAACCACTGAAAAATTCGAAGTTTAGCTATTTTTCTTCCAAAAGAGACATTCTTATCATAAAAAACACATTTTAATGCCAATAATGTATAAAATGAACAATAAAAATCCATAAATAAACCAAAATGTCCTAAAACTCACTTAGGACCAGAAACTTTTAACATGCAAAATTATTTCATTATTTATCTTCATAAACCCTAAATAACAAGTTTTATATGTTACTTAAATTAACTCGGAAAAACTAACCGATCTTGCATGCAACAACCATAATGCTCTGATACCACTTGTTGGAAATCATATTTTAAATATCACATATTCTGGTTTATAGTTTTAGTCATAAAAACTTAAAGATCTTATGCATGCAAAACTAGAATAAGAGTAAGGAAAAATGGTTTCATACCATATGAATATTTCGGCCAAATGGGCACAAATGAAGGTCTCCTACCTTCATTTGTTCTTGAGCTAAAAAGTACATTAGGATGATCATCCATGACTTCAAATAGAAGCCCTCAAATAAGTAGCACCCAAGACTATCCCAAAATCCCACAAAATAATATGTACTAGATATTTGTAATGTGGTTTACCTTAAAACCGATTACTAATACTCATATACTACTACTAGTATTATTAGTGATTGATTTGTACAAATTTGATTAATAAAAAATAATTTTTATGAAGAACAAGAGAGAGAGTGTTGTGTTTTTTCATAAAAACATGAGAGAATGAATAATTGAGTAAAATCTCTCAATTGTGGCTTGTAAAACCGGTGGGTGTGGGTAGTTTTAGGACCTTTTTCTTTTTTCTTTTTGTCTTCACAAGACTAATTAGTGTAAGCCTTTGTCATAGTCAAGTCACTATCAAATGTCATAGACAAATGAATAAGACAAATGAATAAGACAAAACTTCTAAAATTGCCCACCAATTTTTCGGTTATCATGTGTAATATGTAGTCCATTTTATTTTTGTCAATTGTACAATTGTATATCATGTGACATGTGACATGTCTTATGTCATGTTTTAATTTAAAATTCATATTTAACAAATTAAATATTATTTACAAATTAAATAAATCACATTTAAAAATTGACTAGTAATTCAAAATTACTTTCACATAAAATGGTCATTTAAATACTAGTTAGTATAATTCACTGCATCTTATAATTATAACTAACTTATCATTCTCATCTCGCGTGTTTCGCAAACACCGATTAATTTTAGTAATATAACATCTTAAATTACTAAATAAAATCTTATTTAATCACATTATAATAAGATGTCATTTTCTCTCTCATGATAATAATTTGTTCAATTTTAAGGAATTAATTAATCTGTATCGACATACAATTAATTAACCTTTTTCAATTAAGGGAATCGTCCTTTAGGTGTGACCTCAAGGGATCAACTGATCACCACCGTCGCACGACAGTAATGTCAAACTCTAGCGAGCCAATCATTACCGATTTGTGTGGACCAGTTGACTATATATGTAATGTATCATCCCTTTCGTATTCTTGTTATGAGATTTAAATATGTGATCAATATGATCGACAATTGTGATCGCATTATTGTCGGAGGACACGTATTCCAACACAAACCAATTCACCGAACTTGACTTTATTCTTCTTGAGTCGACCTTGAACATTGGAAGAGAGTTCACAAAGCCATACAATGCTTTATAACTTTTGATTGAAAGATGGCTCAATGTTGATTGTGGCAAAGAAGGCACGACCTTTATTGTCAATGGAGGATTAGTGACATATTTGGCTAAGCACTTTAACCGGGATTTCAACAAGAATGACACATATACACCGGTATAGGGAGGCCATATTATTGATTTGCACACCATGGTCCAAAAGTTCAAATGGGTCAAGAATGATACTCTTGATAACAAATTTGGGTGGTTGACAAATGAAACTAAATCCTTCACGTTGCCTAGAAAAATTTGCCGCTTGAATGTTCATAGGCCGAATTACCTTCTCCCACTCTCCGAGGAAGCCGAATATATTATTCAACACCAAGGGGAAGAAGTTGCCGAGCCCTCCTCCTCCATTATCACTGTACCTTACCCATTCACCTACCATGAATTTAAACCCGAAAATGCTAAGGCGGGAAACGACTACTTAACTCTATTGATGAAGGAAATGCGTAATCAAGCTTATGAAGATATAGTCAATGTTTACAAAGCACAATATCCGCCCCTCCTACATCTTGCTAGGCAAGAACTTCTCGATCCATCTTATCCTTTGCCTAGTTGGGCGGATAAGGAGGTCTTCTTTCCTAGCACTTCTAGAGGTGGTAGATCGGGTGAAGAGGATATGGTTGTTGATGAGAGTGGTGAGCAAGAAGGTGAAGAAGAAGAAGAGAATGAAGAAGAGGAGGGAAGTGCAAGTGAGAGTGGTGATGACTCCACATCCATGGAGGTTGATGATGTTGGGATAAGTGTCCTCCGACGATAATGCGATCACAACTGTCGATCATGATGATCACATGTTTAAATCTCATTTTAAGAATACATGTGGGATGTAATATTTTTACAGCCAACTGGTCCACACATATCGGTAATGATTGACTGACTAGAGTTTGACATTACTTGTAGTGCGGCGGTGGTGATCGATTGATCCCCTTAGGTCATACGTATAGGGAAATACTCTTAATTGATTATTTAATTAATCGTATGCCGATACGAGTTAATTAAATTGCTTAAAATTGACGGATGATCTTGTGAGTAAAATTAACGTGTCTTACTGTAATTCGATTATATTAGATACGGTTTAAGTAATTAAATTGTTTTATTACTTGGAAAAAATTATTGTTTACGAAACAATTGAAATAGAAATTGAATGAATAATTTATTATAAATACAAGACGTTGTAATTTATAATTTGATAAACCGTTTTGGTACAAGTAATTACGAATTACTAGTCAATTTTGTAAATGACATATTTTATGAGTATGTTGATTTTTAATATGTTAAAAATACATTACATTGTGACATGTCATGTAACATGTTACTTGTGACAAAATTGACAAATGACAAAATAAAATGGACTATTAGCCATGCAAACCTAGCTTTTTATATTGTGTTTTTATCTTAAGTAGAAAACACAATGATTATATCTAACTATTGGCCATGCAAACCTAGCTTTTGAGAAGAGCAAAAATAAAAGGCATTGGGTATGCTACCCAAGGCCAATTATTTCGGCCACCATAGGTAAAAAGAAAAGAGTTTTTCTTTTCATTTTATTCATTTTTATCATTTTATAAAAATTCTAGTGTAAGAAATGATACTCTCTCTATCTTTTGTGAAAATCCTAGAGAAATAAAAACTCACTCATCTATTCTGTCTCAACCGCTAACAAGAGAGAACAAGTAAATATTTTGTGTTAAAATTTTAAGTAAGACTAATCCTAATACTAGATCATATTATTTCAGTCTTTAAGAGTATTCCTTGGATATTCACTTTTGGAAGAGATTCTATACTTGAATCTTTGTTCATCCATTATTTGGAATGCTCAAGAACTAACAAGAAGGAGATCTTGTTGGTGCCCATAAAACCGAGATCACATAGTAAGGAACATGATTTCTTCTTTACTTCTATTTATGTTTGCATGCATAAGATTTGTAATTATTGTATGACTAAATAATTTCTCACATATATGAATATGTAAATTAATGAGATATAGATTAATAACAAGAGGTATCAAGAGCCTTAGGTTGTTTGCAAGCAAATCGGTTATAGTTTTTCCGAGTTATACGATTAACAAATAAAACTTATAAATTTGTGTTTATTATGATATATCACGAAATCAATTATGCATGTTAAAGTTTATGGTCCTAAAATGTATTTAGGATATTTTGGTTAATTTATGGATTTTTATTGTTCATTTTATATAATAATGGCATTAAAATGTGATTTTATGATAAAAATGTCATTTTTGGAATAAAATTAGATAAACTTTGATTTTTCCAGTCATTTTTGGATATGTTTTCACATATATTATATTTGGATGACCTGTAATGTTTCATAATTTTATGAGTTGTTATGCTCGAAATATGGATTTTTCAAGATAAAATCGAATTTAAATGGAAAAATAGGTTAATATGAGTTATATTTCGAATCTGGTCATAGAAATTTAGTATATTGTCACATGTAATTTTACAAAATGTGTTTAAAATAATTGGCTATAATGAAGTCTTTATGCATGATTTATGAATTTTTGATGAAAAATCACATAAATAGTGACTTTAATTAGTATAAATTGCTAAAACATACTTCATGACTAAGGAAAAACGTCATATGTTTCATTTTATCATTCATTTCAGATATAAAATTGAAAAGTTGATAAAAATAATTTTTCTCATATTTTTATTGTTATAATTGATAAATCCGATAAACCGCAACATTGTTTTTCTCGATAAATTTCGAATTTTTTAACCTAAGTGTTTGAACATTATGAGTGTCATGGTATTTTTCCAGAATGTTCATGAGTTTAAAATTTCAAATTTCAAATTTATTTGAAAATGTTTATGATTTATTTGAAGTTTATGGCATTATATTGTAATTTTAAGTCCTTTTATGAACAATATTAAGAAATATAAGTTAATTATTGTCAATATGTTAGTGGAGACTAATTTTGAGTCCTAAGTTGGTTAGGGTAATTAACTTGTACATAAATATGAATTTATGTAATTATTGTGATTATAAAAGGTTAAATCACGCAAATCCGTAAAAACCGATAAATATACGATATTGGCTCCTTAAAGGCGATTTAGCATAAAATTGGGCATGTTCATACATATTATAATGCTGCATTTTCTTTATGATTGTCATAATTTTATTTTATGTAATTTTTGAATTATGTAATTTTACTTAGTATGGCCTTAGTTTTAATTGATATTACCCGAAATGTATGGGAATATCGATTCGGTTGTAATTTATTGTGATCTCGTATCACCGTTTTGTAATTTAATAGATTTATTTTATTTTAATTACAAATGTATAATAGGAAATTATGTAATTTGTTATGTAATTTACTTATTTCGGAGATCCTTGAAGACGGTGCCACTCGAGAAAACGATCCATTAAAGACGATATTGTCTCGAATTGCGTGTCAAGACCGAAGTTCAAGGGACCAATGGAGTTGTTTTCCGAATTTGTAATAGTTTATTAGTTTTACTATTCTAGGAAGGCCATATTAGGATTTTTATTATTATGCTTTGCATTTTATTTATATGTTACATGCATCGCTAAATCGCCATAACTAAAACATGCATTATCATTTTATCGAGTTTATCGACCATGTCAATTACAATTATCGTAGTTCACCGCTTTAGTTCACTTAAAACGTGATAGATAATAAATTGACATGACCTCTCGCTAAAAATAAACAATTGAGACTTAGCCTTACCAAAAAGTAGAAACCATGAAAACCTATTTCGTGAGGGAGTGCACTCGGCCACACCGGGGTACAAACCTTGTTATGTAGGGGAAGTGAGTGATAAATGTCTATCCACCGAATTTATGTTAATAAAGGGTATTTCGGCACACCGTGCCCTAAGTTCATATGAATTTGGATCATGGACACATTTATTCGTGTGGACAAGGCCCTCGGGAACTGCGTCCGCGGGATCCACACTAGGCATAATCGACTCGAGGTTCCTTCGAATCGAATTAAGACATATTAGAGTCGCCACCAAGTTTTTTGGGAACTTGGAACCGTTCAAGTCAACTTTACACCTTTCATCGAAAAGCATAAAGCCAATCGACTACGAGTGATTAAAGATAAAGACTTGTACCCTATATCACTCGATTTGAATGACTCTCGTAATCCAATGGTATTTAGACGGATCCACAAACCATAGATCTTGAGTAAGGGGTGAGGGTACGTGTTGGGAAGCCCATAAGGACACCCAACCCCGCCCGTCAATAACGGCCTCTACTAAGTCAAGTATGGATTTCAAACAAGGTCATAACTACTACTATATATGAAATGTAAACATCGTTTTAACCCTAACATGTGAAGTTTCTATGTCGATTTAGATGCAACTAAACTAACTTTGTCAAAGTTGTAATTTAGCATGTGGGTTGATTGATCTAAGCAACATATAAACGAAAGCAAACAAGGCTTAGGGGGAATGGGGGAGCCGTTGGGATCTACCTATTACAAACCAGGCATTTCATGCCGACACAACAATAAATTAAAGATACAACTCGATCTAAATACAATGCTATACACACGACACAATACACGGCCATTTGGCCTAGAAAACCGTGCACAAGAGGGGTGGCCCTGTTGGGGTTAGTGTCCTTAACAGTTAGTGCAAGGACTTATAAACCTCTAAAAGGATCAAAGGGTATACTTTGTATCATAACCAGTTGATCCACGTTTATCAATAACGGTTGGCTTGCTAGATAAGTTTGACGTTATTGTCATACTGATGGCGGTGATCAACTGGTCCCTAAAAGTCACACCTATAGGATACGTCTTGAGTGATGTGACGGTATGAAAATACAGTCATGTAGATGCCAAATCGACTAACCGTTAGTCGAGTTTTTTAACTAATAATTAGTTAAAATGTGATGTTGAGATATAATATTTAATACGGATTAAATATCATGGGCTAATGCGGATTAACCAGTTAATTCGTAAAATTAAATATAAGCGATTTATATTTGATTAATGTATATTGGACAAATTAATTATACAATACTGTTGTGTCGGACACGTATTAAGAATTCAACTAACCCGTATTATTAGTTGATGCCTTAAAATCCGATAACCGATAACAGTTTATAATGAAACCGCGTCGTATACACTTAGCGAGTTTTGGACCGGACCATGAGTTTAACTTAAGGAGAAAATAGAAGCCCATTTCCCCCTAAGTCCATTCGGCCAAACCGAATTAGAGGAACAAAAGGAGAGCTCTCTCCTCCCTTCCAACCTAATTCATTTTGCAAAAATAATTAGGGTT
This sequence comes from Silene latifolia, assembly GCF_048544455.1. Lineage (NCBI taxonomy): Eukaryota > Viridiplantae > Streptophyta > Magnoliopsida > Caryophyllales > Caryophyllaceae > Silene > Silene latifolia. The sequence continues at coordinate 453,703,498 of NC_133538.1, forward strand.
TTTGGGAATTGTGCCTCCTAAATTCCGGATCTCTCATCCAACACAAATTCACAAAAAACTAATCCCCTCGATATTGCAAGTCAATTAGGGGATTGTCTCTAGCACAAGGGCATTACTCGGACATCTTGGGTGCATCGTTTAGGAGGAGATTTGCTTTAATCTCTCATTGCCTTATTGCACTAGGACCGAAGGTTATTCCTACATCTTTGTCGTTTCTTTATGTTTATCGTTTTATGACAATATTCACATGTAAATTTTGCGTTATAATCCTATAATTAAAGGGCATTATACGGATATTACCCTACAGGCCCACGGCTTACATGACTCACGGCCTTGGGTCACTCCTCGTAATGTATGCTTTCACTTAATCTTATCGAATTAGGCATAAGGCTACGCACCAAAGCATGCATTAGCATAAACCGAGCCATGTTGCTTTAATCAACATGCGGTTTACTACGCTCCTACAAGCATTGGGGAACAACCGTCTAACCAAACAAGACTAAGGTTTTTTGAAGAGGTTTTGACTCAATAAAAGTAAAACAAGCTCGAAAATTACAACTCGATAAACAAATTACAAATTACAAGCAACGAAACAACGAAGAAAAAAAGGTATAAAAAACGAAGCAAGAAAGACAAAGAAGACGACCAAGCTCACGGCCCAAACCACGACCACCCTCACGGCCAAGACAAGGCCATCCTAGTTCCTAGGTTAGGTTCATTGGTTAGATCGAATGATTGCGAAACGGATTAGAAAACGAGTTAGAAAACAAGTTATAAAACAGGTTGATCGATTGAGAAGAAACGCGCGAGTGTGTATTCTACACGGCCTAAAGGGTCCAATTAGGTCACAATATCATAAGATTAATGCTTACTCGTCGAGTGTTAATAGGAAGGTGCTAATCACGCACTCCTATGCTAGCGAGAAATCAAGTGATAAGAAAGATGTATTCAATTAGGTTATAGAATTGTTAATCGATTTTAAAAGCTATGTCGATGCCACCTAACATGTCTAATTAGGTTATTAAAACGATCGAATGTCATCTAAATACGTCATATATTAACAATCAGAGGTTAAACTAACATACAACGGATCCTAGGGTGTGTCGAATTGGCCGAAATAACAAAGGGGTCAAAAGCGAAGAGCGAAGTTAGAAATTCGTTTTATTTATGCCCTACCTTGAACACGAGGATATGTAAATGAGACGGGGGTGTACGACCGACTGATGCAGCGGTTTCTTTTCCCATCTCAAGTCAACGCGGGTGTTCATGGTGGTACTTTAACTCATACTCGGACTAGACTAGTTTCATAGTTATTTAAACAATCGATAAACAAAAACGATAAACGAATAAAACAAACTATAAAAGAACAAGCATAAAAAACGAAATAAAAAAGGAGAAAGAGGAGGATTTGATGCACCCTCAACCTACATGTATCGTTGACACCGTCTTGGGTCGTAATCGATGGTAAATTTTATCTCGAGAGGCCGTCGTCGACGAAGAAACAAAGCAAACACGCGTTTTTTGACAAATCTGGACAGCAACTTTCAAACGATGATTTCTCCCTCGTTTCACGACGAAAATTCGATTTAAAAGATGTTTTGAAAACTAGAAAGAGACGAGAACAGAGATCGTAAAGCGACCCCTGCTCGTTTTGGGTTATTGGGCACGAAAAACGAGCACAAACAGAACTGGACAGACAAGAACAAACCGCGAAAACAGAGTGTATAACACTCTGTTTTTCGAGGGATTTCGTGTACTCTCAAGGGCAATTTGGCTCGTAAATCTTTGTCTAATGTGTAGATGGATGTTATGTGGTTAATTAGGCACAAGAAAATCGAGTTTTGATGGAGGTTTGAGGGAGGAACGAATTGTTTTTCGAGGAGGACACACAAACAGTTTCAGTTTGTATGTCGGTTTTGTGGAGGGTTTTTGAGAGGCAATTAAGGTTTGTTTCTGAGGTTTTAAGCTTGTGAGTGATGGTAGGATGTATATAGAAGTTAGAGGAATGAATGTATGGTGAAGGGGTGGTATTTATAAGGAGTTAAAGTAGGGCAAAAGAGAGGGAGAGGCAGTCGGGCCTGCTCACGCATAGCTGCTGTCCAGCAGCTTTTGTGAGGGTTTGAGAGGGGTTTTCTTGGTGATTAAGCTAGGGTAATATGGGTAGGATACTAGGGTATGGGTTAGGGTTACTGGGTACGGGTTTTGGTGGTATTTGGAGCGGGTTTTGGGCTCGGGAATTGGCACGCAAAACAGGGGGGGGCTGCTTGTATGCGCGGGCTGGTTGGGGAGTGTTTGGGGATGGAATTTGGGCCGTGGTTATGGGGGTTCGAACAAGGGTGGATGGGTAGAGGCTTATTTTGGTTAGTGTACTCGATATTCGTGCTAAATCGTAAAGAAAACGGGCCCAAAAACCGAGCTAAAATCGAGCTCAAAAAACATGCTTTTAAAACGAGTTTTCTTCGCTTTAAAAATCGATTTTTCAAATCAATTAACACATTAAAATAAATGATTTTTCAAATCAAATATATTCATAAAATGATTTTTCAAATCTATTATTTATTTTATTTTCAATAAAATAAACTTGGGAAAATAAATTCAAAATAAAATAAAATAAATTGAATTCACCTCCAAAAAACCATAATTTAAATATCATTTAAAATAAAAAAATGAACTCACTAAAAAACATTAATTTAAATATCATTTAAATTAATAAAATGAATTCACTTAAAAAAACATTAATTTAAATATCATTTAAATTAATAAAATACTTCATCGACGACGCCCATTCTACCTCGTAAAACGAGCTCCAAATAATGACAATGACAACTAAAGAATACATGTGTCCTATCATCATCGGGTGTTTGTCGGGTTCTCTATAAATTCAATATCGACGGATACGGGTATCTCTGAGCCCCCACTTTGACCGAGGCTTGGACAAGGCGAAAGTCAAAGTATACCCTAGGTCCCTCTCGACCTGAGGATTTTTCGGGTCGTTTATAGTCCATTAGACTTGCGTATATAAGCTCGCCAGCCATAAGAAGAGATCATACCTGAAACTTCGTTGGGGATTGACTCTTGCTTCTGTTGTATCAAATTATCGTCGTTGGTCGCGACCCATGAATTGCATACATGGTGGATTGAGCCTTATCCTTAGGCGCCTACGTATCCGTTTCTGACGGAATCAAACCCGCGTCGTAGTTCGGCATCTGCTGACACATGCCCAAAGTTTATCATCTGCTGGCGTATGTCCAAAATTCATCATCTGCTGACATTTGCCCAAAATTTATCATCTGCTGGCGCTTGTCCGAATGGGACGGGACTTTCCAAGGAGGTTGTCGCCGCTTTAATCATTTGCTTTCAGCTACGGAATTCTTCCATTTCATACTCTTGTATTGAATTGAATTCTGAGTGGATGTCATCCTTTTCATCTTGATAATGGTCTCTGAAGCCAACGGCTTCAGGGCCCCGATTTCAATGGCTCTAAAGTCGAAGACTTTAGAGCCCCGATGGAGCATATCCTGCTACATTTGAAACACAACAACGTACTAGCAATAATCATCACATAAGCACATTTGGATCATCGATCTTGAAATTGGATTATTTGAAATACCGGGTCATCGACCCGAGAATTGAATTTGAAAATTTTGAATCATAGACCCGAATTTTGAACTTGTCATCACTTAGAAAATTGGGCCATCGGCTCGAGGCTTGAAGTTGAAGTGTTGGAATCTTGGGTCGTCGACCTAAAATTAAATTTGAATGATCAGGTCATCGACCAAATTTTGAACAAGTTGAAAATTTTGAATAATTGGGCCATCGACCCAAATTTTGAATTTGACATCAGTTTGATATTGGGCCACCGACCCTTCGAAATTGAATTTGAAAGACTGGGTCATCGACCCGAAAAGATTCGGAATTTTGAACTTTTGAAATTTTTTTTTTTTTTTTAATCGAACCTTGATGGGTGAGCATGAAATACGACTCAGACACTCTGTCCGACCGGTAAACAACGTGGGCGTAGCCCGCTACCGTAAAACAAAAAAGGAAAATAAAACCGTAAGTGTGCACGGGCTTTAATTCAATATGGACTCGTCGAGGGTAGAAATGTAAATCGGCCGTTCCGGCGCTCCCCAAAATGCGATAGATGTGCGAAAACTCGATGCATTGTGCCAAAGACTGGTGTGAACTGGGGCGGGCCTAAGAGGCGCGCGACCCGAGGCCCACACGACTCAGAAAAAACGGCACCATAGGGGTGTCATCCTAGATGCTTCCTTCCCTTATACTTTCTATATATAAGGAAGAGCTGTATTGCCAAATTTATTCTGCTTTCCCCCAAACTGTTGCAAATAACATAAATCATTATGAATAATCTAGCGAGTGCTATGCGAGCGTGGGAGACAGAACTTCATCGCGAGAGACAAGAATTAAAGACCGCTCAACTGGCGCAATTACTTCCCTTACGCCAGATCCCCCTTCAACCTGCGCTGTTGGAACACTGCCTTAGCTATTGGGATCCTTATAACCATGTCTTTGCTTTTCCTGAGGGGGCTCTGCCCTCTACCTGAAGAGTTTTCTACCCTGGGAGGATGGGATGCTGAGGCCATACCGGCTATACCAAAATTTCGTTCAGGGTGGCGTGGAACATATCTAGACTGCCTTGGCCTTTCCAGGACGGAGTCTGAGGGGATAGTTACTGGTGACGAAGTCAAACTTCTTGCTATTCATCGGAAATTTTGTATCTTGCGAAACAGTACTTTACTGCCAGCATACTGCCGCAGGGCCTTTGGATTGATCATGTTACACCTCTATGTCTTCGAAGGTAGGATGAACAAGACAACTTGTGTAGGACAAACGAAGCTTTTGTCGATTGTGTCTCAGATGGAGACGGGACATAACCCTTCCTGGATTATTCTTGCTGAAACCCTCCGGGGTTTAGATGCTAAGAAAATGAACCCTGGTGCCGATTGGTCGGGATGCTCCCGTCTATTGCAGGTAACAAAATCTATTCTCCTGATTTCGCATCCTTGACTAATTTTCCTTTTATCACAATTCTTGTGTTGTTGCCACGTTTTTGTTGCATTCTGCCACGATTTTGTCACGATTTTGTTGCATTCTGCCACGATTTTGCTGTATTCTGCCACGATTCCTGCCATAATTCCGTTTTTTCCTTTTTCTTTTTTTTTTTTTTTTCGTTTTTTTTGTCACGTTCTTTTTTTCTTCTTTTTTTTCTTTCGTCTCTTTTTTTCGCGTTTTTCCTTTTTTCTTTTCTTTCGTCTCTTTTTTTTCGCGTTTTTTTTTTCTTTTTTTTTTTTTTTTTTCATGTTTTTCTTTTTCTCTTTTTTTTTAGGTGTGGCTTTGCGAGAGATTTTGGCTCTTCGCCCCGCCGCGTGAGCCCACTCATATCTCGCTCGTATCTTGACTATGCGTGCCAAGCGGTATGAAGACGAGCATCAAAATGACCTTGGCTATTGGCGAAACAAACTGACAGAAGGGGAAGGTCGCCCTCTTTGCTGGTTCATGCCTTGGCTTCGCCTCAAATCTTTTACTATCCTTCCGGAAGATGACAAGACCAGACGTTTGCAACTACTGGGTTTAGAGAGGTCTATTCACATTTACCCCGACCGCGTCCTGCGCCAGATGGGCCGTAGACAAATAATTCCCAAGTGTGAGGCTGTTCTGGGACGAGCAAGAGAGCTGAATTCCTCTATATGTGATGATTGGCTCAGGAGGTGGCACCAAAGGCGTCTTTGGTACGTATCTGCGCGCCCTCAGACTACCTGGGTATCCCCGTCTTATACTAAATGGCTTAAAGAGAAGACCGAATCAGGTAAGGACTTGTGTCGGAAGGATGAGCTTGTCGACATCAAATATTATGACAAAAGCAGAAGCAGTCGCGACTTCTTTGTTAACGATCTTTCGTCTGCATCTGGACCTGAAACTAAGACTGAGAAGACTCCTAAGACTGACTCACAGGCGACAGGTGTGTGGGAACGGTTGGGTTCAAAGGCACACTCGGGCTCAGCCTTAGAAGGGAGGCTTGGTCCTCGCTTGAGTGTAAAAGATAGGCTGGGCCCTCGGGAGGAAATGACGATTCCTCCTAAGAAGCGCGCTAGACAGAACGCAACTACCCCTCCTCTGCAGGAGCCTCGGTCACGTGACTCAAAAGGCAAAGGGAAAAAGAAGATGTAGGAGCCTTCGACTCCAATCTATTATTTAATACTACTACTTATTATTTGTTGTTAGCTGTTTTCCTTTTTCTTTTGAAGGATGTAATGGGCATCGCCCGATCTTTAATAAGACTTACTATCTATTAAAATTCCCAGTTTCTGCATAAAATTTCATTTTATTTAAAGGAAGGGTCGGTTGTACTCTTTTAAAGAGCTGCCTACGTATCTGTTATCAACAGAATCAAACCGAGCTCGTAGTTCCACAAAACAAACGCGCTACAATCATCGATTTATAACGCACAAAAAGCAGCGAAGCAAAAATGCCGCGGCCTAGACTCGCTCACGAGCACCGCAATTCAAAATTTTATTTTACGACATTGAGAATGAGTTCTACGGATAGTATTTCTTCAGTTGATCCAAATTCGTCGGATTCGCAAAGTCATTTCCATCTAGATCTGTCAGTCTGATTGCGCCTCCCGATAATATTTTCTTTACTGTAAGGACCGGCCCAATTCGGCTTGAATTTTCCCCTCGGGTCGATTGGTAGTAAAGCGCGCACAGACTTTAGGACCAAATCCCCATCCTTTATTCCTTGAGGTTTCACCTTTTTGTTAAATGCTCTTTTTATCCTTTTTCTGATAGAGTTGAACATGGTGTAACGCATTTAACCGTCGCTCGTCGAGCATGACCAAGGAATCATACCTGGCTTGCAGCCAGTCGGCTTCAGGGACCCGACTTTCTAACAGAATCCTTAAAGAAGGTACCTCTAATTCGATGGGCTGGACTGCTTCCATCCCATATGTCAAATAGAACGGAGTTGCTCCAGTGGTCGTGCGAATAGACGTCTGTATCCCCACAAAGGCGAACGGTATCTTCTCGGCCATTCGCGATAATTGTCATCATTTTCCGAGAATCACAAAGTGATTGTCTTGTTGGCGGCTTCCACTGCACCATTCGTTTGAGGTCGATACGGTGACGACTTGTGGTGTTTGATTTTATACTTTTCAAGTATTACTAGGCCAGCTTCGGCCGAAGTGAGTGCCATGGTCGCTAATGAGCTCATGCGGCACCCCATATCTGCAAATGATTTCATTCTGAATGAACTTTGCTACCTGCTTTGCTTGTAGAACCTTGTATGATTTCACTTCTACCCACTTCGTGAAGTAATCGATGGCGACTAACATGAAACAATGCCCACCGTTCCCGGATGGGTTGACCTTTCCAATAATGTCGATTCCCCATGTTGAGAAAGGCCATGGTGATGTTAAAGTATATAACAGTGATGGCGGCACATGCTGTACGTTTGCGAAGATTTGGCAATTATGGCAATGTTTGACATATTGGCGACAATCTGTCTCCATCGTGGTCCAATAATACCCTAATCTCATGATTTTACGAACCAAAGATATGGGCATTAATGTGTGGGCCACACTCTTCGTCATGGACTTCTTCCATGACTCTTTTCGCAGTTGGTGAGTCTATGCATCGCAGAAGGATATTTTGCGCGGTCTTTTTGTACAATTGTCCGTCATTGGTTCTAACGAACTGAGCGGCTAGCATTCGAATAGCGCGCTTTCCGCGGTTATCCATGTCGGGTGGATACTCTCCCGATTCTTTAAATTTCGAATAGCATGATACCAAGGTTCGACCTCGGTTTCTTCGTGTCTCCGATTACATTAACAAAAGCAGGTGATGATCTTCGTTCGACACATATCGGCATAGTATCCATATGATCAGGTATGTTGATCAGAGCAGCTAGTTTTGATAGTGCATCAGCAAACTGGTTTTCGTCTCTGGGGAGGTGCACGTACTTGACCTCGGCGAACAACTTTTCTAGTTCCTCGATTTTCGCTTGGTACGGAGCCAAGCTATCACTTCGGGTTTTCCACGTCCCGGCCACTTGATTGATCACTAGTGACGAGTCCCCATGTACTACAAGCTTTTTGATGCCTAACTCGAGAGCACTGTGCAAACCGAGTAGGCATGCTTCATATTCAGCCGCGTTATTAGTGACGTTAAAGTCCAACTTGATCGAAATGGGAACATGTTCACCTTCTGGTGAAATGAGTAGAACTCCTATCCCGTATCCCCTATAGTTCGATGCTCCATTGAAATAGAGGTCCCACGTATCATTGTCTATGTGAACGATATCTTCGTCGGGAAACGACCACGTATCCACAACCTCAGTTTCTTCTATCGGGTTATCCGCCAGGAAGTCGGCAACCGCCCTTCCCTTTATCACTTTTAGCGGTACATATTTCAGGTCGAACTCGGAAAGCATTAAAGTCCATCTTGACACCCTGTCGTTCAGTACCGGTTTTTCAAACAAGTATTTGATTGGGTCCATCTTCGAGTGGATGCAGACACTATGACTGAGCATGTAGTGTCGTAACTTCTTCGTCGCCCATACTAAGGCCAAACATGTCTTCTCGAGCTGAGTATACTTGACTTCATACTCCAAGAACTTTTTACTAATGTAGTAAATTGCTCTTTCCTCTTTATCGACTATCTGCGCCAGCATTGCCCCCATTGCAGTATCCGTAACTGTAAGATACAACAAAAGTGGTAACCCAGCCGTTGGTGGGCTGAGCACGGGAGGGGAAGATAGTATTTCTTTGATCTTATCGAACGCAGCTTGACAGTGATCATCCCATACGACGTGTTCCCCGACCTTCAATTTCTTGAAAATTGGCTCGCATATCATAGTTAGCCTTGCCACGAACCGACTTATATATTGGATTCTTCCCAGGAAACCTCGAATTTCCTTCTCGGTTTTCGGGTGAGGCATTTCCATTATGGCCTTTATTTTCGATGGGTCCACCTCGATGCCACGGTGGCTAACGATGTGACCCAACAGTTTGCCGGATGTGACTCCGAATGCGCATTTTTGTGGATTCAACCTCATGTTATACTTGCGCAGTCGCTCGAAGAATTTGCGTAGTGTACCAAGGTGGCCATCACGCTCCTTTGACTTGACAATCATGTCGTCGACATAAACCTCGACTTCCTTGTGCATCATATCATGTAGCAATGTTGTTGCGGTCCTCTGGTATGTAGCCCCTGCGTTTATCAACCCAAAAGGCATTACTGTGTAGCAATAGGTTCCCCATTGCGTTCTGAACGCAGTCTTATGCATATCTTCTATCGCCATCTTGATCTGATTATAACCGGCGTATCCATCCATAAAGGACAGTAACGCGTGTTTTGCCGTGTTGTCAACCAGGATGTCGATGTGAGGCAATGGGAAATCGTCCTTCGGACTTGCCTTGTTTAAATCCCGGAAGTCGACACAAACCCGAACTTTACCATCTTTCTTGGGCACTGGTACGACGTTAGCCACCCAGTCCGAGTACTCTGACACCTTGATGAACCCAGCTTTGAGTTGCTTGTCGATTTCTTCTTTGACTTTCAGAGACCAATCTGTATGCATTTTGCGTAGTTTCTGCTTGACCGGCTTATATCCCGGCTTGATTGGGATCCTGTGTTCCGCAATTTCCCTATCAATGCCTGGCATGTCTTTGTAGGACCATGCGAAAACATCTTTGAACTCATGCAACAAATCAATGAACCCCTGTCTTTCGGTGGGACTTAAAGTAGTTCCTATTTTAAGCTCCTGTGGTTCTAAGGTTGTACCTACATTGATAGTTTCGGTATCTTCGATGACCGAGGTTTTCTGTTCGTACTCTTCCAACCCTTTTATCAACTGTAGAGGTGGTTCCATTTCTTCTTCTTCTTCTTCTTCGACCAACTGTTCATCCTCGACCTCAGTCTCAATGTCATTATTAAAACAATCATTTTCAAAATTTGAATTGCAATGTAAGTAAGACAAGTCGTAAGCAAACTGGTTCATATTATTATTGATTTGAAATTGCGCGAAATGCGCTAACATTTGAGCCAACTGATCAGAGCTCAGTGGCGAGATAGGGGTATTCGGGACAGGCCCCGGAATACCACCATTAGGAAAAGGTGCATAGGAAGGAAAGCTAGGGAGGGGTATTTTCAACACCGACTCCTTAGACTCAATCTTAGGACCTAACTCGGACTCGGACTCGGACTCCGACTCGGACTCGAATCGGTAACATCGTCTGGCTTGAACATCTCTCCTTCTCCCGTCGTCAACTTGAAAAGAAGTCCTTTGTTGTCAGTCCACTTGATTGTTTTCCGCCACCCCGTGTTGGTCCTAAGAGGATCCACATCGGTGATGAGGGAAGATGGGTCGAACCGCTCGCTTCTCAGGATCATGCTTACCAAATCTTCGTTTGGTATTGGTGATTTCTTCTCTTCACCGAAAAGAAGACCCATAGCTTTCTCGTCATTTATTGGATCCGGTTTGGTTTCTACCGGCATCACGGTCGAAATGTCTTCGAGGATGTAGTAGCAATCTTGGAATACTTCGATTCCTGGGACCATAAGGTTCTTCTTTGGGTCAAAGATAGGTTCGGGGAAGTCCATGCAAGGGAGTTCTTCCCCAGCTCTCACGAAGTGACCGTTTAGAGTTAGGTGATACGGTCCCATTTTAATATCTCGATCTTCGATCGTTCTTCCCCTCTTTTCCAGCGATCTTTCCTATGGGCTCATATCCAAGCCCGAACGTTACTCCTTTGGCTATTGGTGGTCTCAACTCGAATGTACCCTCCTTTCTAGGGTATAGAGAGAAACCGAAGTATTTCCCAGTCTTGAGAATCACTTCACAGGCATGGCTTCCCGTGTATAGATCCATATTCTCTGCTTCGGAGTTCAGCTCGATCATATTGACAATCTCGAAACCACATGCGTCATTGGTAGCTTCGACCCTTACTTCGGAAGTAATGTCTCCTCCTGCCACCGTAATTGGCGTGGCGTCAATGGTGACGGTTTTGCCATTGAGTGGGACCTTGATTTTTCGATGCAGCGTTGACGTTACGGCCCTTGCAGCATGGATCCAGGGCCTTCCCAACAATAAGTTGAAGGATTAGCATATGTCAATTACTTGGCAACTTATTTTCTTTTCCACTTGCCCAGTCTGTACTACCAGGTCGATAAGTCCACTCACTCGACGCACAGTGCCATCGAATGCCCGAACTGTCTGCGTAGTGGGGATGAAGTCATTCTTCTCCAAGCCCAGAATATGCGCCGTTTTCAGAGGGAGTACGTTGACAGCCGATCCGTCGTCAACCAAAGTCATAGGTATGTGCTTGTTGAGACACACGGTAGCAATATAGAGGGCCAGGTTATGTCGAGGCCCGAACGGTGGCAGATCTTCGTCGGAGAATGTCACAGCGTTGGTAATCTGAGGCCGATTCTGGGCGATGTGAGTGACCATGTCCGCAAGAGTAGTATTCGACGACACGGTCATGTTCATCAAAGCTTGTAACAAAGCTTGACGATGTTCGAAAGAGCTCAGGATAAGTTGCCAGATAGATACGTCGGCCTTAGTCTTTTGGAGTTGCTTGATGAGGGAAGCCTCGGAGGTCGACCCTTCGCCAAGAACTTCGAACACTACTGGCTCTTTAAGAGGTGTCTTGTTCGGGGTATCTTTAGCTTTCTCCACACGATACGGGCGTCCGGATCTAGTCAAATGGTTTGACTCTAGGGCATCTTGCCTCACCTTTAAGATTTCTTCTTGGGTGTGAGGAATTGTCGCACCTTTGACGAGGTAAACATCATCCTCGTCATCAGCCCAAACGCCATTGATTTCATTGCCGCTTCGGAGTATGTAAGGAGTACAATCGACAACAAAATCCCCGAATGTAATCTCGTTTCTCGAGCTTGGTAGGAATTCGGAGCAATCTACGAATATTCTTCCGACGAAAACCCCTTTTAGACGACATGGGCGAATCAAGTGAGAGTAATCGACACTATCTTCGGTAGAGACAAAGTTAGTGTGGTCGCCAAACGGATTGGTGACGTTATTGGGCTTTATGGCCGGGATTGGGAGCGTTCCGTTCTCAATCATATCTTGAATTTCGTGCTTTAGTCTAAAGCGACTTTCGATATCGTGTCCCTTCCCTTGATGAAAGGCACAAGAGGGGCATTCGGTTTGTACCATTTGCCTTGTTGTTCAGCAGGTGGATCCGGAGTTGGACAAATGGGCTTCAACTTTCCTTGGGCCATGAGCCTTTGGAGAGCATAGGCGTAAGTGCACCCTATATCGGTGAATACCCTCGGAGCTTGGCGCGGAGGCCTTTTTGACTGTCCATCTAAGAGATTGACGCTTCAACAAAGTGGGCATGCGGTGCTTTTGCTTTAGATGACGAAGCCCCTTGGTATCCCTTTGGCTTCTCGGCTTCAAAGAATTCGGACATCGTCCTCTACCTTTATCCCGATCCTTATCAATTCTTTGAAAGAACCAAAATTTTGGTACTTCAGAGCATTACGGTAAACAGGTCGTAAATTCTTCACGAACTTATCTACCATTTCGACTTCATCAGGCTTCTTAGCTAGTTTTACGCTTTCAGCGCGCCACCTTGCGAGGAATTCAGTAAAGCCCTCTTTTCCTTCTCGTGTCATCACTTCCAAAGTCCTTATGTTGGTTTGAATCTCAACATTGTCAGCATAGTGCTTACATAACTCCACCGTAATATCTTCGAAAGTGGGGAAGTTCTTGAGGTCAAGATTATAGAACCACGCCTTCGGTGTTCACCCGAGATTGGGCGAAAATTTCGAGAGCATATCAGCGGTACTCCCTTCGATGCTAAGTACCCTTTATAGGCCTTAACATGGTGGATGGATCTTCGGTGCCCTTGAACTTTTGGATGTCGGTGAGTACCATGTTCGTGGGCAACTTATCTGAATCGGGGCATAGGCCCTAGCATTCTCATAGTGAATGTTCTTCCCCTGGGAGAGCTTCAAACGGTCTTCGATGAACTTGAACCATTTTTCCAGATCAGTCAGTGGTGGAGAGGAATCTTCACCCAGCTTAGATTCGATTGCATCCATTCGGGTCATCATGAGGTTCACGGCCTCAGTAAGCTTGTTAACAGCATCTTCCATTGCTTGACGTCGGGTTTTTGGCGGCCTTTCTACAAGAAAACCCCGTACTGAGTCAATATTTAAAGTAAGAGCCCCTGCACACTTAAGGACTCGACCCCAACTTGACTCAAACAAAGACTCGACTTGAGATTGATTAAACAAGGGTTCGACTCACGGTTTGATTTAGACATCGGTTCATTTTAGACTCGACAAAACGACATGACTCAAACTGTCATAACTCGATTCTAAACTGGACTTGGTGTGACTAAACCCGTGATTGGGCTAACATAGCCCATGGGTTCATATGAAACGTCCATAATGGCCTAGCTTGGACGCTTCTGTGGACTATCCTAGACCAAATGGTCGACCGACATGACTCAAAGCCTAAGAGGTGAGCTTGGGTGACCCAACAAGGTCGTGTTCTAGACTCTTAGAACGAAACACACCCGACCTAACACGGCCATGACCCGGACACGACTCGACGCATTTCATGCTTGGTTGAGGTTCGAGAGGCATTTTGGATTGGTTTTGAAAAAAACGAAAGATTGATTCGAAAATGAGATTTGAAATGGGCAGCATGCCGGCTATAAAAGCTCATTTTGGGTCGAAAATTCTAGTCCTATTTGGGCAGCATTCCGCGTTTTTAAAACCATGCTATTTTGAAAGTAAGTTGTTCAAAAGTTCGATTTTGAAAAGGACATGGGAAATTTCGAAAAAGACTCGGGAAAACAAATTGCACATTATCATTTTTATGTTGTAAGGATGTATGCTCCTAGACATCTCTAAGTCTCGGCAAGTCTTCTATAAGAAGGTCTATGCTCTCCATCCTTTTGCGGTCTTATAGAGCAAGGTGTCTTAAGGTAGAGTACCTAGAAGATCGTCCCCACCATCAAGAACCACGCAAGGTGAAGTGGAAGCGAGCAATGTGCAGCTTCCTAGCATAGTGGGACGTCGCCCCCCACGCATCACGAAGAAACGCTGGGACGGCCCGGGCAAGTCCTTAAGGGTTTATGCATGAATCGTAGCACTATGAGTAATGTTTTACTTTCCAACACTTTCTTTTCAAGTTTCACCTCGGAGAAAAAGACCTTAGAAACAAAGTGTAACTTGTCCTCTTTTCCCCAGCAGAGTCGCCAAACTGTGGACAAGGCCCTCGGGAACTGCGTCCGCGGGATCCACACTAGGCATAATCGACTCGAGGTTCCTTCGAATCGAATTAAGACATATTAGAGTCGCCACCAAGTTTTTTGGGAACATGGAACCATTCAAGTCAACTTTACACCTTTCATCGAAAAGCATAAAGCCAATCGACTACGAGTGATTAAAGATAAAGACTTGTACCCTATATCACTCGATTTGAATGACTCTCGTAATCCAATGGTATTTAGACGGATCCACAAACCATAGATCTTGAGTAAGGGGTGAGGGTACGTGTTGGGAAGCCCATAAGGACACCCAACCCCGCCCGTCAATAACGGCCTCTACTAAGTCAAGTATGGATTTCAAACAAGGTCATAGCTACTACGATATATGAAATGTAAACATCTTTTTAACCCTAACATGTGAAGTTTCTATGTCGATTTAGATGCAACTAAACTAACTTTGTCAAAGTTGTAATTTAGCATGTGGGTTGATTGATCTAAGCAACATATAAACGAAAGCAAACAAGGCTTAGGGGGAATGGGGGAGCCGTTGGGATCTACCTATTACAAACCAGGCATTTCATGCCGACACAACAATAAATTAAAGATACAACTCGATCTAAATACAATGCTATACACACGACACAATACACGACCATTTGACCTAGAAAACCGTGCACAAGAGGGGTGGCCCACGGCTTACATGACTCACGGCCTTGGGTCACTCCTCGTAATGTATGCTTTCACTAAATCTTATCGAATTAGGCATAAGGCTACGCACCAAAGCATGCATTAGCATAAACCGGGCCATGTTGCTTTAATCAACATGCGGTTTACTACGCTCCTACAAGCATTGGGGAACAACCGTCTAACCAAACAAGACTAAGGTTTTTTGAAGAGGTTTTGACTCAATAAAAGTAAAACAAGCTCGAAAATTACAACTCGATAAACAAATTACAAATTACAAGCAACGAAACAACGAAGAACAAAAGGTATAAAAAACGAAGCAAGAAAGACAAAGAAGACGACCAAGCTCACGGCCCAAACCACGACCACCCTCACGGCCAAGACAAGGCCATCCTAGTTCCTAGGTTAGGTTCATTGGTTAGATCGAATGATTGCGAAACGGATTAGAAAACGAGTTATAAAACAAGTTATAAAACTGGTTGATCGATTGAGAAGAAACGCGCGAGTGTGTATTCTACACGGCCTAAAGGGTCCAATTAGGTCACAATATCATAAGATTAATGCTTACTCGTCGAGTGTTAATAGGAAGGTGCTAATCACGCACTCCTATGCTAGCGAGAAATCAAGTGATAAGAAAGCTATGTCGATGCCACCTAACATGTCTAATTAGGTTATTAAAACGATTGAATGTCATCTAAATACGTCATATATTAACAATCAGAGGTTAAACTAACATACAACGGATCCTAGGGTGTGTCGAATTGGCCGAAATAACAAAGGGGTCAAAAGCGAAGAGTGAAGTTAGAAATTCGTTTTATTTATGCCCTACCTTGAACACGAGGATATGTAAATGAGACGGGGGTGTACGACCGACTGATGCAGCGGTTTCTTTTCCCATCTCAAGTCAACGCGGGTGTTCATGGTGGTACTTTAACTCATACTCGGACTAGACTAGTTTCATAGTTAATTAAACAATCGATAAACAAAAACGATAAACGAATAAAACAAACTATAAAAGAACAAGCATAAAAAACGAAATAAAAAAGGAGAGAGAGGAGGATTTGATGCACCCTCAACCTACATGTATCGTTGACACCGTCTTGGGTCGTAATCGATGGTAGATTTTATCTCGAGAGGCCGTCGTCGACGAAGAAACAAAGGAAACACGCATTTTTTGACAAATCTGGACAGCAACTTTCAAACGATGATTTCTCCCTCGTTTCACGACGAAAATTCGATTTAAAAGATGTTTTGAAAACTAGAAAGAGAGGAGAACAGAGATCTTAAAGCGACCCCTGCTCGTTTTGGTTTATTGGGCACGAAAAATGAGCAGAAACAAAACTGGACAGACAAGAACAAACCGCGAAAACAGAGTGTATAACACTCTGTTTTTCGAGGGATTTCGTGTACTCTCAAGGGCAATTTGGCTCGTAAATCTTTGTCTAATGTGTAGATGGATGTTATGTGGTTAATTAGGAACAAGAAAATCGAGTTTTGATGGAGGTTTGAGGGACGAACGAATTGTTTTTCGAGGAGGACACACAAACAGTTTCAGTTTGTATGTCGGTTTTGTGGAGGGTTTTTGAGAGGCAATTAAGGTTTGTTTCTGAGGTTTTAAGCTTGTGAGTGATGGTAGGATGTATATAGAACTTAGAGGAATGAATGTATGGTGAAGGGGTGGTATTTATAAGGAGTTAAAGTAGGGCAAAAGAGAGGGAGAGGCAGTCGGGCCTGCTCACGCATAGCTGCTGTCCAGCAGCTTTTGTGAGGGTTTGAGAGGGGTTTTCTTGGTGATTAAGCTAGGGTAATATGGGTAGGATACTAGGGTATGGGTTAGGGTTAATGGGTACGGGTTTTGGTGGTATTTGGAGCGGATTTTGGGCTCGGGAATTGGCACGCAAAACAGGGGGGGGGGGCTGCTTGTATGCGCGGGCTGGTTGGGGGGTGTTTGGGGATGGAATTTGGGCCGTGGTTATGGGGGTTCGAACAAGGGTGGATGGGTAGAGGCTTAGGTTGGTTAGTGTACTCGATATTCGTGCTAACTCGTAAAGAAAACGGGCCCGAAAACCGAGCTAAAATCGAGCTCAAAAAACATGCTTTTAAAACGAGTTTTCTTCGCTTTAAAAATCGATTTTTCAAACCAATTAACACATTAAAATAAATGATTTTTCAAATCAAATATATTCATAAAATGATTTTTCAAATCAATTATTTATTTTATTTTCAATAAAATAAACTTGGGAAAATAAATTAAAAATAAAATAAAATAAATTGAATTCACCTCCAAAAAACCATAATTTAAATATCATTTAAAATAAAAAAATGAACTCACTAAAAAACATTAATTTAAATATCATTTAAATTAATAAAATGAATTCACTTAAAAAAACATTAATTTAAATATCATTTAAATTAATAAAATACTTCATCGACGACGCCCATTCTACCTCGTAAAACGAGCTCCAAATAATGACAATGACAACTAAAGAATACATGTGTCCTATCATCATCGGGTGTTTGTCGGGTTCTCTATAAATTCCAATATCGACGGATACGGGTATCTACAATTCGAAATTTGGGTTGAACTCAACGAAAGTTTTCACGACGATTTCCGGATGTGTTTCGGGCTAAAGATAAACATTAATGTAATTTTATCGACCAAGAGTTCTAAAAGTAGAATCGATTAAAGAGTTAAGAGTTATATTAATAAAGGGTATTCGGCACACCGTGCCCCAAGTTAATATGAATTTGGATCTTGGAATCATTTATCATAGTTGGGTAGAGGTCACTATGTAAATGCTTTACTTGTTATTTACAAGTATTAATAAAACGATAAATGTTAAATTTTACCACTATTCCGTTATCATATTGTTCTATTTCTTTACCACAATTCATATACAATATCATTTCGGTTTTTGATTCAAATCTCCATTAAAACATCGTAACTAAAGACAAATATGAATTTTCTTCTAAAAAACCTCGAATTATCCATTGTAAGGATCTCTTGTGAAGAGTATAGATGGAAGTTATTTATGATCAAAAGGGTTTTTTGATTCTTGACTAACATATTTACTTCCAATTTTTTATCATATGCTTAATTAAGTTAAGTACTTTGAAACGTTAAATCATTTTGGTAACTAGATTTGTTGGAAATCAAAATTGACCAAAATACCGCAACCACTTCAATGAAAGTTTTAAGAATAAACGAACGAATGAAGAGTAGTCTTCATGAAATTAAATTTTGCTTTTCTAAGCAAAGACTCATTGAAATGAGTGGGAGCATTCTCTTAAACCGTTAAGAAAAGGATAAGGTTCTAAGAAGTAAAATTAGAATGGAATTGATACAAGGTAATGTTAAAAGTAACGTTATTGAGAATAACAATACTAAACCTATCAATCCCGACCGATAAAGTTTCCATTGTCTTAATTGTTGGATGCTAGAATAGAAACTACCCCAAATTATTGAAGAATCAAACAAGTTAGTTGTGGGACATCTAATAGGACCTTCTTCTTTAAATGTTTATTTGATTAACATAAATTTTCCCAGTACTACTTCGTCAATATTAGAAACCAGCGGAGGTTTTCATCTTTGTATTTGATACATAGGATGATTAGAATATGATGACTACCAACAATGATGTTGAGAGATAGAGTCATTGTGAACTCAATCTAGTTTTTGAGTTTAGAATTATACTTAATTGTGACTATTAAGTGCATAAACTCTAAATAAGAATATAAACTTGTTAAGATAGAAAAGAGGTTTCACTTTTGTGACCCTATACACCATGATTTGATGTATGGCTAGCCCATTATCAAGGTGATTATATTCTAAACCAAACTAGAATGACACGTCATGTAGATGATGTAAGACTCAAATTGGTAACCCAAGATTAAACCTTAAATTCTGGAATGATGAACGCAAAGAGTTATCGAGTACTCTTAAAACCATTAGATTGTTAATCTAATGGTATATGCGTATCTTGTATTCAAAGCAAGATGTCTCGTGCCTTTTGGTTGAAAAGGAGATCGAGGTTGTAAATCATTTATCCAAAATAGGTTTATCATTTTATTTTACCAACGATTTAAGTTGACGCTAATGTGTTCACTTAATAAGGTAAATAGAGAAATCTTTGAAGAAGTTCAAAGATTTCAAGGAATCGCGATTTAGTCGTGATGGGATTATCAAAGTGAAGACTTTGATATAAGCCAAATGAAATGTGATATAGTATCACAAGTTAATCTCTCTTAGCACGCATTATGGAATAATGTGTGGTTGGATAGGAAATCAAACGCTATTCGACATGGTTTGGATTTCAATCAAGTTACTTTGAGTTACTTGATCCTTTTGGGGAGGTTATCATTTTGTCTAAATTATTTTTCCACTAAATCTAAAATGAGTCATATGAGATATGAAATGGTAGGGTACCATGTTCTTAAGTTATCAAAAGAAACAAATGCTCATTTTTCCTTATTATAATCACGAGTACAACGGGTTTGTGGCTCGTGAAGCTGTCTTTCTAAAATACAAGTTTATTTCTAGAAGACAGAGTGAGAGAAATTATTCAAGAGCCACAAAGAATGTTATGTCGTAAGAAACTGGTCTTTCTTGCCTACATGAGACGTTTTGTGTAAGACGTTGTTTCTTCAAAACCTAGGAGGTTAAATTCGTCACTTGTTGAAGTTGATGAATTCATGTTACTTTTAAGAAAGTAAAGAGCTTATAACTTACAAAGAAATCTTTTGATTCAAGTTGATTACTTCTAGAAAGTAATGAACATATGACTTACATGAGAGTGTTTAAGTCACAACTCAATACAAGGCTTAGAGCCATGAAAATCCGAAATAAATTCCAAGTGAATTGTTAGATATCAAAGCTTAATTGGTTGCAAAGGGTTTTGCACTTGTTGAAATGCTTAAGTCTATTTGGATCTTCTTAGGGATTGTGTTTCATTATGAGATATATAGCGAGTGAATCTAAAACCCACTTCTTCAATTAGAAGGAATGTATTCAATATATGTCTTGAGTTTTGTAGATTCTTGTAATCCTAAGATAATGTGAAACTTAAGAGAGGGTCTTGAGTAGGACATCAATGAGTTGGAATCAATGATTGGACCATGGTATAAATATTTTCCCGATAAGTCGAAAAGTTATGTTTATACATGAAGTTTAGTGGGAGTTACGGTAATTTTAATTAGTCTAATATGTGGATGACATATTGATCATTGGGAATGATTTAAGCCTTGGAGTTATATAATACATCTTTAATATCCAGATTTATGGAGATAAATCCACATGATATTAGCGTCAAATAAGAAGTCTTATGTTGATAAGATTCATAACTAGTTCTATCAAGTTGAACATATTTGATTGATTCCATTTGCTTCCGCTGCCGAATCAATTAAATAGGAAATGATGTATAACACTTCATATACTTTGAGTATGATGAATTGTTTCAAATCGAATTTAAGTAATAGTTACCAAGGACGCCATAAAGATTACCCTTAAGTGCTTGCAGAAGCATTAAGGATGTAATGCAAAGTGTTTTTGATGCAATTTTGTGTAAGGGTGTTACACAAATGACAATTGACAATTTAGATTGCACATGGTTTCCGACAAAACCATAATCAAAACACATTAGAATGGTTAAGATACCATTGTGGCTATGTTATTTAAGAAATAGATTTTCTAGAATCGTTCTAGACAATAAAGAACAATGAGAAATATTTACAACGGAAATTGAGTACACTTGCAATCATGAGATGTGCAAGAAGGATGAGTCCCGCTGGTCGGACTATATCTTTTCGGTTACTTGTCGTTAGGAGCACCTAGAACAAAACACAATTTATAACTTCACCAACAACTCTACAATTAATAAAGAGGCAAGTAAAGGTCGGATCCCAAGGGATGGGAATTGAGATGAGATTTCTATTGCAACTAGCGGTGTCTTAGGGGTGTCACAATTGGGGTTGATGTAGAAGATCACTAAACTAAATAGCAATGAAAGTAAACAAGCAAGATGAATTAAAAGGGTTGTAAACAATTGATAAAAAGCACTAGGGTGTCATGGGGTCATAGGGGATTCATGGAAATTATTCATACAAACATGTTCTCAAATTATAAGCAAGCAATTATTGTTGTGATGGATTGAGTTGGGGTATTTCTTACAATCCTGGGAAAGTTTGGGTCCCGGAGCCGAATCGATTAGATTGTACAACACCTACAAGTCGACTTAGTCTTCCCTACTCAACAACATGCATGGTCTAATGAGACTCGAGTTGGTTTATGTCTTACAAATCTCATTGAAAAGATAGGTGATGGGTAAAAAATGCAAGGATTCATAGGCTCGCATTTTATCAAACATAACATGTGCATGAGTTGAGATCAAAACAAGCAAGCAAATAAACCATGAAAGCATATTAATTTAAGCATGAATAATTCCCCATGTTGGTTTCCCCTAATTACCCATTAACCCTAGCTAAGGAACTACTCACTCATTATCATGTTGAACATGCTAGCAAGGTTGTCAATCATACCAACAAAGTGAAACATGATGAATAAATGAATGTAATTAACAATAATTAAAAAGGGATTAAGAGAATTATACCTACTAATGATTCCAATAATAAAGCAAAGAATAAAAGAAGTACTTGATGCTTGATTGAGAGGTTGTCAATCTCCCAATAATAACCCTAATAATCTTCAATTACCCAAAATAAAGGATGAACAAGAGAGAGATTAAGGAAATAAAACTTGTATTAAAACTTGATTAATTGTTGATTACAATATTAAAGAGAGATTTGATTGATATTAACTATACTAAAGATTGCTAAGAAGAACATGCTCTTCTAATTAGACAAATGGGGTATTTATAGTGGGGATTAGGTGTAGGAATTAGGGTTAACTAAGGGCTTAAATGACGATTAAGTCCCTACTTAAGGAAACACCGGTATTTTTGGAAGAATGGGCATCTTTCTTAAAGCTTGAAGAAACGAAATTGTCTGTCTGGGAATCCACGCGTCTTTAGCACGGGACGGGCGGATTCTGGGGTCTCTGCCCGGGCGTCTTGGGGAGAAGACGGGCATCTTCTGGAGTTGCTGCCCGGGCGTCTTCAAAGTGAAGACGCACGGATTGTGAAGGTGGAGGACGGGCGTCTTCAAGACAATCCGCACGGATTGCTGTGCAGTTTCATTTCTTCTTCTTTTCTTCCTTTTTCGTCATAAGATCCTTGGGGATTTCCTCGGGGATGCAAGGATCTTTTCTCATCATTGCCCATTTACTATAGTATGTACAAATGCCTTCTAATCTTATCTCTCCTTGATGCTTGGTCATTTTAATTCAATCAATTTAGTCTCGTTTTGCCATGTAAATGCAAGGTTTGCACTCCTTTCCTACCAAGGGATCAAAACCTCAAAGAATATGCAAACAAAGAACTAAAGACAATAAATGACCTAAATATGGACTAAAAAGCATGGGAACAAGGCTAATTCGGGGACTAAATATGCTCTAATTACGGTCACATCACCCGCACACTGTGAAAATAGTGGGAGCTATTCTAAGGCTAGAGGGCCTATGTCTAGATTGGATCTAGACACGTACTCAGAAAGTTTTGTAATGCAAATGTATACATTACAAAGGAAAACAAGTATGTAGTAAGGTTGAGTAAGGTACAAGAAGTTGATAAAACCTACTAACCAAAGCCTTCTCATAGGCTTAACATGATGAGTCATGTCATATGTCATTTCAATTGGATTGAGATGAACAACTACATACAAGATCAAATTAGATTATAGAATATGGAATAATAATCAGGCATTGACTATTTATATGTGATAATCGCATTTGTCGTTCGAGTTTTACTTGAAAACTCTTTTATTACCTTGTTACATCCAAACGGGTTGTAGAGACAATATTGAACCCCGTTAAAGTGAACCCGGATTAACATGGTATTTGCCCATAGTCACTTGTATGAGGTGACGTCTCAAAATGACTAGAGTGTGATGCGATTGATGGCAAGTTCAAGTGCCATAGAGTCATATGAGATGACTAGTCGATCACATAGGCAGACTGTTAGGAACACTTTGTCGGGCAGTGACCGCTTATAGAGTTTTGGCAAATTTATATAGCCTGGTCGTGGCGAGAGCTACTATAGTATTCTAATGAGTCGATTCTTTTGACTAAAGACTGTTCGCCTAAGGTGGCACAGTTTCAGATTAATTTTGATTTATGTTACTACGACCTTCGTAAATGGGGTCAAATGGGCATATTTTGGGTTATGATGGATGTGGCTAGTCAAAGGGAATAAGTGCGATAGGAATTGTCCACCCCCTTGTCAGGGTTATAACAATATCTCAGGGCCACTCGAGGAGTAATGAACTGGAAATGCGTGGCCACACTCGGAAGGTATCTATGGTAGATAATTCCGGTCAATCAGTTATTCTCCAGATCGAGGAAACCACTCTTGATGTGATCACTTGCAAGTACGACCTGAAAGACACCTTGCATTGAGTCGGAGATAGTAATAGGACAAGAGAATTGGTGACGCACACTTGTCGAGGACAAGTGGGAGATTTTTGGGATAAGTGTCCTCCGACAATAATGCGATCACAACTGTCGATCATGATGATCACATGTTTAAATCTCATTTTAAGAATACATGTGGGATGTAATATTTTTACAGTCAACTGGTCCACACATATTGGTAATGATTGGCTGACTAGAGTTTGACATTACTGTCGTGCGACGGTGGTGATCAGTTAATCCCCTTAGGTCATACCTATAGGGAAATACTCTTAATTGATTATTTAGTTAATCGTATGCCGATACGAGTTAATTAAATTGCTTAAAATTGACGGATGATCTTGTGAGTAAAATTAACGTGTCTTACTGTAATTCGATTATATTAGATACGGTCTAAGTAATTAAATTGTTTTATTACTTGGATAGAATTATTGTTTACGAAACAATTGAAATAGAAATTGAATAAATAAATTATTATAAATACAAGACGTTGTAATTTATAATTTGATAAACCGTTTTGGTACAAGTAATTACGAATTACTAGTCAATTTTGTAAATGACATATTTTATGAGTATGTTGATTTGTAATATGTTAAAAATACATTACATTGTGACGAATTACTAGTCAATTTTGTAAATGACATATCTTAAGTGGAAAACACAATGATTATATCTAACTATTAGCCATACAAACCTAGCTTTTGAGAAGAGCAAAAATAAAAGGCATTGGGCATGCTACTCAAGGCCAATTATTTCGGCCACCATAGGTAAAAAGAAAAGAGATTTTCTTTTCACTTTATTCATTTTTATGATTTTATAAAAATTCTAGTGTAAGAAATGATACTCTCTCTATCTTTTGTGAAAATCCTAGAGAAATAAAAACTCACTCATCTATTCTCTCTCAACCGATAACAAGAGAGAACAAGTAAATATTTTGTGTCAAAATTTTATGTAAGACTAATCCTAATACTAGATCATATTATTTTAGTCTTTAAGAGTATTCCTTGGGTATTCACTTTTGGGAGAGATTCTATACTTGAATCTTTATTCATCCATTATTTGGAATGCTCAAGAACTAACAAGAAGGAGATCTTGTTGGTGCCCATAAAACCGAAATCACATAGTAAGGAACATGATTTCTTCTTTACTTCTATTTATGTTTGCATGCATAAGATTTGTAATTATTTTATGACTAAATAATTTCTCACATATATGAATATGTAAATTAATGAGATATAGATTGATAACAGATGATGCCTCAAGTGAGGAGGTTGATGATGATGGTGATGACGCAATGGGCGAGGACTAGCAAACTCTTGGGAGGATCCTACATTCTTACACCTCCTTTATAGTTTGTCTACTTCTCTTGTTTTTCTTATAATTTTTTCTTGATCATGATTTGTGGAGTCCTAGCATCATCTAGAGGACTAACACCTTGGTCCCATTCAGGTGTTCATTTTATTGTTCCCATTTTCAAAATCCAAAATGACAAATTTTAGTTTCATGCATTGCATTTTTGTGCATGAACTCCCTCAAAATTTTTGACATTAGAAATAGTGTCTATTTTGGTTTGGGGAATTTTATGCATATGCATTGGGAGCTAATCTAAATTATGCTCTCCCCCATAACAAAAACCCATGCATCATATAACATAGCTTAGTTTGCATTCACTCTTGCTTATATGTCATATAATTTACATTTAGCTTAGAAATCATGCATTTTCATATAAATTGCATAATTTCCTATCGTATTGGCCATTAAGGACAATGCCCATACTAGTGTGGGGATGGGAAATTCTACCTTGACTTTTTTAAAACAAAAATGCATAAAAATTGAATTTTTTTTGAAAAATACAAAAATATGTCTTTTAATTTCATTAAGACAAAATACAAAAAAATTCAAAAATTTAAAAATCTAAAAACATGTTCATTTCCTTTGTAGTGTAGTCTTGTATATATATTAGTTTGTATATATTGTGTTTGTTCACCCTTTTTCACATTGATCGATTACGCCACATCCAAGACATGAGGATATAGAAGACCGCATGGTATGATCTTTCCAATCTCCTTTTTCCTCTTTCTGATAATGACTATGTGGCTTTATTTTGTTTGATGCGGTATAAACAATGTGAAATTAGGATTGCATTTAGATTATTTGGCATACTAGTTGGTGGAAGCATATGCATTAGGTTGTATATATGTTAGTTGCACCACGGCATATAGTTGCATTTAAGAAAATTTTTGTAAAACCGTTTATTTGGGAAACTTGACAAGTGTATCTAAGGCCCTTGTAGATACTTTTTCTTCTTAAGACTTTTCTTGTTAGAATACCTGTAAAACACCCTGGGATCTGTCATGCTAGTATTCTTTGACCCATGGATTAAGACCTAGTCAAGAGTACCTTGTGGTGTGATAACTCCTTGGCTACCGTTTATTCCAAGGTGACCCTTGAAACCATGCAACCATCATCCATGTTCTACCACATTTTGTCATCAAAGGGAATGGGCACAAAAATTGTTCAAAAATTTGAGTTCAAGAAATGAAAAGAAAAGAAAAAGTTTGCAATTGCATCAAAAGAAAAGAGGATTAACAAAAATAAAAACTCCTATGCTTCAAATATAGGCACCCTCTCTACAAATGGGGTGACTTTGAAAACGTTCAAAAATAAATGCAAAGAAAAGTTCAAATTGTCAAGTATTGAAAATGCCAAACATCAAAAGAAATGGCAGAAAGAAAGTGTTCTCAAATGTCAAATGCCACAAGAAATTGAGGGGAAAAACAACAACAAAAGCAAACTCCCAAAATGAAACTCAAATACTATTGATCCCTTTTCCATCGAATCCACTTTTGTGCATGGTAGAGAGGGGGCGACCCTTCATCTTGTCTAGGTAAGAAGGGGAATTCCGTGATCCTCCAGTGTTTCTAACACCATAGGGAGTCTATTCTTGACAAAAGCATTTAACGATTGAGGACAAAGGTAACCTAGCTTGACACAACTTGGAGGTGATTTATTGGTATCCTTCTAGGCTTAGTAGTTTGAATAAACCATATCTATAATGGAATGTGTATCCTTAGATTGCTTCCCCTTTAGATAATTTCCGCTACTTAGATGGGAAAAGTGGCTATTCGTTTTTGTAGATGTATCCATTACTTGTTTTGTGTGCTTTAATGTTTGGATGTGTCGCCATTTTGGCAAGACCCACCTTGCCTTGCAAGAAGGCATCCTACCTCATGGTTGTCTTGTAGTGAGTTGAAGGGGCGGAGTGAGACCCGCTAATTATCTCATATCAGATATATTAGTAGGTTAGTTTAAATAAGGGTCCTAATTTTTGTCACCTCTTTACTCGGGACGAGCAAAGGTTCAGTTGGGGGATATTTGATGTGACTCATTTTAGAGCATATTTAGTTCCCGAATTAGCCTCGTTCCTATGCTTTTTAGTGCATAATTGGGTCATTTACTATCTTTAGTCTTTCGTTTTGCATATTCTTTGAGGTTTTTGATCGCTTGGTAGGAAAGGAGTAAGAACCTTGTATTTTCATGGCAAAATGGAGCTAAATTGATCGAATCTAATGACCAAGCATCAAAGTGAAGACAAGACTAGAAGGCCTATGTAAATAATGAAGTAAATGGGCAATGATGAGAAGATCCTTGCATCTCCAACAAGATCCTTGAGGATTGTTAGAGAAAGAAAAGAAGAGAAGCTGACTGGCTAACAATCCGGGCATCGCAGAGCACGGGACGAGCGTCCTAGCTTGCATTGCTACAATCCGAGCGTCCCATGGCCATTCCGCTCGTCCTGGTCCCTCTCAATCTGAGCGTCGCCCTCACCAATCCGCTCAGATTCCTCTCTAGTGCAGACCGTCCCTCAGCCAAGCCGCTCGGGACGAGCGTACTCCATGAAGACCACCAAAACGGATATGCGCATCTCCCTCGAGAGGAGCACTTCCTTAACTTTTCTTAAGGGTCTCAATCGACATTTAAGCCCTTAGTAACCCTAATTTATGTACCTAATCCTTAGTATAAATACCCCATTGTACTAATTAGATTATTATGTCCTTTATATACTCTTTTTATGTTATTCTAATCTCATCTTAATCTTGTAATCAACTCTTAATTACGCATTAATCTCATTTCCTTAATTTCTCTATTGTTCATCATTTATTTTCGGTAATTGAAGATTATTTGGGTATTATTGGGAGATTGACAACCTTCCATCAATCATTAAGTACTTCTATTATTCTTTGCTTATTATTTTGGAATCATCTTTAGGTATAAATTCTCTCTTAATCCTTGTTTTAATTATTGTTAATCATTTCCATTCATTCATCATGTTTTGTCTTGTTAATATGATTGACAACCTTGTTAGCATGTTAAACTTGATAATGAGTGAGTAGTCTCTTAACTAGGGTTAGTGGGGAATTAGGGGAAACCAACATGGGGAATGATTCATGCTTAATCTAATATGTTCACATAATTTATTTGCTTGCTTGTTGTGATCTTAACTTATGCACATGTTATGTTTGATGAAATGCGGGCCTATGAATCCTTGCAATTTTTACCCATCACTTACCTATTCAATGAGACTTGTAAGACATAAACCAACTCGAGTCTTATTAGACCATGCATATAGTTGAGTAGGGAGGATTAATTCTACTTGTAGGTGTTGTACAATCTAATCGATTCAGCTCCGGGACCCAAACCTTCATAGGATTGTAAGATATAAACCAACTCGATCCTATCACAACAATAATTGCTAGCTTATAATTTGAGATTATGTTTGTATGATCAATTCCCATGAATCCCCTATGAACTCATGACACCCTAGTGCTTTTAATCAATTGTCTACATCTCATTTTAATCATCTTTCTTGTTTATTTACATTGTTATTTAGTTTAGTGATCTCTTATCTCAACCCAAATTGTGACATCCTTAGACACGAACATTTGCAATCGAAAATCCTACATCAATACCCGTCCCTTAGGATTCGACCTTTACTTACCTCTTTACTAATAGTAGAGTAGTTTGTAAAGTTATAAATATTGTTTTGGTCTATGTACTCCTAACGACAAGTAACCGAAAACGATAGTCCGACCAACACTATTGCGGAGAAAGTTACTCGATCGAGAGGTTATGTTGCTCGATCGAGTAAATCTGATGCTCAATGCGATAATTCTTTGGCAAAGAAAAATGAAGGACTAGCTATTCCAATTACGATCCCATTTCCCAGGAGATTGCAGAACAAGAAGATTGAACAATAATTCGGTAAATTTGCTGAAACTTTGAAAAGTCTTCATGTTAATGTACCTTTTACTGAGTTACTAACCCAAGTACCCTCCTATATGAAGTTTATGGAAGATATTTTAACACGTAGTAGGCATATTAATGACCATGAGATGGTGTCTTTCACTGAAGCGGGCACTGCCCTAATTCAAAATAAGACCCCACCTAAATTGTCTGGCCCGGGTAGTTTCTTTATACCATGTCATATTGGGACCCATTTTATTGGTAATGCCTTATGCGATTTGGGAGCTTGTGTGAGTGTCTTACCGTTGTCTTTCGCTAAGAGGCTTGGTTTGACCAAGTTTCATTGTACTAATATGATCGTACAGATGGCCGACCGTACTTTATCACGGCCTTTAGGTGTCTTAGAGGACATACCTGTTAAGATAGGGAAGTTATTTATTCCCGTCGACTTTGTAGTATTGGATATCCCCGCGGACTCCCACACCTCTATTATTTTAGGACGACCATTTCTATTTACCGCTCGCACAGTAATAGATGTCGGGGGGAAGACTTTAACATTTCAGGTAGGCGATGAGGAGTTGACCTTCTATCAGTCTAGCGTTCGCAGGGCTCCGATGCAAGTCCAGCCCTGCAATGCACTACCCTCTACAGACCCTGACACGGAACCTCCAATGGATAATGTTGAATTATGTGCTGCTATATTGACACCTCCGCCCCAGATTGGGAGCAAAATGGAGGACCATTCTGTCATTTCTGTTGTTACAGGTCTAGGCGGATTGGACATTGGAAATCCCGGTGATAAAAGTACAATGAAATTTGAGCTCACTGCCAAAAAAGATGCCAAAGACAAAGGCCATGAAAGGAAGAAGCCGGACAAAGTAAAGATAAGAGTAAAGGCGTATGTGGATGCAGACTACTATCATTTGATCAATTCAAGTTCATGGAAGCCAAAAAGGACGGTCCACGATGCTGAAGGGACCTCCTCCAGACAGAAGCCCTCTTTTGGGCTATTCAAGTATTTCGGAAGATAAAACGGGACGCCATCCCATTTGTATAAACAATTTGTAATTCGAATTTGTTAGACATTTTAATTCCCTTTAGACAATAGTATTAGTTTAGTTAGTATAATTAGCTTAAGACCGAATATAGACTGTGCTGCTGCTATTTTGGTATTTTTGGGGGAAGTATATATGCGTAAATTACAGGTTTTGGGAAGGCGATGATCATTGGGAAGCGTGTCAAGAGGAAAGCTCTCGATCGAGCACTTTTTGTGTTCGATCAAGCAACTGTGCAAGAAAAAGCTTTCGATCGAGTGGATTAAAGCTCTCGATCGAGGAAGTCATATTTGGGGGCTCTCGATCGAGTAACAGAAGCTCTCAATCGAGCAAATTAGGAGAAAAATCCTCGATCGAGTGGTTTCAAATCACTCGATCGAGCAGTTTTGGCTTATATGAACACGGGAGAGTAATTTCTTCCTTCACTCTATTTCATTTGTTCATCCTTTATTTCCCCCATTTTCATCGACATCCCTTATTCCCCTACCCAAAATCCACCATTTTCTTCCCCAAATTGCCAAACTAATTACACCACTACTTTGCTCATCATCAATTACTACTTTCCCCCTTATGGACCTCTTCAATTTTCGACTAATTTGAAGTTAATTGAGGAATTAGGGTTTCGAAAAATCGGGATTTATTTCGATTAATTCGCGTTTTTGTTGGTTTTAATTGATCATTTGTGTTGGGTAATCGTCAGAAGTAAGTTCTTCCCCCTCCTCTTTAATGTTTAATTGCGTGTTTATGCTTAATTTCGAAATTTAGGGTTTCGAAAATTTGATTTGGGCAAAAATTCGATTGTGTTATGTTTGGACTTTGATTTAGAGCTTGCCTTGTGATAATAGGATGGATAGTTATATGTCGGTTTCTGTTTCTACCTCTGCTACTGTTCCGTCTATTTCTAAGACGGTGGTTCCTGCTGTTACCACCGTCACCACCACCGCGGCTATTGCTGCTGTCGGCGTCACTACGCCTGTTACTACTGCTCTTGTCACTACCGTCCCTGCTGCTGCAAGTGTTACTGTTTCTGATGTGATCAATATTAGAGCATATTTAGTCCCCGAATTAGCCTCGTTCCTATGCTTTTTAGTGCATAATTGGGTCATTTACTATCTTTAGTCCTTTGTTTTGCTTATTCTTTGAGGTTTTGTTTCCTTGGTAGGAGAGGAGTCCAAACCTTGCATTTTCATGGCAAAATAGAGCTAAATTGATCGAATCTAATGACCAAGCATCAAAGAGAAGATAAGACTAGAAGGCCTTTGCACATAATGTAGTAGACGGGCAATGATGAAAAAGATCCTTGCATCCCCGACAAAATCCCGGAGGATTGTTGAAAGAAGAAAAGAAGAAATGGAAGCTGAGCTAAGATCCGCTCGTCTCACCCCTCGGGACGGCCGTCCAGAAGCTCCTCAGGACGCTCGTCCAAGCTGCCAGGCCGCTCATCAAGAAGCTCCCCAATCCGCCCGTCCCGACCCTTGGAGGCTTGGATTGTCCTCCAGGGAAACACGCCCCCTTCTTTCTTCATTCGAGATACGCATATTTTTGAAAGACTAGCTAAAAGGAGACCCGCATCTTTTCTTGAGAGGAGCGATTCCTCAAGGACTTAATCGTCATTTAAGCCCTTATTAACCCTAATTTGTGCACCTAATCCCCACTAGAAATACCCCATTAGTCTAATTAGATTATCATGTTCTTCTTATCAATCTTTAGTGTAGTTTATATTATTCTAATCTCTCTTTAATCTTGTAATCAACCTCTAATTAAGTATTAATACAAATCTCATTTCCTTAATTTCTCTATTGTTCATCTTTTATTTTGGGTAATTGAAGAATATTTGGGTTTTTTGGGAGATTGACAACCTTCCATCAATCATCAAGTACTTCTTTTATTCTTTGCATTATTATTTTGGAATCATCGTTAGGTATAATTCTCTTAATCCCTTTTTAATTATTGTTAATCATCTTCATTTATTCATCATGTTTAGCTTTGTTAATATGATTGACAACCTTGTTAACATGTTAAACTTGATAATGAGTGAGTAGTTTCCTTAACTAGGGTTAATGGGGAATTAGGGGAAACCAACATGGGGGATGATTCATGCTTAATTTAATATGTTTTCATAATTTATTTGCTTGCTTGTTGTGATCTCAACTTATGCACATGTTATGTTTGATGAAATGCGAGCCTATGAGTCCTTGCATTTTTTACCCATCACAAACCTTTTCCATGAGACTTGTAAGACATAAACCAACTCGAGTCTCATTAGACCATGCATATAGTTGAGTAGGGAGGATTAAGTCGACTTGTAGGTGTTCTACAATTTAATCGATTTGGGTCCGGGACCCAAACCTTTCTTGGATTGTAAGATATAAACCAACTCGATCCTATCACAACAATAATTGCTTGCTTATAATTTGAGAATATGTTTGTATGATCAATTTCCATGAATCCCCTATGAACCCATGACACCCTAGTGCTTTTAATCAATTGTTTACATCTCATTTTAGTCATCTTGCTTGTTTACTTTTATTGTTATTTAGTTTAGTGATCTTCTTATCTCAACCCAAATTTTGACACCCCTAGACACCACTACTTGAAATGAAAAATCCTACATCAATACCCGTCCATTGGGATCCGACCTTTATTTACCTCTTTACTAGTAGTAGAGTTATTTGTGAAGTTATAAATATTGTTTTGGTCTAGGTGCTTCTAACGACAAGTAACCGAAATCTAAGCTAAGAAGGCGATCGACCAAAAAGGGCGCCGTTGCCGGGTACGGTGTTAACTTGATTTGATTTTCTTTAATTGTTATTAGTTGTGTCTTTCTTTGCCTTGGGGAAGTAAAACTCCTCAAGGTTTATTCTAATTGTTTTCGAGTTGTTTGATATTTTGCATGTCTAGAAGATCATAAGGTAACTTGTTGCCCATTGATCACGAAATTGAAAGGACTTTAACAACCAATAGAAGACTTGCTAGAAATACTTTGAGAGGTATTGGTGAGGTTGTAGATATTCAACCAAATACTATTGAGTTCATCAACCCTTTTGCAAGAGAAGGTGAGGAGAATCCAACACAAAATCAATCACAAAACCACCCCACAATGCCTAAGTTTTCATCACATTCTGTACCAACCGAGGAGAACCTACCCAAAGGTACTCCCACACCACAACACTTAACCGGAAATTTCATTGCAAAATCCGTATTTATCCAATTAGTCGAAAGAAGCCAATTTGGGGGATGCCTAGTGAAGACCCTCATTCCCACATGGAGAATTTTTGTGACTATTGTGATGCGATTTAACAAACCGGAGTGACTCAAGATCAAATTCGATGGGCCTTATTTCGTTTTTCTCTAATTGGTACCGCGAAACAATGGTTCAAGAGCCTTGATAAGGCTACTCTAGGAATTGACTCTTGGAAGAAGCTGGCTCTAGCTTTCTACAAAACATTCTACCCTACGGAAAAGACTAACATGCTAAGAGCTCAAATTACGGGTTTTAAGCAAAGGGACGAAGAATCTTTGTATGAAGCTTGGGAACGATTCAAAGGAATTTGTCGCTCATGTCCTCATCATGGACTTAGCGAGTGGTTCTTGGTACAACGATTTTGGAATGGTCTTTATGAAGACTCAAGAAACATTCTCAACATGGGATCAAATGCTATGTTCACCGAAGTTGACGATAATCAAACTTGGAAAAAGATTGAGGAAATGGCGGTCCATAATTCACAATATAGTAGACCTCGTAAGGCTACTAGATGAGGAAAGCATGAAGTGGACTCTATTACTCAATTGGGTGCTCAACTTAGTGCTCATATTGATACCATCAACTTGGAGTTTGAAAAAGCTATTGCTTAGCTTGAAGAAGCCTCAAAATCACCAAAGCATCATGTTAATGCCATGGTGGCATCTTCATCAATCCCAAGTGGGATATCTGAGAATTGTGGAACTTTGGGACATGACCAAAGTGAATGTAGGGGAACAAATGTGCAAGTGAATGCTTTTCAAGCATACAAAAGTGGTACCCCTTATTCCAACTATTAAAATGAAAACACCAAGTTCCGCCCAAATCTCTCATACAAAAGGCAAAATGTTCAAAACCCTCAACCAACATACACCCCACCTTCCATGAGAAACCAAAATCAAAGACCATTTTTCAACCAAAACCAAGGTTATGAAAATCAAACTCCATACAATCAACAAAGTGACCATGGTTTTGATGTTCAAAAAGCGGTCCTCCAAATGCAAAAGATTCAGCAAGAATTTTTCACTCAAATGCAAAAAGATAGCCAAGCAAAAGACATCACCATTAACAACATCCCAGCCCACACAAAAATGTCGAAAACTCAAATGACCCAACTAGCATCTTCAAGCTCTCAAAGACAAAAGGGGCAATTACCACCTCAAAGTAATCTCCAAAGACATGAAATGGTTAGTGCCATTCACTTGAGGAGTGGTACGAGATATTTAGGACCAAAGAAGCAAGTTGAGGATGAAGTTGTGGAAGCTAGTGACAAGGAAAGAGTTGTGTAAAACTCTAGGGAAGAAGAACCCACCAATCAAGAAGTTTTTAAGAAAAGTGAAGAAAAGGCCAAAGAGAAGTAGCCCATTGTGATTATACTTCCATTCCCAAGTCATCAAGCTAAGCCTCAGTTTGATGACCAACTTGGAAAATTCATGGAAATTGTAAAGAATTTGGAAGTCTCGATTCCCTTCACGGAATTGATCGATCATGTTCCGGCCTATGCGACGTACATGAAGGACATCCTTACGAAGAAGAAATCAATCCAGAAGCTTGAGAATATTGCCTTCACTAAGGTGAGTAGCGCTATCCTTCAAGGGAGTTCACCTCCAAAACTCAAGGATCCGGGAAGTTTCTCCATTCCATGCACTATTGGTGACACTACAATCAACAAAGCTTTATGTGACCTTGGAGCAAGTGTTAGTGTCATGCCATATTCGGTTAGCAAGAGGCTAGGAATGGGAGAACTCAAATGTACCAACATCACGCTTCAAATGGCGGATAGATCAACAAAGACACCTTTAGGGGTATGGGAAGATGTTCCCGTCAGAATTGGAAAATTCTTCATCCCAATGGATTTCGTTATTGTTGACATGGAAGAAGACTCCAACATTCCTATAATCTTAGGAAGACCTTTGTTGCACACCGTGGGAGCAGTGATCGATGTGAAGCATGGAAAGCTCACCCTTGAAGTGGGAGATGAAACCATCACTTTCAATCTTGACAAGACCATGAGAGCTCCCCGATTGCATGAGCCATGTTTTCTGGTTGATCACTATAGCCGAAAGGATGATAGGAAGAAGTTGGAATTTCAATGGAAAAAGAAAGTGGATGATGCTCTATCAAAGAAGCAAGGAAATAGCAACAATGAGGGCTTAAAAAGCTCACCCATGACAAGTGAAGAAAATGGCCTCATTAGCCAAGACAAGAAAGAAGGAGAGTGTTAGAAATCTATATCTCATTAATTAACACATTCATATATGTGATGATATAATTTAGTCCTAAAATTAAATACAAATCTTATGCATGTAAACTAAAATAGATAAGTGAAGAAATCGTTTTCCTTACTATAAATTTCGGATTAAAAGGGCACCAACAAGATATCCTTCTTGTTAGTTCTTTAGCATTCCAAATAATGGATGAACAAAGATTCAAGTATAGAATCTCTCCCAAAAGTGAATACCCAAGAAAACCTCTCAATAACAAATATTATTATGATCTAGTAATAATAAAAGTCTAAATTAAAAATGACACAAAATATTAATTTGTCTCTCTATTATTTCGGTGGAGAGGAGGAATTATTTGGAGTTTATTTCCCTAGAATTTACACAAATTGTAGAGAGCATGCATTTTTCTTACACTAGAAAAATTATGATAAGAGTGAATGAATAATTGTAGAGGAAACACTCTCTATTTTTCATGGTGAAATCGGTTGGAGGGAGTATATGTGCCCAATACATGGGCAAGATTTTCTACCCAAGAAAATGATAGGCATGCAAGGCTAGTAGTTAGCTTTTCTGACTGTGTTTTCCACTTCAAACAATTTACACAATTATTCCACTAACTCCCTTCAATATTTCGGTACATGTCTATAAAATGGGAGGTCCATTTTATTTTGTCATTTGTCAATTTTGTCACATGTAACATGTTACATGACATGTCACAAAGTAATGTATTTTTAACATATTAAAAATCAACATACTCATAAAATACGTCATTTACAAAATCGACTAGTAATTCGTAATTACTTGTACCAAAATGGTTTGTCAATTATAAATCACAACATCTTGTATTTATAATAAATCATTCATTCAATCTCAATTCAATACAAATTGTTTCGTAAACATTAATTTTATCCAAGTAATAAAACAATTCGATTACTTAGACCGTATCTAATTTAATCGAATTACAATAAGACACGGTAACTTTACTCACAAAATCATCCGTCAAATTGAAGCAATTTAATTAACCCGTATCGGCATACGATTAATTAAATAATCAATTAAGAGTATTTCCCTATAGGTATGACCTAAGGGGATCAATTGATCACCACCGTCGCACGACAGTAATGTCAAACTCTAGTCAGCCAATCATTACCGATATGTGTGGACCAGTTGACTGTAAAATATTTACATCCCACTTCTATTCTTAAAATGAGACTTAAACATGTGATCATCATGATCGACAGTTGTGATCGCATTATTTTCGGAGGACACATATTCCAACAATCTCCCACTTGTCCTCGACAAGTGTACGTCACCAATTCTCTTGTCCTATTACTATCTCCCACTCAATGCAAGGTGACTTTCAGGTCTTACTTGCAAGTGATCATATCGAGAGTGGTTTCCTCGATCTGGAGAATAACTGATTGACCGGAGTTTATCTACCATAGATACCTTCCGAGCGTGGCCACGCATTTCCAGTTCATTACTCCTCGAGTGGCCCTGAGATATTGTTATAACCCTGACAAGGGGTGGACAATTCCTATCGCACTTATTCCCTTCGACTAGCCACAGCCATCATAACCCAAAATATGCCCATTTGACCCCATTTATGAAGGTCGTAGTAACACAAATCAAAGTTAATCTGAAACTGTGCCATCTTAGGCGAATAGTCTTTAGTCAAAAGAATCGACTCATTAGAATACTATAGTAGCTCTCACCACGGCCAGGCTATATAAATTGCCAGAACTCTATACGCGGTCATAAGGCCCGACAAGGTGTTCTTAGCCTGCCTATATGATCGACTAGTCATTCTCACATGACTCCATGCACTTGAACTTCCCATCAATCGCATCACACTCTAGTCACTTCGAGACGTCACCTCATATAAGTGACTATGGGCGAATACAATGTTAATCCGAGTTCACTTTAACGGGGTTCAATATTGTCTCTACAACCCGTTTGGATGTAGCAAAGTATAAAAGGAGTTTTTCTGATTTAAAAACTCGAACGATAAATGTGATTATCACATGAGTAGTCAATACTTGATTACTACTTCATATTTTATAATCCATTTTGATCTTGAATGTAGTTGTTCATCTCAATTCAATTGAAATGACATGAGTCATCATGTTAAGCCTATGAGAAGGCTTTGGTTAGTAGGTTTATCAACTTCTTGTACCTCACACAACCTTACTACATACTCGTTTTCCTTTGTAATGTATACATTTGCTGATGCGTGCATTTTATATAGACCTTTTAGGCCATATTAGCACGCATTTCCATGCTTATTTCGTAGTAATTTTACTACAAATATCCCCCGAATAGTCTACTTTGGTTTGTTTTGTATTATTTGCAGATATGAGCCGGAGAAGATCATAATCAAG
The DNA here is from genome assembly GCF_048544455.1 of Silene latifolia. NCBI lineage: Eukaryota > Viridiplantae > Streptophyta > Magnoliopsida > Caryophyllales > Caryophyllaceae > Silene > Silene latifolia. The sequence continues at coordinate 453,741,109 of NC_133538.1, forward strand.
CCTAAAACATGTCCCTCCGCATGCATTTAGGAGATGAGTTGAGTCGGAGCTTGGAAAGTGATATTTTGAGATGCGCATTGGAGTAAGGAAGTTAGGCGAGCCAAGAGAGTGCTTCAATTTGGTAGATCCTGCTTGTAAGAGCCATATCTCTAGTTCTACAACAGCTATTAAGGTGATTCCAGTTGGAGGTGAAATCTTATCCTCTTAGCTTTCCAACGCCATCAACCACACCCTATTTTTCCAAGTAACAAAACAATGGCGGCCATTTGAAGTTTGGTGCGCAAAGCAGAGTTACGCGTTGAGCTCGATCGAGAGCCCTTCTTTTTGCATTTTGATCGATCGAGAGCTTATGTACTCGATCGAGAGGTCTAGTGACTCGATCGAGAGGGGTTATCGCGTGGGCTTTAATTCCGTTTTGTAATTAGGTTTGTTTAAGTTAGTTTTAGTATAAATAAAAGGCGAGAAGTCAGAATTAAGCGGACTTACTCTCTCACGCCTTATCACTGTTCCTGTAGCGAGGAAACGGAGGAAACTCCGTCTTCCATTCTTATTTATTTTCCGGATCTAAACTCTTGCAATCATTATTTATCGGTATTAATCTTAATTCCTTCTCTCTTTTCTTCTTTTATGCTTTGGTCCTTTATTATGCGTAACTAATTTCCTCGCTAGGACTTAGGGGATCCGCGATTATGATAGAATAGTAATCACCTTATCAGGTTCATGCTATTATAATCTATGTTGTTAATTGTTGTATTTAATTGCTATAGTTTAATTGAGTCGACGCAATTAGCCTATAGACCGTAGTAAACCTTGACCTGGACCGAAAGGTTGGAAAGGGTGAGACTCGCAGCGATACATTAGGGCACGATAGTGAGGGCGAAAGCTAAGCTATTGTCGCTTTAGGGTGAATTGAGACCAAAAGGAGATATTCACTACCCCATAGATCGTATTTGTTTTGACCTGAGACCAGATTGTTAGACTTTATTAATTATGGTGAACCGACTGTCTTACCTGTTTCCTTTCGCTTGATCTACTCTTTATTTCTCTTGCCCTTCTCTCTTCCCTTTTCTTGCTGTAGTTTAGAAATCATTTTTAAAATCCTTCACAAAAGACGCTCGTCTTTTTGCTGCAAAAAACCTGGGATTTTCTCTGTAAAGGAATCCGAGCGTCCACCCAGAAAGACGCTCGTCCCTCCTTAAAGAATCCGCTCGTCATTCCAGAAAGACGCTCGTCCTGTGGCGTCTTTTCCTGAGCCAAACATTGAGGAATCCGAGCGTCTCGACACCTGGTCCGCTCGTCCTCCACTGCATTTTCAAAAATAACGGGTGTTTTAAAACCCTTTTTCTCCCATTCGTTCTCATTTCTTCAACATACAAACACTACCCAAAACCTAAAAACCCCAAAACCCTCATCCTCTCCATCAACAAAATCAAATTTCCTCCACCAAACTCAACCAAATCAAATCTAAATTTCCTCACAACAAAAATTAATCACTCCTTTTGCAACAAAAAGTAATTCAAACACCAAAATCTTCAACTTTTGAGTCGATTTTTCGGATACAAAGCAACATTCATTTATCCTAAATCGATTTGGGTATCACTAAAAATTGAATATTTCAATATTTCATTGGTGTAATCAAGCAAAGGAGAATGGTAAGAACTAAAGGAGACAACAAGGCACCCCAAAAGAAGACACTTTCCAAAAGGCAACTAGCTCTTCAAGCAAAACAATTGTCCAAGGCATTGGTAGTCCATGAGGAAAGGTTGGAGGTTCAACAACAAGATCCCCCTATGGAAGCTACAACATCAACAACTCCGGTCATTGAACAATTATCCAATTATCCGGAGGTAACTTTCACTTCCGACTCTCATAGGGAGAAATTCATTCTCTTTGCTAAGAAAATCATCATGCCTACTAAGTTTATTTGTGAAGATGCATTGTCAAAATTTGGTGTTCTTGAACAAACTAAAACCTTTTTTGAGTCTATGGGATTGGGTAAATTGTTTACAATGAAAGAATTGACATACCCCTCCCTCACCTTGGAATTTCTAAGTTCTTTAAAAGTCACAGGGTGGAGACTCGAACCAACATCGAGTTTCAGCTTGAAAATGTTGATAGACACATAACTTATGGAGAGTTGGGTAAGATATTAGGCCTTAGTGATAACCCAAAATATACAAAGACTCCTATCAAGTATCACCCCGCTCCTCTTTGGATGGCAATTTCTGGAAAGAAATTCATACGCTTTCATGATTGTCGTGCTCTCTTAGTCCACCATCCGGGCATTAGAGTATGGCATAAGGTCATTGGGAATACTTTGATAGCTAGAAATGGCACAAATCATCTTACTAAACTCGATTGTATTCTTCTTCAGTCGGCCTTGAACATTGGGAGGGAATTTACCAAGCCATACAATGCTATAAGACTTTTGGTTGAACGATGGCTTAATGTCGATTGTGGCAAAGAAGACACCGCCTTTATTGTCAATGGAGGACTAGTTACCCATTTGGCTAAGCATTTTAACCGGGATTTCAACAAAAACATCACATATGTGCCGGTTAAAGGAGGCCATATTGTTGATATGGACACCATGATTCACAAGTTCAGGTTTGTCAAGCACGACACTCTTGACAACAAATATGGGTGGTTAACAAATGAAGCTAGATCCTTTTCCTTGCCTTCCAAAATTTGCCGATTGAATGTTCACTGAACGAACTACCTTCTCCCACTCTCCGAAGAGACCGAGTATATCATTCAACAACGAAGGGGCGAAATTGCCGAGCCCTCCTCCTCCATTATCACCCCACCTTACCCATTTGAAAACCACGAGTTCAAACCCAAGGATGTCGAAGTGGGAAATGATTACTTGTCACTACTCATGAGGGAAATGCACAAGCAAGCTTACAATTATAGAGTGGATGCTTAGAAGGCCCAATATCCGCCCCTCCTACATCTAGCTAGGCAAGGACTTCTTGATCCGTCTTGTCCTTTTCCTAGTTGGGCGGATAGGGAAGTATTCTTTCCTAGCATTCCTAGTGGTGGTGATCAAGAGAGGAAGAAGCCTAAGAGGAGGAAGAGTAAAGTGAAGAAGAACAAGCAAGTGAAAGTGAGAGTGGACATGATTCCACATCTATGGAGGTTGATGATGCCTCAAGAGAGGAAGAAGATGATGATGATGATACGATGGGTGAGGATTAGCAAACTTTGGAGGCTCCTACATTCTTACACCTCCCTTATGGTTTGTCTACTTCTCTTATTTTTATTTTATCTTGATCATTTTGTGGAGTCCTAGAAATATTGGAGGACTAACACCTTGGCTTCATTAAGGCGTTCATTATTATTGTTCCCGACTTGTAAAATCTAAAATGCAATCTTTAGTTTCATGCATAGCATTCCATGTGCATAAACTCCCCCGAAATTCATGACATTAGAAATAATGTCTATTTTGGTTTGGGGAAGTCTATGCACATGCATTGGAAGCTAATTTAAATTATGCTCTCCACCATAAATAAAACACATGCATCATGTAGTGTAGCTTAGTATAGTTTGCATTTAGTTTAGAAATCATGCATATTCATTGCATAATTTCCTATCGTATTGGCCATTGAGGACAATGCCCATACTAGTGTGAGGATGGGAAATTCTAACTTGACTTTTATTCAAAATCTAAAAAAAAATCAAAAATTTTGAAAAATTCAAAAAAATTGAAAAGTTGAAAATCCAAAAACAAGTTCATTTCCTTTATAGTGTAGTCTTGTATATATTTTTTGTATATATTGTGTTTGTTCATTCTTGTTCACATTGATTGACTATGCCACATCTGAGACATGAGGATATTGAAGACCGCATGGTATGATCTTTCCAATCTCCATTTTCCTCTTTATGTTAATGACTATGTGGCTGTAATTTTGATTGATGCGGTATAAACAATGTGAATTTAGGACTTGCATTTAGATTTTTTGGCATATTAGTTGGTGGAAGTATATGAATTAGGATGTATATATGTTAGTTGTATCATGGCATGTAGTTGCATTTAGGAAAAATTTTGTGAAACCGTCTATTTGGGAAGCTTGACAAGTGTATATAGGCCCTAGTAGATGCTTTTTCTTTTTAAGACTTTGCTTGTTAGAATACTTGTAAAACACCCTAGGATGTGTCATGCTAGTATCCTTTGACACATGGATTAAGGCCTAGTCAAGAGTACCTTGTGGTGTGATAACTCCTTGGCTACCGTTTATTCCAAGGTGACCCTTGAAACCATGCAACCATCATTCATCCATGTGCTACCATACATTTTATCATCAAAGGTAATGGGCACAAAAATTATTCAAATTTTAGTTCAAGAAATGAAATGAAAAGCCAAAAATTTTGCAAAATGCATCAAAAGAAAAGAGGAGAAAAAATAGACTCCTATGCTTCAAATATAAGGCACCCTCGTTACTAATTGGGGTGACTTTGAAAATGTTCAAAATAAAATGCAAAAGTTGAAAGTTGTCAAGTATTGAAAAGCCAAACATCAAAAGAAATGGCAAAAAGAAAGTGTTCTCAAATGTTAATGCCACAAGAAATTGGGGGGAAAAACAACAACAAAAGCAAACTCCCACATGAAACTCAAATACTATTGATCCCTTTATCCATCGTATCCATTTTTGTGCATGGTAGAGAGGGGACGACCCTTCTTCTTGTCTAGGCAAGAAGGGGAATTCCACGATCCTCCAGGATTTCTAACACCATAGGGAGTCTTTTCTTGACAAAAGCATTTAACGATTGAGAACAAAGGTACCCTAGCTTGACACAACTTGGAGCTGATTTATTGGTATCCTTCTAGCTTAGTAGTTTGAAGAAACCATATCTATGAAGGAGTGTGTACCCTTAAATTGCTTCCCCTTTAGATAATTTACGCCACTTAGATGAGGAAAGTGGCTATTCTTTTTGTAGATGCATCCATTACTTGATTTTGTGTGCTTTAATGATTGGATGTGTTGCCATTTTGGCAAGACCCACCTTGCCTTGCAAGAAGGCATCCTACTTCATGGTTGTCTTGTTGTGAGTTGAAGGGGCGGAGTGAGACCCGCTAATTGTCTCATGTCGGCTATATTAGTAGGATAGTTTAAATAACGGTCCTAGTTCTGTCACCTCTTTACTCGGGACGAGCAAAGGTTCGGTTTGGGGATATTTGATGTGATCAATATTTAAGGATGTTTAGTCCCCGAATTAGCCTCGTTCCTATGCTTTTTAGTGCATAATTGTGTCATTTACTATCTTTAGTCCTTTGTTTTGCATATTCTTTGAGGTTTTGTTTCCTTGGTAGGAGAGGAGTGCAAACCTTGCATTTTCATGGGAAAATAGAGCTAAATTGATCGAATATAATGACCAAGCATCAAAGAGAAGACAAGGCTAGAAGGCCTTTGTACATAATGTAGTAGATGGGCAATGATTAAAAAGATCCTTGCATCCTTGATAAAATCCCGGAGGATTGTTGAAAAAAGAAAAGAAGAAATGGAATCTGAGCTAAGATCCGCTCATCTTACCCCTCGGGATGCCCGTCCAGAAGCTCCCCAGGACGCTCGTCCAAGCTGCCAGGCCGCTCGTCCGGAAGATCCCCAATCCGCCCGTCCCGACCCTTGGACGCTCGGATTGTCCTCCAGAGAAACACGCCCCCTTCTTTCTTCATTCGAGATGCGCATATTTTTGAAAGACTAGCTAAAAGGAGACCCGCATCTTTTCTTGAAAGGAGCGATTCCTCAAGGACTTAATCATCATTTAAGCCCTTTATTAACCCTAATTTGTGCACCTAATCCCCACTATAAATACCTCATTAGTCTAATTAGATTATCATGTTCTTCTTATCAATCTTTAGCGTAGTTTATATTATTCTAATCGCTCTTTAATCTTGTAATCAACTTCCAATCAAGTATTAATACAAATCTCATTTCCTTAATTTCTCTATTGTTTATCTTTTATTTTGGGTAATTGAAGATTATTTGGGTTTATTGGGAGATTGACAACCTTCCATCAATCATCAAGTACTTCTATTATTCTTTTCATTATTATTTTGGACTCATCATTAGGTATAATTCTATTAATCCCTTTTTAATTATTGTTAATCATCTTCATTTATTCATCATGTTTTGCTTTGTTAATATGATTGACTACCTTGTTAACATGTTAAACTTGATAATGAGTGAGTAGTTTCTTTAACTAGGGTTAATGGGGAATTAGGGGAAACCAACATGGGGGATGATTCATGCTTAATTGAATATGTTTTCATAATTTATTTGCTTGCTTGTTGGGATTTCAACTTATGGACATGTTATGTTTGATGAAATGCGAGCCTATGAATCCTTACATTTTTTACCCATCACTTACCTTTTCAATGAAACTTGTAAGACATAAACCAACTCGAGTCTCATTAGACCATGCATATAGTTGAGTAGGGAGGATTAAGTCGACTTGTAGGTGTTGTACAATCTAATCGATTCGGCTCCGGGACCTAAACCTTCCTAGGATTGTAAGATATAAACCAACTCGATCCTATCACAACATTAATTGCTTGCTTATAATTTGAGAATATGTTTGTATGATCAATTCCCATTAATCCCCTATGAACCCATGACACCCTAGTGCTTTTAATCAATTGTTTACATCTCATTTTAGTCATCTTGCTTGTTTACTTTTCTTGTTATTTAGTTTAGTGATCTTCTTATCTCAACCCAAATTTTGACACCCCTAGACACCACGACTTGCAATCGAAAATCCTACCTCAATACCCGTCCCTTGGGATCCGACCTTTACTTACCTCTTTACTAGTCATAGAGTTGTTTGTGAAGTTATAAATATTTTTTTGGTCTAGGTGCTCCTAACGACAAGTAACAGAAATCTAAGCTAAGAAAGCGATCGACCAGTTTCTTCAGGTGCTTCGGGTTCTCGGTCTGGGGCGACCATGGGGGCTCGTGCTGCTACTTTACGGGCTGCTGTCCTACGCGAGGTCGACACTTCCATGGAGACTCTGCCTGAGTTTCCGCAGGTAAGTTTCATTTCCCCGTCCCAAAGAACTCGGTTTTTAAATTTAATGGAATGTGACATGTTGTCGACCCGTTTCTTGTGTCAACCATTCTTGGAAAAGTTGGGAATTTTTTAGCCCGTTGTTGAGCTGCTCAACAGGACAGGGATGTCGGGTTTGGACACCATGAAATAGCTCACATATCGACAAGTTACCTTAGAATTTTTTAGCTCGTTCACCTTTTCACCTACGGCCTATGCGACTGACCCAGGGAGCAATTGTATTACCTTTAGACTGTTCAACACGATCTACACCTGGACCTTAGCTTAGTTTGGGGGGTGGTTGGGTTTAGTTTGTGACGGTCTTCGGGAGCGTCCTTGGAAGCTTCTGGCTATGCCTTAGCCTATACTTGCATAGACTCCCTTTGGTCTGAGACGTGTTGCTCACGTCCACCTTCCCCCAGCCCGTTACTTTCTTCGTATTCTATGAGAGATCATTTTTGGTCGTCACGAGCCCAACAATGTTAACAATGTCGAGTTGTCTATTTTAGCGGGTCACCTGAACATTGACTGCGGTAACCCCTTTGTTCTTAACATTTCCTAGACTACTCAACATTTTAACATTGTCGGGCAGAAGGCGACGGGCACGATTGCTTGTGGGGGGTTGGTGACTCGCATCGCCCGCAGCCTTTTTCCCAACTTTTCCAGTGGCCTTCAATTTTTAGATAGCGATAATGTCATTTATATTCCTGCCATGATTGCTTTGCATTGCTTAGCAAAAGACCAACGGGCGTGGAAGATTGGCAGTTCCATGTCCGTGACTTTACCTAACCTACCCCGTCTTTTACCCTTGACTACTGTGTCGGGTAGGTTACCACCACCTCTTCCTTCCTACCCCTTAGACCTTACCCCCGCTTCTAAAAAGCGAAAGAGGCCTCCCACTACTGTTAAGGATGCCGGTGAGGGGTCTACACAGACACATGCTAGGCAGACGTCCACGCCCACGCCTATCCCTACCCCTACACCTACACCCTCTATCCCTCAGCCGACTTTACCTACTAATTTTGTTGCTCCTCCTATTTTCGAGGCTCCTGAGGTCATGGACCAAGGGCGACGTGATGCGCTTTTATTGGAGATGTGCAGGAGAGTGGCTCGTATAGAGCGGGATCAGGCACTTGCCTTATTCAATCTATACGAGTACCACATGATGAGAGGATGTCCTATCCCAGCTGACTGGCCACACCCTTCTTTCTACCGGTACCCGCTGGAGGGGTAACCAAAGCCAGTGAGAGAGTAGGACATAGCTGAGAGGGAGGAGCGGTACAGAGTTGAGCTTGCTGCAGGAGGTCGTCAGAGGAGGAGAGGAGAGGAGGAGGAGGACCCCACCTACGAGGTGGTTGACGAGGAGGCTGGCGAGTAGCTACTGGTCTACTCACTTCCCCAGTTTTCTGACGTGTTTGGGGAAGTTCATATATAGTGTGAGTATTTCTTGCTTTTTATTTTTTTCATCTCCATTTTATTTATTTCATTTGTTTATATATTGGTTGTATTTTTCACGTCCCCCATTTATTCTGCTGGTGTATGCTGGAGGACAACGAGGGCATTGTCCGTTTTGGTTTGGGGAGGGTAATGAATCCTTTGAGTCTGCATTTGCAGTTGTTTTGCATTCACGTTTATTGCATTTCTGCTTGCATTGTATTTTATTATGAAAAAATCAAAAAAAATTCGAAAAATTCGAAAAATCCAAATATATTTCACGTTTATTTTTGCATATAGGTTGAGTCGGAAGGGTCAATTTCAATGATGAAATTGCACTACATTTAGTCATTTCACTTATGCCTTGTAACAAATTGATATCTTATTAGCTTTGTCATTTGCATATCTACGAGTTAATGTTAAATTCAGCTGAACAAATAGACTTGACCTGATAATTTTGGCAAACTACTTATAATTTCTAAGTTTTAGAGCCTTAATAACTGGTGTCATTTATGACTAGTTCATGTAGGATTGTAAGTAGTATACTCCCTGCATAGCATATTTCATTAATTTGCATATATATGAAATTCAATTGGTTTTGCCTACATACATTCGGGTTAGTGGTTGGTGTCACAAGCAGGGAGGTGCTTACATTCCCTTTCTTTCGTTTTTACCCATTAAACTCCACATTTAGCCAAATTTGCCTTTTCACCCTTTACTACATCCAAATTTAGCCTGCCCTGTCAAGCTAGTTTAGTTTATGTTTTTGCGGTATATAATTTATTGTTCCAAGTTTGGTTTGTATTGTATTATCGGGAGTTGGTAATTTATGAACAAGAAGGAGGATGAGTGGAAAAAAGAGAAGTTGAAAAAGAATTCGGAAAAAAAGAAAAAAAAAGAAAATGAAAAAACCGTGGAGAAGAAAAAAAAAAGAGAAAAAGAAAAAAAAAGGTTTGATTGTTGACGGTTTTTCCTCCTATGCATTATTTTCATCCTATGAGGAGTATTTATATGGTTAGTGAGTTTGTGTGCCGAAATAAGGGGCGCTTGTGCTTATTTATAATGATTAAGAATCGGATATTGTTTAGTTGATTTTGATTAGGTTGCTAGCTTGACTATTAACCTCACATTTCCAAGAATATTTTGCCTTTTCTTACCCATCGCTTCACTTTCCCATAATTTTGTAAGCCCTCGGCTTTGACGGACCTTGTTTGGTTGGAATGTATGTGTACGGTAGTTAGAATTGTCTATCATATTAGTTGCGTGCATGTCTGTGTGGGTCATAGTTTAGGTGAGCAACTATTTTTCATGTTTTCTTACATTCATATGCTTACCCTTTGCTTCATGAGAGAAGAGTGACCCGTGAGAGTCCATTTTTAAAGGTCTTGCAAGGTCGACAGTTCAGCTCTATTACAAACATCTTACAACTCGTTTGTACTTGGCTGTTTGGCTATAAGTGTCAGTTTGTTTGCATTAAACCGATTTAAGTGGACAACTTGTAGCTAGCTATGAGTTTTCTGTTTCGTTTAGTTTGCATATAGGTTACTCGAGGACGAGTAAAGGTTTGTTTTGCGGAGGTTTGATACGTGCATTTTATATAGTCTATTTGAGCCTTCTTTGCACGTATTTCTATGTAATTTACGTAGTGTTGTGCTACAAATGTCCCCCGAATAGTCTACTTTGATTTGCTTTGCTTTATTTGTAGGAACTGACCCAAAAGTAGCGGAATCATGCCTTTTTTCAATCCCTTAGGATGCATTTATGGATATGGAAGAATTGGAGCGGAATTATATTGCCTCGGGAAGCGTGAAGTGGTGTCGTAAACTATATCAACAATGCACGGAGCAGGTTCAGTAGTAAAGGACTTAATCGAAGGCTTTTGTTAGCCTTTCTGTTCGATCGAGTGCTATTGGCAGCAGAGAAGTCCTCGATCGAGACGCTGTTGTTCTCGATCGAGAGGTGGCATTTTGAGGTTCCTCGATCGAATATGTTAACTGTTCGATCGAGAGGTTTTGCTGGAAGATTACTCGATCGAGAGCTTTCAATATACTCGATTGAGTACTTTATGTCTGACATTATATTTTTATCGCGAAAACTTATTTACTTTGTTAATTACATGTTTAATAAAATATCTGCCCTATATAAAGGGTGACGTAATTAGGTTTAAACACACTTGATAATCGGATACTTTACTCCTAGTTACTCAGTAGAAAATTTTCCTCTTTCGACGTTGCTTTTGTTCTGTCTTGCCAGATCTAAAACTTTGTAATACTCTTTACTCTTTCTAATCAATTTAATTCTTGTTTTGCATACTTGTTTCCTCTCTATAATTTCTTATTTTATTAGTATTATTAATTAATGCGATTCATCCTTATTAATCTTTATATCATGCCTTTTGTTATTTCATTAATCGTTGTTATTGTTTTATTCATCGCCATGAGTAGCTAATTCCTTTTGTGCTAGGATTAGGGGAGCCATGGTAGTGAAACAATGATGTTATAATTAGTTTAGACGGTTTTGATTGTGAGAACTGACTCATAGCAATTTAATTGTAATCGTTTAGTTGAGTGCACGCTTCTAAACTAGTTAATCCGGTTAAATTTAGACCTAGATCGAGAGATTGGAATGAACAGACCTCTTATGAACAGTAGACTACACTAATGAGGGTGAAAGCTAAGTTAGTAGTATTTTAGGGCGGATAGCGGACCGAGAGGACCTTTCCTTTACTCTTCTCACATCAGACCGACTGATCTCATTATGACATAGTTGGCTAATTATCGTGGTGAACCGACTTCCTAGCATTTCTCTCTTTCATTGATCACATCTTGTTTCATTTTTACTGTTTCCATGGTTTTCTCTCTTTGCTTTACATTTAAGTTATTAGTTTAGAAAACAAATCAAACACCCCCAATCTGTTACCATGACGGACTAGAATAACAAGTATATATAATAGCCTCCCTATGGAGTAAGATACCCGACTTACCTCTACTATATTAGTTGAGCCGGTTGGTTTATTTATGATAGGGTTGCGACAGCCGTGTCAAGAGGAAAGAGGAAAACTTTGTCTGATTATTGTTCTTCCCAAGTAATGGACTGATGGGATAATCTCTATATCCTCTGTACTATCTATCAAAACCAACTTAATTTTTTTCTTGACAGACTTCTTCATCCACCTTCTATCTACTACTATTCTTCTCCCTAAAGCTGCGTTTCTTTATTCAACGCTCAAAATTCAGCTATAATTCTTTCTAAAACTTGCAAATCATCGGAGCCATGCAGATAATAGATGGCATCAATGGTATTTCTTCATTTTATTTATTGTTTTCAGTCACCGTTTTCATATTTTCAGTTGAATGTATCTTATCATTACTTTTGAAAGAATAATTCACACTTACACTTTTGAAATTTGATGCTGAGTTTTAAATGAAGATTAGATTTCAGTTTTAAGTATCGAGTTTTAATATGAAAATGAATTTTGATTGTTCTAGTTTTCAACGTATTGGACTATACAAGTTTCAATTCTGATAACATTTACACTTACGTTGGACATTTATACTTTCAGACCATCACATTTACACTATCCTTATCTTAACATTTACATTTACACTGGCACTTGCATTTGATTTATAGTTTACATTCACCATTTTCATATGAAGATTGTACAAATAATATTACTGTTGCTTTTTTGAAATTTGATGCTGAGTTTTAAATGAAAATTAGATTTAAGTTTTGAGTATCGAGTTTTGATATGAAAATGAATTTTGATTGTTCTAGTTTTCAACGTATTGGACTATACAAGTTTCAATTCCGACAATATTTACACTTACGTTGGATATTTACACTTTCAGACCATCACATTTACACTGTCCTTATCTTAACATTTACATTTACACTGGCAGTTGCATTTGATTTATAGTTTATATTTACCATTTTCATATGAAGATTGTACAAATAATATCACTGTTGCTTTTTTGAAATTGCTCCAGTTTTGATTGTTCCAGTTTTCACTTATGATTATTTTTCATGATCAAAATTGTACGTATTAGACTATGTAAATTAAAGCCCATCACAATCAAAATTCAAATGTGACATCATTTACACTTACATTGTTAATGAAATATTTAAAAAATTGATAATTGCTCATTTACACTTCACAATTATTGACATTTACACTGATATTGCTCATTTATACTTTTAGAACATCACACTTACACTTCAGTTCTGATGACATTTACACTTATACTTTTGGACGTTTACATTTACACTTACACTGGGACAATTTGGACATTTAAACATCCACGATCACACTTACACATCATATCTGGAACATTTACACTTGCATTTGACATTTACACTTTAATTCCCTTTACATTTACACTTACATTTACACTTGCTTCTCTTTACATTTACACTCTAAAATAAATGAATTGTTTAAAACATTCACACTTATACTTCATATCTGATGACATTTACAATTACACTTCATATCTATTATATTTACACTTCATTTTTTACATTTACACTCTATGAACTGTATTGACAAGTCCTATTTACAGACTCACGTAACAAAAATGGAGTGCAGCCTGACAGGCAGGAATTGTGCTGGGAGGTTGAAAAGAGGTTTACATCGTAGATCGGGTAGGAGTTTGGGGGGATTGAGGACACGGTAACATTTTATAAGATATACACCATTGCTTGTGGGTTTGATGAGTGTAGGTACACAACTAAAAAGTGGCATGGCGGAGAGATCAAGTCAAAGCTTGTTGTTTGCAATCGAGAAGGTTTCACTCACAAGGCGCCAAGTAAAGATCAGAGTGACGGACTAGTTGGAGAGAATTCACAGAGGAGATTCAGAGTCACTAGAGTGGGATGTAAAGCAAGGATAAGACTATATATGAAGAATGGTGTTCTATTAATTGACCGATTCCACGAGGGTCACAATCACGAGCTTATCTCACTTAAGGACAGAGAGTGCCAGAAATTATCGCGCAACATAACAGATTATCACAAGATGATAATCGTTTCGAACTCAAGGGTTAGTAATATATCATCACTGTCAATACTAATTCAATAAATCCATTCACGTTATATATGTCATATCTGATATTAATTGACAGCTTAAGATAGGAGCAACAAAGACCTACAAAATCTGCATAGAACTGGTGAATGGATTCGAAAACATTGGAGAAAGCTTAAATGATTTTAAAAACTTCTATAGGGATGTTAAATGTTTCATTCATGAACGTGATGGTCAGTTGTTCGTAGAACATTTTAAGGAAATGACTGAAACAAGAATATGTTTCTACTTTAACTACGAACTTGACGATGATGTCAGCCTACGTAGGGCTATATGGGCGGACAGTACTACCCGAGAGAACTACAAGATATTTGGTGATGCGGTGTCATTTGACCTAACTTAATCCACAAATAAGTATTCTATGGTTTTCACACCGTTCACCGGTGTGGATCACCATAAACGATCAGTGATGTTCTGTAGGGCTCTAATTACAAGGGAAGATTATGAGTCATTTAATTGGATTTTCAGCCGGTTTTTACATGCAATGGGGGGGAAGGAACCCGAGTACATAATTACAGATCAGTACCCAGGTATTATTAAATATGTCCCTCTTGTTTTCAAGACAGCACGTCATCGGTTTTGTATGTGGAATATAATGAACAAAGTGCCAGTAAGTTTGGTGTCTCTAGGAGTGATTATTCTGACTTCATGGGGAAACTTAATGACATTATATGGGACGAGAAGCTTGAAGCAGCAGAATTCGATGCTATCTGGAAGAAAATTATTGAAGAGCATGGTCTTGGTACCAATGATTGGTTTGCGGACACGTATGCTATAAGGGGACAGTGGGTGATGGCACATTGCAAAGACTTGAAGATGGCATCTGTTATGAGGACGACTCAAAGATCAGAGAGCGAAAATAGCTTTTTTAAGAGGTTTGAGCATAAGTCAGGAACATTGGTTGAGTTTTGGATGCGTTTTTAGAGCGCTATGGACCAACAAAGTCATACATGGTGAGCCGAAGTCGTATGCTCCCAAATATAGTATTTATAACACTTAAAACCTCTAACTAAATGATAGTATATGGTAATAAGGATCGATCCACATAGAAGGCGATGTAATTTATGTGAATTAAAGTATAGAAAACAGGTAACCAAAATGGGGGGATTTTAAACGATTGAGTAACTAAACAAGAGATTAAATAAACAGTTGAATGAAGAATAATAAATGTGAATTCAGATGGTTTAAACGGTCTCGGGGTAAGAATTTCCACAAACTGATTATTAAATTGATCCTAGACTAACAACTTCCGATTGATTCTTGAGCAAACTATCGTGGGATCAATTTCCCAATTCCTTTGTAATATTATTTGACTCGAAACGCGATAATCAAATAACCTAATTATCAAACAACCTAATACACGCGATTAAGTTTAATTTAATAACATCATGAACGAATAAGGAATGATAGAAGTGACGACCAATAAAACACGCGATTATTAGTTCGAATCACAAGTTAATTCTCTCTTTAAACTAGATATGATGAAACACATCCAATACAAAGGGTAAAGATTGTTACTTTATCTAGCGAGGTTGAACAATTACGGATTCATTCACTAGAATAACAATAGATTGATAATTGTGAAGATTAATTAGCTACTTTAATCTAAACATTCAACGACCATAAAATTAAAACAAAGAATTAACAATACTCAAGAGATAAAAGGAAGATGAATAATAGTCTCACAATTTGAATAAATCAGATGCTTCAAATATTAATCCGAGATGGAAGGATTAGTTGCTCAAGTATTTCTTCCTAGCAAAATACTTAGGGTTCTTCTCTCCAAAATAATACGTAACCATCAATGATAGAGTCTAACCAAGTACTTAACCTAATAATAATTATTCCTAAAAATAATAATAATCATAATTCGTAGCTGAAAGTTGGAAACAAAAGAAATAAAACACGTATAGATCTGTGACACGGGCGACCCCTCCTATCCCCGCGACCCACGCCTCCTCCCGCGACCCGCGCCTGGACCCGCGAACCGCGCCAAGTCCTGTAAAAAGGCATGCTGCTTTTTCCCCTTCTTCCGTCTTTCTTTGCTTGACAATGGGCTTTCCTCCTTGCTTGATTAATTCACCTGATGGGCCATAAGGGACAAAACCATATGCAAAAGATCCATCCATACAACATACTCCAATCCAAATAATACCCAAAACTTCTTTGATCCATAATCTCTTCTAATTATCCCAATATAGTACCAACAACTTAATAAGAGTATTAATGCAATTATTCCTCTAACAACCAATTTATACCATAATTATTCGCATAATTCACGACTCTTAAGCCCGTGCTAAGTACGGCATATCAAAATTCCCCACGCTTAGACCTTTGCTCGTCCCCGAGCAAAACTCGGAAACAAACAATAGACATACCCAAGGTCCTACAAGAGAAGCATGGAAGAAATCCGAACAGAAATAACCACACATTATCTCTCACTCGCCCTCCTTATATCATCCCTCTAACATAATGACAAAGGTAAGGTCAACAAAGCTCCAGAATCCCAGCACAACACGGCTCACACCGTCACCAACAAGCTTCACTTGGCAAGTACATATGTCTACGCCCCTTATTTCTCCGACCTAGACAATAACAAAATTTCTCATGGCCACAAAAATGATCATGTCAACTCAAAAACCAAGCAAACATGTCTCAACAACATATTAACCACATGCCATGAAAAATTTCCTAGACGCCTCTACTCCTTAGCTAGCACACTACCAACAACCGCATCAGCAAGGTGCACCCAACAACAACGCACCGCGGTTCTCCTCACCATAGCCACTAGTCCTACCCAAACACCCTTCTTTAGCACGCTTCTTATGACACCACATCAAAAATGGAAGAACTTAGTGTTTTTTTTTTGTTTTCCTATTTCTCTCATTTTGCCTAGAGCACCCGCCCTTGCGGGTTTTCACTCTAGCTATTTCCTCACTCTAACTCTCGTGGCACGCTTCTCAATTTTTCATTTTGCCCGGAGCGCCCTTTCGGGTTTTCACTCCATCCTCGGCCACTTTTCCCATTTTTGCCTAGGCGCCCTTTCGGGTTTTCACCTAGGCGGGTATTTCTCTTTTTTTTTCTTTTTCTTTTCTTTCTTTTTTTTTTCAGTTTTTTTTTCCTTTTTTTTTTTTTTTTGAAAGATGATGATGAAAGAAAGTATGTAACAACAATTACAAGTAAAACGATATACAATGAGTGTAACTCTCTTCCCCACGCTTGAACGACACTTTGTCCTCAAATGTGTGAAAATAAGATAAAACAAAAAGAAGGAAAGGGAGCACCTCATAAGCTCAAGAAGGGGAAGAGGACATAGCGCCACGTGAGTGAGCCTCACGTGCCGTTTTCCTAGCCAACCGGACCTCCTTCCTAGCAGCTAGCTCAACATAGAATTCCAAAGAAGGCTCCACGTACTCTCCCGGGTACCTCTTCAAGTAAAACTGGTTCACACACCTGTTCATCTCAGCACAAAGAAGAGAATTATCTAAGCTCTCTTCTTGCATATCCTCCATCTTCTCCCTCCACTCACCCCACTTCTTGAAATCTGATGAACTAGATGGACCGGCCGCCTAAATAGGAGAAGACACAAATGGTGACACTCGTGGTAAAGCTCGCCCAGAATCTCCGAGCTCTACATCATGTGGAATGAAGAAATGGGCCGGAGTGGGTCCTAACGGCAGTGGCCGACCCTCTCCGCCTCTAGGTAACCGCAAGTAATAACGATGATCAGTGCCATGGGTCAATAAATACCCCGCAAAATGAGCCACCCACACTACCATTTCACAGCTCTTCATCAACTCCAGACTAACCGAGGTTTCTCCTACAACCACATCTTCAGGATCCTCAATTTCAAAGTGACGAGCAAGTAAGGTAACCATGCCCCCCAATGGAATATTTCCAGAAGCAGCCTTTTGGTGTTTCTCACACCCGGACAGAAAAATCTCCAGCCAATCTGGGTGGCTGTGACTCTCGGGCATCATTGCCCACAAATATTTCAAATCAGCTTGGGGAAGATGTGTTGGTTCACCCTTACATAAGAAGGTAGAAGTCAAAACTCTATGAATATAACGAAGGGTCGGATGGGGAATATCAGTATTTTCCTCACCCGCAGGACGGAATCCTGCTCCCCCCGTAATAGCCTTCCAAAAAACCTCTTGCTCTAGTGGGCTCAACTTTTGACACTCTCCATCTCCTTTCTCATCAATACCAAAAATCTCCCTCAACTCCTCATAATTCAATTCCCTCTCCTCGCCATCAAGATGAAAGGTGATCCTAGGTAGGTCATCATCTCTATGTATTTCAAAGTGGAGAGGAATTCTAAGGTAAACCTCCGGAAAGTGGGCACTTTGAGGTCACAGAAAGCTCCCAAACCAACCCGACCAAGCAACTCCTCCACTGCATCTTCAATCCCAAGAAATTCAGTGGCAAAGGGATCGACAAAATTAGTAGCCATAATAACACTATCATACAAAATTCTCCACACTTTCTTATGCTCAGCACTTAACTCCCAGCAAAGGATGGACTGAAAGTCAGCAGTAAGATGGACAAAAATTTCAGCAAAAAACCGACAGAACTGTTAACAAAAGACCAACTTAACATTCATCAAGAGACATAAATTTCAGCAAAGGTCAAATTAAATTTCAGCAACAATCCACCTTTATTTCTGTAATAATGACAGACGAAATTTTCAGCGATAAGACGGACAAAACTTCAGCACGAAGACCGATTCAAACGTCAACAAAAGACCATCTTACTTTCAGCAAAACGAAACCAACTTAATTTCAGTAAGTATCCAACTTATATTTCAGCAATTAATGTCTAGCAAATAGAGCGACACAAACTCCGGTAAAGATATCGACGCAAATTTGTAGCACTAAACCAACCAATTTCAGCAATAAACTACCTGCCCTCTACACGATGCGCTACTTCAGCAATTCACCAACAAAATCCTCCAATACCCATAACAATTCAACAACGAGAGCAGCAATAACCCACCAATATACACACTTTCTAAAGAGTAAACTAGATTAATTCAAGTTAACTCAAAGAAAAGAAAGGGTGAAATTTCGAACAAACATTGGAAAGAAAGACTGGAAATTGTTGAGACGATCTCTAAACCAGACCCGAAGAACACTATACCGAACCAATTAACCCAAAAAATCGCCCCTTACTGCGTTTTTTTTTTTGTTTGCAATTAACCCCAATTTCTAGGGTTTGCAGTGGAATCGCGTTTTGTGTAATTGGAGCAGCAATGAGGGGTGTTTTTGGGGACGAATTTTTGATGTGTATGAAAGGAGAGTATGAGATAAGAATAACAAAGGTGAATTAGGGAGTAGACGGAGCAATAACGGTGAGGGAATTTGTGAAAGGTGAATGACGATGAAGGAAGAATTTTTGATGTAAACTTTTTTGATTTTTTTTCTTTTTTTTTTTAGGGTAGAATAAGGAAACGGGCGGGTCGCCTCTAGGACCACGGGCCGCAGCTCGGTCTGACTTTTTCCTTATATCGTCTTTTTTTTTGTTTTTTTTTTTGGAATAGACGGGATAGCATTTTCCGACTTGAGACAAAAACACACAATTAGTATAGAAAATGATTAAAAATGATTGAAATAAATTAACTTGAAATCGAAAGAAAAACTAATAAACATAAATAAAACCCGGGTTGCCTCCCGTAAGCGCTGTGGTTATAGTCGTTTGCTCGACTTAGGGGCGAGATTTAGTATTCATAAATAGGCTCGTAGAGAGTCAAACTCTCCACCGTCTCAACTTGGAACCCCTCGTAGTAAGGCTTTAATCGTTTACCATTTACTTTCAAAACTTTTTTAGTAGCCAAACTAAGTATCTCAATAGCTCCATGAAATGCTACATCCGTAATTACATACGGTCCAACCCAACGCGACCTTAATTTACCGGGAAATAGCTTAAAACGGGATTGAAAAAGGAGTACTTTTTGACCAATAGTGAACTCCTTTCTAGATATCATCTTGTCATGCAATAATCTCGTCTTTTCCTTGTAAATAGCCGCGTTCTCATATGAGTCATTTCGTATTTCCTCAAGCTCTTGTAACTCCAATTTTCGACTTTCACCCGCTCCTATCATGCTTGTATTAAAACTCTTCACTGCCCAAAAAGCTCGATGCTCCAACTCCACTGGTAAATGACACGGTTTACCAAACACTAATCGGTAAGGAGACATACCTATGGGCGTCTTATAAGTAGTACGGTATGCCCACAACGCATCTTCCAAGCGTTGACTCCAATCCTTACGATTAGGATTTACCGTCTTCTCTAAAATAGATTTAACCTCTCTATTAGACACCTCTGCTTGGCCGTTAGTCTGCGGGTGATAGGCCGCTGAAACCTTGTGGGTAACATGATACTTCTTCAGTAAAGCACCAACTGTTCTATTGCAAAAATGCGTCCGACGATCACTGATTATAGCTCTCGGAAATCCAAACCTAACCAATATGAAAGACTTGATAAAATATGCAACCACTTTAGAATCATCAGTCTTAGTGACTATTGCCTCTACCCACTTCGATACATAATCAACAGCAAGTAATATGTAAATAAAACCAGAAGAGTTAGAGAACGGTCCCATGAAATCAATCCCCCATACATCGAAAATTTCACAATATATAATGGGAGTTTGAGGCATTTCATTGCGTTGGGATATATTCCCCAAGTACTCTTTGACAGTTGTCACAAGACTTACAAAACCCATGGGCATCTCGAAACAGGTGTGGCCAGTAAAAACCACAATCGATTACCTTCTTTGGTGTTCTCTTCGCCCCAAAGTGGCCACCACATGCATGAGAATGACAAAAAGTGAGAATAGAAGTCATCTCACTCTCCGAAACACACCGTCTAGTAATCTGATCAGAGCACTGCTTCCATAAATATGGGTCATCCCACACATAGTATTTCGCGTCACTGCGAATCTTATCTTTCTGAGCTTTAGAAAACCAAGCAGGAAACTTGTTAGAGACCAAATAGTTAACAATATTAGCATACCAAGGTTCGATAGTACGTAAAGCAAATAAAGTTTCATCAGGAAAAACTCCCTTTACCACCTCTAAACCTTGGTCATGGTCATCATTCCTTACCAACCGGCTCAAGTGGTCAGCAACCACGTTCTCTGCACCTTTATTATCTCTCACCTCAATGTCGAACTCACTTAGGAGGAGAATCCAGCGTATTAACCTCGGCTTGGATTCCTTCTTCACCATCAAGTGGCGAAGTGCAGTGTGATCTGTATAAATAACAACTTTAGTACTAAGAAAGTAAGAACGAAATTTTTCTAAAGCAAACACAACAGCCAACATCTCTTTCTCAGTAGTAGAGTAGTTGCGTTGTGCATCATTAAGGGTCATAGATTCATAATGAATAACATGGGAAGCTCTCCCATTCTTTTGACCCAGGTCCGCTCCAAGAGCATAATCGCTTGCATCACACATGATCTTAAAAGGGAGAGACCAATTAGGGGCCTGAATAATCGGAGCAGTTGTAAGACGGGTTTTCAGCTGATCAAATGTCGTCTTACAAGCCTCATCAAACACAAAGTCCACCTCCTTTTGCAGCAATTTGCACAATGGTTGTGCAATCTTCGAAAAATCCTTAATAAACCTTCTGTAAAAACCTGCATGTCTAAGAAAGGAACGAACTTCGCGCACATTAGTAGGATAAGGTAAACACTTAATTGTATCAAATTTAGCTTTATCTACCTCAATCCCCGTACCCGACACAACATGTCCCAAAACTATACCCTGCTCAACCATGAAATGACACTTCTGAGAATTAAGCACAAGGTTAGTTTCAATACAACGCTTCAAAACAAGTGATAAATGATTTAAACATGCATCAAAAGAGTCACCATGCACAGTAAAATCATCCATAAATACCTCAATGAAATTTTCCACATACTCAGAGAAAATACTAATCATACAACGCTGAAATTTTGCGGGTGTATTACACAACCCAAATGGCATGCGTCGATACGCGAATGTGCCAAAAGGGCATGTAAAAGTAGTCTTCTCCTGATCCTCAGGAGCAATAGCTATCTGAAAATAACCTGAATATCCATCCAAAAAGCAGTAGTAGGCCTTTCCAGCGAGTCTCTCTAACATATGATCAATACACACCCTCCACCCATTATGGACTCTAGTAGGTACTAAATCCCCATCTTTATTCTCTACAACAGTGACTCCACTTTTCTTAGGGACAACCTGAGTGGGGCTAACCCACTTGCTATCAGAAATAGGATAAATGATACCTACCTGGAGAAGTTTCAATACCTCCTTTTTCACAATATCCATCATAGGAGGATTCAACCGCCGTTGCGGTTGGCTTAACGGTTTTGCCTTATCCTCCAATAGAATCCGATGCATATAAGTTGATGGACTTATGCCTTTGATATCAGTAATCGTCCAACCTATTGCTTGTTTGTGCTCCTTCAACACTTCAACCAACCTCTCTTCTTGTTCCTCGGTGAGTTTACTAGAGATGATTACAGGCAATGTATCTACCTCACCAAGAAACACATACTTCAAATGATCAGGGAGTGGTTTCAATTCTACAACGAGTGCCTGCAAAATAGATGGTAACAAGGTTTCACTAGGCACGGTTAGTTTTAAAGGAGGTGGCTCTGTGTGCATGAATGACACCGCCGTCAACTCAGTAGATCTTTCCTGCAGGTTAGTAGGCAATAAATCATAAAAATCAGCTTCTACTATACCCTTCTCAATCACAACCTGGTACTCATCTGGATTGTCAAAATCAAAGGTATCCTGCACTAATGGCTCAAACGTATCAATAAGACATAAAGAATGCTCATCAGTGGGGAATTTCATAGCATCAAAAATATTATACTCCACCACTTGACCATCAAACTCCATAGTAAGAGAACCGCTAAAAACATCAATCTTACTTTTTGCAGTTTTCATAAATGGTCTCCCAAACAGTATAGGGGCAGCATGTCTATCGTTCTCCATATCTAGCGCATAAAAGTCCGCAGGGAAAATCAATTTATCAACCATAACTAATACATCCTCAACTATTCCCGTTGGATAAACATTGGACCGATCCGCCAATTGAATGACAACATTTGTTTTACTCATAGGTCCATGTTTTAATGACTGATAAATGGAATGGGGAATCACATTAATAGAGGCACCCAAATCTAACATAGCATTATGAATTTTGGTGTCTCCAATAGTCCAAGGTATTGTGAACATTCCCGGGTCTCCACACTTAGTGGGCAATTTTTGTTGAAACATTGCCGAGACATGTTCACTTACCTTCACCTTTTTTACTCCCTTAAGCCTATTTTTCCTCTTTATAGTAAAAAGTTCTTTTAAAAACTTTGCATATCGAGGGACACTTTTAAGCAACTCTAGAAGGGGAATATTTACCTCACATTTATGAAAGGTTTCGTAAACATCGTTGTCATTGTCCTTCTTGCAAGTATCCTTCAATGCTTCGGGAAATGGTGGTGTGGGCTCATAAATCTGGACCGGCGGATCCTTAGCAATCAAACTAGGCACCACAATATCTTCCTCAATCACCTGTGAACTCCCTTCTTCTATCACAATCTCCTCTTCCTCCTGGATTGCAACTTCTTTAGATTTAGCTTTAGGCTTCTCTACTTCTACCAATTGCATGCCTTACATTTCTCAAGGACACTGCACTCACATTCTTCATCGGATTCTCTACCGTTTGAGATGGTAGAGCACCTGACTGTTTAGCTTCCACCCGATTGACAGCAGTAGCTAGTTGACTCACCTGGTTTTCAAGATTCTTAAAATTTTGCTTATTATCTGCTCTATCTTGAGTAACACTGAGAGTAAGAGCCCGAATCATATCCTAGCTCGGGGGTGCTTGCTCAGCTTCTTGTTGAGGTACTTGTTGATTAAATTGTTGTCCTTGTGGTCTTTGGAGAAACTGGCCTCTAGGAGGGCCAGACGTAGGACCGGCTTGAGAATTTCCCCAACGGAAGTTAGGGTGAGCCTTCCATCCTTCATTATAGGGTGAGCCTTCCATCCTTCATTATAGGTCTTGGAATATGGATCCCATTTCCTGTTATTTGTAGTACTCTCCCAAACACCATTCACCTCTTCTTGGCCACTCTCTCGCAAGTAAGGGCACAAATCATTAGGGTGACCCTCAGTAGCGCATATGCCACAAACAGTGGCCATTTGTCTCCCAGATAACATGTCACGGAGAGTGGAAACAATATTATCAACCTTTTCCTCTAAACCAGGACTAACACCCATAGCATTTACTCCTCTTTGTGATGGTTTCCTCTCAAACTGTCTAGTCTAAGCTAGCTCTGAAATAACCTCCCAAGCCTCATCTGGATTTTTATTGGCTATATTTCCTCCACAAGCAGAGTGAATCATGCGTCGGTCATCTTGGTTCAGTCCACCACAAAAATACATAATGAGATCCTGATCAGAGTAACCATGGTAAGGGCAACTAGCACAGAGCTTCTTAAATTTCTCAAGATACTCATACATAGTTTCCCCGTCTTGTTGTTCAACATTACTGATGGCTCTTTTCAGTTGAGATGATCGAGAAGGAGGAAAATATTTCTCCAAGAATGCCTTCTTCATACCTACCCAAGTAGTGATACTTCTCGGTGGTAGATAGTTTAACCAGTCTCTCGCATTGTCCTTCAAGGTGAAAAGAAATGCTCTCAATTTCAACTGCTCGTCAGTAATAGCAGGTGGCTTCATACCAGTGCACACAATATGAAAGTCTGAAAGATGCTTATTTGGATCCTCAATACTCATCCCACTGAAACTTGGTAATTGGTGTATCAAACCAGATTTCAGTTTAAAAGTAACCCATCATCCAATGCTGGAAAAGTGATGCACAATGGTTAAACGTTATGATTTGGAGCTGTGAGCTCCCTTAATGTTCGAGTCTCTCTAGCCATATTCTCAGTAGTAACGGGAATTTCCGCAGTATCTGAATCAGAGTGTATATCCTTCTCAGAATCTAGATGCTCAAAAACAACTAACGAACCTTCTCCAATTTGCCTTAACCTGAAAAGTGTGCGTTCAATCTCTGAGTCGTAAGGCTCGAGTGGTTGGTCAGAAGAACGAGTATTAGGCATAAACTACAACAATATGGATATTCCTAATCCGGTCTCTCTCAAACGGCAGCAAGAGCAGCTCTAGTTTTGCCTCATCCCAACTATGCCCATCAATCGCCAACAACTCCGACACTTTCGCCATATGTCCCTCCCGAAAACATGGTGACAGAACACGCCCTGTCTGATTTCTTGAAATCAAGCATCACGCCATTTATATGTACTCATGCCATCCCCTATTCGCCGGCGCTGCCCTTTCTCCAGCGCCTCTCGCGCTCCCAAAATGTCACGCCAAGTATAGCTCGGATTGTGACCCAACCCTGCATCAAGAAACTCACCCCCATGATATTATTTCCCACGCATAACCCGTGCCCACAAATACTCTAGAGGGGTGAGAAAACGCCAAGCCTGTTTTCCAATAAGCGCTTCATTCATAATATTAAAATCACGCAACCTCATACCACCCATAGCCTTCGGCGTTCACAACCTCTTCCACGCCACCCATGTAATTCTCCTCCTACCGTCCTTATGCCCCCACCAAAATCTCGACACCATCACCGTAACCTCGTCACAAAAGCTAGTCAGAAGTGTGAAAATACTCATAACTTAGGCAGGGAGAGAATTGACAACTGCCTTCATGAGAACCTTCCTACCAGTCTTAGACAAAGTCTTCCTACGCCACCCTTACAATCGTTTATTAAGCTTGTTACGAATGATATTAGTAATCGGTTACTTAGACCTACCCACCACTGTAGGCAAGCCTAAATAACTCTCCTGCTCTTCCACCTTCCCAACCCCCAGCCGCCCAGCAATACACACCCTCCTCTCCTTGGACACCCCTATGCTAAAAGACATCGCCGTCTTCTCAAGACTCACTAGCTGCCCCAACGCATTCTCATAACAACGGAGAATAATAGTCACATGATCACCTTCCTCCTCACTTGCTTTCAAAAAATATATACTATCGTCTGCAAGCAGCAAAAGAGAAATCGTCGGAGCATTAGGTGAAATCCTCAGGCCATGAAGCGAAAGGTCTTCAACAGATCTCCACATCAGATTGGACAACACCTCCGCACATAAAATAAATAAGTATGGAGATAGCGATTCTCCTTTCCGATATCCCCGAGTGTAACACCCTCATTTACCAAGAAGTTGTTAACAAGAACTTCCCAAGAAAATAAGGGCGTTACCATCTCGGATGCCCGAGGTAGTTCATATCAGATAGAAAATGAAATAACAATTACAACTTTACAATATAATATTTTAAAAGCTGATACAAGACTAAACCTGAAGTAACTATCTACAATGTCATATATAATTAAACTAAAGCTATGACTATCTGAACTAAGCGAAACCTGTGGTGACTCGCTCCCTCCAAGGCCCCAGACAAAGCTCCTCGTAACCATCAACACCTGATAAGACTAATACCTACTTACCATTTACCGGCAATATCAAATGGATCACCGTAGACACATAAGAGAAAACAAAGAACACACAAACACCGACCTCCACCAACTCCAACCTCCGTAGTAACCAATGGCTCTCATCGCAACGAGTAGCCAGGTTTCCATCGCAAGAGGTAACCCACCCCTGCCGATGCCAAATCGCAGCCCTGGATATCTAAATCCCCGCTCATTGCAACGAGCGAACCAAAGCTCATTAATGTGCACATCCCCTTTGCGACGGGAGTCACAAGGGGCGAAACAAGGGGTGACACCATCTCCCGAAATGGCTCAGAATATCCAATCCAATACATCAACAACAACAAACACAATAATATAATCTAAATGACAAACAACTACAACCATTCAATCAAACAGAAACTATAATGAGTAGGGAAACCCTATCTCTAGGGAATCTACACGCAAGTACCAACAATCTTACAAACGTATACAGGACATCACCATCGTCACCTACAACCAATGGTATAATTCTATCACGACTAACTATTATCATAACAAAAACAGAAGATGAGGATAACGACTTACCTTTTTAAATAGAACGACGACGAAAACTGTTTCCTGGCTTGGTAATCCCGCTCCCACGTTGGTCTTCTAAATGGAGGATTTAAATGTAACAAGGTGGGGGGAAAGAGGGGAAAAGGGAAGAGAGTCTAATTTTAGGTTTTGAGAAAATGAAAGAATTGATTTACGGAAATAATTTAAGTCGCGACCTCCACGTAACATTATACCACGCTGTCACTAGCCCACTCGGTCGAGTATGGAGCATACTCAGCCGAGTATACCGCACTCGGTCGAGTGAACCCTTACTAGGTCAAGTACTCAGTCTCAAGTGCAATATAACTCCCCCTTCATCACCCACTAAGGATCTCGCTAAGTCAAGGGTTAGTCAACGGGTCCCTAAAAGGCGGGTATTACAATCTTCCCTCCATAAAAAGAACTTTGTCCCCGAAATTCGACCCACACGTCAGACGAAACGTAAAAGAAATAAATCCAAGAGATACGTGATGCTAAGTATAAATCATGAGACCGCAACAATGTTTATGAAATACAACACAACCATGCTCATTCCGTCCATATCGCAATCGTACCAAATTCGCAACCATCAAGCCAACCCCAACTTATCCATTGTATGAATGCAATTACATCACCAAACACCAAATGCAATTATGTCACAGTCAGACCTCTTCACTAAAGCAAGTAGTAAATTTTACTGTAATTACCAAACTTTTAAAGAAATTATCGTTGCGATGTTATTCGCCCCCCCCCTCCCCCCCCCCCCCCCACCTCCCTCCTAAAAGGAACTTCATCTCCGAAGTTCACTCCCAAGACCAATCGGAGAAATGTATTAAACAAGATGAATTAAAGACGAAATCTTTATCCAAGTTGACTTATCCACTCTAGGTGAATATATTCATAATTAATCAAAGTGATCTCTTTAAGCTCAAGGAAAAGTTGGTTACTGATAAAGAAGAATTTAATAACAACGGAGCATGTAGCAATTAACAAATATAATGCCTCATTGTAAGGATAAAGCTCTTAACTCAAACAGAATTAAAGTAGTAACATTAAACGATTTAGACCATAATCAGTATGGGAATGCAACTATTACATGTCAATGTGATATTAGTCCAATTAT
The DNA here is from genome assembly GCF_048544455.1 of Silene latifolia. Taxonomy (NCBI): domain Eukaryota; kingdom Viridiplantae; phylum Streptophyta; class Magnoliopsida; order Caryophyllales; family Caryophyllaceae; genus Silene; species Silene latifolia. Next base: position 453,768,855 of record NC_133538.1, read on the forward strand.
ACATGTATCAAAATGATAAATAACAAATCGGGACACATAAAATAGTACTCATATCACCAACATATACACACCCACACCAATTCGGGATTCACATTCGACTAAATTTCCACCCGCATCACAAGAACCATGACACGACCGTAACACCATTACCACTTCTTCACATCTCTTGACCATCTCATACAACACGGAGTATCATAACATCTAGATATTACACCAAATCTTGCACACAAAACTATAATGGATCACGTAGCACGCATATGGGGAATATAGCAGCACACTCAGTCGAGTGACAGGATACTCGGCCGAGTGAAGGGAAGTATTCATTCGAGTACCCTACGGGCAGAATGCGACTTAGAGAGCAAAAGCATAATTATAAATTCTGAAACTACGTGCAATACTTAACAACTTATAACCAGATATCACATAAACCCGGAACTACCAGCACACAAAGTTTATGTTATCCAACACAAAATAATCTTGGCCTTATGGCCGATAACAAACCCAACTGAATAAATTGTTCAAGTACTAAAAAACTAATTAAAATCCGTATCAAGTTCAGCAAAATAAACATAAAAACAACGATGAAGCATCCAACTCAAGGCTCCTCGCCCATATCCTCGTCCATAGGCTCCTCGACAACTATACTCGATGTCCCAACTCCATTACCCACTCCATCAGCAGCACCACGACAAACCTACCTACCCTCCGAGTCAGGCTGACTACCATAGTTGGCACCCCAAGGACCTGTAAGACATCCGAAGTCATGGCTAATCGTGGTGTCCAACATAGATCTATCCACTCCATAGCTTTCGAAAACCCCACTATCATTCCCCACTTCCCTCCACCAAGCCGGCTGAGCACACTCAGTTTCCACATTCTGGAGGTGCGCCATCTCTTGCATGTTTCTCAAAACTAAGGCATTGGGCAACCTCTCCATGAGCTCGCTAACCTGCATCCTAGGGTCGTGCACGGTCGGGGATGCCGGATACTGGTATTGGTACTATTACGGGTACTGGGAAAAGTCTTAGGGAACAAAAGGTGTCTGACACACAACCTCCCTAGTCTCCTTCGCTTCCCGAGTCTCACGTGAAGCTTGGGCGACTCTCGATAGGGGTTCAACACCGGCTTAGACATCTTCTCAAGGATATGGTCAGGGATAAGGTAACTCTGGGATGGAAAGTCGGGGACCTCACTCTCCGGGTCAGTTTCCTCCGAATGATCTATCACTGGAAGGTTTTCCTCATCTGGTAACCTCATCCACTTAGATCCCTTTCACCCTCCATGCCAAAGTCCCATCCTCCAAAATCCTCAACCACTTGATATGAAGCAAATAATCCTTGTTGATGGTAGCGAATCCCTGGAGCAAGGCCATAAAATCAGCAGCAGGTGCAAAATCAGTAAGTCTCTGAGCTAAGCGGGTCACCAAGGCACCATAACTAAGGTAACGGTGTCAAGACTGGGTCATATGGACTAGGCTAGCACACACTATAGCTGAAGCACTATAGTAAAAATGCTCCCCTCGGGTTGGGTTCAGGTAAGATACCAAAAACATCACCTTATGTGAGTTAAGTTTACTCGCATCATTCCTCCCATATAACAGACATGTCATCATCCTCAAAAAAAGTCTAAAAGACACAAGTTGAACATCGTTGATAAGCATGGAACTTACACTAGGCACATGCCGACTAGTAAACAACGGAAGGAAACAGGCAGCCCCACTGTCCGCTATCACATCCTCCAAATATCGTTCATTTTCCTTCTCCGACCCCAAATGCTGAGCTACCTCGTCAAGGGACAAATAAAAGTCGGTGTTCATGAGGCGGAGACTAACGACTTCCTAGAACTATCATACTTATAAGAACTCAAGAACTTAAGGGTGAGGAAAGCATAGGACATCTTACGAAGCCGATATAGACCCTCCGTACCGAACACATCAAATATATGACGAACATCAACCTCATTACCCAACTCCTACAAAATGTTCGTGTCCAGACACCGAGTAGGTTTCAAAGGGATTTCCATTAAAGCAGTAAAAGCCTGATGCTGATCAAAGTTTGCAAATACTACCGTGGAGTACTTGGCTATCTGAGGAATAGTCGGTCCTTGACTCGATTGGCCTTGCTCGGCCGCGGTTGTTGCACGGGTCCTCTTCTTGATGGCTCCTTGGGCTCTAGGCATCCGACAAAAATATGGTTTTAACAAGAATTTTCTGGGTTTTCATGTGTACCAAAGACGAAATTCAGATTTCATGTTTCAAAAGATGAAGTTTAAGATGGATTTTTCAGTCAAAATACTCGAAAATAAGCACTAGGTAGTGTAGCATTAGCATCAATTAGCCTTTTATATCCTTTTAGGATGAATTAGGATGTGAACATTTGGGGGCAAACCCTAGAAATTTCGTCTCATCAATACTACAAATTTGGGGTTTAAAATTACCTTTCCCATAATAAATAATTATATAATAGACAAGGTTTATCCAATTAACAACACTTAAATCATATTTTGAAGGTATTAATTCCCAAAATTTCAGTTTCTAATCAAACACTAGCCATTCTAATTACTGAAAAACAGTTGGAATAACATTACCTTGAAGTTTTTGAGTGGGATTGATTGCTAATAGGAGCAAAGTGATGAATTAAGGAAGCTATGAACACAAATATCACAAAGGTTTTGTTGAGAGAAAACTTTTGAGAGAGTTTGAATGAGTTTTGATAAGGAGATATCGAAATTATGAGTAAAAATAAATTATAAGGTTTCCGGAAATTTAATCGAAAACCGGTTAAATTAGGGCACTCGGTCGAGTGCTCAAGTGCACTCGGTCAAGTAGCCTATACTCGGTCGAGTGTACTCGGTCGAGTGTTTAACTGGCAGATTTGAGCTGCTACTGCCTATCAGGCACTCGGTCAAGTAGACGTTTTACTCGGTCGAGTACCCTCAAAAGGTAAAAAAAATGTCGTTCAACGACTGCATCGCCATTCCTGCAACACAAGAAATGTTGTTCGGAGTCTAGGACATACTTAGAACTCATCACAAATTAGTTTCTACTTCTATTATCTACTACACACCTTAGCAATTATACCCATATAACTAATATCTCATTCATATTGTATTCAACTCAAAGACTTGAACATACTAACAACAATATCGTATACACATAGATAATCCACACACTTATACCATGCTTGATTTACACATAGCATAGTTCACACTATTAACACCCATAGTTCACATTTGTACTATAACCAATCACACCTATAATCTAGGCCTCGACAGCTATAAGCTCATCCACATAATCATTCACATCTCATTCAAAAGATCCATACTTCCCCACACTTAAACCCAACCACAGAATTACTGGCTTAAGCATATTAGGGCCGGGATTCTGGAATGAGGGCGTCTTTCCATCCAAAATCAAACATGAGGGGCTCCTAACACACATACACCAGGTTCATTTTATTAGCCTCTCTACATTCATTTGGTTCATTGGTTCAGGTTCCAAAATCGTCGCTCTGATACACTTTGTAACACCCCCATTTACCAAGGAGCCTTTAACAAGACCTTGCCAAGCAAATAAGGGCGTTACTATATCGATTGCCCGAGATAGTTCATATCAAATAGACAATGAAAGAACAATTGCAAATTTATAATATAATCTTATAAAAGCTGATATAAGACTAAACCAGAAGTAACTATCTACAACATCATATACAATTTAACCAAAGCTATGACTGTCTGAACTAAGCAAACTCAGTGGTGACTCGCTCCCTCCAAGGCCGTAGACAAAGCTCCCAGCAACCATAAACATCTGATAAGACTAATACCTGCTCACCATTTGCAGGCAATATAAAATAGATCACTGTAGAGACATAAGAGAAAACAAAGAACACATAAACACCACACACGGTCAGTAACAGAATATAATGAACGCATAAATGATAGTACAATAGAACATCACAAGTATACACATCAACACTGACCTTCACCAACTCCAACTTCCGTAGTAACAAATGGCTCTCATCGCAACGAGTAGCCGGGTTCCGATCGCAACAGGTAACCCACCCCTGCTGATGTCAGACCGCAGCCCTAAACATCTAAATCCTTGCTCATCGCAATGAGCAAACCCAAGCTCATTAATGTGCACATCCCACTTGCGACGGGAGTCACAAGGGGTGAAACCATCTCCCGACTTGGCTCATAATATCCAATCAAATAACTCAACAACAACAATCACAATAATTTACTCACAATTGATGTGAACATTATATGTGCACATTTAGTCCCCTAATTGAGCCTATTATACATACTAATATAGCATTTCATGGCCATTTTATCCGTCAAAACCTTCCTATTTGCTTTTCTATCGCATTTAATATGTTTTGTAGAAAAGGAGATAATAAGGCGGAAATTCCCGTCTTTCGTGCATATTTGGAAGCTTATTGACGATATTAGATGGACTAGTATGAAGAGGAGGCAAGAATGATGGCCAAGTATGTAGTAATAAAGAGTATATAGAAAGCTCAAAGGGTTAAAAGTAAGAATGACGAGAGGGAAGGCATTAAAAGAAGAAATCGCTCGAAAACCGAACCAAGGGTTGCTCCTTTGGCTCTGAAAATATACTAGATGGAATGGCGTCAAAAAAACAAGTGATCTAGGCTTTTGAATCACTCCAATAGGAGTCCGGATGAGAAAATGACATCCGTTTTACAATCCGAGGTCAAACAAAGAAGCTGTTCGGGAATCCGGGCGTCTTAGGCAGAAGACGCCAGTCTTCTCAAGAAGACGCCCATATTCCTCCAAATCTGCCCGTCTTCCCCTCTCTTTTTGTCCGAGCGTCTTGCTCCAAATCCGCCCGTCTTCCCCTGCTACAATCCGCCCGTCCCGACACCAAACCGCCCGGATTCCTTTACAGCAATTTTCGTGTTCTTCAAGCTCCGTGAAAGACGCCCTTCCTTCGAAAAATACCGGCGTCTCCCTGCTCAAAACTAAAAAGTGTAATTACTAGTTTAGCCCTTAGTTAACCCTAATGCATCCACCTAATTTCTACTATAAATACCCCACTTGTAAATAATCAAAGGGGGATCCCCTTTATCAAGTTTTATTAGATTAGAAACACATCTTTTTAGCTAGAAAATCCTTCCTTAGATTAGATTAGGAGTAGATTAGAATAGATTACTCTTTAATCTTTCAACAAATTACACATTAATCTCTCCTTAATTATTGTTCAAGTTTATTATTCAAGTTTGTTACTTTTAGGTAATTGAAGATTATTGGGTTATTATTGGAGGATTGACAACCCTTCATCAATCAATCAAGTTTCTTCTATTATTCTTTGCTTTATTATTTGGATCATCTCAAGTTTGGTATAATTCCTTTACTCTTTAATCTTTATTGTTCATTTCTTCATTCTATTATCATGTTTATACTTGTTGTGACGATTGACACCATTAATGACATGTTTCCCATGATAATGAGTGAGTAGTTTCTCTAGCTTGGATTAGTGGGTAATTAGGGGAAACCAACATGGGATTGATTCATGCTTAATCTAATATGTTCACATGATTAAATTTCTTGGTTGTTGTGATGTCAACCTTATGCACATGTTATGTTTGATGAAATGCCAAGCCTATGAATCCTTGCTTTTACAACCATCTCTTATCTACTCAACTTGACTTGTAACATATAAACCAACTCGAGTCTTGTTAGACCATGCATAGAAGTTGAATAGGAGGAAAGTAAGTCGACTTGTAGGTGTTGTACAATCTAATCGATTCGGCTCCGGGACCCAACCCTTCCTATGAACCGTAAGACATAAACCAACTCGGTTCCCCCACAACACTAATTGCTTGCATATAATTGTAAACATGTCTGTATGATCAACACCATGAATCCTCTATAACCCCATGACATCCTAGCACTTTTAATCATTTGTTTACATCTTTCCTTTTATTGCTTGTTTTACTTTATTGCTTTTATTAGTCTAGAACACAACTACAAACCCAAGCAAATTGTGACACTAGCATAAATTGAGATAGATAGACTTAGAACCCAAAGCACACCGTCCCATGGATCGATTTCGACTTACCGCTAACTAGTAGTTTGTTGAGTATTATAAATGTGTTTTGATTGGGCGTACAACGACACGGCCACGTCAACAATGACAAACAATTACAACCATGCAATCCAACACAAACTGTACTGAGTAGGGAAACCCTACCTCTAGCGAATCTTCACTCAAGCACCAACAATAAGCGGCGGAGCCAAGATTTTAAGTCAGCGTGGGGCGAAAATTTTCACCGGGGGCAAAAGGACAATATTATAAGGGGACGTCGAAAAAATTTGAAAATTTTAACTAAAAATTCCGAAGTTTCAAACGCCCGGTAGCGACGGCCCCCGCTAGCCCCCCCCCCGCTTGCGCCATTGCTAACAATCATACAAACGTATACGGGACATCACCATCGTCACCTACAACCAATGGTACAACTCTATCACGACCAACTATTATCATTACTAAAACCAAAGATGAGGATAAAGACTTACCTTGTTAAATCGATCGACCACGGAAGCTACATTCTGACTCGCTAATCCTGCTCCCACGTTGGTCCTCTAGGTGGAGGATTTAAATGTGATAAGGTGGGGGGAAAAGAGGGGAAAAGGGTAGAGAGTCTGATTTTAGGGTTTGAGAAAATGAAAGATATGATTTACGAAAATGATTTAAGTCGTGACCTCCGCGTAACATTATAACACGTTATCACTCGCCCACTCGGTCTAGTATGGAGCATACTCGGCCGAGTAGACCGCACTTGATCGAGTGCCATGGAGACTCGGCAGAGTGACCCTTACTAGGTTGCACTACAAGAAAAACTAAAACAGGTGAACGAAATTTGGCGACTGATAGCGGTAGTCGCCAAATTTGCGACTGATTTTCAGATTAGCGACTGAAATCAGTCGCTAATCTGGCGACTGATTTTTTTAAAAAGGGAATCAAAAGTGGCGACTGATTTTTTACATTTGGCGACGGATTTAGTGGTAGACACCAATTTGGCGACTGAAATTCAATCGCCAAAATGAATTTCAGTCGCCAAAATTTTTAATAGAAACAGGCGCTCCTCTCTCCTACTTTATTCTTTACGAAAAAAAAGGAAGAGCGACGATAGGGGCGACGACACAAGCAACGAACAACACCACACAACCACCCTTCCACCGCCACTTCCACTCTTGTAATTAGGTTAGTTTTTTTTTGTTTAATTTCAGTTTAATTTGTTAGATTAATTTGTAGTTATTTTGATTAATTTGTGGTTAGTTTGTTAGATTTATTTGTAGTTAGTATATTAGATTATTTGTAGTTAGATTTAGTTTAATTTGTGTTTGAATTAAAAGGGATTGATTAAAGGGGTTTGTGTTTAGGTTTAGGGTTATGGGTGGGGGTTGGTCGGCCTTAGGTGACGGTTGTCGGTCGTGGTGGGCCGTGGGTGGGGTGGGTCGTGGGGTGGCCTTGGGTGGGTCGTGGGTGGTGTTTGGTGTTGGGTAGCTAAGTGAAACGTCTCATTATCATTAGTATTAAGCTAAGTGAAATCGTCAATGGCCAGTCAACGGGTGCCTAAAAGGCGGATATTACCACCGGGCCGACCTGAACTTCTCCTTCAATTCCCATTAATCAACACAGCAAGAAACTGTCGACGCACACATCATCACCCGGTCAACCTATATCCAATCGAAGCCCATAATCCGCAGCACCCTATCTAAAAAATTCCACTCAACTCTATCATAAGCTTTTGTCATGTCAAGTTTAATCGCCATAGGCCCATCACCATGCCTTGAATTTTTCATATGGTGGAATAATTCAAAATCAATAAGAATATTGAAAAGGCTGACGCAACCTATCAAAAATAACCAACTGGTCTCTAACCAATATAGTCAGGGAAATCGGGATCGTATCCACAGGGAGGCTATTTGCAATCTAATTGTCAATTTAATTCTGTCTGAGTAACCAACGAGGTTTGTTTGAATTGTTTTACTTAATTAAAAGCAAAAAAATAAATGGATTAAAAAGAGAAAATGAGTTGAGATAAATATAAGGGAAAGGAGCTAGGACATCGGTTCACCATGGATTATTACGGGTCATAGGTAGGGTCAAAGGTCAGTCTCAATTACCGGTCTATAGGGCAGTGAAAAGGTCCTCTCGGTCCGCTATTCTCCCTAAAATGCTTCTAGCTGGCTCTCGCAACTTACTAGGGCACTCTAAAATTTGTGACAGGTCTAACCCTCACCAGACTTTCGATCTTAGGTCGGGGTTTACCAATACAATTAATCAATTACGTCGACTTAACCAATTAAAAGCAATCAAACATCACAATTAACAACATAGACCAATTATATCGACTAAACTAATTACCCAGTTAATACCGTCTCAATTCATGGCTCCCCTAAATCCTAACAAAAGGGGTTTAGCTACTCATAATGAAACTAAAACAATAATAATTGAATATGATGATAAAGGGAAAGAATTCATAATGTAAATAATTGAGAAATTAATTAACATAAATTAAAACTAAAAATAATTAAAAGGATAGAAAATAAAAGTAATAAAGTGAGATGAATGAAAAAGGAAAAGAGGAATTGAAATTACCGAATAGTCAAGTTAGAGCAATAGCGAAACAGAAATAATTTATTCTAGATCTAAAGTTTTGAGAAGAGAAAGTAAAGTACGTGATAGAGTGTACGGATGGAGTTCCCAAACTAAATAGGCGTCTAATAATTCGTACCCTAATACCAGTCTTATGTGGTCTTTTATACTCCGTATTAAAAGTATAAGAGCCCAAATAAAAGAAATAAAACCACCGACTAAATAAAGTGAACGCTGCAACACATCTGCCACAAACTCTGGTCGATCGACATAAAACTCCGGTCGATTGACATAGGCGTCATGGTTGAACGACCTGTTGATTATAGTAGGACGACAAATCATCATCATCTCAAAAGTGCATCAATACTGTGTCGAGCAAGTAAAAGGAGGAGTAAGAACTCGTCGGACGACATGAGCATGGCTGTAGGACAACTTAGCAGCACAAGGTAAGAGCCATTCGTTACTGTGTCGAAATCATAAAGGGGAGGTCGACCGACGTGGCAGGTTCCTCAAATTGTTGCTGCTGCTTCGACAAAACAGAGCAGGTGGTTGAAGGACAGAGCTGCACAAGGTCGAACGACTTGCTTTGATGATGGGAATAGACGACAACGCTTGCAACGGAGGAGATGTGGGTAACAAAGGAGGAATAAGTTAACTGTTGCATTTCCGAGGTCGGAAGTAAAGCTGCTCGATATGGCTGATGAAGAAAGACGACTTGGCTGATGAAGAAAGATGACTTGGCTGCCGTCTCGATCGAATGACATAGCAGCTGATAGTTGGTCAACCTGCTAGCTAGTGATCGAACGACACCTTGATGTAGGCTGAACGACACGTATCGTTAATCTATTGACATGATTGTTGCGTGGCAGCTTCAAGTGTGTACGGCTGCTCCTCTAAAGACGCTGCTATTGTTTCAGCAAGGAGTTGGCAGTGCCCTAATGACATAGCCAAATTAGTTGGTCAATGGACAAGGTTGCGTTGACGGTATACAACATGTATAGACCTCATTCCCACTCTCCCAAGCTCATCTAAACTACAAATTTCCTTCTTATTCCCTTACTAAACGGGTCTCGCTTATAACGTAAATGAGCTCCAGTCCTGCAAAAGACACGAAACATACCAAAACAGCAAATATACGGGCGAAAATAAAGAGAATTAAACAAATAAAATCATAGAAATGCGTGCCAAATAAGTAAATAAATACGTCAAAAAGGCACGCATCAAACCTCCCCAAACCAAAGCCTTGCTTGTCCCCAAGCAAGCAATAGACACAAGACATAAGAGGGGATTAATGGAGAGGCATACAACTCAGAGTTTGTTATACAAAAGACTCGTTAAACCAATTTAATGCAAATGAACACACTTGCTAAAGAATAAATTCCAAATCTATTAGCACAGAAATTCAAATGCAAACGAGTTAAACAGACGACGAAAAACTACCAAACCGTCGCCCTTGCAAGACGATCTATGTCGGACTCTAACGGGTCACTCATCTCTCATTAAAGCACTAGGCGAGTACAAATTTTGTATAAGAGAGAGAAAATAGTCACTCACTTAACTACGACCTACAAAAGCATGCATGCAATGTAACATGATAGATATCATTAGCTACTGTACACATACACTCCAACCAAACGAGTTCCAAAACACATGCCGATGACTTACATATGAATGTGAGGTGAGGTAATTGGGTAAGAAGGGGCAAAATAATTTGGATATGTAAAGGCAAAAGCCAAGCTAGCCAACGAACACAACCAAAAGTAACATTATTCCACTTCTAATCCAACATCGAAAATTAAGAACAATGCCAAAGACGACATAACTCGCTCACAACCACAACAATACTCCTCAAACAATAAATAGAATGAACATAGGAGTAATAAGAATTTCCATTTTTCCATTCATTTTTTCTTCTTTCTTTTTTTTCCATATTTTTCATTTTTCACTTTTTTTTCCTTTTTTTTCACTTTCATCAATTTTTTTCACCTTCCTTCTAACACAAAAGCATTCTTCATAAATGACCACAACAAGACTTCCAAACTCACCAACAAGACTAGCTTGACAAGGGTAGGCTATATAGGAATGTGGTTGAATAAATGGGTTAAAACAAGACAGATTTGGCTAATGTGAGGCTATAAGAGTAAAACATAAAGGAAGGCTCGCCTCTCCAAATGTGTCAGTGCCACAAACCCGAGTGTATATAGGCAATAAGAGATAAATTTCATGCTTATGTAATTTGATGTTACATGCTATGTAAGGAGTACTACTCACATCCTAAATGAAACCGGTCATGAATGTCACCAGTTTATTAAGCTCTAAACCTTAGATTTTGTAAGTAGTTTGCCAACATATAAGTCAAGTCTATTCGTTTGGTCAAATTTATCAAAACTCGTAGATTATGAAAATGAATTTATCAAAATAGGGTGTCCCACAATGTAAGGCTTGAATGAGTTAGCAAGAGTATAAAAGCAATGTCATCATTGTTACATAACCACTCTGACTCGACCTAAGAATATACCTACATCCAAACTAAATGCAAACATGTTTTTTTGTGAATTTTTTTTTTTTTTAAATTTTTCAATTTTTTTTTTTTTGTATCTTGAAGTAAATGCATGCGGAAATGCAAAAAATATGCATATGGATGTAACACAGACATATGTATACCCTCCCCAAATCAAATCATACAATGTCCTCATTAAATTAAGCAAACAACAACAACATGAAAATATTGGGGAACGGGATATACGAACAAAATGAATGCAAATGAATATTACTTAAGAAAAGAGACTCACAATAAGCGCGAGACGGACCTCTCCAAACCAGCATCAAACATAGGGAGATCGTGGCCAGCTGCCACAAATTAACACCCGTAAGATCCGGGTCATCAGCATCAAACAACATCACGGAAATAAGGACCTGCGTGAAACTCAAATAAAAATTAAGTCTCTTCCCATAATTATATTAATTAAAACCACACTTAATGCTAATTAAAAACTAAAATAAAGCACACTTGTACAAAACTTTTACAATTCGGGTTGCCTCCCGGTCAGCGCTGGTTTATATGGTCCCGCTCGACCTCTGTCACCTCATTTACCAAAACAACTGAATAGCCCACAACATGGCTGCTGACTGAATGAGGTACCCTCAGCATTCTTAATTTTGGCCATAGGCCACCACTTTACCTTGTTTCCAGAAACAGAAGGGCATGCCGTCGCACAGGCAACCTCATTACACTTAGCCTTCGGGCGCCCCTTCTTTGCACGCGGCATGGAATCTCCTATCCTTTCGCCAATATCAACATCTCTAGCTTCAGAAATCACACCCAATGTACCAAGTCCACCTTCTGAATCCTTATAAGGGCTTAACCTGTCATATTCTGCAGAAACAGAAACAAAAGAGTGGTCCTCCATCTCGCTCCCAGCATGGGGCGGAGATATCACAGCAATAGCAAGACATGACTCAACTATAGGACTATCAGCTACCCTATCAGATTCTACAGGGGAAACAACATGACAAGGTACAACTTGCATAGGTGCCCTACGAACATTGGACTTGGTGTATATCAACTTCTCACCCCCACCTTAAATGTCAATGTCCTCGCTCCGACATTAATTATTGCACCGGCATTGTGCAAAAATGGTCTCCCCAAGATAATTGTTGAACCATATAGTTTATATGTTTATGTTTTGATGATGTCAAGGTGTTTTACATTCTATATACTTGTTGCGTGTAATCGTTTGTTAAGTATTTTAGAACTAATCTATTACGAGCAACAAAGAAAATTGTGACAATTGCGTGAGAAGTTCAAGCCTTCGTTCAAGACCAAACAATTCAAGATTCATTCAAGAACTATGTGAAGACGAAGCTCGTCTAAAGATTAATCAAGCTTGGATGATGACGTAGCCTATACTCAAAGATCTCCTTGAAGATTAGAATAGTATAGGTGATTATCTCGTAATGGTAATCAAGAATGAGTTTCCTGAATTAGTAAAGTTATAGCTTTACAGTTATAACATTACTAGTAAAAGAGCTCAATGTTATAGCTCTTCTACTATAACATTGAAATGCTGAGTTTTTGTACACGACTTATAATTGTTTCGAAAATTGTTTTTTAATTGTTTAAAGTTTGTTTTAAATGTTTTATTGAATGTTTTTATATGGTAAAGCCCGGTTTAGTGAGAAGTGCGGTTTTATTGTAAACGTTAATTGGTAGTCATGATGGATCAACTTATGAGTTGGACTTTGCTACTAATAAGGGTTTCTAGATAGCCTCTCTTTAAACCTAAATTCTAATCATATGTTAAGACTAGGGTTTGCACGATTCACGAAGCTTATGGGCCGTGGTATCTCGTGTTGCCTAGGGTATATTAGGTAAAGATTTTATTCTATAATAATATCTTTACATATCTTATATATCTTACTTAATATATTTATTTATGATTAAAGATATTCTTGTTTTAGGAAATCTTATCATAATCTTAGAATTTATAGTAAAGATAATAATTGGAAAGATTATATTCTATCTCTTTGAATATTATTTATTATCTTTTGATGGCTTTTAGGAAAGAGATAATAAGAAGATATGATTTGTTTCTATATCTTATTATTTCGGCTATTAGGGTTTGACAAAACCGTGTAGCCTACTCTTTCTCCTCCTATAAATACTTTGCTATTTACAACATCTAAAAGAGAGACCTTAAGCATAAAAAATGATTTTAATTTTTACAAGGCAAACCGTGTGTTTTAAGCAGAAAAACCGATTTGCTATTTTAAAAGGTCGTGTGTCATAAAACTCGCATACTCGTTCTTCATTTATCGTTATAAGATAATAGTGCTTAGTTGATTTCTTAACTTGTTCATTAACGTGAACCTTTGTTAGAATCATTTGTGCTTTCTTATTAGCGTAAGTTAGTCACTCGAGTATTTAACGGTACTCATTGAGTTACAGCTAGAGTTAGTTCTACGAGTTGGGTTAGTAAATTTGTAATCCGTAGAAAGGTACTAAATTTATTAATCGAGAATAGTGGACGTAGGTTTCGACTTGTGAAACTGAACCACTTCAAAAACCGTGTGTCTCTTCGTTCTTTCGTTTGTTTCATTTTATCCTTTTACTTTCATTAGTTGATTAGTTAAAGTTTAATCAATAAACTTTAAATAATCAATTACATACCCATAATCGAAAAAGCTTTAAAAAGTTTTAAATCCTCAATTCACCCCCCCCCCCCCTCTTGAGTATTTTAGATCAATAGACTCTTCAATAATAAGGGTATGGGTATCCTCAGGAATGTGTAAAACAATAAAATCAATGGGTATAAAGAACTTCACAACCCGCATAGGGACATCTTCTAGGATCCCCAAAGGACGTGGAAAGGAACGGTCTGCCATTTGGACAGTCATATTGGTACATTTAAACTCAGTCAAACCTATCTTTTTATTTAAAGACAGAGGTAAGACACTGACACTGGCACCTAAATCACATAAAGCATTATCTATAGTATGGCTGCCTATGGATCAGGGGACGGAGAAACTACCTGGATCAGCTAACTTGGGTGGAGACTTGTTTTTTAGGAGTGCACTACACTTCTCAGTAAAAGCTATAGTCTCCACCTCATCAAAACTACGTTTACGAGTCAAAATTTCCCTCATAAACTTAGCATAAGCAGGTACCTGGGTAATTAATTCAGTGAAAGGAACAGTTACCTGGAGATTCTTGACAACCTTCAAAAATTTGCTGAACTGCTGCTCAATCTTAGTATTGAGTTGTCGGCTATGAAACGGAACCTTCACAACTATTGGTGTCTCAGTAACTTTCTCCTTTATTTTGTTTATAATAGTCGATTTAATGACTTCACCAGTCGACTTATCAGCAGTAGAAACCAACTCATCAGCAACGTCGGTTGTCTTACGAGCAACTGTGGTCGATTCATCACAGATATCCATCGCTAGACATGATTTATCTGTCGATCGACATGATTTTGCTGTTGATCGACCACCACTGCTCGGACCAGCCTTTACTTTGTCATCCATCTCATATTAAGCGTTAACATCAATTTCTTCAATAATGAAATTGTCACTTTCCGTAGGCATTTGTGGTCCATCATAAGTGAAACCGCTTCGAAGATATATAGCATTAACCCTCTCATGAGATTTATCTGGCTGGGAAGGCAACTGACCCGGTTGCCTAGTAGCTTGCTTAGATGCCAATTGGGCCATCTGAGTCTTTTGCATCTTAATTAACACATCCTTAGCTTGATCACTCTTTTGGAGTTGTATCATAAGAGATTTCACCATACCCTTTAATTCTAACATTTCACTTGGATTTTGAGAAGTCTTTTGCTGAGGCGGAGGAAATGATGGGGTCTTTTGAAACACTTGTTGTTGATTTCTATTTGCCGGAATAACATAGGACTGTTGTTGTAGAGGTGGAGTAGGATTCAATACATTCTGGCTCTTCCAAGAGAAGTTAGGATGCTCCTTAGTTCTCTCATTATAGAAATTGGAGAACGGATTAGCTTGCTTGTAGTGCTGAAAAGCAAGCACTTGCTAGTTCTCAGTCATACACTCAGCAGCAGAGTGTCCTTCAATTCCACATATCTCATAAAAAACTTCTTACTGCACCATAGCATTAACTGTTTGTTATCCTCCTGAAGCTTGACCCATCTCAAGTTTATCAAATTGGGCATTCATAGCTTCTAATTGTGCAACAACAACATTATAGTCACCACCATTGCCGTACACACTACCCCTCGGATTCCCATAATCTGCTGTATGGGCGGCCATCTCCTCAATAATATTCCAGCCCTTGTCATCATCAACATTTTTCTGGAACCGGACATTGGCAGCAGCATCAAGAATAGCCTTGTTCTCATCATACAACCCATTATAAAACTGGTTGCACAGGAACCATGGCTAAAACCCGTGATGAGGAATAGAGCGAATAAGTCTCTTGAAACGAACCCAAGCCTCATTCAAACCTTCAGTTGGAGATTGCGTGAAGCTAGAAATCTGTCCTCGTAGGGCATTTGTTCGCTGTGGAGGGTAGTATCTATTGTAAAAGGCAAGTGCTAAAGAATTCCAGTCAGTTATCCCAGATGCTTCCTTCTCTAAATCGTGATACCACTCGCGAGCATAGTCTTTCGAAGAGAAAGGAAACATGGTTTCCTTCACCATTTCTTGTGTTACCTCTGTGGTAAGTGGAATAGCAGAACAATAATCAGTAAATGTCTCCATGCGCTTACCAGGGTCTTCACCTCCTACACCCCCAAATTGATTCCACTCCACCATACTGATATAGGAAGGGCGGATATCAAACGTGCCATTTTAAGTTGTAGGGATCTGAAACCCTTAGGTATCGAAGTGAGCGTGGGCTCAGAATGGCTAGATAATTTAGGCATGATCTGAGCAACGGCAGAAGTAGAAATATCCTCTTCAACGGACTGAGTTTCTGCGATAAATTCAGCGTAAACTGTTTCAAGCGTACTCAAGTCTTCTGCTTGATATATCTCCTTCCAAAAGTTTCGTCTAGCACGGAGAGTCCTCTCTAGTTTTGGATCAAACGGTATGAGCTCAGACCTGAAAGACCTGGGCATAAACCAAACTACCACTGAAAGGTGAGAAACGACATCAAGGAACACATGTTCTTTGAGACAAGAGACAAACTAAAATAAACAAATAGAAAAATGTGTCGCCTCCCCGACAACGACGCCAAAATTTGATAAGGTTGTCTTATCCTATCAAAAATAGTCAATTGGTCTCTAACTAATATAGTCAGGGAAGTCGGGAACGTATCCACAGGGAGGCTATTTGCAATCTAATTTTCAATTTAAGTCTGTCTGAGTAACAAACGGGTTTGTTTGAATTGTTTTACTAAACTAAAAGCAAATAAATAAAAGGATTAAAAAGAGAATTTAAGTCGAGATAAATATAAGGGAAAGGAGCTAGGACATCGGTTCACCATGGAATGTTATGGGTCATAGGTAGGGTCAAAGGTCAGTGTCAATTACCGGTCTATAGGGCAGTGAAAAGGTCATCTCGGTCCGCTATTCGTCCTAAAATACTTCTAGCGGGCTCTCGCAACTTACTAGGGCACTATACTGTTTGTGACATGTCTAACCCTCACCAGGCTTTCGATCTTAGGTTGGGGTTTACCAATACAATTAATCAATTACGTCGATTTAACCAATTAAAAGCAATCAAATATCACAATTAAGAACATAGACCAATTGTATCGACTAAACTAATTACCCAGTTAATACCGTCTCAATCCATGGCTCCCCTAAATCCTAACAAAAGGGGTTTAGCTACTCATAATGAAATTATAAACAATAATAATTGAATCAGACGATAAAGGGGAAGAATTCATAATGTAAATAATTGAGAAATTAATTAACATGAATTAAAACTAAAAATAATTAAAAGGATGGAAAATAAAAGTAATAAAGCGATATGAATGAAAAAGGAAAAGAGGAATTGAAATTACCGAATAGTCAAGTTTGAGCAATAGCGAAAGAGAAATAATTTATTCTAGATCTAAAGTTTTGAGAAGAGAACGTAAAGTACGTGATAGAGTGTACGGATGGAGTTCCCAAACTAAATAGGCGTCCAATAATTCGTACCCTAATACTAGTCTTATGTGGTTTTCTATTTATCAGCAACTCTCCTATAGGACCGTCCTATAGCATAGGACTGGCCCAAAAGGAGAAAAGCCCAAAGTTAACATATAATTACATTCATATTTCAGTTTACTTTGATTACCCGATATCTTATAATGAATACCGGCATATTTAAATATGCAAGTAATCAAGATAAAGTATTATGTTATCAAAATAAACAATTTTTTTACAGATTTATTAACTTACTTAGTTAGGCTTTGTACCATTATGCTAGTCTTTTTGCTAAAAATGGTCCTATAGAACAATTTGTGTTTATTTATATAAAAAGTATAAGAGCCCAAATAAAAGAAATAAAACCACCGACTAAACAAAGTGAACGCTGCAACACATCTGCCACAAACTCACGTCGATCGACATAAAACTCAGGTCGATCGACATAGGCATCATAGTCGAACGACCTGTTGATTATAGTAGGACGATAAATCATCATCATCTCCATAGTGCATCAATACTTTGTCGAGCAAGTAAAAGGAGGAGTAAGAACTCGTCGAACGACATGAGCATGGCAGTAGGACGACATAGCTGCATAAGGTAAGAGCCATTCGTTACTGTGTCGAGCTCATAAAGAGGAGGCCGACCGACCTGGCAGGTTCCTCAAATTGTTGCTGCTGCTTCGACAAAACAGAGCAGGTGGTCAAAGGACAGAGCTGCACAAGGTCGAACGACTTGCTCTGATGACGGGGCTGGACGCCAACGCTCGCAACAGAGGAGATGTCGGCAACACAGGAGGAACAAGTTAACTGTTGCATTTTCGAGGTCGGAAGTAAAGCTGGTCGACATGGCTGATGAAGAAAGACGACTTGGCTGATGAAGAAAGACGACTTGGCTGTCGTCTCGATCGAATGACAAAGCAGCTGATAGTTGGTGACCTGCTAGCTAGTGATTGAACGACACCTTGATGTAGGCTGAACGACACGTATCGTTAATCTATTGACATGATTGTTACGTTGCAGCTTCAAGTGTGTACGGCTGCTCCTCTAAAGACGCTGCTATTGTTTCAGCAAGGAGTTGGTAGTGCCCCAATGACATAGCCAAATTAATTGGTCAATGGACAAGGTTGCGTTGACGGTAAACAACATGTATATACCTCATTCCCACCCTCCCAAGCTCGTCTAAACTCCAAATTTCCTTCTTATTCCTTTATTAAATGGATCCGGCTTGTAAATGCGTGAATGAGCTCCAGTCCTGCAAAGGACACGAAACATACCAAAATAAAAAATACGGGCAGAAATAAAGAAAATTAAACAAATAAAATCATAGAAATGCATACAGAATAAGTAAATAAATACGTCAAAAAGGCACGCATCAAATATTATCAGTAATAAGCCTCCCCGGAATAAAGGCACTCTGGTTCTCCGAGATAATCTCCCCCAAAAACAACTTCAAGCGATTGGCAAGCATTTTCGAGACAAGCTTATAGACAACATTACATAAACTTATCGGCCGAAATTCCCGTATTTTGTCAGAAGCTTTTTTCTTCGGGATAAAAAAAATATTTGTTTGGTTGACCCCACGTGGCATAGGAGCGCCCTCAAGAATGCCTAACACGGTATGAGTAACCAACGGTCCCACTATGTGCCAGTACGTGTGATTAAACAACTCATTCATATTGTCCGGTCCTTGTGCTTTAAGCGGATTCACTAGTTTAGCGCCTCAATAACCTCCTTTTCCTTATAATCCCGTCGCAGCATAATATTCATCCTCTATGTGACCCTTCCTTCCATAATTAGGAAAATGTCCTCAAAATCACGTCCCAGAAAAGCTGTAAACAACTCAGTAAAATAACTCGTCGTCACTCTCGAAACCGCCTCAACCCCACTCCTAACAACACCATCATCATCTATCAGCTTCCCAATATAATTTTTAGCTTTACGTTGTCCTGCCAGCTTATGAAAGACACTTGTATTTCGGTCCCCATCTTTTAACCAAAGGGCTCTCGACCGTTGTCGCCAAAATTGTTCCGCTTGTCGACAGAAATAAGCCACTTCTGTAACACCCCCTTCTTACCAGGCCAACGTAATTGGGAGCTGTTACCATCTCGGTTTCCCGAGGCAGTGAAATCGGAATTACAATTAAGAAGCTCTTTAAATAAATAACAAGTCTAGTTATAACAAACATAAACTAATGAATAAAAGTGACCTATACAAATTACAAGTCGATTACCATCTATGTCATCTATGCTATGCTACTCGAATCCGAGTCCAAGGCGCGGCCCAAATCCCGATCACGTCAACAAGCAAAACCTGTACATAACCTGCTCCCCATATGATCGAAAAAATCATATGGATCGACACATGCCACCTCGGAAATAGAGGACAATTACATAGACACACAAAGTTAGTTTCAATAAATAAATAAAGTGTGACACAACTCAAAGTGTGTGAGTATGCAACATGATTATAACATGAATGAACCACAATCAAACAACCACCTCTCCGGTACCAGGACACGCCTATACGTACCCACAACCACCACGGTACTGAGACATGCCTAGACATACCGGCAACCACACTAGTACCTGGACATGCTCAGACATACCAACAACCACAAATAGGTACCAGGACATGCCCAGACGTACCGCGTCCGAAAGCCAACTGGATCTCCTGCCAGACGTCGTGTCCCAACTACATGAATCCCTCCATACTCAAGTGATTAATGTGCACATCCATCTTGGATTGAGAAGTTCCAAGAGGCGACCCAATGGGAAGACGGTTTCCCAACCGCCTTCTGTATCCTCTAACAACAACCAACCAATCAAAACCGTCGTAATATCCAATATACATGACAAAGACAATAATGCAAGATACCACACAATATGCCAATTACCAACTCATCCAATCATCTCAACCAATATCATGTTATAATGCAAAGACCGCTAAAATACGACTCACATGACTATTTGTTTTGTATGGATTTTACGCAGGGTGAAATCAAGTCAGGGTAAGTCTAGGCAGGGTTAACTAGCTCAAACTTATCTGTGAATATGCAGGGCAGGGTATGAAACAAGAAAAGTAGAGTAAGATAAACAAGTAAAGATAAGACAAGGAATTTGTACGTGGAAAACCCTTAAATGGGAAAAAACCACAGGCCCCAAGCCAGAAGATGATTTCACTATATTATTAATTAATTAGCACAAATGATTGTAAAACAACTAAAGTGTTGTTGTGAGAATGTTGTATGCTAGAGTGTGCGCTGTTTTCAAATAATCTTCAACTGCTCCTTATATAGCCAAGTTGAACGGCTGCCAAATCTTGTACTTAATACTGAATATTCCCCCTTAATTGCTCGGATTAATGCTCCTTAATGCGCTTAATTACTCTATTAATTTCATGGCTTTTATTATCAAATCTCTCTCATTAATGATATAATTACTGTTCGAATATTGACAGTAATATTATCTTTGAAGTGGTCAAATATTGTTCTTATATTTTGACCGTTGTCCTCTCCTTAGCTGGCGCCTGTCTTCTGATACCCTGATGGCCTGACGTCCTAATGGTCAGGGTAGGGTGAAATATAATCCTGAAATATGTGCGGATTTCCCGGCCTAACAATTGCTCCTTATCTCCTTATTTACGCTGGGTCTGGCCAGAAATAAGGAGATAACTTCAAACTCTGGAAAACTGGCTTTAACTGTTATATTGTGTCTGGTTAATCCTGTAACGGCTAGCAGCTGTTGGGTGTGACGCATGTTGTAATTACAGCAACTTCACAATAATTACTATGAAACTTACGGTTGAAACCCCTAATTTTACCGACTATAAATAATCTTCACTTCATTGAATTTATCTTGACCATAACCCAATCATTTTCTCTGAAAATCTTCGTCTTCGAGTTCTCTTAATTTCCAGAATTAATCATCAATAAATCTTTAACAAACCTTCAACAATGGTTGCAAAAAATAAATCTTCTAGGGCTATTATGAGTCCTAGAACTCCATTCGTTTCCAAACCTGAGGAAACTGTTTCTGAAAATCCTCTCGGGGCTTCTATTGTTCAACCTCTTGCAGTTGAAAAACCAAGTATTCCACCTCTTGAAATGATTTCTATTTTTCACAGAGAATTTGAATTCAAACCCACAAAAGCTTTAAAAGATCAACAATCTATTCCAAATTGTCTGAAACCTGAATTTGAAAAAGTCTTGAAGGATAAGGGAATTATTCCTGCTGATTCCGAAGTCTGGATCCCCGATGATTCTCCTGTCAGTGCAGACTAGTCATGTCCTAGCTGGTTCTTCATCCATGATTGGGCCTTCAGGGCTGGTTGCAAGCTTCCTTTCTCTCCACCTATGGTGAATGTCATTAAAGAAATTGGTGTGCCTTCCTACCAACTGATGCCCATGGTGTGGAAGGTGGTATGCTCCGTTGAATATCTCTGCAAAAAACACAATATTTCCTTCTCTCTGGAGGACTTGAAGTCCTGCTATGCTGTCAGGACTAACAGTCCTGGTCGGATCAATTTCAAGGCCAAGCCTACGACTGCTCCTTTACTCAGCAATCTTGACAGTGGTCATGACAAGAACTGGGCTACTGGATATATGTTCATCAGGACTAATTCTGTGGATCCTGATCTGGTATATTTGAATTATGATGCCTGTGTTGGTGGTGAATACTCTGAATTTTTTTCTTTATCCTGCATGTTTATTTGTTAGTTTTTAAAGAAAGTAAATAAATTTAAATGACTCATACCTCTCTTGCTTGCAGTTGATGATTGGTCTTCTGAAATTGAGTACCCTACTGAAAACATATCTGCCTTCCTTGCAATTCCTCAAATGGAGAGGACTTTGTTGGAGCTTGTGTCCTCCACAATTAGTGTGATAACATTTATAAATCTCTTATAGGTTCACAAGCGTATACTTCGTATTTTATCAGTTGATTAACGATTACTTAATAACGGTTGGCTTCCTAGAAAGTTTGACGTTATTATCATACTGATGGCGGTAATCAACTGGTCTCTAAAAGTCACACCTAAAGAATGTGTTTGAGAGATGTGATTATGGAAATGTAATCACATTGATGCCTTATATGAATAAACAGTTAGTCAACGTGTTGATGAGACGATTATTTAATGCCGATTAAATAATATTAGCTGAGACGAATTATCTGTTAATTCGCAAATTGCATATAATAAGTTATATTTAATTAATGTATATAATGTTAGCTTGGACGAATTAATATGTTAATTCGTAATTAAATGTAATCGGTTATATTTAATTAGCTAATTATAAATATGCGATATTTATAGTTAAAGTATATATATTATACGATATTGTCATTATACATTATTACAGACCGACATTAATATATCGACTACAAGCTGTTGTGTGTAGACTTATTAATACGGAATAAAATAAATGACAATTTATAATAATACACATTATTATACATTTTTGATAACAACTTAAAATAAGGAGATTTTTCTCCTTATTTGGTGTTGGTACCACTCGGTCAAACCGAGATAAGGGAAAGAAATATTCGCCTTATTCCTTCTTTCATTTTTCGGAAATTATAAAGAGGAAAGGGGATTCATTTCTAACCTAATTGATTTTTGACCTAGCTTTTCTCTCATCAAAAATTCACACACACAAAACCCTAAAAATTCTACAGAAAATTGGGGATCTCATCCTAGCAATTTGAGCGGCATTTCTCGGAGTATCTTGGGTGCAACTAATAGGTGAATATCATTGAGATATTGTTCTTAGGCCGAATTTGCTAGGACCGAAGGTTGAAACTTAATTCTCTACTTTTGTTTATGCAATTTATTTTATGACTCGTATTCATCATTATAAATTCGTTATAATCCTTATAATTAATGAGAAGCATACAGATAATTCCCACAAGTGGTATCAGAGCCAAGACCACGAATTTTATTTTTGATGATTTTCATAAATTGAATTTAAACAGAATTGTTGAATCGAAAAAGAAAAAGAAAACACACGGCTGAAAAAAATTTTGCCGAGGATTTTTTTTTTCCAGCCGGTTTTTTTTGTTCTAGTTTTTGATGTTATATTTTCATTTTGATTTTTCATATTGTTTTTTTAATCAGTTAAAATGATTATATGAAGAATTGGTAGATGTTTGATTTAATGAAGATTAAGTTAAAATGTAAATGGAAATCGTCATGTTGATGATATAAAAAATTTGTTTTTGCTATATAGTTTTTGGCATATACGGTTAATCATGTTTCATTAATTCATATGCTAATCTTGTTCTAATGGCAACTATAAACGATTTTCTTCATCTAATTTTTTTTAGGGCAGAATGCCGACATGAAAAATTAGGGCTGTTTTTTTTTTTTCCAACCGAGAGTATATGGTTTCTGTTTTTTTAAATTTTTCGTTTTTTCTTTTTCTGAAATGCCGAGAGAGAAATCAAAAAAAAAAAAAACAGTTGGATTCGGTTTTTGAAGAATTACCGAAAGAGAAAAAAAAAATGTTTTCTGCTTTTTTTTAGCCGGGCTGAAAAAATAAATTTTTTTTTTATTTTTTCTTCTCTTCTTTTTCCGAGACCAGAAATAAAAAAAAAGTTGTTTTCGTTTTTTTTGTTGTTCTTGGCCAATAATTAGAATTATACATTACTTTATAATGTATGATTAATTGTTGTGAAGAGGTTCACATATCATAGATACCTAATTATTTTAAAGCAGTTTAAAATATTGATGGATTAAATTCATATTACAAGTTTAATATGAATTAAGATTGAAATTAATGTGAGTAATTGAGGAATTGTCACTTAATTTGATCATTTAAATAGGTGGTTTCGATAAATTAATCTACGTAATTAAAGAATTATGTCTTGCATGTTTAATTTATTTAGTTGATGTATTTTTTTGTTAAATGAATCGTTAAATGGTTTTATTTACGTATTTTTGCAATCGGTTGTAATTTTTAATACCTAGTGTGGCCTTAGTCAAATTATGTTTCCGTAATGATGGAAACATAATTTTTAATGTAATTTGAGATCTCGAATCTCCGTTTGGTTTTCTTTATTTATTCCGGTTTTGAAATTATAATGTAAATAGGTTTATTATGTAATTTTAAATTTTAATTTTTGAGACTAAAGATGGAGATTGGAGCTCACTCCCGGCCCGCTACATGGATCAAGATGGAACATCAAGACAAGTTTCTCGGGTCCAAGGATGGATTCCAAAGTTGTATTTATGTTCATTTTGATAGATAGGCCACACTAGGACTTTTTTTTGTTTTGCGTTTTACCGTTCTTATTGCTTTTCATTCACATGATAGTTTATGCATCATATTCCGCCTAAACCAAACCATCTACTACTAAAATGCATGAAAATTGACTCATATAGATTGTATGTTAGTTTTCATAGACATAAGATGTCACTCAGTTTAAGCCATCACTTTAGTTTATTCATTCACGCATGCTAGATATTAGTTCAGTTAAAATGAATTAAAATGAAGATGATGGGATCTTCCTCTAAAACCGAAATTGAGACTAGTCTTTATAAGGGCAAACAACTATGAATCCCTTATTCATCGGTAGGCATAATATGACCCGTTCTACATTGGGTAAGTAGTTTGTGTTGACTTAGTTTATCTCAAAATTATAATCCGAAGAGTTTCTCGTGATTATGATGGACTAAAGAAAGAATTTGCAGAAATTTATCGACCAAGAATTCTAACAGTAGAATTAGCCAAAAGGTTGGTTTATCAATTTGCAGATAATTGAGACTTGAGATTATTTATATAATTCTTGAGGGAGCTCAATTGTATAAATGCATGAGTCTTCGCTTATAACAGTTTTGCATTAAGACTTAAAATCATAACGATGTTTACAAAACCATTAGTAAGATCCTTACTAATAGGCTTAAGAAAGTTATGCCTGATATAGTGGGGCTTGAACAAGCTGCTTTCGTACATGAGAGATCAATAGTTGATAATACCATGCTGGCTCATGAATTGGTTTCTGGTTATGGTAGGCAAAATTCTTCCCCTAGATGTGTTATAAAAGTGGATATTCGTAAAGCTTTTGACTCGGTTCATTGGGATTTTTTGAGGACTATTCTGCCTCTGTTTGGTTTGCCTCCTAAATTTTGCAATTGGATTATCACTTGTGTGACATCACCTAAGTTCTCTCTTAATATTAATGGGTCTTCAGTGGGTTATTTTGATGGGAAGAGGGGGCTAAGGCAGGGTGATCCCCTATCCCCCTTGCTCTTTGTACTCTGTATGGAGGTTTTATCTCGGATCCTCAGGAAGTTACCAGAACACAAGCACTTTAGCTTTCATCCAAAATGCTGCAGGATAGGTCTCTCTCATCTAATTTTTGCAGACGACTTGCTTGTTTTCACAAGAGGTGATTATCCTTCTATCAAAGCTGTTGAAGCTAGCTTGCATCTTTTTGCTGAAGTTTCTGGTCTGACTCCTAACCCCTCCAAAACTAACATCTATTTTGGGGGAGTGCACCCAGAGGTTAAGGAACTTATTCTTAGGGATACTAGTTATTTGGAGGGGACATTTCCCTTCAAGTATCTTGGTGTTCCCCTTCACTCATCCAGGCTGACAAAGGATATGTACTTCTCTTTGCTTGAAAAAATAAAGGCCAAGATTAACCATTGGGCTAATTTTAATCTCTCCTATTCTGGTAAGATTCAGCTCATCAACACTGTTGTATTTGGTATTGAGAGCTTTTGGTGTGCAAGCTTTATGCTGCCTAAGGGGGTCATCCATGAGATAGACAAAATGTGTAGAAGATTTCTATGGGGATACCAGGGTGCACACAAACTTGTGTTTTTTGCGTGGCAAAAAGTTTGTAGGAGCAGGGCACAAGGAGGGTTTGATATTCGAGAAATTTTGAGCTGGAACAAAATTTTGTTGCTGAGAATGTTTTGGAGGATTTCTACTGCATCCCCTTCCATCTGGGTGCAGTGGTGCCAACACTATCATCTGCAGGGGTTGGACTGTTGGAGTGTGAAGCCATCACAGTCCACTTCCACGGTTTGGAAAGCTCTATTTGCTGCACGAGATGAATTTGTTGGCCTGACTGGGTTCACTTGCACCGCTCATGCTTCACTACAGGAATGGAGTAGGACTGGTAAGCTGCATTTGTATCAGGTATATGCGGTTTTTCATGGGAGACACTCTAATCTCCAATGGGCTAAACCTACTTTAGATGGTGTTGTTATGCCTAGGCATGCTATGCTTGTGAGAATGGCAGTGCAAAAGGGGCTGGCCACTACTGATAATTTGAATAGAAGAGGTTTGCATCTTGTCAACAGATGCTACTTATGTACGGCTGCTGCTGAGGACCATCCACACTTGTTCTTCTCTTGTTCCTTTTCAAGGGCCGTGTACCAAACTATTATGCTCTGGCTTGGGGTCACGAGGAGACCTTTGTGTTTGCATCAGGAGCTCCTTAAGTTGTCCAGATACCGTGGTAAGGGTTGGAGGAAAAAACGAGCTCGGTGTAGTTTGGCTGCTACGGTTTACTTTCTATGGCAAGAAAGGAACTGGCGCATTTTCAGAGGGGTCTCTTGCACAATTGAGCAACTTGTCTATCAAATTAAATATTATGTTTCTATTCGATTGTATGCTAATATTAATAGTAGTATCTTAGAGGAGGTGATAGAGCATATGACTAGTTAGAATGGTCATTTTGCTTTTCTAGTGGCTATACTTTGTATGAAACTCTCTTTTTCTAATGAGAAGCTGATTTCTACAAAAAAAAAATCCTAACGATGCATATGCTTATTATTTTATTCTTCTTTTCGCAGTGTAGAATACGTTTATTTTGATAATACTATTACAACAAATGGCTGGAAATAACGAAATCCCAATACCGAGTGCCACACTTGGACACGAGTCCAGGCTTAAAGTTTTTATGGACAACATGAATCAGTTCACACGACTGAAGAATGATGGATCCAACTTTGCGGATCGGAGGCGGCAACGAATCTTTGCCATTGTTGACGGTAAGCTCAAGTAATTAACTGAGCCAATACCGGTAAACCCAGGCCCCAATGCAGGAGTTAACGAGTCACTTGCTTATAGTGATTTCGTCATGGAAGCGGGTGCGATAAAGAACGTACTCATCTTCGTAATGGAAACCAATTTGCAGAGACGCTTCATTGCCCAAGGTGCAAACAAGATTTTCACCACGCTCACTAACGAGTTCTCTAAAGCACAGAGAATCGTTACTTATGAGCATACCTGTCACTTCTTTGATGCGAAACTCCAAAAGGGCCAACCGGTTAGCCCACACATTCTTAACACGATTGAGAATGTCGAGAAATTAGAGGCACTTGATTGCAAAATCAGTGAGAGCATAGTCATTGACCGAATGCTTCATTCTCTTCATCATGGTTTTGCCCTTTTCAGGCCGAACTACTACATGAATGACTTAAAGAAAAGTCCTCATGAGCTACACTCACTTCTCGTACAGACCGAGAAGGATATGAAATTGAGTGGGAGCATGAAGCAGGATGTTCTCACGATTTCCAACAAGAATAAAGGTAAGGGCAAAGCTCCAGGCGACCTAACTGTAGGTAAGCCAATGTTTAAAAAGCCAGGAAACGGTAAGAGTGGGCCTGGTGAGACTAGTGGCTCACAGGGCAAGGCAAAGAGCAAGGGCGGTGACATTGAGTGCCACCATTGTCACAAGACTTGACATTGGAGAAGGAACTGTCTCGTGTACCGTGAGGACATAAAAGCAGGCCGCGTCGTTCCTGTTGGTATGCCATCTTATATTCATATGATTGAGATTAACCATGCATGTTTTGGAACTTGGGTACTTGATACTGGTTGTGGTTCTCATCTGTGTAATCATTTGCAGGGCCTAAGAAACATCACACCTCTCGGAAAGGGTGATGTGGACCTGCGAGTAGGGAATATAGCTAGAGTTGCTGCAGTCTTGAAGGGAACATACGTAATCCAACTCCCTAGTGGTTTTGAGTTATTTTTATATAACTGTTACTATGTACCCAGTTTGTCTAAGAACATTATTTTAGTTTTCGTACATGATAAGGACGGTTTTTCATTTTTAATAAAGGATAATTGCTGTATTTTCTCTTTCAATGAAATGATTTATGGCAAAGCAGTTTCCATGAATGGAATTTATATCTTAGACCAAACCACGAAAATATTACACGTGAATAATAAGAAGTTAAAGGTTGGTGACAAAGATCAAACCTATATATGGCATTGTTGAATGGGACACATAAATGAAAAACGTGTAAAGAAACTCGTCGATAATGGGACTATTCCCGCATTCGATTTTTCTACATATGGCACGTGTGAATTATGTCTCATTGGCAAAATGACTCGAATTTCCTTCAAAGGTGTTGGAATGCACGCTAGTGACCTATTAGGACTCATACATACGGATGTTTGTGGACCTATGTCAATTACCGCTAGAGATGGCTATAGATATTTTATAACTTTCACGGACGATTTGAGTAGATACGGATATGTCTACTTAATGAAGCATAAAAGTGAGTCCTTTAAGAAATTCAAGGAATACCAGAATAAGGTTGAGAACCAACTGGGTGAAATGGTTAAAGCACTCTGTTCAGATCGGTGTGGCGAATATCTTTCAAATGAGTTTCATCAACACCTCAAAGACTGTGGAATCGTTTTACAATTAACTCCAGCTGGAACACCTCAATTAAATGGTGTGTCCGAACGTAGAAATCGAACATTGCTTCATATGGTTCGATCAATGATGAGTCACACGGTAGTACCTAATTCATTATGGGGTTTTGCTCTTTTGTCAGCTGCTCTTATACTTAACCGAAGTCCGACTAAAGCTGTCGACAAGACTCCATATGAAATGTGGAGGGGAACGGTCCCCAACTTGTCCTTTATTCGGGTTTGGGGCTGCGAGGCTTATGTCAAGTGGAGACACGAGGATAAGCTCGGCCCACGATCGGTCAAGAGATACTTTATTGGTTATCCAAAAGGAATGTTTGGTCATTACTTCTATTCACCAACCGAACATCGAGTTTTTCTTGCGGCTAGTGCGACGTTCTTAGAGAAAGAATTTCTCGAGAACAAGACAAGTAATAGAACCTTCGAGCTGTTGGAGATTCCAGAACCAACAACCGAGGAACAGATGGAGGAAGTTGTTCCTTCAACTGATGATACGGTTAATATTCATGAGGAACCTAGGAGGTCGAGTAGAGTCTCTAATCCTCCGGACAGATACATTGGTATGGTCGAGGAGAATGACATTTTTCTCTTAGAGAGTAATGAACCCACTACCTATAAAGGCGCTATGGCCTGTTCCGACTCAAAGCTATGGCTTGAAGTCATGCAATCCGAGATGGACTCCATGTATGAGAATAACGTATGGGATCTTGTTAATTTACCTAATAACGTAAAACCTCTACAATGCAAATGGCTTTACAAAATAAAGCATTCTGCACACCCGCGACCAGATACCTATAAGGCACGACTAGTGGCAAAAGGTTTCACTCAAGTGCCCGGATTGCATTATGATGAGACTTTTGCACCCGTAGTCATGCTACGTTCCATTCGGATAATCTTAGCGATTGCCGCTTTTCATGACTATGAAATTTGGCAAATGGATGTGAAAACTGCCTTCTTAAATGGTTATTTGGAGGAAGAGTTAACGTTGTACATGGTGCAACCCGAAGGTTTCATAGATCCTGAACATCCTAAGAAAGTATGCATGCTTAAGCGTTCCATTTATGAACTTAAACAAGCTTCTCAGATTTGGAATCATCGTTTCGACCAGGTGATAAAAGAGTATGGTTTTACTCGATCGGTCGAGGGACTCTGCTTATATATCAAGTCGAGTGGGAGCAAGATTGTTTTCTTGATATTGTATGTTGATGACATACTCTTGATTGGGAATGACATTCCTCACTTATCTTCGGTTAACGGATGGTTGAATAACCATTTCCAGATGAATGATCTGGGTGAGGCACAACGCATATTGGGAATCTGTATCTACCAAGATAGATCACGACAGACGTTATCACTTAGTCAGGGATCTTATTTGGATAAGATTCTTGAGAGGTTCAGCATGACCAACTTTAAGAAGGGGAACCTTCCAATGTCGTCTGGGATGCAATTGAGCAAATCTCAGTCACCCACGACGCCTGAAGGGATTGAGCGCATGAGTCGTGTTCCTTATGCATCTGCAATAGGATCAATCATGTATGCCATGATATGCACACGTCCAGACGTGGCATATGCATTGAGTATGACGAGTCGCTACCAAAAAAATCCAGGTGAAACACACTGAATAGCTGTTAAAAATATCCTTAAGTACCCACGGAGGACCAAGGATAGGGTATTGACTTATGGAGGCGATACTAAGCTATGTGCAATCGGTTACGCAGATGCTAGCTTCCAAACGAATCGAGATGATTCAAAATCTCAGTTCGGGTTCGTCTTCACTCTTAATGGTGCTACAGTCAGCTGGAAGAGTTTCAAACAGAGTGTTGTAGCAGATTCTACTACTGGATCCGAGTACTATGCCGCTTCGGAGGCAGCAAAGGAAGCGATATGGATGCGTCAATTCTTACAAGGACTTACGATAGTTCCTAGTTCGAATGACCCGATCACCATCTATTGTGACAATAGAGGTGCCATATTCCAGGCTAAGGAGCCAAAGTCTAGAAACAAATATAGACATGTACATCGGAAAGCTCACCTGATCCGTGATTACGTGGAGCTAGAAGAGATAGTGATTGACAAGATAGCTTCGGATGACAACATCGCGGATCCTCTCACTAAACCGTTGAATTTTGATAAGCATGAAGGGCACGTTATTTCCATGGGAATTAAACGTGTTCCTGAGTTGTAGTAGTTGATTATGAATTTGATACATTATCTTTTTCATAAACTATTTATAACTTCATCGTTTTAGTATAATATTTTGTTTTTCATGTGGATTGTACTGACAACATTGAACGCCACAAAGTTAACTGAATTACATTATATTTTGTTTTGGTCCATAATCGCCCATATGAGTTGATAACTCTGGCTATTATATTGTGCAGTCGATTGATGGTGGGTTCAACGAGCCATAAGTCAATCAATTGGCTGATCGATCACAAATACGGGTTATAACGATACCTCGTAGGACAATTATTTTTTGTGACAACGTAATGGAGTCCTAAATGTTTAAAAACATTCGGTGCCAGATCGTGGATAGGACATCCATTGTGTTCCTAGAGTCGATTCTTTTGACTATCGATTGTCTCTTGAGATTAAGGCAGTTTTTGGGTGACTTTGGTTTCTTTCTCATGGCCTGCCGTAACTGGAGACTAAGTAGATTTTTTCTGGGTCATTTCATACTGTGCTTACATATGCGGGATTCGAGTTGTAGAAAATATCCAACCCTTATCAGGTATAGTTATTTTTCAGGGCCACTCGAGGATTTGTAACTGAAATGCATGGCCATGCTCGAATGATGATTCGTTTATCAGTTAAGTTACTCTCTAATTGAGGAAACCACTCTTGATACAGATCACTTGTAAAATATGACCATTGTGAATACGGATTTTGCAAATTGTTTTACATTGAGTTGGAGAAATTTTAGGATATAAGAATCGGTTATCGTACATAAACTTGTGAGGACAAGTGGGAGTTTGTTGGAGCTCGTGTCCTCCACAATTAGTGTGATAACATTTATAAATATCTTATAGGTTCACAAGCGCATACTTCGTATTTTATCAGTTGATTAACGATTACTTAATAACGGTTGGCTTGCTAGAAAGTTTGACGTTATTATCATACTGATGGCGGTAATCAACTGGTCCCTAAAAGTCACACCTAAAGGATGTGTTTGAGAGATGTGATTATGGAAATGTAATCACATTGATGCCTTATATGACTAAACAGTTAGTCAACGTGTTGATGAGACGATTATTTAATGCCGATTAAATAATATTAGCTGAGACGAATTAACTGTCAATTCGTAAATTGAATATAATAAGTTATATTTAATTAATGTATATAATGTTATCTTGGACGAATTAATATGTTAATTCGTAATTAAATATAATCGGTTATATTTAATTAGCTAATTATAAATATGCGATATTTATAGTTAAAGTATATATTATACGATATTGTCATTATACATTATTACAGACCGGCATTAATATATCGACTGCAAGCTGTTGTGTGTAGACTTATTAATACGGAATAAAATAAATGACAATTTATAATAATACACATTATTATACATTTTTGATAACAACTTAAAATAAGGAGATTTTTCTCCTTATTTGGTGTTGGTACCACTCGGTCAAACCTAGATAAGGGAAAGAAATATTCCCCTTATTCCTTCTTTCATTTTTCGGAAATTATAAAGTGGAAAGGGGATTCATTTCTAACCTAATTGATTTTTGACCTAGCTTTTCTCTCATCAAAAATTCACACACACAAACCCTAAAAATATTACAGAAAATTGGGGATCTCATTCTAGCAATTTGAGGGGCATTTCTCGGAGCTTCTTGGGTGCAACTAATAGGTGAATATCATTGTGATATTGTTCTTAGGCCGAATTTGCTAGGACCGATGGTTGAAACTTAATTCTCTACTTTTGTTTATGCAATTTATTTTATGACTCGTATTCATCATTATAAATTCGTTATAATCCTTATAATTAATGAGAAGCATACAGATAATTCCCACAGACTTGGCCTCTCTGTTGTGGGGCTGATCATCTTCCTCGTTTCCTGAAGACTGAAGGTGCTGCTAGAATGCCCAGGCCTTTAAAGGCTGTTAGCGCTTCTACATCAGGCAGTAAGTCTTTTATTTATTTATTTTTGTTTTGTTTTTCATTCTATTTTGTCCTTTTCATGACAGCCTGTTTTTATTGCTAATATAGCGTCTCGTGTTATAGCCACTAGATCATCCACTCGCCTTGCTAGGTTTGGCATGGCTGATCTTTCTGCCAAGTGGGCCAAGGTTAAAGAGGAGAGTTCTTAGGGTGGTGGCGATACTGGGCTTGTCATTGATTTAACTGAGTTGCCTGCCACTCCCAAAGTTTCTCCTGCTGCAGTTGCTCCTGCTGAAATAAGTTCAGCGGCCTAGAAGAGGAAGGTGGAGGAAGTTGATTTATCTGCCCCAGTCGAGGTGCGAGCCAGGGTGGATAATTTGGAGGCTGCCAGGGTGAGAATCAGTGATTATGCTTCCTCCAAATCTGATTTTATGCTTACCCTGGATCCTATTGAGACTACTACTGAGGCTGTTGCTTCAGTAGATCATGTTGTCAGCCTTTTGGCAGGTGCCTTGGCTGCTGCAAGAGAGGTATATATATATATATATATATATATATATATATATATATATATATATATATATTTGCTTTTATTTTTTGTAATATTTTTTTTTTGTGGTTTTTTTATTATGATATAATATTTATACTATTTTTGTTTCTGTTCAGGGTGTTGCAGCTTGTCTCCACAATGCTTATCAGGCTACCTCTTTGGTAGCCAGGATTAATCTTATTTGATCTGATTATGATAAGCTGAAGTCTGAATTAGATTTCGCTTGGGCTGATCTGGTTGCAGGGATTGCTAACTTGGCAAAGGTGCAGGCTAAGAGGAACGCTGCCAAGACTGAGGTAAGCTTGAGTAAGCAGCTTTGCAGCAGGCACTGGATAGGAATGAGGAGCTAACCCTGGAGAGGGATGATTTGGATTGCAATCTTGATGATGCTTCCTTGTACTTCTATATCAAGGGAAAAGTGGCTGCTATGTCGGAGCCTGTGGAGGCCAGGGCAAATTGGAACCCAGAAGCTGAGATGGCCATTGCTGCTACTACGTATCCTGACCTGCATAATATGGGTGATGAATAGGAGATCGACTCTCCAGGGGAGCAAGATGTTGATCTGATGAGGAGCAGGATGCTGGTGCTGATCAGGCCTAAGATGGTAGTGTTGATGCTGCCTCCAAGGAAGGGCAGTAATTTTATATTTTTCTTGATGTTATTGGCCCATCCAGGGGGATGTCCAAGGAAAGACGATTTTAATTTCTTGTTTTTGTGTGCTTGGCTGGTTAGGGAGGTTATCCCTGGCCTTGACAATTATTTTGGTGCCTTTGCCCAGGGGGTAAGCGCTTTTTATAAATATGATGGTAGTGGCCTTCCTTGGCTCACTTTATTTATTTCTTGATGTCTTGCTGTTTCCTGTTTTTCATTTTCCTTTGCTCATAATTTCCTGCAAACTTTATTTCTTCAAACCTGGAAACCTGTTAGATTTTTAAACTTGTTAACCTGTTTTTTCAGTATTTGCTCTGGTCTTGTGGTTAAAGCCAATGTAAGCCATTCAACCACATATAGTTTATACCATAGCAGTTGAAGGGGTGAGAAAACCGGCATGTTAGGAGGGCTTATGTCCCCTGCCTGACTGGAGGGCTTGGTATTCGGCCTGTCGAGAGGGCATTTAGACTGATGGTCGAGATAAAACACCCTTGCACCGTCTTGCTGCGTCCAGCCAGTTGTAGATGTGTGCAACAAATCAGTCAGGCCAGGCAATTATTTTATGCCTGTCGAGAGGGCATTTAGACTGATGGTCGGGATATAGACATGGATTGCACATAGAACATGTGAGACACATAATTTTTCAGGTGGCATGTTAGGGTGAAACACGTATAGTAAACATATGATTTTTACCTGATCAGGCCAGGATAGAATTTATACATGGAACAATTTTAAATGAGTTACATTCCAGGATCTTGGGATCATTTCTCCTACTAATGTTTGGAGCATGAATGCTCCTTGTCCGACAATAGAGTCAATTAATTAGGGGCTTTCCCACGTAGGGGCTTGGCTGCTGATTTTTCTTTCTTATTGGGGAAAACTTTTCGTAGCACAAGGTCTCCTTCCTTGAAGACTCTAAACCTGACATTTTTATTGTAAGTTCTGGCCACCACTTGTTGATATGATGCCATCCTAATTTTGGCAGCATCTCTTAGTTCTTCTGCCAGGACCAGGTTCTCTTGCATCATGTTGTTGTTTACTTCAACATTGTTCAGGCTATATCTCGATGTTGGCACCCAGACTTCTACAGGGATGACAACTTCCCAGCCACACAATAAAGAATAGGGTGTTTGGCCTGTTGATGTCTTTGGAGTTGTCCTCTCCGCCCAGAGTACTAATAGATGCTCTTCAGCCCATCTGCCTCGTCTTCTCTTCAATTTCTTCTTTAAGCAGCTTATGACTACCTTCTTGCTTAATTCAGCCTGGCCATTAGCTTTTGGATATCCAAGGAGTGGATATAACCAGGTTGATGTTCCACTCTTGGCAAAATGCTTTAGTCTTTCTCCCCACAAATTGGGTGCCATTATCACACACTATCTCTTATAGGACTCCATATCTGCAAATAATATTTGTCCTGATAAAAGACATCACTTCCTTTTCAGTTACCTGCCTGAAAGAATCAGCCTCGATCCATTTAGAGAAGTAGTCAGTCATGGCTAACATGAATACTTTCTGTCCCGGAGCTACATGCAGCTTCCCTGCAATATCCATGCCCCACTTCATGAACGACCAGGGTGCAGAGATTGAGTGAAGTAGTTCAGATGGTTGGTGTATTATTGGTGCATGAATTTGACAGGCTTCACATTTTGAACAATATTCCAAGCAATCAGCCCCCAGTGTTGGCCAATAGTAGCCTGTCAGAGTACTTTACTTGCCAGGCTCTTTCCTTCTTTATGGTTGCCATAATGTCCATCGTGTATTTATTGGAGTACTTGTTTAGCTTCATCAGGCTCTAAGCATCTCAAATATGGTCCAGCCTATGATCTCTTAAATAGGGTGTTATTTATAATAGAATAAATTGAAGCTCTGATTCTAAAAGCCCTCGCTTCATTCCTGCCCTAAGGAAATATCCCTTGGAGGAACCAATCATAATAAGGTCTGGTCTAAGAATTATTATCTCGATTGGCAGGGTTGACTTGTTCAGTTTTACCGATAGCTGGCTCTAATAAATGAACAATCGGTATTTTATCAAAAACTACGGGGGTAAAATTTGAACCTAGGCTGGCCAAAGCATCAGCCTGGGTATTCAGTGTGGGAAATATTTGTATGCGTCCCTTTAATTTAAGGATTATAACGAATCATCAAGTGATGAATACTAGTCATAAAATTAAATTGCAAAAACAAAAACATAAAGGATTAAGAAATAACCTTCGGTCCTAGCAAAAACGGCCTAAGAACAATATCAAAGTTGATATTCGCCTATTAGTTGCACCCAAGACGATATGAGATATGCCCTTTGATTATGCTAGAATCGATCCAAAAATTAACTAAATAATTTTAGGTTTTTGTGTTTTTTCTGATGAGAGGGAGGCAAGAATGGCTTAGGAAAAATTAGGTTAGAAAATGCTCTCCCCCTTCCCCTATAAACCATGTATAGAAATGGATTAGGGTAAGATTTTCTTTTTTTTTATTTTTCTCGGCCCATATCCGAAAATAAGATGATAATTTTCTTCTTATTTTCGGTTATTCCAAAAATGTATAAAATGTGTAAATTGTCATCTAGTGAGGATCGAACCCATGACCTCTTGGTTTGAGTACCCTCACTATTACCACTATGACACATTCATCTTGTTGATATTAAATATAACCGATTACATTTAATTACAAATTAACAGATTAATTCGTCCAAGCTAACATTACATACATTTAATTAAATATAATTTATTATATTCAATTTACGAATTGACAGTTAATTCGTCTTAACTAATATTATTTAATCTTCATTAAATAATTATCTCATCAACACATTGACTAACTGTTTAGTCAGATAAGGCATCAATGTGATCATATTTCTATAACCACATCTCTCAAACACATCCTATAGGTGTGACCTTTAGGGACCAGTTGATCACTGCCATCTGTATGATAATAACGTCAAACTTTCTAACAAGCCAACCGTTATTAGGTAATCGTTAATCAACTGATTAAAATACGAAGTATACCCTTGTGAACCTGTAAGAGATTTACAAATGTTATCACACTAATTTGTGGAGGACACAAGCTCCAACAAACTCCCACTTGTCCTCACAAGTGTATGTGCAATAACCGATTCTCATATCCTAAAATTTCTCCCACTCAATGTAAAACAATTTGCAAATCCGTATTCACAAAGGTCGTATTTTACAAGCGATCTGTATCAAGAGTAGTTTCCCCGACTAGAGAGTAACTTAACAGATAAACGAATCATCATTCGAGCATGGCCATGCATTTCAGTTACAACTCCTCGAGTGGCCCTGAGAAATAACTATACCTTATAAGGGTTGGATATTTTCCTCAACTCGATTCCTGCAGATGTAAGCACATGAAATGACCCGAAAAAAATCTACTTAGCCTCCATTTACGGTAGACCGTGAGAAAGAAACCAAAGTCACCCAAAAACTGCCTTAATCCAAAGAGACAGTCGATAGTCAAAAGAATCGACTCTAGGAACACAATGGACGTCCAATCCACGACCCGGCACCGAATGTTTTTAAACATTTAGGACTCCATTACGTTGTCACAAAAAAATTTGTCCTACGAGGTATCGTTATAATCTCGCATTTGTGATCGATCAGTCAACTGCTTGACTTATGGCTCGTTGAACCCACCATCAATCGACTGCACAATATTATAGCCGGAGTTATCAGCTCACATTGGCGATTACGGACCAAACAAATATAATGTAATTCAGTTTACTTTGTGGCGTTCAATGTTGTCAGTACAATCCACATGAAAAACAAAATATTATATATTAAAACGATGAAGTTATAAATAGTATATGAAACGATAATGTATCAAATCCATAATCAACTACTACAACTCAGGAACACGTTTAATTCCCATGGAAATAACGTGCCCTACATGCTTATCATAATTCAACGATTTAGTAGTAGAATCTATTACAACACTTTGTCTAGAACTCTTCCAGTTGACCGCAACACCATTAAGAGTGAAGATGAACCCGGACTGAGATTTTGAATCATCTCGATCCGTTTGGAAACTAGCATCTGCGTAACCGATTGCGCATAGCTTAGTATCTCCTCCATAAGTCAATACCCAATCCTTAGTCCTCCGTAGGTACTTGAGGATGTTTTTAACAGCTATCTAGTGTGTTTTGCCTGGATTGCCTTGGTACCGACTCGTCATACTCAATGCATATGTCATGTCTGGACGTGTGTATATCATGGCATACATGATCGATCCTATTGCAGATGCATAAGGAATACGACTCATGCGTTCAACCCCTTCAGGCGTCGTGGGTGACTGCGACTTGCTCAACTGCATCCCAGTCGTCATTGGAAGGTTCCCCTTCTTGGAGTTGGTCATGCTGAACTTCTCAAGAATCTTATCCAAATAAGACTCCTGACTAAGTGATAACGTCCGTCGTGATCTATCTCGGTAGATACGGATTCCCAAAATGCGTTGTGCCTTACCCAGATCTTTCATCTGGAAATGGTTCTTCAACCATTATTTAACCAAAGATAAGAGAGTAATGTCATTCCCAATCAAGAGTATGTTATCGACATAAAATATCAAGAATACAATCTCGCTCCCACTCGAATTGATATATAAGCATGGTTCCTCGACCGATCGAGTGAAACCATACTCTTTTATCACCTGGTCAAAACGATGATTCCAACTCCGAGAAGCTTGCTTGAGTCCATAAATGGAACGCTTAAGCTTGCATACTTTCATAGGATGTTCAGGATCTATGAAACCTTCGGGTTGCACCATGTCCAACTCTTCCTCTAAATAACCGTTTAAGAAAGCGGTTTTCACATCCATTTGCCAAATTTCATAATCATGAAATGCGGAAATCGCTAAGATTATCCGAATGGAATGTAGCATGACTACAGGTGCAAAAATTTCATCATAATGCAATTCGTGCACTTGAGTGAAACATTTTGCCACAAGTCGTGCCTTATAGGTATCCGGTTGTGCGTCTACAGAATGCTTTATTTTGTAAAGCCATTTACACTGTAGAGGTTTTACCTTATTAGGTAAATCAACTAGATCCCATACGTTACTCTCATACATGGAGTCCATCTCGGATTGCATGGCTTCGAGCCATAGCTTTGCGTCGGAATAGGCCATAGCACCTTTATAGGTTGCGGGTTCATTACTTTCTAGAATTTAACCGTCATTCTCCTCGACCATACCAATGTATATGTCCGGAGGATTAGAGACTCTACCCGACCTCCTAGTTTCCTCAGGAATATGAACCGTGTCATCAGTTGGAGGAACAACTTCCTCCATCCGTTCCTCGGTTGTTGGTTCTGGAATATCCGACAGCTCGAAGGTTCTATTACTCGTCTTGTTCTCGAGAAATTCTTTCTCTAAGAACGTCGCACTAGCCGAAACAAAAACTCGATGTTCGGTGGGCGAATAGAAGTAATGACCAAATGTTCCTATTAGATAACCTATAAAGTATGTCTTGACCGATCGCGGGCCGAGCTTATCCTCGTGTCTTCACTTGACATAAGCCTCGCATCCCCAAACCCGAATAAAGGACAAGTTAGGGACCGTTCCCTTCCACATTTTATATGGAGTCTTGTCGACAACTTTAGTCGGACTTCGGTTAAGTATAAGAGCAGCTGACAAAAGAGCAAAACCCACTAATGAATCAGGCACTACCGTGTGACTCATCATGGATCAAACCATATCAAGTAAGGTTCGATTTCTCCATTCGGACACACCATTCAATTGAGGTGTTCCAGGTGGAGTTAACTACAAAACGATTCCACAGTCTTTCAGGTGTTGATCAAACTCATTTGAAAGATATTCGCCACCCCGATCTGAACGGAGTGCTTTAACCTTTCTACCCAGTTGGTTCTCAGACCTGCCTCGTATTCCTTGAATTTCTCAAAGGACTCACTTTTATGCTTCATTAAGTAGACATATCTGTATCTACTTAAATCGTCCGTGAAAGTGATAAAATATCTATAGCCATCTCTAGCGGTAATTGACATAGGTCCACAAACATCAGTATGTTTGAGTCCTAATAGGTCACTAGCGCGCATTCCAACAATTTTGAATGAAATTCGAGTCATCTTGCCAATGAGACATGAATCACACGTGCCATATGTAAAAAAATCGAATGCGGGAATAGTCCCATTATCGACGAGTTTCTTTACGCGTTTCTCATATATATGTCCCATTCGACAATGCCATAGCTAGGTTTGATCTTTGTCACCAACCTTTATTTTCTTATTATTCACGTGTAATACTTCCGTGGTTTGATCTAAGATGTAAATTCCATTCATGGAAACTGCTTTGCCATATTCATTTCATTGAGAGAGAAAATACAGCTATTATCCTTTATTGAAAATGCAAAACCGTCTTTAGCAAGTACGGAAACTGAAATAATGTTCTTAGACAAACTGGATACATAGTAACAGTTATATAAAAATAAATCAAAACCACTAGGGAGTTGGATTACGTATGTTCCCTTCGAGACAGCAGCAACTCGTGCTCTATTCCCGACTCGCAGGTCCACATCACCTTTTTCGAGAGGTATGATGTTCTTTAGACCCTGCAAATGATTACACAGATGAGAACCACAACCAGTATCTAGTACCCAAATTCCGAAACTTGCATGGTTAATCTCAACCATGTGAATATAAGATGACATACCAACAGGAACGACGCGGCCTGCTTTGATGTCCTCACGGTACACGCGACAGTTTATCCTCCAATGTCCAGTCTTGTGACAATGGTGGCACTCAATGTCACCGCCCTTGCTCTTTGCCTTGCCCTGTGAGCCACTAGTCTCACCAGGCGTACTCTTACAGTTTCCTGGCTTTTTAAACTTTGGCTTACCTACAGCTAGGTCGCCATGAGCCTTGCCCTTACCTTTACCCTTGTTGTAAATCATGAGAACATCCTGCTTCATGCTCCCACTAAATTTCATATCCTTCTCGGTCTGTACGAGAAGGGAGTGTAGCTCATGAGGACTCTTTTTCAAGTCATTCATGTAGTAGTTCGCCCTGAAAAGGGCAAACCCATCGTGAAGAGAATGAAGCATTCGGTCTATGACAATGCTGTCACTGATTTTACAATCAAGTGCCTCCAGCTTCTCGACATTCTCAATCATGTGAAGAATGTGTGGGCTAACCGGTTGGCCCTTCTGGAGTTTCGCATCAAAGAAGCGACAGGTATGCTCATGAGTAACGATTCTCGGTGCCTTTGAGAACTCGTTACTGAGCGTGGTGAAAATCTTGTTTGCACCCTGAGCAATGAAGCGTCTCTGCAAAATGGTTTCCATTGAAAAGATGTGTACGTTCTTTATCGCACCCGCTTCTATAACGAAGTCACTATATGCAATTGACTCGTTGACTCCTGCATTGAGATCTGGGTTGACTGGTATTGGCTCAGTTAATTACTTGAGCTTACCGTCTGCAATGGCAGCATTCCGTAGTGCCGCCTCCCAGTCCACAAAGTTGGACCCATCATTCTTCAGTCGCGTGGACTGATTCATGTGGTCCATGAAAGCTTTAAGCCAGGACTCGCGTCCAAGTGTGGCACTAGGCATTGGGATTGCGTTATTTCCAGCCATTTAGTTGTAACAAAATTATCAAAATATACGTGTTCTACATTGCGAGAAGAAGAATAAAAATAATAAGCATGTACATCGTTTATATTTTTAAGTCTAATGAACTACTGTCATAACGCGAAGACTCAAAACATTTATACAATTGACCTCCCTCAAGAATTATATAAATGATCCCAAGATTCAATTATCTGCAAATTGATAAGCTAACCTTTTAGCTAATTCGACCGTTAGAATTCTTGGTCGATAAATTTATGTAAATACTATCTTTAGTCCATCATAATCACGAGAAACTCTTCGGACTATGATGTTGAGGTAAACTAAGTCAACACAACTACTTACCCAACGTAGAAGGGGTCATTGTAACACCCCCATACTCCAAGTGCCTTACCAGGACCACTCAGGTATGAAGATATTACCATCTCGGTTATCCGAGGCATGATATTCATAAGACAATAACGAAACAACTTAAATAATATAACTTTAGTGAAAAGTACAACTGAAACCAAATCCCAAAATACGGGTACAAGTTCTTAAAACCAACAATCTCTTTGAAATACCGAAATGTCATAAAACTAAAAGACTACAATGAAGACTTCTATCGTCGACGGTGGCACCTCCCGCCTATCCCGGACTCAACTCAAACCTACTCAATTACTGCTCACCATCCCCGAATGGATCACCGCAGGTTTACAAAACAACAACCGGGGTCAGTACTAATCACACAACTCAATATATATCAATAATATGATAAACAGACAACTTAACCGTCACACACACACAACCACACCAATCCCAACAATATCAATCACCGATCGTCCACGGACCACCACCAGTGGGGACCGCAGCCGTACCCACCAAATCCCCGCTCCTCATAATGAGCGATAACCCTGTCCATTAATGTGCACATCCCCTTCCGTGGCGGGTTCCACGAAGGGCGAAACTAGGGCGTGAAGCCATTCCCGCAAGTGACCCCACTCAGCCGAGGACACGCCTCTAGAACCATAGACAAACAATCACAATCACAATCACAGCCGTCACAATACAATTACTATATCAAACAATCAATCTCAACACATCAACAATCATCCCATTATGGGACTAATAATGAGTAGAAGATCCTACCTAGAAAGCACAACTATCAGACGGTCTCTATAGCTGTATCAAAAAGCTTCTTCTACGAAACCTCCTCCTATCACACAACATACAAATGCTACCAAATCACAAACTACTCAAAAACCCCCAAATCCCTAGATTAGGGTTTAACCAACTTATAGGAAAGACAACAAAAAGGGTACATAGATCTTACCCTTGACGCAAGTGTTGGGAAATGTGTCCTCAACAATAGTGCGATCACATGATTTAAATATCATTATTAAATCTCATTTTAAAGAATACAATTGGGAAGTAATTTTGTTACTGTCAACTGGTCAACATATATCGGTAATGATTGGCTGACTAGAGTTTGACATTACTGTCGTGTGACGGTGGTGATCAGTTGACCCCCTAGGTCATACCTAAAGGGCAATACACTTAATTGATTATTTAATTAATCGTATAACGTTACGAGTTGATTAAATTACTTGAAAATTGACGGACGATTTTGGAAGTAAAATTTACG
Source organism: Silene latifolia (assembly GCF_048544455.1). Taxonomy (NCBI): domain Eukaryota; kingdom Viridiplantae; phylum Streptophyta; class Magnoliopsida; order Caryophyllales; family Caryophyllaceae; genus Silene; species Silene latifolia. The sequence continues at coordinate 453,812,275 of NC_133538.1, forward strand.
TATCATATTGAAATGTGATTAAATAAGATACGGTCTGAGTAATTGAATTGTATCATTACTCGGATGAAATAATTGTTTAATGTAACAATTAAATTGAATGAATTGTTATAAATACAATCAGTTGTGATTTATAAATGGTAAAATATTTTGGCACTAGTAATTATGGAATTACTAAGTCGATTTTTGTGTGTGACGTATTTTTATTAATACGTTGATTTTTAATATGTTAAAAATACATAACAAATTTATGTCACACATGACATGTGACATATTGACAATTGACAAAATAATATGGAATCCATATTATGTAAAAGTGCCGAAATAATGGAGGAGCATTAGGCTAAAATTGTGTTTATTTTTTAAATAGAAAACATAATGATTAAATAGCTTAAGTAGCCATGCAACCCTACTCACCTTGTGAAGACAAATATGGGCATGCATTGGCTCCCCAAAAGGGCTCCTACCCACCGGTTTTTCCAAGGGGATTTTAGAGAGTTTTCTCTTCTAAAAAATTATTTTCATTTTTCATTCAATTATCATTTTTCCTAGTGTAAGAAAGATAATTTCCTCTCTACATTTTAGAGATAATTAGAGAGATAATATACTCCAAAATTACCTTCTCCTACCCGGTTTTAGGAGTGAAAACAAAACAATTTTTGGGTCAATTTTCTACTAAGATTAATATTATACTAGTACTTATAATATTAATTAGATTAAGTGTTAAGCCTTGGGTATAAAGCTTGGGGAGAGATCTTACACTTAGATCTTGTTCATCCATAAAGGAAAAGCTCAAGAACAAGAGAGAAAGGTGATCTCTCTTGTGCCCAATATAGCCGAAATATTGAATGTAAGAAAATGATTTCTTCTCTTTTATCATATTGTTTGCATGCATAAAATCCGTATTTAATTTTATGACAAATTAGTTTAGCATATATGAGTATGTTATTTATGTATATGAATCTACATTTCCATCAGCAAGGATCTCAACGGTATAACAAACGATAAAAACCGACCTTCCAAACTCCGGGATTTGCTAACAATGCGATTAAGATGATGAACGTACTTGCTTTCTCTTTGACAGTAAATTAGGTTTTGCAAAAGTGTTTAGCATGATGACAGAAAAGGTTATATATCTTAATCGCATAATTAACAAAACCCGAGAAAAACTCCCCGTAAACCGGCTACTCGATCGAGTACCCAAGGTACTCGATCGAGTACCCCCTTACTCGATCGAGTATCCTAGTTACTCGATCGAGTACCCAATAGGTCAGAAAATATTTTAAGACGCAACTCACCCTTACTCGACAGAGTAAGTCCTACTCGATAGAGTACCCAAAGACTCATAAATACGGAGTATTACAGTCACATTATGCCTACCGACGAAGAAGGGATTCATAGTTGTTTGCCCTTATAAAGACTAGTCTCTATTTCCGTTTTAGAGGAAGATCCCATCAACTTTATTTTAATTCATTTTAAGTGAACTAATATCTAGCATGCGAGAATGAATAAACTAAGGTGATGGCTTAATAAGTCTGTGACATCTGTATGTCCATGAAAACTAACATACAACCTATATGAGTCAATTTTCATGCATTTTAGCAGTAGGTGGTTTGGTTTCAGGCGGAAAATGATGCATTAACTAGCATGTTAATGAAAAGCAATAAGAATGAAAACGTAAAAACAATAAAAAGTCCTAGTGTGGCATATCCTATCAAAACGAACACAAATACAAGTTTGGAATCCATCCCTGGACCCGAAAAGCTTGTTTTGATGTTCCAACTTGATCCATGTAGCAGGAGTGAGCTCCAATCTCCATCTTTAGTCTTCTTTTGAAAAATACAATAAATAAATTTTACATAATAAACCTATTTATTACATTCTAATTTCAAAACCCAAAACTAAAGAAAAATAAAGGAGATTCGAGATCTCATAATTACATAAAAATTATGTTTCCTTCATTACTAAAACATAATTAACTAAGGCCACACTAAGTATTACAAATTACAACTGATTGCAAAAATACGTAAATTAAATTCATTCAATCGATTCATTCAACTAAAATAAAATGCATCAACTAAAAATAAATTAAACATACATGACACAATTCCTTAATTATGTTGATTAATTTATACAAACCACCTATTTAAATCAAATTATGTGACAATTCCTCAATTAATCACATTAATTTCAATCTTAATTCACATTAAACTTGTAATATGAATTTAATCCATCAATATTATAAACTTCTTTAAAATAATTAGGTATCTATTAATTTTTTTTTATAGATATAATACTGCTGGACGTGAACAGTAACCGAGACGTGAACAGTAACAGAAATTTTTGTTTTCTTTTCTCGGCAAAACAGGAAAAAACAGCCCGTTACTTTTCTTTAAACACGGTTTTTCTGTAAAACCCGAAACAAAACAATGAATTTTTTTTTAAATAATCTGCCCTATGAACAGTAACTGTGACGTGAACATCGACAAAAAAAATTTCAGATGCTTTTCAAATCGGCATAAACAAAAACAACCGCAAAAAAAAAAAACTTTAATCGGTTTTTCAGGAACAACGGAAAGAAAAAAAAAACCAGAATTTTTTTTTTTAAAAAAAAATTACTGTTCATCCGTGATTGAATTGTATCATTACTCGGATGAAATAATTGTTTAATGTAACAATTAAATTGAATGAATTGTTATAAATACAATCAGTTGTGATTTATAAATGGTAAAATATTTTGGCACTAGTAATTATGGAATTACTAAGTCGATTTTTGTGTGTGACGTATTTTTATTAATACGTTGATTTTTAATATGTTAAAAATACATAACAAATTTATGTCACACATGACATGTGACATATTGACAATTGACAAAATAATATGGAATCCATATTATGTAAAAGTGCCGAAATAATGGAGGAGCATTAGGCTAAAATTGTGTTTATTTTTTAAATAGAAAACATAATGATTAAATAGCTTAAGTAGCCATGCAACCCTACTCACCTTGTGAAGACAAATATGGGCATGCATTGGCTCCCCAAAAGGGCTCCTACCCACCGGTTTTTCCAAGGGGATTTTAGAGAGTTTTCTCTTCTAAAAAATTATTTTCATTTTTCATTCAATTATCATTTTTCCTAGTGTAAGAAAGATAATTTCCTCTCTACATTTTAGAGATAATTAGAGAGATAATATACTCCAAAATTACCTTCTCCTACCCGGTTTTAGGAGTGAAAACAAAACAATTTTTGGGTCAATTTTCTACTAAGATTAATATTATACTAGTACTTATAATATTAATTAGATTAAGTGTTAAGCCTTGGGTATAAAGCTTGGGGAGAGATCTTACACTTAGATCTTGTTCATCCATAAAGGAAAAGCTCAAGAACAAGAGAGAAAGGTGATCTCTCTTGTGCCCAATATAGCCGAAATATTGAATGTAAGAAAATGATTTCTTCTCTTTTATCATATTGTTTGCATGCATAAAATCCGTATTTAATTTTATGACAAATTAGTTTAGCATATATGAGTATGTTATTTATGTATATGAATCTACATTTCCATCAATCGGTATCAAGAGCCACGGTTGTTTGCATGCAAATTGGTTAAAAGTTTTTCCGAGTTATATGAATAACAAAATAAAACTTGTAAAATTTGTGTTATTATGATATATCACGAAATTATTACATGCATGTTAATATTTCTGGTCCTAAAGTGTTTTAGGATATTTTGGTTAATTTTTCGGATTTTTATTGTTCATAATTTACAATAATGGCATTTAAATGTGATTTTATGAGTAAAAATGTCATTTTTGGTCTAAAAATAGCTATACTTCGAATTTTCACTTGGTTTTTGGATATGTTGTTACATATATTAGTTTGAGATAACCTGCAAATTTTCATAATTTTTGGACTTGTTATGCTCGAAAAATGAATTTTTCATCATTAAATTCGGATTTAAGAGAAAAATAGGTTAATATGAGTTAAATTTCGAATCTGGTCATAGAAAATTAATATGTTGTCACATGCAATTTTACAAGATGTGTGTAAAATAATTGTCTATAAAGAAGTCTTTTAGCATGATTTATGAATTTTTGAAGAAAAATAGCATAAATAGTGAGATTATTAGTTGAAAATTAATAAAACATAATCTATGACCTAGGAAAAACGTCTAATGTTGCATTTTATTATATTTTTCAGATCTAAAATTGAAAAGTTAATGATAATAATTTTTCCATGTTTTTATGATTATTTTATTAAATATCGATAAACCGCAACATTGTTTTTCCTAAAAATTTCAAATTTTTAACCTAAGATTTTGAACATTATGAGTGTCATGGAATTTTTCCAGAATGTTCATGAATTTAAATTTCAAATTTTGAATTTATTTGAAATTTTTGGATTTATTTGAAGTTTAATAGCTTATTTTTGTAATTTTGGTCCTTTTATGAACAATTTTGTAAATAAAAGTTAATTATGGTCAAATTACTAGTGGAGACTATATTTTGAGTCCTAAGAGGTTAGGGTAATTAACTTATGCATAAATATGAGTTTATGCATTTTTGTGATTATAAAATGTTGAAATCACGCAAATCCGTAAAAACCGAGTAATATACGATATTGGCTAATTAAAGGCGATTTAGCATAAAATTGAGCATGTTCATACATATTATAATGCTGCATTTTCTTTATGATTGTCATAATTTTAATTTATGTAATTTTTGAATTATGTAATTTTACTTAGTATGGCCTTAGATTTTAATTGGTATTTCCCGAAATGTATGGGAATATCGATTCGGTTGTAATTTTTATTGTGATCTCGTATCACCATTTTGTAATTTAATAGATTTATTTTATTTTAGTTACAAATGTATAATAGGAAATTATGTAATTTATTATGTAATTTTATTCATTCCGGAGTTCCAAAAGACGGATTACTTCAAGAATGGCGATACATAAAGACGGTGTTACCTCGAGATGCGTGCCACAACCGAAGTTCAAGGGACCAATGGAGTTGGTTTCCGAATATGTAATAGATTAATAGTTTTTCTATTTTAGGAAAGGCCATACTAGGATTTATTTATCTTTTATGCTTGCATTTTATTTTATGTCACATGCATCGCTAAATCGCCATAACTAAACATGCATTGTCTTTTATCGAGTTTTTCGACCGTGTCAAATATAATTATCGTAGTTCACCGCTTTAGTTCACTTAAAACGTGATAGATAATAATTTGACATGACCTCTCGCTAAAACAATTAATTGAGACATAGCCTTACCAAATAGTAGAAACCATGAAAACCTATTTCGCGAGGGAGTGCGCTCGGCCACACCGGGGTACAAACCTTGTTACGTAGGGGAAGTGGGTGATGAATGTTAATCCACCGAATTCATGTTGATAAGGGATGTATCGGCCCCACCGTGCCCAAGTTAATGTGGGTTTGGATCATGGACACATTTATTCGAAATTTGGATTGAACTCAACAAAAGTATTTGATAAGGGATGTATCGGCCCCACCGTGCCCTTGTCGATGTGTTTTGGGCTATAGATAATTGTTAATGTAATGTTATCGACCAAGAGTTCTAAAAGTAGAATCGATTAAACGTTAATCCACCGAGTTATATTGATAAAGGATGTATCGGCCCCACCGTGCCTAAGTCAATATGAATTTGGGTCTTGGAATCATTTATCATAGTTGGGTAGAGGTCACTATGTAAATGCTATACTTGTTATTTACAAGTATTAATAAAACGATAAATGTTTTGTTTTCCATTATTCCGTTATCATATTGTTCTATTTCTTTACCACAATTTATATACGATATCATTTTGATTTTGATTCAAATCTCCTTAAAACATCGTAACTAAAGACAAATATGAATTTGCTTCTAAAACCTCAAATGAACCATTGATAAGGATCTCTTGTAAAGAGTATAGATTAAAGTTATTCATTATCAAACAGGTTTTTGATTCATGACTAACACTTCTACTTACAATGGATTATTTTTCCATGTACTTAAATGAATTAAGTACCTTGAAGCGATAAATTATTTTGGTAATTAGTTTTGTCAAGAATTCGTAATTGACCAAAATAACGCAACCACTTCAATGAAAGTTTTAAGATTAAAACGAACAAATGAAGAGTGATCTTCATGAATTCAATTTTGCTTCTCAAAGCAAAGACTCATTGAATTGAGTGGGAGCATTCTCTTAAACCGTTAAGATGAGAATGAGGTTCAAGAAGTAAAGATTATAATGGAATTGATACAAGGTAATGTTAAAGGTAAAGTTGTTGAGAATGACGATACTAAACCTATCAATCCCGACCAATAAAGTTTCCATTGTCTTAAATGTTGGACACAAGAAAGGAAACTGCCCCAAATTATTGAAGAATCAACAAGTTAGTTGTGGGACATCTAATGGGACCTTCTTCTTTAAATGTTTATTTGATTAAACATAAATTTTGCTAGTACTACTTCGTCAATATTAGAAACCGGTGGTGGTTTACATCGTTGTACTTGATACATAGAATGATTAGAATATGACGACTAGCATCAATAATGACGAGAGATAGAGTAATTGTGTACTCAATCTAGTTTTTGGATTTAAAGTTGTACTTAATTATGACTATTAAGTGCATTAACTCTAAATAAGAATATAAACTTGTTAAGATACAAAAGAGGTTTCACTTTTGTGACCCTATACACCACGATTTGATGTATGGCTGGCCCATTATCAAGGTGAATATATTCTAAACCAAACTAGAATGATATATCATGTAGATGATGTAAGACTCAAATTGGTAATCCAAGATTAAACCTTAATTTCTGGAATGATGAACGCAAAGAGTTATCGAGTACTCTTGAAACCATTAGATTGTTAATGGTATATGCGTATCTTGTATTCAAAGCAAGATGTCTCGTGCCTTTTGGTTGAAAAGGAGATCGAGGTTATAAATCATTGATCCATAATAGGTTGATCATTATCTTTTACCAACGATTTAAGTTGACACTAGTGTGTTCACTTAATAAGGTAAGTAGAGAAATCTTTGAAGAAGTTCAAGAATTCAAGGAATCACGATTTAGTCGCGATGGGATTATCAAAGTAAAGACTTTGATATAAGCCAAAGGACATGTGATATAGTATCACAAGTTAATCTCTCTTAGCACGCATTATGAAATAATGTGTGGATGGATAAGAATTCAAACGCTATTCAATATGATTTGGACTTCAATCAAGTTACTTTGAGTTACTTGATCCTTTTGGGGATTTTATCATTTTGTCTAAATTATTTTTCCACTAAATCGAATCATATGTGATATGAAATGGTAAGGGTACCATGTTTGTAAGTTTTCACAAGAAACAAATGCTCATTTTTCCCTCTTAAATTATCACGAATACGACGGGTTTGCGGCTCGTGAAGCTGTCTTTCTAAAATACAAGTTTATTTTAGAAGACAGAGTGGGAGAAATTATTCAAGAGCCACAAAGAATGCCACAGAGAATGTTATGTCGCAAGAAACTGGTCCTTCTTGGCTACATGAGACGTTTTGTGTAAGACATTGTTCTTTAAAACCTAGGAGGTTAAATTCGTCACTTGTCAAAAATGATGAATTCATGCTACTTTTAAGAAAGTAAAGAGCTTATAACTTACAAAGAAATTGTTTGATTCAAGTTGATTACTTCTGGAAAGTAATGAACATATGACTTACATAAGAGTGTTTAAGTCACAACTCAATACAAGGCTTAGAGCCATGAAAATCCGAAACATAAGGGCTTGATTAGTGACAAAGGCTTTTGCACTAATAAAGAGATATTTCAATGCAAGATTGGTTGCAAAGGGTTTTGCACTAATTGAAATGCTTAAGTCTATTTGGATCTTCTTAAGGATTGTGTTTCATTATGAGGTTATGAAATACGTAGCAAGTAAATCTAAAACCCGCTTCTTCAAAAGAAGGAATGTATTCAATACATGTCATGAGTTTTGTAGATTCTTGCAATCCTAAGATAATGTGAAACTTAAGAGAGGGTCTTAAGTAGGACATCAATGAGTTGGAATCAACATTTTGATCATGTGATAAAACATTTCTCGATAAGTCGAGAAGTTGTGTTTATACATGGAGTTTAGTGGGAGTTACGGAATTTTAATTAGTCCGATATGTGGATGACATATTGATCATTGAGAATGATTTAAGACTTTTGGAGTATTATAATACATCTTGAACATCCGGATTTATGAAGATAAATCCACATGATATTAGCGTCAGTAAGAAGTCTTATGTTGATAAGATTCATGACTAGTTCAATTAATTTGAACATATTTGATTAATTCCATTTGCTTCCGCTGCCGGATCAATTAAATGAGTAATGATGTATAACACTTCATATACTTTGAGTATGATGAATTGTTTTCAAAATCGAATTTAAGTAATCTTTACCTAGTATATAAAGATTACCCTTAAGTGCTTGCAGAAGCATTAAGGAAGTAAAGCAAAGTGTTTATGATGCAATTTTGTGTAAGGGTGTTACACAAGTGACAATTGACAATTGAGGTTGCGCATGGTTTCCGACAAAACCATAATCAAAACACATTAGGATGGTTAAGATACCATTGTGGCTATGATAATTAAGAAGTAGATTTTCTAGAATCGTTCTAGGCAATAAAGAACAATGTAAGATATATATATAACGGAAATTGAGTACACTTGCAATCATGAGATGTGCAAGAGGATGAGTCCCGCACACTGTGAAAACAGTGGGAGCTATTCTTAGGCTAAGAGGGCCTATGTCTTGATTGGATCTCGACACGTACTCAGAAAGTTTTGTAATGCAAATGTATACATTACAAAGGAAAACGAGTATGTAGTAAGGTTGAGTAAGGTACAAGAAATTGATAAAACCTACTAACCAAAGCCTTCTCAAAGGCTAAACATGATGAGTCATGTCATTTCAATTGAATTGAAATGAACAACTACGTACAAGATCAAATTAGATTATAGAACATGAAATAGTAATCGAGCATTGACTATTCATGTGTGATAATCGCATTTGTCGTTCGAGTTTTATTTTAAAACTCTTTTATTATACTTTGTTACATCCAAACGGGTTGTAGAGACAATTGAACCCGTTAAAGTGAACACGGATTAGCATTGTATTCGCCCATAGTCACTTGTATGAGGTGACGTCTCGAAGTGACTAGAGTGTGATGCGATTGATGGCAAGTTCAAGTGCCATACAGTCATGAGAGATGACTAGTCGATCACATAGGCAGACTGTTAGGAACATTTTGTCGGGCCTTATGACCGCTTATAGAGTTCTGGCAAATTTATATAGCCTGGTCGTGGCGAGAGCTGCTATAGTATTCAAATGAGTCGATTCTTTTGACTAAAGACTATTCACCTAAGATGGCTCAGTTTCAGATTAACTTTGATTTGTGTTACGACGACCTTCGTAAATGGGGTCAAATGGGCATATTTTGGGTTATGATGGTTGTGGCTAGTCGAAGGGAATGAGTGCGATAGGAATTGTCCACCCCCTTGTCAGGGTTAAAACAATATCTCAGGGCCACTCGAGGAGTAATGAACTGGAAATGCGTGGCCACGCTCGGAAGGTATCCAGAGTGGATAAATCCGGTCAATCAGTTATTCTCCAGATCGAGGAAACCACTCTCGATATGATCACTTGCAAGTACGACCTGAAAGACACCTTGCATTGAGTAGGAGATAGTAATAGGACAAGAGAATTGGTGACGCACACTTGTCGAGGACAAGTGGGAGATTGTTGGGAAATGTGTCCTCAACAATAGTGCGATCACATGATTTAAATATCATTATTAAATCTCATTTTAAAGAATACAATTGGGAAGTAATTTTATTCTCACAACTCGGTCAACATATATCGGTAATGATTGGTGACTAGAGTTTGACATTACACCGTGTGTGACGGTGGTGATCAGTTGACCCCTAGGTCATACCTAAAGGGCAATACACTTAATTGATTATTTAATTAATCGTATAACGTTACGAGTTGATTAAATTACTTGAAAATTGACGGACGATTTTGGAAGTAAAATTTACGTATCATATTGAAATGTGATTAAATAAGATACGGTCTGAGTAATTGAATTGTATCATTACTCGGATGAAATAATTGTTTAATGTAACAATTAAATTGAATGAATTGTTATAAATACAATCAGTTGTGATTTATAAATGGTAAAATATTTTGGCACTAGTAATTATGGAATTACTAAGTCGATTTTTGTGTGTGACGTATTTTTATTAATACGTTGATTTTTAATATGTTAAAAATACATAACAAATTTATGTCACACATGACATGTGACATATTGACAATTGACAAAATAATATGGAATCCATATTATGTAAAAGTGCCGAAATAATGGAGGAGCATTAGGCTAAAATTGTGTTTATTTTTTAAATAGAAAACATAATGATTAAATAGCTTAAGTAGCCATGCAACCCTACTCACCTTGTGAAGACAAATATGGGCATGCATTGGCTCCCCAAAAGGGCTCCTACCCACCGGTTTTTCCAAGGGGATTTTAGAGAGTTTTCTCTTCTAAAAAATTATTTTCATTTTTCATTCAATTATCATTTTTCCTAGTGTAAGAAAGATAATTTCCTCTCTACATTTTAGAGATAATTAGAGAGATAATATACTCCAAAATTACCTTCTCCTACCCGGTTTTAGGAGTGAAAACAAAACAATTTTTGGGTCAATTTTCTACTAAGATTAATATTATACTAGTACTTATAATATTAATTAGATTAAGTGTTAAGCCTTGGGTATAAAGCTTGGGGAGAGATCTTACACTTAGATCTTGTTCATCCATAAAGGAAAAGCTCAAGAACAAGAGAGAAAGGTGATCTCTCTTGTGCCCAATATAGCCGAAATATTGAATGTAAGAAAATGATTTCTTCTCTTTTATCATATTGTTTGCATGCATAAAATCCGTATTTAATTTTATGACAAATTAGTTTAGCATATATGAGTATGTTATTTATGTATATGAATCTACATTTCCATCAGCAAGGATCTCAACGGTATAACAAACGATAAAAACCGACCTTCCAAACTCCGGGATTTGCTAACAATGCGATTAAGATGATGAACGTACTTGCTTTCTCTTTGACAGTAAATTAGGTTTTGCAAAAGTGTTTAGCATGATGACAGAAAAGGTTATATATCTTAATCGCATAATTAACAAAACCCGAGAAAAACTCCCCGTAAACCGGCTACTCGATCGAGTACCCAAGGTACTCGATCGAGTACCCCCTTACTCGATCGAGTATCCTAGTTACTCGATCGAGTACCCAATAGGTCAGAAAATATTTTAAGACGCAACTCACCCTTACTCGACAGAGTAAGTCCTACTCGATAGAGTACCCAAAGACTCATAAATACGGAGTATTACAGTCACATTATGCCTACCGACGAAGAAGGGATTCATAGTTGTTTGCCCTTATAAAGACTAGTCTCTATTTCCGTTTTAGAGGAAGATCCCATCAACTTTATTTTAATTCATTTTAAGTGAACTAATATCTAGCATGCGAGAATGAATAAACTAAGGTGATGGCTTAATAAGTCTGTGACATCTGTATGTCCATGAAAACTAACATACAACCTATATGAGTCAATTTTCATGCATTTTAGCAAAGAGGTGGTTTGGTTTCAGACGGAAAATGATGCATTAACTAGCATGTTAATGAAAAGCAATAAGAATGAAAACGTAAAAACAATAAAAAGTCCTAGTGTGGCATATCCTATCAAAACGAACACAAATACAAGTTTGGAATCCATCCCTGGACCCGAAAAGCTTGTTTTGATGTTCCAACTTGATCCATGTAGCAGGAGTGAGCTCCAATCTCCATCTTTAGTCTTCTTTTGAAAAATACAATAAATAAATTTTACATAATAAACCTATTTATTACATTCTAATTTCAAAACCCAAAACTAAAGAAAAATAAAGGAGATTCGAGATCTCATAATTACATAAAAATTATGTTTCCTTCATTACTAAAACATAATTAACTAAGGCCACACTAAGTATTACAAATTACAACTGATTGCAAAAATACGTAAATTAAATTCATTCAATCGATTCATTCAACTAAAATAAAATGCATCAACTAAAAATAAATTAAACATACATGACACAATTCCTTAATTATGTTGATTAATTTATACAAACCACCTATTTAAATCAAATTATGTGACAATTCCTCAATTAATCACATTAATTTCAATCTTAATTCACATTAAACTTGTAATATGAATTTAATCCATCAATATTATAAACTTCTTTAAAATAATTAGGTATCTATTAATTTTTTTTTATAGATATAATCTTTTTGACGTGAACGATGAATCGAGACGTGAACGCGATAAATTTTTGTTTTCTTTTCTCGAAAACAGAAAAAAACAAATTACTTTTTCTTTAAACACGGTTTTTCTCAGAAACCCGAAACAAAACAATGAATTTTTTTAAATAATCACTATGAACAAGAATCGTGACGTGAACAGCGACAAAAAAAATTTCAGATGCTTTTCAAATCGGCATAAACAAAAACAACCGCAAAAAAAAAAAACTTTAATCGGTTTTTCAGGAACAACGGAAAGAAAAAAAAAACCAGAATTTTTTTTTTAAAAAAAAATTACTGTTCATCCGTGAACAGTACAGAAACAGAAAGAAAAACAAAAATTCCACAGCTAAAAAAAAACAGCCGATTATATTTTTTTCTTCGCAAACCCTAATTATTGTTTACAAACAATTTTATGAAAATCATCAAAATTAAAATTTCTGGCCTTTGCTCTGATACCACTTGTGGGAAATATCTGTATGCATCCCTTTAATTTAAGGATTATAACGAATCATAAAGTGATGAATACTAGTCATAAAATTAAATTACATAAACAAAAACATAAAGGATTAAGAAATAACCTTCGGTCCTAGCAAAAACGGCCTAAGAACAATATCAAAGTTGATATTCGCCTATTAGATGCACCCAAGACGATATGAGATATGCCCTTTGATTATGCTAGAATCGATCCAAAAATTAACTAAATAATTTTAGGTTTTTGTGTTTTTTCTGATGAGAGGGAGGCAAGAATGGCTTAGGAAAAATTGGGTTAGAAAATGCTCTCCCCCTTCGCCTATAAACCGTGTATAGGAATGGATTAGGGTAAGATTTTCTTTTTTTTATTTTTCTCGGCCCATATCCGAAAATAAGATGATAATTTTCTTCTTATTTTCGGTTATTCCAAAAATGTATAAAATGTGTAAATTGTCATCTAGTGAGGATCGAACCCATGACCTCTTGGTTTGAGTACCCTCACTATTACCACTATGACACATTCATCTTGTTGATATTAAATATAACCGATTACATTTAATTACAAATTAACAGATTAATTCGTCCAAGCTAACATTACATATATTTAATTAAATATAACTTATTATATTCAATTTACGAATTGACAGTTAATTCGTCTCAACTAATATTATTTAATCTTCATTAAATAATTATCTCATCAACACATTGACTACCTGTTTAGTCATATAAGGCATCAATGTGATCATATTTCTATAACTATATCTCTCAAACACATCCTATAGGTGTGACCTTTAGGGACCAGTTGATCACCGCCATCTGTATGATAATAACGTCAAACTTTCTAGCAAGCCAACCGTTATTAGGTAATCGTTAATCAACTGATTAAAATACGAAGTATACCCTTGTGAACCTGTAAGAGATTTACAAATGTTATCACACTAATTTGTGGAGGACACAAGCTCCAACATTCAGGTCTCTTGGTATTTGATCTCTATCAAATAAATCAAACTTAACGGGAAGGTTTTTTGCATATTCTAAATATGAAATCATTTTTGCATCCTTTGCCGTATAAGTTCCCTTTATTTGATTAGCAATTAAAAGCGAATCTGTTTTTACCTTTAAGTTTTAAACACCGAGGTCTAGACATAACTTTAGGCCTGCTATCAGGGCTTCATATTCTGCTTCATTATTGGTGGCTTTGAACTCACAGGTTATAGCCTGATCTATCATGTCCCCCTGTGGCGATTTTAGCACTAGTCCTAATCATGTCCCCCGAGCATTAGATGCTCCATCAATGGTAATATCATATGTACTGAGTTGGATTGACCATTTGGCCATCCTACCCGACAATTCTGGCTTGCGCAGGACATATTTTATGGGTAAGTTGGTCCTGACTATAATAGGGTGACACTCGAAATAAGGACGCAGCTTAGTACATGACATAATTAAAGGTAAAACATATCTTTCAAGTAAACCATACCTCATTTCAGCATCTAACAGGCTTTTACTTACATTATAGACAGGATGTTGAAGGTCTTCTTGTTCCTTTACCAGGACTGCACTTAGTGCTGTGTAAGTGACAGATATATATACTGTCAGGGGTTCTCCATTTTCTGGTTTAGCCAGTAAAGGTGGAAATGACAGGTACAATTTTAAGTCCTGAAAGGCTGCTTCGTGCTCAAGTGTCCAATGGAACTATTTATTTTTTCTGAGCAAGTTATAAAATATTTTACACCTTTCAGAGGATCTTAATATGAACCGGTTCAGGGCAGCTACCCAGCCTATTAGTTTGTGAATGTCCTTGACAGACTTGGGTGATTGAAGTTCCAGGATGGCTTTTATCTGGTCAGGGTTGGCTTATATTCCTCTTTTTGTCACCATGTATCCAAGTAACTTACCTGCAGAGACACCAAAATGCCACTTTGCAGGGTTGAGTTTCATGTTGTATTTTTCCAATATTTGGAATGCTATTTCCAAGTTCTTCACATGATCTTCTGCATTTTTAGATTTTACTACCATGTCGTTTATATAGACTTCCATGATATCTCCTATTTGATCTTTGAACATCATGTTGACCAGGCGCTGATACGTGCCCCTGCATTCTTCAGGCCGAAGAGCATGGATGTGTAACAATATATGCCCCGGTCTGTAATGAATGCAGTACTTTCCTGGCAGCAGAGTGCATCTTTACTTGATTGAATCTACTTGAGGTATCCATGAATGTTAGCATCTCATGCCCTGGTGTGGCATCTACCATGGCATCAATATGTGGCAGGGGAAACGGATCCTTGGGGCAGGCTTTATTCAGGTCAATGTAATCTACACAAACTCTCCATTTACAATTCTTGTTATGCACAACAACCATGTTAGCTAACCATTCAGGGTAATTACTTCCCTGATCATACCCATATCCAGAAGTTTCTCCACTTCTTCATTAATTATCGCATTTCTTTCAGGCGCAAATTTTCGTCTTTTCTGTTGCACATGCTTAAAAGATTGATCAATGTTAAGTTTATGTGTAATTACATCAATACTAATTCCAGTCATATCAAAATGAGACCAAACAAACCAAGATGATTTATTCTTAACAAACTTTACCAGTTCTGGCCTGACACAATTTGGGGCGTCAGACCCAACTAGAACATACCTGTCAGGATACTCAGGGTCTAGAATTACCTGATTTGTTTCCATCATGTATGGTGCCACATAAGTGATCCTGACAGGGTATGGTAATTGCTATGCAAGGGACTTACCTGCTTTGGAAGGTTTCAAGGCCGATGTATAGCATTCTTGGGCTACCTTGTGTTCTCCTTTGATTGTTGCTATGCCCCCGTCTGCTGGTACCTTGATACACTGATGATAGGTTGATGGTACAACCTTGACATTATGGATCCATGGCCTGCCCATGATTGCATTGTAGGATGACAAGCAATCCATGACTCCAAATTTCTCGTATGATGAGACACCTTCAACATAAGTAGGGAGATGGATTTCTCCCAATGTGCTTCTCGTTTGTCCACTGAATCTTACCAAAGAACTAGACTTCTTGGTGATTTGGGCTTCATCAATATTCATGGCGTTTAGTACATCAAGCATGATCAGGTTCACTGAGCTGCCTCCGTCTACCAGTATCCTCCTCACTGTAGCAGTTCCAAACTGTATTTAAATTACCAGGCCATCATGATGAAAGTTAGAAATCCCTACCCGGTCACAATCACTGAAAGTGATTGATTGGACATGATCCGGTTTACAAGGTGATGTAGTCTTTGGCGTCCTAACTATCTTCTTTGCTGCTGAACTGGTCAGGCCACAAATTTTCGATCCATCAGATATGAATTTTACTTCATAAATTGGGGGTGGTGGAGGAAGGTTACGGTCCTGCTTTTGCTCCTGGTTCTCCTTGCTCTGATCTACATTTCCGCCCTTTGTTCTGATCAGGTTCTTTAGGTATCCGAATTTCAACAGGTAGGCCACTTCTTTCCTGAAGGTGAAGCAAGCATCCGTTGTATGTCCAATGTCCATGTGGAATTCACACGACTTGGAGTTGTCTCTCCTAGGATTGGGATTTTCCACCATCCTCGGCCATCTGACTGCTGGTCCCATGTTTTCAAGTCACTGGATCAGGCCTGCAATATCAACACTGAAGTTATGTTTGGAAATAGGTGGGAAAACTTTAGCCTTACCTTGATACTCATATGCCAGGTTGACTTCTGAATGGTCTGGCCTGGAATATGGAATAGGTCTGTAATTGTTTCCTTTGTTGCTCTTCCTAAAGTTCTTTTCATAGTCCTTTGATTCACTGGATAATCCAACTTTGTAGCATTTGTCTTCTTCCAGCCTGATACATGCAAGAGTCTTGGCCTGGACATCTTCGAAGGTATGACATGGATACTTAGTGAGTTCTTTGTATAAATCACTATGAGGTAGTAGCCTCTATCTGAATGCCTCCACTACTGTTCCAACGTCACACCTGGGAATGGACACTTTCTCCTTGTTGAACCTGGCGAGGAATACCCTGAGACTCTCCTCTGGCTTATGTGTAATCCTGTAATGATCACTGGACCGCTTCTCCAACTCCCAGCTGCTTGCAAACTGCTGGTTGAAGTTGTTGATCAGGTTGGCAAAAGAATGAATGCTCCCAGTTGGCAGGTTGATGTACCATTGAAGAGCAGGTCCGATCAGGGTTGTTCCTGTTAGGTTCATATACCTCTTATTAGACTCTTCTAATAATGAACTAATTAACATCTTAATATGTGTTCTTTAGATCTAGTGCATGCATAACAAAATAAGAGATTAATAAGAAAAAACAATGTCCCTTACATTGTTATATGGCTCGAAAATATGGGCACAAATAAGGTCACCTTCCTTATTTGTTATTGAGCTTAAATGTAATGGATGATCCTCCGAAATCCCAATGTAGTGATCCTCCTCTTGATTGCACCCAAGACTAATCTCTTAAACTAGTATATTAATTAACTAGATTAATATAGTAGTACCCTTAAAAATGATTCCAATATTATGTTTATTACTACACTAGTAATCCAATATTTTTCTATAATATTAGATAAACAAATTCTTATTTTCTAAAACTTGTTTTTAGAGAGAAGTGGGAGAGTAGTATAAAAATGCATGTAAGATGTAGACTTTATGAGAACATATTCTCATATAGAGGGGGAAGGGGCCGGTTGGCATATGTCCAAAAGGGCATCTTGCTTTTCATTTTTGCACATATCAAGATGTAGACTTTTAAGGCTATATGTAGGTTAGAGATCATTAACATATTTTATCTCATAAAATAATTCACCCACTAACACCCATCATCCTCATTATTTCGGTCCATATACATAAAATGGACAACCATTTTATTTTGTCAATTTGTCGCTTGTCACACAATATGTCACATGTAGTATGTTATATGTTATTAATTAATTTAATGCATATTTATCAAATAAATATCATTTTATAAATTCATTAAACTACATACCACAAATTCAATAGTGATACTTGATCACAAAAATAAAATGGGTCATCTAATTATAATTCACAACATCTTATAATTATAATTAACCATTCATTTTTATCTCTATTGTTTCACAAACAATAATCAATTTTAGTAATAAAGTATTTCAATTAGTAAAATAATTTTTATTTAATCCATTACAATAAGATATAAATATTCTCTCTCACAAATGAATTGTTCAATTTTAAGGAATTGATTAACTTGTATCGTCATACAATTAATCAATTTGTCTATTAAGGAAATTGTCCTTTAGGTGTGACCTTAAGGGATCAACTGATCACCACCGTTAAACGACAATAATGTCTAACTCTAATCAGCTGATCATTACTGATAAATGTTGATCAGTTGACTATGTAAATGAATCATCCCTTACGTATTCTTAATATGAGATTTAAACATGTGATCGCACTATAGTTGAGGACACATACTCCAACTTTCTCCCACTTGTTCGAGACAAGTGTGCGTCACCAATTATCTTGTCCTATTACAATCTCCCACTCAATGCAAGGTGTCTCACAGGTCGTACTTGCAATTGCTCATATCTTGAGTGGTTTCCTCGATCTGGAGTGTAATTGTCTGACCAGAATTATCTATCATAGATACTTTCCGAGCGTGGCCACGCATTTCCAGTTCACTACTCCCCGAGTGGCCTTGAGATTTCAAATAACCCTGACAAGGGGGTAGACAATTCCTATCGCACTATTCCCTTTGTTTAGCCACAGTTCATCATAACCCAAAATATACCCATTTGACCTTAGTTACGACAGTCGTAGAGCATAAATCAAGGCCAGTCAGAAATTTCTGCCAACTTGGGCGACTAGTCTTTAGTCAAAAGAATTGACTCATAAGAATACTATAGCATCTCTTGCCACGACCAGGCTTTATGAATTACCATAACTCTATAAGCGATCACTGCCCGGCAGACTGCCCCATACAGTTTGCCTATGTGATCGACTAGTCATCCCATATGACTCTATGGCACTTGAACTTGCCATCAATCGCATCACACTCTAGTTACTTCGAGACGTCACCTCTTTTAAGCAACTAGGGGCGAATACTATGTCAATCCAGTTCACTTTAATGAGGTTCAATTTGTCTCTACAAACCATTTGGATTTAACAAAGTAATAGATGAGTTTAATAAAACTCAAACGATAAATGTGATTATCATATATGAATAGTCAATACACTATTAATACTTCATATCACATAATCTATAGTGTATCTTTTATACTAGCTAAAATGCAATAAAAGCTTGGCAAGTGGATATACCATATATCCAAACATTCCAACTTTATGAATTGCTATTTCCTTCCATTCAATGTTATTTCTAATAACTTGAATTTATCTCTAAGTATATGCCTCGTCTTCTTACTAGACGTGGGCTCTTTAACTTGAAATATGCTCCCACTGTTATCACATAACTTGTGATAAAGTCATTGGTAGAGGAATCTACTCTCATTCATTACGTTGACCATTTTATCACAACTTACTTAGATTCTATTTGTAGAATTTGCAATGGTCGAAACTAAAATATTTTTCTAGTCTCATACTCCTAAGTTAATAATAACACCCTAGGATTTCAACAAATCCTTTTCGGTTTGGAAACTAAAATTTGTGCAACCCTTCAACACATAACTTAGTCTATCATCCAAACAGATGAACGAATCCCTAATTTTTCTCATGAATCTCAAGGATGTTACTTAAGGCTTTCACAAGCCATCATTCGAATTAACTTGTTATTGACTTATCATGCTCTAAGCATATGTTAAATCATGGCATGTGTGTTTTTTGGCATACATGATCGTTCTAATTACGGAAACATTAGAAATCGACTTCACGTAATCAACAACTTAATAGGTTCGGTGAACGACTATGACTCCATCATAGCAATTCCACTTTCATCAATATGAATAACCTACCCAACCTTGTTGATGTTAAACATATATGAAACATCTTATCATTGTAAGCCTCTCTACTCTATGCCAATATTCTCTCATATAGATTCGGTAATCTAAAATATATCGCACCTTTTCCTAGTCTCCAATCACTCTTGACAGAAGAGAGCATTGTTACATTATTCTCAATAAGTAATATGTCTTCAACATATAAGACATAGGAAAAATAATTCTAGCTCCCACTTAATTTCATGTATAATCATGTTTCTTCAATCACGTGAATTAAACCATTCTCAATTATTGTTGGAATATGTGTCCTCCGACAATAATGCGATCACAACTGTTGATCATGATGATCACATGTTTAAGTCTCATTTTAAAGAATACAATTGGGAAGTAATATTTTACTGTCAACTGGTCCACACATATCGGTAATGATTGGCTGACTAGAGTTTGACATTACTGTCATGCGACGGTGGTGATCAGTTGATCCCCTAGGTCATACCTAAAGGGCAACACTCTTAATTGATCAATTAATTGATCGTATAATGTTACGAGTCAATTAAATTATTTAAAATTGACGGACGATTTTGGAAGTAATATTTACGTGTCTCATTGAAATTGATTAAATGAGATACGGTCTAAGTAATCGAATTGTTTCATTACTCAGATGAAATTATTGTTCAAGGAAACAATTGAAATTGAATGAATTATCATAAATACAAGTTATTGTGATTTATAAATTGGTAAAATATTTTGGTACAGGTAATTATGAATTGCTAAGTCCATTTTTGTATATGACGTATTTTTATTAATACGTTGATTTTTAATATGTTAAAAATACATAACAATTTTATGTGACATGTGACATGTGACAAATTGACAAATTGACAAATTGACAAAAATAAAATGGATTCCATTTTATCCATATGTACCGAAATTAAGGGAGGATTTAGGATAATATTATGTTTATTATGTGAGTGGTAAGCATAATGATTACCCTAATTGACTAGCCATGCAAACCTAGTGATCATTGTGAAGAACAACTAGTGCATGCATTGGCTCCCTCTTCTCCCCTCTTCTACCCGGTTTTTGAGAAGAAAAACCACTTTGGTTTTTCTTCTTAATTCACCCATTATACAATACAAATGTAATTAGTGTATAATATTATTCATTCATCTAAAAATTTGGTTTTTAGAAAGATAAAAACTCTTCCTTCTCTTCCTTCTCTCTAACCGAAATAATAGAGAGTTCCATAATATTTTGGGTCAATTTTTCACTAAATTAATATTATTCTAGTATACATAATATTTATTGGATTAAGAGTTTGCTTTGGGTATTATACTTTGGGAGGGATCCTATACTTGGATCCTAGTTCATCCATTGAGGAAAGCACAAGAATAAGAGAGAAGGAGATCTCTCTTGTGCCCAAATAAACCGAAATACCAATGTAAGGTAGAGATTTCTTCTTTAAATTGTTTATAGTTTGCATGCATAAGATCACCAATTAATTTTATGATTAAATTAAAATAAAACATATATGAATATGTTGAGTATATAGATCTACTTTTCCTTCAATCGGTTTCAAGAGCCATGGTTGTTTGCATGCAAATCGGTTAAAAGTTTTTCCGAGTTATACGATTAAAATATAAAACTTGATTAATTTGTGTAATTATGATATATCACGAAAATCATTATGCATATTAAAGTTTCTGGTCCTAAAATGTTTTTAGGATATTTTGGTTAATTTATGGATTTTTATTGTTCATATTATATATTAATGGCATTAAAATATGATTTTATGAATAAAATGTCATTTTCGGACTAAAATTAGCTAAACTTCGAATTGTCAGGTGATTTTTGGATATGTTGTCACATATATTATTCTAAGATTACCTGTAAATGTTCATAATTTTTCGACTTCTTATGCTCGAAAAATGGATTTTTCATTATTAAAATCAGATTTAGATGAAAAATAGGTTAATATGAGATAAATTTCGAATCTGTTCATAGAAATTTAGTATGTTGTCACATGAAATTTTACAAGATGTGTGTAAAATAATAGGCTATATCAAAGTCTTTATACATGATTTATGATTTTTGAAGAAAAATAGCATAAATAGTGACTTAATTAGGGAAATATTAATAAAACATACTCCATGACTAAGGAAAAACTTCATATATTGCATTTTATTATCCATTTCAGATCTAAAATTGAAAAGTGGATAAATATAATTTTTCTAATGTTTTTATGATTATTTTTGTTAAAACCGATAAACCGCAACATTGTTTTTCCGGATAAATTTCGAAATATTTAACCTAAGTTTTTTAACATTATGAGTGTCATGGTATTTTTCCAGAATGTTCATGAGTTTAAATTTCAAATTCCAAATTTATTTGAAATTTTGTGATTTATTTGAAGTTTATAGCATTTTATTATAATTTTAAGTCCATTAATGAACAAATTTTAGAAATATGAGTTCATTATGGTCAAATAATTGGTGAAGACTAAATTTTGAGTCCTAAAAGGTTAGGGTAATTAACTTATGCATAAATATGAATTTATGTAATTTTTGTGATTATAAAACGTTGAATCACGCAAATCCGTAAAAACCTGTGTAATATACGATATTGGCTACTTAAAGGCGATTTAACATAAAATTGGGCATGTTCATACATATTATAATGCTGCATTTTATTTATGATTGTCTTAATTTTATTTTATGTAATTTTTGAATTATGGAATTTTACTTAGTATGGCCTTAGTTTTAAATTGGTATTACCCGAAATGTATGGGAATATCAATTCGGTTGTAATTTATTGTGATCTCGTATCACCGTTTTGTAATTTAATAGATTTATTTTATTTTAGTTACAAATGTATAATAGGAAATTATGTAATTTGTTATGTAATTTAATTTATTTCGGAGTTCCCAAAGACGGATTTCTTCAAGATGGCGATACATTGAGACGGTATTACCTCGAGATGCGTGCCACAACCGAAGTTCAAGGGACCAATGGAGTTGGTTTCCGAATATGTAATAGTTAAATAGTTTTTCTAATTTTAGGAAGGCCATACTAGGATTTATTTTTTTTAATGCTTTGCATTTTATTTATATGTCGCATGCATCGCTAAATCGCCATAACTAAAACATGCATCATCACTTATCGAGTATATCGACCGTGTCAATTAGAATTATCGTAGTTCACCCCTTTAGTTCACTTAAAACGTGATAGATAATAAATTGAAATGACCTCTCGCTAAAATAAACAATTGAGACATAGCCTTACCAAAGAGTAGAAACCATGAAAACCTATTTCGTGAGGGAGTGCACTCGGCCATCCCGGGGTACAAACCTTGTTACGTAGGGGAAGTGGGTGATAAATGTCTATCCGCCGAATTCGTGTTGATGAGGGTTTCATCGGCCATCCCGTGCCCAAATTAATGTGAATTTGGATCATGGACACATTTATTCGAAATTTGGATTGACCTCAACGGAAGTATTCGTGACCGTAGTCGCATGTGTTCCGGCTATAGATATACATTAGAGTAAATATACGACCAAGAGTTCTAAAAGTAGAATCGATTAAGCGTTAATCCACCGAGTTATATTGATAAGGGTTTCATCGGCTATCCCGTGCCTAAGTTGATATGAATTTGGGTCTTGGAATCATTTATCTAGTTGGGTAGAGGTCACTAGAAAAATGTAATAAAACTTGTTTAAATCTTTTTACGAGTATTATTTTAAAACGACATATGTTTTACTCCTTCTATTTTGTTTTGTAGACCACTTCTTTTTCTCATAACAAATGGCTACACCAAACCCAAACGCCACGCCTCTCGCTAATTCATCATGGCTCCGATCCTTCATGGATCGATGTAAACTTGAAAAGAATGGGTCAAATTTCTCCGATTGGGATGCCCAACTCAAATTAGCTGCCCAAGGTGACGACAAGCTTCGTTACCTTACCGAGGCCTCTCCACCCGAACCTACTACTAGGTCGACCGCCGCCACTAGGGAAGCATATGAGGCTTACCATAAGGAGTCCGCCGCAATGAAAAATGTGTTGATCTTTGCGATGGAGGCGGATCTCTAAAGGAGAGCCTTTAAGATGGGCACCGCTAATGAGATTTACTCTAAGCTTGTGACAATGCTTTCACAAACTCGCGGATCGTCCAATATAAGGCGGCCGCGGCATTCATTGATCTCGACTTCAAAGAGGGCCAAAAGGTTAGCCCTCATGTGCTAAAACTTATGGAGCTAGTCGAGACCTTAAATATTCAAAAGGTTGAAATCCCCAAAGAACTCATTGTAGATAGGATTCTACACTCCTTATCCAAAGTCAAGGCATATGTTCAATTCCGGGTGAATTTTAACATGCAAGAGAAGGATGTGTCTCTTGAAGAATTGCACAAGTTACATGTGCAAGCCGAAAGGGACATGGGGTTAAATGTGAACCCACCAAAGGATGTGCTTAACATTAGCACCAAAAGCAAGGGGAAGTTCAAGAAGAATGGGAGGAAGGGTAAGAAACAAGCTCCCACTTTCACCAAAGCTAAGACTTATGAAGCTAGCACTTCAAAAATCAAGAAGGGTCCTCTTGATAAATGCCATTATTGTTATGGTGTTGGACATTGGAAAAGAAATTGTTCCAAATACCTTGGTGATATTAAGGCTGGAAAGATTACTCCAATAGGTAAATGACTATCCTTTCTTTTATGTTTCTATTTCAACTATGGTATTGTGATACAAAGTTGTGATAATGTATCTCCCTTTTAATTGTAAATAGGGCCTCCACCAAGCAAAGACAAGGGAAAAGAAAAGCAAGCTTGAGAAACCATCAAGAAGCTAGGAATAGCTTTCATGGAGCTTCGCTTTTTATTGTCTTATTTTAATTATGTTTTGGATTTTAGAACCTTTAAGTTTCCGTGTTCGACATGGAAAGGTATTTTGGATAATTGGTTGTATTTTGATAATGGTGGCTTGGTTTGCAACCCAAGTAACCCTTTTTATCATTTTATCCTTGTTCTAAAATTCGTATTTACATGGTTGCTCTTAGAAACATATGATTATTCACTTAAAGTGATCTAATAGACAACTATAATGATGGGATTCATTATACGTCCACATGCTTAAGGCTTGTGTATGATCATTTATAAAGTGATATTGAGTCCATGAACTCTCTTAAAGGAATGTCAATCACCAAGTACACTTCAAAATCTAAAACTATTAGTCAACCTATGAGATAGTTCTCCTTATACTTCAAAATCATTATTTGTGTCTCATATGCTATCTTTGAATCTCTAGTGTATTTATTCTAAAGATAGAGTGGGAGAATAATGAGGACACAACACACACCAAGATAATACATAAGCATAAGTAAAAAGATTTAGAATTAACCTCGGGTCCTTGCAAAATTGGCCTAAGAACAATATCAAAATTGATATTGGCCTATTAGTTGCACCCAAGACGATCTAAGATATACCCTTTGATTATCCTAGAAATCAATCTAAAATTTTCTGTAAAATTTTATTGTCTTTGTGTTTTTGTGATGAGAAAGAGGAGGCTAGGTCAGAAAAAGAATTAGGTTAGAAATAATTCTCCACCTTTCTTTTTATATAGACCGAAATCCGAAATCAATTAGGAAAGATTTACATCTCCTAATTTCGGCCAATGTGATCCGAAAATAAGGAATTAAATTTCCTTATTTTTGGTCTTTCCAAAAATATATAATGTGTGTTAAATTGTCATCTAGTGAGGATCGAACCCATGACCTCTTGGCTTGTGTACCCTCACTATTACCACTATGACACATTCAACTTGTTGATATTTAATACAACTGATTATATTTAATTACGAATTAACAGATTAATCCTATCAAACTAACCTTATATATATATTTAATTAAATATAACTTATTATATTTAATTCACGAATTGACAGTTAATTCGTCTCAACTTAATATTATTTAATATTCATTAAATAATTATCTCATCAACACATTGACTAACTTTTTAGTCATTTTGGGCATCAATGTAATTATATTTCTATAACCACATTTCTCAAATACGTCCTATAGGTGTGACCTTTAGGGACCAGTTGATCACCGCCATCTGTATGATAATAACGTCAAACTTTCTAGCAAGCCAGCCGTTATTAGGTAAACGTTAATCAACTAATTAAATATACGAAGTATACCCATGTGAACCTGTAAGAGATTTACAAATGTTATCACACTAATTTGTGGAGGACACCAGCTCCAACAAACTCCCACTTGTCCTCACAAGTGTATGTGCGATAACTGATTTTCATATCCTTTAAAATTTCTCCCACTCAATGTAAAACAATTTGCAAATCCGAATTCACAAAGGTCGTATTTTACAAGCGATCAGTATCAAGAGTGGTTTTCCCGACTAGAGAGTAACTTAACTGATAAACGAATCAACATTCGAGCATGGCCATGCATTTCAGTTACAACTCCTCGAGTGGCCCTGAGAAATAACTATACCTGATAAGGGATGGATATTTTCCTCAACTTAAATCTTACAGGTGTAAGCACAGTATGAAATGATCCAGAAAAAATCTACTTAGCCCCAGTTACGGTAGACCGTGAGAAAGAAACCAAAGTCACCCAAAAACTGCCTCAATCTCAAGAGATAGTTAATAGTCAAAAGAATCAACTCTAGGTACACAATAGATGTCCTATCCACGACCTGGCACCGAATGTTATAGAACATTTAGGACTCCATTACGTTGTCACAAATAAAAATTGTCCTACGAGGTATCGTCATAATCTCGTATCTGTGATCGATTAGTCAACCGTTTAACTTATGGCTCGTTAAACCCACCATCAATCGACTGCACAATATAATAGCCGGAGTTATCAGCTCACATTGGCGATTACGGACAAAAACAAATATAATGTAATTCAGTTCACTTTGTGGCGTTCAATGTTGTCAGTACAATCCACATGAAAAACAAAATATTATATATATAAAACGATGAAGTTATAAATAATATATGAAAAAGATGATGTATCAAATCCATAATCAAGTACTACAACTTAGGAACATGTTTAATTCCCATGGAGTTAACATTCCCTACATGCTTATTATAATTCAACGGTTTGGTGAGAGGATCTGCGATGTTATCATCCGTCGCAATCTTGTCAATCACTATCTCTTCTTACTCCACGAAATCACGGATCAGGTGAGCCTTCTGTAGTACATGTCTAGATTTGTTGCTAGACTTTGGCTCCTTAGCCTCTAAGATGGCACCTCTATTGTCAAAATAGATGGTGATCGGGTCATTCGAACTAGGAACTACCGAAAGCCCTTGTAAGGATTGACGCATCCATATTTCTTCCTTTGCTGCCTCCAAAGCGGCATAGTACTCGGATTCAGTAGTAGAATCTGCTACAACACTCTGTTTGGAACTCTTTCAGCTGACCGCAGCACCATTAAGAGTGAAGACGAACCCGGACTGAGATTTTGAATCGTCTCGATCCGTTTGGAAGCTAGCATCTGCGTAACCGGTTGCGCATAGCTTAGTATCGCCTCCATAAGTCAATACCCAATCCTTAGTCCTCCGTAGGTACTTGAGGATATTTTTGACTGTTATCCAGTGTGTTTCACCTGGAGTCTTTTGGTACTGACTCGTCATACTCAATGCATATGCCACGTCTGGACGTGTGCATATCATGGCATACATGATCGATCCTATTGCAGAAGCATAAGGAACACGACTCATGCGCTCAATACCTTCAGGCGTCGTGGGTGACTGAGACTTGCTCAACTGCATCCCAGTCGTCATAGGAAGGTTCCCCTTCTTGGAGTTGGTCATGCTGAACCTCTCAAGAACCTTATCTAGATAAGACTCCTGACTAAGTGATAATGTCTGTCGTGATCTATCTCGGTAGATACGGATTCCCAAAATACGCTGTGCCTCACCCAGATCTTTCATCTGGAAATGGTTCTTCAACCATTCTTTTAACCGAAGAAAGAAGAGGAATGTCATTCCCAATCAAGAGTATGTCATCGACATACAATATCAAGAATACAATCTTGCTCCCACTCGACTTGATATATAAGCATGGTTCTTCGACCGATCGAGTGAAACCATACTATTTTATCACTTGGTCGAAACGATGATTCCAACTCCGAGAAGCTTGCTTAAGTCCATAAATGGAACGCTTAAGCTTGCATACTTTCTTAGGATGTTTAGGATCTTTGAAACCTTCGGGTTGCACCATGTACAACTCTTCCTCCAAATAACCGTTTAAGAAGGCGGTTTTCACATCCATTTGCCAAATCTCATAATCATGAAATGCGGCAATCGCTAAGATTATCCGAATGGAACGTAGCATGACTACAGGTGAAAAAATCTCATCATAATGCAATCCTTGCACTTGAGTGAAACCTTTTGCCCCAAGTCGTGCCTTATAGATATCTGGTTGCGCGTCTACAGAACGCTTTATTTTGTAAAGCCATTTGCAATGTAAAGGTTTTACCTTATTAGGTAAATCAACTAGATCCCATACGTTATTCTCATACATGGACTACATCTCAGATTACATGGCTTCGAGCCATAGCTTTAAGTCGTAACAGGCCATAGCACCTTTATAGGTTGCGGGTTCATTACTTTCTAGAAGTAAAACATCATTCTCCTCGACCATACCAATGTATCTGTCCGGAGGATGAGAGTCTCTACCCGACCTCCTAGGTTCCTCAGGAATATTAACCGTATCATCAGTTGGAGGTACAACTTCCTCCATCTGTTCCTCGGTTGTTGGTTCTGGAATCTCCGACAGCTCGAAGGTTCTATTACTCGACTTGTTCTCGAGAAATTCTTTCTCTAAGAACGTCGCACTAGCCGCAACAAATACTCGATGTTCGGTTGGTGAATAGAAGTAATGACCAAATGTTCCTTTTAGATAAACTATAAAGTATGTCTTTACCGATCGCGGGCCGAGCTTATCCTCGTGTCTCCACTTGACATAAGCCTCGCAGCCCCAAACCTGAATAAAGGACAAGTTAGGTACCGTTCCCTTCCACATTTCATATGGAGTCTTCTCGACAGCTTTAGACGAACTTCGGTTAAGTATAAGAGCAGCTGACAAAAGAGCATAACCCCATAATGAATCAGGCACTACCGTGTGACTCATCATGGATCGAACCATATCAAGTAAGGTTCGATTTCTCCGTTCGGACACACCATTTAATTGAGGTGTTCCGGTGGAGTTAATCGTAGAGCGATTCCACATCTTACAGTGTTAATCAAACTCATTTGAAAGATATTCGCCACCCCGATCCGAACGGAGTGCTTTAATCTTTTTACCCATTGGTTCTCAGACCTATTCTCGTATTCCTTAAATTTCTCAAAGGACTCACTTTTATGCTTCATTAAGTAGACATATCCGTATCTACTCAAATCGTCCATGAAAGTGATAAAATATCTATAGCCATCTCTAGCGGTAATTGACATAGGTCCACATACGTCCGTATGTATGAGGCCTAATATGTCACTAGCGCGCATTCCAACACCTTTGAAGGAAATTCGAGTCATCTTGCCAATGAGACATGATTCACACGTGCCATATGCAGAAAATCCGAATGAGGGAATAGTCCCATTATCGACGAGTTTCTTTACGCGTTTCTCATTTATGTGTCCCATTCGACAATGCCATAGATAGGTTTGATCTTTGTCACCAACCTTAAATTTCTTATTATTCATGTGTAATACTTCCGTGGTTTGATCTAAGATATAAATTCCATTCATGGAAACTGCTTTGCCATAAATCATTTCATTAAAAGAGAAAATACAACTATTATCCTTTATTGAAAATGTAAAACCGTCTTTAGCAAGAACGGAAACAGAAATAATGTTCTTAGATAAACTGGGTACATAGTAACAGTTATTTAATGATAACTCAAAACCACTAGGGAGTTGGATTACATATGTTCCCTTCGAGGCAGCAGCAACTCGTGCTCCATTCCCGACTCGCAGGTCCACATCACCTTTTTCGAGAGGTATGATGTTCTTTAGGCCCTGCAAATGATTACACAGATGAGAACCACAACCAGTATCTAGTACCCAAGTTCCGAAACTTGCATGGTTAATCTCAATCATATGAATATAAGATGACATACCAACAGGAGCGACACAGCCTGCTTTGATGTCCTCACGGTAGACGGGACAGTTCCTCCTCCAATGTCCAGTCTTGTGACAATGGTGGCACTCTATGTCACCGCCCTTGCTCTTTGTCTTGCCCTGTAAGCCACTAGTCTCACCGGGCGCACTCTTACCGTTTCCTGGCTTTTTAAACTTTGGCTTACTTACAACTAGGTCGCCATGAGCCTTGCCCTTACCTTTACTCTTGTTGTGAATCATGAGAACATCCTACTTCATGCTCCCACTCAATTTCATATCCTTCTCGGTCTGTACGAGAAGGGAGTGTAGCTCATGAGGACTCTTTTTCAAGTCATTCATGTAGTAGTTCGCCCTGAAAAGGGCAAAACCATCGTGAAGAGAATGAAGCATTCGGTCAATGACAATGCTCTCACTGATTCTACAATTCAGTGACTCCAGTTTCTCGACATTCTCAAACATGTGAAGAATGTGTGGGCTAACCGGTTGGCCCTTCTGGAGTTTCGCATCAAAGAAGCGACAGGTATGCTCATATGTGATGATTCTCGGTGCCATTGAGAACTCATTAGTGAGCGTGGTGAAAATCTTGTTTGCACCTTGGGAAATGAAGCGTCTCTGCAAATTGGTTTCCATTGCAAAGATGAGTACGTTCTTTATCGCACCCGCGTCCATAACGAAATCACTATAAGCGAGTGACTCTTTGGCTCCTGCATTTCGGCCTGGGTTGACCGGTATTTGCTCAGTTAAATACATGAGCTTAACGTCAGCAGTGGCAGCATTCCGTAGTGTCGCCTCCCAGTCCGCAAAATTGGACCCATCATTCTTCAGTCGAGTGGACTGATTCATTTGGTCCATGAACATTTTAAGCCAAGACGAACGATCTAGTGTGGCACTAGGCATTGGGATTGCGTTATTTCCACCATTTGTTGTAACAAAGATTATTGATAATAAGCGTGTTCTACACTGCGAAAGAAGAATAAAATAATAAGCATGCATCGTTTTTATTTTAAGTCTAATGAACTAATGTCATAACGCGAAGACTCAAAAAAATTTATACAATTGGCCTCCCTCAAGAATTTTATAAATGACCCCAAGACTCAATTCTCTGTAAATTGATAAGCTAACTTGTTAGCTAATTCTACCGTTAGAATTCCTGGTCGATAAATTTCTGTAAATTCTATCTTTAGTCCATCATAATCACGAGAAACTCTTCGGACTATGATGTTGAGGTAAACTAAGTCAACACAACTACTCACCCAACGTAGAAGGGGTCATATTAGGCCTACCGACGAAGAAGGGACTCATAGATGTTTGCCCTTATAAAGACTAATCTCAATTTCCGTTTTAGAGGAAGATCCCATCAACTTTTTAATTCATTTTAAGTGAACTATAATCTAGCATGCGAGAATGATTTAAACTAAGGTGATGGCTTAAAGACTGTGACATCTGCATGTCCATGAAAACTAACATATAACCTATATGAGTCAATTTTCATGCATTTTAGTAGTAGGTGGTTTGGTTTTAGGCGGAATATGATGCAATTACTAGCATGTGAATGAAAAGCAATAAAATGAAAACGTAAAAAAAGCAAGAAAAGTCCTAGTGTGGCCTATCCTATCAAAATGAACAATAAATACAAGTTTGGAATCCATCCTTGGACCCGAGAAGCTTGTCTTGATGTTCCATCTTGATCCATGTAGCGGGAGTGAGCTTGAATCTTCATCTTTAGTCTTCTTTGAAATTACAATAAATAAAATTACATAATTGACCTATTAATTACATTCTAATTTCAAAAACTCAAAACTAAAATAAAGGAGATTCGAGATCTCATAATTACATAAAAATTATGTTTCCTTCATTACGAAAACATAATTGACTAAGGCCACACTAAGTATTACAAATTACAACCGATTGCAAAATTAAATACGTAAATAAAATTCATTCATTCGATTCATTCAACATTATTAAAAGCATCAACTAAAAATAAATTAAACATACATAATACAATAAATAAATTATGTTGATTAATTTATCCAAACCACCTATTTAAATTGAATTAAGTGACAATTCCGCAATTTAATCACATTAATTTCATACTTAATCCATATTATACTTGTAATATGAATTCTATCCGTCAAAAATTTTAAACTGCTTTAAAATAACTCGATATCATTAAATTGTGAACCGATTCACAATAACTAATTGGCCAAAATAAAGAAAAATAAAATCCAATTCTCTAAATTTTACTCGGCCAAAAAAACGAAAAATCCTTTTTTTTTTATTTGACACGACTGAAAAAAAATAAAAAAAACAACTCCTTTCCTATTCTAATTAGGTAAATAGGAAAAACAAGGGGAAAAAAAACTTTCCAAAAAAAAAATTTCTCTATTTTTTTCGGCAAAAGGCAAAAAAAACTTTCCTAAAATTTTTTTTTTCTTTTTCACGGTTTACCAAAAAATAAAATTAAGAAATTTTTTTTTTTTCTTTTCGGTAAACCCTAAAAAACAGCCTCCTTTTTTTTCTTTTTGCGGCAATTATGCCCTAAAACAAGATTTGATGATCAATTGTTTACCTTTGCTATTAGAACATGATTAGCATATGAAATAATAAACATGATTAATTTATATGCCAAAAACTATATAGCAAAAACAATCTTTTAATCATAAACATGACGATTCCATTTGATTTTAACTTAATCTGCATTAAATCAAAAACTACCAATTCTTCATATGATAATTTTAACTGATTATAAACTATAATATGAAAAATAGAATGGAAAAACTATCATCAAACAGGGAAAAAAAACGGCATAAAAAAAATTTCGATCCAAAAAAACGAAACCCTAATTTTTTCTTCTCGAAAATCTTATCGTTTACATACAAATTTTATGAAAATCATCAAAATTAAAATCGTAGCCTTAAGCTCTGATACCACTTGTGGGAAATAATCTGTATACTTTCCTTTAACATGAAGGATTATAACGATATAATAAAGATGATCTATGGTCATAAAACAAAATACATAAGCATAAGTAAAAAGATTTAGAATTAACCTCGGGTCCTTGCAAAATTGGCCTAAGAACAATATCAAAATTGATATTCGCCTATTAGTTGCACCCAAGACGATCTAAGATATACCCTTTGATTATGCTAGAAATCAATCTAAAATTTTCTCAGAAAATTTTATTGTCTTTGTGTTTTTGTGATGAGAAAGAGGAGGCTAGGTCAGAAAAAGAATTAGGTTAGAAATAATTCTCCACCTTTCTTTTTATATAGACCGAAATCCGAAATCAATTAGGAAAGATTTACATCTCCTAATTTCGGCCAATGTGATCCGAAAATAAGGAATTAAATTTCCTTATTTTTGGTCTTTCCAAAAATATATAAAGTGTGTTAAATTGTCATCTAGTGAGGATCGAACCCATGACCTCTTGGCTTGTGTACCCTCACTATTACCACTATGACACATTCAACTTGTTGATATTAAATACAACTGATTATATTTAATTACGAATTAACAGATTAATTCTTTCAAACTAACCTTATATATATTTAATTAAATATAACTTATTATATTTAATTCACGAATTGACAGTTAATTCGTCTCAACTTAATATTATTTAATATTCATTAAATAATTATCTCATCAACACATTGACTAACGTTTTAGTCATTTTGGGCATCAATGTAATTATATTTCTATAACCACATTTCTCAAATACGTCCTATAGGTGTGACCTTTAGGGACCAGTTGATCACCGCCATCTGTATGATAATAACGTCAAACTTTCTAGCAAGCCAACCGTTATTAGGTAAACGTTAATCAACTGATTAAATATACGAAGTATACCCATGTGAACCTGTAAGAGATTTACAAATGTTATCACACTAATTTGTGGAGGACACCAGCTCCAACAAAATATGTGTACTTGTGTATATGAGATCTACGCAAGGAGAATGAATATGAATATGGTCTCAAATAGTTCTATATGACTAAAGAGACCAAGTGAAGTAATCAAAGGAATATTTTCTCAAGATAACTACACGAGGAGACCAAAAGAAAGTTTTGGAAGAAAAATGACTAATGTAAAGTCTTAACAAGAGTTTTGACTAGTTTATGATAAATTTTGACCAATAGTTTCAATATTAATATTTACTTAAGAGCCTAAATGAATCAAAGTAACATCCTAGAAAATAAACAAGATTTATGACTAGAGGTTGCAAAGATTGATATACCGATATCTTCAATAGCCAAGTTTTAACCACGCAGATGTGATTACTTAACCTCATTATGAAAATGGAATGGTTAAACCTCCTTCCGAAAGGGTATTTCGAAGGACGTGTTCTAGATATTATTTATATTTGAATAATGACATTGCTACACATCATTATGACATGTGTGAGTTAGAGATTAAAATCTCTTTTAATAAGGTTAAGATGAGACCATTTCAAAATAGGTATTTTGAATGGATATGATGGGAACATATATGGTTTTATCTTAATAACTTGGCAATGCAATTTATATTTCAATTCTTGAAATGTTTCAATTAAGAAGTAAATATCGAAACATGTGGAATTGAGTGGGAGTTTGAAATTATCATGTGAAGACATGGAATTTAGTGGGAGCAATCATCTTGTAAAAGTTTATAACTCATCACTCATTGAAGAATGACGAGCTAATACCTTCCTTCACAGAGGAAGATTTGAGTTTTCAATTCTGGATGAAAATGGACCATAATGAATCCAGCTACATCATGAGATGTTGGATAAGTATTGTAAGATACACTTCGAATCACGAGATACGTAGTTTATTCATTTAAATGAAAATGGAATTGCCATTAGCAGTCATGGTCGTTCCTTGAACCTAAATATAGTTGATATCATGATTAAAAGTTACTAATGTTTCCACCATTAGAATAATCATGCACATGTCCAATTATGAATCATATGCATAAGAGCATGATGAATCATTGGTAAGCCATAGTAGAAACGTCATGAATTCTCGAGAAGAATTCGATGAACAATTTCGGTGTTTGACAGAATACTCTGTTATGTGTCAAGAGGTTGCACATATTATAGAAAATCCGAACACACGTAAATATTTATGAAAATCCTAAACTTCTCAAGCCAAAAGGAGAAATAGGAAGTTTGGAAAGATACTTAGTTGAATAAGAAGTTGCTCAAAACTAATCTTTCCTAATATGCAAGGACTTGTGAGAAGTGCTAGGCTAATCATCTTGACAAATTGTTGCAAGACTCTACAAAACATATACCTAGTGCATTGTGTGTGGATGGAGTACTTGATCAGTACAAGTTATATCATTCACCACAAATTCGTTCGTTATGTGATAATCGATAAGGAAGTTCTTTCAAGATAAAGAACCGAAACCAAGTTCGGGAACCTTGATGTGTACTTGGTAAGGTTCATGCTATGAGTGATAACATGAATGTAAAGGATAATACGATTAAGAAGTTTGAACACATGGACACGTAACATGTTAAACTTCTATTGCAATCAACAAATGTTTACACACTTACGATATGCATCACAAGGTTGTAATATGGTATTGACTACCCAAGTGTGATGTCGACATTTGTCGTTTGAGTTTTTTATTAACTCACCTTATACTTTGTTACATCCAACGAGTTGTAGAGACAATTGAACCCTGTTTAAGTGAACACTGATTAGCATTGTATTTGCCCATAGTTACTTATATGAGGTGACGTCTCGAAGTGACTAGAGTATGATGCGATTGATGGCAAGTTCAAGTGCCATAAAGTCATATGAGAATGACTAGTCGATCACATAGGCGGATTGTTAGGAACATTTTGTCGGGCCTTATGACCGCTTATAGAGCTCAGGCAAATTTATATAGCCTGGTCGTGGCGAGAGCTGCTATAGTATTCAAATGAGTCGATTCTTTTGACTAAAGACTATTCACCTAAGATGGCACAGTTTCAGATTAACTTTGATTTGTGGTACTACGACCTTCGTAAATGGGGTCAAATGGGCATATTTTGGGTTATGATGGTTTTAGCTAGTTGAAGGGAATGAGTGCGATAGGAATTGTCCACCCCTAGTCAGGGTTATAACAATATCTCAGGGCCACTCGAGGAGTAATGAACTGGAAATGCGTGGCCACGCTCGGAATGTATCCATGGTGGATAAATCCGGTCAATCAGTTATTCTCCAGATCGAGGAAATCACTGTCGATATGATCACTTGCAAGTACGACCTGAAAGACACCTTGCATTGAGTGGGAGATAGTAATAGGACAAGAGAATTGGTGACACACACTTGTCGAGGACAAGTGGGAGATTGTTGGAATATGTGTCCTCCGACAATAATGCGATCACAACTGTTGATCATGATGATCACATGTTTAAGGCTCATTTTAAAGAATACAATTGGGAAGTAATATTTTACTGTCAACTGGTTCACAAATATCGGTAATGATTGGCTGACTAGAGTTTGACATTACTGTCGTGCGACGGTGGTGATCAGTTGATCCCCTAGGTCATACCTAAAGGGCAACACTCTTAATTGATCAATTAATTGATCGTATAACGTTACGAGTCAATTAAATTATTTAAAATTGACGGACGATTTTGGAAGTAATATTTACGTGTCTCATTGAAATTGATTAAATGAGATACGGTCTAAGTAATCGAATTGTTTCATTACTCAGATGAAATTGTTCAAGGAAACAATTGAAATTGAATGAATTATCATAAATACAAGTTATTGTGATTTATAAATTGGTAAAATATTTTGGTACAGGTAATTATGAATTGCCAAGTCGATTTTTGTATATGACGTATTTTTATTAATACGTTGATTTTTAATATGTTAAAAATACATAACAATTTTATGTTACATGTGACATGTGACAAATTGACAAATTGACAAAAATAAAATGGATTCCATTTTATCCATATGTACCGAAATTAAGGGAGGATTTAGGATAATATTATGTTTATTATGTGAGTGGTAAGCATAATGATTACCTTAATTGACTAGCCATGCAAACCTAGTGATCATTGTGAAGAACAACTAGTGCATGCATTGGCTCCCTCTTCTCCCCTCTTCCACCCGGTTTTTGAGAAGAAAAACCACTTTGGTTTTTCTTCTTAATTCACCGATTATACACTACAAATGTAATTAGTGTATAATATTATTCATTCATCTAAAAATTTGGTTTTTAGAAAGATAAAAACTCTTCCCTCTCTTCCTTCTCTCTAACCGAAATAATAGAGAGTTCCATAATATTTTTGGGTCAATTTTTCACTAAATTAATATTATTCTAGTATGCATAATTGATGCGACCATAATTGGCGCATATTTAGCCCCCGAATTACCATTGCTTTCATGCTTTTTAGTGCCTATTTGGGTCATTTCTTATCTTTAGTTCTTTGTTTTGCATATTCTTTGAGATTTTGATCCCTTGGTAGGAAAGGAGTAAGAATCTTGCATTTTCATGGCAAAACAAGGCTAAATTGATAATATTCAATGACCAAGCATCAAGGAGAGACAAGACTAGAAGGCCTTTGTACATAGCATAGTAGAAGAGCATTGTTGAGAAAAGGATCCTTGAGTCCCCAAGGAAATCCCCAAGGAATTCATGAAGAAAAGGGAAGAAAAAGAAGAAGGAAAGTTGCTGAACTACAATCCGAACGGATTGTAGAGAATCCGTCCGTCCTCGCCAATCCGAGCGTCCCGCAAAGGAATCCGCTCGGATTCCCCGTCGCCAGTCCGAGCGTCTTTCCCAAGAATCCGTTCGGATTCCTCAGCCCAGATCCGGCCGTCCCGACTCCCATCCGCACGGATCACAGCACAGCACGTTTTCATTCCTCAAGCATCGATAAGAGAAGCCCTTCTCTCGGATAATCCCGGAGGCTCCTTGCTCAACTTAAAAAGTGTAATTACTAGTTTAGCCCTTAGTTAACCCTAATGCATCCTCCCTAATTTTCACTATAAATACCCCATTAGTCTAATTAGAGGAGCATGTTCTTCTTATCAATAATTAGTGTAGTTAATATCAATCAAATCTCTCTTCAATATTGTAATCAAATATTAATCAAGTTTTAATCCAAGTTTTAGTTCTTTAATCTCTCTCTTGTTCTTACTTTATTTTGGGTAATTGAAGATTATTTGGGTTATTATTGGGAGATTGACAACCTCTCAATCTAGGATTCAAGTACTTCTATTATTCTTGCTTTATTATTGGAATCATTAGTAGGTATAATCTCTTAATCCCTTTTTAATTATTGCTAATTACTTTCATTTATTCATCATGTTTCATTATGTTAGTATGATTGACAACCTCTCTAGCATGATCAATATGATAATGAGTGAGTAGTCTCTTAGCTAGGGTTTAATGGGTGATTAGGGAAACCAACATGGGGAATGATTCATGCTTAAATTAATATGCTTTCATATCTTATTTGCTTGCTTGTTTTGATCTTAATACATGCACATGTTATATTTGATGAAATGCTAAGCCTATGAATCCTTGCATTTACTATCATCTTCTATCCTTTCAACTTGACTTGTAAGACATAACCCAACTCGAGTCTTGTTAGACCATGAATGTGTTAAGTAGGGAAGATTAAGTCGACTTGTAGGTGTTGTACAATCCAAGAGATTCGGCTCCGGACCCAAACTTTCCTAGGATTGTAAGATATAACCCAACTCAATCCATCACAACAATAATTGCTTGCTTATAATTTGAGAACATGTTTGTATGATCATATCCCATGATTCCCCTATGAACCCATGACACCCTAGTGCTTTTAATCAATTGTTTACACCCTTATTTCATTTATCTTGTTAGTTTATTTTCATTGCTATCTTAGTTTAGTAACCTTCTACATCAACCCAATTTGTGACACCCCTAGACACCGCTAGTTACAATAGAATCTTCATTTCAATACCCGTCCCTTGGGATCCGACCTTTACTTGCCTCTTTACTAATTGTAGAGTTGTTTGTGAAGTATAAATTGTGTTTTGTATCGACCATTGACCAACGACCACATATGCTTAATTGTGAACACCAAATGGCTCCGATCAAAAATGGCGCCGTTCTTAGGGGACGGTGTTTAATTGATTTAAGATTTCTTTTATTGTTTTTAGTTGTGTCTTTTTCACCTTGGGGAAGTAAAACTCCTCAAGGTTTGCTCTAATTGTTTTCTAGTTGTTTGATATTTTGCAAGAATGGATTTCATAGATTGTTTTGTAGAGGACCACTTGAGTATCCCTTACTTCAAGGATCCCATGCAAGCATTAGAGGCCTTAGAAGCAAGTAAGGCTAAGAGCATGTATTGGGAGTTGGAGGTGGATCTCTTTGAGGCCGCTCTAGCTAACAAAGAACTCACCCATGCACAATCCGAGTTAGTGCATAATATTCTAGTAGAAGCATGTCAACCCATAGAGGATGAGCAATCTATCCTAGAGGATATTCTACAAACTCAAGAGCAAGAGGAACCCATCATGGAATTTGAATATGATGAGGTTCATGAAAGTGAAGAAGAATATGTCATGAGAATGGAATGTTTAATGGAGATGGAGCAAATTCTCAATGACACTCCAAAGGAGGAAAGTGAGGTACAAACTCCTACTTTGAAACCCCTTCCCCCAAATTTGAAATATGCTTACCTTGATGAATCAAAGACCAAACCCGTGATTGTTAATGATAGACTTGATGATGACCAATTGGGAAAATTAGTTGATGTGTTGAAACAACATGAGAAGGCTATAGGTTATAGTCTAGATGACCTTAAGGGGATTAGTCCCAACTTTTGCATGCATAGGATTCATCTAGAAGACGACCATAGACCTACCATTCAACCCCAAAGAAGATTGAACCCCCACATGCAAGAAGTTGTCAAAGGAGAAGTCATGAAATTACTTGATGCGGGAATCATATATCCCATATCGGATTCTTTGTGGGTTAGCCTCGTCCAAGTGGTACCTAAGAAAGGAGGTACTACGGTAGTGACAAATGAAAAGAATGAATTAATACCCACAAGAATGATCACCGGTTGGCGTATGTGCATTGACTACCGTAAATTGAACTCCGCAACAAGGAAAGATCACTTCCCCTTACCATTCATTGACCAAATGCTTGAGAGGTTAGCCTCTAACAAATTCTTTTGCTACCTTGACGGGTATTTGGGATTCTTCCAAATCCCTATACAACCGGATGACCAACATAAGATCACCTTCACGTGCCCTTATGGCACTTTTGCATATAGACGGATGCCTTTTGGATTATGTAATGCCCCCGCTACTTTCCAAAGATGCATGATGAGTGTCTTCTCCGATTATCTAGAGACCATAATGGAAGTTTTTATGGATGATTTTAGTGTTTATGGAAAGGACTTTGACTCATGCTTGCATAATCTTTCTCTTGTATTGCAAAAATGTGAAGATGTTAGTCTTGTTTTAAATTGGGAAAAGTGTCATTTCATGGTTAATGAAGGAATTGTTTTGGGTCATTTGATTTCGGAAAAAGGCATCGAGGTCGATAAAGCTAAAGTTGAGGTGATAGAGAAACTCCCACCTCCCGAGAATGTTAGAGGGGTGAGAAGTTTTCTCGGTCACGCGGGTTTTTATCGTCGATTCATAAAAGATTTTTCTAAAATAGCAAAACCCCTCACTCAACTTTTGCTTAAGGATGCCCAATTCCAATTTACTGACGAGTGTGTTGAAGCTTTTAATAGAATCAAGGAAGCATTGATCTCGGCACCAATTATCCAACCCCCAAATTGGGAGTTACCTTTTGAGATTATGTGCGACGCTAGCAACTACGCCGTTGGAGCGGTACTTGGCCAACGGGTAGGGAGAGCTCTTCATGCCATCTATTACATAAGCAAAACCCTCGACCCTTCTCAAGTGAATTATGACACGACCGAAAAGGAGCTTCTTGCCATTGTATATGCTTTGCATAAATTTCGGTCCTACTTACTTGGATCCAAGGTGATTGTATTTTCGGATCACCGTGCTCTTCGACATCTCTTGATAAAGAAGGAGGCAAAGCCAAGGTTGTTGAGATGGATTTTGCTACTTCAAGAATTTGACTTGGAAATAAGAGACAAGAAAGGAGCCGAAAATGTAGTGGCGGATCATTTGTCAAGGATCCGGTTTCATGATGAAAATGGAGAAACCCCGATCAATGACTCATTCCCCGACGATATTTTGATGGCTATTCAAACCCAACTTGAAAGGCACATCACCCCATGGTTTGCCGATTATGCTAACTATATTGTTGGAAAAGTGCTCCCTCCTAATTTGAACCACAACCAAAGGAAGAGATTCCTATTCGAAGTGAAGAGGTACTTTTGGGATGATCCAAACCTCTATAAGGAGTGTAGTGATGGGCTCTACCGGAGATGCATCCCTCAATGGGAAATCCAAGGAATCTTGGAAGGATGTCATTCATCACCCTACGGTGGGCACCATGGAGCAAGAAGAACCGTTGCAAAAATCCTCCAATCGGGCTTCTATTGGCCCACAATGTTTCAAGATACAAGAGAATTCATCATTCATTGCGATGCTTGTCAAAGAACGGGAAATATATCTTGGAGAAACGAAATGCCACAAAGAGGCATCCTAGAGGTAGAGATTTTCGATGTTTGGGGAATTGACTACCAAGGACCCTTTGTGACATCCAATGGGAATAAGTACATCCTTGTGGCCGTAGATTATGTTTCAAAGTGGGTGGAGGCAATTGCCACCCCAAATGATGATGCAAAAACGGTCACCAAGCTTTTCAAGAAGATAATTTTCCCAAGATTTGGAATTCCTAGAGCTATCATTAGTGATGGAGGAACACATTTCCACGAAAAGAAGCTTGCATCCCTTTTGACCAAATATGGTGTTCAACATCGAACCGGCTTGGGATATCATCCTCAAACAAGCGGTCAAGTGGAAATTTCAAATAGAGAGATCAAGCAAATTCTTGAGAAAGTTGTGAACAAGACTCGGAAAGATTGGAGCACAAAGCTTGATGATGCTCTTTGGGCTTATAGGACGGCCTATAAGACTCCCATAGGTGCCTCCCCCTACAAGCTTGTATATGGAAAAGCATGTCATTTGCCAATCGAATTGGAATACAAAGCTTATTGGGCAATCCGAGCACTCAATCTTGATCTCAAATTGAGCGGTCAAAAGAGGATGATCAAATCCAAGAGTTGGAGGAATTCCGACTACAATCTTATGAGAATGCAAAGATTTACAAAGAAAGAACAAAATTGCTTCATGATAAGAGAATTCGACAAAAGGCCTTGCACAAGGGAGACAAAGTCCTTCTATTCAATTCCCGCTACCGGCTCTTTCCGGGAAAATTGAACTCTAGATGGATGGGTCCCTATGTGATAACCGAAGTTGGGAAGTATGGAGATTTCGAACTCAAGGCGGAAGATGGAAGCAAGTTCAAGGTAAATGGTCAAAGATTGAAGCCATACTATGAAGGAGCATTTGTTGGAGAGGTCGAGGCTACCTACCTCGGTCCCCCTTCTCCTTGACATCTCATCAAGAATGAGAGTTTGGTGGAGTCCTCCCTAAACCACCATTTGTAAATATACTAACCCTCTAACTTGTATTTATTATTTAATTGCATTTGTTTAATAGCATAAATTCTTTTCATGAGCGCAAGTGAGGGAGGGTTACTAATGAGTTTTTGAATGAAGGAAGGAGAAAATTCCAAAGTGTGGGGATGCATTGAAAGAAAGGAGAAAAATTCAACACTCGCAGCAAGAATCCGTGCGTCTCTCTGGAAATCCGGACGTCCTGGCAGAATACGGACGTCCAAGGGAAAAACCGCGCGTCCAGCTGTGTTGAGAAATTGAAGGTTGAGCGTCCTAAGGAAGAAGACGCCCGTCTGAGAGAATCCGGCCGGATTAGTGGAAAGACGCCCGTCTTTTCCACTGAGCATTTCAAAGAAAAATCTCTGTCGAAGAATCCGCCCGTCTTCTCAAGAAGACGCCCGTCCTGACCCTGATGAATCCGAGCGTCTTATGCTCGGGACGCCCGTCTTGGGGCGAGAAAAATTCTGGGATTATTCTCTGTGGCAGAATCCGAGCGTCTTGCCCAGAATCCGTCCGTCCCGTGAGAGGAGAATCCGAGCGTCTCAGCTTCGAATCCGCTCGTCTCCCTGCCCGTTTCTCGACCCGACTTTTCCCAATTAAATTACACCCCACCACCCATATAATGACACATCACTACTCCTTCCACTCACCCTATAAAACTCACCCTCCTTATAACTCCCATACATATCCAAATCACTTTCTTCACCCACAAAATCAAAAACCCCCAAATTTTCTAGGGTTCCCAATTCTCAATCAACAAAGAACAACCTTAGCAAATCTTCAAACAAAATAACCCAAATCAAAAGAACTCAAGGATGGCACCTAGAAGATCCTCCTTTAGAAGTGCAAGAAGACCTAGGATGGTGGGAAGTTCCTCTACCTCACATCTCAACACCATTAGAAGAGGGCATGTAGAAATTGTAGACCTCACAAGGCTCGACGACTTCTCGAATGTGGAATTCCTTGATGATGTGCAGCGATTGGTCTGCCATCGACTCTTAAGTAAGAATATTCTTCCCACTAAATTCCTTTGTCATGATACTTTGAGAAAACTTGGAATTTTCCACCAAGTGGAGGCTTTATTTGAGGTTTTTGGTCTTTCAACACTCTTTCACATGTTTGAACCCACCTATCGGTCTCTTGTGCTCGAATTCTTGAGTTGCTTAAAGATTACAACTTCAAACAAAGTGATTAGCATAGAGTTTAGGTTGGAGAATGTCTCTAGAACAATGACCCTTGTGGAATTTGCGAGTGTGTTCGGTCTTGATGTCTCGCCTACCCGAACATCAAGACCCAAGAAGTATAGTGTCGCACCTTTGTGGAGGGCCATGACGGGTCGGGACTTCATTCTTACCAAAGAGTGTCTTGCTTTTCACATCCAAAACCCAATCTTGAGGCTCACATACCGATTTCTTTCGGGTACCCTCTTTGCC
This sequence comes from Silene latifolia, assembly GCF_048544455.1. Taxonomy (NCBI): domain Eukaryota; kingdom Viridiplantae; phylum Streptophyta; class Magnoliopsida; order Caryophyllales; family Caryophyllaceae; genus Silene; species Silene latifolia. The sequence continues at coordinate 453,856,210 of NC_133538.1, forward strand.
CGCCGAGACCCTATATTGTGAATCAAATGGACCTCATGTTCATGGAATCCTATCTAAACATTCAAGGAAGAGACGGGTATCATCTCAATGCACCTCTAGTCTTGCTAGAAAAGTGGGCGAAATTCCGAAATGGTGATGATGATGGGAAGAAGCATATAGTGAATGGTGGACTCATAACAAGACTTGCAAAGCACTTTAATCCTAGGTTCAATGAGAACAATGAGTACACTCCACTCTCGGGAGGAATGAGAATTAATGAAGACCTCCTTGTTGTCCAACACCATTGGATAACCCTTGATGGGGTTGATAAAAGGATCAAATGGTTGACGAAAGGAAGTGATCCTATCTACCTTCCGATGGCCGACCTACCTCGAGTCTCCCCAAGGAGAGGAAGCTTGTCCCCAATACCCTCTTACCTCATTCAAAGTCAAGAAAGGCAAGCTCCACCCCCACAAGCTCCTCCACCACAACAACAAGAACAACAAACTCAAGGTGAAAAGATAAAGGTGCCTCCCTACCCCTTTCCCTACCAACCTTACAACCATCCGAATCCCTTCATCCTCCCCCGTGACGACTTTGTCACGGAATCTCGTGCAAGACTTGCACTACCGTCAATATGAAGCCAAGGTGGACAACTATTATGCTCTTTACCCTCAATACCACGACATGGTTCAAAAGGGACGGATAAGTGAAGAAGGAGCTTTTCCTTCATGGGCTCAAATGGAGTTGCTCTTTCCTAACTCGGACAAGGCCAATGAAGGGGCAAACGGTCGCAAAGGGGAGGAGAGCGGCGACTCTTGTGGAGGTGATACGGTGAAGCTTGAGAGTGAAGAAGATGAATTCATGGATCCAAGTTTAAGTGATGCTTCTAGGGATATTTGGGATACCGATATTGAAGGAGATGATGCCGATTTCTAGGAGATTACTTCATCACTAGGTGGAGCGGGCAAGAGGCACCCACCTTAGTTCAAGTGAAGTTTTCTAATCTCTCCTCTTTATCTTTATTTTTCATGAAAAGAACTTTGCATCTTGTTTGTTTGTATTTTATTTAACTTTGACTAATTGTTGGTTTAGTCCTAGCAACATCAAAGGACTCACACCTCGGTTCCTTTGAGGTGTTCTTTATTGTTCCCACTTTTTGAAAATCCAAAATGACAGTCTAGTTTCATGCATAGCATAGCATGTGCATGAACTCCCCCATGCTTTGACATTAGCAATAGTGTCTTACTTGGTTTGGGGAAGTTAATGCATACGCAACGGGAGGTAATTTAAATTATCCTCTCCGTCATAACAAAAACCATGCATCATGTAGTATAGCTTAGTGTAGAATTGCATTTAGTATAGAAATCATGCATCATTCTTGCATAATTTCCATCATTTTGGCCATTGAGGACAATGCCCATATTAGTGTGGGGATGGGAATTCTAACACTTAACTTTTATTCAAAAACCATAAAAAAATGAAAAATTTCAAAAATCATAAAAATTTAAAAAATTGAAAAACCAAAAACAAGATCATTTCCTTTGTATATATTGTCTTGTATATATTGTGTTTGTTTCATCCTTGTTCACTTTGATTGACTACGCCACATCCGAGACATGAGGATATTGAAGACCGCATGGTATGATCTTTCCAAATCTCCTTTTTCCTCTTTATGTTAATGACTATGTGGCTTTATTTTGATTGATGCGGTAAAAACAATGTGAACTTAGGATTGCATTTAGAATTATTTGACATATTAGTTGGTAGAATCATATGCATTAGGATGTTTATATGTTAGTTGCATCATGGCATGTAGTTGCATGTTAGAAAATTTTGCGAAACCGTCTACTTGAGAAGCTTGACAAGTGTATATAGGCCCTAGTAGATGCTTTTTATTCTTAAGACTTTGCTTGTTGGAATACTTGTAAAACACCCTAGGATGTGTCATGCTAGTATCCTTTGACCCATGGTTTAAGGCCGAGTCAAGAGTACCTTGTGGTGTGATAACTCCTTGGCTACCGTTTATTCCAAGGTGACCCTTGAAACCATGCATACTTCTATCATTCATCCATGTTCTACCATATATTTTTGTCATCAAAGGGAATGGGCACAAAACAAAAAGAAATCAATTTGAGTTCAATGAAATGAAAAGTGAAAGAAAGTTTGCAAAAATTGCATCAAATGAAAAGAGGAGCAAAAATAGAACTCCTAAAGCTTCAAATACAAGGCACCCTCGTTACTAATTGGGGTGACTTTGAAAATCTTCAAAAAGAAATGCAAAAAGTTGTCAAGTATTGAAATGCCAAAAATAAAAAAGAATGGCAAAGAAAGTGTTCTCAAATGTCAAATGCCAAAGAAATTTGGGGGGAAAACAAAAACAAAAGCAAACTCCCAAAATAAAACTCAAATACTATCGATCCCTTTTCCATCTTATCCATTTTTGTGCATGGTAGAGAGGGGACGACCCTTCTTCTTGTCTAGGCAAGAGGGGGAATTCCGCGATCCTCCAGTGTTTCTAACACCATAGGGAGTCTACTCTTGACAAAAGTATTTAACGATTGAGGACAAAGGTACCCTAGCTTGACACATTTTGGAGGTGATTTATTGGTATCCTTCTAGGCTTAGTAGTTTGAACAAATTGCATCTATGAAGGATTGTGTACCCTTGAATTGCCTCCCTTGTAGATAATTTCCGCCACTTAGATGAGGAAAGTGGCTATTCTTTTTGTAGATGCATCCATTATGTGTTTTTGTGTGCTTAATGTTTGGATGTGTCGCCATTTTGGCAAGACCCACCTTGCCTTGCAAGAAGGCATCCTACCTCATGGTTGTATTGTTGTGAGTTGAAGGGGCGGAGTGAGACCCGCTAATTGTCTCATATCGGCTATTATTATTAGGTTAGGTTAGTATTGGTCCTAGTCTTTGTCACCTCTTTACTCGGGACGAGCAAAGGTTCGGTTTGGGGATATTTGATGCGACCATAATTGGCGCATATTTAGCCCCCGAATTACCATTGCTTTCATGCTTTTTAGTGCCTATTTGGGTCATTTCTTATCTTTAGTTCTTTGTTTTGCATATTCTTTGAGATTTTGATCCCTTGGTAGGAAAGGAGTAAGAATCTTGCATTTTCATGGCAAAACAAGGCTAAATTGATCATATTCAATGACCAAGCATCAAGGAGAGACAAGACTAGAAGGCCTTTGTACATAGCATAGTAGAAGAGCATTGTTGAGAAAAGGATCCTTGAGTCCCCAAGGAAATCCCCAAGGAATTCATGAAGAAAAGGGAAGAAAAAGAAGAAGGAAAGTTGCTGAACTACAATCCGAACGGATTGTAGAGAATCCGTCCGTCCTCGCCAATCCGAGCGTCCCGCAAAGGAATCCGCTCGGATTCCCCGTCGCCAGTCCGAGCGTCTTTCACAAGAATCCGCTCGGATTCCTCAGCCCAGATCCGGCCGTCCCGACTCCCATCCGCACGGATCACAGCACAGCACGTTTTCATTCCTCAAGCATCGATAAGAGAAGCCCTTCTCTCGGATAATCCCGGAGGCTCCTTGCTCAACTTAAAAAGTGTAATTACTAGTTTAGCCCTTAGTTAACCCTAATGCATCCTCCCTAATTTTCACTATAAATACCCCATTAGTCTAATTAGAGGAGCATGTTCTTCTTATCAATAATTAGTGTAGTTAATATCAATCAAATCTCTCTTCAATATTGTAATCAAATATTAATCAAGTTTTAATCCAAGTTTTAGTTCTTTAATCTCTCTCTTGTTCTTACTTTATTTTGGGTAATTGAAGATTATTTGGGTTATTATTGGGAGATTGACAACCTCTCAATCTAGGATTCAAGTACTTCTATTATTCTTGCTTTATTATTGGAATCATTAGTAGGTATAATCTCTTAATCCCTTTTTAATTATTGCTAATTACTTTCATTTATTCATCATGTTTCATTATGTTAGTATGATTGACAACCTCTCTAGCATGATCAATATGATAATGAGTGAGTAGTCTCTTAGCTAGGGTTTAATGGGTGATTAGGGGAAACCAACATGGGGAATGATTCATGCTTAAATTAATATGCTTTCATATCTTATTTGCTTGCTTGTTTTGATCTTAATACATGCACATGTTATATTTGATGAAATGCTAAGCCTATGAATCCTTGCATTTACTATCATCTTCTATCCTTTCAACTTGACTTGTAAGACATAACCCAACTCGAGTCTTGTTAGACCATGCATGTGTTAAGTAGGGAAGATTAAGTCGACTTGTAGGTGTTGTACAATCCAAGAGATTCGGCTCCGGGACCCAAACTTTCCTAGGATTGTAAGATATAACCCAACTCAATCCATCACAACAATAATTGCTTGCTTATAATTTGAGAACATGTTTGTATGATCATATCCCATGATTCCCCTATGAACCCATGACACCCTAGTGCTTTTAATCAATTGTTTACACCCTTATTTCATTTATCTTGTTAGTTTATTTTCATTGCTATCTTAGTTTAGTAACCTTCTACATCAACCCAATTTGTGACACCCCTAGACACCGCTAGTTACAATAGAATCTTCATTTCAATACCCGTCCCTTGGGATCCGACCTTTACTTGCCTCTTTACTAATTGTAGAGTTGTTTGTGAAGTATAAATTGTGTTTTGTATCGACCATTGACCAACGACCACATATGCTTAATTGTGAACACCAAATGGCTCCGATCAATAATATTAATTTGATTAAGAGTTTGCTTTGGGTATTATACTTTGGGAGGGATCCTATACTTGGATCCTAGTTCATCCATTGAGGAAAGCACAAGAACAAGAGAGAAAGAGATCTCTCTTGTGCCCAAATAAACCGAAATACCAATGTAAGATAGAGATTTCTTCTTTAAATTGTTTATAGTTTGCATGCATAAGATCAACAATTAATTTTATGATTAAATTAAAATAAAACATATATGAATATGTTGAATATATATAGATCTACTTTTCCTTCAATTATCACATAAATGAAAAGTATAATCCTTTAATGCTTGCTTAAGACCATTCTAGGATCACTTAAGAAAGCTAAGCATAATATGTTAGGATTGTTAGATTTTCATCTAAGGTTTCGTGTTCCAAACACATCCATCTCTAAATTACCATTTTGGAAAAGCGAATTTTTAATATCATTTGCCATTCTTCATCAAAATAAAATGTGGCAATTCCTAACATGATTTATCTAGATTAACATCTTCATGTCAATCTATGCACTTAGGTGCTCTAAAGCTCTATTCACTTTTAAAGAGACCCTCGTCTTAAAGTAAATCTACTCTTGAGTAACAATCTTTAGATTGTAATGTTGTGGCTCCTATGCAACAAGGTCGATTTGGGACAAGGTCATAATACCATTACTTTAGAAAAGCAACATTTTAACAATAAGACATGTGTGCTATACTCCCACTCTATCTTCATAGATTATAGTTCCATTACTTTCACAAAGTAACACAATAACTATAAGACATGTTTGTTACAATCTACTACCACTCTATCTCTTATAAATACACCTATCTTCTTTAGAGATAGCTTTGTGAGTGACAAACATATATGGTGAAGTCATTGATGTTTGTCTAGACCGACGTGTTAGCACATAAAAAGACAAGCTCCATCATCGCAGTTTGATTCATGTCATATGCGAGTCTGATCCATGTAATTTGTTAAATAGACTCCCTATTTTAGGTATTTCAAGGTTGACCATCCGTTTAGAATTATGAGTCCGTTTTGGATTGCAAATTCCCAAAATTGAGTTCGATAACTCAAACCGGCTCACATTAGTTTAATCTTATGGGTAGTGACACTAGGTCATAATCCATATTTAATAAATCAAATTCATTACTTAGATCTTTGCCACTACGATCGGATCGTAATGCTTTAGTACTTTGTTCAATTGGTTCTCTACATCATTTAGAAATTCTTCAAATTTCTCAAATGCTTCACTTTATATTTGATTAAGTAAATATACCCATATCTACTTAAATCATCGGTAAAAGTGACGAAGTAATGATAAATTCCCCTTGCGGTGATGCTCATTAGAACACATATATCGGCATATATTAGTCCCAACAAATCACTTGCTCGTGTCCCTTTAACACTAAAGGAGGTAAAAATCATTTCGCAAAGGAGATAAGATTCGCATTTTCCAAATGATTGAAAATCAAATGGTCCAATAAAACTAGTCGACACTAGCCCTTTAATGCGTTTCTTATTTATGTGACCTAATCGAAAAACCCAAATGTACAAATCATTTGGATTACTAGTTATGAGTCTTTTGGATTGTATGTTATAGATATTTTTTGTTGAGTTGTAAGTGTCTAAAACATGAATACCATTGATAGAAGTGGCTTGGCTCACAGCCAAGTCATATTCAACAAAATACAACAATTATTTTTGATGGCGAAAGAAAGGAAAAATCCTTCTATGTCTAACATAGAAATGGTAATTATGTTTTTGGACAAAGTGGGTACATAAAAACAACTATGTAGATTACAACTCAAAGCTATTAGTTAAAACAAGCATATAAGTCCCTCTCGAAGTGGCGGCTACACTAGCTCCATTTCCTAGTCGGAGATCTATATCACTCTTGTTTAGCTTTTCCACTTTTCCAAGCCCCTGTATATGATTACAAAGGTGAAAACCGCAACTGGTATCCAATACCCACGTTGAGGTGGATGTATAATTTATATCAATAACAACGATTTCGGAAGAAATAGTACCAAGTTGAGTGACAAGTCCAGCTCTGATATCTCCCAAATACTTTGGGCAATTTCGTTTCCAATGGCCCATGACAATACAATAATGACATTCTTCGTAAGATTAGGCACCCTTCTAGGTTTTGGTTGTGGTAGTCTCACTATCCATTTCCAATTCATTATCAGGTTTGGGTTTCTCACCCATATTTGCCTTCTCTTTAATTATACCATTACTCCTTTCAGTTGCAAGAACATTCTTGCGAGAACTCCCACTGAATTTAATATTTCTCCTTGTTTCTACAAACAAGGATGCCTTGGGTTTAGTGAGATTTTATTCACAAGATTTTCTTACCAAAGTGGTGGGCATTAATATTGGAGTGGGAGGTATGGAAGTGGTAAAATAGCAAAGAATTCCACCCTGACCAATGCCAATGCGTAATTCTCTAATCGTATCATTGTCATACTCGGAGAACTTTTCATCGAATGATGGGAGCCATGAATTAATGGTGATTGGTGTAAGAGTATTAGATGAATCCATTGCGAATAAATAACTACAAAAACGAAAATGAAGGAAATAATTGACATCTATCGTTTTAATAATACTTGTAAACATTTTAAACAAGTTTTAAGCATTTATTTAGTGACCTCTACCCAACCATTATAAATGATTCCGAGATCCAAATTCATATTAACTCGGGCATGGTGAGCCGATTCATCCCTTATCAATATAATTCGGTTGATTAACTCTTTAATCAATTCTACTTCTAGAACTCTCGATCGATAAAATTACTTTAATATTTATCTTTAGCCCGGAACACATTCGACTACGGTCACGAATACTTCCGTTGATCTCAATCCAAATTTCGATGTAATAACATTTTATTACCCACTTACCCAACGTAACAAGTTTAGTACCCCGGTGAACCGAACCTACTTCCTTATGAAATTGGGACTCATGGTTTCTACTATTTGGTAAGGCTAATTCTCAATTATTATTTAGTGAGAGGTCTTGTCAATTTATTATCTATCACGTTTTAAGTGAAATAAAGCGGTGAACTACGATAATTATAATTGACACGGTCGATGACTCGATATGAAATGCATGTGTTGTTATGGCGATTTGGCAATGCATGCACATATTAAAATAAATGCAAAACAATAATACTAAATTCCTAGTATGGCCTTCCTAAAATAGAAAATCAAATAATCTATTTCATATTCGGAAACACTCCTTTGGTCCCTTGAATCTTCAAGTGGCACGCCTCCCAAGAACACCGTATTCGTCGGAACACCTTTCCGAATGGCACCGTCTTGAAGAAACTCCATGATTACAAATAATAATAAAAATACAAAGCTATTCCTATTATACATTTGTACTATGAAAAACTAGTAAAAATAAAAGTGATACGGGATCACATTAAATTACAACCGAATCAATATTCCCTTTCATTACGGGTAATGTCGATTAAAACTAACGTCATACTATGATAAAATTACATAATTCAAAATTATATAAATAAAATACATTCAACAATTGAAATATGCAGCATTATAATATGTATCTATCATGCCAAATTATGTGCCATATCGCCATATTTAACTTATATCGATTATATAACAAGGTTTTATGGAAATGCGTGATAATAACTTCTTAAAATCACAAATTAATACTTAAATAAAATTTAAGCTCAAGTTAATTATCCTAACACTCTTAGGACTCAAAAATTAGTCATCACTTAATTTTTGACAATAATTCAACTTGATTTAATTTTATGCTCATTTTTTACCTTAAAATCATAACATTTATGAAATAAATCCAAATTAAATTACAATAATTTCAAAATTTGAATTTTAAAAATTTGTTACCTTTTTCCGATTGAACTAATCATTTATGACTAACAAATCTTCTACACGACCGTCTATTTTAGTACATACAACCGTCTTATAAAAAAAATAAAGCTGAAAATATAAATGGGTTTGTAAAAATACGTAACGAAAATGAATTTTACTTACAACGGATTGACGAGAACGACGAGAGGAGCGCTATGGAAAAAAAATCGTCGAAAACGGATGAGAAACGGACGACCGAAAATCGATTTTACGAAAGAGAAAAAAAATGAAACGTGAAAAAGAAGAACAAAGAAGGAAGTAGAAGAAAAGAAGTAGACGTGAGAAAATGAAAATGAGGCAGCAGCCTGCCAGCCTGCTATTTATTATACGTACGTTTCTTCGTCGTTAAGAAACTTCGATAGTTATTAAAACCGTTTCGAGTTAAATTTAACCGATTTAAGTAAAAGTTTCAGTAATAAAACGGAATCAATAATAAATAAATTTAATGAGTGAAAATAAAATAAACTCAGCTAGTTAACGTAAATAATACAATATCAGCTTGAATCGGAATTATTAGCGATTTTTACGAAACTAACGGATATTAATAAAAATTGCTAATTTAGTGAAATAAGCTCAAAGTAGCTAATTGGACGGTTTTGTTCCCAAAATCCATCTCGGGTTCACTTAAAACAACTTTCATAAGGACTCGTAAAGAAACGGAAATTATTAAATAAATAAACTCGAACTAATTTCAATAAAGTCGAACTAAGTTTAAATAAACTTATTAATGATTATTAAAATTAACGTATCGAATTATGATGAAATTAATTAATTAGCTAAGCATAAATATATAAATCGTTAAATGATGTAATTAAATTCAAAATAGCAATTAAAAGAATTTTATCCAACTTAATAAAATACGGGGTGTTACATCTTGCCTTATCTCTGACTTAATCACCAGTGGTCTTTCTCGAGTTCTAGTCTTTCCATTTCGATCTACAATCATCTTCTCAGCAGGAGCATTCTCTGGCTTCTTCTTCGGGCGGAGGACTCGGAATTCAGCTTCTGTTTCTTCTTCGGTCAAATATTTTTGGTTCTTTTTCGCCACTTCCCGGATCTTGTAGTCAATCGGCTCATGATTTCTCAACTTCTCGCGCTCTACCTAGGTGCTAGCCTTGACCCACTGCAAATAAGAATCTGACACCCACAACGAACCAACTGGGACAGGCATAAACCACATGTTCCTTTGGGTCTAGCGCAAAGCCCATTTACTGCAAGTCTCAGAAGTATGTGCCAAAACAACCTGCGGAATAGTATCAAGGTTAGGGATTTTCTGTCTTATGCCAACTTGCCTCATTAACCTCTCCGGGAAAATATGGACCATGAACTCTAGGCCTGGGATGCGAACACATCGAGAAGGATCAAGAGATGATACTCTTGTCAACTCCCTAAGGTGCCACCAAGGGACAATCCATCTAATCAGCGGACGTCCTTTGTTCTTTAATTTGTTCTCCCAGTAGTTCCAAACTTGAGTAAAGTCAACCATGTATAGCCTTGTCCTCGTCACGATCGATCGTGATCGATATCCAGGTACATCAACTTGGGGCTCGATCAATCATAGCCTTTCCATCGGCCAAATATGTAAAAGGAGACAAGTATTAATGTTCCCGTCTCTCAAAAACAAAAAAAAACAAAAAAACAAAAAACCTAAAAAAACGAAAACGGACAAGAAAAAAAGAAAAGACGGGAGCATTTTACCTGTAAGATGATAGGACTTCCAAGATACGGGAGCTCATGATTTGTCTTTTGGTTATCCAACCCTAAGATAGTCTTTGCTAATACCAAGCAAGCTGGGCTCTTACGCAGTTCCATTTGCTCGATAATACCCAAAAACCGCTGGTCACCTCTCATTTCCTTGTCAACATGGCCCTTTAAGACAAAGAAATGAAGAGGGCAAAATCTAAAGGCTCTGCGCCTCGCTGCATAAGAAATAGAAGGGTCCTGCCTATCTATAAAATGGTCCACATAGTTAAAAATCCGAACACCTTTGGAGGTTACAAGATGATCTACTTCAGCTTTGGTTAATTCTTGAAGGTCCCTGAGTTTATTCTTATATCCTTTAGAACAAGATGGTAAGGTCAGAACACTTTCTATATCCCACTCTCCAATTGCTGCAAATTCGTCGTGAAAAGGACAAATTTCACTTCCAGGAAAGGCGAAAACATGATAATCCGAGTTCCAATATTCAAGACAATCATCAAGAAACGGTCTTACCACTTTCACTTGTTTAAAACTGATGACTGATCCAAAAATACCCATGTCATGCTTCTCCGCGTTCGAAAACTCAATGGTCCATTCTTTTAGTCGGGATTCAAAAGCATCCGTTTTGTTGGAAATATTTTTTTGAGAGAAATATTATATATGATGAGCTACGAAGTAATAGAGGGAAGAATTGTGAGAATAGAAGCTAAACTGAGGCCTCTATTTATACTATTCGGCCTTTCATAAAATCGCTCAAGAAAAGACAACCTTGGGAGATAACGCAGCAAATGCTGCGCCCTCCACCGAAGATCTTGCTCCGCCTCTTCCCTAGCATAGTTTCCTGTGAATTCCGCGAGGATCTTTCCTATTTCGATTTTTGCTTGACTTTCCTACTCCTATAGGAATATATTTAGTGACATACGGAAATTTTTATTTCCTTACCAATTTGTTTATTCCAAATTCGTTGCGGAATCCTATTTCAACACGGGTTCACTTTTCGAGACGATATCGTCACTGCGCATTTTGTCACAAGCACACTTGCCCATTTTATTTCTTTTTTATTTTTGGGGAATCATTTCGATCCCTCACTCGTTTCAAAATTTTCTAAACTTACTTTCCTTCGTTTCTTTTTTTTGGGGGAAGCACTTGTTGGAAATCTATATCTCAATATTAACATATTCAAATATGTTCTAATTAATTTAGTCATAAAATTAATTACTAAATCTTATTCATGCAAACTAAAATAAAAGAAGATAAGAAAACATTTTCTCACCATATGAATTATGGATTACTCGATATTACTTGTAAAATATGTTTATTTCGAATGCTGGTTAGTCTGTTTTATAATTAAGTTGGTGTATAATTATATATAGGGATCCTTATGGATTTTAATTAGTCAGTTGTATAGTTGAGACGATGTATACTGATATGTGGAGATAGTTGAGACGGTGTATACTGACCTCTAGGGATCATTTGGGATACTAGCTAGTAAGTGGTATATTTAAGACGGTGTATGCTGACATGTATGGATTGTTTTGGGTGATAATTTGTGTGTTTTATAGTTGAGACGGTGTATACTGACATGTAGGGATTGTTTTGGACTAATTTGGACTCTGTGTTGGGGCGATTTTTGTAGTCTTTAGGGACTGTTTTTGAGTTGCTTTATACTTGTGGATTTCCACTCTACAACTGTTTTATATGCTGACTTAGTTGGCTCAGCTAGGACTGTTTTTAGGCGCGAGAATGGAGTCTTAAGGGGACGATTGGTACTCTGTTTTGGGCAGGGATGAGAACTGTCATCGTGGGTTTTCACTTTGCATTTGAGGACTGGAGTTGGGGTCAAACTTAGGCATCTTTTGGGTTCTGTTTTGGACTGATTTTTGGGTCAGGTTATGAGTAGGGTGAAAGGTGGCTATGGGTAGTCGGGTGGTGGTCGTGTCGGACTCTTTGTGGCTTGCTTTTAGGCGAGTCTGGTGGCCTGGCCGTGGCCTAGGCAGTGGCCTAGCTAAGTCACGAGTTTGAGGCCATGTGTAGTTGGTGGTTAGGCCGAGTTTGAGGTTGTCATAATAATTTTAGAGCCGTGTCTATAATTTGTTTTGACACTAGTTTGGTTTATTTAAAATATAATTAAATTAATTTCCGTCTCATATTTTTTTATATAAAGATAATTCGTTAATATCGTCCTTTCACATAATTATTTTAGGTGGCTCATATGTGGTTGAAGATGAAGAGTAATTTTGGGTTTTAGAAGCTTTCTCAAGTTCTTACTTGTCTCTTTGCTAGCGTAAGGTAACTATTCTGAGTTACTCGACGAATTAATGTCACATTAGTAGTTAATGTTGTGCCTGTTGTTTGTTAAGTGTTTAGGTGATTGATAATGTGTTACTTTCGTTTTTCACATGATAGAAATTAGAAATAGCATGAGAATTATATTGTGATAAATTTTATGATTTGGGCCAAAGTAGGCAAAGACTCTGAGCTGGGCCAGATTGACCGAACGAGTTTGGTCAAACTAGGTTTAAACCGGTCAGCCTTGATTTGACCGATGACCCGTTGCGGGACTCGGGTCGTGGGTTTGTCTTTAAGGTAAGATTGGTTGTTATTGGAGGTTTTATGTTATGCCTTGATATTTGTAATTATCATTTCACATGTTGGTTGTTGGATGCTTTGGATGCCTTATGCTTGAGTCTTGTTTGCCTTTAGCCATTGTAGTTTATTCTCATGGACTATGATATTGATGGTTAGCTATAATTTGGTTATTGATGACACTGAGGATATGGTTGGATTGTCTGCTGAATAGACATTTATATAGCCTCTCACATGATAGAATGTTAGCATTTATGTTGGTAAGTTGGACTCTTTGCCCCTTTTATGGTTAATTGGGTATCCTACTTGTCTTGTGTGGTGTGGGCTAAAGTATTCAAGCTTGGACTAGCTGGGACTAGGTCCTAGGTGAGTATTTCGGCCTTCATCATAGATAGGCCATTATAGTCTTTGACGAGTGTATGTTCACCGCTCAATAGCCTTTGTGTTCTGACTTGGTGGGTTTATATCCAAGTTGGGGCATGACCTCGTTACTTATTTTGAGAGTAAGTGGTCAGCTTAAGTACTAGCCAACCCTTTGGTGGACTCCTTAGGGTACTCACATGGTTTTATAAAATTGTGGGTCTTGGGTGCGGTGGTGTGTATCCGCATGTCTAGGTCTGCGCAGATTTTAGGCTAGGGTTGTGTTGTGTCTTGGCCATGTTTTGATAGAACCTCTGAGCCAAGATACCGGTTCGATTACCTTCCCTACCTCGTGGTATAGACTCGAGTTACAGAGTGACTATTGACCGTACTAAGAACTTATGCCTGTCTTTGATATATTGTCCTTTCTTGTATGGTGATTCTATGAATCATAGAAGGTGAGATGCAAGCCGGCTATGGTTGATAGAGTTTGGATTCCTGGATGTTATGTGATTCACATGATAGTGTAGTATGAGTCGGTCTAGTATTCACATGCTAGGACTATGTGTTGTTATATTATTGTTCACATGATAAGCACGATTGTCTAGCATCTATATGCTAAGGCTATGTGTTATTCATATTCATATTCTTATGTTTACATGTTATATTAATTATGACATTTCGTGGTGGGAGAACTCGGAGTTACTCCCCACTGATCGTGGGCTTTCGTATTTGTATAAAATGCGATTGTGAATGTAGGTAATGCATATATGGGGTACATGGACGAGCTAGCGAGCAAAGTAACCTTGGGACCTAGATTGGCTTTATTTTATTGTGACCCTTAAACACTTTTTATGTCACATACATTTTAGGGACATATGTCTCCCTCTTTACATTTGGTTGTATAACTTTGCTATTCGCGACTTTAGCAATGGCTATGTTGCGAAACTTCTATTTAGACCTTGTATGTTTGACACCTTCCAATTTGGATATCTTTATAACAGGTTCAGGTTTTAAAAATTACAGGTTTTTACCCAAATGAACCTATTACAAACATATCCATGCAGTTTTATTCTAGAATTACGTGTTTATTTTTCCGCAATTAATGAGGGTGTAATACAAGAGCATCCCCCTCGAGGTCGAGACAAGAAGTATGACAAAATTGACAAAGGTAAAGGGAAGATGGAAGAATAGAAATAGCCTAAGTCTCTATTTTATTTATTATTATTAACTATCATTGTAATAAATGGCAGGATTTTTAGAATCCTAGCCAAGCATTTTATTTCATCATTTTTATATTATTTGGCATATTATTAATAGATGAATAGACCGATTGTTTTCAGTTAGGAACTTAAAGTCAGTTCCCTTTTTATTCATTCTTTTGAATTCCAAGTGCCAAAGCAAATCTCCTTCTATTTACATTTTTTGTTAGAAATTGATTGGGTTGTATCCTGTGAAGGATTGTCTACGTATTCATTGAAAATGAAATAAAACCCAGAACGTAGTTCGCAATAGAAAATGTAAAAGAATAAATATTCGAAGCAAGAGCTTGTAGTGAACATAGGGAATAAGCATGGTGCTTTACTTACTTTTAAGAACTCAATTAAGTCATGTTGATGATACTGAGGACGAAGTTTAGGAAATGTAAAAACACAAGAGAGAGGTGGCACATATCTCTAGGTTTGGCCGGTGCCGTGTATTTCGTGTCACAAGAGCGGCATGTGGGTCCCACATGGCGCGTTTTTTAGCTTTATTCTAAGGTAATATCGCTTGAGTTGGTCTAGGTTAGTCGGATTTGAAAACTCGTTCCCGTCTTAGTTTTTAATTCTAACCGCACCCCCTGAGAGTATAGATTTAACTAAATAAGGACCGGCCCAATTAGGTTTGAATATTCCCCTTGGGTCGACTGGTAGAAGAGCTCGGATACATTTAAGTACTAAGTCTCCCTCTTTGATGTTCCGAGGTTTGACTCTTTTGTTGAAGGTTCTCCTAATTCGTGCTTGATATGTTTGAACATTATGCATGGCACGTAATCTTCGTTCGTCCAAGAGAACGAGTTCTTCATATCTATCCCTATTCCATTCTGCTTCCGGAATTTGCCTTTCGAGTAGAATGCGTAGAGATAGGATCTCTACCTCTACTGGTTGTACGACTTCCAGGCCATAGGTTAGATAAAAAGAAGTAGCCCTAGTGGGCGTCCTGACTGAGGTTCGATATCCCCATAATGCGAAGGGTATCTTGCTAGGGCAGTCTCGATAATTGTCAATCATTTTATTGAGGATCATGACGACATTTTTGTTGGTTGCCTCTACTGCACCGTTAGTTTGAGGTCGGTAGGGCGAAGAATGATGATGCTTGATTTTGTATTTGGCCAACAACTGCTCGATTTCAGCTTGAAAGTGGGACCCGTTGTCACTGATTATCTCATGTTGAAACCCATACCGACAAACGATATTGGTTTGTATGAACTTAGCTACATGCTTGGATGTCAGAGCAGTATATGATGCTGCTTCGACCCATTTTGTGAAGTAGTCGATGGCTACCAAAATGAAACAAGGACCACCTGTCCCAGCTGAAGCGATCTTCCCGATGATGTCAATTCCCCATGTGGAAAACGGCCAAGGAGATGTTATCGTGTATAGTAGAGATGGTGGAACGTGTTGCAAATTCCCGAAGATCTGGCAATTGTGGCAATGCCTTACGTATTTAATGCAATCTGTCTCCATTGTTGTCTAATAATATCCTAGACGCATGATTTTCTTTGCCATCATTAGTCCACTCATATGAGGACCGCATTCTCCATCATGGACTTCTTCCATAAATTTCTTTGCTTTTGAATGATCAAGGCAAAGCAAAATTACACCTTGTGGCGTTCTTTTTTATAACTTCCCTTGGTATAGGACATATTGACATGCTAATAGATGAATCGCTCGTTGTCCCCTCTTATCCATATCGGGTGGGTATATGCCATTGAGCTTGTAGTTCAGAAAGGCTGGATACAAAGGCTCCTCTTGATTTTCGTTTTCATCAGTGAGAAAATGCACATAGTCTGGTTCAGATCGTCGTTCAATACATAACGACATCTCTATCATGTTGTCAGGTATGTTGATCAAGGATGGAAGTTTTACAAGAGTGTCTGCAAACTGATTTTCTTCTCGAGGTAGATGTATATAAATCACTTGGTCGAAGAATTGAGCCACCTGATCTATGTTGGCTTGATATGGCGCAAGACTTTCACTTCGGATTTTCCAAGATCCAGTGATTTGATTGATGATTAAAGATGAGTCGTCATGGACTCGAAATCTTTTGATACCTAAACTGACTGCTGCTTGTAAACCAATAAGGCATGCCTCATATTTTGCTGCGTTATTGGTCACCTCGAAGTCGAGTTTGACAGAAATTGGTGTATGCTCACATTTTGGAGAAATGAGCAACACTTCTATACCATACGCTCTTAGATTGGAAGCCCCATGGAAGTAGAGGTCCCATGATTCTGCATCGGTGTGAAAAATGTCCTCATCTGGAAATGACCATGTATCTAATACTTGGGTATCACGAATAGGGTTGCCTGCGAAGAATTCGGCTACTGCTTGTCCTTTGATGACCTTCAGAGGTACGTATTGAAGTGTTGATTTTGAAGTTTGATTTTTTGAAATGGTTGATTTTTTGAAGTTTTGAGAGAGGTTCGACTTGACTTTGTTGATTTTGAGCTTTTTAGGCCATTTTTGCATTTTGAAGAAAGGTTTTGAAAATTTTGTCATAGTTTTTTTTTACAAAAGGTGATAACATATAAACACAAACATGGTCATTATAATGGTATGCTGAGTGCTTTTAGAAGGGTTTTGGTTTAAAGGGTGGATTGTCATACCAAGCTATCATAACTTGGTTTGTGCAGAGGTCCTTGCCCAACATGAGTCGGGTTGATTCCTAGTCCATTCGCTCGAGTAGTGAAAGCTCTTGATGCAAACATTAGTAAGCATCGTTGTATGGTTGACATCAATCAATATCCATGTTTAGGCACAAATAGGAACTTGCACCGTCCACACGGCACGATTGATGGAATTGGTTGGGTTAAGCCTAGGAAGGCTGACTAAAACGACCTAAGAAGGTCGAGTAATGAAAAATGACAACTGTCTCATATAAACTACTCCCTAACCTTGTTCAAGTTTCACCCTAGGTAACACTAGACTTAGTCTAAGTGTATCATCCCCAGCGGAGTCGCTAAACTGTGGACACAGCCACCCGCGCGTTGGTTTCGAGGCGGTGGCATTTCTCCCGCGGAACTCCTGTGCGAGGCCGAGGCACGTCATGGCCCGTTACCGATTTGAAAGGCATTGAAACTCGTGAAAGGTTTGACTAGCCAGCATTTGGGTAGTCGCCACCAATTTTTATGAAAAATTGGAACCATTCGAATACTTCGTGTCATGTCAAGATACAAAGTAGTGACATGAACACTAAGAAATTTGTTACCCTTACCATTCTATGTCTAGCACGACTCTCCTGATTCCAATGAACACGGATGTTCACAGAGATCTTGAGTAAGGGGTGAGGGTACGTATTAGGAAGCTTATTTATTTGAACACCTAATCCCGCCTGCCTCAATACCGGACTCTACTAATGACCAGGGAAGTTGCTTATACTTTATATGTTATGAATTGTATGCATGCAATGTAACATCCATAGATTAATCCTAACACGTGAGAATTAGACTAAGTCGGTTGACAAATAATTTAGCATCCAATTGGGTCGAAGTCGGAAGTCAGATTAATTACATGTTAATACCAAGTAAATAAATCATACAAAAACAATATGAAATAAATAAATTACGAAAATAAATAAATTACAATTGAATTACAATGGATAACTTGAATTTACGTCACAAGTACGCTCGAAAACAAAAGGATTTGAAAAAAAAGAAAAGGAAAAATAAATAAATTAAAATACGAAAATATGTCGGATTATTTGTGATACTATGAAATAATAGTTGGTTAAAGCCCTAAAGCTAAAGCTACGTCTGAACGAGATGAGTTCAGAGGAAGAATGCACCTCGGAACAGGCTCATCATCTGCTGCGTCCTTTAGAAGAGGTGCATCAGACCGTGCGTCTGTTCTTGAGTAGGGTTCTGACTGTGAACGCAGACTCGTTAAATCTTTATTGTTAGATGGTTAATTAGTTTTGATTATTGTTATGCAGCTTGAGTGAACTCAGACTGACATGTTTGACGAAGCAAGATTAACTAAGTTGTCGTATTAGTAATTGCTCGACTCGATGTAATATGAAAGTGCCCTCTTAAGAGGATTTAAAATAAATTGATTGAGTTGATTAAAGTGTAGTAGTCAAATTGGTAGGTCATGCAAATGTGACTGGTACTCAGAATGATCTGAGCTTACATGGTTGAGTAGATCAAGCACATAGGCGTCAAAAAGTAAGAGTGCGCTCTTAGAATGCAAAGGGGGAAGAGAAGGGCGGACACTCGCGTGAGAAATATATGAGGCGGAGGCCTTTATTTATACTAATCACATAGAGGAATTATGGTAAAAGTAGAATTAGGAAAGAAATCCGGAAGAAATCTGAAAACTAGAGAAAAAGCAGCCCAGGAAGAGGCGCAGCAGGAACTGCAACCCTTCCAAGAGGCGCAGTACCTGCCGCACCTGTCGCGTTCTCTCTTGGGCAGTTTCCTCCTCAGCATGAAAGATTTCCGCGGTTGATTTTAGGAATTAGAGAAGACGTAGGCTTCCTTATTAGGCAAGGTAGATATTTTCGTGATGAAAGATAGAATTTAGGAATATTACTCCGGAAAATTCAAGAATATTCCGACTCGGGTTTAAGACGGTTTAGAAAATGGAAGCTGTTTTTTACCCGGACTCCAAATGAACTCTAATTACTGTCAAAACGATCGTATCAGTGTGTAGATGACGACCATGAGGTTGACTTGACTGTTTGAGCTATCACGTGTTGACGAACTTATGAAATGTCATAAATTGCCCCGCGTAATTAAACATGCGGCCTAATCATCACTGGGTGGTTGGCGGGAGGTGCATAAACGAGGTGTGTATAGGTTGAGGCTTTGACCCTCGAACCATGGCTGATGTGGGCTGGTCGTGGGGTGGTTGTGTTGGTGGTTGAGAGGGGAGTTGCGTGGTGGCCAGTGGTGGTGGGTAGGGTGGCTGTAGGTGGCGGTTTTAGGTGTTAAAAGGGGGGATGCGAGATGGTTATGGTTGTGTGTTGTTGAGATTGTTGTTGTCGATTTGTATGGGTGTCGTGCAGGGTATTGGGTCGGCAATGGTGGTGGCTGCTTGATGGGTCATGTCGTTATACGCCCTCAAACAATATGTATAGTCTTCAAAAACTACCCTTAGTAGAGCGGTAAGTAAAGGTCGGATCCCAAGGGACGGGTATTAGATTAAGTTATCGATTGCAAGTAGTTATGCCTTAAAGTCACAAATTTGTTTGGGTTGAGTTGGTTATCTAAACTACTAGACAAGTAAAAGTAAACAAGTGGAAAACAAAGCAAGTGAAGTAACAAAGCAAGTAAAATAAATGGAAATATAAACAATTGATAAAAGGCACTAGGGTGTCATGAGTTCATAAGGGAATCATGGTGAGATCACATAAACAAGTTTCATAGATGCAAGCAAATTATTATTGTAGTGGAATCAAGTAAGTTTATATCTTACAATTCCTAGGAAGTTTCGGGTCTTGGAGCCGAGTCGGTCAATACTTTACAACTCCTACAGGTTGACTTAATTCTCCCTATTCAACTATATACATGGTCTAACAAGCCTTGAGTTAGTTGATGTCTTACAAGTCTTATTTAATGGATAACAGGTTCATGCTAGGTTGTCAATCAAGCATTTCATCAAGCATAATACGTTCATAAGTTGAAACTACAACAAGCAAGCAATCATATGAACTCATTATGTAAAGATCTACCCCATGATTAACTCCCTTAATCCCCCATTAACCCTAGTTAGGAGACTACTCACTCATAATCATGGAAAACATGCCAATAATGGTGTTAATCATCTTAACAAGTCCAAACATGATTAAAGAGTACAAACAATAAACAAGGATTAAGTAAAGAGTAAGGAGATTGTACCAACTTAGGATGATCAAAATAGAATGCAAAGAATAATAGAAGAAAACTTGATTGATGATGAAGAGTTTTCAATTCTCCAATAATTCCCAAAATAATCTTCAATTTACTCACTAGATCTAGAATTCTTGAACAATAATTAAGGACGGATTAATATGTAATTAAGCTAATTGATGTCTAATCTACTCTAATGGCTTGATGACAATCTTCTATTACAAGAGAGTATTTATACTAAGTACAAGTATTAGGTTAACTAAGGCCTTAAATGACGATTAAGTCCATAAAATGAAGATTAACGACTTGCAAGTCCTCCATGGAGACGCCCAGATTGCACTTGTTAGACGCTCATGCTGCATGGAAAAACGCCCGTCCTACTCAAAGGACACTCGGGCTGAGCCTTGGGATGCCCGTCCTATGCTCGTGGGCGCTCAGGCCATGCTCGGAACGCCCGTCTCTCCTTGCAAATTTCTTTCTTCTTCATTTGTCTGCCTTATGATCCGTGGGGATCATTGAGGAGTCGTGGGGGTCCTTCATCATTGCCCATTTATTTGTTCTATCTACTTAGGCCTTTATTATCGATCTCCTCTTTGATGTTTGGTCGTTAGATGCGATCAATTTTGCTCCCTTTTGCTCCATAAACGCTAGGCTAGCGCTCCTTCCATACCAAGGGCACAAAACCTCATAGAATATGCAAAGTAGAAAGCTTATGATAGAAACGACCCTAATACATGCAAGAAAGCATAGGAACGAGGCTAGTTTGGGGACTAAATGTGTACAAATATGAGTCACATCACTGCTAGTGGCTGGGCAGGCCACGATCGCCGTGGCCAGGTGAGGGCGCTGGTGGTGCACGGTGGTTTTTTGGAGGGTGTGTGTGACAGTGGTGAAGTAGTGTTGTTGTTATTGCTGTGGGTTGTTGGTGATGGTAGAAGCGGGCCTAGGTGGTGGCTGCCGGGGCAGGGTAGTGGTCCACCGTGGCTAGGTGGTGGCCCATGGTGGCGTGTGGTTGAGCATTGACCTTATATGGGATGGGTTTGGATAGTTCAAGTCGGATTTTGTAGATTTCGTCTTTAATTTAGTTAGATTAATAAGTAATTATATTTAATTATCGTAATTAGGTGACGACTTTATGGAGGAGCATAATTATATCCGGTTGCTTTATTGTTTAGCTGGATTTTCTAAAAGGTAGGTTAATCCTACTGAGTTTCAATATGCATTTGAATAGTGTTAGGCCTGGAAATCCGCACATATTTTAGGATGACAGTTCACCCTGCCCTGACCATTAGGACGTCAAGCCATCAGGGTATTAGAAGATAGGCGCCAGCCAAGGAGAGGACAACAGTCAAAACATAAGGACAATATTTGACCACTTCAAAGATAATATTATTGTCAATATTCCGACAGTAATTATATCATTAATTAGAAAGATTTGGTAATAAAAGCCATGCAATTAAGAGAGTAATTAAGCGCATTAAGGAGCATTAATCCGAGCAATTAAGGTGGAATATTCAGTATTAAGTACAAGATTTGGCAGCCGTTCAACTTGGCTATATAAGGAGCACTTGAAGATTATTTGAAAACAATGCACACTCTAGCATACAACATTCTCACAACAACACTTTAGCTGTTTTACCATCATTTGTGCTAATTACACAATAATATAGTGAAATCCTCTCCTGGCTTGGGGCCCATGGTTTTTTCCCATTTAAGGATTTTCCACGTACAAATTCCTTATCTTATCTTTACTTGTTTATCTTACTTTATTTTTCTTGTTTCATACCCTGCCCTGCATATTCACATATAAGTTCGAGCTAGTTAACAATGCCTAGACTTACCCTGACCTGATTACACCCTGTGTAAAATCCATACAAAAAAATTGGCGCCCACCGTGGGACATCTAGCTCTTTAAAATCCTTTTTCCTTATCTCACAAAAAATCTAAATAACCTACAAAAATGGCCCAGCCTACCATTGAAGAACAATTGAACGCAGTCCTCCAGCAACTTCCTGAGTTGGAATGTTTGAAAGACAAGGTAGCCCAAACTGAGGCTGAAATCCTTCAGTTAAGAGAATCTGAGTCAGCTCTGAAATAAAAACTAGAAAAAACTCATGGAGCAGGTTCTAGATTCCAGCCAGGAACACCATTTGCATCAATCATCAAAAACATTGATTTCTCCGGCTTTGGGAGTCCAAGTGCCTCTAAATTTATCAATGTTGATGGTGATGGTGAGCCAAACAATAACAATGAATAACCTGATGAATTTGCAGCAGCCATCATGATGGGAGTAGTCCAGGAGATCAAGACACTAAATGAAAATATCGAAAAGATACCTTGAGTTCCTGCCAGCTTGAAGGAGGCTGCCCCTGACAGTTATACTGATTCGCCTTTTATAGACAAAATAGCAAAAGTGGATCTGCCTAAGAAATTTGTGATTCCGTCTTTCAAAATTTATGATGGGACCACAGAATCATGTAGCTCTCTATAAACAGAAAATATTAGCTGCACCTATCCCAAGTGAGTTCAGGCAAGTTTGCTTGTGCAACGGGTTTGGAACTGTTAGAGTATGTGTCCTCAACAATAGTGCAATCACATGTTTAAATCTTATATTAAGAATACGTAAGGGATGATTCATTTATATAGTCAACTGATCAACATTTATCAGTAATGATCAGCTAACTAGAGTTAGACATTAATGTCGTTTGACGGTGGTGATCAGTTGATCCCTTAAGGTCACACCTAAAGGGCAATTCCCTTAATAAACAAATTGATTAATTGTATGACGATACAAGTTAATCAATTCCTTCAAATTGAACAGTTCATTTGTGAAAGGCAATATTTATATCTTATTGTAATGGGATTAAATAAGATCTATTTTAGTAATTGAAATACTTTATTACTAAAATTGATTATTGTTTGTGAACAACAGAGATAAGAATGAAAGGTTAATTATAATTACAAGATGTTGTGAATTATAATTATATGACCCATTTTATTTATGTGATCAAGTATCACTAGTCAATTTGTTGTATGTAATTTAATTAATTTATAAAATGATATTTATTTGATAAATATGCGTTAAATTAATTAATAACATGTAACATACTACATGTGACATATTGTGTGACAAATGACAAATTGACAAAATAAAACGGTAGTCCATTTTATGTATATGGACCGAAATAATGAGGATGATGGGTGTTAGTGGGTGAATTATTTTATGAGATAAAATATGTTAATGATGCCTAACCTACATATAGCCTCTTACAAGTCTACATTTTGATAAGTGCAAAAAGGAAAAGCAAGATGTTGTTTTGGACATATGCCAACCGGCCCTTTCCTCCTCTATATGAGAATATGTTCTCATTTTTCTATTCATTCAATTATCTTACATGCATTTTTACACTACTCTCCACTTCTCTATAAAAACAAGTTTTAAAAAATAAGAATTTGTTCATCTAATATTATAAAAAATATTGGATTACTAGTGTACTAATAAACATAATATTAGAATCATTTTTAAGGGTACTACTATATTAAACTAGTTAATTAATATACTAGTTTAAGAGATTAGTCTTGGGTGCAATCAAAAGGAGGATCTCTACATTGTGATTTTGGAGGATCATCCATTACATTTATGCTCAATAATAAATAAGGATAAGACACCATATGAAATGTGGAAGGGAACGATCCCTAACTTGTCCTTTATTCGGGTTTGGGGCTGTGAGGCTTATGTCAAGTGGAGACACGAGGATAAGCTCGACCCGCGATCGGTCAAGACATACTTTATAGGTTATCCAAAAGGAACATTTGGTCATTACTTCTATTCGCCTACCGAACATTGAGTTTTTGTTGCGGCTAGTGCGACGTTCTTAGAGAAAGAATTTCTCGAGAACAAGACGAGTAATAGAACCTTCGAGCTGTCGGAGATTCCATAACCAACAACCGAGGAACGGATGGAGGAAGCTGTTCCTCCAACTAATAATATGGTTAATATTCCTGAGGAACTTAGAAGGTCGGGAAGAGTCTCTCATCCTCCGGACAGATACATTGGTATAGTCGAGGAGAATGACGTTTTACATCTAGAAAGTAATGAACCCGCAAGCTATAAGGTGATATGGCCTGTTCCGACTCAAAGCTATGGCTTGAAGTCATGCAATCCGAGATGGACTCCATGTATGAGAATAACATATGGGATCTAGTTGATTTACCTAATAAGGTAAAACCTCTACAGTGCAAATGGCTTTACAAAATAAAGCGTGCTGTAGACGCGCAACCAGATACCTATAAGACACGACTTGTGGCAAAAGGTTTCACTCAAGTCCGGCTATCCTCGTGCCCTGTAAAAGCTCACAAACTGGCTCGTAGAAGCCGAGCCTGTGAAGTGACGTACGGCAAAGATAGCGCGTAGGGAGAAATTCACAGTCAACTAAGTCATAAAACCTCTTACGATGAACACCATTAATAAAAGTCACCTGGGGGAACGCAGGGTGGGAGTCAAGACTATCGTCCACTCGGATCGTAACACAGCCAGCAGCAGGTGTAGCACGACCACGACCGCGACCCCGACCTCTAGAATCTGAAGAAGAAGACCGTCCACTGACAGTACGAGGAACTAGAGCCGCCCGTAAAGCAGCTGCGGGTGAGTCCGCCACAGGTGTGCTCACCGTGGCTGAAGTTGAGACTGTTGTTGGAGCTTGTGTCCTCTACAAATTAGTGTGATAACATTTGTAAATATCTTACAGGTTCACAAGGGTATACTTCCTATATTTAATCAGTTGATTAACGTTTACCTAATAACGGTTGGCTTGCTAGAAAGTTTGACGTTATTATCGTACAGATGGCGGTGATCAACTGGTCCCTAAAGGTCACACCTATAGGATGTGTTTGAGAAATGTGGTTATAGAAACATAATCACATTGATGCCTAATATGACTAAACAGTTAGTCAATGTGTTGATGAGACAATTATTTAATGAAGATTAAATAATATTAGTTTAGACGAATTAACTGTCAATTCGTAAATTGAATATAATAAGTTATATTTAATTAAATGTATGTAATGTTAGCTTGGACGAATTAATCTGTTAATTCGTAATTAAATGTAATCAGTTATATTTAATATCAACAAGACGAATGTGTCATAGTGGTAATAGTGAGGGTACACAAACCAAGAGGTCATGGGTTCGATCCTCACTAGATGACAATTTAACACATTTTATACATTTTTGGAAAGACCAAAAATAAGGAGATTACACTCCTTATTTCGGTTATATGGGCCGAATTAGGGAAGATTATATTTCCCTAATTCACTCCCATATTTCGGTCACCATAAGAAGAAAAAGGGAGATCATTATTCTACCCTAATTCTTTTTTACCTAGCCTCCTCTCTCATCAGAAGAAAAACACAAAACAACTAAATTTTACAGAAAATTTTAGATCGATTCTAACATTATCAATAGGGCATATCTCATATCGTCTTGGGTGCAACTGATAGGCGAATATCTACTTTGATATTGTTCTTAGGCCGTATTTTCTAGGACCGAAGGTTATTTCTGAATCCTATATTTTGTTTATGTATTTTAATTTTATGACTAGTGAGCGTCATCATTATATTCGTTATAATCCTTAATAATAAGGGAAGTATACAGATTATTTCCCACAAGTGGTATCAGAGCAAAGGACACGAATTTTAATTTTGATGATTTTCATAAAATTGTATGTAAGCAATGAGGAATTTCGAAAAGAGAAAAAAAAAATTGTTTCGGCTATGAAAATTTTTTTGCCGTGAGGTAATTTTTTACCGTCTGTTTTTTTTTTCTCGTTTTTTCTCTTATTGTTGATGATTTATTTTCATTTGATTCATACAAATTATTGTTTTAATCTGTTAAGATGATAATAAAATGAATTTGTAGATTCCTTGATTTAATTCGGATTAAATTAAATTGTAAATGGAATAATCATGTCGATGATACAAGAACTTGTTTTTGCTATATAGTTTTAACATATAAGATTAATCATGTTCATTAATTCATTTGCTAAATCATGTTCTAAATGGCAACTGTAAACATTTTCTTCATCGGTTTTGTTTTAGGGCAATTTTTGCCGCAAGAAAATTTGCGACGGCTAATTTGATTTTTTTTTGCCGTTGAGTTTTTTTTTTCCTGCTGTTCGGATTACTGTTCACTGTGAACAGTGTTCTTAAAAAAAATCGGTTTTTACAAGAAAAAAAACCGAGTTTAAAAAGAAAACAAAACCGGGCTGTTTTGTTTGTTGCTTTGCCGAAAAGAAAAAAAAAGGATGGGCTGTTTTTTTATTTCGGCCGTGACTCAAAAGAAAAAAAAAAGGTTTTTGTTTTGTTTTTGGGCCAATTAGTTATTGTGAAACGGTTCACAATTTAAAGATACCGAATTAGTTTAAAGCAGTTTAAAATTTTGACGGATAGAATTCATATTACAAGTTTAATATGGATTAAGAATGAAATTAATAAGAATGAAATTAATGTGATTAATTGAGGAATTGTCACTTAATTTGATTTAAATAGGTGGTTTGGATAAATTAATCAACATAATTAAGGAATTGTGTCATGTATGTTTAATTTATTTTTAGTTGATGCTTTTAATTTTGTTGAATGAATCGAATGAATGAATTTATTTACGTATTTAATTTTGCAATCGGCTGTAAATTGTAATACTTAGTGTGGCCTTAGTAAAATTATGTTTTCGTAATGAAGGAAACATGATTTTTTATGTAATTATGAGATCTCGAATCTCCTTTTTTAGTTTTGGGTTTTGAAATTAGATTGTAATAAATAGGTTTATTGTGTAATTTTAATTATTGTAATTTCAAAGAAGACTAAAGATGGAGATTGGAGCTCACTCCCGCTACATGGATCAAGATGGAACATCAAGACAAGCTTCTCGGGTCCAAGGATGGATTCCAAACTTGTGTTTATTGTTCATTTTGATAGGATAGGCCACACTAGGACTTTTACTGTTTTTACGTTTTCTTTCTTATTGTTTTTCATTCACATGTTAGTTTTTGCATCATATTCCGCCTAAAACCAAACCACCTACTACTAAAATGCATGAAAATTGACTCATATAGGTTGTATGTTAGTTTTCATGGACATACAGATGTCACAGTCTTATTAAGCCATCACCTTAGTTTATTCATTCTCGCATGCTAGATATTAGTTCACTTAAAATGAATTAAAATAAAGTTGAGGGGATCTTCCTCTAAAACGGAAATTGAGATTAGTCTTTATAAGGGCAAACATCTATGAATCCCTTCTTCGTCGGTAGGCCTAATATGACCCCTTCTACGTTGGGTAAGTAGTTGTGTTGACTTAGTTTACCTCAACATCATAGTCCGAAGAGTTTCTCGTGATTATGATGGACTAAAGATAGAATTTACAGAAATTTATCGACCAAGAATTCTAACGGTAGAATTAGCTAAAAGGTTAGCTTATCAATTTACAGATAATTGAGTCTTGGGATCATTTATGTAATTCTTGAGGGAGGTCAATTGTATAAATGTTTTTGAGTCTTCGCGTTATGACATTAGTTCATTAGACTTAAAATCAAAACGATGCACATGCTTATTATTTTTATTCTTCTTTCGCAGTGTAGAACACGATTATTTTCGATAATACTGCTACAACAAATGGCTGGAAATAACGTAATCCCAATGCCTAGTGCCACACTAGATCGCTCGTCCTGGCTGAAAATATTCATGGACCAGATGAATCAGTCCACGCGACTGAAGAATGATGGGTCCAACTGTTGGGAAATGTGTCCTCAACAATGGTGCGATCACATGATTTAAATATCATTATTAAATCTCATTTTAAGAATACAATTGGGAAGTAATATTGTTACTGTCAACTGGTCAACATATATCGGTAATGATTGGGTGACTAGAGTTTGACATTATTCGTCGTGTGACGGTGGTGATCGATTGACCCCTAGGTCGTACCTAAAGGGCAATACTCTTAATTGATTATTTAATTAATCGTATAATGTTACGAGTTAATTAAATTACTTGAAAATTGACGAACAATTTTGGAAGTAAAATTTACGTATCATATTGAAATGTGATTAAATAAGATACGGTCTGAGTAATTGAATTGTATCATTACTCGGATGAAATTATTGTTTAAAGAAACAATCGAAATTGAATGATTTATTATAAATACAATCTGTTGTGATTTATAAATTGGTAAAATATTTTGGCACAAGTAATTATGATATTACTAAGTCGTTTTTGTATATGACGTATTTTTATTAATACGTTGATTTTTAATATGTTAAAAATACATAACAAATTTATATCACATGTGACATGTGACATATTGACAATTGACAAAAATAATATGGGATCCATATTATGTATAGTGCCGAAAAATTGGGGAGCATTAAGCTAGTTAATTGTTTTAATTAGTTGATAAAACATAATGATGAAAAAGCAAGTCTAGGCATGCAAGCCTATTGTTCCTTGTGAAGAACAATTTTTCCATCCATTGGCTCCCCAATAGCTCTCCTCTTACACGGTTTTGGGGAAGAAAAACTATCATTGTTTTTCTATAATTTTTACCTAATAATATACTAAGTGTAGTGTATTATTTTCATTCCAACATTATCATCCAAAATTAAGTTCTAGAGAGAAGAAAAATCCTCCTCATCTTCTCTCATAAAACCGAAATAATATAAGTGTTTTATAAATTTTTGGTTCAATTTTCTACCTAGATTAATATTATACTAGCTCAAATAATATTAATTAGATTAAGAGGAAGCCTTGGGTATAATACATAGGGAGAGATCTTACACTTAGATCTTTGTTCTTCCATTGGAAAAGCTCAAGAACAAGAAGAGAAAGGTGATCTCTCTTGTGCCCTAATAGCCGAAATCTACTATGTAAGGACATGATTTCTCCTCTATTTATATTATCGTTTGCATGCATAAGATCCGTTTTAATTTTATGACAAATTAGTTTTGACATATTTGAGTATGTTAACATGTATATGAATCTACATTTCCTTCAATCGGTATCAAGAGCCACGGTTGTTTGCATGCAAATTGGTTAAAAGTTTTTCCGAGTTATATGAATAACAAAATAAAACTTGTAAAATTTGTGTTATTATGATATATCACGAAATTATTACATGCATGTTAATATTTCTGGTCCTAAAGTGTTTTAGGATATTTTGGTTAATTTTTCGGATTTTTATTGTTCATAATTTACAATAATGGCATTTAAATGTGATTTTATGAGTAAAAATGTCATTTTTGGTCTAAAAATAGCTATACTTCGAATTTTCACTTGGTTTTTGGATATGTTGTTACATATATTATTTTGAGATAACCTGTAAATTTTCATAATTTTTGGACTTGTTATGCTCGAAAAATGAATTTTTCATCATTAAATTCGGATTTAAGAGAAAAATAGGTTAATATGAGTTAAATTTCGAATCTGGTCATAGAAAATTAATATGTTGTCACATGCAATTTTACAAGATGTGTGTAAAATAATTGGCTATAAAGAAGTCTTTTAGCATGATTTATGAATTTTTGAAGAAAAAATAGCATAAATAGTGACATTATTAGTGAAAAATTAATAAAACATATTCTATGACTTAGGAAAAACGTCTAATGTTGCATTTTATTATATTTTTCAGATCTAAAATTGAAAAGTTAATGAAAATAATTTTTCCATGTTTTTATGATTATTTTATTATAAATTGATAAACCGCAACATTGTTTTTCCTAAAAATTTGAAATTTTTAACCTAAGATTTTGAACATTATGAGTGTCATGGGATTTTTCCAGAATGTTCATGAATTTAAATTTTGAATTTTGAATTTATTTGAAATTTTTAGATTTATTTGAAGTTTAATGGCTTATTTTTGTAATTTTTGGTCCATTTTTGAACAATTTTATAAATAAAGGTTAATTATGGTCAAATTATTAGTGAAGACTATATTTTGAGTCCTAAGAGGTTAGGGTAATTAACTTATGCATAAATATGAGTTTATGCATTTTTGTGATTATAAAATGTTGAAATCACGCAAACCAAGTAAAACCGAGTAATATACGATATTGGCTAATTAAAAGGCGATTTAGCATAAAAATTGAGCATGTTCATACATATTATAATGCTGCATTTTCTTTATGATTGTCATAATTTTAATTTATGTAATTTTTGAATTATGTAATTTTACTTAGTATGGCCTTAGATTTTAATTGGTATTTCCCGAAATGTATGGGAATATCGATTCGGTTGTAATTTTTATTGTGATCTCGTATCACCGTTTTGTAATTTAATAGATTTATTTTATTTTAGTTACAAATGTATAATAGGAAATTATGTAATTTATTATGTAATTTTATTCGACCGGAGTTCCTAAAGACGGATTTCTTCAAGAATGGCGATACATAAAGACGGTGTTACCTCGAGATGCGTGCCAAAACCGAAGTTCAAGGGACCAATGGAGTTGGTTTCCGAATATGTAATAGATTAATAGTTTTTCTATTTTAGGAAAGGCCATACTAGGATTTATTTATCTTTATGCTTGCATTTTATTTTATGTCACATGCATCGCTAAATCGCCATAACTAAACATGCATTGTCTTTTATCGAGTTTATCGACCGTGTCAATTAGAATTATCGTAGTTCACCGCTTTAGTTCACTTAAAACGTGATAGATAATAAATTGACATGACCTCTCGCTAAAACAACTAATTGAGACATAGCCTTACCAAATAGTAGAAACCATGAAAACCTATTTCGCGAGGGAGTCCACTCGGCTACCCCGGGGTACAAACCTTGTTACGTAGGGGAAGTGGGTGATAAATGTCTAATCCACCGAATTCATATTGATGAGGGTTTCATCGGCTACCCCGTGCCTAAATTAATATGGGTTTGGATAATGGACACATTTATTCGAAATTTGGATTGAACTCAACAAAAGTAATTGATAAGGGTTTCATCGGCTACCCCGTGCCCTTGTTGATGTGTTTTGGGCTATAGATAAATATTAGAGTAATTTTATCGACCAAGAGTTCTAAAAGTAGAATCGATTAAAAGGTTAATCCACCGAGTTATATTGATGAGGGTTTCATCGGCTACCCCGTGCCTAAGTTGATATGAATTTGGGTCTTGGAATCATTTATTATAGTTGGGTAGAGGTCACTATATAAATGTTCATATCTTGTTATATTTGCAAGTATGATTTAAAAAGACAAATGTTAATATTTCCTTTCCTTCATATTTGTAGTGCATTACAATGAATCCATCAAATGCTACCGCACCGATAACCATTGAGTCATATCACCATGTTCTTGACGACGTATGCTCCAACAATAATTTCGATACAACTAGAGAACTTCATTTCGGGATAGGTTCGGATGGAAACCTTAATTTCATCACCACTTCTAAACCACCCACTACTACTAGACCTCGTGTGAGTCCGTCTCAGGAAGACTACCTCATACGATCTATAGGGTCTTTATCTCTGGAAGATAAGGATGCCAAAGCTAGTGGGAGCTCTAGCAATCAAGTTCTTGCTTCAAAGGGCAAGAGGTTCAAGAAGAAAGGAAAGAAAATCAAAAACTTCAAGCAAGTTAATGATGAGTGCCATTATTGCTATGGCATGGGACATTGGCTTAAGAATTGCCCTATGTATTTGCGAAATATAAGGGAAGGACTCATTACTCCAAAAGGTACAATTCCTAAAGAAATTTATGTTATTGATATAAATTATACTTCCACTACGACATGGGTACTAGATACCGGTTGTGGTTCTCACCTTTGTAATCATTTACAGGGTTTAAGAGATGTGGAGAAGCTTAGCAAGGGAGATGTGGATCTTCGACTTGGAAATGGAGCTCGGGTAGCGGCCGAATCCAAAGGAACTTATGTTCTAGCTTTGCCAAACGGTTTTGAGTTGTATTTGCATAATTGTTTTTATGTTCCTACGCTCTCTAAAAACATTATTTCAATTGTCATGCTAGACATGGACGGTTTTTGTTTTGTCATTAAGAACAATCGTTGCTCTATTTCTAGGAATGATTTGGTTATTGGCCAAGCTTCTTCCATAAATGGCATTTACATTTTAGAGACCTCAAAACCGACTAATGATATTTATAACATTCAATCAAAGAAACTCAAAACAAGTGACCCAAGTGAAGCGTTCATTTGGCATTGTCGATTAGGTCACATAAACGAGAATCGCATCAAAAGATTAATTTCAACTAATGTGATTACACCTTTTGATTATCAATCATTTGGTACATGCGAATATTGCCTACTTGGCAAAATGACTCGTAATCCTTTTAGCGGTAAAGGGACACGAGCTAGTGAGCTATTGGGACTCATACACACCGATGTATGCGGACCAATGAGTATCACCGCTCGTGGTAATTATGACTACTTTATAACCTTCACCGATGACTTGAGTAGATATGGGTATATCTATTTAATAAAACACAAGAGTGAAGCATTTGAGAAATTCAAGGAATTCCAAAACGAAGTAGAGAACCAATTGAACAAAAGGATTAAGGCACTACGATCCGATCGTAGTGGTGAATACCTTAGTCTTGAATTTGATTCACACTTGAAAGGTTGTGGCATTATATCACAACTTTCTCCACCCGGAACACCACAACTCAATGGTGTTGCCGAAAGGAGGAATCGAACCCTACTTGATATGGTTCGATCCATGATGAGTCAAACCGAGTTACCGAACTCGTTTTGGGGATTTGCAATCCAAACTGCAATTCTATCTTTAAATAATAGTCCCACTAAGGCCACCGAAAAGACTCCATTTGAGACATGGAAAGGAAGGGTTCCTAATCTATCCTATATGAAAATTTGGGGATGTGATGCTTACGTCAAGGCTAAACCCGACAATAAGCTTGCCCCAAGATCCGAAAAATGCATCTTTGTAGGTTATCCTTTGACCTCTCGAGGTTACTACTTCTACAAACCTCAAGAAAACAAAGTGTTTGTGTCTAGTGAGACTGTCTTCTTAGAAAGTCAATTTATTTCTAAGAGACAGAGTGGGAGAAATTTTGAACTTGACGAAGTTCAAGAGCCACAAACCGAGGTAGAGACGCAAGAAGATGTTCCTTCGTCGTCTAACGCGGTTGTACCTCCTCCACTAAGAAGGACGGGCCGAGTCATTCGCCATCCCGATCGATATGTGGGACTTATCGAAGAAGATGGAACGCTCGAAGTGTTGGTTATGGAAAGTGACGAGCCCGCCACCTACAAGGCCGCAATCTCTAGTCCTAATTCCACCTTATGGCTTGAAGCCATGAAGTCCGAAATGGATTCTATGCTTGAAAACCAAGTTTGGGACTTGGTAGATTTGTCTAAAGGGGCAAGACCCCTCCAATGCAAATGGATATTCAAGGTCAAAAATGGCATAGAAGGACATGACGATGTCTACAAAGCTAGGCTAGTGGCAAAAGGATTTACCCAAGTTCAAGGTCTCCATTATGATGAGACCTTCGCCCCCGTAGCCATGCTAAGATCCATACGGATTTTGTTAGCGATAGCCGCATTTCATGATTATGAAATTTGGCAAATGGATGTCAAAACCGCTTTTCTAAATGGGCATTTAGAAGAGGAGGTGTACATGATACAACCCGAAGGTTTTGTTGATTCTAAAAATCCTAACAAAGTGTGCAAGCTTAAGAGATCCATTTATGGTCTTAAGCAAGCATCTAGAAGTTGGAATCATCGATTCAATCATGTTATAAAAGAAAATGGTTTCACTCGAAATGTTGAGGAACCATGTTTATACATGAAATTCAGTGGGAGCAATGTTGTGTTCCTAATCTTGTATGTCGATGACATACTACTCATTGGAAATGATATTCCAATGTTGTCTTCTGTTAAGAAGTGGTTAGGTAACCACTTCCAAATGAAGGATTTAGGAGAGGCACAACGCATATTAGGTATCCTGATCTATAGAGATAGACCCAAGAGGATATTGGCACTAAGTCAAGAGTCTTATGTTGATAAGATTCTTGACGATTCAAAGATGGACAAATCCAAAAGGGGTTTGGTACCTATGGTAACCGGAACGATATTGAGCAGGACTCAATGTCCCTCCGAACCCCATGATGTTGAACGCATGAAGTTGATCCCTTACGCTTCCATTGTTGGATCAATCATGTATGCCATGATATGCACACGTCCCGATGTCTCGTATGCCTTGAGCATGACGAGTAGATATCAAGGAAATCCAGGTGAGAGTCACGGATTGCTTGTCAAGAACATCCTTAAGTACTTGAGAAGAACTAAGGACTCTATCCTTGTGTTTGGAGGAGACACCGAGTTGCGTGTTACAGGATACACGGACTCAAGTTTTCAAACAGATAGAGATGACATGAAATCACAAGCTGGTTTTGTTTTCATGCTCAATGGTGGTGCCGTAAGTGGAGAAGCTTCAAGGAAGTCAGAATCATGATTCGACAACGGAGGTGAGTACATAGCGAAAGCATCGGAAGCGCCAAGGAAGCTATGTGGATCAAGCAATTCACTGAAGGTCTAAAAGTAGTACCTACCGCCGATGATCCCATCACTCTCTATTGTGATAATAGTGGGACGATCTTCCAAGCTAAGGAGCCAAAGTCTAGTAATAGATCTAGACATGTACTTAGAAAGTATCATGTAATAAGAGATTTCATTGAAAGAAAGGAAATTGCGATTTGTAAGGTTGGGACGGATGACAACATAGCCGATCCGCTCACCAAGCCTTTATCGCAGGCTAAGCATGATGGGCATGTTGCGTCCATGGGACTTAAACGTGTACCAAATTTTTGTTAGATTTTGAAATGAAATAAAAGTGTTGTTTTTGTTCATGTTCATAATCGCATTTGTTTTTTATCCTTAATTTATACTTTGTTACATCCAAACGGGTTGTAGAGACAATTGAACCCCGTTAAAGTGAACATGGATTAACATTGTCTTGCCCATAGTTACTTATATGAGGTGACGTCTCGAAGTGACTAGAGTGTGAGGCGATTGATGGCAAGTTCAAGTGCCATACGGTCATGTGAGATGACTAGTCGATCACATAGACAGATGCACGTTAGGAACATTTTGTCGGGCCTAATGACCGCTTATAGAGTTCTTGCAAATTTATATAGCCTGGTCGTGGCGAGAGCTACTATAGTATTCAAATGAGTCGATTCTTTTGACTAAAGACTATTCGCCTAAGATGGCACGATTTCGATTAACTTTGATTTGTGTTACTACGACCTTCGTAAATGGGGTCAAATGGGCATATTTTGGGTTATGATGGCTGTGGCTAGTCGAAGGGAATGAGTGCGATAGGAATTGTCCACCCCTAGTCAGGGTTATAACAATATCTCAGGGCCACTCGAGGAGTAATGAACTGGAAATGCGTGGCCACGCTCGGATGGCATCCAGTGGATAAATCCGGTCAATCGATTATTCTCCGGATCGAGGAAACCACTCTTGATATGATCACTTGCAAGTACGACCTGAAAGACACCTTGCATTGAGTGGGAGATAGTAATAGGACAAGAGAATTGGTGACGCACACTTGTCGAGGACAAGTGGGAGATTGTTGGGAAATGTGTCCTCAACAATGGTGCGATCACATGATTTAAATATCATTATTAAATCTCATTTTAAGAATACAATTGGGAAGTAATATTGTTACTGTCAACTGGTCAACATATATCGGTAATGATTGGCTGACTAGAGTTTGACATTACTTGTCGTGTGACGGTGGTGATCGATTGACCCCCTAGGTCGTACCTAAAGGGCAATACTCTTAATTGATTATTTAATTAATCGTATAATGTTACGAGTTAATTAAATTACTTGAAAATTGACGGACAATTTTGGAAGTAAAATTTACGTATCATATTGAAATGTGATTAAATAAGATACGGTCTGAGTAATTGAATTGTATCATTACTCGGATGAAATTATTGTTTAAAGAAAAAATCGAAATTGAATGATTTATTATAAATACAATCTGTTGTGATTTATAAATTGGTAAAATATTTTGGCACAAGTAATTATGATATTACTAAGTCGTTTTTGTATATGACGTATTTTTATTAATACGTTGATTTTTAATATGTTAAAAATACATAACAAATTTATATCACATGTGACATGTGACATATTGACAATTGACAAAAATAATATGGGATCCATATTATGTATAGTGCCGAAAAATTGGGGAGCATTAAGCTAGTTAATTGTTTTAATTAGTTGATAAAACATAATGATGAAAAAGCAAGTCTAGGCATGCAAGCCTATTGTTCCTTGTGAAGAACAATTTTTCCATGCATTGGCTCCCCAATAGCTCTCCTCTTACACGGTTTTGGGGAAGAAAAACTATCATTGTTTTTCTATAATTTTTACCTAATAATATACTAAGTGTAGTGTATTATTTTCATTCCAACATTATCATCCAAAATTAAGTTCTAGAGAGAAGAAAAATCCTCCTCATCTTCTCTCATAAAACCGAAATAATATAAGTGTTTTATAAATTTTTGGTTCAATTTTCTACCTAGATTAATATTATACTAGCTCAAATAATATTAATTAGATTAAGAGGAAGCCTTGGGTATAATACATAGGGAGAGATCTTACACTTAGATCTTTGTTCTTCCATTGGAATAGCTCAAGAACAAGAAGAGAAAGGTGATCTCTCTTGTGCCCTAATAGCCGAAATCTACTATGTAAGGACATGATTTCTCCTCTATTTATATTATCGTTTGCATGCATAAGATCCGTTTTAATTTTATGACAAATTAGTTTTGACATATTTGAGTATGTTAACATGTATATGAATCTACATTTCCTTCACCAACTTTGCGGACTGGGAGGCGGCACTACGGAATGCTGCCATTGCTGACGGTAAGCTCAGGTACTTAACTGAGCCAATACCGGTCAACCCAGGCCCCAATGCAGGAGCCAACGAGTCACTCCCTTATAGTGATTTCGTTATGGAAGCGGGTGCGATAAAGAACGTACTCATCTTTGCAATGGAAACCAATTTGCAGAGACGCTTCATTGCCCAAGGTGCAAACAAGATTTTCACCACGCTCACTAATGAGTTCTCAAAGGCACCGAGAATCATTACATATGAGCATACCTGTCACTTCTTTGATGCGAAACTCCAGAAGGGCCAAACGGTTAGCCCACACATTCTTCGCATGATTGAGAATGTCGAGAAGCTGGAGGCACTGAATTGTAAAATCAGTGAGAGCATTGTCATTGACCGAATGCTTCATTCTCTTCACGATGGTTTTGCCCTCTTCAGGGCGAACTACTACATGAATGACTTGAAAAAGAGTCCTCATGAGCTACACTCCCTTCTCATACAGACTGAGAAGGATATGAAATTGAGTGGGAGCGTAAAGCAGGATGTTCTCACGATTTACAACAAAGGTAAAGGTAAGGGCAAGGCTCATGGCGACCTAGCTGTAGGTAAGCCAAAGTTTTAGAAGCCAGGAAACGGTAAGAGTGCGCCTGGTGAGACTAGTGGCTCACAGCGCAAGGCAAAGAGCAAGGGCGGTGACATAGAGTGCCACCATTGTCACAAGACTGGACATTGGAGGAGGAACTGTCCCGTCTACCGTGAGGACATCAAAGCGGGTCGCGTCGTTCCTGTTGGTATGTCATCTTATATTCATATGATTAAGATTAACCATGCAAGTTTCGGAACTTGGGTACTTGATACTGGTTGTAGTTCTCATCTGTGTAATCATTTGCAGGGCCTAAAGAACATCATACCTCTCGAAAAAGGTGATGTGGACCTGCGAGTCGGGAATGGAGCACGAGTTGTCACGCCTCGAAGGGAACATATGTAATCCAACTCCCTAGTGGTTTTGAGTTATTTTTAAATAACTGTTACTATGTACCCAGTTTGTCTAAGAACATTATTTCTGTTTCCGTACTTGCTAAAGACGGTTTTGCATTTTCAATAAAGGATAATAACTGAGAAATGATTTATGGCAAAGCAGTTTCCATGAATGGAATTTATATCTTAGACCAAACCACGGAAGTATTACACGTGAATAATAAGAAATTAAAGGTTGGTGACAAAGATCAAACCTATCTATGGCATTGTCGAATGGGACACATAAATGAGAAACGTGTGAAGAAACTCGTCGATAATGGGACTATTCCCGCATTCGATTTTTCTACATATGGCACGTGTGAATCATGTCTCATTGGCAAGATGACTCGAATTTCCTTCAAAGGTGTTGGAATGCGCGCTAGTGACCTATTAGGACTCATACATACGGACGTATATGGACCTATGTCAATTACCGCTAGAGATGGCTATAGATATTTTATCACTTTCACGGACGATTTGAGTAGATACGGATATGTCTACTTAATGAAGCATAAAAGTGAGTCCTTTGAGAAATTAAAGGAATACCAGAACAAGGTACAGAACCAACTGGGTAGAAAGGTTAAAGCCCTCGGTTCAGATCGGGGTGGTGAATATCTTTCAAATGAGTTTGATCAACACCTGAAAGACTGTGGAATCGTTTTGCAGTTAACTCCACCTGGAACACCTCAATTGAATGGTGTGTCCGAACGAAGAAATCGAACCTTACTTGATATGGTTCGATCCATGATGAGTCACACGGTAGTGCCTGATTCATTATGGGGTTATGCTCTTTTGTCAGCTGCTCTTATACTTAACCGAAGTCTGTCTAAAGCTGTCGACAAGACACCATATGAAATGTGGAAGGGAACGATCCCTAACTTGTCCTTTATTCGGGTTTGGGGCTGTGAGGCTTATGTCAAGTGGAGACACGAGGATAAGCTCGACCCGCGATCGGTCAAGACATACTTTATAGGTTATCCAAAAGGAACATTTGGTCATTACTTCTATTCGCCTACCGAACATTGAGTTTTTGTTGCGGCTAGTGCGACGTTCTTAGAGAAAGAATTTCTCGAGAACAAGACGAGTAATAGAACCTTCGAGCTGTCGGAGATTCCATAACCAACAACCGAGGAACGGATGGAGGAAGCTGTTCCTCCAACTAATAATACGGTTAATATTCCTGAGGAACTTAGAAGGTCGGGAAGAGTCTCTCATCCTCCGGACAGATACATTGGTATAGTCGAGGAGAATGACGTTTTACTTCTAGAAAGTAATGAACCCGCAAGCTATAAGGTGATATGGCCTGTTCCGACTCAAAGCTATGGCTTGAAGCCATGCAA
The DNA here is from genome assembly GCF_048544455.1 of Silene latifolia. Classification (NCBI taxonomy): domain Eukaryota; kingdom Viridiplantae; phylum Streptophyta; class Magnoliopsida; order Caryophyllales; family Caryophyllaceae; genus Silene; species Silene latifolia. Next base: position 453,895,786 of record NC_133538.1, read on the forward strand.
TCCGAGATGGACTCCATGTATGAGAATAACATATGGGATCTAGTTGATTTACCTAATAAGGTAAAACCTCTACAGTGCAAATGGCTTTACAAAATAAAGCGTGCTGTAGACGCGCAACCAGATACCTATAAGGCACGACTTGTGGCAAAAGGTTTCACTCAAGTGCACGGATTGCATTATGATGAGATTTTTGCACCTGTAGTCATGCTACGTTCCATTCGGATAATCTTAGCGATTGCCGCATTTCATGATTATGAGATTTGGCAAATGGATGTGAAAACCGCCTTCTTAAACGGTTATTTGGAGGAAGAGTTGTACATGGTGCAACCCGAAGGTTTCATAGATCCTGAACATCCTAAGAAAGTATGCAAGCTTAAGCGTTCCATCTATGGACTTAAGCAAGCTTCTCGGAGTTAGAATCATCGTTTCGACCAAGTGATAAAAGAGTATGGTTTCACTCGATCGGTCGAGGAACCATGCTTATATATCAAGTCGAGTGGGAGCAAGATTGTATTCTTGATATTGTATGTCGATGACATACTCCTGATTGGGAATGACATTCCTCTCCTATCTTGATTAAAGAATGGTTGAAGAACCATTTCCGGATGAAAAAGATCCGGGTGAGGCACAGCGCATTTTGGGAATCCGTATCTACCGAGATAGATCACGACGGACGTTATCACTTAGTCGAGTCTTATTTGGATAATATTCTTGAGAAGTTCAAAGATGACCAACTCCAAGAAGGGGAACCTTCTAATGACGACCGGGATGCGATTGAGCAAGTCTCAATCACCCACGACGCCTGAAGGGATTGAGCGCATGAGTCGTGTTCCTTATGCATCTGCAATAGGATTGATCATGTATGCCATGATATGCACACGTCCCAGGCGTGGCATATGCATTGAGTATGACGAGTCGGTACCAAAAGACTCCGGTGAAACACATTTGGATAGTCACAAAAACATCCTCAAGTACCTACGGAGGACTAAGGATTGGGTATTGACTTATAGAGGCGATACTAAGCTATGCGCAATCGGTTACGCAGATGCTAGCTTCCAAACGGATCGAGATGACTCAAAATCTCAGTCCGGGTTCGTCTTCACTCTTAATGGTGCTGCATCACCGGAAGAGTTCCAAACAGAGTGTTGTAGCGAGATTCTACTCATCGAATCCGAGTACTATGCCTCTTCGGAGGCGAAAAGGAAGCGATATGGATGCGTCAATTCTTACAAGGGCTTTCGGTAGTTCCTAGTTCGAATGACCCGATCACCATCTATTGTGACAATAGAGGTGCCATCTTCCAGGCTAAGGAGCCAAAGTCTAGCAACAAATCTAGACATGTACATCGGAAAGCTTACCTGATCCGTGATTACGTGGAGCAAGAGGAGATAGTGATAGACAAGATTGCGACGGATGATAACATCGCGGATCCTCTCACTAAACCGTTGAATTATGATAAGCATGTAGGGCATGTTAATTACATGGGAATTAAACGTGTTCCTGAGTTGTAGTACTTGATTATGGATTTGATACATTATCTTTTTCATATACTATTTATAACTTCATCGTTTTATATATAATATTTTGTTTTTCATGTGGATTGTACTGACAACATTGAACGCCACAAAGTGAACTGAATTACATTATATTTTTTTTGGTCCGTAATCGTCAATGTGAGCTGATAACTCCGGCTATTATATTGTGCAGTTGATTGATGGTGGGTTCAACGAGCCATAAGTCAAACGGTTGACTGATCGATCACAAATGCGAGATTATGATGATTTCTCGTAGGACAACTTTTTGTGACAACGTAGTGGAGTCCTAAATGTTTAATAACATTCGGTGCTAGGTCGTGGATAGGACATCCATTGTGTTCCTAGAGTCGATTCTTTTGACTATCGACTGTCTCTTGAGATTAAGGCAGTTTTTGGGTGACTTTGGTTTCTTTCTCACGGTCTGCCGTAACTGGAGGCTAAGTAGATTTTTTCTGGGTCATTTCATACTGTGTTTACATCTGCAGGATTCGAGTTGAGGAAAATATCCAACCCTTATCAGGTATAGTTATTTCTCAGGGCCACTCGAGGAGTTGTAACTGAAATGCATGGCCATGCTCGAATGTTGATTCGTTTATCAGTTAAGTTACTCTCTAGTCGGGGAAACCACTCTTGATATTGATCTCTTGTAAAATACGACCTTTGTGAATACGGATTTGCAAATTGTTTTACATTGAGTGGGAGAAATTTTAGGATATGAGAATCGGTTATCGCACATACACTTGTGAGGACAAGTGGGAGTTTGTTGGAGCTTGTGTCCTCCACAAATTTGTGTGATAACATTTGTAAATCTCTTACAGGTTCACAAGGGTATACTTCGTATATTTAATCAGTTGATTAACGTTTACCTAATAACGGTTGGCTTGCTAGAAAGTTTGACGTTATTATCATACGATAAGCGGTGATCAACTGGTCCCTAAAGGTCACACCTATAGGATGTGTTTGAGAAATGTGGTTATAGAAATATAATCACATTGATGCCTAATATGACTAAACAGTTAGTCAATGTGTTGATGAGACAATTATTTAATGAAGATTAAATAATATTAGTTTAGACGAATTAATCAATTAAGTAAATTGAATATAAAAAGTTATATTTAATTAAATGTATGTAATGTTAGCTTGGACGAATTAATCTGTTAATTCGTAATTAAATGTAATCATTTATATTTAATATCAACAAGATGAATGTGTCATAGTGGTAATAGTGAGGGTACACAAACCAAGAGGTCATGGGTTCGATCCTCACTAGATGACAATTTAACACATTTTATACATTTTTTGGAAAGACCAAAAATAAGGAGATTACACTCCTTATTTCGGTTATATGGGCCGAATTAGGGAAGATTATATTTCCCTAATTCACTCCCATATTTCGGTCCCCATAAGAAGAAAACGGGAGATCATTATTCTACCCTAATTCTTTTTTACCTAGCCTCCTCTCTCATCAGAAGAAAAACACAAAACAACTAAATTTTACAGAAAATTTTAGATCGATTCTAGCATTATCAATAGGGCATATCTCATATCGTCTTGGGTGCAACTGATAGGCGAATATCTACTTTGATATTGTTCTTAGGCCGTATTTCCTAGAACCGAAGGTTATTTCTGAATCCTATATTTTGTTTATGTATTTTAATTTTATGACTAGTGATCGTCATCATTATATTCGTTATAATCCTTAATAATAAGGGAAGTATACAGATTATTTCCCACAGCTGTGGCTGCAGCTGTGACCGCCACTGAGGAAGAAAGGCTAGCAATAGTGCTAGCAGTAGTAGTGGCTGTGACTGAGGTGGTAGCTGAAACAGGGTTAGCAGCAATGCTAGCAGGCGTAAAAACAGTACCAGCAGCAGAGACTAAGAACACAGGAGCTGCGGTACTAACAGAAGTGGAGGCGGTGGTGACAGTAGGGACCACCGTCTCAGACAAGGACGGACTAGAAGTCGAGCTAGTAGAGGGCACAGAGCTAGAATCCATCCTAAAAAAATAGGGCGGGGGAATTTGATAAGCAATTAACGAATTAGCAGCACTGAAAACAGCAGTTAACAGTAGAGAATTCCCAAAGACGGTCGAAAAAGTCGACCTATTAGCCCAAAAATTCCCAAATTTTCCTCAAAAATTCGAATGATAGCAGGTAAACAGCGATAGGGGAAGGGTAGCAGATTAAGCAACAATGGAAACCAATTAAGCAATTGGCATCAGCAAAAACCAGTATACAGTCGAAAATTTTGATTGTAATTAGCCCTAATTGCAAATTTTCCCATAAAATTCGAATTAATCATGTAAAAATCAATGAGGCATGGGAATTAAGCATCAAGTAAGACAAATTAGTCATTGAATCAAACTTATAGTCGAAAACTTCGACCTAATATGAACATCGAAACCCTAATTCCTAATCTACTTCATAAAAAGCAAAATTAATGAAATTAATTTGCAAGGAAGTGTAGGAATTACTTACTTGATGATAAAGAACCTACAAATAGCAATTAATTAACAATCAACAAGCAACAATGGCGATTTTTGATCGAAAAACCGCGAAACCCTAAAATCCTCAATTGACCGTGTAAAGCAACAATAATCAAGGGGAAAATAGAGAGCAATAGACGATTAATTATCAAGGAATAAAATGTAGGTGGCGGATTTGGTAAATGGGCAAGAAAAATGGAGGATTTGGGGGTTTTTTTATCGCAAAGAAGGGGGAAAGGGGCGAAATAACGAAGAAGTAATGAAATAACAAAACAAAGGAAGGAGTTAAAGAGACTCCCTGCGTGTAATTTCCAATTTCACTCGATCGAGTGGTTTAGAACTGCTCGATCGAGAACTTCTTGTATTCATCTACTCGATCGAGTAAAAAGTTACTCGATCGAGATCTCCCCATTTCAGCTTTTGTCGATCGAGTAACAGGAAACCATTCGATCGAACAAATTCCACTCGATCGAGTACAAAAAGTACTCGATCGAGCTCTTTTCCTCGTGTAAGCTCTTGAATTTGCGTATAATTCCCCAAACCTGCATAAAAACACTCGCAAAAATATCCCAAAATACCAAATACGAATAATAACAGTCTATAGTCTTCTAATCTATGCTAAAAATGTCTAAATTCTAATTGTCCTAAATAAAAGCAATAAACAAGTCCGACGGAAATTAAAAATTGTTTATACAAATTGGTACACGGGGCATTTCCCCGCTCATTTCTCAAAGCAATTCAGTAGCCCCTTGGAGGGCTCCTAACTGGAGGACGTCATCTCAGCAACATTAATCGTCATCTTCAATTTCCACGAGCTTGAACTTGAATCGTTAGGAGGAGAATAGTTGACGTCCACATACGCGCGAACTCTTCTCGTCCTTACTCCTTTCTCACCAGCTTTAACATCATCGCTCCCACCTTAACTGACATTAATTGCACAAAAACCATTGACAGCTCCTTCATTATTTTCATCTGTACCTGCAGCAAGGAAAACAGACGAACTTTCCTCCTTTTTGCTCTCAACCTGAGGCGGAGGGGTCACGAGAGCAGCACATTGTTCCAAATCTTCATTTGGAGTGTCAATAGGGGGGTCAATAGAAGAGAGGGCATTGCAAGGTTGAGCTTGCATCGAAGCCCTTCGGAACTTAGACTGATGGGATATCAATTCCCCGTCCCCAACCTCAAAAGTCAATGTCTTGCCCCCGACGTCTATCACTGCACGGGCAGTAAATAAAAATGGTCTCCCTAAAATAATAGGGGTATGGGCATCTTGGGGGATGTCAAGTACAACAAAGTCAACGGGAATAAAGAACCTCCCGATCTTAACAGGTATGTCTTCTATGACACCTAGTGGTCGTGATATGCTACGGTCGGCCATCTCAACAGTCATATTTGTGCAATTAAACTTGGTCAAACCAAGTCTCTTAGCCAAAGACAGCGGTAAGACACTCACACTAGCGCCAAGATCGCATAACGCGTTATCAATTAAGTGGGTACCAATATGACACGGAATCGAAAAACTACCCGGGTCTGACTGTTTGGGAGGTAACTTATTCTGAACTAGGGCCGTCCCTACCTCGGTCAAAGCTACCGTCTCATGGTCGTTAATGTGCCTCTTACGCGATAAAATTTCTTTCATAAATTTAAGGTAAGAGGGTACCTGTGTCAGCAATTCGGCGAATGGCACAGTGACTTGCAAGCTTTTCAGGAGTTTGGCAAACTTGCCGAATTGTTGATTAGCCTTAGTACTCTGCAAACGCCTCGGGAAGGGCACCGTGATGGGTATCTCGAGCCCTTTGTTCCTTTCTTCCAATGTATCAGCCGAATCAAGCTCTAAATCCTTCGAACGAGACTTCTTTCCTCTCGAACATGGTCTTTCAGGTGAGTTTTCACTCGATTGAGCACTAGCAGGCTCTCGATCGAGTTGTTCTTTATCTTCATTACTCGATCGACCAAAAATGTCATTCGATCGAACAGATTCTTCAGCATATTCACTCGATCGAGCAGTTTTATTTACTCGATCGAGCTCTTCTTTTTCCTGTTCACTTGATCGAGTAGAAATTCCACTCGATCGAGTCCTTTCTTCAGCAGTTTTACTCGATTGACCCCCAGAAATTAGTCGATCGAGTACTTTCTTTGTCGTCAGCTCTTTTTCTTTGACAGAACACTGTTCATTAGCAGTAATTACCTTCCTCGGGTCTGATTTCGGTCCTTCATATGAATAACCACTCCTCAAATTAATTAAATTCACCGTCTCATGTGGATTCTTATCGGCTTGTGACGGTAAATGTCCTGGTTTCCTTATGGACAGGTTCACGGCTAACTGGGCAACTTGAGTTTCAAGTGCCTTGATAGATGCATCTTTTTGTTGATCACTTAGCTGCCATTGCTTTGTCAAAGACTGGAACATCGTCTTCAACTCACCTAGCTCACTTACCCCACCAGAAGATGATGCACCTTGATTAGGTGTAGGAAAGGAAGGAGGCTTCTGAAAGCCTTGTTGAGCCTTATGAGGAGGGACATATGGCTGCTGCTGCGGAGGAGGGGTAGGATTGAGCACATTTTGACTTGTCCACCTCAAATTGGGATGGACTGCCCCTTGGTTGTTATAATAGGAACCCCCTCCTTTGCCTGTATTGTTGAAAAGCAAGGACTGTTCCTTCTCCATAAGACACCAATGCAAGAATGTGACCGTCGTTGTTCCCACACCTCTCACATGTGGCGCCTCCCCTCTAGTAAGTAAATGGACCATCGAGGCTCCCAGCCGAATGCGGCCAACTTATCAAACCTAGCATTCATGGCTTCCAGCTGAGCCACAACTTGCTTATCGACTGCATGAACTGTTCTAATACCATCCCTCGGGTTTCCATACTCAGCACAGTGGGTCGCCATCTATTCAATAAGAGCCCATCCCTTATCATCGTCGTGTTCTTTTGAAATCTTCCGTTGGATGATGCATCAAGTATGGCTCTGTGATCATCTTATAGCCCATTGTAGAACTGATTGGAAAGGAACCACGGATCAAAACCATGGTGAGGAATAGACCTCGCCAACCTCTTGAAACGGCACCACGCTTCATAGAAACTTTCATTAGGTGCTTGCTTGAAACTGGTAATCTTGGCCCTCAGCTGATTAGTGCAATACGGAGGGAAATATCTCTTATAAAAAACAAGAGCAAGGGTCTCCCAGTCTGTGACCCCCGCGGCCGTGCGGTCCAAATTAGTCAGCCACTCCCTGGCTGAGTCAGCCAAAGAAAAAGGAAACATAACCTCCTTAATCTTGTCTTGAGTTACCCCCTTTGTGGCGGGGATAGTAGAACAGTAGTCCGTAAAGACCTCCATATGCTTCCTCAGGTCTTCACCTGCCACACCTCTAAAGAGATTTCTCTCCACCAGATTAATATAGGAAGGACGGATGTCAAATGTATTCCCATCCTCAGTCTGGAGATTAAAACCTTTTGGAATTGATGATGCTTTAGGCTCCGAATGACTGGCAATGTACGGCATCTTTACTGGTTGGTTTACAGAACTGAAAGTGTCTTCTTCAAAAGATGGATTTTCTGTAAAAAGGAAATGCTGAAGTTCGGGTTCGAAAGCACTCAAGGCTTCCTTTCGTGATTCTCTTTGCAGACGGAGTCTATGGCTGAACAGCCTCTCTCGTTCAGAATCAGCTGAAACTAACTCCAACCTGTGTGACCTGGGCATATACACAACACTGAAAGAAAATGAATAAGAACTGCCTCAAGGAATAAAAATTCTCTGAGACGGATAAAATAAACGAAACAAAGACATATAGGGCAATTGCCTCCCTGGCAACGGCGCCAAAATTTGACAGGGCTGTCGTATACCTATCAAAAATAACTAACTAAACTAACTGTATAGCTAGGGAAGTCAGGTCGATCTCCTTAGGGAGGCAAGATATCTGTAAAGGTCCGTCTATTTGGTCACAAATGGGGGGGGGTGTAATTGGTTTCCTAAACTAAAGGTGTAAAAGGAAGAGAAGCAAGAAAAGAGCAATAAAGGCGGAAAATGAGATTAAACTATCAATAGAGAGGGGTCATGTCAGGATTTCGGTTCACTACGGTAGTCCAGTGACTCAATTGTAAACAACTTAGATAAATTACTGCGAGACGGATATGGAAAGGTCCTTCCGGTCCACTTTCTACCCTAGATTCCCACTAACTTAACTTCCGTCCTCGTCAGGGTAGTCTACTGTTCATAGCAGGTCTATTTAGTCCAATCTTCCGATTTAGGATTAAATTTAACCAGATTAAAAAGGTGACTCAGAAGCGTGCACTCAACTAAGTCGGTAAATACAGTTATATTTCTATGGGGACAGAATCTCACAATTAATTCATCTAACCTATTTACTACATCATCACATTTCTACCGCAGATCCCCTAATCCCAACATGAAATGATTTAGCTACTCATATAGCTAATGTTGTCAATAATAACAATATTGAAACAACTAATAATAAGCATGATGAAATAGTAATTAAAATGCATAAACAAAGATTAGGGCAGAAATTAAGGAAGAGCAAAACAAGTAATTAAGATGAATAATATTAAAAGGGAGAAAGAGATTACAATCGCAAGAATCCGGCGTAAAGAACGAACAAATCCGAGCTAAATAGCCCCGAAAACAAAGTTACAGTGAAAGGAAAAGAAAAGCGCAGACTTTACTGTGAAAGATGAAAATGATAAGATAAAAACTTGATAGAATCGATCCTAATGACCTAGCTATTATGCGCTTAAATAGAAAAACTCCTAAGTCCATAAGCTAAAACACGTTCACGGACTAATTAAAGTCCATGAAAGCCAAAACCACTCGATCGAGTAGTCTGAAACCACTCGATCGAGCATTTCTCCAAATAATCTACTCGATCGAACAAAATTGTTACTCGATCGAGTAACTCCTAATTCCAGCACTTCTCGATCGAGCATAATACTACTCGATCGACCAACCTCAGCCATAGAAACCACTCGATCGAGCAACAGAACAGCTCGATCGAGTATTCTTCCTTCAAAACAGCTCAAACTCATGACCGAGTGCTCCGTAGACTGTTCCTTCACGCATCCAAATGCAGGATCTCACTCTGAAAAATCCCGTCTCCTCAAAATGCATCCAAAAAGGATGAAAATGGTGCAATTCTACTACTTCCACATTCATTTCTACAAAACAGACAAAACGAACCAAAGTAGCCAATTCGGGGCATAATACTATATAAACAATACAAAAGTACATGGAAATACGTGCTGAAATAGACTAAAAAGACTATACAAAATGCACGTATCACACACCGATCATTCTGTTTCTCTCTCTTTATCCGCCTTTCTCTCTCTACTTTTGATCAAAACAAACACTCTGTTTTTTTATCATCAAATCGCGCAAAAATGTCTCAATTTTGATCAACAATTCATCGATTCTTCACTTTTTTTTTGTAGATCCACAATTTTACACAAAATTCATTCAATATTTCGATTAATTCAATTAAAACTGTCAATTTGTTTATCAAATTTTCTCTCCGGAAACCCTAATTCTTCAAATCCAAACGAAGGTATTAATATTTCTTCCGATTTCTTATTTAATAATCGAATAACTTCAGTATTTGAATCAAATAACAAATTCTGACATGATTTAGGTGTTTTTCCCGTAATTTTCAGCTTCAACGATGATGAATTCAGGCGATCAAACTCTTACTCTGCTTGATAATATTGCTGATAATTAAACATTGATGAATTTAGGTATAAATTTGTGAAATAATGCTGATATAATAACTGTTGTTATTAGCTTGATAAGTTTTGTGAAACTTTTGCTCATTATATTGATTATTTTCATACTGTTACTCATTTTGTTGTTTAGAAAGTCGTTATAATAACTACTACGTAATATCACAATAATTGCATGTAGATTTCATTCTTGATATCATTCAATATCTAGTATTTGAATAACTGGATTAGTATAATACAATAACTGAATTACAGTATTAAAATAACTTTACTATTACATTAAAATAGCTGTGGTGCATTGTGCTAGACTTGACTACCAATTTCAGTAAAAAACCTCCTTTTCTGATAGAATAACTAGATTCGTATAATACAATAACTGCATTACTGTTTTAAAATAACTGCAGCAGCAGAGATTGTTTTTTCCCATCATAATGACTATTTTATAGCATCTTGCATATATACTTACAATAAACAACTAGTTAATAATGGAATAACTTTACTATTACATTAAAATAACTATGACTGCATTGTGGTGAACTAGGCTACCAATTCAGTAAAAACGCATCCCTTGCTGATAGAATAATTGGATTTGTATAATACAATAACTGCATTATAACATTAAAATAACTGCTGCAGCAGAGATTGTTTTTTTCATAATAAAGACTATTTTATAGGATCTGACAAAAATATCCTTACAATAACTACTATTTAATAATGAAATAACTTTACTATTACATTAAAATAACTGTGTGTGCATTGTGGTGGACTGGGCTACCAATCTCAGTAAAAGCTCCCCTCTCTGATAGAATAATTGGATTTGTATAATACAATAACTCAATTATAACATTAAAATAACTGCTGCTACATAGATTCTATTGTTTTGTTTAGCATAGAATCTAAGATATTGAAATTAATAATACCATAACAGTTTAATGTTTTAATGTTTCCTGGTATTGAAATTAATAATACCAATGCAACAACTTTGTCTACACCTACAGTTGCGTCCGAAACAGGAGAAAATACTATCCATAATCTTGGATTGAGTTATACTCCAAGTGGTAGTGAGGAGTGGAGTAGGATGGTAGAAAATGGTTTCAAGCCTGCTCTGGGGTTAATGTTTTTAAAACTGGAGGAGGCAATAGAGTTTTACAATTTATATGGTGTGGCTTGTGGTTTCATACCAAGAAACTACACACAAACAAGATTCCGTGATGGTCTGATAGACAAAAAATCAATGGTCTGCAACAGACATGGATTCAAAGAGGATCGCAAAAAACTCAAACCTGCTGTTGAATTTGAAAACACAGAAGAGAAAAAGAAGAGGAAAAGATCTGTAGAGCCAAAGAAAACAAAAATAACAAAATTTGGTTGCATGGCAAAAATACGGTTTTGTGTTGTATTCAATGACCTTAAAGAGCTAATAGGGTATGCCAATGATATGTTTTATGAAGGTCATAATCACAGGCTCTGTTCACTCAAAGAAAGGGAATTCCAGAAAATTCAAGAACACTTAACCTTTACATTAAGCAGACAATTGTTAACAATTGTAAACTCAACATCGCTGCTACCAAGATATTTATAATTCTGGCGGAACAATCAAATGGGTATGCAAATATCGGTGCATCTCTCATGGAATTCAAGAGTTTCAAAAGAAATATTAAATGTTACATAGGTGACAAGGATGCTGACATGATTCTCGATTATTTGAAGCGGCTCTCTGAGTCACAAGATGGCTTTTATGTTGCTTATGAAGTTGATGAGGATAACTGTTTGGCTAGAATCTTTTGGGCAGATGCACAGGCAAGAATGAATTATTCCTTGTTTGGGGACACCATCACCTTTGATCCTACTTATGGTACTAACAAGTACCACATGACCTTCACCCTATTCACTGGTGTTGACAACCACAAAAAGTCGGTGACTTTTACTGCTGCACTTGTCGATCATGAGAACGATGGGTCATTTATTTGGGTGGTTAAGAAGTTCCTAATTATATGGGCAACAAGGAACCTCGGTGCATTCTTACTGATCAAGATCCAGCAATTAAACTTGGGGTGCGTTCTATATTCAAGAAAGCAAGACATCGCTACTGCATGTGGCATATAATGAAAAAACTTACCAATAAAGTTGAGACACAGATTTGTAAGGAGACTGACTTTGTTGAGCGAATATGTGCAGTTGTTTGGGATACTGACTTGGAACCCATTGAGTTTGAAGAAAAATGGTCTCAAGTGATTAGTGACTTTGAGTTGAATGATAATACTTGGTTGATATACATGTATGGCAAAAGGCACAAATGGATACCTGCTTACTTTAGGGATTTGCCTTTAGGCTGTCTTTTGAAACAACACAAAGATCAGAGAGTCAAAACAGTTATTTCAAAATATTTGAGAGCATAGATGGCACACTTATTGAATTTTGGTTGCGTTTTCAGAGTGCAATGGAACAACAACGCTATAATCAGAGATTTCTTGATGTTGCAAGTGATAGCACGTTGCCACAGGTTTCCTCTAAGATAATGATTGAGAAACATGCCTCTAAAATCTACACACATACTGTTTTCTATGAGTTCCAAGAGCAAGTGCAAGCGACTCCCTGTTCGTGTGCCGTTGGGGGATTTTCTGAGCAAGAAAACATGGATATTATAAGTGTTGAAGATGCCTAAAGAAAACGTGGAATATTTCAGGTTATTCCATTTTATAAAAATAATTGTCTTTTGACTTTAAAATACAATAACTGTGATAAAAAAAAATACAATAACTGTGTTTTGACATTAAAAAAACTGATGAACTTCTACCTTGGTGTTCATTGCTATTCTGAATAAAATAATTCTTGTTGAACTATATAATAGCTATGTTTGGTTTTTGTAATAAGTACACTGTAATGCAGGTTTCTCACAATAACGAATCAAAGGAAACAACATGTACGTGCAAGATGTTTGAGAGGAAAGGAATCTTTTGTAAACACATTATATGGATTATATCAGGAAAAGGATTGCATAACATATCGGAGCAGTACATCAAAAGCAGATGGACGAAGAAATCTTATAGAAAGCCTTTGTATGGGCTGGTTGGAAAGTTATTGCAAGACTACAATCACACTGATTTGAGAAAGTTGGAATTATCAAGAGTATGGTCTGAGTTTTATGCAACAATAAGTGTTCTTAACTCGATGCCTCAAACCCAGATCAAGGAACTAAGTTTGATGCTTTTATAATTCCGAGAGAAAATAAATCCAACAAAAGAGAGCTTGACAAAGGAACAAGAACTGGAAATGCTCTTAGGTTGTTCAGCAAAATCAAATATTATTGTTCTTCCGCCAAAGATTGTAAAAAACAAAGGAAGTGGCAAGAAAATGAAATCAAACAAGGATAAGGCAATTGAGAAGGCAAGCAAACCGAAGAGGCTATGTAATAACTGCAAACAAATGGGAAACCATGACAAGAGAAACTGTCCAAATCCATTTGTTGAGCATGCTTTGGAGGAAGAAGATGAAGAGGAAGATGAAATGGAGGATGAAGATGAAAAAGAAGATTAAAATGGAATATAAATATGATACATCACACTAATTGATGATAGGAAAATTACTTTACTATAATTCTATGATAAATTTGTAATCAATGTTTCTTAGTTGTGATTTTGTTCATGGAATACCTTGCAACATTACAATAGTTGTGTGAAAAGCTTTACAATAGTCAAGGTTATACTTTACAATAACCGCATAATTACAATAATTTTGTTAGAGTTTTACAATAACCAAGGTTATACTTTACAATAATTGATTTTGAATCTATTTTGCAATTGTTGTGATTATGTTCATTTAATACCTTGCACTATTACAATAATCACGTGAGAGCTTTACAATAATCAAGGTTATGCATTACAATAACCACAATTTTACAAAAACTATAATTTACAAAAACTATAATTTACAATAATGAAGGTTATGCTTTACAAAAACTATAATTTACAATAATTGCATGAGAGCTTTACAATAATCAATGTTATGCTTTATAATTATAAGTGAATAACTATCTGAAAAGATTGGCGATAAACGTTTGCCTTGTCTTAAACTTTTCCTATTTGAGTTAACTAACTTAAAATAATTGCATTTTGATAATTTGAATAACTACGTGAAAGCTTTACAATAATCAACTGCGTGAGAGCTTTAGAATAATTGCATTTTGATAATTTGAATAACTGTCTGGAACTATTACAATAACAGTTGATAGGCATTACAAAAACAGCTATCTGAAAAATTGTTCAATCAATCAATAACAGCTATCTAACATTATATTATTCGACAAATCCATCTACAATTGTTTCTCTTTTATGCTTTTCGCCGAGAAGAACCTTTAACGGCTGTTGTTTTAAACCTTTTCGTGCTCGCTCTTCTATGTTTTAAAAGATCTTTCTCTACTTCCAATATGCTCTCCCTCAAAATTTCCACTTGTTCCAAAAGAGACGCTCTTGACTCATTGGCATCCGACATCAACAAAATAGCCACCATCTCAATCTATATAGAAATCCTCTCAACTTTCTTCTTAACTGAATACAATCCCTTCTCGTGCTTCCCTTCATATGTGAGCATATGAAACATGGTAAAAAAATCCCGATTCCTTATCAGTCTTGACATTCGTTTTTCATTCAAAATAAACATTCACAAATGTAACTGTGTTAATGAGAACCCCTTCTTTTGTTGTTTTCCTTATATCCAAAAAAGTCAGAAAAACAATCAACCTACAGCATGTACAAACAAAAAAGGGATTAGAAATCACGAGTATACAATAACTGGTTTAAAACAATACAATAACTTTGTTACAACAATACAATAATTTTGTTTTGAAATTATAATGACTGATCAATTTTATATAGTTAGTATTTAGAAAAACGTACTGTAATCTTTGCAAGTCTGTAAAAATTAGATTTTTCCCAATCTTCATGCAACGTATGGTCCAGCACATCAACCGTCTTGTTCATAAAGTTTACACAAACAAAAAAGTAGTGCTTATCTAAGGACAACGGGATGATGACAAGGTCCACATCGATCTCAGAGTTTACAATGTTTTCACCTAAAAAATAGTTCCAAAACCGCACAACCTTGTCTTTCTGACTGTCAGATGGGGCATCAATATCCCCTCTCTCGTCTAGCATGTCTTCAAAAATTCCCTATAAATACCATCAAAGTGAAGAAAATTGAAGATCAATGATAAAACATTCTATAATATACTGCGCAATGAAAAATAGATAATACCATATGTTGTGTCCCACGGAACATCATCATTGGCGCTTCTTTCTCTTTAACCTCCATGAAATTCAAGACAACTGACCAGGCGGCTATTATGCATAATACAGTCTAATTTTCAAGCTTTGTAGAAAGAATATCAGACCTATCCAAGATAGTATTTCCCGCAGAAAACAAAAGAGTAAAAAAAGCTTAGACCTATCCAAGATAGCATTTCCCGCAGAAAACAAAAGTTCACTGCAAAGGAGTAAAAAAAGCTTAGTAATATTACAAAAAATTAACTGAGTTTTCATTTGTAAAAAAATATAAAATAAGTCACTACTAGATACAATAACTGAGTTTTCATAATACTTAACTAAGGTAATGTAATACAATAACCGAGTTAGAATGTTACAGCGACTGAATTTGTAAAAAAGATAGAATAATTGAATTTGTATAATATAATAACTGCAATACAGTATTAAAATAATCAGCAACTTGTTTTTCATTGAGTTTGGAGAAAAGAACATACTCATTTGCAAGATTGTAATCATCCAAGAAACAATAATCAACAACTTGTTTCTTCTTGCTTGGCATAGCACGTGTATATCTGCTGTTTGCCCTTATAACTTTGGACACGACAACAAGAGTTGTATCTGCCTTGCCACAGTTTATTAAGCAGCCAAGACCATCATAGTTCGGTCTCCTAAAACTACCTCGGGCTGATCTAATCATCCCAGTGCTCATAGGTGTATCGGGCATCATCTTTTTTTCCAGGCACCAGAGTACTTATACAATCACCCAGTTTCTCCGTCATAACCCTAGCAGCCTCCAAAGCCTCTGCTTCAGACCTCATAGCTTCCAACTCAGCTAGCTTACGCTTCTTAACCAAAACAGGTAGCAAAGGTGCCTTTACCTTTGTAAATGCATCAACTAAGACCAACAACTTTTTCCTCTATTGGTTGATATCGGCTAAAACCAAGATGGCAGCTATCTTAGCTCTATAAATGATACTTTTCAATGGATCATGCAACTCCGATGTGAACAACTTCCCAACATAAAACATCATATGAATCATGACAAAAACACCACAATCCAAGTTCTGAGAACCTTCCGATTTCCACCCAAAAGCCATATTTACAAGTTTGAAATTACAGACCTCGCTGCCTCTTTCAAACCCTTTCTCGACAACAAAACTACCAAATATTTCAACCTGGTTAAATTTTTAAATCAAAATTCATCCTTCATGAACAAAAAACATATCTGAAAGAAGTAGATAAAGAAAAAAACTTAGAATAAGGTACGTACAATAGAGTTAGTAGCCGACACCTAGATAATATCTTCAAAATCATCATATACACGATTGTCAAGATAGTCCACAGTCTTCCCCACAAAATTAACAGCAACACAGAAAAAATGATCTCCAAAATGAACAGGAATAAAAACCTGACGTGATAAAAAACAGGCGTTCATACTAAATTTTAAAAAGAAGCCTATGAACCTTGGTTGTTCTCAACGATGAAACTGATCAACATAAGAAAAAAGGAAGAGAAAGGATTGGAAAATTACCAAATCGGCCCCAATGTCAAGGGAACCTTGGCTGTTCTCAATGATGGTGTCTCAAGCATTAAAAATTTCCTTTCTGTATAAAGCTTTCTCATCATCAGCAGCTTTGATAAGCTTAAACAAAGAAGCCTATGAAAAATATTGCCACACTATAAGAGAAATGAAGTATCACAATTGCAAAACTTGGTTAACTGAATACAATAACAACTATTTTGCATTACAATAACTATCATTATACAATACAATAACTGCTATTAAATTTAAAATAATACATCACACAAATGAAAAACACAATAACAACTTCATTATAATATAATAACCACACTAATATATTGAACTAACAAAAATAAAATTATAAAATTACAAGTCTGAAAAACAGGAAAACTTGTTTAGCTGAATAAAATAACAACTAACATGCTTTACAATAACCAAGTCACTATAATAGAATAACTGTTATAACTATTTTGAAAAAACTGATACAGAAATATATAACAAATTGCACATACCGAATGACTTGTACAGAAAAAACTTCTTGTGGGGGATAACCCTTTCCCAGACTTGACCAAAGATGTCATTAAGTAAAAATGACCAAAGATCAATCACGTTCGATGTGATCATAGTCTTAGCAGACAATGAAATAATGTCATCTCGAGTTAACATATTGTGAAATGAAAACACAACCAAATCCTCCCTGCCACATTGAAACAGATTATATAGTTAAACAAAAACACAAACTGTAATACTCCGTATTTATGAGTCTTCGGGTACTCTATCGAGTAGGCCTTACTCTGTCGAGTAAGGGTGACTTGCGTTTTATAAAAGTTTCTGACCTGTTGGGTACTCGATCGAGTAACTAGGATACTCCATCGAGTAAGGGGGTACTCGATCGAGTACCTTGGGTACTCGATCGAGTAGCCGGTTTGCGGGGAGTTTTTCTCAGGTTTTGTTAATTATGCGATTAAGATATATAACCTTCGTCGTCATTATTCTAAACACTTTTGCAAAACCTAATTTACTGTTAAAGAGAGAAAGCAAGTACGTTCTTAATCCTAATCGCATCGTTAGCAAATCCCGGAGTTTGGAAGGTCGGTTTTCATCGTTGGTTATACCGTTGAGATCCTTGCGTCGAGGGTAAGATCTATGTACCCTTTTTTTGTCTTTCCTTTGTTTTGGTTAAACCCTAATATAGGGATTTTGGGTTTTTGGAGTAGTATGTGATTTGGTAGCATTTGTATGTTGTATGATAGGAGGAGGTTTCGTAGAGGAAGCTTTTTGATACAGCTGTAGAGACCGTCTGATAGTGTGCTTTCCAGGTAGGATTTCCTACTCGGTATTAGTCCCATAATGGGATGATTGTTGATGTGTTGAGATTGATTGTTTGCTATAGTAATTGTATTGTGACGGCTGTGATTGTGATTGTGATTGGTTGTCAATGTTTCTCGAGGCGTGCCCTCGGGCCGAGTGAGGGGTCACTTGCATGGAGTGGCTTCACGCCCTAGTTTCTCCTTCATGGAACCCGCCACGAAAGGGATGTGCACATTAATGGACAGAGTTATCGCTCATTATGCGGAGCGGGGATTTGGTGGGTACGGCTGCGGTCCCCCATCGCAGGATCGGTCCAAAGGGATGGACGATCGGTGATTGAGATTGTTGGAATTGGTGTGATTGTGTGTGTGACAGCTTAAGCTATCATTTATCTTATTGTTGATATATATATATATATATATATATATATATATAAATATATATATATATATATATATATATATATATATATATATATATATATATATATGAGTTGTGTGATTAAATCGACCCATTTGTTGTTTTGTAAACCTGCGGTGATCCATTCGGGGATGGTGAGCAGATATTGAGCAGGTATGAGATGAGTACTGGGATAGCTGGGATTGCCACGATATGATGATAGAAGTCTTCCGCTGTAGCTTAGTAGTTTCTTTACATTTCAGTTAGAACAGTAAACAGTCAGTTTGAGAACATGTAATACACTTTTGGTTTTGGTTTCGAGATTGTAACCCTTCACTAAGTATTTCTATTTAAACGTTGTTTCTTTATTGTTTATTTGATTATCATTGCCTCGGGTAACCGAGATGGTAATATCTTTATACCTGAGTGGTCCTGGTAAGGCACTTGGAATATGGGGTGTTACAAATGGTATCGAGCGACGATCCCGAAACTCGTAACCAATGAACCTAATGAACATAGGGAGTCAATTAAAATGAACCCGGGTAAAGGTTGTAGGAGCTAATGCAAAGGCTTGGGAGACGTCCTGAAGTCGCGAACTCGCCCAACAATTTTGAACCGGTCACATGGGGGGTGTATGTCAAGGTCGTATGTGTTGTTTGGTTAACTTGTGTGTGAATGTGATGAAGTGTGTGTAACCGTTGGGTGTTTGCGGTAGGAAGTTGAGAATGTAAAAGAAAGGTTGATGATATATGTAGAATTGATGTTGGAATGAAAACATGTTGGGTGTTTACAATGTGGCATTTAATAACATGATATAATGATTTCGTAGATCGTATGAAAAGATGCGTAGCATTATATGCTTAGTTATGATATAATGTTGGATTTATAAAGTTTTTAGCATGTTAGCATATGATATATCATCGGGTAGCGTTTCTGAGTTAGCATGACTCGATCGAGTGGGACTGACTCGATCGGGTGGGTTTTTGACGATTTTGAGTCCAGAATCGTGTTTATGGGCACTCGATCGAGTACCTCGGGCACTCGATCGAGTATATTGGGCACTCGATCGAGTAGCCTGTTACTCGATCGAGTATATTTGGGAACTCGATCGAGTAGGGTCTGGGCAGCTTGTTTTCGTGTTTTGAGGTTTTAGCGCGTATGTTTATATCCACCCCTTCTCTGATATAGTTTCAAGATGCCGCCCAAGAAGACTGCTTTGTATGCGAGAGCTGAGCTTATGAACATAGATGACATCGTTAAGATGTTGGAGCATCAGGATGCTCTTACTGAGGCTTTAAAGACTGTGGGGAAGGATAAGGATAAGGATAAGGAGAAAGAGGTTGATCACTCTAAAATCAGCCTCTATATAGCGAGGTTTAACCCGAAAGAGTACAAGGGGGTTGGGGAGCCGAACCTTCTTGATAGCTGGCTTAGAGAGATGGAGAACATATTAGATTTGGTTCACCGTCCCGATGAGATGAGAGTGGAACAGCCGCATTCTATCCGAGGGAGGCACTGGTAAGTGGTGGGATACAGTGAAAGTGAGTGTTAAGGAGTTGTATGTGAACCAAGGTTTACCTACTATACCTTGGGAAGAGTTTCGAGAGCTATGAGAAAAGTTTGTACGGAGCATGTGAGGAGTAAGTTGAGGGAAGAGTTTGACAGTTTTAAGATGACCGCCGAGATGTCTGTGGCTGAGTACTACAGCAGTTCAATGACAAGTCTAGGTATGCTTTGAGGATATGGGTTTGAGTGAGGAGAATCTGGCGCCGAGGTTTGAGAGGAGGTTGACCCCTAAGATTATGGATAAGTTACCCGTGGGAGTCCTTACTGATGTTAAGGAAGCTTATGAGAGGGCTGGGAGAGCTAAGAGGTTGGTGGAGATGGCTCAGGAGAGGTCAGGTGGTGAGAAAAGGAAGTCTGAGAGCGAGGGTGGTGGCCAATATAATCACAAGAAAGGCAACCACAATCGCCTAAAGGGTTTTCTTAGGTCGGGTCGTGTTCGATCTTTGGGGCTTCCTTTGGGCGTGGCCGTGGAAGTGTTAGTGGTAGTTGGGGAGTGACTGCTATAGCCGTAGTGGTGTAGGCCACAAGAGACATGAGTGCACAAGTGCGCCGGAACTTTCCGAGACTCAGCAGAGCTATGCGAGCAATAGGCCTACGGGTCATGGACAAACCGGGGAAGTCGAGTTACCGAGTGGAGGCAACCGCAACGGCGGTAATTCTTATCGAAACCACCAATGAACAACAACAACAACCAAGGGTAACTTATCCGTTTATCTTATTGTTGATATATATATATATATATATATATATATATATATATATATATATATATATATATATATATATATATATAGATAGATAGGTTCAGGTAAGTCCTTCATTTTGGTTGAGTCCCTAAGTCCTATTCTCAGCCACACATTTTTTGAGTGTAACTCTACTACATTATGAATGTAACTTTATTCATTTAATGACTTTTGAGTGTAACTTTAACTTTTATAGTGTAACTTCAATCTTTTTAAGCCATTTTTTTCACATAAATTTTAATTTATGGTATAAAAATGTAATTTTAAATAAATAAATTTGAATTTATGTAATTTTAAGAGTGTAACTTCACTGCCCTACAAGTGTAACTTTAGTCGTTTTAGATGTAACTTTAGTCGTATGATGGTTTCTATACATAAATTTGAATTTATATACTTTTACGAGTGTAACTTTACCCCTTTCAAATGTAACTTTAGTCGTTGGAGTCGTAACTTTAGTTATATATTAGTTTGTATGTAAAAATTTAAATTAACATACATTACTATTGTAATTTTAGTCCTTTCAGGTGTAACTTTTGTATTTCAAAATTGTAACTTTAGTCCGGAGCTGAAAAGTAAAGTCAATAGAAATGTAATTTTATTGTCCTACGAGTGTAACTCTAGTCCTTGAATCAGAACTTTAGTCCACTAATTGTAACTTTATAGTAATAAATCTTCTTCTATCAACCACCTCCTACCCCAAACACCACTGCACCACCACCACGGTCCCACCACTACCAAAAAAACCGCAACAACCACTTATTATATCAGATCTGATTTTTTTTTTTTTAAAAAAAAAAATAAAAAAAAAAGAGAGAAGGAGAGGAAGGCGGCAGACCCACCGCGCACCACCAGCCGCATCTCCCACATACCACCACAACCAACACCAACCACTAATTTTCTCAGATCCAATTTAAAAAAAAAAAAAAAAAGAAAGAGGGCGGCAGACCTAACAACCGCATCACCCACACCCACCACCACCAAAATGCAACAACCAACAACAACACCAAACCCACTAATTTTCTCAGATCCAATTTAAAAAAAAAAAAAAAAAAGAAAGGGAGGCGAAAAACCCACCATCCGCATCTCCCACACCCACCACCACCAAAATGCAACAACCAACAACAACACCAACCTCTTAGATCTGGAAAAAAAATGAGAAAGGAGAAGGGGAGAGAGGCGGCAGAGAGGAAAGGAGGTGCGGCATGGAAGGTGTGGCGTGGTGTGCGGCAGGGCGCGGACGAGGGAGGCGACAGTGGTGATGCGGTGTGGGCGACAAGAGGAGATGAGGTGGTGGTGGTTGTTGATTTAGGGTTTGTTTAGAGAGAGAAGAGGAAGAGAGAAAAGTGAGAGGTTGAGAGGCAGTGAAATGAGAAAAATGAGAGGAATTAGGGTTTATATTCAATTCATTCTCAGCCACATATTTTAATCTAATCTCAACCATTCATTCTTTCATTTTGATCTAATCTCAGCCCTTCCTTTTTCTAATCCAAAGGTTTAGATTAGAACTTATGGACTCAACCAAAAAAGGTGGACTTACATGATCCTTTCTTATATATATATATATATATATATATATATATATATATATATATATATATATATATATATATATATATATATATATATATATATATATATATATATATATATATATATATATATATGAGTTGTGTGATTAGTACTTTCCCTACTGTTGTTTTGTAAACTGCGGTGATCCATTCGGGGATGGTGAGCAGATATTGAGCAGGTATGAGATGAGTACTGGGATAGCTGGGATTGCCACGATATGATGATAGAAGTCTTCCGGCGTAGCTTAGTAGTTTCTTTACATTTCGATTAGAACAAGAAATGTGATCGGTTTGAGAACATGTAATACACTTTTGGTTTTGGTTTCGAGATTGTAACCCTTCACTAAGTATTTCTATTTAAACGTTGTTTCTTTATTGTTTATTTGATTATCATTGCCTCGGGTAACCGAGATGGTAATATCTTTATACCTGAGTGGTCCTGGTAAGGCACTTGGAATATGGGGGTGTTACAAATGGTATCAGAGCGACGATCCTGAAACCTGTAACCAATGAACCTAATGAACATAGGGAGTCAATTAAAATGAACCCGGGGTAAAGGTTGTAGGAGCTAATGCAAAGGCTTGGGAGACGTCCTGAAGTCGCGAACTCGCCCAACAATTTTGAACCGGTCACATGGGGGGTGTATGTCAAGGTCGTATGTGTTGTTTGGTTAACTTGTGTGTGAATGTGATGAAGTGTGTGTAACCGTTGGGTGTTTGCGGTAGGAAGTTGAGAATGTGAAAGAAAGGTTGATGATATATGTAGAATTGATGTTGGAATGAAAACATGTTGGGTGTTTACAATGTGGCATTTAATAACATGATATAATGATTTCGTAGATCGTATGAAAAGATGCGTAGCATTATATGCTTAGTTATGATATAATGTTGGATTTATAAAGTTTTTAGCATGTTAGCATATGATATATCATCGGTTAGCGTTTCTGAGTTAGCATGACTCGATCGAGTGGGACTGACTCGATCGGGTGGGTTTTTGACGATTTTGAGTCCAGAATCGTGTTTTTGGGCACTCGATCGAGTACCTCGGGCACTCGATCGAGTATGTTGGGCACTCGATCGAGTAGCCTGTTACTCGATCGAGTATATTTGGGAACTCGATCGAGTAGGGTCTGGGCAGCTTGTTTTCGTGTTTTGAGGTTTTAGTGCATATGTTTATATCCACCCCTTTTCTGATATAGTTTCAAGATGCCGCCCAAGAAGACTGCTTTGTATGCGAGAGCCGAGCTTATGAACATAGATGACATCGTTAAGATGTTGGAGCATCAGGATGCTCTTACTGAGGCTTTAAAGACTGTGGGGAAGGATAAGGATAAGGATAAGGAGAAAGAGGTTGATCACTCTAAAATCAGCCTCTATATAGCGAGGTTTAACCCGAAAGAGTACAAGGGGGTTGGGGAGCCGAACCTTCTTGATAGCTGGCTTAGAGAGATGGAGAACATATTAGATTT
The DNA here is from genome assembly GCF_048544455.1 of Silene latifolia. Classification (NCBI taxonomy): domain Eukaryota; kingdom Viridiplantae; phylum Streptophyta; class Magnoliopsida; order Caryophyllales; family Caryophyllaceae; genus Silene; species Silene latifolia. The sequence continues at coordinate 453,919,377 of NC_133538.1, forward strand.
GGTTCACCGTCCCGATGAGATGAGAGTGGAACAGTGCATTCTATCCGAGGGAGGCAGTGGTAAGTGGTGGGATACAGTGAAAGTGAGTGTTAAGGAGTTGTATGTGAACCAAGGTTTACCTACTATACCTTGGGAAGAGTTTCGTAGAGCTATGAGAAAAGAGTTTGTACTGGAGCATGTGAGAGTAAGTTGAGGAAGAGTTTGACGTTTAAGATGACCGCCGAGATGTCTGTGGCCGAGTACTACAGAAGTTCAATGACAAGTCTAGGTATCTTTGAGGATATGGGTTTGAGTGAGGAGAATCTGGCGCCGAGGTTTGAGAGGGGGTTGACCCCTAAGATTATGGATAAGTTACCCGTGGGAGTCCTTACCGATGTTAAGGAAGCTTATGAGAGGGTCGGGAGAGCTAAGAGGTTGGTGGAGATGGCTCGGAGAGGTCGGTGGTGAGAAAAGGAAGTCCGAGAGCGAGGGTGGTGGCCAATATAATCACAAGAAAGGCAACCACAATCGATCTAAAGGGTTTTCTTCCGGGTCGTGGTTCAAGATCTTTGGGGCTTCCTTTGGGCGTGGCCGTGGAAGTGTTAGTGGTAGTTGGGGAGTGAACTGCTATAGCTGTGGTGGTGTAGGCCACAAGAGACATGAGTGCACAAGTGCGCGGAACTTTCCGGAGACCTGCGAGCTATGCAAGCAATAGGCCTGCTAGGTCATGGACAAACCGGGGAAGTTAGAGTTACCAGAGTGGAGGCAACCGCAACGGCGGTAATTCTTATCAGAAACCACCAATGAACAACAACAACAACCAAGGGTCGGGTGCTAAGACGACCACATCACCAAGATCTTGTCCGGGAGGTGGACAAGACCATGGAAAGTTATTCATGATGGAGAAGAAAGCAACTGAGGAGGATGCACACGTTATCACCGGTACTTTTCTTGTTAATGGTATTCATACCTTTGTTTTGTTTGATTTGGGGGCCTCTCAGTCGTTTGTATCTTCGAGTCATGTTAAACGGTTGGGTTTAAGGGTGTATGAGTCCACGGTGAGAAAGTTTTTATACCTTCGGGTGAGTCCGTATCTTGTGGGAGGTTATATAGGGATGTACCTATGATAGTTGGGCAAGTTGATTTCCCCTAGACTTGCTAGAGTTTCCTTTGACGGTTTTGAGATGATAGTTGGGATGGATTGGGTCGGGAAAGTATAAAGCTAAGATAGACTGTCATCAAAAGAAAGTGTCTTTAAGAGGTCATAAGGGCGTCAGTGTGTCTTATCGTTGGTTTCTAGTCAAACCCAAAGTTAAGTTGATTGCAGCTGTTACTTTGAAGTCATATCTGAGGAAGGGATGTCCTTTGATATTGTGCCATATGAGAGATGACCGGATAGAGGGTCCGACATTTGATCAGATACCAGTGGTGGGAGAGTTTGAGGATGTGTTTCCATAGGAAATTCCGGTTGCACGGAAGAGAGATAGATTTCACGAGAGTTGAAACCAGTGCAGGGGCCAATCTCTAAGGCACCATACCGTATGGGTCCTAAGGAGATGGAGGAGCTTAGGAAACAGTTGGATGATCTGATAGAGAAGGGATACATTAGACCTAGTTTATCGCCGTGGGGAGCACCAGTTCTTTTTGTGAAGAAGAAAGATGGGAGTCTGAGGTTGTGTATAGACTATAGAGAGTTGAACCGAGTGACGGTGAAGAATAAGTATCCTTTGCCAAGGATAGATGACTTGTTTGATCAGTTAAGTGGTGCATCAGTCTTTTCTAAGATTGATTTGAGGTCGGGGTACCATCAGGTGAAGATTAGAGAGGTGGACATAACAAAGACAGCTTTCACGTCGAGGTATGGCCATTATGAGTATGTGGTGATGCCGTTTGGGTTGTCTAATGCACCGGCAGTGTTTATGGATTTGATGAATAGGATCTTTAGACAGTTTTTGGATAAGTTTGTAGTGGTGTTTATCGATGATATCTTAGTCTACTCCAAGACTAAGGAGGAGCATCTGAGGATCGTGTTACAAACTTTGAGGGAGCATGAGTTGTATGCTAAGCTATCCAAGTGTGAGTTCTGGTTAGAGAAAGTTGCTTTTCTGGGGCATGTGATCTCTAAAGATGGAGTAGGTGTGGATCCGGCAAAGATAGAAGCAGTGACAAAGTGGGAAGCACCAAAGAATGTTCTTTGAGATCGAGTTTCCGGGTTTAGCTAGGTACTACGACACGTTCGTGAAAGATTTCTCCAAGATAGCTAGACCTATGACAGCGTTGATGAGGAAAGAGAACAGGTTTCGTTGGGATGAGAGTTGTGAGACGGCGTTCCAAACATTAAAGGAGCGTTTGACCACAGCTCCTGTCTTAGCATTGCCTGAAGGGATCGAGAACTTTGAGGTTTATACAGATGCCTCAAAGAACGGGTTGGGGTGTGTGTTGATGCAGAACGGTAAAGTGATTGCCTATGCTTCTAGGTAATTGAAGCCTTATGAGGAGAACTACCCTACTCATGATCTGGAGTTGGGTGCAGTGGTGTTTGCTCTCAAGATTTGGAGACATTACCTTTATGGAGAAATCTTTAAGGTATTTTCTGATCACAAGAGTCTCAAGTATATTTTCACTCAAAAGGAGTTGAACATGAGACAGAGGAGGTGGATGGAGCTGATTGGCGATTATGACATGGAAATTATCTACCATGAAGGGAAGGCCAATGTAGTTGCTGATGCTTTGAGTAGTAAGAGTGTACATTCTCCTATGCACTCTCTATCTTTGATAAGGCTGAGAGATGAGGTAGCGAGGTTTGGGATACATATGATGCGAAAGGAGATGCCATGGGTGATATGACAAAGTGCAAACAGTTTTATGATGACATTCGAGGTAAGCAGGCATTGGATCCTAAGATAGTTGAGTGGAGAGCTGGAGTAGAGAAAGGGACAGTGTCTCGATTCTCTATTCACACAGATGGTAGTTTGAGGTTTGACGGTAGGTGGTGTGTTCCTAATGATGAGGAGTTGAAAAAGACTATCATGACAGAGGCGCATTGCACACCATATTCAGTTCATCCAGGTGGAGATAAATTGTACAAGGATTTAAAGAACACGTTTTGGTGGCCTGGGATGAAGAAAGAGACAGCTGAGTTTGTGTCCCGTTGTTTGACATGCCAGAGAGTTAAAGGGGAACAGCGATGACCACAAGGTAAGATTCAGTCTTTAACGGTACCTGAGTGGAAGTGGGAATCCATTTCCATGGATTTTATCGTGGGTTTGCCAAAGAGTCAACAAGGTAACAACATGTTTTGGGTAATAGTGGATCGACTGACCAAGTCAGCTCACTTTGTTCCAATGAAAGATACATGGACTAAAGCACAATTGGCTGTGGCCTATCGAAAGAACGTGCTTAAGTTACATGGAGTCCCTAAGGACATAGTTTCTGACAGAGATGCGAGATTTATATCAAGGTTTTGGAAAGAGTTGCAGGAATCGTTGGGAACAACTTTGAAGATTAGTAGAGCATTTCATCCTGCGACAGACGGACAGACTGAGAGAACAATCAAGACTCTTGAGGATATTTTGCGAGCTTGTGTGATGGATTTTGGTGGTAGCTGGGAACAGAGGTTGGACTTGATAGAATTTTCTTACAATAACAGCTATCACACTAGTATTGGTATGGCACCGTTTGAGGCTTTGTATGGGAGGAGATGTAGGAGTCCAATTTGTTGGGACGATAGTGCTGAGGCTGTGGTTTTAGGACTAGAGATGGTGCATGAGATGGTGGAACAGGTTAAGATGATCAGGGAACGGATGAGAGCAGCTCAGGATAGGCAAAAGAGTTATGCCGATCTACATCGCCGGGACATAGAGTTTCAAGTTGGGGACAAGGTTCTTTTGAAAGTGTCTCCTATACGTGGGGTTATGAGATTTGGGAAGAAAGGCAAGTTAAGTCAGAAGTTTATCGGGCCTTATGAGATCTTAGAGTGAGTTGGGGAAGTTGCATATCGTCTGGCTTTACTAGCGGCGTTAGAGAGAGTGCATAATGTGTTTCATGTATCGCAGCTGCGGAAATATGTGAGTGGTCCATCACATGTGTTAGAGGCAGAGAACTTAGAGCTCGATGAGTCCTTATCATATCTTGAGGTGCCTAAGCAGGTTCTTGACCGAAAGGTTAGGAAGACTAGGAGTGGTGAGACAGTTTTGCTTAAGATCCTTTGGTCTAACCACGAGACTGAGGAAGCTACATGGGAGCCAGAGGAAGCCATGAAAGAGCGATACCCTTTTCTGTTTGATCAGGTATGTATGGTTACGGGGACGTAACCTTGTTTCTTTTAGGGGGGTAGGAGATGATCGCGACGAGTTTTTAAGAGTTTTATACCCTTTTTGTATGTTGTGTCGGTATGTGTGTCGGGATGAGTTGGGTTAGTAACATGTTTTACGTTGAGTTTTGTTTTGGTTGTAGAGTTGGAAGTGTTGAGGGAGTACCTTTGTTTAGTAGTGGTTTGAACTTCGGGGACGAAGTTCTTTTTAAGGAGGGAAGACTGTAATACTCCGTATTTATGAGTCTTCGGGTACTCTATCGAGTAGGCCTTACTCTGTCGAGTAAGGGTGAGTTGCATTTTAGAAAAGTTTCTGACCTGTTGGGTACTCGATCGAGTAACTAGGATACTCGATCGAGTAAGGGGGTACTCTATCGAGTACCTTGGGTACTCGATCGAGTAGCCGGTTTGCGGGGAGTTTTTCTCGGGTTTTGTTAATTATGCGATTAAGATATATAACCTTCGTCGTCATTATTCTAAACACTTTTGCAAAACCTAATTTACTGTTAAAGAGATAAAGCAAGTACGTTCTTAATCCTAATCGCATCGTTAGCAAATCCCGGAGTTTGGAAGGTCGGTTTTCATCGTTGGTTATACCGTTGAGATCCTTGCGTCGAGGGTAAGATCTATGTACCCTTTTTTTTGTCTTTCCTTTGTTTTGGTTAAACCCTAATATAGGGATTTTGGGTTTTTGGAGTAGTATGTGATTTGGTAGCATTTGTATGTTGTATGATAGGAGGAGGTTTCGTAGAGGAAGCTTTTTGATACAGCTGTAGAGACCGTCTGATAGTGTGCTTTCCAGGTAGGATTTCCTACTCAGTATTAGTCCCATAATGGGATGATTGTTGATGTGTTGAGATTGATTGTTTGCTATAGTAATTGTATTGTGACGGCTGTGATTGTGATTGTGATTGGTTGTCTATGTTTCTCGAGGCGTGCCCTCGGCTGAGTGGGGTCACTTGCGGGAGTGGCTTCACGCCCTAGTTTCTCCTTCTGTGGAACCCGCCACAGAAGGGATGTGCACATTAATGAACAGGGTTATCGCTCATTATGAGGAGCGGGGATTTGGTGGGTACGGTTGCGGTCCCCCATCGGGGACCGGTCCAAAGGGACGATCGGTGATTGAGATTGTTGGAATTGGTGTGATTGTGTGTGTGACGCTTAAGTCATCTGTTTATCTTATTGTTGATATATATATATATATATATATATATATATATATATATATATATATATATATATATATATATATATATATATATATATATATGAGTTGTGTGATTAGTCTTGACCCATTTGTTGTTTTGTAAAACTGTGGTGATCCATTCGGGGATGGTGAGCAGATATTGAGCAGGTATGAGATGAGTACTGGGATAGCTGGGATTACCACGATATGATGATAGAAGTCTTCCAACGTAGCTTAGTAGTTTCTTTACATTTCAGTTAGAACAAGAAATGATCGGTTTGAGAACATGTAATACACTTTTGGTTTTGGTTTCGAGATTGTAACCCTTCACTAAGTATTTCTATTTAAACGTTGTTTCTTTATTGTTTATTTGATTATCATTGCCTCGGGTAACCGAGATGGTAATATCTTCATACCTGAGTGGTCCTGGTAAGGCACTTGGAGTATGGGGGTGTTACACAAACAACAATAAGCTTTTAAAAAATGGATATAATAACAAAAAAAGGCAAGGAAAAACATATAATGGTTACCCAATCCGTAAGTCATGATCGTGCAAAAAACAGTAATCAAGTACATTCTTCCTCAGCCTTAAAATAGGAGCAAAAAGCTCCTTGTACTCACACAAAAACGCAGACACTACAACTGCATCAGGATCAGGTGATTCGCAATCTAAATCACACCCTATACCACAATTCCCAAAAAACGTATGCTCAAGCATAACGTCTGAATGCAGTAGATAAGTATTTATGACAGATCTATCTTGGATTCTATCACCAACAAGAGCCTCGCTGACAACTTTGTTAACAACGCCAGCCACATTACTCAAGTCCACAGCTTCACACTCAACATCAATATTCTCAATGCTGACATTATTTGGCCCCTCCTCATTCGGTTTCTCAACCGCTACATCAAGGATCTTATTTTTACCTTTCTCCTGAGAATAAACCACCTTATATTTTTCTGGATCGAACGCTACACCCCCATTTCTTTCATCTTTCCCCTTTTCATGCTCAATGCAAAAACTTTCGTACAATGGCAGTCTACTTCCCGCCTGTTTCATTTCCTCAGCTTTTTCGCAAATAAAATTGAAATCTTTAGTGAACAAAGAATTGTCGTTAATAATAAAAGCATGAGTCAAAGAAACTAAAGTGGCTATCGAAGAATCTTCAACTGAAGAAGAACCACACTCCTTTCCCATCACTTCCTTCCGTTGCGTGTACAAATGGAGAAATATCTCAACATCCTTCTTCATCATCAAAAAATGTGCTTGGGAAACCTAAGAAAAACAAAAAGAATGAAAAATTAATTATACTAAGTCTTTACAATAATTGTTATACTCATTGAAAACAATAACTGCTATAAAGTTTTAAAATAACCACACTACATCTTTACAATAACTACAAATCAGTTTTATTATTAGTTATAGAAAATAACAAAGTCATAAATTACACAAGAATGATTGGAACTTACATCAGCAACCTTTTCTCAAATAACATCATCAGTATCAAAACAGTCAGGCAGTTCCAGATACTTTTTTCCAGGTTCAGGTTTATCAACAACAAGTGTACATACCTCAGCAACCTGTGCTTCTCTTAAGCGTTTGCAGACAGGGTAGACACCGTTGATATATTCCCCATTCCCTAACGAACCAGAATTGAGCTCTAAGGTGCCCCTTCTAATAAAAGATTTCTCATCCTAATGCTTGACAAAAGGAGTCTCAGAAGATAATGTATCTTCCTTAAAACGCATATGATGAAAGTATGCCACCATAATAACAAGTATGCAACCACGCAAAGTAGACAACCCAGTTCTACACCGCTCAACACCCTCGACTAATTTATCAAACACATACCCACACCAATCCAAATGGTGGATACTTGAAACATCTTGCACCGCTTTAAGAATTGAAAAGTCGATTGCATAATTTGAAGGGGGAGCAAGGACAATGGACATAGAATAAAGGACAAACAACTTACGAAATTCATCTCCCCCATCATCTCCCATACCAGTAATTGCATTATAAACAGCAAGGATAGTAACATAATTTGTCCCTTCTACATAAAACTTCTTCCGGAACTCGGCTTTCAACGTCTCTTGTGAAGACAAGAAACTATGTCCAGTGTAAACAACCTCAACCTTATCACCACCGTTTGGCAATCCAAAAACATCATACACATCATTTTTTTAACAGAAAAAACTTGATATCTTTTGCTTGAAAAATATGAGCAGTTGCATTAAAGTATTTTATATACAATGGTATAACACCCAATGGCAAACTGTTTACTTTAAAATCAAGCAAAGCACCAAATCCGATCTCAATGACAGCCTTTCGCTGATTTGGACCAAGTTGTTTTACCAGGTTAACCAAACCATTAGGACGACAACTCACTTTAACGTTTTCAACGCTGAAATAAAAAATCAAGCAAAAAATAAAGAGTGACACATCAAAACAAGGAGAATAAACAAAAACTCAAAACAGGGGGGAGGAATATATACTCACATGTTCACTCTTGGAGTTCTAGGAACCTCATTGAGCTTCTTTTTTGAAAAATTTAATTTTGAGCATTTCAAATCAGCACTATTACCAACTTTAGACCCCATGTTACGTTTAGGACCCATTTGTTTTTATCACTGAGCAACAGAATACAAAATTATCAGAATAAACAAATTTATGACAACAACTAATACAATAACTGAGTTTTTATAATACAATAACTAGGATAAAGTAATACAATAACCGACATATAACGTTACAACAGCTGCATTTGTAAGAATATACAATAACAAAGTTTTCATATTAAAATAACTGGACTTGACTAAAAGCTGACTTTAAAACACTAACCAAAGACAATAACTAAATAATATAGAATAACTAAATTACTATATTACAATAACTACATCAATATATTACAATAACTACATCAATATATTACAATAACAAAAATAACTTCAAAACAAACACATTATGTTCATTAGAATGCATACGAATTTGCCAGAAAAGAAGAACATCAACATCAGATACAAAAATGAAAAAAAAAATGAAATTACGAAACCCTAGAATTATACGAAGACAATATGAAATGTAATTTAACAACAAAAACACAATAAATTAAACTACATAGTGAAAATGACTGAATAAATTGAAGAATAAACACAGAAAAACAATAAATTCAAGCAATTGAACAAATAAAAGGAAAAAATAGCAAGAAATTCAAGAAACTGAAGACAATTATTACATGATGAGACGAAATTGCAGATGAAGTAGAGTTAGTGCGCACGAAAATTGAAGAACGACGAACAACGAAGTAGAAGAAATTGAAGAAATGAAGAACGAGCAGCGAAGTTGAACTGATGATCGCAGTAGAGAAGGAGAATGATAAAGAGAAACTGTGAAGAGAGAGGAAATGACGGGAGAAAAAATGAGAAACCGCCTAAAGGTTTAACTTACATGTGTTATATACAAAATGTAAGATTAAATCTCAGCCATTCATTTTAGTTTAGATGAGTGGTTCAGATTTAGAGGGGTAACTCACACAATATGACCCAACTCATATGATATGATTATATATATATATATATATATATATATATATATATATATATATATATATATATATGTATATATATATATATATGTATATATATATATATATATGTGTATATATATATATATATATAGGGTTAAGATCCCATGAGAACCATGAGAACCCAAGTTCAGTGGACTAGATTTATACGCGCCTTGCCTCTCAATACAATAACCACTTACAAAATACCCTCTCTTTTTACATAATCCCCTTCCCCTACCCCTGTTTCTTCACTCTTACTCATCATAAGAATAATATGCGATTTCCTATAGAAAAATTGTTGAGAAAATGGATAGTTAATCGTCACAACAAAAGATCATCAAATTAATTGGAAGGAAACCATCATTTACAAGGAAACAAGCAATTCAACTATACAATCGGTAAAAATAAATACAAACCTTACTTCATCTACGAATTTTCATTTATTAGTTGTATAGATTAATTTCACTTCACGTGTTTCGAATTTGGAATGTACCTAATCTGCTTTGTATCGTACTTGAAGTTGTTATTTGATGTTCACAGGGTTATTTAACATTGTATGATTTATTTTCTCAAGTGATTTTGACAAATTATTAGACGTTAATTTGACAATGGATACGAAATAATCGGGTCGTATATACCGTAGGCACATAGCATAACTACCATAGGTTCTAAAATAAAGTACCATCATTTCATAAAAACTTTTGATAGACTGTAATTGTTGGTATTCTATGGTCTACAACCCATGGTAGAGCTTGCTGAAACAAGTAATTCATTATGTACCTAAGGTTTTTCAATGTTGTATGATTTATTTTCTCGTGTAGTTTTGACTAATTATATATTGAAGGATGTTTTAGTGATAGGTATTGAATTATAGGTCATAATAATACCAAAAGTGCGGAACACATGTGTCATAGGTTCAGAACACATGTACCATAGGTTCACAAAACATGTACTGTAGGTTCAAAATGACATTTGATAGATTGTAACAATGGTTATTTCATGCTTTAAGATTCATGACGTACACATAACTATTTTCTGTTGTACTTTAAGTAGTTATAGAATGTAGCGATCGATGGTTGTTTAACATTTTATATTTTATTTTCTGATGTGATTTGATAAAATATTAGGAGTTGTTTATGACTTTATGATAAAATGATGAATAAAAAATCATATATAGTAAAGGTTCAGAATACATGTGTTGTAAGTTCAGAAAACTTGTACCATACATTCACATGACATTTATGTTATGAATATGTTCAGCTTTGACCTTTAAACTATATGAGCTAAATTTTATATAAAAATTTAGATATACCATCAACATGAATAAAAAATGAATATGCAATCAGATCAAAACAATAAAATTTTGAATAAAAGTAGGTACAAAACTTCAAAATCGATACACCTGAAAAAGAAAAGATTCAACCAAACAAACAACAATGTAATTAAACAATAACGACCATAAAATCAAAGCAAACTCTAAAATTGATCTATTAATAAAAAAAGGAAAAGATTCATCTCAAAAAAGTAAAAAATAAATAGGAACGTCAAAATAAAGAAACGAAATCAGAGACATTTGTACAGTATAATTTGAGAAAATCAAGAGCACATTCTGCGTGGACATGAGATTAGATCAAAGAGTAGAGTACAATGGAATTCCTAAACAAAAAAGAGGTAAAAATAAGTGAAGATGATGGATACTCAACGTAGAAAGAAAGGGAAGTAAGAGATTATAAGTGAAAGGACAAGCGTACCCTTACTAAATAATATATGAGACACGCGTCTCTCATCAGCCATTGGATCAACAAATTCAACGGATCAGATGAGTTCTCATGGTTCTCACCTAAATAGTGGTTCTCATATGATCTTAAACCTATATATATATATATATATATATATATATATATATATATATATATATATATATATATATATATATATATATAGATCAGAAAGAGAGTCCATTTCCTTACATGAGTCCATAAGTCCTAATCTTATCCCTTAGATTGTAATAAGATCAAGGGTTAAGATTAAATCTAAAAATAAAGAGGCTATATAAAACACACCAAACCCTAATTTCTATTCATTTCACTGCCTCTCACTTCTCTCTCTTCCTCCTTTTTTCTCTCTCCGCCTCTCTCATGCCTCACTCACCAACCAACCCTAAACACTACCCAACCACCACCACAACACCTCCGTCCTCCGTTTCCGCCGACAATAACAGCCACCACAACACCCCCGTCCTCCGTTTCCTCAGAACTACAACCACCCTGCTCTCCCTTTGCCGCCTCGCTCCTGTCCACCGCATCCGGGTCGCGCAGCCTCTTCTTTTTTTTTCCACGGCTGGTATTGGTGGTGATGTCGTGGGGGATGTGGGTCAGGTCGCCGCCTTGTTGTCTTTTTTTTTTTCCAGATCTGCTGGTTGTGGTTTAATGGTGTCGTAGTGGGCGGTGGTTAATGGTGGTGGCCGTGGATGTGAGTTAGGTGGTGGTCGATTTATTTTTTTCAGTTTTTTTTCAAACTCTTTTTTGTAGTCTCCTCTTCTTCTAACCCTTTTGTTGTTATTGGATGCTTGTCATGGTGGTGGTAGTTGTGTTGTAACGTGTGGCGTTCAACCGCACTCTCCCTTCTTCTTTCTCTTTTTTTTTTTTATTGTTTTTCAGATCTGAGTTAAGGATGTGGTGGTAGTGATGTCGTGGTTGTTGTTGTTGGTGGTGTATTTGTGGGGACGGGAATGGTGGTGATGTCATGTCCTTTTTTTTCCTCTCAAATTGGTGGCCCGGCGTGGTGATGGCTGGTGGTCAGACACGGTGGTGGTGGTGGTGTCGTGGTAATGGGTCGGGTGGTTGGATGAGGTGAGGGTGGTGGTTGTGTGTGGTTATTACTATAAAGTTTCACCGGCATGGATTAAGGTTACGCATATATGGACTAAAGTTACGCTTATATGGACAAAAGTTACGCTCTGATATGGACTAACTATACTCGCCAAGGACTTAAATTACATAAATTAAAATTAGTATAAAGTTACCCTCCAAAAAAAATAAACTTTCAAAAATTATGACTAAAGTTACAATCGTAAAACATTAAAGTTACGTTATAAAATTACAATATTTACATAAAATTTATAAATCAATAAAATTTTAAAAATTCAAATTTTTATATTAAAAATTGTCGGAAAAATTAAAGTTTCAATTTCTATTATTAAAGTTTCATCCGTAAAACATTAAAGTTACATTTATAAATCAGTAAAAATAAATAAATTCAAATTTTTATATTAGAAATTGTCCAAAAAATTAAAATTTCAATTTTTACCATTAAAGTTTTACTCATAAAACATTAATGTTACATTTTTAGCATTAAAGTTACACTCGTAAAACACTAAAATTACACTCAAAAATCAATTTTATATATTTAAAATAAAATTTTATAACATAGTTAAATTTTTTATTTATAAAATTACCTTAAATATTAAAGTTATAATTGTAAAGAATTATAGTTATACTCATAAATTAAAGTTACATTTATAAAACACTAAAGTTTTCAGCTTAAAATTTTAAAATCTCAACCCTCCATCTTAAAAGATCAATGGCTAGGATTAGGACTTAGTGGACTCACCATTTTAGGTGGACTCACCATTTTAGGTGGACTCATTAGAACTTGCCTCTATATATATATATATATATATATATATATATATATATATATATATATATATATATATATATATATATATATATATATATATATATATATATATATATATATATACAACTACTCTCCTATAGGACCGTCTTATAGTATAAGACGGGCCCAAATAGGAGGTATGAGTCCAATAGAGAGGTTTTAGGAAATCTGGCCTATTTAAAAAAAAAAAAATCTGACGGAGGAGTCTATGCAGTAGTAGAAGTAAAACAATTATCTTCCCCACTTTTCAAGCAATAATCGTGGGCGATGGGAAACAGTTTTCTTCCAAAAAAAAAAGTCAAGAAATGAATTATTCAACAAGCAAATTTATAGATCATAAATCTCTAAAACGAAGAGTATACATGTGTGTATATAAACTATCGGGATGGACGAGAAGATTTGTGCGGTTGAGGAACAACAAATTATAAATTTTAAGCAATCAATGGTCATGAAGGATGATGGAAGCGAATATGAAGTTGATGCATGCGGCTCTCAAACAAGATTGTATGTATACAATCATCTTTTTTACCCATGTTGTTTTATTGGTTATTGATTGATAATATAGAATGAAAACAACTTTGTTTATTTTGGAAACTTAACTTTTAATCTATCCTCCAATTTGTGGGTTGAATACAGAAAAATTGAAGTTGAGAACTTGTCAATTTGTTTATTTTAACTTTTACCTGTGATATCTTGAAACTTGTTTATGTTGAAAAATTACCAAGATACTTATTCTTTGTATTTTCTAGTTTTAGGGGAGAAGGTAACGTTTTAGATGTGAAACTGAACATCATACATGAAATTAATTTTCCAGATGGTGAAATAAATTAAGGGTAAAAACTTCAACTTTTATGTACAAAACTGGCCTTTTTACTTTTTAACGTCTAAGCCAATTTACATGTTATAATACTTTTAATTATATGGTGAATACAGATCAATTATAGTTGAGAGCATTCTCATATTTTATTTCTTGAGAGCTAGAAACCTACTGTTTTATATTTAAAACATGGTAATGAACTTAAATTTTGTATTTTCTAGTTTTATGTGATAAAGGAACATTTTAGGTACAAAACTCAACGTTTTATGTTAAGTCAATTTAACGGTTAGAGAAACAATTTTAGTGTGAAAACTTAAGCTTTTACTTTCGAAACTTAATATTGTAGTTATCTTCTTAATTAAGTAATTAATTCCTAACACAACTAAGAATTTGTTTGTTATTTTATGTAGAAAACCAATCTTTTTAAGTTCTAATATTTTAGCCAATTTACATGATACTCTTAATTATATGGTGAAAACAGAACAATTAAAGTTGAGAAAGGTACATTCCTTTCAGAGAAACAATTTAACAGTGAGTGAAACAATTTTAGTGTGAAAACTTAACCTTTTACTTTCGAAACTTAATGTTGTAGTTATCTTCTTCATTTAATGATAGCCTCCTAACATAGTTAGGTATGTGCAGGTTTTTATGTACAAAACTGATATTTTAAAGTTCTTAATTGAACGATATATTATGTCATTTTTCATAGTTTAGAGAATATTTTTACATTGAAAACTTAAACTTATATTTTAAAAACTTAACGTCATAGTTATTTTCTAAGTGTAAGATTTGCGGGCGAACAGTTACCTTCCTCACTTTTTGTACAAGAGGACTGTGGCCCAAGTGGTTCTTCGGTGGGGCCTCCAGCGCGATACTGTTGTCATACCAAAGACATCCAAGATAGAAACATTGAAGGAGAACATCGGAGTTTTTGACTTTGAACTGGAAAAGAAAGACGTCGAACTGATTAAGAGCATCGATCACAAGTATAGGACCAATCAACCAGCCGTGTTTTGGGGACTAGATTTATATGCTTGAATGTCAACTCCTACCGGCTTGTTATTCAACTGCCAAAAAATATTTATATGCTTGAATGTCAACTCCTAGCATATTCATGGAGCTTTAAGAACTTTGGAACATTGACAACTAAGTTATGGAGTGTCTGGCTTGCTTATTTTTGCTTTTGCTTTGTGCTTCTTCAAGTGACCTGGAGCGCTTTTGCATTCTCTTTGAACGATCTGTACTATGGACTTTCATCTAAGGCTAGGCAACGTACGACATGATCAATAACTGCCCCCAAATAACCTAACCTGAAATTTAAATTAGACTTGAAAAGAACAGCCCAAGGTAGACTTAAAACTTAATTGCTGATCAATAACGTGACTGAAAAATGAGAGTACCATAATTTGAAAATACGACATTGGCTGGAAAATGGCCCCGTCCATAGCAAATGATACACGACCCAAACATGACCCAGATACAACCTAATTGTTGGGGTTGGTGTCCTTAACAGTTAGTGCAAGGACTTATAAACCTCTAAAAGGATCAAAGGGCATACTTTTGGTATTATTATCAGTTGATCCACGTTTATCAATAACGGTTGGCTTGCTAGATAAGTTTGACGTTATTGTCATACAGATGGCGGTGATCAACTGGTCCCTAAAAGTCACACCTATAGGATACGTTTGAGAGACGTGACAGTATGAAAATACAGTCATGTAGATGCCAATTTTGACTAACCAGTTAGTCTGAGTTATTTGACTAATATTTAGTCAAAAATGTGATGTTGAGATATTTTATTTAATACGGATTAAATAATAATGGCTAAGGCGAATTAAGCAGTTAATTCGTAAATTGAATATAAGCGTCTTATATTTAATTAAATGTATATTGAATATAATTATACAATATCGTCTTTGTCGGACATGTATTAATATTTCAACTAACCCGTATTATTAGTTGATGTTTTAATAGCCGATAACCGATGACGATTTATAATAAAAACCGCGTCATATACATTTTAGCGAATGGGGTCGGTTCAATCGGATCACGAGTTAAATGAGGAGAAAGTGGAAAGCCCACTCCCTCCCCTCATGACCCGCGGACCGAGGCAACAAAAGGAGAGGCTCCCTCTCCTTTTGACCGAGGGATTTTCATTTACAGAAAAACTAGGGTTTTGGAGATTAAGTTTTCTCTGAAACCGAGATCTCACATCTCGAAAAAAACTCACATCAAGTTCTCCCAATATTGCAAGGCAATCGGAGAACACGTTCTAGCACAAGGGCATTTCTCGGACAAATCTTGGGTGCAACAATTAGGAGGGAATCTCGTTTGATTTCTGTTCTTTACGCCGTGCATCAAAGGACCCGAGGTTGATTCCTTATCTTTATCGTTTCATTGTTGTATTTCGTTTATGACCATATTTCACATGTTAAATTTACGTTATAGTCCTAAATTTAAAGGGTCTTATACGGATATTACCCTACAAGTGGTATCAGAGCGAGGCCACGTAAATTTTCATTGTGATTTTTCATAAAATCGATTTGAGACGATCTCGGATTGCCTAGAAAACCGTGAGGCAAAGCAACTTTTCTCTCGGTGAAATTTTTCTTTTTCTTTGCTTGCGTTTTTAGTGCTTTGAAAACCGTGCGCCAAACGTGTTTTGCGGTTTTTTGTTTACGTTTTCAATTTATTCTTTCACATATTGTTATTTTATACGGAGATTATAGCAATATGTCAAGTTTTGTATTTTATAGAATTGATTTTATGCGGTTTTGATCAAAATCTAAGTAGGTTTTGCATTGTCAAACTGTTTTCACGAGGGTTTGGAATTTTCAGCCATGTTTTCATTCGATCGAGCGTATTTCTACTCGATCGAGTGCTATTTCTGTCTTGTTTTTGCTCGATCGAGTCCCTGTTGTACTCGATCGACCCCTTTTCAAAACCCCTCTGCTCGATCGAGATGTCCTCGTACTCGATCGAGCAGATTTGCTGATAAAGGTACTCGATCGACCACCAGTTTAGTCGATCGAGCACTTTCTGTTTGGCAACCCTCTCGATCGACTTGCACTTCAGTCGATCGAGCCCTTTTGTTCCTCGATCGAGCACTTATGTCCCTGGATCGAGGGATTTTGTTTTGGCAGCTTTGAAAATTTATTCTTTTTGCTTTAAATTTTCTTTTGGCCTTATTATGTACTTTATACGGATATTGTACACTCGCTATGATTGTGAAACGGTTCACACACGTACCATTAAGTTATTTTAAAGCGTATTTAAAGTAACGGATCGTATTAGATTAAAATTAAATGATAGAAGCGCTTTTATCACATGAATTTTAATCATTAAAAGGTGGTTTGGATAAATTTAACATAATTACGAAATTATGTCACGAATGAATTTGTTTTTAGTTGATGCATTTAATTATCGTTTTGTTGAATGCCTTGAATGCCTTTTATTACGTATTTATTTATTTTTGCAAACGGTTGTAACTTAGTGTGGCTTTAGTAGAACGTGTTACCGTAATGATGGAACACGGTCTTGGTTGTATTTTGAGATCTCGTATCTCCATTTTATTTCTTTTAATTACAGTTTTAATTAGAATGTAAATAGGTTTATATTTGTAATTTTAAATTGTAATTTTTGAGAAGACCAAAGATGGAGACCGGATGCTCACTCCCGCTACTTGGATCAAGATGGAACATCAAGACAAGCTTCTCGGGTCCAACGGTGGATTCCAAAGTTGTTTTATGTTTTATTTTACTAGGATAGGCCACACTAGGAATTTTTATTTACGTATTGCATTCGTTTATTTATTTTATCGAAACGATAGTATGCATCATATTCCGCCTAAAAACCAAACCACCTAATTATTGCATGAAAACTGACACATATAGAGGTCACGAGTTAGTTTTCATTGACATTCTCATGTCACACGATTTTTAAGCCATCACCCAAATTAATTCATTCACGCAGATGCTAGTTATTCGTTCACTTAATATGAATTATAATTTAGTTGATGGGATCTTCCTCGTATAAACAAAAATTGAGAACGGTCTTTATAGGTCAAACTCCAATGAGTCCCTTCTTCGTCGGTAGGCATAATATGACCCCTTCTACGTCGGGTAAGTTGGAACCGATTGACCTATTTTATCTCAACACTATGGTCACTCGTACGATCCTGTGACTATGGTGGACTATAGATAGGATTTACGGAAATCTATCGACCAAGAGTTCTTACGGAAGAATTAGCTAAACAGTTGGCTTATCAATTTACTCAAATTGAATCTTGGGATCACTTGTATCATTCTTGAGGAGATCAATTATGCAAGTGCGAGAGTCTACATGTTTAAAATGAATTTTAAAATAGACTTAAATCACCTCGATGAGTTGCTTATTCGTTTTGTTTTTCTTTCTTTTCAGGTGTAGATCACGAACTTTTAAACTCGCTAATATCAAATGGTGGTTCTACCGATAACCCAATGCCAAGTGCCACATTGGACCGTGAGTCCTGGCTTCGGATCTTCATGAATCGGATGAATCGTCTACTCGATCAAGAATGATGGATCAAACTTCGCGGACCGGGAGGCGGCATTACGGAATGCTTTGCCGCTGGCGACGGACGAAGCTCAAATATCTCTTGAGCCCATCCCGGCAAACCCCAGTCCCACGGCTAGAGTGCTTGAAATCACCAAGTTTAATGATTTCTGTATGGAAGCGGGTGCGATTAAAAACGTACTCATTTTTGCAATGGAACCCAATTTGCAGAAACGCTTCATAGCCCATGGTGCAAACAAGATTTTCACCACGCTCACCAAGGAATTCTCGAAAGCACCGAGAATCGTGACCTATGAGCATACCACTCGCTTCTTTGATGTGAGACTCGAAAGGGCCAACTGTTAGCCCACACATTCTCGCATGATTGAGAATGTCGAGAAACCGAGACCTTTGATTGTAAGATCAGCGAGAACATTGTGATCGACCGCATACTTCACTCACTCCACGATGGTTATTCGCAATTTAGAGCGAATTACTATATGAATGATTTGAAGAAAACTCCCCATGAACTGCACTCCCTCCTCGTACAGACCGAGAAGGACATGAAGTTCGGTGGGAGCATGAAACAAGATGTTCTCGTTGTGACAAACAAGGGAAAGGGTAAGGGCAAAGCTCGTGCAAACCTAGCAAAGAGGTAAGGCGAAGTTCAAGAAGTCGGGTTCAGGTAAGAGTGGGCCTGGTGAGTCGAGCACCTCATCAGGCACGACAAAGAGCAAGAATGAAAACATGGAATGCCATCACTGCCACAAGACTGGGCATTGGAGACGCACATGTCCTGTTTATCATGAGGACATAAAAGCAGGTCGCGTTAAACCTGTTGGTATGTCTTCTTCTTCTACTTTTATTCATATGATTGAGATTAACCACGCAAGTTACGGAACTTGGGTACTTGATACTGGTTGTGGTTCTCATCTGTGTAATCATGTGCAGGGCCTCCGAAATCTCGAGCCTCTCGTAAAGGGTGAGGTTGACCTGCGTGTCGGGAATGGAGCAAGAGTGGCTGCCGTCTCGAGGGGAACATATGTGATCCAGCTTCCTAGCGGATTTGAGTTATCATTATATGATTGCTATTATGTACCCAGTCTTTCGAAAAACATTATTTCATTTTCTGCACTTGACAAACTTGGTTTTTCATTTGTAATAGAGAATAATACTTGCATTTTCTCTTTACACGATATGATTTATGGCAAGGCAGTCTCCATGAACGGAATTTATGTTTTAAATCAGACCACCGAAATATTACACGTAATGAATAAAAAGGTAAAGGTTGGTGACAAAGATCAAACGTATCTATGGCACTGCCGTATGGGACACATTAATGAGAAACGCGTAAAACAGCTCATCAAAAATGGAGCTATCTCGGCCTTTGATTTTCAATCATTTGGCACGTGTGAATCATGTCTCATCGGTAAGATGACTCGGATTTCCTTCAAAGGTGTTGGAATGCGCGCTGCTGACCTATTAGGACTCATACACACGGATGTATGTGGTCCTATGTCAATTACCGCACGAGAAGGCTATAGGTATTTCATCACTTTCACGGACGATTTAAGTAGATATGGCTATGTCTACTTAATGAAGCACAAAAGTGAATCCTTTGAGAAATTCAAGGAATACCAGAATAGGGTACAAAACCTATTAGGTAGGAAGATTAAAACACTGCGTTCGGATCGTGGTGGCGAGTATCTTTCTCACGAGTTTGATCAACACCTAAAGGACTGTGGGATTGCCCTACAGTTAACTCCACCTGGAACACCTCAGTTGAATGGTGTGTCCGAACGGAGAAATCGAACACTACTTGATATGGTTCGATCCATGATGAGTCACACCGTCTTGCTCGACTCGTTATGGGGTTATGCTCTTATGTCAGCCGCTCTAATACTTAACCGAAGTCCGTCTAAAGCTGTTGACAAGACTCCATATGAACTATGGAAGGGAACGGTCCCTAACTTGTCCTTTATACGGGTTTGGGGCTGCGAGGCTTATGTCAAGTGGAGACCGAAGATAAGCTCGGCCCCGCGATCGGTCAAGACATACTTTATAGGTTATCCTAAAGGAACACTTGGTCATTACTTCTATTCGCCAACCGAACAACGTGTATTTGTTGCGGCCAAAGGCGACATTCTTAGAGAAGGAATTTCTCGAGAATGCAAAGAGTGATAGAACCTTCGACCTGTCGGAGATTCCAAAACCAAACACCGAGCAACCATTGGAGGAACCTGTTCCTTCAATCCCTACCCGCGGTGAATATTCCCGAGGAACCTAGGAGGTCGGGAAGAGTCTCTATTCCTCCGCATGATACATTGGTATGGTCGAGGAACATGACATAGATGACGTTCTACTCTTAACGAGTAGTGAACCCGCAACCTATAAAGGTGCCATGACTAGTTCTGACTCAAAGCTATGGCTTGAGGCCATGCAATCCGAGATGGATTCTATGTATGAGAACAACGTATGGGATATTGTTGACTTACCTGCTAAGGTTCGTCCCCTTCAATGCAAATGGCTTTACAAGATAAAGCATTCTGTGGAAGGTCAACAAGATATCTATAAAGCACGACTAGTTGCTAAAGGTTTCACCCAAGTGCCAGGTTTGCACTACGATGAAATTTTTGCACCCGTAGTCATGCTGCGTTCCATTCGGATTATCTTAGCGATCGCCGCGTTTCATGACTATGAAATTTGGCAAATGGATGTGAAAACCGCGTTCTTAAACGGCTTTTTGGAGGAAGAGTTGTACATGGTACAACCCGAAGGTTTCATCGATCCACAACATCCTAAGAAAGTATGCAAACTTAAGCGTTCCATTTATGGACTTAAGCAAGCATCTCGGAGTTGGAATCATCGCTTCGACCAAGTGATTAAAGAAAATGGATTTACTCGATCGGTCGAGGAACCATGTTTATATATCAAGTCGAGTGGGAGCAAGATTGTTTTCCTAATATTGTATGTTGACGACATACTCCCGATTGGGAATGACATACCTCTCTTAACTTCGGTGAAAGTATGGTTGAAAAACCATTTCCAGATGAAAGATCCGGGAGAGGCACAAAGAATTCTAGGCATCCGTATCTATCGAGATAGATCACGACGGATGTTATCTCTCGATCGAAGTCTTACATAGACAAAGTCCTAGAGAGATTCAAAGATGACTAACTCCAAGAAGGGTTTTCTTCCTATGGCTCCAGGGGTGCATTTGAGCAAATCTCGGGCACCGAGACACCGAAGAGAAAGAGCACGTGACACGGATTCCTTATGCTTCGGCTATAGGATCAATCATGTATGCCATGATATGCACACGTCCGGACGTGGCATATGCATTGAGTATGACAAGTCGATTCCAACAAAGATCCAGGTGAACCACATTGGGTCGGTCAAAGAACATTCTTAAGTACCTACGGAGGACTAAAGATTGGGCATTGACTTATGGAGGCGAACAAAAGCTATGCGCAACCTATTTCTGCAGATGCTAGCTTCCAAACGGATCGAGATGACTCGAAATCTCGATCCGGATTCGTTTTTACTCTTAATGGCGCTGCATCACCGAAGAGTTCGAAACAAATCTGTTATAAAGAGATTCTACGACCGAGTCCGAGTACTATGCCGCGTCTGAAGCTACAAAGGAAGCGATATGGATGCGTCAATTCTTACATGGACTATCTGTAGTGCCTAGTTCGAATGACCCGATCACCATCTATTGCGACAATAGTGGTGCCATCTTCCAAGCTAAGGAGCCAAAGTCTAGCAACAAGTCTAGACATGTACAACGGAAAGCTCATCTAATCCGGGATTACGTGGAGCAAAAGGAAGTAGTGATAGAAAAGATTGCTACAGATGATAACATAGCAGATCCTCTCACTAAAGCATTACGACAAGATAAGCATGAAGGGCATGTTAATTCCATGGGAATTAAACGTGTTCCTAAGTTGTAGTACTCTTTTATGGATTAGATTCATTCCCTTTTTGTACTCTATACGACATCATCGTTTTGATATTTTATACATATTTTGTTTTTTCATGTGGAATTGTATGACAATTTTTGAACACCACAAAGTGAACTGAACGAACATTATATTTTTCAGTCCTTAATTGCCCACATGAGCTGATAACTCTGGCAATTATTTTGTGACCTTTCTGGTTCTAGTTAATCAAACTGTCCACTGTTGAGAAAATTACAAGATGATTTTCTCCATCAAAGAAAAAAGAAGTTGGTTTCACCCAGATGATTCTATGCACTCTAAAAATGCATCCATTTTTTTTAACTATGCAATATATATAGACAAGTGTTTATACATGTAAAAGTGGTTTCACTACACCATTGATCTAAACAAAGAGTCATTAATGAGATGATTCCAATTTCCAAGAACACTTGCAAGAGGATTAGACTCGACTATCAATACATAAATGGAATCACAACATCTCTGTTGCTGGGATAATTGTCAAATTTTCGGTGATACCATCTGTGCGTCTCTCTTGCTGCAAACGTAAGATTCATAACCTGCCACAACTCATCATAAAATTCTCAGCAAGAGATAACGTCCAGAAATATGCTTATATGGATTTATAACCGCTTTACTTATCAAATATAAGAGACTACCACAAATGCAAACAATAACCATACAGTCGGGCCCAAGCCTCCACTAGCAACAAGAAGACCAACATATATGACCTTCATGATAAATGTAATAAGTTAACAGTTGTGTATGTAAAATGTTTGGAAATACCAAGTACAGTTCAAAATTGTGACGAGCTAAATTATTGACAGTGAGCTGATTAAAGCCAAGTTTGTTGAGTCGGAGCTCGAGCTGTGTTGAGCTCAACTAAAACTATTACGAGTCTGCTCAACTCATTCACGAGTCGAGTTCACTCAAACCGAGTTTTGACTAAGCTGAACTCGATTTCCCTGATTGGGGTGGGTGGGTGGGTTGGGGTGGCAAGGAGTGAATTACCAATTCAGCAAGATAATGCGGTGAGGGTGCAATTTCAAACCAGTCACAATGAGGAATTTGGTAATCATTAGCTTGTTCTTTCACTTCCCGTAAATTTCCCTAATTAGATTATAAATTTTACATTAGTGATTCTTTTTCTTTTCCAATTTGCAGAAACTTATATGCAACAGTATTATGAGGTATCGGGTTGAGACCATCACATACAAGACTCGTGGGATTTACAGAATTCATCGAAAAGTGAGTTGGGTTAGAAACAATTTTTTCTGAAAATGGAACTCACAAGAATACCATGACAGCGGCATTGATGAAGCCAACCCGATAAGAAGATAGCGGCTCACAAGAAAATGTTAAAAGGCTAGAAAGTAAAACTCTAAAAAGAAAGGATGCAAGCACATAAACGTCGCAGATTATATGATATGGCTGTATGAATATATATTTCGTAAGTTATATACGAGTACTAACATTCAGAAACTCCAAAATAAACAGTTAAGAACTTACAAGAGACCCGTCAAATATCCAAAGACATGCATGCGAGTTGTACTGCTCTAGTGAAACACATATAGAGACTCGTACAGGCGCCAGATAACTTGAATCTCCACAAACAGAAGAAAAAATATTGATCGCCAAACCTTGCAGTTGTGCTCTGGTGAAGTATCAAGTGGTTTTTCAATAGAGAAAATATTTGAACCTCCGATCAAGCAGCTGGTAATGCCTGAATAAGATGTTGACTCAAAAACCAAAGATCCCAGCTTATGGGCATATGCCCAAGTTATGAGAAGCAACAACGACGTTCACAACTTAGGGATAGTGAGCTTCTGCAATACATAATAGCATAGCAACTTAAAGTAGATACTTAAAATAGACATCATTATATCAAATGCAACTTTAGTCCTAGAACAATCATGCAAGAAACAATCCAGGTTCATTTTGGTATCCCGCTTTATGTTCATTGATTGAAAGTTACACTTCAATGATCATAAGTTTCATCCTATTGCGAATTACATGGGTAGAGTCTTTACAAATGATCATTTTATTGTTATCCTTTGTCGAACATTCTTCAAGTTTTTCGTGAGTGTGTGTGTTTTAATAACTGAATTTGACTTTGCAATATTTTGTACACCTAAAAAATCAAAATAATTATGTTACAAATAGCACTTATTGATGAATCAATACACAACAACAATGAAACATCAGACATAACCCATTTCCTTGAAATAAGAAAACCACACATCCCTACAATTTCATCCCAAAAACAAGCTGAAACAAATAGAATAGGAGAACTTACACAAGTTTAGAAACAAAAAAAAAAAGAAATTTATAGACATATTATTAATAGTGACAGTACCATTAGCACTGGTAATTGTTGTTGTTTTGTTGGTCATTACGACATAAACAACAACACTAGAGCAGGAACTTGAGAATACATCCTAGTATAATTGAGAATCAACTGAAATTATTGTGGGACATTAAAATTGAAGTGTAATTGGGACTAAACTTCACGCATAACAAACAAATTGCACCAAATGAACCTCATGCATATTGAAAATAAAAGAAACAATGTATGTAAAACAAACCTTGATTAATGAATTTCTCCTTTGTCAATATTGTTGTGATAGATAAGTTGCAGATATGAAAAAACCACAAAAAATGATATGAAAGTGATGATCACGATGACAAGAATACGATTTTAAAATTTGGGAGATGAGCAGTTCAAGGAGTGGGGTTACTGGGTAGTCGTTGCTTTCTTTTAGGGAAGATGGTGGTTACCTCAACTTAATATGGCATATTGAATTTGCTTTATCACGTTTGCCAACGCGACTTTTATGCGGTAAATATCGTTAGCTACGTATTTGCAAAAATTATAAAAATTGGATATTTTTAATGTACTCTTAAAGACGAATCAAATAAGATCCCACATGAATATATTTTAACCTATGTATCGAGAGAAAATTGAAGTTGAATGTCCGCTTGTGAATAGTGTGCAAAAGAGAAACATGCAAAATGGAGTTGAATGGAGGGAGTAGGTTTTGAGTTACGGATATTTTATAAAAACTGTGTTTTTTTAGGCCTTTTAGATATTGGGCTGGTCTTATGCTATAAGACCGCCCTATACAACAATTAGGCCATGTTCTTTCCGCTTATTTTCACCTACTTGATTCAACTCACTCTATTCGATTCGATTCACTCGATTCGATTCATTTCACTTCATTCGATTCGATTCCATTCGATTCGATTCATTCATTTCATTTCACTTCATTAAGTTTAGTTCGATTCGATTCACTCCATTAAGTTCAAATTTCATTTCAGCTTTATTCATCTTAAATTTAATAGTTATTATTAATATTTTTATCAATAATACTATTTTTTTAATATTATTATTCTTTATTCTTTATTATTATTATAATTATAATTAATAATATTGTTAATAATAATGTTATTAATAATTTATTTATTATAATTACTATTATTATTATTATTATTATTATTATTATGAATATTATTATTAAAATGAATAATAATGTTATTAATGTTAATATTATTGTTGTTGTTGTTGTTGTTGTTGTTATTGGTACTGTTATTGTTGTTGTTAAAATGAATAATAATGTTATTATTGTTAATATTGTTAAATTGTTGTTGTTATTATAATTATTATTGGTATTATTATTAAAATTAATAACATTTGTTATTAATATTATTGATGGAGTACGCCCAGCGACTTGATCTACTAGCCAATACGCGGTCATACAAGTCGTTATGGATTCGCTTGGTACCCTACGAATCACGAATCGTTAAAAGCGGATTCTATCAAGTTGATTACTAAAAATACATATAACACATTTTCTATAAGCGAATCGTGAATTGGTAAGGCGTATTCATAGGGAATCTGGTAACCATGCTTGTCAAGCCGTCATTTGAGGTACACATAGAAACCTATAAATACCTCATTATTCACCAATCAATGGTAAAATACTTCTCACTAACAACTTCCTCTCTCTAGAAGTAAGACTACTCGAGCTACTATAAGAGGGCACGAAGACCTTAACTTCAAGCAAGGTCTCGACTATCCACCAGTACTGTAAGGCATCAGAGAAGGACCTCTTGTGAACCCTCTGAGGCCTTGTTTGTTACGCGTGAAAGATTCATCCGATGAGAGCAAGCATAGGCTCGAGGTGTTGGAATATGTGTCCTCCGACAATAATGCGATCACGACTGTTGATCATGATGATCACATGTTTAAATCTCATTATAAAGAATACAATTGGGAAGTAATTGTTATCATCAACTCAACATATATCGGTAATGATTGGTGACTAGAGTTTGGCATTACTTGTCGTGCGACGGTGGTGATCAGTTGACCCCCTAGGTCATACCTATAGGGCAACACTCTTAATTGATTATTTAATTAATCGTATAATGTTACGAGTTAATTAAATTTCTTGAAAATTGACGGACGATTTTTGGAAGTAAAATTTACGTATCAAATTGAAATGTGATTAAATGAGATACGGTCTGAGTAATTGAATTGTATCATTACTCGGATGAAATTAATGTTTAAAGAAACAATCGAAATTGAATGAATTATTATAAATACAATCTATTGTGATTTATAAATGGTAAAATATTTTGGCACAAGTAATTATGAAATTACTAAGTCGATTTTTGTATGTGACGTATTTTTATTAATACGTTGATTTTTAATATGTTAAAAATACATAACAAATTTATGTCACATATGACATGTGACATATTGACAATTGACAAAAATAATATGGAATCCATATTATCAAATGGGCCGAAAATTAGATGGTTTTTAAGCTAATTATATGTTGATTATAATTAGTGGAGGGCATGATGATTACCCTAGTCACTAGCCATGCAACCCTATGGTTTATTGTAAAGAACAATTTTTCCATGCATTGGCTCCCCTCAAACCCTCCTCTTACACGGTTTTGAGAAGACAAAACCCATCATGATTTTTCCTATAATTTTTACCTAATAACACTAAAATGTTTTAGTGTATTCATTCATTTTTCCATCATCCAAAAATACAATTCTAGAGAGAATAAAATCCTCCTCTTCTTCTCTCATCAAAACCGAAAATTGTTAAGTGTTCATAATAATTTTGGGTCAATTTTCTACTAATTAATATTATACTAGTTCTTGTAATATTAATTAATTTAAGAGAAAGCTTTGGGTATTAATCCTAAGGAGAGATCCTATACCTGGATCTTGTTCTTCCATCTTAAGAAAGCTCAAGAACAAAAGAAAAGGAGATTTCTTTTGTGCCCAATAAAACCGAAATCATCAATGTAAGGACATGATTTCTCCTCTATTTTAATATTGTTTGCATGCATAAAATCCACATTTAATTTTATGACAAATTAATTTCGACATATATGAGTATGTTAGTATGTATATAGATCTACATTTCCTTCAATCGGTATCAAGAGCCATGGTTGTTTGCATGCAAATCGGTTAAAAGTTTTTCCGAGTTATAAGAATAACAAATAAAACTTGTAAAATTTGTGTTATTATGAGATATCACGAAATTAATCCATGCATGTTAATATTTCTGGTCCTAAAATATTTTAGGATATTTTGGTTAATTTTTCGGATTTTTATTGTTCATATTATACAATAATGGCATTTAAATGTGATTTTATGAGTAAAAATGTCATTTTTGGTCTAAAATTAGCTATACTTCGAATTTTCAGTTGGTTTTTGGATATGTTGTTACATATATTATTTTGAGATAACCTGTAAATTTTCATAATTTTTGGACTTGTTATGCTCGAAAAATGAATTTTTTCATTATTAAATTCGGATTTAGGTGAAAAATAGGTTAATATGAGTTAAATTTCGAATCTGGTCATAGAAAATTAATATGTTGTCACATGCGATTTTACAAGATGTGTGTAAAATAATTGGCTATAAAGAAGTCTTTTTGCATGATTTATGGATTTTTGAAGAAAAATAGCATAAATAGTGACATTATTAGTGGAAAATTAATAAAACATAATCTATGACTTAGGAAAAACGTCTAATGTTGCATTTTATTATATTTTTCAGATCTAAAATTGAAAAGTTAATGAAAATAATTTTTCCATATTTTTATGATTATTTTATTAAAAACCGATAAACCGCAACATTGTTTTTCCGGAAAAATTTCGAAATTTTTAACCTAAGATTTTGAACATTATGAGTGTCATGGTATTTTTCCAGAATGTTCATGAATTTAAATTTCAAATTTTGAATTTATTTGAAATTTTGTGATTTATTTGAAGTTTAATAGCTTATTTTTGTAATTTTTGGTCCATTTATGAACAATTTTATAAAATATGGGTTAATTATGGTCAAATTATTAGTTAAGACTAAATTTTAGGTCCTAAGAGGTTAGGGTAATTAACTTATGCATAAATATGAGTTTATGTATTTTTGTGATTATAAAATGTTGAAATCACGCAAATCCGTAAAAACCGAGTAATATACGATATTGGCTAATTAAAGGCGATTTAGCATAAAATTGAGCATGTTCATACATATTATAATGCTGCATTTTCTTTATGATTGTCATAATTTTAATTTATGTAATTTTGAATTATGTAATTTTACTTAGTATGGCCTTAGATTTTAATTGGTATTTCCCGAAATGTATGGGAATATCGATTCGGTTGTAATTTTTATTGTGATCTCGTATCACCGTTTTGTAATTTAATAGATTTATTTTATTTTAGTTACAAATGTATAATAGGAAATTATGTAATTTATTATGTAATTTTATTCATTCCGGAGTTCCCAAAGACGGATTTCTTCAAGAATGGCGATACATAAAGACGGTGTTACCTCGAGATGTGTGCCACAACCGAAGTTCAAGGGACCAATGGAGTTGGTTTCCGAATATGTAATAGTTAAATAGTTTTTCTATTTTAGGAAAGGCCATACTAGGATTTATTTATTTATTTTTATGCTTGCATTTTATTTTATGTCGCATGCATCGCTAAATCGCCATAACTAAAACATGCATCCTTATTTTATCGAGTTTATCGACCGTGTCAATTAAAATTATCGTAGTTCACCGCTTTAGTTCACTTAAAACGTGATAGATAATAAATTGGCATGACCTCTCGCTAAAACGAACAATTGAGATATAGCCTTACCAAATAGTAGAAACCATGAAAACCTATTTCGCGAGGGAGTGCACTCGGCTACCCCGGGGTACAAACCTTGTTACGTAGGGGAAGTGGGTGATGAATGTTAATCCACCGAATTCATGTTGATAAGGAATGTATCGGCTACCCCGTGCCCAAGTTGATGTGGGTTTGGATAATGGACACATTTATTCGAAATTTGGATTGTACTCAACAAAAGTTATTGATAAGGGTTGCATCGGCTACCCCGTGCCCTTGTTGATGTGTTTTGGGCTATAGATAAACATTAGAGTAATTTTATCGACCAAGAGTTCTAAAAGTAGAATCGATTAAAAGGTTAATCCACCGAGTTATATTGATAAAGGTTGCATCGGCTACCCCGTGCCTAAGTTGATATGAATTTGGGTCTTGGAATCATTTATCTAGTTGGGTAGAGGTCACTAGAAAAATGCATAAAACTTGTTTAAATCATACATTTTTACGAGTATTATTAAAACGACAATTGTTTTACTCCTTATATTTTGTTTTGTAGACCACTTCTTTTTCATAACAAATGGCAACACCAACACCAATTCCTAATGCTACACCTCTCGCTAGTTCGTCTTGGCTCTGATCCTTTATGGATCGATGTAAACTTGAAAAGAATGGGTCAAATTTCTCCGAATGGGATGCCCAACTCAAATTAGCCGCCGAAGGTGACGACAAGCTTCGTTACCTTACCGAGGCCTCTCCACCCGAACCCTCCACTAGGTCCACCGCGGTCACTAGGGAAGCATATGAGGCTTACCAAAAGGAGTCCGCCGCAATGAAAAATGTCTTAATATTTGCGATGGAGGCGGACCTCCAAAGGAGAGCCTTTAAAATGGGCAATGCTAATGAGATTTACTCCAAACTTGTGACCATGTTTTCACAAACTCCGCGGATCGTCCAATATGAGGCGGCCGCGGCATTCTTTGATCTCGACTTCAAAGAGGGCCAAAAGGTTAGCCCTCATGTGCTCAAACTCATGGAGCTTGTCGAGACCTTGAAAATTCAAAAGGTTGAAATCCCCAAAGAACTCATCGTAGATAGGATTCTACACTCCTTGTCCAAAGTCAAGGCATATGTGCAATTCTGGGTGAATTTTAACATGCAAGACAAGGACGTGTCTCTTGAGGAGTTGCACAAGTTACTTGTGCAAGCCGAGAGGGACATGGGGTTAAATGTGAACCCTCCCAAGGATGTGCTTAACATAAGCACTAAGAGTAAGGGGAAGTTCAAGAAGAATGGGAGAAAGGGCAAGAAGCTAGCTCCCACATTCACCAAAGCTAAGCCTAATGAAGCTAGCACCTCGAAAGTCAAGAAGGGTCCTCTTGATAAGTGTCATTATTGTAATGGCATGGGACATTGGAAAAGAAATTGTTCCAAATACCTTGGTGATATCAAAACTGGAAAGATCACTCCAGTAGGTAAATGACTATCCTTATTTTATGTTTCTAATTCAACTATGGTATTATGATGCAAAGTTGTGATAATGTATCTCCCTTTTTATTGTAAATAGGGCCTCCACCAAGCAAAGACAAGGGAAAGGAAAAGCAAGCATAAGAAACCATGGAGAAGCTAAGGATAGCTTTTATGGAGCTTTGCTTTTCATTGTCTTATTTTAAGTTGTGTTTTGGATTTTAGAACTTTAAATTTCCGTGTTCGACATGGAAAAGTATTATGGATAATGGTTTGTATTTTGGATGATGGTGACTTGGTTTGCAACCCAAGTCACCCGTTTTATCATTTATCCTTTTATGTTCTAAAATTCATCTTTAAATGCTTGCACTTTGAAACATAAGATTAGTCACTTAAAAGTGATCTAATAGACAAATATAATGACGGGTTTCATTATATGTCCACATGCTTAAGGCTTGTGTATGATCATTTATAAAGCGATTTTGAGTCTATGAACTCTCTTAAAGGAATGTCAACCACCAAGTACACATATGAAATCAATAACTATTAGTCTATCTATGAGATAGTTCTCCTTATACTTCAACATCATTAATTTGTGTCTCATGTGCTATCTTTGAATCTATAGTGTATTTATTCTAAAGATAGAGTGGGAGAAAAATGAGGACACAACACACAAGGCAAGATAAAATTGTGTACTTGTGTAAATGAAGATCTACGCAAGAGAGAATGATTTGAATGAAGGTGTATCTATTTACATAGTATGCCGAATAGATGAGATCTATGGTCTCAAGTTAGTTCTATATGACTAAAGAGACCAAGTGAAGTAATCATAAGAGTCTATTCTCAAGATAACTACACGAGGAGACCAAAAGAAAGTTTTGGAAGAAAAATGACTAATGTAAAGTCTTAACAAGTTTTGACTAAGTTTATGAAACATTTGACCAATAGTTTCAACCTTGAGATTTACTTAAGAGCCTAAATGAATCATAGTAACATACTAGTTATGATCTAGTTGCAAAGATTGATATACCGATATCTTCAATGGCCAAGTTTTAACCACGCAAATGTCATCACTTAACCTCACTATGAAATGGTTAAACCTCCTTCCAAAAGAGTATTTTGAAGGACGTATTCAAAATATTATTTATATTCGAATAATGACATTGCTACACATCATTATGACATAAGTGTATTGGAGATTTAAAATCTCTTTACGTAAGGTTGAGATGAGACCACTTCAAAATAGGTATTTTGAAGGGATATGATGGGAACATATATGGTTCTATCTTAATAACTTGGCAATGCAATTTATATTTCAATTCTTGAATAAATTTCGATTGAGAAGTCAATTTCGAAATGTGTAGAATTGAGTGGGAGTTAGGAAATTCTCATGTGAAGACATGGAATTTAGTGGGAGCTATCATCCTTTGAATATTTACGACTCATCACTCATTAAAGAATGAAGAGCTAATACCTTCTTTCATAAAGAAGCCTTTGAGTTTTCAATTCTGGATGAAAATGGACAATGATGAATCCAATTACGTCAAGGGATGTCGGATTAGTATTAAGAGATACACATCGTATCAACATTCACATAGGTTATTCATGTAGATGAAAATGAAATTACCATTAGCAGTCATGGTCGTTCATTGAATCTATGAACGGTTGATCTCATGATTATTAGTAACTAATGTTTCCGCCATTAGAATAATCATGTACATGTCCAATTATGAATCATATGCATAAAAGCATGATGATTGATTGGTGAGCCATAATAGAAACGTCATGCATTCTCAAGTGGAATCCGATGAGCGATTTCAGTGTTTGACGGAATGCTCTATTGTGTGTCAAGAGGTTGCACATATTATAGAAAATCCGAGCACATATGAGGATTTATTAGAATCCCAATTCTTTCAAGCCTAGAAAGGGAAATGAGAAGTTTTTGGAAAGATGCTTGGTTGAATAAGAGGTTATTCAAAAATCAATCTTTCCTAGTTAAGCTAGGACTTGTGAGAAGTACTAAGCTAAATAATCTTGTCAATTGTTACAAGATTCTACAAAACATATACCTAGTGCATTGTGTGTGGATGGAGTACTTGATCAGTGCAAGTTATATCATTCATCACAAATTCGTTCGTTATGAGATAATCGATAAGAAAGTTCTTCCAAGTTAAAGAACCAAAACCAAGGTCGGGAACCTTGATGTGTGCTTGGTAAGATTCATGCTATGAGAGAGAACATGAATGTAAAGGAAATTGCAAGTGTAAGAAGTTTGAACACATGGACACATGGGATGTTAAACTTCTATTGCAATCAATAAGTGTTTACACTTATGATATACATCACAAGGTTGTAATATGATATTGACTACCCGAGTGTGATGTCGACATTTGTCGTTTGAGTTATTATTAACTCACCTTGTACATTGTTATATCCAAACGGGTTGTGAAGACAATTGAACCCCGTTAAAGTGAACATGGATTAACATTGTATTTGCCCATAGTTACTTGTATGAGGTGACGTCTCGAAGTGACTATAGTGTGATGCGATTGATGGCAAGTTCAAGTGCCATAGAGTCATGTGAGATGACTAGTCGATCACATAGGCAGACTGTTAGGAACATTTTGTCGGGCCTAATGACCGCTTATAGAGTTCTGGCAAATTTATATAGCCTGGTCGTGGCGAGAGCTACTATAGTATTCAAATGAGTCGATTCTTTTGACTAAAGACTATTCGCCTAACATGGCACGATTTCGATTAACTTTGATTTGTGTTACTACGACCTTCGTAAATGGGGTCAAATGGGCATATTTTGGGTTATGATGGCTGTGGCTAGTCGAAGGGAATGAGTGCGATAGGAATTGTCCATCCCTAGTCGGGGTTATAACAATATCTCGGGGCCACTCGAGGAGTAATGAATCGAAATGCGTGGCCACGCTCGGAAAGTATCTATGATAGATAAGTCCTGGTCAATCGCTTATTCTCCGATCGAGGAAACCACTCTCGATATGATCACTTGCAAGTACGACCTGAAAGACACCTTGCATTGAGTGGGAGATAGTAATAGGACAAGAGAATTGGTGACGCACACTTGTCGAGGACAAGTGGGAGATTGTTGGAATATGTGTCCTCCGACAATAATGCGATCACGACTGTTGATCATGATGATCACATGTTTAAATCTCATTATAAAGAATATAATTGGGAAGTAATTGTTTTTGTCAACTGGTCAACATATATCGGTAATGATTGGCTGACTAGAGTTTGACATTACTGTCGTGCGACGGTGGTGATCAGTTGACCCCCTAGGTCATACCTATAGGGCAACACTCTTAATTGATTATTTAATTAATCGTATAATGTTACGAGTTAATTAAATTTCTTGAAAATTGACGGACGATTTTTGGAAGTAAAATTTACGTATCAAATTGAAATGTGATTAAATGAGATACGGTCTGAGTAATTGAATTGTATCATTACTCGGATGAAATTAATGTTTAAAGAAACAATCGAAATTGAATGAATTATTATAAATACAATCTATTGTGATTTATAAATGGTAAAATATTTTGGCACAAGTAATTATGAAATTACTAAGTCGATTTTTGTATGTGACGTATTTTTATTAATACGTTGATTTTTAATATGTTAAAAATACATAACAAATTTATGTCACATATGACATGTGACATATTGACAATTGACAAAAATAATATGGAATCCATATTATCAAATGGGCCGAAAATTAGAGGGTTTTTAAGCTAATTATATGTTGATTATAATTAGTGGAGGGCATGATGATTACCCTAGTCACTAGCCATGCAACCCTATGGTTTATTGTAAAGAACAATTTTTCCATGCATTGGCTCCCCTCAAACCCTCCTCTTACACGGTTTTGAGAAGACAAAACCCATCATGATTTTTCCTATAATTTTTACCTAATAACACTAAAATGTTTTAGTGTATTCATTCATTTTTCCATCATCCAAAAATACAATTCTGGAGAGAATAAAATCCTCCTCTTCTTCTCGAATCAAAACCGAAAATTGTTAAGTGTTCATAATAATTTTGGGTCAATTTTCTACTAATTAATATTATACTAGTTCTTGTAATATTAATTAATTTAAGAGAAAGCTTTGGGTATTAATCCTAAGGAGAGATCCTATACTTGGATCTTGTTCTTCCATCTTAGGAAAGCTTAAGAACAAAAGAAAAGGAGATTTCTTTTGTGCCCAATAAAACCAAAATCATCAATGTAAGGACATGATTTCTCCTCTATTTTAATATTGTTTGCATGCATAAAATCCACATTTAATTTTATGACAAATTAATTTCGACATATATGAGTATGTTAGTATGTATATAGATCTACATTTCCTTCACGAGGTGCCATCTGAGAGGAGCGCGTTGACCCGACCTGGGTTTGAGCAACGCTTACTGTGGATATGGGCCACGTCTCGGTCTGCGGATTTGGGCCGCAAGCCGATCCGCGGTCACGGGCCACCTGTACGCCAGGCCAATCTGTGGACATGCAGAGGTCTCTTTGAAAGCCACGCTCGGCGGCGTAAAATGCTTTCGACCGGATCGCTTTAGATCGGTCGGTATCGTCTCGGCAAGGGCCGCGAAACGATTAGAGATGTTCGGAGTCGCCACCAAGCATTTATGGGATGCCTGGAACCCGTTCGAATCCACTTTATACCTCGGTCAAACGAAGCACAAAGCAGTGTTTGACATAGGTACTAAAGATAAGGAATCGTCCCCCTTTTAGCATTCTATGCCTAAAATGACTCTCGTATGCCCTGGATAAGGCCATCCACTATCCAAAGGCTTTGAGTAAGGGGTCAGGGTACGTATTGGGAAGCCCTTTAATCGGACACCCAATCCCGCCCGCGTTAGCGGCCTCTACTGATCGATCGTGGTTGTTTAAATGCAAGAGTTGATAAAACGGTTAAAATGCATGAATGCACATCCAAAAGTGTTAACCTAACATGTGAGCTTTCTAAGTCGGTTTGTTAATCCAAATATCAAGCATAAGATGTCAAGTTGGATTTATGGTTGATTTGCATGTGAAAACGGAAATTAAACATCCATTTACCAAATTCGGGTTATGATGCTTAACACGGTCCATTTATTAAAAAAGGATGTCAAATGACAAAGTGTACAAACGTAAGCTTGCAAATCTGATCTGTCATGTGTTCGGATTAACCGTAATCGGGATCGTCCTAGACAAATGTTAAAAACGAGGCGAAACAAATAGAAAATTTCCTTTGGGGTGCGAGCCTATTGGCGATAGAAGGGGCTCTGCCCTGGTTTTGAAATGTAGAAAACAGACGGCCTCTTGGGGCGCGAGCCATGAGCCGACCCAAGGGGGCGTCTCCTAGTTTTTGAAAAGGATGTTTAAAACCGTATTTGTGATTAAATAATTTACAATTATTGTTTGCATGACTCGGAATAATTACTATTATGTTAGTAATATTCGTTGTCGGACTTGCATGTTTGAAAAGCATAGTTTACAAATAAAAATGTAAAATGTTTGATTTGAACTAATTAGGTTAGGTTCAATTATTTGTAATTAGTCAAGTTAATCATCGTACTCGGATTAAACCGACATGGTATAAAGAACCAAGGATGATTATGAATTATGACTAATATATTTGCAAATGTAAACAAATGAGAAAAATGGTAAATAAAAGAAAAGGGTCTTAAAATACCCATTAAAATGTGATTAACCAACAATATCATCGGGTCACGGAATAAACCGCCATGGTATAAAGAACCAAGGATGATTATGATTTATGGTTAGGTTTGTTATAGAAATGGTTTGAAACATTCGAAATGGCAAAAACCGTAAAAGGAAAGAAGTAAAAATAAAAGAAAGTATTGAAGGAAAGACGAACTCAAACACGGATGAGTCTGACCCGAGACCCATAAGAGGCGCGAGCTCCCTTGCATAGCAAGGAGCTTATGTCTCAGGCCAAAACTCGGTTTTGGCTCGTCTAACCTATATTTGAATCGTGTTATGTATTGTTCATGCTTATAGACTCATAAAAACAGTAAATACATGAAATAAAGGAGTTGTTTACACCCTCAAACTTACGTGTATTGATGTTTGCGAAGTAGACGACTTTAGAGACAAGTTTTCTCGTAGCGACTACTCACGATCAAGAAGTTTAAAAAGAGTGCCTTAAAAAAGGATTTGGTTTTGAAAATGAGTGGAAAATATGTTAATTAAAACATATTGATTGATGTTGAGTTCGTCGAATGGGTCGGTCGAATGCACGACGACGGTACCAAATAATATGTGTAAGGCTTGTGTTTACGATCGGTAGGTCGTAAACACGTGTCGATTTTGTGACTTAGGAAGTCGAGTATAGAAGTTTAAGGGAGAAGGAGGGGGCGG
This sequence comes from Silene latifolia, assembly GCF_048544455.1. Lineage (NCBI taxonomy): Eukaryota > Viridiplantae > Streptophyta > Magnoliopsida > Caryophyllales > Caryophyllaceae > Silene > Silene latifolia. Next base: position 453,956,410 of record NC_133538.1, read on the forward strand.
ACGCTCGCGTGCCGATTATGGTGTGTGATGGTGGGTATTTATAGAGAAATGTGGGATGGTAGGTCGGTTGAGTTTGCGTAGAAACTAAGCAGGCACCTGCTTTAGGCGCGAGCCACCCTGTGACTCAATAGGGTGTGTTGTCCCTTTCGCAAATTTGGATTTTGCATTTGTTCTAACCAATGTTTTGTTGGTTGTGATTTGTGGTCGTTGAGGTTTGCTTAGCCGTGTAAGCTTACTCTTGGGTGATATTTGGGGTAGGTATTTTGTGTCTTTAACTCGGGTTTGACCCGTGTGAGTCGGGATTTGAATTTTGAGTCGGTTTTTGGCTCGGTGTCGGTTTTGACTCTAATTAGGGTCATTTTAATGTAAATGACATGATGAAAACATTCATGGCATTATTTTTGACATTCGAGATTTGGGTTGACTCGGGTTGACTCAGGTTGACTCGAGTTGCGGGTTTCTGAGTTGGTTTTGGGTCCAAAGATGGTTTTAACTCTAAATAGAGTTATTTTAATGGAAATGACATGATGAAAGCATTCATGGCATTATTTTTGACATTCGAGATTTGGGTTGACTCGGGTTGACTCAGGTTAACACGAGTTGCGGGTTTTTCAGTCGGTTTTGGGTCCGAAGACAGTTTTAACTCTAAATAGGGTTATTTTAATGCAAATGAAGTTAGAAAACTTTTGAAATAATTTTTCATATTCGAGTAGTGCATTAAACCGTCTCATGTATAGCCAATCCATGCACGCATATCAAAAACACGTTATAGTCCGATCATCATCGGGTGGTTTTTGGAAGGTGCAGATACTGGGTATCTACAGAGCCCCCACTTTGACTGAGGCTTGGACAGGGCGAAAGTCAAAGTATGATCTCCAGGTTAATCGAAGATTACAACCTGAAGACCATTGCGACGTCGAGGCGACTCAAAAGGATTTGAGCCAAGGACCTGCCGTCGGGAAGGGCGACGTCGAGGCGACTCGGGGATTCGAGTCAAGGACCTGCCGTCGGGAACATTTTAGAGTCTGACGACTTTTGATTCGGGTCGTTTAAAGTCCATTAGACTATATATAAAGGCTCGTCGGCCATAAGAAGGAATCATACCTGAGGCATCTTCGGGATATGTCCTTGCGTGTTTGTGGACAAAGGCTCGCCAGCTGTGATAAGGAGTCGTACCAGAGACATCTTCAGGATACGTCCTTGAGTTCTATCTTGTTTGCGGACAAAGGCTCGCCAGCTTGATGCGGATGTGAAGGGGCTCGCCCGCCGCAATGCGTTTTAAGCCTCGCCAGCCATGGTGCGTTGTAAGGCTCGCCAGCCAAAGGATGGAATCATACCCGAGGCATCTTCGGGATCTGTCCTTGAACGTTTGCGGACAAAGGCTCGCCAGCTGTGGTAAGGAAATGTACCCGAGGCATCTTCGGGATCTGTCCTTGGATGTGTGCGGACAAAGGCTCGCCAGCCAATGGTAAAGGTGCGTTTTGAGGCTTGCCAGCCATAGGAAGGAGTCATACCTGAGGCATCTTCGGGATATGTCCTTAGATAATTCTCGTTTGCGCGCAAAGGCTCGCCAGCCATGTTGAAGGTGCGTATAGGCTCGCCAGCCATGGATGGTCGAATGATCGACTGTGGGAAATAGCATGTCTGACTTCCATTTGAAAATCGGCACTCGCTGGGGAGTTAGAAACTTCTCAGGACTCGCCGGGGATATGAGTTTCTGCTTGCTGGGAGGTAGCGTGTGCCATGTAATTGACGGGGTTAAAGCCCTTGGACTTGACGGGTTGCCGTTTGTTGGGAAGAACCCAGTACTCAGTTGGAGTGAGTTTGTCTTCTCAAGATTACCTGCATGGTTAGTGACCACACAAATCCGCAGTCGCATAGACAAGCACATTGAATCCAAGCATATAAGCACATACGCACATAAGCATGTGAGCAATTAGCATATAAGCAACTAGCATGTAATATCTCATGCAAAGGGAGATAGAAGTTTTGAAAGGTTTGAAGCTTAAAGGCGAGCCTTGTTACTCGTAGATATGTGATTTGATAGATTGGAGACACGTGACCGTTGTGACATTTGACTCACAGGGACGCATACTGACAGACTGACAAACAGACGGTCGTGAACGTGATGTAAAGTCGGTATTGACACGACACGGGGATGACCCTGACAGACTTTGCTCATGTAAGTGCAAATCCTAGCCAAGATACGGTGAGAGCGCGTATCAGATCATCGGAGTAGAAGATCCGCTCGGCTGGGGAATAAGAATTGATTATCTTCGCCAGACACCTTTGCCTCCGTTTGCTTGTTTGAGATCCCTTCTTGAGGTATGATGATTCGGAGAGCGGAACCAAGACCTTGTCATCGTCCGAACCGAGCCCTAGGCTATGGGCGGTTTTATTTTGGACTGTAGTTGAGACTCAAAAGATGTTTGAGGATAAAGGATGGGTGGCGTCTTGAAAGAGAAGCCCCCAGAGTGAGAAGGTGGGAACTTGAGAACAAGGAATGGGCGACGTCTTAAGGAAGAAGCCCCCGGTAAAGAGGTATAAGATTAATTTTTGCGGCTGGGTGGGCGGCTTTTGAAGATTGATGGTGATGGTTGAGATTGAAATGGGTGTGCGGTTGTGTCCTTGTTGGGGGACTGCCTACGTATTTGGGTGTGTGGGAAATCAAACCAGATCGTAGTTCTGAGCTGTGTGTGTGCAATGGGTTGCAAATTGAAGGTTTGAAAATTGAATGTGTGTGGGGGTGTGGTTGTGCCCGTGCAATAGGACTGCCTACGTATTCACGTGTTTGCGAAATCAAACCAGATCGTAGTTCTGCATGTGTGCCTAAGCGAGTTGTTAGGACCTTTAAGTGATTTTGAGGTGTATGGTTGCGCCCATGAAGGACTGCCTACGTATTCACGTGATGTGAAATCAAATCAGATCGTAGTTCAGAATGTGTTTGTGCGCCTAAGCGAGATGTTGGGACCTTTAAGTATGGAGGTCACGACGGTAAAAGCCGTTTGGTGACTCGAGAAATTGATTTGAGATAATTCCCCTCGATCATGAATCGAAGAGGTGTAATTTGTAAAAATGTTCCTTATCATGTGAGCACACTAAAAAGTGGACCCTAAGGGTAGATTGGGTATGTCCCGTTCTCGGTAGCAAAGCATCCGAGGACTCCGTATCTGAGTCAGGGTGAAAAAGGCTTCGACATTATGGAATGTGGAGCTTGGTAATAATGGTTTGTTTGACGGATAAAAATCTGGAGTTGAGTGTCATGACGGAAAATTCCGTTTGGTGACTCGAAGGTTGATTGGAGATAAATACCTCTTGATCACGAATCGAAGAGGTGTAATTTGTGAAAATGTTCCTTATTATTTGAGCACACTAAAAAGTGGACTCTAAGGGTAGATTAGGTATGTCCCGTTCTCGATAGCAAAGCATTCGAGGACTCCGTGGGGTTTGTGGTGAAAAATGGCTTCAACATTAGGGAATGTGGAGCTTGGTAATAATGGGTTCGCGTAACAAATAAAAATATGGAGCAAGAATTTTGTGGTGTTTAGGCTGGAGGGTAACGGTTTGTAGTGTGGTGCGGAATGGGGTCTCCGGCTTGATGTGGCCTGAGCACGAAATGGTTGGTAAATAACATGGGATCACATTTCCATGTCTGGACCTTAAAGGTTAAGGTGTGATATTACGAGCTTGAGGGGGAATCCTCAGAAGCCTAGATAGGTCTCCCTGCAACAGTCTCTTGAAGGACTTAGGAGTGAAGCAGTTTGGGTTATGATCTTGAGGGGAGTCCCCAGGATCCTAGATAGGTTTCCCCAAATGCAATCAGTAGAAGGACTTAGGGGGTGAAGGAGTTTTGGTTGAGGTTTTAGTGTTTGGTGTTTTGGACTTGTGGGTCTGGGATTTGAGGTGTTGGACTCGTTGGTCCAGGCTTTGGACTTGTTAGTCCTGGTCTTGGTATTTTGGACTCACTTGTCCAAGATTTTGTGTGTTGGATGCTTTCTTTGGATTTTGGCCTTTTTGGGAAAAGGGTTTCAATCTTGTTTTGTTTTGATTTTGGCTTGAGTCTTAGCCTTGACGTTGGGTGAGTAGCCTTTGGCTTTGGTTTTTTTGCTTTGAGCGAATTGATTTCGGCTTCGGTTCTTGCTTTGGCCTTGAACTTTGGCTTTGGGCGAATGGAGATTGTCTTGGGCCTTTGATTTTGGCCTTTCGCTTTGACTTTGGGTGAATGGATATTGGCTTGGGCCTTTGATTTTGGCCTTTCGCTTTGGCTTTGGGTGAATGGTTATTGGCTTGGGCCTTTGATTTTGGCCTTTCGCTTTGGCTTTGAGGGAATGGCTATTGGCTTGGGCCTTTGATTTTGGCCTTTCGCTTTGGCTTTGAGGGAATGGCTATTGGCTTGGGTCTTTGATTTTGGCCTTTCGCTTTGGCTTTGGTTTCGAGATTGGCCGAATGGCTTTCGACCTTTTGGTTTTGGTTTTTGATTTAGCTTTGGCTTGGATGCATTGGTTCTTTGCCGTCCTTCGTTCGAGGCAGGTAAAGATGCGGATGGGGATGTACCCGTTGGTGAGATGTTGAAATTTGGTGATGGGATGTTTTTTGTGCGGAATGGGCTTGCCTTCCGTCATTGATCATGAACAGGGAGATGTTCTGGTTTGTTGGGTTCGTCATAGGATCCCGTTGATAGAAGCTCGTTCTAAATTGGGTGCTAATGAAATGTTTCTATTTCCAGACATGGAATAGGTAAAGAGAATGGACATGGAGTTTCAGGTCCTTTGCTTACTCGGTACGGAACGTCACTCGAGTGTACTCACGTTGAATAGGAACATGTTGTTTGTTTTAAATCAACTCTCAAATCAATTCTCGTTGTCAGCGGGAAATGGTAAAGAGGAGAATATATGATAGCTGGAAATTGTGCTTTTATTTAGATAAATAAGATGTTAGCACAAACTCGATGAATACATGTGAATTATGGGGACAGCTCCCAGTTTGTCACTTAGGAATAAAAGGACAGACACTAGGATAGATATGAGAAAGCCTAAGACTCGGACTCGGACTCAGACTCAATCGTAGATACGAACTCCTAATCATCATGTTTCCTCTTCAAAGGTCTCATTTGCAGCATCCAACGGCTTGAATGTCTGGTCTTGAGCATTGACCCATTTGAGCACTTCACTCTCGTTGTTTGGGACGCCGGAAGGATAAGATCCTAGAAGGTTGTCCCGTTTTTTAGGAGTAAGGCATCTATGGGGACCACTCTTTTCCATTAAATGATTTAGGGTTGATAAAGACAACCTGCCACGATCGAGCATGTTTTGCATGATGTGTTTGAGCTTCCAGCACATCTCTATCTTGTTCCCATTACCCCTATGGAATAGGCAATATTGGGAACCGTCCCAAAACCGGCCTCTTTTCTTGGGTGTAAGATCTAGAGTGGGGCCAATTGGTTGGATTAGTCCTTCAGAGACAAGCACTCTAAAAGCAATGGCATAAGGCATGCCCAAGTCTGAAAATTGTCTTTGCGGGTGTGTGGCTCTTTCTGGAGAAGGCTCCACATATTTTACTTCCGTAATGCGGAAGACTTGCTTTTTGAGAGGGGTCTCAGATGTTGAGCCTCCTTTAATGATCTCATCGATGCGAGAAATTTTTGTTGATAGGTCCTCGACGCTTTTGATGTTACAACCCTTCAAACGGGATGCATAATTTGGGTGAAGGCAGTCAATGACATGTTTAACTAAAGCCTCATCTCCTTGCTGATAGGATGGCGTTGAATCTACCTTTCTCCTTTTTACCAAATTATCGGCAGAATACTCATCTTCTCGATCACCCAAATCGACGAACTTCCTATAAGGCCGCCCAGTTTCTTTGTCTGGACTGGTTAAGAGTAAGGTGGAAAACCTGCCATCTTCAATTCCATCTTGTATGGCGTGCTTGAGCTCGTAGCACATTTCAGTTTTATTTATGCCCCTTGCCTCTGTGATATCGACAATATGCGTAGTCATTCCAAAATTGGGTCATGTTTTCTGGTTTTGGATCCGGAGTAGGACCAATAGGTTGTAGTAATCCTTCTGAAGAAAGTATCCTCAGAGCGGTGCCATATGTTATTCCCAGATCTGTTAATACCCTTTAATGTTTTCCCCTGATTCCAACATTGGTGTTTTTTGGGATGTTTTTGTGAGTTTTGTTTTTGTCAATCCTAGGCGGAAGTAGGATTCGGTTGTTGTCAATGGGAAGTTTTGGGGACGTTTCTTGATATTTTGAAGGGTATTTTGGCGAGGCAATTTCATGTTCTTTGTTGGTGGGTTCATGGATGTGGGAACCATCGGATGACTCCTCATTTTCAGCATTTTTTTGTTGGGGAATCGGGTGTTGGTCTTCTCCTTGGTAGTCAGGTTCGTTTTCACCATTACCAATCTTTTTCCCCAAATTAGGTACCTGAGTGTTCAAATCATCGATAGCCACTCGCAGCTTTGAGAATATGTTGTTGATGGAGACGGAGATCATGGGTACATCACTTTGTAGTCCATCTTCATTAATTGCACGAATTTTCTCATCGTCGGGAGGGATGGGATGAGAGCAATCCAAGGAAAGTTCCTGACTGTGCCCCATAAGGTTTTTTGGAGGGTTGTTTTTGTTGTTGGCAAATAGTCGGCTTTCAAGGAGCTTAACCCTTTGCTCGATATCAGAAGAGAGAGAATTCCCGGTTATCATTTTTTCCTCAACTTGGGAGAGACGAGCGCTCAAGTTTTCCACGGTAGCTAGGAGTCGAAGGACCATGTTGTTGATTTCAGCGGGAGTCATGGTGGATGCAGATGGATCAGCTTCTTGAGTTCCTTGTCGACGATCGATGGCACCCAAGGGATTCCTATTTGACATAACGATGGGCGTTATAACTTGTCTTGGTAAGGGATTGCACAAACAAAGGCAAATGCGACACATATGTACAAAAGGCAGTTATGTCGTGAAGACGCGACAGTGTGACTAGGTTAGGAGTTCATTAAAGGTCGTGAATGACCTCTTGTGTTTGAACTCTTGATGCATGACGTTGAACTTAGACTCGAGTGTCAACTTTGGCATAGTGATGCCCAGACAGACGACTCTTGACTTAGTTTCGATGTGCGTTGATGGCGTGACGTCATTGGACGAGACATGTACACATGCTTGACCTTTGACCCGTAATGTATGATACCCGTCGTGAGGTGTCAAAAATAAGATTTATAATTTCCAACTACAACTATAGCTAGCGGCAGTCGGGTCGAACCACAGAGAGGCAGACGTAAATTCTAGTTGTTTAAATTCAGTCTAAGGTAACAATAAGGTGGGGGGGTGTGATTGGATTGGTCTATATTTAATGAGCGATAAAATAAAGTAAACTAAGCAAATAGATGAAATCAAATATAAAAGGAGGTACTAGGATGGTCGGTTCGTTATAGCTTCGGCGGCAGCATACTAAACAGGTCTAAATCGAACACAAGTGAGGCGGGAAACAAGAGGTCCTCTCGGTCCACTCTTAACAAATAGCATCTTTCGATCTAGCTATAGGTCCCTAATATCACTAATACTGACTCTCGTCCTGAAAAGTGACTAAGGTCTAAACTCTACTTATCTTTCGATCTCAGCACAGTTTAGTCATCTTAATTGGTGATCTAACAACTTTCCCTATCTCTCGATCTAATGGGTCAGTCATAAATTAAGCATCTAACTGGTCGCATGCATTCGATTCATTAAATACATCATTAAAATCAATTAAAATGAAAGGTAACCTCACGTGGTCAGTCGATCGACCGGGTAAGGCAGTCGATCGACTGACACGCGATTCAGTCCAATTTAATACTACGCCGCCTACGCCATAATTCCCCTACATCCTAGCACAAACTATTTAGCTACTCATACTGAAGGTGATAACAACAATAATACTAGGGCATAAAAGTACTGAATTCATAATTAAAGCGGTAGGACAAACAATTAACATGCAACAATAAAATGGTCTCGGGAATCTAACTAGCAATTCTATACTAATAACGAAATAGAAGTGAATTGAAATAGGGCAGAAGAATACCGAGAATAGCAGAAGAATGATTAAGAACAAGAGCGAAAATTCCAATGCTAACAATATTTCAAACCCTAATAAAACTCAATGTTACTGTCTAAAACTTAATGTAAAAACTTGATAAAATCCAGATCCTCAAAACTGGTGTTCTAAGTTACGTTATATAGCAAACATACGTAACTTTTATTTCTAAAACCTAAACTCAATAGGCTTGCGCTTCCTCGGTCTTTTAATTCTCGTCTGGGATAGCAGATTGGTCGATCGATCGAGCATGGCGGTCGATCGATCGATCTTCGATATCTGAGCTAACGAACCCATGATTGGTCGATCGACTGATAGCAGTAGTCGATCGACTGCTTGAGCTGCTACTTGACTTCTATAATCTTGTGGATTTGTCTTTTGGGCCTTGAATTGTGCACCAAGCTCGTTCCTCGGGTGAATACTTCACGTCATATGCAATGCAGGATACTCGGGGACGGATTTAGCTCGATTTCCGGTGAATTCTTCACATTTCTGCAATAATGTACAAAAATACAGAAGTAGACGGAAATAGGGAGAAATGTAGCATAAACTATATAAATGAGCTCTGAAATGCGTGTAAAATGGGATGTAAAACATTATATAAAAGACACGCATCAAACTTCCCCAAACCAAACCCTTGCTTGTCCCCAAGCAAGAACTAAACTCGATCTAATGACCTAATGGAACGAGTTCAATCTCAGAGCGAAATGCAACATGTAAAGCCTAAACCAATTTAGTGCACAACCAACAATCAATTAGCAAATGAATCATGCAAATGAGTTATGGAGCCGTTAAAACTACTGAACCGTCAACTGTAGAGACTTATCAAATGGACTCTCACGGGTCGCTCAAATCACTCATAAGCACAGGTGAATATATAAGAGGATAGAAAGAATTGGTTTTGTAAAGACTCTCACCTAACTACGACCTATAAGAACATGCCTGCAATATAATATGAAAGCAATCTGTACAACCGTACATACGCATTCCAACCAACAAGAGACCATGACACATGCCGAGGTATATATGTGGATATGTGAGGTATGGGTAAGAAGAGGCAAAACATTTATGGAAAAGTGGAGGTATAGGTGATCAAGCTAGTACCGAAACGGAACCATATGGCAACATCCAACTTCTTGCTCAAAAACAAATGAAACGGTGTTATAGCAAGCACAAATCTCACAATCTCCAGGTATAAAAGTAATCAACTAACTCCCCATAAAATATGAATAATACATGGGAGCAAAAACCGCCAAAAGATAAAGGCTTGAATTATGCGAATTGATTCTTTCTCTTTCTCTCGGACCTCAGTCGATCGACCAAAAGGGGCAGTCGATCGACTGCACGAACAGTACAGAACTCTTTTTTCAGTTTTTTTTTTCGAATCAATTTTCATCTTTTTTTTTTCTTTTCTTTTCAACTTTGTTTCTTTCCTTCCTTTATTTCATCTTCCCAATAACGTCTCAACAGAGCATATGCCACCAAAAAATGAGTAACAACCCCAAGAACACAGACTACTAGCTTGACAAAGGACAGGCTAAATGTAGGATGTAGTAAATGGGACAAAAAGGGATATTTTTGGCAGTGTGGAGTTCATGGGCAAAAATGAGAAAAGGAAACCTCTACCACATGTGTCAACTAACCACAGACCGAATGCGTACAGGTATTAAGCAGATTAAGTTCATATTTATGCATATTGATATGACATGTCTTATAAGGAGTACTACTCACATTCCTAAATAAACTGGTCATAGATGTCACCAGTTATAGGCTCTAAATCTCAGAAATATGATGTAGTTTGCCAATTTTCAAAGTCAATTCTCAAGTCCAGCAAATAATTAACGAAAACTCGTAGATATGCACTTATACGATTCTACTAATAACATGTTAATCAAGCAGGGCTCAGGCAAAACAGGTGCAAAATGCAATATCATCCTTGAAATACTACCGTTCCGACTCGACCTATATGCTAAAATAAACGTGCATTTTATGGAGATTTTTGAAATTTTTCAATTTTTATTTTTTTTTTGAATTTCGTATAAAATGAAATGAACAATGCAAAACAGAATGTAAATGTGAATGCAAGCAAATGATATGCGACGCAAAACCCTTCCCCAAACCAAATCACACAATGTCCCCATTGTGCAAAATCATGTAATGAAGAAAAGAGAAATGGGAATTTGCGAGGAAATGAAATAAATAAGACATGAAGTGAAAATCGGGAACTTACAAGACTTTAAACGCAAAGAAAGGAAACCTCCCCAAACCAAATGTGAGCTAGGAGGTTTCAGTAACCAGCAGTGCTACTAAAAGGTACCTGAAAGACAAATATAACCCACGCATAAAATCGAGAAGACAATTTTGAAACGGTAAATATGTGCACAAATGAGAAAATTAGAAGAAATAAATAATTGGACGAAAAATAAAGTGGAGTAGAAAACTCCCTTAAGTCCGCATATCGACCAAACACAAAGGGGGGAGGTGAGAACAGTACAAGAATAGCCTTGCTCGATCGACTAAGGACGGCAGTCGATCGACCAATGTGTCAGGAACAGTAGCTCCTGGAAAGTGCAACTCAGTCGATCGACCAATGTAGCCAGTCGATCAACTGAAAATACTGCTGTATTCCTTATTTCTTCGTATTTGCTCAATAACTTGAGCTAATGAGGTCTAAAAACCTGCAAGAGCACAATAATACGCGCCCAAAATTGCGCAAAACCCAAAATAAAGTCTCAAACGCATAAAATCCTAAGCAAGCAAAATAAAATGCGAAGTTTCGCGCACACAAAAGCAATAAAAATTGTCTAACAAAAGCAAATAAAATGAAGTTTATAAAGAGCTCGATCAACTAATAGTTGATCAAGAATGGCCACGGTATGGCCCACTTCGTCGGCTTCTGGCTACTAGAGGTAGCCTCAACTGTGCTTATTTGATCAGTTGCACCCTCTTTAGCTTCTACGTCCGCTGAACTCAACGGGTCAACACTCTCATCATCTCCCCAGTCAAGGATCTCTTCGGGCTTGTCAGAATCCAAATCAGACTCTCTGGCTTTGACCGGCTTGTCATCAACTACCTCATCAATTCCATAGCTCAGGCAACCAAGACCTCCTCCTTGAATGATCGGCTTCTTTACAGTTGGAGCAACTTGCAGCACTTCCTTCCCCAAACCAGCTCCTGCAACATCTAAAACAACAGATTCTTCCTATTTTTTTGCTCCCAGTCTGGGGCGGAGGGGTTAACACAGAAGTAGTAATAGAGACAGACAATTCAGGAAGCACAAAGTACGATTTCTTTTCAGAAACCGTATTACAAGTCACAGGCCACATGGGGTCCTTTTTCTTAGCAGGTTGGGCAAAGACAATAGAATGCTTTCCCACCTTGAAAGTCAAGGTTGCTAGACCGACATCTATGACTGCACCAGCAGTGCGCAGAAATGGCCTACCCAAAATAATGGGAATATGGGCATCCTCAGGCATGTCAAGTACCACGAAGTCGACGGGGAAGAAAAACTTCCCTATTTGGACAGGGATGTCCTCTAAGACTCCTATTGGCTGGACCGCAGATCGGTCAGCCATCTGTACTGTCATATCTGTCACTGCGAACCTATTCAATTTGAGCTTCCTAGCTAGACTCAAAGGCATGACGCTTATACTAGCTCCTAAGTCACATAATGCCTTCTCAATAGAGAAGGTACCTATATTGCAAGGAACAGAAAAGCTACCCGGGTCCTCTAGCTTGTGAGGTGCAGTGTGAGACAAGTAAGAGCATGACTCTTTAGTTAATGCGACAGTATGAACATGTTCGAGTGACTTTTTCTTAGACAAGAGTTGTTTCATGAATTTAGTGTAGGCTGGCACTTGATTAACTAACTCAAGGAAGGGTACTTGTACATTCAAGCTACGGATAACTTTTTCAAACTTACTGAAAGATACCTGTTCCTTTGTCGGCACTATTCTCTCTGGATATGGGGCTGTAAGAAGTACCTTAGCCCTCTCCTCTAAGTTGCGCATGCCGGCATCCGTGGACTTAGGCTGGAAGTCCACTGCTTTCTCCTTGTTAAAGCTCGAACCCTCCTCAGACCGTCTCAAATGTGAGCCATTAACCGTCATCGGATCGAACTTCGGAATCGGGACGGACCCATCAAAGACTGGGTCCGGCCCTAACACTTTCGGAGTTGTCGTGCCCCGAAACAAATGGTCCCTTAAGTTCTCGGGCATCGGAGGACGAACAATCTCGCTATCTCAGTGATCTTGGTCGATCGACCACTATCCTCGATCGATCGACCGAGGTGTACGTTCAGAAGCTGCTGTAACCCGCGTATCAGTCGATCGACCGGGTGTATCAGTCGATCGACTGATATACCTGGTAGACGCCTTTTTCTTTGAATTATTCGTTACAGCTTTCTTTTGACTCGGATCTGCCTCATTCTTTTCAACAGCGTCCTCGACCATGGCAGGCCCCTCCAGGGTGGACCCACTCCTTAAAGTGATGGCATTTAGGGTCTCCTTTTGGTCAGTTTGAGTCGGTAGGTGTCCGGGAGCTCGAGAGGTACTCTTACTAGCCAATTGAGCAATTTGGCTCTCTAGTAGCTTCATCCCGGCCTCTCTTGCTTGGGACTCCTTCAACAACAAGTTCTTGAACTCAAGAAAATCGAAACCATGGGATTGTTGTTCTTCTGCTGCGGCTTTATAAGGAGGTTTTTGATATTGTTGTTGCTTTTGATGAGGGGGCACATAGGGTTGCTGCTGCGGAGGTGGAGTTGGATTTAGGACATTCTGGCTACTCCACCTCAGGTTGGGATGAACATTAGGCTCATAGTAGGTGTTTGTCTGCCTATAATGTTGAAAGGCAGCACAAGACTCAAAGGGACTAGGACAATTCTTCGAAACGTGTCCCTCAGCTCCGCACCTTTCACAGACGAAAGGACCGTCTGACACAGCATTTACTTGGTAAATACCCCCTTTTGAAGCTCCTCCTAGTTCATACTTGTCAAATATCGTAGTGAGAGCTTCAAGTGCAGCTACAGAAGGAGATTCAGCGCTCCTCCTTTGATTCCCTCTGGAATTCCCATACTCGGCCTTGTGGGTGGCTAGATCATCAATGATCTTCCACCCCTTGGTTTCTCCGAAATTCTCAAAGAAATCGGCCACCCTTTGGTGTAGCATCCAAAATAGCCCTCGATCGTCATACAGACCCATTATAGAACTGATTGCACAAGCTCCATTTTTCGAACCCATGGTGCGGTATGGTTCGCACCAACTTCTTAAAACGGACCCATGCTTCGTGGAAGTTCTCGTCCAGCCCTTGTTTAAAGCTCGTGATTTGAGCTCTAATTGCATTGGTCTTTGAGGCAGAAAAATATTTCTTGTAGAATGCCAAAGCCAATGAATTCCAATCGGTGATCCCATGAACGGCTCGGTCCGGATCTCTATACCACTCCCTTGCAAAGATCACGAAGGGAGAAGATAAACATAGTCTCCTTGATCCGGTCTTGGGTCACGCCGGTTGGTGGGGGTATGGAACAATGATGAGTCAATAAATGTCTCCATATGCTTAGCCGCATCTTCATTTGCGCTCCCAATTGGTTTCTCTCAAACATATTAATGTATGAAGGCTTTGGTTCGAACTTCCTGTCATCTCCGGTAATTCGAACCCCTTATATAAATTTGCGGTTGTCGGCTCGAATGACTAGCTATACTCGCTTCCTTAGCCATGACTGGAATTTACGGAGAAGTGACTGTCTCAAATTGAAGAAGTGAAAACGGGTGAAGAATGTGGATCTTCCTCGAACAGCTCGTTCTCGTAATAGCTTGACAGAGTACTCAGCTCTTCCTCTGTTGGTAATACCCTTTGTGATCGTCTCAACTCGCGCAAAGATTTCTCTATCTCAGGATTGAATGGTACTAATTCACCACCCTGTGACCTGCGCATAAGAAGAAACTACAAAAAGAATATAAGAAAAGTTTAAGGAACAGAAGTCCCTTAAACTAAGAAAGACTAAAAATAAAACAACTAAAATTAGGACTATTGCCTCCCCGGGAACGGCGCCAAAATTTGATACCCGTCGTGAGGTGTCAAAAATAAGATTTATAATTTCCAACTACAACTATAGCTAGCGGCGATCGGGTCGAACCACGAGAGGCGGGGACGTAAATTCTAGTTGTTTAAATTCAGTCTAAGGTAACAATAAGGTGGGGGGGGTTTGATTGGATTGGTCTATAGCTAATGAGCGATAAAATAAAGTAAACTAAGCAAATAGATGAAATCAAATATAAAAGGAGGTACTAGGATGGTCGGTTCGTTATAGCTTCGGCGGCAGCATACTAAACATGTCTAAATCGAACACAAGTGAGGCGGGAAACAAGAGGTCCTCTCGGTCCACTCTTAACAAATAGCATCTTTCGATCTAGCTATAGGTCCCTAATATCACTAATACTGACTCTCGTCACGAAAAGTGACTAAGGTCTAAACTCTACTTATCTTTCGATCTCAGCACAGTTTAGTCATCTTAATTGGTGATCTAACAACTTTCCCTATCTCTTGATCTAATGGGTCAGTCATAAATTAAGCATCTAACTGGTCGCATGCATTCGATTCGTTAAATACATCATTAAAATCAATTAAAATGAAAGGTAACCTCACGTGGTCAGTCGATCGACCGAGTAAGGCAGTCGATCGACTGACACGCGATTCAGTCCAATTTAATACTACGCCGCCTACGCCATAATTCCCCTACATCCTAGCACAAACTATTTAGCTACTCATACTGAAGGTGATAACAACAATAATACTAGGGCATAAAAGTACTGAATTCATAATTAAAGCGGTAGGACAAACAATTAACATGCAACAATAAAATGGTCTCGGGAATCTAACTAGCAATTCTATACTAATAACGAAATAGAAGTGAATTGAAATAGAAGCGGAAGAATACCGAGAATAGCAGAAGAATGATTAAGAACAAGAGCGAAAATTCCAATGCTAACAATATTTCAAACCCTAATAAAACTCAATGTTACTGTCTAAAACTTAATGTAAAAACTTGATAAAATCCAGATCCTCAAAACTGGTGTTCTAAGTTACGTTATATAGCAAACATACGTAACTTTTATTTCTAAAACCTAAACTCAATAGGCTTGCGCTTCCTCGGTCTTTTAATTCTCGTCTGGGATAGCAGATTGGTCGATCGACTAAGCATGGCGGTTGATCGACTGATCTTCAGTATACAGTAGCTTCTGGAACCCGCAGGTTGGTCGATCGACTGATAGCAGTAGTCGATCGACTGCTTGAGCTGCTACTTGACTTCTATAATCTTGTGGATTTGTCTTTTGGGCCTTGAATTGCGCACCAAGCTCGTTCCTCGGGTGAATACTTCACGTCATATGCAATGCAGGATACTCGGGGACGGATTTAGCTCGATTTCCGCTGGATTCTTCACATTTCTGCAATAATGTACAAAAATACGGAAGTAGACGAAAATAGGGAGAAATGTAGCATAAACTATATAAATGAGCTCTGAAATGCGTGTAAAATGGAATGTAAAATATCATATAAAAGACACGCATCAATGTAGGGGAAATGCGGGTTTAAAACCCGTCAGGTTTTGACTCTGCTAAGGCCATTGAGGATGTCGTTTACAATTAGGCGACATGACCTAGACCATAAGGTAGGTACTAATTTCGGGGGAGACTTGACGTTATCTAGACGACTTTACTTAAAATCGACTCGAGGCTGAATCGGAAAGGTCGACTGAAATTTTCGAAAATAGAAATTTTCAAAAAAAGATTCATTTGTTGTTTTATGGACGGTTTTCGAAGAGTAGGGATCTCTGAAAGTTGATCAGTTGAAGAGTTGTCTTAGGTTTGTTTTCAAAAGATAGTTTGAGTTGAAATTGCGGCGGCTCTGGAAATAAAGTGGTGTTTCCAAAGACGGTTTTTGAAATTCTGAATCACGGATTAGAAAATCGAGAATCGAAAAGTTTGGAATCGTCATCACAATGGCCATGAAAACGGTTAAGTTTGTTTTCAAAGGATTTAAAATTGGGTTGGAAATTTGGAAACGGTCAGATTTGTTTTCAAATAATTTGAAATTGGATTGAAATTTGAAAACGGTTAAATTGGTTTTCAAAGATTTGATTTTGAATTTGAAATTAGAAACCGCTTAGATTTGTTTTCAAAGATTTGAAATTTGATTGAAATCTGAAAACGGTTAAATTTGTTTTCAAAGATTGAGTTTTGATTTGAAATTTGAAAACGGTTAAATTTGTTCTCAAATGATTTGAGTTTTGATTTGAAATCTGAAAACGGTTAAATTTGTTTTCAAAGATTTGATTTTGAATTGAAATGTGAAAACGATTAAATTTGTTTTCAAATGATTTGAAGTTGGATTTGAAATTTGAAAACGGTCAGATTTGTGTTCAAAGATTTGAGTTTGAGTTGAAATTTGAAAACAGTTAAATTTGTTTTCAAAGAATTTGAAATAGGATTTGAAATTTGAAAACAGTTAAATTAGTTTTCAAAGATTTGATTTTGAATTTGAATTTGAAAATGGTTAAATTCATTTTCAAATGATTTGATTTGAATTGGAATTTGAAAACGGTTAAATTCGTTTCCAAATGGTTTGATTTTTGATTGGAATTTGAAAACGGTTAAATTCGTCTTCAAATGATTTGATTTTTGATTGGAATTTGAAAACGGTTAACTTTGTCTTCAAATGATTTGATTTTTGAATGAAATTTGAAAGCGGTTAAATTGGCCTCCAAATGATTTGATTTGAATTGGAATTTGAAAACGGTTAAATTCGTTTTCAAATGATTTGATTTTGAATGAAATTTGAAAACGACTAAATTGGCTTTCAAATGATTTGATTTTTGGTTGGAGTTTGAAAGCGGTTAAATTGACCTTCAAATGATTTGATTTGAATTGGAATTTGAAAACGGTTAAATCTGTTTTCAAATGATTTGATTTTGAATGGAATTTGAAAACGGTTAAATTCGTTTTCAAGATTTGAAATTGGAAATCGTGAGGATTGAATTCGTTATTACGACGGGTTAGAAAAGCCAAATTTGATTTTGAAGGCGAGATTTGAAATTTTGGAAAGTTGCACGGGTTAAAATCGTCGTTACGACGGTTTGAAAAACGTTTCTGTTTAAAAATTAATTTTGAATTTTGAAAATTCGAGGGTAGAATTCGTCATTAAGACGGCGTAAAAGGGCGCTTTGAGAATGCAATGGTTGGCGGCAGACCGAGTTTTGAAACGGCCATTATGACGACGTAAAAGGGGATTTTGAAATGGTTTGTGAAAACCGAGTTTGAAATCGTCATTACAACGGCATGAAAAAGGTGTAATTGAGATGGTTATAAAAACCGGGTTTTGAAATGGCCATTATAACGGCCTAAAAAGGTGTTTAGAAACGGTTGTGAAAAACCGGGTTTAAAAATCGTCATTACGACGGCCTAGAAAGGCGTGTTGAAATGGTTGTAGAAAACCGGATTTGAGAATCGTCATTACGACGGTATAAAAAGGCGTGCAACGGTCGGCGAAAGACCGAGGTTTGAAATGACCATTATAATGGCGCAAAAAGGTGTTTTTGAAAGTTTGAAATGACACGGAAGGACTTATGATCATATAGCACATAAGCACTCACAGTTTCATTATATTATGCATAATGCTAACACGGGTTTTGGCTTAAAAGGGTGGGTTACACACCAAGCAATCAAACCCCGATTTGCGAGAGGGATACCAATCCAAACAAAATGTGTAAGGAGGGTGCCTTAGCCTCGTGCTCGAAAGTGATGAAAGCTCTTTGACGAAAGAGAAATGTGTAACGTCAACGGTATGCTTGACTCAATCGGGATTCGAAACGCGGGGATGAGAAAACTCACGCCGACGAGACGAGCCAATTGGTCGAAAAGGGGTAGGTTGTGGGCCCAGACAAGGAACCCGACTTATGACCGTAATATCAATTAATGCACTTTAACCACGACCTCGTTCGAGTTTCACCTCTAAGGATCACAAAGACACAAGTGTCCTAGTTTTCCCCAGCGGAGTCGCCAAACTGTGGACATGGGCCACGTCTCGGTCTGCAGATTTGGGCCGCAAATCGATCCACGGTCACGGGCCACCTGCACGCCAGGCCAATCTGTGGACATGCAGAGGTCTCTTTGAAAGCCACGCCCGGCGGCGTAAAATGCTTTCGACCGGATCACTTTAGATCGGTCGGTATCGTCTCGGCAAGGGCCGCGAAACGATTAGAGATGTTCGGAATCGCCACCAAGCATTTGTGGGATGCCTGGAACCCGTTCGAATCCACTTTATACCTCGGTCAAACGAAGCACAAAGCAGTTTTTGACATAGGTACTAAAGATAAAGAATCGTCCCCCTTTTAGCATTCTATGCCTAAAATGACTTTCGTATGCCCTGGATAAGGCCATCCACTATCCAAAGGTTCCGAGTAAGGGGTCAGGGTACGTATTAGGAAGCCCTTTAATCGGACACTCAATCCCGCCCGCGTTAGCGGCCTCTACTGATCGATCGTGGTTGTTTAAGTGAAAGAGTTGATAAAACGGTTAAAATGCATGAATGCAGATCCAAAAGTGTTAACCTAACATGTGAGCTTTCTAAGTCGGTTTGTTAATCCAAATATCAAGCATAAGATGTCAAGTTGGCTTTATGGTTGATTTGCATGTGAGAACGGAAATTAAACATTCATTTACCAAATTCGGGTTATGATGCTTAACACGATCCATTTATTGAAAAAGGATGTCAAATGACAAAGTGTACAAACGTAAGCTTGCCAATCTGATCCGTCATGTGTTCGGATTAACCGTAATCGGGATCGTCCTAGACAAATGTTAAAAACGAGGCAGAACAGCGCCAGGCATCCCCTTTGGGACGCGAGCCTATTAGCGATAGAAGGGATTCTGCCCTGGTTTTGAAATGTAGAAAACAGACGGCCTCTTGGGGCGCGAGCCATGAGCCGACCCAAGGGGGCGTCTCCTAGTTTTTGAAAAGGATGTTTAAAACCATATTTGTGATTAAATAATTTACAATTATTGTTTGCATGACTCGGAATAATTACTATTATGTTAGTAATATTCGTTGTCGGACTTGCATGTTTGAAAAGCATAGTTTACAAATAAAAATGTAAAATGTTTGATTTGAACTAATTAGGTTAGGTTCAATTATTTGTAATTAGTCAAGTTAATCATCGTACTCGGATTAAACCGACATGGTATAAAGAACCAAGGATGATTATGAATTATGACTAATATATTTGCAAATGTAAACAAATGAGAAAAATGGTAAATAAAAGAAAAGGGTGTTAAAATACCCATTAAAATGTGATTAACCAACAATATCATCGGGTCACGGAATAAACCGCCATGGTATAAAGAACCAAGGATGATTATGATTTATGGTTAGGTTTGTTATAGAAATGGTTTGAAACATTCGAAATGACAAAAACCGTAAAAGGAAAGAAGTAAAAATAAAAGAAAGTGTTGAAGGAAAGACGAACTCAAACACGGATGAGTCTGACCCGAGACCCACAAGAGGCGTGAGATCCCTTGCATAGCAAGGAGCTTCTATCTCAGTCCAAAACTCGGTTTTGGCTCGTCTAACCTATATTTGAATCGTGTTATGCATTGTTCATGCTTATAGACTCATAAAAACAGTAAATACATGAAATAAAGGAGTTGTTTACACCCTCAAACCTACGTGTATTGATGTTTGCGAAGTAGACGACTTTAGAGACAAGTTTTCTCGTAGCGACTACTCACGATCAAGAAGTTTAAAAAGAGTGCCTTAAAAAAGGATTTGGTTTTGAAAATGAGTTGAAAATATGTTAATTAAAACATGTTGATTGATGTTGAGTTGGTCGAATGGGTCGGTCGAATGCACGACGACGGTACCAAACAATATGTGTAAGGCTTGTGTTTACGATCGGTAGGTCATAAATACGTGTCGATTTTGTGACTTAGGAAGTCGAGTATAGAAGTTTAAGGGAGAAGGAGGGGGCGGACGCTCGCGTGCTGATTATGATGTGTGATGGTGGGTATTTATAGAGAAATGTGGGATGGTAGGCCGGTTGAGTTTGCGTAGAAACTAAGCAGGCACCTGCTTTAGGCGCGAGCCACCTTGTGACTCAATAGGGTGTGTTGTCCCTTTCGCAAATTTGGATTTTGCATTTGTTCTAACCAATGTTTTGTTGGTTGTGATTATCGTTTTTTGAACTTACTCACTCAATCAAAAAACCTTCCATCCTTTGTTTTGTCCTTTCCACTCACTCGGATCTTTTCCGTTTCATCAATTTTGTTTGTGGTCGTTGAGGTTTGCTTAGCCGTGTAAGCTTACTCTTGGGTGATATTTGGGGTAGGTATTTTGTGTCTTTGACTCGGGTTTGACCCGTGTGAGTCGGGATTTGAATTTCGAGTCGGTTTTTGACTCGGTGTCGGTTTTGACTCTAATTAGGGTCATTTTAATGTAAATGACATGATGAAAACATTCATGGCATTATTTTTGACATTCGAGATTTGGGTTGACTCGGGTTGACTCGAATTGCGGGTTTCTGAGTTGGTTTTGGGTCCAAAGATGGGTTTTAACTCTAAATAGAGTTATTTTAATGGAAATGACATATTGAAAACATTCATGACATTATTTTTGACATTCGAGATTTGGGTTGACTCGGGTTGACTCAGGTTAACTCGAGTTGCGGGTTTCTGAGTCGGTTTTGGGTCCGAAGACAGTTTTAACTCTAAATAGGGTTATTTTAATGCAAATGAAGTTAGAAAACTTTTGAAATAATTTTTCATATTCGAGTAGTGCATTAAACCGTCTCATGTATAGCCAATCCACGCACCCATATCAAAAACACGTTATAGTCCGATCATCATCGGGTGGTTTTTGGAAGGTGCAGATACTGGGTATCTACACTTACTTGAGTGTTTCTATTCCAAACAATTACTTTTACTAATATCATTATTAATATTGACATTATTATTTATTATTGTTATTAAGAATATTATTAGTAAAAAATTCCTATTTTTTCATTATTGTAATTTATGATTATTCATATATAATTTTATAATTTTTTTCTTATAAATATTAATATTAGTATTATACTATGAATATTATTATTATTATAGTTGATAATAACAATAATATTAAATATTATTATGATTATTTCAGTTCAGTTCAGCTCAATTCAGATTTATTCAGTTCAGTTCAGTTAAGCTCAGCTCAGTTCAGTTCAGTTCAGTTCAGTTCAATTCAATTCAGCTCCATTCAGTTCAGTTCAGCTCTGTTCAATTCAGCTCAGCTCCATTCATTTCAGCTCTAAAAAGCCAGAAAGAACGGAGCCTACTAAATGGAAAATTAGGGCGACGGAATTTTCATTACAATTTTACCTCTCATCGCCCTCACTTGACCTCTCTCACACCATTCGGAAACTTCTCTCTCCACCTTCTTCGCAAAATCGCCGTCTTTCGATCTACACAAAAACCATGAGAGGATCGCTCAAAACTTTGGCCTCCAAATCTCTTTCTTTCGCCGGTAAATGGCAGCAACAACAGCTTCGCCGTCTCAACATTCACGAATATCAGGTCCTATTTTTTTTCTGATCAATTTTTGTAATTGTATTTTGTGATTTAGAGGAATTTCATCTTGTAATTTCGTGTTTTTGTTGATGATTTGATTATCTGTGATAATTCTTAGGTTTATTTGTCTGTGTAATATTGGAGAAACGATTTGTGTCGGTGTCGATTTTGTTGATGGTATACCGTACGAATGGCAGAAATACGATCTTCTACCGAAGAGATATAGCGATTTTTTTTGCGCTGTAGAAGATATACTCCCTCTGTCCCGGTCATTTGTTGTCCTTTCTATTTTAAGAATGAACTTGATGAGCAATTTGATCATTCACACTCAATTTGTTCTACTTGTCATTTAGTAATTGGTCCCTTTCTCTTTCCTTGGTCTTTGTGCCAAAACCATAGCACAACAATTGAGCGGGACGGAGGGAGTATTTCATTAATTTGCGTTGTTTTGATAAGAGATTTGTACATTTGTTAATATGGATAGATATATCTTTTGAAATGAAAGTGATGGAGATGTTTTGGCTCCTGTTACCTTAAAAATATCGGAAATACGATCGATGTTCTGCTGAAAAAATTTAGCCATTTTGTTGCGATGTAGAAGTTATATTTCATTAATTTGCTCTTGTTTTGATAAGAGCTTTGTGCTTTTGTACATTTGTTAAAATAAGAGTTTTGGCTCGTTTGCTTGTGAGGACAATGGAGGATATTGCAAATGTGTAGGTTAAATGCAAGGATTCACTATATGTGTATCCCTTAGTTTAAAATGTGTATGTTCGACATACTTACGCCCGACTTTCACTGAGGTCCTACTGTCCTAGCCAAAACGTGTCAGTGCGCCTCATAGATAAGCTATAATTAGCATAGCTCGTGTGCGTCGTAGATTAGCAGAAACTAGCATGGCTCACTAGTCACTATTATGCAGTGTCCATTTGTTTCTATAGAACTTTTATTATATCCCTTTTTTCCGACATTATCCTTGGGAGTTTTTAGTCATATAAATGTTGACTTCCAGAAAAAGTGTTATTGCACAAATTCTATTTTGAAATACATATTTGTTTCCCAAAACAGTGCACCTCGTATCTGTGACCTTTGCCTCATGCCTTGCTGCCATATGGCTCTCGTCACCTCCATGTGAATCGTGTCTTTTAAAACTAAATCCAGGTGTTAACTTTAGGTTGATGAGGCTTTTACCTTTGACCCCTTTATCAACTGTGTAGCCGTGCCTTATCGGAAACATGGAAGTGTTGTTAAATGGAAGACAGAGAGTTTTTCATGGTTGGCCGCATGATCACTATCATGCTAGCGAAAATGCTGGAGAATTTTACGTTGCCAAACTTCGGTAGCTGACTAGTTGTAGTTGGTCGGAATGTCTTGCTTCATATATCCATATCTGTGGTTGATTTTTCTTCAAATGATTGTTGACATTGTGCTAACTTTATGTTCATTATTGTGCGTTCGTGGAAACTAGGGTGCTGAGCTCATGGGCAAATTCGGTATTAATGTTCCGAAAGGAGTTGCTATAACTTCTCTTAATGAAGTTCAAAAGGCCATCAAAGAGACTTTTGCTGGTCAAGATGAGGTAAATTTTGGACCATGTGCCTCCAGGTGTCTAGTTGTTTCGGTGCTGTCATGTACTATTATTTTCTTTGTTATGGCAAACTATATTTTAACCTGTTTTAAACTTCTTAAAAATGTATGTAAGCTTGTGAGGTAAATTTTGGAACCTGCACCTTGTGGACCCGTATTCACAATTGTCTTAGCTCCTTGTACTATTGTTTCCGCTATTATTGCAAACAGTAACTTTTTTTTTTTAATAAAAAAGTATGTGAAGTTCTAAATAATTATTTTTATATCTTGCATAAGCTAATTATAGGTGTACGTCAATTCATTCCCCTAAATTTGTTAGTGTTTGATTATCACCATCATCTTAAAAGAAATCACTGATTTATTAAGTTATATGAAGGTGGTGGTTAAAAGTCAAGTCCTAGCTGGTGGCCGAGGTTTGGGAACCTTTAAAAATGGTTTTAAAGGTGGAGTTCACATTATGAAGTCAGATCAGGTTGCAGATATAGCTGGTATGCATTTTTTCCATCTTGTTTTTATGCATTATTTGTGCTTACTTTTTCTTGGGAAATGTGGTGTATTGTGACTATGCATAGTTATATTGGCCCTGCTTTCTTCTTTACAGTAGAGTGATTACACCTTATTGTTTTATGCTATAGAAGCCAGGAACAAGTGAATTCTTTATGTCTAATATGCAATTGTTGGATGGTCTCCTGCCCGGGTCAACATGCATATTGCTTATTGCTTTGTGCCTCTTCCTCATCTCGTTAATGAATATAAACCCCCAGGGCAGCAGTAGGGCAGCAGTGCAGCACTACAAACCCTCACCTGCCCAACACCATTATAACCCCAGGCCACCACCTCCACTTTCAATTCCCCCCCTCCCCCCAAACAGCACCACCATCTCATCACCTGCATCAATCCTTGACGGAAACCACCACACTCAACTCCGCCTCTACCAAAATCCGAGTCACACCCTTACCCACCACCATCTGGCCACCTAATCTTCGAAGACTCACCCTAACACCACCATCACCCATCACTTTTGACGCCTGCAAAGATCTTGTTGGAGTGATGGACAGATCTAGGATTTTTAGTGTTGAGATGGTGGTTGAGGATTGGTGGTGATTGAAGGCCATGGTCGCTGGCATTTATAGTGCGTGGTGGAGGATCAGCCTTCTTTGGTGAAGGTGGATGGTGGCCGAGTGACTGCTTGGTTGTCGATGGTGGTCGTGGGTGGTGCAAGGAGGTGGCTTTGTGAGGGTGGTGGTTGAAGTAGGTGGTGACTGACTGGCCGTTGTTCACGGTGGTGTGTGGCAGAGAATCAGTGCTGTATGGTGGAGAAAGCTGTTCGCTGAGTGGTTGGTTAGATAGGGATAGTGGTGGGGGAGAAGGTGGGGATGTGTAAGGAGGTTGTGGTTGTGCCTGTGGTAGCCATAGTGGTGCAAGGAGAAGCAGAGGATGTGTGGTGGTGGGAGAAAATATTTGCCAGTGGGAGGGTTATTTGAGGGGTATAAGGGTAATCTTGGTATTTAATAATACTCTATCCCACATGTTTTGACCTCTCCTAAAATATCGTGCAAAAACCGAGCGTATACAATCTATTGGAACAAAGGAAGTACTATATGTTTCATTGATGGAGTCATGCGGTACGCTTTATTTACTTTATTCAGGAAGTGTTTATTGTTTATCCCTGTTTGACATCCCTTCTCCCCCGTTCAATTGCATTGAGTTTGTGCTTGTATAGTTATGTACATTAACTACGTATAATTGATGGCAGTTACGATTTCTGTGTTGAGTGTGTTGCTTGGATTGTTAATTTGTGGTTGTGACCCACAAAGTTTATGCATTGAAATCCAGTATTTAATTTTGTTCTATTCACTTATGAGATTATTTTACCTTGTCTGTCATCTCCAGAGAAAATGCTGGGTCAGATATTGGTCACTAAACAAACTGGTCCCCAGGGCAAACCTGTTAATAGGGTAAGTCTTTATGTTTCCATCAGCTGTTAATATTTTATTTTGACCATCCGATTCGTCTTTAGATTTTTGTAAGTTTTGGAAAACGAAGGTTTCAGTTACATCATGTTCTATACTTACTCCTCTGTCGTGCTTTGAGACGTCAAATATGGCGATATTTGGGACCTGATTGTTTATTTTCTTGTATTGTAACTTTCTTTTCCTGTTCAAACAGGTCTATTTGTGTGAAAAGCTGTCATTGGTAAATGAGATGTACTTTGCCATCACCCTTGACCGCAAGACTGCGGGTCCTGTAAGTTCCTAAACTTTGTTGCTATAACGGGTGAAAGTTGTGGATACTTAAATGACATTTCCTTTTCCAGCTTATAATTGCCTGTAGCAAAGGAGGAACGAGTATTGAAGACCTTGCAGAAAAGTATCCGGACATGATCATTAAGGTGGCTATATGTCCTTTCTTGTTGTGCTTCCTGTATAGTCCATTTGGTTATGCTACTCTTTTTTATTGTCTCTTCTTCTTTGTTTAGGTCCCTATCGACGTTTTCACCGGAATTACCGACGAAGATGCTGCAAAGGTTGTTGATGGACTTGCACTGAAGGTAGCTGACAAACAGGCTGCCATGGAACAAGTGAAGAAGCTGTATAATCTTTTCTGTCAAAGTGATTGCACTCTACTGGAGGTGGACACATCCGCTGTATAGATTCATATTTAACTTTGCTCACTTTCCCTCTATATGCTAATCTAGTCGTGTCCTGACAGATAAACCCACTAGCTGAAACTGCTGACAACCAATTAGTGGCTGCTGATGCAAAGCTTAACTTTGATGACAACGCTGCATTTCGACAAAAGGAGATCTTTGCTCTTCGTGACACATCACAAGAGGATCCACGAGAGGTTTGTTTCAGAGATCCTTAGGTTTCACTCTTCAATTGTACGAAGCAATTGTCACCTTGATTACCTGTGTATATGTTGGTTTCGGATGAAAATCTGTTTGATTATAAGAGTTGGAGTCCCGCTTTTAAGCCAAAAAAAGTTCTTATGAATTACTCCCTCCTATTCACTAAGTTCTTCCACATTTGTTTTGGGGTAGAATTTAGTGGTATGGTGATATGTGGATGGAAATGAAAGTAAGAGAGAATGTGGGGTCATAAGTTATTATAACCACAAATAATAGACAAATAAGAAAAGTGGAAGATCTTTGTGAATTTGCCGTTTTAGGAATGTGTAAGATTTAGAGAATAGGAGGGAGTATGATAGTACCCACATACTCACGTAACTACGGGATCCCCTTAACACCTCGTTTGAAAGCAAATTTATGACTGTGACAGCAAGGGAGGTAAAGAATGTTTCGTACTAGTGTACTGATCTATGTTACTTGGACACTTCACTTCGGTCACGTGTTGCATTTGCAACACGACACGTCACTATTACGACACTTCATTTAGACCAAAAGATTGAAAATCACGGAAAATAACTGTATCGACACTCCAATACATGTCCGACACGACACTTCTTAGACGAGTCCGAGTAACATGGCTAATTATACGCATGAGGCACAAATATCAATACGTTAGAACATGGAATTTAGATTTATACAAAAAGTAGTGTCAGACTGTCAGGCTGCTATTTTTGTCGTGGTGTCTACGCACAAACTGAAATTGCTTGGCCTTGAAGCCACTGACAGCTTACCTCATCTGTCTACTATTCAGGTTACCGCTGCCAAAGCTGACTTGAACTATATTGGTCTGGATGGAGAGATCGGTTGCATGGTGAATGGGGCGGGATTGGCTATGGCCACTATGGATATTATTAAGTTGCACGGAGGAACCCCTGCCAACTTTTTAGATGTTGGCGGTAGTGCTTCTGAGAATCAGGTAATCTACTTTTTGTTGTGGTTGTCTTCTAATAAAAGCCATTGTGTTATGTTGAAGGGCTGTTCCTAATTTCCTACAATCCTACGTGAAGCGTTATTTGTTTCTCTCTAGTTTACTGTATATATTGTTACTAGATTTCATCCTAATAGTAGCCGTCAAGAATTTAGCGTGACGTTGTGCATGGCATATTGTAACGCTGAATTAAGGTGGATTAATATTCCTAGGCTAGTTAATAAAAGAGTTAAGCATAACATAAGGACCCAAACTATCATATTTTTTTTCCATCAAGGACCTAAAATATCTGAGTTTTCCGTTAAGGACTTCAATACTCAAATCCGTCAACTTCCGTTAAATAACCATCAAGTTGGCATGGAAAGAAAAATTCAGAGGGAAATAATAATCTGATTTTATTTGTTTGGAATAAAAAAATCAAGCCGTCCCATTTCCTTATTCTCGCTTTATACTAATGTTTCTCTATAGTCACGTCTTTGTTTTACTACTCCGTAATTGCGATCCATCATTCTGCGTTTCAGCTTACATTCCATTATCAACTTTTCTTTCCCCATAAACAACTTCCCAGCCAAAGTAAAAGACCATTTATGAAAGGGCCATAATATCAAAGGATCAATGACTATTGTATATTTGAAATACTTGTGTTCATTCATACAGTAATCAAATGATATTTAAAAAATGAACCTATTTAATTTAGCTTTTAAATAATAAGTTAAGTAATTCATTTTAAAAACAATTCAAGCTTTTTATTAATTAAGATAGACAATATAATGTGTTACATATTATAATCCAAAGGATCGAGGGTAATCCAAGCATAACATAAAATGTGGGTCTAAATGGAGGTCTTATAGATAGTAAAACAATGGATTAAGTCTCCCTTTGACAAATTCTCCCAGGAGACGGTCTGACAATAACAATATTATAAGACCTTTTACATAAGACTATATGAAATGGTTTATTTTTCAATTTCTTTTTGTCCTTTTTTTGGTTAGTACTCCTAATAAAATAATGCAAATCTATAGGTTATAGATACATACCAGAACACAATATTGCAAACGATATAAAATCAAACCAAACATAATTTTTGTATGATATACTTATAAGTTATGTATGTTGATCGCCACTATTCTTGACCTTCATAGTATATAGTTATATGCATTTGAACTTTAG
This sequence comes from Silene latifolia, assembly GCF_048544455.1. Lineage (NCBI taxonomy): Eukaryota > Viridiplantae > Streptophyta > Magnoliopsida > Caryophyllales > Caryophyllaceae > Silene > Silene latifolia. The sequence goes on from NC_133538.1 coordinate 453,984,666, forward strand.
CACCGGTTTTACTTGTACTCAATGTCAAATTCTCATCAAGTTTTATGTTAATTACACCTCTTAGGAAAGAGCTTCATACTTTGTCCACTTGTACACATAACTGTTACATACTAAAGCTTAAATAATCTACTATAAACATTAGACAAAATTAGACAACAATAATTATGGAAAAATAATACTCTTCTTTAATTTGCTTGCCCACAAATTTCCAACACTTATAATATAGAACTTACCTATATATAGCTTAGCTTAGGTGGTTGAACCTACGTGTATATAGCTTTAGCTTAGGTGGTTGAAACTTTAAATTATACTAATTGAGATCTATATTACACAATATTCGTTTTTAGATTGATAATTATATTTTAAATTCTATACTATATTATACTCCATATGTAGTAGTAGTAGTTGTTCTATGAAACTCAATTACACATATACTATTATATATTATACTAACTTAAATAATAAAAGAGTGTTATTTTACTTTTAGGTCATAGTTAATTTTGTGTAACACGATTTAATTTTATATAAAAATAGTATGCAACGGACCAAAATGATGGAAATTCATTTTACAATAAACTTGTGTAAGATAGCTTACACAAATATTTGTGGAGGAGGAAAGAAGTACTGTTTTCAGAAATGTCATGTGTTGCACACAAATCACTCGGTAATTTGCAACGCAGATAATAATAGTTGTTTCTATGCGTCGACTTGTCCATTCAAGCACATAATAACATATATGATACTCCCCCCGTCCGAGTCAATAGTTTACACTTACTTTATTTCCCCTTACAAAATAAAGCAATTCTAAACTATTCAATGAGACTAATTTGCAACGCAGATAATAATAGTTGTTTCTATACGTCGGCTTGTCCATTCAAGCACATAATAACATATATGATACTCCCCCGTCTGAGTCAATAGTTTACACTTACTTTATTTCCCCCTTACAAAATAATGTAAAGCAAGTGGAAACTATTCAATGGGACAGAGGGAGTATATAATTGGTAGTTTATTAAACACAAGTACTCTATACGCAGCTCGACTTTGTACTAATAGAATCAAAGTAGACGATACAACTATAGTTTCACTATTTACGCTCTTTGATGACCTTGTATTAGTACTCTTAATATCATCTATCGTTTACGTTTTTTTTTAATTAACGGAGTTGTTCATTACAAAAGTTAATGCTTACTCAGGATGGTGGTCTACGAAAAGCAAAACTCTAAGTCAAATACATGTGAAATACATACATATATACATGAACTACTCCGTATTACTTAGTACTCCATACTTGAATTAACTTTTAATTACTCTTTTTGTCACTACCGTCTATAAATATAAGGTCATATGCATACGGTTTCCATCCATGTCTTCTAGATACTTTAATGAGCGTGAGTAGGAAAAAAAGAGTCAATTAATCATATGCATGTATTGGAAACTCCATGGAAGCATGCCATTCTTGCAAACATACAACACATACAATTTTATCATATAAATAAAGCATTAAATATGAACAATCTACTTGCAAAAAAAAAAAAAAAATGAACAATCTACATAATACTCCTCAAGGGGGATTTGAGAACGTAATATGAACAAATTACGCAATACCAAAAAAAAATGAATTAACTACTTGTTACTATATTATACTAACAACTTACCAATTGCATGTGGAAAAGGCCTATATATACATATACTTAGGGGATTTGGGAACGCAATCTTAGTTCCTAAATCCTAATCAAACACTTCTTAATCAAGTGATTAGGTAGAATATGAGTTTTAGCTTGTCTAGAATACTATAGGGTAAACTAAGCTATTAGGTAAATTTAATTGCCAATTAAAAGTAGACATCTTACACAATAATTTGTATTTTTGCTATCTCCCCTGTGTTATAATTTGCATGGCTACAAATTTTTGACTCTTATGCACCGCCTTATAACGATTACTCCGAACCGAACAAAGACCATAAAAGCCAAGGACCTACAAATAAGCAAACACAAAACAAACAATGAATATAAAGATGATGAGCAAAATGAAAGCAATGTGCAAATACGATAGAACAATAGTATTGACGAAACATTTAAAATAACGTATGACATTTGACTAAAATAACGTAAATCAAACATAGGTTTAATGAGAGATAATTGGAAAAACAAAAGGGAATTAACTCTTTTTGTTCGCAAAGTTTGTATAAACTATCTTTATAGGTAATGAGTTTTTGCAGTAGAGTAAAACTCTTATTTCAATTTTAATTTTAATATTTGATTGTATAATTAGACAAACGTTTAAAAGATAAAACTCTTATTATTATTTTATTTTAAACTCATTTAATGTATATCTTTTTATACACATCATTTGTTGAACAAAAGCAGTAGTTAATGACGATAAATCAAATCAGATCTTACGTGACTATATTTTCTCTTATATATTACAAATAATACCAAAGATTCTCTATAACCATGAATAGTGCCAAAAAATTTAACCTTTGGTCTCGATTGGAGTGAGTAATTTTATTGGGCCCTAATATTATTAGGCCAGTCTCACCTAGATCTAACTCGTACCCAACCATAGTCTTACACCCCCAATTTGTCTAAACCAAAATAATGAAAAACTCTTCACCGCAAATGGTTATATTCGTGGAACATTAATTGAACAAATTAGCAACACACAAACGCATAATACAATCATAATACAATTTGATTCCTTCCCCTCTACATATTCTAGGTGGTATATATGATCTGATCTCAAATATATCCACTTGTTCTAATTCCAATTACAATTAATCTCACTATAGACGGAAATATCCGTTTAAAGTGAAAGACGGGTCAAATATGTTTAAAGTGGTGACATTTTTGGGTCCCACCATGCAATTTGTTGCTTGTCTTATGCTTAGAGCAAGTCCAATGGTTTGGATTAGGGACTTGCTTGCAATTTTTTAAAATTGCAAGCTAGTAGCCAAGCCATTGAAAATGTCCTTATGGATTAGCTTTGTTTAAGCTACTAGCTTCATTAAGCTAGTTGCTTGAAATTGCTTAAATGGACCTACTACAAGGAAACAACCAATTAAAAGTTAGTATCTTAAAATGTGGGTCCAATTTGGCTAGTGAAAAATTAAACCAAACCATTGGAATGCATTCTTAATTCAAAATTTTTTTAGCTTAAAGTTTCATATGGCAATGGTAAGCTAGTAGGTACTAGCTTACCATTGGACTTGCTCTTAAAGTGGATGGATATTTGGCTCGTCTATAACTATAGACGGATATCTCCTATCTATAATGAGACTTTGTGTTCTAATTATATGTTCATTATAAAGAATATTACTCATCTTAAAATCAAGTAGTATACAAATTTTGGGATTTCTCTAATATAACATAGCTAGAATTATTTAATTTGGTCACCATTAACTCATTACCATGACAACTCTATAGACAATAATATGGGAATTTTTAGTAATTTTCTCTTTAATATCGTAAGACATACCTCATTTATGACTGTCTTTATTTTTCAAATTGTAGTCTGACGCGTATATATCATGCATGGACAATAGAACTGTGAAACATATATAAAAGATAGATGAAATATATATATAAATCATCTGACATGTCAATTTTACGATACCAATCTTAATATCGTAATTCATGTACAATAAATAATAGAAGAAAACCACTAAAACTAACATGAACTAAAAATTGACAGGTCGAAGAAACAACTAAACCAGAATAATTTACATACGCCAACAGAGGAGTGATATGATGCAAGAGTATATTGTACGTATATTGTACCTGCAAAAACAACAAACTATATAAAGCTTTGTGAAGGGGTGATTTTTTCCTATAACAACCATAACAAAAATAAGAAGCAAACATCAAGGTAAAAAACGAAAACCAACGGACATTAATTGAATAATAATCATAAGCTAACTCTAATGAAAGCAGCATACAACAACAACAACATCATCAGAGCCTTAATCCCAAAATGATTTGGAGTCGGCTGACATTAATCATCCTTTAGAATCGTCTATGGGTGAACGTACACCTCAAAATGCGAAAAAAAATAGAAAAGGAAAGAAAATGAAAAACAAAAGGGAGAGCGAAACATAATACAAAGTAAGGTAAATTTGTAGGTTTTAAAATCGAAATCCGAATTTCTTTTATAAAAACTTAAAATTTAAATCGAGAATAAAGATTAAAACTATTTTGAAAACCGAAGTAGAATTTAAGAATCCGGAATACTTTAAAACTGTGTTACTCAGACTCCTTGACAAAGTGTCGTATCCGACGCGTATCCGGGTGTCGGATACTTTATTTTAATATTTAAAAGACACTTAGATACGGTCAAACAAGTGTCTTGACCAGTCTAATAGACACTGACACGACACTGCTATTATCTTAAGTGTTTAATATCTTATAAAAATATTGGCCAATGCAATTTACAAATAGCGTTTTTTTAACATTGAAAAGGATAAATATGTTAAAAAGTTGAAGTTTCCTAGTTGCATGTGCTGTCCACTATGGGGATATGTGATAAAATATTAAATAAATCATTACAAACTACCTACTCCGCCAGCTATAAGTATTCATTTCACCTTTTTCCCATAGTTCTCTCTCTTCTTTTACTGTTCTTTAATTATTTAACACTCAACCTAAAATTGCCTCTTCATCTTCCATCATCTTCATTACAAAATTTTAAAAAAATACTCTCTAATTAATTCTATCTTCCGTGAAACTCCTTTCTTCTCCATCGTTGTCGGCTTCACTGTGCCGTTTCGAGAGTCGTGTCGCATAGTGCAGTATCCCAGGCGTCCTAAGTGTCGTATCCGGCGAAGTGTCGTGTCGACACCCGACACTGCACCTAACAGAAGTGTCGACGCAACCTAGCTTTAAAAGTAAACCAAGTAAAATATATAAGAAAGTGGTTGATAAAAAGTGTAATAAAGGAGATGAGAACAAATAATTTTTTTTAAAATTAAATAAAAACACTAAATATATCAAATATTAAAAATCCACATATATCATTTCCCTCCATTGTGCCCTCTCCGTCACCATACTCGCCTCAAGCCTCAGAAATCTCATATCGTGCTCTATCACTCTCAACCATGTCTGTCTCGGCCTCCCTCTACCCCTCGGAACCTTTTCTCTTCTCCAGCCTCCTAACGGGTGCATCCATAGGTCTCCTTCTCACATGGCCAAACCATCTTAGTCGATTTTCCATCATTTTGTCTCTATTGGCGCCACTTTTACTTTTTCGCACGTCTTCGAGGAGGAGACATGTCGCACGTCTTCGAGGTGTCTTGTCGCTCTCACACGAATGCAATCATGATTTGTTCTATCCTAGGATTTGGATGAACATGTTTGGTACTTGACTATGTAAGATTCCGGGAAATCTTAACATAGAAGCATTTGAATGGTTTGTTTTTTGTGTTTGACTTGGTTTGACTCGTTGTTGGAGTCGGGATCTGAATTTTTGAGTCGGTTTTTGGTCCGGTGTCGGTTTTGACTCTAGTTAGCGTCATTGCGACCCCGTCGTCATGCATTTAACAATCCAGGTACTTTTGAAAAGTTTTATTTTTGACATCGTTTTATGTTTTCCGACATAAAGTTGTATACAAACTGTCGACTAAACGCTGCGATTCCTAAGCATGTTGTAGTCCGATAATTATCGGGTGTTTGTTGGAGTCTCAGCATCGATACTGGGTATCTACATCCACATGTATCCTTTCCCTCCTTTATGCCCTCTCCGTCACCATTCTCTCCTCAAGCCCAAGAAATCTGATATCATGCTCTATCACTCTCAGCCATGTCTGTCTCGGTCTCTCTCTACCCCTAGGAACCTTTTCTGTTCTCCAAGTCTCCAGCCTCCTAACTGGTGCGTCAATAGGACTCCTTCTCACATGGCCAAACAATCTTAGTCGATTTTCCATCATCTTGTCCTCTATTGGCGCCATTTTTACCTTTTACCAAATCACCTCATTCCTTAATCGATTTTTCCTTGTATGGCCGCACATCCACCTCAACATACGCATCTCCGCCACACTCATCTTTTGAATGTGACAATATTTCACGGCCCAACACTCGGAACCGTAAAGTAAGGCAGGACTAATTGCCGTGCGATAAAATTTTCCCTTTAATCTTTGGGGCATATCTTTATCGCTTAAAAACCCTGAAGCACTCTTCTATTTCAACCATCCCGCTTTAATTCTGTGAGCCACATCTCTGTCTAACTCCCATCTTTTTGAGTAATAGATCCTAGATATCTGAAGAAATCTGACCCCTCGACTACATTCCCATCGAAAATAATACTCCCCACCTGTGTCGATCTTGACCCCGCCACGTTAGTCCTCCTCAGCCTAAACCCACGAGTCTCTAAAGTATGCCTCCAGAATTCCAACTATCTCTCCACCCCCTCTTTCGTCTCATCAATCAACACAATATCATCACGAAACATCATACACCAAGGGATGTCGTCCTGAATATCCCTTCTCAACTCATCCATAACTATAGCAAAGAGAAAAGGATTAAGTGCGGAACCTTGATGCACCCCGATGGTAATGGAAATTCTTCCGTTCTCCCTGCGAACACTTGCACTAGCCCCCTCATACATGCCCTTTATGAGATCAATATATTTTCGAGATACTCCCTTTCTCGCCAAAGCCCACCAAAGTACCTTTCTCGGTACCCTATCATATGCCTCTTCCAAGTCAATAAAAACCATATGCAAGTCTTTCTTCTTGTCCCGATGGTGTTCCATAAACTGTCTCATGATAAAAATCGCATCCATAGTCGATCTCTCAGGCATGAATCCAAATTGATTATCCGGGATGTCTACACATTTCCTAAGCTTTTGCTCGATTATCCGCTTCCATAACTTCATCGTATGACTCATAGGTTTAATTCCTCGATAATTGGAACACTCTTAAACATCACCTTTATTCTTGTACAAAGGGACAAGTGTGCCTCTGCTCGAAGCTGATGGCATCTTGTTGCGCCTCCAAATCTTGTTGAAAAGCATGGTTACCCATTCGATTCCTTTCTCACCGAAGCACCTCCAAACTTCTATGGGTATACCATCCGGTCCCTCTGCTTTCTTAGACCCCATCTTCCTTAACGCCTTTCTAACTTCACTCTTTTGTATTCTACGCACAAATTTTCCGGTTAATCATGCTTGGTGATACTTCTACATCCCCAATATTTCGTTCCTTCCTGAACCAGAACCTTATCTTTCACACACCTAACTCTCCGAATATCCCTCGTCTTTCGGTCTCTTATGCGAGCCAGTTTATAGATATTCTTCTCTCCTTCTCCCGTGTCCAACCTCGCATACACTTTTTGGTTAACTTTTGCCCTCGCAACCTCGCATACACTTTTTGGTTAACTTTTGCCCTCGCATCACGCACTGTCTTTTTAGCGGGCTCGTCTAGCCCCCTTGTACTTTTCAAAATTCTCATCACTCATGTATTTCCCCAAAACCTTATAGCATTCACGTTTCGTCTTTATCGCTTGTCTCACCTCATCGTTCTACCAAGATGTGTCCTTACTTGATGGTCTATTTCCTTTAGATTCCCCTAACAACTCCCTCTCCAAATCCTTTACAATATGCTCCAATTTATCCCATGTTGCATCTATATCTTTGTCCTTGCAATCCGACCAAATATCGCTACTTTCGACCTTATCCAAAAACGCTTGTTGGTTTTCCCCTTGTAGCTCCCACCACTTGATTCGTGTCTCACCGATTATCGATCTCTTCCTAAGTCTCTCTTACCCCGAAAATCAAGTACCACTAGTCTATGTTATGTTGCGGCACTTTCCCCAAGTATGACCTTGCAATCTTGCAATCGGTGTATACTTTCCTCCACACATTCTTTACCAATTGAGAATGCCTTTTCTCGAACCAAGTGTTCATTATACTTAAGTCATATGCCAAAGCAAAATCTAATGTCACTTCCTGCTTCATTTCTCTCCCTGAACCCAAAACCCCAAGAATGCTCTCTAAGCCAACTCGACTAGTACCCACATGCCCATTGAGGTCACCACCAATGATCAATTTCTCTCCAATAGGGACTCGTTCTACAACCTCTTCCCCATCTTCCCATAAGGCTCGTCGAAAAGAAGCATCCAACCCTACTTCAGGTGCGTAAGCACTTCTAATAGTGAGCACCTCATCCCCGACTACAAGCTTAATGCTCATAATCCTATCACTCTTTCTCGATACTTCTACCCATCATCGATGTAATCTTTATCAATGACAATGCCCACTTCATTATGACTTTTGTCTTTACCCGTGTGCCAAAGCTTATAACCCCAAGGCGCTATCACCTTTGTTTTATCTCCGACCCACTTTGTCTCTTGTAGACACATTATATGCACTCTCCTCCGTACCAAAACGTAACCTACTACCCTTCCTAAAGTCATGCCCTGATTTCTTTACCCGCTCTTGACCATGCTTCCGGGATCCAAATCTATTTGACACCACACCCATACTTCGAGGTGCCGTGCCGCTTTCGGGCGACGACCTAACAACCCTTGCATATTTTTCACTACACCCGGGTCTAGAAGATGTAGCGCACCCTTGCCTATTTGACACCACCCCAGGTGATGCGTGTCGCTTCCGGGCTACGACCTAGCAACCCTCACATACTTTTCACTACACTCGGGTCTAAGAAGTGCAGCGCATCGCTTCTGAAGAGACGCCTCAACGATGTTCAAATTTCGATTTATGTCCATAAAATGTGTTTTAAGTTTTTATGCTGGATGCCATAGACCTACCGCAACCCTCCTTTATCCGGGCTTGGGACCGGCAGTGAATGCCCGAAAACATTCACAGGCGGAGTTTAACTAAAGAAGCATAAAGTCAAAAAAACAAAGAAGCAATAATGATGTTGATGGTGCAAAATCATGATGGTGTAGCAATTTATTCATGATAAATTATAAGTAGTGCATAATATATGTATATGTATAGAGGGATTCTAGCCAATGTAAAACTAATACTCCGTGATAAGGATTTCAACAAACGTAAAACATTGATTGAGGTAGTAATATAGACACATTGTAGGACTCTTGAATCAATCTATTTATTTTTCTAAGTACTATATTTCATTCTTGTAGATATTATATTAATAACTTTATTTATCAACGTACTAATATATTTATCTTATTTCAATATTTTATCGCTTAAATAATTTACAAAATTTGAACCAATACCGCTCGAAAAGTTCCTCTTCTAAGTATATATATATATATATATATATATATATATAGAGGTGAGATCCGGTGAGAACGAACACTCGTGAGAACGGTAAGAACGGCCTTTATAACTAAACCACACGTGCGTCCCCTTGTTCTCACAACCAAACTTTCTCTCTCCCAATCATATCCCTCCTCAAACCCAACCTGCCAACCACCCTTCAAATTCCTCCATCACCACCCTGCCGTCGTCGACGATCACCAACATCTCCGGCGAAACTACATCGCGCTTCCCTTGCCGGCGCAACTACTCATTTCACGCAGGAGCCAGGCGGTTACCGCCGTCGGCCTACCATCACTCCGGCAGTACACCAGCAGCGCCTTACCAGGCGTGGGGATGTGTGCACCATTCCAGTCGACCACCAACAATTAAACTCCAACATTCGCTCCCTTCTCAACCCATACCCACCTCGCATCTTCTCGTCTCTTCTTTCTTTCTTGTCTCTTCTTTCTTTCTTGTCGGTCGAATTCAGGTTTACTAGTGACAGTGGTGATGGTGACCGGAGCTCCGACTACATCAAAATCATATCCATCTTATATCTCCTTCCTCGCCGGAGATTCACACGAGTGGCAGAGAAGTCGACGACAACTAATCTACACTAATTTTTGATGTATGTACACTAATATTTGATGTATCTAGCTACTATTTTAATGTATCTTAACATAGATACACACAATTAGTTATTAGGTACATTAAAATTGGTTTGAGATACATCAATATATAAACCAAATACACTAATTTCAATTAGCTCCGACAGTGATAGACAGTAGGCGTCATCACGCAGCTGTATACAATCGACACCCATTTCGGGAAATTCTGCTCTGAAAGTGTGATTATCTGCCTAAAATGTTATCGTCGGTGGAACGACGACGGTAGCACGACTGTTGGGCACGATTGTTGGGCACGATTGTTGTGCTGTAACGATTGTTGGGCACGCTTGGAGAATGAGAAGGAAGAAAATGGGTTTTCTGAATTGCTTCAACAAATGCAGCAAAGGCAACAAGGAAGAACTTCATTTAGCAATTCAAAGTTCACTGTAAATCAAACTTCAATCCTAATCTCGTGTCGTGGTATCTGGAATTGGTAAAAAATGATGGATTTCAGAAAGGAAGGTTAATTAGAAATACTTGATTCTGGGTAATCAAACAGTTTTATATGATTATAATTAACATGAATCATACTGAATCATTGACTTTGCAGCCACTGATCATATGTTAGCTCAAAGGGATTCCTTACATGATGTGAGAAGTACTAAACAAGTTTGCTATTTTTGAAAGAATTCCATTCCATGTCTGGAATGATTGAATTTTGAATTTGATCATACTGAACCTGGGTATCAAAGAATCATTAATGACCACGATCTCGATGACTGATTACTCTCAGTTGTTGTCTGGGTGGCCGGAAATAAAGCAGTGGGTGGCGGAGTAGGAGATGCGCCGTTTGAACGTTGCGGTGGTCGATGTTTGGTTGGTTAGCTGGTGGTTTCAATGGAGATGAATGATGACAATAGTTTTGTTTTTGTTTGGATAATTTATGGTTATGCTTGTGTGAGGTTGACTTGTGGACCGTGGATTTAATTTTAATCCCATGGTTAGTGTTCGTTCTCACCGAGTAGTCGTTCTCACCGGATCCTAAATATATATATATATATATATATATATATATATATATATATAGATTTAGGATCCGGTGAGAACGACCATTCAGTGAGAACGGTGAGAACGAACTAAAAGACCAACTTAATTAATACCCTCACTTGTGTAACTGCCAAAAATCAACCCCAACCTTACCATTTCTCCCTCATTCTTATCCTTTTACTTATAACCTTCATCTCCCTCATCCTGATCTACTACCAAAAACCGGCGACCACCACCACCAAACGCAAGCGAACTTTCCGACCAGCTATATATCTCCATATCTCCTGCGAATTTACCGGCGAAGGCTTGCTCTACATCTCATTACACCATTTGCGACCTCTTTCTTTTCTCCATCTTCACACCGGCACCAGAATCAGGCGGCCACCACTCATCAAGTATCCGCTATCCTGCTGCCAGAGCTCCGGTGAGACCCTCGTTGGACGCCCAAAGTTTACCCTACAATGGCGTCTTAATTAATGTTGCTAGCGATCTCTTCGTTGTCACCTTTGTTTTCTCCTTCCAACCATCATGTGTCGGAAATCTATTCATATCTCTGATCGAATTTCTTCTCGCGTCAAACCTGACCATCCCAAGCATATCAACCCTTTAACTTTGTGCCAACCGTCGCCTAACATTCTTCCTCTTCTGTAAACTTCACTACAAAATCATTTTAATCTAAATGAAATTAGTGTATCTACTTTCTATATTAATGAATCTCAAACCCATTTTAATGTACCTGATAACTAATTTTGTGTATTAATGCTAGATACGTTCTCTACCCATCTTCAACTCCCCAATCTTACACAATCCACTAACCACAATGATGAGTGAGTAAACAAAAACCTCCATACGGGAATTAACCATTCGATGAAAAAACTCAAATGCTAAATCCATCTTATTAGCTTTAACCATGGCGTGTAAAAAAATAGAACATTTCTTTCTCAAGCATATACTCAAACGTGGTAGAAGCCATATCAAACAAGTAAAAAATCCATGATTAGAATACTTCTTAAGCAACATGTTCAACATTTTTGTAATTATCTTTGATTCATTGCAATACTTTTCGATATGATGGACAAAATCCGTAAAAGGGTACCTGTAGTTATGATATCGACCGTAAAAGTAGTATTTATTATACTCTTGTGAATTCAAACAAAGGGTACTTCTAATATCGACCAAACGTGAGTCAAACAATAATTCGCAGCAAACTAGGACAAGGGTACCTTCCGAAGCGGACTTTGAACGATAATTTGAAACAAAATGAGACCAGGGTAGCTCTAATTTCAACAAAAAATGCAAGATTTAAACAACAATTTGCAGCAAAACGCGGAAAGGATACCTCTGAAATTGCCGAAATGTGACTTGGACAAATTTTTGAAACAAAATGAGAAAATGGTACTCTAATTTCAACAAAAAATGAAAGACTAAACAACAATTTGCAGCAAAATTAGAAAAGGGTAATCTCTAAAGTCGACGAAATGTGAGTTGGACAATAATTTGCAGCAAAATGAGAAAAGGGTAGCTCTAATATCAACAAAAATGCAAATCTTTTTGATTTATGTACACTAATCATTGATTTATCTAGCCGCTATTTTAATGTATCTTAACATAGATACACACAATTAGTTATTAGGTACATCAAAATCGGTTTGAGATACATCGATATAAAAAATTGATGCATTAATTTCGTGTACCATAAATTGCGTCGGGGATGTTTGTCAGTGATTCGCCGGTGATGCTCGTGATCGGTGGCGGCGACAGCAGTGATGGACTAATGGGTGATTAGAGCTTAAGGAGGGAGGAAAAGTTAGGGTAGGATAAGATGGGATGGCCGTGAATTTTTTTCATCCTGGTGGCATCATGGTGGTGTAACCGCGTCTGGGTGGTCGGGGAAGGTGCGGTGTTTGTCTGAGTTGTTTCCAGCGATGACATCATATATCAACATATAAGATGGGTTGTTTCCGGCGACTAAGATAAAGAGACAGGGACAGGAGTGGCCCCGGCATATGGTGGTGGTGATTGTGTCATCGGCGTCGTCTATTGGTGGTGGTGGTGGCTGGTCGTGGTGGTCGCCGTCTGATGGTCGCTAATCGTGGTGTTGAGGAGAGAGAGGAAGTGTTGACTTAGGAATAGGTGTTTTATACGTATAATACATAAAAGTTTGGTTATGATTGGGATTGATCCCAAATGTGAGTTGTTTTTAATCTAATGGTTATAGTTCGTTCTCACTGTTCTCACTGAGTGTTCGTTCTCACCGGATCCTAAATCAATCTCTCTCTCTCTCCTAGAGAGAGAGAGAGAGAGGCCAACATATGTATTTGAGTTCATAAGTTCTATTAAGAGCCATTAGATGGAGGGATGAGATGTACCCACCCAAAGTCATTATAAAGGCTAATTAACACACCTTACTAATCCACCCTAATTAACCACTAATTTACTATATATTTGTTTTCCACTCACCCATTTCTCTCTCATCTCACACATTTCACTCTTCTCTTCTCTCAAAACCTCAATAAAAAAACCCAAAAAATCCAAATAAATCAAAAACCCAAAAAAATCATTCATTCATCTTTTCCTCATTCACCACCCTACCCGACACCACCCCACCACCCGCCGCCGCCAACTCCACTGCCGCCGACGGTTTTTTTTTTTTTTTTTTTTTTCGTGTTAGTTTTTATGTTTTGAGTTGTTTTTTTTAGAGCTGGCAAATAATGACACGACACGAAAACACGACACGAAATTAACGGGTTTTGGTTGAGGCTCAACGACCCATTTATGTAAGTGGGTCGACACGAACACGACACGATATTTAATTGGGTCGGGTTTGGGTTGAACTCTCTAAACACGAACCCGACACGAATGACCTGTTTAATAAATTAATCCTAATGTTTTTATCTATCATCACATAAATATACTTAAAACTTTCCAAATATTGACATGACACGAAAACACGACCCGAACCCGACACAATATTAGCGGGTTAGGGTTGAGGCTTGATGACCCATTTATGTAAGTGGGTTAACACGAACACGACACGAGATTTAAACGGGTCGGGTTTGGGTTGAAGGGTTTGTGACCCGTTTACATGTGACACGAACACGAACCCGACACGACCCGATCTGTTTGCCAGGTCTAGTTTTTTTCCATTCGTTATTTTTGTTATCTTTTATTTTATTTATTTATTTTTCATTCGTTATTTTTTACTTATTTTCTCAATTCTCGCTTTTTTATAAAAAAAAACCCAGATTTGAAATAACACAAACAATAACACTCCCAAAAAAAAAAATATAAAGTGTAACCTTAATTGTAAATTGTATAACTTTAATGTTTTACGAGTATAACTTTAGTCGTAAATTGTATAACTTTAATGTTTTTAACGGTACAACTTTTGTATAACTTTTGGTTGTAGTTGTTTTTTTGTTCTATTTGTTAGTATTAATCTTAGACATATTAAAGTTATTATAATGCATATTTTGACATTTCAAATATCGTCTTGTTTTTTATTTTTACAAATGTTGTTTCTGTAAAATTCGTCTTGTTTTTTTTATTTTTACAAATGTTGTTTTTTTAAAGTTATTATAAATTTTTCAGTTATGGGCAAAAATTATACTTTTATGGACTAAAGTTATAGAAAAATGGACTAAAGTTATACAAAAATTGCCTAAAGTTATACAAAAATAGACTAAAGTTATACAAAAATTGCCTAAAGTTATACAAATATGGACTGAAGTTATACAAATAAGAACTAAAGTTATAAAAAAATTGACTAAAGTTATACGAATATGGACTAAAGTTATACAAATAAGGACTAAAGTTACACAAAAATGGACTAAAGTTATACAAAAATGCACCAAAGATATACAAATACATTAGGAATGTGTTGAACTTCTACTCAATGAATGTATAACTCTAGTAACGATATGAATAACTTCTACTCAACGAATGTATAACTCCAGTAGAAGTGTGTATAATTTCAATGACTTTCGTCAATTTTTGTATATCTTTAGTCAATTTTTGTATAACCTTAGCCCATTTTTGTATAACTTTACTCCTTATTTAAATAACTTTAGCCCATTTTTGTATAACTTTAGTCCATTTTTGTATAACTTTAGTCCATTTTCGATGAATTAATTGGAATTTATATAAGTTCTTTTTGTATGACTTTAGTCCATATTTGTATAACTTTAGTCCATATTTGTATAACTTTAGTCAATTTTTGTATAACTCTAGTCCTTATTTGTATAACTTTAGTCCTTCATATGTATAACTTTAGTCCAAAAACCTGTAACTTTAGTCCAAAATCCAACTTTAATCCAACAAACTTATAACTTTTGTCCAAATGTATAACTTTAGTTCAAAATTGTATAACTTTAGTCCAAAATTGTATAACTTTAGTCCAAAAATAATAAACCAACAAAACTGAAAAAATAAAAACCAAATAGATATAAAAAATAAAAACCATCTAGATCTAAAAAAGAAAAATCAACAAATCTGAAAAAATAAACAAGATGTATATCGTGTGTATAACTTTAAAAAAAGAAAAGAAGTATAACTTTAATGCACGCAGTGTATAACTTTAATAGACAAGATGTATAACTTTAATGCACGCAGTGTATAACTTTAATAGACAAGATGTAGAACTTTAGTCCAAAATTTGTGTAACTTCAATTTATACAATGTATAACTTTAGTTGTGTTCACATATAGATTTGAAAATTCAAAAAAAAAAAAAGAACACAAATGTAAATTGTAAACAAAAACTATAAAGTAGAAAAAACCGTAAATCTCGCCAATACTAGATCTAAAATAAAAAACCCGCCAATCTAACAAAAAAAACCGTCTTAAGAAAAAAACCAAATAACTAAAAAAACCAAATAACAATGAAATACAATACAATAACAATAATTGAAATAAAAAACGTCAGATCTAAACATTTAAATATTTAAATTTGACAAATTTATATATCGTGCGTATAACTTTAATACACGCAGTGTATAACTTTAATAGACAAGATGTATAACTTTAGTCCAAAATTTGTGTAACTTCAATTTATACAATGTATAACTTTAGACATTAACAGTATAACTCTATTTTGATTAGTGTATAACTTTAGCCCAAAATATGAAACTTAAAAAAAAACTTGAAAAATAACAAATAACCAAACACCCAATTCCAAATACCAATAATAAAAACCAAATAACAATAATAAAAATGTAACAATATCTAAAAACAAAAAAATTATGTAACACTCCAAAAAAAAAAAAAATTATAAAAAAGAAAACAAACAAAAAACAAAAAAAGAACCAAAAATCTCCTAAACAAAAACAAAACCGACAATCTCCTAAACAAACACAAACAAAACACTCCTCAACATAAACAAAAAGCAAACAAAAACAAAAAAAACAAAAAAACAAAGCAACGACAACACCAACGACAACGACAACACCAACGACGACAACAACGAAAAAAGCAAACGAAATCTGAAATAAAATTCAAAAACGAAAATGATGGTGGTGAGTGTTGGTGCGTGCGGTTCAGAGGAGGCGGGATCGACCAAGGAGGAAAGGAGGTGCGGGATCTGGACGGAGAAAGGTGGTACGGGTGGCCGTGGGGTTGTCGGGTGTGCGAGACTTTGAACAACAAATAAAAAAAAGGAGAAAAGGAGGGAGACGGGATATGGCGGTGGTGGTGTGTGGCAGTGGTGCGGTGGTGTTGGTGAGTGGCGTTGGTGAGTGAGGAAGGGACGGCGGCGGCAGGAGTGGAGAGGAGACCGGCAGGCGAGTGGTGGAGGGAACGGTGGTTGTGGGTGGTTCGGTGGTTCGGCTGAAATGTGGTTTTTGTTTTTATTTTTTGGGTTTTTTTTTGTTGGGAGAGAATGAATCAGGAGAGAGCTGGTGAATGATTGAAGAAGTGAATGAATGAAATGGATGATGAGTGGGTGAGTGAGTAGGGAGATTAGAATGGAGAAGGAGTTATACAAGATTAGAAGGAGTTATACAAGGATTAGGGAGGGAGATTTATGACCCTTCAATGAGATGTAATCTCATCCCTCCACCCCTTCCATCCAAAGGCCCTTATAAGGACTTAGGGACTCATATGATATGAGGGCCTTACTAGAACCCTTCTCTATATATATATATATTGATTGATATTGATCGTTCTGTGTATTGGATTGGAACCCATGTTTATTTCTAGCATTATGACGTCCTGGTTAGCCAGGAAATCCTTCTTTGTTTGTGATAAGGAGAGTCAATATATACTCCCTCCGTACCAGACTAAAGGTAACACTTACTATAAACGGACATACCACACTAAAGGTAACATTCCTTATTTGGCCCACAATATTACCAAGTTATCCTTATACCCATTTGATATTTACACAAAATGCCATTACATACCCCACCTACCAACCCACAATTACATACCCCACCTATTTTTTCCCTCTTTACCCTTAATTTTTTCACTTTTTCTTAAATACTCCATTTTTCCCTACGTTACCTTTGGTGTGGTACGGAGGGAGTATTATTCTACCCTGTTTACAATTAATGCGGCTGCCGTTTTAATTTTACTGCTAGTTCTCCACTGCTGCTAATATAGTACATGTGACGCAGGTTGTTGAGGCATTCAAAATATTGACTTCTGATGAGAGAGTAAAGGCAATTATGGTAAACATCTTTGGCGGAATAATGAAATGCGATGTCATAGCCAGTGGAATTGTCAATGCTGCTAAACAGGTGATTATGGCAAACATACTGAATTTTGTAATTTGTACATTGTTCTAGTCAGTGGTGACTCAGTGCACTGAAGTGTGTACAAATACTGTTGCAAAATTGATCACTGGACAGTCTCTCAGATACAGGCCTGTTTCCTGTTCTCATTTGCTTGCTGAAATTATCATATTAGGGGGTCACCCTTGTTTTAAATTTTGTGTTGAGTAATCGTTTTAGTTGTGAGAATTCGGTAGACGTAGGAAGATGTAAAGCGGAGATGTTTAAATACTCAAATAAGACCATCGAAAGTTTAACAGGATACATATACTTTTTCACAAGTAATGACCCATTTGCATAGATAGGACAAACATCTTGCTCTTCCCTAGACTTTTTCATTTTTGGTCTTATTCATACAAGTGGATATTACTTGACCCGTTTTAACTTACGACGGATATATCCGTCTTCAAGGAGACTTATTGATACTTTTTTATCCCCTCCTAAATAAAATCAAATAGAAAAAGTTATGTCATAAGTTTTGAGCTTGCTACTGAAACTGAAACTCGTTTTATACGTGCTTAGGTCTCTCTGAAGGTGCCTTTGGTTGTTAGGCTGGAGGGAACTAACGTTGATCAGGGAAAGCGAATTCTGAAGGTAAAGATGAATCTAGTCATATCTTCACTGTCACAATAAAGATGAAACTGCTCTTTAGAGAGATTCATTGCTAACATATTTTTAAATTGGCAGGAGAGTGGTATGACAATCATAACAGCAGAAGACCTGGACGATGCAGCAGAAAAAGCAGTGAAAGCGTCTACTAGTTCAGAGTTACTCGGCTTCATAATCTGACTTTTGGGGAATTTTCAAGTATCTCTAAAATTTTTTGGATAATGTTGGCTTTACTTGGTTGAAATTTGCATATAAGTTGACGACGTTGAATATAAATTTGATCCGAGTTGGTCATGAAGAAAGCTAATCTCTGTGCTTTCAGTCAATTGTCACCAAATATTTACTCGGATAGCTTTGCCCATCTGCTTCTTCGAATTTAAAGGCGCAAGGAAGCAATGCTTAATATGTGTACGTACTTAATTGCACTTTATTCTGAGAACATTTGAAGCACTATAATGTGGAGCGTTTATTGGTTTTTCCCTTCTTTCAAGTTAAAGACGGTGCACGCTGTGACAAAAATAGCTTTATACACTTTGATTATACGGAGTAATATTTTTTGACCACTTTGATTATACGGAGTAATATTTTTTGACCAATTAGATTCTCTACTAGATCCTCTTAAAAGAACCAACATTAAAATTAGGGTTGCATTTAGTGGAGTTATTTTTCAGACCGTAAAAACTTGTACTTCGTATGTGATTGTCATTCGCACGACAATCTTAGTTGTTTCTATGCATTTTTTTTTTTTTTGGCAGCCGTAAAGAAAAGTTTTACAGTTTTATGGCTTGTCTAGCCAAGCCATGCGCAATACTATTAAGATTTCTAGGAATAAAACTAAAACATAAACAATGAAAAGAGCTTGCGAGTTTATGCATGTCCTCCAAGATGCCTGTAATCAGATGGTTGACTTTATCGATTCTTGCCATTGCATTAATAAGTTGTAGGCAATCAGACGAAATATCCATATGCAACCAGCCCTCGGAGCTAGCCCACAAAAGCACATCCCTAACACCCAAAGCCTCCGCCTGCAAAGCTGATTCCGCTTTAGTTTTCACCTGTCGTCGCATACATTCTTGTCCCTGCCCATCATAAGCCACCCACCCAAACGCTGCCACATAATTCCGTTCCCATCCGACGTCCACCTTTACCCTGATGACATTACACCGATCCGGACATCCAATCAGCTGGACAGGATGTCCGGTCCGCATATCCATCCTTCGTTGATCCAGGAGCTCTTCTACACCCCCTTCTACTCTTTTTGTCATACCCTTTCCCTTAAGTTGATCTTTTAAAATGCCTATCTTGTCCTTAGTCAATCCAAACAAAAGATCCGCAAGTACATGAGGATTCTTAGTCATTCCATCAAACTTGACCTTATTACGAATAGTCCATAATCCCCATAAAATTGCGATGAAGTTTATGACTCTTATCTGCCCTTCATCCTGCATCCAAAGATACCGAACCCAATCAATAAGCCAATCAGCCATATAAACCAACTCTGCACCATCCACCCTAATACCAAGCGAAGATCCCGCCCAGATCCTAGCTGACACCTCACAATCCCTAAACAGGTGTTCAAGGGTTTCCATACAACAGTGACTCTCTCCACACAAGCTACACAGAACATCAACCTCCAGGTGCCTGCGATGAAACTCTTTTCCTACGGAGAGTGTGTTCGTAATGATCCTCCAAACCAGTATTTTCCAAGAGTTTGGGACCGGAAGCGTCCATAGTTGTTTTCTACAGAAAGCCCTTTCCCGCTCACCGATCCTAGTTTTATCTCTAACTGTACCCTTCCTACTCATATACTCATCAAAAATCAATCCATAGCCACTCTTGACCGTGAACACCCCGTCCTTTGTAAAAGGCCAATAGATCTCATCAGATACGTTCATATCTCGCACCCTGATTGCCAGGATCCTTGCCGCGTACTCCTCTCTAATCAAAGCCCGGATGAAGAGCTCGTTTCACTCACCATTAGGGAGCAATAGATTTCTCACTTGTAGATTCGCCAAGTGCATATCCCTAGCCCCCAACCACTGGTCCCTTGGTTCCGGGCATGCACCCCCCACCCATCGTGTTACCCATATATTTAGTCTTGAGTCGCGACCCGACTTCCATCCCAAGTAATCCTTAATCGCCTGAAAGCCATTAATAATGCTACGGACCCCCCATGAGCAGCTGGTTACATTTTTTGATAATCTAGTCGGGTCAAACATATTATCTCCGAACACTTTCTGTCTAAAAATCCTACTAAATAGGGAGTTTTCTCCCGAAACCAACCGCCACCCATGCTTTGCCAAAAGCGCTTGATTCAGGCATTCGATATTGTGAATCCCGAGACCTCCCTTACCTTTTGGAAGGCTTAAGAAATTCTTACTACACCAGTGAACAGTCGTCCCCAACTTACATCCCGTCCACCAAAATTGTGCCAAAAGAGAATTAATCTTTTTGCCACACTTACCGGTATTTTGAAGACCGATAGAAAGTAATTGGAGAGGTTGGATAGAACTGACGAAATTAGAGTTAACCGCCCCGCTGGTGATAGAAAAATATCGTTCCATGAAGAGATCCGCTTCGTAATCTGGTCCACTAAGGATTGAAAAATACCCTTCTTCGACTCCTGAAACTCAGCCGGTATTCCGAGATATTTCCCAATACCTCTATTAGATCTAACGTTGAAAACCTTAAGGATTTGCTGTGCCTTTGCAAGAGTAGTATTCGGGCTGAAAATGAGACCCGATTTCGTCGAGTTTAATTTTTGTCCGGACGCCTCACAGTAAAAATCTATAATGCTCTTGAGATGACAAGCTGTTTCGCCTTTATCCTTGAAGAAGAAAACCGCATCATCAGCAAAAAATAAATGTGTCATTGGTCGTACCCCTCTGCATAACTTAAAGCCCTCCAGCCGGCCTGAATCCTGAGCATGATCAATATTTGCCGAAAGGACCTCCATACAAAGTAAAAAGAGATACCGAGACAGAGGATCCCCCTGTCTCAGGCCGCACTGTGGTCAGAACTGCGGTAATGGTTTCCCATTATAAAGGATTTCATAACTTACAGAGTTGACACAGTTCATAATAAGTTGTACCAACTTCAAAGGGAAACCAAATTTTACCAATGTCATTTCCAAAAAATCCCATTTTATCCGATCATACGCTTTGCTCATATCTGCTTTAAAGGCACATCGTCCATGTACTCCTTTCCTGTGTCGCGTGATATGATATATTGCCTCATGAGCCAAAAGAATATTGTCACTGATACTCCGACCCGGGAGAAAAGCATTTTGTGACTCACTGACAAGAGAACCCATCACCTTTGCAAGCCTGTTCGCTATACATTTAGTCACAACACGCATGATCACATTACAAAGACTAATGGGTCGGTAGTCCGAGACACCCTCCGGGGCATCAGTCTTTGGTATAAGCGTAATAAAAGTCCTATTAAGCTCTTTCAAAACCCTCCCCGAATTTAGAATGGAAAGAACTCCAGCAGTGAAATCATGCTTAACCAGAGACCAACATTTTTGGTAAAAACAAGCAGGAATACCATCCGGGCCCACGTACCTCTTTAGCCGTAAAAGGTCTGCTCAACCGATCCACCTCATCTTGAGCCACCCGACTCTGCACATGATCCAGGATAGACTCAATTCCCGCAGTATCCCTTGAGGCCCCACCATTTCTAGAAGACTGATACAAATCCATGTAGTGTCGCTGAAATTCACTACCCACTAACTCATCATCGTATCTCCACTGCCCATCTTCCCCTTTTAATCCATGAATAAGATTGCGCCCCGCCCTACCTTTAACCCAATTGAAAAAGAACTTTGTACACGTATCCCCTTCCACCGTCCACTTGACCTTTGCTCGTTGTTTCCAATAGACCGCTGCAGCTGCGGCAAAAATTCGAAACTCCTCATGCACTCGAGTGTACTCTTCATCACCCCCCCTACAAGCTGTGTTGATCCCCTGCTCTAACTTCCGATCAAACTCATCCCACTTGTCCTGCCATTCTGCCTTTTTATCCAAAGTCCATTTTTTGACACTGCCCCTCACTCTAGCCAGTTTCCTAGCCACACGATAAGCCGGTGATCCAGAATCCACAGCACTCCAAGCAATACGAACCCGCTCCAAACAATCCTCAAAACCCAATGTCTAGGCATCAAGCTTAAAAGGCCTGTTACCTTTGGTATTAATAAGATTTAGGTCCACCTCAATAGGAGCATGATCCGAAATTTGTATAGGGTAGTGTTTAATGCCCGTGTCCGGAAAGAGAGACAACCAAACCTTGGATCCCAAGGCTTTGTCCAGCCTTTCGTACACCCTCTTATCTCCCTTTCTATTATTGCACCATGTAAACCTCGGTCCCTTGAACGGAATATCCACAAGCTCATTCCGTATTGTCCATAAATTAAATTCCTCCGCACCCGCAATCGGTCGTTGACTATAACTTAATTTATCACATGCATACCCAACTTGATTAAAATCCCCTATTATTAGGAAAGGAAGATGACAAGTGACAAACCATTGCTCCAAATCCTCAAAAACCGATGCCCTCAAACTTACACTCGGGGCACCATAAAAAAGAACAAGATACCATAACCGTCCATTATATTTTTCGACTAAGAGGATAATATAATTATTACAAGCCTTAACAAGCGACATTTTTCACTCCTTCCTCCATCCTACCCATAAGCCACCCGCTGTCCCAACAGCGTCAACACCAAAAGCCCTCACAAACCCTAAACTTCTAAACTTAGGGAAAATTTGGCTTGTACTACATTTAGTTTCGATTAAAAAGACAAAATCATAAAACTTACTACCTAATAACGCTCTTAACTTCGGAATTGTAGGCAAGAGCGTGTTATTAAGGCCCCTAAAATTCCATACAAGGCCCATCATGGTGAGTGAGGAGGTTGTGAAGGCCCAACCTCCGCAAAGCCATCCCGATCATTCGCCCTACCATTGACAGAAGGGTTCGATGAGTCACTCGAATCCACCATAACGACATCCGCCACATTGATCTTAAAGCCCCATTGCTGCTGTGGGTGTTCACCCCCTGCAAACCCTTGCTCCCAACGCCCTTTCTTGGCCAGCCTGTGAAGGTAAGCCTTTGCATTTTCCAGAGACTTTCGTGCATCCTCAGGAATGATATAATCTCCTGCCTCCGTGCAACATTTCCGCTTCCTTGCAGCACATATTTCCTCCCTGTGAGTATCCCTCAGATCAGAATAGTGGTACACATCAGCCAGTCCAAGAAAACCGTCTGAATTACTGCCTACAGGGATAGTTGCAATTTGTTTTGCCTTGGCCCCAACTTCAGGAATATCAAAGAACTTGAGCCCTCTGTTTCTAGTCAGCTTTCTCCCTTTTATCTGGCTCACCTCATCCTCATAAGCCTCCTGCATCAGTTTTTCAAGAGGGATAAGATTAGATGACCCCTCGTAAAGCTCCTTGCCCTTCCTAGTAATAGCATCTGAAGCAAAAGATGCTAGTTGTTGTGTCCCCCTATCAGCACCAGTGAACAGTAAATCTCCACTAGAGCCTTGTTGATCTGACTCAGCTTCATTATCAACAAACCCATTTCTCCCTAATTGCACAACATCCTGAACCTCAGCAGAGTCATCAGACGAGATAATTATGACCTCCTCCTCCCTGACACTTAGCGAATCCTGTGAAGAGACATCCTCTAGCTCATTCGTCCCTTGCTGAACAGGCCCCTCAGTATCTGCAGAAGCCTCATCATCAGCATCAGCCATATTCTCTGTTGGAATATGTGTCCTCCGACAATAATGCGATCACGACTGTTGATCATGATGATCACATGTTTAAGTTGATACATGCCTAATGTATAGTCTTTTCAGCCTATTTCAGCACGTATTTCTATGCATTTTCATACTATTTTTATGTTATTTTGCCCCGAATTGGCTACTTTGGTTCGTTTTGTCCTTTTTGTAGAAATGAACGCAAGAGTAGTGAAATCAAGCCTTTTACCGTCCGTTTAGCATGCATTTGGAGGAAGAGTGAATTTGGAGCGGGAATGTAGCTATTTTGAGATGCGCAAAGAAGAAAGATAGCTAGGCGAGCAAAGGAAGAACTTCAAATTGCTAGTGCCTACTTTGAAGAGCCATATCTCGAGTTCTGCAACTGATATTCTGGTGATTCCAATTGGAGATGAAAGTTTGTCCTCTTAGCTTTCCAACGCCACCGGAATCACCCTATTTGCCCAAGTAACGAAGAAATGGAAGCCGTTTGAAGTTCAGTGCGCAAAGTAGGAAATCGTTGCTGGAAAGTACTCGATCGAGTAGATTTATGTTCGATCGAGCCCTTTTTCTACTCGATCGAGTAGATTCAATTTATGGTTTACTCGATCGAGTAGATTTTCTACTCGATCGAGTGGTTTAAGCTTTAGTCACTCGATCGAGTGATTTTATTCCACTTGATCGAGTGGATTCGCTATGGGCTTGGACTATTTAGTTAATTTCCGTCAATTAGGTTTAATAATTCCTATTTTCTTATAAATAGGAAGTCAGTATGTCATTAAAAAGGGGCTCTCTCTCACTCCTCGGTCTTTTGTACCTCAGACGTTGCTTCTCCTCTCTTATTATTTCTAATACACTGTTACTGCTATTCTCTTATATTTTTCCGGATCTATTTCTACTGTAACTTCTTTCTCTCCCTTTTTCTCCTTAATTATTTAATGTTTATTATTCCCCCTTCCCTTGTTCTTACTCTCTTATTCATGTCTAGCTAAATACCTCTGCTAGGATTAGGTGATTCATTAGACTGATGTTAGTTGCTAATTAGGTTATTAGATCTGTCGTTGTTGTTGTAGTCTATGTTGTTAATCGCTGCTTTAACTGTATCCTGCTAGTTGAGTCGACACAATTAGCCTTTTAATATTGGTAATCCTTAACTTGGACCGAAAGGTTGGAATAGGGGAGACCCGCAGTGAACAATAAGATGCTTTAGTGAGGGCGAAAGTTAAGCTAATAGCATTTTAGGGCGAATTGAGACCGAAAGGAGATATTCGTTGCCCTTTAGACCGACACATCGACTGATTTGTGACCTTAGCTGCAATTGACTGACGTTTATTGATGACCCGAAGTCCTAGTTCCTTCCCTCTATTGTTAATTTCTTCTATTTTTATCTCTCTTTCCTTAGTCTCTTTAGTTTAGTTGAAATAATCAAAACTCCCCAGAAAATTCGTAGACTGAGATAAGACACTTAGAACTCCCTACCTCCCTGCGGATCGACCCTTACTACCGCTTGCTAGTTGTAGTTTGGAATTTATAAATATTATTTTTGGTACTCACTTCGACAGGTATCAAATTTTGGCGCCGTTGCCGGGGAGGTGGCGTAATTTTGTTACTTTAGTTAAGTTTGTCCCTTGTCTCAAGAAATTTATTCCTTGAGGTTGATCTCATTTCTGCAAAGTTTTGATTAGTTTTGCAGGTTAGTTGTTGCTTTGAAAGTTTATTTGCCAGGATGCCTACGATTACTGAGCATATAGAGCCATGTGGTAGATGTGGCGAGGAAGGGCATAGTCCTATTGAATGCATGGCGAGTGTAGAGCGTGCCCTTGCTTATCGGAATTATAAGCAAGGAGTTCCTTTTTCTCAGTTGTACGAAGAAATAAAGAATGTCTCTACCCCTTCTACGCCAATACCGCAACCGGCCTCTCCTTCTGCAAGTGAAGAAATTGCCGAATTAAAGTCCATTATGATGAGTATATCACGGCAATCTGAAACGGTCATATCAGAATTGAAAGAACAAGTCGCGCAGTTAACACTCGCGAAAGACCAAACCAAGCTTCTTCCAATATGCGATCCAGTCGGTGCAATGAATTTTCAAAGTGACCTTACTCATGAAGAAGACGAGGTTTTGATAGTTGAAGATACCCAAGACGACGATCTAGATGAGTTCTTAATCGAAATACTTGCAGCGTGTAATCAACATACTCGATCGAGTGATTTCTCCACTCGATCGAGTGAATCAATTCATCCCATCACTCGATCGAGTGAAATTACTGGTCGATCGAGTGGTGCACCATCTGCTGTTGGTCGATCGAGCGATAAAAGCACTCGATCGAATGAGTTTGCTGCAGGAATCACTCGATCGAGTGACAAAACTGGTCGATCGAGTGAGACAGAAGAACAGAATGGTCGATCGAGTGGTATAAGTACTCGATCGAGTACTTTTAATGGCGGAGATCCTATTTTGCTATCTAATGCCGCTACCGTGTCATCTTCCCCTGCTGTGGAGACGTCACGCATTGATAAAGGTAAAGGAAAAGTTGCGGGTCCACTCGTTGCCACTAGGGTACCCTTTCCAGGCCGTCTGAAGGACGCAAAGATCGAGCAACAGTACGGTAAGTTTGTGGACGTTGTGAAGAACCTCCAGGTAACTGTCCCTTTCTCCGAACTTGTTACTCAAGTGCCCACTTACGCTAAGTTTATGAAAGATATTGTGACGCGTAAGAGAAATTTGAGTGAATTTGAGACAATTTCATTTATGGAAGAGTCTAGTAATTTGCTTTTAAACAAGGCCCCTCCAAAAATGAAAGACCCGGGCAGCTTTTCTATTACTTGTGTTATAGGCAACATGGTTATTGATAAGGCCCTTTGCGATTTAGGTGCCAGTGTCAGTGTCATGCCCCTTCCTGTCTGCAAGAAACTGAAGATGAGTCATTTTAAAGTGACTAACATTACCCAGCAGATGGCTGATAGATCTGTTAGGAAGCCCTTAGGTGTCTTAGAGGATGTGCCTGTGAAAATAGGCAAGCTTTACATCCCAGTAGATTTCATTATTTTAGATATAGCTGAGGACACCCGGACCCAAATTATCTTAGGAAGACCATTCCTTTGTACAGCTGGGGCTGTTATTGATGTTAGAAATGAGCGTTTGACTCTTGCAGTAGGGGATGACGCGATCACTTTCAGTTTGCCTGGTACTTTGGCTCGCCCAATGATAGAGGATACTTGCTCTTCGGTTGATATTATTGACGAGTGTATTTATGACTTCTGGTCTGGTTCTTTTATGAAGGACCCACTGGAAGCTCTTATGCTTTTTGATGAGTGTGCAGATAGCCCAGACGACGATGACGCTGCGTTGAAATTGCTAGTTGAGGATTTCGATGAAGCTGAGGGAGAGCAAGTGGAACAAATGATTAGCACTCTTTGCTCCATTGAGGTAAAGGTACCGGAACGTAAGCCTCTCCCTTCTCATCTTAGATATGTTTTCTTAGACGATACAGAGCAATATCCAGTCATTGTTAGTGCTAAGCTTAATGATGATCAGCTGACCTCTTTGTTAGCTGTACTTAAGAAAAACAGGAAAGCACTGGGTTATTCACTGGACGATATCAAGGGGATTAGTCCCGATATTTGTATGCACAGGATAGAGCTGGAGGAAGATCACAAACCTTGCAGACAGGGTCAGCGCCGGCTGAACCAGAAGATGCAGGACGTTGTGATGGCTGAGGTAATGAAGGCTGCTTTGGATGCGGTATTATTTATTCTGTCGGTAATTCTAGATGGGTGAGTCCAGTACAGGTGGTCCCGAAGAAAGGAGGGACAACTGTTGTTAAGAACAAAAAGAATGAACTAATACCTACTCGAGTAGTGACCGGTTGGCGGATGTGCATAGACTACAGACAGCTCAATGCCGCCACCAAGAAAGATCATTTTCCCCTTCCTTTTATTGATCAAATGGTAGAAAGGTTAGCTTCTCATAAATTTTCCTGCTATTTAGACGGGTACTCAGGGTTCTTTCAGATCCCTATCCACCCAGACGATCAGGCTAAGACTATATTTACTTGTCCTCAAGGCGTTTTTGCTTATCGCAGGATGCCTTTTGGTTTGTGTAATGCCCCTGCCACCTTTCAAAGGTGTATGATGGGGATATTTTCAGAGTATATTGAGTCTATCATGGAAGTTTTTATGGACGATTTCAGTGTATATGGAAGTGATTTTTCTAACTGTCTGTCTAACCTTGAGAAAGTGTTGCAGCGCTGCATTGAGGTTAATCTTGTGCTGAACTGGGAGAAGTGCCACTTCATGGTCAACGAGGGAGTTGTCCTAGGGCACTTAGTTTCTGACAGGGGAATAGAAGTTGATAAAGCAAAAGTGGAAGTGATTCAGCAATTACCCCCTCCCGTTAATGTTAAGGTGGTGAGGAGTTTCCTTGGTCACGCCGGCTTTTATCGCCGGTTCATCAAGGACTTCTCAAAGATTGCTAAACCACTTACACAGTTGCTACTTAAGGATGCCTGATACGTGCATATTCTATACACTTTATCTGTGGTTTTGGCACGTATTTCCATGCATAATTGTTAGCTTAAGGCTACTATTTCTCCCGAAACGGTTTACTTTGCAATTTCTATGATTTATTGTAGGAATGAATGGAAGTAAGCTAAATCAAGCCTAATTCGTCCTCCGGAGGCAACTTCAAGGAAGCCCAGAAGAAGGAGATTCGTACTCACTCACCTCGGGATGCGTGCATTGGAGTGAGGAGCTGTTTTTGAAGAGAAGAAGTGTTTCTGCACAGCACCATCAGTCGATCGACTATCTTTGTAAAGTCGATCGACCACCGAAGCTCATCGACGCTCTTTTTTCGCATTTACCGATCGATCGACCATCTTGACCGATCGATCGATCGATCTTCGAGTGAGAATTATTTTCTTCGTGTTAGACTTTTAAAAGCCCAACTTGTAATTAATTTTTGGCATCTTTTTATCAAGAGAACGCAACAACTTTTAGGTTATGCTTTTCATTATTTAAGAACTCGTTTTAGATCTAGCTTTGCGGGACGGAAATCCTCGATTTCGATACTTTGTTCTTGAATTCAATTAGTAAGTTTTTATGCAATTCCTCTCTTCTTTTAATTCTTGTTATTTCAATTCTTGTTTTATCAATTTAATTCCAGAAATTCATCTCTTGTCCTTTGTCTTTTATTTAAATTCAATCATGTCAATCTTGTTCTTTGTTATCAATTTAGAAATTGTTTTAGTTTTAGTCATGCGTAGCTAATTGTTTTGATTGGGAATGAGGTGAACCATGACATAAATTAGGATTGTTTGTTAGCATGAATTCTACTATTTAGATTTTGTCGTCTGTTGATATGCCTTTTTGCTAGATTGAAAGATTAGTAATTAGAACTATCATTAGATTGGAATTTCTCTTGAGTGAAAGCTTTGAGAAATTTCGGGGAATTTGAAGACCGCAAGGTTAATTTGAGCATAGATCGAAAGGCTTGCTTATACCCCTGAGACCGTATTATAGGATTTCTGTTACCTTATTGTCCTGACCATTGCCATGGTGAACCGAATTTCCCGATCCCCTTTTTATCTTGTTGAGAAATTTCATTTTAGCATTTAGTCAATTTAGTCAACCAATCTCAAAACCCCCCAATTAATTGTTACTTTTATAGACTGAAAAATAGCAAAAAAAATCAACCTTGTCTCTCTGTGGTTCGACCCTTACTATCACTAGCTATAGTTTTAGTTTGGAATTATAAATTTAATTTTGATACAAAACGACGGTATCAAATTTTGGCGCCGTTGCCGGGGAGACGGTGTAATTCTGTTTGCTTTATTTTAGTTTATTTTTCTTGTCTCAAGGAACTTTTGTTCCTTGAGACCGTTGCTCACCTTTGCTTCTAGTTTTGCTTTTGCACAGTTAGAAGACAGGTTTTTGAGAGGAAGACTTGAGTACTCTCATTTTGGCAATTATGGCTACAATATATGATAATCTACAGCCAAAGGAACACCATCTTCCAAAGGGGCATCAGTTACCTACCCCTACTACGGGTAACTTCGAATTTCGTTCCTCTTATATCGATTTAGTGGAGCGAAATCAGTTTGCTGGTCTACCAGATGAGGACCCCTTAAAGCATATGGAGATTTTCACAGACTACTGCTGTTCCATACCTATACCAGCTGGGGTGACTCAGGATGAAGTAAAGGGGTTGATGTTCTTATACTCCTTGAAGGATTCGGCGCGAGATTGGTACCGCTACCTTGATAGGGTAGCAACTGGAGTCACGGACTGGACATCTCTAGCATTAGCCTTCTACAAGAAGTACTTCCCACTTTCAAAGACTGACGCCTTGAGAAGTAAAATCACAAGTTTCCAGCAAGGAGCTGATGAAGGTTTTTGTGAAGCATGGGGACGTTTCAAAAGTTTGGTCCGAGCTGTCCCTCACCATGGTTTCCAGCAATGGTATCTTTGCAACCTATTTTATAATGCTCTATATGATGATTACAAGGTCATCCTGGATGCAGCTGCTAATGGTAGGTTCCAAAACAATACCGGTCAAAGTAAAGGTTGGAACACTATTGAGGAGATGGCAGTCCATAGAGCTGAGTTTGGAAGTTCACGTGGAAAGTCACAAAAGCAAAGTGATGAAATGAGTGCCGTTGTGACACTTATAACTTCTATTACTGCCCGTCTCGAGAAGCTCGAGATCTCTGAAGCTTCCAAGGAGAAAGTTGAAGTAACTGTTCAAAACTCAGATGAGACCGAGAAGTTGAGAGAAATGGTCCAACTCCTTTTGGTTCAAGTGGCGAATATGGAAGCAGCCGGGATTGAGTGCTCAAGGAATTTTGTGAAGCAATTGGAGAATATAGAGGCTAAGCAAGTTGCTAATTCTTCAAGCAAATGTGAAGGGCCGATTGAAACCATTAATGCCATTAATCTCAGAAGTGGCCTCTCTTATGAAAGTCCCGACAAGCCAACGGAAGACTCGGGAAATGATGAAGAAGCTCGTTTAAATTCTGGTGCAAAAACGAGCACAATTGCAAGTACTTAAATCGATCGACCAACATTGTCGATCGATCGATCAAGCGTCGATAAAATAGTTTCGATCGAAACTATTCACACCAAAGACACGATCAATCGATTGACCAACATTGTCAGTCGATCGACTGAATCACCTGACGAAATCAATTCTGAACAGGAACTGTTCACGCCCAGCCAAGTTGGTCGATCGACCACTCATATCAGTCGATCGACTGGAACTCCAGAGCAGGATGCAAATCCGTCAACTAGTTCGCATGATTCTTCACTCATTGATGATTTGACGGGGGTTTTAAACTTACGGAAGCCGAAGGTTACTGATCCTACGGCCAGTGTTGCAGTCCCGTATCCGGAGCGTTTGAAGGCTACTAAGCTGGAGCGTAAGTTTGGTAAGTTTCTGAAGATGGTCCAGAATCTCGAGGTAACGGTTCCTTTCACTGATCTAATTACCCAGGTACCCTCTTACGCTAAATTCATGAAAGATATTTTAAATCGTAAGAGAAATTTTCGTGTTGATGGTAATGTTGCTTTTGTGGAAGAGTGTAATGCTCTTTCGCAAATTAATGTGCCACCTAAATTAAAGGACCCGGGTAGTTTTTCAATTTCTTGCACTATAGGTAACCACGTAATTGGAAAGGCCCTTTGTGACTTAGGGGCCAGTGTCAGTATCATGCCCTATTCTGTTTGCGAAAGGTTAAATATTGGTAGACTTAAGGTGACCGATATTACCGTTCAAATGGCAAATAGATCGACTCAGAGACCTATAGGTGTTCTAGAGGATGTACCCATTCGAGTGGGTAAGTTTTTTATTCCTGTCAATTTCGTTGTTTTGGACATTGCAGAGGACAGTCAAATACCTATTATTTTAGGCAGACCGTTTTTACATACAGCTGGGGCTGTAATAGATGTCAAACGCGGAACCATCACCTTAGAGGTAGGGGATGACACCATTGAGTTCAGTCTTGCTCACAAGGCGACTGAACCTGCTGATGAGGATACGTGTTATTCCATTGATATTGTTGACGTGGCTGTTACTTGTAATTGGAGGGAATCCTTAGCCAAGGATCCCTTAGCTGATCTAACCCGTTTAGGTGAGTGTGCGAGTAATCTGATGGAGAATGCTGAGGAGCCAGATGCTTTGGTAGCCTCAATGGAGAGCTACGAGCTCAGTGAGGAAAAAGATGAGGTGCTCTTGAGCTTGGCCAACGAGAACTTGGTCAACACTTGCTACACCATTGAAGCTGATTCTGTCTATGCTGTAGAGGTAAAGGTGCCGGAGCGTAAGCCACTTCCTCCTAATCTTAAGTATGTTTTTCTAGATGATACGGAGCAGTACCCAGCTATTGTTAGCTCTAAGCTTAATGATGACCAGCTGTCTGCTTTGATGTGTGTGCTTAAGAAAAACAGGAAGGCTTTGGGTTACTCTTTGGATGACATTAAGGGCATCAGCCCTGATGTTTGTATGCACAGGATAGAGTTGGAGGAAGGCCACAAGCCTTACAGACAGGGTCAACGCAAGTTGAACCCGAAGATGCAGGAAGTTGTTATGGCTGAGGTGATGAAACTACTCGATGCAGGTATTATTTATACAGTTGGCAACTCCAAGTGGGTTAGCCCAGTTCAGGTAGTCCCGAAGAAAGGAGGGACTACCGTGGTTAAAAATGATAAAAACGAATTAATACCAACTCGAGTAGTGACAGGGTGGCGGATGTGCATTGATTATAGACAGTTGAATGCCGCCACCAAGAAAGATTACTTCCCCCTCACTTTTGTTGACCAAATGACTGAAAGACTTGCTTCTAACAAATTTTTCTGTTTTCTAGACGGATATTCAGGGTTCTTTCAGATCCCTATTCATCCGGACGATCAGAGTAAGACCACTTTTACCTGTCCACAGGGTGTTTTTGCATATCGTAGAATGCCTTTCGGATTGTGTAACGCCCCTGCTACCTTTCAGAGGTGCATGATGGGGATTTTTTCTGATTATATAGAGAATATTATGGAAGTATTCATGGATGATTTCTCAGTTTATGGTAGTGACTTTGATCGTTGTTTAGCTAACCTTGATAAAGTCATGCAGCGTTGTATAGATGTTAATCTTGTTCTAAACTGGGAAAAATGTCAGTTTATGGTCAATGAGGGAGTTGTGTTAGGGCATTTGATTTCTGATAAAGGTATACATGTTGATAAGGAAAAGGTGCAGGTGATTGAGCAATTACCCCCTCCCGTGAATGTTAAAGGAGTGAGGAGTTTCCTTGGTCACGCTGGTTTTTACCGGCGTTTCATTAAGGATTTTTCAAAAATTGCTAAACCACTTACACATTTGCTCCTTAAGGATGCTGTCTTTGAATTTACTGATGAGTGCCTTACCGCTTTTAATAGGTTAAAGGAGGCCCTAGTTTCTGCGCCAATCATTCAGCCGCCTGATTGGGACCTCCCATTTGAGATCATGTGTGATGCCAGCGATTATGCGGTCGGTGCAGTTTTGGGACAGCGGAAGAATAAAGCTTGAATGCCATATATTATGCGAGCCGAACTCTGGATGAGGCTCAAATTAATTATTTTACCACTGAGAAGGAGTTTCTAGCTGTAGTTTTTGCCTTAGACAAATTTCGGTCTTATTTGTTAGGTTCTAAGGTTATTGTTTATACTGACCATGCAGCGTTGAAGACTCTCTTTATTAAGAAAGATGCGAAGCCGAGGCTTTTGAGGTGGATACTCCTTTTGCAGGAGTTTGATTTGGAGATCAAAGACAAGAAAGGACCTGAGAATGTGGTGGCTGACCACCTATCTCGTCTGCAGCTGACAGAAAGGGAGGATTCGTTACCTATTAATGATTCTTTTCCTGATGAGAGTCTGTTAGCTATTACTACTTCAGGGTCTTATCCACTTCCGTGGTTTGCTGATTTTGATAACTTTGCTTTGTGACGGTAGGATACCACCCGAGCTTTCATGGCGTGAAGAAGCGGTTTGCTTATGATGCTAGACAATATTTTTGGGATGATCCTTATGTTTTCAAGGAATGCGCAGACGGTCTCATCCGGAGATGCGTACCTCAATGGGAGGTGAAGGATATCCTAGAGGCTTGCCACTCTTCTGCTTATGGTGGTCATCACGGTTCATCCAGGACTGTAGCTAAGGTACTCCAATCTGGTTTCTATTGGCCAACTTTGCATGCATTGTCGCAATTTTGTTCTTGAGTGCGATGCTTGTCAAAGATCGGGGAATATTTCCAAGAGACATGAGATGCCACAGGTAGGCATTCTTGAGGTTGAGATTTTCGATGTCTGGGGCATTGATTATCAAGGACCTTTTCCGAGCAGTCAAGGTAATAAATATATCCTCGTAGCTATAGATTATGTATCCAAATGGGTGGAAGCTATTGCTACTCCCCATTGCGATGCAAAGGCCGTGATTAAACTGTTTAAAAAGATTATTTTCCCTCGTTTTGGTGTCCCTCGGGTTGTCATTAGCGATGGGGGAATGCATTTTAAAGAGAAACAACTTAGTGCTTTATTGACTAAATTCGGTGTCCAACATCGTAGAGGTTTGGGGTATCATCCCCAAACTAGTGGTCAGGTTGAGGTTTCTAACAGAGAATTAAAAGAAGTCTTAGCTAAAGTTGTTTCTAAATCACGGAAAGATTGGAGTCTTAAGTTAGATGATGTCTTGTGGGCTTATAGAACTGCGTTTAAGACGCTGACACGTCTGTCACGTACCTGTCAAAAATAAAACCTAACGGTCTCAACTAAAAATGTAGTAGAGGCAGTCGAGTATCGAATCCTCAGGGAGGTAATGCAACTACAGCTACCTATTTCTAATCCTATGGTAACAATTGGGTTGATTGAATTTTTGATTCTAAACTACGGAGTTGAAGGGAAAGAGAAATAAAGCAGAGAGCAGTAAAGCAGGAAGTGAATTTAAACTATCAATAAGAGGGGGACATGTCGGGAATTCGGTTCACTACGGTAGTTCAACAACTTAGCAAAGAAATGACTCGGACGAACTAATGCGAGACGGATATTAGAAGGTCCTTTCGGTCCACTTCCCACCCTAAAATACCACTAACTTAACTTTCGTCCTCATTAGGGTAGTCCACTGTTTATAGCAGGCCTATTTAGTCCAATCTTTCGATCCAGGATTAATTGTAGCCAGATTAATGGGTGACATAGAAGCGTGCACTCAACTAGGTCGAGAATTACAGTTATATTGCTATAGTGACAGGGTCTCTTAGTCAATTCGTCTAATTCATTCACTACGTCGTCATTATTCTACCGCAGATCCCCTAATCCCAACATGAAGGGAGATTAGCTACTCATGTTGATTGTTAAACTAACAGCATATAAATTTCCAGCAGAAGACATAATGAAATAATAATAAAACGCAATAACGGAAATTAGGGCAAGAAAGAACGATAACATAAAACAGGATTTAAAGGCAACAAGAAGGTTAATTATTATTAAGGGAAGAGAGGAGATTACAATCTAAGCGATTCCGGCGTAAAGAACGACCGAGTCCGAGTGAAATAATCCCAAACTAAAAGCAACAGTTGAAGGAGAAAAGTAACGTATGAAAGTAGTAGCTTTCTAAAGTAAACTTAGATAATGAAAGAGATACCTAATAACCTAGTTAAACGTAGGTTAAATAGGAAACAAACAATGTTTAGCGAAAATTAAACACACGGACTGAATCAAAGCCCACGCCCGTGAAAACCTCTCGATCGAGTGGATTAAACCACTCGATCGACCATCATCTCAGCAGAAGTCCCTCGATCGACCAGCAGGTTACTCGATCGAGGACTTGGTCATGTTCAGCTAACTCGATCGAGGAAGGAACCTCTCGATCGACCAACAGGGGGGCTAGAAACCACTCGATCGACCAGCAAACAACACGATCGAGTACTTGTATCTTCAATTCAGCTCACGTCCTCACCCAAGTGCCTCGTAATGCGTGCCACGACGCTTCCAAGTGCAGTACTCTACTGCGGACAATCCCGTCTCCTCTAAATGCATGCAAAAAGGGCAAAAAGGAACATGGTTCCACTACTTTCGCGATCATTCCTACAAAAAGGACAAAATACACCAAAGTAGCCAATTCAGGGCAAAATACCATAACAATAGTATAGAAATGCATAGAAATACGTGCTGAAATAGGCTAAAAAGACTATACATTAGGCACGTATCAAATCTCCCCAAACCAAACCTTTACTCGCCCTCGAGTAAACTCAAAACTAAACTAATGGAACGGAAATGATAACTCAGAGCTAGCTTAACTTGTCTACTTGAACCGATTTAATGCAACAGAAATCAACAATTAAAGTCAGGCGATCAATACGCAAACGAATTATAAGCTGTTCAGAAATAAAGCTGACCTATCGACCTTGCAAGACCAACAAAACTGGACTCTCACGTGGTCACTCTTCTCTCATGAAGCAAAGGGCAAATGTAATATGTAAAAGAGGGAAGAAAAGACAGTCACTCACCTAACTGCGACCTACATAGCATGCATGCAACAAAAATGAAAGACAATTCAAGTACTAATGCACACACTCCAACCAATAATGTCCGTCACAGCCGAGGATTTGCAAATAATATGGGAATAGTGAGGTTCAGGTGAGAAAAGGCAAAACAAGTTATGGAAATGTGGAGGTAAAAGCGTCAAGCTAGTTCCTAACAGGACCATAATAAACCATCCGGATCTCAAACTGACTGAAAAACTAAGTACTAGTGCCCTTCACTTGGCACAAAACTCACTAGACTCAAAGCACAATCTCCTCAAAAAATATAGAATAAGAGTGGAGGAGTCAGACGGTCACAAAGTTCCCTTTTTTAAACACATCGTCTGAAACAACTAACTGAAACAACCAACCCTCTTGTCGATTGTACATCTTCGAACATCTTCTCAACTCTGACAAGAGGGGACAACTTTTTACACAATCTCTATTTCTTTCTTTTGCTTATCAGCTCTTTTTCTGTTTTTTTCATATTTTTCATTTTTTTTTTCTTTTTTTTTTCTTTCACGTTTCCTTCCTTTTTTCAATACTTCCTTTTTTTTTTTTTTTTTTTCTTTCTTCCTCCTTCCTCAACACAAACACCAACTCCAAACAGGAATTACGGACCAAACTGCAATGGAAAACATACCACAAAAGGACAGACTAACTAGCTTGACTAGGCAGGCTTGTTTGGAATGTAGCTAATGGGTCATAAAGGCAAGTTTTGGTCAATGTGGAGCTAAATGGGTGAAAGATGTAAAGAAAGGGGAATTTGCAAGACCCTCCCTGCATGTGACACCAACCACAAACCCGAATATGTGCATTTGACGAGAAATTGAATGTCATAAATATGCGAATGAGACAAACATGCTATGCAAGGAGTACTACTCTCAAAATTCCTAATGAACTGGTCATGAATGTCACCAGTTATGGCTTTAAAACTCAGAATTTTTAAGTAGTTTGCCAGTTTATAGGTCAAGTCTAGACAGTCAGCTATTATTTGAACAGAAATTCGTAGACTATGCGTATGACAAAGCTAAAAACCATCAATAAAAGTGCAAGGCTCAAGTAATTTGACAAGTTATAGTGCATTGTCATCATGGGAATCTACCGTTCCGACTCAACCTAAATGCAAAAATAAACGTGAAATTTTTTTTTTTAAATTTTGATATTTTCTATTTTTTTTTTTTTTTTTTTTTGGATTTTTATGAAAATAAACAACAAATGCAAACTGAAAAATTTAAACGTGAATGCAAAACAAATGCAGATGCAGACTCAAAAGGATGCAATACCCTCCCCAAACCAAAACGGACAACGCCCTCGTTGTCCTCCAGCATACACCAGCAGAAAGATGGGGGATGGGAGTATACAACCAATAAAAGAAAAATAAAGGAGACGAAATAAAAAGAGTAAGAGAACATACAAAAGCGAACTTCCCCAAACCAGCCAGAAAACTGGGGAAGTGAGTAGACCAGTAGCTACTCGTCATCGGCACCGCCGTCTCCTAGGTACTCCGACTCAACAAAACGGTCTCCCCAAACCAGCAACAAACAAGGGGGAGACTCAGTCGTCATCTCCAGTGATCCTCCTCCGGACCGGGTGCGAACGGAGGGTCACTCTCCTCCTCTCTCGGCTCGTGCCGCTGCTCGCCCGTAACCGCACCTCTCGTGCTACCGCTGTCTCCTCCGGCTCCTCCTCCGAGTCGAAGGTAGTGGAGGGTACCCGTCCGCCGGTATCGGTAGAAGGAAGGATGCGGCCACCCCTCTGGAATCGGTCGCCGGGCTCGGATATGGAACTCGTAGAGCGGGAATACAGCCAAAGCCATATCCCGTCTCATCTCAGTAATGTACCTGCACATATCCGAAAGCACGGCATCACGACGCCCTTGGTCCATGACCTCGGGCGCCTCTAAGACAGGAGGGCAGACAAAGTTGGCCGGAAAGGCCGGATCAAAAGGAGGTGGAGTGAGTGAGGGTGGAGGTGTGGGAGCCTGAGTGGGTGTAGGCTGAGGCGTGGGGGTCGGTCCAGCCTGGGAGCTAGAGGATGCTCCGGCCTCCCGCTTCCTCTTCCTAGAAGAAGAAGGAGGGGTAAGTGTAAGGTGGAAGGTGGGTGTAGGTGGCCTCGCTCCCTCAGCAGCAGTAGGGAGCGGTAAAAGTAGCGGAAGGGTAGAGCACGGCATGGTAACAGACGTGGAACCACAGATCTTCCATGTCCTCGCGCTCCCCTTCGCCTTTGGGAACCAGGCGAAGTCAGTCATGGCTCCCAGGTCAAGGTAAGAAGCCTCCCTATCAGGTGGAGTAAGTGAAGGGTCAGTGGGGTAAAGGTGGCGGGCAATCCTAGTCACTAGCCCGCCACAGACAACAGCGGTCTTGACCCGAGTCCCAATTCCGTTCAATGCCGAGCTACCAGATAGGCAATGTTTAGAATAAACGGTCCGGAGTCAATGTTGAGGTACCCCGCGAGAATCGCTAGCTCGGTGTTGGTCACGTTATTGGGCTCGGAGTCGCCCAAAGATGGTCTCTCCTATCGACGCAAGTAGTAACGGGCGCGGTAGGTGAACATGAGCTCCCTTCCGTGAGGGGAAGGGAGTGTGAGTAAGCGCAGCCCAAAGTGGCTGAAGGAGGTCTCGAGGTGGGTCGGTGGGACCGTCACTAACTAGTCCTAAAACCTGCCCAAACTTGGCCAAGGTCCAGTGATGTGACTCATTGCGGAGTCGAAAGTAAATGCAGGAACTGGAGTGGTCAGCATCATAAGAGTCGGTGTCAAAGGAATAGGAGCTAAAGAACTCGTACGTAAGGGTACGAATAGTAGCCTCCTGCATGGTAATCAGACCCGACATACCCGTCCCGTTCAACAAACTACAGACCTCCTCATAAATGCCTAAGGTCTCTAGGTCAGTCCGCGCAAGGAAACGGGTGGGGGAGAGGGGGCAACGAAGTAAAGCGGTTAACCGTTTCCGGTGAGCCTCTGAAGTGAAACGTACCGTGGGCATCCGCTGTAAAGGTGTGAGGTCGCCCTCTCCTGTAGCTGTAGCCCCTGATGGGCTGGAGGTGATGGCTAACTGGCTAGCCTGCTGGTGTGGCCTCGGTGGTGCCATGCCAGGCTGCGGGAGACGAGGGTGAATCGCGATCCAAAGAAGGAAAAGGGCCTGGTAGGAGTAGTGGATGGTGTAGCTCAATCGAGCTCCCGGCTGAGCTAGCCGCGGAGTAAACTGTCCCTGCAGCTGAGACAAGGAGAACTGGTGCTGCGGTGGTGACCAACGCGGAGCTAGTGGCAACAGCAGGGACCACTGACTCGCTCACGGATGAGCTGGAGGACGTACTAGTAGAAGGCACAGAACTCGCGTCCATCCTGCAAGGTATCAAAGGGCATGATAAGAAAATATGCTGCTAACCGTGGTTAAAACAACCCGCTAACCAACATGTGACAGCAATTATAAGGCCCTATCTGTGAAGAAATCCGACTTCCAGCAAGTAGAACTCAACAATTCCTCAAAAATTTCGAAGGGCAGCATGTGAGTGGTGGTGATATGATAAAATAATGACTGATAGAGGGGCTAACACGGCATGAAAATCACATATGGGAGCATGTAAGACTCCTATCAGTCGAAGATTTCTACTCACAGTACGAGATTTCCCAGTAATTCACATCGAGTAATGGCGATAGGGGACGGTAACAGCAGTTAACAACAGTGATAAGTGAGAAAGGACTGAAGTTAAGCAAGCAAGGCAACAGAAAAACCGTCAGACAGTCGATAAATTTCGACTTACAGGAACCCTAATCGCGGAAATCGCGCAAAATTCGAATTCAACATGTAGAAACAGCGAGGAATTGCGAAAAGATCATCAACAAGCTAATTAAGGGCATATAAACACAGTTAAGTCGAAACAAAATCGACTAGTCATGGATTTTCGAACCCTAATTCAAATCACCTTAATAAATTCGATTTAAGTGAAGAGAAAATGCAAAGAGTATGAAAGGAACACTTACTTGATGATGATTAACCTACAATAAGCAATTAAACTTCAAATAACAAGCAACAAAGGCGGATTTTGATCGAAAAAACCGCAAACCCTAATTCCCTTTGAAAACCGTGAAAACGAACACAAAAGAGGGGAAAAACAAGGGGCTATTGAAGAATTAAGTGCGAGTGATAGAATGTAGGTGGTGGATTTGATGATTTTGGGCAAAAATTGGGGATTTGGGGGAAAATGGGAATCGCAATAAGGGAAGGGGTTAGACGGGATTAGGGATAAATGAAAAAAGAATTAGGAAAATAAGAGTTTTAAGATAGAAAAACTCCCGTGTCCTATTCATTTCACTCGATCGAGTGATTTTAAGTCACTCGATCGGGGACTTTGATGTCCCTACTGCTCGATCGAGTAAGAACCTTCTCGATCGACCTTCTCCTCTTTGGCCCTTCTCGATCGAGTAACCAGACAGCTCGATCGAACCAAATTCCACTCGATCGAGTACAAAAAGTACTCGATCGAGGACTTCTTCTTGTAGGCTCCTTGATTTTCGTCTTTACTTCCTCGAAATGCGTGACATTTCCCCAAACCTGCGTAAAACATATCCAAACACATCCCAAAATACCAAATACGCAGAAAACACAGTCTATAGTCTTAGTCTAAACTAAAGAATTGTCTAAACTAATTGTCCTAATTAAAAGCGTAATAAAGAGGTTTAAAAGAAATTCAAACAAATATCTATTACAATTTGTTACACGGGGCATTTCCCCGTTTAATTCCCATCAGCTTTCAGTAGCCCCTTGGTGGGCTTCTGACTGGAGGACGTCACTTGGCGATACGGCCGTCCTCTTTGATTTCCAGGAACTTGAATCACCAGTTGCGACAGTAGGAGGAATGTAGTTCCGATCTATGTAGGTTCGAACTTTCTTCGTTCTCGCTCCTCTGTCATCTTCCTTGGCATCCTTGCTGCCACTTTGATTGATAAGGGCCACACCACTTCCTTTGACAGTCCCATCCTTGCTTTCATCTGTACCTGCAGTAAGGACAACAGACGAATTTGCCTCCTTCTTGCTCTCAGTGTGAGGCGGAGGGTTAGCGATAACAGCAATATTCTCCAAATTTTCATCTGGAGTGTCAATAATAGGGTCAACAGAAGAGAGAGCATTGCAAGGGTGAGCTTGCATGGGAGCCCTCCGGAACTTGGACTGATGGAAAGTCAACTCCTCGTCCCCTACCTGAAAGGTCAAAGTCTTCCCCCCGACGTCTATTACTGCACGGGCAGTGGACAAAAATGGTCTCCCTAAAATGATAGGGGCGTGCACATCTTCGGGGATATCTAAGACGACAAAATCAACGGGAATAAAGAACTTCCCGATCTGAACAGGTACGTCTTCTGCTACACCTAGTGGCCGTGATAGACTACGGTCGGCCATCTGGACAGTCATGTTGGTGCAACTCAGCTTTGTCACACCAAGTCTCTTAGCTAGAGACAAGGGTAAAACACTTACACTAGCGCCTAAATCGCATAGCGCATTATCAATCAATTGCATACCGATGTGACAAGGGATCGAAAAACTACCCGGGTCTGATTGCTTAGGAGGTAGCTTATTTTGAGATAGGGCTGACCCCACCTCAGTCAAAGCTACGGTCTCATTATCATTTATAGTCCTCTTACGTGCTAAAATTTCTTTCATAAATTTTAAATAAGAGGGTACCTTGGTCACAATTCAAAGTGAACGGCACGGAAACTTCCAAACTCTTCAAAAGCTCAACAAATTTGCTAAACTGTTGATTAATCTTGGTATTCTCAGTAGTCGCCTCGGGAAGGAACGAATTGGAATCTCGAGTCCCTTGTTTCTCGCTTCCAAAGTGTCTTCCGGAGCAAGTTCAGTATCCTTCGGATGCTTCTTACCTCTCGAACGAGGCCTTTCTGGTAATTTCTCGCTTAAACGAGCACTAGCAGGCTCTCGAATAAGCTTCCCGTCATCAATAACACTCGATCGAGAACTGTGCTCACTCGATCGAGCGGTTTCTTCATCAGCGTCAGTCGATCGAGCAAACTTACCACTCGATCGACCAACCTCGTCTTCTGATTCACTCGATCGAGCAGGAACTCTACTCGATCGACCAGCTTCTTCACCATTTACACTCGATTGAGCTCCAGATTTCAGTCGATCGAGTAACTCCTGTGTCGTGAGTCCTTTTCTCTTAACGAACACTGTTCATCATCGCCGATGCCTTCCTCGGTCCGATTTACATACTTCCGGGTCCCTCATAAGAAAGACCGCTTCTCAACTCTATCAAATGTACCGTCTCATTTGGATTCTTCTCATTTTGAGTCGGTAAATGACCCGGCTTCCTCGAGGATTGATTCGCGGCGAGTTGGGCAACTTGAGTCTCAAGTGCCTTTATGGACGCGTCTCTCTGTTGGTCACTTGTGCTTCTTTGTTGATCACTCGCATGAAGCTGCTTTGTAATGGCTTGCATCATAGACTTTAACTCGCCCATTTCACTCACCCCACTTGAAGATGAACCGTGGTTAGGAGGGTTAAAAGACGGAGGCTTCGATAGCCTTGTTGAGTCTTATGGGGTGGAATATACGGTCTTCTTTGCCGATTCGGAGGAGCGGTGGGGTTGAGTACGTTATGGTTACTCCACCTCAAATTGGGGTGGATATTCGGCTCGTAATGAGTGTTGTTTTGCCTGTAATGTTGGAAGGCAACACATTGCTCATAAGGACTAGGATAATAATCGAAACATGTCCATCTACCCCACACCTTGTACGGGCATTTAAAGGGACCGTCTGTCATAGCATTAACCTGGTACATCCCTCCCTTGAGAGCTCCCCCTAATTCATACTTGTCAAACCTCGCGGTAAGGGCTTCTAATGCGGCCACTGAAGAGGATTCAACGGCTCTCCTTTGGTTTCCTCTTGAATTCCCATATTCAGCCCTATGAGTGGCTAAATCATCTATGATTTTCCATCCCTTGGTCGCTCCCAAGTTGTCGACAAATCGACCATTGGGCACAGATCTAAGATAGCCCTCGATCATCATATAAACCATTGTAAAAATGGTTGCACAGCTCCATTTT
Organism: Silene latifolia; assembly: GCF_048544455.1. Lineage (NCBI taxonomy): Eukaryota > Viridiplantae > Streptophyta > Magnoliopsida > Caryophyllales > Caryophyllaceae > Silene > Silene latifolia. The sequence continues at coordinate 454,028,266 of NC_133538.1, forward strand.
TCAAACCGTGATGTGGTATGGTCCGCACTAGTTTCTTAAAACGAAGCCATGCCTCGTGGAAGTTCTCGTCAGGCCCTTGTTTGAAACTTGTTATCTGAGCTCTAATGGCGATGGTTCTCGAAGCAGAGAAGTACTTCTTATAAAACGCCAATGCTAGCGAATTCCAATCTGTTATGCCGTGAGCAGCTCGGTCCAAATCCCTATACCACTCCCTTGCAGCATCGCGGAGTGAGAAGATGAACATAGTTTCTTTGATTTGATCAGCTGTCACACCGGTGGGAGGAGGTATGGAGCGGCGATAATCAATGAAAGTCTCCATATCTTTGTTGCGTCTTGATTGCGCTCCCCCCGAACTGATTTTTCTCGACCATATTGATGTATGCAGGCTTGGGCTCGAACTTCCTAGCATCTCCCGGCAGTTCGAACCCCTTATAGAGGTTGTCAGCCGTGGGCTCGGAGTGACTAGCAATGGTTGCTTCCTCAGCCATTTCGGGAAATTCTGGAAAAGTAATAGATTCAACTGATGAATTGGAAACTGGAGAAGACGGTGGATTGTCTTCGAAAAGCTCGTTCTCGTAAAAGCTACCACGAGAACGGGCTCTTCCTCCGCTGTTGTTCTTGAAATAGTCTCCTTTTTACGTGCAGAGATCTCTCAATCTCGGGATCAAAAGGTAGTAGTGGCCCACCTTGCGACTGCGCATAAGAAGGAACTACGGACAAGATATAAGAATAGTCTAAGGAACGATGTTCCTTAAACTAAAAGAAGAATTAAAAATAAAACAGCTAGTAAATTGAACAATTGCCTCCCCAAGAACGGCGCCAAAATTTGACACGTCCGTCGCGAATCAAAAAATAAAACCTAACGGTCTCAACTAAAAATGTAGTAGAGGCGGTCGAGTATCGAATCCTCGGGAGGTAATGCAACTACAAACTACCTATTTCTAATCCTATGGTAACAATTAGGTTGATTGAATTTTTGATTCTAAACTACGGAGTTGAAGGGAAAGAGAAATAAAGCAGAGAGCAGTAAAGCAGGAAGTGAATTTAAACTATCAATAAGAGGGGGACATGTCGGGAATTCGGTTCACTATGGTAGTTCAACAACTTAGCAAAGAAATGACTCGAGACGAACTAATGCGAGACGGATATTAGAAGGTCCTTTCGGTCCACTTCCCACCCTAAAATACCACTAACTTAACTTTCGTCCTCATTAGGGTAGTCCACTGTTTATAGCAGGCCTATTTAGTCCAATCTTTCGATCCAGGATTAATTGTAGCCAGATTAATGGGTGACATAGAAGCGTGCACTCAACTAGGTCGAGAATTACAGTTATATTGCTATAGTGACAGGGTCTCTTAGTCAATTCGTCTAATTCATTCACTACGTCGTCATTATTCTACCGCAGATCCCCTAATCCCAACATGAAGGGAGATTAGCTACTCATGTTGATTGTTAAACTAACAAAGATATAAATTTCCAAAGAAAGACATAATGAAATAATAATAAAACGCAATAACGGAAATTAGGGCAAGAAAGAACGATAACATAAAACAGGAATTAAAGGCAACAAGAAGGTTAATTATTATTAAGGGAAGAGAGGAGATTACAATCTAAGCGATTCCGGCGTAAAGAACGACCAAGTCCGAGTGAAATAATCCCAAACTAAAAGCAACAGTTGAAGGAGAAAAGTAACGTATGAAAGTAGTAGTAGCTTTCTAAAGTAAACTTAGATAATGAAAGAGATACCTAATAACCTAGTTAAACGTAGGTTAAATAGGAAACAAACAATGTTTAGCGAAAATTAAACACACGGACTGAATCAAAGCCCACGCCCATGAAAACCTCTCGATCGAGTGGATTAAACCACTCGATCGACCATCATCTCAGCAGAAGTCCCTCGATCGACCAGCAGGTTACTCGATCGAGGACTTGGTCATGTTCAGCTAACTCGATCGAGGAAGGAACCTCTCGATCGACCAACGAGGGGCTAGAAACCACTCGATCGACCAAAAACAACACGATCGAGTACTTGTATCTTCAATTCAGCTCACGTCCTCACCCAAGTGCCTCGTAATGCGTGCCACGACGCTTCCAAGTGCAGTACTCTACTCTGGGACAATCCCGTCTCCTCTAAATGCATGCAAAAAGGGCAAAAAGGAACATGGTTCCACTACTTTCGCGATCATTCCTACAAAAAGGACAAAATACACCAAAGTAGCCAATTCGGGGCAAAATACCATAACAATAGTATAGAAATGCATAGAAATACGTGCTGAAATAGGCTAAAAAGACTATACATTAGGCACGTATCAGACGCCAATCGGGATGTCACCATACCGATTGATTTATGGTAAGACATGTCATTTACCTGTTGAGTTAGAGCGTAAGTCTTGGTGGGCTATTTGTGATTTGAATTTGGATCCTAACCTCTCTCGTGAGAAACGCATGACATAGCTGAATGAGCTAGAGGAATTTTGGCTGCTGGCCTATGACAATGCAAGGATCTACAAGGAGAAAACAAAGCGCTGGCACGACAAGAGAATCATTAAGCGCGAGTTCCATATTGGCGATAAGGTACTTCTTTTTAACGCTCGTATCCGTTTATTTCCTGGTAAGCTGAAATCCAGGTGGACTGGCCCTTACACGGTCACAACAGTCACAAAGTTCGGATCAGTTGAATTGGAGACCTCTGCTGGAGAAAGGTTCAAGGTTAATGGCCAATATGTGAAGCATTATCATGGATCAGATGCATATGTTGGGAAAGTCGAGGTATTGTACTTCGACCCGTTATCGGATGATGCAGAGTGAGGTAAAAAGGTCGTGCGGGACCTCTTAAACCAGCGCTAACTGGGAGGCAACCCAGGTTGTAATTATTTGTAATTTAGGAATTTTATTTTGTTATTTCATTTAATTTGCATTTTGAGCTTTATTTATTTATTTTTTTTTATTTAGCACTTTCTTGGGTTGAAAACAAAAAAAATGTACGCCTTTGATAATTTTTCCAGGAATATATTTTATGCAAAGTGCGTAAACTCAGAGGAAAAGGCGATTTAAGTTGGCAAAAATTTTTTGACGAATTTAAGCTAAATTGCCAGTGTTTTCAGTCGATCGACTGGGCAATGTGGTCGATCGACTGAAAAGGAACAGGTCAGAGGCTACTGTATACGGAGCTTAGTCGATCGACTGGGCAACATAGTCGATCGACTGATGAGAAAAGTCCAGAAGCTGCTGCAAGTGAAGACTGGTCGATCGACCGGGTCAGGTGGTCGATCGACCACAGCGCGAGTCCAGATTGCATTTTAATAAGGGAGTTTTCTTTCTTTTCTCATTCATTCTTTCATATTCATAACATCAAAAATCCTAAGCAAACCCTAGCCTTTCCCCTTTTCCGCGATTTCATCTGCAATCCCCTCTCAATCTTGATTTCTCTTGCTTAATCCTGCAATTTCTCGTCAAAAGGTATGCTCTAATCTCATTTCCATCCTCTATTTTCGACTTCTACTGAAGTATCTTGCCCAATTTTCGAGCATTGTTCCCTTGAGACGGAAAAATCGATTTGGGATGATTGATTTAGGGGTTCATTTCTTGTTGTTTTTACGCTTTAGTTGCTTGTATTACCCTTTCCCCCTTGATTTTCGAGATGATCTAGCACCTAGGAGGTGATAATGCCGTCTTTCCCCAAATTTCGAAACCCTAAATCGATTTTCAAATTCTGATTTTGTTCGGGTTTCCGTAAATTGACTTTGTTAGAGGATTCTCGTTGCTAATGAGTTGTTTGCAGGTAACAAAGATGACGAAAGAAAAGGAGCACATCTACGAGGGACAATCGAGCCAAGGAGCTCCCAAGCGGCCACGAGGACCGCCACTGATGATAGAGGCTACCACGGATAGTCTACCTGACTATCCGCAGGTTATCTTTGCTAATTCTACTCAGCGCGCTAAATTTTCTCTTTTTGTTTCGAGAATGAAAGTCACAGCTACCCGGTTTCTCCATAAAGATACTTTGGAGAAATTAGGCTGTTATGAGTCGGTTGTGTCCCTGCTAAATGGGACAGGTATGATGGGTCTTGTGGACATGGCTGAGTTCACATACTACATTCTGACCCTTGAATTCTTTTCGTCTTATGCTTTTAATTCCGCTGCTTTTAAGGAAAATAAGACTAACCCTTGCATTTCCTTTCGGCTTTTCAATGTCAACTACTCTCTGACATTAGCCGATTTTGCTTAGGTTTTACGGTCTTTATTTCGAGGCGGAACCTCGGATACCTCTGATGTTCATCGAGTCATGTGGTCTTGCATCAGTGACTTTCACGGGCCTAAAAGGACGGGCACTTCCGTCCATTTTCCCCCTCTTCGTTATTTTCTACGGCTAATGGGTAATACCATTTTTGGCCGTAAAGAGTCTAATAATATGAATAATATTGAGCTTTCTATCTTGGCGGGCTATCTGAACGTTGAAAGTCGGATAGCCCGTATTTATAACATTGCCTACTTGACCGCCGCTCACTTTCAGACTGTAAATGAGGGCACTTTGACCACTATTGCTTGTGGTGGGTTGGTGACGCGTCTCGCCAACCGTCTTGTTTTACTTTTCCCTCGACAGAAGGACCCCATCGACCCTGACCTACGTTTCATGGACCTTCCTTACGCGAGGGCTGTTTATTGGGTCGATAGACAGATGCGGTGGAAGATAGATTCTTTCATCTGTGACCGCATCCCTGTCACTGGCTACCCTCCTGTCCTGCCCCTTACCACTGTTCAGGGGGCAGCTCGGCCGCCCTTGCCTAGTTATAGGCTTCCTCTGGTGGCGGCCACTGCTACTGCTAGCACTTCGAGGAGAGCTCGTGCCTCCACTTCACAGGCACCCTCTTCCTCCACTCCTGTTCCCACTGGCTACCCGGACACTTTTCGACCTCATACTCCTTTGGTTGTCCCTCCGGTCATGGACCAGAGGGCAATGTCACGTGTGTTGGGTGACTTGTGCAGGAGCTTTGACCAGCACAGGCTAGACACGGCTCTAGCCCTCTACCCAGTTTACGAGGAGTTAGCCCGAGGAGGGATGCTCCCACAGGGTTCTTGGACTCACCCTTCCTACTTTGTTCCCCCTGTGGGCGGCTACCCTCGGCCGCCAGAGACCCCCTCCCACTACTATCTGCCGGTGCCTCCACTTCCCGAGAGCCACCGCTGCCGGCCGAGGCGGAGGAGGGGGAGAGCGACTCGGGGTCCGACGAGGACAGAGATTCTGATTACGATGGTGGAGATTAGATGCTGGTGACCTCCCCGTTTTTGGCTGGTTTGGGGAGGTCTTATTTTGTGAGTTCCTTCCTTTCTTTATTAGCTTCCTTTTATTTTATTATGCTTTTATTCTCCCATTTTTCTGCTGGTGATTTGCTGCTAAGCACAATGAGGGCATTGTGCGTTTTGGTTTGGGGAGGGTATTTGCATATGCCTTTTGTTTTGCATTTGCATTTGTTTTTATTGCATTTCAGTCACATGTTTAGTGCATTTCTGTTTGCATTTGTTTTTTTTTTCATTCATTCAGAAAAAAAAGATAATAAACAAAGAAAAATTTGAAAATTCAAAAAAATCAAAAAATATCACGTTTACTTTTGCATATAGTTGAGTCGGATTGGAGTTATTAATGATGATTTTGCACTATTAGTCAAATATGCCATTCCATGCCCTTTTCACAGCTGTTTAGCGAGAATTATAAGTGATTTCTCAAATTTTGTTATGGAATTCATTTCGGGTAATTAGACTTGACTCATTACTTTTGGCAAACTACTTATACTTTCTGAGATATAGAGCCTATAACTGGTGACATTCATGACCGGTTAATTTAGGATTGAGAGTAGTACTCCCTTCATTTCATGTTTTGCAGTGTATGAGTTTTGATTGCTTATTGCCTATACGCATTGGTTTGTGGTCGGTATTGCATGTTTTGAGAACTTTTGCATCCTCCCCTTTCTCATTTTACCCCATTAACTCCACTATAAGCTATAACTGCCAGTTGCCCTCAACTACATCCCATACTTAGCCTACCATTGTGCCAAGCTAGGAAGTAGTAGAGGAATTTTTGTCGGATTAGAAGCGGTTTTGGTTCGTTTTGTACTGATGGAGTGAGTATTGATGAGAAGTGAAGGGGATGTTAATGTTTCAGCTGGAAAGAAAGAAAAAAATTTCAGAAAAGAAAAAGAAAAAAAGGACTTACCTGGCGGAGCTCGGTTGTGATAGGGTGGTCGATCGACTGCCATCACTGGTCGATCGACCACCAGTTCAGAAGATGAAAAACAAAAAAAAAAAATGAAAATGAAAGAAAAGAAAAAGAAACAGACAGAAAGAAAAAAAAGAGGAGTTTTGAAAATAATAAGGTTTTGGTTGAATAAGAACGCGCCTTATATGCTTATTTCATGAATTAGAGGCGTTTGTCTTGGGATTTTGTGATGCCTAGTCTCTTAAAGGCATGGTTTATATGCTGAGTTGGAGGAAGGGATACGGTTTCTGATGGTTGTATAGGTACTAGCTTGGCTCTTACCTTCACTTTTTCCATAATTGTTTTGCCCTTCTTTTTCCCCACTTAACCTCACATATCCAAATCTTGCAATAGTTCGGCATGTAATAGTCTTTGACGGTGGTTATGCGTATGTACGGTAGCTAGAATCATTATTCATGCTAGTCAGGCATACATGTTTTGTCGGTCGCAGTCTAGGTGAGAGACTGTATTTTTCTTTCCTCTCTTTTACATATAATCTTACCATTTGCTTTGCTGAGAGAAGAGTGACCCGGGAGAGTCCGAACGTATAAGTCTTGCAAGGTCGAACGCCCGATTTGATTCCATGATATGCATAAGTTTGTTCACCTGATTTGAGCTTTGGAGTAGTTGATAATGTGCATTAAACGGTTTGGCATTGACTTGTAGTTAGCTCTGAGATATACTCCTCTCCATTTAGTTTTTATACGGGTCATAGTGCTTGCTTGGGGACAAGCAAGGTTTGGTTTGGGGAGATTTGATACGTGCATATTCTAAACACTTTATCTGTGGTTTTGGCACGTATTTCCATGCATAATTGTTAGCTTAAGGCTACTATTTCTCCCGAAACGGTTTACTTTGCAATTTCTATGATTTATTGTAGGAATGAATGGAAGTAAGCTAAATCAAGCCTAATTCGTCCTCCGGAGGAAACTTCAAGGAAGCCCAGAAGAAGGAGATTCGTACTCACTCACCTCGGGATGCGTGCATTGGAGTGAGGAGCTGTTTTTGAAGAAAAGAAGTGTTTCTGCACAGCACCATCAGTCGATCGACTATCTTTGTAAAGTCGATCGACAATCGAAGCTCATCGACGCCATCGTTTGCATTTACCAGTCGATCGACCATGCTGACCGGTCGATCGACCAGTCTTCGAGCTGAGAATTATTTTCTTCGTGTTAGACTTTTAAAAGCCCAACTTGTAATTAATTTTTGGCATCTTTTTATCAGTAGAACGCAGCAACTTTTAGGTTATGCTTTTCATTATTGAAGAACTCAGTTTTTAGATCTAGCTTTGCAGACGGAAACCCTCGATTTCGATACTTTGTTCTTGAATTCAATTAGTAAGTTTTTATGCAATTCCTCTCTTCTTTTAATTCTTGTTATTTCAATTCTTGTTTTATCAATTTAATTCCAGAAATTCAACTCTTGTCCTTTGTCTTTTATTTAAATTCAATCATGTCAATCTTGTTCTTTGTTATCAATTTAGAAATTGTTTTAGTTTTAGTCATGCGTAGCTAATTGTTTTGATTGGGAATGAGGTGAACCATGGCATAAATTAGGATTGTTTGTTAGCATGAATTCTACTATTTAGATTTTGTCGTCTATTGATATGCCTTTTTGCTAGATTGAAAGATTAGTAATTATAACTATCATTAGATTGGAATTTCTCTTGAGTGAAAGCTTTGAGAAATTTCGGGGAATTTGAAGACCGCAAGGTTAATTTGAGCATAGATCGAAAGGCTTGCTTATACCCCTGAGACCGTATTATAGGATTTCTGTTACCTTATTGTCCTGACCATTGCCATGGTGAACCGAATTTCCCGATCCCCTTTTTATCTTGTTGAGAAATTTCATTTTAGCATTTAGTCAATTTAGTCAACCAATCTCAAAACCCCCCAATTAATTGTTACTTTTATAGACTGAAAAATAGCAAACAAAATCAACCTTGTCTCTCTGTGGTTCGACCCTTACTATCACTAGCTATAGTTTTAGTTTGGAATTATAAATTTAATTTTGATACAAAACGACGGTATCAATGCCCCTTTTGTATTTACTGATGATTGTCTTTCTGCTTTCAACAGGTTAAAGCAGGCCTTAGTCTCTGCGCCGATCATACAGCCTCCCGACTGGGACTTGCCGTTTGAGATCATGTGTGATGCGAGTGACTACGCACTAGGAGCGGTGCTAGGCCAAAGGAAAGACAAGGCTTTGAGTGCTATCTACTATGCGAGCCGAACTCTGGATGAGGCTCAAGTGAAGTACACTACCACTGAGAAAGAGCTGCTAGCTGTAGTTTATGCCTTAGAGAAGTTTCGTACTTATTTAGTTGGGTCAGAAGTCACTGTTTTTACTGACCATGCAGCTTTGAGGCATCTCCTTGCTAAGAAGGAGGCTAAACCACGGCTACTAAGATGGATACTCCTTCTTCAGGAGTTTGATTTGCAGATTAAGGTTAAGAAAGGAGCTGAGAACGTTGTAGCTGATCACTTGTCGCGACAAGAAGGGGAAGATTCTCTACCTATTGATGATTCTTTTCCTAACGATACTTTAATTGCTGTTATATCGTCTATTGTTAACCAAGAACCTTGGTATGCAGATATAGCTAACTTCGTTGTCAGTGGCAAGCTGCCGCCTGACCTTTCTCATCAGTAGAGGAAGCGTTTTCTGTATAACGTTAAGCAGTACTTCTGGGATGATCCTTACTTGTTTAAGGAATGTGCAGACGGCCTCTACCGACGGTGTATTCTGCAGTGGGAGACCAAGATAGTCCTGGAAGGCTGTCACTCCTCTTCATATGGTGGTCACCACGGTCCATCGCGCACCGTGGCTAAGATACTTCAGTCTGGTTTTTACTGGCCTTCTTTGTTTGCTGACGCTAGGTCTTTTGTTTCAGCTTGTGATGCGTGCCAACGATCAGGGAACATTTCAAAGAGACATGAGATGCCACAAAATGGCATCTTAGAGGTTGAGGTCTTCGATGTCTGGGGCATTGACTTCCAAGGGCCGTTCCCATCCGAAAGAAAGGTAACAGTATATCTTAGTGGTCAGACTATGTGTCAAAATGGGTTGAGGCAATTGCCTCACCTCATTGTGATGCTAAGACCGTGATAAAGATGTTTAAAAAGATCATATTCCCCCGATTTGGTGTCCCTAGGGTCGTCATTAGTGATGGGGGAATGCATTTTAAAGAAAAGAAACTAACTTCCATACTGTCTAAAGTTGGTGTCCAACACCGGCGAGGTTTGGGGTATCATCCCTAAACTAGTGGTCAGGTAGAGGTCTCTAATCGCGAGTTGAAAGAGATCTTGTCTAAAGTAGTTTCTAAATCACGGAAAGACTGGAGTCTTAAGCTAGATGACACATTATGGGCTTACAAAACTGCCTTTAAGACACCAATTGGTGCATCACCTTATAGGCTAGTTTATGGGAAATCGTGTCACTTACCTGTTGAATGGGAATGTAAGGCCTGGTGGGCAATTCGTGAGCTTAATTATGATCCTAAGTTGTGTGGTCAGAATCGTCTCTTGCAGCTAGATGAGCTGGAAGAATTTAGGCTTAATGCCTATGATAGCTCGCGCATCTACAAGGAAAAGACGAAGAGATGGCATGACAAGAGAATCTTACCTCGTGAGTTTCATGTTGGGCAAAAGGTGCTGCTATTTAATGCCCGACTGAGATTATTCCATGGCAAGCTGAAGTCCAGGTGGAGTGGTCCTTATACGGTGACAGCTGTTACCAAATTTGGATCCGTGGAGCTCGAAGATTCCGAGGGTCATAGATTCAAGGTGAATGGCCAATATGTGAAACATTACCACGAGGCAAATGAAGCAGACAATCGCGTTGAAGTCTTGCGCTTCGACGAGCTTGACGCGTCAGTTAATTGATGCCAGAAAGGTCGTGCGGGACCTCTTAAACCAGCGCTCTCCGGGAGGCAGCCCAGACTGTTTTATTGTACTTTTGTTAAACATTTTATTTTTCCTTAGCTTACTGTTGAACCTTATACGCTGTTTACGAACTCCCTATGTATTTCCTTGCTTTAATTGCGTGTTTTGCAGATCCAAGCACTCGATCGAGTGGTTTCCAGCTCGATCGAGCACTTTTTGGGGAAGATTTCACTCGATCGAGTAATAATTGTCCTCGATCGACCATTTCCAAAATCACGTTCACTCGATCGAGTGGTTTTTCACTCGATCGAGTCCTTCCCTGCACCAGTTCACTCGATTGAGCTGTTCTAAGTGCTCGATCGAGTAGTTTTGACTCCCAGCTGATGTTTTTCGTCTATGGAGCTACTGTTTGACTTTCTTTGACCTCCCATGTTCATGGTTGGTTTGGGGAGGTCCCTCTTTATGACGTTTTGTAAGTTTTCCGACTCCACTCTTCATTTTCTCTCAGTTTGCATTTCTTTCCCTATTTTTGGTACAATGAGGGCATTGTACGGTTTGGTTTGGGGAGGTATGCATCCATATCTGTGTCTGCATGTTTTTTTTGCATTTTTGCTTGCACGTTTATTCATTTCCGCATACATTGTTGCTTTAATTAATTGAAAAAAATCATAAAAATTCAAAAAAATTTTCACGTTTAAATTGAGTCGGAACGTTTGAACATTGACGCTACTTTGAATCCTTACGTGAACCTTGCATATTCTTGACATTTAGTTGGCATGATTATGTGCATAATCTACGAGTTTTTGTTTCTTCCTTATCTGAACGAATAGACTTGATTCTTTATGTCGGCAAGCTACATTACATTCTGAGGTTAGAGCTTTATAAACTGGTGACATTCATGACCGGTTTCATTTAGGATGTGAGTAGTACTCTCTTTAAGGCATGTAACATCAATTTGCATAAGCATGAGTCCAGTCTTCTTAATACCTGTATGCATTCGGTCTGTGGATGGTGACACATGTTAGGAGAGGCAGTCCCCTTTATTTCATTCTACCCATGAGCCCCACATAGCCAAATTGCCTTTTTGTCCTATTAACTACTTTCTATAATACTTCCTACCCTAGCTGAGCTAGTGACGAGTAGTTCTTGGAATGTTTCATTGCAATATGGTTATTTTCTCTGATTTCAGAAGATGGTGGAAGAATTGAAGGGAAAGAAAAAGAGAAGAATGTTGAATTGTTGAAAAAAAAATGAAACGAAAACGGAAAAAAAAAGAGAATGAAAAAAAAAGCGAAGCGAAAAGAATAAGAAAAGAAGAAAAGAAAAGAAAAATCATGTTGAAAAATTGGATAATGATTCTCACTCCCAGGTCTTATTTATATCTTATGGGGAGTTGACGAGTTCTTGGTGTTTGTGAGTATAGTGCAAAATTTTTGCACCATTTCATCTTGCTATATTGAGTACGAAGTTGGGATGCTGTCTATATTTGGATCCGTTGTTGCTAGCCTGGCTATTAACCCCACATATCCAAATTCATTTTAGCCCTTCTTACCCATTACCTCACTTACCCAAATGTAAGTCCTCGGCATGTGTCTTGGTCACTAGTATGGTTGGAATGCATATGTACGGTTGTAGAGACTTTATTCATGTTAACTGCATGCATGCTCTTATAGATCGAGTTAGGTGAGTGTCTCTACTTCTTTCTATCTTTCACATATATACTTACCTTGTGCCTAATTTTGAGTGACGAGCGGCCCGTGAGAGTCCGACATCTTTTGAATCTTGCAAGGTCGACGGTTCAGTAAGTTTGAAACATTGATTTAACTCGTTTGCACTTCTCGTTTGCCATTTTGTCATTTTGTCGCATTAAATTGGTTCTAGTGGATGATTTGTAGCTGATGCGTTGGTCCCGTTCCATTGTTTATTCTTAGTTGCATTCATATTTGCTTGGGGACAAGCAAAGGTTTGGTTTGGGGAGATTTGATGCGTGTCTTTTATATAAGGTTTCTACCTCATTTTTACACGCATTTTTTTGTACTTTTTATGTAGCATCTGGCTACAAATACCCCCGATTATTCTACTTTGGTTCGTTTTATGTGATTTGCAGGAATTAACCGAAGAGGAGCTAAATCGAGCCTAATTTGTCCCAATTGTATGCATTCATGGAGAATAAGGAGCCGGAGCTTGGAAATCTAACACTTGGAAGACGCGTGAGCTGAGTTCGGGAAATAGTTCAAGGCCTAACGAACTTGAACAGCTCGATCGAGTGATTTATTGCTTGATCGAATGCTTTTATTTGCCTAAGTTACTCGATCGACCACTTTCGAGTACACACAAGAGGAGCAAAGCAAGGAATACTCGATCGAGTAGTTTATTTCTACTCGATCGAGGAGATTGATGCACAGCTGCTCGATCGACTGAGTTATTTCCACTCGATCGAGTGGTTTACCCTTCTACAGCCTTTGTCCGCCTAATTAATTTATGGGCTTTTGTAATTAGTCCATTGATTAGGTTATAGGATGGATTTTTAGTATAAGACTGGAGGAGTGAACTACGTGACTCCTCTCTCTTCCTACGTTCGTTTACTGTATACCTTGCCACTATTCTTTGGTTTTTGTTCTTCCTTTACACTTTGCTACTCAGATTTGGATTTTGCGATTGGTATTATTATTCTACTTTTACTCTTAATTCTTGATCATTTCTCGAATTCCTTCTTCCCTTTATTGTTATCATAATCGCTCTATTTTAATCCTTTAGTTTTATCATTATGTTAAGTCTTAATTATCAATTTGCTATTATCGTTAATTCTTTGGTTATGAGTAGCTAATTTCCGTTATGCTAAGACTATAGGGGATCCATAATCATGAGGGAATAGTAATCGATTTATTGGGTAACTGCTGGTATAGTCTTTGTTGGTTAAATGCTACAATTAACTGTATCCGTCTAATTGAGTCGACGCAATTAGACCTTTAATTCTTAGTGATCCTTGACCTGGACCGAAAGGTTGGAAAAGGCGAGACTAGTAGCGAACAATAGGGTATTGCACTGAGGGCGAAAGTTAAGCTGTTTATGCTTTAGGGTGAATTAAGGACCGAAAGGTGACGTTCGCTACCCCTTAGACCATATTTGCATTGACCTGAGACCTAGATTACTTGACTAAATGATTATGGCGAACCGTCTGTCTTAGCTGTTTCTCCTTATCTGCTTGATTCCTTCCTTTTAATTTCCTCTTCCTTATTCTTTTTAGTTTAGATTATTATATTTAAAAAAACCCCCCATTTGGTTACCTTGACAAACTTAGATTAAGCCGACAATTTCCTACCTCTCTGTGGATTTGACCCGACTTCCCTAGCTATATTAGTTAAAGCCAGTTGGTATTTTTGACAGGTACGCGACTTCTCTAAGTTTTCCACAGGAAGAGGATGAAATCTTTGGTGCTTATTTAGCCAGACTTTGGGGGTTTATTGAGCCCAGACGAGATGCCTTTACTGATCTCCAATTATGCTGCACTATTGTCCGGCATATGAATGGCCCTACGCGAGCATACCTCGAGTCTATAGGTAAGTGGGATTTCGAAGGAATCCCCGTAATTGAGGTATTAGAATTCTTTAATTGGTTTGCTACTGAATCTCTTAAACCTACTTTTTCTCTTCATGTTGACTTAGATGAGGGGGTGGGTGAGACCTTAGAAACCAATCTAGGAAATGCTGACGGAGACATAGAGGAGACCATTAGCGTGGTTGACAATCCTTTTTATGAGGATAGTCTAGAACCCCTTTATGATTCTTGCAATGTTAGTGAGGACGATTTGGAGGCTCTCTTTGAGAACCTCCATCTTGACGAGTCTAGCGATGAGGAGAGTGATAGTCTAGAGGCTAAATGGGATACTTATGATGATATCGATGATGAGCCTATTTTAGGAGACCCCATTGACCCATTTGACTTTGCTATCCCATGCATTTGGGACGATTATCCACCTTCTCCCTTAGTTGACCAGACTCCTCCACCTCACATTTCATACCCGTCAGAGTATTTTAATTCTACTCGCGTTAATTTTGAGTCGAATGCACCTGAGTTCGTTAATTCTCCACCTGTGGTTAACTTGAGCTTTTATATTCCGCTCTTAGCTGGAGGGCAGAATTATTTTTTGAACAATTTTAAGAGCTGCCATAGGAAATTTGTTAAGCTTAAATGTTTTTACATTTTGATTTCCTATGTTATTTCTATCTTATGGTGCTACTTACAGTTTTGTGTAGCACATGCGCAGCTATTTGACAAAGTTGTCTTTGCGAGCCTTGAGTTGTTTTGACTGGGCTCCATTAGAGTAAGCTGCTGAAGAAAAAGAGGTCGAGCTGGGACCTGTCTGAAGCTAGCGCTAACCGGGAGGCAACCCGGAGATTTTATTTTGCATTTTTATTTTATTTCAGTTGTAATAAATGGTTTTTATACCATAAACTATCTCAGTATGCTTGTCTTGTTAGTTTTTGGCTGTTTTATTTGCGTTTTGCAGGAATTACATCGAGGATCACTCGATCGAGTAGTTTTTCTACTCGATCGAGTACTTTTGCTGATGGATTCACTCGATCGAGTGAAATTTTTACTCGATCGACCACTGCAAATAGAGAACCACTCGATCGATTGTTTTCCCTTCGATCGAGCAGTTTTGAGCGCCCATTCTACTCGATTGACTACTGTTCGACTACTATCGAGTGCTTTTGACTTGGATTAGCTTCCTGAGACGGTTTTACGGGCCTTTATCAACCTCCCATGTTCATGGTCGGTTTGGGGAGGTCTCTTTATTCGCGCTATCTTGTGAGTTTTCCGCATTTACTCTCTTTCTCTTTCAGTTTGCATTTCCTTTCCATGTTTTGGTACAATGGGGGCATTGTACGGGTTGGTTTGGGGAGGTTATGCATCCATATTTGTGTCTGCATATTGTTTTTATTGCATTTCAGTTATCACATTTAATTTATGTTTGCATTGTTGTTTATTTTCATTTAAAAATCAAAAATCCAAAAAAAAATTAGAAAATTTCAAAAATTCAAAAAATTTCACGTTTATTTTTGCATATAGGTTGAGTCGGAACGGTAGATTTCCATGATGACAATGCACTATAACTTGTCAATTTACTTGAGCCTTGCACTTTATTGATAGTTTTTAGCTTTGTCATACGCATAATCTACGAATTTCTGTTCAAATATAAGCTGACTGTTTAGACTTGACATATAAATTGGCAAACTACTTAAAAATTCTGAGTTTTTAGAGCCATAACTGGTGACATTCATTACCAGTTCATTAGGAATTTTGAGTAGTACTCCTTGCATAGCATGTTCATCTTTTTTTTTGTTTTTTTGTTTTTTTTTTGCACTTTTATGACATTCAATTTCTCGTCAAATGCACATATTCGGGTTTGTGGTTGGTGTCACATGAAGGGAGGTGCTTGCAAATTTCCCTTTCCTTATATTTTTCACCCAATTAGCTCCACATTAGCCAAAACTTGCCTTTTTGACCCATTAGCTACATTCCAAACTAAGTCTGCCTAGTCAAGCTAGTTAGTATGTCTTTTGTGGTATGAGTTTTCGTCTGCAGTTTGACCGTATCTCTTTTGTATGGAGTTGGTGGAAAATAAAGGAAGGGAGTATGAAAAAAAAAGTATTGAAAAAGAAAAAAAAGGAGAAGAAAACGTGGAAAAGAAAAAAAAATGAAAAAAAAGGGGCTGGAACGTGAACAGAAAAAAAAAGAAAGAAAAAGAAGTTTGAAAAAAAAAGAGTTGTTTTGTTTCAGTTGGTTTATTCAGACGGTATTAAAAAAGGGAATTTTGTGACCGTCTGACTCCTCCGTTTTATCCCATATCTTTTTGAGGAGATTGTGTTTGAGTTTAGTGAGCTTTGTGCCAAATGAAGGGCACTTGTACTTAGTCTTTCAGTCAGTTTAGATTAGGATGGTTCCATTATGGTCCTGTTAGGAACTAGCTTGACGCTTTTACCTCCACATTTCCATAACATGTTTTGCCTTTCTCATCTGAACCTCACTATTCCCAAATTATTTGTAAGCCCTCGGCTGTGACGGACATTATTGGTTGGAGTGTGTGCATTAGTGCTTGCATTGTCTTTCATTTTTGTTGCATGCATGCTATGTAGGTCGTAGTTAGGTGAGTGACTGTCTTTTCTTCCCTCTTTTACATATAATATTCACCCTTTGCTTCATGAGAGAAGAGTGACCACGAGAGAGTCCGATTTTGTTGGTCTTGCAAGGTCGATAGGTCGGCTATATTTCTGAACAGCTTATAATTCGTTTGCGTATTGACTGCTTAGCTTTAACTGTTAATTTTTGTTGCATTAAAATGGTTCAAGTAGACAAGTTAAGCTAGCTCTGAGTTGTTTTTCCGTTTCATTAGTGTATAGTTTTGAGTTTACTCGAGGGCGAGTAAAGGTTTGGTTTGGGGAGATTTGATACGTGCCTAATGTATAGTCTTTTTAGCCTATTTCAGCACGTATTTCTATGCATTTTCATACTATTTTTATGGTATTTTGCCCCGAATTGGCTACTTTGGTTCGTTTTGTCCTTTTTGTAGAAATGAACGCAAGAGTAGTGAAATCAAGCCTTTTACCGTCCGTTTAGCATGCATTTGGAGGAAGAGTGAATTTGGAGCGGGAATGTAGCTATTTTGAGATGCGCAAAGAAGAAAGATAGCTAGATGAAAGTTTGTCCTCTTAGCTTTCCAACGCCACCGGAATCACCCTGTTTGCCCAAGTAACGAAGAAATGGCAGCCATTTGAAGTTCAGTGCGCAAAGTAGGAAATCGTTGCTGGAAAGTACTCGATCGAGTAGATTTATGTTCGATCGAGCCCTTTTTCTACTCGATCGAGTAGATTCAATTTATGGTTTACTCGATCGAGTATATTTTCTACTCGATCGAGTGGTTTAAGCTTTAGTCACTCGATCGAGTGATTTTATTCCACTCGATCGAGTGGATTCGCTATGGGCTTGGACTATTTAGATAATTTCCGTCAATTAGGTTTAATAATTCCTATTTTCTTATAAATAAGAAGTCAGTATGTCATTAAAAAGGGGCTCTCTCTCACTCCTCGGTCTTTTGTACCTCAGACGTTGCTTCTCCTCTCTTATTATTTCTAATACACTGTTACTGCTATTCTCTCTTATTTTTCCGGATCTATTTCTACTGTAACTTCTTTCTCTCCCTTTTTCTCCTTAATTATTCAATGTTTATTATTCCCCCTTCCCTTGTTCTTACTCTCTTATTCATGTCTAGCTAAATACCTCTGCTAGGATTAGGTGATTCATTAGACTGATGTTAGTTGCTAATTAGGTTATTAGATCTGTCGTTGTTGTTGTAGTCTATGTTGTTAATCGCTGCTTTAACTGTATCCTGCTAGTTGAGTCGACACAATTAGCCTTTTAATATTGGTAATCCTTGACTTGGACCGAAAGGTTGGAATAGGGGAGACCCGCAGTGAACAATATGATGCTTTAGTGAGGGCGAAAGTTAAGCTAATAGCATTTTAGGGCGAATTGAGACCGAAAGGAGATATTCGTTGCCCCTTAGACCGACACATCGACTGATTTGTGACCTTAGCTGCAATTGACTGACGTTTATTGATGACCCGAAGTCCTAGTTCCTTCCCTCTATTGTTAATTTCTTCTATTTTTATCTCTCTTTCCTTAGTCTCTTTAGTTCAGTTGAAATAATCAAAACCCCCCAGAAAATTCGTAGACTGAGATAAGACACTTAGAACTCCCTACCTCCCTGCGGATCGACCCTTACTACCGCTTGCTAGTTGTAGTTTAGAATTTATAAATATTATTTTTGGTACTCACTTCGACAGGTATCATAAGTCTCATTATAAAGAATACAATTGGGAAGTAATTTTTACTGTCAACTGATCAACATATATCGGTAATGATTGGCTGACTAGAGTTTGACATTACTGTCGTGCGACGATGGTGATCAGTTGATCCCCTAGGTCATACCTATAGGGCAACACTCTTAATTGATCATTTAATTAATCGTATAACGTTACGAGTTAATTAAATTTCTTGAAAATTGACGGACGATTTTGGAAGTAAAATTTACGTATCACATTGGAATTTGATTAAATGAGATACGGTCTGAGTAATCGAATTGTATTATTACTCAGATGAAATTATTGTTTAAAGAAACAATTAAAATTGAATGAATTATTATAAATACAATTTGTTGTGATTTATAATTGGTAAAATATTTTGGTACAAGTAATTATGAATTACTAAAATCGATTTTTGTATATGACGTATTTTTAATACGTTGATTTTTAATATGTTAAAAATACATAACAAATTTATGTTACATATGGCATGTGACATAAGACAAATTGACATTTTGACAAAGATAATATGGAGTCCATATTATCTATGTGTGCCGAAATTAAGGGAAGAATTAGGCTAATATTGTGTTGTTTAAATTAGTGGAGAACATGATGATTGCCCTAATTGTCTAGCCTTACATACCTATTGATCATTGTGAAGAGCAACTCAAGCATGCATTGGCTCCTTTCCCTTCCCCATCCACCCGGTTTTTAAGAGAAGAAAAACCATGGGTTTTTCTCATCTTTTTACCCATATACACAATAATGTAATTGTTGTTCTAAATTATTCATTCATTCACCAAAATATTTTTAGAGAGATAAAAATATTTCACCTTCCTCTTTTCTTTCTCCTACCCGGTTTTAGGAGTCAAAAACCAAATTATTTTGGGTCAATTTTTCTACAAAAATTAATATTGTACTAGTATTTATAATATTAATTTTAATTAAGAGTGAGCTTTGGGTATAAATCCTTGGGAGAGATCCTACACTTGGGTCTTTGTTCATCCAAAAGGAAATCTCAAGAACAAGAGAGAAGGAGATCTCTCTTGTGCCGTAAAACCGAAAATCCAATGTAAGGATGAAAGATTCTTCTCTTATTTTGTTTATAGTTTGCATGCATAAGATCATTTAATTAATTTTATGACAAATTAAAATAAAACATATATGAGTATGTTAAGTATATAGATCTACTTTTCCTTCAATCGGTATCAAGAGCCATGGTTGCTTGCATGCAAATCGGTTAAAAGTTTTTCCGAGTTATAAAGATTAACATATAAAACTTGTATAATTTGTGTTATTATGATATATCACGAAATTAATTTATGCATGTTAAAATTTCTGGTCCTAAAATGTTTTTAGGATATTTTGGTTAATTTACGGATTTTTATTGTTCATATTATACAATAATGACATTAAAATATGATTTTATGAGTAAAAATGTCATTTCGGACTAAAATTAGCTAAACTTCGAATCTTCTAGTGATTTTTGGATATGTTGTCACATATATTATTTTTAGATAACCTGTAAATTTTCATAATTTTTGGACTTCTTATGCTCGAAAAATGGATTTTTCATTATTAAATTCGGATTTAGGTGAAAAATAGGTTAATATGAGATAAATTTCGAATCTGGTCATAGAAATTTAGTATGTTGTCACATGCAATTTTACAAGATGTGTGTAAAATAATAGGCTATAGTGAAGTCTTTTTGCATGATTTATGGATTTTTGAAGAAAAATAGCATGAATAGTGACTTTATTAGTGAAATATTGATAAAACATACTCTATGACTAAGGAAAAACATTATATGTTGGATTTTATTATATTTTTCAGATATAAAATTGAAAAGTTGATGTATATAATTTTTCACATGTTTTTATGATTATTTTAGTTAAAACCGATAAACTGCAACATTGTTTTTCCGGATAAAATTCGAAATTTTTAACCTAAGTTTTTGAACATTATGAGTGTCATGGTATTTTTTCCAGAATGTTCATGAGTTTAAATTTCAAATTTCAAATTTATTTGAAATTTTTGTGATTTATTTGAAGTTTATAGCTTATTTTTATAATTTTAAGTCCATTAATGAACAAATTTTAGAAATATGAGTTAATTATGGTCAAACAATTAGTGAAGACTAAATTTTGAGTCCTAAGAGGTTAGGGTAATTAACTTATGCATAAATATGAATTTATGTAATTTTGTGATTATAAAATGTTGAAATCACGCAAATCCGTAAAAACCGAGTAATATACGATATTGGCTAATTAAAGGCGATTTAGCATAAAATTGGGCATGTTCATACATATTATAATGCTGCATTTTCTTTATGATTTTCATAATTTTAATTTATGTAATTTTTGAATTATGTAATTTTTATTTAGTATGGCCTTAGTTTTTAATTGGTATTTCCCGAAATGTATGGGAATATCGATTCGGTTGCAATTTTATTGTGATCTCGTATCACCGTTTTGTAATTTAATAGATTTATTTTATTTTAGTTACAAATGTATAATAGGAAATTATGTAATTTATTATGTAATTTTATTCATTTCGGAGTTCCCAAAGACGGATTTCTTCAAGATGGCGATACATAAAGACGGTGTTACCTCGAGATGCGTGCCATAACCAAAGTTCAAGGGACCAATGGAGTTGGTTTCCGAATATGTAATAGTTAAATAGTTTTTCTATTTTAGGAAGGCCATACTAGGATTTATTTTTATGTTTTGCATTTTATTTATATGTCACATGCATCCCTAAATCGCCATAACTAAACCATCCATCTTCATCTTCATCGAGTTTATCGACCGTGTCAATTAGAATTATCGCAGTTCACCGCTTTAGTTCACTTAAAACGTGATAGATAATAAATTGACATGACCTCTCGCTAAAATAATCAATTGAGACATAGCCTTACCAAATAGTAGAAACCATGAAAACCTATTTCGCGAGGGAGTGCACTCGGCCCTACCGTAGGACAAAACTTGTTACGTAGGGGAAGTGGATGATAAATGTCTATCCACCGAATTCATGTTGATAAGGGATGAATCGGCCCTACCGTGCCCGAGTTGATGTGGATTTGGATCATGGACACATTTATTCGAAATTTGGATTGAGCTCAACGGAAGTATTCGTGACCGTAGTCGCATGTGTTCCGGGCTATAGATAAACATTAGAGTAATTTTATCGACCAAGAATTCTAAAAGTAGAATCGATTAAACGTTAATCCACCGAGTTATATTGATAAAGGATGAATCGGCCCTACCGTGCCTAAGTCGATATGAATTTGGGTCTTTGAATCATTTGTCTAGTTGGGTAGAGGTCACTAGAAAAATGCATAAAACTTGTTTAAATTATAAATTTTTACGAGTATTATTATTAAAACGACATTTGTTTTACTCCTTCTATTTTGTTTTTAGACCACTTCTTTTTCTCATAACAAATGGCAACACCAACCCCTATTGCCACGCCTCTCGCTAATTCATCATGGCTCCGATCCTTCATGGATCGATGTAAACTTGAAAAGAATGGGTCAAATTTCTCCGATTGGGATGCCCAACTCAAATTAGCCGCCCAAGGTGACGACAAGCTTCGTTACCTTACCGAGGCCTCTCCACCCGAACCTACTACTAGGTCGACCGCCGCCACTAGGGAAGCATATGAGGCTTACCAAAAGGAGTCCGCCGCAATGAAAAATGTCTTGATATTTGCGATGGAGGCGGATCTCCAAAGGAGAGCCTTTAAAATGGGCAACGCTAATGAGATTTACTCCAAGCTTGTGACAATGTTTTCACAAACTCCGCGGATCGTCCAATATGAGGCGGCCGCGGTATTCTTTGATCTCGACTTCAAAGAGGGCCAAAAGGTTAGTCCACATGTGCTCAAACTTATGGAGCTAGTTGAGACCTTGAAGATTCAAAAAGTTGAAATCCCCAAAGAACTCATTGTAGATAGGATTCTACACTCCTTGTCCAAAGTCAAAGCATATGTTCAATTACGGGTGAATTTTAACATGCAAGACAAGGATGTGTCTCTTGAAGAATTGCACAAGTTACTTGTGCAAGCCGAGAGGGACATGGGGTTAAATGTGAACCCTCCAAAGGATGTGCTTAACATAAGCACTAAGAGTAAGGGGAAGTTCAAGAAGAATGGGAGGAAGGGTAAGAAGCAAGCTCCCACTTTCACCAAAGCTAGGACTTGTGAAGCTAGCACTTCGAAAATCAAGAAGGGTCCTCTTGATAAATGCCATTATTGTAATGGTATGGGACATTGGTAAAGAAATTGTTCCAAATACCTTGGTGATATTAAGGCTGGAAAGATTACTCCAGTAGGTAAATGACTATCCTTTCTTTTATGTTTCTAATTCAACTATGGTATTGTGATACAAAGTTGTGATAGTGTATCTCCCTCTTTATTGTAAATAGGGCCTCCACCAAGCAAAAACAAAGGAAAAGAAAAGTAAGCTTAAGAAACCATCAAGGAGCTAGGAATAGCTTTCATGGAGCTTCGCTTTTCATTGTCTTATTTAAATTATGTTTTGGACTTTTAGAACCTTAAGTTTCCGTGTTTGACATGGAAAGGTATTTTGGATAATTGGTTGTATTTTGGATAATGGTGACTTGGTTTGCAACCCAAGTCACCCGTTTTATCATTTTATCCTTTGTTCTAAAATTCGTGTTTAAATGCTTACTCTTAGAAACATATAACTTAAAGTGACTGAATGGTGTTTGACCTGTTGCCACTTTGGGGTAGTTCTATCAGACCATAACACGAAGGGGAGTTCATCTGCCCAGTTGGCTTCTATTTCCTCCAGCCTTCTTTTCAGGTTGTTCATGACTATCTTGTTGCTGGATTCTGCATGACCGTTGGACTGCGGATTCCTAGGAGTGGACTTAAACAGCTTGATGTTCCACCTGGCGCAATAGTCTTCCGTTCTGTTGGATATGAATTGTGACCCGTTGTCACATATGATTTCTAAAGGGATGCCATATCTGCAGAGTATGTTCCTCTTGGTGAAAGCATCACATGCTTCTCCAGGATTTGAGGGAAAGCTTCTGCCTCTATCCATTTAGAGAAGTAGTCTATCATTTCCAGCATGTACGGCCTATTTCTAGAAGCACGGGGTAATGGTCCCACAATGTCCATTCCCCATTTCATAAAAGGCCAAGGCGAGATGATCGGATGCATATGCTCTACTGGCTGGTGGCTGACAGGAGCATGCCTTTGGCATTCTTCGTATTTCTTGACGTAATCTATGGCGTCCTTCCTCATGGTAGGCCAGAAGTAACCATACCTTAGTGTCTTGTTGGACAGGCTCCTACCCCTTGTGTGATTTCCACAATCAACACTGTGGATATCACACATTACTGCCTGTGCCTCCTGTATGCTCAAGCACCTCAGATAGGGTCCTACCAAGGACTTCCTAAATAGGATACCATCAATGAGTACGAATCTGGAGTATTTCATTTTGAAGCTCCTGGCGTCTTTCTGGTCAGGTGATGAGACCTCATCATGTAGCCAACTAATGTAAGGCTTGCGACAATCATCAATCTCTTCCTGGGTTGTGGCAGTATACAGTATCCCTACTTCGTATGTCCACTGGGTGGTTGCAGCCTTACTTGCGTTCTGTTGTTCATTCTGACGTAAGACAGGTTTCATGACGTGTATGAATGGTATAGTACCTACTGCCCCTGGAGTGAAGGCTGCTCCCAGGGTGGCAAGAGCAACTGCTTCAACATTCTGATCCCTTGGTATCTGCTGGATGTGGAAGGAGGCAAAACGGAGTTTAGGCTCCTTCGCCACTTCCAGGTAGGCTATCATTTTAGGATCCCTAGCCGTGTATACGTTATTCACATGGTTTACGATCAGTTGGGACTTGGGAGTCATACACCTCGATGCGGTTGATTTGCAATTCCAAGGCTAATTGGAGTCCTAAGATCAGGGCCTCGTATTCAGCCTCGTTATTCGTTGCTTTGAACTCACACCGTACTGCCTGTATTATCTGTTCCCCCTGAGGCGATTTCAGGACCAGCCTTACCCCTGCTCCCTTCGTATTAGATGCCCCATCAACATGTAACTCCCATACCTGCTCCCCTTTAGCCTCACTTAGGGTCAAGATTTCACGGTCGACCTGTTCTTGAAGGGTGGGACTATAGTCTGACACAAAGTCAGCTAGGGATTGGGACTTTATGGCTGTTCGGGGTTCAAATTTCAGGTCGTACCCACTCAGGTGGACAGACCACTTAACCATTATCCCTGACAGTTCGGGTGTCCTCATTATGGTTCTCAGGGGGTAGTTGGTTACGACTAAAATTGTATGTGACTCAAAATAGGGACGCAATTTGTACGAAGCAGTAACAAGTGCTAAAACGAGTTTTTCTAGAGATGTGTACCTGGTCTCTGCAGGTAATAGAGACTTTTTTATATAGTATACTGGTTTCTGCATACCTTCGTGCCCTCTTACCAGTATAGCGCTTACAGCCGCCTTTGTCACTGATAGATAGATACAAGTACAGCGGTTCTCCCTGTTCTGGCTTGGAGAGAAGAGGAGGGGTGCTCAGGTACTGCTTGAGCTCCCTAAACGCCTTTTCATGCTCCTGCGTCCACTCAAACTTCTGGCTCTTCCTCAGGATGTCATAGAATAATCGACATCTGTTTGAGGACCTTGATATGAACCGGTTTAGGGCTGCTACCCGACCTATGAGCCTCTGTATGTCCTTTGACTTTTGAGGAGATTCTAACTGAAGTACTGCTTTGATTTGTTCCGTGCTGGCCTCTATCCTTCTTTGCGTCACCAAGTACCCCAGGAAATTCCCAGAGGAGACTCCAAAAGTGCATTTCAGGGGGTTCAGCTTCATATGGTATTTTCTAAGGATCGAGAAGGTACTCTCCAGGTGGGACATGTGTTGTTCTGCCTTCTCGGATTTGACTACCATATTGTCTATGTCGACTTCCATTGTTCTCCCCATCTCCTCCTTGAACATTCTGCTCACCAGGCGCTGATAGGTGGAACCAGAATTCTTGAGGCTAAAGGGCATCACATTGTAGCAGTACAAGCCTCCGTCAGATCTGTAGGCTGTTTTCTCCTGGTCCTTAGGGTCCATTTTTATCTGGTTGTACCCACTCCAGGCATCAAGGAAGGTAAGTAGCTCATGCCCTGCTGTAGCGTCTACCATGGAATCCATGTGCGGCAGGGGGAACGGGTCTTTTGGGCAAGCTTTGTTAAGATCTGTGAAATCAGCACATACTCTCTACTTGTTGTTCTTCTTGGGTACAACCACAACATTCGAGAGCCATTCTAGGTAGTTAACTTCCCTGATCTTTCCTGCTGCCAGGAGGTTGTCTACCTCCTGGTTTGTCACCTCGTTCCTTTCAGGAGTGAATTTCCGCCTTTTCTGTTGGACTGGAGGAAAGCTGGGGTCTACATTTAACCGGTGTGTAATTACACTTAGATCTATGCCAATCATGTCGCTATGGGACCAGGCGAAACAATCCATGTTAGTACGTAGAAATTCAATTATCTGCTCACGGATGTTACCTGCACAATCAACTCCCACCAGCACTGTTCTTGCTGGAAACTGTGGGTCCAGGACTATTTCGTCGAGTTCCTCTTGGGGAGGTGCGATATACTCCCTCTGGACGCAAAGTTTCTGTAATTGCTATGCAGGTCCAGCAGCAGTGGGTTTCAGAGAGTTCTTGTAGCAATCCCGAGCGACATTTTGATCTCGCCGTATCTCCTGTACCCCCCTAGGGTGTAGGGAACTTCAGGCTCTGATGGTACGTTGATGGTACCGTTTTCATTTCATGGATCCAAGGCCTGCTAAGTATCACGTTGTAAGTTGACGGACCATCAATGACCGAGTACCATATCTGTTTGTTCATACCCCCTGCAAAGGTAGGTATCACTATTTCTCCAATGGATTGTTTAGTTTCACCGTTGAAGACTACCAAGGGTACTGCCTTTTGCACCAGGTCTTTCTCGCTGAACCCCATGTTCTTCAATGTTTCTAGCATTATCATATTCACAGAGCTTCCTGTATCTACCAATATCTTTTTAACAAGGAAATTCCCTATAGAAAGGGTAATGATCAAGGCGTCATGGTGGTGTTCTGCCTCATCGGGTACGTCTGCCTCGTCGAACAAGATTGCTGGTAGATCTTGTCTGCTGACCCTAAGGGAGAACTCTAGTTTATCTCCTTTAGTCTCGGTTGCATGGCGCTTTGTTGCTGAATAAGTGAGAACACATATCTCCGACCTCCTTGTGATGACGCTCACGACCTTTGGGTAAGGTGGAGGTGGGGGATGGTTGGCCCTGGTCAGCAGTATTGACCTTTCCATATTTTGCCCCCTTAGGTAGCAGGTGATCGAAGCATCCAACACTGTAGAGGTGCTTTACTTCCTTTCGTAGTACTACACAATCTTCTGTATTGTGGCCAATATCGTTGTGGTATTCACACCTCTTGCTGGCATCTCTTATGTCATTCTCCCTGGGAGTAGGCTTCTTGGGCCACTTGGCCTTCTACCCTAGCTCCCTGATTGCCTTCAATACCCCAACAAGTCCAGTGGTGAACCCATACTCGCTGAGCTTAGGTGAAGCCTCATTGCTCTCGGTTTCTCCTGAGACTTTGTTCACTGTGTTCTTGCTGTAGGGTTTGGCTCTTTCATTCTTTTTCTCTGTTGTGATTTTTCTGCTGGATGACTCTGTTCTATATAGGTCCCTTCTATCCTCATCCTCCTCTAGGCGATAAGTAGCCTCTGCCATTTGCTTAACTTCCTCAAAGGTGGCACATGGATGCTTGGTGAGATCCTTTTACAAATTAGAGTCGTGATGCAGTTTCCTTCTGACGGCGTTGACTACTGTTGTAGGGTCGCACCTAGGGATAGATATTTTTTCCACATTGAATCTGGCGAGATAATCCCTGGTGGACTCCTCGAACCTCTGGACGATCCGGTATAGATCACTGGATAATTTTTAAACTTGCGATCGCTTGCGAACTGCTGATTGAAAACGTTCACTAACCCTGCGAAGCTGAAAATAGATTTGTTGGGAAGGTTAACGAACCACTGGAGTGCGGCTCCTGAAAAGGTGGAACCGAATCCTTTGTATACACATGCCTCCTCTTCAGGCCCTGTTGCTGCAACCACCATCATTTTCTGCTTGTACTGGTTGATGTGCTCCAGCGGATCCTCTGTTCCATCATACAACGTCATCGTTGGTGTGGTGAACCCCTTTGGTATGCTGACAACGACAATGCTGTCCACAAAGGGGGAATCCGCATAACACTCTGGGGTTGATACCTCCATGGGACGTGGTAACCCTGGAACCTTGCTGAGTAGGGACCTGATATCCTGCAACTGTTGTTCTACATGGCTTCATATGCCCATACCCTAGTTGTGGGGTGCTGAGTAGATCCCCTATGGATTTGATGTTCCTCCTGGCATGTAAGGAGGGACCATGTAGCTTCCAGGTAATGGTGTTGAGTTCACAATAGGCTTGAACTGGCTGTCTGGAGTATGTGGCATATAGGAGCACATCCCGGGATATGCGTTTCTTGCTGACTGTTCCCCTGGATTGCTCCCTAGTACCACTGGTGTACTGCTGGTTGTTAATATGGGATATGGAGTCAGCGCCCCTAATCCCACAAGATTGAGTACCATGGGGTACATTTGCGGCATCCTTGGTGGTGGTGGGACCCCTGGTAGTTGGATCGTACCCTTGGTGGCCACCGTTCCTGCTGGATACACTTGCTCGGGTGGTGTGGTTAGCCCTGGTGGCAACATATCCATATCGAGCCTGGTTACTAGATTTTGCGGCATTAGCCTCCCTGAGTACTCCCTGGCATTCCCCTGGTCTAGTGTTGACCTTGCCATCTGCTGGGGCGTTCCCAGGGGTGACACTGCATCTATCTTCTCTTGCAAGGACTGATTGTCCCTTTGTAACCCTATCACCGCCTGATGCAAGGATGTCATCCCTTAGAGCAACTGCTGTACCGGATCCTGTTGTGATGCTCCCGGGAGACGGGCTCCTATCAGGTGTCCTGGTGATCCTGGGCGCTGCGGACTCCCATCCTTATTAGGCTTTGGCACATGATTAATAACTGGTTATTTTCCAGCCTTCCCTGCTCCCAGATCTGTGATTTTTCAGGAATAAGGAGGCTTTGCTGATACTTGAGGCTGAGCCTGGCCTGCAGTCAATCTGGTGGTAGGGACCGCCGTTGTTGAAACACCGGAACTTGCTGGCGCCGCCCCTACTACTGGAGTTTGCACTGATGCACTCATCGGATCTAATACGTTTTGATTGGATCCTGACATGATCAACTATAGAGATGTTAGGATATTTCGAGAAGAGGTATTTTAACCAAGATTTAACCACAATGCCCCACGGTGGGCGGCAAACTGTTTTGGTAAGATTTTACCGACTAAAGATTTGTGAGTCAATGCAGCTATTCTAATTAAAATACGATATTAAGGACTGAAGTAGATTAGTAGTAAGAACATAGCGAGAATGAAAGTAAACAACTAATGCGAAAGAAAGACAAACGAAAAAGAAAGAGAGACAAACGACACAAGCAAAATGGTGACGCGGGAAACCCAAAATGTGGGAAAACCCGCGGGGGGGAATGGTATCCCACCAATGATCCACTAATAGTAATAGTATCCGAGGGTGAACCTAGATGGAACGATCAGGAGGAACAGCAGTGATCTCCAAATGATTAAATACAAATGGCATGAACGATGTATAAATTTCTAAGTGTGTTAATGATATTAATTGTTGCAGGTGGTGAATGATAATTCTTCGAGTGGAGTAAATGAGGGATGCCCTTGAATCTGATGTTTGTTGCTCTTTTATAGCCTTTCTTGGAGTGGTTGCACGTGCTCTCTACATATGCTCAACCATATGCTCCACTCCCTACGAAATAGGAAGTGGTTACAGACTTTATCAAAGCTCTTGTTGATCACCGCAATGTTCCTTCTGACCATTTCAACGTTCCTGTTGGATGTTTATTATTTAATTCAAAGGTGGCATTTATATCACTTGAATGTCCAGGTTCATCCCCCCTTGTTCTTCCTTGCGTCCAGCAGCCTGCTGCCTTGTTGTTGATCCGTGTGCCTTTATTTTATCCAATTGCGAGTTGCCACGTCATGAGAGGGTATTTTTACCCATACACCTGCCAGCCATACATAAATACAACCAGGTAACATCCCACTTAGTAACCTCGTAATAACTAACCAAACACCAAGTTTAGGATCCGCAGGTAGTCTGCAAGTAAGCTGGCACCGGGGAACGCTCGTGACATCAGTCCCATTATGTAGCACGCCGCATCAGAGTCCGTTCGAGTTCGGGCCTGGGAGCAGCATCCAGAATCAGGAGACAACAGACAGACGCAGCCTAGATTCAGGAAACCTAGCAAACAAGCAGTATATGGAGCTAAGGAAGATGCTGAGCAGGGTCCCAGGAATGCCACCTCCACTTGAGAAGGCAGCGCCCGACAGTTATGCTGACTCGCCATTCGTAGATGCAATATCAATTGTCGCCATGCCAAAAGGATTTGCAAACCCAAACATGACTCTCTTCGATGGCACAACAGATCCCTTTGATCACGTAAGCCAGTACAAATAAAAGATGATGACAGTGACAGCCATTGGACATGTAAAAGAAGCCTGTATGTGTAAGAGGTTTGGTTCCACACTATCGGGACCAGCACTTTGATGGCTCGTAAGTCTACCTAACCGGTCGATATCCACATTTGCCGATCTGGTGAATGCATTTACTCAGCTATTCGCAAGCAGCCGGAAGCCACAAAAGCACGATGGCGACTCATGCCGGATTGTTCAAGGCGCCAACGAGACCATTGGGGAATACAACACTAGATTCAATAATGAAAAGGTGGCAGTACGGGGGTGCAACATGTCAACAGCAGTGGAAGCGTTCAGAAGGGGCTTACACCAAGAGTCACACCTATACAAGCAGCTGACTATGCACCCTTGTCATAACTTTGAAGCGTTATAAGAAAAGGCAGCAGCTACAATCAGATTGGAAGAAGACATCCTAGCTAGAGCCAGCATACCAAGTACCCCAACCGTAACCACCATGTCAGCCATAGAGAAGTGAAGTAGAAAACAGTCCACTGGAAAGAAGGAGGAGAGATATAGGCCATATGGTAGAGGAGTCAACAGACTCGACAACAGAGAAGAGAATCAGCAACTCCCCACACCTGCAGAATATGGATTCACAACTGGCGTTGGAGGAATCCTAAAAGCACTAAGGGAGATAGGAGACGGGGTAAGATGGCCTAGGCCACCAGTAGAGGGATAGTCATGGTGAAAAGACAGTAAGAAAAAATATGAGTTCCATCGTGACATTGGGCATAAGACGGAAGATTGCTACACTCTACGCAGGGAGATTAGGCGCATGTACGAGCAGGGGAGAACTGAGCCACCTATTACCACGTGGGGGCAAGCAGCATGATAAGGTGGGCTTCACAAAGCCCGCATCACCACCTACATGCACCAAGATAATAAATGTGATAACAGGTGGCTCAGACTTAAGTGGATTGACATATTCGGCAGCCAAGAGGCGTGCTACTGAAACTAAAGGAGACAGCCCAGAGACTTCCTGCAGAGTTTCCCACAGCGACCTGCCTGATGTCGCCTTCGACGAAGAGGATATACATGGCATCGAGGATATACATGACAGCCATGAACATCATGATGCACTTATCATAACGTTGTCAATGGCCAATTGCACGGTTAGAAAGGTCCTGGTAGATACTGGTAGCTTGGTCAACCTAATCATGCTAAAAACCATAGAAAACTATTGGAGTAAGTGTCCTCAACTATAGTGCGATCACATGTTTAAATCTCATGATAAGAATACGTAAGGGATGATTCAATTATATAGTCAACTAATCAACATTAATCGGAAATGATTGCCTAACTAGAGTTTGGCATTACTGTCGTTCGACGGTGGTGGTCAGTTGATCCCTTAAGGTCACACCTATAGGACAATTCCCTTAAGAGATAAGTAAATTAATTGTATATTGATAAAGTTAATTAACTCCTTAAAATTAAATAATTTGTTTTGTGAGTGAGAATGAGTATCTTATTGTAATTTGATTAAATAAGATTTATTTTAGTAATTAAAAGATTTTATTACTAAAATTAATTATTGTTTATGAAACAATGAAATTAGAATGATTGATTAATTATAATTGCAAAATGTTGTGAATTATATTTATATGACCCATTTTAAATACTTGTAATCATGTATTACTAGTTAAATTGTCACAAGTAATTATTTGTTATAAAATGATATTTAAGGGGTTAAATATGCATTAAAATATCTATGGGCATGGTGTGTGACACATGACCTACCTTATTACAAATGACAAGTTGACAAACATAAAATGGATGTCCATTTTATGGTTGGACCGAAAATTAGAGGGTTTTGGGGATAGTGGGTATTTTATTTTAATTGTTAAAATAAAACACAATGATTACCTAAAACTAGCCTTACTAACCTATGTTTTAGATAAGAGAAAAAGCAAAAGGTGAAGGCCATGCATTGGCCTTCTTCACCTCACCAAACCAGTTCCCCTTCTCTATAATGAGAAAAATGTTCTCATTTTTCTCTAATGCAATTTTATCATTCTTATATACTTCTCCCAATTCTCTCTAAAATAGTTTTAGATCTCATAAAATTGTTTAACAAAAAATTCTAATATTACATTATATTATTACTAGTATAGTAATACAAATTTTATTAGAATTATTAAGGATTACTAGTATATTAATGTAATACCCGCCCTTTTAGGGACCCTTTGACCAGCGTTGACTGACCTTGGGAGCGGGAATAGTTTTTAGAAGTGCGTGCCAAAGCCATCTTGGGTTACGAGTTATGAGTGGTACTCGATAGAGTAGAGGCTACTCGATCGAGTAGCGTAGTTAATCGGTCGAGTAGGGGGTCACTCGATCGAGTATGTGGGGTACTCGATCGAGTACCGAGTTTTCAGCGAGGGTTTTATATCGCGTTTTGTTATATCCGCAACTCATTTCCGCCACTTTCCTCCTATCCTTTGGTCGCCTCTTTCCCTTCCCTTCACCATAAAACCTCCATGGAAGCCTTTTGAAGATCCTTGTGCCTTAGGAGAGCATCACTTGAGTCGGATAGCGGTCTTTTGCCGGGTTTCTCCTTGTAGGTATGTCATAATCATCATCCGTATCCTCATCTTTGCAGTTAGGGGTTTCTTGGTAGTAATAGATGTTGTGTTGTGGTTATAGGCTTTGCTTGATTGCTGGATATGTCATATGTTGGCATGGATTGGTTGCAGTTGCTTAAAGGTAGGTTCGCCTACTCAGTTTCTGTGGATAGTCTAGTGTGTCGGTAGTCGTATCATTGTTGTTGTGTTGTGGCTGTGTTGCGTGGCAGCGTGTATGCTGTGGTTGGTTAGTACATACAGTTTTTTGGATTTGCGTTGCATCTGTCTGTGATTGTTTGTCTCTGGTTCTCGAGATGCGTTCTCTGCTGAGTGAAGTCACTTGCGGGAGTGGCTTCACGCCCGAGTTTCGCCCTTAGTGGAACCCGCCACGGAAGGGGATGTGCACATTAATGGACAGGGTTATCACTCGGTATGATGAGCGGGGATTTGATGGGTACGGCTGCGGTCCCCCACTGGCAGGGCTGGTCCAGTGGACAGTCAGTGACAGAGGTTGATTGGATTATTGTGATTCTGTGTGAGATTGATAGCGTTGTGTCGTGTTGATAGCTATGTTGTTGTTATCGTATCTTATCTCAGTACTGACCTTGTGTGGTTGTTTTGTTTGTTATGTGTCTGCCGTGATCCCTTATGGTGAGCAGTCGGTCTTAGCAGGTGTTGATGTTGTTGATAGCTGGAGTTCGGGCAAGGATGAGTCTTCACGAGATTCGATAGCTTTAGAGAGTAGTCTTTGAGTTGTATCTTTTATATCGTTGTTGGTTTTAATTCACTTATAATATAACATAATAGTTCTCTTATCGACATTTGATTATTACTATCCTCGGGCAACCGAGATGGTAATGCCCTTATATGCTAAGGAAGGCCTAGTTAAGGCTCCTCTGAATATGGGGGTGTTACAAAGTGGTATCAGAGCGACGATTTTGGAACCTTTAACAAATGAAAATAATGAACGTAGTGAGTCTAATAAAATGAACCTGGTGTATGTATAATGGGAGCCCCAGCTGATGCTAGGTTTTGGGTGAGTAGGCGTCCTCATTTCAAAATCTTGGCCCCATGATACTTAAGCGAGTCACATGGTACGGGAATGTGGAGTCCGTGTGTATATGTGTGATGTGTATGCTAATTGTGTCGGAGCTACTTGTAGTTGAGTCTTTGTTAGAGTTAATAAGGATGTGATAGCTGTATTTGGGCCGTGCATGGTAATCGTTGGTAGAATTAGTGAGTAAAGGTGGTGTTAATGCGTGGGAATGTGAATGGGTGTGCTATAATGGAAGAGTGAACATGTTGGTGTTTGCTATAAGTTGATGATGACGGTAGTCATATACGAGTTTATAAACCCTACCGT
This sequence comes from Silene latifolia, assembly GCF_048544455.1. Classification (NCBI taxonomy): domain Eukaryota; kingdom Viridiplantae; phylum Streptophyta; class Magnoliopsida; order Caryophyllales; family Caryophyllaceae; genus Silene; species Silene latifolia. The sequence goes on from NC_133538.1 coordinate 454,061,826, forward strand.
AATTACGATAATGATAGTTATAGAATTGTTGAGTTATAATATGAAACATAGCATATAGTAATGCGTTTATGCCTTGTTTATTGGTTGAAATTTTTCTGCTGCGTGACAATCGATTTGTGTAAGATGATTTGCTTATGATTGAATTTGAAACATGATAGATTAATTTGTTATGAAGAGTGTGCATTTATATAATATATGAAAGAATGAATTAATGTTAATTATATGCTTCAAGTTGAAGTGAACACGAGTTCGGTAGTAATGTGTAAAGTAAGTTTAAGTGTAATATGATGACGTGATTATGTTTATGAATGATTCGGTAGAAGGTAAACCGAGTTGGGTAATTTGTGTAGCGTAAGGTGGAATAAACCTTATTTGTTTGACGATATGGTATGCTTTAGTAATAATAGTAATGCGGGAATGAGCTTGATAATTAGTGCCGAATTCCGAACTTAGTTTGGAATTGACACGCGATGTTGTTTTTGCAGGAATATTCGATTTACTTCGAACTTCTGATCGAGTACTTAACCATACTTGACCGAGTGCGAGTGTTTACTAGACCGAGTAGACCTCACTCGATCTAGTTAGGAAGCTATGACGTCGGGATGTGGAAAAATTTCTGCAGATACTCGACGAAATAGCGCCTACTCGATCGAGTAGGGAGTTACTCGATCGAGTACCCTAGACACTCGATCGAGTAGGTTACTGTACAGTGAACCTTACGGGTTTCTTAAAACCCCTATTCTTTCTTTTCTTCTCATTCTTCTTCTATATTTCGAAACCTAAGCCTAATTCCTCTCAAAAGCTTTCCTCATCTTGTGTTGGTTGTGATTCTTGGGGTTGTTTCCTTTGTTTGATTTCGTTTCTTTACTTTACTACTTAATCAAGGTATGCTTTTCTTCCTAATTTACATGATTTATTGATTTGAATATGTTAGAATAATGATACAATCTGAAATTTTCGATTCTTATGATCAATTTATTGCTTTTAATTGTTGAAATATGATTCACATGCCCTCTTTCTTTGATTGTTGGTGATTAATTGCTGTAAAATAGGCTAGAAATTGCCAATATTGAAGCCGAAATTTCTAGGGTTACAAAAACTGAAATTGATTTCTGATTGTTTTATATTGATTAGATGATGGAATTGAGTATTATACATTGTTTATATCATGTTGAAGGATGAATTTTGATGATTTTCACCTTAGAAAGTTGCCTTAAAACTCTGTCTTAAAAGTGCCTCAAATGGAAATTCGTGACCTATATTTGGAATTTGGTGTTGTATATGACTGTTTAAGTAAAGGTTGAACTTCAATATGATAGTAGTAATGATAATTGATGGAAAATATGCCAAAATTGTTACAGCTGTATAGACCGTCTGACAAGTTTAATTGAGTTGTTTGTTTCTAACATTGAAGGTGATGATGATATGTCCTAAATTACTTTTCCATGAGCTTGTACAATTGCCTCACATGTTATTAAGAGTGTTATGGAGTAGCCTTAGAATCATGCTAGGTTGTTGGAATTTGTTGAGCATGTGTATTCACCATGATAAATTTTTCACAACTATGGTTTATGAGTAGCTATAAACTGAGTTTATATATCAAATTGAGGAAACTGTTGGTGAATGTGTGTACCTAGCTGAGTATTCAAAGTTTAATGGCATGAATTATGTGCTTCACATGTCGAACTTGTCGATGAATTGGTGTACTTAGCTGAGTATATAAATCCAAATTGCGGAAAGTATATGCTTTACATGTTTATGCAAGTTGCTTAAGTCATATACTGAACATAGATGCCGAGACCGAACGTAGGAACCCGTCATAGTAAACGGGGGAGGGTCACTCAACCTGAGATTGGGGAAGGGAGTGGACCCGTGGTACCCGCAGTTCCGGAGTACCCTTTTGTTGTGTTTGTAGACTTCAAACAGCGAGAGCGTTTTTTGGTTTTGCAAAAACGCAAAATGAGACCGACGAGGTGTATAGATACTACTTTGTTGGAGGATTTGGGAATAGAGACGGATGTCCGTCACATATTCGAGACTCTGGGCTTTTTGGGTTTGTATAGGCTGAGGAAACATACATACCCTTTTCTTACCTTGGAGTTTATGAGCTCCTTTAACTATGACCCCGCTGCCCAAACCGTTGAGTTTAGGTTGATGAACACTAGTTTCTTGTTGACTATGGATCTTTTTGCATCTCACCTTGGGTTGGCCAAGCCTCCCAAGGATTCTTTCACTGATATTCCTGCTGAGTGCGGTGTCTGCCGCCTAATGCCTTGTCTGACTGGAAAGCCAGCTCCCACCTCAAGTAACATGTTGATTAATGACGTTCAGCATGTTACCTTGAGGGTCTTTCTCCGTTCTCTTTCGAACCTCCTTTATGATAGACCGGATATCAGTAAACTAAACAATCATGAGGTGTTGCTTCTGATGTCTTACCTCAACCCGGAGCGGGCCAGGAAAGTGGTCTTTAATGCTCCTTTTATGGTCTGTGTTGCCCTTGCCTTGATGGCTACTGCCTCGTCCCGGTACTTGAGTTGGGGCGCTATCGCCACTCGGTTAGCTGAAAAGCTAACCTCCTTTGAGGCTTCTTCGGAGTATGTGCCTCTAGCTACCCCAGTGCCTACTATGGACCGTGACTACTCTCTCGACCTGAAGTGGTTGAGAAATTTGGCTGACGGTAGCCTAGCCTGGAGAGTGTGTGGGATGAGCTGGATGGGGATCCCGGCTCCTGAGCACCTCCCACAGACGGAGCCTTTAGAGCCGGCGGTTGTGACTGTAGACTCCGATGAGGAGGAGGAGGAGGAGGAGGAGGATGTTGATAGACCTCGCCAGCTGCAGACCTATCTCATCGACGACATGATCCTCGAGGTGATGCCCGAGCCGAAGAAGGGCGAGAACGCGGCAGTAGTGGTGGAGGAGAGGCCCAGTTTGGGGAGAGGACCCCGTCGAGTGAGGGAGAGGACCGCGGAGACTAGGCCACGACTGGTAGCACCACAGCAGCAGCAGCACTCTTTTCCGTGCTACCCTTACCTCGACACCCCGGAGACGCGATCTAGCTACTTGGCAGAGAGAATGTCATCTACTTTGACACTCAGGAACATGCACGAGATGGCGTACACTCAGGGGATAGGGACCGAGGGACCGCATCCGGTTTGGTGGAGTGGAGTTGGGGACTATAGTGGGGTTTTCCACTCCTACGGGGTGGATCAGTCGACGTGGGGGACACCTCAGTCCTTTGCCTACGGTGGCCTGACCCCATGGTACGTGAGTCCGGGAGCCGGAGCAGGAGTGGATGCGGGTATTGGGTCATCGGGAGCGGGTACTTCTAGCGGTGGTGGTGGTGATGAGGTGATGGTTGAGCAGCAGCAGCAGCAGCAACAGGAGGAGTGATGCTCCTTGTTTTATCTCTGTTTATGGTCGTTGGTAGTAGATATTGGTAGTGTTGTTAGATATTGGTAGTTGTTTTCATCGAAACTTTGACTCGATCGAGTACCACTACATACTCGATCGAGTAGTACTGTTACAGGAGGTTTTTGAAAATTAAAAGTGTTCAATTGTTTTATAATTGCAAGTTTGATGTTTAACATGGTTATTAGTGCGTAGTAACACCTTTGAACCGTTAATTTCATATGTTAGACGTTGCGCTTGGGTTTTATATGCATATTTGTCACAATTAGTGAAGTGATGATGGTTTCTTGTTGCTTTAATGTTACATCCGCCCTATTACTATCTATTTATCGGAGTTACATCTTCTCATACAGTTTTGCATACGATATTAACATGCTTTATCGACGGCGGCTAGTTATTCCGGTGGTTTGTGTATGATTTCTAATTTAACGAGTATATGCTTAGGGCGTAATGTCCATAATAAATTATATGGTTCTAATTTATGTTAGGATGCAAGTAATAGGTAATATGTGTGGTAATATTGGTGGTGAACTTTGGGGACGAAGTTCCTTTTTAGAGGGGAAGAGTAATGTCGCAAAATAAAAAGGCTGATTTTTAAATTAATGTTGTCGTTCGTTTATAATGCTTTGTTTATTTACAAATTTTCTAGTACTTTGATCACATTGTTTATATGAAGTGTAAGTGGTTACTTTAGTTCATTGAAATGAATGTGATAGTATGTTTTAAAGGACGGTCATAAGGAGATAGTTGCTGTGCAATGTGTCGTAATAGAATCGCTGAGTAACATGGTGGTATTAGTTGTGCAGCATGAATTTGATATGAGATATGTTTCGGGTTGATAGTTGTTATCATGTGATGGGTAATCATTGTTTGTGTTGGTTCGTATTGCGAGGTTGATGTTTTATATATGATAGCTTGTAAGAGTTGAAGTATATATATAGAGTGACAGTTGATGATGATAATGTTTGTATGATAGTTGCAAGAGTCGATATATATATGTATGAATAGAGCGTTAGACGGTGATGATGATGACATGGGGGATGGTATTTCAAGGGAGTAATGACTTGAATAGGAAGAATGGTGATGTCGTGTTTTTCCCGTGTCTTATGTGTTGAGATAGGTGAGTTGAACTTCGGGGACGAAGTTCTTTTTAAGGGGGGAAGACTGTAATACCCGCCCTTTTAGGGACCCTTTGACCAGCGTTGACTGACGTTGGGAGCGGGAATAGTTCTTAGAAGTGTGTGCCAAAGCCATCTTGGGTTACGAGTTATGAGTGGTACTCGATAGAGTAGAGGCTACTCGATCGAGTAGCGTAGTTACTCGGTCGAGTAGGGGGTCACTCGATCGAGTATGTGGGGTACTCGATCGAGTACCGAGTTTTCAGCGAGGGTTTTATATCGCATTTTGTTATATCCGCAATTCATTTCCGCCACTTTCCTCCTATCCTTTGGTCGCCTCTTTCCCTTCCCTTCACCATAAAACCTCCATGGAAGCCTTTTGAAGATCCTTGTACCTTAGGAGACGTCACTTGAGTCGGATAGCGGTCTTTTGCCGGGTTTCTCCTTGTAGGTATGTCATAATCATCATCCGTATCCTCATCTTTGCAGTTAGGGTTTGCTTGGTAGTAATAGATGTTGTGTTGTGGTTATAGGCTTTGCTTGATTGCTGGATATGTCATATGTTGGCATGGATTGGTTGCAGTTGCTTAAAGGTAGGTTTGCCTACTCAGTTTCTTTGGATAGTCTAGTGTGTCGGTAGTCGTATCATTGTTGTTGTGTTGTGGCTGTGTTGCATGGCAGCGTGTATACTGTGGTTGGTTAGTACATACAGTTTGTTGGTTTTGCGTTGCAGCTGTCTGTGATTGGTTGTCTCTGGTTCTCGAGATGCGTTCTCGGCTGAGTGAAGTCACTTGCGGGAGTGGCTTCACGCCTTAGTTTCGCCCTTCGTGGAACCCGCCACGGAAGGGGATGTGCACATTAATGGAAAGGGTTATCGCTCGGTATGATGAGCGGGGATTTGGTGGGTACGGCATTCATCCCAAGATCGCAGGGCGGTCCAAAGGTGGACGATCGATGTGAGAGGTTGATTGGATTATTGTGATTGTGTGTGAGATTGATAGCGTTGTGTCGTGTTGATAGCTATGTTTTTGTTGTCGTGTCTTATCTCAGTATTGACCTTGTGTGGTTGTTTTATTTGTTATGTGTCTGCCGTGATCCCTTATGGTGAGCAGTCGGTCTTAGCAGGTGTTGATGTTGTTGATAGCCGAGTCCCGGGATGAGTCTTCACGAGATTCGATAGCTTTAGAGAGTAGTCTTTGAGTTGTATCTTTTATATCGTTGTTGGTTTTAATTCACTTGTAATATAACATAATAGTTCTCTTATCGACATTTGATTATTACTATCCTCGGGCAACCGAGATGGTAATTCCCTTATATGCTAAGGAAGGCCTAGTTAAGGCTCCTCTGAATATGGGGGTGTTACAATTAATCTAGTTAATTGATATATTAGTATTAAGCGGTTTTTGTCTTGGTTGCAATAAGAGGAGAATCTTTACACTTGAGATTTTTGGAGGATCATCCATAATATTTAAGCTCAAGAAAAAATATGGAAGGTGTCCTTATTTGTGCCCAAATTTCGAACCAAATACGATGTAAGGAACATTGTTTTCTTTTATCTCTTCTTTTTTTTTTTTTGAAATTGTCATCTCATTAATAATCAACTAGGCGTAGGTTACAATGAAGATAACAAATAGACAAAGGAAAATCAAGATTGCTAACGTAAAAAATACATTCAAAATAACTATCTAAATATCGTAATGATACCTAGCTCCAAAATCATAAATTTCTTGAATCTATGAATAATCGATGTCTTTGCATCCTTCTTGATGGAGGGAAACAGTGTAGCCGTCTTGATGTATTCATCCACGAAACAAATCTGATAATCTCCCCGTCGATTAAAACTTATTATATTGATAACAATCCCACGAAAAAATGGAAAAACTCCGAAAGAAGGGACGGAACAACAGATCTCACCAAAAGGGAGACTATTATTGAAAATAAGATAGATCTGCATAATATTAGTTGTTTAAGAAAGCTTTTGTGGGGCTTACCATCGATGGATGATCGATGGAAGCCCCCCGAATAATAATGGAGGCTAGGTTTTTAGAGAGGGTTTTTTTTAGAGAGAGAGAGAGGTTGGTTCTTTCCGTTTGTATTGTTTTTTATCTCTTCTTTTAGTTATGCATGCACTAGATCTTAAGTGACTAAAGTTAATATGTTACTTAGTTCACCATTAGAAATGTCTAATAATAGGTACATGAACCTAACAAAAACATGGGATTCAGCGAGAAAGACTTGCAAAAGAAGACCATCCCGCTGGTGGGGTTCAGTGGAGAAACAGCTAACTCATTGGGAGAAATCGTGATCCCAACCTCTGCAGGCGGAATCAACAAGCAAGTGAGATACTTGGTCATAGATGGACCATCTACCTACAATGTTATTCTTGGAAGACCATGGTTGAATTTGATGAAGGCAGTCCCCTCAACGTATCATCAATGTGTGAAGTTCCCCACACCTTGGGGAGTAGAAACAATACGAGGAGACCAGGAGAAAGCCAGGGGCTGCTACAAGAAGGCATTAAAGTGCACATCCAACCCCCCAGCATAGCAATCACAGAAGCAGCACATCCAGGACAAATACATCGAGCCCCCAGCTGAGGAGCTAGATCAAATCAACCTGGACAAGCTGCACCCAGAAAGAACTGTGCTAATAGGGGCAGGATGCACAGGAGATCTCAGACAACGCCTAATCAAGTTTTTACAGGCCAATATGGACTGTTTTGCATGGTCCCATGATGACATGATAGGAATAGATCCATCTATCATAACACACAAACTCAGCATAGACCCAGGATGCAAGCCCATCCAGCAGAGACGAAGAAAATTCGCAGCTGAAAGGAATAAGGTGATCAACCATGAAGTGGATAGCCTGCTAGCAGCAAACAAGATAAGAGAGGTAAAATATCTAGAATGGCTATCAAACGTGGTAGTATTACCCAAGAAGAATGGAAAATGGAGAGTATGTGTGGACTTCACCAATCTCAACAAAGCATGTCCAAACGACCCCTTCCCACTGCCACACATTGACGCAATGGTGGATGCGACAGCTGGACATGAAATGTTAACATTCTTGGATGCCTGGAGTGGCTAAAATCAAATAAAAATGGATCCAGCAGATAAGGAGAAAACAACATTCGTGTCTGAGAGGGGGATATACTGCTACAACGTCATTCCCTTCGGCCTGAAAAACGCGGGGTCTACATATCAAAGGTTGGTCAACCGGATGTTCAAAGAGCAAATAGGAAGAACTATGGAGGTACATATTGACGATATGGTAGTAAAGTCAGAGAAGGCTAAGGATCACATGCAGCATCTGGCAGAAACATTCAGCACCCTCCGAGAATACAAAATGAACCTGAACCCTTCCAAATGCACCTTTGGAGTCTCATCTGGAAAAATTTTAGGCTACATCGTAAATCAAAGAGGAATAGAGGCTAGCACAGAGCAGATTAAGGCAGTATTGCAGCTAGAGTCACCAGAGAAGCCAAAAGATGTGCAAAGGCTAGCAGGAAAGGTGGCAGCTTTGAGCAGGTTCATCTCGAGATCCTCAGACAAATGCAGGCTATCCTACGATATATTGAGGAAGAGTTAGAAATTCGAGTGGATCGCAGACCATGAGTAGGCATTCAAGGAGCTGAAACACTACCTCAGCACCCCGCCGCTATTATCAAAGCCAGAACAGGGAGAACCACTGTTCCTTTCTCTAGCTGTCACGGAGGTAGCAGTAAGCGCGGTCATAGTTAGAGAGCAGAACAAGGAGCAAAAGCCAGTCTACTATGTTAGCAAGTCTCTACTGCCAGTAGAGACCAGGTACACATCTCTTGAAAAATTGGTACTAGCACTTGTAATTGTGTTACAAACTGCGCCCTTACTTTGAGTCCCACACCATACATGTTGTGACCAATTACCAACTAAAATATATAATGAGAAAGCCTGAGCTGTCTGGAAGAATGTCAAAATGGTCCGTACACCTTAGTGGGTACGACATCAGGTATGATCTAAGAACGGTGATAAAGTCGCAGGCACTAGCAGATTTCGTGTCAGACTTCAGCCCAGCTATCCAAAACTTGGCAGACAAAGAAATCCTAACCCTCAAAGGGAATAAGGAGGTAGAAGTCTGGCAGATGCACATTGATGGAGCCTCCAACCAAATGGGGGTAGGTGAAGGACTGATCTTGCGATCTCCACATGGAGATCTGATAGCACAAGTATTGCATTGTGAATTTAAGGCAACTAACAATGAAACAGAGTATGAAGCCTTAACACTAGGAATGCATTTAGCTCTAAAGTTAGGAGTCAGAAACCTGTAGGTATTCAGCGACTCCTTACTTGTAGTTAACCATGTGAATGATTAGTATGTAGCTAGGGATTCAAAGATGATAGCCTACCTAAAAGTGGCAAAGGAGCTTAAACAGAAATTCAGAGATTGCAAGCTCAAGCAGTTTCCCAGAGACCAGAATATGGAGGCTGATGCCCTAACAACCCTGGGGGCAACCTTCAAGCCAACAGAGCTGGCTAACATCCCCATCGCACATGTATTGGATTCGTCAATCCAAAAATTAGAAGAAGCAGATAAAGGAGAACTGGAAGATCAGCAGGATGGGGCAGCAATTCTATCAAGCACAGATGGCGAGCCAGCTGACCAGTCAGGCAACCATTCAACTGATCGAGCAGATGACTGGGACTAGTGAACGCCTTACCTGGATTGGTTGAGGCACGACAAGCTGCCAGATGACAAGAAGAGGTAAGGGGTTTTAAAATGAAAGCCTCCAGATTCACACTAATTGACAATGTGCTTTTTAGAAAGTCACTGGCAGGACCCTACTTACGGTGCCTGGATAAACAAGAAGCGTATACCGTATTTCATGCCCTCCACAGTGGCGAATGTGGAAACCATGCAGGGGGCAGGAGTCTGTCAAACAAAGCCCTCAGACAAGGCTACTTCTGGCCCACAATGAGGGCAGACTCGGCAGAATATGCCTGGAAATGCGACGCCTGCCAGCGCTCAGCGCCAATGATCCATCAGCCAGCAGAACCCTTGCATCCCATCATTTCCCCCGACCATTCATGATATGGGAAATGGACATTGTGGGCCTTCTGCCTAGAGCCCCAGGGAACAGACTATGGATGCTAGCAATGACAGACTATTTTTCAAAATGGATAGAAGTAGAAGCATTCACGGAGGTAAAAGAAAAACATGTCATCTCATTTATCAAATGTATTATCATCTGCATGTTTGGTATCCCAGCAGAAATTATATGTGACAATGGATCACAATTCATCCCAAACGACGCGGAGGGATATTGTGCCAGATGGAACATTTCTCTGAAAAAGTCAGCACCCAGGACTTAAAATCCAACGGGCAAGCTGAATCTAGCAATAAGTTCATCATGGATAACTTGAGAAGGAGATTGCAGGAGTTAGGAGGAAAGTGGCAGATGAGTTGCCACTAGTGCTATGGTCAGACAAGACTATTCCAAAGACGGCAACAGGCCAAACGCCCTTAAGCCTGGTGTTTGGCGCGGAAGCAGTAATTCCGTCAAAAGTTTTAGTTCCAATCCACAGGTATGGATGTATGACAGGGGAACTAAACAATGCAGAGATGATCAGGAGCCTGGACATGATAGATGAGCTGCGAGCAAGTGCAAAGATACGTCTGGCTGCCTACAAACATCAGTCGCCAAAAGCTACAACAAAAACGTAATCAGGCTCCTGGAGGTAGGAGACCTGGTTCTCCGCGAAGTGTTCCAAAACATGAAGAATCGCAAGGCAGGTAAATTCGCCTATAAATGGGAAAGACCATACCAGGTTGAAGGCGTTGTTGGCCATGAGGCGTACAGATTGATGATCATGAATGGTCAAATCATACACAAACCATGGAACATACTTCACCTGAAGAGGTATCACTTTTAATAACAAGTAGAATTTAGTGTACAGAGTTTTGTATTAAAAAACGCCAAAAAAAAAAAACGGTAGTAGGCATACTACCAACTTTGTTCTATTTCTTTTATGTTTCTTTAAACTCTAAAACTACTATTGGAGTCGTGTGGTCTGTAGCTTCCTGGGACCACAATTGTTCTAGCACCCCATGAGATAGCACCAGGTACTTCACATCGCTTTGATGGACTTTTCTATTTTTAGGCTTCTTTGAAAACACCACTCTGCACTCTAACATCTATGGTACGTTGAAAGTATTGCTAGCAAGACTTTCAACTGCAAACGCGGGGTGACAAGGCACATGGCACTCTAACATGCCTAACCTAATTCTCCAATAGGAGCACCCTTACAAGGCGGCTTGTTTAACATACGAAAGGGAGCCTGGCTGACAGCTAAAAGCTCACCCAGCTACCTTGGATACCACCCCCAAACGTAGCTCCCAATACCGAGTACTAGACGCAATCAGGGCCCCAGCATGCATGCACAAACATACAGAGCGCAGGGATCACTGAGCTACCAGAATCCTGCAACGTTCCATTGGTCCTAGAATGACGATAAACTTGCCTAGGTACGCCCCTGTTGGCTTTAAACGTGATGAACACACCTTGTGTCATGAACAAGGTTAAGTAGTCAGAATGCGGCATATGCCTAAATCACTCATTGGACTGACACGGCAGCTAGCTGAGTGTAAATCAACCTTCTCAGGCTGACACGACTAATCTAAACTAGCCTCATGGGTTGACACGACCACTTCCACCTACAATGCGGCATATGCCTAAATCAGTCATTGGACTGACACGACAGCTAGCTAAGTCTAAATCAGCCTTCCCAGGCTGACACGACTGGTCTAAATTAACCTCCTATGTTGACACGACCACTACCAACTAAAACCGGTCAGTAGGCTGACACGACAGCTCCCTAAGCTAAGTACATAAAATCAACAAGTCACAATGTGAATAAAACTTGCCAAAACTGGGCAATGATCATTTCAAAATACGGCCAAACACGCCACTAAGGCACGCATGGCCCTGAGTTTAGATAACCGCCACCATGGCGGAAAACACTAAGCAAAAATATCTAAAAATTCTTGCAAATCTGCGCCGCCTAGGGCCAGACTACCAGTAAAAAAAAAGAGACTTAAAGAAAACTTTTAACTAGAGGCCAGGTCAATGACCTCCCTCTCAGGCACCTCTCCTGCCTTCTCTTGCTGACCCTCCATTTCAGGTACAAGACAAGGTTGCACGCCCTCAGTGCCAGCAGCCTCTTGAACCTCCGCAGCAACAACAGCCTCCTGAAAAGAACCAGCTTCATCAGCAGCAGTCTGCTCCATCAACGTAGGGGAGTTCACCTCGCCGACCTCAGGCATTAGCACGCTCAAGTCAGGCTGAATAGGGTAGAAGGTCTCCAGCTGCCTCTCTTCTTCCTCTATGGACTGCAGGTAGGAGGCTCAGTGACAGGGCTGTCGTATACCTATCAAAAATAACTAACTACACTAACTATATAGCTAGGGAAGTTAGGTCGATCTCCTCAGGGAGGCAAGATATCTGTAAGAGTCCGTCTATTTGGTCACAAATGGGGGGTTTGTAATTGGTTTTCTAAACTAAAAGATTTAAAGGAAGAGAAGCAAGGAAAGAGCAATAAAGACAGAAAATGAGAATAAACTATCAATAGAGAGGGGACATGTCAGGATTTCGGTTCACTACGGTAGTCCAGTGACTCAACTGTAAACAACTTAGATAAATTACTGCGAGACGGATATGGAAAGGTCCTTCCAGTCCACTTTCTACCCTAGATTCCCACTAACTTAACTTCCGTCCTCGTCAGGGGGTAGTCAACTGTTCATAGCAGGCATATTTAGTCCAATCTTCTGATCCAGGATTAAATTTAATCAGATTAAAAGGATGACTCAGAAGCGTGCACTCAACTAAGTCGGTAAATACAGTTATATTGCTATGGGGACAGAGTCTCACAATTAATTCATCTAACCTATTTACTATATCATCACATTTCTAACGTAGATCCCCTAATCCTAACATGAAACAAATTAGCTACTCATGCTATTAATATTGTCAAAACTAATAACAAAGAATAAACCAACATTAAACATAATAAAACAATAATTAAATTGCATAAAAGATATTAGGGCAGAAAATTAAAGGAACAAAACAAGTAATTAGGATGAATAAATGAAAGATTAAGAATAAAAGAGAGTAAGGGATTACAATCGCAAGAATCCGGCGTAAAGAACAACTAAATCCGAGCGAGAAAATCCGAAAGCAAAAGTTACAGTGAAAGAGAGAAAGCAACGTAGTGTTTACAGTCAAAGATGAATGATAAGATAAAAACTCAATCCTAATGACCTAGTTATTATGCGTTTAAATAGAAAAATTACTACGTCCATAAGCTAAAAACAAGTTCACGGACTAATTAAAGCCCATGAAAGACAAAACCACTCGATCGAGCAGTCTAAAACAGCTCGATCGAGTACTTCTCCAAGTAATCTACTTGATCGAGTAGAATTGTTGCTCGATCGAGTAACTCCTAATTTCATCACTTTTTGATCGAGTAAATTGTTGGAATATGTGTCCTCCGACAATAATGCGATCACGACTATTGATCATGATGATCACATGTTTAAATCTCATTATAAAGAATACAATTGGGAAGTAATATTGTTATCACAACCGTCAACATATATCGGTAATGATTGGCTGACTAGAGTTTGACATTACTGTCGTGCGACGGTGGTGATCAGTTGACCCCCTAGGTCATACCTATAGGGCAACACTCTTAATTGATTATTTAATTAATCGTATAATGTTACGAGTTGATTAAATTTCTTGAAAATTGACGGACGATTTTTGGAAGTAAAATTTACGTATCAAATTGAAATGTGATTAAATGAGATACGGTCTGAGTAATTGAATTGTATCATTACTCGGATGAAATTAATGTTTAAAGAAATAATCGAAATTGAATGAATTATTATAAATACAATATGTTGTGATAAATAAATGGTAAAATATTTTGGCACAAGTAATTATGAAATTACTAAGTCGATTTTTGTATGTGACGTATTTTTATTAATACGTTGATTTTTAATATGTTAAAAATACATAACAAATTTATGTCACATATGACATGTGACATATTGACAATTGACAAAAATAATATGGAATCCATATTATCAAATGGGCCGAAAATTAGAGGGTTTTTAAGCTAATTATATGTTGATTGTAATTAGTAGAGGGCATGATGATTACCCTAGTCACTAGCCATGAAACCCTATTGTTTATTGTAAAGAACAATTTTTTCATGCATTGGCTCCCCAAAATCCCTCCTCTTACACGGTTTTGAGAAGACAAAACCCATCATGATTTTTTCTATAATTTTTACCTAATAACACTAAAATGTTTTAGTGTATTCATTCATTCCATCATCCAAAATACAATTCTAGAGAGAATAAAATCCTCCTCTTCTTCTCTCATCAAAACCGAAATAATTAAGTGTTTTATAAATATTTTGGTTCAATTTTCTACTAGATTAATATTATACTAGTACTTATAATATTAATTTGAATTAAGAGAAAGCCTTGGGTATAAAGCTTAGGGAGAGATCCTACACTTGGATCTTGGTTCATTCATAAGGGAAAGCTCAAGAACAAGAGAGAAAGGTGATCTCTCTTGTGCCCATTAAACCGAAATCACCAATGTAAGGACATGATTTCTCCTCTATTTTTATATTGTTTGCATGCATAAAATCCGTATTTAATTTTATGACAAATTAATTTCGACATATATGAGTATGTTAGTATGTATATGAATCTACTTTTCCTTCAATCGGTATCAAGAGCCACGGTTGTTTGCATGCAAATCGGTTAAAAGTTTTTCCGAGTTATAAGAATAACAAATAAAACTTGTAAAATTTGTGTTATTATGAGATATCACGAAATTAATCCATGCATATTAATATTTCTGGTCCTAAAATGTTTTAGGATATTTTGGTTAATTTTTCGGATTTTTATTGTTCATAATTTACAATAATGGCATTTAAATGTGATTTTATGAGTAAAAATGTCATTTTTGGTCTAAAATTAGTTATACTTCGAATTTTCCATTGATTTTTGGATATGTTGTCACATATATTATTTTGAGATAACCTGTAAATTTTCATAATTTTTGGACTTGTTATGCTCGAAAAATGAATTTTTCATTATTAAATTCGGATTTAAGTGAAAAATAGGTTAATATGAGTTAAATTTCGAATCTGGTCATAGAAAATTAATATGTTGTCACATGCAATTTTATAAGATATGTGTAAAATAATTGGCTATAAAGAAGTCTTTTTGCATGATTTATGAATTTTTGAAGAAAAATAGCATAAATAGTGACATTATTAGTGGAAAATTAATAAAACATAATCTATGACTTAGGAAAAACGTCTAATATTGCATTTTATTATCTTTTTCAGATCTAAAATTGAAAAGTTAGTGAAAATAATTTTTCCATGTTTTTATGATTATTTTAGTTAAAATCGATAAACCGCAACATTGTTTTTCCGGAAACATTTCGAAATTTTTAACCTAAGATTTTGAACATTATGAGTGTCATGGTATTTTTCCAGAATGTTCATGAGTTTAAATTTTGAATTTTGAATTTATTTGAAATTTTGTGATTTATTTGAAGTTTATGGCTTATTTTTGTAATTTTTGATCCATTTATGAACAATTTTATAAAATATGGGTTAATTATGGTCAAATTATTAGTGAAGACTAAATTTTGAGTCCTAAGAGGTTAGGGTAATTAACTTATGCATAAATATGAGTTTATGTATTTTTGTGATTATAAAATGTTGAAATCACGCAAATCCGTAAAAACCGAGTAATATACGATATTGGCTATTTAAAGGCGATTTAGCATAAAATTGAGCATGTTCATACATATTATAATGCTGCATTTTTCCTTTATGATTGTCATAATTTTTTATTTATGTAATTTTGAATTATGTAATTTTACCTAGTATGGCCTTAGATTTTAATTGGTATTTCCCGAAATGTATGGGAATATCGATTCGGTTGTAATTTTATTGTGATCTCGTATCACCGTTTTGTAATTTAATAGATTTTTTTTTATTTTAGTTACAAATGTATAATAGGAAATTATGTAATTTATTATGTAATTTTATTCATTCCGGAGTTCCAAAAGACGGATTTCTTCAAGAATGGTGATACATAAAGACGGTGTTACCTCGAGATGCGTGCCACAACCGAAGATCAAGGGACCAATGGAGTTGGTTTCCGAATATGTAATAGTTAAATAGTTTTTCTATTTTAGGAAAGGCCATACTAGGATTTATTTATCTTTATGCTTGCATTTTATTTTATGTCACATGCATCGCTAAATCGCCATAACTAAACATGCGTTGTTATTTTATCGAGTTTATCGACCGTGTCAATTAAAATTATCGTAGTTCACCGCTTTAGTTCACTTAAAACGTGATAGATAATAAATTGACATGACCTCTCGCTAAAACAATTAATTGAGACATAGCCTTACCAAATAGTAGAAACCATGAAAACCTATTTCGCGAGGGAGTGCGCTCGGCCCCACCGGGGTACAAACCTTGTTACGTAGGGGAAGTGGGTGATGAATGTTAATCCACCGAATTCATGTTGATAAGGGATGTATCGGCCACACCGTGCCCAAGTTAATGTGGGTTTGGATCATGGACACATTTATTCGAAATTTGGATTGAACTCAACAAAAGTTTTTGATAAGGGATTTATCGGCCCCACCGTGCCCTTGTCGAATGTGTTTTGGGCTAAAGATAATTGTTAATGTAATATTATCGACCAAGAGTTCTAAAAGTAGAATCGATTAAACGTTAATCCACCGAGTTATATTGATAAAGGATGTATCGGCCCCACCGTGCCTAAGTCGATATGAATTTGGGTCTTGGAATCATTTATCTAGTTGGGTAGAGGTCACTAGAAAAATGCATAAAACTTGTTTAAATCATACATTTTTACGAGTATTATTAAAACGAAAATTGTTTTACTCCTTATATTTTGTTTTGTAGACCACTTCTTTTTCCATAACAAATGGCAACACCAACACCAACTCCTAATGCCACACCTCTCGCTAGTTCATCTTGGCTCCGATCCTTTATGGATCGATGTAAACTTGAAAAGAATGGGTCAAATTTCTCCGAATGGGATGCCCAACTCAAATTAGCCGCCGAAGGTGACGACAAGCTTCGTTACCTTACCGAGGCCTCTCCACCCGAACCATCCACTAGGTCCACCGCGGCCACTAGAGAAGCATATGAGGCTTACCAAAAGGAGTCCGCCGCAATGAAAAATGTCTTGATATTTGCGATGGAGGCGGACCTCCAAAGGAGAGCCTTTAAAATGGGCAATGCTAATGAGATTTACTCCAAACTTGTGACCATGTTTTCACAAACTCCGCGGATCGTCCAATATGAGGCGGCCGCGGCATTCTTTGATGTCGACTTCAAAGAGGGCCAAAAGGTTAGCCCTCATGTGCTCAAACTCATGGAGCTTGAGGAGACCTTGAAAATTCAAAAGGTTGAAATCCCCAAAGAACTCATCGTAGATAGGATTCTACACTCCTTGTCCAAAGTCAAGGCATATGTGCAATTCCGGGTGAATTTCAACATGCAAGACAAGGATGTGTCTCTTGAGGAGTTGCACAAGTTACTTGTGCAAGCCGAGAGGGACATGGGGTTAAATGTGAACCCTCCCAAAGATGTGCTTAACATAAGCACTAAAAGTAAGGGGAAGTTCAAGAAGAATGGGAGAAAGGGCAAGAAGCAAGCTCCCACATTCACCAAAGCTAAGTCTTGTGAAGCTAGCACCTCAAAAGTCAAGAAGGGTCCTCTTGATAAATGCCATTATTGTAATGGCATGGGACATTGGAAAAGAAATTGTTCCAAATACCTTGGTGATATCAAAGCTGGAAAGATTACTCCAGTAGGTAAATGACTATCCTTCTTTTATGTTTCTAATTCAACTATGGTATTATGATGCAAAGTTGTGATAATGTATCTCCCTTTTTATTGTAAATAGGTCCTCCACCAAGCAAAGACAAGGGAAAGGAAAAGCAAGCATGAGAAACCATGGAGAAGCTAAAGATAGCTTTTATGGAGCTTTGCTTTTCATTGTCTTAATTTAAGATTATGTTTTGGATTTTTAGAACTTTAAGTTTCCATGTTTGACATGGAAAAGTATTTTGGATAATGGTTTGTATTTTGGATGATGGTGACTTGGTTTGCAACCCAAGTCACCCGTTTTATCATTTATCCTTTTATGTTCTAAAATTCATCTTTAAATGCTTGCACTTTGAAACATAAGATTAGTCACTTAAAGTGATCTAATAGACAAATATAATGACGGGTTTCATTATATGTCCACATGCTTAAGGCTTGTGTATGATCATTTATAAAGCGATTTTGAGTCTATGAACTCTCTTAAAGGAATGTCAATCACCAAGAACACATATGAAACCAATAACTATTAGTCTATCTATGAGATAGTTCTCCTTATACTTCAACATCATTAATTTGTGTCTCATATGCTATCTTTGAATATATAGTGTATTTATTCTAAAGATAGAGTGGGAGAAAAATGAGGACACAACACACAAGGCAAGATAAAATTGTGTACTTGTGTAAATGAAGATCTACGCAAGAGAAAATGATTTGAATGAAGGTATATCTATTTACATAGTATGCCGAATAGATGAGATCTATGGTCTCAAGTTAGTTCTATATGACTAAAGAGACCAAGTGTAGTAAACATAAGAGATTATTCTCAAGATAACTACACGAGGAGACCAAAAGAAAGTTTTGGAAGAAAAATGACTAATGTAAAGTCTTAACAAGTTTTGACTAAGTTTATGAAATATTTGACCAATAGTTTCAACCTTGAGATTTACTTAAGAGCCTAAATGAATCATAGTAACATACTAGTTATGATCAAGTTGCAAAGATTGATATACCGATATCTTCAATGGCCAAAGTTTCAACCACGCAAATGTCATTGCTTAACCTCACTATAAAATGGTTAAACCTCCTTCCAAAAGGGTATTTTGCGAAGGAGGTATTCTAGATATTGTTTATATTTGAATAATGACATTGCTACACATCATTATGACATAAGTGTATTGGAGATTTAAAATCTCTTTACGTAAGGTTGAGATGAGACCACTTCAAAATAGGTATTTTGAAGGGATATGATGGGAACATATATGGTTCTATCTTAATAACTTGGCAATGCAATTTATATTTCAATTCTTGAATAAATTTCGATTGAGAAGTCAATTTTGAAATGTGTAGAATTGAGTGGGAGTTAGGAAATTCTCATATGAAGACATGGAATTTAGTGGGAGCTATCATCCTTTGAATGTTTACAACTCATCACTCATTAAAGAATGACGAGCTAATACCTTCTTTCATTAAGAAGCTTTTGAGTTTTCAATTCTGGATGAAAATGGACTATGATGAATCCAATTACATCAAGGGATGTTGGATTAGTATTAAGAGATACACATCGTATCAACATTCACATAGGTTATTCATGTAGATGAAAATGAAATTGCCATTAGCAGTCATGGTCGTTCATTGAACCTATGAACGGTTGATCTCATGATTATTAGTAACTAATGTTTCCGCCATTAGAATAATCATGTACATGTCCAATTATGAATCATATGCATAAGAGCATGATGATTGATTGGTGAGCCATAATAGAAACGTCATGAATTCTCAAGTAGAATCCGATGAGCGATTTCAGTGTTTAACGGAATGCTCTATTATGTGTCAAGAGGTTGCACATATTATAGGGAGTCCGAGCACATATAAGGATTTATGAGAATCTCAAATCTTTCAAGCCTAGAAAGAGAAATGAGAAGTTTTGGAAAGATGCTTGGTTGAATAAGAGGTTATTCAAGATAATCTTTCCTAGTTAAGCTAGGACTTGTGAGAAGTACTAAGCTAATAATCTTGACAAATTGTTACAAGATTCTACAAAACATATACCTAGTGCATTATGTGTGGATGGAATACTTGATCAGTACAAGTTATATTATTCATCACAAATTCGTTCGTTATGTGATAGTCGATAAGAAAGTTCTTTTAAGTTAAAGAACCGAAACCAAGGTCGGGAACCTTGATGTGTATTTGGTAGGATTCATGCTATAAGAGAGAACATGAATGCAAAGGAAATTGCAAGTGTAAGAAGTTTGAACACATGGACACATGGGATGTTAAACTTCTATTGCAATCAATAAGTGTTTACACTGACGATATACATCACAAGGTTGTAATATGATATTGACTACCCGAGTGTGATGTCGACATTTGTCGTTTGAGTTATTATTAACTCACCTTGTATATTGTTATATCCAAACGGGTTGTGAAGACAATTGAACCCCGTTAAAGTGAACATGGATTAACATTGTATTTGCCCATAGTTACTTGTATGAGGTGACGTCTCGAAGTGACTAGAGTGTGATGCGATTGATGGCAAGTTCAAGTGTCAAAGAGTCATGTGAGATGACTAGTCGATCACATAGGCAGACTGTTAGGAACATTTTGTCGGGCCTAATGACCGCTTATAGAGTTCTGGCAAATTTATATAGCCTGGTCGTGGCGAGAGCTACTATAGTATTCAAATGAGTCGATTCTTTTGACTAAAGACTATGCTCCTAAGATGGCACAGTTTCAGATTAACTTTGATTTGTGTTACTATGACCTTCGTAAATGGGGTCAAATGGGCATATTTTGGGTTATGATGGCTGTGGCTAGTCGAAGGGAATGAGTGCGATAGGAATTGTCCACCCCTAGTCAAGGTTATAACAATATCTCAGGGCCACTCGAGGAGTAATAAACTGGAAATGCGTGGCCACGCTCGGAAAGTATCTATGATAGATAAGTCCGGTCAATCAGTTATTCTCCAGATCGAGGAAACCACTCTCGATATGATCACTTGCAAGTACGACCTGAAAGACACCTTGCATTGAGTGGGAGATAGTAATAGGACAAGAGAATTGGTGACGCACACTTGTCGAGGACAAGTGGGAGATTGTTGGAATATGTGTCCTCCGACAATAATGCGATCACGACTATTGATCATGATGATCACATGTTTAAATCTCATTATAAAGAATACAATTGGGAAGTAATATTGTTATCACAATCGGTCAACATATATCGGTAATGGTTGGCTGACTAGAGTTTGACATTACTGTCGTGCGACGGTGGTGATCAGTTGACCCCCTAGGTCATACCTATAGGGCAACACTCTTAATTGATTATTTAATTAATCGTATAATGTTACGAGTTGATTAAATTTCTTGAAAATTGACGGACGATTTTTGGAAGTAAAATTTACGTATCAAATTGAAATGTGATTAAATGAGATACGGTCTGAGTAATTGAATTGTATCATTACTCGGATGAAATTAATGTTTAAAGAAACAATCGAAATTGAATGAATTATTATAAATACAATATGTTGTGATTTATAAATGGTAAAATATTTTGGCACAAGTAATTATGAAATTACTAAGTCGATTTTTGTATGTGACGTATTTTTATTAATACGTTGATTTTTAATATGTTAAAAATACATAACAAATTTATGTCACATATGACATGTGACATATTGACAATTGACAAAAATAATATGGAATCCATATTATCAAATGGGCCGAAAATTAGAGGGTTTTTAAGCTAATTATATGTTGATTGTAATTAGTGGAGGGCATGATGATTACCCTAGTCACTAGCCATGCAACCCTATTGTTTATTGTAAAGAACAATTTTTTCATGCATTGGCTCCCCAAAATCCCTCCTCTTACACGGTTTTGAGAAGACAAAACCCATCATGATTTTTTCTATAATTTTTACCTAATAACACTAAAATGTTTTAGTGTATTCATTCATTCCATCATCCAAAATACAATTCTAGAGAGAATAAAATCCTCCTCTTCTTCTCTCATCAAAACCGAAATAATTAAGTGTTTTATAAATATTTTGGTTCAATTTTCTACTAGATTTATATTATACTAGTATTTATAATATTAATTTGAATTAAGAGAAAGCCTTGGGTATAAAGCTTAGGGAGAGATCCTGCACTTGGATCTTGGTTCATCCATAAGGGAAAGCTCAAGAACAAGAGAGAAAGGTGATCTCTCTTGTGCCCATTAAACCGAAATCACCAATGTAAGGACATGATTTCTCCTCTATTTTTATATTGTTTGCATGCATAAAATCCGTATTTAATTTTATGACAAATTAATTTCGACATATATGAGTATGTTAGTATGTATATGAATCTACTTTTCCTTCATAAAATACTACTCGATCGACCATTTCCAGCTATAGAAACCACTCGATCGACCAATAAAACAGCTCGATCGAGTATTCTTCCTCAGAAACAGCTCAAACTCGTGACCGACTGCTCCGTATACCGTTCCTTCATGCATCCCAATGCAAGATCTCACTCTGAAAATCCCGTCTCCTCAAAATGCATGCAAAAAGGGACGAAAATGGTACGATTCCACTACTTTTACGTTCATTCCTACAAAATGGGTAAGACGAACCAAAGTAGACAATTCGGGGGCAAAATGCAATATAAACAATACGAAAGTACATAGAAATACGTGCTAAAATACGCTAAAAAGACTATACAAAATGCACGTATCAAATCTCCCCAAACCGAACCTTTACTCGTCCTCGAGTAAACTAAAATGCATCTAATGGAACGGAAACGAAAACTCAGAGCTAACTTAACTTGTCTACTTGAACCAATTTAATGCAACAAAAATTAACAGTTATAGCTAAGCAGTCAATACGCAAACGAGTTATAAGCTGTTCAGAAATATAGCTAACCTATCGACCTTGCAAGACCAACAAAATCGGACTCTCACGTGGTCACTCTTCTCTTATGAAGCAAAGGGTGAATATTATATGTAAAAGAGAGAAAGAGAAGCAGTCACTCACCTAACTGCGACCTACATAGCATGTATGCAACAAAAATGAAAGACGATTCAAGTACTAATGCACACAATCCAACCAATAATGTCCGTCGCAGCCGAGGGCTTACAAATGATATGGGAATGGTGAGGGTCAGGTGAGAAAAGGCAAAACAAGTTATGGTAATGTGGGGGTAAAAGCGTCAAGCTAGTTCCTAACAGGACCATATAAGATTGTCCGAATCTCAACCGACTGAAAAATAGAGTACAAGTGCCCTTCATTTGGCACACGGCTCGCTAATCACATACACTATCTCCTCAAAAATATGGAATAAGAGCGGAGGAGTTAGACGGTCACCAACTTCCTTTTTTTAATACCGTCTAAATGAATCAACTGATATAAATCAAATATTTTTTTTCAACTTTTCCCTTTTTTTTTCTTCTTTCTTTTTTCTTCTTTTTTTTTTTTCATTCACGTTTCTTTTTTCTTTTTTCCTTCTTTTTTTTTCTTTTTTTTTTCATTCACGTTTCTTTTTTTTCTTTTTCTCCTTTCTTTATTTACACCAACTCCAATCAAAATAATACGGGCCAAACTGCAGACGGAAAAAATATACCACAAAAGACAAACTAAACTAGCTTGACTAGGCAGGCTAAGTTTGGGATGTAGCTAGTGGGTCAAAAAGGTAAGTTTTGGCTTAAGTGGAGCTGAATGGGCGAAAAATATAAGAAAAGGGAAAAATTTGCAAGCACCTCCCTGCATGTGACAGCGACCACAAACCCGAATGTGTGCATTTTAACAAGAAATCGAATGTCATAAAAGTGCAAAAATGATAAACATGCTATGCAAGGAGTACTACTCTCAATTCGTAATGAACTGGTCATGAATGTCACCAGTTATGGGCTCTAAAACTCAGAAATTATAAGTAGCTTGTCGATTTATCAGGTCAAGTCTAAACAGTCAGCTATATTTGAACAAAAACTCGTAGACTATGCGTATGACAAAGCTAATAACCGTCAATAAAAGTGCAAGGCTCAAATAAAATGACAAGTTAAAATGCAGTATCATCACGGAAATCAACCGTTCCGACTCAACCTATATGCAAAAGTAAACGTGAATATTTTTGATTTTTTGAAATTTTTCTAATTTTTTTGGATTTTTTTTTGGATTTTTAGTGAAATAAATAAACAATGCAAGCCGAAATATAAACGTGAATGCAAAACAAATGCAAATACAGACTCAAAAGGATGCAATACCCTCCCAAAACCAAAACGGACAACGCCCTCGTTGTCCTCCAGCATACACCAGCAGATATATACAGGGGAACGGGAATATACTATTGGAATATGTGTCCTCCGACAATAATGCGATCACAACTGTCAATCATGATGATCACATGTTTAAGTCTCATTTTAAAGGATACAATTGGGAAGTAATATTTTACTGTCACATGGTCCACACATATCGGTAATGATTGGCTGACTAGAGTTTGACATTACTGTCGTGCGACGGTGGTGACCAGTTGATCCCCTTAGGTCATACCTAAAGGATAACACTCTTAATTGATTATTTAATTGATCGTATGACGATACGGGTTAATTAAATTGTTTAAAATTGACGGACGATTTTGGAAGTAATATTTACGTATCTCATTATAATTTGATTAAATAAGATACGGCCTAAGTTATCGAATTGTTTTATTGCTTAGACGAAATTATTGTTTAAAGAAAAAATTGCAATTGAATGAATAATTTATTATAAATACAAGATATTGTGATTTATAATTGGTAAAATATTTTGGTACAAGTAATTATGAATTACTAAGTCGATTTTGTATATGACGTATTTTATTAATGCGTTGATTTTTTAATATGTTAAAAATACATAACAATTTTACATGACATGTGACATGTGACAAATTGACAAAGATAAAATGGAATCCATTTTATCTCAATATGACCGAAATAATGGGATGTTTTAGTAAATTATTATGTTAATTATATTAGTGGTAAACATAATCATATTTGCCTAAAACTAGCCATGCAAGCCTTCTTGTTCTTGTGAAGACAACCTTGCTCATGCATTGGCCCTTTGACCCCCTCCCTCTACCCGGTTTTGAGAAGGAGAAAACCATAGGTTTTTCCTCTAATTTTTACCTTATACACTAGATGAAATGTTAGTGTATTCATTCATTCATTCAACAATCAAAAATAGAGTTTTTAGAGAGATAAAAACTTCTTCTTCCTTTTCCTTCTCTTAGCCGAAATTAAGAGAACCAAATAAATATTTTTGGGTCATTTTATTTAAATTAATATTGTTCTAGTAATAATAATATTAATTTTTGTTAAGAGATTACGTTGGGTATTAATCCTTGGGAGGGATTCTACACTTGAATCCTTGTTCTTCCATTTTAGGAGTGCTCAAGAACAAGTAAGAAAGAGATCTTACTTGTGCCCAATAATCCGAAATATCAATGTAAGAGTTGACGATTTCTTCCTTATTTTCATTATTGTTTGCATGCATAAGATCAATGTTTAATTTTATGACTAAATTAAATCATAATATATATAAATATGTCAAGTAATGAGATATAGATTTCTAACAAGCGGTATCAAGAGCCTTTGGTTGTTTGCATGCAAATCGGTTATAGTTTTTCCGAGTTATACGATTAACATATAAAACTCATAAATTTGTGTTATTATGATATATCATGAAATAATTTATGCAATTTAAAGTTTTTGATCCTAAAATGTATTTAGGATTTTTGGGTTAATTTATGGATTTTTATTGTTCATCTTATAAAATAATGGCATTAAAAATGTGATTTTATGATAAAAAAATGTCATTTTCGGACTAAAATTAGCTAAACTTCGAATTTTACAGTGGTTTTTAGATATGTTATCACATGTATTATTTTAGATGACCTGTAAATTTTCATAATTTTTGGAGTTCTTATGCTCGAAATATGGATTTTTCATGATATAAATCGTATTTAAATGAAAAATAGGTTAATATGAGATAAATTTCGAATCTGGTCATATAAATTTAGTATGTTGTCACATGCAATTTTACAAGATGTGTATAAAATAATAGGCTATAATGAAGTCTTCATGCATGATTTATGAATTTTTGATGAAAAATAGCATAAATAGTGACTTAATTAGTGAATAATTGCTAAAACATACTTCATGACTAAGGAAAAACGTCACATGTTGCATTTTATTATCTTTTTCAGATCTAAAATTGAAAAGTTGATGAATATAAATTTTCTCATGTTTTTGTGATTATAATTGATAAATCCCATAAATCGCAACATAGTTTTTCCGATAATTTTTCGAAATTTTAACGTAAGTTTTTGAACATTATGAGTGTCATGGTATTTTTCCAGAATTTTGCATGAGTTTAAATTTCAAATTTTAAATTTATTTGAAATTTTTGTGATTTATTTGAAGTTTATAACATTTTATTGTAATTTTGAGTCCATTAATGAACAATTTTAAGAAATATAAGTTAATTATAGTCAAATAGTTAGTGGAGACTAATTTTGAGTCCTACGTTGGTTAGGGTAATTAACTTGTGCATAAATATGATTTTATGTAATTTATTGTGATTTTAAAAGGTTGAATCACGCAAATCCGTAAAAACCGTTTAATATACGATATTGGCTCCTTAAAGGCGATTTAGCGTGAAATTTGGCATGTTCATACATATTATAATGCTGCATTTTATTTATGATTGTCATAATTTTATTTTATGTAATTTTGAATTATGTATTTTTTTTTTACTTAGTATGACCTTAGTTTTTAATTGGTATTGCCCGAAATGAATGGGAATATCGATTCGGTTGTAATTTATTGTGATCTCGTATCACCGTTTTGTAATTTAATAGATTTATTTTTATTTTAATTACAAATGTATAATAGGAAATTATGTAATTTGTTATGTAATTTATTTATTCCGGAGTTCCTTGAAGACGGTGTCACTCAAGAAGGCGATACATAAAGACGGTGTTACCTCGAGATGCATGCCAAAACCGAAGTTCAAGGGACCAATGGAGTTGGTTTCCGAATATGTAATAGTTAATTAGATTTTCTATTTTAGGAAGGCCATACTAGGATTTAATTTATGCTTTGCATTTTACTTATATGTTGCATGCATCGCTAAATCGCCATAACTAAAACATGCATTATCTTTTAATCGAGTTTATCGACCGTGGCAATTATAATTATCGTAGTTCACCGCTTTAGTTCACTTAAAATGTGATAGATAATAAATTGACATGACCTCTCGCTAAAAATAATCAATTGAGACATAGCCTTACAAAAAAGTAGAAACCATGAAAACCTATTTCGTGAGGGAGTGCACTCGGCCACACCGGGGTACAAACCTTGTTACGTAGAGGAAGTGGGTGATAAATGTCTATCCACCTTATTTATATTAATGAGGGGTATTTCGGCACACCGTGCCCTAAGTTGATATGAGTTTGGATCATGGACACATTTATTCGAAATTTGGGTTGAACTTAACGAAAGTATTCACAACGATTTCCGGATGTGTTTCGGGCTAGAGATAAATATTAATGTAATTTTATCGACCAAGAGTTCTAAAAGTAGAATCGATTTAAAGGTTAATCAACCGAGTTATGTTAATAAAGAGTATTTCGGCACACCGTGCCCTAAGTTAATATGAATTTGGGTCTTGGAATCATTTATAATAGTTGGGTAGAGGTCACTATATAAATGTTCATATCTTGTTAAAATTATTTACAAGTATGATTTAAAAAGACAAATGTTAATATTTCCTTTTCCTCCATACTTGTAGTTCATTATAATGAATCCATCAAACGCTACCGCACCGATAACTATTGAGTCTTGCCACAATATTTTTGACGACGTTTGCTTCAACAATGATTTCGACACTGCTAGAGAACTTCATTTTGGGATAGGATCGGATGGAAACCTTAACTTCATCACTTCTTCTAGACCACCTACTACTACTAGATCTCGTGTGAGCCGGTCTCAGGAAGACCGCCTCATAAAATCTATAGGATCTTTGTCTCTGGAAGATAAAGATGCCAAAACTAGTGGGAGCTCAAGCAATCAAGTTCTTGCTTCAAAGGGCAAAAAGTTCAAGAAGAAAGGAAACAAAGTGAAAAACTTCAAGCAAGTTGATGATGAGTGTCATTATTGCTATGGCATGGGACATTGGCTTAGGAATTATCCCGTATGTTTTGGTAAATTTCTACCAATTTAGGGTTAAAGCGGTCTTAGTGTTAGGTCTATGTTACAATTTGAATGATTTTTGTATGTTATCCTGTATGAGCGATGTAAACAAAGAACACAAGCAATTTTTGGTGACGCGGAAAACCCAATGTGGGAAACAACCGCGGGGGGAGACGGAATCCCACTAATATTTTCACTATAATTCGAGAGGAAGTACAGTTTGTTCGTTTGCTGTGAGTGCTAGGGTTGATTCTTGTATTTTTCGATGATCTTTCTTCTTTGCATTGAGGCTCTTTATATAGGGGAGATAGATGAGCTAGGGTTTCTTGCTTTTCCTCCAAGTTATTCCTAATTTGACACCGGGTAGGACTTTCCTTCTTTGGATTTGGCAACAGATTGGACTCTCACAAGCTTCTTCCGCACAGATCAAAGCCCACATCCTATGTTGCCCGCTGATGCTGCTACCCTGGCTCCCTGATATCCTGCATCCCGCAATGCTTCCAGGCCTGCTGCCCCAAGTCAGCCCATATCCATATTTTGGGCCTAACAGTTTGCCCCCAATTTTCTGCGAAAAGTGCAACCCTAATTATTTGAGCGGGAAATTGCAGTGTATCGTTGAGTGACTTCTCGCATACTCCATTTCAATTCACATTTCTCAAAAACCCCAACTACCTACTCCTATTTAATCTCACCCGCCCACCATTCTCTCTTTCATCATCATTTCGTCTCCTCAAACCCTTCAAATTTCCGCCTCCCCAAATCCCTTCTCGTTAACGTCCTTTCACAGTCTGTGCCGCCTCCTCCCGTCTTCTCAGGTACTTCTGCTTCTCTCTTCTCGTTTATCAAGGCTAAGACCCGTTTAACATCATCCTCCTCTACCACCATCGACCTCGAAAACGATGACTTTCCTTCACAGGGAGTCCTCAAAAGACCGCATTTCGGCGACTCCCACCTAACCCAAGAGAATATACCTAGGATCAAAGCTCTGCTTGGGTTGGGTGATGATGTGGTGATCCTCATCCCCAAACCTGGTCAGAAAGCAGACGCCTTCCGCGCTGGGTGGATCTGTTTGTACACTTATCCCTTCGCCCTTGGCCTTAGATTCCCTTTTCCCTTGATGATTCAGGAGTTCATTCGTTTGAACTCCCTACCCATGGCCCAAATCGCCCCTTATGCATGGAGAATCCTTTTGTCCACCGTTGCTCTGAACAACAGCCTGGGCGCTGAGATTGGATTATCAGATCTGGCCTATAGGTTTGAGTGTCGGTCACTGGGGCACGGCCAATATACTTTCAGGGCCGTGGAGAAGACTGAAAACTTCCTCCAGTCGGCTGCTAAAGGGAAGGACGACGGGTGGTATGAGGATTTTTTCTATGTCAAGCTTGATTCTCTCCCCATTCATGCTAATTACTTCTTCGAGCGCTGGATTTTTGCTAAGAGTAAGTATATTTTGCATATCCATTTTTGATTGTTCTTGTCACTTATTGTTCTTTCTCTTTGATCTGATGCAGAACTCACGAACCCCGAGAAATCCGAGGACGAGGATACTTCTGTTGCCAAGCTCTTTTCCATCCCTGAAGATCGCAGGCTGTTCCCCCTTTTGCTCTCTGGCTTAGCTGACTCTGCTACCGAAGAAACCATGTCTTCTGGTAAACACCCTTCAATCTCTTGGAATCTCTTGCCTCCATTGGTTCTTTATTCTGATCCCCTGCGTTCTTGTGCCCCTGCATGAAGTGCTAGACCGTCTGCCTCTGAGATCCTAATGCGCCATGCCAGAACAAGAACTGCTGATTCCTCTAACTCCCCTGCCTCCTCAAGAAGGAGATCCTCCTCCAGACCTGCTCCAAAGCCCAATAGCGCGTGCACCTGGGTCCCCTGTTCACACTGACGAACTGCTGCTACGCCTCCCTGCTGAGTTTGGGGACGCTGATCGTGCCAACTACTGGCCTGCACTGGAAAGGCTTCTGACCATGGCTTGCTCTAAGGCGTTTGACTCGACTGTCCCCCAAGAAATGACCGACCTGGCTGCGGAACACTGCTTCCTGGTGAGTCTCCTTCTACTGCTTCTTTTCTTCCTTTGCCCCTGTGCTTCCATGACTAACGTTTTTTTTATTGCAGTCTCTCCAATCTTCCCTCTATCTTCGTAAGATGCTGCAGAGGGCCAAGATTGAATGTCTGGCCTCTGTGGGGAAGAACAAGGAACTCACTACTACCTGCTCTAAGTTGAGGGAGCAGCTCCATGCGGCTTTAAAAGAGAAGGAGGCAGCTAAAGACCAGCTGGCGAGAACCCAGGAGGCTAATTGCGTTCTGACTGCCGGGCAGACAAAGGCAGAGGCCCGTGCTGAAGAGATGGCTGAGCTAGCCAAGAATGTGGGTGCCTATACTGCTTTTGAGGGGCGGATTGACTGCGTCCGTGCCTATACCAAGGGGAGGCACACGTCCTGGAACCTGGAGGAGGAGCTGGCAGAGTTTGCTCGTGCATTTCCCAATGGCATGGATCTGAGCGCCTGTTTCCTCCTGGTCCGAAGCCGCAACCGAGCCGAGTATACAGCCATGGATATTTCTGGAGCCATCTGTGGGACTGTCGAGGAGATCCTGGCTGGGGAGACTGGTGATGGCGCCACTGCAACTCCTGAGGTTGTTCAGGCACCTGCAACGGAGAAGCAAACAGAGCATGGGGAGTAGAGCAATGGTCAGGAAGCAGTTATCGAGAGGATTGACCTCTCTTAAATTTTATTTCAAATTATCTGGGGACTTGGCCCTGTGTGGCGCAAGTTTTGTAAAAAACTTTTTTTTCTTTCTTGTTTTGGTTCGTTTTGTGCCTGCCGGTGTGCAGGTTTTGAACTTTTGATGGCGCCTGCTAAAGGTAGCAGGTGCCCTATTTTAAAGTAGCTCTAGGCCCAGGTTTCCAGGCCCTACTTTTGTTATTCTTGCGTTTTTGCCATTGATTTTTTTAGTTTTGATTCCACATAGATATACCCAGGAAGCTGACCTGGCTCCAGGTGCACAGCTCTTGTTTCTGGCGACAGACTTTTGATAATATATTTTACCCATGACGTAAAATATCTTATCACTAGGGTTGGCTGATTAGAGCGTACCTCCATTGAATGTTCCTGACTAACAAGGAATGTTGCGTTCCTTGTGGTTCCAAACGTTTGAAATCGGTGCGTGCACTCTTTGATCGACGACATAGCTATGGGATTACTGAGTTAACGTTAAGGTATGGGTGGTCTTAGTATGCCGTACCTGCGCTACTACCTCGTATGCTCTCCATGTGGCTTGACTTAAGATAAGCGTCTTCGTAGCCTCACATGGCGGGGGACCCTTAAAGTGTTCCTCATCTGACATGTAACCAACATTAGTATCAAAGCCTTTCTTCGTAGAAGCATTTTAAGGTCCAAAGTAGCGCAAATTACCTGGTGCTATCTCATGGTGTTCCAGGGCAACACCTGGATCCAGGAAGCCACAGCCTGGACTACTTGGTTTAAAAACGACTCTACTTGACTAAAGAACAAAAAATTTGAAAAAAAGTAAAAGTTTTCTAAAACACACTGACGCCTAGAGCATATACTAACCCCCACCCTTTTTTTTTTTTTTTTTTTTTTTTTCTTCACGGACTTTTGAAAGGTCCTTTGTACACTAAAGTTTTGGCACTTTGTCAGACAAAGTACCGTTTCAAGTGACGGATGTTCCAGGGTTTATCCAGGATTTGACCATGCATGGTCATCAACCTGTATGCCCCATTTTTGATAACGCTTTCGACCTGATATGGCCCCTCCCATTTGTAGGCAAACTTGCCTACTTTGTGGTTCTTGGTATTTTCGAATACCCTTCTGAGTACGAGGTCCCCTACTTCAAGGGTCCTGATTTTGACATTCTTGTTATATGTCCTTGCTACCGACTGTTTATATGATGCCATACATATGTAGGCACTCTCTCGTAGCTCATCAACGGTATCCAGGCTCCTGGCCATTTCAACTTTGTTCTCGCTTCCGCCATCGCCATCCGACGGCCGTATCCGTGCGTGGGTACTAACTTCGAGGGTATCACGCCTCGCTCCGTATACAAGGCTAAATGGAGTTTGGCCTGCCGCCATTTTCGGTGTTGTTCGTCGACCCGAGTAGTACCAATGGTAGTTCATCCGCCCATTTTCCCCCAACTCTTCCAAAATTTTACGAGGTTCTCCACAATGATTTTGTTGCTAGACTCGGCTTGGCCGTTGGTTTGCGGATATCTGGGGCTGATTTTCTTAGTGTTATGTTCCATCGTGCACGAAAACCTTCGATGTTATCTCGATATGAATCGGGACCCGTTATCGCATATGATTTCGGATGGTTTCCCAAATATGCTTATGATGTTGCGCTTGATGAAAGAGATCACCTGCTGTTCTTTTACCTCTGTCATTGCCTCTGCTTCAATCCACTTTGAGAAGTAGTCGGTCATAACTAGCATATATACCCTATTTCCTGGAGCCCTGGGCAGCTTACCCACTATGTCCATGCCCCACATCATGAACGGCCATGGAGAGATAATCGGATGCATTGGTTCTGCTGGCTAGTGGATTGCTGGAGCTGCCTTTTGACATGACTCACAGCGTTTAGCGTGATTTACGGCGTCTGCGTGCATAGTGGGCCAGAAATACCCTTGTCTTAAGATTTTGTTTGACAGACTTCGTCCTTCAGTGTGGTTCCTGCATTCCCCCCTGTGCACATCTTTCAGTACTGTTTCAGCTTCCTCTTTGCCTAAGCACCTGAGGCATGGTCCTGCCAATGATTTCCTGAAGAGAATATTGTCAATCATGATATATCTAGAAGCTTTTATTCTGAAACTTTGTGCTTCCTTTTTGTCTTCAGGGAGTGTCCCATCCCTTAGCCAATTTAGGTATGGAGCCCTCCAATCTGCATCCTACTATCCTACTGTGGAAACCAGGGTCCTGGCTCCCTGTGCATACTGCACATGTACATCCTCTTTTACCGGTCTCTGATCTGGCTTCCTCTGGATGGCTGGGGTCAACACATGGGTAATCGGTATGTTCGATAACTCTGTGGGTTGGAAGGTGGATCCTAACGTGGCCAGGGCGTCTGCCTTCACGTTCTGCTCCAGCGGCACCTGAGTTATCTTGAACGTTCTAAACTTTAACTTTTGCTCTGTGGCTATCTTCAAGTAGGCTATCATCTTTGAATCACGTGCTACGTATTCATTGTTTACGTGATTCACCACAAGTAAGGAGTCACTGTATACCCTCAGGTTCCTCACCTTGAGCCCTGACGCCATATGCATCCCACGTACAAGGGCTTCGTACTCGGCTTCGTTGTTGATTGCCTTGAACTCACATCTAATAGCCTGTACTATCATATCTCCTTTAGGAGATCGAAGGACTAAACCTACACCAGCCCCTCTTGCATTTGAGGCTCCATCAATGTATAAGGTCCATATTTTACTATCCCGATTCCCTGTCATTGCCAGCATTCCTTCTTCTGCCTCCCCATGGGTGGCAGGGCAGAAGTCAGAGACGAAATCTGCTAGGGCTTGGGATTTTATCGCCGTTCTGGGTTCAAATTGCAAGTCATAGCCACTAAGATGTCTTGACCACTTAGTCATTCTCGCCAAAGTTCAGGCTTCCTCATAATAGTCTTTAGTGGGTAATTGGTTATGACATGGATGGTGTGAGATTCAAAGTACGGCCGCAGTTTATAAGAAGCAGTAACCAAAGCCAATGCTAGTTTTTCGAAAGAAGTGTACCTGGTCTCTGCAGGAAGCAGAGACTTGCTAATGTAATATATGGGATGCTGCACTCCCTCCTGTTCTTTGACTAAGACCGCGCTTACAGCTGCTTCCGTGACTGAAAGGTACAAGAATAGTGGTTCCCCTTCCTCTGGCTTTGCGAGCAACGGTGGTGTGCTTAAGTAGCTTTTGAGTTCTTCGAACGCTTTTTCATATTCTTCAGTCCATTCGAATTTCTGACTCTTCCTCAATATATCATAGAACAGCTTGCACCTTTCCGAGGCCCTTGATATGAACTTGTTTAGGGCCGCCACCTTCCCTGCTAACCTTTCCACGTCCTTTGGCTTCTGGGGTGATTCCAGCTGGAGTATTGCTCTTATCTGTTCTTTGCTTGCCTCAATTCCCCTTTGGGTCACCATATACCCTAGGAATTTTCCTGAAGACACCCCAAACGAGCACTTGGACGGATTAAGTTTCATTTTAAACTCCCTTAACGTTTGGAAGGTGTCCGTCAAGTGCTCCATGTGCATTTCTGCTTTTTTGGACTTCACCACCATGTCGTCTATGTATACTTCCATGGTCTTTCCTATTTGCTGCTTCAACATTTTATTTACCAACCGTTGGTAAGTGGACCCGGCGTTCTTCAGGCCAAAGGGCATGACCTTGTAACAATATATGCCTCTTTCTGACATGAATGTTGTTTTCTCTTGATCTTGCGGACGCATCTTGATCTGATTATAACCGCTCCAGATCGAGGAAAGTGAGCACTTAGTGTCCCGCAGTAGCGTCCACCATTGGATCGATATGTGGCAGTGGGAAGGGATCCTTAGGACAAGCTTTATTTAGATCTGTGAAGTCTACACACACCCTCCATTTGCCGTTCTTCTTGGGCACCACTACTACATTAGAGAGCCACTCAGGGTAGCTAACTTCCCTAATTTTATCTGCTACCAGGAGGTTGTCTACTTCCTTGTTAACGACCTCATTTCTTTCTACCGCAAATTTTCTTCTCTTCTGCTGTACCGGGGTGCAGCTTGGGTTCACGCTTAATTTATGCGAAATAACGGATGGGTCTATGCCTACTATATCATTGTGGTACCAAGCGAAGCAGTCCATGTTGTTCTTAAGAAATTGAATCACCGTCATTCTTGTGACTCTTCACTGCAAGTTGCCCCAATCAATACTGTCCTATTCGGGTGTGCCTCGTCCAGGTGTATCTGGTCCAGTTCCTCTGAGGGAGGCTCCTTATATTCTGTCGAGGTACCCCGGTCCTGTAATTGCTATGAAGGGAGCTTGGTTGTAGCCTTGAGGGCTTGAGCGTAGCAGTTTCTGGATTCCTCTCGATCTCCTTTTACTGTGACCGTGCCCCATGGTGTTGGGAACTTGAGACATTGGTGATATGTTGAGGGCACCGCCTTCATCTGATGCAGCCATGGTCTTCCTAGTATCACGTTGTAGGTGGTTGGACCCTCAATGACTAGGTATCTCACTAGTTTATTAACTCCTTCAATATATGTTGGGATGGTTACCTCACCCACCGAATGCGCGGTTTCACCACTGAATCCTACCAGGGGCACAGATTTCTTTATCAGGTTCTCTTTATCGAAACCCATAGTTTTGAGGGTTTCGAGCATGATAAGATTCACAGAGCTCCCTGTATCCACTAATGCTTTTCGCACGGTGCAATTGCCAACGGATAACGTTATAGTTAGGGCATCGTCATGTTGCTCTGCACCGCTTTCTATGTCAGTCTCATCGAAAGTTACCAGGGGTAAATTACTCTGGCTTACCCTATACGAAGTTTCTGGATGATCCCCTTTACTTCGGGTAGCTTTCCTCTTAGCGGCGCAATATGTCAAACCTGATAGTTCGGATCCGCCTGTTATCACGTTAATAATTTTCGTGCATATGGGTGGAGCAGAAGGGAGCACCTGATTCGCTGCTTCCCTCCCCGTCCCGCTTGCCCCCACGTGATAGCGGTGATCCAAGTTTCCTTTGCGTACTGAAACTTTACTTCCTTTCGCAACTGTAGAGTCTTATCCCGTGACCTATGTCCTAGTGCCATTCGCATCTCTTGCTGCTGTCTCTGTCGTCATTGGGTCGGTCCTGAGTGGGAAGCTTCGGCCACCTCACCTGATCACCCAGGCTTCTAAGTGCTTTCAGCAGTCCTTCCATTCCCGTGTTGAATCCGTACTCAGATAGTTTAGGGGGATGCGGAGAGTCGTCAATTTGCTGAGTTTTTTTTCTGTTATTCTGCTGATGTTGGGTCTGCTGTATGGCTTAGCTCGTTCGTTTTTCTTTTCTACTGCAAATTTCCTGCTTGTCTTGTCGAAGTTTGTTACTCCCTTTCAAGCCTGTATGTCTTCTTCTAACCTTAATGCCGCTGTAGCTCTCTGCTGGACTTCATCGAATCTCTCAGAAGGGTACATCGTTAATTCTTTGTAGAGGCTGGATTCCTTATCTAGGCCCTGCCTGAAGGCGTTGATGGCAGTGTACACATCGCAGCCACGTATTGAGACTTTATCTGCATTGAACCTGGTGACATAATCTTTGATTGATTCACCTATTTCCTGGACGATCCTGTACAGGTCGCTTGGGTATTCTCCGGCTGCTGGAGAACTGTTGGTTAAATGCGTTGACTAGATCAGCGAATGAACCTATGACCCCGTTAGGCAAGCCAACGAACCATTGTAATGCTGCTCCGGTTAGGGTTGAACCGAATCCTTTACACATACATGCCTCCTTTGAGGCTCCCGTGGCGGTAGTAACCATCATCTTCTGCTTGAATTGACTGATGTGATCACAGGGGTCTGCGGTTCCGTCGAAGAGGGTCATTGTTGGGACGCTAAATCCTTTTGGTAAGGCCACTGTAGCTATATCGTCAGTAAACGGTGAGTCAGCGTAGCTTTCTGGTGTAGCCATCTCCATAGGTAGAGGCATTCCTGGGACCCTTCAGAGGAGGCTCCGTAGTTCCTGGTACTGTTGTTCTATGTGTGTCTCTCTCCTGGTGGGTCGCAGATGCTCCTGTGACTGACGTTCTGCTCCTCGTACGAAGTTTTGCTATTCCAGGACTTCTGTTTGGCGCGCCTGCGATGTTGCTGCCGCCGGAGTGCCTTCCCAGGTATATTCAACTTGATTCGTAACTGGCATCCTGGTTATTAGGACCGCAGTTGTAGCCTTGCTTCTCTGTTGTCCCACCGCGCTTGATGTGGGTGTAGGCTCTTGGCGTGCTGGTTCCTCGTCTGGTGTTAATGCCCCCAGTCCTGTTGGGACCAGACCTCCTCTTGGCTGTGGTGTTCCATCCATGTCCAGCCTGAGTGCTACTTCGCGTGGTAATACCCGTGTCTGCCTTCGATCCCCACTTTCTCCTGGCGGCCTTCCAGATCTGTCTTCCTGCACCCAAGGAGCCGAACTAGCGGCCTGGCTCCTTAACTCGTTGATCTACGCTCGGAGGAGATTGTTGTCCTCTTCCATCTGGGATCTCATGCTTCTATTTTCGCTCTGCATAGTCCTGATGGTCCTAGCTAATGTGTCCAACCCGTTTATCATGATGCTGGTGGGACTCGGAGGAGCCTGAATCTGTTGCCTGGGTTGTGCTCCTCTTTCAGACTGCATGACTCCCTGCTGTCCCTGGACGACTCCTGGATCTCTAGTCTGAGCCCTTCCCGAAGATGGGCTTGCTGCTGCATGGGAACTCTGACTTTGCTTGGCTGCTGGTATCTGAGCAGCAGCGGTGGTCCGAACCGAAGTTGTACGTGCTGCCGCTGCTGCCGAGGGAGATGGTACCTGTGTTGCTGCTTAGGGGGGCGGTACCTGTGTTGCTGGTACACCGCCAACGCTGCCTGAGGTGGTTTCCTTGTGTCCGGACATGTTTTGACTGTTGAGTAGACTGACTAACAAAGACGACCACTATGCCCCACGGTGGGTGCCAAATTGTTTTGGTAAATTTCTACCAATTTAGGGTTAAAACGGTCTTAGCGTTAGGTCTATGTTACGATTTGAATGATTGTTATATATTATCCTGTATGAGCGATGTAAACAAAGAACACAAGCAATTTTTGGTGACGCGGAAAACCCAATGTGGGAAACAACCGCGGGGGGAGACGGAATCCCACCAATATTTTCACTATAATTCGAGAGGAAGTACAGTTTGTTCGTTTGCTGTGAGTGCTAGGGTTGATTCTTGTATTTATCGATGATCTTTCTTATTTGCATTGAGGCTCTTTATATAGGGGAGATAGATGAGATAGGGTTCCTTGCTTTTCCTCCAAGTTATTCCTAATTTGACACCGGGTAGGACTTTCCTTCTTTGGATTTGGCAACAGATTGTACTCTCACAAGCTTCTTCCGCGCAGATCAAAGCCCACATCCTATGTTGCCCGCTGATGCTGCTACGACATGGGTACTAGATACCGGTTGTGGTTCTCACCTTTGTTATCATTTACAGGGTTTAAGAGACGTGAAGAGGCTTAGCAAAGGAGATGTGGATCTACGCCTTGGAAATGGAGCTCGAGTAGCGGCCGAATCCAAAGGAACTTATGTATTAGCTTTGCCTAATGGATTTGAGTTGTATTTACATAATTGTTTTTATGTGCCTACACTCTCTAAAAACATTATTTCTATCGCTATGTTAGACATGGACGGTTTTTGTTTTATCATTAAGAACAATCGTTGTACTATTTCTAGGAACGACTTGGTTATAGGCCAAGCTTCTTCCATTAATGGCATTTACATTTTAGAAACCTCGAATCCGACTAATGATATCTATAACATTCAATCAAAGAAACTCAAATCAAGTGACCCAAATGAATCGTTCATTTGGCATTGTCGATTAGGTCACATAAACGAGAATCGCATCAAAAGATTAATTTCGATTAATGTGATTACACCATTTGATTTTCAATCATATGGAACATGCGAATATTGCCTTTTTGGCAAAATGACTCGAAATCCTTTTAGTGGTAAAGGGACGCGAGCAAGTGAACTATTGGGACTCATACATATCGATGTGCATGGACCAATGAGTATCACCGCTCGTGGAAATTATGACTACTTGATAACCTTCACCGATGACTTGAGTAGATATGGGTATATCTACTTGATGAAGCATAAAAGTGAAGCGTTTGAGAAATTCAAGGAATTTCAAAATGAAGTAGAGAACCAATTTAACAAAAGAATTAAGGCACTACGATCCGATCGTGGTGGAGAATATCTTAGCCTTGAATTCGATTCACACTTGAAAGGTTGTGGTATTATATCATAACTTACTCCACCCGAAACACCACAACTCAATGGTGTTGCCGAAAGGAGAAATCGAACCCTACTTGATATGGTTCGATCCATGATGAGTCAAACCGAGTTACCAAACTCGTTTTGGGGATTTGCAATTCAAACCGCAATAAAATCTTTGAACGTAAGTCCAACCAAAGCAACTAAAAAGACTCCATATGAGATATGGAGAGGAAAGGTTCCAGTTCTATCCCATATGAAAATTTGGGGTTGTGATGCTTATGTCAAAATTAAAAATGACAATATGTTGGCACCACGATCCGAAAAATGCATTTTTGTAGCTTATCTCATGGACTCACGAGGCTATTACTTCTATAATCCTCAAGAAAACAAAGTGTTTGTGTCTCGAGATGCTGTCTTCCTAGAAAGTGATTTTATTTCTAGGGGACAGAGTGGGAGAAATTTTGAACTTGATGAAGTTCAAGAGCCACAAACCGAGGTAGAGACGCAAGAAGATGTTCCTTCGTCGTCTAGCGCGGTTGTCCCTCCTCCTCTTAGAAGAACGGGCCGAGTTATTCGCCATCCCGATCGATATGTGGGACTTATCGATGAAGATGGAACACTCGATGTGTTGCTTTTGGAAAGTGACGAGCCCGCCACCTACAAGGCCGCAATCTCTAGTCCCAATTCCTCCTTATGGCTTGAAGTCATGAAGTCCGAAATGGATTCTATGCATGAAAACCAAGTTTGGAACTTGGTACATTTGCCTAAAGGGGCAAGACCTCTTCAATGCAAATGGATTTTCAAAGTCAAGAATGGCATAGAAGGACATGATGATGTCTACAAAGCTAGGCTAGTGGCAAAAGGATTTACCCAAGTCCAAGGTCTCCATTATGATGAGACCTTCGCCCCCGTAGCCATGCTAAGATCCATACGGATTTTGTTAGCGATTGCCGCATTTCATGATTATGAAATATGGCAAATGGATGTCAAAATCGCTTTTCTAAATGGGCATTTAGAAGAGGAGGTGTACATGATACAACCCGAAGGTTTTGTTGATTCTAAAAATCCTAACAAAGTGTGCAAGCTTAAGAGATCCATTTATGGTCTTAAGCAAGCATCTAGAAGTTGGAATCATCGATTTGATCATGTGATAAAAGAGAATGGTTTCACTCGAAGTGTTGAGGAACCATGTTTATACATGAAATTAAGTGGGAGCAATGTTGTGTTCCTAATCTTGTATGTCGATGACATACTACTCATTGGAAATGATATTCCAATGTTGTCTTCTGTTAAGAAGTGGTTAGGTAACCACTTCCAAATGAAGGATTTAGGAGAAGCACAACGCATATTAGGTATCCGGATCCATAGAGATAGATCTAAGAGGATATTAGCACTAAGTCAAGAGTCTTATGTTGATAAGATTCTTCGACGGTTCAGCATGGACAAATAAAAAAGGAGTTTGGTACCTATGGTAACTGGGACTATATTGAGCAAGTCTCAATCTCCCTCCGAACCCCATGATGTTGAACGCATGAAGTTGATCCCTTATGCTTCCGCTGTTGGATCAATCATGTACGCCATGATATGCACACCACCTGATGTCTCGTATGCCTTGAGCATGATGAGTAGATATCAAGGAAATCCAGGTGAGAGTCACTGGATAGCCGTCAAGAACATCCTTAAGTACTTGAGAAGAACTAAGGGTTCTATCTTAGTGTTTGGAGGAGACACCGAGATCTGTGTTAATGGTTACACGGATTCAAGTTTCCAAACGAATATAGATGACATAAAATCACAAGCTGGTTTCGTTTTCATGCTCAATGGTGGTGCCGTTAGCTGGAGAAGCTTCAAGGAAGCTGTAACTCCGGATTCAACAACGGAGGCTGAGTACATTGCAGCATCAGAAGCTGCCAAGGAAGCTGTGTGGATCAGGCAATTCAAGGAAGGTCTAAGAGTAGTACCTACCGCCAATGATTCCATCACTCTCTATTGTGATAATAGTGGGACGATATTCCAAGCTAAAGAGCCTAAGTCTAGTAATAGATCTAGACATGGACTTAGAAAATATCATGTAATTAGAGATTTCATTGAAAGAAAGGAAATTGCGATTTGTAAGGTTGGGACGGATGACAACATAGCCGATCCGCTCACCAAGCCATTATCGCAGGCCAAGCATGATGGACATGTTGCGTCCATGGGACTTAAACGTGTACCAAGTTTTTGTTAGATTTTGAAATGAAATAAAAGTGTTTTTTTTTGTTCATGTTCATAATCACATTTGTCTTTTATCCTTTCTTTATACATTGTAACATCCAAACGGGTTGTGGAGACAATTGAACCCCGTTAAAGTGAACGCGGATTAGCATTGTATTCGCCCATAGTTACTTACATGAGGTGACGTCTCGAAGTGACTAGAATGTGATGCGATTGATGACAAGTTCAAGTGCCATGGAGTCATATGAGAATGACTAGTCAATCACATAGGCAGACTGTTAGGAACACTTAGTCGGGCCTTATGACCGCTTATAGAGTTCTGGCAAATTTATATAGTCTGGTCGTGGCGAGAGCTACTATAGTATTCTAATAAGTCGATTCTTTTGACTAAAGACTATTCGCCTAAGATGGCACAGTTTCAGATTAACTTTGATTTGTGTTACTACGACCTTCGTAAATGGGGTCAAATGGGCATATTTTGGGTTATGATGGTCAAGGCTAGTCGAAGGGAATGAGTGCGATAGGAATTGTCCACCCCTAGTCAGGGTTATAACAATATCTCAGGGCCACTCGAGGAGTAATGAACTGGAAATGCGTGGCCACGCTCAACAGATATCTATGGTAGATAATTCTGGTCAATCAGTTATTCTCCAGATCGAGGAAACCACTCTCGATATGATCATTTGCAAGTACGACCTGAAAGACACCTTGCATTGAGTGGGGGATAGTAATAGGACAAGAGAATAGGTGACGCACACTTGTCGAGGACAAGTGGGAGATTGTTGGAATATGTGTCCTCCGACAATAATGCGATCACAACTGTCGATCATGATGATCACATGTTTAAGTCTCATTTTAAAGGATACAATTGGGAAGTAATATTTTACTGTCAACTGGTCCACACATATCGGTAATGATTGGCTGACTAGAGTTTGACATTACTGTCGTGCGACGGTGGTGACCAGTTGATCCCCTTAGGTCATACCTAAAGGGTAACACTCTTAATTGATTATTTAATTGATCGTATGACGATACGGGTTAATTAAATTGCTTAAAATTGACGGACGATTTTGGAAGTAATATTTACGTATCTCATTATAATTTGATTAAATAAGATACGGTCTAAGTGATCGAATTGTTTTATTGCTTAGACGAAATTATTGTTTAAGGAAACAATTACAATTGAATGAATAATTTATTATAAATACAAGATGTTGTGATTTATAATTGGTAAAATATTTTGGTACAAGTAATTATGAATTACTAAGTCGATTTTGTATATGACGTATTTTATTAATGCGTTGATTTTTAATATGTTAAAAATACATAACAATTTTACATGACATGTGACATGTGACAAATTGACAAAGATAAAATGGAATCCATTTTATCTCAATATAACCGAAATAATGGGGTGTTTTAGGAAATTATTATGTTAATTATATTAGTGGTAAACATAATCATATTTGCCTAAAACTAGCCATGCAAGCCTACTTGTTCTTGTGAAGACAACCTTACTCATGCATTGGCCCTTTGACCCCCTCCCTCTACCCGGTTTTGAGAAGGAGAAAACCATGGGGTTTTCCTCTAATTTTTACCTTATACACTAGATGAAATGTTAGTGTATTCATTCATTCATTCAACAATCAAAAATAGAGTTTTTAGAGAGATAAAAACTTCTTCTTCCTTTTCCTTCTCTTAGCCGAAATTAAGAGAACCAAATAAATATTTTTGGGTCATTTTATTTAAATTAATATTGTTCTAGTAATAATAATATTAATTTTTGTTAAGAGATTACCTTGGGTATTAATCCTTGGGAGAGATTCTACACTTGAATCCTTGTTCTTCCATTTTAGGAGTGCTCAAGAACAAGTAAGAAGGAGATATTACTTGTGCCCAATAATCCGAAATATCAATGTAA
The DNA here is from genome assembly GCF_048544455.1 of Silene latifolia. NCBI lineage: Eukaryota > Viridiplantae > Streptophyta > Magnoliopsida > Caryophyllales > Caryophyllaceae > Silene > Silene latifolia. Next base: position 454,104,595 of record NC_133538.1, read on the forward strand.
GGGTTGACGATTTCTTCCTTATTTTCATTATTGTTTGCATGCATAAGATCAATGTTTAATTTTATGACTAAATTAAATCATAACATATATAAATATGTCAAGTAATGAGATATATATTTCTGACATATACAACCTATAAAAGAAAAATAAAAACAAAAATAAAAAGGAGACAAAATAAAAGAGTGAGATGGGATATACAAAATACGAACTTCCTCAAACCAGCCAGAAAACTGGGGAAGTGAGTAGACCAGTTGCTACTCGTCAGGCTCGTCGTCACGCACGTCCTCCACCATCACCGTGTAGTCTGGATCCTCCTCCTGCTCTCTCCTCCTCCTCTGCTCAGCTCGAGCTCTCTCCGCTGCCGCCACCGGGTCCTCGTCCTCCTCCTCCTCACTAACAGACTCCGGATACCCCTCAGCTGGGAACCGATAGAAGGAAGGGTATGGCCAACCCTCTGGGATCGCACGGTGTCGCCTCATGTGATACTCGTATAGAGGGAACAAAGTCAAAGCTATGTCCCGCTCCATACGAGCCTGTATCTCTGTAATCTCAATCAACAAACCGTAACGGCGCCCTTGGTCCATTACCGAGGACGCCTCAAAGGGTGGAGGAAGTACAAAATTAGCCGGTAGGACCGGCTGTGTCTAGTCAGCAAGCGCGGGAGTAGGAGTAGGAGTAGGGATCGGGGTAGGTGTGGCCGTGGAAGTCTGGCCACCCGTGGAAGGTGCGGATCCCTCTCCGGTCTCAAGTCTACGCCGTTTCTTAGCGGCGGGTAAGGTAGTAGGTGGGCGGATCGGTAGGTGGTACTCGGGTACAGGTGGTGGTCGGGCGCCCCGTGCAACAGTAGGCGAAGGGGCTAGACAGGGGAGAGTGGTGCAAGATAGGTCCACGGACAAGGAACCGTCTATTTTCCAAGTCCGGTAGTCAGAAGTCAGCCAGGTCTGAGAGTGCATAGTCTCTAGGCTCAGGTACCTATCTCCCTCGATGTACGGTAGGTCACGAGGCAAGGCCTGGAGGAGAGAGAGGGCAAGAATGGTGGCTATGACACCGCTAACGATAGTGCCCGTGATCTTCTCTCCCTGAGCCTGGAAGTACTGGGCGGTCAAGTAGGCGATGTTGAGGGTAAAGGGACCCTCGCAGTCGATGTTCAGGTAACCGCCTAAGATGGAGAGCTCGTTTTTGTTGATGTTGTTTGGCTCCTTCCGACAAAAATAGTGCTCCCCATCAGTCTAAGAAAGTAACGGGCAAGGCGAAGGTGGACCTGAGCGAGCTTTCGCTCAGGAATGGTGGTCTGGGCCAAGGTCCGCCAAAGCTGAGGAATGACCTTCCTAGGGGCAACAGTGGCGCCCGTAAAGGAAAGTCCGAGTCTAGTACCAAAATCCTCCAATGTCATCGAAAAAGTCTGGTTGAACAACCGGAAAGTCACAGAAAGGCTAGTGGGGGCAGCGTCGTGTGCCCCGGAGGAAAAGGTGAAGGAGCTGAAGAACTCAAGACTCAGCTCCCGAAAGGTATGGCCACTCATAGTGATGAGTCCGGCCATCCCCGTGCCCCGTAGAAGCTCACAGACTGGCTCATAGAAACCAAGCCTCTCAAGTGACGTACGGCAAAGAAAACGCGTAGGAAGAAACTCGCAGTCAACTAAGTTATAAAATCTAGTACGATGTACACCATTAACAAAAATTACCTGCGGGAACTCAGGGTGGGAGTCGAGGGTGTCGTCCACTCGAATCGTAACACGGCCAGCAGCAGGTGTAGCACGACCACGATCGCAGCCTCTAGAACCTGAAGTAGAAGACCGTCCACTGACGGTACGAGGAACTAGAGCCGGTCTGAAAACAACTGCGACTGCAGGTAAAAGTGAAGCTGCAGCAGTGGACGCAGCAGAGACCGCCACTGAGGAAAAAAGGCTAGCAGCAGTGCTAGCAACTGTGGCTGAAACGGAGCTAGCAGCAGTGCTAGCAGGTGTAAAAATGGTACCAGTAGCATAAACTAAGAACACAGGGGTACTGGTAGGAGCGGAGACGGTAGTAGCAGCAGGGACTACCGTCTCAGACAGAGACAAGGACGGACTGGCAGCAGAGCTCGTAGAAGGCATGGAGCTAGAATCCATCCTAGTCAAATAGGCTAGGGGAAACTGATAAGAAAACAGCGTGAAAACAGCAGAGAATTTTCCCTAAACAGTCGAAGTTTTCGACTAGCAGCCCTAATTCCCAAATTTTTCCTCAATAAGTCGAATGAAGCAGGTAAACAGCGATAGGGGAAGGGTAGCAGAAGACGAATGCAGCACATTAAGCAACAATTGAAGCAATAAAGCATATGGCAGCAGGAAAAATCCAATTCACAGTCGAGAATTTCGACTGAAATTAACCCTAATCGCAAATTTCCCATAAAATTCGAATTAAGCATGTAAAAATAAATGAGGTGAGGGAATTAATCATCAAGTAGGGTAAATTAAGCATAAGAACACAATGATAGTCGGGGGAAAAAAAAAAATTCGACCCAGGATGAAAACCGAACCCTAATTCCTAATTTACTTCATAAAAACAAAATTAATGAAATTAAAATGCAAAGAAGTATTGGAATTATTTACTTGATGATAAGGAACCTAAAAATAGCAATTAATCGACAATCAACAAGCAAATTGGGCGATTTTTTATCGAAAAACCGCGAAACCCTAAAACCTCTAATTGACCGTGTAAAACAACGAGAATCAAAGGGGAAATAGAGGGCAAATGACGATTAATTAACAAGGAACAAAATGTAGGTGGTGGATTTGGTAAATGGGTAAGAAAATGGAGGACTTTGGGGGTTGTTTGATCCAAATAAGGAGAAGGGACGAAATAATGAAAAGGGAAAAGAAGTAATAAGAAAAAAGAAGGAAGTTAAAGAGACTCCCTGCGTATCCTTTGCAAAATCACTCGATCGAGTGATTTAAAACAACTCGATCGAGAGCTTCTTGTATTCATCTACTCGATCAAGTAAAAAGTTACTCGATCGAGTACTCCTCTTTTCATCTTTTGTCGATCGAGCAGTATGGAATCATTCGATCGAACAAAATTCACTCGATCGAGTACAAAAATTAAAGTACTCGATCGAGCTCTTTTCCTCATGTAAGCCTTTGAATTTGTGTATAACTCCCCAAACCTGCATAAAAACACTCGCAAAAATATCCCAAAATACCAAATATGAAAAGTAACAGTCTATAGTCTTCTATTTTTTTGGTGAAATGTAAACTCTTATATTGATATAACGTTGCATTACAACACCAATTTGCTTAGCTTACCAGCTAAACTGATTCAACATCTCATTACAATTCCTGTAAACAAGACCTACTCTTAAACAAGACCTATACTTTCACACCACCTCAGAGATCCCCTATGCTTGATAGTACATTCTTTTTCTTACTCTAACACTCAGCAGCTGCTTCATCTGCTTCACCAGAACCTCTGGATGACTAACAACCGAATCAAACTTGCATCTATTCCTGGCCATCCACACAAGATAAATAAGAGCTGCCACACCAGCCCAGATGACCTGCTTTTTCATCAAACACCTAGATGGCAGTCCCCTGCACCACTCCATATAATTCTGCTTAGGGATATAGCACTGCAACCAGTTATTCACCAAGTCTAAATAAACCTGACTGAAAGGATATTCAAAGAATAGATGGTTCTGAGTTTCAACATCCATCCCACATAAGTAACACACAGTATCTCCATTGCCACCCAAATGCACCAGTCTATCTTTAGTATAAAGTCTCCCCTGAACAGCTAACCAGACAATAAATGAATGCTTAGGCACATTCATTCTATTCCAAGCTAAATTATGCCACCAAACAGTATCATGAGTACCCATCAACCACTTATAACCTTCAGCAGTCGTGTAGATCCCATTATTCGTGCACCACTTACTGTTCTGGTAACCCAGTTTCAGTTTATCTTTCACTTTGCATATTTGACGCCAGGTCCAACTAGTATTCAAGGTAGGAGAGTAAGAGAACCAATCTTGTTGTTTAATATATACTTGGTTAACCCATTTAATACATAGGTGATCTGCCTTACTAGCCACCCACCAGGTATATTTGACAACCATAGCAATATTCCAAACAATGCTATTAATAACACCCAGGCCTGCCATCTTCATATCCTGACAGATGCGTTCCTAGGAAATAGGAGGACTCTTGTGATAACTTTCAGTTCCTTCCCACAAAAAATTTCTACAAATATTTATGATCTTAGTAATAATCATTTTGGGGATAATTAAAATCCTAGCCCAATAGGAATGCAGCTGAGTCAATACAGATTTCACCAAAACTAACCACCCAGCATAACTCAACTTTCTCATACCCCATCCTCTAATTTTGCTTACCATCCTCTCAGTCAACTTCGAGCAGTCACCCAGTGATATTCTTTTATAAGAAATAGGTATTCCTAGGTACCTGAAAGGGAAAACACCAATGTGAAACTCAGACAGTTGCAGAATGCTATGCAGCTCTTGAGGAGGTATCCCATTACAAAAAATCTCAGATTTATCCTTGTTGATATCAAGCCTTGATGCTGCTGAGAAAGTCAGGAAGGCCCTAATAATAACAGTCACAGAGTCAGCATCCCCTCTACAAAACAAGAGCAAGTCATCAACAAAGCATAGATGACATAGCTTCAAAGATCTACACATTAGATGATACTTAAATTCACTTCTCTGCACCACTACATCCAGAATTCTGGAAAAATATTCCATACAAATGGTGAACAAGAGAGGTGACATTGGATCTCCTTGTCTTATACCCTTTTTACCCTCAAAAAATCCAAAGCTACTGCCATTAAGAGACAAAGTAAACATTGGAAAGGAAATGCATTCCACAATAAGAGCAACCAAGGTGGCAGGAAAATCCAAAGCCCTAAGCATATGTTCTATGAATGGCCATTCAATAGAATCATATGCTTTTCTTAAATCAACTTTCATAATACATCTAGGGGAACACACCCTTCTTTTGTACAACCTTACAAGATCCTGACAAATGAGGATGATGTCCACAATATCCTTACCCTTGATAAATGCACTCTGATTAGGGCTAATAATATCAGGCAACACAACAACTACTCTCTTATATATGAGCTTGGTAATGCATTTGTAAATGACATTACTGTTGGAATATGTGTCCTCCGACAATAATGCGATCACGACTGTTGATCATGATGATCACATGTTTAAGTCTCATTAAAATGAATACAATTGGGAAGTAATTTTGTTATTCAATCATGGTCAACATATATCGGTAATGATTGGTGACTAGAGTTTGACATTATCGCGTGTGACGGTGGTGATCGATTGACCTCCTAGGTCATACCTAAAGGGCAACACTCTTAATTGATTATTTAATTAATCGTATAATGTTACGAGTTAATTAAATTACTTGAAAATTGACGGACGATTTTGGAAGTAAAATTTACGTATCATATTGAAATGTGATTAAATAAGATACGGTCTGAGTAATTGAATTGTATCATTACTCGGATGAAATAATTGTTTAATGTAACAATTAAATTGAATGAATTATTATAAATACAATCAGTTGTGATTTATAAATTGGTAAAATTTTTGGCATAAGTAATTATGAAATTACTAAGTCAATTTTTGTATGTGACGTATTTTTATTAATACGTTGATTTTTGATATGATAAAAATTACATAACAAATATATGTGACATGTGACATGTAACATATAGACAATTGACAAAAATAATATGGACTCTATATTATCCATTGTGCCGAAATAAAAGGTTAGTGGAAGCTAATATTGTGTTTGTTTAATTATTATAAGAACACAATGATTACCTACATTCCTAGCCATGCAACCCTAATATTCTTGTGAAGACAAAGGTGTTCATGCATTGGCTCCCCAAAAACCCCTCCTCTTACCCGGTTTTGAGAAGGCAAAAGCCATCATGGCTTTTGTTTTATTTTTACCTAATAATATACAAAATGTTGTATATCATTATTCATGCTATTCTATCATCAAATATAGAGATTTCTAGTGAGATAAAATCCTCTCTTCTTCTCTCTTAAAAACCGAAACAAATAAGTGTTTTATAAAAGTTTTGGTTCAATTTTCTACCTTTGATTAATATTATAACTAGTATTTGTAATATTAATTATATTAAGAGGAGCCTTGGGTATAATACATAGGGAGAGATCTTACACTTAGATCTTTATTCTTCCATTGGAAAAGCTCAAGAACAAGAAGAGAAAGGTGATCTCTCTTGTGCCCTAATAGCCGAAATTTACAATGTAAGGACATGATTTCTCCTCTATTTATATTATTGTTTGCATGCATAAGATCCGTTTTAATTTTATGACAAATTAGTTTTGACATATTTGAGTATGTTAACATGTATATGAATCTACATTTCCTTCAATCGGTATCATGAGCCACGGTTGTTTGCATGCAAATTGGTTAAAAGTTTTTCCGAGTTATATGAATAACAAAATAAAACTTGTAAAATTTGTGTTATTATGATATATCACGAAATTATTACATGCATGTTAATATTTCTGGTCCTAAAGTGTTTTAGGATATTTTGGTTAATTTTTCGGATTTTTATTGTTCATAATTTACAATAATGGCATTTAAATGTGATTTTATGAGTAAAAATGTCATTTTTGGTCTAAAAATAGCTATACTTCGAATTTTCACTTGGTTTTTGGATATGTTGTTACATATATTATTTTGAGATAACCTGTAAATTTTCATAATTTTTGGACTTGTTATGCTCGAAAAATGAATTTTTCATCATTAAATTCGGATTTAAGAGAAAAATAGGTTAATATGAGTTAAATTTCGAATCTGGTCATAGAAAATTTATATGTTGTCACATGCAATTTTACAAGATGTGTGTAAAATAATTGGCTATAAAGAAGTCTTTTAGCATGATTTATGAATTTTTGAAGAAAAATGGCATAAATAGTGACATTATTAGTGAAAATTAATAAAATATAATCTATGACTTAGGAAAAACGTCTAATGTTGCATTTTATTATATTTTTTTCAGATCTAAAATTGAAAGGTTAATGAAAATAATTTTTCCATGTTTTTATGATTATTTTATTAAATATCGATAAACCGCAACATTGTTTTTCCGGAAAATTTTGAAATTTTTAACCTAAGATTTTGAACATTATGAGTGTCATGGAATTTTTCCAGAACGTTCATGAATTTAAATTTCAAATTTTGAATTTATTTGAAATTTTTCGATTTATTTGAAGTTTAATGGCTTATTTTTGAAATTTTTTGGTCCATTTATGAACAATTTTGTAAATAAAGGTTAATTATGGTCAAATTATTAGTGAAGACTATATTTTGAGTCCTAAGAGGTTAGGGTAATTAACTTATGCATAAATATGAGTTTATGCATTTTTGTGATTATAAAATGTTGAAATCACGCAAATCCGTAAAAAAAAACCGAGTAATATACGATATTGGCTAATTAAAAGGCGATTTAGCATAAAAATTGCGCATGTTTATACATATTATAATGCTGCATTTTTCTTTATGATTGTCATAATTTTAATTTATGTAATTTTGAATTATGTAATTTTACTTAGTATGGCCTTAGATTTTAATTGGTATTTCCCGAAATGTATGGGAATATCGATTCGGTTGTAATTTTTATTGTGATCTCGTATCACCGTTTTGTAATTTAATAGATTTATTTTATTTTAGTTACAAATGTATAATAGGAAATTATGTAATTTATTATGTAATTTTATTCATTCCGGAGTTCCAAAAGACGGATTACTTCAAGAATGGCGATACATAAAGACGGTGTTACCTCGAGATGCGTACCACAACCGAAGTTCAAGGGACCAATGGAGTTGGTTTCCGAATGTGTAATAGATTAATAGTTTTTTCTTTTTAGGAAGGCCATACTAGGATTTATTTATTTTATGCTTGCATTTTATTTTATGTCACATGCATCGCTAAATCGCCATAACTAAACATGCATTGTCTTTTTATCGAGTTTATCGACCGTGTCAATTAGAATTATCGTAGTTCACCGCTTTAGTTCACTTAAAACGTGATAGATAATAAATTGACATGACCTCTCGCTAAAACTATCAATTGAGACATAGCCTTACCAAATAGTAGAAACCATGAAAACCTATTTCGTGAGGGAGTGCACTCGGCTACCCCGGGGTACAAACCTTGTTACGTAGGGGAAGTGGGTGATAAATGTCTAATCCACCGAATTCATGTTGATGAGGGTTTCATCGGCTACCCCGTGCCTAAGTTAATGTGGGTTTGGATAATGGACACATTTATTCGAAATTTGGATTGAACTCAACAAAAGTAATTGATAAGGGTTTCATCGGCTACCCCGTGCCCTTATTGATGTGTTTTGGGCTATAGATAAATATTAGAGTAATTTTATCGACCAAGAGTTCTAAAAGTAGAATCGATTAAAAGGTTAATCCACCGAGTTATATTGATGAGGGTTTCATCGGCTACCCCGTGCCTAAGTCGATATGAATTTGGGTCTTGGAATCATTTATTCTAGTTGGGTAGAGGTCACTAGAAAAATGCATAAAACTTGTTTAAATCATTCATTTTTACGAGTATAATTAAAACGACATATGTTTTACTCCTTATATTTTGTTTTGTAGACCACTTCTTATTCATAACAAATGGCAACACCAACTCCTAATGCTACACCACTCGCTACTTCATCTTGGCTCCGATCCTTTATGGATCGATGTAAACTTGAAAAGAATGGGTCAAATTTCTCCGAGTGGGATGCCCAACTCAAATTAGCTGCCGAGGGTGACGACAAGCTTCGTTACCTTACCGAGGCCTCTCCACCCGAACCCTCCGCTAGGTCCACCGCGGCCACTAGGGAAGCCTATGAGGCTTACCAAAAGGAGTCCGCCGCAATGAAAAATGTATTGATATTTGCAATGGAGGCGGAACTCCAAAGGAGAGCCTTCAAAATGGGCAATGCTAATGAGATTTACTCCAAACTTGTGACCATGTTTTCACAAACTCCGCGGATCGTCCAATATGAGGCGGCGCGGCATTCTTTGATCTCGACTTCAAAGAGGGCCAAAAGGTTAGCCCTCATGTGCTCAAACTCATGGAGCTTGTCGAGACCTTGAAAATTCAAAAGGTTGAAATCCCCAAAGAACTCATCGTAGATAGGATTCTACACTCCTTGTCTAAAGTCAAGGCATATGTGCAATTCCGGGTGAATTTCAACATGCAAGACAAGGATGTGTCTCTTGAGGAGTTGCACAAGTTACTTGTGCAAGCCGAGAGGGACATGGGGTTAAATGTGAACCCTCCCAAGGATGTGCTTAACATAAGCACAAAGAGTAAGGGGAAGTTCAACAAGAATGGGAGAAAGGGCAAGAAGCAAGCTCCCACATTCACCAAAGCTAAGTCTTGTGAAGCTAGCACATCCAAAGTCAAGAAGGGTCCTCTTGACAAATGCCATTATTTTAACGGCATGGGTCATTGGAAAAGGAATTGTTCCAAATACCTTGGTGATATCAAAGCTGGAAAGATCACTCCAGTAGGTAAATGACTAACCTTCTTTTATGTTTCTAAATTCAACTATGGTATTATGATGCAAAGTTGTGATAATGTATCTCCCTTTTTATTGTAAATAGGGCCTCCACCAAGCAAAGACAAGGGAAAAGAAAAACAAGCATGAGAAACCATGGAGAAGCTAAGAATAGCTTTTATGGAGCTTTGTTTTTCATTGTCTTATTTTAAGTTATGTTTTGGATTCTAGAACTTTGAGTTTCCGTGTTCGACATGGAAAAGTATTTTGGATAATGAGTTGTATTTTGGATGATAGTGACTTGGTTTGCAACCCAAGTCACCCGTTTATCATTTATCCTTTTAATGTTCTAAAATTCATCTTTAAATGCTTGCGTTTTGAAACATAAGATCATTCACTTAAAGGTGATCTAATAGACAATTATAATGACGGGTTTCATTATATGTCCACATGCTTAAGGCTTGTGTATGATCATTTATGAAGTGATTTTGAGTCTATGAACTCTCTTAAAGGTATGTCAATCACCAAGTACACACATGAAATCAATTACTATTAGTCTGTCTATGAGATAGTTCTCCTTATACTTCAACATCATTGATTAGTGTCTCATATGCTATCTTTGAATATATAGTGTATTTATTCTAAAGATAGAGTGGGAGAAAAATGAGGACACAACACACAAGGCAAGATAAAATTGTGTACTTGTGTAAATGTAGATCTACACAAGAGAAAATGATTTGAATAAAGGTATATCTATTTACATAGTATACCAAATAGATGAGATCTATGGTCTCAAGTTAGTTCTATATAACTAATGAGACCAAGTGTAGTAATCATAAGAGTAAATTCTCAAAATAACTACACGAGGAGACCAAAAGAAGTTTTGGATAAAAATGACTAATGTAAAGTCTTAACAAGTTTTGACTAAGTTCTATATGATAAATTTTGACCAAATAGTTTCAATCATGAGTTTTACTTAAGAGCCTAAATGAATCAAAGTAACATACTAGTTATGATCAAGATTAAGTTGCAAAGATTGATATTCCGATATCTTCAATAGCCAACGTTTTAACCACGCAAATGTCATTGCTTAACCTCGCTATGAAATGGTTAAATCTCCTTCCAAAAGGGTATTTGCGAGGGACGTATTCTAGATATTGTTTATATTTGAATAATGACATTACTACACATCATTATGACATGAGTGTGTTAGAGATTTAAAAATCTCTTTCCGTAAGGTTGAGATGAGACCACTTCAAAATAGGCTTTTTGAAAGGATATGATGGGAACATATATGGTTTTATCCTAGTAACTTGGCAAAGCAATTTATATTTATATCTTTGACAAATTTCGATTGAGAAGTCAATTTTGAAATATGTTGAATTGAGTGGGAGTTAGGAAATTCTCATGTGAAGACATGGAATTTAGTGGGAGTTATCATCCTTGAATGTATAAAACTCATTACTCATTAAAGAATGACGAGCTAATGCCTTCTTTCATAAAGAAGCGTTTGAGTTTTCAATTCTGGATGAAAATGGACAATGATGAATCCAATTGCATCAGGAATGTTGGATTAGTATTAAGAGATACACATCATATCAACATATACATAGGTTATTCATATGAATGAAAATGGGATTACCATTAGCAGTCATGGTAGTTCATTGAACCTGAGAACGGTTGATCTCATGATTATTAGTAACTAATGTTTCCGCCATTAGAATGATCATGTACGTGTCCAATTTTGAATCATATGCATAAGAGCATGATGATTGGTTGGTGAGCCATAAAAGAAACGTCATGAATTCTCGAGTAGAATCCGATGAGCGATTTCGGTGTTTGACGGAATACTCGATTATGTGACAATAGGTTGCACATATATATGAAATCCGAACACAGGTAAGGATATATGAGAATCCTAAAACTTTCGAGCTAGAAAGAGAAATGAGAAGCTTTGGAAAGATGCTTGGTTGAATAAGAAGTTATTCAAAAACAATCTTTCCTAGTAAAGCTAGGACTTGTGAGAAGTGCTAAGCTGAATAATCTTGTAAATTGTTACAAGATTCTACAAAACATATACCTAGTGCATTGTGTGTGGATGGAACACTTGATCAGTATAAGTTGTATTATTCATCGCAAATTCGTTCGTTATGAGATGAGCGATAAGAAAGTTCTTTCAAGTTAAAGAACCAAAACCAAGGTCGAGAACCTTGATGTGTACTTGGTAAGATTCATGCTATGAGAGAAAACATGAATGTAAAGGAAAATGCAAGTGTAAGAAGTTTGAACACATGGACACATGGGATGTTAAACTTCTATTGCAATCAATAAGTGTTTATACTTATGATAAACATCACAAGGTTGTAATATGATATTGACTACCCGAGTGTGATGTCGACACTTGTCGTTTGAGTTATTATTAACTCACTTTGAACATTGTTATATCCAAACGGGTTGTAGAGACAATTGAACCCCGTTAAAGTGAACATGGATTAACATTGTTTTTGCCCATAGTTACTTATATGAGGTGACGTCTCGAAGTGACTAGAGTGTGAGGCGATTGATGGCAAGTTCAAGTGCCATACGGTCATGTGAGATGACTAGTCGATCACATAGGCAGATTGTTAGGAACATTTTGTCGGGCCTAATGACCGCTTATAGAGTTACGCAAATTTATATAGCCTGGTCGTGGCGAGAGCTACTATAGTATTCAAATGAGTCGATTCTTTTGACTAAAGACTATTCACCTAAGATGGCACAGTTTGATTAACTTTGATTTGTGTTACTACGACCTTCGTAAATGGGGTCAAATGGGCATATTTTGGGTTATGATGGTCTGGCTAGCAAGGAATGAGTGCGATAGGAATTGTCCACCCCTAGTCGTGGTTATAACAATATCTCGGGGCCACTCTCGAGGAGTAATGAACTCGAAATGCGTGGCCACGCTCGGAAGGTATCCAGAGTGGATAAATCCGGTCAATCAGTTATTCTCCGGATCGAGGAAACCACTCTTGATATGATCACTTGCAAGTACGACCTGAAAGACACCTTGCATTGAGTGGGAGATAGTAATAGGACAAGAGAATTGGTGACGCACACTTGTCGAGGACAAGTGGGAGATTGTTGGAATATGTGTCCTCCGACAATAATGCGATCACGACTGTTGATCATGATGATCACATGTTTAAGTCTCATTAAAATGAATACAATTGGGAAGTAATTTTGTTATCATCAACTGGTCAACATATATCGGTAATGATTGGTGACTAGAGTTTGACATTCTTTGTCGTGTGATTGGTGATCAGTTGACCCCCTAGGTCATACCTAAAGGGCAACACTCTTAATTGATTATTTAATTAATTGTATAATGTTACGAGTTAATTAAATTACTTGAAAATTGACGGACGATTTTGGAAGTAAAATTTACGTATCATATTGAAATGTGATTAAATAAGATACGGTCTGAGTAATTGAATTGTATCATTACTCGGATGAAATAATTGTTTAATGTAACAATTAAATTGAATGAATTATTATAAATACAATCAGTTGTGATTTATAAATTGGTAAAATTTTTGGCATAAGTAATTATGAAATTACTAAGTCAATTTTTGTATGTGACGTATTTTTATTAATACGTTGATTTTTGATATGATAAAAATTACATAACAAATATATGTGACATGTGACATGTGACATATAGACAATTGACAAAAATAATATGGACTCTATATTATCCATTGTGCCGAAATAAAAGGTTAGTGGAAGCTAATATTGTGTTTGTTTAATTATTATAAGAACACAATGATTACCTACATTCCTAGCCATGCAACCCTAATATTCTTGTGAAGACAAAGGTGTTCATGCATTGGCTCCCCAAAAACTCCTCCTCTTACCCGGTTTTGAGAAGGCAAAAGCCATCATGGCTTTTGTTTTATTTTTACCTAATAATATACAAAATGTTGTATATCATTATTCATGCTATTCTATCATCAAATATAGAGATTTCTAGTGAGATAAAATCCTCTCTTCTTCTCTCTTAAAAACCGAAACAAATAAGTGTTTTATAAAAGTTTTGGTTCAATTTTCTACCTTTGATTAATATTATAACTAGTATTTGTAATATTAATTATATTAAGAGGAGCCTTGGGTATAATACATAGGGAGAGATCTTACACTTAGATCTTTATTCTTCCATTGGAAAAGCTCAAGAACAAGAAGAGAAAGGTGATCTCTCTTGTGCCCTAATAGCCGAAATTTACAATGTAAGGACATGATTTCTCCTCTATTTATATTATTGTTTGCATGCATAAGATCCGTTTTAATTTTATGACAAATTAGTTTTGACATATTTGAGTATGTTAACATGTATATGAATCTACATTTCCTTCAATTACAACAAGCTATAGGCCTAAAATCAGCAACAGTTTCAGGTCTAGCTTTCTTTTGGATCAAAGTTAACACAGTAGAGTTAACCTGCTTAAGTAATTTACCAGTCACAAACACCTCCTTAACAGCTTGGCAAATATCAGAACCTATCACATCATAAGAGTCCCTAAATAATTGGCTGGTAAACCCATCTGGTCCTGGAGATTTGTTAGCAGGAATAGAAAATAACGCTTCCTTTATTTCCGCATTAGTCACTGGTTGCAATAACTGGCTCCTATGCTCATCATTCAAAACTTTTCCCCTTCTGATCATAGAGTAATGAACTTTTGTAACAGCTTTACTAGATCCCAAAAGGTGTTTATATTATTCCAGAAAAGCTGTCTCTATTCCCTTAGGATCCTGATGAAGCACACCATGCCTATCCTTGATCATAACAACTTTATTCACCATTCTCCTACTTCGAATAGCACTATGAAAAACCTGAGAGTTAGAGTCCCCATCCTCTATCCAACTAGTCTTAGCTTTCTGACTAAGAAAATCAATCCTAGGACTATCCAGCTCCTGGTAAGTATGACTGGCCTGCCTCTCCTGCTGCAGAAGATTTCTATTCATGATATCACCCTGTAGCTGAATCTGAAGCTGTTCAAGATTAACCTTAGCTATTCTAGCAGCAGCCTCAACATTAGCAAAGGCATCATTATTTAACCTCCTCAAATCATGTTTCAGCATTTTCATTTTCCTGACAATCTGAAACATCTTAATCCCCTTAATATGCTGCTGCCAAACACTCTCAACAATAGCCAAAAAATTGTCACCTCTCCCCCACATATTAAAGTATTTGAAACTGCCTCTTCTCCTTACATCAGCTCTCCAAAGTTCCATAACGCAAGGATTATGATCAAAAAGCCCCTCAGGGAGAAAGTTAGTGGTACACTCAGGAAACATAGTCAACCAATCCATATTAACCAAAACCCTATCAATTCTACTAAACCTCCTTCCATCCCCATCTTGCTTGTTACTCCAAGTAAAGAAGGAATAATGAGCAGGGATATCAGCAATCTCACACTGTTCAATACACTCCAGGAATTTCCTAATCTCAGTTTCAGTAACAGCAGACCCAATCCTCTCATCATACCTCAAAACATTATTGAAGTCTCCACAAACAACCCAAGGACCCTGAACATAGTGGTGCATATCAATAAGAGAAGCCGATAATGGGTCTCTCTCACTGAGTCTGTTATATCCATAGACAAAAGACATCCACCAAGATAGACCATTAGGCAAATAGATCACTTTACAGTGAATCACCTGGGGTTCACAGCTAATCACCTCCAGATGAAACAATGCAGCATCCCACATAACCCACACTCTACCTCCTTCACATACACTATTATTAGTAACCAAGGACCATTGACTACCTAAACCATTATGAACTTTATTAATGGAATTATTACTTACTCTAGTTTCCGTTAGGCCAACTAAACCAATATTATTATTCTGCAGATACCACCTTATATCTCTCTGCTTATTAGGGCTATTACGTCTATTACGTCTATAGTCTTCTAATCTATGCTAAAAATGTCTAAATTCTAATTGTCCTAATTAAAAGCAATAAACAAATCCAAAAGAAATTAAAAATTATTTATACAATTTGTTAGACGGGGCATTTCCCCGCTCACTTCTCAAAGCAATTCAATAGCCCATCGGAGGGCTTCTGACTGGAGGACATCACCTCAGCAATATTAATCGCCCTCTTCAATTTCCATGAGCTTGAACTTGAATCGTTAGGAGGATAATAGTTGACGTCCACATATGCACGAACTTTTCTCGTCCTTACTCCGTTCTCACCAGCTTTAACATCATCGCCCCCACTTTGACTGACATTAATCGCACAATAACCATTGACAGCTCCTTCATTATTTTCATCTGTACCTGCAGCAAGGAAAACAGACGAACTTTCCTCCTTTTTCCTCTCAATCTGAGGCGGAGGGGTCACGATAGCAGCACAATATTCCAAATTTTCATTTGGAGTGTCAATAAGAGGGTCAGTAGAAGAGAGGGCATTACAAGGCTGAGCTTGTATGGGAGCCCTTCGAGACTTAGACTGATGGAATATCAATTCCTCGTCCCCAACCTGAAAAGTCAATGCCTTGCCCCCGACGTCTATCACTGCACGGGCATTAAATAAAAATGGTCTCCCTAAAATGATAGGGGTATGTGTGTCCTCGGGGATGTCAAGTACAATGAAGTCAACGGAAATAAATAATCTCCCGATCTTAACAGGTATGTCTTCTATGACACCGAACGGCCGTGATATACTACGGTCGGCCATCTGAACAGTCATATTTGTGCAATTAAACTTGGTCAAACCAAGTTTCTTAGTAAGAGACAGCGGTAAGACACTCACGCTAGCGCCAAGATCATATAACGCGTTATCAATCAAGTGGGTACCAAAGTGACACAGAATCGAAAAACTACCCGGGTCTGACTGTTTGGGAGGTAACTTAATCTGAACTAGGGCCGTCCCTACCTCGGTCGAAGCTACCGTCTCATGATCGTTAATGTGCCTCTTACGTGATAAAATTTCTTTCATAAATTTAAGGTAAGAGGGTACCTGTGTCAGCAATTCGGGGAATGGCACAGTGACTTGCAAGCTTTCAGCAGATCGGCAAATTTGCCGAATTGTTGATTAGCCTTAGTACTCTGGAAACGCCTCGGGAAGGGCACCGTGATGGGTATCTCGAGCCCTTTGTTCCTCTCTTCCAACGTATCAGCCGAATCAAGCTCTAAATCCTTTGAACGAGACTTCTTTATTCTCGAACGAGGTCTTTCAGGCAATGTCTCACTCGATCGAGTGTAATACTACGGTTTTGTGAGTCTCTGGGTACTCTATCGAGTGGGGCTTACTCTGTCGAGTAAGCATGTTTTGGTTTACGAATCAGTGTTCTGCCTGTAGGGTACTCGATCGAGTAGCCTTGGTACTCGATCGAGTAAGTGGCACTCGATCGAGTATGTTAGTTACTCGATTGAGTAAGTCAGTTAACGGGTTATATCTCAACGGGTTTTGTTAATAATGTGAATTAGTATTTATATTACGCCGTCATCTTTCATACACTTTTTATAAACCTAATACACTCAAAAGAGATTGCAAACTACGTTGTACTTCCTATTTGCATTATTGGCAAATCCCGGAGCTAGAGAGGTCGGATTTCATCGTTCTTTGTATCATTGTGATCCTTGCGTCAAGGGTAAGTCCTACGTACCATTTTTATAGCATTTGGTTAAGGTTGTTTAAACCCTAATTTTGGGATTGGGGGTTTTCTATGTTTATGTTGATGTGGTAGTGATTGTATGATTATGTGTATAGGAGGAGGGTTCGTAGAGGAAAGGTTTTGAGATAGCTGCTAGATCGTCCGCTGTTTGTGTTGCATTCCAGGTAAGGTTTCCCTACTCAGTATTACTTACATGATTGTGTGGTGATTGTTATTGTTATTGAGTAATTATCGTACTGGAATTGGTTGTCGGTAATTGTTGGTGTTGTGACGGTTGTTGTTTATTGTCGTTGACTGTTGTTGTATCTATCTGTGTTCTTCGAGTTGCGTCCCTGGCTGAGTGGAGTCACTTGCGGGAGTGGCTTCACGCCCTTGATTCGCCTCCTATGGAACCCGCCACAGGAGGGATGTGCACATTAAGGAACATGGGTTTATCGCTCGATGAGATGAGCGGGGCTTAGGTGGGAACGGCTGCGGTCCCCCTCTGGCGGTGTGGAATACCTGTTGCGATGGGTACTCTGGCAGGGCT
Source organism: Silene latifolia (assembly GCF_048544455.1). Classification (NCBI taxonomy): domain Eukaryota; kingdom Viridiplantae; phylum Streptophyta; class Magnoliopsida; order Caryophyllales; family Caryophyllaceae; genus Silene; species Silene latifolia. The sequence continues at coordinate 454,122,342 of NC_133538.1, forward strand.
ACACACTTTAGTGTGTAGTCAGTTGTGTGGAGATTGATGATGGAGACTGGGGATTAATGTGTTGATTGAGCTGCTTGGTATTTGCTTCATGTTGGTTTGTATTGTGTAATTAGTACTGACCCCGTTTAAATGTTTTAAAAACTGTGGTGATCCATTCGGGGGTGGTAAGCAGTTATTGAGCAGGTATGATATGACGTGTATGGGATAGCTGAGATGAGTCATCACGTGGCAGTTAAAAGTCTTCCGCTGTGTCAGACGATATTTTATAGCTCTGCTAGATTTAGCAGTAGGCCGTCTGAGAATCTTGTATTTCAGTTTAAGAGTTCTGGTTTTGATCATGTAATCCCTTTAAACTATATTGTTATTTAAATTATGTTTCTTCATTTTCATTTGATTATCATTGCCTCGGGTAACCAAGATGGTGACGTTCTTATACCTTAAGTGGTCCTGGTAAGGCACTTGGAGTATGGGGGTGTCACATCGAGCACTAGCAGGCTCTCGATCAAGGTCTTCTTTGTCAGCAGCACTCGATCGAGCAAAAATATCACTCGATCGAGTCGAATCTTCACTAAAATCATTCGATCGAGCAGTTTTATTTACTCGATCGAGCTCTTATTTTTCCTGTTCACTCGATCGAGCAGAAATTCCACTCGATCGAGTCATTTCTTCAGCATTTTTTCTCGATCGACCCCCAGAAATTAGTCGATCGAGTACTTTCTTTGTCGTCAGCTCTTTTTCTTCAACAGAACACTGTTCATCAGCCGTAATTACCTTCCTCGGGTCTGATTTCAACAATTCCGGTCCCTCATATGAACGATCGCTCTTCAAATTAATTAAATTTTGTCGTCTCATGTGGATTCTTATCAGCTTGTAACAGTAAATGACCCTGCTTCCTCGTAGATTGGTTCGCGGCTAACTGGGCAACTTGAGTTTCAAGTGACTTGATGGATGCATATTTCTGTTGGTCACTTAGTTGCCATTGCTTTGTCAAAGACTGCAACATTGTCTTCAACTCAGATAACTCGCTCACCCCACCCGAGGATGATGCACTTTGATTAGGTGTAGGAAAGGAAGGAGGCTTCTGAAAGCCTTGTTGAGCCTTGTGAGGTGGGACATACGGTTGCTGCTGCTGCGGCGGAGGGGGAGGATTGAGCACATTTTGACTTGTCCACCTCAAATTGGGATGGACTGCCCCTTGGTTATTATAATAGGAACCCCCTCCTTGCCTGTATTGTTGAAAAGAAAGGACATGTTCCTTCTCTGTAAGACAGCCAACAGCAGTGTGACCGTCGTTGCTCCCACACCTCTCAGATGTGACGGTCTCCCCTCTAGTAAGCAAATGGACCGTCTGAAGCTCTCCAGCAGAATGCAGCTCCAATTTATCAAAACGAGCATTCATGGCTTCCTGCTGAGCCATGAGTGCCTTGTCAACCGCGTGAACTATTCGAATACCATCCCTCGGGTTCCCATAATCGGCACAATGGGTCGCCATCTCCTCAATAATCGCCCATCCCTTATCATCATCAGTATTCTTTTTAAAATCTTCCGTTGGATGAAGCATCAAGTATGGCTCTATGGTCATCATACAATCCATTGTAGAATTGATTGGACAGAAACCACATATCAAAACCATGGTGAGGAAGAGACCTCACCAACCTCTTGAACCGGCACCAAGCTTCATAGAACGTTTCATCTAGTGCCTGCTTGAAACTAGTGATCTTGGCCCTCAGCTGATTGGTGCGCTGCGGAGGGAAATATCTCTTATAAAAAGCAAGAGTAAGGGTCTCCCAGTCTGTGATCCCCGCGGCCGCATGGTCCAAGTCAGGCAACCACTCCGTGGCTGAGTCAGTCAAAGAAAAAGGAAACAACACCTCCTTAATCTTGTCTTGAGTTACCCCATTTGTGGCGGGGATAGTAGAACAGTAGTCTGTGAAGACCTCCATATGCTTCCTCGGGTCTTCACCTGCCACACCTCTAAAGAGATTTCTCTCCACCAGATTGATATAGGACGGACGGATGTCAAAAGTATTTCCATCCTCAGTCTGGAGATTGAAACCTTTGGGAATAGATGATGCTTTAGGCTCCGAATGACTTGCAATATTCGGCATCTTTACTGGTTGGTTTACAGAACTGAAAGTGTCTTCTTCAAAAGACGGATTTTCTGTAAATAGGAAATGCTGAAGCTCTGGTTCGAAAGTACTCAAGTCTTCCTTTCGTGATTCTCTTTGCAGACGGAGTCTATGCCTGGACAGTCTCTCTGGCTCAGAATCAGCTGAAACTAACTCCAACCCATGTGACCTGGGCATACACAATACTGAAAGAAAATGAACAAGAACTATCTCAAGGAATAAGAATTCTCTGAGACGGATAAAATAAACGAAACAAAAACAGATAGGGCAATTGCCTCCTCGGCAACGGCGCCAAAATTTGACAGAGTTGTCGTATACCTATTAAAAATAACTAACTAAACTAACTATATAGCTAAGGAAGTCAGGTCGATCTCCTCAGGGAGGCAAGATATCTGTAAGAGTCTGTCTATTTGGTCACAAATGGGGGGTTTGTAATTGGTTTTCTAAACTAAAAGATTTAAAGGAAGAGAAGCAAGGAAAGAGCAATAAAGACAGAAAATGAGAATAAACTATCAATAGAGAGGGGACATGTCAGGATTTCGGTTCACTACGGTAGTCCAGTGACTCAACTGTAAACACCTTAGATAAATTACTGCGAGACAGATATGGAAAGGTATTTTCGGTCCACTTTCTACCCTAGATTCCCACTAACTTAACTTCCGTCCTCGTCAAGGTAGTCTACTGTTCATAGCAGGCCTATTTAGTTCAATCTTCCGATCCAGGATTAAATTTAACCAGATTAAAAGGGTGACTCAGAAGCGTGCACTCAACTAAGTCGGTAAATACAGTTATATTGCTATGGGGACAGAGTCTCACAATTAATTCATCTAACCTATTTACTATTTTGTCACATTTCTACCGTAGATCCCCTAATCCTAACATGAAACAAATTAGCTACTCATGCTATTAATATTGTCAAAACTAATAACAAAGAATAAACCAACATTAAACATAATGAAACAATAATTAAATTGAATAAAAGATATTAGGGCAGAAAATTAAAGGAACAAAACAAGTAATTAGGATGAATAAATGAAAGATTAAGAATAAAAGAGAACAAAGGGATTACAATCGCAAGAATCTGGCGTAAAGAACAACTAAATCCGAGCGAGAAAATCCGAAAGCAAAAGTTACAGTGAAAGAGAGAAAGCAACGTAGTGTTTACAGTCAAAGATGAATGATAAGATAAAAACTCAATCTTATGTCCTAGTTATTATGCGTTTAAATAGAAAAATTACTAAGTCCATAAGCTAAAAACAAGTTCACGGACTAATTAAAGCCCATGAAAGACAAAACCACTCGATCGAGAAGTCTGAAACAGCTCGATCGAGTACTTCTCCAAGTAATCTACTCGATCGAGTAGAATTGTTGCTCGATCGAGTAACTCCTAATTCCAGCACTTTTTGATCGAGTAAAATACTACTCGATCGACCATTTCCAGCCATAGAAACCACTCAATCGACCAATAAAACAGCTCGATCGAGTAGTCTTCCTCCGAAATGCTTGCTCAAACTCGTGACCGATCACCCTCAGTAGACCGTTCCTTCACGCATCCCAATGCAAGATCTCACTCTGAAAATCCCGTGTCCTCAAAATGCATGCAAAAAGGGACGAAAATAGTATGATTCCACTACTTTTACGTTCATTCCTACAAAATGGGTAAGACGAACCAAAGTAGCCAATTCGGGGGCAAAATGCAATATAAACAATACGAAAGTACATAAAAATACGTGATAAAATAGGCTAAAAAGACTATACAAATGCACGTATCACTCAGCAAGCGCAGCACGTATCCCGCTGATCTTGCCCCGCCAGGTAGCATAAACAACAATGTTGGTGGCAAGGGAGATCAACTCACTGATATTTTCGTCAGAGCGCTTGAGGACATCAGAAAAAGGTACTACACACCTCTTGAGTACGTGCCAACTGATCAGGCTCCTCCTTTAACTTCTTCTTGGCTCCACTCAGCTCAGCCTTCAGCTCCACCACACGCTCTCTCAGGTCAAGGCGCTACTGCTCCAAGTCATCAATGGTCCCAGAGAGCTTCTGATTCTTAGCGTTGGTAGCCCGACTAGTGGTTTGCACCACATTGATCATCTTCCTATTATAAAGGGCTGACTGGAAAGCCTCTTAGCAGAAAGGAAAGAGTTAGCAGATTTGGCATGGAAAGATCCAGAATAGGCAGCAGAAGAGGAATACGCACCATAAAGGCATTATGCACGTCATTCTCCGCCAACTCCTCAGGCCAGTATGGCACCTTGTCTATATTCCCAAAACCAACCGGAAAATGGGCAATGACACCGCTGCTGGTAGTAGCAGCAGGACTCCCTGGAGAGGTAGGAGGATGACGGGACAGAGGACTGGCCTCCAGAGGCTCATGACGAACAATGATAGAATGGGTAGGAGGAGACTGAAAGGAAGCAGCAGGGGCACTCCTCTTGGATGCAGAAGGCACGTCAGGGCTCCCAGCGGCTCTCTTTCACTTAGCACTCTGAAGGATAGCCTCCAGAGGATCAACTTTGGTAACTGCAATCAGCAAGATGTCAGGCGTCAGAGGTATCAAATAAAACAGTTAGCACGCCAATGTAAAATGACATACCGAAAGACATGTTGTGAGATGACTGTTGGGGGTTGTAAGAGGAGGCGGCGAGAAACCAGGGAACAGATCAGGAAAATTTCTGTCAGAAAGAGAGATGCAGAACAATTTGTTGTGGGCAGACGCTGAATCACCCAAACGGATCAGGTTGCGGGGGCCGACACAGAAATAGGAAGTAAGCAGGTAAGCATTGGAAAAACAAAAAGGATGCCAGGAGAGCTACTTACTCGAAGTTATGACCCAGTCTTCGAAAATATAATCGGCAGGTGGCTGAATGGAGGCCTTCCTTAGATAGAATAATTCCTCGAACCATTTTTTGTCCCTTGACTTCGACACATGCCTGAAAGGGGTCTCGCCACGACCGTGAAGTAAAACTGGCCCCTCCCCAGCGATTGAATCTCATACATGTGAGCCAGCTTACCAAGACTGATGGTGCTGCTCGTATTCTGACTGGCCGACAAGGAGTAGAGGAGAACCCTGCAAACGTTGGCGGCGATTTGGGCCATATCAAAGCCGTTGGTTCGAAGAAAATCTTGCATAAGCATGGGGAATGGGAAGCGGAGACCGGATCTAAAGGGGTAAAGGTATAAACAGACCCATCCCGCACGAACCGCATCCGCCTTTAGGCCGGGCTCAGGGATGGCGATATCCACCCCGTCACCAAGCCCCAACATTTCTTTGATTACGGGGATGTCGGCGGTGGTCAGGGAAGAGTTACAGTCGTGGGGATGAACGAAAATATTTCGGGACGGAAAGGTGGGGTCTGAGTTTAAGTCAGCTGGAGCGGAGGATAAGGTGGCATGTCGAGTTTTGCCCATGGTTAAAGGTGGAGAGAAAGAAAACTAAAAAAGAGAAGGGAGTACCTGGTGAAGCGAAGCTCCGGTGGGGATGGCGGAAGTCCGGCGAGAAAGCGGGGAGAGAGAAGGGTTTAGAGAGAGTAATGGTTTTAATAGAAGAGGTAGGTGGAGTGGTTGGGATTAAAAAGGAAGAGGGAGAGATAGGACCCGGGAAACGAGGAGAAGGAGTAGGGGCAATGATGAGTGTTTGGAAAGCTGTGCAAAAGACGACGCGGGTTTTGAAGATTAATATTTCCTTATTCGACGTCCCAAGGCGTATCTCACAAGGAATTAGGGGCAAACTGTTTGGGCCAAATTCTGCATATTGGCCTAATAGAGAAGTAGGTCCATCAAGACTTATTTAATGAATTGGGCCGAGCAATCTAGTAACCACAAAAGGCCCGCGAGTAAAAGAAGCCAGGAAGATCTCATAAAGATTTTAGAGAGATCAGGGAGAATAGAGTCCAAGGTAGCGAGTTAAGGAAAGAAGCCCGGTAAGACCCGGATACAAGGTTCCTTGCCGTGCAAGGATTTGGACTCGATTAGGGGTTTTTACCCTATAAATAGCCGAGGAGATGGAGAAGAAAGATCATTCAAGAATAAGCATACAAATACAATACATCGTGCTAGCTATATTATCGCACCATCTCTCTTGTACCCATTGTCATATTAAAAGGTAGTGCAATCATTGGAAGGGTATTGTCCCTTCCCGCCGTCGTTTCCGACATTGGGTTTTCCGCGTCACCAAATCTCTTGCGTCATTCCATACTTGCATCTTTAATTTCCATATTTAGCATTCACATAAACAATATCACTAAGATACAGCGAATAAGACCACATTGACCTTACTTAACCTAATTCGGTAGAAAAATACCAAAACAGCTGTATATTTGATTTCTGCAAGCTTTCATGTGAACTCACTTAACTTGCTTAGAATATAATATACGGAGGAAATAAAGTTAATAATCAAAGAAAATTAGTAAAATATAAGCAAATAGAGTAAAGAATACGACTGTCATTTGAAGGAACTAACCCAAATGAAATATCACAGAAGTTTATTAATTTCAGTAGAAATGGTAAAAATAAATAATTAATTAGCCAAAGCCTACTAATTTTAGTAGAAAATTGAAAATTTATTATCTTAAAATAAAATTTTCTAATTCTGATAGAAATGTTAAAATATTATTTTTTAATTAGAGTGTTTTTAAAAACTTGGAGACTACCACATCGCTCGAAAAAAGTCTCAAATATATATTTACTAGATTTAATGCATGTGTGATGCACAAGCCAGTTGTTTGGATCTTTTTTAGTTGACTGTAAATATTTTTGATTATCCAAACTCTGAGAATAATTTATACGTGTAGTGTGCAAACACAAAAACTTTATAGAGACGGTCTCTCAATAGCGTTATTAAGAGACGTCTCACATGATGAGAGAAGGGAGTTACTTATTTTTTATTTTCCATCTTATGTCTCCCACTAATTTAGTGAGAGACGGTCTCTCACGAGACCTACTGGTGTGAAAATTGGAAAGATCATTCGTAATAATCTTAATTACTTCTAATTTAATCAATATATATAACTAAAGGAGGCTTTTTTTTCTAATTATACTATTAGCATTAGAATTAGGAGATAATTAATTATTTACAATTTTTCTATTATAATTAGGAATATAATTTTCCTATTAGAATTTTCCCATTAGAAATAGGAAGCTTTTTTTTTTCTAATTATACTATCAGCATTAGAATTAGGAGATAATTAATTATTTACAATTTTCTATTATAATTAGGAATATAATTTTCCTATTAGAATTTTCCTATTGGAAATAGGAAATAAATTAACAATTTATTAAGGCTTTTTTTCTTCCTAATGATTTCCCTATTAGAAATGAGAATCAATTAATTATTTTATAATTTTATTATTAGAAATAGAAAATAAATTAATTATCTATAATTTATTAATATTAAAAAATTATTCATTAGTATTTGTTGACTTTTTATTAAATTAGAAGGAAAAAAACCTTTGATATATTTATAATATCCAATTTTATAACAACTTCTAATTAAAAAAATGAGGTATTATGAGGCTAAAAGGCAGTTCATAGACTATATATCTGAGGTAGTACCTCTTATCGCTTATTTTCTGAGTTTTATTTTAAAGTTTTTGAGTTCTCCTTTAGTATTGCTCAAAAACTATATTTATAAATGGTAATATGCTCAGAAAAAATGTGTATATCCTCAAAAACTACAAGGTCTGAGGTATTACCTCAGATGTGTAATCCTTTTTCTCGGCTAAAAGGCCCTATGCCGAACTGGGTTGTGACAAATGTGCATGCATAATACGTACTACATGGAATTTACTCATGTAAAGAGTAAAATGAGCGCTGAAATATGCCCCTACGTATTTTGTTATTGCTAATGTCATATTTAATTATACATAATACGAAGTTTATTTTTCAAATGTCATAAGTATTTCTCCTACTAATTTTAAAGTTATTTCCCTCACAATACACTTCAACTTCTATTAATTTATTATTATATTATTCACATTCATTTGTCATTATATAAAAGTATATTAATCAAAATTTAAATAAGACTATATTCACAAATTATTGATAAGTACAAAGTTTGATATCTATTTTTCAAGGAGTATTAAAAGATAAATAAAGTTGCTGCTAATTTGCGAATCGAAATATCATATTATGACAAATGAGTAAATGGTTTGAAAAACTTTATTGTGCGATTGTTTTACAATTTAAAGTAAAAATGGTACCGCGAGTAATAAAATAGATTTGAATGAGGCCTGAAGGTAAATTAGATACACTTATTATAGAAATATGTATAAGGTTAAGATTCAATTCAAGCAACAATCAACATTAAAAAAAAAAGTCATGAAAAACACATAAAAGGGTAAGAGTAGTTTTTCCCTAACATAGTGAAGACCGTCTCTCTCAAGCTTTTCTTCTGACAAATTTACATGCATAAAAAACGGTACTATTCAATTATATGGAGCAAAATAATTATTGTTGATGCTATAATTTTTTTTTTGTGTGTGTAAATTGAGCACATCATCACTATAATTTAGGGAGAGATACAAATTGGGGAAGGGTGAGACATATTCGTCATGCGTAATAGTTAATACGATGCTTTAACCATCTTTAGAAAAAAATACAAAAATAAAAGAAAAAATTTAAACCTAAAAGGAGGTCACGTACTTGCCAACTCTTCTATAGTTCTCTACCTCATTAATATTCTCTTGAAGTTTATGACATTTATTTCATACTAATAAAAAAAAATGATTATACTGCTTCGTATGATTTGTGATTTATAACTTTTAGCTATCTTATTTGAACTTGCTTAAATTTATATATTTTAAGTGAATAACATTAGTTATAAATATGATAAAGTTTGATCTTTAATTTCCTCAGAGACAAAAAAACTCAATTTTTATTTTCCTATAATATACTAATTAAATATCATAATGTAAAATAGGAAATTACACCACAAGCTACTATTTCAATATGTCGATGATCAACACTCAAAATAACACATTTGTTATTTAAATAGTGTAAAAACTCTCAAAATGCTAATAAAAATGTCCAATCCTGGTTATCAAATAAAACCTAAGTTTCTGCATTTTTTTTTGTCATGTTCCACTTAATTTTTACGGGATGTAAAAATGATGAAGTTCAGAAAGTAGCAATTAGTTTTCTGAGTTAGATGGACTTTTCAAGAGAGTGATGAAAGCTTTGCATTTTAGACCGTTTTATGTGTGAACCGAAGGGATTAAGTAGTGGGCTAAAGGTTGTTTTGAGTGGGAACGAGGTTAATTGCGACGAGTTGGTTGACTAAAGTTTTTCCTTACTAGATCGAGAAAGAAGATAATAATTATGAGATAATAAAATTTAAAGAAAAAAGGACAACAAAAATGAGATGGAGGTGGTAAGATTTATTTATGCAAAATGAAATAAATAGCAAAGTTCGTGCATATATATAATATTCATACTTATTCAGTTTACAAATATAGTACCCAAACACTTTGTTTGAGTATCTGGAATGGAGGAAGGGGAGGGGACGAAAAAAAGACTAAGAAGGGAAAGAGAGAGAAAGATAAGTGGGAAGATTGCTTCTTAAATTTTTCTTTGTTGAAGGAGAAATAATTTGACTTTGATAAGGGAGACGGGGATCCATATCATCTAGAGTAAAGATTGGTGTTTCATGGAGGTGAATGTGATTTATGACTTCTTAGATGTAAAACGTGGCAGAAAGATAGTGATAGTGGTAGTGGATTGGAGGTTATTTCAAGTAGTAAGAACTAATCACAGTGACTGATGTTTTATTTTGCGGGTAAATTAGTGGGATGGAGGGATGGTGCATTTATGGAGGGTGATGAGTTTACCGAGGATAGTGATAATAAATAAGGTTATTTATCAAAGAAAATATCGATTGCATTAAAACATATATGTAACATGAATAATAACAAGAAACCTCAAAAGATCATACTGATAAACTTAATCTTGACCCCATCAATCCAAATTAAAGTAAAATCTTAATTCTAACAACATTGTCAAGAGCAAGGGTTAGTTTCCATTGGATTGTGGATTTTTTTTAAAAGGAGGGGTTTAGTTTTTCACTTGGTTGGATAAATTTGAGAGAAGTTTCGAAGATAAGGATCGATCTTTCAAGCGATGAGATTGTTTTAGATAATGTGTGTAAATAGGGAAGAAAAATAGGGGTCTGGGTGAAGGATTTTGTTTTAAATGGGAAGATGAAGGCAAGACTATTGGTATAATGGGGTGTCATAAGCAGCCTCAGCCATGTAATATTGCGTTGGAATTTGGTTCACATTTAAAGGCACGTCAATAGTTTGATCGGAAGATATGACATTTAACTACCTGTAAATGTTTTTACGTAACTACCATTTGACCCAATAATTATTAAATTATGATTGTTATTCTAAAGAAGGAGATTTGTTCCATTATTGAGTTGATTGTGCAAAGTAAATATTATTGTTTTCCTTGACCAATTGAAAAACAAACAGGTATTAATGAACAAAATCTAAAAACTCCCAGTCCCAAGTATCACATATATAAACTTCATATTGGTTTTATTTTCCTAAAAAAACAACATTGTCGAGAGCAAGGGTTAGTTTCCATTGGATGGTGGAATTTTCTAGAAGTAGGGGTTTAGTTTTTCACTTGGTTGGATAAATTTGAGATATGTTTCGGAGACAAGGATCGATCTTTCAAGGGATGAGATTGTTTTAGATTATGTGTATAAATAGGGAAGAAAAATAGGGGTCTGCGTGAAAGATTTTGTTTCAAATGAGAATATCGGGGCCAAGACTATTGCTATAGAGGGGGGGGGGGGGGGGGTCATAAGCAGCCCTAGCCATGTAGTATTGTGTCGGAATTTGGTTCACATTCAAACGTACTTTTATAGTTTGACCGGGAGATATAACATTCTAACTACTTCTAAATGTTTTTACATATTATAATTTGATTTAACAATGATTAAATTATGGTTGTTATTCGAAAGAAGGAGATTTGTTGCATCATTGAGTTCATTATGCAGAGTAGATATTATTGTTTTCCTTGACCAATTGAAAAACAAACAAGTATTAATGAACAAAATCCAAAAACTATCAGTCCAAGTATCATATATATAAACTTCATATTTGTTTTATTTTCCTAAAAAAAACACACTTTTATTCTTATGTCAATATTATGTTATCAGGAATTATTTGTTGGTCATACGGCATACATAAAATCTTAGACATGAACGATGTGCTATATGTCTATATTTCATTTTATTGTGAAATTTATCATATATTATTTTAGTATCCGTGCAACGCACGGGCAAGAAAACTAGTTATACCTAAATTGAAAGAAGCGAACAACATATGGTTTCATAGACTTTCAAAAGCGTTGTCTTGCTTCGTAGGCCTGTTTGTATATACATAGTAGTATATTTGAAGTGCTCTGATAAATATTTTAAATTTCATAATATATTCGAAGATTTGAATTTTTATTTGATCTATAATTCTAAACTCTGTTTTCTTAATTGAAAACGTTCTAAACTCATGTTGTAAAATTAAGTTCTCGGTCTACTTATATTATCTCGAATCCGCATTGTATGAGAGGTTGTCAATGCCTTTTTATTTACATAGTACTCTCTTTATTTATCAAAGCAGCAACTCTTCTATATGACCGTCCTATAGCATAGGACTGGCCCAATAGGAGAAAAGCCCAAACAAAAATATTGATATATTAAATTTTTGATTTTATTTTGATAACTTTATGCTTTATAAAGAAAACTAACATATTTAAATATGTAAATTATTAATTTAAAATATTAGGTTATTAAAATAAAAATATTATTTAATATTTTTAATAAGTAATTTTGTTGGGCCTTATACTATTGGGTTAGTCTTAACTAAATATAGGTCTTATAGAATAATTTGTGTTACTTCGTATCTAATAATATGATGAATTGATGATGAGTAATTGAGTCTTTGAATACATGTAAATGACATTAATAGATCAAGAAAGTACTCTTTAATTAGTTTGTTACTCAAATTCGTACTATTAGATTTTGATTAAGTCATTTATTACCTTGTGGGATCCATATATAAAGGATCAGTATTATCCAATCAATATTTTTTTCTCATTACTCTTGAGCATTAATATCGATAGAAATTTTTTTTGACAATACTTCATATCTAAAGTTCACACGTATATGGCCGATTCTAATTTTTTATGAGTTATGAGTATTAAATTACTTTACGTATTCTTGTAGTTTAGCATTGGCAAAGTTATGCGACATTACTTACATAATTATCGGTACAAATTGATATGCCCCTAAAACTCATAAAAAAACATCAAATCACTCTCACAATTCAATCTTTATGCATATCGCATATGAAGTGGTAAATCATATGAAATTTATGTTGCTTTCATACATCCGTCTTTTGAATAATTAGACTATTTTGTATAAGAATTGTTATAACTTATAATAATATGGATTTCATATTAAAAGTATATTCAATTTTTAAATTCTCGCCAACCTCATGCCCAGCCTTTTGCCATCTATACCTTTTAACGCTATGCGTCAACCTTTTGTGTAATTAGGCCTGAGATTATCATCTGCATCGGACAACAGAAGACCAAAACCTTACCGTAAATCTCGACTCTCCATCCAAATAACCCAATAAGAACACTTAATTTCAAGAATGACAAATAACAATCAAATTAATTACTACAATAAACTACATAAAGCGAATGTGTATACGATTAGATTGATAGATATATTGAAGTAAGTAAAAGCTAAAAATAATTTAATTTACAAACTAAATATGAAAAATTGTATAAACCATACTCCGTAAGGATAATAATGATACCGCCTAAGTTTATTTAGGATTATTATAGACTGAAATTTACTTTTCATATGGAACTTACAATGAATATAATATGTAGCTATCTTTGACCGATCACTTATGAGGCATCATATCTCTGTTATCCGCCTGTTATCATACAACAAAACATATTAGCAATCAGACAAATTGGTAATTAGAGGGAGAAACAGAAAATTATAAAAAGTTGAGACATGGGCGAGTTATTGTCTTGGGTTAGAGAAGCATTATATATATATATATATATATATATATATATATATATATATATATATATATATATATATATATATATATATATATATTTATATATATATATATATAGTAGTGTACTTCTAGAATTGTAAGATTCAAGAACACTTCAGATTGTTCAATTTTCAATTCCAAATCAAACTGATTGTAGGTGTTTGGTTTCATAGAAACTACTATATTGTCGTTGGACGTAAATACTGAGTAAATATAATCTCATAGGTAAGATAATACGAAGTATTTTATATATTATTATTTGAAAGTATTTCAGAAAAATTGGACTCTCCCTAATCGCTCGAAAAAAGTTTCCTTATATATATATATATATATATAGAGTCGGGATCCGGTGAGAACTCCTAAATATTTGAGGATTGAGTAACGAATAAAGTATCACACCATATACAAAACAATATCGCGAGGAAAATTGACAAACAAAACCACCTAAAACTCAAAAAATCAATCGTTAGTTTCTCTCTCTAATAATTTTACCAAAATCAATCAAACATCTCAAACGAAAACTATCACGAAATCCTCTCTAAAATCTCGCCGAAAATACGCAAAAACTTAAAATTCAAAGACGATTTCAACTGCATTTCAACATTCTAGATATATTCGTTCATTAGATTGAATCATCTCACCAGAATTCTCTCCAAAATCGTTGAGGTACATTTTATTTCTCATCTTTATCCATTTTTGCGGTTTTTTTCAACTTTTGTAGCATTAAATTGATTATACATTTTGATTTTGTTCGAAATTATTGTATGTATGTTGAATTAGATGAATTTAATAGGATTAAATCAACAAAATCGAACTAATTATCGAGTTATTTAGGGTTCTTTCGTGTTCTTGCTGTAAATTTCTAAATATCTTACTTATAAATGATTTTAAACGTTTTTCGTTCATAAAATCGACACATTGAATCAATTACTATCATCAATTGAAGTTTTAGTTGTTTATAAGATGTCTTTGTAGTTTGAATCGCTAAAATTAGGGTTTAATATTGATCGATTGTGAAAATTAGGGTTCAACTTTGTTTAATTGTGAAAATTAGGGTTTCATATTGTTTTAATCGCGAAAGTTAGGGTTTAACATTGTTTAATTGTGCAAAATTACAGTTTCATATGATAGGATTGAAGTAATCGTTTGTGTTCAGTAAAATGAGTAATGTCGAATTACATGTTGGCTATGATAACGGAAAACGTGTGATACTGTTGTTTGTATGATGTGATACTGAATGTGAATATTCGTGGTACTCTATTTTCATACATTTTGGCAGGTTGACTACTACATAATTAAGTTGTAAAATGTCATCAAGGCACTAAAATGCTATAGTATGGTGTTTTTGCTGTAAAATGTCACTGGTTTGCAGTAAAATAATGTAAAATGTTGCTGTAAATGCTGTAATATGGTGTGTTTTTTATATTTGTTGTATTTTCTCTTGTCTGAAAGATGATGTTTTGTACTTTTTTTTCCTTTTTTTTTTGCAGATTTCTTCGCTTTTGGAGGTTACTTAAGAGTATGTGTGCATGCTGGCGAAGTCTATAGTGCATGATCAACTAAACAAATCATGTTTTTTTATTCATTTCTCTTATAAAGACAAATTCTGTATTCTTAGATATTGTTTCAAGCGATTATAAATTTGTATCTATTTTTTTTTTTGTTTTTTTTTTTTTGCATTTTTTAGTTGGAATGTAAAGTAATGGTAACAATATTATAGTTGTATCAGGATTTGCCTCTTTTTTTTATGTCATTAAATAGAGAATATATGGTTCTTAAAGTATTTCATTTTTTTTGGTAAACAATATCACACGTTTGTTTTAACAATATCACAAGTTTTAGTAAACAATATCACATTTAATTATAAAAAATATCACCTTTCATGACACAATATTAAATGACTTTGAGAAAAATATCACACTATTAGTTTAACAATATCACAAGATGTGGTAAACAATATTACACTACTGGCTTAACAATATCACAAGATGTGGTAAACAATATCATAAAACAATATCACCATTATTGTGTTAATAATATCAAATAATTTAGTTCTTTTAAAAAAATATCAAATGATATGGTAAATAATATCAAGTTATTGTGCTAATAATATCACACTATGCTATTAACAATATCATATATTTATCTTTATTTGCTAGTTTCCAAACAGTTATAAGAAACAATATATATCTTCATAAGTACCACGTCATATTGTTCTAGAAGCATTACCGAACAATATCAACTTCACACATCCCGGTATCACACTTTATCCAAAACAATATCACATTCACAAGAAATCTTGAAACCCTCAAACTTTTTGCTATTGAGAAACAATATCACAGCATATAAGATAAAATATCATTGCTGATTCTAAACAATATCACAAAATTACAACAACAATAATATTAATTTATAACGACTAGAACAGATTACTATCCTTCCAAAATTACATCAATCAGTGCATATTCAATTAAAGTTCTGTCAGCACAATCTGAGTACACAGATTAGTTCCTTTCTCTTCCTCTACATTTACCAATTTCTTTTTATTATCCTTTTTGGCATATTTTTCCAGCACAATCTTCAACTTCTTGCTTGACGTTTGTTCAACCTCATCTTGTGTTAAACACCAGTACAACCGTTTTTACAACCATTTCATGACCATGACTCAACTTAATGCGGCCACCTGACTATCTACTCAACTTTCAGGAACTCAATTACATCAAACCATTAGTACGACACCAATGAAGAATATCATGAAACTTCATATCCCCTTGGAAAGTAACACTGATCCTTAGCTTCATTTATGACTTGGTTTTATCAATTAGCTTCTCTGGACGCATCATGAGACTTCATATCCCCTTCAAAGTGGATCTGCCATTCCCAGTAAGCAAACATGTGAGAGATATACAAGGATGCAAAATAAAGCTCGTCAAGAGGAATGAACCATACTGTGTTGTGGCGTCTACTTCCACTTCATCGATGATCCATCTCAAAGAAAGAAAAGGTGGCCAACACATTTACTCCGCAGGATGCTTCACCTTTAAGCCGCTTAACCAACCTGATTTACGCAACCAACAATCTAGTGGGACAAAGTCCAACCTATTGTACCAATAGAAGAAAGTGGATTAATCAAAACTCGAATCCGCCAATGAATTAAGAGCACTTACAGAAAATATGAGCAAGGCCACAACTGAAATTAGACAAATACGATCTAATTTTTTTCAATACCTGATGAAAACAATGGAATCAGAAGAACCAACAATATCTTAAAATTTATGTTGTGCTTGCTGCTCAACAAGATGAAATGGTGATGGTCAAACAAAATACCGCAACTCAATAAACAAGCAGAATGTAAATCAGAAACATATGATGACAACTCAACATCAAATCTATACCAAAACCAATCATACACCAAACTTGGAGACTCATTTGGCAGGTAAATTAAGCCTTAAGCCCAAAGCTTCTTAGGCCAATTTGGACAAAGTCATATCTCTGTCCAATAGGCCGCTCAAAGCTAAACAACTTTCACGATCTGACAAAAAATAGCACAAAAAACTACAATGTAAACAAACAAGTAGTAATTGATTTCTGACAATCAAAGTAAAAGGGATGTAATAAAACAATATCACACAGTCTGCTAAACAATATCACATAGTCTTCTAAACAATATCACACTGGATACTTTAGCAGCAAATACGTGATACTTATAAGATGTCAAACAATTTAGAACCTAAATCGGCGAAATGTATACTACTACTAGCTAACAGTAAAGAGTAACAATGTAAAACAGATGTAAATAAATCTGACACAAATTTAAAAAAAAATTGAAACAAGATACTACACATGTAAATTAGGTTTACATGACAACAAAACTCGAACAAAGTGAAATAATTTAAAATCGCAATCAAATAACAAGACTATGAATCAATCTCATCAAAATTATAAATCGAGAACAAAAAACTCATAACAACAGGTGAGTTTAACATAGATCATGAAAAATTACTGAATATATAACAAATTCGTAACTTGTTCGAATTAAATTAACCTAGATATATGAGAAAGAGGATCAATAAATCATATGAAATCCTCACAAATTAAACATAATTTAGGAAAAAGAGATACAAAGCATTGAAATCACGATGAGTAGCTACAAAATCATAACAAACGCAGTAAGATGACTAGTAATTGCAAATATATGTAGCGAAACAACAATCACATGAAAATAAAACTGAAATTAAAAACTAAAGATAAAGTAGATGTACCTGACATCGCGATTTCAATTGAAAGAGTATGATCGTTGATAAGAAATAGAAGAATGACAAATGATTGAGTTGAAATTGAATTCAAACAAAAAAATCACGAAAAACAGAAAATTAGGGATTCATCGAAGAAGATAGAAGGTAGATAGAGAAAGACTTTGGGTGAGAATGAATGAATTAGGTTTGTTCGATGGAATAAGGAGTATATATGTGCGTCCGCGAAATTACCATATTACCCTTACTTATCCGCACTAAATCATGGATGTTGGATCTCTTAGATCTGACAGCTAGTATTAATCCTCAATCCTCAAATATATGAGTCATACTCACATGATCCCATTCCTATATATATATATATATATATATATATATATATATATATATATATATATATATATATATATATATATAGAGCAAGGTTCAAATGAGTCCATCAAATATATTGAGTCCCTAAGTCTTTATAGGAGCCATTGGATGAAGAGGATGGAGGGATGAGATTCAATCAAAATGAATGGCCACAAATTCATCTTATCTAATGATCTTCTTAACCTAATCACTCCCTCACTAATCAATAATCATTCATCCCCTCTTATTCTAACATCCTCCCTCTCTCTCCCTCACTTCTCTCATTTTATTCCCAAACAAACTGAAATACTACTCTCCTAACAAACATAAAAAACCCAAAAAAACAACAAAAAGAAACTCAAAAAAAACCCTCAATCCCTCACTTACCCACCACCGTCACTAACCAACCACCACCCAGCCACCGCGGCACCACTACCCGACACCCCACCCCGCCGATCTACTCCCTCTTCCTCTCTCCCGCCACCACCCCGCAACACAACTCCCTTCCATTGCCCACCACCGCCATCTTCCTCCCTACCCAACCCTCGACCTCCGCCTCCCTACCTTGCCAATAAACACCACGAGCCACAACGCATCTCACGCCTTTGTCGCCTCATTTTTTTCAGATTTGGTGATTTTTTTTGGTTCGGTTTTTTTTTGTTCGGTTTTTTTTCTCTATAAATGTGTGGCCTATGGTGAGATTCGGTTTTTTTCTCTATCGTTTTTTTTTTTGTGGATGTGGTGATCTTATTTAATATTTTCAAATGTCCTTATGTCCTTAAACTTTTTTTGGTTATTTTATTTTTTCAGATCTACTTTTGAGTTTATTTAAATATGTAAAATACGAAAGAATGAATTATATGACTAAACTTACACTGTTTTTTTGGTGTGTGTTAGACTACCATTTTCATACTTATTTGTTGATTTTTTCAGATCTAGTTCTTATTTCCGTTTTTTTTTTCGGTTTTTTGTTATTTTAGATTAGTATTATTTTGGGTTTTTTGATTTTTATAGTTACATATTATTTTGTGTTAAAATTATAATTTTTTTTTTTTTTAAAGTGCACTATTTACGAGTGTTATACCTCCAAACAAGTTGTATAAACTTTAATGTTATTTTTCAATAAATAGTGGTCGTGTGTGGTGGTGGTGGTAGGTAGTATGGTGTATGTTACTTGAGGGTTAAAGTTACATTCATCCTTGTTGAAGTTACATAACTCTTGTATTGGAGTTACATTCAATTTTATATATTCAAAATCACTTTAGTCATTCGATATATTAATTTGAATTTATATTATGTTGGTTTGTAATTTAAATTTGGACTAAAGTTACCTGGACTAAAATTACATAATTTAGGACTTAAGTTATAGAAAAAATGATTAAAGTTACACTGGGACTAAACTTACATAAATTTCAATTAGTTTATAAAAAAGGACTAAAATTCCTCAAATTTGGACTAAAGTTTCATAAATAAAATACTAAAGTTACACATTTTTGGATTAAAGTTACAGTCGTCAAATGCCAAAGTTATATCAAATTGACTTAAAATTATATAAATTCAAATTTATATATTCAAAATCAATTTAGTCATCGGATATATTAAATGAATTCATATAACTTTAATGCTTGAAAGGTGTAACTTTAGTCAATAATACTATAACTTCAGTCGTATAGTTCATTTTGTATATTCCATTTTATACATTTTTTTGAGTTTATGTAACTTTAGTTTTTCTGATTGTGATTGTAACTTTAGTCCATGACGGTGTAACTTTAGTCCATAACGGTGTAACTTTAGCCCTTCTTTAGACAAATTTATATAATTTTAGTCTTAGTATAACTTTTGTCCACGACAGTATAACTTTAGTAGTCATTTTAAGTTATTTTTATATAAAAATTTGAATTATAATAACTTTTCACACATCTATTTTTTAGTCCTTTAAATTCATTGGAATTCATGTAATTTATATATTTTTAAGTATGTAACTTTGGTCATTAATACTATAACTTCAAATGTAGTTTATGTAGCTCTATTTATTTGAGTGTAACTTTAGTTCACTGATAATGTAACTTTCGTCCATAATAGTGTAATTTTAGTCCTTTCTTATAAATTCATTGGAATTTATGAAATGTTAAGACAAGCATATGATTTTAGTCCCACTGTAACTTTAGTCTATGATGGTATAACTTTTGTCCGGTGAAACTTAAGATAAAAATAAACAAATTATATGAAATCTATATTAGTAGATCTAAGATTAAAATAAAAGTATCTCACAAAATAAAAACGAGATTTAAAAACCCGAAATCTTGGAAAAAAAAAGTATAACAAGACGAGATTTGAAAAGAATAAATAACAAGACAATAATCAAAATAAAAAACAACAAAATTTAACAAATAAAAATAAACCAACTCAAAAAAAAAAAAAAAAAAAAAAAAACCCAAAATCCGACCCAAAATCCGGGAAAAAAACGAATTTTGAAAAAATACCCGTAGTGGGGTAGGCGGTGGTGGGGGTGGTGGTGGAGTTGGCGGCGATGGTGGGGGTGGTGGGTGGTGGTAAATGAAGAAGAGAAGAGTGGATGATTTATTTGGGTTTTTGGGTTTTTGTTTTTTTGGGTTTTTGATTTTTTGGGTTTTTGGGTTTATTTATTTATTTGGGTTTTTTAGTTATTAGGATTTTTGTTAGAATTGTAGAGAAATGAGAGAAGAGTATTTTTTTGTTAGGATGAGAGAGAAGTAAGTGGAGAAATAATAAGGTAAGAGAGAGAGGGGGAGGGTATATGTAGTGGGATTAGTGTTTAGTTAAGGAGTAGATAATGAAGAGTATTAATTACCCCCATAATCCTCATTTTGCCTTTCAATCTAAGCCCTCCATTCTCCAAGATCCAAGGGCCTCTAAGAGGACTTATGGACTTAATAAGGGAAGGAGGACTCTCTTGATCCTTATACTATATATATATATATATATATATATATATATATATATATATATTTATATATATATATATATATTGATTTATTTATTTACTTTAAACTATCAAAACAATTATTTTTATATTATCCTTTCAATAAATAAAATTGCCATTATTATATATTGTGAGTTGTGAGGTCAAATTTGACTAACCAAAGTTAAATAGGATTTAATGTTGACCGCTCTAAACTAACTTAAGTCGATATCTCCTTTCGATATATGTGATTAAAAACTAATCAATTTAAGGTTTCATTTTGATAGTTCCTACAGGGCCACAAAAATCTCCAAAACGGCCCTGCACATACACTCATAATTTAACGACAAGATGCAAAAAATGCAAAGGGGGGAGCACTGGAGTATGGAAGGGACATATAAAACATGTGTAGAGCTGGCAAGTCTGACCCGACTCGAACCCGACTCGAAAATATTGCGGCCAGAAATAGACCCGACGCGATGACGACCCGTAACCCGACACGACCCGATTATCAGTGACCCGAACCCGACCCAACCCGACCGATACTGACCCGACCGATGCTGACTCAATTAAATTTATGACCAGACAATTATTAAGCTTAATTTTGATAAAAATGAAAATGATTTTGTATTTAGATTGATATGTTTGACTTAGTAATGAAGTAATTAAACCAAATAATAGGTTAAAAACTAAATTTAATGGTAAAAAATTGTCGTAATGTGATTGTGTAACCAGACCCGATAATGACCCGACCCAAACCCGACCCGACCGGATACATCATTTGACCTGCAATGACCTGACCCGATAACGACCCGAACCCGACCCGACTCGACCCGAAAGGGTATGCTGACCCAATATGACAAGAACCCAATATGACCCGACCCGACGTGACCCGACCCAAACTCGACCCGACGTGACCCGATTACTACCTCTACATCCGACACAACAGCACGTGATTCCCATGCCCCCTTCTTAACTTATCCTTTTCTTTTTTTTCTTTTTTTATCCTCCCTATTGTCTTTTTTCCTTTTTCTTATCAATAACTCAATCTTCTTTGGTCATTTAGTGCATCCCCACACAACACACAACTATATTGCTCATTTGCTCCCACCTATTCAATTATTAATTTTATTTAAATTAAAAAAAAAATTATAAAAAAAGTGAAAAATTATTAAGATAAAAAAAATGCTTAATTAGTTATAAACATGTTGAGTTTTACCTATTAATAATTATATACTTTTAATTAAATAAACAACCTTTACATAATAAAGTTATTCTTTTTCTTAATGTAAATTGTAAAGGAAGTTATAAGGGCGATTTTGATGCTGATCGGGGTTTGAACCAAGATCGTGAGTATATATTACATCTCAATATTTTACCGGTAGTTAAATATCTTGAGCAAACAAAAGACATCAACAATGAAAATTCTCATAGATAAATACAAGTACACCGTACAACGATATTACAATATATTTTTCAAAAAAGAAAATATCTATTAATAGTTTTAAACAAAATTCACAATAGCTTACTTTTAATGTAATAAATAAACTCTTACATAAAACGAGACAAGTGTTGTAATACCCCTAATTTAATAATAATTTATGAGAATAATTTATGTAATTTAAATAATTAATTAATGACATTTCTAAATAATAAATGTAAATAAGACGTTAATTAAATAATACAGTAAGTAAGCAAGTCGGGAATTGACTTAAAGCCAATTTACTTTGGGCCGTGTGAAATAGATGTGGGCTGATTAGATTAGGCCTAGTATGAGTAGTAGTCGGGATTTGTGTCGGGATTTAATAATAAAATAATAAGTATAATAATAATATGGTAATTCCTAATAATAATCGGATTAAGGCAATAGTTTCCTAATTGGCCTCATATACTCCCTAAGTTTAGACTATAAATACAATGATATCTGAAAATATAATTCACAAAGAAAGAAGAAGGAGATTTAAGAGACGGAAGGAGAAATTAGCGATAAAAGGTAAAGATCGTCGTAATTTATGTTTATATCGTCTTAATAATTTAAGTTAACGTTTATACACCATATGGACCACCGTGAACAGTGTCGATGACCTTAGTAGTTGCCCTTGACCGTCGTGACTCTAGTAAGACCAACCTTGACCACTGTTGACCACCGTGGGTAGCGGTTTGGGCGTCTAAAGGGGGAATGTCGTGAGCAGGAAAGACGGGGTTTGTACCGTGTGTGGTTCTCGACGTGACCTGGGGTTTGGGTGGTTAGTTAGGTCGGCGGTAGGCGGTCCTACTGGTGGTGCTGGGGTGGTGAGTCGTGGTGGTTGGTACGGGGGTTGTCAAGGGAGGTGGTTGTTTGGGTGTTTGTGTATTAGAAGGGTAGTGTGTCGTTTCTGGGTGGTTGTGGGCTGTCGTGAAGGGCCGTGGCCAGTGGTGGGACCACCGTGGGTCAAGGGAGACCACGGTGGTGGCCACTGGTAGTCGTGGGGTGGTGCAAGGAGGAGAGTGTGTGTATGGGGGTTGTTTATGTCGTGTTTTGTGGGGCTGTTGTAACACCCCCATATACCGAGGAGCGTTAAACAGACCTTCCTTAGCATATAAGGGCATTACCATCTCTGTTGCCCGAGGTAAGTAGTCAT
This sequence comes from Silene latifolia, assembly GCF_048544455.1. Classification (NCBI taxonomy): domain Eukaryota; kingdom Viridiplantae; phylum Streptophyta; class Magnoliopsida; order Caryophyllales; family Caryophyllaceae; genus Silene; species Silene latifolia. The sequence goes on from NC_133538.1 coordinate 454,145,724, forward strand.
CAAAAGTCGATAAAAGAACAGTTATAGCTAAATTTACAAGTGTTACAACCAACTAGCAAAACAAAGATACAACTCGTCAGCTATATACTGTCTCTATCCGAACTCGTGACGACTCAGCCCTGCCAGGACTCCAGCTATTAACCACATCAACACCTGCTAAGACTGACTGCTCACCATAAGGAATCACGGCAGACACATAAACAAAAAAGACAACCACACCAGGTCAGCAACTGAGGTAAGACACAATACAAACCAAGAACACACGTCAACGCAAAACAAAACACAACCAGTCGTACACAATCATACCCACTTCAATCAATCTCCGTCACCGACTGTCCACTGGACCAACCCTTCCAGTGGGGGACCGCAGCCGTTCCCGCCTAAGCCCCGCTCATCATACCGAGCGATACCCCTGTCCCATTAATGTGCACATCCCCTCCCGTGGCTGGTTCCACGGAAGGCGAAACTAGGGCGTGAAGCCACTCCCACAAGTTACTCCACTCAGCCGAGGACGCACCTCGAGAACCAGAGACAATCAATCTAGCTGCAATACAACAACAACCAATAAACTATATACACCAACCGACTACCGCATATACTCTGCCACACAGACACAACAACAACACAACAACCACGACTCAACAACCGACACGCTAGACCATCCACAGAAACTGAGTAGGCGAACCTACCTTTAAGCGACTGCACGATTCCATGCCCATACACGCAATACCCAGCAATCTAGAAACACCTATACACACAACACAATCATCTATCACTACCAAACTAACCCTAATTGAAAAGACAAAGATACGGATGATGATGACGACATACCTACATGAGGAAACCTGGCAAAGGACCGCTACCCGACTCAAGCTATGCACTCCTAAGGTACAAGGACCTTCAAAGGCTCCCATGGAAGGTATATGGTGAAGGTAAGGGAAGGAAGAGACCTAAAGATATGAAGAAATGAGGCGGAAATGATTTGCGGTTTTAACAAAACACGATTATAAACCCTCGTTGAAAAGACGCTACTTGATCGAGTGACCCACTTACTCGATCGAGTGGCCCCTACTCGATCGAGTATCCAAGCTACTCAATCGAGTAGCCTCTACTCTATCGAGTACCACCCATAACTCAAAGCACAGGATAACTTTGGTACGCACTTTTAAGGACTATTACTGCTCCCAAGGTCGGTGAACGTTGGTCAACTGGTCCCTAAACGGGCGGGTTTTACAGTCTTCTCCCCTTAAAAAGAACTTCGTCCCCGAAGTTCAACTCACCTATCCCAAAGCCCAAGATACGGAAACAAAACGATATCACTACTCTTCCAACATAGGTCACTACTCCCTGGAAATACTATCCCCCATGTCATCATCATCAACTGTCTAACACTCCATATAGATCGACTTCTACAAGCTACCACTTGAAATACCAACCTCACAACATGGACCAACCCAACCAACGACTACACTACTGCTCACAACTCTTAGCCACGCACTATGAGATAACACTTTCACTAGTACGCAACCATCCACACGAAACATGTCACGTTAATATAACTATGTTACCCAACGACACGATTCTATTCCAACGCATAACATCATAACTATTTCTCAATGACCGTCTTTTAAAGCACACCATTCAAATTTAACTTCCAACATAAAAATTACTCAAACATCATAAACGAACAACAAAAGATTGCAATATCGGCCTTTTTAATTTGCGACATTATTCTTCCCCTCTAAAAAGGAACTTCATCCCCGAAGTTCACCACCGAATTACTACACATGTTACTTAAAACTTACCTCTTGACATGTACCCAACACATGTGATTTGTTATTGACATTACTCATTACTCATACAACCATTAATTCATAAAAGCTTGTGCAACTTTATTCGAATAACTAGCCACAGTCACGAATGCATGTATATATCATTTGTATATGAATATGGAAGGACACGACTCCTGTGAAATATAATTAGTAGACATTACGGATGTAAAATGAATGCAATAAGAACCAACTACTAGTTGCACTGTTCGTTTTGAATACGAATCCAAAACACAAACACGACTCCCCACATATGAAATTAACGGTTCAAATATGTTACTAATCATAAACAACCCTATTAAACCTCAAAACATGTAACGATATTAAAATTAAAACGATTTTAAATAACGAAATGTTCCTGTAACAGTGCTACTCGATCGAGTATATAGGGTACTCGATCGACTGCCCGCTACTCGATCGAGTGTATTGGCTACTCGATCGAGTAGCCCGAGATCAGAATACTCCCTCCTCGTCACACCTGCAGCTACTCGACCGAGTGAGGGGCACTCTGTCGAGTGGCCACAGGTCAAAACCTTCGGGATATTCCCGTCATAAATATATATATATATATATATATATATATATATATATATATATATATATATATATATATATATATATATATATATATATATATATATATATATATATATATATATATATATATATATATATATATATATATATATATATATATATATATATATATGATGTCGATAAACGCGAGTCGGGATGACAACCCGACCCCTCAAAATCCTGCAACCAAGTTCAAGCTAAGCAAATTCGGCCTTATGGCCATCCATACACACCAAGCATAAAAGTACTAACTAAAAACGACTGCTATCTTCCAACACAACCGAATCATAAACCAAGAGAAAGAAAAGGAGTATTACTCCTGCTGCTGCTGCTCATCCATCATCTCATCTCCACCACCATCCCCTCCCGAGGTGCCTGCTCTTGATGACCCAAGACCCGCATCGACCTCTGCTCCAGCGCCTGGACTCTCATACCATGGGGTCAAACCACCAAAGGCAAAGGACTGAGGTGTCCCCCATACCGCCATGTCCACTACATAGGAGTAGAAAACCCCATTATAGTCCCCAACCCCGCTCAACCACACCGGATGTGGTCCCTCGGTCCCAATACCCTGAGCATACGCCATCTCGTGCATGTTCCGGAGTGTCAAAGTAGATGACACTCTCTCTGCCAAAGAGCTCGAACGCGTCTCTGGGGTATCGAGGTAGGGGTAACAAGGAAAAGGGTGCTGTTGTGGTGCTGCTGGCTGTGGTCTGGTCTCTGTTGTCCTCTCCCTCACACGACGAGGTCCTCTCCCCAACCTGGGCCTATCCTCCGCCGCTCTCACGTTCTCCTCCTTCTTCGGCTCAGGCATCACCCGAAGGATCGTGTCGTCAATAAGGTATGTCTGTATCTGTCGAGGTGCATCCTCATCCTCCTCATCAGAATCAACCGCATCCAAAGGCTCAGTCGGTGGAAGGTGCTCAGGAGCCGGTATCCTCATCCAGCTCATACCCCACACCCTCCATGCTAGGCTACCATCCTCCAAGGTTCTCAACCATTTCAGGTCAAGGTAGTAGTCTCTTTCCATGGTAGGAACCGGTGTGGCTAGGGGAACGTACTCAAAAGAAGCCTCAAAGGAGGCTAGCTTTTCAGCTAACCGGGTGGCAAGAGCACCACAACTCAAGTACCGAGTGGTAGAAGTAGCCATCAAAGCAAGGCTAGCACGGACCATGGCAGGAACGTTGAAGACCACCCTCTCAGTCTGCTCCGGGTTAAGATAAGAAATCAAAAGCAACAACTCGTGATTGTTCAGTGATACCGTCGTTTTGTATCAAAATTAAATTTATAAACCAAACTAAAACTATAGCTAGTGATAGTAAGGGTCGAACCACAGAGAGACAAGATCAATTCGATTTGTTGTTTTTAATCTATTGAAGTAACAATTATGGGGGGGGGGGGGTGGTTGGTTGATTCTAGACTAATTACTGAAATCTGAATGAAAATTGAAATAGATAATAAAAAGCAGCTAGGAACTTCGGTTCACCATGGCTTAAGGGTCAGTCAAGTAAAGTCAAGGTCTGTCCAATACCGTCACAGGATGTCAAATAGTTCCTCTAAGTCCCTATTCGAACTAAGCCTCTCGGTCTTCTTTCATCCTAGAATGAAACTAGCTTGCTCTCGCTCCACTAGGTTTTCCAATTACTTGTAAGAAATCAAACTTTGGTAATTTCTCAATCTAGCAAGGGGTAAAAATCTCACAAAGGTAAATAAGGCCGGTACGGGTTCAACCTAGACTTAATAAAATTAACTCATGCCGCCATGGATTCCCTAATTCCTAGCATAGAAATTTTAGCTACGCATGACTAAGAATTTGACAATTGCAAAATTAAAGACATAGAATAGAATTGACATGATTTAATTGGAATTTAAAACTAAAGGATTAAACTTAAATTGCTTAAACATAAATTGGTAGAAACTAGAATTAAAATAAACAAGAACGAGTGAGAATTGAATTTGAATTAAAGCTCACTAAAGGATTTGATGAACAAAACAATTGATTGAAATCCGCAGCCTCCACTTCTTTGTTTCCAAAACTAGATCTAAAACTTCAGTTGTTGAATAATAATAAACATAACCTAATAATTTCTTACGTAAAACTAATAATAGTCCCTTCAAAATAGTTACAATTGGGCTTTTTTAGTTTTCGTCTGATTAGGGGTCAGTCGACCGACAACTCACTATGGTCGGCCGACCGAATGTCGGGCTCTGCAGGCTACTGTTCACTTCCAAAATCTGAAGCTGTTACTGATGTGGTCGATCGACTAGAGATGTTGGTCGATCGACCAACTGCGCTGTTCAGTAGCTTCCTTTTCTCTTCCAATCAGCCTCTTCACTCCATGCACGCATCCCTAGGTGAACAAGTCCGAACTCCCATCTTCCAAGTTTCCATAAAGTTGCCTCCGGAGGACGATTTAAGCTTGATTTAGCTCACTTCCACTCATTCCTACAATAAATCATAGAAATTACAAAGTAAACCGTTTCGGGAGAAATAGTAGCTTAAAGCTAACAAATACGCATATAAATACGTGCCAAAACTGCAAATAAAGTGAATAGAATATGCACGTATCAAATCTCCCCAAACCAAACCTTGTTTGTCCCCAAGCAAGCACTATGACCCAACTAAAAACCTCTAATGGAACGGATTTCATGCTTAGAGCTAATACAAACCATCATACCCAACCAATTTAATGCAGCTATTAACATCCAAGTATCTTGTCAAATGCAAACGAGTTGAACATGTTAAAGAATTTGCTAAACTTTCGACCTTGCAAGACTCCTATATATCAGACTCTCACGGGTCGCTCATTCGCTCATTTAAGTACAAGGTAAGATATATTATGCCAGACAGAAGAGTGATAAAAATAAGACTCTCACCTATCTACGACCCATAAGAACATGCCTGCAATCTAACATGAATAAAGTCTCTACAACCGTACATATGCATTCCCCCACTGTAATGACCGTGACACATGCCGAGGCGATTTGGGATTGTGAGGCTAAAGGTAAAAAGAGGCTAAAATGAATTTGGGAAAGAGGGGTTAAGCCGAGCTAATAACCACTAAACCCAATTATAAGCAAATCCACTTCTTACTTCCACTTACCAAAAATAACACCAATGCTCAAATATCATAAGCATAGAACTCACAATTCTCCAATAAAATAACATCGTAGACTCCCCAAAAGGATTCAAATATAATATGGGAGTAATAATCACCATTTATTAAAAGATTTTTAAACATGCGATTTTCAAAGTCTGCAGCACATGGTCGATCCACCCTTGAGACCGGTCGGTCGACCGAGTATTCTCCAAAACAGCCCCTGTTTCCTTTTTTTTTTCTCCAGTCATTTTTTCCTTTTCAATTTTTTCTGTGTTTTTTTTTTCCTATTCTTTTTCATTTTTCTTTTTCTTTTCTTTCCACCATTTCACCTCCAACTTTTCATGAAGAACAAAATAACCAAAAGAAATTCAAGCAATTCCCAAAACACTAACATTACTAGCTCAGATAAGGTAGGCTAAATATAGTATGTAGCTAAATGGGACAAAATAAGCAATTTGGTTATGTGAGGTTTATGGGTAAAATGAGAAAGGGGAACCTCTACCACATGTGTCAACAAACCACAGACCCGAATGCATATAGGTATCAAGTAGACTAAACTCATGCTTATGCAAATTAATGTAACATGCCTTATAAGGAGAAACTACTCTCATTCCTACATGAAATCGGTCATGAATGTCACCGATTTATTAAGCTCTATCCTTAGAAATTTAAGTAGCTTGCCAATATTGAGTCAAGTCATTCGTTTAGCAAAATTCCAACAAAAACTCGTAGACTATGCAAGTGACATACTTGGAAATGTTTAAAGTCCAAGGAAAGGGCAATGAGACAATATGTAATGCAAACTCATCATTGAAATCCTTCCGTTCCGACTCGGCCTAAATGCGAAAGTAAACGTGATTTTTTGAATTTTTGGTGGTTTTTCAATTTTTTTTATTTTTTTTTAGTGAGAATTAAAGAACGAATGGAACCAAAAATGCAATAAACGTGTGACTGAAATGCAATAAATAACAAATGCAAATGCGACAAACGGATGCATATACCCTCCCCAAACCAAAACGCACAATGCCCTCATTGTGCTCAACAACTAGCACAACACAACACCAAAACAACAGGGATGAATATAAACATCAAAGACTAAATGGAAACTAAGGAAAGAGGAAGAAACTCACAAAATACGGCCTCCCCAAACCAACCGTAAAAAAGGGGAGGCATGTCCAACTGCCACTAGTCCTCCTCGGGATTATACTCGGAACCGCTAGCCTCCGCCTCTGCTTCTCGCCGTGGTGCACCAAAACCCTCGGAGCCTGAGCTGCTGCTACTCTCCGATGGATAGCCGCCCTCCAGAAATGTGTAGAAAGAAGGGTGAGGCCATGGTGCTGGTGGCAGCATGTCCTTCGCAGCATACTCCGAGTAAACAGGAAACAAGGCAAGCGCCGTGTCCAACCTGTGCTGGTTAAAACTCCTGCACAAATCACCCATAACACGTGAAACCGCCCTTTGGTCCATGACCGCAGGGATATCAATGGGTTTAGGGGGATGAAAGTTAGCCGGGTAACCTGACCCAGGAGCAGCCTGTGAAGTGGAAGGAGCAGCCCCCGTAGCACGTAAGACTTTCCCCCTAAGTGGCAGCCTGTAGCTAGGCAAAGGTGGGCGAGGTTCTCCTGCCACTGTGGTAAGAGGCACAAGGGGTGGAAGGTCACGAATTGGAATAGGGTCGCAAAAGAAAGAGCCAATCTTCCAACGACCCTTGCTATCCACCCAATGCACGGACTTCACATACTCCATATCCATGAAGCGTGATTCCGGCTCGAGAGGATCTTCCTCTCTAGGGAAAACAGAAACAATGCGGTGGGCTATGCGAGAAACTAGCCCACCACACACAATGGTGCCCAAAGAAGACCTCGCCCCAACAGTCTGGAAGTGGCAGGCAATCAAATATGTAATGTTATACACACGGGCCTCCCGACTCTGAAAATTCAAATACCCAGCAAGAATAGACAAATCAATTGTGTTGACATTGGTTGACTCCTTTCGGCCAAAGATGGTGTTAGCCACCAGCCGGAGAAAGTAACGAAAAGGGGGTAAATACACAGTAGTGCCCTTCCTCTTAGGGGCACAAGAGTCAGACATACAGGCCCACATCACCCTGTAGTCCTCAGAAGGGTCAACAGTACGACCCGTAAAGCTAAGACCCAAATACCCCGCAAAGTCAGCCAATGTCAATGAATAAGAGACATTAAAAAGACGGAAAGAAATGCAGGAGCTAGCTCTATTAGCACTAAAAGCATCTTTGTCGAAAGCAAAAGACGAAAAGAACTCAAGAGTCAGCGCCGGGTAGGTGTACTCTGCCATCTCGACTAGTCCCGACATGCCTGTACCATTTAATAAATCAACAACTGACTTCAAACAACCCAATTCCTCTAAGGAGGGTTTATGCAAAAAAAACGTGTGGGTTGTAAACTGCATGTATCACGCAACGTAATAAAGCGGCCTCTTTGAGCCGAAGAGGAAAATGTAACCTGCGGATAGTAAGGTAGACTATCCGTACTGAATTCCACTATGGCAGCACCAGGCTGTGCTCGACTCGTGGACGCGCCTGGAGCTACTGTCCTGGCCTTCTTTGACGCGTCTTGGCTCGATTTCCTGCTACCCGCCACTCGCTTTCCTTAAGTCATGATTATGCCTAAAAAATATGAGCACACTTTCAACAAACAACATTCCCAAATATTTAAGAATAATGAAAGGCAATAAACCCCATAAAGCAATGAATTTCCGGATCAAATTAGGGTTTAGCAAAATCAGTTTGGAAACAACGAAATTAAATCCCTCCATGGCTGCTAATAGGGCTCGAAAATCAAAGGTAAACAATAATAAACTCCTTAGAAGAACAAATTCGACAAAATAATGCCCTAAAAATCGACATTTTTCGATTCAAGAGTGATTGTGATGCTCGAAACTGGGCAAAAACTAAACAATACAGGTCGAATCAAAGAAGTGAAAGAGGAGTAAGCCTGTAGATACCCGTATCCGTCGATATTGGAATTTATAGAGAACCCGACAAACACCCGATGATGATAAGACACATGTATTTATTAGTTGTCATTGTCATTATTTGGGTTGGTTTTACGATGTAGAATGAGCGTTGTCGACAGAGTATTTTATTAATTTAAATGATATTTAAATTAAAGCTTTTTTTTAAGGTGAATTCATTTTACCTTATTTTGAATTTATTTTCTCAAATTTATTTTATTGAAAATAAAATAAATAATTGATTTGAAAAATCATTTTATGAGTGTATTTGATTTGAAAAATCATTTATTTTAATGTGTTATTTGATTTGAAAAATCGAATTTGAAAATCGAAAACTCGTTTTAACCACACGTTTTGGAGCTCGATTATAGCTCGGTTTTTTGAGCCCGTTTTCTTTACGAGTTGGCACAAATCTCGAGTACACTAACCAACCTAGGCTTCTACCCATCCAACCCCAGTTCGAACCGCCATACCCACGTCCCAAATCTCGTTCCAAACATCCCCCCAACACAGCCCAATTCCTTCCTTTACCCGTGTTTGTATAGCCCATCGAAAGCCCTTCTAAACCGACTCAAACTTGGTCCAAACCCGCAACCCATCACCACCAACCCGTGCTCCACATTACCCACAACAACCCAGCACCTATACCACCTCGAAACACTTCCACAAGTCCATCCAAAACAGGCTCCAAAACGAAACAGCCCACGACCCCCTGTTTTCGTTCAGCTCAAACCCGAGTCCAAAACCTGCTCCAAACACCACTTAAACCCGTGCCCATTAACCCTAATCCATACCCTAGAATCCTACCCACATTACCCTAGCTTAACCACCAAGAAACACCCTTCCAAAACCCTACACGAGCTCACGAAAGCTGCTGGACAGCAGCAGCGAAACAGGCAGCCCAACTGCTTGTTGCTCTCTTTTACCCTACTTTAACTCCCTATAAATACCTCCCCTCTGCCATACTTTCATTCCGCTAAGTTCTCCATACATACTACCGTCACTTACAAGCTTTAAAATCCAGAAACAAACCCTAATTGCCTCTCAAAAACCCTCGACAAAACCGACATACAAAACCGAGAATCAGTTTGTGTGTCCTCCTTGGAACCCTTCGTTCAACCACAAAACCTCCATCAAAATTCGAGTTTCTTGTTCCTAATTAACTACACAACATCCATCTACATCTTAGATAAAGATTCACGAGCCAAATTGCCCTTGAGAGTACACGAATCCCCTCGAAAAACAGAGTGACATACACTCTGTTTTCGCGGCTTTTCCTGTCTGTCCAGTTCTGTTTGTGCTCGTTTTTCGTGCCCAATAATTCAAAACGAGCAGGGATTGTTTTAAGATCTTTGTTCTCCTCTCTTTCTAGTTTTCAAATCTGGACAACATCTTTTAAATCTAATTTTCACCGTGAAACGAGTGAGAAATTGCAGTTTGAAAGTTGCTGTCCAGATTTGCAAAAAAACGTGTTATTGCTTTGTTCCTTCATCGACGACGGCCTCTCGAGATAAAATCTACGATCGATTATGACCCAAGACGGTGTCAACGATACATGTAGGTTGTGGGTGCATCAAATCCTCCTCTTCTCCCTTTTATTTCGTTCTTTTTATGTTTGTTTTTTCATTGTTCGTTTTACTTTGTTTATCATTTGACATCGTTAACTATGAAACTAGTTTAGTCCGAGTATGAGTTAAAGTACCACCATGAACACCCGCGTTGACTTGATATGGGAAAGAAATCCGCCACATCGGTCGGTCGTATCCCCCGTCTCATTTACATATCCTCGTGTTCAAGGTAGGACATTAATAAAACGAATCCTAACTTCGTTCCTCGCTTTTGACCCCTTGCCTGTTTCGATCAATTCGACCTACACTAGGACCCTTCGCATGTTAGTTCGACCTCTGATTGTTAACATATGACTCATTTAGACGACATTGGATCAATTTAATAACCTAATTAGACATATTAGGTGGCATCGACATAGCTTTAAAAATCAACTAACAATTCTATAACTTAATTGAACGCATCTCTCTTTTCACTCGATTTCTCGCTAGCATAGGAGTGCGTGATTAGCACCTTCCTATTAACACTCGATGAGTAGCGTTAATATTGTAACTTCGTGACCTAATTCGACCCCTTTAGGCCGTGTAGAATACACATTCGCGTGACATCTTTTCAATCGATCAACGTCGTTTCTAACTTGTTTTCTAGCCCGCTTTCGAACTCGTTTCGCAATTATTTGATCTAACTAATGAACTTGACCTAGGAACTAGGATGGCCGTGGTTTGGCCATGAGGTTGGCCGATTTCTTTGTCCTTCTTGCTTCGTTTTTTGTACCAATTGTTCTTTGTTGTTTTGTTGCTTGTAATTTATAATTTGCCCATCGAGTTGTAACTTTCAAGTTTGTTTTACTTTTATCGAGTCAAAAGCTTCTTCAAAAACCTTAGTCTTATTTGGTTAGATGGTTGTGCTCTAATTCGTGTAAGAGCGTAGTAAATCGCATGTTGTTTAAAGTGACATGGCCCGATTTATGCTAATGCATGCTTTGGTGTGTGACCCTATGTCTAATTCGATAGGATTAAGTGAAATCACGCATTACGAGGAGTGACCCAAGGCTGTGAGTCATGTAAGCCATGGGCCACCCCCCTTGTGCACGTTTCCCAAGGCCGAATTGGCCGTATAGTGTGTCGTGTATGGTTTTGCGTATAGCATTGTATTTAGATCAAGTTGTATCTTTAATTTCTCGTTGTGTCGGCATGAAATGCCTGGGTTGTAATAGGGTAGATCCCAACGGCTCCCCCATTCCCCCTAAGCCTTGTTTGCTTTGTTTTGTATGTTGTTAGATCAATCAACCCACATGCTAAATTACAACTTTGACAAAAATAGTTTAGTTGCATCTAAATCGACATAGAAACTTCACATGTTAGGGTTTTAAAAACGATGTTTGCATATTATATATCGTAGTAGCTATGACTTTGTTTGAAATCCGACACTTGACTTAGTAGAGGCCGTTATCGACGGGCGGGGTTAGGTGTCCTTATGGGGTTCCTAACACGTACCCTCACCCCTTTACTCAAGATCTATGGTTTGTGGATCCGTCTAAATACCATTGGATTACGAGAGTCATTCAAATCGAGTGATATAGGTTACAAGTCTTTATCTTTAATCACTCGTAGTCGATTGGCTTTATGCTTTTCGATGAAAGGTGTAAAGTTGAATTGAACGGTTCCAAGTTCCCATAAAACTTGGTGGCGAATCTAATTTGTCTTAATTCGATTCGAAAGAACCTGGAGTCGATTATGCCTAGTGTGGATCCCGCGGACGCAGTTCCCGCGGGCGTTGTCCACAGTTTGGCGACTCCGCTGGGGAAAAGGGGACTAGTTACACTTTGTTTCTAGGGTCTTTTCCTCCGAGGTGAAACTTGAAAAGAAAGTATCGGAAAGTAAAACATTACTCATAGTGCTACGATTCATGCATAAACCCTTAAGGACTTTCCCGGGCCGTCCCAGCGTTTCTTTGTGATGCGTGGGGGGCGACGTCCCACTATGCCAGGAACTCGCACATTGCTTGCTTCCGCTCCGCCTCGTTGTGGTTCTTGATGGTGGGGATGCTCTTCTAGGTACTCTACCTAAAGGCCCTTGCTCTATAAGACCCAAAAAGGATGGAGGGCATAGACCTTCTTGTAGAAGACTTGCCGAGACTTAGAAATGTCTAGGAACATACATCCTTATAACATGAGAATGACAATGTGCAAGATGAATTTCCTGAGTCTTTTCAAATTTTCCATATCAATTTCAAAACCGAACTTTTGAATAACTTACTTTCAAAATAGCATGGTTTTAAAAACGCGGAATGCTGCCCAAATAGGACTAGATTTTTCGGCCCAAAATGAGCTTTTATAGCCGGCATGCTGCCCATTTTAAATCTCATTTTCAAATCGATTTTTTCGTCTTTTTCAAATTCAATCCAAAATGTTTCTCGAACCTTAACCAAGCATGAAATGCGTCGAGTCGTGTCCGGGTCCTGGCCGTGTTTGGCTAGGCATGTTTCGTTCTAAGAGTCTAGAACACGACCTTGTTGGGTCACCCAAGCTCACCTCTTGGGTTTCGAGTCATGTGGGTCGACCACTTGGTCTAGGGTAGTCCACAGAAACGTCCAAGCTAGGCCATTTAGGGCGTTTCACTTGAACCTATGGGCTATGTTAGTCCAATCACGGGTTTAGTCACACCGAGTCCAGTTTAGAATCGAGCTATGACAGCTTGAGTCATGTCTTTTTGTCGAGTCTAAAATGAATCGAGGTCTAAATCCAACCGTGAGTCGAACCTTTTGGTTAGTCGGTCATAAGTCGAGTCTTTGTTTGAGTCAAGTTGGTGTCGTGTCCTTAAGTGTGCAGGGGCTCTTACATTTGAATATTGACTCGGTTTGGGGTTTTCTTGTAGAAAGGCCGCCAAAAACCCGACTTCAAGCAATGGAAGATGCTGTTAACAAACTCACTGAGGCCGTGAACCTCATGATGACCAGAATGGATGCAATCGAATCTAAGCTGGGTGAAGATTCCTCTTCATCTACCCCACCTCTGACTGATCTGGAGAAACGGTTCAAATTCATTGAAGATCGTCTGAAGCTCTCCCAGGAGAAGAACATCCACTACGAAAATGCTAGGGCCTATGCCCCAGTTCAGGATAAGTTGCCCACAAACATGGTACTCACTGATATCCTAAAGTTTAAGGGCACAGAAGATCCAGTCCACCATGTTAAGGCCTATAAGGGGTACTTAGCACCGACGGGAGTACCTGCGACATGCTCTCCAAATTTTCGGTCAATCTCTGGATGAACACACGAAGGCGTGGTTCTATAACTGACCTTAAGAACTTCCCCACTTTCAAGATATCACGGTGGAGTTCTCGCAAGCACTATGCTTGATAATGTCGAGATTCAAACCAACATAAGAACATTGGAGGTGATGACACAGAAAGAAAAAGAAGGCTTTACTGAATTCCTTGCAAGATGGCGCGCTGAAAGCGTGAAATTAGCCAAGAAGCCTGACGAAGTTGAAATGGTAGATAAGTTCGTAAAGAATCTACGACCTATTTACCGCATTGCTCTGAAATACCAGAATTTTGGCTCTTTCAAAGAATTGATAAGAATTGGGATAAAGGTAGAAGATGATGTCATAAGGGCAGAGGCTGAAAAGCCGAAAGGGTACCAAGGGGCCTCATCGTCTAAGGGCAAGGCCCCAGCAACGGCCCATATTGATGAAGCCATCAATCTCTTAGAAGGGCAATCGAAGAAGTCGCAGCGCCAAACACCTAGGGCATTCACCGATATCGGATGCACTTATACATACGCTCTCCAAAGGCTCATAGCCCAAGGAAAGCTGAAGCCTATTGGTCCAACTCCGGACCCTCCCACTGAACAACAAGGTAAATGGTATAAACCAAATGCCTACTGTGCCTTTCATCAAGGGAAAGGCCATGATACTGAAAGGTGCTATCGACTGAAGCACGAAATCCAAGACATGATTGAGAATGGAACACTCCCGATCACAACTGTTAAACCCAATAACATCACCAATCCATTTGGCGATCACGCCAACTTTGTTTCTGTCGAAGACAATGTCGATTATTCCCATCTTATCCGCCCATGTCACTTGAAAGGGGTGTTTATCGGGAAAATATTTGTGGATTACTTTGAATTCTTGCCAAACCCGAAGAATGAAATTCAAGTCGGGAGTCTTGCTCTAGAATGTACTCCTCTCGTTAACGAAGTTAATAAAAGACAATTCGGTTCACCAACCTTTATCATCAAGCGTAGATCCTCGGAGGACTACCTCGGGATGGAGGCGGACCATCAAAGGGATCAAGGACCGAGCCTGGCATCTAAGCCGACAAAATTGAACAAGAGAAAGCTCAAGACCAGATTTGAAAATTATGAGTCGGGATCTGTTTTCTTATCTTAGTCGAGTCGAGTCTAGAACTTTCTTTTTTTGAATTTGAGTCGTTTGTTCCGCGATGACCTAGGATGTGTCCTAGGAATCGTTTCTTCGAGTCTGTTAAGCATTTCTCATTCCAATTAAAAAGTTGCAGTTTCGTTTCCAAATATGTCTTGTTTCCAATCCTCAATCATTCCGAAACATGATAAAACGCACAACACACTCAAAGGAATCCCTGGGGTAGAAATATGTCCTGTTTCAAAATGTAAGGTACACTAGGATCCTGTGTTTGATTCCTTTACCTATTCCATGTCTGGTGGTAGAAAACCTCCATCTGAACCAATGTTTGTGACAAGCTTTTAGATGATTCTATGACAAACCCGGACTATCTCCTTGTTTCCCCTATCGATGATGGAAGGCAAGCCTTTTCCCCAACAAAATCATCCCATCTCGAAGAGAGAAGATATCAATCCGTTCTAACAAGGAATTGTTAGTTCCTACCCAAATTAGTTGGCGAAGCCCAGTTTTCAAGGTGTATCCATTTATGACTAAGAGAATGAATAGAAGATCATTTTCAAAGAGATAAAAAAGATGAAAAAGAATGAAAAATGAGAAAAAGAGAAAAATTGGAAAAATGAAAAAAAATGAAAAAAAAGAAAAATGAAAAAAGATGAAAGAAAAAGAAAAAAGGAAAAAAGATGTTGAAGTTATTGCGGAATGCTTTTTGGTTAAATGTCGAAGTTACGGAAGCCAGAATTCAAGTCAAGTACCCATAGTTGAGGTTCAATGGGCGAAGCCCAAAAGCGTAAGTAGTGACCTCTTTACCCTCTAAGTCCTTCCTGAGACGGTTGCAAGGGGATAGTCAGGAATTTTGAGAATCATTCCGCTTGTGCTGTTACACCCAGCCTTTAGGGACCAGATATGGAGATTTGAACCCACATTGTTTTCCAACCCATTTGCACTCGGGTTTCATCAAACCCGAGACACCTTTTCCAACCACGATGTAAGCCATAACCCATTGGCCTTAGCACCAGAAAATGAACCTTCAGAATGATGGTCCACTATTCAAGCCTTTTGTTGCCAAGCTCCACATCCCAAAGAACCACAACCTTTTTTACCAATCCTAGACACGGGATTTAACGGTACCTTACAGGCTAGAATGGGATACGACATGATACCTTAGGTGAAACCTTCGAGTGTGTACACACAATCAATATGCCAAGTTTATGCACCTTGATCGAACTACGTCGGATTTGATTTCGCTCCACGCGAATACGTAGGTAGTCCTTTTGAACAAGGGATTCAATCCACTCATCAACCAAGGTGTGATCTTGTCGCTTTCTTACGGGTCTTAACCAAGTCCAAATGAAGCCACCTTTGTTTGAGTCGGTCTTAGCACTCGATGTAGGCTAGGATAAGGATATAGGTTCGGATGAATAGTATCAAGTCTCATAATGAGCTTTATCTAACAGTTTAGGCAAAGATGCTGAGTCACATAGATGTGGGTTTGTGTTGGGAACAGAAAATATGAAAAACCCGCTGAAAAGAAAGAAGGCGTGGAAGAAAAATAGTAAAAGCCCGCTGAAAAGAAAGAAGGCGGTGGTAAGAAATGATGAAACTCGCTGAAAACAAAGGAGGCGAGGAGAAGAGTGACAGAATGTTCCCAACAAGAGTGATGTGTGATCTCTAAGTGTTCTCATAAAATCAGTCTGTGTTTAGTGTCTGGGCGAAGCCAACGTTGTTGCTCCGTGAGTTTAATCCACCTTGTCAATGCCAAGTGATCTTGATTCCCATGTGCCCTCGGGAGCACGCCCATGCCATACGATATCTCTGTCCCAAGTTCGACGACCTTGTGATTCCCATTTGCCATCTTTTGGCGCCATAATGGCCAATTTACATTTCTACCCCCAACAAGTCCATAATTGAATTAAAACCCGTGCACACTTAGTGTTTTATTTTCCTTTTTTGTTTTACGGTAGCGGGCTACGCCCACATTGTTTATGGGTCATACGGAGTGTCTGAGTCGTATTTCATGCTCACCCATCAAGGTTCAATTTCAAAAAAATCCAAAATTTCAAAATTCCAAAAACTTTTTGCGAATTATGGATAGTTGATCCAAGTAGTGGAATCTTTTCGGGTCGATGACCCCAATCTTTCGAAATTCAAAATTTCAAATTCAATTTTTGAAGGGTCGATGGCCCAACATACCAAGTGATGTCAAATTTAAACTTCGGGTCGATGGCCCAATTATTCAAAATTTTCAAATTCAATTTTCGGGTCGATGACTCAATCTTTCAAATAATCCAATTTTAAGATCGATGATCCAAATGTGCTTATGTGATGATTATTGCTAGTACGCTTTTATGTTTCAAATATAGCAGGATATGCTTCAACTGGGGGCTCTAAAGTCTTCGACTTTAGAGCCATTGCAAACTGGGGGCTCTGAAGCCGTTGGCTTCAGAGACCATTATTAGGATGTAAAGGATGACATCCACCAAGAATTCAATTCAATACAAGAGTATGAAATGGAAGAATTCCGTAGCTGAAAGCAAATGATGAAAGCGGCGGCAGCCTCCTTGGAAAGTCCCGTCCCATTCGGACAAGCGCCAAAGAGATGATAAATTTTGGACAAATGTCAGAGATGATGAATTTTGGACATACGCCAGTGAGATGATAAACTTTGGGCATGTGTCGCAGTTGCCGAACTACGACGGGGTTTGATTCCGTCGAAAATGGATACGTAGGCGCCGAGGATAAGGCTCAACCCACCATATATGCAATTTATGGGTCGACGACCAATGATTATAATTTGACGCAACGAAGCAAGAGTTAATCCCCGACGAAGTTTCGGTATGATCTCTTCTTATGGTCAAGGCGAGCTTATATACGCAAGTCTAATGGACTATAAACGACCCGCGAATCCTCAGGTCGAGAGGGACCTGGGGTATATTTTGACTTTCGCCTTGTCCAAGCCTCAGTCAAAGTGGGGGCTCTGTAGATACCCCCGTATCCGTCGATATTGGAATTTATAGAGAACCCGACAAACACCCGATGATGATAGGACACACGTATTTATTAGTTGTCATTGTCATTATTTGGGTTCGTTTTACGATGTAGAATGAGCGTTGTCGACGGAGTATTTTATTAATTTAAATGATATTTAAATTAAAGCTTTTTTTAAGGTGAATTCATTTTACCTTATTTTGAATTTATTTTCTCAAATTTATTTTATTGAAAATAAAATAAATAAATAATTTGAAAAATCATTTTATGAGTGTATTTGATTTGAAAAATCATTTATTTTAATGTGTTATTTGATTTGAAAAATCGAATTTGAAAATCGAAAACTCGTTTTAACCACACGTTTTGGAGCTCGATTATAGCTCGGTTTTTGAGCCCGTTTTATTTACGAGTTGGCACGAATCTCGAGTACACTAACCAACCTAGGCTTCTACCCATTCAACCCCAGTTCGAACCCCCATACCCACGTCCCAAATCTCGTTCCATACATCCCCCCAACACAGCCCAATTCCTTCTTTTACCCGTGTTTGTATAGCCCATCGAAAGCCCTTCTAAACCGACTCAAACTTGGTCCAAACCCGCAACCCATCACCACCAACCCGTGCTCCACATTACCCACATTACCCACAACAACCCAGCACCTAGACCACCTCGAAACACTTCCACAAGTCCATCCAAAACAGGCCCCAAAACGAAACAGCCCACGACCCCCCTGTTTTCGTTCAGCTCAAACCCGAGTCTACAACCTGCTCCAAACACCACTTAAACCCATGCCTATTAACCCTAATCCATACCCTAGTATCCTACCCACATTACCCTAGCTTAACCACCAAGAAACACCCCTCCAAAACCCTACACGAGCTCACGAAAGCTGCTGGACAGCAGCAGCGAAACAGGCAGCCCAACTGCTTGTTGCTCTCTTTTACCCTACTTTAACTCCCTATAAATACCTCCCATATGCCATACTTTCATTCCGCTAAGTTCTCCATACATACTACCGTCACTTAAAAGTTTTAAACTCCAGAAACAAACCCTAATTGCCTCTCAAAAACCCTCGACAAAACCGACATACAAAACTGAGAATCAGTTTGTGTGTCCTCTTTGGAACCCTTCGTTCAACCCCCAAACCTCCATCAAAATTCGAGTTTTTTGTTCCTAATTAACCACACAACATCCATCTACATATTAGACAAAGATTCATGAGCCAAATTGCCCTTGAGAGTACACGAATCCCCTCGAAAAACAGAGTGACATACACTCTATTTTCGCGGCTTTTCCTGTCTGTCCAGTTCTGTTTGTGCTCGTTTTTCGTGCCCAATAATTCAAAATGAGCAGGGATTGTTTTAAGATCTTTGTTCTCCTCTCTTTCTAGTTTTCAAATCTGGACAACATCTTTTAAATCTAATTTTCACCGTGAAACGAGTGAGAAATTGCAGTTTGAAAGTTGCTGTCCAGATTTGCAAAAAAACGTGTTATTGCTTTGTTCCTTCGTCGACGACGGCCTCTCGAGATAAAATCTATGATCGATTACGACCCAAGACAGTGTCAATGATACATGTAGGTTGAGAGTGCATCCAATCCTCCTCTTCTCCCTTTTATTTCGTTCTTTTTATGTTTGTTTTTTCATTGTTCGTTTTACTTTGTTTATCGTTTTGTTTATCGTTTGACATCGTTAACTATGAAACTATTTTAGTCCGAGTATGAGTTAAAGTACCACCATGAACACCCGCGTTGACTTGAGATGGGAAAGAAATCCGCCACGTCGGTCGGTCTTATCCCCCGTCTCATTTACATATCCTCGTGTTCAAGGTAGGGCATTAATAAAACGAATCCTAACTTCGTTCCTCGCTTTTGACCCCTTGCCTGTTTCGATCAATTCGACCTACCCTAGGACCCTTTGCATGTTAGTTCGACCTCTGATTGTTAACATATGACTCATTTAGACGACATTAGATCAATTTAATAACCTAATTAGACATATTAGGTGGCATCGACATAGCTTTAAAAATCAACTAACAATTCTATAACTTAATTGAACGCATCTCTCTTTTCACTCGATTTCTCGCTAGCATAGGAGTGCGTGATTAGCACCTTCCTATTAACACTCGATGAGTAGTGTTAATATCGTAACTTCGTGACCTAATTCGACCCCTTTAGGCCGTGTAAAATACACATTCGCGTGACATCTTTTCAATCGATCAACGTTGTTTCTAACTTGTTTTCTAGCCCGCTTTCGAACTCGTTTCGCAATTATTTGATCTAACTAATGAACTTGACCTAGGAACTAGGATGGCCGTGGTTTGGCCGTGAGGTTGGCCGATTTCTTTGTCCTTCTTGCTTCGTTTTTTGTACCAATTGTTCTTTGTTGTTTCGTTGCTTGTAATTTATAATTTGCCCATCGAGTTGTAACTTTCAAGTTTGTTTTACTTTTATCGAGTCAAAAGCTTCTTCAAAAACCTTAGTCTTATTTGGTTAGATGGTTGTGCTCCAATTCGTGTAAGAGCGTAGTAAATCGCATGTTGTTTAAAGCGACATGGCCCGATTTATGCTAATGCATGCTTTGGTGTGTGGCCCTATGTCTAATTCGATAGGATTAAGTGAAAGCACGCATTATGAGGAGTGACCCAAGGCCGTGAGTCATGTAAGCCGTGGGCCACCCCCCTTGTGCACGTTTCCCTAGGCCGAATTGGCCGTATAGTGTGTCGTGTATGGTTTTGCGTATAGCATTGTATTTAGATCGAGTTGTATCTTTAATTTCTCGTTGTGTCGGCATGAAATGCCTGGGTTGTAATAGGGTAGATCCCAACGGCTCCCCCATTCCCCCTAAGCCTTGTTTGCTTTGTTTTGTATGTTGTTAGATCAATCAACCCACATGCTAAATTACAACTTTGACAAAGTTAGTTTAGTTGCATCTAAATCGACATAGAAACTTCACATGTTAGGGTTTTAAAAACGATGTTTGCATATCATATATCGTAGTAGCTATGACCTTGTTTAAAATCCGACACTTGACTTAGTAGAGGCCGTTATCGACGGGCGGGGTTAGGTGTCCTTATGGGCTTCCTAACACGTACCCTCACCCCTTACTCAAGATCTATGGTTTGTGGATCCGTCTAAATACCATTAGATTACGAGAGTCATTCAAATCGAGTGATATAGGGTACAAGTCTTTATCTTTAATCACTCGTAGTCGATTGGCTTTATGCTTTTCGATGAAAGGTGTAAAGTTGACTTGAACGGTTCCAAGTTCCCATAAAACTTGGTGGCGACTCTAATTTGACTTAATTCGATTCGAAAGAACCTCGAGTCGATTATGCCTAGTGTGGATCCCGCGGACGCAGTTTCCGCGGGCGTTGTCCACAAAGCCATACCTTTGATGAGACTTAGCAATTTAGAGCAAATAAATCGCAAATTTAAGAGGAGAAAAGGAGGATTTAATCGCCAAAGAGGGGAAAGAGGGGTTAGGGTTCTTCTTGAATTGGTAAGTGAAAGAGTAAGAAGAAAATAAGAAGTTAAATCCCTCTTAATTGAGTCCCGGTTTCGATATTCGGTCGGTCGACCGAATGGCATGGTCGGTCGACCATGCATACTGATTAAACATCCCCTGATCACTGTGCATCGGTCAATCGACCATATGTACTAGCAAATAACAATCAGACGCCAAAATAGATTTTCCCAAAAGTTCAAATTCCTAACTATCAAACGTAAAACTAAAGTACGCTAAAGATACTAAAATTAAGAAAGCGGTAAAGATCCTAATTACAAGGAGATTACAGCTCGGGTTGCCTCCCGGTAGCGCTGGTTTAAGAGGTCCCGCACGACCTTTTTACCTCAGTTTGCATCATCCGATAACGGGTCGAAGTACAATACCTCGACTTGCCCAACAAATTCAGCTGTTCCGTGATAATGCTTCACATATTGGCCATTAACTTTGAACCTTTCTCCAGCAGAGGTCTCCAATTCAACTGATCCGAACTTTGTAACAGCAGTGACCTTGTAGGGACCACTCCACCTGGATTTCAGCTTACCAGGAAATAAACGGATACGAGCATTAAAAAGAAGTACCTTATCGCCAATATGGAACTCGCGCTTAATGATTCTCTTGTCGTGCCAGCGCTTCGTTTTCTCTTTGTAGATCCTAGCATTATCATATGCCAGCAGCCTAAATTCCTCCAGCTCATTTAGTTGTGTCATACGTTTCTCACGAGAGAGGTTAGGATCCATATTCAAATCACAAATAGCCCACCAAGACTTACGCTCCAACTCAACAGGTAAATGACATGTCTTACCATAAATCAATCGGAATGGTGACATCCTAATCGGCGTTTTAAACGCGGTCCTATAAGCCCATAAGACATCATCTAACTTAAAACTGCAATATTTCCGTGATTTAGAAACAACCTTAGCTAATATTTCTTTTAATTCTCTATTAGAAATCTCAACTTGACCACTAGTTTGGGGATGATACCCCAAACCTCTACGATGTTGGACACCGAATTTAGTCGATAAAGCACTAAGTTGTTTCTCTTTAAAATGCATTCCACCATCGCTAATGACAACCCTAGGGACACCAAAACGAGGAAAAATAATCTTTTTAAATAGCTTAATCACGGCTTTTGCATCGCAATGGGGAGTAGCGATAGCTTCTACCCATTTTGATACATAGTCAACGGCCACGAGGATATATTTATTACCTTGACTGCTCGGAAAGGGTCCTTGATAATCAATGCCCCAGACATCAAAAATATCAACCTCTAAAATGCCTACCTGTGGCATCTCATGTCTCTTGGAAATATTCCCCGATCTTTGGCAAGCATCACACTCAACAACAAAATTCCTAGTATCTGCATGCAAAGTTGGCCAATAAAAACCAGATTGGAGTACCTTTGCCACAGTCCGGGATGGACCGTGGTGACCACCATAAGCATAACAGTGGCAAGCTTCCAGGATATCCTTCACCTCCCATTGAGGCACACATCTCCGGATAAGACCGTCTGCACATTCCTTGAAAACAAATGGATCATCCCAAAAGTATTGTCTAGCATCATAAGTGAACCGCTTCTTCTGCTGCCATGAAAGCTTGGGTGGTATTTTACCTGTCACTGCAAAATTAGCATAATCAGCAAACCATGGAGGTGGATAAGACCACGAATTAGTAATACCTAACAGACTCTCATTAGGAAAAGAATCATTAATGGGTAACGAATCTTTCCTTTCTGTCAGCTGCAGACGAGATAAATGGTCAGCTACCACATTCTCTGCACCTTTCTTATCTTTGATCTCCAAATCAAACTCCTGCAAAAGGAGTATCCATCTCAAAAGCCTCGGCTTCGCATCCTTCTTAAGAAAGAGAGTCTTCAGCGCTGCATGGTCAGTATAAACAATAACCTTAGAACCTAACAAATAAGACCGGAATTTATCTAAGGCAAAAACTACAGCTAGAAACTCCTTCTCAGTTGTGTAATAATTGACTTGAACCTCATCCAGAGTTCGGCTCGCATAATATATGGCATTCAAAACTTTATTTTTCCGCTGTCCTAAAACTGCACTAATCGCATAATCATTGGCATCACAATTCACACATAATCTCGAATGGGAGGTCCCAATCAAGCGGCTGAATGATTGGCGCAGAAATTAGAGCCTCCTTTAACCTGTTAAAAGCTAAAAGGCACTCATCAGTAAACTCAAAAACAGCATCTTTAAGAAGCAATTGTGTATGTGGTTTAGCAATTTTTGAAAAATCCTTAATGAAACGCCGATAAAAACCAGCGTGACCAAGGAAACTCCTCACTCCTTTAACATTCATAGGAGGAGGCAGTTGCTCAATCACCTACACTTTTGCTTTATCAACATGTATGCCCTTATCATAAATCAAATGTCCCAACACAACTTCCTCATTGACCATGAACTGACATTTTTCCCAGTTTAAAACAAGATTAACATCAATACAACGCTGCATGACTTTATCAAGGTTAGCTAAACAACGATCAAAGTCATTACCATAAACTGAGAAATCATCCATAAATACCTCCATAATGTTCTCTATATAATCAGAAAAAAACCCCATCATGCACCTCAGAAAGGTAGCTGGGGCGTTACACAATCCGAAAGGCATTCTGCGGTATGCAAAAACACCCTGTGGGCAGGTAAAAGTGGTCTTACTCTGATCATCCGGATGAATAGGAATCTGAAAGAACCCTGAATATCCGTCTAAGAAACAGAAAAACTTGTTAGAAGCAAGTCTTTTAGTCATTTGGTCAACAAAAGGGAGGGGGAAATGGTCTTTCTTGGTGGCGGAATTTAACTGTCTGTAATCAATGCACATCTGCCAACCTGTTACAACTCTAGTTGGTATTAATTCATTTTTCTCATTTTGTACCACAGTGGTCCCTCCTTTCTTCGGGACTACCTGAACTGGGCTAACCCACTTGGAGTTGCCAACTGTATAAATAATATCTGCATCGAGTAGTTTCATCACCTCAGCCATGACAACCTCCTGCATCTTCGGATTCAGCTTTCGCTGACCCTGTCTGTAAGGCTTGTGACCTTCCTCCAGCTCTATCCTCTGCATACAAATATCAGGGCTGATGCCCTTAATATCATCCAAAGAATAACCTAAAGTTTTCCTGTTTTTCTTAAGCACACCCATCAAAGCAGAAAGCTGGTCATCATTAAGCTTAGCACTAACAATAGCTGGGTACTGCTCCGTATCATCTAGAAAAACATACTTAAGATTAGGAGGAAGTGGCTTACGCTCTGGCACCTTTACCTCAACAGCATAGGCAGAATCAGCTTCAATGGTATAGCAAGTGTTTACCAAATTCTCGTTGGCGAGGCTTATCATCATCTCATCTTCTTCCTCTGTGAACTCGTAGCTTTCCATTGAGGCTACCAAAACATCTAGCTCCTCATCATTCTCCGCTGGATTATCTGCACACTCATCTAAACGGGTTAGATCAGCTAAGGGATCCTTGGCTAAGGATTCCCTCCAGTTACAATTAACAGCCCTGTCAACAATATCAACGGAATAACACGTATCATCATCAACAGGTTCAGTCGCAGTGCGAGCAAGACTGAACTCAATTGTGTCATCCCCTACCTCCAAGGTCAAGACTCCGCGCTTGACATCTATCCCGGCCCCAGCCGTATGTAAAAATGGTCTACCTAAGATAATAGGTATCTGACTATCCTCAGCAATGTCTAAAACGACGAAATCGACAGGAATAAAGAACTTACCCACTCGAACGGGTACATCCTCTAAGACTCCTGAAGGTCTTTGAGTCGATCTATTTGCCATCTGAAGGGTAATATCGGTCACCTTAAGTCTACCAATATTTAGCTTTTTGCAAACAGAATATGGCATCACACTGACAATGGCCCCTAGATCACAAAGGGCCTTTCCAATTTCGTGGTTACCTATAGTACAAGGAATTGAAAAGCTACCCGGGTCCTTTAATTTAGGTGGTATGTTGATTTGCGAAAGAGCATTACATTCTTCCACAAAAGCAACGACACCATCATCATGAAAATTTCTCTTACGATTCAAAATGTCGTTCATAAATTTAGCGTAAGAGGGTACCTGGGTAATTAGATCAGTGAATGGAATGGTTACCTCAAGATTCTTGACCATCTCCAAAAACTTACCAAACTTGCGCTCTAGCTTGGTATTATTTAAACGCTCCGGATACGGGGCTGCAACACTGGCCGTAGGATCAGCAACCTTCGGCTTCCGTAAATTCAAAACCTCCGTCAAATCATCAAAAAGTATAGAATCATGCAAATTAATTGACGGATTTGCATTCTCGCTTTCGTATACCGGTTTGGTCGATCACCAGTTGGTGGTCGGTCGACCACTGGATTTGGGATCAGAAAGCTTCTGACTGTCAGCATGTACAGTAGCATCAGGTAGGTTGGTCGATCGACCATGGTGGGCGGTTGGTCGACCATGAGCATTGGGAACGTGATCTCTTTCCGCATTAGAAATTTTAGTAATCTTCTCCATATTTCCCGAATCCTCTCCTTGCTTTCTGGGTCCATCATAAGAAAGGCCACTTCAGAGATTAATGGCATTAATGGTTTCAATTGGCCCCTCACATTTACTTGAAGAATTGGCGACTTGGTTAGCTGCTAAATTCTCTAACTGCTTCGCAAAATTCCTTGCAGATTCAATCCCAGCTTCTTCTATTTTCGTGACTTGAACCAAAAGAGCTCGGATTATTTCTCTCAATTCCGCGGTCTCATATGAGTTATGAACAGGAATTTCAATTTTCTTCTCGGAAGCTTTAGAAGTCTCGAGCTTTTCGAGCCGGGCTGTAATAGAAGCTATGAGTGTCGCAACGACACTCATCTCATCACTTGGCTTTCGCGAATTTCCGCGCGAACTCCCAAACTCAGCTCTATGGACTGCCATCTCCTCAATAGTGTTCCAACCTTTATTCTGATCAGTGTTATTTTGGAACCTACCATTCGCAGCTGCATCCAGGATAACCTTGTAGTCATCATATAAAGAATTGTAGAATAGGTTGCAAAGGTACCACTGCTGGAAACCGTGGTGAGGAACAGACCGAACCAATCTCTTGAAACGTCCCCATGCTTCACAAAATTCCTCATCAGGTCCTTGCTGGAAACTTGTAATTTGGCTCCTCAAGGCATTAGTCTTTTCGAGTGGGTAGTATTTTTTGTAAAAAGCTAATGCTAGAGATGTCCAATCTGTGACTCTAGCTGCTACCCTATCAAGGTAGCGGTAAAAATCCCACGCAGAATCCTTCAAGGAGTATAAGAACATCATCCCCTTTACTTCATCTTGGGTCACCCCAGCCGGTATAGGTATGGAACAGCAATAGTCAGTGAAAATTTCCATATGCTTCAAAGGATCCTCGTCCGGTAATCCAGCAAACTGGTTCCGCTCCACCAAATTAATATAGGAGGAACGGAGTTCGTAATGACCTTAAACAAAGGTGGGTAGATCGAATCCCTTTGGAACATGTTGCACTTTCGGCTGTAGATTATCATATATTGTAGTCATGATCGCAAAACTGAGAGTACTCAAGCCTTCCTCTCAAAAATCTGTCTTCTAGCTGTGCAAAAGCAAAACTAGAAGCAAGAGTAAGCAACGGCCTCAAGGAACCAAAGTTCCTTGAGACAAGAAAAATAAACTAAAAATAAAGCAAACAGAATTACACCGTCTCCCCGGCAACGGCGCCAAAATTTGATACCGTCGTTTTGTATCAAAATTAAATTTATAAACCAAACTAAAACTATAGCTAGTGATAGTAAGGGTCGAACCACAGAGAGACAAGATCAATTCTATTTGCTATTTTTAATCTATTGAAGTAACAATTAGGGGGGGGGGGGGGGGGGTTTAGTTGGTTGATTCTAGAATAATTACTGAAATCTGAATGAAATTTGAAATAGATAATAAAAAGCAGCTAGGAACTTCGGTTCACCATGGCTTAAGGGTCAGTCAAGTAAAGTCAAGGTCTGTCCAATACCGTCTCAGGATGTCAAATAGTTCCTCTAAGTCCCTATTCGAACTAAGCCTCTCGGTCTTCTTTCATCCTAGAATGAAACTAGCTTGCTCTCGCTCCACTAGGTTTTCCAATTACTTGTAAGAAATCAAACTTTGCTAATTCTCAATCTAGCAAGGGGTAAAAATCTCACAAAGGTAAATAAGGCCGGTACGGGTTCAACCTAGACTTAATAAAATTAACTCATGCCGCCATGGATTCCCTAATTCCTAGCATAGAAATTTTAGCTACGCATGACTAAGAATATGACAATTGCAAAATTAAAGGACATAGAATAGAATTGACATGATTGAATTGGAATTTAAAACTAAAGGATTAAACTTAAATTTCTTAAACATAAATTGGTAGAAACTAGAATTAAAATAAACAAGAACGAGTGAGAATTGAATTTGAATTAAAGCTCACTAAAGGATTTGATGAACAAAACAATTGATTGAAATCCGCAGCCTCCACTTCTTTCTTTCCAAAACTAGATCAAAAACTTCAGCTGTTGAATAATAATAAACATAACCTAATAATTTCTTACGTAAAACTAATAATAGTCCCTTCAAAATAATTACAATTGGGCTTTTTTAGTTTTCGTCTGATTAGGGGTCGGTCGACCGATTGCTAACTATGGTCGGCCGACCGAATGTCGGGCTCTGCAGGTTACTGTTCACTTCCAAAAGCTGAAGCTGTTACTGACGTGGTCGATCGACTAGAGATGTTGGTCGATCGACCAACTGCGCTGTTTAGTAGCTTCCTTTTCTCTTCTAATCAGCCTCTTCACTCCATGCACGCATCCCGAGGTGAACAAGTCCGAACTCCCATCTTCCAAGTTTCCATAAAGTTGCCTCCAGAGGACGATTTAAGCTTGATTTAGCTCACTTCCACTCATTCCTACAATAAATCATAGAAATTCCAAAGTAAACCGTTTCGGAAGAAATAGTAGCTTTAAGCTGACAAATACGCATAGAAATACGTGCCAAAACTGCAAATAAAGTGTATAGAATATGCACGTATCATTCAGCTTACTCATATCCGGCCTCTCATAAAGAAGATTCGATATAGAATGAAGGAAGACCCTCAAAGTGACATGTTGAACATCGTTAATCAACATGTTACTGGTGGTGGGAGCTGACTTCCCCGACAAACAAGGCATAAGGCGGCAAACCCCGCACTCAGATGGAATCTCGCTGATGGAATCCTTGGGAGGCTTAGCCAAACCAAGGTGAGAAGCAAAGAGGTCCATGGTCAACATAAAACTCGTGTTCATAAGACGGAACTCAACAGACTGTTGAGCTGGCTCGTATTTAAACGAGCTCATGAATTCCAAAGTCAGAAAAGGATAAGTATTCTTCCTCAAATGATACAATCCCGTGAACCCCAAGATCTCAAAAATATGACGGACATTCGTCTCAATCCCCAGGTCATCAAGAAGGGTGGTATCCACACAATGGGTGGGTCTCATCTTGCGTTTCTGTAACGCTACAAACCTCTCCCTCTGTTTAAAGTCCACAAAGACTACCGAAGGATACTCGGGTACAGACGGTACGACCGGTCCACTACCCTCCCCAATTTCGGGCTGAGAAGCCCTCCCCCTCTTGCTTTGACGGGTCCCCAGGTTTAGTCTCGGCATCTGTTTCAGCATACAATTTACACATACTTGCATAGGCACTTAAAACATGTAATTTATACAAATTGAACAATGAATAATCATCTATGTACACAATTTCACCAACCAATTCCCAAATTATATATATAAATTCAGTTCATAGCATTTCGTATTTATCTCTATAGTCAGAAAATTTTAGCATGGATAACATGATTTAATCGGCTACTTCAACTGTCATGACATGGCTCAAATACTACTCCATATATACTTGAAAACAGGCGAAACATTCATGTATGCTCATAGAAAGGCAACTAAGTACACACCATCACCGACATTCAACATTATGAGCAAGCTGCTCAATTCAAATAGTCAGACAGTCTATGCAGCTATAACAATTGTGACATATTTAGCAAGAATTAACATCACCACTACTATATTAAAGGTTTAAATTTTACATACATCTTCATATTCAACACAAAATCCCAATTATAGAGAACGAATTCCAATTTGGGGCACTTTTAAGATGGAGTTTTAAGGCAAATTTTAAGGTGAGAATCACAAAAATCATCTTCCTACATGATATAGGCAATATATACTACTCAATTTCATCACTCAACCATGTATAAGACACCCAAAAATAAATTTGATTTCACAAACCCTAGAAAATTCGTCCCCAAATTTGCAATTTTTATTCTATTTTTAGCACAATAATCATCAACAATCATGGAAGGGAAGCATGTGGATCATATCACAACAATTACAAGCAACTTTTCATCCATATATATCAAAATTTGAGATTATTCTAGCATTCCAATAGATTCTAAGTGATGAAAACATGAAATTAGGAAGGAAATTCATACCTTTATCAAATAGGAGGTGGAAGAACGAGATCAAACAAAGAAAAGTACCCAAATTAATCACCACAACCACAAAGATGTAAGAGTTTTTGAGAGGTTTGAGAGGTTAGGGTTTCGAAATATAAAGAAAGAATAAGAAGAATGAGAAGGAATAAGGGTTTTAAGAAACCCGTGAAAGCCATTGTACTGTAGCCTACTCGATCGAGTGCCTAGGGTACTCGATCGAGTGCCCTCTACTCGATCGAGTAGGTGCTATTTCGCCGAGTATCCGCATAAAATTCCTACATCTCGACGTCATAGCTTCCTAACTAGATCGAGTGAAGTCTACTCGGTCTAGTAAGCACTCGCACTCGGTCAAGTAAGGTTGAGTACACGGTCAGAATTACAAAATTAGCTGAAGGTTCCTGCAAAACAACATTACGTGTCGATCCCAAACCAAGTTCGTAAATCGTCACTGGTTATCGTACTCACTCATATATCACTATTACTACTCAAATATATCATACCGTCTCATCAGATAGGATTCATATCACATTACGCTACAACAAACTTCACACAACATGGTTCACCTGCTACCGAGTCATTCGTATACGCAGTTATGTCATCGTATCATGTCTAAACTCGTCTTACCACATTGCTAGCAACTTATACTTACGTTAATCAAAACACATAATTAACGATAAATTTTCCATACGTCATCCAAGTGTATTACTATCATGTTCAAGTTTCAACATAAACGAATTATTCTACACAAATTAATCACCACACAGCGGAAACTTTCAATCATTAAACATTGCATTTACCCACTACTATCTTGATGTTTCTCATACTATATCTCAACACTTCTTTAGCTGTCATTATTATAGCTACGGTAAGACTTATAAACTTGTATAGGACCACCATCACTAACAACCTGAAACAAACACCAAAATTACCACATTTCATACTACAGCATACACTTCTACACTTTTCACGCACTTCTATCACATAAAACCTTATACGTTCCTCATTATCGTCACATACGCTCCTCCACTCCATCACCAATTCACCATACACGATTCTAACGTAACTATTGTACCAATATCAATTTCAACAAAGACTCAACCACAAACAATTTCCAACATAATCAACATACACGTTAAGTACATACTTACTGACTCCATATTCCATACCCAGTGACTGGCTTAAGCACAATGGGGCCAAGATTTTGAAATGAGGGCGCCTACTCACCCAAAATCTAGCATCAGCTGGGGCTCCCATTACACATACACCAGGTTCATTTTATTAGGCTCGCTACGATCATTAGGCTCATTGGTTACAGGTTCCAAAATCGTCGCTCTGATACCACTTTGTAACACCCCCATATACCGAGGAGCCTTAACCAGACCTTCCTTAGCATATAAGGGTATTACCATCTTGGTTGCGCGAGGTAAGTAGTCATCAAAAGTCGATAAAAGAACAGTTATAGTTAAATTTACAAAGGTTACAACCAACTAGCAAAACAAAGATACAACTCGTCATCTATACACTGTCTCTATCAGAACTCGTGACGACTCAGCCCTGCCAGGACTCCAGCTCTCAACCACATCAACACCTGCTAAGACTGACTGCTCACCATAAGGGATCACGGCAGATACATAAACAAACAAGACAACCACACCAGGTCAGCAACTGAGGTAAGACACAACACAAACCAACAACACACGTCAACGCAAAACAAAACACAACCAGTCGCACACAATCATACCCACTCCAATCAATCTCCGTCACCGACTGTCCACTAGACCAACCCTACCAATGGGGGACCGTAGCCGTTCCCACCTAAGCCCCGCTCATCATACCGAGCGATAACCCTGTCCCATTAATGTGCACATCCCCTCCCATGGCGGGTTCCACGGAGGGCGAAACTAGGGCGTGAAGCCACTCCCGCAAGTTACTCCACTCAGCCGAGGACGCACCTCGGGAACCATAGACAATCAATCACAGACAGCTGCAATACAACAACAACCAATAAACTGTATACACCAACCGACTATCGCATATACTCTGCCACACAGACACAACAACCACGACTCAACAACCGACACGCTAAACCATCCACAGAAACAGAGTAGGCGAACCTACCTTTAAGCGACTGCACGATTCCATGCCCATACACGCAATACCCAGCAATCAAGCAACACCTATATACACAACATAATCATCTATCACTACCAAACTAACCCTAACTGAAAAGACAAAGATACGGATGATGATGACGACATACCTACATGAGGAAACCTGGCAAAGGATCGCTACCCGACTCAAGCTACGCACTTCTAAGGCACAAGGACCTTCAAAGGCTCCCATGGAAGGTATATGGTGAAGGGAAGGGAAGGAGGCGACCTAAAGATCTGAAGAAATGAGGCGAAAATGATTTGCGTTTTTAACAAAACACGATTATAAACCCTCGCTGAAAAGACGCTACTCGATCGAGTGACCCACTTACTCGATCGAGTGGCCCCTACTCGATCTAGTATCCTAGCTACTCGATCGAGTACCACCCATAACTCAAAGCACAGGATAACTTTGGTACGCACTTCTAAGGACTATTACTGCTCCCAAGGTCTGTCAACGTTGGTCAACTGGTCCCTAAAAGAGCGGGTATTACAGCTGTTTAGGACGGCTCCTTGAGGGTGGCTGGTGGCGGTAAGGCTGGTGGTTGGGGGATGGTTGGGTGTGTAGTGGTGTGGGCAGGAGGTAGCTGGGTTGGGTGATAGCCGTGGTGGCTTGTGGTGACGGGATAGAGGGTGTTTGTGGGTGATGGTTGAACACAGTGTAAACGTGTATGAGAGGGGTATTGTTGGCTGTTTTGTGACGGGTTTTCTTTTGGGTTTTTCGGGTTTTTATTTGAGTCCGGTTTTTTTATTATCGTAAACCTTTAATAATAATAATAATTAATTAATTTGAATAATAATAATGGAAGATATTAATTAATAATTGATGGAAATTATAATATTTAAGTTAGGTGACGATTTGTGAAGGAATTATAATCGGGTTCGGATTGCTTTAATTATTTGGATCGCTTGAACTGCTTAATTGGAATTACTTGCCAGGTAGGGATAAATCTTACTCAACTCTTGTTTAATAATGTTTGGTATAATGGATGATTTGTGTTAATGTGGAATTTATCATATGTGAATTGTGTTGGTTGATATTATCGTAATTGTTGGAAGGGAGAATTATATTGCTTTGTGTTGGTTGATATTATCGTATTTGTTGGAAGGGAGAATTATATTGCATTGTGTTGGTTGATATTAATAATTGTGATGAGGTGAATTAAATTGTTATCGTTTATTGTGAATGTGGAAATTGTGAAAAGCCGTGCTACAATCAGAAGTACGTTGTTGAGGGAGTTTGTACTCTGGGGTGTTGGTAATATGTACGTTGTGAGGGAGGGGTACTATTACATGATGGCGGTACGTTGTTAAGGGAGGAGTACGAAAGTAATGTGAGCACGTTGTTAAGGGAGGTGTGCTAAGTCATGGAAAGGAGCACGTTATTCAGGGAGTTGTGCTATGGGAATGGAAATTGGATTGCCTATCGTATGTTCTTGTTGTTAAGTGTTTATTCCTATTCAACCTCGTGGTTGACCGTGTATTCGTGAACACCTGTGATGAACCATAATGGGGAGCAGATTTGACAGGTACTAAAGATTAGCTGATTTGGGAGCTTATGGGAATGCGAGGATTTGACCAGTCTACCTAGAAGTCTAAACCACATAGATTATTTAATCACTTTATTTTTTTTTCGCTGCGAGTTGTATTGTAATTTATATTAAGTTTTAGTTTGATTAAGTTGTAATAAACATGTAATCGCTAAAGTTTTATTTAAAGTACTTTGGTGAGTTTGACTTTGTTATTCACTACCTCGGGAAACCGAGATAATAACGTTCTTATTTACTTGGGATGTCTAGCTAAAGGCTCCTAAATAAATGAGTGTGTTACAAGTGTACATTGTACAATCCAAAGCAGTATGTTGTCCATATTAATTATTAACTGTAAAAGGATGACGACAATACCGAGTATTTTACTCTCTTACCGAAGTGAGTGACAAAGAACCTTAACTTACTAAATAAAGAGTTAAACAACTTTGACTTATTTCTTAAATGAGCTTGAAGTATTATCCGGATAGCGATATGGTGCCAAAATTTTAAGGATAGATATGTAATTTTATATATATTCAATTAAAATAAAAATCTTACTAAACTTATACCAAGATAATTTATTTAATATTAACCTAATTTAATTTAAACCATCTCCATATGTGATTTCGTTTCTTCATCTACTTCATACTTCATCTACAAGTCAATGAAATAGAAAATTCAACGCGATCCCTCGATGAAAAAGACACTCTTGCGTTTGAAACTTTAGTATAGTACTCCGTATATTGTATCCACTACCTTCACCATGCATCAAATACTACTCAATCAGTTCTAAATTGAATGTACACGTCATCACTTGTTTGTTCACAAATTGAACGTGCATTCTTCAATCTTCTCTACTCTACAAGCCACTAAGCCAATATTTTTTTTTACTGTTATTCCTCCTCAAAAAATGGGAAGATGATACAGCTACACATGGTGTATAGAATTTTCATACACAAACTACCATAGTTATCTATGTTTGATTAGTTTGGGGTTAGGTTAGTCATTTTACAAATATGGTTAATTCATTAACTAGCCTAGTTTACATCATTTTAGTTTTTTTTTTTTTTTTTTTTTTTTTCCACATTTAGCAATTTAGCAATTGTAATTAAGTAAAAATGAATTTCCCAATTTGTGTAAATATTTAAAATTAAATTAGGGTTCATCCAAAAATTGAATTAGTGTTAAAAATAAGGGTTTTTTGTCAAACACAACCTTTAAAAAACTTTTTTTTCCAAACAACACCTTTAAAAAAAAGTTTGTCAAACACAACCTTTATAATTTTTTTTTTTGTCAAACACGACTTTTTGGCCGCTTGCAATGGGATGACTTTCAGTCTATATTTGAGATAGCAAACGAGGTCGGTTTGAGGTGTTCTTCGACTTGTTGGAAAGGTGGGAGTACAAACTTTCTAGGAGTTATCAACACGGTGGCCAAAGGTGGCCTTATGTGGGGTTAATTGGTGCGTAAAGTAAGGCTGGTCAAAGAAAGAGTTAGAAGTTTGGGTTTACAGTGGGTTGTTAGAGGGGTTTTCGAGGGTCTTTTAATAGGGTTATGATACTTTGTTTAGTCTGAAATTTGGTATGTAGATTGAAGGGAGTTCAAGGTATATCGTAGTTGTGTTGTTTGTGGTGTCCGTTGGTTGTAAGTAGTGGTTCAGGGGAGTGAATTGACCCACGGAAAAATCTTACTTTAACTTACATCAACCCCGTGTGACTAGCCTTACTTTATACACTAATCTACCCCTTATAAGGCCATCTTGGACCACCGCGTTGACATCCGCTGGAAAGCCTATACTCCCACCTTTCTAACGAGTTCAAAAACACCTCAAACCGATTTTATTTGCTATCTCAAACATCAACTGAAAGTCACTCCATTACAAGTGCTCAAACTTTGGCCAAAATGTCGTGTTTGACAAAAAAAAAATTATTAAAGGTTGTGTTTGACAAACTTTTTTTTTAAAGGTGGTGTTTGGAAAAAAAAGTTTTTTAAAGGTTGTGTTTGACAAAAAACCCTAAAAATAATGAATTTTATCGAAAAAAATTCCCCTAGTTTAATTCATTCCAAAATTTGACTAAATTTTTTAAGCCGTTCAAATATAGCCTAATTTACCCATATTTCAATTAGTCGGAAAAATCGATCCATCAATTGATGATGATCCCTAATTGAATTTGTGAAATTGATGATTAACCCTAATTGATGATCCCTAATTGAATTTTATATCTGAAAATGATAATAAAAAGCAACATTAGACGTTTTTCCTAAGTCATAGATTATGTTTTATTAATTTTTCACTAATAATGTCACTATTTATGCTATTTTTCTTCAAAAATCCATAAATCATGCAAAAAGACTTCTTTATAGCCAATTATTTTACACACATCTTGTAAAATTACATGTGACAACATATTAAATTTCTATGACCAGATTCGAAATTTAAATCATATTAACCTATTTTTCACTTAAATCCGAATTTAATAATGAAAAATCCATTTTTCGAGCATAACAAGTCCAAAAATTATGAAAATTTACAGGTTATCTCAAAATAATATATGGGACAACATATCCAAAAATAAACTGAAAATTCGAAGTATAGCTAATTTTAGACCGAAAATGACATTTTTACTCATAAAATCATATTTAAATGCCATTATTGTATTATATGAATAATAAAAATCCGTAAATATAACCAAAATATCCTAAAACATTTTAGGACCAGAAATATTAGCATGCATGAATTAATTTCGTGATATATCATAATAACACAAATTTTACAAGTTTTATATGTTATTCTTATAACTCGGAAAAACTTTTAACCGATTTGCATGCAAATAACCGTGGCTTTGATACCAATTGAAAGAAATGTAGATCTATATACATAAACATACTCATATATATTATAAATTAATTTGTCATAAAATTAAAGGTGGAACTTATGCATGCAAACTAATTAAAGAAATGAGAAAGAAACATTATTCTTACAATGGGTATTTCGGTTTAAATGGGCACAAAAAAAATCTCCTTTTCTTTTGTTCTTGAGCTTTCCTTTTGGATGAACAAAGATCCAAGTGTAGGATATCTCCTTAGGAATTATACCCAAAGCTAACTCTTAATCAAATTAATATTATATGAACTAGTACAATATTAATCTTGTGAAAAATGACCCAAAATAATTTGGTATTTTGGTTCTCTAAAACCGGTTAGAGGAAAGGAGATGGAAGATTATTTTTCTCTTTCTAAAAACTTAGTTTTTGAATGAATGAATAATGATAATCACTCTCACCCTTCATATGGTGAATAATAATTAAAATAAGCAAAAGAACCCTTGTTCTTTTCAAGGGAAAACCGGGTAGGGTGGAGTGGAATGGCCAATGCATGGTCTTTGTGCTCTTACACAAAAGACACTAGGTATGCATGCCTAAATTAGAGAAATAATTACATCTTCCACTAACTTAATTAACATTATAAGAATATGTTAATTATGCCCAATATTTCGGTCCATATGGATAACATGAATCCATTTTATTTTTGTCAATTGTCAATATGTCACATGTCACATGTAACATAAAATTGTCATGTATTTTTAACATATTAAAAATCAACGTATTAATAAAAATACGTCATATACAAAAATTGACTTTAGCAATTCATAATTACTTGTACCAAAATATTTTACCAATTTATAAATCATATTTATAATGATTCATTCAAATTTAATTGTTTCCTTAAACAATAATTTCATCTGAGTAATGATACAATATGATTACTCAGACCGTATCTCATTTAATCACATTTCAATTTGATACGTAAATCTTACTTTCAAAATCGTCCGTCAATTTTCAAGTAATTTAATTAACTCATAACGTTATATGATTAATTAAATGATCAATTAAGAGTGTTGCCCTATAGGTATGACCTAGGGGGTCAACTGATCACCACCGTCACACGACAGTAATGTCAAACTCTAGTCAGCCAATCATTACCGAATATGTTGACCAGTTGACAGTAAAAAATACTTCCCAATTGTATTCTTAAAATGAGATTTAATAATGATATTTAAATCATATGATCGCACTATTGTTGAGGACACATTTTCCAACAGCTAGCTCCATAATACCATCCACTATCAAATCCAAAATCAAGACACTCATAGACATCAAACGGAATGTTACATTCTACCACCCTTAAAAGGAACTTCGTCCTCGAAGTTTACTCACACTCATAACCTCATCACCCAACTGTCAACACTAGTGAAATAATCTCACACTCCTAAACATCACGCTACTACAAGCACGGTCATGACCTTTAATAAAATCACCCACAATACGAATCAATCTTTTATTCTACATCAAGACTCAAACTTCCAAATATATTACCATATGCACACCCATCAAAATCTCTTTTATCGCATCCTACTCCTCTTAAGATAAATGTTACGTCCTCGTAGCTCACTAATACTAAATCCTCGATATATCTCTACATTATCCTCATCACCACCGCATGTCAAAGATAACCACCTATAACCTAAACACTCGCCATGCACATATCCAAGGCTCTCTTACTTAAACAACTCTCATACTTCACTTCACTCGTCACACCACCTAACCTATCCCACAAAATCCTTAGCTTAACCCAAAACTTCACTTGTTCCCTATTACCGCAACATGACACACCTCTCTATATAAACTATATAAAACTCTTATCGCCAAAAGCATAACTCGCGATCCACACTTGTTACGTACTCTCACACTAGATCCCCAAGTTCCTTTCTTTATTACCGCAAAACTCATACAAAACTTAACATGACACTAATTCCCAACACCCTACACTCACTGTCTCGACAAAGGATTATGAACCACCTACATATATCAGATCATTACCACACATGTTTTACGAATCACTTGCCATTACCATGTCCACTAAAGCCTTATCTAGAACAAGATCAAAATTACTGTAACAACTTCTCACAACCGTGTCCCATCAACGGAATATCACTATACCTTGACAACAACGAAAACATATACAACTCTATTTATATCATACTCTACCCACATACCAAGACTTAACTGGTAAGAAACATCAATAAACAAGACAACTGTCTATCTGTACAAACTGGAACTCACAGGACGCAACATCAAACAAAACAACAATCTATGTATGACTGGTATGAACTTTCGAAACTCGAATCATAATCATCCCGCCTACTCCACCACAACCGGTGACGGCATCGCAACACCGCCACCAACAACCACACCACGGTGCGAAAATACCCGCATCACAATACTAAATACCGTGCCCGGATCACCACCCGAGGCACCACAACCACATCGATAGACATCACAGCTACATACAATTCCCACAAACACTAACTCAAAATAACTTCTCAGACAAGAAAAACTTATTCAAATCCACTTTACTAAATCACATCACAACATATTATATGAATTAAACAGATAACCTCATGGATATCATCCCCTTACCATATCACAGATTGACATGTATCATGAATACATACAGGTATATAACCGGTCATGCGGATCACTCGAATTATTACCTTTTTAATCATCATTCAATTAGATTAGTGTACCCAACATGCATTACAGAAAATTCAAATAACAACTTTATGATAATCACACCATATCACGACTTGTGAGGTCAAAACCTCACACAAAAATTTATATATATATCACAGACCCGTAATCACATCCAACCAGTTAATCCTGATCACGTAAGTTACCACTCAAGATAGGTTACCAGCCGCCTGAGCTTAACTCATATGCCCCTCATAACATTTTCTCCCATTCGCACAACCATCACTTCCTGCCAAGTATAACCATACGATTACTATTCAACTATTAGCATCCGCCTCATCTAACCACATCTTATACCTTCTCACAATTATACACAACAATCAGGTCCCTACCAAATCAACCTCTTTTGAATTGCTACTTTTCTAATATACCATCACTCTTAACCATTAGTCACAACCCATAACACCACCACTGTCCGGACATCAAACCTCTTTCACTCATCTCTAAATATCACGATTTCTTTCCTATCTACGGTTAACATTCCAAATAACTATCATCAAATTCACCAACAAAATTACATCAGCATCATTCCCAATACTATCTTACTCGTATTTTCATCTAACTCTCCACCAATTGTCTATTATCGTGCAAATTCTCCACCAACTTCTTACTCCCTTAATTCCTCGAGACTCATGATTAATCATGTTGTCCTGAAACTTCTGTATAACCATTAACTTACTTACTCTTGATAGTATCATACATCTCGACGATTCCTTACTTTTATGTCACATAACTCCCAATTGACATTTTCCTAGTTTTACTCCCCTCATTCTTTTCTTGTACACTCGACAAAATCAATTAACCATTCAACTCCTTATCACTTCTACCTAACTCTTTAGTATTCCGGTTACTTTCTCACTGCTCCAAAACTCATATCTAATTATTTCATATCGATATCATCTCACTCTTTCTTATCACAACTATTCTCTTATTATGTTATCAATCACCCTTGCCACTAATCCATCCATGGAATCAACGTTTACTGTTCAACAATTGCATCTCTAGAAATCAAAATTCCTTTCATACCGCTAATTGCCCAAAGAAATCACACAGTAGTTTTATCTCTTAATAAACCAAATCTCTCAAACTCATTCACTGTCTACAAATCCACGTCGCGACATGTCTCCACAAAGTTCACTATATACTACTCTTCCCACCCTTTTAAAACGAACTTTCACTATGTATATTCTTAACCCACATGACTCCTAACCATCCCCCTCCATAATTCTTTACACATCTCAAGATGCCACCATTTGCGTCCCTCATTTCAATCTTTTCATTCTCACGTTCCATAAACTCACATCATCTCTTGCCCACATTCACTTACTTTTACGTTACTCAACACACAACCATATCACTCATCTCATTTCATCTTAGAAAACATGCTCTATGTCTCAATTAAGCCACAACGATCTTCCTTTTCTTTTTCCACTATCTATCACAACCACGTATAACTCATGTCCTCCCACCGAACTCATACTCACCACAAAAAGCCACTCACTACACCACAAGATTGGGTAACTTACGCGTCAAGACCAACGTACATGTAAAACAATGCATAAAGAAGCAAAATAACAACTTTGAATTAAACAAAATATGCAACGAATTCAAAAGATAAGCATATGACCCAAAAC
This sequence comes from Silene latifolia, assembly GCF_048544455.1. NCBI lineage: Eukaryota > Viridiplantae > Streptophyta > Magnoliopsida > Caryophyllales > Caryophyllaceae > Silene > Silene latifolia. The sequence continues at coordinate 454,186,065 of NC_133538.1, forward strand.
AGGGGTCGCTAGATCGAGTACAGGCCACTCGATCGAGTAAGTGACTTACTCGATCGAGTAGGTGAAGATCAGAAGCACGTAAAACAAATTACCAGGGTTACTCGATCGAGTAACTGACGTACTCGATCGAGTCCCCCCATACTCGATCGAGTACCAAGGCTACTCGATCGAGTACCTATGCATTTCTCAGCACTGTCCAGTTTTCGTAAAACAGTCATAACTCACTCATTTCTTGGTCGTTTTGGGCATGTGACCTATCGTTAGAATCGTAAAAGGACAAGCTATCACCTCCAATTGGAATCACTTTAAGATCATTTATGAATCTCAAGTTATAACAGTTTAAAGACAACTTTGTTGTAATCAGACGACATAACTATTGATTTTTACTTCCCAAACGACTTAAACAACCACAAGGTAGACAAAACGACTCAGTACTCATAAAACCAGTATTGCTAATCATATGTTACTATGTTCAAAAGCCAAGCAACAACATTCATCATGCACATAGATTATTTAACTTGTCAATCACGATTTACCCACATGCTCTTATTTTATAACTTTACGTACACAATAACATAATATACGACATGAAATCCCCTATTCACATGTTACTAACATAGCAAAAGTAGAAAATCCACTTCCATCACATAAACATGTTCTCCACATGAATTTCATATTCTCATGCAATTCCTTAACTCATCTTTTCAACCAAATCATAGATCACATTCATACCCGTATTCATACAACTTATTCATCCAATCATATGCACGCAACCATATGCATATACACAATAGTAACCAGTAGTAATTCCCATCACAATTCAGGTTATCATAAAAAAAAATTACTCTCATCTTTTCCACCATACCTCCATTCAACTATATAACACTCATCCATCCAACACACGCAATAGAGCATTAGTAAACACATAGCGATCCCGACTTATATCCCATGGTGACCGGTTCAAAATTATAGGGCGAGTTCGCGACTTTAGGACGTCTCCCAAGTCTTTGCATTAGCTCCTACAACCTTTACCCCGGGTTCATTTTAATTGACTCCCTATATTCATTGGATTCATTGGTTACAGGTTTCAGGATCGTCGCTCTGATACCATTTTGTAACACCCCCATACTCCAAGTGCCTTACCAGGACCACCCAGGTATAAGGATGTTACCATCTCGGTTTTCCGAGGCAATGATAATCATAAGACAATAACGAAACATACTTAAAAGTAAATAGTTTAAGTGATTACATGATCAAAACCAAAACTGATAAACTGAAATACAACATTCTCGGACGGTCTCTCGCTAAAACTATCAAAGCTATAAAACACCGTCGACACAAATGGAAGACTTCTAACGCCACGTGATGACTCATCCTACTATCCCATACGCGTCATATCATACCTACTCAATAATCGCTCACCACCTCCGAATGGATCACCACGATTTTAAAACATTTAAACGGGGTCGATTACTATTTACACAAGTTATATAATCAACAAAGATAAAGAACCAACACAACACGGCTCAAGCAATCATACACAATCGGCACTCCACTCCATCTCCGTCACCGATCGTCCACCGGACCACCCACGCCAGGGGGACCGCAGCCGTTCCCACCTAAGCCCCGCTCATCATACCGAGCGATAACCCTGTCCCATTAATGTGCACATCCCCTTCCGTGGCGGGTTCCACGAAGGGCGAAACTAGGGCGTGAAGCCACTCCCGCAAGTGACTCCACTCAGCCGAGAACGCATCTCGAGAACCACAGACAAACAATCACAATCACAATATCAATAACCGTCTGAATCTATCAACAATGTATAAGCACAACCGTCTCAATCTATCAATCACACTAATTACAAGACAATCACCATACATTATGTAAATAATCTTGAGTAGGAAACCCTACCGGAACAAAGAACACAATCGACGATCTCAACAGCTTGTATCAAAATTCCTCTCCTACGAATCCTCCTCCTAACATATAATCATGCAATTGCTACCAATCAAGAAACATAACAAAACTCCCAATCCCAAAATTAGGGTTTAACGAAACTTAACGAAATACTATAAAATTGGTATGTAGATCTTACCCTCGGCGCAAGGATCACACAGGTATAAAGAACGATGGAATCCAACCTCTCAAGCTCCGGGACTTGTCAACAACACGGATGAAAGCAAAGAACGTAACTTGAATCTCCCTTTTAATGTTATTAGGTTTGTAAAGGTGTATAATGAAAGTGACGGAAAGATTTATATATTAATCCGTGTTATTAACAAAACCCGTCGAATTATCACCCGCCAACCAAGCTACTCGATCGAGTAGCTGAGGTACTCGATCGAGTGCCCCTTACTCGATCGAGTATCAAGGTTACTCGATCGAGTACCCAACAGGTCAGAAACTATTTTAAAACCGCAACACACCCTTACTCGACAGAGTAAGGCCTACTCGATAGAGTAAGGCCTACTCGATAGAGTACCCAGAGACTCATAAAACCGTAGTATTACAATAAATATCAAATTATTTAAGGAACCGTTTTTGATACCATATTTTTAAATTTATTCTTAATTGATTGAAAATCCCATATTTATATTATATTTATTTATTCTTTATTTTGGGATATTAAATCCGTTTCTTTATTTTTGAATTTTAAATAATTCTAAATAATTCTGTTTTGAAGCCCTAATTGTAGTTGAACGTGGAAGTTGAAACAGAAATACAAAGAGATAATTTTTTTTGTAAAAAAAAACCAATCGTTAATTAAGAAAATGAATTTCGATCTTAATATGTCGTGGGAAGACGAAGTTCATGATGACAACGATATTGAAGATGATCTTGATAATATTAGGTTAGATGTTGTTGATAATAACGGGGAAGATCAAGAGGACGAGAATGATGAAGAGGAGGTTGTTAGATTTAATGACTTTAGCTTAGATGATTTGTTATATGACGACGGTGTCGCTGGTGCTCCTGTGAATAATCAAGCTAGCGTCAATGATGAGGTTGTTGGCGACGATGAGGTTGTTGGAGTTGCAGGAACCTCCTGTTGTTGAAAGGGGGGAGGGGGGTTGTGCATAAAGTCGCTAAGTTGCTAAACAGTGAATACCGACACTGTGGACGTTGATCCTCCGACAAAAGGAATGCAGTTTGCCAATGGTGATGAGTTTGGTGCATATTGTTACCTATATGCCTATAACCAAGGCTTTCAATTTTATATTAGGACTAGCAAAATTTTGGATTACTATTCGGGGAAAGGGGTAAAGCGCAATGGTTCGGGGAAGAACGAACCTCGATTCTACATGTATAAACGAGTCAGATTATGTTGCACAAGGGCGGCTAAACTGAGCAAAAAGAACGGTGTCATGAACGTTTCCTCATTTAAGCCATGCGAATGTGTCATAGAAGCCACGCTACTAAATGATTTCATCGTCATCAAGCAGGCTAGATTGGAGGACAATCATAATGATCTCGATCCTGTAAATAGTTATCATATGGTCGGATACAGGCTATGGGATGATTATTTTAAAAGACGAGCTATGATGAATGATGAAGCCGGCATCCCAAATGCTAAAAACTTTCACACTTTGGTTAGAGAAGTTGGTGGTCATGGGAATTTACCTATCATTGAGTGTGATTTGAGGAACTTGCTCAATCAAGAACGACGGCGTAGTAGAATTCAAGGTGATGCACGCTAATGCTCTTGAAGAAAGATTTATTAAGTTGAAAGAAGTCGATCCTGATTTTTACTATGCCATCGAGACAGATCAAAATAGGATGTTGGTTAAAGGTATTTGGTGATGCGGTTTCTTATGACGCTACGTTCCTTTGTAACAGGTAACAATTTTATCTTGAGTTAATTAATCAAATTTTTATCAAATTAGCAGAATGTCAGTCGACTTTTTTAATGAGTAATTTACTATTAAGAACCCTAATTAGTTAAATTAAAATCGTGAAATACGTAAGAACCCCAATTTCAAAATCTTGAGTAAATTAAAAACCCTAATTAGTTCAATTAATATCGGGCCATTCTCTTCTTTTGTTGTAACGGAGGCGGTGAAAGATCCGTTTTGGGCTCCACGGCATAAGAACTACAATGTGACAACTCACACGGGTACAAGTGAGTTTACTTGTACTTGTCAGCATTTTGAATTTAAAGGAATATTATGTAGGCATATTATCCGTGCATTGTTGCTAAAGAAAGTGGAGTTGATTCCTGAAAAGTACATTTTGAGTCGGTTTCGAAAGGATTTGGTACGGGGCTATGTGCATCTTTAGGTTGGGTACCACACACCTGCGGAGTCGGAACGACTTAAGCGGTAACTTATGGTGACATTAAGGAACGACTATATGTGTAGGCTTGCATTACGATCCAATTAGGCTTTCGCCATATATGACAAAGAATCACATAAGCTATTGAAGGAAATGGAGGCTACTGTTGGCATTGAGACCCTCAATGTCATGGGATCAGGTACAAACGTTACAGAGTTGTGGGGTCGTAGGAGACTACAACAGAAGGAAAACAATCAACGGCACATTGTAAGAAATGCGACTCCACGTAGAGAAGACGGTTTACAAGATGATACCCTTCGTTGTGAGTACCAAAGATAAAATTTATAATCTCCTATTAAGACTAACCTAGGCTAGTGGTAACAGGGTCGAACCACAAGGAGGCAGTTGTAAATTCTAGTTGTTCTATATTTAGTCTAAGGTAACAAATGTGGGGGTTGATTTGAATTGGTCTACAGCTAATAGTAAATAAAGACAGTAAACTAAATAAATGATTTAAACAGATAAAAGAAGGGTACTAGGATGGTCGGTTCATTATAGCTTTGGCGGCAGCAAACTAAGTCGGTCTGAATCAAACACAGGTAAGGCGGGAAATAAAGAGGTCCTCTCGGTCCACTCTTAACAAATAGCATCTTTCGATCTCGCTATAGGTCCCTAATGTCACTAATACTAACTTTCGTCCTGAAAAGTGACTAACGGTCTAAACTATACCTATCTTTCGATCTTAGCACAGTCTAGTCGATTTAATTGATGGTCTAATAACCTCCCCTACCTTTCGATCTAATGGGTCAGTCACGAAATAGGTATCTAACTGGTCGCATGCATTCAACTCGTTAAATACAAGATTAAAACAATTAAAACGAATATAAAACCCTACGAGGTCAGTCGATCGACTGGCAATGTCAGTCGATCGACCAACACGCGAGACAGTCCTTTCTAATCTAATGCCGCCTATGCCATAAATCGCCTACATCCTAGCACTAAAGAATTAGCTACTCATGATGGACGTAATAACAACAATAAAACTAACAGCAATTACTGAATTCATGCTTAAAGTAAATGACAAATAGCGATAAAACGATAATTGGCTTTGGGATGTTAATCTAGCAAATCTTATACTAATGAAGAAAGCAAAACAATAGAATGGAATTAGGGCAGAAGGAATACCGAGATTCAGAGGAACGATTAGGAACCAGAACAGAAAATCCAATGCTAACCGATGTTCCAAACCCTAATTACTCGAATAAACTAAAACTGAAAGTAACGTCTTTGTGATAGAAACTTCGATAGAAAACTGATGAAAACTTAATGGTTTTATGTTACGTTATATAGCAATCAACGTAACATCTTATTTCCTAAACCTAAACTTCACGGGCTTCAAGATTCACGGTCTTTCAATTCACGTCTGGAATAGAAATCTGGTCGATCGATCGATAAGGTTGGTCGATCGATCGCTTCTCAAAGAAAGCAAGAGCTTCGAACTCGAGCATTGGTCGATCGACTAAAGGTGGTAGTCGATCGACTGGCTGAGCTGCTATTTGACTTCTTAAAACACGTGGACTTGTCTTTTGGGCCTTGGATTACGCACCAAGCTCGTTCCTTAAGTGATTCCTTTACGTCATTTGCAAATGCAAGTTACTCGGGGACGGATTTGGCTTGATTTCCCGTTAAATTCTTCACATTTCTGCAATAATGTACGAAAACACGAAAGTAGAGGAAAATAGGGAAATAATGGCATATATTGCACATTTGAGCGATAAAATGCGTGTAGAATAAAGTGTGAAACATCATATTTTAGACACGCATCAAATCTCCCCAAACCAAACCTTGCTTGTCCCCAAGCAAGAACTAGACTTGATCTAATGACCTAATGGAACGATTTCAATCTCAGAGCGAAATGCAACAAGTAAAGCCTAAGCCAATTTAATGCACAACCAACAATCAATTAGTAATGTGAATCCCGCAAACGAGTTATGTGGTCGTTAAAATCATGCTGAACTGTTGACTGTAAAGACTTATCAAATTGGACTCTCACGGGTCGCTCAAAACACTCAATAAGCACAGGTGATATTAATGTAAGATAGAAAGAAGTAAATTTTGTAATGACTCTCACCTAACTACGACCTATGAAAACATGCCAGCAATAAAATATGAAAATGATCTCTACGACCGTACATATGCATTCCAACCAAACAGATGACCAATGACACATGCCGAGGGAATATGGGATATGTGAGGTATGGGTAAGAAGAGGCAAAACATTTTATGGTAAGGTGGAGGTACAGGTGATCAAGCTAGTACCAAAACGGAACCAAGTGGCAACATCCGACTTCTTGCTCATAAACAAGCGAAAAGGTGCTATAGCAAGCACAAAACTCACAATCTCCAAACAAATCAATAAACTCCCCATAGGATATAAATGAAACATGGGAGCAAAAATCGCCAAAAGATAAGGATTAAATTATGCGAATTGACTTTTTCTCCTTTCGAATATCAGTCGATCGACTATATTGGACAGTCGATCGACTGCCTTGAACAGTGTAGAATCTCCTTTTTTTTTTCTTTTCTTTTTTGTTTCTTTCTTTCCTTTTTTCATTTTCCAATCATCATCTCAACAAAGCATATGCCACCAAAAATGAGTAACAACCCCAAAAACACAGACTACTAGCTTGACAAAGGACAGGCTAAATGTAGGATGTAGTAAATAGGACAAAAAGGGATATTTTTGGCAGTGTGGAGCTTATGGGTAAAATGGGAAAAGGAAACCTCTACCACATGTGTCAACAAACCACAAACCGAATGCATACAGGTATTAAGTAGATCGAATTCATATTCATGCAAAATTAAGGAAACATGTCTCATAAGGAATACTACTCACATTCCTAAATAAACCGGTCATAGATGTCACCAGTTAGAGGCTCTAATTCTCAGAAATATGATGTAGGTTGCCAATTTTCTAAGTCAAGTCTCAAGTCCAGCAAGTAATTCAACGAAAACTCGTAGATATGCATATGTGATTCTACTAATAACATGTCAATTAAGCACGGCTTAGGCATAAACAGGTGCAAATGCAAAATCATCATTGAAATACTACCGTTCCGACTCGACCTATATGCTAAAATAAACGTGCATTTTATGGAAATTTTTGAAATTTTATCAATTTTTTTTTGGAATTTTCTGTATATATGAGAAATGAAATAAACAATGCAAGGCAAGAATGTAAACGTGAATGCAAGCAAATGTTATGCGACGCAAAACCCTTCCCCAAACCAAATCGCACAATGTCCCCATTGTGCAAAATCATGTAGTGAAGAAAAGAGAAATGGGAATTTGCGAGAAAATAAATAAAACATGACACGAAGTAAAGAAATCAGGGACTCACAAGACTTTAAGCGCAGCAAGGGAAACCTCCCCAAACCAGCGTGAGCTAGGAGGTTTCAGTAGCCAGCAGTGCTACCAATAAGGACCTTAAAAGACAATTAAAAACCACGCATAAGACCGAAGAAAATAATTTTGAAGCGTAAAAATTGTGCACAAATGAGACAATAGAAGAAATAGTTGATTCGACGGAAAATAGAGTGGAGTAGAAGACTCCCTTAGGTCCGCATCTCGACCAAACACAGCAGGGGAGAGGTCGTGAATGAATATAGCAGCAGCAGTGGTCGATCGACCACGGAGATCGATCGATCGACCAGTGGGCGTGAACAAGAGCTTCAGAAACTCAGAATTCAGTCGATCGACCAATGGTGCCAGTCGATCGACTGAAAACACTGCTGCAGCGTCTTATTTCTTCGTAATTGCTCAATGATTTGAGCTAACAAGCTCTAAATACCTGCAAATGCACAATAGCACGCGCCCAAAATTGCGCAAAACCCAGAACGAAGTCTAAAGTACTTAAAAATCCTAAGCAAATAAAATAAAAGCGAAGTTTTCGCGCACACAAAAAACAATAAAATTGTCTTAACAAAGCAAATAAAGAGAAGTTCGTAACGAGATTGATCAACTAATAGTTGATCAAGAAGGACCACCGTATGGCCCACTTGTCGCTTCCGGCTACTAGAGGTAGCCTCAATGGTGCTCATCTCATCAGCTGCACCCTTCTTAGCGTCGACGGTCGGAGAGCTCAATGGACCAACTTCGTCATCTCCCCAATCAAGGACTCCCACGGAACCGTCGGAATCCAAATCGCCCATCTCACCTTGGTGGCTCATCTTCCACTACCTCATCGTCCCCATAGCTTAAGCAACCAAGACCTCCTCGTTGAATGATCGGTCGCTTTACGGTTGGCACAACTTGTAGCACTTCCTTCCCCAAACCAGCTCCCGCATTATCTAAAACAACAGATTCTTCCTCCTTCTTGCTCCCAATCCGGCGAAGGGGTTAACACAGCAGTAGTAATAGGCACAGTCAATTCAGGAAGCACAAAGTACGATCTCTTTTCAGAGACCGTATTACAAGTAACAGGCCACATGGGACCCTTCTTTTTAGCGGGTTGGGCAAAAATGATGGAATGTTTCCCAACTTTGAAGGTCAAAGTTCCAGAGCCTACGTCAATAACTGCACCAGCAGTGTGCAGAAACGGCCTACCTAAGATGATCGGTATATGGGCATCCTCAGGCATGTCAAGGACAACAAAGTCAACAGGGAAGAAAAACTTCCCTATTTGGACGGGTATGTCCTCTAGGACTCCTATAGGCTCGACCGCGAGATCGGTCGACCATCCGAATCACATGTCGGTGATAGCAAATCGGGTCAACTTGAGTTTCCTAGCTAAACTCAAGGGCATGACGCTTATACTGGCCCCTAAGTCACATAATGCCTTCTCAATTGAGAAGGTACCTATTTTGCAAGGAACGGAAAAGCTACCCGGATCCTCTAACTTATGGGGCGCAGTGTGGGACAGATAGGAGCAAGACTCCTTTGTGAGTGCGACAGTGTGCACTGTTTCAAGTGACCGCTTTTTGGACAACAGTTGTTTCATAAATTTAGTGTAAGCGGGTACTTGGTTAACTAACTCAAGGAAGGGGACTTGCACATTCAGACTACGGATAACTTTCTCAAACTTACTGAAAGATACCTGTTCCTTCGTCGGCACGAGCCTCTTCGGATATGGGGCTGTAAGGAGTACCTTAGCCCTCTCCTCCAATTCACGCGCACCGGCATCCTTGGACTTAGGCTGAAAGTCCGTCACCTTCTCTTTGTTGAAGCTAGACCCCTCCTCAGATCGTCTCAAATGAGAACCATTAACCGTCATTGGGTCGAAATTCGGGCCCGGGACCGACCCATCGGCACTCGGTCTCCCCTTCAAAATTTTCGGGACGGTGGTTCCCCGAAACAAGTGGTCTCGTAGATTAGTTGGCATCAAAGGACGAAATTCTTCAGCATCAGCAGCGATCTCAGTCGATCGACTACTGTCCTCAGTCGATCGACTGAGATGTACAGTTCCAGAAGCTCCTGTAGCCCGTGCTTCAGTCGATCGACTAGGTATATCAGTCGATCGACTGAAATACCTGGCAGACGTCTTTTTCTTTGATTTGCTCGTTGAAGCTTTCTCTTGACTTGTTTCCGGCTCATCTTTTCCAACAGCGTCCTCGACCATGGCAGGACCATCAAGGGTGGACCCACTTCTTAAAGTGATGGCATTTAGGGTCTCCTTTTGTTCCGGTTGAGTGGGCAGGTGTCCGGGAGCTCGAGTGTTATTTTTGCTAGCCAATTGAGCTATTTGGCTTTCCAGTAGCTTCATCCCGGCCTCTCTTGCTTGGGACTCCTTTAGCAACAGATTCTTGAGCTCGGAAAATTCAGAATTCTGTGATTGTTGCTGCTGCGGCACATAAGGAGGTTTCTGGTATTGTTGTTGCTTTTGGTGAGGGGGCACATAGGGTTGTTGCTGCTGCGGATGTTGGGTTGGATTTTGGACATTTTGGCTCCTCCAACTCAAGTTTGGGTGGCTTGGCTCGTAGTAGGTGTTTGTCTGCCTATAGTGTTGAAAGGCAGCACAAGATTCAAAGGGGCTAGGACAGTTTTTCGAGACATGGCCCTCACCTCCACACCTTTCACAGACGAAAGGACCGTCTGACACAGCATTGACTTGGTACATCCCACGTTTAGAGGCTCCTCCTAGCTTATACTTGTCAAACCTCGCAGTAAGAGCCTCAAGTGCAGCAACAGAAGAGGATTCAGCAGCTCTCCTCTGGTTTCCTCTCGAATTCCCATACTCGGCCATGTGGGTAGCTAGATCGTCAATGATCTTCCACCCCTTGGTTGCTCCCAAATTTTCAGCGAATCTTCCATTGGCTGCAGCATCCAAAATGGCCCTCTGATCGTCGTACAACCCATTGTTGAAATGATTGCACAAACTCCACTTTTCAAACCCATGGTGCGGTATGGTTCGCACTAACTTCTTGAATCGGACCCATGCCTCGTGGAAATTCTCATCTGGCCCTTGTTTAAAGCCTGTGATTTGAGCTCTAATAGCGATCGTCCTTGAAGCAGAAAAGTACTTCTTGTAGAACGCCAATGCCAATGTATTCCAATCGTGATCTCCGAGCGGTCCGGTCCAAATCTCTATACCACTCCCTTGCAAAGATCACGAAGGGAGAAGATGAACATGGTCTCCTTGATTTGATCCTGGGGTCACGCCACCGGTGGGGGAATGGAGCAGCAGTGAGTCAATAAAGGTCTCCATATGCCTTGCTGCATCTTCATTTGCGCTCCCCAAACCGATTTCTCTCGACCATAGTAATATAGGCAGGCTTTGGTTCGAATTTCCTGCATCTCCCGTGCTCGAACCCCTTGTATAGATTGTCGGCTGTCGGCTCAGAATAACTAGCTATACTTGCTTCCTCGGCCATGACTGGAATTTCCGGAGAAGTAACTGTCTCGGCTGAAGAAGTGGAAACAGGCGAAGATGGTGGATTATCTTCGAACAATTCGTTCTCGTAGTAGCTTGACAGAGTACTCAGCTCTTCCTCTGTTGGTAATACCCTTTGTGTTCGTCTCAACTCGCGCAAGGATCTTTCAAGCTCAGGGTTCAACGGTACTAATTCTCCACCCTGTGACCTGCGCATAAGAAGAAACTACAAAAAGAATATAAGAAAAGTTTAAGGAACAGATGTCCCTTAAACTAAGAAAGACTAAAAATAAAGACAACTAAAATTAGGACTATTGCCTCCCCGGCAACGGCGCCAAAATTTGATACCCGTCGTTGTGAGTACCAAAGATAAAATTTATAATCTCCTATTAAGACTAACCTAGGCTAGTGGTAACAGGGTCGAACCACAAGGAGGCAGTTGTAAATTCTAGTTGTTCTATATTTAGTCTAAGGTAACAAATGTGGGGGTTGATTTGAATTGGTCTACAGCTAATAGTAAATAAAGACAGTAAACTAAATAAATGATTTAAACAGATAAAAGAAGGGTACTAGGATGGTCGGTTCATTATAGCTTTGGCGGCAGCAAACTAAGTCGGTCTGAATCAAACACAGGTAAGGCGGGAAATAAAGAGGTCCTCTCGGTCCACTCTTAACAAATAGCATCTTTCGATCTCGCTATAGGTCCCTAATGTCACTAATACTAACTTTCGTCCTGAAAAGTGACTAACGGTCTAAACTATACCTATCTTTCGATCTTAGCACGCTAGTCGATTTAATTGATGGTCTAATAACCTCCCTACCTTTCGATCTAATGGGTCACCACGAAATAGGTATCTAACTGGTCGCATGCATTCAACTCGTTAAATACAAGATTAAAACAATTAAAACGAATATAAAACCCTACGAGGTCAGTCGATCGACTGGCAATGTCAGTCGATCGAACAACACGCGAGACAGTTCTTTCTAATCTAATGCCGCCTATGCCATAAATCGCCTACATCCTAGCACTAAAGAATTAGCTACTCATGATGGACGTAATAACAACAATAAAACTAACAAAGAATTACTCAATTCATGCTTAAAGTAAATGACAAATAGCGATAAAACGATAATTGGCTTTGGGATGCTAATCTAGCAAATCTTATACTAATGAAGAAAGCAAAACAATAGAATGGAATTAGGCGGAAGGAATACCGAGATTCGGAGGAACGATTAGGAACCGAATGCAGAAAATCCAATGCTAACCGATGTTCCAAACCCTAATTACTCGAATAAACTAAAACCAAAGTAACGTCTTTGTGATAGAAACTTCGATAGAAAACGATGAAAACTTAATGGTTTTATGTTACGTTATATAGCAATCAACGTAACATCTTATTTCCTAAACCTAAACTTCACGGGCTTCAAGATTCACGGTCTTTCAATTCACGTCTGGAATAGAAATCTGGTCGATCGATCGATAAGGTTGGTCGATCGATCGCTTCTCAAAAACAAAAGAGCTTCGGAACCCGAGCATTGGTCGATCGACTGAAGGTGGTAGTCGATCGACTGGCTGAGCTGCTATTTGACTTCTTAAAACACGTGGACTTGTCTTTTGGGCCTTGGATTACGCACCAAGCTTGTTCCTTAAGTGATTCCTTTACGTCATTTGCAAATGCAGGTTACTCGGGGACGGATTTGGCTTGATTTCCCGTTAAATTCTTCACATTTCTGCAATAATGTACGAAAACACGAAAGTAGAGGAAAATAGGGAAATAATGGCATATATTGCACATTTGAGCGATAAAATGCGTGTAGAATAAAGTGTGAAACATCATATTTTAGACACGCATCACAAGACCCCGTTGATAGAAGAGGGACATGTAGAGCTCCTAGGCCTAGACAAACGAGTGTTTGGAGGTATATAAATATGGACTAGGCAGGTCCTTCGCAGCCTACGCCGCAAAGGAAGAGGATTACTAGAAGCACAGCTCGTAACACGCAGTAGATATATATATCTACTCAAATTTTGAGACGAATTTATTTCAATTGTTTGTTGTCAATTTAGTTTAATTGTTCATTTGTTTCATTTTACTGAAATATTTTGTCGAATTGGTAATTTGTTTTGTTAATTTGAATTGGTAAAAGTTAGTCGAATTTTATGTTAATTTGAGCCCTGAAATTAAACGAGTTAGTTGAATTGGTAAAAGTTAGTCGAATTTGTAATTTGTGTAAATTAAACGACTTAGTCGAATTGGGAAAAGTTAGTCGAATTGGTAATTGTGTAAATTAAACGAGTTTTAGTCCAATTTGTAAATGAGTTAGTCGAATTGATCAATTGTTAGTAGATTTTATCGAATTTAAGTCCATCATAGTTCAATAGAATTTGTAAATTAAACGAGTTTTAGTCCAATTGAAAACGTAATTGAATAAATAATGTGTAAAAGTGTTGAACACGGGTGTCAGCGTGATAGAGTGTCAAGCATGCCAAAGCGGCAATTTTATATTAAATCGTGTTTTGGCCTAAAATGACGCACCTGAGTATGGTACTATGGTGTAGTGTGGTAATAAGCGCAGCTAAGTTCGAGGCTCGCAAAGTAATAAGCGTAGCTAAGTTATATGTACTTATTGCAAGAGTGCGACAATTTCACGAGATGAATCCAAAATACCTTCCTTTACTATATAAGTTGATAGCATAAACCCAATTATTTCGTCCCTAAGAATCAAATTCTCCTTCTGCACTATTCCGTCTAGTCATATAGCAAATAATCGGCTAGAAAAGCTCAAGATAGCGCAATGACAATAACCATTGGTGTCACTACAAGAAAAATGAGTTTGGGCGACAAACCATTTTGTCGCTCAAAGGACTGTTTTCGTCGCCCATAACCTTCTGCAACGAAATTTGGATCGTCGTGGCTTCATCACCCAATGCTCGACGCCCTTACTCATATGTGCAACGAGCATGTGTTTTGTCGCCCGTATGAATCTTTGGGCAACGAGCTTGAATTGTCGCCAATATAGGTACTTTGTGCAACGAATAGGGCTTGTTGCCCATGTATCCATTATTGGCAACAAAGTGTTTTGTCGCCCAAATAAATCTGTGTGCAACGAACACAGCTTGTTGCCCATGTATCCATTATTGGCAACAAAGTATTTTGTCGCCCTTAATCGCTTTTACTGCAACAAAAGTGCGAATCGTTGTTGTAAAAGAAAACGTTGAGTCAATATTTTCGTTGCCCTATGTATTCTTGCCTATATGCCCAATTTTAATCACATTAAAAATGCAATACACAATTTCTTTGCAGGACTCATTGTCGTTCATGTTTCCAGTCGAACACTAGCAAATTCATTTTTGGTTAAAAAAAAAAGAGATGGGTTTCATAAATACTTATATAACAATAATTAAACAAAATATGATATGATTCTTATACAAATTTGATTCACCTAAAAATAAAAATTAACGAACTAAAAATGAACCCTCAAGGAGGTCCATAAATTTATGTTTTGATGCAATAGATCGAGTTTAACAAAATAGAATCCCAATGCTAGGGTGGAAAACCAAAAATGAATTTCCAACGATGTTGATTCAGCCTCAACATCACTTGTCCAAAAACATATCTGAAAGCTCCACGAAACCTTTGTGTTACACCATGAGCATTAACGCCTCCTCTTATTATAGTAAGACGTAAAATATTATACTAAGCATTGTAAGACATTGGCAATATATATATATATATATATATATATATATATATATATATATATATATATATATATATATATATATTGGATTTGGTGACTTTGTTCTTATGGTGAGTTGTGAGTTGGGGAAATCTCAACCATTAGATTACATTAGAGATGAATGGCTAAGATCTAATCTTACATGTCGTATAAAAACACTGTCATTTACTTTTTTTTTTTTTTTTTTTTCTAATGTTACTCTTTTTTTTTTTTTTTTTTTTTTTTTTATTTTTTTTTTTTTTTTTTACCTCGTGTTATTATGCTATTATTGTGCTTTTTTTTTACCACTTTGATTTTTTTTTCTCTTATATTTTTCTTTAATTTTCTCATTATGTTACCTTTTTTTCTTTTTCTTTTTGTGCCAGCTTTTTTTTTTACTTGAATTTTTTTTTACTCTTATTTTTTTGTACCTCGTGTTATTATGCTTTATTGTGCTTTTTTTTTTTACTTTGATTTTTTTTTCTCTTTTTTTTTACCACGTGTTATTGTGCTGTTATTCTGCTATCACTTTGATATTTTTTGCGACTTTGATTTTTTTTCTTTTTTTCTTCCCCGTGTTATTAGCTGTTATTGTTACTCCGCTGTTATTGTGATGTTATTCTGCTGTCACTTTGATTTTTTTTACGACTTTGATTTTTTTTTTCTCTTTTTTTTTACCACATGTTATTGTGCTGTTATTGTTATTGTCATGTTATTCTGCTCTTACTTTGATTTTTTACGACTTTGATTTTTTTTTCTTTTTTTTATCACGTGTTATTGTGCTGTTATTCTACTGTTATTCTGTTGTTATTGTGATGTTATTCCGGTGTCACTTTGATTTTTTTAATTACTTTGAATTTTTTCTCTGTTTTTTTTTTACCATGTGTTATTGTGCTGTTATTCTGGTGTTATTGTGATTTTATTATGGTGTTATTGTTTACCATGTGTTATTCTACTCTCTTTTGTTTACCATGTGTTATTGTGCTGTTATTGTAGTGTTATTATGTTGTTATTGTAGTTTTATTCGTGTGTTATTGGAGTATTATTCATTACTTGGATTTAGACGGTGTCTCAAAAGCGCTTAAACACAAATGCGACCAGCTGATAATTATTCAGATTTAAACGGTCTAGAGTCGCTCACCACTGTCATCACCACTTGGATTAGGTCCATAGTTACTGAAAAAGTCCTTTGATCCGAAAATAAATATGCACTAATTGACTATGTTACTTAGCTTACACTTGAAAATTCCATATTTACTAATTAACAGGAAAGCATATGCAAGTACAAAAGAAGAAGACAAACAAATCTGTTGTTTTTGTATCCCTTGCATCATAGTACCACGAGCCTTAGATTTCATATTTCCGATCAATTCACCCAAATTCCCCCAAATTCATTCAAAAAACAGGAGGATCACGTGAAATGGAACATCCAAGAGAGTGAGGATCACGTGAAATGCAAACCTTCCCTTTTGAGCTCTTTGAACGTAATCCCAGAATACGAGTGTCATCTGAAAGCATTTTATGGAACATAACTCTAATCAAAAGACAACCCAAAACTGAGGTGCATCAGAATCTTGAGCCGTAATAATTTCCCAGCGACACGGTTCGCGCTCCTCATAAACGAGGAAGTACCCGGCAATAGTACCCCAATCAGAAGCAGGCCCGAATTCGAAAACAGTGATCATGAAGGCGAGTCCTTCGCTACAATTTTTGACATTTTCTGGCGATTTTATTTCCGACGACCGATGTTCGGATGAAAACCATTACATTACACACAAATTCAACAGCTTTCATCAATAATATAGTTCGAATGAAGCTCAATTGAATTATGCAGCAACGAAAATTGAAACTTAAAAGTTCAGTGTGAAATACTGTATTTCAAGCAATTTACTGCGGTACCGGTACAAACTTACATTCAATTCAATATTTCTAGACTTGTATTTTTATGAAGGTAATGAAACAGATTAGAAAGGACCAACTATTGACATCGAAATTGTCGATATAGAACCAACCTTGTTTCTCTCCAAGCACAAGGACAAGCACAAGCCTTCGTGTTTCAAGTAAAAGAAGGCGGAGATCCAAGACCGCCCATGCAATTAAGATTCTGAAACTCGCAATCTTGACCGCATTTCCCATTCTCATTGCAAGCAATGTTGCTAGAACTAGGGAAGTTTGTGTTGGGAATATTCTGATACATATTTGGAGGTTTAACAGGTTTTTGGTAAGGAAAAGAGCCAATCTCCCCTTCGATTCTTCCCCTTGTATCCACAAGAAGACACTTGAGCCTTGAAACCTCAGCCTCCAAACTAGCCCGACTCTGCAACTTTTGAATCAATTGTTGATTCGCAGCCTTCAAACTCGCACTGCTCATTAGCCAAGGAAGCAGTGTATGCCTTTTTCTTCTGACGATACTTACGCACTGCTTCTCTATTGCCCCCTCGGTCCCTTGACTCAGAAGAATAATCATCATGATCGTGACTATCACCGTTACTTGAAGGAGTACCAACAATTTTGGCTTAATTGATTGATTTGGATCCCACATACTAATTAGCAGTTTGATTAAAGTGTAATTTTCTAGGCTTTCTATGGATTTTGGGGTTGAGAGTGATTTGATAAAAAATCACGATGAATCTGATGCAGTTTCTAGAAAGAGATGTATTTTATTTTAATGGGCTGAGATTTATTTCTCATTGTTTCGTTTATTGGGCGAGGTTTTTGTTAAATCAATTGTATTAGGAGACTAAATCTCAGCCCTTTAATTCTTTTTATTCAATGGTCTAGATTTCCAAACTCACAACTCACCATAAGAACCAAACTCACGAGATCCCGCCTCTCTCTCTCTCTCTCTCTCTCTCTCTCTCTCTCTCTCTCTCTCTCTCTCTCTCTCTCTCTCTCTCTCTCTCTCTCTCTATATATATATATATATATATATATATACTATATACTTAAAAGAGGAACTTTTGAAGCGATTTCATTGGCTATTACTTTAGAGCGATTTCATTGGGTATTACTTTTATTGAATAAATTATGTATATCAATAAATAGATAAAATATATACAAAGATAAAAATATTCAATTAATTAATATATATTTGATTAAGATAATAATTGATGCAAGATTAATTGCACTCACGTAGAAACTCCTAGGATAGTTTTCCTTTGAAAAAACTACATTTGGTAGGAATTATAGGATGCTTAAATAGCACAAAACCATAAATACAATCTGGTCATGTACGGAGTATTAGTTTTCATGAATTATTGTGACTTATTTCCCCCCCTACCCCTATGATGCGATTTGCTCTTAGTTTTACGTACTTTAGTTTGTTGAATTTTATTATTGCTAGGTTTATTTTGGTGTATTTTCTTCTTCGTTCGATGCTCCTTTAGTTACTCGAAGTGTTTTTAATTGGAAATATATGTACTTTAATTATTGGTACTAATGCTTTTTTTTGTGTGTGTGTTCAGATCATCAAAAAGCCAACAATATCAACCCATGCCATAATAAGTAATTAGTTGGTAGCCGCCGTTTTTTCTCTTAAATAATAATCACACTAGATATTAATGGTAGTTTAGATTATAGGTCACGATCAACAATAATGGGATCACGAAATATATAAAGAGGTACAAAAAAGTGATTTCTCAATAACTTAGTGAGAGGCCGTCTTTTCCAAGTTTTAGTATATAATATATAAAAGCCATACCCATTACAATAGTATACTAATGAAATCCTAATAAATCATAATCCTACTTGTAGATACCCGTATCCGTCGATATTGGAATTTATAGAGAACCCGACAAACACCCGATGATGATAGGACACATGTATTCTTTAGTTGTCATTGTCATTATTTGGGTTCGTTTTACGATGTAGAATGAGCGTTGTCGACGGAGTATTTTATTAATTTAAATGATATTTAAATTAAAGCTTTTTTAAGGTGAATTCATTTTATTTTATTTTGAATTTATTTTCTCAATTTTATTTTATTGAAAATAAAATAAATATTTGATTTGAAAAATCATTTTATGAGTATATTTGATTTGAAAAATCATTTATTTTAATGTGTTAATCGATTTGAAAAATCGATTTAAAAATAAAAAAAACTCGTTTTAAACACGCGTTTTGGAGCTCGATTATAGCTCGGTTTTTGAGCCCGTTTTTTTTACGAGTTGGCACGAATCTCGAGTACACTAACCAACCTAAGCCTCTACCCATCCAACCCCAGTTCGAACCCCATAACCACGGCCCAAATCATGCCCCAAACACCCCCCAATGACAACAAAATTTCCGCATACACAAAGCAGCCCCCCCTGTTTTGCAGCCAAATCCCGAGCCCAAAACCCGCTCCAAACACCACCAAAACCCGTGCCCATTAACCCTAACCCATACCCTAGTATCCTACCCATATTACCTTGCCTTAACCACCAAGAAAACCCGTCACAAAGCCTCTCAAACCCTCACAAAAGCTGCTGGACAGCAGCTATATGCAAACCGAGCCCGTCTGCCTCTCCCCCCTTTTAACCTACTTTAGCTCCTTATAAATACCATCCCTTCACCATACATTCATTTCTTTAAGTTCTCCATACATACAACCGTCATTCACAAGCTTTAAACCCCAGAAAAAAACCTTAATTGCCTCTCAAAAACCCTCCACAAAACCGACTTACAAACTGAGAATCAGTTTGTGTGTCCTCTTTGAAACCCTTCGTTCTCCCTTCAAACCTCCATCAAAATTCGAGTTTCTTGTTCTAAATTAACCATACAACATCCATCTACACATTAGATAAAGATTTACGAGCCAAATTGCCCTTGAGAGCACACGAATTCCCTCGAAAAACAGAGTGTTATACACTCTGTTTTCGCGGTTTGTTCCTGTCTGTCCAGTTCTGTTTGTGCTCGTTTTTCGTGCCCAATAACTCAAAACGAGCAGGGATTGTTTTAAGATCTTTGTTCTCCTCTCTTTCTAGTTTTCAAAACATCTTTTAAATCGAATTTTCACCGTGAAACGAGAGAGAAATCGCTGTTTGAAAGTTGATGTCCAGATTCGATAAAAACGTGTTGTTTGCTTTGTTTCTTCGTGGACGACGGCCTCTCGAGATAAAATCTACCATCGATTACGACCCAAGACGGTGTCAACGGTACATGTAGGTTGAGGGTGCATCAAATCCTCCTCTTTCTCCCTTTTATTTCGTTTTTTTATGTTTGTTTTTTTTATTGTTTCGTTTTATTTCGTTTATCGTTTTTATTTATCGCTTAAATTAACTATGAAACAAGTTTAGTCCGAGTATGAGTTAAAGTACCACCATGAACACCCGCGTTGACTTGAGATGGGAAAGAAACCGCTACATCAGTCGGTCGTACTGATAAGGTTATTTTCAGTCGTTTGCCTTAATCAAAATAAATCCTAGCTTAGTACTAACAAAATAGCTAGCGGTAAGTCAGGGTCGAATCCACAGGGAGGCGGTGATTATCTAGTTTGTTTATATTTAAATATGTCTTAAAGTAACCAATTGTAGGGGTTTGTTTTGTTTGTATGCTAATCAACTAATTGCAAGTAAATAAAAGATGAATAACAATAATATAAAAGGTCTAGGGATCGGGTTCACTAGGTCGTCGTCAAAGGGGAGAATTTAATTCATTGATTGAGCAATGTATATTGTTGAAAGTCATATGATCGGTCGATTCAATATTTCTTTTAGATCTAATTTAACATGCGGTCGCTATCATTAAATTATCTCTATTCAATTATCGTGGCCTATACTAGTCTTAACCCGGTCGGTGATAATCCTAGTTTATGCAAGACTAATTAATCAATTCTGATCAGTAATTAACTAATTAGAAGTAGTACGATAATCAAACAACAATTAAGAGCAATTTAACAATCAATTCATAATAATCCCTTTTCTAACAACCTAGATCCCCTTTCACCCTAGATAAGAGATTTAGCTACGCATAATAGAAAGAAGAACAACAATAACATTAATAAGAAACATGATTGCAAGCATAAAAGATGAACAATGAAATAAATGACTAATAATAAAGGAAAGATTAAGAACAATACCGTAAATAGATAGATCCGGAAGTAAGAACAATAAATAAACTAAACTAAGTATTTTAGAGAGTTTTCTAAGGTAGCTATACTAAACCTATGTAAAATAAGGCATAAAATAACCTAGGGTACGAGTTTTGGTATTTATAGCAATACATAACCGACTTAAGGAAAGTTGCGGGAATTATAAAATTGGAAGGTTCCTCGATCGAGCCAAGGGTGACTCGATCGAGGCACCAAAGTTCAAGAACACCCAACTCTCGACATTGCGAAATTTAGTTGATTAGGTTGGTTCCTCGATCGAGTCGAGAGTGACTCGATCGAGCATGAAGTTCCTCGATCGAGCCAAGGTTGACTCGATCGAGGCACCAATTTCCTACTTCGCGCACTGAACTTCAAGCGACCGCCATTTCTTCGTTACTTGTCAGAAACAAGCGATTTTTGCGGCGTTGGAAAGCTAAGAAGATAAGCTTTCACCTCCAATTGGAATCACTTTAAAATCTGTTGTAGAACTCTAGATATGGCTCTTCAAAGGAGGCACTTGTAATAAGAAGCTCTTTTCTTCGTGTTTTCTTCTTAACTTCTCTTCCTTATTCTTATGGATTCTCGTGCCATGCTTCGTGTATCCCTTCATGCTCACTCCGCGATGCCCATTTCATTCCTTTGCTCCTCAAATGCATCATTCCTGCATTAAACATTAAAAGGCGGAAGTATCGACATTCTAACATAAAAGGCATGTAAATGATATAAACTAGCACGAAAACCGTATCAAAAGTAATTAAGGGGAGGCATAAATATGTATATAATTATGACTCATCAAACTCCCCCAAACCATCTCTTTGCTTGTCCTCAAGCAAAGCAACACACAATACAAAAGGCAATCATACAAATGGCGAATAAACGACTCAGAGCTAATGTTTAATGCACATACAAATCCCAAGCTATCCATATCTGTAACAAAGTAATGACTAAAGTGTACCAATAAAACAAATTCAAAGGTACGGGAAATAGAAAACGTAACTCAAGTCTCAAGTCACCATACTAGATACAAATGCCAAATACCTTTCGATCTTGCAAGACAAATTAGTCGGATTCTCGCGGATTCACTCATGCACTCATAAGTATATAGGGTGAGTTATATGTGAAGATAGAAAGAAGTAGAAACACTCACTCAACTTATGAAACATGCATGCAATCTAATGTGATAGAGATTTCCCCAACTAATATGCAATCATCATATGTAGACAAAAGTACATGTATCAAGGACAATAAGGGTGGCAAATGGGTTAAAGGAATAGAAGTGGTTTGTGCCAAAGCACGTTATGGATATGTGGAGCTAAGACGGTAGTCACAGCGCTAACCAAAACAAAAACCAAATCATTGATAATAAATGAACCCAACTTAGAGAAATGATCTCAACTTTACAACATATGAGAGCTAATAAATTACTCTCCAACTATGCACTAGACTCTAACAACCATCTTTTTGATCCTTGACAAAACCAAATGAAGCAATCTCTTTTCTTTTCTTTTCTCTTTTTCTATTTTTCGATTTTTTTCTCCTTTTTTTTTCTTTTTCTTCTTTTTTCTTTTTTTTTTTTCTTTTGCTTCATATTTTTCTTTTTTCCAACACAAGGATACAACACAATCGCTAAAAGTATTTTGCTATACCCACATGACAACAATAAGTCCCAACCCAACCATAATAGCAAAATAAACATGATAAACAAGCAATCTGATCATTCCGAAAAGGTAGGCAAATTCTTGGATTGTAGCTCATAGAATGTAATTAATATTGGCTACAAGGGTTCAAACGGGCTAACAAAAGGTAATGTAAGGCTTATTTGAATGATAAGAATCGCCTATCCACATGTACTTAGTCAAATGAAAGCAATAGAAGTATCAAGAAATCAATGTCACACTTATGCAGTTTGATATTACACATTCCACAAGGAGAAACCACACTCAAGCCTAATTGACAATGAGACCAGTTTATTGATGTTCCTGGCCTAGGAAGCTCTATAGACCTCAGAATTTAAGTAGTTTACCAACGTAATTGTGTCAAATCTAATCAATATAAGGCATGTCAATACGGTTAAGACTTGAATTATGAGCTTTGTTTTCATGGCTAACGAGTCAAAACAATGTACATGGATAACTATATAGGATTCAAATGCAAAAAACAATGCAATTTAACATCATTGTTATTCAATTCACCAAGACTCGACCTAAAACAAAGGAAAAGCATGTTTTTGTATTTTATAAAATTTTTAATTTTTATGGATTTTTTATATAAATGCACACAACATAAATAAAAAGCACACAACATAATAAAAGACCCTCCCCCAAACCTAAATGTCACAGTTTCC
Organism: Silene latifolia; assembly: GCF_048544455.1. Lineage (NCBI taxonomy): Eukaryota > Viridiplantae > Streptophyta > Magnoliopsida > Caryophyllales > Caryophyllaceae > Silene > Silene latifolia. The sequence goes on from NC_133538.1 coordinate 454,209,339, forward strand.
TCATTGTGATGCCTACAAAGATAGCAATCACACAAAAATCCAAAGAACCTAAAGGACACAACTAACAAAAAGAATGGGAAATAACTAGATAATACAATAAAAGAAGGTACAAGGGAAGAGAATACCGGGTAAGAGCTTATGATTCCCCCAAACCAGCTGCAAAACAGGGGTAAATAATCATCCTCGCAAATCCTATCATCGTCTGGCTACGTTATTGACCAAAAAGACGAGGTGACTCGATCGAGCCCCATGACACTCGATCGAGGAACCTTCCTGTCGAGCTGATTTCCTGCATTTAAAACAAATGCGCACACGAATCATAATCAATACAAGTTAAAGCTCGTAATAGTAAATCAAAAAGTAGCGCATGTGCTACACACAAACATAAGTAGCACCAATAAAAAGTCCAAGCAAAGAATAAAAACAATGTAAAATGTCCTGGCTCATCAAACTCAAAATCTAATGTAAAATAAGAGCAATGTTCATCGTTCTTCAGGTCATCTTCTTGAGGAAGGAGATAAGGCACTTCGTCTGTCATAGAAGCTTCATCAAAAACTCTAACTGGTTCCTCTCTGAAAATTTCAGCTTCCAAAGCATCCAACTCAGCTTCTATATCAACATTCTCATCACAGCTGTAAACCATCTTAGGAAGAGGATCATCTCCATAAATCAGCTTCTCTATCTCATCCACTTCCTTGCTCCATGGATATGACGCAGCAGCAGGGGCGTCAGGTAAATTCCAAGAATGAACCGTGGGTTCGAAGTAACTTGCCAATGTTGGCATCTTTGGCATTGTAGAAGTCACAGCTGCAGAAATAAGAGTGTCCTCTTCAAAGGACGGATCTTCTGCAAAAGTATATCGCTCGTAGTCAAGTGTACTCAAGTCTTCCACTTGACTTACTTCTCTTTGAAATCTTCGTCTGTAGCGAAAAGCCTTTTCTGGCTCGGGATCAAAAGGTAGGCTCTCTAACCTGTTAGACCTGGGCATATACAAAAACAACAAGAAAAGATAAAACTGTCCCAAGGAACTGAAGTTCCCTGAAACAAAAGACAAAAATAAACAGAAACAAACAAACCAATTGTTGCCTCCCCGGCAACGGCGCCAAATTTGATAAGGTTATTTTCAGTCGTTTGCCTTAATCAAAATAAATCCTAGCTTAGTACTAACAAAATAGCTAGCGGTAAGTCAGGGTCGAATCCACAGGGAGGCGGTGATTATCTAGTTTGTTTATATTTAAATATGTCTTAAAGTAACCAATTGTAGGGGTTTGTTTTGTTTGTATGCTAATCAACTAATTGCAAGTAAATAAAAGATGAATAACAATAATATAAAAGGTCTAGGGATCGGGTTCACTAGGTCGTCGTCAAAGGGGAGAATTTAATTCATTGATTGAGCAATGTATATTGTTGAAAGTCATATGATCGGTCGATTCAATATTTCTTTTAGATCTAATTTAACATGCGGTCGCTATCATTAAATTATCTCTATTCAATTATCGTGGCCTATACTAGTCTTAACCCGGTCGGTGATAATCCTAGTTTATGCAAGACTAATTAATCAATTCTGATCAGTAATTAACTAATTAGAAGTAGTACGATAATCAAACAACAATTAAGAGCAATTTAACAATCAATTCATAATAATCCCTTTTCTAACAACCTAGATCCCCTTTCACCCTAGATAAGAGATTTAGCTACGCATAATAGAAAGAAGAACAACAATAACATTAATAAGAAACATGATTGCAAGCATAAAAGATGAACAATGAAATAAATGACTAATAATAAAGGAAAGATTAAGAACAATACCGTAAATAGATAGATCCGGAAGTAAGAACAATAAATAAACTAAACTAAGTATTTTAGAGAGTTTTCTAAGGTAGCTATACTAAACCTATGTAAAATAAGGCATAAAATAACCTAGGGTACGAGTTTTGGTATTTATAGCAATACATAACCGACTTAAGGAAAGTTGCGGGAATTATAAAACTGGAAGGTTCCTCGATCGAGCCAAGGGTGACTCGATCGAGGCACCAAAGTTCAAGAACACCCAACTCTCGACATTGCGAAATTTAGTTGATTAGGTTGGTTCCTCGATCGAGTCGAGAGTGACTCGATCGAGCATGAAGTTCCTCGATCGAGCCAAGGTTGACTCGATCGAGGCACCAATTTCCTACTTCGCGCACTGAACTTCAAGCGACCGCCATTTCTTCGTTACTTGTCAGAAACAAGCGATTTTTGCGGCGTTGGAAAGCTAAGAAGATAAGCTTTCACCTCCAATTGGAATCACTTTAAAATCTGTTGTAGAACTCTAGATATGGCTCTTCAAAGGAGGCACTTGTAATAAGAAGCTCTTTTCTTCGTGTTTTCTTCTTAACTTCTCTTCCTAATTCTTATGGATTCTCGTGCCATGCTTCGTGTATCCCTTCATGCTCACTCCGCGATGCCCATTTCATTCCTTTGCTCCTCAAATGCATCATTCCTGCATTAAACATTAAAAGGCGGAAGTATCGACATTCTAACATAAAAGGCATGTAAATGATATAAACTAGCACGAAAATCGTATCAAAAGTAATTAAGGGGAGGCATAAATATGTATATAATTATGACTCATCACGTACACCCCCGTCTCATTTACATATCCTCGTCTTCAAGGTAGGGCATTAATAAAACAAATTCTGACTTCGCTCTTCGCTTTTGACCTCTCTTCTCTCGTGTGATTCGACCCACCTTAGGACCATTCACATGTTAATATGACCTCTGATTGTTAACATATAACTCATTTAGATGACATTAGCTCAATTTAATAACCTAATTAGACACGTTAGGGTACATCGACATAGCTTTAAAAATCAACTAACAATTCTGTAACTTAATCGAATGCATCTCTCTCTTTCACATAACTTCTCGCTAGTATAAGAGTGCGTGATTAGCACCTTCTTATTAACACTCGAGGAGTTAAATTAATTAGCAAACTTGACCTGATTTGACCCCTTCTAGGCCGTGTAGAATGCACCTTGGCGTGACGCCATCTCAATCGATCAACGTTGTTTCTAACTCGTTTTCTAACTTGTTTCCTATCCCGTTTCGCGATCATCTATCTAACCTAATGAACCTGACCTAGGACCTAGGGTTGGACGTGGCTTTAGGCCGTGAGGTTTGGCCGTGTCCTTTGATCTTTCTTGTTTCGTTTGTTTTACATCATTCGTTCTTTATTGTTTGGTCGCTTGTAATTTATCGTTTGTTATCGAGTTGTAATTTTCAAGTTAGCTTTCTTTTATCGAGTCAAATGATTTCTAAAAACCTTAGTCTTGTTTGGTTAGATGGTTGTGCCCCAATGCAAGTAAGAGCGTAGTAAATCGCATGTTGTTTAAAGCAACATGGCCCGATTTATGCTAATGCATGCTTTGGTGTGTGACCCAATGTCTAACTCGATGAGATTAAGTGAAAGCACGCATTACGAGGAGTGAACCAAGGCCGTGAGTCATGTAAGCCGTGGGCCACCCCTTTGTGCACGTTTTCCTAGGCCGAATGGCCATGTGTCGTGTATGGTGTCGTATATAGCAATTGTATTTAGATCGAGTTGTATCTTTAATTTATCGTTGTGTCGGCATGAAATGCCTGGGTTGTAATAGGGTAGATCCCAACGGCTCCCCCATTCCCATCAAGCCTTGTTTGTTTCGTTTGAATGTTGTTAGATCAATCAACCCACATGCTAAATTACAACTTTGACAAAGTTAGTTTAGTTGCATCTAAAACGACATAGTAATTGTTGTCACATGTTAGGGTTTTAAAACGATGTTTGTATATCATATATCGTAGTAGCTATGACCTTGTTTGAAATCCGACACTTGACTTAGTAGAGGCCGTTATCGACGGGCGGGGTTAGGTGTCCTTATGGGCTTCCTAACACGTACCCTCACCCCTTACTCAAGATCTATGGTTTGTGGATCCGTCTAAATACCATTGGATTACGAGAGTCATTCAAATCGAGTGATATAGGGTACAAGTCTTTATCTTTAATCACTCGTAGTCGATTGGCTTTATGCTTTTCGATGAAAGGTGTAAAGTTGACTTGAACGGTTCCAAGTTCCCAAAAAACATGGTGGCGACTCTAATTTGTCTTAATTCGATTCGAAGGAACCTCGAGTCGATTATGCCTAGTGTGGATCCCGCGGACGCAGTTCCCGAGGGCCTTGTCCACACTACTCTACTAATAAGAATACTTTGTTCAGTTGTGATGTGTAACTGTGACACTATGTATGCATCATTATGGCGAGTTCATCAATTTTCCTATGTTCCATTCAATTTTGTGCTTGTGTAGTGAAAAAAGGTGTGTTTCATTCTATTATTCTATACTAATGAATCCTGCTGAAGCATCAATAATATAGACAGATATACCACGTACATATGCCGTTTTTATGTGCTTCGTAGTATTTTTCTGTGTGTATACTTCTATTGATATCTAGGATTTTGTTTATGATCATCCCTTTATTTAAATATTTAGATGTCCACTAAAGATCTACATCAAACTCTAGCCAGAAGATGATAGGTTGGCGAATACAATATGAGTATGCGAAACTATCCTCCTTTTAGCTTAGAAACTGAGAATATGGTGTTTAAATTTTAATCTCTCTTTTATTAGTAAGTCTCTCTTAAGCTTATAACCGTCTCAAATAAGTATTTGTTATTGTATTTATGTAATCTAGAGACAAAGGTGGCTTGGTCTTTTATATTTCTTTCGTATTTAACGAAGCGCACACTTAATCGTATATAATTATGGCAGGTTAATTTTAAGATTATTAAATCATACCATTTTTTAGAACGTCCATCATCAACAAACATTATGTATGAAACATTGAAACTAATTAGATCTATGTGAGGTCAAAACCAATTTGTATACAATATAACACATAGGAGTATATAATATAGAATTTGATAAGACAATAATCAGCAAATCAATCACAAAACTTACCTTCGTTTATTAAAGACAAGACTAGATAGGATTATATTTGACGGAAGCCGTTTGATTAGGAAAAGGAAGATAATCTCCCTATGGCTTATGGTTTTTGCTCGAATTTTAATAGTTTAGATAAAAATGTCAGACAATAGTTGATAAATTCGCCAAACGATTGAAATTATTATATGTATATACATTATCATTATATCGTCTATGCATGAAATTCAATAAACAGTCCAACTTAATTGAAAAATAATTGAATTGTGAATTACATTGATTTCGTATTAATCATTGTGTAACCAAGTATTATAATGCTACAGTTAGACAATCTAACAATTAATAACTCAAGTTATCTCTTAATAAATATTATGATAAAGTGATAACTATTGAAAGCCATTGTTACGATATTACTCGGGCAACGTCCGGGCATGAAATCTAGTATATATATAATTAGGTTCAACTAAGTCCACCTTAGTAACTTAAATCCATAAATCCTATTTTAAACCATTAGATCTTACCTAATGGAGGGTTAAGATTAAACAAAACAAATACACTCACCCACCCACTTTTACATTTATTTAATCTCCCCATACCCCCAATTCCCAATCTCGTATGCATTACCAATGTCAATAATTTATTTTTGTATTCCCTCACAAAAAAAACTCTCCTAATTCTTTATCCCTACCAAACATACTCTCATCCTCTTTCAATCTTTCTCTACACAAAAATGAAAAACAAGACCCACGTAAACACCAATTTCCTATATTTAATCATCCATGACAACCCAATCATTGTGACAGAAGACGACGATGACTTCAGTCCATCACACGAAGACCAGTCGACCGTCACTTCAACTCCGCAGGCCACCTGGCAACGCCACCCCACATGGCATCGGGAATGTGGTGGGTCGTAGTCGTTCCGTGAAACGGGCGTCGAAGTAGGCGGTGGTTTCGATAACAGATGCCGAACGCTTTTATTTTCAGTAACACAACTATTTCTTTTTCTATTTTCTCTCTTTCTTTCTTGTAAATTATAAATTTTTTCATAAAGATTGAATCTTTGAGTTTAATTAAAGGTTGAAAAGGCTGTAAAATCAATAAAGATTGGGTTTTTATTGTGGAATACTTGTGTTTTTTTATTTGGTTTTTGAGAAAATTTCGTTTGATTCCCCTTTTCCACTTTGCTTATGCTAACCATTTTGCGTAATTTTTTGAAAATTAACTTTTAACCAATAAAAACCCGTCTCATACTGTGTAAGACGATTTTATTCTATAATTTGCGTAATATTGTTGATGAGATTGCTAGTACTTGAGTAGTCTTTAGAATATCCAAATTAATCGACTTTTTTTTTTCAGCATTTGCGGCTGTTTTAGATGAATTGGGTTTGTGGGTTTGACTGGAGATTAGTTTGGAAATCAAGGGTTGGTGCTGAAGCATTATTTAAGGTAATAATTGATTTCATGTATGGTGTTAATAATTGTAGTTAGTTAACGTATGGTATGATTATATCATATCATTGATAATCTTTTTTTTGTTACCAGGTGTGAACATGGTGCATGGTGCTGGTGTTCAACGATCGTCGTGGCTATGAAGAACGCTAATTGTTGCATTAGGATTTAGGAAGTAGTATTGTGTAACTTTAAATAAATATTGTGTAACTTTGAATCGTTAGCTGTGAAACTTTAGATAAATATTGTGTAACTTTAAATTAGTATTGTGTAACTTTAAATTACTATTTGTGTAACTTTAAAGAAATACTAGTTTTAAACCCGGGTTGTTGTTTCAGAGTTGTTATTATTAAGGATTTTTATGAGACGGTGTTTCAATAGTGTTTATATAAGACATCTCACATGATAGGGTACTTACCAATTTAATTTTTTTTGTTAGTTTCTAATGTAGTTAATGACATGTCTAGCAGAGATGTCGCATGGGACGGTCTCAAAAACCTTATCAACATGTGAATGTTGTATTCTTGTATTAGGACATGTTTAGATTGAGTGTTACCATCTCCACAATTAATAGTTATACCATCTTATATACTCGTATAATATACTTGTTATATAAATAGTTTTAAAAATATGTTATATGTCGTGAAATTTCGTTAAATATATTTGGTAGAAAATTATAAAGTAGATACATACTCTTATTAGATGTTGTGAAATTTCGTTAACTAAATTTATTTTTTAGCATGGGGCTGGCCCATTCATATTTCATAATATAGGTTAACCCAATTTATGAATGTATATTATGGTTTTGTTTGGCAAAACACTTCAGGTAGCTATTTGACCATAATTTCATCTACCTGATTTTTTGCAAGTGTTTGGTAAGTACGTAATTTGACCAAATAAGCTAACAGAAATGAAATGCTATCTCAGGTAGCATTTGAGAAATGAAGTACTTCAAATGAGTTATCTTCCATTTTTTTACCTCTTTAATCTATAATATTAAAGAATTATCATATTCTTTTACGTTATTTTACCAAAATCAGTTACCTTTTCAGCTATTTTGGCAAACACTTTTTTATATAATCAGCTATCTTATTCACTGCTAATTTTCATCTACCTTAGCAGTTAACTTTTTAAGTTTCAGTTAGCTTTTCAGATTTCAGCTACACCTAACTACTCGCTTATACAGTTATACATGTCAAGACTTCACCCGTCCTCGTAAACCGACCTGGTTTTTTAGGGTTAAAGATCTGTTAATCTTGACTCGCAGTTTGATTGACTCTATTTCAGGGTCGAAACTCAACCCAACCCGGGTTCGGTCATTGGGCCAAAGAAATTCAAGATTTTTTGTAATCTTAATATTAATACTCTTTTTTATTTTTCTATGTTTTTCCCAATTGTTTTTTCACAATCTCCAATATGGAGCTTTGACTATATTTTCCGACATGTAATGTTACTTTTTTTTCGTCAAAATAATATTTCATGAAAGATAATTTGATAATAAATGTAAATATTTTAATTGGATTTATTAATAATTTTTATTTTCCAATATATTTACGATAAAATTTATTTCATCTTTATAATAAGTGCCTTAATAAAAGTACAATAAGTAATGAATATAATTATATTGTTAATATTAAATGTGATGGCTTAAAATATGGACTCGTATTCTAACCTTGATACGACCTGTGACCGACTCGCTTAAAAGGCTAATCTCAACGACCCTCATTTATACGATTAAGTAATGACTTAATAACTAAGTCCACAACATCCTTCGCTTATAAACCCGGCCTCATATAAATTGGGCTCCTCCCAAGTCCCAATAGAACCCTACTTAGTACTTGTAAATTCGAATCAGGTCTCCTTTTGATTGTTTCACTTGAAATACCGCACCAAAACTCCCTCTCACCTACCTCTCAAGTCTCAATCTATATCATTCTATCTCACTAAATATCATGTCAAATACACACAATAATCCTGGTTCATTCTACTCTCAATCATCTCATAAATCTAGCTTTTTTTCAATCTCAATCTCATTTTCCTAAAAACTCCCACAAACGATATCCATCCTATCGAATGTTCTTACAAATTTAGGGATGACTTTAATTTCAATGAAGGCTCTCATTCATGTAGAAATTTTAAAGCGTATTTCTTCTAAGAAATTCTGTTTTTTTTTTGCTCTTTTAACATTGTACTTTTGTCAACTTTTATCTCAAAATATTGCACGGATACCTGCAATTTTACTCTCTTCAAAAATTGCACAACTTCTTAGTTCATTGCTATTCACTCTTTTTTATTTATTTTCTAGCAGGAGTAGTATTTTTCAATGATTTTTTCGTTTTAACTTTTTTTTGCTGATAATTTTTTATATTGAATAAATAATTGCCTATTTAATGCAAAATTACTTGTTTCCCTGGTAATTCATTTTCCGTAAGCAAAATATCACTCCGTATTTATTTCTGAATATTTTATTTTATTATGTTAAATCGTTTTTGTGTTTTTTTCGTATTAGTTGAATATAATGCTCCGTATTAAATTGGTGGATTGGAATAAGATTATTTTATTTCTGAATGTACATTCGAAGAAGTATTCCATAAGATTATTTTATATAATTTGTTGCGACACGGAATTTAGCGCATGTCCGAAAAGACGGATATCTGAATAATTAAATACGTTGCACACTCTTGGGTCCCACCATAACCTGGTTTTTCAAAAAAAAAAAAGAAAAAAAAAGAAAATGCATTTATGACGTGGCGCACTGTACAATGAGTATTGTCTTCTGAATTTATATAGATAAGATTGTGTAACTTTAATACAAAAAATAGTGTAACTTTAATCTTATATGGTGTAACTTTCATCAAAATTGGGTAACTTTAATCAAAAATAGTGTAACTTTAATCATATATGGTGTAACTTTAATTAAAATTAGTGTAACATTAAACAGAAATAGTGTAACTTTGAGTAGATATGATGTAACTTTAATCAGAATTAGTGTAACTTTAATTAAAATTAGTGTAACTTTAAACAAATAGTGTAACTTTAAGTAGATATGGTGTAACTTTAATCAGAATTAGTATAACTTTAATCAGAAATAGTGTAACTTTAATCATACATGGTATAACTTTAATCAGAAATAGTGTAACTTTAAGTAAATATTGTGTAACATCAATCAGAAATAGTGTAACTTTAATAAAAAATATTATAATTTTAAGTAGATATGGTGTCACTTTAATCAGATATTGTTTAACTTGAATTAGATATGATGTAACTTTAATCTTATATGGTGTAAATTCAAGAAAAGATGGTATAATTTCAAGTAGATATGTTGTAATTTTAATCAATATAATGTAATTTTAAGTAAATATGAGTTAACTTTAATTTATATAGTGTAACTTCAAATAAATATAGTGTAACTTCAATTGATAATATGTAAAATCAAGTATATGAGTAAATTAATTATTTAATTTCAAGTAGTTGTGACGTAAGTGGGTGTAACTTTAAGCGGATATTTTGTAACTTTAATTAAATATGGTGCAGTTTCAATTGATAATGTGTAAATTTAAGTATATAAGCAAATTAATTAACTTCAAGTAGATAAAATGTAAATGCAAATTGCTTAATTAACTTCAAGTACATATAGTGTAAATTGGGTGTAACTTCAAGCGGTTATTTCGTAACTTCAAGCGAATATGGTGTAACTTCCAATTTATGGTGCAGTACTGAAATTTTCGAAAAAGCAATGGTATACGAAAATATTACCATTGCAAAGGGCTTGAAAAAATAATAAACTTAGGCTTTTGTTTCGCCTTAATCGGAGTCCGAATGAAGATTTATGAAGCTTTTTAAGAAACCGTTTTTATTTTACGCGGGAATAAAAATTCAGATTTTAAAACCATTATTTTTATATTTGAATTGAAAATGGTATAATACAGTGAGTTAATGTGAGAAAATAAAACTAATGGATGAATTGGGAATTGAATGTATGGAAAAAAAGGAATTAATTTAGCATTAATTACTAGTGGGTGAGTGTGATTTTGCTTTAAATCTAGACAATTAATCTTATAAGATCTAGTGGCTTAGAATAGGACTTAAGGACTTAGTTTTTTAGGTGGACTCATTTGAACTTCTCTCTCTCTCTCTCTCTCTCTCTCTCTCTCTATATATATATATATATATATATATATATATATATATATATATATATATATATATATATATATATATATATATATATAAGAGATCAACTAAGGCCAACATATGTATTTGAGTCCATAAGTTCTATTAAGGGCCCTTGGATGGTGAAAATGGATGGCCAAGATCAACCTCCAAAAAGTGTGTTTATGGACTAATATCATTCCTTCTCTCCTCCTTCACTAATCTTTCTAATTAATCACTAATTCACTATAAATTCTTTTCCTTTCATCCACTTCTCTCACATATCACACATTTCATCTACTCTCTCAAACCCCAAAAAATAAAAACCCAAAAAATCCAAATAAATAAAAAACCCCAAAAACCCAGATAAATAAATAAAACCCAAAAAATCCAAATAAATTAAAAAATCCAAATAAATCAAAAAACCCAAATAAATCATTCATTCCTCTCTTCCTCATTCACCACCACCCACCACTATCCCACCCGACACCACCCAACGCCCACCACCGCCGTCTGTAAATTCTATAAACTCGTTTTTTTTTTTTTTTTTCCAGATTTAGTGTCTCGGTTTTTTTCGTCACTTTTTTTTTTTTGTGTTAAATTTGTTGTTTGTGGTCGGTTTATTCTATTTGTTAATTTTTGTTAGTTTTTGTTGTTATTTATTCTTTTCAATCTCTTCTTGTTATACGTTTTTTTTTTTAAAAAAATTTCGGTTTTTAAATATCGTTTTTTTTTGGTGATATACTTTATTTCATCTAAGATCTACTAAAATATTTTTCATAAAATTTGTTGTTAAAATTTTTATTTAAAAATGATATAAATTGACAAAAGTTATACAAATAAGGACAAAAGTTATACAAAAATTGACTAAAGTTATACAAATATGGACTAAAGTTATACAAATAAGGACTAAAGTTATACAAAAATTGACTAAAGTTATAGAAATATGGACTAAAGTTATACAAATAAGGACTAAAGTTATACAAAAATTGACTAAAGTTATACAAATATGGACTAAAGTTATACAAATAAGGACTAAAGTTATACAAAAATTGACAAAAGTTATACAAAAATTGACTAAAGTTATACAAAAATGGCCTAAAGTTATACAAGGACTAAAGTTATACAAATAAGGACTAAAGTTATACAAAAATGGACTAAAATTATACAAAAATGGTGTAGATACCCGTATCCGTCGATATTGGAATTTATAGAGAACCCGACAAACACCCGATGATGATAGGACACATGTATTCTTTAGTTGTCATTGTCATTATTTGGAGCTCGTTTTACGATGTAGAATGGGCGTCGTCGATGAAGTAGTTTATTAATTTAAATGATATTTAAATTAATGTTTTTTAAGTGCATTCATTTTATTAATTTAAATGATATTTAAATTAATGTTTTTTAAGTGAGTTCATTTTATTAATTTAAATGATATTTAAATTAAAGTCTTTTTTAAGGTGATTTCAATTTAATTTATTTTATTTTGAATTTATTTTCCCAAGTTTATTTTATTGAAAATAAAATAAATATTTGATTTGAAAAATCATTTATTTTAATGTGTTAATTGATTTGAAAAAATCGATTTTAAAAGCGAAGAATACTCGTTTTAAAAGCATGTTTTTGAGCTCGATTTTAGCTCGGTTTTTGAGCCCGTTTCCTTTACGAATTGGCACGAATATCGAGTACACTAACCAACCTAAGCCTCTACCCATCTACCCTTGTTCGAACCCCCTATCCACGGCCCAAATTCCATCCCCAAACACGTCCCAAACAGCCCGCAACAAACGAGCAGCCCCCCTGTTTTGGCAGCTCAATCCCGAGCCCAAACCCGCTCCAAATACCACCAAAACCCGTGCCCATTAACCCTAACCCATACCCTAGTATCCTACCCATATTACCCTAACTTAATCACCAAGAAAACCCCTCTCAAACCCTCACAAAAGCTGCTGGACAGCAGCCATGCGTGAGCTAGCCCGATTCCCTCTCCCTCTCTTTTACCCTACTTTAACTCCTTATAAATACCACCCCTTCACCATACATTCATTCCTCTAAGTTCTCCATACATCCTACCTTCACTCACAAGCTTTAAACCTCAGAAACAAACCCTAATTGCCTCTCAAAAACCCTCCACAAAACCGACATCCAAACTGAAACAGTTTGTGTGTCCTCTTCGAAAAACAATTCGTTCCTCCTTCAAACCTCCATAAAAATTCGAGTTTCTTGTTCCTAATTAACCATATAACATCCATCTACACATTAGACAAAGATTTACGAGTCAAATTGCCCTTGAGAGTACACGAAATCCCTCGAAAAACAGAGTGTTATACACTCTGTTTTCGCGGTTTGTTCCTGTCTGTCCAGTTCTGTTTGTACTCGTTTTTCGTGCCCAATAACTCAAAACGAGCAGGGGTTGCTTTAAGATCTCTGTTCTCCTCTCTTTCTAGTTTTCAAAACATCTTTTAAATCGAATTTTCATCATGAAACGAGGGAGAAATCGCTGTTTGAAAGTTGCTGTCCAGATTCGATAAAAACGCGTGTTTGCTTTGTTTCTTCGTCGACGACGGCCTCTCGAGATAAAATCTACCATCGATTACGACCCAAGACGGTGTCAACGATACATGTAGGTTGAGGGTGCATCAAATCCTCTTCTTTCTCCTTTTTTTATTTCGTTTTTATGTTTGTTTTTCTTATAGTTTGTTTTGTTTGTTTATCGCTTTTTATTTATCGTTTAAATTAACTATGAAACTAGTTTAGTCCGAGTATGAGTTAAAGTACCACCATGAACACCCGCGTTGACTTGAGATGGGAAAAGAAACCGCTACATTAGTCGGTCGTACACCCCCGTCTCATTTACATATCCTCGTGTTCAAGGTAGGGCATAAATAAAACGAATTTCTAACTTCGCTCCTCGTTTTTGACCCTTCGTTTGTCTCGGCCAATTCGACCCACCTTAGGACCCGTTGCATGTTAGTATGACTTCTGATTGTTAACATATAACTTATTTAGATGACATTAGATCAATTTAATAACCTAATTAGACACGATAGGTGGCTTCGACATAAGCTTTAAAATCAACTAACAATTCTGTAATTCAATCGAATGCATCTCTCTTTCACATAATTTCTCGCTAGTATGAGAGTGCGTGATTAGCACCTTCTTATTGACACTCGATGAGTTAAATTAATTAGCGAACTTGACCTAATTTGACCCCTTTTGAGCCGTGTAGAATACACAATTGCAAGACCTCTTTTCAATCGATCAACGTCGTTTATAACTTGTTTTCTAATTCGTTCCTAACCCGTTTCGCAATCATCGGTCTAACCTAATGAATCTAACCTAAGAATTAGGGTATGCTAGATCGCGTGGGCCGTGTTTGGCCGTGTCCTTGTAGTCCCTTTTCTCGTTTTTTTCTCATCTTTATCTCGTTATTTCGTATCTTGTAATTACTTTGTTTATCGAGTCGTGTTTGTTAGTTTGGTTGTAATTTTCAAGTTAGTTTTCTTTTATCGAGTCAAAACCTCTTTCAAAAAACCTTAGTCTTGTTTGGTTAGATGGTTGTGCCCCAATGCAAGTAAGAGCGTAGTAAATCGCATGTTGTTTAAAGCAACATGGCCCGATTTATGCTAATGCATGCTTTGGTGCGTAGCCCTATGTCTAATTCGATAAGATTAAGTGAAAGCACACATCACGAGGAGTGACCCAAGGCCGTGAGTCATGTAAGCCGTGGGCCACCCCTTTTGTGCACGGTTTCCTAGGTCGAATGGCCGTGTATTACGTCGTGTGTATAGCGTTGTATCTAGATCGAGTTGTATCTTTAATTTATCGTTGCGTCGGCATGAAATGCCTGGTTTGTAATAGGTAGATCCCAACGGCTCCCCCATTCCCCCTTAAGCCTTGCTTGCTTTGTTTTGTATGTTGTTAGATCAATCAACCCACATGCTAAATTACAACTTTGACAAAGTTAGTTTAGTTGCATCTAAAATGACATAGAAATTGTTGTCACATGATAGGGTTAAAACAACGTTTGCATATCATACATCGTAGTAGCTATGACCTTGTTTGAAATCCGACACTTGACTTAGTAGAGGCCGTTATCGACGGGCGGGGTTAGGTGTCCTTATGGGCTTCCTAACACGTACCCTCACCCCTTACTCAAGATCTATGGTTTGTGGATCCGTCTAAATACCATTGGATTACGAGAGTCATTCAAATCGAGTGATATAGGGTACAAGTCTTTATCTTTAATCACTCGTAGTCGATTGGCTTTATGCTTTTCGATGAAAGGTGTAAAGTTGACTTGAACGGTTCCAAGTTCCCAAAAACTTGGTGGCGACTCTAATATGTCTTAATTCGATTCGAAAGAACCTCGAGTCGATTATGCCTAGTGTGGATCCCGCGGACGCAGCTTCCCGAGGGCCTTGTCCACGATTTGGCGACTCTGGGGAAAAAGAGGACTAGTTACACTTTGTTTCTAGGGTCTTTTCCTCCGAGGTGAAACTTGAAAAGAAAGTGTTGGAAAGTAAAACATTACTCATAGTGCTACGATTCATGCATAAACCCTTAAGGACTTTCCCGGGCCGTCCCAGCGTTTCTTTGTGATGCGTGGGGGGCGACGTCCCACTATGCTAGGAAGCTGCACATTGCTCGCTTCCACTTCACCTCGCGTGGTTCTTGATGGTGGGGACGATCTTCTAGGTACTCTACCTTAAGACACCTTGCTCTATAAGACCGCAAAAGGATGGAGGGCATAGACCTTCTTGTAGAAGACTTGCCGAGACTTAGAGATGTCTAGGACCATACATCCTTATAACATGAGAATGACAATGTGCAAATTGTTTTCCCGAGTCCTTTCGAAATTTTCCATGTCCTTTTCGAAACCGAACTTTTGAACAACTTACTTTCAAAATAGCATGGTTTTAAAAAAACGCGGAATGCTGCCCAAATAGGACTAGAATTTTCGGCCCAAAATGAGCTTTTATAGCCGGCATGCTGCCCATTTCAAATCTCATTTTCGAATCAATCTTTCGTTTTTCAAAATCAATCCAAAATGCCTCTCGAACCTCAACCAAGCATGAAATGCGTCAAGTCGTGTCCAGGTCATGGCCGTGTTAGGCCGGGTGTGTTTCGTTCTAAGAGTCTAGAACACGACCTTGTTGGGTCACCCAAGCTCACCTCTTGGGCTTTGAGTCATGTTGGTCGACCTTTTGGTCTAGGATAGTCAACAAAAATGCCCAAGCTAGGCCATTTAGGGCGTTTCACCCGAACCTATGGGCTATGTTAGTCCAATCACGGGTTTGGCCACACCGAGTCCGGTTTATAACCGATTTATGACAGTTTGAGTCATGTCGTTTTGCCGAGTCTAAAATGAACCAGGGTCTAGATCCAACCGTGAGTCGAACCTCTGGTTAGTCAATCTCAAGTCGAGTCTTTGTTTGAGTCAAGTTGGGGTTGGGTCTTTAAGTGTGCAGGGGCTCTTACTTTAAATATTGACTCGGTTCGGGGTTTTCTTGTAGAAAGGCCGCCAAAAACCCCACGTCAAGCAATGGAAGATGCTGTTAACAAACTCACTGAGGTCGTGAACCTCATGATGACCAGAATGGATGCAATCGAATCTAAGCTGGGTGAAGATTCCTCTTCATCTACCCCACCTCTGACTGATCTGGAGAAACGGTTCAAATTCATTGAAGACCGTCTCAAAACTCTCCTGGGGAAGAACATCCACTACGAAAATGCTAGGGCCTATGCCCCAGATTCGGATAAGTTGCCCACAAACATGGTACTCACCGATATCCCAAAGTTTAAGGGCACGAAGATCCATCCACCATGTTAAGGCCTATAAGGGGTACTTAACACCGAAAGGAGTACCGCGACATGCTCTCGAAACTTTCGCTCAATCTCTGGATGAACACCCGAAGGCGTGGTTCTACAATCTTGACCTTAAGAACTTCCCCACTTTCGAAGATATTACGGTGGAGTTCTGCAAGCACTATGCTGATAATGTCGAGATTCAAACCAACATAAGAACGTTGGAGGTGATGACACAGAAAGACAAAGAAGGCTTTACTGAATTCCTTGCAAGATGGCGCGCTGAAAGCGTGAAACTAGCCAAGAAGCCTGACGAAGTTGAAATGGTAGATAAGTTCGTAAAGAATCTACGACCTATTTACCACAATGCTCTGAAATACCAAAATTTTGGCTCTTTCAAAGAATTGATAAGGATCGGGATAAAGGTAGAAGATGATGTCATAAGGGCAGAGGCTGAAAAGCCGAAAGGGTATCAAGGGGCCTCATCGTCTAAGGGCAAGGCCCCAGCAACGACCCATATTGATGAAGCCATCAATCTCTTAGAAGGGCAATCGAAGAAGCCGCAGCGCCAAGCTCCTAGGGCATTCACCGATATCGGATGCACTTATACATACGCTCTCCAAAGGCTCATAGCCCAAGGAAAGCTGAAGCCTATTGATCCAACTCCGGACCCTCCCGCTGATCAACAAGGTAAATGGTATAAACCAAATGCCTACTGTGCCTTTCATCAAGGGAAAGGCCATGATACTGAAAGGTGTTATCGACTGAAGCACGAAATCCAAGACATGATTGAGAACGGAACGCTCCCAATCCCAGCCATAAAACCCAATAACATCACCAATCCATTTCGCGATCACACCAACTTTGTTTCTGTCGAAGACAATGTCGATTATTCCCATCTTATACGCCCATGTCACTTGAAAGGGGTGTTCATCGGGAAGATATTTGTGGATTGCTTTGAATTCTTGCCAAACCCGAAGAATGAAATTCAAGTCGGGAGTCTTGCTCTAGAATGTACTCCTCTCGTTAACGAAGTTAATAAAAGACAATTCGATTCACCAACTTTCATCATCGGCGTAGATCCTCGTAGGACTACCTCGGGATGGAGGCGGACCATCAAAGGGATCAAGGATCGGGCCGAGCATCTAAGCCGACAAATTTGAACAAGGGAAAGCTCAAGACCAGATTTGAAAATTATGAGTCGGGATCTGTTTTCTTATCTTAGTCGAGTCGAGTCTAGGATTTTCTTTTCTTGAATTTGAGTCGTTTTTTTCCGCGATGACCTAGGGTGTGTCCTAGGAATCGTTCCTTCGAGTCTGTTAAGCATTTGCCATTCCAATAAAAAGTTCCAGTTTCGTTTCCAAATATGTCTTGTTTCCAATCCTCAATCATTCCGAAACATGATAAAACGCACAACACACTCAAAGGCATCCCTGGGGTAGAAATATGTCCCGTTTCAAAATGTAAGGTACAATAGGATTCCGTGTTTGATTCCTTTACCTATTCCATGTCTGGTGGTAGAAAACCTCCATCTGAACCAATGTTTGTGACAAGCTTTTAGATGATTCTAGGACAAACCCGGACTAGCTCCTTGTTTCCCATATCGATGACGGAAGGTAAGCCTTTTCCCACAAAATCATCCCATCTCGAAGAGAGAAGATATCAACCCGTTCTAACAAGGAATTGTTAGTTCTTACCCAAATTAGTTGGCGAAGCCCATTTTTCAAGGTGTATCCATTTATGACTAAGAGAATGAATAGAAGATCATTTTCAAAGAGAGAAAAAAGAATGAAAAGATGAAAAGATGAAAAAAAAAAGGATGAAAGAAAAGAAAAATGAAAAAAGAAAAGTGATAAAAGAAAAAGAAAAAAGAAAAAAAGAAAAAGAAAAAAAAGATGTTGAAGTTATTGCAGAATGCTTTTGGTTGAATGTCGAAGTTACAGAGGCCAGAAGTCAAGTCAAGTACCCATAGTTGAAGTTCAATGGGCGAAGCCCAAAAGCTTAAGTAGCAACCTCTTTACCCTCTAAGTCCTTCCTGAGACGATTCTGAGGGGATAGTCGGGAATTTTGAGAATTATTCCGCTTGTGCTGTTACACCCAACCTTTAGGGTCCAGACATGGAAATTTGAAACCACATCATTTTCCAACCCATTTGCACTCGGGTTTCATCAAACCCGAGACACCATTTCCAACCACATCAGCAGCCATAGCCCTTGGCCTTAGCACCACAAAACAAACCTTCAGAATGATGGTTAACCATTCCAACTTGTTTTTACCAAGCTCCACATCCCAAAAGATCCAAGCCTTTTTGTACCAACCCTAGACACGGGATTTAACAGTACCTTACAGGCTAGAATGGGATACGACATGATACCTTAGGTGAAACCTTCGAGTGTGTACACACAATCAAAATGCCATGTTTATGCACCATGATCGAACTACGTCGGATTTGATTTCGCTCCACGCGAATACGTAGACAGTCCTTCAGAATAAGGGATTCAATCCACTCATCATCCAAGTTGTCATCTTGTCGGTTTCTTACGGGTCTTAACCAAGTCCAAATGAAGCCACCTTTGTTTGAGTCGGTCTTAGCACTCGATGTAGGCTAGGATGAGGATATAGGTTCAGATGAATAGTATCAAGTCTCAGAATGAGCTTTATCTAATGGTTTAGGCAAAGATGCTGAGTCATATAGATGTGAGTTTGTATGAAAAACCCGCTGAAAAGAAAGAAGGCGTGGAAGAAAAATAATAAAAAGCCCGCTGAAAAGAAAAAAGGCGGTGGCAAGAAATGATGAAAACTCGCTGAAAAGAAAGGAGGCGAGGAGAAGAGTGAAAGAATGTTCCCGACAAAAGTCATGTGTGATGTCTAAGTGTTCTCATAAAATCAGTCTGTGTTTAGTGTCTGGGCGAAGCCAACGTTGTTGCTCTGTGAGTTTAATCCACCTTGTCAATGCCAAGTGATCTTGATTCCCATGTGCCCTTGGGAGCACGCCCATGCCAAACGATATCTCTGTCTCAAGTCCGATGGCCTTGTGATTCCCATTTGCCATCTTTTGGCGCCAGAATGGCCAATTTACATTTCTACCCCCAACGAGTCAATAATTGAATTAAAACCCGTGCACACTTGCAGTTTTATTTTCCTTTTTTTGTTTTACGGTAGCGGGCTACGTCCACGTGGTTTACAAGTCATCCGGAGTGTCTGAGTTATATTTCATGCTCACCCATCAAGGTTCGATTTCAAAAAAAATTCAAAATTTCAAAATTCCAAAAACTTTTTGCGAATTGTGGATAGATTAAGTGGTGGACGCTTTGTGGGTCGATGATCCAATCCTTCATTCAAAATTCAATTTTTTGAAGGGCCGATGGCCCAACATTCCAAGTGATGTCAATTTCAAACTTCGGGTCGATGGCCCAATTATTCAAAATTTTCAAATTCAATTTTCGGGTTGATGACCCAGTATTTCAAATAATCCAATTTCAAGATCGATGATCCAAATGTGCTTATGTGATGATTATTGCTAGAGCCATTGCAAACTGGGGGATATGCTTCAACTGGGGGCTCTAAAGTCTTCGACTTTAGAGCCATTGCAAACTGGGGGCTCTGAAGCCGTTGGCTTCAGAGACCATTATCAAGATGTAAAGGATGATATCCACCAAGAATCCAATTCAATACAAGAGTATGAAATGGAAGAATTCCATAGCTGAAAGCAAATGATGAAAGCGGCGGCAACCTCCTTGGAAAGTCCCGTCCCATTCGGACAAGTGCCAGCAGATGATAAATTTTGGGCAAATGTCAGCAGATGATGAATTTTGGACAAATGCCACCGATGATAAACTTTGGGCATGTGTCGGCGATTGCCGAACTACGACGCGGGTTTGATTCCGTCAGAAACGGATACGTAGGCGCCTAAGGATAAGGCTCAACTCACCATATATGCAATTTTATGGGTCAACGACCAACGACGATAATTTGACACAACAGAAGCAAGAGTCAATCCCCAACGAAGTTTCGGTATGGTCTCTTCTTATGGTCAAGAGCTTATATACGCAAGTCTAATGGACTATAAACGACCCGAAGAATCCTCAGGTCGAGAGGGACTTGGGGTATACTTTGACTTTCGCCTTGTCCAAGCCTCAGTCAAAGTGGGGACTCTGTAGATACCCGTATCCGTCGATATTGGAATTTATAGAGAACCCGACAAACACCCGATGATGATAGGACACATGTATTCTTTAGTTGTCATTGTCATTATTTGGAGCTCGTTTTACGATGTAGAATGGGCGTCGTCGATGAAGTAGTTGATTAATTTAAATGATATTTAAATTAATGTTTTTTAAGTGCATTCATTTTATTAATTTAAATGATATTTAAATTAATGTTTTTTAAGTGAGTTCATTTTATTAATTTAAATGATATTTAAATTAAAGTCTTTTTTAAGGTGATTTCAATTTAATTTATTTTATTTTGAATTTATTTTCCCAAGTTTATTTTATTGAAAATAAAATAAATATTTGATTTTAAAAATCATTTATTTTAATGTGTTAATTGATTTGAAAAAATCGATTTTAAAAGCGAAGAATACTCGTTTTAAAAGCATGTTTTTGAGCTCGATTTTAGCTCGGTTTTTGAGCCCGTTTCCTTTACGAATTGGCACGAATATCGAGTACACTAACCAACCTAAGCCTCTACCCATCCACCCTTGTTCGAACCCCCTATCCACGGCCCAAATTCCATCCCCAAACACGTCCCAAACAGCCCGCAACAAACGAGCAGCCCCCCTGTTTTGGCAGCTCAATCCCGAGCCCAAACCCGCTCCAAATACCACCAAAACCCGTGCCCATTAACCCTAACCCATACCCTAGTATCCTACCCATATTACCCTAGCTTAATCACCAAGAAAAGCCCTCTCAAACCCTCACAAAAGCTGCTGGACAGCAGCCATGCGTGAGCTAGCCCGATTGCCTCTCCCTCTCTTTTACCCTACTTTAACTCCTTATAAATACCACCCCTTCACCATACATTCATTCCTCTAAGTTCTCCATACATCCTACCTTCACTCACAAGCTTTAAACCTCAGAAACAAACCCTAATTGCCTCTCAAAAACCCTCCACAAAACCGACATCCAAACTGAAACAGTTTGTGTGTCCTCTTCGAAAAACAATTCGTTCCTCCTTCAAACCTCCATCAAAATTCGAGTTTCTTGTTCCTAATTAACCATATAACATCCATCTACACATTAGACAAAGATTTACGAGCCAAATTGCCCTTGAGAGTACACGAAATCACTCGAAAAACAGAGTGTTATACACTCTGTTTTTGATTTGTTCCTGTCTGTCCAATTCTGTTTGTGCTCGTTTTTCGTGCCCAATAACTCAAAACGAGCAGGGGTTGCTTTAAGATCTCTGTTCTCCTCTCTTTCTAGTTTTCAAAACATCTTTTAAATCGAATTTTCATCGTGAAACGAGGGAGAAATCGCTGTTTGAAAGTTGCTGTCCAGATTCGATAAAAACGCGTGTTTGCTTTGTTTCTTCGTCGACGACGGCCTCTCGAGATAAAATCTACCATCGATTACGACCCAAGACGGTGTCAACGATACATGTAGGTTGAGGGTGCATCAAATCCTCCTCTTTCTCCTTTTTTTATTTCGTTTTTATGTTTGTTTTTCTTATAGTTTGTTTTGTTTGTTTATCGCTTTTTATTTATCGTTTAAATTAACTATGAAACTAGTTTAGTCCGAGTATGAGTTAAAGTACCACCATGAACACCCGCGTTGACTTGAGATGGGAAAAGAAACCGCTACATCAGTCGGTCGTACACCCCCGCCTCATTTACATATCCTCGTGTTCAAGGTAGGGCATAAATAAAACGAATTTCTAACTTCGCTCCTCGTTTTTGACCCTTCGTTTGTCTCGGCCAATTCGACCCACCTTAGGACCCGTTGCATGTTAGTATGACTTCTGATTGTTAACATATAACTTATTTAGATGACATTAGATCAATTTAATAACCTAATTAGACACGATAGGTGGCTTCGACATAAGCTTTAAAATCAACTAACAATTCTGTAATTCAATCGAATGCATCTCTCTTTCACATAATTTCTCGCTAGTATGAGAGTGCGTGATTAGCACCTTCTTATTGACACTCGATGAGTTAAATTAATTAGCGAACTTGACCTAATTTGACCCCTTTTGAGCCGTGTAGAATACACAATTGCAAGACCTCTTTTCAATCGATCAACGTCGTTTATAACTTGTTTTCTAATTCGTTCCTAACCCGTTTCGCAATCATCGGTCTAACCTAATGAATCTAACCTAAGAATTAGGGTATGCTAGATCGTGTGGGCCGTGTTTGGCCGTGTCCTTGTAGTCCCTTTTCTCGTTTTTTTCTCATCTTTATCTCGTTATTTCGTATCTTGTAATTACTTTGTTTATCGAGTCGTGTTTGTTAGTTTGGTTGTAATTTTCAAGTTAGTTTTCTTTTATCGAGTCAAAACCTCTTTCAAAAAACCTTAGTCTTGTTTGGTTAGATGGTTGTGCCCCAATGCAAGTAAGAGCGTAGTAAATCGCATGTTGTTTAAAGCAACATGGCCCGATTTATGCTAATGCATGCTTTGGTGCGTAGCCCTATGTCTAATTCGATAAGATTAAGTGAAAGCACACATCACGAGGAGTGACCCAAGGCCGTGAGTCATGTAAGCCGTGGGCCACCCCTTTTGTGCACGGTTTCCTAGGCCGAATGGCCGTGTATTGCGTCGTGTGTATAGCGTTGTATCTAGATCGAGTTGTATCTTTAATTTATCGTTGCGTCGGCATGAAATGCCTGGTTTGTAATAGGTAGATCCCAACGGCTCCCCCATTCCCCCTTAAGCCTTGCTTGCTTTGTTTTGTATGTTGTTAGATCAATCAACCCACATGCTAAATTACAACTTTGACATAGTTAGTTTAGTTGCATCTAAAACGACATAGAAATTGTTGTCACATGATAGGGTTAAAACAACGTTTGCATATCATACATCGTAGTAGCTATGACCTTGTTTGAAATCCGACACTTAACTTAGTAGAGGCCGTTATCGACGGGCGGGGTTAGGTGTCCTTATGGGCTTCCTAACACGTACCCTCACCCCTTACTCAAGATCTATGGTTTGTGGATCCGTCTAAATACCATTGGATTACGAGAGTCATTCAAATCGAGTGATATAGGGTACAAGTCTTTATCTTTAATCACTCGTAGTCGATTGGCTTTATGCTTTTCGATGAAAGGTGTAAAGTTGACTTGAACGGTTCCAAGTTCCCAAAAAAGTTGGTGGCGACTCTAATATGTCTTAATTCGATTCGAAAGAACCTCGAGTCGATTATGCCTAGTGTGGATCCCGCGGACGCAGTTCCCGAGGGCCTTGTCCACAAATGGACTAAAGTTATACATATAAGGACTAAAGTTATACATATTTAGTATAACTTTAGTCAATTTTTGTATAACTTTAGTCCAATTTTGTATAACTTTACTCCATATTTGTATAACTTTACTCCATATTTGTATAACTTTAGTCCATAATAGTATAACTTCTGTCATTTTTTGTATAACTTTAGTCCAAATTTGTATAACTTTAGTCAAAAATTGTATAACTTTAGTCCATAATAGTATAACTTTAGTCTAAATTTGTGTAACTTTAGTAAAAAATTGTATAACTTTAGTGCATAATAGTATAACTTCAGTCATTTTTTGTAGAACTTTAGTTCAAATTTGTATAACTTTAACCCATTTTTGTATAACTTTAGCCCATTTTTGTATAACTTTAGTTCAAATTTGTATAATTTTACTCCATATTTGTATAACTTTAGTCCATAATAGTATAACTTCAGTCATTTTTTGTATAACTTTTGTCCAAATTTGTATAACTTTAGTCAAAAATTGTATAACTTAAGTCCATAATAGTATAACTTTAGTCCATTTTTGTATAATTGTAGTCCATTTTTGTATAACTCTAGTCCTTATTTGTATAACTTTAGTCCATTTTTGTATAACTTTAGTCCAGTTTTGTATAACTTTAGTCCTTCATATGTATAACTTTAGTCCATATTTGTATAACTTTACTACAAAATCGCATAACTTTAGTCCAAAATCGTATAACTTTAGTCCAAAATCGTATAACTTTAGTCCAATATATAACAATAACAAAAAAAAAACCTATAATAACAAAAACCAAAAAAACCCATAATAACAAAAAAATATCAAACTTCAATAAAAGAAAAAACCAAAATCCAAACCAACAATACTAGAAAAACAAAAATCCTTATCTAAAACAAACCATAATATGTAAACACTGAAAAAAGGCCAAAAATAAATAAGGAAAAAAAAAACCCGAAAGACATCCCACAAACCAAATTCTCAAAAAAAAATATTAGTGTAACCAAATTCTCAAAAAATTTATATATCGTGTATAACTTTAATGCACGCAGTGTATAACTTTAATAGACAATATGTATAACTTTAGTCATAAAAATTGTAACTTTAATGTTTCAAGGGTAAAACTTTAGTCGTAAATAGTGTAACTTTAATGTTTCAAGGGTATAACTTTAGTCATAAAATGTATAACTTTAGTCGTAAATAGTATAACTTTTATGTTTTAAGTGTATAACTTTAGTCGTAAATAGTATAAATTTTATAAAAACCAAATAAATATGAAAAATCGTAATTAATCAACAAATATTAAATCTGAAAAAATTAAATAACAACCACGACTTTAGTCGTAAATAGTATAACTTTAATATGCCAAGGGTATAACTTTAGTCGTAAATAGTATAACTTTAGAGGTTAATAGTATAATTTTATTTTAATTATTGTATAACTTTAGCACAAAAAAAACTTGAAAAATAACAAATAACCAAATAACCAAATACCAATAATAAAAACCAAATAACAATAATAACAATAACAAAACGAAAAACCAAATAACAATCACAAAAAAACATAAAACATAAAACCAAAGGAAAAAACAAAAAACAATCTAACAAAAAACATAAAACCAAAGGAAAAAAAAAAGACGCAAAAAAAGAACGAAAAAAAGGAGAAAGGAAGAGCAGGGAGGGAGAAACAAAAAAGAATCTAACAAAAAACATAAAACCAATCGAAATCAAACATAAAACCAAAGGAAAAAAAAAGACGCAAAAAAAGAACGAAAAAAAGGAGAAAGGAAGAGCAGGGAGGGAGAAACAAAAAACAATCTAACAAAAAACATAAAACCAATCGAAATCCCTGCAAATCCAAAATCCGGCCAAAACCAAAACCAACACACAAAAAATTCGAAAAAATCGACCAACAACCAATACTCAGATCTGGAAAAAACGATAAAAAATTGAGAGAAATAAGAGGTGCAGGAGGTGCGGGGGTGACGGATCTTGGTTGTTGTTGTTGGTTGTAGTGGCGGCGGCAGGCGAGAACGATGGTTGGAGGTCGTTTGTTGTGACGGTTGTTGCAGAACCGAGAGGGGGTGGGTGATGGGATTGGTTGGTGGTGTTGGCGGGTCTGGTGGTGTTGGCCGGTTGTGGGTCGGGTGTGGTGTGTGGTGGGGTGGTGGTGGGTCGGGTGTGGTGTTTGGAGGAGGGGTGGTTTTGGTTTTTTTTTTGTTTTAGTTTGGTGCGGTGTGGTGGAGTCGGGATTGGTTGGTGGTGTTGGCGGGTCTGGTGGTGTGTGGCGGGTTGTGGGTCAGCTGTGGTGTGTGGTGGGGTGGTGGTGGGTCGGGTGTGGTGTTTGGAGGAGGGGTTATTTTGGGTTTTTTTTGTTGTTGTTTTAGTTTGGTTTTTGTTTTTATTTTTTGGGTTTTTTTTGTTGGGAGAGAATGAATCAGGAGAGAGGGAGTGAATGATTGAAGAAGTGAATGAATGAAATGGATGATGAGTGGGTGAGTGAGTTGGGAGAATTAGAAGGAGGATGGAGTTATACAAAATTAGGAAGGAGTTGTACAGAGATTAGGAAGGGAGATTAGGGAGGGAGATTTATGGCCATCCATTGAGATGTAATCTCATCCCTCCATCCCTTCCATCCAAAGGCCCTTATAAGGACTTAGGGACTCATATGATATGAGGGCCTTACTAGAACCCTTCTATATATATATATATATATATATATATATATATATATATATATATATATATATATATATATATATATATATATATATATATATATATATATATATATATATATAGATTTAGGATCCGGTGAGAACGAACACTCGGTGAGAACGGTGAGAACGCACTATATTCATGATAATATATATATATACAAGGTACCTTTTTTTTTTTTTTTTTTTTTTTTTTTACCAAATCTCAGATACACTTTTGACTATCGTAGGTACACTTTTTACCAGAATCCTATATACACTTTTAAATGATGTAGATACACCTTTTTTTACCAAATCTAAGATACACTTTTGACTATCGTAGGTACACTTTTTACCAGAATTCTATATACACTTTTTAATAATGTAGATACACTTTTTTTTTTTTTTTTTTTTTTTTTTTTGCCAAATCTTAGATACACTTTTGACTATCGTAGGTACACTTTTTACCTGAATTCTATATACACTTTTTAATAATGTAGATACACTTTTTTTTTTTTTTTTTTTACCAAATTTCAGATACACTTTTGACTATTGTAGGTACACTTTTTTCTATAATTCTATACACTTTTTAATAATATAGATACATTTTTTTTACCAAATCTGAGATACACTTTTAACTATCGTAGGTACACTTTTTAATGATGTAAATACACTTTTTTTTGCTAGACTATAAGCATATGGGGTGTCAAACTAATAGCTGAGAAATCCCCAATCTAATGCAAATTTATGCCGTCTCAGGATAAATCATTTTAGTGCTCTAATGCAAATTTATGCCGTCTCAGGATAAATCATTTAGTGCACTAAAAGAGATTTCAAATTTAGGATAATGCTAATCAGATAATGTTAACAAGCACGAAGTAAAACGAGTCAAAAGCAAAAAAAAAAAAAAAATCTGAAATTTCAGCATCCGCAACTAAGGTCAAGCATCAAAGTTATGGCAAAACTGTAATGGTAAAAAATCCGAAATTTAAACATCGGCAACAGATCAATCCGCGTGTCATCTAATCGTCGTCACGAGATCCTGTCAAGCACCTCCTCCCGCATCATCACTACGCATTCCTGTCCAGCACCTCCGACGAACCTCCGACGTCCCAACAACCTCACGACGCCGGCGAGGAGATGAACATACACCTTCGCCCCAAACACAATGCCAACGAGGAGATGAATAGACATCTCCAAACAAATAACGATCACCATCAATCGTCGCCGGTGACTTCAACGACGTGCTTTAATAAATGTAGTATCAACGTCGGCAACAATCGGAGGAAGGAGAATTCATATATGGGCTTTGCAGATCGGAAAATTAACAAATAACAATCATCATCAATCGTCGCCGGCGACTTCAACGACGCTGCATTAATAAATGTAGTATCAACGGCGGCAACAATCGGAGGAAGGAGAATCCATATATGGGCTTTGCATATCGGAAAATTTGGGGGTTTGTGAAGCTCATTGGACTCGTCGGAGTTCATCCGGCATGATGAATGTTCTCCGGCGTTGCTGAGGGGATGTGCGCTGCCAGTGAGTGCGGGGATTTAATGGTGAGAGTGGCGGGGTGGTCGGCGAAGCAGGCGGCTGCAGCTGTTGCTCCGGCGACATGGAGTTATGCTCCGGCGAGGTGGCTGACGACGGGTTAGGGTTGTGGATAAGGATGATGGAGGTTTGGGTCAATTGAAATGTGGAGGCGCTGTTAGTGAAGGGAGCGAGAATATATTGATTTTTTTTTATTGGGTACTTATCCAAGTGCGTTCTCACCGAGTGTTCGTTCTCACCGGATCCCACCTATATATATATATATATATATATATATATATATATATATATATATATATATATATATATATATATATATATATATATATATAGGTGAGATCCTGTGAGAACGACTATTCGGTGAGAACGCACTAGATACCTTAGAATATACATAAAAGGTGCAGTTTGTTATATACGCATTTTAGGAATGTAGATACACTTTTTTTTTTTTTTTTTACCAAATCTCATATACATTTTTAACTAAAGTAGGTACACTTTTTTACCAAAATTCTATATACGCATTTTAGGAATGTAGATACACTTTTTTTTTTTTTTTTTTTTTTTTACCAAATCTCATATACACTTTTAACTAAAGTAGGTACACTTTTTACCAAAATTCTATATACGCATTTTAAAAATGTAGATACACTTTTTTTTTTTTTTTTTTTTTTTTTTTTTTTTTTTTACCAAATCTCATATACACTTTTAACTAAAGTAGGTACACTTTTTACCAAAATTCTATATACGCATTTTAAGAATGTAGATACACATTTTTTTTTTACCAAATCTCATATACACTTTTAACTAAAGTAGGTACACTTTTTACCAAAATTCTATATACGCATTTTAAGAATGTAGATACACTTTTTTTTAGTGTATCTATACACTTATATAGATACACTAAATATTATTCTAGATACACTAATACGTGAACTAGATCCACGTATAGAACAAGTCTCGAGTACACGGAAAATAATTCCAAATTAAAAAACCAATTTATTCCAAAATTACAAGTCTGATCATGGACCAAATGCCATTCCAACGGACAAAACCACAAGTGAGGGCCAACTGTCAAGTATGTAATATATGGCGCATTGTAGTTGCCACTTTTTGTCCACTCTCACTCCGTGTGATCACCTCAATTATCATCTTGATAAATCTCATCAATTTCCATAGTTACGTCTATACTCTCCACTTTCGTTGTCAATTTAATAATCAATGTCTTTGTATTACGGTTCCCTTTCTTCCCGTTTTCTCAAAAATGGTTCCATCCTGAAACAACCATTTATCTTCTTTCAATACATTAATAACACCCAATTCATCAAATTCAAGGATTATGCAATATCAAATGACGATACTCAAACCAAATATAAGATGAAGTTGAATTAATGAATTCAAATTATGAAAATCTGGATGGTGATATCCCGACATTGGTCGACACTACAACTACTTCGACCACCTTCATCGGCATCGCAAATCTGGATTATGAAAATCGAACCAGAAATTAGAGTAGGAGAGAGGATACAGGAAGGAGTTTAACCTGATTTATCCGCAAATATCGCTTTCAATGCAT
Source organism: Silene latifolia (assembly GCF_048544455.1). Lineage (NCBI taxonomy): Eukaryota > Viridiplantae > Streptophyta > Magnoliopsida > Caryophyllales > Caryophyllaceae > Silene > Silene latifolia. Next base: position 454,238,943 of record NC_133538.1, read on the forward strand.
CGCTGGTGGGGAGGATGGTGGAGATATGGTGGTCGAGGAGGTAGTAGTCGAAGTCGGAGGAAGGAAAATCGAGATCTGAGGTTCACGAAACATGAAATATCGGGGGTTGGTGATGTTGAATTATGTCACCACAATTGCGCCGGCATCTGGGATGTTCTCCGGTGGTTTTCCGACGTTTATGCTGATTGGCGGCGGTGGCGACGACGATAGATGATAGGTGGTGGTGGATGGGAATGACATATGGGTGTGCTGTGTGAAAAGAAGAGTGACGATTGGTTTTGTTTTTTTGGTAATGAAATCAGAGCCTTTAATTTGTATAATCCTATGGTTGGTGTTCGTTCTCACCGTTCTTACCGAGTGATCGTTCTCACCGGATCCTATATATATATATATATATATAATATATAATATATATATATATATATATATATATATATATATATATATATATATATATATATATATATATATATATATATATATATATATATATATATATATATATATATATATATATATATATATATATATATATATATATAGAAGAGATCAACTAAGTCCTTCATATGTTACTAAATCCATAAGTCTTAATGTGGGCTGTTAGATCATGCAAATCAATGGCCAAGATTACACACAAAAAGCGCACTAAACCCACCTCAACATATATTTTCATATTTACCTCTCTCCTCTTACCCACTACCCCATGCATGCTACTGTATGTCCATCAGTCTTTCATCATTTCCCTCCTCATTTCCCAGAGAATTCAAAACAACTTGCTTTTTTTTACCCTCAATTTCCTCTCATTTCATCTTAAGTTTACTTTCTTCACATTCCTGATAACTCCACTAGCCATTTTCATCTCCACCAATTAATTCCAACTCGCAATTAAATCCACTTGTCATTTTCATCTCTACCAATTCATTCCAACTCGCCTGCAAACTCGCCTGTCTCCATTCTTTGATAAGGTATTATTTCCATTTCTCATTAGTGATTTCTACTTGTTGTTTGTTAATTATTGCCTTTGTTAAACTAATATCAAACGAGTTCATTTGATTTTTTTAATTTTTAATTATGGTTTTCCTGCTGTTGATTTTTTCAATTGTTAATTATGGTTTTGCAGATGAAATACGAGTTCATTTGATTTGTTCAATGGGTTTTGCCAAGAAAATTGCTAAGAAACCTGAATCAAAGGTAAAAAATCTCGTCTTTTTTGAAAACTCTTATAGAATGATGTATAACTTCAACTAAATATATGCATAATTTGAATCCCAATTGATTGACAAGGGACTTGATACCAAGGTTAAAAGTTTGACTTTTTATAACTGCAGTCAGTCGTTGTATAACTCTGATTACATTTTGAATAATTTTAGTGTTCAGAATGTAACTTTTGTTATTAGATGTATAAATCTACTTTTATTCCGTCGTACAACTCTTCTGATCCTTTGACTAACTCTACTTTCAGAATGTATAACTCTGGTTATTATATGTATAACTCTACTTCTATTAGTTTTTGTATAAGTAAATTTATACATTCTGAAAACTAAAGTTATACATTCTATGCTTAGAGTTATACAATATATGCCTAGAGTTATACATTATATACTTGAAGTTATACATTATATGCCTAGAGTTATACAGTATATGTCTAGAGTTATACATTATATACTTGGAGTTCAACATTATATGCATAGAGTTATACAACATATGCTTACAGTTATACATTTTGTGCAGTGAGTTATACATTCTATGCCTAGAGTTATACATTATATAACTCTAGTTTTCAGAATGTATAACTCTACTTTTATTTCGTATAACTCTTCTGATTATCTCGTCTTTTTTGTATAACTTCAACTAAATATATGCATAATTTGAATCCCAATTGTTTGTTATCTACAGATGGATGATGTACAAAGTATTGACAAGGGACCTGATACCAAGGTAAAAAGTTTGACTTTTTATAACTGCAGCCATTTGTTGTATAACTCTGATTACATTTTGAATAACTTTTGTTTTCATAATGTATAACTCTTGTTATTATATGTATAACTCTACTTTTATTCCGTGTAACTCTTGGTATTCTCTGACTAACTCTACTTTCAGAATGTATAACTTTACTTATATTTTGTATAACTCTGACTATTTTTTGTAAAACTTTAATTCACAATATGTCTATTTCTTTGTTGCAAATATCCCTAACTGCAACTACAGTATGTCTAATTTTGGTTGTTGTCCTTGTTTTTCCCAGATGGCTGACGCCAAGCCAAGAGTAAAGAGGGTGCACGAAGTCATGATTTCGTGTCGACCTCAAAGGCTTGTCTCTATGATTGAAAAGCTTAATGAGGATCAGGTGGCCGCTGTTAAGAAAATTGAGTTTGGTAGCCTTTTGGAGCTTAAGATTTGCAGCTTCCCACTTGCACACGTTCGCCTATTTTTGGAGTCTTTCTCTGATGGGTCGTATGTGTTCAGGGCTTCTCGGAAGAAGGAGTTTATGATCACTAAGCATGATGTGCATGACTGTTTTTTGATACCTTTTGGACCCAACCCTCTTCCGCTGGTACCTACTGGCCCGCAGAAGGGGTCCAATGATCCCGAAAATAAGGCGCTCAAGGACAAATGGCGGCAAGCTTACGGAGTGGAGAAAGCTTCTAGTTCATTAAATATAGGGAAAGTGTGGAAGGAACTTATGGAGTACGAAGAGGTGGACGATCATTTTTGCCGCCTATTTGTTTTGGTATCTATGTCTTTATTCCTCGCACCCACCTCAAACAAAGGGAAAGATTTAAAGCTTTTAAGGGCTATAGAAGACCCTAAAGCCATTTTGCATTTTGACTGGTGCTCTTATATTTTGGAAATTATGGTGAAAGCGGGAACAGATTGTAAAAAGGGGTTAACGATGTTGGGTGGCTGTATCCCCTTCCTCATGATAACCTACTTTCAGCGATATGATTACAAGGGTAGGTCGTGCCTCCACGATCTACCTCTGATTAAGCATTGGAATGAAAAATCGCTTGTAGAAAGGCTAAAATTTGAGGTGTCTCAAGGGGGATTGGGTAGGTTAACTTTGTCTAAGACCAAGTATCCGAGGTGCCTTCAAGATCCCTCTTATATTAAGAGTTTGAACAGTATCACCCTCAGCGACTCTCGTGAATCCATACTACTCTTACTATAAGCCCCCCCTCCCCCGCTCAACTTCCGAGAAGAAGTTCGTTCAGATTGAACTACCAGCAGATGTCGAGGATGACCAGGAATTGAAAGCTAGGGCTGTCGATGTAAGTTCAATTTATTATGTATTTTGCAGATTGATTTTGTTTCAACTGAACGAACCCATCTATTATAATATAACTAACTTACTGTACTTCTTCAATGCAGCGTACTCACGAGCTTTATCTACAGATGCAAAGGAACGCTATTGTGTTATATTCATGGTACGCAGATGTAACCGCAAGGATCAAAGCTTCAACAAGTGATCCGACTGGCCTAAAGCCTAGCCAGGCCTCCCAAGAATTCTTTGAGGGTGAAAAGATTCAACATTACGTTGCTGAAGTAGAACATATTGCAGAAAGGCTGAAGGTTTCTGTTAGTAACGCACCAGTTTTTCAAGAGGTAGTTCGTGAGTCCCCAAAAAAAGATGACGGAATCGATCCATCTACGCGTCAAATAAGCTAAGTTCTGTCTAGTCTGGCCAATGAGAGGGGTGGCAGGGGTGGTAAGCCTTGCGTTGAGTCCCGTGGAGAGTTAGACAAATTTGATGTGCCAATGAAATTAGTTGTAGTTTCATGGTCATAGATTATGGAGGAAGTGGGAGGTGTTACAGTAGATTATATGAAATTGTTGCAATTTGGGATGGCAGGAAAAAAAATGTGGTTGTTGATCAATCTGAACAATTTCGTTACGTGTGGGACCTATGGCAAGAGGCGTGTTTTAGTCCATTCCAACTGGACTCTGATATGGTGAGTTCACTTATCAATATAGAGAAGTTTATCAGCTGAAGCTACACATTTTCATACTGGAGTAATACATTCATTGATTAGGAATTAGGCATATTGGAGGAGTGAAGTTAGTCATTCATCAAAACTGTAAGCATATAATGTATAACTTTAAACATATAATGTATAACTCTAGGCATAGACTGTATAACTATAGGCATAAAATGTATAACTCTAAGCACAGAATGTATAACTCTAAGCACATAATGTATAACTCTAGACATATAATGTATAACTCTAGGCTATAGAATGTATAACTCTAGGCATAGAATGTATAACTCTAAGCACAGAATGTATAACTCTAAGCACAGAATGTATAACTCTAGGCAATTACTCTATAACTCTAGGTATATAATGCCTTTTATGTTTAACTTCAAAATAAATGTTTTATAACTCTTAGACTTTTCAGGATAATCAACTAATCTTGTGGTGCATGTTTGTAGGTTTTCGTCCCGGTTAGCACTGGCGATAATGGTCACTAATCTTGCATTTGCATAAATTTCCTCTCTGAGCAGATCGAGTACCTGGATAATCATTGTTACGACGACGATCTTCTAACGTTACCATATGGAGGGCTCGCGCGTATTACTGTAAGACTTATTAAACTGGTGACTAGATTAATTTTCACCCCCATGGTTTTGTTAATTGGTCTTCCCTTTAAACGCCTTGCCTAACTTCTGCCAGGCTGATGAGATGGGAAAGTATATGGTCTCCAAAGGGCTCGATAAAGGGAAGAAAGTTGAAGGGTTTAATTTTGTAAACATTAAATTCAACTGGCAAGGAGTAGGGTTTTCTGAGAATGATTGTGGTCTTTACGTCATGGTTCATATGTTGCTATACCGTGGAGAGCCATTCGAGTGTACCTTAGGGGCAAAGGACAACAATAACCTCATACGCGTGGAAATTGCTGCCACCCTTGTCCTGAGTGACATTAACCTGGAAAGAGAAATTGTGTTATCTAGGGTAAGAACTTTTAAGGCGGTTAAAGACCGTGAACTGGCGGGTATGATTGAGGCACAGAGGTCAGGCGGCAACACAAGTGGAAGGAAGAGTGGTATCGGAATCGCCGGAGAGAGCAGTACTGCTAAACGCCCTTGCTCTAACGTCAGTTTATCCCAGCGGACTCCACCTTCCAAAGTAGCCCTAGGCCGGACGCCGTCTAGTCGGGCCCTTTCAGCTGTTAGTAGCCGGTCCCGGGGTAAGGGCGATGGTCTTGGTTGCACCACGTTTTGCGGGGAACCAGACCCCAACCTTACAGTGGTTGATACCGTCGTTTAGTATCAAAAATAAAATTTATAAATTCCTATTTACTACTAACAGAAGTTAGCGGTAAGCAGGGTCGATCCGCAGGGAGGCATAATGAGATTTATCTGTTTCAATTCAGTCTATAGAGGAAGGGGGGTTTGAATTGGACTATATCTAAATGCAAATAAACTATAGCTAAAGCAATTAAATAAAAAGGTGTAGATAATAATAAAAAGGAAACTAAGACGATCGGTTCACTGCAGCTACGACGGCGGTAATCCTAAGTAAGTCTGATAAAATCACGTAAGATGGGCAAATAAGAAGTCCTCTCGGTCCAACTTAACAAGTAGCACCTTTCAGCCTATGCTACTGGTCCCCAGGTCTCACTAATACTAGCTCTCGCCCTGAAAAGTGATTCCTAATGCCTAAATTTTACCTATCTTTCGATCTTAGTTTAATTTAGTCGTCTCAATTATTAGTCTATTGCCCTTCGCTATCTCTCGATCTTATTGGGTCGGTCAATTCCTAAGCATTTAATAAATATCCTCTCGGTCGTTCATTAGATATTGCAGTTAAATCAATTGAAATGAATCTGATTCTTACGCAAAGCAGTCGATCGACCACGGGCTCAGTCGGTCGACTATTGACATCAGTCGATCGACCAAGACTCGCATCAGGTATACCTAGTGTATGTCGTCTACGCTGCAGATCCCCTCACATCTTAGCACGAGAGATTTAGCTATTCATAATGGTATTAATAACGAAAGTGAAATTAAAGTTGCGAATAATGGAATTCATAATTAAATTGAATAAACAGTAAAACCGCATAAAAGAGAAATTAGGGCTTAGGGATTCTAAACTAGCAAGAACTAATTCTGATGAAACGAATAAAACAATACAGAAATTAAAGGTCTAGAATTATCGAAGCAAAGGAACAAGCCATGAATCCAAAAGTAAGATGCGAACTTTATGGGGAATTCTAAACTACGACATAGCTACTGTATTTTTGGAACTAGATGATCCTTAATCTGATGAGGAAGAATTACGTTATATAGGAATTATCACGTAACCTAATCCTCATAACCTAATTACAATGGGCTTTGTCACGTCTTTTTTTTTATTTGCGCATCAGCTCGTGGTGTGGTCATTCGACCACTGGGTCCAGTCGATCGACCACAGGCGCTATACAGTAATGCTTTCTGACAGTTCCTGCAGCGCGCACCGATCTTAAAACAGCTGCCATTTCTTCGTTACTTGGTCAAATTAGGCGTTCTACACGGCGTTAGAAAGCTAAGAGGATAAGTTTTCATCTTCAATTGGAGTCACTCGATTATCAGGTCTAGAACTCGAGATATAGCCATCTGAATATGGCTGCAATGTCGAGAAGTATTCTGACAGTCTATAGACCATGTAGGTCAGTCTATAGAACACTGTAGCTGGTAATCCGCTTCCAAAACTCTCGTAAATACATCTTTCAGGCCTTGAAATGCGCACCAAGTTCGCTTCCCGAGTCTTTACTCCATGTCAAATGCAATGCTAAGTACTTTCGGACGGATTCGGCTCGATTTCCGCTGGATTCTTCACATTTCTGCAATATTATACAAAAACACGAAAGTAGACGGAAATAGGGAAAATAGTAGAATAAACTACACATTGAGCTCTGAAATGCGTGTTAAATAGGGTGTAAAACATCATATTTAGGACACGCATCAGACTTCCCCAAACCAAACCCTTGCTTGTCCCCAAGCATGAACTAGACTCGATCCTAAAACCTAGTGGAACGATTTCAATCTCAGAGCGAAATGCAACCGAATAGCCTAAACCAATTTAATGCAACAACTAACAATCAATTAGCAAGGCGAATCATGTAAACGAGTTATGTAGTCGTTAAAAATAAAGCTGAACCGTCGACCTTGCAAGACCTTTAAAATTGGACTCTCACGGGTCACTCTTCTCTCATGAAGCAAAGGGTAAGCATATATGTGTAAGAGAAGAAAAGAAATAGCCGCTCACCTAGACTACGACCCACATAATCATGCATGCAACTAATATGATAGACAATTCTAACTACCATACATACATTCCAACCAAACAAGGTCCTGTCACAGCCGAGGGCTTACAAAAATATGGTAAAGTGAGGCAATGGGTAAGAAAAGGCAAAACATTTATTATGGGAATGTGGAGGTATAGGTGATCAAGCTAGTACCTAAACAAAACCATATGACAACATCCATCTCTAACTCAATTATAGGATTAAGCACACGCACCCTTCATTAGGCACAAAACTCACCAAACCGAACTGAAAATACTCCTTAAAAATGTAAATAAAGCATAGGAGTGAAACTGAAGCAAAACAAATCACCTTAGGCATGTTTGTACCCGGTTTTGGTCCCTTGACCGAAATAGGGTCCAATTAACAATCCGTCTAAGAAATATGGAGCTTTTTCGGTTTGAAAGTATTCCATGAAGAGTCTAGAGTATTTTTGTCCAAAAGTTTGTGCCTTGGGAAGGTGATAATCATAGAGGAAGGCAAAGAACAAAACCGGTGGGGCTAGGACTACACGGTTTGCAATGGTAAGGACAAGGGTCGCTTTCAAGTTTCCCTTTTCATCCAAGACAACCTCTTAAGCCTCTCTTACATGCTCTAGCCTTTGTATCCTTAAATGGCCGGACCTTTGAAGCTTCCAAGGAGTCCTAATTATCATTGTCCTCATTAGTTTACTTATCTTGTTTTTCCTTTAAGATTTTTAACTTGTGTAAGAAATTGTGTAAGGCTTAGGGCCACCTTTTGGAACCGGTTTTCTAGGGTCTTTTGGACCGTTAGATTACTTGGTTAGATGGATGGATAGGATTGTTTTGCTTAGCCTATAAAAGCAAGGCATCCCTTAGTGTAAAAATCAGAATTTGATGAATGAACAAACACAAGTTAGAAACCTTGATTTCTACTAAACCTCTTTTGCTTAGTGCTTAGAGTCGGGTATATTTTCTTTGCTGTGTGCTTGAGAATTATCCTTTTTAGTTTTAACCTAGTGGCTGTGTGCTTGGGTTAATCCATACCCCTTTCACTTCCTTTACTCTATTCGATTGTAGAGTTCTGGAATCGTGGTTTAAACAGTTCTTTCGACTGTTCGATTGCCGTCTTCAGAGTTCCTGTTGAGTTTTTAGTCGTTTTTAGAACGATTAAACGGTTCATATTACTGTCCAAATCGTGTCCTTTTCAGTAAAAATCCGAGTCCTTGGAGTTTTACTTCAAATTGGTTATCAGAGCTTTAGGTTTAGCACAATTCCATTGTTGTGCTAGTCTTGGGTTGGTAATCTTTCTTGTGAGTTCACTACACCTTAACCACATCCAAAAACACAAAACAACCATGAGTGAAGAAAGGTTACTTGGAATTGAGACTCAAGTAACACAACTCTCCGAGAAATGCGACCTAATGATAGATTCCTTCAATGCTATCATGGCTAACATTCCAACACCACCAAGGGGCCGAGGAAGACATCCACCTTACCGTGGTAGAGGACGTGGCCGAGGGTTTGGAGCAAGAGACCACGAAGCCAACCATGAAGAGGAGGACGTACACTCGGATGAAGAGGGTTCTTTCATGGAGATCGAGCATGAAGAGCATCCTAAAGACCTAAAGGTAGAAATTCCGGACTTCCATGGTAGTTTAAATCCCGATGACTTACTAGATTGGTTTAGGTCAATTGAAAGAGTCTTTGAATTTAAATCATACTCGGATGTCAAGTCTTTCAAGGTTGCTATTTTAAAGTTCAAAGGTTATGCATCTCTTTGGTATGAAAACATGAAGAGTCAAAGGAAGAGGGATGGTAAGGAGCCCATAAAATCTTGGTCGAAATTGAAAAAGAAGCTTAGTGACAAGTTTATTCCTAAAGAGTATACTCAAGACATTTTCATTAAACTTACTCAACTAAAACAAGATCAACAACCACTTGAGTCTTACATTAGGGATTTCGAACAACTCACTTTGCAATGTGAAATCAATGAGAAACCGGAACAAAAAATTGCTAGATTTGTTGAAGGGTTGGATGATAAAATTGCTAGTAGGGTCCGAATGCAACCATTGTGGTCTTTCAATGAAGCCGTGAACTTGGCTTTAAGGGTGGAAAAATGAGGCAAGGGGAAACCGTCCACTTCAAAATTGCCGACCAAAACAACCACCAAGACTACCTATGCCGAGACCAAACCCAAAGAAATCCACACCCCAACCGTGACCCCCACACTTGACAAAGGAAAAGGCATTGAATACTCACAAAGAAAGACCTTACCCCTAAAAAAATGTTTCAAATGTCAAGGTTATGGTCATTTTGCCAAAGAATGTCCAACTCAAAGAGCCCTTAGTAGCTTTGAAGTGGTTCATTGGGGAGAGGATGAGATTCTTGTGTGTGATGAGGGTGAGGAAACCGAGGAAACTAAGGATGAGGAGGTAGTATTGCCGGATTCCGGGATGAGTCTAGTCACTTGGAGAGTGTTGAGTGCTCAACCATTGGAAATGGATCAAAGACAACAACTTTTTAGGTCTAGGTGTACCATTGGAGGGAAAGTTTGCAACCTAATCATTGATGGAGGTAGTTGTACTAATGTGGCCTCTAGTGTCCTTGTTGAGAAACTTTCCTTAACCACCCAAAACCATCCATGTCCTTACAAATTGAGGTGGCTTGACAAGGGAGCCGAATTGAAGGTTGACAAACAATGCCTAGTATCTTTTTCCATTGGCAAGAATTATGTTGATAAGGTTCTTTGTGATGTTCTACCCATGGATGCTTGCCATCTCCTACTTGGTAGACCTTGGGAGTTTGATAAGAGTGCGGTGCATCATGGCAAGGATAACACTTATTCCTTTGAGTTTGACAAGAAGAAGATCACTCTAGCACCTCTTCCACCATCCTCCATGCTTGAACCTTGCAAAGAAGTGATGCTAATCAAGGAGGCCGAAATGGTCCCCGAAAAGAGCAATGAGAAAGGTGTTCATGTTCACTTTGCCGAGGGTGTATCCAAGGAACAAGATGAAACAGTCCCTAGCAGGGTTCAAAATTCGAACAAGTTCTTTCAAGGTGATCCACCTAATGTCGAGCATGTGTCCAAGGAGCAAGATGAGCCGTTCACTAAAATGGTTCAAAAAAGGGTCGAGGTCCATGAAAATGTTCCTCAATTGCTAATCCAAGAATGAAGGACGAGGCCTCTAAAAATCTTTGGTTCGACTATGGTGTCCATAAGTTCAAGGACAAACTAGGAGAGTGTTCAAAGGTAAAAGAAAAATCCAAGTGGAGTAATGCCAATGATCGAGTCCAAGATGAGTTCTTTATCGAGATTGGAGCCGAGAGTACCATTGATGGGGCACAAGTTCATCATCCCGTCTCTCCCACCACTAGTCCAATTGGGAATGAAAGCAAGGACAAGTCAAGTGCCTACTTGAAAGATCAAGGAGAAAGGGTCAAGAACGGGTTCAAGAAGGGATCCTTGACAATGTCCAAACCGTGAGTGTCCAAGATGGTGTGCATTGTGACTACTCCGTACACCCTATTCCAAGTTTAATTGAAGATGAGCACAAGGCCAATGACATGGGCGACGGGATTCAGACAGTCAAGAAGAATGTTCACTCAAGTAAGCAAGGGAATGGTGTCAAAAAACGGGTCGAACAAGGACTCATTCGTCATAATCAATTCATGGCCAACAAGGAAAGGTCCAAGAACTCCAAGCAAGGGACGAAATTCAGAATTGGGGATCAAGTTTGGGTCCGTTGGTGCAAGTTAGGAACCCTTTCAAAAGGGGATAAGCTCATGCCAAGAGAAGGAGGTCCGTTCAAGGTCACTAGTCAAGATGGGTGTGATAAGTATAAGGTCGATTTGTTGGGAATCCATGCCACATTCCATGCTAGTGAATTAAGTCTTTGTGAAAGAGAGCCTAGTGATGATAATGCCGAGGATTTGAGGACAAATCCTTTTCAAGAGAAGGAGTTTGAAGCAAAACAAATCACCTTAGGCATGTTTGTACCCGGTTTTGGCCCCTTGACCGAAATAGGGTCCAATTAACAATCCGTCTAAGAAATATGGAGCTTTTTCGGTTTGAAAGTATTCCATGAAGAGTCTAGAGTATTTTTGTCCAAGAGTTTGTGCCTTGGGAAGGTGATAATCATAGAGGAAGGCAAAGAACAAAACCGGTGGGGCTAGGACTACACGGTTTGCAATGGTAAGGACAAGGGTCGCTTTCAAGTTTCCCTTTTCATCCAAGACAACCTCTTAAGCCTCTCTTACATTCTCTAGCCCTTGTATCCTTAAATGACCGGACCTTTGAAGCTTCCAAGGAGTCCTAATTATCATTGTCCTCATTAGTTTACTTATCTTGTTTTTCCTTTAAGATTTTTAACTTGTGTAAGAAATTGTGTAAGGCTTAGGGCCACCTTTTGGAACCGGTTTTCTAGGGTCTTTTGGACCGTTAGATTACTAGGTTAGATGGATGGATAGGATTGTTTTGCTTAGCCTATAAAAGTAAGGCATCCCTTAGTGTAAAAATCAGAATTTGATGAATGAACAAACACAAGTTAGAAACCTTGATTTCTACTAAACCTCTTTTGCTTATTGCTTAGAGTCGGGTATATTTTCTTTGCTGTGTGCTTGAGAATTATCCTTTTTAGTTTTAACCTAGTGGCTGTGTGCTTGGGTTAATCCATACCCCTTTCACTTCCTTTACTCTATTCGATTGTAGAGTTTTGGAATCGTGGTTTAAACGGTTAGCTCACATTGCTCGATTGCGTCTTGAGTTCTGTTGAGTTTTTAGTCGTTTTTAGAACGATTAAACGGTTTATATTACTGTCCAAATCGTGTCCTTTTCAGTAAAAATCCGAGTCCTTGGAGTTTTACTTCAGAAACCGTCTACAAACAACATCTTTTCTTTTCACGGTTTCTTTCTTTCATTATTTTTTTTTTCTCTTTTTGAATTTTTTTTTCAACTCTTTTTTTTTCTTTCTTCTTCTTTCTTTTTCACGTTTTTTTTTTCATTTTTCAATTCTTTTCTTTTCATCCTCCTTCTTTCTTTTTCTACCAACTCCAAATAACGCAATACAGACCAAACTTGGCACAATAAATTATATACCGCAAAAGCATACATTATAATAGCTTGACAAGGTAGGCTAAATTTGGATGTAGCTAAGGGTCAACAGGCAAATTTGGCTAATGTGGAGTTCAATGGGTAAAAAAATGAAATAAAGGGGAATTTGTAAGCACCTCCCTGCAAGTGACACCAACCACTAACCCGAATGTATGCAGGCAAAAAGCAATTGAATTTCATAAATGTGCAAATTAATGATACATGATATGCAAGGAGTAACTACTCACAATCCTACATGAAACCGGTCACAAATGACACCAGTTATATGAGCTCTAATCCTTAGAAATTATAAGTAGGTTGCCAAAATTCAGGTCAAGTCTATAATCCAGCAAATATTTTAACAAAAACTCGTAGGTATGCATATGTGATTCTACTAATAACATGTCAATTTAGCAAGGCTTAGGCATAAACAGCTGAAAATGCAATGTCATCATTGAAATACTACCGTTCCGACTCGACCTATATGCTAAAATAAACGTGAAAATTTTTGAATTTTTTTTGAAAATTTTGAATTTTTTTTTATTTTTTTTGAATTTTGTATATATAAGAGATATAAAATAACAAATGCAAACCGAAGTGCAATAAACGTGAAACAGAAATGCAATAAAATATGTGAATGCAATGCAAAACCCTTCCCCAAACCAAATCACACAATGGCCCCATTGTGCAAAATCATATAGTGAAATAAAAGGGAAACGGGAATTTGCGTTATTATAACTAAATAAGACATGAAACTAAACTCGGAAACTCACAAGACTTTAAGCGCAGCAAAAGGAAACCTCCCCAAACCAGCATGAGCTAGGAGGTTTCAGTAGCCAGCAGTGCTACCATAAGTACCTGAAAGGACAGAAAATACCGTGCATTATCCGAGAAAACAAAGTTGAAGCGGTAAATATGTGCAAAGAATTAAATTGAAAAAAGAAGTACAGCAGCTACAGAGGTCGATCGACCGATGGTCCTGGTCGATCGACTAGTTCACGATGATCAGAGGGTACTGTACTGCTGAGGGTAGTCGATCGACCAGCTAGGTCAGTCGATCGACTGACCTACCTGACGAAACAGCTTCTTTCTTCGAATTAACTAAATGAATTGAGTTAACTTGGTCTAATAACCTGTAAATGCACATAAAAACGCGCCCAAAATTGCGCTAAACCCAATTGTAACAGTCTAAAGATGGAAATTAAACTAAGCACACACTAAGAGTTTTTTTTTTAATTTTTTAATTTTTTTTTAAACAACTACGAATTTTATTCGCAAAACTAAACAAATCACATCCGGGTTGCCTCCCGGCTAGCGCTGGTTTTAGACAGGTCCCGCTCGACCTCTTTTCCTTCAGCCAATTACTCTAATTGAGCCCAATCAAAGCGGCTCAAAGCTCGCAGCAACCTGTCAAATAGCTGCGAATGTGCTACATAAAACTGTAAGTAGCACCATAAGATAGTAATAACATAGGAAATTAAAATGTAAAATCGTTTAAGCCTGACAAATTTCCTATGACAGCTCCCAAAATTGTCCACAAAGCTATTCTGCCCTCCAGCTAAGGGCGGAATATAAAAGCTCAAGTTAACCACATGTGGAGAATTAACGAACTCAGGTGCATTCGACTCAATAATAACGCAAGTAGAATTAAAATACTCTGACGGGTATGAAATGTGAGGTGGAGGAGTTTGGTCAACTAAGGGAGAAGGTGGATAATCGTCCCAAATGCATGGGATAGTAAAGTCAAATGGGTCAATAGGGTCTCCTAAAATAGGCTCATCATCGATATCATCATAAGTATCCCATTTAACCTCTAGACTATCACTCTCCTCATCGCTAGACTCGTCAAGATGGAGGTTCTCAAAGAGAGCCTCCAAATCGCCCTCACTAACATTGCAAGAATCATAAAGGGGTTCTAGACTATCCTCATAAAAAGGATTGTCAACCACGCTAATGGTCTCCTCTACGTCTCCGTCGGTATTTCCTAGATTGGTTTCTAAGGTCTCACCTACCCCCTCATCTGAGTCAACATGAAGAGAAAAAGTAGGTTTAAGAGATTCAGTAGCAAACCAATTAAATAATTCTAATACCTCAATTACGGGGATTCCTTCGAAATCCCACTTACCTATAGACTCGAGGTATGCTCGCGTAAGGTCATTCATATGCCGGAAAATAATGCAGCATATTTGGAGATCAGAAAAGGCATCTCGTCTGGGCTCAATAAACTCCCAAAGTCTGGCTAAATAAGAACCACAGATTTCATCCTCTTCCTGTGGAAAACTCAGAATATGAAACATGAGAACGGTCTCAAGGAACCGAAGTTCCTTCAGACTAAAGAAAGAAAGACTAAAATTAAAAACAACTAAAACTAGCGCTGCCTCCCCGGCAACGGCGCTAAAATTTGATACCGTCGTTTAGTATCAAAAATAAAATTTATAAATTCCTATTTACTACTAACAGAAGTTAGCGGTAAGCGTGGTCGATCCGCAGGGAGGCATAATGAGATTTATCTGTTTCAATTCAGTCTATAGAGGAAGGGGGGTTTGAATTTGACTATATCTAAATCCAAATAAACTATAGCTAAAGCAATTAAATAAAAAGGTGTAGATAATAATAAAAAGGAAACTAAGACGATCGGTTCACTGCAGCTACGACGGCGGTAATCCTAAGTAAGTCTGATAAAATCGCGTAAGATGGGCAAATAAGAAGTCCTCTCGGTCCAACTTAACAAGTAGCGCCTTTCAGCCTATGCTACTGGTCCCTAGGTCTCACTAATACTAGCTCTCGCCCTGAAAAGTGATTCCTAATGCCTAAATTTTACCTATCTTTCGATCTTAGTTTAATTTAGTCGTCTCAATTATTAGTCTATTGCCCTTCGCTATCTCTCGATCTTATTGGGTCGGTCGACTATTGACATCAGTCGATCGACCAAGACCCGCATCAGGTATACCTAGTCTATGTCGTCTACGCTGCAGATCTTCTCACATCTTAGAACGAGAGATTTAGCTATTCATAATGGTATTAATAACGAAAACGAAAATAAAGTTGCGAATAATGGAATTCATAATTAAATTGAATAAACAGTAAAACCGCATAAAAGAGAAATTAGGGCTTAGGGATTCTAAACTAGCAAGAACTAATTCTGATGAAACGAATAAAACAATACATAAATTAAAGGTCTAGAATTACCGAAGCAAAGGAACAAGCCATGAATCCGAAAGTAAGATGTGAACTTTATTGGGAATTCTAAACTACGACATAGCTACTGTATTTTTGGAACTAGATGATCCTCAATCTGATGAGGAAGAGTTACGTTTATAAGAATTATCACGTAACCTAATCCTCATAACCTAATTACAATAGGCTTTGTCACGTCTATTTTTTTTATTTGTGCATCAGCTCGTGGTGTGGTCGATCGACCACTGGGTCCAGTCGATCGACCACAGGCACTGTACCGTAATGCATTCTGACAGTTCCTGCAGCGCGCACCGATCTTAAAACAACTGCCATTTCTTCGTTACTTGGTCAAATCAGGCGTTCTATACGGCGTTGGAAAGCTAAGAGGATAATATTTCACATTCAATTGGAATCACTCGATTATCAGGTCTAGAACTCGAGATATAGCCATCTGCATAAGGCTGCAATGTCGAGAAGCATTCTGACAGTCTATAGACCATGTAGGTCAGTCTATAGACCACTGTAGCTGGTAATCCGCTCCAAAACTCTCGCAAATACATCTTTCAAGCCTTTAAATGCACACCAAGTTCGCTTCCCGAGTCTTTACTCCATGTCAAATGCAATGCTAAGTACTTAGGGACGGATTCGGCTCGATTTCCGCTGGATTCTTCACATTTCTGCAATATTATACAAAAACACGAAAGTAGACGAAAATAGGGAAAATAGTAGATAAACTACACATTGAGCTCTGAAATGCGTGTAAAATAGGGTGTAAAACATCATATTTAGGACACGCATCAGTGGTCCCCAAGATGCTCAAGTTAAATAAGTCGTTAATTAAGGATATCCCGGTGTATCGCAAACAAGTGGCAGATTACGTTTTCCTTGATGACTACAAATTTGCCCTTGGGTAAGCTGTCTAAAATCAACAGAACCACTTGAGTACTATTTTATGCTTCGTAACTTCAACTATGAAATGTATAACTTTAACCAACTAAAGTTATACATATCGTTAATGGAGTTACACATCCTTAATTTGCAGTTATACGTTTCATCACTGAAGTTATGCAGTCATTTTAATAGCAGTTACCTTTCCATTTAGTAGACGTTATAGCCTGATTAACACCTGCTGTCTGAACCACAGTGAACAACTGGTGAACTATGCCCGTCATGCAACGATGAATAGGTTGCAAATATTGTCCATGCTACCTGAGACGCCAATGGATGATTCAGTGATTGAGTGTTGGTCCATGTTGCTTAATCGTTTGGAGGCAGAGGAGTGCGCGTTTTCTCGTTCGTCGTTCTTCGGTATCCGTCATATGGTATGGTTCTAATCAGTACTTTACCTTTTGTTAATATCTTCAAGTGGTATGATATTTATAACTTTCACAGTGGAAAATAAAACTAAAGTTATACATACCCTCAACCGGGAAAATATGATATGGTGAGTTCACTTATCAATATGGAGAAGTTTATCAGCTGAAGCTACACATTTCCATACTGGAGTTATACATTCATTGATTAGGAATTAGGCATATTGGATGAGTGAAGTTAGTCATTCATCAAAACTTTAAGCATATAATGTATAACTTTAAACATATAATGTATAACTATAGGCATAGAATGTATAACTATAGGCATAGAATGTATAACTCTAAGCACATAATGTATAACTCTAAGCACATAATGTATAACTCTAGACATATAATGTATAACTCTAGGCTATAGAATATATAACTCTAGGCATAGAATGTATAACTCTAAGCACAGAATGTATAAATTTAAGCAATTACTCTATAACTCTAGGCATATAATGCCTTTTATGTTTAACTTCAAAATAGATGTTTTATAACTCTTAGGCCTTTCCGGATACCTCTATGGAGTTACATATTCTGTAATGAGAAGTTATTAATAGCCAGTATGAAGTTAATCATACTTCAATATGTTATAAGAGTTACGGTGCAACTCCATTGCACAACCCCTATAACTCCTCTTATATTCTCATACATATACTTCTACCTGAGCAGGAAACAATCTTGGAGTTTGTACGAAACCCTGTCCAACAATCACAGAACACTGAAAAGTTGTACCATGTGTGGGACGTCTTTAGACAAGACAGTGGATCTGATTTCAGCTTGAAGGCTGATTTAATCTTCGTACCCATTAAGATTAAAGCCCATTATACATGTGCGTGTATCAACTTTAATTCACGTACGATTGATCTCCTTGATAATAAGTACTACTCAAATGCGGGCTTGTCTGATATATGCAAAGCGTGTCACATAATTGTAAGTGGAGGTGACATGTAATTACGTTCAACTCAAAAGTGTTGTTACTTGTAACACCCCGATTTATGAAGGAGCCTCTAGCAAGACATTCCCTAATAAACCGGACTGTTACCATCTCGGTCTCCCGAGGTAGTGAGTAACAAATTAAACTCCAAGGCAAATTATATAATTACTTTAACTTAATTATTACAAAATCTCTTTTACATCAAATTACAAAGAACTACATAAATGAAAGTGAAAGTCTTCTAAATGATGATCTAGCTACTAAGTCCTCTGATCCAGTGTCTCACGCCCATCAAGCTCCCATCCTGTCTCATAAACCTGTCAAGTCTGCTCCCCAATATTTGGATCGTCACAGGTGTTCACGAATACACAGGGTCAACCACGAGGTTGAGTAGGGAATACAATGAAACAACAAAATATGATATGCATGCTCCTCCGTCACCTCTACCTCCATCTCAACTCATATCTCATAACCCGGAACGCCCAGCCATACCGATCCCCGGCAGACTATCAATGGACCGTCGTCGATATACCATTTCAATGAGGTTATTCAGGGCGGTCTGCGAACCCGCCTTTGGGCCTTATCACAACATCACAACGTATCACAATCTCGTCACCACCACACTATCCTCCAACTCCAATGCACATGAAATGCTTAACAGTAAACAATGCAATGCAATATGTATACCATTGAATTGATCAATTATAAAATCATGCTAGCTACAAAATGCTGTGATAGCATACTCAATACGATCAACTCGATCAATCACAATCCAGTATATGAGTCATAACATAAAGCAACAACCACGAAATAAGTCAACGTTCACAACTTGGTCATACGAAACACAACAAATCAACACCATTCAACAACAACGATAATAAGTCAAGTGTATTTCCCTACCTTTTCGCAATCCAAGCACGCACAAGCAATCAATTATGATCCTTCACATATCCATCACCTACATAACATAATTATGTATAATTACCACCTACTCAGTCAATTAATCATTCACATAACCTAGACTCATCGTAAATTAATAGGAATATCAACTTAAAGAACAAACACGACTTTTCCTGATTTTCTTGCACATGGCAGACTCGGTATAAAATGAATAACTAATTCCATAAAATTCGAATTGATGCAAGGCCAATTGAATTGGAACCCCATGAGTCTTAGCTACAAATGATATCTAACGTGTTTTTCTCAAATTCCAAACTTTTCAAGGGTTTTCAGACTGATTTCCAAAAACTGACAGAAACCGTCGCATAAAAAGTATTGATTCATAAAACGAGTTTGACAAATGATTTTTAAGTAAAACCAACGCCTAACTCATCTAAACTCTTTAAATTAAATATATGAAAGAGACCCAGCACCAATTCCATATCTAAAGTATGTTTTAGAAGTAAACTTTTAGCCTCTACTGATTCGCGAACTTACGAAATAGGATGAGAATAGGATAGTCTACTTACGAAATAGGATGAGAATAGGCTGAGAATCGCCTCGCAATGCCTCACGCGGCTCCCTTCACACACGGCTCCCTCTTCTCTCTTTTCTCTCTTTTCTCATGATTAAAGTGAATATGGTGATAGGGAGATTAGGGTTTGGTTAGATGAGTTATATGCATAGGATAGGTGCTATTAAGACGATACGGGCCTAGCCTAGTTAGATTAATTAAAACCCGAGTCACATAGTTACCCGAGTCACAAATACACTACACGACCCAGCTGGTAACTCGCCCTAATATAATATCATATTAAAATACCAGGTATTACAGTCTACCCTCCTTAAAAGAAACTTCGTCCCGAAGTTTACCCTCTCTACCAACCAACGCAAACGAATTATGAAACTCATATACAAAAGTATGTAAGGCACCCACCAAATTGAATATTAAACGCAGTATTACACTCCACCCTCCTTAAAATTAACTTCGTCCCCGAAGTTTAACCATAACAGAAACACATCATGTAACACTCCAACATAACCCACACAACGCATAACCAATATAGCCAAACTGAGAAATCACACATGAAGGTATAAAGATTTTACAATCCTACCCTCCTTAAACATGGTTACGTCCCCGTAACCTTCATTATTATAACAAAAGTTCTCAAACTACTGCTAACAACTGAAAGAGGATAAAAGATTCACAACTCACGCTCAAGTTAACTAATCCCTACTAAAGACAATCAATATACAAGCTCTCTCAAGATGCCTAGGTGCTCACATATGGTTCATGTCAAATAACATCGTTTCATCAAGGTTACTAAGCAAGATCACTAACGTAACATACCACGATAATCCTATCCGCGTATTCTCGTATGGCAAGATATTTTCCAAGAAATATTGGTAACATTTATTCATGTGAATAATCAAATTATGAATGGAACAATGCTTTACAAGGTTAACAGTAAAAATCATTAGTAATTATTCATTTCACTAATCATTGTAATATCATACCTTAGGAACCTAGGGAATCAATCAACATAAGAAAAGAATTAGGGTCAAAACTTAATAAGTCGATTTACGAAAATTTGTAACCTAATAGGTCCAGTCTGACTTTCCTTTACATAACTGTAAAGATTTAGGTCAAGACACAGAATCACCAATAAAATGAAGACAATCAGTTTCGCAGTACTTATCATCCTAGAAATATTTTTAATCCTCATAACAAAGGGTTTGGGATTTATTCACGAATGACGAACGCACATTGATTGGCAAATTTTACAAACTTATTGGTCGAGTCAATCAAGCGAGTAAACAACGATATTGGAAAGTTAACATACAAGACTATCATACATAAAATTTCGTTCTTGGTGTTAAATATATTTAAACTGCACCCAACACAATGACATAAAAGATTAAATGTATTTAACTACACCAATTTTACAAATATTCATTACATATCATGCTAATATCAACATACCATGTTAACACATAACTCACTTAAATCACCACATTACATTTCCCGTTTTGACATTCGTAACTAACCACAACCCACCAATTCACTACATGAACGAACAACATGACTAAATTAACCCACTATTTGTGACTCCGTTCTAGCTTCATTCCTCCAGACTAGCAAATATCATGAAACCATACAACCAGACACTGGCTGGAAATCTCATTCCGAATTTATACTCACACGACAAAATTTAACTTCATTTTCAAAACTTTTACTTTCATACTGGACGGTGAATAACTTTCTTAACATAAATCTTATAACAAAGCCGTCCATAGAATCCATTTACAGCTTACTAAGAAACTCAAGATCAGATAAACTTAATTCAATTCCTTCAAACAATACAAGCTTAGGTGTCGACTCATATTTCATAATTTATAGGTTCATCTCATTCATTTCAGTCCTATCTTTACTAATGAACGACTATTACCTCAACATCAGGGTTTTAGTCACACTTCTTTACTCAGTTATATTCACGGCTAACACGACTACAACATTTAATCGGAGACCTTTTAGATAGTACACATTCCCTGGTGACGTCTCATCAAATCATACGATTCGTACCAAAATGTAAAGCAAGTAACTACAAATTAACTGTGTTCAATGAAAATTTTACCTCTTTATTATAGATCTATTTATCACAGGTTGCATGGTCACACAAAAGTATAAGTACCAACTCAATCGCATGTTAAATTTTAAAACGATTTATCACGTCATAAGAACTAGACAAGAGTCTAACCATATAATCAATATAAGAAGATTATTAGTTTAGATCAGAGGCACATTACAAAATTCCCAGTTAAACTCCTTACGGAACCATCGACTGTGCGTCATGAGTAATTAACTTAATAATGTAGAAGTCAAACAATTGAAATTACAATTGAGTATTAATAGTTATACGATTCACAATAACAACAAAATTACTTCCATATCACACATATGTTTAACATTTTAGTAACCATAGCATTCAATTGTATCCATCAACTCACTATAATTCATTTTCAGCAAAATAAAAGATATCGCATAAACAACTTAAACATGTACATATACCATCATATAACTTGTAAAACATTATCTATGACAAAAGATTGGCAAGGTGAACAAGTTCTCTGGTTTGCACGGTTTGAACAAATAGGCAACTCGCGACTCAATTAAACGTAACTATAACGACTATCGTTTAAACATACGCATAACATGTGAATCATCAAAGGGTTATCTCGTTATAATTCGACGGTTCGAGAATATATTTCAAATATCGTAACTATATCGTAACTATATCAAACTATATTTCAAATATCGTGACAATTGCAACAATCACCTTAGCATTTCATGACAATACAACTATGAACATATCCAATAAGGAACAACAACACTATTTTATTATCATATCATAAGTTTAGGTTCAACTGAAATAAATTAATGCAATGAAAGTAATAAGTATAACTATAGGCACACAGACTCACATAAAAGACATTAGAACTCAGATGACATCCTACATGTGTGAACATTTAGACATAATTATTATAAATATTCATGCGAGTATATTAGAACAATCAAGTTAACATTTAACGCCATCAACTTTACCAAGATATGACAACATAGTTTTATATTTATATATATCTGACCACTATACAAATATGATGAACATACCAGAGATATTACAACATGCCAAGCATATATAAAATATGCAAACAACTGGACTCGTATAAAATATTTCACCCTCGATTAAGAATCCAATTAAGCTATTCAATTTCACTCATACGATCATGCCAACAATGTTATCAACTAAACTTTAATTTTATCACTTGTTAAGATACCTAACTACTGAACATGCGTGCTACTATCATCATATAAAAATATTATAAGGTCACATTAATAAGACTCATGAAATAACCAAACAATTGTATGAAAACTCAACATAGAACGCACATTTTACAAGTCATGATTCACATTGTAACTTCCAAAGACCACGAATAATTAACCGTTTGATTAAAACTTGATTCATATTACTTTTATAAAATACGGAGATTTAAATACACAGGGGAAAAAGAATTAGGTCTAAAGCACAAAAATTCCATTTTTAAAGAATTTTACAACTCAGTTGGTCCAAACAAGTATGTGACAGCAATTGGTCCGAAACATGGGTCAGTTTGCAAAACTTACCATTTAATATAGAGACATCAAGAATTTTCGTGGCTTATCAATTTGAAAACATATGCGAATCTTCTGATCGATGGATTTGGAATTATGCAAAAATTATTAATAAAATTTAAATGAGGATTTTTACAAAATCGTTGGTCAAAACATCACTGCACAGGAACTTCCTGACCACAGCCCACTAAAATATTTATTACTCCTAATCCGTATATCCTATAAGCATGAAACCAATGCCAAATGAACACTAACTCACGAGGCTATCTCTCATAAAATTTTCATCCATAGGCAATAAACAGAAAAGAAATGGAAGTAAGGTCAATTAAAGAGTAAAATCAAACAAAACGAGTTTCAGCACTAGGTCATTCTTTACTATGTTACAAGCTCTTATGAACATACTATGTATACTAACCCATCCCAACTTAAATCTCACACTTTGTACTTACGTAAACATCTATCCCATAGAATCCCTTCGCATCTCGATCTACTCCTTACATCTAAATCACGATTGCTATGACTAGAAACATGCAATTCAATAGTGTTTCTGATTACTATCACAATACTATACTAGCATGGCTTCGGGATCACATAACCGCATATCCCTAGACATAATGGCACTATCAACACGTCATTCAACATCCATCCAGATAAATATCATCAATTCGCAATTATTTTCACGCTCACGATTATCACAATCCAACACTTCATTGATTATCAATCTGAACACGAAAATTTATTTCTCATCTCCACAACATCATATGATCACGTCATCATTCATACAAAATACTTATCGTAACGTTTTCCTGCAGCATGGTTAGAATATATGGGTCTTAAGGTGTACACCCACTCGATTATATCCAAGGTTTTCCTTCTAACTACCCCATTCACTCGATTTCTCTCGGGTTACCTGGTTCAAAACTGAGAGGGCAAAAGAGCACGCATTAAGGGCGCCTTCTTAACCGCACCGTGAGCTCCTAACATTTTATTCCCGGGGTTCATTTTATTTAGACACATCCTACGTTCATTGGGTTCATTGGTTTAGGCCTGAGGATCGTTCGCTCTGATACCACTTTGTAACACCCCGATTTATGAAGGAGCCTCTAGCAAGACATTCCCTAATAAACCGGACTGTTACCATCTCGGTCTCCCGAGGTAGTGAGTAACAAATTAAACTCCAAGGCAAATTATATAATTACTTTAACTTAATTATTACAAAACCTCTTTTACATCAAATTACAAAGAACTACATAAATGAAAGTGAAAGTCTTCTAAATGATGATCTAGCTACTAAGTCCTCTGATCCAGTGTCTCACGCCCATCAAGCTCCCATCCTGTCTCATAAACCTGTCAAGTCTGCTCCCCAATATTTGGATCGTCACAGGTGTTCACGAATACACAGGGTCAACCACGAGGTTGAGTAGGGAATACAATGAAACAACAAAATATGATATGCATGCTCCTCCGTCACCTCCACCTCCATCTCAACTCATATCTCATAACCGGGCAGCCTGACCATACCGATCCCTACAGACTATCAATGGACCGTCGTCGATATACCATTTCCGTGAGGTTATTCAGGCGAGGTCTGAGAACCCGCCGGGCCTTATCAAAACATCACAACGTATCACAACCTCGTCACCACCACACTATCCTCCAACTCCTATGCACATGAAATGCTTAACAGTAAACAATGCAATGAAATATGTATACCATTGAACTGATCAATTATAAAATCATGCCAGCTAAAAAATGTTGTGATAGCATACTCAATACGATCAACTCGATCAATCACAATCCAGTATATGAGTCATAGCATAAAGCAACAACCACGAAATAAGTCAACGTTCACAACTTGGTCATACGAAACACAACAAATCAACACCATTCAACAACAACGATAATAAGTCAAGTGTATTTCCCTACCTTTTCGCAATCCAAGCACGCACAAGCAATCAATTATGATCCTTCACATATCCATCACCTACATAACATAATTATGTATAATTACCACCTACTCAGTCAATTAATCATTCACATAACCTAGACTCATCGTAAATTAATAGGAATATCAACTTAAAGAACAAACACGACTTTTCCTGATTTTCCTGCATATGGCAGACTCGGTATAAAATGAATAACTAATTCCAGAAAATTCGAATTGATGCAAGGCCAATTGAATTGGAACCCAATGAGTCTTAGCTACAAATTATATCTAACGTATGTTTCTCAAATTCCAAACTTTTCAAGGGTTTTCAGACTGATTTCCAAAAACTGACAGAAACCGTCGCATAAAAAGTATTGATTCATAAAACGAGTTTGACAAATGATTTTTAAGTAAAACCAACGCCTAACTCATCTAAACGCTTTAAATTAAATATATGAAAGAGACCCAGCACCAATTCCATATCTAAATTATGTTTTAGAAGTAAACTTTTATCCTCTACTGATTCGCGGACTTTTTAGATAGACGTTCACATATAATTTCTTCAGGAAAACCTACACGGTGAAATGCTACCAATTTTCACAGGCATAAACTAGGCTTGGAATAAACATGAGCCTCTTCTTTAACGTTTTGCATCCCACGACTTTAAGACAGGTAAAACACTTAAATAACACAGACCAACGAATCTGTAAATTGCTGTAACTATTCTATTCATTTATGCCATACAATTTATAATCAAAACCCCCAAACCAATTTCTAGGGTTACAAAAATTATTCCACTACTACTATAATTATGCTAATAATTGAATAAAGAGGTAATAGGATAGTCGACTTACGAAATAGGATGAGAATAGGCTGAGAATCGCCTCGCAATGCCTCACGCGGCTCCCTTCACACACGGCTCCCTCTTCTCTCTTTTCTCTCTTTTCTCATGATTAAAGTGAATATGGTGATAGGGAGATTAGGGTTTGGTTAGATGAGTTATATGCATAGGATAGGTGCTATTAAGACGATACGGGTCTAGCCTAGTTAGATGAATTAAAACCTGAGTCACATAGTTACCCGAGTCACAAATACACTACACGACCCAGCTGGTAACTCGGCCTAATATAATATCATATTAAAATACCGGGTATTACAGTCTACCCTCCTTAAAAGAAACTTCGTCCCGAAGTTTACCCTCTCTACCAACCAACGCAAACGAATTATGAAACGCATATACAAAAGTATGTAAGGCACCCACCAAATTGAATATTAAACGCAGTATTACATTACTGCTTTACAATTTCACTTTTGACGTTTCTTGTTTATGCCAGGTGAGCCTCATGAGCGACTATATGGAATCTAGGGACGGGGACAAAGGGAAATTCATACCGGAGTACCAATTTTGCCAGGTTCAGTTTGCTTGGCAGAAGCAAACGATCAACGACACAGAGTCTGGCTTGTTCACAATGATGCATATGTTAATGTATTAGGGTGATACTTTTGATCATGTTGATCTTGAGAGGAAGGTGAACCGTCGATATTTGGTAATCCAGCTGGCAGTGACCCTTGTGCTAGCTGATATGAACATCATAGGGAAAAGAGTTCTGAACAAGGTCAACGGTTTCATCGGCGAGAAAGACTAGATCCTAAAGCATGTAGAAGCCAGACAAAAGATTAACAGGAAATTAGAGAAAAAACCTGGGAAAAAATAGAATGTATTACTATTCATTTTGTAGTCTCTCTTTTGCAACTCTAGTATGGTGTCAAGAAACTCCTTAACAACTTAGGCAACTTTTTCTGAATACATTGTTATTATATCATCTTGGTCTGTGATAATTAAAATCAAAGTTATACAAACAAGGGTAAAAGTTACATATAATTAGAAGTGTTATACGTAAAAGAATACGAGTTTTACACAAAAAGGAGAGTTATACAGATAACTAAAAGAGTTATACACTCTGTGAAGTAAAGTTATTCAAATTGTGTAAAAGAGTTATACAACAAATGACTGCAATTATGAAAAGGCAAAATATAATAGGCGATGAGTTATACAAAAAAGGCTAAGAGTTATACGTTGAAGGCTTTAGTCAAATATATCCACAATGATACAAATGGCCATTCCAACATTAGTTTGAAGTTGCACAATCATATATTACTGAAGTTGCACAATCTGGAAGTTGACGTTACCAAATTACATCATTTAAGTGCAAACTCCATTCAAAATAGACAAAAGCTAGCTACTCAATACCCCTTCTGTCTCACCAGATTTTTTACCTTTTAAAGAGAAAAGATTGTAAATAATTTGTTGAGACGGAGGTATTTTTCTACTGCCAACTACTACAGCCTGTTATGTTTTCTTCTTCTTCTTCTTCTTCTTCTTCTTCTTCTTCTTCTTCTTCTTCTTCTTCTTCTTCTTCTTCTTCTTCTTCTTCTTCTTCTCCTTCAGATGCTGGTGATGACGGTGGATGCTCTGAAAATGGGTTAGGGCAGTTCCGTTTATCGTGGTGTGCCATTTGTTTGCAGTTATTACACATGCGCTTTGGCTTACAAACTAAGGCAATGGCTTTAGCCTTAGCTGACACCATTCTTTTACCGCTGCCTTTGTTTTGGATTGTTTTGGTGGAAGTATTGTTACTCCGTCACTGGCAGGGCAACCAAGAATTTGCTCCAATTCCTGGTGCTTAGTCAAAGCTTTCTTGTACGGTAAAAGTTTCTCCTTGAATTCTCTAATTAAGGAGCTTAAGTTCACAACTTCAGTCACACTCATGCCACGAAGTAAACCAATGGTCACATGAACTTCTGACCACAACTTCACCATCTCAACCTCTTTTCAATCAGCATTACTATTTGAATCCGTTTGTTCACCATCACAGTCTGATAATCTGAATTACAATGCATCTTTACTCCATATTGTAGCAACGTAATCATCTGGAATTATTTTCTTGCCGTTAGCCGACAAAATCCATACTATATGTCGGCATAGAATTCCCATCCTTTCAAATATTCTACAGCTGCACCGTGCAGCCAGTGTCCCTGTAATCAAATTAAATTATGAAGTTACTGTCATCTAAATAACGTCTCAATCCATATACAAGTAGAGTTATACATATAATAACAAGGGTTATACATTCTGAAAGTAGAGTTATACATATAACAACAAGAGTTATACATTTTGAAAGTAGAGTTAGTCAGAGAATCAGAAGAGTTACACTGAATAAAAGTAGAGTTATACATATAATAACAAGAGTTATACATTCTGAAAGTAGAGTTATACATATAACAAGAGTTATACATTCTGAAAGTTGGGTGAGTCAGAGAATCAGAAGTTACACGGAATAAAAGTAGAGTTATACATATAATAACATGAGTTATACATTCTAAATACTAAAGTTATTCAAATAGAAGTAGAGTTATACAATAAATGACCGCAGTTCAGTGAACTACTAGATAGATAAAGATTTAGTACAAATTAAATTAGATGACAATTGTATAACTTCTATGTTCAGACAATGTAACTTTGGCACGATATCTAGCAACTTCAGGGAACTACGTACTACAATTGATAAATATCGAGTCAAAATGTTGTTACCTGGGTTGTACTCTATGTTGAAACTTTTAACTCTGCATGAATCCTTAACGACAGTCACCTTAACTCCATCGACTTCAGCATAACCCCCGGTCTTACATGTATCGATTGATCAAATGACCTCTAGTTGGAATTCCTTGAAAACCTCACGGGTATAAACATTTGACGTGTATTCCTGTATGGCTAAATGCGTCCCCCTTGCTGGTGTTGAGTGTCGGTTTTCATGGTCAAGTCTCTTCTGCGTATGTCGTTGATGGTCCATAGCGCTTTCAAAACTCATCCAAAACTCCACTAACATACCTAACTTCTGCTCAAACTTCTTAAAAAAAACTATTAATGCTCCCTGATCTCTGGGTTGTCCTCATTACACCACCCATGTTCAAGTCCCTGCAATGCGCCATCACCCATTGGCTCCTTTTATCGTACGCTTTTGTGAACCACTCTTCGTTCACAAGACCATGCGCTTCCATTATTTCTGCCCACCTAGCGTCAAAGTCGTCTGCTTCTAGGTGTCGTCCTATATAATGTTGTTCAATTTCTGAAGGAACTCCTTATAATCCTCCCTTGTCACCCTGAACTTTGTTGGCACCTTGTTCATTATATGCCACATCCAAAATCGGTGGCGTGCAGTCTTGAAAGCAAGGGGTACGGCCTTAATAATCCCCGCATCCTGATCTGTGATAATGTACTTGGGCTCCTTTCCACCCATAGCATTCAAAAACCTGTTGAAAACCCACTGGAAGGATTCATGGTCTTCATGGGCAATCAACGCCCCACAGAATGTTACTGATCACTTATTGTGATTTATACCAGTGAATGGCGTGAAAATCATATCATACTTTTTTGTCGAGTATGTTGGGTCGTACGACACTGCATCTCCAAAAACGAGTAGTTCCTTCTAGCCATTCTGTCAGCTCAGATTGCCGCATAAGGCTATTATCCTTGTCAGCTTCATAATCAAAATAAAACACCTGCCTATTTTCTGCCATATTCTTGAACCGGTCTATGAACAATTGACCGTCCCATTTATGGATGAAGCATTTCACATCTCTGTGAAAGTTCTTAAAATCAGTTAACGATGCACCAATGTTCTCGACCCCGTTTACGAGTTTCTTACACATGTTGTACGTCCTAGTTGCTCCTACCCTCAACTGCAATGGAAAAGATATCCTGATCAGTGCTGACTAATAATAAAAAATGACGTAACCTTAACTCTTACAACTTTTCGTATAACTTCATAAAACATATGCCTAACTCCATTCATGGATTGTGCAACTTCTTATTATTTATAACTCTTACATCTGAAAGTATAAGCTTGACTGCAATTATGTATAACTCTAACAAATTTCTATATAACTCTAAGGTTGTTATAAATAATTCTAGATTTTTAAAAAATAATTAGAAGTTTCACAATCAATTAATCGAGTTTTACATAAACTTGTCTGAAGAGTTATACAGAAGTGTCTAAGAGTTATAACTCTAAGATCTTGGTGTATAACTTTAGAGCACACTACGTATAACACTTCCACATTTATGTATAACATCAACGAGTCTTGTTTGCCATTCAATTACTGGATTTTTGATTAATAGTAAACTAACCCTTGAGTTGTACATTATCAAGTACTTGTGAAAATCTTCTATGTTCCGCGACATCTTTTGAAACTGACGATCCTCACTAGATACAAGCTCGTGATTATGCCCCATGTGGAATCGGTCAATTACTAATACTCCATCCTTCATAAATAGCCTGATATGTGCTTTACACCCTACCCTCTTGACTTTATATTTCCTCTGTTTCGCAGTTGTTAATCCCCATTGCATTTCTTCTACCCTAATCCCGGTCTCATTTTTTTTTAATTACTGCCTCGCCTTTTGGGACATATGTGAATCCCTCTCTAATGCAAACCAATAACGTTGACTTGATTTCACCGCCGCACCATTTTTTCGTCGTATACTTTCGAACATCAAACCCGGAGGCCAGTGCATAAATTTTATAAAATGTCACTGCCTCGTCGATTTCAAAAAATTGTTGTCCTACACAAGGTGTAAACTCCCCTGCCAAATGCTTACAATACTCAGTTTCCGCTTCCTTACGACCATCTAAGTAGAACCATACATCCATGAGATGATTAAGGAATGTATAACTCACTGCACATAATGTATAACTCCAAGCATAGGATGTCTAACTCACTGTAGATAATGTATAACTCTAAGCATATACTGTATAACTCTAGGCATAGAATGTATAACTCTAAGCATATAATGTATAACTCTAAGCATAGACTGTATAACTCTAGGCATAAAATGTATAACTCACTGCACATAATGTATAACTCTAGGCATAGAATGTATAACTCTAAGCATAGAATGTATAACTCTAAGCATATAATGTATAACTCTAAGCATAGATTGTATAACTCTAAGCATATACGGTAAAACTCAAGGCATACAATGTATAACTCCAAGTATATAATGTATAACTCTAGGCATATATTATATAACTCAATGCATAAAATGTATAACTCACTGCACATAATGTAAAACTCTAAGCATATACTGTACAACTCTAAATATATAATGTAGAAGGTCAACCCCAACACTGAAGTTTCATAATTTTGGATGAAATTCTACATCCTATAACTTCAATTAATGAATGTATAACTTCAGCTATAACATGAATAACTATATCAAATTAGGTTGTTTAGTAATATTTTTTATGCAAAATTTAGGGTCAGAATTACAAGAGTTATATACTCTGTTAACTGAAGCTATAGGAAATTGTGTCAGAGTTATACAAAATACCGCTGGAGTTATAACACGATATATATAAATTTTATGATTATTGAGATTCTATTGTTGAAGCTATACATATATGGGTTAGAGTTTTACTTAAACCCACTGAAGTTATAATTCGTTCTTCATCAATCTTTTAAATTTCCCTCATTTTTGCCATGAACAACAACCTACAATAATAAGCAAGACACAAATAAGAAAGATTGCTTTGATGAACACGATGAAAGAACAATGATACCAAATGAAAGAACAAATTTAATGAACACTATGAAAGAACAATGATACCAAATAAAAGATTGCTTTGATTAACATGAAGAACCGACACAAATGATATTCATGAACAACAAGATACAACAATAACTAAGACACAAATAAGAAAGCAAATAAGTTACCAACATTCGAAACTCACCATCGACGGCAACATCAATCTGCATATGATCGATTTCTCGAACACTGACTGTCATTTTGATAGTCTTTTTGTGATGAACTATGACAAATTATTTATCTTCAACAAAGCGAATGAAATTTATGCGGAAAGATGTTGTAGTTAAACAGTGGGAATGAAATTTCTTTTCTCTTTTTGATGATTTATAATGGATTTGCAGAATTATTCAGGTTTTTTGGATGATTTTTATGGGTTTTGCTTGTTGAGAGGTTTTGAATGGTGAAAAGAGGAGGGAAGCATGCAAAATGAATTAGGAGGCTTTGTTTATTGGTATTGTCCGCGGGATTGTACTACAACAAGTACACAAACAGCGTGTTTATCTACCCTCTCTCATACAATCACCATTTCCTTTTTTTTTGCTCTAAAAAACGACGCCTCTCTCTTTATCTCATCCATTGAATTCACTCATCCAAGGGATCTTATGAAGACTTAGGGCCTTATATGATATAAGGGACTTATGAGAATCCTTCTCTCTCCCTCTCTCTCTCTCTTTCTCTTTCTTTCTCTATCTCTATCTCTCTCTCTCTCTCTCTCTCTCTCTCTCTATATATATATATATATATATATATATATATATATATATATATATATATATGAATGAGATAAATGCACTTGTAGCAGATTTATTTCCTTATGCTACTGATTTTACATCATGCTCTAATAGGATTTCTCAAAATTAGACATATTTCCCAGTATAATCTAAATCTAATTAGCATTGGAAAAAACCATATGTCATGTCTGCTTCCACTAAATGAAATACTGGATAAACACCTAAATATTTCCAGGGACACTTATGACAAAGAGATTAAATTGCTACTAGATAGCTTGTAAGTAGCTTTCTTCAAGGTGTGTGCCACTTTATGTGTGTGGGGGTGAGTGTTAAACTAGTTTACTACTAAACGCTAAACCATAGCTAGAAATTTTAAAGTATCCTAGAGAAAAGGCGGAAGAACAAAGCGTACCTCATTTCAGCAAACATTTTTTCCATATCGGCTCTTAGCTTGTTCTCACGTTCAATTGCATCTAAGTTGATTTTAGAGACAAATATTTTGAGCTTTTCATTTGACGATTTCAACTCCTCATTAGATGCCCTAAGATCGTCATTGGATGCCTTTAGAGCCTCTATTTCAGTCTCACGAAATGCAACCGTATTTTTCAGTTGCTGGATTTCAGAAGAGAGCTTCACCCTTAGTTCATTAGTGTCTCCTTCGATTCTACCTTGCTTAGGTGGCCGTGCTCCAGGCCCAAGTCCTCTAACATATCCAGATTTGTTCTTGAAAACCTTCATATATGCGTCTTACATATTGAGTGTATCCTCAATTCCTCACCATGGTTCTCAATTTCAATTTCATGATTTTTTTTCAATTCTTCAAAATGCTTCTCATCATTTAGTCCAAAACCACTCGGTCCCCAATGACTATTTTCATCAGTGCTTTTATGCCTAATAAATGAAATCAACATCTTATAGCCCTGACAATAACATTAGTATTATAACAAAATGTGAAGATAAAGCACCTTTTAGTCTTCTCAAATTATCTAACATACAAAGGATCTTGCTGATCAAGGGACTCAAGTGCTCCTTCAAGATCTTGAGTTGGAGTATTAGATGGCTCATTAATCTGCATGCGTAATGCGCAATACATCTTTAACTTAATTGTATAATAACAAAACCCTATAATTGTACTAGAAAAAAATCGGATACATACCATGTCATAGAAAATTCTTGCCTTAGACCTTGAACCATTAGCTGGTATGTCAGATTGCTTCAGTTTATTAGCAGTGTTAGTCTTGCTTCTTTTCTGTACATCATAGATAAGTTAACTCGATCTAAATACATTTCAAAAAAATGTTAAAAGTTCACTCCTCAGTTTACTAACAAACACATATACCATTACCTTTTGCTTATCACTACCCCAATACTTGAAAACTAACCAGTCCCATTCTTCTTTGTCCACTGTCAATGGCCTGCTATCCTTCGCTTGTGCTAATGTTTTGCCTCTGAAGTATCACTCCTTGAGCCGAAATCGCCAATGTCTATATATCGTTGAGCATTGAAAGCTCAAAGAGTCAACCACAGGCTTGCCATCAACCATTTCAGGTAAGTTGTATTTTCCCTGCAATACTCAAAAAGCATCATAAAAAAGCATGGAAAACGAATATGAACCTGTCATAACTGTAGTTACTTACAAAGATTTTGGAGTACTGTAATTTTTTTTGTCCAGATTCATTTGAGCCCAATTCCTACCATTACAAAAATAAATTCATGAAAACAGATGGATTCATATGTATAATACATTATATGAAACTAGACACTAAATAATTAAATTAGATGAACATACACCGTGTTCAAGGGACAAAACTCCTCAACCCAATTGTTGCAATCCGATATGAATTCAGTCGCCTTATGCCAACAACACGCCGGACAGAATCCATGAATGTCACCGTAATCTTCTCTTCAGGATTTCTTGCCCTTCTCGAAGCATATTTTAAACCTCTTGTTGGGCTTAGGAAATAGACTTCGAAGCTCTGCTTGATCAAGCCTTCGTTGCTCACGATATGTCATCTTCTCATCTTCTATAGAGGAGCACCATGAAATATTTGATGAATACGCATCCGGGAAAGCTAATTTTGACATAAAGGTCACTATTTTCCTCCTTTCGGTTAATGCTAAGTTGTAAGGGGCTGGAGGGATTTCATATTTATTTTCTCCTACTTTCTTCGGTTGTAGCTAATCATGCATCTTCATGCCTACTAAATCAAGACGAGCCTTTAAGGAATCCTTGTTCTTTCCAGGCAAATCAAGTAGGGTGCCTAATATACTTTCACATACTTTTTTTCTACATGAATTACATCCATATTGTGCCGAATTAAAAGATGTTTCCAGTAAGGCAATTGGAAAAAAAATACTTATTTTCTTCCATTGATGCACTATATACCGTTCCCCTTTCGCACGCTTTTTTTGTTGTTCTTTCCAAACTCCATATTTGAGTATCCACTTAATTGTTCTAAAACATCATGGCCCGTAAGGGGAGTGAGAGGGGGACCTCTTTCAACTTTCTTACCAAAAGAGCAGCTTCTGTTAAGCCTCCATTTGTGATCAACTTTTTAAAACTTCCGATAACCAACATAGCACCATTTGCGACCATGGAGCAGTCTTTTAGATTCTGTGTCCTTGTAACAACACGGGCATGCAAGGGTTCCTTTTGTGCTCCAACCAGACAAATTAGCATAAGCGGGAAAGTCATTGATTATCCACAACAACATTGCTCGCATACTAAAAGTCCTTTTGGTATGAGCATCAAAAGTTTGTACACCATTATCCCACAATTCCTTAAGTTTGTCTATTAGAGGTTGCAAAAAAACATCGATATCATTTCCCGGAGCTTTAGGACCCGGAATTAACAAAGATAGCATAATGTTGTCACTTTTTATGCACATCCAAGGAGGTAAGTTATATGGCACAACCATTACTTGTCATATACTATATCTGCAACTCATTCCTTCAGGATTAAATCCATCAGTTGCTAAACCTAAGCGAACATTACGTGCATCTAGAGCGAAATCTGGGAATTGCTTATCTAAATCTTTCCATGCTTCTGAATCGGATGGGTGTCTCATTACCTCATCACCATCAACGTCATCATTACTGCGCCTATTTTTATGCCATCGCATATAAGCAGCTAACTTTGAAGAGATGAACATCCTTTGCAACCAATGAGAGGAAAATGGGGTAAAACCTATTGAGGTAGACAAGTTGTTTTTCGGATGTTGTCATCATCTGACCATTTATCACAACTTTTTTCTTCCATCTAGAGGCTAAACATTTAGGACATTTTTCTTCATTTGCAAATTCTTTTCGAAACAAAATGCAATGGTTGATACA
Organism: Silene latifolia; assembly: GCF_048544455.1. Lineage (NCBI taxonomy): Eukaryota > Viridiplantae > Streptophyta > Magnoliopsida > Caryophyllales > Caryophyllaceae > Silene > Silene latifolia. The sequence goes on from NC_133538.1 coordinate 454,274,495, forward strand.
TGCATCAATCTGAACATAGTCTAACCCAAGTGCTTTTGTATACTTTTTTGCTTCATAGGCACTTTATGGGAAATTTTTTTCATAACTGAAACCCCTATGTTACGCCTTTAATAACATTGAAAAAGAACTATCAGACCACTTATTTGAAACTTTGATATGTAATAATGAAACAATGAACTCCAATCTCTTATAAGTCTCACAGCCAGTATACAACATAGCCTCCATATCTTTAACTAACTTATTGAACACCTTAGAAGCATCACCATCAGGTATAGAGGACCCAACCCCAATGGTTTCCTCTTCTCCATCAACAATAGGATTGGTATATTTCCAATGATTTGTTGCATCAAATACCAACGGAGCCACGTCATCAAATGACATTTCATCATCCTCCCCACTTAAAATCTCCCTTTGATTTTCATCTTCACTACTATAATTTAACTCTTCACTTTCTCCGTGGCTAACCCACGGGTTATAACTAGGATCGATGCCATAAACTAATAAGTGACATTGCATGGTCTTTCTGTAATACTCCGTATTTATGAGTCTTTGGGGTACTCTATCGAGTAGGCCTTACTCTGTCGAGTAAGGGTAGATTGCGTTTTAGAAAAGTTTCTGACCTGTTGGGTACTCGATCGAGTAGCTGGGATACTCGATCGAGTAGGGGGGTACTCGATCGAGTACCTTGGGTACTCGATCGAGTAGCCGGTTTACGGGGAGTTTTCTCGGGTTTTGTTAATTAGGCGATTAAGATATATAAGCTTCGTCGTCATTATTCTAAATCACTTTTGCAAAACCTAATTTACTGTTTAAGAGAGAAAGCAAGCAAGTTCACCATCTTAATCGCATTGTTAGCAATTCCCAGAGTTTGGAAGGTTGGTTCTCATCGTTGGTTATACCGTTGAGTTCCTTGCGTCGAGGGTAAGATCTATGTACCCTTTTTATTGTTTTTCCTTTGATTTGGTTAAACCCTAATTTAGGGATTTGGGGGTTTTTGAGTAGTATGTGATTTGGCAGCATTTATATGTTGTATGATAGGAGGAGGTTTCATAGAGGAAGCTTTTTGATTCAAGAGAGAGACCGTCGATAGTGTGCTTTCCAGGTAGGATTTCCTACTCAGTATTAGTCCCATAATGGGATATTGGTTGATGTGTTGAGATTGATTGTTGATATAGTAATTGTATTGTGACGGTTGTGATTGTGATTATGATTGTGAATGTTGTCGTGGTTCTCGGGCGTGTCCTCGGGAGTGGGGTCACTTGCGGGGAGTGGCTTCACGCCTAGTTTCGCCTTCATGGAACCCGCCACAAGAAGGGATGTGCACATTAATGGGACAGGGTTATCGCTCGGTATGATGAGCGGGGATTTGGTGGGTACGGCTGCGGTCCCCCATCGGGGTGGTCCCAGTGGACGATCGGTGATTGAGATTATTGGAATTGGTGTGGTTGTGTGTGTGATTAAGTCTGTCTGTTTATCTTATTGTTGATGTATATTGAGTTGTGTGATTAGTAATCGACCCCGTTTAAATGTTTTAAAACTGTGGTGATCCATTCGGGGTGGTGAGCGATTGCTTGGCGGTATATCTTGGATACGCGTGGGATCTAGTCAGGATGGAGTCATCACATGTCGAGTCTTTAGTCTTCCGCTTGTGTTTGTTAGGACAGTTCCTTTCGATTGGTTTATAGATTGAGAACAGTTGTATTTTGCTTACAGTTGGTTTTGGTTATGTAATCACTTAAACTTATTTAATAAAGTATGTTTCTTCATTGTCTTATGATTATCATGCCTCGGGTAACCGAGATGGTAGTATCCTTATACCTGAGTGGTCCTGGTAAGGCACTTGGAGTATGGGGGTGTTACAAATGGTATCAGAGCGACGATCCTGAAACCTGTAACCAATGAATCTAATGAATCTAGGGAGTCAATTAAAATGAACCCGGGGTAAAGGTTGTAGGAGCTAATGCAAAGGCTTGGGAGACGTCCTAAAGTCGCGAACTCGCCCTACAATTTTGAACCGGTCACCATAAGATATGTGTCGGGATCGTTATGTGCTTATTGTGTGCTATGTGTATCTATGTAGTAGTATGTTGTATGAATTGATGGATGCATGCATGTGGAGGATGGGGGATCTGAATTGAAAGATGATGATGACGTGAATTGTATGTTGGTTGATTGTAAAGCATGAAAGTATAATGATTGATACATGTAATTTGGCATGTTATAATTATGTAAGGAAAAGTGTTTTGTCTGTATATATAAAGCGATGTGTAAGTATACATGTTGTTGTTGTCGTGTTGAGTAAAAGTACAGAAGGTTGGGAGTGTGAATTGAACATGTGCTGGGTGAATATGTTGAACGAATATGGTGGATAAATATGTGGTATGATGGATGAATTAGTGGAAAAAGATGAATCATCGTTGTATGATAACATGGTTCCTGATTAAGCATGTTATATAATGGAAGTTATTCTATAATGTTGTTATGCTAGTAACATGTGAATAGGGGACTTGATGTCATGTATTTGTGATTTTGTTTACGAAAAGTGATAGAATAAAAACATGTGGGTAAGTCATAATTGGCAAGTTAGATAAATTATGTGCATGATGAATGTTGTTGCTTAGCTTTTGAAAATAGTAACATATGATTATGAATACTGGTTTTATGAGTTTTGGACTGGTTTTGTTTGCTTGGTTGTTGTTTAAGCTGTTTGGGAAGTAAAAATCAAATAGTTATGTCGTCTGATTACAGCAAAGTTGTCTTTAAACTGTTATAAATTGAGATGCATAAATGATTTTAATGTAATTCCAATTGGAGGTGATAGCTTGTTCTTTTACGATTCTAACGATAGGTCACACGCCCAAAACGACCAAGAAATGAGTGAGTTATGGCTGTTTTACGAAAACTGGACAATGCTGAGAATTGGGGTACTCGATCGAGTAGCCTTGGTACTCGATCGAGTAAGGGGGCACGCGATCGAGTACCATAGCTACTCGATCGAGTAGCCCTGGTGATTCGTTTTACGTGCTTCTGATCTTCACCTACTCGATCGAGTAAGTCCCTTACTCGATCGAGTGGCCTGTACTCGATCTAGTGAACCCTGTTTTGGGTCATATGCTTATCTTTTAACATTCGTTGCATATTATGTTTAATTCAAAGTTGTTATTTTACTTCTTTATGCATTGTTTTACATGTAAGTTGGTCTTGATACATAAGTTACCCAATCTTATGGGGTGGTGAGTGGCACCTTATGGTGAGTGTGAGTTTGGTGGGAGGAGATGAGCTATATGTGGTTGTGCTGAGAAGTGGAAAAAGAAAAAGAATATTGATGAGCTGATTGAGGCATGGTGCAAGTTTTGGTGAGACGTGGTGAGTGATTTATTCGCGAAATTGAGTGATTTAAAAGTAAGTGAAAGTGGGTAAGGGATGATGTGGGTCTAAGGAACGTGAGAATGAAAAGATTGAAAGGAAGGTTTGGATAGTGGCAACTTGAGATGTGTAAAGAATTATGGAGTGAGATGGTTAGGAGTCGTGTGGGTTAAGAATATACACAGTGAAAGTTCGTTTTAAAAGGGTTGAGAAGAGTAGTATATAGTGAACTTTATGGAGACATGTTGCGAGGTGGATTTGTAGACAGTGAGTGAGTTTGGGAGATTTGGTTTATTAAGAGGTGAAACTACGTGTGATTTCTTTGGGCATTTAACGGCATGAAATGAAGTTGTTTAAACAGTGAACGTTGATTTTATGGATAGGTTAGTGACAGGTGTGAGCGATAGCATAATAAGAGAAGATCCATGGTAAGAAAGAGTGAGATGATATCGACATGAAATAATGGGATTTGAGCTTTGGCGGAATGAGAAGGTAACCGGAGCACTAAAGAATTAGATAGAAGTAATAAGGAGTTGAGCTATTAAATGGTATTGTTGAATGTGAAGAGAAAAGAAGAGTAAAAAGTAAGCTAAGGAAAATTTTCACCGGAGTTATGTGATATAAAGGTAAGGAATCATCGAATTGTGTGATATTATCATGAGGATGTTAGTTAATGGTTATATGGGAGCTTCAGGACAACATGATTAATAATGAGTTTCGAGGAATTAAGGGAGTAAGAGTTGGTGGAGTATTTACACGATATGAGATTTTTGGTGGAAAGTTAGATGACGATACAATTAAGGATAGTATTGGGAATAATGTTGAGGTAATTTTGTTGATGGGTTTGATGTTCTTTATTTGGGGATGTTAACCAAAGATAGGAGAAAAACCGTGTTGTTTTGATATGAGTGTAAGAGGTTTGATATACGAGCAGTGGTGGTATTGTGGTGTTGTCACTAGTGGTTAAGGGTGATGATAGATAAGAAAGACAGCAGTCCTAGAGAGGTTGATTTTACAAAGGCCGAATTGATATGTATGGTTGTAAGGGAGTATAAGATGTGGTTATATGAGGCGAACGCTAGTGGTTGAATATTAATGGTATGGCATGAGGTGATGGTTATGCGAATGGGAAAATATGTTATGAGGCGCATATGAGTTAAACTCGGGCGACAGGTAACCTTTATCGAGTGGTAACTTACGTGATCAGGATTGACTAGTTGGATGTGATTGTGGGTCTATGATGTGTATAAATGTTTGTGTGAGGTTCTGACCTCACGAGAAGCGGTATGGTGTGATAGTTATAAAGATGTTATATGAATGTTGTGATATATGTAGGGTACGACAATCTGATGGAATGAGGCTAAAAAGGTAATAATGTGATTGATCTGGCATGGATGGTTAAAATTGTATGTGTATGGATGATACTTGTTTATTCCGTGAAATGGTAAGGATAATGTTCATGAGATTATTATCTGTTTAATTCATATAACATGTTGCATTATGATTTATTAAAGTGGATTTGAGTAAGTTTTTCTTGTCCGAGAAGTTATGTTGAGTCAGTGTTTATGGGACTGTGTAAGTTGTGATGACTATCGATGTGGTTGTGGTGCCTCGGGTGGTGATCCGGGCACGGTACCTAGTGTTGTGATGCGGGTATTTTCGCATTGCGGTGTGGCTGTTGGTGATGGTATTGTGATGTCGTCACCGGTTGTGGTGGAGTAGGCGGGATGATTATGATTCGAGTTTCGAAAGTACATACCAGTTATACATAAATTGTTGTTTTGTTTAATGTTGCTTCCTGTGAGTTTCAGTTTGTACGGATAGACAGTTGTTTTGTTTATTGATGTTTCTTACCAGTTAAGTTTTGGAATGAGGGTAGAGTATGATATGAAATAGAGTTATACATGTTTTCGTTGTTGTCATGGTATAGTGACATTCATTGATGGGACACGATTGTGAGAAGTTATTACTGATAATTTTGATCTTGTTTTAAGTTGAGGCATCAGTAGTCACAGTCATGATCTGATATATGCAGGTGGTTCATAATCCTTTGTTGAGACAGTGAGTGTAGGGTGTTGAGTAATTAGTGTCGTGTTAATTTATGTATGAGTCTTGCGGTAATGAAAGAAAAGAACTTGAGGATCTTGTGTGAGTGTACGTAACACGTGTGGATCGTGAGTTATGCTTTTGGCGATAGAAGTTTTATATAGCCTATATAGAGAGGTATGTCATGTTACGGTAATGTGGAAGAGTTGGAGTATTGGTTATGCTAAGGGTTTTGCGGTATTAGTTAGATGGAGTGTAGAGTGAATTGAAATATGAGAACTGTTTAAGTAAGAAAGCCTTGGAAATAGAAACGGTTATAGAAATGAGGTTATAGGCGGTTATCTTTGACATGTGGTGGTGATGAGGATGATGAGATGATTTAACTAAGGATTTAGTATTAGTGAGTTACGAGGACGTAACATTTATCTTAAGAGGAGTAGGATGCGATAAAAGAGATTTTGATGGTTGTACATATGGTAGTATATTTGGAAGTAGAGTGTTGGTGTAGCATAAGGTATGGATTTGTATATGTTGTGGTTGATAGTGTTAAAAGGTCATGGACGTGCTTGTAGTAGTTCAATGTTAGGAATGCGAGAATACTTCGATAGTGTTGACAGTTGGATGATGAGGCGAGAATACTTCGATAGTGTTGACAGTTGGATGATGAGGTTATGAGTGTGAGTAAACTTCGAGGACGAAGTTCCTTTAAAGGGTGGTAGAATGTAACATTCCGTTTGATGTTTATGTAGTTGGTTATGTATGGAGTTAGTGTCGGGAGAGTTTATGATGTAGTTGATACGACATCGTGAGCGAGGTGTGGAGGTAGGAATAGTTGGTAGAGTTGGTGTTAAGAGTTCATGGTTTCATGTTCTGTAAGTTGGGGTTTTGTTTTGATTTCTTAGTAGCTTTGTTGCGTCTTGACCGAGTTAGTATGTTTGTTTTTATGTATGGGTTGAACTTCGGGGACGAAGTTCTTTTTAAGGAGGGAAGACTGTAATACTCCGTATTTATGAGTCTTTGGGGTACTCTATCGAGTAGGCCTTACTCTGTCGAGTAAGGGTAGATTGCGTTTTAGAAAAGTTTCTGACCTGTTGGGTACTCGATCGAGTAGCTGGGATACTCGATCGAGTAGGGGGGGTACTCGATCGAGTACCTTGGGTACTCGATCGAGTAGCCGGTTTACGGGGAGTTTTCTCGGGTTTTGTTAATTAGGCGATTAAGATATATAAGCTTCGTCGTCATTATTCTAAATCACTTTTGCAAAACCTAATTTACTGTTTAAGAGAGAAAGCAAGCAAGTTCACCATCTTAATCGCATTGTTAGCAATTCCCGGAGTTTGGAAGGTCGGTTCTCATCGTTGGTTATACCGTTGAGTTCCTTGCGTGGAGGGTAAGATCTATGTACCCTTTTTATTGTCTTTCCTTTGATTTGGTTAAACCCTAATTTAGGGATTTGGGGGTTTTTGAGTAGTATGTGATTTGGTAGCATTTATATGTTGTATGATAGGAGGAGGTTTCATAGAGGAAGCTTTTTGATTCAAAGAGAGAGACCGTCTGATAGTGTGCTTTCCAGGTAGGATTTCCTACTCAGTATTAGTCCCATAATGGGATATTGGTTGATGTGTTGAGATTGATTGTTGATATAGTATTTGTATTGTGACGGTTGTGATTGTGATTGTGATTGTGATTGTGATTGTTGTCTGTGGTTCTCGAGGCGTGTCCTCGGCTGAGTGGGGTCACTTGCGGGAGTGGCTTCACGCCCTAGTTTCGCCTTCATGGAACCCGCCACGAAAGGGGATGTGCACATTAATGGGACAGGGTTATCGCTCGGTATGATGAGCGGGGATTTGGTGGGTACGGCTGCGGTCCCCCACTGGCAGGGCTGGTCCAGTGGACAGTCGGTGATTGAGATTATTGGAATTGGTGTGGTTGTGTGTGTGACAGTTAAGGCATGCATTTTATCTTATTGTTGATGTATATTGAGTTGTGTGATTAGTATCGACCCCCGCTTAAATGTTTTAAAAACTGTGGTGATCCATTCGGGGTGGTGAGCGATTTTGGCGGTATATCTTGGATACGCGTGGGATCTAGCTGGGGATGGAGTCATCACATGTCAGAGTCTTTAGTCTTCCGCTGTGTTTGTTAGGACAGTGCCTTTCAGTTGGTTTTTTAGATTGAGAACAGTTGTATTTTGCTTACAGTTGGTTTTGGTTATGTAATCACTTAAACTTATTTAATAAAGTATGTTTCTTCATTGTCTTATGATTATCATGCCTCGGGTAACCGAGATGGTAGTATCCTTATACCTGAGTGGTCCTGGTAAGGCCAAGGAGTATGAGGGTGTTACACTTTCGATTATGGGCAAAACACAATCTACAATTCAAACATGGACATTTCGACATTGTTTCGACACTGTTATCCTTAAAAGCAAATTCTAGGAACTGGTCGACACCAGCCTTATACTCCGGCTTTCGCTTATCTTTTACCCCATTGTGATTCATCCAACTCCGATCTCTATTCATTCTTGACCCGAAAATAGAAAGCAAGTTAGTAAAAATATTGAATTGAGACTAACTAGAAAAGGAGAAAGCTTAGGGCATCTCCAATGGTTGGGAAAAAGGACTTGCTTGTAATTTTTAGAAATTGTAAGCTAGTAGCTTAACCATTGGAGTTGTACATATAGATTAGCTTTGCTCAAATAATTTCAAGCTAGTAGCTCCATGAAGCTACTTGCTTAAATAGACCCACAAGCAAAATATAACCAATAGAAAATTAGTTGTCTCATTTATAAAGTTTTTATTTTTTATTTAGAAATTAAGAATTAAATAAATTAATAGAAAAATGTGTTAGTTAGGTCTCATCAAGCTAATACTAAATTGGCTTCACCATTGGAGTAACTTGTAGCTTGAAATTGTTCTTGCTCAAAAAATGATGTGGCAAAAGGTAAGCTAGTACCAACTATCTTACCATTGTGGATGCTCTTACTGACAAAAAAAAGCTAGGAGAAAGGGTCCATTTTTGGGGACTACCCACAATAAAAAAAATGGTAACCAGTGAGTTGTGTATTGAAACGGAAACCCAAAAGCACAGAAATACAAGTGAAACTGGTAAAGTATTCTGTATTCAACAACAATATTAGCTTAGTATGTCACAAGTTTTTTCCTATGGCGGATTACATCATAACAATAATTTAGTCCACACAGTCTTACATAAGGAATTAACTTTAACAAAAAAAAAAACAATTTACTGAGTTTTCAACTCCATTGGAAATTCTCTTTTCGCCTATTTGTTTAATAGAATTAATCACTGAAAGTGGCGACTCAAATCATGCCATTCTATATCTAAAATTGTGAAATTTTTTCGAGACCGACAAAATAGTAGTATTAAATTACAACTTGTGACTAATAATAAATTACCTCTATATGAAACATTAAGTCAAACTACACAACAAGATTGACAATTAAAAAGATTAGGATTACAACAACAAATTTTAAATTCAGCAAGTCTCTTTTGTGACGGGTATATCCGTCACAAGCTTGTAACAAGTCAAATACTATCACATGGGTAGATAAGACAAAATAAAATGCTACTCCGTAGGCACTTTGCTTTTGTCTTACCTCCCCATGTGGGTAATATTTGACTCGTCGCAAGCTTGTGATGGATATACCCATCACAAATAAGAATTTATGTTTTAGATTAACAACACAACTCACGCCATACACATACACTTATATAATGGACCATTACTTTATTATTTCCATTGAACTTGTACTACTTTATTTTTTTCTTTTGTTTATCAGGATAACCACTAAACAATCGTCTCATACACATACACATACATATACACTTATTTATTTATTTCAAGTATTTTATTTTTCCATTCTTGAATCTTATTCTTATTTGAACCAATTATTGTTCAAAAAAATATTTAAATCGTAGAGTAAACAAAATAATTATAAACATAAAGGATGAAATGGTATAATGAATCCCTTATCAAATTCAGGGAACTGTTAAGTTGCTCAAATGGAGCTCCTAGATGTGACAATCGATGGCGGCGACGACAACAATAATAACGACAAAGATACAAACAATTCCCTTAGACACTGCTACCAATAATTCAACTGGCAACAATAGTAATAATAATAATAATAATAATAATAATAATAATAATAATAATAATAATAATAATAATAATAATAATAATAATAATAATAATAATAATAATAATAATAATAATAATAATAATAATAATAATTATGGGGATTTGTTGCTGATGCTGCTCAGCGAAAGTGTGCTAAGTATGGGGATTTGTGCGCGGTAGCGGGTTATGGTTTCCTACCTTTCTCTTTCTCTTCACTTGGGGAGTTGAGTTCGGATGCTGTTGCCTTGCTCAAGCGGATCCAGAAATTCTCGGTATCTCGGGATGTTTGGGGCTCGGGTAGCCGCTTACATTTTTACTCGTATTAGCTTTACTATTGCTAAGGGTGTGGGAGCCCAGATTGTCTCTCGGCTCCCCACCAATTTCATGTAAACCTTTTATTTTTATTATAATGAAAGCTGCGCGCATTTTATAAAAAAAAAAAAATAAAAAAAAAAAAAAAATAATAATACTAATAATACTAATACTAATAATAATAATAACAACAATAATAATAACAATAATAATAATAATAATAATAATAATAATAATAATAATAATAATAATAATAATAATAATAATAATAATAATAATAATAATAATAATAATAAAGAACAAACCTGGTATTTATGCGGGAAAGGAGGTTGATATCAGTTTGGTTAACGGGCATGGTGGCTCTCTTCGTCCTGCGGATTTGTTGATTTATTCTTGGGACAGAAGGCGTGATGTGTGCGTTGACTTGACAAGGTCTTCTCCTTTGACTCGGACTGGGATGATGGATTTTGTGCCCGGCCGGGTTGTCGCCGATGCTGCTCAGCGTAAGTGTGCTAAGTACGGGGATTTGTGCGCGGCAGCTGGGTGTGGTTTCCTTTCCTTCTCTTTCTCTTCACTTGGGGAACTGGGTTCGGATGCTGTTGCCTTGCTCAAGCGGATCCAGAAATTCTTGGTATCTCAGGATGCGGGGGCTCGGGTGGCCGCTTACATTTTTACTACACTTAGCTTTGCTGTTGCTAAGGGTGTGGGAGCCCAGATTGTTTATCGGCTCCCCACCAATTTCATGTAAACTTTTATTTTTCTTTTAATGAAAGCTGCGCGCATCCTTTTATAAAAAAATAATAAAATAAAATAAAATAAATAATAATAATAATAATAATAATAATAATAATAATAATAATAATAATAATAATAATAATAATAATAATAATAATAATAATAATAATAATAATAATAATGACTAAACCTGCTAAAGTAAGATAGGGGTGTTGGAGTAGGTGTCCTCCACAATAATGCGTTTACATAATAAATCTCATAAAAGGAATATTAGCGATATAATATTTATTTTATACTCGTCAATTGATCAAAGTATATCGGTAACACTCAGCTGACTAGAGTTAGACATTACTGTCGTTTGACGGCGCTGTTCAACTGATTCCATTCGGTCACACCTATAAGATGATGCCCAAATCGAAAAACTAATTATTTGTATGGGATACAATTTAATTAGTCCCTTGTATAAAATTGACTTTTATTTAGTTAAGTGAATTATTATTTGATGACGAGCTACGAACTCGGGCCAAGGAATTTATTATTCAATTACATGATAATTGTAACACCCGCGAATTTCCTATGTTGACATTTTAAGATTTATTAAACTGTTTGATCACTTTACTTTATCTTTTCGAATTATTCAATTTAATTAATTTTATTTCAAATATGATTTTTATTAAAGTAATGTATAAAAGCTCATTTATATAAAAATACGTATTTTAGTCGGACAGTAATAATAGTGACAGTGATAATATTAGTTTCCGTCTTAAGTTAATATAGACTCGAGACATTATTCCGACTAGCTTAGACCGTCACATTTCCTTCTAGCAAAGATTGTTGCATTTCTCTTATAAAGCTATTTCAATTCAGACCAACCCGATTCCGACAACACACTCTCTTACACTCTACTTTTTAATAATTCTATTATTATTATTATTATTATTATTATTATTATTATTATTATTATTATTATTATTATTATTATTATTATTATTATTATTATTATTATTATTATTATTATTATTATTATTATTATTATTATTATTATTATTATTATTATTATTATTATTATTATTATTTTATTATAAGATGCGCGCAGCTTTCATTAAAATAAAAATAAAAGGTTTACATGAAATTGGTGGGGAGCCGAGAGACAATCTGGGCTCCCACACCCTTAGCAATAGCAAAGCTAAGTCTAGTAAAAATGTAAGCGGCTACCCGAGCCCCAAATCCTGAGATACCGAGAATTTCTGACCCGCTTGAGCAAGGCAACAAGATCAAACCCGCTCCCCAAGTGAAGAGAAAGAGAAAGGTAGGAAACCATAACCCGCTACCGCGCACAAATCGCCATACTTAGCACACTTACGCTGAGCAAGATCGGCGACAAACCCGACCCGACAAAATCGCCAACCCGTCCGAGTCAAAGGTGAAGAACCTGTCAGGTCGACGCACACATCACGCCCCCTGCCCCAAGAATAAAGCAATAAATCCGCAGGACGAAGAGAGCCACCATGCCCATCAACCAAACCGATATCAACCTCCTTCCCAGCAAAGAATACCGGATCTATAGCGGATGTCGTAAAGAGTGTCCCGACAAGGTTATGCCGATGTTTAACGCCCACGCATGCCCGATCTGAGACAGCGTGGTCCCCAAAGACATCCCCAACAAAAACCCGAGAGCAAGCAGGACAGGGCCTAGATACCGTGATTAACGGAACACCCAGACGATACCCCAACACACTACGGTAAGTCCTCCCATTCATAGTCTGCCCCAACCCTGAGATAGGAACCGCACGTAACCAATCAGAGGAGTGAGAACCCTGCTGAGACTGCCATAAAGCAATCTGGCGTGGTGTCAAAGAAAAGACAGACTCTGAGGCAGCAGCAACCGTCGTGAAATAAATATCTGCCAATTTCTTCATAAGTTTGGGGGCAGCAATTTCTTCATATTATTATTATTATTATTATTATTATTATTATTATTATTATTATTATTATTATTATTATTATTATTATTATTATTATTATTATTATTATTATTATTATTATTATTATTATTATTATTATTATTATTATTATTATTATTATTATTATTATTATTATTATTATTATTATTATTATTATTATTATTATTATTATTATTATTATTATTATTATTATTATTATTATTATTATTATTATTATTATTATTATTATTATTATTATTATTATTATTATTATTATTATTATTATTATTATTATTATTATTATTATTATTATTATTATTATTATTATTATTATTATTATTATTATTATTATTATTATTATTATTATTATTATTATTATTATTATTATTATTATTATTATTATTATTATTATTATTATTATTATTATTATTATTATTATTATTATTATTATTATTATTATTATTATTATTATTATTATTATTATTATTATTATTATTATTATTATTATTATTATTATTATTATTATTATTATTATTATTATTATTATTATTATTATTATTATTATTATTATTATTATTATTATTATTATTATTATTATTATTATTATTATTATTATTATTATTATTATTATTATTATTATTCACCGTCCCCACAACCCCATTCACTTTCCCTTCCTCTTTTCGAAATCAGCTGAAACCACAACATCATACAACAACACCTTCAAATCGCCATTTTATCCTGAGCTTCAAACCGCGATTTCTCCCCGATTTCTCAACCAAATTCGATAAATTTTACACCATTCTCTTCCTCTTTCCACCCGCCATCTTTCTAGGTAAGAAAGGTCTCGGATTTCCCCAATTTTCGTGACTGTCGTCCCTCCTTAGGGTACGGGTTTTCACTAAGCTTTCTTATTTCGCGTGTGTAGATGCAAGATTGGACAACCCAGAACAGTTTGCGACGGAATCGTGTTCATTCAAGAGCAAAAAGGTAACGGTGATAGGTTACTCGACAAAATGTCGAAATTCCATCTTATATGTCGATTTATATCCTCTTGTTGATAAAGTTTGATCCTTTATGTTTTTCTCATTTGTCTGATAATTTCCGTCTCAAAATAATGTTTGAACTAGGTTGTTTTTATACGCTCTTCATTTAGACTAGTTTGGAACGATGTTTATGTTTTTCGGGTGCTGAAATTGAGTAGTCTTAGGACGGTATTGTGCAGTAAATTGGGACTATTTTTGAGTCCGCTTTGCTGGTACTTTGGGATATTTTTTTGGGACTGTTAAAATGTGTTGAGCAGGCTGTTTTAGGTCTGTTTTAGTTGGGACAGTTTGCTGTGTATTTCAGGGCTGTTTTTAGTTGGAAAGTGGACTATTTTTGGGTCACTTTGTGCGGGTCGTTCATGGTTGTTCATGGGCGGTGTTGAGGCTGTTTTGGGATGCTTTACTCGGAGTTTTGGGATTGTTTTGACGCGACCGAGCAGACTATTTTTATAATTTACAAATTGGAAAACTTAGGTGGAATATATCATAGTTGTCTGAACCTTGTTCTTCAACGGCTTGATTCGCTCCTTTTGTTTAAGTCTTCTTTAATACACTGTAAAAGCGGAGGGTCAGTGAAAATATCCGCTTATGGGTACAAATTGATATAGGCTTGTCTTTAACATCATACTGTAAATGCTAAACTATGGGGCATTAGGGGCATATTATTCTTCCTATATGACTCAAATGGATTAGAGGATTGGGCAGTATACTATCCTTGATAATATTTGAACGATCTCACAAGCCTATCGATATGCTAGACCATTATGTATACTACTATGGATGGTGAGGCATGATATATATATATATATATATATATATATAGGGTCGGGGTCAGGTGCGAACTAAAGTACGGTGCGAACCGTACGAACTAACATAAAATAGTCAGATTAATTAAATAAGCAAAGTCAAAGTTACACCTTAACCTATACTGACTTATACCTCATCAATCTCAATCACATATCTCCCTCTATCTCCATGTCAACCACACCGAATACTCTCGACGGAGACCAGGCCACCGAGTCTCCGCCACATCATCACCACCATCTCCTTATCACGGGCGGCGACGCGGATTTGGTCAAACCCTATTTGAAATCTCTCTATCCCATCCACCAACATTAGTTGCTGACCGCCGTTCCGGAGCTCCGTTGGTCACTTCAATTCCGCGGCGAGCTGCTCTGACAAAATTTAGTCATCCTATTCACCGTCAATGATCTTAGCCCCATCGTTGGTGTATTAATGTAGATTTATTTGGCAATTAGATCTCGAAGGTCTGGTCCGTAAATGATGGAGTTCATAACAAATGGTGAGACGATCTGGTCCATAAATGATCTTATGAGGACGAAGTCAAAAACGAGGTATTAAACTTGGAATTCGTCATCATGTAACTATAGAGTTGCCTGAACTTGGTCTTCGTCAAGATGCATCTACAAAGTTTGTTGCGTTTACGGAGAGTCACATATTGCTCGACAAAAACACTGGTGTTTATTCTGATGAAGAACTACAAAGGTACACCTAAGAAATGTATCTACAAAGTTGGTAACACTTGAAAGCATGTAGGGTATTATGTGTATCTAACAAGTTCAAGACGTGTATCTATACAGTATTAAAATGTATTCGGAGATAAAAAAATATATCTAATTATTTAAATGAGTGTATCTAGTAAGTTAAATGTGTGTATCTAGTAACTTAAAGAAGTGTATTTAACAAGGGAAAAGTGTGTATCTAGAGAAAACTTAAAAAAATGTATCTAGCTAGTTAAAGGTATGGATCTAGTAATGTAAAAAAAGTGTATCTAGCTAAGAAATGTATCTAGTAATTTAACGGAGTGTATCTATCAACTTAAAGGTATGTATCTAATAATATAAAGAAGTGTATCTAGCTAGGTAAAAATGTATGTATCTATTACTTTAAAGGAGTGTATCTAGTAACTTAAAGGTATGTATCTATCAATTTAAAAGAATGTATCTAGATAGTTAAAAGTATGTATCTAGTAATTTAAATATGTGTATCTAGTAACTTAAAAGAATGTATCTTCTAAATTAAAGGAGTGTATCTAGCTGCTAGTAACTTAATATCGGAACCATTTCCGAGAGGGAATGAGTTCAAACGAGGGGGATGACTGATGAGTATCCTTAAGTTTAAATAAAAGAAAAAAATTTGAAGAAAATGGTTTGACCATAACTTTTAAGACACTTAACAGTTTTAATTATAGTGGAATGGATCAGTCATTCTCTGCACAAATTTATGGTAGTGAACATAGGTTGAGATACTGCATTTTGTCTATTCTGTGCAAGTTTTGAAGGTTATGATAACCCGTCTGTGAAAACCAATTTTAGGATCATGACTAAAACCGATATTTGTGTCCCGTGATTTGGCAGAAGTGTGCAGCCAATAGTTGATTTACTTTATCTAGCATAAGATTTTTAAGTCATATTCTGCATAAATTTGGCAGTTTCATTCCTGATCAGTTATGTGAACTTCTCTTGTAGATCGTTTGGTACCCGCTAATTGGACAACTCTATTTTGTAGCAAACCATTCCAGGATTGATCGCTCAAATCCACAAGCAGCAATTAAATCAATGAAAGAGGTATGCACGCACAAAAGTTCGACAAAAATGACAGTCTCATCTCATCTTTCAAATTTCAACCACGTAGCAGCATTAACCCGTCTTTTTTTCGTGTTTAAGGTGTCTCGTGCAGTTCACAAGAATAACTTGTCGTTAATCATTTTTCCTGAGGGTACAAGGTCCAAAAATGGTAGGCTTCTTCCATTTAAGAAGGTAAGTCATTTCCCTCTAAGCATTTATCATTTAAGATCGAAGCTTGTTGAGATCAATGCTGATGTCTGTAATTCAGATTTTTCTGATCGAATTTCCTAAGCCTTTCTTGGAACTTTTTTTTTCTGTACAGGGTTTCGTGCATTTAGCCTTACAGACGCGGCTTCCTTTAGTCCCAATTGTATTGAAGATCACTCCCAGTCAAGCTCTCAGTTTGTTTGTTTGTGACTGCTCAAGTCTCTACTCAAAAACTGGGTGTTTGCCGATAGGGAATTGTTAGTTAAATCAGCTAGATAGGGTTCTGTTGTCTTTCTCGATTTTGCCCCTAGATGATCAGACATTGACTAAGCGATGACAACCAGGAGGTGGGCTTGGAAGCAGCCATCCTAAGCACTCGCATCCTATGAAACTTCTCTTTCAGCGCTTCTTTCCCATGCCGATGAAACTTCTCTTTCTGCTATAATAAAATTGTTCACAACACTCAGATGTACATCAGGGCCATGACGCAGCCGAACCTATGAACTACCCATTCGACTCAAAACATAACTGCACAACCACGCTCACAGGACCCCAAAACAGAGGTCTGTTACCCCCAAAAAGACTCTTATAAACTCCTTAACGACTCACCATGAAGCTATCCCAAAATGACACCAAGACGACTCAAAACGAGGCCAAAACAATGGCGTAAACACCCTGACATTAAACTCATATTTTGACAAACGAAAACAACCATTAAAAGCCTTGTGATAATGTTAATGACTCCCCAAACTTTCAGTATGACTGAATTTATATTAAGAGCACACTACACCGTTGGACTACTAACGACACCACACCACCACTAAAACCGACATCCCAGGCCGGCGAAATCACCAGCCACTCAAACTCTCTGACGGTGCCGCACCTTGATCACTACCACCACCACTGTCTTAACACCTACTAACACCAACATTTCCCACTAATAGCAATCCATCACCTTCCCAGTCATTCAACCCCAAACTCGCCAACACCTCACCCAGATCCACCACCAGTGTACTCGTGTAAGTCGCATCTTTGATTAATCAGCTGAAGCTTCAGTGTCCCTTTGCCAGTCTTGTTGTACTCAGGACTCGAGTAATTTTCATATTGAAACTACAAGGTTACATACGAAACATTATCAATTAGAGTTCAGAATTTCAGATATTTGTTTCAGCTTTCATGATTACAGTTAGTTTAGATTATACAGTAAAGAAGCTTACACGTGTTTGCTCAGTCACTAACCTTAATCGGAGCAGTACAGAGCAGAGGTGGGAATGCTCTTGCACTTTCAGGTGCACAGGTTGCAGCACTGCAAACCATAACTCATACAGTAGCAGCGATTTCTTAGTCCATCACAAACTTACCACGAGTTTCTGAACATTACCTGAAATTAGCAAGCGAAAATACTCCAATCCAATCACCAATAGTTGGTTGACTATGCTCAAAATCTAAGGTCACCCATTCCGAGTTTGCACCCTTCACCTCAGTAAGAGTAAACAACATCAGAAAACTAAAAAATGACAGCATTGCCTAATAATAGCGGTATCATTACTAAAAGAATAGAGCTCGCCGACGTGTGTGACTCGTTACTCTTATCATTTTCCTCGCTCTACCCTTAATCAACCACTAGTACCATAGCAATCAGAGCCTTAAGAACCTTCGATCTACTCCTTTTTATAAAAAATTCTCTCTTCAATAGATCTACGAAAAAAGGAGTAGATTTTCTAAAAAAATAACCGCATTAATGACAATGTCGGAATCTTTCAAGTAAAATTGAGTTGATTATCGACGAAAACTAACCGACTGGCAGTGAGGTAGGACGAAATGAAGAGGAGAAAAAAAGAGTAAAAAGCAGTGAGAGTACGACCGTCTACGGTGGTCGGGTGGTACGCCGACGAGGTTGATGCCGGAGCTCCGGCGGTGATATTGTGGTGGTGGTGGTCTGGTTGATAAGGATGAAGTGGAAGTAAAGTAAGATTGGGGTTTTGAGTTTGGAGGGATAACAGGTCACATGTGAGCAGTTTATTGATTTAATCCCAGCCGTTAATCAATCTTATCTAAGGGGTGAGAATGAGTTCGTAAGTTCGCACCGAACTATTGGTTCGTACAGGATCCTATTTCTATATATATATATATATATATATATATATATATATATATATATATATATATATATATAGAAATATATATATATTTTGTTAACACACCTTAATGTAGGCCCAAACGCAACTTTGACTCATACTTATGGATAATCATTTGTCCTTGTATTATCCAACGACCTGGGTCCAATTGGTCTAGGTTTTTATATAATAAAAAGGATGGCAATTCAGTGATGGTACACGGGTGACTTTTTGTGTAAATTTTACAGTAGGGACTATCACTTTTTAACTAGCTTTACAAATGGTTATCCAAGTATATAAAAGAAACAATTTAGAATGAATCTTAACTCGGTTATCATATAAGACAAAAGCTTCAAACGCTGTTTTATGGGCTGATGAGGGACTATTTTTATGGGTTATTGTTGTTGGATTGTTGGCCTAGCAGCGGCCTGGCCGTGGCCTGGCCGTGGCCTGCTGTAGCCTGGCCATGGCCTGCTGTAGCCTGGCCATGGCCTGCTGTAGCCTGGCAGTGGCCTGGCCGTGGCCTAGGCAGTGGCCTAGCTATGTCGCGAGTTTGAGGCCATGTGTAGTTGGTTGTTAGGCCGAGTTTGAGGTTGCCATAATAACTTTTGTGCCGTGTCTATAAATCGTTGGGCGCTAGTTTGGTTTATTTAAAATATGATTAAATACCGTCTCGTATTTAATATAACGTAATTTGTTAAATATCGTTCATTTATATATTTTCTCACATTAATCATAAATATGGAATTTATTATTTGTTCAAGTCAAAATTTGATGAAATGTCTCATTTACCTATAATATGAATTCTTAATCCGTTCATTCTCATTTATTTATTGTTTCTCAAATATGAGTAAATTATTCTACTTGTTTAATTAAATTGAGTCATTTATAGTTGAATGTTTGTTTTGCTTATTATACATGGTTCATTTCCATTTGTTTTCATTTTTATTCAAATGACAAATATTGAAGAAATGGGTTACTTATTCATGTTCATGAATATAATTTGGCATGAAATGTCTTACTTGGATTATCATCGGTTCATTTCACGTAGTAGTCTCTTTCCAAGTTGATTCGTATCGCTTGGTTGAGTCGTATTCTTGATAATGCCTTTATGCTATACCGTATTGCTTGACTTATCTTTACGCCTCTTTCGGACTGTCCTGCCAATTGTGGGTTTAGCTCATATCTTCCGCCTCATTCGGACTGTCCTGCCGATTGTGGGTTCTCGATTTCCGATCTGTCTTCGAGTCTTGGATGCGGACTGTTATGCCGCATGTCGAATCGGGGACCGTTCTGCCCCGAGAGTCTGGCCAGATTTAGACTAGGATTGAGCCTTGGGAGTACCATTGTCGTCCTACCTGGAGAATTATATATTTATATATGAGTAGTAAAGGTCTTGCTTGGTTATAGATATTGGTATTTGTCTTTCAAGGTAAGAGTTATGCCTTGTGTTGTTTGTCTTGGTCCTATTGGATACTAGGGGTGAGCTGTAAGCCCTCTAGTTGCGATATGATTGTCGGGATTGATGTTGCCATCCGTTCTTATGGTGAGATGCAAGCCATAAGTATGAATGTGACATTTGTAGCCACGTCCCGTGCAATGCTTGCTAAGTGGTTTTCCAAATAATGGCTATGGTTTCTATCCTTGTAATTTGCATTGGTTGATCCCTTACTTAACTGTTTCACATGATTTGGATCCTAGTCTCATATCTATGATCGTAATTCCTCGAAATGCGTGCCTTTGCATAAATGACCGTATTCTTATCTTTCATATTTATTAATTATTTCACATGAATAATGAGTCTCCATTATGCTAATATTGATCTATCATATTCCAACTCATTTAATTGACATGTTTAAATATATAAACTTGATGTTCATATCTTTTGTAAGTATATTACATGATTTATTATTACATGATTTATCTAATTGAGTTCTTTGTTGTGTTCATTTTGACATTTTGTGGCTGGGAGAACCTTGAGTTACTCCCCACTGACTGTGGCGTTCATGTTTACATGAATGACAGGTATTAGTGGTGCATTCATGGGGTGAAGATATGTGTGAGCTAGCGAGCACTTCGGCTAGTTGGTTTATTAGGATTGTTTAGACTCACCTTTTTTTTGTATTGTCATTCTAGGGATATATTTTACCTCACCTTGACTATCACGTTTGTATAATTTAAACTTTATTTCCGCATTCTTTATTTATGTTTTGGATTTTAATGTACCCGCGCTTTAATTTTTAAAAGTTTCAAAAATTTCCTTACTTACGCTTGAATTTATAAGTTATATTTTCCGCTTTATCGCGGGGTGTCACAGTTGGTATCAGAGCCTATGTTGCTCCCGACGCACACACGTGTACCCCAAACTTAAATGTGAACTTGACCTTAAATAATGAATGAGAGATGGGTAGACTTAAGGACCTAAGGTGGTAGTCTGTAGTGTGTTTGCTCTTTGTTAGGTCCTAACATGTTTGTTGATTGTCATTTAATAATTATTATGCCCGTGGATCAATGACCGTGAACTTACCTACATGAGGATCAAGATTTGGTGCCTATTGCCGGGGATTGAAGAATTGTTCAACCTTTGAAGAATGCTTCTACTTCCTCAGAGATATTTCTCTTTCTTTGTATACCTTGCCTTACTCTTTATCTCTTGGTGTTTATCCTTCTTCTAAACTCTCTTCTGTTTTACTTTGAAAACAACTCTTGTATCTCTCAACTTGTCCTTTGTCCCTTGCTATCCTCCCTTAACGTCTTTTGGATGGTTCTCTTTCTTTTGTGAGATATTAATTTTGGGTAAATAATTTGGCTTTGTGGAGTTTGTTTGTGGTTGACCCATAACTCTTGGTTTTGAGAAGTTGTGATGTTGGAAGGACTTAGGTAGTGTGGTGAGACATACTTAGTGATTCTTATACCTAGTTCTTTGGTAAAGTGAGTATAATTGATCGGTGGAATTATGTGTGTTAAGTGTGAGTTGACTATGATACTAAGATTATGGAACTTGGCCTTGTTGTTTATACTTGGAAGTTTGAGTGGAGCTCGAGGTTAGCATAGTCGGTATACTTTTGGGAGTGTTACGATGATTACATAAGAACCATGTTAGGTGAGAGTTGTTAGTAGTTTTGGAATCTCATTTGGGTATTCACCTTGCGGTAATGAGGATTAGTAGCCAGAGTTCTTGAGATGTAATTATAAGTTAGGAACGACAGATGTTGAGCTGAGATGAGTTTGATGTTTTGGGTGGTTGTCTCGTACTTTGGAGAATGTCACCATCTATGCTTTTGGTTTTAAGAGTATAACAAGATCTCCTTGGGATGATAGAATGTGCAAAAGAACGTTGGAATTTGGATATTTGATTGATGGTTTACCATTTTGAGAAACCCATAGTTTACCCTGGTTGGATATGAGTATAGCTTTGTTAGAGGCTTTGACCTTGTTCTCGTGGAGGTTGTTTGTAGATGTTTGAGGATTTGGAGTGGTGAAATCACACATATAGTGAAGTACCTTGTTTCATGGAATTGCTTAGGATGAAGTAGCATGAGTTTTGAGGAAATCCTTGGAAGTGTTGTGATTATGAGTTTTGTTGTTAGGAAGTTTTCGCAACCGTTTAGGATGATGTTGTTGTTCGAGGTTTGAGTACCTGACATTTCCTTGTTGTCTAATTCCCTTTCTTCTTTGACCATAAGCGTTACCGTTCATACCTCTATTTCTCGCTTCATCATACTCCTCCTTTAAGTTTGATACTCGTAACCTGCGAAACTCTATCTTTGACATCCTTGTTGACCTGACTTCGATTCTTATCCCTGGGAAGTTCATCATAGCTCTTTTGTTGGTTAATTCTGGATTCTCTTAACGTACTTTGTATTTATGATGCCGAAGTTACTTTTCTTTTAGTACAATTTCTAAACGTTTCTAGCTACCATTTTTGGTTCGTTGTTAAAAATTTAGATTACTCTTACAAAACGTTACCTATTTTAAGAGGTTTGAAACTGAAAATTTGATTTAGTTCGCTATTTGTTCTTTGAGTATCAACTCATTTATTATAATTTTAATTGCTAAACCCGATATTTCTTTAAATTTTATCCAATTTCTATTAACTTTGATCTATTTATAATTTCGTTGCCAAAGTTTAATATTATATTTTCAGGATTTGACTCCTTTTTTAAGTTCAACACTGAATCTTTCAATTTCCATTTGGCTTTTGCAAAAGAAAATTTGAGTGAATTACCTTTTTCTTTTGATTTTAACGTTGATCGGATGTTAGAACTCGTTATTGGAGACGTTCGATAACTTGTTCTACGCTTGTCGGCGAGTGATTTTTGTCTTAAATCTGTTTTTGACTTGGAAAGTTAGCGTTCTTTTGTGCACGACAAGAGCAATTTCGTTCCTCGAATAAGACTTATACTTTTGAAAACTCTTCATAAATATTTTTGAAAGCATTTTGATTTTTGATTTATACAAATGATTTGCCTTTTGACCTTATCTTTGATTTGGAATGTGATGTTCTTGAATACGTAACGAGAACACTTCCGTTCCTTTGATGAGAATCTGGTTCTGTCGGAAAATTCTACTTGAAAATTTTGAAAGAATTTTAATTCTCACGAAGAGTAACCTTTTAATGTTTTGGTTGCCGGTTTCAAAAAAAAAAAAAGTCCACTTTTACTTTTTATAACCTTTCATTTTTACTTTCAAGTTTCGAGGACGAAACTTTTTAAAAGGTGGGGTGATTTTAACACCCGCGAATTTCCTATGTTGACATTTTAAGATTTATTAAACTGTTTGATCACTTTACTTTATCTTTTCGAATTATTCAATTTAATTAATTTTATTTCAAATACGATTTTTATTAAAGTAATATATAAAAGCTCATTTATATAAAAATACGTATTTTAGTCGGACAGTAATAATAGTGACAATGATAATATTAGTTTCCGTCTTAAGTTAATATAGACTCGAGACATTATTCCGACTAGCTTAGACCGTCACATTTCCTTCTAGCAAAGATCGTCGCATTTCTCTTATAAAGCTATTTCAATTCGGACCAACCCGATTCCATCAACACACTCTCTTACACTCTACTTTTTAATAATTCTATTATTATTATTATTATTATTATTATTTTATAAAAGGGATGCGCGCAGCTTTCATTAAAATAAAAATAAAAGTTTACATGAAATTGGTGGGGAGCCGAGAAACAATCTGGGCCCCCACACCCTTAGCAATAGCAAAGTTAAGTCTAGTAAATATGTAAGCGGCCACCCGAGTCCCCGCATCCTGAGATACCGAGAATTTCTGGATCCGCTTGAGCAAGGCAACAACATCCGAACCCAGCTCTCCAAGTGAAGAGAAAGAGAAAGGTAGGAAACCATAACCCGCTACCGCGCACAAATCCCCATACTTAGCATTATTATTATTATTATTATTATTATTATTATTATTATTATTATTATTATTATTATTATTATTATTATTATTATTATTATTATTATTATTATTATTATTATTATTATTATTATTATTATTATTATTATTATTATTATTATTATTATTATTATTATTATTATTATTATTATTATTATTATTATTATTATTATTATTATTCACCGTCCCCAGACCCCCATTCACTTTCCCTTCCTCTTTTCGAAATCAGCTGCAACCACAACATCATACAACAACACCTTCAAATCGCCATTTTATCCTGAGCTTCAAACCTCGATTTCTCCCCGATTTCTCAACCAAATTCGATAAATTTTACACCGCTCTCTTCCTCTTTCCGCCCTCCATCTTTCTAGGTAAGAAAGGTCTCGGCTTTCCCCAATTTTTGTGACTGTCGTCCCTCCTTAGGGCATGGGTTTTCACTAAGCTTTCTTATTTCGCGTGTGTAGATGCAAGATTGGACAACCCATAACAGTTTGCGACAGAATCGTGTTCATTCAAGGGCAAAAAGGTAACTGTGATAGGTTACTCGACAAAATGTCGAAATCCCATCTTATTTGTCAATTTATGTACTCTTGTTGATAAAGTTTGATCCTTTATGTTTTTCTCATTTGTCTGATAATTTCCGTCTCAAAATAATGTTGGAACTAGGTTGTTTTTATGCGCTCTTCATTTAGAGTAGTTTGGAACGATGTTTATGTTTTTCTGGTGCTGAAACTGAGTAGTCTTAGGACGGTATTGTGCAGTAAATTGGGACTGTTTTTGAGTCCGCTTTGCAGGTACTTCGGGATATTTTTTTGGGACTGTTAAAATGTGTTGAGCAGGCTGTTTTAGGACTGTTTTAGTTGGGACAGTTTGCTGTGTATTTCGAGGCTGTTTTTAGTTGGAAAGTGGACTATTTTTGGGTCACTTTGTGCGGGTCGTTCATGGTTGTTCATGGGCGTGAGTTGAGGCTGTTTTGGGATGCTTTACTCGGAGTTTTGGGATTGTTTTGACGCGACCGAGCAGGCTGTTTTTATAATTTACAAATTGGAAAACTTAGGTGGAATATATCATAGTTGTCTGAACCTTGTTCTTCAACGGCTTGATTCGCCCCTTTTGTTTAAGTCTTCTTTAATACACTGTAAAAGCGGAGGGTCAGTGAAAATATCCGCTTATGTGTATAAATTGATATAGGCTTGTCTTTAACATCATACTGTAAATGCTAAACTATAGGGGCATTAGGGGCGTATTATTCTGCCTATATGACTCAAATGGATTAGAGGATTGGGCAGTATACTATCCTTGATAATATTTGAACGATCTCACAAGCCTATCGATATGCTAAACCATTATGTATACTATTATGGATGGTGAGGCATGATATATATATATATATATATATATATATATATATATATATATATATATATATATATATATATATATATATATTTTGTTAACACACCTTAATGTAGGCCCAAACGCAACTTTGACTCATACTTATGGATAATCATTTGTCCTTGTATTATCCAACATCCTGGGTCCAATTGGTCTAGGTTTTTAAATATTAAAAAGGATGACAATTCAGTGATGGTACACGGGTGACTTTTTGTGTAAATTTTACAGTAGGGAGTATCACTTTTTAACTAGCTTTACAAATGGTTATCCAAGTATATAAAAGAAACAATTTAGAATGAATCTTACCTCGGTTATCATACAAGACAAAAGCTTCAAAAGCTGTTTTATGGGCCGATGAGGGACTGTTTTTATGGGTTATTGTTGTTGGATTGTTGGCCTAGCAGCGGCCTGGCCGTGGCCTGATGTTTGCCTGGCCGTGGCCTGCTGTAGCGTGGCAGCAGCCTAGCAGTAGCTTGCAGTGGCCTGGCTGTGACCTGGCAGTGGCCTAGCTAAGTCGCGAGTTTGAGGCCATGTGTAGTTGGTTGTTAGGCCGAGTTTGAGGTTGCCATAATAACTTTTGAGCCGTGTCTATAAATCGTTGGGCGCTAGTTTGGTTTATTTAAAATATGATTAAATAACCGTCTCGTATTTTATATAACTTAATTTGTTAAATATCGTTCATTTATATATTTTCTCACATTAATCATAAATGTGGAATTTATTATTTGTTCAAGTCAAAATTTGACGAAATGTCTCATTTACCTATAATATGAATTCTTAATCCGTTTATTCTCATTTATTTATTGTATCTCAAATATGAGTGAATTATTCTACTTGTTTAATTAAATTGAGTCATTTATAATTGAATGCTTGTTTTGCTTATTATACATGGTTCATTTCCATTTGTTTTCATTTTTATTCAAATGACAAATATTGAAGAAATAGGTTACTTATTCATGTTCATGAATATAATTTGGCATGAAATGTCTCACTCGGATTATCATCGGTTCATTTCACGTAGTAGTCTCTTTCCAAGTTGATTCGTATCGCTTGGTTGAGTCGTATTCTTGATAATGCCTTTATGCTATACCGTATTGCTTGACTTATCTTTACGCCTCTTTCGGACTGTCCTGCCGATTGTGGGTTTAGCTCATATCTTCCGCCTCTTTTCTGATCGTCCCGCCGATTGTGGGTTCTCGATTTCCGATCTGTCTTCGAGTCTTGGATGCGGACTGTTCTGCCGCATGTCGAATCGGGGACCATTCGGCTCCGAGAGTCTGGCCAGATTTAGACTAGGACTGAGTCTTGGGAGTACCATTGTCGTCCTACCAGGGGAATTATAAATTTATATATGAGTAGTAAAGGTCTTGCTTGGTTATAGATATTGGTATTTGTCTTTCAAGGTAAGAGTTATGCCTTGTGTTGTTTGTCTTGGTCCTATCGGATACTAGGAGTGAGCTGTAAGCCCTCTAGTTGCGATATGATCGTCGGGATTGATGTTCCCATCCGTTCTTATGGTGAGATGCAAGCCATAAGTATGAATGTGACATTAGTAGCCACGTTCCTTACAATGCTTGCTAAGTGGTTTTCCAAATAATGGCTACGGTTTCTATCCTTGTAATTTGCATTGGTTGATCCCTTACTTAACTGTTTCACATGATTTGGATACTAGTCTCATATCTATGATCGTAATTCCTCGAAATGCGTGTTTTTGCATAAATGACCGTATTCTTAACTTTCATATTTATTAATTATTTCACATTAATAATGAGTCTCCATTATGCTAATATTGATCTATCATATTCCAACTTATTTAATTGACATGTGTAAATATATAAACTTGATATTCATATCTTTTGTAAGTATATTACATAATTTATCTAATTGAGTTCTTTGTTGTGTTCATTTTGACATTTTGTGGCTGGGAGAACCTTGAGTTACTCCCCACTGACTGTGGCGTATATGTTTACATGAATGACAGGTATTAGTGGTGCATTCGTGGGGGTGAAGACATGTGTGAGCTAGCGAGCACTTCGGCCTAGTAGTTGGTTTATTAGGATTGTTTAGACTCACCTTTTTTTTGTATTGTCATTCGAGGGATATATTTTCCCTCACCTTGACTATCACGTTTGTATAATTTAAACTTTATTTCCGCATTCTTTATTTATGTTTTGGATTTTAATAAACCCGCACTTTAATTTTTAAAAGTTTCAAAAATTTCCTAATTTATGCTTGAATTTATAAGTTATATTTTCCGCTTTATCGCGGGGTGTCGCAATAATTGATTGATAAATGTGATACGAGATTTAGTAGTTAATAGTTAATTTACTAAATTATTACGGTATGTGTGTATATTATGAGGCAGAGATAATTAGCTAATTAAGTTTACAAGGAGTTGTAAAATTAGGTAAGAGGGTTTTATAAACACATTTTATATTGATAAAACGGTAAAATGTTACTAGGTGAGTGTACATTAATCACATGTTTGTATCGTTTAAGTGTTAAATCATCAAATTAATATTTAATTATATAGTATAATTAAATATAGGTCTTTTAAGCATTTGTGGGACAAATGTCCAAAGTGGAAATAAGACCCGAATAAGACCCAAATGGATCGACATACATATGTAACAAACACATAATTTTTTGCCAAATTTGCCTAACTTGTGATGATGTAATATGCTTACGTCATCCAACTAAATTGTCTATAAATACTATACTATTCACACTCTTAAGATGATGAATTTTTTTAAAGACAAAAATCACTCTAAAACTCCTTGTTTTTCCATCATCTTTTCTTCCAAATTTGATCAATTGTTGGTCAAGGTTACATCAAACAAAATTCACATATAATTATTGTAAATAAGTATTATTATTTTTTTGAAGGGAAGACCCAGAGGTCTACTGCATTAAAAGAGAATAAAAAATAATAGCATTGTTTGCACTCGGTGGTAGCTCCTCCGACCACACCGATCTACCAACTAATCTAGGAAATAAATGAGCTAAAGCATGTGCAACGCTATTGTTATCGCGACTAGTAAACGACCAAACAACAGAAGTAAAAGAGTTACATAAATTTAAAATATCCGACAAAACCAAAGCTAGCATATTTTTTCCAATGGACTTCTTCCTGAGCGCTTCCACGACCAACAAGCAGTCACTCTCCATGACCATCTCTTCGTGCCCCCTTCTTACAGCTTCCTTAACCCCTTCCAACACAAACTACCGCTTCAAAGAATCGAGGCTCCCAAGATCGGTCCCGAACTGCGCAAAACCCCACAACACTCTCCCTGTACTTCCTCGACACACCGCTCCCCAGCTCACTCCTTCCCCTTCCTTAGCCCCCGCGTCCACGTTAATCTTGACAACCCCGGCCTTGGGTGGCTCCCATCCTCTCGTCTCCACATCCCTCACAGCCCTCCTACTCGTCTTTTCCCTATTAGCCACCACAAAACCCCTTCCTTCCGTTTCCTCCATAACATCCAAGGCACGTCTAAGCACCCGCCAATGATCCACCTCCCACCCATCAAAAATCACCTTATATCGGTGTTCCCACAAGGCCTAGCAACACACCATAAACAAAGCTTGTTCCCTACCCCCAAAGCTCCTCCATCTAGTTTCCACCCATTCCCTCACGCAAGCTCCCTCATTCTCCTCCTCACCGAGACCCACTTCTTCCCAGACCCGCTTAACAATGGCACAATCACGAAATAAATGTAAACTAGACTCAACGAAAGATTTACATAAAGAACAAAAAGCAGGCTCACCTCGAACTAGAGTAGCAATATTCGCTCTTGTTGCCAATGCCTCGCTGCACAGTTGCCAGAAGAAAAGCTTCACTCGGGGCCACACCGGGATTTTCCAGAGCCTATTCCACAGCCATTTTTCCTTCCCCCAATCCGACACACCCCCAAGCTCCAACGCCTCCCTATCCCCAGCCAATCTTCGATTTGCGGACTTAACTGTGAACACACCATCTTTCTCCCCAACCCAAAACCAATCATCAGGCGGTCTTGAGCTGCTAACCCGTATCCTCTTAATCCTCTCGCACTCAAAAGGCAAAAACAGCTCGGCTAGCAGAGACTCATTCCACCCCCCACCATTATCAAGCGGCTTGGCTACGGTCATGAGTTCCTTCCCCGGAACCAATGGGCTCAATACCCGCCCTGTTTGAGTCTCGGGCAGCCAAGCATCCCTCCACACCCGAATACCCAGACCGTCCCCAACTCTCCTCCTCCAACCACTATCCAAAACTCTCCTAGCTTCCACAATTCCTCTCCAAGTATAGCTTGGAGCACTACCGAGCTCCGCCGTCATAATATCACCCTCCGGGTAATATCTAGCTCTCATCACCCGCGCCCATAGCCCATCCGGTTCAGTCAACAGCCTCCACACTTGCTTGCCAAGGAGAGCCATATTAAAGAGGTAGAAATCACGAAACCCCATACCCCCACGGCTTTTCGATTGACATAGCCGACTCCACGCCACCCAGCTAATGCCTTTTTTCCCCTCCTCAAAACCCCACCAAAACCGCGATATTAAAGATTTAAGCTCATCACAAAAGTTTACGGGAATTTTGAAAATACTCATAACATAGGTAGGGAGTGAATTGGTCACAGCCTTTATAAGCACCTCCTTACCAGCCCTAGACAAGATTTTCCCGCGCCACCCACTCAGTCTCTTGCTCAGCTTATCTCTTAAAATATCCGTTAGGACTTTCTTTAACTTACCCACCACCGTCGGCAGACCCAAGTATCTTTCCTGCTCCTGCACCTCAACAATCCCCAACCGTGTAGCCAAGTTACTCCGCTTCTGCAAAGGAATTCCCTTACTAAAGGAGACCGTAGTTTTAGCGAGGCTAACCAACTGTCCGGATGCATCCTCGTATCGCCGCAAAATGGAATTAGTAGCATCAGCTTCCTCTATTCTTGCTCGCGTAAAAAATATACTATCCTCAGCGAAGAGTAAATGCGAAACCAGTGGAGCATTATTCGCGACCCTAATCCCGTGTAAACTACCCATCTCGACAGCTCTCCGCATCAGACTAGATAACACCTCAGCACACAAAATAAAGAGATATGGCGACAGCGGGTCGCCTTGTCGTAACCCTCTCGAAAGGTTGAACGCTTCCGTGGGTTGCCCATTAATAAGAACCGAGAAGGACACCGTAGTAACACAAGCCATCACCCGAGAGACCCACTCCCTATCAAACCCCACAGCGGACAAAACCCTTCTTAGGAAACTCCATTCCACTCTATCGTAAGCTTTTTCCATGTCAAGTTTAATCGCCATATAAGCCTCTCTGCTTCTCGACATCTTCATAAAATGGAAAAGCTCAAATGCAATCATCACATTGTCCGAAATTGATCGACCCGGAGTAAAAGCACTTTGGTTTTCTGAGACGATCTCCCTCAGGAACTCCTTTAACCGGTTGGCTAACACTTTGGACACGAGTTTATAAGCTACGTTACACAAGCTGATAGGCCGGAAATCACGTATACTCGCTGGATCCTTTATCTTGGGAATAAGTACAATGTTGGTTTTATTCAAGCCCCTTGGCGAGGCCTCACCACGCAGAATCGCCAAAACCGAGTCAAGTACCTCCTGCCCCACCTTCCCCCAATATGTTTAGTAGAACAAACCATTCATCCCATCCGGACCAGGAGCTTTCAACGGGTGCATTTGGTTCAAAGCATCAATCACCTCATCCTCGCTGTAAGCCCGTCGCAGCCGAGCATTCATGTCATCGTTAACCCGCTGCTCAATTCCGTGGAGAACATCCTCGGGTATAATTGGGTTCGACGACTGAAACAAACTTTGAAAATAATTGATAGCAACACCCGCAACCGCATCATCTCCACTCCGAGTTACCCCCTCATCATCAACAAGCTGGGCAATATGGTTCTTCCTTTTCTTTTCCCCTGCTCTTGTATGAAAGAATTTTGTGTTCCTATCACCGTCCTTCAACCACAAAGCCCTCGATCTCTGTCTCCAATATTGCTCCTATTTCTTCCTCAAACCCGCTATCTCCGCAACCAGTTTACACCGTCTAAGGACAACCTCTTCTGACCGTTCTTTATCATTAAGCGCATCCAGCTGTTTATTTTTAATCCCGATGCTTCTTCTAATCTGGTTGATACTAGTCCCCTTCCACCTACGCAGCTCTCTAGCACACTCCTCCAGGACGTGTACCAAGTTGCCCCTACCCCTAGCAACTCCACGTTCAATGGCTTCACAACACTCCTCCTCGCCAACCCAAATTTGTTCGAACCTAAAGCATCGCTTCCTAGACTTCTCTTCTTCCCGGCAGTTCAGAACTAGCTTCAAAGGAGCATGGTCTGACCAATCACGCGTCAAATAAAACAAACGAGCCTAAGGAAATAGATCGACCCAGCTTGACAAACACAAAGCTCTATCTAGCATACATTGTCGATTAGCATCCCTCACTTGGCCATTATCATAGGAAAAATTATAACCCTCCCAAGGCACATCTCGCAACCCACATTCATCGACCGCAGCTCGAAAATTGTTCATTTGCCATTGTGGTCTACTACCCCCTTCATCTCAGTAGAATACAGAATCTCATTAAAATCACCAATATAAACCCAAGGCAAATTCGACTGCCTACCAAGAAGTCTAAGCAGCTCCCAAGAGAGGTGCCGGTCAGACACCGCCGGCCACCCATAGAACCCTGTAACTCTCCACTCCCCAACCTCACTCTTAATCACAAAATCCATGTGGTGAACAGAAGCAGATACAAAAGTACAGTCGATCTCCTTCTGCCACAACATAGCAAGCCCTCCCGATCTCCCTACACTATCAACCTCCAAACCAAAATAGCCATCTAACCTTTCCTTCACCCTCCTAAACTCACGACCACTCAGTTTCGTCTCACACAGAAATAGAATGGTTGGGGCCTCCTTCCGTACCAGAGCACGGAGTGCTGTAGCTGTATCGGGGTTGCCAAAGCCCCGACAGTTGATAGTCATGATATTCATTGGGCCTGGCGGGGTTGATCTTTGTCAATCTTCGCCTCAGATATTAAGATGTTCCCGTCTATGGTAAGTCTCGCTTTCTTCTGTGTTTCCTCCCCCACCAAATACTCCCTTCCCCACTTATTCACCTCCTGCCCCTTCAACTTCGATCCCCCCTCCGTACCTGCTCCTCTATCACAAGACCTAGGAATACGAGTCCACCTTCTCCCTCCTCCATTCCCCCTTCCTCCAACAATATTCGAATTCGTCGCCATCACTACTCCCTCCATCCCCTCCCCCATCTGGCTTACATCAGAGAACCTGCCACTCGCCTTCACCACTTCCCTATCCCCCTTTAGATTGTTCCCCCTCTGAGACTCCAGCTTCCTCTCCCCTGAGCATGTCAAGAATTCCACCGTAGCATCAGCTTTCTCCCCCACAGTCTCCCCTTAGCATGTCAAGAATTCCACCATAGCATCCGCTTTCTCCCCCACAGTCTCCCCACCACCTCCCTGTCCTCTTATCACAGCCTTATTCTCCACCCGCATAGCTTGCACCTGTTTCTTAGTACGTAGGTCGATAGCAATACTTTTGTGTTTCTCGATCATATTCGATATAGTCTCTTCCGAATTCTTGTCACTTTCTTCATCAAACTGAGCCCTAAGATTCCTTGCAGCCTTCCCCGTTTCTTCCTTAACCGTTTTCACCACCTTCCATGGTGAAGCCCTTAGCCAGTCTCCAAATTTAAGATCTTCCTCCTCATATGGCCCTTCCTCACAATCCTTTTCCCCATGCCCTATAAGACCACACCCATAGCAGTACGTAGGTAACCTCTCGTATTTGACATTAAATTTAAGCGTCCTTCCATCACGAACCTGTATCGGGATATCAGCCTTCAATGGTTTTCTAATGTCGTACAACACACGCACGCGGATTGCCCTATCGAGCCCAGGGTTAGGGCCATGTTCAAAGTGCATAAACGTCCCCAAACGGTTTCCTAAATTCTTAGCATTCAAAGGACTAGTACAGCCTGATAAAGGTAGGTCATAGATTCGCGCCCAAATCGGAAATAAGAACAATGAGGAATCAGTAATTTTACCCGACAAAGATGGTTCATCAAAACACCACATGAACCTGTCAAAATGCCATGGCTATCCTTCTAGAACCCTCGCCTTATCCCTTTCTGCCCCAAAACGAAACATGAAGGTCTTCTCTTTCGCATCGATGACCCATCGTAGGTTTAGATGGATTCCACAACTTGATCATTGTATCGATCGCCGCCTTGACATTAATAGCCCTCGAATCCCAAAGATTCCCAACGAGGAGAAGTTTGCCTTCTCCTGCCGCCTCCGTCACATCCTCCTCCCATTCAAACACCCCATCACACTCTCCCATAGGCTCTTTCCCCTCCCGGTGAGTCTCCGATGATCCACTCTCCATGGCACCTGCACACACGAAACAAAGAGAACAAACAAAGAAAAACGAACAAAGAAGAAACCTACTCACGACGAGGTCATGAGCAAGGCCTCGAGAAAGAGGAGAATCGAAGAAAAATAGGACGAGAGATAGAGAAAATCAGACGGGAAACCCTAGGAAACCCTAGACGTTTGATATTGGTTTTTTCCTTGCCTGGTTAAACACTTAATTTAAATCAAGTATTATTAATTAGTAATAATACTACATAATACAAAGTTAATTCTATATATTATCTCCTAAATAATTATAGAAATTTTGGGCTAGTCTTGGATGCATTCTAAAGGAGGTCATCTAATTTGGTGACTTGGGGTTAAGGAAGATCATCCATATTCATATAGGTCAAGAACAACATAAGGAAGGAGTCCTTTGTTGTGCCCTATAATACCATTTTACCAACAATGTAAGGAAGGTACTTCTTCTTATTTTCTTATATTAAGCATATAGATTGCATGCATGTGATTGAGACCACATTAAATTAAATTAATTAGTAATTTAAATATAATTAGAGGAGTCTAATTAGGCTCTTAAAACTAACAATTAGTATCAGAGCATTGTTATTCACGTGCATGTTGTTTTAAGATGATTTTATCGCTTTTATGAGATAAATTGATAAAATGAGTATTTGGATGTTAAAATTGGTTTTATCACAAAATATCAATTTGCATGTAAGAATCTGATCTAAAATGTTTTGGGTCGGAATTTTGATTTTTTCCGGTTTTTATAGCACATAATTACATATTGCCGATTAAAACCAAGTTAAAATGCATTAATTTTAGTTTAATACTAATAAAATTATGTTTCATATTAACTTTGAGTATGTTTATTAACAAATAATAACATGTATGTTTTAATTATGAGAACTAGAATTTTCAAATTAATTTGATTAATTTTAATAGTTTATTGATTTTTATTGGATACAAATTGGTAAATAGTGGTTATTTTGTAAATAAATAATAATTGGAAATTTTTGGTCGAAATTTTTTGATAATTAGCTACTATAATTTATTCCAAAATGTTCAAAAATTTTGTTTTGTTTTTTTTGAATTTTTATGGTTTGATTTGGAATTAAATTGTACAATTATCGAGTAAATTGCAAAAATGCTAGAAATCGATTTTATGGGCTAAATTTTCGACATGAACATCATTTTGGTAGGTGACCAGAATATAAAAAAATTTTAAAATTGATTTTTCCATAATGGTTATGATTAAATTGAATTATTTCATAAAAGTTATGAATTCTAAGGTAATTTTGCTATATTAAAATCAAATAAATCCTATTAATCACCATATAATTAGTGGGGACTAATTTTTGGAGTTAGAACAGATTAGTATGATTGGTTTATCTTAAAATTATTTTAAGATGTGATTGTATATTTTTTAATGGTTAAAAAATTGCACAATCTCGGAAAACCGAGCTCACATGATCGTTGTTGGTAAATTAGGACGATTTGGCATGACATATATCATTTATTACATATTTTTATTCATGTTGATGAATGGATTTAAGTTATGTTGATCATTTAGTTTTACCTAACATGGCCATAGTTAGAAGTCGATATTACCCGTAATGAAAGGGTACATCGATTGTTTTGTAATTTAAATGCGATCTCGTATCGCCGGTTTGTAATTAATTAATAATTTTTAATTATTTAAATTATTGTATAATAGGAGTAGCTATGTAATTTGATTATATTAGTTATGTATTTGTTCGAGTTTTCTCGAAGACGGAGTTTCCCTTAGACGGCGAATTTCGTAAAGGAGTTCCAAAATCCTAAAGACGGTGGTTTCTTGGAGGCCGTTCCAATGAAGACTCAAGGGACCAAGGAGTTGGTTTTCAAAGTGTAATAGACTAGTAAATTAGATTAGATGCATGGCCATATTAGGATTTATTGTTTTTCATGATTTTTCTATGCATTCATGCCAAATCGTCACAACATGCATTTTATCGTTTTATACGAGTGTTGTCATTTTATGATTATCTAGTATTCACTAATTTAGTTCACTTAAAGGTGAAAGATGATTAATTGACAAGATCTCTCACATTACTTAAAATTGAGATTAGCCTTACCAATTAGTAGCACCTATGAATCCCTTCTTTATTAGGAGCACGCTCAACCTAGCGAGGTGTAACCTTTTTACGTTGGGTAAGTGGGGTAATAATTGTTATTACGTGTCAAATTTGTGATAAGTGAATATTTTATATACTTCCATCCCCTATATTAGCTTCATTTTATTTTTATATTTAGCACTTATTATAGTGTCTTAAGCTAATATTTGTTGTTCTAGTGTATTTGTTTGTCTTAACATGTTTTTGTAGGAATCTAAGCATTTAGAGGCTTTTTCCTATCATTTTATACACTAAGTTCATTAAGCTAATCAAGACCAAGTGTGGACTAAGCATGGAGTATTGGCATGGGTTTGCATGAAGAAATTGGTGGATCAAATTGTGTAATTCAAGTGTTGTCAACAACCAAAATCAAGCCCAACTTCAAAGTCCAAGTCAATGGGAAAGCATGGGATTCTAAAAGTTCCTAAGATGCCAAATGCTATCATTAACCGGGTGATTAATCGCACAATTAATCACCAACATTGGATACCCTTTGCAATTAAGAGGAGAATTAAGAGAATTAACCGAGGATCACACGACCCCGATCGGGGCCGCCTAACCCCGATCGGGGTTGCATGACCATTGATGGCTTACATTTTTCTCCTCCTCTCCTATAAATAGGAGAGGTAATCCGAGGTCTTAGGCATCCAATTTTTACGTCCAAGTCTTAGTTTACAATAGCCTTAAGCATTATAATTCTCTCAATTGTTTTCATATTAGTTTACAAATTAGTTAATCTTGTAGTTGTTCAAACATTTGGTTCTAAGTTATTTCAAGCTTTTGGTTATACATTGTTACAAGTTCTCTATTATTAAGGTATTTCTTTTTCTAATTTGCAATTTACATTTCTATTTTAGTTACCACATAGTTTATAATCAAGTATTCCATTTTACATTAGCATTGTTCTTTTCTCATGTTATATCATCTAATTAATATAAATCTTATAACCATGTTTAATATTTCTTACAATATAAATTGCAATTTACATTTTAGTATGAGTAGCTAAATTTCCTAGTCTAAGGGCTAGGGGAGCCATGCATAAAATCAAATATATAACATGATAAAATAGATTAATAATAATATTGAACATATTGCTTCTATCACATGCTTGTGCCACAATGTTTAATCTTTGTTTAGGGCCCTATTCATTTGATTAAGTTTGTTTATTCGTTCTATAAGTCGAGAGGCACGGAATTGAATTAGACAAAGCATGTATAGTAGGACGACCTAGTCATGGACGAGAGTTTCTCTAGGACCCGGTCTATGGTTGATGCTAATGCCGCAAGGTGGGTATCTTTAAGCCTAAGCAATTGACAATGTTGTTAGTACCGAATTTATCATGACCATATGTTTATCTTTGCATGTGTGACCCGAACCCCTTAGACTCTCTTTTATTATATAATTTACATCATAATTCTTATTAATCACCAAACAACCAAAGCAAACCAAATCGTAATCGACCTTGATAAAAATCTACCCATAGCAATTCACGAAGTAATTCCCGTTTCCTTGTGTTCGACCCCTATTGCTACATTAACTTGTTGTTTAGGGAATTTATCTTTGCATAGGTACGCGATAAGCCTATCAAATTTTGGCGCCGTTGCCGGGGAAACGGTTTTATTGCTTTTTGAATTGTCGATTTTTATCTTGTTTTCCTTCGTCTTGGGGAACACTTGTTCCTTGAGACCGTTACTTATCACTTCTCTAGAAATTGTTGTCTTATGCCCAGGTCCTCACGCAAGGGAGAATTGCTTTCACCGGATTCCGATCCCGAGAAAACCTTTAGGAGAAGACGACGTTTTTGGAAGGAAGTGAAAGAAGCCACTTCTCCCGTACAAGTTGAAAGTGCTAGAAAGTCTTACTTAGACGATCTAGAAGCCCTTGAAGAGGAGGATGTTTCAAGTTCATCATCTCCACCACCATCACCATCTACTACCAAAAAGATGGTGAAACTTTCCGATCACTTAAAGCCCACCGCGGCCATGCTTCCGGCCGGAATCACAACCACTCAAATCACCGCGCCGGACTTCGAGATCAAACCGGCTTTCATTAGCCTTGTGGAGAGAAAGCAATTTGGAGGAAGTCCTTTGGAGGATCCCAATTTGCATGTGCAAAACTTTTGTGACTATTGCTCCATGATCCGTCAAACGGGCGTCACCCAAGCCCAAATAAGGGAAATACTTTTCCCTTTCTCTTTGAAGGACAAGGCCAAGGTTTGGATCAATAGCCTTGACCGCACCGCCATGGGAATCACCAATTGGGAGACATTGGCCCTTGCTTTTTACCAAAAGTTTTTTCCACCGGAGAAAACTCAAACTTTGAGGAGCCAAATCACCGGATTCCGTCAACAAGCTCTCGAGAGCTTATATGAGGCTTGGGAGAGGTACAAAGAGCTTCAAAGACAATGCCCACATCATGGGCTAGATGATTGGTTTCTTGCAATAACATTCTACAATGGATGTTGTGCCGAGTCCCGAAGGATTCTTGATTCCGCCAACAATGGGCGGTTTGATCAAATTGACACCGACCTTGCTCATGCCACGATCGAATCTATGGCGGTCCATGATGCTCAATATGTCAATTCCCGAGCTGTGCCATCCAAAGGTAAAGAAGAATCCTCTAACAACTCCGTTTTGCTAGCTCAAATTGCCTTGCTCCAACAACAATTGGCGAAGAGAGATGCTAAGGATTCCCTTCAACAACTCAATGTTGTATCTTCAACAAGCCAAATCATTATTTGTGACGGTTGTGGAGGTGCGGGTCATTATGCCGCTCATTGCCGAGCCCCCATCGAAGAGGTAAACGCTTTTCAAGCTTTAAGACAAAGTTCATATCCACCGGGTACATTTTCCAACACATATAACCCGAATACAAAATTTCACCCGAACTTGTCTTACAATAGCAACAATGTGCTTAACCCTCAACCCCCACCACAACAAAATGCCTATGTTCCTCAACAACAAAAGTATATCCCTCCACCGGGTTATCAAAATCAACAAAGGCCCCCACAAAACAATTTCCAACAAAATCCACCACAAAATGGCCAACAAAACAATCAAGGAGTTGGTAAGCTCGAGGGCATGATAATCCAAATGCAAAGGGAATTGTTGGCTCAAATTCAAAAGAATGATCAAGCTCATAGTGCCGCGGTCAAGATGTTGGAACAACAAGTGGCTCAACTAGCCGCTTCTAGCTCTCATAGGAAGAATGGTCAACTACCTCCCCAAGGTGAGCAACCACATGAAACCGTTAATTCTATTTCATTGAGAAGTGGTTCAAGCTATGATGGGCCATCCATGACTTTGGATGAAGAGGTGGTTGTTAAAAAGGCTAAGCTTGGGGGAAATGACAAAAGGAAGGCTAGTGAAGAGCCTATTGTTAAAGATCGTGTGCCATTTTCTCACCGGTTGTTGATGCTAAAGAGGAAGAGCAAGCTTGATGCCA
Organism: Silene latifolia; assembly: GCF_048544455.1. NCBI lineage: Eukaryota > Viridiplantae > Streptophyta > Magnoliopsida > Caryophyllales > Caryophyllaceae > Silene > Silene latifolia. The sequence continues at coordinate 454,313,810 of NC_133538.1, forward strand.
AGAATGTTGAGTCTCCTATGCCCAAAGAAAGTGATGAGGTAATTGTTGAAGAAGTCTCTCCTAATGCTAAGGAGAGTGATGCCGTTCCAACAAAGGTGAGTGTCCCCAATGAGGATGAGAAAGTGATAGGTGTGGAGGATGCTCCTCCAAAAGAAGTTGTTCAAGTACCATTTCCCCATCGTCTAGCAAAGCACAAGGAGGAAGGTAAGTTTGCTAAATTTTTAGAAGTTTGTAAGAATTTGCAAGTCACCATCCCGTTTATGGAATTGCTTACCCAAGTCCCTTCTTATGCAAAGTTTATGAAGGAAATCCTCTCAAAGAAGCGATCCTTCAATGAGGTTGAGACCATTGCTTTCACCGAAGAGTGTAGTGCACTCTTACAAAACAAGTATCCCCCGAAACTTAAGGACCCCGGTAGCTATTCTATTCCTTGCACTATAGGCAAATATACCATTGATAAGGCCCTTTGCGACCTAGGTGCTAGTGTAAGTGTCATGCCCTATTCTCTCAATAGTTTTCATATTAGTTTACAAATTAGTTAATCTTGTAGTTGTTCAAACATTTGGTTCTAAGTTATTTCAAGCTTTTGGTTATACATTGTTACAAGTTCTCTATTATTAAGGTATTTCTTTTTCTAATTTGCAATTTACATTTCTATTTTAGTTACCACATAGTTTATAATCAAGTATTCCATTTTACATTAGCATTGTTCTTTTCTCATGTTATATCATCTAATTAATACAAATCTTATAACCATGTTTAATATTTCTTACAATATAAATTGCAATTTACATTTTAGTATGAGTAGCTAAATTTCCTAGTCTAAGGGCTAGGGGAGCCATGCATAAAATCAAATATATAACATGATAAAATAGATTAATAATAATATTGAACATATTGCTTCTATCACATGCTTGTGCCACAATGTTTAATCTTTGTTTAGGGCCCTATTCATTTGATTAAGTTTGTTTATTCGTTCTATAAGTCGAGAGGCACGGAATTGAATTAGACAAAGCATGTATAGTAGGACGACCTAGTCATGGACGAGAGTTTCTCTAGGACCCGGTCTATGGTTGATGCTAATGCCGCAAGGTGGGTATCTTTAAGCTTAAGCAATTGACAATGTTGTTAGTACCGAATTTATCATGACCATATGTTTATCTTTGCATGTGTGACCCGAACCCCTTAGACTCTCTTTTATTATATAATTTACATCATAATTCTTATTAATCACCAAACAACCAAACCAAACCAAATCGTAATCGACCTTGATAAAAATCTACCCATAGCAATTCACGAAGTAATTCCCGTTTCCTTGTGTTCGACCCCTATTGCTACATTATAGGGAATTTATCTTTGCATAGGTACGCGATAAGCCTATCAATTTGGTTGGACTCAACGGGATGCAGAGGCGAGTCTCAATTACAGGGTTAGAGATAAATTTAAGAAATTTATCGACCAAGAGTTCTAGGTGTAGAACCAGTCAAACGTTGACTCACCAAATTTAATTAAAATTGGGATGTATCGGCTCACCGTGCCCGAAATTAATTAAAAACGGATCTTGAAATCATTTATATAATTCAGTGGGAGATCATTATATAAATGCATATTAAAACTTGTTTAAAACTTTATCAAGTTAATTTCACGATAAATGTTAATATTTCCTTTCTTATTTCGTTTGTAGTAAAATATTTGCATAATGTCGACTACAACACCAACTCAACAAACAAATGTACCACCACCATCTGCTCCACTTTCACGCGATTCTTGGCTTCGGTCTTTTATGGATAGAGTATCCTTAAAGAAAGATGGAAGCAACTACGTCGACTAGGCAGAGCAGCTGAAAGCTGCTGCTCTCGCCGACGGAAAGTCACGCTATCATTTTGACCCTCCCCCTCCCAAACCCACTGCTACAACAACCAATGACGATGTTAGGTCTTCTTATGATGAATACATTAGAGAGTCTAATGCAATTAAGAACGTCTTAATATTTGCCATGGACCCTGTGTTACAATGTCAGTGTATTTCACTGAATGCACATGAGATTTACACGAGGGTTGGGAACATGTTTTCCCTATCACCTCGAATTAGACGGTACAAATCTGCCGCATCTTTTTTCGAGGCTTGGCATGGAAAGGGCCAATCCATGAGTGCCCATGTACTCAATTTGATTGAACACGTGGAGACCCTAGAGAGGCTAGGCAGTCCTATCTCTAACGAGATTGCGATTGACCAAGTGCTACACTCGTTTCACGGTGGATTTTCCTAATTCAAGGGGAATTATGAAATGAGCATTGTGGATAAAAGTATCCATGACCTACATGGACTTGTTGTCCAAGCTGAGAAGGACATGCAACCCAGTGGGAGCCTTAGGAAGGATATTCTTAACATCCTAAGAAGGGTGCTGGAAAGAGGAATAAAAATGCGCTAACGAAAAGGGCAAAGGGAAGGCTATTGTGAATAGCTAACCTAAACCTAATAAAGGGGCAACTCCCGACCATCAATGTTTTTACGGTAATGGGACAGGGCACTGGAAAAGAAATTTCCCAAGATATTTGGATGATAAGAAAGCGGGACATGTGACGTCTTCAGGTATAATTTCATCAAACATCTTTATGACAGAAATCAACTTTGCTAGTACCACTACTTGGGTATTTGATACACGTTGTGGTTCTCATATTTGTAGCCATTTACAGGGAATGAGAAACGTGCGTCAACTAGCCAGGGGTGAAGTTGATCTTCGAGTCGGAAATGGAGCTAGGGTAGCCGCCGTCTTAGTGGGAACTTATGTACTTAGTTTAGCATATGGCTTAGAATTGTATCTAAATAATTGTTATTTTGTACCTTCCCTATGTAAGAATATAATATCAATATCTATATTATATGCAGAAGGTTTTAATTTTGTAATCAAAGACAAGTGTTGTACTTTTTTCTTCAATGATATGGTGTATGGTAATGCCAAATCTATCAATGGTATTTATATTCTAGATCAAACTAATGATGTTTATCATATAGAAAATAAAAAGTTCAAAACAGGTGACCTAGATCTATCTTATCTCTGGCATTGTCGTTTAGGTCACATAAACGAAAATTGCATTAAAAGACTAGTAAAGACTGGTATTATCAGCATTTGATTATAAATCTTATGGCACATGCGAGTATTGTCTTCTTGTCAAGATGACTCGTTCACCTTTTTCAGGAAAAGGAGAGCGAGCAAGTCAGTTGTTGGGCCTTATATATACCGATGTATGTGGACCAATGACTATAACCGCTAGAGGTGGTTACGATTACTTTATTACTTTCACTGATGACTTAAGTAGATATGGATATGTATACTTAATGAGGTAAAAGAGTGAAGCATTTGAAAAATTAAAAGAATTCCAAAATGAAGTAGAAAATCAACTAGAAAGAAAGATCAAGGCATTACGATCTGATCGTGGTGGGGAATATCTAAGTAATGACTTTGATGATCACCTAAAAGAATGCGGTATAGTATCACAATTGACTCCTCTCGGAACACCTCAACTAAATGGTGTTGCTGAGAGGATAACCGAACTTATTAGATATGGTTCAGTCTATGATGAGTAAGACTCAGCTTCCTGAATCATTTTGGGGATTTGAAATTCTTTCTGTCATTAACTCTCTTAACCGAAGTCCAACTAAAGCTGCAGATAAAACTCCACATGAGTTGTGGAAAGGAAAGGTTCCTAATTTTTCGTTTATGTGAATTTGGAGTTGTGAAGCTTATGTCAAGAACAAGTCTGACAATAATTTAGCTTCTCGATCCGACAAATGTTTCTTTGTAGGTTATCCTAAGGAAACACGTAGTTATTACTTCTACAACCGTGATGAGAACTAAGTGTTTGTGACTCGTGATGCTGTCTTTCTAGAAAATGAGTTTATTTCTAGAGGACAGAGTGGGAGAAAATTTGAACTTAGGAAAGTTCAAGAGCCACAAACTGAGGATGTGACGCAGGAAGATGTTCCTTTTCATCTGTTTTAGTTATTGTTCCTAGGAGGTCAAGTCGCGTTAGCCATCAACCTGCTAGATATATTGGTATTATCGAGGAAGATGGTGACTGCGATGTCTTACATTTAGAAAGTGACGAACTTACTACCAACAAGGCAGCAATTTCTGAAAGTTTCATAAACCCCTACTATACTCTTCTAATAGTGTATAAATTAACTAATTAATTTAGTGATGCTAGATCTAGTTGCATGCATAACAAAATAATAAAATAAGAAAGAAATTCGAGTTTCCTTACATTGTAAATGGTTCGAAACTTTGGGCACAAATAAGGACACCTTCCTTACTTGTTCTTGAGCTAAAAGATTATGGATGATCCTCCAAACCAAATCTCAAGTGTAGAGATTCTCCTCTTGTTGCACCCAAACCAAACCCTTAAAACTACTAATATAATTAACTAGATTATACTAGTAGTATTCCTTAAAATATATTCTATATAATTTATTACTACTTCTAGTAATGTTTTTATGTAATATTAGAATGAACAAATTTTTTGTATAATAATTTTAGAGAGATGAGAGAATAATGTAAGAATGTTAATATGTCATAAGATAAAAATGAGAACATTTTTCTCATAATAGAGAAGGGGAGACGGGTGGGGAGGTGTCTCAAAGCCAATGCATGGCTTCCACTTTCTCTTTTTCTCTTCTCAAAATAATAGGTGTGTAAGGCTAGTAATCTTAGGTTACGATTGTGTCTTAATTTAACAATTAAAATAAAAACACCCACTAACCCAAAACCCTCCAATTTCAGTCCACCCATAAAATGGACATCCATTTTATGTTTGTCAATTGTAATATTGTCATACAATATGTCACATGTAGCATGTAACATGTTATTAATCAATTTAATGCATATTTAACAATTAAATATCATTATATGAATTAATTAAATTATAAATAACAAATTTACTAGTAATTCATAATTACTTGTGTATAAAATTGGTCAAGTTATATAATTCATAACATTTTGTAATTATAATTAACTATTCATTTTTATCTCAATTGTTTCATAAACAATAATCAATTTTAGTAATAAAAACATTTTAATTACTAAAAAGAATCTTATTTAATCAAATTACAATAAGATATATATATTCTCACTCACTATCATAAATTGTTCAATTTTAAGGAATTAATTAATCTGTATCGTTATACAATTAATTGATTAAACTATTAAGGGAGTTGTCCTATAGGTGTGATCTTAAGGGATGAACTGATCACCACCGTCAAACGACAGTAATGTCAAACTCTAGTTAGCCAATCATTACCGATTAATGTTGATCAGTTGACTATATAATTGAATCATCCCTTACGTATTCTTATATGAGATTTATTAATGCGATCGCACTATTGTTGAGGACACTTACTCCAACAATTTCTAGTCCTAACACTAAATTATGGCTTGAGGCCATTCGATCCGGTATGGGACCTGGTTGATTTGCCTGAGGATGTTAGACCTATTCAGTGTAAATAGATTTTTAAAATCAAAATCAGCTTGGATGGACAAAAGGATGCCTACAAAGCACGATTGGTTGCAAAAGGTTTCACTCAGGTTCATGGTCTTCACTATGACGAGACCTTTGTGACAGTCGCTATGCTTAGGTCTGTTCGGATTATCTTAGCGATTTCTGCATTTCATGATTATGAAATTTGACAGATGGATGTAAAAACCGCCTTCTTGAATGGAATTCTGGAAGAGGAGATCTATATGACACAACATGAAGGTTTTGTTGATCCAAACAATCCTAAGAAAGTATGCAAACTTAAGAGATCTATTTATGGTCTTAATCAAACATCAAGAAGTTAGAATCATCGTTTTGATCATGTGATTAAACAAAATGGCTTCGCTCGAAGTGTCGAGGAACCATGTTTATACATGAAGTTTAGTGGGAGCAAAGTGGTCTTCTTAGTCTTACATGTGGATGACATATTGCTCATTGGAAATGATAAACCAATGCTTATTTCTGTAAGGAGTGCCTTGGAAATTTTTTTAAAATGAAAGACTTAGGAGAGGCACAACGCATCTTAGGTATCCAAATCTATAGGGATAGATCCAGAAGGATATTAGAGTTAAGCCAAGAGGCTTATATAGATAAGATTCTTGACAGGTTCAAAATGACAAACTCTAAGAGAGGTCATCTGTCGATGGGTCATGGGATCACTCTGAGCAAGTCACAGAGTCCTACTGACCCAGCAGAAATTGAACGCATGAAATTGATCCCTTATGCTTCCGCTGTTGGATCAATCATATACACTATGATGTGTACTCGTCTTGACGTCTTGTATGCATTGAGTATGACGAGTCGTTACCAAAAGGAACCAGGTGAAAATCACTGGATAACCGTGAAGAACATCCTTAAGTACTTGAGAAGGACTAAGAATTGGTTCTTAGTGTTTTGAGGAGATATTGAGCTATGTGTTAAGGGTTACGCGGATGCTAGTTTCCAAACTGATCGAGATGATTTAAAATCTCAATCTGGCTACATATTTATGTTGAATGGTGGTGCTGTTAGCTGGAAGAGTTTCAAGTAGAGTGTGACTGCGGATTCTACAACGGAAGCTGAGTATCTTGCAGCGTCGGAAGCTGCAAAGGAAGCTGTTTGGATTCGGCAGTTTTTGGAAGGGATAAAAATAGTTCCCGCTGTCTCAGATCCTATCACCATTTTATGTGATAACAGTGGGGCTATTTTTCAAGCAAACGAGCCCAAGTCTAGCAACAAGTCTAGACATATACTTAGAAAGTATCATGTAATTAGGGATTATATTGATAGAAAGGAAGTTGCGATTTGTAAGGTTGGGTCAGACGATAACATTGCTGATCCTTTAACCAAGCCATTATCGCAGGCTAAGCATAATTCTGATGTATTTTTAATGGGATTGAAACGTGTACCTAAATTTCTGTAGATTATAACATATGTAATAAATGGATTGAGTATCAATATTTACATATATGATAATCGCATTTATCGTTTGAGTTTTTCATAACTCTGTTTATTTTTAAGACTTTGTTTTTCCGAGTAGGTTTTGAGACAACGTTGAACCGTTCTTAAAGTGAACAGGATTTACATTGTATTTTGCCCCTAGTTACTTAATGAGGTGATGTCTCGGAAGTGACTAGATTGTAAGTCGACTAATGGCAGGTTCGACAGCCATTGGGTCATTGATATGAATAGTCGATTACATAGGCAAACTGTTATGACACTCTGTCGGGCAGTGTCCATTTTTTATAGAGTCCTCATGTTGCTTGGTCGTGGCAAGGACTTCTATCTATTCCTTTGAGTCGATTATTTAGACTAGCAACTATTTGTCTAAGTTAGTACAGTTTTCGATTGGCTTTAGGTTTTTGTCCTAGGTCGCGCCGTAAAAGGAGTCTGATGAGCATCTACTGGATCATGGTGATCTGTGATTGAACAAAGAAAATGGTTCAATAGGAGTTGTCCACCATTGTCAGGGTTTAAACATCTCAGGGCCACTCGAGGAGATATGGTTGGGAATGCGTGGCCACGCTCGAATGAGATCTATGGTAGATTATCCGGTCAGACAGTTATTCTCCCAATCAAGGAAACCACTCATGATTTAGATCAAGTGCAAGTACGACCTGAAAGACGCTTTGCATTGAGTGGGAGATAAAACGGACAAGAGAATCGGTAGCGCACACTTGTGTCGGACAAGTGGGAGATTGTTGGAATAGGTGTCCTCCACAATAATGCGTCTACATAATAAATCTTATAAAAGGAATATTAGGGATATAATATTTATTTTATACTCGTCAGTTGATCAATGTATATCGGTAACGCTCAGCTGACTAGAGTTAGACGTTACTGTCATTTGACAGTGGTGTTCAACTGATCCCTTTCGGTCACACCTATAGGTTGATGCCCAAGTAGAAAAACTAATTATTTGTATGGGATACAATTTAATTAGTCCCTTGTATAAAATTGACTTTTATTTAGTCAAGTGAATTATTATTTGATGACGAGTTACAAACTCGGGCCAAGGAATTTATTATTCAATTACATGATAATTGATTAATAAATGTGATACGGAATTTAGTAGTTAATAGTTAATTTACTAAATTATTACGGTATGTGTGTATATCGTGAGGAAGAGATAATTAGCTAATTATGTTTACAAGGAGTTGTAAAATTAGCTAAGAGGGTTTTATAAGACACATTTTATATTGATAAAATGGTAAAATGTCACTAGGTGAGTGTACATTAGTCACAAGTTTGTATCATTTAAGTGTTAAATCATCAAATTAATATTTAATTACATAGTATAATTAAATATAGGTCTTATAAGCATTTATGGGACAATTGCCGAAAGTCGACATAAGACCCGAATAAGACCCAAATGGATCGACATACATGTGTAAGAAACAAGTGATTTTTTTTGCCAAATTTCCCTAACTTGTGATGATGTAATATGCTTAAATCATCCAACTAAATTGTCTATAAATACTATACTATTCACACTCTTAAGATGCTGAAGTTTTTAAGACAAAAATCACTCTAAAACTCCTTGTTTTTCCATCATCTTTTCTTCGAAATTTGATCAATTGTTGGTCAAGGTTACATCAAACAAAATTCACATATAATTTTTGTAAATCAAGTATTATTAATTAGTAATAATACTAGATAATACAAGGTTAATTCTATATATTATCTAGTTAATAATTATAGGAATTTTGGGCTAGTCTTGGGTGCATCCTAACGGAGGTCATCTAATTTGGTGACTTGGGGTTAAGGAAGATCATCCATATTCACATAGCTCAAGAACAACATAAGGAAGGAGTCCTTTGTTGTGCCCTATAATACCATTTTACCAACAATGTAAGGAAGATACTTCTTATTTTCTTATATTAAGCATATAGATTGCATGCATGTGATTGAGACCAGATTAAATTAAATTAATTAGTAATTTAAATATGATTAGAGGAGTCTAATTAGGGTCTTAAAACTAACAAGGGGAGGAGAGATTAGGGTGATCTGATGAAGAAATCGATAAAGCGAATGGTAGATTCTAGAGAAGAGAAATTAGGGTTTTGAAATTGGGGGAAATTATTTAGGTGGGAATTATTTGGAGAAAATTAAGGGGAATTATTTGGGTGTAAATTATTTGGGGGGAAATGTTTGCACCATTGTATTTCCGAGCAGAGGCGACAATTATGTGTAAATTGCAGCCTATAAGAAGTTTAATGGCGACAAAAACAAATGCCGTCGCCCAAAATTTATAATAAGGCAACAAACATTTGTCTCGCTACACAAAGGGTAGCTTTTAATGACGAAAATAAGGTCGTCGCCTATGTTAATATCATTGTGCAACAAGTAGAATATTTGTTGCCCATATTAAACCATTTTGTCGCCCAAACTAGTTTTTCTTGTAGTAAGTTTAAACCCGATCAAAATGTGATTAATCTATGATATAATCAAACCCGTTTTTTTATACCCCATCAAAACTTAGGCGAGTAAAACTTAGTACATGCAATTGCGACAGGAACAAAAAGCAACCCGAAATTACCCAAAAACCTTGGACGGGTAAAACGTCTGACCCAAAAACGACAACCACATGCAATTACAATAACAAAATAGAAATACAATTTAAAAACCGATCATATTACATTATAAGGCGTTCATCAAACCTGCGACAAAACGAATTACCCAAAAATCTTGCATGAACCCTTACAAATCCTGTCATAATACAGTACATTAAAACCCCAAAAGAACCTTGCATGAACCCTTACTATATACTCGGCCATGCATAAACCACTAAACTACGATATTTACAATAAGTTCATTTAATCTACCATACCTTACTAATTTTGAACTTGTAAGACAACTCTAAGCTTCATCAACCACCCATGCACGCCTTGCACGTCTTCTTCTTGCAACATCGTCTCTACAGTCGACCCATCCACGAGCCCATGCCTTACAAACAGCCACTAGGTTAGCACTATCCACAGTATAGCTGTAACACCCCACGTTAATTGAAGAGATCCAGTGATAGGCTTAAATGACTAGTGCTTAAAGGGATTGAATGTACTACTCATATCAACAAAGTGCACTTTCTTTTCTGGTTATCCATGCAAAAGAACTCCAAAGTTAAGCGTGCTTGACTGGGAGTAGTCTTAGGATGGGTGACCTCCTGGGAAGGTTCCCGGGATGCGCATGAGTGAGGACAAAATGCGCTGGAAAGGACTCGTGTTGATCTGTGTGCTATGTACACAGCCTGGTGAGCTATCATAACTAACCGCTCCCGGCCCGGTTTGGGCCGAGGTGTTACGATAGCAACGTGACATGATTTCATATACAATTATATCGTTGCATGCAGCAACTTGAAATGTCGAGGTAACCTCCTTTGATGACGACTTAACGGGACAGAACTGGGTAGATAACGTATGAGTTTAGGTATTGGATGTCATCCTTGGGGTTGCAGAGCAAAAATAGACCAGTCTAGGCCATCATCTTGCTTATCCATGGTGTAAACGTTTGAAGGTTTTAGTTAAGAATGTAAGAACTTAGGAAGTGGATTAATGATAGAAGGTAAGATATGAGGAATGATGGGTGAAGGAGGTCTTTATAACTGGTTTAGAAAAAAGGGGTTTGAAATACGGTTGTAGTTATAATCGGGTTCAAAAAACGGGTTTGAAATAAGGTTGTAGCTATGGTCGGGCTAAAAAATTGGGTTTGAAATATTAAGTTTTTAATGAAGATGATTCGGGTTTTGGTATTTCGGGTAATTTATACTCGGTTTAAGCTATGATCATGTTTAGGAAAATCGGGTTAATCGGGTTTGAGAAAATTGGGTTTGTATTTTGCATGGAAAATGACTTTACTCATCTCCTTACTCAACCTTTGACATATGACAATGCAATTACACCAAAAACATCATGATGACTTACCATTGACTATTGAAATTTATCATGATTACTTCCATTTGTTTTATGGTTTTTAATATTTAAACTTAAAATCGTATCATATTACGAATTAACCAATAATAGAAAACCCTAAATTACACGAATTCAAATTATTAAAAACCGGAAATCAACCATAATTTAGATTACCATACCGAAGTATATTACACCAAGAAAATCAAGATACTTACCATACGACTAAAACTTACAATATGGAAAATTATACAACTATGATCAACCCGAAGTTACCCAAATGCAAAACCGAGTTCATCACATGCAACTATGAACAACGGTTTTCATTTTTCCTTCGATTGATCTCGTCTTTTCAGTCGACCCATCCACGGCCCCATGCCTTGCAAACGGCTACTAGTGAACCACGATCCCATAACCAACATTGTGACATGATTTCAAACACAACTAAATCGTTGCATTGAGCAACTTGAAAAGCCGCTGTATTCCCGTTTGAGGAGGATATAGGGACAGGAGATACAAGATCGTTAATAACTTTGGGGATTGGAGGTCGTTCTCTTGGCGGAATAAAAATAGACCAATCAAGGCCACCTTCATTAGCCATGGATATAGTTTAGAGGTTTTTTTTTTTTTTTTTTTTTTAAAGTAACCGATGAAGAAGATGAATGAGAGCAGTCGGTTAATGAGGAAGTTATATGAGAATGAGACTTTAGGGTTTATTTTTTTTAAGTAACTTTAGGGTTCTTTTATTTCACTTGGTTTGGAAGGATCTAGTGTTTTAATTTTTAATTTTAGTTATTGGTTTTGATTTTGAAAAAGATAAATTTTTAATTTAGAATACAAACAAATAAATACAAGTTTTTGATAATATGTTGATTATTAGGTCATTTACATGAAATATCGATTTTAACCTATGATCGGGTTAAGTTAGTACATATTTACATGAAATTTCGATTTTAATCTATGATCGGGTTAAGTTAGTACGTATTTACATAAAATATTGATTATAACCTATGCTCGGTGTAATACCTCGTAATTTGATAAGTATTTATAAGAATAATTTATATAATTCGAATAATTAATTAAAAGGCATTTATATTAATAATTGTAAATAAGACGATAATTAATAATAAAATAATGGATGAGTCGCGATTGGATATTGGGCCGTGTACATTGGGTCGTGTAATAATAATAGTAGTAGTAGTAGTAGTAATAATAGTAGTAGTAGTAGTAGTAGTAGTAGTAGTAGTAGTAGTAGTAGTAGTAGTAGTAGTACTAATAATAATAGTAGTAGTAGTAGTCTGGCGATCTTCATCCTCTGGTTGCCTCTTCGGTGGTGGTCTTGGATATGATTCGGAGCTTCCCTCGTGGTACTTCCTGTGGGAGGGATGGTTTTCGTGCCCAACACCTTATGGACTGTTTGAGTGGCGCGGTTGTGGCTATCTCCGATGATTTGATCACTTTTATTACTAGGGTGGTTAATCTTTTTCTTGAGGGCCGGTGTCCTCTTCCTCTGGGTGAGTACATTGCCAGCGCCCCTCTCACACCACTCGTTAAACCGGGTGGTGGAGTTCGTCCTATTGCTGTTGGTACGGTCTGGAGACGGCTTGTCTCTAAGGTTGGTGCTTCTATGGTTGGCCCGTCTTTATCTTCTTATTTTGATGGGCTTCAGTTCGGGGTGGGTGTGTCCGGTGGAGGAGAGGCTATCTTGCATGCCTTGAACCGGCTCATTGAGGCTCTGGGGCTCTCGTGGGGCTTTCTATGTCTTTGCTGGTTGATTTCGCACGCGTTCAACCTTGTTGACCGTTCGACCATGCTTCAGGAGATCCGCCGTCGTTGCCTGGCTCTCTCCCATTGGGTGGAGTTTTGTTATTCCAGCCCGGCCCGTCTTTTTTATGGGGAGCACTGCTTGTGGTCTTGTCAGGGTGTTCAGCAGGGTGATCCGTGGAGCCTTTGCTTTTCGCGTTGGTTTTGCATCCCTTGGTTTGCAAGATCCGGGACTGTTTTGACCTCACTTTGCAGGCATGGTACTTAGATGATGGCACCATTGTGGGTGATACTTTGGAGGTGGGGAAGGTTTTGGACTTGATTAGGTTGGATGGCCCTCGTTTTGGTTTACACCTAAATGTCTCCAAAACGGAGGTCTTTTGGCCTGTTGAGGACCCACGGAGCCGGCTTCCTGGGGTTTTCCCCACTTCTATTTCTCGGCCATTGCACGGTGTTACAGTATTGGGAGGACCTGTCAGTACTTGTCCTGGTTTTAGCAGTGAGATTGTGGCGACGAGAGTAACTAAGACCATTGAGCTAATGGACTTGGTTGCGAGGATTGAGGACCCGCAATGTGAGTTGCTTCTTCTTCGAGCTTGTACTGGTATTTCTAAGCTCTACTTCTCCCTTCGTACTTGCTCCCCTAGTGTTTTTGGGTCTGTCCATCTTCCTTTTGATGCCGCTCTGCGTTCTAGCTTGGAACGTATTGTCACCGCGTCAGGGCCGGGTTTTGGGGATTGGCAGTGGCGCCTCGCTACGTTCCCTTTTCATCTTGGTGGACTTGGTGTCTATGCGGCGGGAGATGTTTTATTTTATGCTTTTATTGCGTCCCGCTTGCAGTCTGCTGGTTTGCAGGCTAAGCTCCTTGGCCCTTCTGGTGTTGTAGCTGCTGGCCCTGCTTTTGATGATGCCGCGCAGGTGTTTACTGCGACTACAGGTTCTGGTATATTAGGTCACCCTAGTGAAATTGCTGCCCCCAAACTTATGAAGAAATTGGCAGACATTTATTTCACGACGGTTGCTGCTGCCTCAGAGTCTGTTTTCTCTTTGACACCACGCCAGCTTGCTTTATGGCAGTCTCAGCAGGGTTCTCACTCCTCTGATTGGTTACGTGCGGTTCCTATCTCAGGGTTGGGGCAGACTATGAACGGGAGGACTTACCGTAGTGTGCTGGGGTATCGTCTGGGTGTTCCGTTATTCACGGTATCTAGGCCCTGTCCTGCTTGCTCTCGGGTTTTTGTTGGGGATGTTTTTGGGGACCACGCTGTTTCTTGTACTGGTATTGTGGGCGTTAAACATCGGCATAACCTTGTCCGGGACACTCTTTTCGACATCTGCTATAGATCTGGTATTACTGCGGGCAAGGAGGTTGATATCGGTTTGGTTGATGGGCATGAGGGCTCTCTTCGTCCTGCGGATTTATTGCTTTATTCTTGGGACAGGGGGCGTGATGTGTGCATCGACCTGACAGGTTCTTCACCTTTGACTCACACTGGGTTGGCAGATTTTGTGTCGGGCCGGGTTGTCGCTGATGCTGCTCGGCGAAAGTGTGCTAAGTATGGGGATTTGTGCGCGGTAGCGGGTTATGGTTTCCTACCTTTCTCTTTCTCTTCACTTGGGGAGCTGGGTTCGGATGCTGTTGCCTTGCTCAAGCGGATCCAGAAATTCTCGGTATCTCAGGATGCGGGGGCTCGGGTTGCCGCTTACATTTTTACTAGACTTAGCTTTGCTATTGCTAAGGGTGTGGGAGCCCAGATTGTCTCTCGGCTCCCCACCAATTTCATGTAAACCTTTTATTTTATTTTAATGAAAGCTGCGCGCATCTTATAATAATAATAATAATAATAATAATAATAATAATAATAATATTAGTAGTAGTAGTAGTAGTAATATAATTGGTAGTAATATGTAATATAATAATAGTTTCCTAATACCCTTCTATATGACCTTTCATAATACTTTCCTATAAGACTACCTTGTCACTATAAATAGAAGACATTGACCCTTATTCACTCATAATTCCATAAGCACATAAGTTAGAGAGGGAGAGGGGGAATAAGAAGGAAAAAGAAGAAAAAGAGGGGGGGGGGGGGTGGGGAATTGGACAATCAATTTGGGGATTTTGCATCTGCTTCTATTGGATTCGATCTTTTATTTTGTAAGTTGCCTTTAATCTTTCTAAGATTCAATTGTTCATCTTTAAGACTTAAAGTATAGTAGGATTATGGTAGAAGTTGTGCTTAATTACATAAATATTAGGTTAAACATGATTAGAATAAAGAAAGAAAGTTACAGCAATTTGGCAGATTTGTAAGTTGTCTTGATTAATTTATTTCGTGGTCTTAAATTGTTTTTTTCGAAAGATTAATTAAGAGACTAGGGTTTATTTCAAGTCTAGTTTATGCATATAAAATTTCGTAGTAATATTCGATACGGTTTGTCTTGGGTGATTTATTTATGAACGTGTGGCCGAAAAGTCCGCAAATCTGCTAGTGTTGTAAAGAATGCTTCGAAACCCTAACTTACATGTCAAAAATATTCTGTGTCTTTTTCATACATTAAATTTGAAGAGTCTATATGATGCTAGAAATTGGAATTTCTCAAAAATTATATGTTAAAGTTGTTTATGAATCGACACTTTTTATGCAACGGGATTCATCAGTAATTATAAATCTTTCAAGAAAACCTTGATAAGTTTGGAATTTGAGTCTATTTCACAAGAACTGTAGATATGAGTCTTAGGGTTCCAACCCCATTGGTCTTGTGTCGTTTGGATTTTTATTGAATTAATAATGAATTTTATAGTGAGACTGATTTGTGCCGTAAAGACGGATTTTAATTCAATAATTACGTATGTTAATAATTAGTAAATTATAATTAATTAATAATTGAGTATGTGACGTAGTTACTAATTATAATTATTATTATTACAATTGTTAGGTGACGGTTACGTTGAAGTAATTCTTTAAATCGGATTTAAGCTGCATAAATTAGAATTGCTTGTCAGGTAGGGATAAATCCTACTCAACTCTCGTATATGATTTGTGTGTTTTATTGTACGATATGGTGGATGATGTATTGAGGTGAATTATTTACATATTGATATTGTTGTATTTGTTGGAAGGGAGAAATTATATTATACTGTGTTGTTATTATTATTGTTGTGGACGCGTAATTATGACGAGATGCGTTTAATTATTATTGTTGATTATGAATGTGGAATTGTGATGGGAGGTATTGCGGTCAGATGTACGTTGTTCAGGGAGTTGTACTCTGCGATGAACGGTAATATGTACGTTATTGAGGGAGGGGTACTATTACAAAGTGGCGTTACGTTGTTAAGGGAGGGGTACGATGGTGATATGAGCACGTTGTTAAGGGAGGTGTGCAATGTCGAAAAGGAGTACGTTTTTAAGGGAGTAGTGCCATGTGTATGGAATTTAATTATTTATTGTGATTTTATTGTTAGTATTTATTCCTACTCAACATCGTGGTTGACAGTGTATTCGTGAACATCTGTGATGAACCGTAACTGGGGAGCAGACTTGACAGGTACTTAAGAATAGCTGACTTGCGAGATTCTGGGGATGCGTAAGGACTCGACCAGTCTACCTAAAAGTCTAGATCATATAATTTAATTATTCACTTTATTTAATTCCGCTGCGAGTTGTAATTAATTTTATATTGAGTTTTAGTTTGGTTAATTTGTAATAAATATGTAATCGCTAAATTTTATCTAAAGTACCGTGATTTGTTGTACTTTGTTATTCACTATCTCGGGAAACCGAGATGGTAACGCTCTCATTTACTTAGGAGGCCTAGCTAAAGGCTCCTGAATAAATGGGAGTGTTACACTCGAGTAAAGTTAGTACACATAATTTACATGAAATATAAATTATAACCTATGCTCGGGTTAAATTAGTACACACTAACATAAAATATCGATTATAACCTATGCTCGGGACAACTTAGTACACATAATTTACATGAAATATAAATTATAACCTATGCTCGGGTTAAGTGTAACACCACCTTCTTACCCGGCCAAGGTAATTAGGAAATGTTACCGTCTCGGTTTCCGAAGGCAGTGAAATCGGAATTATAATTAAGAAACCTTTTTTTATAAATAACAACTTTAGTTATTATAAACATAAACTAATGAATAAAGTGAATTATACAAATTAAAAGTCGACTACCATCTATGTCATCTATGTTATGATACTAGACTCTGAGTCTAAGGCGCGACCCAAATCTCGATCACGTCAACAAGCAAAACCTGTACTCAACCAGCTCCCCATATGATCGGAAATATCATATGGATCGACACAGGCCACCCCGAAAATAGGTGACAATTACACAGACACACAAACGTCAGTTTCAATAAATAAAGTGTGACACTACTTAAAATGTGTAAGTACGCGACATGACTATGATATGAATGAGACGCTATCAAACAACCACTACACCGGTACCGGGACACGCCCAGACGTACCCACAACCACCACGATACCGGGACATGCCCAGACATAGCGAGAACCACACTGGTACCGGGACAAGCCAGAACATACCAACAACCACAAATAGGTATCGGGACACGCCCAGACGTACCGGGTCCGGAAACCAACCAGATCCTCTGCCAGACGTCGTGATTCAACCACACGAGTCCCTCCGTAGCTCAAGCCGTTAATGTGCACATCCCTCTTGGAGTGGGAAGCTCCAAGAGGCGACTTAAGCATAAGACAGTCTCCCAACCGTCTTACGTCTCCTCAATAACCAAGTACACCACCAAACAATCACAACCGTCATATTCTCTAATATACATGACAAATATAATAATGCAAGATACAACACAATATGCCAATTATCGACTCATCAAGTCATCTTAACCAATATCATGTTATAATGCAATTCAACCAAGATACTTATCTCCTTAATGATACTATTAACCATTAAACATGTTATAATACAATTACTTTAATTATGAGATACTAATTACAACATTAACCATAACATATACAATGACCACATTATTGAAGCTGAGTAAGATTAACCTACCTTTTAGCATATTCTGTAAGAAAATCCGAAACCACCAAGCATCCATATCATAAAACCGTCTCAGCCTACATAATTCCATAACAGCTATCACAAAGCATCCTACAACAACTAATACTACTAGTTAACCCTTCATCATTACCCATTAATTACTCCTAATACTAATTAAAGCATTAATTGACACAACTCATGAAAATCTCCCAAATTCTAGTGTTTAGTCTTAAAACGAATTATCCAAATTAAAGGGAAAAAAGGTAGTATAATACTCACCAAGTGATAAGGAACAAGAATATGTGAATGAATCTTCCAAATTCTTCACCCATAGTTGTAGATCTAGGATTTAGAGAAGGAGATATTGTAGAGAGAGGTAGGAGGGGTTTAAAGAGAATGAATTAGGGTTTGAAAATTGGAAAAAACAGAAAAAATAGGTTATATATATATGTCAAGGCCCATGAATAGAAAAGCCCACGCGTGAAAAGTCAGCGGTTCCCGCAGCACTCGATCGAGTGCTTGGTTTACTCGGTTGAGTGACGGTTCCACTCGGTCGAGTAAACCAAGCACTAACCTATGCTCGAGTATGTGTACTAACTTTTGCTCGGGTTATGTTAGTACACATAATTTACATGAAATATAAATTATAACCTATACTCAGGTTAAGTTAGTACACATTTACATAAAAATATCGATTATAACCTATGATCGGGTTAAGTTAGTACACATTTACATAAAATATCGATTATAACCTATGCTCGGGTTAAGTTAGTACACATAATTTACATGAAATATAAATTATAACCTATTCTCGGGTTAAGTTAGTACACATTTACTTAAAATATCGATTATAATAAATGCTCGGGTTAAGTTAGTACACATTTACATAAAATATCGATTATAACCTATGCTCGAGTTAAGTTAGTACACATTCTCGATTTTATATATACCATAAAACCCTAACACCTAAAAATATACCCTAGAAACCCTAAATCATAAAACCCTAAACCCTATACACAAAAACAAACCCTAAACCATTTCCGCCAATTGTGTTGATTGGTACCAATTTTACAAATTTGTAAACTTGGCTATGTTAGTTAAATTAAATTTTACGCCAAACTAGTTATAATTTAAAAATCAAATACTTATTCAATAATATTCAATTCAATAAAAAAAACAAATTTCAAAATGACTATCGATTAGGGTTACTCAAATTACGAACCTAAAATTGAGTTCCAAATATTTCAATTTCAAATTGCAAATTATGTAATCTACGTTAATAGTTTTTACAATTAGTTCTCATTATTCTTAAATTTGAATTTCATTTTAAAATTGCAAATTAAACTCAAACGAGGGTTCGAACCCTATTAACCACAATTTTTTTTTTGGCATAGGACTTTCCGTTTAGGGTTTAGGAAATTCAATTTAGGTTATCACTTTTTTTTTTCGTTTTTATTGGATATCTTTTCCATTTCTAATTTTATTCATATTCAATTAGGATATCTTTTCCATTTTAAATTTAATTGAGTATTTATTTTATCTTGTTATAATATATTCATTTTATGATTTTTTAAAATTATGCCAAGATATTTTGGCCGAAATATAGGGATACAATTAGGAAACTATATTTTGGCCGAAATATAGCTATGATCAGGTAAAAATACAATATTTTAGGAAAAAGATAAAAACCACATAAATAATTTCCTTTTTTACGAATTCAAATTGATAATAAGTCGGGAAATTTACAATTTGCCTATTTTTAAAAACTAATTCAAAATCAAACTAAAATTTACAATTTTACGAGAATTTTAAAACATTTTCGCCAATTGTGTTAAAAACACAAAACTCAAAGTATTTTTAATTGTAGCAAGTCATCCCGTGTTCAAACCTCACTAACAACCTTTTGTCATTACGTTTCTGCAATTGAGTTACGTGAATTTAATTAGGGTTAGACAAATTAACATCAATTGAATTAGGGTTCATGATTTTGCGAATTAGGTTATGTCATATTATGAGTAATAGACTACAGGGTTCATGATCTTCAACTTACTTAAACTCTTTATAATCAAACAAAAATAATGAACAAAATAGGCCGAAATTAATAACAAATTTATTTCAATTACTTAAAACGATTACAACTAAAATTGAAAACAAACTGAAAAACCTCGGAAACAAACTAAATTTATTAAAACAAATACTAGAAATTAACTAAAAGTTGAGGCGTCTAATAGCACGTGCAGGAATCCGATATCGATCCCTAGTCCTCCATTCAAAATGCGTAGGAGGAGGAGGTGTAGGATGATTAGGATTATAGCCAAATTCATCCCGAACAACTATTGCATCGTCCACAACGGGCATAGGGAGATACTCCAAGTCATCTACTTGACGCCATTTAAGTTTGTCATCGGGTAGGATTGTTGCGTTTTTGGCATTGTACTCCTCCTCGTAAATGTACTCGATATTTTGGCACAGGATGCCATTTAGAGCTTTTTAGAAATCCTTCTTGGGAACTATGTCCATCATTACTCGAACAAACCTACGTGTTTCCAACACGTCCTTTACGTGAGCTTTCTTCTCACGTTCAACCTGAAGTTCCAACAAACGATTTTGTAGCATAAGTTGAGCCATTTTATAATATTGATCAGCCATTTGTAGTTTAGAGGGTTAGTTTTGATTATTTTTTCCAATACGGTTGTGTGTTTTGTGTGAGTTAAAATTATCAAAGAATTGTACTTATATATGATCCCTACTCAAATTTCCTTCCACTTTTTCCCTCCACATTTTGTAACACCCCCATACTCCAAGTGCCTTACCAGGACCACATAAGACATGGGAATGCTACCATCTCGGTTTCCCGAGGCAATGTATATCAAATAGACAATAACGAAACGTACTTTAATAAATAAATTTAAAGTGATACATGTCCAAACCAAAACTGTTAAAAGGAAATACAACCGTTCCAAAATGCTAACTCAATAAAGTAAATAAATGTTCAAAACACAGCGGAAGACTTCTAGACATCTCATGGTGACTCAACCCAGCTATCCCAAGCGCTTCCATCTCATACCTGCTCAATAACTGCTCACCATCCCCGAATGGATCACTACAGTTTTCAAAACATTTAAACAGGGTCAATTACTGATTACACAAAAATAATACAACAGAAACAATACACAATTATCCAATCTCCACCATAACTCCACACACCTGACTACACACTAATGTGGGTAGTCCTGCCAGAATACTCAGCACAACAAGTATTCCACACCGCCAGTGGGGGACCGCAACATTTCCCATCTAAGCCCCAATCATCTCATTCGAGCGATAACCCATATTCCTTAATGTGCACATCCCCTCCTGTGGCGGGTTCCATAGAGAGCGAATCAAGGGCGTGAAGCCACTCCCGTAAGTGACTCTACTCAGCCGAGGACGCACCTCGAGAACCACAGACAAACAATCACAACCAACCACATTATACAACAACAATTACCAATCACCAATTCCAATACAATATGAATCAACAACAACAAATAACCATAAACAACATTATGTAGTCAATAACCGAGTAGGGAAACCCTACCTGGAATAAGCTACCACGAGACCGTCAAAAGTAGCTAATCAGTAATGCTCCACTACGAAACCTCCTCCTATAATCACATATTCATACAATTACCATCTAATCAACATAACACTCCCAAAACCCCCAATTCTACCCAATTAGGATTTTAAACAAAATCAACAAAACAATATAAAAACTATACAAGGATCTTACCCTTGACACGACGAACTCAACGGCGTAAAGAACACGGCGATCCGACAACCTTAGCATTTAGGATTTGATAATAACGCGAAGAACAAAGTAACGTAATTCTTTTCTCTCTTTAAAAGGTTTTTAGAAAAGTAAAAGTGATTAAGAAAGAAGACGGAACCCTTAAATACTAATCATGCATTATTAACAAAACCCGGCTAAAACAACCCGTAAGACCAACTTACTCGATCGAGTAAGTGACGTACTCGATCGAGGGCCCCTTACTCGATCGAGTGTCACTCCTACTCGATCGAGTACCCATCAGGCAGACTACTGTTTCGTATAAAACATACTTACTCGATAGAGTAAGTTCCACTCGATAGAGTATCCATAGACATAGAAAACCTTAGTATTACAGTCTTCCTTCCTTAAAAAGAACTTCGCCTCCGAAGTTTAACCCATACCAAAAAAAAAAAAAAAAAAAAAAAACAAAACATACTAACTCAACCACGACACAACAACGCAACTAAAACTCAAAACAAAACTCCTAACTAAAATTCAAACCGACTCAAAGCAACTAAAACTTATAACAAAACCAACATAACCCATACCAAAACCTTATGAGATCACTTCCTACCCCCTTTAAAAGAAACATGGTTACGTTCCCGTAAGCACACATACCTGATCAAAAAGAGGCGGATACCGCTCCCTCATAGCCTCTTCCGGACCCAAGTAGCTTCTTCAACCTCATGATTAGACCATAGAACCTTAAGCAACACTGTTTCCCCGTTCCTAGTTTTCCGTACCTTGCGATCAAGAATCTGTTTTGGCACCTCAAGATAAGACAAGGACTCATCCAACTCTATGTTCTCCACCTCCAGCACATGCGAAGGGTCGCTTAAATACTTCCGTAACTGAGACACATGAAAAATATTATGCACCCTTTCCAAAGCCGCTGCCAACGCTAACCGGTAAGCAACCTTACCCACACGATCCAAAATCTCATATGGTTCGATAAACATCTGGCTCAGCTTCCCTTTTATACCAAACCTCATAACCCCACACATAGGAGACACTTTCAAAAGAACCTTTTCCCCAACCTGAAACTCTATGTCACGGCGGTGTAAGTCTGCATAACTCTTTTGTCGATCCTGGGCCGCTTTCATCTTTTGGCTGATCAGCTTAACCTGTTCTATATTCTCCTATACCATCTGTGGTCCTAAAACCACAGCCTCAACTCTATCATCCCAGTAAATCGGACTCCTACACCTCCTCCCATACAAAGCCTCAAATGGTGCCATCCCAATACTCGTATGATAGCTGTTGTTATAAGAAAACTCAATCAGGTCCAACCTATCCTCCCAGCTACCACCAAACTGTTGGAGCTTGTGTCCTCCACAAATTAGTGTGATAACATTTGTAAATCTCTTACAGGTTCACAAGGGTATACTTCGTATTTTAATCAGTTGATTAACGATTACCTAATAACGGTTGGCTTGCTAGAAAGTTTGACGTTATTATCATACAGATGGCGGTGATCAACTGGTCCCTAAAGGTCACACCTATAGGATGTGTTTGAGAGATGTCGTTATAGAAATATAATCACATTGATGCCTTATATGACTAAACAGTTAGTCAATGTGTTGATGAGACAATTATTTAATGAAGATTAAATAATATTAGTTGAGACGAATTAACTGTCAATTCGTAAATTGAATATAATAAGTTATATTTAATTAAATGTATGTAATCGTTAGCTTGGACGAATTAATCTGTTAATTCGTAATTAAATGTAATCGGTTATATTTAACATCAACAAGATGAATGTGTCATAGTGGTAATAGTGATGGTACTCAAACTAAGAGGTCATGGGTTCGATCCTCACTAGATGACAATTTACACAATTTATACATTTTTGGAATAACCGAAAAAGGAGAAATTAACTCTCTTAATTTCGGTATATGGGCCGAAAATTTGGAAGGAAAATATCTACCCTATTACACCTTATACTCGGTTTGATAAGGGTATGGTAGATCATAATTTTTCTAACTTAATTTTAACCTAGTTTTGCTCATCATTTTCTCTCATCAGAAAAGACACAAAACCCCTAATATTTACAGAAAATTAGGGATCTCATTCTAGCAATTTTGAGGGGTTTTTCTCGGAGCATCTTGGGTGCAACTGATAGGAGAATATCATTGTGATATTGTTTATAGGCCGAATTAGCTAGGACCGAAGGTTATTTCTAATTCTCTTTACCCTTTTGTTTATGTAATTTAATTTATGACTAGCACTCATCATGATATATTCGTTATAGTCCTTAAATTCAAAGGGATTCATACAGATAAATCCCACAAGTGGTATCAGAGCCAAGGCCACGAATTTTAATTTTGATGATTTTCATAAAATTGTTTGTAAACAATTATTAGGGTTTGCGAAAAAAATATATAATCGGCTGGATTTTTTTTATCCGTGGAATTTTTTTCCTTCCGTCACGGTACTGTTCACATATGAACAGTACTTTTATTAAAAAAAAAAACAAAAAAAAATCTGTTTTTTTTCTTTTCGGTTTTTCCTGAAAAACCGAATAAAGTTTTATGCGGCTGTTTTTGTTTATGCCGAGTTGAAAAGCATCCGAGAAAAGAAAATTTGTTTTGTTACTGTTCACGTCACGTTACTGTTCACAGAGGACAGTTTTTTTTTAAAAAAAAAACAAAAAATTTCTTGTTTCGGTTTTTTACAGATAAAAACCGTGAACAATATGAGAAACGGGCTGTTTTTTTGGTTCTTGCTGTTTTTGCCGAAAAAAAAAGGGCTTGTTTTTTTCTTGGTTTAGCCGAGACATATAAAAAAAAAGGATTTTGTTTTTGTTTGTTTTGGCCAATATTAATTATACATTACCTTTACAATGTATGATTAATTGTTGTGAAACGGTTCACAATTTTGAGATACCTAATTATTTTAAAGCAGTTTAAAATATTGATGGATTAAATTCATATTACAAGTTTATTATGAATTAAGATTGAAATTAATGTGATTAATTGAGGAATTGTCACTTAATTTGTTTTTAAATAGGTAGTTTGGATAAATTAATCAACATAATTAAGGAATTGTGTCATGTATGTTTAATTTATTTTTTAGTTGATGCATTTTAATTTTGGTGAATGAATCGTTGAATGAATTTATTTACGTATTTTTTGCAATCGGTTGTAATTTGTAATACTTAGTGTGGCCTTAGTTAATTATGTTTTCGTAATGAAGGAAACATAATTTTTATGTAATTATGAGATCTCGAATCTCCTTTATTTTTTCTTTAGTTTTGGGTTTTGAAATTAGAATGTAATAAATAGGTTTATTATGTAAATTTTATTTATTGTATTTTTCAAAAGAAGACTCAAGATGGAGATTGGAGCTCACTCCCGCTACATGGATCAAGATGGAACATCAAGACAAGCTTCTCGGGTCCAAGGATGGATTCCAAACTTGTATTTAATGTTCATTTTGATAGGATAGGCCACACTAGGACTTTTATTATTTTACGTTTTCATTCATATTGCTTTTCATTCACATGATTGTTTATGCATCATATTCCGCCTAAAACCAAACCACCTACTACTAAAATGCATGAAAATTGACTCATATAGGTTGTATGTTAGTTTTCATGGACATACAGATGTCACAGACTTATTAAGCCATCACCTTAGTTTATTCATTCTCGCATGCTAGATATTAGTTCACTTAAAATGAATTAAAATAAAGTTGATGGGATCTTCCTCTAAAACGGAAATCGAGATTAGTCTTTATAAGGGCAAACAACTATGAATCCCTTCTTCGTCGGTAGGCATAATATGACCCCTTCTACGTTGGGTAAGTAGTTGTGTTGACTTAGTTTACCTCAACATCATAGTCCGAAGAGTTTCTCGTGATTATGATGGACTAAAGATAGAATTTACAGAAATTTATCGACCAAGAATTCTAACGGTAGAATTAGCTAAAAGGTTAGCTTATCAATTTACAGAGAAATGAGTCTTGGGATCATTTATATAATTCTTGAGGAAGGTCAATTGTATAAATGTTTTGAGTCTTTGCGTTATGACATTAGATCATTAGACTTCAATTAAAATCGATGCACATGCTTATTATTTTTATTCTTCTTCTCGCAGTGTAGAACACGTTTATTTTAATAATACTGTTACAACAAAATGTCTGGAAATAACGCAATCCAAATGCCTAGTGCCACACTTGGACGCGAGTCCTGGCTGAAAATATTCATGGACCAAATGAATCAGTTCACACGTCTCAAAAACGACGGGTCCAACTTTGCGGACTGGGAGGCAGCACTACGGAATGCTGCCATTGCTGACGGTAAGCTCAGGTACTTAACTGAGCCAATACCGGTAAACCCAGGCCCCAATGAAGGAGTCAACGAATCACTCGCTTATAGTGACTTCGTTATGGAAGCGGGTGCGATAAAGAACGTACTCATCTTTGCAATGGAAACCAATTTGCAGAGACGCTTCATTGCCCAAGGTGCAAACAAGATTTTCACCACGCTCACTAACGAGTTCTCAAAAGCACCGAGAATCGTTACATATGAGCATACATGTCGCTTCTTTGATGCGAAACTCCAGAAGGGCCAACCGGTTATCCCACACATTCTTCACATGATTGAGAATGTCGAGAAGTTGGAGGCACTTTATTATAAAATCAGTGAGAGCATTGGCATAGACCGAATGCTTCATTCTCTTCACGATGGTTTTGCCCTTTTCAGGGCGAACTACTACATGAATGACTTGAAAAAGAGTCCTCATGAGCTACACTCCCTTCTCGTACAGACCGAGAAGGATATGAAATTGAGTGGGAGCATGAAGCAGGATGTTCTCACGATTTCCAACAAGGGTAAAGGTAAGGGCAAGGCTCATGGCGACCTAGCTGTAGGTAAGCCAAAGTTTAAAAAGCCAGGAAACGGTAAGAGTGGGCCCGGTGAGACTAGTGGCTCACAGGGCAAGGCAAAGAGCAAGGGCGGTGACATTCGCACTCAATGTCACAAGACTGGACATTGGAGGAGGAACTGTCCCGTGTACCGTGAGGACATAAAAGCAGGCCGCGTCGTTCCTGTTGGTATGTCATCTTATATTCATATGATTGAGATTAACCATGGATGTTTCGGAACTTGGGTACTTGATACTGGTTGTGGTTCTCATCTGTGTAATTATTTAAAGGACCTAAAGAACATCATACCTCTCGAAAAGAGTGATGTGGACCTGCGAGTCGGGAATGGAGCACAAGTTGCTGCAGTCTCGAAGGGAACGTATGTAATCCAATTCCCTAGTGGTTTTGAGTTATTTTTATATAACTGTTACTATGTACCCAGTTTATCTAAGAACATTATTTCTATTTCCGTACTCAAGATAGACGGTTTTGCATTTTCAATAAAGGATAATAACTGTATTTTCTTTTTAATGAAATGATTTATGGCAAAGCAGCTTCCATGAATGGAATTTACATCTTAGATCAAACCACGGAAGTATTACACATGAATAATAAGAAATTAAAGGTTGGTGACAAAGATCAAACCTATCTATGCCATTGTCGAATGGGACACATAAATGAGAAACGCGTAAAGAAACTCGTCGATAATGGGACTATTCCCGCATTCGAATTTTCCGCATATGGCACGTGTGAATCGGAGCGAGGTTTCGAACCTGTCATTATTTTTCGGTGCAAAAATGGGACTTCGATGTCTCATTGGCAAAATGACTCGAATTTCCTTCAAAGGTGTTGGAATGCGCGCTAGTGACCTATTAAGACTCATACATACTGATGTTTGTGGACCTATGTCAATTTCCGCTAGAGATGGCTATAGATATTTTATCACTTTCACGGACGATTTGAGTAGATACGGATAAGTCTACTTAATGAAGCATAAAAGTGAGTCCTTTGAGAAATTCAAGGAATACCAGAACAGGGTACAAAACCAACTGGGTAGAAAGGTTAAAGCACTCCGTTTAGATCGGGGTGGCGAATATCTTTCAAATGAGTTTGATCAACACCAAAGACTCGTGGAATCGTTTTGCGCTTAACTCCACCTGAACACCTCAATTGAATGGTGTGTCCGAACGGAGAAATCGAACCTTACTTGATATGGTTCGATCTATGATGAGTCACACGGTAGTACCCGATTCATTATGGGGTTTTGCTCTTTTGTTAGCTGCTCTTATACTTAATCAAGTCCGACTAAAGTCATTGACAAGACTCCATATGAAATATAGAAGGGAACGGTCCCTAACTTGTCCTTTATTCGGGTTTAGGGCTGCGAGGCTTATGTCAAGTGGAGACACGAGGATAAGCTCGGCCCGCGATCGGTCAAGACATACTTTATAGGTTATCCAAAAGGAACATTTGGTCATTACTTCTATTCGCCTACCGAACATCGAGTTTTTGTTGCGGCTAGTGCGGCGTTCTTAGAGAAAGAATTTCTCGAGAACAAGACGAGTAATAGAACCTTCGAGTGTCGAGATTTCGTAACCAACAATGAGGAAGATGGAGGAAGTTGTTCCTCCAATTGATGATACGGTTAATATTCCCGAGGAACCTAGGAGGTCGGGTAGAGTCTCTCATCCTCCGGACAGATACATTGGTATGGTCGAGGAGAATGACGTTTTACTCCTAGAGAGTAATGAACCCGCTACCTATAAAGGTGCTATGACCTGTTCCGACTCAAAGCTATGGCTCGAAGCCATGCAATCCGAGATGGACTCCATGTATGAGAATGACGTATGGGATCTAGTTGATTTACCTAATAAGGTAAAACCTCTACATGGCAAATGGCTTTACAAAATAAAGCGTTACGTAGACGCGCAACCGGATACCTATAAGGCACGACTAGTGGCAAAAGGTTTCACCCAAGTGCACGGATTGCATTATGATGAGATTTTTGCACCTGTAGTCATGCTACATTCCATTCGGATAATCTTAGCGATTGCCGTTTTTCATGATTATGAAATTTGGCAAATGGATGTGAAAACCGCCTTCTTAAACGGTTATTTGGAGGAAGAGTTGTACATGGTGCAACCTGAAGGTTTCATAGATCCTGAACATCCTAAGAAAGTATGCAAGCTTAAGCGTTCCATTTATGGACTTAAGCAAGCTTCTCGGAGTTGGAATCATCGTTTCGACCAGGTGATAAAAGAGTATGGTTCCACTCGATCGGTCGAAGAACCATGCTTATATATCAAGTCGAGTGGGAGCAATATTGTATTATTAATATTGTATGTCGATGACATACTCCTGATTGGGAATGACATTCCTCTCCTATCTTCGGTTAAAGAATTGTTGAAGAACCATTTCCAGATGAAAGATCTGGGTGAGGCACAACGCATATTGGGAATCTGTATCTAACGAGATAGATCACGACGGACGTTATCACTTAGTCAAGAGTCTTATTTGGATAAGATTCTTGATAAGTTCAGCATGACCAATTCCAAGAAGGGGAACCTTCCAATGACGTCTGGGATGCAGTTGAGCAAGTCTC
Organism: Silene latifolia; assembly: GCF_048544455.1. Lineage (NCBI taxonomy): Eukaryota > Viridiplantae > Streptophyta > Magnoliopsida > Caryophyllales > Caryophyllaceae > Silene > Silene latifolia. The sequence goes on from NC_133538.1 coordinate 454,342,814, forward strand.
AGTCACCCACGACGCCTGAAGGGGTTGAGCGCATGAGTCGTGTTCCTTATGCATCAGCTATAGGATCAATCATGTATGGCATGATATGCACACGTCTAGACGTGGCATATGCATTGAGTATGACGAGTCGGTACCAAAAGAATCCATGTACCTACGGAGGACTAAGGATTGGGTATTGACTTATGGAGGAGATACTAAGCTATGCGTAACCGGTTAAGCAGATGCTAGCTTCCAAACGGATCGAGATGATTAGAAATCTCAGTCTAGATTCGTTCTTACTCTTAATGGTGTCATGTCACCGGAATAGTTCCAAACAGGAAGTTGTAGCAGATTCTACTACTGAGCCATTGAAGTATGATAAGCATGGAGGGCACGTTATTTCCATGAGAATTAAACGTGTTCCTGAGTTGTAATAGTTGATTATGAATTTGATACATTATTATCTTTTTCATATACTATTTATAACTTCATCGTATTAATATAATATTTTGTTTTTCATGTGGATTATACTGACAACTTTGAACGCCACAAAGTGAACTGAATTACATTATGTTTTGTTTGGTCCGTAATCACCTACAAGAGTTGATAATTTTGGCTATTATATTGTGCAGTCGATTGATGGTGGGTTCAACAAGCCATAAGTCAAACTGTTGACTGATCGATCACAAATGCGAGATTATAACGATACCTCGTAAGACAAATTTTTGTGACAACATAATGGAGTCCTAAATGTTTAAAAACATTCTGTGCCAGGTCGTGGATAGGACATCCATTATGTTCCTAGAGTCGATTCTTTTGACTATCGACTGTCTCTTGAGATTAAAAGGCGCTTTTGGGTGACTTTGGTTTCTTTCTCACGGTGCCGAATCGAGGCTAAGTAGATTTTTTCTGGGTCATTTCATACTGTACTTACATCTGAAGGATTTGAGTTGAGGAAAATATCCAACCTTTATCAGTTATAGTTATTTCTCAGGGCCACTCGAGGAGTTGTAACTAAAATGCATGGCCATGCTCGAATGTTGATTCGTTTATCAGTTAAGTTACTCTCTAGTCGGGGAAACCACTCTTGATAATGATCGCTTGTAAAATACGACCTTTGTGAATACGGATTTGCAAATTGTTTTACATTGAGTGGGAAAAATTTTAGGATATGAGAATCGGTTATCGCACATACACTTCTGAGGACAAGTGGGAGTTTGTTGGAGCTTGTGTCCTCCACAAATTAGTGTGATAACATTTGTAAATCTTTTACAGGTTCACAAGGGTATACTTTGTATTTTAATCAGTTGATTAACGATTACCTAATAACGGTTGGCTTGCTAGAAAGTTTGACGTTATTATCATACAGATGGCGGTGATCAACTGGTCCCTAAAGGTCACACCTATAGGATGTGTTTGAGAGATGTGGTTATAGAAATATAATCACATTGATGCCTTATATGACTAAACAGTTAGTCAATGTGTTGATGAGACAATTATTTAATGAAGATGAAATAATATTAGTTGAGACGAATTAACTGTCAATTCGTAAATTGAATATAATAAGTTATATTTAATTAAATGTATGTAATGTTAGCTTGACGAATTAATCATAATTCGTAATTAAATGTAATCGGTTATATTTAACATCAACAAGATGAATGTGTCATAGTGGTAATAGTGAGGGTACTCAAACCAAGAGGTCATGGGTTCGATCCTCACTAGATGACAATTTACACATTTTATATATTTTTGGAATAACCGAAAAAAGGAGAAATTAACTCTCTTAATTTCGGTATATGGGCCGAAAATTTGGAAGGAAAATATCTACCCTATTACACCTTATACTCGGTTTGATAAGGGTATGGTAGATCATAATTTTTCTAACCTAGTTTTGCTCATCATTTTCTCTCATCAGAAAACACACAAAAACCCTAATATTTACAGAAAATTGGGGATTTCATTCTAGCAATTTTGAGGGGTATTTCTCGGAGCATCTTGAGTGCAACTGATAGGAGAATATCATTGTGATATTGTTCATAGGCCGAATTAGCTAGGACCGACGGTTATTTCTAATTCTCTTTACCCTTTTGTTTATGTAATTTAATTTTATGACTAGCATTCATCATGATATATTCGTTATAGTCCTTAAATTCAAAGGGATGCATACAGATAAATCCCACACAAACACCATCACACAAGCCCACAACATGTCCTCCAAGGTCTTGATAGTTCTCTCTGTCTGCATATCTGTCGCAAGATGAAAAGCAGTACTCATCTTCAAAGTAGTTCCCATCAATCCTGCAACTCTCTCCAAAACCGCGATATGAATCTCGTATCTCTATCTGACACTATATCCTTAGGCACCCCCATGCAAACGAACCACATGCTTCCTATAAGCCAAAGCTAACTGTATCTTGGTCTAAGTATCTTTCATCGGAAAAAAATGAGTTGACTTACCAGGACCACTTAAGGCATGGGAATGCTACCATCTCGGTTTCCCGAGACAATGTATATCAAATAGACAATAACGAAACGTACTTTAATAAATAAATTTAAAGTGATACATGTCCAAACCAAAACTGTTAGAAGGAAATACAACCGTTCCAAAATGCTAACTCAATAAAGTAAATAAATGTTCAAAACACAGCGGAAGACTTCTAGACATCTCGTGGTGACTCAACCCATCTATCCCAAGTGCTTCCATCTCATACCTGCTCAATAACTGCTCACCATCCCCGAATGGATCACCACAGTTTTCAAAACATTTAAACGGGGTCAGTTACTAATTACACAAAAAACAATACAACAGAAACAATACACAATTATCCAATCTCCATCATAACTCCACACACCTGACTGCACACTAAAGTGTGTAGTCCTGCCAGAATACTCATCGCAACAAGTATAGCACACCGCTAGTGGGGGACCGCAGCCGTTCCCACATAAGCCCCGCTCATCTCATCCGAGCGATAACCCTTGTTCCTTAATGTGGACATCTCCTCCTATGGCGGGTTCCACAGAGAGCAAATCAAGGGCGTGAAGCCACTCCCGCAAGTGACTCCACTCAGCTGAGGACGCACCTCGAGAACCACAGACAAACAATCACAACCAACCACATTATACAACAACAATTACCAACCACCAATTCCAATACGATATGAATCAACAACAACAAACAACCATAAACAACACTATGTAATCAATAACAAAGTAAGGAAACCCTACCTGGAATAAGCAACCACGAGACCGTCACAAGCAGCTAATCAGTAATGCTCCTCTACGAAACCTCCTCCTATAATCACATATTCATACAATTACCATCTAATCAACAAAACACTCCCAAAACCCCCAATTCCACCCAATTAGGGTTTTAAACAAAATCAACAAAATAATATAAAAACTATACAAGGATCTTACCCTTGACACGATGAACTCAACGGCGTAAAGAACACGACGATCCGACAACCTTAGCCTTTGGGATTTGATAATAACGCAAAGAACAAAGCAACATAATTCTTTTCTCTTTTTGAAAGGTTTTTAGAAAAGTAAAAGTATTTAAGAAAGATGATGAAACCCTTAAATACTAATCACGCGCTATTAACAAAACCCGGCTAAAAACCCGTAAGACCAACTTACTTGATCGAGTAAGTGACGTACTCGATCGAGTGCCCCTTACTCGATCGAGTGTCACTTGTACTCGATCGAGTACCCATCAGGCAGACTACTATTTCGTATAAAACATACTTACTCGACAGAGTAAGTCCCACTCGATAGAGTACCCATAGACATGGAAAACCGTAGTATTACACATTTTCCCTCCAAAATCTCCCACTAATCTCACGAAAAATAAATAAAACTTCCCATAATATAATTCTCTAAATGATTAGGCTAAATATTTTTTTTTTCAAATAAAAGATTACGATTTAATATCTCAAAATAAGAATAAATAAATATATTATAAATATGGGATTTTTATTCGAATAAGAATAAATTTAAAAATATGGTAACAAAAAAGATTCCTTAAATAATTTACGTAATTTATTTTCGCAGTACATGTTTTACTCATTGCAGTACTATTTACACAAAAGTATCCATTTGATACCCTCCGGCTAAAAACAACACTGAACCAATTTCTCTCAATTTTTTTATCATTCAACTATACTTAGATTTCTTCGTTATGGATGAAAATGTAACTATAAAAAATTAATTTAATTTGTTAAGTGTATATTAAGGATAATGCAACCATATCAACAATCAGTGCCTAGAATCATGCGTGTAACCTCATGTATACACTTAGTCAAAGTTGTTATTCATTCTATTATTTTCTCCTATTGTTTTGGAGATTGTTTCCTTAGTTAGGATATTAAGTTTACACTCTATCTTATGTATATAAATAGCAACACAATGTAACAGTAGGTTTCATCAATCAAATATACAAGTTATTCTAATCTTTACATGGTATCAAGTTTCTTGATCCTAACCATTGTCTTCATACTTCACACGCTCCTCATGGCAACCAACTCATTCCTAACCAAGACGAACCAAACAACCCCCTTATCTCCATCTCTTTTCCCAACTGTGTCAAACTCACACCATCAACCTACCAATCGTGACATTACCAACTTACTCGCCTTCTCCAAGGCTACGGCCTCTACTCCTTTGTCGATGGCACAAACCCTTGTCCGCCATCCACCGTCATCCCACCCGCCACTGAAACCACCCCCAAACCCGAACCAATTCCCAACCCAGCCTATCTGACTTGGTTCAAACAAGACAATCTCATCCTTGGTGTAATAGCCGACACCCTCCATGAATCGATTTCCGTCATTATTCTTGATGCAACCACATCTCGAGAAGCGTGGAAAACCCTTGCCCGTACCTATGCCAATCCGTCTCGGGGTCACATCCTCCAAATTAAGGATCGAATCCGTCACATTATCCTTGGTGAGAACACAATTACTGACTGCATGATCGCCATCAAAGCTTGCACCGTTCAACTCGCCCATCTCGGTAAGCCCATGGATGATGTGGATATTACGGCTCAAATCATTCAAGGACTTCACGAAACCCTATACAAACCCGTCATCGATGCAGTTAGAGCTCGAGATCTCCCTATCTCGTTTGATGATTTTCATGAAAAACTCATTCAACATGAATTAATCGTCAAACGAGAACCCACTGCCATCACCTTCCCTCCCTCGGCCCACGCTGCAACCCGAGGCTATACCCCTTACTACACCCGCCAACCCAACCATCCAAACACCAATTACCAGCCTTCCTATTCCAACAACCGTACCCCATCCAACACCCCTGCACCCACCCGCAATAATCAGCCTCCACCCAATAACAACCCTAACCCATTGCTTGGAAAATGTCAAGTTTGTCGTGCCACCGGTCATGTCATTAATGCCTGTCCGAATTTCAAGAAGGCATACCTAACTGTCGTATTTCCACCACCTCCCCCTCGTCTAAACAGGCCCTATGCTCATACTGCCACTGCTTCTTCATCGTCCAACTCGTCCTATCTCATTGACAGTGGTGCATCCAACCACGTTGTCAATGACTTAGAAACCCTCTCCTTCCATGCCCCATACGACGGTCCCGACGATCTCATTATTGGCGACTGGTCAGCATTACCCATCACACATCACGGTTCTTTTTCTATTCCTTGTCCCTCTCGATCTCTTAAGTTTAACAATGTCCTTGTTGTCCCTTCAATTTCTCGAAAACTACTATCTGTTTCGCAATTTTGTAGAATTTGCATCATTCTCACCCACCTTGTTTTGTTTTAAGGACCGCTCCACGGATGAAATTCTCCTTCAAGGAACGTTTCAAGACGGTGCTTAACAATGGCAACCCACTCACAACTCTCCTCACACCCTCACCGCAGCCGCATCATCCAGTAGTTTGTGGCATGCTCGCTTAGGTCATCCTTCAAATGCTACTCTAAAACGATTAAATTCTATTTATAATTTACGTATTTCGCAATATAATTACTGTAATTCTTGTCTTATTAATAAAAGCCACAAACTACCTTTTATGTCTTCCGCATTACGATCCACTGCCCCACTCGATATTATTTTTTCCGATGTTTGGACTGCTCCAGTTATTTCTCATGACTCGTCAAATACTATATAATTTTTGTTGATCATTTTTCTCACTACTTTTGGTTATATCCAATTAAAAACAAATCCGACACCCTCACTACATTTCACCGTTTTAATGCAATATTCGAAAAATATTTCCAAAAGCCAATCCTCCAATTTTATTCGGATAATGGTGGTGAATACCAAAAATTAAATCCGACCTTGCTTGATAACGGTATCACCCATCTAACATCTCCACCACACACTCCCGAACACAATGGGTTTGCCGAGCGCCGTCACCCTCACGTGGTTGAAACGGGTCTAGCCCTTCTAACTCATGGAAATATGCCCACCTCTTTTTGGCCTTACGTCTTTGACGCCGTTACCTACCTTATTAACCATCTTCCTAATCAAACTCTTCAAAATAAAAACCGATACTCTATTCTCTTTGGCCAAGACCCGAACATCCATAAATTCCGGTCATTCGGTTGCTTGTGCTACCCGTCGCTCCGTCCCTACATACGACACAAACTTGACCCAAAGTCCCAACCATGTGTCTTTGTTGGATACTCCACCACACAAAGCGCCTACCTATGCTATGATCCGTCTGCCAAGAAACTCTACACATCCCGTCATGTCCGCTTCTTAGAACATGAATTCCCTTTCTCGACTCTGGCTAAAACCACGATCACACCCCTGTCCTCCACTGACCGTTGGTGCACCCTCACAATCCCTCTCCTTGACCCAGCCCTCCCTGTTGCTCCAGCTCCTACTCCCAACCCGCCTGAAACCGTCACCCAACCTGAACCCGACACCCCACCTGCACCCGAGACCGAAACCCAACGCACCACAAACCCAGAAACCCTTGCTTCTCCTCCACCAGGCCCGTCCTCATCCACTCCCCAAATAAATTCCCTTGTTTCTTCACCTATCCCACCACCGCCACCTCCGCCTCCGAAACCTCGCCTTATCACCCGTTTAACAAATACCATTGTTAAACCCAACCCTAAATACGCTAAAACCGCCATCTTACCCTCCCCTCACACCACGCCTACCACCACGAAACAGGCCTTCATCGACCCTCGTTGGCGTGCCGCCATGCTTGACGAGCATCAAGCGCTCCTTCGAAATCAAACCTGGTCCCTAGTCCCACGATCCCAAGCTCAAAACGTCATTGGTTACAAATGGGTCTACTATGTGAAATATAAACCCGATGGTACCCTCAAAAAACACAAGGCAAGACTCGTTGCCAAGGGTTTTCACCAACGCCTCGGCATCGATTACTCGGAAACTTTCAGTCCCGTTGTAAAACCCGCAACAATTCATCTTGTTCTATCCCTGACAGTTTCTCACAAGTGGCACCTTCACCAAATTGATGTCAATAATGCGTTTCTCCAGGGACATCTTACCGACTTTGTATTCATGGATCAACCTCCCGGTTTTGTGGATACGGATAAACCCGATCATGTTTGCAAATTACACAAAGCGATCTATGGGCTCAAACAAGCCCCGCGGGCTTGGTACACCGAGCTCAAAAGGTATCTCTTAACTCTTAAATTCCATAACTCTGTGTCTGACCCATCTCTCTTCATACTCAAAACCTCCACCACAATTTTATATGTTCTAGTCTATGTTGACGACATCGTCGTCACCGGTCCTAACCCCTCTCACATTAGAGCATTTATTGACAATATTTCCAAGAAATTCTCCCTTAAAGACTTAGGTCCTTTGTCTTACTTTTTAGGTGTCGAAGTCACCCCCACCAAGTCCGGTCTTCATCTCAATCAAGCAAAGTATGTGTCTGACCTTCTTCACAAATTTAATATGCATGAATGTTCACCAGCTTCGACTCCTAAGCTGCCCCATCCTCCCCTTGCTCCCGAACCTCACTCACCCATTGAAAACATCACCGAATATCGTGTCATAGTCGGCAGCCTTCAGTATCTATCCCTAACACGACCCGACATAGCCTATCCCGTCAATAAACTCGCTCAATTCCTCACTCACCCCACCAAGACCCACTGGACAGCCCTTAAATGGGTTCTTTGTTACCTAAATGGTACCCTTCATCTTGGTGTCCATCTCAACAGCAGCTCGCCACTCACACTTCATGCGTTTTACGATGCTGATTGGGCTGGCGACCCTACTGATTATGTGTCTACTACGGGGTACGTAGTTTATCTTGTCACCAATCCCATATCATGGTCTTCTAAAAAGCAGTGGGCACTATCACAGTCCTCCACCGAGGCTGAGTTTTGAGCCGTAGCTACCACTACTTCTGAAGTTTTGTGGCTCATGTCTCTACTTTCCGAATTGGGTTTTGCTTCGTCAGTTGCGCCTAGTATATACTGTGACAATCTATCCGCTATGCACTACTCCTAGAATCCGGTTTTCCACTCTCGCATGAAGCATCATGCTATATCCTTTCATTTTGTTAAAGAACAGATTCGACAAGGCTACGTTCGCGTTCAACACATAAACGGTTCGGACCAATTAGCTGACACGTTAACCAAGCCATTACACAAGCCTTGGTTTCTCGAACTAGCATCCAAGATTGGACTCCGCCTTCGCCTGTCCATCTTGAGTAGGAGTATTAAGAATAATGCAACCATATCAACAATCAGTGCCTGGAATCATGCGCGTAACCTCATGTATACACTTAGTCAAAGTTGTTATTCATTGTATTATTTTCTCCTATTATTTTGGAGATTGTTTCCTTAGTTAGGATATTATGTTTACACTCTATCTTATGTATATAAATAGCAACAAAATGTAACAGTAGGTTTCATCAATCATATATACAAGTTATTCTAATCTTTACAGTGTAAACTATTGACCAAATATGATGGGTTTTTTCAGTAATTTGAGTAATTTACTGTTTTAGTATGATTTTAGGGTTTGAGTATTATTGTTTTTGTGGTACAGCCGGTAGAAGATCCATTATTGTTCTGACTAACTACTACATGAATAATAGAATTTGCATATAATATTGTCGTAGTATAGCCGACAACCCCATACTTGATACTTGTATTAGTATGCCTATTTTTTGCATTACGCTTCTTTGTCTGCACTCCTCATTGATGTTCCAGTTCTCATATCGATTCGATTCACCAAACAAGCAGGAATTCGGCGAGTGTATATCGACTACCAATGAGTTGTTCCTCAATGGTCGGATCTTTCTGATAGAGAAGCGGGTGGGAGGGCTGGTGGGAGGAGGTAGTGGTCTGATGGAGTAGAGGTGGTGGGCTCGGTACAGGTCGGTTGAGCGATTGTATAAGGGTAGGTGGTGGGCAGGAGGTGTATGTACTGTACAATTTCTTTTTTCTCCAATTTAGTACTCCCTACATGAGAGAAGATCGAGAGAGATGAGGGGTGAAAATGTGGGGTAGAACGGTCGACATCGTACTGTAATGAGTAAAATGTGTACTGTGAAAATAAAACCCATAATTTAATATTTATTTTCCTTAAATAAGGAAAATAAATCATCAACCATAATGGACGCAAATATGGCCGAAAATTAGGGCATCTAAATAGGAAACTTTGACTTTTTATAAGTAAAGATTAGTTAATAAGTTATAAAATAAAATGAAATTAGTTAGTAATCGTGCTGATACCCCTTGCTTAATTGGTTACAAATATACATGCAAAGACTTACACCCTACTAATACATCGCGTGTTCGAACCTTACTAACAACATATTTTTTAAATTCTTTTTTTTTCCGTCATTTTCCCCTAATTCGAATTAGGGTTAATCAACAAATTCACGAATTTTTTTTTTAAAAGATTTCAATTTTCTTCATTTTTATCCTAATTCCACGCTTCATAATTCACCCAAAAATTGAATTAGGGTTCATCATTATTGATAAAAAAAATTCAATATCAATTAGGGTTAATCATCAACTTCACGAATTCATTTAAGGTTCATCATCAATTGATGGATCAATTTTATGGTTAATTGAAATATGGCAAAATTAGGGCTATATTTTAACGAATTAAAATTGTTAGTCAACTTTTTCAACGATTTTGATTACATTGAAAAATTTCTCTCTATTTTCAACGACTTTGATTAATCGTATAAGTAGTGCCGGAGCCAGGATTTGAGCTTGAGGGGGGGGGGGGAGGGGGGGCGAAAATGTTTAGAGGAGGGGGTGGGTGGGGATGGGTAATAATATAAGGCACACTCGAAAAAATTTGAAAACTTTAACTTAAAATTTCGAAAAACTCAACAGTCGGGGGGGCGACCGCCTCTGCTAGCTCCCCAAGCTCCACCACTGCGTATAAGGGATCATCAACTTTGTTAATACAATAAATTTAAGGTTCATCAATTGATTGATCAATTTTGATGAATTGACTTAGGGTTCATCAATTTGATTAAGATGTTTGAATTTGGGTTAGGAAAATCGAATTAAATTAGGGGAAAAAGTTGGACGAATTAATTAGGGTTCATTCATCATTGAACTTGATTAATTGAATTAGGGGGAAATTAGGGCTACAAAAAAACCGAGTTTCATGAAAAAAAATTGATTAATATAATTGCACAGAAATTTACAAATTATAATACATTTAATTACTTAATGAAATTACATAAAACCAAAACAAATAAACAAATTCCAAAAATAAAGTTAACTACATGTAGTTATCTAATTAACCACATATGTTAAATTACATAACTAACCCTAAACTAACTCAACTAGTTTAACTTCAGTTTGCCACGTGGACACTTCCTATTGGTTTGTCTATGAAAACTTCATACACCATGTGTATGTGTAGCCTTTTCGCAAAAAGTGGCAAAAAGGATGGAAAATCCTACTAATTTTTTTTATTTACTATTCATTATTATTACAACTATAATTAATTATGCAATTTGTAGTTTCTGAATTACCCTTTTTTACTAATTAGTTTAAAATTCAACTTTTATGGAAGGGAAATGAAAAACACCTATATAATTTACTGTAATACCTTCGGTGGTGCCGAGTTTAAGTACCACCTGATGACGCCATCCAACAACACAAAATTTGAGGAAATTGATGTAGAAAATGGGCAAAACACAATCATCATACAGTAATACAAATCAATCAACACACACACACACACACACACACACATATGTTATAAAACATTTAGGACTCCACGTCGATGTCACAATTGTGTCCTACGAAATATCCGTATAAATCGCTTCTCTGATTGGTCAGTCAACCGGTTGACTTATGGCTCGTTGAACCCACCATCAACCAACGTCACAAAATAATTGCCAGAGTTATCAACTCATGTGGGCAATTAAGGACTGAAAAATATAATGTTCGTTCAGTTCACTTTGTGGTGTTCAAAAATTGTCGTACAATTCCACATGAAAAACAAAATATATAAATATCAAAACGATGATGTCGTATAGAGTACAAAAGGGAATGAATCTAATCCATAAAAGAGTACTACAACTTAGGAACACGTTTAATTCCCATGGAATTAACGTGCCCTTCATGCTTATCTTGTCGTAATGCTTTAGTGAGAGAATCGCTATGTTATCATCTCAGAGCAATCTTTTCTATCACTACTTCCTTTTGCTCCACGTAATCCCGGATTAGATGAGCTTTCCGTTGTACATGTCTAGACTTGTTGCTAGACTTTGGCTCCTTAGCTTGGAAGATGGCACCTCTATTATCGCAATAGATGGTGATCGGGTCATTCGAACTAGGCACTACAGATAGTCCATGTAAGAATTGACGCATCCATATCGCTTCCTTTGTAGCTTCGCACGCGGCATAGTACTCGGACTCGGTCGTAGAATCTGCTTTATGTAACAGTTTGTTTGGAACTCTTCCACCGATCTGCAGCGCCATTAAGAGTAAAAACGAATCCAGACTGAGATTTAGAGTCATCCCGATCCGTTTGGAAGCTAGCATCTGCGTAACCGGTTGCGCATAGCTTTTGATCGCCTCCATAAGTCAATGCCCAATCTTTAGTCCTCCGTAGGTACTTAAGAATGTTCTTGACAGCTAACCAATGTGATTCACCTGGATGCTGTTGGAATCGACTTGTCATACTCAATGCATATGCCACGTCCGGACGTGTGCATATCATGGCATACATGATTGATCCTATAGCCGAAGCATAAGGAATCCGTGTCATGCGCTCTTTCTCTTCCGGTGTCTCTGGTGCCTAAGACTTGCTCAAATGCACCCCTGGAGCCATAGGAAGAAACCCCTTCTTGGAGTTAGTCATGCTGAATCTCTCTAGGATTTTGTCTATGTAAGACTCCTGACTGAGAGATAACATCCGTCGTGATCTATCTCGATAGATACGAATGCCTAGAATTCTTTGTGCCTCTCCCAGATCTTTCATCTGGAAATGGTTTTTCAACCATACTTTCACCGAAGTTAAGAGAGGTATGTCATTCCCAATCAGGAGTATGTCATCGACATACAATATTAGGAAGACAATCTTGCTCCCACTCGACTTGATATAAAGACATGGTTCCTCGACCGATCGAGTAAATCCATTTTCTTTAATCACATGGTCGAAGCGATGATTCCAACTCCGAGATGCTTGCTTAAGTCCATAAATGGAACGCTTAAGCTTGCACACTTTCTTAGGATGTTGTGGATCGATGAACCCTTCGGGTTGTACCATGTGCAACTCTTCCTCCAAAAAGCCGTTTAAGAAGGTGGTTTTCACATCCATTTGCCAAATTTCATAGTCATGAAAAGCGGAAATTGCTAAGATAATCCGAATGGAACGCAGCATGACTACGGGTGCAAAAATTTCATCGTAGTGCAAACCTGGCACTTGGGTGAAACCTTTAGCAACTAGTCGTGCTTTATAGATATCTTGTTGACCTTCCACAGAATGCTTTATCTTGTAAAGCCATTTGCATTGAAGGGGACGAACCTTAGCAGGTAAGTCAACAAGATCCCACACGTTGTTCTCATACATAGAGTCCATCTCGGATTGCATGGCCTCAAGCCATAGCTTTGAGTCAGAACTAGTCATGGCACCTTTATAGGTTGCGGGTTCACTACTCGTTAAGAGTAGAACGTCATCTATGTCATGTTCCTCGACCATACCAATGTATCTGTCTGGAGGAATAGATACTCTTCCCGACCTCCTAGGTTCCTCAGGAATATTAACCGCAGCCGGGATTGAAGGAATTGGTTCCTCCAATAGTTGCTCGGTATTTGGTTCTGGAATCTCCGACAGTTCGAAGGTTCTATCACTCTTTGCATTCTCGAGAAATTCCTTCTCTAAGAATGTCGCACTAGCCGCAACAAAAACACGTTGTTCGGTTGGCGAATAAAAGTAATGACCAAGCGTTCCTTTAGGATAACCTATAAATTACGTCTTGACCGATCGCGGGCCGAGCTTATCCTCGTGTCTCCACTTGACATAAGCCACGCAGCCCCAAACCCGTATAAAGGACAAGTTGGGGACCGTTCCCTTCCATAGTTCATATGGAGTCTTGTCAACAGCTTTAGACGGACTTCGGTTAAGTATTAGAGCAAAATGACAAGAGCATAACCCCACAATGAGTCGTGCAACACGGTATGACTCATCATGGATCGAACCATATCAAGTAGTGTTCAATTTCTCCGTTCGGACACACCATTCACCGAGGTGTTCCAGGTGGAGTTAATCGTAGGGCAATCCCACGCCTTTAAGGTGTTGATCAAACTCGTGAGAAAGATACTCGCCACCACGATCCGAACGCAGTGTTTTAATCTTTCTACCCAATAGGTTCTGTACCCTATTTTGGTATTCCTTGAATTTCTCAAAGGATTCACTTTTGTGCTTCATTAAGTAGACATAGCCATATCTACTTAAATCGTCCGTGAAAGTGATGAAATACCTATAGCCTTCTCGTGCGGTGATTGACATAGGGCCACATACATCCGTGTGTATGAGTCCTAATAGGTCAGTAGCGCGCATTCCAACACCTTTGAAGGAAATCCGAGTCATCTTACCGATGAGACATGATTCACACGTGCCAAATGATTGAAAATCAAAGGCCGAGATAGCTCCATTTTTGATGAGCTGTTTTACGCGTTTCTCATTAATGTGTCCCATACGGCAGTGCCATAGATACGTTTGATCTTTGTCACCAACCTTTAACTTTTTATTCATTACGTGTAATATTTCGGTTGTCTGATCTAAAACATAAATTCCGTTCATGGAGACTGCCTTGCCATAAATCATATCGTGTAATGAGAAAATGCAAGTATTATTCTCTATTACAAATGAAAATCCAAGTTTGTCAAGTGCAGAAACTGAAATAATGTTTTTGGAAAGACTGGGTACATAATAGCAGTCATATAATGACAACTCAAATCCGCTAGGAAGCTGGATCACATATGTCCCCTTTGAGATGGCAGCCACTCTTGCTCCATTCCCGACACGCAGTCCACCTCACCCTTTACGAGGGGTTCGATGTTTCGGAGCCCCTGCACATGATTACACAGATGAGAACCACAACCAGTATCAAGTACCCAAGTTCCGTAACTTGCGTGGTTAATCTCAATCATATGAATAAAAGTAGAAGAAGAAGACATACCAACAGTTTAACACGACTCCGCCTTTAAGTCCTCATGATAAACAGGACATGTACGCCTCTAATGCCCAGTCTTGTGGCAATGATGGCATTCCATGTTTTCATTCTTGCTCTTTGTCGCGCCCGATGAGGTGCTCGACTCACCAGGCCCACTCTTACCCGAACCCGACTTCTTAAACTTCGGTTTGCCCTCGCTAGGCTTGGCTGAACTTTGCCCTTACCCTTGCCCTTGTTTGACACAACGAGAACATCCTGTTTCATGCTCCCACTGAACTTCATGTCCTTCTCGGTCCGTACGAGAAGGAGTGCGCCTCATGGGGACTTTTCTTCAAATCATTCATATAGTAATTCGCTCTAAATTGCGAAAACCATCGTGGAGTGAGTGAAGCATGCGGTCGATCACAATGTTCTCGCTGATCTTACAATCAAAGGTCTCCAGCTTCTCGACATTCTCAATCATGCTGAGAATGTGTGGGCTAACCGGTTGGCCCTTCTGGAGTCTCGCATCAAAGAAGCGAGTGGTATGCTCATAGGTCACGATTCTCGGTGCTTTCGAGAATTCCTTGGTGAGCGTGGTGAAAATCTTGTTTGCACCTTGGGCTATGAAGCGTTTCTGCAAATTGGGTTCCATTGCAAAAATGAGTACGTTTTTAATCGCACCCGCTTCCAAGGCGAAATCGTTATACTTGTCGATCTCGTTAATTCCAGCCGTGGGGCCTGGGTTTGACGGCATGGGCTCAAGCAGAAATCTGAGCTTCCCGTCAGCAGCGGCAGCATTCCGTAATGCTGCCTCCCAGTCCGCGAAGTTTGATCCATCATTCTTCGATCGATTTGACCGATTCATCCGATTCATGAAGATCCGGCCGGACTCACGGTCCAATGTGGCACTTGGCATTGGGTTATCGTAGAACCACCATTTGTTATTAGCAGTTTAAAAGTTCGTGATCTACACTGAAAAAGAAAGAAAAACAAAAACGAAATAAGCAACTCATCGAGGTGATTTAAGTCTATTTAAAATTTCATTTTAACGTGTAGACTTGCGCACTTGCATAATTGATCTCCCTCAAGAATGATACAAGTGATCCCAAGACTCAATTTCTGTAAATTGATAAGCCAACTGTTTAGCTAATTCTTCCGTAAGAACTCTTGGTCGATAGATTTCCGTAAATCCTATCTATAGTCCACCATAGTCACAGGATCGTACGAGTGACCATAGTGTTGAGATAAAATAGGTCAATCGGTTCCAACTTACCCGACGTAGAAGGGGTCATATTATGTCTACCGACGAAGAAGGGACTCATTGGAGTTTGACCTATAAAGACCGTTCTCAATTTTTGTTTATACGAGGAAGATCCCATCAACTAAATTATAATTCATATTAAGTGAACGAATAACTAGCGTCTGCGTGAATGAATTAATTTGGGTGATGGCTTAAAAATCGTGTGACATGAGAATGTCAAAGAAAACTAACTCGTGACCTCTATATGTGTCAGTTTTCATGCAATAATTAGGTGGTTTGGTTTTTAGGCGGAATATGATGCATATTATCGTTACGATAAAATAAATCAATGAATGCGATACGTAAATAAAATTCCTAGTGTGGCCTATCCTAATAAAAAGAACATAAAACAACTTTGGAATCCACCGTTGGACCCGAGAAGCTTGTCTTGGTGTTCCATCTTGATCCATGTAGCGGGAGTGAGCATCCGGTCTCCATCTTTGGTCTTCTCAAAAATTACAATTTAAAATTTACAAATATAAACCTATTTACATTCTAAATAAAACTGTAATTAAAAGAAATAAAAATGGAGATACGAGATCTCAAAATACAACCAAGACCGTGTTCCATCATTACGGTAACACGTTCTACTAAGGCCACACTAAGTTACAACCGTTTGCAAAAATAAATAAATACGTAATTAAAAGCATTCAAATTAAACAAGAACGATAAATAAAATGCATCAACTAAATTTAAATTTATTCGTGACATAATTCCGTAATTATGTTAAATTTATCCAAACCACCAAAGATAATTAAAATTATATGACAAAACCGCTTTAGTCAAGTTAATTTTAATCCGAGATAATCCGTTACTATAAATCGTTTTAAAGTAACTTAATATTACGTGGGTGAACCGTTTCACTATCAAGCGAGAGCATAAATCCGTTTTATGCAATAATGGCCGAAAAAAACAAAAAAAAAATTTTTTTTTTTTCTTCCTCACTGCTGGACGTGAACAGTGAACAGTACCCGTTAAAAAATTTTTTTTTTTTTTATTTTATAAAATTGTTGCTAAAACCGTGAGCAACAATAGGAAGAAAAAAACGGCTCAATCATTTCGAGATCAACAAAAGATCAAACAACAAAACGATTTGTAAAAACCCAATTGCAATTTAATCTAATCCGGATTAAAACAAAATTACAATTGACATGATCTTCACATATTGTTGTAATTATCGTTTAAAACAACAATTCGCGAAGAACAAATCGAAAACAAAACAAAAGAACAAAGCAACCGTGTAAACTAGACACGGTTCCCAAAGCAAAACAGGCCGTGGCACATAAAAATATGCCGAGACCAAAAGCCACACGGTCTATCAAAATTTTTATACAAAAATTATCGATTTGATAAAAACCAATTGCGATATCACCTAATCCGTATAGAAATGAAATAGCAATTGATAGATCTTAACACATTACAATGAATATCGATTACAAAATAACATGCAAAGATCAAATCGACAACAAAAACAAGAACATGGCACGGAATTCAAAAAGATGCAGCCGTGCAAAAAAAAAAAAAAAAAACCGAAAAAAAAATTTCAGCCGTGTGGAAATTTTTTTTCAACAAAAATTAATCGATCCATTTCGTTTGATGAAAATCACATAGAAAAAATTACGTGGCCTCGCTCTGATACCACTTGTAGGGTAATATCCGTATAAAACCCTTTCTTTATAGGATTATAACGCAAATTTTATATGCAATTTATTGTCATAAACGAAATTAACAATGAAACGATAAAGATTAAGGAATAACCTTCGGTCCTAGTGCAATTCGGCAATGAGGGATCAAAGTAGACCTCCTCCTAATTGTTGCACCCAAGATTGTCCGAGAAATGCCCTTGTGCTAGAATGAATCCTCTAATTGCCTTGCAATATTGAGAGGATTAATTTTGTGAGTTTTTGCTTAGATGAGAGATCTAGGTTTTAGAGAGAAAATGATCTCCAAAACCCTAATTTTCTAACAAATGAATTAGCCTTAGGTTACAAAAGAGAGAGAGCTCTCTTTTGTCTATACCATTCGGCCAAAACCGAGTCCAAGGAGAGGAGATGGGCTTTTCCATTTCCTCTTCATTTTAACTCGTGGTCCGAATCCAAATCGCTAAATGTATATGACGCGGTTTCATTATAAATCGTCATCGGTTATCGGTTATTAAAGCATCAACTAATAATACGGGTTAGTTGAATTATTAATACATGTCCGACAAAGACGATATTGTATAATTATATTCAATATACATTAATAAAATATAAATCGCTTTATATTTAATTTACGAATTAACTGCTTAATCCGCCTTAGCCATTATTATTTAATCCGTATTAAATAAAATATCTCAACATCACATTTTCGACTAATTATTAGTCAAATAACTCGGACTAACTGGTTAGTCAATTTTTGGCATCTACATGACTGTATTTTCATACCGTCACATCTCTCAAACGTATCCTATAGGTGTGACTTTTAGGGACCAGTTGATCACCGCCATCTGTATGACAATAACGTCAAACTTATCTAGCAAGCCAACCGTTATTGATAAACGTGGACCAACTGATTATGATACAAAAGTATACCCTTTGATCCTTTTAGAGATTTATAAGTCCTTGCACTAACTGTTAAGGACACCAGCCCCAACACTAAGTCCCTTTTTTTTTTGAGTCCATAAGTCCCTCCCACAACCCTTGGATCATGTATGGTGGAAGGTTGAGATTGAAAGCAAAAAACACTCTTAACACTAATGAATTCACTTCTCTCTCTAGTTTTAATAATACATTCACTAATTCATTATCATACACAATTAACACCATATTTTGTCTTATATTTCAAAGTTTATGAAAATTTTGTTAACATTTTTCCTGTTTCGGTTTTTTTTTTTTTTTTTTTTTTTTCGAGACAAGTTTTCGACTGTTTCGTTTTTTTCGTTTTTTTTTTCAAGACAAGTTTTCGACATTTTAGGATTTTACGAGTGTAATTCTAACGACAAAAAGTGTAATTTTAAGAAATATTTTCGAGAATTTAGCGTTTTACAAGTTTAACTTCAATCTTTTCCGAGTGATTTTAACGAATAATATTTTGAATTTTTGTCATTTTATCACAAGTTATTGTAATTTAGCATTTTACGAGTGTTATTTTAATGACAAAAAGTGTTATTTTAGTCCAGGTAAGTGTAATTTCAGTCCAATGAGATTGTTATTTTTAGTCAAGGAGAATGTAATTTTAGTCCAGAAAAGTGTAATTTTAGTCCATAAAAGTATAATTTCAGTCCTTGAGAATGTAATTTTAGTCCATTGAGAGTGTAACATTAGTCCAATGAGAATATGAGAATATGACCAAGTCCATGGAGAGTGTAACATTAGTCCAATAGAGGTAAGTGTAATTCTAACCGAAAAAAGTGTAATTGTAACAACAAAAAGTGTAATTCTAACAACAAAAGGTGTAATTTTAGCCGAAAAAAGTGTTATTCTAGCAAAAAAAAAAGTGTAATTTTAACAGAAAAAAGTGTAATTCTAACAACAAAAAAGTGTATTCTAACAACAAAAAGTGTACTTCTAAAAACAAAAAGTGTAATTTTAGCCGAAAAAAGTGTTATTCTAGCAAAAAAAAGTGTAATTTTAACAGAAAAAAGTGTAATTCTAACAACAAAAAAGTGTAATTTTAGCCGAACAAAGTGTTATTCTAGCAAAAAAAAGTATAATTTTAACAGAAAAAAGTGTAATTCTAACAACAAAAAGTGTAATTTTAGCCGAAAAAAGTGTTATTCTAGCAAAAAAATGTATAATTTTAACAGAAAAAAGTGTAATTTTAATGGAGAAAAGTGTGATTTTAACAGAAAAAGGTGTAATTCTAACAACAACAAAAAATGTAATTTTAGCAGAAAAAGTGTAATTTTAGTCGAAAAAAGTGTTATTCTAGCAGAAAAAAGTGTTATTCTAGCCGAAAAAAGTGTTATTCTAACAGAAAAAAGTGTTATTCTAGCCGAAAAAAGTGTTATTCTAGCAGTAGATTTAATATTAAAATCAAAATATAATTTATAATAACACCACCAAAACTGAAAAATCAAAAAAAATACAAAAAAAAAATGAAACGAGATCTGAAAAAAGGAGTTCACCCACAACACCCGTACCACCACCGACATCCAACAACACCAACATTACCGACAAAAAAAACGAGAAAAAGAGAGAAGAAAACCATGAACACTAAAAAAAACAAAAACAAACAATGTGACAAAACCAAACACATGAACACAACACCCAGCCTACTAATTCTTAAAAAAAAAAAAAAAAAAAAAAAAAAAAAAAAAAAACGAGAAAGAGGAAAACCATGAACACAAAAAAACAAAACACAAACAATGTTTGACCAAATCAAACATAACACCCCAGCTCACAAATTTTTTTAAAAAAAAAAAAAAAAAAAAAAATAATGGCAGATCTGGAATCGAAAAAGGAGAAGGAGAAAGGGTAGAGGAAGGCAATGGTTGGTGGTTTTAGAGAGATGATGGTGCGTGGTGGGTCGTGGTGCGGTGGTGGCGATGTTGTGGGTAAGCGGCGGTAGTGGGCGGTGGGGCCACGACAAAGCGACGAGGTGGCCGGTGGTTTTAGAGGCGTGGGGGAGAAGAGGAGGCGTGTAGGGGTGGGTGGCAGTGGCCACGGGGGTGGGTGGTGGCCGTGAGAGTAGGCGGCGGTGGTTGATGGGGTTGGGTTGGTGAGGAATTTATTTGGGTTTTGAATTTATTTGGGTTTTGAATTTATTTGGGTTTTTGAGAGAGGGTGGAGAAATGAATTATGTGAAGGAGAGATAAGTGAGTGGAAAAATAAATTATATATAGTAGATTAGTGTTTGATTAATGTGGGTTAGTAAAAGTAGAGAGGGAGAGTGTTTAATTAGGATTAATCTCCTTTTTTTTTGCTTTCAATCCTTGCCCTTCATCTTTCCCATCTAATGGTCCTTAAGAGGACTTATGGACTCAAGTGTAAGAGGAGGACTTACTTGATCTTAACACTATGTATATATATGTATATATATATATATATATATATATATATATATATATATATATATATATATATATATATATATATATATATATATATATATATATATATATATATATATAAAGCGTAAACTTTTTCAAATGATATTAGAGAGTCCAACTTTTTCCTAATAAGTGTAGATCTAGGTTTTTCCTCTTAATAAATTATGAGAAAATAATTCTAGTAAAAGTAGATTTAATAATTTATGAGAAAAATAATACTAATAGAAGTGGATCTAAAAATTTATCGATTATTCTTTACTAAAACAATAATAGAAAAATAACTTTATAATGAATATTTTTTTTTTTGGTAAAAGGTAAGTATTATAAAAAGAAAAAATCGTAACCATACATGAGCCTTGTTGTGTTAATCCGACTAGTACAGCCCAGACTATACACCGCAAGCCCAACCCACACATAAACAACGCAAGCCAGATGCCTACCAACTATTCAGACAACAAAATGAAATACATCGACATCACAAACCAAATTGGGGAAAATCAGAAACCCTAAATCGACATTTCCACTCTCATGAAATCCACCCTAACCTCCTTCTCTCCCAGTAATCAGTTGAATGAACCTTAGATCCGTGGACTTAACTGGCGTAGTTAAGCCGGCAATCACCCTACTCCTCATCTCCTCGATGATTTGTTGAGCTAGCAAGTGAGGACGTAGTAAACAAAGTTCGATCTTACTCCTATTTCGCTGGTTCCAGATGTGATATAGGCAGGCATTAATGGAAGCATTGATAATGCCTTTCTTTATCTTGGACCCCGTGATCCTCAATCTCCATTCCAATACGTTCTGGTATGGTAACAGCAGCCCAAGCCACTCTCCGGTCACCATCATCACCTCCCTACTGTATAAGCAAGCAAAGAATAAGTGAACAATTGTTTCCGTGCCATTCCTGCAAATCTGGCAGTAATATAATAAACGTATAAAAGTGTTAAAATTGTATATTTTATAAACATATAATTACTCTTTGTGAGAAAAAAAAAGATTCTAACTTATATTACAAATATAAAATAATTTTGTCAAAAATCTAAGTTGTTCGATTTTAAATTCTTAGTGAAACTCGTGTAGTAACAAAGATAGTTTTATTTTAAAACCCTTTTGAATATTTAGAAGATTTAAAAACAAAAGATTCGAGTTGTTAGTTATAATCAAACCCGTAATTATCTTACAAAACCTTAGAAAAAAGCTGATTTATTATTTAAAAAAAAAATACTTCAAGAAAAAGTAACATGTCATAATACGAAAAAGAAGTAAACAATGACACATTTACTTAGCATTTAGCTTTAACAATGGCAGTCGAAGGTGAAAAATTTCTACAATAACATTAATAGAAATAAACAACTTCAACGATGACATGAAATACTTTTAACTCTGACTTTCTATAACGTATCAAATGTGTATGATTAGATTACGAATAAAAAAATAAAGATAAATAAATAGTCTAACTATGTTGAAAATTGGAACAAACAAAACTTTGGAGTTGATTTGGTTGATTATTGATGGATCATCAGTCCCTTTAACATAAAAGGTACTTACTTCTTTCCGTATTAACTATATCAATTGTATGACATCCAAAGACACGATTGTATGTAGTTACCTATTTTTATTGTTATACACACCGCCGGTTTTTAGTTAATATAAAACGTTATTGCCAAAAATGTGGTTTAATTTCCCAAAATAAACACGTGATAATTGAGGCTGATCTTGCAAATTAGATTAACCTACAACATCTACCAATATATTCCAGCCTGTAACCATACGCCGGTGTAAAAGCTGAATTGTGGTACGCAAAACAACATGTATCAATTATATGAGTAAATTGTTGGGAGAATCTTTTAGATCTGATTTTATTTGGCTTTTTACAATGGTGGTGGAAGGAGAATTTTTTCTTTAGTGACAATATTAGAAATAAACAACTTCAATGATGACATGGAATTGTTTTAACTCTGAGTTTCTATAACATATCAAATGTGTGTGTGCTTAGATTACCAATAATATTCATAACAGATTAAAAAGTTCGAGCTACCATTTAAAAATATTAAATAATAAGTCTCACATCAAAATTTTGTCAAATGTGTCAAAAAGTTGAATACAAATGAACAAAGTTCAAGCTACCATTTACGATTTTCTGTGAGACCAATAATCCAAGAAAGATCTAACTATGAGATTTTGATATAAAGATGTTCGATTATATAAAAATACATTAAAACAAATTTATATTATACTTAGTGTAGAATACATTTGAACAAGCTGAATGTATGTAGTGTACGATAAATATATAGAGAAATAGTGTAAACTATAGAACCGCTATTATATCCTGAAGTTTATCATCAATCAGGGACTTACGTTTCAAATTCATCTCAAATTCATAGTAGATGCTAAAAATATATGGAATGCCAAATAGGCAAATATACTAAAATATACGGTTACATTCATTTATACTTTTCAAAATTCTTATTCATCTATGGTTTTTTTTGGTCCGCTTAACATTGTTGTTTGTGTATGGCTAATTATTAATGTAAGATGTAAGATGAGGCTTGTATTTGTTAATAGACGTGATACATACCCTCGTATTTTTTCGATTTTTATGCGTTACCTCTCATCTTTTGAAAACATCATTGGTACCCTTAAATTTAATGAAAATTTATTAAAATACCTAGAAAGATCTAATCCGCCATTTTTAAATGTTTAGTTTATGCATTTTTATTGGTTTTTTTGGTGATATATATATTTTGTCAAACTTTTGTCACAAATTCCGTTTACTTACTCTTGAGTATATTTTCTTTGTTAAATTTAAGCGTTTGAAAACTCAAATTTTATTAATTAGTTTGGGTATTTTGTGCAAAATTTATAAAAGTTAACGGTACCGGTGATGTTTTTTAAAAACCGAGGGGTAACACGTAAACATCGGAAAAACGCGAGGGTACCATGTAGAAAATCTCTAAAATTAATCTCAAACTAATCAGATTTAAGAGTATTAGTAGCCTATTATCCTATCTCTTAGAAATAAAATAATTTTTTAGCTATATTTCAAGAATGAGCATACATCTATTTATATACTTTAAATAAAGTTTTAATGAGTCATATCGTTATATATAGTCTATCAGATATCTTTGTATTACCTGTGTTAAAAGAAGCCTCTTATTAGTTTTACATAGATGCATAAATATTACTCCGTATTAGTTTAAGAAGTTTTCACATATCTACCAAATTAGGTGTCGTATTATATATTTTGCATGAAGTTCACCGGGAACAACCAGTCTAAATTGTAGATAATCTTAAATAAATTCTATTGTTTAGAGATCTAACAAATTCTCCAAACAGGCTACATATAGAATTGAGATACATGTTGTTTTGCGTACCACCATTCAACTTTTACACCATCGTATTCTTACGGACTGGAATGTATTGGTAGATTTTGTAGGTTAATCTAATTTGCGAATCACATAAAGGTCACCCTAAGTTATCACGTTTTATATTAACTAAAAATCGATGGCGCGTACAACGATAAAAATAGATAACTACATAATATAACTGTGTTTTTGAATGTTATACAACCGATATAATACAAAAGGGAGTACCTTTTATGTTAAAGGGACTGGTGATCCATTAATAATCAACTAAATCACCCCCATGTGTGTTCCAATTTCAACATAGTTGGACTTTTTTTTATCAACTTAACTGACTTTACTACCAAATCGTGACATGTATTACAATACGTTATTCAATAAATTTTTAGGACATTCAACATGTATATTGTTAAACATGATCCTAATGAGAGCCGCGTGCAATACACGACATCCCAACTAGTATACATAATTGAGGAAAGCAATGACGAATTATTACACTGAAACTGTAAAACATTACCCTATGTAGGAGGGTATTCATCACTAAATGAACCGCCTTTAACTTTCCCTCTTTAGAAACCCTTCAAAACTTACTCTTTTAACCTTAGATTTCCTCACATGTTTAAGTTAACTACTTAAACTAGTAAATTAATTTCTGGGTTTTTTTAATTTTCCAAGAATTATTGGGAAAGTTATTAAAGAGGGCTGATTTATATCGACGACGTTTTAGTAAATATCGACGACGTTTTTCATAAAAAAGACGATGACTGCCCTTTTGACTTTATCTCTCTAAAAAAAATGCTCTCAAACTCAAGCAAATTAAAAACAAAAAACAATAACAACAACAACAACAATTAACAATATGTCGGATCACGATTCAACGGTACTTAAACAACTTAATCATTTGCTTAATTTTTCAATTTTTTTTGCGCATCGTTCATTCTATTCGATAGTTGAATTACTTGACGTATTAACTTAGTAGTAGCGAATGTTTGAATTTGTTGCGTAATCTGAAAAATGTCCCCCGAAAGATGAACCATGGCCAAAGTTGGAAACCAACATTCAGACCACGGTCCAAACGTTGGAACCAATGTTTTGCCACGGACCAAACGAAGGATTTCCACGTTTGGCCATGGTCCAACGTAGGAATTCAATGTTTGGCCGTGGTCAAACGTTGGAATTCAATGTTTGGCCGTGGTCAAACGTTGGATTTCTTAGTTTGGCCGTGGTCAAACGTTGGATTTCATTGTTTGGCCGTGGTCAAATGTTGATTTTCATTGTTTGGCCGTGGATTAAAGTTGGTTTTCGTTGTTCGGCCGTGGTTGATCGATGGAAAGTAATGTTTGGCCGCGGTCGTTTGTTGAGTCTCGTGTTTTAGGCATGAATTACTCGTTTTTACATGTTTTTCTTTCGTTTTACGCAATTTATGTTGTTTATGAATCCTTTTTATTGTCTTACTATAGTCCTTATTGCTTGTAACAGGAATCGTGGGAGGATTTTGGCGAGAATCCAATTGATTACAACCCGTTGTTCGAGACTACTATAGATTTCGAAACGCGTGACGATACTTTCAATTGGGCTCAGAAAATCGCATTTGAGAATGGGTTTGCTTTGGTTAAAGCAAATAACGGAGCTAAAAGTAGGAAAAAGAACGGGTTGTTGGCAAATTATTTTCGATGTAAAAGACATGGTAAACCAAATGAATCGGACGATCTTGAAAAGCTAAGGAGGTCGCAGAAGTGTTCATGCAAGTTTCGTATACGTGCCGTTCAAAATTTAGTGTCTAAAAATGATAAAGAGACGGTGGTGTTGAACATTGTAACCTCCGAGGGTGCTGGACTACACAATCACAATATAGCCGTTTGTAAGGACGGGGATTGACACTTTGCGGGATTGGACGCGGAAGAGAAGGCATATGTTAGGCAACAAACATTGGCCGGGGTTCTACCGAGGGATATGTTAGGCAACAAGCATATGTTAGGAATCGTCGTCTTCATCATCGGAAGATAATTAAGTTCGATAGTTATTTAATTATGTTATGTTTTAAGTAATAATCGTTTATGGTTTGGGGTTTAGGGTTTAGGGTTTGAGGTTTGGGGTTTAGGGTTTGGGGTTTGGGGTTTAGGGTTTGGGGTTTGGGGTTTAGGGTTTAGGGTTTAGGGTTTAGGGTTTGGGGTTTGGTTATGTGTTAATTATGTTTTAAGTGGTTTATGTAATGTCGTTTTATTTTAAATTAAGGAATGTTTTAATTAAATTATGTTTTAAGGAATGTTTTAATTAAATTACGTTTTAAGTCATTTAATTAATTAACGTTGCATATTAAAAGGAAACCACAATGACCGTCTCCAAACAAAGAGACAAACATCTGAAAATTAAAAAAAAAAAAACATAAAAATTATCCATACAAAGATACTAAAATATCCATACAAACATAATCCAAACAAATAGAAAAACATAAGAAAATACAAACAAACTACTCATCATACACGTCTTCATAGTAAGGACGCATCTGGTGAGACAGATCTTCTATAGTCTCTCTCTCAGCCTCCTCATCAACTTGCTGGAAGACATTCTTGAACTTACGACTAAGAGCTAGGGCGACTTCCGGCTCCTCATGAATCTCGACAGACCGAAATGGAGGCGATGTGAGGGAGGATAAAGGTAGGGGTGTGAATGGTCTGCATACCAAGACATGTATCCATTAGTACACTCGAAAGGCATATATGCTTTCTTTGACAGGTTTCGGAAGTGTGTGATGGATATCTCGGTCATACATGTCCTATCGGGCTCTTGCCCAAAGTCCAGCTTGTAAGTCCCTTTCGCGGACCGAGACTCACTCACCGCAATAGGCAACGAGATCGGGAGAGCCTGAATATACCCAAACTGACGCATGCACCGATCCGGCTGGTACAGCTCTACTATATCAAGATGCCTGATAAAACCCGAGTAAAGCGATACTCTACAAGCTCCCTGAGGACGGTCCCCGTAAGGCAACCATCGGACATGCTCCGACCTAAGATCGTCCAAACTATGACGATACATTTGCAAAGTATGAGAATCGCCCTTACCCCGAGGCAAGCTGGCCCAAGCCTGGACAAGAGGACGGTCCTCAAAAAAGAAACCACCACCGGGTTGGAACCTGGGAAAGTACTCGTATATCCACGCCTGGAGTAACGGTAGACACCCACTAACACCAGTACTATCTCGGCGCAATGCTATCCGTAGCTGTCGGTACAAGTAAGCCAAAAAATCCGCACTCCAAGCATATGAACCAACCCGCTCAAGACTATCAAACAAGGGCAACAACTGAGCGGACACCCTATCACCACTCTTATCAATGAAAAGAGTATGACCCAGTAAAATCAAGAGGTAAGCCCGTAACGAGTTATGCTCGTTCTCTAAGTAAACAACATTCCTCAAGTCCGATGTAAGTAAACCGCCATTCTTGTAGAGCGATGGTACAACATCGGACTCAGGAACTCCATAAAACCTCGCAATCTTGCCCCTCAGACCACTGTCATCATCCTCGCCCGAACCGCCCACAAGCACCCGATCACCACTAACAGGTATCCCAAGAATATGCTGGACATCATGGACCATGATACTAATCTCTCCAAAAGGCATATGGAAAGTGTTAGTATCCGGGTGCCACCTCTCGATAAAAGCAATAAGGAGGTTATCATCTAGACCGGTGGTAAAACACTCCTTCAAAACCCCAAGCCCGCTCGCATGTACCCTAGCTGCAACGCCCTCAGTGAGAACCATGTGCCTAATCTCCCTCGCAGCTTTCGGCCTCTCGTAGAGCTTGATCCACGACCTCATATTCTCCGGTTTAGGGTCCGACCAACTGTTGAATGCAACGTGACCACCAAAACTCCGTAGGGTGGCAATGTTCCTAGGACCACCAGGAACGGGCTCTCTTAGGATCCAAGAACTATCCTTCCTCGGCCTCCTCGACCTATCGGTGCTAGAGGACTCTCTAACACTCGAATAACTTTCACTCCTATCCCGGCCCAACTTCAGACTCAACACTCTCGGCGGTGGCGGGTTCGGTTGGACCACATACTCTCCAGCATCCTCCTCCTCCTCCCCGGAATCGTCACCCGACGGCTCATCCTCTCTATCATGCTGGTAACTACCAGCAACCTCCAGTGACCTCGCCTCCTCCGACTCGCTAACGACGTGACTGAAAGTAGGCATCATAACCATTCCAGACGTCTCTCGAAGTGGGGGTGGCTGCTTGTGGGCCTCCTTAACTCGCAAACGACGCTTCGAGCCCGTAACATTATGCCCAACGGTACGGTCGTGTATGTTAGGCGGAGGCGGAGCATTCATGATTGCCTTTCCTCTCTCATTTCGATCTGCCATCTGCATTATCAAATTATAAGTTGTTAGAAAACACGTTAATCGACTAAATATCATATAAAGTAACAAAAATAAGCAAATAATAGCATAAAACACGGTTTTTTAAAAAAAAAAATTAATTTACCGCAGACGAACAAAACAAACCCCTTCTTTGACCGCGGTTGAACAAAAAAACCCCTTGCTTGACCGTGGCTAAACATTTTTTTTTTTACCATGGTCAAACATTTTTTTTTTACCGCGGCCAAACAACAAAACTGGATGTTTGACCACGGCCAAACGAGATTTCCCAACGTTTGACCACAACCAAACGTGAGAATCACACGTTTGACCGCAGCCAAACGTCCATTCCCAACGTCCAGCCACAGTAGAACGTGAGAATCACACGTTTCAGCCACGGCCAAACGTCCATTCCCCACGTTTGCCCGTGGTGTCGGCCCCAAAACGCTTCAAATTCACTCCCAATCCGATTAACAACAACAAAAATCGACTCAAAAATCACTCCCAATCAAGTATATTTCGCAAACAACATATAACAATACCAAAATTTACATGTTAACTACTAATTAACATGAATTTTAATAGAAAAACTAACAATTTCTAAACTAATTCAATTAATTTTAATAAAAGCCTAACACATAACCTAATTTACTAACTAATTCAATTACAAAACAAAATCCAATCAATTTAATCGATTAACAATAACAATAAAGGAAAGAAAACTATTTAATTTCATAGTTTAATTCAATGAGTTTTAATTTCTAAACTAATTTAACAAAAAAAAACGGCACTTACCTTGTTGGTGATGTCGGCGGCAACGTGGTGGCGGCAAGGTCGAGGCGGGGTGGTCGGCGTGGTGATGGCAGTGTGGTGGTGGAGGTTGTGGTGGTTGAGTGTTAGTGGAAGTTGGAGGTTGAGTAGAGAGAATAGAGAGTGAGGGAGAATGGGTTAGTGAGATAGTAGGGGCAGTGAGCGTTTTTTTTTAAAAAAACGTCGTCGATGTTTACTAAAACGTCGTCGATATTTACGAATCCGGTTCTTAAATGGTCCCCTTTTGTTTTCTGCTAATTATAGAGAGATCATACAGCTGACAGAGGTATGGGTACTTGTTTTATTGGTTTGTGGCTTGTAATTATGATTTTTTAGCAAGTGGGTTCAATTGGGTTTTGCAGATAATATGTACTCCTCTGTCCCCGTCAATAGTTATCTACTCTATGTTTTAAATGGTAACTACGGCCCTGTTCTTTTGGACTGAAACAGATCTAATTTGAACCGAACTGAACTTATAGGATCTGAACTGAACTGAACTGAACTTATATGATCTGAACTGAACTTATAGGATCTGAACTGTACTGAACTTATAGGATCTGAACTGAACTGAACTTATTGGATCTGAACTGAACTTATAGGATATGAACTGAACTGAATTTATAGGATCTGAACTGATAAGATCTGAACTAAACTTACACGGTCCGAATTTAAATTAACTTAAATTAATTTAACTTAATTTTATTATTACTATTATTATTATTATTATTATTATTATTATTATTATTATTATTATTATTATTATTATTATTATTATTATTATTATTATTATTATTATTATTATTATTATTATTATTATAAGATGCGCGCAGCTTTCATTAAAATAAAAATAAAAGGTTTACATGAAATTGGTGGGGAGCCGAGAGACAATCTGGGCTCCCACACCCTTAGCAATAGCAAAGCTAAGTCTAGTAAAAATGTAAGCGGCTACCCGAGCCCCAACATCCTGAGATACCGAGAATTTCTGGACCCGCTTGAGCAAGGCAACAGCATCCGAACCCAGCTTCCCAAGTGAAGAGAAAGAGAAAGGTAGGAAACCATAACCCGCTACCGCGCACAAATCCCCATACTTAGCACACTTACGCTGAGTAGCATCAGCGACAACCCGGCCCGGCACAAAATCTGCCAACCCAGTCTGAGTCAAAGGTGAAGAACCTGTCAGGTCAACGCACACATCACGCCCCCTGTCCCAAGAATAAAGCAATAAATCCGCAGGACGAAGAGTGCCACCATGCCCATCAACCAAACCGATATCAACCTCCTTCCCCGCAGCAATACCAGATCTATAGCAGATGTCGTAAAGAGTGTCCCGGACAAAGTTATGCCGATGTTTAATGCCCACAGTACCAGCACAAGAGACAGCGTGGTCCCCAAAGACATCCCCAGCAAAAACCCGAGAGCAAGCAGGACAGGGCCTTTTTGTAAAAAACAACCTTTTAAAAAAAATATTTTCAAACACCACCTTTAAAAAAAACGTTTGTCAAACACAACCTTTAATAATTTTTTTTGTGTCAAACACGACTTTTTTGACGGATTTCAATTTTTTTTTAAATGTTGTGTTTGACAAACTTTTTTTTTAAAGGTGGTCTTTGAAAATAAATTTTTTTTAAAGGTTGTGTTTGACAAAAAAAACTCTTGTTATTGTTATTGTTCTTGTTGTTATTTTTATTATTATTATTATTATTATTATTATTATTATTATTATTATTATTTTTGTATAGGATCTGAAATGAACTGAACTTATAGAATCTGGACTGAACTAAACTTATAGGATCTGAACTGAACTGAACTTATATGATCTAATCTGATCTGATCTGAACTGAACTTATAGGATCTGAAGTGAACTTAAATTAAGTGACTTTAAGTCCAAAAGAACAGGGTCTACCTGTTGCGACAAACAGACAGAGTATTTATTCTGAAGTTTGCATTCATTTTAGGGTTCTTTTACGTGAATAATCCAAACTATGACCCATCTTCTCAAAATAATCCCAATTACATTTAATCCCATAATAATCCCAACTATGGGTATCGTATTCTCAAAATAGACTTGGTGACTTGTAACCTGATTAATAGGTCATCCCCAACTTTTACTCTGTGCTCCTCCCCCATAAAATCAGTAATACTAATGATCCTTATAAACATCCCTACATTTCCAACCATCATGAACAATATCCTATCATTGTAAATCGTGTCCCTCTCAACGACATCCATATGCCTCTTTTCGTCATAAACATGTAAAGAAGGCAATTCAATGTTATCAATCACGTCAAAATGTCTCCGATTCTCATCAAGCCAATGCAATCATGAAACAAAATCCCGCTCAATTAACACTAATTCAATTCAAACCTTAACAAAAATACCATCCGATCTTCGTTTTCGTAAAAGGACCAAAACAATTTAGCAGAGGCGTAGAATTAAGCTTAGGTCTCCCTCCCTTTTTTCTTCCCTGACTTCCACAACACTCCACAATATCAATACATCATCATCATCATTAAGGCCCTGTTCTTTTGGACTGAAACGGATCTGATCTGAACTGAACTGAACTTATAGGATCTGAACTGAACTAAACTGAACTTATAGGATCTCGAATCAACTTATAGGATCTCGAATCAATCAACTTATAAGATCTCGAATCAATCAACTTATAGGATCTCGAATCAACTTATAGGATCTCGAATCAATTGAATCAACTTATATGATCTGAACTGAACTTATAGGATCTGAATTGAATTGAACTTATAAGATCTGAACTGAACTTATAGAATCCAAATTTAAATTAACTTAATTTAATTTAACTTAATTATTGTTGTTGTTGTTGTTGTTGTTGTTGTTGTTGTAAACACAAATTCTCATTTGTGACGGATAATATCCATCACAAGCTTGTGACGGGTCAAATAAAACTCATTTAGGTAGATGAAGACATGGTTTTTGTGATTCCCTATGCACTATTACTTTTGTCTTATCTACCCAAGTCGGTGATATTTGACCAATTACAAGTTTGTGGTGGATATACCCGTCACAAGAGAGACTTATTGTATTATAAAATAACGCAAATTTTTATTGAGATGAAATAATTTTTTTAAAATAAATTAGTGGGTAGCCAAGAACATTGATAAGAAAATATAGTTTAAAGCACAAGGTAAGATAATAACATTTTTCTGCTTTATATACATTGGTTTGTTCATACTTTATACTACGATTACATTACGATAAAAAATAATGAGAGGAGTGATAATTTTGTACTAAAAATAATAATGTATATATGTATCGAATAATTAATGTCAAATGTTTTTGCATCGGTTTTAAAAATAATACTCCGTATATAATTTTGTTGAACTGAATTTATAGAATCTGAACTTGAACTGAACTTATAGGATCTCGAATCAATCAACATATAGGATCTCGAATCGAACTTATAGGATCTCGAATCGAATCAACTTATAGGATCTCGAATCGAATCAACTTATAGGATCTCGGGCGAATCAGAACTTATTGGATCGAATCAACTTATTGGATCTCGAATCAATCAATCAACTTATAGGATATGAAGTGAACTTAAATTAAGTGACTTTAAGTCCAAAAGAACAGGGCCTAACACCAACAATATTATCAACTTATAGCACAATATTCCTGCCAGCCATAGAGTCGTTGCTCTCCTTCAATCAAAGCTCCATATCTTCCCCTTCCATACTTGTAATATATTATAGCTGTTACATATTCTTGTAATATATTATAGCTGTTATATATGCTTCCCCTTCTATTTACAATATCAACAACCTTAATTTCCTCGGCCTTTTTCACCTCGTTTTTAACGAATTATCGGATTTGTTGTCGTGAGGCTTTAGCGGGAAAAGCATCGATTTAATGAATCGTTTGCGAGAGGTACTTTTTGATACAGAGATCCAAAATTCACGTCGTTGTTGTTGATTTTTGCTTGATTAATTGATTCGTTAGCTGGCTTATCCATCAATTTTGGGGGTTTAGGGTTTTGGAGAAATTGGGGTTTTTTTTATAGTTTTCAGGTGAGATTTGGATTGTGGGCGATGACGGAGAGGCGAGACGAATATAGCTCATAGCACGGAGGTAGAGGAGGGATTCACGGCAGCCAGAGAAGGCATCGGGGTTGAAGATGGTCTAAGGTGGTGTTAATGGAGGCCTGGAGGGAGGTGTTTTAATGGGGGGTAGAAGAAGGATCTGGTAAGGGGACTAAAAAAGGAGAGAGAAAGAACCAGCCAATTTTTATCCAATATAACAGGTGAAAATTCAATGAGTGTATTTTGAGAAGATAGTATTAAAAGTTGGGATTATTATGGGATTAAATGTAGTTGGGATTATTTTGAGCAGATGGGTCATAGGTTGGATTATTCACGTAAAATAACCCTTTTTATTACTGTATAAGTTGGTTTTTGTTGGGAATTTTGCAGCTCAAGTACAAAGCTAAAAGGTTTGATTATGATCTGTACTCTTTTGTTAACATTTGTTGTTAGTATTTATCTTTGATTATGTAATTATGTGAGTAATTAACTGAATTTGCTTGTATGTAGCATTGTGTTGTGGTTTTACTGTCTACAATGTGTTTCTTGGTGTCAATTTTGCTTGTAAATACTCGCTCCATGTCAATCATTCATTTGCCTACGATTAAAATACCCTTGGGAAAAAAAGGGTAAAGAATTGATCGAGACGGAGGCAGTTGTTTATTTGGTGATTGGTTTTAGGTTGTGTAGTTCTGAACTGCTGACAGTAATGCAGTTGCACTTTGTACTTTCAATCTTTATGACATAAAAATTTGTCAATTTGATGTTGAAATTTTGTTGGACCATGTATCCTCCATGTGATCATCTTGAAAGATTGGAGAGGTTGCAATGACTGGTACCTTTTCATTGAACTAACAATAACTGTTTATGTGATTTGGTTCCGAAAAGTGGGGATCATGATTCATAAACTAGGTGTACTGTCTAGGGTTCATATCTTTCCATTTTGTTACTTAGTAAGTTACTGTGTGCTAAATGGTGGGTGGGTTTAGCAAGTGAAAACTTTTGTCTATTTCATTATAGCCACTAAAATTGGCCAAGGGATTAACAAAAGTGTGAGGTGTCGAGTCCTCACAGGTTCGATAACTCGACCTATAAATGCTTTGCTATCACTTTCTTATATATATGCTTGCTATGTGTGACTAATGTTTATACTGATTTTGCTATGAAAGACCCAATAGGTTTGATGATTTTTCTGTATAAATGCTTACTATTGCTGTCTTTTGATTTTTCTTGCTTATTTAAACTACAAGTATCCGTCATCTCTATCTATATTGTCTCACCTGGTATAGCTTATTAGATTGTCAACAAAATGGCTTCGCCAACACAAAGTCAAAATTCCAGCAATACATGCTGTTCTAAACACAGGTCAAGGATCATCTCTCAGACGATTCAAAACGCAAAGATTCACGCAGATTTCGATGATTCCGGTACTGGATTTGATTACTCGAGTTCTGTTAGAGGTAGTACCAGTGGAAAAAATCAATCCCTAAAGTCCAATAAGGTTACGTCATCTTATCTTCAACAAATACAAAGAGGAAAACTCATTCAGCCCTTTGGATGCTTGCTAGCCCTTGATGATTAGACTTTCAGGGTGATCACCTTTAGTGAGAATGCCCCCGAAATGCTCACAATGGTTAGTCATGTTGTCCCAAGTGTTGGGGATCTCCCGGTTATCGGGGTTGGAACCGATATAAGGACTATATTCACTGCCCCAAGTGCTTCAGCACTTCACAAAGCACTCGGGTTTACCGATGTTTCTCTTTTGAACCCAATTTTAGTCCATTGCAAAACATCTGGAAAACCCTTTTATGCAATTTTACATAGGGTAACTGGTAGCTTAGTCATTGACTTTGAACCCGTAAAGCCATATGAAGTTCCAATAACTGTATCCCGAGCTTTGCAATCGTACAAGCTTGCAGCTAAAGCAATCACCCGGTTGCAGGCTTTGGCTAGTGGAAACATGGATAGGTTAGTTGATACCATGGTTCAAGAGGTGTTTGAGTTGACAGGATATGACAGGGTTATGGCTTATAAGTTTCATGATGATCACCATGGGGAGGTTGTCTCTGAGGTTACAAAGCCGGGACTTGACCCTTATCTGGGTTTGCATTATCCTGCAACTGATATTCCTCAGGCAGCATGCTTCCTATTTATGAAGAATAAAGTCCGCATGATATGTGATTGTCAGGCGAAATTTGTGAGAGTGATCCATGATGAGAACCTTTCTTTTGAATTGAATTTATGTGGGTCAACTATTAGGGCACCTCATGGTTGTCATGCTCAGTACATGGAGAATATGAATTCTATTGGGTCTTTGGTTATGTCTGTCGTGGTTAATGACGAGGATGATGAAGCTGATGGCGGGTCTGCTCCTCCACAACCCCATAAGAGGAAAAGGCGTTGGGGTTTAGTTGCATTGCATCATACTTCTCGGTTTGTTCCATTTCCTTTGTGTTATGCTTGTGAGTTTCTTGCTCAAGTATTTGATATCCATGTAAATAAAGAACTAGAGTTGGAAAAGCAATTTCTCGAGAAGAAGATCCTCCGAACTCAGACTCTCTTATTTGATATGCTGATGCGTGATGACCCTTTGGGCATAATCACTCAAAATCCGAACATAATGGACCTTGTTAAGTGTGATGGTGCTGCTCTTCTGTACAAAAATCAAATATGGAAACTCGGTATTACTCCCACGGATTACCAACTACGATATATATCCGTTTGGCTTTCACGAGATCATGTGGATTCAACGGGCTTGAGCACAGAGAGTTTATATGATGCCGGATACCCGGGTGCACTGGGGTTTGGTGACGACGTTTGTGGAATGGCTACTGTCAGGATAACCTTGAATGACGTGCTCTTTTAGTTTCGCTCCCACACTGCTGTCGAGATTAAATGGGGTGGGGAAAGCATGATCCGGGTGAATTTGATGACGGATCAAAAATGCACCCGAGTACTTGTGAGGGATAATTAAATGTTGCCTTTTCAATCAACAATGAGTAATTATGATCTCCATGATATGAAAACCACTGGAGCTTTTTTCACCTGGAACAATAAGCAACCTAGTGAAACTAGAGTGTTCAGTAGAATTGATCGAGTGTTGGTAAATGGGGACTGGTTGACACAATGGCCTGAGTGGTTTGCTCATTATCAACAAGAAGGGAGCTTTGACCACTGTCCTTGTATCATAGCTCATGGGAATTGTATTGGTGGAAAAAGGAAACCTTTCAAATTCTATAACATGTGGACAAAGGTGAAGGAATTTGATATCCTTGTTAAGGATAACTGTGACATACATGTGTCTGGTTCTCCTATGTTCAGGGTTGCCAGGAAGTTAAAACTGCTAAAGCCTACCTTGAGAGGTCTTAATAGAGCTTTATTTTCTGATATTGAAAGGAATGTTGATGTAGCATTCCATTTGCTTACTGAATGTCAACTCCAATTACAGTCTGATCCTATGAACACTATGTTAATGGACAAAGAGCGACAAGTCAGGGAATCTTATTAGCTTTTGAATGAATCCATGAATGATTACCTACAGCAGAAAGCAAAGTGTGACTAGGCTAGAGAAGGTGATACCAATTCTACTATGTTTCACCAGGTCATCAGGAAAAGACAACTCAATAATAAGGTGCTGAAAATTGAAAACACAGTAGGTGTTGAGTGCAATGAGCCTGATGCTATCTTACAAGCTTTTCTGGAATATTATAAGGATTTGCTTGGCACAAAAGCTCAGACCTCTGATTTCTACCCTCATGTTGTAACTCAAGGTCCAAGAGTGAATGAAAATGATTGGCATAGCATGTGCAGTATTCCTTCTGATGAGGACATTAGGTAGGCTGTATTCTCTATACCTATTGAGAAGAGCCCTGGCCCTGATGGTTATACCAGTGGTTTTTTCAAAGCTAGCTGGTCTATTATCAAAGGGGATGTGTGTAAAGCTGTCAAAGATTTCTTTATTTCTGGCCAAATGCTGAAGCAAATTAACAGTACCACATTAGTATTGTTGCCAAAAGTGGATAATCCTATATCTGTCAAAGAGTTTAGGCCCATAGCCTGTTGGAATACGATTTATAAAGTGATATCTAAACTCATCTGCAACAAGATCAGTGGCTGTCTTCCTCATTTAATTAATCCAGCTCAATGTGCGTTTATTAAGGGGAGAAGCATTCTGGGGAACATTCTCATTAGCCAGGACATCATAAGGTTTTATACAAGGAAGAGTGTGTCACCACGCTGTATGATGAAAGTGGACCTTCGGAAGGCTTATGATTCGATAGAATGAGTGTTTGTGAAACAAATGCTAAATGCTCTTAATTTTCCCTCTCATTTGAAAAGACTTATAATGCAATGCATCAGTACCACCTCCTAGTCCATTGGATTGAATGGACAAAATCATGGTTTTTTTCATGGCTGTAGAGGTTTAAGGCAAGGAGACCCCATGTCTCCCTTGCTCTTTACCTTATGTATAGAGTATTTCAGTAGATTGCTCAACCTAGCTAGTGGTATATCTGGGTTCCATTTCCATCCCTTATGCAAGAATTTGAGGTTGACACACCTTATATTTGCGGATGACCTTCTTTTATTCTGCAAAGGGGATGTCAAATCAGTTTGCATAATTATGGAGATGTTTAAGAGGTTCTCTAATGCATCAGGGTTACATATTAACTCGGAGAAATCTGATTTTTAATACAATGGAATGAGGCCTGATGTGGTAAAGAAGGTGCTTCAAGGCATTGGCTTTAAGAAAGGAGTGCTCCCTTTCAAATATCTGGGTGTGCATATTTCACACAAGAGATTGACTAGGGTGGACTTTAATATCTTAGTGGATAGAATGATCAGCAAGATAAGAGGGTGGAATCACAGGAAGATTTCTTACACAGGTAGGCTGGTATTTGTAAAATCTGTCTTATCCATTATACACAATTACTGGTCTCAATTATTTATTCTACCTATGGGGGTCATGGATAAAATTCAGGCTTTGTGTCGAAATTTTCTATGGGAAGGGCAAGACAAGTACTCTAAGGATCCTTTAGTGGCCTGGAATGTTTTATGTAAGAGTAAGGACAAAGGGGGTTTGGGGTTAATTGATAGCAAAGTATGGAATGTTGCAGTCATAGGGAAACTTGTTTGGTGGCTAGCTTCCAAGCAAGATCATTTATGGATTCGCTGGGTAAATAATATTTACCTTAAAGGCATGTATTGGAAAGATTATGAACCTACTCCTTATAGTTCATGGGCCTGGAAAAAATCTGTGAGGTTAAAAATATGCTTAAAGAGGGGTATACTGATGACAAATGGAAAGGGACTGATAAGGCTTACACTATTTCTGATGGTTACAAATGGCTATTGAACGAGCCTAATTTGAAGGTTCCTTGGGCTAGGATTGTATGGAATAGGTGTAATTTACCTAAATGGGGCTTTATTATGTGGCTAAAACAACATCAAAGATTGCTTACTCTTGACAGATTGAAGAAAATTGGATTGGATGTGCCTACTGATTGTTACCTCTGCGGCATAGAAGCAGAGACTCATTTGCATCTCTTCAGGTCCTGCTTATTCACCAAACGTTGTTTCCAATTTTTATCCACCTGGTTACAAATCCCTGTGTGTAATCTCTTAGCCACTGATTGCATACTGAAGCTCAGAAGGCTATCCGTGTTGGTAAGACAAGTTATCCTGGCGGCTATAGTTGGTGTTCATTATGGAGTTTGGAAAAGTAGGAATACTGGCAGAATTGATGGGTATGTTATGTACCCTGCTCATCTTATGAAATTGGTACAAGTTGATTGCAGAAGAAGAGTTGCAGGCGAATTTCAAGGAGTTATGACCAGTTTTGATAAGACCTGGTGTAGAGACCATGGTCTGATTTGAAGTTTTTTTATACACTTTATTACATAGGCTTATCTTATTTGTATAAGAAATATACTCCCTCCCATCCACTCTTTTCTTCCCTATTTCCTAAAACGGATTATTCAGGTTTTCTTCCCCTTTCCTTTTTGATAAAGTTTTTATTAATATTATACTCCTACCTCTCTCCACTCATCAAACCCCACTATAACTTTTATTAATATTTAATTCTAACTATTCCTACCTCTCTCCAATAACCAAACCCCACCCATCTCCTTTATTAATATTTAATCCTAATTATTCATACCTCTCTCCAACTACCAAACCCCACTATCTTTATCAATATTATTATACTCCCCACCCTTAATTTCCGTGCCCACTTCAAATGGGAAGAAAAGAGTGTATGGTAGGGAGTATCAAGTAGTGGAAAGGTTGTAATGGGTGCTCTGGTTGAAATTAATATTACTAACATTTCACCTAAAAAAAATGCACCCGAGATCGTCATTCAAGGCTTTTCTCGAGGTTGTTAAGAAGAGGAGTGTGCCTTGGAAGGATTATGAGATGGATGTTATTCACTCCGTGCAACTTATTCTGAGGAATGCTTTCAAAGATGTGGAAGCAGCTGACTTGAATTCATCTGTCATTCATTCGAAGATTTCCGACATACAAATTCATGGATTACGGGAACTTGAACCCATGACTAGTGAGATGGTACGATTGATTGAAACCGCCACCGTCCCTATTTTAGCAGTTGATTCTGATGGACTTTTGAATGGTTGGAATACCAAAATATCTCAACTTACTGGCATTCCAGTTGAGGAAGCTGTTGGAAAACATATTGCATCTCTTGTTGAAGACTCTTCAATTGATATTGTCAAACATATGTTGCAGTTGACACTCCAAGGTATGTCATATTCTACTTATTTACACATTTATACTCCATTACAGAATAGCTTTACAATTGCTGCATTAGATGAAGAATGTCAAATAGTATTGAGTCTTTGTGAGACGGACTCGTACAACCGCTAGTATAATCTTATTGTAGTCTTTTCACATGTAATAGTTTAAATCTATTATTGATACTACTAAACCAACTTACTATGTTGTTCTGTAACTAAATCAGGTGATGAGGAGAAAAATGTTCAATTTGAGATCAAGAGGCATCAGTCAATGCCGGATTCCGTTCCCATAAGCTTAATAGTGAATGCTTGTGCAAGCAAAGATGTTGATGGAAATGTGGTTGGTGTTTGTTTGATTGCTCAAGATATAACATGTCAAAAATCAGTCATGGACAAGTTCACAAAAATTGAAGGTGATTACAAAGCAATCATTCAGAGTCCAAACCCTTTGATCCCACCAATATTTGGAACCGGCGAGTTTGGGTGGTGTTCAGAATGGAACACTGCAATGGCTAAATTGACAGGATGGCGCCGGGAGGAGGTGATAGATAAGATGTTACGCGGGGAGGTTTTCGGGACGCAGAAATTTTGCTGTCGTCTCAAAAATCAAGAGGCGTTTGTAAATCTCGGGATTTTACTTAACCATGAGTGGCCAGAATCCTGAGAAACTTTCCATTGGGTTTTTTACACGTTCTGGAAAGTATATAGAATGTGTCTTCTTTGTGTGAACAAGAAATTGGATGGAGAAGGTTCGGTCACTGGCGTCTTTTATTTCGATTTGGGGGGCTAAATGATCAATAGGTTTATGTGGTTCAGTTGGTAAGCTATATAGTTGACCTTTGAAAGGTCACAGGTTCGATTCTTGGTGCCCCATAAAAAATGTTTAATCCTAGGGTTTGAACCCTTGACCTATGTACCATCTTCTCTACCATTGAACTACTTGTATTTTATGTTTATTTAAATATTAGAATATAATATATCTTATCATATGAGATATTATTTATTTTTATTTACAAAGTACATTTATTTCAAATTTAAATATTTCAGAAGAAAGTTCAACATAAAATACTAATTTTTAAACTAAAAAAATTATTAAAATTAGTTATTTTTCTATTTTTTGGGAGGAAAAAAAACGTAATAAAAAAATGCGGTTTAAAATAAAAAATAGTGTATCGGAAAAAAATATGTGCCCCGTTTCGATAAATTCCTGCGTCCGCCCCTGCTTGCAGCATGCACTCCACATACAAAGATTAGCAGAACAAGCTGCAATGAAGAGAGAAAAAGTGTTAGCTTATATGAAAAGACAGGTTAAAAATCCTTTGTCTGGGATAATGTTCTCTGGCAAGATACTGGATGGTACGGAGATGGACGAAGAACAGAGACATGTTTTGCAAACAAGTGCGCGATGTCAGGGCCAGCTTAACAAGATCCTTGATGATTCCGATTTTGATAGTATCATTGTTGAGTTTATGGATTCAAGTAACTAAGAGGGGGAGGGGGTGAATTAGGTACTATTTTAAAATTTTAACTTCTACTTTATTGAATTAAAGTGAGTTGTAAGAGTGAACGAGATGAGAGAATACTTCAAGTAATAATATTGCAAGATTAAATGAGTATACAATAATTGTTTGCTGAAGTATGAAAATAACAACTGTTCTGACTGTAGCTATTTGTCTCAGTTTATGGAGTACAGACTGCAGACCAAATGTGACAGTATGATGAACTGTTACTTCGAAAGTTAAGCAAAGCAAAACAAACAAAATAAAGAACAGCGGAATAAAATAAACAGATCAAACACGAGATTTTGAATTGGTTCGGCAAATACTCAAGTGCCTACGTCCAATCTACTTTTTATTGATTTCTTTTAGTGATCTACTCCGACTACTAAAAGACCCGTACAATAAAAGACAACAACCTACTCCGGTTGTGATACAAGTCCAAGAACTACTCCGTTCTTAGAACAAGCCAACTCGCAACCTACTCCGGTTGCCAAAGAGTTGAAGACTACTCCGTCCTTAACTTTACACACACACTTAGAATGTTATAAGGATAAAGTTTCCACTAGCTTATTCTTAACCAAGAATTGAGGTGGACAACTTTTACAAGATCAAAAATTCATAAGTAAGAGAGTTTAGTATGTTAAAGTAACAGTAGCCATGATTGTAACAACTTGAAGACTTTTAAAAGTTTTGCAAAATAAACACTCGGTTTTTTAAGCTTTGAAAAAACGATTTGCAAACTTAAGATAAATCTCAGAAAAAAGTCTTGGGATTTTTAAGAGGAAATGGCACGCCTTTTATAGAGAGGATGAGCAAGGGAGTTGCTAGGGTTTTGAGGGTCAAAGACCTCACATGTGATGAGTCTGAACAACTTTCCAAACTTACACCAAAGAAGGTTCTTATTCAAAGGCAAAAGAGAGACAGAGTGTTTGAAAATTATCCATAAGAGCTCATGCAAATTCAGAAAACAAAGAAGGAAAAACAAGTCACACAAGTTTACACAAATATGGCAAAAAGCATTTCTTGTTTTATGAAAGACCAAAGGGTCAAATTTGCACAAAGAAGAAACATTTTGAAAATGATAATTATTGAAACCACTTTTTCTAGAGAGCCAAGTCCTTATAAAAATCTGAAGGTTATCTTTCAAAAATAAGAGACACGAAAAAGGCTTTTGAAAGATAAGAAAGAATTCAAGTGTTACGAATTGAGACAACAATCCAGGCTGCTGTAACTTGTGAAAGTAACAGTCGTCTTGACTATTTCAATTACTCTAAAATACTTTACTTTCTAACTTGTACATTAGATGACACCTAAGACTCAATACAATGGGATGATCAACAACTCAACACTTCTTAATCCAAGCTTGATTTAAGCATAAATCCTGAAAAGGTAAACTAAGAAAACACACATCAAATGGGCAT
Organism: Silene latifolia; assembly: GCF_048544455.1. NCBI lineage: Eukaryota > Viridiplantae > Streptophyta > Magnoliopsida > Caryophyllales > Caryophyllaceae > Silene > Silene latifolia. The sequence continues at coordinate 454,385,984 of NC_133538.1, forward strand.
GTTATCATCAATCAAAGGAACCCAACAAATTCCCCCTTTGATGATGACAAGCCCTAAATGAATGTAAGCAATGTAAACACCTTAATTCAAGATTTTAATCAAGCAAGATCATAGGAGAGAAGGGACTATATTACCTTAGAGAGCAAGAATTTAGATCATACTTACCATGACAATTTTACATTGCCCCAAAACAAGAGTAAAAGCTAAGAAGGTTAGGCCTAGTTATTAGTTAATCAATATGCAAAGAGATTAAGAGCATGAGTTTACCTTTTCCCCCTCTTGACATCATAAAAAAGGATAAGGATGTCAATGGCATTCAAGAGCAAACAACCATAAGAAAACAAAAAAAGACACATATAACCGTGACAAGATAACAAAGTCAACACAAACATACGGATTAAACATAGTCTAACCATAGTTAACCATGGCTAAATAGAGTTTAATATACACCACCAAGCATAAAATAACGAGTGAAAGAAAAATAGTCTTAGAGAGGCGCAACAAGGTGGGACAAAATAAAGAGTCAAGGATAAAGTCAAGAGGTTGAAATGAATAGGATTTGCTAAGGAGAGGAGGCTTGGTCACCATCTGAGTCACTACCCAAGGGATCTTCATCCAACGGGTTAACATGAGCATCATCACCATGTTCCTTTGTAGAGACGAGAGTGGAGATGATGTCCACTCCACAACGAATCAGGTCCATGGTGGAGGCAAGAGCCGAGATAGCCATGTCCTTTTGACTAGCATCGTGCTTAATCCAAGCACTCAAATCAGCCACAGCTTGAAGAAATTCTCGTAAATTACCCGTACCAACTTGACTAGACGACCCACCCTCTGGATCGGTCTTAATCTTCACAGAAATCAGTTCATCATTATCCACCTTGATAAGCATTTTCCCCATTTGACCATCACTCATGATGTCGCACATGTCCAACGAACCCAAACTAGAACTCACTAACACCCCGTGTGCCTTGAGCACATTTGACAACCACATTCCATAGGGTAAATGGAGCACAATAGAGGAGGGTTTAAGAAGTTTGGTCGAAATGAGATTAAATCGCTTAAACATTAACCCAATCAAATTAACCTTTTTATGTGTTGCAATGTGATATATGAGGTATTGTTGGGCTATGGATAGTTTGCCCCGATCACCCGAAGGGTAGATGGAGCGACAAAGCATGTTAAAAATAATTCTGAGAGGTGGGGGTATGGAGGTGTTGCTAACAGGACCACAAGTGACGGTTTTTGGACACACAACTTGGGCAACGCCTAAGGGTGAGGCATAAGGTAAGGCAACCCAAGTTTCAGTGGGGAGATTATCATAACCTCCGGTTGGGATATTAAGATCGGTGGCAAAATCAGATTGAGATAGTTTGAGGGGCTTACCATTAACCTTAGCCGTGAGGAAATCACCCGATTTATCCACTCGGACCGATGCAAAGAATTGAACCACTTCACTGACAAATACGGGTTCACGAAGTTCCAACAATTTTTCCCATCCTTGAGCCAAAATCATATCCCGGACACTGTGAAAGGCGGGAGACTCGAACCAGGACTGTTTGTATACCCGAGGAGAGTGAATGGCTTTGGGTGTCATCAACCGTTCATAATTTTTGTAGATGGAGGTGGGAAGATCTAAGATTTCTAGTTGTTCCCAAACATGAGCCACATCCCACTTAGAGATTAGGGATACCGAATCAGAAGGTGAGAGGTACACTAATTTTTTCTTTGATGGTTTCGATTTTTTCGAGGGAGGTTCACTGGGTGGTTCAACAGAAGGATTAATAGGTGCGGTTTTGACTTCACTTTGTTCAATGCTTTCAGAGATAGGAGTTAAAGAGGTTTCAGACACAGTTGCTTTTCTTTTGTTACCTTTCTTTGCCGGAATCGGAACTGACTCAGTAGACTTAGTCGGATCCTCATTTAAATCAATTGGAGTTTCTTCAATTTCATCGATACTCACAGTGACGGTCTCAGTGGAGGAGCTTGAGACAGTAGCACCCTTTTTCCGACCTCCTCGAGTACGACGCCCGACCATGGTGGAGATGGGGATGTCGTCAGATGGGACCGTGGTTGGTGGAATGGTGGTCAGAGGTGTTGGGTGAGGGTTCGGTGGTTCTGAGTTAGGTGTAGGTGATGGAGTTGTGGATGTGTTTTGTTGAGGAGAGGTATGGGAGGTTTTTTCAGATGGCATGGTTTTAGACGTAGATGGTTGGTCTGATGTGATGAATGGGGTGGACATTTTTACTGCTTTGATGGGTATAGAAGTGTTAAATGACGTTTTGACCGTGGTGGGTAAAAGGAGGGTGTAATGGGTAGGTGAGATGAAGGGAGTTTATTTGTGGGTTGAGGGAGTTTGGGCGGAGGGTTGAGGATGAAAGATGGCCCAAACATTAAATTAGGTGAGTGGGGTAGTTGGCCCAAGTAATTAATTTTTATCACTCGAAATAAAACGCAAGGTAGTATATTATAAACGTAAATTTAGATATGAGGTTGAGTGATTACCAACTCACGAATACGGTGTCAATTTTTGGTCTAAAAAAGATATGAATGCACTTAGAACACTTAATAACATATGTCCATTTTAGTTTAATCAATTAAGGAAATTTGCAAAACTCACACTAAAAATCACAAGCAATTAATTAACCCAATTTCTAGTTTAAATTTCTCAAAATGTTCTCTTGCGAGTGGCTTAGTGAAAATATCGGCAATTTGATTTTCGGTTTTGCAAAAGATAAATTGAACATGTCCTTTCTCCACATGATCACGAATAAAATGGTGACGAATATGAATATGTTTGGTTTTGGAGTGTTGAATAGGATTTTTGGAAATATTTATTGCACTCGTATTATCACACATTAAGGGAACGGAGTCAAAAATAATACCAAAATCCAAGAGTGGTTGTTTTACCCAAAGGAGTTGAGAACAAAAATGTGCGGCACTAACATACTCACTTTCGGCCGTTGAAAGAGCTACCGTGTTTTGTTTCTTTGAGCCCCAAGAAGTCAAGCAAGGACCCAAGAAAGTTGCAATTCCGGAGGTTCTCTTTCTATCCACCGTGCACCCCGCATAGTCCGCATCCGAAAAGCCTATGAGATCAAAAGGACAATGTAAGGGATACCATAAGTATAGATTTTGTGTTCCAATCAAATACCGAAGAATTCGTTTAACGGCTTTAAAATGTGATTCTTTCGGATTTGCTTGGAACCTAGCACATAAACAAACACTAAAGAGAATGTCGGGACGACTTGCGGTCAAGTAGGGAAGTGAGCCTATCATACCTCTATACACCTTTTCGCTAACATTCTTACCGAGTTCATCTTTGTCCAATTTGGACCCGGCTACCATAGGTGTATCGTGTGACTTACCATTTGTCATCCCAAATTTCTTAAGCATTTCTTTAATGTACTTGTGTTGATGAATCATGATTCCATCCTTTGATTGTTTAATTTGGAGCCTAAGGAAAAATCCTAGCTCACCCATCATGCTCATTTCAAACTCCGATTTCATTAGTTCCGAAAAATATAAGTAAAGGAGCTCATTTGTTGGACCAAATATAACGTCATCAACATATACTTGTACAACCAACAGTTCGTCTAACTGTGACTTTAAGAACAATGTTTTGTCAACGGAGCCTCTTTTAAAACCATTTTCAATAAGAAACTTAGACAATCTATCATACCAACACCTAGGTGCTTGTTTTAAACCATAAAGAGCTTTGTCTATTTTGAAAACATGGTTAGGCAAATCATTGTCCTCAAAACCCGGTGGTTGCTCTACAAAGACATCTTCTTCCAAATATCCATTTAAGAAAGCGGTTTTAACATCCATTTGGAAGAGTTTAATGCCTTTGTGAGCCGCAAAAGCTATAAGCAATCGTATGGCCTCAAGTCTAGCTACCGATGCATAGGTTTCATCGTAATCAATACTCTCTTGTTGGTTATAACCTTGCACCACTAGCCTAGCCTTGTTCCTTACAATTTCTCCCGAGTCATCAAGCTTATTGCGAAAGACCCACCTAGTACCAATGACGGTACGATTAGGCGGTCTAGGGACTAAGTGGCATACCTCGTTTCTCTTGAACTGATTGAGTTCTTCTTGCATGGCAAGCAACCAGTCTGTATCAGTCAGAGCGACTGTTACATTTGAAGGTTCAATTTGAGAAAGGAAGGCATTGTGGGCACAAAATTCATTGAGATGAGCGAGATTGTTGAAGGATGATCTTGTTCGAATTCCCGAGTTGAGATTGCTAGTGATATTAGAGAGTGGATGAGATCTTTGATGTTTCCACTTCTTTGGAACAACGGTTTCTTGTTCCCCCTCAGCAGCATCAGTCACAGTGACTGTTTCTTTTGGCCTGGAGTGATCTTCATCATCACTGTTTTGGGTTGATTTAGTTCTGGAAGTAGAGGCAACAGTCGTTGGGTCTGTTGCTTCCAGAGAGGAAACAGTAGCAGGTGTGCTACGTGTTCCCCCTGAGCTGCTGACTTCCCTTGAAGGTAACAGTCCCTGTGTCTGTTGCAAATCAGCGTTGGGAGCTTCTACTTCCTCGAACACGAAGTCCTTTCGAACAAGACCAATCTCAAACTCATCATCATCATCATCATCATCATCATCATCATCATCATCGTCATCATTTTCCACGTTTTGTACCTGTCCAAGTACACTAGATTCATCAAAAATGACATGGATGCTTTCCTCTATCAACATGGTTCGTTTATTGTAAACTTTATAGGCCTTGCTATGATCGGAGTAGCCAATAAATACTCCTTCATCACTACGTGGATCGAACTTGCCCAAGTTGTTTTTACCATTGTATGTTATGAACAAAACATTTGCTTCCAAAACATCTAAAATATGAAATATTGGGTTTTCTTCCACGTAGCAATTCATAGGGAGTTTTATTCAATATACTCCTTATCATGACACGATTATGAATGTAGCAAGCGGTATTTACCGCTTCGGCCCAAAAGTTCTTAGGCAACTTACTACATAATAACATTGTTCTAGCTATTCCTTCAAGGGTCCTATTCATCCTTTCAACCACACCATTTATTTGTGGGGTTCTAGGAGCCGAGAAGTTATGGTCTACACCATTGTCACCACAATAAGCACTAAATGATGAGTTTTCGAATTCGGTTCCGTGATCGGTTTTCATTGAAACACGTTTTAAATCGAGTTTATTTTGAATCTTTCTTAACCAAATTAGAAACTCATCAAATGTCTCATCCTTAGAGCTTAAGAAGAGTGCCCAAACAAACCAAGAGTAATCATCAACAATGACACACACATAACGACTAACACCTCTACTTCTAGTTCTCATTGGTCCACACAAGTCGATATGTAGAAGTTGCAAAGGTTGAGATGTACTCACAATTCTTTTGGATTTAAAGGAACTTCTAACATGTTTGCCTTTAGCGCATTCATCACATACTTTATCAAAGTCAAACTTCATATTGGGAATGCCTTCAACTAAGTCGAGTCTTTTAAGGGTATTAAGAGTTTTAGTACTAACATGACCAAACATTTATGCCATAACCAAGGATCATTGTTCATTACACTCATGCAAGACATGGTGTGACCGGATAGAGTGTTCAAATTCGTTAAGTACACGTCTTTGACACGTCTTCCTTCGAGTATAAGTTCATTGGTAGTGGCGTCAATTATTCGACACATATTAGGACTAAATTCTACGATATTACCCTTATCACAAAGTTGAGAAATGCTAAGGAGATTATGCTTCAAACCTTTGACAAGCCGCACGTTGTCGACACAAAGTAATGGTGACTTACCAACTTTTCCAATGAAAATTACTTCACCTTTCTTGTTGTCACCAAACCTTACCGTGCCACCATTGTATGCTTTAAGTGAGAGGAATTGGCTTCTATCACCCGTCATGTGACGAGAGCATCCACTATCCAAGTACCAATTGCGGCCGCCTCTCACCAAGCCCTACACGAAATTAGACTTTGAGTTTAGGAACCCAAACAAACTTGGGTCCCCTTTTGTGATCAACATATCTTATGGTGTCTTTCCTAATCCATATTTGCTTTATTATTTTGATATTCTTGTTAATGTCATCAAATTTTTGTACACCCATTGAAAACATGACCATTTTTACCACAATAATTGCAAATAATGTACTCGGGAAGACCAACGTATTTCCTTCTTCTAAAATCAGTTTTAGGCTTCTGGATGTAACAGTCAGTCTAACTGTTTCATTTGAAGCCCAAACCATCAACTTTTTTACATCTCTCGGTTTGATTCGTGAGAAAGTTTAACACGGGTTGACTTCCTTCCCATTTTTCAGTGATGTTTTAGCACTCACAATTTCATTGGTCAAGTCATTGACTCTGGAGAGGAGATGCAAATTCTTTTCTTTTTCTCTCTTGAGTTCATCATTGTTTACACTTTCTATAGACAACCTTTTCTCAACTATGAAGTCATGGGTGTGGTTGTTTAGTTTAGACACGAGATACATGATTCTTTCTTTGGACTCTTCATATTTAGACGTCATCTCGTCAAGAAGTTTGTTTAGATTAACGATTTCATCGGATCTATGATGAGGAGTAGACCTAGAAGTGCTACATTCGGGCATACCTTTTTGAAGAAAAGTAAGCCTATCATGAATAACTTCTATTTCTTTCTTGAGACAAACAACCTCACCTTTTAGACACTTGTTTTCATTTACTAAACATTCAATCTTTTCATTGGACTTGTCTAAATATTTGTCAGAAGCAACAGTCTTAGACACTGTTTCTCTTAGGTCTACAATCTCAACTACAAGGTCATAGACTTCAGTTTCAAGAGCTTCTTTGTCCCTCAAAAGATCATCACGTTCCTTGGTTAGTGAGGAAACTTGCATCACCAAGGTAGTGTTGACATTTTCAAGGTCAGAGACGTCCGTGGGGGTCATCTTAAGACACTCTAGTTCTTTAGTCAAATGTTTGTTTAACTTGTTGACTCTTTTAACTTCATCATAAGCCTCAGAGGTGACAGTGACGCTGTCTGTTGCTTTCAGCTCATTTTTAAGGTTAAAGTTCTCTTGAGCAATTTCATCATTTTCATTTTGCATTACCTCAAGCTTATCATTTTGAAACCGACACTTATCAAAAAGTTGGTCAAGAAGCTTACATACTTGATGATTTACCTCGTTGTCGGAATCGGATTCGGAATCGTCGGGATTAGCCATGAGACATCTTAAATGTTCAATTTTTGAGGTTTTTGAGACTTTTTCTTTAAAATGATTTGTAAGACACATTTTAGTCTCTAGTTCCTCCTCGATGAGTTCCTCATCTTCCTCGGAGTCGGACATTCCCCAAATGGCACTCATGACTCTATATTTATAGTCCTTTTTAACCTTTTCTCTTCTTTCCTTTGATTTGATATCATCCCACTTGGGACATTCTTTAATTTGGTGAGTTTTATCACCACATTTAAAGCATCCCACGGTGGAGTTAGGTCGTTTCTTAGGAAAGCGTTTTTTCGAGTAATTATTAGTGAACCTTTTGTTTCCTTGACCATTGACTAACCCGGCTAGGTTTCTTGAGAACATAGCAAACTCGTCTTCCTCCTCATCTTCTCCATCACTTGGAGAGAATGTGAGGGCGAGACTCTTTCCCTTTGAGGACTCACTAGAATGCTTGTCGAGATTAAACTCGTGAGCCATTAGTGATCCCATTAGTTCATGAAGAGATAGGGTTGACAAGTCCTTAGCTTCCTCTATGGCGGTGACCTTGGGTTGCCATTTAGAGGTTAGACTACGAAGGATTTTTCGAATGATGTCCTCGGACTCGAAGTTCCTTCCTAGACTCTTAAGCTCATTAATAATACAAGAAAAACGTGAAGAGAAACTATTTATGGACTCGTCCTTTGACATTCTAAACATCTCATATTGTTGCATGAGAAGGTCAACACTGTGTTTTCTTACTTGGGATGTCCCTTCATAGGCAAGTACAATGGAATCTCAAATAGATTTTGCCGTAGGACAACCAGAGATTCGACTAACTTCCCCCTCACCAACACAACGTTGAAGAATCGACATTGCTTTGGAGTTCTTTTCGGCAAGTTTGAAGTCATTTTCATTGTAGTTTCTTTCCTCTTTTGTTTTGGTGAAACCGTTTAAGATATCGGTTTCCTCAATAGCAAGAGGTCCATTTTGGATGATGTTCCAACATTGATAGTCTATACTTTTGATGTAATATTCCATTTTGAGTTTCCACCATCCAAAATTCGCACCGGTAAAGACCGGGATCTTGGAGTATTTCTCGGAATCCATTACCCACGAATCAAACTCTAAGGCGTTTAGCCTCGATCAAGAGCAAGAGGCTCTGATACCAATTGTTGAGTTTATGGATTCAAGTACCTAAGAGGGGGAGGGGGTGAATTAGGTACTATTTTAAAGTTTTAACTTCTACTTTATTGAATTAAAGTGAGTTGTAAGAGTGAACGAGATGAGAGAATACTTCAAGTAATATTGCAAGATAAATGAGTATACAATAAGTGTTTGCTGAAGTATGAAAGTAACAATCTGCTTACGATTGTAGCTATTTGTCTCGGTTATGGAGTACAATGATCACAGACCAAATGTGACAAAGATGATGAATCTGTTACTTACTTGAAAGTTAAGCAAAGCAAAACAAACAAAATAAAGAGCAAATGAATAAAATAAAAGATCAAACACGAGATTTTGAATTGGTTCGGCAAATACTCAAGTGCCTACGTCCAATATACTTTTTATTGATTTCTTTTAGTGATCTACTCCGACTACTAAAAGACCCGTACAATAAAAGACAACAACCTACTCCGGTTGTGATACAAGTCCAAGAACTACTCCGTTCTTAGAACAAGCCAACTCGCAACCTACTCCGGTTGCCAAAGAGTTGAAGACTACTCCGTCCTTAACTTTACACACACACACTTAGAATGTTATAAGGATTAAGTTTCCACTAGCTTATTCTTAACCAAGAATTGAGGTGGCCAACTTTTACAAGATCAAAAATTAATAAGAGAGTTTAGTATGTTAAAGTAACAGTAGCCATGATTGTAACAACTTGAAGACTTTTAAAAGTTTTGCAAAATAAACACTCGGTTTTTTAAGCTTTGAAAAAACGATTTGCAAACTTAAGATAAATCTTAGAAAAAGTCTTGGGATTTTTATGAGGAAATGGCACGCCTTTTATAGAGAGGATGAGCAAGGGAGTTGCTAGGGTTTTGAGGGTCAAAGACCTCACATGTGATGAGTCTGAACAACTTCCCAAACTTACACCAAAGAAGGTTCTTATTCAAAGGCAAAAGAGAGACAGAGTGTTTGAAAATTATCCATAAGAGCTCATGCAAATTCAGAAAACAAAGAAGGAAAAACAAGTCACATGATGACAAGTTTACACAAATATGGCAAAAAGTATTTCTTGTTTTATGAAAGACCAAAGGGTCAAATTTGCACAAAAAGGAAACATTTTGAAAATGATAATTATTCAAACCACTTTTTCTAGAGAGCCAAGTCCTTATAAAAATCTGAAGGTTATCTTTCAAAAATAAGAGACACGAAAAAGGCTTTTGAAAGATAAGAAAGAATTCAAGTGTTACGAATTGAAGCAACAATCCAGGTGCCATTTAGAATTCTTGTGAAAATGTGATCGTCTTATCTTTTCAATTACTCTAAAATACTTTACTTTCTAACTTGTACATTAGATGACACCTAAGACTCAATACAATGGGATGATCAACAACTCAACACTTCTTAATCCAAGTTTGATTTAAGCATAAATCCTAAAAGGTAAACTAAGAAAACACACATCAAATGGGCATGTTATCATCAATCAAAGGAACCCAACAATCATTGACGGATATGTCGACTTTGTTACCGCCTATCATGTCTATGTTAAGGGTAAGACACAAGAAAACATCACTAGAACCTAGTCTTTCAAATCTGTTTATAAGTGAGAAAATTACCCGCGTAGAAGTAAGAAGTCAAAAAAACACTGTATCCTGGAGTACTAATCTTCTGTTTCTTGATAATGAACTAATAACAAAACGGCTCCAAATATGTTAGGAGCATGGCTCTATTTCATAGCCTGTTGCCATTTTTTCCCTCCTATTACGGGGTATCTAGACCCGAGTTACTGGATTCGTCAATTGTGTTCTGACCTGGGAATATCTTTATAGGCATGGAGTAGTGCTAATCGTTTTAAGACTAATTAACAGTGATTAATTTCTCACGTTTTGTCTGTTTGGATCGCTGTGTTGTTGCAGGTACTGTGAGCTGGAAATGGTCGAGTTTGCTGTGCAAGACATACTAGTCGCTTCCATAAGTCAGGTCATGGTGAAGAGCAATGAAAAGGGCATTCAAGTAGCTAACGATTCTTCAGAGCATAGTCTGAAGGAAACCCTATACGGAGATGGCCTTCGGCTTCAGCCAGTGGCGGATCTTGACCGGTTTCTCGAGGGGGGGCGAATAATTTTGAGCCAATTAGTCGCTTTCATGCATAAAGAAAAACGACTCATTGTCTTCACTTATATGGTTTTAAAGATGATGTTTTGACTATATTTTTTCCATTAATATATTATCGTTAATTTTATATAAAATATAGTTTTTTGGAAAAAAAATATAAGAAATGTAAATAGTTGTTCCCTCCATCCCAAAATAACCTTCTTGGTTTGAATTTTAGGGTCAAACTTTTAAAAAATTAAGCTAAAATTATAAAATTAATGTAACACGACAGTTAGTTATACACGTGTTAAAAAAATTCATAATATATTATTTAAACCAAAAACGTAGAATATAAATAAATAAAAATCTAATAAAAGTAACGTCTCGAACACATAAAAGTCAAATGAAAAGTTTATTTTGAGACAAATAGAGTAGGATTCACCTTATAAATTTCTCCCTCTCATTTTTCCATTAAACTCCATTTTCATAATATGACCTTTTTGTACAATTAGGCATATCTCTTGTTACGGTCATTTTCATAATATGACCTTTTTGTACAATTAGGCATATCTCTTGTTACGGTAAAAATCAAAAGACGGACCAAAGAGTAGTAATTATATAGATTATTTTTCAATTTATGAAAGTATTTTTATAGTAATTATTGTGTAAGACGATCTCACGGTTCCTTGTATAAAAACAACTTATTTATTAACACCAATAAATGAATTGTTTTCTTGTATAAATGAACGTCTTAAATGTGAGACCATCTAAAATTTACGGTAATTTTAATATTTATTGTGCTAAGTAATTCTAATTTGACATTGATTTCATTGTTTTTCGGTTGAAAACTTATGGCCCAGCCCACATTCATAAGTCTTCATTAGAATCTTCATTCTTAGCTCAGCAATTTATTCACTCGTGTCCGTCATGGTATCAGGATAATGCACACTGGCGGAGGGATATCAGAAGAATTGCTTAGCCAAATGTTCGAGAGCCAAGGAGATGCATCAGAAGAGGGAATAAGCCTGGTAGTGAGCAGGAAACTAGTGAGGCTAATGAATGGAGATATCCAGTATCTGAGATCAGCTGACAGCTCGACCTTCATTATTTCCGTTGAACTCCCCATAGCTGACAAGTCTATGTGCCGGGTTTTAGCAGAGCAAAATAAGAGGAATTTTATGGTTTGATTAGTTTGAAGCTTTGATTTCTGTACCCAAATAATTTCTTCTTTTCAGGTTTCAGTCAATTGTAACATGTAAATATTGTATGATAGTCTTGTATGTTGGTAATTTAAGTGTAATTACCGGTTCATTTTAGCGTATTCAAGTTTGGTTCGTAGATGGGTAAGTTCGTTATAATATAATGTAAGGTCGGGCAGTACGGAGTGTACACTTGCATAATTATTTACAAATTTACGGAATAGTTTTCATTTGAACAACTATGACGGGGGGCTTCGGGGCAATGCCCAGGAAACTTTGACGGGTTTTAATTTCGACAATAGACATTAAATATGTCAAAATTTGTGAAAAGCTACAACTCTTCACAAATACATTTTCATGTACCTTTTCATACCTTTTCATATCTATATAAATATACATGGATTGAAGATGTTTGGAATATAGAAAAACAATCTCATCTTCTGCATCATACTTCTGAATTATTTCTCCGATTTTTGGTTTGTGCCCAAAAACAGAGGGACACTGTCTTATCTCAAATAGGAAATTTGGATTAACCCGGCACAAATAAGGGTCGAATTGTTCTATTAGGAAATCAAAGTCGATTCGGTGTGATTAATTACTATCAATTCTATTTCGTGCATACTCAATATCCAACAATCTAATAGAACAATTCCAAATCTTTCAAGATGACGAATGTTAAGGAATTGACAATAGAAGTTTGTTTTGTCAAATTTTATTTTATTGTGGTTGTCTACATTCAAATCAGAATGTCCGTGTTCAAGAATTTGCTTTGGATTAATGTTACTATGCCCCTTTTAGTGAGAGAAAGTTCCCCCGATTAAAAATTACCCATCTCGCCTGATTGTTTCGGCTCGCCGGCTGCCTTCCTCTGCGATATCATCCTTCTCGTCGCCGGCGAGCCGAACGTTTTAACCTTTGATCGTCGGGTAGTTCGTTGTTGCAGTTAGAGGGATTTTGTTGTTCATCCGGTTTGTGGCTTCGCTTTTATGGTCGATCGTGTTTCGATCGAGTGTCGCGATTACCATCTTGTGATGGGATTACCTTGGAGCGTTTTATCTTCTCTGATTTGCGTCTCTTGCAACACCACCGGTGACATCGTTTCCCTTTTTTGTGGTTCTTTATTGTTAATTTAAGTCTTTTGTATAGTTTAATAAGTATCTCTGGTGTCTTTCCTTGATTATCATAGTTTAATTTCTCTGGTTTTGGGGTATTAATTGGTTAATAATCGTCCTTGGTAGACTCGGGTTTGTTGGTCTCTCTGGGGTTGTTGTCTGAATTGTTAGGTTTTTTGGGTTTTCAAGTTTCACTGGAAGTATGACATCTATAGTCTGTTATCAAAAATTTCTTGAAGATTTTTCTTGTGCTCATGTAAGTGATGGTTTTATGGATGGTGATGGGGAGAGGATGTTAGGCTATCTTATGAATCTTCAGGGGTCACCTTTGCTTGAGGTTAAGGAGCTTAAAGACAGGGGTAATGGTTTCTTTAGACAGAATTGTTTTGATAGGGCTGCTGCTTGTTACGATGAAGGTTGTAAGCTGCTAAGTTTGAGTATGGGTGTTGTTGGGGGCGAAGATGTTTTGTCGTTATCTGACCTTGATGTTTCCCTTAATTCTAATCTTGCTGCATGTGGCCTCAAGCTTGAGGAATTCCAAGCTACTTTGGACTTATGCTCTATGATTTTGCACTCTTTTCCTCGTAATGTTAAGGCTCTTTTTCGTAGAGCGTTAGCATTCATGAAGTTGAAAAGCTTTTCAGAAGCTAAATTTGATCTGGTCGACGCGTTGGGAGTAGAACCTAAGAATAAGGATGTTTTAAGGGAATTGGAAGTGGTAAAAAATCAGCTTCTTATAAAGGAAAATGGAAAAAGAGTGTTGGAGAATACCCCCGCGGTTGATGTGGATAGGACGAAGAAGTTTGTACATGTTTCGGAAACTTGTATGAGTATTAAGGATAGCGAGAAGGTGAAGATGGAGGTGACAGGGACTCAAAATAATCATGGCATGGGAAGGAATAAGAGTATAAAGGTTAACGAGAGGGTGGTTGTGGAGATGACAGATGCTCAAAATATTTGTGGCATGGACATGGACACTAGTTTTCAGGCGAATGAGTATGTTTTTGATGAGTCTTAAATGCTGGAGTTCTCCAAAAAGGGTGGAGGAAAGTTCCGGCTAAGGGTCCGTGATCAATCTTATCAAAAGCTCCTTGAAGGCAAAAAGGTGAGCTTTTATCATAAAAGAGATTTGTCAACCATAACAATTCGGATCCTTAACAATGAGATAACAAAGGAAAAAGACATTTCAAAAGTTATGTGTAAGAAGAAGAAGAAGAAGAAGGCAAAGAGGAGGAGGAGAAAGAGGAAGTTTAAGGCAATGCCACTCATGAACGAAGACATGTCTCCTTCAGATATGAATAATGTTAAGCCTCTTGTTCCCGATGCAAGTTTGAGCACATCCTCCATATGTGACAACGTGATTCCTTCTGGTAGTCACGTCCTCAAAGTGCCAAGCAGCACGGTCGTTTCTCAAGAATCAAGTTTGCCTGTTTCTTCTACAATTGATGACGCTACTTCAATTTGCACTCACGCTCACTCTGATTCTAATGATCACCGGTATTTCTTATTTTCTGCTTGCTCAAAGAAGGGTAAGATATCGTGTACCCCTAGTGTAACACCCCCTCATACCAAGGTACCTTACCAAGGACTACCCCAGCATGAAAGACTGTTACCATCTCGGTTTCCCGAGGTTAGCATATCAAAGTTATCAATTCCAAACAACCTTTATTAAAGTATAAAGAGTTAGTGATTACATGTTTCCAAAACCAAACCAAAGTATAACTGTGAAAGGTCTAACAACTACAAAGAATGCAAGCTAAGTCTCTTGACGTCGGAAGCTAGACTCGAGTGATGACTCCCCATGACTGTCCCATTGCTAAACATCTCGCATTACCGCCATAATCGCTCACCTTCCCGAATGGATCACCGCAGTTTTACAAAACAACAACACGGGTCGACTGCTTCAATCAAGATAAGACAAACAAATAATGTAACCGGCTGATCATCCTCCACAATAACTGACTACACACCGAAGTGTGTAGCCCTGCCAGATTACCCTTCGCAACAGGTAATCCACTCCGCCAGTGGGTGACCGCAGCCCATCCCCACCAAGTCAAGCTCATCAACGAGTGACTAACAATCCCTGTCCCTTAATGTGCACATCCCCTCCCGTGACGGGTTCCACGGAGGGTGAACTAGGGTGTGAAGCCACTCCCGCAAGTGACTCCACCACAATCACACAACACCACAAAGATCACAAACGCACAACACCACAACCGTCACAGCAACCACATCACCACCGTCATCACAACACCCATACTCTGATGATCAGCAGATAACAACAATTACAACACAAGCACAGTCTTAAATCAATTAACAGTAACTGATTAGGAAAACCCTACCTTTTTGCAATCCGCTATGCTGCAATCAATCATACAATGTGCATAACAAATACCACATCGTCACCTACAACAATGATAATCAACAATCACATAACGCAAACACTATATGCAAAACCCTATTTCCCCCAATTCATAATCAAAAACAAACCCTAGAATAATCATCAACAAACATGGGGATAAAGACTTATCGACGGAGGAATAAAGGATCGAATGCGATTTTTACGATTATCCACACACACACAGAGGAGAGATTCGGAGTGATTAGAGCATCGTAAGATGATTAGGTTTTGTAAATTATGTTTAGGAATGTGCTTAATGAAATATATATCGTTCTAATTACTTCCGAATCAAACCGCTGAAATATTACTCGTCAGACCGGATACTCGGTCGAGTATAGAGTATACTCGGCCGAGTATCCTCTACTCGGTCGAATATTCATCATACTCGGTCGAGTATTCCTCGGCAGAAGCTAAACAGAACATACACTTAGCACTACTCGGCCGAGTAGGCTCTACTCGGTCGAGTACTTAGCTTAATAAAATCCGTAGTATTACAGTCTTCCCCCCTTAAAAAGAAATTCGTCCCCGAAGTTCCAACCCAACCTATAAAAAACCTGGACACCTAACGCTAAGTCCACCAACCACGCTTACTTCCAAAACACGGCTCACGATAACATCTCAACTACAACATAGCCTCCTAATACTGACTCCATAATATTATCGAATAACCACAATATAATGTTGCCAACCTTGTCTCACTTCCATAACACTCACTAGCAACTCAATACCAAGAAAATCCACAAAATAAGATCAACCATCAAGACAGAATGTTACATTCCACCACCCTTAAAACGAACTTCGTCCTCGAAGTTTACTCACACACGTAAACATCCTCACACAATCCGTTACTCACACTCCTAAACATCATACTACTACGAGCACTGCCATTACCTGTGATAAAATCAACCCCAACACAAATCCATCCTTACTCTACACCAACACTCAAATTTCCAATTGCCACCTGTATGACCATCAAACTCTCTTGTCGCATCTGTTACGTCCTCGTAACTCACTAATACTAGGACCTTTGCTATGCTTCCCATAAACCTCATTACTACCGCATGACAACGATAACCCACTATAACCTCAACACCTACAACCATTCCTATATCCAGGACTCTCTTTCTCTAATAGTTCTCGTGCCCCCAATTATTCTATACCCCCATAACATATATCATAAAATCCTCAGTATAACCACTACTCCATCTCTTCTACATTACCACAAAACGACATACTTCTATATACATATACACTCATCTCCACAATCTTATCTCACAATCCTCAAGTGTTACACATACTCACATTAACTTCTCAAGTTCATCTCTTCTATTACCACAAAACTCACCCTTGACTTGACATGATACTAAGTCCTAAAACTCCGTACTCGCTGTCCCAAGAAAAAGGTGCTAAACCACATGTAGTTCCAGATCAATACCACACATGCTCCACAATCTTTTGCCACAACTATGTCCACCAACGTCTCATCTAAAACAAGATCAAAAGTACTCCACAACCCCTCACAACTATGTCCCATTAACAGCTTATTACTATACCATGACAACAACAGAACCATACCCATACCGACACTGGTAAGAAACATCGAGAAACAAAACAACGGTTTATATTCCCCGACCGACACTGACACGAAATAGCAGTAACCAACAAAAATCTATGACACCACGAAAATACTCTTATCACCACACGAATTATTGTGCACAGTGCACAAAACCACTTCGATAGCCATCACAACTTTTACAATCTCATAACACTGACTCAGCACAACTTCCTTGACCACAAGACTTTCTTAAAACTGCTCTACCAGATCACGAAGCAGCACATTAGACGGGATCACAAATACCAACCTTATGAATATTATCCATGCCATGACTCTTGAGGCCGGAACCTCACACCATTACTTACAGATATCATACATACACATATAAGTATAACATATGATGCAGGACACACATATAACGACTCGTATCTATCACGCCACACCATTACTCGTGAGGCCAGGATCTCACACAAAGTTTTACACACCTCAAGGACCCATAATCGAATCTAACTAGCCAATCCTGATCACGTAAGTTACCACTTGGCAATGAATACCTCTTATCCGGACTTAACTCAAGTGCCTTTCATAACATATCCTCCCATACACACAATTATCACCCCTCCGGCAAATGTAGCCATAACATCAGTGCTCAACTTCCAGCGAACACCTCATATATCCACATCTTATACTCCCTCACAACCAAACATACTAATCACCTCCACAAAATCAACCTCATTAGAACAACTAACTTCCCTAAAGTAACATCATCCTCAACCACTAGTGACAATACTATGACACCAACATCCTTCATGTGACTACTCTCTTACTATCACTTCTTAATATCACAATCTTTTTCATCTCTTTGGTTAGCATCCCAAATAGTGAACATCAAATCCATCAACAAAATTTACCTCAACATTATTTTCAATTCTATCTTTTATCGCGTCGTAACCTAACCTCCCACCAAAATCTCATATCGCATGAACACTCGACCAGCTTCTTACTTGCTTAATACCTCAAGATCGACAGCTAACATGTCGTCCTGAATTCCTATATAACTATTAACTCACATCCTCCCATAATGCTATCTTGCCTTTCCTTGATACCTTATTTCTATGTCCCATAACTTTGATCAACGTTCTCCCCATTTACCTCAATCCAGTAATACCACTTAATAATTTATCTTCTTCCTTCTTCTACCTAACTCTTTAATAATCCGATTACCTTCTTGTTACTCCACAACTCAAATTCCATTAATTCATATCAATATCTTGCCATTCTTTCTTATCATTTATCCCCTCTCGTCTTGCTTCTCTCTCACCCTTGTCACCATCAAGTCTACACACTAACGATTACTCTTCAATAAGCCGTATCTCCCTGTCGTATCTCTAGGAAACCAAAAATTTATCTCCTACTGTTAATTTCCCAAATAATTACACACTAGGCTCTCCTCTTGATATTCCAAATTCCCAAACTCAGTCACTATCTACAAATCCACGTCGCGACATAACTCCATCTACGTTCACTACATACCCCTTTACTTCATCCCTCTAAAGTAACCCTTCATTACATATATCCTTAAGCAACACAATCCTAACCGTCTCCCTCCATAAATCCTTACACATCCCAATTTGCCACTATTCGCATCCCTCATCTCGACCTTTCATCCTCACATTTCTTTACACTTATATCACTCTTGCCCATAAACACTGACTTTTATATTACTCAATACACGACTATATCTCCCACCATATTTCACCAACATGTTCCTCACCTTGATTAGCTAATCATTCCCCCCTTTCCTTTTTCCACTATCCCTCACAACCATATTAACACATGTCTTCCTTACCCAACACATGTCCTTCACAAGCCGGAATTCTTCTCGTCATAGCCTTTGGTAACTTACGTATCCAGACCATCACATATATAAAAGAATGCGTTAAGACTCAAAACATACGTGTGCACATACCCCACGACTCAAAACAAATGTAAGAACATAGCCACCGACTCAAAGTTAAGGTGAAAATATGGCCACCGACTCAAAATGGTCGCCCACTGAGGTACTCGGTCGAGTACGTGGCATACTAGGCCGACTACAGGGTACTCGGTCGAGTAACTATATTACTCGGCCGAGTTTTCGACTCCATAAGTGAACGCAATTATCACAGAGGATTTGTAACACCCCCTCATACCAAGGTGCCTTACCAGGACCACCCTACCATGAAAGTGTGTTACCATCTCGGTTACCCGAGGTTAGTACATATCAAAAGCGTCTGAACTGAGCACATTTATTAAATGCCATAAAGGGTTAAAGTTTACATCATACCAAAAACCAAAAACTGATTCAACAATACAACTCTAATGTCTGACAACTAATAAAATCAAAACTAATACTCGGACGGTGATGCTATGACTGGTGATGACAACGCTCCCATGACTGCCCCAAGCTCACCACTAGCAATACCTGTCAAGCCTGCTCACCATCCCCGAATGGATCACCACAGATTCCACAAACAACAACAGGGTCAGTATTACTCAATCAATATAAGACAAACAAACGAGACAACCAGCTGATCATCCTCCAACCCCAGTCTCCCGATCTCACAAAGTAACCGACTACACACCAAAGTGTGTAGCCTTGCCAGACTACCCATCGCAACAGGTAATCCTCGCCGCTCCCACCTAGTCCAGCTCATCAACGAGCGACTAACAATCCTTGTCCCTTAATGTGCACATCCCCTCCCGTGGCGAGTTCCACGGAGGGCGAACTAGGGTGTGAAGCCACTCCCGCAAGTGACTCCACCACAATCACAATCACACAACATCACAGCCGTCACAACATCTCCACACCAACACCGTCACCACAACACCCATACTCCGATGATCAGCAGATAACAATTTTTACAAAACAAACATGTCTTAACAATGAACAGTAACCTGAGTAGGGAAACCCTACCTTAGCAATCAACAGTAGCACGAAACTCGGACAATCAGAAAGGCTCCTCTACGAAGTCTTCTCCTATAAAATGATCACATAACACAATTACACATTGCACAAACCCCCATAATCCCAATTCCATATATGTATACAGTAACCCCAAAGAATACAAACAACATAGAAATAAAACTTACCAACAGTAGAAAGAGGAATTATACACAAGAACCACGAAGATCGCACACACCACGATGCTAGGGGATGATTAGAAAGTGATTAGGGAGTGATTAGGGTATTCGTAGAAATGATGATCTTTGAAATAAGGTTTTAGAAACTGACGCGGGATATAAAAATAACCCTAAAAATTCCCTAATCAAACTATCAAAATACGCTTCTCCAGACCGGATACTCGGTCGAGTAAAGTGTATACTCGGCCGAGTATTCCTTGGCAGAACCAAAACAGACTACAACAACAGCACTACTCGGCCGAGTAGGCTCTACTCGGTCGAGTAGTCACCAAAGAAAATCCGTAGTATTACAGTCTTCCCCCCTTAAAAAGAACTTCGTCCCGAAGTTCACACTCCACCCTTAAACAAGACACTACACAACACAAAAGGACAACACTAACAACATCTATCAACGCCAAAGAACCACACAAAACACCACAAAACTCATCAACCCGACTCAAAATAAGATAAAACACAACCGCGACCATCTCTTACCCCCCTAAAAAGACAACGGTTACGTCCCCGTAACCAAACATACCTGATCAAAAAGACTAGGAAAACGTTCTTGCATGGATTCCTCGGGTTCCCATATGGCCTCTTCCACATTATGAATAGACAAAAGGACCTTGAGTAAGACCGTCTCACCATTTCTTGTCTTACAAATCTTGCGATCAAGAATCTCTTTAGGACAAGGATTCATCAAGCTCGATGTTCTCCATCTCAAGGATATGCGATGGATCACTCACATACTTCCGAAGCTGAGAAATACGGAAAACATTGTGAACTCTATCCAAAGCTGGTGGCAAAGCTAATCTATAGGCTACCTCGCCTATACGGTCCATAATCTCATAAGGACATATGAACTTCTGGCTTAGCTTACCTCTCTTACCAAACTCATCACACCTCGCATAGGTGACACTTTCAAAAGGACCTTGTCACCTACTGCAAATTCAATGTCCCTGCGGTGTAAATCGGAATAGCTCTTCTGACGATCTTGAGCTGCTCTCATTCTTTTGCCGAATTAACTGGACTTGCTCGACCATATCTTGTACTAGTTGTGGCCCTAAAACCACCATCTCAGAACTATCATCCCAACAAACTGGACTTCGGCACTTCCGGACATACAAAGCCTCAAAAGGTGTCATCCCGATGCTCGTATGATAACTGTTGTTGTATGAAAACTCGATCAGATCAAGCCTGTCTTCCCAGCTGCCCCCAAACTCCATAACATATGCCCTCAACATGTCCTCTATGGTCTTGATGGTTCGTTCTGTTTGACCATCGGTTGCCGGATAAACGGCTGTACTCATCTCCAAAGTTGTACCCATCAACTCCTGCAGTTCTTGCCAAAACTTGGATATAAACCTCGCATCACGATCAGAAACGATATCTTAAGGTATACCATATAACCGAACCACATGCCTCCGATCAACAATCACCCATATCATGTTGTTAACTTGCTGTAACCTAGGCAACCCCACAATGAAGTCCATAGAGATCGACTCCCACTTCCACGCAGGTACTTCCAAAGACTGTATCTTACATTGTGGTCTCCTTTGTTCACCCTTGACCCTCTGACAAGTCAAACATCTGGCCACAAACTCAGCTACATCTTTCTTCATGTTTGGCCACCAGAAAGTCTTCTTAAGATCTTTGTAAAGCTTGTCACCACCCGGGCGAACTGAATAAGGAGTATAGTGAGACTCCGTCAAAATAACTCTCCTCAACTCTGCATCCTCAGTAACACACCATCTCCCATCAAAACGAACACTCCCATCTGTATGGATAGAAAACCTAGAAACCGTCCCACTCTCTACTCTTGACTTCCACTCTTGGATCTTAAGATCAAGCTCCTGCTTACTCTTGATGTTCTCGTACAACTCTGGCTCGATCGTCAAATCCCCGATGGAATCCCACTTTCTTAACATAAAGATTCCCATCCTAGACACCTCATCCCTTAACTTTAGCAAGGACATGGCGGTACATAGCGAATGAATGCTCTTCCTACTCAGAGCATCTGCAACAACATTAGCCTTACCCTCGTGATAGATGATCTCCATATCATAATCTCCGATAAGCTCCATCCACCGTCTCTGTCGCATGTTAAGCTCCTTCTGAGTGTAGATATATTTTAAGCTCTTATGATAAGAAAACACCTTAAAGGTCGCTCCATAAAGGTAGTGCCTCCAAATCTTAAGAGCGAAAACAACTGCACCCAGCTCCAGATCATGAGTAGGTTAGTCCTCCTCATATGGCTTCATGCCTCGAAGCATAAGCGATGACTTTCCCTGCATGCATCAAAACACAACCAAGACTATTCTTTGAAGCATCGGTATCTACCACAAAGTTCTCGCATCCCTCTGACAAAGCTAGGATAGGAGCTGTGGTCAAGCGTTCCTTTAAGGTCTGAAACACTGTCTCACAACTCTCGTCCCAAACAAATCTGGTCTCTTTCCTCATCAAAGATGTCATAGGCCGTGCTATGGTAGAGAAATCTTTCACAAATCTCCTGTAGTAGCCAACAAGGCCTAAGAAACTCTGAATCTCAAAGAACATTCTTCGGTGATTCCCACTTGGTTACAGCCTCAATCTTACTAGGATCCACAGATACCCCCTTCTTAGATATCACATGGCCCAGAAAAGCCACCTCCTCCAGCCAGAACTCGCACTTAGATAGCTTGGCATAAAGTTGATTCTCTCTCACAGTCTGCAAGACTATCCTCAAGTGCTCCTCATGCTCTTCCTTAGTCTTAGAATAGACTAAGATGTCGTCGATGAAAACAACCACAAACCTGTCTAAAAACGGTGTAAAGATCCGGTTCATCAAATCTATGAAAGTTGCTGGTGCATTGGTCAACCCAAAAGGCATCACCACGTACTCATAGTGACCATATCGAGATCGGAACGCGGTCTTAGGAATATCCTCATCTTCTATCCTCAGCTGGTGATAGCCTCACCTCAGATCAATCTTGGAAAACACACCTGCTCCACTTAGCTGATCTAACAGGTCATCAATCCTAGGCAAAGGATACTTGTTCTTCACTATGACACGATTCAGCTCTCGGTAATCAATGCACAGTCTCATACTCCCATCTTTCTTCTTTACAAAAATAACTGGGGTTCCCCACGGTGACACCCTAGGCTGATATAACCCTTGCTTAGCAACTCATGTATCTGCTTTTTCAACTCTGCTAACTCTTTAGGTGCCATACGGTAAGGTGCTTTGGATATCGGACCTGTTCCCGGTTTAAGCTCCACGTTGAAATCAACATCCCTCTTGGGAGGCAAACTCGATATCTCCTCAGGAAAGACATCTTCGAACTCTCTCACCACAGATATCTCAGAAGCTGTCGGTAGCTCTACTCGGTGATCCCTCACATGACAGAGAATCAAGGGGCACTTCTTCCTCAAACATGACTTTAAAGTCATCACACCTATGAACTTACACTTAGGTTTTACCACAAACCCTCTATAGGACACCCTAACACCCTTAGGACCCTTTAAAGACACTCTCTTCTGCCGACAATCTATCCTGGCATCATACTTACCCAGCCAATCCATCCCGACAATCACCTCAAACACATCCATAGGAAAGTCTAACAGATCTATCGGTAAATCTACCCCTCCAACCACCATGGACACACCCTTATACAACTTGAGACACGACACAGACTCCCCTGAAGGTATGAACACATCATCTTTTACAACCTCAAACTTACCCAAACCCATAGACATGACATGACTCTTAGACACAAAAGAGTGTGTAGCCCCTGAATCAAACAAAACAAAGGATGATACATTATGAACAAGAAAGGTACCGGTAACTACATGAGCATCATCCTGTGCTTCCTGTTTGTCCATCATGAAAAGCTTCCCACTGTTATTCTGTCCTCCACCCTGAACTGAAGCATTGGAGGTACTTGGCTTTCTTCTTGAATCTGGGTGGTGCTTTGTTGTTCGACGGTTGATACGACCCACCACCATCTGCGGTTATAATCGCCCGGTAGCCCCGTCCACTTTGCCCCCCATGAACCTCCCGGTCGGTTACTAGCAAAACTCGAGTTGGCCCCGAGAGAAATTCCCTTGCCGAGCTCCTGAACCAGTGTCGAGCCTGTAACTCGTGCATTCCCATCTCCTGTGGCCTACACCACCACAGTTGAAGCATGTAAGGTTAGAGTTTTCACTCACACTCCAACCTCCATTCTTTCCCCAGCCACGAGATCCCCCCGAGAAACCGGCTCCACCAGAAAAAGCCTTTGCATGATTAAAGTTCCCTTTCTTGTTGGCCGACTGACTGTTGCTTCCACTATCAGCCTTCCTCTTTTCAGCAGCAGTCCTCTCATCAATATCTCTTGAGAGATCCACCATTCTCTCAGCTTGGCCCACTCTCAGGTACACTTCTTTGAGATCAGTAGCAACCCCAGCTGGCATACGACTCACGATCTTGGCAGATAAACCCCTCTCAAAACGGAGAGCTAAACCCTCGGTCCTAGCTGCATGTCGTCAACATAACGAGATAGCTTCAGAAACTGATGATAGTAGTCAGTGACTGTCATCTCCTCAGTCATGGTGAAGGAATGAAACTCGGATTTCATTTTGTGTCGGATATGCTCCGGCACAAACTGCTCTCTCATAGCGCTCTTTAACCCGGACCAAGGAATAGCTCCCAGACCCTCAGCCTGGTAATAAGCTCTAGCATCCTCCTTGACATTTTGCCACCAAACTGCAGCTTCACCTCTCAGGTAGTATACTACATGTTCAACGATAATGTTCTCGGGGCACTTAACCATTTCCATTAGAGCTTCAATCTCACGGTGCCACTTGTCGAGCAGCTTTGGTTCACCTACCCCTTCATATGTGGGAGGGTTGAAGCGAGCAATGATGATGCTGAGCTGAGTAGCATCCATCGACTTCTCATTGCCCTATCCCACATTTTTGAGAGCTTCAAGGAGAGCCTCTTGTTGCTCAATCATGCGAGCAACCTCATCAAGAGTCATCTCGGAAGCTTGGATCTGTGCGGGGGTTCTTTTGGGCGGCATTTTGAGCTGATAAGAAACAAGGAAACGTAAGCACATATAATCATATAAATCATGCACATGCTAAATCCGATGCACCAAAAGTTCACAAACCCGTCCCCTCAACTATTTCTCAAATCACCAAACTAAAAATTCCACATTTACGTTTCCAACCATCAATTATCATCAACATGAACCTTCACAAACATGCACATACAAGACATAACTCTCATCACACTTCTCCATGTGACCGGCTCGAGTTAATGAGGGCCAAATTGCGACTCCGGGACGTCTCCCGAGTCTTGGCGGTAGCTCCAAACAATTCTCCCCAGGTTCATTTTATTTAGACTCCCTAAGTTCATTAGATTCATTGGTTTAGGTGCCGGCATCTTCGGCTCTGATACCACTTTGTAACACCCCCTCATACCAAGGTGCCTTACCAGGACCACCCTACCATGAAAGTGTGTTACCATCTCGGTTACCCGAGGTTAGTACATATCAAAAGCTTCTGAACTGAGCACATTTATTAAATGCCGTAAAGGGTTAAAGTTTAGATCATACCAAAAACAAAAAACTGATTCAACAATACAACTCTAATGTCTAACAACTAATAAAATCAAAACTAAGACTCGGACGGCGATGCTATGACTGGTGATGACAACGCTCCCATGACTGCCCCAAGCTCACCACTAGCAATACCTGTCAAGCCTATTCACCATCCCCGAATGGATCACCGCAGATTCCACAAACAACAACGGGGTCAGTATTACTCAATTAATATAAGAAAAACAAATGAGACAATCAGCTGATCATCCTCCAACCCCAGTCTCCCGATCTTACACAGTAACCAACTACACACCAAAGTGTGTAGCCCTGCCAGACTACCCATCGCAACAGGTAATCCTCGGCGCCAGTGGGACCGCACTGCGCTCCACCTAGTCCAACTCATCAACGAGCGACTAACAATCCCTGTCCCTTAATGTGCACATCCCCTCCCGTGGCGGGTTCCACGGAGGGCGAACTAGGGTGTGAAGCCACTCCCGCAAGTGACTCCACCACAATCACAATCATACAACATCACAGCCGTCACAACATCTCCACACCAACACCGTCACCACAACACCCATACTCTGATGATCAGCAGATAATAATTTTTACAAAACAAACATGTCTTAACAATGAACAGTAACCTGAGTAGGGAAACCCTACCTTAGCTATCAACAGTAGCACGAAACTCGGACAATCAGAAAGGCTCCTCTACGATGTCTTCTCCTATACAATGATCACATAACACAATTACACATTGCACAAACCCCCATAATCCCAACTCCATATATGTATACAGTAACCCCAAAGAATACAAACAACATAGAAATAGAACCTACCAACAGTAGAAAGAGGAATTATACACAAGAACCACGAATATCGCACACACCACGATGCTAGGGGATGATTAGGAAGTGATTAGGGTAATTGTGGAAATGATGAAGTTTGAAATAAGGTTTTAGAAACTGACGCGTGATATAAAAATAACCCTAAACATTCCCTAACCAAACCTTCAAAATACGCTTCGCCAGACCGGATACTCGGTCGAGTAAAGTGTATACTAGGCCGAGTATCCTCTACTCGGTCGAGTATTCACTATACTCGGCCGAGTATTACTCGGCAGAACCAAAACAGACTACAACAACAGCACTACTCGGCCGAGTAGGCTCTACTCGGTCGAGTAGTCACCAAAGAAAATCCGTAGTATTACAGGATTACTCGGTCGAGTATTGGGAATACCCGGCCGAGTAGCCCTTACTCGGTCGAGTATTACTTTACTCGGTCGAGTACTAACAAAGTTCTCAGCATCGTCCATTTTCCGTAAAACAGTCATATCCCACTCGTTACTTGGTCATTCTGGGCGTGTGACCTATCGTTAGAATCGTAAGAAGACAAGCTATCACCTCAACTTGGAGTCACAGCAATATCATTACTGGAACTCGACTTATGACAGTTTTAAGACAACCCTTCCGTAACCGATCTTCATACAAATCAAATTTTCTAAACCAAAAAAATTTAAACATACATAAGGCAAAAACAACAACTCAATACTTCAAGAAACCAGTACATAACTGAACTTTTATCATACCCACATGAAAATTAAACATAAAATTCATATATATTGATGCATGACCTTAATCACATGCTACTACCAACAACCAAACATTAACATCATCATGTTCATATGTACAAATACTACTTCCATACTTCATGCTAAAGATTCTATCAAACAGGTAAAATGATCACATTCTTCATGCTCAAGATCCATCATATACGAATTCACAATCCACCTCTCATATATTACAATATTCCATCAATTTCACCATTTCATCCAATCATTTCATCCATTCATATCACAAAATTCAAGTTACAAGTAATACACATACATGACTCGACATACAACAGTTTCCAAGACTCCCCCATGTGACCGGTTAGAGATCGTAAGGGCCTTAGTGCGACTTCGGGACGTCTCCTAAGTCTTTGCGGTAGCTCCCAACAACTCTCCCTGGGTTCATTTTATTTAGACTCGCTAAGTTCATTGGATTGATTAGTTTTAGGTGCCAGAATCTTCGGCTCTGATACCACTTTGTAACACCCCCTCATACCAAGGTATCTTATCAAGGACTACCCCAGCATGAAAGACTGTTACCATCTCGGTTTCCCGAGGTTAGCATATCAAAGTTACCAATTCCAAACAACCTTTATTAAAGTATAAAGAGTTAGTGATCACATGTTTCCAAAACCAAACCAAAGTATAACTGTGAAAGGTCTAACAACTACAAAGAATGCAAGCTAAGTCTCTTGACGGCGGAAGCTAGACTCGAGTGATGACTCCCCATGACTGTCCCATAGCTCAACATCTGCATTACCTGTCATAATCTGCTCACCATCCCCAAATGGATCACTGCAGGTTTTACAAAACAATAACACGGGGTCAGTACCGTTCCATCAAGATACGACAAACAAATAATGTAACCAGTTCATCATCCTCCACAGTAACTGACTACACACCGAAGTGTGTAGCCCTGCCAGATTACCCATCACAACATGTAATCCACTCCGCCAGTGGGTAACCACAGCCCATCCCCACCAAGTCTAGCTCATCAACGAGCGACTAACAATCCTTGTCCCTTAATGTGCACATCCCCTCCCGTGATGGGTTCCACGGAGGGCGAACTAGGGTGTGAAGCCACTCCCGCAAGTGACTCCACCACAATCACACAACACCACAGCATCACAGCTGTCACAACACCATAACCGTCACAACAACCACATCACCACCGTCATCACAACACCCATACTTCGATGATCAGCAGATAACAACAATTACAACACAAGCACGGTCTTAAATCAATTAACAGTAACTGAGTAGGGAAATCCTACCTTTTCGCAACCCGCTATGCTGCAATCAATCATACAATATGCATAAAAAATACCACATCGTCACCTACAACAATGATATTCAACAATCACATAACGCAAACACTATATGCAAAACCCCATTTCTCCCAAATTCATAATCAAAGACAAACCCTAGAATAATCATCAACAAACATGGGGATAAAGACTTACAGACAGAGGAATAAAGGATCGAATGCGATTGCTACGATTATCCACACACACAGAGGAGAGATTCGGAGTGATTAGAGCGTCGTACGATGATTAGGTTTTGTAAATTATGTTTAGGAAATTGCTTAACGAAATATATATCGTTCTAATTACTTCCGAATTAAACCGCTAAAATATTACTCGCTAGACCTGATACTCGGTCGATTATAGAGTATACTCGGCCGAGTATCCTCTACTCGGTCGAGTATTCATCATACTCGGCCGAGTATTCCTCGGAAGAAGCTAAACAGAACATACACTTAGCACTACTCGGCCGAGTAGGCTCTACTCGGTCAAGTACTTAGCTTAATAAAATCCGTAGTATCACACCTAGTATGTCACGTTGCATGTACCCTTTTAAACGTCATGAGAAACACAAAAGGAGAATGCTCACTTCTAAGAAGAATTTTAGCCGAGGAGAAGAATCTCCAAGACACAATTTTTCTACTTCTTTTAAAAGTAGATCTTTCACCCATAACTTCCTACGTCCTGGTGGTGTAAGTGTGTCTTGTTGTAGGTACTCCTCCGAAGCTCGGTTGATGAAGAAGAGAAAAGACATGTTTGATCCGTTGGCGAGTTCTCGTCGTCCCCTAAAGAAGTCTACTTTGATTAGCACCCCAACCCTTAGTTTAATTTCTAAGTCGCATAATGTAATAATTAAATCCGACTCCGAGAGTCAGAGATGTAAGGTGTAAGCTACCCTTTTTTTAGTGCTGTCAAAAAAAGAAAAAAAAAGAATTTGCTTTGGAAATTTATGTATTTCAAGTGGGTTATGGGTTATTGGATAAGAATTTATGGGACTGTTGATGGCTCTTCCAACGTGAAAATTTCAAATGAGATAAGTGCTTATAACAATCATTTACTTCACTATATTTTGCAGTAAAATGCATGTTAATTTTAATTCTGAGAGTGGTAATTTGGTGAAATGTTGTTTGTTGCTTTGACAAAAACAGCGGTGAATGCGTGTAACATTGTCAAATGGTTTATGGTTCTTGGCGGCATTTCGTTTTCGCCAATTAACGATACTGTATTTGCATTTTGCACTTCCATATTTAGTTTAGAACCACGGTTGCCTCATGAAAAAATTTACAATGAATATCTCATAAATGAAATAATCATATGATCATTCAATGTAATAAGTTGCAATGTGTTTGATATGCATAATTGTTGCGGTCTTCATATCTACTGCTAATAGACCATTATTGATGACGATATCAGTTCAATTTTTATGATCATGATGGTTGTTGTTTTCGTTTATGTAAACACGATTAATTGCTCATGCACATATTATGTTAATAATTATGAAATGCAAGTTCTTGTTTGATGATAAGTTTTGATAAGTTCTTTTTTTTGGATGATAGTAGTATCAAATGTTTTAGACCTTTTGGAACATGTTTATTCATTGTAAGTTATGGTTGAAATCTTGCCATGATATAAAGTTAAGGGGATGTATGTTTGTATTAAAGATTCATGATCATTAATATGAAAGTTAGTGGCTTCCTCCATGTTACGTTTGTTTGAATATAATGTTAAGGGGATGTATGTTTAAGGGGATGTATGTTTAACCAAGTGGTGTTAGTCCAGTGGTAGCCGGGTTAAACCTTAAAGTTTGCAGAAATGCAGGAGTTGAGAGGTTCCGGGTTTGACTATCAGCTGGGGCGATGATCACTTGGCCACTGCAGCCCCCGAAGGGGGTGGCTTACATGGTCCATGTGGTGGTACGGGAATGCATGGACCCGGGGGAATTCAACCCCCTTGTCATCAAAAAAAATATGAATATATGTTGTCTACACCCCTTCAAAAAAAAAAATATGAATATATTTTGTGATTGTAATTGAAATTGTTTTGTTTCATGACTATCCGAGAAGTGGCATTCTTGATCAATGTACAGTGTATTGTACGATAATTTACGTCTATGGCTTTACGATGACTCAAATTTTCACGGTGAGACATGTATATTAATTGGTTAAATATTTAATATGGTCAATATTGAGTGGTTGTACAAAGCTTTGACGGTTTGTTATGACTATGAAAAAGTCTCTTTTATTGAAATTACAATGTCACACCGTTGGTGGTTGTCCTATCCTTAATTGATACTCCCTCCATACCAGATCAATGGTAACACTTACTTAATACGACCGTATCACACCAACGGTAATATTTCTTATTTGGCCCACAACATTACCAAGTTATCCTTATACCTTTTTTATATTTACACAAAATGTCATTACATACCCCACCTATGAACCCACAATTACATACCACACCTATTTTTTCCCCTCTTTACCCCTTCTTTTACCCTCTTTTCTTAAAAAGTGTAACACCCGCGAATTTTCCACTTTGACATTTATAATTTAATTAACCGTTCTATTGTCTTATTTATATTTTTAATTATTTAATTTAATTAATTACATTATTAAACATGATTTTTATAAATATTATATTTTTAAAGCTTAAGTTATACAAAATAAATATTTTGGTCGGATAATAATGATAATAATAATAATATTCTCCGTCTTGAGTTGTAGTGGGCTTGAGACGTAAATTCATGTGTATATCGACTCAATTTTGCTTATTGGGCCTAGTATGACCAATGGGCTCACATACTACTCCTTCCTCCTCATATGAATAATGAAGGAAACCCTAACCCCTCCTCCTTCCTCACAATTTCAGCAACACCACCACAAACACAAACACCATTTTTACACTTTCCTCTTACAAATCTTCAAAACTCCATAACTTGCTCAATTCTTGTTCGAATCAAGTGATTTTCGCGTCTATCTCTTCCTCCCATCGCCCTCCATCTTTCTAGGTAAGAAAGAGTCCGACTTTCCTCCTTATAAAGGGTCACGTCGAACCATTTTACACTTGGTAACCTTTTTCTAGTTTCGATTCTTAGTCTTATTTTGTGTTTTCTTATGTTTAGGAGAAAGTTTAGTTGACCCTAAGTGGATTCTTGAAAGGTAGACGATTCTATTGTGGATTAAAGAGCTAAAAGGTAACGGTGATGGGTTACTCGACATTATGTCAATTTAATGTGTTTATATGTTGTGGTTTATTCTTGTGTTTGTTAAAGTATGAATCTTTACATGTTTCACATGTTCATTGTTGGATGAATTGGTTTTTGAAACCGTCTTATGGTTGTTTGACTAATTTCTAGTCTTTTGTCACATGTTTGTTCAATTGGATTAAATGGGTTGTTTACATATGTTAATTAGAGAAAAATCCGTCTTAATCATGCTTAGTTGACATGTTTAATTATGTCATGAGATTATTTATTGGATTAATATTATAAATGATGAAGTTGGTAGTATGGTTGTTTTGAAATATGTCTTAAATGGTGATTTAGTATGTGGGTATGTTGAGATCTAAGCTTTTGAGTGAAAAAGATGGAATCTTTATGTTGAGTTTACCTTATTAAGTCTTATTCATGAACATGGAGTAATTTATGAATGTTGTATGTTGTGGATTCTTGTTTTTCATTGTATAATTGATGCTTGGAGGTTGATTATGTGTCCAACAATGATGTTGAAGCAACTTTGGGTAAAATTGGTGGTGTGTTGGTTGAATTTCTTCATTATAATGGTGTTATTTAAATTACGGTGCAAATGAGCCAAAGCTCATCCTTGACAGAATTTTTGGGAAGTGACATTTTAAATGTTTGTAAAGTTTGAGCTTGACTCATTGTGGACAACATTCATTTTAAGGTTGTTTTCTTATCAAGTGACCATCTACTTGGTTAAGTTAAGTGTTTTTATACGTTATGTTGCACGATTTACTTCATAAGCTTCTTACTCTTTGCTCCAATGCTCATAAATGGTGCGGGTTTGGTCCCAGTAGGTGGGAGTTCTCTTATGGTTTCTCTTCACTTATAACTTCTATTAATCATATATTTAATTATGCATCCTTCTTATGATTGGTAAATGGTCAATTTAGGATTTGTTTATGTTATGATAATGCGAATTATTGTTGCTCTCTTTTGGACCCAAGTGTGACGATTTACATTGTGTGACTACTCGACATTCCTTATTTATTTGCCCTCGGACATTGGGTCACGATTAAGTGCCATTGTTTCCGAGTTGGGCTATCTTCCTTCCGCCTCTTCGGACTTTGGGGTACGGCTAGGTACCATGGTTCCGATTTGGGGTTACTCGACCTTGGGGCACGGCTAGGTGTCATGGATCGAGTCTTGGATACGATTTGGGATTGTATGTCGAATCGGGTGTCGTCCATCCCGAGAGTCTGGCCCGATTTAGACTAGGACCGTATTATGATCGTCGTCCTACCCGGAGGTTGGAGTCTAGGGGTTTGTCTTGTTTTGAGTCAATCCTTTGTAAATGTCTTGCTTGTTACGGTCATTGGCGTGTTCTTATATACGAGAGTGCACGTCTTCTATGATTGTTTGTGAGAGTCTTGGTCCTATCGGATACTAGTGGTGAGATGCAAGCCCCTAGTTGCGATATGATCGCCGGGATTGATGTTCCCATCCGTTCTTATTGTGAGATGCAAGCCATAAGTATGAATGTGACATTAGTAGCCACGTCCCGTGCTATGGTTGTTAAGAGGTTTTCAAGTAATGGCTATTGGTTTCCATCCATGTATTTTCTATTCAATTGATCCGTTGTTTACCTTCTTCATATGATTCGATGCCTATCTCATTAAGAATGCAATGTGCCTATCTCATTATGATTATCGTTTATATTCCCTTGTTCATATTATTCAAGTATGATGCATGATCAATATGTTTAATTAAGTTCTTGCTTATGTGCATTTTGACATATTGTGGCTGGGAGAACCCTGAGTTACTCCCCACTGACTGTGGCGTTCATGTTTACATGAATGACAGGTTTGTGATGCAGATTATGGGGAAGACGTGTGAGCTAGCGAGAACGTTGACCCTTGGACTTTAGTTATCGTTTTCTTAGACTCACCTATCTTTAGACTTGTGCCTATTCGTGGGATATCTTTTCCCCAACGCACTTTGTTTTTAATTGTAAAACTTATTCATCTTACTTTTCATTTTCGTTTAATCACTTATGGTGGATTTCACACTTTAAACTTTAAAGATTTTAAAAATCCCGTATTTTCCGCTTAGATTTAATAGTTCTTTTGATGCCTCATCGAGGGGTGTCACAGTTGGTATCAGAGCATATGTTGCTCCCGACGCACCCACGTGTACCCCGAATTTAACCTTGAACTTGACCTTGAATAATGAATGAGAGATGGGTGGAACTAAGGACCTAAGTTTGTAGTCTCTTTGTGCATGCTATTTGTTAGGTGCTAACATGGTTGACTCTTTGGGTGTCTTGAGAAGATGGTACGACCAACCAAGGTGGAGAATACTATCATGGAAGCTCTTACTCTAATTCTTCGGAATCAACGGAATGCCAATGCTCAAGTGAATCATCGCCCTATCCGTCGTGGCAAGAGACCCTTTGTGCCCTCACCTTCATCACCTTCTAGCAAGAAGAGGTTGGTGCCGAGAGTCCAAGGACAAATAGTACAAGACCATGGAGGACAAGAACCAATAGTGCAAGAGCCAAAAGGACAAGTCCCTACATCTACTAATAGGCTTAGGGAGGGCCGCAAGTGCTTCAAGTGTGGGCAAGCTTATCACCCCGGGATTGGATGCTATGATATGCCCTTGAAGTGTTACCATTGCAAGAAGCCTGGACATCTCTTCAAGAATTGCCCCGAGAAGAAGACTACCCCCCCTCCTCTCCCTCATGCTCCGAAAGCCGAGCCAAGAAGAGTCATTCTTGTCGAGAATCAAGTCGGAACCGCCGTTCCTCCCGACACCGTTATGGGTGTGTTTTCTATCCTTGATCCACATTTCCTTACTTTTATCCCGTGATGCTCATCCTTCCTTTCTAAACTCCCTTTTGCTTTACCTTGGAAGCTAGTTTGGTACCCACCCGACCTATCCTTCGTTTTTGTTTCTCCTTCCATAACATCTTGCTTGTAGATCTCTTTCTCTTGAAGGGTGTCTTTACCGTCTTGAAGATACCTCCCTCTCTTCGAGCACCTTGTCATATTCCCTTATCCTTGTGCTTCTATGCCTTTCGCAACTCTTATTCCATATCTTGGGAGCAGTCTTTGTACCTTTTCTCCTTATAATGCCCCTCTTGTATACCTTCATTTTTGCCTTATGGAATGTTAACTTCGGTCAGATAAGTTGGCTTTTGTGGAGTTTGTTTGTGTTTGACCCTTAACCCCGGTTTTGAGAGGTCGTGATGTTAGAAAGGCTTAGGTAATGTGATGATAAATACTTAGTGATTCTTATACCTAGTGCCTTGACCAAGTGAGTATAATTAATTGGTGGATTCTTTGTGTTAGGAATGAGTTGCCTATGTGATTATAGTTATAGAACTTGGCTTTGTTGTTTATGTTTGGGATTTGAAAGCTTAGTAGGTTGAGCGTCGTCACCTTAGGAGTAAACATGAGATAAATTTATGATATGAGCTTGGAAGGAGACCCATTTTTAGATGTTAATGATTCCGTATAGATTGGTGATGCGATTTGAGGTTAGTTGTCCCTTGGGAATTTTGTTGAGAAGTCTTTGTTAATTCTTTCTTTGGTTTTTAAAACATTGAGGTTGTATCAAGTACTTGAGATAAATGGGTGCTTTTATACTTGAGTGGTAGATTTGCTTTAGAGAAATCCTAATATGTGATAGGATAGGTGAACAACGAATCTAACCAATTCATCAACCCTTAAGCGAGCGTTTATTTTTACCTTGATCAATCATAGAGGTGTAATCCTTTAAGAGAGACTTGCATATAAGGAATGAGATGAATTGTCTTGACCCTCGTTTTGGAATTTGGTCGTTTTGTTATGATGGTACAATATCCTAATAGGCGTGACCTTGTTAGAGAGAACCTTAAGTCTTAGAAAGTGTATGGTTTAAGCCCTAAAATCCCCCTCGTACCTTTATTCATCTTCCTTCCCTTCGTTCATACCTTGATTAGATTTATTTCTTAAGTATAAAAGTTTACTTGTCGTTTCCTTGCCTTGAATACCTCTCTAATTCTAATGTCTCTTACTGGTGTTAACTAGTTACCTTTACTATGGACTCCTTTAATCTCACACCTCGTCATGTTCATGTATCCCATTGAAATTTCCTATCATTTCTTGACCTAGTTATTGCTCTTGTTTCTTTAGTGGAGTGATGGCATTGTTGGCTACGTTGTAGAGTGAGTGAGATGCTCTTTGAGGATTCTTTGTGAACCTTGATTTCGTCAAAATTGGATTAGTGGAACTCGAGTTGAGTTGGGTAGGAAAAATTGTATGACAAACCTATTTATTTTTGGTTGGTGGTCTTTATGATTTGGGGAATGTGATCATCTATGCTTGTGAATTCGGGTGTGAATAAGATTTTGGTTTGGAGTGTTAGAAAGTATGAAGACCTTGAGATTTTGACCTTTGATTAAGGATTTTACCATAGTGAGAACTCCTAGTAGTCGATAGTCGGTTATGTGTGTAACTCTGTTAGTAGTTTTGATCTTTCATGGAAATCGTTTATAGATGACTTATATTTGAGGGTTATGGAATCACAATTGTGGTGGAGTGACTTGACCCACGGGATAGCATAGGAGTAAAGTGTGCAAGTATTTTGAGGAAATTCTTGGGAGTTATGTGGTCATGAGTTACCGTTCAGGATGACTTTGTTGTTTGATATTTGACTTTCTGCGTTTCCTTGTTGTTTAAATTCCTTCCTTCCTTAAGCATGAGCATTTCCGTTCATACCTCTCTTCTTCGCTTCATCATGCTCCTCCTTTAAATTTGATACTCGTAACTTGTGAAATTCAATCTTTGATATCCTCGTAGACTCGATTTCAACACTTCTCCTAGGAAGTTCATCATAGCTCTTTCGTTGGTAAAGTTTGAACCCTCTTAGCGTACCTTGTGTTCATGATATCTAAGTTCTCTTCATTTCGTACTATTTCTAAACATTTCAAGCTACCACTTTTGATCCATTGTTAAAAGTTTATGTTACTTTTATAAAACCCTACCTATTTTAAAGGTTTGAAAATGGGAATTTTATTTAGTTCTCCTTTTGTTCTATGAGTACAACTCCTTTTTATTGATTTTAATTGCTAAACCCGAGTTACTTTTAACTTTGCTCAATTTCTAACTAGCTTTGATCTACTTATGATTTCGTTGTCAAGAATTTAATATTATATTTTTCGAATTTGACTTCCTTTTGAATTTAGAAATGAAATCTCTATTTCTATTTTGACCTCTGCAAAAGAAAATTTGAGTGAATTGCCTTTTCTTTTGATTTTGACGTTGATCGGATGTTAGAACTCGTTATTTGAAACGTTTAATAACTTGTTCTACGCTTGTCGACGAGTTACTTTTGTCTTAGATTTGTCTTTGACTTGGAAAGTTAGCGTTCTTGTGTGCACGACAAGAGCAATTTCGTTCCATGAATGAGACTTATACTTTTGAAAACTCTTCATTAATATTTTTGAAAGTGTTTTGATTTTCGATTTATACAAATGTTTTGCTTTTGACCATATCTTTGATTTGGAATGTGATATTCTTGAATACGTAACAAGAACACTTCCGTTCCTTTGATGAGAAGTTGGTCCTGTCGGAAAATTTTATTTGGAACTTCTAAAAGAATTTTAATTCTTACAAGCAAGTAACCTTTTAATGTTTTGGTTACCGATTTTAAAAGTTCAGTTTTACTTTTTATAACCTTCTTTTCTACCTTCAAGTTTCGAGGCGAAACTTTTTAAAAAGATGGGGTGACTTGTAACACCCGCGAATTTTCCACTTTGACATTTATAATTTAATTAACCGTTCTATTGTCTTATTTATATTTTTAATTATTTAATTTAATTAATTACATTATTAAACATGATTTTTATAAATATTATATTTTTAAAGCTTAAGTTATACAAAATAAATATTTTGGTCGGATAATAATGATAATAATAATAATATTCTCCGTCTTGAGTTGTAGTGGGCTTGAGACGTAAATTCATGTGTATATCGACTCAATTTTGCTTATTGGGCCTAGTATGACCAATGGGCTCACATACTACTCCTTCCTCCTCATATGAATAATGAAGGAAACCCTAACCCCTCCTCCTTCCTCACAATTTCAGCAACACCACCACAAACACAAACACCATTTTTACACTTTCCTCTTACAAATCTTCAAAACTCCATAACTTGCTCAATTCTTGTTCGAATCAAGTGATTTTCGCGTCTATCTCTTCCTCCCATCGCCCTCCATCTTTCTAGGTAAGAAAGAGTCCGACTTTCCTCCTTATAAAGGGCTGTCGAACCATTTTACACTTGGTAACCTTTTTCTAGTTTCGATTCTTAGTCTTATTTTGTGTTTTCTTATGTTTAGGAGAAAGTTTAGTTGACCCGGAAGTGGATTCTTGAAAGGTAGACGATTCTATTGTGGATTAAAGAGCTAAAAGGTAACGGTGATGGGTTACTCGACATTATGTCAATTTAATGTGTTTATATGTTGTGGTTTATTCTTGTGTTTGTTAAAGTATGAATCTTTACATGTTTCACATGTTCATTGTTGGATGAATTGGTTTTTGAAACCGTCTTATGGTTGTTTGACTAATTTCTAGTCTTTTGTCACATGTTTGTTCAATTGGATTAAATGGGTTGTTTACATATGTTAATTAGAGAAAAAAATCCGTCTTAATCATGCTTAGTTGACATGTTTAATTATGTCATGAGATTATTTATTGGATTAATATTATAAATGATGAAGTTGGTAGTATGGTTGTTTTGAAATATGTCTTAAATGGTGATTTAGTATGTGGGTATGTTGAGATCTAAGCTTTTGAGTGAAAAAGATGGAATCTTTATGTTGAGTTTACCTTATTAAGTCTTATTCATGAACATGGAGTAATTTATGAATGTTGTATGTTGTGGATTCTTGTTTTTCATTGTATAATTGATGCTTGGAGGTTGATTATGTGTCCAACAATGATGTTGAAGCAACTTTGGGTAAAATTGGTGGTGTGTTGGTTGAATTTCTTCATTATAATGGTGTTATTTAAATTCTGGTGCAAATGAGCCAAAGCTCATCCTTGACAGAATTTTTGGGAAGTGACATTTTAAATGCTGTAAAGTTTGAGCTTCAGCTCATTGTGGACAACATTCATTTTAAGGTTGTTTTCTTATCAAGTGACCATCTACTTGGTTAAGTTAAGTGTTTTTATACGTTATGTTGCACGATTTACTTCATAAGCTTCTTACTCTTTGCTCCAATGCTCATAAATGGTGCGGGTTTGGTCCCCAACCGGCTGGGAGTTCTCTTATGGTTTCTCTTCACTTATAACTTCTATTAATCATTTATTTAATTATGCATCCTTCTTATGATTGGTAAATGGTCAATTTAGGATTTGTTTATGTTATGATAATGCGAATTATTGTTGCTCTCTTTTGGACCCAAGTGTGACGATTTACATTGTGTGACTACTCGACATTCCTTATTTATTTGCCCTCGGACATTGGGTCACGATTAAGTGCCATTGTTTCCGAGTTGGGCTATCTTCCTTCCGCCTCTTCGGACTTTGGGGTACGGCTAGGTACCATGGTTCCGATTTGGGGTTACTCGACCTTGGGGCACGGCTAGGTGTCATGGATCGAGTCTTGGATACGATTTGGGATTGTATGTCAAATCGGGTGTCGCCCATCCCGAGAGTCCGGCCAGATTTAGACTAGGACCGTATTATGAGCGTCGTCCTACCAGGAGGTTGGAGTCTAGGGGTTTGTCTTGTTTTGAGTCAATCCTTTGTAAATGTCTTGCTTGTTACGGTCATTGGCGTGTTCTTATATACGAGAGTGCACGTCTTCTATGATTGTTTGTGAGAGTCTTGGTCCTATCGGATACTAGTGGTGAGATGCAAGCCCCTAGTTGCGATATGATCGCCGGGATTGATGTTCCCATCCGTTCTTATGGTGAGATGCAAGCCATAAGTATGAATGTGACATTAGTAGCCACGTCCCGTGCTATGGTTGTTAAGAGGTTTTCAAGTAATGGCTATTGGTTTCCATCCATGTATTTTCTATTCAATTGATC
This sequence comes from Silene latifolia, assembly GCF_048544455.1. Lineage (NCBI taxonomy): Eukaryota > Viridiplantae > Streptophyta > Magnoliopsida > Caryophyllales > Caryophyllaceae > Silene > Silene latifolia. The sequence continues at coordinate 454,425,579 of NC_133538.1, forward strand.
CGTTGTTTACCTTCTTCATATGATTCGATGCCTATCTCATTAAGAATGCAATGTGCCTATCTCATTATGATTATCGTTTATATTCCCTTGTTCATATTATTCAAGTATGATGCATGATCAATATGTTTAATTAAGTTCTTGCTTATGTGCATTTTGACATATTGTGGCTGGGAGAACCACGAGTTACTCCCCACCGACCGTGCGTTCATGTTTACATGAATGACAGGTTTGTGATGCAGATTATGGGGAAGACGTGTGAGCTAGCGAGAACGTTGACCCTTGGACTTTAGTTATCGTTTTCTTAGACTCACCTATCTTTAGACTTGTGCCTATTCGTGGGATATCTTTTCCCCAACGCACTTTGTTTTTAATTGTAAAACTTATTCATCTTACTTTTCATTTTCGTTTAATCACTTATGGTGGATTTCACACTTTAAACTTTAAAGATTTTAAAAATCCCATATTTTCCGCTTAGATTTAATAGTTCTTTTGATGCCTCATCGAGGGGTGTCACAAAAAGCACATTTTTTACCACGTTACCATTTGTCTGGTATGGAAGGAGTATGATATACAAGAATACGGGATTGAGCGATATCATATATGTGATCATATGGCTCAATAGAATAGTGTATTGGTTTTTGGATGGTGTTAACTTTCGGTATTAAGGGTAACTTTAGATACCCTAGGTCGGTTTAAGGAGTAGTTGGAAACTCACCCATGAAAAACGGACATAGTTTATGTCAAGTTTCGTCTCATAGATGCTTAGCCTTGTATCTTATAAGGGGCAAATTTAATTTAATAAGATTTGTATGAATATTTGATTTAATGATAAAGATGAGATTTGAATTGTGTTGTGGTTAAAGAACTATTTTGTCCATCATGAATCGTCGTCATAGTATGTATAATATGATTAATATTCTCTTTGCTATTTTGATCATTAAGTAGTAAGAATTATAATCATGTTAAGATAGATTATGTGATATCATATCGTGATGACTATGTTTATGATGGGTATCATTGTAACTTTGATAATAATGGTATTAAATTGGTATATCTATGACACTCTATTAGCTCTTGATATGATTGTTTGTAGTATTTATACTATGCTTGTACACTAAAACATACACTTTTGTTATTTTTATTTATTTATATTTCATCATTATACAGTGTAGTATAACAAAAAGGTGAGTCCTATAGAGTAGAAATGAGTATATTATATAAGCTTTCTTGAATGTAATACATTGAAATATGAATAATGAGTGGTAACATATGGATTCACATATGTGGTTTGAACACACAGTGTATTGATTTAAGGCGGTATAAAAGACTTGCATATGGTACCTTAAGTGGCATGTTTTATTCAAGGAACCCATGTAGGACGGAGCATAAATATTCAAGTTTTGTGTTAAATCTCACATTAATTACTAATAGTGGGAGATGAATATGTCTGAAGAATATCTATGGAAATTAGTGTTTTGATCAATTGATATTTAATCATTTATTTAATAATGGTTGTTAGAGAGCTAATTGTTTTGTAATGATAGTTTTAACAAGTTAATGTCTTATGTAAAGCATTCAAAGTTTGTTGATATCATCGATTTATCATATAATTTCGGGAATGGTGGTTTGTGATAACCATGATGAGATTATGAAGTCGTGGTGGTTTAGCCATGTAAGAGGTAAATCAACAATATTGAATGTACAATTGTTGACAAGTCCGGTTGTTGTCATTTGTTATAGGATTAATGACAAGTCAATCTTTGGCATAGACAAAAGATGATTTACCTTGTAAAAGGTGGTTATGTCATAGTGTTCTTGTATGAAGGACGGCACGGGAGAGGTAATATGATCCTTGATATTAGGATCAAGGGTGAGAGTTGTTGGATATATACATGGTGGTTGACACTCCGTCGACCGCCAATGGCAAATGATAAACTTGGATAACGATATAATCACGAGTCGTTTTCCTTAAAGAGTATTTCGACCCTTACATTTGTCTCGGGTTGCACGAAATCTCTTGTAGGATAAGACTATCGATTCCCTCTCGTTCTAGGAAAATAGAATCAAGAGAATACAAATGAAGTTTGTAATTTGTTTGTTCTTTCAAAGTCGGAAATTCTATGATTTTTCTCATCATTTTCAATCATGCATCAACATGTATTTATACATGTTCTGTATGCATACCCTAAAAGAAATAATCGGTTATTTCCAAGAGGTACCTTTTGGGACAAGTATGAACTAATGCAACACGGTTTATAGTAATTAATTACAAAAACCCGATAAACATCACTCACCCCGATCGGGGTTAGTGTCCCCGATCGGGGACGCAGCTTTCCCAATAATGTAAATTAAACTTGTTGAATTTTTGGCTAAGCATTATCAACCCCGATCGGGGTTAGCCAATTCTTCATTTTCGAGCTACGATAACATCGACTAATTTGCATTGTAACTTATTATTTAAATCGCACATTCAAACTCATTTATATGAGTGTGTACTCCACACTCCCTAACCCATATTATAACGGTCAAACTTGTTACGATTTTTACCCAAATCCCGATTGCATTCAAATGATATCGTGATTAACTTAAATCACCAACATTCCTCCCCCATTTAAATGTAATCCTTGATTCAAAACAACAAACCAAACCAAACTCATACATAAAGTGAAAATGTCACGCAGATTGAATTTCCACCTTAGTGAACTATGCATTCTGCATTCGAGTATCGGGGTGTCTCTATGGATTGAACCCGTCAAGTCATATGAATACATGAAGATAGAACACATACAAGTTCAAGACAACTCCATAAGTTTATTACCGACACTATTTTACATGGCCTAGTGTCCCTATCCATTCATGAGTGCTTACAAAGCCATGCCCGAGCTTTAAGAAGCGGCCATACTTCACACTCATTTAGGTGGACTCTTTTTATCGTGCCCTACAATGCACTTTTTTTCAAAAGATCTATTAAAAAGATTAACTTTACCCTAACTTATCATGCAGGTCCGAGCACACACTTTCAGGAAATATAAACAATGTGCTCCAATATTTGATAATAGGCATTCCACATTGAATTCTGCCTCTAACGTCATATTAGAGGGGAATTGGGTGTCCTACCACCAAAGTTTTATACAGGCTTTAAACATCCCGACACCGACTTATGAACCAAGTCCCTAATTGATCCTTTATACAAAATGATCAACTAGACATTGAGATCTCTTAAAACAACCATATCATCCATATTTGATAGTTTATATATCACGTTATAATAATAACGTCCATGTGCGGCCATCACCATAATTCACTTGACTATAAACTTAGTCAAGTTAGTATCCCCTATCAACATGGGTAAACTCGGTCTCATTCATAAATTGAAACTAGTCAATCAATTTCTTTAATCCTTTAGCCTTTTTACCGGCTATAACTAACACTTCGAATTCATACTCCAATGTCGACCTTGTAATGCAAATTAGCTTCTTGGAAACAAATATACTAATGGTTCCTTCCCCAAGCAATAATACGCCACTCTTGTAGAAAATAACCTTCTTTCAAGATAATATCATTTGCATACAACCATTCTTCTAAACCAAAGAAATCCGACATAATACAAATCATTAATCATGGCTTACTTTTATACTTTCACACTTGTCTTAATTCTTACCAAACATGAGTACCATTCTTACTCAATCTTATGAATTGCATAAACAATACAAGACCATGTGAATACTTGAGATATGACTCCGCTTGTATCATATTGAAGATAAACGTCATACTCGAACCATGGGAGCAATTACCGGTGAATAATAATCATACTCTCACACTTGATCCTAATAAAAATAATCATATTACCTCCCCCATGTCCTTCATAGAAGAACATGATGACAGAACTACCTTTTACAAGGTAAATCATCTTTAGTCTATGCCAAAGATCAACATGTCAATAATCTTACAACAAATGACTATTCCTTTACCGGACTCGTCAAATAACTGTACATTCAATGCTATTGATGTACCTCTTACATGGCTAAACCATCATGACTCCATAATCTCACCATGGTTATCACAAACCATCATTTCCGAGACTATATGGTAAAATCAATTACATAATCAAACTTTAAAATGCTTTACACAAAACATAAACATGTTAAACAATCATTACAAACAGTTAGTACACTAATAACATATTAAACAGCCGATCAAATATCCATTGATCAAAACATCATAATTCATAAATATTTCGTTACATATTCATTTTACATAAATAACCATGATGTCAAACATCAACCAAACAGTAAAGGCATGTCAATCATAATTCCCGAAACAAATAAATCAAGAAAGTCCAAATTTATGCCACCTTAGTTAAACCACTAATGATTAACTTTGTTAAATAATCATTTCCAAACCAAAACCAACAAACATCATAGTGCCTGACACTATGAAACATGCATGTGAACGAAAGTCAACCATATTAACTATGGAGTTCAAGATAGAAAATATGACCATGTCATTTGTTTCATGTCATTTTGACTATTAAACATCACATGCACATAATATAGAAATACAGTATGTAAACATATCTTTATGGACTGTGATGTACATATATTTGGCTAGTACTCCACCGCGTCACTGAGAGTGTAAGATATTCGTATCATCATGAATCCGTAACCGAAATCATCATGAATCCGTAACCGAACATCCATATACTAATCGGTTGCTTGAATCCTAAATCTTGTAAAGTTGCATTATAAGATTCATAATTTCCAAAATGAAGCCTCCACAATTCAAATGGAATAACCGTTTCTCATCATTGAAACATACGGAGTACATGAATTTTACAGATTTGGTGTACCAATACTTGTCGTTGACCAAACATGCTTTTCCCAATCATCAAACTCCCACATTTTCATACAGCCACTACACCATTTCAATTCGATGAACTATCGAGTACTGATTCTATCATTAATCCAAAATAGAAAAATACTCTTTAAGAATGTTGGATATATACATGGTGGTTGACACTCCGTCGACCGCAAATGGCAAATGATAAACTTGGATAATGATAGAATCACGAGTCATTTTCCTTAAAGAGTATTTCGACCCTTACATTTGCCTCGGGTTGCACGAAATCTCTTGTAGGATAAGACTATCGACTCCCTCTCGTTCTAGGCAAATATAATCGAGAGAATACAAATGAAGTTTGTAATTTGTTTGTTCTTTTAAAGTCGGAAATTCTATGATTTTTCTCATCATTTTCAATTATGCATCAACATGTATTTATACATGTTCTGTATGGATACCCTAAAGGAAATAATTGGTTATTTCCAAGTGGTACCTTTTAGGACAAGTATGAAACAATGCAACACGGTTTATAGCAATTAATTGAAAAAATCCGATAAACATCACTCACCCCGATCGGGGTTAGTGTCCCCGATTGGGCACTTAGCTTTCCCAATTTATGTAAATTCAACTTGTTGAATTTTTGGCTAAGCATCATCAACCCTGATTGGGGTTAGCAACCCCTATCGGGGTTAGCCAATTCTTCATTTTCGAGCTACGATAATATCGACTAATTTGCATTGTAACTTATTCTTTAAAATCGCACATTCAAACTCGTTTATATGAGCGTGTACTCCACACTCCCTAACCCATATTATAACGGTCAAACTTGCTACGATTTTTGCCCAAATTCCGATTGCATTCAAATGATATCATGATTAACTTAAATCACCATAAAGAGTATGATTATTATTCTCCAGATAATACTCCCAAGGGTCGAGTATGATGCTTTTTTCCAATAATGATTGTGGAGTCATGACTCGGGTTTTCACAAGGGCTTGAGTATTGTGTTCTGACATGTTGGGTAAGTATAGCTACTATAGTTAGTACTCATATTTGAAAAGTCATTAGGCAAGTGTGAAAATGTATAAAGTAAATCATGAATTATGGTTTGTCATATGTCGGTTTTCTTCGGTTTTAAAAGAATGGTTGTATGCAAATGGTACTACTTTGTAGTTGGTATTCTCTACAAATGGTAGTGTATTATTGCTTGAGTAATTCAACATGGGTTTCATATAAGCCAATTTCGCATTACAAAGTCGGCGTTAGAGTAGGAATTCGTAGTGTTAGCTGGCTATAGCCGCCGGTAAAGAGGTTAATTGGCTAAAGAAATTGATTTATGAGTTTTATTTATGAAGGAGACCAAGTCGACCTATATTCTGATAGGGATGTTAATTTGGCTAAGTTTTTAATCAAGTTAATTATGGTGACGGCCGCACCAAGACGTTATACAAACGTTATATATAAACTGTCAAAATAGAATGATATCGGTTGTTTTGTGAGATCTCAATTCTTAGTGATCACTTTGCATAAAGGATCAATTAAGGACTTGGTTATAAAGTCAATTGACGGGATGAGTTTAAAACTCTTATAAATCGTTAGCAATAGGATACCCAATCCCCCTCTAATACAATGTTAAAGGCTGAATTCAATGTAGAAGACCTATTGTTAAGAGATTGAAGCACACGATAATTTATATCCCGAGGTGTGTGCTTAGACTTGCATGCTGTAGGTTGAAGTCTATCTTCTTAATTAATCTTTTGAAAAAATGTGTTTGCAAGGACATGATAAAAAGAATCAACCTATATGAACATGAAGTACAACCGCTTCAAGGGAGTATGGGTTTGACTCCTGATATGTTTATGAATAGATATGTGACACTAGGCTTGAAAATAAGTATCGATTTCGTAACTTTAGAAGTAAATTAATTTATATGTGAGTTATCTTCATATATTCAAAATGGGTAGAAAGGGTTCAATGCTAAGTCATACCCCGATACTCGAATATTTAAAAAGTGTAATTTCACTATGTGGAAATTCAATCTTCGTGACATTTTCATTTATGCATAAATTGGTATGTTTGTTAGCTTATTTAAAATCTTGAATTACGCTTAAATGAGGGAGGAATGTTTGTAATTTAAGTGTAATTACTGATACATTTTAGCGTGTTCAAGTTTGGTTCGTAGATGGGTAAGTTCGTTATAATAAAATGTAAGTTCGGGCAGTACGGAGTGTACATTTGCATAATTATTTACGAATTTACGGAATAGTTTTCATTTGAACAACTACGACGAGGGGCTTTGGGGCAATGCCCGGGAAACTTTGACAGGTTTTAATTCCCACAATAGACATTAAATATATCACAATTTGTGAAAAGTTACAACTCTTTACAAATACATTTCCCTGTACGTTTTCATATATATATAAATAGACATGGATTGAAGATGTTTTGAATATAGAAAAACAATCTCATCTTCTGTATCATAGAACGACATAACAATCTACACACAATACTTCTGAATTACTTCTCTGATTTTTTGTTTGTGCCAAAAAATAGAGGGACACCGTCTTATCTCTAATAGAAAATTCGTATTAACCTGGGCACAAATAAGGGTCGAATTGTTCTATTAGGAAAGCGAAGTCGATTCGGTGTGATTAATTATTGTCAATTCTATTTCGTGGATACTCAATATCAAACATTGTAAGTTGGCCAAATTTTGAAGAGGTCAATAGGTCGCATTCACCTTGGATTTTACGTCACTTGGACATACTGTCAAAGCCAGATGTGGAGACTACTTGAGCTCAAAAATAGGTACTCACTCGAAGACAAGGCTGGTCGATGGCACTGACCAGAGTCTAGGTACCAATTTTTTTTTCGAATGGGAAGCCTTTGTACCTTTGTGGAGCGAATCAGTCGTATCAACCTTTCCAGCACTAATCCTTGGTCTTACAGAGTTGCAAAAATGCAAAAATCTTTAATGCACTACTGAAAGGAAAGTACATGCTTGAAAATGGACCTTTTTCAAAACTAATTTGATCTGAATGATCTGACTCAATTCAGATAAATAGAAGATTGAAAATGATTCGTTTCAACATGATAAACTTGAAACAAAAAACCTAATAATTATGAACTAATACAACCTGATAAACAAAATATGAAGCTAATCGATCCTAAGCTAACCTAACCTTGGAACAACCCATAGAAAGACGAACAAAGTAGCTCAACAAGGATGTCAATCATATTTCAATTCTATTAGTACTTAGTGTCTCAAACGTCCCTGATGCATGCCTTTTATATGCATTTATTCCATCGTTTTACACGCATTTCTATGCATATTGAGAGCGTTTAGCTACTATTCTCCCTTGTTTTGGTTACTTTGGGTTGCATTATATTCTATGCAGGGTGTACGCCCAAGTGTACGCAAACAAGCCAAAACTCATCTCCGGAGTTGCAACCTCGTCCTTGGTACATAATCTGTTAGGAACCTTTTCCTCGGGATGCGTGAAGACGATGAGAGGCGAGTTAGAGTGAAGAAAGGTACTGCTGCTTTGGTGCATAAGTCGATCGACCACCCTAACCTGTCGATCGATTGACGTGTTCGATTTGGATCTGCTGAGTTCGTATAAGTCGATCGACTACTACCTTTAGTGATCGACTTGATTTTACTCTGGCCGTGATTTCGAAGTTGTTATTTCAGCCCATTTGTTTCTTTCTTGAGTGATAACTTTTGACTTCTTAGTATTTAAGAGAAGCTTGTAAATATTTTAGGTTATCTCTTTATATTGTTAAACAATTCTACGTTGCTTTTCTCTATAACTTTTAGATCTAAACTTTTTAACCTTTCTTCTCTAATCTTTCGAATTCGGTAATTTAATTAACCTTCGTTGTTTATATTTAATCATTACTTTACTTTCATCTTTCTCTTTCTTTGCTATTAGTTTTATGCTTAATCCTTTTTTTTGTCTTTTAATCATGAAATCATTCGCTATCTTCATTATTGTTATTTCGTTCATTCCATTATGCGTAGCTAAACACCTTTGCTAGGATTTAGGGGAATCATGGTTATAATGACGGTCTTAAATCGGTTATTAGATCTTTCATAATTATCGTATCTGTATTGTTAATTGTAGCAATTAATTATGATCAATTGGTTAAGTGCACGTAATCAATTAATTGAACCGGTCAATTCCGACCTAAGATTAAAAGTCGGATGAGAGCTAGACCTGCTACAATCAATAAACTGCCCTAATAAGTTGTGAGAGCCCGTTAGAAGTATTCTAGGGCGGATAATGATCCGAGGGGACCTTTTCACTATCCCGGAGACCGTTTTATGAATTACCTTTGACCCTAGACTTGACCGTTGTTTTCCAGGGTGACCCGATGTCTTAACTCTTTCTCCTTATATTTTTAGACTCATTTCCTACACTTTATTTCTCTTTTTTTCGCTACATTAATTTAGGAAACAAACAAACAAACCCCGAAATTGTGACTAGACAGATTTTAATCTAGCGAATAGAACATTTTACTTTCCATTTGTTTGTTTTAGTTTGTCATTTGTCTCAGGGAACTTTAGTTCCTTGAGACCATTCTTATTCTTTTCCTTTAGTTTTTGTTTATGCCCAGGTCTCACACTGGTCTGAGCTCATACCATTTGATCCCGAACCAAAGAAGACTTTTCTTGCTAGGCGAAACTTTTGGAAGGAAATTCATCAATCTAGTGGAGTGAAATCAATTCGGGGGTGTAGGAGGTAAAGACCCCAGAAAGCATATGGAGATATTTACCGATTATTACTCCACTATTCTGCTTACTATTGGAGTGACAGCAGAAAAGGTGAAGGAGATGCTATTTCCTTTCTCCTTGAGGGATAATGCTCGTGAGTGGTACCGCGATTTAGACACGGAAGTTGTTGGTATAACTGATTGTAATTCACTGGCAATGACTTTCTATAACAGATACAACCTTCCTCAATGAACTAATGCTTTGAGGGGACAAATGACTAGCTTCAAGAAATCACCAACTAAAGATCTAAACAAAGCTTGGGTTTGTTTCAAGAGGCTTGTTCGCTCTATTCCTCATCACGGTTTTCAACAGCGGTTCCTTTGCCACCAGTTCTATAATGGGTTGTTTGATGATCACAGGGTTATTCTTGATGCTTCTGGTAATAGTAGGTTCCATAAAAAATATTCACAATGATAAAGGCTGGAACATTATTGAGGAGATGGCTATAGATACAGCGGAGTATGGAAACCCGAGGGGAATTGTGCGTAAGGGTATTGGTGAATCTAGTGTTGTTGTTGTATAATTGGAGGCTTTGAATGCCAGGTTTGATAGACTCGAGACTGGCCAGGCTTCAAGTGGTTAACATACAGTTAATGCTATGACGCAGCAGGAGGTTATTTGTGAAAGATGAGGTTCAGAGTGACATTATGCGGCGGATTGTATGACGGAAAAGGAAGAGATGCTTGCTTTCCAACACAACAAGAAAGGTACCCCATTTTCCAATTTCTATAATGAGCTAAGTAGGGAGCACCCAAACTTTTCTTGGAAGAGCCAAAATATGTTGAATCCTACTCCACCTCCGCAACAACAGTTGTATGTCACGTCCCGCCGCATAGAAATCAGCAAGTCGGGTTTTAAAAACTCCATCATTTCCATCGCCTCAACAAAGTACATCTCAAAATCCAAGTGAAATGATGAAATTGAAGAGTATGATGAAGTCTCTTATGGTGCACATTCAAAAGAGTTACCAAGTAAAGGATGCATCTATCAAGATGCTAGAGACTCAAATGGTGCAATTGGCGTCCAAACAATCTACTAGGCAACCGGGTGCGTTGCTATCTCAGCCTGATAAGCCACATGACACGGCTAATGCGATAAATCTTCGAAACGGTCTTACATATGATGGACCGGAGGTACCCAAAGTGAGTGAAAATGTCATTACTGAGGAGTTAGATGTTTTCGCGGAGAATGAGATTGTAGGCAAGGGTGTTGATCTTGATGGAAAAAGTTGTTCAACTGGTTCCGTGCGCCGATCGGCAGGGGAAAGCAGTCGATCGGCTGAAGTGAGTTGTCTATCGATTGGCATAGTTGGTCGATCAACTTTTTTGTCTGACGAAGTTGTTAATCTGTTGGCCATTGCTGATGGGTTGTCTTCTACCATTGATAAGACGCCCAATTCTGATAAAGGGAAGAAGAAAGCTGCTAAGCCACCTATTGTTATTCAAATTACATTTCCAAATCGGTTAAAGAATACAAAGATCCAGGAGCAGTTCGATAAATTGATGGACGTCGTCAAAAATCTCCAGGTAACTTTCCGTTTACTAAGCTAATTACCTATGTACTCTCTTATGTTAAATTTATGAAAGAAATCTTGACTTGTAAGAGAAGGTTTTACAAAATGTAGATGATTGCTTTTACCGAGGAGTGTAGTGCACTCTTACAAAGAAAATCTCCATCCAAACTGAAAGACCCGAGCAGTTTTTCCATTTCCTGTACAATAGGAACTCATGTGATTGATAAGGGTCGATGTGATGTAGGTGCGAGTGTCATGCCTTATTCAGTGTGCGAGAAACTGAATATGGGAAACCTTAAAGTCACTAATGTGACCTTTCAGATGGTTGACAGAACGGTCAAATGCCCCTAGGTGTCTTAGAGGATGTCCCCGTTAAGATAGGTAAATATTTTATACCTGTTGATTTCATTGTTTTATATATGGCCGAGGATACGCAGATCCCTATAATCTTGGGTAGGCCATTTTTACGTACAACAGGGGCTATTATAAATGTCAAGCAAGGACGCTTGACTCTTGAGGTGAGAGGTGATAAAGTAACCTTTAATTTGGAAAGCACACTCGCAAGGCCTATGATTACGGATACTTGTTATGCTATTGATATTGTTGATGAGTCAGTCTATGATATTTGGTCGGGCAACCTGATTAGGGATCCGTTGGAGGCTTTGATGGTTTTGGATACATGTGCAGATATGTAACACCCCCATACACCAATGTGCCTTACCAAGACCACCCTAGCCCATGGGGATGCTACCATCTCGGTTACCCGAGGTATAGTAATCAAAGGAGACCATAAAGAAACATACTTTAAGTTTAAAAGTTTAATGTATCAACTTAACCCAAAACTAGAAATATAAAATACAACCGTCTCAAACTGAAATAAAAATTTTCATATCTATCAGCAGAAGACTAAGAGACTCGGACTAGTTATGATTCCACGCATACTCCAAAGAAATACCTGCTAATCAATTGCTCACCATCCCTGAATGGATCACCACAATTTTCAAAACATTTAAACGGGGTCAGTTACTGCATAATGAAGATAAGCAAACAACAACATCCAGTTACAATAAGGACATTCCTCCAACTTCAGCTCAACACCAATCACTTGACTACACACTAAAGTGTGTAGCCCTGCTAGAATACCCATCGCAACAGATATTCCACACCGCCAGTGGGGACCGCAGCCGTACCACCTAAGCCTCGCTCAAAACCTTAGAGCGAATAACCTATGTCCATTAATGTGCCAATCCCCCTTGTGACGGGAACCACAAGGGGAGAATCAAGGGCGTAAAGCAATTTCCAAAAATGACTCCACTCAGCCGAGGGCGCACCTTGCAAACCACATACAATTACAACCAAAACAACAATACCAATATAAACATGCCAAATCCAAAGTAACAATAACATTAATCATGCCAATAAACCAATCACACTATCTTATACTTAATTATATAGTCAACTGAGTAAGAAAACCCTGCCTGAGACGGAATCACCAACAACCAAAAGCAGCAGATCAAAAAGCTTCCTTTACGAAATCACCTCCTATAACAATAATCATATAATTACAATCTACTACAACAATTACTCCCAAAACCCCTCAAAACCCAATTAGGGTTTAGTCAAAACTAACAAACTGACATAAAAACAACATAGAAATCTTATCCAAATGATAACGATCACAAAGGTATAACGATCTTAGGAATACGACAACCCTAGCCTTGATTTGATAGCAAAAGGAGGAGAGAATTGAACGTCGTTTTGTTTTCTTGTGAAAAGTTTAGAAAAGTAAAAGTAAAAGTGACAAAACTATCGATAGAAACTTTAAATACCTCTCCACGTTTTACTATCAACTCCGGCGGAAAAGTCCGTAAAATCCGACTTACTCGATCGAGTACCGCCTACTCGATCGAGTTGCACCTACTCGATCGAGTACATTCAAAGCAGAATGTACTCCGGAATGCGTCAATAACTAATAACTTAATCGATAGAGTAAGTCCTACTCGATAGAGTACCCAACAGCTCAAATATCTGAGGTATTACAGACTCCCTCCTTAAAACTGAATTTCGTCCCCGAAGTTCAAGCCCATACTGAAAAACCAAACTCACTATACTAAACTATAACTCAATGACACAACTACAACTCAAGACAAACTTAAAAAATAACTTAACGACCCACAACATACACTAAACTTGACCAAAACTGTTAAAAAATCGCACCAAAAGCTTATGCGTTCATCTCCTACCCCCTTAAAGTAACATGGTTATGTCCCCGTAACCACACATACCTGATCAAAAAGAGACAGATAGCGCTCCTTCATAGCTTCTTCCGCCTCCCACGTTGCTTCCTCGACGTTGTGATTGGACAACAACACCTTTAACAAAGCAGTTTCCCTAGTTCTAGTCTTGCGAGCCTTGCGATCTAGAATTTCTTTTGTCACTTCAAGATAAGACAAGGATTCATCCAATTCAATGTTCTCAACCTCTAGCACATGAGAAGGGTCACTCACGTACCTCCGAAGTTGAGACACATGAAACACATTGTGTACTCGATCCAAAGCTGGTGGCAAAGCTAACCGATAAGCACCCTCACCAACACGATCCAAAATCTCATAACGGCCAATGAATTTCTGACTTAGCTTGCCTTTCTTACCAAATTGCATCACTCCAGGCATAGGTGATACCTTCAAAAGAACCTTATCCCCAACTTGGAACTCAATGCCACGACGATGCAAATCTGCATAACTCTTTTGTCGATCCTGAGTTGCCTTCATCTTTTGTCAAATCAACCTAACTTGCTCAGCCATGTCTTGTAACATTTGTGGTCCTAAAACCACTGCCTCTGTGCAATCATCCCAGCAAATCGGACTCCTACACCTCCTCCCATACAACGCCTTAAATGGAGCCATCCCAATAATCGTATGGTAGCTGTTATTGTAAGAAAACTCAATCAGATCCAATCTATCTTCCCAACTACCACCAAATTCCATCACACATGCCCTCAACATATCCTCCCAGTCTTAATCGTTCTCTTCGTCTGTCCATCTATCGTAGGACGAAATGCAGTACTCATCTTAAATATAGTCCCCATTAATTCCTGTAACTCTTGCCAAAATCGAGAAATGAATCTCGCATCTTAATCTGACACAATGTCCTTCGGCACCCCATGTAACCTCACCACGTTCTTCTTGTAGCTATTTGCCAACTGAACCTTACTCCACGTATCCTTCATGGGAATAAAATGACTTGACTTGGTCAATCGGTCGACGATCTCCCAAATCATATTATTACCTTGCTGAGTCCTCGCTAATCCCACAATGAAATCCATATAGATAGATTCCCACTTTCACTCAGGTACATCAAGAGACTTAATCTTACCTTGCGGTCTTCGCTGCTCCCCCTTTACTCTCTAGCAAGTCAAACATCGAGCCACAAACTCAGCTGTCTCCCTCTTCATCTCAGGCCACCAAAATGTTTGCTTAAGATCCTTATAAAGCTTTTCACCCTCTGGATACAATGAATACAGAGTGCAATGAGCCTCTGTCATGATTGTCTTTTTCATCTCTTCATCCTTAGGTACACACCATCTCCCATCAAACCGAACACACCTATCAGAATGAATAGAGAATTGAGACACTGTCCCCTTCTCTACTCCAGCCCTCAACTCCTGAATCTTAGGATCAAGAGCTGTTTACTCCGAATATCATCATAAAGATCTGGTTCAACTGTCAAATCTCCTCTAGCATCCCCTCTCTAGATCAAATGTATCCCCATCTTGGTCACTTCATCTTTCAACCTCATCAGTGACATAGCTGTGCATAAAGAATGCACACTCTCCCTACTTAACGCATCAGCCACAACATTCGCTTTTCCTTCATGGTAGATAATATCCATGTCATAGTCACCAATGAGCTCCATCCACCTCCTCTGTCACATATTCAACTCCTACTGCGTATAGATGTACTTCAAAATTTTGTGATCGCAAAACACCTTAAAGGTCGCCCCATAAAGATAGTGTCTCCAAATCTTTAGAGCAAAAATAACAGCACCCAACTCTAGATCATGCATCGGATAGTTCTCCTCATAAGACTTCAGCTGCCTAGAAGCATAGGCAATGACTTTCCCGTTCTGCATCACCACACAACCCAACCTATTGTTCGAAGCATCCGTATACACCTGGAAATTCTCACTCCCTTCAGGTAAATCCAAGACTGGAGATGTAGTTATACGCTCCTTTAATGTTTGGAACGCTGTCTCAGCACTTTCATCCCAGCGAAACCGTTCTCTTTCCTCATCAAAGCTGTCATAGGTCTAGAAATTTTTTAAAAGTCTTTCAGGAACCTGCGATAGTATCCAGCCAAACCCAAGAAACTTTTGATCTCGGCCACATTCTTCGGCACCTCTGTAATACCAAGTATTTTATAATTATATAAATAATATTATATTGTATTTTATACGAATTATGTATGAGACGGAATAATGAAATAATAATAATAATTATTAATGATAATAATAATAATAAGTTGTAATAATAATAATAATACGCAATACGATGCATGTATACATATTCGTATACTGCCTTATGTATATATACCCTCACCTTATATACGTCACCCTTATCCACCCAACCCTTATCCAAACACAATCGCACAACACCATATTTTCCACCACACAAAGAGAGAAGAGAGAAGAGAGAAAGAGAGAAAGAGAGAAAGAGAGGAAAAAAAGATTCCGTCACCTCGGCTCGCGATTGTAAGATAAGACCGTCTCACACTAGTTATATATTATTTTAATTGACCGCCTCGACCTTCACTCACCCTAGACCTGCCGTTGACCAGCCATTGACGGCCGTTGACCACCTATAATCGCGTTTGACCGAGTATATATAATGGGTTATAGTTGTTTTGTGCGACCGTCTTAAGACGGATTTTTGACCCACCTTTCGTAGTTGTTTTGGGCTGATTTTGGGTTGGTTGTGCCTAGGGGAGTGAGGAGGTCATACTGGTGGTCTTGGGTGGTGGTTAGGGTGGCTGTAGGTGGTGAAAATGGGTGGTAAACATGGGGTGTACGGGATGTTTTGTTATTGTGTCATGTGTTTGTTGTTGCTGTTTGTTGCCGTTGTCGTCATCATTGGTGGTGACTGCTGGTGGCGGCAAAAAATGTGGGCTCAAGCCATGAAGACCATGGTGGTGGTGGCCCACGGCGGTGGATGTTGTGGTGGCTATTTTGGTGTTGTCTAAAATGGGCGTGTAGGTGGTGCGTGTGTGTTGTCATTAGTTGTGGGTGTTGTTGCTAGCCGTGGCCACCATGGCTGGTGGTGGTGGTCCACGGTGGTAGCAGCAGGTGGTGGTCGGAGTATTCATGAGTTGTGAGTCGGGTTTGAAATATGTTTGGCGGGATAATTGAGTCGGGTTTTAAATAACTTAAGACGAATTTTATTTAATTAATTAATTACGTATTTAATTTAATTATATTAGTTAGTAATTATATTTAATTATCATAATTAGGTGCCGACTTTATGGAGGAGCATATTTGTATCCGGTTACTTTATTGTTTAGCGGGATTTTCTAAAAGGTACGTTAATCCTACTCAGTTTCAATACGTTTATATGGTCATGTGAGTCAGCATTGATTAGTTATTTTCTTTATAACATGTATCATGATGAGTCGGTAAATGGCCATATTGTATGGCATTTGGTATCTATTGTGTTTGTCATGTGTATTGGTGGACTTGACGGTTGTGTTTGATTATTTGTTGTTGTGGAGATGTAAGGCGGTTGGGAGACCGTCTTACGCGTGAGTCGCCTCTAGGAGCTTCCCACTCTAAGAAGGATATGCACATTAATGGCTTGAGTTACGGAGGGACTCGTGTGGTTGAGACATGACGTCTGGAAGGGGATCCGGTTGGCTTCCGGACCCGGTACGTCTGGGCATGTCCCGGTACCCGTTTGTGGTTGTTGGTATATCTGGGCGTGTCCCGGTACCAGTGTGGTTGTCGGTATGTCTGAGCGTGTCCTGGTACCGTGGTGGTGGTTATTTGATGGCAGGTCATTCATGTTATAGTCACGTTACATACTCACACACTTTGAGTCGAGTCACACTTTATTTATTTATTGGAACTGACGTTTGTGTGTCTGTGTAATTGTCACCTATTTCCGAGGTGGCCTGTGTCGATCCATATGATATTTTCGATCATATGGGGAGCAGGTTAAGTACAGGTTTTGCATGTTGACGTGATCGAGATTTGGGCCGCGCCATGGACTCGGAGTCAAGTGGTGTAGCATGGATGACATAGTCATAGACGAGTTGTATTTCATTTATTCATTTGCTTACATTTAAGTAATCACTAAACTTGTTATTTATTTAATAAAGTTTCTTAATTGTAATTCCGATTTCACTGCCCCGGGAAACCGAGATGGTAACATATCCTAATTACCTTGGCCGGGTATGAAGCGGGTGTTACAAAGTGGTATTAGAGCGACGATTTTGGAACCTAAACCAATGAAAAAAAATGAACATAGGAGTGTCTAATAAAATGAACCCGACATGAGTACAATAGGAGGTCGGTTTTGGGTGAGTAGAATCCCTCATTTCAAAAATAGATTTCATTGTTTCGGTTGGTCACTACGTGGGTGTTTATGAGTCGGTAAACGTGAATTGAAATGTTGCATGTTTATACTTGTGTTATAGTTTTGTTAAGCATCTTGCATGATATATAGGTTTTGTGGTAAATGATAATGTATGATAGTTGAAAAAAACTTTCTCCTCCTCCCTCCTCCTCCCTCCTCCCTAAAAAAAACCCTAGTCTCCATCAATCAAATCTGGGGCTTCCATCGACCATTGATCGATGGTAAGCCCCTCAAATAGTTTCATTTATCAATTACTAGTATGAAATATTATGAATTAATCAATAAAAGTCTCTCTTTTGGTGAGATCCGTTTTTCCGTCTCTATTTTCAGAGTTTTTTTTAGTCCTTGTCTTTCTAGGTTTGGTATTATTATTGGAATTATAGATAAGTGCGGTTTGTTGATGATTCATCATTCGACTCTACAATGGATATGCGTTATTCGTCAGCGATCTTATGGTGCCAGTAGAAGGTAAAGTTTCTCCATCAATGAATCAAACGAAGGATCCCCTTAAAAGCTACATGAAGAGAGCGTTACAAGGACGAGTCGAATTGTCATATCATGTTTTGAGATCCGTAGTTTTACAGAAGAAATTCTATAGTTTTACAGGAGAAATTTGCGATTTGATTTCTATTAGAATTGTTTTTAATTATACCTATCTTTTGTAAGTGCCGTTTGGCGTTTTATTAATGAATTGATCTTTTCCTTTAAAAAAAATTAATATATGATAGTTGAAAGGATGAAATGAAAATGTTTACTTAGTAAGATATGTGCGATGTGAGTAGAGGATTGTTTCATTTGAAATTCCATTATTTGTACGATTGTTGCGTGTTTGAATATGATGAGTTTGAAGCCGTAAATTGCATAGTTGATAGGATTCTTGCATGATATAATTGTTTATATGGCATGTGATAACATGTAGAAGTTGGATGAAAGTAATGACACGTATGTCATGTTTTGAGAATGGTTGGTACGTTTTGGTGTGTAAGGGGCACTAGCCCCGTTCTTTAGCATTTTAAATACCGTATATGTTTGAAATTTATTAGTGCTATAGTAGGATATGATTAGTAATAGTTGTTAGTAAAGTAATCGCTAGTATAAGAATAGTAATCCTTAGTCGGAATTGCAAACCATATAGGGGAACCCAACCGAGTGCGAGCTAGTACTCGACCGAGTACCTATCACTCGACCGAGTGAACCCTACCACTCGACCAAGTGGACCAATTTCCAGAAACTTGAAAATTTTTGGAAGTGAGTCACTCGACCGATTGGAGAGGGCACTCGACCGAGTGGACTCAACACTCGATCGTGTGGCGATTTCTGGTTTGTAAATTTCGGAAAAATTGTGTTACTACCTTATTTATTTTATCTCTTTATTCTTTCGTCATTTAAAATTATTTCTAAAATTCCCTTGTTGATGTTTGTTGTCCGGATTCAAGTTTTCTCTTTCATTTTATCCTCTTAAATTGGCTAATCTCACCATGTAAGTGATGTTTTCTTCCTCTTATTTTCGAATTTGATTTTGTTAAATTTACGCTAATTCCTACAATTTTGTCAATTAATGGCATCTTTTATTTGATTCATGATATTAATCACCTTCTTACATCATTTATAATGTCAAGTATAAGATTTTCATGTCGAATTGTTGCCATTTTTTTTATATGTGAACTCGAAAATGTGTGTTTTGAGTCAATGATTTGATTTTGTGTATGTTACATGGTTAATTATTTAACAAAGACAAAAGCTTGGTTGTTATTTCTAACTCTATCATACTTTTGAAATTTTATTATGAAAATTTTGTCACAAAATTTTTGAAACTTGGATGTTCATGTTTGAGTTTCGATTTATTCTAGTGCTTAAATCTTAGTTTAGTTGACTAATGAGGCCCAAAAATCTTGTCATGCTTAAGTTTTGACTTTCATTTGTCAAAAACGACATGAATTATTTTGAATCGAAATTTAATCTTAAAATGTTGTCCAACATCTTTTGAAATTTCATCCTAAAATGAATGATTATGATTTTACACTCATAACCCCCATCTAATCGTTTCTTATGTTGCATGAACCTAGGAGTTTTGCCTTACAAATAGCCTTTCAAATTTTGACATATATGTTAATTGTATCGAAAAATGACTTGGTCTTTATTTTCATACTTCATTCTTATCTAATGTTGTAATAAAGATTCAAATACTATTTAATGAGGTTAAGCATGGTCTCAAATTTTGAAAAATTTTGTTTCAGTGTTTTCTTGATTTAGTTGATTAATAAGATTTCAATTTTGCTAATAATATCATGTGTTGTTTTAAATCGAAAATCTTGCCTTAAAATTTGCATCGTGGTATACATGAGTAAATTTTAAATTTTGAACTTAAAGTATGATTTTCTTGTTTTGTGGTGTTATGATCCTTGTTAATAATGTGCTATTTTGCTTGATTTACATTATGGATTGTATAGTTTTAATGAGTAAAGACGTATAAGCACTCGTGGTTGTGATTGAGAAGAGGTGAAACGAGAGTGAGTCCGCGAGCTTGTTACGGTAATTGGGCAATCTCTAATAATCTGTGATGAGTGGTGTTGCCTTTTGAGAGTTATGAATGTGAAATATGTGTTTTATTAGGATTGATGTGAGTTTGTTCATTTGATGTGGATCTGAGCCGTGTAAGTAGATAAGTGTATGATTTTGTGCAAGAGAGAGAGTTTTTTTATGAATCAGGATGTTACTGGTCTAAATTGTGGAAATGGTTATTACTGATTAAACTGGATTCAATAAAGTGGTAATGTGGATATTGTAAGTAAGGGAATTCTGAGTGAAAGTGAGTGATGTAAGAGTATGTGTTGGCAACATAGAGTATGAAAATTTAGAGATGTGAGGACGTAGCATGGTTATTGACTTTTGAGGAAGGAATACTTTATTTTAAGCGGTGATATTGGTGACTTTGTGTATAATTCACCTTGAGAATTAGGGGTATGAGAAAGTGACATTAGCTTACGTAAGGTGTCTCGAGTTGGGAAAGATAATTTTAGGAGGCAATTTATGGATAGTGAGTGAAGTGTAATGTAGGCTGGATATTCGTTAAGTGTTTGGACTTATGGACAGTGAATGAGTTTGAATTGCATGTTGGAGGATATTGTTATTGAGCATGACTTGGAAACTTTGGTTGGTAGATAATTGAGATATATGATGGTAGATTTAGTATTACCAAGTTTGATTTTCGCGGTCATGAGAGTAAGAGTGTGGCATGTAATACTTGAGGATTTAATCATATTGTTGAGGTATTTGATCATTCGTGTTATAGAGTGTAACCGTTTAATTTAAGTGTATACGCATGAAGTCTGAAAGTGGTTGTGTGGGAATCCGACCTCATGAGTGGTAGTGTAGATGTCGTTGTAAAGTTTCCTCCCAATCGTCAAGTAAAGCGTCTGTGGTATACATTGTGATCTTGTTGTAGTGTCCATTTGAGAGGTGATGTTGTTATTATCCTTGAAAATAATCGGTGGTTAGGACCATGTCCATGTGATAGTGTAAGCGTTGTGGATACCGATGTGACTATTGTGGTTGTTGTGATAGTATGGTGATACCATCACCGGGTATAGGAGGAATGCAATGCTTATAAAAACGAATTTTAAAATGTCATGTTGTATTATGTTTTGTTTTAGTTGGGTTGTAATAATGGCCATAAGGCCGTGAGTTGTTCTAATTTGGTAATTTGACAGTGTATTAATCACCATCGGAGTCTATTCGCATTTATGGGATGAAATTGGTAAGTTGGAACCAAGTTGAGAGTGAAAACATTCCGCCCAGGTGGCACTCGACCGAGTGCACCCTCCACTCGACCGAGTGGCCTCCTACAGTCGACCGAGTGGCATGCCTTGACCATGGCTTTGTTGATATTTGACCGAATATTGAGCATGTACCCTTATTTCGCAGTTTGTATAGCTAATTTATGTTTGGATGAGCATGTTGATCTTACATGGGTGATATTTTGTGAATTGTTTACGATTGACTATATCGTGTGACATTTTGCAAAGTAAATAGAAATTGTTGATTCGACATGGGTGGATTGATGACATTTATGATGTGATAACCTTGTTTGTTGTGTGTTAATCGACGTGAGTTCATTTCGTTGTGTAAAAGTAAGATGAAAAATGCAAGTTATGTGTTGCATAGTGATCGTTTGCATAATTGTGATTATGGTCTTCCGTATAAGCGGAAGTGTTGATAATGGATGGGAACGGATACGGAAATACATGTATGATCATGTGGTGGATTTGACGCGGTATATGCGTGGCATGATGTCCGGAAATGGGAATGTTGAATATGGTTGAGTCACATTACG
Source organism: Silene latifolia (assembly GCF_048544455.1). Classification (NCBI taxonomy): domain Eukaryota; kingdom Viridiplantae; phylum Streptophyta; class Magnoliopsida; order Caryophyllales; family Caryophyllaceae; genus Silene; species Silene latifolia. Next base: position 454,447,666 of record NC_133538.1, read on the forward strand.
AGTAATTTTGCATTAATTGTTTGTTTCCTGGAGTACGCATATTCGTGATTGTTGTGCATAAATGTGAAATTATGAGATTTGACGTATATAGATACTTAATAATAATAATCGAGTTATACCCCGTGATAGATATGTTTACATATAACCAATATTTATTATGAGTTGTTTATTGGATTATAGATTGGAATCGTAGGTTTGACATGACACTTGACCTTTGGGAGGCTTGTAGATGAGGGATTATATCAATGGAATTATAACTACATGAGATTTGATTACGGATTTGCAACGAGTAAGAAAGTGTTGAACTTGGAACATAGTCATTTGTGGAATTTAGTAATGAACGTTTGAGAGAACACTATGAGGTTTGATACTTGAACTTCAGGACGAAGTTCTCTTTTAGGGGGAATGAATGAAACAATTTGGAAATTAAGGAAAGAGAAAGTACGGAATGTGAGGAAGTAATGAGAGTTGAGAAAATAACTTTGGGATGAGTGTGGTATTTAGAAAGAACGGTTGATAGACATGTGAAGCGAGGGAGAGTGAATGGGAATCGGTGATGAGACTTGAGGAAAGGAGAGAGTGAGGTGATGAGACTTAAGGAGACTTGAGTAAAGGATTAAGTGAGGTGAACTTCAGGGGCGAAGTTCGTTTTAAGGGGGGGACGGGAAGATTGTAATACCCCTTATTTTATAATTATATAAATAATATTATATTGTATTTTATACGAATTATTTATGAGACGGAATAATGAAATAATAATAATAATTATTATAGGATGGTAACGATGATAATAATAATAATAATAATAATAATAATAATAATAATAATAATAATAATAATAATAATAATAATAATAATAATAATAATAATACGCAATACGATGCATGTATACATATTCGTATACTACCTTATGTATATATAACCTCGCCTTATATACTCCACCCTTATCCACCCAAACCTTATCCAAACACAATCTCACAACATCATATTTTCCACCACACAAAGAGAGAAGAGAGAAGAGAGAAAGAGAGGAAAAGGAGATTCCGTCACCTCGCCTCGCGATCGTAAGGTAAGACCGTCTCACACTAGTTATATAGTATTTTAATTGACTGCCTCGACCTCGACTCACCCTAGACCTGCCATTGACCACCCATAATCGCGTTTGACCGAGTATATATAATGAGTTATAAGTGTTTTGTGCAACCGTCTTACGACGAATTTTTGACGTACCTTTAGTAGTTGTTTTGGGCTTATCTTGGGTTGGTTGTGTCGAGGGGAGTGAGGAGGTCATAGTGGTGGTCTTGGGTGGTGGTTACGGTGGCTGTAGGTGGCGGAAATGGGTGGTAAACATGGGGTGTACGAGCTGTTTTGTTGTTGTGTCGTGTGCTTGTTGTTGCTGTTTGTTGTGGTTGTCGTCGTCGTTGGTGGTGGCTTCTGGTGGCTGTTAGGTTCATATACCCTTATTAGACTCTTCTAATGGTGATCTAAATAACTTGTTGATTTAGAACTAGTGGATCTAGTTGTATGCATAACAAAATAAAAGAGATAAGGAGGAAAACAATGTTCCTTACAATGTTAAATGGTTCGAAATGGGCACAAGTAAGGTCTCCTACCTTCACTTGTTCTTGAGCTATGAATAATAGGATGATCCTCCAAAGTTTCAAGCTAGAAAGTCTCCTTTCAATTGCACCAAAGACATTCCCATAACACTAATTCATATTCTAACTAGGTATTATGAATTAGTAACCTTAAATTTGGATCTAATATAATTTTATTACTACTATAGTAACATTTTGTATTATTAGATCTAGAACAATATTTTTGAGCTTCTAAAACCATTTTTAGAGTGAGAAGAAAAAGGATACACAAGACAATTGTTTGGTGTAAAAATTGGTTGAATGAAAAATAAGAGCCAACCTCTTATTGTAGAAGGGGGGACCGGTTTTGGAGGCCAAAGAAGGCGAATGCATGGCCTTTACTTTTCCTTTTGTTCTTTACAAGAAAATAGGTGTAAGGCTACTTAGTATTAGGTTATCATTGTGTCTCTATTTAACAATTAAATAAAAAACACCCACTAACACATAAGTCCCTCCATTTTTCGGTCATTATAGATAAAATGGACTTCCATTTTATTTTGTCAATTTGTCATTTGCCACACAATATGTCACATGTAGCATGTAACATGTTATTAATTAATTTAATGCATATTTATCAAATAAATATCATTATATACATTAATTAAATTACATATAACAAATTGTCTAGTAATTCTTGATCACATAGATAAAATGGGTCATATAATTATTGTTGGAGTTAGTGTCCTCCACAATAGTGCGTTTACATAATAAATCTCATTAATGGAATATCATCAGATATTTAATTATTTGATCCTCGTCAGTTGATTAACGTAAATCGATAACGGTTGGCTTACTAGAGTTTGACGTTATTGTCGTGAGACGGCGGTGATCAACTGACCCCTTTCGGTCACACTTAAAGGAACGACTCCCAATAGATAAATAATTAATTGTATGAGATACAATTTATTTAGTCCCTTGATTTATAGACTAAAAGGTTAGTCGATTATTTTTAGAGAGATTTTGAGTTGCGAACTCGAGGAGCGGCAGTTATTATTTAATTACGCGATAATTAAATAATAAGTTTTATGAGACGGGTTTTAGTTAATTAATTGTTAATTCACTAAAATTGTACTGATTGATTAATGTGATTAATATTAGTACGTAAATAATATGTGTAGTGGTACACGTATATTTACGGAGTGATTTGGACGAATTAATTATGGAAGTATTTAAACATGAAACAATGTTTAAAATAAAATTACACGTATTTGTGCGACAAATATAAGAACCAACATGGACCCGTAAATGGGCAAGTGGACCGTGTAAAATAGAGTTGTGGATGATTAAGAACATAATCATTTCACCTTACTTTATATTCTTCCATAAGTTATCTTATAATGATTTTGCATGTGGATGGTAAGATTGATAAATATAAGACAATTTCCACACTCCACACCTACCTAACCCACCCGCCACTTTCCCTCCTATTTACTCCATCTAATGTTTATTTTCTACACTACTTCACTCATGATGTTTTGCATGTGAACATAAATCATTCATCTCTCTAAAAATAATTATTCATCTTTACTAAGATTGTTAGTAAATAAATTTTATTACTAAGACTTGTTAGTAATATTACAAATAATATCAAGGGTATAATATTAACAAGTTCTAGTTAAATACTTGTTATTTTTTTTGGGTAAGTTCTTGGGTGCAACAAGAAGGAGTTCTTCTCTTTGAAGATTTGTAAGGAGGATCATCCATTTGGTATAAGCTCAAGAACAAGATAGTAAGGTGAACTAGTTTGTGCCCTTTTTACCACAAAATCAATGTAAGGAAATTATTTTTCCTTATACTTTCATTTTTGTGCTTTCATATTAGCATGCATGTTACATATATCACCTAAATGACAAATTATGAGATAATTTAATTTTTATTAGAGAGTCTAATATGGATCTATGATCTTTCAAGTGGTATCAGAGCTTAGGCTTGTAATTTGCATGTTGATTTTAAGCATTTTAATGAATTATGAGATAATTTATAAAAACTCAAAAATTGTGTTAGAAGAGGTTTTAGCACGAAATTTTTGGGACATGCATACCTACTAATCTTAAAAGGTTTGTGGTTAAGTTTGGTGATTTTTGAAGTTATTTTGCTATTTTTAATGGTTTTTGGTAGAAAACCGAGTCAAAATGCCGTATTTTAGTTAAAAATTGTCTAAAAATAGTTTAAAGTTGATTCGGTGCATGGCTTTTTTATGGTATTTCATGCATGTTTTCTACTGATTGTATGCAAAAAGTTGAAGGTTGGTTCGAATTATTGCATGTTTATTGATTTTATGAGATAAAAGTCGATAAAAGTGAAATTAATTAATCATAATTTTGAAACTTTTGATTCTTCCCATGATAAATTTATGTACGTTTAAAAATATTATTTAAATGTTAAAAGTGAATTTTAATTTGTATTTTCACCTTGTTTTGATGTTTATTGGTTTTAGTGGTTAAAAACCGATAAATATCGATATTTTTCTTCATAAAATTTATCCGGAATTTTTGGGCAATTTTTATGACATTTTGGTGTTCTTGGGAGTGTTACAGAATACTAAAATTTGTGTTTCAATATGTTGGAAAATTTTCCAATTATTTTGGATTTTTACTTAAATATTATGATTTTATCGATTAAATTAGCAAAATATCACCAAATCAAACTAATTATTTATCATAAAATTAGTGAGGACTAATTTTGAGGTTCAAAATAGTTTGGACAATTAGTTTGGACTTAAATGAGATTTAAGAGTTTATTATTGATTTTTACATGTTAAAAATCGATTAAATCCACAAAAACCGAGATGGATACCAACGAATGATAGATAGGGCGATTTTGGCATCATTTTAGAGCATTTTAAGCATATTTATTTAAGTTGAATGAATGAGTGTCATTTATTTAAAGTATTTATCTTGTTGTACCTAGTATGGCCTAGTTAATTTTAATCGTTATTACCCGAAATGAATGGGAATATCGATTTGTTTGTAATTAGATACGATCTCGTATCGTCGGTTTTTAATTAATTAATAGTTTTATATATTTTATTAATTAATGTATAATAGGAATAGCTATGTAATTCAATTGTAATAGTTATTTTTACCGGCGTTTCCAAAAGACGGATTACATCGAGACGAAGTCTATTTTTGGAAGGTGTTCCAAACCCCACAAGGAAGAGCCACTTTTGGAATGAAGAGGCAAGGGACCAAGGAGTTGGTTTCCTAAATGTAATAGACTAGTTTTTTATTAACTAGGTGGCCATACTAGGATTTATTCATATGCTTACATGTTTTCTAGTTTTATTTTTCGCGCATGCCAAAATCGCCATTCACATACATTTTATTTTCGCGGTTGTCAATTCACTTCATTTACATTCACCGAATTAATTCACTTATAAGTAATTTACGACTAAATTGACAAGATCTCTCACATAACTAAAATTGAGATTAGCCTTACCAATTAGTAACACCTATGAATCTCTTGTTCATTAGAGCCACGCTCGCCCAAGCGGGGTGTTCTCTTTTTACCTTGGGTAAGTAGGGTGGTAAACGGTTATCACACACTAAAATTGGTTGGACTCAATGGGATATAAGACGGTCTTGTGTTCCGGGGCTAGTAGATGGATTTATGGAAATTCGTCGACCAAGAGTTCTAGAGGTAGAATTAGTCAACGTGACTTACCGAATTTACACAATTATGGGATGTTTCACCCAAGCGATGCTCATTTTTGTTTAATATTTCGATCTTGGAATCATTTATATAATTTAGTGGGAGATCATTATATAAATGTTAAAACTTGTTAAAGATGTTTCACAAGTAAAACTAAAACATTGAATGTTAATTTTTCCTATTTTTTGTTCATTCTCATAAATGTATGACATCGCGCACTGCATCCTCCTTTCTCTATTTATTGTTATACTTGTTTCATTCTTTCATAGAAAGCGGTTTCTTTGGAGGAATTAATGATTGGTAACATGATTTACCAATTGACCTACATAATCTTACAACGATTTTTGCGATTATTATACAACTTAACGTCCATACATATTAAAAAGGGGTTTTATGTTGCAAACTCATATTACGAGTTTAAAAGGAAGTCACATTTTATCAAGAGAGTCGATTTCGGAAGTGACACTTCGTCATGAAGATGACGTATTAGTTTTTAATTACTCAAGAGTAATTCAAAAGTTTGCGAAAAGAGTTTTCAAAAACATAAATAATACTCCAATATAATACCGTCAAATGGCTCAATTCAATAAAAGCCAAATCGATTGTTTATGCGCTAAAGAATTTAGGCATATGATAACAATTGAACGGTTAGGTAGTCCAATTTTGCAAGAAGTTGAGATTTTGCCACATGTGTCACTCACTTTATAGTAATTCACTCTTACTAAGTGTATAAAATATCACAAATAACATGAAGAGAGGTCTTCATGAGATTCATTTTTGCTTGATTGAAGCAAAGAGGAATGTGAAAGTGAGTGGGAGTTAAAAAGTATCAACCCTAGATGTATGCGATAGAACAAATTGAAAGAGACATCTACTCAATGGATAGGCTAGTTCCACTATCTTGGTATGAGATATCAAGTATGAGTCATTTCTTTGTAAAGAAGTTTACATGAATTGATAAGACGTAAGACGTCTAGCATAGGACATTTTTGTATCAAAATGGTGATAGAGTAGCAATGATTTCGATGGGGACAAATGTACTTAAATTTAGTTTTAAAAGAATGTAATCATCTATGTTTACACATAGAAGGCATCACTCATGTGATTTAAAACAAAAGGTTGTACCTACTCCTATGATAACTTGGTGGTTGGTTTAGACCACTCAAGTTAGAGGAATTTTACATTCTTCACGAAAACTAAATATTAAACTATCTTGTAGATTTTAAAGTCTTTATTCCGGTGAACCCAAATTGATCAAACCTCAAGTAAATTCGTTTCACGTATAAACGATTAGCACATCGAACAACCATTTGATTGAGAATCTTATGGTGAGTGTGCATAAATTATGTTTTCTTTTCAAAAGAAACACAATAGTGAGGTGATTGACCATATACATACGGATGTGTAAGGCCGATAGTTGGTTATATATATATATATATACTTTGTTACTTTTACCGTAATGTTAAGTAGATATCAAAACCTCGTATCTATTTAACAAGACATAAAAGTGATTTTTGAAACGTGTTATATTTTCAAAATGAAGTAGTAAACCAAAAGCACGTCAAGATCAAGATGTTGATTGGAAGTTTCAAAGTAATGACTTTGAAAATCAAATGGGTAATATCAAGTAATGACCTTGATAATCACTAAGAAGATTGTGAACCAGTTCATATAATACCTTCTTCTTGGGACACCATAGAGTATGGTGTAGTAAAGTATATAAACCAAACTTTATGAGATATAGTTTGAGGTTTTTCGCAATTTTTGTAAGCTATTTTCTCACTAAAAGTTTAAAACCCGACTATAATAGCCTAAATGGCTCCATATAAAATATGGATAGGGAGAGTCCCTAACTTGTCTTTTTATACATTTGGGACCATAAATGTTTATGTTTAGAACCAATTTGTGTATTTGTGAGGGTTATCAAAAATTAAACCATATGGTTTTTACTCCTTCAAAACGAAAATAAAGAGTTTGTGGCTCGTAATGCTGTCTTTCCAAAAAGATTTTCATTTTCTAGAAGACAGAGTGGGAGAAATTTTGAACTTGCGGAAGTATAAGACCCACAAACTGAGTACAATACAAGAAGACGTTATTTATTGAGGCTTAGTAGTGAGTACAATACAAGAAGACGTTCTTTATTATGGCTCAGTGGTTATAAGGAGATAATTTTGCGATAATATTGCGTTACTTTTCAAAAGTGACGAATCATAAACCCTCATCAAAGGCTTTTCTATAGTATGAACTCTATGTGATGGCATGTCACTATGCAATTTGAATTGATCTCCTTGCACATGATGCAATAAGGAAGAAAACACGAAATGTTTTCGAGACTTTATTTAAGGTGAATACTTTGGTTGGTTACCTTGATCTTGTCGTAAAGGTTACATAAGATGTTTAAAATTTGGGCTTGTTATAGAGAGTTTGTGACAACCCAAATGCCTTTATCAATTCGTATGGTCTTAGCAATATAGCCTCTCATGAGGATGAGTTTAGGGAAAAGGATAACAAAACTTTCTCCTTGAATGTATCTTATGAAGGGAGAAGTTTTGTTGATGTTGTCAATGCTAAGAAGCCTAGCATGCTTGGAAGATCCCTTTTGTGATCTATATACGTCAAAGAGTTGGAACTTTGGGTTCAATCATGTAGTCTATCAAAACGGTATTACTCGAGTGTCGAGATAACATTATGATACATGGAGTTTAGTGGGAGCTAAGGTGATATTTTTTAGTCTAAAATATGTGTTTGCATATTAGTGACTAGAAAAATTCTCGGATAAATACTTGAGAGTATCACGGCGCATCTTAAATATCCGAATCTAATGAGATAGATCTCCATGGATACTAGCATCTTAGTCAAGAGACTTATGTGATAAGATTCTTGACTCTTTCAAGTTGTTGAACAAATTAATATGATCTTTTTGCTTCCGCTGCAGGATCTATTAAATATGCTAAAAGCTGCTCTCGTCGGGACTTATCATATTGATAATTCGAGAAGTCATTACCAATTATTTCCTAGTGAGTGTCACTAGATGATTATCAAGAGCATACTTGAGTACATGAGAAGCACTGAGGATTTACTCTTGTATTTTGGAGGAATTTATGAATTTTGTGTAAAAGGATTACACGGAAACATTCCTATGCTTATAAGATGTTATGGGCCTCGTTAAGGAATGATTAGCATGTAAGAATGCTATGTTCATAAAGAATCAATATATATAACTAAAGAAGGCTTTTTTTTCTAATTATTCTATTAGCATTAGAATTAGGAGATAAGTAATTATTTACAAGTTTTCTATTATAATTAGGAATATAATTTTCCTATTAGAAATGAGAATTTATTAATTATTTTACAATTTTCCTATTAGAAATAGGAAATAAATTAACAATTTATTAAGGCTTTTTTTCCTAATTATACTATTAGAATTATGAGATAATATTTATGTAAATTTTTTCTATTATAATTAGGAATATGATTTTTCTATTAGAAATGAGAATTAATTAATTATTTTATAATTTTATTATTAAAAATAAGAAATAAATTAATTATCTACAATTTATTAATATTAAAAAATTATTCATTATTATTTGTTCACTTTTTATTAAATTAGAAGGAAAAACATTTGATATATTTATAATATCCAATTTTATAACAACTACCGATTAAAAAAATGAGGTATTATGAGGCTAAGAGACCCTAAGCCGAACTGGGTTGTGACAAATGTGCATGTATAATACGTACTACATGGAATTTACTCATGTAAAGAGTAAAATGAATGCTGAAATATGCCCCTACGTCTTTTGTTATTGCTAATGTCATATTTAATTATACATAATACGAAGTTTGTTTTTCAAATATCATATGTATTTCTCCTACTAATTTTAAAATTATCTCCCTCACAATCCACTTCAAGCTCTACTGATAATTTATTACATTATATTATTTACATTCATTTGTCATCATATAAAAGTATATTAATCAAAATTTAAATAAGATATTTAAAAATTATTTATAAGTGCAAAGTTTGATATCTATTTTTCAAGGAATATTAAAAGATAAAGAAAGTTGCTGTTAATTTGCAAATCGAAATATCATATTATGACAAATGAGTAAATGTTTTGAAAAACTTTATTGTGCGATTGTTTTACAATTTATAGTAAAAATGGTACCACGAGTAATAAAATAGTTTTGAATGAGGCTTGAAAGTAAATTAGATACACATATTATAGAAATATGTATAAGGTTAAGATTCAATTCAAGCAACGATCAACATTAAAAAAAAAGTCATGAAAAACACATAAAAGGGCAAGAGTAGTCTTTCCCTAACATAGTGAATACCGTCTCTCTCAAGCTTTTCTTCTGACAAATTTACATGCATAAAAAACGGTACTATACAATTATATGGAGCAAACTAATTATTGTTGATGCTATAATTTTTTTTTTGTGTAAATTGAGCACATCATCACTATAATTTAGGGAGATATACGAATTGGGGAAGGGTGAGACATATTCGCCATGCATAATACGATACTTTAACCACCTTTACGCAAAAATATAAAAATAAATGAAAAAATTTAAACCTAAAAGGGAGTCACGTACTTGCCAACTCTTCTATAGTTTTCTACCGCATTAATATTCTCATGAAGTTTATGACATTTTTATTTCATATTAATAAAAAAAGAATGATTATACTGCTTCGTACAATTTGTGATTTATAACTTTTAGCTAACTTATTTGAACTTGATTAAATTTATATATTTAAAGTGAAGAATATTAATTATAAATATGATAAAGATAAAGTTTGATCTTTAATTTCCTCAGAGATAAAAGAACTCAATTTTTATTTTCTTATAATATACTAATTAAAGGTCATAATGTAAAACAGGAAATTACACCACAATCTACTATTTCAATATGTCGATGATCAACACTCAAAATAGCACATTTGTTATTTAAATAGTGTAAGAACTCTCAAAATGCTAAAAAAAATGTTCAATATGTCGTTATCAGAACAAAACCTAAGTTTCTGCATTTTTTTTGTTATGTTCAACTTAATCTTTACGGGATGTAAAAATGATGAAGTTCAGAAAGTAGCGGTTAGTTTTCTGTTAGTTAGATGGACTTTTCAAGAGAGAGATTAAAGCTTTGCATTTTAGACCGTTTTATGTGTGAACCGAAGGGATTAAGTAGTGGGCTAAAGGTTGTTTCGAGTGGGAATGAGGTTGATTGCGACGAGTTGGTTGACTAAAGTTTTTCCTTACTAGATCTAGAAAGAGGATAATAATTATGAGATAATAAAATTTGAAGAAAAAAGGACAATAAAAATGAGATAGAGGTAGTAAGATTTATTTATGCAAAATGAAATTAATAGCAAAGTTCGTGTGTGTATATATATAATATTCAAACTTATTCAGCTTACAAACATAGTACCCAAACACTTTGTTTAAGTATCTGGAATGGAGGTAGGGGAGGGGAAGAGAAAAAGACTAGGAAGGGAAAGGGAGAGAGATAAAAAAGGAAGATTGTTTCTTAAACTTTTCTTTGTTGAAGGAGAAATAAATTGTCTTCGATAAGGAAGACGATGATCCATATCATCTTGAGTAAAGATTGGTGTTTCTTGGAGGTGAATGTGATTTATGACTTCTTAGATGTAAAACGTGGCAGAAAGGTAGTGATAGTGGTGATAAGAACTAATCACAGTGGCTGATGTTTTATTCTGTGGGTAAATTAGTGGGATGGAGGGAGGGTACATTTGTGGAGGATGATGAGTTTAACGAGGATAGTGATAATAAATAAGGTTATTTATCAGCAAAATATCGCTTGCATTAAAACATATAGGCAACATGAATAATAACAAGAAAAATCAAAAGATCATACTGACAAACTTAATCTTGACCACATCAATCCAAATTAAATTAAAATTTTAATTCTAACAACATTGTCGAGAGCAAGGATTAGTTTCCATTGGATTGTGGATTTTTCTAGAACTATGGATTTAGTTTTTCACTTGGTCGGATAAATTTGAGAGAAGTTTCGAAGACAAGGATCGCTCTTTCAAGGGATGAGATTGTTTTAGATCATGTGTGTGAATAGAGAAGAAAAATAAGGGTCTGTGTGAAGGATTTTGTTTCAAATGAGATGATGGGGAGCAAGACTATTGTTATAGGGGGGTGTCACAAGTAGCCCCAGCCATGTAGTATTGCGTTGTAATTTGGTTCACATTCAAAGGTACGTCTATAGTTTGACAGGGATATATAACATTTAACTATCTGTAAATGTTTTTACGTAACTACCATTTGACCCAACAGTGATTAAATTATGGTTGTTATTCTAAAAGGGAGATTTGTTGCATCATTGAGTTGATTATGCAAAGTACATATTATTGTTTTCGTTGACCAATTGAAAAACAAACAGGTATTAATAAACAAAATCTAAAAACTCTCAGTCCCAAGTATCATATATATAAACTTCATATTGATTTTATTTTCCTAAAAAAAACAACATTGTCGAGAGTAAGGGTTAGTTTCCATTGGATGGTGGGTTTTTCTAGGAGTAGGGGTTTAGTTTTTCACTTGGTTGGATAAATTTGAGATAAGTTTCGGAGACAAGGATCGATCTTTCAAGGGATGAGATTGTTTTAGATCATGTGTGTGAATAGGGAAGAAAAATAGGGGTCTGCGTGAAAGATTTTATTTCAAATGAGAAGATTAGGGCCAAAACTATTGAGGGAGAGAGAGAGAGAGAGAGAGAGAGAGAGAAAGAGAGAGAGAGAGAGAGAAGGGGGAAAGGGGGGGTGGGTCATAAGCAGCCCTAGCCATGTAGTATTGTGTCGGAATTTGGTTCACATTCAAACGTACTTCAATAGTTTGACTGAGAGATATAACATTCTAACTACCTCTAAATGTTTTTACAAACATAATTACAATTTGATCCGGCAATGATTAAATTATGGTTGTTATTCGAAAGAAGGAGATTTGTTGTATCATTGAGTTGATTTTTTTTTTTGTCAATCGAAGCGCACACTTAGTCGCATTACAATAGCGGAGAGGAGGGATTCGAACTTGGGACCTATTGTCCACAATATCTACGTCTTAACCACTAGACTAAGACATCTTCGGTATCATTGAGTTGATTATGCATAGTAGATATTATTGTTTTCCTTTACCAATTGAAAAACAAACAGGTGTTAATGAACAAATTCTAAAAACTATCCGTTCAAGTATCATATTTATAAACTTCATATCGGTTTTATTTTCCTAAAAAAAAGTATTTTATTAATCAAACACTCTTTTATTCTTATGTCAATATTATGCTAACAGGAATTATTTGTTGGTCATGCAGCATACATAAAATCTTAGACATGAACAGTGTACTATATGTCTATATTCCATTTTATTGTGAAATTTATCATACATTATTTTAATATCCGTGCAACGCACGGGCAAGAAAACTAGTAATATGTATAAGAAGTTATACATATGTGTATAAGAAGTTATACATGTATAAAGCAAACATGTATGAGGAGTCATACATAAAAGATGTCATATGAAGTATGTGTATGTATAAGTGCTATACGTACAAATCATGAACGAAAGCTAAGTACACTACAACATCCGATGTTGTAAGAGAGATAGTTGATAACCGGAATTTAATGGGACTAGAGTAGTTCTGTTAGCCGAATATCGTCACCCGAGATATTGTGAAAACAGTGGGAGTGTTTGACTGGCTTTAGAACCAGAGTCTAAAAACTTGTTTAGACGTGTACTTAGAAATGCTCTATGTGATGAAAAGATTGCATAGAACAAAGGAAAAAACAATGGTAATTAGAGTGATGCAACTGTTGCTAATCCTCTAACCAAAGTCGTTGGCATAAGGTAGACGTGATGGTTATGTCATCTCAATGTGAATTGAGGAGTATACCTTAATTGCTAAAGATCGTTATGTAAATATTGGATAGAGTATTGATATTTACATAAGTGATGATCGCATTCATTGTTAGAGTTTCTTTAAGAACTCAATTATTCTGTTTGACGGAAAACATTGAATACCTTGTTTATCGGAATAAGTTGTGGAGACAATGTTGAACAATATTCAAGTGAATAAGATGAACATTATATTTTGTCCCTAGTCACTTAATGAGGTGACATCTCGGAGTGACTAGATTGTGAGTCGATTGATGGTTGTTCAACACCATAAGGTCATACGTGATGACTAGTCGATTACATAGGCAGAGTGTGTGACACTTTGCTGGACAGTGACCATTTAGAGAGTCCCTAAGTTCTATTATAGACGCCTGGTCGTGGCGGGGATCTCTAAGATGTTCTAATGAGTTGATTCTTTTGACTGGAGACTATTATCTGAGCAAGTGCAGTTTCCGAGTGACTTTGGTTTTTGTCCTAGGTCGTGCCGTGTGTTTTGGTAAATTTCTACCAATTTAGGGTTAAAGCGGTCTTAGCGTTAGGTCTATGTTACGATTTGAATGATTGTTGTATGTTATCCTGTATGAGCGATGTAAACAAAGAACACAAGCAATTTTTGGTGACGCGGAAAACCCAGTGTGGGAAATAACCGCGGGGGGAGACGGAATCCCACCAATATTTTCACTATAATTCGAGAGGAAGTACAGTTTGTTCGTTTGCTGTGAGTGCTAGGGTTGATTCTTGTATTTTTCAATGATCTTTCTTCTTTGCACCGGGTAGGACTTTCCTTCTTTGGATTTGGCAACATATTGGACTCTCACAAGCTTCTTCCGCGCAGATCAAAGCCCACATCATATGTTGCCCGCTGATGCTGCTACCCTGGCTCCCTGATATCCTACATCCCGCAATGCTTCCAGGCCTGCTGCCCCAAGTAAGCCCATATCCAGATTTTGGGCCTAACAGTTTGCCCCCAATTTTCTGCGAAAAGTGCAACCCTAATTATTTGAGCGGAAAATTGCAGTGTATCGTTGAGTGACTTCTCGCATACTCCATTTCAATTCACATTTCTCAAAAACCCCAACTACCTACTCCTATTTAATCTCACCCGCCCACCATTCTCTCTTTCATCATCATTTTGTCTCCTCAAACCCTTCAAATTTCCGCCTCCCCAAATCGCTTTTCGTCAACGTCCTTTCACTGTCTGTGCCGCCTCCTCCCGTCTTCTCAGGTACTTCTGCTTCTCTCTCCTCGTTTATCATGGCTAAGACCCGTTTAACATCATCCTCCTCTACCACCATCGACCTCGAAAACAATGACTTCCCTTCACAGGGAGTCCTCAAAAGACCACATTCCGGCGACTCCCACCTAACCCAAGAGGATATACCTAGGATCAAAGCTCTGCTTGGGTTGGGTGATGATGTGGTGATCGTCATCCCCAAACCTGGTCAGAAAGCAGACGCCTTCCGCGCTGGCTGGATCTGTTTGTACACTTATCCCTTCGCCCTTGGCCTTAGATTCCCTTTTCCCTTGATGATTCAGGAGTTCATTCGTTTGAAATCCCTACCCATGGCCCAAATCGCCCCTTATGTATGGAGAATCCTTTTGTCCACCGTTGCTATGAACAACAGCCTGGGCGCTGAGATTGGATTATCAGATTTGGCCCATAGGTTTGAGTGTCAGTCACTGGGGCACGACCAATATACTTTCAGGGCCGTGGAGAAGACTGAAAACTTCCTCCAGTCGGCTGCTAAAGGGAAGGACGACGGGTGGTATGAGGATTTTTTCTATGTCAAGCTTGATTCTCTCCCCATTCATGTTGATTACTTGTTTGAGCGCTGGATTTTTGCTAAGAGTAACGATATTTTGCATGTCCATTTTTTATTGTTCTTGTCACTTACTGTTCTTACTCTTTGATCTGATGCAGAACTCACGAACCCCGAGAAATCCGAGGACGAGGATACTTCTGTTGCCAAGCTCTTTTCTATCCCTGAAGATCGCAGGCTGTTCCCCCTTTTGCTCTCTGGCTTAGCCGACTCTGCTATCGAAGAAACCATGTCTTCTGGTAAACACCCTTCAATCTCTTGGAATCTCTTACCTCCACTAGTTCTTTATTCTGATCCCCTGCGTTCTTCTGCCCCTTCAGGAAGTGCTAGACCGTCTGCCTCTGAGATCCTGATGCGCCATGCCAGGAAAAGAACTGCTGATTCCTCTAACTCCCCTGCCTCCTCAAGAAGGAGATCCTCCTCCAGACCTGCTCCAGAGCCCATCGAAGTGACCCCAATATCGCGTGCACCTGGGTCCCCTGTTCACACTGACGAACTGCTGCTACGCCTCCCTGCTGAGTTTGGGGACGCTGATCGTGCAAACTACTGGCCTGCACTGGAAAGGCTTCTGACCCCGGCTTGCTCTAAGGCGTTTGACTCGACTATCCCCCAAGAAATGACCGACCTGGCTGCGGAACTTGGTGAGTCTCCTTCCACTGCTTCTTTTCTTCCATTGCCCCTGTGCTTCTATGACTAACGTTTTTTTTATTGCAGTCTCTCCAATCTTCCCTCTATCTTCGTAAGATGCTGCAGAGGGCCAAGATTAAATGTCTGGCCTCTGTGGGGAAGAACAAGGAGCTCACTGCTACCTGCTCTAAGTTGAGGGAGCAGCTCCATGCAGCTTTAAAAGAGAAGGAGGCAGCTAAAGACCAGCTGGCGAGAACCCAAGAGGCTAATTGAGTTACATTGATCACGGTGACAAAGCGAGAGGCCGTCTTTGAAGAGATGGCTGAGCTAGCCAAGAATGTGGGTGCCTATACTGCTTTTGAGGGGCGGATTGACTGCATCTGTGCCTATACCGAGGGGAGGCACACGTCCTGGAACCTGGAGGAGGAGCTGGCAGAGTTTGCTCGTGCATTTCCCAATGGCATAGATCTGAGCGCCCTGTTTCCTCCTAAAGCTGAAGCTTCTAACCCGGAGCCTGAGTATACAGCCATGGATATTTCTGGAGCCATCTCTGGGACTGTCGAGGAGATCCTGGCTGGGGAGACTGGTGATGGCGCCACTGCAACTCCTGAGGCTGTTCAGGCACCTGCAATGGAGAAGCAAACAGAGCATGGGGAGCAGAGCAATGGCCAGGAAGCAGTTATCGAGAGGATTGACCTCTCTTAAATTTTATTTCAAATTATCTAGGGACTTGGCCCTGTGTGGCGCAAGTTTTGTAAAAAAACTCTTCTTTTTCTTTCTTGTTTTGGTTCGTTTTGTGCCTGCCGGTGTGCAGGTTTTGAAATTTTGATGGCGCCTGCTAAAGGAAGCAGGTGCCCTATTTTAAAGTAGCTCTGGGCCCAGGTTTCCAGGCCCTACTTTTGTTATACTTGCGTTTTTGCCATTGATTTTTGGAGTTTTGATTCCACATAGATATACCCAGGAAGCTGACCTGGCTCAAGGTGCACAACTCCTGTTTCTGGCGACAGACTTTTGATAATATATTTTACCCATGACGTAAAATATCTTATCACTAGGGTTGGCTGATTAGAGCGTACCTCCATTGAATGTTCCTGACTAACCAGGAATGTTGCGTTCCTTGTGGTTCCAGACGTTTGAAATCGGTGCGTGCACTCTTTGATCGATGACATAGCTATGGGATTACTGAGTTAACGTTAAGGTATGGGCGGTCTTAGTATGCCGTACCCTGCGCGCTACCTCGGCGTATGCTCTCCATGTGGCTTGACTTAAGATAAGCGTCTTCGTAGTCTCACATGGCAGGGGCTGGACCCTTAAAGTGTTCCTCATCTGACAAGTAACCAACATTAGTATCACCAATGTCTCAAGTTCCCAACACCATGGGGCACGGTCACAGTAAAAGGAGATAGAGAGGAATCCAAAAACTGCTACGCTCAAGCCCTCAAGGCTACAACCAAGCTCCCTTCATAGCAATTACAGAACCGGGGTACCTCGACAGAATATAAGGAGCCACCCTCAGAGGAACTGGACCAGATACACCTGGACGAGGCACACCCGGATAGGACAGTATTGATTGGGGCAACTTGTAGTGAAGAGCTACGCAGCCAGCTGATATGGTAGGCATAGACCCATCCGTTATTTCGCATAAATTAAGCGTGAACCCAAGCTGCACCCCGGTACAGCAGAAGAGAAGAAAATTTGCGGTAGAAAGAAATGAGGTCATTAACAAGAAAGTTGACAGCCTCCTGGCAGCAGATAAAATTAGGGAAGTTAGCTACCCTGAGTGGCTCTCTAATGTAGTAGTGGTGCCCAAGAAGAACGACAAATGGAGGCTGTGTGTAGACTTCACAGATCTAAACAAAGCTTGTTCTAAGGATCCCTTCCCACTGCCATATATCGATGCAATGGTGGACGCTACTGCGGGACACGAAGTGCTCACTTTCCTTGATGCCTGGAGCGGTTATAATCAGATCAAGATGCGTCCGCAAGATCAAGAGAAAAGAGCATTCATGTCAGAAAAGGCATATATTGTTACAAGGTCAGTCCCTTTGGCTTGAAGAACGCCGGGTCCACTTACCAACGGTTGGTAAATAAAATGTTCAAGCGGAAAATAGGAAAGACCATGGAAGTATACATAGACGACATGGTGGTGAAGTCCAAAAAAGCAGAAATGCACATGGAGCACTTGACGGACACCTTCCAAACGTTAACGGAGTTTAAAATGAAACTTAATCCGTCCAAGTGCTCGTTTGGGGTGTCTTCAGGAAAATTCCTATGGTATATGGTGACCCAGAGGGGAATTGAGGCAAGCAAAGAACAGATAAGAGCAATACTCCAGCTGGAATCACCCTAGAAGTTAAAGGACGTGCAAAGGTTACCAGGGAAGGTGGCGGCCCTAAACAGGTTCATATCAAGGGCCTCGGAAAGGTGCAAGTTGTTCTATGATATATTGAGGAAGAGTCAGAAATTTGAATGGACTGAAGAACATGAAAAAGAGTTCGAAGAACTCAAAAGCTACTTAAGCACACCACCGTTGCTCGCAAATCCAGAGCAAGGGGAATCACTATTCTTGTACCTTTCAGTCACGGAAGGAGCTGTAAGCGCGGTCTTAGTCCAAGAACAGGAGGGAGTGCAGCATCCCGTATATTACATTAGCAAGTCTCTGCTTCCTGCAGAGACCAGGTACACTTCTTTCGAAAAACTAGCATTGGCTTTGGTTCTCGCTTCTTATAAATCGCGCCGTACTTTGAATCTCACACCATCCATGTCATAACCAATTACCCACTAAAGACTATTATGAGGAAGCCTGAACTTTCGGGCAGAATGACTAAGTGGTCAGTACATCTTAGTGGCTATGACTTGCAATTTGAACCCAGAACGGCGATAAAATCCCAAGCCCTAGCAGATTTCGTCTCTGACTTCTGCCCTGCCACCCATGGGGAGGCAGAAGAAGGAATGCTGGCAATAACAAGGAATCAGGATGGTGAAATATAGACCCTATACATTGATGGAGCCTCAAATGCAAGAGGGGCTGGTGTAGGTTTAGTCCTTCGATCTCCTAAAGGAGATATGATAGTACAGGCTATTAGATGTGAGTTCAAGGCAACCAACAACGAAGCCGAGTACGAAGCCCTTGTACTTAGGATGCAGATGCCGTCAGGGCTCAAGGTGAGGAACCTGAGGGTATACAGTGACTCCTTACTTGTAGTGAATCACGTAAACAATGAATACGTAGCACGTGATTCAAAGATGATAGCCTACTTGAAGATAGCCATAGAGCAAAAGTTAAAGTTTAGAACGTTCAAGATAACTCAGGTGCCGCGGGAGCAGAACGTGGAGGCAGACGCCCTGGCCACGTTAGGATCCACCTTCCAACCCACAGAGTTATCGAACATACCGATTACCCATGTGTTGACCCCAGCCATCCAGAGGGAGCCAGATCAGAGACCGGTAAAAGAGGATGTACATGTGCGGATGCACAGGAGCCAGGACCCTGGTTTCCACAAAGAGGACAAATAGGATGCGATTGGAGGGCTCCATACCTAAATTGGCTAAGGGATGGGACACTCCCAAGACAGAAAGGAAGCACAAAGTTTCAGAATAAAAGCTTCTAGATATATCATGATTGACAATATTCTCTTCAGGAAATCATTGGCAGGACCATGCCTCAGGTGCTTAGGCAAATAAGATGCTGAAACAGTACTGAAAGATGTGCACAGCGGGGAATGCGGGAACCACGCTAGAGGACGAAGTCCGTCAAACAAAATCTTAAGACAAGGGTATTTCTGGCCCACCATGCGCGTAGTGTGGGAAATAATCTGTATACTTCCCTTAAACTAGAAGGATTATAACGAATTTAACAATGATGATTAAAGGTCATAAAAAAAATACATAAACAAAGTATAAGGATTTAGAATTAACCTTTGGTCCTAGCAAAATTGGCCTAAGAACAATATCAAAATTGATATTCACCTATTAGTTGCACCCAAGATGATCTGAGATATGCCCTTTGATTATGCTAGAAATCGATCTAAAATTTTTTGTAAAATTTAGTTGTTTTTGTGATTTTGTGATGAGAGAGAGGAGGCAAGGTCAAGAAAAAGCATTAGGGTAGAAATAATTTTCTACCTTTTTTTTTATACAGACCGAAATTTGGAGTCAATTAGGAAAGAAAAATTCTTCCTAATTTTCGGCCAAGCTGACCGAAATAAGGAGTAAATCCTCCTTATTTTTGGTCTTTCCAAAAATATATAATATGTGTTGAATTGTCATCTAGTGAGGATCGAACCCATGACCTCTTGGTATGTGTACCCTCACTATTACCACTATGACACATTCATCTTGTTGATATTAAATATAACTGATTATATTTAATTACGAATTAACATATTAATTCGTCCAAGCTAACATTATATACGTTTAATTAAATATAACTTATTATATTTAATTTACGAATTGACAGTTAATTCATCTCAACTAATATTACTTAATTTTCATTAAATAATTATCTCATCAACACATTGACTAACTTTTTAGTCATATTGGGCATCAATGTGATTATATTTCTATAACCACATTTCTCAAACACATCCTATAGGTGTGACCTTTAGGGACCAGTTGATCACCGCCATCTGTATGATAATAACGTCAAACTTTCTAGCAAGCCAACCGTTTAGGTAAACGTTAATCAACTGATTAAATATACGAAGTATACCCTTGTGAACCTGTAAGAGATTTACAAATGTTATCACACTAATTTGTGGAGGACACAAGCTCCAACAAACTCCCACTTGTCCTCACAAGTGTATGTGCGATAACCGATTCTCATATCCTAAAATTTCTCCCACTCAATGTAAAACAATTTGCAAATCCGAATTCACAAAGGTCGTATTTTACAAGCGATCAATATCAAGAGTGGTTTCCCCGACTAGAGAGTAACTTAACTAATAAACGAATCAACATTCGAGCATGGCCATGAATTTCAGTTACAACTCCTCGAGTGGCCCTTAGAAATAACTAAACCTGATAAAGGTTGGATATTTTCCTCAACTCAAATCCTGCAGATGTAAGCACGATGAAATGACCCGAAAAAAATCTACTTAGCCCCGATTCACGGTAGAGACGGTGAGAAAGAAACCAAATTCACCCAAAAACTGCCTTAATCTCACAAGACAGTCGATAGTCAAAAGAATCGACTCTAGGAACACAATAGATGTCCTATCCATGACCTGGCACCGAATGTTATTAAACATTTAGGACTCCATTACGTTGTCACAAAAAGTTGCCCTACGAGGTATCGTCATAATCTCGCATTTGTGATCGATCAGTCAACCGTTTGACTTATGGCTCGTTGAACCCACCATTAATCGACTGCACAATATAATAGCCGGAGTTATCAGCTCACATTGGCGATTACGGACCAAAACAAATATAATGTAATTGATTCACTTTGTATGCGTTCAATGTTGTCGATAAATCCGCATGAAAAACAAAATATTATATATATAAAACGATGAAGTTATAAATAATATATGAAAAAGATAATGTATCAAATCCATAATCATGTACTACAACTCAGGAACATGTTTAATTCCCATGGAATTAACATGCCCTACATGCTTATCATAATTCAACGGTTTGGTGAGAGGATCCGCGATGTTATCATCCGTCGCTATCTTGTCAATCACTATCTCTTCTTGCTCCACGTAATCACGGATCAGGTGAGCTTTCCGAAGTACATGTCAAGATTTGTTGCTAGACTTTGGCTCCTTAGCCTGGAAGATGGCACCTCTATTATCACAATAGATGGTGATCGGGTCATTTGAACTAGGAACTACCGAAAGCCCTTGTAAGAATTGACGCATCCATATCGCTTCCTTTGCTGCCTCCGAAGCGGCATAGTACTCGGATTCAGTAGTAGAATCTGCTACAACACTCTGTTTGGAACTCTTCCAGCTGACCGGAGCACCATTAAGAGTGAAGACGAACCCGGACTGAGATTTTGAATCATCTCGATCCGTTTGGAAGCTAGCATCTGCGTAACCGGTTGCGCATAGCTTAGTATCGCCTCCATAAGTAAATACCCAATCCTTAGTCTTCCGTAGGTACTTGAGGATATTTTTGACTGCTATCCAGTGTGTTTCACCTGGAGTCTTTTGGTACTGACTCGTCATACTCAATGCATATGCCACGTCTGGACGTGTGCATATCATGGCATACATGATCGATCCTATTGCAGATACATAAGGAACACGACTCATGCGCTCAATCCATTCAGGCGTCGTGGGTGACTTAGACTTGCTCAACTGCATCCCAGTCGTCATAGCAAGGTTCCCCTTCTTGGAGTTGGCCATGCTGAACCTCTCAAGAACCTTATCCAAATAAGACTCCTGACTAAGTGATAACGTCCATCGTGATCTACCTCGGTAGATACGGATTCCCAATATACGCTGTGCCTCACCCAGATCTTTCATCTGGAAATGGTTCTTCAACCATTCTTTAACCGACGAAAGGAGAAGAATGTCATTCCCAATCAAGAGTATATCATCGACATACAATATCAAGAATACAATCTTGCTCCCACTCGACTTGATATATAAGCATGGTTCTTCGACCGATCGAATGAAACCATACTCTTTTATCACTTGGTCGAAACGATGATTCCAAATCCGAGAAGCTTGCTTAAGTCCATAAATGGAACGCTTAAGATTGCATACTTTCTTAATATGTTTAGGATCTATTAAACGTTCGGGTTGTACCATGTACAACTCTTCCTCCAAATAACCGTTTAAGAAGGTGGTTTTCACATCCATTTGCCAAATCTCATAATCATGAAATGCGGCAATCGCTAAGATTATCCGAATGGAACGTAGCATGACTACAGGTGCAAAAATATCATCATAATGCAATCCTTGCACTTGAGTGAAACCTTTTGCCACAAGTCGTGCCTTATAGATATCTGGTTGCGCGTCTACAGAACGCTTTATTTTATAAAGCCATTTGCACTGGAGAGGTTTTAACTTATTAGGTAAATCAACTAGATCCCATACATTATTCTCATATATGGAGTCCATCTCGGATTGCATGGCTTCGAGCCATAACTTTGAGTCGGAACAGGCCATAGCACCTTTATAGGTTGCGGGTTCATTACTTTCTAGAAGTAAAATGTCATTCTCATCGACCATACCAATGTATCTGTCCGGAGGATGAGAGTCTCTACCCGACCTCCTATGTTCCTCAGGAATATTAACCGTATCATGAGTTGGAGATACAGCTTCCTCCATCTGTTCCTCGGTTGTTGGTTCTGGAATCTCCGACAGCTCAAAGGTTCTATTACTCGTCTTGTTCCCGAGAAATTCTTTCTCTAAGAACGTCGCACTAGCCGCAACAAAAACTCGATGTTCGGTAGGCGAATAGAAGTAATGACCAAATGTTCTTTTTGGATAACCTATAAAGTATGTCTTGACCGATCGCGGGCCGAGCTTATCCTCGTGTCTCCACTTGACATAAGCCTTGCAGCCCCAAACCCGAATAAAGGACAAGTTGGGTACTGTTCCCTTCCACATTTCATATGGAGTCTTGTCGACAGCTTTAGACGGACTTCGGTTAAGTATAAGAGCAACTGACAAAAGAGTATAACCCCATAATGAATCAGGCACTACGGTGTGACTCATCATGGATCGAACCATATCAAGTAAGGCTCAATTTCTCCGTTCGGACACACCATTCAATTGAGGTGTTCCAGGTGGAGTTAATCGCAAAACGATTCCCACGATCTCTTTCGGTGTTGATCAAACTCATTTGAAAGATATTCGCCACCCCGATCTGAACGAAGTGCTTTAATCTTTCTACCCAGTTGGTTATGTAACCTATTCTGGTATTCCTTGAATTTCTCAAAGGACTCACTTTTATGCTTCATTAAGTAGACATATCCGTATCTACTCAAATCGTCCGTGAAAGTGATAAAATATCTATAGCCATCTCTAGCGGTAATTGACATAGGTCCACATACGTCCGTATGTATGAGTCCTAATAGGTCACTAGCGCGCATTCCAACACCTTTGAAGGAAATTCGAGTCATCTTGCCAATGAGACATGATTCACACATGCCATATATAGAAAATCCGAATGTGGGAATAGTCCCATTATCGACGAGTTTCTTCACGCGTTTCTCATTTATGTGTCCCATTCGACAATGCCATAGATAGGTTTGATCTTTGTCACCTACCTTTAATTTCTTATTATTCATGTGTAATACTTCCGTGGTTTGATCTAAGATATAAATTCCATTCATGGAAACTGCTTTTCCATAAATCATTTCATTAAAAGAGAAAATACCACTATTATCCTTTATTGAAAATGTAAAACCGTCTTTAGCAAGTACGGAAACATAAATAATATTCTTAGATAAACTGGGTACATAGTAACAGTTATTTAAAGATAACTCAAAACCACTAGGGAGTTGGATTACATATGTTCCCTTTGAGGCAGCAGCAACTCGTGCTCCATTCCCGACTCGCAGGTCCACATCACCTTTTTCGAGAGGTATGATGTTCTTTAGGCCCTGCAAATGATTACACAGAAGAGAACCACAACCAGTATCTAGTACCCAAGTTTCGAAACTTGCATGGTTAATCTCAATCATATGAATATAAGATGACATACCAACAGGAACGACGCGGCCTGCCTTGATGTCCTCACGGTAGACGGGACAGTTCCTCCTCCAATGTCCAGTCTTGTGACAATGGTGGCACTCTATGTCACCGCCCTTGCTCTTTGTCTTGCCCTGTGAGCCACTAGTCTCACCAGGCACACTCTTACCATTTCCAGGCTTCTTAAACTTTGGCTTACCTACAGCTAGGTCGCCATGAGCCTTGCCCTTACCCTTACCTTTGTTGTAAATCGTGAGAACATCTTGCTTCACGCTCCCACTCAATTTTATATCCTTCTCGGTCTGTACGAGAAGGGAGTGTAGCTCATGAGGACTCTTTTTCAAGTCGTTCATATAGTAGTTTGCCCTGAAAAGGGCAAAACCATCATGAAGAGAATGAAGCATTCGGTCAATGACAATGCTCTCACTGATCTTACAATTCAGTGCCTCCAGCTTCTCGACATTCTCAATCATGTGAAGAATGTGTAGGCTAACTCGTTGGCCCTTCTGGAGTTTCGCATCAAAGAAGCGACAGGTATGCTCATATGTAACGATTCTCGGTGCCTTTGAGAACTCGTTAGTGAGTGTGGTGAAAATCTTATTTGCACCTTGGGCAATGAAGCGTCTCTGCAAATTGGTTTCCATTGCAAAGATGAGTACGTTCTTTATCGCACCCGCTTCCATAATGAAATCACTATAAGCGAGTGACTCGTTGGCTCCTGCATTTGGGCCTGGGTTGACCGGTATTGGCTCAGTTAAATACCTGAGCTTACCGTCAGCAATGGCAGCATTCCGTAGTGCCGCCTCCCGATCAAGAAAATTGGACCCATCATTCTTCAGTCGAGTGGACTGATTCATTTGGTCCATGAACATCTTAAGCCAGGACGAACGATCTAGTGTGGCACTAGGCATTGGGATTGCGTTATTTACAGCCATTTGTTGTAACAGTATTATTGATAATAAACGTATTATACACTGCGAAAGACGAATAAAATAATAAGCATGTGCATCGTTTTATTTTAAGTGTAATGAACTAATGTCATAACGCGAAGACTCAAAACATTTATACAATTGACCTCCCTCAAGAATTATATAAATGACCCCAAGACTCAATTCTCTGTAAATTTAAAAGCTAACCTTTTAGCTAATTCTACCGTTAGAATTCTTGGTCGATAAATTTCTGTAAATACTATCTTTAGTCCATCATAATCACGAGAAACTCTTCGGACTATGATGTTGAGGTAAACTAAGTCAACACAACTACTTACCCAACGTAGAAGGGGTCATATTAGGCCTACCAACGAAGAAGGGATTCATAGATGTTTGCCCTTATAAAGACTAATCTCAATTTCCGTTTAAGAAGAAGATCCCATCAACTTTATTTAAATTCATTTTAAATGAACTATAATCTAGCATGCGAGAATGATTAAACTAAGGTGATGGCTTAAAGACTCTGACATCTGCATGTCTGCAGATACCCGTATCCGTCGATATTGGAATTTATAGAGAACCCGACAAACACCCGATGATGATAGGACACATGTATTCTTTAGTTGTCATTGTCATTATTTGAGCTCGTTTTACGATGTAGAATGAGCGTTGTCGACGAAGTATTTTATTAATTTAAATGATATTTAAATTAAATGTTTTTTTTAAAGTGAATTCATTTTATTGTTTTAATTTGAATTTATTTTCTTAAATTTATTTTATTGAAAATAAAATATATTTTTGATTTGAAAAATTATTCTTTAGTTATTTGATTTGAAAAATCAATTTATATCGTTTATAAACCGTATTTGAAGAACTCGATTTTTACGATGGTTTTATACGCGATTTTTGAGCTCGTTTTCTACTTGATTTGGGCTCGATTTTCGACGCACTTTCGGCCCAATCCCCTCTCCTCCAACCCGTGTTCAAATCCCAGCCAAAACCCACCACAAAACCCTGGCTTAGCCCTCCCAAATCACGTCCCAAACAGCCCAACACCACCTTCGCTGCTCTGTTTTGCAGCCCCAAATCCGACACCAAAACTGCCCCGTATTCGACTCCAATGCGACCCATATCTCACCTCCCACCTAGCCCACATATCAAGCTATAATTCCAAGCCCTTTCCCATGCAACCCACGTCCAAACTCCTTCACAAACCTCACGCAACAAGCAGCCCCTCTGTTTTCGTTCTCCAAACCCGAGCCCAATCAAACACTTCCAAACCCGCTCCAAACGGCTACCAAACCTGTGCCCATGACCACCCATCCACACCTGACTATCCTAAACATATTACCATGCCTTGCCCACCAAGAAACACTCCTCAAAAACCCTACACGAGCTCATGAAAGCTGCTGGACAGCAGCAGCGAAACAAAGCAGCCCGACTGCTTGTTGCTCTCTTTTACCCTACTTTAACTCCCTATAAATACCTCCCCTCTGCCATACTTTCATTCCTCTAAGTTCTCCCCACATCATACTGCAAATAACAACCATCAATCGTCCAAAAAAACCCTAAACTAAAGCCGTGACAGCCGCTTGAAAACAGGGACACAAATCTTGTTTTCGAGTTTCTGTTGTGGTTTTTGGCCTTGATTCTCGTGCACAAATCCTATTAAAACTTCTGGTTTATTTCCATATTCACAAAATTCAGTCTTTCTAGTTTCCAAAACATCTTTCGGATTGAAAAATCGTTAAGAAACGAAGTCGTGGTGAGCGATTGAAAATCGCTGCTCAAGTCTGCCTTTTGAACGTGTTGGTTCGTGATTTCAAAATTCAATTTCAATTGTCTTCGTCGACGACGGCCCCTGGAGATAAAATCTACGATCGATTACGACCCAAGACGGTGTCAACGATACATGTAGGTTGAGGGTGCATCAAATCCTCCTTCTTTCCCTTTTTATTTCGTTATTTTTATTTGTTTTTCTATCGCTTATTTTATATATTATACATCGTCTAACATCGTTAACTATGAAACATTAGTATAGTATGAGTATGAGTTAAAGTGCCATTCCGAATACCCGCGTTGACTTGAGTTGGGAAAGAAATCCGCCAGATTGGTCGGTCGTATCCCCTTCTCATTTACATATCCTCGTATTTGAAATCGGACAGAATTAAATCAATCTAATTGGCGTAGTATGTTATTTGTACCTTTGTTTTAACTTTGATCTTTTCATTCATCGTAATAGTAGGCCACCTTTACATAATTCTTTCAACTAATTTAACACCTCAATTTAGTTCGTTAATTCATTAGGCATCTTAGGGGTAAAATAACATTATTGTAAATGAAATTTGCAATCTTCTAATTTTTAATTTAATTCATCTTCCCATTCACTAATTTTCTCATTAGCATGGAAGTGCGTGCTTAACACCTTTCCATTTGCACTCGCTGACAAATTAGAATTGTTTTAACCTAGTTCATAATTATTTAATTTAATTTATAATTAATTAACCTTTAATTTGTTTTACTTGTTTCTAATATTGTAAATTTTGTTTTTATTATTTTTTAAGGTTCAAAATATGTAAATTTAATTTAGTGAATTTTTCCGTAATTCATTTTACTGATTTCGAAATTAAAATGCAATTAACTTTATTTTCTACAAAAACCGTGCACTGCACGGGTCTGTTCTGACTTCTGATCCGTGCACTGCACGGGTCTGCCAGTTTTGATTTCTTTTCTTCTTTTGTTTCTTTAATTGTTTACTAATCTTATTTTAATAAATATGGATTGGTGAATAATTTTAATGAGTTGGGTTCAATTTAATCAATAAGTTGTACCTAATTTATTTCAAACCTTTGTATTTGTTTAATTTAATTTAATTAGTTTAATTCTAGTCTAATTTGTTTACTAATTAATAAATCGGCTAACATCATTAATCAATCTAACTTAGTTTCAGCCTTTTTGTTTACATTTATTTTATTTGTTAAGTCATAATAGTTTATGTTGTTTTTGTTAGTTTGTATTGTAATTTTGTATCATGTATATAGGTTTTATTTTAATTGAGTCAAAATAATTTCGATAGTTGTTGTAATTAGATCAAGTTGTATCTCTAAATTCTCGTTGTGTCGGCATGAAATGCCTGGGTTGTAATAGGGTAGATCCCAACGGCTCCCCCATTCCCCTTAAGCCTTGTTTGCTCTGTTTTATGTGTTGTTAGATCAATCAACCCACATGCTAAATTACAACTTTGACAAAGTTAGTTTAGTTGCATCTAAATCGACATAGAAACCTCACATGTTAGGGTTTTAAAACGATGTTTACATATCATATATCGCAGTAGCTACGACCTTGTTTGAAATCCGATACTTAACTTAGTAGAGGCCGTTATCGACGGGCGGGGTTAGGTGTCCTTATGGGCTTCCTAACACGTACCCTCACCCCTTACTCAAGATCTATGGTTTGTGGATCCGTCTAAATACGATTGGATTACGAGAGTCATTCAAATCGAGTGATATAGGGTACAAGTCTTTATCTTTAATCACTCGTAGTCGATTGGCTTTATGCTTTTCGACGAAAGGTGTAAAGTTGACTTGAACGGTTCCAATTTCCCAAAAAACTTGGTGGCGACTCTAATTTGTCTTAATTCGATTCGAAAGAACCTCGAGTCGATTATGCCTAGTGTGGATCCCGCGGACGCAGTTCCCGCGGGCCTTGTCCACAGTTTGGCGACTCCGCTGGGGAAAACAGGACTAGTTACACTTTGTTTCTAGGGTCTTTTCCTCCAAGGTGAAACTTGAAAAGAAAGTATTGGAAAGTAAAACATTACTCGTAGTGCTACGATTCATGCATAAATCCTTAAGGACTTTCCCGGCCGTCCCAGCGCTTCCTTGTGACGCGTGGGGGGCGACGTCCCACTATGCCAGGAACTTGCACATTGCTTGCTTCCGCTCCTCCTCGTCGTGGTTCTTGATGGTGGGGATGCTCTTCTAGGTACTCTACCTAAAGGCCCTTGCTCTATAAGACCCAAAAAGGATGGAGGGCATATACCTTCTTGTAGAAGACTTGCCGAGACTTAGAGATGTCTAGGAGCATACATCCTTATAACATGAGAATGACAATGTGCGAAATGAATTTCCCGAGTCTTTTCAAATTTTCCATATCGATTTCAAAACCGAACTTGTGAACAACTTACTTTCAAAATAGCATGGTTTTAAAAACGCGGAATGCTGCCCAAGTAGGACTAGATTTTTCGGCCCAAAATAAGCTTTTATAGCCGGCATGCTGCCCATTTTAAATCTCGTTTTCAAATCGATTATTCGTTTTTTTTCAAATTCAATCCAAAATATTTCTCGAACCTTAACCAAGCATGAAATGCGTCGAGTCGTTTCCGGGTCCTGGCCGTGTTAGGCTAGGCGTGTTTTGCCCTAAGTGTCTAGAACACGACCTTGTTGGGTCACCCAAGCTCACCTCTTGGGCTTCGAGTCATGTGGGTCGACCAATTGGTCTAGGATAGTCCACAGAGACGTCCAAGCTAGGCCATTTAGGGCGTTTCACTTAAACCTATGGGCTATGTTAGTCCAATCACGGGTTTAGTCACACCGAGTCCAGTTTAGAATCGAGTTATGATGGTTTGGGTCATGTCGTTTTGTCGAGTCTAAAATGAATCGAGGTCTAAATCCAACCGTGAGTCGAACCTTTTGGTTAGTCAGTCTTCAGTTGAGTCTTTGTTTGAGTCAAGTTGGTATCGTGTCCTTAAGTGTGCAGGGGCTCTTACTTTAAATATTGACTCGGTTCGGGGTTTTCTTGTAGAAAGGCCGCCAAAAACCCGACGTCAAGCAATGGAAGATGCTGTTAACAAGCTCACTGAGGCCGTGAACCTCATGATGACTAGAATGCATGCGATCGAATCTAAGCTGGGTGAAGATTCCTCTTCATCCACCCCACCTCTGACTGATCTAGAGAAACGGTTCAAGTTCATTGAAGACCGTCTGAAGCTCTCCCAGGGGAAGAACATCCACTATGAAAATGCTAGGACCTATGCCCCAGTTCAGGATAAGTTGCCCACAAACATGGTACTCACTGATATCCCAAAGTTTAAGGGCACAGAAGATCCAGTCCACCATGTTAAGGCCTATAAGGGGTACTTAGCACTGAAGGGAGTACCCGCTGACATGCTCTCTGAAATTTTCGCCCAATCTCTGGGTGAACACCCGAAGGCGTGGTTCTACAATCTCGACCTTAAGAACTTCCCCACTTTCGAAGATATTACGGTGGAATTCTGTAAGCACTATGCTGACAATGTCGAGATTCAAACCAACATAAGAACATTGGAGGTGATGACACAAAAAGACAAAGAAGGCTTTACTGAATTCCTTGCAAGATGGCGCGCTGAAAGCGTGAAATTAGCCAAGAAGCCTGACGAAGTTGAAATGGTAGATAAGTTCGTAAATAATCTATGACCTATTTACCGTAATGCTCTGAAATACCAGAATTTTGGCTCTTTCAAAGAATTGATAAGAATCGGGATAAAGGTAGAAGATGATGTCATAAGGGCAGAGGCTGAAAAGCCGAAAGGGTACCAAGGGGCTTCATCGTCTAAGGGCAAGGCCCCAGCAATGGCCCATATTGATGAAGCCATCAATCTCTTAGAAGGGCAATCGAAGAAGTCGCAGTGCCAAACGCCTAGGGCATTCACCGATATCGGATGCACTTATACATATGCTCTCCAAAGGCTCATAGCCCAAGGAAAGCTGAAGCCTATTGGTCCTACTCCGGACCCTCCCGCTGATCAACAAGGTAAATGGTATAAACCAAATGCCTACTGTGCCTTTCATCAAGGGAAAGGCCATGATACTGAAAGGTGCTATCGACTGAAGCACGAAATTCAAGACATGATCGAGAATGGAACACTCCCGATCCCAACTATTAAACCCAATAACATCACCAATCCATTTGGCGATCACGCCAACTTTGTTTCTGCCGAAGACAATGTCGATTATTCCCATCTTATCCACCCATGTCACTTGAAATGGGTGTTTATCGGGAAAATATTTGTGGATTGCTTTGAATTCTTGCCAAACCCGAAGAATGAAATTCAAATCGGGAGTCTTGCTCTAGAATGTACTCCTCTCGTTAACGAATTTAATAAAAGACAATTTGATTCACCAACCTTCATCACTAGCGTAGATCCTCAGAGGACTACCTCGGGATGGAGGCAGACCATAATAGGGATCGAGGACCAGAGCCGGGCATCTAAGCTGACAGCTGAACAAGAGAAAGCTCAAGACCAGATTTGAAAATTATGAGTCGGGATCTGTTTTCTTATCTTAGTCGAGTCGAGTCTAGAACTTTCTTTTTTTGAATTTGAGTCGTTTGTTCCGCGATGACCTAGGATGTGTCCTAGGAATCGTTTCTTCGAGTCTGTTAAGCATTTCTCATTCCAATAAAAAAGTTGCAGTTTCGTTTCCAAATATGTCTTGTTTCCAATCCTCAATCATTCCGAAACATGATAAAATGCACAACACACTCAAAGGAATCCCTGGGGTAGAAATATGTCCTGTTTCAAAATGTAAGGTACACTAGGATCCCGTGTTTGATTCCTTTACCTATTCCATGTCTGGTGGTAGAAAACCTCCATTTGAACCAATGTTTGTGACAAGCTTTTAGATGATTCTATAACAAACCCGGACTAGCTCCTTGTTTCCCCTATCAATGATGGAAGGCAAGCCTCTTCCCCAACAAAATCATCCCATCTCGAAGAGAGAAGATATCAACCCGTTCTAAAAAGGAATTGTTAGTTCTTACCCAAATTAGTTGGCGAAGCCCAGTTTTCAAGGTGTATCCATTTATGATTAAGAGAATGAATAGAAGATCATTTTCAAAGAGAGAAAAAAAATGAAAAAAAATGAAAAAAAATGAGAAAAAGAGAAAAATTGGAAAAGTGAAAAAAAATGAAAAAAAAAAGAAAAATGAAAAAAAAGATGAAAGAAAAAGAAAAAAGAAAAAAGATGTTGAAGTTATTGCGGAATGCTTTTGGTTGGATGCCGAAGTTACGGAAGACATAAGTCAAGCCAAGTACCCATAGTTGAAGTTCAATGGGCGAAGCCCAAAAGCGTCAGTAGTAACCTCTTTACCCTCTAAGTCCTTCCTGAGACAGTTACAAGGGATAGTCGGGAATTTTGAGAATCATTACGCTTGTGCTGTTACACCCAGCCTTTAGGGTCCAGATATGGAGATTTGAACCCACATTGTTTTCCAACCCATCCTATTGTTACCAACCCTAGACACGGGATTTAACGGTACTTTACAGGCTAGAATGGGATATGACATGATACCTTAGGTGAAACCTTCGAGTGTGTACACACAATCAAAATGCCAATTTAATGCACCTTGATCGAACTACGTCGGATTTGATTTCGCTCCACGCGAATACGTAGGCAGTCCTTCTGAACAAGGGATTCAATCCACTCATCAACCAAGTTGTCATCTTGTCGGTTTCTTACGGGTCTTAACCAAGTCCAAATGAAGCCACCTTTGTTTGAGTCGGTCTTAGCACTCGATGTATGCTAGGATAAGGATATAGGCTCGGATGAATAGTATCAAGTTTCAGAATGAGCTTTATCTAACGGTTTAGGCAAAGATGTTGAGTCACATAGATGTGGGTTTGTGTTGGGAACAGAAAATATGAAAAATCCGCTGAAAAGAAAGAAGGCGTGGAAGAAAAATAGTAAAAGCCCGCTGAAAAGAAAGAAGGCGGTGACAAGAAATGATGAAAACCCGCTGAAAAGAAAGGAGGCGAGGAGAAGAGTGACAGAATGTTCCCAACAAGAGTTATGTGTGATGTCTAAGTGTTCTCATAAAATCAGTCTGTGTTTAGTATCTGGGCGAAGACAACGTTGTTACTCTGTGAGTTTAATCCTCCTTGTCAAGGCCAAGTGATCTTGATTCCCATGTGCCCTCGGGAGCACGCCCATGCCATACGATATCTCCGTCCCAAGTCCGACGACTTTGTGATTCCCATTTGCCATCTTTTGGCGCCAGAATGGCCAATTTACATTTCTACCCCCAACAAGTCAATAATCGAATTAAATCCCGTGCACACTTACGGTTTTATTTTCTTTTTTGTTTTACGGTAGCGGGCTACGCCCACGTTATTTACGGGTCATACAGAGTGTCTGAGTCGTATTTCCTGCTCACCTATCAAGGTTCAATTTCAAAATGCCAAATATTTCAGAATTCCGAAATTTCAAAAACTTTTTGCATCAAATTTTGGGTCGACGACCCAACATCCAAGGGATTCATTTCGAATTCAAAATTTGGGTCGATGGCCCAATTATTCAAAATTTTCAACTTGTTCAAATTTCGGGTCGATGACCCAGTCATTCAAATTTAATTTTAGGTCGACGACCCAGCATTCCAACACTTCAACTTCAAACCTCGGGTCGATGGCCCAACATGCTAAGTGATGTCAAAATTTAAAATTCGGGTCGATGGCCCAATTATTCATGACTTTCAACGTGTTCAATTTTCGGGTCGATGACCCAATCTTTCAAATAATCCAATTTTAAGATCGATGATCCAAATGTGCTTATGTGATGATTATTGCTAGTACGTTTTTGTGTTTCAAATATAGCAGGATATGCTTCAACTGGGGGCTCTAAAGTCTTCGACTTTAGAGCCATTGCAAACTGGGGGCTCTGAAGCCGTTGGTTTCAGAGACCATTATCAGGATGTAAAGGATGACATCCACCAAGAATTCAATTCAATACAAGAGTATGAAATGGAAGAATTCCGTAGCTAAAAGCAAATGATGAAAGCGGCGGAAACCTCCTTGGAAAGTCTCGTCCCATTCGGACAAGCGCCAACAGATGATAAATTTTGGGCAAATGTCAGCAGATGATGAATTTTGGACATACGCCAGCAGATGATAAACTTTGGGCATGTGTCAGCAGTTGCCGAACTACGACGCGGGTTTGATTCCGTCAGAAACGGATAAGTAGGCGCCTAAGGATAAGGCTCAATCCACCATATATGCAATTTATGGGTCGACGACCAATGATGACAATTTGACGCAACAGAAGCAAGAGTTAATCCCCGACGAAGTTTCAGGTATGATCTCTTCTTATGGCTGGCGAGCTTATATACGCAAGTCTAATGGACTATAAACGACCCGCAGAATCCTCAGGTCGAGAGGGACTTGGGGTATATTTGACTTTCGCCTTGTCCAAGCCTCAGTCAAAGTGGGGGCTCTGTAGATACCCGTATCCGTCGATATTGGAATTTATAGAGAACCCGACAAACACCCGATGATGATAGGACACATGTATTCTTTAGTTGTCATTGTCATTATATGGGCTCGTTTTACGATGTAGAATGAGCGTTGTCGACGAAGTATTTTATTAATTTAAATGATATTTAAATTAAATGTTTTTTTAAAGTGAATTCATTTTATTGTTTTAATTTGAATTTATTTTCTTAAATTTATTTTATTGAAAATAAAATATATTTTTGATTTGAAAAATTATTCTTTAGTTATTTGATTTCAAAAATCAATTTATATCGTTTATAAACCGTATTTGAAGAACTCGATTTTTACGATGGTTTTATACGCGATTTTTGAGCTCGTTTTCTACTTGATTTGGGCTCGATTTTCGACGCACTTTCGGCCCAATCCCCTCTCCTCCAACCCGTGTTCAAATCCCAGCCAAAACCCACCACAAAACCCTGGCTTAGCCCTCCCAAATCACGTCCCAAACAGCCCAGCACCACATTCGCTGCTCTGTTTTGCAGCCCCAAATCCGACACCAAAACTGCCCCGTATTCGACTCCAATGCGACCCATATCTCACCTCCCACCTAGCCCACATATCAAGCTATAATTCCAAGCCCTTATCCATGCAACCCACGTCCAAACTCCTTCACAAACCTCACGCAACAAGCAGCCCCCCTGTTTTCGTTCTCCAAACCCGAGCCCAATCAAACACTTCCAAACCCGCTCCAAACGGCTACCAAACCCGTGCCCATGACCACCCATCCACACCTGACTATCCTAAACATATTAACATGCCTTTACCACCAAGAAACACCCCTCAAAAACCCTACACGAGCTCATGAAAGCTGCTGGACAGCAGCAGCGAAACAAAGCAGCACGACTGCTTGTTGCTCTCTTTTACCCTACTTTAACTCCCTATAAATACCACCCCTCTGCCATACTTTCATTCCTCTAAGTTCTCCCCACATCATACTACAAATAACAACCATCAATCGTCCAAAAAAACCCTAAACTAAAGCCGTGACAGCCGCTTGAATACAGGGACAAAAATCTTGTTTTCGAGTTTCTGTCGTGGTCTTTGGCCTTGATTCTTGTGCACAAATCCTATTAAAACTTCTGTATTATTTCCATATTCACAAAACTCATTCTTTCTAGTTTCCAAAACATCTTTCGGATTGAAAAATCGTTGAGAAACGAAGTCGTGGTGAGCGATTGAAAATCGCTGCTCAAGTCTGCCTTTTGAACGTGTTGGTTCGTGATTTCAAAATTCAATTTCAGATGTCTTCGTCGGCGACGGCCCCTGGAGATAAAATCTACGAACGATTACGACCCAAGACGGTGTCAACGATACATGTAGGTTGAGGGTGCATCAAATCCTCCTTCTTTCCCTTTTTATTTCGTTATTTTTATTTGTTTTTCTATCGCTTATTTTATATATTATACATCGTCTAACATCGTTAACTATGAAACATTAGTATACTATGAGTATGAGTTAAAGTGCCATTCCGAATACCCGCGTTGACTTGAGTTGGGAAAGAAATCCGCCAGATTGGTCGGTCGTATCCCCTTCTGATTTACATATCCTCGTATTTGGAATCAGACAGAATTAAATCAATCTTATTGGCGTAGTCTGTTATTTGTACCTTTGTTTAACTTTGATCTTTTCATTCATCGTAATAGTAGGCCACCTTTACATAATTCTTTCAACTAATTTAACACCTCAATTTAGTTCGTTAATTCATTAGGCATCTTAGGGGTAAAATAACATTATTGTAAATGAAATTTACAATCTTCTAATTCTTAATTGAATTCATCTTCCCATTCACTAATTTTCTCGTTAGCATGGAAGTGCGTGCTTAACACCTTTCCATTTGCACTCGTTGACAAATTAGAATTGTTTTTAACCTAGTTCGTAATTATTTAAATTAATTTATAATTAATTAACCTTTAATTTGTTTTACTTGTTTCTAATATTGTAAATTTTGTTTTTATTATTTTTTAAGGTTCAAAATATGTAAATTTAATTTAGTGAATTTTTCCGTAATTTATTTTACTGATTTCGAAATTAAAATGCAATTAACTTTGTTTTCTACAAAAACCGTGCACTGCACGGGTCTGTTCTGACTTCTGATCCGTGCACTGCATGGGTCTGCCAGTTTTGATTTCTTTTCTTCTTTTGTTTCTTTAATTGTTTACCAATCCTATTTTAATAAATATGGATTGGTGAATAATTTTAATGAGTTGGGTTCAATTTAATCAATAAGTTGTACCTAATTTATTTCAAACCTTTGTATTTGTTTAATTTAATTAGTTTAATTCTAGTCTAATTTGTTTACTAATTAATAAATCGGCTAACATCATTAATCAATCTAACTTAGTTTTAGCCTTTTTGTTTACATTTATTTTATTTGTTAAGTCATAATAGTTTAAGTTTTTTTTGTTAGTTTGTATTGTAATTTTGTATCATGTATATAGGTTTTATTTTAATTGAGTCAAAATAATTTCGATAGTTGTTGTAATTAGATCGAGTTGTATCTCTAAATTCTCGTTGTGTCGGCATGAAATGCCTGGGTTGTAATAGGGTAGATCCCAACGGCTCCCCCATTCCCCTTAAGCCTTGTTTGCTCTGTTTTATGTGTTGTTAGATCAATCAACCCTCATGCTAAATTACAACTTTGACAAAGTTAGTTTAGTTGCATCTAAATCGACATAGAAACCTTACATGTTAGGGTTTTAAAACGATGTTTGCATATCATATATCGCAGTAGCTACGACCTTGTTTGAAATCCGATACTTGACTTAGTAGAGGCCGTTATCGACGGGCGGGGTTAGGTGTCCTTATGGGCTTCCTAACACGTACCCTCACCCCTTACTCAAGATCTATGGTTTGTGGATCCGTCTAAATACCATTGGATTACGAGAGTCATTCAAATCGAGTGATATAGAGTACAAGTCTTTATCTTTAATGACTCGTAGTCGATTGGCTTTATGCTTTTCGACGAAAGGTGTAAAGTTGACTTGAACGGTTCCAAGTTCCCCAAAAACTTGGTGGCGACTCTAATTTGTCTTAATTCGATTCGAAACAACCTCGAGTCGATTATGCCTAGTGTGGATCCCGCGGACGCAGTTCCCGCAGGCCTTGTCCACAATGTCCATGAAAACTAACATACAACCTATATGAGTCAATTTTCATGCATTTTAGTAGTAGGTGGTTTGGTTTTAGGCGGAAAATGATGCAATTACTAACATGTGAATGAAACGCAATAATAATGAAAAACGTAAAAAAAACAGTAAAAGTCGTAGTGTGGCCTATCCTATCAAAATGAACAATAAATACAAGTTTGGAATCCATCCTTGGACCCGAGAAGCTTGTCTTGATGTTCCATCTTGATCCATGTAGCGGGAGTGAGCTTGAATCTTCATCTTTAGTCTTCTTTGAAATTACAATAAATAAAATTACATAATTGACCTATTTATTACATTCTAATTTCAAAACCCAAAACTAAAATAAAAAGATTCGAGATCTCATAATTACATAAAAAATCATGTTTCCTTCATTACGAAAACATAATTTGACTAAGGCCACACTAAGTATTACCAAATACAACCGATTGCAAAATTAAATACGTAAATAAAATTCATTCATTCGATTCATTCAACAAAATTAAAAGCATCAACTAAAAAAATTAAACATACATAACACAATACATTAATTATGTTGATTAATTTATCCAAACCACCTATTAAAATTAAATTAAGTGACAATTCCGCAATTTAATCACATTAATTTCATTCTTAATCCATATTAAACTTGTAATATGAATTCTAACCGTCAAAATTTTAAACTGCTTTAAAATAACTCGGTATCTTTAAATTGTGAACCGATTCACAATAACTAATTGGCCAAAAAAAAATCCTTTTTTCTTGTTTGGTCTCGGCTGAACTAAAAAAAAAATTTTTTTTATTAAAATTCCAGCTCTCGGCTGAAAAAAAAAACATTTAAATTTTTTTTTTTTATATCCGGCAATAAAAATAAAACGAAAACTTTCCTTTTCTATTTCTTATTCGGTAAATGAAAAAAATTTCCTAAAACAATTTTTTTTTTCTCACGGCAACTCTAAAAAATTGAGCCGTCAAAATTATTTTCCTTTTGCGGCATAAAGCCCTAATAGCAAAAATTGATAAAGAACAAAGTTTATAATTGCTAATAGAACATGATTTAGCAAATGCATTAACAAACATGATTAATCGTATATGCTAAAACTATATAGCAAAAACTAGTTCTTATATCAATGACATGATGATACTATATGTATTTTAACTTAATCTGCATTAAATCAAAATCTACCAATTCTTCATATGATAATTTTAACCGATTAAAACAATGATATGATCTAAAGAAATTGGATATAAATCATCAAACAAAAGGAAAAACGAAAGAAGGAAAAAAAACAGGCCGAAAGATAAATAATCTCGACCAAAAAAAAAATTTAAGCCCAAAAAAAAACGAAACCCTAATTATTTCGAAAATTAGGTTATAGTTTACATACAATTTTTATGAAAATCATCAAGATTAAAAATTCGTGGCCTAATGCTCTGATACCACTTATGGGAAATAATCTGTATACTTCCCTTAAACTAGAAGGATTATAACGAATTTAACAATGATGATTAAAGGTCATAAACAAAATACATAAACAAAGTATAAGGATTTAGAATTAACCTTCGGTCCTAGCAAAATTGGCCTAAGAACAATATCAAAATTGATATTCGCCTATTAGTTGCACCCAAGACGATCTGAGATATGCCCTTTGATTATGCTAGAAATCGATCTAAAATTTTCTGTAAAATTTAGTTGTTTTTGTGTTTTTGTGATGAGAGAGAGGAGACAAGGTCAAGAAAAAGCATTAGGGTAGAAATAATTCTCTACCTTTCTTTTTATACAGACCGAAATTTGGAGTCAATTAGGAAAGAAAAATTCTTCCTAATTTTCGGCCAAGCTGACCGAAATAAGGAGTAAATCGTCCTTATTTTTGGTCTTTCCAAAAATATATAATATGTGTTGAATTGTCATCTAGTGAGGATCGAACCCATGACCTCTTGGTATGTGTACCCTCACTATTACCACTATGACACATTCATCTTGTTGATATTAAATATAACTGATTATATTTAATTACGAATTAACAGATTAATTCGTCCAAGCTAACATTATATACATTTAATTAAATATAACTTATTATATTTAATTTACGAATTGACAGTTAATTCGTCTCAACTAATATTACTTAATTTTCATTAAATAATTATCTCATCAACACATTGACTAACTTTTTAGTCATATTGGGCATCAATGTGATCATATTTCTATAACCACATTTCTCAAACACATCCTATAGGTGTGACCTTTAGGGACCAGTTGATCACCGCCATCTGTATGATAATAACGTCAAACTTTCTAGCAAGCCAACCGTTATTAGGTAAACGTTAATCAACTGATTAAATATACGAAGTATACCCTTGTGAACCTGTAAGAGATTTACAAATGTTATCACACTAATTTGTGGAGGACACAAGCTCCAACACGCAGACGCCGTAAATCACGCTAAACGCTGTGAGTCATGTCAAAAGGCGGCTCCAGCAATCCACCAGCCAGCAGAACCAATGCATCCGATTATCTCTCCATGGCCGTTCATGATGTGGGGCATGGACATAGTGGGTAAGCTGCCCAGGGCTCCAGGAAACAGGGTATATATGCTAGTTATGACCGACTACTTCACAAAGTGGATTGAAGCAGAGGCAATGACAGAGGTAAAAGAACAACAGGTGATCTATTTCATCAAGCGCAACATCATAAGTAGATTTGGGATACCATCCGAAATCATATGCAATAACGGGTGCCAGTTCATATCAGATAACACTGAAGGTTTCTGTGCACGATGGAACATAACAATAAGAAAATCAGCCCCCAGATATCCGCAAACCAACGGCCAAGCCGAGTTTAGCAACAAAATCATTGTGGAGAACCTCCGAAAACGGCTGGAAGAGTTGAGGGGAAAATGGGCAGATGAACTACCATTGGTACTCTGGTCAGACAGAACAACACCGAAAATGGCAACAGGCCAAACTCCATTTAGCCTTGTATACGGAGCAGAGGCAGTGGTACCCTCAGAAGTTCTGGTACCCACGCACAGATACGGCTGTCAGACGGTAGAGCAGAACAAAATTGAAATGGTCAGGAGCCTGGATACCGTTGATGAGCTAAGAGAGTGCCTACATACGTATGGCATCATATAAACAGTCGGTAGCAAGGACATATAACAAGAATGTCAAAATCAGGACCCTTGAAGTAGGGGACCTCGTACTCATAAGGGTATTCGAAAATACCAAGAACCACAAAGCAGGCAAGTTTGCCTACAAATGGGAGGGGCCATATCAGGTCAAAAGCGTTATAAAAAATGGGGCATACAGATTGATGACCATGCATGGTCAAATCCTGGATAAACCCTGGAACATCCGTCACTTGAAACGGTACTTTGCCTGACAAAGTGCCAAAACTTTAGTGTACAAAGGACCTTTCAAAAGTCCGTGAAGCAAAAAAAAAAAGGGTGGGGGTTAGTATATGCTCTAGGCGTCAGTGTGTTTTAGAAAACTTTTCCTTTTTTTAAAATTTTTTGGTTCTTTAGTCAAGTAGAGTCGTTTTTAAACCAATTAGTCCAGGCTGTGGCTTCCTGGATCCAGGTGTTGCCCTGGAACACCATGAGATAGCACCAGGTAATTTGCGCTACTTTGGACCTTAAAATGCTTCTACGAAGAAAGGCTTTGATACTAATGTTGGTTACTTGTCAGATGAGGAATAGTTTAAGGGTCCAGCCCCTGCCATGTGAGGCTACGAAGACGCTTATCTTAAGTCAAGCCACATGGAGAGCATACGCCGAGGTAGCGCGCAGTGCACGCACCGATTTCAGACGTCTGGAACCACAAGGAACGTTAACATTCCTTGTTAGTCAGGAACATTCAATGGAGGTACGCTCTAATCAGCCAACCCTAGTGATAAGATATTTTACGTCATGGGTAAAATATATTATCAAAAGTCTGTCATGACTTGAGAGCTTGCACCGGGCCAGTCGACTTCACTGGGTATATCTATGTGGAATCAAAACTCCAAAAATCAATGGAAAAAACGCAAGTATAACAAAAGTAGGGCACTGAAACCCTGGGCCCCGAGCTACTTTAAAATAGGGCACCTGCTACCTTTAGCGGCGCCATCAAAGTTCAAAACACCGCACACGGGCACAAAACGAACCAAAACAAGAAAGAAAAAAAGAGTTTTTACAAAACTTGCGCCACACGGGGCCAAGTCCCGGATAATTTGAAATAAAATTTAAAAGAGGTCAATCCTCTCGATAATCGCTTCGACCATTGCTCTGCTCCCCATGCTCTGTTTGCTTCTCCGTTGCGGTGCACAGAACGCCTCAGGAGTTGCAGTGGCGCCATCACCAGTCTCCCCAGCCAGGATCTCCTCAACAGTCCCCGAGATGGCCCCAGAAATATCCATGGCTGTATACTCAGGCTCCGGGTTAGCAGCTTCAGCTTCAGGAGGAAACAGGGCGCTCAGATCCATGCCATTGGGAAATGCACGAGCAAACTCTGCCAGCTCCTCCTCCAGGTTCGAGGACGTGTGCCTCCCCTCGGTATAGGCACGGACGCAGTCAATCCGCCCCTCAAAAGCAGTATAGGCACCCACATTCTTGGCTAGCTCAGCCATCTCTTCAGCACGGGCCTCTGCCTTTGTCAGCCCGGCAGTCAGAACGCAATTAGCCTCCTGGGTTCTCGCCAGCTGGTCTTTAGCTGCCACCTCTTTTAAAGCCGCATGGAGTTGCTCCCTCAACTTAGAGCAGGTAGCAGTGAGCTCCTTGTTCTTCCCCACAGAGGCCAGACATTCAATCTTGGCCCTCTGCAGCATCTTACGAAGATAGAGGGAAGATTGGAGAGACTGCAATAAAAAAAACGTTAGTCTTGGAAGCACAGGGGCAAAAGAAGAAAAGAAGCAGTGGAAGGAGACCCACCAGGAAGCAGTGTTCCGCAGCCAGGTCGGTCATTTCTTGGGGGGCAGTCGAGTCAAACGCCTTAGAGCAAGCCGGGGTCATAAGCCTTTCCAGTGCATGCCAGTAGTTGGCACGATCAGCGTCCCCAAACTCAGCAGGGAGGCGAAGCAGCAGTTCGTCAGTGTGAACAAGGGGACCCAGGTGCACGCGATATTGGGGTCACTTTGATGGGCTCTGGAGCAGGTCTGGAGGAGGATCTCCTTCTTGAGGAGGCAGGGGAGTTATAGGAATTAGCAGTTCTTTTCCTGGCATGGCACATCAGGATCTCAGAGGAAGACGGTCTAGCACTTCCTGCAGGGGCACAAGAACGCAGGGGATCAGAATAAAGAACCAGTGGAGGCAAGAGATTCCAAGAGATTGAAGGGTGTTTACCAGAAGACATGGTTTCTTTGGTAGTAGAGTCGGCTAAGCCAGAGAGCAAAAGGGGGAACAGCCTGCGATCTTCAGGGATGGAAAAGAGCTTGGCAACAGAAGTATCCTCGTCCTCGGATTTCTCGGGGTTCGTGAGTTCTGCATCAGATCAAAGAGTAAGAACAGTAAGTGACAAGAACAATCAAAAATGGATATGTAAAATATACTTACTCTTAGCAAAAATCCAGCGCTCGAACAAGTAATCAGCATGAATGGGGAGAGAATCAAGCTTGACATAGAAAAAATCCTCATACCACCCGTCGTCCTTCCCTGTAGCAACCGACTGGAGGAATTTTTCAGTCTTCTCCACGGCCCTGAAAGTATATTGGCCGTGCCCATGTGACCGACACTCAAACCTATGGGCCAGATCTGATAATCCAATCTCAGCGCCCAGGCTGTTGTTCAGAGCAACGGTGGACAAAAGGATTCTCCATGCATAAGGGGCGATTTGGGCCATTGGTAGGGAGTTCAAACGAATGAACTCCTGAATCATCAAGGGAAAAAGGAATCTAAGGCCAAGGGCGAAGGGATAAGTGTACAAACAGATCCACCCAGCGCGGAAGGCATCTTCTTTCTGACCAGGTTTGGGGATGAGGATCACCACATCATCACCCAACCCAAGCAGAGCTTTGATCCTAGGTATATCCTCTTGGGTTAGGTGGGAGTCGCCGGAATGCGGTCTTTTGAGGACTCCCTGTGAAGGGAAGTCATCGTTTTCGAGGTCGATGGTGGTAGAGGAGGATGATGTTAAACCGGTCTTAGCCATGATAAACGAGGAGAGAGCAGAAGTACCTGAGAAGACGGGAGGAGGCGGCACAGACAGTGAAAGGACGTTGACGAGAAGGGATTTGGGGAGGCGGAAATTTGAAGGGTTTGAGGAGACGAAATGATGATGAAAGAGAGAATGGTGGGCGGGTGAGATTAAATAGGAGTAGGTAGTTGGGGTTTTTGAGAAATGTGAATTGAAATGGAGTATGCGAGAAGTCACTCAACGATACACTGCAATTTCCCGCTCAAATAATTAGGGTTGCACTTTTCACAGAAAATTGGGGGCAAACTGTTAGTCCCAAAATCTGGATATGGGCTGACTTGGGGCAGCAGGCCTGGAAGTATTGCGGGATGCAGGATATCAGGGAGCCAGGGTAGCAGCATCAGCGGGCAACATAGGATGTGGGCTTTGATCTGCGCGGAAGAAGCTTGTGAGAGTCCAATCTGTTGCCAAATCCAAAGAAGGAAAGTCCTACCCGGTGTCAAATTAAGAATAACTTGGAGGAAAAGCAAGAAACCCTAGCTCATCTATCTCCCCTATATAAAGAGCCTCAATGCAAAGAAGAAAGATCATCGAAAAATACAAGGATCAACCCTAGCACTCACAGCAAACGAACAAACTGTACTTCCTCTAGAATTATAGTGAAAATAAAATTGCTTGTGTTCTTTGTTTACATCGCTCATACAGCATAACATACAACAATCATTCAAATCGTAACATAGACCTAACGCTAAGACCGCTTTAACCCTAAATTGGTAGAAATTTACCAAAACAATTTCTGCTTTTTTGGACTTCACCACCATGTCATCTATGTATACTTCCATGGTCTTTCCTATTTGCTGCTTGAACATTTTATTTACCAACCGTTGGTAAGTGGACCCGGCGCTCTTCAGGCCAAAGGGCATGACCTTGTAACAATATATGCCTCTTTTTGACATGAATGCTGTTTTCTCTTGATCTTGCGGACGCATCTTGATCTGATTATAACCGCTCCAGGCATCGAGGAAAGTGAGCACTTCGTGTCCCGCAGTAGCGTCCACCATTGCATCGATATGTGGCAGTGGGAAGGGATCCTTAGGACAAGCTTTGTTTAGATCTGTGAAGTCTACACACACCCTCTATTTGTCGTTCTTCTTGGGCACCACTACTACATTAGAGAGCCACTCAGGGTAGCTAACTT
This sequence comes from Silene latifolia, assembly GCF_048544455.1. Lineage (NCBI taxonomy): Eukaryota > Viridiplantae > Streptophyta > Magnoliopsida > Caryophyllales > Caryophyllaceae > Silene > Silene latifolia. The sequence goes on from NC_133538.1 coordinate 454,492,632, forward strand.
CCCTAATTTTATCTACTGCCAGGAGGCTGTCTACTTCCTTGTTAATGACCTCATTTCTTTCTACCGCAAATTTTCTTCTCTTCTGCTGTACCGGGGTGCAGCTTGGGTTCACGCTTAATTTATGCGAAATAACGGATGGGTCTATGCCTACCATATCATTGTGGGACCAAGCAAAGCAGTTCATGTTGTTCTTGAGAAATTAAATCAGCTAGCTGCGCAGCTCTTCACTGCAAGTTGCCCCAATCAATACTGTCCTATCTGGGTGTGCCTCGTCCAGGTATATCTGGTCCAGTTCCTCTGAGGAAGGCTCCTTATATTCTGTCGAGGTGCCCCGGTTCTGTAATTGCTATGAAGGGAGCTTGGTTGTTGCCTTGAGGGCTTGAGCGTAGCAGTTTCTGGATTCCTCTCGATCTCCTTTTACTGTGACCGTGCCCCATGGTGTTGGGAACTTGAGACATTGGTGATATGTTGAGGGCACCGCCTTCATCTGATGCAGCCATGGTCTTCCTAGTATCACGTTGTAGGTGGTTGGACCCTCAATAACTAGGTATCTCACTAGTTTATTAACTCCTTCAATATATGTTGGGATGTTTACCTCACCCACCGAATGCGCGATTTCACCACTGAATCCTACCAGGGGCACAGATTTCTTTATCAGGTTCTCTTTATCGAAACCCATAGTTTTGAGGGTTTCGAGCATGATGAGATTCACAGAGCTCCCTGTATCCACTAATGCTTTTAAATGCGGTGCAATTGCCAACGGATAACGTTATAGTTAGGGCATCGTCATGTTGCTCTGCACCGCTTTCTATGTCAGTCTCATCGAAAGTTACCGGGGGTAAATTACTCTGCCTTACCCTATACGAAGTTTCTGGATGATCCCCTTTATATCCAGTAGCTTTCCTCTTAGCGGCGGAATATGTCAAACCTGATAGTTCGGATCCGCCTGTTATCACGTTAATAATTTTCGAGCATATGGGTGGAGCAGAAGGGAGCACCTGATTCGCTGCTTCCCTCCTGTCCTGCTTGCCCCCACGTGATAGCAGGTGATCCAAGTTTCCTTTGCGTACCTGAAACATTACTTCCTTTCGCAACCTGTAGCAGTCTTCTGTCCTGTGACCTATGTCCTGGTGCCATTCGCATCTCATGCTGCTGTCTCTGTCATCGTTGGGTCGGTCCTGAGTGGGAGGCTTCGGCCACCTCACCTGATCACCCAGGCTTCTAAGTGCTTTCAGCAGTCCTTCCATTCCCGTGTTGAATCCGTACTCAGATAGTTTAGGGGCATGCGGAGAGTCGCCAATTTGCTGAGTTTTTTCTATTATTCTACTGATGTTGGGTCTGCTGTATGGCTTAGCTCGTTCTTCTTTCTTTTCTACTGCAAATTTCCTGCTTGTCTTGTCGAAGTTTGTTACTCCCTTTCGAGCCTGTATGTCTTCTTCTAACCTTAATGCCGCTGTAGCTCTCTGCTGGACTTCATCGAATCTCTTACAAGGGTACATCGTTAATTCTTTGTAGAGGCTACATTCCTTATCTAGGCCCTGCCTGAAGGCGTTGATGGCAGTGGACACATCGCAGCCACGTATTGAGACTTTCTCTGCATTGAACCTGGTGACATAATCTTTGATTGATTCACCTATTTCCTGGACGATCCTGTACAGGTCGCTTGGCTGCTTGGGTGTTCTCCGGCTGCTGGAGAACTGTTGGTTAAATGCGTTGACTAGATCAGCGAATGAACCTATGGCCTCGTTAGGCAAGCCAACGAACCATTGTAATGCTGCTCCAGTTAGGGTTTAACCGAATCCTTTACACATACATGACACCTTTGAGGCTCCCGTGGCGGCAGTAACCATCATCTTCTGCTTGAATTGACTGATGTGATCACAGGGGTCTGCGGTTCCGTCGAAGAGGGTCATTGTTGGGACGCTAAATCCTTTTGGTAAGGCCACTATAGCTATATCGTCAGTAAACGGTGAGTCAGCGTAGCTTTCTGGTGCAGCCATCTCCATAAGCAGAGGCATTCCTGGGACCCTCCGGAGGAGGCTCCGTAGTTCACAATGTGCTTTGTTCTATGTATGTCTCTCTCCCGGTGGGTCGCAGATGCTCCTGTGACTGATGTTCTGCTCCTCGTACGGAGTTTTGCTGTTCCAGGACTTCTGTTTGGCGCGCCTGCGATGTTGCTGCCGCCGGAGTGCCTTCCCAGGTATATTAAACTTGATTCGTAACTGGCATCCTGGTTATTGGGACCACAACTGTAGCCCTGCTTCTCTGTTGTCCCACCGCGTCTGATGTGGGTGTAGGCTCTTGGCGTGCTGGTTCCTCGTCTGGTGTTAATGCCCCCAGTCCTGTTGGGACCAGAGCTTCTCTTGGCTGTGGTGTTCCATCCATGTCCAGCCTGAGTGCTACTTCGCGTGGTAATACCCGTGTCTGCCTTCGATCCCCACTTTCTCCTGGCGGCCTTCCAGATCTGTCTTCCTAGACCCAAGGGGCCGAACTAGCGGCCTGGCTCCTTAACTCGTTGATCCGCGCTCGGAGGAGATTGTTGTCCTCTTCCATCTAGGATCTCATGCTTCTATTTTCACTCTGCATAGTCCTGATGGTCCTAGCTAATGTGTCCAACCCGTTTATCATGATGCTGGTGGGACTCGGAGGAGCCTGAATCTGTTGCCTGGGTTGTGCTCCTCTTTCAGACTGCATGACTCCCTGCTGTCCCTGGACGACTCCTGGATCTCTAGTCTGAGCCCTTCCCGAAGATGGGCTTGCTGCTGCCTGGGAACTCTGACTTTGCTTGGCTGCTGGTATCTGACCAGCTGTGGTGGTCCGAACCGAAGTTGTACGTGCTGCCGCTGCTGCCGAGGGAGATGGTACCTGTGTCGCTGTTGAGGGGGGCGGTACCTGTGTTGCTGGTACACCGCCGACGCTGCCTGAGGTGGTTTCCTTATGTCCGGACATGTTTTGACTGTTGAGTAGACTGACTAACGAAGACGACCACTATGCCCCACGGTGGGCGCCAAACTGTTTTGGTAAATTTCTACCAATTTAGGGTTAAAGCGGTCTTAGCGTTAGGTCTATGTTACGATTTGAATGATTGTTGTATGTTATCCTGTATGAGCGATGTAAACAAAGAACACAAGTAATTTTTAGTGACGCGGAAAACCCAATGTGGGAAACAACCGCGGGGGGTGACGGCATCCCACCAATATTTTCACTATAATTCGAGAGGAAGTACAGTTTGTTCGTTTGCTGTGAGTGCTAGGGTTGATTCTTGTATTCTTCGATGATATTTCTTCTTTGCATTGAGGCTCTTTATATAGGGGAGATAGATGAGCTAGGGTTTCTTGCTTTTCCTCCAAGTTATTCCTAATTTGACACCGGGTATGACTTTCCTTCTTTGGATTTGGCAACAGATTGGACTCTCACAAGCTTCTTCCGCGCAGATCAAAGCCCACATCCTATGTTGCCCGTTGATGCTGCTACCCTGGCTCCCTGATATCCTGCATCCCACAATGATTCCAGGCCTGCTGCTCCAAGTCAGCCCATATCCAGATTTTGGGCCTAACACCGTGAAAGGAAGACAAAAGGGTATTTACTAGGTCATGGTGAGCTGTATTGTGCAATAGGATAGATAGGGCATACAGGAATTGTCCACCCACGTTGGGTAACTATATCATAAGGCCACTCAAGGAGTTAATGACTACAAATGCGTGGCCATGCTCGGAAGTAATCCGTGAGAGATTTTTTCGGTCAGGTAGTCACACTCCCGATCGAGAAAACCACTCGCGATATGTTCGTGTGCAATTGAAACCTGAAAGACACCTTGCATTGAGTGGGAGATTAAAACGGACAAGAGAATTGGTAGCGCACACCTTGTGTCGGATAAGTGGGAGATTGTTGGAGTTAGTGTCCTCAACAATAGTGTGTTTACATAATAAATCTCATTAATGAAATATCATCAGATATTTAATTATTTGATCCTCGTCAGTTGATTAACGTAAATCGATAACGGTTGGCTTACTAGAGTTTGATGTTATTGTCGTGAGATGGCGGTGATCAACTGACCCCTTTCGGTCACACCTAAAGGAACGAACCCCAATAGACAACTAATTAATTGTATGAGATACAATTTATTTAGTCCCTTGATTTATAGACTAAAAGGTTAGTCGATTATTTTTAGAGAGATTTTAAGTTGCGAACTCGAGGAGCGGCAGTTATTATTTAATTACGCGATAATTAAATAATAAGTTTTATGAGATGGGTTTTAGTTAATTAATTGTTAATTCACTAAAATTATACTAATTGATTAATGTGATTAATATTAGTACGTAAATAATATGTGTAGTGGTACACGTATATTTACAGAGTGATTTGGACGAATTAATTATGGAAGTATTTAAACATGAAACGATGTTTAAAATAAAATTACACGTATTTGTGCGACAAATATAAGAACCAACATGGACCCGTAAATGGGCAAGTGGACCGTGTAAAGTAGAGTTGTGGATGATTAGTAACATAATCATTTCACCTTACTTTATATTCTTCCATAAGTTATCTTATAATGATTTGCATGTGGATGTAAGATTGATAAATATAAGACAATTTCCACACTCCAGACCTACCTAACCCACCCGCCACTTTCCCTCCTATTTACTCTATCTAATGTTTATTTTCTACACTACTTCACTCATGATGTTTTGCATGTGAACATAAATCATTCATCTCTCTAAAAATAATTATTCATCTTTACTAAGATTGTTAGTAAATAAATTTTATTACTAAGACTTGTTAGTAATATTACAAATAATATCAAGGGTATAATATTAACAAGTTCTAGTTAAATACTTGTTATTATTTTTGGGTAAGTTCTTGGGTGCAACATGAAGGAGATCTTCTCTTTGAAGATTTGTAAGGAGGATCATCCATTTGGTATAAGCTCAAGAACAAGCTAGTAAGGTGAACTAGTTTGTGCCCTTTTTACCACAAAATCAATGTAAGGAAATTGTTTTTCCTTATACTTTCATTTTTATGCTTTCATATTAGCATGCATGTTACATAGATCACCTAAATGACAAATTATGAGATAATTTAATTTTTATTAGAGAGTCTAATATGGATCTATGATCTTTCAATTATAATTCACAACATTTGTAATTATAATTATTCAATTATTCTTAGTTTAATTGTTTCACAAACAACAACGAATTTTAGTAATAAAATCTTTTAATTACTAAAATAAATCTTATTTAATGAAATTATAATAAGATATCAATATTCTCTCTCACAAATTAATTGTTCAATTTAAAGAATTGATCAACTTGTATCGATATACAATTAATCAACTTACCTATTAAGGGAATTGTCCTATAGGTGTGACCTTAAGGGATCAACTGATCACCACCGTCAAACGACAGTAATGTCAAACTCTAGTTAGCCAATCATTACCGATTAATGTTGATCAGTTTTTTTTTTTTTTTTTTTTTTTTTGATAAAATGTAAGTATATATATCAAAGAAAAAATGGTAACCATACAAGGCGAATCAAAACCCGTTTCAGGTGATTGAGTCGCCCAAACAAACATTATCCGACTGAACCCTATTCTCAAGTCGGTCCATCAACAAAAGGAAATACAACCTCAAAACCAGATTAACCCTTCATTACATTCATCCCCAAAATCCCCAAAAATTAGAGATTCCGGTTGAGAATACGCGTCACCCATCCATCTACTCCTCGTATTTTTGTCTTGTCCATTGATGCTCTTACCATAATCTTCACATCAGCTATCACCGTCTTCGCTGTTAATTGAGGTGCATAAATAACAAGGTCATGGCGAACCTTATTTCGTTGATCCCATATGTGATAGATACACGCATTCAGTAAGGCGTTAAGCATATCAGATTTGGTTGTTCCCTCCTTCAATTGGCTTCTCCAGACACCAATGTTGTTAACCGGAAGTCGTACGCCTACCCAGTCACTCACCTGTTGAAGAATCCTCTGGCTGACCTGACAGTCGAAAAAGAGATAATCTATAGATTCTGTTGCTATTCCACACATGTCACAGGTATTATGTTCACAAATATTCAGATTAAATACCTTATCCTTTGTATTCATGTTTCCGTGATAGTAGATCCACCCTAGAAACGCGTGCTTTGGTACCGTATATTGGTTCCAAACATACTTGTGCCACTTAATTTTGGGTGATTTGTCTCGCATGTGCTCGTAACCCTTTGCAATGGTGTAGCTGTTAGAGTCATTCCAGATTTGTTGTCTTAATGCCTCTTTCATGATGCTTTTAACTTGACATATCTTTCTCCAATACCATGAGGTAGAAGCTGTCTGTTTTGATAGCTAGCCACCACACCAATTTGCCAATTGCTGCTCTATTCCATATGAGATCATTTCTGAGTCCTAACCCTCCTTCCTGTTTAGGCCTGCACGTCTTTTCCCAAGAAACTAAAGGGGCTTTCATATAGTCTACACCACCATTCCATAGGAAATTCCTACAGATGCACTCAATCTTGTTGATGACCCCTGAGGGAAGGATAAAAATATGAGCCCAATAGTTGTGTAAGGACTTGAAAACTGCCTTAACTAGAGTAAGTCTCCCAGCATAGGAAAGATTTCTAGCACCAAGAATGTGAATTTTGTGGACAATTTTGTCAATGAGTGGTTGGCATTCTTCCCAAGATAACCTTGTGGTTTTAATAGGGACCCCAAGATATCTGAATGGCAAATTACTTTCAATGAGCCCTGATACTTTGAGGATATCAGCCTTGATGTCATTTTAACTCCATTGAAATAAATATTAGATTTCCCCTTACTCATCTTAAGCCCAGAGGAGTGTGAGAAGTGCGAGAAAGTCTTAAGGAGTATCATCATAGAGTCAGTATTACCTTTACTAAAAAGAAGCAGATCATCCGCAAACATGAGATGAGATAAACTCATTGGCTTGCATAATGGATGGAATCTGAATCTTTCATTAGAGGTAGTGTGAGCCAGTAATCTTGACAGGTATTCCATGCAAATTGTGAATAAAAGAGGAGAGAGAGGGTCCCCTTGCCTGAGTCCTCTCTTTCCTTGAAAAAATCCAAAAGCATTGCCATTGAGATTGAGAGAATAACTAGCAGTTGTGACACATTGCATAATCCATCCTCTAAAAGTCTCAGGCATATTCAAAGTTTTCATCATCTGATCCAAGAAATCCCATTCCACAGTATCGTAAGCTTTCTGTAGATCCATCTTTATAAGGCATCTTGGAGAAATTGCTTTCCTCTCATAGAGTCTAGTGATATCCTGACACACCATGATATTCTCCAATATGCTACGCCCTTGAATAAAGCCCCCTTGAGTATTGGAAATGATATGAGGTAGTACCCCGGCTAGTCTATTGCAAATGAGCTTTGAGATGCACTTATAGATGACATTGCAACACGCAATAGGTCTATATTCTAGAACAGATTCAGGTCTCTCCTTTTTGGGAATTAAAGTGACCAAAGTTGTATTAAGTTGTTTAAGGATCTGACCACTGTTGAAAAAATCTAACACTGCATTAATGACATCAATGCCCACAATATTCCACGAGTCTTTAAAAAACTTGTTAGAATAGCCATCAGGCCCAGGAGCTTTATCATTAGGAATACTAAACATAACTTCCTTTACCTCATTCCTTGTTACTGGTGATAGGAGGATCTGAGTGTGGTCTTCGTTGCAAAGAGAACCTTTCCTGACAATGGCTTCATTCACTTGAATGGTGTTACTCTTGAAACCCAGTAACATCTGATAATATTTCAGAAAAGCTTGCTGAATATCCTTTTCCTCCTTGTGTAACTGCCCCTCATGATCTTTAATTTGATATATAGAATTGGAGTTTCTCCTAGCCTTAATAATCCCATGAAAATAAGCAGTATTTGAGTCCCCCTCAGACAACCAGTGAGCCTTGGCTTTTTGTTTCAAATATTCAGTCTTGGCTGTTTGAAGAATTCGAGCATTCTCATTAGCAGCATGTTCTTGTTGTATTAATTCCTGATCTCCGGGCAGATGAATTAATGCTTCCTGAATCTGAATTAATTGAGCGTAGGCTATATCAGCCTTTTTCTCAATATCAGAAAAACATTCTTTGTTCAATTGCTTAAGCTCAGGTTTCAGTAATTTTAACTTTCTCACAAGCTGAAACATTTGGGTCCCCTGAATTAAATGATTCCACCCCTTATTCACCACCTCCCTGAAGTTAGGAGCTCTACTCCACATATTAAAATATTTAAAGGGTCTGCTAGAGCTAGAATATTTAACTTTCTCTCGAATTATGCAAGGAGTATGATCAAAATTCCCCTCAGGCAGGAAATTAGCAAAATAGTCAGGCTTAGCTCTCATCCACTCCCTATTATGGAATACCCTATCAAGTATACTGTAAGTTCTCGACTCAACCTTTTGCTTGTTGTTCCAAGTGTAGTACGCACCAGTAGCTTACATATCCAGGAAACCACAATCCTCTATGCAATTCTTAAAGGGTTCAGTTTCAGCATCTGTAACCCTACCTCCAAGCCTCTCAGAACTTTGGGTCACACAATTAAAATCCCCTCCAATCACCCATGGTACCACTATTCCAATGGCAATTCTCCTTAGACTCCCCCAAAGCTCCTCCCTTTCCTTTAAATCGTTAGATGCATATATCATAGTCACCATAAAGGAACACTGGGAAGCCTTCTCTATAACCTCCGTATGAACATATTGAGCATGATTCTCCAGGAACATAATATCCACCATACTAGGCTTCCACATAACCCAGATCCTTCCCCCTTTGTGAAGATGGGAATTCGTTAAGATACTCCAATCCTTAAAAACATTCACAGCCTTATTATAATTACATGGCTTAACCTTGGTCTCTAGAAATCCAAAGAAACAAACTTTATTCTCGAGGAAAAAATTATTTATAAAACATTGCTTCTCTACTCTATTCATACCACGAATATTCCAAAAACCAAAAATCATGTTGACAAATTGAAAGGAACACTACCAATGACACCCACACCTGTCTTAGGGGCGCTCAGTCCACTCAATGCTTCCTTGTATGTAGGATGTTGTTGAAAATCTGAGCTAATATCAGCATCCTGTTGAGACACTATCTGAGGAGTAACATGAGACTTGCTTTTATCTGATTGTTTAGGCCTATCTGGAGAAATCTGACTAATACTCTTCTCTTTGTGCACTACAGGTACAATCATTTGTACAGGGGCAGTAGCAGCTATAACCTTAGGCCTCTAGGCTTTGTGTGTCTGTTGCTTCATTGGTGGAGGTTTGTTTTTCCTACACCTTTCCTTCTCATGACCAATTAGGTTGCACTTTGAACACACCGTGGGCTTCCATTCATACTGAATACCAATCTCAATAAGACATTTAGTCTCATCTAGGAACTTAATTGTTTTAGGAAATTGCTGCCCTAATTTAAGCTCCACTTGAACACGAGCGAACCCTAATCTTGATTTACTCTCCGTTGGAGCATCACTCTAAATATATTCCCCAATCAGATTAGCCAATTTAGGAAGACTCTTTCCCCAAAATTTAGAGGTAACTTATGAAGTCTAATCCAAGCAGGTACTGCCTTTATTTCCTCCTTAGTTAATTCAATATCAGGTTTCCACTCTTTTATGAACAAAGGTTTATTATCAAAAAGAAAGTGTCCACTATTTAGCACACGTTGTTTCATTTCCTCAGTTTGAAAATGAGCAAGAAATACGCCATTAGGCATAAATGAAATTTTATCGATATTGAACTTACTCTATATTCGTTTCAGGAACCCTTCTAAGACTTACCATGGAGGATTTGCCCCCACAACAAAGCCGTAGACAGCCATGGTGTGCTTACCATGCCTTTGGTACCAGATCTCCTCTTCCTTATCTACGGCTGTATTCTCCTGCTCATCCATGGTGTTGCTCTCATCATCATCAGTACTAGTTTCCATCATCACAGTCTCCACATGTAATTCAAAATCTTGTAGTATTGGGATCCCATTAATCTCATGGATACTTTTAATTTTTATGCCTTCTGCTGGATCAATCCGACTTAGAACTTTGGCTTTTTTATTTCGAATACCACTCGAGACTACTGAATTACCGTGAGCAATGTGATTCTTATTTGAATTAGATTTGTTTGACTTCTTAGTCATGATCAGTCACCAATCAAGATCAAGATCTCAGGACCTAGAGAGGACGGCTAATGTTGATCAGTTGACTATATACTGAATCATCCCTTACTTATTATTATTATGAGATTTAATTATGATGTTTAATCATGTGATCGCACTATTGTTGAGGACACTTACTCCAACAATATCCCACTTGTGCGAGAGAAGTGTGCGTCACCAATTCTCTTGTCCTATTACAATCTTCTACTCAATACAAGGTGTCTTGTAGGTCGTACTTGCATTTGATCATATCTTCAGTGGTTTCCTCGATCTGGAGAGTAACTGTCTAACCAGAATTATCTATTGTCGATACCTTCCGAGCGTGGCCACGCATTTTCAGTTCACTACTCCTCGAGTGACCCTGAGATTTTAGATAACCCTGACAAGGGGGTGGAAAATTCATATCGCACTATTCCCTTCGTATAGCCATAGTTCATCATGACCCAAAAGATACCCATTTAACTTCAGTTACAACAGTCGTAGAGCATTAATTAAAGCCAATTAGAAACTGTGCCAACTTGGGCGAACAGTCGTTAGTCAAAGAATCGACTCAAAAGAATACTATAGTAGCTCTTGCCACGGCCAGGCTTTATAAAAATTACCAGAACTCTATAAGCGGTTACTGCCCGACAGATTGTCCCATACAGTCTGCCTATGTGATCGACTAGTCATCCTTTATGACCCTATGGCACTTGAACTTACCATCAATCTCATCACACTCTAGTTACTTCGAGACGTCACCTTATATAAGCAACTAGGGGCCAATACTATGTTTATCCAGTTCAATTTAATAGGGTTCAACGTTGTCTATACAACCTATTGTAGATACCCAGTATCTGCACCTTCCAAAAACCACCCGATGATGATCGGACTGTAACGTGTTTTTGATATGCGTTCATGGATTGGCTATACAGGAGACGGTTTAATGCACTACTCGGATATGAAAAATGATTTCAAAAGTTTTCTAACTTCATTTGCATTAAAATAGCACTATTTAGAGTTAAAATCGTCTTCGAACCCAAACCCGACTCAGAAACCTGCAACTCGAGTCAAACCAAATCGCGAATGTCAAAAATAATGGCATGATTGTCTTTATCATGTCATTTCCATTAAAATGACCCTAATTAGAGTCAAAACCAACACCGAGCTAAAAACCGACTCGAAATTCAAATCCCGACTCACACGGGTCAAACCCGAGTCAAAGACACAAAATACCTACCCCAAATATCACCCAAGAGGAAGCTTACACGGCTAGGCAAACCTCAAAGACCACAAATCACAACCAACCAAACATGGGTTAGAACAAATGCAAAATCCAAATTTCTGAAAGGGACAATACACCCCCTTCAGTCACAAGGTAGCTCGCGCCTCAATGGGGTGTCTGCTTAGTCTCTATGCAAACTCCACCGACCTACCTCCCCACATTTCTCTATAAATACCACCCTTCACACACCATAATATTCACGCGAGAGTCCGCCCCCTCCTTCTCCCTTATACTTCTAGACCCGACTTCCTAAGTCACAAAATCAACACGTGTTTACGACCTACCGATCGTAAACACAAGCCTTACACATTTTATTTGGTACTGTCGCCGTGCATTCGACCGACCCATTTGACCAACTCAATTCATCAATCAACATGTTTTAATTAATATATTTTCAACATATATTTAAAACAAAATCCTTTTTTAAGGCACTCTTTTAAACTTCTTTGATCGTGAGTAGTCGCTACGAGAAAACCGTCTCTAAAGTCGTCTACGTCTCAAACATCAATACACGTAAGTTTGAGGGTGTAAACAACTCATTTATTTCATGTCTTTACTGTTTTTATGAGTTTATATGCATGAAAAATGCATAACACGATTCAAATAATAGTTAGATGAGCCAAAACCGAGTTTTGGCCCGAGACAGAAGCCCTTTGCTATGCAAAGAGGCTCGCGCCTCTTGTGGGTTATCGGGTCAGACTCATCCGTGTTTGTTCTCGTCTTTCCTCTTTATTTCTTTCTTACTTCCAATCGGTTTTTACCATTTCAAATGCTTCAAATCATTTTTTATGACAAACATTTTAGCCATAAATTATAATCACCCTTGGTTCCATATACCATGACAGTTTAATCCGTGACTCGGTGATATTAATTGGTTAATTACATTTTAAAGGAGATTCTTTTCTTTTATTTACCATTTTAATTCATTTTTATGATAAAACGTATTTTGACCATTACAAAAATCATCCTTGGTTCTTTATACCATGACGGTTTATTCCGTGACTCGATGATATTATTGGTTAATTACATTTTAATGGGTATTTTAACACCCTTTTCTTTTATTTACCATTTTTTTTCATTTGTTTACATTTTTAAATATATTAGTCATAATTCATAATCATCCTTGGTTCTTTATACCATTTCGGTTTAATCCGAGTACGATGATAAAATTGACTAATTACAAAGAAATGAACTTAACATATTTAGTTCAAATCAAACATTTTACATTTTTATTTGTAAACTATGCTTTTCAAACTTGCAAATTCGACAACGAATATTACTAACACAATAGTAATTATTCTGAGTCATGCAAGTCATATTTGCAATCATTCATCACAAATACGGTTTTAAATAACCTTTTCAACAACGTTTTAAACAATATTTTTACAACCAGGAGATGCCTCTTGGTTCGGCTCATGGCTCGTGCCCCAAGGCCTCCTGTTTTCATCTTCTATAAACAACGACAGGCCTTATTGCCTCGCCGTATAGCTCGCGCCCCAAAGGGGTTGCCTGGCACGATTCTGTTTCATTTTAACACTTGTCTAGGACGATCCCGATTACGGTTAATCCGAATACATGACGGATCAGATTGACAAGCTTACATTTTATACTTTATCTTTTAAACACACCTTTTTCAAATAAATGGATCGTCTTAAGCATCCTAACCCGAACTTGGTAAATGGATGTTTAATTTCCATTTTCACATGCAAATCAATCTAAATCCAACTTTGACACCAATTTCTTGGTACATGCAAAAACAACCGACTTAGGAAATACTCACACGTTAGGTTAAACTTTTGGATGCGCATTCATGCATTTAAACCGTTTTTTCAACTCTTGCACTTAAACAACCACGATCGATCGGTAGAGGCCGCTAACGCGGGCGGGATTGGGTGTCCGATTAAAGGGCTTCCTAATACGTACCCTCATCCCTTACTCAGAACCTTTGGATAGTGGATGATCTTATCCAGGGCGTACGAGAGTCATCTTAGGCATAGAATGCTAAAAGGGGGACGAGTCCTTATCTTTAGTACCTGTGTCAAATACCGCTTTTTGCCTTGGTTGACCATGGTATAAAGTGGATTTCGAACGGGTTACAGGCATCCCATAATTTCTTGGTGGCGACTCCGAATATCTCTACATCGTTTCGTGGCCTTTGCCAAGACGAAACCGACCGATCTAAAGTGATCCGGTCGAAAGCATTTTTATGCCACCGAGCGTGGCTTTCAAAAGACCGATGTACGTCCACAGATTGGCTTGGCGTGTATGTGGCCCATGTCCACAGATTGGCGACTCCGCTGAGGAAAACTAGGACACTTGTATCTTTGTGATCCTTAGAGGTGAAACTCGAACGAGGTCGAGGTTAAAGTGCATTAATTGATATTACGGTCGTAAGTCGGGTTCCTTGTCCGGGCCCACAACCTAACCCTTTTCGACCAATTGGCCTGTCTCGTCGGCGTGAGTTTTCTCATCCCCGTGTTTCGACTCTTGATTGAGTCAAGCATACCATTGACGTTACACATTTCTGTTTCGTCAAAGAGCTTTCATCACCTTCGAGCACGAGGCTAGGGCACCCTCCTTACACATTTTGTTTAGATTGGTATCCTTCTCGCAAATAGGGGTTTGATCGCTTGGTGTGTAACCACCCTTATTAAGCCAGAACCCGTGTCAGCATTATGGATAATATAATGAACTACGAGTGCTTATGTGTTATGTGATCATAAGTCCTTCGGTGTCATTTTCAAAAACACCCTTTCCTGCCGTTATAATGGCCATTTGAAACCTCGGTCTTTCGCCGACCCTTGCATACTCTTATACCGTCGTAATGAGGTCTTTCAAACCCGGTTTTTACAACCGTTTCAAAGCACCTTTTTCATGCCATTATAATGGCCTTTTCAAATCTCGGTCTTTTGCCGACCGTTGCACGCCTTTTTAGACCGTCGTAATGACGATTTTCAAACCCGGTTTTTTTACAGCCGTTTCAAAATACCTTTTTATGTCGTTATATCGGCCATTTTAAAACCCCGTTTATATAACCATTTCAAATGCCCTTTTTACGTCCTCGTAATGGCCATTTCAAACCTCGGTCTGTCGCCGACCGTTGCATTCTCAAACAGCCTTTTTACCCCGTCGTAATGACAAATTATACCTGCGAATTTTCAAAACTCGAAATAAGTTTTCAAACAAAAACATTTTTGAAACCGTCGTAATGACAATTTCAACCCGTGCAACTTTCAAAATTTCAAATCTCGTTTTCGAAATCAAATTTGGCTTTACTAAGCCGTCGTAATGACGATTTCAATTCTCACAACTTTTGATTTGCATACCGTCTTTCAAAGGTTAAAACGGTTTCTAACCCGTCGTAATGACGAACTCAATCTTCATACTTTTCAATTTCAAATCGTTTGAAAACGAATTTAACCATTTTCAAATTTCAATTTAAAAATCAAATCTTTGAAAACAAATTTAACCGTTTTCAGATTTCAAATCCAATTTCAAATCTTTGAAAACAAAGCTAACCGTTTTCAAATTTCAAATCCAATTTCAAAACCTTTGGAGACAAATTTAACCGTTTTCAAATTTCAGATCCAATTTCAAATCATTTGAAAACAAATTTAACCGTTTTCAAATTTTAAATTCAATTTCAAATCATTGAAAACAAATCTAACCGTTTTCAAATTTCAAATCCAACTTCAAACCCTTTGAAAACAAATTTAACCGTTTTCAAATTTCAAATCAAACCTTTGAAAACAAATTTATCCGCTTTCAAATTTCAATCCGAAATCAAATCTTTGAAAACAAATTTAACCGTTTTCAAATTTCAAATCAAAATCAAATCTTTGAAAACAGATTTAACCGTTTTCAAATTTTCAACCCAATTTCAAATTCTTTGAAAACAAATTTAACCGTTGTCATGGCCATTGTGATGACAATTCCAAATTCTTCAATTCTGCGTTTTCAAATCCGTGATTCGGAATTTCAAAAACCGTCTTCGGAAACAATACGTTGTTTTCAGAGACGCCGCAAACTCAAACTCAAACCTTCTTTTGAAAACAAACTTAAGACAACTCTTCAACTGATCGACTTTTGGAGATCCATGCTCTTCGGAAACCGTCCATAAAACGACAAATGAACCTTTTTGAAAATTTCTATTTTCGAAAATTTCAGTCCACCTTTTCGATTCAGCCTCGAGTCGATTAGAGTCCGGTCGATTTCAAGTTAAGTCGTCTAGATAACGTCGAGTCTCTGCCGAAGTTAATACCTACCTTCTGGTCTAGGTCGTGTTGCCTAATTGTCGAGACATCTTCAATGTCGTTAGCAGAGTGAAAACCCCTCGAGTATTAAACCCGTCTTTCCCCTACATTACGGGTCAAAGGTCAAGTTTGCGTACATGTCTTACCCAACGGCGTCATGCCAGCAACGCACCTCCAAATCTCGTCAGAAGTTGTCTTTCTAGGCATCACTATGCCAAAGTTGACACTCGAGTCTAAAGTCATGCACCAAGAGTTCAAACACAAGAGGTCATCCACGATCTTTAATGAACTCATAACCTAGTCACACCGTCGCGTCTTCACGACAAAACTTCCTTTTATACATATGTGCCGCACTTGGCTTTCTTTGTGCAATACCTTGCCAAGACAATTTATAACGCCTATCGATATGTCAAATATGAATCCCATGCGCGCCATCAATTGTCAACTAGGAATTCAAGAAGCCGATCAATCTGCATCCGCCATGACTTCTGCCGAAATCAGCAACGTGGTCCTTCGACTCCTAGCTATTGTGGAAGACTTGAGCACTCGTCTCTCCCAAGTTGAGGACAAGATGATAATCGGGAAGTTTCCCTCTTCTAATATTGAGCAAAGGGTTAAGCTTCTTCAAAGTCGACTACTTGCCAACAACAGAAACAACCCTCCAGAAAACCCTATTGGACACAGTCAGGAACTTTCCTTGGATTGCTCTCATCTCATCCCTCCCGACGATGAGAAAATTCGTGCAATTAATGAAGATGGACTGCAAAGCGATATACCTATGATCTCCGTCTCCATCAACAACATATTCTCAAAGCTGCGAGTGGCTATCAATGATTTGAACACTCAGGTAGCTAATTTGGGGAAAAGGATTGGTAATGCCGAAAATGGACCTGACCACCAGGGAGAAGACCAACACCCAATTCACCAACAGACAAATGCTGAAAATGAGGAATCGTCTGATGGTTCCCACACCCAAGAACCCACCAACAAAGAACATGAAATTGCCTCACCAAAATACCCTTCAAAATATCAAGCAACATCCCCAAAACTTCCTATTGGCAACAACCAAATCCTGCTTCCACCTAGGATTGACAAAAACAAAACTCACAAAAATATCCCAAAAAACACCAATGTTGGAATCAAGGGAAAACATCAAATTGTATTCACAGATCTGGGAATAACATATGGCACCGCTCTGGGGATACTTTCCTCAGAAGGATTACTGCAACCTATTGGCCCCACTCCGGATCCAGAACCAGAAAACATAACCTAATTTTGGAATGGCTACGCATATTATCGATATCACATAGGCAAGGGGCATAAAACTGAAGCGTGCTACGAGCTCAAGCACGCTATACAAGATGGAATTGAGGGTGGCAGGTTTTCCACCTTACTCTTAGGCACTCCAGACAAAGAACCTGAGCGGCCTAATAGGAAGTTTGTCGATTTGGGTGATCGAGAAGATAAGTATTCTGCCAATAATTTGGTAAAAAGGAGAAAGGTAAGCTCAATACCATCCTATCAGCAAGGAGATGGGGCTTTAGTTAAACATGTCATTGACTGCCTTCAGCCAAATTATGCATCCCGTTTGAAGGGTTGTAACATCAAAAGCGTCGAGGACCTATCAAAAGAAATTTCTCGCATCGATGAAATCATTAAAGGAGGTCCAACATCTGCGACCCCTCCTCAAAAGCAAGTCTTTCGCATTACCGAAGTAAAATTTGTGGAGCCTTCGCCAGAAAGAGCCACACACTCACAAAGACAATTTTCAGACTTGGGCATGCCTTATGCCATTGCTCTTAGAGTGCTTGTCTCTGAAGGACTAATCCAACCGATTGGCCCCACTCCAGATCTTACACCCAAGAAAATAGGCCGGTTTTGGGACGGTTCCCAATATTGCCTATTCCAAAGGGGTAATGGGCACAACATAGAGATGTGCTGGAAGCTCAAACATATCATATAAAACATGCTCGATGGTGGCAGGTTGTCTTTATCAACCCTGAATCATTTAATGGAAAATAATGGTCCACATGGGCGCCTTACCCCTCAAAAACAGGACACCTTCTAGGATCTTATCCTCCCGGCGTCCCAAACAACGAGAGTGAAGTGCTCAAGTGGGTCAATGCTCAAAACCAGACATTCAAGCCGCTGGATGCTGCGAAAGAGACCTTCGAGGAGGAACATGATGATTAGGAGTTCGTATCTACGATTGAGTCCGAGTCCGAGTCTTAGGATTTCTCATATCTATCCTAGCGTCTGTCCTTTTATTCCTAAATGACAACTGGGGGCTGTCCCCATGAGTCACATGTATCCATCGAGTCTGTGCTAACCTCTTATTTATCTAAATAAAAGCATAATTTTCAACTATCATATATTCTCCCCTTTACCATTTCCCGTTAACAACGAGAATTGATTTGAGAATTGATTTAAAACAAACAACATGTTCCAATTCAACGGGAGTATACTTGAGTGACGTTCCGTACCAAGTAAGCGGAGGACTCGAAACTCCGTGTCCATTCTCTTTACCTATTCTATGTCTGGCAATAGCAACCTTTCATTAGCACCCGATTTGGAATGAGCCTCTATCAAAGGGATCCTACGACGAACCTAGATAACAAACCAGAACATCTCCTTGTTCATGATCAATGACGGACGGCAAGCCCGTTCCCCACGAAAACATCCCATCACCAAATATCAACCTCTCACCAACATGTACATCCCCGTCTGCACCTTTACCTGCCTCTAACGAAGGACGGCAAAGAACCAATAAATCAAAAACCAAAGCCAAAGCAAAACCAGAGCCAAGGCCAAAATCAAAGGCCCAAGCCAATAGCCATTCACCAAAAGCCAAAGCGAAAGGCCAAAATCAAAGGCCCAAGCTAATACCGTTTCACCCAAAGCCAAAGCGAAAGGCCAAAAATCAAAGGCCCAAGCCAATAGCCATTCACCCGAAGCCAAAGCGAAAGGCCAAAATCAAAGGCTCCAGCCAATATCCATTCACTCAAAACCAAAGTCAAAGCCAATGCCAAAGGCTACTGACCCAACGTCAAGGCCAAGACCCAAGCCAAAATCAAAACAAAACAAGATTCGAACCCTTTTCTCAAAAAGGCCAAAATCCAAAGAAAGCATCCAACACACAAAATCCTGGACAAGTCAGTCCAAAACACCAAGTCCAGGACCAACAAGTCCAAAGCCCATGACCAACGTTTCTTCCCTCCAAACTCCGGGACCAACAAGTACAAAACACAAAAATACCAAATTCTATGTCAAAGAGCTAAAACAAGAGTTCAAGAATCGTCAACTAAACCCAAAACTAATTCACCCCTAAGTCCTTCCAGAGAATACTGCTACAGGGAAACCTATCTAGGATCCTGGGGATTCCCCTCGAGATCATAACAAAAACTGCTTCACCCCTAAGTCCCGGGGATTCCCCTCAAGCTTAAAATATCATACCTTAACCTTTAAGGTCCAGACATGGGATTCTGATCCCACATTTGTTTACCAACCATTTCGTGCTCAGGCCACATCAAGCCTGTGACTCCATTCCGCACCATATTACAAGCCGTAACCCATCGGACTAAACACCACAAAATACAAACTCCAGATTTTTATCTGTCAAACAAACCTATTATTACCAGGCTCTACATTTCATAATGTCGAAGCCATTTCCACCTTGACCCAGATACGAAGTCTTCAAAAAAAACATTGCTCTCTGGAACGGGACACACACATTTCATTCTTAGAGACCACTTTTTAGTGTGCTCACGTAACAAGAAACCTTTTCACAAATTATGCCTTTTTTATTCATGATCAAAAGGGATTTCTATCCAATCAACCTTCGAGTCACCAAACGGAATTCACCGTCGTGACCCTCAGCTCCAGATTTTTATCTGTCAAAAGAACCTATTATTACCAAGCTCCACATTCCATAATGTCGAAGCCATTTTTACCCTGACCCAGATACGGAGTCCTCGAATGCTTTGCTACCAAGAACGGGACATACCCAATCTACCTTTAGGGTCCACTTTTTCGTGTGCTCACATGATAAGAAACATTTTCACAAATTACACCTCTTCGATTCATGATCAAAGAGGAATTCTCTCAAATCGATTTTTCAAGTCACCAAACGGAATTTACCGTCGTGACCCTCACACTTTAAGGTCCTAACAACTCGCTTAGGCACACATTCAGACGAGTCACCAAACGGAATTTACCGTTGTGACCCTCACACTTTAAGGTCCTAACAACTCGCTTAGGCGCACATTCAGGTGAGTCACCAAATGGAATTTACCGTCGTGACCCTCACACTTTAAGGTCCTAACAACTCGCTTAGACACACATCCTGAACTACGATTTGGTTTGATTTCACTTCACGTGAATTGATACGTGCATATTGTATACACTTTATTAGCGTTTTTGGCAAGTATTTCTATGCGTAATTGTTAGCTTTAAGCTATTATTTCTCCCAAAACGGTTTACTTTGTATTTCCTATGTCATTATTGTAGGAATGACCGAAAGTAAGCTAAATCGAGCCTTCATATGTTCCCGGGGCATTTTATGGAAACTATGAAGTTAGAAGCTCGGAACTTGATCGTCTCGGATTGCGTGCATGAAGTTGGAGGGCTGGAATCTGCTACAGCACTACTAGTCTATCGACCAGTGACGCTAGTCTATCGACCATGGAGTTTAGCAGAGGAAGCAGTGTTGCCAACACTGTACTGGGCGGTCGATCGACCGTGTCACCTGGTCGATCGACTAGAGTTCGAAGCTGCGATTTCTTTTGCGCGATTGTATTTTGAAAGCCCAGTTATAATTTATCCTATGGGCAGAATTATTATTAGTAGAACGAAAAACAAACAGTAGAGGGTTATGCTTTTTATCATTGACAAACTGAAGTATTAGACATAGTTTTTGGGAACGAAAAGTGAAGGCTACGGATTTCAATCAATTGTTTTGTTCATCGAATTCTTTAGTAAGCTTTAATTCAATTTCAATCTTTTCTTATTCTTGTTAATTTAATTCTAGTTTCTACCAATTTATATTTAAGCAATTTAGTTTTAATCCCTTAGTTTTTATTCTAATTCAATCATGTCAATTTTATTCCATATCTTTAATTTTGCAATTGTCATATTCTTAATCATGCGTAGCTAAATTCCTATGCTAGGAATTAGGGAATCCATGGCGTCATGTGTTGATTTTATTAAGTCTAGGTTGAACCCGTACCGGTCTTATTTACTGTTGTGAGATTTTACCCCTTTGCTAGATTGAGAGATTAGCGGAGTTAGATTTCTTACAAGTAATTGGAAAGACTAGTGGAGCGAAAGCAATCTAGTTTCATTCTAGGGTAAAAGAAGACCGAGAGGCTTAGTTCGAATAGTGATTTAGAGGACTTATTTGACACCCTGAGACGGTATTGGATAGACCTTGACTTTACCGAAGTTCCTAGCTGCTTTTTAATATCTATTTTAAACTTCTTTAAATTTTAGTAATTAGTTTAGAATCAACCAACCAAAACCCCTCCAACAATTGTTACTTCAATAGATTAAAAATAGCAAATAGAATTAACCTTGTCCCTCTATGGTTCGACTCTTACTATCACTAGCTATAGTTTTAGTTTGGTTTATAAATTTAACTTTGATACAAAACGACGGTATCAAATTTTGGCGCCGTTGCTGGGGAGACGGTGTAATTCTGTTTGCTTTATTTTTAGTTTATTTTTCTTGTCTCAAGGAACTTTGGATCCTTAAGGCCGTTGCTTACCTTTTCCTTCTACTTTTGCTTGTGCACAGTTAGAAGAAGATTTCGAGAGGAAGACTTGAGTACTCCCGATTTTGCTACAATCATGCAAACAATATATGCTCATTCTCAGTCAAAGGTACAAGATATTCCTCAGGGATTTAGCCTCCCTGTTCCTACACAGGGGACTTTTGATATCCGCCCCACTCACATCTCTTTAGTAGAGCGGAACCTGTTTGGGGGATTACCAGATGAAGATCCTGGGAAGCATATGGAGATCTTCACCGATTATTGCTTTTCCATATCTGTACCGGCCGGAGTGACCCAAGATGAAGTAAAGGAGACATTATTTCTATACTCCTTGAAAGATTCTGCGCGTGAATGGTACCGCTACCTTGATAAGGTAGCAGCTGGAGTTACAAACTAGACATCTCTAGCTTTGGCTTTCTACAAAAGATATTATCCGCCTGTTAAAACCAATGCTTTGAGAAGTCAAATTACAAATTTCCAGCAAGGACCCGATGAGGAATTACATGAAGCATGGGTTCGTTTCAAGAAATTAGTTCGATCTGTTCCTCACCACGGTTTTCAGCAGTGGTACCTTTGCAACCAATTTTATAATGCCTTGTACGATGACTACAGAGTCATCCTTGATGCGGCTGCAAATGGTAGGTTCCAAAACAACGTGGATTTTGATAAAGGTTGGAACACTATTGAGAAGATGGCAGTTCATAGAGCTGAATATGGGAGTTCGCGTGGGAATTCGCGAAAGCCAAGTGATGAAATGAGTGCCGTTGCGGTACTTGAAGCTTCTTTTAATGCCCAATCAAAAAGCTCGAGTCTTCTAAGGCTTCCGAAAAGAAAATTGAAGTTCCTGTTCATAACTCAAATGAGACCGCGGAATTGAGAGAAATAGTCCGAGCTCTTTTGGTTCAAGTTATGAAAATAGAAGAAGCTGGGATTGAATCTGCAAGGAATTTTGAGAGGCAATTGGAGATTTTAGCGGCTAAACAAGTCGCTAATTCTTCAAGATAATGTGAGGTTCCTATCGAGACACTAAATGCAATTCACCTCCGCAGTGGTCTCTCATATGACGGTCCTGATAAGCCAAGAAAAGACTCGGAAAATGATGAAAAGTCAGATTTAAATTCTGGTGCGAAAACGAACTCTACTACCAGTGCCAGTGATCGATCGACCAACAACATCGGTCGATCGAACAGAATCTCTGACGAAAAAGTTTCTGACCAGGAACTATTTGGACCCAGTGCACTTGGTCGATCGACCGGTACCCATGGTCGATCGAATGGGTCGCCAGTGCTGAATGAAAATCCGTCAATTGAATTGCAAAATACCTCAGCTAGTGATGATTTGACGGAGATTTTAAACATTCGGAAGACGAAAATTGTCGACCCTACGACAAGTGTTGCAGTCCCGTATCCGGAGCGTTTACAAAATACAAAGTTGGAGCGTAAGTTCGGTAAGTTTTTGGAGATCGTCAAGAATATTGAGGTAACCATTCCTTTCACTGACTTAATTACCCAAGTACCTTCTTACGCTAAGTTTATGAGGGATATTTTAACTCGTAAGAAGAATTTTAATGATGTTGGTACTATTGCTTTCACGGAGGAGTATAATGTTCTTTCACGAAGCAACATACCACCTAAATTAAAAGACCCGGGTAGTTTTTCGATTCCATGTACTATAGGTAACCATGAATTTGGGAAAGCTCTTTGTGATCTAGGTGCCAGTGTTAGTGTTATGCCATACTCTGTGTGTAAAAAGTTGAATATAGGTAACCTTAAGGTGGCCAATATGACCCTTCAGATGGCAGATAGATCGATTCAGAGACCCTTAGGAATTTTAGAAGATGTACCCGTTCGAGTGGGTAAGTTCTTTATTCCTGTCGATTTCGTCATTTTAGACATTGCTGAGGATAGTCAGATAGCTATTATCTTAGGTAGACCATTTTTACATACGGCTGGGGCCGTGATAGATGTCAAACGCGGAGTCTTGACCTTAGAGGTAGGGGATGACACAATTGAGTTCAGTCTTGCTCGCACTGCGACTAAACCTGATAATGATGATACGTGTTATTCCGTTGATATTGTTGACAGGGCTGTTAATTGTAACTGGAGGGAATCCTTAGCCAAGGATCCTTTAGCTGATTTAACCCGTTTAGATGAGTGTGCAATTAATCCAGCGAAGAATGTTGATGAGCTGGATGTTTTGGAAGCAGAAATGGAAGGCCAAGAGCTCACAGAGGAAGAAGTTGAGATGATCATAAGCCTGGCCAACGCGAATTTGGTAAACACTTGCTATACCATTGAAGCTGATTCTGCCTATGTTGTTGAGGTAAAGGTGCCAGAGCGTAAGCTTCTTCCTCCGAATCTTAAGTATGTCTTTTTAGATGATACGGAGCAATACCCAGCTATTGTTAGTGCTAAGCTTGACGATAACCAACTTTCTGCTTTGATGTGTTTACTTAAGAAAAACAGGAAAGCTTTAGGTTATTCTTTGGATGATATTAAGGGCATCAGCCCTGACATTTATATGCACAGAATTGAGCTGGAGGAGGGCCACAAGCCTTACAGACAGGGTCAGCGCAAGCTGAATCCGAAGATGCAGGAGGTTGTCATGGATGAGGTGATAAAACTACTCGATGCAGGTATTATTTATACAGTTGGAAACTCCAAGTGGGTTAGCCCCGTTCAGGTAGTCCCGAAGAAAGGAGGGACCACTGTGGTACAAAATGAGAAAAATGAATTAATACCAACTCGAGTTGTAACAGGTTGGCGGATGTGCATTGACTATAGACAGTTAAATGCCAACTCGAGTTGTGGTGGCTGACCATTTATCTCGTCTGCAGCTGACAGAAAGGGAAGAGCCGTTACCCATTAATGATTCTTTTCCTGATGAGAGTCTGTTAGCTATTACTAATTCGGGGTCTTATCCACCTCTGTGGTTTGCTGATTATGCTAATTTTGCAGTGACAGGTAAAATACCACCCAAGCTTTCATGGCGTGAGAAGAAGCGATTAAACTTATGATGCTAGACAATACTTTTGGGATGATCCATTTGTCTTCAAGGAATGTGCAGACGGTCTTATCCGGAGATGTATGCCTCAATGGGAGGTCAAGGATATCCTAGAAGCTTGCCACTCTTCTGCCTATGGTGGTCACCATGGTCCGTCCCGGACTGTGGCTAAGGTACTCCAATCTAGTTTCTATTGGCCAACTTTGCATGAAGATAGTCGGAATTTTTTTGCTCAGTGCGATGATTGTCAAAGACCGGGGAATATTTCAAAGAGACATGAGATGCCATAAGTAGGTATACTAGAGGTTGAGATTTTCGATGTCTGGGGCATTGGCTATCAAGGACCCTTTCCGAGCAGTCAAGGTAATAAATATATCCTCGTAGCCGTAGATTATGTGTCCAAATGGGTAGAAGCTGCTGCTACCCCTCATTGCGATGCAAAAGCCGTGATTAAGCTGTTTAAAAAGATAATCTTCCCTCGTTTTGGTGTCCCTAGGGTTGTCATTAGCGACGGAGGCATGCATTTTAAAGAAAAACAACTTTGTGCTATGTTGACTAAATTTGGTGTCCAACATCGCAGAGGTTTGGGTATCATCCCCAAACTAGTGGTCAAGTTGAGATTTCTAACCGAGAATTGAAAGAAATGTTAGCTAAAGTTGTTTCTAAATCACGGAAAGATTGGAGTCTTAAGGTGGATGATGTCTTGTGGGCTTATAGGACCGCGTTTAAAACGCCAATTGGGATGTCACCGTTCGGATTGATTTATGGTAAAACATGTCATTTGCCTGTTGAATTAGAACGTAAATCTTGGTGGGCAATTTGTGATTTGAATTTAGATCATAACCTCTCTCGTGAGAAACGTATGACGCAGTTGAATGAGTTAGAGGAATTTAGACTGCTGGCCTATGATTATGCTAGAATCTACAAGGAGAAGACGAAACGCTAGCATGACAAGAGAATCATCAAGCGTGAGTTCAATGTCGGTGATAAGGTACTCCTTTTTAATGCTCGTATCCGTTTATTTTCTGGTAAGCTGAAATCCAGGTGGAGTGGCCCTTATACGGTCACAGTAGTTACAAAATTTGGATCAGTTGAATTGGAAACCTCATCTGGAGACCGATTCAAAGTGAATGGTAAATACGTGAAACACTATCACGGTGCAGACGAATTTGTTGGGCAGGTCGAAGTAATATACTTTGACCCACTTTTAGAAGCTGCAAATTGGGGTAAGAAGGTCGTGCGGGACCTCTTAAACTAGCGCTAACCGGGAGGTAACCCGACTTGAAATTTTCTTGTGTAATTAGGAACTTTACCGTTTATTTAGCTTACATCTCATTAGGAGCTTTAGATTTAGTTTAGTTTAGTTAGCGATTACTGTTATGGGAAGATGTGCGCCTTTGTGAGTGTTTGCAGGTAATTATTTTATGCAAAGCGCGTAGGATGATTCGCTGGATGTCTATGAGAGAAAGACGGGAAATTGAATTTGAAAAAGAAAGTTTTGACGTATTTGAGCTTAACTGACAGTACCTTCAGTCGATCGACCAGATGTGTCAGTCGATCGACTGAAGAGAAAAAATCGCCAACAATCAGAATCTATTTAAGAGGAAGACTGGTCGATCGATTGGGTCTGATATTCGATTGACCAGAGTGCGATATCAGAGGCCACACAAATAGGGAAGTTTTAATTCATACTTTCATTCATTCAGTCATAAATCATTTGAACGAAAAAAGAAAAAAAAAAACCCTAGTTCTTCCTCATTGCGATTTTTCGTGCTAATCTCCCTTTTAATTTCGATTTTCTTGCTCAAAATCTCCAAGGTTTCATCGAAGGCATGTCCCTAATCATCTTTTGGTCCTTTAAATTCGATTTTTGCTGAATATTTATGCCCAAATTCGAGCAACCTAACATTGTTTTCGAAAAAATCGATTTGGGGAAAATCAATTTGGGGGTAATTTCTTGTCGAATTTGTGCTTTAATTGCATTTTTTATCCCTTTTCCCTTGATTTTCGAGCCATCTTAGCAACTAGGAGGAGTTAGATTTCTTACATGTAATTGGAAAGACTAGTGGAGCGAAAGAAATTTAGTTTCATTCTAGGGTGAAAGAAGACCGAGAGGCTTAATTCGATTAGGGACTTAGAGGACCTATTTGACATCTTGAGACGGTATTGGACAGACATTGACTTTTCTTGACTCACCCTTAAGCCATGGTGAACCGAAGTTCCTAGCTGCTTTTTAATATCTATCTTAAACTTCATTTAAATTCTAGTAATTAGTTTAGAATCAACCAACCAAAACCCCCCCAACAATTGTTACTTCAATATATTAAAAATAGCAAATAGAAGTAACCTTGTCTCTCTGTGGTTCGACCCTTACTATCACTAACTATAGTTTTAGTTTGGTTTATAAATTTAACTTTGATACAAAACGACGGTATCAAATTTTGGCACCGTTGCTATAGTAGCTAGTAGCGTTACCACCTGTCACTGATTCGCAAACCCTGAATATCAATCACTTGCACTTTTAAGTATCATTAATCAAGAACGAAAGTTAGTATTAGTGCGAATAAGGGGAAGTTTGATGCGTGTCCTGAATATGATGTTTTACACCCTATTTTACATGCATTTCAGAGCTCATTTGTGTAGTTTATGCTACTATTTTCCCTATTTCCGTCTACTTTTGTGTTTTTGTGTAATATTGCATAAATGTGAAGAATCTAGCGTAAATCAAGCCAAATCCGTCCCCGAGTACTTGGCATATTATTTGTCATGCAGTATTTACTCAAGAAACGAACTTGGTGCGCGTATCATAGTCTGAAAGACAAATTTACGAGGCTTCTGGAGCAAAGTATCAGCTGAAGCAGTTGATCGACTGACCTTCATGGTCGATCAACCAGGGCGCGATTCCTAATTAAGATCAGAAGCTACTGTTTACCGAGGTTTGGTCGATCGACTGGTCCTAGTGGTCGATCGACCACACCGTGATTCTGACGCAAATTTGGAAAACGAGAAAGCCCAATGTAATTAGGTTTTAGGAATAAAAGTTACGCAAGACTATCTATATAACGTAACCTGAGTTTTCAGAGGAGGAGAATTTTAGAGATCGAATATCTAGGGTTAAATTTCGAGTTTAGCATTAGAGTTCACAATCATTCAATACAATTTACTTTCGTTAATAAAGTTTGTGCTTTTGGATTCTTCTTCGTGCTTTCATTCGGTAATTCTGATTCTGTAATTTCAGTTTACCTTTATTCATTCATAGATTAGAATTGACTAAGTTCGAATCCCTAAGCCTTAATTCTTTCTTTATGCAATTTTATTGTTCATTTAATTTAGTTATGAATCCTATTGTTTTCATCTATGTTATTGTTTCTTTTATTATTTCCAGTATGAGTAGCTAAACCCTTCGTGCTAAGATGTAGGGAACCTGTAGTGTAGGCGGCATAGATTTTGTAGACCCGAGTCGCGTCATGGTCGATCGACTGCCTTACCTGGTCGATCGACCGGCTTACGTGAGATCAACTCCGTCTTAATTAATTTAATTGCTATATTTGACGAATCGAGTGCACGCGACCAGATGAATGCTTAGGAATTGACCGACCCGATAGATCAAAAGATAGGGGAGGGAAATAGACTACTTAATTAAGACGACTAAATTAATAAGATCGAGAGATAAGTTAATTTAGGCTTTTAAATCAATTTTCAGGGCAAGAGTCAGTACTAGTGATATTAGGGACCCGTAGCTAGATCGAGAGATGCTACCTGTTAAGAATGGACCGAGAGGACTTCTTATTTTCCCGTCTTGCATGATTAATTCAGACTTACTTAGGATACTGCCGTCGAAACTACAGTGAACCGACCATCTTAGCATCCTTTTTATATTTGTTTTCATCTATTTTCATCTATTGCTCATTTATTTACTTTAGTGTAGTTTTAATTCGATTGCCTTTAGTTATAGAATCATTCAAATCAATCCCCCCCCCCCCCCCCAAAAAAAACTGTTACCTTAGACAAAAATTAGACAGCTATTGATTACATCGCCTCTCTGTGGTTCGACCCTGACTGCCACTAGCTTCTATTAGTAGTATTTAGGTTATAAATATTATTTTTGATACTAAACGACGGTGTCAAATTTTGGCGCCGTTGCCGGGGAGGCTGCGTAAATTTTTAGTTGTTTTATTTTAGTTTATTTTGGTCGTAAGGAACATCCGTTCCTTGAGGAAGTCCTTATCTTCTTCTTGTAGTTTATTCTTATACACAGGTCACCTTGCGCTAGAAAGAGACTTTTAGAAGAATCATTTCAGGAGGAAGGCATGAGTACTCTTGATAGATGGGAAGTTCGCGTGGGAATTCGCGAAAACCAAGTATTGAAATAAATGCTATTGCGGCACTAGAAGCTTCCATTAATGCCAGGTTCGAAAAGCTGGAGAATGCTACAAATGAAACTGCGGAATTGAGAAAGGTAGTTCAAACTCTCTTGGTTCAAGTTATAAAAATGGAAGAAGCTAGGATTGAATCTGATAAGAATTTTGAAAATCGGTTGGTAATTTTAGTTGCTAATCAAGCTGCTAATTTGTCGAGCAAATTTGATGATACTCCACCTCTTACCCCTGTGCTTATTCCTGCTCTAACACCTCCGCCCCAGATTGGGAGCACGATGGAGGAAAACTCTTCTGTTTTGAATGTTGCAGGAACTGGTTTGGGGAAGGAAGAGTCGAGGAAAGTGTCGGATTATGACTTGGAGTTTGATGAGCCGGACGATCCAAGAGCTTGGGAAGGCGCTAGAGCCGTTGATGACCCGTTGAGTATTTTAGATGAAGGAGTGGAGTGGAGTCCAGCTGCTTAGATTAGCATTGCGGAGGGTACTTCATATAGTCAGAAGCCTTGGTCGGAGATTTTCCGCAGCTTCCGTTGATCTATCTAGTTTTATAAACCACTTTAAGACTATTTATTCCGTTTTAGACTATTTACTGTTTTTTTGGTGTGTGCGAGACTTCGCTTTAATTTGGTTTGCTTAGGATTTATTTAGGCTGTAGACTCTAGATTTGGGTTTAGCGCAATTTTGGGCGCTGTATTATGTGCATTTGCAGGTTGTTAGACCATATTGACTCACGCTATTTGAGTTAATTCGAAGAAAGCATTGTCCTCGTCAGGTATATCAATAGATCGACTGCCTTGTGTGGTCGATCGACTGACCACGGCAGCTACAAGAGCTTCTGTTTCAGATGCCCTGGTCGATCGACTGGCCTGTGTGGTCGATTGACCGCCTCCCGCTGCTGTACCTCTTTTCGATCATTCCCCTGCTGTGTTTGGTCGTTTTGCGGAGCACGAAAGGGAGTTTTAGGGAGTTTTCTCCTTATTTTCTTTCCTTTTCATTCATCTATCGCTTTCTTCAGCTTAATTCTTTGCACATAATTACCGCTTCAACTTTGTTTTCTCGGATAATGCACGGTATTTTCTGTTCTTTCAGGTACTTATGGTAGCACTGCTGGCTACAGAAACCTCCTAACTCATGCTGGTTTGGGGAGGTTTCCTTTTGCGCGCTTAAAGTCTTGTGAGTTTTCGAGTTTAACTTCATGTCTTGTTTAGTTAGTTATCGCAACTCCCCATTTCCTTTCGCTTCTTTATACTATGATTTCGCACAATGAGGGCATTGTGTGATTTGGTTTGGGGAAGGGTTTTGCGTTGCATTCATTCTGTTTTGCATTCACGTTTACATTTTTGTCTTGCATTGTTGTTTATATTCCTCTTATATACAGAAAATCAAAAAAAATTGAAAATTTTCAAAAAATCCAAAAAATGCATGTTTATTTTAGCATATAGGTCGAGTCGGAACAGTAGTAGTTCAATGATGACATTGCATTTTCATCTGTTTACGCCTAAGCCGTGCTAAATTGACATGTTATTAGTAGAATCATTTGCATAGTCTACGAGTTTTCGTTAATTTATTCGCTGAATCTTGAGACTTGACATAGATTTTTGGCAAACTACTTATATTTCTGAGGTTTAGAGCTTATAACTGGTGGCATCCATGACCGGTTTATTTAGGAATGTGAGTAGTTACTCCTTATGAGACATGTTAAATAAATATGCATAAATATGAACTTAATCTGCTTAATGCCTGTATGCATTCGGGTTTGTGGTTGGTTGACACATGTGGAAGAGGCTACCCCTTTATTCATTTTTCCCATAAGCCTCACACTGCCAGAAAAAGCCTTTTTATCCTATTAACTACATCCTATATTTAGCCTGCTCTTGTCAAGCTAGTAGTTTTGGTTTTTGGGATTGTTACTTCATTTTTGATTGCATATGCTCTTATTGAGATGATTTTGGAAAGATGAGGAAGAAAAAGTTAGAATGAAAAAGAGAAGAAAAACAAAAAAACAGGAATTCAAAAAAAAAGAGGATCAGTCGATCGACCGTCCCACTTGGTCTATCGACTGCTTGATGCAGTAGCGAAAGAAAGTTCGAAAAATCACATGATTAAATCTTCATTAGATGGTGATTTTGTTCCCATGTTTCTATTTATATTATTTGGGGAATTGATATATTGTGGAGAATGTGAGATTTGTGCTTACTGTTAGCACCGCTTTATTGTTTAACGTTGAGCAAGAAGTTGGAATATTTTATAGTTTGGTTTTCAGTAGTTACTAGCTTGGCTTTAACTCCTCATATCCAAATTTATCTTAGCCCGTTCTTACCCATTACCTCACATATCAAAATTTACCTCGGCATGTGTCATGGTCATTTGTTTGGTTGGAATGCATATGTACGGTTGTAGAGATCATTTTCATATTAGATTGCCGGCATGTTCTTATAGATCGTAGTTAGGTGAGTGTCATTACAAAATTACTTCTTTCTATCTTTTACATATATTCACCTGTGCTTATGTGTGATATGAGCGACCCGTGAGAGTCCATAATGATAAGTCTCTATAGTTGACGGTTCAGCAGTTTTAAACGAGTACATAACTCGTTTGCATGATTCATATTGCTAATCGATTGTTAGTTGTTGCATTAAACTGGTTTAGGCTTTATAGTTGCATTTCGCTCTGAGATTGAACTCGTTCCACTAGGTTTTAAGATCGAGTCTAGTTCTTGCTTGGGGACAAGCAACGGTTTGGTTTGGGGAATTTTAGGGTGGTCACGACGGTATCAAGGAACGGTTAATCATATTACAGGTAGATAATTCTTGTTAATCAAAGATAAATTTATAATCCAAACTACTACTATAGCTAGTGGCAGTCAGGGTCGAACAACAGAGAGGCGATGCAATTAATAGTTGTCTAATCTTAATCTAAAGTTGTAAGGGGGTTTGATTTGAATAGTTCTATAACTAAATGCAATCAAATTAAAACTTAAATTCAAATATTAAAAGGATGCTAAGATGGTCGGTTCACTGTAGTTTCGACGGCAGTATCCTAAGTAAGTCTGAAATAATCACGCGAGACGGAAAAATAAGAAGTCCTCTCGGTCCATTCTTAACAGGTAGCATCTCTCGATCTAGCTACGGGTTCCTATTATCACTAGTACTGACTCTTGCCCTCAAAAGTGATTTAAAAGCCTAAATTAACTTATCTCACGATCTTATTAATTTAGTCGTCTTAATTAAGTAGTCTATTTCCCTCCCCTATCTTTCGATCTATCGGGTCGATCAAATCCTAAGCATTTAACTAGTCGTGTGCGCTCGATTCGTCAAATATAGTAATTAAATTAATTAAGACGGAGTTAATCTCACGTGAGCCGATCGATCGACCAGGTAAGGCAGTCGATCGACCATGACGCGACTCAGGTCTACAAAATCTACGCCGCCTACACTATAGGTCCCCTACATCTTAGCACAAAGGGATTAGCTACTCATGATACAATTCTTAACAACTATGAAATTATTAATTAACGAAATTTGATGCATGATTAAATAAACTAAGCAAACAAGATGCATAAACAAAACAAGGCTTTGGGGAAACTACTCTATGCAATTCTAATCTATGAATGAATAAAGGTAAACTGAAATTATAGAATCAGAATTACCGAATGAAAGCACGAAGAAGAATCCAAAAGCACGAACTTTATTAACGAAAGTAAATTGTATTGAATGATTGTGAACTCTAATGCTAAACTCGAAATTTAACCCTAGATCTTCGATCTCTAAAATTCTTAATTTGCGGCGTTGCCGGGGAGGCAATTGTTTAATTTTTAGTTGTTTTTATCTTAGTATTTTTTCTTGGTTTAAGGGACACTTGTTCCTTAAACTATTCTCATATTCGACGTGTAGTTTCCTCTTATGCGCAGATCACAGGGTGGATAATTACGACCGTTAGATCCTGAGATCGAAAGGACTTTCCGTGAGTTGAGACGATCATCTAGAGTATTGCCGACAGAGGAAGAGCTAAGTACTCTGTCCATTTACTACGAGAACGAGTTATTTGAGGAGGATCCACCTTCGTCTCCTATCTCTACTTCTTAAGCTGAGACCGTTACATCTCCTGATATGGCTGAAGAAGCAAGTATAGCCAGTCACTCTGAGCCAAAAGCTGAAAATCTCTATAAGGGATTCGCGTTGCCAGCTGGGACGGATAGAAAATTCGAACCAAAACCGGCCTACATTAATTTGGTTGAGAGAAACCAATTTGGGGGAGCTGCAAATGAAGATGCAGCTAAACATATGGAGATATTCATGGACTACTGTTGTTCCATACCCCCACCAGTAGGTGTGACCCAGGACCAGGTAAAAGAGACGATGTTCATATTCTCGCTTCGTGATGCTGCTAGGAAGTGGTACCGAGATCTGGATCGAGCTGCCAATGGTATTACTGATTGGAATTCGCTGGCCCTAGCAGTTTATAAGAAATATTTCTCTGCATCAAAGACCATTGCGATTAG
The DNA here is from genome assembly GCF_048544455.1 of Silene latifolia. Lineage (NCBI taxonomy): Eukaryota > Viridiplantae > Streptophyta > Magnoliopsida > Caryophyllales > Caryophyllaceae > Silene > Silene latifolia. The sequence continues at coordinate 454,525,972 of NC_133538.1, forward strand.
AGCTCAGATCACAAGCTTTAAACAGGGTCCTGATGAAAATTTTCATGAGGCATGGGTCCGTTTCCAGAAGCTGGTGTGATCTATTCCGCACCATGGGTTCGAACAATGGTGCCTATGTAATCAACTTTATAATGGGCTTTATGATGATCAGAGGGCTATCCTGGATGCTGCAGCTAATGGCAGATTCCAGTAGAATGTTGGGAAAACTAAGGGGTGGAAGATTATTGAAGATATGGCCACCCATAAAGCTGAGCATGAGAATTCTAGAGGAAATCAGAGAAGATCAGTTGAATCTCCTGTTGTAGCTGCAATAGAGGCTCTTACTGCAGGATTTGACAAGCTAGATTTTGGAGGATCCCAAAAAGGTGGGATGTATAAAGTTAATGCAGTTTCAGACGGTCCCTTTACATGCAAAAGATGTGGAGGAGAGGGACATGTTTCGGAATTTTGTACTAGTTCGAATGAAACATGTGCTGCCTTTCAACACTTTAGGCAGACTGGTACTTATCCCGATCCCTCCAATGTTCACCCCAATTTGAGGTGGACTAACCAGAATGTTCTTAATCCGGGACCGCAGTAGCAGCAAAACTATGTGCCCCCTCTTAAGCAGCAGCAGTATCAAAAGCCTCCCTATGTGCCTCAGCAGCAGCAATTTTAAGGTTCTGATATAAATGAATTGAAAAACATGGTTCAGAATTTGTCGGGTTTGCTACAAAAGGAGTCTCTAGCTAGAGAGACTTCTACAAAAATGTTGGAGAGTCAAATTACCCTATTGGCAAGCAAAAGTGCAACTAGAGCTCCGGGGCATTTACCGTCACAGCCAGATCAAAAAGAGACTCTAAATGCGATTACTTTGCGGAGTGGGTCTACTCTTGATGGCCCCCCTATGGTCGAAGATGCTGCTGAAAAAGATGGTGCGGAACCGAGCAAGAAAAAGGCTGGAATGAACAGTGGCAAGAAAAAGACGATCAACAGGTATATCAGTGGATCGACTGATGTACCTGGTCGATCGACCGGCTCGGGTAACAATGAAGCTTCTGGTCCTGCGGATGTCATTCGATCGACTGACCTACATGGTCGATCGACTGAAGGTGCTGCTGATTGTGAACCTTTTCGTCCTCCAATGCCAGATAACTTGAGGGACTACTTATTTCGGGGTACGACGACTCCGAAATTATCAAGGCAAGATCCAAATGCGGATGGGTCAGTTCTGGTTCCAAAGTATGACCCTACAACGGTTAATGGTTCATTCCTGAGATGGTCTGAAGAAGGTTCGAGCTACAACAAGGACAAAGTAGTGGATTTTCAGCCTAAGTCCACTGATGCCGGTATGAGAGATTTAGAGGAGAGGGCTAAGTTGCTTCTCACGGCTTACCCAGAGAGATTGGTGCCGACAAAGGAACAGGTATCGTTTAACAAGTTTGAAAATGTTATTCTTAGTTTAAATGTGCAAGTTCCTTTCTTAGAATTAGTTAATCAAGTGCCTGCTTACATGAAATTTATGAAGCAACTGTTGTCTAAAAAGAAGTCACTTGATACTATGCAATCTGTCGCACTAACTAAGGAGTCATGTTCCTATTTTACTCACACTGCTCCACATAAGTTAGAAGACACAGGTAGTTTTTCAGTCCCATGTAATATTGGCAACTTTTCTATCGAGAAGGCCTTGTGTGACCTAGGGGCCAGTATTAGTGTTATGCCTTTGCGTCTTGCTAAGAAATTGAAATTGACTAAGTTTGCAATAAAAAACATGACAATACAGATGGCTGATCGTTCTGTGGTTCATCCCATAGGAGTCTTAGAGGATATTCCTGTGCAAATAGGAACGTTATTTTTCCCAGTTGACTTCGTTGTACTAGATATACCCGAGGATGCTCACATCCCTATCATTGTGGGTAGACCATTTATGCACACTGCTGGTGCAGTTATAAATATTGGCTCAAGAACATTGACCTTTAAGGTGGGGAAACAGTCCATTGTTTTTGCCCAGGCCTATATGAAGGCTGCCATGTACCCAGTAACTTGAAATGTAGCTAAATCTTATGTTGTGTTGCCTGATATACCTGCCCCTACGCCTATTTCTGCTATAACACCTCCGCCCCAGTTTGGGAGCAAATTGGAGGACGATCCTTCTGTTTTGACTGTTGCAGGGGCTGGTTTGGGGAAGTTAGAGCCGCATGTTGCTCCAGTTGTGAAGGAGCCAATCGTTTAAAGAGGAGGTCTAGGATGTCTTAGCTATGGAACAGATGAGGAGCCTGATGAGGAGTCAGTCAAGGTGACAGAGTCCGATTTGGATTTTGACGAGCCAGACGAGGTCATTGATTTGGAAGAGGTTAGAGATGTTGATCCGTTGAGTTCTGCGGATATTGGAGTCGTTAGGAGTGCAGCTGAGGAGATGAGCACTGTAGAGGCTACTTCTTGTAGTCAGAAGCCGAGCAAGTGGGCAATTCCGTGGTCATTCTTGATCAACTATAAGTTGATTAAGACTTTTTGAGAAAATTTTATTGCTTTTGTTTGACTTTTTATTGCTTTGGTGTGCGCGAGACTTCGCTTTAATAAGTTTGCTTAGGATTAAAAGACTTTAGACTGTTACTTTGGGTTTTGCGCAATTTTGGGCGCGTTATTATGTGTATTTGCAAGTTCATAGACCATATTAGCTCAATTTATTGAGCTAATTTGAAGAAATCAGAAACTTACAGCAGGTATCTCAGTCGATCGACTGGCTTGTGTGGTCGATCGACTGTGCTGCAACTCCATGAGGCTTCTGTTCCTGTCACCCTGGTCAATCGACTGGCTGGTATGGTCGATCGACCGCCTGCGCTGCTGTACCTGTTCACGACCATTCCCCTGCTGTGTTTGGTCGATTTGCGTAGTTAAGGGAGTCTTTCCTCCACTATATTCTCCGATTCATTTCTGTTTTCTTCTGTTTTCTAATTTTGCACATTATTTTGCGTTTCGTAAATTGCTTTCTCGGAATTACGCACTGTTCTTTTGTTTCTTTTCAGGTACCTATGGTAGCACTGCTGGCTACTGAAACCTCCTAGCTCACGCTGGTTTGGGGAGGTTTAATTTTGCGTTTTTAAAGTCTTGTGAGTTTCCGAGTTTAACTTCATGTCTTGTTTAGTTATAATAACGCAAATTCCTGTTTCCCTTTTATTTGATTTTGCACAATGGGGACATTGTGTGATTTGGTTTGGGGAAGGATTTTGCATTGCATTCACATGTTTTATTGCATTTCAGTTTGCATTGGTTTATTTCATTTCCTATATATATACAGAAAATTCAAAAAAATTGAAAAAATTTCAAAAATTCAAAAAATTTGCACGTTTATTTTAGCATATAGGTTTAGTCGGAACGGTAGTATTTCAATGATGACATTGCATTTGCATTTGTTTATGCCTAAGCCGTGCTCATTAACATGTTATTAATAGAATCATATATGCATAGTCTATGAGTTTTCGTTAATTTATTCGCTGAACTTTAAACTTGACTTAGATTTATGGCAAACTACATCATTTTCTGAGTTTTAGAGCCTTATAACTGGTGACATTCATGACTAGTTCATCTAGGATTGTGAGTAGTTACTCCTTGTAAGACATGTTATATCATTATGCATAAATATGAACTTTATCTGCTTAATACCTGTATGCATTCGGTTTGTGGTTTGTTGACACATGTGGTACAGGTCCCCTTTTCTCATTTTACCTATGAACCTCACATAGCCAAATTGCCTTCTGTCCCATAAGCTACATACTATATTTAACATACCTTATCTGAGCTAGTATTGGTAGTTGTGGAAATGTGTTTATTACATTTTGGTTATATTGCTCTTTATGAGAAGTTTGGTGGAATGTTGGAAAGGAGGAAAGAAATAAAAAAAAAAGGAAAAAAAAAAAAAAAAAAAAAAAAGAGGAAAAAAAAAATGAAAAGCAAGTTCGACCTTTGGTCGGTCGACTGGACTCATGGGTCGATCGACCGTGAACCGCAGAAGAGGAAGGAAAAAAATCAATATCGCATAATTCAAAGTCTTTATTATTAGATGAAGATTTTTGCTCCCATGTTGTATTTGTATCTTATGGGGAGTTGACTAATTGTGGAAATTGTGAGATTTGTGCTTCTAATTGGCACCATTTTGTATCGATTGATCTTGAGTTTGAAGTTGGGATGTTCCCGTAATTTGGGTCTGTAGTTACCAGCTTGGCTTTAACTCCTCATATCCAAATTTATCTTAGCCCCTTCTTACCCATTACCTCACATATCCAAATTTACCTCGGCATGTGTCATGGTCATTTGTTTGGTTGGAATGCATATGTACGGTTGTAGTGATCATTTTAATATTAGATTGCAGGCATGTTCTTATAGGTCGTAGTTAGGTGAGTGTCATTACAAAATTACTTCTTTCTATCTTTTACATATATTTACATGTGCTTATGTGTGATTTGAGCGACCCGTGAGAGTCCATAATGATCAGTCTCTATAGTAGACGGTTCAGCGGTTTTTAACGACTACATAACTCGTTTGCATGATTCATATTGCTAATTGATTGTTATTTGTTGCATTAAACTGGTTTAGGCTTTGCAGTTTGCATTTCGCTCTGGGATTGAAATCGTTCCACTAGGTCCTAGGATTGAGTCTAGTTCTTGCTTGGGGACAAGCAAGGGTTTGGTTTGGGAAAGTTTGATGCGTGTCCTGAATATGATGTTTTACACCCTATTTTACATGCATTTAAGAGCTCATTTGTGTAGTTTATGCTACTATTTTCCCTATTTCCATCTACTTTTGTGTTTTTGTGTAATATTGCAAAAAAGTGAAGAATCTAGTGGAAATCAAGCCAAATCCGTCCCCGAGTACTTGGCATATTATTTGTCATGCAGTATTTACTCAACAAACGAACTTGGTGCACGTATCGAGGCCTGAATGGCAAATTTACGAGGCTTCTGGAGCAAAGTATCAACTGAAGCAGTCGATCGACTAACCTCCATGGTCGATTGACCAGGGCGCGATTCCTAAATAAGATCGGAAGCTACTGTTTACTGAGGTTTGGTCGATCGACTGGTCCTAGTGGTCGATCGACCACACCGTGATTCTGACGCAAATTTGGAAAACGAGAAAGCCTAATGTAATTAGGTTTTAGGAATAAAAGTAACGCAAGACTATCTATATAACGTAACCTGAGTTTTCAGAGGAGGAGAATTTTAGAGATCGAATATCTAGGTTTAAATTTCGAGTTTAGCATTAGAGTTCACAATCATTCAATACAATTTACTTTCGTTAATAAAGTTCGTGCTTTCGGATTCTTCTTCGTGCTTTAATTCGGTAATTCTGATTCTGAAATTTCAGTTTACCTTTATTCATTCATAGATTAGAATTGACTAAGTTGGAATCCCTAAGCCTTAATTCTTTCTTTATGCGATTTTATTGTTCATTTAATTTAGTTATGAATCCTATTGTTTTCATCTATGTTATTGTTGTTAGAAATTTATACCCTCTATATTCTACATATTCATATTGTAACATCCCGTATTTTATTAAGTTGGATAAAATTCTTTTAATTGCTAATTTGAATTTAATTACATCATTTAACGATTTATATATTTATGCTTAGCTAATTAATTAATTTCATCATAATTCGATACGTTAATTTTAATAATCATTAATAAGCTTATTTAAAGTTAGTTCGAGTTTATTGAAATTAGTTCGAGTTTATTTATTTAATAATTTTCGTTTCTTTACGAGTCCTTATGAAAGTTGTTTTAAGTAAACCCGAGATGGATTTTGGGAACAAAACCGTCCAATTAGCTATTTTGAGCTTATTTCACTAAATTAGCAATTTTTATTAATATCCGTTAGTTTTGTAAAAATCGCTAATAATTCCGATTCAAGCTGATATTGTATTATTTACGTTAACTAGCTGAGTTTATTTTATTGTCACTCATTAAATTTATTTATTATTGATTCTGTTTTATTACTGAAACTTTTACTAAAACCGGTTAAATTTAACTCGAAACGGTTTTAATAACTATCGAAGTTTCTTAACGATGAAGAAACGTACGTATAATAAATAGCAGGCAGGCAAGCTGCTCCCTCATTTCTCACGCAGCATTCTTCTTCTCCCTTCCTTTTTCTTCTTTTTCACGTTTCATTTTTTTTTCTTTCTTTCGTAAAATCGATTTTCGGTCGTCCGTTTCTCATCCGTTTTCGACGATTTTCGTTCCATAGCGTTCCTCTCGTCGTTTCCGTCAATCCGTTGTAAGTAAAATTCATTTTCGTCATGTATTTTTACAAACCCAATTTATACTTTCAGCTTTATTTATTAAAAGACGGTTGTAGATGCTAAGATAGACGGTCTTGTAGAAGATTTGTTAGTCATAAATGATTAGTTCAATCGGAAAAAGGTAACAATTATAGATTACTCGATATTACTTATAAAATATGTTTATTTCGAATGCTGGTTAGTCTGTTTTATAATTAAGACGGTGTATGCTGACATGTATGGATTGTTTTAGGTGATAATTGGTGTGTTTTATAGTTGAGACGGTGTATACTGACATGTAGGGATTGTTTTGGACTAATTTGGACTCTGTGTTGGGGCGATTTTTGTAGTCTTTGTGGATTCCCGCTCTAAAACCGTTTTAAATGCTGACTTAGTTGGCTCAGCTAGGACTGTTTTTAGGCGCGAGAATGGAGTCTTAAGGGGACGATTGGTACTGTTTTTGGGGGGACGAGAGCTGTCATCGTGGGTTTTCACTTTGCATTTGAGGACTGGAGTTGGGGTCGAACTTAGGCATCTTTTGGGTTCTGTTTTGGACTGATTTTTGGGTCAGGTTATGAAGTAGGGTGAAGGGTGGCTATGGGTAGTCGGGTGGTGGTCGTGTCGGACTCTTAGTGGCCTAGCTGTGGCTTGGCCGTGGCCTAGCTAAGTCACGAGTTTGAGGCCATGTGTAGTTAGTGGTTAGGCCGAGTTTGAGGTTGTCATAATAACTTTTGAGCCGTGTCTATATATTGTTTTGACGATAGTTTGGTTTATTTAAAATATAATTAAATTAATTTTCGTCTCATATTTTATATAAAGATAATTCGTTAATATCGTCCTTTCACATAATTATTTTAGGTGGCTCATATGTGGTTGAAGATGAAGAGTAATTTTGGGTTTTAGAAGCTTTCTCAAGTTATTGCTTGTCTCTTTGCTAGCTTAAGGTAACTATTCCGAGTTACTCGACGAATTAATGTCACATTAGTAGCTGATGTTGTGTTTGTTGTTTGTTAAGTGTTTAGGTGATTGATAATGTGTTACTTTCATTTTTCACATGATAGAAATTGGAAATAGCATGAGAATAATATTGCGATAAAATTTGTAATTTGGGCCAAAGTAGGTCAAGACTCTGAGCTGGGCCAGATTGACCGAACGAGTTTGGTCAAACTAGTTTTAAACCAGTCAACCTCGATTTGACCGATGACCCATCGCGGGACTCGGGTCGAGGGTTTGTCTTTGAGGTAAGATTGGTTGTTATTGGAAATTTCATGTTATGTCTTGATAATTGTAATTATCATTTCACATGTTGGTTGTTGGATGAATTGGCTGCCTTATACTTCAGTCTTGTTGCCTCTTTGCCATTTTAGCTTGTTCTCATGAATTATGAGATTAACGGTTAGCTGGAATTTGGATTATTATTGATATTGGAGATTTTGTTGGATTATCAGCTGAATATGCTTTTGCGTAGCCTTCCATATGCTAGGTTGTGATCATTTATATGTACAAGTTTGGACTCTTTGTCCCTTTTATGGTTAATTGGGTATCCTACTTGTCTTGTGTGGTGTGGGCTAAAGTATTCAAGCTGGGACTAGCTGGGACTAGGTCCTAGGTGAGTATTTCGGCCTTCATCATAGATAGGCCTTTATAGTATTTGACGAGTATATGTTCACTGCTTAATAGCCTCTGTGTTCCTGACTTGGTGGGTTTATATCCAAGTTGGGGCATGACCTCGTTACTTATTTTGAGAGTAAGTGGTCAGCTTAAGTACTAGCCAACCCTTTGGTGGACTCCTTAGGGTACTCACTTTGTTTTAGAAAAATTGTGGGTCTTGGGTGCGGTGGTGTGTATCCGCATGTCTAGGTCTCATGTGATTTTTAGGCTAGGGTTGTGTTGTGTCTTGGCCATGTTTTGATAGAACCTCGAGCCAAGATACCGGTTCGATTACCTTCCCTACCTCGTGGTATAGACTCGAGTTACAGAGTGACTATTGACGGGACTAAGAACTTATGCCTGTCTTTGATATATTGTCCTTTCTTGTTTGATGATTCTATGAATCATAGAAGGTGAGATGCAAGCCGGCTATGGTTGATAGAGTTTGGATTCCTGGATGTTATGTGATTCACATGATAGTGTAGTATGAGTCGGTCTAGTATTCGCATGCTAGGACTATGTGTTGTTATATTGTTGTTCACATGATAAGCACGATTGTCTAGCATCTATATGCTAAGGCTATGTGTGATTCGTATTCATATTCTTATGTTTACATGTTATATTAATTATGACATTTCGTGGCTGGGAGAACTCGGAGTTACTCCCCACTGACTGTGGCTTTTGTATTTGTATAAAATGCGAATGACAGGTAGGTGATGCATATATGGGGTACATGGACGAGCTAGCGAGCAAAGTAACCTTGGAACCTAGATTGGCTTTATTTTATTGTGACCCTTAAACTATTTTTATGTCACATACATTTTAGGGACATATGTCTCCCTCTTTACATTTGGTTGTATAATTTGCTATTCGCGACTTTAGCGATGGTTATGTTATAACACTTCTAGTTAGACCTTGTATGTTTGACACCTTCCAATTTGGATATCTTTATAACAGGTTCAGGTTTTAAAAATTACAGGTTTTTACCCAATTGAACCTATTACAAACATATCCATGCAGTTTTATTCTAGAATTACGTGTTTACTTTTCCGCGATAAGTGAGGGTGTCACACATATTATGTAGTGATTTTAATTTAGTCATAAAATTAAAAGGTGATCTTATGCATGCAAACAAAATGTAAATAAAGAAGAAATCATCATCTCACATTGATATTTCGGTTTATATGGGCACAAGAGAGTTCTCCTACTCTCTTGTTCTTGAGCTTTCCTTAGTGGATGAACAAGGATTCAAGAAGAGAATCCCTCCCAAAAGTATTATACCCAAGATAACAATCTTAATAAAATTAATATTATTATTACTAGAATAATACTAATTTTGCATAAAAAATGACCCAAAAATATTATTTTGTCTCTCTATATTTCGGTTGAGAGGAGGAAGAAAAAGGAAGCTTTTTATCTCTCTAAAATTCTTATTTTAGATGAATGAATAAAAATGAGCTAATGCACTAATATTTTATGTAGTGCATATGATAAATTATAAGGCAAAAACCCTTGGCTTTGCTCCTATGAAAAACCGGGTAAGGGTTAAGAGAAGGGACCAATGCATGCACTAGTTTGTCTTCACAATGACCACTAGGTTTTGCATGGCTAGTTTAGTAGGAAATGATTATGTTTACCACTAACATAATCAACACAATATATGCCTAATATTCCCCTTTAATTTCGGTATACATGGATAAAATGGATTCCATTTTATCTTTGTCAAATTGTCAATTTGTCATATGTCACATGTCACATAAAATTGTTATGTATTTTTAACATATTAAAAATCAACGTATTAATAAAAATACGTCATATACAAAAACCAACTCAGTAATTCATAATTATTTGTACCAAAATATTTTACCAATTATAAATCACAATAACTTGTATTTATAATAATTTATTCATTCAAATGCAATTGTTTCCTTAAACAATAATTTCATCTAAGTAATGAAATAATTCGATTACTTAGACCGTATCTTATTTAACCAGATTATAATGAGATACGTAAACTTTACTTCCAAAATCGTCCGTCAATTTTTAAGAAATTTAATTAACCCGTATTGTCATACGATCAATTAAATGATCAATTAAGAGTGTTACCCTTTAGGTATGACCTAAGGGGATCAACTGGTCACCACCGTCTCACGACAGTAATGTCAAACTCTAGTCAGCCAATCATGACCGATATGTGTGGACCAGTTGACAGTAAAATATTACTTCCCAATTGTATTCTTAAAAATGAGACTTAAACATGTGATCATCATGATTAACAGTTGTGATCGCATTATTGTCGGAGGAAATATATTCCGACAATCTCCCACTTGTCCTCGACAAGTGTGCGTCACAAATTCTCTTGTCCTATTACTATCTCCCACTCAATGCAAGGTGTCTTTCAGATCGTACTTGCAAGTGATCATATCGAGAGTGGTTTCCTCGATCTGGAGAATAACTGATTGACCGGATTTATCCACCATGTATACATTCCGAGCGTGGCCACGCATTTCCAGTTCATTACTCCTCGAGTGGCCCTGAGATGTTGTTATAACCCTGACTAGGGGTGGACAATTCCTATCGCACTCATTCCCTTCGACTAGCCACAGCCATCATAACCCAAAATATGCCCATTTGACCCCATTTACGAAGGTCGTAGTAACACAAATCAAAGTTAATCTGAAACTGTGCCATCTTAGGCGAATAGTCTTTAGTCAAAAGAATCGACTCATTAGAATACTATAGTAGCTCTCGCCACGACCAGGCTATATAAATTTGCCGAACTCGTAAGCGGTTATAAGGCCCGACATAATGTTCCTAACTGTCTGCCTATGTGATCGACTAGTCATTCTCATATGACTCTATGGCACTTGAACTTGCCATCAATCGCATCACACTCTAGTCACTTCGAGATGTCACCTCATGTAAGTAACTATGGGCAAATACAATGCTAATCCGTGTTCACTTTAACGGGGTTCAATTGTCTCTACAACCCGTTTGGATATATCAAAGTATAAGGCGAGTTAATAACAACTCAAACGACAAATGTCGACATCAGACTCGGGTGGTCAATACTATATTATAACCTTGTGATACATATCGTAAGTGTGTAAACACTTGTTAATTGCAATAGAAGTTTAACATATCAAGTATCCATGTGTTCAAACTTCTTTTTATCGCATTTTCCTTTACGTTCATGTTATCTATCATAGCATGAACCTTACCAAGTACAAATCTAGGTTCACAACCTCGGTTTCGGCTCCTTTTCTTGAAAGAACTTCTTTGTCGATTATCACATAACAAACGAATTTGTGGTGAATGATATAACTTGTACTGATCAAGTATTCTACCCACACACAATGCCCTCGGTATATGTTTTGTAGAATCTTGCAACAATTGTCAAGATGATTAGCCTAGAACTTCTCACAAGTCCTAACATATTAGGAAAAATAGTTTTGAGTAACTTCTTATTCAACTGATTATCTTTCCAAACTTCCTATTTCTCCTCTTAGCTCGAAAAGCTTAGGATTTTCATAAATCCTTACATGTGTTCGAACTGCAATATGTGCAACCTCTTGACACACAACAGAGTCTTCTTGTCAGACACTGAAATCGCTTATCAAATTCTCCTCGAGAATTCACACTACAAAAAGAATTAGCCATAGCTACAGAAATTTTGCGACGGAATGATAATCCGTTGGTAATTACTCTTTTGTGACGGATTTTGCGATGACCACATTTAGTTGCGATGGAATTTGCTATGACCATTAGTTAGCGGGTGAAAATTCCAATGGCGCCTAATTGTTGCAACATAGCTTGCGATGGACTACTTTAGGTTGCGACGGAAATTTGCGATGGACAACTTTAATTACATTTCAAACTAACTTAAGGGTGATTAGTAATAATAATATAAATGTTCCGTCGCAATATTACCCAAACCATCGCAAGGGAAAAGTAAAAACCCTCTATCCCTAACTCACATAACACAATCCCCAAATCAAACCAAACACCAATTCCCTTGTTCCTCCATAATTCCCCACCGTGTCCTCCGTCATCGTCCGCCGCTGTCGTCTTCAGTCTGGTCCACCATCCTTTTTATAGAAAAGTAGATCTATATACTTACATATTCATATATGTTATAATTTAATTTATCATAAAATTAATGATTGATCTTATGCATGCAAACATTAAAACAAAATAAGGAAGAAACATTGTTCCTACATTGTGATTTTCGGTTCAAATGGGCACAAGAGAGATCACCTTTCTCTCTTGTTCTTGAGCTTTCCTTTTGGATGAACAAAGACCCAAGTGTAGGATCTCTCCCAAGGATTTGTACCCAAGGCTAACTCTTAATTAAAATCAATATTATAAATACTAGTACAATATTAATTTTGCAAGAAAATTTACCCAAAAATAATTTTGGTATTTGTCACTAAAAACCGGTTTTTAGAGGGAAGAGAAGAGGAAAAATATTTTTATCTCTCTAAAAATATTTTATGAGATGAATGAATGAATAATCAATAACATTATTGAGTATAAGGTAAAAAGGAGAGGAAAAACCAATTGGTTTTTGCCTCTAGAAAACCGGGTGGGAGAGAGGGCAAAAAGGGAGCCAATGCATGCATAAATTGTTCTTTACAATGAGCAATAGGTTGCAAGGCTAGTCTATAATACAAATGATTGTGTTTTCCACTAATTTAAACAACACAATATTTTGCCTAATCCCCTCTTAATTTCGGTACACTCATAAAATGGAACCCATTTTATTTTTGTCAAATTTGTCAATATGTCACATGTCATATGTAACATAAATTTGTTATGTATTTTTAATATATTAAAAATCAACGTATTAATAAAATACGTCATATACAAAAATCGACTTAGTAATTCATAATTACTTGTACCAAAATATTTCTCCAATTATAAATCACAATAAATTGTATTTATAATAATTCATTCAAATTTAATTGTTTCCTTAAACAATAATTTCATCTGAGTAATGATACAATTCGATTACTCAGACCGTATCTCATTTAATCAATTTCAATGTGATACGTAAATTTTACTTCCAAAATCGTCCATCAATTTTCAAGTAATTTAATTAACTCGTAACATTATACGATTAATTAAATGATCAATTAAGAGTGTTGCCCTATAGGTATGACCTAGGGGATCAACTGATCACCACCGTCGTACGACGAATGTCAAACTCTAGTCGACCAATCATTCGATATATGTTGACCAGTTGATAGTAAAAATACTTCCCAATTGTATTCTTTAAAATGAGACTTAAACATGTGATCATCATGATCAACAGTCGTGATCGCATTATTGTCGGAGGACACATATTCCAAAAATCTCCCACTTCTCCTCGAGAAGTGTGCGTCACCAATTCTCTTGTCCTATTACTATCTCCCACTCAATGCAAGGTGTCTTTCAGGTCGTACTTGCAAGTGATCATATCGAGAGTGGTTTCCTCGATCTGGAGGATAACTGATTGACCGGACTTATCTATCATAGATACTTTCCGAGCGTGACCACGCATTTCCAGTTCATTACTCCTCGAGTGGCCCTGAGATATTGTTATAACCCTGACTAGGGGTGGACAATTCCTATCGCACTCATTCCCTTCGATTAGCCACAGCCATCATAACCCAAAATATGCCCATTTGACACCATTTACGAAGGTCGTAGTAACATAAATCAAAGTTAATCTGAAACTGTGCCATCTTAAGCGGTCTTTAGTCAAAAGAATCGACTCATTTGAATACTATAGCAGCTCTCGCCACGACCAGGCTATATAAATTTGCCAGAACTCTATAAGCGGTCATTAGGCCGGACGAAATATTCCTAACATTCTGCCTATGTGATCGACTAGTCATCTCACATGACTCTATGGCACTTGAACTTGCCATCAATCGCATCACACTCTAGTCACTTCGAGACGTCACCTCATGTAAGTAACTATGGGCAAATACAATGTTAATCCATGTTCACTTTGACGGGGTTCAATTGTCTCCACAACTCATTTGGATATAACAATGTACAAGGTGAGTTAATAATAACTCAAACGACAAATGTCGACATCACACTCGGGTAGTCAATACCATATTACAACCTTGTGATGCAAATCGTAAGTGTATAAACACTTGTTGATTGCAATAGAAGTTTAACATGTCATGTGTCCATGTGTTCAAACTTCTTATAATCGCATTTTCCTTTACATTCATGTTCTCTCTCATAGCATGAATCTTACCAAGTACACATCAAGGTTCTCGACCTCGGTTTTGGTTCTTTATCTTGAAAGAACTTCCTTATCGATTATCACATAACGAACGAATTTGTGGTGGATGATATAACTTGTACTGATCAAGTACTCCATCCACACACAATGCACTAGGTATATGTTTTGTAGAGTCTTGCAACAATTTGTCAAGATTATTAGCCTAGCACTTCTTACAAGTCCTAGATTATTTAGGAAAGATTAGTTTTGAGTAACTTCTTATTCAACTAAGTATCTTTCCAATAACCTCTTACTTCTTCTTTTGATTTGAAAAGTTCAGGATTTTCATAAATCTTTACGTGTGTTCGAACTTTCTATAATATGTGCAACCTCTTAACACATAATAGAGTATTCCGTCAAACACCGAAATCGCTCATCGGATTCTACTCGAGAATTCATGACGTTTCTATTATGGCTTACCAATCAATCATCATGCTCTTATGCATATGATTCATAATTGGACATGTGCATGATTATTCTAATGGCGGAAACATTAGTTACTAATAATCATGAGATCAACCGTTCATAGGTTCAATGAACGACCATGACTGCTAATGGCAATTCCATTTTCATTTACATGAATAACCTATGTGAATGTTGATACGATGTGTATTTCTTAATACTAATCCAACATCCCTTGATGTAATTGGATTCATCATAGTCCATTTTCATCCAGAATTGAAAACTCAAATACTTCTTTATGAAAGAAGATATTAGCTCGTCATTCCTAATGAGTAATGAGTTGTAAACATTCAGAGGATGACAGCTCCCACTAAATCCCATGTCTTTACATGATAATTTGTAAACTCCCACTTAATTCCACATGTTTCGAAATTGATTACTCAATTGAACACATTTCAAAATTCTGAATGTATGTTGCTTTGCAAAGTTATTAAGATGAAACCATATATGTTCCCATCATATCCTTTCAAAATTCCTATTTTGAAGAGGTCTCATTTTAACCTTATGGAAAGAGATTTTAAATCTCTAACACACTCACGTCATAATGATGTGTGGCAATGTCATTTATTAAATATAAGTAATATCTAATACACATCCTTCAAAATATCCCTTTTAGAAGGATGTTTAACCAATTCATTTTCATAATGAGGTTAAGTAATGACATCTGCGTGGTTTAAAACTTTGGCTATTGGAGATATCGGTATATCAATCCTTGCAACTTCTAGTGATAAATATCGCTTATTACTAGGATGTTACATTGATTCATTTAGGCTCTCAAGTAGATCTCAAGGTTGAAACTATTGGTCAAAAATTTCATAAACTTAGTCAAAAACTCTAGTTAAGACTTTACATTAGTCATTTTGTTCCAAAACTTTCTTTTGGTCTCCTCGTGTAGTTATCTTAAGAATATGTTCTTTCGATTACTTCACTGGGTCTCTTTAGTCATATAGAACTTACTTGAGACCATAGATCTCATCTATTAAAAAAATACTATGTGAATAGATATACCCTTCATTCAAATCATTCTACCTTGCGTAGATCTCATTTACACAAGTACATAAATTTTTCTTGCCTCGTGTGTTGTGTCCTCATTTTTCTCCCACTCTATCTTTAGAATAAATACACTATAGATTCAAAGATAGCATATGAGACACAAAAAAATGATGTTGAAGTTATAAGGAGAACTATCTCATAGATTGACTAATAGTTATAGATTTCGTAAGTGTACTTGGTGATTGACATTCCTTTAAGAGAGTTCATAGACTCAAAATCGCTTTATAAATGATCATACACAAGCCTTAAGCATGTGGACAATAATGAAACCCGTCATTATATTTGTCTATTAGATCACTTTAAGTTATATGTTTCTAAGAACAAGCATTTAAACATGAATTTTAGAACAAAAGGATAAAATGATAAAACGGGTGACTTGTGTTGCAAACAAAGTCACCATTATCCAAAATACAACCCATTATCCAAAATACCTTTCCATGTCGAACACGGAAACTTAAGGTTCTAAAATCCAAAACATAATTTAAAATAAGACAGTGAAAAGCAAAGCTCCATGAAAGCTATCCCTAGCTTCTTGATGGTTTCTCATGCTTGCTTTTCCTTTCCCTGTCTTTGCTTGGTGGAGGCCCTATTTACAATAAAAAGGGAGATGCATTATCACAACTTTGTATCATAATACCATAGTTTAATAAGAAACATAAAATAAAGGATAGTCATTTACCTACTGGAGTAATCTTTTCAGCCTTAATATCACCAAGGTATTTGGAACAATTTCTTTTCCAATGTCCCATACCATTACAATAATGGCATTTATCAAGAGGACCCTTCTTTATTTTTGAAGTGCTAGCTTCACAAGTCTTAGCTTTGGTGAATGTGGGAGTTTGCTTCTTACCTTTCCTCCCATTCTTCTGGAACTTCCCCTTACTCTTAGTGCTTATGTTAAGCACATCCTTTGGAGGGTTCACATTTAACCCCATGTCCCTCTCGGCTTGCACAAGTAACTTGTGCAATTCTTCAAGAGACACATCCTTGTCTTGCATGTTAAAATTCACCCGGAATTGAACATATGCTTTGACTTTGGACAAGGAGTGTAGAATCCTATCTACAACAAGTTCTTTGGGGATTTCAACCTTTTGAATCTTCAAGGTCTCGACAAGCTCCATAAGTTTGAGCACATGAGGACTAACCTTTTGGCCCTCTTTGAAGTCGAGATCAAAGAATGCCGCGGCCGCCTCATATTGGACGATCCGCGGAGTTTGTGAAAATATTGTCACAAGCTTGGAGTAAATCTCATTAGCATTGCCCATTTTAAAGGCTCTCCGTTGGAGGTCCGCCTCCATCGCAAATATCAAGACATTTTTCATTGTGGCGAACTCCTTTTGGTAAACCACATATGCTTCCCTAGTGGCGGCGGTCGACCTAGTAGTAGGTTCGGGAGAAGAGGCCTCGGTAAGGTAACGAAGCTTGTCGTCACCTTGGGCGGCCAATTTGAGTTGGGCATCCCAATCAGAGAAATTTGACCCATTCTTTTCAAGTTTACATCGATCCATGAAGGATCGGAGCCATGATGAACTAGTGAGAGGCGTTGCAATAGGGGTTGGTGTTGTCATTTGTTATGAGAAAAAGAAGTGGTCTACAAAACAAAGGAGTAAAACAAATGTCGTTTTAATAATAATACTCGTAAAAATTATAATTTAAACAAGTTTTATGCATTTTCTAGTGACCTCTACCCAACTAGATAAATGATTCCAAGACCCAAATTCATATCGACTTAGGCACGGTAGGGCCGATTCATCCTTTATCAATATAACTCGGTGGATTAACGTTTAATCGATTCTACTTTTAGAACTCTTGGTCGATAAAATTACTCTAATAATTATCTATAGCCCAAAACACATCCGACAAGGGACGGTATGGCCGATGAAACCCTTATCGAAAAAATTTTGTTGAGTTCAATCCAAATTTCGAATAAATGTGTCCATGATCCAAATCCACATCAACTCGGGCACGGTAGGGCCGATTCATCCCTTATCAACATGAATTCGGTGGATAGACATTTATCACCCACTTCCCCTACGTAACAAGTTTTGTACCCCGGTAGGGCCGAGTGCACTCCCTTGCGAAATAGGTTTTCATGGTTTCTACTATTTGGTAAGGCTATGTCTCAATTAATTGTTTTAGCAAGAGGTCGTGTCAATTTATTATCTATCACGTTTTAAGTGAACTAAAGCGGTAAACTACGATAATTCTAATTGACACGGTCGATAAAATCGATGAGATGAGGATGCATGTTTTAGTTATGGCGATTTAGCGATGCATGTGACATATAAATAAAATGCAAACATAAAATAAATCCTAGTATGGCATTTCCTAAAATAGAAAAACTATTTAACTGTTACATATTCGGAAACCAACTCCATTGGTCCCTTGAACTTCTGTTGTGGCACGCATCTCGAGGTAACACCGTCTTTATGTATCGCCATCTTGAAGAAATCCGTCTTTGGGAACTCCGAGATAAATTAAATTACATTATAAATTACATAATTTCCTATTATACATTTGTAACTAAAATAAAATAAATCTATTAAATTACAAAACGGTGATACGAGATCACAATAAATTACAACCGAATCGATATTCTCATACATTTCGGGAAATACCAATTAAAATCTAAGGCCATACTAAGTAAAAATTACATAATTCAAAAATTACATAAATTAAAATTATGACAATCATAAAGAAAATGCAGCATTATAATATATATGAACATGCCCAATTTAATGCTAAATCGCCTTTAATTAGCCAATATCGTATATTACTCGGTTTTTACGGATTTGCGTGATTTCAACATTTTATAATCACAAAATTACATAAATTCATATTTATGCATAAGTTAATTACCCTAACCACTTAGAACTCAAAATTTATTCTTCACTAATTATTTGACCATAACTAACTCATATTTCTAAAATTGTTCATAAATGGACCAAAAATTACAAAAATAAGGTATAAACTTCAAATAAATCACAAAATTTCAAATAAATTCAAAATTTGAAATTTAAACTCATGAACATTCTGGAAAAAATACCATGACACTCATAATGTTCAAAACCTTAGGTTAAAAATTTCGAATTTTTCCGGAAAAACAATGTTGCGGTTTATCGGTTTTAGCCAAAATAATCATAAAAACATGTGAAAAATTATATACATTAACTTTTCAATTTTAGATCTGAAAAAGATAATAAAATGCAATATTGGACGTTTTTCCTTAGTCATAGATTATGTTTTATTAATTTTTCACTAATAATGTCACTATTTATGCTATTTTTCTTCAAAAATCCATAAATCATGGAAAAAGACTTCACTATAGCCTATTATTTTACACACATCTTGTAAACTTGCATGTGACAATATACTAAATTTCTATGACCAGATTCAAAATTTATCTCATATTAACCTATTTTTCACCTAAATCCGAATTTAATAATGAAAAATCCATTTTTCGAGCATAAGAAGTCCAAAAATTATGAAAATTTACAGGTTATCTCAAAATCATATATGTGACAACATATCCAAAAATCACTGGAAAATTCGAAGTATAGCTAATTTTAGACAGAAAATGACATTTTTACTCATAAAATCTTATTTAAATGCCATTATTGTATAATATGAACAATAAAAATCCGTAAATTTAACCAAAATATCCTAAAATATTTTAGGACCAGAAATTTTAACATGCATGAATTAATTTCGTGATATATCATAATAACACAAATTTTACAAGTTTTATATGTTAATCTTTATAACTCGGAAAAACTTTTAACCGATTTGCATGCAAACAACCATGGCTCTTGATACCGATTGATAGAAAAGTAGATCTATATACTTACATATTCATATATGTTATAATTTAATTTGTCATAAAATTAATGATTGATCTTATGCATGCAAACATTAAAACAAAATAAGGAAGAAACATTGTTCTTACATTGTGATTTTCGGTTCAAATGGGCACAAAAGAGATCACCTTTCTTTCTTGTTCTTGAGCTTTCCTTTTGGATGAACAAAGACCCAAGTGTAGGATCTCTCCCAAGGATTTGTACCCAAGGCTAACTCTTAATTAAAATCAATATTATAAATACTAGTACAATATTAATTTTGCAAGAAAATTGACCCAAAAATAATTTTGGTATTTGTCACTAAAAACCGGTTTTTAGAGGGAAGAGAAGAGAAAAAATATTTTTATCTCTCTAAAAAAAATTTATGAGATGAATGAATGAATAATCAATAACATTATTGAGTATAAGGTAAAAAGGAGAGGAAAAACCAATTGGTTTTTGCCTCTAGAAAACCGGGTGGGAGAGAGGGCAAAAAGGGAGCCAATGCATGCATAAATTGTTCTTTACAATGAGCAATAGGTTGCAAGGCTAGTCTATAATGCAAATGATTGTGTTTTCCACTAATTTAAACAACACAATATTTTGCCTAATCCCCTCTTAATTTCGGTACACTCATAAAATGGAACCCATTTTATTTTTGTCAAATTTGTCAATATGTCACTTGTCATATGTAACATAAATTTGTTATGTATTTTTAACATATTAAAAATCAACGTATTAATAAAATACGTCATATACAAAAATCGACTTAGTAATTCATAATTACTTGTACCAAAATATTTCTCCAATTATAAATCACAATAAATTGTATTTATAATAATTCATTTAAATTTAATTGTTTCCTTAAACAATAATTTCAATTCGATTACTCAGACCGTATCTCATTTAATCAATTTCAATGTGATACGTAAATTTTACTTCCAAAATCGTCCGTCAATTTTCAAGTAATTTAATTTACTCGTAACATTATACGATTAATTAAATGATCAATTAAGAGTGTTGCCCTATAGGTATGACCTAGGGGATCAACTGATCACCATCGTCGTACGACAGTAATGTCAAACTCTAGTCAGCCAATCATTACCGATATATGTTGACCAGTTGATAGTAAAAATACTTACCAATTGTATTCTTTAAAATGAGACTTAAACATGTGATCATCATGATCAACAGTCGTGATCGCATTATTGTCAGATGACACATATTCCAACACCTTTTCGATCCGTCATTGCCCTCAATCCATCGCAAGGTAATTCAATTTCTGGTTCTATTTTCTTCATATTATGTGATTTAATGAAATAATCAAAAGAAGTGCTACGATTTTTTGGCATAGTTGTCTGGGTATTTCGATTATTATAGCTTCATATTCTTCAAATCAATAAACCCTAATTTCAAAACAACCCAGTACATCTGCTTCTAATTTCTCAGTCCTGCGATTACATTTTGCGTGCTTTTCATATCAATTGTAAGTTCTTCATGCCATCCCCTTTGATTTTCTTAATTTTTCTGCTATACATATGTTCAATTATGTGTTTTTCTACATTTAATTTTTAGTTTTTTGTAACCAGAAAAATAAATTCATTGAAATTTATGTTGGATTTTGCTAGATTATTCTTTGAGTACCCATTTAGGTTTGCTTCATAATTTTCCTTTTCAATTAATTTTGTTTTATGCTGCAATCTTTTGCAAATTATATGGTAAATTGGTAATTTCTGCATGATATTATGCTCTAGTTTAACAACAATATACTCGTCACCAACATATCGTCACCATTCGATGCACGATCTTTTGATTGCATAACCACCACTCGTCGACCTCAAGACGCTATTCTTGTGGTAACCACCTCTTTTACTTGAGTATTGAATTTGATTTATTTAGCCATCTGAAATTGATTTGTGTATTTGAATTGAAAGTGAGTAATTATACCAGGATTAAATTAAATTAAAATTAACCCCAAATCGAGAAAACGCTATAAAATTTGATTTCTTTAGCATCAAAATTGATTCGTGTCTTTTGTTCTACTTTGAATCTGTAAATGTCTGAGGTAGTGTGTGAATTCCTAAGACGGTCTTACTCTATACTTTGGGCAATAACATAATAAACCAGACTTGATTCAATAATAAAGTGAATATATATAGATTCATACTTGCAAAGGGAAAACTTTCATTTTTGTAAGTGACAACGTGACATACATGATACAAGTACTCAACAAACTTGGTAAGTTTACTTCACACTCATGTCTACTAGTATTATTTATATCAAATTAACGTTTTATACTAGTTTAGTATCATGAATTGTTGTTGAATAATTTATTGGTTACTTCGTTGCATTGGTGACTTTCAAGTGGAGCTGCAAGTGAATGGCATCTTCAATATGTATATGGGTTAGAAACAGTCATAGTTGTCGGGTAAGAAACACACTAAGATGTTTTTGTTAAATCTAACTTTATTTTCTAGTGCCACCGTACATCGTACCTAACAAAATGTTCAGGATTTTATACTTCATAGAATGCTATGATACTGATGACATTTGCGTTAATGCAGTATTCAGCATCTCTGCACTGGTCAAGGTTGGCTGGCTGGCATGTGCACTCTATGTTGTAAGGATCGATAAGGCGAACAATGCTGGATAGCCCAATATGTAAGTTAACAATCATATAATTTTAGTACTTCATTTTATGCTTGAAGGTGGTGCTTCATTTACTAAAACAGAGTATATGGATATTGGCACTTAGTGTATTATGGTTAGCTTAATGTTTATCTTTGAATATAGATTTGGTTAGAACTTAATGTGACTGTTAATCTTGGTATCTTTATTATAGGTTTCACTGTGATAAAGTGAAGAAAGCTGCAAGAGAGGCAGTTTTGGGTAAGTTTGATAAATTTGCCCCTTCTTATTATGCAGCAACATCGGAGCAGAAAGAAGCTTGGTCGAATAGATTCAAGGTCGTATTTTATTTTCTAGCTTTTGATTTTTGACTAACGTTGTACCATTACACTTTCACTGTCTCCGTAGTAGTAGAAGAGCCGTAGTAGTAGTAGAAGATCTGACAATTTTGAATTTATTAGTACAGCTAATGTCTCTTAATGTTTCTTGTAGACTCAATTCAACTGTTATTCAGAACTTTCGCGAACCTGAAATTAAGGCTGGATTTGTAGAATATTGTAACGAGAGGTTGAGGGATTTAGTCTACCGAGCAGGGACAAAGAAAAATACGTGGATGGAAGCTTCAGTGAAGGATGACGGAAGAGATGCTGGCTTATAGAGCCACAGAGGTATAGTACCTGCTGATTCCGGTATTTTTTTGTAAGAGTCAGCCTTCTTACTCTCCCTTTTCTCATTATTTTTTCTGCATTACTGGATATTTTTCCTCTTTAAGTTTAAGATGGATATTGCCGTCTTAAACAAGAATTTGTGAATCAACAAAGTTGCCTCTTTTAATAGAGTTCACGCTGCTGTGGTTTTGTTGGGAATTAATTAAAGCAAATATCAATAGAACAGTGGATAGCATCATTAAAGAAAGTGAGGATTCGTAAGTAAGCTTTCCACGGAGAATCAAGCTATAAAAGAGCAGTTGAATGACATGAAACAATGGAAGTTGCAATTGGAGCAAACTCTAGCTTCACAAGGTATTCACATAAGGACTCAATCATGTAATCCCAACTGTGAACCTCACAATGATGGGCATGCTGATGATAATGATGGTAATGGAGGAAATGGGGGTGACTTTACAACTCAAATATTAGCTTGTTAGATTAGATGCTTGAGTTGTTTTTAGTTGATTAGTAGACTTGGAGTATGTATGTATGTATAAGACTTATTTAGCTGGTATTTCTGTTTGTTTGTTGGAATTGTCAAGAAGACTCAGTTTTGGAAACAATGTAGGCTGAATTTTATGTATGGAAAGCCTTTTTTTTTTTGGGTTAAGCAAGTCGTTCTCACTGGCAGTTTTGTAAGAAATTTGAAGCATGTTGCTGGACAGAAAATAGTACAGGTAAAAATAGTAAGAAATTTGAAGCATCTTTAAAATGGCAGGTGGTGTAAATATAAACTTCGCGATGGAAAAATTAGGTTTTGCGATGGATCGAATTAATTTTGCGACAGAATAATTAGGCTTTGCGATGGAATGAATAAACTTTGCGATGGAATAGTTAGGGTTTGCGATGGAAGGGATAAATTTTGCGATGGAATTCTAAGGCTTTGCGATGGAATGAAATGATTTCTGCGATGGAATTTTTAAGATTTGCAATGGAATTAATTATTTGTTGCGACAGAATTTTGAAAATTTGCGATGGAATACAAAAGTAAATAGCATGCTTAATCAAGGTTAATTAATTTAGATTCCATCGCAACTTCCGTCGCTATAATGTTTGCTACGAAATTTCCATCGCAAAGGAACATATTTGCTACAAAATTGTGCAATGAAGTGAAGTAGTCGCATTTTCCGTCGCAAAGACCCATTTAGCGACGGAATATATTGTATTTGCGACGGAATTTGGTTGTAGCTAAAGCAACTTCTTTTTGTAGTGTCATGACGTTTCTTGTATGGCTCGCCAACGATTCATCATGCTTTTATGAATATGAATCATAATTGGACATGGGCATGATTGTTCTAATGGCGGAAACATTAGTAGCTAATAATCACGAGATCAACCATTCTTAGGTTCAAGGAACGACCATGACTGCTAATGGCAATTCCGTTTTCATTTACATGAATAACCTACGTTTCTCGTTGATTCGATGTGTATGTCTCAATACTTATCCAACATCTCATGATGTGATTAGATTCATCATAGTCCATTTTCATCCAGAATTGAAAACTCAAATACTCCTTTGTGAAGGAAGGTATTAGCTCGTCATTCTTCAATGAGTGATGAGTTGTAAACTTTTACAAGATGATTGCTCCCACTAAATCCCATGTCTTCACATGATAATTTCCAACTCCCACTCAATTCCACATGTTTCGAAATTGACTACTCAATCGAAACATTTCAAGAATTGGAATATATATTGCATTGCCAAGTTATTAAGATAAAATCATATATGTTCCCATCATATCCTTTCAAAATACCTATTTTGAAGTGGTCTCATCTTAACCTTATGGAAAGAGATTTTAATCTCTAACTTATTCATATCATAATGATGTGTAGCAATGTCATTATTCAAATATAAATAATATCTAAAACATGTCCTTCGAAATACCCTTTTGGAAGGAGGTTTAACCATTTCATTTTCATAATGAGGTTAAGTAATAACATTCGCGTGGTTAAAACTTAGCTATTGAAGATATCGGTATATCAATCCTTCCAACCTCTAGTCATAAATCTTGTTTATTTTCTAGGATGTTACTTTTTGATTCATTTAGGCTCTTAAGTAAATATCAAGGTTGTAACTATTGGTCAAAATTTATCATAATCTAGTCAAAACTCTTGTTAAGACTTTACATTAGTCATTTTTCTTCCAAAACTTTCTTTTGGTCTCCTCGTGTAGCTATCTTGAGAAAATATTCCTTTGATTATTTCACTTGGTCTCTTTTGTCATGTAGCTTTATTTGAGACCATAGATCTCATCTATTGGGTATACTATATAAATAGATATACCTTTATTCAAATCATTCTTCCTTGCGTAGATCTCGTATACACAAGTACACAAATTTATCTTGGTGTTGTGTCCTCATTTTCTCCCACTCTATCTTTAGAATAAATACACTAGAGATTCAAAGATAGCTTATGGGACACAAATAATGATTTGAAGTATAAGGAGGACTATATAGGTTTGACTAATAGTTTTAGATTTTGTAAGTGTACTTGGTTGATTGACATTCCTTTAAGAGAGTTCATAAACTCAATGACACTTTGTAAATGAATCCCATCATTATAATTGTCTATTAGATCACTTTAAGTGAATAATCATATGTTTCTATGAGCAAGCATGTAAAGACGAATTTTAGAACAAGGATAAAACGATAAAACGGGTGACTTGGGTTGCAAACCAAGCCACCATTATCCAAAATACAACCAATTATCCAAAATACATTTCCATGTCGAACACGGAAATTAAAAGGTTCTAAAATCCAAAACATAATTAAAATAAGAGAATAAAAGCAAAGCTTCATGGAAGCTATTCCTAGCTTCTCAATGGTTTCTCAAGCTTTCTTTTCTTTTTCTTTGTCCTTGCTTGGTGGAGGCCCTATTTACAATAAAAAGGGGATACATTATCACAACTTTGTATCACAATACCATAGTTGAAATAGAAACATAAAAGAAAGGATAGTCATTTACCTACTGGAGGAATTTTTCCAGCCTTAATATCACCAAGGTATTTGCAACAATTTCTTTTTCAATGTCCAACACCATTACAATAATGGCATTTATCAAGAGGACCCTTCTTGATTTTTGAAGTGCTAGCTTCATAAGTCTTATCTTTGGTGAAAGTGGGAGCTTGTTTCTTACCCTTCCTCCCATTCTTCTTGAACTTCCCCTTGCTTTTGGTGCTAATGTTAAGCACATCCTTGGGTGGGTTCACATTTAACCCCATGTCCCTTTCAGCTTGCACAAGTAACTTGTGCAATTCTTCAAGAGACACATCCTTGTCTTGCATGTTAAAATTCACCCGGAATTGAACATATGCCTTGACTTTGGATAAGGAGTGTAGAATCCTATCTACAATGAGTTCTTTGGGAATTTCAACCTTTTGAATTTTCAAGGTCTCGACTAGCTGCATTAATTTGACCACATGAGGGCTAACCTTTTGGCCCTCTTTGAAGTCGAGATCAAAGAATGCCGCGGCCGCCTCATATTGGACGATCCGCGGAGTTTGTGAAAACATTGTCAGAAGCTTGGAGTAAATCTCATTAGCGGTGCCCATCTTAAAGGCTCTCCTTTGGAGATCCGCCTCCATCGCAAAGATCAACACGTTTTTCATTGCGGCGGTCTCCTTATAGTAAGCCTCATATGCTTCCCTTGTGGCGGCGGTCGACCTAGTATTAGGTTCGGGTGGAGAGGCCTCGGTAAGGTAACGAAGCTTGTCGTCACCTTGGGCGGCTAGTTTGAGTTGGGCATCCCAATCGGAGAAATTTGACCTATTCTTTTCAAGTTTACATCGATCCATAAAGGATCTGAGCCATGAAGTATTAGTGAGAGGCGTGGCGTTGGTGTTTGGATTTGCCATTTGTTATGAGAAATAAGAGCGGTCTACAAAACAAAATATAGAAGGAATAAAACATATGTCGTTTTGATAATAATAATACTCGTAAAAATAAGTTTAAACAAGTTTTATTGCATTTTTTTTAGTGACCTCTACCCAACTAGATAAATGATTCCAAGACCCAAATTCATATTAACTTAGGGCACGGTGTGCCGAAATACCCTTTGTTAACATAACTCGGTGGATTAACTTTTTAATCGATTCTACTTTTAGAACTCTTGGTCGATAAAATTTACATTAATATTTATCTCTAGCCCGAAACACATCCGGAAATCGTCGTGAATACTTTCGTTGAGTACAACCCAAATTTCGAATAAATGTGTCCATGATCCAAACTCATATCAACTTAGGGCACGGTGTGCCGAAATACCCCTTATTAACATAAATTCGGTGGATAGACATTTATCACCCACTTCCCCTACATAACAAGGTTTGTATCCCGGTAGGGCCGAGTGCACTCCCTCGCGAAATAGGTTTTCATGGTTTCTACTATTTGGTAAGTCTATGTCTCAATTGATTGTTTTAGCGAGAGGTCATGTCAATTTATTACCTATCACGTTTTAAGTGAACTAAAGCGGTGAACTACGATAATTCTAATTGACACGGTCGATATACTCGATTAAATGATAATTGTTTTAGTTATGGCGATTTAGCGATGCATGCAACATATAAATAAAATGCAAAGCATAAAAAAAATCCTAGTATGGCCTTCCTAAAATAGAAAATCTAATTAACTATTACATATTCGGAAACCAACTCCATTGGTCCCTTGAACTTGGGTTGTGGCACGCATCTCGAGGTAACACCGTCTTTATGTATCGCCATCTTTTGTGACACCGTCTTCAAGGAACTCCGGAATAAATAAATTACATAACAAATTACATAATTTCCTATTATACATTTGTAATTAAAAATAAAATAAATCTATTAAATTACAAAACGGTGATACGAGATCACAATAAATTACAACCGAATCGATATTCCCATACATTTCGGGTAATACCAATTAAAAACTAAGGCCATACTAAGTAAAATTACATAATTCAAAAATTACATAAAATAAAATTATGACAATCATAAATAAAATGCAGCATTATAATATGTATGAACATGCCCAATTTTAAGCTAAATCGCCTTTAAGGAGCCAATATCGTATATTATACGGTTTTTACGGATTTGCGTGATTCAACGTTTTTATAATCACAAAAAATTACATAAATTCATATTTATGCACAAGTTAATTACCCTAACCTCTTAGGACTCAAAATTAGTCTTCACTAATTACTTGACTATAATTAACTCATATTTCTTAAAATTGTTCATTAATGGACTTGAAATTATAATAAAATTCTATAAACTTCAAATAAATCACAAAAATTCCAAATAAATTTGAAATTTGAAATTTAAACTTATGAACATTCTGAAAAAATACCATGACACTCATAATGTTCAAAAAAACTTAGGTTAAAATTTCATAAAATTATCGGAAAAACTATGCTGTGGTTTATCGGATTTATCAATAAAAATCATAAAAACATGAGAATAATTATATTCATCAACTTTTCAATTTTAGATCTGAAAAAGATAATAAAATGCAACATGTGACATTTTTCCTTAGTCATGGAGTATGTTTTAGCAATTATTTACTAATTAAGTCACTATTTATGCTATTTTTCATCAAAAATCCATAAATCATGCATAAAGACTTCAATATAGCCCATTATTTTACACACATCTTGTAAAATTGCATGTGACAACATACTAAATTTCTATGACCATATTCGAAATTTATCTTATATTAACCAATTTTTCATCTAAATCCGATTTTAAACATGAAAAATCCATTTTTCGAGCATAAGAACTCCAAAAATTATGAACATTTACAGGTCATCTAAAAACAATACATGTGATAACATATCCAAAAATCACTTGAAAATTCGAAGTTTAGCTAATTTTAGTCCGAAAATGACATTTTAATCATAAAATCACATTTTTAATGCCATTACATTATAAGATGAACAATAAAAATCCATAAAATAACCAAAATATCCTAAAAATATTTTAGGTCCAGAAAATTAACATGCATAAATTTATTTCGTGATATTTCATAATAACACAAATTTACAAGTTTTATATGTTAATCGTATAACTCGGAAAAAACTATAACCGATTTGCATGCAAACAACCAAGGCTCTTGATACCGCTTGTTAGAAATTTATATCTCTATATTCGACATATTCATATTATGTAGTGAATTTAATTTAGTCATAAAATTAAAAGGTGATCTTATGCATGCAAACAAAATGTAAATAAAGAAGAAATCATCATCTCACATTGATATTTCGGTTTATATGGGCACAAAGAGTTCTCCTACTCTCTTGTTCTTGAGCTTTCCTTAGTGGATGAACAAGGATTCAAGAAGATAATCCCTCCCAAAAGTATTATACCCAAGATAACAATCTTAATAAAATTAATATTATTATTACTAGAATAATACTAATTTTGCATAAAAAATAACCCAAAAATATTATTTTGTCTCTCTATATTTCGGTTGAGAGGAGGAAGAAAAAGGAAGCTTTTTATCTCTCTAAAATTCTTATTTTAGATGAATGAATAAAAATGAGCTAATGCACTAATATTTAATGTAGTGCATATGATAAATTATAAGGCAAAAACCCTTGGCTTTGCTCCTATGAAAAACCGGGTAAGGGGGAAGAGAATGGACCAATGCATGCACTAGTTTGTCTTCACAATGACCACTAGGTTTTGCATGGCTAGTTTAGTAGGAAATGATTATGTTTACCACTAACATAATCAACACAATATATGCCTAATCCTCCCCTTTAATTTCGGTATACATGGATAAAATGGACTCCATTTTATCTTTGTCAAATTGTCAAATTGTCATATGTCACATGTCACATGTAACATAAAATTGTTATGTATTTTTAACATATTAAAAATCAACGTATTAATAAAAATACGTCATATACAAAAACCAACTTAGTAATTCATAATTACTTGTACCAAAATATTTTACCAATTATAAATCACAATAACTTGTATTTACAATAATTTATTCATTCAAATGCAATTGTTTCCTTAAACAATAATTTCATCTAAGTAATGAAACAATTCGATTACTTAGACCGTATCTTATTTAACCATATTATAATGAGATACGTAAACTTTACTTCCAAAATCGTCCGTCAATTTTTAAGAAATTTAATTGACCCGTATCGTCATACGATCTATTAAATGATCAATTAAGAGTGTTACCCTTTAGATATGACCTAAGGGGATCAACTGGTCACCACCGTCTCACGACAGTAATGTCAAACTCTAGTCAGCCAATCATTACCGATATGTGTGGACCAGTTGACAGTAAAATAATACTTCCCAATTGTATTCTTTAAAATGAGACTTAAACATGTGATCATCATGATCAACAGTTGTGATCGCATTATTGTCGGAGGACACATATTCCAACAATTGTTTCTGTTATTATTTTCAGTATGAGTAGCTAAACCCTTCGTGCTAAGATGTAGGGGACATGTAGTGTAGGCGGCGTAGATTTTGTAGACCTGAGTCACGTCATGGTCGATCGGCTGCCTTACCTGGTCGATCGACCGGCTCACGTGAGATCAACTCCGTCTTAATTAATTTAATTGCTATATTTGACGAATCGAGTGCACGCGACTAGTTGAATGCTTAGGATTTGACCGACCCGATAGATCGAAAGATAGGGGAGGGAAATAGAATACTTAATTAAGACGACTAAATTAATAAGATTGAGAGATAAGTTAATTTAGGCTTTTAAATCACTTTTCAGGGCGAGAGTCAGTACTAGTGATATTAGGGACCCGTAGCTAGATCGAGAGATGCTACCTGTTAAGAATGGACCGAGAGGACTTCTTATTTTCCCGTCTTACGTGATTAATTCAGACTTACTTAGGATACTGCAGTCGAAATTACAGTGAACCGACCATCTTAGAATCCTTTTAATATTTGATTTCATCCAGTTTCTTTTATCACTCATTTATTTACTTTAGTTTAGTTTTAATTTGATTGCCTTTAGTTATAGAACTATTCTTCTTAATTTAACTCTAGTTTCTACCAATTTATATTTAAACAATTTATTTTTAATACAAACTACTACTATAGCTACGAGCTTGGCAGATTCCATATTTGCTATAGCAACGGCGCCAGAATTTGATGTTTTACACCCTATTTTACACGCATTTCAGAGCTCATTTGTGTAGTCCGTGGGCAGTCCCTTGCTTGTCCCCAAGCAAGAACTAGACTCAATCATAGGACCTAGTGGAACGATTTCAATCTCAGAGCGAAATGCAAACTGCAAAGCCTAAACCAGTTTAATGCAACAACTAACAATCAATTAGCAATATGAATCATGCAAACGTGTTATGTAGTCGTAAAAACCGCTGAACCGTCAACTATAGAGACTGATCATTATGGACTCTCACGGGTCGCTCAAATCACATATTAGCACAGGTGAATATATGTAAAAGATAGAAAGAAGTAATTTTGTAATGACACTCACCTAACTACGACCTATAAGAACATGCCGACAATCTAATATGAAAATGATCTCTACAACCGTACATATGCATTCCAACCAAAAAAATGACCATGACACATGCCGAGGTAAATTTGGATATGTGAGGTAATGGGTAAGAAGGGGCTAAGATAAATTTGGATATGAGGAGTTAAAGCCAAGCTAGTAACTACAGACCCAAATTACGGGAACATCCCAACTTCAAACTCAAGATCAATCGATACAAAACGGTGCTAATTAGAAGCACAAATCTCACAATTTCCATAATTAGTCAACTCCCCATAAGATACAAATACAACATGGGAGCAAAAATCGCCATCTAATAATAAAGACTTTTAATTATGCGATTTTGATTTTTTCCTTTTTCTTCCGCGGTTCACGGTCGATCGACCCATGAGTCCAGTCGACCGACCAAAGGTCGAACTTGCTTTTCATTTTTTTTTCCTCTTTTTTTTTTCCTTTTTTTTTCTTTCTTTCCTCCTTTCCAACATTCCACCAAACTTCTCATAAAGAGCAATATAACCAAAATGTAATAAACAATCCCAAAAACCAAAACTACTAGCTTGACAAGGGCAGGCTAAATATAGGATGTAGTTAATAGGACAAAAAGGCTATTTCTGGCAGTGTGAGGCTTATGGGAAAAATGAATAAAGGGGTGGCCTCTTCCACAAGTGTCAACCAACCACAAACTCGAATGCATACAGGTATTAAGCAGATTAAGTTCATATTTATGCATATTTATGTAACATGTCTCATAAGGAGTAACTACTCACATTCCTAAATAAACCGGTCATGGATAACACCAGTTATAAGCTCTAAACCTCAGAAATATAAGTAGTTTGCCAAAAATCTAAGTCAAGTCTCAAGATTCAACGAATAAATTAACGAAAATCGTAGACTACGCAAATGATTGTACTAATAACATGTCAATTTAGCACGGCTTAGGCGTAAACAAATGCAAATGCAATGTCATCATTGAAATACTACCGTTCCGACTCAACCTATATGCTAAAATAAACGTGCATTTTTTAATTTTTGAAATTTTTCAATTTTTTTTGGATTTTCTGTATATAAGAGGAAAATAAACAACAATGCAAGTCAAAAATGTAAACGTGAATGCAAAACAAAATGAATGCAACGCAAAACCCTTCCCCAAACCAAATCACACAATGCCCTCATTGTGCGAAATCATAGTATAAAGAAGCGAAAGGAAATGGGGAGTTGCTATAACTAACTAAACAAGACATGAAGTTAAACTCGGAAACTCACAAGACTTTAAGCGCGCAAAAGGAAACCTCCCCAAACCAGCGTGAGCTAGGAGGTTTCTGTAGCCAGCAGTGCTACCATAAGTACCTGAAAGAACAGAAAATACCGTGCATTATCCGAGAAAACAAAGTTGAAGCGGTAATTATGTGAAAAGAATTAAGCTGAAGAAAGCGATAGATGAATGAAAAGGAAGGAAAATAATGAGAAAACTCCCTAAAACTCCCTTTCGTGCTCCGCAAAACGACCAAACACAGCAGGGGAATGATCGAAAATAGGTACAGCAGCGGGAAGCGGTCGATCGACCACACAGGCCAGTCGATCGACCAGGGCATCTGAAATAGAAGCTCCTGTAGCTGCAGTGGTCAGTCGATCGATCACACAGGCCAGTCGATCTACTGATATACCTGACGAGGACAGTGCTTTCTTCGAATTAACTCAATTAGCGTGAGTCAATATGGTCTAACAACCTGCAAATGCACATAATAAAACGCCCAAAATTGCGCTAAACCCAAGTGTAAAGTCTATAGCCTAAATAAATCCAAAGCAAACCAAATTAAAGTGAAGTCTCGCGCACACCAAAGCAATAAAAAGTCTATAAAAAGCAATAAAATGTTCTCAAAAAGTCTTAATCAACTAATAATTGATCAATAATGGCCACGGAATGGCCCACTTGCTCGGCTTCTGACTACAAGAAGTAGCCTCTACAGTACTCATCTCCTCAGCTGCACTCCTAACGAATCCAGTATCCACATAACTCAACGGATTAACATCTCTATCCTCTTCCAAATCAATGACCTCGTTTGGCTCGTCAAAATCCAAATTGGACTCCGTCACCTTGACTGGCTCCTCATCAGGCTCCTCATCTGTTCCATAGCTAAGACATCCTAGACCGCCTCTTTGAACGATTGGCTCCTTCACAACTGGAGCAATATGCGGCTCTAACTTCCCCAAACCAGCCCCTGCAACATTCAAAACACAAGGATCGTCCTCCAATTTGCTCCCAAACTGGGGCGGAGGTGTTATAGCAGAAATAGGCATAGGGGCAGGCATATCAGGCAACACAACATAAAATTTAGCTACATTGCAAGTCACTGGGTACATAACAGCCTTCTTATAGGTCTGGGCAAAAACAATGGACTGTTTCCCCACCTTAAAGGTCAATGTTCCTGAGCCAACATCTATAACTGCACCAGCAGTGTGCAGAAATGGTCTACCCAAAATGATAGGGATATGAGCATCCTCGGGTATATCTAGTACAACGAAGTCAACTGGGAAAAATAACTTTCCTATTTGCACAGGAATATCCTCTAAGACTCCTATGGGTTGGACCGCAGAACGATCACCCATCTGTACTATCATGTTTGTGATTGCAAACTTAGTCAATTTCAATTTCTTAGCAAAACTCAAAGGCATAACACTAATACTTGCCCCTAGGTCACACAAGGCCTTCTCGATAGAAAAGGTGCCAATATTACATGGGACTGAAAAACTACCTGGGTCTTCTAACTTATGTGGAGCAGTGTGAGTCAAATAGGAACATGACTCCTCAGTTAGTGCGACAGATTGCACAATATCAAGTGACTTCTTTTTAGACAACAGTTGCTTCATAAATTTCATGTAAGCAGGCACTTGATTAACTAATGCTAAGAAAGGAACTTGCACATTTAAACTACGAATAACATTTTCAAACTTGTTAAACGATACCTGTTCCTTTGTCGGCACCAATCTCTCTGGGTACGGGGCTGTAAGAAGCAACTTAGCCCTCTCCTCTAGATCTCTCATACCGGCATCAGTGGACTTAGGCTGAAAATCCACTACTTTGTCCTTGTTGTAGCTCGAACCTTCTTCAGACCATCTCAGGAATGAACCATTAACCGTCGTAGGGTCATACTTTGGAACCGGAACTGACCCATAAGCATTTGGATCTTTCCTTGATAATTTCGGAGTCGTCGTACCCCGAAATAAGTAGTCCCTCAAGTTATCTGGCATTGGAGGACAAAAAGGTTCACAATCAGCAGCACCTTTAGTCGATCGACCATGTAGGTCAGTCGATCGACTGGCTTCCGCAGGACCATAAGCTTCAATGTTACCCGAGCCGGTCGATCGATTAGGTACATCAGTCGATCCACTGATATACCTGCTGATCGTCTTTTTCTTGCTACTGTTCATTCCAGCCTTTTTCTTGCTCGGTTCCGCACCATCTTTTTCAGTAGCATCTTCGACCATAGTGGGCCCATCAAGAGTAGACCCACTCCGCAAAGTAATCGCATTTAGAGTCTCTTTTTGATCTGGCTGCGACGGTAAATGCCCCGGAGCTCTAGTTGCACTTTTGCTTGCCAATTGGGCAATTTGACTCTCCAACATTTTTGTAGAAGTCTCTCTAGCTAGAGACTCCTTTTGCAGCAAACCCGACAAATTCTGAACCATGTTTTTTAATTCAGAAATATCAGAACCTTGAAATTGCTGCTGCTGAGGCACATAGGGAGGCTTTTGATACTGCTGCTGCTTATGAGGGTGCACATAGTTTTGCTGCTGCTGCGGTCCCGGATTAAGAGTATTCTGTTTAGTCCACCTCAAATTGGGGTCGACATTAGAGGGATCGGGATAAGTACCAGTCTGCCTAAAGTGTTTAAAGGCAGCACATGTTTCATTCGAACTAGTATAAAACTCCGAAACATGTCCCTCTCCTCCACATATTTTGCATGTAAAGGGACCGTCTTAAACAGCATTAACTTTATACATCCCACCTTTTTGGGATCCTCCAAAATCTAGCTTGTCAAATCTTGCAGTAAGAGCCTCTATTGCAGCTACAGCAGGAGATTCAGCTGATCTTCTCTAATTTCCTCTAGAATTCCCATGCTCAGCTTTATGGGTGGCCATATCTTCAATAATCTTCCACCCCTTAGTTTCCCCAACATTCTCCTGGAATCTGCCATTAGCTACAACATCCAGGATAGCCCTCTGATCATCATAAAGCCCATTATCAAATTTAATCATCACATCACGTGAATACGTAGGCAGTCCTTCAAGGACACAACCATACACCTCAATTTCAATTATCTCAACACATGCAGAACTACGATCTGGTTTGATTTTGCAAACACGCGAATACGTAGGCAGTCCTATTACGAGGGCAAAACCACACCCCCACACACATTCAATTTTCAAATCTTCAATTTATAACCCATTGCACACACACTCAGAACTACCATCTGGTTTGATTTTGCACGCACGTGAATACGTAGGCAGTCCTATTACGAGGACACAACCACACATCCCTTTCAAAACACTTCCAATTTTCAATCCTCAATAACCAGCTAAGAACTACGATCTGGTTTGATTTCGCAAACACGGGAATACGTAGGCAGTCCCTCAACAAGGACACAACCGCACATTCATTTCAATCTCAATCATCATCGTCGATCCTCAAAAGCAGCCTACCAAGCTACAAAGATTAATCTTATACCTCTTTACTAGGAGCTTCTTCCTTAAGACGTCGCCCATTCCTTCTTTTGTCAAATTCCCACCTCCTCACTCTAGGGCTTCTCTTTCAAGACGCCACCCATCTTTTGTCCACAAACATCTTTTGAGTCTCAGCTATAGTCCAAAATAAATCGCCCATAGTCTAGTGCTCGGGTCGGATGATAACTAGGTCTTGGTTCCGCTCTCCGAATCATCATACCTCGAGAAGGGATCTCAAACAAGCAAACAGGGGCAAAGATGTCTGGAGAAGATAATCAATTCATGTTCCCCAGCCGAGCGAACCTTCTACCTCAGGGATTAAATACGCGTTGTCACCCTTTCTTGGCCAAGGAGTTGCACTTACATGTGCAAAGTCTGTCAAAGTCAACCCCGTGTTGTGTCGACACTGAATTTGTGTCACGTTCACGACTGCCCATTTGTCAGTCTGTCAATGTGCGTTTGTGTGAGTCAGTATCCCAATGGTCACGTGTCTCCGATCTGTCGAATCACGGATCTACGAGCAACAAATTCCAACTCTTAACAGCTTTTAAGCTTCAGAACATTCAAAACTCCTATTTCCCCTCATGCGAGATAGTATATGCTAGTTGCTTATATGCTAATTGCTCACATGATTATGTGCTTATGTGCCTATGTGCTTGCGTGCTACATGCTTGTCTATGCGACTGCAGATTTGTGTGGTCACTAACCATGCAGGTAATCTTGAGAAGACAAACTCACTCTAACTGGGTACTAGGTTCTTCCCAATAAATGCCTACCCGTCAAGACCAAGGGCTTTAACCCCGTTGATTACAGGGCATACGCTCTCTCCCAATGAGCGACAACTCATATCCCTGGCGAGTCCTGAGAAGTTTCTAACTCCCCAGCG
Source organism: Silene latifolia (assembly GCF_048544455.1). Classification (NCBI taxonomy): domain Eukaryota; kingdom Viridiplantae; phylum Streptophyta; class Magnoliopsida; order Caryophyllales; family Caryophyllaceae; genus Silene; species Silene latifolia. The sequence continues at coordinate 454,562,923 of NC_133538.1, forward strand.
AGTGCTGATTTTCAAATGGATCTCAAATAAGTCTTTCAAAGATCCTCACAACATCATTTATGATCCCGACACAACGCTCTCCCTAAATGGTTTTCTAGAGAGCCTTGCTTGGATGATTCATCCCCACGGAGTTCCATTAGGACCCCCAGCAAATTGTAGTTCGTTGCTCCCTAGCCGAACCTATCAACGTCAACCTGGTTGGAAGTCATTACCAGACAATATCTTGAAATAAGCCCGATGTTTCAGGCTATTTCCCACAGTCGATCATTCGTCCATCGATGGCTGGCACCTCAAAATGCATCGCCTTCAACATGGCTGGCGAGCCTCAAAACGTACCTCCAATATGGTTGGCAAGCCTTACAACGCACATTCGATATAGCTTGCGAGCCTCCTAACGCTCATTAAACATGGCTAGCGAGCCTTAAAACGCACCTTCAACACGGCTGGCGAGCCTTTGTGCGCAAATGATTCAAGGACGTATCCCGAAGATGCCTCAGGTATGATTCCTTCTTATGGCTGGCGAGCCTTTATACGTAGTCTAATGGACTTTAAACGACCCGCATCGAAGTCAACAGACTCTAAAATGTTTCCGACTGCAGGTCCTTAACTCGAATCCTCGAGTCGCCTCGACGTCGCCCTTCCCGACGGCAGGTCCTTGGCTCAAACCCTTATGAGTCGCCTCGACGTCTCAATGGTCTTCAGGTTGTAATCTTCGATTGACTTGGAGGCCATACTTTTATTTTCGCCCCGTCCAAGCCTCAGTCAAAGTAGGGGCTCTGTAGATACCCAGTATCGGCACCTTCCAAAAACCACCCGATAATGATCGGACTGTAACGTGTTTTTGATATGCGTGCGTGGATTGGCTATACATGAGACGGTTTAATGCACTACTCGGATATGAAAAATGATTTCAAAAGTTTTCTAACTTCATTTGAATTAAAATAACACTATTTAGAGTTAAAATCGTCTTCGGACCCAAAACCGACTCAGAAACCCGCAACTCGAGTCAACCTGAGTCAACCCGAGTCAAACCAAATCTCTAATGTCGAAAATAATGCCATGATTGTCTTTATCATGTCATTTCCGTTAAAATGACCCTAATTAGAGTCAAAACTGACACCGAGCCAAAAACCGGCTCGAAATTCAAATCCCGACTCACACGGGTCAAACCCGAGTCAAAGACACAAAATACCTACCCCAAATATCACCCAAGAGGAAGCTTACACGTCTAAGCAAACCTCAAAGACCACAAATCACAACCAACAAAACATTGGTTAGAACAAATGCAAAATCCAAATTTCTGAAAGGGACAATACACCCCCTTCAGTCACAAGGTAGCTCGCGCCTCAATGGGTGTCTGCTTAGTCTCTATGCAAACTCCACCGACCTACCTTCCCACATTTCTCTATAAATACCACCCTTCACACACCATAATCTTTACGTGAGAGTCCGCCCCCTCCTTCTCCCTTAAACTTCTAGACCCGACTTCCTAAGTCACAAAATCGACACGTGTTTACGACCTACCGATCGTAAACACAAGCCTTACACATTTTGTTTGGTACCCTCGACGTGCATTCGACTGACCCATTTGACGAACTCAATTCATCGATCATCATGTTTTAGTTAACATATTTTCAACATATTTTCAAAACAAAATCCTTTTTTTAAGGCACCCTTTTAAACTTCTTTGATCGTGAGTAGTCGCTACGAGAAAATCGTCTCTAAAGTCGTCTACGTCGCAAACATCAATACATGTAAGTTTGAGGATGTAAACAACTCTTTTATTTCATGTCTTTACTGTTTTTATGAGTTTATATGCACGAACAATGCATAACACGATTCAAATATAGGTTAGACGAGCCAAAACCGAGTTTTGGCCCGAGATAGAAGCCCTTTGCTATGCAAAGAGGCTCGCGCCTCTTGTGGGTTATCGGTTCAGACTCATCCGTGTTTCTTCTCCTCTTTCCAATTTATTTCTTTCTTATTTGCAATCGGTTTTTACCATTTCAAATGCTTCAAATCATTTTTTATGACAAACATTTTAGCCATAAATTATAATCACCCTTGGTTCCATATACCATGACAGTTTAATCCGTGACTCGGTGATATTAATTGGTTAATTACATTTTAAAGGAAATTTTTTTCTTTTATTTACCATTTTAATTCATTTTTATGATAAACGTATTTTGACCATTACAAAAATCATCCTTGGTTCTTTATAGCATGACGGTTTATTCCGTGACTCGATGATATTATTGGTTAATTACATTTTAATGGGTATTTTAACACCCTTTTCTTTTATTTACCATTTTTTTTCATTTGTTTACATTTGTAAATATATTAGTCATAATTCATAATCATCCTTGGTTTTTATACCATGTCGGTTTAATCCGAGTACGATGACAAACCTGACTAATTACAAAGAAATGAACTTAACATATTTAGTTCAAACCAAACATTTTACATTTTTATTTGTAAACTACGCTTTTCAAACTTGCAAATCCGACAACGAATATTACTAACACAATAGTAATTATTCTGAGTCATGCAAGTCATATTTACAATCATTCATCACAAATACGGTTTTAAATAACCTTTTCAACAACGTTTTAAACAACCTTTTTACAACCAGGAGATGCCTCTTGGTTCGGCTCATGATTCGTGCCCCAAGGCCTCATGTTTTCATCTTTATAAACCAAGACATGCCTTATTGCTTCGCCGTATGGCTCGTGTCCCAAAGGGGTTACCTGGCATGATTCTGTTACGTTTTAGCACTTGTCTAGGACGATCCCAATTACAGTTAATCCGAATACATGACGGATCAGATTGACAAGCTTACATTTTATACTTTATCTTTTTAACACACCTTTTTCAAATGGATGTTTAATTTCCGTTTTCACATGCAAATCAATCTAAATCTAACTTTGACACCAATTTCTTGGTACATGCATAAACAACCGACTTAGGATATACTCACACGTTAGGTTAAACTTATTGATGCGCATTCATGCATTTAAACTGTTTTATCAACTCTTGCACTTAAACAACCACGATCGATCAGTAAAGGCCGCTAACGCGGGCGGGATTGGGTGTCTGATTAAAGGGTTTCCTAATACATACCCCCACCTCTTACTCAGAACCTTTGGATAGTGGATGACCTTATCCAGGGTGTACGAGAGTCATTTTAGGCATAGAATGTTAAAAGGGGGACGAGTCCAGATCTTTAGTACCTATGTCAAACACCGGTTTTTGCCTTGGTTGACCTTGGTATAAAGTGGATTTCAAAGGGGTTCCAGGCATCCCATAATTTCTTGGTGGCGACTCCGAACATCTCTACATCGTTTCGTGGCCTTTGCCGAGACGAAACCGACCGATCTAAAGCGATCCGGTCGAAAGCATTTTTACGCTGCCGAGCGTGGCTTTCAAAAGACCGATGTACGTCCACAAATTGGCTTGGCGTGCATGTGGCCCATGTACACACCTATTTAGATATAACAAAGTAATAAAAGAGTTTAATATAAAACTCAAACGATGAATGCAGTATCACATATGTAAAATTAATACTGTTGAACCATATAATATATATGTTTATATTTTGATGATGTCAAGGTGCTTTATATATTATATACTCGTTGCGCGTAATCGTTTTTTTAAGTCTTTTAGATTAAACTTATTTATTACAAGAAATAAAAGAAGAATTGTGATGGAAGTATATCGTGTTCAAGCCTCAATTGAAGATCAAAGTTAACTGATATTCATTCAAGTATTATGAGAAGACGAAGTCCGTCTAAAGATTAATCAAGCTTGGATGATGAAGTAGCCTATGCTCAAATATCTCCTATGAAGATTAGAATAGTATAGGAGATTATCTCGTAATGGTAACTAAGAGTGAATTTCTTGTATTGGTAAAGTTATAGCTTTGCAGCTATAACATTACTAGTAAAAGAGCTCAATGTTATAGCTCTTCTACTATAACATTGAAATGTTGATTTTTTATTACACGACTTGAATTGTTTCAAAATTATTTTTGAAAAACGGTTTTTGTTTATTCTAAATGTTTTAGTAAAAGTATCTTTTAAATAAAGCCCAATTTAGTGCGGAGTTCGTTTTTATGTTGAACGTTAGTTAGTAATCGTTTTGGGTCAACTTATGAGTTGGACCATATTACTAATTAGGGTATTAATATATCTACTCCTAAAACCTAAATTCTAACCTAATATTATGTTTGGGTTTGCACGAATCACGAGGCATATGAGCCGTGATATCTCGTGTGACCTAAGATATAACAAGATCTTATTGTAAAGATTTTATTCTCTAGGAATATCTTTACATATCTTTTATACCTTACTTGATATTGTTATTTATGATAAAGATATTCTTGTTATGGAAAATGCTATCATATCTTAGGATTTATGGAAAAGATGATAATAGAATAATTTATATTCTATCTTTTGGAATATTCTTTATTATCTTTAAAGGCTTTAAGGAAAGAAATAATAGAAGATATGATTTGTTTACATATCTTTATTTCGTCTATTAGGGTTTCGTGAAAACCGTTAGCCATGCTCCTTCCTTTCCTATAAATACTTTGCTTTTGCAACATTTAACTTAGTGACCTTAAGCATAAAATTGATTTTATTTTTACAAAGCAAAACCGTGTGTTTCAAGCAAGAAAACCGATTTTCTATTTTCAAAAGGTCGTGTGTTTAAACTCGTATGTTCATTTGATATTTATCGTTATAAGATAATAGTGCTCAATTGAATTCTTACTTGTTCATTAACGTGAACCTTTGCAAGAATCATTAGTGTTTTCTTATTAGAGTAAGTTAGTCACTCGAGTATTTAACGGTACTCATTTAGTTATAGCTAGAGTTAGTTGTACGAGTTGGGTTAGTAAATTTGTAATCCGTAGAAAGGTACTAAATTTATTAATCGAGAATAGTGGACGTAGGTTTCGATTTTTGAAACTGAACCACTTCAAAAACCGTGTGTGTCTCTCTCTTTCATTCGTTTGTTTACTTTGTTCGAAGTTGATCATTAGTTAATTAGTTAAATTTTAATCAATAAACTTTAAATACTTAATTATATTCATACAATCGAATAAGCTTTAAAAGTTTTAAATCCTCAATTAACCCCCCCTTTCTTGAGTATTTTGGATCGATAGACTCTTCAATTGGTATCAGAGCCTTGTGCTCTTGATTGCCTAACCGCAAAGAGGCTGATCTATCTTTTTCTTATTTATCTTATCGTTTTATATTCCGCTGCCTATCACGTGATAAATGGATTCCAAATACCTCAAGTGTCCCGTCTTTGATAGGAAGAATTACGGGTTATGGAAAAACATGATGACTCACTATGTGAAAGGTCGTGATTGGGAGTGCTGGAGGATTATCCAAAACGGACCGCACAAAATTCTAGTCGCATCCGAAGAAGGCACTACCTATGAGAACAAGGAAGACGACTACGTCGAGGCCGACTACTAGAAAGCCGAAAAGAACTCTAAAGCAATAAGTCTATTGGAAAACGGCATGACCTCTACAGAGCTTGATCGGTTCTCTTCGTGTTCAACGGCCAAGGAGATATGGGATGGGCTTGAACTAGCTTATGAAGGTACTTCCATTATTAGGAAGCACCGTATAGATCAGCTAATGCAGAAATATGAGCTAGTTATTATGGAGCCTAATGTGTCGTTGGATAGCATGTCTGCAAGGTTTTCAAGCATTATAAATGAACTGAAAAACCTAGGTAGGAAATTCAATACCGAGGACATTGCAAGGAAGGTTCTTAGAAGTCTGACTAAAAGTGGCGTGCCAAAGTCACAGCAATGGAGGAATCACGAGATCTTGAAAACCTATCCTACCAAGAACTCATTGGCGCTCTCATGGCGCATGAAATTACTCTTAATAAAGATGACGCGGAACCAAGTATAAATAAGAGTATGCATGGCTTTAAAAAGCGAAGATGTTAACTCCGACATAGAAGATGAAACCGTCTTGTTCGCACGCCGTTTTGAAAATAGAATCTTTCGAAACAAACAAGCAAAATCATTTTACAACAACAACAAGTCGTCCAACAAGAAAGTAACAAAATCAAAGTCATCATTCGCTAATAGAGGTTGCTTCAAGTGTGGAGAATCCAATCACATGATCAAGGATTGTCCAGCATGGGAGAAAATCAAGGATAAGGCAAAAAGCGAGAAGACAAAGAAAAAGTTCAAACAAGTAATGATGGCTTCATGCCGGGGAGATCTTGACTCAAAAGATGATGAAGGATCCGAAGATGACGAAGTAGCCAACCTTTGCCTCAGCAGCGTTAGTCTTGACCTAATCTCTGACAGCGACGATGAAAGCACCAACTCTTATTGAAACTATTGCTTTCTTGGAGAATCAGAATCAGATGATGATGAAGAGGTAAGTTATCATGAACTCAAAAAGCGTATTAAGAAATTGTCTAAAAGTGCCTTGATAGAATTTTTTGAGCAATCCCTCTATAAATGTCACGAACAGGACTTGGAGTTAAAGGATCTGAAGGAATAAATTCTTGATATTGCAGAGGAGAATCATACTTTAAAGGCCAAAGCTAAGAAGTTGAAATCTAAAGTTATAGCTGATAAAGCTACAACATTAGATTCTGCAATGGCTGAAAAGAAGGAATTAGAGTCCAAGGTTATAGCTAATGAAGCTATAACTTTAGACCTAAAGCTTAATATTAAGCACCTTCAAGCCAAAGTTATAGCTAATGAAGCTATAACTTTAGAACTTAGAAAAGGCAAAGAACTTTTAGAGACTAAGGTCACATCCAATGAAGTAGTGATCTTAGACCAAAAAAAAGAGATAGATTCTCTCTCAAAGCAATTAAAGGAATCTAAAACTGATATGATCAATGTTAAGAAACAACACTCAGATGTTGTACTTATTCTTAACAAAAGGTTCCAAGACTTTCGTGACAACTATAAGAAGGAGAACGACATTGATCACACAAAATGTCAAGAAGAAATCAAAACCCTAAAAGACTTACTCTTACATGCTAGGAAAGTCCATGATAAGTGGGAAGGTAGCACAAAAGTCCTAAACTTCCTAACCGAACAATCTGACAATAATATGAAGATGGGGTTAGGACATGAGTGCTACAACCGTAGAGATCACTCTAAATGCAAATCAACACCTTCGGATTTTGATTTTAGAAAAAGGAAATATGCTGATCTTCTTGAATATCTGATTTGCGATTACTGTGGTCATACAGGTCACATCCAAAACAATTGTGTAAAAAAGTCTCATGATATACGGAAAAATACCGACCATGTTAAAACGGTTGACACAACTGTCGAGGATAATGAATCCCCCATAGATGAACCGAACGAAGAAAGAAACAATAACTTTTGTTGGTTCTACGACATGGCCTTTGACTACACCAAGAAACCTAGCACTTCACAAACTCCTTGTCGACCTAAACCAAGCAAACCTGTTCACAAGGAAAACAGTCATAGTTGACCTAGAGAAATTCCTAGACCTAGGGAAACCCCTAGACCAAGAGAAAACCCTAAACCTAGAACTCCTCCTAAACAAAATTACCCAAGGTTTAGAAAAACAATCATTAGACAAGTTTGGGTACGAAAGGATTTGGTATATAGAGTAACTAATCATAAGGGACCCAACCTAGCTTGGGTACCTAAAAACTGTATCTAATCCTTTCTGCAGGTGATGGTGAAAGAAAACAATCAATGGTATCTTGACAATGGATGCTCAAGACACATGACCGGAGATAAGAATATGTTTCTTTCACTCAAGTCGTTCAACGGAAGAAAGGTGACGTTCGGAGACAATAAAAAGGGAAAAGTGATTGGCGTTGGCAAAATTGGAATTTCTAAGTCACACGTGATCAGTAATGTCTATCTAGTGGATGGTCTAAAGCATAACTTACTTAGCATATCTCAATTATGCGACAAAGGTAATAAAGTTGTTTTCCATACTGATAGCTGTCGTATTATCATTGAAGGAACTAGAAATGTCATTCTTGAGGGCCACAGGAAAAGGAATGTATACATGGTAGATTTAAATGTTGTGCCTACTAACTCCTTTCCATGCATGAAAGTTACACTCAATGATCCGTGTTTGTGGCATAAACAGTTCGGTCACATTAGCTCACTAACCTTGAATAAACTCAAGAAGTGGGACTTGGTTGAAGGATTACCTAATATCAAGTTCGACCAAGAAAAAATGTGTGACACGTGTGCTAGATGCAAACAAGTGAGATCTTTTTTCAAACCGAAAAGAGTAGTAAGCACAAATCAAGCTTTGGAATTGGTACATATGGATCTTTGTGGTCCTATGAAAGGAAGAAGTAGAGGAGGATCCAGGTATGTCTTTTTTCTTGTAGACGACAACTCGAGGTATGCATGGCCTATCTTTCTTCATTCAAAAGATAAAATGTTTGATGAATTTGATTGTCGTATGAAGCGTGTTCAAAATAAGTATAAGACTAATCTTGTATCTATTCGTACGGATCATGGCACTGAATTTGATAATCAAGTCTTTATAGAATATTGTTGAGTTAATGGTGTAGGACATAACTTTTCTGCGCTAAGAACTCCTCAACAAAATGGTGTCGTGGAACGTATGAATAGAACACTGGAAGATATGGCTCGTACAATGCTTTAGTGTAGTGGTCTACCTCATAACTTTTGGGCTGAAGCCATTAGTACTTCTTGTTATATCCATAATCGTGCTATGATAAGACTTATCCTTAAGAAAACCCCTTATGAACTCCTAAGAGGTCGCAAACCTAACATCTCCCATCTTCGTTGTTTTGGGAGTAAGGGTTTTGTTCACAATAATGGTAAGAATAGGTTAAGCAAATTTGACCCTAGGAGTGATGAGGCAATTTACATAGGATACTCAGATCATAGCAAGGCTTACAAGGTCTTCAATAAAAGAACACTCTGTATTGAAGAAAGTATTCACATTATTTTTGATGAAGATAACGTGTTTGATAAGCCCTTACAGGATGAGGAAGAAGACTTGGACAAATCTGACTTTCGTCTTTCTAGAGACGATCCCCCAGAATTAGAATTGGAGGACAATGAGATTGAAGGAATAAGTGATGAACTTGATCATTCCTCAAAAGATAAAAAGGAGAAAGCCAAAGTTATAGTAGATGATACTATAACATTGACTCAAAATAAGAACTCCCAACTTAATGTTATAGGTGATGTTATTATAACATGGAATCCAAATCAAGGTATAGAGTCCGAAGTTATAAACGTCTCTACTACAACACCTGGATTGGATTCTGGGGGAACTTCCTCCAATTCTGAGCCAAATGAAGTTGGGTCAAATTCAAATAACGATGAAGAGCCAAGTACCTCTACCAAATGGAAATACAAGAGCTCACACCCTATAGACAATATTCTTGGAAATATTAAGAAGGGTGTTCAAACAAGATGATCCTTGAATAACTTATGCTCATTCTACTCGTTCCTATCCATGATCGAACCAACAAATATCAATAAAGCTCTTGCAGAATCGGATTGTATTATAGCCATGCAAGAAGAACTTCAGCAGTTTGAACGAAATAAGGTTTGGGACTTAGTTCCTAGACCTAAGGATCGATCTGTCATTGGAACAAGATGGGTTTTTAGGAACAAACTAGATGATGTCGGAGTCATTATTAGAAACAAATCAAGATTGGTGGTCCAAGGCTATAATCTACAAGAAGGGATAGATTATGACGAGACTTTCACACATGTTGCTCGTCTGAAGCTATTAGACTTCTGATAGCATTCGCGGCACATAAAGGAATAAAACTCTTCCAGATGGACGTCAAGACAACATTTCTAAATGGGTATCTACAGGAAGAAGTCTTCGTAGAGCAACCCCCTGGATTTAAGAATAGCAAATTTGAAGACCATGTCTTTAAATTAGACAAAGCCTTATATGGATTAAAGCAAGCACCAAGAGCATGGTATGACAGATTATCAAAATTTCTATATGACAGTGGATTCAATAGAGGATCTGTTGATAAAACCGTATTTATAAAATCCGAGGGCTCTGACCTTTTGGTTGTCCAAATCTACGTTGATGATATTATCTTTGGATCGACCAACCGAGGCTTGTGCAAGTATTTCTCTGAGTTGATGACTTCCGAGTTCGAGATGAGTATGATTGGAGAATTGAAATTCTTCTTGTGTTTGCAAATTCAACAAAATGATGAAGGCATTAAAATCCATCAACAAAAATATATCAAGGAGTTAATTAGAAAGTTCGGTATGGAAAATTCTCATGTTATGCCTACTCCGATGGTTGCAGATAAGAAGTTAACTTTAGATGATGACGGTAATCCTGTTGACGAAACAACTTACCGTGGGATGATAGGGTCGTTGCTGTATTTAACTACGAGTCTACCAGATTTCATGTTTAGCGTATGTGTTTGTGCGAGATAACAGCCATCTCCCAAAGAGTCGCATATGACAGCCGTAAAAAGGATCTTACGATACTTAATTGGAACGGCTAAGCTATATTTATGGTATCCAATGGAGTGTAACTTTGACCTAGTTGGTTATTCGGATGCCGACTACGTTGGATGTTCTCTAGACAGGAAAAGCACGTCAGGTGTTGCCATGTTCGTTGGTCCTTGCATTATTACGTGGGGTTCAAAGAAGCAGAATTCGGTTGCCCTTTCAACTGCTGAAGCCGAGTATATTGCTGTAGGACTGGATGTACTCAATTATTATGGCTTAAGAAATAATTATGTGATTATGGTGTTGATGTAGGATGCATTCCTATTTTATGTGTTAATACGAGTGCGATAATTATTTCTAAAAACCCCGCTGATACGTGCCTAATGTATAGTCTTTTGAGCCTACTTCAGCACGTATTTCTATGCATTTTCATATCGTTTTTATGATGTTTTGCCCCGAATTGGTTACTTGGGTTCGTTTTGTCCATTTTGTAGAAATGAACGCGAAAGTAGTGGAATCGTACCCTTTTTCGTCCTTTTTGCATGCATTTAGAGGAGACGGGATTTTCCTGAGTGAGATACTGTGTTTAGAAGCGTCGTGGCACGCATTACTAGGCACTTAGGCGCGGACTTGAGCTGAAATGAAGATGGAGTACTCGATCGAGGACTTTCACCACTCGATCGAGTGGTTTTCACATCCTCTGATGGTCGATCGAGTGGTTTTTCAGTCGATCCTTAAGCTGCACAAAGACCTGTTACTCGATCGAGCAGCTTTCCAGTCGATCGAGTAGAAATTGCTGAAGAGTTGGTCGATCGAGTGGTTTTAAACAACTCGATCGAGTGGTTTCGTTGGTTTTGGGCTTTAAACAGCCCGTGAGTTGTTTATTTTCGCAAAAATTCTTTTCTTTTGCTATTTAAGCACGCTTTACTAGGTTAATTAGGATCATCTTTCATATTATCAAACACTCTACTGTTAACATTATCACGTACCTCATTCCTCTTCACTATAACTTTATTTCAAGATTGTTTCACTTGGAATTTGTGTTCTTTACGCCGAATTCGCTTGGATTGTAATTCCTTCTCTCCCTTTAATAATAATTAATCATTTGTTTGCTTTTATTACTTGTTTCGTTGCATTTACTTCTTGCCCTAATCTTCCTTATTGCGATCTATTGTTATTTCATTATGTTTTCTGCTGGAATTTTAATTGCTGTTAGTTTAATTAGCGATATGAGTAACTAAATCCCTTTCATGTTGGGATTAGGGAATCTACGGTAGAAATATGACGACGTAGTAAATGAATTAGATGAATTAATTGTGAGACCCTGTCACCATAGCAATTTAACTGTATTTATCCGACCTAGTTGAGTGCACGCTTCTATGTCACCCTTTAATCTCGCTAAAATTAATCCTGGATCGAAAGATTGGACTAAATAGGCCTTCTATGAACAGTAGACTACCCTAATGAGGACGAAAGTTAAGTTAGTGGTATTTTAGGATAGAAAGTGGACCGAAAGGACCTTTCAGCATCCGTCTCACATTAGTTTGTCTGAGTCATTTACAGCTGAGTTATTGGACTACCGTAGTGAACCGAAATCCCGACATGTCCCTCTCTTCTTGATAGTTTAAACTGATTTTCTGCCCTTATTGCTTTTGTTTTTATTTCTCTTTCCTTTAAATCTCGTAGTTTAGAAATCAATTCAACAAAACCCCCCATTGTTACTTTAGGACTAGAATTAGGCAACTGTTAATTACATTACCTCCCTGTGGATTCGATACTCGACTGCCTCTGCTACATTTTAGTTGAGACCGTTAGGTTTTATCTTTGATAGGGTTGCGATAGCCGTGTCAAATTTTGGCGCCGTTGCCGGGGAGGCAATTGTTCTAATTTTTGGTTGTCATCATTTTAGTCTGTTTTTCAGTTTAAGGGACATCCGTTCCTTAGACTATTCTTATATCCTATTTGTAGTTTCTTCTTATGCGCAGGTCACAGGGTGGTGAATTATTGCCTTATAATCCCGAGCTTGAGAAATCCTTGCGCGAGTTGAGACGATCACAAAGGGTATTACCGACGAGAGGAAGAGCCGAGTACTGGCTCAAGCTTTCACGAGAACGAGCTGTTCGAGGAAGATCCACCTTCATCTCCGCCTAATTCATCACCAAACATCACTTCTCGAACTTTCTAGAAATGGCCGAAGAAGCAACCATCGCCATCACTCTGAACCGACGGCAAAGAAATCTCTATAAGGGATTTGTATTACCGAGGGAGGCAAGAAAATTTGAACCAAAGCCTTCTTATATCAACTTGGTTGAAAGGAACCGATTCGGGGAGCTGCAAATGAAGATGCGGCTAAGCACATGGAGACCTTTATCGATTATTCTTTGCTCCATACCCCCACCAACTGGCGTGACACCGGATAAGATAAAAGAAACCATGTTTATCTTCTCACTCCGCGATGCTGCAAGGGAGTGGTATAGGGATTTGGACCGGGCTGCTCACGGTATAACTAACTGGAATTCACTGGCTTTAGCATTTTATAAGAAGTACTTTTCTGCATCGAAGACTATTGCCATTAGAGCTCAGATCACGAGCTTTAAACAAGGGCCTGACGAGAACTTTCACGAGGCGTGGGTCCGCTTCATGAAGTTGGTACGAACCATTCCGCACCATGGGTTCGAAAAGTGGAGTCTATGCAATCAGTTCTATAACGGGTTGTATGACGATCAGAGGGCTATTTTGGATGCTGCAGCCAATGGCCGATTTGCTGAGAATATGGGAGAGACTAAGGGGTGGAAGATCATTGATGATTTGGCCACCCATAAGGCTGAATATGGGAACTCCAGAGGTAATCAAAGAAGAGCTGCTGAATCTTCTTCTGTAGCTACACTTGAAGCTCTCATTGCAAGATTTGATAAATATGAGTTGGGAGGAGCTTCCAAAGGAGGGATGTATCAGGTGAATGCTGTGTTAGACGGTCCTTTCGTCTGTAGAAGATGTGGAGGAGAGGGACATGTTTCAGATCATTGTCCCAACTCCTATGAGTCTTGTGCTGCCTTCCAACATTACAGGCAGAACAACACTTATTACGAGCCGAACGTCCATCCCAATTTGAGGTGTAGTAGTCAGAATGTGCTCAATCCCACTGCTCCTCCGAATCAGCAGCAGCCGTATATTCCTCCACACAAGAATTAACAAGGCTTTCAGAAGCCTCCTTCTTTCAATCCTCCTAACCATGGTGCATCATCTTCCGGTGGGGTGAATGAAATAGGAGAGATAAAGTCTATGTTGCAATCCATTTCAAAGCATTTGCAGCTGAATGATCAACAAAATCAACAGAAGGACGAGTCATTTAAGGCACTCGAGACTCAAGTTGCCCAACTTGCTGCAAATCAATCCTTGAGAAAGCAGGGTCATTTACTGACTCAAAATGAGAAGAATCCACATGAGACGGTAAATCTGATAGAATTGAGAAGCGGTCTTTCTTATGAGGGACCAGAAATGCAAAAATCAGACCCTAGGGAAGCTAATACTGATGGTGAACAGTGTACTGTCGAGAAAAAAGGGCTCACGACAAAGCAGTTGCTCGATCGACTGAAATCTGGTGTTCGATCGAGTAGAACTGAAGATGAAAGCCCTCGATCGAGTGGTTTTTCCACTTGATCGAGTGAACAGGAAGAACAGGTTGGTCGATCGAGTAGTTTATCTACTCGATCGAGTGAAGCAGAAAGTGGAGTTGGTCGATCGAGTGGAAATTGTACTCGATCGACTGACATTGATTAAAAAACTGCTCGATCGAGTGAGCAAATTGGTCGATCGAGTAGTATTGATGACGGGAAGCTTATTCGAGAGCCTGCTAGTGCTCGTTTAAGCGAGAAATCACCGGAAAGACCTCGTTCGAGAGGTAAGAAGCGTCCAAAGGATACAGAACTTGCACCGGAAGATACATTGGAAGCGAAAAACAAGGGACTTGAGATACTTATCACGGTTCCCTTCCCGAGGCGGCTGCAAAACACTAAAGCTAATCAATAATTTGGCAAATTTGTCGAACTTTTGAAGAGCTTGGAAGTCACCGTGCCGTTCACTGAATTGCTGACTAAGGTACCCTCTTATTTAAAGTTTATGAAAGAAATTTTAGCGAGTAAGATGACTATTAATGACATTGAGACCGTAGCTTTGACTGAGGTGGGGTCAGCCCTATTTCAAAATAAGTTACCGCCTAAGCAATCAGACCCGGGTAGTGTTTCAATTCCGTGTCATATCGGTATGCATTTGATTGATAATGCGCTATGCGATTTAGGCGTTAGCGTAAGTGTCTTACCTTTATCTCTGGCCAAGAGATTTGGTTTGACAAAGCTGAGTTGTACCAACATGACTGTTCAGATGGCCGACCGTAGCTTATCACGGCCACTAGGTGTAGTAGAAGACGTACCTGTTCAGATCGGGAAGTTCTTTATTCCCGTTGATTTTGTTGTCTTAGACATCCCCAAAGATGCACACACCCCTATTATTTTAGGGAGACCATTTTTGTCCACCGCCCGTGCGGTAATAGACGTCGGGGGAAGACTTTGACCTTTCGGGTAGGGGACGAGGAGCCGATTTTTCATCGGTCTAAGTTCGGAGAGCTCCCATGCAAGCCCGGCCTTGCAATGCTCTCTCTTCTATTGATCCTAGTATTGACACTCCAAATGAAAATTTGGAGAATTGTGCCGCTATTGTTAACCCTCCGCCTCAGACTGAGAGCAAAAAGGAGGAAGTTCGTGCTGTTTTCGTTCTTTGTAGGTACAGATGAAAGCAAGGGGGAAGCTGTCAAAGGACATGGTGCAATCATTATCAGTCAAACTGGAGATGCTGACGCTAAAGCTGGTTATAAAGGAGCAAGGACGATGAAGGTTCACGCTTATGTGGATGTGAACTACTCCCATCCTACCGTTTCAAGTGATTACTCATGCTCATGGAAGTTGAAGAGGACAGTTAATGTTGCTGAGGTGACGTCCTCCAGTCAGAAGCCCACCAAGGGGCTACTTAATTTTGATGAAAATTAAACGGGGAAATGCCCCGTGTAACACTTTGTAATAGATAATTTTTGAATTTCTTTTGAATTTGTTTTATTGCGTTTTAATTAGGACAATTAGTTTTAGACAATTTTTAGCGTAAACGTAAGACTATAGACTGTGCTCATGCATATTTGGTATATTGGGAAATTTTTGCATGTGTTTTTATGCAGGTTTGGGGAAGTTTCACGCATTCCAAGGAAGAAAAGACGAAAATTATAGAACTTACGCGAGAAAAGTCCTCGATCGAGTACTTTTTGTACTCGATCGAGTGGAAAATAGGTCGACCGAGTGCTTTCTCCAGTCGATCGAGTACAGCAATAAAGGGGATTGGTCGATCGAGTAAAATGTTTTACTCGACCAAGCTGCTGGACCATCAAAGTGCTCGATCGAGTGGTTTAAAACAACTCGATCGAGTGAAATGAACAGAACACGGGAGTTTTTCTACCTTAAACTCTTATTTTTGTTTTCTAATTCATTTCATCCCCTAATTCCGTCTAACCCCTTCCCCTAATTGCGATTTAAACTCCCCCAAATCCCCATTTTCTTGCCCAAATCACCAAATCTGCTTCCTACATTTTATTGTTTCCATCTTAATCTTCAAAAGCCCCTTAAATTCACCCTTGTTTGTATTCGTTTGCACGATTTTTAAAGGGTTTTCGGGTTTGCGGTTTTAAGCTCGAAAAATCGCCATTGTTGCTTGTTTATTTGAAGATTACTTGCGTTTGTAGGTTTATCATCATCAAGTAAGTGATTTCCATAACCTCTTGCATTTTAATTTCGATTATTTTGAATTCTATGAGGTGAAATTGAATTAGGGTTTCGAAAATCCCTGTTTAGTCGATTTTTTCGACTTGATTGTGTTTGTATGCCCTTAATTAGCTTGCTTGATGTTCCTAATTCGCTGTCCTCGCTGTTTGTTACATGTTAATTCGAATTTTCCATGATTTTTATGATATGGGTTCAAGACAGTCGGATTTTTCGACTGTCACTTTGATTTTTGCTGTTGAAATCTGTCTAGCTAGCATCTCTATTGCGATTTTGCTGCTGATTGTTGACTAAAATCGGACCCCTGTCGATGTTTAGACAAGTTTACACTGGACCTTGCACAGAAATTGGGATTAGGGCTGCTTAAGTCGAATTTTTCGACTGTCAGACGGTTTATATACTGCATTGTGTTAATTAACTTCAGTTGTTGCTACCTGCTACTGCTGTTAATTGCTATCCCCGTCTCCCTATCGCCATTTGCATTCTGTAATTCGAAATTTTTGAGGATTGTTGGGATTTATTTGCTGTAAAGTCGAATTTTTCGACTGATAGGGCATTAACATGCTGTCACATGCTGGTTTTACGTGTTGTTTTAGCCACGGTTAGCAGCTATTTTCTCATCATGCCCTTTACCTTGTCACAGGATGGAGTCCAGTACCTTGCCTTCTACTAGTACCACCTCCATTCCGTCCTTGAGTGAGTCGATGGCCCTCTTTGCCACTACCATCGCCTTAGTCTCCACTGCGGCCCTGTGTTCCATGTCTCACCGCAGGGGACGGTTTTTACTCCGATGAGCTCACCTGCGAGCTCGAGTTCAGGCTACCACTTCCTCTACGGTCACCACCACATTAGCTTAGCTTTGCTAGTTCCTCTTCGGCGGTGACCACTTTGTAGCCACTACACTGTACACCGCCACCACTTCTACACTGTGGCGGACTCACTGCGGCTGCCAGTGCCTTTAGAGCGACCACAGTTCCCTTACACCGTCTGAGAGCGGGCTGCTGCCTTGAGTTCCAGAGGCCGTGGTCGTAGACAGGCCAGAGCTACACCAGCTCCAGTCACCTCTAGTTCCGCTCCTAGCACTTCACAACTAACTTCGCTTCTACTTCACCCGCTCCGTCTACTACTCGAGACGATTCTGATCCGAGGGGACACTTCCCTTGACTCCCACCCAGACTACCCACAGGTATTATTCGTCAACGCTGTCCATCGTACGAAATTCTTTAGCTTGGTCAAGTGTGTACATGTGCCTTCCCGATTTTTGGATAAATCGGCATTAGAGAAACTCGGTATTTACGAGTCAATCTGTACTTTACTATGGGGCACGGGGATGCCTGGCCTCATTACCATGAGGGGCCGTACCTTCTTAGAGATGAGCCTCGAATTTCTCAGCTCTTTTACCTTCTCCTTAGGGGCATACGATACTGACCCCGACTCTTTGTCAGTCTCCTTCCGGTTGTTCAACCGGACTTTCCCGATGCCTCTAGCGGAGTTTGGTAGGTTACTTGACCTTACCTCCTCGGGTGTGACATCAGACTCGAGGAAGGTTTACCGTCAGGTTTGGCGGTGCCTGGCCCAGACCCGTTTCCAGGAGCGAAAGCTCCACCAGGTCCACCACCCCCCGTCCGTTGTTTTCTTAGACTGATGGGGAGCTCTATTTTCGGCCGAAAGGAGCCGAACAACACCACAAACACCGAGCTCTCCATCCTGGGCGGTTATCTGAACGTCGACTGTGAAGGTCCTTTTACCTTCAGCATTGCCTACCTCACCGCCCAGTACCTCCATGACCAGGGGAAGAAGGAGGCGGGAACCATTGCCTGCGGTGGCATAGCCACTGATGCGTGTCTTTCATATAAGGTTTTTACCTCATTTTTACACGCATTTCTGTACTATTTATGTAGCATCTAGCTACAACTACCCCCGAATATCCTACTTTGGTTCGTTTTATGTAATTTGCAGGAATTAACCGAAGAGGAGCTAAATTGAGCCTTTTACCGTCCATTTAGCATGCATTTGGAGGAAGAGTGAATTTGGAGCGGGAATGTAGCTATTTTGGGATGCGCAAAGAAGAAAGATAGCTGGGTGAGCAAAGGAAGAACTTTAAATTGCTAGTGCCTACTTTGTAGAGCTATATCTCGAGTTCTACAAAAGATATTCAGGTTATTCCAATTGGAGATGAAAGATTATTCTCTTATCATTCCAACGCCACCGGAATCGCCCTATTTTCCCAAGTAACGAAGAAATGGCAGCCGTTTGAAGTTCAGTGCGCAAAGCAAGAAAAGTACTCGATCGAGTAAGCATATGGTCGATCGAGTACTAGCTACAGCGAGAAGATTTTAGTCGAGAATAATTAGATTAATAATAATACTATTTAGTATAAATAAGAGTAGTTTAGACCTAATAAGCATGAAATTCATTCCCTGGAGTCAGTAGAGGAAAAGGACGACTGCTTTGTTCTTCATTTTCTCTATTTTTCGGATCAATTGTATTTCTCTTCTCTTCTCTCGTTCAATTTCATTTCTACCTTAGGTTACTGTTCTTTGGGATTTTCTTCTTCCTTATACTTTTGCTACTTAGATTCGGATTGTATTGGTACTATTGTTCTTCTTTAATCTTTTAATCATTTTTATTGCTTGAATTCCTTCCTCCCTTATTTATTATCATAATTGCTTTTATTCAATCCTTATCAGTTTTATCATTATGTTTAGTTTCAATTATTTATTTATTGTTGTTGTTAATTCAATGATATTGAGTAGCTAATTTTCATATGCTAAGACTATAGGGGATCCATAATTATGAAGGGAGAGTAATCGATTTACCGGGTTAATGCTGGTATTGTCTTTGTTGGTTAAATGCTGCAGTTAATTGTATCCGTCTGATTGAGTTGACACAATTAGGCATTTATTTCTTAGTGATCCTCGACCTGGACCGAAAGGTTGGAAGAGGCGAGACTAGTAGCGAACAATAGAGTATTGCAGTGAGGGTGAAAGTTAAGCTGTTTACACTTTTGGGTGAATTAAGGACCGAAAGGTGACGTTCGTTACCCCTTAGACCGTATTTGCATTGACCTGAGACCTAGATTACTTGACCGGATGATTATGGTGAACCGTTTGTCTTAGTTGTTTCTCTCTATCTGGTTAATCCCCTTCTCTTGTTCTCTTTTCCTTATTCTTATTAGTTTAGAAAATCACATTTAAACCCCCATCTCTGTGACATCCTGACAGACTAAGTTAAACAGATAATTAGCAAAATAGCCTCCCTGTGGAGATCGACCCTACTTGCTTTGCTAGCTTCGTTAGTTGTTTTTAGGTTTATTTTTGGTACGAAAACGACCGTATCAAATTTTGGCGCCGTTGCGGGGGCGACGCTTTTATCTGTTTTATTTTTGTCTGTTTTTCGCCTCAAGGGAAGACTGAGTACCTTGAGGCCGTTCTTATGTTTTTCTTTAGTGATGTTTTGATAGGTCTTACAGGTCTATTAGACAAATTTTAGAAAGAGATTGTCGAAGGGAAGGCTTGAGTACCTTCGATTCTTTTGCCAAGATGACGTCCGTCTCTCGACTTATTGCTCACTTTGAAGCTCAAACTGAAAGATCTACTAATTGGGAGAGGAAAGAATCTTGGGGTTGTGGTAATCACTAGAAGACTGCTCCTCCACTGAGGCCTAGACCACAACCGTTGCTGCAACAAGGCTATCCACCGCCTTGTTATTCTTTCTCACCGCAACCAATTCCCCCACTTGCTCGGAATGATGAGGCTGAAGAAGTTAAGTCAATGATAAGGGCACTTGGTGAGGAATTTGCCATCCGTATACAGAAGCTACAGGCTTGGGTGAACCAACTAGCTGTCGAGCAAATCCAAGAGCAATATGAGACGGTGTATGCTATCAACACCGACACCATTCCGTCTCATGAAGAACCCGTGTCACCCAATGTTGAGAATGATTTCTATGACTCGGATGACGAATTCCTATCATACTTCAAGAGTTTATGCGAAGATTTAAACCCTGTACAGGAGGAATCACTCAATCGAGTGACTAACATAGGTCGATCGAACGAAGCTGGAAGGGATCACCACGATCGAACAGACTCAGATAATGTTCGATCGATCACTGCTGGGAAGGAGAACCTCGATCAAACAGTCACAAGGTCTGTTCAATCGAGCACGGCCTTAAGAATAAAATCTGGATCGAACAGTCTCTATGACTGTTCGATCGAGCAATATGAGTGAAGAAAGCTCTCGATTGAGTACTGTGATACCTCGATCGAATTGCCTTGCTATGGACAGCACTGATACATCAATAATGCCTATTTCTAATGACGATAAAAAGGAACATATAGTCAACTCCTATTCTGTTCAAGTTCCTTATCCACAACAATTGCTACCACACCGTGCATTCCTGGACCGTATCCCAGATCTCAATGTCGCTGATCACTACAAAGCGATGATTGCCCATGTACCCTCTTATTCTGAATTTATTGGTCAAATTAATTAGTCTAAGAAGGATATTAGTGATGTTAAGACGGTAATGAATGTTGCTATGATCAAGAGTGCAAAGTGCACTTCTTGAAATGGGACCCCCCAAAATGTCTGACCCAAGTCGTTTTTCTATACCATGTTCAATAGGCACCCATTCAATTGATAGTGCTTTATGTGACCTAGGAGCTAGTATTAGTGTTTTACCTTTGTCCCTTGCCTTGAAATTTGGGTTGACTAAGTTCACACGCTAAAACGACATTTGTTCACTAGCCGACCATTCTTATGTTCGGGTCAAAGGAGCTCTACATGATGTATCTGTTAGGATCGGGAATTTCTTTATTCCCGTAGATTTTATTGTCTTAAATATACCCGAGGACCGTAACATTCCCGTTATTTTGGGAAGACCATTTTTGTGCATCATCTTTGGCGCAATTATCGATGTCGGGGTTGGGACACTCACCTTTCGTGTCGGAGGGGAGGACTTGGTTTTTACTAAGTCTGATGACCCTAGGGAACCCATGCACATCACGCCATATGAGGATGTCCCTCATGAAGAGTCCTTTGATATACCGTCGATAGTCCTTCCGAGTCACATATTGTCGATCTTTGTTGTAACACCTCCGCCCCATTCTGGGAGCGAATTGGAGGAACATTGCTTTGTTTCTCTTTTTACAGTCTTGACAAGTTCACGGACCCGAGAGGCGAGATGGGTGCTCGATTCGGAGTCCGAACTCGCCTGGATAGACGACCCAGGAGGAGGTGTTGATAAAGCCACACCGTCTAGGAAAAAGCTGCGTGATGAGGTGATAGATTGGGACCCGGATGCTGTGGGAAGCTGCTGTTCTTACATTGCCAAGCTGTGGAGGCCGGATGTCCGCTTGACGATTGCTAAAGCTACCGCGTCCAGTCAGAGGCCTAGTAGTAGGCCGATGATTTGTGCTTTTGGATGATCTGGAAAAAGGTCGTGCGGGACCTCATAAACCAGAGCTCTCCGGGAGGCAGCCCGGACTGTTTTTTTTGAACTTTTGTTGAACTATTTATTTTTCCTTAGCTTATTGTTGAACTTTATACGCTGTTTTACGAACTTCCCATGTATTTCCTTGCTTTAAATGCGTGTTTTGCAGGTCAAAGTACTCGATCGAATGGTTTTGTGCTCGATCGAGCACTTTTTTGAGGCAGTTTTCACTCGATCGAGTGATATTGTCCTCGATCGACCAAAACCAAAATCATGCTTACTCGATCGAGTGGTTTTCTACTCGATCGAGTCCTTCCAAGCACCAGTTCACTCGATCGAGCTGTTCCAAGTGCTCGATCGAGTAGTTTTGACTCCCAGCTGCTGTTTTCCGTCTATGGAGCTACTGTTTGACTTTCTTTGACCTCCCATGTTCATGGTCGGTTTGGGGAGGTCCCTCTATATGACATTTTGTAAGTTTTCCGACTCCATTTATCCTCTTCTCTTCAGTTTGCATTTCTTTCCCTATTTTTGGTACAATGAGGGCATTGTACGGTTTGGTTTGGGGAGGTATGCATCCATATCTGTGTCTGCATGTTTCTTGCATTTCTGCTTGCACGTTTATTTATTCTCGCATGCATTGTTGTTTTAATTAATTTCAAAAATCATATAAAAAAAAAAATCATAAAAATCTTAAAATTTCAAAAAAAAATTCATGTTTAATTTGAGTCGGAACGTTTGAACATTGACGCTACTTTGAACCCTTACTTGAGCCCTGCATATTCTTGACATTTAGTTGGCATGATTATGTGCATAATCTATGAGTTTTTGTTTCTCTCTTATCTGAACGAATAGACTTGATTCATTGTGTCGGCAAGCTACATTACATTCTGAGGTCAGAGCTTTATAACTGGTGACATTCATGACCGGTTTCATTTAGGATGTGAGTAGTACTCTCTTTATGGCATGTAACATTAATTTGCATAAGCATGAGTCTAGTCTTCTTAATACTTGTATATATTCGGTCTGTGGACGGTGACACATGTTAGGAGAGGCAGTTCCCTTTATTTCAATCTACCCATGAACCCCACATAGCCAAATTGCCTTTTTGCCCTATTAACTACTTTCTATAATACTTCCTACCCTAGCCGAGCTAGTGACGAGTAATTATTGGAATGTTTTATTGCAATGTGGTTATTATATCTGATTTCAGAAGATGGTGGAAGAATTGAAGGGAATGAAAGAATTATTGAAGAAAAAAAAGAAATGAAACGAAAAAAAAAAGAGGAAAAAAAGAGAACGAAAAAAAAATGGAAATAAGAAAAGAAAAAAAAATATCATGTGAAAAAGAAACTGGTTAATGATTTTCACTCCCATGTCCTATTCATATCTTATGGGGAGTTGACGAGTTCTTGGTGTTTGGTGAGTTCAGTGCATGGTTTTGCACCGTTTCATCTTGCTATATTGAGTACGAAGTTGGGATGCAGTTTAAATTTGGATTCGTTGTTGCTAGCCTGGCTATTAACCCCACATATCCAAATTCATTTTAGCCCCTTCTTACCCATTACCTCACTTACCCAAATGTAAGTCCTCGGCGTGTGTCTTGGTCATTAGTATGGTTGGAATGCATATGTACGGTTGTAGAGACTTTATTCATGTTAACTGCATGCATGTTCTTATAGGTCGAGTTAGGTGAGTGTCTTACTTCTTTCTATCTTTCATATATATACTCACCTTGTGCCTAATTTTGAGTGACGAGTGACCCGTGAGAGTCCGAATCTTTTGAATCTTGCAAGGTCGACGGTTCAGTAAGTTCGAAACATTGATTTAACTCGTTTGCACTTCTCATTTGCCACTTTGTCAGTTATTGCATTAAATTGGTTTTAGTGGGTGATTTGTAGCTGATGCGTTGGTCCCGTTCCACTGTTGTTTCTTAGTTGCATTCATATTTGCTTGGGGACAAGCAAAGGTTTGGTTTGGGGAGATTTGATGCGTGTGTTTTATATAAGGTTTTTACCTCATTTTTACACGCATTTCTGTACTATTTATGTAGCATCTAGCTACAAATACCCCCGAATATCCTACTTTGGTTCGTTTTATGTAATTTGCAAGAATTAACCGAAGAGGAGCTAAATCGAGCCTTTTACCGTCCGTTTAGCATGCATTTGGAGGAAGAGTGAATTTGGAGCGGGAATGTAGCTATTTTGGGATGCGCAAAGAAGAAAGATAGCTGGGTGAGCAAAGGAAGAACTTTAAATTGCTAGTGCCTACTTTGTAGAGCTATATCTCGAGTTCTACAAAAGATATTCAGGTTATTCCAATTGGAGATGAAAGATTATTCTCTTATCATTCCAACGCCACCGGAATCGCCCTATTTTCCCAAGTAACGAAGAAATGGCAGCCGTTTGAAGTTCAGTGCGCAAAGCAAGAAAAGTACTCGATCGAGTAAGCATATGGTCGATCGAGTACTAGCTACAGCGAGAAGATTTTAGTCGAGAATAATTAGATTAATAATAATACTATTTAGTATAAATAAGAGTAGTTTAGACCTAATAAGCATGAAATTCATTCCCTGGAGTCAGTAGAGGAAAAGGACGACTGCTTTGTTCTTCATTTTCTCTATTTTTCGGATCAATTGTATTTCTCTTCTCTTCTCTCGTTCAATTTCATTTCTACCTTAGGTTACTGTTCTTTGGGATTTTGTTCTTCCTTATACTTTTGCTACTTAGATTCGGATTGTATTGGTACTATTGTTCTTCTTTAATCTTTTAATCATTTTTATTGCTTGAATTCCTTCCTCCCATATTTATTATCATAATTGCTTTTATTCAATCCTTATCAGTTTTATCATTATGTTTAGTTTCAATTATTTATTTATTGTTGTTGTTAATTCAATGATATTGAGTAGCTAATTTTCATATGCTAAGACTATAGGGGATCCATAATCATGAAGGGAGAGTAATCGATTTATCGGGTTAATGCTGGTATTGTCTTTGTTGGTTAAATGCTGCAGTTAATTGTATCCGTCTGATTGAGTTGACACAATTAGGCATTTATTTCTTAGTGATCCTCGACCTGGACCGAAAGGTTGGAAGAGGCGCGACTAGTAGCGAACAATAGAGTATTGCAGTGAGGGCGAAAGTTAAGCTGTTTACACTTTAGGGTGAATTAAGGACCGAAAGGTGACGTTCGTTACCCCTTAGACCGTATTTTCATGGACCTGAGACCTAGATTACTTGACCGGATGATTATGGTGAACCGTTTGTCTTAGCTGTTTCTCTCTATCTGGTTAATCCCATTCTCTTGTTCTCTTTTCCTTATTCTTATTAGTTTAGAAAATCACATTTAAACCCCCATATCTGTGACATCCTGATAGACTAAGTTAAACAGATAATTAGCAAATAGCCTCCTTGTGGAGATCGACCCTACTTGCTGCTAGCTTCTGTTAGTTGTTTTTAGGTTTATTTTTGGTACAGAAACGACCGTATCAGCCACCATTCTTGCCCACCGCCTTTTCCCCACCTGGCCACGTGACTTGCAGTACTTCCCGGGAGAGAGGTTACTGAGTCTGGACGCCATGCTCGCTCAGCATTGGCTGACCCCAGACCACCGGACTTGGAAGATTGACGGCTCCTTGTCTGTTGACTTACCTTGTGACAGTCTCCCCCGTCTTGAGCCCTTACCTACTGTGGTAAAGGGCCACCGTCTGCCAGCTTTGCCTCTACTTCACCTTCCACTTCCGTCTCGTCCACCTCCTGCTGCACCCGCTGCTAATAAGCGGCGACTTGAGACTGGAGAGTGGTCCACACCTTCAGGGAGTACCCAGCCTTCCATGGCTACTCCCGTTCCGACCCCTACTCCTACTCCCACTACTACTACCACTCCTACTCCTGCTCCACCTCCCACTTACCAGAAACAGACTGAGCCGGTTTTCCCGGCTACTTTTAGACCACCTCCTCCCTTTGTAGCGCCCGTGGTCCAGGACCAAGGGGGCGCAGTTTACGGTTTGTTGATCGAGCTTGCAGAGTGTCAGGCTCGTATGGAGAGGGACTTAGATTTGACCCTACACCCTCTGTACGAGTACCACTTGCGACGACACAGACCGATCTCGGAGGGTTGGCCACACCCTTCCTTCTTCCAGTACCCAGCTGAGGGGTACCCGGCGTTAGAGGAGGAGGAGGAGGACGAGGACCCCGAGGTTGCAGTGGAGAGAGCTCGCGATGAGGAGCGGAGGAGGCGAGAGGAGGAGAAGGACCCGGAGTACAAGGCGGATGGAGACGACGACGACGAGTAGCTACTGGTCTACTCACTTCCCCAGTTTTCTGGCTGGTTTGGGGAAGTTCGTATTTTGTATGTATCTCTTACTCTTTTATTTTGTCTCCTTTATTTTATTATTTTTATTTTGTTGGTTGTATATTCCCGTTCCCCTATATATATCTGCTGGTGTATGCTGGAGGACAACGAGGGCGTTGTCCGTTTTGGTTTGGGGAGGGTATTGCATCCTTTTGAGTCTGCATCTGCACTTGTTTTGCATCCACGTTTATTTTTCAGCCTGCCTTGCATTGTTTTATTTCATTGAAAAATTCAAAAAAATTAGAAAATTACAAAAATTCAAAAAAAAATTTCACGTTTATTTTTGCATATAGGTTGAGTCGGAACGGCAGATTCCCATGATGACAATGCACTATAACTTGTCAATTTACTTGAGCCTTGCACTTTATTGATAGTTTTTAGCTTGTCATACGCATAGTCTACGAATTTCTGTCCAAATATAAGCTGACTGTTTAGACTTGAACTATAAATTGGCAAAATACTTAAAAATTCTGAGTTTTTTTTAGAGCCATAACTGGTGACATTCATGACCAGTTCATTAGGAATTTTGAGTAGTACTCCTTGCATAGCATGTTCGTCTTTTTGCACATTTATGACATTCAATTTCTCGTTAAATGCACATATTCGGGTTTGTGGTTGGTTTCACATGCAGGGAGGTGTTTGCAAATTCCCCTTTCCTTATACTTTTCACCCATTTAGCTCCAAATTAGCCAAAACTTGCCTTTTTGACCCATTAGCTACTTTCCAAATTAAGCCTGCCTAGTCAAGCTAGTTTAGTATGTTCTTTTGTGGTATGAGTTTTCGTCTGCAGTTTGGCCGTATCCCTTTTGTATGGAGTTGTTGGAAAGTTGGGGAGAAGGAGAAAGAAAAAAAAAAAGAGAAAACGTGAAAGAAAGAAAAAAAAAATGAAAAAGAAAAGAAGGCTGGAACGTGTAAAAAAGAAAGAAAAGAAAAATAGAGTGTGAAAATTGAGGAAACAGACGTGCTCCTCTTGTCTGAGTTGAGAATATGTTCGAAGATGTACAATCGAAAAAGGTTGATTTGGTTCAGTTAGTTATTTCAGACGGTGTTTAAAAAGGGAAGTTTGCGACCGTCTGACTCCTCCGTTCTATTCCATATTTTTTTGAGGAGATTGTGTTTTGAGTCTAGTGAGTTTTGTGCCGAATGAAGGGCACCCGTACTTAGTCTTTTAGTCAGTTGAGATTCGGATGGTTTCATTATGGACCTGTTAGGAACTAGCTTGACGCTTTTACCTCCACATTTCCATAACATGTTTTGCCTTTTCTCACCTGAACCTTACTATTCCCAAATCATTTGCAAACCCTCGGCCGTGACGGACATTATTGGTTGGAATTTGTGCATTAGTACTTGAATTGTCTTTCATTTTTGTTGCATGCATGCTATATAGGTCGCAGTTAGATGAGTGACTGTCTTCCCATCTCTCTTTTACATATAACATTCACCCTTTGCTTCATGAGAGAAGAGTGACCACGAGAGAGTCCAGTTTTGTTGGTCTTGCAAGGTCGATAGGTTGGCTATATTTCTGAACAGCTAATAATTCGTTTGCGTATTGACTTTTTAGCTTTAACTGTTAATTTTTGTTGCATTAAATTGGTTCAAGTAGACAAGTTAAGCTAGCTCTGAGTTATCATTTCCGTTCCATTAGTGTATAGTTTTGAGTTTACTCGAGGACGAGTAAAGGTTCGGTTTGGGGAGATTTGATACGTGCGTAATGTATATAGTCTTTTTAGCCTACTTCAGCACGTATTTCTATGCATTTTCATATCGTTTTTATGATATTTTGCCCCGAATTGGCTACTTTGGTTCGTTTTGTCCATTTTGTAGAAATGAACGCGAAAGTAGTGGAATCGTACCCTTTTCGTCCTTTTTGCATGCATTTAAAGGAGACGGGATTTTCCTGAGTGAGATACTGTGTTTAGAAGCGTCGTAACACGCATTACGAGGCACTTAGGCGCGGACTTGAGCTGAAATGAAGATGGAGTACTCGATCGAGGACTTTCACCACTCGATCGAGTGGTTTTCACATCCTCTGATGGTCGATCGAGTGGTTTTTCACTCGATCCTTAAGCTGCACAAAGACCTGTTACTCGATCGAGCAGCTTTCTAGTCGATCGAGTAGAAATTGCTGAAGAGTTGGTCGATCGAGTGGTTTTAAACCACTCGATCGAGTGGTTTAAACCACTCGATCGAGTGGTTTCGTTGGTTTTGGGCTTTAAACAGCCCGTGAGTTGTTTATTTTTGCAAAACTTATTTTCTTTTGCTATTTAAGCACGCTTTACTAGGTTAATTAGGACTATCTTTCATATTATCAAACACTCTACTGTTAACATTATCACGTACCTCATTCCTCTTCACTGTAACTTTATTTCGGGATTGTTTCACTTGGAATTTGTGTTCTTTACGCCGGATTCGCTAGGACTGTAATTCCTTCTCTCCCTTTAATAATAATTAATCATTTGTTTGCTTTTATTACTTGTTTCGTTGCATTTACTTCTTGCCCTAATCTTCCTTATTGCGATCTATTGTTATTTCATTATGTTTTCTGCTGGAATTTTAATTGCTGTTAGTTTAATTAGCGATATGAGTAACTAAATCCCTTTCATGTTGGGATTAGGGAATCTGCGGTTGAAATATGACGACGTGGTAAATGAATTAATTGTGAGATCTTGTCACCATAGCAATTTAACTGTATTTATCCGACCTAGTTGAGTGCACGCTTCTATGTCACCCTTTAATCTCGCTAAAATTAATCCTGGATCGAAAGATTAGACTAAATAGGCCTGCTATGAACAGTAGACTACCCTAATGAGGACGAAAGTTAAGTTAGTGGTATTTTAGGATAGAAAGTGGACCGAAAGGACCTTTCAGCATCCGTCTCACATTAGTTCGTCTGAGTCATTTACAGCTAAGTTATTGGACTACCGTAGTGAACCGAAATCCCGACATGTCCCTCTCTTCTTGATAGTTTAAACCGATTTTCTGCCGTTATTGCTTTTGTTTTTATTTCTCTTTCCTTTAAATCTCGTAGTTTAGAAATCAATTCAACAAAACCCCCCCATTGTTACTTTAGGACTAGAATTAGGCAACTGTTAATTACATTACCTCCCTCTGGATTCGATACTCGACTGCCTCTGCTACATTTTAGTTGAGACCGTTAGGTTTTATCTTTGATAGCGTTGCGATAGCCGTGTCACCCGCACAACATTCACGTACCAAACATGTTGAAATAAGACACCATTTTATTCGAGACCATGTTGTGAAAGGGAATATAAAACTTGAGTTTTGTAGTACTGAAAAACAATGGGCAGACATTTTGACAAAATCATTAGCTAGAGAATGATTTGAGACTTTACGGTTGGAAATTGGTTTAATCAATGGTACCTAAGCTTCCATATGTGTTTAATTTTTTAATGACTGACTAGTAAAGATTAAGATTATATGACTGTGTCCGTATATTGCATTGCATGAATAATTTCGTTTATAGAAGCATATTTATCGTATATATTCTATTTGTATTTTAGAATTTTGTTGACATACAAACTTTATCTTATTTCCCAAAAAAATTGGATTATTTCACATGAATAATCCATCCTATTGGTGTCCCACTTAGATTAATCCAACATTTATATTAACTCACATTAATACGAACTATTCTACGACCTTTCCATTTTGCACTTAGGTGAAGGGCTACCTGTTAAACAGGTAAGCCCTTTGTTTGTATGAATGAAAACGTCATTTTTCTCCTTTCTCTTTCTCCCACTCCCTTAAACTTCACTCTCTCTACTGTAAATCTTCATCAAACATCTCCAATCCATACGTCAGAAAATATCTGGTATATAAATTCTCCAATTGTCAGTCATCTCCCACTTCGTTTTCCTGAAAACAAATCATTTCATAGAAATTTCCCTTTCCACCTTCTATTCCTTATTCATTTTTCTGCAATTTCATAATTCACACTTGAAATTCTTCAATTTCCCGTTACAAGAACTACATACTAAATAACAAACAACAATTTAATCTTCCATTGATCTTCACTCAATCCAAAATCCAATCACTACCCATTTCTTATACCTCCCTTATCTCAACTGGGTTTTCTTCCTTACCAAAATCTCTTCATTCTTATGTAACACGACACTAATACAAGAAGTTTGTAAAACGAGTTTTTTAGCAACGAACTTTTCTACACTGACTAATTGAGTATTCGTCACTATTTATGTTGATGTTGAAAAATTCCACTTAGAATAAAAATGGAAAACGACATTATGGCGGCGAGGACGGTCGAAGGAATGGTGGTGCAAATAATGGGGATGCTAGAGACGCTGCATAATATACCGGAGGTGGAGGAGGTTAAACTCCTTGATCTTGAGAATGCATATCAAGTTTTCGATGAATTAATTCAAAGTGCTTCTCCTTTCTATTTCTCGCACGCCATAAAACTTCACTCTCTCTCCTTTACCCATAAAATAAAGTATCAATTAAAACCCAAGTTACCTCATACATCAAATAAAATTCACCATGAAATTATCCAAATTAACACTCTTGCTAGTAGTAAAATTAATTTGGGGGTTAGGGTTAGGGATTTTCGTGGTGGTCACCACAACGGGGGGCGATGGACCACAGTGTGGTGGTCGAGGCAGCAGATAGCGCGAAGCGAGGGAGGGGTGCGAGGACTTGGTTGTGGCACTGACCCACATATGCCAATGATGGTGGAGAGAAGCAGTAGACATAGGAGGTTGAAGGTGGTGAAGGGGTAATTTTTGAGGGAGAGGGGAGTCGGATTTGTGAGGGGAGTTGTATTTTTGTGTGGAACAATGAATTAGAATGAAGAAGCTTGTGCGCACAAACAATCAGAAACAAAGTTGATAATAATGAGGAAGAGATGGAAGAATTATAGGGTGTAAAAAAGAAGAAGATGAAATGAATTAAAAGGTAGAAGAAAGTCAAGGTTAAATAAGATGACCGGAAATAGCAGGACACATTATTGGGTAAGTGCAACCTGAGAAGATTGTGGGATAGTTCGTAATAATGTGAGTTAATATGAAGGTTGGATTAATATAAGTGGGACACCAATAGGATGAATTATTCATGTGAAATAATCCAAAAATTTAAGATGCACCATATTTTTCTTTCCAAATTGTATAAAAATCACTCAAATATTTGCCACACAAAATCTCGTATAAAGCTTCTTTCCATATCTTATCTTATTTACCATATTAATTTGCATCACCTAACATCTCCTATTCCTACTTCAATTTATATCACTTACCATATTTTGACACTTACCAAAATTTAATTACTACTTGCCTAAACCTAGACCTATGACTCACCTAAACTATACTATAATTACCCCCCTTGCCATGTAACCCTCACGCTCACATCCACTTGCTTACCTTTTCTCCTTTCTAAAAATCTCATAAAATATTTTACCATCTCCATCATCATCACAATCAACCATAACCATCACCATGAATACTAACCATGCAAAAACTCGTTCTTCTACCCGGAATCAAAACCACCGAAACTCCAACAATCCTCCATCACCACAACCACCCAATAACCCTAATTTCTCTACCTTTCCTTCACCACACCCGCAACCGTCTCCTCCTCTGTTTCACGGTCGAGATGATGCGATGTACGAGGGAAAAAGGCGCCGTCTTTTTAAGGGAAAGAACAAGGTTGTTGTCGATGAGGGGAATGATGTTGATAAACCCGAAGTTGTTATTAGGAATGGTGTTTCGAGGACCCTACTTCGAGAAGTCTCGAAAAACGCAACAAGGGAAGGTTTGAACCGAGTCCGATTAACAAAGGATGAGAGTACTCTTGTGTCTCGGATTATGCCTTACTCAATCCATGGTGGAAGGTACTATCCTAAGTCTTGGTTGACTACTATTCCGGCTCTTAAATTTTTTTATCGATTTTCTTGATTTTCAATAATGGAGTCATGTTAGTCAATTTTCGGGTCCAATTTTTCCTGTGGAGGTTGTCTAATTTTTCGCTACTGTTAAAATTAAGAAGGGAGTGTTGCATGCGATTGTCAATGGTGTAGATGTGACGGTCTCTGTTTCGGATTTTTGCTCTGCCTTTTCGGTTCCTAATGACGGAATTAATATAAATCCAAGTCTTGAATGGTTTAATGTTGTTGGTGAAAAAGAATTGACTATTAAACAATATTTTGAGGAATTTGGGTCGGAAGGTGGAAACATAATTGTCCGTCCTCTTTCAGCAAAAATTAAATTTTTTCTGAATTTCCTTTGGAATACTATTGTGCCGAAAAGGGGAGGAAGGGACAAAGTGTCGAGTTATGAGGCGATCATTGTCTATTCGTGGTTGGAAGGTCAAAAAGTCAACTTGGCGAGTCTTGTGCTAAACCGAATTGTCCAAACAAGTCTCACAGTTACTAAAGAAAATTTTTGTACAACTATCAATATTCCATATAGGATGTGGGTGTCTCGGTTGTTAGAAATCAAACAAGTTGTGGGACAGGATGGTTATGCAGTTAGTGCTAAATATTGCATGTGTGACCTTTTAATTAAGCTCATGGGTCTCGCGTTTGATGGACCGTAATTGGTTCTCTTAAAAGATGTTGAGAAATTGGTCAATGACACGGGTTTGGGAGATATGGGTGCAAAGATGCAGAGTTTCTTGGGCACTTTAATGGAAAAATTCGAGGAGCAGTTCACTACCTTAGCCACGGTTTTGTCAGAAGTTGGGCCATCTCGGTCCTCGGATTCGGGTTTGGATTGTACTCGGGTATATGCTTGGATGGATGAGGTTGACAAAAGGCTGTGAGGTTTTGAGAGGGAGTTGAAGGCCATCCGTAGGGAAGTGTTCCCACATGGAGATCGTTTCTCCTTCCTTACTAGTCAATGAGGTGCGTTGGTGATGCACGGGAAGGCTATGGCAGCCGATCAATCGCTCACGTTGGAGGCCATGAAGGCATTGTCATTACAGGTTCTTAATTTCGAGCGAAGTCTTTAAAGTCTCGCTTCTCTTGCGAGGAGTTCTTTTGACCTCCTTGATGCCTTGGAACATCGCACTCGTCCCGACTATGTGAACCCGTATAAGACCCGTAACATGTGACCTTGCCTTGCCCTTTGCCTGATTTAGCACCTACTATTTTTAGTATTTTCTTTGTCTTAGTGATGTCTTTTGCTAAACTCTATTCAGTCCATTTTGGCATATTGCTTGTGGTTATGGCCCAAGTAATTCTCAAACATGTTCTCATTCGGCCCGTTGGCATCAAACATGTTTTCTTTTAAGTTTGTATGTTACTTAAATTCCTAGATACTTATGTTTATATGTGGTTTATTTGCTTTTTATATTGTTCTTATCTCTTGTCTCATCTTATATTATTCTAGTCATTTCATGTTTGTTCTAATATTTTCGATGATGTCAAGAGGGGGAAAGAACGTCTATGGTAAGCATCTACCTAAGCTTGCTTCTTGTCAAGACCAATTGTCTCTTAAAGTCCTTAAATTTTTGATTATATGTTAATCGTCTTGATCTTGCTTTGATCTTTATTATTAAGATGACGGTATTATATTGAGGGGGAACTTTAAACTTAGTCACAATTTTAGGAGACTTGCCATCATCAAAAAGGAGAATTTGTTGAACCATATAGTATATATGTTTATGTTTTGATGATGTCAAGGTGCTTTATATTTTATATACTCGTTACGCGTAATCGTTTGTTTAAGTCTTTTAGATTAAACTTATTTATTACAAGCAATAAAAGAAGAGTTGTGATGGAAGTATATCGTGATCAAGCCTCAATTGAAGATCAAAGTTATCTGAGATTCATTCAAGTTTTATGAGAAGACGAAGTCCGTCTAAAGATTAATCAATCGTGGATGATGAAGTAGCCTATGCTCAAAGATCTCCTATGAAGATTAGAATAGTATAGGTGATTATCTCGTAATGGTAACTAAGAGTGAATTTCTTGTAGTGGTAAAGTTATAGCTTTGCAGCTATAACATTACTAGTAAAAGAGCTCAATGTTATAGCTCTTCTACTATAACATTGAGATGTTGAGTTTTTATTACACGACTTGAATTGTTTCAAAATTGTTTTTGAAAAACGATTTTGTTTATTTTAAATGTTTTAGTAAAAGTATCTATTAAATAAAGCCCGGTTTAGTGCTGAGTACAATTTTATGTTGAACGTTAGTTAGTAATCGTTTTGGGTCAACTTATGAGTTTGACCATATTACTAATTAGGGTTTTAATATAGCTACTCCTAAAACCTAAATTCTAACCTAATATTAAGTTTGGGTTTGCACGAATCACGAGGCATATGAGCCGTGATATCTCGTGTGACCTAATATATAACAAGATCTTATTGTAAAGATTTTATTCTCTAGGAATATCTTTACATATCTTTTATACCTTATTTGATATTGTTATTTATGATAGAGATATTCTTGTTATGGAAAATCCTATCATATCTTAGGATTTATGGAAAAGATGATAATAGAATAATTTATATTCTATCTTTTGGAATATTCTTTATTATCTTTAAAGACTTTAAGGAAAGAAATAATAGAAGATATGATTTGTTTACATATCTTTATTTCGGCTATTAGGGTTTCGTGAAAACCGTTAGCCATGCTCCTTCATTTCCTATAAATACTTTGCTTTTGCAACATTTAACTTAGTGACCGTAAGCATAAAATTGATTTTATTTTTACAAAGCAAAACCGTGTGTTTCAAGCAAGAAAACCGATTTGCTTTTTTCAAAAGGTCATGTGTTTAAACTCGTATGTTCATTTGATAGTTATCGTTATAAGATAATAGTGCTCAATTGAATTCTTACCTGTTCATTAACGTGAACCTTTGCAAGAATCATTAGTGCTTTCTTATTAGCGTAAGTTACTCACTCGAGTATTTAACGGTACTCATTTAGTTACAGCTAGAGTTAGTTGTACGAGTTGGGTTAGTAAATTTGTAATCCGTAGAAAGGTACTAAATTTATTAATCGAGAATAGTGGACATAGGTTTCGATTTGTGAAACTGAACCACTTAAAAACCGTGTGTGTCTCTCTCTTTCGTTCGTTTGTTTACTTTGTTCTTAGTTGATCATTAGTTAATTAGTTAATGTTTAATCAATAAACTTTAAATAATTAATTATATTCATACAACCGAAAAAGCGTTAAAAGTTTTAAATCCTCAATTCACTCCCCCCCCCCCCCCCCTCTTGAGTATTTTGGATCGATAGACTTT
Source organism: Silene latifolia (assembly GCF_048544455.1). NCBI lineage: Eukaryota > Viridiplantae > Streptophyta > Magnoliopsida > Caryophyllales > Caryophyllaceae > Silene > Silene latifolia. The sequence goes on from NC_133538.1 coordinate 454,598,199, forward strand.
TCAGATACCATATCAATTACTTCATAAGCTATAATCCACACTTAATATTATATATAACTATACATCTCAACTAAATTGAAATGGCATGACTTATCATGCTTAGCCTATGAAAAAGCCTTGGTTAGCAAGTTTTAGCAATACTTTGCACCTTCCCTAAGCTTACTATATACTATTTTCCACTCTTGTGAATAATCTTTTATTATAAGAACTTCTTTGAGTACGTGTCAAGATCCAATCTAGACATAGGCTCTCTTACCTTTGAATAACTCCCACTGTTCTCACAGTGTGTAGGGATAGGACTTTCGGTTATTGGAACGAACTACCATAGTTCCTCATATTCATAAAACCGAATCCTAATATCATCCCCTCCTTCTTGCATATCTCATTATCGCAAGTGTACTCAATTTTCATTGTGTATATCTCATTGTTCAACTGCCTACGATGTTCCTAGCAGTTATCCTCCTTAAATAATATAGCCAAGATGGTTCTCTAACCATCCTTATGTGTTTAGAATATGGTTTTGTGCAACTCCTTGCACATAAATCCATCTCATTTCTAAATGCTCAGCTTCATTTCTTTATTACATTCCTGAATACTAACCAATGAACTATATGTCTATACGGAGACTTCTCTCAAGGATTCGATTTATAACTTCTCGTAATACTCCAAGTATACGAAGTTTAAGAATGGTGATACATGTTAGCGTAACGAATTAATTCCGCAGCAGAAGCATGTGGATTCAATTTCTACATGTTTAATACCTTTGAACTTGTCAAGATTCTTATTAACATAAGAATATTCATTTAACGTTAATATCCTTTTAGAACTATCTTTATAGGTCTGGATACCTTAGAGATATATTATTCTTCTCCTAAGTCTTCCATCATTCAAAATGATCAATATGTCCCTTACATATAAGACTAGTAATACCACATTACTCCCACTAAACTCCATATATATACAGAACTACTAGACAATTTGAAAAAAATTGATCACATGACTCATGACCAAAACACAAAATTCAACTCTTTGACATCTACTTAAGATTTCTTCTTAAGTTTGCATCCTACCTTAGGATAGTTGCGATTTTCAAAACTCATGCAATATGATTTTTAAAATCCAACTATAAAATCCAAATTTAATGAGGCGTTGTTGTTGCGTGCAAAACCCTTTGCCACCAACCAACCAAGCTAAATAAACATCTTTATGTTTATGCTTACTTCGGACTTTTGCGGAGTTGAAACTAGATAAAGCATCTTAATAAGTTACAGGCTTGTTACTCACACAAATAACATGACTCCTGTCCACTTTAGATTTCGAAGAAATAATTACTAATTTTGACCAAGAAGGAACATCTTCATACGTCTTATTCTCAGTTTGTGGCTCTTGAACATTTTCTCCCACTCTGTCTTTAAGAAATACTCCTCATTTTTTTAATAGACAGCATCACGAGCCACAAACCCTTTGTTCTCGTAATCATGTTGGAAGAGAGAGTACATGTTTACTATCGAAACAAGTTACAACTTAGGTGCCTGGCCTAACCATATCTCATATGAATTGTACTTGATTGCTTTAACTATATTCTGTATTAGCGGAAAAAATGCTAGACAAATTTGCAACAGAAACTATCTCCAATTTTATAGTAAAGATTCAATTATATCGTATAGGATTCTTTGTAACTTTCTAATACACCTTATCTTGGTAGGGTGTGATTATGAAAGTGATATTGTGATACCATATCACACTTCTTTTGGTGCAAATAAAAGTCTTCACTTTATTGTTCCCTATATAAACAAAGTACTAATACTTTGGTTTTTAAACATTCATTGAACTTATTCAAATAATTTCTCTTCTTACCTCACTATGTGGATATCAAGTATTTACCTAGTTCGTTGGTAAAAGAGATGAAGAAGTAATAACCTTCTCTGATTGAAATTTTATTCGACCATACACTTCAAAGTGTAATTAGGGCGGATATCTTGCTCTATTCATAATCTTTTTCAAGGAAAAATCATGAATTATCTTGCTTTGAATACCAGATTCGTACACAACAAGAGATTCCCAATCAAATGGTTTGGGACACAAGTCAAAACTAGTTTCTAAATGCGATTTTCAATCAAGAATTGCGAAATGATTTGGGTCACCAACTTGAGTCTTGTAAATATGACATTTATTTCTAGTTTGAATATAGTTACCATGATTTGTATGGTCTCACCATAAACTTAATCTTGGTATATTAGGGCAGAACGCTTGTTTTAATTGCATAATAGAGAAACCCTTTGTATTTTATGCAAAACTTGAATTATATTCTTATTTAGAGTTAGTGTACATCATAACAATTATTGAGGTACATTTCAAAATACAAAACCAAAATGAGTACACTAAAACATTCATATGTTCATGGATGAAATGACAACTACCCTAGTTCCATTCATGCAAATTTCTAAACTTGTTTTTTGCTAGTCGTCACACGATAATGCCAAAAACCACAAACTTGTATCAAATACTCATGATGTGGTGATTGGTAATAATGCAATGTCAATGTCATAGATATTTAAGAAGGAATATGTTGGAGTCACACGACCAACTTCCTTGACCTTTACCTATTGGGGTTTGTATCTATTTTAGTGTCTAACACTTTCTCTTTTGAGCCTAGTTCTATCCTTAACAATTAAGATAGGTACTTACTTCTTATTGCTCCCACTTACTTCAAGAATTTCTACTTGATGAAGACTTATCTTCATATAAATTTCTAGTTAATCCTTCACAAGGATGAACTCTACCGTGGTATTTGGTCAATCAAAATTTCTAACAAATCAATTTACCAATTTAACATTGTCATATTCTTAACAGCTTAAGTGCTTGATGACAAGTGTTTAGGTTGAGCAATAAGACTTTTGAACCATGGATGCATAGAAAATATAATCAAAACATATTTTGACTAATCATTACACCTAGTCATATTTCTTCACAAGAAATCATACATAGGTATGTTAGGAATTTTAAGATGTTAATCTTATATGACATAGGACAACTCCTATGGAGTTCTATGGAATAGAACGATTCCTATGCAGCTAATCCACAATATATGTGATGTGACCATAATTGGCGTATATTTAGCCCCCGAATTAGCCTTGTTCCCATGCTTTTTAGTGCTTATTTGGGTCATTTCTTATCTTTAGTTCTTTGTTTTGCATATTCTTTGAGATTTTGATCCCTTGGTAGGAAAGGAGTAAGAATCTTGCATTTTCATGGCAAAACGAGACTAAATTGATTGAATTCAATGACCAAGCATCAAGGAGAGACAAGATTAGAAGGCCTTTGTACATATCATAGTAGAAGAGCAATGTTGAGAAAGGATCTTTGAGTCCCCAAGGAAATCCCCAAGGAATTTATGAAGAAAAGGGAAGAAAAGAAGAAGATTTGTTGCTGACTGACAATCCGAGCGGATTGTCACCAATCCGTCCGTCCTGCAGCAGCACAATCCGAGCGGCTTTGCCACAATCCGCTCGGATTCCCCCTCCACAATCCGCCCGGATTCCCCTCAATCCGCTCGGACTCCAACGCCAGAATCCGCCCGTCCCGACCCTATTCCGCCCGGATTCTAGCACAGCACGGATTGTCTTCTCCAAGCTACAAAGAAAGAAGCCCTTCTCTCAGAAAATACCGGCTCCTCCTTGCTCAACTTAAAAAGTGTAATTACTAGTTTAGCCCTTAGTTAACCCTAATGCATCCTCCCTAATTTCCACTATAAATACCCCATTAGTCTAATTAGAGGAGCATGTTCTTCTTATCAATAATTAGTGTAGTTAATATCAATCAAATCTCTCTTTAATATTGTAATCAAGTATTAATCAAGTTTTAATCCAAGTTTTAGTTCTTTAATCTCTCTTTTTTTCATCCTTTATTTTGGGTAATTGAAGATTATTTGGGTTATTGTTGGGAGATTGACAACCTCTCAATCAAGCATTCAAGTACTTCTATTATTCTTGCTTTGTTATTGGAATCATTAGTAGGTATAATCTCTTAATCCCTTTTTTTAATTATTGTTAATTACTTTCATTTATTCATCATGTTTCATATTGTTGGTATGATTGAAAACCTTGCTAGCATGATCAACATGATAATGAGTGAGTAGTCTCTTAGCTAGGGTTAATGGGTGATTAGGGGAAACCAACATGGAGAATGATTCATGCTTAAATTAATATGCTTTCATGTTTTATTTGCTTGCTTGTTTTGATCTCAACTCATGCACATGTTATATTTGATGAAATGCTAAGCCTATGAATCATTGCATTTACTATCATCTCCTATCTTTTCAATGAGACTTATAATATATAACCCAACTCGAGTCTCATTAGACCATGCATGTTGTTGAGTAGGGAAGATTAAGTCGACTTGTAGACGTTGTACAATCTAATCGATTCGGCTCCGGGACCCAAACTTTCCTAGGATTGTAAGATATAACCCAACTAAATCCATCACAACAATAATTGCTTGCTTATAATTTGAGAACATGTTTGTATGATCATATCCCATGATTCCCCTATGAACCCATGACACCCTAGTGCCTTTAATCAATTGTTTACACCCCTTTAATTCATCTTGCTTGTTTATTTTCATTGCTATTTTAGTTTAGTAACCTTCTACATCAACCCAATTTGTGACACCCCTTAGACACCACTAGTTACAATAGAAATCTCATTTCAACTCCCGTCCCTTGGGATCCGACCTTTACTTGCCTCTTTACTAATTGTAGAGTTGTTTGTGGAGCTATAAATTGCGTTTTGATTCGACCGTGACCAACGACCACATCTTAATTTGTGAACACTTAGCGGGATCGCATCAAAAATGGCGCCGTTGCCGGGGACGGTGTTTGTTTGATTTAGATTTCTTTTTATTGTTATTAGTTGTGTCTTTCTTCGCCTTGAGGAAGTAAAACTCCTCAAGGTTTGTTCTAATCATTTTTCGAGTTGTTTGATATTTTGCGAGATGGATTTCATAGACTGTTTTGTAGAGGACCATTTGAGTATCCCTTACTTCAAGGATCCCATGCAAGCACTAGAAGCCTTAGAAGCAAGTGAGGCTAAGAGCATGTATTGGGAGTTGGAGGTGGATCTCTTTGAGGCCGCTCTAGCTAACAAGGAACTTACTCGTGCACAATCCGAATTGGTGCATAATATTCTAGTAGAAGCATGTCAACCCATAGAGGATAAGCAATCCATCCTAGAGGATATTTTACAAACTCAAGAGCAAGAGGAACCCATCATGGGATTTGAATATGATGAGGTTGATGAAAGTGAAGTTGAGTATGCTATGCGAATGGAATGTTTAATGGAGATGGAGCAAATTCTCAATGAAACTCCAAAAGAAGAAAGTAAGGTACAAACTCCTACTTTGAAACCCCTTCCCCCAAATTTGAAATATGCTTACCTTGATGAATCAAAGACCAAACCCGTGATTGTTAATGATAGACTTGATGATGACCAATTGGAAAAATTGCTTGATGTGTTGAAACAACATGAGAAGGCTATAGGTTATAGTCTAGATGACCTTAAGGGGATAAGTCCCGACTTTTTCATGCATAGAATTCATCTAGAGGAAGACCATACACCTACCATTCAACCCCAAAGAAGATTGAACCCCCACATGCAAGAAGTTGTCAAAGGAGAAGTCATGAAATTACTTGATGCGGGAATCATATATCCCATATCGGATTCTTTGTGGGTTAGCCCCGTCCAAGTGGTACCTAAGAAAGGAGGTACCACGGTAGTGACAAATGAAAAGAATGAATTAATAGCCATAAGAATGATCACCGGTTGGCGTATGTGCATTGACTACCGGAAATTAAACTCCGCAACAAGAAAAGATCACTTCCCCTTACCATTCATTGACCAAATGCTTGAGAGGTTAGCCTCCAACAAATTCTTTTGTTACCTTGACGGGTATTCGGGATTCTTCCAAATCCCTATACACCCGGATGACCAACATAAGACCACCTTCACATGCCCTTATGGCACTTTTGCATATAGGAGGATGCCTTTTGGATTATGTAATGCCCCCGCCACTTTCCAAAGATGCATGATGAGTGTCTTCTCCGATTACTTAGAGACCATAATGGAAGTTTTTATGGATGATTTTAGTGTTTATGGAAAGGACTTTGACTCATGTTTGCATAATCTTTCTCTTGTATTGCAAAAGTGTGAAGATGTTAGCCTTGTTTTAAATTGGGAAAAGTGTCACTTCATGGTCAATGAAGGAATTGTCTTGGGTCATTTGATTTCGGAAAAGGGCATCGAGGTCGATAAAGCTAAAGTTGAGGTGATAGAGAAACTCCCACCTCCCGTGAATGTTAGAGGGGTGAGAAGTTTTCTCGGTCACGCGGGTTTTTATCGTCGTTTCATAAAAGATTTTTCGAAAATAGCAAAACCCCTCACTCAACTTTTGCTCAAAGATGCCCAATTCCAATTTACTGACAAGTGTGTTGAAGGTTTTAATAGAATCAAAGAAGCATTAATCTCGGCACCAATCATTCAACCCCCGAATTGGGAGTTACCCTTCGAGATTATGTGTGACGCTAGCAACTACGCCGTTGGAGCGGTTCTTGGCCAACGGGTAGGGAGAGCTCTTCATGCCATCTATTACATAAGCAAGACCCTCGACCCCTCCCAAGTGAATTATGATACAACCGAAAAGGAGCTTCTTGCCATTGTATATGCTTTGGATAAATTCTGTTCCTACTTGCTTGGATCCAAGGTGATTGTATTTTCGGATCACCGTGCTCTCTGACATCTCTTGATAAAGAAGGAGGCAAAACCAAGATTGTTGAGATGGATTTTGCTTCTTCAAGAATTTGACTTGGAAATAAGAGACAAGAAAAGAGCCGAGAATGTAGTGGCGGATCACTTGTCAAGGATCCGGTTTCATGATGAAAATGGAGAAACCCCGATCAATGACTCATTTCCTGACGATATTTTGATGTCTATTCAAACACAACTTGAAAGGCACATCACCCCATGGTTTGCCGATTATGCCAATTATATTGTTGGAAAAGTGCTCCCTCCAAATTTGAACCACAACCAAAGAAAGAGATTCCTATTCGAAGTGAAGAGGTACTTTTGGGATGACCCTAACCTCTAGAAGGAGTGTAGCGATGGGCTCTACCGGAGATGCATCCCTCAATAGGAAATCCAAGGAATCTTGGAAGGGTGTCATTCATCACCCTACGGTGGGCACCATGGAGCAAGGAGAACCGTTGCAAAAATTCTCCAATCGGGCTTCTATTGGCCTACAATGTTCCAAGATACAAGAGAATTCATCATTCATTGCGATGCTTGTCAAAGAACGGGGAATATATCTTGGAGGAACGAAATGCCACAAAGGGGCATTCTAGAGGTAGAGATCTTCGATGTTTGGGGAATTGACTACCAAGGGCCCTTTGTGACATCCAATGGGAATAAGTACATCCTTGTGGCCGTCGATTATGTTTCAAAGTGGGTGGAGGCAATTGCCACCCCAAATGATGATGCAAAAACAGTCACCAAGCTTTTCAAGAAGATAATTTTCCCAAGATTTGGAGTTCCTAGAGCAATCATTAGTGATGGAGGAACACATTTCCATGAGAAGAAGCTTGCATCCCTTTTGACTAAATATGGTGTTAAACATCGAACCGGCTTGGGATATCATCCTCAAACAAGCGGTCAAGTGAAAATTTCAAATAGAGAGATCAAGCAAATCCTTGAAAAAGTTGTGAACAAGACTCGGAAAGATTAGAGCACAAAGCTTGATGATGCTCTTTGGGCTTATAGGACGGCCTATAAGACTCCCATAGGAGCCTCCCCCTACAAGCTTGTCTATGGAAAAGCATGTCATTTGCCAATCGAATTGGAGTACAAAGCTTATTGGGCAATCCGAGCACTTAATCTTGATCTCAAATTGAGCGGTCAAAGAAGGATGATTCAAATCCAAGAGTTGGAAGAATTCCGACTACAATCCTATGAGAATGCAAAGATTTACAAAGAAAGAACAAAATTGCTTCATGACAAAAGAATTAGACAAAAGGCCTTGCACAAGGGAGACAAAGTCCTTCTATTCAATTCCCGCTACCGACTCTTTCCGGGAAAGTTGAACTCTAGATGGATGGGTCCCTATGTGATAACCGAAGTTGGGAAATATGGAGATTTCGAGCTCAAGGCGGAAGATGGAAGCAAATTCAAAGTGAATGGTCAAAGGTTGAAGCCATACTATGAAGGAGCGTTTGTTGGAGAGGTCGAGGCTACCTACCTCGGGCCTCCTCCGCCTTGAAAGGACCATCTAAGGGAGAGTTTGGTGGAGTCCTCCCTAAACCACCACTTGTAAATATACTAACCCTCTAACTTGTATTTATTGCATTCGTTTTAATAATAGCATGAACTCTTTTCATGAGCATAAGTAAGGGAGGGTTACTAATGAATTTTGAATGAAGGAAGGAACAAATTCTCAAGTGTGGGGACGCATCTAAGAAGGGAGAAGAAGTCAAAACTCGCAGCCTGAATCCGTGCGGATTCCCTGGAATCCGGCCGTCTTGCTGGAATCCGGGCGTTTAGTGGAAAAACCGTCCGTCCAGCTACGCTGAGAAATTGAAGATTTCTGGACTGAGGTCGAATCCGAGCGTCCTGTGAAGAATCCGCCCGTCTTGAGGAATCCGGCCGGATTTGAAGAAAGACGCCCGTCTTTCTACCTGTGCATTTCAAAGAAAATCTCTGTACTGGAATCCGCCCGTCTTCTCAAGAAGACGCCCGTCCCATCTTAAAAGAATTCGAGCGTCTTATGCTCGGGACGCCCGTCTTGAGGCGTCAAAATTCTGGGAATTTTCTCTGTTGCAGAATCCGAGCGGATTGTCAAGAATACGCCCGTCCCGTGGAGCAAGAATCCGAGCGTCTTCACCTCGAATCCGCTCGTCTTCTCACGGTGTCTTGACCCGAATTTTTCCTAATTAAAATACCCCCACCACACATACAATGACACATCACTATTTCTTCCACTTACCCTATAAAACCCACCTCCTTATGACTCCCATACATATCCAAATCACTCTCTTTACCCACAAAATCAAAAATCCCCAATTTTCTAGGGTTTCCAACACTCAATCAACAAGGAACATCCTTAGCAATCCTCAAATCAAAAGAACCCAACAAAAGAAGCAAGAATGGCACCAAGGAGATCCTCTTTTCGGAGTGCAAGAAGACCAAGGATGGTGGGAAGTTCCTCTACCTCCCATCTCAACACCATTAGAAGGGAACATGTAGAGATTGTAGACCTCACAAGGCTCGATGATTTCTCAAATATGGAATTCCTCGATGATGTGCAGAGATTAGTCTTCCACCGACTCCTAAGTAAGAATATTCTTCCCACTAAATTTCTATGTCATGCTACCTTAAGAAAGCTTGGGATTTTTCACCAAGTGGAAGCCCTCTTTGAGGTTTTTGGTCTTTCAACCCTTTTTCGCATGTATGAACCAACCTATCGGTCCCTTGTGCTAGAATTCTTAAGCTTTTTGAAGATTATAACCGTGAACAAAGTGATATGCATAGAGTTTAGGTTGGAGAATGTTTCTAGGATGATGACCCTTGTAGAATTCGCCAATGTGTTCGGACTTGATGTTTCGCCTACCCGAACATCAAAACCCAAAAAGTATAATGTTACACCTTTATGGAGGGCCATGACGGGCCGGGATTTCATTCTTACCAAGGAGTGTCTTGCTTTTCACATCCAAAACCCGATCTTGAGGCTTACATATCGATTTCTTTCGGGTACTCTCTTCGCCCGCCGAGATCCGGCCATCTTGAACTAATTGGACCTTGTGTTGATGGAATCATACCTCAACATTCAAGGGAGAGATGGGTATCACTTCAATGCACCTCTAGTTTTGCTAGAGAAATGGGCAAAGTTTAGAAATGGGGATGATGATGGAATGAAGCACATAGTGAATGGAGGACTCATAACTCGACTTGCAAAGAACTTCAACCCAAGGTTCAATGAGAACAATGAGTACACTCCACTTACGGGGAGCACGAGAATTAATGAAGATCTCCTTATCGTCCAACACCATTGGATAACCCTTGAGGGGGTCAATAAGCGGATAAAGTGGTTGACAAAAGGGAGCGATCCGATCTATCTCCCAATAACCGATCTACCACGGATCTCCCCAAGAAGAGGAAGCTTGTCCCCAATGCCCTCCTACCTCATCCCAAGTCAAACAAAGCAAGCTCCACCACCTCAAAACCCACCACCGCAACAACAAGAACAACAAACCCAAAATGAGAAGATAAAAGTGCCTCCCTACCCCTTTCCCTACCAACCATATAACCATCCAAATCCCTTCATCCTCCCTCGTGACGACTTTGTCACGGGAATCTTACAAGATCTACACTACCGTCAATATGAGACCTCCGTGGACACTTACTATGCTCTTTACCCCCAATACCATGAGATGGCTCAAAAAGGACGGATTAGTGAGGAAAGAGCTTTCCCCTCATGGGCTCAAATGGAATTGCTCTTCCCCAACTCGGAGAAGGCTAATGAAGGGGCGAACGGTAGACAAGGGGAGGAGAGTGGCAATTCTTGTGGAGGTGACACGGTGAAGCTTGAGAGTGAGGAAGACGAATTCATGGATCCAAGTTTAAGTTATGCTTCAAAGGATATTTGGGATAGCGATATAGAGGGAGATGATGCCGATGTCTAGGAGACTACTTCATCACTAGGTGGAGCAAGCAAGAGCACCCACCTAAGTTCAAGTGAAGTTTTCTCATCTCTCCTCTTTATCTTTATTTTTCATGAAAAGAAGTTTGTGTCTTGTATCTTTGTATTTTATTTCATTTTGATCATTGTTGGAGTAGTCCTAGCCCCATTAGAGGACTCACACCTCGGTACCATTGAGGTGTTCTCATTCTATTGTTCCCATTTTCAAAATCCAAAATGACAAATTAGTTTCATGCATAGCATAGTGTGTGCATGAACTACACCCATCCTTGGACATTAGCAATAGTGTCTCACTCGGTTTGGGGAAGTTAATGCATACACAACGGGAGGTAATCTAAATTATCCTCTCCGTCATAACAAAAACCATGCATCATGTAGTGTAGCTTAGTATAGATTGCATTTAGTATAGAAATCATGCATCATCTTTGCATAATTTCCATCATTTTGGCCATTGAGGACAATGCCCATATTAGTGTGGGGATGGGAATTCTAACATTTAACTCTTATTCAAAAATCCAAAAAAATTGAAAAATTTCAAAAATCATAAAAATTTGAAAATTGAAAACCCAAAAACATGTTTATTTCCTTTTGTAGTCTTGTATATATTGTCTTGTATATATTGTGTTTGTTCTATCCTTGTTCACATTGATTGACTACGCCACATCCGAGACATGAGGATATTGAAGACCGCATGGTATGATCTTTCCAATCTCCTTTTTCCTCTTTATGTTAATGACTATGTGGCTTTATTTTGATTGATGCGGTATAACAATGTGAATTTAGGACTTGCATTTAGTTTATAGAATCACTTGCATTAGGATGTTTATATTAGTTGCATCATGGCATGTAGTTGCATGTTAGAAATGTTTTGAAAAATGCCTATTTAGGAACTTTGACAAGAGCAACTAAGCCATTACAAATACTTGTTCAACTTAAGACTTTGCCTACTAGAATGGTTGTAAAACACCCTAGATAGTGTCATACTAGTGTCTTTTGACCCATGACCCAAGGCCTAGTCAAGGGTTTGCATGTGAGTCACCTATCCAACCCCGTGATGCGATGTGGACTTGGTTAACTTGTCTAGGTGACCTTGTTTGACCTTGTGGTAAGGCAATCCAAAAATATTTTCTATCAATAAGCTTGAAGTGCTCATTTCAAAGAAATTTTGTCATGTGGAAGTAATGTAATGCCAAGGAAACCTCAAATGTTATGAATTGTTGAAAGTTGAGAAAGTTAAGTTGTTTTGATGGAGGCGTACCACTTCGATGTGCTTTGGTGTGGGATCCATTGAATTGGGCCCCCATACGGTTGTGAATTCGGCCGCCCAGAGACAGAGTGACTATCACCCCAAAAAGCTATTGTCTAGAGGTTAACCGGTTGCCTAATAAGCGATTGGCGAAAGCAAAGGACACTAGCCCGGAAGGGACAAACCCCATCTTAAATTTTTGAAATGTGAAAGTGAAATGAGGACAATTTTGAATACTAGTCATATCCACCCGTTGTGAATAAAGATTTGAGCATTTCATTCCCAAAAAGCCTTTTGTCAAGCCACTTGGTCGAGCTTGGGACGATCCATGACCTTTACTTTTGTAGAGAATTCGAGACTTGTCATGTCATATGCTACTAGCATCATAGGGATCATCATTCCACCACCATCTGATCGCTCTTGACGAAAGCACTTGGAAATTGAGGACGAAAGTAGTCTAGTTTAACACCATTTGGAGGTGATTTAGTGCCATCCTCTTAGACTTAGTAATTTGTTGAACTAGTATTTGTGAAGGATTACATGCTCTTAAATTTGTTCCTCTTTAGTGCCTCCGCCACTTGATGAGGGAGTGGCTATTCTTTTTGTAGATGCATCCATTATGTGTTTTTGTGTGCTTAAAGTTTAGATGTGTCGCCATTTTGGCAAGACCCACCTTGCCTTGCAAGAAGGCATCCTACCTCATGGTTGTCTTGTTGTGAGTTGAAGGGGCGGAGTGAGACCCGCTAATTGTCTCATATCGGGTATATTATTAGGATAGGTTAGTATTGGTCCTAGTCATTGTCACCTCTTTACTCGGGACGAGCAAAGGTCCGGTTTGGGGATATTTGATGTGACCATGATTGGCGCATATTTAGCCCCCGAATTAGCCTTGTTCCCATGCTTTTTAGTGCTTATTTGGGTCATTTCTTATCTTTAGTTCTTTGTTTTGCATATTCTTTGAGATTTTGATCCCTTGGTAGGAAAGGAGTAAGAATCTTGCATTTTCATGGCAAAACGAGACTAAATTGATCGAATTCAATGACCAAGCATCAAGGAGAGACAAGATTAGAAGGCCTTTGTAAATATCATAGTAGAAGAGCAATGTTGAGAAAGGATCCTTGAGTCCCCAAGGAAATCCCCAAGGAATTTATGAAGAAAAGGGAAGAAAAGAAGAAGATTTGTTGCTGACTGACAATCCGATCGGATTGTCACCAATCCGTCCGTCCCGCAAAGAAGACAATCCGAGCGGCTTTGCCACAATCCGCTCGGATCCCCCTCCACAATCCGCCCGGATTCCCCTGAATCCGCTCGGATTCCAACGCCAGAATCCGCCCGTCCCGACCCTATTCCGCCCGGATTCTAGCACAGCACAGATTGTCTTCTCCAAGCTACGAAGAAAGAAGCCCTTCTCTTAGAAAATACCGGCTCCTCCTTGCTCAACTTAAAAAGTGTAATTACTAGTTTAGCCCTTAGTTAACCCTAATGCATCCTCCCTAATTTCCACTATAAATACCCCATTAGTCTAATTAGAGGAGCATGTTCTTCTTATCAATAATTAGTGTAGTTAATATCAATCAAATCTGTCTTTAATATTGTAATCAAGTATTAATAAAGTTTTAATCCAAGTTTTAGTTCTTTAATCTCTCTTTTGTTCATCCTTTATTTTGGGTAATTGAAGATTATTTGGGTTATTGTTGGGAGATTGACAACCTCTCAATCAAGCACTCAAGTACTTCTATTATTCTTGCTTTGTTATTGGAATCATTAGTAGGTATAATCTCTTAATCCCTTTTTTTAATTATTGTTAATTACTTTCATTTATTCATCATGTTTCATATTGTTGGTATGATTGGCAACCTTGCTAGCATGATCAACATGATAATGAGTGAGTAGTCTCTTAGCTAGGGTTAATGGGTGATTGGGGGAAACCAACATGGGGAATGATTCATGCTTAAATTAATATGCTTTCATGTTTTATTTGCTTGCTTGTTTTGATCTCAACTCATGCACATGTTATATTTTATGAAATGCTAAGCCTATGAATCCTTGCATTTACTATCATCTCCTATCTTTTCAATGAGACTTGTAAGATATAACCCAACTCGAGTCTCATTAGACCATGCATGTTGTTGAGTAGGGAAGATTAAGTCGACTTGTAGGCATTGTACAATCTAATCGATTCGGCTCCGGGACCCAAACTTTCCTAGGATTGTAAGATATCACCCAACTCAATCCATCACAACAATAATTGCTTGCTTATAATTTGAGAACATGTTTGTATGATCATATCCCATGATTCCCCTATGATCCCATGACACCCTAGTGCCTTTAATCAATTGTTTACACCCTTTTAATTCATCTTGCTTGTTTATTTTCATTGCTATTTTAGTTTAGTAACCTTCTACATCAACCCAATTTGTGACACCCCTTAGACACCACTAGTTACAATAGAAATCTCATTTCAACTCCCGTCCCTTGGGATCCGACCTTTACTTGCCTCTTTACTAATTGTAGAGTTGTTTGTGGAGCTATAAATTGTGTTTTGATTCGACCGTGACCAACGACCACATCTTAATTTGTGAACACTTAGCGGGATCGCATCAATATGATACGGTTCAATTTTAGAAAGAGATTCTTTGTCGTTAGAAATAGTGGTTTAGCGGATATTTGTGTTATAATCGAATAATATCGCATATGAGTAGGAGTAATGAAATAGAACAACATTAAAAAACAACGAAATAGTGGGAAAATATAACATTCATCGTCATAATACTTGTAAATATTAATACAAGTATAGTATTTATATAGTGACCTCTACCCAACTATAATAAATGATTCCGAGATCCAAAATTCATATTAACTTGGATGTGAGCCTACGGGCCTTCTACATCTTTACTAATATACATGGTGGGTTAACCCTGTTAACCGATTCTACAATTAGAACTCTCGGTCGATGATTTTACATTAAATTCATCTTTAGCTCGAACCTATTGCGGCTACGGTCGCAAAATACCTTCGTTGAGATCAACCAAACTTTCGAAGTGTAATAACTACTTATTACCCCACTTACACAACGTCAGTAGAAGCACCCCGAAAAATCATATTGTACCCCTTATGAAATTGAGATTCATGGGATCCTACTATTTGGTAAGGCTAAGTCCCAATCTTTCAAAAGTAAGTTCATGTCAATTTATTATCTATCAATTTTAAGTGAGCTAAAAGTCGAATTATCGATAATTATAATTGACACGGTCGAATACTCGATATGATATGCATGTGTTGTTATGGGAATTTGGCAATGCATGCAACATATTAAAAGAAATGCAAAGCAAATAATAATTTCCTAGTATGGCCTTCCTAAAATAGAAAATCTAATATTCTATTTACAAATTCGGAAACCAACTCCTTTGGTCCCTTGAACTTCATGTGACACGCCTCCCAAGGGAAACACCGTCTTGACCGGAACTCCTTTCCGAATGGCTCCGTCTTTAGGAAACTCTGGAATTACAAAATAATAATAAAAATATATGGCTATTCCTATTATACATTTGTGATAAAAATTTAAATTTATTAAATTACAAAACGGTGATGCAAAATCACATTAAAATTACAACCAAATCGATATTCCCTTTCATTACGGGTAATACCGATTAAAACTAAGGCCATACTAAGATAAATTACATAATTCAAAATTACATAAATAAAATATGACATTCATTAATGAAAAATGCAGCATTATTATATGATCTAACATGCCAAATTAATGTGCCAAATCGCCCTATTTTTTCCTTATATCGTATATAATCCGGTTTTATGGAAATGCGTGATAATAACTTATTAAAACTGCAAATCAATACTTAAATCAAATTTAAGCCCAAGTTAATTATCCTAACTCTCTTAGGACTCAAAATTTAGTCTTTACTCAATTTTTGACGATAATTCAACTTGGTTTTGTATTATTGCTAATTAAACTTCTTTTAATCATTACAATTATGAAATAATTCCCAATAAGTCATACAAATTTGGTAAAATTCGAAATCACATTTTTGCAAATACTGGAATATTACCAAGATTCCAAAAACTCAATAAAATTTGCCCACAAAATATTTATAATTTATTTCATTAATAAATCATATAAATCATAACTTTTACCATTTAATCCAAATTAAACATAAAAATTATGAAAAATTCAAAGTCAAACTTTTGAACATTCTTAAATAATTTCCAAAACCTGGAAATGGCAAAATTTCAACCAAAAATTTCGAATTTATTTTTAAGACTAATAAAGTTGCTCTTTTATCTATTTTATCACATAAAAATCAATAAACACACCAAATCAATCAAAATTAATCATGCAACTTTATATCTGATGTTCATATCAAATATAATACATTAGGGAAAAATTCCATGCCATAAGATTCATTTTAGCTATTTTTGCTAAAAATAGTCATTATTTATATCATTTTAACCATTAAAATTATAAATCATGCATAATAAAATACATTTATCTTAAACTTTATATAAAAATTGTAAAATATGCATGTGACATCATATTAAAATTTCATGGCCTATTTCGAAGTTTAACTGTTTTTAGTCATTTAATCTCCATTTATACCATTTTTATCACATAAAAATCATAAATCATGCAATATTAATCACATTAATATGAAATTTTACATACAATACATAAAATATGCATGTTAGGTCATAATAAAAAATCATGGCCAATAGTGAAGTTTAACTATTTTTAGTAAATAAAAGTTCATTTTACTCAATAAAATATAATTATTTCACTAAAAATTATTAAAATAAGCAATAATCATCCATAAATCATCAATATGACCTCAAAATATTTTAGAACCAGAATGTATGACATGTAAAATATTTCGTGGCTTTTATCCTTATAAATCACAAAATATTCTAGTTTTAATTAAGTTACATCTAACTCGGAAAAACCAAACCGATTATGCGTGCAACACCAAAGCTCTTGATGCCAATTATTAGATTCATATACTCTTATTAGACTCTTCTAATGGTGATCTAAATAACTTGTTGATTTAGAATTAGTGGATCTAGTTGCATGCATAACAAAATAAAAGAGATAAGGAGGAAAACAATGTTCCTTACAATGTTAAATTGTTCGAAATAGGCACAAGTAAGGTCTCCTACCTTCACTTGTTCTTGAGCTATGAATAATAGGATGATCCTCCAAAGTTTCAAGCTAGAAATTCTCCTTTCAATTGCACCCAAGACATTCCCATAACACTAATTCATATTCTAACTAGGTATTATGAATTAGTAACCTTAAATTTGGATCTAATATAATTTTATTACTACTATAGTAACATTTGGCATTATTAGATATAGAACAATATTTTTGAGCTTCTAAAACGATTTTTAGAGTGAGAAGAAAAAGGATACACAAGACAATTTTTTGGTGTAAAAATTGGTTGAATGAAAAATAGGAGCCAAGCTCTTATTGTAGAAGGGGGGACCGGTTTTGGAGGCCAAAGAAGCCAAATGCATGGCCTTTACTTTTCTTTTTGTTCTTCACAAGAAAATCGGTGTAAGACTACTTAGTATTAGGTTATCATTGTGTCTCTATTTAACAATTAAATAAAAAACACCCACTAACACATAAGTCCCTCCATTTTTTCGGTCATTATAGATAAAATGAACTTCCATTTTATTTCGTCAATTTGTCATTTGTCACACAATATGTAACATGTAGCATGTAACATGTTGTTAATTAATTTAATGCTTATTTATCAAATAAATATCATTATATACATTAATTAAATTACATATAACAAATTGTCTAGTAATTCTTGATCACATAGATAAAATGGGTCATATAATTTTAATTCACAACATTTTGCAATTATAATTAATCAATCATTCTTAATTTAATTATTTCACAAACAACAACGAATTTTAGTAATAAAATCTTTAATTACTAAAATAAACCTTATTTAATCAAATTATAATAAGATATTAATATTCTCTCTCACAAATGAATTATTCAATTTAAGGAATTGATCAACTTGTATTGATGTACAATTAATCAACTTATCTATTAAGGTAATTGTCCTATAGGTGTGACCTTAATGGATCAACTAATCACCACCGTCAAACAACAGTAATGTCAAACTCTAGTTAGCCAATCATTACCGATTAATGTTGATCAGTTGACTATATAATGAATCATCCCTTACGTATTCTTATTATGATGTTTAATCATTTGATAGCAATATTGTTGAGGAAACTTACTCCAACAATGGCGACCAAGAGTGTGGGGTCAAGCCGTGACCACCGTGGTGGTTGTGGCCCACGGTGGTGGATGTTGTGGTGGCTATTTTGGTGTTGTTTAAAAGGGCGTGTAGGTGGTGCGTGTTTGTTGTGGTTGTTGTTGTTAGTCGTGGGAGTTGCTGCTGGCCGTGGCCACCATGGCTGGTGGTGGTGGTGGTCCATGCTGGCAGCGGCAGGTGGTGGTCGGAGTATAGGGGGTAGTCGGAAGTTGTGAGTCGGGTTTGAAATATTTTTGGCGGGATAATTAAGTCGGGTTTTAAATAACTTAAGACGAGTTTTATTTAATCAATTAATTACGTATTTAATTTAATTAGATTAATTAGTAATTATATTAGTTACTAAATATATTTAATTATCATAATTAGGTGCCGACTTTATGGAGGAGCATATTTGTATCCGGTTGCTTTATTGTTTAGCGGGATTTGCTAAAAGGTAGGTTAATCCTACTCAGTTTCAATATGTTTATACGGTCATGTGAGTCGGCATTGATTAGTCATTTACATTATAACATGTATCATGATGAGTCGGTAAATGGGCATATTTTATGGCATTTGGCATCTATTGTGTTTGTCATGTGTATTGGTGGACTTGACGGTTGTGTTTGATTATTTGTTGTTGTGGAGACGTAAGGCGGTTGAGAGACCGTCTTACGCTTGAGTCGCCTTTTGGAGCTTTCCACTCCAAGAGGGAAGTGCACATTAATGGCTTGAGTTACAGAGGGACTTGTGTGGTTGAGACACGACGTCTGGCAGGGGATCCTGTTGGCTTCAGGACCAGGTACGTCTGGGCGTGTCCCGGTACCCGTTTGTGGTTGTTGGTATGTCTGGGCGTGTTCCAGTACCTGTGTGGTTGTCGTTATGTCTGGGCGTGTCCCGGTACCATGGTGGTAGTTGTTTGATGGCGTGTCATTCATGTTATAGTCATGTTACATACTCACACACTTTGAGTTGAGTCACACTTTATTTGTTTATTGGAATTGACGTTTGTGTGTTTGTGTAATTGTCACCTATTTTCGGTGTGGCCTGTGTCGATCCTTATGATATTTCCGATCATATGGGGAGCAGGTTAAGTACAGCTTTTGCTTGTTGACGTGATCGGGATTTGGGCCGCGCCTTGGACTCGGAGTCAAGTAGTGTAGCATGGATGACATAGTCGTAGACGAGTTGTATTTCATTTGTTCATTTGCTTAAATTTATGTAATCACTAAACTTGTTATTTATTGAATAAAGTTTCTTAATTGTAATTCTGATTTCACTGGCTCGGAAAACCGAGATGGTAACATTTCCTAATTAGCTTGGCCGGGTAAGAAGGGCGTGTTACTGCCTCCTATTTAGACACCACCTCAATCTTGTTAGGATCAACGGCTACACCTTCTTTATAAATCACATGGCCCAGAAAAGCCAATTTCTCCAACCAGAATTCGCACTTAGACAACTTTCCATACAACTGGTTGTCGCATAGAGTTTGAAACACCAATCGTATGTGCTCCTTGTGCTCCTACTTAGTCTTAGAATAGACTAAGATGTCATCTATAAACACCACCACGAACTGATCCAAGTATTTGCTGAAAACCCAGTTTATCAGATCCATAAACACTGCTGGCGCATTAGTCAACCCAAACAGCATCACTACATATTCATAGTGACCATACCGCGATCTAAAAGCTGTCTTTGGTATGTCTTCATCCCGAATACTCAACTGATGGTATCCCGACCTTAAATCAATCTTCGAAAAGACACCAGCTCCACTTAACTGGTCAAAAAGATCATCTATCCTCAATAAAGGATACCTACTCTTCACTGTAACATGGTTCAACTCACTATAGTCGATACACAGCCTTAAACTTGCATCCTTCTTCATCACAAACAGAACTGGTGCACCCCAAGGCGATACACTAGGTCTAATGTACCCCTTGTCCATCAACTCATTTAATTGTTTCTTTAACTCCTCCAACTCTTTAGGATCCATACGGTACAAGGCCTTAGAAATCGTTCCCGTCCCCGGTTTCAACTCCACACTGAAATCGATATCTCTTCTCGGCGGTTATCCCGGTATCTCATCTAGGAAAACATCTTGAAATTCTACCACCCTTGGTATATCAGCTGCTATCAGCTCTGCTATGCGAGTATCTTTCACATGGCAAAGTATCATAGGACACCCCTTCCTCAAGTAAGACTTCAATGTCGCTGCTGCAATCACTTTGACTTTTGGTTTGACAACAAACCCACGGTAAGACACACCAGCCCCCTTAGGACTTCGTAAAGATACTTTATTTGCTGACAGTCTATTCTAGCTTTTTACTTACCCAACCAGTCCATCCCGACTATCATCTCAAAACCATCCATATGAAACTTTGACAAGTCAACTAGATGATAAGCTTGCCCAATAACTATGGATACCCCTTTATATAGTTTTCTACACGACACTGACTCCCCAGACGATATAAAAACTCCATCTTTTACATACACAAACTCCCCTAAACCCATAGACTTAGCATGACTTGATGATATAAAAGAAGGTGACGCCCCTAAATCAAACAAAACAAAAGTAGGAACTTTGTGCGCATCATCATCTGCAGCCTGCTTATCTAACATGAAAATTTACCACTGCTCTTCTGGCCTCCCCCTTGCATCGTACTAACTGATGTAGCAGGCTTGGCAGCTGACAACTGATTGGTATTAACCGCCGGATGCTGATAAGAATTACCACCATTGTGGTTGAAACCACCATTATTGCTCTGCCCACCTTGGTTATTCCACGACCCAGCTGGCCGATTACTTGCATAACTCTGCGTCGGTCCCTGAGACTATCTCTGAAAGCCTCTCCCCACAGCACTAGTACACTCATGCCTCTTGAGGCCAACACCACCACAGTTAAAACATGCGATACTCTAGCTACTACTACCATTTTGACCACCACGACTGAAAGAAGATTCCCCACTGAATCCCGATCCAGAAGAATAAGCATTCATCTGATTGTGGTTACCAAGCTTGTATCCAGATTACATACCGCCATAACTCGCAGCCTTCCTATTTTCTGAGGTCTTCTCCCTAGTTTTCTTGGCCATTTTGACCAACCTTTCAACCCGTCCAGCTCTCTCATAGACCTTCTTCACATCGGTAAGAGTCCCTGCCGGTAGCTTTTCCATGATCTAGTAAGTTAGCCCTTTCTCAAATCGAAGTGCTAAGTTCACCGGATTTAGTCCCATATCCTCAGCATACCTCGACTTCTCGTTGAACTTATGGTAGTACTCTGTGATGGCCATGTCCCATGTCATCTTAAAAGAATCGAACTCATCACGCATCTTGCTGTGAACATGCTCTGGAACAAACTCATTCCTCATAGCTCTTTTGAACTTGGACCACGGGATTATGGTGTTACCCTACTTCAGATTGATGTCCAAGGCATTATTTTTCACCTTATCCCATCACTCTCCGGCTGAGTCCCTTAGGTAGAACGCAACTTGTACCCATACCTATGTGGGGTTGAAGCGAGATATGGTAGTACTCATCTTGGAGAAATCTACCCCGGTCTCCTTATCTTTCCCCATCTTCTTAAGGGTCTCAGTGAGCGCATCTTGGTGCTCAAGCATTTTGGCAATATCCTCAATGCTCATCTCTTGAGCCTTAACATACGCGGATGATCTATTTGGCGGCATATCTTTGAGCTATAAAAGGGAGATAAACGTAATCACATAGCCTACGGCTCAAAACAATTATGACCCGCACAAAGACATAATCGATCGAGTACTCACACTTACTCGATCGAGCAGGAGTCAATCGATCGAGTAACCTACACACTTGATCGAGTACCCCAACTCCAGAAGCTGTCCAGAACTGACATAAAACATGCTCGATCGAGTAACTAACGTACTCGGTTGAGTACACGACACTCGATGGAGTACTACCCTTACTCAATCGAGTAACTAGACTCCAGTAGCTGCTGGCCAACACAAAAGGTACCCACTCGATCGAGTCACCCCTACTCGATCGAGTCCACCCTACTCGATTGAGTTTCTCCTACTCGGTCGAGTCATGCTCACTAATTATACTATTCGCATGCACACACACACACACACACACACACACACACACACACACACACACATATATATATATATATATATATATATATATATATATATGTAACATTTAGCGCATACCATTCAACATATATGTATATACAACATCATATTCTCCTATTCACATGTTTCTAATATACCAAACATTATAAAATTCACCTTCCATCACATAAACATGCTCTTAACATGAAATTCATATATTCTTATGTAAACACTTACTTCACCTTTTTCCAACCAAATCATCCACTTCAACTACACACCTCGTCCAACATATGCATCATGAAATAACAATAAACAAGTAGCGATCCTATGACACCCCATAGTGACCGGTTCAAAGTTGCAAGGGCAAGTTCACGACTTTAGAACGTCTCCCAAGCCTTTGCATTAGCTCTAACAACTCCTACCAGGGTTCATCTAAATTTGACTCTCGACATTCATTAGGTTCATTGGTTATAGGTTCCAAAATCGTCGCTTTGATACCACCTTGTAACACACCCATACACCAACGTGCCTTACCAAGACCACCCTAGCCCATGGAGATGCTACCATCTCGGTTACCTGAGGTATAGTAATCAATGGAGACCATAAAGAAACATACTTTTAGTTTAAAATTTTAATGTGCGTATAACTTAACCCAAAACTGGAAATATAAAATACAACCGTCTCAAACTGAAATCCAAACTGAAATAAAAACTGTCATAACTATCAGCGGAAGAGTAAGAGACTCGGAATAGTGATGACTCCATCCACAGCTAGATCCCATGCATACTCCAAAGAAATACCTGCTAATCAATTGTTCACCATCCCTGAATGGATCACCACAGCTTTCAAAACATTTAAACGGGGCCAATTACTGCATAATCAAGATAAGCAAACAACAACATCCATTTATAATAAACACATTACTCCAACTCCAGCTCAACACCAATCACCTGAGTACACACTAAAGTGTGTAGCCCTGCCATAATACCCATCGCAACAGATATTCCACACCGCTAGTGGGGACCGCAGCCGTACCACCTAAGCCCAGCTAAAAACCATAGAGCTAATAACCCATGTCCATTAATGTGCACATCCCCTTGTGACGGTAACCACAAGGCGCGAATCAAGGGTGTGAAGCAATACCCGAAAATGACTCCACTCAGCCGAGGGCGTACCTCGCAAACCACATAAAATTACAACCAAAACCACAATACCAATATAAACATGCCAAATCCAAAGTAACAATAATATTAATCATGCCAATAAACCAATCACACCATCTTATACTTAATTACACAGTCAAACGAGTAGGGAAACCCTACCTGAGATGGAATCACCAACAACCAAAAGCAGCAGATCAAAAAGCTTCCTTTACGAAACCACCTCCTATAATAATAATAATAATAATAATATAATTACAATCTACTACAATAATTACCCCCGAAAACCCCCAAAACCCAATTAGGGTTTAATCAAAACTAACAAACTGACATAAAAACAACATAGAAATCTTACCCAAACGATAACGATCACAAAAGTATAATGATATCAGGAATCCGACAACCCTAGCTTTGATTTGATAGGAAAAGGAGGAGAGAATTGAACATCGTTTTGTTTTATTTCGAAAAGTTTAGAAAAGTAAATGTCAAAGTGACAAAACTGTCGTTAGAAACTTTAAATACCTCTCCACGTTTTACTATCAATTTCGGCGGAAAATTCCGTAAAAATCGACTTACCCGATCGAGTAACCAACGTACTCGATCGAGTGCCGCCTACTCGATCGAGTTGCACCTACTCGATCGAGTTGCACCTACTCGATCGGGTATATTCAAAGCAGAATGTACTCCAAAAATGCATCAATGACTTACTCGACAGAGTATGTCCTACTCGATTGAGTACCCAACAGCTCAAATATCTGAGGTATTACAAGATAACCCAGAGAACACTGATGTTGTGTTATATATGCTAGAAGCTGCATTGAATGGTCACGATATTAAAAATGATGAAGGAGAGACGGTAAAAAGGTTGGTAGATACCTCTTATGTTGTTGAGGTAAAAACACCCGAACTTAAACCTCTCCCTTCCTATCTTAAATATGTATTTCTAAATGAGTCGGAGGAATACCTAATCATTATTAGTGTTGAACTTGATGATGACCAACTTTCTGCTTTGCTGTTTATTCTTATAAAGAATAGGAAGGCTAGGTTACAGTTTAGATGACCTTAAGGGCATCAGTCCTAACATGTGTATGCACAAAATTGATCTTGAGGAAGATTATAAGCCTTGTAGACAGGGTCATCGTAAGTTGAACCCAAAAATGCAAGAAGTTGTAATGAAGGATGTGATGAAATTGTTGGATACATGTATTATTTATTCCGTTGGTCACTCTAAATGAGTGAGTCCGGTTCAGGTAGTCCCGAAGAAAGGTGGGACTACAGTGGTAAACAATAATAAGAATGAATTAATACCGACTCGAGTTGTAACAGGTTGGCAGATGTGCATTGATTATAGACAATTACATGTCGCCACTAAAAAAGATCACTTTTCCCTTCCTTTTATTAATCAGATGTTAGAGAGGTTGGCCTCGAATAAGTTCTTCACTTATTTAGAAGGATATTCAGGGTTCTTTCAGATCCTTATCCACCCTGATGATCAGGAAAAGACGACTTTTACTTGCCCGCATGATGTTTTTGCTTATAGCGAGATGCCGTGTGGATTGTGTAATGCCCCCGCTACCTTTCAAAGCTGCATGATGGAAATATTTTCTAAGTATATGGAGTTCATTATAGAGGTATTTATGGACGATTTTAGGGTTTATGGTAGTGATTTTGCTAATTGTTTATCTAACCTTGATAAAGTTTTGCGGAGATTTATTGAGGTTAACTTGGTTCTAAACTAGGAGAAGTGCTATTTTATGTCCAACGAGGAAGTTGTCCTTGGTCAGTTAGTATTTAATAGGGGCATCTAGGTCGATAAGGCAAAGGTTCAAGTGGTACAACAACTACCTCCTCTCATTTATGTTAAGGGAGTTAGGAGTTTCCTTGGTCACGCTGGCTTTTATTGCCGCTTTAGCAAGGACTTCTCTAAGATTGCTAAACCACTTACACAACTGTTTTTTAAGGATGCCCCATTTAATTTTAGTGATGAATGTATTTCTGTTTTAATAGGTTGAAGCAGGCCTTGATTACCGCACCAATTACTCAGGCTCCAGATTGGCAGCTACCATTCGAGATTATGTGTGATGCTAGCGATTATGTAGTTGGCGCGGTGCTAAGCTAGCGGAAAGACAAAACTTTAAGTGCGATTTACTATGCGAGTTGAACTCTGGATGAGGCTCAGCTAAAGTACGCCATAACAGAGAGGGAACTGTTAGCTGTTGTGTATACGCTGGAGAAGTTTTGGTCCAACTTGTTGAGGTCGATAGTTATCATATTTTTTGACCTTGTAGCGCTGAAGTACCTTATTTCTAAGAAGAAAGTCAAGCCAAGATTGTTGCGATGGATACTCCTTCTTCAGAAGTTTGATTTGGAAATTAAATACAAGAAAAACGCCGAGAATTTAGTTCCCGATCATTTGTCACGGCTACCGTCGCAAGAAGGGTGAGATTCTTTACCTATTAATGACTCTTTCCCTGATGATATTTTGATTGATATTAATACTGCTAAAAATCCATGGTATGCTGATTATGCAAATTTTATTGTAGGTGATTTATTGCCTCCTGATTTATCTTATCAACAAAGGAAGCGGTATCTATATGATGTGTGTAATACTACGGTTTTCTGTACTGTTGGGTACTCTATAGAGTAAGTCGGTTTTACTGGTTATTTTGCTGGGTTTTGATAGCAATGCTAGAAAGATATATAAACGCTTCCGTCAGTTTCTTTTTCACTTTTTACCTTTTTCTAAAACTTCTCAAGAGTTAAAGAAGTTACATTGCTTTCTTCTTCGCATTGCTATCGAATCCTAGAGGCTAGAGTTGTCGGATCATTGTGTTCTTTACGCCGTTGAGACCGTCGCATCGTGGATAAAATTCTAGTATGATTTTTATATCGTTTTATTGGTTTTGATTAAAACCCTAATTGGGACATTTGGGGGATTTTGGGAGTTTGGTGATTGTTAGATAGTAATATTATGATTATGTGATTATAGGACGTGGTTTCGTAGAGGAGTAGTTTTGAATAGCTGATTTCTACTGATCTTGGTGATTTGCCTTTCCAGGTAGGGTTTCCCTACTCGGTTATTGATTACTTGTATTTGATAATTGATTGGTGATGATTGTGATTGTTATTGATCTTTATCATATTGGTATTGTAATTGGTAATTGTGGTTGTATAGTTGGTTGGATGTGTTTGTCTGTGGTTTGCGAGGCACGTCCTTGGCTGAGTGGAGTCACTTGCGGGAGTGGATTCACGCCCTTGATTTGCCCTCTGTGGAATCCGCAACAGGAGGGGATGTGCACATTAAGGAACTTGGGTTTTCGCTCGGAATAGATGAGCGGGGATTTGGTGGGTACGACTGCGGTCCCCCACTGGTAGTGTGGAATATCTGTTGCGATGGATATTCTGGCTGGACTACACACTAAAGTGTGTAGTCAGGTGTGTGGAGATGTGACGGGGTTGGATGATCATATATGTTGTTTGATTGTTTATCTAATATTGTGTAGTCAGTAACTGACCCCAATAATTGTTTTTAAAACTATGGTGATCCATTCGGGGATGGTGAGCAGTTATTGAGCAAGTATGAGATCGATTGCACGAGGGATAACTGGGATGGAGTCACCACTAGTCGTTATAATCTTCCGCTGCGTCTTTGTACTCATTTTCATTTAGTTGGTTTTGGATTTGGAACATTTGTATTTACCTTACAGTTTTGGGATTTTGTTTATGTAATCACTTTATGTTCTTTTATGGTCAATTTGATATTCATTACCTCAGGTAACTGGGATGGTAGCACTTCCATGCATTAGGTGGTCCTGGTAAGGCACCTTGGTGTATGGGGTGTTACAAAGTGGTATCACAACGACGATTTTGGAACCTGTAACTAATGAAACCAATGAATCTAGGGAGTCAAACTAAAATGAACCCGGGTAGGAGTTGTTAGGAGCTAATGCAAAGACTTGGGAGATATCCTAAAGTCGCGAACTAGCCCTACAAATTTGAACCGGTCACTATGGGGTGTCATGGGATCGCTATGTGTTTGTTTATGTTATATTACATATAATGGATGATGTGTTGTATGAATTGACGGTTAAATGATTATGGAGGAATGGAGATGTGGTGGAAAAGGTGAGGTAGTTCGTGTAATAATATGTTGTTGTGAATAATGAAGTAGCATGATGATGATGATTTATAATGTGGCATTATAGGAACATGTGAATAGGATGTTGTGTTTTTTGTATATAAATATATATATATATATATATATATATATATATTTACGCGAAAGGTTGTTGAGTTAAAGCATGCGGGTAGCTAGAGAGTCAGCATGACTCGATCAAGTGGGGGATACTCGATCGAGTAGGATGGACTCGATCGAGTGGGCCGGGCTCGATCGAATGGGTATATGATGATGTTGGGCAGTCGCTGCTGTTTTGGGGCACTTGACCGAGTAAGTGGGGTACTCGATCAAGTGGGGCCTACTCGATCGAGTACGCTTGGGGCTCAATCGAGTGGGTTATGTGGTACGTTCTGGTCAGGCTCTAGAGTTGAGGTACTCGATCAAGTAAGTGGGCAACTCGATTGAGTGACCTCAACTCGATCGAGTGTGGTTTGTACAAGTCATATACGCTTTGAGCTATATGCTATGTGTTTACGTTTGTCTCTTCTCTTATAGCTTAAAGATGCCGCCAAAGAGATGTGCTTTGTACAATAGGGCGCAAGAGATGGGTGTAGATGAGATAGTCAAGATGCTTGAGTATCAAGAGGTTCTTAACGAGGCCCTAAAGAAATTTGGGAAAGATAAAGATGCCAGGGTGGACTTTGCCAAGATGAGCACTACGATAGCCCGCTTCAACCCAAAAGAGTATATGGGTGCCGGTGCGCCAATTTTGCTCGACAATTGGCATAGGGATATGGAGAACATCTTGAGTGTGGTTCATTGCCCCGGGGACTTAAAAGTGGAATAAGCTGCGCTCTACTTGAGAGATGTTGCGGGAGAGTGGTGGGATAAGATAAGGGAGAGTGCTTTGGATTTGTATCTAAAGCAGGGGAAGTCACCGATACCATGCAGCGAGTTTAAGAGACCTATGCACCGAGAGTTTGTACCTGAACATGTTCGTAGTAAGCTGAGGGAGGAGTTTGATGATTTCAAGATGACTCCGGATATGATTGTCGATGAGTACTATCATAAGTTTAACGAGAAGTCTAGGTATGCAGAGGATTTGGGGTTGAATCAGGAGAACTTGGCACTGACATTTGAGAAGGGTTTAACTTACAAGATAATGGAGAAGCTACCAGTTGGGGTCCTTACAGATGTTAAGGAAGTGTATGAGCGAGCAGGGAGAGCTGAGAGATTGGTCGAAATGGCCAAGGAGAACAAGAAGAAGGGTCCTGAGAAGAGAAAGGCTGAGAGTGAGGGTGGTGGTCAGTCCAGTTACAAGAGGGGTAATCATAACCAGGCGAGGGCTTACTCATCGGGATCGGGTTTTTGTAGTGGAGCTTCATATGGGCGTGGTAGTGGTGGTAGTAGTAGTAGCTGGAATCTCTCTTACTATAACTGTGGCGGTATGGGCCACAAGAGGCATGAGTGTACTAGTGCTGTGGGGAGAGATTTTCAAAGACCATCGTAGGGGAGTTTCTCGTAGGTTACATCTTAGAGTTTTTCTAGCAACAGGCCGGCTGGGTCATGGAATAACAAAGGAGGTAAGAGTAACAACAATGGTGGATCTAACCGCAATGGTAGTAATTCTTATCAGAAACCGGCAGCTAACAACAATCAGGGGTCGACTGCTAAGCCATCCACTTCAGCTAGTACAGTCTAGGGAGGTGGATGAAAGACCAGTGGCAAGTTATTCATGATGGAAAAGAAAGCTGCTGAAGATGATGCTCATGCGATCACGGATACCTTTCTTGTTAGTGGTGTTTTTACCTTTCTTTTGTTTGACCAGTTGAGTGGGGTAGGAGTGTTTTCGAAGATTGATTTGAGATCAGGTTACCATCAGGTGAGGATTCGAGATGAGGACATACCGAAGACAGCTTTTCGATCGAGGTATGGTCACTATGAGTATGTGGTGATGCCGTTTGGGTTGTCTAATGCACCGGCAGTGTTTATGGATTTGATGAACCGGGTCTTTAGTCAGTTTTTGGATAGGTTTGTGGTGGTGTTCATAGATATTATTGTTAGGTTTATATACCCCTATTAGACTCGTCTAATCATTTTATAAATTACTTATAATTTATATTCATGTGGATCTAGTTGCATGCATAACAAAAGAACAAAATATAAGAAGAAAATCATTTTTCTTACATACAAAATGGCTCGAAATTATGGGCACAAATAAGGACACCTTCCTTATTTGTTCTTGAGCTTAAATGTGATGGATGATCCTCTAAGATCTTCAAGTCTCAAATATAGAGACACTCCTCTTAGTTGCACCCAAGACTAACCCAAACACTAATACTATTACTAACTAGGTAATATGTATTAGTAACCTTAAATTTTAGATATATTAACAATAATACTACAACTAGTATTCTTATAGCAATATTGGATTTTAGAACAAATCTTAGTGAACATAAACAATTTATGAGAGAAGGAGAGAATAAGAGAGAGATAAGCATAAGCGATTCTCTACACTAGAAAAATGAAAACCAATATTCTCATGTAGGGAGAGGGTGCCGGTTTTGTGGTAAATGGGGGAGCACATTTTTCTTCTCAAGACCCGTTTTTATCTTATCAAAGTATAGGGTAAGGTGTTGTTCCTGTTATATGCAAAAGACACATCATTATGTCCTTTAGCATGTTTATAAAATAATTGACAAAACAACACCAACCATAACACCCATTTAACCGGTTTTACCTCATAGTAGGTGACCTCCATTTTAACTTTGTCAATTGTAAAATATAATTTGGTAGGTACCGTGACATGTTATATGTCCTTATTAATTTTAATGCATATTTAACTAATTAAATATCATTTTAAATTAAATGAATTACATTTAACAAATTAACAAGTAATTCACAATTACATGTATATAAAATGGGTCACATCAAGTCTAGTTAATATAATCTACAACATCTTGTAATTATAACTAACTAATTACTCTTATCTCAAATGTTTCATAAATATTAATCAATTTTAGTAATATAACAAAGTAATTACTAAATTGAATCTTATTTAATCATATTACAATAAGATGTATAACTCTCTCTTAAAAAATAAATTTGTCGAATTTAAGTATTTAATTAATCCGTATTAATATATGATTAATTAACTTTTCAGTTTGGGAATCTCTCCTATAGGTGTGACCTTAAGGGATCGACTGATCACCATTGTCAGACGACAGTAATGTTAAACTCTAGTTAGCCAATCATTACTGACTAATGTTGATCAGTTGACTATATAATTTATCATCCCTTCCGTATTCTTATTATGAGATTTTATTATGTGATCGCACTATTGTTGAGGACACATACTCCAACAATCTCCCACTTGTCTGAGACAAGTGTGTGTCACCAATTCTCTTGTCCTATTACAATTTTCCACTCAATGCAAGGTGTCTTGCAGGTCGTACTTACATTAGATCATATCTTGAGTGTTTTCCTCGATCTGGAGAGTAACTTTCTGACCGGAATTATCTACCGTAGATACCTTCCGAGCATGGCCATGCATTTTCAGTTCACTACTCCTCGAGTGGCCCTGAGATTTCAAACAACCCTGACAAGGGGGTGGACAACTCCAATCGCACTATTCCCTTCGAATAGCCACAACTCATCATGACCTAAAATATGCCTATTTGACCTCAAATACGACAGTCGTAGAGCATAAATCAAAGTCACTCAGAAACTGTGCCACCTTGGGCGAACAGTCTCTAGTCAAAGAATTGACTCAAAAGAATACTATAGTAGCTCTCGCCACGACCAGGCTATATAAAAATTACTAGAACTCTATAAGTGGTTACTGCCCGACAGAGTGTCCCATACAGTCTGCCTATGTGATCGACTAGTCATCCCATATGACTCCATGGCACTTGAAATTGCCATCAATTGTATCACACTCTAGTCACTTCAAGACGTCACCTCATATAAGCAACTAGGGGCCAATACTATGTTAATCGAGTTCACTTAAATAGGGTTCAATATTGTCTTGACAAACTATTTGGAAAACAAAGTATTATACGAAAAGAGTTTTGAATAAAACTCAAACGATGAATGCATTATCACATATGTAAAATTGATACAATATCAATTACTACAAAATCTATAATCCATACTTAATATTGTACATAACTATACATCTCAACTCAATTGAAATGGCATGACTTATCATGCTTAGCCTATGAAAAAGCCTTGGTTAGCAAGTTTTAGCAATACTTTGCACTTTCCCTAACCATACTATATACTATTTCCCATTCTTGTGAATAATCTTGTATTATAAGAACTTCTTTGAGTACGTGTCAAGATCTAATCTGGACATAGGCTCTCTTGCCTTTGAATAACTCCTACTGTCCTCACAGTGTGTTGGGATAGGACCTTCAGTTATTGTAACGAACTACCATAGTTCCTCCAATTCATAAAACCGAATCTTAATATCATCCCTTCCTTCTTGCATATCTCATTATTGCAAGTGTACTCAATTTTCGTTGTGTATATCTCATTGTTCAACTGCCTAGGATGTTTCTAGCAGTTATCCTCCTTAAATAATATAGCCAAGATGGTTCTCTAACCATCCTTATGTGTTTAGAATATGGTTTTGTGTAACTTCTTCCACATAAATCCATCTCATTGCTAATCACTTAGCTTCATATCTTTAGTACTTCTTGAGTACTAACCAATGAACTTATATGGCTATATAGAGACTTCTCTCAAGTATTCGATTTTTAACTTCTCGTAATACCCCAAGTATACGAAGTTTAAGATGGTGATATATCTTAGCGTAATGAATCAATCTCCCAGCGGAAGCATGTGGATTCAATTTCTACATGTTCAATACTTTTGAACTTGTTAAGATTCTTATTAACATAAGAATATTCATTCAATGCTAATATCCTCTTAGAACTGTCTTTATAGGTCTGGATACCTTAGAGATGTATTATTCTTCTCCTAAGTCTTCCATCATTTAAAATGATCAAAATGTCCCTTACACATAAGAGTAGTAACACCATATTACTCCCACTAATCTCCATGTATAAACAGAACTACTCGACAATTCGAGTAATGTTTATCACATGCTCAAAACATACAATTCAACTCCTTAACTTCTACTTAAAACTTTTTCTTAAGTTTTCATCCTACGTTAGGATAATTGCGATTTTCAAAAACTCATGCAAGATGATTTTAAAATCCAACTGTTAAATTATATCCGAATTCAATGACGCGTTGTTGTTGCGTGCAAAACCCTTTGTCACCAACCAACCAAGCTAAATAAAAATTTTCATGTTTACGCTTATTTCGGAATTTTGCGGAGTTGAAACAAGATAAAGCATCTTAATAATTTACAGGTTTGTTACTTTCAAAAAATAACATGATTCCTATCCACTTTAGATTTCGAAGAAATAATTACTGATTTTGACCAAGACGAAACATCTTCCTATGTCTTATTTTCAGTTCGTGGCTTTTGAACATTTTCTCCCACTCTGTCTTTAAGAAATAATCCTCTTTTCTTAATAGACAGTATCACGAGCCACAAACCCTTCGTTCTCGTGATCTTGTAGGAAAAATGAGCACATGTTTACTATCGAAACAAGCTACAATTCATGTACCATGACTAACCATATCTCATATGAATTGTACTTGATTGCTTTAACTATATTTTATTTTAGTGGAAAAATTTAAAAATACTAGAAAAATTTGCAACATAAACTACCTCCAACTTTGTAGTAAAGATTCAATCATATCAATACACCTTATCTTGATAGGGTGTGATTATGAAAGTGATCTTGTGATACCATATCACACTCTATATGGTGCAGATAAAAGTCATCATTTTATTATTCCCCATTTTAACAAAGTACTAATACTTTGCTTTTATTATCTGGAGTTTTTTATACCTTTTAGACATTTATTGAACTTATTCAAAGAATTTCCCTTCTTACCTCATTAAGTGGATACCTAGTATCTACCTAGTTCGTTGGTAAAAGAGATGAAGAAGTAATAACCTTTTCTGATTGAAATTGTATTCGACTATACACTTCAAAGTGTAAATGGGGCGAATATCTTGCTCTATTCAAATCCTTTTCCGGAAAAATCATAAATTAACTTGCTTTGAATACAAGATTCGCATAGACCAAAATATTCCCAATCAAATGGTTTGGGAGACTAGTTAAAACTACTTTCTAAATGCGATTTTCAATCGAGAATTGAGAAATGATTGGGGTCACTAACTTGAGTCTTGTAAATATGACATTTATTTCTAATTTGAATATAATTACCATGATTTGTATGGTCTCACCATAAACTTAATCGAGGTATGTAAGGGCACAACGCTTGTTTTAATTGTATAAAAGTAAAACCCCTTTGCGGTTTTCTACAAAAACTTGAATTATATTCTTATTTAGAGTTAGTGTACACCATAACAATTATTGAGTTACATTTCTAAATACAAAACTAAAATGAGTACACTATAGCACTTATATGTCCATGGATGAAATGGCAACTACCCTAGTTCCATTCATTTAAATTTCTGAATTTATTCTTGCTAGTCATCACATGATAATGCCAAATATGATGAAATCCATAAATTTGTATCAAATAGTCTTGCTGTGGTATTTGGCAATAATGCAATGTCAATGTCATAGATATAAGCAAGAAGGAATATGCAATGTTAAGATCAAGGAATATGTTGGAGTCACACGACCAACTTCCTTGATCTTTACTTATTTGGAGTTTGTCTATATTTTAGTGTCTAACACTTTCTCTTTCGAGCCTAGTGTTGGGAAATGTGTCCTCAACAATAGTGCGATCATATGATTTAAATATCATTATTAAATCTCATTTTAAAGAATACAATTGGGAAGTATTTTTATTGTCAACTGGTCA
This sequence comes from Silene latifolia, assembly GCF_048544455.1. Taxonomy (NCBI): domain Eukaryota; kingdom Viridiplantae; phylum Streptophyta; class Magnoliopsida; order Caryophyllales; family Caryophyllaceae; genus Silene; species Silene latifolia. The sequence goes on from NC_133538.1 coordinate 454,632,752, forward strand.
ACATATATCGGTAATGATTGGCTGACTAGAGTTTGACATTACTTTGTCGTGTGATTTGGTGATCGTTTGACCCCCTAGGTCATACCTATAGGGCAACACTCTTAATTGATCATTTAATTAATCGTATAATGTTACGAGTTAATTAAATTACTTGAAAAATTGACGGACGATTTTGGAAGTAAAATTTACGTATCAAATTAAAATGTGATTAAATGAGATACGGTCTGAGTAATCGAATTGTATCATTACTCGGATGAAATTATTGTTTAAAGAAACGATTGGATTTGAATGAATTATTATAAATGCGATTTATAAACGGTAAAATATTTTGGTACAAGTAATTATGAATTACTAAGTCGATTTTTGTATATGACGTATTTTTATTAATACGTTGATTTTTATATGATAAAAATACATAACAAATTTATGTCACATATGACATGTGACATATTGACAATTGACAAAAATAAAATGGATTCCATTTTATCTTCAAATGGACCAAAATATGGGTGTGATTAACAAATTGTATTGTGTTAATTAAGATTAGTGGAATTCATGATTATTACTCTAATTTAGGCATGCATTCCTAGTATCTTTTGTGTAAGAGCACAAAGACCATGCATTGGCCATCTCCCTTCACCCTACCCGGTTTTCCCTTGGAAAGAACAAGGGTTCTTTTACTTATTATCTTTATCATTCACCATATGTAGTGTGTGTTAGATAATTTTATTCATTCACTTCATATTATTATTTTTAGAGAGATAAAAATAACACTCTTCCTCACCTCTTCTCCTACCCGGTTTTAGGAGCCAAAACCAAACAATTTTTGGTTCAATTTTTCACAAGATTAATATTATACTAGCTCAAATAATATTAATTAGATTAAGAGTTAGCTTTGGGTATTATTCCTAAGGAGAGATCCTATACTTGGATCTTGTTTCTTCCATTAAAGGAAAGCTCAAGAACAAAAGAAAAGGAGATTTCTTTTGTGTCCATTAAACCGAAATACCCATTGTAAGAATAATGTTTCTTTCTCAATTCTTTTTATTAGTTTGCATGCATAAGTTCCACCTTTAATTTTATGACAAATTAATTTAAACATATATGAGTATGTAATTATGTATAAATATCTACATTTCCTTCAATCGGTATCAAGAGCCTCGGTTGTTTGCATGCAAATCGGTTAAAAGTTTTTCCGAGTTATAAGAATAACAAATAAAACTTGTAAAATTTGTGTTATTATGAGATATCACGAAATTAATCCATGCATGTTAATATTTCTGGTCCTAAAATGTTTTAGGATATTTTGGTTAATTTTACGGATTTTTATTGTTCATATTATACATTAATGGCATTTAAATATGATTTTGTGAGTAAAAATGTCATTTTCGGTCTAAAATTAGCCATACTTCGAATTTTTCATTGATTTTTGGATATGTTGTCACATATATTATTTTGAGATAACCTCTAAATTTTCATAATTTTTGGACTTGTTATGCTTGAAAAATGGATTTTTCATTATTAAATTCGGATTTAGGTGAAAAATAGGTTAATATGAGTTAAATTTCGAATCTGGTCATAGAAAATTAATATGTTGTCATATGCAATTTTACAAGATGTGTGTAAAATAATTGGCTATAAAGAAGTCTTTCTGCATGATTTATGGATTTTTGAAGAAAAATAGCATAAATAGTGACATTATTAGTGAAAAATTAATAAAACATAATCTTTGACTTAGAAAAAACGTCTAATGTTGCATTTTATTATCTTTTTCAGATCTAAAATTGAAAAGTTAATGAATATAATTTTTCCATGTTTTTTATGATTATTTTATTAAAAATCGATAAACCGCAACATTGTTTTTCCGGGAAAATTTCGAAATTTTTAACCTATGATTTTGAACATTATGAGTGTCATGGTATTTTTCCAGAATGTTCATGAATTTAAATTTCAAATTTTGAGTTTATTTGAAATTTTGTGATTTATTTGAAGTTTATAGCTTATTTTTGTAATTTTTGGTCCATTTATGAACAATTTTATAAAATATAGGTTAATTATGGTCAAATTATTAGTGAAGACTAAATTTTGAGTCCTAAGAGGTTAGGGTAATTAACTTATCCATAAATATGAGTTTATGTATTTTTTGTGATTATAAAAATGTTGAAATCACGCAAATCCGTAAAAACCGAGTAATATACGATATTGGCTATTTAAAGGCGATTTAGCATAAAATTGAGCATGTTCATATATATTATAATGCTGCATTTTCTTTATGATTGTCATAATTTTAATTTATGTAATTTTGAATTATGTAATTTTACTTAGTATGACCTTAGATTTTAATTGGTATTTCCCGAAATGTATGGGAATATCGATTCGGTTGTAATTTTATTGTGATCTCGTATCACCATTTCGTAATTTAATAGATTTATTTTTATTTTAGTTACAAATGTATAATAGGAAATTATGTAATTTATTATGTAATTTTATTCATTTCGGAGTTCCCAAAGACGGATTTCTTCAAGAATGGCGATAGATAAAGACGGTGTTACCTCGAGATGCGTGCCACAACCGAAGATAAAGGGACCAATGGAGTTGGTTTCCGAATATGTAATAGTTAAATAGTTTTTCTATTTTAGGAAAGGCCATACTAGGATATATTTATCTTTATGCTTGCATTTTATTTTATGTCACATGCATCGCTAAATCGCCATAACTAAAACATGCATCCTTATTTTATCGAGTTTATCGACCGTGTCAATTAAAATTATCGTAGTTCACCGCTTTAGTTCACTTAAAACGTGATAGATAATAAATTGACATGACCTCTTGCTAAAACAATTAATTGAGACATAGCCTTACCAAATAGTAGAAACCATGAAAACCTATTTCGCGAGGGAGTGCGCTCGGCCCCACCGGGGTACAAACCTTGTTACGTAGGGGAAGTGGGTGATGAATGTTAATCCACCGAATTCATGTTGATAAGGGATGTATCGGCCACACCGTGCCCAAGTTAATGTGGGTTTGGATCATGGACACATTTATTCGAAATTTGGATTGAACTCAACAAAAGTTTTTGATAAGGGATGTATCGGCCCCACCGTGCCCTTGTCGGATGTGTTTTGGGCTAAAGATAATTGTTAATGTAATATTATCGACCAAGAGTTCTAAAAGTAGAATCGATTAAACGTTAATCCACCGAGTTATATTGATAAAGGATGTATCGGCCCCACCGTGCCTAAGTCGATATGAATTTGGGTCTTGGAATCATTTATTATAGTTGGGTAGAGGTCACTATATAAATGTTCATATCTTGTTAATTTGTAAGTATGATTTTAAAAGACAAATGTTAATATTTCCTTTTTCCTCCATATTTGTAGTTCTTTACAATGAATCCATCAAATGCTACCGCACCAATAACTATTGAGTCGTATCACAATGTTTTTGACGACGTATGCTCCAACAATGATTTCGATACTACTAGAGAACTTCATTTCGGGATAGGTTCGGATGGAAACCTTAACTTCATCACTTCTTCTAAACCACATACTACTACTAGACCTCGTGTGAGTCCGTCTCAGGAAGACTACCTCATACAATCTATAGGGTCTTTGTCTCTGGAAGATAAAGATGCCAAAGCTAGTGGGAGCTCAAGCAATCAAGCTCTTGCTTCAAAGGGCAAAAGGTTCAAGAAGAAAGGAAAGAAAATCAAAAACTTCAAGCAAGTTAATGATGAGTGCCATTATTGCTATGGCATGGGACATTGGCTTAGGAATTGTCCCGTATATTTGCGAAATATAAGGGAAGGACTCATTACTCCAAAAGGTACAATTCCTAAAGAAATTTATGTTATTGATATAAATTATACTTCCACTACGACATGGGTACTAGATACCGGTTGTGGTTCTCACCTTTGTAATCATTTACAGGGTTTAAGAGATGTGGAGAGGCTTAGCAAGGGAGATGTGGATCTACGCCTTGGAAATGGAGCTCGGGTAGCGGCCGAATCCAATGGAACTTATGTTTTAGCTTTGCCTAATGGATTTGAGTTGTATTTGCATAATTGTTTTTATGTGCCTACGCTCTCTAAAAACATTATTTCAATCGCCATGCTAGACATGGACGGTTTTTGTTTTGTCATTAAGAACAATCGTTGTACTATTTCTAGAAATGATTTGGTTATTGGCCAAGCTTCTTCCATTAATGGCATTTACATTTTAGAGACCTCAAATCCGACGAATGATATTTATAACATTCAATCAAAGAAACTCAAATCAAGTGACCCAAGTGAAGCGTTCATTTGGCATTGTCGATTAGGTCACATAAACGAGAATCGCATCAAAACATTAATTTCGACTAATGTGATTACACAATTTGATTATCAATCATATGGTACATGCGAATATTGCCTACTTGGCAAAATGACTCGTAATCCTTTTAGTGGTAAAGGGACACGAGCTAGTGAGCTATTGGGACTCATACACACCGATGTATGCGGACCAATGAGTATCACCGCTCGTGGTAATTATGATTACTTTATAACCTTTACCGATGACTTGAGTAGATATGGGTATATCTATTTAATGAAACACAAGAGTGAAGCGTTTGAGAAATTCAAGGAATTTCAAAACGAAGTAGAGAACCAATTGAACAAAAGGATTAAGGCACTACGATCCGACCGTGGTGGTGAATACCTTAGCCTTGAATTTGATTCACACTTGATAAGTCGTGGTATTATATCACAACTTAATCCACCCGGAACACCACAACTTAATGGTGTTGCCGAAAGGAGGAATCAAACCTTACTTGATATGGTTCGATCCATGATGAGTCAAACCGAGTTACCGAACTCGTTTTGGGGATTTGCAATTCAAACCGCAATTAGATCTTTAAACAATAGTCCCACCAAATCCACCGAGAAAACTCCATGTGAAATGTGGACGGGAAGGGTTCCCAATATATCCTATATGAAGATTTGGGGATGTGATGCTTACGTCAAAACTATGAACGACAACAAGCTTGCCCCAAGATCCGAAAAATGCATCTTTGTAGGTTACCTCTCGACCTCTCGAGGATATTACTTCTACAAACCTCAAGATCATAAAGTGTTTGTGTCTTGCGAGGCTGTCTTCTTAGAAAGAGAATTTATTTCTAAGAGACAGAGTGGGAGAAATTTTGAACTTGATTAAGTTCAAGAGCCACAAACCGAGATAGAGACGCAAGAAGATGTTCCTTCGTCGTCTAACGCGGTTGTACCTCCTCCACTAAGAAGGACGGGCCGAGTAATTCGCCATCCCGATCGATATGTGGGACTTATCGAGGAAGATGGAACACTCGATGTATTGCTTATGGAAAGTGATGAGCCCGCCACCTACAAGGCCGCAATCTCTAGTCCAAATTCCTCCTTATGGCTTGAAGCCATGAAGTCCGAAATGGATTCTATGCATGAAAACCAAGTTTGGGACTTGGTAGATTTGCCTAAAGGGGCAAGACCCCTCCAATGCAAATGGATATTCAAGGTCAAGAATGGCATAGAAGGACATGACGATGTCTACAAAGCTAGGCTAGTGGCAAAGGGATTTACCCAAGTCCAAGGTCTCCATTATGATGAGACCTTCGCCCCCGTAGCCATGCTAAGATCCATACGGATTTTGTTAGCGATCGCCGCATTTCATGATTATGAAATATGGCAAATGGATGTCAAAACCGCTTTTCTAAATGGGCATTTAGAAGAGGAGGTGTACATGATACAACCCGAAGGTTTTGTTGATTCTAAAAATACTAACAAAGTGTGCAAACTTAAGAGATCCATTTTTGGTCTTAAGCAAGCATCTAGAAGTTGGAATCATCGATTCAATCATGTTATAAAGGAAAATGGTTTCACTCGAAGTGTTGAGGAACCATGTTTATACATGAAATTCAGTGGGAGCAATGTTGTGTTCCTAATCTTGTATGTCGATGACATACTACTCATTGGAAATGATATTCCAATGTTGTCTTCTGTTAAGAAGTGGTTAGGTAACCACTTCCAAATGAAGGATTTAGGACAGGCACAACGCATATTAGGTATCCGGATCTATAGAGATAGATCCAAGAGGATATTGGCACTAAGTCAAGAGTCTTATGTTGATAAGATTCTGCGACGGTTCAGCATGGACAAATCCAAAAGGGGTTTGGTACCTATGGTAACCGGGACGATATTGAGCAAGACTCAATGTCCCTCCGAACCCCATGATGTTGAACGCATGAAGTTGATCCCTTATGCTTCCGCTGTTGGATCAATCATGTATGCCATGATATGCACACGTCCTGATGTCTCGTATGCGTTGAGCATGACGAGTAGATATCAAGGAAATCCAGGTGAGAGTCACTGGATTGCTGTCAAGAACATCCTTAAGTACTTGAGAAGAACTAAGGATTTTATCCTTGTGTTTGGAGGAGACACTGAGTTGCGTGTTAATGGATACACGGACTCAAGTTTTCAAACAGATAGAGATGACTTAAAATCACAAGCTGGTTTCGTGTTTATGCTCAATGGTGGTGCCGTAAGCTGGAGAAGCTTCAAGGAAGTTGTAACCGCGGATTCTACAACGGAGGCCGAGTACATCGCAAAGATCGAAGTCGCTAAGGAAGTCGTTTGGATCGTGCAATTCACGGAAGGTCTAAAAGTAGTACCTACCGCCAATGATCCCATCACTCTCTATTGTGATAATAGTGGGACGATCTTCCAAGCTAAGGAGCCAAAGTCTAGTAATAGATCTAGACAAGTACTTAGAAAGTATCATGTAATAAGAGATTTCATTGAAAGAAAGGAAATTGCGATTTGTAAGGTTGGGACGGATGACAACATAGCCGATCCGCTCACCAAGCCTTTATCGCAGGCTAAGCATGATGGACATGTTACGTCCATGGGACTTAAACGTGTACCAAGTTTTTGTTAGATTTTGAAATGAAATAAAAGTGTTGTTTTTGTTCATGTTCATAATCACATTTGTCTTTTATCTTTAATTTATACATTATTACATCCAAACGGGTTGTAGAGACAATTCAACCCCGTTAAAGTGAACACGGATTAACATAGTATTTGCCCATAGTCACTTGTATGAGGTGACGTCTCGAAGTGACTAGAGTGTGAGGCGATTGATGGCAAGTTCAAGTGCCATAGAGTCATGTGAGATGACTAGTCGATCACATAGGCGGATTATTAGGAACATTTTGTCGGGCCTTATGACCGCTTATAGAGTTCTCGCAAATTTATATAGCCTGGTCGTGGCGAGAGCTACTATAGTATTCAAATGAGTCGATTCTTTTGACTAAAGACTATTCACCTAAGATGGCACAGTTTGATTAACTTTGATTTGTGTTACTACGACCTTCGTAAATGGGGTCAAATGGGCATATTTTGAGTTATGATGGTTGTGGCTAGTCGAAGGGAATGAGTGCGATAGAATTGTCCACCCCTAGTCAGGGTTATAACAATATCTCAGGGCCACTCGAGGAGTAATGAACTGGAAATGCGTGGCCACGCTCGGAAAGTATCTATGATAGATAAGTCCGGTCAATCAGTTATTCTCCAGATCGAGGAAACCACTCTCGATATGATCACTTGCAAGTACGACCTGAAAGACACCTTGCATTGAGTGGGAGATAGTAATAGGACAAGAGAATTGGTGACGCACACTTGTCGAGGACAAGTGGGAGATTGTTGGGAAATGTGTCCTCAACAATAGTGCGATCATATGATTTAAATATCATTATTAAATCTCATTTTAAAGAATACAATTGGGAAGTATTTTTACTCAAACTGGTCAACATATATCGGTAATGATTGGGTGACTAGAGTTTGACATTACGTCGTCGTGATTTGGTGATCGATTGACCCCTAGGTCATACCTATAGGGCAACACTCTTAATTGATCATTTAATTAATCGTATAATGTTACGAGTTAATTAAATTACTTGAAAAATTGACGGACGATTTTGGAAGTAAAATTTACGTATCAAATTAAAATGTGATTAAATGAGATACGGTCTGAGTAATCGAATTGTATCATTACTCGGATGAAATTATTGTTTAAAGAAACGATTGGATTTGAATGAATTATTATAAATGCGATTTATAAACGGTAAAATATTTTGGTACAAGTAATTATGAATTACTAAGTCGATTTTTGTATATGACGTATTTTTATTAATACGTTGATTTTTATATGATAAAAATACATAACAAATTTATGTCACATATGACATGTGACATATTGACAATTGACAAAAATAAAATGGATTCCATTTTATCTTCAAATGGACCGAAATATGGGTGTGATTAACAAATTGTATTGTGTTAATTAAGATTAGTGGAATTCATGATTATTACTCTAATTTAGGCATGCATTCCTAGTGTCTTTTGTGTAAGAGCACAAAGACCATGCATTGGCCATCTCCCTTCACCCTACCCGGTTTTCCCTTGGAAAGAACACGAGTTCTTTTACTTGTTATCTTTATCATTCACCATATGTAGTGTGTGTTAGATAATTTTATTCATTCACTTCATATTATTATTTTTAGAGAGATAAAAATAACACTCTTCCTCACCTCTTCTCCTACCCGGTTTTAGGAGCCAAAACCAAACAATTTTTGGTTCAATTTTTCACAAGATTAATATTATACTAGCTCAAATAATATTAATTAGATTAAGAGTTAGCTTTGGGTATTATTCCTAAGGAGAGATCCTCTACTTGGATCTTGTTTCTTCCATTAAAGGAAAGCTCAAGAACAAAAGAAAATGAGATTTCTTTTGTGCCCATTAAACCGAAATACCCATTGTAAGAATAATGTTTCTTTCTCAATTCTTTTTATTAGTTTGCATGCATAAGTTCCACCTTTAATTTTATGACAAATTAATTTAAACATATATGAGTATGTTAGTATGTATAAAGATCTACATTTCCTTCACCTAGTACTATCCTTAACATATAAGATAGGAACTTTACTTCATATTGCTCCCACTAACTTTAAGAATTTCTACTTGATGAAGACTTATCTTCATATAAATTCCTAGTTAATCCTTCACAAGGATGAACTCTATTGTGGTATTTGGTCAGTCAAAATTTCTAACAAATTAATTTACCAATTTAACATTGTCATGTTCTTAACAACTTAAGTTCTTGATGACAAATGTTTAGGTTGAGCAATAAGACTTTTGAACCATAGATGCATAGAAGATTTAATCAAAACATATTTTGACTAATCATTACCTCTAGTCATATTCCTTCAGAAAAAATCATTCATAGGTATATTAGGAATTTAAGATGCTAATCTTATATGACATAGGACAACTCCTATGGAGTTCTATGGAATAGAACGATTCCTATGGAGCTAGTCCACAATCTATGATACAGTTCATTTTAGAAAGAGATTCTTTGTCGTTAGCAATAGTGGTTTAGCGGAGACTCGTGTTACAATTGAATGATATTTCATATGAGTAGGAGTAATGAAATATAACAACATTAAAAAGAACGAAATAATGGGAAAATACAACATTCATCGTTATAATACTTGTAAATATTAATACAAGTATAACATTTATATAGTGATCTCTACCCAACTATAATAAATTATTCCGAGATCCAAAATTCATATTAACTTGGATGTGAGCCTACGGGCCCTCTACATCTTTACTAATATAACTTGGTGGGTTAACCCTCTTAACCGATTCTACAATTAGAACTCTCGGTCGATGATTTTACATTAAATTCATCTTTAGCCCGAACCTATTGCGGCTACGGTCGCAAAATACCTTCGTTGAGATCAACCAAACTTTCGAAGTGTAATAACTATTTATTACCCCACTTATCCAACGTCAAAGCAAGCACCCCGGTATAATATTTCAATAACCTATTATACCTATATGAAATTGAGATTCATGGCCTCCTACTATTTGGTAAGGCTAAGTCTCAATCTTTTAAAAGTAAAGATCTTGTCAATTTATTATCTATCAATTTAAAGTGAGCGAAAATTTGAATTATCAATAATTATAATTGACATGGTCGATTACTCGATATGATATGCATGTGTTGTTTATGGCGATTTGGCAATGCATGCAACATATTAAAAGAAATGCAAAGCAAATAATAATTTCCTAGTATGGCCTTTCTAAAATAGAAAATCAAATAATCTATTACATATTCGGAAACCAACTCCTTTGGTCCCTTGAACTTAATGTGACACACCTCCCAAGGAAAAAACCGTCTTGACCGGAACTCCTTTCCGAATGGCTCCGTCTTTAGGAAACTCCGTAATTACAAAATAATAATAAAAATACATGGCTATTCTTATTATACATTTGTAATAAAAATTTAAATCTATTAAATTATAAAACGGTGATGCAAAATCACATTAAAATTACAACCAAATCGATATTCCCTTTCATTACGGGTAATACCGATTAAAACTAAGGCCATACTAACATAAATTACATAATTCAAAATTACATAAATAAAATATGACATTCATTAATGAAAAATGCAGCATTATTATATGATCTAACATGCCAAATTAATGTGCAAAATCGCCCTATTTAAACCTTATATCGTATATAATCCGGTGTTATGGAAATGCGTGATAATAAGTTATTAAAATTACAAATCAATACTTAAATCAATTTTAAGTCCAAGTTAATTATCCTAACCTTCTTAGGACTCAAAAATTAGGCTTCACTCAATTTTTGACTATAATTTAGCTTGGTTTCTATTATTGCTTATTAACCTTCTCTTAATCATAACAATTATGAAATAATTCCCAATAAATCATAAAAATTTGAAACATTTCGAAATCACAATTTTGTAAATACTGGAATATTATCAATATTCCAAAAACCCAATAAAATTTTGCCCAAAAAATATTTATAACTTATTTCATTAATAAATCATACAAAACATAAATTTTACCATTTAATTCCAAATTAAACATAAAAATTATGGAAAAATCAAAATCAAAATTTTAAACCTTCTTAAAAAATTTCCAAAACCTGGAAATGGCAAAATTTCAACCAAAAATTTCGAATTTATTTTTATGACTAATAAAGTTTCCCTTTTATCGATTTTATCACATAAAAATCAATAAACATACCAAATCAATCAAAATTAATTATGAAACTTTAGATATGTTGTTCATATCAAATATACAACATTAGGGAAAAATTTCATGCCATAAAATTTATTTTAGCTATTTTTGCTAAAAATAGTCAGTATTTATTTCATTTTAACCATTAAAATTTTAAATCATGCATAATACATCACATTTATCTAAAATTTTACATACAAGCTTTAAAATATGCATGTGACATCATATTGAAACTTTGTGGCCTGTTTCAAAGTTTAACTATTTTTAGTCATTTAACCTCTATTTATGCCATTTTTATCACATAAAAATCTTAAATCATGAAATATTAATCACATTAATACGAAATTTTACATACAATACATAAAATAATCATGTGAGGTCATACTAAAAAATCACGGCCAGTAGTGAAGTTTAACTATTTTTAGTAAATAAAAGTTCATTTTACTCAATAAAATGTAATTATTTCACTAAAAATCATTAAAATAAGCAATAATCATCCATAAATCATCAAAATGATCTAAATATGTTTTAGAACCAGAATATATTACATGCAAAATAATTTCGTGGCTTCATCACATAAATCACAAAATAACTAGTTTTAATTAAGTTACATTTAACCCCTATTAGACTCATCTACTCATTTTATAAATTACTTATAATTTACATTTATGTGGATCTAGTTGCATGCATAACAAAAGAACAAAATATAACGATAAAATCATTTTTCTTACATACAAAATGGTTCGAAATTATGGGCACAAATAAAGACACCTTCCTTATTCGTTCTTGAGCTTAAATGTGATGGATGATCCTCAAAGATCTTCAAGTCTCAAATATAGAGACACTCCTCTTAGTTGCATCCAAGACTAACCCAAACACTAATACTATTACTAACTAGGTAATATGTATTAGTAACCTTAAATTTTAGATCTAATATTAAAAATAATACTACAACTAGTATTCTTGTATCAGTATTGGATTTTAGAACAAATCTTATTGAACATAAACAATTTATGAGAGAAGGAGAGAATAAGAGACAGATAAGCATAAGAGATTCTCTATACTTGAAAAATGAGAACCAATATTCTCATGTAGGGAGGGGGTGCCGGTTTTGTAGTAAATGGGGGAGCACATTTTTCTTCTTAAGACCCCCTTTTTATCTTATCAAAGTATAGGATAGGATGTTATTCTTGTTATATGCAAAAGACACATCATTATGTCCTTAAGCATGTTAATAAAATAATTGACAAAACAACACCCACCATAACACCCCCTTAGCCGGTTTTACCTCATAGTAGGTGACCTCCATTTTAACTTTGTCAATTGTAAAATGTAATTTGGTAGGTAATGTAACATGTTATATATCCTAATTAATTTTAATGCATATTTAACTAATTAAATATCATTTTAAATTAAATGAATTACATTTAACAAATTAACAAGTAATTCACAATTACATGTATATAAAATGGGTCACATCAAGTCTAGTTAATATAATCTACAACTTCTTGTAATTATAACTAACTAATTACTCTTATCTCAAATGTTTCATAAACATTAATTAATTTTAGTAATATAACAAATTAATTACTAAATTGAATCTTATTTAATCACATTACAATAAGATGTATAACTCTCTCTTAAAAAATAAATTTGTTTAATTTAAGGATTTAATTAATCCGTATCAATATATGATCAATTAACTTTTCAGTTTGGGAATCGTCCTATAGGTGTGACCTTAAGGGATCAACTAATCACCATCGTCAAACGACATTAATGTTAAACTCTACTTAGCCAATCATTACTGATTAATGTTGATCAATTGACTATATAATTTATCATCCCTTCCGTATTCTTATTATGAGATTTAAATATGTGATCGCACTATTGTTGAGGACACATACTCCAATAGATATCTTAGTCTATTCCAAGACTAAGGAGGAGCATGAGGAGCACTTGAAGTTGGTGTTACAAACTTTGCGTGACAATCAGCTGTATGCAAAGTTGTCTAAGTATGAGTTCTGACTCGAGGAAGTTGCCTTTATGGGGCATGTGATTTCTAAAGATGGTGTATCTGTGGATCCAACAAAGATAGAGGCAATGTCTAAGTGGGAGACACCGAAGAATGTGGCAGAGATCAGGAGTTTCTTGGGTTTGGCTGGGTACTATCGTCGGTTCGTGAAAAACTTTTCAATGATCGCCAGACCTATGACAGCGTTGATGAGGAAAGAGAACAAGTTTCATTGGGATGAAAGTAGTGAGACAACGTTCCAAATATTGAAGGAGCGTTTGACCACAGCTCAAGTCTTAACTTTAACAAAAGGGTGTGAGAACTTTGAGGTGTATACAGATGCTTCAAAGAATTGGCTGGGATGTGTGTTGATGCAGAATGGGAAAGTCATTGCCTATGCTTCTAGGCAATTGAAGCCTTATGAGAAGAACTTCCCGACACATGATCTAGAGTTGGGTGCAGTTGTGTTTGCTCTCAAGATTTGGAGACACTATCTTTATGGGGAGACCTTTAAGGTGTTTTCAGATCACAAGAGTCTCAAGTACATCTTTACTCAAAAAGAGCTGAACATGAGACAGAGGAGGTGGATGGAGCTGATATAGGACTACAACATGGATATCATATACCATGAAGGGAAAGCAAACGTGGTGGCAGATGCACTGAGCAGGAAGAGTGTGCATTCTCTATGCATAGCTATGTCTTTGATGAGGTTGAGAGATGAGGTGGGGAAGATGGGGATACATGTGATATAAAAAGGGGATGCTAGAGGGGACATAACAGTGAGCCATATTTTTATGATGATATTCTCCAGAAGCAGGATCTAGATCCAAAGATTCTGGAGTGGAGAGCTGGAGTAGAGAAAAAGGACAGTGTCGCGGTTCTCTATTCATACAGATGGAAGTGTTCGGTTTGATGGGAGATGGTGTGTTCCTAGTGACGAGGAGTTGAAAAAAGGTGATCATGACAGAGGCTCATTACACACCGTATTCAGTACATCCAGGTGGTGACAAGCTATATAGAGATTTGAAGAAGACTTTCTGGTGGGCTGGGATGAAAAGGGAAGCAGTTGAGGTTGTGGCTCGATGTTTGACATGTCAGAGGGTTAAGGGAGAGCAGCGATGACCACAAGGTAAGATTCAGTCTCTTGATATACCTGAGTGGAAATAGGAATTTACCTCTATGGACTTTATGGTGGGTTTACCGAGGAGCCAGCAGGGTAACAACATGATATGGGTGATAGTTGACCGTTTGACTAAGTCATCTCACTTTATTCCTATGAAACATACATGGAGTAAGGTTCATTTGGCTAATGGGTACAGGAAACATGTGGTGAGACTACATGGAGTCCCTAAGGACATTGTGTCAGATCGAGATGCGATGTTTATTTCTCATATTTGGCAAGAGTTGCAGGAGATGATGAGAACTACCTTGAAGATGAATACTGCTTTTCATCCTGCATTAGATGGACAGACAGAGAGAACTATCATGACTCTGGAGGATATGTTATAAGCCTGTGTGATGGAGTTTGGTGGTAGTAGGGAAGATAGGTTGGATTTGATCGAGTTTTCTTATAACAACAGCTACCATACGAGTATTGGGATGGCACCGTTTGAGGGTTTGTATGGGAGGAGGTGTAGGAATCAAATTTGTTGGGATGATAGAGCTAAGGCAGTGGTTTTAGGACCGCATATGGTATAAGAGATGATAGACCAAGTGAAGGTGATTAGACAAAGGATGAAAGCGGCCCAGGATCGACAAAAGAGCTATACAGACTTACATCGCCGTGATATAGAGTTTCAGGTTGGGGATAAGGTTCTTCTGAAAGTATCTTCTATGTGTGGGGTTATGAGGTTTGGTAAGAAAGGGAAGCTGAGCCAGAATTTTATAGGACCATATGAGATTTTGGATCGTGTGGGAGAGGTTGCTTACCAGTTAGCTTTACCACCAGCTTTGGATCGGGTGCATAATGTGTTCCATGTGTCTCAGTTACAGAAGTATGTGAGTGATCCTTCCCGTGTGTTAGAGGTGGGGAACATAGAGTTGTATGAATCCTTGTATTATCTTGAGGTGCCAAAACAGATTCTCGATCGCAAGGTTCGGAAAACTAGGTCCGGGGAAACGGTGTTTCTTAAGGTTCTATGGTCTAATCATGAGATTTACTTGGGAGGCAGAAGAGGCTATGAGGGAGCGGTATCCGTCTCTTTTTGATCAGGTATGTGTGGTTACAGGGACGTAACCATGTTTCTTTTAGGGGGTAGGAGATGATCGCATAAGGTTTTGGTATGGTTTTATGTTAGTTTTTTTTTTGTATAGTTATTAGTTGTTTGGAGTCGATTTGAGTGTGGTTGGGGCTGTGTTTTGAGTTTTTTACGTTGTTGTGTCATGGTTGAGTTAGTATGTTTGTTTTTGAGTATGGGTTTGAACTTCGGGGATGAAGTTGATTTTTAAGGAGGGGAGGCTGTAATACTACGGTTTTCTGTACTGTTGGGTACTCTATCGAGTAAGTCGGTTTTACGGGTTATTTTGTTGGGTTTTGTTAGCAATGCGTGAAACATATATAAACACTTCCGTCAGTTTCTTTTCCAATTTTTACCTTTTTCTAAAACTTCTCAAGAGTTAAATAAGTTACGTTGCTTTCTTCTTCGCATTGCTATCGAATAGCTGATTTGTGACGATCTTGGTTATTTGCCTTTCCAGGTAGGGTTTCCCTACTCGGTTATTGATTACATGTACTTGATAGTTGATTGGTGATGATTGTGATTGTTGTTGATCATTATCATATTGGTATTGTAGTTGGTAATTGTGGTTGTATAGGTGGTTTGATGTGTTTGTCTGTGGTTCACGAGGCACGTCTTCGGCTGAGTGGAATCACTTGTGGGAGTGGCTTCACGCCCTTGATTCGTTCTCTGTGGAACCCGCCACAGGAGAGAATGTGCACATTAAGGAACTTGAGTTTACGCTCGGAATAGATGAGCGGGGATTTGGTGGGTACGGGTGTGGTCCCCCATTGGCGGTGTGGAATATCTGTTGTGGTGGATATTCTGACAGGACTGCACACTTTAGTGTGTAATCAGGTGTCTCGAGATGTGACGGAGTTGGATGATCATATATGTTGTTTGATTGTTTATCTTATATTGTGTAATCAGTAACTGACCCCGGTAATTGTTTTTAAAATTGTTGTGATCCATTCGGAGATGGTGAGCAGTTATTGAGCAGGTATGAGATCGATTGCGCGGGGGATAGCTGGGGTGGAGTCACCCCGAGTCGTTATAGTCTTCCGTTGTGTCTTTCAACTCATTTTAATTTAGTTGGTTTTGGATTTGGAACATTTGTATTTACTTTATAGTTTTGGGGTTTTATTTATGTAATCACTTAAATTCATTTACTTAATTATGTTCTTTTATGGTCAATTTGATATTCATTACCTCGGGTAACCGGGATGGTAGCACTTCCATGCATAAGGTGGTCCTGGTAAGGCACCTTGGTGTATGGGGGTGTTACATTGTGAGGCAGTACTTTTGGAATGACCGTTATTTATTTAAGGAGTGCGCTTACGGTCTTTATAGACAGTGTATACCACAGTGGGAGACCAAGCTATCCTGGAAGCATGCCATTCTTCATCTTATGGTGGTCACCATGGTCCATCCAGGACCGTGGCTAAGGTACTTCAGTCAGGTTTTTATTGGCCATCTATATTTAAAGATGCTAAGTTGTTTATTTCAGCTTGTGATGCATGTCAACGAACGGAAAACATTTCGAGGAGGCATGAGATGCCTTAAATTGGCTTATTGGAGGTTGATATTTTCGATGTTTAGGGTATCGATTATCAAGCCACGTTCCCGTTTAGCAAAGTTAACAGGTACATTTGATCGGTTTAATTGCACTAGTATTTATCTAGGTTGCTGTTAAGCCGATTCAAACAATTATTTATATTCAACAAACAAGCATAGTATGTAAGTAGAGGTCAAACAAAAGATATTTTATTGAAGTGCTATCACAATACTAGTAGAGGTGTCTTGTGTCATGAGTTGGGGTTGTGTTTGTGTTCCAAAACTACTACAAGAAATAATAACAAAATGTTAAAAAATGAAAACTAAAGCAAGTAATGAAAGTAAGGGTTGTAAACAATATAGAGAAAACACTAGGGTGTCATGGGTTCATAGGGTTAACCAAAGGGAAATTCACATTTATGAATCTAGATTTAGTCAATCTTGTAATCAGATTAAGACCCAGGATCTCGTTCTTATGGTCCCGCCTAGGTTGAGTCGGGTCAGCTCTCACATACACCTTGTCTTGGTACAACATCTCGCAAGATCTAACTACTCCTAAGACTCTCGATCTTGTAGGAGAAGTTAAATAAATAGAGATTCATGCAAGGTTGTCAATCAAACATTTCATCAAACATATTGTGTGCACTAGTTGGAACAACAAGTTTTAATCAATTATTTAGACTCACTAAGCATGGATCTATCATTTAATTATCCCCTAATCCCAGTTAATCCTAGCTAAGAGACTATTCTTGTTATACTACGCAGTTTTGAGCATGGAATACTCAGTTGAGTAGGTTGCACTCGACCGAGTACGTTGTTGGGTGTTTTTAGTTAGGCTCCTGACTTGGGGGCACTCTATCGAGTGCGGGTGACACTCGATCGAGTAGAGTGTCCTCGGTCGAGTGTACCCGGTACTCGACCAAGTGCCCAGTCTGACACGAGTAATTCACACGGTTTTGATTAAAATGATTAGAAGTTATAAAACATTCTACCTCAGTTTGCTAATCACTTTTTATAACCTAAAACATTTCTAATTACCTCTCTAATCATCTTAATCACATCCTAAGCAAGTTTGATTGATCGTTGAACATTTGGGATCCTTATTTCCGTGTCAATCGCACCAGTAAGTTCTTATCATCGCTAATCAATTTCATTACTGTTAGAGTTTATGCAAACCTTAATTTGGATTAATTTGGGGGATTTGGAGTAATTAGTTATATATATTTATTGGGTAGCAAGTATATTAATGTATAGTTTAAGATTTCATAGAGGATCAGTTCTAGACCGTCTTACCTTGCTTTTGGATTTTTGCGAATAAGGTAAGGTTTCCTTACACAGTACAATTATATGGTTAATTGCATTGTGTGATTGTTGTGATTATAATATTGTATATTGTGTTTGTGATTATCGGAGTTTTTGGTTTGGATACTGTGAGACATGTCGGGAGATGGTTTTACCCCCTTGTTTTACCTCTTGTGACTCCCGTCACTGTTGGCGCTTGTGTCCTCCATAAATTAGTGTGATAACATTAATAAATCTATTATAGGTTCACAAGGGTATACTTCGTATTTATCAGTTGATTAACGATTACCTAATAACGGTAGGCTTGCTAGAAAGTTTGACGTTATTATCATACTGATGGCGGTGATCAACTGGTCCCTAAAGGTCACACCTAAAGGATGTGTTTGAGAGATGTGGTTATGGAAATGTAATCACATTGATGCCTTATATGACTAAACAGTTAGTCAATGTGTTGATGAGACAATTATTTAATGCCGATTAAATAATATTAGTTGAGACGAATTAACTGTCAATTCGTAAATTGAATATAATAAGTTATATTTAATTAATGTATATAATGTTAGCTTGGACGAATTAATATGTTAATTCGTAATTAAATGTAATCGGTTATATTTAATCAGCAAATGATAATTATACGATATTGTCATAATAAATTATTATTGACCCGTGTTAATAAATCAACCGCGAGCAGTTGTTTGTAGACTTGTTAATGCGGAATAATATAAATGACCATTTATATTTAATACATTTTATACATTTTTGCATACTACCAAAATAAGAAGATTTAATCTCCTTATTTTTGGTAAGTAGATAAACCGAAAAAAAGAGAAAATAAATTCTCTTATTTCGGTCATATGGGCCGAGATTAGGAAAGAATATATCTCCTTCATTCACTCTTATTTCGGTCACATAAGAGGAGTGTAGAGATCATAATTCAAACCTAATTTGCTAACCTAGCCTCCTCTCATCAGAAAAACACAAAATAACCTAAAAGTTTTACAGAAAATTTGAGGGATCGATTCTACCAAGAAACAAGGGCATATCTCATATCGTCTTGGGTGCAACTGATAGGAGAATATCATTGCGATATTGTTCATAGGCCGAATTAGCTAGGACCGAAGGTTATTTCTAATTCTCTACCTTTTGTTTATGTAGTTCATTTTATGACTAGCCTTCATCATTATATATTCGTTATAATCCTTAATTTTAAGGGAAGTATACAAATAAATTCCCACAAGTGGTATCAGAGCCAAGGCCACGAATTTTATTTTGATGATTTTCATAAAATTGGATGTAAACAAAAATTGGTCTCGAAAATTAGGGTTTCGGCTGTAATTTTTTTGAAGCCGTAGCTGATTTCGTTTCACGGTTTGGTCGATCGACCAGTACCCTTGGTCGACCGACTGCCTCGACTGATCGACCGAAATTTGTTTTTCGTTTTTTTGATATTTTGATTTCCATTTGATTCATACATATTGTTGTTTTAATCTGTTAAGATAATAATAAAATGAATTTGTAGACGCTTTGATTTAATTCGGATTAAATTAAATTGTAAATGGAATAGTCATGTTGATGATATAAAATTCGTTTTTGCTATATTGTTTTTGGCATATACGGTTAATCAAGCTTCATTAATTCATATGCTAATCGTGTTCTAATAGCAACTATAAACGATTTTGTTCATCTTAATTTTATTGTTTTAGGGCATTTTTGCCGCAAGAAAAAAAATTTTGACGGCTGTTTTTTTTTTTGTTGCCGAATGCAAAAGAAAAAAAAAGGGTTTCTATTTTTTTTCTTCTTCGTTTTTTGCTGAAAAAAAATTGGTTTTTCTTTTTCTTGTTTCGGGTTTTACAGAATTGCCGAAAGAAAGAATTTTTTTTTTTTCTGTTTCTTTCAGCCGAGCAGAAAAATAAAAAAAAAATTCGGGTGTTTTTTTGTTTTACCGAGACCAAAAGAGAAAAAAAAAGGATTTTTTTTTGTTTTTTTGGCCAATTAATTATTGTGAAGCGGTTCATAATTCATTGATACCTAATTATTATAAAGCAGTTTAAAATATTGATGGATTAAATTCATATTACTAGTTTAATATGAATTAAGATTAATATTAATGTGATTAATTGAGGAATTGTCACTTAATTTGATCATTTAAATAGGTGGTTTGGGTAAAATTAATCTACATAATTAAAGAATTGTGTCTTGTATGTTTGATTTTTTTTAGTTGATGCATTTTATTTTAGTTTAATGAATCGTTGAATGGTTTTATTTACGTATTTTTGCAATCGGTTGTAATTTGTAATACCTAGTGTGGCCTTAGTCAAATTATGTTTTCGTAATGATGGGAACATAATTTTTAATGTAATTTGAGATCTCGTATCTCCGTTTTGGTTTTCTTTATTTATTACGGTTTTGAAATTAGAATGTAAATAGGTTTATTATGTAATTTTAAATTGTAATTTTTGAGAAGACTAAAGATGGAGATTGGAGCTCACTCCCGCTACATGGATCAAGATGGAACATCAAGACAAGATTCTCGGGTCCAAGGACGGATTCCAAATTTGTACTTATGTTCATTTTGATAGGATAGGCCACACTAGGACTTTATTTTTGTTTTACGTTTTACCGTTCTTATTGCTTTTCATTCACATGCTAGTTAATGCATCATATTCCGCCTAAAACCAAACCACCTACTACAATGCATGAAAATTGATACATATAGGTTGTATGTTAGTTTTCACAGACATACAGATGTCACATGTTTATTAAGCCATCACCTTAGTTTATTCATTCACGCATGCTAGATATTAGTTCACTTAAAATGAATTAAAATAAAGTTGATGGGATCTTCTTCTAAAACGCAAATTGAGATTAGTCTTTATAAGGGCAAACAACTATGAATCCCTTCTTCGTCGGTAGGCATAATATGACCTCTTCTACGTTGGGTAAGTAGTTTGTGTTGACTTAGTTTATCTCAACATTATAGTCCGAAGAGTTTCTCGGGATTATGATGGACTAAAGATAGAATTTACAGAAATTTATCGACCATGAATTCTAACGGTAGAATTAGCTAAAAGGTTGGCTTATCAATTTACAAATAATTGAGTCTTGGGATCATTTATATAATTCTTGAGGGAGGTCAATTGTATAAATGTTTTGAGTCTTCGCGTTATGACACTAGTTCATTAGACTAAAAATCGTAACGATGCACATGCTTATTTATTTTTATTCTTCTTTTCGCAGTGTCGAACACGTTTATATTATTGTTACAACAAATGGCTGGAAATAACGAAATCCCAATGCCGAGTGCCACACTTGGACGCGAGTCCTGGCTGAAAGTTTTTATGGACAACATGAATCAGTACACGCGACTGAAGAATGATGGGTCCAACTTTGCGGACTGGGAGGCAGCACTACGGAATGCTGCCATTGCTGACGGTAAGCTCAAGTACTTAACTTAGCCAATACCGGTAAACCCAGGCCCCAATGAGGGAGTTAATGAGTCACTTGCTTATTGTGATTTCGTTATGGAAGCGGGTGCGATAAAGAACGTACTCATCTTTGCAATGGAAACCAATTTGCAGAGACGCTTCATTGCCCAAGGTGCGAACAAGATTTTCACCACGCTCACTAACGAGTTCTCAAAAGCACCGAGAATCGTTACTTATGAGCATACCTGTCGCTTCTTTGATGCGAAACTCCAAAAGGGCCAACCGGTTAGCCCACACATTCTTAACATGATTGAGAATGTCGAGAAATTGGAGGCACTTGATTGCAAGATCAGTGAGAGCATTGTCATTGACCGAATGCTTCATTCTCTTCACGATGGTTTTGCCCTTTTCAGGGCGAACTACTACATGAATGACTTAAAAAAGAGTCCTCATGAGCTACACTCCCTTCTCGTACAGACCGAGAAGGATATGAAATTGAGTGGGAGCATGAAGCAGGATGTTCTCACGATTTCCAATAAGGGTAAAGGTAAGGGCAAAGCTCCTGGCAACCTAACTGTAGGTAAGCCAAAATTCAAGAAGCCAGTAAATGGTAAGAGTGGGCCCGGTGAGACTAGTGGCTCACAGGGCAAGGCAAAGAGCAAGGGCGGTGACATTGAGTGCCACCATTGTCACAAGACTGGACATTGGAGGAGGAACTGTCCCGTGTACCGTGAGGACATTAAAGCAGGCCGCGTCGTTCCTGTTGGTATGTCATCTTATATTCATATGATTGAGATTAACCATGCAAGTTTTGGAACTTGGGTACTTGATACTGGTTGTGGTTCTCATCTGTGTAATCATTTGCAGGGCCTAAGAAACATCACACCTCTCGGAAAGGGTGATGTGGACCTGCGAGTCGGGAATGGAGCCAGAGTTGCTGCTATCTCGAAGGGAACATATGTAATCCAACTCCCTAGTGGTTTTGAGTTATTTTTTAATAACTGTTACTATGTACCCAGTTTGTCTAAGAATATTATTTCAGTTTCCGTACTTGATAAAGACGGATTTTCATTTTTAATAAAGGATAATAGCTGTATTTTCTCTTTCAATGAAATGATTTATGGCAAAGCTGTTTCCATAAATGGAATTTACATCTTAGATCAAACCATGGAAGTATTGCACGTGAATAATAAGAAATTAAAGGTTGGTGACAAAGATCAAACCAATCTATAGCATTGTCGAATGGGACACATGAATGAGAAACGCGTAAAGAAACTCGTCGATAATCTGACTATTCCCGCATTCGAATTTTCTACATATGGCACGTGTGAATGATGTCTCATTGGCAAAATGACTCGAATTTCCTTCAAAAGTGTTGGAATGCGCGCTAGTGACCTATTAGGACTCATACATACTGATGTTTGTGGACCTATGTCAATTACCGCTAGAGATGGCTATAGATATTTTATCACTTTCACGGACGATTTGAGTAGATACGGATATGTCTACTTAATGAAGCATAAAAGTGAGTCCTTTGAGAAATTCAAGGAATACCAGAACAGGGTTGAGAACCAACTGGGTAGAAAGATTAAAGCACTCCGTTCAGATCGGGGTGACGAATATCTTTCAAATGAGTTTGATCAACACCTTAAAGACCGTGGAATCGTTTTGTAGTTAACTCCATCTGGAACACCTCAATTAAATGGTGTGTCCGAACGGAGAAATCGAACCTTACTTGATATGGTTCGATCCATGATGAGTCACACGGTAGTGCCTGATTCATTATGGGGTTTTGCTCTTTTGTCAGCTACTCTTATACTTAACCGAAGTCCGACTAAAGCTGTCGACAAGACTCCATATGAAATATGGAAGGGAACGGTCCCTAACTTGTCCTTTATTCGGGTTTGGGGCTGCGAGGCTTATGTCAAGTGGAGACACAAGGATAAGCTCAGCCCGCGATCGGTCAAGACATACTTTATAGGTTTTCCAAAAGGAACATTTGGTCATTACTTCTATTCGCCTACCGAACATCGAGTTTTTGTTGCGGCTAGTGCGACGTTCTTAGAGAAATAATTTCTCGAGAATAAGACAAGTAATAGAACCTTCGAGCTGTCGGAGATTCCAGAACCAACAACCGAGGAACAGATGGAGGAAGTTGTTCCTCCAACTGATGATACGGTTAATATTCCTGAGGAACCTAGGAGGTCGGGTAGAGTCTCTAATCCTCCAGACAGATACATTGGTATGGTCAAGGAGAATGACGTTTTACTCCTAGAGAGTAAGGAACCCGCTACCTATAAAGGTGCTATGGCCTGTTCCGACTCAAAGCTATGGCTCGAAGCCACGCAATCCGAGATGGACTCCATGTATGAGAATGACGTATGGGATCTTGTTGATTTACCTAATAAGGTAAAACCTCTACAGTGCAAATGGCTTTACAAAATAAAGCGTTCTGTAGACGCGCAACCAGATACCTATAAGGCACGACTACTGGCAAAAGGTTTCACTCAAGTGCACGGATTGCATTATGATGAGATTTTTGCACCTGTAGTCATGCTACGTTCCATTCGGATAATCTTAGCGATTGCCGCATTTCATGACTATGAAATTTGGCAAATGGATGTGAAAACCGCCTTCTTAAACGGTTATTTGGAGGAAGAGATGTACATGGTATAACCCGAAGGTTTCATAGATCCTGAACATCCTAAGAAAGTATGTAAGCATAAGCGCTCCATTTATGGACTTAAGCAAGCTTCTCAGAGTTGGAATCATCGTATCGAACAGGTGATAAAAGAGTATGGTTTCACTCTATCGGTCGAGGAACCATGCTTATATATCAAGTCGAGAGGGAGCAAGATTGTAATCTTGATATCGTATGTCGATGACATACTCTTGATTGGGAATGACATTTCTCTCCTATCTTCGGTTAAAGAATGGTTGAAGAACCATTTCCAGATGAAAGATCTGGGTGAGGCACAACGCATTTTGGGAATCCGTATCTACCGAGATAGATCACGACACAGGTTATCACTGAGTCAGGAGTCTTATTTGGATAAGATTCTTGAGAGGTTCAGCATGACCAACTCCAAGAAGGGGAACCTTCCAATGACATCTGGGATGCAGTTGAGCAAGTCTCAGTCACCCACGACGCCTGAAGGTATTGAGCGCATGAGTCGTGTTCCTTATGCATCTGCAATAGGATCAATCATGTATGCCATGATATGCACACGTCTAGACGTGGCATATGCATTGACTATCACGAGTCGGTACCAAAAGAATCTAGGTGAAACACATTGGATAGCTGTTAAAAATATCCTCAAGTACCTACGGAGGACTAAGGATAGGGTATTTACTTATGGAGGCGATACTAAGCTATGCGCAATCGGTTACGCAGATGCTAGCTTCCAAACGGATCGAGATGATTCAAAATCTCAGTCCGGGTTCGTCTTCACTCTTAATGGTGCTGCGGTCAGCTGGAAGCGTTCCAAACAGAGTGTTGTAGCAGATTCTACCACTGAATTCGAGTACTATGCCGCTTTGGAAGCAGCTAAGGAAGCGATATGGATGCGTCAATTCTTACAAGGACTTACGATAGTTCCTAGTTCGAATGACCCGATCACCATCTATTGTGACAATAAAGGTGCCATCTTCCAGGATAAGGAGCCAAAGTCTAGCAATAAATCTTGACATGTACATCGGAAAGCTCACCTGATCTGTGATTACGTGGAGCAAGAAGAGATAGTGATTGACAAGATAGCTTCGGATGATAACATCGCGGACCCTCTCACTAAACCGTTGAATTTTGATAAGCATGAAGGGAACGTTATTTCCATGGGAATTAAACGTGTTCCTGAGTTGTAGTAGTTGATTATAGATTTGATACATTATCTTTTTCATACACTATTTATAACTTCATCGTTTTAATATAATATTTTGTTTTTCATGTGGGTTGTACTGACAACATTGAACGCCAAAATGTGAAGTGAATTACATTATATTTTTTTTGGTCCGTAATTGCCCATATGAGCTGATAACTCTGGCTATTATATTGTGCAGTCGATTGATGGTGGGTTCAATGAGCCATAAGTCAAACGGTTGACTGATCGATCACAAATGCGAGATTATAACGATACCTCGTAGGAAAAATTTTTGTGACAACGTAATGGAGTCCTAAATATTTAAAAACATTCGGTGCCAGGTCGTGGATAGGACATCTATTGTGTTCCTAGCGTTGATTCTTTTGACTATCGACTGTCTCTTGAGATTAAAGCAGTTTTTGGGTGACTTTGTTTTCTTTCTCACGGTCTGCCGTAACTGGAGGCTAAGTAGATTTTTTCTGGGTCATTTCATACTGTGCTTATATCTGCAGGATTCGAGTTGAGGTATCCAACCTTTATCAGGTATAGTTATTTCTCAGGGCCACTCGAGGAGTTGTAACTGAAATGCATGGCCATGCTCGAATGATGATTCGTTTATCAGTTAAGTTACTCTCTAGTCGGGGAAACCACTCTTGATATAGATCACTTGTAAAATACGACCTTTGTGAATACAGATTTTGCAAATTGTTTTACATTGAGTGGGAGAAATTTTAGGATATGAGAATCGGTTATCGAACATACACTTGTGAGGACAAGTGGGAGTTTGTTGGAGCTTGTGTCCTCCACAAATTAGTGTGATAACATTAATAAATATCTTATAGGTTCACAAGGGTATACTTCGTATTTTATCAGTTGATTAACGATTACCTAATAACGGTTGGCTTGCTAGAAAGTTTGACGTTATTATCATACTGATGGCGGTGATCAACTGGTCCCTAAAGGTCACACCTAAAGGATGTGTTTGAGAGATGTGGTTATGGAAATGTAATCACATTGATGCCTTATATGACTAAACAGTTAGTCAATGTGTTGATGAGACAATTATTTAATGCCGATTAAATAATATTAGTTGAGACAATTAATCATCAATTCGTAAATTGAATATAATAAGTTATATTTAATTAATGTATATAATGTTAGCTTGGACGAATTAATATGTTAATTCGTAATTAAATGTAATCGGTTATATTTAATCAGCAAATGATAATTATACGATATTGTCATAATAAATTATTATTGACCCGTACTAATAAATAAACCGCAAGCAGTTGTGTGTAGACTTGTTAATGCGGAATAATATAAATGAAAATTTATATTTAATACATTTTATACATTTTTGCATACTACCAAAATAAGTAGATTTAATCTCCTTATTTTTGGTAAGTAGATAAACCGAAAAAAAGAGAAAATAAATTCTCTTATTTCGGTCATATGGGCCAAGATTAGGAGAGAATATATCTCCTTCATTCACTCTTATTTCGGTTACATAAGAGGAGTGTAGAGATCATAATTCTAACCTAATTTTCTAACCTAGCCTCCTCTCATCAGAAAAACACAAAATAACCTAAAGGTTTTACAGAAAATTTGAGGGATCAATTCTAGCAAGAAGCAAGGGCATATCTCATATCGTCTTGGGTGCAACTGATAGGAGAATATCATTGCGATATTGTTCATAGGCCGAATTAGCTAGGACCGAAGGTTATTTCTAATTCTCTACCTTTTGTTTATGTAATTAATTTTATGACTAGCCTTCATCATTATATATTCGTTATAATCCTTAATTTTAAGGGAAGTATACAGATAAATTCCCACAGTCACAAGGGGGATGTGCACATTAATTAGCCTTGGTTCGCTTGTTGCGATGAGCGGGGATTTGATGACCACGTTGGGGTTTGGCATCGGTAGGGGTGGGTTACGTGTTGCGATAGGTAACCTGACAGGGCCTCGTTGCGATGAGAGCCAGTGGTACTATGGAGTTTGGAGATGGTGGATCTGATTGTGTATCTTATGTTGCATTTTATTTGTATGGTTGTAGTTGATTATGTAACTGTACTGACCCTTCAATGTTTTCAAAACTGTGGTGATCCATTTGATATTTTCGGCAAATGGTGAGCATTAAGTCTAGCAGGTGTCGATGTTTGAGCTTGCTTGCGAGTTTGGATGGGATGACGTTGTAACTTACACTTTAGCTTTTGCTGTTGTTTAGTAGAGTATCATTTGGTATTTGAGGTGAGTTGTATTTTACTTTCATTTGAGATTTCGGTTGTATAACCTTAGTTAAACTTTATTGTTTACATTTCTTGTGTCATTATGGTATCTTTGATGCATACTACCTCGGGTAACCAAGATGGTAGTATTCTCATATGCTAAGTAGCCTTGGCAAGGCACGTTAGTAGATGGGGGTGTTACAAAGTGGTATCAGAGCCATGATTTTGGAATCTAAAACCAATTAACCAATAAACGTAGGGCGTCTAATTAAAATGAACCCTGGGAAAAGTTGTTTGCAGCTACCGCAAAGATTTGGGAAACGTCCTAAATTCGCATTATGGCCCTTACGACTTCGAACATGTAACCACGGGGATGCGTTATGGGGATTGTTTGCATGTTGGTTTTGCTTTATATTTATCGTGTCATGTGTAACAATGTGATGGATGAAATACCATGAGGTTGGTCTACATGGAATTTAAGTGAAGTGTTATAAAATGAGGTGGTTTATATGGTGAACGATTTTATATGAGCATTGAAGTGTTTATTTCTGCATATATATCGAGTTAGGAACATGTGAAATAGGTTATATGGTATCTATGCTATTCGGGATAGCATGACTCGGCCGAGTGAGGCAGGGTACTCGACCGATTTTACCAGGCACTCGACCGAGTGAGGTTTGTGTGACATTGGGGTGGCTTCTGGAAAGTAGACACTCGTCCGAGTAGATTAGACACTCGACCGAGTATGGTGTAATCGACCGAGTGCATAGGGTACTCGACCAAAATCATCTGATGTGATTTTTAGGCCAGCTACTAGAGTGTGGGCACTCGGTCTAGTAACACGGGTACTCGACCGAGTGTCGCAAGTCACTCGTCCGAGTACCTCTTTGGGTGGTTGATATTTTGTTTTGAGCCGTAGACTATATGCTTAAATTTGTTTTGGTTATTGAATCTCAAATTACCACCAAAGAAATCAGCGACCATGGCTAGAGCCGCCAACATGACCGTCAAGGATATTGCACAGAAGATTGAGCAGAATGATGCGCTCACTAAGGCCTTGAAAAATGTGGGAGGGGAGCGAGAGGTAGTTGATTCATCCTTTGTAAGCACCGCTATCTCTCACCATCGTCCTACTACGTATGAAGGCACAGGAGCACCCAATCTGCTAGACTACTGGTTCCGTGAAATGGAGAGTATATTTAAGGTGGTTAACTACCCCAGAGACATTAAGGTGGATCAGGCTATCTTTTATTTGAGAGGCCAAGCCGGGGGATGGTGGGCACAAGAAAAGGCAGATGCACAAGTTTTTTACAAAAATCGGGGTAAGTAGCGATTCCTTGGGAGAAGCTCAAAGTGGCGATGAGAAGTGAGTTTGTCCCGGAGCATGTTCGTAGCAATATGAGGGTTGAGTTAACTCCTTTTTTATGACCGAAAGCATGACGGTATCCGAACACTACATTAAGTTTAATGAACTTGCCCGATATGCTGTGGATATGGAGATGAGTCAACAAAACTTAGCGCTCCATTTCGAAAAAGGGTTGACACTGAGGATTATGGAAAGGTTACCAGTTGTGGGGATCACTGACTTGAAATATGTCTATGAAAGAGCCATGCATGTAGAGCGACTCGCTGATATGGCCAAGAAGGCTAAGGATAAAGTGAATGAGATGCGTAGGGCTTCTAATGAGGGTAGTGGCCAATCAAGCTACAAGCGTGGTAACTACAACCAGGATAAATCCTATTTGGGTGGAGCTGGCTTTAGTGGAGGGTCTCGGTATGGAGGGAAAGTTGGTCAGAGTACCAGTGATAGCACACACCTGCAATGCTTCAACTGTGGTAAGACTGGCCACAAGAGGTTCGAGTGAAGGAGCTATGGAGGGGGAAGTTTCTAGCAACCCTATCAGGGGAACTACTCTCAAGCTCCAAATCAGAGTATGGCGAGTAACCGACCGGTAGGGTCATGGAATAACTAGGGTGGGCAGAGCCACAACAATAGTGGCGGTTACAACCGCAATAGTGGATCCTATCAGCGCCTGAATAACAATGGGAACCAGAATTAGGCGGCCAAATCTGAAGCATCGGCGAGTACGGTGCAAGGAAGTGGTCAGAAGAGTAGCGGAATGTTGTTTATGATGGACAAACAAGCGGCATAGGATGATGCTCAAGTCATCACGGGTACATTTCTGATTAATCATAAACCCACTTTTGTGTTATTTGATTCGAGTGCTACCCATTCCTTTGTGTCTAAGAGTCATGCATTAAAAATGGGTTTGGGGGAGTTTGAATTGGTAAAGATAATGTGTTCATACCATCGGGAGAGTCTATGTCATATCATAAGTTGTATAAAGAGGTGTCTATGGTGGTTGGGCCAGTAGAATTACAAGTTGACTTACTTAAGTTTCATAGAGATAGGTTTGAGGTCATTGTGGGGATGGATTGGTTTGGTAAGTATGAGGCTAAGATCGACTATTGTCAGAAAAAGGTCTATTTGAAGGGACCTAAGGGGATTAGAGTGTCGTATCGGGGGTTTGTGGTAAAACCCAAGGTTAAGGTGATTGCAGCTATGATCTTAAAGTCATATTTAAGGAAGGGATGTCCCATGATTCTTTGCCATGTGAGAGATACTCACGTGGAGGAGCCATCAGCAGCAGATATACCGATCGTGGGGGAATTCGAGGATGTCTTTCCAGAAGAGATACCGGGATTATCTCCTATGAGAGACATTGACTTCAGTTTGGAGCTTAAACCGGGAATGAGACCTATATCTAAGGCCCCTTAACTTTAGGGACCGAAATAATTGGAAGAGTTGAAGAAATAGTTGAATGAATTGCTAGATAAGGGGTACACCAGACCTAGTGTATTACCTTGGGGCGCGCCGGTGTTGTTTGTGAAGAAGAGAGACGACAACTTGAGATTATGCATCGACTATAGAGAACTAAATCATATTACCGTGAAGAATAGGTACCCTTTGCCGAGGATTGATGATCTGTTTGACCAGTTGAGTGGTGCTGGGATGTTTTCAAAGATTGATCTAATATCGAGGTACCACCAATTGAAGATTAAGGATGAAGATATTCCTAAGCCAGCTTTTCGGTCGCGGTATGGTCACTATGAGTATGTGGTGATGCCATTTTGGTTGACAAATGCGCCAACAGT
This sequence comes from Silene latifolia, assembly GCF_048544455.1. Lineage (NCBI taxonomy): Eukaryota > Viridiplantae > Streptophyta > Magnoliopsida > Caryophyllales > Caryophyllaceae > Silene > Silene latifolia. The sequence continues at coordinate 454,663,622 of NC_133538.1, forward strand.
GTTTATGGATCTTATGAATCGGGTCTTTAATACATTTTTGGATAGGTTCGTGGTGGTTATCATTTATGATATCTTGGTCTATTCCAAGACTAAGGAGGAGAACGAGGAGCATTTGAGATTAGTATTGCAAACTTTACAAGATAACCAGCTATATGCTAAATTGTCTAAGTGTGAGTTCTGGTTGTAAAAGGTGGGTTTTCTATGCCATGTGATTTCTTAAGATGGTGTAGTTGTGGATCCGAGTAAGATTGAAGTGGTGTCAAACAGGGAAGCACCGAAGAATGTGGCTAAAATTCGGAGTTTCTTGGGTTTGGCCAAGTGTTACAGACGATTTGTGAAAGACTTTTCCAAGATTGCCCGACCTATGACATCATTAATGAGGAAGGAGAATAGATTTCCTGGGATGAGAGTTGTGAGACGGCATTCCAAACCTTAAAGGAACGTTTGACTACAACTCTTGTTTTAGCTTTACCAGAGGGGAGTGAGAACTTCGAGGTTTATACTGACGCTTCGGAGAATGGTTTGGGTTATGTCTTAATGCGGAACGGGAGGGTGATTGATTATGCATCGAGACAACTGAAATCATATGAAGACAACTATCCTACTCACGATCTAGAGGTAGGTGCGGTTGTTTTTTCTATGAAGATTTGGAGACACTACCTATATCGGGAGACCTTTAAACTGTTTTTGGATCACAAAAGCCTAAAGTATATCTACACCCAAAGGGAGCTGAATACGCGATAGAGGAGATGGATGGAATTGATAGGTGACTATGACATGGAGATTTTCTATCACAAAGGAAAGGGTAATGTGGTAGCTGACGCATTGAGTAGGAAGAGTGTGCATTCATTATGGATTGCTATGTCTTTGATGAAGTTGAAAGATGAGTTAGAAAGGATGGGAATCCACATGATCCGGAAGGGCGATGCTATTAGTGACTTAAATATGGAACCCGAGCTTTATGATGATATTAGGAAAAAACACTTGCTTGATCCTAAAATCCAAGAGTGGAAGGGAGAGGAGGAAAAGGGTACTACATCGAGATTTTCGATCCACGCGGGCGGGAGTGTACGGTTTGATAAAAGATGGTGTGTGCAAAGATGATGAGCGGAAAAGATGATCATGACTGAGGCTCATTGCACTCCTTATTCATTGCATACATGAGGTGACAAGCTATATAAAGATTTGAAGGAAACCATTTGGTGGCCGAGGATGAAGAAGGATGTAGCAGATTGTGTTGCTCGGTGTTTAACTTACCAGAGAGTCAAGGGGGAACAACGAAGGCCACAAGGTAAGATTCAGTCACTTGAGGTACCGAAATGGAAGTGGAAGTCGATATCTATGGACTTCATTGTGGGACTACCAAGGGCACAACGAGGTAACAACATGATTTGGGTGATTGTTGATCGGTTGACTAAATCAGCCCATTTCATTCCCATGAAAGACACATGGAATAAGATCGAGTTGGCAACAACTTATAAGAATAATGTGGTGAAGTTAGATGTGGTACCAAAAGATATTGTGTCGGACCGTGATACCTGGTTTATTTCATGGTTTTGGCAAGAGTTGCAGGACTTGATGGGGACCACATAGTACAACCTTTAACCCAACGACAGATGGGCAAAATGAGAGAACCATTAAGACTTTAGAGGATATGTTACGAGCTTGTGTGATGGAATTCGATGGTAGTTGGGAAGATCTACTTGATTTAATTGAGTTCTCTTACAATAACAGCTATCATACGAGTATTGGGATGACACCTTTCAAGGCGTTTTATGGGAGGATGTGTAGGAGCCCAGTGTCTTGGGATGTTAGCTTGGAAGTTGTGGTTTTAGGACCGCAGATGGTACAAGACATGAATGAACAAGTTCACTTGATTCGACAAAAAATGAAAGCAGTGCAGCACCGACAAAAGTGCTATCCATATTTATATCGTCGGGATATTGAGTTTCAGGTAGGTGACAAAGTTCTTTTGAAGGTGTCACCTATGCGTCGGGATAAATGCATCATAAATCTCAGTAAATATTAATTATGATTTAATAAATTTTTATTATAAAATTACATTAAATAATTACATTGATTTGATTCTAAATTTATTAAAAAAATATTTTGGTAAAAATTCTAAATTGTAAATAAAAACGTTCATTGCGAAAAATGCTTTCAATCTACAATTTTTATCATATTTATTAACATATTTTGATATGTAGAGATGATTAACGTGAGTATCTCACAATATTAAATACATATGAGTTTTTAAGAGGTTTAAATATTGTGATAACGAGTATGTATGTATGTACACAGTGATCACGAGTGAGTTTGAATAATTAAAAGAAAAGTAATGATTATTAAGTAATATAATATTATATAGGTTTTTTCTATATGGTACCCCGTATTTTTCACATTCTACGTGGTACCCATAAATTTTTGTAAATATAAGTGGTATCCCAAAATTTAGTAAAATGTTCCTAAAATACCCAAATTACTAAAAATCACGTTTTTAATATGTTAAATTTTGTAAAGAAAATATGTTTACAATTGAGTAGACGGTGTTTATGTAAATGACATGACAGATTATTGCCAAAAAAAACCAATAAAAAATGTATAAATTAAACATTTTAAAGAGGCGGATTAGAGCACTTTGGGTATCTTAAGATGTTTTCATTATTTTTAGGGGTACCACTTGTATTTTGAAAAGCAAGGGGTATCATATAGAATTCGAATAAATACAAGGGTATCATGTAGAAAAACCCTATTATATATATAAATAACATGAAAATGTAGAAAACACATTATATTTTCCTTTAATATCTTCAGTTTAATATGTATACGTCAAGAATAAAACATTGATTATGACTAACTAGATATTACTTTTAGTTAAATATTTTATATGTTATCTTATAAAAATGATATTTAAGAAATTTCAACCTATTTTATTTACGGGTAAACTTTAAAACATCATTATATATAGTTGTTAAAAAAACAAAAGGTGCAAATTTCATATAGATATGGTCGACACATAGCACATGTGAGACACAACCAAAACATTTGATTAAGTTTAGTTTGGACCGTATATATTTGATATATAAATATCAAACGTTATACACTGAAAATTAAAAATTGCATAAAATAATATTCACATCGTTTTGAACAAATATTTTAACTAATTTGGAACATAATGTATCGTGAAATGATATAATTTAATAACTTAATGTTGATTGTTGCATAATTCGAATATAGTTTATTTTAATTAATATGATATTTTATCATTACATTTTTTTGTAAAACGTTGATCATGCGCAATTAACTAAAACTTATTAGTTTTAATTAAAATTATACGTATTTTATTTTAAAACACTCAACTCAAACCTAATATAATAGAATTTGAGAAAAAAAAATTATTTTTACTGATAGGTAAAATAATAAAGGTTATATATGAATTATATTATTTTTCTTAGATTATAATAATAGAATTTTAAAATAGACCGCGCGAAGCGCGGGATACCACCTAGTATTAAAATAAATGCAGAGCAACAATAATACATTCCTAGTATGGCTTTCCAAAAATAGAAAATCAAATAATCTATTACATATTCGGAAGCCAACTCCATTAGTCCCTTGAATCTTCAAGTGGCACGCCTCCCAAGAACAACGTCTTTGTCGGAACACCTTTCCGAATGGCATCGTCTCGAAGGAACTCCATGATTACAAATAATAATAAAAATACAAAGCTATTCCTATTATACATTTGTAATATGAAAAACTAGTAAAAAATAAAGTGATACGAGATCACATTAAATTACAACCGAATCAATATTCCCTTTCATTACGGGTAATATCGATTAAAACTAAGGCCATACTAAGATAAAATTACATAATTCAAAATTATATAAATAAAAATGACATTCAACAATTGAAATATGCAGCATTATAATATGTGTCTATCATGCCAAATTATGAGCCAAATCGCCCTATTTAACTTATATCGATTATATAACCCGATTTTATGGAAATGCGTGATAATAACTTATTAAAATCACAAATGAATAATTAAATCAAATTTAAGCTCAAGTTAATTATCCTAACATTCTTAGGACTCAAAAATTAGTCATCAATCAATTTTTGACAATAATTCAACTTGATTTAATTTTATGATCATATTTGACCTTAAAATCATAATATTTATGAAATAAATCCAAATTAAATTACAATAATTTTGAAATTTGAATTTTAAATATTTTGAACATTCTGGAATATATCCATGACACTCATAATGTCAAATATCATGTTTTATATTTTCGAATTTATTTTGAGAAAAATATAGTTGCGATTTATCGGTTTTATCAAAAAAAACATCTAAAGTATACAAAAATTAATCCAATAAATTTTACAACTTTAGATCTGATAAGTGCGATAAATTTATGCCATTTTTATTCTAAAAATCCATAAATCATGCTAAATGAATCAAGTTAATTTCAAATTTTACACACAGTGAGTAAAACATGTATGTGTTAACATATTAAAATTTCATGGAATGATTCGAAGTTTAACTATATTTAACCATTTTACCTCCATTTAATCCATTTTTATCTCATAAAAATCATAAATCATGCAATATTAATCACATTAATACGAACTTTTACCTACAATAAGTAAAATATGCATGTGAGGTCATATAAAATATACATCCTATGCTCTGATACCAATTTTTAGGTTCATATACCTATTATTAGACTCTTCTAATAGTGAACTAATTAACTTTTTAATATGTGTTCTTTAGATCTAGTGCATGCATAACTAAATAAGAGATTAATAAGAAAAACAATGTCCCTTAAATTGTTATATGGTTCGAAAATTTGGGCACAAATAAGGTCACCTTCCTTATTTGTTCTTCAGCTTATATGTAATGGATGATCCTCCAAAATCCCAATGTAGTGATCCTCCTTTGATTGCACCCAAGACAAGTCCCTTAAACTATTATTTTAATTAACTAGATTAATATAGTAGTATCCTTAAATTAATTCTAATAATATACTTATTACTACAATAGTAATCTTATATTGTGATTAGAATTTTTGATGAACAATATTCATGTAATCTAAAACAAGTTTTAGAGAGAAATGAGAGAGTTGAGTAAAAATGCATGTGGAATGAATGAATAATAGAGTGATGTAAAAATGAGAACAAATTCTCATTATAGAGGAGGAAGGGGCCGGCTAGCATAAGGCCAAAATGACATCTTGCTTTTACTTTTTCACTTCTCCAAATTGTAGGCATGTAAGACTACTTAGTATAGGCATGATTATTTAATTTTATCACATAAAATAATATAATCCATTAACCCACTACAATCCCTCCATTTCGGTACATATGTATAAAATGGACTACCATTTTATTTTGTCAATTTGTCACTTGTCACACAATATGTCAGATGTAGTATGTTATATGTTACTTCCTCTGCTCCATTAGATTGTTTACATTTGCTTTTTGGGCACTATTCATAAGTGAGAAGAATCTTCAATACAACTTCTAATGTATAACATATAAGATAGCCATGTGAGATCTTGTTTAAATTGTCTTACTGAGAGCATTATGAATATCAAATTTTTATAATTTTTAATGATATGTAACTAAAGATATAAGCAAAAGAAAACAAGCATTGGCATAGGTGCATAAAGCAAACGTAAACTATCATATGGAACGGAGGAAGTATTAATTAATTTAATGCATATTTATCAAATAAATATGATTTTATAAATAATTAAATTACATACTACAAATTGACTAGTGATTCTTGATCACATATATAAAATGAGTCATATAATTATAATTCACAACATATTATAATTATAATTAATCATTTATTCTTATCTCAATTGTTTCATAAACAATAATCAATTTTAGTAATAAATTATTTTAATTACTATAAAATAAATCTTATTTAATCAAATTACAATAAGATATAAATATTCTCTCTCACATTGAATTGTTCAATTTTAAGGAATTGATTAACTTGTATCGCCATACAATTAATCAATTTGTCTATTAAGGGAATTGTCCTTTAGGTGTGACCTTAAGAGATCAACTGATCACCACTCTCAAACGACATTAATGTCAAACTCTAGTTCGCCAATCATTACTGATTAATGTTGATCAGTTGACTATATAAATGAATCATCCCTTACGTATTCTTAATTTGAGATTTAAACATGTGATCGCGCTATTGTTTAGGACACATACTCCAACAGAGGCATCACCAGTTTCTCTAGCTTCCATTGACAGTTTACATTTTAGCTCTTTTGACAGTTTGGTTTTAAATGTTTGAGTTTATTTTTAGTTGTATTTTATACTTAAAACACTTTTGGCATTTATATAATAATCGTTCTTTGATGGTCAATTTGATATACTCTACCTCGGGAAACCGAGATGTTAGCACCTTGATATGCTAGGGTGATCCTTGGTAAGGCACCTTGGTGTATTGAGGTGTTATAAAGTGGTATCAGAGCGACGATTTTAGAACCTAAAACTAATTAACAAATGAACATTGGGTGTCTAACTAAAATGAACCCGGGTAGGAGTTGTTTGGAGCTACCGCAAAGGCTTGGGAGATGTTCTAAAGCCGCAATTTGGCCCTTACAACTTTAAGCCGGTCACTACGAGGCTTATTGGAAGTCGTTACATGTGTTATATATGTTTCTTGTGTGAATGTTGGATGAATTGGAAGTTTTATGATTGCATGAGTATAGAGTATTGTGAATGATATGAGCATGATGAATGTTATTATATGGCTTTTGCATGTTTAGTAATATGAGTAAGGAAGATGATAGGTATACATGATGTTAGTGATGGGTTATAGCGTTTTATAGCATGATTCGGTCGAGCAGGGCAGGTACTCAACCGAGTAGGGGATACTCGGCCATATAGCCAGGCACTAGAGCGAGTGTGGGTATGTGAGTTTTGGAAAGTAGCTACTTGTTATGACCAATCGGTCGAGAAAGTGGGGCGTACTTGACCGAGTACCTAGAGTACTAGACCGATTATGTTTTATGTGTTATCTGAGGTCAGCTACTGGAGTTGGATACTCGGCCGAGTAGTGTCAGTACTCGACTGAGTAGTCTGTACTCGACCGAGTACCCCCAGGTACTCGACCGAGTACCTCTTTGGCGGACGTGTTATTTATTTTGAGTCGTAGGCTATGTGCTTATGTTTATCTTGGTTATATCAGCTCAAAATATTGCCAAAGAGATCAGCCCCATACATTTAGGCATCTGAGATGAGTCTGGAGGAAGTTTCCATAATGATTGAGCAGCAAGAAGTGCTCATGGAGGCACTTAAGAATATGGGAAAAGGGGAAGGGAAACTGGTAGATGCATCCCGGCTGAGCACCACCATTTCTCGCTTCAATCCCACTACTTATGAGGGCACTTGTGAGCCAAAGCTGCTTGACAATTGGCATCGGGAGATGGAGAGTGTGCTAGAGGTAGTTATGTGCCCGGAAGAGATGATGGTAGAACAAGCTGCGTTTTACCTAAAGGATTATGCTGGGGTTTGGTGGCAAAACGAAAGGGAAGGGGATCGTGCATACTACAGGAACCTGGGTCAACCTGCAATCCCATGGGCAGGGTTCCAGAGGGTTATAAGAGATCACTTTATTTCGGAGCACATTCTCCATAAGTTGAGAGCTGAGTATGATTCCTTTTCTATGGCTGATGACATGATCGTCACAGAGTACTACCATCGATTTATCGAGCTGTCACGATATGCGGAGGACATGCAACTGATTCAATGGAGTTTGGCTCTTCGTTTTGAGAGAGGGTTAGCAGTGAAGATCATGGAAAGGCTACTGACTGGGTAATCACTGATCTGAAGGATTTCTATACAAGGGCAAGGCAGGCTGAGAGGCCAGTGGACATGGCCAAGGAGGATAAAGAAAAGAGAGTGGAAAAGAGAAAGGCTGAGAGTGAGGGTGGCAGTCAGTCAAGCCATAAGAGAAGCAATCATAATCAAGCTAGGACTTTTTCTGGGGGAGCTAGATATGGCGGGGGATCCCGTGCTTGGGGAAGAGGCGGCCAGAGTACTAGTGAGAACTCTACTCTTTTTTGCTTCAACTGTTGTGGGACGGGCCACAACCGATTTGAGTGTACGAGCTCTGCAAGTGGAGGACGAGGTTTTTCGAGGTCATACGAAGGAAACTATTTCATGCTCCAAGTCAGAGTTTAGCTAATAATAGGCCAGCTGGGTCGTGGGGTAATCAAGGAGGCTAGAGTAATAACAATGGCGGCTACAACCGCAATTGGAGGGTCCTATCAGTGTGACTCATAATTCGGAGGCTAAGCCTACCACTTCAGCAACTACGATTCAGGGTGGAGGTCAGAAAAACAGCGGTACACTTTTTATAATGGGGAAGCTGGAAGCTGAGGATGATGCTCATGTGGTTACTAGTACATTCCTTGTTCATAACACGCCGTCTTTTGTTTTGTTTGATTCAGGGTAAACCCACTCGTTTGTGTGTAGGAGACATGCCTTAGCTATGGGTTTGAGAGAGTACGAGTTGGTAAAAGATAATTTGTTTATACCTTTGGGAGAGTCCGTGTCATGTACAAAGTTATATAAAGGGGTGTCTATCAATGTTGGGCAAGTGGACTTACCAGTCAATATATTAAAGTTTCCTTTGGAGGGGTTTGATATTATAGTCGAGATGGATTGGTTGGGTAAGTACGAGGCTATGATAGATTATCGGCAGAAGAGAGTGTCTTTAAAAGGGCCTAAGGGAACCAAAGTGTCATATAGCAGGTTTGTTTTAAATCCCAAGATGAAGTGGATCGCCGTGATGACTTTAAAGTCTTGTTTGAGAAAGAAGTGTCCCTTGAATCTTTGTCACGTGTGAGATACTCGGATGGAAAAGCCATCAGCAACAGATATACCAGTGGTTATTGAGTTCGTGGATGTTTTTCTGGATGAGATACCAGGGTTACCACCTTAAAGGGACATCGACTTTAGTGTTTAGCTTAAACCAGGGACGGGACCTATATCTAAGGCTTTGTACCGTATGGGACCTAAGGAGTTGGAGGAGTTGAAAAAGCAGCTGAATGAGTTGTTGGACAAGGGGTACATTCAACCTAGTGTATCGCCTTGGGGTGCACCAGTTTTGTTCGTGAAAAAGGAAGATGGTAGTGTGAGGCTATGCATCGACTACAAAGAGTTAAACCATGTCTTCCCCCTGCATTTCAAAATTTTCGGGTTTATTATAAACCCCATCCAACATTCATTTCCTCATTCCTTCATTCAAAACACTACCCATAAACCCCATAACTCCAAAAGCCTCATCCTCTCCATTACAAAAACAAGATTCCTCAACAAGATTCACCAAAATCAAATAAAAACATCCTTTTAACAACAAATTAATCACTCCTCTTTCAACAACAATCAAAACCAAGCACAAAATCTTCAACCTTTGAGTCGATTTTTGAATTCATAAAGGCAAAGCCTTTCATCTTTAAATCGATTTGGGTGCACTAGAAACTGAAGATTTTTCACTCTTTTTGGTTTATTCATCAATGGCAAAGACAAAGGGAGCAACAAAAGCAACAAAGGCACCAAAGGCAAAGGCACTCTCATCAAGACAAAAGAGTCTTCAAGCAAAGAAAGCATTGGCTATGGTGGTGGCTAGCCCAAACTTGGAGGTGCAACAAAAACAACCTCCCATGGAAGCAATAACATTTACTACTCCGGAAATTGCTCAACTTTCGAATTATGCGGAGGTAATTTTCATTTCAAAATCCCATAGGGACACTTTTGCCATCCACCAAGTTTATTTGTGAAGATGCCTTAGATAAGTTGGGTGTCCTTGAGCAAACTAGAGCCTTCTTTAAAGCCATGGGATTGGAGAAATTGTTTACAACAAAAGAATTGACATACCCCTCCCTTACCTTAGAATTTTTGAGTTCTTTGAAAGTTAACAAGGTTGAGACTATGGAAACCATCGAGTTTCGCCTAGCTAATGTTAGTAGGCGCATCTCCTTTGAGGAAATGGGTAAAGCTTTGGGTCTTAGTGATTCACCGAGTTATTTCAAGAATGTTGGCAAATATGATCCCGAACCCCTTTAGGAGGCGATTTCCGGAAGGAAATTCGAGAGCTTTTATGCTAGTCGCGCTCTATTAGTCCACCATCCGGGCATTAGAGTGTGGCACAAGGTTGTAGGGAACACCATCATTGCAAGAAAAGACACCAACCATTTCACCAAACTCGATTTTGTTCTTCTTGAGTCGGCCTTAAACATTGGAAGAGAATTCACCAAGCCTTTCAACTCCCTAATACTTTTGGTGGATAGATGGCTAAACGTTGATTTTGGGAAGCAAGGCACTATCGTTATTGTGAATGGAGGTCTATTCACTCTTTTGGCTAAATACTTTGATCCTAACTTCAACAAGGATAGCAAGTATGAGGCAAAGAAGGGTGGTCATCTCATTGATATTGATACTATGATAAACAAGTACAAGTGGGTCTCTCATAACCCTCTTGACACCAAGTATGGGTGGCTCACTAGTGAGGCTAGATCTTTTACTTTTCCTTCGAATATTTGTCGTTTAAGTGTCCACCGGACCAACTATCTCCTTCCCCTTTCAAAAGAGGCCGAATACATTATCCGACAACAAAAGGGTGTAATTGAAACGCCCTCCTCTTCCATTGTCACACCACCCTATCCTTTCAAGTACCAAGAGTTCAAGCCCGAAGGTGTTGAAGCAAGCAAAGATTATATGACTCTTCTTATGCAAGAGATACACAAGAAAGCCTTCAAGGACCGGGAAGATGCTTACTTAGCCCAATATCCACCCCTCCTTCACTTAGCTAGGCAAGGACTACTTGACCCTTCATCTCCTTTGCCTAGTTGGGCGGATAGGAAAGTCTTCTTTTCGAGTACATCTAGGGGTGAGTTTCCGGGTGATAATGAGGTTGTCGGTGATGAAGAGGTTGATGATAACATTAATGAAGAAGCTAGTGAAGAAGGAGAAGAGGATGATGAGCAAGGTGAACAAGAAAGTTAAGAGGGAAGTGGTGATAAGTCCACTTCTAGTGAGGAAGATGATGATAGTGATGATATGATGGAAGATTAGCAAACTATGGAGGCTCCTACCCTCTTGAGGTTTGTCTACTTCTCTCTTTGTTGTATTTTATTAATCTTGATCATTGTTTGAGTAGTCCTAGCACCATAAAGGACTAACACCTCGGCCCCATTGAGGTGTTCTCATTTTATTGTTCCCACCTTTTAAAAATCCAAAATGTCAAATTTAGTTTCATGCATTGCATATTGTGTGCATGAATTACACCCAACCTTAGGACATTAGCAATAATGTCTAACTCGGTTTAGGGAAGTACATACATACACAATGGGAGGTAATCTAAATTATCCTCTCCATCATAAACAAAAACCATGCATCATGTAGTGTAGATTAGTGTAGCTTGCATTTAGTGTAGAAATCATGCATCATGTTTGCATAATTTCCCATCATTTTAGCCATTGAGGACAATGCCCATATTAGTGTGGGGATGGGGAATTCTAACCTAACTTTTATTCAAAAAACCAAAAAAATTGAAAAATATCGAAAAAACCATAAAATTTTGAAAATTGAAAAACCAAAAACAAGTTCTTTTCCTTTGTAGTGTAGTCATGTATATATTATTCTATATATTGTGTTTGTTCTATCCTTGTTCACATTAATCGACTACGCCACATCCGAGACATGAGGATATTGAAGACCGCATGGTATGATCTTTCCAATCCCCCTTTTCCTCTTTATGTTAATGACTATGTGGCTTTATTTTGATTGATGCGGTATAACAATGTGAACTTAGGACTTGCATTTAGTTTATATGTCATATTAGTTGGTAGAATCACTTGCATTAGGATGTATATAATAGTTGCATCATGGCATTTAGTTGCATTTAGATGAAATATTTTGAAAAGTGCCTAATTGAGAACTTTGACAAGAGCAACTAAGCAATTACAAATACTTTTTCAACTTAAGACTTCGCCTACTAGAATGGTTGTAAAACACCCTAGATTGTGTCATACTAGTGTCTTTCGACCCATGACCCAAGGCCTAGTCAAGGGTTTGCATGTGAGTCACCTTGATTGACCTTGTGGTACGGCAACCCAAAAATACTTTCTATCAATAAGTTTGAAGTGCTCATTTCAAAGATTTTTTATGTGTAAACTTTTTATTGCCAAGGAAACCTCAAATGTTATGAAATGTTGAAATTATGAGAATTTTAGTTGTTTTGATGGAGGCGTACCACTTCGATGTGCTTTGGAGGGGGATCCATTAAATTGGGCCCCCACACGGTTGTGAATTCAACCGCCCAGAGACAGAGTTACTATCATCCCGAAAAGCTATTGTCTAGAGGTTAACCGGTTGCCTAATAAGCGATTGGCGAAATCAAAGGACATTATCACGGAAGGGACAAACCCCATCTCTAATTTTTGAAATGTGAAAGTTGAATGAGGTCAAATTTTGAATGCTAGTCATATCCACCCTTGTTTATAACGATTTGAGCATTTCATTCCCAAAAAGCCCTTTTGTCAAGCCACTTTGTCAAGCTTGGGACGATCCATGACCTTTACTTTTGTCGAGAACTCGAGACTTGTCATGTCATATGCTACTAGCATCATGGGGATCATCATTCCAAACCATCCGATCACTCTTAACGAAAGTATTTGGAAATTGAGGACGAAAGTAGTCTAGTTTAACACCATTTGGAGGTGATTTAGTGCCATCCTCTTAGCCTTAGTAATTTGTTGAACTAGTTTTTGTGACGGAATATATGCTCTTAAATTTGTTCTCTTTTAGTTGCCTCCGCCACTTGATGAGGAAGTGGCTATTCCTTTTGTAGATGCATCCATTATTTGATTTTGTGTGCTTAATGTTTGGATGTGTCGCCATTGTGGCAAGACCCACCTTGCCTTGCAAGAAGGCATCCTACCTCATGGTTGTCTTGTTGTGATTTGAAGGGGCGGAGTGAGACCCGCTAATTGTTTCATGTCGGCTATGTTATTAGGTTAGTTTAAATAATGGTCCTAGTCTTTGTCACCTCTTTACTCGGGACGAGCAAAGGTTCGGTTTGGGGATATTTGATGTGACCATAATTAGCGCACATTTAGTCCCGGAATTAGCCTTGTTCCCATGCTTTTTAGTGCATATTTGGGTCATTTATTGTCTTTAGTTCTTTGTTTTGCATATTCTTTGAGGTTTTGTGTCCTTGGTAGGAAAGGAGTGCAAACTTTGCATTTTCATGGCAAAATGAGACTAAATTGATTGAATCCAATGACCAAGCATCAAGGAGAGACAAGATTAGAAGGCCTTTGAACATATTATAGTAGTTGGGCAATGATGAGGAAAGATCCTTGCATCCCCAAGGAAGTCCCCAAGGATTTTATGAAGAAAAGGGGAGAAAAGGGGAGAAAAGAAGAAGAAACAAGGCTGAGCAGCAATCCGTGCGGATTGACCTGAAGACACCCCTCCCCATGACCACAATCCGTGCGTCTTCCATCAAAGACGCCCGGGCAACAGCACCCAGAAGACGCCCGTCTTCTCCCAAAGACGCCCGGGCAGAGACACAGGAATCCGGCCGTCCCGTGCCTAAGACGCACGGATTCCAAGACAGCGCAAATTCGTCTCTTCAAGCTTCAAGAAAGATGCCCTTCCTTCAGAAAATACCGGCGTTTCCCTAAGTAGGGACTTAATCGTCATTTAAGCCCTTAGTTAACCCTAATGCATCCACCTAATTTCCACTATAAATACCCCATTAGTCTAATTAGAAGAGCATGTTCTTCTTATCAATTCTTAGAGTAGTTAATATAAATCAAATCTCTCTTTAGTTTTGTAATCAACAATTAATCAAGTTTTAATACAAGTTTTATTTCCTTAATCTCTCTTTTGTTCATCCTTTATTTTGGGTAATTGAAGATTATTTGGGTTATTATTGCGAGATTGACAACCTCTCAATCAAGCATCAAGTACTTCTATTATTCTTTGCTTTATTATTGGAATCATTAGTAGGTATAATTCTCTTAATCCTTTTTAATTATTGCTAATTACTTTCATTTGTTCATCATGTTTCACTTTGTTGGTATGATTGACAACCTTGCTAGCATGTTCAACATGATAATGAGTGAGTAGTTCCATAGCTAGGGTTAATGGGTAATTAGGGGAAACCAACATGGGGAATGATTCATGCTTAAATTAATATGCTTTCATAGTTTATTTGCTTGCTTGCTTTGATCTCAACTCATGCACATGTTATGTTTGATGAAATGCTAAGCCTATGAATCCTTGCATTTACAACCATCACTTATATTTTCAATGAGACTAGTAAGACATAAACCAACTCGAGTCTCATTAGACCATGCATGTTGTTGAGTAGGGAAGACTAAGTCGACTTGTAGGTGTTGTACAATCTAATCGATTCGGCTCCGGGACCCAAACTTTCCTAGGATTGTAAGATATAACCCAACTCAATCCATCACAACAATAATTGCTTGCTTATAATTTGAGAACATGTTTGTATGATCAATTCCCATGAATCCCCTATGACCCCATGACACCCTAGTGCTTTTTATCAATTGTTTACAACCCTTTCAATTCATCTTGCTTGTTTACTTTCATTGCTATTTAGTTTAGTGATCTTCTACATCAACCCAAATTTTGGCACCCCTAAGACACCACTAGTCTCAATAGAAATCTCATTTCAATTCCCGTCCCTTGGGATCCGACCTTTACTTGCCTCTTTACTAATTGTAGAGTTGTTTGTGAAGCTATAAATTGTGTTTTGGTCTAGGTGCTTCCAACGACAATTGTTCCGAAAAATAGAATACAGCAAGTTGAGGATGAAGTTGTGGAAGCTAGTGATAAAGAAGAAATTGTGCAAAACTCCAAGGATGGAGAACCATCAAAAGAAGAAATTTCAAAGAAAAATGAAGACAAGGTCAAGGAGAAGGAGCCCATTGTGATTAGACTTCCGTTTCCAAGTCGTCACTCCAAGCCCAAGTTTGATGACCATTTTGGAAAATTTATGGAAATTGTGAAGAATTTGGAAGTCTCAATTCCTTTCACGGAATTAATCAATCACGTGCCGGCCTATGCAAAATACAAGAAAGACATCCTCAGAATGAAGAAGTCGATCCGGAAACTTGAGACTATCGCCTTCACTAAGGTGAGTAGTGCAATACTTCAAGGGAGTTCACCTCCAAAACTCAAAAATCCGGGAAGCTTCTCAATACCGTGTACCATTGGCGACACCACGATCAACAAAGCCTTATGTGATCTAGGGGCTAGTGTGAGTGTTATGCCGTACTCGGTGAGTAAAAGGTTGGGGATGGGAGAGCTTAAATGCACCAATATCACACTCCAAATGGCCGATAGATTGACGAAGACACCATTAGGGATATGGGAAGATGTTCCCGTAAGAATTGGGAAATTTTTCATCCCGGTGGACTTTGTCATTGTTGACATGGAAGAAGACTCCAACATTCCAATCATTCTAGGAAGACCTTTCTTACACACCGCGGGTGCGGTGATTGATGTGAAGCATGGAGAGCTCACTCTAGAAGTAGGAGATGAGAGCATAACTTTCAAGGTTGACAAGACCATGAGAGCTCCCCGTTTGCATGAACCATGTTTTATGGTTGATCATTATAGCCGGAAGGGTGATAGGAAGAAGTCGGAATTCCAATGGAAGAAGAAAATTGAAGATGCTCCATTCAAAGAGCAAGTGAATTGTAACAAAGAGAGTTTTAAAAGCTCACCAAAGTCGAGCAATGAAGAGGATGGCCTCATTAGCCAAGACAAGAAAATGGGAGAGTTGTCTCCATCAACTCAAGAGATCTTTAGTGATCAAGTGGATGAAGTTTGTGGTCTTTGGGACGATGAGTTTGAAGGGATTTTCAATCCCTATATTGGTAATGCTATCGATCAAGACCGACAACAAGGGCAAAGGTATATTGAAGATATTTATCATGATAATGAACAAGCTTTTGATTACTTCTTCAAGGTGTTGAGCAACATCAACAACACCTTTGACATGCCCCCATGACATCTCACTAAGGATGAGAGTTTAGTGGAGTCCTCCCTAAACCACCATTTGTAAATATTTCTAACTCCCTAACTCGCATTTTAATTCTTACATTGCATTTTTGTCATTCTTGGATTCTTATGCTTTGATCAAGATAATTATCATTTTTGAGAGAAGTGAGGGAGGGACTAATTGTGGGATTTATCTGTATGCATCCCTTTAATTTTAAGGATTATAACGAATTATAAGATGATGAATGCTAGTCATAAAACTAAATTACATAAACAAAATAGAGAATGAAGAAATCAACCTTTGGTCCTTGCAAAAACGGCCTAAGAAGAATATCGCAATGATATTCGCCTATTAGTTGCACCCAAGATGCTCCGAAAAATACCCCTCAAATTGCTAGAATGAGATCCCCAATTTTCTGTAAAAAATTTAGGGTTTTGTGTGTGTGAAGATAGATGAGAGAGATGCTGAAAAATTAGGTTTTAGAAATGAGCTCCTTCTCACTTATTATATCCGAAATTAAGTGAGAATAAGGGGGAGATATTTCTTTTCCTATTTTTGGCTACCCTAACCGAAATAAGAGATCTCTTTCTCTTATTTTCTGTTTTTTATTTACCTACCAAAAATAAGGAGATTAAATTTTCTTATTTTGGTAGTATACAAAAATGTATAAAATGTATAAATTGTCATTTAGTGAGGATCGATCCCATAACCTCTTGGTTTGAGTACCCTTACTATTACCACTATGACACATTCATCTTGTTAATTAAATATAACCGATTACATTTAATTACGAATTAACATATTAAGTCGTCCAAGCTAACATTACATACATTTAATTAAATATAACTTATTATATTCAATTTACGAATTGACAGTTAATTCGTCTCAACTAATATTATTTAATCGGCATTAAATAATCGTCTCATCAACACATTGACTAACTATTTAGTCATATAAGGCATCAATGTGATTACATTTCTATAACCACATCTCTCAAACACATCCTTTAGGTGTGACCTTTGGGGACCAGTTGATCACCGCCATCTGTATGATAATAACGTCAAACTTTCTAGCAAGCCAACCGTTATTAGGTAATCGTTAATCAACTGATAAAATACGAAGTATACCCTTGTGAACCTATAAGAGATTTATAAATGTTATCACACTAATTTGTGGAGGACACAAGCTCCAACAAACTCCCACTTGTCCTCACAAGTGTATGTGCGATAACCGATTCTCATATCCTAAAATTTCTCCCACTCAATGTAAATCAATTTGCAAAATCTGTATTCACAAAGGTCGTATTTTACAAGCGATTTGCATTCAAGAGTGGTTTCCCCAACTAGAGAGTAACTTAACTGATAAACGAATCATCATTCCAGCATGACCATGCATTTCAGTTACAACTCCTTGAGTGGCCCTGAGCAATAACTATACCTGATAAAGGTTGGATATTTTCCTCAACTCGAATCCTGCAGATGTAAGCACGATGAAATGACCCGAGAAAAAATCTACTTAGCCTCCGATTCGGCAGACGTGAGAAAGAAACCAAAGTCACCCAAAAATCGCCTTAATCTCAAGAGACAGTCGATAGTCAAAAGAATCGACTCTAGGAACACAATGGATGTCCTATCCACGACCTGGCACCGAATGTTTTTAAACATTTAGGACTCCATTATATTGTCACAAAAATTTGTCCTATGAGGTATCGTTATAATCTCGCATTTGTGATCGATCAGTCAACCGTTTGACTTATGGCTCGTTGAACCCACCCTCAATCGACTGCACAATATAATAGCCAGAGTTATCAGCTCTTGTAGGCGATTATGGACCAAAACAAAATATAATGTAATTCAGTTCACTTTGTGGCGTTTAAAGTTGTCAGTACAATCCACATGAAAAACAAAATATTATAATAAAACGATGATGTTGGAAATAGTATATGAAAAAGATAATGTATCAAATTCATAATCAACTACTACAACTCAGGAACACGTTTAATTCCCATGGAAATAACGTGCCCTTCATGCTTATCAAAATTCAACGGTTTAGTGAGAGGGTCCGCGATGTTATCATCCGTCGCAATCTTGTCAATCACTATCTCTTCTTGCTCCACGTAATCATGGATCAGGTGAGCTTTCCGATATACATGTCTAGATTTGTTGCTAGACTTTGGCTCCTTAGCCTGGAAGATGGCACCTCTATTATCACAATAGATGGTGATCGGGTCATTCGAACTAGGAACTATCCTAAGTCCTTGTAAGAATTGACGCATCCATATCGCTTCCTTAGCTGCTTCCGAAGAGGCATAGTACTCAGATTCAGTGGTAGAATATGCTACAACACTCTGTTTGGAACTCTTCCAGCTGACCGCAGCACCATTAAGAGTGAAGACGAACCCGGACTGAGATTTTGAATCATCTCGATCCGTTTGGAAGCTAGTGTTGGAATATGTGTCCTCCGACAATAATGCGATCACGACTGTTGATCATGATGATCACATGTTTAAGTCTCATTAAAATGAATACAATTGGGAAGTAATATTGTTACTGTCAACTGGTCAACATATATCGGTAATGATTGGGCGACTAGAGTTTGACATTCTTGTCGTGTGACGGTGGTGATCAGTTGACCCCCTAGGTCATACCTAAAGGGCAATACTCTTAATTGATTATTTAATTAATCGTATAATGTTGCGAGTTAATTAAATTACTTGAAAATTGACGGACGATTTTGGAAGTAAAATTTACGTATCATATTGAAATGTGATTAAATAAGATACGGTCTGAGTAATTGAATTGTATCATTACTCGGATGAAATAATTGTTTAATGTAACAATTAAATTGAATGAATTGTTATAAATACAATCAGTTGTGATTTATAAATTGGTAAAATTTTTGGCACAAGTAAATATGAAATTACTAAGTCAATTTTTTGTATGTGACGTATTTTTATTAATACGTTGATTTTTAATATGTTAAAAATACATAACAAATATATGTGACATGTGACATGTAACATATAGACAATTGACAAAAATAATATGGAATCCATATTATAGAGTGGGCCGAAAATTAGAAGGATTTAAGCTAATTATAAGTTGTTTGTAATTAGTGGAAAACACAATGATTAAAAGCAAACCTAGCCATGCAAGCCTATTGTTCATTGTGAAGAACAACTTTTCCATGCATTGGCTCTCCTAATACCCTCCTCTTACACGGTTTTGAGAAGGTAAATATCATCATTGTTTTTCCTATAATTTTTACCTAATAACACTAAAATGTTTTAGAGTATTCATTCATTCAACTCATCCAAAATATAAGTTCTAGTGAGAAGAAATTTCCTCTCTTCTTCTCTCTTAAAAACCGAAAATATTCAAGTGTTAATAAATATTTTTGGTTCAATTTTCTTCTTAATTAATATTATACTAGTATTTGTAATATTAATTAAATTAAGAGAAGCCTTGGGTATAAAGCTTGGGGAGAGATCTTATACTTAGATCTTGTTCATCCATAAAGGAAAAGCTCAAGAACAAGAGAGATAGGTGATCTCTCTTGTGCCCTAATAGCCGAAATCCATTTTGTAAGGACATGATTTCTCCTCTATTTATATTATTGTTTGCATGCATAAGATCCGTTTTAATTTTATGACAAATTATTTAGACATATATGAGTATGTTAATATGTATATGAATCTACATTTCCTTCAATCGGTATCAAGAGCCACGGTTGTTTGCATGCAAATTGGTTAAAAGTTTTTCCGAGTTATATGAATAACAAATAAAACTTGTAAAAATTTGTGTTATTATGATATATCACGAAATTATTACATGCATGTTAATATTTCTGGTCCTAAAATGTTTTAGGATATTTTGGTTAATTTTTCGGATTTTTATTGTTCATAATTTACTATAATGGCATTTAAATGTGATTTTATGAGTAAAAATGTCATTTTTGGTCGAAAATTAGCTATACTTCGAATTTTAAGTTGATTTTTGGATATGTTGTCACATATATTATTTTGAGATAACCTGTAAATTTTCATAATTTTTGGACTTGTTATGCTCGAAAAATGAATTTTTCATTATTAAATTCGGATTTAAGAGAAAAATAGGTTAATATGAGTTAAATTTCGAATCTGGTCATACAAAATTAATATGTTGTCACATGCAATTTTACAAGATGTGTGTAAAATAATTGGCTATAAAGAAGTCCTTTTGCATGATTTATGAATTTTTGAAGAAAAATAGCATAAATAGTGACATTATTAGTGGAAAATTAATAAAACATAATCTATGACTTAGGAAAAACGTTTAATGTTGCATTTTATTATATTTTTCAGATCTAAAATTGAAAATTTAATGAAAATAATTTTTCCCTTGTTTTTTATGATTATTTTATTAAAATTGATAAACCGCAACATTGTTTTTCCGGAAAAATTTCGAAACTTTTAACCTAAGATTTTGAACATTATGAGTGTCATGGAATTTTTCCAGAATGTTCATGAATTTAAATTTCAAATTTTGAATTTATTTGAAATTTTTGGATTTATTTGAAGTTTAATAGCTTATTTTTGTAATTTTTGGTCCATTTATGAACAATTTTGTAAATAAAAGTTAATTATGGTCAAAATTATTAGTGAAGACTAAATTTTGAGTCCTAAAAGGTTAGGGTAATTAACTTATGCATAAATATGAGTTTATGCATTTTTGTGATTATAAAATGTTGAGATCACGCAAATCCGTAAAAACCGAGTAATATACGATATTGGCTAATTAAAGGCGATTTAGCATAAAAATTGAGCATGTTCATACATATTATAATGCTGCATTTTCTTTATGATTGTCATAATTTTAATTTATGTAATTTTTGAATTATGTATTTTACTTAGTATGGCCTTAGATTTTAATTGGTATTTCCCGAAATGTATGGGAATATCGATTCGGTTGTAATTTTTATTGTGATCTCGTATCACCGTTTTGTAATTTAATAGATTTATTTTATTTTAGTTACAAATGTATAATAGGAAATTATGTAATTTATTATGTAATTTTATTCATTCCGGAGTTCCTAAAGACGGATTTCTTCAAGAATGGCGATACATAAAGACGGTGTTACCTCGAGATGCGTGTCACAACCGAAGTTCAAGGGACCAATGGAGTTGGTTTCCGAATATGTAATAGATTAATAGTTTTTCTATTTTAGGAAAGGCCATACTAGGATTTATTTATCTTTATGCTTGCATTTTATTTTATGTCACATGCATCGCTAAATCGCCATAACTAAAACATGCATTGTCTTCTTTTATCGAGTTTATCGACCGTGTCAATTAAAATTATCGTAGTTCACCGCTTTAGTTCACTTAAAACGTGATAGATAATAAATTGACATGACCTCTCGCTAAAACTATCAATTGAGACATAGCCTTACCAAATAGTAGAAACCATGAAAACCTATTTCGCGAGGGAGTGCGCTCGGCCCCACCGGGTACAAACCTTGTTACGTAGGGGAAGTGGGTGATGAATGTTAATCCACCGAATTCATGTTGATGAGGGATGTATCGGCCACACCGTGCCCAAGTTAATGTGGGTTTGGATCATGGACACATTTATTCGAAATTTGGATTGAACTCAACAAAAGTATTTGATAAGGGATGTATCGGCCCCACCGTGCCCTTGTCGATGTGTTTTGGGCTATAGATAATAGTTAATGTAATATTATCGACCAAGAGTTCTAAAAGTAGAATCGATTAAACGTTAATCCACCGAGTTATATTGATGAAGGATGTATCGGCCCCACCGTGCCTAAGTCGATATGAATTTGGGTCTTGGAATCATTTATCTAGTTGGGTAGAGGTCACTAGAAAAATGCGTAAAACTTGTTTAAATCATACATTTTTACGAGTATAATTAAAACGACAATTGTTTTACTCCTTATATTTTGTTTTGTAGACCACTTCTTTTCATAACAAATGGCAACATCAACACCAACTCCTAATGCTACACCACTCGCTACTTCATCTTGGCTCCGATCCTTTATGGATCGATGTAAACTTGAAAAGAATGGGTCAAATTTCTCCGAGTGGGATGCCCAACTCAAATTAGCCGCCGAAGGTGACGACAAGCTTCGTTACCTTACCGAGGCCTCTCCACCCGAACCCTCCACTAGGTCCACCGCGGCCACGAGGGAAGCCTATGAGACTTACCAAAAGGAGTCCGCCGCAATGAAAAATGTCTTAATATTTGCGATGGAGGCGGACCTCCAAAGGAGAGCCTTCAAAATGGGCAATGCTAATGAGATTTACTCCAAACTTGTGACCATGTTTTCACAAACTCCGCGGATCATCCAATATGAGGCGGCCGCGGCATTCTTTGATCTCGACTTCAAAGAGGGCCAAAAGGTTAGCCCTCATGTGCTCAAACTCATGGAGCTTGTCGAGACCTTGAAAATTCAAAAGGTTGAAATCCCCAAAGAACTCATCGTAGATAGGATTCTACACTCCTTGTCCAAAGTCAAGGCATATGTGCAATTCCGGGTGAATTTCAACATGCAAGACAAGGACGTGTCTCTTGAGGAGTTGCACAAGTTACTTGTGCAAGCCGAGAGGGACATGGGGTTAAATGTGAACCCTCCCAAGGATGTGCTCAATATAAGCACAAAGAGTAAGGGGAAGTTCAAGAAGAATGGGAGAAAGGGCAAGAAGCAAGCTCCCACATTCACCAAAGCTAAGTCTTGTGAAGCTAGCACCTCCAAAGTCAAGAAGGGTCCTCTTGATAAGTGCCATTATTGTAATGGCATGGGGCATTGGAAAAGAAATTGTTCCAGATACCTTGGTGATATCAAAGCTGGAAGAATTACTCCAGTAGGTAAATGACTATCCTTCTTTTATGTTTCAAATTCAACTATGGTAATATGATGCAAAGTTGTGATAATGTATCTCCCTTTTTATTGTAAATAGGGCCTCCACCAAGCAAAGACAAGGAAAAGAAAACAAGCATGAGATACCATGGAGAAGCTAAGGATAGCTTTTATGGAGCTTTGTTTTTCATTGTCTTATTTTAAGTTATGTTTTGAATTTTAGAACTTTAAGTTTCCGTGTTCGACATGGAAAGGTATTTTGGATAATGGTTTGTATTTTGGATGATGGTGACTTGGTTTGCAACCCAAGTCACCCGTTTTATCATTTATCCTTATGTTCTAAAATTTCATCCTTAAATGCTTGCGTTTTGAAACATAAGATAATTCACTTAAAAGTGATCCAATAGACAATTATAATGACGGGTTTCATTATATGTCCACATGCTTAAGGCTTGTGTATGATCATTTATAAAGTGATTTTGAGTCTATGAACTCTCTTAAAGGTATGTCAATCACCAAGTACACATATGAAATCAATAACTTTTAGTCTATCTATGAGATAGTTCTCCTTATACTTCAACATCATTAATTTGTGTCTCATATGCTATCTTTGGATGTTTAGTGTATTCATTCTAAAGATAGAGTGGGAGAAAAATAAGGACACAACACACAAGGCAAGATAAAATTGTGTACTTGTGTAAATGAAGATCTACGCAAGAGAGAATGATTTGAATAAAGGTATATCTATTTACATAGTATGCCGAATAGATGAGATCTATGGTAGTAATCATAAGAGTATATTCTCAAGATAACTACACGAGGAGACCAAAAGAAGGTTTTGGAAGAAAAATGACTAATGTAAAGTCTCAACAAGTTTTTGACTAAATTTATGAAACATTTGACCAATAGTTTCAACCTTGAGATTTACTTAAGAGCCTAAATGAATCAAAGTAACATACTAGTTATGATCAAAATCAAGTTGCAAAGATTGATATTCTGATATCTTCAATAGCCAACGTTTTAACCATGCAAATGTCATTGCTTAACCTCGCTATGAAATGGTTAATCCTCCTTCCGAAAGAGTATTCCGAAGGACGTATTCTAGATATTGTTTATATTTGAATAATGACATTGCTACACATCATTATGACATGAGTGTGTTAGAGAATTAAAATCTCTTCTCGTAAGGTTGAGATGAGACCACTTCAAAATAGGCATTTTGAAAGGATATGATGGGAACATATATGGTTTTATCCTAGTAACTTGGCAAAGCAATTTATATTCATATTCTTGACAAATTTCGATTGAGAAGTCAATTTCGAAATATGTTGAATTGAGTGGGAGTTAGGAAAATTTCATGTGAAGACATGGAATTTAGTGGGAGCTATCATCCTTGAATGTTTAAAACTCATCACTCATTAAAGAATGACGAGCTAATACCTTCTTTCATAAAGAAGCTTTTGAGTTTTCAATTCTGGATGAAAATGGACAATGATGAATCCAATTACATCATGGGACGTTGGATTAGTATTAAAGAGATACACATCGTATCAACATTTACATAGGTTATTCATATGAATGAAAATGGGATTACCATTAGCAGTCATGGTAGTTCATTGAACCTGAGAACGGTTGATCTCATGATTATTAGTAACTAATGTTTCCGCCATTAGAATAATCATGTACATGTCCAATTTTGAATCATATGCATAAGAGTATGATGATTGGTTGGTGAGCCATAATAGAAACGTCATGAATTCTCGAGTAGAATCCGATGAGCGATTTCGGTGTTTGACGGAATACTCGATTATGTGACAATAGGTTGCACATATATATGAAATCCGAACACAGGTAAGGATTTATGAGAATCCTAAAACTTTCGAGCTAGAAAGAGAAATGAGAAGCTTTGGAAAGATGCTTGGTTGAATAAGAGGTTATTCAAAAACAATCTTTCCTAGTAAAGCTAGGACTTGTGAGAAGTGCTAAGCTGAATAATCTTGTAAATTGTTACAAGATTCTACAAAACATATACCTAGTGCATTGTGTGTGGATGGAACACTTGATCAGTACAAGTTGTATTATTCATCGCAAATTCGTTCGTTATGAGATGATCGATAAGAAAGTTCTTTCAAGTTAAAGAACCAAAACCAAGGTCGAGAACCTTGATGTGTACTTGGTAAGATTCATGCTATGAGAGAGAACATGAATGTGAAGGAAAATGCAAGTGTAAGAAGTTTGAACACATGGACACATGGGATGTTAAACTTCTATTGCAATCAATAAGTGTTTACACTTATGATAAACATCACAAGGTTGCAATATGATATTGACTACCCGAGTGTGATGTCGACATTTGTCGTATGAGTTATTCTTAACTCACCCTGTACATTGTTATATCCAAACGGGTTGTAGAGACAATTGAACCCCGTTAAAGTGAACATGGATTAACATTGTTTTTGCCCATAGTTACTTATATGAGGTGACGTCTCGAAGTGACTAGAGTGTGAGGCGATTGATGGCAAGTTCAAGTGCCATAGAGTCATGTGAGATGACTAGTCGATCACATAGGCGGTCGTTAGGAACATTTTGTCGGGCCTAATGACCGCTTATAGAGTTCTGGCAAATTTATATAGCCTGGTCGTGGCGAGAGCTACTATAGTATTCAAATGAGTCGATTCTTTTGACTAAAGACTATTCACCTAAGATGGCACGATTTGATTAACTTTGATTTGTGTTACTACGACCTTCGTAAATGGGGTCAAATGGGCATATTTTGGGTTATGATGGCTGTGGCTAGTCGAAGGGAATGAGTGCGATAGGAATTGTCCACCCTTTGTCAGGGTTATAACAATATCTCGGGGCCACTCGAGGAGTAATGAATCGAAATGCGTGGCCACGCTCGGATGGCATCCGAGTGGATAAATCCGGTCAATCAGTTATTCTCCAGATCGAGGAAACCACTCTCGATATGATCACTTGCAAGTACGACCGAAAGACACCTTGCATTGAGTGGGAGATAGTAATAGGACAAGAGAATTGGTGACGCACACTTGTCGAGGACAAGTGGGAGATTGTTGGAATATGTGTCCTCCGACAATAATGCGATCACGACTGTTGATCATGATGATCACATGTTTAAGTCTCATTAAAATGAATACAATTGGGAAGTAATATTGTTACTTGTCAACCGGTCAACATATATCGGTAATGATTGGCTGACTAGAGTTTGACATTACTGTCGTGTGACGGTGGTGATCAGTTGACCCCCTAGGTCATACCTAAAGGGCAATACTCTTAATTGATTATTTAATTAATCGTATAATGTTGCGAGTTAATTAAATTACTTGAAAATTGACGGACGATTTTGGAAGTAAAATTTACGTATCATATTGAAATGTGATTAAATAAGATACGGTCCGAGTAATTGAATTGTATCATTACTCGGATGAAATAATTGTTTAATGTAACAATTAAATTGAATGAATTGTTATAAATACAATCAGTTGTGATTTATAAATTGGTAAAATTTTTGGCACAAGTAAATATGAAATTACTAAGTCAATTTTTTGTATGTGACGTATTTTTATTAATACGTTGATTTTTAATATGTTAAAAATACATAACAAATATATGTGACATGTGACATGTAACATATAGACAATTGACAAAAATAATATGGAATCCATATTATAGAGTGGGCCGAAAATTAGAAGGATTTAAGCTAATTATAAGTTGTTTGTAATTAGTGGAAAACACAATGATTAAAAGCAAACCTAGCCATGCAAGCCTATTGTTCATTGTGAAGAACAACTTTTCCATGCATTGGCTCTCCTAATACCCTCCTCTTACACGGTTTTGAGAAGGTAAATATCATCATTGTTTTTCCTATAATTTTTACCTAATAACACTAAAATGTTTTAGAGTATTCATTCATTCAACTCATCCAAAATATAAGTTCTAGTGAGAAGAAATTTCCTCTCTTCTTCTCTCTTAAAAACCGAAAATATTCAAGTGTTAATAAATATTTTTGGTTCAATTTTCTTCTTAATTAATATTATACTAGTATTTGTAATATTAATTAAATTAAGAGAAGCCTTGGGTATAAAGCTTGGGGAGAGATCTTATACTTAGATCTTGTTCATCCATAAAGGAAAAGCTCAAGAACAAGAGAGATAGGTGATCTCTCTTGTGCCCTAATAGCCGAAATCCATTTTGTAAGGACATGATTTCTCCTCTATTTATATTATTGTTTGCATGCATAAGATCCGTTTTAATTTTATGACAAATTATTTAGACATATATGAGTATGTTAATATGTATATGAATCTACATTTCCTTCAGCTAGCATCTGCGTAACCGATTGCACATAGCTTAGTATCGCCTCCATAAGTCAATACCCTATCCTTAGTCCTCCGTAGGTACTTGAGGATATTTTTAACAGCTATCCACTATGTTTCACCTGGATTCTTTTGGTACCGACTCGTCATAATCAATGCATATGCCACGTCTAGAGGTGTGCATATCATGGCATACATGATTGATCCTATTGCAGATGCATAAGGAACACGACTCATGCGCTCAATCCCTTCAGGCGTCGTGGGTGACTGAAATTTGCTCAACTGCATCCCAGCCGTCATTGGAAGGTTCCCCTTCTTGGAGTTGGTCATGCTGAACTTCTCAAGAATCTTATCCAAATAAGACTCCTGACTAAGTGATAACGTCTGTCGTGATCTATCTCGGTAAATACGGATTCCCAAAATGCGTTGTGCCTCACCCAGATCTTTCATCTGGAAATGGTTCTTCAACCATTCTTTAACCGAAGATAGGAGAGGAATGTCATTCCCAATCAAGAGTATGTCATCGACATACAATATCAAGAATACAATCTTGCTCCCACTCGACTTGATATATAAGCATGGTTCCTCGACCGATCGAGTGAAACTATACTCTTTTATCACCTGGTCGAAACGATGATTCCAACTCCGAGAAGCTTTGCTTAAGTCCATAAATGGAACGCTTAAGCTTGCATACTTTCTTAGGATGTTTAGGATCTATGAAACCTTCGGGTTGCACCATGTACAACTCTTCCTCCAAATAACCGTTTAAGAAGGCGGTTTTCACATCCATTTGCCAAATTTCATAATCATGAAAAGCGGCAATCGCTAAGATTATCCAAATGGAACGTAGCATGACTACAGGTGCAAAAATCTCATCGTAATGCAATCCGTGCACTTAAGTGAAACCTTTTGCCACTAGTCGTGCCTTATTGGTATCTGGTTGCGCGTCTACAGAACGCTTTATTTTGTAAAGCCATTTCCACTGTAGAGGTTTTACCTTATTAGGTAAATCAACAAGATCCCATACGTCATTCTCATACATAAAGTCTATCTCGGATTGCATGGCTTTGAGCCATAGCTTTAAGTTGGAACAGGTCATAGCACCTTTATAGGTAACGGGTTCATTACTCTCTAGGAGTAAAACGTCATTCTCCTCGACCATACCAATGTATCTGTCCGGAAGGTGAGAGACTCTACCCGACCTCCTAGGTTCCTCAGGAATGCTAACCGTATCATCAGTTGGAGGAACAACTTCCTCCATCCGTTCCTCGGTTGTTGGTTCTGGAATCTCCGACAGCTCGAAGGTTCTATTACTTGTTTTGTTCTCGAGAAATTCTTTCTCTAAGAACATCGCACTAGCCGCAACAAAAACTCGATGTTCGGTAGGCGAATAGAAGTAATGACGAAATGTTCCTTTTGGATAACCTATAACGTATGTCTTGACCGATCGCGGGTCGAGCTTATCCTCGTGTCTCCACTTGACATAAGCCTTGCAACCCCAAACCCGAATAAAGGACAAGTTAGGTACCGTTCCCTTCCACATTTCATATGGAGTCTTGTCGACAGCTTTAGTCGGACTTCGGTTAAGTATAAGAGCAGCTGACAAAAGAGCAAAACCCCATAATGAATCAAGCACTACCGTGTGACTCATCATGGATAAAACCATATCAAGTAAGGTTCCATTTAGCCGTTTGGATACACCATTTAATTGAGGCACCTTTCTACCCATTTGGTTTTCAACCCTGTTCTAGTATTCCTTGAATTTCTCAAAGGACTCACTTTTATGCTTCATTAAGTAGACATATCTGTATCTACTCAAATCGTCCGTGAAAGTGATAAAATATCTATAGCCATCTCTAGCGGTAATTGACATAGGTCCACAAACATCAGTATGTATGAGTCCTAATAGGTCACTAGTGCGCATTCCAACACCTTTGAAGGAAATTCGAGTCAGGTTGCCAATGAGACATTATTCACACGTGCCATATATAGAAAATTCGAATGCGGGAATGGTCCCATTATCGACGAGTTTCTTTACGCGTTTCTCATTTATGTGTCCCATTCGACAATGCCATAGATAGGTTTGATCTTTGTCACCAACCTTTAATTTCTTATTATTCACGTGTAATACTTCCGCGGTTTGATCTAAGATGTAAATTCCATTCATGGAAACCGCTTTGCCATAAATCATTTCATTGAAAGAGAAAATACAGCTATTATCCTTTATTAAAAATGAAAATCCATCTTTATTAAGTACGGAAACTGAAATAATGTTTTTAGACAAAATGGGTACATAGTAACAGTTATTTAAAAATAACTCAAAACCACTAGGGAGTTGGATTACATATGTTCCCTTCGAGACAACAGCAACTCTGGCTCCATTCCCGACTCACAAGTCCACATCACCCTTTCCGAGAGGTGTGATGTTTCTTAGGCCCTGCAAATGATTACACAGATGAGAACCACAACCAGTATCAAGTACCCAAGTTCCGAAACTTGCATGGTTAATCACAATCATATGAATATAAGATGACATACCAACAGGAGCGACGCGGCCTACTTTGATGTCCTCACGGTAGACGGGACAGTTCCTCCTCCAATGTCCAGTCTTGTGACAATGGTGGCACACAATGTCACCGCCCTTGCTCTTTACCTTGCTCTGTGAGCCACTAGTCTCACCGGGCCTACTCTTACCGTTTCCTGGCTTCTTGAATTTTGGCTTACCTACAGTTAGGTCGCCTGGAGCTTTGCCCTTACCTTTACCCTTGTTGGAAATCGTGAGAACATCCAGCTTCATGATCCCACTCAATTTCATAGCCTTCTCGGTCTGTACGAGAACGGAGTGTAGCTCATGAGGACTCTTTTTCTAGTCATTCATGTAGTAGTTCGCCCTGAAAAAGGCAAAACCATCGTGAAGAGAATGAAGAAATCGGTCAATGACAATGCTCTCACTGATTTTGCAATCAAGTGCCTCCAACTTCTCGACATTCTCAATCTTGTTAAGAATGTGTGGGCTAACCGGTTGGCCCTTTTGGAGTTTCGCATCAAAGAAGCGACAGGTATGCTTATAAGTAACGATCCTCGGTGCTTTTGAGAACTCGATAGTGAGCGTGGTGAAAATCTTGTTCGCACCTTGGGCAATGAAGCGTCTCTGCAAATTGGTTTCCATTGCAAATATGAGCACGTTCTTTATCGCACCCGCTTCCATAACGAAATCACTATAAGCAAGTGACTCGTTAACTCCCGCATTGGGGGCTGGTTTGACCGGTATTCGCTCAGTTAAGTACTTGAGCTTACCGTCAGCAATGGAAGCATTCCGTAGTGCTGCCTCCCAGTCCCCAAAGTTGGACCCATCATTCTTCAGTCCCGTGTACTGATTCATGTTGTCCATAAAAACTTTCAGCCAGGACTCGCGTCCAAGTGTGGCACTAGGCATTGGGATTTCGTTATTTCCAGCCATTTGTTGTAACAGTAAAATAAACGTGTTATACACTGCGAAAAGAAGAATAAATAATAAGCATGTGCATCGATTTTAATTTAAGTATAATGAACTAGTGTCATAACGCGAAGACTCAAAACATTTATACAATTGACCTTCCTCAAGAATTATATAAATGATCCCAAGACTCAATTATCTGTAAATTGATAAGCCAACCTTTTGGCTAATTCTACTGTTAAAATTCTTGGTCGATAAATTTCTGTAAATTCTATCTTTAGTCCATCATAATCACGAGAAACTCTTCGGACTATAATGTTGAGATAAACTAAGTCAACACAAACTACTTACCCAACGTAGAAGGGGTCATATTATGACTACTGACGAAGAAGGGATTCATAGTTGTTTTCCCTCATAAAGACTAATCTCAATTTCCGTTTTAGAAGAAGATCCCATCACCTTTATTTTAATTCATTTTAAGTGAACTAATATCTAGCATGCGTGAATGAATAAACTAAGGTGATGGCTCAATAAACATGTGACATCTTTATGTCTATGAAAACTAACATACAACCTATATGTGTCAATTTTCATGCATTTTAGTAGTAGGTGGTTTGTTCTTAGGCGGAAAATGATGCATAAACTATCATGTGAATGAAAAGCAATAGGAATGAAAAAAACGTAAAAACAATAAAAAGGTCCTAGTGTGGCCTATCCTATCAAAATGAACATTAAATAGAAATTTGGAATCCATCCTTGGACCCGAGAAGCTTGTCTCGACGTTCCATCTTGATCCATGTAGCGGGAGTGAGCTCCAATCTCCATCTTTAGTCTTCTTTGAAAATTACAATAAATAAATTTAAATAATAAACCTATTTATTACATTCTAATTTCAAAACCCAAAAACTAAAGAAAAAATAAAGGAGATTCGAGATCTCAAATGACATTAAAAATTATGTTCCCATCATTACGAAAACATAATTTGACTAAGGTCACACTAAGTATTACAAATTACAACCGATTGCAAAAAAATACGTAAATAAATTCATTCAACGATTCATTCAACAAAAGAAAAGCATCAACTAAAAAAATAAATATGCAAGACATAATTATTTAATTATGTTGATTAATTTTATCCAGACCACCTATTTAAATTATCAAATTAAGTGACAATTCCTCAATTAATCACATTAATTTCAATCTTAATTCATATTAAACTTGTAATATGAATTTAATCCATCAATATTTTAAACTGCTTTAAAATAATTAGGTATCTAAGAATTATGACCGCTTCACAATAATTAATTTGCCAAAACAAAACAAAATTAAAAACCCCCTTTTTTTAATTGTCTCGGCAAAACAAAAAAAAGAAAAATATTTTTTTTTTATTCTGCCCAGTCGTGAACAGTAACAGAAAAGAATTTTTTTTTTTATCTTTTCTCGGCTGAAAAACCGAAACAAAAATAGAAACCCTATTTTTTTGTGTCTCGGCTAAAAAAAACAGCCCTTATTTTTTTCCTTTGCGGCTGGGAAAAATAACTTAAACAAAAAAAAAAAACAAAATTTTCTTTTGAAAAACAGCCGCACTCATCGATCGAAAAACCGAACAATTGTTTAAAGTTGCTATTAACTAGATTGGCATATACAACTTATAATTTATATACATATTCAACCTAGATTATTCTAATTTAACATGTTAAAAGAATATCTAAATCATGATATAACCGATTATCATAATTGATTTGAACTTTTGTTAAATTAAGTTATACGCCAAAAACAGCAAAAACAATTCATCAATCCGACAAAACCAATTTCCATTCACATCCCGATTTATTAAATCGAAACATCTACAAATTATCATATTATTATCTGAACCGATTAAAAACAACAATATGAGAATAAAATGGAAATCAAAACAACAAAACCAAAAAAAAAAACAGAAAAAGAAAATGGCAAATTTTTTTTTTCTCTCGGCCAAATTTTTTATTCACAGCCGAACCCCTTTTTTTTTCTTTCGAAACCCTAAAGTTGTTTACAAACAATTTTATGAAAATCATCAAAACTAAAATTCGTGGCCTTGGCTCTGATACCACTTGTGGGATTTATCTGTATGCTTCTCTTTAATTTTAAGGATTATAACGAATTATAAGATGATGAATGCTAGTCATAAAATAAAATTACATAAACAAAATAGAGAATGAAAAAATCAACCTTTGGTCCTTGCTAATACGGCCTAAGAACAATATCGGAATGATATTCGCCTATTAGTTGCACCCAAGATGCTCCGAAAAATACCCCTCAAATTGCTAGAATGAGATCCCCAATTTTCTGTAAAAAATTTAGGGTTTTGTGTGTGTGAAGATAGATGAGAGAGATGCTGAAAAATTAGGTTTTAGAAATGATCTCCTTCTCACTTATTATATCCGAAATTAAGTGAGAATAAGGGGGAGATATTTCTTTTCCTATTTTCGGCTACCCTAACCGAAATAAGAGACCTCTTTCTCTTATTTTCGGTTTTTTATTTACCTACCAAAAATAAGGAGATTAAATCTTCTTATTTTGGTAGTATACACAAATGTATAAAATGTATAAATTGTCATTTAGTGAGGATCGATCCCATAACCTCTTGGTTTGAGTACCCTTACTATTACCACTATGACACATTCATCTTGTTGATCAAATATAACCGATTACATTTAATTACGAATTAACATATTAATTCGTCCAAGCTAACATTACATACATTTAATTAAATATAACTTATTATATTCAATTTACGAATTGACAGTTAATTCGTCTCAACTAATATTATTTAATCGGCATTAAATAATCGTCTCATCAACACATTGACTAACTGTTTAATCATATAAGGCATCAATGTGATTACATTTCTATAACCACATCTCTCAAACACATCCTTTAGGTGTGACCTTTAGGGACCAGTTGATCACCGCCATCTGTATGATAATAACGTCAAACTTTCTAGCAAGCCAACCGTTATTAGGTAATCGTTAATCAACTGATAAAATACGAAGTATACCCTTGTGAACCTATAAGAGATTTATAAATGTTATCACACTAATTTGTGGAGGACACAAGCTCCAACACTATTGATTCAATTGATGTGTAGTGCTTTAGCTTAGTGTGGGGATATCAATTGCCTAGGCTATTCATGCCTTAGTAGTGCCCCCACAATGAAGAACACGGGATTTTGAAGAATGAAAAATGACAAGGGATATGCAAGTACACAGATGGAACTGAATCCGAGTAAAACAGGCACAATCCGATCGCTTTCAAGGGAGTCCGCCCGTCTTTAGGCAATCTGGGCGTCTTTGTAAGAATCCGTCCGTCCATGTGAACTGAAATTTTGAAATTTTAGGACTGTTGATAAATCCGAGCGCCCTAGAAGAGAAGACGCCCGTCCTCATAAAGACGCCCGTCCTGAAAGGAAAGACGCCCGTCTTTTTGGCTGGCAAAAACAAGAAATCTCACTGGAAGAGAATCCGCCCGTCCCACAGTTGAACAATCCGAGCGTCTTTACTGAAAGACGCCCATCTTTAGGCGAGAACTCTGAAGCCGAAACAAGTAGAATCCGAGCGTCCCAAAGGAAAGACGCCCGTCTTCCCCTGCAATTCAAAATTTTTTAGGTCTTTTATAAACCCCATCCCCCATTCATTTCTTCATTTCTTCATTCAAAACACTACCCATAAACCCCAAAATTTAAAACCCTCATCCTCTCCATCACAAAAACAAGATTTCCTCAACCACATTCATCAAAATCAAATCAAATCATCCTTTTAACAAAAATTAATCACTCCTCTTTCAACAAAAATCAAACCAAGCACCAAAATCTTCAACCTTTGAGTCGATTTTTGAAATTATAAAGGCAAAGCCATTCACCTTAACATCAATTTGGGTATACTTGGAAATTGAAGATTTTCACTCTTTTCTTGGTTAAATCATCAATGGCAAGGACAAAAGGAGCAACAAAGGCACCTAAAGCAAAGGCACTATCAACAAGACAAAAGAGTCTTCAAGCAAAGAAAGCCTCATTGGCTATGGTGGTAGCTAGCTCAAACTTGGAAGTGCAACAACAACAACCTCCCTTGGAAGCAACAACATCAACAACTCCGGAAATTGCTCAACTTTAGAACTATCCGGAGGTAATTTTCATCTCTAATCCCATAGGGAAACATTTACCAAGTATGCTAGAAAATCCTTTCCATCCATCAAGTTTATTTGTGAACATGCCTTAGATAAGTTGGGTGTCCTTGAGCAATCTAAAGCCTTCTTTGAAGCCATGGGGTTGGGAAAATTGTTTGCAACAAAAGAATTGACATACCCCTCCCTTACCTTAGAATTCTTGAGTTATTTGAAAGTTACTAAGGTAGAGACAATGGAAAACATCGAGTTCCGCCTAGCTAATGTGAGCAGGTGCATCACCTTTGAAGAATTGGGTAAAGCATTGGGTCTTAGCGATTAACATAGTTATTTCAAGAATCCCGGAAAGTATGACCCCGCTCCTCTTTGGGAGGCGATTTTCGGAAGGAAATTTGAGAACTATCATGCTAGTCGCGCTCTATTAGTCCACCATCCAGGCATTAGAGTGTGGCATAAGGTCATAGGGAATACCATCATTGCAAGAAAAGACACCAACCACTTTACCAAGATCGATTGTGTTCTTTTTGAGTCGGCCTTAAATATTGGAAGGGAATTCACCAAGCCTTTCAATTCTCTAACGCTTTTGGTGGATAGATGACTAAATGTTGATTGTGGGAAGCAAGGCACCACTGTTATTGTAAATGGAGGTCTAGTCACTCTTTTGGCTAAGTACTTTGATCTGAATTTCAACAAGGATAGCAAGTATGTGGCAAAAAAGGGGGGTCATCTCATTGATATGGATGCTATGAATAACAAGTACAAGTGGGTTACCCATAACCCTCTTGACACCAAGTATGGGTGGCTCACCAATGAGGCTAGATCTTTTACTTTGCCTTCTATGATTTGTCGTTTGAGTGTCCATCGGACCAACTACCTCCTTCCCCTCTCAAAAGGAGCCGAATACATTATCCGACAACAAAGAGATGAAGTTGAAATGCCCTTCTCTTCCATTGTCACACCACTCTATCCTTTCAAGTACCAAGAGTTCAAACCCGAAGGTGTTGAAGCAAGCAAATATTATATGACTCTACTTAAGCAAGAGATGCACAAGCAAGCTTTTAAGGATCGGAAAGATGCTTACTTAGCCCAATATCCACCCCTCCTTCATTTAGCTAGGCAAGGACTACTTGATCCTTCATGTCCTTTGCCTAGTTGGGCGGATAGGGAAGTAGTCTTTCCGAGTTCATCTAGGGGTGAGATTCCGGGTGACGATGAGGTTGTCGGTAATGAGGTTGTTGATAGCATTGATGAAGAGGCTAGTGAAGAAGAAGAAGGGGATGATGAACAAAGTGAACAAGAAAGTGAAGAGGGAAGTGGTGATGAGTCCACTTCTATTGAGGAAGATGATGATAATGATGATATGGTGGAAGACTAGCAAGCTTTAGAGGCTCCTACCCTCTTGAGGTTTGCTTACTTCTTTATTTGTTTTATTTACTTTATCTTGATCATGGTTGGTTGAGTCCTAGCAACATAGAGGACTAACACCTCGGCTCCATTGAGGTGTTCTTATTTCATTGTTCCCACCTTTTGAAAATCCAAAATGTCAAATTTAGTTTCATGCATTGCATCTTGTGTGCATGAACTACCCCAACTTTAGGACATTAGAAATAATGTCTAACTCGGTTTGGGGAAGTACATGCATACACAACGGGAGGCAATCTAAATTACGCTCTCCGTCATAAACAAAAAAACCATGCATCATGTAGGGTAGCTTAGTGTAGCTTGCATTTAGAGTAGAATTCATGCATCATGCTTGGATGATTTCCCATCATTTTGGCCATTGAGGACAAGGCCCATATTAGTGTGGGGATGGGGAATTCTAACTTAACTTTTATTCAAAAATCCAAAAAAATTGAAAAATTGAAAAACCATAAAAATTGAAAAACCAAAAACAAGTTCATTTCCTTTGTAGCGTAGTCATGTATATATTGTTGTATATATTGTGTTTGTTTTATCCTTCTTCACATTGATCGACTACGCCACATCCGAGACATGAGGATATTGAAGATCGCATGGTATGATCTTTCCAATCTCCTTTTTCCTCTTTATGTTAATGACTATGTGGCTTTATTTTGATTGATGCGGTATAACAATGTGAACTTAGGACTTGCATTTAGTTTATATGTCATATTAGTTGGTAGAATCATTTGCATTAGGATGTTTATATGGTAGTTGCATCATGGCATGTAGTTTGCATGTTAGAAAAGTTTTGCGAAACCGTCTACTTGGGAAGCTTGACAAGTGTATATAGGCCCTAGTAGATGCTTTTTCTTCTTAAGACTTTGCTTGTTAGAATACTTGTAAAATACCCTAGGATGTGTCATGCTAGTATCCTTTGACCCATGGATTAAAGCCTAGTCAAGAGTACCTTGTGGTGTGATAACTCCTTGGCTACCGTTAATTCCAAGGTTACCCTTGAAACCATGCATCCATCCATCATCCATGTTCTACCACATTTTTGTCATCAAAGGGAATGGGCACAAAAAGAAATCAATTTGAGTTCAATGAAATGAAAAGTGAAAAAAAGTTTTCAAAAATGCATCAAATGAAAAGAGGAGCAAAAATAGAACTCCTAAAGCTTCAAATATAAGCCACCCTCACTATATATGGGGTGACTTTGAAAATGTTGAAAGAGAAATGCAAAGAAAAGTTGAAAGTTGTCAAGTGTTGAAATGTCAAAAATCAAAAAGAAATGGAAAAGAAAGTGTTCTTAAATGTCAAATGCCACAAGAAATTGGGGGGAAAAACAAAAACAATAGCAAACTCCCAAAGTGAAACTCAAATATCTATTGATCCCTTTATCCATCGTATCCATTTTTGTGAATGGTAGAGAGGGGACGACCCTTCTTCTTGTCTAGGCAGGAGGGGGAATTCCGCGATCCTCCAGTGTTTCTAACACCATAGGGAGTCTATTCTTGACAAAAGCATTTAACGATTGAGGACAAAGATACCCTAGCTTGACACAATTTCGAGGTGATTTATTGGTATCCTTCTAGGCTTAGTAGTTTGAAGAAATTGCATCTATGAAGGAGTGTGTACCCTTGAATTGCTTCCCTTGTAGATAATTTCCGCCACATAGATGAGGAAAGTGGCTATTCTTTTGTAGATGCATCCATTACTTGATCTTGTGTGCTTAATGTTTGGATGTGTCGCCATTTTGGCAAGACCCACCTTGCCTTGCAAGAAGGCATCCTACCTCATGGTTGTCTTGTTGTGAGTTGAAGGGGCGGAGTGAGACCCGCTAATTGTCTCATATCGGCTATGTTATTAGGTTAGTTTAAATAATGGTCCTAGTCTTTGTCACCTCTTTACTCGGGACGAGCAAAGGTTCGGTGTGGGGATATTTGATGTGACCATAATTAGAGCACATGTAGTCCCTGAATTAGCCTTGTTCCCATGATTTTTAGTGCATATTTGGGTCATTTATTGTCTTTAGTTCTTTGTTTTGCATATTCTTTGAGGTTTTGATCCCTTGGTTGGAAAGGAGTGAAAACCTTGCATTTTCATGGCAAAATGAGGCTAAATTGATTGAATTAAATGACCAAGCACTAAGGAGAGACAAGATTAGAAGGCCTTTATACATACTATAGTAGATGGGCAATGATGAGAAAACATCCTTGCATCCCCGAGGAAATCCCCAAGGATTCTATGAAGAAAAAGGAAGAAAAGAAGAAGAAATGAGACTGCACAGCAATCCGTGTGTCTTCCCCAGAAGACGCCCGTCTCCACCACCACAATCCGTGCGTCTTCTCCCCAAGACGCTCGGGCAAAAGACCCAGAAGACGCCCGTCTTCACTCCAAGACGCCCGGGAAGAGACCACCAAATCCGCCCGTCCCGTGCTAAAGACGCCCGGATTCTCAGGCAGACCCAATTCGTCTTCTTCAAGCCTCAAGGAAGGATGCACATCTTTTTCTAGAGACCGGAGTCTTTCCAAAAAGACCGGCGTTTCCTTAAGTAGGGACATAATCGTCATTTAAGCCCTTAGTTAACCCTAATGCATCCACCTAATCCCCACTATAAATACCACATTAGTCTAATTAGAAGAACATGTTCTTCTTAGCAATCTTTAGTGTAGTTAATATCAATCAAATCTCTCTTTAATCTTGTAATCAACAATTAATCAAGTTTTAATACAAGTTTTATTTCCTTAATCTCTCTCTTGTTCATCCTTTATTTTTGGTAATTGAAGATTATTTGGGTTATTATTGGAAGATTGACAACCTCTCAATCAAGCATCAAGTACTTCTTTTATTCTTTGCTTTATTATTGGAATCATTAGTAGGTATAATTCTCTTAATCCCTCTTTAATTATTTTTAATCACTTTCATTTATTCATCATGTTTCACTTTGTTGGTATGATTGACAACCTTGCTAGCATGTTCAACATGATAATGAGTAAGTAGTTCCTTATCTAGGGTTAATGGGTAATTAGTGGAAACCAACATGGGGAATGATTCATGCTTAAATTAATATGCTTTCATAGTTTATTTGCTTGCTTGTTGTGATCTCAACTCATGCACATGTTATGTTTGATGAAATGTGAGCCTATGAATCCTTGCATTTTTTACCCATCACCTATCTTTTCAATGAGACTTGTAAAACAAAAACCAACTCGAGTCTCATTAGACCATGCATGTTGTGGAGTAGGGAAGACTAAGTCGACTTGTAGGTGTTGTACAATCTAATCGATTCGGCCTCGGGACCAAAACTTTCCTAGGATTGAAAGATATAAACCAACTCGATCCATCACAACAATAATTGCTTCTTATAATTTGAGAACATGTTCGTATGATCAATTCCCATGAATCCCCTATGACCCCATGACACCCTAGTGCTTTTTATCTATTGTTTACATCCCTTTTAATTCATCTTGCTTATTTACTTTCATTGATATTTAGTTTAGTGATCCTATACATCAAACCTCAATTGTGACACCCCTAAGACACCACTAGTTGCAATAGAAATCTCATCTCAATTCCCGTCCCTTGGGATCCGACCTTTACTTGCCTCTTTACTAATTGTAGAGTTGTTTGTGAAGTTATAAATTGTGTTTTGGTCTAGGTGCTCCTAACGACAAGTAACCGAAAGATTTAGTAAAAATATCCCGACCATCGAGTAAGGGTGTTTTGGTTTTTAAAATAGTATTCTGTCTGTAGGGTACTCGATCGAGTATCATGGGTACTCTATCGAGTAAGTCGAACTCGATCGAGTACGTCAGTTACTCGATCGAGTAGCTCGGTTTACGGGTAATGTTTTGTTGGGTTTTGTTAATAATACGGATTAATATATAAATCTTTCCGTCATCTTTAAAATACACTTTTACAAACCTAATCACATTGAAAAGAGATTCAAGTTACGTTCTTCGCATTCATCCGTGTTATTGACAAATCCCGGAGCTTGAGAGGTCGGATTTCTTCGTTCTTTGCATCCTTCTGATCCTTGCGTCGAGGGTAAGATCTACGTAGTGATTTTATATTATTTAGTCAAGTTTGTTTAAACCCTAATTTGGGGGATTGGGGATTTGTGTTAGTTTTTGTATGGTTAGTGATTATGTGATGATGTGTTAGGAGGAGGATTCGTAGAAGAGGCCTTTTGATACAGCTATTGAGATCGTCTGCGTGTGTTGCATTCCAGGTAGGGTTTCCCTACTCAGTATTAGTCACATAATGTGTTGGTTGTTGGTTGTGATTGTTGTATAGTATCATACTCGTATTGTGACGGTTGTTGGAATTGGTTACTGTTGATAGTTGTGATTGAATATATCTGTCTGTGGTTTTCGGGGTGCGTCCCTGGCTGAGTGGGGTCACTTGCATGAGTGGCTTCATGCCCATTATTCGCCTTCTGTGGAACCCGCCACAGAAGGGATGTGCACATTAATGGATTTGGGTTATTCGCTCTACGGTATGAGCGGGGCTTAGGTGGGAACGGTTGCGGTCCCCCACTGGCGGAGTGGAGTTACCTGTTGCGATGGGTACTCTAGCAGGACTACACACTTTAGTGTGTAGCCAGCGATGAGGAGTTGATTGTGGAGTTTGGGTTATGTGACGATTGTGATGTGTTGGTTTCTGTTTTATAGTAAATATATATGATTATGTGATTAGTACTGACCTCGTTTAATGTTTTGAAAAACTGTGGTGATCCATTCGGGGATGGTGAGCAGTTGTTGAGCAGGTGTGAGTCGAGACATATGGGCTAGCTGGGATGTGTCACCACGAGATGATAGAGTCTTCCGCTGTAGTTTGAATAGCTTATCAGACATTCTTGATTAGTTGTTAAACATTTGGCTTAAGAACATGTAACCGTATTTCATCAGTTGGTTTTGGATTGTATTTACTAAACTTTATACTATTTAAATGTTGTTTCTTTATTGTCTTTTGATTATCATTGCCTCGGGAAACCGAGATGGTGACATCT
Source organism: Silene latifolia (assembly GCF_048544455.1). NCBI lineage: Eukaryota > Viridiplantae > Streptophyta > Magnoliopsida > Caryophyllales > Caryophyllaceae > Silene > Silene latifolia. The sequence continues at coordinate 454,704,907 of NC_133538.1, forward strand.
TTATACCTGAGTGATCCTGGTAAGGCACTTGGAGTATGGGGGTGTCACACTTTTACTTACTAAAACGGTTTTAAACCGAGTTTTCCGACCAAACGAGTTGATACACTTACGTCGATTTCTCGCCATAATCCTAGCATGTAAGTATGAGGGAGTAAAAATCTTCTTTTCTCATGTTTTCATATGTTTCATGACTAAAACATGCTAAATCATGCATAACATGGTCCAAAACATGGGAAGAATGAGCCAAAACCGGATTTTTGGTTGAGGTAGAGGCTACTTACGTAGCACACAGGCTCGCGCCTAAAGCGGCCTGCCTCACCCTCAAATCCAAACCGTGTTTGGTCTCTTCATTTCCTTTATTTTCATTTCATATTTACAATCAGTTTTTACCACTTCAAGTATTTTCAAACCATTTTTACAAGTTTTTAACCATAAAACATTTTTCACCCTTGGTTCCTAATACCATGACGGTTTAATCCGTGTTTCGGTGATAAAAACCTTTTATTTAATTTATTTACATTTTTAAGGGTATTTTAAAGCCTTTTATCATTTCTTTACAATTTCAAAACAAATGTATTAGTCACCAATACAAAGTCATCCTTCGCTCCACATACGATGTCGGATTTTAACCCGAGTACGATGATGAATATTGACTAATTATATTCAAATGAACTTAAAACAATTAGTTCATAATTATTTTTCAAAACTATTCATGTCAAGCTTACAAAATCGAACCCGACATCGAATATTGTCAAAACAATGACGATTATTGAAATCTCGTTCTTCAAATCAACATATAAGCGGCCTAAACGGCCTTTTCAAACCAAACGGGTTCAAATACCCATTTTTCAACACGATTTACAAACTTTTTCAATGGTCAGAACACGTCTTCCATCGTTGACTGACTCGCGCCTAAAACAGGCCATTAATTTTTTCGATTTTCAAACCAGGGGAGACCCTTTTGCATTGCCAATAGGCTCGCGCCTCTTCTGGCTGCCTGATGCAGGGTCTGTTCCCCTTCTAGCACTTGTCTAGGAGGATCTCGACTTCGGTTAACCCGAATACAAGTCGGATCAGACGACGAGCTTGTTTATTCAAACGCCATATTTGCAAAACGCCTTAGTAAGACAAATGGACCACGTTATGCACCATAAACCTAACCTCGTAAATGGATGTTTAATTTACGTCTTGCATGCAAATCAACCATAAATCCAACTTGACATCATATACTTGATACTTGGATTAAATCAACCGACGTAGAAAGCTCACATGTTAGATTAAACTTTTGGATGCGCATTCATGCATTTAAAACATTTTATCAATTCTTGCATTCAACCAACCAAGATCGATCAGTAGAGGCCGCTACCGCGGGCGGGATTGGGTGTCTGATTAAAGGGCTTCCCAATACGTACCTTCACCTCTTACTCAGAAACTTTGGATAGTGGACGACCTTATCCAGGGCGTACGAGAGTCATTCTAGAGATTGGATGCTAAAGAGGGACGATTCCTTATCTTTAGTACCTATGTCAAACCCTGCTTTGTGCTTCGTTTGACCGAGATATAAAGTGGATTTGAACGGGTTCCAAGCATCCCACAAATGCTTGGTGGCGACTCCGAACATCTCTAATCGTTTCGAGACCCTTGCCGGGACGAAACCGACCGATCTAAAACGATCCGGTCGAAAGCATTCTTACGCCGCCGAGCATGGCTTTCAAAAAGACCGCTGCCGTTGTCCACAGATCGGCTGGGCATACGCAGGTGGGCCATGTCCATAGATTGGCGACTCTGTTGGGGATAACTAGGACACTTGTGTCTTTGTGATCTCTAGATGGTTAGACTCGAACGAGGTCTTGGTTGAAATACATTAATTGATATTACGGTCACGGTCGGATTCCTTGTCCGGGCCCACAACCAAACCCTTTTCGACCAATTGGCTCGTCTCGTCGGTGTGAGTTTTCTCATCCCTGCGTTTTGAATCCCTATTGAGTCAAGCACTCCGTTAACGATACACATCTCTGTTTCATCAAAGAGCTTTCATCACTTTCGAGCACGAGGCTAGGGCACCCTCCTTACACATTTTGTTTGGATTGGTATCCCTCTCGTAAATCGGGGTTTGATTGCTTGGTGTGTAACCCACCCTTTTAAGCCAAAACCCGTGTCAGCATTATGCATAATATAATGAAACTGCGAGTTCTTATGTGTTATGTGATCATAAGTCCTTCCGTGTCATTTTCAAACTTTCAAAAATACCTTTTTGCGCCGTTATAATGGCCATTTCAAAACTCGATCTTTCGCCGACCGTTGCTTTTTAACACGCCTTTCTAGGCCGTCGTAATGACGATTTTCAAACCCGGTTTTTTACAACCATTTCAACACGCCTTTCTAGGCCGTCGTAATGACGATTTTCAAACCCGGTTTTTTACAACCATTTCAACACGCCTTTCTAGGCCGTCATAATGACGATTTTCAAACACGGTTTTTTACAACCATTTCAAAACACCTTTTTACGCCATTATAATCACCGCGTCAAGACACATATTTTAACCCGTTCCGCGCCGACAATGGCTCTTTCAAAGCCCGCGAAAGGCACACACCCTTTTCTCGAGACACTTCCGAGATCCCGAGGACCATGCACCGTCCCGGAGACCTTTTCGAACATTTCAAAATTTGAGTTTCAAAACATACAATTTTGAATTTCATAAACCATCTAGGGAAACAGTATATTGTTTTCAGAACCGACTCAAACTCCAACCGTCTTTCGCCAACAAACATAAGACAACCTTTCAACTGACCAACTTGCGGAGAACCCTATCTTTGGAAGCCGTCCATAAAGCGACAAAGGAATCTTTTTGAAAATCTCTATTTTCGAAAACTTCCGTCTACCATTCCAATTTCGCCTCGTGTCTATCGAGTCGAAGCAAACGTACTTATGGGTCTTTTCTTATGAGTCGTGTTACCACGAGAAACGTCCACGGCGTCACGTCGCTACGCTGGACGCGAGTCAATGTCCGGTCAACACCGTCACGTTATAAATCGACTCGGCAATGAGGTACCACACACGGTCACCCTCGCCTTGTTGAGTCCAATCTTTGTTCCGTCCTTTTTGTTGTTTGCGTTTAGTCTTTGAACCGTGTCGAATTGAGTTGGAATGTGAGCCGTTTTTCTGCCTCAGAACCATGGCCCGTCTTCAACTTCATCCATCAACAAGAACGACAACAGAGATGTTACAAGTGCTCAGTTAGGCAGCCTACTGACTGCTCTTAAGGTCACCCCGGACCGTGTCGAGACCCGTATTGACACCGTGGAAAATAAGGGAACTGGAGAACACAAACCTCCGCCCTTGAATGAAACTGAGAAAAGGCTCAAGCTCTTGGAAGAACAACTCCTAGCCCGGGGTAACAACATCCACCTTGAGCACAACCGAAGATTGGAACCCGTTAGGGATCAACTATCCGACAACTTTACCTTGAGTGATGTGCCCAAATTCAAAGGAGTGGAGGACCCACTCAACCACATCCGAGCCTTCAAGGATTACATGGCCATAAAAGGGGTCAAACAAGAACTCTTCTCCCATATCTTTCCATCATCCTTGAAACCGATCCCTCGCCAATGGTACTACTCCCTTGACCCGAAGAACCTCACTACCTGGGATGAGGTCGCAGTTTAATTTGGTAAGCAATATGCCGACAATGTCGAAATTCAGGCCAATACCCGTACCCTTGAGGTCCTAACTCAAAATGATAAGGAGGGATTCACAGAATTCTTTACCCGATGGAGGAGAGTAAGCACTCAGTTGGTGGAGAAATTTGTCAACAATCTCCGCCCGGTATATGCCAACTTACTAAGATACTAAAACCTCAAGACATTCCAGGATCTGCAAATCCTTGGAACTCGCATTGAAGACGACCTCCGAAAAAGTGTCCTAGCCAAAACCACCGGTAGAGGCTACCAGGGATCTACATCAACCGGATCTCGCCCTTATGGTCAGACAAATAAAATTGACGAGGTTAACCTCCTCGAGTCAACCGCCAAGAGAGTTGAACGCCCTCAAAGAGTGTTCACCAACATATGGTCAACTTATGCAAGTGCCCTAAAACGGCTTATGGACCAAGGGAAGTTACAACCAATCGGACCCACCCTGGATCCGTCTGATGCTAAGAAATCCCGCTTTTGGAAACCTAATTCCTACTGCCAATACCACCAAGGGAAAGGTCATAACACGGAAACCTGTTTCAAGCTCAAACACGTCGTTCAGGACATGATCGAGAAGGGGGAATCGCCTTTGTCTCCACAAACAAAACCGAACAACAGGACAAACCCTCTGGTAATCCATAATATCTCCGATGATGAGCCGACCTTGGACTTCTCACGCCTCATCTTACCAACTGATGACGAGGTGAATGCCCTGAAAAGGATGCCTCGGACGGGGTATTTGTGTTCAACGCCGCAACCATGCTTGCCATGTTCCAACAAGTTGAGGAGGCTATAGCCAGTCTCTCTGAAAGAATCACTCGACTTGACGATGCTTACCGCTGATTGATTTTCAATCCTCCAATACCACGCCCGAGGGAAGGTCCCCCAAACATCCAAAACTACATATCCTCACTAGGAAGGATTGCTCCCGCGACCATTCTGGCACGCACCACAGAATAATCACCCCCACAATAATCAACCTCACAAAAATTACCCTCAAAAAAACTGCCCACCGAGGAATACCCTCCAAGGGACCCTCGAGATCCCAAAGTCAATGGTATCTAGAGAGATGATGCTGAGGACATCTATATAGTCCCAGGAAAAGAGAAACAGGCAAAAGAGATCAGTCATCTTACCTGGTCCGGACGCCCTTATCAAAACCCGAACAATTCAACAGTCGTGCCAACAACGAATGACCTGGTTGTCCCCGACATGGACACTCACCCAAAGGCTCCCGAGAATTCGATCCTCAAACAATTGCAGAAAGCAAAAGCCGAAATTTCAATTTGGCAACTGATTGCTACATCCTTCGAGCATCGGCTAGCTCTACTACAAGCCTTGGGAAAACTGACTGTGCCCTCTACCTCCTCCCCAGAAGAAATAGTAGCACACATGACAAGGAATGTCCCCGACATGAACAACCCGGTCATCTTCTCTAATGAGGATATCCCTCCCTTCGGAGCCAACCATAACCTGGCACTATACATTACCGTGGAGTGCCTAAAAAAGAATGGGCCTATGGTTCTTGTGGATGACGAATCCGTAGTTAATGTCATTCCCCTCAAAACAGCTTATAAACTGGGCATCAAAGAAGCTGCTTTGGACCCAATCAATCAAGGAGTACGCACTAATGACGGCACTCGTCGTAAGGTCGCAGGGCTTATCACTCTAACAATTGCAACCAGACCTTTGGAAAAGCAAGCCTCCTTCAACATGCTTCTGGGACATCCCTGGATTCACGCCGTCAAAGCAGTTACCTCAACCCTTCATTAGAAAATCAGGGTCCCCTTCAACGGGAAGACGATCATAATTCCCGCTTCCCCGATCGAGGACGTTATGAAAAATGGAATAGCCTCCCAAGCCATTGAGGAGGACGACAATCAGATGTGGGGATTCTAAGGTGTGAACGCCCTAACTGATGAATCAACACCCTTTGTTTGTTACCCATTTGCCAACCTCACGGTCAACCGCATTCTGATGCGCCAGGGTTATTTCCCGAGTCTACCTCTCAATCCGCTGAAGAGCACCTTATCTCCCTTAAAACAGGCTGAGGTCCCCAACATTCCCTTCGGGCTGGGCTATGAACCTACCGATGAAGATATCCAGGAGATGAACCTCTTAATTCGGAAGCGCAAGAAGCACGGAGTTATCCTCCGTCCCTATCATTTGACCCTCAATGGATACTTTGTCCTCGAGGGAGAGTCCGAGCTCTATCACGGCTTTTCTGAGCCGATCTATGACTTTGTGGCCAAGATCAGGCCCCCGGGTGTAGAAGTCTTCCAAGACTGCTACTTCATCCCGACAACACCAAACCTGCATCAACCGAGTCCAAGTCGTCCCCGTGTCTCGACGGACGAGCTGTTACTCTCCTCTTCGGAGAAGACAACATCAAATACATCGACTATGAGGACATCATCAACATTGCTCTAAAGGACAACCAATTTGACCCCACTGCCTTAATCTCTAATACTGACCCAGAGAAAGCTACACAGGGGTTGAGAAAAACTGTCAAATGGACCGATCGCCAATGCCGCATTCTCAATATTACAATTGGAGAAGGCCCTATGTTCAAGGAGGGAAGTGAAGAAGAATTTGAGTCTGAATCGGAGTCAGAGTCTATCATAGCTCCTAGCACTCCTGATGTCCCAGTCAAGGTCCCCTTCCCGCTATTTTATCACAAACTTGTGGCTGATTCAGAGACTGAGTCAACTAGGGTTATCCCCTCTCCCACAGAAGGTGACAATCCGGAGCCTGTTCTAGGGGCCACCTCCTCTGCTGTGTCGCCTCTGACTGACCATCCTCTCCGATCTTTTTGGTCGAGTCAACTTAATGAACGCTAAGTTTGCATATGACTCGTCCCAATTTAACTGCAATGCAATTCTGAATGACTATGAGGAATTTGACTTGAGTGACTACCCACCTCACCTAGCTGAAGAACTTGACAAAAGGGAAACTAGGACCCCCATTATTGAGGAGACTGAACCTATTAACGTAGGAACTAACAACACACATCAAGAACTTAGGATAGGGACAACCCTTGAACTCTCGGAAAGACAACAGTTCATTGACCTCTTATACCAATACAAGGACGTATTCGCCTGGTCCTACAGAGATATGCCTAGGATCGACAGGGAGATTGCAGAGCACAGGATACCCATTAAGCCCGGAGCTAAACCCGTAAAGCAAAAGTTGCGCCAAATGCGCCCTGAATGGGCCTTGAAAATCAAAGAAGAAGTAGATAAACAGTTCAAGGCCGGTTTCATCAAAGTGTCTGAGTACTCTAACTGGGTGGCCAATGTCGTTCCTGTACCAAGGAAAGACGAAAGAATTCGGGTTTGAGTCGACTTCAGGGATCTGAACAAAGCAAGTCCAAAAGACGACTTCTCTTTGCCACATGTTGACATCCTGGTGGACAATACCACCAAGCATGCTCTCCTATCATTCATGGATGGGTATGCTAGGTACAACCAGATTAAAATGCCTAAGGAATACATGCACAGGACTGCATTCACTACACAGTGGGGTACATACTGCTACACGGTCATGCCCTTAGGCCTCATCAATGCCGGAGCAACCTATCAAAGAACCACTACCACTCTCCTACATGATATGATGCACAAGGAGGTAGAGGTATATGTCGATGACATGTTCGTCAAATCAAGAGAACGGGACGGCCACATCAACGTCCTCCGGAAATTCTTCGCCCGTCTGTGGAAATACGACGTGAGACTAAATCCTCAGAAATGTAAAACTCCTGGGACACGTCGTTAGCAAAAGAGGCATTGAGATTGATCCAACCAAAATCAGGGCCCTTCAGCAAATTCCCCAGCCTAAGAACGAAAAGGAGATTCGTGGATTTCTCAGTCAGGTTCAGTACATCAGTCGCTTCATAGCCAAGCTCACCATGATTTGTGAACCAATCTTCAAGAAACTTCGCGCCTCCGATCACACCGATTGGGACGATGACTGTCAAAAGGCCTTCGATAGGATAAAGGAAATCCTATCCAAACCTCCTGTCCCCATGCCACCTCAACAAGGAATTCCCTTATCCCTATACCTGACTGTCACCGACACAGCCATGGGAGCAATGCTAGCACAAACAGTCGACGGCGAAGAATGAGCCATCTACTACATCAGCAAAAAGGTCATTGAGTATGAGACAAGGTACAACCAACTGGAAGAGACATGCCTTGCCCTAGTATGGTCAAAAAAGAAGCTACGGCACTACATGCTCAGTTACACGGTCCACATCTACTCTAAGATGGACCCGGTCAAGTACATCTTCGAAAAACCCGTACTAAACGGAAGGTTGTCTAGATGGACACTCATGCTATCCGAATTTGACCTCAAGTTTGTACCCCTTAAGGTTATCAAGGGAAGGGCAGTCACCGATTTCCTAGCAGAAGATCCCGTCAACGAGGATCCAGCGACCGACACATTGTCATTTCATGACTAAGACATCCTTTGTGCCGACTCCGACGCATGAGACCTATACTTCGATGGTGCATCTAATCTGAGAGGCTTCGGGGTAGGAATCCTTCTAATAGCGCCAGAGGGGGAACATCTTCCGATCTCGGTCAAGTTAGTCTTCGCCGTCACCAACAATGCCGCGGAATATGAAGAATGCCTCATCGGCCTACAAGCAGCCATCACACTTGGTATCAAGAGACTAAGGGTCCACGGCGATTCCTCACTCATCATCAATCAGGTGTCCGGATCATGGAAAATCCGAAGTGACAGCTTAGCTCCCTACCGAGCGAAAATCAATCAAGAGTCCGAGTTCTTCGACCAAGCCAACTACTTCCATTTGCCGCGAGAGGGAAATCAATTTGCTGATGCCCTGGAAAAACTTGCCGCGCTCGTCAAAATACCTGACGACATGACATCAATGCCCCTATCTGTCGAGAGAAGGATCGAGCCAACTCACATCTGTACCATCAACAACGACGAGGAAAACCATGATGAACCCTGGTACCAAGCCATCCTCAAATACAAAGCCAAAAATGAATTCCCTCCTAGCTCTGATCCAAGAGGACAAATAACCATCCGTTTACTTGCATCACAATTCGTGATGAACCAAGACCAATTATAAAAAAGAATACCCCAATGGATTCTCCTCCTTTGCATCGACCATCACAAAGCCAAAAAAGTCATGGAAGAGGTTCACGACGCACAATGTGGCCCTCACATGAGCGCAATGATGCTTACCCGAAAAATCATGCGGTTAGGCTACTACTGGACCACCATGGAAGCCGATTGCGGCGACTACGTCAAACATTGCCATAATTGCCAAATATTCGCCAACATACAACACATACCACCATCCTTTTTGTACACCATGACATCACCCTGGCCTTTCTCGACCTGGGGCATCGATATCATCGGGAAAGTCAACCCGGTAGGAACCAAATGGCATTGTTTAGTCCTCGTCGCCATCGACTATTTCACCAAATGGGTGGAAGCACAGTCCTATACAGTCTTGACAGCCAAACAAGTGGCCAAGTTCATCCAGGACAACATCATCTGCAGATATGGGGTACCCCATGAAGTCATCAGCGATCAAGGCTCGCACTTCCGGGCGGAAGAACATGCCTTGCTGGACAAATACAAGATCAAATGACATCGGTCATCCCCCTACCGTCCCCAAAACAACGGAGCGGTGGAAGCAGCAAACAAAACTCTTGTCACCATTATCAAGAACATGCAAGACAACTACCGCGATTGGTCGAGCAAACTCCCATTCGCACTCTGGGGATACCGAACCTTCATTCGAACACCGACAGGCGCCACGCCCTTCTACCTAGCATATGGCATGGAGGCGGTTTAACCGGTAGAGTTAGAGATCCCATCTCTACGCATCCTACTGGAGAGTCAAGTTTCTAAGGTGATGGACCCGTCGAAGGCACGAACAACTCACACTTCTAGACGAGCGGCGGCTCAACGCCTTGCACAATGTCCAGCTATACCAACGATGTATACAACGAGCATTCAACAAGAAGGTTAAACCCATGAACATCAAGGAAGGCGACTTGGTCCTAAAGTCGGTTCGAGCACCACTACCCGTCGATCCGAGGGGGAAATTCAAACCCAACTAGGCCGGGCCATACATGGTCAAGAAAATACTTTCTGGGGGCGCAGTGAAACTGAGTGACCTACACGGGGAGGATTTTACAAACTCGACCAACTTAAGAAATACTACCCTTAAACCGTAGCGACCAGCAACCTCACCCTAGTTTTACAACTAACGACCACCTTAACCCTTTCAAGTCAAGTTCCTCAAACGCGTTCTGATTTGAAATTGCATGTTTTATCGAGTCTAAGTTGCAGCACCTTGCCTGTTTGGAATGCCATTTGATCTGTCTAAGGCAACATCCATTTGCACTAAAACAAACAAAAAAGCCCCCCCGAACTACGATCATGGCTTGATTTCACATCTTCTGGTGGATATATAGGTAGTCCTTCTCCTACTAGAGGGATACAACCACAAAACCCAATCAAAACTTACAAAACATTTTGAAGTACGATCATGGTTTGATTTCAACTCTTCAGGTGGATACGTAGGCAGTCCTTCTCCTACGAGAGGGATACAACCACAAAACCCAATCAAAATTTACAAAACATCCCGAACTATGATCACGGTTTGATTTCACCTTTTTTAGGTGGATACGTAGGCAGTCCTTTCTTATACAAGAAGGATACAACCATCCCCATAATAATAAAAAAAACTTGCCCATAAAAAAAACATTCCCTTACGTTTACCCACATACAAAACATCACCTATATCAACCTTTTCAAAAAGAAAGGGAAAAACATTACCTTTCCAACAAAAATACAAAGAAACAAGCCTTTCTCCCTTGCTACAAAAATCCCATTTCCTAAGTGCAAATGTTTAGGATAATTCAAGCCAAATTGCCTCTACAAATGGATGGAAGAAACAAGCGTTCACAATTTCTTTTGACACGAGCAATCCTCTTATTTAATTAATAATAAGACGGATTACAAATTCAACAACAAATGAAGCTCGACAAGTCTACAACTTCCCAAAGCTAAGGTGTCGACTAAGATACCTTACATAATAAAACTAGCACAAAACACACAAAACATAGCTAGTATAACATAATAAAAACTCACAACACTAATACAACATAATAATAAAGGGGGTAATGGAGGTCTTCATTCTTTTATTCTACCCTTGCCCTTTTCCTCGGGGTACATCTTCCCCTTGTTCTTCTTGTTGTCCCGCCTAGCATGGACTCCCCCTTCGGAACTGATCCTCAACGGATCTACAACGGCAACGGCTTCCGGTCTCTTGCAAGACCCCACGCTCGGTCCAAAACGAGCCTATAGACGGCCCACTACATCTTAGGGACCCGAGCTTCTCCTCTTTGGTGGCCTCATCACTTCCGGGCTAACTCCATTAACATAGTCCTCAAAGAAGGCACTGTTGGCCTTGCCAACCTCTCGATACTTCAAGTCAACAACCTCGTCCTTACGAGATATATACCTTTCCTCCAAGGTTTGAGCTCTTAACCACTTGATGATGTGTACATTGTCTATAGGTATTTCGTACTTCATTTTCATGCATTTCTATGCATTTTGTGTAGTGTTTAGCTACAAATGTCCCCCGAATAGGCTACTTTGGTTTGTCTTGTATTATTTGCAGGTATGAACCGAAGAGGAGCATAATCAAGCCTAAAACATGTCCCTATGCATGGATTTAGGAGATGAGTTGAGTTGGAGCTTGGAAACTACTAATTTGTGGTGCGCAAAGAAGTAAGATAGCTAGGCGAGCAAAGAAAGAACTTCAAATTACTAGTGCCTAATTTGAAGAGCCATATCTCGAGTTCTAAAACGGATTTTCAGGTGATTCCAATTGGATATTGTCCTCTTAGCTTTCCAACGCCACCGGAAATGCTCTGTTTGCCCAAGTAACGATGAAATGGCAGTCGTTTGAAGTTCAGAGCGCGAATTAGGAATTATGCGGTGGAAACTACTCGATCGAGTAGATAGTGTTCGATCGAGTAGTTTAAAGTCCTCGATCGAATAGCTTATTTTAGATAGTGTTCTACTCGATCGAGTGGTTTTGCAATAAATTACTCGATAGAGAGTTTTAAACCGCTCGATCGATTACTTTTCTATCTACCGCAAGGTTTTAATATCGTTTAGGTTAATAATTGTCTTTCCTATAAATAGGAAAGACGTCATTAGGTCTAAACTCTCTTCTTTTCTCCTTTTTGCTCCCTTTTCTCTGTTGGACGCTGGTTCTCTCTATTTTTTCCGGATCTTAAGTTGTAATTCTCCCTTTACTATCTTTACTCTCTTTAATTCTCTTTAATTTGCAATGTTTTTTTCTTCTTCATCTCTTGTTCTTGCTTTGTTCATTATTATGCATAGTTAAATCTCCTGTTAGGATTTAGGGAATTCGATGATTTATTGTTAGTTTCTAATTAGGTTACAGATCTTTCGTTGTTATCATGTCTTTGTTGTTAATCACTGCAATTAACTGTAAATAGCTACTTGAATCGATGCACTTAGCTAATTAACCTTGGTAACCCTTGACCTAGACCGGAAGGTTGGAAGGGGTGAGACCTGCAGCGAACATTAGGATGCTTTAGTGAGGGCGGAAGCTAAGCTAATAGTATTTTAGGGTGAATTGAGACCGGAAGGAGATATTCACTGCCCCCTAGACTGATACACGGGACCGAACTGTGACCTTAGCTGTTATTAACCGATATTCATTGATGACCGGACAATCCTAGTTCTCTTTCCCCTATCGTTAATCCCTCTTATTCCTTTTTCTCACTTTAATCTTCCTTAGTTTAGTGTAAACAATTAAAAACCCCCAACTGTGACCGTAGACAGGCCGAGTTGACAACTAGATAGTGGCCGCCTCCCTGTGGAGATCGACCCTACTTCCACTAGCTTCTGTTAGTTGTTTTAGGTATTTATTTTTGGTACCTGACGACGGTATCAAATTTTGGCGCCGTTGCCGGGGAGGCAGCTAGTTTATCAGCTTGTTTTATTTTTGTCTGTCTTTAGCCTCATGGGATTTATTCCTTGAGGCGGTTCTTATCTTTTTTCTTAGTGTTGTTTTGATAGGTCCTACAGATCCTACCTAGACAGTTCAAGGTAAAAGATCGTCAAAGGGAAGGCTTGAGTACCTTTGATCTTCTACCTATGTTCCATCCTATGGCGCAGCAGGTGGCTTACTGTGAGAGACGTGGTGATGCTAAGCACAATGCCGCTAATTGCTTGGCGGGGAACGATGAGGTCTATGCGTTTAAGTAGCGTTGACAAGCTAGTCGTCCCACTGCAATTGTGCCGCCACATCCACCTTATCAACGAGGCTATCAAAATCCTCCATTTGTTTGGCCACCGCTACAACAAGCTACTCCTCCTCCTGATAAACAGAAAGAAGAGATTGTTGAACTGAAATCTTTGGTGAAGGCGCTTGCACTCCAATTGCAGGAACATAATAGGTTTAATTATGCTTAAATAAATGAGCTTGAGTCTGAAATAGCTCAGTTAGCTGCTGAGACGAACTTTAGGCATGCAGAGAGTAGTCTTTCCCATGAAGGACCCGAGTTGCCTATCGATACTGATGATTTACATGACTCGGAGTACGAAGATCTATCTGAAAACGAAGCATCATACGAGGATTTCTGCGCTGCACAGCAACAAATACTCGATCAAATAAGTCAAAGTGTTCGATCGAGTGAAATATATGAGGAAGTGTTCGATCGAACAAAGTTATCCACTCGATCGAACAGCTATTATGAAGAGGATCTCGATCGAGCAGATTCTTTTGTTCGATCGAGTGTTATTCAAGAGGAAAGCTTTCGATCGAGTTCCATCTTCACTCGATCGAACATAATGGCCATGGAGAGCATTGATTTGTCACTTGGGTCCATTTTGGATAAAGATTTTGATGAAGACAATTGTTACGTTGAATTCCCCTTTTCAAAGCCGAGTTGGATGCTTTAGAGGCTGCGATTTACGGGATATAACCCACAAAGGAGGGTAATGAGAAGACAACCGAGTCAGTGATTGTTCCTAGCACGGAAGAGGTAATACATTCTTTTATCAATGATTCCGACGTTGAGAGCAACCAGCCTGAGGTAGTTAACGATAATTTTACTATTATTGGTAGTACGTTATCCCATATGACTCCTACTTTTTCTTTCGATGCTCAATCCCCTCCCGGTTGGACGAATAAGTTAACAAATTTTCACCACAATTGTCATCAGAAATTCGTTAAGTTGAAACGGTACCTTAGTTTGTTTTTAAATGCTTCTGAGCTCCTCCATATTCCACCGATGGTCAATTCGAGCTTTTATGTTCCGTCCGTAACTGGAGGGCATAACTATTTTGTGGAGCAATTTGGGAGCTGTCATAGGAAATCTGTTAGGCTTAAACGATCGTACATTTCAATTTTCTATATTATTATTCTATTATGGTGCTACTTACAGTTTTGTGTAGCACATGCGCAGTTATTTAATTGGTTGTTGCGTGCTTTGAGCTGTTTTGATTGGGTTAAACTGAAGTGGCTGAAGAAAGAAAAGAAGGTCGAACTGGGACCTGTCTGAAACTAGCGCTACCCGGGAGGCAACCCGGATTTTTATTTTTAGTTGTTTTCTAAACATTTCAGTTGTGCGTGTAATAATTGGTTTTTAAACCATAGACTCTGCGAAACAATATTTAGACTTGGTCTTTTGTCGTATTTGTGGTTGCTTTTGCGTCTTTGCAGGTGTCATACTGTCACCTAGGAGTGCGCACAATAGAAAACTCTTCATCGAGTGCCATTCTACTCGATCAAGTGTTTACCTCTATTGGTTGAATGATAATCTTCCTCGATCCAGCGACCACAAATAATGACCATTCGATCGAGACCGTCGGTTTCCTCGATCGAGTCCTTTTTCCTCTCGATCGAGTAGATTCGTTCTGATTCGTTTCCTGTGACGCTGTTCTGCAGCTATTTAGCGACCGCCCATGTTGCTGGCTGGTTTGGGGATGTCCCTTCTTTGCGTTATCTTGTAAGTTTTCTATAGCTTCTCTCTCTCCTTTTTAGTTTTCATTTCGCTTCCCTATTTTTGAGTACAATGAGGGCATTGTACGGTTTGGTTTAGGGATATTATGCATCCATATCTATGTCTGCATGTTGTTTTTACTGGATTTTTGTTATCACGTTTAATTTCTATATGCATTGTTGTTTATTTTTACAAAAATTTTAAAAAAATCTCATAAAAATTAAAAAAATTCAAAAAAAAATTCACGTTCACTTTTGCATATAGGTTGAGTCGGAATGGTGGATTTCAATGATGAAATTGCACTATAATTTTCTTTTTGCTGAAGCTAAGCCTTGCATAAATTAATGTCTTTAGCATTGTGTTTCTGCATATCTACGGGTTAATGTTGAAATTTAGCTGAACGAATAGACTTGACCTGAAATTTTGGCAACTTACTCATATATTCTAAGTTTCAGAGCCGTAAAAACTGGTGTCATTTATGACCAGTTTCATGTAGGATTGTGAGTAGTTACTCCTTGCATAACATGTTCATTAAATTGCACGTTTATGAAATTCAATTGCTTTTTGCCTACATACATTCGGGTTAGTGGTTGCTGTCACATGCAGGGAGGTGCTTACATTCCCCTTTTTCTTTCATTTTTACCCATTTAACTCCATATTAACCAAATTTGCCTTTTGATCCTTAACTACATCCAAATTTAGCATGCCTTGTCAAGCTAGTTTAGTGTAAGTTTTTGCGGTATAAATTTATCGTGTCAAGTTTGGTTTGTATTGTATTGATTTGGAGCTGGTAGTTTATGAAGGAGAAGAAGATGAAACGAAAAAAAAAAGTTGAAAAGAAAAAAAAAAGGAAAAAAAAGAAACCGAGAAAAGAAGAAAAAAAAAAAAAGATGTTTGATTGTTGACGATTTCACTCCTATATCTTATTTATATCTTATGAGGAGTATATTATTGGTTAGTGAGCTTTTGTGCCAATTTAAGGGCATTATGCTTGAATTTTGAGATGACTAAGAATCGGATATTGTTCAGTATGGTTCCGTTAGGTAGCTAGCTTGACTATTACCTCACATATCCCATAAATGTTTTGCCTTTTCTTACCCATTACCTCACTTTACCATATTTTTGTAAGCCCTCGGCTGTTATAGACCTTGTTTGGTTGGAATGTATGTATGGTAGTAAGAATTCTCTGTCATATTAGCTGCATGCATGTTTATGTCGGTCGTAGTTTAGGTGAGCGACTATATTTCTTTCTTCCTTACACTCATATGCTTACCCTTTGCTTCATGAGAGAAGAGTGACTCGTGAGAGTCTATCATCAAAGGTCTTGGAAGGTTGACGGTTCAGCTTTATTATAGACATCTTACAACTCGTTTGCATTTGACAGTTTTTGCTATATGTGTACGTTTGTTGCATTAAATTGGTTTAAGTGGACGATTTGTAGCTAGCTCTGAGTTTTCTTTTCTGTTCCATTAGTTTCATATAGTTTTCTTAGGGACAATCAAAGGTTTGGTTTTGGGATATTTGATGCGTGCATTTTATATAGGTATTTCGTACTTCATTTTCACGCATTTCTATGCAATTTGTGTAGTGTTTAGCTACAAATGTCCCCCGAATAGGCTACTTTGGTTGGTCTTGTATTATTTGCAGGTATGAACCTAAGAGGAGCATAATCAAGCCTAAAACATGTCCCTATGCATGCATTTAGGAGATGAGTTGAGTTGGAGCTTGGAAACTACTAATTTGTGGTGCGCAAAGAAGTAAGAAAGCTAGGCGAGCAAAGAAAGAACTTCAAATTACTCGTGCCTATTTTGAAGAGCCATATCTCGAGTTCTACAATGGATTTTCAGGTAATTTTAATTGGATATGAAATCTTGTCCTCTTAGCTTTCCAACGCCACTGGAAACGCTCTTTTTACCTAAGTAACGAAGAAATGGCAGCCGTTTGAAGTTCAGTGCGCTAAGCAGGAATTATGCTCTGGAAACTACTAGATCGAGTATATAGTGTTCGATCGAGTAGTTTAAAGTCCTCGATCGAATAGATTATTTTAGATAGTGTTCGATCGAGTAGGTTTTCCTTTCGATCAAGTAGTTTTGCTATAAATTACTCGATAGAGAGGTTTTAAACCACTCGATCGAGTACATCTCTATCAGCCGCAAGGTTTTAATATCGTTTAGGTTAATAATTGTCTTTCCTATAAATAGAAAAGAGTCATTAGGTCTAAACTCTCTTCTTTTCTCCTTTTTGCTCCCTTTTCTCTGTTGGACGCTGCTTCTCTCTATTTTTTCCGGATCTTAAATGTAATTCTCCCTTTACTCTCTTTACTCTCTTTAATTCTCTTTAATTTGCAATGTTTGTTTCTTCTTCATCTCTTGTTCTTGCTTTGTTCAGTATTACGCATAGCTAAATCTCCTACTAGGATTTAGGGGATTCGATGATTTATTGTTAGTTGCTAATTACGTTACAGATGTTTCATTATTATCAGGTCTTTGTTGTTAATCACTGCAATTAACTGTAAATAGCTACTTGAATCGATGCACTTAGCTAATTAACCTTGGTAAGCCTTGACCTAGACCGGAATGTTGGAAGGGGTGAGACTTGGAGCGAAAATTAGGATGCTTTAGTGAGGGCGGAAGCTAAGCTAATAGTATTTTAGGGTGAATTGAGATCAGAAAGAGATATTCACTGCTGCCTAGACTGATACATGCGACCGATCTGTGACCTTAGCTGCGATTAACCGATATTTATTGATGACCTGACAATCCTAGTTCTCTTTCCCCTATCGTTAATCCCTCTTATTCCTTTTTCTCACTTAATCTCCCTTAGTTTAGTTCAAACAATTAAAAACCCCCAACTGTGACCGTAGACAGACCGAGTTGACAAGTAGATAGTGACCACCTCCCTGTGGAGATCGACCCTACTTTCACTAGCTTCTGTTAGTTGTTTTAGGTATTTATTTTTGGTACCTGACGACGGTGTCACTTGACATAACCAGGAGTCGCCCATGTCATGGCAACGGGGTTTGGTACTTCCCAAAGTAGCCGAGTGGCCCACCATCTTTCAAAGACCTCCACAAGATCGGAGTTTCAAAAAACGTTCTCTTGGACAAGGGTATCTTGAGCGGGCACCTTTTGTTGATGCCCTATTTTCGTCATGAGCCTTTCAGGATAGATGAAGGAAGCAACCTTCGAACCCACCACCATCAAAGAATGAGGACTAACACCCGAAGCGGGCAACCCCGTGAAGGACCTCAAGTGCCACCATGGCACCACCCAACGGATGTGAGGACCTCCCTCCTCCGCCAATCTGGCGGCCTAATAGGCCTCGGTAGATGCGAAACTATACGAGTACAACTTCTTCCTCATAGTAAGGTGACGGAAGGAATAAGAAGAAGTATCAACCGGAGGCTCTAAATACCTTAGCCTCTCCAATAGCCACACTTGGAGGATCCTTATAGATCCAAATGAGGGAGCTTCTCCATAAGAGCCCTTCTTGTCCAAGGCTTGGATGATCTCGCCAAGCACCAATCATGATGGATCTCTACCATGCTCCATTTGCTCGACTACGTGCACAAGGGTCATGCTACCATAGCATTTTGGCCCCTCCTCCTTCAAAGCATCAACAAAGAGGTATGCATGGAAAAGGCAAAAGGCAAGAGCCCTTCTCCTAGCCACCTCCGAAACATTGGAATACAATCGGTTTGAAAAAATGTTGATAAGAGCCAACATATTCACACCATGAGGAGCAAGGAGAAAGTTTACTTGACTTGTTGACAAACCTTACATTGAACGAAATTTCTCCTTATAACACAACCGAGTCGGGGGAAGCACCGGAACAAAACCCGGCCACCCACCAATGGATCCTACTTCTTCGGCAAGAGGACAAATTTCACCTTTCGGGAAAAGGAAAACATGATGTTTCGAATCCCAAAACCGAGAGCATTCTTCAAGAAATGAGGATTGCACCTTGACTTAACGAAGCACCAACAATTGACCAACTCCCATACAAACGAGTTGATACTTCTCGGGAGGCGACAAATCCTGACACCATTGTCGCAACACATTTTCAAAAGCATCCATGAATAATTTTATGGAAGAAGAAAGATTTTTGTAGAGATGTTTTTCGTGTTTCGGATGATGAAACAATGAAGCACAAACATCCCTATTTATACAAAACAATCAGCGCATTTTTTCGAAAAAAGGGGAGAGCTGGCTTCTATCGCCAATTGGCTCGCGCCTCTTTAGGCTGTTCTCAGGATCCCCACCTTGAATTGTCCCTTTCAAGTTGTGTTTCTTCCTGACACCTCAAACCTCCCGCCAGAATGCTCGCGCCTCTTCGGGCCTATCCAGGATGTTTTGTGTTTTCTCACACTCACATTTCCTTATTTTCGCGTTTTACGAAATCCGACACGGTTTCCATAAAACATCTTTAAACATACGGCTTTTTCTCTTCTTTTTTAGGGGGGAAGGGCTAGTCGCCCGGATCCACGACGGATTGTTTCCATGTCAGTCGAAATTCCGAAATTTTTTTCGCTTTTTTCACAAAAATCGAAAATGGATAACACGACGTCATTTTTTTTTCAAAATTTCAAACACTCACAAATCCGAGTCTAGATCTCACAAAAATCAAATCAATTACACCCGCAAAAGTCTCTCTGCATTTGAAATTCACCTCTAACGATTCGAGTTTGAACTTTTCGAGCTACAAATCAATTTCAGCAATTTCGATACAATTTAATTCAAGACACGAGTTAATTGCTCAATTTTCAAAGCATTTTTTTAGAAGTCCAAACGTGGCGACTTGTCGCGGAATTTTTAAAATATCATTTAAAATTTCAATGTTAACTTCGAGTCATCGTGGTTAATTTTGTTTTCAATCAAATGCTTTTTACGGGTTCACGTTTATGCGTATATGCTACCTGTTGCCTGTTTTCTACACTAACGATGCAGGAGCTAGTGCAACGCAAAAGGGAACTGACAGCCAACAACGCTTCTCTGAAACACAACACAAATAAACCACAATCCAAAAATACATATATACAAACCGCCCCACGCAAAATGTAAAAATGTACAAACAAGAGTCCAAGACACGGACCAACAACTACAACTACTCACCGCCTCCCGTCGGACCAGGCTCGGTCTCACCATCTGCTCAGGCTCTCTCCGGAGAAATCTCCAACGTCTCGTACTCCATCCGGACGCAAAGCTCCTCCGCCGTAGCCAACAGAGCCCTGAGAGAGGCAATCTCTGCATGTCGGCTCTGCAACCCATCCTCACGAAGCCTCAACTCCTGGTCTCGACTGGTGATCCCCAACCCCTGGGCCTCGATCATCGACCTAGCTGCGTCCAACTCAGCACGGACCCGAGCAAGCTCCGCCGGATCTACAGTACCCTACAAAATACAATACAGATCATTGAGATCTAAAAACGTGAAATGCAACCCAAAAATACACAAAAACAACATACAAAAAGCACCTGAGCAAGCCGAGCCTCCCTCGCAGCCAGGTCACCAACAAGTGCCCCCCACTGGTTAGCCATCCGCCACAAAGCCAGATGACTAGCGGTCGATTCCTACAAACATGAAGAACCTTCAATAAAATGCAAGGCAAAACATAAATGAGGAAGAGTTTTCAAACCAGGAACTCACCCGCAGAACGATCAACCTCCACTCCATGCCAGCGTCAGTCACCTCAACGACCGTAGCCTCTGCCAAGTGCAGCTGCAACTCCTCGCCCCTGGCCCCTGAAAGGTGGTCTCTGCCGGGAAAACTGGGGGTTGGGTCCTCATCAACGCATCGACCCCCTACAATTTGGGTCCACATCGAAGGTAACAAACCCTGCTATCAAAAAGAGGCAATGAAAACAAAAAAACAGAGACAACATACCTCGATCGGTTACCAGGCAAGCCTCGATAACCGGAAGGTGTCGTAGTCGGTGTGAACCCCTGCAATAACGCGCAAAATATAACTTATAAAATGCGGAATTTTAGGAAAATTTTGAAACTTTTAAAGTTTATAAAGCGCGGGTTCATAAAAATCTAAAAGACAAATAAAGAATGCGGAAATAAAGATTAAATTATAAAGCGATAGTCAAAGGTGAGGGAAAATATATCCCTCGAATGACAAAATGATAAATGGTGAGTCTAAGCAATCCTAATAAACCAACTACTAGTCCAAGGTTTAGTTCTCGCTAGCCCACATGTCTTCCCCACGTAAGCATCTTCACAACCTGTCATTCATGTAAACATGAACGCCATAGTCAGTGGGGAGTAACTCAAGGTTCTCCTAGCCACAAAATGTCGAAACACAGATAAACAAGAACATATTAGAACATCAGGAATATAAACATTTGATTCAAGTATTGAAACATGAGACTAACATTCAAAACATGCGTAGTCAATCATAGATAAGGCATATGATACATACATATGAGACAATCCAGCCAAAATGTCATAAATGATAATTCAACTATAAACACGATAGAATATCATATGTCACAGATAAATAAGATTAACATCATAAAACATGTAAATGGAAACCTTAGCCATGAACTTGAAAACCAAATAACATACGATACACGAAATGGGACTACTAACATCACGTAATAAGCAAAGCATCCGGCTCAGAGGCTACCTTTAAAGCATGTCCGAGATACAAATCCTTAAGTACCTTGGCTCAGCGGTTACCTTTAAAACATGTCCAAGGCACGACCTCTAAAGTATATGGCTCAGCGGTTACCTTTAAAACATGTCCAAATACTACAAACAAGTGTCCGACTCAGAGGTTACCTTTAAAACATGTCCGAGACACAACATATAAAGTATCTGGCTCAGCGGTTACCTTTAAAACATGTCCAAATACTACAAACACGTACCCGACTCAGAGGTTACCTTTAAAACATGTCCGAGGTACAACAAACAAGTATCTGGCTCAGCGGTTACCATTAAAACATGGCCAAATACAACAAACAAGTGCCCGACTCAGAGGTTACCTTTAAAATATGTTTGAGGCACAACAACCAAGTATCTGGCTCAGCGGTTACCTTTAAAACATGGCCAAATACAAAAAACAAGTGTCCGACTCAGAGGTTACCTTTAAAACATGTTCGAGGCACAACAAACAAGTATCTGGCTCAACGGTTACCTATAAAACATGGCCAAATACAACAAACAAGTGCCCAACTCAGAGGTTACCTTTAAAACATGTCCGAGGCACAACAAACAAGTATCTGGCTCAGCGGTTACCTTTAAAACATGGCCAAATACAACAAACAAGTACAACAAACAAACATAACAACAAGCACATAGAACGGGATTATTAATGTCACATTCATACCTATGGCTTGCATCTCATCATAAGTGCGGATGGGAACATCAATCCCGACGACCTTATTGCAACTAGAGGGCCTATGGCTCGCCCCTAGCATCCGATAGGACCGTGACTGAGGGACGGGATGATTAATGTCACATTCATACTTACGGTCCGCATCACCATGAGTACGGATGGGAACATCACTCC
The DNA here is from genome assembly GCF_048544455.1 of Silene latifolia. NCBI lineage: Eukaryota > Viridiplantae > Streptophyta > Magnoliopsida > Caryophyllales > Caryophyllaceae > Silene > Silene latifolia. The sequence continues at coordinate 454,727,139 of NC_133538.1, forward strand.
CGACGAATCATATCGCAACTAGAGGGCCTCTGGCTCACCCCTAATATCCGATAGGACCAAGACTCAGGGTCGAGATGATAATGTCACATTCATACTTATGGTCTGCATCACCATGAGTACGGATGGGAACATCACTCCCGACGTTCATACCGCAACTAGAGGGCCTCAGGCTCACCCCTAGTATTCCGGTAGAACCAAGACTCTCACAACCGAACAATACTAGACATTATCTAGAATACGACTAACTACAAGTAACTATATATAATAAATATCCTATACGAGTATTATATTAATAAATATTCCACTTCGTAAAATAACATGCCGGTTAAATAAAATAAATAAAATATAATAAGTAGTAATGGATAATTTAAGTCATATGGAAATTTACGAAATGCAGACAAACCAATACAAGTGACAAATTGAGTCCAAGCATAGAAGGGTAGTGATCCCAAAAGGTACAAGAATAGGGGTTCAAATATTATAAGAATTCGAGTCCTACAAATATAAGAGCTCGGGTCCAAATATTTTAAGAATTCGAGTCCAAATATTTTAAGAATTCGGGTCCAAAACCAAGTAGTAAAGAGTCCCAAAAGTAATGAGGGAAATGGTGAGCCCAACCAAAAAGAAAGCCGAGATCACAATTTCCCCACCCCAAAATTACACACGACAGTCAGCCCAACAATCATCAACTTGTGAGCCCAACAAAATTTCTTACCCAAACATGTATATATATATAGACATACTATAGGGAAAGAGAGGGAACCAGCGGCATTACTCCCTGCATTCATTATAACAACCAAACACACTCCCTGCATCTTAAATTTTCCAACAATTGCAGACCAGCAGCGCATATTCCAGATGAACAAAAAGGACGAATAACGAGTACATAGGTAAAGTACGAGCATGACAGTTCAGGTAAGGGAAAACAGGCCCGAGAGACAGAGGTATCCGTCACAAAATTGGGGTAGGACGACGACATTCACAACCAAAATAGGTCCCTAGCAGTCCATTTGAACCCAACTCACGACTGACTACGAGGGTGGCATTAGGACGAAGATGAGACAGGTACACAGATTTTATTACACATATTAACTATCCTTTTCTTTCACTCAAAACAGCTGAACTTAGCGAAAATCACCTAAAACAAACTACTCACACACACCCGTCCACGATTGCTAAACAAGTCGTAAGACAGTCACAAATACCGAGGTGAAGTATGGTTCATAATCAGAAATTTAAAGCCAGAAATCGAGTACACATATAACAATATTAACATAAAGAGGACGAGCACGAAAACCATTCAAAAGACATATTTGGTCTGACCAAAAACAGGGTCCGAAACGTCCCCTGCCACGATACAAAGACGGAATCCAACAAATCTTACGATTCGGTTTCAGACGTAATAAAAGGGCAAAGGTGAGACTGAAATAGACATGATTAAAGTATAAATAACCAACACAAAATTCATCCTAGGAAACTCAATAAGGGCGAAAAATGGGAAGGGCAGCAGTACTTAAACACGACAGTTGCGAGGACTCGACAACTCCCTCCCCTTATACCCGTATCCAGTAGGAACGAGCCTAAAGCTATCCCAACAGCTATGTAAAATACCCACTAATATCACAAATTTAGCCACATAAAAGTGGAGGACAAAAAGGACTAAACTTTACGACCCACAAAGGTGAAAAACGAGTAGGAAAGGTGGACTATCGATATTTTGTCGAGTAACCTATCACCGTAACCTTAACTTTCTTCAATCTTCGAGAGAATGGTCTAAAATGAACGAGTTTCCTTCAGGGTCCTCAAAGCTTTACCTGGAAACCGTAATAACAGTCGAGATTAGTTTAAAAACGTTACATTCATGAGACGGGTCGAGATGAAAATTCCACAAGACTATGTGTTTCTTACCTTAAAAGATGAAGGAAGAGATAAGGAGAGGAATGGTGCAAAAATTATTGAGTTTGGTCGAAAATTGAGGGAGAAATCTAGGATTTTAAGTTCGCCATTAATGGTTTTTTTGAGCATGTTTTGAGTTTTGTTTAAGCTGCTGTAAAGTTGTTATTGCAGGTGTCGTTTTTGGTTGTTTCGCAGGGTTTTCGAAAATAAAAGGGAGGGGTTGGTGGGGTATGATTGGGTCAGGAGAGTGTGAGAGAGTAAATTTATCATTATTATATTAGTTGGGTACCAAAATTGAGGAATGAGTTGTCGATACGGGATAGGTCGGGATAGATTAGTCTAGTCTTACATGTGAACATGTGACGGTTTTGCTAGACGGAAGTACGTTTTAAACCTAACATAATTTAAGACGAAACTTTATTATTATTAATATTATTATTAGTGTCACTATTATTACTATCCGACTAAAACACGTATTTTTATATAAATTAAGCTTTAAATATTACTTTTATAAAAATCTTGTTTAAAAAATAAATCTAATTAAATTAAACAATTCAAAAATATAAAATAAAGTAATTAAATGGTTAAATAAATTTTAAATGTCAAAATGAGAAATTCGCGGGTGTTACAGTCGGCCTCCCGCAGCAACAACTCCTCACCACCCTGACCGTGAAGGTGCTCCTCAACCTCGTCGAGGGTCGACTCCTGGAACAACATCCTAGGCGGATCGACCGGTACCACAAAAGTCTCAGTGAAGCAATTACGAGCTAACCGCTCGCCCAGGTACCAAACCGGCTCGATCGCCGTCTCAAGGTACAAACGCTTAGAGCTGCGAGGCCGGAAACGCTCCCCGACGGCGGCCGGCACCCCTGTGTAGTGCTCCCAAGGCCATCCGACAAACTGCACTCAAGGCAAAGCCAATCAGCTAACTGGGGGATTTCTAAGCTACCTAGTCATCCTATCTCTATCTGTCTCTACAAAACAAAAGGGGGTAAGAGACCACAACTTATGTCAGCAACTCGAAGGGCGTTCACGCGACGCCTGCAGTCCTCGTAAATCGACTTGTTCGACTTCTTCCGAGCCACCGTCCAGGCCCCCACTACAGGGTATGTCGAAGGAATGCCACCAGTGGTCCCCGGGCGCAGAGGGTTGAAGTAAGCATACAACCAAGCCTGTAACCAAACACAACACACACAAATCAGCCAATTTGTCTAAAATCACCAAAATCAAAATCAAAATCAAACTCAACAAAAAACTTTAAAAACGCTTGTACTTCCAAGATGAGGCCGGGACCAACCAAAGCAGGGGCACTACCATCCCTTACTGCCTCCGGGCGCACCGCAGCGTGAAAGTACCGGGTGAAGCTTGCCAGGGTGGCGTAACCCAGTCAAACTGACCCAGAGTGTCTAGGTCAGCAAGAAGAGGAAGTACCTTGGTCGATAGGCGCTCACCCTTATCACCAAAGTACTTGGCACCCAAGAAGTACCACAACCACCCTCCCTCTAAAGTGGTCCCTTACATACGAGCTCGTAATCAATTACGGAGTGATGTCGGAAGGCTCAGGCAAAACACTGCCAATCAAACGAATAACTGCGGGGGAAGACACTCTCTCCGGTGTCTCCGAAAACATAACAGGCATCTTGCCACAGGAGAGGCTTGATATCATGGCAAAGTCCTCTAAAGTCAGACCAACCTCCCCGAACTCCATGTGGAACGACGACGTCGTGTCCCAGTACCGATCCAACATGGCATGGATCAGACACAGGTTCGACCTAATCGAAGCCCTGTGAATATCCCGCCAACCAGCCACCTGCGGCCCGAAAGCCGACCTCTTTATCAACGCCCTCGTACCGGCTCGGAGAACTTCGTAGAAACCCAGACAGGTGGAGAAGCCTGAGAAAGTTGGCATGGTACCAATCTCCTGAAATCAAAAACAAACAACGTCAGAACACCTATTCAAGTCTAACATGTCAGAAACGACGAAAGTTCCACCAAGTGGCACAGCTTACCAGGCCCTCATGCGCACGGTAAGAGATGTGCCTGTCCAGCCAAAGCAATAACTGGCTACCGTCAAAACCCTCGGCCCAAACAGGCGCCGCCCGGAGGTTCAACCCCCGCGGAGCTGTCACCCGTCTGGCCTCCCAACCCGCGACGTGAGCGTCGTCCTTAACCGTCTCCGCTCTCCATCTCTTCTTCCCACGAGACTCCAAGTGACGGATAGAAAGCATCTCAACGACCCTAACGACGTTCTGCAACTCCCGTCTGGTCGGCCGAGGAGCCCTCCAACCCTCCTCCCGGAGGTACCAGCCTCAGACCCTGTATGAGCTCTCTCAAAACGAGCAACCTCATCAAGAGGCTCCTCCCGAGCCCCTGTGGCTCCCTCAGCACCGAGAGCCCCAACAACGGGCCCCTCACGAACCTCAATGGCTCTCTCAGCCCTACCAACCTCCTCGATAGGCCCCTCCTCCTCAGAAGCGTCCTCTACTATCACATCAGGTGTGCTAACCGGAGTACTAACCGGCCCAGTCCCAAACAGGTCCTCCAATGTCTCAGCAATGGACCCAACAGGTCCCGAGCACTCCCCTGGAATCAAAGAACATCAGCCAAAATTTTGGCATTATGACGGCATAAAATAAGCAAATCCAAAAAAAACCTGCAAAACAAAACAAGGGCAATCCCGCCCAAACCCAACCAAACAAAACAATCTACAAAAAAAGCACAAAAAACAACTCGCCCTTCTCTTCAAGCAAAAGGCGAGTCAAAACAACAACAAAAACGGCACCTCAAGACCCACACAAGGTCCGCCAACAACCCAAAAGATATTCCCTATACAATGGGGTATTTTTCTACTGCTCAAAAGGTAATTTTGCGCCAATTTGAGCGCAAATAGCTCAAAATTTCAAAATACGACCACAACGAGGCAACGTGATTTTACCACGTCTCAAAGCGACCTAAATTACCAATACGGTCCATTTCAAGGCAAACTGACTCAATTTGAGCTCAAACAGATGCTTATTTTGTCAGATATAAGGCCGTCGCAAAAGGAAAAAGTTCCAATTTTGCCCATAATACCCGACGAAGGTCTAAAATGGCAAACACGGTCTTCCCCAACTACAATAAAACCTAGTGGGGCACACAACTCAAGCTAATAAACTTGACATTGTGAAATGAGACGGTTTTTTCATCTAATTCACGTTTTTCAAGCATAGGGAGCGGGAACGGGGACCAAAATGTAAACTAGAAGCACCCCTATACTCCTAAACAGGTTTCTAACCTAATGCAATCATCAATTTCACTCGAAATTGGCTCAATCAAAAACGCCCAATTTGATTTTTGAGGGTATAAAAATTCACTCTAATTAAATCAACAAAAAGACCAACAAATTCAAATGGATTCAAGAGGAATTACATACCTTGAGATAACATATTGATAATGGCATGAACTCAAGCAAGCTAGAAGACCCAACAACGGCGATTTTGTTGTTTGGTCGAAAGGTTGGAGAAGACGAGGTGGTGAATGACGAGTAGCCTAGTCTCGCGTCTTTTCTACAAAAATAGGGAAGCCCCCTTCTATCGCCAAAGGGCTCGCGCCTCAATGAGGCTTCCCTTTGCTTTGATCAACGAAATTTTGGGCTTTGGCTCAATTTCCCCACACAAACTATCAAATTTCAACAAGGGCGATTAAAACCGCCATTCCACCTCAAGGATAATAGTGAAAATTCAAAATTCACTATTTCATCAACCTTCAAACGGCGGCAATTAATACCGTCATTTCAAAAAATAATAGTGAAATTCAAAGTTCACTATTTCTTCAAATTTCGAGCGACGGCAATTAAAACCGTTATTTCAAAAAAAAATTCAAATGACCGCAATTAAAACCGTCATTTTAAAAATAATAGTGAAATTCAAAATTCACTATTTCTTCAAATTTCAAACGACGGCGATTAAAATCGTCATTTCACTTAAAAAACAACAATAGTGAAATTCAAAATTCACTGTTCCTTCAAATGTCGACAGCGGCAACAAAAACCGTCACTTCAGAAACAATAATAGTGAAATTCAAAATTTGTTTTTTCCACGGCGGCGTCAAAAGCCCCATCTGTCAAAAAACAAGCAGGTAGCAGGGTTCAAACCCGCTATCCCCCACAAACATTCAATACAAACACCGAGATTCCCCAACAGGATGTCGGGGCTTCCTCGTGAAGCCCGCTATTCAAAGCAAGCCCATCCAATGCGGCTATTTCCACGGTCGATCAATCGACCCTTCATTATGGCTGGCGGGCCTTACAATCGCATATGGCTGGCGAGCCTTACAACGCATCATGGCTGGCGGGCCTTACAATCGCATATGGCTGGCGAGCCTTACCACGCATCATGGCTGGCAGGCCTTACAATTGCATATGGCTGGCGAGCCTTACAACGCATCATGGCCGGCGGGCCTTACAATCGCATATGGCTGGCGAGCCTTACAACGCATCATTGCCGGCGGGCCTTACAATCGCATATGGCTGGCGAGCCTTACAACGCATCATGGCCGGCGGGCCTTACAGTCGCATATGGCTGGCGAGCCTTACAAGGTATCATGGTCGGCGGGCCTTACACTCGCACATGGCTGGCAAGCCTTATAACGCATCATGGCTGGCGTGTCTTACAACGGATCATGGCTGGCGTGTCTTACAATGCATCATGGCCGGCGGGCCTTACAATCGCACATGGCTAGCAAGCCTTACAACGCATCATGGCCGGCGGGCCTTACAATCGCACATGGCTGGCGAGCCTTAGAACGTATCATGGCTGGTAAGCCTTACAACGCATCATGGCTGGCGAGCCATACAACGCACCGCGGCTGACAAGCCCCTTTTATATACGCGCAGCGGCTGGCGAGCCCTTCATATCCGTAGCAAGGCTGGAGGGCCTTACAAACGCACATTCAATGCAGCTGGCGAGCCTTTGTCCGCAAACAATGACACAAATCAAGGACGTATCCCGAAGATGCCTCGGGTATGACTCCCCCACACAGCTTGCGAGCCTTTGTATGCAAACAAGATGCAATCCAAGGACATATCCCGAAGATGCCTCAGGTATGATGTGACACCACCATACTCCAAGTGTCTTACCAGGACCACTTAAGGTATGAGAACGCCACATTTCGGTTACCCGAGGCAATGATAATCAAATAGACAATAATGAAACGTACTTTAATAGTAATAAATTTTGAAGCGATACCACCAAAACCGAAACTGATAAAAGAAAAATACAAAGGTTCTCAAATGTTATACCAACTAGCTAAAGAACAACGTTCGACACAACGGAAGACTTCTAAAACAACTCGTGATGACTCAACCCAGCTATCCCATGCGCATCAACCATACCTGCTCAATAACTAATCACCACCCCCGAATGGATCACCACAGCTTCTAAAACCTTTAAACGGGGTCAGTACTGATTACACAAAACAAAAACCATAATGGAACAATATCACAAACAGCTCAAATAGCTCAAACAGCTCAAAAAAAACTCCAGTCTCCATCTCCAATCTCCACACAACTGACTACGGACTAAAGTGTAGCCCTGCCAGAGTACCCATCGCAACAAGTACTCCACACCGCCAGTTGGGGACCGCAACCGTACCCATCAAATCCCCGCTCATCTCCATCGAGCGATAAACCCAAGTTGATTAATGTGCACATCCCCTCTGTGGCGGGTTCCACAGAGGGCGAATCAAGGGCGTGAAGCCACTCCCGTAAGTGACTTCACTCAGCCAAGGACAGACCTCGAGAACCACAGACAAACAATCACAACCAATCACAATATACAACACAATCACCAATTATCAATTCCAATACGATACAAACTAACAACAATTATCAACCATCAACAACATTATGTAATCAATACTGAGTAGGGAAAACCCTACCTGAAATAAGCCATCACAAGACCATCACAAGCGGCTAATCAAAATGCTCTTCTACGAAATCCTCTCCTATAAACACATATACAATCATTCAATTACTACTAAGCCAATCAAACACCCAAAACCCCCAAATTTACTAAATTAGGGTTTAACCAAAATTGACGAAACAACATAAAAACTATGCAAGGATCTTACCCTCGACACGACGAACTCAACGGCGTAAAGAACTTGAAGATCCGACAACCTTAGCCTTTCGGATTTGATGGTAACGCGACGAATGTAGACGACGTAACTTCTTTTCTCTCTTGAAAGGTTTTTATAAAATATACAAATGATGAAGAAAGTGACGGAAAGCTTAATATATCAATCGCGCGTTACTAACAAAACCCGATCAAAACAACCCGCAAAAGTAACTTACTCCAGTAACTTACTCGATCGAGTGGCCCTTACTCGATCGAGTGCCATACTTACTCGATCGAGTACCCATCAGACAGAACACTGTTGTGTAAAATAACTTACTTGCTAGACAGAGTAAGCCCCACTCGATAGAGTACCCAAAGACATAGAAAACCGTAGTATCACAGTCTTCTCTCCATAAAAAGGAAATTCGTCCCCGAAGTTCAACCCATACATAAAAATAAACATACTAACTCGATTAAGACACAACAACGCAACTACGAACTCAAAACAAAACCCTAACCTATAAAACATGAACTCTTAACACCAACTCCACCAACTATGCCTACCTCCACAACACGGCTCACGATATGGTATCAACTACATCATAGCCTCTCTACATTAGCTTCATACACTATCGAATACCTTCCACCAACGCTGCTAGCTCCGTCTCACTAACACATTATCCACTAGAGGATCCAATATCAAGACATTCATAAACATCAAACGGACTGTTACATTCTACCACCCTTAAATGGAACTTCGTCCTCGATGTTTACTCACGCTCATAAACATTATCATCCAACTGTCAACACCATCGAACTCATAAATATCATCATCCAACTATCTACTCTATCAAAGTATCCTCCCATTCCTAAACATCGAACTACTACAAGCACGACCATGACCTTTATAAAATGAATCACAACAAAGATCTATCCTTTATGCTACAACAACACTCTACTTCCAATTATACTACAACATGCACAACCATGAAACTCTCTTTTATCGCATCCTACTCCTCTTAAGATAAATGTTACGTCCTCGTAACTCACTAATACTAAATCCGTAGCTATATCTTCTCATTATCCTCATCACCACCGCATGTCAAAGATAACCTCCTATAATCTAACCACTCACCATTCCTATATCCAAGGCTCTCTTACTTAAACAGTTCTCATACCTCAATTCACTCGGCACACCACCTAACCTATACCACAAAATCTTTAGCGTAACCAAAACTTCAATGTTCCCTATTATCGGCAACACGACATAGTCCTCTATACATGCACCTATGTCCATACTCATAACTTACTATCCATAATTATTACACACACTCACACTAGATCCTCAAGTTCTTTTCTTTCATTACCACAAAACTCATCCATAACTTAACATGATACTAATTTCCAACACCCTATACCCATTGTCCCAATAAAAGATTATGAACCACTTGCAGCTTTCAGATCAGTACAACACATGTTCCACCATTCACTTGCCATTACTATGTCTACCAAAGCCTCATCTTAAAACAAGATCAAATTACTGTAACAACCTCTCACAACTGTGTCCTATTAACAGAGTATCGTTATACCATGCCGGCAACAGAAACATACACAACTCTCTTCCATATCATACTCTACCCTCATGCCCAAGCTGAAACTGGTAAGAAACATCAATAAACAAAAAAACCGTCTATCTGTCTAAACTGAAACTCACAGAAAATAGCAGCAAACAAAACAACGATCTATATATGTATAACTGGTATGAACTTTCGAAACTCGAATCGTAATCATCCGACCTACTCCACCACAACCAAGGACGGCATCGCAACACCGCCACCAACAGCCGCACCGTAGTGCGAAAATACCCGCATCACAACATGAAGTATCATGCCCGGATCACCACCCGAGACACTACAACCACATCGATAGACATCACAACCACATACAATTCCCATAAACACTGACTCAGTATAACTTTTCGGACAAGAAAACTTACTCAAAACGGCTTTACTAGATCACAACACAACATATTATACAGAATAAACAGACAAGAATCTCATGAATATCATCCATACATTTTCACGGAATAAACATATATCATGAATACACATACAAGTATAACTAGCCATGCCAGATCACCCAAACTATCACTTTTGAACATCATTCCATTAGTTTATCATACCCAACATATATCACAAAACATTCATATAACAACTTTGTAACTATCACACCATACCATTTCTCGTGAGGCCAGAACCTCACCCAAACATTTATACACATCATAGACCCGTAATCACATCCAACTAGTCAATCCTGAACACGTAAGTTACCACTTGATAAAGGTTGCCTCTCGCCCGAGCTTAACTCGTATGCCCCTCATAACATACTCTCTCATTCGCATAACCATCACCCCTTGCGAAATATAACCATACAGCTAATACTCAAGTAATTGCAACCGCCTCCTAAGACCACGTCTTATACTTCCTCACAACCGTACATATCAATCCGGCCTATACAAGATCAACCTCTTTAGAATTGCTGTCTTTCTTATCTATCATCACCCTTAACCACTAGTGACAACACCACAATACCACCACTGCTCGTACAACAAATATCTTCTACTCACCTCTAAATATAATAGTTCATTTCCTATCTTCGGTTAGCATTCCAAATAACGACATCAAATCCACCAACAAAATTTACGTTAACCTTCTTCCCAATACTATCCTTAATTGTATCATCACCCAACTCACCACCAAGATCTCCTATCGTGCAAATTCTTCACCAAGCTTTTTACTTTCCTTAATTCCTCGAAACTCATGATTAACATGTCGTCCCGGAATCCCTATATAACCGTTAACTCAAATTCTCATGATAGTATCACACATCTCGACGATTCATTACTTCTATATCACATAACTCCGGTCAACATTTTTCTCAGCTTACTTTTTATCCTTCTTTTCTCGTTACACTCAACAATAACAATTAATAGTTCAACTCCTTATTAGTTCTATCTAACTCTTTAGTGCCCCGGTTACCTTCTCATTTCTCCAAAACTCGAATCCCATTATTTCATATCAGTATCATATCACTCTTTCTTACCATGGATCTTCTCTTATCATGCTATCACTCACATTTATCACCAATCAGTCCAGAGCATCTCATGCTATCACATTTTTTTTTTCTAGAATCCCAAAACTCATTTCATACCTTTAATTACCCAAGGAAATCACACATTAGTTTCACCCCTTGTCAATACAAATTCCCAAACTCGCTCACTATCTGCAAATCCACGTCGCGGCATGTCTCCACTAAGTTCACTATATACCACTCTTCTCCATCCCTCTACAACGATCTTTCATTACATACATTCTTAACCAACACAATCAAACCATCTCTCTTCATAATTCCTTACACATCTCAAGTTGCTACTATCCACATCCTTCCTTTCAATCTTTTCATTCTCACGTTCCTTAGACTCACATCATCCCTTGCCCACATTCACTTACTTTTACATTACTCAACACACAATCATATCACTCTTCTCATCTCACAAAACATGCTTCATGCCTCAATAAGCCTTAGCAATCTTCCTTTTCTTTTTCCACTATCTATCACAACCACATATAACTCATGTCCCCCCCCCCCCCACCAAACTCATACTCACCACATGTGTCACACCTTACATTATAAGATTGGGTAACTTACGCATCAGGACCAACACAAACGTAAAATAATGCATAAAAAAGCAAAAGAACACCTTTGAATTAAAGATAATAGGCAACGAAATCAAATGATAAGCATATGACCCAAAAAATAGGTCACTAGATCGAGTACAGCCTACTCGATCGAGTAGGCGAAGCTGAGAAGCACATATAAGAAATTACCAGGGCTACTCGATCGAGTGAGGGTTACTCGATCGAGTAACAAGGGGTGCACTCGATCGAGTGAGGGCCACTCGATCGAGTACCAACGCATTTCTTAACACTATACAATTTTTGTAAAACGGTCATATCTCACTCGTTTCTTGATCATTTTGGGCGTGTGACCTATCGTTAGAATCGTAAAAAAACAAGCTACCACCTCCAATTACAATCACATCAAAATCATATATACATCTCAAGTTATAACAGCTTAAAGACAACCTCTCTATAAACAGACAACATAACTATTTGATTTTCTCTTTCAAACAACTTAAACATCAACAAGGTGAACAAAAGCGACTCGATACTTGTAAGACCACTATCCCTAACCACATGTTACTACCTACCAAAAGCCAAACAATTACATCTATCATACTCATATAACATTCAACTTATCAATCATGTACTACCCGCATGCTTTAATTTTATAACTTTTCGTAACACAAAACATACTCATACATTACAAATCATATTTCCATGTTACTAATACAACAATATTACAAATCCACTTCGCCACCTAAACATATTCATAATCACGAAATTCATATTCTCATGCAATTGCCACCCATCTTTTCTAATCAATTCATCCATGTCAACCACATTCTTCATCTAACATGATGCGGCCGTTTCTACACCAAAAATAAATAACCTAGATTACTGCTAACAGAAGTCAGCGGCAAGTAGGGTCGATCTCCACAGGGAGGCTAAGTTGCTATCTATCTGTTTAACTCGGTGCATCGGTGTCACGAATGGGGGTTTTGATTTGATTTAACTAATCGGAGACTAAAGCGAGGAAATGCAAAAGAGAAATTAACAGCAAGAGAAAAGGGAGTATGCTAGGAGTCGGTCCACCGTGGCAGCTATCAGATCTTATACTATCAGGAATACTAAGGCGATTAGACTATTGATAAGAAGAGCTATGGTCGTCACCTTTCGGTCCTTAAACCGCCCTAGAGCGTAAACAGCTTAACTTTCGCCCTCACTGCAATACCCTATTGTAATTAAGAAAGCCTTCCCTTCCAATCTTTCGATCTAGGTCGGGGTTAACTAAATTTATGGTCTCCTGCATGCATTCATTCGACCGGATAACAGTTAAATTGCCTAATACAATTCCTATCGCAAGGCTAATCTATTTAATACAATTAAAACATTGCTACCACGGCTTCCCTAATCCTAGCATACTACGGGAATTAGCTATGCATAATTAAAGGAAGAACAGGAAATAAAGGAGAAACAATAAACAACATTAAGAAATTAAGGAGAAAAAGGGAAGAGAAATTACACGAAATAAATGATCCTAAATGGAAGAACAAAAGTAACAAAGATAGAAAGAGTAGCAAACGTATTCGAACCGGAGAGAAAGGGAGAGTATATAGTGTGTGTGAGAGAGTTTTCAATGACATACTGACTTCCTATTTATAAGAAAATAGGATTAGCTAAACCTAATTGACGGAAATTAACTAAAAAGTCCAAGCCCGTCAAAGATTGTTGCTCGATCGAGCACTTAAGGCTCTCGATCGAGTATTATTCCTTAGAATTCCTCTCGATCGAAGACTTATTTCCCTTTAATCACTCGATCGAGAAGAAGTAGCTCTCGATCGAGCAAATGGGCTCTCGATCGAACAGAAATAGTTCTCGATCGAGCACTTCTCAGCGCGTAATTCCTGCTTCGCGCACTGAACTTCAAACGGCTGCCATTTCTTCGTTACTTGGTCAAACAGGGTGATTCCGGTGGCATTGGAAAGATAAAAGGACAAACTTTCATCTCCAATTGGAATCACCTGAATATCTGTTGTAGAACTCGAGATATGGCTCTTACAAGCAGGAACTAGCAAATTGAAGCACTCTCTCGGCTCGCCTAACTTCCTTACTCCAATGCGCACCTCAAAATAGCTTCATTCCCGCTCCAAATTCACTCTTCCTCCAAATGCATGCTAAAAGGATTGTAAAAGGCTTGATTTCACTACTTTTGGGTTCATTCCTGCAAATAAGACAAAACAAACCAAAGTAGCATATTCGGAGCATTTTGTAGCATAAAACCACGATAAAAGCATAGAAATACGTGCATAAAGTAGGCTAATAAGACTATATAAAATGCACGTATCAAATCTCCCCAAACCAAACCTTTACTCGTCCCCGAGTAAACTAAAATGCAACTAAAGGAACGGAAAAAGATAACTCAGAGCTAGCTACAAATGCCCACTTAAGCCAATTTAATGCAAGCAAACTAACACCTGTAGCAAATAGTCAAATGCAAACGAGTTGTAAGATGTCTATAATAAAGCTGAACCATCGACCTTGCAAGACCTTTAAAATCGGACTCTCACGGGTCACTCTTCTCTCATGAAGCAAAGGGTGAACATATATATGTAAGAGAGAGAGAGAAATATAGTCGCTCACCTAAACTACGACCCACATAAACATGCATGCAACTAATATGATAGACAATTCTAGCTACCGAACATACATTCCAACCAAACAAGGTCCTGTCACAGCCGAGGGCTTACAAAAATATGGTAAAGTGAGGCAATGGGTAAGAAAAGACAAAACATTTATGGGAATGTGGAGGTATAGGCGGCCAAGCTAGTACCTAAACAAAGCCATATATCAACATCCGATTCTTAAGCAATTATGAATTAAGCACATGCCCTTCATTTAGCATAAAATCTCACCAAACCAAACCAAACATACTCCTCAAGTGATATAAGATAGAACATAGGAGCAGAAACCGATTCAACAACTAACCATCTTTTTTTTTCAAATTTTTCCTTTCTTTCTCTATTTTTCTTCTTTCGGTTTCTTCTTTTCTGATTTTTTTCTTTTTTCATTTTTCAATTCCTTTTTTTTTTCTTTTTCACGTTTTTTTTCTCATCAACCTCCTTTTCTTCATAAATTACCAACTCCAAATCAATATGATATGAGCCAAGATTTGATACAATAAACAGTATACCGCAGAACAATCTAAACTAGCTTGACAAGGCAGGCTAAATTTGGGATGTAGTTAAGGGTCAATCGCAAATTTGGCTAATGTGGAGTTAAATGGGTAAAAATGAAAGAAAGGGAAATTGTAAGCACCTCCCTCCATGTGACACCAACCACTAACCCGAATGTATGACGGCAAAAAGCAATTGAATTTCATATATGTGCAAATTGATGAACATGCTATGCAAGGAGTAACTACTCACGATCCTACATGAAACCGGTCATAAATGACACCAGTTTATACGGCTCTAAATCTTAGAAATTATAAGTAGGCTGCCAAAATTTCAGGTCAAGTCTATTCGTTCAGCTAAATTAAACATTAACTCGTAGATTATGCAAAAGACAAAGCTAAAAGAATATATAGTCTAATGCAAGGCTTAAGCAAAAAGACAGTTGCAGTGCAATTTCATCATTGAAATCTAGCGTTCCGACTCAACCTATATGCTAAAATAAACGTGAAATTTTTGAATTTTATCAATTTTCTGATTTTTATTAAATTTTTTTTTGAATTTTAACGAAAATAAACAACAATGCAAACAAAAATAAAACGTGATAACAGAAATGCATTAAAAACAATATGCAGACACAGATA
This sequence comes from Silene latifolia, assembly GCF_048544455.1. Lineage (NCBI taxonomy): Eukaryota > Viridiplantae > Streptophyta > Magnoliopsida > Caryophyllales > Caryophyllaceae > Silene > Silene latifolia. The sequence goes on from NC_133538.1 coordinate 454,742,627, forward strand.
TGGATGCATAACCTCCCCAAACCAAACCGTACAATGCCCCCATTGTACCAAAACATGGAAAGGAAATGCAAACTGAAGGAGAAAGAGAGTAAAAGCGAAAAAACTCACAAAATGCGCGAATAAGGGGACCTCCCCAAACCGACCATGAAATGGGAGGTTGCTAAGGGCCCGGAAAACCGTCTCAGGAAGCTAATTCAAGTCGATAGCACTCGATAGCAGTCGTATAGTGGCTGATCGAGTAGAATGGGCGTCTAAAACTGCTCGATCGACTGGAATAGTGGTCGATCGAGTGGATTTCTTCCTGCAGGCACTCGATCGAAAGGAATGATAGCTCGATCGAAAGGATTTCTCAGAAAAAGTACTCGATCGAGTGGAAAAACCACTCGATCGAGCGATCCTCAGCGTGTACCTGCAAAACACAATGAAAAACAGCCCGCAATCGACAAAAACAAGCATCTTGAGATAGTATATGGTATAAAACCATTTATTACAATCAAATTAAATAAAGTGCAAAATAAAATCTCCGGGTTGCCTCCCCGGGTAGCGCTAGCTTCATCAGTCCCAGCTCGACCTTCTTTTTCTTGAGCCTCTATAATTAATCACAATCAAAATTTCTCAAAGCGCGCGACAACTTTGTCAAATAGCTGCGCATGTGCTACACAACAGCATAAGTAGCACCAAAGTGGAATCAAGAAATAGGAAATGAAATTAAACAACCGTTTGAGTCTAACAAATTTCCTATGTGAGCTCCTAAATTTATCCACATAATAAAGGAGCGCGGGAGCAACAGTCAATATATAAGGGTCCCGACTCAGATTAGCAATTTTGAGATGACATGTACGGTGAGAATTTGCTAATTTAAACGTCCACATATGAGAGGGTGTAGCATTAAAAGAAGGAGCATAAATTAAACGAGGCAACATACTGTTAAAACAAACAATAATGAAATTATCGCTTACTACCTCGGGTTGGTCGCTCTCAACGACGGAATCACTGACAAAGGAATGCATTACCTCATCCGTGCTAGGAGCAATTACCGTCTCAGCTTCTTCATCAACCTCCTCGGTGGAGTCCATCCCGTAAATCGCAGCTTCAAGTGTATCCGACTTGGCGTGAATAAGGGAGGTTCACCGTAACCTTCATCATCGTCAAACTCGTCATCCAATATGAACCCAAGTGACGGAGTTAAGCTCCCAATGGCCAAATCAGTCGATCGAGCAAAATACTCACTCGATCGACCAACTTCCTCCCGCATCTCACTCGATCGAGTAACAAAATCGCTCGATCGAGCACTTTCCTCATGCATGTCACTCGATCGAGAAGAGATATTACTCGATCGAGGACTTTCTTCCTGTACAGCGCTGACATCCTTGCATACACTCTGGAAATACGATAGAAAGTCGTCATCCGAAATATAGAAATCATTTTCAGCTTTGGGCATCGCGGGTTCTTCATGGGAAAAACCACTCTTGGTCGAGCACACCTCTTTTGGTTGCCGAGCAACCAACCCAGCTGTTAACCGAGCAATTTCGGACTGCAACTCAGCAATTTCAGTGACTTGGGCATCCATATGTCTACCAAATTCCGAACTAAGGATCTCGGCTCATGATTTCTTTTTTCTGTATATCACGGGGATCTTGTTGCGGTGGCGCCAAAATTTGATGCGGTGGCCATTGATGGGGTGGATGTGGCGGCACAACTACGGTAGCATTGTGCTCAAGAAGACCACATCCCCAAGATTTCTTCCTTTCCCAACTAGCAGGTTTCTCAGCTTGGGCTTCAAACTGAGCAATTAGTCGGGAGACAGATGTCATCTTGGCAAAAGGGATCGAAGGTACTCAAGCCTTCCCTTCGATAATCTCCCTCAGTAGCCTGTCTAATAAACCTGTAGGCCTATCAAAACAGCACTAAAGAAAAAGATAAGAACAGCCTCAAGGTGCTCAATCTTCCCTTGAGGCGAAAGGACAAACAAAATAAAAACAGGATAAAAAGCGTCGCCTCCCCGGCAACGGCGCCAAAATTTGATGCGGTCGTTTCTACACCAAAAATAAATAACCTGATTACTGCTAACGAAGTCGGCGGCAAGTAGGGTCGATCTCCACGGGGAGGCTAAGTTGCTATCTATCTGTTTAACTCGGTGCATCGGTGTCACAGAATTGGGGGTTTTGATTTGATTTAACTAACTGGAGACTAAAGCGAGGGAAATGCAAAAGAGAAATTAACAGCAAGAGAAAAGGGAGTATGCTAGGAGTCGGTCCACCGTGGCAGCTATCAGATCTTATACTATCAGGAATACTAAGGCGATTAGACTATTGATAAGAAGAGCTATGGTCGTCACCTTTCGGTCCTTAAACCGCCCCTAGAGCGTAAACGACTTAACTTTCGCCCTCACTGCAATACCCTATTGTAATTAAGCAAGCCTTCCCTTCCAATCTTTCGATCTAGGTCGGGGTTAACTAAATTTATGGTCTCCTGCATGCATTCATTCGACCGGATAACAGTTTAATTGCCTAATACAATTCCTATCGCAAGGCTAATCTATTTAATACAATTAAAACATTGCTACCACGGCTTCCCTAATCCTAGCATACTACGGGAATTAGCTATGCATAATTAAAGGAAGAACAGGAAATAAAGGAGAAACAATAAACAACATTAAGAAATTAAGGAGAAAAAGGGAAGAGAAATTACTGTAAATAAATGATCCGGAAATGGAAGAACAAAAGTAACAGTAGAAAGAGTAGCAGCGTATTCGAACTAGAGAGAAAGGGAGAGTATATAGTGTGTGTGAGAGAGTTTTCAATGACATACTGACTTCCTATTTATAAGAAAATAGGATTAGCTAAACCTAATTGACGGAAATTAACTAAAAAGTCCAAGCCCGTCAAAGATTGTTGCTCGATCGAGCACTTAAGGCTCTCGATCGAGTATTATTCCTTAGAATTCCTCTCGATCGAAGACTTATTTCCCTTTAATCACTCGATCGAGAAGAAGTAGCTCTCGATCGAGCAAATGGGCTCTCGATCGAACAGAAATAGTTCTCGATCGAGCACTTCTCAGCGCGTAATTCCTGCTTCGCGCACTGAACTTCAAACGGCTGCCATTTCTTCGTTACTTGGTCAAACAGGGTGATTCTGGTGGCATTGGAAAGCTAAAAGGACAAACGTTCATCTCCAATTGGAATCACCTGAATATCTGTTGTAGAACTCGAGATATGGCTCTTACAAGCAGGAACTAGCAAATTGAAGCACTCTCTCGGCTCGCCTAACTTCCTTACTCCAATGCGCACCTCAAAATAGCTTCATTCCCGCTCCAAATTCACTCTTCCTCCAAATGCATGCTAAAAGGATGGTAAAAGGCTTGATTTCACTACTTTTGGGTTCATTCCTGCAAATAAGACAAAACAAACCAAAGTAGCATATTCGGAGCATTTTGTAGCATAAAACCACGATAAAAGCATAGAAATACGTGCATAAAGTAGGCTAATAAGACTATATAAAATGCACGTATCATAACAAGTGCATATGATGCAACAGTAGACAAGTATAGGAACTTATTATATAACTTTACGCAAACAAAATTGTGTATAAACATATCACATCCCCTAATCACATGTTACTAGCATAACCACATTATAAATCATCCATCCTGCAACATCATTATTCATCACATATTATCATATACGTACTACTTCCCTTTTCCACCACAACATTCATCCTTCTCATATACTTTTCCAACAATTCCAAACAACCTTGTAAACCAACTCGATCTCATGCAACATGCCTATTCACAACACTATCATATATCCACTTCATCATTTTCCAACGTTTCTATACAACACATCATCCAACATACACAATAGAACATTAGTAAACACATAGCGATCCCATGACACCCCATAGTGACCGGTTTAAAGTTGTAGGGCAAGTTTGCGACTTTAGGACGCCTCCCAAGTCTTTGCATTAGCTCCTACAACTCCTACCCGGGTTCATTTTATTTTGACTCTCTAGATTCATTAGGTTCATTAGTTACAGGTTTCAAGATCGTCTCTCTGATACCACTTTGTGACATCCCCATTCTCCAAGTTTTTTACCAGGACCACTTAAGGTATGAGAACGTGTAACACCCCGATTTATGAAGGAGCCTTTAGCAAGACATTCCCTAATAACCGGACTGTTACCATCTCGGTTTCCCGAGGTAGTGAATAACAAATTAAAATCCAAGGCAAAATATATAATTACTTTAACTTAATTATTACAAAACCTCTTTTACATCAAATTACAAGGAACTAACATAAATGAAAGTGAAAGTCTTCTAAATGATGATCTAGCTACTAAGTCTTCTGATCCAGTGTCTTACGCCCATCAAGCTCCCATCCTATCTCATAAACCTGTCAAGTCTGCTCCCCAATATTTGGATCGTCACAGGGGTTCACGAATACACAGGGTCAACCACGAGGTTGAGTAGGGAATACAATGAAACAACAAAATATGATATGCATGCTCCTCCGTCACCTCCATCTCCATCTCAACTCACATCTCATAACCCGGAACACCCAGCCATACCGATCCCCGGTAGACTATATATCGACCGTAGTCGATCCGCCGACTTCCTTGTTGAGGACACCAGGGCAAGTCCTGCAGAACCCGCCTGGGCCTTATCACAACATCATCTTCACCACACCACATCACCACAACATCCTCCATCTCCAATGCATATGAATGCTCAAAAGAAATTAATGCAACAAAATATATATCATTGAAGTGATCAATCATAAAATCATGCCGGTTACCAAATGTTGTGATAACATACTCAATACGATCAATTCAGTCAATCACCTTCCAGTATATGAATCATAACGTAAATCAACAGCCACGAATCAAGTCAACGTTCACAGTTTGGTCATACGAAACACAAACAAGTCAACACAATTCAACATCAACGATAATAAGTCAAGTGTATTTCCCTACCTTTTCGCAATCCAAGCACACACAAGCAATCACTTATGATCCTTCACTTATCCATCACCTACATAACATAATTATGTATAATTACCATCTACTCAGTCAATTAATCATGCACATAGCCTAGACTCATCATAACTTAATAGGAATATCAATTTAAAGAACAAACACGACTTTTCCTGATTTTCCTGAACATGGCAGGCTCGGTATAAAATGAATAAGTAATTCCAGAAAATTCGAATTGATGCAAGGCCAATTGAATTGGAACCCCATGAGTCTTAGCTACAATTTATATCTAACGTGTTTTTCTCAAATTCCAAACTTATCAAGGGTTTTCAGACTGATTTCCAAAACCTGACAGAAACTGTCGCATAAAAAGTATTGATTCATAAAACGAGTTTAAAACATTATTTTTCAGAAATTCCAAATCCTATTATCATCTAGACTATACAAATATGATGTATGAAGAAGCCTCATAACTGAATCGACATAAAAATTAGGGTTTCAAATCATTTTCCACAACCAAATCAGATTCGCGGACTTTTCAGCGACATGTTCATAAATAATTTACCTAGGACAAACCATAAGGAATTTGACTACGAGATTTTATATGCATAAACTAGACATCAAATAAACAGGACTCTATTTTCAAACTTTTCGAAGAAGACGACATTAAAACAGTATAAACAATGGAATGAAATCGACTTACAAACTGGGAAATCGAACTAGGTTGAAATCGATGAGAAATCTTCAATCAATTGAAAGGCTCGACAATTGTTTTTCCTCTACCTCTCTCTAGGTTTAGAAATGGTTTTATGAATGATAAAATGAAATTAGAAATGACCCAACTGTTAAAAATAAAAACCTTGGCCAAAACATAAAAGAAACCGTCAACCCGCTGAACCGGTTTACTCGGTCAAGTGCACTCGACCGAGTACCAACCAAGTACTCGACCGAGTACTCCAACTAAAATACGGAGTATTACAATGTAAATGGGTGATATGATTCTTGACCCAAAAGACAAAATGTGATGTAACCCGACTCAACATATACGGTATAAACCCGACTTAATAACATTCACGATACTACGATGCAACCAATATAAAATGTATAATAACTAATATATAATAATATCCGTTTACTCGATTATATAAAATACGGGGTATTACAGTCTACCCTCCTTAAAAGAAACTTCGTCCCGAAGTTTACCCTCTCCTACCAACCAACGCAACGAATTATGAAACGCATATACAAAAGTATGTAAGGCACCCACCAAATTGAATATTAAACGCAGTATTACATTCCACCCTCCTTAGAATAAACTTCGTCCCCGAAGTTTAACCATAACAGAAACACATCATGTAACACTCCAACATAACCCACACAACGCATAACCAATATAGCCAAACTGAGAAATCACACATGAAGGTATAAAGATTTTACAATCCTACCCTCCTTAAACATGGTTACGTCCCCGTAACCTTCATTATTATAACAAAAGTTCTCAAACTACTGCTAACAACTGAAAGAGGATAAAAGATTCACAACTCACGCTCAAGTTAACTAATCCCTACTAAAGACAATCAATATACAAGCTATCTCAAGGAAGCTACAGTTACTGCTGCTACAGCACATCGCCACGGATCGGAGCAAAAGCCACGTTGAATAACTTAAGACATTTCAGTATTAATCTAGACACTCTTCATATCAATCAATACATGCAATAACATTCACAGGATCTGCTTGTCAATCTAATTTATACATTACTACTCAGGTTACAAAGATGAAGATGCCTAGGTGCTCACATATGGTTCATGTCAAATAACATCGTTTCATCAAGGTTACTAAAAAAGATCACTAACGTAACATACCACGATAATCCTATCCGGCGTATTCTCGTGGCAGCATATTTTCTAAGAAATATTGGTAACATTTATTCATGTGAATAATCAAATTATGAATGGAACAATGCTTTACAAGGTTACCAGTAAAAATCATTAGTAATTATTCATTTCACTAATCATTGTAATCTCATACCTTAGAAACATAGGGAATCAATCAACATAAGAAAAGAATTAAGGTCAAAACTTAATAAATCGATTTATGAAAATTTGTAAACTAATAGGTCCAATCTTACTTTCCTTTACATAACTGTACAGATTTAGGTCAAGACACAGAATCACCAATAAAATGAAAACAACCAGTTTCGCCGTACTTATCATCCTAGAAATATTTTTAATCCTCATAACAAGGGGTTGGGATTTATTCACGAATGACGAATGCACATTGATTGGCAATTTTTACAAACTTATTGGTCGAGTCAATCAAGTGAGTAAACAACGATATTGGAAAGTTAACATACAAGACTATCATACATAAAATTTCGTTCTTGGTGTTAAATATATTTAAACTGCACCCAACACAATGACATAAAAGATTAAATGTATTTAACTACATCAATTTTACAAATATTCATTACATATCATGCTAATATCAATATACCATGTTAACACATAACTCACTTAAATCACCACATTACATTTCCCGTTTTGACATTCGTAACTAACCACAACCCACCAATTCACTACATGAACGAACAACATGACTAAATTAACCCACTATTTGTGACTCCGTTCTAGCTTCATTCCTCTAGACTAGCAAATATCATGAAACCATACAACCAGACACGGGCTGGAAATCTCATTCCGAATTTATACTCACACGACAAAATTTTACTTCATTTTCATAACTTTTACTTTCATACTGGACGGTGAATAACTTTCTTAACATAAATCTTATAACAGAGCCGTCCATAGAATCCATTTACAGCTTACTACGAAACTCAAAATCAGATAAACTTAATTCAATTCCTTCAAACAATACAAGCTTAGGTGTCGACTCATATTTCGTAATTTACAGGTTCATCTTATTCATTTCAGTCCTATCTTTACTAATGAACGACTATTACCTCAACATCAGGATTTTAGTTGCACTTCTTTACTCAGTTATATTCACGGCTAACACGACTACAACATTTAATCAGAGACCTTTTAGATAGTACACATTCCCTGGTGACGTCTCATCAAAGCATACGATTCGTACCATGATGTAAAGCAAGTATCTACAAATTAACTGTGTTCAATCAAAATTTTACCTCTTTATTACGGATCTATTTATCACGGGTTGCATGGTCACACAAAAGTATAAGTACCAACTCAATCACATGTTCAATTTTAAAACGATTTATCACGTCATAAGAACTAGACAAGAGTCTAACCATATAGTCAATATAAGAAGATTATTAGTTTAGATCGGAGGCACATTATAAAATTCTCTCGTTAAACTCCTTACGGAACCATCGATCGTAAGCGTCATGAGTAATTAACTTAATAATGTAGAAGTCAAACAACTGAAATTACAATTGAGTATTAATGGTTATATGATTCACAATAACAACAAAATTACTTCCATATCACACGTATGTTTAACATTTTAGCAACCATACCATTCAATTGTATCCATCAACTTAGTATAATTCATTTTCAGCAAAATAAAAGATATCGCATAAACAACTTAAACATGTACATATACCATCATATAACTTGTAAAACATTATCTATGACAAAAGATTAGCAAGGTGAACAAGTTCTCTGGTTTTCACGGTTTGAACAAATAGGCAACTCGCGGCTCAATTAAACGTAACTATAACGACTATCATTTAAACATACGCATAACATGTGAATCATCAAAGGGTTATCTCATTATAATTCATAGCGACGGTTCGAGAATATATCTCGAATATCGTAACTATATCGTAACTATATCAAACTATATTTTAAATATCGTGACAATTGCAACAATCACCTTAGCATTTCATGACAATACAACTATAAAAATATCCAATAAGGAACAACAATACTATTTATTATCATATCATAAGTTTAGGTTCAACTGAAATAAATTAATGCAATGAAAGTAATAAGTATAACTATAGGCACACAGACTCACATAAAAGACATTAGAACTCAGATGACATCCTACATGTGTGAACATTTAGACATACTCATTACTACCACCATGTGTAAACATTTAAACATAATTATTATAAATATTCATGCGAGTATATTAGAACAATCAAGTTAATATTTAACGCCACCAACTTTACCAAGAAATGACAATATAGTTTTATATTTATATATATCCGACCACTATACAAATATGATGAACACACCAGAGATATTACAACATACCAAGCATATATAAAATATGCAAACAACTGGACTCGTATAAAATATTTCACTTGTTAAGATACATAACTACTTTAATTTTATCACTTGTTAAGATACATAACTACTGAACATGCGTGCTACTATCATCATATAAAAACATTATAAGGTCACATTAATAAGGCTCATGAAATAACCAAACAATTGTATGAAAACTCAACATAGAACGCACATTTTACAAGTCATGATTCACGTTGTAACATCCAAAGACCACGAACAAATAACCGTTCGATTAAAACTTGATTCATATTACTTTTATAAAATACGGAGAGTTAAATACACAGGGGAAAAAGAATTAGGTCTAAAGCACAAAAATTCCATTTTTAAGGAATTTTACAACTCAGTTGGTCCAAACAAGTATGTGACAGCAATTGGTCCGAAACTTGGGTCAGTTTGCAAAACCTACCATTTAATATAGACACATCAAGAATTTTCGTGGCTTATCAATTTGAAAACATATGCGAATCTTCTGATCGATGGAGTTAAAATTATGCAAAAATTATTAACACAATTTAAATGAGGATTTTTACAAAATCGTTGGTCGAAACATAACTGCACAGGAACTTCCTGACCACAGCCCTCTAAAATATTTATTACTCCTAATCCGTATATCCTATAAGCATGAAACCAACGCCAAATGAATACTAACTCACGAGGCTATCTCTCATAAAATTTTCATCCATAAGAAATAAACAGATAAGAAATGGCAGTAAGGTCAATTAAAGAGTAAAATCAAACAAAACGAGTTTCAGCACTAGGTCATTGTTTACTATGTTACAAGATCTTATGAACATACTATGTATACTAACCCATCCCAACTTAAATCTCACACTTTGTACTTACGTAAACATCTATCCCATAGAATCCCTTCGCGTCTCGACCTACTCCTTACATCTAAATCACGATTGCTATGACTAGAAACAAGCAATTCAATAGTGTTTCTGATTACTATCATAATACTATACTAGCATGGCTTCGGGATCACATAACCGCATATCACTAGACATAATAGCACTATCAACACGTCATTCACATCCATCCAGATAAATATCATCAATTCGCAATTATTTTCACGCTCACGATTACCACAATCCAACACTTCATTGATTATCAATCTGAACACGAAAATTTATTTCTCATCTCCACAACATCATATGATCACGTCATCATTCATACAAAATACTTACCGTAACGTTGTCCTGCAGAATGGTTAGAATATATGGGTCTCAAGGTATACATCAACTCGATTATATCCAAGGTTTTCCTTCTAACTACCCCATTCGCTCAATTTTCTCTCGGGTTACCTGGTTCAAAACTGAGAGGGCAAAAGAGCACGTATTAAGGGCGCCTTCTTAACCGCACTATGAGCTCCTAACAGTTCCTACCCAGGGGTTCATTTTATTTAGACACATCCTATGTTCATTGGGTTCATTGGTTTAGGCCTGAGGATCGTTCGCTCTGATACCACTTTGTAACACCCCGATTTATGAAGGAGCCTTTAGCAAGACATTCCCTAATAACCGGACTGTTACCATCTCGGTTTCCCGAGATAGTGAATAACAAATTAAACTCCAAGGCAAAATATATAATTACTTTAACTTAATTATTACAAAACCTCTTTTACATCAAATTACAAGGAACTAACATAAATGAAAGTCAAAGTCTTCTAAATGATGATCTAGCTACTAAGTCTTCTGATCCAGTGTCTTACGCCTATCAAGCTTCCATCCTATCTCATAAACCTGTCAAGTCTGCTCCCCAATATTTGGATCGTCACAGGGGTTCACGAATACACAGGGTCAACCACGAGGTTGAGTAGGGAATACAATGAAACAACAAAATATGATATGCATGCTCCTCCGTCACCTCCATCTCCATCTCAACTCATATCTCATAACCCGGAACACCCAGCCATACCGATCCCCGGTAGACTATATATCGACCGTAGTCGATCTGCCAGCTCGCAGCTGAGGACACCAGGGCAAGTCCTGCAGAACCCGCCTGGGCCTTATCACAACATCATCTTCACCACACCACATCACCACAACATCCTCCATCTCCAATGCATATGAATGCTCAAAAGAAATTAATGCAACACAATATATATCATTGAAGTGATCAATCATAAAATCATGCCGGTTACCAAATATTGTGATAACATACTCAATACGATCAATTCAGTCAATCACCTTCCAGTATATGAATCATAACGTAAATCAACAGCCACGAATCAAGTCAACGTTCACAGTTTGGTCATACGAAACACAAACAAGTCGACACAATTCAACATCAACGATAATAAGTCAAGTGTATTTCCCTACCTTTTCGCAATCCAAGCACACACAAGCAATCACTTATGATCCTTCACTTATCCATCACCTACATAACATAATTATGTATAATTACCATCTACTCAGTCAATTAATCATGCACATAACCTAGACTCATCATAACTTAATAGTAATATCAATTTAAAGAACAAACACGACTTTTCCTGATTTTCCTGCTCATGGCAGACTCGGTATAAAATGAATAAGTAATTCCAGAAAATTCGAATTGATGCAAGGACAATTGAATTGGAACCCCATGAGTCTTAGCTACAATTTATATCTAACGTATTTTTCTCAAATTCCAAACTTATCAAGGGTTTTCAGACTGATTTCCAAAAACTGACAGAAACCGTCGCATAAAAAGTATTGATTCATAAAACGAGTTTAAAACATTATTTTTCAGAAATTCCAAATCCTATTATCATCTAGACTATACAAATATGATGTATAAAGAAGCCTCATAACTGAATCGACATAAAAATTAGGGTTTCAAATCATTTTCCACAACCAAATCAGATTCGCGGACTTTTCAGCGACATGTTCATAAATAATTTACCTAGGACAAACCATAAGAAATTTGACTACGAGATTTTATATGCATAAACTAGACATCAAATAAACAGGACTCTGTTTTCAAACCTTTCGAAGAAGACAACTTTAAAACAGTATAAACAATGGAATGAAATCGACTTACAAACTGGGAAATCGAATTAGGTTGAAATCGATGAGAAATCTTCAATCAATTGAAAGGCTCGACAATTGTTCTTCCTCTCCCTCTCTCTAGGTTTAGAAATGGTTTTATGAATGATAAAATGAAATTAGAAATGACCCAACTGTTAAAAATAAAAACCTTGGCCAAAACATAAAAGAAACCGTCAACCCGCTGAACCGGTTTACTCGGTCAAGTGCACTCGACCGAGTACCAACCAAGTACTCGACCGAGTACTCCAACTAAAATACGGAGTATTACAATGTAAATGGGTGATATGATTCTTGACCCAAAAGACAAAATGTGATGTAACCCGACTCAACATATACGGTATAAACCCGACTTAATAACATTCACGATATTACGATGCAACCAATATAAAATGTATAATAACTAATATATAATAATATCCGTTTACTCGATTATATAAAATACGGGGTATTATAGAACGCCACCATCTTGATTACCTAAGGCAATGATAATCAAATAGACAATAACGAAACATACTTTATTAGTAATAAAGTTTAAAGCAATACCACCAAAACCGAAACTGATAAAAGAAAAATACAAAGGTTCTCAAATGTTAAACCAACTAGCTAAAGAACAACGTTCGACACAGCAGAAGACTTCTAAAACAGCTCGTGATGACTCAACCCAGCTATCCCATGCGCATTAACCATACCTGCTCAATAACTGCTCACCACCCCCGAATGGATAACCACAGTTTTTAAAACATTTAAATGGGGTCATTACTGATTACACAAAACAAAAACCATAAAAGAATAATATCACAAACAGCTCAAACAAATCTCCAGTCTCCACACAACTGACTACACACTAAAGTGTGTAACCCTGCCAGAGTACCCATCGCAACAAGTACTCCATGCCTCCAGTGGGCGACCGCAGCCGTACCCACCAAATCCCCGCTCATCTCCATCGAGCGATAAACCCAAATTCATTAATATGCACATCCCCTCTGTTGAGTGTTCTGATCGGTCCATTTCGTGTTCACAATTTAATAGATGTTGTCGTTGGGTCACGTCCGAATCAAAACACAATTTATAGCTTCACAAACAACTCTACAATTAGTAAAGAGGCAAGTAAAGTTCGGATCCCAAGGGACGGGAATTGAGATGAGATTTTTATTGAAACTAGTGGTGTATTAGGGGTGTCACAATTTGGGTTGATGTAGAAGGTCACTAACTAAATAACAATGAAAATAAATAAGCAAGATGAAATAAAAGGGTTGTAAACAATTGATAAAAAGCACTAGGGTGTCATGGGGTCATAGGGGAATGATGGGAATTGATCATACAAACATGTTCTCAAATTATATGCAAGCAAATTATTGTTGTGATGGATTGAGTTGGGTTATATCTTACAATCCTAGGAAAGTTTGGGTCCCGGAGCCGAATCGATTTGATTGTACAACACCTACAAGTCGACTTAGTCTTCCCTACTCAACAACATGCATGGTCTAATGAGACTCGAGTTGGTTTATGTCTTACATGTCTCATTGAAAAGATAGGTGATGGGTAAAAAATGCAAGGATTCATAGGCTCACATTTCATCAAACATAACATGTGCATGAGTTGAGATCAAAACAAGCAAGCAAATAAACAATGAAAGCATATTAATTTAAGCATGAATCATTCCACATGTTGGTTTCCCCTAATTACCCATTAACCCTAGCTAGGTCACTACTCACTCATTATCATGTTGATCATGCTAGCAAAGTTGTCAATCATACCAACAAAAGGAAACATGATGAATAAATGAAAGTAATTAACAATAATTAAAGAGGGATTAAGAGAATTATACCTATTAATGATTCCAATAATAAAGCAAAGAATAAAAGAAGTACTTGATGCTTGATTGAGAGGTTGTCAATCTCCCAATAATAACCCAAAAAATCTTCAATTATCCAAAATAAAGGATGAACAAAAGAGAGATTAAGAAAATAAAACTTGTACTAGAACTTGATTAATTGTTGATTACAATACTAAAGAGAGATTTGATTAATATTAACTACTCTAAATATTGATAAGAATAACATCCTCTTCTAATTAGACTAATAGGGTATTTATAGTGGAAATTAGGTGGATGCATTAGGGTTAACTAAGGGCTAAACTATTAATTACACTTTTTAGATTGAGCAGGGAGAAGCCGATATTTTTCGAAGGAAGGGCTTCTTTCTTTGTAGCTTGGAGAAGACGAAATTTCGCTGTACTGGAATCCGTGCGTATAAAAGTCGGGACGGGCGGATTCAGGCAGGGGAAGACGGGCGTCTTCAGGGGAATCCGGGCGGATTCTGGGGGCTGCTAACCCGGGCGTCTTTGAAGGAAGACGCACAGACTGTGCTTGAGGAGGACGGGCGGATTCAGAACAATCCGCTCGGATTGTAGCTCAGCACGGTTTCTTCTTCTTATCTTCCGTTTTCTTCATAAAATCCTTGGGGATTTCCTCAGGGATGCAAGGATCCTTTCTCAACATTGCTCATCTACTATCATATGTACAAAGGCCTTCTAATCTTGTCTCTCCTTGATGTTTGGTCATTGAATTTAATCAATTTAGTCTCGTTTTGCCATGAAAATGCAAGATTTGCACTCCTTTCCTACCAAGGGATCAAAATCTCAAAGAATATGCAAAACAAAGAACTAAAGACAATAAATGACCCAAATATACACTAAAAAGCATGGGAACAAGGCTAATCCGGGGCTAAATATGCGCTAATTATGGTCACATCAAATATCCCCAAACCGAACCTTTGCTCGTCCCGAGTAAAGACGTGACAAAGACTAGGGCCATTATTTAAACTAACCTAATAACATAGCCGATATGAGACAATTAGCGGGTCTCACTCCGCCCCTTCAACTCACAACAAGACAACCATGAGGTAGGATGCCTTCTTGCAAGGCAAGGTGGGTCTTGCCAAAATGGCGACACATCCAAACATTAAGCACACAAAATCAAATAATGGATGCATCTACAAAAGCAATAGCCACTTCCTCATCAAGTGGCGGAGGCAACTAAAAGAGAACAAATTTAAGAGCATGTAATCCTTCACAAATACTAGTTCAACAAATTACTAAGGCTAAGAGGATGGCACTAAATCACCTCCAAATGGTGTTAAACTAGACTACTTTCGTCCTCAATTTCCAAATGCTTTCGTCAAGAGCGATCGGATGGTGGTGGAATGATGATCCCTATGATGCTAGTAGGATATGACATGACAAGTCTCGAATTCTCTACAAAAGTAAAGGTCATGGATCATCCCAAGCTCGACAAAGTGGCTTGACAAAAGGCTTTTTGGGAATGAAATGCTCAAATCTTTATAAACAAAGGGTGGATATGACTAGTATTCAAAATTGTCCTCATTTAACTTTCACATTTCAAAAATTTAAGATGGGGTTTGTCCCTTCCGGGCTAGTGTCCTTTGCTTTCACCAATCGCTTATTAGGCAACCGGTTAACCTCTAGACAATAGCTTTTCGGGGTGATAGTCACTCTGTCTCTGGGCGGTCGAACTCACAACCGTGTGGGGGCCCAATTCAATGGATCCCTCTCCAAAGCACATCGAAGTGGTACGCCTCCATCAAAACAACTAAATTTCTCAACATTTCAACATTTCATAACATTTGAGGTTTCCTTGGCATTAAATTACTTCCACATGACAAAATTTTCGAAATGAGCACTTCAAGATTATTGATAGAAAATATTTTTGGGTTGCCTTACCACAAGGTCAATCAAGGCCACCTAGACAAGTTAACCAAGTCCACATCGCATCACGGGGTTGGATATGTGACTCACATGCAAACCCTTGACTAGGCTTTGGGTCATGGGTCAAAAGACACTAGTATGACACTATCTAGGGTGTTTTACTACCATTCTAGTAGGCAAAGTCTTAAGTTGAAAAAGTATTTGTAATGGCTTAGTTGCTCTTGTCAAAGTTCTCAATTAGGCACTTTTCAAAATGTTTTATCTAAATGCAACTACATGCCATGATGCAACTAATATATACATCCTAATGCAAGTGATTCTATCAACTAATATGACATATAAACTAAATGCGAGTCCTAAGTTCACATTGTTATACCGCATCAATCAAAATAAAGCCACATAGTCATTAACATAAAGAGGGAAAAGGAGATTGGAAAGATCATACCATGCGGTCTTCATAATCCTCATGTCTCGGATGTGGCGTAGTCATTCAATGTGAACAAGGATAGAACAAACACAATATATACAATATATACAAAATATATATAACCACAAAAGGAATAAACATGTTTTTGGGTTTTTCAATTTTCAAATTATGGTTTTTTCGAAATTTTTCAATTTTCTTGGATTTTTGAATAAAAGTTAAGTTAGAATTCCCCATCCCCACACTAATATGGGCATTGTCCTCAATGGCCAAAATGATGGGAAATTATGCAAACATGATGCATGATTTCTACACTAAATGCAATCTACACTAATCTATACTACATGATGCATGGTTTTTGTTTATGACGGAGAGGATAATTTATATTACCTCCCGTTGTGTATGCATTAACTTCCCCAAACCGAACTAGACATTATTGCTAATGTCCAAGGATGGGTGTAGTTCATGCACACACTATGCAATGCATGAAACTAATTTTGTCATTTTGGATTTTGAAAGGTGGGAACAATAAAATGAGAACACCTCAAAAGTACCGAGGTGTGAGTCCTCAATGGTGCTAGGACTACTCCAACAATGATAAAGATTAATAAAATACAAGTTAACAAAACACAAACTTCTTTTCATGAAACATTAAAATTAATGAGAGGAGATGAGGGAACTTCACTTAAACTTAGGTGGGTGCCTCTCGCCCGCTTCACCTAGCTATGAAGTAATCCTCTAGAGGTCGGCATCATCTCTTTCTAGATCGCTATCCCATATCTCCTTTGATGCATCACTCAAACTTGGGTCCATGAACTCGTCCTCTTCACTTTCAAGCTCCACCGTGTCTCCTCCACAAGAATTGTTGCTTCCCTCCTCTTGTCTTCCGTTTGCTCCTTCATTTGCTCTCTCCGAATTGGGGAAGAGTAGGTCCATTTGAGCCCATGAGGGAAATGCTCCTTCCTCACTAATCTTTCCCTTTTGAACCATATCGTGGTATTGAGGATAGAGTGCATAGTAGATGTCCATGTTGGTTTCGTATTGGCGGAAGTCCAAATCTTGTAAGATTCCCGTGACAATGTCGTCGCGTGGAACGATGAAGGGATTTGGATGGTTGTACGGTTGGTAAGGAAATGGGTAGGGAGGCACTTTGATCTTGTCATCTCGGGATTGTTGCTCTTGTTGTTGTGGTGGTGGATTTTAAGGTGGTGGTGCTTGTCTTGGTTGGGTTAGATTTGGAGGGATGAGGTAGGATGGAATTGGAGACAAATGTCCTCTTCTTGGGGAGATACGTGGTAGGTCGTTCATTAGTAGATATAACGGATCGCTTCCTTTTGTTAACCACTTGATCCGCTTATCGACCCCCTCAAGGGTTATCCAATGGTGATGAATGAGAAGAAGATCTTCATTTATCCTCGTGTTTCCCAAAAGAGGAGCATACTCATTATTCTCATTGAATCTCGGGTTGAAATGCTTCGCAAGCCTAGTAATGAGTCCTCCATTCACAATGTGTTTCATTCCATCATCGTCACCATTCCTAAACTTCGCCCATTTCTCTAGTAATACTAGAGGTGCATTGAAGTGGTACACATTTCTTCCTTGAATATTGTGGTAGGATTCCATAAACACAAGGTCTAATTAGTTCACTATGGCCGGATCTCGGCGAGCAAGTAGAGTGCCCGAAAGAAATCGATAAGTAAGCCTTATGATCGGATTTTGGATATGAAAAGCGAGGCATTCCTTGGTGTGTATGAAATCCCGGCCGGTCATGGCCCATCCACAAAGGTTCAACACTATACTTCTTTGGCTTCGATGTTCGGGTAGGCAAAACATCGAGACCGAGTACATTTGCGAATTCTACAAGGATCATCATCCTAGAAACATTCTCCAACCTAAACTCTATGCAAATTGTTTTGTTCAAGGTTGTAATCTTCAAAAAGCTCAAAAATTCAAGCACAAGAGATCGATAAGTTTGTTCATACATGCGAAAAAGGGTTGAGAGACCAAATACTTCAAAGAGAGCTTCCACTTGGTGATAAATCCCAAGTTTCCTCAAGGTAGCATGACATAAAAACTTAGTGGGAAGAATATTCTTACTTAGAAGACGGTGGAAGACTAATCTTTGCACATCATTGACAAATTTCACATTTGAGAAGTCATCAAGCCTTGTGAGATCTACAATCTCTTCATGCTCCCTTCTTAATGTGTTGACATGGGAGGTAGAAGAACTTCCCCTCATCCTTGGTCTCCTCCTATCCTAAAAAGAGGATCTCCTTGGTGCCGTTCTTTGATTATAGAGCTGGATTCTTTGATTTGTGAAGGAATAGAGATGCTCCTTGTTGATTTAGTGTTGCCTTTGGAAACCCTAGAAAATTGGGGCTTTTTTATTTTTGTGGGTTTAAGAGTGATTTGGATGTGCTTGGGAGTCATAAGGAGGTGGGTTTTATATTGCAAGTGAAAGGAGGAGTGATGTGTCACTAAATGTGTGGTGGGGTGTAATTTTAATTAAGAAAAGACGGGTCAAATCACCGTGAGAAGACGGGCGGATTCGAGCAGAAAACGCTCGGATTCAGGCTCCTCGGGACGGGCGGATTCTGGGTAAGACGCCCGGATTCTTTCACAGCTAAATTTCCAAAAATATAACGCCACAAGACGGGCGTCCCGAGCATGAGACGCTCGGATTCTTTTCTATTGGGACTGGCGTATTCCTCTCCGGGAATTTTTCTGGAAATGCACAGGTAGAAAGACGGGCGTCTTTCTACAAAGACGGGCGTCTTTCTACAAAGACGGCCGGATTCTTCAGGACGGGCGGCTTCGTTTCTGAGACGCTCGGATTCTCCTTCAGTCCCAAAATCTTCAATTTCTCAACGTAGTAGGACGGACGGATTCTCCTCAGAACGCCGGGATTCCAGCAAGACGGCCGAATTCCAGGGAACACACACGTGTTCAAGCTGTGAATTCGTCCTTTAACTTTCTTTCCTCTCCTAGATGCTTCCCCACACTTGAAAATTGGTTCCTTCCTTCATTCAAAACTCATTAGTAACCCTCCCTCACTTACGCTCATGAAAAGAGTTCATGCTAATTATTAAAAGAAATGCAATAAAACAATAAATACAAGTTAGAGGGTTAGTATATTTACAAGTGGTGGTTTAGGGAGGACTCCACCAAACTCTACCTTTGACTGTTCTTTCAAGGATGAGAAGGCCCGAGGTAGGTGACCTCGACCTCTCCAATGAACGCTCCTTCATAATATGGCTTCGATCTTTGACCATTGCCCTTGAACTTGCTTCCATCTTCCGCCTTGAGTTCAAAATCTCCATATTTTCCAACTTCGGTTATCACATAGGGACCCATCCATCTAGAGTTCAACTTTCCCGGAAAAAGTCGGTAGCGGGAATTGAATAGAAAGACTTTGTCTCCTTTGTGCAAGGCCTTTTGTCTAATTCTCTTGTCATGGAGTAATTTTGTTCTTTCCTTGTAAATCTTTGCATTCTCATAGGATTGTAGTCGGAATTCCTCCAACTCTTGAATTTGAATCATCCTCTTTTGACCACTCAATTTGAGATCAAGATTAAGTGCTCGGATTTCCCAAAAAGCTTTGTACTCCAATTCGATTGGCAAATTACATGCTTTTCCATAGACAAGCTTGTAAGGGGAGGCTTCTATGGGAGTCTTATAGGTCGTCCTCTAAGCCCAAAGAGCATCATCAAGCTTTGTGCTCCAATCTTTTCGGGTCTTGTTCACAACTTTCTCAAGTATTTGTTTGATCTCTCTATTTGAAATTTCAACTTGACCGCTTGTTTGAGGATGATATCCCAAGCCGGTTCTATGTTGAACACCATATTTGGTCAAAAGAGATGCAAGTTTCTTCTCATGGAAATGCGTTCCTCCATCACTAATGATCGCTCTAGGAACTCCAAATCTTGGGAAGATTATCTTCTTAAAGAGCTTGGTGACCGTTTTTGCATCATCATTTGGAGTGGCAATGGCCTCCACCCACTTTGAGACGTAGTCTACGGCCACAAGGATGTACTTATTCCCATTGGATGTCACAAAGGGACCTTGGTAGTCGATTCTCCAAACATCGAAGATCTCCACCTCTAGAATGCCCCTTTGTGGCATTTGGTTCCTCCAAGAGATATTCCCCGTTCTTTGACAAGCATCGCAATGAATGATGAATTCTCTTGTATCTTGAAACATTGAAGTCCAATAGAAGCCCGATTGAAGAATTTTTGCAATGGTCCTCCTTGCTCCATGATGCCCACCGTAAGGTGATGAGTGACATCCTTCCAAGATTCCTTGGACTTCCCATTGAGGGATGCATCTCCGGTAGAGCCCATCACTACATTCTTTGTAGAGGTTTGGGTCATCCCAAAAGTACCTCTTCACTTCGAATAGGAATCTCTTCCTTTGGTTGTGATTCAAATTTGGAGGGAGTACTTTTCCAACAATATAATTAGCATAATCGGCAAACCATGGGGTGATGTGCCTTTCGAGTTGTGTTTGAATGGCCATCAAAATATCGTCGGGAAATGAGTCATTGATCGGGGTTTCTCCATTTTCATCATGAAACCGGATCCTTGACAAATGATCCGCCACTACATTCTCGGTTCCTTTCTTGTCTCTTATTTCTAAGTAAAATTCTTGAAGAATCAAAATCCATCTCAACAATCTTGGTTTTGCCTCTTTCTTTATCAAGAGATGTCGGAGAGCATGGTTATCCGAGAATACAATCACTTTGGATCCAAGCAAGTAGGAACGGAATTTGTCCAAAGCATAGACAATGGCAAGAAGCTTCTTCTCGGTGGTATCATAATTCACTTGGGAGGAGTCAAGAGTCTTGCTTATATAATAGATGGCGTGAAGAGCTCTCCCTACCCGTTGGCCAAGAACCGCTCCAACGGCGTAGTTGCTAGCATTACACATGATCTCGAATGGTAATTCCCAATTTGGAGGTTGGATGATCGGTCCCGAGATTAGTGCTTCCTTGATTCTATTAAAGGCTTCAACACACTCATCAGTAAATTGGAATTGGGCATCTTTAAGCAAAAGTTGAGTGAGGGGTTTCGCTATTTTTGAAATATCCTTTATGAAACGGCGATAGAAACCCGCATGACCGAGAAAACTTCTCACCCCTCTAACATTCACGGGAGGTGGGAGCTTCTCTATTACCTCAACTTTAGCTTTATCGACCTCGATGCCCTTTTCCGAAATTAAATGACCCAAAACAATTCCTTCATTGACCATGAAGTGTCACTTTTCCCATTTTAAAACAAGACTAACATCTTCACATTTTTGCAATACAAGAGAAAGATTATGCAAACATGAGTCAAAGTCCTTTCCATAAACGCTAAAATCATCCATAAAAACTTCTATTATGGTCTCTAAGTAATCAGAAAAGACACTCATCATGCATCTTTGGAAAGTGGCGGGGGCATTACATAAACCAAAAGGCATCCTCCTATACGCAAAAGTACCATAAGGGCACGTGAAGGTGGTCTTATGTTGGTCATCCAGGTGTATAGGGATTTGGAAAAATCCCGAATACCCGTCAAGGTAACAAAAGAATTTGTTGGAGGCTAACCTCTCAAGCATTTGGTCAATGAATGGTAGGGGGAAATGATGCTTTCTTATTGCGGAGTTTAATTTTCGATAGTCAATACACATACGCCAACCGGTGATTATTCTTGTGGGTATTAGTTCATTCTTTTCATTTGTCACTACCGTGGTACCTCCTTTCTTAGGTACCACTTGGACGGGGCTAACCCACAAAGAGTCCGATATGGGATATATGATTCCCGCATCAAGCAATTTCATAACTTCTCCTTTGACAACTTCTTGCATGTGGGGGTTCAATCTTCTTTGGGGTTGAATGGTAGGTCTATGGTCTTCCTCTAGATGAATTCTATGCATGCAAAAGTTGGGACTTATCCCCTTAAGGTCATCTAGACTATAACCTATAGCCTTTTCATGTTGTTTCAACACATCAAGCAACTTTCCCAATTGGTTCTCATCAAGTCTATCATTAACAATCACGGGTTTGGTCTTTGATTCATCAAGGTAAGCATATTTCAAATTTGGGGGAAGGGGTTTTAAAGTAGGAATTTGTACCTCACTTTCCTCCTTTGGAGTTTCATTGAGAATTTGCTCCATCTCCATTAGACATTCCATTCTCATAGCATATTCAACTTCATTCTCATCAACCTCATCATATTCAAATTCCATGATGGGTTCCTCTTGCTCTTGAGCTTGTAAAATATCTTCTAGGATGGATTGCTCATCTTCTATGGGTTGACATGCTTCCACAAGGATGTTATGCACCAATACGGATTGTGCATGAGTAAGTTCATTGTTAGCTAGAGCGACCTCAAAAAGATCCACCTCCAATTCCCAATACATATTTTTAGCCAAAACCGTCTTATTATTATTATTATTATTATTACTAATTAAACCGTCTTATTATTATTAGTATTAAGCTAAGTGAAACCGACTTTTGTATTAATGGAATTAGATAAGTGGAACCGTCTTTTGGATTAAGAGAAATTAGCTATTAGCTAAGTCGCCAAAATCAGTCGCCTGTTTTATTTCTTTTTGTAGTGATACTATGTTTAATTAACATCTAAATATGGAGTATAATGTTTATTCATGTTAGAAAAGTATGAAATGATGCTATATACTTCATATTTGAGTTCTTATTTGTTTGTTTACGTTTTACCTCGTAATTCGTATCACTTAATTCATTTGTTATCACATGTTTTATTTTAAGCTCAAGTAACTTGTAAATATGAAAAAAAATATTTAGACATGTTATTCAAGTATGAAATGAATTAGTATATTTCATTTATGGGTTATTACTTGCTCCTTTTCATGTTTTCATCATATTTCATGTATGAGTGATTATTTTAAGTAACTACTGTTAATGAGTCGTATTCTTGTGAAAATGCCATCATGCTATGCCTTCTTGCTTGAGTTATCTTTAAGCCATACTTGTGCTGTTCTGGTAAGTACGGTTTTGACTACCTGTGTTGTTCTGGCAAGTACGATTTTGGCTACTTGTGTTGTTCTGGCAAGTACGATTTTGGCTACTTCTGCTGTTCTGGCAAGTACGGTTATGACTACCTGTGTTGTTCTGGCAAGTACGATTTTGGCTACTTGTGTTATTCTGGAAAGTACGATTTTAGCTACTTGTGTTGTTCTGGCAAGTACGGTTTTGGCTACTTGTGTTGTTCTGGCAAGTACGGTTTTGGTCACTTGTGCTGTTCTGGCAAGTGAGTTTTATCTTAGTCTTTTCCGGGGAAAATTTAGCCTAACAGTAGTAAATGTCTTAGTTGGTTATGGTCATTGCCATATGTCTTTCTACTGGAGTATTTACGTCTTATGTGGTTGAATGTAAGAGTCTTGGTCCTATCGGACACTAGAGGTGAGATGCAAGCCTTCTAGTTACGATGTGATCGTCGGGATTGATGCTCTCAGCCGTTCTCATAGTGAGATGCAAGCCATGAGTGCGCATCTGACATTAATAGCTACGTCCCGTGCAATGTTTGTTAGAAGATTTCCAAAGTAATGTTTATGGTTTTCATCTATATGTATTGCAATGATTGACCACTCGTTTATCTATCTCATATGACTTAAGTACTAGTCTTGCATAATTTGGATAGTAGCATATGTCATATTTCATTGGAATTCGTGCTCATGAGTATTTGACCGTATGTAAGTTCTTGCGTTTACTTCACTTTATTTGAATATGCCTATGTGTTGGAGCTTGTGCCCTCCACAAATTAGTGTGATAACATTTATTAATATCTTATAGGTTCACAAGGGTATACTTCGTATTTTATCAGTTGATTAACGATTACTTAATAATGGTTGGCTTGCTAGAAAGTTTGACGTTATTATCATACTGATGGCGGTGATCAACTGGTCCCTAAAAGTCACGCCTAAAGGATGTGTTTGAGCGATGTGATTGTATGAAAATATAATCACATTGATCCCTGACTAAAATGTTAGTCCAAGTATTTGACTAAACAGTTAGTCAATGTGTTGATGAGACGATTATTTAATACAATTAAATAATATTAGCTGAGACGAATTAACTGTCAATTCGTAAATTGAATATAATATGTTATATTTAATTAATGTATATAATGTTAGCTTGTACGAATTAAGTTGTTAATTCATAATTAAACATAACCAGTTATATTTAATTAGCTAATTATAAATATGCGATATTTATAATTAAAGTACATATTATACGATATTGTCGTAATAATATATTACGGTCCGGCATTAATAAATCGACTGCAAGTTGTTGTGTGAAGACTTATCAATACGGAATAAAATAAATGACAATTTATAAATGACACATTTTATATACATTTTTCAAACTACCAAAATAAGAAGATTTAATCTCATTATTCTGGTAGGTGAGAAAACCGAAAATAAGAAGAAAAATCCTCTTATTATTTCGGTTGGGTTGGACGAAATAGGAGAGAAAATATCTCCCCCTTATTCACTCTTATTTTCGGTTATAATAAGAGTGGGAGATCATTTTTCTTAACCTAATTCTTAACCTAATATTCTCTCATCAAAATCACACAAAAACCCTAAATTAATTAGTGAATTTAGGGATCGATTCTAGCAAGAACAAAAGGGCATTTCTCATATCATCTTGGGTGCAACGATTAGGCGAATATCAATTTTGATATTGTTTTTAGGCCATATTTGCAAGGACCAAAGGTTGATTTATAATCTCTATTCTATTTTGTTTATGCAATTCATTTATGACTAGTTTTCATAGATTATAATTTCGTTATAATCCTTATTTTTAAGGGAAGTATACCGATATTTCTCACAAGTGGTATTAGAGCCAAGGCCACGAAATTATTTTTATATGATTTTCATAGATGATTTAAACGAAAGAATTTCGAGAAAAGAAAAAAAAAACATTCGGCTGTTAAAATTTTTTGTGTGTCGTAGGGTTTTTAATTTTTTGCCGATTGGTTTTTGTTTTTTTTTTATGATTTGTTCCATTTTGATTTATTCATATTATTGTTTTAATAGGTTAAGATGATAATATAATAATTTTGTAGATGTTTTGATTTAATAAGTATTAAATTAAAATGTAAATGGAAATTATCTTGTTTGATGATATTAAATTTGTTTTTGCTATATAGTTTTTGGCATAAATGGTTTTAAATCGTTGTTTAGAATCATGTTTCATTAATTTATATGTTCATGATAATGCCAATCTTGTTCTAATAGCAACTATAAATGAATTTGTTCATCTAATTTTTTTTATTAGGGCAAAATGCCGAAATAAAAAAAAAAAAGAGGTTTTTTTTGTGTTTTTGGCAAAAAGCCTTGAGCAAAAGAAAAAAAAAAGTTTCTTTTTTTTTTGTTTTGCTGAAATGCCGAGGAAAAAAAAAAGAAAGAAAAAAAAATTTCTGTTTTTTTTTGCTGAATTGCCGACATAAAAAAAAAGGACTGTTTTTGTTTTTTTTTTTTTGCAATTAGCCGTGAGCACAAGAAAAAAAAGGAACAATTTTTTTTTGTCTTTGCTAGATGCCGTGGGCAATTTTTAATAAATTTTTTTTTGGTTATTTTGGCCAATCATTATTATTATCTATAATGAATAATAATTATTGTGAAAAGGTTCACAAATTTAAGATACCCATATTATTTTAAAGAGGTTTAAAATATTGGTGAATAATTCATATTATAGGTCAATATAAATTAAGATTGAAATTAATGTGAGTAATTGAGGAATTGTCACTTAATTTGATCATTTAAATAGGTGGTTTGGGTAAATTAATCTACATTATTAAGGAAATATGTCTTGCATGTTTAATTTATTAGTTGATGCATTTTATTTTAGTTGAATGAATCGTTGAATGGATTTATTTACGTATTTTTGCAATCGGTTGTAATTTGTAATACCTAGTGTGGCCTTAGTTAAATTATGTTGTCGTAATGATGGAAACATAATTTTTAATGTAATTTTGAGATCTCGAATCTCCTTTTATTTTCTTTAAGTATTATGTTTTGAAATTAGAATGTAAATAGGTTTATTTTGTAATTTTAATTATAATTTTAAAGAAGACTAAAGATGGAGATTGAAGCTCACTCCCGCTACATGAACCAAGATGGAACATCAAGACAAGCTTCTCGGGTCCAAGGATGGATTTCAAAATTGTATTTAATGTTCATTTTGGTAGATAGGCCACACTAGGACTTTATTTTGTTTTACGTTTTACCATTCTTATTGCTTTTCATTCACATGATAGTTAGTGCATCATATTTAGAATGTTAGTTTTCATAGACATACAGATGTCACACCTTTTAAGCCATCACCTTAGTTTATTCATTCTCGCATGTTAGATATTAGTTCACTTAAAATGAATTAAAATAAAGTTGATGGGATCTTCCTCTAATACTGAAATTGAGACTAGTCTTTATAAGGGCAAACAACTATGAATCCCTTTTTCGTCGGTAGGCATATATGACCTTACTCTTCATATGACCCCTTCTACGTTGGGTCTTCCTCTAAAACTGAAATTTAGACTAGTTTGTGTTGACTTAGTTTACCTCAACATTATAATCCGAAGAGTTTCTCGTGATTATGATGCACTATAGATAGAATTTACACAAATTTATCGACCAAGAATTCAAACAGTAGAATTAGCCAAAAGGTTGGCTTATCAATTTACAGATAATTGAGTCTTGGGATCATTTATATAATTCTTGAGGGAGGTCAATTGTATAAATGCTTGAGTCTTTGCGTTATAACAGTATTGCATTAGACTTAAATCATAAACGATGAGAATGCTTATTAAATTTTATTCTTCTTTTCGCAGTATAGAATACGTTTTATCTTGATAATACTGTTACAACAAATGGCTGGAAATGACGAAATCCCAATGCCGAGTCCCACACTTGGACGCTAGTCCTAGCTAAAAGCTTTCATGGACCACATGAATCACTTCACACGTCTGAAAAATGACGGGTCCAACTTTGCGGACTGCGAGGCATCAATCCGGAATGCTGCCATTGCTGACGGTAAGCTCAACTACTTAACTGAGCCAATACCGGTAAACCCAGGCCCCAATGCAGGAATTAACGAGTCACTTGCTTATAGTGACTTCGTCATGGAAGCGGGTGCGATAAAGAACGTACTCATCTTTGCAATGGAAACCAATTTGCAGGGACGCTTCATTGCCCAAGGTGCAAACAAGATTTTCACCACGCTCACTAACGAGTTCTGAAAAGCACCGAGAATCGTTACTTATGAGCATACCTGTCGCTTTTTTTATGCGAAACTCCAGAAGAGCCAACTGGTTAGTCCACACATTCTTAACATGATTGAGAATGTCGAAAAGCTGGAGGCACTTGATTGCAAAATCAGTGAGAGCATAGTCGTTGACCGTATGCTTCATTCACTTCATGATGGTTTTGCCCTTTTCAGGGCAAATTACTACATGAATGACATGAAGAAAAGTCCTCATGAGCTACACTCACTTCTCGTACAGACCGAGAAGGATATGAAATTGAGTGGGAGCATGAAGCAAGATGTTCTCATGATTTTCAACAAGAATAAAGGTAAGGGCAAAGCTCCCGACAACCTAACTGTAGGTAAGCCAAAGTTTAAGAAGCCAGGAAACAGTAAGAGTGGGCCTGGTGAGACTAGTGGCTCACAAAGCAAGGCATACAGCAAGGGCGTGACATTGAGTGCCACCATTGTCACAAGACTGGACATTGGAGGAGGAACAGTCCCGTTTACCATGAGGACATAAAAGCAGGCCGCGTTACTCCTGTTGGTATGTCATCTTATATTCATATGATTGAGATTAACCATGCAAGTTTCGGAACTTGGGTACTTGATACTGGTTGTGGTTCTCATCTGTGTAATCATTTGCAGGGCCTAAAAAACATCACACCTCTCGCAAAGGGTGATGTGGACATGCGAGTCGGGAATGGAGCTAGAGTTGCTGCAGTCTCGAAGGGAACATACATAATCCAACTCCCAAGTGGTTTTGAGTTATATTTATATAACTGTTACTATGTACCCAGTTTGTCTAGGAATATTATTTCTTTTTCCGTACTTGATAAAGACGGTTTTTCATTTTCAATAAAGGATAATAGCTGTATTTTCTCTTTCAATGAAATGATTTATGGCAAAGCAGTTTCCATGAATGGAATTTACAGCTTAGATCAAACCACGGATATATTACACGTGAATAATAAGGAATTAGAGGTTGGTGACAAAGATCAAACATATCTATGGCATTGTCGAATGAGACACATAAATGAACAACGTGTAAAGAAACTCGTCGAGAATGGGACTATTCCCGCATTCGATTTTTCTACATTTGGCACGTGTGAATCATGTCTTATCGGCAAAATGACTCGAATTTCCTTCAAAGGTGTTGGAATGCGCGCTAGTGACCTATTAGGACTCATACATACTGACTTATGTGGACCTATGTCAATTACCGCTAGAGATGGCTATAGATATTTTATCACTTTCACGGACGATTTGAGTAGATACGGATATGTCTACTTAATGAAGCATAAAAGTGAGTCCTTAGAGAAATTCAAGGAATACCAGAATAAGGTTGAGAACCAACTGGGTAGAAAGGTTAAATCACTCCATTCAGATTGGGGCGGCGAATATCTTTCAAATGAGTTTGATCAACACCTTAAAGACTGTGGAATCGTTTTATAGTTAACTCCACCTGGAACACCTCAATTAAATGGTGTGTCCGAACAGAGAAATCGAACATTACTTGATATGGTTCGATCCATGATGAGTCACACGGTAGTACCTGATTCATTATGGGATTTTGCTCTTTCGTCAGCTGCTCTTATACTTAACCGAAGTCCGACAAAAGCTGTCGACAAGACTCCATATGAAATGTGGAGGGGAACGGTCCCCAACTTGTCCTTTATTCGGGTTTGGGGCTACGAGGCTTATGTTAAGTGGAGACATGAGGATAAGCTTGGCCCGCGATCGGTCAAGACATACTTTATTGGTTATCCAAAAGGAATGTTTGGTCATTACTTCTATTCGCCTACCGAGCATCGAGTTTTTGTTGGGGCTAGTGCGACGTTATTAGAGAAAGAATTTCTCGAGAACAAGACAAGTAATAGAACCTTCGAGCTGTTGGAGATTCCAGAACCAACAACTGAGGAACAGATGGAGGAAGTTGTTCCTCCAACTGATTATACGGTTAATATTCCTCAGGAACCTAGGAGGTCGGGTAGAGTCTCTAATCCTCCGGACAGATACATTGGTATGGTCGAGGAGAGTGACGTTTGGCTCCTAAAGAGTAATGAAACCGCTACCTATAAAGGTGCCATGACCTGTTCCGACTCAAAGCTATGGCTTGAAGCCATGTAATCCGAGATGGACTCCATGTATGAGAATGACGTATGGGATCTAGTTGATTTACCTAATAAGGTAAAACCTCTACAGTGCAAATGGCTTTACAAAATTAAGCGTTCTGTAGGCGGGCAACCAGATACCTATAAGGCACGACTAGTGGCAAAAGGTTTCACTCAAGTGCACGGATTGCATTATGATGAAATTTTTGCACCCGTAGTTATGCTGCGTTCCATTCGGATTATCTTAGCGATTGCCGCTTTTCATGACTATGAAATTTGGCAAATGGATGTGAAAACCGCCTTCTTAGACGGTTATTTGGAGGAGGAGTTGTACATGGTGCAACCCGAAAGTTTCATAGATTATGAAAATCTAATAAAGTGTGCAAGCTTAAGCGTTCCATTTATGGACTTAAGCAAGCTTCTCGGAGTTGGAATCATCGTTTCGACCAGGTGATAAAAGAGTATGGTTTCACTCGATCAGTCGAGGAACCATGCTTATATATCAAGTCGAGTGGGAGCAAGATTGTATTCTTGATATTGTATGTCGATGACATACTCTTGATTGGGAATGACATTCCTCTCTTATCTTCGGTTAAAGGATGGTTGAAGAACCATTTCCAGATGAAAGATCTGGGTGAGGCACAACACATATTGGGAATCCGTATCTACCGAGATAGATCACGACGGATGTTATCACTGAGTCAGGAGTCTTATTTTGATAAGATTCTTGAAAGGTTCAGCATGACCAACTCCAAGAAGGGGAACCTTCCAATGACGCCTGGGATACAGTTGAGCAAGTCTCAGTTACCCACGACGCCTGAAGGGATTAAGCGCATGAGTCGTGTTCCTTATGCATCTGCAATAGGATCAATCATGTATGCCGTGATATGCACACGTCCAGACGTGGCATATGCATTGAGTATGACGAGTCGGTACCAGAAGAATCAAGGTGAAACACACTGGATAGCTGTTAAAAACATCCTTAAGTACCTACGGAGGACTAAGGATAGGGTATTGACTTATGGAGGAGATACTAAGCTATGCGCAATCGATTCTGTGAGATGCTAACTTCCAAACGGATCGAGATGACTCAAAATCTCGGTCCGGGGTTCGTCTTTACTCTTAATGGTGCTGCGGTCACCGGAAGAGTTCCAAACAGTGTTGTGTAGCAGATTCTACTACTCAATCCGAGTACTATGCCGCTCGAAGCAGCAAAAGGAAGCTATATGGATGCGTCAATTCTTACAAGGACTTACGATAGTTCCTATTTCGAATGACCCGATCACCATCTATTGTGACAATAGAGGTGCCATCTTCCAGGCTAAGGAGCCAAAGTCTACCAACAAGTCTAGACATGTACATCGGAAGGCTCACCTGATCCGTGATTTCGTGGAGCAAGAGGAGATAGTGATTGACAAGATAGCTTCAGAAGATAACATCGCGGATCCTCTCACTAAACCATTAAATTATGATAAGCATGAAGGACACGTTATTTCCATGGGAATTAAACGTGTTCCTGAGTTGTAGTAGTTGATTATGGATTCGATACATTATCTATTTCATATATTATTTATAAATTCATCGTTTTATTATAATATTTTGTTTTTAATGTGGATTGTACTGACAACATTGAACGCCACAAAGTGAACTGAATTACATTATATTTATTTTGGTCCGTAATCGCCTACATGAGCTGATAACTCTGGCTATTATATTGTGCAGTTTATTGATGGTGGGTTCAACGAGTCATAAGTCAAACAGTTGGCTGATCGATCATAGATGCGAGTTATAACGTTACCTCGTAAGACAATTTTTGTGACAACGTAATGGAGTCCTAAATGTTTAAAAACATTCGGTGCCAGGTCGTGGATTGGACGTCCATTGTGTTCCTAGAGTCGATTCGTTTGACTATCGACTGTCTCTTGAGATTAACGCATTTTTTGGGTGACTTTGGTTTCTTTCTCATGGTCTGGCGTAACAGGAGGCTAAGCAGATTTTTTCTGGGACATTTCATACTGTGCTTATATCTGCAGGATTCGAGTTGAAGAAAATATCCAACCTTTATCAGGTTTAGTTATTTCTCAGGGCCACTCGAGGAGTTGTAACTGAAATGCATGGCCATGCTCGAATGATGATTCGTTTATCAGTTAAGTTACTCTCTAGTCGGGGAAACCACTCTTGATATTGATCACTTGTAAAATACGACCTTTGTGAATACGGATTTTGCAAATTGTTTTACATTGAGTGGGAGAAATTTTAGGATATGAGAATCGGTTATCGCACATACACTTGTGAGGACAAGTAGGAGTTTGTTGGAGCTTGTTTCCTCCACAAATTAGTGTGATAACATTTATAAATCTCTTATGGGTTCACAAGGGTATACTTCGTATTTTATCAGTTGATTAACGATTACTTAATAACGGTTG
This sequence comes from Silene latifolia, assembly GCF_048544455.1. Taxonomy (NCBI): domain Eukaryota; kingdom Viridiplantae; phylum Streptophyta; class Magnoliopsida; order Caryophyllales; family Caryophyllaceae; genus Silene; species Silene latifolia. Next base: position 454,774,865 of record NC_133538.1, read on the forward strand.
GCTTGCTAGAAAGGTTGATGTTATTATCATACTGATGGCGGTGATCAACAAGTCCCTAAAAGTCACACCTAAAGGATGTGTTTGAGAGATGTGATTGTATAAAAATATAATCACATTGATCCCTGACTAAAAGGTTATTCCAAGTATTTGACTAAACAGTTAGTCATTGTTTTGATGAGACGATTATTTAATACAATTAAATAAGATTAGCTGAGACGAATTAACTGTCAATTCGTAAATTAAATATAATATGTTATATTTAATTAATGTATATAATGTTAGCTTGTACGAATTAAGTTGTTAATTCATAATTAAACATAACCAGTTATATTTCATTAGCTAATTATAAATATGCGATATTTATAGTTAAAGTACATATTATACGATATTGTCATAATAAATTATTACGGACCGGCATTAATAAATCAACTGCAAGCTATTGTGTGTAGGCTTATTAATACGGAATAAATTAAATGACAATTTATAAATGACACACTTTATATACATTTTTCAAACTACCAAAATAAGAAGATTTAATCTCATTATTCTGGTAGGTGAAAAACCGAAAATAAGAAGAAAAATCCTCTTATTATTTCGGTTGGGTTGGACGAAAAAGGAGAGAAAATATCTCCCCCTTATTCATTCTTATTTTCGTTTAGAATAAGAGTTGGAGATCATTTTTCTTAACGCAATTCTTAACCTAATATTCTCTCATCAAAATCACACAAAAAACCTAAATTAATTAGTGAATTTAGGGATCGATTCTAGCAAGAACAAAAGGGCATTTCTCATTTCATCTTGGGTGCAACGATTAAGCGATTATCAATTTTGATATTGTTTCTTAGGCCATATTTTCAAGGACCAAAGGTTGATTCATAATCCTTATTCTATTTTGTTTATGCAATTCATTTATGACTAGTTTTCTTAGATTATAATTTCGTTATAATCTTTATTTTTAAGGGAAGTATACCGATATTTCCCACACTATGACATGCTTTTTATTATTCTATCTTGATTTCTCTTATTTGGTCAATATGAATGATCCCATATTTATATTATAATTCAATTTACTTACATCTTATTTAAAATGCTTGTTTTCTTGAGTTTTTTGTTATGTTGATTTTGATATAATGTGGCTGAGAGAACCTTGAGTTACTCCCCACTGACTGTGGCATTTATTTTTCATGAATGATAGGTATTAGTTGGTGCATTTATGGGGTGAAGACAAGTGTGAGCTAGCGAGTAACTTGACCGTTGGATTTTTGTCTATCGTTATGCTTAGACTCACCTTTAAGACTTGTTATTCGTTGGATATCTTTTCCCCTTTTTTGCTAGACTTGATTTGTACTAACCTAAGTTTGCTTATCGTTGCACTAGTTTTGTTTTAATTAGTGACTCCCGCAGGTTAAACTTTGAAAAGTAAAATAAAAGTTTTAAAAATTCATAATTTCCACTGCAGTTTATTAGTTATATTTTCTGCTTTATCGCAGGGTGTCACACATTATGTGTTTCATGTATAACAACTTCGGAAGTATATGAGTGATCCATCACATGTACTTGAACTTGAGAATATCGAATTAAATGAGGCTCTAACTTATGCAGAGGTTCCTAAGGAGATTTTGGATCGTAAGGTACGCAAGACAAGGAATGGTGAAACCGTCTTGCTTAAGGTGCTATGGTCTAATCACAAGGTGGAAGAAGCCACTTAACAAACGGAGGAGGCTATGAGAGAATGCCACCCACACCTTTTTTATCAGGTATGTTTGGTTACAAGGACGTAACCGTTGACTTTTAAGGTAGGTAGGAGATGGTCGAATGTGTGTTATGGGATATTTTGAGGTCGGTATGGTTGTGTTGTTTGGTTGTTTGAGCTATAGTTGGGTTGTTTAGTTAACCATAGTTGGTGTTGTTAGTGTCCTTGAGTAGTTGCTGTTGTTTTTTTTTAGGGTATGGTATGAACTTTGGGGATGAAGTTCGTTTTAAGGAGGGAAGACTGTTATACCACGGTTTTTTGGTCCTCAGTTACTCGGTAGAGTAAGTGCAACTCGAACGAGTAGATCGTTGTGTGACTTCTGGTCAGGTTACTTCCCACGGACACTCAGTCGAGTAGTGAGATACTTGGCCGAGTAGGTCCTACTCAGCCGACTACCCTACGTACTCGACCGAGTTCCCGGTTTGACGGGAGTGATTTCCGCGGTTCTGATTAAGGTGTTAAGAGATTCTAAATTACGTGTTATCAGCTTACAAATCACTTTTTACAAAACCTAATGACGCTTATTAGCTATCTAATCACCCTAATCACTCCCAAGGCTAATTGATCGACCGTGAGTCTACACATCTGTCTTGTCCATATAAGTTTCATTGGTAAGTCACTAGTACCTTGTTAATTAGATATGTTTGTCCTTTAGGGTTTTGCCCTAATTGATTAGTTTGGGAAAAGTGGTTAATTGGCATGATTGTGATATAGTATTGTTGTGATTATTGCTTGGTGACGAATTCGTAGAGGAACAATTCTTGCTTCCTCTCTGGTTTGTCATTTCAGATTTGCTAATAAGATAGGATATCCCTACTCAGTTGGTTGTGTAATTAATTTAAGATTGTGGTGATTGATTAATTGATTAACATGTTGATTGGATTGATATTGGTTGATTGATATTGGTTTGTTGATTTTGAGGTTGGTATTGTTGAGATGGGACCATGTTTGGGAGATGGTTCCAACCCCATGTTCGCCTCTTGTGGCTCACGTCACAAGGGGGATGTGCACATTAATGATCTGGGTGCGCTCGTTATGATGAGCGAGGCTTGGGTGGGAACGGCTGCGGTCCCGCACTGGCGGTGAGGATTACCTGTTGCGATGGGTAATCTGCCAAGACTACACACTTAAGTGTGTAGTCAGTTATTGATTGATAATGGAGTTGGAGATTGATATTGGAATTGAATTGATTGCAGCATTTGTGTTGTGAAATTCTTATCTTGATTATACAGTTGACTGACTCCGGTATTGTTTTCAAAACTATGGTGATCCATTCGGGGATGGTGAGCAGCTAATTAGGCAGGCATAGCTATGGATAGCTCGCGGGTTTACATGGGGGTCGAATCGTCACCGGTTTATCTAGCTTTCGTTGACAGTTTACGATTTAGCTCTTTTGACCGTTTGGTTGTAAACGTTTGAGTTTATTTTCAGTTATATTTTATACTTTAACAGTTTTGGCCTTTTATAATAATCATTATTTGATGGTCAATTTGATATACTCTACCTCGGGCAACCAAGATGGTAGCACCTTGATATGCTAGGTGGTATTGGTAAGGAACCTTGGTGTATGGGGGTGTTACACTACCTCGGGTAACCGAGATGGTAGCATTGATCTCCGCTTCATGCTTAGTCGTTATATGCGTCCATTTAGCTCCAAAACGCTCCATTTATACAACATTAGCGCTTTTTTTCGTGCGAATGGCATAACATCTCAAAGAATAAAAAATAGGAAGCTAAAGACATAAGAAACGATCCTAATTGGCACGGAAAGCATGCAAAACGAGTCTAGTTCAGGGCTATAAGTGCGTAAATATGAACCACATCAAATATCCAGGGGGCAGAACCTTTACTCGTCCCGAGTAAAGAGGTGACTAAAGCTAAGACCTTTATTTAAACTAATCCTAATAAAATATCCAATATGAGACAATTAGCGGGTCTCGCTCCACTCCTTCAACTCACAACATGACATTTATGAGGTAAAATGCCTTCTTGCAAGGCAAGTGGGGTCTTGCAAAAATGGTGATATATCCAAGCATTAAGCACACAAACAAGTAATAGGATGCATTTTTAAAAGAATAGCCACTCTCCTCATCTAAGTGGCATAATCTACTAAGAGGAAGCAAATATAAGGGCATATAATCCATCATAGATACTAGTTCAACAAACTACTAATTCCAAGAGGGTATAAGAAAATCACCTACAAAAAGTGTCAAGCTAGGCTACACTCGTCCGCAATTACTAAATGCTTTTGTTAAGAGCGGGTTATTATGGTGTTTTAAGAAACTGGAGGATCACGAAATTCCCCCTCTTGCCTAGACAAAAGGAAGGGTCATCCCCTCTCCACCATGCGACAAAGGATAGGACCATTGATGCATAAGGGAATCAAGATGTTTTAGATTCACAATGGTAGTTTGCTTTGGGTTATTTTCCCCCCCTTTGTAGCATTTGACGATAAGCAGATTTCTTGCCATTTTAATGATTGGCATTTGACACTTGGCAATTATCTTTCTAGAAAGGAATGCGGCGGTGACCAACAATATGCAAATCCTTACCGAAGTGACATTGAGAGAGACCCCATTTGTAGTCCTAATCTTAGGGCTAGGATAACATGAAAAAATTGCAAACTTCGGATTTAATTTGGTACTTGAACTCAATTTGGCGATTATATTGACCATTCGCTTTGGTTAACATTATAATGATGGTAGATGTTGGTAGGACTGTTGCATGACTTCAAAGGTCACATTGGAATAAGCTGTAGCCGAAGAATTATCACACCACAAGGTACTCTTTACTAGGTCGTAGTGCATGGGTCAAATGATACTAGCATGACACAATCTAGGATATTTTAATACTATTCTATTAAACAAAGTCTCAAGGAGAAATAGTATCTACAATTGCTTTTCCCTTGTCAAAATTCTCAATTAGGCATTTTCAAAGATTTTTAACTAAATGCAACCACATGCCATGATGAAACCTACATATAAACAACTAATGAAAATGCAACTACCAACTATATGTCATATAATCTAATGCAAGCTCTTAACAACACATAGGCACAAAACCGCAACAATCAAAATACACCACATTCTCCTTGACATACAAGCCCATTTTCCTCATATGACAATTGAAAAGAAATGGAAGGGTAAAGAGTTAGAAAGATCATACCATGCGGTCTTCATGTTGTAGATACCCAGTATCTGCTGAGACTCCAACAAACACCCGATGATTATCGGACTATAACATGTTTTGGAATCGTGGCGTTTGATCGACTGTTTGTGTACAACTTTACGTCGGAAAACTTAAAACGATTTTGAAAATAAAACATTTCAAAAACATTTCAAAAATACATGAAGTGTTTAATGCACGATGACGGGGTCGCACTGACACTAACTAGAGTCAAAACCGACACTGGACCAAAAACCGACTCAAAAATTCAAATGCCGACTCCAACAACGAGTCAAACCGAGTCAACCACCAAAAACAAAACATTTCAAACCTTCCACCTTAAGTTTTCCCGGATTTATGTTTGGTCAAGTACCAAACATATGACTACAAAACCTAGGATAGAACAAATCATGATTGCATTTGTGTGAAAGCGACAACTCACCTCGAAGACCCGCGACGTGGCTCGCGCCTCTTTGAGTAGCCCAGGTGGCCACGTCGCTCAAAACTCACACAACCGCACATTTCCCTATAAATACCCCTCAAATGCCCCCCATTTGGGACTTACGCGAGTGTCCGCCCCCTCTTTTCTCCCTTAAAATTCTCGACTCGACTTCTTAAGTCACAATCCGACGCGTATTTACGACCTACCGATCGTAAATACAAGCCTTACACATCGTTTGGTACCGTCATCATGCATTAAATCACTTGACCGACCACTTCGATCACTACACCGTCACTAATCTTAAAACACTCTTTTTACTTACCAAAACGGTTTTAAACCGAGTTTTTTTCCGACCAAACGAGTTGTTACACTTACGTCGGTCACTCGCCATAACCAAACATGTAAGTATAAGGGTGTAAAAATTCTCTTTTTATCATGTTTTCATTTGTTTCATGACTATAACATGCTAAAACGTGCATAACATGAACCAAAACATGGGATAAATGAGCCAAAACTGATTTTTGGCCTGAGACAGAAGCCCCTTGGTTCGCCGGCTTGCCCGCGCCTAAATGGGGTGTTCAGGTCAGAGATAAACCGTGTTTGTTCTCGTCTTTCCCCTTTAATTCATTTTCATATTTGTAATTGATTTATTACTAGCTCCATTTTCTTCGTCACTCCAATCTTCATTCACTTCCAACCCTCCACTTTCCCCCTCATCTTTTTGGATCCGAGGATTAGGAATAAAGACCTCTCTATCTACCGAATCTGGCAAGTGTCCATTAGGGTCAAGGAACCCTTGCCTAGCCAAGTTGTATAGTGGTTGATATAAGCATAGTAGCTATTAACTCGGTCCTTATTCATCTCCTTATGGATTTGTTTCATTAAGAGCGTCAATTAATCATTACCCTCGATAACATTGGGGCCATCATGAGTGAAGGGTTAATATTCAAAGGGGAAATGAGGTATCACTATTTGTGAGGAAGAAGTTATTTGTTGACATTTTTGTGGAGGTTGTTACTCATGCCCCCTTGGTCTGTCAAGAGGAGTAACCAGAAATAGATAATCCTCTCGTTTCTTGCTAAGGCAACTAAGCTTTCCACATTGTAAGCATATGGAAGTGGAGCCTTTTTTCAACCATTCGATTTTCCCGGTGACATTGTCCCGCTTCATCCAATTGTAGCCATGTGTAAGAAAGTTTTTATCCATAAGATTGTTCCCAACACAAGGCTTGTCTTTTGTTTTTTTCATTGAATTTGGGATTGAAGTGCCTAGCCAACTTTGTTATTATCCCTCATTGGCTATGTAAGTCATCTTTAAAGACCACCTAGCGCATGAGAATGCTACCATCTCGGTTGCCCGAGGTACACTATATCAAAAGTGACCATAAAGAAACATTAAAGTTCAACTGTTTAAAGTGCGTACAACATATAAACCAAATCCAAACGTACAACTGTCATAACAAAATATCAAAATTATAACAACTGTCAGCGGAACACTAGCTATCAAACTACGTGAAGACTCCATCCCTGCCGAGACCCACGAGCTATCCATAAGCATACCTGCTAAACAAATACTCACCACCTCCGAATGGATCACCACAGTTTTCAAAACATTTAAACGGGGTCAGTTACTGCATAAACAACATAAGATAATACAACAAACAGAAACACAATCACAATCCTCCAACACCGTCACATCACCAATCATCTAACTGCACACTAAAGTGTGTAGCCCTGTCGGAATATCCATCGCAATAGATATTCCACACTTCCAGTGGGGGAACGCAGTCGTTCCCACCTAAGCCCCGCTCATCTCCATCGAGAAAATAACCCAAGTCCATTAATGTGCACATCCCCTTGTGACGGGAACCACAAGGGGTGAATCAAGGGCGTAAAGCCACTCCCGCAAGTGACTCCACTCAGCCGAGGGCACACTTCGCGAACCACAGACAATAAACAACAACCAATTAAAATATCAATAATTCCAAAACCAATATTGATTTAATCACATGCCAATCAAACAACAACCATCTTATAATCATTTACACAATAACTGAGTAGGGAAACCCTACCTGAGATGAAATCACCAATAATCAACCACAAGCAGCGGATCAAAAACCTTCTTTTACAAAATCACCTCCTATAATCAATTAATCACATAATTATAATCTATAACATCAACAATCCCAATAACCCCCAAATTACCTAATTAGGGTTTTAAACAACATTAACCAAAAGACATAAAAACAGTTTAAGAATCTTACCCACAATACGACGATCCCAAAGATATAAGGACCTCCGAAATCCGACAATCCTAGCCCCTTGATTTGATAGCAATGAGAGAAGAGAATTCGAAGTTGTATTGTTTTTATTTTGTAAAAAGGTTTAGATTAAGGTAAAACTAAAAAGGAACTGACGAAAACTCTTTATATAGCTCTTCACGCGTTACTATCAAACCCGGCCAAAACTCGTAAACCCGTCATACTCGATCTAGTAACTAAGGTACTCGATCGAGTAACACCTACTCGATCGAGTACCCATCAAGCAGAACATACTCCAGAATGCAAAAATAACTTACTCGACGGAGTAAGTCCTACTCGATGGAGTACCTAACAGCTCATAAATCTAAGGTATTACATCTTTACTTTGCCATATTTTAACTCGAGCCACCGCTCCAACATCAATTGGATGGCATTATAATTTGACTTTTAAGACCCATGTGCATTCAAACGAGACTCAAAATAGCTAAGGTTAATCTCAGAAAAGGTGAAGCTTCCTTCCTAGCGATAATGGTATTGGAAATAAACCTATACCAATACCTTATACCCGGAAAATGGACATAAAGAGATGATCACTCTTTATATATAGTGAACGTTCTAATGGTAAGGGCTTTCCATATGGGTTTGGCATCAAATTTAGGGGGTTTCTTGAACAATTTCCTCGGTGGTTTAATCCCAGATACCGCACCAAATTCCGACATGGTCATCTCTCTCAACACATTCTGAAGACGGAATTCCATATAATTCGTATCTTCCACACTAGAAAGTTTCAAAAAGCTTATAAACTCAATGGTAAGGGAAGGGTAGGTGCTTTTCATACATCTTAAAGAAGGTCAACAAGCTTATGGAATGAAAGGATGTATACGTATCTTATTGTATTCCATGTTTTCGTAGATTATCATGACAAACAAATTTCGTAGCTATGACCTACTTATTGTGTAGAGTAGAAATGACTTGCTTATGAGTTTCATCAAGAAATTTTACCTCCGGAAAGGCATCTATTTGTTTCATTTCCGGAATTGTAGCCGCTGCTACTACCCTTTCAACAAGATTCGCTATTGTTGCTAACACCTTTCGTCTTTTTGACAATTTGGAAGTGCTAAGTGCTTTATCCTTTCCCTTTGTTCTTGCCATGGATGAGTACGCCTTCAAGTAGTTAGGATTTCTTGTCAGTCTTAACAAATTAAGAACCAATTAGCCATACCAATGCTTGAGAATGCTTCTTTGTTCAAAAATTCAAGTTTTAATCCAACCCGATTTGGAATTTTCGAAATACCCAAACCCTAGAATTGGGTGAGTCAAATTTTGGGTGATTTTAATATGTTTGAGGCTAAAAATTGGTTAGGGAGTGTTTTGAATTGGGAAAAATTAAGTTTGTGATGATTTGTTTGATGATTTTGAGTGGATGACAGATGTTTTGAAACTTGGGTTTTGGGTATTATAGAGAGAGAAGGGGGTTTATGTTTAATGAAGAAGATAAGAATGAGAAGGAAGGGAGGAAGGAGCCCGTAATATTAAACTCGTGCAATAGAGTCGCCTGACTTCGCCTTGACTTGGGCGGCTCGAAGTTCAGGATTCCCACTTCAGCTGCGAACTCAAGCTACTTGAGGCTGAGTCGCCCAACTTGGATCCAAGTCGCCCAACTTGGTCTTGATTTGCCGGGCTTGAATTTTAGAGTTCACCCCTTTTTGCATCCTTTTGCTCTAGCTCTCACGAGCTATACATATGATTGTGTAAGTCTTTTTTACCTCTTCCCTTTTCTAGTCCTTCTAGCACGGGGTTAGGATTTCATAAGCTCTTTTAGCCTAGGCAAATGCATCCCCACACTGGATTTCTATCTTATAAGCACAATTAGTAACCCTCCCTCACTTGCTCTCATGCAAAAACGGTTAAACGAATACAACTACAATGAATGTAATACAATGCAATAAACTTAATTAAATTTAAAGCCAAGGGGTAAGAATATTTACAAATGTTGATTTAAGGAGGATTCCCCTAAAATTTTCTCCTTTTTAAAGAGAGTAAAGGTGGTAGGACAAGGATGTTATTGATGTTGCTCAACGTCTCGAAGTAGTAGTCAAAGGCTTGTTCACACTTGATGTAGAGGTCCTATGTAGACTTGGGCTCTTTGTCGCTTTAATTAATTTGGACTCCCATATCAAAGTTGCATTGATAGGTATTCTCATAGCTTTGTTCTACAATCATAGCGTTTTCATCATAAGGATTGAATAACCCTTCAAACTCGTCGTGCCAAAGACCACTTACTTCTTTCATATTGCTTTGTCTGGTGTATGTCTCATCATTAGACATGGTTGCTTGTTCATTCTTGCCTTTTGAACTTTCAAGGTTCTCGTTATCCCTTATCATATAAATTAAGTCATTCAAGCTCTGTCCATTAGAAGAGTTGTTAAAAATACTAAGCTCACCAAATAAAGCTATCTCAATTTCATCAACTTCTTCTTTCCAATAGGGCATCTCCACTTTACCTCCACCAATAGGAATCTCTTCCTTTATAGGGTCACAAGTTGGAGATTCCGACTTCTTATCCTTGACCTCTTTGCTAGAATGGTCAACCACAAAGCTTGGTTCATATAGATGGGGAGCTTTCATAGCTTTGGTGAGATTGAATGTTACTTTCTCATCTTCGACTTCAAGGGTCAAGATCCCGTTTTTCACGTCAATTACTGCCCGACGGTGTATAAGAATGGTTTCCCAAAAATAATTAGTTTATTGGCATCCTCCGCCATATCCATAATCGTAAAATCTACTGGTATGAAGAATTTTCCTACCCTTACAGGTATATCTTCCAATACTCCAAGTGGCTTCTTAGTAGATCGGTCCGCCATTTGGAGTGTCATGCTTATGCATTTCAATTCTCCCATTCCTAGCTTCTTGCATACCGAATATGGCATGTCACTCATTCTATCACCAAAGATACACAAAGCTTTCTGAATTGTGGTGTCGCCAATTGTGCACATAATAGAAAAGCTTCCGGGATCTTTGAGCTTAGAAGGAGAATTGCCTTAGTGAATCGCACTACTTGTATTGACAAAGGCCATGTTCCCCATCTTACGAATAGACCTATTCTTGGTGAGAATATCCTTCATGTATTGTGCATATGCCGGTACATGTGTGATTAGCTCCGTGAAAGGAATAGATACTTCCAAGTTCTTCAAAATTTCCATAAACTACCCAAGTTGCTTCTCAAACCTAGGATTTGCTTGTTGACTTGGAAAAGGTAACCTAACAATGATAGGTTCCTCTTCATCCTCCTTGCTCTTTTCCTCATTTTTCTTCTTCAAAGCTTCATTTGTAGTGTATTTCACTACTTTGTCATTCTTCTTCAATGTTTCCTCTTATTTCTTTCTTTCCAACATGATGCGTGCCTTTTATATGCATTTATTCTAATACTTTGCACGCATTTCTATGCATATTATGTAGCGTTTAGCTACTATTCTCCCATGAATTGGCTACTTTGGGTTGTTTTGTAATGTAACACCCCCTTCTTACCCGGCCAAGGTAATAAGGAGATGTTACCATCTCGGTTTCCCGAGGCGGTGAATCGGAGATACAATAAAGGACATTTATTATAAATAACAAGTTTAGTGATTATAAACCATAACTAATGAATAAAATACAACTCATGGCTACTATATTCATCTAACTAGCCATACTCATCTCGTGACCCATCAAGCTCGTCCCGTCTCCCGCGTACTATCCAACAATCTGTACCTAACGTGCTCCCCATAAGACCAAAGGACATCATATGGATCAACACAGGCCACCCCAAAAGAGACAGGTGCTAAATACAAAGATACAACAAACGTCAGTTTCAATAAACAAATAAAAGATGACACGACTCAAATGTGAACATGCAATATGACTACTAATGTGAATAAGAAGCCAACAAACCACTGCCACCACCACGGTACCGGGACACGCCCGGCATACCGACAACCACACTGGTACCGGGACATGCCCAGACATAACAACAACCACAAACAGGTACCGGGACACGCCTAGACGTACCGGGTCTGCAAGCTAACCGGATCCCCCGCCAGACATCGTGTCTCAACCACACGCGTCCTTCCAAACTCAAGCCATTAATGTGCACATCCCCCTTGGAGTGGGAAGCTCCAAGAGACGACTCAAGCATAAGACGGTCTCCCAACCGTCTTACGTCTCTAAAAAGACAACAACAACAACAACAACAACAACAACAACAACAACAACAACAACAACAACAACAACAACAACAACAACAACAACAACAACAACAACAACAACAACAACAACAACAACAACAACAACAACAACAACAACAACAACAACAACAACAACAACAACAACAACAACAACAACAACAACAACAACAACAACAACAACAACAACAACAACAACAACAACAACAACAACAACAACAAATCCTTCAACATATATGATAATGACCAATGCATGAACCACAACAAACATATCATAATCATCCTCTTAATGATGTGATTACCATTAAACATGTTATAATGCAAATACCCTAGTTATGCAAGACTAACTACAACATCAACATAAACAACATCACATTATTGAAACCGAGCAGGATTAACCTACCTTTTAGCAATCTCTTCAAGCTACTCGAATCCGAACCGAAATCGTCTCAAGGAACCGTCTCATCCTATACAAACTACATAATAACTATCACAATACACCCTATTCTAATATACACTACAAAGCCCCTCTTTATAACCCTTTAATTACCCCAAATACACCTATTAAACACTAATTAATTACCCATGACGAATTCCCCCAAAAGTTAGGGTTTAAAGACTAGAAAAGGAGAGATCTTTACTTACTAAGTGAAGAGATAAAGAGGAAGGTGGTAGATCTTCTAATCCAAGCTTAAATACCAAGGAGAAGGTGTTTGTGAGGGTTTTAGAGAGAGGGGAAGGAGTTTGGAGAGATAAGGAGGAAGGTGGAAATGATTTTAGGGTTATGGGTGAAAAGGGATTAAATCCCGTGTTCTCAAAACAGAGGCACTCGACCGAGTGCCGAGTCCACTCGGTCGAGTGGACTCACTCGGCCGAGTAGCACTACACTCGGTCGAGTGGACTCACTCCTTTGATTGTACCCTTTACTCGACCGAGTGGACCCACTCGATCCGCTGCAACGCCACACGAACAAGTCCAGGTCTAGTGTAAGGTTATCCTTCCTTATGAGTGATTTCTTTTCGGTCTAAAGGTCCTCTAACACGTCCCCAGGTCTAGGTACGAGTCCCACAAAGGCCGGGTATTACAATATTCCCTCCTTAAAAATGAACTTCATCCTAGAAGTTCGCCTCTTCCTCACTTTTCCTTAACACTTTCTTACGTCTCGTTCGTGTCATGCCTCACCCCCAAGACTCTTCCTCACACATTCGCTCATCTCTCTCGCTAGTGTTTTACCGTAAGTGCTCTTTTTTGTTCTCATGTCCTTTCTTATTCCTAAATGTTACATTCACTCCCTCTAAAAGGAACTTTGTTTCGAAGTTCGCCACTCGATCTCTCGGAAGAAGGATTCTCTTATTCACTCGGTCTAGGCTCATGGATTAGGTTACAAGTTAAGCTCAACATTCATTCCCACTCTTATGGCTAAGGCCTAGTCGTATCATGCATAGTATGTGACTCTAGGTACACGTGTATAACTCATGACTCCGCACATAACAATCATAACGCGGTCGAGTACCCCGCCTACTGTGACTCACTTTCTTCCATATTCCTTATTCCCGACTTACTCATGTTGTGCATAAACCATGTGGTCATGCATGTGTTCTTATCCATCCTCATATCATATCATTTCACTCTAGTTGTCACAAGACCCGGTCATGTATGACTCATATAATTCTCGCTTATGCTTACCAATTACCGCATCATTACTATCTTTACTAAGTATGTTAGGTCTCATCCATCGGTTAAACATATTTCATGTTACAATATATAAAATGGCATATAACAATGTAAACAACTCATTTCAGTTTATTCGTTAAGGATTTCTACATTCATATAACTAATAGGTGGTCGATAGGGTCACAAAAAGAAAATACTCGGTCCATGTCGGTTCAAAACCATCAAAATGAAAACAAAATAGTCCACTCGGTCGAGTGCAGACTTACTCGGTCAAGTGAGGGTTTCACTCGGTCGAGTGCGTGTTTTTACAGAAAGTTCCCACAGTCTATTTTCGGCTCACTCGATCGAGTGGGATGGGGCACTCGGTCGAGTGGGCCACCACACGGTCGAGTGAAGATGGCACTCGGCCGAGTGTCACTTGATAGTCCTAAAATCCGGTCATTCATGGTCTCTAAACTTACCTATGGTCAATCATACTTGCAAAAGAGTCTCAGCGGTGATCATAGCATCATCCCACCACACAATGTCTACTAGGTTTCGGCCTTATGGCCGAGTTTACAACGCGAGAAAAGCAAATTGTCTGAGACTCAACCAACACAAGGTCACACAAGTTTCCACATGAGTAGATAAAACTAAGAAGATGACTTCCTCCTCTTTCCAAGTCTTTTTACCCACCGAACCAGGGCTCCTTGGTTGCTTACTGGTGACTCCTCCCTCCGCGTGCTAAGCTCTTCACTCCTTGTATCGCCCGAGGTGTCCATCATCGCGTCTTCTACAATTGCATTAACATAGCGGCCCTGATACTCCATAAGTCCCGGTGCCCAACTAGATGCTCCTCCTCCACTCCCGCTCCCATAGAAAACAGTGTTCCCGCCCACGTGAGAGACACCACCCACTTCTTCTTTATACGAACTATCCACATTACCTTGGTAATCACCACCCACATTCTCTTGGTAGCTTCCACCTTGATGCGTATCATTAAAGAAACTCCCGATGGTATAATGCGGTCCCGCCCAAGGACCAAGCAAGTGTCCGCCGCCGTGAGGAACTCTATGACCCCAATCCGAGGGTTGAATACCATAGGCCTTGAATACTCTGGAAGTGTCCCCATCCCTGGACCAATAGCTAGGGCTTTCGGTCAGCCTTACCCCTTGTTTATAGGTGAACTCATGCATATCTCTTAGGACTAAGGAGTTTTTCACTTTCTTAACTAGGTTCGCCATGGGATATTGGTGACCATAAGCCGATGGTGTTTGGTCATACCTTCCGGTGAAGGACGACATGTGCATGGAGCGCCGGGAAGGGTCATGGTGCGGTGAAGGCTCGTTCATAAAAGAAGAGGACGAGTCGTAAGTGGAGTGTCTAGGGCGATCGAAGGGCGGCGAGGGCATGGGCACAAAGGAGGATGATGTGGCATGTGGAGAAGTCATAGGAGGATCGGAAAGGAGTCGCGGGGTTGGTTCCCCTCGTACTGCTTCACCATCAAGAGTGTAAGTAAGACTTTCGGGAATGAGGTAGGATTGGGCGGGAGGGCGAGGTGGTGCTAGTTCGGGTAGGTGGGACGGTTAAGGAAATCTCCTATTTGCGGGAAGGTTCATATATGAGTCCGTGTTCACTCTCCATCAGTACCCCTTTTTGTATTTCCTATCCACAACCCAAAACATGCCTTTCATGTAAGCAATGTCGAAGTATGGCACCTCCGTACTCATGGGTTTATCAATTGCCCCCGGTTCATAACCCAAGTGGTTCTTGGGTGGTCTAGTCACTAGGGCACCACAATCAAATGAGCACTTGTCGAACTTGGTCATCCTTTCAAATGCTAAGCATACCATAGAGACGAGGCTGAAGTAAAAGCACCTCTCATAGTATGGATTGAGGTAGGAGCTTAGAAGTAGTACTTCCGAGGAACTGAGTTTACTATGGTCATTTCTCCCGTAAAGGAGGTTGGTCAAAAGGCGAAGGAAAATTTTCAAAACGGGGTGTTTCACATCATTTATTTTCATGGCACTGACGTCGGTATTGCGGTTACCCGTGTAAAGGTCAATGTATTTTGTGGCTTTCATTTTCTTCCTCACCTTGTCAAGAGTATGGGTGGCCCTTTTTCCTACACCTAGCCGCTCCGCAAAGACATCACTAGATAGGTGAAAGGAGGTGTTCTTGAGTCGAAAGCTCACGGTATGGTCTTTTGGGTTGTAGAGGAAGGATCTCAAAAATTCTAACGTAAGGATGCGGTATCCTATTTCCGCTAAGTTATACAATCTCTCCATTCCAAGTACGCTAAAGATGTCATGCACCTTCACCTCTATCCCCAAGGCTTCTAAGGCACTCTTCGACACACATCTGGTGGCGTTTATACGTCTCTTGGTGAGGGCTAAGAAGGTATTCCTATGGGGTTCACTCTCAAATTCTAACCCCGGGTATCCTGGGTGGGTAAAGGCGGGTGGTGCCTCCGGTTCAGATTGGGGTTGACGGTTGTTTCTCCCACGGTTGCTCCTCATGTTTCTTGACATGCTACAAAAGAAATCACACAAAAGACATAGAAGGAAAGATGAAACTTATGATTAACTTTGGAAGTGGATGAAATTCTCCCCCAAATTCCTAAACTTTGTACTTGACCAAGTATTGAGATTGAAAGAAAAATGAAGTTTTTAATATAGACAAGATTTCATTTTTGCCCAATGGGATATTCTTGGTTAGGTTTAAAACGATGTAAATGAAAGAGAAGGTCCTTGCATCAGGACACTATCTTTTTTATAACAAGCCAATGATTGTGAAAGCTTGGGAAAGAGACATGGAGATGACTAAAGAGGATGTGAAGTGTGTTCCTGCGTGGTTAAGATTGCATAGGTTTCCTCTGAAGTTCTGGGGAAAGGGGTTACCAAAAATTGCAGGCATTGTATGTAAACATGTCAAGAATGATACAGCTACTGAGGAAAGAACCAGGCTGGGGTTTGCTCGTGTTATGGTAGAATTGGTAGTTGATCAGGAGTTGCCAGCCAAAATAGCCTTCAAAGATGAGCATGGGTTAGTAAACCAAATTGAAATTGAATATGAGTTGAAACCTATCAAATGTAAGAAATGTCAACGTATGGGGCATGATCAGGAACAGTGTAGGATAGACAAACTGGTTAAGGAGAAGACAGTGACCAAGAAAGTGTGTAGGCCAGTTGTGAAGACTGCCAATCCCAAGATAGCAACATCAGAAATGCAAGTGGTCCCTAGCAAACCTAGTACCTCTCCCTCCAAATTGCCTAAAACTCCAGTCAAGAGACTGGTATTACTGAGAAGGGGAGATAGTGAGCAGGAAAAGGAGAAGGATGGGTATAGCAGGGAGTCTTTTGGTGCACGTTCGTACAAAGAGGTACTTAAGTCTCCTGGTAAAGCTGGTGCAGCTGGAAATGGTAGTGGTAACCCTCTCATTTTTTTTCTAATGGATAGTATAGGGTTCTGGAATGTTAGGGGAATGAATAGAGTTAGTAAACAGAAGGCTATTAATTTCTTTTTGCAAAATAAAGGAGTAGGTCTTTTTGGCCTATTAGAAACAAAAATAAAGAGCAATGCTTTTCATAAAGTTGTAAATAATTTTAATAATTGGAGCATATCTACTAATAGTGGATATCACAATGGAGGTAGGATTTGGATTCTATGGCAGCCTAGGTCTTTTAGGGTTCATTTTTTTGAGTATTATGCTCAATTTATCCATATGAAGGTAGAATCTTTAGTGAGTAGGATTGTTTTCTTTTTGACAATGGTGTATGCCTTCAATGGTATTAATGATATAGCTCCTCTTTGGGGACACTTGAGGAGAATTGCAGGGACTATTGTTGGACCATGGGCTATAGCAGGAGATTTTAATTGTGTACTGACAGCAAATGAGAGAGTTGGTGGAAATGTGCCTTCTTCTGAAATGGAGCCATTCAGGGATTGTGTAGCTGATTGTGGTGTCCTGGACATAGCAGCTACTGGTGCTCTGTATACTTGGAATAACAAGCAACAGCCTGAGGAGAGGATATATAGCAGATTGGATAGAGTATTGGTTAATAAGGACTGGTGTGATCATCTGAGGGACTTGTATGCCCATTTCCTTCCAGAGGGATTGTATGACCATACACCTTGTATTGTGAGCAGCAATAAGCAAGTGTAGGGCAAGAAATGTTTCAAATATTTCAATATGTGGGGTGGATCCAAGGATTTCATTCCTATTGTGAGAAATACTTGGCAGTCTAGAGTGGATGGGACTCCAATGTTTAAGCTTGTTAAGAAATTGAAAGTGCTGAAACCTGCTCTAAAGCAACTGAACAGGGAGAAATTTAGTGACATTGAACAAGTTGCTGATATCAAACAGAAGCAGATAGAGGAGTTACAAGGGCAGTTAGGCAGGGATCCTTCAGATATGTAGAAGGGAGCACTTGAATCGGAAGCTACTGCACGTCTGAAAGAGTTAGCTACAGCAAGAGATAACTATCTAGCTCAGAAGGCAAAGCACAAATGGGTATAAGATGGGGATTAAAATAGTGATTTCTTTCATGGATTGCTTACGCAGAGAAATCATAGGAATAAAGTGTTCACGATTGAGGACACTTCTGGGAGAGTATGTGATACCCCTGATCAGATTCAGGCTGCATTCCCGGACTATTATGAAGGCCTGCTTGGCACCAGTCAGGCTATTGGCAAGATACACAAAAGAATAATTGCTCAGGGACCTGTGTGCAGCTCAGAAGATTGTGCAGCTTTGATGAGACCTGTCAGTGGGAAGGAGATTAAAGATGCTCAATTCAGCATACCAGATATTAAATCACCTGGTCCAGATGGGTACACGAGCAAGTTCTTTAAGGATGCATGGGGAGAGGTAGGGGGAGAAGTGATTGGAGCAGTTCAGGATTTCTTCACTCATAAGAGATTACTGACCCAAATCAATGCCACCACTCTTACCTTAATACCAAAATGTGAGAGACCTCAGAATGTTACTCAGTTCAGGCCTATAACATGTTGCAATGTTGTGTACAAGATTATATCTAAATTGCTATGTAACAGACTTGCTCCAGTGTTACCACATATTGTAGACCAGAACTAGGGTGCATTCATTCGAAACATGAGTATTCCATAGAATATCCTGATATGCCAGGATCTCATTAGATTGTATGAGAGACCTAATACATCACCCAGATGTTTATTCAAAATTGACCTGCAAAAGGCATACTATACAGTGGAATGGCAGTTTGTGGAGCAGTTATTGAGGATGCTGAAATTTCCAGTTGGCTTCCAAAGCATGATTATGCAGTGTGTTACCACAACTTCCTTCTCATTATCTCTAAATGGGGATATGTTTGGTTTCTTTCAGGGCAAGGGAGGGCTTAGACAAGGGGATCCACTATCACCCCTCCTCTTTACCCTGTGTATGGAGTATCTAACCAGATCATTGAGGTATGCTGCTACTAAGTATGACCTCTACTTCCACCCAATGTGCAAAAATCAAAGATTGGCCTGCCTAATGTTTGTTGATGATGTGTTGTTGTTCAGCAAAGGTGACACTACCTCCATGATGCTCTTAGTACTGTCTTTTTCCACTTTCTCAAAAGCATCTGGTCTTAAAATTAGTCCTGCTAAATCCAATGCATATTTTAGAGGGGTGCCTGATCACATTAAGTCTGATATCTTAAAGATATCAGGCTTTACTGAAGGTGCTCTCCCTTTTAAGTACTTAGGAATGCCTATTCAAACTACAAGACTTAAGATATCTGATTGTGCTTGTCTCATTGAGAAAATATGTGGGAGGATTCATAATCATGGAGCAAGAAAGTTCTCGTATGCTGGCAGGCTTGTGTTGATTAAATCAGTCCTAAACACCGTGCATTCATACTAGGCTTCGATGTTTGTCTTACCCAAGGGCATCATTAAGAGTATAGAAGCCATATGTAGAAACTTTCTTTGTGAGAGTGGTACAGAATATAGGAGGGTCCCTTTAGTGGCATGGGATAAATTTGCAAGCCAAAGGAAGAAGGAGGTCTGGGACTGAAGGATCAGGAGGTATGGAACAAGGCAATGGTGGGTCGTCTGGTGAATTGGATTGCTGAGAAAAGAGACTCCATTTGGGTACAGTGGGTACAATGTAACCATATCAGAGGGAGAGACTGGTTTGAGTACAGTCCCTCAACTAATTCAAGCTGGGTTTGGAGAAGGATCTGTAAGGTTAAGCAGGAACTAGATCATGGATTTGTGGATGGGGTCTGGGTGGTTCAACCCACGGGATACACTCCTAGCGGTTATTATAAGTGCCTCAGGAATGTTAGTTCTCCTGCATACTGGAGTAAGATTATCTGGAACAGCTGGGCTCTACCTAAACACCAATTCATGGGATGGTTAGTGGCTCATGAGGCACTAAACACTGTGGATAAGCTGTTAACCTATGGGATGGAAGTTGATGCTTGATGCCTGCTTTGTGGACAGGCTAATGAATCCCTGGCTCATCTGTTCTTTGATTGCCAGTACAGCAGACGAGTGATGATATCTATACAGCAGGTTACTGGATGCAGCTTCCCCTTGGCTGTTGATCTATCTTGGTGGTCTAATGGAGGAGATACAGTTGTCCAGAGAGGAGTTCAGATTGCTTTGTTTTCGGGGGCACTTTACTCTATCTGGTTTTAGAGGAATAAGTGCAGAAATGATATGGTCCTCATGCATCCAAAACATGTTGCTTTGCAGATAAGTGATGGAATGAAAGCTAGAATTAGAGGAAGAGGTAAGGAGAAATTGAATGCTAATGATGTAACTTGACTTTGCCATAAGAACCTTATGTATTTAAGGATTTGCATTACTTGTAAATACTATTTTTGATATATATATTACTCACATTTTATAAAAAAAAATGAAAAATGAAGTTTTTGTCATAGTGAGTGTTAAATTTTGAGAAATCCATTTACATTTTTAAAATGAAACTTTCTTGATTCGCCTCATAGTGTAGTAATAACCATCAAATTCTTAGTTTGTCGACACTTCTCAAACCATTTTCAAGAAAAAATCAAAATTGTTCTTGGATATTTAGGAAGTTTTCAAGAGTTTCACCAAATTTTCAAGATGGGAAAATTTTCATTTTGAGGTTACATACCGCATTACCAATTAAAAGGGTAGTCTTATAAGGCAATTAAACCAACTTTTACTCAAGGAAATTAAAAATTTGGGCATGACGTGTCTAAAATTAGAACAAACTCCATCCATGACAGGAAAGGTTAAGCTTTTGTTGTCCAATTACTCACATCAACAATCACCAACATCCACATATAATTCATCATCAAAATCTCATTTTCCTTGGTGATGACCGAAATTTTTTTGACATAAAGTTTGATTTTTAGCAACAACTATAATGTAGAAAGCTATTTGTTACTATGAATTAAGCAAAATCATGAAATTAATTGACACACCTCAAGCACACTAGTGTCGATCTGGCAAATTCAAGATGAAGGAGTAAGAAGAATGGTCTACTTACATTGCTAATTAGGAGAAATTCGAGATGGAAATTGTGAGGGAAAAACATAGACAAGTAGCAAATCACCAAAATGGAGTTTTTGAATTATTTTTAGAGAAATTTTGGTGTTGTTGGAATAAGGTGAAAATGAGATATTAAGAAGATAAAGAATAAAGAAAAAGGGGATCCAACCCGTGTAAATCTCAGTGCTGATCCACTCGGTCGAGTGGCGAGTTCACTCGATCAAGTGGGAGTTTACTCGGTCGAGTGGTCTGTTTTCCAGAAAGTTTCTACCCTCTGGAAAATGGTCCACTCGGTTGAGTATCCGGCCCACTCGGTCGAGTGAACCGTCATTCGGTCGAGTGCGGACTCGTACTCGGTAGAGTGGTTGCTTACGACTGGAAATTTCGATTCGAAAGAGGACGATGAAATCCCTGTAACACAAAGATAAGGTTCGCAAGTCCACCGGCTTTCGGTGACTCACCCAAATTAGCTTATGCGTCATCCCATTTTACCGTCTTTTGTATAATATCGTAGTGCCAATGACTACCCTACCAACATGATTCACCAATCATATACAACAAATACACTAACATGCATTCATTTAGCGCACGGTGTAAAATTCAAAAGCAAGGTCAGCATTCGTATACCAACATATACGACTATTTCTAAGCATAGTACTCCTAACAACCAAGCATTCAAATTCCACCCTTTCAGGTATCATGGCAAGCACTATGTCATACGAGAACTTAACGTAAATCACACATCCATATAAGCATACAACTACACAACTTCCACATAGCGTTCACCCATAATTTTAACCACCCACGTAGTGACCAACCGAGACAATAGGCACTGGTTTTGATATGAGGGCGCCAATTCATTCAAAACTGATCTTCTACTGTACTTGATGCGTGTCTTTTATATAAGGTTTTCACCTCATTTTTACACGCATTTCTGTACTTTTTATGTAGCATCTAGCTACAAATACCCCCGAATATTCTACTTGGTCCGTTTATTGTAATTTGCAGGAATTGACCGAAGAGGAGCTAAACCGAGCCTTAATCCGTCCCATTTGCATGCATTTATGGAGAATGAGGAGCTGGAGCTTGGAAATCTAACACTTGGAAGACGCGTGAGCTGGTTTTGGAAGGCGTTTCAAAGCCTAGCGTACCTATATAGCTCGATCGAGTAGTTTACCACTCGATCGAATGCTTTATATACTCAAGACTGGTCGATCGACCAGTTTAAGGAGTCAATCGAGGATTTTTAGCAAGAAGAGCTCGATCGAGTAGTTTATTTCTACTCGATCGACTGGTTGGACGCATAATTACTCGATCGAGTGGTTTATTTCCACTCGATCGAGTGGTTTACCCTTCTTCAGCCTTTTTCCGCCTAATCATATTATGGGCTTGGGGGTTGCTAATGGCGGTTTGGGGGTTGCTAATGGCGGTTTGGGCGTGTGTTTGGGGGTTGCTAATGGCGGTTTGGCCGGTGGTTTTAGTCGCTGCTGTTTGTCATAGTGTGGGATAGGAGGTGGCTGGTTTGGGTGGTACTGACGGTGGCTAGGGGTGGCGTGATAGGTGGGTTAAAGGAAGGGGTTTGAACTCGGTTTTGGCTGTAATATGGGGGTGGTGTTTGTGTTTGTTTTCACGAGGTATCACGGGTGTGCATGGGGGTGTGCATGTTTAATTATTAAGTCGAGTTTACGTAATCGTATTACACGGGAAAATAATTTATTAAATTAAATTATAATCGAATAAATTAATATAATGAATTGAATAAATAAATAAAGTTAGTAATTATAATTGCTATAATTGTTATTATTATATAGGTGACAGAAATTGTGAAGAGTTTATAATCGGATTTGTTCGCTTTATTTATTTGGATTGCTTGAGCTGCTTAATTGGAATCGCTTGCCAGGTAGGGATAATCCTACTCAACTCGGCTTTTAATTATCTATGTTTGGTATGGTGAATTACTTACGTTAAAGTGGAATTGTTCATATGTTGAAATGGGAGAATTATATTGTCTTGTGTTGATTGTATTTAATAATATTGACAAGGTGGATGGAATTGGAATTGTTTATATTGATAATGTTGACAGGATGAATTATGTTGGCTGTGATTGTGACTAATGTGTAAAGCTGTGCGACAGTCAGTGTACGTTGTTGAGGGAGTTTGTACACTGGGAGATAGTAATATGTACGTTGTGAGGGAGGGGTACTATTATATATTGCGGTACGTTGTTAAGGGAGGGGTACCAAAGAAATGTGAGCACGTTGTTAAGGGAGTTGTGCTAAGTAAAGAAAAAGGATGGGCACGTTGTCAGGGGGTTGTGCAATGAAAGTGAATTGAATTGGATTGATAATTGTATGTTCTTGTTGTTTAGTTTTATTCCTACTCAACCTCGCGGTTGACTGTGTATTCGTGAACACCTGTGGTGAACCGTTTTATGGGGAGCAGATTTGACAGGTACCAAAGATTAGCTGACTTGGGAGCTTATGGGAATGCGTGAGGACTTGGACAACCTACCTAGAAGTCTAGACCACATAGAATGTTTTATCACTTTATTTATTTCCATTGAGATGTATTTATTTTTATATTAAGTTTTAGTTGATTAAAATTGTAAAACATATGTAATCATTAAAGTTTTTATTTAAAGTACTTTGGTGAGTTGGACTTTGTTATCTACTACCTCGGGAAACCGAGATGGTAACAGTTCTATTTATTTGGGAATGTCTAGCTAAAGGCTCCTAAATAAATGGGGGTGTTACAAAGTGGTTTACAAAACCAAGCTTCTTCCAATATGCGATCCGGTCAGTGCAATGAATTTTCAAAATGACCTTATTCATGAAGAGGACGAAGTTTCTATAGCTGAAGATACCTCGGAAGACGATCTAGAGGAATTTTTAACCGAAATACTTGCAGCATGTAATCAAGATACTCGATCGAGCGATTTCTCTACTCGATCGAGTGAACCAATTCATCCTATCACTCGATCGATTGATATTACTGGTCAATCGAGTGGTGCACAGTTTGCTGTTGGTCGATCGAGTAATATTCTTACTCGATCGAGTGAGTTTGCTGCAGAAGTCACTCGATCGAGTGACAAAACGGGTCGATCGAGTGAAACAAAAGAAGGAAGTGGTCGATCGAGTGATAAAAGCACTCGATCGAGTACTTTAAGTGGCGGAAGTCCTATTTTGCTATCTAATGCCGCTACCGTGTCATCTTCCCCTGCCGTGGAGACGTCACGCATTGATAAAGGTAAAAGAAAAGTTGTGGGTCCACTCGTTGCTACCAGGGTACCCTTTCCAGGCCGTCTGAAGGACGCAAAGATCGAGCGACAGTACGGTAAGTTTGTGGACGTTGTGAAGAACCTCCAGGTAATTGTCCCTTTTTCCGAACTTGTTACTCAAGTACCCACTTACGCCAAGTTTATGAAAGATATTTTGACGCGTATGAGAAATTTGAGTGAATTTGAGACAATTTCATTTTTGGAAGAGTCTAGTAATTTTCTTTTAAACAAAGCCCCTCCAAAAATGAAAGACCCTGGCAGCTTTTCTGTTACTTGTGTTATAGGCAACATGGTTATTGATAAGGCCCTTTGCGATTTAGGTGCCAGTGTTAGTGCCATGCCCCTTCCTGTCTGCAAGAAACTGAAGATGAGTCATTTTAAAGTGACTAACATTACCCTACAGATGGCTGATAGATCTGTTAGGAGGCCCTTAGGTGTCTTAGAGGACGTGCCTGTGAAAATAGGCAAGCTCTTTATTCCAGTAGATTTCATTGTTTTAGATATAGTTGAGGACACCCGGACCTAAATTATCTTAGGAAGACCATTCCTTTGTACAACTGGGGTCGTTTTTGATGTCAGACAAGGGCGTTTGACTCTTGCAGTAGGGGATGACGCTATTACATTCAGTCTACCCAGTACTTTAGCTCGCCCAATGATAGAGGACACTTGCTATTCGGTTGATATTATTGACGAGTCTATTTATGACTTCTGGTCGGGTTCTTTTATTAAGGACCCACTAGAAGCCCTTATGCTTTTTGATGAGTGTGCAGATAGCCCAGACGACGATGACGCTGCGTTGGAATTGCTTGTTGATGATTTGGATGAACATGAGGGAGAGCAAGTGGAACAAATGATTAGCACTCTTTGCTCCATTGAGGTAAAAGTACCGGAACGTAAGCCTCTCCCTTCTCATCTTAAATATGTTTTCTTTGACGACACAGAGCAATATCCAGTCATTGTTAGTGCCAAGCTTAATGATGATCAGCTGACTTCTTTGTTATCTGTACTTAAGAAAAACAGGAAAGCAATGGGTTATTCATTAGACGATATCACAGGGATTAGTCCCGATATTTGTATGCACAGGATAGAGCTGGAGGAGGATCACAAACCTTGCAGACAGGGTCAGTGCCGGGTGAACCAGAAGATGCAGGATGTTGTGATGGCTGAGGTAATGAAGCTGCTGGATGCAAGTATTATTTATTCTGTCGGTAATTCTAAATGGGTAAGTCCAGTACAGGTGGTTTCGAAAAAGGAGGGACAACTGTTGTTAAGAATGAAAAGAATGAATTAATACCTACTCGAGTAGTGACTGGTTGGCGGATGTGCATAGATTACAGACAGCTGAATGCCGCCACCAAGAAAGATCACTTTCCCCGTCCTTTTATTGATCAAATGGTAGAAAGGTTAGCTTCACATAAATTTTTCTGCTATTTAGACGGGTACTCAGGGTTCTTTCAGATCCCTATCCACCTAGACGATCAGGCTAAGACTACATTTACTTGTCCTAAGGGCGTTTTTGCGTATCGCAGGATGCCTTTTGGTTTGTGTAATGCCCCTGCCACCTTTCAAAGGTGCATGATGGGGATATTTTCAGAGTATATTGAGTCTATCATGGAAGTTTTTATGGACGATTTCAGTGTATATGGAAGTGATTTTTCTAATCGTCTGTCTAACCTTGAGAAAGTGTTGCAGTAGTTGTATTGAGGTCAATCTTGTCTTTGAATCGGGAGAAGTGCCACTTTATGGTCAACGAGGGAGTTGTCTTAGGGCACTTAGTTTCTGATAGGGGAATAGAGGTTGATAAAGCAAAGGTGGAAGTGATTCAGCAATTACCACCTCCTGTTAATGTTAAGGGGGTGAGAAGTTTCCTTGGTCACGCCGGCTTTTATCGCCGGTTCATCAAGTATTTCTCAAAGATTGCTAAACCACTTACACAGTTGCTGCTTAAGGATGCCCCTTTTGTGTTTACTAATGATTTTTTTTCTGCTTTTAATAGGTTCAAGCAGGCTTTAGTCTCTGCGCCGATCATACAGCCTCCCGACTGGGACTTGCCGTTTGAGATCATGTGTGATGCGAGTGACTATGCACTGGGAGCGGTGCTTGGCCAGAGGAAAGACAAAGCTTTGAGTGCTATCTACTATGCGAGCCGAACTCTGGATGAGGCTCAAGTGAAGTACACCACTAATGAGAAAGAGCTGTTAGCTGTAGTTTATGCCTTAAAGAAGTTTCGTACTTATTTAGTTGGGTCAGAAGTCACTGTTTTTACTGACCATGCAGCTTTGAGGCATCTCCTTACTAAGAAGGAGGCTAAACCACGGCTACTGAGATGGATACTCCTTCTTCAGGAGTTTGATTTGCAGATTAAGGATAAGAAAGGAGCTGAGAACGTTGTAGCTGATCACTTGTCGCGACTGATGCGACAAGAAGGGGAAGATTCTCTACCTATTGATGATTCTTTTCCTGACGATACTTTAATTGCTGTTATATCGTCTATTGTTAACCAAGAACCTTGGTATGCAGATATAGCTAACTTCGTTGTCAGTGGCAAGCTGCCGCCTGACCTTTCTCATCAGCAGAGGAAGCGTTTTACGTATAACGCTAAGCGATTTCCGGATGATCCTTACTTGTTTAAGGAATGTGCAGACGGTCTCTACAGACGGTGTATTCCGCAGTGGGAGACCAAAATAGTCCTGGAAGGCTATCACTCCTCTTCATATGGTGGTCACCACGGTCCATCGCGCACCGTGGCTAAGGTACTTCAGTCTGGTTTTTACTGGTCTTCTTTGTTTGCTGATGCCAGGTCTTTTGTTTCAGCTTGTGATGCTTGCCAACGATCAGGGAACATTTCCAAGAGACATGAGATGCCACAAAACGGCATCTTAGAGGTTGAGGTCTTCGATGTCTGGGGCATTGATTTCCAAGGACCGTTCCCATCCAGTAAAGGTAACAGTACATCTTAGTGGTCAGAGATTATGTGTCCAAATGGGTTGAGGCAATTGCCTCACCTCATTGTGATGCTAAGACCATGATAAAGATGTTTAAAAAGATCATATTCCCCCGATTTGGTGTCCCTAGGGTCGTCATTAGTGATGGGGGAATGCATTTTAAAGAAAAGAAACTCACTTCTATTCTGTCTAAAGTTGGTGTCCAACACCGGCGAGGTTTGGGGTATCATCCCCAAACTAGTGGTCAGGTCGAGGTCTCTAACCGCGAGTTGAAAGAGATCCTGTCTAAAGTAGTTTCTAAATCACGGAAAGACTGGAGTCTTAAGCTAGATGACACACTATGGGCTTATAGAACTGCCTTTAAAACACCAATTGGTGCATCACCTTATAGGCTAGTCAAAGGAAAATCGTGTCACTTACCTGTTGAATTGGAATGTAAGGCCTGGTGGGCAATTCGTGAGCTTAATTATGATCCTAAGTTGTGTGGTCAGAATCGTCTTTTGCAGCTGGATGAGTTAGAGGAGTTTAGGCTTAATGCCTATGACAGCTCGCGGATTTACAAAGAAAAGACGAAGAGATGGCATGACAAGAGAATCTTACCTCGTGAGTTTCATGTTGGGCAAAAGGTGCTTTCTTTGTTTAATGCCCGGTTGAGATTATTCCCCAGCAAGTCAAGTCCAGTGGAGTGGTCCTTATACGGTGACAGCTGTTACCAAATTTGGATCCGTGGAGCTCGAAGATTCCGAGGGTCATAGATTCAAGGTGAACGGCCAATATGTGAAGCATTACCACGAGGCAAGTGAAGCAGACAATCGTGTTGAAGTCTTGCACTTCGACGAGCTTGACGCGCCAGTTAATTGATGCCAGAAAGGTCGTGCGGGACCTCTTAAACCAGCGCTCTCCGGGAGGCAGCCCGGACTGTTTTATTGTACTTTTGTTGAACATTTTATTTTCTTTAGCTTTACGTTGAACTATAGACTCTGTTTTACGATCTCCTTATGTTTTTCTAGCTTTGGAATGCGTGTTTTGCAGGACACAGTACTCGATCGAGTGGTTTTAGGCTCGATCGAGCACTTTTTGGGGAAGCTTTCACTCGATCGAGTGATAATTGTCCTCGATCGACTACAGTCAATTTCACGCTCACTCGATCGAGTGGTTTTTCACTCGATCGAGCCCTTCCAATTGCCAGATCACTCGATCGAGCTGTTCCAAGTGCACGATCGAGCGGTTATGCTTCCCAGCTGCTGTTTTTACGTCTATGGAGATACTGCTTGACTTTCTTTGATCTCCCATGTTCATGGTCGGTTTGGGGACGCCCCTCTTTATGACGTTTTGTAAGTTTTCCGACTCCACTTCTCCTTTTCCTTTCAGTTGCATTTCTTTCCCTATTTTTGGTACAATGAGGGCATTGTACGGTTTGGTTTGGGGAGGTATGCATCCATATCTATGTCTGTCTGCATGTTTTCTTGCATTTTCGATTGCACGTTTAATTATTTTTGCATGCATTGTTGTTTTCATTAATTCAAAATAATCATAAAAATTCAAAAAAAAAAAAATCGTTATTTTGTGTCGATTGCACGTTTAATTTGAGTCGGAACGTCTGAACATTGAATCCTTACTTGAGCCTGGCATATTCTTGACATTTATTTGGCATGATTATGTGCATACTACGAGTTTTTGTTTCTCTCTTATCTGAACGAATAGACTTGATTCATTATGTCGGCAAGCTACATTACATTCTGAGGTTAGAGCTTTTTAAACTGGTGACATTCATGATCGGTTTCATTTAGGATGTGAGTAGTACTCTCTTTAAGGCATGTAACATTAATTTGCATAAGCATGAGTCTAGTCTTCTTAATACCTGTATGTATTCGGTCTGTGGATGGTGACACATGTTAGGAGAGGCAGTCCCCTTTACTTCATTCTACCCATGAGCCGCACATAGCTAAATTGCCTCTTTGTCCTATTAACTACTTTCTACAATACTTTCTACCCTAGCTGAGCTAGTGACGAGTAGTTCGTGGAATGTTTTATTGCGATTTGGTTATTTTATCTGATTTCAGAAGATGGTGGGAGAATCGAAGGGAAAGAAAAAAAAAATGTTGAATTGGAAAATGGAACGAAAAAAGAAAAAAAAAAAAGAGTATGAAAAGCGAAAAGAAAAGAAGAAAAAGAAAGAAAAATCACATATGAGAAAAAAGAATGAGAACTGTATAATGATTCACACTCCCATGTCTTATCTATATCTTATGGGGAGTTGATGATTTTTTTGTGTTTTGTTAGTTAGTGCATAAATTTTTGCACCGTTTCATCTTGCTGTTTTGAGTATGAAGTTGGGATGCAGTTTATATTTGGATCCGTTGTTGCTAGCCTGGCTATTAACCCCACATATCCAAATTCATTTTAGCCCC
Organism: Silene latifolia; assembly: GCF_048544455.1. NCBI lineage: Eukaryota > Viridiplantae > Streptophyta > Magnoliopsida > Caryophyllales > Caryophyllaceae > Silene > Silene latifolia. The sequence goes on from NC_133538.1 coordinate 454,804,497, forward strand.
TTCTTACCCATTACCTCACTTACCCAAATGTAAGTCCTCGGCATGTGTCTTGGTCATTAGTATGGTTGGAATGCATATGTACGGTTGTAGAGATTTTATTCATGTTAACTGCATGCATGTTCTTATAGGTCGAGTTAGGTGAGTGTCTCTACTTCTTTCTATCTTTCACATATTTACTCACCCTGTGCCTAATTTTGAGTGAAGAGCGGCCCGTGAGAGTCCGACATCTTTTGAGTCTTGCAAAGTCGACGGTTCAGTAAGTTTGAAACATTGATTTAACTCGTTTCCACTTCTCATTTGCCATTTTGTCATTTTGTCGCATTAAAATTGGTTCTAGTGGATGATTTGTAGCTGATGCGTTGGTCCCGTTCCATTGTTTATTCTTAGTTGCATTCATATTTGCTTGGGGACAAGCAAAGGTTTGGTTTGGGGAGATTTGATGCGTGTCTTTTATATAAGGAGTCAATCGAGGAGTTTTAGCAATAAGAGCTCAATCGAGTAGTTTATTTCTACTCGATCGACTGGTTGGACGCATAATTACTCGATCGAGTGGTTTATTTCCACTCGATCGAGTGGTTTACCCTTCTTCAGCCTTTTTCCGCCTAATCATATTATGGGCTTTTGTAATTAGTCCATAGATTAGGTTTTAGGATGAATTTTCGTATAAGATAGAGCAGGAGGACTACGTTACTGCTCTCTTCCTTCGTTCGTTTTTACTTCACTGTGTTCCTTGCTACTGTTCTTTGGATTTTTGTGCCTCCTTTATACTTTACTACTCGGATTTGGATTTTGCGATTGGTACTAGCATTCTACTTTTATTCTTAATCTTATTTATTGCTTTGAATTCCTCTCCATTTATCATTGTCGTAATAATTGCTTTGATTCAATCTTGATTAGTTTGTTGTAATGTTTAATCCCAATTACCTATTTATCGTTATTGTTAATTCAATGGTAATGAGTAGCTAATTTCCCTTGGCTAAGACTATAGGGGATCCATAATCATGAGGGAGCAGTAATCGATTTATTGGGTTAATGCTAGTATAGTCTTTGTTGGTTAAATGCTACAATTAATTGTAACCGCCTAATTGAGTTGACGTAATTAGACCTTTAATTCTTAGTGATCCTTGACCTGGACCGAAAGGTTGGAAAAGGCGAGACTAGTAGCGAACAATAGGGTATTGCAGTGAGGGCGAAAGTTAAGCTGTTTACGCTTTAGGGTGAATTAAGGACCGAAAGGTGACGTTCGCTACCCCTTAGACCATATTTGCATTGACCTGAGACCTAGATTACTCGACTAAATGATTATGGTGAACCGTCTGTCTTAGCTATTTCTCTTTATCTGGTTGATTTCTTCTTCTTATTTCCCTCTTCCTTACTCTTATTAGTTTAGAATATCACATTTAAAAACCCCCAATTGGTTACCTTGACAAACTTAGATTAAGCTGACAATTTCCTACCTCTCTGTGGATTCGACCCGACTTCCCTAGCTATATTAGTTAGAGCCAGTTGGTATTTTTTACAGGTATACGACTGACGTGTCAGTACTCATGTCGGGTTCATTTAACTTAGACACTCCTAAATTCATTTTAATTCATTGGTTTAAGTTCCAAAATCGTCGCTCTGATACCACTTTGTAACACCCCCTTCTTACCCGGCCAAGGTAATTAGGAGATGTTACCATCTCAGGTTTCCCGAGGCGGTGAATCGGAGATAAAATAAAGGAACATTCATTATAAACAACAAGTTTAGTGATTACAAACCATAACTAATTAATAAAATACAACTCATGGCTACTATATACATCTAACTAGCTATACTCATCTCGTGACTCATCGAGCTCGTCCCGTCTCAAGCATACTATCCAATAATTTGTACCTAACATGCTCCCAATATGACCAAAGGACACCATATGGATCAACACAGGCCACCCCAAAAGAGACAGGTGGCAAATACACAGACAAAATAAACGTCGGCTTCAATAAACAAACAAAAGATGACACGACTCAAATGTGAACATGCAATATGACTACTAATGTGAATGAGACACCAACAAACCACCGCCACCAGCACGGTACCGGGACATGCCAAGGCATACCGACAACCACACTGGTACCGGGACATGCCCAGACATTCCAATAACCATAAACAGGTACCGGGACATGCCCAGATGTACCGGGTCCGGAAGCCAACCAAATCCCCTGACAGACGTCATGTCTCAACCACACGCGTCCCTCCAAACTCAAGCCATTAATGTGCACATCCGTCTTTGAGTGGGAAGCTCCAACAGGTGACTCAAGCATAAGACGGTCTCCCAACCGTCTTACGTCTCCAAAACAACAACAACAACAACAACAACAACAACAACAACAACAATAACAACAACAACAATAATAACAACAACAACAACAACAACAAAACCTTTAACATATATGATAATGACCAATGCATGAACCACAACCAACATATCATAATTATCCTCTAAATGATGTGATTACCACTAAACACGTTATAATGCAAATTCCCTAATTATGCAAGACTAACTACAACATCAACATAAACAAATTCACATTATTGAAACAGAGTAGGATTAACCTACCATTAACAATCTCCTCAAGCTACTCGAATTCAGGCTGAAACCGTCTCAACGAACCGTCTCATCCTATACAAACCACAAAATAACTATCACAATACACCCTATATTAATATACACTACAAAGCCCCTTATTTTTACCCCTTAATTACCCCAAATACACTTATTGACACTAATTAATTACCCATGACAAATGATGTGACTCATATTTGTGCACATTTAGTCCCCGAATTAGCCTCGTTCCCATGCTTTCTAGCATATATTAAGGTCATTTCTTATCTTTAGTTTCGCATTTTGCATATTCTTTGAGGTTTTGGGTCCTTTGTAGGAGAGGATTGATAACCTTGCATTTTTGGAGCGAAATGGAGCTAATGGATTGCATCTAATGACCAAGCAACGAAGAAGAGACAGATACTAGAGGCCTAAGCAAATAAATAGAGTGAAATGGGCAATGATGAAAAGATCCTTGCATCCCCAACATAATCCCCGCGAATTGTTATGGAGCCAAACAAGAGAAGAACCATGTCCAACGATCCGAGCGGCCCGAGCTCAGGACTAGCAGATCAGAGCAACGATTCGAGCGTCCCTGAGCAGAATTCGAGCGTACCAGGGCATGATCCGAGCGTCCCGACTGCCAGCCCGAGCGGATCTTCTTACAGGACAGGCCGTGCTTCAGGTGAGAACGAGCGGATCCTGGTAGAAATTGCAAGCTTGTTCCGCGCATGTCCCTTAGGAGTTGCAATTCCTCAAGCTTCTCTTAAGGTCTTAATAGTTATTTAAGCCCTTAGTAACCCTAATCCTTGTACTTAATTTTAGTATAAATACCCCATTATACTAACTATATTATCATCAAGTTTTAATCAACTCTTAATCAAGCTTTAATCAATCCTTAATCATCTCTTAATTTAGTTGTAATACACATTTCAATATTAATCATATCTTAATCTTTCACTAATCTCTCAATTGTTTTTAGTTTTATTTGGGTAATTTGAAGATTATTGGGGTTTATTGGAGGATTGACAACCTTCCATCAATCATCAAGTACTTCTATTATTCTTTGCTTTATTAAATTGGATCATCTCCATAGGTATAATCCCTTTTTACCTTTGTTTAAATAATGTGAATCACATCATTTATTCATCATGTGTTCCTTTGTTAGTATGATTGACAACCTTATTAGCATGCTAAACTTGATCATGAGTGAGTAGTCCTTTAGCTAGGGTTAATGGGGAATTGGGGGAAACAAACATGGGAATTGATCTATACTTAATCTAATATGTTTTCATAATTAAATTGCTCGCTTGTTGTGATTTCAACTTACGCACATGTGATGTTTGATGAAATGCGAGCCTATGAATCCTTGCATTTTTTACCCATCTCTTATCTTTTCAATGAGGCTTGTAAGACATAAACCAACTGGAGCCCCATTAGACCATGCATAGAGCTAAATAGGAGGAGACTAAGTCGACTTGTAGGTGTTGTACAGTCTAAACGACTCGGCTCCGGGACCTAAATCTTCTTAGGTATTGTAAGATATACACTAACTCGATCCCATCACAACAATAAGTGCTTGCATCTATTTGAGAATGATACCTGTCGATGTGAGTATCAAAAATAATATTTATAATTTCCTAACTACAACTAGCAAGCGGTAGTAAGGGTCGATCCGCAGGGAGGTAGGGAGTTCTAATTGTCTTAATTTTAGTCTAAGATTGGGGGTCTTGATTGAATTATTACTAAGTCTAAATGCAAAAATAAATAAGCAAGTAATAAAAATGGGTGTAAACAAATGATAAAAAGAAGCTAAGACGGTCGGTTCACTATAGCTATGATGGCACATAATCCTAGGTAAGTCCGAAATACAGTCGTGTAGGATGGGTATAACAAGTCCTCTCGGTCCAAGTTAACTAGTAGCTCCTTTCGGCCTATGCTACTAGTCCCTAGGTCTCACTAATATTAGCTCTCGCCCTGAAAAGTGATTCCTAAAGCCTAAATTACTTATCTTTCGATCTTATAAATTTAGTCGTCTTAATTAATTAATTAATGCCCTCCCCTATCTCTCGATCTACGGGTTGGTCAAAACTAAGCATCTAACAAGTCTCCTCTTGGTCTCATTGTTAAATAATGCACTTAACGAATAAAACGATGCTAATCAGACACGGGTCTGGTCGATCGACTAACTACCTCAATCGACCGACCACACGACAGAGTCGATCGACCAGTTAAGCCAGTCGATCGACCATGCCCTAATTCGGGGTCACCTGTTCTGCGCCATCTACGCTATAGCTCCCCTACATCTTAGCAAAGGGTACTTAGCTACTCATGTGAATGATAATAACAACAACGAATTCGATGAAAACTATAAAGGAAAACATGATTAAAATTATTAAGCAATAATAACGCAATAAAGAAACTAAGGTTTCGGGATCTAACTAGCAATTACTAGACTAAACAAAGCAAATAAAGGTAAACTGTAAATTAAAGAACAAGAATTACCGAAAATAAATGAAGGATAAATAATATCCGGAAGCAATGAACTTTATTAGGAATGCTAAAACCATGAACTAGGTATGAAAAATCTGAGTCCTTAATAAAAGCTTAATGAATGAATGATGAGTAAATCAATGTCCCTAAAGCAGCAGGAAGAGTTTCGTTATATAGAAGTATTACAGAAAACTCTTCTTAAAACCTAATTACAAATGGGCTTAGATTAAAAATCTTTTAATTCCCGTCAGGTTGCACATGCGGTCGATCGACCATTGGCATCAGTCGATCGACCAAAAGTCGAGATTATCAGAAGCTTTTGATTTGGAAATAAAACTTGTTCGTCAGCTCACGTGGTCGATCGACCAAGGGACACAATCGATCGACTGACTGCTCCTCTTGCAGTCAACTGTTCAGCATTCTGACAGTCTATAGACCACGTAGGTCATTATAGACTACTGTAGCTGGTAATCCGCTTCTGGAACTCTCGCAAATATATCTTTCAAGCCTTGCCACGCGCACATAGTTCATTTCCCGAGTCAAATCTTCATGTCAAATCCCATGCCAAGCACTTAAGGACGGATTCGGCTCGATTTCCGCTGGATTTTTCACATTTCTTCAATATTACACAAAAACACGAAAGTAGACGGAAAAAGGGAATATAGTAGAATAAACTACACATTTGAGCTCTGAAATGCGTGTAAAAGAGGGTGTAAAACATCATATTTTAGACACGCATCAAACTTCCCCAAACCAAACCCTTGCTTGTCCCCAAGCAAGAACTAGACTCGATCCTAGGATCTAATGGAACGAGTTCAATCTCAGAGCGAAATGCAACTATAAAGCCTAAACCAGTTTAATGCAACAACTAACAATCAATTAGCAATATGAATCATGCAAACGAGTTATGTAGTCGTTAAAAACCGTTGAACCGTCAACTATAGAGACTTATCTTTATGGACTCTCACGGGTTGCTCATATCACACATAAGCACAGGTGAATATATATAAAAGATAGAAAGAAGTAATTTTGTAATGACACTCACCTAACTACGACCTATAAGAACATGCATGTGTTGGGGTTGGTGTCCTTAACAGTTAGTGCAAGGACTTATAAACCTCTAAAAGGATCAAAGGGTATACTTTTGGTATTATTATCAGTTGATCCACGTTTATCAATAACGGTTGGCTTGCTAGATAAGTTTGACGTTATTGTCATACAGATGGCGGTGATCAACTGGTCCCTAAAAGTCACACCTATAGGATACGTTTGAGAGACGTGACAGTATGAAAATACAGTCATGTAGATGCCAATTTTGACTAACCAGTTAGTCTGAGTTATTTGACTAATATTTAGTCAAAATGTGATGTTGAGATATGTTATTTAATACGGATTAAATAATAATGGCTAAAGCGAATTAAGCAGTTAATTCGTAAATTAAATATAAACGATTATATTTAATTAATGTATATTGAATAAATTATACAATATCGTCTTTGTCGGACATGTATCAATACTTCAACTAACCCGTGTTATTAGTTGATGTTTTAATAGCCGATAACCGATGACGATTTATAATAAAAACCGCGTTATATACATTTTAGCGAGTGGGGTCGGTTCAATCGGATCACGAGTTAAATGAGGAGAAAGTGGAAAGCCCACTCCCTCCTCTCATGACCACGGACGAGGCAACAAAAGGAGAGGCTCCTCTCCTTTTGACCCAACCGATTTTCATTTACAGAAAAACTAGGGTTTTGGAGATTAAGTTTTCTCTGAAACCGAGATCTCACATCTCGAGAAAAACTCACATCAAGTTCTCCCAATATTGCAAGGCAATCGGAGAACACGTTCTAGCACAAGGGCATTTCTCGGACGGTCTTGGGTGCAACAATTAGGAGGGAATCTCTGTTGATTTCTGTTCTTTACGCCGCACTACAAAGGACCCGAGGTTGATTCTTTATCTTTATCGTTTCATAATTGTATTTCGTTTATGACCATATTTCACATGTTAAATTTACGTTATAGTCCTAAATTTAAAGGGTCTTATACGGATATTACCCCACAGCATGCAATCTAATATGAAAAGAATCTCTAAAACCGTACGTATACATTCCCACCAAACAAATGACCATGACACATGCCGAGGTAAATATGGATATGTGAGGTAATGGGTAAGAAGGGGCTAAGATAAATTTGGATATGAGGAGTTAAAGCCAAGCTAGTAACCACAGATCCAAATTACGGGAACATCCCAACTTCAAACTCAAGATCAATCGATACAAAACGGTGCCAATTAGAAGCACAAATCTCACAATCTCCACAATACATCAATTCCCCAAATAATATAAATAGCAACAAGGGAACAAAATCACCATCTAATGAAGATTTAATCATGTGATTTTTTCTTTTTCTTTTTTTTTTTTTTTCTTTCTCTTTTTCTTTTTCTTCTTTTTCCCTTCAACATATCACCAACATATTCTCAGCACGAGACATAAAAACCAAAATGCAATAAAATATTCCCGAACGACTACCAATACTAGCTCAACAAGGGTAGGCTAAATATGGAATGTAGCTTATGGGACAAAAGAGGCAAATTTGGCTTTTGTGGGGCTTATGGGCAAAATGAATAAAGGGGAACCTCTTCCACCTGTGTCAACAAACCACAAACCGAATGCATACAGGTATTAAGCAGATTAAGTTCATATTTGTGCATATTATATAACACGTCTCATAAGGAGTACTACTCACATTACTAAATAAACCGGTCATGAATGTCACCAGTTATAAGGCTCTAAAACTCAGAAAATGATGTAGTTTGCCAAAATTCAAAGTCAAATTTCAAGTCCAGCAAATAATTTAACGAAAACTCGTAGGTAATCATATGTGATTCTACTAATAACATGTCAATTAAGCACGGCTTAGGCATAAACAACTTAAAATGCAATGTCATCATTGAAATACTATCGTTCCGACTCGACTAAATGCTAAAATAAACGTGCATTTTTTGAATTTTTTTGAAATTTTTTTTTTTTTTGAAATTTTGTATATATAAGGGTAAATAAATAACAATGCTAGACATAAAATGCAGTAAACGTGAATGCAAAACAGAATGAATGCGACGCAAAACCCTTCCCCAAACCAAATCACACAATGTCCCCATTGTGCAAAATCATATAATGAAAATGGTAAAGGAAAACGGGAATTTGTGTTATTATAACTAAAATTGACATAAAAGAAGGATCCGGAAACTCACAAGACTTTAAGCGCAGCAGGAAACCTCCCCAAACCAGCGTGAGCTAGGAGGTTTAAGTAGCCAACAGTGCTACCATAGGTACCTGAAAAGAAACAAAAGCACCCCGCGTAATTCTGAGAAAGCAATTTACGAAACGCAAAATTATGTGCAAAATAAGAAAACAGAAGAAAACAGAAATGATTCGGAGAATAAAGTGGAGAAAAGACTCCCTCAACTCCCCAAATCGACCAAACACAGTAGGGGAATGGTCGTGAACAGGTACAGCAGCGAATGTGGTCGATCGACCATACCGGTCAGTCGATCGACCAGGATGACAGAAACAGAAACCCCTGGAGTCGCGACATAGTCGATCGACCACACAAGCTAGTCGATCGACTGAGATACCTGCTGTAAGTTTCTGGTTTCTTCGAATTAGCTCAATAAATTGAGCTAATATGGTCTATGAACCTGCAAATACACATAATAACGCGTCCAAAATTGCGTTAAACCCAAATGTAAACTCTATAGCCTAAAGAAAAATCCTAAACAAACCAAATTAAAGCGAAGTATCGCGCACACCAAAACAATAAATAGTCTTAAAAATGCAATAAAAGTGTCTAAAAATTATGAAATAAAAAGTGTTCATCCGCGAAAAATGCGGAAAATCTCCAACCATGGCTTCTGGCTACACGAAGTACCCTCCACGATGCTCAACCTCTCAGCACTCCAGTCCACCACATTGTCCGACGGGTCAACATCAGAAGCATCTTCCCAGACTTGGACATCCTCATCAGTCTCAAGCTCTAGGTCTAAAACTGTAACTCGAACTGGCGCCTTTTTGGGCTCCTCATCTGGCTCCTCATCCGTGCCATAGCTAAGACATCCTAGACCGCCTATTTGAACGATTGGCTCCTTCACAGCTGGAGCAATGAACGGCTCTTCCTTCCCCAAACCATTTCCTGCAATATCCAAAACAGAAGAATTGTCCTTCAATTTGCTCCCAATCTGGGGCGGAGGTGTCACAACAGGAATAGGCACAGGTACTAAAGTAGGCATATCAGAAAGCACAAAATAAGATTTCTTTTCAGAAATCACATTACAAGTAACTGGCCACATAGGGTCTTTCTTCCTAGGGGACTGGGTAAACATAATAGAGTGCTTCCCTACCTTAAAGGTCAAAGTTCTTTCCCTCACATCAATTACCACACCAGCAGTGTGCAGAAATGGTCTTCCCAAAATAATTGGGGTGTTGACATATTCAGGAATGTCCAAAACAACAAAGTCGAGAGGAAAAAAAAACTTCCCAATTTGCACGGGCACATTCTCTAAAACACCTATCGGCCGCATCTCAGACCGGTCAGCCATTTGCACAATTATGTCAGTAATAGCAAATCTAGTCAATCCCAATTTCTTAGCCAGACTCAAAGGCATAACACTGACACTAGCCCCTAAATCACATAATACCTTCTCAATTGAGAAGGTACCAATATTACAGGGCGGACAGAAAACTACAGGTCGATACGGTTTACGAACAAGAGTGTGAGTTAAGTATGAACTAGACTCCTCAGTTAATTGCACAGACTCGACAGCATTCAAAGACCTTTTCTTAGCTAGCAGGTGTTTCATAAACTTCATATATGCTGGTACTTGATTAACCAGCTCAAAGAAAGGTATTTGTACATTAAGACTATGCACTAAATCTTTGAATTTACCGAATGCTACCTCATCTTTCGTTGACACTAGTCTTTCTGGAAAAGGGGCTGTCAGAAGTAGCTTTGCCCTTTCCTCAACAACTCTCGTTCCGGCATCCTTGGACTTAGATTGGAAGTCCACTACCTTATCTTTATTATAGCTTGTACCCGCTTCAGGCCGCGTCAATAATGAACCATTGACTAACGCCGCGTCATATTTAGGATCCGGAATTGTCCCATTAGCATTGGGAGCTTCCCTCAAAAACTGCGGGGTCGTCTTACCCCGAAACAAGAAATCCCTAAAGTTATCTGGCATTGGAGGACGAAATGGTTCGACATCAGCAGCACCATCAGTCGATCGACCAGTGGGGTCGGTCGTTCGACTGTTCTCCTTTTTTCCAGAATGAATAGAAAGATCAGAAAGTGTCGCTGAGGAATGAGGGGTGGTCGGTCGACTGGGTGTGGCGGTCGATTGACCGTGATCGCTGATGTTCGTCTTTTTCTCGCTCTTTTTCTTCTTTCCTTTTCCAGCAGCCTTTCCCCCTTTTTCGACCATAACTCCCTCGGGTTCATCCCCTACAGTAATGGGTCCAGCAAGGGTAGACCCGCTCCTTAGTGTGATTGCATTCAGGGTCTCTTTCTTCTGGTCCGACTACGACGGTAACTGCCCCGGAGCTCTAGTAGCAAATTTACTGGCTAACTGGGCAATTTGAGTTTCCAACATCTTTGTACTAGCCTCTCTAGCCTGAGATTCCTTCTGCAGCATTCTCGTCAAGCTCTAAAACATGTTTTTGAGCTCAGAAGCCTCAGGACTTTGAGACTGCTGCTGCTGTTGAGGTACATAGGGTGGTTTCTGGTACGGTTGCTGCTGCTTATAAGGGGCCCCTAATTCTGCTACTGCAGAGGTGGAGTCGGATTTTGGACATTCTGGCTACTCCACCTCAAATTTGGATGCACATTAGAAGGATCAAAGTAGGTGTTGGTCTGCCTATAATGTTGAAAAGCAGCACAAACCTCATTGGGACTGATACAGAAAACTGCAACGTGTCCTTCTCCTCCACATCTCTTGCATGAAAAAGGGTCGTCTGACACAGCATTTACCTGATAAATACCACCCTTGGAAGCTCTTCCTAACTCATACTTGTCAAATCTCACCGTAAGAGCCTCTAATGCAGCTACGGAAGAAGATTCAGCAGCTCTCCTTTGATTACCCCGGGAATTTCCATGCTCAGCTCTATGGGTAGCCATGTCTTCAATAATCTTCCACCCCTTAGTTTCTCCAACATTCTCCTGGAATCTGCCATCAGCTGCAGCATCCAGGATAGCCCTCTGATCATCATAAAGCCCATTATAGAATTGATTACACAGGCACCATTGCTCGAACCCATGGTGTGGAATAGATCGCACCAGTCTCTTGAAACGGACCCATGCCTGATGAAAATCCTCATCAGGATCTTGTTTAAAGCTTGTGATCTGAGCTCTAATCGCATTGGCCTTCGATGCAGAGAAATTTTTTTTATAAAATGCTAGGGCCAGCGAATTCCAATCAGTAATCCCATTGGCAGCTCGATCCAGATCTCGGTACCACTCCCTAGCAGCATCACAGAGCGAGAATATGAACATCGTCTCTTTTATCTGGTCCTGGGTCACACCTGCTGGTGGGGGTATGGAACAACAGTAGTCAATGATTATATCCATATGTTTAGCTGCATCTTCATTTGCAGCTCCCCCAAATAGGTTTCTCTCAACCAAGTTAATGTAGGACGGTTTCGCTTCGAATTTTCTATCCATCCCGGCTGGCAACGCGAATCCCTTATAGAGATTCGCAGCTTTTGGCTCGGAGTGACTAGCTATACTCGCTTCTTCAGCCATCTCTAGAAAATCGTGAGAAGTAATGGTATCTGTGGAAGAAACTGGAGATGGTGGTGGATTTTCTTCAAAAAACTCGTTCTCGTAAAAACTAGACCGAGAACTAGGCTCTTCCTCGGACTGTGCTTCTTGAAATAGCCTTCTCTTAACTCGCAGGGTCCTCTCTAGCTCGAGATCAAGAAGAAATAATTCGCCTTTTTTTAGACCTGCGCATAAGAATAAACTACAACAAGAAGGTGAGAAAAGTTTAAGGAACAAAAAGTTCCCTAAACTAAGAAAAAGACTAAAATAAATAAATAACTAAAACTAGCGCTGCCTCCCCGGCCACGGCGCCAAAATTTGATACCTGTCGATGTGAGTATCAAAAATAATATTTATAATTTCCTTACTGCAACTAGCAAGCGGTAGTAAGGGTCGATCCACAAGGAGGTAGGGAGTTCTAATTGTCTTAATTTTAGTCTAAGATTGGGGGTCTTGATTGTATTATAACTAAGTTTAAATGCAAAAATAAGTAAGCAAGTAATAAAAATGGGTGTAAACAAATGATAAAAAGGAGCTAAGACAGTTGGTTCACTATAGCTATGATGGCACATAATCCTAGGTAAGTCCGAAATACAATCGTGTAGGATGGGTATAACAAGTCCTCTCAGTCCAAGTTAACTAGTAGCTCCTTTCAGCCTATGCTACTAGTCCCTAGGTCTCACTAATACTAGCTCTCGCCCTGAAAACTGATTCCTAAAGCCTAAATTACTTATCTTTCGATCTTGGCAATTTAGTCGTCTTAATTCATTAATTAATGCCCTCCCCTATCTCTCGATCTACGGGTTGGTCAAAACTAAGCATCTAACTAGTCTCCTCTTGGTCTCATTGTTAAATATTGCACTTAACGAATCAAACGATGCTAATCAGAAACGGGTCGGGTCGATCGACTAACTACCTCAGTCGACCGACCACACGACATAGTCGATCGACTAGTTAAGGTAGTCGATCGACCATGCCCTAATTCGGGGTCACCTATTCTGCGCCATCTACGCTATAGCTCCCCTACATCTTAGCAAAGGGTACTTAGCTACTCATGTGAATGATAATAACAACAACGAATTCGATGAAAACAATAAAGGAAGACATGATTAAAATTATTAAGCAATAATAACGCAATAAAGCAACTAAGGTTTCGGGATCTAACTAGCAATTACTAGACTAAACAAAGCAAATAAAGGTAAACTGTAAATTAAAGAACAAGAATTACCGAAAATAAAGGAAGGATAAATAAGATCCGGAAGCAATGAACTTTATTAGGAATGCTAAAACCATGAACTAGGTATGATAAATCTGAAACCTTAATAAAAGCTTAATGAATGATTGATGAGTAAATCAATGTCCCTAAAGCAGCAGGAAGAGTTACGTTATATAGAAGTATTACGTAAAACTCTTCTTAAAACCTAATTACAAATGGGCTTAGATTAAAAATCTTTTAATTCCCGTCAGGTTGCACAGGCGGTCGATCGACCATTGGCATCAGGCGATCGACCAAGGTCGAGATTATCAGAAGCTTCTGATTTTGAAATAAAACTTGTTCGTCAGCTCACGTGGTCGATCGACCAAGGACACGATCGATCGATCGGCTTCTCTCCTCTGCAGTCAATCTGTTCAAGATTCGGCAGTCTATAGACCACGTAGGTCAGTCTATAGACTACTGTAGCTGGTAATCCGCTTCTGAAACTCTCGCAAATATATCTTTCAGGCCTTGCCACGCGCACCAAGTACATTTCACGAGGTCAAGTCTTCATGTCAAATCCCAAGCCAAGCACTTAAGGACGGTTTCGGCTCGATTTCCGCTGGATTCTTCACATTTCTGCAACAATACACAAAAACACAAAAGTAGACGGAAAAAGGGAATATAGTAGAATAAACTACACATTTGAGCTCTGAAATGCGTGTAAAAGAGGGTGTAAAACATCATATTTAGACACGCATCAGAGAACATGTTTGTATAATCTATTTCCATGAATTCACTATGAACCCATGACACCCTAGTGCTTTTAATCAATTGTTTACAACCCCTTTATTTGCTTTACTTTGTTTTCATTCATCTTGTTGATTAGTTTAGATTACATCTCATCTCAACCCAATTTGTGACACCCTAAGACATAGCTACTTGCAATTGAAAATCCTACATCAATGCCCGTCCCTTGGGATCCGACCTTTACTTACCTCTTTACTAAGAGTAGTTTGTGAAGTTATAAATATTGTTTTGGTTGGTGGCTTTTGTCGACGAGTTTTAGCCGGACCGAAAATGGCGTCGTTGTCGGGGATGTTGTTCAATTGATTTGATTTTTGTTAATTGTTTCTAGTTGTGTCTTTCTTTGCCTTGAGGGAGAGCACTTCCTCAAGGTACTTCTCACCATTTTCTCTTAGTGTGCTTTGCAAGATGGATCTTATTGATTGTTCTGTAGAGGACCGTGTGAGCACTACTCTCATCAAATACCCTTTGCAAGCATTGGAAGCCTTAGAAGCAAGTGAGGCCAAAAACAAGCATTAAGCATTGGAAGTAGATATCCTTGAAGCCGCTCTAGCTTACAAAGAGCTCACCTATAAGCAATCCATATTGATAAATAACATTCTCGAGGAAGCATCACAATCCACTAAAAAGATCAAGCAACTAAAGATCATACCATACAAGTCGAGGAGCAAGAGGAATATGTCGAGGAATTTGACTACATTGGGTATGAGGAGTTTGAAGAACAAGTTGAATATGCTATGAGGTGGAATGTTTAATGGAGGTGGGAGATGTCCCTAGTGAACCTTCAATGGTAGAAAGTGAGGTAAAAACTCCAACTCTAAAACCCCTTCCCCCAAATTTGAAGCATGCTTACCTTGATGAGTCAAAACCAAACCCGTGATTGTTAATGAAAAACTTGATGAGAACCAATTGGAAAGTTTGCTTGATGTGTTAAGAGAACATGAAAAAGCGATAGGCTATAGTCTAGATGATCTTAAGGGAATAAGCCCCAATTTTTGCATGCATAGAATTCATCTACAAGAAGACCATAGACCTACCATCCAAGGACAAAGGAGAGTAAACCCCCACATGCAAGAAGTTGTAAAAGCGAAGGTTATGAAATTACTTGATGCGGGAGTCATTTATCCTATATCGGATTCTTTGTGGGTTAGCCCCGTTCAAGTGGTACCTAATAAAGGAGGTACCACGGTGGTAAAAAATGATAAGAACGAGCTAATACCCATACGGAAGATCACCGGTTGGCTTATGTGTATCGATTATCGTAAATTGAATTCTGCAACAAGAAAGGATCATTTCCCCTACCATTCATTGACCAAATGCTTGAGAGGCTTGCCTCTAACAAATTCTCTTGCTACCTTGACGGGTATTCGGGATTCTTTCAAATCCTAATACACCCGGATGACCAACACAAGACCACTTTCACATGTCCCTACGGTACTTTTCCATATAGGAGAATGCCTTTCGGGCTATGTAATGCCCCCGCTACTTTCCAAAGATGCATGATGAGTGTCTTTTCTGACTATTTAGAAACCATAATGGAGGTTTTTATAGATGATTTTAGCGTTTATGGAAAAGACTTTGAATCTTGTTTGCATAACCTTTCTCTTGTATTGCAAAAGTGTGAAGATGTTAGCCTTGTCTTGAATTAGGAAAAGTGTCATTTTATGGTCAATGAAGGTATTTTCTTGGGTCATTTAATCTCAGAAAAGGGCACCGAAGTTGACAAGGCCAAAGTTGAGGTGATTGAGAAACTCCCACCTCCCGTGAATGTTAGAGGGGTGCGGAGCTTTCTCGGTCATGTGGGTTTCTATCGCCGTTTTATAAAAGACTTTTCCAAAATCGCGAAACCCCTTACTCAACTTTTGCTTAAGGACTCCCAATTCCAATTCACTAATGAGTGTGTTGAAGCTTTAGATAGAATCAAAGAGGCACTAATCTCGGCACCAATCATCCAACCACCAAATTTGGAATTACCATTTGAGGCCATATGAGATGCAAGTAACTACGCCGTTGGAGCGGTTCTTGGCTAACAGGTAGGAAAGGCTTTGCATGCTATCTATTACATAAGCAAGACTCTTGATGCCGCCAAAGTAAACTATGACACCATGGAGAAGGAACTTCTTGCCAATGTCTATGCATTAGACAAATTCCGTTCTTATTTGCTTGGATCAAAAGTGATTGTTTTCTCGGACCACCGTGCTCTTAGACATCTCTTGATAAAGAAAGAAGCAAAACAAAGATTGTTGAGGTGGATTTTACTACTCCATAAATTTGATTTGGAGATAAGGGATAAGAAGGGATCCAAGAATGTGGTAGCGGATCACTTGTCAAGAATTCGATTCCATGATGATGAGGGAGAGACACACATCAATGACTCTTTCCCCGATGATATTTTAATGGCCATCCATTCACAACTCGAGAAACACACAACACCATGGTTCGCCGACTATGCTAATTATATTGTGGGAGGAGTTCTTCCCCCAAATTTGAACTACAATCAAAGAAAGAGATTCTTGTTTGAAGGGAAGAGATACTTTTGGGATGATCCCAATCATTACAAGGAATGTAGTGATGGACTTTACCGAAGATGCATACCCCAATGGGAAGTTCAAGGTATTTTAGAGGGATGCCATTCATCACCATATGGAGGACATCATGGAGGACGAAGAATAATTGTTAAAGTCCTTCAATCGGGCTTCTTTTGGCCTACCATGTTTGAAGATGCTAGAGAATTTATTCTCCATTGTGATCCTTGCCAAAATACCGGAAACATTTCTTGGAGAAATGAGATGCCACAACGAGGAATATTGGAGGTAGAAATTTTGGATGTATGGGGAATTGACTACCAAGGATCGTTTGTATCATCCCAAGGAAACAAGTACATTCTTGTAGCCGTCGATTATGTATCAAAGTGGGTAGAAGCAATTGCTACACCAACCGATGACGCCAAAACAGTTACTAAACTTCTCAAGAAAGTAATCTTTCCAAGATTCAGAGTCCCTAGAGCAATTATTAATGTTGGAGGGACACATTTCCATGAAAATAAGCTCACATCTCTTTTGATAAAGTATGTTGCTCAATATAGAACTCGCTTGGGATACCATCCTCAAACAAGCGGTCAAGTTGAAGTTTTGAATAGAGAGATCAAGCAAATTCTTAAAAAGGTTGTTAACAAGACTCGAAAGGATTGGAGCATGAAGCTTAATGACACCATTTGGGCTTATAGGACGGCCTATTAGACTCCCATAGGAGCCTCCCCTTACAAGCTAGTCTATGGAAAGGCATGCCATTTGCCAATTGAGTTAGAGTACAAAGCCTTTTGGGCAATCAAAGCTCTCAAACTTGATCTTAAGCTAAGTGGTCAAAAGAGGATATTGCAAATTCAAGAGTTAGAGGAATTCCGATTACACTCCTACGAAAATGCAAAGATGTACAAGGAAAGAACTAAATTGCTTCATGACAAGAGGATTAGGCAAAAAGCCTTGCACAAAACAGACAAAGTTCTCTTATTCAACTCTCAATATCGACTTTTTACGGGAAAGTTGAATTCAAGGTGGATGGGTCCCTATGTAATCACCGAAGTAGGAAAGTATGGAGACTTTGAGATAAAGTCGGAGGATGGAAACAAGTTCAAGGTCAACGGTCAAAGATTGAAACCGTACTATGAAGGAGCATGCATAGGAGAAGTAGAGGTCATCCGCCTCGAGCCTCTCCCACCATTATGAGACCATCAAATGAGAGAGTTTGTGGAGTCCTCCCTAAACCACCACTAGTAAATATACTAACCCTTCTTACTTGTATTTTATTGCAATTGCATTTAATTTTCCTATAGCATGATTTTGGCATGAGAGGTGGTGAGGGAGTGGTACTAATCTCGTTTGATGAATTAAGGATATGAAGACTCAAGTGTGGGGAAGCACCCTTGTCAAATGAATGAAATAGGAAGAAAGAAGAGCAAAAAGGAGGAATCCCCACGAGCAGACCTAAGCTCGTGGGAACTGAACAAAATTCGAGCGTCTCCATTAATGATCCGTGCATCCTGGCATCGGGACACGGGGCCTGGAAGGCCTCAAGTTGTGGGAAAAAGTCATGTAAGAGCATATGCGCAAATCAACTTAAGGACGCTCGTCCCCAACAATAAGACGCTCGACCCACCATACAGTCGCGCATCCTGGGAAGTTCTAAACTTATGAAATTTCGCTGTAAGGAAATCTGCACGTCCCAGGCACAAGACGAGCGTCCCAGCAAGGATCCGCTTGAGCCGAGATCGAGACGCGCGTCTCAGTGTTGTTTTGCAGTCCCAGAAATCTCTGTAAGGAAATCCGCGTGTCCGAGCCTGATCCGCGCATCCCTACCTGCTCGTATTATTTCTCTACAAGACAGAAGACACTCGTACCGATTGTGAGCCGCGCGTCTCCCTCTTGTCCTACTCTTCTACTTTCGACAAGTTTACTCTTCTCTCAACCACATATATTAAGACACCTCATCCCTCTCTCCTCAATAAAACATAAAGTCCTCTCCAAAATGCTCAAAATACACCACAAACACCCAATTGCATCTCCAAAATAAAAAGACCCAAAACCTAGGGTTTGAAGGGATCTCAATTGAAAAGATTAATCTTCATCTCATTCAAGCAAAATCTCAAGATCTACTTTCAAGATGAGACCAAGAGGATTCCTACCAAAAGAAAGAAGAAGAACAAGGGTTATATGAAGCTCTTCAACTTCTCATCTCAACATATTGAGAAGAGAAAATGAAGAAATCATTGATCTTTCACGACTAAATGAGTTCTCAAACATTGAATTTGTCAATGACGCTCTTCACCATCTCCTAGGTAAGAATATTCTTCCGACTAAGTTTTTTTGCCATGAGACATTGAGGAAACTAGGGATATACCATCAAACCGAGGCACTCTTCAAATTATTTGGTCTTTCGACTTTGTTTAACATGCATGAGCTTACATATTGACCATTAGTCCTCGAATTCTTGAGTTTTCTGAAAATATCAACCATAAACAAGACGATTTGTGTGGAATTCCGACTTCAGAACACAACAAGAATGATGACCCTTGTGGAATTTGCGGGTGTGTTGGGACTTGATGTATCGCCTACTCGTACATCAAAACCCCGGAACTATAGCATAGCCCCGCTTTGGCGAGCCTTGACGGGGCGCTATTTCTCAATCATCAAAGAATGGTCGGTCTCTTATATCCAAAACCCCATCATCCGGCTCATCTACCAGTTTATAGCGAGCACTCTCATAGCCCGCCGCGATCCCGCGGTTGTGAACGAACTTGATCTAGTCTTTATGGAGTCCTATTAGAAGATACAAGGGAGGAGCGGCTATAATTTCAACGCCCCCTTAGTACTTCTTGAGAGGTGGGCACAATTCTGGAATGGAGATGATGGTGGTATGATCCATATTGTCAATGGAGGTTTAATAACAAGACTTGCCAAGTTTTTTAACCCTAACTTTAAAAACAACAATGTATATGTACCTCTTCCGGCTACTACCAAGATTGATGAGATGCTAATATTTTACCAACACCATTTGATTACCTTTGAAGGCTTTGAGCGAAGAATCAAGTGGCTCACCAAGGGAAGCACCCCTCTTTTCCTTCCTATGGAAGGATTATCAAGAGTATCACCTAGAAGGGGTCCCCTTTCACAAGTATCATCCCACCTTATGCCAACTCGTTCAAGCCAAGCAACTCGAACCCCACCTCTTACTCAACACCAACAAAATGAGCCTCAAGCAAATGAACAAGAAAGGATTACCATCCCCCCTTACCCCTTCCAATATCAACCCTACGATCACCCAAATCCCTTCATCCTTCCTAGATATGACTTTGCAACGGGTCTGCTCTAAGATTTACACCGAAAGGAATATGAAGATAGAGTAAACAATTATTATGCTCTTTATCCACTATTCCACCGGAAGGCTCATCAAGGGCACATCAATGCTTCCCTTTTGGGCTCAAGTAGAAATTCTCTTTCCAAAATCAGAGCATGCCAACGGTGGAGCACATGGACATGGAGAAGGAGAAGGAGCGGGGTAAGTGGCGGCGACACGGTGGAGGTTAATAGCGATGGGGATGAATTTATGGATTTCTATGAGAGCAATGAATCACGAGCGTAATGGGATAGCGATCTTGGAGGGGATGATGGTAACCAATGAAGATGTTCATAGGCTTGGTGGATCGGGCATGGGGCACCCACCATGGCTTAGGTAGAACTCTTCCATTCCCTTTATTTTTCATGTCAAAAATTTCATATTTTTTTTAACTTGGTTTATAATTAATTGTTTCAAACTGTAGAGGTGTCCTTAAAAAAATTAAGGACTATTTTTCCACCTTAGCAACATCAAGGTGATGATAAATTTATTGTTCCCGCTTTGAAAATCCAAAATGACAATTAGGATTCATGCATTGCATCCTTTCCTTGTGCATGAACTCCACCTATTTTTAGACTAGCAATAGTGTCTTACTTGCTTTGGAGAAGTTCAAACATAAGGGATGCGAGTTAATTCAAATTAGCTCTCCGAACAATAGAAAGCATGCATCATATAGGGTAGAGTAGAATGCATCACTTATGTATATATATGTAATATAGTTTGCATATTAGTGTAGAAATCATGCATTTTCATTTAGCTAGCATTGCATAATTTCCTATCATTTTGGCCATTGAGGACAATGACCACACTAGTGTGGGGATGGAAAATTCTAACTTTATTTTTAAAATCAAAAATAATAAAAATTGGAAATTTTTAAAAAACACAAAAACATGTTCTTTCATTTCACAAAAACAAAAACCATAAAAATTTGAAAAAATTGAAAATCCAAAAACATGTTTATTCCTTTGTAGTGTAGAATTGTATATTGTGTATATACTTGTGTTTGTTTGTCCTCTTATTATATTGGATCGACTACGCCACATCCGAGGCATGAGGAATAAGAAAACCGCATGGTACGATCTTTCCAATTTCCTTTTTCCTCTCTATGTTAATGACTATGTGGCTTTATTTTGGTAAACGCGGTACAAACCAATGTGTTCTTAGGAGTTGCATGTAGTTTATATGGAATACTAGTTGATAGAAGCAGATGCATTAGGTTGTATAAATGTTAGTTGCATCATGGCATGTAGTTGCATTTTAGGAAAATATTAGTGAAAACATCTATTTGGGACACTTGACAAGTGTATATAAGGCCTTTGTAGATACTTTTTCTTCTTGAGACTTTCCTCATTAGAATACTTCTAAAACACCCTAGGATGTGTCATGCTAGTATCCTTTGATCCATGGACTAAGGCCTAGTCAAGAATACCTTGTGATGTGATGACTCCTTGGCTACCGTTTATTCCAAGGTGACCCTTCAAACCATGCAACCATCTTCCACTTCTATAACCATTTTTATCAATAAAAAGGGAATGGGCACAAAAATCTCAATTTGAGTTCAAGCACCAAAATGAAAAAACAAGAAGTTTGCACAAACCTGCATCAAAGAAAAGAGGAGTACAAAAATAAGAACTCCTATGCTTCAAATAAAATCACCCTTGTTACAAATTGGGGTGACTATGAAAATGTTCAAAAAATGCAAATGTTGAAAATTGTCAAGCATCAAATTGCCAAGCATCAAAGAAATGGCAAAGAAAATTGTTCTCAAAAAAAGTCAAATTCCACAAGAAATTGGGGGGAATACCAAAACCAAAAGCAAACTCCCACTATGAAACTTAAAAGCATATTGATCCCTTTTTCCATTGAACCCACTTTTGTGCATGGTAGAGAGGGGACGACCCTTCTTCTTCTCTAGGCAAGAATTGGAATTCCGTGATCCTACAGTGTTTCTAACATCATAGGGAGTCTACTCTTAACAAAAGCGTTTAGCGATTGCGGACAAAGGTACCCTAGCTTGACACAACTTGGAGGTGATTTATTGGTATCCTCCTAGGCTTAGTAACTTGAAGAAACCATATCTATAATGGAGTGTGTACCCTTAGATTGCTTCCCCCTTAGATAAATTTTGCCACTTATACGAGGAAAGTGGCTATTCTTTTGTAGATGCATCCATTACCTTGTTTTGTGTGCTTAATGATTGGATGTATCGCCATTTTGGCAAGCCCCACCTTGCCTTGCAAGAAGGCATCTTACCTCATGGATGTCTTGTTGTGAGTTGAAGGGGCGGAGTGAGACGCGCTAATTGTCTCATATCGGCTATATTAATAGGTTAGTTTAAATAAAGGTCATAGTTTTAGTCACCTCTTTACTCGGGACGAGCAAAGGTTCGATTTGGGGATGTTTGATGTGACTCATATTTGAGCACATTTAGTCCCCAAATTAGCCTCGTTCCCATGCTTTGTAGCATATATTAGGGTCATTTCTTATCTTTAGTTTCCTATTTTGCATATTCTTTGAGGTTTTGTGTCCTTGGTAAGTGAGGATTGTTAACCTTGCACTTATGGAGCGAAGTGGAGCTAAATGGATTGCATCTAACGACCAAGCATCGACGAGGAGACCGATACTAGAGGCCTAAGCAAATAAATAGAGTGAAATGGGCAATGATGAAAAGATCCTTGCATCCCCAACACAATCCCCTTGGATTGTTACGGAGCTAAATAAGAGAAGAACCCTGTCCAACGATCCGAGCGGCCCGAGCTCAGGACGAGCATATCAGAGCAACGATCCGAGCATCCCTGAGCAAAATCCGAGCGTACTAGGGCACGATCTGAGCGTCCCGACTGCCAGCCTGAGCGGATCTTCTTACAGGACATGCCGTGCTTCAGGTGAGGACGAGCGGATCCTGCTAGGATTTGAAAGCATGATTCGCGCATGTCCCTCGGGAGTTGCAATTCCTCAAGCTTCTCTTAGGGTCTTAATAGTCATTTAAGCTCTTAGTAACCCTAATCCTTGTACTTAATTTTCGTATAAATACCCCATTGTACTACCTAGATTATCATCAAGTTTTAATCAACTCTTAATCAAGCTTTAATCAAACCTTAATTATCTCTTAATTTAGTTATAATACACAATTCAATATTAATCAAATCTTAATTTTTAATTAATCTCTCAATTGTTCTTAGTTTTATTTGGGTAATTAGAAGATTGTTGGAGTTTATTGGAGGATTGACAACCTTCCATCAATCATCAAGTACTTCTATTATTCTTTGCTTTATTAAATTGGATCATCTCCATAGGTATAATCCCTTTTTACCTTTGTTTAATTATTATAAATCACGTGATTTATTCATCATGTTTTGCTTTATTAGTATGATTGACAACCTTATTAGCATGCTAAACTTGATCATGTGTGAGTAGTATTTTAGCTAGGGTTAATGGGGAATTGGGGGAAACAAACATGAGAATTGATCCATGCTTAATCTAGTATGTTTTCATAATTAAATTGCTCGCTTGTTGTGATTTTAACTTATGCACATGTGATGTTTGATGAAATGCGAGCCTATGAATCCTTGCATTTTTTACCCATCTCTTATCTTTTCAATGAGGCTTGTAAGACATAAACCAACTCGAGCCCCATTAGACCATGCATAGAGTTGAATAGGAGGAGACTAAGTCGACTTGTAGGTGTTGTACAGTCTAGACGACTCGGCTCCGGGACCTAAATCTTCCTAGCGATTGTAAGATATACACTAACTCGATCTCATCACAACAATAAGTGCTTGCATCTATTTGAGAACATGTTTGTATAATCTATTTCCATGAATCCCCTATTAACCCATGACACTTTAGTGCTTTTAATCAATTGTTTACAACCCCTTTATTTGCTTTACTTTGTTTTCATTCATGTTGTTGATTATTTAGATTACATTTTATCTCAACCCAATTTGTGACACCCTAAGACATAACTACTTGCAATTGAAAATCCTACATCAATACCCGTCCCTTGGGATCCGACCTTTACTTACCTCTTTACTAAGAGTAGTTTGTGAAGTTATAAATATTATTTTGGTTGGTAGCTATTGACGATGAGTTTTAGTCGGACCAACAAATTCCCCCAAAAGTTAGGGTTTAAAGACTAGAAAAAGAGAGATCTTTACTTACTAAGTGAAGGAGATGAAGAGGAAGGTGGTATATCTTCTAATCCAAGCTTAAATCCCAAGTAAAAGGTGTTTGTGAGGGTTTTAGAGAGAGGGGAGGGAGTTTGGAGAGATAAGGAAGAAGGTGGAAATGATTTTAGGGTTAGGGGTGAAAGGGATTAAATCCCGTGTTCTGAAAACAGCGGCACTCGACCGAGTGCCAAGTCCACTCGGTCCAGTTGACTCACTTGGCCGAGTAGAACTCCAGTCGGTCGAGTGAACTCACTCGGTCGAGTGTACCCTTCACTCGACCGAGTTGACCCACTCGATCCGCTGCAACGCCACATGGTCAAGTCCAGGTCTAGTGTAAGGTTAACCTTCCCTTCCGAGTAATCTCTTACCAGTCTAACGGTCCTCTCACGCGTCCCCAGGTCTAGGTATGGGTCCTATAAAGGTCGGGTATTACATGTAATCTTTGCAGGTTGCTAATCCAAGTATTTGCGAACGAGCCAAAACCCGCCTTTGGAGCTGCGTTTTGATGTTGGTAAGAAGTAAGCTCAAAAACTTATGCCTCAGTATGCGTGAAGACGCCGATTGAAGAATTGAAGTGACGTCTGGTGCATCTAGAATTGGTGTTTTAGTCAATCGACTGACTTCTATAGTTGATCGACTGAGTCTACTTTGACGAAACTTAGAATTTATGTTTTTGTCGATCGACTGGGATTGTTAGTCGATCGAGTGGTATCTTTTTTGGCCGGATTTTTGCTCTCCTTATTTCGGCCCATATCGCTTTTAATTGTTATTTCTTTTGGACTTAGTATTTAAGAAAAGGTGGAAAATAATTTTAGGTTATGTTTTACAGACTGTAAAGTCTTCTACGTTACTTTCTCTCTAAAACTTTAGATCTAGCTTTTGCAACCTTTTTTCTCTTCTTTTCCGAATTCGGTAATGAATTAATCTTCATTCTTTATATTTAATTATCGCTTTACTCTCATCTTGCTCTTCCTTTGTTTTTTGTTGTATGTCTAATTATTTTTACTATTTCTTAATCATGAACACTGCCCTAATTTCCATCATAGTTATCGTTTTCATTATTATGAACATGCATAGCTGATTCCCTTTGCTAGGATTTAGGGGAGCCATGATAATAAGACAGTCTTAATTAGTTTATTAGTTTTGGCATATTTATTAATCTGTTTTGTTAATTATAGCTTGTAATAGCGATTAGTTAATTAATGCGTACGATTAATTAATTGAACTGGTAAACTCCGACCTAAGATTGAAAGCCTGGTGAGAGTTAGACCTGCTACAAATAATAGACTACCCTAAAAAGTTGCGAGAGCTCGTTAGAAGCATTCTAGGGAGAATAGCGATCCGAGAGGACCTTTTCACTACCGTGCAGACCATTTTATGACTAATCTTTGACTCTAGCTTGACCGTTGCACTTTCATGGTGACCCGATGTCGTAGCCTTTTCTCTCATTCTTTGAACTTATTTTCTACCCTTTATTTCTCTTTCCTTCAACACTTGTAGTTTAGAAATCAAAATATCAAACAACCCCGAATTTAATACCTAGACAGACTTTAGTTAGCAAGTAGAACACATGTTAGTCTCCCTGTGGATATGATCCCGACTTCCCTAGCTATATTATTTAGAGACCAGTTGGTTATCTTTGATAGGGTTGCGACAACCTTGTCAAATTTTGGCGCCGTTGCCGGGGAAACGGTGAATTATTATTTGTTTATTTTAGTTTGTCTTTTTGTCTCACGGAACATTAGTTACTTATGACAGTTCTTGTTATTTTCCTTTAGTGTTTGTTTATGCCCAGGTCTCACAGGTCCGAGCTCGTACCATTCGATCCCGAACAAGAAAAGACATTTCGTTCTACACAAAACTTTTGGAAGGAAATCCATCAAGCCGAAGACTTGAGTACGCTTAAATCTGTCTAAGCTGATTATACTGCAGAAAATCAATCTTTTGAAGAGCATACTGCTACTTGTACTGTTGTTAAGGTCATGCCTAAATTAGTAAGCCGTTCTGACCCTGCGGCCGATTCTATTCCCAAGGGGTTTACACTCCCTTCTGCCACTGCTGGTACTTTTGAAATCCGCCCCTCTTACATCAATTTGGTGGAGCGAAATACTTTTGGGGGAGCTGCTAATGAAGATCCTGGGAAGCATATGGAAATTTTTACTGACTATTGCTGCTCTATTCCGCTAGCTGCTGGTGTTACGCAAGATAAAGTGAAGGAGGTTTTGTTTCGTTTTTCTTTACGAGATGCTGCTCGTGGATGGTACCGTGATCTAGACAAAGAAGCTGCTAATGTAACTGATTGGAACTCCCTGGCACATGCTTTTTATAAAAGGTACTACCCTCCTGCATGAACGAATGCCTTGAGGACCCATATTACTAGCTTTAAGCAAGCACCCACAGAAGATCTATATCAAGCAAGGGTTCACTTTAAAAAGCTAGTTCACTCTATTCCCCACCACGGATTTCAACAATGGTTCCTTTGTAACCAATTCTATAATGGGTTGTACGATGATCATAGAGCCATACTAGATGTCGCTGCTAATGGCCAATTTCAAAACAATACCGATGATGATAAAGGCTGGAACACAATTGAGGTGATGGCCACTCATAGGGCCGAGTATAGGAATCCAAGGGGGAACCTTGCGCAATAGTTGTGGTGACAACAGTGTCGTTGCTGCACAATTGGAAGCTATGAATGCCAGATGCGATAATCTTGAAATGGGTAAAACCTTGGGTGGTCATCAAATGGTTAATGCTATGATGCAACAACAGCCTATTTGTAAAAGATGTTGAATTGAGGGACATTATACAGTTGAATGTATGATGAAGAAGGAGCAAGTGCTTGCTTTTCGTGACTACAAGCAAGCTACTCCGTACTCAAATTTTTATAATGAGAGAACTAGGGAGCATCCTTACTTCTCTTGGACAAGCAAAAATGTGTTAAATCCTATTCCATCATCACCACAACAACATTAGCAAACTTATGTTCCACCGCATCACAAACAACAAGGATTTCAAAAGCCCCCATCATTTCCCCCGCCTCAGAAAACACCTCTCGAAATCCAAGTTAAATGACGGAGTTAAAGAGTATGGTGAAATCTCTTATGATACAACTCCAAAAGAGTGATCAAGCTAAGGATGCGTCAATTAACACGCTAAAAACTCAGATAGCCCACTTATCATGTAAACAAGCTACTAGGCAACCGGGTTTGTTGCCTTCTCAACCTGATCAGCCACATGATACGGCTAATGTTATATATCTCTAAAGCGGTCTCACTTATGACGGGCCACTAATGCCTAAGAAAGTGACAATTTCATTATTGAAGAATTAGATGTTGATGCGGAAGCTGAAACGTTAGGCGAGAGTGCTATATCTGCTGATTTTAGACGATCAACTGAAAATGTGAGTCGATCGACTAAAACTCGTAAAATGGATGGTGAAGATGCTGAATTTAGTCTATCGACTGTAAATGGTAGCCGATCGACTGAGGTTGGTAGTCGATCGAATTGAGAAGTCAGTCGATCGACTAAGTTGTCTGACGAAGTTGATGTTTCATTAAAAGCTACTGATGGGCCGACTTCTACGGTTGATAAGACGCTAAATTCTAATAAAGGGAAGAAGAAAGCTGTTGAGCCACCCATAGTAATCAAAGTTCCATTTCTGGGACGATTGAAAACACACAAAGATTGAGCGACAGTTCGATAAGTTCATGGAGGTCGTCAAGAATCTTCTGGTAACTGTACCATTCACTGAGCTAATTACCCAGGTACCATCTTACGCTAAATTTTTGAAAGACATCTTGACTCGTAAGAGAAATTTTAATGAAATGGAGACCATGGCTTTTCCAGAAGAGTGTAGTGCACTCATAGAAAGCAAGTCTCCCCCTAAGTTAATGGACTCGGGTAGCTTTTCAATCCCTTGTACTATTGGCACTCATGTTATAGATAAAGCCCTATACGACTTCGGGGC
Source organism: Silene latifolia (assembly GCF_048544455.1). Lineage (NCBI taxonomy): Eukaryota > Viridiplantae > Streptophyta > Magnoliopsida > Caryophyllales > Caryophyllaceae > Silene > Silene latifolia. Next base: position 454,832,417 of record NC_133538.1, read on the forward strand.
GAGTGTAAGTGTTATGCCTTATTCAGTTTACGAGAAACTAAATATGGGAGACCTAAAAGTTACTAGTGTGACCTTACAAATGGCTTACAGGTCAGTGAAGTGTCCTTTAGGTGTTTTAGAATATGTCCCCGTATGGATAGGTAAATTCTTTATACCTGTTGATTTTTTTGTCTTAGATATGGCTGAGGATGCCTATATTCCTATCATAGGGTAGGCCGTTCTTACATACTGCGGGGGCCATAATAGATGTCAAGCAGGGGCGCTTGACTCTAACGATAGGACATATGAAAGTGACTTTTAACTTGGCTAGCACACTGACTAGGCCTATGATAGAGGACACCTGTTATGCAATAGACATTGTTGATGAATCTATCTTTAATTATTGGACGGGATCCCTGATTAGGGACTCGTTAGAGGCTTTGATAGTTCTTGATAATTATGCAGAGGACGTACAAGTTGATTACGAGACAATGAATGCTGCTCTTAAAGGTCGGGAATTCGCTATTGAGAAAGGTTAGATGGTAAATACAATCATGGAAATCTCTTTTGCTGATGAGGTAAAGAAACCCAAGCTTAAACCTCTCCCCTCCCACCTTAAGTATGTGTTTCTAGATGAATCAGAGCATTACCTGTCATTGTTAGCGCTAAACTTGATGATAACCAACTTTTTGCTTTGTTGGTTGTTCTTAAAAAGAATAAGAAAGCTTTGGGTTACAGTTTGGATGACCTTAAGGGCATCAGTCCTGCCATTTGTATGCACATAATCAAGTTAGAGGAAGATCATAGGCCTTGCAAATAAGGTCAGCAAAAGTTGAACACAAGAATGCAGATGGATGCAGGATGTTGTTATGATAGAAGTGATGAAATTGCTTGATGCAGGTATTATTATACTATTGGAAACACTAAATGGGTAAGTCAAGTTCAGCTAGTCCCGAACAAGGGAGGGACTACAGTGGTAAAAAAAATGATAAAAATGAACTAACACCGACTAGAGTTGTAACAGGTTGGCGAATGTGCATTGATTATAGACAGTTAAATGCCGCCAAAAGAAAAGATCACTTCCCCTTCCTTTTATTGATCATATGTTAGAGAGATTGGCCTCACATAAATTTTTCTATTATTTAGATGGATATTCAGGTTTATTTTAGATCCCAATCCATTCTGATGATCAGCATAAGACTACTTTTACTTGTACGCATGGTGTTTTTGCTTATCGTAGGATGCCATTTGGATTGTGTAATGCCCCAACTACCTTTCAGAGATGCATGATAGGGATATTTTCTAAGTATATAGAGTCAATTATGGAGGTCTTTATGGACGATTTCAGCGTCTATGGTAGTGATTTTGATGATCGTTTAACTAACCTTGAGAAAGTTTTGCAGCAATGTATTGAGGTTAATTTGGTTTTGAATTGGGAGAAGTGCCATTTTATGGTCAATGAGGGAGTTTTCCTTAGGCACTTAGTATCTGATAAGGGCATCCAGGTTGATAAAGCAAAGGTACAAGTGGTAGTGCAATTGCCTCCTTCCGCGAATGTTAAGGGAGTTAGGAGTTTCCTTGGTCACGATGGCTTTTATCGCCGATTTATCAAGGATTTTTCTAAGATTGCTAATCCACTTACACAGTTGTTGCTTAAGGATGCCCCATTTGGTTTTATTGATGAATGTCTTTCTGCTTTAAATAGGTTAAAGCAGGCTTTGATTACCACACCGATTATTCAGGATCTTAACTGGGAGCTATCATTTGAGATCATGTGCGATGCTAGCAATTATGCAGTTGGCGCGGTACTGGTTCAAAGGAATGATAAAGCTTTGAGTGCAATTTACAATACGAGCCGAACCCTGGATGAGGCTCAGGTGAAATATGCCACTATAGAGAAGGAGCTGTTAACTGTAGTGTACGCGCTGGAGAAGTTTCGGTCCTATTTGTTAGGTTCGAAAGTTACTGTATTTTCTGACCATGCAGCGCTGAATTACCTTCTTGCTAAGAAGGAAGCCAAAACAAGATTGGTGCGATGGATACTCCTTCTTTAGGAGTTTGATTTTGAAATTAAGAACAAGAAGGGCGCGAAAACCTTGGTTACTGACCATTTATCGCGCCTACCATCGCAAGAAGGGGAAGATTATTTACCTATTAACGATTATTTTCCTGATGACATTTTGATGGCTATTGCTAATTCTGAAAACCCTTGGTATGCTGATTATGCTAATTTTATTGTAGGTGATTTATTGCCTCCCGACCTGTCTTATCAGCAGAGGAAGCGGTTTTTGCACGATGTAAAACAATACTTTTGGGATGATCCTTATCTATTTAAGGAATGCGCCGACGGTCTTTATTGGAGGTGTATACCGCAATGGGAGACGAAGGCTATCCTAGAAGCTTTCCATTATTCATCCTATGGTGGTCAACAAGGTCCATCCAGGACTGTGGCTAAGGTACTTCAGTCAGGTTTTTATTGGCTATCTATGTTTAAAGATGCTAAGGTTTTTGTTTCAGCTTTTGATGCGTGTTAGCGAACAGGAAATCTATCTAGGAGGTACGAGATGCCTCAAGTTGGCATATTGGAGGTTGAGATTTCAATGTCTGGGGCATTGATTTTCAGGGACCATTCCCATCTAGCAAAGGCAACAGGTTCATATTTGTGGATGTGGACTACGTGTCCAAGTGGGTAGAGGCCGTTGCTTCGGTCCATTGTGATGCAAAAACTGTCATCCAACTTTTTAAAAAGGTAATCTTTCCTCACTTTGGTGTCCCTCGGGTTGTCATCAGTGATGGAGGTATGCATTTTAAAGAGAAACAACTTTCTGCTCTTTTATCTAAATATGGTGTCTCACACCATCGAGGTTTAGGGTATCATCCTCAAACTAGTGGTCAGGTAGAGGTTTACAATCGGAAACTTAAAGAGATATTAGAAAAATTTGTGTCTAAATCACGAAAAGATTGGAGCCTTAAATTGGATGACACTTTATGGGCCTATAGAACTGCATTTAAGACACCGATTGGCGCCTCGCTGTATCGGTTGGTCTATGGTAAGTCTTGTCATTTGCACATAGAGTTGGAACATAAGGCTTGGTGAGCGATTCGTGAACTTAATTTTGATACCAAATTGTGTAGTGATAAGCGTTTGTTGCGGCTAGATGAGCTTGAATAATTTAGGCTGAACGCCAATGATAGTGCCAGAATTTACAAAGAAAATACAAAGAGATGGCATGACAAGAGGATCATATTGCGTGAGTTCAAAGTTGGGGAGAAACTGTTGCTGTTTAATTCCCGACTACGCCTTCTTCCTGGTAAGCTGAAGTCCAGGTGGTCGGGCCCGTATACGGTAATATTTGTTCGAAGTTTGGGTCACTTGAGCGAGAGAACTCCGCGGGAGAAAAGTTTAAGATAAACGGTCATCAAGTAAAGCATTACTATGGCAAAGATGATTTTATTGGAGTGGTTGAGGTGTTGCACCTCGAGCCCGTTACCGAGTCTGCTAATTGAGGTAACAAAGGTCGCGCGGGACCATATAAACCAGCGCTGACCGGGAGGCAACCCGGATTGTAAAAGCTTGTAATTTGCGTGATTTAAATTTACTAAGTTTTTAGTTTAACGTTGGTGAAATTTATTTAATTAACGCAATTAAATAATTTATTTTCGTACTTGCATTTAGTTTAATCCATCGTTTAAATGTTTTGGCATTTTTAACGTCGGATTTTAGCTAGAGCATTTTAAATACCGCATTGCATTTGTGTTGCGTGGGGATGAGGGATTTAATGCTTCATTGGAAGAATTGTGTAGGGAATTGAGTCGCGAGCTCCAAACCACGGATGATTATTTATAGTTGAAGCGTAAAGGAAGTATTTTACTCTATCAACTGCGTTTCCGAGTCTATCAACTGAGAGCTTGCGACTTTTCGTTTTTTAGTCTATCGACCGCTTTTCTTAGTATATCGACTAAACTCAGTTTGGGTAGCTGTTGTGTTAGACGTAAAAAGGTAATACTCTATTTACCGTTTTATTCATTCCCTTCACTTAAAAAAAAACCTAAGAGGAGCAGCGATATACGAACGACGCATCAGAACAATTTTCTTCGACATCTCTTGCTTCCTCATTCCCTAATTAGTGCTTCTAATTCATCCTTTGATTCATCTATTTCATTCACACAAAATATATCCCATCCTTAAATCATTAGTCTCCTGCACCTTTCTCATGATTTGTTTTCTTAATTAAAATTAGGGTTTGGTTTCTAATTGATTTAGGAATTTTTTATTTTAATTGTGCTGATCTTGTGATTACTATGTGTGATAGGTTTAAGAATGGATAGCAACAAGAGGAAACAAATGACCGGAGTCCAGCCACGGCGACAATCGACACGAAAACAGGTCGCGACTCAGACGACGGATCAGGCGGCAGCCGTATGGAACAGCGGTGGCAATGTAGGCCCCTCAACGGACGTACTCCTACTTACGGAATGGGTGGATAGTTTACCTGACTATCCCGATGTTAGTTTCTCTACGAAAGCTCAGCGAAACACTTTTATAGCCTTGACCCGTGAGCGTATTATTCCGACTCGTTTCCTTGACCTTGAGTGTCTAACTGCTATGGGTATTTATGAATAAGTTGTAGCAATCTTGAAAGGGACGGGTATGTCGGGTTTAATTAATATGTGCGAATACACCACTCGAATCCCGACACTTGAGTTTTTAGTAGTTTTGATTTTTCAAACCAGGACGAACTAGATGCTTTATCGGTCAGTTTCCGTCTGTTTAACACCGATTACTCGTTTACTACTGCTAAGTTTGGTGCACTACTAGGACTCCATAGTGGTAATCCCGTCTCTACTAGGCAACTAGTCAAACCTATGTGAGATGCCCTATCTGATATAAACAAGCGTTGCTACCTGGGTCGTTCTATGCACATGCCTCATTTCCGATATTGGTTCCGATTAATCGGGCACACAATTTTCGGTAGGAATGAACCTAATAATATCAACACTAAAGAGATCAACATGTAGGGTCGGTACTTTAATATCGATAGTGACCACCCCTTTGTACTGAACGTGGCCTATGTTGTGGCCCAACACTTTCACAATATTAGTCACGGGGCTTTGGCTTCCAATCACTGTGGAGGCATTGTCACTCACTTGGCCCGACGCCTTATACATTTTATCCTCTTGGTTTGCTGCCCATAGGTCACGAAGACCTTGTCTCTCTTTAAAAAAATGGTCTTATTAGCTTCCCTTTCTTGCGCTCAGTAAACTGGATCCTTGCGGATTGTACTTGGAAAATCGATTAGTATCCGTCGGTCAAGATGCCTTGTCCTACCCTACCTCCTTTTGTTCCTTTACCCTATGTTCCCCCGATTGAGATACGACCACCTTACCCTTCTTATTGGGTGCCCTACACACATATTAAGAGGACCACTTCTCTGTCACAGAAGTCCCCGCGTTCAGTGAGTAAGGTGGGCCAGTCTTCTGAAACTTGAACCCACCTAGACACCACTGAGCCGGTTTACCCGGCTAATTTTGTTCTCCCTCCTTCGTTCGTGCCCCTTGAGGTCATGGACCAAAGGGCACGTGATATTTTGTTATTGTAAGTTTGTAGAGACATGAACAGGTTACAGAGGGACCATGCACTCTTCGGGTTCCACATCTACGAGTCCTATGTACGTCCGTCGTGATCTATCTCGGTAGATACGGATTCCCAAAATGCGTTGTGCCTCACCCAGATCTTTCATCTGGAAATGGTTCTTTAACCATTCTTTAACCGAAGATAGGAGAGGAATGTCATTCCCAATCAGGAGTATGTCATCGACATACAATATCAAGAAAACAATCTTGCTCCCACTCGACTTGATGTATAAGCATGGTTCCTCGACCGATCGAGTGAAACCGTACTCTTTTATCATCTGGTCGAAACGATGATTCCAACTCCGAGAAGCTTGCTTAAGTCCATAAATGGAACGCATAAGCTTGCATACTTTCTTAGGATGTTCAGGATCTATGAAACCTTCGAGTTGCACCATGCACAACTCTTCCTCCAAATAACCGTTTAAGAAGGCGGTTTTCACATCCATTTGCCAAATTTTATAATCATGAAAAGCGGCAATCGCTAAGATTATCCGAATGGAACATAACATGACTACAGGTGCAAAAATTTCATCATAATGCAATCCGTGCACTTGAGTGAAACCTTTTGCCATAAGTCGTGCCTTATAGGTATCTGGTTGCGCGTCTACAGAATGCTTTATTTTGTAAAGCCATTTAAACTGTAGAGGTTTTACCTTATTAGGTAAATCAACTAGATCACATACGTTATTCTCATACATGGAGTCCATCTCGGATTGCATGGCTTCGAGACATAGCTTTGAGTCGGAACAGGCCATAGCACCTTTATAGGTTGCGGCTTCATTACTTTCTAGAAGTAAAATGTCATTCTCTTCGACCATACCAATGTATCTGTCCGAAGGATTAGAGACTCTACCCGACCTCCTGGGTTCCTCAGGAATATTAACCGTATCATCAGTTGGACGAACAACTTCCTCCATCATTTCCTCGGTTGTTGGTTCTGGAATCTCCGACAGCTCGAAGGTTCTATTACTCATCTTGTTCTCGAGAAATTCTTTCTCTAAGAACGTCGCACTAGCTGCAACAAAAACTTGATGTTCGGTAGGCGAATAGAAGTAATGACCAAATGTTCCTTTTGGATAACCTATAAAGTATGTCTTGACCGATCGCGGGCCAAGCTTATCCTCGTGTCTCCACTTGACATAAGCCTCGCAGCCCCAAACCCGAATAAAGGACAAGTTAGGGACCGTTCCCTTTCACATTTCATATGGAGTCTTGTCGACAGCTTTAGTCGGACTTCGGTTAAGTATAAGAGCAGCTGGCAAAAGAGCAAAACCCCATAATGAATCTGGCACTACCGTGTGACTCATCATGGATCGAACCATATCAAGTAAGGTTCGATTTCTCCGTTCGGACACACCATTTAATTGAGGTGTTCCAGGTGAATAACTGCAAAACGATTCCACAGTCTTTCAGGTGTTGATCAAACTCATTTGAACGATATTCGCCACCCCGATCTGAACGGAGTGATTTAACCTTTTTACCCAGTTGGTTTTGTACCCTGTTCTGGTATTCCTTGAATTTCTCAAAGGACTCACTTTTATGCTTCATTAAGTAGACATATCCGTATCTACTTAAATCGTCCGTGAAAGTGATAAAATATCTATAGCCATCTCTAGCGGTAATTGACATAGGTCCACAAACATCAGTATGTATGAGTCCTAATAGGTCACTAGCGCGAATTCCAACACCTTTGAAGGAAATTCGAGTCATCTTGCCAATGAGACACGATTCACACGTGCCATATGTAAAAAAATCGAATGCGGGAATAGTCCCATTATCGACGAGTTTCTTCACGCGTTTCTCATTTATGTGTCCCATTCGACAATGCCATAGATAGGTTTGATCTTTGTCACCAACCTTTATTTTCTTATTATTCATGTGTAATATTTCCGTGGTTTGGTCTAAGATGTAAATTCCATTCATGGAAACTGCTTTACCATAAATCATTTCATTAAAAGAGAAAATACGGCTATTATCCTTTATTGAAAATGCAAAACCGTCTTTAGCAAGTACGGAAACTGAAATAATGTTCTTAGACAAACTGGGTACATAGTAATAGTTATATAAAAATAACTCAAAACCACTAGGGAGTTGGATTACGTATGTTCCCTTCGAGACAGCAGCAACACGTGCTCCATTCCCGACTCGCAGGTCCACATCACCTTTTTCGAGAGGTATGATGTTCTTTAGGCCCTGCAAATGATTACACAGATGAGAATCACAACCAGTATCCAGTACCCAAGTTTCGAAACTTGCATGGTTAATCTCAATCATATGAATATAAGAAGACATACCAACAGGAACGACGCGGCCTGCTTTGATGTCCTCACGGTTCACGGGACAGTTCCTCCTCCAATGTCCAGTCTTGTGACAATGGTGGCACTCAATGTCACCGCCTTTGGTCTTTGCCTTGCCATGTGAGCCACTAGTCTCACCAGGCGCACTCTTACCGTTTCCTGGATTTTTAAACTTTGGCTTACCTACAGCTAGGTCGCCATGAGCCTTGCCCTTACCTTTAACCTTGTTGTAACTCGTGAGAACATCCTGCTTCATGCTCCCACTCAATTTCATATCCTTCTCGGTCTGTACAAGAAGGGAGTGTAGCTCATGAGGACTCTTTTTCAAGTCATTCATGTAGTAGTTCGCCCTGAAAAGGGCAAAACCATCGTGAAGAGAATGAAGCATTCAGTCTATGACAATGCTCTCACTAATTTTACAATCAAGTGCCTCCAGCTTCTCGACGTTCTCAATCATATGAAGAATGTGTGGGCTAACCGGTTGGCCCTTCTGGAGTTTCGCATCAAAGAAGCGACAGGTATGCTCATAAGTAACAATTCTCGGTGCCTTTGAGAACTCGTTAGTGAGCGTGGTGAAAATCTTGTTTGCACCCTGAGCAATGAAGCGTCTCTGCAAATTGGTTTCCATTGCAAAGATGAGTATGTTCTTTATCGCATCCGCTTCCATAACGAAGTCACTATAAGCAATTGACTCGTTGACTTCTGCATTTGGGCCTGGGTTTATCGGTATTGGCTTAGTTAAGTACCTGAGCCTACCGTCAGCAATGGCAGCATTCCGTAGTGCCGCCTCCCAGTCCGCAAAGTTGGACCCATCATTCTTCAGTCGCGTGGACTGATTCATGTGGTCCATGAAAGCTTTCAGCCAGGACTCGCGTCCAAGTGTGGCACTAGGCATTGGGATTGCGTTATTTCCAGCCATTTAGTTGTAACAGTATTATCAAAATATACGTGTTCTACACTACGAGAAGAAGAATAAAAAAAATAAGCATGTGCATCGTTTATGATTTTTAAGTCTAATGATCTACTGTCATAACGCGAAGACTCAAAACATTTATACAATTGACCTCCCTCAAGAATTATATAAATGATCCCAAGACTCAATTATTTGCAAATTGATAAGCTAACCTTTTAGCTAATTCTACCGTTAGAATTCTTGGTCGATAAATTTCTGTAAATACTATCTTTAGTCCATCATAATCACGAGAAACTCTTCGGACTATAATGTTGAGATAAACTAAGTCAACACAAACTACTTACCCAACGTAGAAGGGGTCATATTATGCCTACCGACGAAGAAGGGATTCATAGTTGTTTGCCCTTATAAAGACTAGTCTCAATTTCCGTTTTAGAGGAAGATCCCATCAACTTTATTTTAATTCATTTTAAGTGAACTAATATCTAGCATGCGAGAATGAATAAACTAAGGTGATGGCTTAAAAATATGTGTGACATCTGTATGTTCATGAAAACTAACATACAATCTATATGAGTCAATTTTCATGCATTTTAGTAGTAGGTGGTTTGGTTTCAGGCGGAATATGATGCATAAACTATCATGTGAATGAAAAGCAATATGGATGAAAACGTAAAACAATAAAAGTCCTAGTGTGGCCTATCCTATCAAAATGAACAATAAATACAAGTTTGGAATCCATCCTTGGACCCGAGAAGCTTGTCTTGATGTTCCCTCTTGATCCATGTAGCGGGAGTGAGCTCCAATCTCCATCTTTAGTCTTCTTTTGAAAAATACAATAAATAAAATTTACATAATAAACCTATTTATTACATTCTAATTTCAAAACTCAAAACTAAAGGAAAAATAAAGGAGATTCGAGATCTCATAATTACATAAAAAATCATGTTTCCTTCATTACGAAAACATAATTTGACTAAGGCCACACTAAGTATTACAAATTACAACCGATTGCAAAAATACGTAAATAAATTCATTCAACGATTCATTCAACAAAAAATAAAATGCATCAACTAAAAAAATAAATTAAACATACATGACACAATTCCTTAATTATGTTGATTAATTTATCCAAACCACCTATTTAAATTAATAAATTAAGTGACAATTCTTTTTTTTTTTTTTTTTTTTTTTGGTGAAATGTGAAAATTGTATTAATAATTAAACGAGTTACATTATCATCACCATACAATCACCAAGCATACTAGAACTAATACATTCAATGCACTAGGATATGATTCTTAAACCAAACATGCTCTCTATGACTACCCATAATTTGCTCAAATCCTCTAGCTCGTAAAGCTGTTAGACTCTGCAATCTCTTAAGAAGACAGTCAGGTCTGATAACAATTAAGTGACAATTCCTCAATTAATCACATTAATTTCAATCTTAATTCATATTAAACTTGTAATATGAATTTTAATCCATCAATATTTTAAACTGCTTTAAAATAATTAGGTATCTATTAATTATGAACCGCTTCACAATAATTAATTTGCCAAAACAAAAACAAAAACCCCTTTTTTTATATCAGCTCACGGCTGAAAAAAAATAACAGCCCTTCCCTTTTTTTTTATTCGGTAAAATAACAAAAACAAAAAGGCAGCTCGTTTTCTTATTTTGTACACGGTTTTCATCTGTAAAAATTGAAACAAGACAAAATTTTTTATTTTTTTTTAAAAAACTCTCCTCTGTGAACAGTAAAAGGAAAAAAAATATATCTTTTCTCGGATGCTTTTCAAATCGGCATAAACAAAAACAGCCGCAAAAAACTTTAATCGGTTTTTCAGGAAAAACCGAAAGGAAAAAAAACAGAATTTTTTTTTTTTTAGTAATAATACTGTTCATCCGTGAACAGTAATGTGACGGAAGGAAAAAAAAATTCCACGGCTAAAAAAAATCAAGCCGATTATATATTTTTTTTCGCAAACCCTAATTATTGTTTACAAACAATTTTATGAAAATCATGAAAATTAAAATTCGTGGCCTTGGCTCTGATAACACTTGTGGATTTATCTGTATGCATCCCTTTAATTTTAAGGACTATAACGAATTATAACATGATGAAACTAGTCATAAAATAAATTGCATAAACAAAATTGTAAAGGATTAAGAAATAACCTTCGGTCCAAGCAAAAACGGCCTAAGAACAATATCAAAGTTGTTATTCGCCTATCAGTTGCACCCAAGACGATATGAGAAACGCCCTTTGATTATGCTAGAATCGATCCAAAAACTAACTAATTAATTTTTAGGTTTTTGTGTTTTTCTTCTGATGAGATGGAGGCAAGAATGAGATGGAAAAATTAGGTTAGAAAATTAACCTAACTCTCCCTCTTAAACCGTGAAAACAAGAGAAGAGGAATAGGTTTTTTCCTTCTTATTTTCGGCCCACATACCGAAACAATAAGGAGTATAATTTCCTTATTTCCGGTTATGGCAAAAATGTATAAATGTGTTAAATTATCATCTAGTGAGGATCGAACCCATGAACTCTTTGTTTGAGTATCCTCACTATTACCACTATGACACATTCATCTTGTTGATATTAAATATAACCGATTACATTTAATTACGAATTAACAGATTAATTCATCCAAGCTAACATTACATACACTTAATTAAATATAACTTATTATATTCAATTTACGAATTGACAGTTAATTCGTCTCAACTAATATTATTTAATCTTCATTAAATAATTGTCTCATCAACACATTGACTAACTGTTTAGTCATATAAGGCATCAATGTGATTATATTTCTGTAACCACATCTCTCAAACACATCCCATAGGTGTGACCTTTAGGGACCAGTTGATCACCGACATCTGTATGATAATAACGTCAAACTTTCTAGGAAGCCAACCGTTATTAGGTAATCGTTAATCAACTGATTAAAATACGAAGTATACCCTTGTGAACCTGTAAGAGATTTACAAATGTTATCACACTAATTTGTGGAGGACACAAGCTCCAACAATTAGTTAGAGACCAATTGCTTATCTTTGATAGGGTTGCGACAGCCTTGTCACAACACTCTTCCTTCCACCACGCCCTTGTCCTTGTTCATTGCCTCAACAATATCTTCCTCAATAGGCATCATCGGGCTTTCATAGTGTATGCCACTCCTCAAGTGGATGGCATGAGCCGTTTCATGTTAGTATGGGGATTACCTTAGGGTGGTAAATGGCCCTTTTGCCTTTATCAGCTAGATGAAGCTATTTGAGACGTTTGGGTTTCTAGCATCTTGTTATGTGCCAAAATATTGTTAATGGCGATATCCTTTGCTTGACTAACTTTTTGCATTTGGTTAAAGAAATCTTATTGATTCTTTTGCATTTGCAAAACCACTTTGCATATCAAAGGATTGATCATTAAATGTAGATGGTTTGTTTTTTTGAAAGGAGGTTGGGAATGAAATCCTCGTTATTGGTTGAATTAAGGTCTTTGAAAGCCTTGTTGTTGATTTTGGGTTCTTAATGGTGGTGGTACATAGACTTATTGAGGTTGGAGATTTTGAACATTTTGGCGTTTGTAAGGAAAATTGGGATGGAAATTCGTATGCTCATTGTAGAAGTTCGAATAAGGAGTACGATTTCTATAGGTTTGACAAGCGTTGACTTGTTCATTTGTCCCTCCACATGCACTTTGATCATGTCCAAAAGTACCACAACTCTCACAAACTCCAATAGGTAATGATGGTGCCATTACCATGACATTTACTTGATGGGTTGGTTTGGAAGCTTTTTGCACTTGAGATATGGCCTCTTTGAGATTTAGGTTGATGGTATCCATGTGGGAACTCAATTATGCTCCAAGGTCTGCACTAAGTTGTGTAATAGAGTCCACCTCATGTCTTTCTCCTCTAGTAGCCTTCCTACGCCTACTAAATTGGGAATTGTATACCGCCATCTCTTCAATCTTTCACCATGTTAAGTTAACATCCACTTCGTTAAACATTCCATTAGAACCCATGTTCATGATGTTCCTAGAGTCTTCAAAGAGTTCATTCCGAAATTGTTGCACTAAGAACCATTCGCTTAATCCATGGTGAGGACAAGAGTGACAAATAGACTTGAAACGTTTTAATGCTGCATATAGTGACTCCTCTTCTCTTTGTTGAACCCGGTGATTTGGGCTCTTAACATGTTGGTCTTCTACGATGGATAGAACTTTTGGTTGAAAGCTAATGCAAGCTTCTTCCATGAGTCAATACTAAGGGTTGCTCTATTCAAACTCTTAAGCCATTGTTTGGCATTTCCAATCAACAAAAATAGGAATAGTACTTATCTAATTTGGTCTTGGGTAACTCCGGTTTGTTATGTGGCATCACAATAGTAAAAAAAAGTATCCATATGAAGATGTGGGTCTTCACTTGGCATTCCTCCATATTGGTTCATCTTCACTAGTTAGCCGATTTGGCTATGAAATTCCCGGTTAAATGAGTAGATTTAGGAGTGCCATTTGGTAGGGTATCTTTGGTAGGAATTGAGTGGGAAGAGAATTTAGGCAATTTTGGTTGATTTTTTAGTGGGATGTTTGGAGTTGGGTTGGGAATTTGGTTGTCTTTTCCTTCTCTTGCAAAAGGGTTTGTGAAATCAACACTATCCACTTGTGTAATTCTTATATCCACTAAGCCGTCAACACCCAAATAAGTATACTCCTCCGTAGTTGAATTAGACGCTCTTCCAAGGGTTGTAAAAACTCTTCTTATACCTCTCAAGGTCCTTTCAACTTCGTTGTCAATAGGCAATCGGTTGGCTGGTTGAAATCTCCTAGGCAAGCAAAAAATTAAACACTAGAAAATGATTAGTACTACCTTAAAGAATTAGGTTCCCTAAGGAAAGTAAAGACACAACTAAAAGTAGTTAAAGATAACAATTCAAGAATACATCGTCCCCGGAAATGGCGCCATTTTGATTGGTTTAATCTCACTAGTATTTATCTAAGTTGTTGTCAAGCCGATTCAAACATTTTTTTATACTCAACAAACAAGCATAGCATGTAAGTAAAGGTCGAACCCGAAGGACGGTTTATTGAAGTGTTATTATAATACTAGTAGCGTTGTCTGGTGTGACGAGTTGGGGTTGTGTTTGTATTATAAAACTACTACAAGAAATAAAAACAAAATGTAAACAAATGAAAACTAAAGCAAGTAATGAAAATAGGGGTGTAAACAATATAAAGAAAACACTAGGGTGTTATGGGTTCATAGGTGTAATCAAAAGGAAATTCACATGTATGAATCTAGAATTAGTCAAGGTTGTAATCGGATTAGGACTGAGGCTTTCGATCTTACAATCCCACCTAGGTTGAGTCGGGTTAGCTCTCGCGTACACTCGGTCTTCCTACCGAAATTATGCAAGATCTAACTACTCCTAAGGCTCTAGATCATACAGGATAAGTTGAATAGATAAAGATTAATGCAAGTTTGTCAATCAAGCATTTCATCAAACATATTGTGTGCACTTTTAATCAATTATTTAAACTCACTACTCATCATGATTATCATGCCAATCACATATCATAACAAAGTTAAACATGGTGATTAAGCAATGTAATTAACAAAGGGTTAACAAACGATTAAGGATATCAACTTAAGAGATGAACAAAATAAGGAAGAATAATAGAAGAAATCTTTGATTAGATGAAGAATTATAACCTTCTTCAATAAAAACCCAGGAAATTTTCAAGTACAAGAGTAGATTTAAGACTAATTATTGAGTGATTAAGGAAATATTTAGGAAATATTAATCTAATTAATTAGGGTTTTGAGTAGCTAATGGTAGTGTAATATGATGTTCTTCTAATTAATTACAAAAGGTACTTATAGTTATTACAAGTTTAGAGCTAACTAAGGACTTAAATGAAGTATTGGCCCAATAATAGAATTCGTCGCCATGCAAGACTCCACCATAGCTTGTGAGGGTTGAGCCAGAAATTGTGAACCTCCGTACTTATACAATAAATTAAATGTAAACATTGTAGCAGAAAAAGTGAGATTTTAAAAACTTTGATATTAGGAACCGTGGATTCACTAAATCATAAATCAAAACTGATTGAGTTTAAGAAAGCTTTTAAAAAAAATTAAAATTTAAAAGAATTCAAGGGATCCCGATCCCTTGATAATACTCAAATGCGGAACAAACTAATATTGTGAACTACAACGTAAAGTTCAATCGTTGTAAGTACAACACTCACTAGCTCACACGTCTTTACCCCAAGTAGCAACACTATCACCTGTCATTCATGAAAACATAAATGTCATAGTCGGTGGGGAGTAACTCAAGGTTCTCCCAGCTATATTATATCAAAACAAACATAATTAAGAACATCATTAAGACAAACATGATGAATACAATGATATCATTAATTTGACAAGAGAAAACAAGAATGAACATTGATCATACATGTAAACATGAATAACTTGATATAAGAAGGCAAGAATGAACATTAATCATACATGTCTTATAAAACACAAAAGTATAGAATACGAAAAGAAATTATACACACGACTTAGTCAACACAAAAACGATTTCCAATGGCAAACGACATATGCAAAATAACCAAAACTATGCAAGACTTTTACTACTCTAGAATAAATTCCTCTCGATATCACAAGGATAGTAATACGGTCCTAGTCTAAACCTGGTCAGGCTCTCGGGATGAAAATTTCCTGAATTGACATGCAATAAACGTGTCGCATCCAAGACTCGAGCAACAGAACGGAAGATGAGTACCCCGAATTCGGCAGAATGAGACGAAAGAGGTTGAAAGAATAAGAGCTAACCAAACTCGGCAGGACGACACGATAGAGGTGTAAAACAACGTCAAGCAAGTATACCAAACACAATGTCACTACCAAATGTAAACAACCAAGCAAACATATGGGGGCAATACCACTATAATTAAAAAATGGGGATTTTAGAGAGAGGTTGCTTTGCCTTCTCTCTAGGGTTTTAGGATTCCATTGCACTATGGCAAGGAAAACTGTACCCAAAAAATCTCAAAAACAATCAAAATCAAAATCTAAAGCACGAATTCGACTATCTTTTTCTAATTTACGTGATCAATCGCTAGGTTTTTCTCCGATAATGGATCAATCAGCGTCTACTTCTTTGGGGATTCCCCAATCTGCACACGCCAAAGGAACAAAGTCTGTCAATGAGATTGTGGATATTCCGGAAGTTGATCTGGATGCTATTGTTGAGGAAGAATCCATTGAAAGTAAGATCCTTGTTGAAGATGCTAGTGAACTCGACAATGAGGAGGATGATGGGGACGGCTGGCAAGAAGTTCGTCATGGTAAGAAAACCCCTAATCCCCCTTCGTCTCCAAAATCTGGTGTCTTACAATTTACTGTTGATGATGTGAAATCTGAGATAGAGTATTGGAGTACGGCTGTTATTTGCTATGTCTTAGGGGGGAACCCACCATGGGAATTAATTTCGGGGCATATCAAATGCATATGGGGGCAATACCACTATGATAAGATTTCCTTTCTACCTAATGGGGTGTTTATTGTTCGATTTCCCACTTTGGAGTCCAAAAACCTCGTCCTTCAACAGGGTTACCCTATGTTTGACAATAAGCCCATTGTTGTTCACCCATGGATTGAGGATGCTCTATTAGTCAAAGCTCCAGTTAAAAGTGTGCCAATTTGGGTCAGATTATGTGGGTTAGGATTGAAATTCTGGGGGGAGAATTGTCTACGCAAGCTTTCTTCACTTTTAGGGAAGTATGTTAGGGCTGATAATGCTACATTAGATAAGACCAGACTTGGCTATACTCGTTTAATGGTGGAAGTGCAAGTGGGTCAGGAGTTCCCTGATAAATTGTACTTTAATGATGAACATGGTCGTCAGAATTGTTTTCTGGTGGAGTATGAATTGAAGCCTATCATCTGTTCTGTGTGCAAAGGAAGTGGACATCATCAGAGTCTATGTAGAAAACCCTCTAAACCTAAACCTAAAGTGACTCAAGTATGGAAGCCTAAAGTTGTGGTTCCTTCTAAGGTTGTGGTAGATCCTACATTAATGGTGACTACTGCTGCTCAAGGAACAGCTGCTGTCCTGGTGACTAATGACTCTTTAGCACCTGATCCTGGAGGAGAGGCTACAAGAGTATCAGCAGATTTGTCCTTTGCTGATGCTCTTACCTCACCACTAAGATCTCCTTCAAAAGGGTCAACTCAGGCACAACCTGTGACAGCTAGTCAGGGTGGTCCTATTAGTATAACCATGGTAGTTACTGAGTCAAGCAGTCAAGGGGGATCTCCAAAACATCAAGTTATCAATGAGCATGGATAATATTGGGTGCTGGAACGTTAGAGGTATTAATAGTTTAAATAAACAGGCTGATGTTAAATGGTTTCTTCATCAGAATAAAGTAGGCCTTTATGGATTAGTTGAAACTAAGGTTAAGTCTAATAATTTTACTACTGTTTTGAATAATCTTGGTCAAAGGTGGTCTGGTATCAATAATAATATGCATCACCCTGGGGGGAGAGTATGGATTATTTGGTTGCCTCAAATTTTTACTGTTCAGTTAGTGCATTCTTCTGATCAGCAGATTACTATGGATGTCACTGATAGGCAGTATGGGGATCATTTTTAGTTTACTGTGGTCTATGGGTTTAATTCTGATATGGTGAGAATGCATCTCTGGCAGGAGCTTCAGGATTTGAAGGATCAGTGCAATATTGCTTGGTGTGTTGTAGGGGACTTTAATGCTATCTTGCATTATAATGAAAGAGTTGGAAGTACTGTGCTATGGAGTGAGCTTGAGGAGTTTAGATTATGTGTGGATTATTGTGAGCTGGTGGATCTTAAAGCCTAGGGGTCATTCTATACCTGGAATAACAAACAAGATCCTTATACAAGGGTTTTTTCCAGGTTAGATAGATGTCTCATTAATCATAATTGGCTTCAGTTATATCCTGATTCTTATGTTTATTTCATGAATGAAGGTTTATTTGATCATAACCCCTGCATTTGTTATAGATCAACTACTCGTGTACTTAGAAAATCTTCCTTCAGATACTTCAACATGTGGGGGCAGTCCAAGGATTTTGTCAACATAGTTCACTCCGAATGGGGCAAATTAATTCCTGGGATCAGAATGTATCAAGTGGTGTCCAAGTTGAAAAACCTTAAGAAGCCTTTGAAAGAACTTAACAAGCAAAAATTTTCTGATATTGATAATGCAGCTGAACTTGCCAGGTTTGTTTTGGATAGTTTACAGTCAAAATTGCATCTTAATCCTCATGACATGAATCTCAGGGAGGCTGAACAACAAGCTGCTCAGAAGTATAACACTCTTCATAATGCTCAGATGAGCTTCATGAGATAAAAAGATAAGGTTGATTGGCTTAAGGGTGGGGATGAAAATACTGGTTTTTTCCATAAGTAGATTAAGTCAAGACACATTCAGAATAAGGTACTAAGCATTAAGGATATCCATGGTACCCTTCATAAGGAACCTGTGCTCATTGAGAATGCCTTCCTGGAGTTTTACACTGATCTCCTGGGCACCAGCAGTCAGACTTCTTTAGTGCATTTTCCTACTGTCGGGACTGGTAAGCTCATAACTGCTCACCATAAAACTGTCCTTTTGCGGCCTGTCACCTATGATGAGATTAAGCAATGCATCTTCTCTATTCCTTCATCCAAGGCTCCAGGTCCTGATGGCTATTCCAGCCAGTTATTTAAGGACTCCTGGGATATTATAGGTAATGATGTGTGTGCCGCCATTACTGATTTTTTTAACACTGGTCAGCTTCTGAAGCAAATGAATGCTACTTTAGTTACACTGATTCCTAAGGTTGCTAACCCCTCTAGTGTCCTTGAATTTCGTCCTATAGCATGTTGTAATGTCATTTACAAATGCATAGCTAAGTTGTTGTGTGCAAGATTAAGTGATGTGCTCCCTGACATTATCAGTTCTAATCAGGGTGGGTTCATTAAGGGAAGGAACATTGTTGAGAATGTTCTCATATGTCAGGATCTTGTGAGGCTTTATAAGAGGAAGTGTGCTTCTCCCATATGCCTCATTAAAATAGATCTAAGGAAAGCATATGACACTATAGAATGGTCCTTTTTGCACAATATGCTAGTTGCTCTTAATTTCCCTACTGAGTTCATTGACAAAATCATGACTTGTGTAACCTCTACTGCTTATTCTCTGTCTTTAAATGGCAATAGTTTTGGTTTTTTCAAGGGCAAAAGAGGACTCAGACAGGGAGATCCCTTGTCACCTCTTTTATTTACCATTTGTATGGATTACTTATCAAGGATCCTCCAAGTCATCAGTAACCAGGATGATTTCAGATTTCACCCTTTGTGCAGACCTCTTAAGTTAAATCACTTGTTATTTGTGGATGATTTGCTCCTATTTTCTAAGGGTACTGCTCCTTCAATTATGTGGATGCTGAGAGCATTTTCCACTTTCTCCCAGGCAAGTGGTGTTTGCTTCAATAGGGAGAAGTCAGATATACACTTCAATGGGGTTCCTTCACATGTGATGGCTGATATACTTCAAGTTTCTGGTTTTAGACAAGGGGAGCTGCCATTCAGGTATTTGGGTGTCCCTTTCTCTTCTCATAAACTTAGTAAGAATGATGATATGAAGCTCATTGATAGAATAACTGCTAGAATCAGATCTTAGGGCACTAGACAACTCTCATATGCTGGTAGATTGGCTCTAATCAATTATGTACTCACTTCCTTACACTCCTATTGGGCTAGTATGTTTCTTATTCCTAATGGCATAATGAACAAGATTGGGGCAATTTGTAGGAATTTTTTATGGAGTGGTAAAGATTCATATCACAGAGCTCCTAATGTGAGTTGGGATAGATGTTGCAGTCCTAAATAAGAAGGGGGATTGGATATTAAAGACTTGAAAATCTGGAATAGAGCTCTACTTGGTAAGTATGTTTGGTGGCTTGCTAAAAAGAAGGATCACCTTTGGGTTCGGTGGATAAATCAAATTTATATGAAAGGTAGACACTAGTCCAACTATGATCCACCTCTTGATTGTAGTTGGACGTGGAAAAAGATAGCTCATACTATGTCCCTCTTTAAGCAAGCCTACACTAATGACTGTTGGTTAGCATCTGATCAGAATTACACTGTGGTTGAAGGATATAATTGGATGAGACAAATCAGTCCTCGAGTTGTTTGGAGACATGTATGTTGGAATCATATGAATATCCCTAAGTGGACTTTTATTTTTTGGGCTGTTCAACTCAAGAGATTGCTTACCAAGGATCGTAGGATTCAGATGGGTTTCTGTCATGACCCTACCTGTTACCTCTGTCTTGCAGCTGATGAATGCCATGAACATCTTTTCTTCAGATGTCAGTTCAGTATGAAGTGCATCAGCTCGTTACAAAGGCGGCTGGGAGTCTAGTTCTCAGCTAGTAATCTGTCCCAGTGGGCTGCTAATGGCAGAATGCGCAGTAAACTGCAGAGGAATATAATTGCTGTGTGCCATGTAGGTGTTACTTATGCTATTTGGAATGCGAGAAACAAAGCCAGACTTGATAGTTATGTCTTGCATCCTGAGTACATTACCAAGGCTGTTATCAAGGATGTTCTTTTGAGATTTTGGGCTAAGAATACTTCAACTCTTACTGCCAGAGACATTAGTTGGTTAAATCAGCGTAGCTAGTTTGTTACTTTTGTATATCAGCTTTAACTTGGAACTCTTGATGTAATTATTTTTTGATATCAATATACTTACCTTTTACCAAAAAAAAAAAAAAAAAAAAAAAAACAAACATATAAGACCATTATCCTGCCGATAGGACGACGATAGTAATACGGTCCTAGCCAAAGCCCAATACCGAATCCTCAAGATGAACGTTTCTTGACACGACCGGACGACGATCACAATACGGTCTCGGCCTAGACTTGGTATTAGACTCTTGGGATGAACGTTTCCCGATTCAGCATGCGCTAAACATTTTGCATCCAATATTCGAGCAACAGAACGAAAGCCGAGTACTCTGAATTCGACAGAATGGCACGAAAGAGGCGGATAAGTGAGTCAAGCATGGTAAGGAGAGGTACAAGGACAAATGAGCACAAAGAGGTATATAGACACATGATTTAGACACTAATTCTAATAAGAAGTGAGAGCATGCAACACATGGGAGTTTGACCCAACACAACCGAATATTATTCCAAATGACCATTTAAAGCAAACATGGTATACATGGATAAAACATCCAAAATCTGTCTTAAAACATGTGAGGGGCGCCTACATGACATACACAAGGTAATACTTTCCCTATACAACATAAGCAGTACCCCTCATCATGACTAAATGTCATTTAAGCTCAACATAGATAGTTACTTCAAAGACAAGTATTTCACATTTAAAACTCGATAAGAGAATCGTTAATGAACAAGCAAAAAACTCAAATATGAAATATACAACGTCATTTTATTCTTATATAACATGAATAAACATTTCTTTTCATAATTACATATTACTTAATCTTAAAATAAAACAAGTGATAATAAATGAATTAAGTGATATGAAACACGATGCAAAACCATAAACAAACTAAACCCAAACCATCAATAATCCCACACGATTCACCATGGTCACAAGGGACCATACCGGTGGGATTGGAGGGGTACCGGCAAGCTTGGGCAGAACAGGGGAGAAAAGGGGGGCTGCACTTGGGGTTGTCCTAGTGGGAGCACAGCCATACCGGCCGGTACGAGCCACTTCAACCCGGTGGGACAAGATTAATCTTGAGCGGGATGGAAGCAGCAGCCAAGGAAGGCCAACCTTGAGGTCTGTCCCGGTCTGGGATGAGCATCATCCCGGTGGGACGGCTGGAAGGAGTGAAGGAGAGGGTTAGGGACGAGCATGGGATGAGTCTAATTGAGTCGGGATTCATTCTAAGCTCGTTCCACCCATTTCATAGACAGGTGAGATGATTTTATACAGGCTTTTATACCCATTTAAAAACATAAAACATTTCTAACATAATTTCCTCTAATTAATTATCTTAACATGTAATTAAAACAAGCGATTTGATAAATGAAGGCATATTTGAGACGGAAATTCAATAATTAAAATATTCAAGCATCCAACTTTACCCAATTGATATAAATACAACAACATGCTCAATACTCCACACACAAGTTTAAGACAACTTCCAACAACAATATTCAAGAAAGAAACATGAATAAACATGTAAAGTTATCAACTTTATTGAAATAAAGACTAATTCCTAACAATTAAAGCACATAATTGATAATAGCAGGTAACCTATCACTGTTACCTTTTAGCACTTCTAATCCTCCAACGACTCGTCTATCTTGTAGCAATCCCCGTCCGGGTCCTCTAGGTTGCTTCCTCAACAACAACTTCAATGAAAGGAGTAATTATTCTAACCTTAGAAAGACGGATTTTTAGAAAAGCTAAGAAAGGATGAGACTTTAGTAATTGGAAAGATGCAGAGCGAGAAAATGGAGAGGATGGTGCAAAAATGGTCTAATTTGGTGAAGAATTGAGAGCTATGTATGATCTAAGCAATAAAGGAAGAAGGGTTTCAATTGTAATACCACTGTTTTATGGTCCTTATTTACTCAATAGAGTAAGTGGAACTCGACCGAGTAGGTTGTCGTGTGACTTCGGGTCAAATTACTGTTCAGGAGCACTAAGTCAAGTAGGTCGTACTCGGCTGAGGCCGAGTAGGTCGTACTCGGCCGAGTACCCCAGGTACTCGACCGAGTACCTGGTCTGACGGGTTTATTACGGCAGTTTTGATTAAGGTGATTAGAGATTATGAATTTCGTGTTATCAGTTTACAAATCATTTTTACAAAACCTAACGACACCTATTACCTCTCAAATCACCCTAATCACTTCCAAGGCTATTGATTGATCTTGAGTCTTTATCTGTCTTCTCTATATCGATTCCGTTGGTAATTCAATAGTACCTTGTTTATTAGTTATGTTGTGTTTTAGGATTTTTCCCTAATTGTTTAGGTTGAGAAAAGGGTATTTGGCATGATTGTGTCAAAGAGTATGGTTGTGATTAATTATAGGTGACGAGTTCGTAGAGGAACAATTCTAGCTTTCACTGTTGTGTTGTTGATTACAGATTTGCTAATAAGGTAGGGCTTTCCCTACTCAGTTGCCTGATTAATTGAATATAAGATGATGATAGTTGATTTATTAACATAATTAATATGATTATTGTGATTGTGATATATTGGATAATTTGGCTTGGTTGTTTGTGGTTCTCGAGGTGCGCCCTCGGCTGAGTGGAGTCATCATCGGGAATGGCTTCACAACCTTGCTTTGCCCCTTGTGGTTCCCGTCACAAGGGGGATGTGCACATTAATGGACATGGGTTATTCGCTCTTGGAGTTGAACGGGGCATAGGTGGTAAGGTTGTGGTCCCCACTGGCGGTGTGGATTACTTGTTGCGATGGGTAATTTGGAAGGGCTAAACACTTTAGTGTGTAGTCAATGATTGGAGATTATTTGAGTTGGAGGATTGTGTGATGAGTTGTTTGGATATTTGTTTATTGGCATTCTTTTTTTAGTTAATCAGTTGACTGACCCCGTTGTTGTTTTACAAAACTGTGGTGATCCATTCGGGGATGGTGAGCAGTTGTTTTGCAGGTATGCAGTAATTAGCTCGTGGGTCACGGCTGGGATGGAGTAATGACTTAGCTGAGCATGTCTAGTTCCGCTGATTTTTTATACAATTGTTTATCACTTTTCCTTGATAATTTTGTAGACCTTTTAGATTTTGGGTTTCAGTTGTACTCACTTTAAATTATAAACTTAAATTTTGTTTATGTATGGTTACATTTGATATACAATACCTCGGGCAACCGAGATGTTAGCACCTTCATATGATAGGGTGGTCATTGGTAGGGCACCTTGGTATACGGGGATGTTACGAAGTGATATCAGAGCGACGATTTTGGAACCTAAAACAAATGAACATAGGGTGTCTAAATAAAATGAACCCGGGTAGAGGTTGTTTGGAGCTACCACAAAGGCTTGGGAGACGTCCTAAAGCCGCAATTTGGCCCTTACAATTTAGAGCCGGTCACTAAGGGGTGTCTTGGGAAGTCATTGCATGTGTTCTATATGTGCCTTGTGAGAATATTGGATGGAATGAAAGTATATGATTGCATGAATATAGAGTATTATGGATGATATGTGCATGATGGATGTTATTAAATGGCTTTTGGCATGTTTAGTAATATGAGTAAGGAAAATGATATGCATATATGATGTTTAAGTGACGAGTTATAGAGTTTCTGGCATGATTCGGCCGACCAGGGCTGGTAGTCGACCGAGTGTGGGTATGTGAGTTTTAGACAATAGCTACTGGTTATGAGCACTCGGCCGAGTAAGTGGGGCACTCGACTGAGTGGGGCGTACTCAACCGAGTACCTAGAGTACTAGGCCGAGTATGCTTTATGTGTTGGGAAATGTGTCCTCAACAATAGTGCGATCACATGATTTAAATATCATTATTAAATCTCATATAAAGAATACGTGAGGGATGGTTCTTTATACAGTCGACTGACCGTCATTAATCGGTAATGATTGGCTAACTAGAGTTTGACATTACTGTCGTGTGACGGTGGTGGTCAGTTGATCCCTTTAGGTCACACCTATAGGATGAGGCCCAAATAGATATTTAACTAATTGTATGCGATACAGATTAATTAATTCCTTAATTATGAGTACCTCTCTCCCTGGAGGTACTGCAAGTTACGAGGCCAAACGGGGATGAGGGAACAGGCAAGAATGGTGGCTATGCCACCGCAGGCAATGGTTCTCGTCTCCTTCTTCCCCTTGCTCTGAAGGTACTGGGCGGTCAAGTAGGCTATGTTGAGGGTAAAAGGACCCTCACAGTCGATGTTCAGGTAACCGTCCAGGATGGAGAGCTCGGTTTTTGTGATGTTTTTCGGCTCCTTTCGGCCGAAAATAGTGCTCCCCATCAGTCTAAGGAAACAACGGACAACGGGGAGGTGGACCTGTTGGAGCTTTCGCTCCTGAAAAGTGGTGTGGGCTAGGGTCCTCCAAAGCTGACGAAAGACCCTCGTAGGGGCGGCAATCGCGCCCGTAGAGGTAAGGCCAAGTAACCAACCAAACTCCCCTAACATCATCGGAAAGGTCCGGTTAAACAACCGGAAGGACACTGAAGAACTAGTGGGGTCAGCATCGTGTGCCCCTGAGGAGAAGATAAAGGAGCTGAGAAACTCGAGGCCCAGCTCCAGAAAAGTGAGGCCGCCCATAGTGATGAGCCCGGCCATCCCCGTGCCCCGTAGTTAGTCACAAACCGACTCGTAAATGCCGAGTCTCACAAGTGCCGATTTCTCTAGAAATCGGGAAGGAACATGCACACAGCCTAGCAGGTCATAAAATTTCTTACGATGTAAGGCGTTAACAAAATGTACCTACGAATAATTTGGGTGGGAGTCGAGGGAAGTGTCCCCTCGGACTGTGACTGTGCGAGAAGTAGAAGTAGCACTCAAGCGAAGCGTAGAGAAGTAGAGGTGGTCAGGGGTGGCGCAGAACGAGATCGTCTACAACCCCGCCTCTGGAACCCGAAGTAGTAGCCCGTGCAAGGACGGAGTGAGGGACCAGGGTCGCTCTGCTCAAAGCACTGCGCAAGGCTGCTGCAAGTCCACCACAGAGTAAAAGCAAAGGGCGGTGTAGGAGTAGTGGCTGCTATGGCCACCACTAAAGAGGAACTAGCAAGCAAGTGCTAAGCGCAGTGGTGGTGACCGTAGAAGAAGTGGCAAAGCTGAACCGAGCTAGCGAAGAGCTAGTCAGGGCAAAAACCTGCTGCACTGCACCGAAACTAGAACACTCAACAGCAGAGTCACTAAAGTGGAGACAAGTGGCAACAAAGAGGGCCACTGTCTCGCATGCAGAGACGGACTAGAGGACGAACTAGTAGAGGGTAGAGAGCTAGAATCCATCCTGTATACAAAGGGTAAGGGGTATGATAAGAAACAGTGGCTAATAGTGGCTAAAATCAGCCCGAAAAACCAGCAGAAACAACATGTGGAGCCCCTACCAGTTGAAAATTTCGACTTACAGCATACAATTCCCAACAGTTCCTCAAAAATTTCGAAAAACACCGTGTAAACAGCAGTAGGGGACGGGATAGCAGGTAATGACAGCAACAATTAACATCAACTGAGGGTAATTAAATCATGGCAGCGTATAAACCCGTCTGACAGTCGAAAAACTCGACTGTAACAACCCCTAATCGCGAAATCTCGCGCCAAATTTGAACTAAGCATGCAACAACAGCGAGGAATGGGGATAGACCATCAAGTAAGACAAGTAAGGGCAAATAAAGACAAGTAAGGTCGAAAAATTCGACCAATAATGGATATTCAAACCCTAATTCCAATTTTTCTCATAAAATTCAAAATAATCGAAATTAAAATGCATAGAGAATGAAGGAATCACTTACTTGATGA
Source organism: Silene latifolia (assembly GCF_048544455.1). Taxonomy (NCBI): domain Eukaryota; kingdom Viridiplantae; phylum Streptophyta; class Magnoliopsida; order Caryophyllales; family Caryophyllaceae; genus Silene; species Silene latifolia. The sequence goes on from NC_133538.1 coordinate 454,858,793, forward strand.
TAGAAATCCTACAAAAGCAATTAATCTTCAAAGAACAAGCACGAAAAGGCGATTTGTCGATCGAAAAACCGCAAACCCTAGACCCTCTTTAAAACCGTGAAAATGAGCACAAATTAAGGGGAAATTAGGGGGCTTTGAAAGATTAATAAGCAAGCAATAGATTGTAGGAGGCGGATTTGGTAATTAGGCAAGAAACATTCGGATTTGGGGGAGCTTTCAATTGCAATTAGGGAAGGGGTTAGACGAAAGTTGGGGAAAATGAATTAGAAAACAAAGGAATAGAGTTTAAGGAACAACTCCCTGCGTCTTTTGCATTTTCACTCGATCGAGTGGTTTTAAACCACTTGATCGAGGACTTTCGATGATCCAGTTACTCGATCGAGAAGTCCCACTTATTGCTTTACTCGATCGACCATAAGAAGCATTCGATCGACCAATTTTTCACTCGATCGAGTACAAAAAGTACTCGATCGAGCTCTTTTCTCGCGTAAGCTCTTGAATTTCGTCTATTCTTCCCTTGGAATGCGTAAAATTTCCCCGAACCTGCATAAGAATACGTGCAAAAATATCCCAACATACCAAATACGCATATAAACAGTCTATAGTCTTAAATCTACGCTAAAAACAGTCTATAAACTAATTGTCCTTATAAAAGCATTAAAACAAATTCAACAGAAAATTTAAAAATTATCTATTACAAAGTGTTACACGGGGTATTTCCCCGCTCAATTCCCAATGCAATTCAGTAGCCCCTGGGAGGGCTCCTGATTGGAGGACGTCATCTCAGCAACGTTGATTGTCCTCTTCAACTTCCATGAGCATGAATTATCATTTGAAACGGTAGGAGGGGAGTAGTTCACATCCACATAAGCGCGAACTTTCCTCGTCCTTGCTCCTCTATCACCATCTTTGGCATCCTTACTCCCAATTTGATTGACAGCAGTTGCACAACATCCTTTGACAGCTCCTTCATTGCTTTCATCTGTACTTGCAGCAAGGAAAATAGACGAACTTTCCTCCATTTTGCTCTCAGTCTGAGGCGGAGGGGTTGCAGCACAATACTCCAAATTTTCAACTGGAGTGTCAATAATAGGGTCAATAGAAGAGAGAGCATTGCAAGGCTAAGCTTGCATGGGAGCCCTCCGGGACTTAGACTGATGAAAAATCAGCTCCTCATCCCCTACCTGAAACGTTAACGTCTTCCCCCCGACGTCTATAACTGCACGGGCAATAGACAAAAATGGTCTCCCTAAAATAATAGGGGTGTGTGCATCTTCGGGGATGTCTAAGACAACGAATTCAACGGGAATAAAGAACCTCCCGATCCTCACAGGTACGTCTTCTACTATACCTAGTGGCCGTGATATACTACGGTCGGCCATCTGGACTGTCATGTTAGTGCAACTCAGCTTTGTCAAACCAAGTCTCTTAACCAGAGACAACGGTAAGACACTCACGCTAGCGCCTAAATCGCATAGCGCGTTATCAATCAAATAGTTACCGATATGACACGGAATTGAAAAACTACCCGGGTCCGACTGCTTAGGAGGTAACTTATTTTGAAATAGGGCTGACCCCACCTCAGTCAAAGCTACGGTCTCACTATCACTAATACTCCTCTTACGCGATAAAATTTCTTTCATAAACTTAAGGTAAGAGGGTACCTTTGTCAGCAACTCAGTGTTCTGCAGACGCCTTGGGAAGGGAACCGTGATAGGTATCTCGAGTCCCTTGTTCCTCTCTTCCAATGTATCTTCCAGGGCAAGTTCTGTATCCTTTGGATGCTTCTTACCTCTTGAACGAGGTCTTTCCGGTGATTTATCGCTTAAACGAGCACTAGCAGGCTCTCGAATAAGCTTCCCGTCATCAAAACTACTCGATCGACCAATATACCCATTCGATCGAGTGGAATCTTCATCAATATCACTCGATCGAGTGAAATTGTCACTCAAACAACTCCATTTTGCTCTTCACTCGATCGAGTAGAAAAACTACTCGATCGACCAGTCTGCTCTTCCTGTTCACTCGATCGAATGGAAAAACCACTCGATCGAGCACTTTCTTCACTAAATCTGCTCAATCGACCACCTGAAACCAGTCGATCGAGCACTTGCTTTGCCGTGAGGTCACTTTCTTCGACAGAACACTGTTCATCATCAGTTACAGCTCTCCTCGGGCCTGATTTTTGTATTTTCGGTCCCTCATAAGAATGACCGCTTCTCATATTTATCAAGTCTACCGTCTCGTGTGGATTCTTCTCATTTTGAATCGGTAATTGACCCTAATTTCTTGAGGATTGATTCATGGCTAGTTGGGCAACTTGAGTTTCAAGTGCCTTTATGGACGCATCTTTCTGTTGATCACTCAGCTGAAACTGCTTTGTAAAAGCATGCAACATAGACTTAAGCTCACCAATTTCACTCACCCCACCGGAAGATGATGCACCATGGTTAGGAGGAGTAAAGAAAGGAGGCTTCTGAAAGCCTTGTTGATTCTTGTGTGGAGGAACATAATGCTGCTGCTGGTGTAGAGGAGGTGTAGGATTGAGCACATTTTGACTAGTCCACCTCAAATTGGGATGGACTTCCCCTTGATCATTGTAATAGGAACCTCCTCCTTGCCTATATTGCTGAAAGGCAAGGACTTGTTCCTTCTCTACAAGACAGCCAACAGCAGTGTGGCCATCATTACCCCCACATCTCTCACATGAAACGGTCTCTCCTCTAGTAAGAACATGGACCGTCTGAGGCTCCCCAACAACTTGTAGCTCAAACTTGTCAAATCTAGCATTCATGGTCTCCAGTTGAGCCAAAACCTGCTTATCAACTGCATGAACTGTTCTAATCCCATCCCTCGGGTTACCATACTTAGCACTGTGATTTGCCATCTCCTCAATAAGAGACCATCCCTTATCATCATCGGTGTTTTCCTGGAATCTTCCACAAGATGCCGCATCAAGTATGGCTCTGTGGTCGTCATACAGCCCATTGTAGAACTGATTAACTAGAAACCGTGGGTCAAAACCATGGTGAGGAATAGACCTCACCAACTTCTTGAATCGCGACCATGCCTTATAGAAACTTTCATCGGGAGCGTGTCTGAAACTAGTAATCTTGGCCCTCAGTAGATTGGTGCGTTGTGGAGGGAAATATCTCTTGTAAAATGCATGAGCAAGAGACTCCCAATCTCTAACCCCAACAGCTGTGCGGTCCAAGTCAGTCAGCCACTCCCTGGCTGAATCAGCTAAAGAGAAAGGAAATAGAACTTCCTTAATCTTGTCCTGAGTTACCCCCTTAGTGGCGGGGATAGTAGAACAGTAATCAGAAAAGGTCTCCATGTGCTTCCTCGGGTCTTCACCAGCCACACCTCTATAGATATTCCTCTCCACCAGATTGATATAAGAAGGACGGATGTCGAATGTATTCCCATCCTCAGTCTGGAGATTGAAACCCTTTGGAATAGAGGATGCTTTAGGCACTGAATGACTGGAAAGTTTAGGCATCTTTACTGTATAAATCGGACTGTCTTCGAAAAAAGAGTGATGTAGCTCTGGCTCGAAAGTACTCAAGTCTTCCTTTCGTGATTTCTCTGCAGACGGAGTCTATACCTGAATAGTCTCTCTGGCTCTGAATCAGCTGAAACTAATTCAAACCTGTCTGACCTGGGCATAAACAACACTGAAAGAAAATGAATAAGAACTTCCTCAAGGAATAAAAATTCCCTGAGACGGATAAATAAACGAAACGAAAAAAATAGGGCAATTGCCTCCCCGCCAACGGCGCCAAAATTTGACACGTCTGTCGTGTACCTGTCAAAAATAAACTAACTAAACTAACTATATAGCTAGGGAAGTCAGATCGATCTCCACAGGGAGGCAAGATATTTGTAGTAGTCCGTCTATTTGGTCACAAATGGGGGGGGTTGTTTGAATTGTTATCTAAACTACGAGTTTTAAATGAAAGAGAAATAAAGGGCAAGAGCAGTAAAGGCAAGAAATAAGGATAAAACTATCAGATAGAGAAGGACATGTCAGGATTTCGGTTCACTACGGTAGTCCAATGACTCAGTTCTAAATGACTCAGACGAATTAATGTAAGACGGATGTTGAAAGGTCCTTTCGGTCCACTTTCTATCCTAAAATACCACTAACTTAACTTTCATTCTCATCAGGGTAGTCTACTGTTCATAGCAGGCCTATTTAGTCCAACCTTTCGATCTAGGATTAATTCTAGCCAGATTAAGGGATGACTCAGAAGTGTGCACTCAACTAAGTCGAAAAATACAATTAAATTGCTATGGTGACAGAGTCTTGTAATTAATTCATCTAATTCATTCACTACATCGTCACATTCCAACCGCAGATCCCCTAATCTCAACATGAAGGGGTTTAGCTACTCATGTCGCTAATTAAACTAACAGCAGATAAATTCCCAGCAATAAACATTATGAAATAACAATAAAATTGCAAAAAAGAGAAATTAGGGCAGAAGAAATAACGAAGTAAACAAGCAATTAAAGCAAACAATGATTAATTATTATTAAGAGAAGAGGAAAGGAATTACAATCAAGCGAATCCGGCGTAAAGAACACAAAATCCGAGTGAAAACAACCCGAGAGCAAGGTTACAGTGAAGGGAAATAAGCAACGCAGTAAGGTTTACAGTAGAAAGTTTAGATAATCAAAAGATCGATCCTAATGACCTAGTAAAGCGTGCTTAAATAGCAAAGTAATTAAGTTTGGCGAAATAAACATAACACGAGCTGTTTTAAAGCCCATAACAGCGAAACCACTCGATCGAGTTGATTAAAACCACTCGATCGAGCAAATCTTCAGCAGCATCTACTTGATCGAGTAAATAGTTACTCGATCGAGTAACCCATCTTTCAGCAAGCTAAGGATCGAGTGGAAAACCACTCGATCGACCATCCTGGGACATAAAAACCACTCGATCGAGTGGTAAAAATGCTCGATCGAGTACTTTGACTTCAAATCAGCTCGAGTCCTCGCCTGAATGCCTCGTAATCCGTGCCATGATGCTTCCCAATGCAGTATCTCACTCTGGAAAATCCCGTCTCCTCTAAATGCATGCAAAAAGGACGAAAAAGAGTACGATTCCACTAATTCCGCGTTCATTTCTACAAAATAGACAAAACAAACCAAAGTAGCCAATTCGGGGCAAAATACTATAAAAAAAGTATAAAAATGCATAGAAATACGTGCTGAAATAGGCTAAAAAGACTATATAAAAAGCACGTATCAACTAGGATGTCGGGTCATCAATGATTATCGGTCAATTGCAGCTAAGGTCACAGATCAGTCAGTTGTATCGGTCTAAGGGACAACGAATATCTCCTTCCGGTCTCAATTCGCCCTAAAACACTAATAGCTTAGCTTCCGCCCTCCCTAAAGTGCCTAATGCTCACTGCAGGTCTCACCCCTTCCAACCTTCCGACGATCTAGGTCGAGGATTACCAATGTTAAATAAGCTAATTGCATCAATTCAATCAACTAGTTGCAATTAAAAGTAGTGATAAACAACAGAGACATAATAACAACTACAGATCTGCAAACTAATTAACAATTAATAATAATCATCGACTCCCCTAGTCCTAGCAAAAAGAATTAGCTAGACATAAGTGAGAAAAGAGCAAGAATAAAGGGAAGAGAAATAATACACATTAACTAAAGAGAGAAAAGGGGAAAAGAGAATTATAGAGAAAAGATCCGGAAAAAGGAAGGAAAGCAGTCAACAGTAGAAAAGAGAAAAGAAATTATAAAGTATCAAGCAACAAGCATCCAAGATGTCCCCATATGTTTCTATCGTCGTCCTTTATATAGCAAAGACGATTTTTATATAACCTAATAACGAAATAAGAATAAAAAGCCCGAGCCTAATAACAAACAACTCGATCGAGGACTTTTATATCACTCGATCGAGCAAATCCAAGCTAAAAACTCTCGATCGAGTACTTTAGGTACTTGATCGAACACTTATTAAATAGGCACTTCTCCATCAAATAGAAAAAGGAGTCGATCGAACACAATTGTACTCGATCGAGTACTTCCCAGCGCACAATTCCTGCTTCGTGCACTGAACTTCAAACGGCTGCCATTTCTTCGTTACTTGGGCAAACAGGGCATTTTTGGTGGCGTTGGAAAGCTAAGAGGACAAGCTTTCATATTCAATTATAATCACGTTAAAATATGTTGTATAACTCAATATATGGCTTTTTAAATTAGGCACTAGCAATTTGAAGTTCTTCCTTTGCTCGCCTAGCTAACTTACTTCTTTGCGCATCTCAAAATAGTAGTCTTAAGGCTCCGACTCAACTCATCTCCTAAATGCATGCATAGTGACATGTTTTAGGCTTGATTACGCTCCTTTCTGGTTCATACCTGCAAATAATACAAGACAAACCAAAGTAGCCAATTCGGGGGACATTTGTAGCTAAATACTACACAAAATGCATAGAAATGCGTACAAATGAAGTATGAAATACCTATATAAAATGCACGCATTAAATCTCCCCAAACCAAACCTTTGCTTTTCCCCAAGCAAACTATATGCAAAACTAATGGAACGGAAAAAGAAAGCTCAGAGCTAGCTATAACTTGTCTACTTAGACCAATTTAATGCAGTCAAAAATTAACAGTTATAGCCACAGCAGTCAATACGCAACCGAGTTATAAGATGTCCATAAATAAGCTGACTTGTCGACGTTACAAAACCATTAAAATCAGACTCTCACGTGTCACTCTTCTCTCATGAAGCAAAGGGTGAATGTATATGTATAAGAGATCAAGAAAGAGAAAACAGTCAGTCACCTAGACTGCGACCTACATAACATGCATGCAACAAAAATGATAGACGATTCAAGTACTACACATACATTCCAACCAACAATGTTCGTCACAGCCGAGGGCTTACAAATAGTATGGGAAAGTGAGGTTACAGGTGAGAAAAAGCAAAACAGATTATGGAAATGTGGAGGTAAAGCGTCAAGCTAGTTCCAAAACAAGGCCATATAGGACCATCCGAATCTCAACTGATTGAAAATAAAGCACCAGTGCCCTTCATTGGTACACAACTCACTGTCCAAATACACTATCTCCTCAAAAATATATGAATAAAACAGAGGAGGGAGATCGTCACAATAAATAAACTAACACGGACGATCTCTTCATTCACATTCCAATTACTTTTCATTTTTTTCTTCTTTTCTTTTTATTTTCACGTGATTTCAATTTTTTCAATTTCTTTTTTTTCTCTTTTTTATTTCTTTTCTTCTTTTCACGTCCCCTTTTTTCCTTTTCCACATTCTTTTTTTCTACCAACTCCGCACAATGAATATGAGCCAAACTCACAACAAGGACAGATATACCACAAAAGTCACACTAAACTAGCTTGACTGACAGGCTAAATTTGGGTGTAGCTAATGGGTCAAAAGGCTATTTTTGGCTAATGTGGAGCTAAGTGGGTGAAAATGTAAGAAAGGGGAAATTGTAAGCACCTCCCTGCATGTAACACCGACCACAAACCCGAATGTATGCAAATGATAAGAAATCGAATTTCATAAAAGTGCAAAAGTAATGGACATGTTATGCAAGGAGTACTACTCTCAAATCCTACATAAACCGGTCATGAATGTCACCAGTTATAAGGCTCTAAATCTCAGAAATTGTAAGTAAGTTGCCAATTTATCAGGTCAAGTCTAAACAGTCAGCTAAATTTGAACAAAAAACTTGTAGATATGTGCGTGACTCAGCTAATAACTATCAATTAGATGCAAGGCTTAAGTAAGAATGACAAGTTAAAGTGCAATATCATCACGGAAATCTACCGTTCCGACTTAACGTATATGCAAAAATAAACGTGAAATTTTTCGAATTTTTTTGAATTTGTTTAATTTTTATAATATTTTTGAATTTTTATAGAAATAAACAACAATGCATACAGAAATTAAACGTTAGTAGAAATGCAATAAAAACATAAATGCAGACACAGATATGGAAGCATAACCTCCCCAAACCAAACCGTACAATGCCCTTATTGTACCCAAAAATAGGGAAAGGAAATGTAAACTAAAAAGGAGAGTGAAGATGCGGAAAACTTACAAGATAACGCGAAGTAGGGACCTCCCCAAACCAGCCAGTAACATAGGAGGTCACAAATAGCTGCAGGACATCGTCACAGGAAACAAATCAACCAAATTCTACCCGATGGTACTCGATCGAGAGAAGTTAGTACTCGATCGAGTACAAATAGCTGCCAAAGTGTTCGATCGAGGAAAAGAATTACTCGATCGAATGGTCCTGCACGCTACAAATTTCGAATAAAAACCAAGTCCAAAATTGTTCATAGTCTATGGTTGTAAAAACCAATTATTAAGCACGCAACAAAAACTAAAATGTTTGAAAAAAACAACTAGAAATAAATTTAAATTCCGGGTTGCCTCCCGGTAGCTCTAGTTTCAGTCAGGTCCTAACTTGACCTCCTTTTCTTCGAGCCTCTCTAATTTAGCCTGGTCAAAACAGCTCAAGGCGCGCATCAACCGATCAAATAGCTGCGCATGTGCTACACAAAACTATAAGTAGCACCAAGGTATAATAGCAACATAGGAAAATATCATGTACAAATGTTTAAGCCTAACAAATTTCCTATGACATCTCCTAAATTTGTCCACTAAATAAAGGAGCTCAGGAGCAATTAGTAATAATCTAGGGTACCATTTCAGATTAACAAATTTACGATGACAAGTATGGTGAAAAACTGCTAAATTACTTGTCCAACTGGGAGGGGGAAGAGCATTGGAAGAAGAAAAAATAGGAGTCATATGAGACAGCATAGTATTAATACTAACAACAATGACATTATCGCTAACTACCTCAGGTGGGTTGCTCTCACAGTCGAAATTATTAACAAAAGAATATATTACCTCATCCGTGCTAGGAGCAATTACCAACTCAGCTGTCTTCTCGCCACCCTCCTCAGTGGATTCCGTCCTATAAATCGCAGCCTCAAGCGCATCCAGCTCGGTTTTGAAAAAGGGAGATCTGTAACCATTGTCGTCGTCAAAATTGTCATCTAAAACGAACCCAAGTGACAAATCATTGCTCTCCCAGGCCAAATCAGTCGATCGAGTAGAAATGACAGTCGATCGAGAGCTTTCCTCTTGATAATCACTTGATCGAGTATATAAATCAGCTCGATCGAGAACTTCCTCAAAGCAGCTGTTCGATCGAGTGGAATTTTCTGTTCGATCGAACATTTCCTCAGTTATTTCACTCGATCGACCACTATAATCCATTCGATCGAGTGAAAATTGTTGTTCAGCGCATAAATCTTTGTGTGATACGTCATTTTCTGGTATATCTTTGTAATTCGAGTCATCCAAATCATCAGTAGCGTTAGGCAACACGGGTCCTTCATGGGAAAGACCACTCTCGGTGTAGGTAGCGCATACCTTCTCTGGTTGCCTTAGATTCGACTCATCAGCTAACGGAGCTATTTCGGACTCGAGCTCATCAATTTGCGCACAAGTATGTCTATCATGTTCTTGCAATTGGAATGCAAGTGCCTTCACCAAAGACTTCAGCTCAGCAATCTCTTCATTCTGCTTATCAGGAGGATGAGCTTGTTGTTGCGGTGGCCAGATAAACGGAGGCTTTTGATAGCCTCGTTGATAAGGTAGATGTGGCGGCAAAACTACAGCGGAATGGCTAGCTTGTCTACGGTGCTTGAACGCGTAGACCTCGTCGTTCTCTGCCATGCAAACAGCTGCATTGTACCTGATGCGAGTCCGCTAAGTGCTCACAACTTAAGATGTGGTCGTTGGGTCACGGTCGAATCAAAACACAATTTATAGCTTCACAAACAACTCTACAATTTGTAAAGAGGCAAGTAAAGGTTGGATCCCAAGGGACGGGTATTGAAATGAGATTTCTATTGCAACTAGTGGTGTCTAAGGGGTGTCACAAATTGGGTTGATGTAGAAGGTCACTAAACTAAAATAGCAAAATAAACAAGCAAGATGAATTAAAGGGGTGTAAACAATTGATTAAAGGCACTAGGGTGTCATGGGATCATAGGGGAATCATGGGATATGATCATACAAACATGTTCTCAAATTATAAGCAAGCAATTATTGTTGTGCTGGATTGAGTTGGGTTATATCTTACAATCCTAGGAAAGTTTGGGTCCCGGAGCCGAATCGATTAGATTGTACAACACCTACAAGTCGACTTAATCTTCCCTACTCAACAACATGCATGGTCTAATGAGACTCGAGTTGGGTTATGTCTTACAAGTCTCATTGAAAAGATAGAAGATGATAGTAAATGCAAGGATTCATAGGCTTAGCATTTCATCAAATATAACATGTGCATGAGTTAAGATCAAAACAAGCAAGCAAATAAAACATGAAAGCATATTAATTTAAGCATGAATCATTCCCCATGTTGGTTTCCCCTAATCACCCATTAACCCTAGCTAAGAGACTACTCACTCATTATCATGTTGATCATGCTAGCAAGGTTGTCAATCATACCAACAATATGAAACATGATGAATAAATGAAAGTAATTAACAATAATTAAAAAGGGATTAAGAGATTATACCTACTAATGATTCCAATAATAAAGCAAAGATAAAAGAAGAACTTGAATGCTTGATTGAGAGGTTGTCAATATCCCAATAATAACCCAAATAATCTTCAATTACCCAAAATAAAGGATGAACAAAAGAGAGATTAAAGAACTAAAACTTGGATTAAAACTTGATTAATACTTGATTACAATATTAAAGAGAGATTTGATTGATATTAACTACACTAATTATTGATAAGAAGTACATGCTCCTCTAATTAGACTAATGGGGTATTTATAGTGGAAATTAGGGAGGATGCATTAGGGTTAACTAAGGGCTAAACTAGTAATTACACTTTTTAGATTGAGCAAGGAGGACCCGGTATTTTTTGAGAGAAGGGCTTCTTTCTTCGTAGCTTGGAGAAGACAATCCGTGCTGTGCTGGAATCCAGGCGGAATAAGGTCGGGACGAGCGGATTCTGGCGTTGGAATCCGAGCGGATTCAGGGGAATCCGGTCGGATTGTGGAGGTGGAATCCGAGCGGAATAGGGCAAAGCCGCTCGGATTGTGCTGCTGCGGGACGGACAGATTGGTGACAATCCGAGGTCAGCAACAAATCTTCTTCTTTTCTTCCCTTTTCTTCATAAATTCTTTGGGGATTTCCTTGGGGACTCAAGGATCCTTTCTCAACTTTGCTCTTCTACTATAGTATGTACAAAGGCCTTCTAATCTTGTCTCTCCTTGATGCTTGGTCATTGAATTCGATCAATTTAGTCTCGTTTTGCCATGAAAATGCAAGATTCTTACTCCTTTCCTACCAAGGGATCAAAATCTCAAAGAATATGCAAAACAAAGAACTAAAGATAAGAAATGACCCAAATATGCACTAAAAAGCATGGGAACAAGGCTAATTCGGGGGCTAAATATGCGCTAATTATGGTCACATCAAATATCCCCCAACCGAACCTTTGCTCGTCCCGAGTAAAGAGGTGACAAAGACTAGGACCAATACTAACCTATCCTAATAATATAGCCGATATGAGACAATTAGCGGGTCTCACTCCGCCCCTTCAACTCACAACATGGCAACCATGAGGTAGGATGCCTTCTTGCAAGGTAAGGTGGGTCTTGCCAAAATGGCGACACATCCAAACATTAAGCACAGAAAATCACATAATGGATGCATCTACAAAAGGAATAGCCACTTCCTCATCAAGTGGCGGAAGCACTAAAGAGGAACAAATTTAAGAGCATGTAATCCTTCACAAATACTAGTTCAACAAATTACTAAGTCTAAGATGATGGCACTAAATCACCTCCAAATGGTGTTAAACTAGACTACTTTCGTCCTCAATTTCCAAATGCTTTCGTCAAGAGCGATGGGATGGTGGTGGAATGATGATCCCTATGATGCTAGTAGCATATGACATGACAGGTCTCGAATTCTCTACAAAAGTAAAGGTCATGGATCGTCCCAAACTCGACCAAGTGGCTTGACAAAAGGCTTTTTGGGAATGAAATGCTCAAATCTTTATTCACAACGGGTGGATATGACTAGTATTCAAAATTTTCCCCATTTCACTTTCACATTTCAAAAATTTAAGATGGGGTTTGTCCCTTCCGGGCTAGTGTCCTTTGCTTTCGCCAATCGCTTATTAGGCAACCGGTTAACCTCTAGACAATAGCTTTTCGGGGTGATAGTCACTCTGTCTCTGGGTTGCCGAATTGACAACCGTATGGGGGCCCAATTCAATGGATCCCGCACCAAAGCACATCGAAGTGGTACGCCTCCATCAAAACAACTTAAATTTCTCAACTTTCAACAATTCATAACTTTTGAGGTTTCCTTGGCATTACATTACTTCCACATGACAAAATTTCTTTGAAATGAGCACTTCAAGCTTATTGATATAAAATATTTTTGGGTTGCCTCACCACAAGGTCAAACAAGGTCACCTAGACAAGTTAACCAAGTCCACATCGCATCACGGGGTTGGATAGGTGACTCACATGCAAACCCTTGACTAGGCCTTGGGTCATGGGTCAAAAGACACTAGTATGACACTATCTAGGGTGTTTTACAACCATTCTAGTAGGCAAAGTTCTAAGTTGAACAAGTATTTGTAATGGCTTAGTTGCTCTTGTCAAAGTTCCTAAATAGGCATTTTTCAAAACATTTCTAACATGCAACTACATGCCATGATGCAACTAATATAAACATCCTAATGCAAGTGATTCTATCAACTAATATGTCATATAAACTAAATGCAAGTCCTAAGTTCACATTGTTATACCGCATCAATCAAAATAAAGCCACATAGTCATTAACATAAAGAGGAAAAAGGAGATTGGAAAGATCATACCATGCGGTCTTAAATATCCTCATGTCTCGGATATGGCGTAGTCAATCAATGTGAACAAGGATAGAATTAACACAATATATATATATATAAGACTACAAAAGGAAATAAACATGTTTTTGGGTTTTCAAATTTCAAATTTTTATGATTTTTGAGATTTTTCAATTTTTTTTTTTTTTGGGTTTTTTTTGAATAAAAGTTAAATGTTAGAATTCCCATCCCCACACTAATATGGCCATTGTCCTCAATGGCCAAAATGATGGAAATTATGCAAAGATGATGCATGATTTCTATACTAAATGCAATCTACACTAAGCTACACTACATGATGCATGGTTTTTTTGTTATGACGGAGAGGATAATTTAGATTACCTCTCGTTGTGTATGCATTAACTTCCCCAAACCGAGTGAGACACTATTGCTAATGTCCAAAGATGGGTGTAGTTCATGCACACACTATGCTATGCATGAAACTAATTTGTCATTTTGGATTTTGAAAATGGGAACAATAAAATGAAAACACCTCAATGGTACCGAGGTGTGAGTCCTCTAATGGGGCTAGGACTACTCTAACAATGATCAAAATTAAATAAAATACAAGGTAACAAGACACAAACTTCTTTTCATGAAATATTGAAAGATAAAGAGAAGAGATGAGAAAACTTCACTTGAACTTAGGTGGGTGCCTCTTGCCCGCTCCACCTAGTGATGAAGTAGTCTTCTAGACATCGGCATCATCTCCCTCTATATCGGTATCCCAAATATCCTTTGAAGCATCACTCAAACTTGGATCCATGAATTCGTCTTCCTCACTCTCAAGCTTTACCGTGTCACCACCACAAGAACTGCCACTCTCCTCCCCTTGGCGACCGTTCGCCCCTTCATTAGCCTTCTTCGAGTTTGGGAAAAGCAAATCCATTTGAGCCCATGAGGGGAAAGCTCCTTCCTCACTAATCCGTCCTTTTTGAACCATCTCATGGTATTGGGGGTAAAGAGCATAATAAGTGTCCACGGAGGTCTCGTATTGACGGTAGTGTAAATCTTGCAAAATTCCCGTGACAAAGTCGTCACGGGGGAGGATGAAGGGATTTGGATGGTTATATGGTTGGTAGGGAAAGGGGTAGGGAGGCACTTTTATCTTCTCATTTTGGGTTTGTTGTTCTTGTTGTTGTGGTGGTGGATTTTGGGGTGGTGGAGCTTGCTTTATTTGACTTGGGATGAGGTAGGAGGGCATTGGGGACAAGTTTCCTCTTCTTGGGGAGATCCGTGGTAGATCGGTCATTGGGAGATAGATCGGATCGCTCCCTTTTGTCAACCACTTTATCCGCTTATCGACCCCCTCAAGGGTTATCCAATGGTGTTGGACGACAAGGAGATCTTCATTAATTCTCGTGCTATCCGTAAGTGGAGTGTACTCATTGTTCTCATTGAACCTTGGGTTAAAGTGCTTTGCAAGTCTAGTTATGAGTCCTCCATTCACTATGTGCTTCATTCCATCATCATCCCCATTTCTAAACTTTGCCCATTTCTCTAGCAAAACTAGAGGTGCATTGAAGTGATACCCATCTCTCCCTTGAATGTTGAGGTATGATTCCATAAACACAAGGTCTAATTGGTTCACGATGGCCGGATCTCGGCGGGCGAAGAGAGTACCCGAAAGAAATCGATATGTAAGCCTCAAGATCGGGTTTTGGATATGAAAAGCAAGACACTCCTTGGTAAGAATGAAATAACGGCCCGTCATGGCCCTCCACAAAGGTGCAACACTATACTTTTTGGGTTTCGATGTTCGGGTAGGCGAAACATCAAGTCCAAACACATTTGCGAATTCTACAAGGGTCATCATCCTAGAAACATTCTCCAACCTAAACTCTATGCATATCACTTTGTTCAAGGTTGTAATCTTCAAAAACCTCAAGAATTCAAGCACAAGGGACCGATAGGTTGGTTCATGCATGCGAAAAAGGGTTGAAAGACCAAAAACCTCAAAGAGAGCTTCCACTTGGTGAAAAATCCCAAGCTTTCTCAAGGTAGTGTGACATAAAAATTTAGTGGGAAGAATATTCTTACTTAGGAGCCGGTGGAAGACTAATCTCTGCACATCATCGAGGAATTCCACATTTGAGAAATCATCGAGCCTTGTGAGATCTACAATCTCTACATGTTCCCTTCTAATGGTGTTGAGATGGGAGGTAGAAGAACTTCCCATCATCCTTGGTCTTCTTGCACTCCTAAAAGAGGATCTCCTTGGTGCCATTCTTGATTCTTTTGTTGGGTTCTTTTGATTTGTGAATTGCTAAGGATGTTTCCTTGTTGATTGAGTGTTGGAAACCCTAGAAAATTGGGGCTTTTTGATTTTGTGGGTAAAGAGAGTGATTTGGATATGTATGGGAGTCATAAGGAGGTGGGTTTTATAGTGTAATTGGAAGAAGTAGTGATGTGTCACTGTATGTGTGGTGGGGTGTATTTTAATTAGGGAAAAATCGGGTCAAAACACCGTGAGAAGACGAGCGGATTCGAGCTGAAGACGCTCGGATTCGTGCTCCTCGGGACGGGCGGATTCTGGGCAATACGCCCGGATTCCGTCACAGCAAGAAATTCCAAAATTTGACGCTTCAAAGTCGGGCGTCCCGTGCATGAGACGCTCGGATTCTTTTAAGATGGGACGGGCATCTTCTTGAGAAGACGGGCGGATTCTGCTACAGAGATTTTCTTTGAAAAGCACAGGCAGAAAGACGGGCGTCTTTCTTCAAATCCGGCCGGATTCTATAAGACGGGCGTTTTTCCTCGTTGGTCGCTCGGATTCAACCCCTGTCCAAAAATCTTCAAATTTTCAGCGCAGCTGGACGGATGGCTTCTCCTCTAAACGCCCGGATTCCACTAAGACGGCCGGATTCCAGGGAATCAGCACGGATTCAGGCTGCGAGTTTTGACTTCTTCTCCTCTCTTAGATGCATACCCACACTTGAGAATTCGTTCCTTCCTTCATTCAAAATTCATTAGCAACCCTCCCTTACTTACGCTCATGAAAAGAGTTCATGCTATTTATTAAAACAAATGCAATAAATACAAGTTAGAGGGTTAGTATATTTACAAGTGGTGGTTTAGGGAGGACTCCACCAAACTCTCCCTTAGATGGTCCTTTCTAGGGGGAGGAGGCCCGAGGTAGGTAGCCTCGACCTCTCCAACAAACGCTCCTTCATAGTATGGCTTCAACCTTTGACCATTTACCTTGAACTTGCTTCCATCTTCCGCCTTGAGTTCGAAATCTCCATATTTTCCAACTTTGGTTATCACATAGGGACCCATCCATCTAGAGTTCAATTTTCCCGGAAAGAGTCGGTAGCGGGAATTGAATAGAAGGACTTTGTCTCCCTTGTGCAAGGCCTTTTGTCTACTTCTTTTATCATGAAGCAATTTTGTTCTTTCTTTGTATATCTTTGCATTCTCATAGGATTGTAGTCGGAATTCCTCCAACTCTTGGATTTGAATCATCCTCCTTTGACCGCTCAATTTGAGATCAAGATTAAGTGCTCGGATTGCCCAATAAGCTTTGTACTCCAATTCGATTGGCAAATGACATGCTTTTCCATAGACAAGCTTGTAGGGGGAGGCTCCTATGGGAGTTTTATAGGCCGTCCTATAAGCCCAAAGAGCATCATCAAGCTTTGTGCTCCAATCCTTCCGAGTCTTGTTCACAACTTTTTCAAGGATTTGCTTGATCTCTCTATTTGAAATTTCCACTTGACCGCTTGTTTGAGGATGATATCCCAAGCCGGTTCGATGTTGAACACCATATTTGGTCAAATGGGATGCAAGCTTCTTCTCATGGAAATGCGTTCCTCCATCACTAATAATCGCTCTAGGAACTCCAAATCTTGGGAAAATTATCTTCTTGAAAAGCTTGGTGACCGTTTTTGCATCATCATTTGGGGTCGCAATTGCCTCCACCCACTTTGAGACATAATCTACGGCCACAAGGATGTACTTATTCTCATTGGATGTCACAAAGGGCCCTTGGTAGTCGATTCCCCAAACATCGAAGATCTATACCTCTAGAATGCCCCTTTGTGGCATTTCATTCCTCCAAGATATATTCCCCGTTCTTTGACAAGCATCGCAATGAATGATGAATTCTCTTGTATCTTGAAACATTGTTGGCCAATAGAAGCCCGATTGGAGAATTTTTGCAACGGTTCTCCTTGCTCCATGGTGCCCACCATAGGGTGATGAATGACATCCTTCCAAGATTCCTTGGATTTCCCATTGAGGGATACATCTCCGGTAGAGCCCATCACTACACTCCTTGTACAGATTTGGATCATCCCAAAAGTACCTCTTCACTTCGAATAGGAATCTCTTCCTTTGGTTGTGGTTCAAATTTGGAGGGAGCTCTTTTCCAACAATATAATTGGCATAATCGGCAAACCATGGAGTTATGTGCCTTTCAAGTTGAGTTTGAATAGCCATCAAAATATCGTCGGGAAATGAGTCATTGATCGGGGTTTCTCCATTTTCATCATGAAACCGGATCCTTGACAAGTGATCCGCCACTACATTCTCGGCTCTTTTCTTGTCTCTTATTTCCAAGTCAAATTCTTGAAGAAGAAAAATCCATCTCAACAATCTTGGTTTTGCCTCCTTCTTTATCAAGAGATTTCGGAGAGCACGGTGATCCGAAAATACAATCACCTTAGATCCAAGCAAGTAGGAACGGAATTTATCCAAAGCATAAACAATGGCGAGAAGCTCCTTTTCGGTTGTATCATAATTCACTTGAGAGGGGTCGAGGGTCTTGCTTATGTAATAGATGGCGTGAAGAGCTCTCCCTACCCGTTGGCCAAGAACCGCTCCAACGGCGTAGTTGCTAGCGTCACACATAATCTCGAAAGGTAACTCCCAATTCGGGGGTTGAATGATTGGTGCCGAGATTAATGCTTCTTTGATTCTATTAAAAGCTTCAACACACTCGTCAGTAAATTGGAATTGGGCATCTTTAAGCAAAAGTTGAGTGAGGGGTTTTGCTATTTTCGAAAAATCCTTTATGAAACGACGATAAAAACCCGCGTGACCGAGAAAACTTCTCACCCCTCTAACATTTACGGGAGGTGGGAGTTTCTCTATCACCTCAACTTTAGCTTTATCGACCTCGATGCCCTTTTCTGAAATCAAATGACCCAAGACAACTCCTTCATTGACCATGAAGTGACACTTTTCCCAATTTAAAACAAGGCTAACATCTTCACACTTTTGCAACACAAGAGAAAGATTATGCAAGCATGAGTCAAAGTCCTTTCCATAAACACTAAAATCATCTATAAAAACTTCCATTATGGTCTCTAAGTAATCGAAGAAGACACTCATCATGCATCTTTGGAAGGTGGCGGGGGCATTACATAATCCAAAAGGCATCCTCCTATATGCAAAAGTGCCATAAGGGCATGTGAAGGTGGTCTTATGTTGGTCATCCGGGTGTATAGGGATTTGGAAGAATCCCGAATACCCGTCAAGGTAACAAAAGAATTTGTTGGAGGCTAACCTCTCAAGCATTTGGTCAATGAATGGTAAGGGGAAGTGATCTTTTCTTATTGCGGAGTTTAATTTTCGATAGTCAATGCACATACGCCAACCGGTGATCATTCTTGTGGGTATTAATTCATTCTTTTCATTTGTCACTACCGTGGTACCTCCTTTCTTAGGTACCACTTGGACGAGGCTAACCCACAAAGAATCCGATATGAGATATATGATTCCCGCATCAAGTAATTTCATGACTTGTCCTTTGACAACTTCTTGCATGTGGTGGTTCAATCTTCTTTGGGGTTGAATGGTAGGTCTATGGTCTTCCTCTAGATGAATTCTATGCATGCAATAGTTGGGACTTATCCCCTTAAGGTCATCTAGACTATAACCTATAGCCTTCTCATGTTGTTTCAACACATCAAGCAACTTTCCCAATTGGTCATCATCAAGTCTATCATTAACAATCACGGGTTTGGTCTTTGATTCATCAAGGTAAGCATATTTCAAATTTAGGGGAAGGGGTTTCAAAGTAGGAGTTTGTACCTTACTTTCTTCCTTTGGAGTTTCATTGAGAATTTGCTCCATCTCCATTAGACATTTCATTCTCATAGCATACTCAACTTCACTTTCATCAACCTCATCATATTCAAATCCCATGATGGGTTCCTCTTGCTCTTGAGTTTGTAAAATATCTTCTAGGATGGATTGCTCATCCTCTATGGGTTGACATGCTTCCACTAGAATATTATGCACCAATTCGGATTGTGCACGAGTAAGTTCCTTGTTAGCAAGAGCGGCCTCAAAGAGATCCACCTCCAACTCCCAATACATGCTCTTAGCCTCACTTGCTTCTAAGGCTTCTAATGCTTGCATGGGATCCTTGAAGTAAGGGATACTCAAGTGGTCCTCTACAAAACAGTCTATGAAATCCATCTCGCAAAATATCAAACAACTTGAAAACGATTAGAGCAAACCTTGAGGAGTTTTACTTCCCCAAGGCGAAGAAAGACACAACTAATAACAATAAAAAGAAATCTAAATCAAACAAACACCGTCCCCGGCAACGGCGCCATTTTTTGATGCGAGTCCGCTAAGTGTTCACAAAATAAGATGTGGTCGTTGGGTCACGGTCGAATTAAAAAACAATTTATAGCTTCAAAAACAACTCTACAATTAGTAAAGAGGCAAGTAAAGGTCGGATCCCAAGGGACGGGTATTGAAATGAGATTTCTATTGCAACTAGTGGTGTCTAAGGGGTGTCACAAATTGGGTTGATGTAGAAGGTCACTAAACTAAAATAGCAAAATAAACAAGCAAGATGAATTAAAGGGGTCTAAACAATTGGTTAAAGGCACTAGGGTGTCATGGGATCATAGGGAAATCATGGGATATGATCATACAAACATGTTCTCAAATTATAAGCAAGCAATTATTGTTGTGATGGATTGAGTTGGGTTATATCTTACAATCCTAGGAAAGTTTGGGTCCCGGAGCCGAATCGATTAGATTGTACAACACCTACAAGTCGACTTAATCTTCCCTACTCAACAACATGCATGGTCTAATGAGACTCGAGTTGGGTTATGTCTTACAAGTCTCATTGAAAAGATAGAAGATGATAGTAAATGCAAGGATTCATAGGCTTAGCATTTCACCAAATATAACATGTGCATGAGTTGAGATCAAAACAAGCAAGCAAATAAAACATGAAAGCATATTAATTTAAGCATGAATCATTCCCCATGTTGGTTTCCCCTAATCACCCATTAACCCTAGCTAAGAGACTACTCACTCATTATCATGTTGATCATGCTAGCAAGGTTGTCAATCATACCAACAATATGAAACATGATGAATAAATGAAAGTAATTAACAATAATTAAAAAGGTATTAAGAGATTATACCTACTAATGATTCCAATAATAAAGCAAAGATAAAAGAAGTACTTGAATGCTTGATTGAGAGGTTGTCAATTTCCCAATAATAACCCAAATAATCTTCAATTACCCAAAATAAAGGATGAACAAAAGAGAGATTAAAGAACTAAAACTTGGATTAAAACTTGATTAATACTTGATTGCAATATTAAAGAGAGATTTGATTGATATTAACTACACTAATTATTGATAAGAAGAACATGCTCCTCTAATTAGACTAATGGGGTATTTATAGTGGAAATTAGGGAGGATGCATTAGGGTTAACTAAGGGCTAAACTAGTAATTACACTTTTTAGATTGAGCAAGGAGGACCCGGTATTTTTTTAGAGAAGGGCTTCTTTCTTCGTAGCTTGGAGAAGACAATCCGTCTTTGTCTTTGAATCCCAAATAAGGTCGGAACGGGCGGATTCTGGCGTTGGAATCCGAGCGGATTCAAGGGAATCCGGTCGGATTGTGGAGGTGGAATCCGAGCGGAATAGGGCAAAGCCGCTCGGATTGTGCTGTTGCGGGACGGACGCATTGGTGACAATCCGCTCGGATTGTCACTCAGCAATAAATCTTCTTCTTTTCTTCCCTTTTCTTCATAAATTCGTTGGGGATTTCCTTGGGGACTCAAGGATCCTTTCTCAACTTTACTCTTCTACTATAGTATGTACAAAGGCCTTCTAATCCTGTCTCTCCTTGATGCTTGGTCATTGAATTCGATCAATTTAGTCTCGTTTTGCCATGAAAATGCAAGATTCTTACTCCTTTCCTACCAAGGGATCAAAATCTCAAAGAATATGCAAAACAAAGAATTAAAGATAAGAAATGACCCAAATAAGCACTAAAAAGCATGGGAACAAGGTTAATTCGGGGGCTAAATATGCGCTAATTATGGTCACATCAGTACCCAGCAGCACCACATCTCCCACAGTAAACCACCTGTTGCGCCATATAATAAAACATTGGTGGAGGGTCAAAGGTACTCAAGCTTTCCCTTTGACGATCTTTTTACCTAGAACTGTCTACGTAGGACCAGTAGGACCTATCAAAATAGCACTAAAGAAAAAGATGAGAACTGCCTCAAGGAATAAATCCCTTGAGGCTAAAGACAGACAATATAAAACAAGCAGATAAAGTAGTTGCCTCTTTGGCAACGGCGCCAAAATTTGATACCGTCGTCGGGTACCAAAAATAAAATACCTAGTTACACTAACAGAAGTTAACGGTAAGTAGGGTCGATCTCCACAGGGAGGCGGTCACTATCTACTTGTCTATTCGGTCTGTCTACGTCACATGTTGGGGGTTTTAAATTGAATGTTTAAACTAAACTAATAGGATTAACGCAAGAGGAAATTAAAAGAGATATTAACAATAAGAAAAGGGAACTAGGATGTCGGGTCATCAATGATTATCAGTCAATTGCAGCTAAGGTCACAGATCAGTCAGTTGTATCGGTCTAAGGGGCAACGAATATCTCTTTTCGGTCTCAATTCGCCCTAAAACACTAATACCTTAGCTTCCGCCCTCACTAAAGTGCCCTAATGCTCACTGCAGGTCTCACCCCTTCCAACCTTCCGGTTTAGGTCAAGGCTTACCAATGTTAAATAAGCTAACTGCATCGATTCAATCAACTAGTTACAATTAAGAGAAGTGATAAACAACAGAGACATAATAACAACGACAGATCTGCAAACTAATTAACAATTAACAATAATCATCGACTCCCCTAATCCAAGCAAGGAGAATTAGCTAGACATAAGTGATGAGAAAATACCAAGAACAAAGGGAAGAGAAATAATAAACATTAACTAAAGAGAGAAAAGGGGAAAAGAGAATTACAGAGAAAAGATCCGGAAAAAGGAAGGAAAGTAGTCAACAGTAGAAAAGAGAAAAGAAATTATGAAGTGTCAAGGAACAAGCGTCCAAGATGTCCCCCTATGTTTCTATCGTCGTCCTTTATATAGCAAAGACGATTTTTATTTAACCTAATAACGAAATAAGACTAAAAAGCCCGAGCCCAATAGCAAACAACTCGATCGAGGACTTTTATATCACTCGATCGAGCAAATCCAAGCTTAAACCTCTTGATCGAGTACTTTAGGTACTCGATCAACACTTATTAAATAGGAACTACCCGATCGAATAGAAAAAGGGGTCGATCGAACACAATTGTACTCGATCGAGTACTTCCCAGCGCACAATTCCTACTTCGCGCACTGAACTTCAAATGGCTTTCATTACTTCGTTACTTGGGCAAACAGGGCGTTTCCGGTGGCGTTCGAAAGCTAAGAAGACAAGCTTTCATATCCAATTGGAATAACCTGAAAATATGTTGTAAAACTCGAGATATAGCTCTTCAAAGTAGGCACTAGTAATTTGAAGTTCTTCCTTTGCTCGCCTAGCTAACTTACTTCTTTGCTCATCTCAAAATAGTAGTCTTAAGGCTCCGACTCAACTTATCTCCTAAATGCATGCATAGTGATATATTTTAGGCTTTATTACGCTCCTTTCCGGTTCATACCTGCAAATAATACAAGACAAACCAAAATAGCCAATTCGGGGGACATTTGTTGCTAAATACTACACAAAATGCATAGAAATGCGTGCAAATGAAGTATGAAATACCTATATAAAATGCACCCATCACAAGACACAACAATCAACTATCAACACATTACAAACATAATCAAACACGCACACCAGTCACAACCACTCCAACCAATCTTCATCACCGACTGTCCACTGGACCAGCCCTGCCAGTGGGGGACCGCAGCCGTACCCACCAAATCTTCACTCATCATACCGAGCGATAAACCTGTCCCATAAATGTGCACATCCCCTCCCGTGGCGGATTCCACGGAGGGCGAAACTAGGGCGTAAAGCCACTCCCGCAAGTGACTCCACTCAGCCGAGGATGCACCTCGAGAACCAACGACAACCAATCACAAACAGCTGCACTATAACAACAACCAACAACACAGCATACACCAACTGATTATCACATATACTTAGTCATACGGTCACAACAACAAAACAGCAACCGACACACTAGACCACCAACAGAAACTGAGTAGGCTAACCTACCTTTATCCAAAAGCAGCGATTCCTCGATCAACCATACGACATCAACCAAGTAAGCAATCCCTATACAAACAGCATACAAGCCTATTACTACCAATACAACCCTACAAGAAAAAACCAATACAAAGATGATGACGATGACATCCTACGCATTCTAGATCGGCGTTAAGACCGCTACTCGACTCAAGCAACGCATCCCCAAGGTACTAACATCCACAAAAGCTCCCATGGAAGAAGTTATGGCGAAGAGAAAGGAGAAAGGCGGCATCTAGGTCTGAAGGAAAGAGGCGGAAATGATTTGCGATTTATGAAAACACGATTATAAACCCTCGCTAAAATGATGCTACTCGATCGAGTAACCCACTTACTCGATCAAGTGGCCCCTACTCGATCGAGTACCCAAGCTACTCGATCGAGTAGCCTCTACTCTATCGAGTACCACAAACTCCTAAGGTTAAACAAAACATAAGGCACCTCTTGCACGCATTCCTAAAGGTTATCACCTGCCCCACAGGTCGGTCAAGGTTGGTCAACAAGTCCCTAAAAGGACGGATATTAAAAATAGACCAAGTAAGACCTAAACTAGACCTAGTAGACTTCCAGCGGACCGGGTAGAGCCTCTAACGGATCAAGTGACTCGAACTCGGTCGAGTAAGGAGTCTACTAGACCGAGTGAGTGGCACTCGGTCGAGTGAACCGGTCACTCGGTTGAGTGACACTGTGAAGTACCCGATAAATGATAATTTGGGATTTCATCTTATCCAAACCCCGTATCCTCTACATTCTTCTTCTCCTTCCTTCTTACTCTAAAACACTCTCCCCTCTCTCTAAATGCTCCCTCAAGCACTTCCATGGCCTTCAAGCTTGGATTGATGATGGAACATCTCTCATAATCCCCGATCTACCTTTGTAAGTTGAAATCACACCTTTCTCCTTTGTCTTATGATTAATCTCAAATTAGGGTTTACTAAGGGAGATAAATTAGTATTTAGCTTGTGTAATATGAGTAACTATTGACTAATAATAAAGGGTTTTATGTTATTATAGTATAGAATGCATTGTGATAGTGTTGTATAATTTATTTAGGATGAGACGGTCTTATAAGATGGTTTTATGAGACGGAATTGAGTAGCTTGTGAAGAATGCGAAAAGGTAGGTTATCCTACTCGGTTTCAATACTTTGTATGAATAATTGGGTGTCTTTCCTCACTATTGCATTTGTGAATCGATTGGTGTATCATGTTGATATTTCAAGGATGGTAATTCATAACATGTAGGAATTAATTTCATAAATTGATCATATGTTTGTGTTGTTCTTTAATTATCACATATGGTCATGGTTGTATTATGTGGAAGGTCTTTGAAGGTGGTACTTGGTTGTTGAGGAGATGCAAGACGGTTGGAAAACTGTCTTACACTCGGGTCGCCCTTTGGAGCTTCCCACTTAAAGGGGAATGTGCTCATTAATGACTTGAGTTAGGAGGCACTCGTGTGGTGAGACACGGCGTCTGCCACGCGATCTGGCTGGCTTCTGGACCCGGTATGTCTTGGCGTCTCCCGGTACATTAAGGTGTAGGGTGGTGTCGTGGGAGTGTCCCGGACACCAGTGGATATGGGTATGTCTGGGCGTGTCCCGGTACCGGTATGGTATTGGTGTTTCCCTTACATTCTATCATTTGGCATGTTCATTTACTAAGTTGTATTTCATAATTATTTATTGAAACTGATGTTTGTGTGTCTGTGTAAATGTCACCTATTTCCGGGGTGACCTATGTCAATCCATATGATTTTTCCGATTATATGGGGAGTAGGTTATTTACAGGTTAGCTTTAGTAGCACGTGGGAGACGGGACGAGCCTCGACGAATCCGAGTGTAGCAAAGTCGGCTAGAATAGTATAGTGGCTAGTCATGAGTTGTATTCCTTTATTCATTCATTCATGGTTTTGTAATTCACTAAATACCTTGTTTATATTTAATTGTTTCTTAATAGCAACTCCGATTTCACCTCCTCGGGAAACCGACATAGTAACATCCTCCCATTATCTTGGCTGGGTAAGAAGGGGGTGTTACATTTGAACAATAACTCGAGGGGTTTAGTATCCTAAACCATCCCAAACCTTGCTTTATTTCTCTAAGAGTCCATGGTCTTTGTCTCCTCTTTGTCTCCTCTCTTCCACAGTCACCAACACCGTCCGTCTCTCCCCTCCACCGCTGCCTCTCCCCTCGTCACCACCGACCACCACTAAATCACCCTATAAAATGCCACCACCGTATCTTTTTTCGTTTGTATTTCAGATCCACCAACACCACCGACGGCAACCACCCTCGCATCTCGCCACCTCCAACCACCAGATCTTTTCTTCCCCTACACCCACTGTCGACGCACACAACTCACGTACGGCGGTCACCACCCACCACGATTTACAACCGGCTTACCACCACTACCCACCAGCCACCATGACAACGTTTGACATTGGCCTATCACCTCAAACACCACCCCACCACCAGATCCGCCACTACCACCATGAACTTCTTCCTCCTCTTTTCTCTTGCTTTCTTCTTCCTCCTCCTCGCCTCATGTACGCCGGTGACCACCGACATCCTTTCTGTCTCTCCCATCGCTTTCTCTCTCACTCCATTCTCCACTAAATGCGACTCCCTCTCTCCTCTCTTTCTCGCGACATTTTTTCTGATCTGAGGTTCTCTTTCTCGGTGAGGGTGGTATGTGAGGTGGGCTTTTTTACGGTGGTCGTTGGTGCTGGTGGGCGAGTTAGGGGCTGCTGGCGTGGGCCTGATAGTGGTGGTGGGTGGGGCTGTGACAATGGTTTCTGACTTAATGTTCGTTTGTCATTTTCCTTTTCAGATTTTTCTTTTTCTTTTTTCTTTTTTTTTTCAGATCTCCTTTGTTTTATATATTGTCTTGTTATATGTTTCAAATTTCGTATTTCAAATATCCTCTTGTTTTATATTTTTTCAAATTTCGCCTTTGTTAAATTTGTCTTGTTTTATGTATATTTCTTTTTTCGGATTTTGTATTTAAAATCTCGTCTTAATATTTATTTTATGAAATCTCATTTTTTATATTTATCTTGTTATATATTTTTTTCCCATATCTCGTTTTCTGTTTGTGAGATCCTTTTATTTTATTCTTAGATCTATTAAATAGTCATAGTTATCGTTGGTTGTTGAGTTGGTGTTATTATTAACGGCGGAGAAGGTTGTTGGTGGATTGAAGCTAAACCCATTAAGGATTTAAAGTTATATTCTCAATGGACTAAAATCACACTCTCAATGGATTAAAGTCATACTCTCAAGATGGACTAAAGTTACACTCTCAATGGGCTAAATTAAACTCTCAATGGGCTTAAGTTACACTCTCAATAGACTAAAGTTACATTCGTAAAAGACTAAAGGTACACTCGTATATCAGTTAAAATTAAAAAAAAATCAAAATAAGCTGCGTTAAAATTACTTTGTAGTATAAAATTACACTATTAAATATTAAAGTTACACTTGTAAAAGACTAAAGTGTAATAAACTTGTGTTAAAATTAGAAAAATTTAAAATAATGTGTTAGTCACAATCACTTTTTAGTATAAAGTTACATTATTAAAGATTAAAGTTACACTCGCAAAAAAAAAAAGTTACATTCTAAAAATACTAAAATGTCATAAAATTGTCTTAAAATTAAAAAAAATCAAAATACTATACGTCAAAATCGATTTTTAGTATAAAGTTACTTTAGTCAGGATTAAAGTTACACGCGTAAAAGACAAAAGTTGTACACTAAAAATATTAAAATGTCATAAACTTGTCTTAAAATAAAAAAAAAATGTATTTAATATATGTCAATATCACTTTTTAGTATAAGGTTAAACTAGTCAGGATTAAAGTTACACTCGTAATGGACTAAAGTTATACTCGTAAAACAATACACTCTTATAAAAGTAATGTCACACTTAAAAAATACTAAAATGTCATAAGCTTAAGGCTTTGAGAGAGAAAAACTAATTATTGCATAGGTAATTAATTAGTGCATAGTTAATTTAATTTGTAGTGAGTGTATTTTTTTTCTTTTAATTTCAACCATCCACATTGTAAGATCTAATAGTTTAGATGAGAACTTACAGACTCAATATTTTTAATGGACTCATCATTTGAACCTATCTCAACCCCCCCCCCCTCTCTCTCTCTCTCTCTCTCTCTCTCTATATATATATATATATATATATATATATATATATATATATATATATACATGTGAGGATACACTATCTTTTTGAGGATTGAGGATTTTATTACAATATCACAGATTGTTCAATACAATACCATAGGTTATTCGAAACAATATCACACGAAAAAAACAGCTGAGCAAACAAAAAAAAAAAAAATTTTTTTTTGGACAAGTCTGATTTTTTCGTGATATTGTATTGAAGAACCCGTAATATTGTATTGCAATCTTCAATTCTCAAATATATAGGAGTTCTCACCGGATCTTAACTCTCTATCTCTCTCTCTCTCTCTCTCTCTCTCTATATATATATATATATATATATATATATATATATATAATTAGAATCACATGAGTCCACCCTATCTTTTTGAGTCTATGAGTCCATGATATAATATCACACGTTATATTAAATAATATCACAGCTTACAGTATCACATGTTATACTAAAGAGTATCACAGCTGGAAAAAAAACTTTTTTAAAAAAAAAATTGAAAAAAAAATCGTGATATTGTTTTGTAATAAAATATCACACGTTATGCTAAACAATATCACACGTTATACTAAACAATATCACAGGATTCACGGAAACAAAAATCAGTTAAAAAAAATTTTCGAAAATTTTTTTTTTTTTTGTGATATTGTTTTGTAATACAATATCACAAGTTATACTAAACAATATCACACGTTATACTAAACAATATCACATCATACACGGAAAAAAAAATTGTTAAAAAAAAATTCGAAACAAAAAAATTTTCGAAAAAAAAAAAATTCGGAAAAAAAAGTTTCGAAAATTTTTTTTGTTTAAAAAAAAAATCGTGATATTGTTGTGTATAGTGCGTTATATTGTTTTATGGACTCATGGACTCAAATATTTAGGTGGACTCACCGGATCCCACATCTATATATATATCCTATATATATATATATATATATATATATATATATATATATATATATATATATATATATATATATACATATATATATATAGGATATATATATAGAGGTGGGATCCGGTGAGAACGAACACTTAGTGAGAACGGTGACAACGACCTTATTAACAATGGAATTAAAATAAATCACGACCCGTGCTTTTGACTCACATGTCACAATTACCCAAACATGGACGACCCACTTTATTTATTAGCTAGTCTCACCTCAGAGTAACTCCCACAAAATCAAATTACTCAAACTCCCATCATACATATCGACTAATCTGATACCAACAAACCCACCATCCCAACATGTGGAGTTGCCATAGTCAGAGGTCCAACATCACCTAGCCGGCGCCGGCATACAGCAAAATCCGACCAAAATCCGCACCACCTCCCATCGCCCTTGTCCCACTTCTCAGTCATCTTAGTCAAAGAACTCGCTGGAATCATTCCATTGGTTGCTTGTACCGTCGCCGCCGAAACTCCGATGGCCCCACCGCCTGTACCACACCATCTTCCGTTCGGTTGTTACTCATCTATTTTCATGTAACTACCCTAACTTTTGGTGTATCTCACCACTAATTTAATGTATCTAATGCTGAAAAAAAAACCAAAAAAAAGGTCGTCCGTCCCAATCTGGTTGTCGACGGCTAAATTAGTAAGATTGCAGCAATGGTCAGGTGCAGGTGCGTGGTTATTACGGCGTCGGGGTCTGTAGCATCGCGTGTTAGCACAATTAGCATTACACGAAAGTAATGTATCTAATTTCTAAATAGATGTATCTCAAATCAATTTTGATGTAGCTAGTATGTAATTTTGTGTATCTATGATAAGATACATCAAAATAGTGGTTATATAAATCAAATTATAGTGTAGATACATCAAAGATTAGTGTAGATTAGTTGTATGTGGGCGACGATTTTCTAGCAATTCTACCACTTTTAGAAATTGATTGAAGTTTTTGTTCTGGTTTTTTTTATAAATTAAACTTTATTGAGCAGAGAAGTTTCTATTGAAGAAGTAAATTCACAAATTTTGCAAATTCACGCACTTCGATTTCGCTTCGAGACAGTAATTATTTACCTGAGATAGGACGGTGATGTGGTGTAAATGTAAGGGAGATGGTGTGGTCGGGGAAGAGGGTGAGGGTTTGTCGGAGTGGATGTTGGTGGTGGCTACCGGAGCTTCGATGTCGGCGTCAGTGGGTAATGAATGACCACTGAGTTCCTGCACAACCTCTGAGTTGGTCGACTGTAGTCGTCGGTGATTCAACTCCGTCTTCAGTTCGTACCATAGGCGTCTTTTGAAAGATCATAGATTCATATTAGACTCTCTAATAAAAATTAAATTATCTCATAATTTATCATTTAGGTGATCTATGTAACATGCATGCAAATATAAAAGCATGAAAATGAAAGTTTAAGGAAAAACAATTTCCTTACATTGATTTTATGGTAAAATGGGCACAAACTAGTTCACCTTACTAGTTTGTTCTTGAGCTTATACCAAATGGATGATCCTCCTTACTAATCTTCAAAGAGAAGATCTCCTTCAAGATGCACCCAAGAACTTACCCAAAAATAATAAGTATTTAACTAGAACTTATTAAAATTATACCCTTGATATTATTTTTAATATTACTAACAAGTCTTAGTAATAAAATTTGTTTACTAACAATCTTAGTAAAGATGAATAATTATTTTAGAGAGATGATTGATTTTTTTTCACATGCAAAACATACAAAATGATGTAGTGTAGAAATGAACAAAGGATGGAGTATATAGGAAGGGAAAGTGGCGGGTGGGGTGGAGTGTTGGAGTGGACAATTTCTCTTATATTATTTAATCTTAAATCACATGCAAAATTTATATAAGATAAATTATGGTAGTATATAAAGTAAGGTGAAAGGATTATGTGTGTGATCATCCACTACTCTATTTTACACGGTCCACTTGCCCACTTACGGGTCCATATTGGTTCTTATATTTGTCGCACAAATACGTGTAATTTTATTTTAAACATCGTTTCATGTTTAAATACTTCCATAATTAATTCGTCCAAATCACTCCGTAAATATACGTGTACCACTACAAATATTATTTACGTACTAATATTAATCACATTAATCAATTAGTACAATTTTAGTGAATCAATAATTAATTAACTAAAACCCGTCTCCCAAAATTTATTATTCAGTTATCACATAATTAAATTATAACTGCCGTTCCTCGAGTTCGCAACTCGAATTCTCTCTTAAAATAATTGACTAACCTTTTAGTCTAAAAATCAAGGGACTAAATAAATTGTATCTCATACAATTAATTAGTTGTCTATTGGGGTTCGTTCCTATAGATGTGACCGAAAGGGGTCAGTTGATCACCGCCGTCTCACGACAATAACGTCAAACTCTAGTCAGCCAACCGTTATCGATTTACGTTAATCAATTGACGAGGATCAAATAATTAAATATTTGATGAGATTCCATTAATGAGATTTATTATGTTAACGCACTATTGTGGAGGATACTAACTCCAACAATCTCCCACTTGTCCGACACAAGGTGTGCGCTACCAATTCTCTTGTCCGTTTTAATCTTCCACTCAATGCAAGGTGTCTTTCAGGTCGCACTTGCACACGAACATATCGCGAGTGGTTTTCTCGATCGGGAGTGTGACTACCTTACCGAAAAATATCTTACAGATTACTTTCGAGCATGGCCACGCATTTGTAGTCATTAACTCCTCGAGTGTCCTTGAGATATAGTTACCCAACGTCGGTGGAAAATTCCTGTATGCCCTATCTATCCTATTGCACAATACAGCTCACCAAGACCTAGTAAATGTCCTTTTGGCCTCCTTTCACGGCACGACCTAGGACAAAAACCAAAGTCACTCGGAAACTGCACTTGCTCAGATAATAGTCTCCAGTCAAAAGAATCGACTCATTAGAACATCTTAGAGATCCCCGCCATGATCAGGCGTCTATAATAGAACTTAGGGACTCTCTAAATGGTCACTATCCGGCAAAGTGTCACACACTCTGCCAATGTAATCGACCACTCATCCCATATGACCTTATGGTGTTGAACAACCATCAATCGACTTACAATCTAGTCACTCCGAGACGTCACCTCATTAAGTGACTAGGGACAAAATACAATGTTCATCTTATTCACTTGAATAGTATTCAACATTGTCTCCCCAACTTATTCAGATAAACAAGGTATTTAAAATTTAGTCACACTAAATAAAAGATTCATAAAAGAATGAATGCGAAAACAATGAATGTGATTATCATATATATAATAAAAGATACACTATCCAATTATTACATATCCATAATCTAAAGAAAATCTGGTACTCTTCTCAATCCCATAGCGACGACATGACAATCATGCTTAGCCTTTGATAAAGGCTTGATTAAAGGATCAGCAATATTATCATCTGTCCCGACCTTACAAATGTCAATTTCCTTCCTTTCCACATAATCTCTAATTACATGGTATTTCCTTTCAATGTGTCTAGATTTGTTACTAGACTCAGGCTCTTTGGCTTGAAAATAGCTCCACTATAATCACAATATAGAGTAATAGGATCTTTGGCGGAATGGACTACTCCTAGTCCCTCCATGAATTGCCTAATCCAAACAGCTTCCTTCGCAGCCTCAGACGCTGCAAGGTACTCAGCCTCTGTTGTAGAATCCGTGGTAACGCTTTGCTTGAAGCTCTTCCAGCAAACAGCTCCTCCATTTAGCATAAACACATAGCCGGATTGGGATTTCATGTCATCCCGGTCGGTTTGGAAACTTGCGTCCGTGTAACCTCTTACACTTAACTCAGTTTCTCCTCCAAACACTAAGAACGAATCCTTAGTCCTTCTCAAGTACTTAAGGATGTTCTTTACTTCTATCCAATGACTCTCACGAGGCTTGGCTTGATAACGACTTGTCATGCTCAAGGCATACGCAACGTCGGGACGAGTGCAAATCATAGAATACATGATAGACCCAACAACGGAAGCATAAGGGACGGTCTTCATGTGTTCAATTTCCTTAGGGGTGGAGGGAGACTGTGACTTGTTCAAAGTAATCCCTTGGCCCATAGGTATAAATCCTCTTTTGTAGTTTTTCATATTGAACCGGTCAAGAACTTTGTCAATATAAGCTTCTTGACTCAATGCTAGTATCCTCTTGGACCTATCCCTATAGATCCGGATACCCAAGATTCGTTGTGCCTCTCTAAAGTCCTTCATTTGGAAGTGTTTCCCTAGCCACTCCTTAACGGAAGTGAGTGATGGAACATCATTCCCAATGAGCAATATGTCATCCACATATAGGACAAGGAATGCAACCTTACTCCCACTAAACTTCAGGTATAAACACGGTTCTTCCACACTTCTAGTGAAACCGTATTGTTTAATAACATGATCAAAGCGATGATTCCAACTCCTAGATGCTTGCTTAAGACCATAAATGGACTTCTTGAGCTTACACACCTTCTTAGGGTTAGATGTATCCACAAAACCTTCAGGTTGTATCATGTACACCTCTTCTTCTAGAATCCCATTCAAAAAGGCGGTTTTGACATCCATTTGCCAAATCTCATAATCATGAAATGTGGTAACCGCTAAGATTATCCTAATGGACCAAAGCATAGCGACTGGAGCGAAGGTTTCGTCATAGTGTAAACCATGAACTTGGGTGAAACCTTTTGCCACCAATATAGCTTTGTAAACATCCACTTGTTTATCCACGCCGAGCTTAATTTTATATATCCATTTATACTGAAGGGGTCGCACTCCCTCAGGTAAATCCACCAAGTCCCATACTTGGTTCTCGTACATGGAATCCATTTCGGACCGCATGGCTTCTAGCCAAAGCGAGGAGTCGGGACTAGACATGGCCGATTTGTAGGTAGTGGGTTCATCACTTTCCAAAAGTAACAAAACACCATCTTCTTTGATGTTACCAAGGTAGCGATCAGGTGGATTAGAAATCCTACTTGACTTTCTAGGAACAATTACCATTTCAGAGGAAGAGGGAATGCTATCCTCCACGTTCTCCTCTACCTCATTCTCGGTTTGTGGCTCTCGAACTTCTTCAAGTTCAAATTTTCTCCCACTCTGTCTCCAAGAAATAAACTCCTTTTCTAGGAAGACAGCATCACGAGCCACAAACACTTTGTTCTCGTGTTTATTGTAGAAGTAATAGCCACGTGTTTCCCTTGGATATCCTACAAAAAGACATTTGTCAGACCTGGGTGCAAGCTTATTGTCAGACTTGATCTTGACGTACGCTTCACAACCCCAAATATGCATGAATGACAAATGAGGGACTTTCCCTGTCCATATCTCATATGGAGTCTTATCGGCCACTTTAGTCGGGCTTCGATTTAGTGAAAATATTGCAGACAAGAGGGCAAAACCCCAAAATGAACTAGGAAGCTCAGTTAGACTCATCATGGACCGAACCATATCTAGTAAAGTTCGGTTTCTCATTTAGGCCACACCATTTAATTGCGGCCTGCCAGGAGGAGTCTATTGTGATACTATACCACAATCTTTTAGGTGTGAATCAAATTCAATATTTAAATACTCACCACCACGGTCGGACCGTAGGGTCTTTATCTTTTTATCCAATTGGTTCTCTACTTCATTTTGAAACTCTTTGAACTTTTCAAAAGCTTCACTCTTGTTCTTCATTAAGTAGACATACCCATATCTACTTAAGTCATCAGTAAAAGTAATGAAGTAGTGAAAACCTCCTCTAGCGGTGATGGTTAATGGTCCACACACATCCGTATGTATGAGAGCCAAAACCTCACTAGCTCGTGTCCCTTTTCCCGCAAAAGTGCATGAGTCATCTTGCCTAAAAGGCAAAACTCGCATGTACCATAAGATTTGAAACCAAATGGTTTGAGCACTTTTGATGAAGCAAGGCTCTTAATGCGTCTTTCGTTTATGTGGCCTAAACGACAATGTCAAAGGCAGGATTCGTTTGGATCACCCGTTTTGAGCTTTTTAGTTTCCACGTGATAAACGTCATTAACATCATTTAAAACATAAATGCCTCCAATTGAAATGGCCTTTCCATAAACCACATCATTAGAAGAAAAAGTACAACACTTGTCCTTAATCATAAAACAAAAGCCTTCTGCGTCTAACGCAGAAATGGAGATGATGTTCTTAGTTATAGTTGGTACAAAATAACACTTATTTAAATACAACTCTAAACGACTAGCTAAAGTGAGCACGTAGGTCCCCACAGAAACGGCGGCTACTCTAGCTCCATTGCCCATGCTGAGATCCACATCACCTTTTGCTAGTGCTTGCACGTCCCTTAAACCCTACAAATGATTACAAAGGTGAGAGCCACATCCGGTATCAAGTACCCAAGTGGAAGCACAAGCATAATTACAGTCTATCACATAGAGAGAGGAAATCATACCAATAGGCGTCACATGCCCTTCCTTGAGATCCTCCAAGTATTTGGGACAACTCCTCCTATAATGACCCTTCCCATTACAATGGAAACATTCATCCTCGGAGAGCTTGACACTTTTTGCCTTGGGATTGCCATTCTTAACGGCTTTCCCCTTTCCTTTGTCATGTTTCTTTGACGATTTCTTGAATTGGGACTTTTCTTTCCCTTTCCCTTTCTTGACTCCAAGGGACATGTTCTTTAACTTCATGGTTAAAACATCTCCCTTTTCACTCCCACTAGCTTCCATATCCCTCTCCGCTTGGGTGAGGAGTGCATGAATTTCATGGTAACTCTTATCCATGTCATTCATGTTGTAGTTTACCCTAAAGTGGGCAAACTTGGTGGGGAGTGAGTGGAGGATACGATCTACCACAAGAGTCTTAGGAATCTTACACCCTAGACGCTCTAAGATGTCAACATATTCGACCATTTTGTGCACATGGGGACCAACCTTTTGGCCCCTCTCAAGCTTAGCTTCAATGAAGTGTGCCGCCGCATCGTATTGACGGACTTTAGGTGTTTGTGAAAACATATTGATCATACGAGTGAACATCTCATACGCATTTAAAGAAATGCATGATTGCTTGAGCTTTGGCGACATCGACCATATCAACACATTCTTGATATCATTCGACATCCTCACATGGTCATCATAGGCGGTCCGCACCGCCGATGAAGCCGTTGCACCGGGCTCGATAGGAGGAGCATCTGTCAAATAAGTGAGCACATTGTCGGACAACGCGACACTTTTGATGTTGGATTCCCATTCAAGAAAGATACTACCGTCATCTTTTAAGATACATTTATCCATTACGGACCTTAGACATGAATCTTTGCCTAGTGAAGTAGTCGATGGAGTTGATGACGTTGCCATTTCGAATTAAAATGCTACAACAAATAGGAAAAATTAACATTCATTGTTTTAAAAAATTACTTGTAAAAACATGTTTAGCAAGTTTTAGCATTTATATAATTACCTCGCACTAAATTATATAAATGATTCCAAGACCCAAATATTAAACAAAAATGAGCATAGCTTGGGCGAAACTGTGGGAAATATCGGTATACTTCATCAAGAAATTTGGATTATAACGAAATTATAATTATGAAATTGCTAGTCATAAATGAAATTGCATAAACAAAAATAGTAGAGATTAGAATCAACCTTTGGTCCTAGCAATATGGCCTAAGAACAATATCGAGATTGATATTCTCCTAATTGTTGCACCCAAAATGCTATGAGAAATACCCTTGTTCTTGCTAGAAAGAGATCCCTAAAATTGTTAATTATTTCTAGGGTTTTTTGATTTGTGATGAGAGAATTAGGTCAAAAAGGAAGTGAATAAAAAATTATCTCCTTTCCTCTCTTAAAACCGTCCAAGAGGAGAATTAGGGGAAGATATTTTTTTTCCTCTTTTTCTCCTTTTTTGGTTTCACCAACCACCAAAAATAAGGAGAAAATCTTCTTATTTTTGGTTGTTCTAAAAATGTATAAAATGTGTATTATTTATCAATTGTCATTAAAGTCGTCATGTATTAATAAGTCTGTCCACAACAGTTTGTAGTACATTTATTAATACCGGTCTGTCAACATTTACTACGACAATTTCGTATAATATATACATTAAATATAAATATCGCATATTTATAATTTGCTTATTAAATATAACCGTTTATGTTTAATTACGAATTAACATCTTAATTCGTTTAAGCTAACATTATATACATTAATTAAATATAATAGTTTATATTCAATTTTACGAATTAACAATTAATTCGTCTCAGCTGATATTATTTAATTGCATTAAATAATCGTCTCATCATCACATTGACTAACTTTTTAGTCAAATACATGGACAAACCTTTTATTCATATAAGGCATCAATGTAATTATATTTTCATATAATCACATCTTTCAAACACATTCTGTAGGTGTGATCACCGCCATCAGTATGATAATAACGTCAAACTTCTAGCAAGCCAACCGTTATTAATAAACGTTAATCAACTGATAAAATACTAAGTATACCCTTGTGAACCTATAATAGATTTATATATGTTATCACACTAACTGTGGAGGACACAAGCTCTAACCAACTCCCACTTGTCCTCACAAGTGTATGTGCGATAACCGATTCTCATATCCTAAAATTTCTCCCACTCAATGTAAAATAATTTACAAAATCCGTATTCACAAAGGTCGTATTTTACAAGTGATCAATATCAAGAGTGGTTTTCCCGACTAGAGAGTAACTTAACTGATAAACGAATCATCATTCGAGCATGGCCATGCATTTCAGTTTCAACTCCTCGAGTGGCCCTGAGAAATAACTAAACCTGATAAAGGTTGGATATTTTCTCCAACTCGAATCCTGCAGGTATAAGCACAGTATAAAATGACCCAGTGAAAATCTGCTTAGCCTCCTGTTACGGTCGACCATGAGAAAGAAACCAAAGTCACCCAAAAACTGCCTTAAGCTCAAGAGACAGTCGATAGTCAAAAGAATCGACTTTAGAAACACAATGGACGTCTAATCAACGACCTGGCACCGAATGTTTTTAAACATTTAGGACTCCATTACGTTGTCACAATTATCCTACGAGGTATCATTATAACTCGCATCTGTGATCGATCAGCCAACCGTTTGACTTATGGCTCGTTGAACCCACCATCAATCAACTTCACAAAATAATAGCCAGATTTATCATCTCATGTAGGCGATTACGGACCAAAACAAATATAATGTAATTCAGTTCACTTTGTGGCGTTCAATGTTGTCGTACAATCCACATGAAAAACAAAATATGAAAAACGATGAAAGTATAAATACCATATGAAAAAGAAAATGTATCGAATCCATAAACAACTACTACAACTCAGGAACACGTTTAATTCCCATGGAAATAACGTGCCCTTCATGCTTATCATATTTCAATGGTTTAGTGAGAGGATCTGCGATGTTGTCATCCGAATCAATCTTGTCAATCACTATCTCCTCTTGCTCCACGTAATCACGGATCAGGTGAGCCTTCCGATGTACATGTCTAGACTTGTTGCTAGACTTAGGCTCCTTAGCCTGGAAGATGGCACCTCTATTGTCACTATAGATAGTGATTGGGTCATTCGAACTAGGAATTATGGTTTGTCCTTGTAAGAATTGACGCATCCATATAGCTTCCTTTGCTAATTCTGAAGAGGCATAGTACTCGGATTCAGTGGTAGAATCTGCTACAACTTCCTGTTTGGAACTCTTCCAGCTGACCGCTGCACCATTAAGAGTAAAGATGAATCCAGACTGAGATTTCGAATCATCTCGATCTGTTTGTAAGCTAGCATCTGCATAACCGATTGCACATAGCTTAGTATCTCCTCCATAAGTCAATACCCAATCCTTAGTCTTCCGTAGGTACTTAAGGATGTTTTTAACAGCCATCCAGTGTGTTTTACCTGGATTGCCTTGGTACCGACTCGTCATACGCAATACTTATGGCACGTCTAGACGTGTGCATATCATGGCATACATGATTGATCCTATGGCTGATGCATAAGGAACAAGACTCATGCGTTCGACCCCTTCAGGTGCCGTGGGTGACTGAGACTTGCTCAAATACATCCCAGACGTCATTGGAAGGTTCCCCTTCTTGGAGTTGGTCATGCTGAACCTTTCCAGAATCTTATCTAAATAAGACTCCTAACTCAGTGATAACATCCGTCGTGATCTATCTCGATAGATACGGATTCCCAATATGCGTTGTGCCTCACCCAGATCTTTCATCTGGAAATGGTTCTTCAACCATCCTTTTACCGAAGATAAGAGAGGAATGTCATTCCCAATCAAGAGTATGTCATCGACATACAATATCAAGAAAACAATCTTGCTCCCACTCGACTTGACATATAAGCATGGTTCCTCGACCGATCGAGTGAAACCATACTCTTTTATCACCTGGTCGAAACGATGAACTCCGAGAAGCTTGCTTAAGTCCATAAATGGAACGATTAAGCTTGCACACTTTTTTTGAATTTTCAGGATCTATGAAACCGTCGGGTTGTACCATGTACAATTCCTCCTCCAAATAACCGTTTAAGAAGGTGGTTTTCACATCCATCTGCCAAATTTCATAGTGATGAAAAGCGGCAATCGCTAAGATTATCCGAATGGAACACAGCATAACTACGGGTGCAAAAATTTCATCATAATGCAATCCGTGCACTTGAGAGAAACTTTTTGCCACTAGTCGTGCTTTATAGGTATCTGGTTGCCCGTCTACAGAATGCTTTATTTTGTAAAGCCATTTGCACTGAAGAGGTCGTACCTTGTTAGGTAAATCCACAAGATCCCATACGTCATTCTCATACATGGAGTCCATCTGGGATTGCATGCTTTCAAGCCATAGCTTAGAGTCGGAACAGGTCATGGCACCTTTATAGGTAGCGGGTTCATTACTCTCTAGGAGCAAAACGTCATTTTCCTCGACCATACTAATATATCTGTCTGGAGGATTAGAGACTCTACCAGACCTCCTAGGTTCTTGAGGAATATTAACCGTATCATCAGTTGAAGGAACAACTTCCTCCATCTGTTCCTCAGTTGTTGGTTCTTGAATCTCCAACAGCTCGAAGGTTCTATTACTTGACTTGTTCTCCAGAAATTCTTTCTCTAAGAACTTTTCACTAGCCGCAACAAAAACTCGATGTTCGGTAGGCGAATAGAAGTAATGACCAAACATTCCTTTTGGATAGCCAATAAATTATGTCTTGACCGATCGCGGGCCGCGATTATCCTCGTGTCTCCACTTGACATAATGTTGGAATATGTGTCCTTCGACAATAATGCGATCACAACTGTCGATCATGATAATCACATGTTTAAATCTCATTTTAAGAATACATGTGGGAAGTAATATTTTACTGTCAACTGGTCCACATATATCGGTAATGATTGGCTGACTAGAGTTTAACATTACTGTTGTGCAACGGTGGTGATCAGTTGATCCCCTTAGGTCATACCTAAAGGGTAACACTCTTAATTGATTATTTAATTGATCGTATGACGATACGGATTAATTAAATTACTTAAAATTGACGGACAATTTTGGAAGTAATATTTACGTATCTCATTATAATTTGATTGAATGAGATACGATCTAAGTTATCGAATTGTTTTATTACTTAGATGAAATTATTGTTTAAGGAAACAATTGCATTAGAATGAATAATTCATTATAAATACAAGATGTTGTGATTTATAATTGGTAAGTTATTTTGGTACAAGTAATTATGAATTACTAAAGTCGGTTTTGTACATGACGTATTTTTATTAATGCGTTGATTTTTAATATGTTAAAAATGCATAATAATTTTACATGAATTGTGACATGTGACAAATTGACAAATTGACAAAGATAAAATGGAATCCATTTTATCTTAAATGGACCGAAATAAGGGGTGTATTAGGATAAATATTGTGTTGATTAATTTTATGTGGAAAACATAATCATTTACCTAATTGCTAGCCATGAAAACCTAGTTGTTTTTGTGAAGAGCAACTTGATTATGCATTGGCCAACACCACCCCACCCTACCCGGTTTTGTCACAGAGAAAAGCCAAGTCTGTCTAATATACACTATGTGCATCTTAGTGTGTTATTCATTCAAACATCATCTAAAATATAGAATTTTAGAGAGATAAATTACTTCTTCTTCTCCCTTCTCTTAAACCGAAAATTAAGAGACCAAAAACAATATTTTTGGGTCAATTTTATTCAAAATTAATATTGTTCTACTATCAATAATATTAATTTTATTAAGAGGTTATCTTGGGTATTATTCCTTGGGAGGGATTCTATACTTGAATCCTTTGTTCATCCATATTAAGAGAGGTCAAGAACAAGTGAGTAGGAGAACTCATTTGTACCCAATAATCCGAAATTTCCAATGTAAGAATGATGATTTCTTCACTATATTTACTTATGTTTGCATGCATAAGATCTAATTAATTTTATGACTAAATTAAATGGAACATATAAGAATATGTCGAGTATTATGAGATATAGATTTCTAACACATAAGCCTCGCAGCCCCCAAACCCGAATAAAGGACAAGTTAGACGGACTTCGGTTAAGTATAAGAGCAGCTGACAAAAGAGCAAAACTCCATAATGAATCAGGTACTACCGTGTGACTCATCATGGATCGAACTATATCAAGTAGTGTTCGATTTCTCCGTTCGGACACACCATTTAATTGAGGTGTTCTAGGTGGAGTTAACTGCAAAACTATTCCACAGTCTTTAAGGTGTTTATCAAACTCATTTGAAAGATATTCGCCACCCCGATCTGAACGGAGTGCTTTAACCTTTCTTCCCAGTTGGTTCTCAACCTTATTCTGGTATTCCTTGAATTTTTCAAAAGACTCACTTTTATGCTTCATCAAGTAGACATATCCGTATCTACTCAAATCATCCGTGAAAGTGATAAAATATCTATAGCCATCTCTTGCGGTGATTGACATAGGTCCACATACATCAGTATGTATGAGTCCTAATAGGTCATTAGCGCGCATTCCAACACCTTTGAAGGAAATTCGAGTCATTTTTCCGATAAGACATGATTTACACGTGCCAAACGATGAGAAATCAAAAGTGGGGATAGTCCCCTTCTCAACGAGTTTCTTTACACGTTTTTCATTAATGTGTCCCATTCGACAATGCCATAGATAAGTTTGATCTTTGTCACCAACCGTTAATTTCTTATTATTAACATGTAATATATTTGTGGTTTGATCTAAGATAAAAATTCCATTCATGGAAACTGCTTTGCCATAAACCATTTCATTAAAAGAGAAAATACAGCTATTGTCCTTTATAGAAAATGAAAAACCGTCTTTATCAAGTACGGAAACAGAAATAATATTCTTAGATAAACTGGGTACATAGTAACAGTTATATAAATATAACTCAAAACCACTAGGGAGCTGGATTACGTATGTTCCCATTGAGACTGCAGCAACTCATGCTCCATTCCAGACTCGCAGGTCCACATTACCCTTTGCGAGGGGTTTGATGTTTTTTAGGCCCTGCAAATGATTACACAGATGAGAACCACAACCAGTATCAAGTACCCAAGTTCCGAAACTTGCATGGTTAATCTCAATCATATGAATATAAGATGACATACCAAAAGGAGTGACGCAGCCTGCTTTTATGTCCTCACGGTACACG
Organism: Silene latifolia; assembly: GCF_048544455.1. Taxonomy (NCBI): domain Eukaryota; kingdom Viridiplantae; phylum Streptophyta; class Magnoliopsida; order Caryophyllales; family Caryophyllaceae; genus Silene; species Silene latifolia. The sequence goes on from NC_133538.1 coordinate 454,901,139, forward strand.
GGACAGTTCCTCCTCCAATGCCCAGTCTTGTGACAATGGTGGCACTCAACGTTACCGTCCTTGCTCTTTGCTTTGCCTAGTGAGCCACTAGTGTAACACCCCCATATCCAGAGGAGCCTTAACTAGGCCTTCCTTAGCATATAAAGGCGTTACCATCTCGGTTGCCCGAGGTAAGTAATCATCAAAAGTCGATAAAAGAACAATTATAGTTATATTACAAGCATTACAACCAACTTAACAAAACAAAGGTACAACTCATTGGCTACACTCTATTACTATCAAATATCGTGAAGACTCATCCCTTCCTGGACTCCAGCTATCAACGACATCAACACCTGCTAAGACAGACTGCTCACCATAAGGGATCACGGCAGACACATAAAACAACAAGACAACCACACAAGGTCAGTACTGAGACAAGACGTGACAAAACCAACAACATCTATCAACACGACACAACACAATCAACCACACACACAAGCACACCAACTCCAATCAATCTCTGTCACCGACTGTCCACTGGACCAGCCCTGCCAGTGGGGAATCGCAACCGTACCCACAAAATCCCCGCTCATCATACCGAGTGATAACCCTATCCCATTAATGTGCACATCCCCTCCCGTAGCGGGTTCCACGGAGGGCGAAACTAGGGCGTGAAGCTACTCCCACAAGTGACTCCACTCAGCCGAGGATGCTCCTCGAGAACCAGAGACAAACAATCACAGACATCTGCAATACAACTACAACCAACAAACTGTATATACCAACTGACTACCGCATATACGCTGCCACACAAACACAACCACAATACAACAACAATGACACAACTAACGACACACTAGACTATCCACAGAAACTGAGTAGGCGAACCTACCTTTAAGCAACTGCAACCACTCCATGCCAACATACGAAATATCAAGCAATCAAGCAACACCTACAAGAAGAAACCTGGCAAAAGACCGCTACCCGACGCAGGCTATGCTCTCCTAAGGCACAAGAACCTTAAAAGGCTTCCATGGAGGTTATATGGTGAAGGGAAGGGAAAGAGGCGACCTAAGGATCTGTAGGAATGAGGCGGAAATGATTTGCGGATTTAACAAAACACGGTTATAAACCCTCGCTGAAAACCTGTTACTCGATCGAGTGGCCCTTATACTCGATCGAGTGTCCCCCTACTCGATCGAGTATCCAAGCTACTTGATCGAGTAGCCTCTACTCTATCGAGTACCACACAGAACTCGCAACCCAAGGTAACTTTGGCACGCACTTCTAAGGACTATTGCCGCTCCCAAGGTCAGTCAATGCTGATCAAAGGGTCTCTAAAAGGGCGGGTATTACAGTCTTCCCCCCTTAAAAATAACTTCGTCCCCGAAGTTCAACTCACCCAACCAAGGCACACAAAACAGAAACGAAACAACATCAATATCTCTTTTTTTTTGCATAGGTTACCACTCCCCGGAAATACCCTACCCCATGTCATCATCATCAACTGTCTAACACTCCATATAGACCCACTCCTACAAAATATTACTTGAAATACCCAACACACTACGAGGTTACACTTTCAGTAGCAACAACTAACAACGCGAAACATGTCACTTTAGCACCACTAATGTATTCAATAATATTATTCTATTCCAACACACGACCTCATGACTATCTTTCTATGCCCACCTTTTAAGTATACTATTCAACTTTACTTCAACATACAAGTTACTTCCACTAACAAGTGCAAACAATTATACTTCCATACCAGAGATCTGACTAAAGTCATAGGAAACGTTATAAACAAACAACAACATAATTTCAAAATCGGCCCTTTTTATTTTGCGACATTACTCTTCCCCTCTAAAAAGGAACTTCGTCCCCGAAGTTCACCATTAAATTACTACATATGTTACTTACTACTTACATCTTGACATATATCCAAACCATATTATTCATTATTGACATTACTCATATTACTCGTACAACCAGCAAACCATAAATATATATTCAACTATATTCGAATAACTAGCCACCGTCAAGAAGGCATGTGTATAACATTTGCATTTATATATATGAAAGGACGCACTCCCGGTGAAATATAACTAGTAGACAATACGGATGTAAAATGAATGCAATAAAAACAATTACAACTTCACGATTCGTTACAAATACGCCTCTAAAAACGAAGCACGACCTCCAACATATGATATTAACAGTTCAAATATGTTACTAATCATTAATAACCATGTTAATCACCAAACATGTAATTATATGACCATTAAACAATTTTAATTAGTGAAAAGTTTCTGTAACAGTGCTACTCGATCGAGTATGTAGTGGTACTCGATCGAGTGCCCGCTACTCGATCGAGTGTCTTGGCTACTCGATCGAGTAGCCCTAAGATCAGAATGTCTCATTTCTGTCACACGTGCAGCTACTCGACAGAGTATGGGGTACTCTGTCGAGTACCTATAGATCAAAATCTTGGAAAATACCTATCATAACCCACATATATGCATATATAAATGTCACATAACGTGAGTCGGGATGACTTCCCGACTCCCAAAATCCTGCAATAAAGTCAAACTAGCAAATCCGGCCTTATGACCATCCATACAAATCCCAAAATAAAAGTTCTAATTAACAACAACTACCAGCATCCAACACCATCGACTAAATACAAGGATAAAGAATAGGAGTATCACTCATGCTGCTGATCCTCAATCAGCTCATCTCCACCACCATCTCCTCCAGAGGTGCCCGCTCCCGATGACCCAATACCCGCATCAACCCCCGCTCCAGCTCCAGGACTCACATACCATGGGGACAATCCACCAAAAGCAAAGGACTGAGGTGTCCCCCAAGCTGACTGATCCACCCCACTATAGTCCCTCGGTGCCAATCCCCTGAGCATACGGCATCTCATGCATGTTCCGGAGTGTCAAGGTGGATGACACTCTCTCTGCCAAGTAGCTCGAACGCGTATCCGGGGTGTCGAGGTAGGGGTAACAAGGAAAAGGGTGCTACTGCGGTGGTGCTTCCGGTCGTGGTCTCGTCTCAGCGGTCCTCTCCCTCACTCGATGGGGTCCTCTCCCCAACCTGGGCCTCTCCTCCACTACCGCCGCATTCTCCCCCTTCTTCGGCTAGGGCATCACCTGGAGGATCGTGTCATCAATGAGGTACGTCCTCAACTGTCGAGGTCCATCATCATCCTCCTCCTCCTCATCAGAGTCCACAGCTACTACCACCGGGTCTAAGGGCTCTGTCGGTGGGAGGTGCTCAGGAGCCGAAATCTTAATCCAGCTAATGCCCCACACCCTCCAAGCTAGGCTGCCATCAGCTAAAGTTCTCAACCATTTCAGGTCAAGGTAGTAGTCTCAGTCCATAATAGGCACCGGTGTAGCCAGAGGAACATACTCAGAAGAAGCCTCAAAGGAGGCGAGCTTTTCAGCTAGCCGAGTGGCGATAGCACCACAACTCAAGTACCGGGTAGTGGAAGTAGCCATCAAGGCAAGGCCAGCACAGACCATGGCAGGAGCATTAAAGACCACCATCTCAGTCCGCTCCGGGTTGAGGTAAGACATCAAAAGCAGCATCTCATGATTGTTCAGTTTACTAATATCCGGTCTATCATAAAGGAGATTCAAAATAGAACGAAGAAAGATCCTCAAGGTAACATGTTGAACATCATTAATCAACATGTTGCTTGAGGTGGGAGCTGGCTTTCCGGTAAGACAAGGCATTAGGCGGCAGACACCGCACTCGGAAGGGATCTCACTGATGGAATCCTTGGGAGGCTTGGCTAACCCAAGGTGAGACGCAAAAAACTCTATGGTCAATAGGAAACTGGTGTTCATCAACCGAAACTCAACAGTTTGTGCAGCTGGCTCATAATTAAACGAGCTCATAAACTCCAAGGTAATAAAAGGGTAAGAATGCTTCCTCAGTCGATACAACCCCGTAAATCCCAATGTCTCAAAGATGTGACGGACATCCGTCTCAATTACCAAGTCAGTAAGAAGTGTGGTATCCACACAACGGGTAGGCCTCATTTTGCGTTTCTGTAACGCCACAAATCGCTCCCTCTGCTTAAAATCTACAAACACCACCGAAGGGTACTCCGGTACCGCGGGTACTACGAGTCCACTACCTTCCCCAAGCTCGGGGTGTGAAGCCCTCCGCCTCTTACTCTGACGGGTCCATATGTTTAGTCTCAGCATCTGTTTCAGCATACAATTTAAACAAACTTGAATAGGCATGTAAAGCACATAATTCATACAATTGAACCTTGAATACTCAGCTTGGTACACACTTTCACCAACAAATTCCCAATTTGATATGTATAATTTCAGTTTATGGCATTCAGACGATCTCTATGGCTATGAGAAGTTTAACCTAATAAACATAATTTACTCAATCAATTCAGCTATCATGGCTTGGCTCACATGCTACTTCATATACATACTTGATAACATGTGAAATGTTCATATATGTTCATAGAAAGGCAACTTAGAACATGTCATCATCGACCTTCAACTTTAGAAGCAAACAATTCAATTGGACTAATCAGGCGGTCTCTACAGCTGTAACAAATTGTCATATTCATCAAGAATTAACATCACCATTACTATACTAAAGTTCCTCTCTTGTATATACATTCATATTCAACACTAAATCCCAAATATAGAAAACGAATTTCTGTTTGGGGCACTTTTAAGACGAAGTTTTAAGGCAAGTTTTAAGATGAAAATCACCAAAATCCAACTTCTAACATGGTATGTGTAACATATAGTGCTCAATTTCATCACCCAACATGTAGAAAACAACCAAAAATCAATTTTGATTTTGCAAACCCTAGAAAATTCGTCCCCAATTTTGCAATTTCTAGTCTATTCTACAGCAATTAATCACCAACATTCATGGAAGGGTGGCATGTGAATCGTATTACAACAACTAAAAGCAATAATTCGCCCATATGAAACGAAAATTTCAGATTACACCATCATTCAAACAAATCCAAAGTAATAAAAACATATAAATAAGGAAGGAGTTCATACCTTGGTTAGATAGGAAAGTAAAAGAACGAAATTAACAAGCAAATAACCCAACTAATTACCACCAACACAAGAAGAGAGGGGAGTTTTGTGAGAGATTTAGGACTTAGGGTTCGAAATAAGAGGGTAGAATGAGAGGAATAAGAAGAAATAAGGGTTTTAAGAAACCCGTAAGAGGCTCTGTACTGTAGCCTACTCGATCGAGTGCCTAAGGTATTCGATCGAGTGCCCTCTACTCGATCGAGTAGGTGCTATTTCGTCGAGTGTCTGCAGAAAATTTCCACATCCTGACGTCATAGCTTCCTAACTAGATCGAGTGAGTTCTACTCGGTCTAGTAAGCACTCGCACTCGGTCAAGTAAGGTTGAGTACTCGGTCAGAAATACGAGATAAATTGAAGATTCCTGCAAAAACAATATCGCGTGTCGATTCCAAACTATGTTCGGAATTCGTCACTAGTTATCATACTTAATCATGTGTTAACATTACTACTCAAGCTTATCATACCGTCTCATCAGACAAGATTCATGTCACATTACGCTACAACAAATTTACCCAACTCGGTTTACCTCCTACCGAGTCATTCATATGCATAATCATACCATATCTAAACTCGTCTTACCACATTGTTATCGGCTTATTCTCATGTTAATGCAAAACATATATTCAATGATAATTACTCTCATGTCATCCAAGTACATTCTACATAAACAAGTTCCAATATAAACAAATTATTCCACACAATTAAACACCACGCAAGCGGAAAGTTTCAATCACCAAGCATTGTATATACGCATCACTAATTACCAATTCTCGTACTATATCTCAACACTTCCTTAACTATCATCATTATAGCTACGGTAGAAATTATAAACTCACATAGGTTCGCTATTTCTAACAACTTAAAGTAAACACCAACACGTCCACCTTTAATATTACAGCATACACTCCCGCACTTTCACGCATTTCTATTAAATAAAACCTACATCGCATCAGCTCACTAATTCTATCCAATTTCACCATATACGATTCAAGTGCGACTATCATGCTTATACCAACTTCAACAAAACTCATCCACAGGTAGTTCCAACGAAATTAACTTACACGTTAGTCATACACACAGACTCCACATTCCCATACCCAGTGACTGGCTTAAGTACAATGAGGCCAAGATTTTGAAATGAGGGCGTCTACTCACCCAAAATCTAGCATCAGCTGGGGCCCTCATCATACATACACCAGGTTCATTTTATTAGACTCACTACGTTCGTTATTTTCATTGGTTACAGGTTCCAAAATCGTCGCTCTGATACCACTTTATAACACCCCCATATCCAGAGGAGCCTTAACTAGGCCTTCCTTAGCATATAAGGGTGTTACCATCTCGGTTGCCCGAGGTAAGTAATCATTAAAAGTCGATAAAAGAACAATTATAGTTATATTACAAGCGCTACAACCAACTTAACAAAACAAAGGTACAACTCATTGTCTACACTCTATTACTATCAAATCTCGTGAAGACTCATCCTTGCCCGGACTCCAGCTATCAACGACATCAACACCTGCTAAGATAGACTGCTCACCATAAGGGATCACGGAAGACGCATAAAACGACAAGATAACCACACAAGGTCAGTACTGAGATAAGACGTGACAAAACCAACAACATCTATCAACATGACACAACACAATCAACCATACACACAAGCACACCCACTCCAATCAATCTCCGTCACCAGCTGTCCACTGGACCAGCCCTGCTTGTGTGGGACCGCAGCCGTACCCACCAAATCCCCGCTCATCATACCGAGCGATAATCGTGTCCCATTAATGTGCACATCCCCTCCCGTGGCGGGTTCCACGGAGGGCAAAACTAGAGCGTGTAGCAACTCCCGCAAGTGACTCCACTCAGCCGAGGGCGCACCTCGAGAACTAGAGACAAACAATCACAGACAGCTGCAATACAACCACAACCAAAAACTGTATATACCAACTGACTACCGCATATACGCTGCCACACAAACACAACCACAATACAACAACAATGACACGACAAACGACACACGAGACTATCCACAGAAACTAAGTAGGAGAACCTACCTTTAAGCAACTGCAACCACTCCATGCCAACATACGAAATATCCAGCAATCAAGCAACAACTACAAGAAGGAACTTGGCAAAAAACCGCTACCTGACTCAGGCTATGCTCTTCTAAGGCACAAGAACCTTCAAAGGCTTCCATGGAGGTTATATGGTGAAGGGAAGGGAAAGAGGCGACCTAAGGATCTGAAGGAATGAGGCGCAAATGATTTGCGGATTTAACAAAACGGGATTATAAACCCTCGCTGAAAACCCGTTACTCGATCGAGTGGCCCTCGTACTCGATCGAGTGTCCCCCTACTCGATCGAGTATCCAAGCTACTCGATCGAGTAGCCTCTACTCTATCGAGTACCACACATAACTCGTAACTCAAGGTAACTATGGCACGCACTTCTAAGGACTATTGCCGCTCCCAAGGTCAGTCAATGTTGGTCAAAGGGTCTCTAAAAGGGCGGGTATTACAACTAGTCTCACCAGGCCCACTCTTACCGTTTCCTGACTTTTTAAACTTTGGCTTTTCTACAGTTAGGTCGCCGTGAGTTTTGCCTTTACCCTTATTCTTGTTGGAAATCATGAGAACATCTTGCTTCATGCTCCCACTCAATTTCATATCCTTCTCGGTCTGTACGAGAAGTGAGTGTAGCTCATGAGGACTTTTATTCATGTCATTCCTGTAGTAATTTTCCCTAAAAAGGGCAAAACCATCATAAAGTGAATGAAGCATACGGTCAATGACTATGCTCTCACTGATTTTGCAATCAAGTGCCTCCAATTTCTCGACATTCTCAATCATGTTAAGAATGTGTGGGCTAACCGGTTGGCCCTTCTAGAATATCGCATCAAAGAAGCGACAAGTATGCTCATAAGTAACAATTCTCGGTGCTTTAGTGAACTCATTAGTAAGCGTGGTGAAAATCTTGTTTGCGCCTTGAGCAATGAAGCGTCTTTGCAAATTGGTTTCCATTGCAAAAATGAGTACGTTCTTTATCGCACCCGCTTCCATGACGAAGTCACTATAAGCAAGTGACTCGTTAGCTCTTGCATTGGGGCCTGGGTTTGGCAGTATTGGCTCAGTTAAGTGATTGAGCTTACCGTCAGCAATGGCAGCATTCCACAATGATGCCTCCCAGTCCGCAAAGTTGGACCTGTCATTCTTCAGTCGCGTGGACTAATTCATATGGTCCATGAAAGTTTTGAGCCAGGACTCGCGTGAAAGTGTGGCACTTGGCATAGGGATTTCGTTATTTCCAGCCATTTGTTGTAAGCAGTATTATCAATATAAAACGAATTCTACACTGCGAAAAGAAGAATAAAAACATAATAAGCATACTCATCGTTATGATTTAAGTCTAATGCAAAACTGTTATAAGCAAAGACTCAAGCATTTATACAATTGACCTCCCTCAAGAATTATATAAATGATCCAAGACTCAATTATCTGTAAACTGATAAGCCAATCTTTTGGCTAACTCTACTGTTAGAATTCTTGGTTGATAAATTTCTGTAAATTCTATCTTTAATCCATCATAATCACGAGAAACTCTTCGGATTATAATGTTGAGGTAAAATAAGTCAATACAAACTACTTACCCAACGTAGAAGGGGTCACATAGAGAGTAAGGTCCTATATGCCTACCGACGAAGAAGGGATTCATAGTTGTTTGCCCTTATAAAGACTAGTCTCAATTTTAGTTTTAGAGGAAGATCCCATCAATTTTAATTCATTTTAAGTGAACTAATATCTAGCATGCGAGAATGAATAAACTAAGATGATGGTTTAAAAATGTGTGACATCTGTATGTCTATGAAAACTAACATCCAAACTATATGAGTCAATTTTCATGCATATTAGTAGGTGGTTTGGTTTAGGCGGAATATGATGCACTAATTAACATGCAAATGAAAAGTAACGAGAATGAAAAACGTAAAACAAAATAAAGTCCTAGTGTGGCCTATTTACCAAAATGAACATAAATACAACTTTGGAATCCTTCCTAGGACCCGAGAAGCTTGTCTTGATGTTCCATCTTGGTCCATGTAGCGGGAGTGACCAATCCAATCTCCATCTTTAGTCTTCTCAAAATTACAATTAAAAATTACATAATAAACCTATTTACATTCTAATTCCAAAACCATAATACTAAAGAAAACCAAAAGGAGATTCGAGATCTCAAAATTACATTAAAATTATGTTTCCATCATTACGAAAACATAATTAACTAAGGCCACACTAGGTAATACAAAATTACAACCGATTGCAAAAATACGTAAATTAAACCATTCAACAATCCATACAACTAAATAAAAAATGCATCAACTATAAATTAACCATTCAAGACATAATTCCTTAATTATGTAGCGTAATTTATCCAAACCACCTATTTTATAATTATCAAAATTATGTGACAATTCCTCAATTACTCACAATAATTCCAATCTTAATTCACATTAATTAGTGATATGAATTAATCCAACATTATTTTAAACCTCTTTAAAATAATTGGGTATCTTTAATTTGTGAACTTTTTCACAACAAACAATCATACATTATAAATGTAATGTATAATTATAATTGGCCAAAACAAACAAACAATTTTTTTTTTTACAATTGCCCTCGGCATTCACAAAAACACGAAAACCCTTTTTTTCTTGCTCTCGGCATAAAGACCATAAAAAAAACAAAAACAGTTTGTAATTTTTTCTTGCGGCATTTTGCCCAAAAAAAAACGAAAAACAGTTTTTTTTTTCTTTTTTCTTTCACGAAAAATCCCTTTTAATGTGAACAATTTGTTTAATGTTGCTACTATAACAAGATTGGCATAATCATCAACTTTTAATTTAAACTTAGATCCAAACAAGATGATTCAATTTAACCTCTTAAAAATGAATATCTTAATCATGATTAAATCGATTATCCGAATATTTGATTCATCACAATTAATTTGAACATTATTAAATTAACTTGTATGCCAAAACTATATAGCAAAAACAAATGAACATCATCAATAAAAACGATTTCCATTTACATTTTAATTTAATTCTTATTAAATCAAAACATCTACAAATTTATCATATTATCATCTTACATGTTAAAACAACAATATCAATAAATCAAATGGAAACAAACCAACAAAAAAAACAAAAGGTCTCGGCAAAAAAATGGTTCGGCCGAGATGTTTCTTTTTTTCTTCAAAATTTTTTTAGTTTAAATTCATTTATGAAAATCATATAAAATAATTTCGTGGCCTATGCTCTGATACCACTTGTGGGAAATAGCGGTATACTTCATCAAGAAATTTGGATTATAACGAAATTATAATTATGAAATTTCTAGTCATAAATGAAATTGCATAAACAAAAATAGTAGAGATTAGAATCAACCTTTGGTCCTAGCAATATGGCCTAACAACAATATCGAGATCGATATTCTCCTAATCATTGCACCCAAAATGCTGTGAGAAATGCCCTTGTTCTTGCTAGAAAGAGATCCCTAAAATTGTTAATTATTTTTAGGGTTTTTCGATTTGTGATGAGAGAATTAGGTCAAAAAGGAAGTGAAGAAAAAATGATCTCCTTTCCTCTCTTAAAACCGTCCAAGAGGGGAATTAGGGAAGATATTTTTTTTCCTCTTTTTCTCCTTTTTCGGTTTCACCAACCACCAAAAATAAGGAGAAAATCTTCTTATTTTTGGTTGTTCTAAAAATGTATAAAATGTGTATTATTTATCAATTGTCATTAAAGTCGTCATGTATTAATAAGTCTGTCCACAACAGTTTGTAGTCCATTTATTAATACCGGTCTATCAACATTTATTATGACAATTTCGTATAATATATACATTAACTATAAATATCGCATATTTATAATTTGCTTATTAAATATAACCGTTTATGTTTAATTACGAATTAACATCTTAATTCGTTTAAGCTAACATTATATACATTAATTAAATATAACAGTTTATATTCAATTTTACGAATTAACAATTAATTCGTATCAGCTGATATTATTTAATTGCAATAAATAATCGTCTCATCATCACATTGACTAACTGTTTAGTCAAATACATGGACTAACCTTTTAGTCATATAAGGCATCAATGTGATTACATTTTCATATAATCACATCTCTCAAACACATCCTTTAGGTGTGACGTTTAGGGACCAGTTGATCACCGCCATCAGTATGATAATAACGTCAAACTTCTAGCAAGCCAACCGTTGTTAATAAACGTTAATCAACTGATAAAATACTAAGTATACCCTTGTGAACCTATAAGAGATTTATATATGTTATCACACTAACTGTGGAGGACACAAGCTCCAACAGAAACATCCCATAATTGTGTAAATTCGGTAAGTCACGTTGACTAATTCTACCTCTAGAACTCTTGGTCGACGAATTTCCTTAAATCCATCTACTAGCCCCGGAACACAAGACCGTCTTCTATCCCGTTGAGTCCAACCAATTTTAGCGTGTGATAACCGTTTACCACCATACTTACCCAAGGTAAAAAGAGAACACTCCGCTTGGGCGAGCGTGGCTCTAATGAACAAGAGATTCATAGGTATTACTAATTGGTAAGGCTAATCTCAATTTTAGTTATGTGAGAGATCTTGTCCATTTAGTCATAAATAACTTATAAGTGAATTAATTCAGTGAATGTAGATGACGTGAATTGACAACCGCGTAAAATAAAAATGCATGTGAGTGGCGATTTTGGCATGCGCGAAAATAAAACAAGCAAACATGTAAGCATATGTAAAAATCCTAGTATGGCCACCTAGTTAATAAAAACTAGTTTATTACATTTCGGAAACCAACTCCTTGGTCCCTTGCCTCTTCATTCCAAAAGTGGCTCTTCCTTGTGGGATTTGGAACACCTTCCAAAAATAGACTCCGTTTCGATGTAATCCGTCTTTTGGAAACGCCGGTAAGAATAACTATTACAATTAAATTACATAACTATTCCTATTATACATTAATTAATAAAATAAATAAAAATATTAATTAATTACAAACCGACGATACGAGATCGTATTTAATTACAAACAAATCGATATTCCCATTCATTTCGGGTAATAACGATTAAAATTAACTAGGCCATACTAGGTACAACAAGATAAATACCTTAAATAAATGACAATTATTCATTCAACTTAAATAAATATGCTTAAAATGCTGTAAAATGATGCCAAAATCGCCCTATCTATGAATCGATGGTATCCATCTCGGTTTTTGTTGAATTAATCGATTTTTAACATGTAAAAATCAATAATCAACTCTTAAATCTCATTTAAGTCCTAATTGTCCAATCTGTTTTGAACCTCAAAATTAGTCCTCACTAATTTTATGATGAATAATTAGTTTGATTTGGTGATATTTTGCTAGTTTAATCGGTAAAATCAAAATATTTAAGTAAAAATCCAAAATAATTGAAAAATTACCCAAAAAAATGAAACAAAAATTTTTAGTATTCTGGAACACTCTCAATAACACCAAAATGTCAGAAAAATTGCCCAAAATTTCGGGATAAATTTTATGAAGAAAAAGATCAATATTTATCGGTTTTTAACCACTAAAACCAATAAACATCAAAACAAAGTGAAAACACATATTAAAATTTACTTTTAACATTTAAATAATAGTTTTAAATGTAAATAAATTTATCATGGGCAGAATCAAATGTTTCGAAATTATGATTAATTAATTTCACTTTTATCGACTTTTATCTCATAAAATCAATAAACATGCAAAAAATTCGAACCAACCTTCAACCTTTTCCATACAATCAGTAGAAAATATGCATGAAATACCATAAAGAATCCATGTACCGAATCAACTTTTAACTATTTTTAGTCAATTTTTAACTAAAATACGGCATTTTGACTCGGTTTTCTACCAAAAATAATTAAAAATAGCAAAATAACTTTAAAAATTACCAAATTTAACCACAAATCTTTTAAGATCAGTAGGTATGCATGTCCCAAAAATTTCGTGCTAAAACCTCTTCTAACACAATTTTTGAGTTTTTATAAATTATATCTTAATTCATTAAAATGCTTAAAATCAACATGCAAATTACAAGCCTAAGCTCTGATACCACTTGAAAGATCATAGATCCATATTAGACTCTCTAATAAAAATTAAATTATCTCATAATTTATCATTTAGGTGATCTATGTAACATGCATGCAAATATAAAAGCATGAAAATGAAAGTTTAAGGAAAAACAATTTCCTTACATTGATTTTATGGTAAAATGGGCACACACTAGTTCACCTTACTAGTTTGTTCTTGAGCTTATACCAAATGGATGATCCTCCTTACTAATATTCAAAGAGAAGATCTCCTTCAAGATGCACCCAAGAACTTACCCAAAAATAATAAGTATTTAACTAGAACTTATTAAAATTATACCCTTGATATTATTTGTAATATTACTAACAAGTCTTAGTAATAAAATTTGTTTACTAACAATCTTACTAAATATGAATAATTATTTTAGAGAGATGATTGATTTTTGTTCACATGCAAAACATACAAAAATGATGTAGTGTAGAAATGAACAAAGGATGGAGTATATAGGAAGGGAAAGTGGCGAGTGGGGTGGAGTGGACAAATTGTCTTATATTATTTAATCTTACATCACATGCAAAATCTATATAAGATAAATTATGTTAGTATATAAAGTAAGGTGAAATGATTATGTGTGTAATCATCCACTACTCTATTTTACACGGTCCACTTGCCCACTTACGGGTCCATATTGGTTCTTATATTTGTCGCACAAATACGTGTAATTTTATTTTAAACATCTTTTCATGTTTAAATAGTCCCATAATTAATTCGTCCAAATCACTCCGTAGATTTACGTGTACCACTACACATATTATTTACGTACTAATATTAATCACATTAATCAATTAGTACAATTTTAGTGAATTAACAATTACTTAACTAAATCCCGTCTCCCAAAATTTATTATTCAATTATCACATAATTAAATAATAACTGCCATTCCTCGAGTTCGCAACTCGAATTCTCTCTTAAAATAATTGACTAACCTTTTAGTCTACAAATCAAGGGACTAAATAAATTGTATCTCATACAATTAATTAGTTGTCTATTGGGGTTCGTTCCTATACGTGTGACCGAAAGGGGTTAGTTGATCAGCGCCGTCTCACGACAATAACGTCAAACTCTAGTAAGCCAACCGTTATCGATTTACGTTAATCAACTGACAAGGATCAAATAATTAAATATCTGATGATATTCCATTAATGATATTTATTATGTTAACGCACTATTGTGGAGGACACTAACTCCAACATCTTTATGGTGGTGCCCACAGGCGCCAAGTGGTAAGGGAATTGTCACCGGAGTATGGGACGCGAGAGAGTTTAAGAGAGGTAATGAAACAGTGATAGGAAGAGTTGCCGACGTCTAGTGGTGGTCGAGCAGCTCGTCGGCGTCGTCTGGTGGTACGGTGGCTGCTGGTCGTGGTGGTCGCCGACCTCTAACGGTGATGGTGGCCAAAGATGGGTAGGATTAGATGTCGAGATGTGTTTGTTCAATAATTGTGTTTTCATTCTGAGATGAAATGGCAGACACACGTCACTTGTCTTAGTAACTCCATATAGTTAGCTTGTTCTCACCGTTCTCACCGAATGGTCGTTCTCATCGGATCCTAAATCTATCTATATATATATATGTGTCATTGGATTATTGATATGGATGGTTGAGATAAAGAGAAAAAAAGTAAAGAAAACTATCAAAAAACTGTGTAGCTTATTTACCTCTCTCATATAGACTCGTAGCCGTTTGACTTACTCTCTCCTCATTCATTTATACTCTTCTTCCTTGTCTCATCATTCATTCTTAAAACACTCAGACCAAAACTCTCTCTCTCTCTCTCTCTCTCTCTCTCTGTCTCTCTCTCTTATTTCTATTTTTTTATACAATCCTGTATAAAATAGGATCGGTTTTATAAAAGGCGTCGTAAATCTTTATCCGGACATCGATTAAAGCAAAACAAAAGCATAAATTTATTATTTTTTCAAGCCTGTCGCAATGTAGATATTTTTGTATACCATTGGATTTTCTAAATATTGATTACTGCTAGATTGTGCTCGAAAATTCGGTTGAATTTTGTTTAAATTACTTGTTTATGTTGAAAAATAGAGGTTTGTTTGCTTGTTTCTTATGAATTATTTTGTTAGTTCTTGTTTGAGCCGTTGGTTTGATTTATTTTGTTTTTTTTGTAAAAGGTTTGTGAATTTTTCTTGTGACTTCTTGTAACCTTTAAGGCATAAAAAGCGTAACTTTGGGGTTATAAAAGAGTAACCTTGAGCATTATGAAGTGTAACTTTCATGTTTTAAAAAGTGTCACTTTGATGTTTAAAAAGTGTAACTGTGACGTTTTAAAAAGTAACTCAAAAATTCGGTTGAATTTTGTCTAAATTACTTGTTTATGTTGAAAAATAGAGGTTGTGTGTTTGTTTCTTATGAATTATTTTGTTGGATCTTGTTTGAACCTTTCGATTGACATATTTTTTTTTTGGTAAAAGTTTTTGTCAATTTTTCTTCTGAATTTATTTGTAACCTTCAGGGCATAAAAAGTGTAACTTTGGAGTTATAAAAGTATAAGTTTGAGCATTATGAAGTGTAACTTACTTTTTTGTCTAAATTACTCGAAAATTCGGTTGAATTTTGTTTAAATTACTTTTTTTTACATAAACACAATGTTCAAGTGTGTAAAAATGAACAAAATGTAGGTGTGTTATGAGGAGGGAGGCCGGGTAGGTGGTGATGCGGAGTGGAGTGCTTTTTGCAATTTTTATGTCCAATAAGAATTGCATGTGGAAGACAAATGTTGTGGGAAGTTGCAAAACCAATAAAACAATGAGGTGCATAATCATTATGTTCATGCACAATAATTGATGTACACACGGTCCGATATTACATAATCGGGTCCATTTTGGTTCTTATATTTGTCACACAAATACGCCTAATTATTATTTTAAACATCGTTTTATGTTCAAATAATTCCCGATTAATTTTTCCAAAACACTCCGTAAAAATACGTGTACAGCTATACATATTATTTACGTACTAATATTAATCACATTAATCAATTAGTACAATTTTAGTGAATTAACAATTAATTAACTAAAACCCGTCTCATAAAATTTATTATTCAATTATCGCATAATTAAATAATAACTGTCGCGCCTCGAGTTCGCAACTCGAAATCTCTCGAAAAAGATCGACTAATCTCTCTAAAAAGATCTTGTTTGTTCCTTTAGGTGTGACTGAAAGGGGTCAGTTGATCATCGCCGTCACACGACAATAACGTCAAATTCTAGTCAGCCAACCGTTATTGATTTACGTTAATCAACTGACGAGGATCATAAAATAAATATCCTGATGACATTCCTTTAATGAGATTTATGATGTAAACGCACTATTTTGGAGGAAACTCACTCCAACAATCTCCCACTTATGCGACACAAAGTGTATGCTACTAATTCTCTTATCCGTTTTAATCTCCCACTCAATGCAAGGTGTCTTTCAGGTCGCACTTGCACATGAACATATCGCGTGTGGTTTTCTCGATCGGGAGTGTGACTACAAGACCGGAAAAATCTACCATAGATTACTTCCAAGCGTGGCCACGCATTTATAGTCACAACTCCTCGAGTGCCCTTGAGATATAGTAACCCAATGTGGGCGGACAATTCATGTATGCCCTATCTATCATTGCTCAATACAGATCACCATGACTCAGAAGATGCCCTTTGGCCTCCTTTCACGGCACGACCTAGGACAAAAACCAAAGTCACTCAAAAACTGCACTGACTTGTATAATAGCCTCCAGTCAAAACAATAGACTCATAGGAACATCTTAGAGATCCCTGCCACGACTAGGCGTCTATAATAGAACTAAGGGACTCTCTAAATGGTCACTGTCCGGCAAAGTGTCACACACTCTGCCTATGTAATCGACTAGTCATCACATATGACCTTATGGTGTTGAACTAACCATCAATCGACTTACAATCTAGTCACTCCGAGACGTCACCTCATTAAGTGACTATGGACAATATACAATGTTCATCTTATTCAATTGAATAGTGTTCAATATTGTCTCCACAACTTATTCAGATAAACAAGGTATTATAAACTTAGTCACACTAAATAGAAGAATTCATAAAATAATGTTTAAACAATGAATGCGATTATCATATATATAAAAAGTGATACAATATCCAATTATTAAATATCCATAATCTAACGAAATTATGGTACTCGTCTCAATCCCATTGCGATGACATGACCATCATGATTAGCCTTTGAAAAAGGCTTGGTTAAAGGATCACTAATATTATCGTCTGTCCCAACCTTACAAATGTCTATTTCCTTCCTTTCCACATAATCTCTAATTACATGGTATTTCCTTTCAATGTGTCTAGATTTATTACTAGACTTTAGCTCTTTGGCTTGAAAAATAGCCCCACTGTTATCACAATATAGAGTGATCGGATCTTTGGCGGAATGGACTACTCCTAGTCCCTCCATAATATGCCGAATCCAAACAGCTTCCTTTCCAGCCTCAGACGCTGCAAGGTACTCAGCCTCTGTTGTACAATCTGCAGTAACGCTTTGCTTGAAGCTCTTCCAGCAAACAGCTCCTCCATTTAGCATAAACACATAGCCGGATTGGGATTTCATACCATCCCGATCAAGTTCGAAACTTACGTCCGTGAAACCTCTTACACGCAACTCATTTTCTCCTCCAAACACTAAGAACGAATCCTTAGTTCTTCTCAAGTAGTTAAGGATGTTCTTTACGGCTATCCAGTGACTCTCACCGGGCTTGGCTTGATAACGACTTGTCATGCTCAAGGCATACGTGATGTCGGGACGAGTGCAAATCATAACATACATGATAGACCCAACAACATAAGCATAAGGGATGGTCTTCATGCGTTCACTCTCCTTAGGGGTAGAGGGAGACTGTGACTTGCTCAAAGTGATCCCTTGGCCCATAGGTAGAAATCCTCACTTAGAGTCTTTCATATTGAACCGGTCAATAACTTTGTCAATATAAGCTTCTTGACTCAATGCTAGTATCCTGTTGGACCTATCTCGATAGATCCGGATACCTAAGATTCGTTGTGCCTCTCCCAAGTCCTTCATCCGGAAGTGATTCCCTAGCCACTCCTTAACTGAGGTGAGCGATGGAACATCATTCCCAATGAGCAATATGTCATCCACATATAGGACAAGGAATGCAACCTTACTCCAAATAAACTTCATGTACAAACACGGTTCTTCAACACTTCGAGTGAAGCCGTATTGTTTAATAACATGATCAAAGCGATGATTCCAACTCCGAGATGCTTGCTTAAGACCATAGATGGACTTCTTGAGCTTACACACCTTCTTAGGGTTAGCCGTATCCACAAAACCTTCTGGTTGTGTCATGTACACTTCCTCTTCTAGAATCCCATTCAAGAAGGCGGTTTTGACATCAATTTGCCAAATCTCATAATCATGAAACGCGGCAACCGCTAAGATTATCCACGCAAAGCTTAATTTTATATATCCATTTACACTGAAGGGGTCGCACTCCGTCAGTTAAATCCACCATGTCCCATACTTGGTTCTCGTACATGGAATCCATTTCGGACCGCAAGGCTTCTAGTCAATGCGAGGAGTCGGGACTAGACATGACCGATTTGTAGGTAGTGGGTTCATTACTTTCCAAAAGTAATAAAACACCATCCTCTTCGATGTTACAAAGGTAGCGGTCAGGTGGCTTAGAAATCCTACCTGACTTTCTAGGAACGATTATCGTTTCAGAGGAGGGGGGAACGTTATCCTCCACGTTCTCCTCTACTTCATTCTCAGTTTGTGGCTCTCGAACTTCGTCAAGTTCAAATTTTCTCCCACCACGTCTCCTATAAATAAACACCTTTTCTAGGAAGACAGCATCACGAGCCACAAACACTTTGTTCTCGTTTTTATTGTAGAAGTAATAGCCACGTGTTTCATTTGGATATCCTATAAAAAGACATTTGTCAGACTTGGGTGCAAGTTTATTGCCAGATTTAATCTTGATATAAGCTTCGCAACCCCAAATGCACATGAATGACAAATTAGGGACTTTCTTTGTCCATATTGTTGGAATATGTGTCCTCCGACAATAATGCGATCACAACTGTTGATCATGATGATCACATGTTTAAGTCTCATTTTAAAGAATACAATTGGGAAGTAATATTTTACTGTCAACTGGTCCACACATATTGGTAATGATTGGCTGACTAGAGTTTGACATTACTGTCGTGAGACGGTGGTGACCAGTTGATCCCCTTAGGTCATACCTAAAGGGTAACACTCTTAATTGATAATTTAATTGATCGTATAATGTTACGAGTCAATTAAATTATTTAAAATTGACGGACGATTTTGGAAGTAATATTTACGTGTCTCATTGAAATTTGATTAAATGAGATACGGTCTGAGTAATCGAATTGTTTCATTACTCAGATGAAATTATTGTTTAAGAAAACAATTGAAATTGAATGAATTGTTATAAATACAAATTATTGTGATTTATAATTGGTAAAATATTTTGGTACAACTAATTATGAATTACTAAGTCGATTTTTGTATATGACGTATTTTTATTAATACGTTGATTTTTAATATGTTAAAAATACAAAAATATTTTATGTGACATGTGACATGTGACATGTGACATATTGACAAATTGACAAAAATAAAATGGATTCCATTTTACATATGTGTCGAAATGAAGAGGAGTTTTAGGATTATATTGTGTTGATTATGTTAGTGGTAAACGTGATCATTACCTATTAAACTAGCCATGCAAAACCTAGTTGTCATTGTGAAGACAAACTCAAGCATGCATTGGCTCCCCTCTCTTCCCTTACCCGGTTTTTCACAAGGGCAAAACCAAGGGTTTTGCCTTATAATTTATGATATACACAAGATAACATTTTAGTGTATTAATTCATTCATCATCCATCAAAAATATTTTAGAGAGATAAAAAATATTTTTCTTCCTTCTTCTCTTTCTCCTAACGGTTTTAGGAGACCAAAACCAAATATTTTTGGGTCATTTTTACACCAAATTAATATTATTCTAGTATACATAATATTAATTTGATTAAGAGTCTACCTTGGGTATTTTACTTTGTGAGGGATTCTACACTTGGATCCTAGTTCATCCATTGAGGAGAGCACAAGAAAAAGAGAGAAGGAGATCTCTCTTGTGCCCAAATAAACCGAAATTCCAATGTAAGATAGAGATTTCTTCTTTAACTTTTTATTGTTTGCATGCATAAGATCACCATTTAATTTTATGACAAATTAACATAAAACATATATGAATATGTTAGTATAGAGATCTAGATTTCTAACAATCGGTATCAGAGCCTTGGTTGTTTGCATGCAAATCGGCTAAAAGTTTTTCCGAGTTATACGATTAACATATAAAACTTGTTTAATTTGTGTTATTATGATATATCACGAAAATCGTTATGCATGTTAAAGTTTCTGGTCCTAAAATATTTTTAGGATATTTTGGTTAATTTATGGATTTTTATTGTTCATATTACATAATAATGGCATTAAAAATATGATTTTATGAATAAAATGTCATTTTCGAACTAAAATTATCTAAACTTCGAATTTTAGAGTGATTTTTGGATATGTTGTCACATATATTATTTTGCGATAACCTGTAACTTTTCATAATTTTTGGACTTGTTATGCTCGAAAAATGGATTTTTCATTATTAAAATCGGATTTAGATGAAAAATAGGTTAATATGAGATAAATTTCGAATCTGGTCATAGAAATTTAGTATGTTGTCACATACAATTTTAGAAAATGTGTGTAAAATAATAGGCTATATTGAAGTCTTTTTGCATGATTTATGATTTTTTGAAGAAAAATAGCATAAATAGTGACTTAATTAGTGAAATATTAATAAAACATACTCCATGACTAAGGAAAAACGTCACATGTTGCATTCTATTATCTTTTTCAGATCTAAAATTGAAAAGTTGATGAATATAATTTTTATCATGTTTTTATGATTATTTTTGTTAAAACCGATAAACCGCAACATTGTTTTTCCGGATAAATTTTGAAATATTTAACCTAAGTTTTTTGAACATTATGAGTGTCATGGTATTTTTCCAGAATGTTCATGAGTTTAAATTTCAAATTTCAAATTTATTTGAAATTTTGTGATTTAATTGAAGTTTATAGCTTATTTTATTATACTTTTAAGTCCATTAATGAACAAATTTTAGAAATATGAGTTAATTATGGTCAAATAATTAGTGAAGACTAAATTTTTAGTCCTAAGAGGTTAGGGTAATTAACTTATGCATAAATATGAATTTATGTGATTTTTGTGATTATAAAATGTTGAATCACGCAAATCCGTAATAACCGAGTAATATACGATATTGGCTACTTAAAGACGATTTAGCATAAAATTGGGCATGTTCATACATATCATAATGCTGAAATTTCTTTATGATTGTCATAAATTTTATTTTATGTAATTTTGAATTATGTATTTTTACTTAGTATGGCCTTAGTTTTTAATTGGTATTACCCGAAATGTAAGGGAATATCGATTCGGTTGTAATTTTATTGTGATCTCGTATCACCGTTTTGTAATTTAATATATTTATTTTATTTTAGTTACAAATGTATAATAGGAAATTATGTAATTTTTATGTAATTTTATTTATTTCGGTAGTTCCCAAAGATGGATTTCTTCAAGATGGCGATACATAAAGACGGTGTTACCTCGAGATGCGTGACACAACCGAAGTTCAAGAGACCAATGTAGTTGGTTTCCGAATATGTAATAGTTAATTATATTTTCTATTTTAGGAAGGCCATACTAGGATTTATTTTATGTTTTGCATTTTATTTATATGTTGCATGCATCGCTAAATCGCCATAACTAAAACATGCATCTATCTTTCATCGATTTTATCGACCGTGTCAATTACAATTATCGTAGTTCACCGCTTTAGTTCACTTAAAACGTGATAGATAATAAACTGACATGACCTTTCGCTAAAACAATCAATTGAGACATAGCCTTACCAAATAATAGAAACCATGAAAACCTATTTAGCGAGGGAGTGCACTCGGCCCTACCGGGGTACAAACCTTGTTACGTAGGGAAAGTGGGTGATAAATGTCTATCCACCGAATTCATGTCAATGAGGGGTATTTCGGCACACCGTGCCCTAAGTTGATATGGGTTTGGATTATGGACACATTTATTCGAAATTTGGGTTGTACTCAACGAAAGTATTCACGACGATTTCCGGATGTGTTTCGGGCTAGAGATAGATAAATATTAATGTAAATTTTATCGACCAAGAGTTCTAAAAGTAGAATCGATTAAAATGTTAATCCACCGAGTTATGTTAACAAAGGGTATTTCGGAATACCGTGCCCTAAATTAATATGGATTTGGATCTTGGAATCATTTATCTAGTTGGGTAGAGGTCACTAGAAAAATGCAATAAAACTTGTTTCAATTAGTTTTCACGAGTATTATTATTAAAACGACATTTGTTTTACTCCTTCTATTTTATTTTGTAGACCACTTCTTTTTCTCATTACAAATGGCTACACTAAACCCAAACGCCACGCCTCTTGCTAATTCGTCATGGCTCCGATCCTTTATGGATCGATGTAAACTTGAAAAGAATGGGTCAAATTTCTCAGATTGGGATGCCCAACTCAAATTAGCCGCCCATGGTGACGACAAGCTTCGTTACCTCACCGAGGCCTCTCCACCCGAACCTAATGCTAGGTCGAGTGCCGCTACTAGGGAAGCATATGAGGCTTACTATAAGGAGTCCGCCGCAATGAAAAACGTGTTGATCTTTGCGATGGAGGTGGATCTCCAAAGGAGAGCCTTCAAGATGGGCACCGCTAATGAGATTTACTCCAAGCTTGTGACAATGTTTTCACAAACTCCGCGGATCGTCCAATATGAGGCGGCCGTGGCATTCTTTGATCTCGACTTCAAAGAGGGCCAAAAGGTTAGCCCTCATGTGCTCAAACTTATGAAGCTTGTCGAGACCTTGAAAATTCAAAAGGTTGAAATCTCCAAAGAACTTATTGTAGATAGGATTCTACACTCCTTGTCCAAAGTCAAAGCGTATGTTCAGTTCCGGGTGAATTTTAACATGCAAGACAAGGACGTGTCTCTTGAAGAATTGCATAAGTTACTTGTGCAAGCCGAAAGGGACATGGGGTTAAATGTGAACCCACCCAAGGATGTGCTTAATATTAGCACCAAAAGGAAGGGGAAGTTCAAGAAGAATGGGAGGAAGGGTAAGAAGCAAGCTCCCACTTTCACCAAAGCTAGGACTTATGAAGCTAGCACTTCAAAAATCAAGAAGGGCCCTCTTGATAAATGCCATTATTGTAATGGTGTTGGACATTGGAAAAGAAATTGTTCCAAATACCTTGCTGATATTCAGGCTGGAAAGATTACTCCAGTAGGTAAATGACTATCCTTTCTTTTATGTTTCTAATTCAATTATGGTATTGTGATACAAAGTTGTGATAATGTATCTCCCTTTTTATTGTAAATAGGGCCTCCACCAAGCAAAGACAAAGGAAAAGAAAAGCAAGCTTGAGAAACCATCAAGAAGCTTGGAATAGCTTTCATGGAGCTTCGCTTTTTTATTGTCTTATTTTAATTATGTTTTGGATTTTAGAACCTTTTAAGTTTCCGTGTTCGACATGGAATGGTATTTTGGATAATTGGTTGTATTTTGGATAATGGTGGCTTGGTTTGCAACCCAAGTCACCCGTTTTATCATTTTATCCTTGTTCTAAAATTCGTATTCAAATGCTTGCTCTTAGAAACATATGATTATTCACTTAAAGTGATCTAATAGACAACTATAATGATGGAATTTATTATATGTCCACATGCTTAAGGCTTGTGTATGATCATTTATAAAGTGATATTGAGTCTATGAACTCTCTTAAAGGAATGTCAATCACCAAGTACACTTACAAAATCTAAAACTATTAGTCAACCTATGAGATATTTCTCCTCATACTTCAAAATCATTATTTGTGTCTCATATGCTATCTTTTAATCTCTAGTGTATTTATTCTAAAGATAGAGTGGGAGAAAAATGAGGACACAACACACACCAAGATAAATTTGTGTACTTGTGTAAATGAGATCTACGCAATGAAGATTGATTTGAATGAAGGTATATCTATTTATATAGTATACCCTATAGATGAGATCTATGGTCTCAACTAGTTCTTCATGACTAAAGAGACCAAGTGAAGTAATCATAAGAGTATGTTCTCAAGGTAACTACACGAGGAGACCAAAAGAAAGTTTTGGAAGAAAAATGACTAATGTAAAGTCTTAACAAGCGTTTTGACTAAGTTTTGACTAGTTTATGATAAATTTTGACCAATAGTTTCAACCTTGAGATTTACTTAAGAGCCTAAATGAATCAAAGTAACACCCTAGTAATAAACAATATTTATGACTAGAGGTTGCAAGGATTGATATACCGATATCCTCAATTGCTAAGTTAAGTTTGAAACCACGCAAAAGTCATTACTTAGCCACATTATGAAAATGAATTGGTTAAACCTCCTTCTGAAAGGGATATTTTGAAGGACGTGTATTAGATTTTACTTATATTTAATAAATGACATTGCCACACATCACTATGACATGAATATGTTACAGATTAAAAATTTCTTTCTATAAGGTTAAAAATGAGACCACTTCAAAATAGGTATTTTGAAAGGATATGATGGGAACATATATGGTTTTATCTCAAACAAAAGCAATATAATGTCTCAATTGAGTAGTCGATTGCGAATCAAGTGGGAGTTAGAAATTATCATGTGAAGACATGGAATTTAGTGGGAGTAATCATCTTATAAAAGTTTAAACTCATCACTCATTGAAGAATGACGAGCTAATACCTTCCTTCACAGAGGAAGATTTGAGTTTTCAATTCTGGATGAAAATGGACCACGATCAATCCAACTACATCATGAGATGTTGGATAAGTATTGAAAGATACACATCGAATCAACGAGAAACGAAGGTTATTCATTTAAATGAAAATGGAATTGCCATTAGCAGTCATGGTCGTTCCTTGAACCTAAATATAGTTGATGACATGATTAAAAGTTACTAATGTTTCCGCCATTAGAATAATCATGCACATGTCCAATTATGAATCACATGCATAAGAGCATGATGAATCATTGGTAAGCCATAGTAGAAACGTCATGAATTATCGAGGTGTTATGTGTCAAGAGGTTGCACATATTAAAGAAATCCGAACACACGTAAAGATTTATGAAAATCCTAAACTTTACAAGCTAAAGGGAGAAATAGGAAGTTTGGAAAGATACTTAGTTGAATAAGAAGTTGCTCAAAACTAATCTTTCCTAATATGCTAGGACTTGTGAGAAGTGCTAGGCTAATCATCTTGACAAATTGTTGCAAGACTCTACAAAACATTTACCTAGTGTATTGTGTGGATGGAGTACTTGATCAGTACAAGTTATATCATTCACCACAAATTCGTTCGTTATGTGATAATCGATAAGGAAGTTCTTCCAAGATAAAGAACTGAAACCAAGGTCGGGAACCTTGATGTGTACTTGGTGAGGTTCATGCTATGAGTGATAACATGAAAGTAAAGGATAATACGATTAAGAAGTTTGAACACATGGACACGTGACATGTTAAACTTCTATTGCAATCAACAAGTGTTTACACACTTACGATATGCATCACAAGGTTGTAATATGGTATTGACTACCCGAGTGGGATGTCGACATTTGTCGTTTGAGTTATTATTAACTCACTTTATACTTTGTTACATCCAACGGGTTGTAGAGACAATTGAACCCCGTTTAAGTGAACACGGATTAACATTGTATTTGCCCATAGTTACTTACATGAGGTGACATCTCGAAGTGACTAGAGTGTGATGCGATTGATGGCAAGTTCAAGTGCCATAGAGTCATATGAGAATGACTAGTCGATCACATAGGCGGACTGTTAGGAACATTTTGTCGGGCCTTATGACCGCTTATAGAGTTCTGGTAAATTTATATAGCCTGGTCGGGGCTAGAGCTGCTATAGTATTCTAATGAGTCGATTCTTTTGACTAAAGACTATTCACCTAAGATGGCACAGTTTCAGATTAACTTTGATTTGTGTTACTACGACCTTCGTAAATGGGGTCAAATGGGCATATTTTGGGTTATGATCGTTGTGGCTAGTCAAAGGGAATGAGTGCGATAGGAATTGTCCATCCCTAGTCAGGGTTATAACAATATCTCAGGGCCACTCGAGGAGTAATGAACTGGAAATGCGTGGCCACGCTCGGAATGTATCCATAGTGGATAAATCCGGTCAATCAGTTATTCTCAAGATCGAGGAAACCACTCTCGATATGATCACTTGCAAGTACGACCTGAAAGACACCTTGCATTGAGTGGGAGATAGTAATAGGACAAGAGAATTGGTGACGCACACTTGTCGAGGACAAGTGGGAGATTGTTGGAATATGTGTCCTCCGACAATAATGCGATCACAGCTGTTGATCATGATGATCACATGTTTAAGTCTCATTTTAAAGAATACAATTGGGAAATAATATTTTACTGTCAACTGGTCCACACATATCGGTAATGATTGGCTGACTAGAGTTTGACATTAATGTCGTGAGACGGTGATGACCAGTTGATCCCCTTAGGTCATACCTAAAGGGTAACACTCTTAATTGATCATTTAATTGATCGTATAATGTTACGAGTCAATTAAATTATTTAAAATTGACGGACGATTTTGGAAGTAATATTTACGTGTCTCATTGAAATTTGATTAAATGAGATACGGTCTGAGTAATCCAATTGTTTCATTACTCAGATGAAATTATTGTTTAAGGAAACCATTGAAATTGAATGAATTATTATAAATACAAATTATTGTGATTTATAATTGTTAAAATATTTTGGTACAAGTAATTATGAATTACTAAGTCGATTTTTGTATATGTAGTATTTTTATTAATACGTTGATTTTTAATATGTTAAAAATACATAACAATTTTATGTGACATGTGACATGTGACATATTGACAAATTGACAAAAATAAAATGGATTTCATTTTACATATGTGCCGAAATGAAGAGGAGTTTTAGGATTATATTGTGTTGATTATGTTAGTGGTAAACATGATCATTACCTATTAAACTAGCCATGCAAAACCTAGTTGTCATTGTGAAGACAAACTCAAGCATGCATTGGCTCCCCTCTCTTCCCTTACCCGGTTTTTCAGAAGGGCAAAATCAAGGGTTTTGCCTTATAATTTATGATATACACAAGATAACATTTTAGTGTATTAATTCATTCATCATCCATCAAAAATATTTTAGAGAGATAAAAAATATTTTTCTTCCTTCTTCTCCTTCTCCTAACCGGCTTTAGGAGACCAAAACCAAATATTTTTGGGTCATTTTTACACCAAATTAATATTATTCTAGTATACATAATATTAATTTGATTAAGAGTCTACCTTGGGTATTTTACTTTGGGAGGGATTCTACACTTGGATCCTAGTTCATCCATTGAGGAGAGCACAAGAATAAGAGAGAAGGAGATCTCTCTTGTGCCCAAATAAACCGAAATTCCAATGTAAGATAGAGATTTCTTCTTTAACTTTTTATTGTTTGCATGCATAAGATCACCATTTAATTTTATGACAAATTAACATAAAACATATATATGAATATGTTAGTATAGAGATCTAGATTTCTAACACATATCTCATATGGACTCTTATCGACCGATTTAGTCGGGCTTCGATTTAATGAAAATATTGCACATAAGAGGGCAAAACCCCAAAATGAATCAGGAAGCTCTATTAGACTCATCATAGACCGAACCATATCTAATAAAGTTCGGTTTCTCCTTTCGGCCACACCATTTAGTTGTGGTGTGCCAGGAGGAGTGCATTGTGAAACTATACCACAATCTTTTAGGTGTGAATCAAATTCAAAATTTAGGTATTCACCACTACGATCGGATCATATGGTCTTAATCCTTTTATCCAATTGGTTCTCTACTTCATTCTGAAACTCTTTGAACTTGTCAAAAGCTTCACTTTTGTTCTTCATCAAGTAGATATACCCATATCTACTCAAATCATCAGTAAAAGTAATGAAGTAGTTAAAACCTCCTTTAGCGGTGATGGTTAATGGTCCACACACATCCGCATGTATGAGAGCCAAAACCTCACTTGCTCGTGTCCCTTTTCCCGCAAAAGGTGCACGAGTCATCTTGCCTAAAAGGCAAGACTCGCATATACCATAGGATTCGAAATCAAATGGTTTGAGCACTTTTGATGAAGCAAGTCTCTTAATGCGTCTTTTGTTTATGTGACCTAAACGACAATGCCAAAGGTAGGATTCATTTGGATCACCCGTTTTGAGCATTTTGGTTTCCACATGATAAACGTCGTTAACATCATTTAAAACATAAATTCTTCCAATTGAAATGGCATTGCATAAACCAAATCATTCAACGAAAAAGTACAGCTATTGTTCTTAATCATAAAACAAAAGCCTTCCGCATCTAACGCGGAAATGGAGATGATGTTCTTGGTTAAAGTTGGTACAAAATAACACTTATTTAATAACAACTCTAAACCACTAGCTAAAGTGAGCACATAGGTCCCTAGGGAAACGGCCGGTACTCTAGCTCCATTCTCCATGCGGAGATCTACATCACCTTTTGCTAGAGCTCGCACGTCCATTAAACCCTGCAAATGATTACAAAGGTGAGACCCACTTCCGGTATCTAATACCCAAGTGGAAGTGCAAGCATAATTAACGTCTATCACATAGAGAGAGGAGATCATACCAATAGGCGTCACACGCCCTTCCTTGAGGTCCTTCAAGTATTTGGGGTAACTTCTCCTATAATGCCCCTTCCCATTACAATGGAAATATTCGGCCTCGGAGAGCTTGACATTATTAGTCTTAGGTTTGCCATTCTCAATGGCTTTCCCCTTTCCCTTGTCTTGTTTCTTTGACGGTTTCTTAAATTGGGACTTTTCTTTCCCCTTTCCCTTCCTAACTACAAGGGACATGTTTTTTAACTTCATAGTGAGAACATCCCCTTTCTCACTCCCACTTGCTTCTATATCCCTCTCCGCTTGGGTGAGAAGCGCATGAATTTCATGATAACTCTTATCCATACCATTCATGTTATAGTTTACCCTAAAGTGTGCAAACTTGGTAGGAAGTGAGTGAAGGATGCGATCCACCACAAGAGTTTTAGGAATGTTACACCCTAGACGCTCTAGGGTGTTGACATGTTTGACTATTTTTAGTACATGGGGACCAACCTTTTGGCCCCTGTCAAGCTTTGCTTCAAAAAAGCGTGCCACCGCTTCGTATTGGCAGACTTTGGGTGTTTGTGAAAACATAGTAGTCATACGAGTGAATATCTAGTACGCATTCAAGGAAATGTATGAAAGCTTGAGAGTTAGGGACATCGACCATATCAATACATTTTTGATATCATTGGCCATCCTCATATAGTCATCGTAGCCGGTCCGCACAGCCGATGAAGCCCTTAGACCGGGCTCGATGGGTAGGGCATCAGTCAAGTAAGTGAGTACGTTGTCGGACAACGCGGTGCTTTTGATGTTGGATTCCCATTCAAGAAAGTTACTACCGTCATATTTTAAGGTAAATTTGTCCATTATGGACCTTAGCCATGAATCTTTGCCTAGTGGATTAGTCGATGGAGTTGTTGAAGATGACATTGCGAATTAAAATGCTACAACATAACAAGGAAATATGAACATTCATTGTTTTAAATTTACTTGTGAAACATTTTTAACAAGTTTTAACATTTATATAATGATCTCCCACTAAATTATATAAATGATTCAAGATCCATTTTTAAACAAAAATGAGCATCGCTTGGGCGAAACATCCTATAATCGTGTAAATTCGATAAGTCAACGTTTGACTAATTCTACCTTTAGAACTCTCGGTCGACGGATTTCCTTAAATCCATCTACTAGCCCCGGAATACAAGACCATCTTAATATCCCGTTGAGTCCAACCAAGTTTGGCGTGTGATAACCTTTTATCACCCTAGTTACCCGAGGTAAAAAGAGAACACCCCGCTTGGGCGAGCGTGGCTCTAATGAAAAGAGATTCATAGGTGTTACTAATTGGTAAGGCTAATCTCAATTTGTAGATATGTGAGAGATCTTGTCAATTTTAGTCATAAATTCCCTATAAGTGAACTAAGTCGGTGAATGTAAATGATGTGAATTGACAACCGCGAAAATAAAATGTATGTGAATGGCGATTTTGGCATGCGCGGAAAAAATGAAAGCAAACAAGCATATGAATAATCCTAGTATAGCCTCCTAGTTAAAAAATAACTAGACTATTACAAATCGGAAACTAATCCTTGATCCTTGACTCTTCATAGGAACATCTTCCAAAAGTGGCTCATTCTTGTGAGATTTGGAACACCTTTCCAAAAAATAGACTCGGTCTCGATGTAAATCCGTCTTTTGGAAACGCCGATAAAAATAACTATTACAATCAAATTACATAGCTATTCCTATTATACATTAATTAACAAAAATAAATAAAACTATTAATTAATTACAAACCGACGATATGAGATCACATTTAAATTACAAACAAATCGCTATTCCCATACATTTCGGGAAATAACGATTAAAAATAATTAGGCCATACTAGGTACAAAAAAATAAATACTTTAAATAAATGTAATTCATTCATTCAACATAAATAAATATGCTTAAAAATGCTGTAAAATGATGCCAAAATTGCCCTATCGCACAATCGTTGGTATCTTGCTCGGTTTTGTGGATTTAGTCGATTTTTAACTATTAAAAATCAATAATAAACACTTAAACCTCATTTGAGTCCAAAATAATTGTCCAAACTGTTTTGGACCTCAAAAATTAGTCCTCACTAATTTGATGATAAATAATTAGTTTGATTTGGTGTTATTTGCTAATTTTATTGGTAAAAATCATATCTCTTAAGTAATAAATCCAAAATAATTGAAAATATTACCAAAAATTGAAACTAAATATTTTAAGTATTCTGGAACACTCTCAGGAACATCAAAAGGTCAAAAATATTGCCCAAAAATTTCGGATAAATTTTATGAAGAAATAGATCGATATTTATCTGTTTTGAACCATTAAAAGCAATAAACAACAAAACAAGATGAAAATACATTTTAAATTTCAATTTTGACTTTTAAAACATATTTATTGAATCTATATAAATTTATCAAGGGCAGAAACATTTATTTCAAATTTATGATTAAAATAATTCACTTTTATCAACTTTTATCTCATAAAAATCAATAAACATGCAAAACTCTAAACCAACCTTCAAAATTTTACATACAATCTGTAGAAAATATATTAAACAATATAAAAATTTCAAGACCCAAATCAACTCTCACTATTTTTAGTTAACTCTTAACAAAAATACGATATTTTTGACTCGGTTTTCTACAAAAATCATTAAAAATAGCAAAATAACTTCACAAGTCACCAAAGTTTGCCACAAACTCTTTGATATCAGTAGGTATGCATGTCCAAAATTTTTCGTGCTAAAACCTCTTTTAACACTATTTTTGATTTTTCCAAATTATCTCATAATTTGTTAAATATGCTAAAAATTAACATACAAATTACAAGGCTTAGCTCAGATACCACTTGGAAGACCATAGATACTAATTAGACTCTCTAATTAAATATCAAATTATCTCATAATTTGTGTTTAGGTGATCTATGTAACATGCATGCAATATTAAAGCATTTTAATAAAAGATTTATAAGAAGGAAATCGAATCTCCTTACATTGGGTATGGAAAAATTAGGGCACAATCAAGATCACCTATCTAGATTTTTCTTGAGCTTAAAATGATGGAATATCCTCCTAACACAAATCTCCAAATAGAAGATCTCCTTCTAGTAGCACCCAAGAACAAAATACCCAAATTTCTAACAAATACTAACTAGATATTGTGCTAGAAATACCCTTGATTATATAAGAATAATACTAACATTCTTAGTATTTTTTCTTCTTTTTCTTTACTAACTATTAGTAAGGTTTTTATTATTTTTAGAAAGAGAGAGGAATTTTTATTTTTTTATACACAAACACAATAAATGTTCAAGTGTCTAAAAATGAACAAAATGTGGGTGAATTAAGAGGAGGGAGGTCGGGTAGGTGGTGATGGGGAGTGGAGTGCTTTTTGCAATTTTTATGTCCAATAAGAATTGCATGTTGAAGACAAATGTTGTGGGAAGTTGCACAACCAATAAAACAATGAGGTGCATAATCATTGTGTTCATGCACAATAATTGATGTACACATGGTCCGATGTTACGTAATCGGGTCCATTTTGGTTCTTATATTTGTCGCATAAATACGCACAATTATTATTTTAAACATCGTTTTATGTTCAAATAATTTCCGATTAATTTTGTCCAAAACACTCCGTAAAAATACGTGTACAGCTACACATATTATTTACGTACTAATATTAATCACATTAATAAATTAGTACAATTTTAGTGAATTAACAATTAATTAACTAAAACGCGTCTCATAAAATTTATTACTCAATTATCCCATAATTAAATAATAACTGCCGCGCCTCGAGTTCGCAACTCGAAATCTCTGTAAAAAGATCGACTAACCTTTTAGTCAATAAATCAAGGGACTAAATAAATTGTATCTCATACAATTAATTAGTTGTCAATTGGGGGTTGTTTCTTTAGGTGTGACCGAAATGGGGCAGTTGATCACCGCCGTCACATGATAATAACGTCAAACTCTCGTCAGCCAACCATTTACGTTAATCAACTGACAAGGATCATAAATTAAATATCCTGATGATATTCCTTTAATGAGATTTATGATGTAAACGCACTGTTGTGGAGGACACTCACGCCAACAAATATTTCTTAGTTGAACTGCTTCGTCGTGATAAGTTGATTGCCGTATTTGGTGCACCTTTGTTATTACCAACATTATTACCTCTGATCAGAAATTAAGCCGTTGCTTCTGTTGAATTTCCAAACAAATCTCGGATTTTTAACGGGTTTTTCCTCGTCCTCCTCGAGGATTTTCTCTAAGAATTTACCAGATTAGACTGTTACTTCTCCTAAACATCCAAAACGATTTCAGAACCACTACATTACTTGTTATGTCCTCTTCTTCTTCTTCTTCTTTTTCTTCTTCTTCTTCTTCTTCTTCTTCTTCTTCTTCTTCTTCTTCTTCTTCTGAACTGTCTTCTAAGAATTCGTTCACACTCTTTTTTATTGCCGTCATAGAATGATCAGGGTCCAAACATTGCACTGCTATAACATCTTGTTTTACTTTTGGAATAATAATTGCATTATCTTTCTTTACACAAGTTGGAAGGATTTTGCCATCATACAAGAGCTCATCTACTGTTGAATTACATTAGTTAGAGCTAGGACAATCATCATATTTCAAAATTATTAGCGAATAAGTGCTAATTTGGTCATTTGTTATTTGTGCAGGTATAGTTGGTGATACTTGTTTTAGCACGAATATCCCTGAAAGGATCCGGCCTGAAGATTTAGTAGTGTAGGTATCTAGTTCTAATATTTAAGGAAAAATGTACAGTGATGAATGAAATAAATTATATAAGAGCAATAATGTTTATGTTTCCTGGATAAGTTGAATGATAATAAAGAAAGTAAGAAGAAAGAGTAGTAAAAATAACAAGCTAATTATATATGTTTTTTGTATATTGCTTCGTATGCTTTACAAATGTTCCTCCACTCTATTTATACACTTTCTATTCTAACGTTAAGATTTATTTTACGCTCACCCTGGTTGTTGAAACCGTCTCCTGATTAATAGGGAATGTGCCCTATTAATCCGGTTGACTTATTCTAACTCAACAACTTCTCCTTTTTCTATTCTTGCCCGTTGTAGTTTATGGAAATTGCATGTTCTTGTAGTTGGAGTTAGTCTTCCGTAAAAATAGAGCATGTGCATAATTGTCTTGTTGATTTGCTGATTATTCATCCTACTGGAGATTCTCACCAGGCTACCCTACTATTGCTATCCGGCCTCTTGAGCAGCTTTCCTGTCAAATAATAACTGTAATTGTCCGGACTCTGGTTGCCCCAATCAGCCTAATTAAGTCAGGCTAGACTGAAGTCAGACCAGGCTAAATTGGACCTAACAATTGCCCCTTGACATTTTACCCGTGCTGGATCAGGCCAGGGGTGAGATGTCAATTTTACCGGGCTCAAAAATAAAAAAGAATCACAATTACTCAATGACTCTTAGACTTCTAGTGACCGTTAGATTATGTCACGCTGACAGTTTTGCTATTTCTAGGGTTTTTACACCGTTATTCTTCTCCTATAAATACGGTATTGATGGTGAGTTTATTCTTCACCAAAAATTTTCTACTTCTCTCACTATATTCTCTCTGAAATTCTTTCTTATCTTCCCAGGAATTTAGTCTGCTACATGCAATTCTTCAATAAATCTCATTAATCTTTCACAAAAATCTTTATTTAAAGAAACAATAAAGAGTATGGGAGCCAAAAAACATCCTGCTTCTCAGAAGGCTGCAGCTGAACCTGAACCAGCAGATATCCACGAAGAGGAGGTGGTTGAGATTGATCCTCCTGCTCGTGCTTTAGCGTTTAAATACCAGGATTCTGTTTTCTCTGCTCTCCGATCACTTGAATCCTCTTTTCCTGAAGAGAATCTGTTGAAAACGAACTATGATAGGGTTTTAAGGGAGAAAAAATTGATCCCTGATTCAGCTAAGGTTTGGATCCCTGAATCTTATCCGGTCAGAGCTAATTGGGTGTCACCTGGCTGGTTCTGCATCTATGAATGGGCGTTCAAGGCTGGTTGTAAGTTGCCTTTTACTCCTTTGATGATTGATACTATCCGAGCCTTGGAAGTATCACCCTTCCAAATTATGCCAATGGTTTGGAAACTTGTCCATTCCATTGAGAATTTATGTACTAAACATAAACTTACAATTACTGTCAATGACATCAAGGCAGTATATCACCTGAAAAACCCCTCTACTGGTCGTTTTAATTTAAGAATTAAGTAAAAAATGTCTCCATTAATTACTAATCTGGATTCTGGAGACGATAAAGGCTGGGGGAAGACTTACTTATTCATCCGGACTGACACCCTGGGGTCTGGCCTGGATTATCCTAGATATCCTCCTTTGGAGAGTGGTAGGTGTCCTGTATTCTTGATTTGCATTTTATATTGTATGAATTCGAAATATTTAATTTTTACCTGAGTATTTTGGGGGTGATTGCAGCACCTGACTGGAACTTTGATCCTCTTGATGAGGAATCCGTTTCAAGGATAGAGGCATTTCTTGCTCTTCCCGAGGAATAAAGGACTTGGCCTGGTAGTCTGGGTTGGGATTTGTTGCCCCGGTACTTGAAGCCTAAGCTGAGTGTAGTTAAAGTGCCCAGAGGCAAGCCCAGCTCTACTGCTCTCTCCTGTGTGTCTTCTTTATATTTTTGTGTTGACTACTGTCTTCTTGTTATTTCTTTCCTGCTACTTATTATTATTATTTTTATTCAGTATATAGGCCTTCTGCTAGACTGGCTAGCTTCAGTGCAGCCGACTTGAAGGCTGGGGTTACTAGGATTTCTGAGCAATCCAAGAGTTAAGAGGCTACTGGTAGTGGGAGCGACAAGAGTCTTGATATTTTGGTTTCTGATGTTCAGCCTCATAAAGTGTCGCCCAGGCTTGTGTGCCCAGAGGTTGTCCAGCCTTCCAAGAGGAGAAGAGAGGCTACTATCTCTGAGGAAGAAGGGGGAGAAAAGGAGCCTATTCGGGCCCAACCAATAAAAAACTTCAAGGGGGTGCCTGCTCAGTTGGATGATATGGATGCTGCTCGAGCACAGATAAATGATTTTTCTACCAATGTCAGTGGCCTGCTTTTATCTGATAATGCCCTTGAATCTTCTACTAAGGTTGTGGCTCTCCTGTCTTCTCTTATGGCAAAGGCTGCTGCTCTTGCTTCTCAAGCCAAGGAGGTTAGTTGCAAAGGGTTTATTACCTTTATTATTATGTATTTTTGTATTTCCTTTTTTCCCTTGGGTTTGGTTAATTGGTTTCCTTTCATCCTTCTATAGGGCATGGATGCTGGGCTAATTACTGTTGGTCAGCTCAAGGATGCCCGGGCTAAAATCATTGGCTTGGAAGAAAAATTGGAAAAGGTTAACCATGATTTGCACCCATCCAGGGGTAATGAGTCAATACTTCAGTCTCAGCTAGGGTCAGCCAGGGAGGCATCTAAGGCTGCTTAGGTTTGTGAGGTGGCTGGAAAAAATGATGAGAAAGCAGCCAATCAAGAGCTCGAAGCTGTAAGGGAAGAGCTTGAAGCTGTTCAGAGAGAGTTGGCTGCTAAGAAGCAGGCAATGCAGGATCCTCTGAGGAAAAATGAAGATCTTGGTGCTGAGAAGGAGCTGGTGGAGGCACGGCTTACTGATGTTACTCAGTACTTCTTTGGGAAATGATGGGTTGATGCTATGAGGGATCCGGAATCTAACAGGGCTAAGTGGGATCCAGATCGGGACGAGACAGCTCTGGACACCCAGTATCCTAACTTGGCCAATATGGGTCATAAAGAAGAAGTAGACTCTCCTCCTTCCAAGGAAAAATCTGCTGATCGGGAAATGGTAGAAGGTTGTGGGTCGGTTTCTGATTCGAAACCTGTTTAGACTTGTGTTTTTGTTTTTTTTTTGTTTTGACCCATCCAGGGGGGACGTTCCTGGAATGGATACTTGTTTCTTTTTCAGGTAATTTTGGGTATATCGTTTCTGGGGTTGATGTTTTTGGAATGAACATTTTGTTTCGATCTTTAAACAATCGATCTTTGATGGTTTATCTTTGTGTTTTGGATAGTTGGATAAGGCATATTTGTAGTATTGGATGTGTACTGGATCGGGCCAGTTATTTAACTGGATCAGGCCAGGTTTCGTTGCACTGGTTTTGGCCAGGCTTTTGTGTCATAGGTGGGGTTATTGCCTGTCTGGAGGGCTTATGTCCCATGCCTGTCTGGAGGGCTTATAACCCATTTATGATATACAATCAAGAAAAAGTTTTCCCAAGTTTGTATATTTGAATTAAGCTCAGTATTTTAAGGCCTATTTTTACAACTGAAAGTTGGATATTTTTTGTATATGAGTAATATGTATGCTAGTGGAGTGGCCCTCAATCTTGAAAATTTGTTTTAAGTAAGGTGTTAATTGAATGCATTATTTTAAACAAATATTGAAGATTCTACTTGGTAGGGGAAAAAAGAAAAACGAGAACATTAACAAGTATTTAGGCACATAATAAGAAGAATCATATAAGACATTTATTCATATAATGGTAAGTATCATACATTTAGTTGCATATCAGGCGAGGCAAAAAGAGGTAAGGTAAAGATTTTACCTGGGCTGGGGGATATATTTTATATCTGAATTATTTTTAAATGTGCAACATTCCAAGCTCTGGGGATCATTTCGCCATCCAGGGTCTGTAGTCTGTAAGCGCTCTGACCAACTATTGAGTCGATCAGGTAGGGACCTTCCCAGGTTAGGGCCAAATTGCCTGCGTTTTTCTCCTTTATATTTTGAAAAACTTTTCTGAGGACGAGGTCTCCTATCCTGAATACTCTGGCTTTAACAGTCTTGTTGTAGCTTTTGGCAACTGTTTGTTGATAGGCTGCCATTCTAATGCTGACTGCATCTCTCAGTTCTTCTGTTAAGTCCAGGCTATCCTCCATTAGAGGTGTATTGCTTGTTATTGTATTCAGGTTGCATCTGGCTGATGGGATGTCGACTTCTGCTAGGATTACTGCTTCACACCCATAGACCAAGGAGTAGGGGGTTTGGCCTGTGGATGTTTTAGGCGTGGTCCGGTCAGCCCAGAGGACCAAAGGGAGTTCTTCAGCCCATCTACCTTTCCTTTTTTCTAGCTTCTTCTTGAGACAACTGATTATTACTTTGTTGCTGGATTCTGCCTGGCCATTGGCTTTTGGATAACCTGGCGTGGAGGTCACCAGGTTGATATTCCATTGAGCACAGAAAGCTGCTATTCTTTTTCCGACGAATTGCGTGCCATTGTCACATACTATTTCTGAGGGTATGCCATATATGCATATGATGTTACGTTTGATGAATGCTATGACATCCTTATCTTTGACTTGCCTGTATGAATCAGCCTCTATCCATTTGGAGAAGTAGTCAGTTATTGCTAGCCTGAAAACTTTTTGCCCGGGTGCTTGAGGTAGTTTTCTTACTATATCCATGCCCCATTTCATAAATGGCCAGGGAGCGGATATGGAATGTAGCTCCTCAGATGGTTGGTGGGTATATAGTCCATGAGTTTGGCAGGCTTCGCATTTAGAACTGAATTCCAAGCAATCGGCCCTCAGGGTAGGCCAGAAGTAGCCTGTTCTGAGTAATTTGCTTGCCAGGCTCCTGTTAGAATTCAATAATCTCGTAAGATTACATATTCATATATGAATTAATTTATTTGGTCATAAAATAAATACAAGATCTTATGCAGGCAAACTAAAACAAGATTAGAGAAGAAATCGTCAATCTTACTTTGGGATTTCGGATTTTTGGGCACCAACAAGATCTCCTTCTTGTTAGTTCTTGAGCTTTCCAACAATGGATGAACAAGGGTCAAATTAGAACCTCTCCCAAAAGCATATACCCAAGGAATAATTTTAATAACTAATATTATTATGAACTAGTAATGATATTAGTCTTACTTAAAATTTGACACAAAAATAAATTTTGTTCTCTTGTGTTTTTCGGCCAAGAGAGGAATGATTTATGAGGGTTTTATTTCTCT
Source organism: Silene latifolia (assembly GCF_048544455.1). Lineage (NCBI taxonomy): Eukaryota > Viridiplantae > Streptophyta > Magnoliopsida > Caryophyllales > Caryophyllaceae > Silene > Silene latifolia. The sequence goes on from NC_133538.1 coordinate 454,940,343, forward strand.
AAGTTTTCACAATTGTAGAGAGAATTTTTCTAACACTAGAAAAATTTAGTAAAGTGGTGAATCAATAATAGAGGAAAAAACCTCTATCTTTTCCTCTAGAAAACCGGTGGGGAGGGGGGAAGGGTGGCCAATGCATGAGCTTGTATTCTTCCCAAGAAATAATAGGTTTGCATGGCTATTCACTAGGGTGATCATTGTGTTTTCCATTTAAAATAATTAACACAATTTAAAAACCCTAACCCTCCCCATACCGGCACACTTAACATAAACTGGAAGGTCCATTTTATTTTTGTCATTTGTCAATTGTGACATATGTGACATGTTACTTGACATGTGAAATTGTAATGTATTTTTAACATATTAAAAATCAACATACTCATATACAAAATCGACTAGTAATTCGTAATTACTTGTACCAAAACGGTTTATCAAATTATAAATTACAACGTCTTGTATTTATAATAAATTATTCATTCAATTTCAATTTCAATTGTTTCGTAAACAATAATTTTATCTAAGTAATAAAACAATTCTATTACTTAGACCGTATCTAATTTAATCGAATTATAATAAGACACGTTAATCTTACTCACAAATCATCCGTCAATTTTAAGCAAATTAATTAACTCGTATCGGCATACGATTAATTAAATAATCAATTAAGAGTATTTCCCTACAGGTATGACTTAAGGGGATCAACTGATCACCACCGTCGCACGACAGTAATGTCAAACTCTAGTCAGCCAATCATTACCGATATCTGTGGACCAGTTCACAGTAAAATATTACATCCCACATGTATTCTAAAAAATGAGATTTAAACATGTGATCATTATGATCGACAGTTGTGATTGCATTATTGTCGGAAGACACATATTCCAACAATCTCCCACTTGTCCTCGACAAGTGTGCGTCACCAACTCTCTTATCCTATTACTATCTCCCACTCAATGCAAGGTGTCTTTCAGGTCGTACTTGCAAGTGATCATATCGAGAGTGGTTTCCTCGATCTGGAGAATAACTGATTGACCGGAATTATCTACCATAGATACCTTCCGAGCGTGGCCACGCATTTACAGTTTATTACTCCTCGAGTGGCCCTGAGATATTGTTTTAACCCTGACAAGGGGTGGACAATTCCTATCGCACTATTCCCTTCGATTAGCCACAGCCATCATCACCGAAAATATGCCCATTTGACCCCATTTACGAAGGTCGTAGTAACATAAATCAAAGTTAATCTGAAACTGTGCCACCTTAGGCGAACAATCTTTACTCAAAGAATTGACTCTTTAGAATACTATAGTAGCTCTTGCCACGACCAGGCTATATAAATTTGCCAGAACTCTATAAGCGGTCATTAGCCCGACAAAGTGTTCCTAACAGTCTGCCTATGTGATCGACTAGTCATCTCACATGACTCCATGGCACTTGAACTTGCCATCAATCGCATCACACTCTAGTCACTTCGAGACGTCACCTCATGAAAGTGACTATGGGCGAATACAATGCTAATGCGTGTTCACTTTAACGGGGTTCAATTATCTCTACAACCCGTTTGGATGTAACAATGTATAGGGTGAGTTAATAATAACTCAAACGACTAATATGGACATCACATTCGGGTAGTCAATACCATATTACCACCTTGTGATGTATATTGTAAGTGTGTAAACACTAGTCATTTGCAACATGAGTTTAACACACCATGTGTCCATGTGTTCAAACTCTTGAATTGCATTTTCCTTTATTTTCATGTTTGTCTTACATAGCATGAATCTTACCAAGTACATATCTAGTTACCCTGACTAGGTTTCGGTTCTTTATTTTGAGAGAACTTTCTTGTTGCTTATCACATAAAAAACGTATTATGGTGGACGACATAACTTGCACTAGTCAAGTGTTCTTCCAACTCATAATGTACCAGGTATATGTTTTGTAGGATCTTGCAACAATTGTCAAGATGATTAGCTTAGCATATCTCATAAGTCCTAGTAAATTTGAAAATACTAGTTTTGAGTAACTTCTTACTATAACCAAGTATCTTTTCAAACTTCTTATTTCTCTTTTTAGCTTAAATAGCTTAGGATTTTCATAAATCCTTACGCGTTTTCGAACTTCAATATGTGCAACTTCTTGTCACATACACTACTACAAATGAGCACTTGGGCCACGGCTAAATTTGTGGCGCAAGTGTTAAATTTCCGTGGCTAAATCATTTGGCCACGGGAATACCTTCCGTGACGCAAGTGGCCGTGGCAAAGAGATGGCCACGGGAAAAACAAGAACGTGGCTATTATTAAATTTTTGGCCACGGATTCTCTCGTGGCTAATAACTCCCGTGGCCAAAAAAATATATATGAAATTAAATAAATAAAATGGTAAATAATTTTTTTTTTCACCATCGATATTTTATCATATATGGAATAGTGACAATCTCAGTACTGATTTCGCTAGTTAACTCGATTCATTTGAACGTTCACCGGTCATGCATTCGCGCGCATCAAAGAGGCTTCCCAGGAGGTCACCCATCCCAACACTACTCTCACCTGAGCACGCTTAACTGTAGAGTTCTTTTGATGTGCTACCGAAACTGAAAGTTAATTTTGTTGATATAATTAGTACTTCTAATCCTTTTAAGTTTATTTTTTTCTTTTCAATATTTACCTTTAGTACTATTTAATTACAAAAATGTTACATGATTTACGAATTTTTGTGGGAAAAACATTATGTTGGCTAAAACAATCAAATTTTCGATGTTACCCTCCCGAATAATGATTTTGACGTCATTTTTTTGCCCGCGTTAGGAAAACCATTTTCTCTAAAAAGTAAACTTAATCGTTTTTTCCTAATATTTTTTTATTTCTTTAGTTTATCGACATTCTTATTTTTATTTCTCTTGTACTCATGTTTTCGTATATTATTTTTACGCAAATATTATTGTATGACCGTCGTACATACGATATGAAAAATTAACCGTTTTTTGGTAAAATAATGACCACTTTTTATAACTTAAGGTCTTTTTTCCTCCCAAATGGGGTCACTATTAACCAAAAAGTAATCACGTTTTACTCAAGAAACATGAAAAACATTGTCGTACAACATCATCGCTTATTTTCTTAAACTGATTTCTCTTTGTTATAATTTATCATTTTTTTCTCAAATTTTTCACATTTTTTGCACATGTGACATTAAATTATTATAATTTCTATATTTTCCCAGTGATGTGCTCATTTTCAATGGAAAAAATTTCTCCATATCGAATTTTGGGTAAATTGATAAAAACTACCAACTTTAGTCATCTTTTACATAACCAATAATTAGTAATCACTACCAAAATATTAACTTTTTTCTACGATAGGTATCAAGTCGCCTTCTTGCTCTATTTTCTTTTTCCTACTTTAAAGGTGTTTTCTTCTAAGAGAGAGATTTTGGAAGTGGGTGAGTGGAGATTTGTACTTGAATGATAACTTTTTGGATTTTCTCAAGTAAGTTGAGATTAGATTTTCAGGCGACTTAGTACCGGTTGTAGAAAAAAGTTAATATTTTGGTATTGATTACTAATTATTGATTATGTTGGTACTGATTATGAAAAGGTCATTATATTGGTAATATTTATCAATTAACCCTTGAATTTTTTATATTGATAATTTTTCTGATATGTTTTTTTCTTAATTGATTTGTGGAAGATCATTTTTTTTCTTTCATTTCTCAGCGCACTTATTTTATTTAATCAATTTTGTAATCTAATTGTCGTTTTTTTTCACTCCTAAAAAAAAATTTCCCAAACTTTTTTTCTCACCAAGTTAAATTATATATCAAATTCAAAATTTTCTACAAATATCTCACAAATAAAGTTGTAAATCAAATTTTGAATAAACCAATTTGACAATATGTTAATTTTAGATTTATCAAAGATAGATGATAAATAACTTATTTATTTAATTTTATATGCTATGTCTTTAAATGTGATACAATCATTTAAGATTGTTATTCAAGATTATAATGTTTTAATTAAAAACTTAAAAGAAATTCACGACTCTAATAAACAGAATTATATATTAAAACAAATTTCTTAAATTAGAAATGTTTTGAAAAACCTCCAAAACATAATTGTGATTTATGAAAGAATAAAAAAATTTGGACGATAAACATTTCTTTGCTTGCATATAAATTTATAAAATTTTAAAATTTTTTATAAAAAAATTAAAACAATAATAAAATATTAATTAAATTAATCAAAGTGTTTGCAAAATATTATATTTAAATGCATTTTCATATTATTTATATTTGATTAAATTTCTTTTCGATTTTAAGTTTGCCTTAACATGAAAATATCTTAATTTAAGGCAGAAAAGATACTCGCCACGGGAGTTTGTTAGTTTGTGGCTAAATTTTTTTTTTGGCCACAGAACAATTCGTGGCTTATTAAATTTTCGTCACGGGTGTGACATAGTTCATGGCTAAAATGATTATTTGCCACGGGTGTAGCCTATTTCGTGGCGCAAGTGACTTTTTGCCACGGGAAAAGTTATCCCGTGGCATAATTTGTTTTCCAAAATAATGAATACATTTTTCCCGTGGCTAAGCTGAATTTAGCCACGAATTCTAAATTCCCGTGGCATAATTCGTTGCGCAAGTGACAATTTGTTGTAGTGATAACAGAGTGTTCTATCAAACATTAGAATAGCTCATTAGTTCTCCTCGAGAATTCATGACGATTGTTATATGGCTTACCAATGACTCATCATGCTCTTAAGCATATGATTCATTATAGGACATGTGCATGATTATTCTAATGGCGGAAATATTAGTAATCTTAAATCATGTAATCAACCATTCTTAGGTTCAATGAATGACCGTGACTGCTTATGGTAATTCTATTTTCATCGATATGAATAACCTACGTTTCTTGTTGATTTGATGTGCATATCTCAATGCCTATCCAACATCCCACGTGATTGGATTCATCGTAGTCCATTTTCATCCAAAATTAAAAACTCAAATACTTCTTTGTGAAAGATAGTACTAGCTCGTCATTCTCAATGAGTGATGAGTTATAAATTTTAGAAGATGATAGCTCCCACTAAATTTCATGTCTTCACATGATAATTTCAAACTCCCACTTAATCCCACATGTTTCGTATTTGACTACTCAATCGAAACATTTCAAGAATTGAAATCAATTTTGCTTTGCCAAGTTATTAAGATAAAACCATATATGTTCCCAACATATCTTTTCAAAATACCTATTTTGAAAAGGTTTCAATCTTAAACTTATGGAATGAGATTTTAATCTCTAACTCATTCATTTTTATAATGATGCATAGCAATGTCATCACTTAAATGCTAAATCCCATTTAATACACGTCATTCTCAAAATACCCTTTTCGGAAGGAGGTTTTAACCATTTCATTTTCATAATGAGGTTAAGTAACGACACTAGCGTGGTTAACAATTAACTTAGCTTTTGTAGATATCGACATATCTTTCTTTGCAACTTTTAAGCATAAATCTCATTTATATTCAAGGATTCAACTTTGTTTCATTTAGGCTCTTAAGTAAATATCAATATTGAAACTCTATTTATATCTAGGTCATAAACTAGCAAAATTTCTTGTTGAGACTTTTCTTTAGTCATTATCTTTCAAAAACTTTCTTTTGGTCTCCTCGTGTAGTTATCTTAAGAACATATTCTTTTGATTACTTCACTTGGTCTCTTTTTTCATGTAGATTTCATCTATTCGAGACCATAGATCGCATCTATTCATGTATACTATCTATTTTGGTATACAAGTCATTCTTTCATTCGTAGATCTCATTTACTCAAGCATACAAATTATTCTTTGTATTCTTTGTGTCTTCATTTTTCTCCCACTCTATCTTTAGAATAAATACACTAGATATTCAAAGATAGCTTTATAAGAAACAAATAATGATTTTGAAGTAGAAGGAGGATTATCTCATAGATTGACTAATAGATTTTAGATTTGATGAGTGTACTTGGTAATTGACATTCCTTTAGGAGAGTTCATCAACTCAACATCACTTTATAATTGATCATACACAAGCCTCAAGCTTGTGGACATATAATGAATCCTATCATTATACTTGTCTATTGGATCACTTTAAATAGATGATCATATGTTTCTATGTGCAAGCATATAAAAGACGAATTTTTAGAACAAACAAATACGATAAAAGGGGTGACGTGGGTTGTAAGCTAAGCCACCAAAATCCAAAATGCAACCATTGTTTAAAAGGATAAACCATTTCCATGTCGAACACGGAAATCAAAATAGTTCTAAAATTCATAACATTAAAATAAAGACAATAATAAAAGCCAAGCTTCATTGGTAGCTACTCCTAGCTCCTTCATGATTTCTTAAGCTTGCTTCTTTTTTCCCTTGTCTTTGCTTGGAGGAGGCCCTATTTACAATAAAAAGGGGATACATTATCACTACTTTGTATTAAAATACCATAGTTGAATTAGAAACACAAAAGAAAGGATAGTCATTTACCTACTGGAGTGATCTTTCCAGCTTTGATGTCACCAAGATACTTAGAATAATTCCTCTTCCAATGTCCAACACCATTACAATAATGGCATTTACCAAGAGGACCCTTCTTGGTTTTGGAAGTTCTAGCTTCAAAAGTCTTAGCCTTGGTGGACATAGGAGCTTGCCTCTTACCCTTTTTCCCATTCTTCATGAACTTCCCCTTGCTCTTAGTGCTTATATTAAGCACATCCTTAGGTGGGTTAACATTTAGCCCCATGTCTCTTTTGGCTTGCACAAGTAACTTGTGCAACTCTTCAAGAGACATGTCCTTGTCTTGCATATTGAAATTCACCCGGAATTGTACATATGCTTTGACTTTGGATAAGGAGTGAAGAATCCTATCAACAATGAGCTCCTTGGGGATTTCAACCTTTTGAATTTTCAATGTCTCGACTAGCTCCAATAATTTGAGCACGTGAGGGCTAACCTTTTGGCCCTCCTTGAAATCGAGATCAAAGAATACCGAGGCCGCCTCATATTGGACGATCCTCAGTGCTTGTGAGAACATTGTCATAAGTTTGGAATAGATTTCATAAGCGGTGCCCATTTTAAAGGATCTCCTTTGAAGATCCGCCTCCATAGCAAAAATCAACACATTTTTCATAGCGGCGGATTCTTTGTGGTAAGCCTCATATGCTTCCCTAGTGGCGGCACTCGACCTAGCATTAGGTTCGGGTGGAGAGGGCTCAATGAGGTAACGAAGCTTGTCGTCACCTTGAGCGGCTAATTTGAGTTCGGCATCCCAATCGGAGAAATTTGACCCATTCTTTTCAAGTTTACAACGATCCATAAAAGATCGGAGCCATGAAACATTAGTAAGTGTGGTGGCATTGGTGTTTGGTGCGGCCATTTGTTATGAGAAATAAAAGTGGTCTACAAAACAAAAATAGAAGGAATAAAACACTTGTCGTTTTTTTTTTTAAATAATAATAATACTCGTAAATTTTAATTTAAACAAGTTTTATTGCATTTATCTAGTGACCTCTACCCAACTTGATAAATGATTCCAAGACCCAAATTCTTATCAACTTGGGCACGCTTTGGCGATACAACCCTCATCAATATAACTCGGTGGATTAACTCTTTAATCGATTCTACTTTTAGAACTTTTGGTCGAGAAAATTACATTAATATTTATCTTTAGCCCCAAACACATCCGGCTATGGTCGAGAATACTTTTGTTGAGTTCAACCCAAATTTCGAATAAATGTGTCCATGATCCAAATCCACATTAACTTGGGCACGCTTTAGCGATACAACCCTCATCAACACGAATTCGGTGGATAGACATTTATCACCCACTTCCCCTACGTAACAAGGTTTGTACCCCGGTTTGGTCGAGCGCACTTCCTCACGAAATAGGTTTTTATGGTTTCTACTTTTTGGTAAGGCTAAGTCTCAATTGTTTATTTTAGCGAGAGGTCATGTCAATTTATTATTTATCACGTTTTAAGTGAACTAAAGCGGTGAACTATGATATTTTTAATTGACACGGTCGATAAACTCGATTTAAAATGAAATGCATGTTTAGTTATGGCGATTTAGCGATGCATGCAACATATAAATAAAATGCAAAGCATAAAAATAAAATCCTAGTATGGCCTCCTAAAAAAGTAAATCTAATAAACTATTACAAATTCGGAAACCAACTCGTTTGGTCCCTTGAACTTCGGTCTTGGTGCGCATCTCGAGGTAACACTTTCTTTGATGGACCGCCTTCTCGAATGACACCGTCTTCAAGGAACTCCGGAATAAATAAATTACAAAACGAATTACATAATTTCCTATTATACATTTGTAATAAAAATAAAATAAATCTATTAAATTACAAAACGGTGATACGAGATCACAATAATTACAACCGAATCGATATTCCCATACATTTCGGGTAATACCAATTAAAAACTAAGGCCATACTAAGTAAAATTACATAATTTCAAAAAATTACATAAAACTAAAATATGACAATCTTAAATAAAATGCAGCATTATAAAATGTACGAACATGCTTAATTTTATGCTAAATCGCCTTTTAAGAGCCAATATCGTATATTTATCGGTTTTTATGGATTTGCGTGATTATAACTTGTTAAAATCACAATAATTACATAAATTCATATTTATGTACAAGTTAATTACCCTAACCATCTTAGGACTCAAAACTTAGTCTTCACTAATATTTTGACAATAACTCAACTTGATTTCTTAATATTGTTCATTATGGACCAAAAATACAAAATTATGCTATAAACTTCAAATTAAATTATAAAAATTTCAAATAATTTCAAAATTTGAAATTTATGAACATTCTGGAAAAATACCATGACTCATAATGTTCAAAACTTAGGTTAAAAATTTCGAAAAATATCGAGAAAAAACAATGTTGCGGTTTATCGGTTTTAACAAATATGACCATTAAAATATGGGAAAAATTATTTTCATCAACTTATCACTTTTAGATCTGAAATATATGATAAAATGCAACATGTGACGTTTTTCTTTAGTCATGAAGTATGTTTTAGCATTATTACTAATTATAGTCACTATTTATGTGATTTTTCATCAAAAAATTCATAAATCATGCAAAAAGACTTCACTATAGCCGAATATCTTACACATATCTTGTAAAATTGCATGTGACAACATACTAAATTTCCATAATCAGATTCGAAATATAACTCATATTAACCTATTTACCCATTTAAATACGATTTTAACTTATAAAATTCATATTTCGAGCAAAACAACTTATTTTAATATGAAGATTTACAGGCCATCAGTATGTATTACATGTGAAAACATATCCAAAAACCACTGGAAAATTCGAAGGTTAGCTATTTTTCGTCCAAAAATGACATTTTTATGATAAAAATCGCATTTTAATGCCAATAATATATAAAATGAACAATAAAATCCATAAATAAACCAAAATATCCTAAAAATCACTTAGGACCAGAAACTTTTAACATGCAAAGTTATTTATAGGTTTATCTTCATAAATCCAAATTAATTAGTTTTGTATGTTAATCTTATAACTCCGAAAAACCATAAACCGATTTGCATGCAAACAACCTAAGGCTCTGATACCACTTTTTAGAATTTAATAATCTCATAAGATTACATATTCATATATGAATTAATTTATTTGGTGATAAAATAAATACAAGATCTTATGCATGCAAACTAAAACAAGATTAGAGAAGAAATCGTCAATCTTACTTTGGGATTTCGGATTTTTGGGCACCAACAAGATCTCATTCTTGTTAGTTCTTGAGCTTTCCAACAATGGATGAACAAGGTTCAAATTAGAACCTCTCCCAAAAGCATATACCCAAGGAATACTTTTAATAACTAATATTATTATGAACTAGTAATGATATTAGTCTTACTTAAAATTTAACACAAAAATAAATTTTGTTCTCTTGTGTTTTTCGGCCAAGAGATGAATTATTTATGAGGTTTTTATTTCTCTAAGTTTTCACAATTGTAGAGAGAATTTTTCTCACACTAGAAAAATTTAGTAAAGTGGTGAATCAATAATAGAGGAAAAAACCTCTATCTTTTCCTCTAGAAAACCGGTGGGGAGGGGGGAAGGGTGGCCAATGCATGAGCTTGTATTCTTCCCAAGAAATAATAGGTTTGCATGGCTATTCACTCGGGTGATCATTGTGTTTTCCATGTAAAATAATTAACACAATTTAAAAACCCTAACCGTCCCCATTTCGGCACACTTAACATAAAATGGAAGGTCCATTTTATTTTTGTCATTTGTCAATTGTGACATATGTGACATGTTACTTGACATGTGAAATTGTAATGTATTTTTAACATATTAAAAGTCAACATACTCATATACAAAATCGACTAGTAATTCGTAATTACTTGTACCAAAACGGTTTATCAAATTATAAATTACAACGTCTTGTATTTATAATAAATTATTCATTCAATTTCAATTTCAATTATTTCGTAAACAATAACTTTATCTAAGTAATAAAACAATTCGATTACTTAGACTGTATCTAATTTAATCGAATTATAATAAGACACGTTAATCTTACTCACAAATCATCCGTCAATTTTAAGCAATTTAATTAACTCGTATCGGCATACGATTAATTAAATAATCAATTAAGAGTATTTCCCTATAGGTATGACCTAAGGGGATCAACTGATCACCACTGTCGCACGACAGTAATGTCAAACTCTAGTCAGCCAATCATTACCGATATGTGTGGACCAGTTGACAGTAAAATATTACATCCCACGTGTATTCTAAAAAATAAGATTTAAACATGTGATCATTATGATCGACAGTTGTGATCGCATTATTGTCGGAGGACACATATTCCAACAGCTCCTGCCACCTTTATGATTGCCACGGTATCCTCCATGGATTTCTGATAGTATCTGTTCAGCTTCCTGTGGCTCCAGGCATCTGAGGTATGGTCCTGCCTGCGATGTCTTAAAAAGCACATTGTTATTAATAGTATATGAAGCAAATATTATTTTAAGTGCTCTGGCATCTTGTTTATTCAGGAGAAGGATTCCCTGCTGGAGCCAATCATAGTAAGGTTTTGTCCATGAATTGGCGACATATATTGGGAAAGTTTCATCTTGTTTATTTATTGCAGGTTGTAATAAATGTATGATAGGGATTTTATCAAAATCAGGGGGGCTGAAATTGGATCTTAGGCTGGCTAGGGCATCGACCTGGGTATTCAAGTCCCTAGGTATTTGATCAATATTAAAGTTACGAAATTTTCTTTTTAAATTTTGGATAACTTCTAAATAGAGCATCATTTTTGAGTCTTTTGCAGTATAGACTCCATTTACTTGGTTTGAAATAAGGAGGGAATCAGGACGAACCTTTAAGTTTTGTACACCAAGGTCAATACATACCTTTAATCCAGCTATTAGGGCTTCATATTCAGCCTCATTGTCGGTAGCTTCAAATGCACAACTTATAGCCTGTACTATCTTATCCCCCATGTGGCGATTTTAGGACTACGCCTAGGCCGGTACCCTTCATGTTGGCTACACCGTCGACAAACAGGGTCCATTCTAGGTTTGTCTGGTCATTGGTCAGTCTGTTTACTTCTTTTATCAGGCCGGGTTCTAGGGTTGGACTAAAATCAGCCACAAAGTCTGCTAGTGCCTGTGACTTAATTGCTGTCCTGGGTTCAAAGGTTATATTGTAGGTACTTAGCTGGACTGACCACTTGCACATTCGTCCGGATAGTTCTGGTTTCCTAAGTACAGACTTAATAGGAACATTGGTTCTGACTATTATAGGGTGACTTTCGAAGTATGGTCTTAATTTGGTACAACTCATAATTAAAGGTAAAACATATTTTTCAAGTAGGCCATACCTGATCTCTGCATCTAGTAGACTTTTACTTACGTAATAGACAGGGTGTTGCTGTATGTCCATTTCTTTGACCAGAACTGCACTGACAGTAGTCTCAGTGACTGACAGGTATACTATCAGGGGTTCGTCTTTGACTGGTTTTGCCAGCAAGGGCGGAGAGGATAGGTATGATTTCAAATCTTCAAAGGAAGCTTGGTGATCTGGGGTCCACTGGAAGTCTTTATTCTTCCTGAGCAGGTTGTAAAATGATTTGTACCTCTCTGATGACCTTGAAATGAACCTGTTCAGGGCTGCTAATCTTCCTGTCAGCTTTTGTATGTCTTTGACCGTTTTTGGTGGTTCTAGCTCCAGGATGGCTTTGATCTATTCAGGGCTGGCCTATATTCCTCTTTTTGTCACCATATAGCCTAAGAATTTGCCTGCTGAGACTCCGAAATGGCATTTTTGTGGATTTAGCTTCATGTTGAATTTCTCCAAGATTTGGAATGCTACTTCCAGGTCATTGACGTGGTCTTCTTCCTTTTTTGACTTGACTACCATGTCATCAATGTAGACTTCCATGGTGACTCCAACTTGATCTTTGAACATCATGTTGACTAATCTTTAATAGGTTGCACCTGCATTTTTTAATTCAAAGGGCATGGCAGTATAACAATATACTCCTCTTTCAGTAATGAAGGCTGTGCTTTCCTGATCCGCGGGATGCATCTTTATTTGGTTGAATCCACTGGAAGCATCCATGAATGTTAACATCTCGTGGCCTGCAGTGGCGTCTACCATTGCATCAATATGTGGCAGGGGAAATGGATCTTTTGGGCAGGCCTTGTTTAGGTCGGTGTAGTCCACACAGACTCTCCACTTGCCATTCTTATTTTGGACAACTACTACATTTGCAAGCCAGTCAGGGTACATCACTTCCCTGATCATTACCATGTCCAATAGCTTGTCGACTTCTTGATTGATAATTTCATTTCTCTCTGCAACAAATTTTCTCCTCTTTTGCTGTACAGGCTTAAACGATTTTTCAATATTTAATTTATGAGTTATAATATAAGCATCTATACCAGTCATATCAAAATGTGACCAGGCAAAACAAGACATTTTAGTTTTGAGGAAGCTGACCAGATTGGGCCTGACTAAGTCAGGTGCGTCTGATCCTACAAGTACCTTCCTGTTAGGGAATTCTGGGTCCAGAATGACCTCTCCTGTTTCCATTTGTGATTGGGCAATATATTCTTTCCTGACATGGGACTTTAGTTGATATGTGAGGGACTTACCTGACTTTGAAGGTTTCAAAGCCTGGGTGTAACATTCCTGGGTTGCTTTCTGTTCTCCTCTAATGGTGGTTATCCCCCATTCGGTTGGTATTTTCACGCATTGATGATTTGTAGACGGGATTGCTTTGACGTTGTGGATCCAAGGTCTGTCCAGGATTACGTTGTACGAGGATAGGCAATCCATTACCCCGAATCTTTCATAGGAAGCTACACCTTCCACATAGGTTGGTATGCTAATTTCTCCCAGGGTGTTCTTTGTTTCTCCTCTGAATCCGACCAGGACACTAGATTTCTTGATGATTTTCTCTTCATCTATTTTTATCGCTTTAAGGACATCGAGCATCACCAAGTTGATTGAACTACCTCCGTCTATCAGGATTCTTGATACCTTAGCCTTGCCGATTTGCATGGTAATTACCAGGCTATCATGGTGTAAGTTTGGTACTCCCTGCAAGTCTGAGTCATCAAAAGTAACGACAGGTAATAATTTAGATCTAGAAGGGGGTTGAAGTTTAGACCCCCTGGCGATTCTTTTAGCAGCCGAGCTGGTTAAGCCACAGATTTCAAAGCCTCCGTTTATGAACTTGACTTCATAGATGGGGGGAAGAGGAGGAGGATCTCTGCAGTTTCCTGGATCTCTCTTGCCCGGTCCTTTATCTTTGTTCTTGGGCTGCTGGATTAAGTCTTTCAGATAGCCCTTATTTAGAAGGTAAGCCACTTGTTTCCTGAGCTAAATGCATTATTCTGTGGTGTGTCCGATATCCTGGTGAAAGTCACACCATCTTGTTGGATCTTTCCTGGGGTTGTCAGATTTCTTGGGCCATCTAACCATGTCTCCCAGGTTTTCCAAGCGTTTGCTCAATTCTGCAGTATTTATAGAGAAGTTATATTCAGGAATAGTTGGTAAGCTAGAAAGGTTACCTTTGTGTTCCTGTGCCATGTTGACTTCAGATCGTTCAGATCTGGAATAGGGTGATGATCTGGGGTTGCTTCCTTTCTGGTAGGAGCTCTTCCTGTTAGTGTGTCCATAGCTTTGCTTTCCTCCGGATGAGTTTGTTGTGAAGTTGAGATATTCTTCCAATCTGACATGCTCTAAGGCGATGGATTGAACAGTGGCAAAGGTTAGACAGGCTTTTTTGGTTAGGTATGCGTAGATGTCACTGCCAAGCAGAAATCCTTGCCTGAAAGCTTACATCGCTGTTTCTTCGTCGCATCTGGGAATGGCCACCTTTTCTTTGACAAATCTGGCTAGGAATTCTTTGAGGGATTCTTCAGGAAGCTGTTTTACCCTGAACAAAATACTGGGTCTCTTAGCCATGTCTCTGCTGCATGCAAATTGTTGATTGAAGGCATTGACCAGGTCTGCAAAGTTCCTGATACTTCCATTTGGGAGATTGATGAACCATTGCAACGCTGCTCCAGTCAGGGTTGTACCAAAGCCTTTACACATGCAAACCTGCCTGAGTTCACTGGGTATTGAGGCAGCTAACATCTTCTGTTTGAATATAACAACGTGGTTTTGTGAATCAGAGGTCCCATCATAAGTTCTCATGGATGGGACGGTAAATTTCTTGGGGAGATCAATCTTTCCAATTTCATCTGCAAAGGGTGAGTCAGCGAAGCTATCAATTTCCACCTCAGCCACAAGGTCTGGCACCCGGGTATATTTGCTATCTTGTTATGGAGTTTTGGGATTTCCTGAAGCATAGCCATCATTATGGCTGCTTCAGTCTTGTTTGTCTCGTTGTCAGGAATGATTTGCAGACCAGAGGAGGTATCCTTCTCCGGAGTTCCAAAACTGGAGAAATCAATTTGCTTGATGATGGATGAGAATGGGGTTCCTGGCTCGAATCTGGTTTTGGAGTCTGAAGCCCGACTTTCCAATTTCTTTCTCAAGTTAGACTCAGATTCCTTAAGCCTAGTGATCTCAGCCTCCACTTGAGCCGCCTTTTCCTGAATTGTTTCCAATTATTTGATCTTAGCCAAGGCAGCTGCCAATTGTTGTTCTGGGGTGAGTTCTGCCATTTTTATATCTGAGTATTAAATGGAAAATGATGAAGGAAATTTTTTGATTAATGAACTAGATGCCCCATGGTGGGCACCAATTGTTTTAGCACGAATTCCTCTGAAAGGATCCGGCCTGAAGATTTAGTAGTGTAGGTATCTAGTTCTAATATTTAAGGAAAAATGTACAGTGATGAATGAAATAAATTATATAAGAGCAATAATGTTTATGTTTCCTGGATAAGTTGAATGATAATAAAGAAAGTAAGAAGAAAGTGTAGTAAGAATAAGAAGCTAATTATATATGTTTTTTGTATATTGCTTCGTATGCTTTACAAATGTTCCTCCACTCTATTTATACTCTTTCTATTCTAACGTTACAATTTATTTTACGCTCCCCCTGGTTGTTGAAACCGTCTCCTAATTAATAGGGAATGTGCACTATTAATCCGGTTGACTTATTCTAACTCAACAACTTCTCCTTTTTCTCTTCTTGCACGTTGTAGTTTATGGAAATTGCACGTTCTTGTAGTTGGACTTGGTCTTCCGTAAGAATATAGCATGTGCATAATTGTCTTGTTGATTTGTTGATTATTCATCCTGCTAAAGATTCCCACCAGGCTACTCTACTATTGCTATCAGGCCTCTTGAGCAGCTTTCCTTTCAAATAATAACTGTAATTGTCCGGACTCTGGTTGCCCCAATCAGCCTAATTAAGTCAGGCTAGACTGAAGTCAAACCAGGCTAAATTGGACCTAACAATACTAATGACATGACTTTTTCAACAAATCCAGATGGAGAAATATTATTGGTTACTAACTGTCGAGATAAATTATTAGTGAATGATATGCCAGGTAAATCATTTAGTTTTATTTATTGCATTTTGTTAGTGTGAAGAAAGACGACAGTTTATAAGTAATTTTTGTTAATTTGTGTGCTCTTGATGCCCCGGAAATTGTTGCTAGTAGTGAGATTCACGGAGTGCCTCATTGTTCAGAAGAGCTTAAACGATTTGCTGGAATGATATTTGAGAAATTGGAGCATGGCTTGCCTTTCTACAAAGCATATGCCAAAGCTTCTGGCTTTAGTCCGAGATTGGATTCAAGTAAAATCGTCGATGAAGTTACTACACACAAGTGTTGTGTGTCTAACAAGGAAGGTACTAGTAAGCACGGTGGGAAAAAAAGAAGGAGGGCAATAACAAGAGTTGGGTGTACTGTATGCCAAGATTAAGTTTAGGAGGCTACCTGCTGGTGAGTATGAGATGTATGAATTTGCTGAGGTGCACTCACATGCAATGGTAACTCCAGCCATAATGATTCACCTAAAGTCATGTAGGAAGGTCAACCTTGTGCATAAGAAAATGATAATGGATAACTCACGTGTTAACCATGGGCCTGTGAAGACATTTAGAATGTTTAAAGAGTACGTTAAGAGATATAAAAACGTAAGGGCGTCCTTAGAATATTTTAAGAATTTTTCAAGGGATGTAAAGAAATACATCAAAGAGTATGATGCGGAAATGCTGATAGAGGGCTTCATACAAAAAAGAGCTAGGTGTCCCTCATTTTATTTCGATTTTGACGTTGATGAGGACAAAAGACTCACTAAGGTTTTTTGGGCTGATCCAATTGTAATTAAGAACTACGCGCTCTTTGGTGATTCTGTGTCCTTTGACACCACATTCGATTTTAACGAATATTGTATGGTGTTTTGTCCTTTTACGGGTGTTGACAACCATAAAAAATGTGTCACTGTTGCGGCTGGTTTGATAATGTGGGATAATGAAGAGTCTTTTACCGGGCTTTTTGACAATTTTATGAAGGCAATGGGTGGGTGTTATTCTATTACTCTAATTACTAACCAATGTTTTAGTATTAACGCAGGGGATAAAAATGTGTTTTCAGGAAATACGCAACACAGATTCTGTATGTGGCATATCATGAAAAAATTGGCTCACAACTTTGGTTCAACCATTTACAAAGACACGGACCTTCTAAAAGAAATAAGTTTTATCGTTTGGAATGAAGATCTTGAGCAAACTGAATTTGAGTCGAGCTGGTTTTCAATTATTGAAAAACATGATTTGTTTGGAAATGTGTGGCTGAAATCCATGTTTGAGGACCACAAGTTATGGATTCCTGCATATTTTCGGGACACTTATATGGGTGGGATTATGAGGACAACTTCAAGGTCAGAATCCAAGAATAGTTTCTTCGACAACTTCACCAGCTCCAACATATCACTTGTTCAGTTTTGGATGCGCTTCCAGTCCGCAATAGATGCTCAACGCTGGAAGCATTCTAAGTTAACTGCTGATTCTAAAAACTCCTCTCCTATCTTGTCAACTCCCCTTTCTATAGAAAGAAGTGTGCTGAATTTTACACACCACCTGTGTTTTATGATTTTCAAGAAGAGTTGAAAGGTGCATGCTACTCTTGTAATGAAGCAACAAAATCACGAAAGAAGGTGAAGTGGAGCGTTTATTTGTTATGGATTGTGAGAGCAAGAAAGTCTATGATGTCGATTTTGGTGGGAAAATTTGTGTGTGTTTATACAAGGGGTTTCAGAGACTTGGGATACTTTGTAGACATTGTGTATGGATGTTGCATAACAAGGGGTTTGATGAAATACCTTCTGAATATATATTGGCCAGGTGGAGCAATTGTGCAACATTTTATCCTATCTTTAATGTTGTAGGGACGTCTTTAGAAGCTGATTGTGCGTCAATTGACACAAGACAAAACAATATAAGTGAGTTATGGTCAGAGGTATTCACTTCAGTGTCACTTGTGGAGGATGATGAGGAGAAGGAGAAAGAGTTACTCGAATTGCGTCAGAGTTTCAATGAGAAGTTATTGCATTCAAGTGGTGGTGGGAAGTCAAAAAGTAAGAAAACTCAAATCGAGACAGTTCTTGGGTCTAAAATATCTACTAAAGCTAATATTCTACCTCCAAAGCAAGCAAAAAATAAGGGACCTGGTAGAAGGATGACTTATGAAAAATAAATGGCGGCGGAGGAGCACTCTAAGCCTCTAAGAAACTGTCGTGCTTGTGGGGAAATGGCACACCATGATAGTAGAAATTGCCCGAGTCAAGTTGCTCACAAGTAATCTCATAGTCAGGTACTTTATTTGCTTGTTTTTTTTTTAATTTACATATTAGTGAAGGAGGGCCTATATACAAAGTATTAATGATATTTTACATGATCTGATGATATAGATATTGACAATGAAATAGTTGTGGTTTGAGATGCGCATCAATTATACCCAGATGGGTGTAACAGCCGACTACACAAGATGGATTTAAATATATGTATGTCCAAATGTAGGAGGAAACTTTAATTTGAATGGATATTGAATTTTGTTGATCTAAGCTGTTGGTGTGTGTTGTGCCCTCTATTAGTTTGCAGTTATTGGTTAAAATCTCTCTTAGAGAAGACTGTGAAAAGTTGGAAGTGAATATGTGTAAATTGAATGAAGTTGGCAGTGGAACAGTCTTTTACTACGTACTATTTAACTCGATTTATTGGTTATGTTTAAATTGAATCATTATTCTAATTTTTGGTGGATAAATTGTTCCATTGCTGAAGATTTTAGATCTAATTTGTATTGATCATGCTTCTGAGTTGTTAAATTGAAGTCAGTACTTTGCCTCAAGAACAATGATGTGCAACAGCTATTACTCTTTGAATTTGCTGTGTGACATCACTGACACGTCGTTCAATTTCTTTTGATTGTCCGTCATATAATTAGATGAGTCGTGATATGTTTCACTGTTTTATATGCTGTAGAATTCGAGTGTTCTGCCTCTTTGAGTCTTTGTTAACAAGTATTGGTAAAGGGATTAGACAGAAGCAACGTACCTACTATAGATTTAGAGGAAACGTACCTACTAAACATTTAAAATGAACCTAGGACTCTTTTGAAACGTACCCAGTAGGTAAAGGGATTAAACGAGGGGGCCGGGTATCCTAAAGCGGGAAGAGAAATGGTTTAGGGTTGGATTAGGCGGCCCGCTACCGCGGTCCCGCCTAATCAAACCCTAAACCATTTTATTTATTATCAAGACGGGAACCGTAATCTCAACCCCAAAAGGGGAAGCGTGAACCCCTTTCCGAAGGGGTCGGGTATCCTAAAATGGGACGGAAAAGGGTTGGATGAGGCGACCTGCTACTGCAGAGATGCCTAATCCAACCCTAAACCCTTTTCCTTATTATCAGAACGGGAACCATAAAGTAAGCCCTAAAAGGGGAAGGCTGAACCGCTTTCCCGGGGGGGGGGGGGGGCGAGTATCTTAAAACGGGACGGGGAAGAATCTAGGGTTGGATTAGGTGGCCTGCTACTATGGAGCCGCCTAATCCAACCCTAAACCATTTCCCTTATTGTCAGAAAGCGGTCATTCAGAAGAAACGTACCTACTATACACTAAAAATGAACCTAAGACTCTTTCAAAACTTACCTAGTAGGTAAGGGGATTAAACGAGGGGGTCGGGTATCCTAATGCGGGATAGGAAAGGGTTTAGGGTTGGATTAGGTGGCCTGCTACCGCGGAGACGCCTAATCCTACCTTAAACCATTTCCCTTATTATCGGAATGGGAACTGTAAACTCAGCCTTAAAAGGGGAAGGGTGAACCCCTTTCCAAGACGGGCGGGTATCCTAAAACGGGACGGGAAAGGGTTTAGGGTTGGATTAGGCGGCCCGCTACCACAGAGCCGCCTAATCAAACCCTAAACCCCTTCCCTTATTATCAGAATGGGAACCGTAAAGTAAGCCGTTAAAGAGGAAGGGTGAACCCCTTTTCGAGGGGGGCGGGTATCTTAAAATGGGACGGGAAAGGATCAAGGGTTCGATAAGGCGGCCCGCTACTGTGGAGCCGCCTAATCCAACCCTAAACCCTTTCCCTTATTATCATAAAGCAGTCATTCGGAAGAACCGTACCTACGATACATTAAAAATGAACCTAAGACTCTTTTGAAACGTACCTAGTAGGTAAAGGGATTAAATGAGGGGGACAGGAATCCTAAAGCGGGCCGTGAAAGGGTTTAGAGGTTGATTTGGATGCCCGCTACCGTGGAGACGCCTAATCCAATCCTAAACCATTTCCCTTATTAATGGAATGTGAACCGTAAACTCAGCCCTAAAAGGAGAAGGGTGAACCCCTTTCCAAGGGGGCTGAGTATCCTAAAACGGGACGGGAAAGGGTTTAGGTTTAGAATAGGCGCCCGCTACCGCAGAGCCGCCTAATCCAACCCTAAACCCTTTCCGTTATTATCAGAATGGGAACCGTAAAGTAAGCCCTAAAAGAGGAAGGGTGAACCATTTTTGAGGGGGCCGGGTATCTTAAAACGGGACGGGAAAGGATTTAGGGTTTGATAAGGCGGCCCGCTACAGTGGAGCCACCTAATACAACTTTAAACCATTTCCCTTATTATCATAAAGCGGTCATTCGGAAGAAACATACCTACTATACATTAAAAATGAACCTAAGACTCTTTTGAAATGTACCTACTAGGTAAAGGGATTAAACGAGAGGGCCGGGGATCCTAAAGCGGGACGGGAAAGGGTTTAGGTTTGGATTAGGTGTCCCGCTACCGCGGAGACGCCTAATCTAACCCTAAACCTTTTCCCTTGTTATCGGAACGGGAACCGTAAACTGAACACTAAAAGGGAAGGGTGAACCCCTTTCCGTGGGAGACGGGTATCCTAAAATGGAACGTGAAAGGGTTTAGGGTTGGATTAGACGGCCCGCTACCGCGAAGCCGCCTAATCCAAGCCTAAACCCTTTCCCCTATTATCAGAACGAGGGGGACGTGTATCCTAAAGCGGGACGGGAAAGGGTTTACGGTTGGATTAGGTGGCCCGCTACCGCAGAGCCACCTAATCCAACCCTAATTTAATACCCCGTAGTTTCTAAGGCGTTCAATCGACCGAGTAGACCGACTATAACCAATACTAGACTTAGTGGAGTTGTTATAATGCCCGCTTATAGAAGGGTCATCTTAAAACTGTCATAACTTGATATCTAGACATGCTATTGATGTTATTCCAATTGGAGGTGATAGCCTGTTCTCTTAAGATTCCAACGGTAGTTCATATGCACAAACTGACCAAGAAACAAGTGAGATATGACTATTTTACGAAAATTGGTCATTGCTGAGAACTGCGTTATACTCGACCGAGTGAGTTTCACTCGACCGAGTGGAGTGTCACTCGATTGAGTGTTTGGAACTCGACCGAGTGGACTCGGTACTCGGTCGAGTGCATGTTGGTCATACGGGTTTTAAACCCACAAACCCTCTTTCTTCTATTTCATTTCTATCTTCTTCCTTATCACTCTAAACTCTCTCCCTTCTCTCTAAAACCCTCACGAACACCATATTAGGGGATTCAAGCATGGTTTGGTTGATTTCTCACCTTCCTCCTTCCTTCCTCTTGATTTGTAAGTATAGATCTACCCTTTTTATTTAGTATGAACCCTAGAAATTGGAGGTTTTGCTATGGGTAGTTAATTAGTATATGTTAAATGGGTAATTAATGGGTTATAAGAAGGGGTTTTGTATTGTATAATAGATTAGGATGTATTATGATAGTTATTATGTGATTATTGTAGGATGAGACGGTTTTATGTCATGGATTCATGTTGTCTTGGATTAGCTTATGGAGTATGCTAAAAGGTAGGTTAATCCTACTCAGATTCAATAATGTGTGTGCATATTTCATGTCTTTTCCATCATTTGCATCTTAAGAGTCGGATTTGTACCATATGGAAATCTTGAGGATTTTGGTGAGTCTTTTATGTTGTTGGGATTATATTGTGTCATGTGGTTAATTGGTATTCATGATGTTTGAGAAAAAGGTGATTAATTGGTAAGAGTTATACATAATCATTAAGAGATGAGCATATTGGCATATTGTGATACATTTAATGATATTTATGATGGTTGATAATTGTTGGTGGTGATTCTTGTTGTTGAGGAGATGTAAGACGGTTGGGAGACCCTCTTACGCTTGAGTCGCCTCTTGGAGCGTCCCACTCCAAGAGGGATGTGCACATTAATGGCTTGAGATTGGAGGGATGCGTGTGGTTGAGACACGACGTCTGGCAGGGGATGCGGTTGGCTTCCGGACCCGGTACGTCTGGTCTGGGCGTGTCCTGGTACCTGTTTGTGGTTGTTGGTATATCTGGGCGTGTCCCGGTACCAGTGTGGTTGTGGGTATGTCTGGGCGTGTCCCGGTACCGCGGTGGTTGTGGGTACGTCTGGGCGTGTCCCGGTACCGGTGTGGTGGTTGTTTGATAGCGTCTCATTCATATTAGTAGTCATGTTGCATATTCACACACTTGAGTCGTGTTGCACTTTATTTATTTATTGAAACTGACGTTTGTGTGTCTATGCATAGTCACCTGTCTCTTTTGGGGTGGCCTGTGTCAATTCTATGATATCCTTTGGCCATATGGGGAGCAGGCTAAGTACAGGTTGTTTTTTTTCGATAGAATGTAAGAATATATTAAGATCAGAACTAGAAATACACGGGTTTTAGATTGTTTTGGACAAGCCCACAACAACCACATTAACAATACGGTCCAAAAGACCAAACCAACAAAACCTAATAGCCGACAACAAAAACAAATGTCGCCTTCATCATCTCCATTATCCGCTTGCTTCAGTTTCTCACTTTGAATATACTGATTCTTCCCCTCCTTTCAATCATATCCTCTACAACCATCTATGATCTGCATCTGTTGCTTGAAAGCGAATCGCCATAACCTTAAGTCTTATCTCTACAATCAATTGATCTCTCACTTTTTCCGGTCTCAAGATTTTGTTATCAATTTTACACACATTCCTTTGATGCCATACTTGATACACACATGCATTCAAGATGGAGTTAAGAATTTCCTTCCGTATCTTAGGTCCTCGTAACCTTAGTCTCCAATTCAAGATGTCTTGTATGGGTAAGGTCTCCCCAATCCACAAACTGATACAATCCATGAGTCGTCTGCTATATTCACAGTCGAAAAAGAGGTGATCAATTGTTTCACTGGTCCTGCCACACAAATAACAGGTATCATCCTCACAAATACCTATTCTTTTGAGTTTTGCCTTTGTATTCATGCCTTTATGATGATAGAGCCACGATATAAAAGCATGCTTAGGTAGAGTCCACTTTGTCCAGACACTATTGTGCCAAGGAACCATCTCTCCTTTGTCCCGGAGACACTCATACCCTTTAGCTATAGTATATTCCTGATCTCGGATAGTACGCTATTGTGCCAAGTACAGGTTGTTTAGATAGTACGCTGGAGGCGGTACGAGCTTGATGAGTCACGAGACGAGTGTAGTTAGTTAGATGAGTATAGTAGCCATGAGTTGTATTTATTCATTAGTTAATGGTTTGTAATCACTAAACTTGTCATTTATAATAAGTGTTTCTTTATTGTATCTCCGATTCACCGCCTCCGGAAACCGAGAAGGTAACATCTCCCAATTACCTTGGCCTGGTAAGAAGGGGGTGTTACAAAGTTGTATCAGAGCGACGATTTTGGAACCTAAACCAATGAACGAAAATGAATCTAGGGGTGTCTAATAAAATGAACCCGACTTGAGTACAATAGAAGGTTGGTTTTGGGTGAGAAAGATCCCTTATTTCAAAACTAGATCCTATTGTTTCGGTTGGTCACTACGTGGGTGGTTATGAGTCAGGAAATGTGAAGTAAAATGTTGCATGATATACTTATGTATAGTTTTGTTGAGCTTCTTGCATGATATAGTGGTTGTATGGTGAATGATAACATATGATAGTTGAAAGGATGAAATGGAAATGTCTACTTGAGTGGGGTATATGTGATATGAGTAGAGAATTGTTTCATATGAAATGCATTTATTTGTAGGAGCGTTGCCTGTTTGGGATATGATGTGTTTTAAAGTCGTAATTTGCATGGTTGATAGGATTCTTGCATGATTTAATTGTTCATTTAGTACATGTTAAAATGTGAAAAATTAGATTAAAAGAGTTGTGCACAAGGCCCTCGAGAACTGCGTCCGCGGGATCCACACTAGGCATAATCGACTCGAGGTTCTTTCGAATCGAATTAAGACAAATTAGAGTCGCCACCAAGTTTTTTGGGAACTTGGAACCGTTCAAGTCAACTTTACACCTTTCATCAAAAAGCATAAAGCCAATCGACTACAAGTGATTAAAGATAAAGACTTGTACCCTATATCACTCGATTTGAATGACTCTCGTAATCCCATGGTATTTAGACGGATCCACAAACCATAGATCTTGAGTAAGGGGTGAGGGTACGTGTTAGGAAGCCCATAAGGACACCTAACCCCGCCCGTCAATAACGGCCTCTTCTAAGTCAAGTGTCGGATTTCAAACAAGGTCATAGCTACTACGACATATGATATGCAAACATCGTTTTAAAACCCTAACATGTGAAGTTTCTATATTGATTTAGATGCAACTAAACTAACTTTGTCAAAGTTGTAATTTAGCATGTGGGTTGATTGATCTAACAACATACAAAATGAAGCAAACAAGGCTTAGGGGGAATGGGGGAGCCGTTTGGATCTACCCTATTACAACCCAGGCATTTCATGCCGACACAACGAGAATTTAAAGATACAACTCGATCTAAATACAATGCTATACGCAAAACCATACACGACACACTACACGGCCAATTCGGCCTAGGGAAACGTGCACAAGGGGGGTGGCCCACGGCTTACACACTACTACAGATACAGCCTATAAGAACGGGTAAAAACTGTTGTAAAATTAAAAATCGGACGTTGTTAAAGCGGCCGTTGTAGAAGGTATTTACAACGGTTTGTTTATTTAGTGAAACCGTTGTCTAAAGTATTCACCACGGTTAAAAGCCGTTGTTGTTGGGTGGTCTCCGTTGTGGAAAGTGTTTCAAAATTTTGGAGGGAATAATATAACAACGGTTGTCGTATGTATAACCGTTGTTGTAACTTTCCCTCCAAAATTGTGAAGTCTTTTGACAACGGGTTTATGGTACATACCCGTTGTTGAAATTTTTAGTAACAACGGTTCTTTGTTTAATACCCGTTGTTGTAAATTTACCTCCAAAATTGTGAAGACTTTTAACAACGGTTCTTCGATTAAAACCTGTTGTTGAATATTATGTGCGGGTAATTGTGAATGTCATTCACAACGGTTTTATTTTTATTAACCGTTGTGAAAGGTATTCACAACGGTTTTTTTTAGTAACCGTTTTTATTACAAACTCCTAATGTTTTGAAAAAATAAATTTGTTTCATGCCATTCAAAAACCTGCGGATGTCGTGACACCATATACCAAAGACCAAAGATAAATCACAGTGGGTTCATCGAACTCAATAGATTCAATTCAACCACAACAAAGAAATGCATCATATATATATATATACTTACAAGGAGTTGAATTTACATGAACTAATCATTCCCTAACTTCAACAAAAAATTTACTAATAAGTTGATCTAAACTCTGATCAGTATCATGCATTTGTAATATATTCTAAGACGTAGTTGCCCCACATGTCTCTTACCTCGTCTATATCTATACTTGAGTCTTTGCTCAATCTGTTGTGACCGGTTGATTGCATCTGCGGAAAAAACAAAGAGAAGACATTATGGTATATATAGCAGAAAGCAAGACAACATTAGCAACATCATGGTATATATAGCAACAAGCAAGACAACATTAGCTCTAATTTAAAAAAAGTAATAAACACATGTTTAAATTATTACTAACCTTTCCTGGAATAACGAGATATCTTCGCCTAATAATCTCCAACATGAACCGACAAGCGTAGTATCCACATTGTATGCTATCTGGCTGGCGAGGGGCCTATTATTACATAAAAAAAAACAGACGAGAGAAGGCTCACATCGGAATCTTGAACTTTAGGTATTGTATTAGTATTAAACACAGATTTTGCACTTAATGTTATTGTATTTGAGCACGTACCCCCTGTTATCGTAATAAAATCGGGCCAACATCGAGAATCTTCCGTGGGTTGATCCTGCTCGTTTGCTCTTTTCTTCTTAAAGGCCCTTTTTTAAAAAATAAAAAGGAGGCGAAACTAATTTTTTAGGGGCAAAAATATGAAAGAGCTTTTTTCTATAAATAAAAAATGAAAATGTTATTATAAATAAATCAATATTATAAACTTACATATTAATCAAGTGCTTAAAAGTCTCGCTTGGTTGATGATGTAAAGAGTCCAACCGAAAACTTTATTCCTTGTCGGCATGATGATGACTAGCACCCAATGAGTCCTACATCAAGAGACATCATCATTATTAACAAGTACATATATTAGTTATGAAAATGCAATTGTAGGGGAAAACGTAATATTAATTTGTTTATTACCCTTTTTCATTATAAGCGCCAAAAATCAGCTTCTTGGTTGTCGCCAATTCTTTGAGCAATATAATCTACCCGTTGTTCGAACGAGAAATCCGGAATAAATAAAGATAAAACATAGGGGCACAGAATCCGTATAGATCGGATGGAATATTCTTCTCCGGGATCACTCTCAATTTCAATATCCTACATTATTACGGTATTAATTCCGGTATTTAAAACACTATCTAGTAGTCAGAATATTAGACTATGAAATTATTTATTAAGAAACTTACTTCATCCAAACAAATATGTGTGATATATCAATCTGGTCTAGGCCAGCCCATACGGCTAGCAGATCCCATGATATAAGCGCTTGGCGCTCAGCCCCTAGAATATCCTCCTCGAGCGGAATAACTATCACTTGCTCGGTGGCTATGCGATGATGGCCACCTCCTCATGCGATCTCATCATCGTCACCGTTCTTACTTTTTGCATGTAATCCTTCCCTTTATATTGTGTGGAGTTTAAAGTCCTAACTTTCGGTCCGGAAAGAATGAGTCTTTGATTTTGTGCTACTACCACCAGCCTACACATGTAGTAGATAATTAAAATAATAAAAAATCCAAAGGTAACATATCCTAGTTGGAGTAATAAAAATAAAAGCGTACTTAATTAAATACCTCGTCAACCTGCTCTTTCAATGATGAGGTAGTAGTAGCAGGTAAGACTGGGGACTTAGGCTTATCAGTCTTTTTTGTCCCCTACACAAAATTACCATGCTTTTTATAAATACAGACAAAATATAAATAAAGGGAGCGAGGTTAATTTTTAAAAAAATGGAGAAGTTAATTAAATACCTCATCAAGTTGTTGTGAAGTCGAGGTCGTTGGCATGTCTGTGGACTTAGGCTTATCCGCCAAAGCCGTCTTTTTTTTTCCCTACAAAAAAAAATAACATATAAATTTAACATATAAAAACATTCAACAATTAAAAATGTAACATATATATAAAGGTATTTCTTCTAACCCCAACTGCTTTCCGCTGCTGAGGCGTCGGAGATATCTTCGCCAAGTAGATGTGAGTTTCAGGCCATTGGATGAAACTTCAAAGCGCATCTCCCAGAATGGTAATTTCGTCACGAACTGGGACAGGCAGTTGAAAGTTTTCATGGCCTGGAAAGACTGTAGTTATCTCTACTATTCTATGATTCGGCAAAAGTTTTTCGCCATGAACTACAGTTTCCGCTGCTGCAGATTTGTTTTCTACGAGACCCCGGCCAACACGCACATGTGGCTTTTCGGTTCTATTAGGGTCAGCAAGAATAACTGGCCTCTTGTTTACGGCCTGAAGAATATACACATACATTATTATATCTTTGCAAAAACGCTTCAGCATTCAAAAGATTTTGCAAAAACGCTTTCGATCTCGGGCCGATTTTTGCACAAACTTCAGCATTCATATAAATTTAAGTAATTAAACACTTCATGCATACCTTACGAAAACAGGAAACGACTTGAAGGGGATGTATCTTGTTTTCCATCAGCCGTCTTCTCAAGTTGGATCTCCTTTTTAGACCCATTATTTACCTAATAAAATTAGCCAATTCAATGGCACCATGTCAGAAGTTATAGCATTAGAGCTGGCAGTGAAAACACCCCCTGATCTTACCCAAAAAAAAAAAACAAAAGAAAAATAAGGAAGTATATATTAGGTACCTGATCGGCTTTAGTTGTTACAACTTCAGAAGCATTATTAGGTACCTGATCTTTCTGAATCTCGTTGACCGATACTTCCTTCTCATGTATTGCCAAGGTAGTAGCGGCCTCTTGACCAATCAGTTGTACCTTATTATTACCCCCTTTAGAAATGACATCCTCCATCATCTTCACTTCTTCTTCGGAAAGCTTACCTCCGAAAGCATTCACTTTAGTAGTACGGATGCCATTAATCAAGTCGCTTGCCAAGAATGTAATGTGTCAGCAATTTTTATCCCAACAATAACATGTGAATTGAACTTAAATGAAAATAATAGAATAAATGTTACCATGTCAGCCTTCTCAGACTTAGTCTTCCTTTTCTTCTTTATCTGGGCAGTTTTCCCATAATATTTCGTTACTCCAACCTGTAACGGGACGCCCCTCAAACGACCGGATGTTCGGGTCACCGATCGCTCTAGCAAGAACGTCATTACGACCACTTTGGGTGAATTTCCCTTCTTCTACCTCTTTCAATACGTTATCCTATAATATATTAAATAAACTTCAAATTATATTTGTGACTAAAATAATAAAGTTAGTAATGAACTCGTCTTAATAAAATAATGCTTACTATGTTGGCCAAAACTTCCTCATCATATTTGTCACGCGACGACCGGGATCCTTTAGGCGTGTGCCCTTGTTTATAAGTTACATGCCGATCCACTTCTTTCACTCCCTTTGCCACCTACACATTAACATGGTAACATTTATACACGTAAATGTGTATCAATGCAAGTCCAAGTGTGATTAAAAAAATAAAGTCTCACAGGGGAATAATGCATGCTACTTACGAGGTCCTCTTCTATCTTTACAGAACCGCCTCGAGAACCATAGAATTTCCCCTTCTTGCATGAAATGTTAGCACGATTTCTTCCGCTAACGGCCTTCAAATAATTATATAAAAGCGCAAGTAGATGAGATAATAAAAAGATTATATAAAGGACTCATTAATTAAAAAAATGATAGGTAAATCGTTAAAAGGCGAGGATATTTAACCCGAAACTTCTCGGTAGTTCTCATCTTTTGAAAAGATCCCATTCTTCCCCGCTTGATGGTGGGACACTTGTTTTCCGGTGGGCTCTTACGCATCTCCCCCATTGCCTTGTCCACATACAACCAATCCCTAGCAATGCCACACTTCCACCGCTTTTGTGGACATCCGTTGCCTTATGCATTAAATACTCATCATGGCTTTTATCGGGTATAATAAAGCCTTCCTTTACACGAGCCAAGTATAACTCCGCCAATTTTGGATTCAAAGTTCTAACATCATCTAAATGGATAGGCACAAACTGTCTTGTGCAAGCACCAATCCAACTGGAGAAAAGACCCGCATTTGGACCAGTAGGGAAACCCATCTCACTCCATATTATTTCGAACGGCTGTTTAGCGGCTATAGCTGCAAGGACTTTCTTGCACTTCGTAGCACCCCTCTCACCAGGCTTATTATCACCAGGCTCATTATTCTTTTGACTTCTTTTACGTTTTCACCCATGATAATCCTAAAACCCAAATATGAATGATATATGAAATGAACAACTTAACAACGTACATGCAGAGTATTATCTAAAACCCTAAACCCTAATAGGAATGAAAATTTAAAACAACAGATTGAGCTTCTAAAATCCTAAACCATGATAAGAGGAGTAAAGTAGATGATGAGGGATGATAAAGATAACAAAGAAGACGAAAAACAAACAGATGCATGAAAAAGAAACAAGATGATCGTCTTAAAACCCTAATGACGAAACACAAAATTAAAGTGAACATACCTGTTGATGATGATGATAAAGAGAACGAGCAGGATGATAAGGGAAAGCAACGGAATCTGGGCTTCGGAAACTGGGCGACGGCCAGCGACGAGAATGTAAAAAGCGAGGAAGAGAGAAGAATTAACTCAGGATACCAACGGTTGATCTAATAATGTTGTGTGTGTTTGTGTATGGCATGCTGTATGGGTTTCTATATTAGTTTTTTATTATGACAAACTATTGACAACGGGTTCTCAAAACAAAACCGTTGTTATATGTTAATAACAACGGGTCAATAAAAGTCAACCGTTGTCAAAACTTTATTACAACGGTTAAAATATACCCGTTGTAATATATTTTCACCAAATTTGCGCCAAAATGAAATATGTCAAAAAAATAATTGACAACGGGTAGAGGTACTACACCCGTTGTTGAAAGTATTAACAACGGGTAATTTACATACAACCGTTGTTATTGTTGAACCTCTCTTTTTTTTTAAAATTACTTGTAATTCCATTACGGTCCAAACTGTAACAATACATACTTAACAAAATTTCAACACCAGCATCCACATCTAATAATAAGATCAAGAAAATAAGACAACACCAAGATGCATGCATCTTTGTGTCCCGATGAACTATCTCAGGATCGGGGACGTTTCTTGGATGTCATAGTTTCTTCGTTAACCCAAATACCTTCACCATGGTCATCAAGCATATAGATGCTTTCAGTGTCCTCATGATCAGTGTCAACATCGTCAAAATAAGATACAGTGTCAACATCCATTCCCTCAAAAACGACATCCTGATCATCATCACCATTATCGGATGGACTACTCCTTCTTTTCCTTATAGACAGTACAACATACCACTTCTTATCCATAGGATCGGTGACATAGAACACTTGTTTAGCTTGGGATGCCATTATGAAAGGATCATCCTTATTATTGCCAACCTTACCCAGATTGACCAACGTAAATCCCATCTTATCCTTTCGGACACAATGGATGTTGTTACCAACCCAGTTACATCGAAACAAAGGCATTGTGAAATCAATGTAATCTAGTACCAATATTTCTTGAATAATACCAAAATAAAGGCATTTTCCCCAAATAGGCTTTTTATCTTTTGAAGTAGCAAAGTGCATTGCCTCAAATTCAGAACTCACACCACTATTTTGCATTGTGCTGACCTCATCTTGCTCATGGGTAAAAAAGTATATCCATTAATGGCAAAACTGTTGTAAAAGGTGACCCTGGCATTTGGACCTAAACCAAGACGTAGTAACCTAGGAGAGATGTCATCACCAGTTTGATCAAGATACACTTTGTAAGATAATATTCCTAAACCACTCTGGAAACGTCTTCGTATGCTCGTTCGCAATCCACTTCTCGGTCTTGTTTTGGTGATCGTATTTGAGCTCATCTTTGTGTTGTTGAATATAAGGTTGCACCTCATCTTCGTTGTTTAGCACATACATGTGTGCTAAATGCAACATTTCACGTGTCACAATTTTTTCAACCCGGCCCCTAATACCTTTTCCGGTCATCCAGTCACTATGATGATTCTTAGGAACGCCAATCAACTCCTCAGGGGACAGATGAGCGTAACAATATGAAAGAGCTTCGTCTAAAATAGCCCGTTCAGCAATACAACCTTCCGGATGATACCGATTAGATGTATAGTCCTTGTAGACTTTCATCAATCTTTCGAAAGGATACTGGTATCTCAAGTACACGGGCCCAAGGTACAAAATCTCCCTAACCAAGTGAATGGTCAGATGAATCATGATAGTGAAGAAAGAGGGTGGAAAATACATTTCCAACTGACAAAGAGAGGTTACAACGAGATCCTGCAATGAATCCGCGTCATCGAGATCGATGACTTTCTCGCATATGGACTGGAAGAAGAGACATAATCTAGTTATAGCATATCTTACCTTTTCAGGTAAAATGGAACGAATAGCCACAGGTAGTAACTATTGCATCAAAGTGTGACAATCATGTGACTTTAACCCGGTGAGTTTTAGGTCTTGCATCGACACTAGGCTTTTGATGTTCGACGAATAACCATGTGGCACTTTAATTCCATTCAAGCATGCACGAAACTCTTTTCTCTCATTCCGTGAAAGGGTAAAAGTGCAGGCGGTAAAAATGTACGATTACCTCTCTTCTGTGGTGCCAACTCTAGCCTAATACCCATCATTTTCATATCTTCCCTAGCTGCGGCGTTATCCTTTGTTTTACCAGGAACATTCAGAAGGGTATTGATAATATTATCACAGACATTTTTCTCAATGTGCATGAAATCGAGGCAATGCCGACCTCCAGTCGAGCCAATATGGAAGTTTATCAAAAAATATGGATCTTTTCTTATACCCACGAGTAGACAATTTAGAGCCGCTCTTCTTCCCATAATCTATCTCAATATGCTTTACTTTCTGATAAACTTCATGCCCACTCAAAATTCTAGGAGGTTGACGAAGTTCTTGTCTTCCATTGAATGCTTTCTGCATCTTGCGATAACAATGGTCATGAGACAAGAACCTCCTATTTCCCATATACACATACTTACGAGAAGACTTCAAGTATTCAGACTCGATATCCTCCCCACACAATGGACAAGCCTCTTTCCCATGAACTGTGTGCCCAGAAAGGTCGCCATAAGCCGGATAGTCAGTAATTGTACACAATAACATCGCTCTCAAATTGAAAGTTTCGTTCTTATATGCATCAAATACTTCTATCCCACTATCCCACAACAATCGCAAATCATCTAGAAGAGGTTCCAAATATACATCTATATCATTTCCAGGTTGTTTAGGGATGGAAATTAACAACGACAACATCAAATACTTTCTTTTCATGCACACATATGGAGGTAAGTTATAAATAGCCAACACTACTGGCCAAGTACTATGTTGGCTACTCATGTTTCCGTGTGGGTTCATTCCATCAGTGGATAGCGCTAGACGTAAGTTTCTAGGTTCATTGCCGAACTCGGGATACTTAGCGTCGAACGATTTCCATTGCTTACCATCTGCCGGGTGTCTTAGCTTTCCATCATTTATTCTTCCTGTTTCATGCCAAGTTAACATTTTTGCATCATCGGGATTCGCATAAATCCTTATGACTCTTGGTATCAATGGAAAATACCACAACACCTTAGCCGGGATCCCTTCCTTATCCTTATAACGCCACTCCAAACATTTAGGGCAATTGGTTAAGTTTTGATATAATTTCCGATACAATATGCAATCATTTGGACATGCATGTATTTTCTCATATTTCATACCTACTCCTCTTATTAGTTTTTTCGCCTCATATGTCTTAACAGGTAGAACATTACCATCAGGAAGCAACTCCTTTATCAAGGCTAAAAAACTAGTGAAACACGTGTCACTCACCCCATTTGCCCCCTTGATATTATACAACTTCACCACAGCCGACATTTTTGTGAACTTACAACCGGGATACGAGAGGTGCTTGGACTCACACAACTTCTCATACATGTTGTTAAGGTCATCCCAATTACTAGTGTCATCACCTACATCTTCAAAAGCAATGGACTCATCATCATTCTCTTCATTATATATAGACCCAACATTCAACTTCTCTACTTCCAACTCTTCCAACTCAAAAAACTCGGCAAACTCAGGATCATCAGTTAGCCTTTCGTGTACCTCAACATCATCTTCTTCAGAGTTATTCTCTTCCTCTAATGATTCCCCATGAAAAATCCAAAGTGTATAGGATCGACTAAATCTCCACTTTTCTAGGTGTATTTTAACGTCCGAAAAAGCCATATAGCTAATATTACCACATCTTTCACAAGGACATGCAATACTAGAAGAACCTTTCAAATTGTTCGAAACGAATTCATAAAATTCAGCTAAACCATCCTTGTAGGTGCGGTCACTCATATTTGCATCAATCATCCAAGTTCGAGTCCTTATTCTACATTCGTAATAATAGGCAACTAATTAAGAAAATACAATAATAGGCAAACAAATAAACGAAATTCGGAAAGCAATTAAGCTAAATTATCAACAAATTAGATAATAACCCAAAAATCCTATATCTAGTTATAAGCGTTGCTAAGAAACATATATATACGATTGATAAACATGATGATGAGGAGAGAAGACGCAACAACGGTGGACGGAGATGAAGACAGAGAGACGATCAGGGAGGAATGGAGGATGATATAGTAGCAGTATTAGCTTGTGTTTGTGTTTGTAGCGTATAGCAGAATAAAGCAATATGTTGTTCTTAAGATTTTCATAATATTAATAACAACGGTTATTGAGTCTACAACCGTTGTTAAAAAGTATTAAAAACGGGTTCTAATATAACCGTTGTGATTAATTTTCACTAATTTGGCGCCAAACCATTAACAACGGTTAAAATTTAACCGTTGTTATTAGTTTTTTCATTAACAACGGTTGTTTAAGTATGACCCGTTGTTAAAACCAATAACAACGGCTAACAACACATAACCGTTGTAATTAAGTTTGGTAAAATTCGCGGAATAAATTTTACAACGTGTTTTGATGATTTTCGTGAATAAGCGTTTTTAAAGGGCCGTTGTGGTTGCCTGTATTTGTAGTAGTGACATGATTCACGGCCTTGGGTCACTCCTCGTAATGCGTGCTTTCACTAAATCTTATCGAATTAGACATAGGGCCACACACCAAAGCATGCATTAGCATAAATCGGGCCATGTTGCTTTAAACAACATGCGATTTACTACGCCCTTACATGAATTGGAGCACAACCATCTAACCAAACAAGACTAAGGTTTTTGAAGAAGCTTTTGACTCGATAAAAGTAAAACAAACTTGAAAGTTACAACTCGTTGGACAAACTATAAATTACAAGCTACGAAACGACAAAGAACAAATGATATAAGACAAACGAAACAAGAAGAGGCACGGCCACCCTCACGGCCTAAAGCCACGTCCAACCTAGTTCCTAGGTTAAATTCATTAGGTTAGATAGATGTGCGAAGCGATGCGGGATGTATATTAGAAAACGATGATAAAAAAAAGGTCAGAAAGCTTTGCCTAAAACCGGGTGCTCTACACGGCCTAAAGGGTCGAATTAGGTTAAGTTCGCTAATTAATTTAACTCATCGAGTGTTAATAAGAAGGTGCTAATCACGCACTCTTATACTAGCGAGAAATTATGTGAAAGAGAAAGATGCATTCAATTAAGTTACAGAATTGTTAATCAGTTTTTAAAGCTACGTCGATGCCACCTAACGTGTCTAATTAGGTTATTAAATTGATCTAATGTCATCTAAATGAGTCATAAGTTAACAATCAGAGGTCGAACTAACATGTGAATGGTCCTTGGGCAGGTCGAATTAAACGAAACAAGAGAGGGGTCAAAAGCGAAGAGCGAAGTTAGAATTCGTTTTATTAATGCCCTACCTTGAACACGAGGATATGTAAACGAGACGGGGGATACGACCGACTGATGTAGCGGATTTATTTCCCATCTCAAGTCAACGCGGGTGTTCATGGTGGTACTTTAACTCATACTCGGACTAAACTAGTTTCATAGTTAACGAAAACAAACGATAAACAAAGTAAAACGAACTATAAAAAAACAAACATAAAAAAGAAGGAAATAAAAGGGAGAAGAGGAGTATTTGATGCACCCTCAACCTACATGTATCGTTGACACCGTCTTGGGTTGTAATCGATGGTAGATTTTACCTCGAGAGGCCGTCGTCGACGAAGGAACAAAGCAACAACACGTTTTTTTGTAAATCTGGACATCAACTTTCAAACTGCAATTTCTCACTCGTTTCACGGTGGATATTAGATTTAAAAGATGTTTTGAAAACTAGAAAGAGAGGAGAACAAAGATCTTAAAAAAATCCCTGCTCATTTTGAGTTATTGGGCACGAAAAAAGAGCACAAACAGAACTGGACAGACAGGAAAAGCCGCGAAAACAGAGTGTATAACACTCTGTTTTTCGAGGGGATTCGTGTACTCTTAAGGGCAATTTGGCTCGTAAATCTTTGTCTAAGATGTAGATGGATGTTGTGTGGTTAATTAGGAACAAGAAACTCGAATTTTTATGGAGGTTTGAGGGTTGAACGAAGGGTTCCAAAGAGGACACACAAACTGATTCTCAGTCTTGTATGTCAGTTTAAAGCTTGTAAGTGACGTTAGTATGTATAGAGAACTTAGAGGAATGAATGTATGGTGAAGGGGGGGTATTTATAAGGAGTTTCGAAGGGTAGAAGTAGGGCAACAAGCAGTCGGGCCTGTTTCGCATAGCTGCTGCCCATCAGCTATTCGTGGGGTTTTTTAGGGTTTTTATGGGGGGTTTGCTTGGTGGTTAATCTAAGTTAATATGGGTAGGATACTAGGGTAT
The DNA here is from genome assembly GCF_048544455.1 of Silene latifolia. Taxonomy (NCBI): domain Eukaryota; kingdom Viridiplantae; phylum Streptophyta; class Magnoliopsida; order Caryophyllales; family Caryophyllaceae; genus Silene; species Silene latifolia. The sequence continues at coordinate 454,976,814 of NC_133538.1, forward strand.
GTGTTAGGGTTAATGGGCACGGGTTTTGGTGGAGTTTGGAGCGGGTTTTGGGCTCGGGATTTGGCACAAAAAACAGAGGGGCTGCTCGTGTTTTATGCGGGCTGTTGGGGAGTGTTTGGGACGGGATTTGGGCCGTGGTTAAGGGGGTTCGAACTGGGGTTGGATGGGTAGAGGCTTAGGTTGGTTAGTATACTCGAGATTCGTGCCAACTCGTAAAGAAAACGGGCTCAAAAACCGAGCTATAATCAAGCTCCAAAACGTGTGGTTAAGACGAGTTTTCGATTTTTAAATCGATTTTTCAAATCGATTAACACATTAAAATAAATGATTTTTCAAATCAAATACACTCATAAAATGATTTTTCAAATCAAATATTTTATTTTATTTTCAATAAAATAAACTTGAGAAAATAAATTCAAAATAAAATAAAATGAATTCACCTTAAAAAAGCTTTAATTTAAATATCATTTAAATTAATAAAATACTCCGTCGACAACGCTCATTCTACATCGTAAAACGAACCCAAATAATGACAATGACAACTAATAAATACATGTGTCCTATCATCATCGGGTGTTTGTCGGGTTCTCTATAAATTCCAATATCGGCGGATACGGGTATCTACAGAGCCCCCACTTTGACTGAGGCTTGCACAAGGCGAAAGTCAAAGTATACCCCAGGTCCCTTTCGACCTGAGGATTCTGCGGGTCGTTTAGAGTCTATTAGACTTGCGTATATAAGCTCGCCAGCCATAAGAAGAGATTATACCTGAAACTTCGCTGGGTATTGACTCTTGCTTTCGTTGTGTCGAATTGTCATCATTGGTCGTCGACCCATAAATTGCATATATGGTGGGTTGAGCCTTATCCTCGGGCGCCTACGTATCCGTTTCTGACGGCATCAAACCCGCGTCGTAGTTCGGCAACTGCTGACACATGCCCAAAGTTTATCATCTGCTGGCGTATGTCCAAAATTCATCATCTGCTGACATTTGCCCAAAATTTATCATCTGCTGGCGCTTGTCCGAATGGGACGGGACTTTCCAAGGAGGCTGCCGCCGCTTTCATCATTTGCTTTCAGCTAAGGAATTCTTCCATTTCATACTCTTGTATTGAATTGAATTCTTGGCGGATGTCATCCTTTACATCTTGATAATGGTCTCTGAAGCCAACGGCTTCAGAGCCCCCAGTTTGCAATGGCCCTAAAGTCGAAGACTTTAGAGCCCCCAGTTGAAGCATATCCTTCTACATTTGAAACACAAAAACGTACTAGCAATAATCATCACATAAGCACATTTGGATCATCGATCTTAAAATTGGATTATTTGAAAGATTGGGTCATCGACCCGAAAATTAAACGTACTACCAATTTGTCTACATCTTAGACAAAGATTTACGAGCCAAATTGCCCTTGAGAGTACACGAATCCCCTCGAAAAACAGAGTGTCAAAAAGTTTTTGTGATTTTGAAATTTTTGTGATTTTGAAATTTTGAAGTTTTGAAATCGAACCTTGATTGGTGAGCTTGAAATACGACTCAGACACTCTGTATGACCCGTAAACAACGTGGGCGTAGCCCGCTACCGTAAAACAAAAAGGAAAATAAAACCGTAAGTGTGCCCGGGTTTTAATTCGATTATTAACTGGTTGGGGGTAGAAATGTAAATTGGCCATTCTGGCGCCAAAAGATGGCAAATGGGAATCACAAGGTCGTCGGACTTAGGACGGAGATATCGTATGGCATGGGCGTTCTCCCAAGGGCACATGGGAATCAAGATCACTTGGCATTGACAAGGTGGATTAAACTCACGGAGCAACAACGTTGGCTTCGCCCAGACACTAAACACAGACTGATTTTATGAGAACACTTAGACATCACACATGACTTTTGTTGGGAACATTCTACCACTCTTCTTCTCGCCTCCTTTCTTTTCAGCGAGTTTTCATCATTTCTTACCACCGCCTTCTTTCTTTTCAGCGGGCTTTTACTATTTTTCTTCCACGCCTTCTTTCTTTTCAGCGGGTTTTTCATATTTTCTATTTCCAACACAAACTCACATCTATGTGACTCAGCATCTTCGCCTAAACCATTAGATAAAGCTCATTCTGAGACTCGATACTATTCATCCGAACCTATATCCTCATACTAGCCTACATCGAGTGCTAAGACCGACTCAAACAAAGGTGGCTTTATTTGGACTTGGTTAAGACCCGTAAGAAACCGACAAGATGACAACTTGGTTGAGGAGTGGATTGAATCCCTTATTCTGAAGGACTGCCTACGTATTCGCGTGGAGCGAAATCAAATCCGACGTAGTTCGATCAAGGTGCATAAACTTGGCATATTGATTGTGTGTACACACTCGAAGGTTTCACCTAAGGTATCATGTCGTATCCCATTCTAGCCTGTAAGGTACCGTTAAATCCCGTGTCTAGGGTTGGTACAAAAGGTTGTGGTTCTTTGGGATGTGGAGCTTGGTAACAAAAGGCTTGAATAGTGGACCGTCATTCTGAAGGTTCATTTTCTGGTGCTAAGGCCAAAAGGTTATGGCTTACATCGTGGTTGGAAAAGGTGTCTCGGGTTTGATGAAACCCGAGTGCAAATGGGTTGGAAAACAATGTGGGTTCAAATCTCCATATCTGGACCCTAAAGGCTGGGTGTAACAGCACAAGCGGAATGATTCTCAAAATTCCTGACTATCTCCTTGTAACCGTCTCAGGAAGGACTTAGGGGTAAAGAGGTTACTACTTAAGCTTTTGGGCTTCGCCCATTGAACTTCAAGTATGGGTACTTGACTTGACTTCTGGCTTCCGTAACTTCGACATTCAACCAAAAGCGTTCTGCAATGACTTCAACATTTTTTTTCCTTTTTTCTTTTTCTTTCATCTTTTTTTCATTTTTCTTTTTTTTCATTTTTTTTCATTTTTCCAATTTTTCTCTTTTTCTCATTTTTCATTCTTTTTCATCTTTTTTCTCTCTTTGATCTTCTATTCATTCTCTTAGTCATAAATGGATACACCTTGAAAACTGGGCTTCGCCAACTAGTTTGGGTAGGAACTAACAATTCCTTGTTAGAACGGGTTGATATCTTCTCTCTTCGAGATGGGATGATTTTGTTGGGGATAGGCTTGCCTTCCGTCATCGATATGGGAAACAAGGAGCTAGTCCGGGTTCGTCATAGAATCATCTAAAAGCTTGTCATAAGCACTGGTTCTGATGGAGGTTTTCTACCGCCAGACATGGAATAGGTAAAGGAATCAAACACAGGATCCTAGTGTACCTTACATTTTGAAACAGGACATATTTCTACCCCAGGGATGCCTTTGAGTGTGTTGTGCATTTTATCATGTTTCGGAATGATTGAGGATTGAAAACAAGAGATATTTGGAAACGAAACTGCAACTTTTTATTGGAATGAGAAATGCTTAACAGACTCGAAGAAACGATTCCTATGACACATCCTAGGTCATCGCGGAACAAACGACTCAAATTCAAAAAAAAGAAAGTTCTAGACTCGACTCGACTAAGATAAGAAAACAGATCCCGACTCATAATTTTCAAATCTGGTCTTGAGCTTTCTCTTATTCAGCTGTCAGCTTAGATGCCCGGCTCTGGTCCTTGATCCCTTTGATGATCTGCCTCCATCCCGAGGTAGTCCTCTGAGGATCTACGTTAGTGATGAAGGTTGGTGAATCGAATTGTCCTATATTAACTTCGTTATTGAGAGGAGTACATTCTAGAGCGAGGACTCCCGATTTGAATTTCATTCTTCGGGTTTGGCAATAATTCAAAGAAATCCACAAATATTTCCCCGATAAACACCTCTTTCAAGTGACATGGGCGGATAAAATGGGAATAATCGACATTGTCTTCGACAGAAACAAAATTGGCGTGATCACCAAATGGATTGGTGATGTTATTGGGTTTAAAAGTTGGGATCGGGAGTGTTCTATTCTCAATCATGTCTTGGATTTCGTGCTTCATTCGATAGCACCTTTCAGTATCATGGCCTTTCCCTTGATGAAAGGCACAATAGGCATTTGGTTTATACCATTTACCTTGTTGTTCAGTGGGAGGGTCCGGAGTTGGACCAATAGGCTTCAGCTTTCCTTGGGCCATGAGCCTTTGGAGAGCGTATGTATAAGTGCATCCGATATCGGTGAATGCCCTAGGTGTTTGGCGCTGCGACTTCTTCGATTACCCTTCTAAGAGATTGATGGCTTCATTAATATGGGCCGCTGCTTGGGCCTTGCCCTTAGACGATGACGCCCCTTGGTACCCTTTCGGCTTTTCAGCCTCTGCCCTTATGACATCATCTTCTACCTTTATCCCGATTCTTATCAATTCTTTGAAAGAGCCAAAATTCTGGAATTTCAGAGCATTACGGTAAACAGGTCGTAGATTCTTTACGAACTTATCTACCATTTCAACCTCATCAGGCTTCTTGGCTAGTTTCACGCTTTCAGCGCGCCATCTTGCAAGGAATTCAGTAAAGCCTTCTTTTTCTCTCTGTGTCATCACCTCCAATGTTCTTATGTTGGTTTGAATCTCGACATTATCAGCATAGTGCTTGCAGAACTCCACCGTAATATCTTCGAAAGTGGGGAAGTTCTCAAGGTCCAGATTGTAGAACCACGCCTTCTGGTGTTCATCCAGAGATTGAGCGAAAATTTCAGAGAGCATTTCAGCATGTACTCCCTTCAGTGCTAAGTACCCCTTATAGGCCTTAACATGGTGGACTAGATCTTCTGTGCCCTTAAACTTTGGGATATCAGTGATTACCATGTTCGTGGGCAACTTATCCTGAACTGGGGCATAGGCCCTAGCATTTTCGTAATGGATGTTCTTCCCCTGGGAGAGTTTCAGACGGTCCTCAATGAACTTAAACCGTTTCTCCAGATCAGTCAGAGGTGGGGTAGATGAAGAGGAATCTTCACCCAGCTTGGATTCGATCACATCCATTCTGGCCATCATGAGGTTCACGGCCTCAGTGAGTTTGTTAAAAGCATCTTCCATTGCTTGAAGTCGGGTTTTTGGCGGCCTTTCTACAAGAAAACCCCGAACTGAGTCAATATTCAAATGTAAGAGCCCCTGCACACTTAAGGACACGACACCAACTTGACTCAAACAAAGACTCGACTTATGACTGACTAACCAAAAGGTTCGAATCACGGTTGAATTTAGACCTCGATTCATTTTGGACTCGACAAAATGACACGACCCAAACCATCATAACTCGATTCTAAACTGGACTCGGTGTGACTAAACCCGTAATTGGACTATCATAGCCCATAGGTTTAAGTCAAACGCCCTAAAGGGCCTAGCTTGGAAGTTTCTGTGGACTATCCTAGACCAAATGGTCGACCAACATGACTCGAATCCCAAGAAGTGGGCTTGGGCGACCCAACAAGGTCGGGTTCTAGACTCTCGGGGCAAAACACACCTAGCCTAACACGGCCAGGGCCCGGACACGACTCGACGCATTTCATGCTTGGTTAAGGTTCGAGAAATATTTTGGATTGAATTTGAAAAAAACGAATGATCGATTTGAAAATGAGATTTGAAATGGGCAACATCTTGCTATAAAAGCTTATTTTGGGCCGAAAAATCTAGTCCTACTTGGGCAGCATTCCGCGTTTTTAAAACCATGCTATTTTGAAAGTAAGTTGTTCAAAAGTTCGATTTTGAAATCGATACGGAAAATTTGAAAAGACTCGGGAAATTCATTTCGCACATTGTCATTCTCATGTTAGAAGGATGTATGCTCCTAGACATCTCTAAGTCTCGGCAAGTCTTCTACAAGAAGGTCTATGCCCTCCATCCTTTTTGGGTCTTATAGAGCAAGGGCCTTTAGGTAGAGTAACTACAAGAGCATCCCCACCATCAAGAACCACGACGAGGCGGAGTGGAAGCAAGCAATGTGCGAGTTCCTGGCATAATGGGACGTCGCCCCCCACGCATCACAAAGAAACGCAGGGACGGCCCGGGAAAGTCCTTAAGGGTTTATGCATAAATCGTAGCACTATGAGTAATGTTTAACTTTCCAATACTTTCTTTTCAAGTTTCACCTCGGAGGAAAAGACCCTAGAAACAAAGTGTAACTAGTCCTCTTTTCCCCAGCAGAGTCGCCAAACTGTGGACAAGGCCCTCGGGAACTGCGTCCGCGGGATCCACACTAGGCATAATCGACTCGAGGTTCTTTCGAAACGAATTAAGACAAATTAGAGTCGCCACCAAGTTTTTTGGGAACTTGGAACCGTTCAAGTCAACTTTACACCTTTCATCGAAAAGCATAAAGCCAATCGACTACGAGTGATTAAAGATAAAGACTTGTACCCTATGTCACTCGATTTGAATGACTCTCGTAATCCCATGGTATTTAGACGGATCCACAAACCATAGATCTTGAGTAAGGGGTGAGGGTACGTGTTAGGAAGCCCATAAGGACACCTAACTCCGCCCGTCAATAACGGCCTCTACTAAGTCAAGTGTCGGATTTCAAACAAGGTCATAGCTACTACGATATATGATATGCAAACATCGTTTTAAAACCCTAACATGTGAAGTTTCTATGTTGATTTAGATGCAACTAAACTAACTTTGTCAAAGTTGTAATTTAGCATGTGGGTTGATTGATATAACAACATACAAAACAAAGCAAACAAGGCTTAGGGGGAATGGGGGAGCCGTTGGGATCTACCCTATTACAACCCAGGCATTTCATGCCGACACAACGAGAATTTAAAGATACAACTCGATTTAAATACAATGCTATACGCAAAACCATACACGACACACTACACGGCCAATTCGGCCTAGGGAAACGTGCACAAGGGGGGTGGCCCACGGCTTACATGACTCACGGCCTTGGGTCACTCCTCGTAATGTGTGCTTTCACTTAATCTTATCGAATTAGACATAGGGCCACACACCAAAGCATGCATTAGCATAAATCGGGCCATATTGCTTTAAACAACATGCGATTTACTACGCCCTTACATGAATTGGAGCACAACCATCTAACCAAACAAGACTAAGGTTTTTGAAGAAGCTTTTGACTCGATAAAAGTAAAACAAACTTGAAAGTTACAACTCGATGGACAAACTATAAATTACAAGCTACGAAACGACAAAGAACAAATGATATAAGACAAACGAAACAAGAAGAAGCACGGCCACCCTCACGGCCTAAAGCCACGTCCAACCTAGTTCCTAGGTTAAATTCATTAGGTTAGATAGATGTGCGAAGCGATGCGGGATGTATATTAGAAAACGATGATAAAAAAAGGTCAGAAAGCTTTGCCTAAAACCGGGTGCTCTACACGGCCTAAAGGGTCGAATTAGGTCAAGTTCGCTAATTAATTTAACTCATCGAGTGTTAATAAGAAGGTGCTAATCATGCACTCTTATACTAGCGAGAAATTATGTGAAAGAGAAAGATGCATTCAATTAAGTTACAGAATTGTTAATCGGTTTTTAAAGCTACGTCGATGCCACCTAACGTGTCTAATTAGGTTATTAAATTGATCTAATGTCATCTAAATGAGTCATAAGTTAACAATCAGAGGTCGAACTAACATGTGAATGGTCCTTGGGAAGGTCGAATTAAACGAAACAAGAGAGGGGTCAAAAGCGAAGAGCGAAGTTAGAATTCGTTTTATTAATGCCCTACCTTGAACACGAGGATATGTAAATGAGACGGGGGATACAACCGACTGATGTAGCGGATTTCTTTCCCATCTCAAGTCAACACGGGTGTTCGTGGTGGTACTTTAACTCATACTCGGACTGAACTAGTTTCATAGTTAACGAAAACAAACGATAAACAAAGTAAAAAGAACTATAAAAAAACAAACATAAAAAAGAACGAAATAAAAGGGAGAAGAAGAGGATTTGATGAACCCTCAACCTACATGTATCGTTGACACCGTCTTGGGTCGTAATCGATGGTATATTTTACCTCGAGAGGCCGTCGTCGACGAAGGAACAAAGCAACAACACGTTTTTTGTAAATCTGGACAGCAACTTTCAAAATGCAATTTCTCACTCGTTTCACGGTGGGAATTATATTTAAAAGATGTTTTGAAAACTAGAAAGAGAGGAGAACAAAGATCTTAAAACAATCCCTGCTTGTTTTGAGTTATTGGGCACGAAAAACGAGCACAAACAGAACTGGACAGACAGGAAAAGCCGCGAAAACAGAGTGTATAACACTCTGTTTTTCGAGGGGATTCTTGTACTCTCAAGGGCAATTTGGCTCGTAAATCTTTGTCTAAGATATAGATGGATGTTGTGTGGTTAATTAGGAACAAGAAACTCGAGTTTTGTTGGAGGTTTGAGGGTTGAACGAAGGGTTCCAAAGAGGACACACAAACTGATTCTCAGTTTTGTATGTCAGTTTTGTCGAGGGTTTTTGAGAGGCAATTAGGGTTTGTTTCTGGAGTTTAAACCTTGTAAGTGACGGTAGTATGTATGGAGAACTTAGAGGAATGAATGTATGGTGAAGGGGGGGGGGGGGTATTTATAAGAAGTTTCGAAGGGTAGAAGTAGGGCAACAAGCAGTCGGGCCTGTTTCGCATAGCTGCTGCCCATCAGCTATTCGTGGGGTTTTTTAGTGTTTGTATGGGGGGTTTGCTTGGTGGTTAAGCTAAGGTAATATGGGTAGGATACTAGGGTATGGGTTAGGGTTAATGGGCACGGGTTTTGGTGGTGTTTGGAGCGGGTTTTGGGCTCGGGATTTGGCACACAAAACAGGGGGGCTGCTCGTGTTTTATGCGGGCTGTTGAGGAGTGTTTGGGACGGGATTTGGGCCGTGGTTAAGGGGGTTCGAACTGGGGTTGGATGGGTAGAGGCTTAGGTTGGTTAGTGTACTCGAGATTCGTGCCAACTCGTAAAGAAAACGGGCTCAAAAACCGAGCTATAATCGAGCTCCAAAACGCGTGTTTAAAACGAGTTTTTCGATTTTTAAATCGATTTTTCAAATCGATTAACACATTAAAATAAATGATTTTTCAAATCAAATACACTCATAAAATGATTTTTCAAATCAAATATTTTATTTTATTTTCAATAAAATAAACTTGAGAAAATAAATTCAAAATAAAATAAAATGAATTCACCTTAAAAAAGCTTTAATTTAAATATCATTTAAATTAATAAAATACTCCGTCGACAAGGCTCATTCTACATCGTAAAACGAACCCGAATAATGACAATGACAACTAATAAATACATGTGTCCTATCATCATCGTGTGTTTGTCGGGTTCTCTATAAATTCCAATATCGACGGATACGGGTATCTACAAGAGTAATGTGTATAACATATTTTGAAAGTCTTTATTACGAGCTAGTGTGTGCGGGGCACTAGCCACGTCCTTTAACATTTTATAATGTACATATATGTTTGAATTTCACTGATGCCATAGTAGGATGTGATTAGTAGTAATTGTTAGTAAAATAACCACTAGTATAAGAATTGTAATTCATTGTCAGAAATTGCAAACCAAAGAGAGGCACCCAGCTGAGTTCGAGCTTGTACTCGACCGAGTACCAGTCACTCGACCGAGTGAACTCTACCACTCGATCGAGTGGACCAATTTCCAGAAACTGTGAGTGGAGTGGCACTCGACCAAGTGGAATGGCACTCGACCAAGTGGACTCAGCACTCAACCGAGTGCTAGTTTCTGGGCTGTGAATTTCGCAAAAATTGTGTTATTACCTTTTTTTTTTTTTGCATTCTCTTCATCATTTCTCGTAACAAAAGTACCCAAAATAATTTTATAATTTTTCCAAGGCTCCATTGTTGATGTTATTGTTTGGGCTTAAATTTTCTACCCCATCTTATTCTCTTAATTATTGCTAATTAAATGATGTGAATGCTTTTCTCATTGCTCTTAATTTCTTCCAATTTGATTTTGTTTAAATCACCGCTAATTCCTCCAATTTTGTCTATTAAGAGAATATTTTATTTGAGTTATGATATTAATCATATTTTTACATCATTTATTATGTCAAGTATAAAATTTTCATGTCGAATTTTTGCCCAATTTTTTTTGTGAACTCAAGTTGTATGTTCTTAAGTCAACGAGTTGATTTGGTGTTTGATGAACAGTTGATTGTTTAACAAGGGCTAGAGTTCGATTATTATTGCTCTTGTCATATGTTTGAAATATTGTGTTGAAAATTTTGTTCCAAAATTTTCAAACCTTAATGTTAATGCGTAAGCTTTGATTTTTCGTGTTTAAAAACTTAGTTTAGTTGACTAATGAAGCTTAAGAATCTTCTCGCGCTTAAGGCTTGATTTTTCTTCGTTGGTAAAGGCATGTATTATCGCCAATCAAAATTCCACCTTGAATTGTTGCCTTAAGATCTTCTTTTTCATTTTAAAAATGAACGATTTTGATGTGGTTTTGTACACTCCATTTATTTTTGTTTAATTATGTTGTAAAGATTCAAATGTGGCTTAATGATGTTGGGCATGGTCTCAAAATTTGAAAATTTTTGTTTTAAAGTCTTTTGAATTAATTGAGTAATAATACTTCAAATACCATTAGTAATGTTATGTATTGTCTTAAGTTGGTAATCCCACCTTCAAATCTTGGCCAAATTTTGATTCTTTCTTTTATCTTAAGGCTGCCTTATCGGTGTTTTAATGCAATAATCCTTATGCGTATCATTGTAATAACACGGTTTAAATCAGAGATTTCCGTTTTAAAAGTGGGCCAAATTTTTGGGATTTCATGAGTACATCACTAAATTTCTGTTTTATATTTGATACATGAGTTAATTGCCTCAGGGTGCCCCAACCTTCGTTAATGGTGATATGTGTAGAAGTTATAGTGTTGATGCTTAAATTTTTATTTTGCGTACCTAAAACTTGGTTTTTTTGTGCCACAAGCTTACAATTTTGTTAATAAGGCTACGTATTGTCTTGAATCGAGAACTTTAACTTAAAATCTTGCCAAATTTTCCTATTAATATACCATAGAGTATATGATTAAATTTTACATTTTCATATTTAAAACATGGTTTCCTTGTTCCATAATGTTGTAATCCTTGTTAATAACTTGTTATTTTGCCTATATATATATATATATATATATATATATATATATATATATATATATATATATATATATATATATATATGGGTCTCAATGCTTGTTTTCCTTGTGGGTTGTATGGTCTTGGCTAGTAAGAAGTGTAGACACCCGTGATTGGGATTGAGGGGATGTGAAACGGGAGTGAGTCAATGAGTTTCTATGGATAGAGGGGCAAGAGTTGATAATGTGTGATGAGTGAAGGTTGCATCTTCAGAGTTATAAAGGTGAAACATGTGTTTTATTGGGATTCATGTAAGTTTATTCGTTTGGTGTGGATTTGAGTCGTGTTGGTAGCAAGCATATGATGTCATGAAGGAGAGAAAGTTATTTGATGGATGAGGGTGTTATTGATCTAATTTTTAGAAAAGGTAGTAACTAGATTAGATTCGATAAAGTGGTGATGTAGGTATTGTGAATAAGAGAAACGACTTGGGAGGAAGGAATCTTTTATACTAAGTAGTAATGTTTCGCTATTAAGGAAGTATTGTTTTGTGATTTAAGGTTAATAATGTGACTTCGTGTATATCTATCTTGGAAAGTGGGAGCACAAGAAAGTGAACTTAGCTTACGTGAGGTGTCTTGGGTTGAGTTAAATGATTATACGAGGTGATTTGGTTGATAATGACTGATGTGTAATGTAACATTCCGTGTCTGTTATGTTTAATTGATGTGTCAAAAGTGTGAGTTAACCGTGTTAGAAATGCGTGGCGTCCGTATGTACGATATACAATACCCTTCTGATGTTTGAGTACGGGAGCGAACTTCGGGACGAAGTTCATTTTAAGGGGGGAAGACTGTAATACCCCGTATTTTATATAATAAATTAAATGGATATTATTATATATTAATTATTATACATTTTATATTACTAATTATATCGGGTTCATTGTTGAGTCGATAATTACGTTAATTATTTTACTTGACTCGCGTTGTATCGATCTAAGTTAGTTGAGACGGGTTTATTTTACCCTCGACCCATTTGAGTTGGCCCAATAATCTGTCCAGCCCATTTAACCCTAACCCTAAACCCTAAACCTATAAGTACCTTAATCTCTAGCAACCCTACTCCCTCAACCCGCCTCCCTCACGCCTCCCTTCTTCATCAACACCAAACCTCAGCTTTTCACACATAGAGAGAGAGAGAGAGTGAGCTTGGTTGTCGTCGATCTTTGCAGGGATGAGCTAGGGACTATTGTCGACGATCGTGGATGGCCGTGGTGGTCGTTGTGGTGGCGGAAAGGTAAGCATTCAACCCCTCCTCTGTTTTTCGCATTTAATGTCGGGTTTTTGGTGGTTGTTTCGTGACTTAGGGAGGTGAGGCTAGTGGTTGTTGACGGGGTAAGGGAGTAGGGTGGTAAGTGATGAACGTAGTGGTGGTAGTTAGGGTGGTTATAGGTGGTGGTAGTGACAGATAGAGGCGGCGGCGATAGGGGGTAACGAACGGGTTTAAAAAGGGGATTGATGCGGGTTTTAGACGGGTAGGTTTGGGGTGGCGCCACCGTGGACTCGGGGGAGGTCGATACGGTGGTGCTATAGTGTCTGTGTGCGTGGGTTGACAGAGAGCATGGCTGTGGTGGTTTGGCAGGGAATAGAGCATGGCTGCGGTGGTGGTGACTCGAGAAAATGGGGCGGTTGGTGAGGCTTGGCGGTGAACCAGGCCAAATGCCAGCCCCCGGTTCGACTCGCCGTGGCGATCGACCAGGCGGTGGTGGTTGTTGGTTGTGGGGTCGGTGGGCGCAAGTGCGGTGGTTGTCACGGTGGTTAGGCGGCGCGTGAAGTCGGGAAACGGGTTGGAAACCGTAGGTTGGGGCGTGTTATTTAGTAGTTTGATTCGTTTCGTTATTATTCAAGTTATCGTATTTTTAATTAATTAATCTAATTCCCGAGTTAAGTAAATAATTAAAGACGGGTTTAAGTCGGGTTGTTGAGTTGTTCAATATTTGATTCGGGTTTTCTTAAGCATATAATTCGTTTAATCTTTATTTATCATATTAGTTATTTAACTTAAATTTCCGAGTCTTTTAAAATAATTCAAGTCGGGTTTTGAGTCGGGTTTGTTAAAAGAGAAAAGTTACTATATCGGGAAAGTTTCCATTTTAAGAAATTCTACTTTAGTAACCTTCTATTTTGGGAAGTTGGGTCAAATGCTAATCGGGTTATTTTAGTTATCAGTTGGGCATAAGTTTGGTGCCGGGATTGTATTTCGGGAAAGCTTCTATTTTGGGAGATTTCTATATTTAGTAGTTAGTAATTATAAATATTATAATTGTTTTAGGTGACGGATTCGTGAAGGATCGATAATCAGATTCGTTGCTTTATTTTTTGGACTGCTTGAACTACTTAATTGGATTTGCTGGCACTTTGAGGTAGGGAAATACACATGACCTATTATCGTTGTTGTTGAATTGTGTTGACTTGATTCGTGGTTGTTGATTTACGTTATGATTCATATACGGGAAGGTGATTGACTGAATTGATCGTGTTGAGTTTGTTATCACAACATTCGGTAGCTGGCATGATTTCATTCATTAATATATATATTGTGTTGCATTAATTTATGTTGAGCATTTCATATGCATTGGAGTTGGAGGATGGTGTAGGAGTGACGGTGTTCAGATGCGATGTGAGTTGTGATAAGGCCCAGGCGGGTTCTCGCAGACTTGCCCTGGTGTCCTCACCGCGAGCCGGCGATCGGCTACGGTCGATATATATAGTCTACCGGGGATCGGTATGGCTGGGTTGTCCGGGGTATGAGATATGAGATATGAGTTGAGATGGAGATGGAGGTGACGGAGGAGCATGCATATCATATTTTATTGTTTCATTGTTTTCCCTACTAAACATCGCGGTGACCACAATGTATTCGTGTACGCCTGTGATGATCCAATTATTGGGGAGCAGATTGACAGGTATTTCAGAGACTGATGGGAGCTGGCCGGGAAGAGAGCTTGGATGACTGACTTAGTGCCTAGCCCACCTTAGTCTTATTAGTAGTTTTATCAGACTTTATCTTTTGGTCATATTTTTGGAGGCTTTGTTTTAATTCCATTGTAATCTCACTATAAACATTTTAATAAAGTAATCTTGTGTTTCTTTCCTTTGTTATCTACTGCCTCGGGTTTCCGAGATGGTAACACCGTCATTTATCTGAGGAGTCCTAGTTCAGGCCCTTAAATAAATGGGGGTGTTACAAAGTGGTATCAGAGAGAACGATCCTCAGGCCTAAACCAATGAACACAATGGACATAGGAAGAGTCTAAATAAAATGAACCCCGGGATAGACTTGTTAGGAGCACACTAAGGTAAGGTATGAGTTAGGGGCCCCCTCACACCGAACCAGCGGCCCTCTCAGTTTGACCCGGAAACACTGAGTGTATATGAGAGAAAGGGTAGAAAAGCTGCTTGAGGTTGAGCATGAAATTCATATATATCGTTGCCTAAGTGTTAATTGATTGATACATTGATTATTGCATAATCGAGTTGATGTATACCTTGAGACCCATATATTCTAACCATTCTGCAGGACAACGCTACGGTAAGTATTTTGTATGAATGATGACGTGATCATATAATGTTGTGGAAATGAGAAATAAAATTTCGAGTTCAGGTTAATAATCAATGAAGTATTGTGCTAGTCGTGAGCATGAAAATAATTGCGAGTCGATGATAGTTACCTAGGTGGATGTTGAATGATGTCTTGATAGTACTATTATGTCCGTAATATGCGGTTATGTGATCCCAAAGCCATGCTAGTATAGTCTTGTGATAGTAATTAGAAACACTGTTGAATTGCATGTTTATAGTCATAGCAATCGTGATTTAGATGTACGGAGTAGATCGAGATGCGAAGGGATTCTATGGGGTAGATGTTTACGTAAGTACATGGTGAGATTTAAGTCAGGATGGGTTAGTATCGATAGTATGGTTGTAAGAGTTTGGAACATAGAAAATGAACGACATAGTGCTGAAACTCGTTTAGTTTGAGGTTACTCTTTAATTGACGTTACTGCCATTTCTTTTCTGTTTATTGCCTATGGATGAAAATTTTATGAGAGATAGTCTTGGGAGTCAGTGTTCGTTTGGCATTGGTTTAATGCTTATAGGATATACAGACTAGGAGTAATAAATATTTTAGTGAGCTATGGTTAGGAAGTTCCTGTGCAGTGATGTTCGACCAACGATTTTGTGAAAATCCTCATTCTAAATTGTATTAATAATTTTTACATAATTCCAACTCCATCGACCAAAAGAGTCACATATGTTTTCAAATTAATAAGCCATGAAAATTCTTGATGTCTCTATATTAAACGGTAATTTTGCAAACTGACCCAAGTTTTGGACCAATTGCTGTCACATGTTTGCGGGACCAACCGAGTTGTAAATCCTTTAAGAATGGAATTCTTGTACTTTAGACCTAATTCTTTTTCCCCTGTGTTTTTAACGCTCCGTATTTTATAAAAGTAATATGAATCGAGTTTTAATCGAACGGTTATTTATTCGTGATTTTTGGAAGTTACAACGTGAATCAAAACATTTAAAATGTGCGTTCTATGTTGAATTTTCATACGATTGTTTGGTTAATTCATGAGCTTTAGTAATGTGAATTTATAATGTCCTTATATGATGATAGTAGCACGCATGTTCGGTAGTTGTGTATCTTAACAAGTGATAAAATTAAAGTCTAGTTGATAACGTTGTTGGCATGATGCTATGAGTGAAATTGAATAGCTTAAATTGATTCTCAATCAAGGGTGAAATATTTTATACGAGTCCAGTTGTTGCATATTTTATGTATGTTTGGCATGTTGTAATATCTCTAGTGTGTTCATCATATTTGCATAGTGGTCGGGTAAATATAAATATAAAACTATATTGTCATATCTTGGTAAAGTTGATGGCGTTAAATGTTAATTTAATTGTTCTAATATACTCGCCTGAATAATTATAATAATTATGTTTAAATGTTTACACATGGATGGTAGTAATAAGTATGTCTAAATGTTCACACATGTAGGATGCATCTGAGTTCTAATGTCTTTCATATGAGTTGTGTGCTCATCGTTATATTTATTACCGTCATCGCAATAAATTATTTCAGTTGGACCTACACCTATAACATGATAATAAACGGTGTTGTTATTCCTTATTGAATATGTTCGTTATTACGATGTCATAAAATGCTAAAGCGATTCTTACAATTGTATGGGTGTGCTATAAAGGAAACTGTTTGATATAACACGACAATTGGCATATCTATATTCTCGAGTCGTTACTATCAACTATATTATAATAAAGATTGTTTATGATAACGATGTTGGCAATTATAATAGGATAACCCTTTGATGATTCACATGATATACATTGGTTTAAATGATAGTCGTTATAGTTACGTTTAATTGAGCCTACGAGTTGCCTAATTATTCAAACCGTACAAATCAGAGAAGTTGTTCAAGTTGCTAATCTTTTATCATAACTAGAGTTCTATAAAGTATATGATGGCAAATGTATATGTTTAAACTATTTATACAATATCTTTTGTTTTGCTGAAAATGAATTATACTAAGCTGCTGGACACAATTGAATGATATGGTTGCTAAGATGTTAAACACATGAGGGATATGGAAGGAATGTTGTCGTTGTCATAAATCATATGTTGTTACTTTTATTGGGAAATATGTTTTCAGCCTTGATATTGTGCAAACAATTTTGATAATTTAAAATATGAATGATGAGTATGTTGTTGATTGCTTAAAGTCATCGGCCTAATTCGCGACCTAAACCAGTGAGTGAGTAAATGGTTGTACGTACATGTCAATAAGATCATGTGATTGTGAGGGATAACAAAGGTAGATCTGTTTCCTGTGATATGTCTACAAATGTGAGAAGTTTTTAAATTGTTTTGTTGATTTTGCTCTCGCTCGTTCATAGTCTATAATTGATCATCAAATTTGTTTAGTTGTGAAACCGTGTAAACCTTGGTTCCTTTCTTGTTGTCCTTTTAGTTTGATGTAGCGATTTTAATTTAAGCATGAGCTAGTAATAAATGTTACTTGTTGACAATCAGTTAATTCCTTAATAAAACCTTGTTTCGACCTTAATATTGATGCGCAACCTCTTATCATGTGTTCCTTCCTGTCACATGTGGTTGATAATGATTTTGTTGCATGGGCATACGAAAATTGAAAAGAGGTTACGAGGACGTAACCATGTTTCTAGTCGGGTAGGATTGTAAAATCTTAATGTTTATATTGCACTTGTTTGTAGATTGTAGTTTTGATCAAGTTGATGTTTCGTTGTGGGGTACCTATGCAAATGAGTTCGATATGTTTTGTTCCTACGTCTATTAGTTGGTTGATGTGTAAAAGGAGAGTGTAGTTAAACTATTGATATTGAGATTGAGATTGGCCACTAGTATTGAGTTGTGGGGCCTTTGTGCCGAGTTACGTTTACGGTCCAGTGTGACCATGGTTATTGAGTTACTTGAGTTCGAGATCGGAATTTAGATGGAAGATGATGGTGTTCTCAGATGATTATTTAGTTGTTATACATTCGTATTCTCAGGTAGTTATTAGTTGTAGTTAGTTGAGTTAAGTGAAGATGAGTTAAACTTGGGACGAAGTTTATTGTTAGGAGGGCGTAATGTAACATTCCGTGTCTCAGTATGTTTAATTGATGTGTCAAAAGTGTGAGTTAACCGTGTTAGAAATGCGTGGCGTCCGTATGTACGATATACAATACCCTTCGATGTTTGAGTACGGGAGCGAACTTCGGGACGAAGTTCATTTTAAGGGGGAAGACTCAGTAATACCCGTATTTTATATAATAAATTAGATGGATATTATTATATATTAATTATTATACATTTTATATTACTAATTATATCGGGTTCATTGTTGAGTCGATAATTACGTTAATTATTTTACTTGACTCGCGTTGTATCGATCTAAGTTAGTTGAGACGGGTTTATTTTACCCTCGACCCATTTGAGTTGGCCCAATAATCTGTCCAGCCATTTAACCCTCACCCTAAACCCTAAACCTAATAGTACCCTAATCTCTAGCAACCCTACTCCCTCAACCCGCCTCCCTCACGCCTCCCTTCTTCATCAACACCAAACCTCAGCTTTTCACACATAGAGAGAGAGAGAGTGAGCTTGGTTGTCGTCGATCTTTGCAGGATGAGCTAGGGACTATTGTCGACAACTGTGGATGGCCGTGGTGGCTGTTGTGGTGGCGGAAAGGTAAGCATTCAACCCCTCCTCTGTTTTTCGCATTTAATGTCGGGTTTTTGGTGGTTGTTTCGTGACTTAGGGAGGTGAGGCTAGTGGTTGTTGACGGGGTAAGGGAGTAGGGTGGTAAGTGATGAATGTAGTGGTGGTGGTTAGGGTGGTTATAGGTGGTGGTAGTGACAGATAGAGGCGGCGACGATAGGAAGTAACAAACGGGTTTAAAAAGGGGATTGATGCGGGTTTTAGACGGGTAGGTTTGGGGTGGCGCCACCGTGGACTCGGGGGAGGTCGATACGGTGGTGCTATAGTGTCTGTGTGCGTGGGTTGACAGAGAGCATGGCTGTGGTGGTTTGGCAGGGAATAGAGCATGGCTGCGGTGGTGGTGAGTCGAGAAAATGGGGCGGTTGGTGAGGCTTGGCGGTGAACCAGGCCAAATGCCAGCCCTGGTTCGACTCGCCGGCGGCAGTCGACCAGGCTGGTGGTGGTTGTTGGTTGTGGGGTCGAAGTGGGCAGCAAGTGCGGTGGTTGTCACGGTGGTTAGGCGGCGTGTGGAGTCGGGAAACGGGTTGGAAACCGTAGGTTGGGGCGTGTTATTTAGTAGTTTGATTCGTTTCGTTATTATTCAAGTTATCGTATTTTTAATTAATTAATTTAATTCCCGAGTTAAGTAAATAATTAAAGACGGGTTTAAGTCGGGTTGTTGAGTTGTTCAATATTTGATTCGGGTTTTCTTAAGCGTATAATTCGTTTAATCTTTATTTATCATATTAGTTATTTAACTTAAATTTCCGAGTCTTTTAAAATAATTCAAGTCGGGTTTTGAGTCGGGTTTGTTAAAAGAGAAAAGTTACTATATCGGGAATGTTAAATAAATGGGGGTGTTACATGTAATCAAGGTTGAGTGGTTGTTGATGGTTGAACTTATTGATTGCATGTTGAGGAATGTTGCTATTGAACCTGATGTGAGAATTATAATTGACAAATAGTTGAGGTTTGAATTGCGGAATCATGAGGATTAATTGTGGTACCTAAGGGTAGAATGAGGATTAGTTGAGAGTTCGGGATTTTAGAGGGATTTGTTGTGAAATTTGGATGAACCCTTGTAAGGAGATCATGCTATCGACCATGAGGAAACATAGATGAGTTTAATTCTAATAATTGTATCCGTAACGTTGTAGATTTAGTGCTACCCAGTTGGCCCCGTGGTTATGAATGTGAGAGTGTGATGTATAAATTATGTGGGCTCAATTGTGTCGTTAAGGTATCCTAATTTCTTATGTTATGTGATATGGCCGCTTAAGCTAAGTGTGTATGCATGGAATGTAAAAGTAGTAGGGTTAAATTTTGGCCTATGAGAGGTAATATAGATTTTATTTGTAAAGTTGCCTCCCAATCGTCGAGTGAAGCGCCCACGGTGTACCTTGTGATCTTGTTGTAGTGTCTATTTAAGGAGCTAGAATGATGGCCTTAGGGCCAAGAGTTTGTCTATTAGCATTGGTGTGATGAAATAGGAAAACTTCGAAGCGAGTTTGAGAATGAGAACGTTCTGCCCAGGTGACACTCGACCGAGTGCACCACGCACTCGATTGAGTGATCGCCTACTCGGCCGAGTGATCTCTTACACTCGACCGAGTGGCCGCGTACTCGGCCGAGTGCCCTCCTACACTCGACCGAGTGGTCTGCGTTGACAATTGTTTTGTCCATACTCGACCAAATATCGAGTGTATACCCTTATTTTCGTGATTTATATTGGTTGGTTTGTTTCGGATGAATAAGTTGACCCCATATGGATGATAACTTCTCAATTGTTTACGTTTGATCATCTTGGGTGGCATGTTGCAATCGAATGGAAATCGTGATTTAATATGAGTAATTGGATGACAAATTATGTGATAATCTTGTTGGATATGTGTTAATCAACGTGATTTTGTTTTGTTGTGTAAAAGTAAGAGGAAACATGCAAGTTATGTGTCCCATAGTGGTCTTTGCATGATCGTGATTGTGGCCTTCCGTATATGCGAAAGGGTTTATGATGGATGGCAAAGGATAGGGAAACACATGTGTGATCATGTGGTTGATTCGACGCGGTATATGCGTGGCACGAGGTCCGGAATTGGGAATGTTAATCATGTTGAGTCACATAACGAGTAATTTTGCATTATTTGAGTGTTTCTTGTAGTCCGCATATTCGTGATTGATGCGCATACATGTAAAAGCATGAGATTTGACGTGATATAGATATGTAATAATAATCGAGTTATACACCGCGATAGATACGTATACTTATAACTGACTTGAGTGGGGAATTAGTTATGGGATTATGGATGGAAATCCTGGGTTTAACCTGGCGCGTGACCTCTGGGAGGCTTGTAGGTGGGGGGCCCTTAAAGAGGCTTCTAGAGTGGGACTAGAGCATGGAACCTGGAACATAGCCATTTGTGGAATTTAGTAACGAGTATAAGAGACCACATTTTGAGGTTGGATAGTCGAACTTCGGGTCGAAGTTCTCTTTTAGGGGGAGTGTGTAACACCCGCAAATTTCTCATTTCGACATTTATAATTTATTTAACCATTCTAATACTTTACTTTATATTTCTAAATTATTTGATTTAATTAACTTCATTTTAAACGTGATTTATATATAAGTAATGTTGTAAAGCTTAATTTATATAAAAATACGTATTATAGTCGGATATTAATAATAGGTGAAAATAATTGTAACACCCCGTATTTTATAATAATATTTTATTATAAAAGTATTTTATTAAATTAATTATTTCGATGTCTAATAATTTATTTTGGAAATATTTATATTTATCGTCTTCGTTCTCTATTTTATTATTTCTCGTTTTAATCTACTTTTGATTGGGGTTAAAATGTCCGTGGACGATTTTACTATTTTAATTCAATAATTTCTTTTCTATAATAAGCTCTCCTTGCGTTTTAATATGGTTCTACCTGATTTATAATCAGATAATCCATTGTATAAGCTAATGGATCCAAAGCCCATTAGTTAATCCCTTATAAATAGAATTAACCTAGCAAGCAACTAGGTCAATCCTTTTCTTTCTCGCGTGAAACCTTAACCAAGTAGACAAGCTGCTCTCTTTGTTCTTGCGTGAAATATGCCGCACGGCCTCTCCTCTATTTCTCTCTTTTGTTCTTATTTTCTCCCTTTGACTCATTTGTTGAATATCTTTCCTTCTTCCAAATTCATACATAAATTATATTTTCACAATCCTTACTCTTACCTTTACAATAATTTATTCTCCAAATATTTTTATGAGAATTATTTCTATAGACTTTTAGACCTACCTTTAAGGTCTCTTATTTTAATGGATAAAGAAGAGGAAGAGTATTTTTATGGTGCTTTCATGGATTTGGATTCGGGTATCCTATAATGTCGGTTTTTGGGACGTTTGCACGTGTTGGATACAAGGATTTGTTGGTCGTTTTTCTTTATGGAGGTTATCATTAATTGCTAAACAGGTAACTAGGTGTTTTCCTTTAATTATGTTTATGCCAATTGATGTAATTTACATGATTTAATAATTGATTTGTGTAATTGGTACGTGTTTGATTGTTTATTATCATGTTAATTATGTTTTCGCATGCTTGTATATGTTTTAATGCTTTAATCATATATCGTATATTGTTTACATGTTTATTATGGGTGTCATGAGCGCAATTAGGGTTTACGAATAAACCCTAGTGGCGACATGATAGGCGGCCAAGGGTTCTCTCCAAAGTTATAGCTAAAGCTAGTATAACCTTGATGATGATTCAAGTGTTATAGCTGAAGTTAGTACAACTTTGGGTTGTTACTCAAGTTATGGCTGTTTGAGGTATAACTTTGGAAATATGAATTCAAGGTTATGGCTGAACCTACTATAACATTGAAGTGTGACACGTCTGTCGCGTACCTGTCAAAAATAAACCTAACGGTCTCAACTAAAAATGTAGTAGAGGCAGTCGAGTATCGAATCCTCAGGGAGGTAATGCAACTACAGCTATCTATTTCTAATCCTATGGTAACAATTGGGGTTGATTGAATTTTTGGTTCTAACTACGGAGTTGAAGGAAGAGAAATAAAGAGAAGGACAGATAAGTAGGAAAATGATTTAAAACTATCAATAAGAGGGGGACATGTCGGGAACTCGGTTCACTACGGTAGTACAACAACTTAGCAGTAAATGACTCAGACGAACTAATGCGAGACGGATATTAGAAGGTCCTTTCGGTCCACTTCCCACCCTAAAATACCACTAACTTAACTTTCGTCCTCATTAGGGTAGTCTACTGTTTATAGCAGGCCTATTTAGTCCAATCTTTCGATCCAGGATTAATTGTAGCCAGATTAATGGGTGACATAGAAGCGTGCACTCAACTAGGTCGAGAATTACAGTTATATTGCTATAGTGACAGAGTCTCTTATGTCAATTCTTCTAATTCATTCACTGCGTCGTCATTATTCTACCGCAGATCCCCTAATCCCAACATGGAAGGGTTTAGCTACTCATATTATTAATGGAACTAGCAAAGAAACAAGATTCCAGCAGAAGACATGACGAAATAACAATAAAATGCAATAATATAAATTAGGGCGAAAAGAATGATAACAATAACAAGAAAACAATGCAACAAAAGGTTAATTATTATTAAGAGAAGAAAGGAGATTACAATCTAAGCGATTCCGGCGTAAAGAACAACCGAGTCCGAGTGAAATAATCCCAAAACGCAAGCAACAGTAGAAGGAGAAAAAGTAACGTAGGAAAGTAGCAGTAGTTCTAATGTGAAAGATAGTAAAAGAGATAGTAAAAGGAATCGTAAGAATGAATGACTAATAACCTAGTAAAACATAGGTTAAATAGCCAAAACCCCTAAGTGTTTATGCGGAAATAAAACATGGACTGATTAAGCCCACGAAGTCGAAATCCTCTCGATCGAGTAGGCAACACCACTCGATCGACCAATGTCTCAACAGAAGGCCCTCGATCAACCAACAGGTCACTCGATCGAAGCCTGGATCATGTGCATCTTACTCGATCGAGTAAGGAATAACTCGATCGAGCCTTGGGGAGCTTAGGGACCACTCGATCGTCCCATAAACTGCTCGATAGACCACCAATCAGCTCGATAGACCACTTGGGTCTTCAATTCAGCTTACGTCTTCACCCAAATGCCTCGTAGTGCGTGCAACGACACTTCCAAGTGCAACATCTCGCTCTGGGATAATCCCGTCTCATCTAAATGCATGCAAAAAGGACGAAAAGGAGCATGGTTCCACCACTTTCGCGATCATTCCTATAAAAAGGACAAAATACACCAAAGTAGCCAATTCGGGGAAAAATACTATAAAAATAGTAGAGAAATGCATAGAAATACGTGCTGAAATAGGACAAAAAGACTATACATTAGGCACGTATCAAATCTCCCCAAACCAAACCTTTACTCGCCCTCGAGTAAACTCAAAACAAAACTAATGGAACGGAAATGATAACTCAGAGCTAGCTTAACTTGTCTACTTGAACCAATTTAATGCAACAGAAATCAATAGTTAAAGCTAGGCAGTCAATACGCAAACGAATTATAAGTCGTTGAAAATAAAGCTGACCTATCGACCTTGCAAGACCAACAAAACCGGACCCTCACGTGGTCACTCTACTCTCATGAAGCAAAGGGCAAATGTAATATGTAAAAGAGAGAAGAAAAGACAGTCACTCGCCTAACTGCGACCTACATAGCATGCATGCAACAAAAATGAAAGACAATTCAAGTGCTAATGCACACACTCCAACCAAATAATGTCCGTCACAAATAGAGGATTTGCAATTAATATGGGAATAGTGAGGTTCAGGTGAGAAAAGGCAAAATAAGTTATGGAAATGTGGAGGTAAAAGCGTCAAGCTAGTTCCTAACAGGACCATAATAAACCATCCGGATCTCAAACTGACTGAAAGACTAACACAGGTGCCCTTCACTTGGCACAAAACTCACTAGACTGAAAGCACAATCTCCTCAAAAAATATAGAATAAGAGTGGAGGAGCTAGACGGTCACAAAGTTCCCTTTTTAAACACCGTCCGAGACAACTAACTGGAACAACCAACCCTCTTGTCGATTGTACATCTTCGAACATCTTCTCAACTCTGACAAGAGGGTCCAACTTTTTCACAACTTTTTTCCTCTTTTTTTTCTTCTTTTGTACGTGAATCTCATCATGTTTTTTTCATTTTCTTTTTTTTCTTTTCTTCTTTTCTTTCACGTTTCTCTGTTTTTTTTTCTTTTTTTCAATACTTTTTTTTTTCTCTTCCTCCTTCCTTAATAAAAACACCAACTCCAAACGGGAATTACGGACCAAACTGCAACGGAAAACATACCACAAAAGGACAGACTAACTAGCTTGACTAGGCAGGCTTAGTTTGGAATGTGGCTAATGGGTCAAAAAGGCAAGTTTTGGTCAATGTGGAGCTAAATGGGTGAAAGATGTAAAGAAGGGGGAATTTGCAAGACCCTCCCTGCATGTGACACCAACCGCAGACCCGAATATGTGCATTTGACGAGAAATTGAATGTCATAAATGTGCAAATGAGACGAACATGCTATGCAAGGAGTACTACTCTCAAAATTCCTAATGAACTGGTCATGAATGGCACCAGTTATAGCTCTAAAACTCGAAATTTTAAGTAGTTTGCCGATTTATTAGGTCAAGTCTAAACAGTCAGCTATTATTTGAACAGAAATTCGTAGACTATGCGTATTGACAAAGCTAAATACCATCAATAAAGTGCAAGGCTCAAGTGGTATGACAAGTTAAGTGCAATTTCATCACGGAAATCTACCGTTCCGACTCAACCTATATGCAAAATTAAACGTGAATATTTTTGAGTTTTTTGAAATTTTCTAATTTTTTTGGATTTTTGATTTTTTTGAAAATAAACAACAAATGCAAACTGAAAAATTAAACGTGAATGCAAAACAAATGCAGATGCAGACTCAAAAGGATGCAATACCCTCCCCAAACCAAAATGGACAACGCCCTCGTTGTCCTCCAGCATACACCAGCAGAAAAATGGGGGATGGGAGTATACAACCAATAAAAGAAAAATAAAGGAGACGAAATAAAAAGAGTAAGAGAACATACAAAACACGAACTTCCCCAAACCAAATGCGGGAAGTGAGTAGACCAAGAGCTACTCGTCGTCGGCACCGCCGTCTCTCGTGTACTCCGACTCAACAAAAACGGTCTCCCAAACCAAAAATAAACAAAGGGGAGACTCGATCGTCATCTCCAGGTGATCCTCCGGACCGGAGTACGAACGGGGGTCACTCTGCTCCTCTCTGGCGGCTCGTTTGTGCCGCCGCTCCGCCTGTAAATCCGCACCTCTCGTGCTACCGCTGTCTCCTCCGGCTCCTCCTCCGAGTCGAAGAAAGTGGAGGGTACCGTCCGCCGGGTATCGGTAGAAGGAAGGATGCGGCCACCCCTCCGGAATCGGTCGCCGGGCTCGGATATGGAACTCGTAGAGCGGGAATACAGCCAAAGCCATATCCGTCTCATCTCGAATGTACCGCACATATCCGAAAGCACGGCATCACGACGCCCTTGGTCCATGACCTCGGCGCCTCTAAAACAGGAGGGCGGACAAAATTGGCCGGAAAAACCGAACCGAGAAGGAGGGTCAAGTGGGGGTGGAGTATGAGTCGAGAGGGTGTAGGCTAAGGCGTGGGTGTAGGTCCACTGGGCTGAGTCGGAGCCTGAGAGCTAGAGGATGCTCCGGCCTCCCGCTTCCTCTTCCTAGAAGAAGAAGGAGGGGTGAAGGTAAGGTGGTAGGTAGGTGGAGGTGGCCTCACTCCCTCGGCGGCGATGGGGAGCGGTAAAAGTGGCGGAAGGGTAGAGCACGGCAAGGTAACAGACGTGGAACCACAAATCTTCCACGTCCTCGCACTCCCCTTCGCCTTTGGGAACCAGGCGAAGTCGGCCATGGCACCCAGTCAAGGTAAGAAGCATCCCTATCGGGTGCGGCAAGTGAAGGAAGGGTCGGTGGGGTAAAGGTGGCGGGCAATCCTAGTCACTAGCCCGCCACAGACAACAATGGCGGTCTTGACCGAGTCCCAATTCCGTTCCAATGCCGAGCTACCGATAGGCAATGTTTAGAACAAACGGGGTACCGTAGTCAATGTTGAGGTACCCCGCGAGAATCGCTAGCTCGGTGTTGGTCACGTTATTGGACTCGGGCGCCCAAAAATGGTCTCTCCTATGACGCAAGTAGTAACGGGCGCGAGGTAAGTGAATGTGAGCTCCCTTCCGTGAGTGGAAGGGAGTGTGAGAAAAAGAGCAGCCCAGTGGCTGAAGGAGGTCTCGAGGTGGGGCGGTGGGACCGTCACTAACTAGGCCTAAAACTTGGCCAAACTTGGCCAAAGTCCGATGGTGCGACTCATTGCGGAGTCGAAAGGAAATGCGAGAACTGGAGTGGTCAGCATCATAAGACTCGGTGTCAAAGGAATAGGAGCTAAAGAATTCGTGCGTAAGGGCGAATAGTAGCCTCATGCATGGTAATCGGACCCGACATACCCGTCCCGTTCAACAAACTACGACCTCCTCATAAATGCCTAAGGTCTCTAGGTCGACCGCTCAAGGAAACGGGTGGGGGAGAGAGGGCAACGAAGTAAAGCAATTAACCGTTTCCGGTGAGCGTCGAAGTGAAACGTCTGTGGGCGCTTCGGTAAAGGTGTGAGAGTGCCCTCTCCCGTAGCAACACCTCGAAGGGCTGGAAGTGATGGCTAATCGCTAGCCTGCGATGTGGCCTCGGTGGCGGATACCAGGCCGCGGGAGACGAGGAGTGCGTCCGATCCAAAGAAGGAGAAAGGCCCGGTAGGAGTGGTGGCTGGTGTAGCTCGAACCGAGCTCCCGGCTGAGCTAGCATGAGAGTAAACTGTCCCAAAGAATGAGACAAGTAGAACTGTGCTGCGGTGGTGACCAAGGCGGAGCTAGTGGCAACAGCAGGGACCACTGACTCGCTCACGGACGAGCTGGAGGACGTACTAGTAGAAGGCAAAGAACTCGCGTCCATCTTGATGATGATTAACCTACAAAGCAATTAAACTTCAAAAGAAACAACCAACCAAGGCGGATTTTCGATTGAAAAACCGCAAACCCTAATCCCTCTTAAATCCGCAAAAACGAGCACAAAAGAGGGGGAGTATAAGGGGCTATTGAAGAATTAAGTGCTAGTGATAGAATGTAGGTGGTGGATTTGATGATTTTGGGCAAAAATTGGGGATTTGGGGATAAATCAATCGCACATTAGAGAGGGGTTAGACGGAAATTATGAGTGAAATGAAATAAAATTAGGGAAATAAAGAGTTTAAGAAAGAAAACTCCCGTTGTCCCTGTTCATCTCACTCGATCGAGTGGTTTTAATCACTCGATCGAGGACTTTTGCTGTCCCTTTTGATCGATCGAGTAACGATCCTCTCGATCGATCAATTCCTCTCAGGCCTTCCTCGATCGAGTAACCAGCGAGCTCGATCGAACCATTTTTCGCTCGATCGAGTACAAAAAGTACTCGATCGAGGACTACCTCGTGTAGACTTCTTCGAATTTCCGTCTTTATTTCCTCGAAATGCGTGACATTTCCCAAACCTGCATAAAACACGTCCAAACACATCCCAAAATACCAAAAATGCAGAAACACAGTCTATAGTCTCAGTCTACGCTAAAAAAAATGTCTAAACTAATTGTCCTAATTAAAAGCGTAATAAATAAATTCAAAAGAAATTCAAACGAATATCTATTACACTTTGTTACACGGGGCATTTCCCGTTTAATTCCCATTAGCTTTCGTAGCCCCTTGGTGGGCTTTCGACCGAGGACGTCACTTGGCGATACGACCGTCCTCTTTGATTTCCATGAGCTTGAATTACTGTTTGCGGCGGTAGGAGGAATGTAGTTCCCATCTATGTAGGTGCGAACTGTCTTCGTCCTCGCTCCTCGTCATCTTCCTTGGCATCCTTTGCTCCGATTCGATTGATAATGGTTGTACTACGTCCTTTGACAACTCCTTTCTTGCCTTCATCCTGTACCGCAATAAGGGAAACAGACGATTTTTCTCCTTTTTGCTCTCGGTGAGGCGGAGGGTTAGCAATAACGACAATATTCTCCAAATTTTCATCCGGAGTGTCAATAATAGGGTCAACGAAGAAAAAGGGCATTGCAAGGCCGAGCTTGCATGGGAGCCCTCCGGAACTTGGGTGATGAAAAGTCGGCTCCTCATCCCCTACCTGGAAGGTCAAAGTCTTCCCCGACATCTATCACTTTGCACGGGCAGTGGACAAAAATGGTCTCCCTAAAATGATAGGGGTGTGCACATCTTCGGGGATATCTAAGACGACAAAATCGACGGGAATAAAGAACTTCCCGATCCGAACAGGTACGTCTTCCGCTACACCTAGTGGCCGTGATAAACTACGGTCGGCCATCTGGACAGTCATGTTGGTGCAACTCAGTTTTGTCACACCAAGTCTCTTAGCTAGAGACAATGGTAAAACACTAACGCTAGCGCCTAAATCGCATAGCGCATTATCAATCAATTGCATTCCTATGTGACAAGGGATCGAAAAACTACCCGGGCCTGATTGCTTAAGAGGTAGCTTATTTTGAGATAGGGTTGACCCCATCTCAGTCAAAGCTACGGTCTCATTATCATTAATGGTCCTCTTACGTGCTAAAATCTCTTTCATAAATTTTAAATAAGAGGGTACCTTGGTCAGCAATTCAGTGAACGGCACGGAAACTTCCAAACTCTTCAAAAGCTCAAAAAAATTGCCAAACTGTTGATTAATCTTGGTATTCTGCAGCCGCCTCGGGAAGCGAACAGTAATTGGAATCTTGAGTCCCTTATTTCTCGCTTCTAAAGTGTCTTCCGGAGCAAGTTCAGTATCCTTTGGGCGCTTCTTACCTCTCGAACGAGGCCTTTCTGGTAATTCCTCGCTTAAACGAGCACTAGCAGGCTCTCGAATAAGCTTCCCATTATCAATATCACTCGATCGAGCAATGTGTTCACTCGATCGAGCACCTTCTTCAGCAACTTCAGTCGATCGAGCAACATTCCCACTCGATCGACCATCTTCAGCTTCCAGTTCACTCGATCGAGTAGAAAGACTACTCGATCGACCAGATTCTTCACCATTCCCACTCGATCGAACACCTGATTTCAGTCGATCGAGTAACTGCTCCGTCGTGAGCCCCTTTTTCTTAACAGAACACTGTTCATCATCAGTTACAGCTATTTCCAGGTCTGATTTCTTCCTTTCTGGTCCCTCATAAGAGAGACCGCTTCTCAACTCTATCAGATGCACCGTCTCATTTGGGTTCTTGTCATTTTGAGTTGGCAAATGACCGGGCTTCCTCGAAGATTGATTTTCAGCCAGTTGAGCAACTTTAGTCTCAAGTGCCTTGAATGCCGTGTCCTTCTGTTGTAATTGCTTTGCAATGGACTGCATCATGGACTTTAACTCACCTATCTCACTCACCCCACTAGATGACGAAGCACCTTGATTAGGAGGGTTGAAGGACGGAGGCTTCTGATAGCCCTGTTGCTTCTGGTGTGGAGGAATGTAGGGCTGCTGCTGCTGATTTGGAGGAGCGGTGGGGTTGAGTACGTTGTTCTGATTACTCCACCTCAAATTGGGGTGGATATTCGGCTCGTAATGAGTGTTGTTTTGCCTGTAGTGTTGAAAGGCAGGACATTGCTCATAAGGACTAGGACAATAATCAGCGACATGTCCATCTACCCCACATCTCGCATGCACGAAAGGACCGTCTGTCATAGCATTAACCTGGTACATCCCCGGCTTGAGAGCTCCCCTAGTTCGTACTTGTCGAACCTAGCGATGGCCTCTAATGCGGCCATCAAGAAGATTCAACGGCTCTCCTTTGGTTTCCTCTTGAATTCCCGTATTCAGCCCTATGAGTGGCTAAATCATCTATGATTTTCCACCCTTTCGTCGACCCCAAGTTGTCGGAAAATCGACCCGTTGGCAGCCGCATCTAGTATAGCCCTGTGATCATCATATAAACCATTGTAAAAATGGTTGCACAGACTCCATTTTTCGAAACCGTGGTGCGGTATGGTCCGCACTAGTTTCTTAAAACGAAGCCATGCCTCGTGGAAGTTCTCGTCGGGCCCTTGTTTGAAACCGGTTATCCGAGCTCGATGGCTATGGTTCTCGAAGCGAGAAAATACTTCTTATAAAACGCTAATGCTAGCGAATTCCAATCTGTTATGCCGTGAGCAGCTCGGTCCAAATCCCTATACCACTCCTTGCAAATCGCGGAGTGAAGATGAACATAGTTTCTTTGATCGATCACCGTCACGCCACCGAGGGGGTATGGAGCGATAATCAATGAAGGTCTCCATATCTTTGAGCTGCGTCTTGATTTGCAGCTCCCGAACTCGATTTTTCTCGACCATGCTAATGTCAGAAGGCTTCGGTTCGAACTTCCTAGCATCTCCTGGTAATTCGAACCCTTTATAGAGATTGTCGGCCCATTGGGCTCGGAGTGACTAGCAATGGTTGCTTCCTCGGCCATTTCGGGAAATTCAGGAAAGTGATAGACTCAAGTGATGAATTGGAAACTGGGGAAGACGGTGGGTTGTCTTCGAAAAGCTCGTTCTCGTAAAAGTTACCACGAGAACTAGGCTCTTCCTCTGCCTGTTGCTCTTGAAATAGTCTCCTTTTTACGCGCAGAGATCTCTCAATCTCGGGATCAAAAGGTAGTAGTGGCCCACCTTGCGACCTGCGCATAAGACGAAACTACAGACAAGATATGAGAATAGTCTAAGGAACGATGTTCCTTAAACTAAAAGAAGAATTAAAAATAAACAGCTAGTAAATTAAACAATTGCCTCCCCGACAACGGCGCCAAAATTTGACACGTCCATCGCAGACTGTCAAAAATAAACCTAACGGTCTCAACTAAAAATGTAGTAGAGGCAGTCGAGTATCGAATCCTCAGGGAGGTAATGCAACTACAGCTATCTATTTCTAATCCTATGGTAACAATTGGGGTTGATTGAATTTTTGGTTCTAACTACGGAGTTGAAGGAAGAGAAATAAAGAGAAGGACAGATAAGCAGGAAAATGATTTAAAACTATCAATAAGAGGGGGACATGTCGGGAACTCGGTTCACTACGGTAGTACAACAACTTAGCAGTAAATGACTCAGACGAACTAATGCGAGACGGATATTAGAAGGTCCGTTCGGTCCACTTCCCACCCTAAAATACCACTAACTTAACTTTCGTCCTCATTAGGGTAGTCTACTGTTTATAGCAGGCCTATTTAGTCCAATCTTTCGATCCAGGATTAATTGTAGCCAGATTAATGGGTGACATAGAAGCGTGCACTCAACTAGGTCGAGAATTACAGTTATATTGCTATAGTGACAGAGTCTCTTATGTCAATTCGTCTAATTCATTCACTGCGTCGTCATTATTCTACCGCAGATCCCCTAATCCCAACATGGAAGGGTTTAGCTACTCATATTATTAATGGAACTAGCAGCAAACAAGATTCCAGCAGAAGACATGACGAAATAACAATAAAATGCAATAATATAAATTAGGGCAGAAAGAATGATAACAATAACAAGAAAACAATGCAACAAAAGGTTAATTATTATTAAGAGAAGAAAGGAGATTACAATCTAAGCGATTCCGGCGTAAAGAACAACCGAGTCCGAGTGAAATAATCCCAAAACGCAAGCAACAGTAGAAGGAGAAAAAGTAACGTAGGAAAGTAGCAGTAGTTCTAATGTGAAAGATAGTAAAAGAGATAGTAAAAGGAATCGTAAGAATGAATGACTAATAACCTAGTAAAACATAGGTTAAATAGCCAAAACCCCTAAGTGTTTATGCGGAAATAAAACATGGACTGATTAAGCCCACGAAGTCGAAATCCTCTCGATCGAGTAGGCAACACCACTCGATCGACCAATGTCTCAACAGAAGGCCCTCGATCGACCAACAGGTCACTCGATCGAAGCCTGGATCATGTGCATCTTACTCGATCGAGTAAGGAATAACTCGATCGAGCCTTGGGGAGCTTAGGGACCACTCGATCGTCCCATAAACTGCTCGATAGACCACCAATCAGCTCGATAGACCACTTGGGTCTTCAATTCAGCTTACGTCTTCACCCAAATGCCTCGTAGTGCGTGCAACGACACTTCCAAGTGCAACATCTCGCTCTGGGACAATCCCGTCTCCTCTAAATGCATGCAAAAAGGACGAAAAGGAGCATGGTTCCACCACTTTCGCGATCATTCCTATAAAAAGGACAAAATACACCAAAGTAGCCAATTCGGGGAAAAATACTATAAAAATAGTAGAGAAATGCATAGAAATACGTGCTAAAATAGGCCAAAAAGACTATACATTAGGCACGTATCAAAGTGCGAGTCAAGGTTATAGCTGTAACTAATGTAACCTTGGGATTATGGCTCAAGGTTATGGTTAATGCTAGTATAACTTTGAGTTTCGTGTCAAGGTTATGGTTGAGGTATGTATAACTTCAAGTTATATATGCTGAAATTATAGTCGAGCTTACTATAACCTCGCATCCGGAGTTCACGTTATGGTTAGGGTTACTATAACATTGAATGGTTAATGTTAAAGTTATAGCTGGAGTACTATAACATTTTATGGTTGGTACTTGTTTCACATGTTGTGTTGTGTTCTAGGTGTTATATCCTTTTGTTGCATATGTCCTTGGTTATTCTTGTTCGTATGTTGGTAGGGCAGTCAGTTAAACTGTTCTACTATGTTGAGTCGTGATGTTATTCACGCATGAGTTGTACAGTTAGTTAAACTGTGCATTTACATAAGTTGGACAGTCAGTTAAACTGTTCTTCTGAGTTGAGTCGTGGTGTGGTCCATGCATGTCGTGTGCAGTCAGTTAAACTGTGCATATTTATTTGTTGCCTAAGTCGAATAGATGACGGTAGTTTCAGTTAAATACTATAGGAATGAATCAAGAGCTGCTCTTCGGAGGTTTATTGGTCTATGTTCGGGGGTGGCCAGATTAAATCGATTAAACGTTAAGGGTCCCGAGTGTCGTTCGATGTCTGATTAATGCATCGAGAGGTCTGGCCAGGTCTTAGGCATATAGGCAGTGGTGATACGCTATACGTAGTACCGTGGAGTATCAGTTAAATACTTCATAACCGATGGTTCGCCAGTTAAACGTTCCATCTGCTAGTTCATCAGTTAAATGTTCTAGCGGCGTTCGCTCTATTCGCTATGCTTTGTTGCTAGCTTTGTGCCTTATGTGCTGTGGATCGTGTCTACTTGGGTTTGTAGGTGTCCATGGTCTAGTTCGTGCATATGGTCTAAGTTCATATAGTCTCATTCATCTAGTGTTATGAATATCATGAGTTGTAAGTCTGAGTTTGATTTTCATGAGTATAGATGATCTCACATGTTTACTGTTTATGCATTTCAATTGTTATTGATTGTTGGTTATATTCAATTGTTGTAAACATGACTGGGAGAGCATCTAGTTACTCCCGACTGAATTGTCGACCCCCTTCTCAGGTTGTTCAGATGTTGCTGACTGGTTGATGCTTGTTTGGGAAATGTACGAAGCGAGCTTAATAATAAATTAGGAGTTTGCCTTATGTTTTAAGAACCTTTGAATAATGTATTAGTTGTTTTGGATTTAGTAGCGAACCGGATTGGTCAGGTGTTTCCGCCACCTTGACCCTTTTATCGATGTCGTGACTACGATGTTTACTTTATAATAAGTTATATTCTTTGTTTTATAATCCGGGTTGTTACAGTTGGTATCAGAGCAAACACGCTCCCAACTCTCGCGTAGTTAATGACTAAACTAAATTGACTTAGTAAATGAGTGAGAGTAAATGGGGTAGAAACAATTAAGGACTTGTTTGTTTATGCCTTAATGTTTCTTATCGTTATTAAATTTATTACATATGTTGTTGGTCATGTACTTGTTCGATTATGTGTTTATGTTTCGTATAATTATTAATTGTGATAGATGTGTAGTTCTTACACTTGTTTAGTTATGCCTTATTTAATGTCTCGTATCTTTATTAACTGTGTTAACTGTGTTTTTTTTATGTATCTGTTAGTTTATACCTTAATGTTCTGACCGTTATTAATTGTATTACATGTATTGTTCGTGTACTTACTTTTTATACCTTAATGTTTCGTAACATTGTTAATTGTATTACATGTTTTATTCCTGTATTTGTTTGTTTATGCACTTGCTTATTTGTGCCTTAATATCCCATATTGTTATTAATAGTATTAAATGTTTTGTTTATGTATTGTGTCATTATGACTTGATTTTTGTTTCGTCATTAGTTGTATAAAATGTGTTGTTCATGTATGACTTTTTCAAGCATGTTTTGTTGATTTTAAAGATGGTCAATTTTGAAAACGTCCTCTCCATGTTACGTGTCGTGCATTTTGGTTATATGTCGGTCAAAACTTTTATTCCTTGATAACCCGAGCTTTACTCTTATCGTACTTTCATCCTTTTTGGATCACTTGATGGTGTTGTCGTGCTTGAGGTAAATTTCGGAGTTGATTCCCCTTGTGGTTTGGGTCTTGAGACAGTAAGTTAAGATGGATTGTGGATAGGGATGTTCAAGTATGATCGGGAATAGCATTTATTATTATGGGTTTGGTAACGAGGAAGTTTACTTTGGGATTAGAGGTTTTTGAGACAAAGTTTCCTTTGGGATTAGAGGTTGTTAAGATGAAGTCTCATTTGGGATAAGTGGTTGTTAAAATGATGTTTCTTTTGGGATTAGATGTTCTTAAGTCCTTTGAGATACTTGAGGAAATCCTTATTGATGTTAGAGGGTGATGATTTGTGGCATAAGATATATGGTTGTGGTTTCATAGTTTCACAAGTGGGAGACATAAGGAGTAGATTTATCTTATGGTTTTATTTGGAGTATCGTGGCTTGCTTTTAATGGTTACAATTATTGAGTTTTGCCACGTGCTAAGGGAAAGTTTATGCGAGTTATTTATGGATCGAGAGTAGGATGTTAGAGTTGAATTGCATGTTATCGTGAAGTTTAGATTGAGCACGTTGGGAATTTTGGAGACTATGCTCGTCTTTTATTGGGATGTCATATTTGAGGTGTAAGAATCGTTATGACTATTAGGGAGTTATCAAAGATTTTATGATTTATCCGTTGAGGAGTTATTTAATGATCTTACCTTTTTAAGGATTGATTGAAAGAAAAGAATTGTAGTTTATGGACTTGTGAGATGTTAATGTTAAGGTGTTCAAGCGCTGACTTAGTGAGCGACCATGTTGACGATGATTATAATGTATCGTGGTGCCCATGTTTTGAGGATATAGAGATTTCTATGGATTGATTCACAAAGTGTGATTAGATGGAGTTCTTGAGAGTGGAAGGACTTGAGAGTTGATGGTCGTGAGAGTTTATCTTCTAGAGAGTTGATAATCTGAGGAATATAGTGTTTTTAGAGGGACAGTTATATAGAGATTTGTCGGTTATGAGGTATTATGGAAATATGATGAAAGGACATTTCGAGACGTTGTTACCTTGAGTGATGATTGTACGAGAATTGTAAGACCTTGGTTATCTGCTTTGTTTATTTTATCTTAAGGTGTCGTCTTTGCATAGATAAACTAGTTTTTGGAGTTGTCTATCCTTGTCATCCTTGCACGTGTTAACAATACCTCTTCTATTTGAACCTTCGAACCAAAGATTTCTTATCTTAGTCCTCTGTCCATTTAATCTATCGTTACTCTCTATTTGTTCTTTATTTCAACTCCAGTTCCTTCTTCTTTGAACTTTTGAAACTACCCTTTTCACATTGATTTCTCTCTGAGCTTATATATCCTTAAGCTATGTGTTCTTTTGCTTTGTGGTATTACACGAAAATGTTTTGTTTTGGTTTGCAAGTTGTTTGTTCTTTTATGGCAACTTGAAAATGTTTGAAATATCATTAGAGCTACTTGTGATCATCTCGTAGTGGAAGCTTGGATCCTTTTGCGAGCGATGTTAGAAACCTTGAGTTTGATGTTTGGTTATTTGAGGTTGAGAACTTAGTAACATAGTTGTATGCAAGTGTGAATTGGGATAACATATAGATTTTTGAGAAGGAGTATTAAAGGTGTTATATTGAGCTCTAAAAGTTTGAGGATGTTTTTACTCTGAATGTATATAGATGTTTGTTTGTTCTATCTGAGGATAAAGATGTTTCATTTAAGAGTATGAGTGATTAATTGACGGACATAGATTCTTAAAGTCTTATGGTGGAATTGTGATGTTGAGATGATATTCATGGATAGTAAACTGTAATTACAAATTGAGGTTATAAGTTGGGTGATTATATGAGCACAGGTGATGAGACTTGTATGGTGTTATTTGTATACATTGATGGGATTGCGTTGTCGATGACAAGTGTGTTGTGGTACAATAGGTACTAGCTTAACTAAAGCTGTATGGTTTCTTGGGTTCTTAGGAAGGTCATGATCATAAGTGTTTAGAGGAAGTGATTGATTCTTGCGATTGCGACAAATGATTTTGCCGTGAGATTGAGGTTGGATAGAATTTTGACAGTTTAGTCAGAGTTTGATGATTGAGATTGATGACTTTGGATACTAGATATATATTGAGAATCATCGAGATTTATTAAAGCTTTTTGATGTTTGAGAGTTGTGATTGGTAGTAAGCACTACTCACTTTGAGGATATTAGAGTAGGAGTGATTATAATGACACTCATGAATCAAAGAGTTTTCTCATTCGAAAGATACTTTGGTTTAGAGATTATCTGTTTGGGGTTTTGTTTAATGTCAGATCTTGTGGTGAATGATAAGCTAGAATTGGAGTGTTTGTTAAAAGTTATGTGAATTTGGAGTAAGATTAACGAGTTCACAATTTTAAGAGGTCGTATATGTTGTTTAATGATGGTTAATGCTAGTTGGATGAGTGTTTGAAATTTGAGAACTAGAAGTTGTACCTTGTGGAATATTACTTATAGGTGTTGAGTGTACTTGGTGGAAGTGAGGAACTTAGTGATATTATGGCTTATGAGACGTGATAGACTTTATGAGCGTCAACCACATGCTTAAAGGTGATGCATGTGTGAAACGTTGTGGTCGTACGACGATTAGGTCATACCGAGATAGGAGAGACTATTTGGGATCGAATTAACTTAACGATCATTTTGGGTTGTGATAGTATGGGTTTGATGTGACTTTTGAGATTGTAAAGTGAATGGAGATGGTGATAACATTAAGGATTTTGGGAATATCTTTTTCTTTGGTTTGAGTTTGGATATGGATCAGAGTGCGCAGCGGTTAGGATTCCGAGATGACCTTTATTGATGATCACTTGTAATTCTTACCTTCTTTTGGTCTTATCTTTGAATTTCAAGTTTCAAGGACGAAACTTCTTTTTAGGGAGTTGGATTGTAACACCCCGTATTTTATAATAATATTTTATTATAAAAGTATTTTATTAAATTAATTATTTCGATGTCTAATAATGTATTTTGGAAATATTTATATTTATCGTCTTCGTTCTCTATTTTATTATTTCTCGTTTTAATCTACTTTTGATTGGGGTTAAAATGTCCGTTGACGATTTTACTATTTTAATTCAATAATTTCTTTTCTATAATAAGCTCTCCTTGCGTTTTAATATGGTTCAACCTGATTTATAATCAGATAATCCATTGTATAAGCTAATGGATCCAAAGCCCATTAGTTAATCCCTTATAAATAGAATTAACCTAGCAAGCAACTAGGTCAATCCTTTTTCTTTCTCCTGTGAAACC
Organism: Silene latifolia; assembly: GCF_048544455.1. Lineage (NCBI taxonomy): Eukaryota > Viridiplantae > Streptophyta > Magnoliopsida > Caryophyllales > Caryophyllaceae > Silene > Silene latifolia. The sequence goes on from NC_133538.1 coordinate 455,014,996, forward strand.
CTAACCAAGCAGACAAGCTGCTCTCTTTGTTCTTGCGTGAAATATGCCGCACGGCCTCTCCTCTATTTCTCTCTTTTGTTCTTATTTTCTCCCTTTGACTCATTTGTTGAATATCTTTCCTTCTTCCAAATTCATACATAAATTATATTTTCACAATCCTTGCTCTTACCTTTACAATAATTTATTCTCCAAATATTTTTATTAGAATTATTTCTATGGACTTTTAGACCTACCTTTAAGGTCTCTTATTTTAATGGATAAAGAAGAGGAAGAGTATTTTTATGGTGCTTTCATGGATTTGGATTCGGGTATCCTATAATGTCGGTTTTTGGGACGTTTGCACGTGTTGGATACAAGGATTTGTTGGTCGTTTTTCTTTATGGAGGTTATCATTAATTGCTAAAAAGGTAACTAGGTGTTTTCCTTTAATTATGTTTATGCCAATTGATGTAATTTACATGATTTAATAATTGATTTGTGTAATTGGTACGTGTTTGATTGTTTATTATCATGTTAATTATGTTTTCGCATGCTTGTATATGTTTTAATGCTTTCATCATATATCGTATATTGTTTACATGTTTATTATGGGTGTCATGAGCGCAATTAGGGTTTACGAATAAACCCTAGTGGCGACATGATAGGCGGCCAAGGGTTCTCTCCAAAGTTATAGCTGAAGCTAGTATAACCTTGATGATGATTCAAGTGTTATAGCTGAAGTTAGTACAACTTTGGGTTGTTACTCAAGTTATGGCTGTAACTAATGTAACCTTGGGATTATGGCTCAAGGTTATGGTTAATGCTAGTATAACTTTGAGTTTCGTGTCAAGGTTATGGTTGAGGTATGTATAACTTCAAGTTATATATGCTGAAATTATAGTCGAGGTTACTATAACCTCGCATCCGGAGTTCACGTTATTGTTAGGGTTACTATAACATTGAATGGTTAATGTTAAAGTTATAGCTGGAGTACTATAACATTGTATGGTTGGTACTTGTTTCACATGTTGTGTTGTGTTCTAGGTGTTATATCCTTTTGTTGCATATGTCCTTGGTTATTCTTGTTCGTATGTTGGTAGGGCAGTCAGTTAAACTGTTCTACTATGTTGAGTCGTGATGTTATTCACGCATGAGTTGTACAGTAAGTTAAACTGTGCATTTGCATAAGTTGAACAGTCAGTTAAACGGTTCTTCTGAGTTGAGTCGTGGTGTGGTCTATGCATGTCGTGTGCAGTCAGTTAAACTGTGCATATTTATTTGTTGGCTAAGTCGAATAGATGACGGTAGTATCAGTTAAATACTATCGGAATGAATCAAGAGCTGCTCTTCGGAGGTTTATAGGTCTATGTTCGGGGTGGCCGATTAAATCGATTAAACGTTAAGGTCCCGAGTGTCGTTCGATGTACGATTAATGCATCGAGAGTGGTCCGCCAGTCTTAGGCATATAGGCGGTGGTGATACGCTATACATAGTACCGTGTGAGTATCGATTAAATACTTCACAACCGATGGTTCGTCAGTTAAACGTTCCATCTGCTAGTTCATCAGTTAAATGTTCTAGCGGCGTTCGCTCTATTCGCTATGCTTTGTTGCTAGCTTTGTGCCTTATGTGCTGTGGATCGTGTCTACTTGGGTTTGTAGGTGTCCATGGTCTAGTTCGTGCATATGGTCTAAGTTCATATAGTCTCATTCATCTAGTGTTATGAATATCATGAGTAGTAAGTCTGAGTTTGATTTTTATGAGTATAGATGATCTCACATGTTTACTGTTTATGCATTTCAATTGTTATTGATTGTTGGTTATATTCAGTTGTTGTAAACATGACTGGGAGAGCATCTAGTTACTCCCGACTGAATTATCGACCCCCTTCTCAGGTTGTTCAGATGTTGCTGACTGGTTGATGCTTGCTTGGGAAATGTGCGAAGCGAGCTTAATAATAAATTAAGAGTTTGCCTTATGTTTTAAGAACCTTTGAATAATGTATTAGTTGTTTTGGATTTAGTAGCGAACCGGATTGGTCAGGTGTTTCCGCCACCTTGACCCTTTTATCAGTATCGTACTCTGATGTTTACTTTATAATAAGTTATATTCTTTGTTTTATAATCCGGGTTGTTACAATAATAATAATATTTCCGTCTTATGTTACCGTTTAGCAAAGATCGTCGAATTTCTCTTGTAAAGCCACTTTTTTTCGAACCAACCCGATTCCGACAACACAGCTAACTTAAATATTATTATTATTATTATTGTTGTTGTTGATGTACCCATCCCCACCCCCGTCACTTTCCCCTTTTCATTTCCTCCTTTCCTCTTTCGATCTATCAGCAACAACAGCAGCCAACAACCAGTGAACCACAACACTCGCCATTTTTGTCACCCCCAACCTCAGATCCCGCCTCCATTCTCAACCAAGTTTGATAAGTTTTACACCAATGGCTTCCTTTCCTCGTCCTCCTTCTTTATATGTAAAAAAAGCCAAGCTTTCGTCCTATTTCAATTCGGCCGCGTTACAAAGGATTCGGATTTGGCGCCTATTGCCGAAAATTGAAGATTTGTTTAACCTTTGAAGAATGCTTCTACTTCCTCGAAGATGTTTCTCATTCTTTGTGTATCTTGCCTTATTCATTATCTCTTGGTGCCTATCCTTCTTCTAAACTCTCTTCTCCTCTTCCTTGGAAGTTACTCTTGTACCCTCTCAACTTGTCCTTTGATCCTTGCTAATCCTCCCTTAACACCTTTTGATAGTTCTCTTTCTTTTGTGGGATGTTAACCTTGGTTGGATAACTTGGCTTTGTGGAGTTTGTTTGTGGTTGACCTATAATCCTAGCTTTGAGAGGTTGTGATGTTAGAAAGACTTAACTAGTGTAGTAGGACATACCTAGATGTTTCTTAGTTGCTTGACATGAAGTGAGTGAGCTTGATTAATGGAATTATTAGTGTTGTAAAGAGTGAGTTGCCTATGTTACTAAAGTTATGGAACTTGGCCTTGTTGTTTATACTTGGAAGTTTGAGTTGAGCTCAATGTTAGCATAGTCGGTATACCTTTGTGAGTGTTGTGATGATTGCTTAAGAACCATGTTAGGCAAGAGTTGTTGTTGGTTTTGGAATCACATTTAGGCTTTCACTTGACGATAATGAGGATTAATAGCCAGAGTTCTTTGGGATGTAATTATAAGTTAGAATCGATAGATGCTCAACTCAGATGAGTTAGATGTTTTGGATGGTTGTCTCGTAGATCAGAGAAGTTCACCGTTTAGGCTTTAGGTTTCAAGAATATAACAAGATCTCCTTAGGATGATAGAATGTGCAGAGAACTTTTAAACTTGGATTTTTGATTGATGGTTTACCATTTTGAGAAACTCATAGTTGACACTAGTTGGATATGGGTGTAGCTTTGTTAGAAGCTTTGACCTTGATCTCGTGCACGATGTTGGTAGATGTGTTAGGATTTGGAGTGGTGAAAACACACTTATTGTGAAGTACCTTGTTTCATGGAATGACTTAGGATGGAGTAACATAAGTGTTTTGAGGAAATCCTTGAGAGTGTTGTGGTTATAAGTTTTGTTGTTAGGAAGTTTTCGGAACCGTTTAGGATTATGTGGTTATGTGAGATCTGAGTATTTGGCGTTTCCTTGTTGTCTAATCTCCCTTTTTCTTTGACCATAAGCGTTACCGTTCATACCTCTCTTCCCCGCTTCGTTGTGCTCCTCCTTTAAGTTTGATACTCGTAACCTATGAAACTCTACCTTTAACATCCTTGTTGACCTGACTTCGACTCTTACCCCTAGGATGTTCGCCATAGGTCTTTTGTTGGTTAAGTTTGAATTCTGCAACCGTACTTGGTAGTTATGTTCTCTAAGTTGTTTTTCAATTTGTACAATTTTTTTTTAACATTTCAAGCTATCATTTTTTTTGGTTTATTGTTAAAACTTTGTGTTACTTTTACAAAACTTTACCTATTTTAAAGGTTTGAAGATGAAAATTTGATTTAATCCTATTTTGTTCTTTGAGTATAGATTTCTTTATCATGATTTTGATTGCTATGCCCGAGTTACTTTTAATTTTGCTCAAGTTCTAAATGACATTGATTTATTTATGATTTACTTGTCAAAGTTTAATGTTATAATTTCAAGAATTTGACTTCTTTTAAAGTTTAACAATGAATCTTTTAATTTTCATTTGGCTCGTGCAAAAGAAAATTTGAGTGGATTATCTTTTTCTTTTGGTTTTAACGTTGATGGATGTTAGGACTCATTATTAAAGGTGTCTAATAACTTGCCCTACGCTTGTCGGCGAATGATTTTTGTTTTAAATTTGTCTTTGACTTGGAAAGTTAGCGTTCTTGTGTGCACAAGAAGAGCAATTTCGTTCCATGAATGAGATTTATACTTTTGAAAACTCTTCATTAATGTTTTTGAAAGTATTTTGATTTTCGATTTATACAAATGATTTGCTTTTTGACCTTATCTTTGATTTGGAATGTGATGTTCTTGAATGCGCAACGAGAGCACTTCCGTTCCTTTGATGAGAATCTGGTTCTGTTAGAAGATTTTATTTGAAACTTTGAAAGAATTTAAATTCTTACTATTTGTAACCTTTTAATGTTTTGGGTTACCAATTTCAAAGGTCCAGCTTTCTTTTTATAACCTTTCATTTCTACTTTCAAGTTTCGAGGACGAAACTTTTTAAAAGATGGGGTGATTGTAACACCCGCAAATTTCTCATTTCGACATTTATAATTTATTTAACCATTCTAATACTTTACTTTATATTTCTAAATTATTTGATTTAATTAACTTCATTTTAAACGTGATTTATATATAAGTAATGTTGTAAAGCTTAATTTATATAAAAATACGTATTATAGTCGGATATTAATAATAGGTGAAAATAATAATAATAATTCCGTCTTATTTAACCGTTTAGCAAAGATCGTCGCATTTCTCTTATAAAGCCACTTCTTTTCGAACCAACCCGATTCCGACAACACAACTAACTTAAATATTATTATTATTATTGTTGTTGTTTTTGATGTACCCGTCCCCACCCCCGTCACTTTCCCCTTTTCATTTCGTCCTTTCCTCTTTCGATCTATCAGCAACAACAGCAGCCAACAACCAGTGAACCACAACACTCGCCATTTTCGTCACCCCCAACCTCAGATCCCGCCTCCATTCTCAACCAAATTTGATAAGTTTTACACCAATAGCTTCCTTTCCTCGTCCTCCTTCTTTATATGTAAAAAAGAGCCAAGCTTTCGTCCTATTTCAATTCGGCCGCCTTACAAAGGATTCGGATTTTGGGTTAATTTCTTCTGTTTTTGGGTTTCGTGTCATCCTTGGGCGACTTCTGTGGCGTTTAGGAGAGCAAAAAAAGGTAACGGTGATAGGTTACTCGACAAATGTCGAAATTTCCGTCTTTTGTGTCATTTTATATGCTCTAGTTTGATAAAGTTTAATCCTTTATGTTTTTCTCAATTGTGTGATAATTCCCGTCTTCGATAATGGTATATGACTTAAATGCTACGGAGTACATGTTAGTATATCCTGCTTTACTATCCTTGTGAGATTATAGTTACATTTGGATCATGATGCTGCTAAGTGCTACCACTATATATATCAAAGCTATTGAGTGGTATTTTTTTTAGTGGGGTTATATACTTTAAAGCCTCACTGAATTTTCAAAATTATGGGTCATATTTTTCCATCATGTCTGCACATTAATAATAATGATTCCAAATCACTCTTTCACCCTAATGTTTGAATTAAGTTGTTTTATTTATGCGCTCTTAACTTAGATTGGTTTAGTACGAGTTGTGTGGTCTTCGGGACCGATTTAAAGTGTAAATTGGGACTGTTTGGTGGTCAATATGAAACGGCTTACTTCTCTGTTTTGGGAATGGTTTCATGGAGGATTTGAGTGCCGATATTGAGCTGGTTTAAGATGGAAATGGGACTACTTTGGGGACGGTTGTATACAATATTTTGGGACTGTTTTGAGTCACTGTGTGCAGGTTACTCATGGACTGTATAATGCTATTGTGGGACTGTTTTTGAGTCTTTTTGGAACGATTTCTCGCTGTTTTGAGGTAGTCTTTGCAGGTACTTTAGGAAAGTTTTGGGGACGGGTTGTATGCCTTTCTAGGATTGTTTTGGGACTGTTTTAGATAGCTTAGTTCGGTCACTTTCAGATCATATTGGGATTGTTTTGGAGTCATGTTGCAGGCTGGTCGGTCAGTGGCGACCTGTTTTGCAAGGGCCTGCCTGGCCTCGGCAGGGGCTGGCTGGGCACGGGACCAAGGCTGGCCAGTCGCGGCCTAGGTCATGGCTGGTTGTTTGGGGTCGTGAAAGGGGCTGCCCAAGTGGCTCCTTGAGTCGTGGTCATAGTTTCTATTGGCGCCTAGTCGGGTATTGCTGATAAAAGTAGTTTGTGTGAAAGGTCTGAATTGACTCACTAAATGGGAAATATATGAGTGAGATTAAGGTTAATGTGGCGTTTGTTTCTTGTAAGAGTTTAGTCTCATTTGAAGCCTGGATTTTACCATATTAAAATTTCACGTAAAATCCATCAATACTACAAGTCTCTAAAAATCAAGATAATAGTCTAAGATTAGTTATATGTTTAGTTTCCGTCTCGTGTTTTATATAACGTAATTAGTTAAATATCATTTATTTTTATATTCTTCTCACATGGTTTATACTTGTGGAATACATTCACTATTAGCTCATGTGTATATGAAATGACATGTTCCCTTTTAATATGAACGCCATTGTGAGTAGTAAATGGTTTATCTTACATTTGAGTTATTTATAATCAAATTCTTGTTTTGCTTACCTTAAATGGTCCATTTCCACCTAGCTACATTTTTATCCAAGTGACAAATATTGAAGAAATGGGTTATTTATTCATGATTATGATTTGGCATGAAATGTTTCACTTGCATTTGAAGGAAATGTAGATTCATATACATACTAACATACTCATATATGTCTAAATAATTAATTTGTCATAAAATTAAAACGGATTTTATGCATGCAAACAATAATATAAGAGAAGAGAAATCAAGTCCTTACATTGTAGATTTCGGTTATATTGGGCACAAGAGAGATCACCTTTCTCTCTTGTTCTTGAGCTTTTCCTTATGGATGAACCAAGATCCAAGTGTAGGATCTCTCCCTAAGCTTTATACCCAAGGCTTTCTCTTAATTTAATTAATATTACAAAACTAGTATAATATTAATTAGGTAGAAAATTGAACCAAAATATTTATATAACTCTTGAATATTTCGGTTTTTGGGGAGGAAGAGGATGGGAGTTTTTTATCTCTCTAAAACTCATATTTTAGATGGTGGAAAGAATGAATGAATAATAATCTTTCATTATTGTATATTAGGTAAAATTGAGAGGAAAAACAATTAGTTTTTCCACTCTCAAAAACCGGCCCAAAGGAGAGAGGTAGGAGAGCCAATGCATGCCCTCATTTGTCTTCACAATGTCTTATAGGGTTGCATGGCTACACTTGCTTTTAATCATTATGTTCACCACTAAAAATGTAAACACAATTTTAGCTTAATTCTCCTCCAATATTTCGGCCCAATCTATAATATGGATTCCATATTATTTTTGTCAATTGTCAATATGTCACATGTCATATGTGACATAAATTTGTTATGTAATTTTAACATATTAAAAATCAACGTATTATCAAAAATACGTCACATACAAAAATCGACTTAGTAATTTTATAATTACTTGTGCCAAAATATTTTACCATTTATAAATTACAACCGATTGTATTTATAATAATTCATTCAATTCCGATTGTTTCTTTAAACAATAATTTCATCCGAGTAATGATACAATTCAATTACTCGATCGTATCTTATTTAATCATATTTTAATATGATACGTAAATTTTACTTCCAAAATCGTCCGTCAATTTTCAAGTAATTTAATTAACTCGCAACATTATACGATTAATTAAATAATCAATTAAGAGTATTGCCCTATAGGTATGACCTAGGGGTCAACTGATCACCACCGTCACACGACAAAAGAATGTCAAACTCTAGTCACCAATCATTACCGATATATGTTGACCAATTGACAAAGAACAATATTACTTCCCAATTGTATTCTTAAAATGAGATTTAATAATGATATTTAAATCATATGATCGCACTATTGTTGAGGACACATTTCCCAACAATCTCCCACTTGTCCTCGACAAGTGTGCGTCACCAATTCTCTTGTCCTATTACTATCTCCCACTCAATGCAAGGTGTCTTTCAGGTCGTACTTGCAAGTGATCATATCGAGAGTGGTTTCCTCGATCTGGAGAATAACTGATTGACCGGATTTATCCACTCTGGATACCTTCCGAGCGTGGCCACGCATTTCCAGTTCATTACTCCTCGAGTGGCCTTGAGATATTGTTTTAACCCTGACAAGGGGGTGGACAATTCCTATCGCACTCATTCCCTTCGACTAGCCACAGCCATCATAACCCAAAATATGCCCATTTGACCCCATTTACGAAGGTCGTAGTAACACAAATCAAAGTTAATCTGAAACTGTGCCATCTTAGGTGAATAGTCTTTAGTCAAAAGAATCGACTCATTAGAATACTATAGCAGCTCTCGCCACGACCAGGCTATATAAATTTGCCAGAACTCTATAAGCGGTCATAAGGCCCGACAAGGTGTTCCTAACATCTGCCTATGTGATCGACTAGTCATCTCACATGACTGTATGGCACTTGAACTTGCCATCAATCGCATCACACTCTAGTCACTTCGAGACGTCACCTCATACAAGCGACTATGGGCGAATACTATGCTAATCCGTGTTCACTTTAACGGGGTTCAATTGTCTCTACAACCCGTTTGGATGTAACAAAGTATAATAAAAAGAGTTTTAAAATAAAACTCGAACGACAAATGCGATTATCACACATGAATAGTCAATGCTTGATTACTATTTCATGTTCTATAATCTAATTTGATCTTGTACATAGTTGTTCATTTCAATTCAATTGAAATGACATGACTCATCATGTTTAGCCTTTGAGAAGGCTTTGGTTAGTAGGTTTTATCAATTTCTTGTACCTTACTCAACCTCACTACATACTCGTTTTCCTTTGTAATGTATACATTTGCATTACAATACTTTCTGAGTACGTGTCGAGATCTAATCAAGACATAGTCCCTCTAGCCTAAGAATAGCTCCCACTGTTTTCACAGTGTGCGGGACTCATCTTTCTTGCACATCCCATCATGATCGCAAGTGTACTCAATTTCCGTTATAAATATCTCTCATTGTTCTTTATTGCCTAGAACGATTCTAGAAAATCTACTTCTTAATTAACATTGCCACAATGGTATCTTAACCATCCTAATGTGTTTTGATTATGGTTTTGTCGGAAACCATGCGCAATCTCAATTGTCAATTGTCACTTGTGTAACACCCTTACACAATATTGCATCATAAACACTTTGCATCATAGCCTTAATGCTTCTGCAAGCACTTAAGGGTAATCTTTATAGCTTACTTGGTAAAGATTACTTAAATTCGATTTTGAAAACAGTTCATCATACTCAAAGCATATGAAGTGTTATACATCATTTCCTATTTAATTGATTTGACAATGAAGCAAATGGAATCAATCAAATATGTTCAATTTAATTGAACTAGTCATGAATCTTATCAACATAAGACTTCTTATTGACGCTAATATCACGTGGATTTATCTTCATAAATTTGGATATTAAAGATGTATTGTAATACTCCAAAAGTCTTAAATCATTCCTAATGATCAATATGTCATCCACATATCGGACTAATTAAAATTTCCGTAACTCCCACTAAACTCCATGTATAAACACAACTTCTCGACTTATCGAGAAAAGTTTTATAACATGATCAAAACATTGATTTCAACTCATTGATGTCCTACTTAAGACCCTCTCTTAAGTTTCACATTATCTTAGGATTGCAAGAATCTACTAAACTCAAGACATGTATTGAATACATTCCTTCTATTGAAGAAGTGGGTTTTAGATTCACTCGCTATGTATTTCATAATAATGAAACACAATCCCTAAGAAGATCCAAATAGACTTAAGCATTTCAATTTGTGCAAAACCCTTTGCAACCAATCAAACCTTGAAATCTCTCTTTATTAGTGCAAAAACCCTTTGTCACTAATCAAGCCTTTTATTTCGGATTTTCATGGCTCTAAGCCTTGTATTGAGCTGTGACTTTAAACACTCTTATGTAAGTCATATGTTCATTACTTTCTAGAAGTAATCAACTTGAATCAAACAATTTCTTTGTAAGTTATAAGCTCTTTACTTTCTTAAAAGTAACATGAATTCATCATTTTTAACAAGTGACGAATTTTAACCTCCTAGGTTTTGAAGAAACAATGTCTTACACAAAACGTCTCATGTAGCCAAGAAAGACCAGTTTCTTGCGACAACGTTTTACACAAAACATCTCACGTAGCCAAGAAAGACCTGTTTCTTGCGACATAACATCTTTGTGGCTCTTTGAATAATTTCTCCCACTCTGTCTTCTAAAAATAAACTTGTATTTTAGAAAGACAGCTTCATGAGCCGCAAACCCGTTGTACTCGTGAAAATTGAAAGGGAAAAATGAGCATTTGTCTCTTGTGAAAACTTACAACCATGGTACCCTTACCATTTCATATCCCATATGATTCGATTTAGTGGAAAAATAATTTAGACAAAAATGATAAAATCCCCAAAAGGATCAAGTAACTCAAAGTAACTTGATTGAAATCCAAACCTTATCGAATAACGTTTGATTTCTTATCTAATCACACATTATTCCATAATGCGTGCTAAGAGAGATTAACTTGTGATACTATATCACATTTCCTTTGGCTTATATCAAAGTCTTCACTTTGACAATCCCATCACGACTTAAATCGTGATTCCTTGAATTCTTTGAAATTCTTCAAAAATTTCTCTATTTACCTTATTAAGTGAACACATTAGTGTCAACCTAAATCGTTGGTAAAAGAAAATGATCAACCTATTTCGGATCAATGATTTACAACCTCGATCTCCTTTTCAACCAAAAGGCACGAGACATCTTGCTTTGAATACAAGATACGCACATACCATTAACAATCTAATGGTTTCAAGAGTACTCGATAACTCTTTGCGTTCATCATTCCAAAATTTTAAGGTTTAATCTTGGGTTACCAATTTGAGTCTTACATCATCTTCATGATATATCATTCTAGTTTGGTTTAGAATATAATCACCTTGATAATGGGCTAGCCATACATCAAATCGTGGTGTATAGGGTCAGAAAAGTGAAACCTCTCTTGTATCTTAACAAGTTTATATTCTTATTTAGAGTTTATGCACTTAATAGTCATAATTAAGTACAACTTTAAATCCAAAAACTAGATTGAGTACACAATTACTCTATCTCTCGATATTATTGTTGCTAGTCGTTATATTCTTATCATCCCATGTATCAAACATGATGATGAAAACCACCACCGGTTTCTAATATTGACGAAGTAGTACTAGCAAAATTTATGTCAATCATATAGACATTTAAAGAAGAAGATCCCATTAGATGTCCCACAACTAACTTGTTGATTCTTCAATAATTTGGGGTAGTTTCCTTTCTCGTGTCTAACATTTAAGACAATGGAAACTTTATCGGTCGGGATTGATAGGTTTAGTATCGTCATTCTCAACAACTTTACCTTTAACATTACCTTGTATCAATTCCATTATAATCTTTACTTCTTGAACCTCGTCCTTATCTTAACGGTTTAAGAGAATGCTCCCACTTAATTCAATGAGTCTTTGCTTTGAGAAGCAAAGTTGAATTCATGAAGATCACTCTTCATTTGTTCGTTTTAGTCTTAAAACTTTCATTGAAGTGGTTGCGTTATTTTGGTCAATTACGAATTCTGACAAAACTAATTACCAAAACAATTTATCGCTTTAATGTACTTAATTCATTTAAGTACATGAAACATAGTCCATTGTAAGTAGAAGTGTTAGTCAAGAATCAAAAACCTGTTTGATAATGAAGAACTTTAATCTATACTCTTTACAAGAGATCCTTAGCAATGGTTAATACGAGGTCTTTAGAAGAAAATTCAAATTTTGTCTTTAGTTACGATGTTTTAATGGAGTTTTGAGTCAAAAACGAAATGATATCGTATATGAATAGTGGTAAAGAAATAGAACAATATAAAAACGGAATAGTGGAAAACTTAACATTTATCGTTTTATTAATACTTGAAAAACAAGTATAGCATTTACATAGTGACCTCTACCCAACTATGATAAATGATTCCAAGACCCAAATTCATATCGACTTAGGCACGGTGGGGCCGATACATCCTTTATCAATATAACTCGGTGGATTAACGTTTAATCGATTCTACTTATAGAACTCTTGGTCGATAATATTACATTAACAATTATCTATAGCCCAAAACACATCGACAAGGGCACGGTGGGGCCGATACATCCCTTATCAAATACTTTTGTTGAGTTCAATCCAAATTTCGAATAAATGTGTCCATGATCCAAACCCACATTAACTTGGGCACGGTGTGGCCGATACATCCCTTATCAACATGAATTCGGTGGATTAACATTCATCACCCACTTCCCCTACGTAACAAGGTTTGTACCCCGGTGGGGCCGAGCGCACTCCCTCGCGAAATAGGTTTTCATGGTTTCTACTATTTGGTAAGGCTATGTCTCAATTGATTGTTTTAGCGAGAGGTCATGTCAATTTTTTATCTATCACGTTTTAAGGGAACTAAAGCGGTGAACTACGATAATTTTAATTGACACGGTCGATAAACTCGATAAAAGAAGACAATGCATGTTTAGTTATGGCGATTTAGCGATGCATGTGACATAAAATAAAATGCAAGCATAAAATAAATAAATCCTAGTATGGCCTTCCTAAAATAGAAAAACTATTAATCTATTACATATTCGGAAACCAACTCCATTGGTCCCTTGAACTTCGGTTGTGGCACGCATCTCGAGGTAACACCGTCTTTATGTATCGTCATTCTTGAAGTAATCCGTCTTTTGGAACTCCGGAATGAATAAAATTACATAATAAATTACATAATTTCCTATTATACATTTGTAACTAAAATAAAATAAATCTATTAAATTACAAAACGGTGATACGAGATCACAATAAAAAATTACAACCGAATCGATACTCCCATACATTTCGGGAAATACCAATTAAAATCTAAGGCCATACTAAGTAAAATTACATAATTCAAAATTACATAAATTAAAAAATTATGACAATCATAAAGAAAATGCAGCATTATAATATGTATGAACATGCTCAATTTTTATGCTAAATCGCCTTTAATTAGCCAATATCATATATTACTCGGTTTTTACGGATTTGCGTGATTTCAACATTTTATAATCACAAAAATACATAAACTCATATTTATGCATAAGTTAATTACCCTAACCTCTTAGGACTCAAAATATAGTCTTCACTAATAATTTTGACCATAATTAACTTTTATTTACAAAATTGTTCATAAATGGACCAAAATTACAAAAATAAGCTATTAAACTTCAAATAAATCACAAAATTTCAAATAAATTCAAAATTTGAAATTTAAATTCATGAACATTCTGGAAAAATCCATGACACTCATAATGTTCAAAATCTTAGGTTAAAAATTTCGAAAAATTTCCGGAAAAACAATGTTGCGGTTTATCGATATTTAATAAAATAATCATAAAAACATGGAAAAATTATTTTCATTAACTTTTAAATTTTAGATCTGAAAAATACAATAAAATGCAACATTAGACGTTTTTCCTAAGTCATAGATTATGTTTTATTAATTTTACACTAATAATGTCACTATTTATGCTAATTTTTCTTCAAAAATTCATAAATCATGCTAAAAGACTTCTTTATAGCCAATTATTTTACACACATTTTGTAAAATTGCATGTGACAACATATTAATTTTCTATGACCAGATTCGAAATTTAACTCATATTAACCTATTTTTCTCTTAAATCCATATTTAATAATGAAAAATTCATTTTTCGAGCATAACAAGTGCAAAAATTATGAAAAATTACAGGTTATCTCAAAATAATATATGTGATAACATATCCAAAGATCAACTTAAAATTCGAAGTATAGCTAATTTTCGACCAAAAATGACATTTTTTATTCATAAAATCACATTTAAATGCCATTATTGTAAATTATGAACAATAAAAATCCGAAAAATTAACCAAAATATCCTAAAACATTTTAGGACCAGAAATATTAACATGCATGTATTTATTTCGTGATATATCATAATAACACAAATTTTACAAGTTTTATTTTGTTATTCATATAACTCGGAAAAACTTTTAACCAATTTGCATGCAAACAACCGTGGCTCATGATACCGATTGAAGGAAATGTAGATTCATATACATACTAACATACTCATATATGTCTAAATAATTAATTTGTCATAAAATTAAAACGGATTTTATGCATGCAAACAATAATATAAGAGAAGAGAAATCAAGTCCTTACATTGTAGATTTCGGTTATATTGGGCACAAGAGAGATCACCTTTCTCTCTTGTTCTTGAGCTTTTCCTTATGGATGAACCAAGATCCAAGTGTAGGATCTCTCCCTAAGCTTTATACCCAAGGCTTTCTCTTAATTTAATTAATATTACAAAACTAGTATAATATTAATTAGGTAGAAAATTGAACCAAAATATTTATATAACTCTTGAATATTTCGGTTTTTGGGGAGGAAGAAGATGGGAGTTTTTTATCTCTCTAAAACTCATATTTTAGATGGTGGAAAGAATGAATGAATAATAATCTTTCATTATTGTATATTAGGTAAAATTGAGAGGAAAAACAATTAGTTTTTCCACTCTCAAAAACCGGCCCAAAGGAGAGAGGTAGGAGAGCCAATGCATGCCCTCATTTGTCTTCACAATGTCTTATAGGGTTGCATGGCTACACTTGCTTTTAATCATTATGTTCACCACTAAAAATGTAAACACAATTTTAGCTTAATTCTCCTCCAATATTTCGGCCCAATCTATAATATGGATTCCATATTATTTTTGTCAATTGTCAATATGTCACATGTCATATGTGACATAAATTTGTTATGTATTTTTAACATATTAAAAATCAACGTATTATCAAAAATACGTCACATACAAAAATCGACTTAGTAATTTTATAATTACTTGTGCCAAAATATTTTACCATTTATAAATTACAACTGATTGTATTTATAATAATTCATTCAGTTCCGATTGTTTCTTTAAACAATAATTTCATCCGAGTAATGATACAATTCAATTACTCAGACCGTATCTTATTTAATCATATTTTAATATGATACGTAAATTTTACTTCCAAAATCGTCCGTCAATTTTCAAGTAATTTAATTAACTCGCAACATTATACGATTAATTAAATAATCAATTAAGAGTATTGCCCTATAGGTATGACCTAGGGGGTCAACTGATCACCACCGTCACACGACAGTAATGTCAAACTCTAGTCGACCAATCATTACCGATATATGTTGACCAGTTGACAGTAACAATATTACTTCCCAATTGTATTCTTAAAATGAGATTTAATAATGATATTTAAATCATATGATCGCACTATTGTTGAGGACACATTTCCCAACAGCATTATCATCGGTTCATTACATGTAGTAGTCTCTTTCCAAGTTGATTCGTATCGCTTGGTTGAGTCGTATTCTTGATAATGCCTTAAAGCTATACCGTATTGCTTGACTTATCTTTACGCCTCTTTTTCGGACATCCCGCCGATTGTGGGTTTAGCTCATATCTTCCGCCTCTTTCTGACCGTCCCGCCGATTGTGGGTTCTCGATTTCCGATCTGTCTTCGATTCTTGGATGCGGACTGTTCGCCGCATGTCGAATCGGAACTGTGGCTTTGTCCCGAGAGTCTCGCGATTTAGACTAGGACCGAGTCTTGGGAGTACCATTGTCGTCCTACCAGGGGAATTATATATTGATATATGAGTAGTAAAGGTCTTGCTTGGTTATAGATATTGGTATTTGTCTGTTTGTCTTGGTCCTATCGGACACTAGGGGTGAGCTATAAGCCATCTAGTTGCGATATGATCGTCGGAATTGATGTTCCCATCCGTTCTTATGGTGAGATGCAAGCCATAAGTATGAATGTGACATTAGTGGCCACGTCCCGTGCAATGTTTACTAAGTGGTTTTCCAAATAATGGCTACGGTTTCTATTTTTGTATTTTGCATTGGTTGATCCCTTACTTAACTGCTTCACATGATTCGGATTCTAATCTCATATCTATGTTGTAATTCCTTGAAATGCGTACTTTTTCATAAATGACCGTATTCTTATCTTTCAAATTATTCAATGGTCTCACGTGAAAAGTTGAATCTTTAGTATGCTAATGTTGGCCTATCTTGTTCCATTTCAATTATTTGCCATGTTTATATATAAACTTGATATTCTCATCTTTTGTATGTATCTTATATGACTTACATGTTTTAGTTCCTTGTTATGTTCGTTTTGACATATTGTGGCTGGGAGAACCTTGACTTACTCCCCACTGACTGTGGCGTTCATGTTTACATGAATGACAGGTATTAGTTGGTGCTTCTATGGGGTGAAGACATGTGTGAGCTAGCGAGCACTTTGGCTATTAGTTGGTTTATTAGTATTGCTTAGATTTACCTTTTATTGTTTTGTCATTCGAGGGATATATTTTCCCTCACCTTGACTATCACGTTTGTATAATTTAAACTTTATTTCCGCATTTGTTATTTATGTTTTGGATTTTAATGAATCCGCACTTTAATTTTTAAAAGCTTCAAAAATTTCCTAATTTCCGCTTGAATTCATAAGTTATATTTTCCGCTTTATCCCGGGGTGTCACAGTTGGTATCAGAGCCTATGTTGCTCCCGACGCACACACGTGTACCCCAAATTTAAATTTGAACTTGACCTTAAATAATGAATGAGAGATGGGTAGAAATAAGGACCTAAGTTGGTAGTCTCTTTGTGTATGCTTCGTGGTAGGTTCTAACATATTTGTTGATTGTCATTTAATAATTGTTGTGCCCTTGGATCAATAACCGTAAACCTACCAACGCGAAGATCAAGATTTGGCGCCTATTGCCGAAAATTGAAGATTTGTTTAACCTTTGAAGAATGCTTCTACTTCCTCGAAGATGTTTCTCATTCTTTGTGTATCTTGCCTTATTCTTTATCTCTTGGTGCCTATCCTTCTTCTAAACTCTCTTCTCCTCTTCTTTGGAAGTTACTCTTGTACCCTCTCAACTTGTCCTTTGATCCTTGCTAATCCTCCCTTAACACCTTTTGATAGTTCTCTTTCTTTTGTGGGATGTTAACCTTGGTTGGATAACTTGGATTTGTGGAGTTTGTTTGTGGTTGACCTATAATCCTAGCTTTGAGAGGTTGTGATGTTAGAAAGACTTAGCTAGTGTAGTAGGACATACCTAGATGTTTCTTAGTTGCTTGACATGAAGTGAGTGTGCGTGATTAATGGAATTATTAGTGTTGTAAAGAGTGAGTTGCCTATGTTACTAAAGTTATGGAACTTGGCCTTGTTGTTTATACTTGGAAGTTTGAGTTGAGCTCAATATTAGCATAGTCCGTATACCTTTGTGAGTGTTGTGATGATTGCATAAGAACCATGTTAGGCAAGAGTTGTTGTTGGTTTTGGAATCACATTTAGGCTTTCACTTGACGATAATGAGGATTAATAGCCAGAGTTCTTTGGGATGTAATTATAAGTTAGGATCGATAGATGCTCAACTCAGATGAGTTAGATGTTTTGGATGGTTGTCTTGTAGATCAGAAAATGTCACCGTTTAGGCTTTAGGTTTCAAGAGTATAACAAGATCTCCTTAGGATGATAGAATGTGCAGAGAACTTTTAAACTTGGATTTTTGATTGATGGTTTACCATTTTGAGAAACTCATAGTTGACACTAGTTGGATATGGGTGTAGCTTTGTTAGAAGCTTTGACCTTGATCTCGTGGACGATGTTGGTAGATGTGTTAGGATTTGGAGTGGTGAAAACACACTTATTGTGAAATACCTTGTTTCATGGAATGACTTAGGATGGAGTAACATAAGTGTTTTGAGGAAATCCTTGAGAGTGTTGTGGTTATAACTTTTGTTGTTAGGAAGTTTTCGGAACCGTTTAGGATTATGTGGTTATGTGAGATCTGAGTATTTGGCGTTTCCTTGTTGTCTAATCTCCCTTTTTCTTTGACCATAAGCGTTACCGTTCATACCTCTCTTCCCCGCTTCGTTGTGCTCCTCCTTTAAGTTTGATACTCGTAACCTATAAAACTCTACCTTTAACATCCTTGTTGACCTGACTTCGAGTCTTACCCCTAGGATGTTCGTCATAGGTCTTTTGTTGGTTAAGTTTGAATTCTGCAACCGTACTTGGTAGTTATGTTCTCTAAGTTGTTTTTCAATTTGTACAATTTTTTTTTTTTAACATTTCAAGCTATCATTTTTTTTGGTTTGTTGTTAAAACTTTGTGTTACTTTTACAAAACTTTACCTATTTTAAAGGTTTGAAGATGAAAATTTGATTTAATCCTATTTTGTTCTTTGAGTATAGATTTCTTTATCTTGATTTTGATTGCTATGCCCGAGTTACTTTTAATTTTGCTCAAGTTCTAAATGACTTTGATTTATTTATGATTTACTTGTCAAAGTTTAATGTTATAATTTCAAGAATTTGACTTCTTTTAAAGTTTAAGATTGAATCTTTTAATTTTCATTTGGCTCGTGCAAAAGAAAATTTGAGTGGATTATCTTTTTCTTTTGGTTTTAACGTTGATGGATGTTAGGACTCGTTATTAAGGCGTCTAATAACTTGCCCTACGCTTGTCGGCGAATGATTTTTGTTTGAAATTTGTCTTTGACTTGGAAAGTTAGCGTTCTTGTGTGGACAACAAGAGCAATTTCGTTCCATGAATGAGATTTATACTTTTGAAAACTCTTCATTATTGTTTTTGATAGTATTTTGATTTTCGATTTATACAAATGATTTGCTTTTTGACATTATCTTTGATTTGGAATGTGATGTTCTTGAATGCGCAACGAGAGCACTTTCATTCCTTTGATGAGAATCTGGTTCTGTCAGAAAATTTTATTTGAAACTTTGAAAGAATTTAAATTCTTACTATTTGTAACCTTTTAATGTTTTGGGTTACCAATTTCAAAGGTCCAGCTTTCTTTTTATAACCTTTCATTTCTACTTTCAAGTTTCGAGGACGAAACTTTTTAAAAGATGGGGTGATTGTAACACCCGCAAATTTCTCATTTCGACATTTATAATTAATTTAACCATTCTAATACTTTACTTTATATTTCTAAATTATTTGATTTAATTAACTTCATTTTAAACGTGATTTATATATAAGTAATGTTGTAAAGCTTAATTTATATAAAAATACGTATTATAGTCGGATATTAATAATAGGTGAAAATAATAATAATATTTCCGTCTTATGTTAACGTTTAGCAAAGATCGTCGCATTTCTCTTATAAAGCCACTTCTTTTCGAACCAACCCGATTCCGACAACACAACTAACTTAAATATTATTATTATTATTATTATTGTTGATGTACCCGTCCCCACCCCCGTCACTTTCCCCTTTTCATTTCGTCCTTTCCTCTTTCGATCTATCAACAACAACAGCAGCCAACAACCAGTGAACCACAACACTCGCCATTTTCGTCACCCCCAACCTCAGATCCCGCCTCCATTCTCAACCAAATTTGATAAGTTTTACACCAATAGCTTCCTTTCCTCGTCCTCCTTCTTTATATGTAAAAAAGAGCCAAGCTTTCGTCCTATTTCAATTCGGCCGCCTTACAAAGGATTCGGATTTTGGGTTAATTTCTTCTGTTTTTGGGTTTCGTGTCATCCTTGGGCGACTTCTGTGGCGTTTAGGAGAGCAAAAAAAGGTAACGGTGATAGGTTACTCGACAAATGTCGAAATTTCCGTCTTTTGTGTCATTTTATATGCTCTAGTTTGATAAAGTTTAATCCTTTATGTTTTTCTCAATTGTGTGATAATTCCCGTCTTCGATAATGGTATATGACTTAAATGCTACGGAGTACATGTTAGTATATCCTGCTTTACTATCCTTGTGAGATTATAGTTACATTTGGATCATGATGCTGCTAAGTGCTACCACTATATATATCAAAGCTATTGAGTGGTATTTTTTTTAGTGGGGTTATATACTTTAAAGCCTCACTGAATTTTCAAAATTATCGGTCATATTTTTCCATCATGTCTGCACATTAATAATAATGATTCCAACTCACTCTTTTACCCTAATGTTTGAATTAAGTTGTTTTATTTATGCGCTCTTAACTTAGATTGGTTTAGTACGAGTTGTGTGGTCTTCGGGACCGATTTAAAGTGTAAATTGGGACTATTTGGTGGTCAATATGAAACGGCTTACTTCTCTGTTTTGGGAATGGTTTCATGGAGGATTTGAGTGCCGATATTGAGCTGGTTTAAGACGGAAATGGGACTACTTTGGGGATGGTTGTATACAACATTTTGGGACTGTTTTGAGTCACTGTGTGCAGGTTACTCATGGACTGTATAATGCTATTGTGGGACTATTTTTGAGACTTTTTGGAACGATTTCTCGCTGTTTTGAGGTAGTCTTTGCAGGTACTTTAGGACAGTTTTGGGGACGGGTTGTATGCCTTTCTAGGATTGTTTTGGGACTGTTTTAGATAGCTTAGTTCGGTCACTTTCAGATCATATTGGGATTGTTTTGGAGTTGTTTTGGAGTCATGTTGCAGGCTGGTCGGTCAGTGGCGACCTGTTTTGCAAGGGCCTGCCTGGCCTCGGCAGGGGCTGGCTGGGCACGGGACCATGGCTGGCCAGTCGCGGCCTTGGTCATGGCTGGTTGTTTGGGGTCGTGAAAGGGGCTGTCCAAGTGGCTCCTTGAGTCGTGGTCATAGCTTCTTTTGGCGCCTAGTCGGGTATTGCTGATAAAAGTAGTTTGTCTGAAGGGTCTGAATTGACTCACTAACTGGGAAATATATGAGTGAGATTAAGGTTAATGTGGCATTTGTTTCTTGTAAGAGTTTAGTCTCATTTGAAACCTGGATTTTACCATATTAAAATCTCACGTAAAATCCATCTATACTACAAGTCTCTAAAATTCAAGATAATAGTCTAAGATTAGTTATATGTTTAGTTTCCGTCTCGTGTTTTATATAACGTAATTAGTTAAATATCATTTATTTTTATATTCTTCTCACATGGTTTATACTTGTGGAATACATTCACTATTATCTCATGTGTATATGAAATGACATGTTCCCTTTTAATATGAACGCCATTGTGAGTAGTAAATGGTTTTCCTACATTTGAGTTATTTATAATCAAATTCTTGTTTTGCTTACCTTAAATGGTCCATTTCCACCTAGCTACATTTTTATCCAAGTGACAAATATTGAAGAAATGGGTTATTTATTCATGATTATGATTTGGCATGAAATGTCTCACTTGGATTATCATCGGTTCATTACATGTAGTAGTCTCTTTCCAAGTTGATTCGTATCGCTTGGTTGAGTCGTATTCTTGATAATGCCTTAAAGCTATACCGTATTTCTTGACTTATCATTACGCCTCTTTCGGACTGTCCTGCCGATTGTGGGTTTAGCTCATATCTTCCGCCTCTTTCGGACTGTCCTGCCGATTGTGGGTTCTCGATTTCCGATCTGTCTTCGAGTCTTGGATGCGGACTGTTCTGCTGCATGTCGAATCGGGAACTGTGCTTTCCCGAGAGTCTGGCCAGATTTAGACTAGGACTGAGTCTTGGGAGTACCATTGTCGTCCTACCAGGGGAATTATATATTGATATATAAGTAGTAAAGTTCTTGCTTGGTTATAGATATTGGTATTTGTCTGTTTGTCTTGGTCCTATCGGACACTAGGGGTGAGCTATAAGCCCTCTAGTTGCGATATGATCGTCGGGATTGATGTTCCCATCCGTTCTTATGGTGAGATGCAAGCCATAAGTATGAATGTGACATTAGTGGCCACGTCCAGTGCAATGTTTGCTAAGTGGTTTTCCAAATAATGGCTACGGTTTCTATTTTTGTATTTTGCATTGGTTGATCCCTTACTTAACTACTTCACATGATTCGGATTCTAATCTCATATCTATGTTGTAATTCCTTGAAATGCGTACTTTTTCATAAATGACCGTATTCTTATCTTTCAAATTATTCAATGGTCTCACGTGAAAAGTTGAATCTTTAGTATGCTAATGTTGGCCTATCTTGTTCCATTTCAATTATTTGCCATGTTTATATATAAACTTGATATTCTCATCATTTGTATGTATCTTATATGACTTACATGTTTTAGTTCCTTGTTATGTTCGTTTTGACATATTGTGGCTGGGAGAACCTTGAGTTACTCCCCACTGACTGTGGCGTTCATGTTTACATGAATGACAGGTATTAGTTGGTGCTTCTATGGGGTGAAGACATGTGTGAGCTAGCGAGCACTTTGGCCTATTAGTTGGTTTATTAGTATTGCTTAGATTTACCTTTTATTGTTTTGTCATTCGAGGGATATATTTTCCCTCACCTTGACTATCACGTTTTTATAATTTAAACTTTATTTCCGCATTTTTTATTTATGTTTTGGATTTTAATGAATCCGCACTTTAATTTTTAAAAGCTTCAAAAATTTCCTAATTTCCGCTTGAATTCATAAGTTATATTTTCCGCTTTATCGCGGGGTGTCACATAGTGGATGTTATAATTCGGAAATTTTGGAAAGAGAAAGTACGAAAAGTAAGAAAGTAATGAGGTTTGAACAAAAACTTTGGGATGAGTGTAATGTTATGAAAGAGCGTATACGGTTGATAGACATGTGAGGTGCGAGAGAGTGCGTGAGAATCGGTGATGAGCCTTGAAGAGACTTGAGGAAAGGAGAGAGTGAGGTGAACTTTGGGGACGAAGTTAATTTTAAGGAGGGAAGATTGTAATACCTCGTAGTTTCTAAGGCGTTCACTCGACTGAGTAGACTGAGTGGACCGAGTATAACCAATACTAGACTTAGTGGAGTTGTTATAATGTCCGCTTATAGAAGGGTCATCTTCAAACTGTCATAACTTGAGATCTAGATATGTTATTGATGTGATTCTAATTGGAGGTGATAGCTTGTTCTCTTACGATTCCAACAGTAGGTCACAGCCAAAAATGACCAAGAAACGAGTGAGATATGACTGTTTTACGAAAACTGGTCATTACTGAGAACTGTGTTGTACTCGACCGAGTGAGAGTCACTCGAACCAGTGGAGTGTCACTCGACTGGGTGTTTGGCACTCGACCGAGTGGACTCGGTACTCGGTCGAGTGCATGCTGGTCAGACGGTTTTTAAACCCGCAGACCCTCTTTCTTCTATTTCATTTCTATCTTCTTCCTTATCACTCTAAACGCTCTCCCTTCTCTCTAAAACCCTCACGAACACCATATTAGGGAATTCAAGCTTATATTAGTGGATCGCTCACTTTCCTCCTTCCTTCCTCTTGATTTGTAAGTATAGATCTACCCTTTTTATTTAGTATGAATCCTAGAAATTAGGGGTTTTGTTATGGGTTGTTAATTAGTAATTAGTATATGTTAAATGGGTAATTAATGGGTAATAATAAATGGTTTTGTATTGTATAATAGATTAGGATGTATTATGATAGTTATTATGTGATTATTGTAGGATGAGACGGTTTTATGACATGGATTCATGTTGTCTTGGATTAGCTTATGGAGTATGCTAAAAGGTAGGTTAATCCTACTCGGTTTCAATAATGTGTGTGCATATTTCATGTCTTTTCCGTCATTTGCATCTTAAGAGCCGGATTTTTACCATATGGAAATGTTGTGGATTTTGGTGAGTCTTTTATTTTGTTGGGATTATATCGTGTCATGTGGTTAATTGGTATTCATGATCTGTGAGAAAAAGGTAATTAATTGGTAAGAGTTATACATAATCATTAAGAGACGAGCATATTGGCATATTGTGATGCATTTAACGATTTTTGTGATGGTTGATAATTGTTGGTGGTGATTATTGTTGTTGAGGAGATGTAAGACGGTTGGGGGACCGTCTTACGCTTGAGTCGTCTCTTGGAGCTTCCCACTCCAAGAGGGATGTGCACATTAAGGGCTTGAGTTTAGAGGGACGCATGTGGTTGAGACACGACGTCTGGCAGGGGATCCAGTTGGCTTCTTTATCCCGTTTTCTTGCTCTTTCATGAAGGATTTGAAGACCCGGAGTGAGACTCGTGCCATGTGGACCATTTATTCGAAGAACAAGGAGCGTTTATGGTAGCGGTGATAGGTTACTCGACAAAGTGTCGGAATTTCGTCTTATATGTTGTTTTTCATGTTCTTATGTGTTAAAGATTGGTTCTTTATGCTTTTCTCACTTGTATGCTTGAATTTATCATGTCAAATCCCGTCTTAAACTGTGTCCTCACTAGTGGCGAAATATAGCTCAATGGACATGAAACGGAAAGAATACGTACCAAATTGCTTGGTTTCTAGCTTTGGGGTAGGTTAAATACGTGGAATGCCAAATGCCTTTTTAGGTGGCCAAGTAATCCTTGTTAATTGTTATTCCAAATTTTGTTTTATGAATCATAATAACAATAATCAAGGGTAACTAATCAATCTTTTACATCATGTAATTATAAGAAAAGGTGATGCTAATACCAGCGATAAGGATACCTTTTCTTATAGTCGATTAATGAAATGAGTACAACACAAGTATACGTGTAACACGTGAATACATGGGACTACTCTGAGACGTTTTGAGCCCATTTTTTGTCTACGGTTGGTTGGTAGTTCGAGCCAACCCTCTTACTTCCATCTCAAGTATTTATCCAAGTATGATATGGGTCCATTGTATGGTTAATTTCCGCCTTATACCATGCTTAAAAACTTGTCTTTAGACAGACGCAAAACTGGAAATTGAAAAGTGAAACAGGGGACTGTTTTGGGTGTTTTTGGACGCGATTTGTGAGCTGAATTTGTTGTTGGTTCGAGTCAATTTGATTGCTCACGTCTTCTGTGCATATACATGAATGAATATGGTCTTTTTTTTGGATGAATTCGGCCTTTTAACATGCTTAAAAACTTGTCTTAAGACGGCCTCATGAATTTGCTAGAAAAACCATGTATATATAAGTTTATGATGAGTGACTTTTGTGGACTGTTTTTGAGTCGATCCCATGGATGATTTGAACCAAATAGTTGATTCCTTCCTCCTTTGTATATCCAAGTATGTAATGGGTTGGTGGTATGTGAGAAATTTCACCCTTTTCAAGCTTAAAATTTCGTCTTAAGACGGTCACAAAAAAACTTTATAAATCGTGAAAATGGACTTTGTCGAGCATTTATCGCGGGCTGCTTTGATAGGTTTCTTTATAATTAATTGAACCAACTTTCTTGCTATTGACTCAAGTACATATAAATGTTTGGATTGGGTCTTTTGTTTGGGTGAAATGCGTCTTGATTTGGCCTAGGAAATCGTCCTAAGAAGGCTAGACAAGAAGGAAGCACTGCGTTTTTCTTTTGTTTTGGCTGCATTGTTAGCTGCTTTTGTTTGTACAGGGGCTGTGGCAGGCCTTGCAGGCCGTGGCTGAGCCTATCGGGTATGCAGCCAGACCGTGGCTGGGCAGGTGCCGATCATGGCTAAGCCGTAGCCTTGGTTAGATTAATTTTTGGCCGCGAAATGCATTTATTTGGGCTTGATTTATTTAAATTCCGTCTCGTGTTTTATATAACGTAATTCGTTATATATCTTTCATTTATATATTTTTCTCTCATGATTTATAATTGTGGAATTCATTGTTTAATTATTTCGTTTATATACGAAATGACGTGTTTTCATTATAATATGCATCCAATTCAATTATTTTTTCTTTGTAAGCTACTAAACATTTTCCCGTCTCAAGTATACATATGAAATCCTCGTGTTTACATGAATAATTTGTTGGGTTTTACATGATTAATTTGTTGGGATCCACATGATTAAATGGCTGGGCTTTACATGATTAACTTGTTGGATATCACATGTTTCAATTGTTGGGCTTGACATGTTTTATTTGTCGGGCCAAACTTATATTTTGAAGTGGGCTCATGAATGAGTCACTTGTGCTTGTTTCCATGTTTTGCCGTAAATTTCACATAACGTAAATTATTCATTACCGCTTGTTATATTTTATTTAACCGGTATGTTAAATTATGAAGTGGAATATTTATTAATATAATACAAGTATGAAATATTTATTATAAATAATTACTTGTGAGGGGTCGTATTCTTGATAATGCCTTGTATTGTTCGGTTGTGAGAGTCTTTCTCCTATCGGATACTAGAGGTGAGCTATAAGCCCTCTAGTTGAGATATGATCATCGGGATTGATGTTCCCATCTGTACTTATGGTGAGATGCAAGTCATAAGTATGAATGTGACATTAGTAATCCCATCCCATATACTTTATATGTTGTGCCTCAGACATGTTTTAAAAGTAACCTCTCAGTCGGGTACTTGTTGGTAGTATTTGGACATGTTTTAAAGGTAATCACTGAGCCAGATACTTTATATGTTGTGCCTCGGACATGTTTTAAAGGTAACCTCTGAGTCGGGCACTTGTTTGTAGTATTTGGACATGTTTTAAAGGTAACCGCTGAGCCAGATACTTTATATGTTGTGCCTCGGACTTGTTTTAAAGGTAACCTCTCAGTCGGGTACTTGTTTGTAGTATTTGGACATGTTTTAAAGGTAACCGCTGAGCCAGATACTTTAGAGGTCGTACCTTGGACATGTTTTAAAGGTAACCGCTGAGCCAAGGTACTTAAGGATTTGTGTCTCGGACATGCTTTAAAGGTAGCCTCTGAGCCGGATGCTTTATGTTATGTGTGATGTTAGTAGTCCCATTTCGTGTATTGTGTGTTATTTGGCTTTCCAAGTTCATGGCTAAGGTTTCCATTCACATGTATTATGATGTTAATCTTGTTTATCCGTGACATATGACATTCTATCGTGTTTACTTGTCTAACATCTTGTTTGTGCTTACTCAAGTTATTCGCATGCTTAACGTGCTTACTTCATGAGTTATTTCTTATGTTCTTTTCGACATTTTGTGGCTGGGAGAAGCTTGAGTTACTCCCCACTGACTGGGGCATTTATGTTTACATGAATGACAGGTTTAGCTGGTGCATTTATGGGGTGAAGATATGTGTGAGCTAGCGAGCACCTTGGACTAGTAGTCAATTTAGTAGGATTGCGGAGCCGCCTAATCCAACTCTAAACCCTTTCCCTCATTATCAAAATGGGAACCGTAACTTGAACGCTAAAAGGGGAAGGGTGAACCCCTTTCCGAGGCGCCGGGTATCTTAAAACGGGAAGGAAAAGGGTTTTGGGTTGGATTAGACGGCCCGCTACCGCGGAGCCGCCTAATCCAACCCTAAACCCTTTCCCTTATTATCGGAACGGGGTAATTCGGAATAAATGTACCTACAATAGATTTAAAATGAACCTAGGACTCTTTTGAAACGTACGTAGTAGTTAATGGGATTAATTGAGGGGGCCGGGTATCCTAAAGCGGGATGGGAAACGGTTTTTGGATTGGATTTGGCGGCCCACTGCAGCGGAGCCACCTAATCCAACCCTAAACCCTTTCCCTTATTATCGGAACGGGGTTATTTGGAATAAATGTACCTACTATAGATTTAAAATGAACCTAGGACTCTTTTGAAACGTACCTAGTAGGTAAAGGGATTAAACGAGGGGGCCGGGTATCCTAAAGCGGCACGGGAAAGGGTTTATGGTTGGATTCGGCACCCCGCTACCGCGGAGCCGCCTAATCCAACCCTAAATCCTTTCCCTTATTATCGGAACGGGAACCGTAAACTGAGCCGCGGAGCCGCCTTTTCCAACCCTAAACCCTTTCCCTTATTATCGGAACGGGAACCGTAAACTTAGCTCTAAAGGGGGAAGGGTGAACCCCTTTTCGAGGGGGCCGGGTATCCTAAAACTTGACGGGAAATGGTCTAGGGTTGGATTAAGCGGCCCGCTAACGCGGAGCCGGTTAATCCAACCCTAAACCTTTTCCCTTATTATCGGAATGGCGTTATTTGGAAGAAATGTACCTATTATAGATTTAAAATGAACCTATGACTCTTTTGAAATGTACCTAGTAGGTAAAGGGATTAAAGGAGGGGGCCGGGTATCCTAAATCTGGACGGGAAGGGGTTTAGGGTTGGATTAGGCAGCCCGCTACCGCGGAGCCGCCTAATCCAACCCTAAACCCTTTCCCATATAATCGGAATGGGAACCTTAAACAGAGCCGCGGAGCCGCCTTATCCAACCCTAAACTTTTTCCCTTATTATCGGAACGGAAACCATAAAATGAGCTCTAAAGGGGGAAAGGTGAACCCCTTTCCGAGGGGGCCAAGTATCCTAAAATAGGACAGGAAAGGGTATAGGGTTGAATTAAGCGGCCCGCTAACGCGGAGCCGCCTAATCCAACCCTAAACCCTTTTCCTTATTATCGGAATGGGGTTATTCGGAAGAAATGTACCTACTATAGATTTATAATGAACCTATGACTCTTTTGAAACGTACCTAGTACGTAAGGGAATTAAAGGAGGGGCCGGGTATCCTAAAGAGGGACGGGAAAGGGTTTAGGGTTGGATAAGGCGACAAGCTACCGCGGAGCCGCCTAATCCAACCCTAAACCCTTTCCCTTATTATCGGAACGGGAACCGTAAACTAAGCCACGCAGCCGACTTATCCAACCCTAAACACTTTCCCTTATTATCAGAACGGGAAACGTAAACTGAGCCCTAAATGGGGGGGGGGGGGGATTGAACCCCTTTCCGAGCGGATCGGGTTTCCTAAAACGGGATGGGAAAGGGTTTAGGGTTGGATTAGGCGTCCCGCTACAGTGGAGCCGCCTAATCCAACCCTAAACCCTTTCTCTTACTATCGGAACGGGGTTATTCGGAACCAATATAGCTATTATAGATTTAAAATGAACCTAGGACTCTTTTGAACGTACCCAGTAGTTAATGGGTTTAAACCAGAGGGCCGGGTATCCTAAAGCGGGACGGGAAAGGGTTTAGGGTTGGATTAGGCGGCCCACCACCGCGGAGCCGCCTAATCCAACCCTAAACGCGTTCCCTTATTATCGGAACGGGAACCGTAAACTGAGCCCTAAAATGGAAACGGTGAACCCCTTTCTGAGGGGGCCGGGTATCCTTAAATAGGACGGGAAAGGGTTTAGGGTTGGATTAGTTGGCCCGCTACTGCGGAGCCGCCTAATCTAACCCTAAACCCTTTCCCAAATTACCAGAATGGGAATCGTAAACTGAGCCCTAAAAGGGGAAGGGTGAAACCCTTTACGAGGGGCCGAGTATCCTCAAACGGGATGGGAAAGGGGTCATTAGGAAGAAACATACCTACTATACATTAAAAATGAACCTAGGACTTTTTTGGAACGTACCTACTAGGTAGAGGGATTCAACGAAGGGGTCGGTATCCTAAAGCGGGACCGAAAAGGGGTCATTCGAAAGAAACGTACCTACTATACATTAAAAATAAACGTAGCATTCTTTTGAAACGTATCTAGTAGGTGAAGGGATTAAACGAGGGGGCCGGGTATCCTAAAGCGGGAGGGGAAAAGGTCTAGCGTTGGATTAGCCGGCCCCTAAACCCTTTCCCTTATTATCGGAACGGTAACCGTAAACTAAGCCACGCAGCCGACTTATCCAACCCTAAACACTTTCCCTTATTATCAGAACGGGAAACGTAAACTGAGCCCTAAAAGGTGAAGGTTGAACCCCTTTCCGAGCGGGTCGGGTATCCTAAAACGGGATGGAAAAGGGTTTAGGGTTGGATTAGGCATCCCGCTACAGTGGAGCCACCGAATCCAACCCTAAACCCTTTGTCTTATTATCGGAACGGGGTTATTCGGAACCAATGTAGCTATTATAGATTTAAAATGAACCTAGGACTCTTTTGAACGTACCTAGTAGCTAAATGGTTTAAACCAGTGGGCCGGGTATCCTAAAGTGAGACGGGAAAGGGTTTAGGGTTGGATTAGGTGGCCCACTACCGCGGAGTCGCCTAATCCAGCCCTAAACAGGTTCCCTTATTATCGGAACGGGAACCGTAAACTGAGCCCTACAATGGGAAGGGTGAAGCCCTTTCTGAGGGGGTCGGGTATCCTTAAACAGGACGGGAAAGGGTTTAGGGTTGGATTAGTCGGCCCGCTACTTCGGAGCCGCCTAATCTTACCCTAAACCCTTTCCCAAATTACCAGAATGGGAATCTTAAACTGAGCCCTAAAAGGGGAAGGGTGAAACCCTTTACGAGGGGCCGGGTATCCTCAAACGGGATGGGAAATGGGTCATTCGGAAGAAACATACCTACTATACATTAAAAATGAACCTAGGACTTTTTTGGAACGTACCTACTAGATAGAGGGATTCAACGAAGGGGTCGGTATCCTAAAGCGGGACGGAAAAGGGGTCATTCGAAAGAAACGTACCTACTATACATTAAAAATAAACGTAGCATTCTTTTGAAACGTACCTAGTAGGTGAAGGGATTAAACGAGGGGGCCGAGTATCCTAAAGCGGGAGGGGAAAAGGTCTAGAGTTGGATTAGGCGGCCCCTAAACCCTTTCCCTTATTATCGTAACGGGAACGGTAAACTGAGCCGCGGAGCTGACTTAACCAACCCTAAACACTTTCCCTTATTATCAGAACGGGAAACGTAAACTGAGCACTAAAAGGGGAAGGTTGAACCCCTTTTCGAGGGTGTCGGGTATCCTAAAACGGGATGGGAAAGGGTTTAGGGTTGGATTAGGCGGCCCGCTAAAGTGGAGCCGCGTAATCCAACCCTAAACCCTTTCTCTTATTATCGGAACGGGGTTATTAGGAAGAAATGTAGCTATAATAGATTTAAAATGAACCTATGACTCTTTTGAACGTACCTAGTAGTTAAAGGGTTTAAACCAAGGGGACGGGTATCCTAAAGCGGGACGGGAAAGGGTTTAGGGTTGGATTAGATGGCCCGCTACTGCGGAGCCGCCTAATCTAACCCTAAACCCTTTCCCTTATTATCGGAAAAGGAACCGTAAACTGAGCGCTAAAAGGGGAAGGGTGAACCCCTTTCAGAGGGGGCCGGGTAACCTAAAACGGGACGGGAAAGGGGTCATTCGGAAGAAACGTACCTACTATACATTAAAAATGAACCTAGGATTCTTTTGAAACGTACCTAGTAGGTAAAGGGATTAAACGAAGGGGTCGGGTATCCTAAAGACGGACGGGAAAGGGCTTTGGGTTGGATTAGGGGGGCCACGGGCCGCCTAATCTAGCCCTAAGCCCTTTCCCTTATTATCGGAACCGTAATCGTTAACTGAGCCCTAAAAGTGGAAGGGTGAACCCTTTCCCGAGGGGGTAGGGTATCCTAAAACTAGACGGGAAAGGGTTTAGGGTTGAATTAGGCGGCCCGCTACTGCGGAGCCGCCTAATCCAACCCTAAACCCTTTCCCTTATTATCAGAACGGGAACCGTAAACTGAGCCCTAAAAGGGGAAAGGTGAACCCCTTTCGGAGGGGCCGGGTATCCTAAAACGGGACAGGAAAGGGGTTATTCGGAATAAATGTATCTATTATATATTAAAAATGAACCTAAGGCTCTTTTGAAACGTACCTAGTAGTTAAAGGGATTAAACGAGGGGCCCGGGTATCCTAAAGCGGGACGGGAAAGGGTTTAGGGTTGGATTAGACGGCTCCGCGGTTCTAAACCCTTTTCCCTTATTATTGGAATAAGAACCGTAAACTGAGCCCTAAAACGGGAAGGGTGAACCCCTTTCCGAGGGAGTCATGTATCCTAAAACAAGACGGGAAAGGGGTCATTCGGAAGAAACGTACCTACTATACATTAAAAATGAACCTGGGTCTCTTTTGAAATGTACCTAGTAGGTAAAGGGATTAAACGAAGGGGTCGGGTATCCTAAATGTTGGAGTATACAGTCAACTGATCAACATTTATTGGTAAGGATTGGCTGACTAGAGTTTGACGTTGCTGTCGTTTGACGGTGGTGATCAGTTGATCCCTTAAGGTCACACATATAGGACAATTCCCTTAATTGAAAAGTTAATTAATTATATATCGATACTGATTAATTAAATACTTAAATTGAACAAATTTTATCAGTGATTGAGAATTATATATATCTTATTGTAATATGATTAAATAAGATTCAATTTAGTAATTAAAATGTTATATTACTAAAATTGATTAATGTTTATGAAACAATTGAGATAAGAACAACTGATTCATAATTACAAAATGTTGTATATTATATTAACTAGACTAATGTGACCCATTTTATATACATGTAATTGTGAATTACTTGTTAATTTGTTAAATGTAATTTATTTTATTTAAAATGATATTTAATTTGTTAAATATGCATTAAAATGTCTAATGACATGTTACATGTCATGACCTACAATATTACATTTGACAAATTACAAAAATAAAATGGAAGTCCATTTTAAGTGTGGGGGACGGTTTTTACATGGGTAGGTTTAGGGTTGTTTAGTTGATTATTTTAATAAGTTTAACATAATCATTGCACATATCTCCACTAAACCTCGCCTATTGTTTTTGGTAAAATAAAAATAAAAATTCATTTCCTTCCCCATGCCATAAAAACCAGCTCCCCCCCAACCCCCCCCACTCCCCCCCCCCCCCCCCTCCCCCTCTCCCATAAAAAGAGAATAAGTTCTCTTATTATTCTACTTAATACTTATGCTCAAAATCACTCTTTCTCTCTTACAATAAAATAGTTTTATGCTTAAATTTATTCTAGAAAATTCTAATATCACAAAACATTACTAGTGTAGTAATAATAATATTATTAGAATAAATTTAAGGTTACTAATAATATTATCTAGTTAATAATATTGTTAGTATTAAGGGTGTTGTCTTGGGTGCAATCAACAGGAGAACTTCTCTACTTGAAGTTTGGAAATGATCCTAATATTTTAAGCTCAAGAACGAGGATAGAAAGGAGTCCTACCATGTGCCCTAAAATCCGTCCAAATATGTAAGGATATATTCATTCTCTCCTTATTTCAATTTATTTACATATTGCATGCACTAGATCTTGTGAGTCTAAATCAATAAATAATTTAGAATCTAATTATAAGAGTCTAATTAGAGGTTAAATAACCTAACAAGTGGTATCAGAGCTTTGTTGTTGCATGCAAATCGTTTTATGAGTTTTTTACGAGTTATTAGATGACTAAAATAAAAACCGGAAAATTTGTATCAATATGGTATATACACGAAATTTTTCATGCATATATACATTCTGGTCCTAAAACTTTTTAGATCATTTTAGATGGTTTATGGAAGATTATTGCTCATTTTTATGATTTTTAGTATAATAACAACATTTTAGTGAGTAAAATGGTGGTTTATTAACTAAAAATAGTTAAACTTCGAATCTGACAATGAAACTTTAATATGATCTCACATGCGTATTTTAATTATTGTATGTAAAATTGAAAGTTAATGTGATTAATTTTGCACGATTTATGATTTTAATGGTTAAAATGGAATAAATCGAGATTATATAAGCTAAAAATAGCTAAAACGAATTTCATGACATAAGAAAATTATTTTAAGTTGAATTTATATCCTACATATCATATGTGAAGTTGGTAAATTGATTAGATTAATTTTCGTATGCTTTAGCTATTTTATTTGATAAAATCGATAAATTGTATCTATATTTTTCTCTAAATTAATTCCAAATTTTTAACCCATATTTTTGATATTATGAAAGTCGTGGTAATATTCCAGAATGTTCAAAATTAATATTTCAAATTTTTAGAATATTTTAATGAAATTTGGAATTATTTCATAAAAGTTATGATAATTAAGGTTAAATATGAGCAATAATATAAAAATAAGTTGAATTATTGTCAAATTATTAGTGTAGACTAATTTTTAGAATATTTTAATGAAATTTGGAATTATTTTAACATTGCCTTAAATTTGATTTAAGTATTAATTAGTGATTTTTAATAAGTTAAATATCACGTATTTCCATAAAAACCGAGCTATATACGATATAATCTAATAAGGCGATTTGGCACATTCATTTTGCATGTTTGAATACATATATTTTGTTGCATTTTTTAGGGATGAATGTCATTTAAATTTATGTAATTTTGAATGATGTAATTTGTCTTAGTATGGTCTTAGTTTTTAATCGGTATTACCCGTAATGTAAGGGAATATCGATTTGGTTGTAATTTTAATGTGATTTCGCATCACCGTTTTGTAATTTAATATATTTATTTTTTAAATTTCATTAAAAATGTATAATAGGAATAGCTATGTACTGTATTATTATTTTGTAATTCCGGAGGTTCCTAAAGACGGAGCCATTTGAAAAGGAGTTCCGATCAAGACGATGTTTCCTTGGGAGGCGGGCCACATGAAGTTCAAGGGACCAACGGAGTTGGTTTTCGGTGTTGTAATAGATTATTAGATTTTCTATTTTAGGAAAGGCCATACTAGGAAATCGTTTTTTCTTTACATGTCTTACTTTATATGTTTGCATGCATGCCAAATCGCCATAACATCTCATGTATTTTTATATCGAATCTTCGACCTTGTCAAATATAATTATTGATAGATCACTAATTTAGTTAATTTAAAAGAGATTGATAATAAATTGACAAGACCTCTCACATTTTAAAATTGAGACTTAGCCTTACCAAATAGTAGGAACTCATGAATCCCAATTTCATTAGGGGTACAATACGGTATTTTATTATACCGGGGTGCTTTCTTTTTACGTTGGTTAAGTGGGGTAATAAAATGTTATTACATTTCGAATTTTGGTTGATATCAACGGAAGTATTAGAGGAACCGTTGTCTCAATAGGTCTGGGCTAAAGATGAACTTAGTGTAATTTCATCGACCGGGAGTTCTAAGTGTAGAATTGGTTATATGAGTTAACCCACCAAATTATATTAGTAAGGATGTAGAGGGCCCGTAGGCTCACAACCGAGTTAATATGAATTTGGGTCTTGGAATTGTTTATATAATTGGGTGGAGGTCCTTATATAAATGCTAAACTTGACTAAAAAGTTTACAAAACTTATTTATGATAAATATTAATTTTTCCTTCATCTCATATTTTGTAGTCAACTTGATTTATCACAATGGCAACCTCTAGCTCGTCCACACCACCTCTCACTACCGTTTCATGGCTTCGATCCTTAATGGACCGTTGCAAACTCGAAAAGAATGGTTCAAATTACACCGATTGGATACGCAAATTCGCTTAGCCACAGAAGGTCATGACAATCTTCAATACCTTATCACGGCTCCTCCCACTACTCGTAATGCTAGGTAAACAAACGCGGTTAAGGAGGCCTATGCGACCTACCAAAAAGAATCCGCCACGGTCAAAAATGTCTTGATTTTCTCCATGGAACCCGATCTTCAAAGGAGTGCCATAAAGATGAGCACCGCCTATGAAATCTACACTAGACTTGTGACCATGTTTTCACAAGCTCCTAGGATTATTCAGTATGAAGCGGCTTCCCAATTCTTTGTCCTCAATATCAAAGAAGGACAAAAAGTGAGTCCTCATGTGCTCAAAATGATTGAGTATGTTGAGACACTTAAGTTGCAAGGGGTAGAGATCCCCGAGCAACTCGTGATAGACCGAGTGCTCCATTTCTTAAGCCGAATCAAGGGCTATGTTCAGTTTAGGGTAAACTATAACATGCAAAACTTGAAAACCGATCTCCATGAGTTGCATAAAATGCTTGTGCAAGCCGAAAGAGACATGGGGCTTAATGCAAGCACTAGTAAGGATGTGCTCAATCAATGCAAAGAGTAAGGGAAAGTTTAAGAAAAGTTCTAACAAGGGTAAGAAGCCCACTCCCTACAAGGGTAAGGGGAAAGCTATTGAGAGTTCCTCTTCCAAACCCAAAAAGGGAGCAACATCCGATGATAAGTGCCATTATTGTAACTGCATAGGCCATTAGAAGCGCAATTGCCCCAAATACTTGGGAGACATCAAAGCTGGACGTGTGACTCCAGTAGGTAATAATTCTTCCAAAGTTTATGTTATTGATATTATATGTTTTCCCCTCAACTTTGTATTATGATACTAGTTATAGTTCTCGACTTTCTTATTGAATTTAGGGCATAAGAAGAATGGAAAGGCTAAGCAAGCTTGAAGAGGATCTCAAACTAGGGAGCTAGAGTAGCCGCCGCATAGTAGAAGACCTATGGACTTGGCTTGGCATTTTATTTTGAATATGTCTTCATAATAGTCTTATGTTTAGACATTGTCTAAGAACTTCATTTTGTTTTCATGTTAGACGTGGAAATTTATTTATTTGCTTTCCGAACAAGTATTGTATTTTGTTTTAAATGACTTGGTTTTCAACCCAAGTCATTTTGGTTTATGGCATTTTAAGTTCTAAGATATCTTTCCTTTTTCTCTATTAATATCTATAACATAAATCGACTCGAATCAATCAATCACATTGAAAGATGATGATTTGTTCAATATGTTAAAAACCTAGGTTATGAATTTAGTTCCTAATTAAAAGATCTATGGCAACATGTCATTTCTTACGTAATATAAGATCGATCGATTGAGAGTTAAAATGAGTTATTGAACTCATATTTGGGGATTTGAAATCCAATGCTAGCATAAATTGTATTATTATGAGTTGTTTAAAGCAAAAACGCGCAATATGAATCATAAACGAGACTCCATACAAGATATGGAAGGGATTAGTCTCTATAAACTGTAACATATCTTAATAAATCACTCAAGGATAACATGTGCCTAATTCTCTTTCGCATTCAAAATAACAAAATTGTTTGTAGCTCACAAAGCTATCTTCTTGGAAAGTAGGTGTACTTCTAAAAAGATAGAGTGGGAGAACATCGCTATAAACTTATTTTGTAGAATAATGACACGAGAAAATGTTCTAAGAGTCATCCACATGTTAGAGTTGCTTTTAGAAAGTAATAGAACTATTATCTATTGAGTGAATTGTTGCTAGTGATCCAAATCGAAATTATTGCAAAAAAGTCTTGTTTTTCCAATCCGTGATAGATTCTATACGCAAAGCTAAGAATAAATACTTTAAGATATTTGACAGGGTTGTCGTGTACCTATCTAAAATAAACTAACTAAACTAACTATATAGCTAGGGAAGTCAGGTCGATCTCCTCAGGGAGGCAAGATATCTGTAAAAGTCCGTCTATTTGGTCACAAATGGGGGGGAAGGGGGGTTGTTTAAATTGGTTTTCTAAACTAAAGGTTTAAAGGAAAGAGAAGCAGAGACAGGAGCAGTAAAGGCGGAAAAATAGAATTAAACTATCAAATAAGAAGGGACATGTCAGGATTTCGGTTTACTACGGTAGTCGAGTGACTCAACTATAAATAACTTAGACAAATTAATGCGAGACGGATATGGATAGGTCCTTCCGGTCCACTTTCTATCCTAAACTTCCACTAACTTAACTTTCGTCCTCGTCAGGGTAGTCTACTGTTCATAGCAGGTCTATTTAGTCCAATCTTCCTATCCAGGATTAAATTTAACCAGATTAAAAAGGTGACTCAGAAGCGTGCACTCAACTAAGTCGGTAAATACAGTTATATTACTATGGTGGCAGAATCTCACAATTAATTCATCTGACTTATTCACTACATCGTCACATTTATACCGTAGATCCCCTAATCCCAACATGAATTAGATTTTGCTACTCATATCGCTATTAATACTATCAAAACTAACAGCATATAAATAAACAGCATTCAACATATTAAAACGATAATTAAATTGCATAAAAAGTAATTAGGGCAAAAGAATAAATGAAGTAAAACAAGCAATTAAAGCAAATGAAATAAAGATTATTATAAAGAAAGGAGAAAGAGATTACAATCATGAGAATCCGGCGTAAAGAACACACAAATCCGAGCGAAATAACTCCCGAAAATAAAGTTACAGTAGAGAAGGGAAAAGCAACGTAATGTTTTTTACTGTGAAAGCTAAAATAATAGCTGATAAGATAGCTAATAAGGATGTCAGCGGGGCGGGTACAAGTGGGTACCGCCCCGCACCCGCCCCAGTTGGGGCGGGGATGGGTAGAGCTTTGGCGGCTGGTGGGCCGGGTGCGGGTATGAAAATTGTACCCGCCATAGGTAATGGGGCGGGGATGGATTTTGCATCTTACCCGCCTCAAACCCGTCTACCATCAATTGCAAAAAAATTAGTGCGATTATGACAATTTTTTAAATCTTAATTAGCTATAATTAAGATATAATGTAAATAATACCTGTTTTATAAAGTTTTATAGTAACTTCTTTGGTGAATAACTAAACTTATAAAGATAAATTCAAAAAAAATGGAAATTAATGATGATTAAATCAATATATGCGAAAAAATTTATAGAATAAAATTATGGTGTAGGGGTTAATGGATAAGCGGGGCGGGTACAGTTTTATATTTTCACCCGTTGGGGCGGGGATGGTTTTGGAAACTTGTACCCGCCACAGGTGGTGGGGCCGGGACGGGTACGAGTTTTTCTTGGTGGGTACGGGTACGGGGGAGCCTATATCCACCACCGCCCCGCCCCAATGACATCCCTAATAGCTAATGACCTAGTAAAGTTGCGTTTAAATAGAAAATAAACTAACTCCAAAAGCTAAGACAAGCTTACGGGCTAATTAAAGCCCATGCCAGACCAAACCACTCGATCGAGTAGAATAAATCCACTCGATCGAACAAAACTCCAGAAAATCTACTCGATCGAGTAGAATAGTTACTCGATCGAGTAACCTCTCTTTCCCGCACTTCTTGATCGAGTGTAAAAGTGCTCGATCGATCAACCAATGATGTAGAAACCATTCGATCGAGTAATAAAACCACTCGATTGAATGTTCTTCCTTCAAATCAGCTTAAACTCGTGCCCGACTGCCTCGTAAACCGTGCCTTCACGCATCCCAATGCAGAAACTCACTCCGGAAAATCCTGTCTCCTCAAAATGCATGCAAAAAGGAGGAAAAATGGTACGATTCCACTATACAATATGCACGTATCAAATCTCCCCAAACCGAACCTTTACTCGTCCTCGAGTAAACTAAAATGCAACTAATGGAATGGAAATGAAAACTCAGAGCTAGCTTAACTTGCCTACTTGAACCAATTTAATGCAACAAAGATTAACAGTTATAGCTAAGCAGTCAATACGCAAATGAGTTATAAGCTGTTCAAAAATATAGCCAACCTATCGACCTTGCAAGACCAACAAAATCGGACTCTCTCGTGGTCACTCTTCTCTCATGAAGCAAAGGGTGAATGTTATATGTAAAAGAGAGAAGGAAAGACAGTCACTCACCTAACTGCGACCCACATAGCATGCATGCAACAAAAATGAAAGACAATTCAAGTAGTAATGCACACACTCCAACCAATAATGTCCGTCACAGCCGAGGCTTACAAATAATATGGGAATAGTGAGGTTCAGGGGAGAAAAGGCAAAACAAGTTATGGTAATATCTAGGTAAAGCGTCAAGCTAGCACTTAAACAGGACCATTTACGACCGTCCGAATCTCAACTGACTGAAAAATAAAGTACAAGTGCCCTTCATTTGGCACATGGCTCACTAATCTCATACACAATCTCCTCAAAAATATGGAATAAGAACGGAGGAGTTAGACGGTCACAAACTTTCCACCGTCTAAATGAATCAAATGATATAAATCAAACTTTTTCTACTATTTTTTTTTCATTCACGTGAATCACACTTTTCATTTTTTTTTCTTTCTTTTTTTCTTCTTCACGTTTTTTTTTTCTTTTTCAATTCTTTTTTTTTTCTTTCTTTCTTTTTCTCCTTCCTCTATTTACACCAACTCCATACAAAAAGATACGAGCCAAACTGCAGACGGAAAAAGCATACCACAAAAGGACATACTAAACTAGCTTGACTAAGCAGGTTCAGCTTGGGATGTAACTAATGGGTCAAAAAGGCAAGTTTTGGCTTAAGTGGAGCTGAATGGGTGAGAAATATAAGAAAAGGGAAAAATTTGCTAGCACCTCTCTGCATGTGACACCAACCACAAATCCGAATGTGTGCATTTGGCAAGAAATTGAATGTCATAAAAGTGCAAAAATGATGAACATGCTATGCAAGAAGTACTACTCTTAATTCCTAATGAACTGGTCATGAATGTCACCAGTTATGGGCTCTAAACCTCAGAATTTATCAAGTAGGTTGCCAATTTATCAGGTCAAGTCCAAACAGTCAGCTATATTTGAACAGAAACTCGTAGATTATGCGTATGACAAAGCTAAAAACTATCAACAGAAGTGCAAGGCTGAAGTAAAATTGACAAGTTATAGTGCAGTTTCATCACGGAAATCTACCGTACCGACTCGACCTATATGCAAAAATAAACGTGAAAATTTTTGAATTTTTGAAATTTTCTAATTTTTGATTTTTTTTATTTTTATTGAAATAAATAAACAATGCAAGCTGAAATAAATAAACGTGAATGCAAAACAAATGCAGACTCAAAAGGATGCAGTACCCTCCCCAAACCAAAACGGACAACGCCTTCGTTGTCCTCTAGCATACACCAGCAGATATATACAGGGGAACGGGAATATACAACCAATAAAGA
The DNA here is from genome assembly GCF_048544455.1 of Silene latifolia. NCBI lineage: Eukaryota > Viridiplantae > Streptophyta > Magnoliopsida > Caryophyllales > Caryophyllaceae > Silene > Silene latifolia. The sequence goes on from NC_133538.1 coordinate 455,055,900, forward strand.
ATGAAAAATAAAATAAAAAGGAGACAAAAATAAAAGAGTGAGATGTACATACAAAACACGAACTTCCCCAAACCAGCCAGAAAACTGGGGAAGTGAGTAGACCAGTAGGTACTCGTCAGCCTCCTCGTCGCTGTCGCGCACGTCCTCCACCCTCACTGTGAAGTCTGCGTCCACCCCCCGCTCTCTCCTCCTCCTCTGCTTAGCTCGAGCTCTCTCCGCTGCCACCGCAGCGGCGTCCTCTTCCTCGTCCTCCACTTCCTCAGCAGACTCCGGGTACCCCTCAGCTGGGTATCGGTAAAAGGAAGGGTGTGGCCAACCCTCTGGGATCGGACGGTGTCGACTCAAGTGGTACTCGTATAGAGGGAACAAAGTCAAAGCTAAGTCCCGCTCCATACGAGACTCTCTCTCTCTGCAATCTGAACTAACAAACCGTCACGACGCCCTTAGTCCATGACCGAGGACGCCTCAAAGGGTAGTGGAGGTACAAACTTATCCGGTAGGACCGGCTGTGTCTGTGTATGGTCGGCGGGTGCGGGAGTATGAGTGGAGGTAGGGATCGGGGTAGGTGTAGGAGTCGTCATGGAATGCTGGCCGCTCCCAGAAGGTGTGGACCCCTCTCCAGTCTCAAATCTACGCCTCTTCTTAGCGGCGGGTAAAGTAGTAGGTGGTCGGAGTGAAAGGTGGTAGTCAGGTAGATGTGGCAGTTGGGCGCCCCGCGCAACAGTAGGCAAAGGGGCTAGACGGGGGAGAGTGGTGCAAGGTAAGTCCACAGACAGGGAACCGTCTATCTTCCATATCTGGAAGCCTGTGGTCAGCCAATGCTGAGAGTGCATGGCAGCCAGGCTCAAATACCTCTCTCCCGGGAAGTACTGTAAGTCACGAGGCTAGATAGGGAAAAAGGGACGGGTAAGAATGGTGGCCATGCCACCGCAGGCAATAGATCCCGTGACCTTTTCCCCCTGGGCCTGAAAGTTCTGGGCGGTCAGATAGGCAATATTGAGGGTAAAGGGACTCTCGCAGTCAATGTTCAGGTAACCGCCTAAGATGGAGAGCTCGTCGTTGTTGATGTTGTTTGGCTCCTTTCGGCCAAAAATGGTGCTCCCCACCAGTCTAAGAAAGTAACGGGCATGGGGAAGGTGGACCTGTGCGCGCTTTCGCTCGGGAAAGGTGGTCTGGGCCAAGGTCCGCCAAAGCTGAGGAACGGCCCTCCTAGGGGCGGCAGTGTCGCCCGTAGAATAAAGTTCAAGTCTGCTACCAAACTCCCCCAAAGTCATCGAAAAAGTCCGGTTGAACAACCGGAAAGAGACAGAAGAACTAGTGGGGGCAGCGACGTGTGCCCCGGAGGAGAAGGTGAAGGAGCTGAGGAACTCAAGACTCAGCTTCAGAAAGGTGTGGCCATTCATAGTGATGAGTCCGGCCATCCCCGTACCCGTAAAAGCTCAGAAACTAACTCGTAGAAGCCGAGTCTCTCAAGTGCCAATTTATCTAAGAACCGGGTAGGTAAAAACTCACAGCCAACGAGGTTATAAAACCTCTTACGATGTACACCATTAACAAAAATTACCTGTGGGTACTCAGGGTGGGAGTCGAGGGAGTTGTCCCCTCGGATGGTAACCGTGCCACCAGGAGCATCAGAAGTAGAAGTGGCAGGAGCTGGTGTAGCACGAGCACGTCCACGACCTCGACCCCGGCCTCTAGAACCCGAAGTAGAAGCCCGTGCAGTGACGGTGCGAGGAACTAGAGCCGCCCGAAAAGAAGCTGCAATTGCTGGTGAGTCCGCCACAGGTGTGCTCATCGTGACTGAAGTAGAGGCTGTGGCTGCTGTGACCACCACTGAGGAAGAAAGTCTAGCAGCAGTGCTAGTAGCGGTGGTGGCTGTGACTGAAGTGGCAGCCGAAACAGGGCTAGCAGCAGTGCTAGTTGGTGTAAAAACTATACCGGCAGCAGAGACCAAGAACACAGAAGTGATGGCCGGTGCGGAGACGGTAATAACACCAGGGACTACCGTCTCAGACAGAGACAAAGACGGACTGGCAGAAGAGCTCGACAAAGACATCGAGCTAGAATCCATCTTAAATAAATATGGCAGTGGAATTGATAAGAAAATAGCAGCTAAACAGCATGAAAACGGCATGAGAATTCCCCTAACCAGTCGAAAAATTCGACCTTCAGCACATAGATTCCCAACTATTTCCTCAAAAATTTGAATACACCAAGTAAACAATGATAGGGGAAGGATAGCAGGTGTCAATGGCGGCAAATTAAGCATCAATAGAGGCGAATTAAGCATAATGTAGCAGCACGGACAAATTTTCAGTCGAAAGTTTCGACTGTAAAAACCCCTAAATGCAAATGTCGCGCAAAATTCGAATTTAGACATGTAAAAATCAATGAGGAATGGGAATTGATCATCAAGCAAGACAAATTAAGCATTAAATCGAAATTATAGTCGAAAACATCGACCCAAACAGAAAATCAAAACCCTAATCCTTGATTATCCTCATAAGTGGAAAAAATTAAAGAAATTAAAGGATAAAGAAGAGTAAGGATCACTTACTTGATGATATAGAACCCACAAAGAACAATTAATCGACAAGAAATAAGCAAAATAGGTGATTTTTTGATCGAAAACCGCGGAACCCTAATTCCCTCAATAGACAGTGTAAATGAGCGTAAATCAAAGGGAAGACAGAGGGCAAATGACGATTAATCAACAATAAGCACAATGTAGGTGACGGATTTGGCAAAAGGGCAAGAAATGTGGAGGATTTTGGGGTTTTTGATCGCAAAAGGGAAGGGTTGTCGAAAAAAAAAGGGGTTTAAATGAAATAGCAAAGGAAAAAAAAGGAGTTAAAGAAGACTCCCTGCGTGTATTTTCCCATTTCACTCGATCGAGTGGTTTAGAACTGCTCGATCGAGGATTTTATTGATCCATCTACTCAATCGAGTAGAAATTTACTCGATCGAGAACTCCCCATTTCTGCTTTACTCGATCGACTAAAATGGAATCACTCGATCGACCACATTTCACTCGATCGAGTACAAAAAGTACTCGATCGAGCTCTTTTCCTCGTGTAAGCTCTTGAATTTGTCATTCTTCCTTTGAATTTGCGTAAAATTCCCCAAACCTGCATAGAAACACTCGCAAAAGTATCCCAAAATACCAAATACGCAAAGTAACAGTCTATAGTCTCTAATCTACGCTAAGAATTGTTTAAATTCTAATTGTCCTAATTAAAAGCAAGAAATAAAGTTCAACGGAAAATTTAAAAATTGTTTTTACAAGTTGGTACACGGGGCATTTCTCCGCTCACTTCCCAAGGAAATTCAGTATCCCCTTGGAGGGCTCCGGACTGGAGGACGTCATCTCAGCAACATTTATTGTCCTCTTTAGCTTCCACGAGCTTGAACTTGAATCATTGGGAGGAGAATAGTTGACACCCACATATGCGCGGACTTTTCTCATCCTTGCTCCTTTCTCACCAGCTTTAACACTGTCACTCCCACCTTGACTGACATTAATTGCACAACACCCCTTGACAGCTCCTGCATTATTTTCATCTCACTGCAAAGAAGGAAAACAGACGAACTTTCCTCCTTTTTTCTCTCAACCTGAGGCGGAGGGGTCACAATAGCAGCACAATGCTCCAAATTTTCATTTGGAGTGTCAATAATAGGATCAATAGAAGAGAGGGCATTGCAAGGCTGAGCTTGAATGGGAGCCCTCCGGAACTTAGATTGATGGAATATCAACTCCTCGTCCCCAACCTGAAAAGTCAATGTCTTGCCCCCGACATCTATTACTGCACGGGCAGTAAATAAAAATGGTCTCCCTAAAATAATAGGGGTATGTGCATCTTCGGGGATGTTAAGTACAACAAAGTCAACGGGAATAAAGAACCTTCTGATCTTAACAGGTATGTCTTCTATGACACCTAGTGGTCGTGATATGCTACGGTCGGCCATCTGAACAGTCATGTTTATGCAATTAAACTTTGTCAAACCAAGTCTCTTAGCCAGAGACAACGGTAAGACACTCACGCTAGCGCCAAGATCGCATAACGCGTTATCAATCAAATGGGTACCAATGTGACACGGAATCGAAAAACTACCCGGGTCTGACTGTTTGGGAGGTAACTTATTCTGAACTAGGGTCGTCTCTACCTCGGTCAAAGCTACCGTCTCATGATCATTAATGTGCCTCTTACGCGATAAAATTTCTTTCATAAATTTAAGGTAAGAGGGTACCTGTGTCAGCAGTTCGGCGAATGGCACAGTGACCTGCAAGCTCTTCAGAAGATCGGAAAATTTGCCGAATTTTTGATTAGCTTTAGTACTTTCCAACCGCCTCGGGATGGGAACCGTGATGGGTATCTCGAGTCCCTTGTTCCTCTCTTCCAACGTGTCAGCCGGATCAAGCTCCAAATCCTTTGGATGCTTCTTTCCTCTCGAACGAGGTCTTTCAGGTGATTTTTCACTTGATCAAGCAGTAGCAGGCTCTCGATCAAGCTTTCCTTTATCCATACTACTCGATCGACCAAAAATCCCATTCGATCGAGTAGTTTCTTCAACAGAGTCACTCGATCGAGCAGAAATTTCACTCGATCGAGCAGTTCCTTTTTCCTGTTCACTCGATCGAGTAGAAATTCCACTCGATCGAGCACTTTCTTCAGCATTTTTACTCGATCGACCCCAGAAACTAGTCGATCGAGTACTTTCTTAGCCGCCAGCTCCTTTTCTTCACCAGAACACTGTTCATCAGCAGTTATAACCTTCCTCGGGTCTGATTTCAACACTTCTGGTCCTTCATATGAATGACCGCTTCTCAAATTAATTAAATTTACCGTCTCATGTGGATTTTTGTCAGCTTGTGACGGTAAATGACTCGGTTTCCTTGTGGACTGATTCGCGGCTAACTGGGCAACTTGAGTTTCAAGTGCCTTGATGGATGCATCTTTCTGTTGATCACTCAGCTGCCACTGCTTTGTAAAAGATTGCAACATCGTCTTTAGCTCCCCTATCTCACTCACCCCTCCAGAAGATGATGCACCGTGATTGGGAGGAGGGAAGGAAGGAGGCTTCTGAAAGCCTTGTTGATTCTTATGTGGAGGAATATACAGCTGCTGCTGGTGCGGAGGAGGGTTAGGATTGAGCACATTTTGACTTATCCACCTCAGATTGGGATGGACTGTCCCTTGATTATTATAATAGGAACCCCCTCCTTGCCTATATTGTTGAAAGGCAAGGACCTGTTCCTTCTCTGTAAGACAACCAATAGCAGTATGGCTGTCGTTGCTACCACACCTCTCACATGTGACGGTCTCCCCTCTAGTAAGCATATAGACCGTCTTAGGCTCCCCAGCGGAATGTAACTCCAACTTATCAAATCTAGCATTCATGGCTTCCAGCTGAGCCACAACTTGCTTATCAACTGCATGAAATGTTCTAATACCATCCCTCGGGTTTCCATACTCAGCACAGTGATTCGCCATCTCTTCAATAAGCGCACATCCCTTATCATCGTCAGTGTTCTCTTGGAATCTTCCGTTAGATGACGCATCAAGTATGGTTGTGTGATCATCATATAGCCCATTGTAAAACTGGTTAGACAGAAACCACGGATCGAAACCATGGTGAGGAATAGACCTCACTAAATTATTGAAACGGGACCATGCTTCATATAAAGTTTCATCAGGTGCCTGCTTGAAACTTGTGATCTTTGCCCTCAGCTGATTGGTGCGCTGTTGAGGGAAATATCTCTTATAAAAAGCAAGAGAAAGGGTCTCCCAGTTAGTAACCCCTACGGCCGTGCGGTCCAAATCAGTCAGCCACTCCCTGGCTGAGTCAGTCAAAGAGAAAGGAAACAGAACCTCCTTAATCTTGTCTTGAGTTACCCCCTTTGTGGCGGGGATAGTAGAACAGAAGTCCGTAAAGACCTCCATGTGCTTCCTCGGGTCTTCACCTGCCACACCTCTATAGAGATTTCTCTCCAACAGATTGATATAGGAAGGACGGATGTCAAATTTATTCCCATCCTCAGTCTGGAGATTGAAACCCTTTGGAATTGAAGCTGCTTTAGGCTCCGAGTGACTAGCAATGTTCGGCATTTTTACTGCTTGGCTTACAGAACTGGAAATATCTTCTTCAAAAGACGGGTTTTCAGTAAAAAAGGAAATGTTGAAGGTCTGGTTCGAAAGTACTCAAGGCTTCCTTTTGTGATTCTCTTTGCAGACGAAGTCTATGCCTGAATAGTCTCTCTGACTCCGAATCAGCTGAAACTAACTCAAACCTGTCTGACCTAGGCATTAACAACACTTAAAGAAAATAAATAAGAACTGCCTCAAGGAATAAAAATTCACTGAGACGGATAAAATAAACGAAACAAAGACAAATAGGGCAATTGCCTCACCGGCAACGGCGCCAAAATTTGACAGGGTTGTCGTGTACCTATCAAAAATAAACTAATTAAACTAACTATATAGCTAGGGAAGTCAGGTCGATCTCCTCAGGGAGGCAAGATATCTGTAAAAGTCCGTCTATTTGGTCACAAATGGGGGGGGGGGGGGTTATTTAAATTGGTTTTCTAAACTAAAGGTTTAAAGGAAAGAGAAGCAGAGACAGGAGCAATAAAGGCAGAAAAATAGAATTAAACTATCAAATAAGAAGGGACATGTCCGGATTTCGGTTCACTACGGTAGTCCAGTGACTCAATTGTAAACAATTTAGACAAATTAATGCAAGACGGATATGGAAAGCTCTTTCCGGTCCACTTTCTATGCTAAACTTCCACTAACTTAACTTCCGTCCTCGTCAGGGTAATCTACTGTTCATAGCAGGTTTATTTAGTCCAATCTTCTGATCCAGGATTAAATTTAGCCAGATTAAAAAGGTGATTCAGAAGCGTGCACTCAACTAAGTCGGTAAATACAGTTAAATTACTATGGTGACAGAATCTCACAATTAATTCATATGACTTATCCACTAAATCGTCACATTTCTACCGTAGATCCCTTAATTTCAACATGAATTAGATTTAGTTACTCATATCGCTATTAATACTATCAAAACTAACATCAGATAAATAATCAGCATTCAACATATTAAAACGATAATTAAATTGCATAAAAAGTAATTAGGGCAAAAGAATAAATGAAGTAAAACAAGCAATTAAAGCAAATGAAATAAAGATTATTATTAAGAAAGGAGAAAGAGATTACAATCGTGAGAATCCGGCGTAAAGAACACACAAATCCGAGCGAATAACCCCCGACAATAAAGTTACAGTAGAGAAGGGAAAAGCAACGTAATGTTTTTTACTGTGAAAGCTAAAATAATAGATGATAAGATAACTAATGACCTAGTAAAGTTGCGTTTAAATTGAAAATAAACTAAGTCCAAAGGCTAAAACAAGCTTACGGGCTAATTAAAGCCCACGCCAAACCATACCACTTGATCGAGTAGAATAAATCCACTAGATCGAACAAAACTCCAGAAAATCTACTCGATGGAGTAGAATAGTTACTCGATCGAGTAACCTCTCTTTTCAGCACTTCTTGATCGAGTATAAAAGTGCTCGATCGATCAACCAATGATGTAGAAACCATTCGATCGAGTAATAAAACCACTCGATCGAATGTTCTTCCTTTAAATCAGCTTAAACTCGTGCCCGACTGCCTCGTAGACCGTGCCTTCACGCATCCCAATGCAGAAACTCACTCCGGAAAATCCCGTCTCCTCAAAATGCATGCAAAAAGGACGAAAAATGGTACGATTCCACTACTTTTGCGTTCATTTCTACAAAACGGACAAAACGAACCAAAGTAGCCAATTCGGGGGTAGAATACTATATAAACAGTACATGTATGCATGGAAATACGTGTTAAAATAGGCTAAAAAGACTATACAATATGCACGTATCAATATTGTTATCTTTGAAGTAAAGCCTTCAAGCATAGAATAGCGTAGATGAACATGGTGATGTTAACCGAATCAAATCATGTTAGTCATTACCGCATTTCATTTTGATGAAACATGGTAAGTAATATTAAACTGCTTTTCTAAATAGGTATTTCGAAGAGGATGTGTATGGGACACTAATCTTAGGTTTAAGTCTGAGAGTCCTAACATTCTAAGTAAGCTTAACGGATCCATATGTGGTTTTAAGCACAGCTGTAAGCGATTGTAAAAATCATTTTCCCAGTCATGTTATATTAGAGAATGGTTTCATCTGAATTATCAAAGAACCATAATTATACATGAAGTTTAGTGGGAACTTATTTTCAAATCATGTGATAATAGAGATTTGTTTCACTCGAGTTGTCGAAGAACCATGTTTACACATGGAGTTTAGTGGGAGCCAAATTGATTCCACATAATAATCATTGGTAATGATGTACCGATGATTACCTCCATAAAGGAGTGGTTGGGAAATCATTTCTAGATGAGAGATTTTGGTGAGGCACATCGCATATTTGATACCGGATCTATAAGATATAGACCTAAAGGGATATTGGCATTAAGTCAAAAGTCTTATATTAATAAGATTCTTTGTCATTTCAGCATAGATAAATCCAAGAGGGATTTTTCCATATTTTCATTGGGTTGTGGGATTACTTTGAACCAATCACTGTTACCCACTGAATCTGAAATTGTTGAACACATGAAATCGATTCCCAGTGTTTCCGCCAATCGATCGACCTAATGTGCTAAGATATGTGCAAGCACTGATAAATTGTATGCTTTATGCAAGACAAGTGAATCCATGTGGAGGACAATGGATAGCCGATGGATACATCCTTGAGTTATTGAGAAGGAATAAGGATTAGTATTTATGATTGATAGAAACATGAAGTTTTGTGTGAAGTGTTACAAAAGCTCGAGTTTCTTAGGCTGATCTTGTTGTCAAAAGTTAGTCATTGTGAATTCTACAAATAGAGTCTGAGTACTTTGTGGTAAGGATTAGATGGATTGTAAAGGAACTAAAAGTAAATCCTTTCACCATAGATCTTATCACAAGTTATGTGATAACAATGGGAGCATCTTTCAAGTTAAAGAGCTCAAGCCTAGCATCAAATCTAAATGAGTGCTTAGAAATTTCATAATATTCGAGAATACATCGAAAGAAGGAAATTGCAATTTATGAAGTTAGGATGAGTGGATCATATTGTATATCCTCTAACCAAGCTTTTAATGCAGGTTTGACCAAATAGCCATGAAGTAACATGGATTTTATATTCTAAAGATTATGAGATATGAAGCAATAATATTGTATTGATTGTTCATATGTGATAATCGCATTTATCGTTTGAGTTTTTATTCTAAAAACTCTTTTATTACTTTGTTATATCCAAATAGGTTGTTGAGATAAGTTTAGCCCTATTAAAGTGAACTGGATTAACATAGTATTGCCCCTAGTTACTTATATGAGGTGACGTCTCCAAGTGACTAGAGTGTGAGTCGATTGATGGCAAGTTCAATTGCCATAGGGTCATGAGAGATGACTAGTTGATCATATAGGCAGACTGTATGGGACACTCTGTCGGGCAGTGACCGCTTATAGAGTTCTTGTAATTTTTATATATAGCCTGGTCGTGGCGAGAGCTACTATAGAATTCTTTTTGAGTCGGTTCTTTGACTAGAGACTGTTCGCCCAAGGTGGCTTAGTTTCTGATTGACTTTGATTTTTGCTCTACGACTACCATATATGTGAAAGATTAATTAACCCTCAAATTAAACTCTTTAATTTTATATCTAATTATTCATTAATGTAGAGGTTAATCTTATGTATGCATAACATAAATAAAATAGATAAGTAAAAAAATGTTCCTTACATTATTAAAATCGGTTTTAAGGGCACACGTAAGAACACCTTTCTTACTTGTTCTTGAGCTCAAAGTAAATGGACGATCCTCTTTGTCTCAATAGTGTGAGAACCTCCTCTTAATTGCACCAAGACAACCCCTTAAATCTAATTTATTTATTAAATAGATTTAAGAATTAGAGACCTTAAAATTAATCTAATATTATTTTATATCACTACTAATAGTAATTTATAAATTAGATCTTGAACAATTTACTTTTCTAAAACTAATTTTAGAGAGATGGGGAGAAAGTAAGAAGTTAGAAAATGTTAAGAATAAACAAGAGCAATAAGAACAATTCTTATTAGGATAGGGGAGGGGGGACCGGTGGCATGGGAGAGGATGAGAGAGAGCCAATGCATGCCATATTGCTTTATCAATTGTTCTTCTCAAAATTACTAGGGTGTAGTTTTAGGTTTAGAAGGTAATCATTGTGTTTACCTCTAATAAAATAATTTTAACCATTTTACCTAAACCACCCTAAAACCGGTTCCCCTTGTTAATACGGAGTCCATTTTATTTTTGTCAATTTGCCATTTTGTCATATAATGTGTGACATGTGACATGTAACATGTTATTAATAATATTAATGCATATTTAACAATTAAATATCATTACATGTATTAATTTAATTATATACAGCAATCGACTAGTAATTCTCAATTACAAGCAAATAAAATGGTCCATGTTAATATAATCTACAGCATATTGCAATTATAATTAACCGTTCATTCTTAATTTAATTGTTTCATAAAACAATATTTTAGTAATTTAAATATCATTACATGTTATTAATAATATTAATGCATATTTAACAATTAAATATCATTACATGTATTAATTTAATTATATACAGCAATCGACTAGTAATTCTCAATTACAGGCAAATAAAATGGTCCATGTTAATATAATCTACAGCATATTGCAATTATAATTAACCGTTCATTCTTAATTTAATTGTTTCATAAAACAATATTTTAGTAATATAACATCTTTATTACTAAAACGAATCTCATTTAATCGAATGACAACAAGATTCATATTCTTACTCACATACGTGAATTGTTCAATTTTAAGGAATTAATTATTCTGTATCAATATATAATTAATTAATTTTCTCTATTAAGGGAATCATCCTTTATGTGTGACCTTAAGGGATCAACTGATCACCACCGTATAAACGACAGTAATGTCAAACTCTAGTCAGCCAATCATTACCGATTAATGTTGACCAGTTGACTTATAAAATGAATCATCCCTTTACGTATTCTTATTATGAGTTTCAATAATGTGATCGCACTATTGTTGAGGACACATACTCCAACAATATCCTACTTGTCCGAGACAAGTGTGCGTCACCAATTCTCTTGTCCTATGACAATCTCCCACTCAATGCAAGGTGTCTTGTAGGTCGTTCTTGCAAGTGATCATATCAAGAGTGGTTTCCTCGATCTGGAGAGTAACTGTCTAACCGGAACTATCTACCGAAGATACCTTCCAAGCGTGGCCACGCATTTTCAGTTCACCACTCCTCGAGTGGCCCTGAGATTTTTAAATAAACCTGACAAGGGGGTGAACAATTCCTATCGCACTATTCCCTTTGCTTAGCCACGGCTCATCATGACCCAAGAGATGCCCATTTGACCTCATTTACGAAAGTCGTAGAGCATAACTTAAAGTCACTTAAAAACTGTGCCAACTTGGGCGAACAGTCTTTAGTCAAAGAATTGGCTCAAAAGAATACTTTAGTAGCTCTTGGCACGGCCAGGCTATATGAATTACCATAACTCTATAAGCGGTCACTGCCCGATAGAGTGCCCGTTACAATCTTCCTATGTGATCGACTAGTCATTCCTTATGACCCTATGGCACTTGAACTTGCCATCAATCGCATCACACTCTAGTCATTTGGAGACGTCACCTCATATAAGTGACTAGGGGCCAATACTATGTTAATCCATTTCACTTAAATAGGGTTCAATATTATCTCGCCAACCTATTTGGAAAACAAAGTATTATAGGAAAAGAGTTTTGAATAAAACCCAAACGATGAATGTATTATCACATATGTAAAATTGATACAATATCAATTACTACATAATCTATAATCCATACTTAACTTTATATACAACTATACATCTCAACTCAATTAAAATGGCATGACTTATCATGCTAAGCCTATGAGAAGGCTTTGGTTAGTAAGTCTTAGCAACACATTGCACTTTCCCTAACCTCACTATGTACTTTTTTCCTTTGTTATGTATAATGTTTATTTTAACACTTTTGAGTACGTGTCTAAATCCAATCTAGATATAGTTTTCTGAGCCTTGAATAGCTCCCACTGATCTTACAGTGAGTAGGGATAAGACCTTCGGTTATTGGAACGAACTACCATAGTTCCTCCAATTCACAAAACTGAATCCTTATATCATCCCTTCCTTCTTGCATATCTCATTACTGCAAGTGTACTTAATTTCCATTGTGTATATCTCATTTGTTGAACTGCCTAGGATGTTTCTAGCAGATATCCTCCTTAAATAATATAGCCAAGATGGTTATCTAACCATCCTTATGTGTTTATAATATGGTATTTGTGTAACTCCTTGCATACAAATCCATTAATTATTTCTACACAATTATCCTCTCTTATCTATCGCTATAGATTTGGATACTACAGATGTCTTGCATCTCTTCCTAGTCTCCCAATCACTTCTTCACGGAAGAGAGTATTGGTCCGTCATTCTCAATGAATAATATGTTATCTACATATGAGACATAGAAGACGTATCATTAGTGCTTCTTGAGTACTAATGGATAGACTATATGGCTATATAGTGACTTTCACTTAAATACGATTTATAACCTTTCGTCATACTCTGAGTATACGAATTATAAGAATGGCGATACATCTTAGCTTAATGAATTAATCCTGCAACTGAAGCAAGTGGATTCAATTTCTACATGTTCAATACCTTTGAACTTGTCTAGACTCTTATCAATTTAAGAATATTCAGTCAACGCCAATATCCTCTTTGAACTATCTTTATAGGTCTGGATACCTTAGAGATGTATTATTCCTCTCCTAAATCTTTCATCATTCACAATGATCAATATGTCCCTTACATATAAAACTATTAACACCACATTACTCCCACTAAACTCCATGTATAAACAGAACTACTCGATAATTCGAGACATGTTTATCACATGATCAAAACATATAATTCAACTCCTTAAGTTCTACTTAAGATTTCTTCTTAAGTTTGTATTCTACCTTAGGATAGTCGAGATGTAAAAAACTCATGCAAGATGATTTTAAAATCCAACTATATTAAATCTCATCTGAATACAATGAAGCGTTGTTGTTGCCTGCAAAACCCTTTGCCACCAACCAACCAAGCTAAATAAACATTTTCATGTTTATTCTTGCTTTGGACTTTTGCGGAGTTGAAACTAGATAAAGCATCTTAATAATTTACAGGTTTGTTATTTTCAAAAATAACATGATTCCTGTCTACTTAGATTTCGAAGAAATACTTACTGATTTTGACCAAGAAGGAACATCTTCCCACATCTTATTCTCAATTTCTGGCTCTTGAACATTTTCTCCCACTCTATCTATAAGAAATGATCCTCTTTTCTCTTATAGACAACATCACGAGCCACAAATCCTTTGTTCTCGTGATCATGTACGAAGAGAGACCACATGTTCACTATCGAAACAAGCTACAATTTAGGTACCATGCCTAACCATATCACATATGAAATGTAGATGATTCTTTAATTATGTTTTGTTTTAGTGGAATAAATAAATACTAGACAAATTGTGATAGAAACTACTTCCAACTTTATAGTAAAGATTCAATCATATCTTATAGGATTCTTTGTCACTTTTGAATATTATGAAGGTGAAATTGTGATACCATATCACACTCTTTTTGGTGTACATAAAAGTTTTCACTTTATTGTTCCCTATTTTAACAAAGTACTAATACTTTGGCTTTATAATCTCTAGGTTTTGATACTTTTAAACATTCATTGAACTTGTTTAAAGAATCTCTCTTCTTACCTCATTGAGTGGATATCAAGTATCTACCTATTCGTTGGTAGAAGAGATGAAGAAGTAATAACATTTTCTGATTGAAATTGTATTCGACCATACACTTCAAAGTGTAAATAGGGCGAATATCTTGCTCTATTCATAATCCTTCTCTAGAAACAAGTCATGAATTAATCTTGCTTTGAATACAAGATTCATAGACACCAAGAGATTCCCAATCAAATGTTTTGGGACACTAGTCAAAACTAGTTTCTAAATGCCATTTTCAATCAACAATTGAGAAATGATTAGGGTCACCAACTTGAGTCTTATATAATATATATATATATATATATATATATATATATATATATATATATATATATATATATATATATATTTATTAATTTATTAATTTATTAATTTATTGATTTATATTTGACATTTATTTTTAGTTTGATTATAATTACCTTGATTTGTATGGTTTCACCATAAACTTAATCGTGGTATATAAGGGCAAAACGCTTGTTTTAATTGCACAATAGTGAAACCCTTTGCGTTTTTCTACAAAGACCTGAATTACATTCTTATTTAGATTTAGTGTACATCATAACAATTATTGAGGTACAATTCAAAATACAAAACTAAAATGAATACACTATAACACTTATATGGATGAAATGGCAACTACCCTAGTTCGATTCATGTAAATTTCTGAATTTATTCTTGCTAGTCGTCGTACGATTATTCAATGTTAGGATTCTAAGGATTTACAAAACCCTCGGATTGTGTTATAAACACATCCTCCTCTAAATACCCATTTAGAAAGGTGGTTTTGACATCTTTTTTGCCACATTTCATAATCATGAAATGTGGCAATTTCTAACATGGTTCACAGGTTTGTATCAAATACTCATGACGTGATAATTTGCAAGAATGCAATGTCAATGTCATTGATATTCAAGAAGGAATATGTTGGAATCACACAACCAACTTCCTTGATCTTTACTTATTTGGGGTTTGTATCTAATTTAGTGTCTAACACTTTCTCTTTCGAGCCTAGTTCTATCCTTAACAATTAAGATAGATACTTACTTCTTATTGCACCCACGTACTTCTAGAATTTCTACTTGATGAAGACTTATCTTCATTTCAATTCCTAGTTAATCCTTCACAAGGATGAACTCTATTGTGGTAATTGGTCAATCAAAATTTATAACAAATTAATTTACCAATAATACATTGTCATGTGCTTAACAACTTAAGTGCTTGACGACAAGTGTTTAGTTTGAGCTATAAGACTTTTGAACCATTGATGCATAGAAGAATTATCAAAACATATTTTGACTAATCTTTTACCTCTAGTCATATTTCTTCACAAGAATTTATGCATAGGCATGTTAGGAATTCTAAGATGCTAATCTTATATTTGCATAGGACGATACCTATCGAGTTCTATGGAATAGAACGATTCCTATGGACCAAGTCCATTACCTATGATACGGTTTATTTGAGGATTTAGAAAGAGATTCTATTTGTCGATAGTAATAGTGGTTTAGCGGAGACTCGTGTTACAATCGAATTGATATCTTATATTAGTAGGAGCGATAATAAAGAACATTATTAAACAACAAAATAATGGGAAAAACAACATTCATCGTTAAAATATGAAAAATATTTTAGCATGTTTTAGCATTTATATAATGACATCCACCCAATTATATAAATGATTCCGAGATCCAAATTCATATTAACTCGGGCACGGAAAACTGATACATCCCTCACTAATATAACTTGATGGGTTAATGTAACACCCCGGCCCAAACCGGGTCGGGAGCGGTTACTTATGATAGCTCACCAGACTGTGTACATGACCCACAGATCAACACGGGTCCTTTATAGAGCATTTTGTCCTCACTCATTCGCATCCCGGAAACCTTCCCAGGAGGTCACCCATCCTAAGACTACTCCCAGTCAAGCACGCTTAACTTTGGAATTCTTTCGCATGGATGACCATAAAAGAAAGTGCACGTTGTTGATCTGAGTAGTACTTCCAATCCCTTTAAACACTAGTCATTTAAGCCTATCACTAGACCTCTTCAATTACTGTGGGGTGTTACAGTCACCCCCACTTGAAGAACGCAACGTCCTCGTTGCGCATGGGAGCATAACCGCTTACCCAGAATCCTCCCCCGCTAGGTGTGTGATCACAATGGAGCGTATAACCACTGCCTCCAAGAGCGTATAACAACTGCCTCCGATCACCACACGGTCGCAGGGTTGCTCTGATACCACTTGTAACACCCCGGCCCAAACCGGGTCGGGAGCGGTTACTTATGATAGCTCACTAGACTATGTACATGGCCCACAGATCAACACGGGTCCTTTATAGAGCATTTTGTCCTCACTCATGCGCATCCCGGAAACCTTCCCAGGAGGTCACCCATCCTAAGACTACTCTCAGTCAAGCACGCTTAACTTTGGAATTCTTTCGCTTGGATGACTATAAAACAAAGTGCACTTTGTTGATATGAGTAGTACTTCCAATCCCTTTAAGCACTAGTCATTTAAGCCTATCCTTGGACCTCTTCAATTACTGTGGGGTGTTACATTTAACTTCTTAACCGATTCTACAATTAGAACTCTCGATCGATGAACTTACGTTAAGTTCATCTCTAGCCTCGGAACATAAGACTAGTCTTCATGTCCCGTTGAGACCAACCAAATTTCGCGTGTAATAACTTGTTATTACCCCACTTACCCGATGAAAAATGAAAGTACCACGGGAAACCGAATCTACCCCAAATGTCAAAGGGATTCATGGGTCCTACTATTTGGGAAGGCTAATCTCAATTTTAAATATGTGAGAGTTCTTGTCAATTTATTATCTATCACTCTTTATGTGAACGTTATTAGTGAACTACGATAATTATAATCGACACGGTCGAAAAACGATAAAATATCCATGCGAAGTTATGGCGATTTGGCAATGCATGCAAACATATAAAGCAAGCAAATTAAGAAAATAAATGTCCTAGTATGGCCTTTCCTAAAATAGAAAATATTATGTTCTATTACATATTCAGAAACCAACTCCTTTGGTTCCTTGAATCTTCATTTGACACGCCTCCCAAGAAAAGACACCGTCTCGATCGGAACTCTTTTCCGAATGGCACCGTCTTTAGGAAACTCCGGGATTACAAATAATTAAATAATAAAATGTACATTGTACTTCCTATTATACATTTGTAAAATAAAATCTAATGAAATAAAATAAAAGTGACACGAGATCACAATAAATTACAACCGAATAAATATTCCCTTACATTACGGGTAATATCGATTTAACTAAGGCCATACTAAGATAAAATTACATAATTCCAAATGATATAAATAAAATATGACATTCATCAATGAAATATGCAGCATTATTAATATGTATCTAACATGCCAAATTATAGCCACATCGCCCTATTTAAACTTATATCGTAAACATAATCCGGTTTTGTGGATATTCGCGATCTTTAACTTATTAAAATCACAAAATAATACTAAAATCTAATTTTAGTCCAAGTTAATTATACTAACCTTTTAGGACTCAAAAATTAGTCATTACTCAATTTTTGACAATAATTCAACTTGATTTATCAATTATGCTCATTTTTTACCTTATTATCATCACCTTTTATGAATAAATCCAAATTAAATTACAATAATTTCAAAATTTGAATTTTAAATTTTTGAACATTCTGGAATAATTCCATGACACTCATAATTTCAAAAATCAAGGTTAAAATTTTCGATATATTTCGAGAAAAAATATAGTTACAATTTATCGGTTTTATCTAATAAAACATCTAAAGCATATGAAGATTAATCTAATCAATGTTCCAACTTTATATATTATATATATAATAAAAATGCAACCTAAAATAATTTTCTCGTGCCATTTAATTTGTTTTAGCTATTTTTTCTAAAATAGTCACTATTTATGTCATTTTTTCACTAAAAATTCATAAATCATGCAAAATGAATCAATTTAATCAAAAATTTTACACACAGTGAGTAAAACGTGCATCTGGCAACATATTAAAATTTCAGGCAACATATTAAAATTTCATGGCATGTTTCGAAGTTTATCTAACTTTAACCTTTTTACCCCGATTTATCTCATTTTTATCTCATAAAAATCATAAATCATGCAAAATAAATCAAATTTATACGACATTTTACAAATAATAAGTAAAATATGCATGTGAGGTCATGTAAGAAATTCAAGTTCAGATACAAAGTTTAACTATTTTTAGCATTTTAATTACCATTTTATACATTTATATGTAATAAAATTACTAAAAATGAGCATAGACAGAGGGGTGATCAGCAAGCCATTGTTGATTGACCAAAACTCTATCAAGTCTACTATAAACCCTAGTAGCTGGATCATGTTTATTACACCAAGTAAAGAAAGACCCACTAGCAGGGCTATCAGCTACCTCACATTCATCAACACAGGCCTTAAAGTCTTCCATTTCCTACTGCTTCACCTAGATTTATGCTTAAAGTGGACTTACAGAAAGCCTATGATTCTGTAAGTTGGGCTTTTCTTGAACAGATGTTGTACAGTTTGGAATTCCCTACTCATATGATTCACCTGATTATGGAGTGTGTGTCTACTGCTACTTATTCCTTGGTCTTAAATGGAGATTTTTGGGCATTTCAAAGGGGCAAAGGGATTGAGGCAAGGAGACCCCCTTTCTCCTTTGTTATTTACTGTGGCCATGGAGTATTTTAGCAGAATTATGGCCTTCACAACTGATACTATGCCTTTCAAATTTCATCCAATGTGTGGGAAACTGAGGTTATCACATCTTATGTTTGCTGACGACCTTCTTCTTTTTAGTAAGGGTGATATTGCCTCTATTATGGTCTTATTGAGATCTTTCAGTACTTTCTCTCAAGCATCAGGGTTGCAGATAAATGCTACTAAAACTAATGCTTATTTCCAAGGGGTCTCTAAAGATATCAAAGCTGATGTGTTGCAAGTCTCTGGATTTATTGAGGGTAAGTTACCTTTCAGATATTTGGGAATACCAATTACCTGTGGGAAATTGTCTAAACAGATCACAAATACTTGTTGAAAAGATTATCACCAAGATTAGAGGATTTGGGACCAAAAAGCTCTCTTATTCTGGAAGATTGGTGTTAGTAAACTCAGTCCTTACTGCTCTATATAATTACTGGATCAATATCTTCCTTATTCCTAAAGGAGTGTTGAACAAGATTAATTCTATTTGTAGACACTATCTTTGGGATGGGAGTGTTGATTATATCAGGGTTCCTCCTGTGGGCTGGGATAAAGTGTGTTCTCCTAAGGAAGAAGGTGAACTAGGCATTAGGGATAGCCTGTCCTGGAATATTGCAGCAATAGGGAAACTTGTTTGGTGGATATATACTTGTCCTGATAGATTGTGGGTCAAATGGGTTCACCAAGTGTACTTAAAAGGAGCTGATTGGAATGACTATATCCCCACTGGAGATGTTAGCTGGGGCTGGAAGGTCATTTGCAGAACAAAAACTAAACTTGCTCATGGATACACAAACCATCAGTGGACTCTGGATCCTAAAGGATACTCAATCAGCAGCGGCTATGAACTGCTAAGAGAAAGATTTCAGACAGTGGTATGGCATAAGGCTCTGTGGAATAGCTGGTGTATTCCCAAACACCAGTTCATTGGCTGGTTGATAGCTCGTGAACGCCTTCAACTGAAGGATAAATTGATGTCATTAGGCATTGTGTCTGATGCAAATTGTCTGTTATGTGGGGAAGCAGAGGAGAGTCATCTTCATTTGTTTCTCCAGTGTAGATATAGTCAGAGGATCCTTACTGAAATGGCTGGAATCTGCCATGTTTCGTGGCCTAGTTCCAATCTGATCAACTGGATTGGAGTGTGGCAGGGATCTGCTCTTCAGAGGAATGTTATCATGTGTATTGTCTTGGCTGCCTTCTATCATATCTGGATGCAAAGGAACAAAGTGCGGGTTGATGCTTGTTTGTTGAGACCTGAGTATGTTATACAACAGATTAAAAAGGAGGTGAAGATGAAGTTGGCTACTAAATCAATTCAGGGCCTGACTATCAATGATGTATCTTGGTTGAATTTAGTTAGCTTGTCATTGTAAAACCCTTTTATGGGGTTTAGAATTGGTGATGTGGTAAAAACTGGAATAGCTTGTAATAGCTCGTTTGTGCTTAATGAAATTCTTACATTTCATCAAAAAAAAAAAAAATTACTAAAAATCATTAAAGGAGCCAAAAATTACCATAAATCATCAAAATGACCAAAATATATTTTAGGACCAGAATAAATCACATGCAAAATAATTTCGTGGTTTAATCATATAAATCACAAATTTCTAGTTTTAATTTAGTCGAAAAAACTAAGCCGATTATGCACGCAACAACCTAAACTCTGATGCCACTTGAAAGGATACAATACCCTCTAATTAAACTCATTTAATTATAGATCTAAATAACTTTTTTTTAATTTAGATGTTGATCTTATGCATACATAACATAAATAAAATAGATATATAAGTAAAGAAAATGTTCCTTACATTAATAAAATCGGTTTTAAGGGCACAAGTAAGAACACCTTTCTTACTCGTTCTTGAGCTCAAAGTAAATGGATTATCCTCCTTGTCTCAATAGTTTGAGAACCTCCTCTTAATTGCACCAAGACAACCCCTTAATTCTAATTTATATATTAATTAGATATAAGAATTAGAGACCTTAAAATTAATCTAATATTATTTTATATTACTACTTCTAGTAATTTATAAATTAGATCTTGAACAATTTACTTTTCTAAAACTAATTTTAGAGAGATAGGGAGAAAGTAAGAAGTTAGAAAATGTTAAGAATGAACAGGAGCAATAAGAACAATTCTTATTGGGGGGGGGGGGACCGGTGGCATAAGAGAGGGTGAGAGAGCCAATGCATGCCATATTGCTTTATCAATTGTTCTCAAAATTACTAGGGTGTAGTTTTAGGTTTAGAAGGTAATCATTGTGTTTACCTCTAATAAAATGATTTGAACCATTTCACCTAAACCCCCCTAAAACCGGTTCCCCTTGTTAATATGGAGTCCATTTTATTTTTGTCATTTTGTCATATAATTTGTGACATGTGACATGTAACATGTTATTTATTATATTAATGCATATTTAACAATTAAATATCATTACATATATTAATTTAATTATATAGAACAATCGACTAGTAATTCTCAATTACAAGCAAATAAAATGGTCCATGTTAATATAATCTACAACATATTGCAATTATAATTAAGCGTTTATTCTTAATTTAATTGTTTCATGAAACAATATTTTAGTAATATAACATCTTTATTACTAAAATGAATCTTATTTAATTGAATTACAACAAGATTCATATTCTTACTCACATACGTGAATTGTTCAAATTTAAGGAATTAATTAATCTGTATCAATATACAATTAATTAATTTTATCTATTAAGGGAATCGCCCTTTAGGTGTGACCTTAAGGGATCAACTGATCACCACCGTATAAACGACAGTAATGTCAAACTCTAGTCAACAAATCATTACCGATTAATGTTGACCAGTTGACTTATAAAATGAATCATCCCTTTACGTATTCTTATTATGAGTTTCAATAATGTGATCGCACTATTGTTGAGGACACATACACCAACAATATGGAGTTAAATGTGCATCTTTTGGGTCATGATGAGCTGTGGCTATTCGAAGGGAATAGTGCGATAATAATTGTCCACCCCCTTGTAAGGGTTAACTAAATCTCAGGGCCACTCGAGGAGTAGTGAATTGGAAATGCGTGGCCACGCTCGAAAGGTATCTATGGTAGATAATTACGGTCAAAGTAGTTACTTTCCAGATCGAGAAAACCACTCTAGATATGATCACATGCAAGTACGACCTGAAAGATACCTTGCATTGAGTGGGAGATGTAATAGGACAAGAGAATTGGAGACGCACACTTGTCTCGGACAAGTGAGAGATTGTTGGAGTATGTGTCCTCAACAGTAGTGCGATCACATATTTAAATCTCATAATAAGAATACATAAGGGATGATTTAATTATATAGTCAACTGATCAACATTTATCTGTGACGATTGGCCGACTAGAGTTTGACGTTACTGTCGTTTGACGGTGGTGATCTGTTGATCCCTTAAGGTCACACCTGTAGGACAATTCCCTTAATAGAAAAGTTAATTAATTGTATATCGATACAGATTAGTTAAATCCTTAAATTGAACAAATTTTATCAGTCAGTGAGAATTATATATATCTTATTGTAATATGATTAAATAAGTTCAATTTAGTAATTAAAATGTTATATTACTAAAATTGATTAATGTTTATGAAATAATTGAGATAAGAACAATTGGTTAATCATAATTACAAAATGTTGCAGATTATATTAACTAGACTTAATGTGACCCATTTTATATACATGTAATTGTGAATTACTTGTCAATTTGTTAAATGTCATTTATTTGATTTAAAATGCTATTTAATTTGTTAAATATGTATTAAAATATCTAATGACATGTTACATATCACATGACCTACAATATAACATTTGACAAATTACAAAAATAAAATGGAAGTCCATTTTTAAGTGTGGAGGACCGGTTTTTACATGGGTAGGTTTAGGGTTGTGTAGTTGATTATTTTAATAAGTTAAACATAATCATTGCACCTATCTCCACTAAACCTAGCCTATAGTTTTTGGTAAGACAAAAAGGAAAATCCATTCCCTTCCCCATGCCATGAAACCCGGCTCCCCCATCTCCCATAAAAAGAGAATAAGTTTTCTTATTATTCTACTTAACAATTATGCTCAAAATCTCTCTTTCTCTCTTACAATAAAATAGTTTTATGCTTAAATTTGTTCTAGAAAATTCTAATATCACAAAACATTACTAGTGTAGTAAAAATAATATTATTAGAATACATTTAAGGTTACAAATAATATTATCTAGTTAATAATATTGTTAGTATTAAGGGTGTTGTCTTGGGTGAAATCAAGAGGAGAACTTCTCTACTTGAAGTTTGGAAATCATCCTAATATTTTAAGCTCAAGAACAAGGGTAGGATGGAGTCCTACGTTGTGCCTTAAAATCCGTCCAAATATGTAAGAACCTAACACTAAAGCGGGATGGGAAAGGGGTCATTCGGAAGAAACATACCTACTATACATTAAAAATGAACCTAGGACTCTTTTGAAACGTACCTAGTAGGTAAAAGGATTATCGAAATGGGAACCGTAAACTGAGCACTAAAAGGGCAAGGGTGAACCCCTTTTCGAGGGGGTCGGGTATCCTAAAACGGGACGGAAAAGGGTTTAGGGTTGGATTAGGCGGCCTGCTACGGTGGAGCCGCCTAATCCAACCCTAAACCCTTTCCCTTATTATCGGAACGGGAACCGTAAACTGAGCTCTAAAAGGGGAAGGGTGAACCCCTTTCCGAGGGGCCGAGTATCCTAAAACGGGACGGGAAAGGGGTCATTTGTCAGAAACGTACCTACTATACATTAAAAATGAACCTAGGACTCTTTTGAAAAGTACCTTGTAGGTAAAGGGATTAAACGAGGGGCCAAGTATTCTAAAGCGGGACGGGAAAGTGTTTAGGGTTGGATTAGGCAGCCCGCTACCGCGTAGACGCCTAATCCAACCCTAAGCCCTTTCCCTTATTATCGGAACGGGAACCGTAAACTGAGCCCTAAAAGGGGAACGGTGAACCCCTTTCCGAGGGGGCTGGGTATCCTAAAACGGGACGGGAAAAGGTTTAGGGTTAAATATGGCAGCCAGCTACCACAGAGCCGCCTAATCAAACCCTGAACCCTTTCTCTTATTATCAGAAACGGGTCATTCGGAAGAAACGTACCTAATATACATGAAAAATGAGCCAGGGACTCTTTTAAAACGTACCTAGTAGGTAAAGGGATTAAACGAGGGGGTCGGGTATCCTAAAGGGGGACGGGAACGGGGTAATTCGGAAGAAACGTACTTACTATACATTAAAAATGAACCTAGGACTCTTTTGAAACGTACCTAGTAGGTAAAAGGATTATCGAAACGGGAATCGTAAACTGAGCAGTAAGAGGGGAAGGGTAAACCCCTTTCCGAGGGGGACGGGTATCCTAAAACGGGACGGGAAAGGGTTTAGGGTTTAATGAGGCGGCCCGCTACGGTGGAGCCGCCTAATCCAACCCTAAACCCTTTCCCTTATTATAAGAACGGTAAACATAAACTGAGCCCTAAAAGGGGATGGGTGAACCCATTTCCGAGGGGCCGGGTATCCAAAAACGGGATGGAAAAGGGGTTATTCGGATGAAACGTACCTACTATACATTAAAAATGAACCTAGGACTCTTTTGAAACGTACCTAGTAGGTAAAGGGATTAACTGAAGAGGCCGGGTATCCTAAAGCGGGACGGGAATATTGGAATATGTGTCCTCAATAATAGTGAGATCACATGATTTAATATCACAATTAAATCTCATATTAAGAATACGTAAGGGATGATTTATTATATAATCAACTGATCATCATTAATCGGTAATGATTGACTGACTAGAGTTTGACATTACTGTCGTACGATGGTGGTGGTCAGTTGATCCCTTAAGGTCACACCTAAAGGACAATTCCCTTAATAGACAAATTGATTACGATACAAGTTGATCAATTCCTTAAAATTGAACAATTCACTTGTGAGAGAGAATATTGATATCTTATTGTAATGGGATTAAATAAGATTTATTTTAGTAATTGAAATACTTTATTACCAAAATTGTTTATTGTTTATGAAACATTTGAGATAAGAATTAATGGTTAATTATAATTACAAGATGTTGTGAATCATAATTATATGACCCATTTTATTTATGTCATCAAGTATCACTAGTCAATTTGTTGTATGTAATTTAATTAATTTATAAAATGATATTTATGTGATAAATATGCATTAAATTAATTAATAACATGTAAAATACTATATGTGACATATTGTATGACAAATGACAAATTGACAAAATAAAATGGTAGTCCATTTTATGTAGGTTGGACCGAAATGGAGGGAGTGTTAGTGGGTTTTGGTTGTTTTATTTTATTTGATAAAATAGCATGATGATGCCTATCTACAACTAGCCTTACACCTACACTTACACATCTTACACATCCAATTCTTGTGAAGACAAAAAGAGGAAAGTAAGATGCCTTCTTTGGACACACCCTACCCGGCCTCCACCTCCTCTTTATGAGAACTTTGTTCTCATTTTTCCTTTCACTCATTCATTCATATTTTTCTACATGCAAAAATATTCTCATATTCTCTCAATCTCTCTAAAACAAGTTTTTAGAAATACAAGCATTTGTTCATCCATTCTAATATCAAAATAAAATTAATAGTGTAGTAATAGTGATAATATTAGAATCAGTTTTAAGGACACTAGTTTATTAATCTAGTTAATTAGTATAATAGTTTAAGGGATAAGTCTTGGGTGCAATGTAAGGAGGATCTCTACTTTGGGATTTTTGGAGGATCATCCAACATATTAAGCTCAAGAACAAATAAGGAAGGTGACCTTATTTGTGCCCTATATTTTGGACCTATATACAATGTAAGAACATTGTTTTTTTCATAAATCTCTTATTTTGTTATGCATGCACTAGATCTAAAGAAAAAATAATTAAGAAGTTAATTAGTTCACTATTAGAGGAGTCTAATAAGAGATAAATAAACCTAACAAGTGGTATCAGAGCATAGGATGTTGCATGCATAATCGGTTATTGTTTTTCCGAGTTAAAATGTTAACATATAAAACTAAAAATTTGTGATTTATATGAGTAAGCCACGAGTTAATTATGCATGTTATATATTCTGGTCCTAAAATTTTTTTAGGTCATTTTTATGATTTATGGAAATTTATTGCTCATTTTAATGATTTTTAGTGATTCTATTACATTTTTATGAGTAAAATGAACTTTTATTCACTAAAATAAGTTAACCTTCACTACTGGACATGGTATTTTTGTATGACCTCACATGAATATTTTATGTATTGCATGTAAAATATCATATTAATTTGATTAATATTTCATGATTTATGAATTTTTAGTGTAAAAATGGCATAAATAGAGGTTAAATGACTAAAAATGGTTAAACTTAATCTCTGACCTTGAACATTTTATAAGACCTCACATCATATTTTACAAATTGTGTGTAAAATCTCGTATTAATTGAATTAATATTGCATGATTTATGATTTTTATGAGATAAAAATGGATTAAAAGAGGTAAAATGGTTAAAAATACTTAAATTACGAATTAGGCCACGAAAATTTAATATGATGTCACATGCATGATTTACAGAGTGTATGTAAATTTTGAGAAGAAATGATCTTATTTAGCATGATTTATGAATTTTTAGAGTAAAAATGGCATAAATAGTGACTATTTTAGCATAAATAGCTAAAACGAATTGCATGGCATGAGAAAAGTATTTTAGGTTGCATAAATATCCCACTAATCATATCTAAGGTTTTAAAATTGACTGGATTAATTTTTGGATACTTTAGATATTTTATGAGATAAAATCGATAAAATGCAACTATATTTTCTCAAAATTAATTCGGAAATTTTAACCATGATTTTTGACATTATGAGTGTCATGGAAATATTAAAGAATGTTCAAAATCTTAAAATTTGAAATTTGAAATTATTGTAACTTAATTTGAATTTATTTCATAAATATTATGATTTTATGGTCAAAAATGAGTTTAAAAATTAAATCAAGTTGAATTATTGTCAAAAATTGAATGATGACTAATTTTTGAGTCCTAAGAGTATTAGGATAATTAACTTGAGCCTAGTTGTGATTAAAGTGTTAATTTGTGATTTTAGAAGTTACGATCACGCATTTCCATAAAACCGGGTTATATATAAAATATAAGTTAAATAGGGCGATTTGGCACATAATTTGGCATGACAGATACATATTATAATGCTGCATATTTCAATTGTTGAATGTATTTTATTTATATAATTTTGAATTATGTAATTTTATCTTAGTATGGCCTTGGTTTTAATCGATATTACCCGTAATGAAAGGGAATATTGATTCGGTGTTAATTTAATGTGATCTCGTATCACTTTTATTTTTATTACTTTTTCCACTTTACAAATGTATAATAGGAATAGCTTTGTATTTTTATTATTATTTGTAATCATGGAGATTTTTCAAGACGGTGCCATTCGGAAAGGCGTTCCGACAAAGACGGTGTTTTTGGGAGGCGTGCCACTTGAAGATTCAAGGGACCAAAGGAGTTGGTTTCCGAATATGTAATAGATTATTTGATTTTCTATTTTTTAGGAAGGCCATACTAGGAATTTTTATTATTGCTTTGCATTTCTTTTAATATGTTGTATGCATTGCCAAATCGCTATAACAACACATGCATATCATATCGAGTCATCGACCGTGTCAATTATAATTATCGTAGCTCACCACTTTAGTTCACTTAAAACGTGATAGATAATAAATTGACAAGATCTCTCACAAATTAATAATTGAGAATTAGCCTTACCAAATAGTAGAAACCATGAGTCCCAATTTCATAAGGAAGTAGGCTCGGCTCACCAGGGTGCTAAACTTGTTACGTTGGGTAAGTGGGTAATAAAATGTTATTACATCGAAATTTGGATTAAGCTCAACGGAAGTATTCGTGACCTAGTCGCATGTGTTCCGGGCTAAAGATAAATATTAAAGTAATTTTTATCGACCGAGAGTTCCAGAAGTAGAATCGATTAAGAGGTAATCCACCGAGTTATATTGATAAGGGATGAATCGGCTCACCGTGCCCGAATTAATATGAATTTGGATCTCGGAATCATTTATAATAGTTGGGTAGAGGTCACTATATAAATGCAATACTTGTTCACAAGTATTATTAAAACGATAGATGTTAATTATTTCCTTTTCGATTTTGAAGTTATTTATTCGCAATGAATTCATCTAATACTCCTACACCAATCATCATTGATTCATGGTTCCAATCATTCGATGAAAAGCGCTCCGAGTATGACAATGATACGATTAGAGAATTACGCTGTGGCATTGGTCAGGATGGAAATCTTTGCTTCTTTACCACCTCCACACCACCCACTCCAATGTTAATGCCCACCACCTTGATAAGAAAATCTTGTGAAGAAAATCATGTGAAGAAAATCTCGCTAAACCCAAGGCATCCTTTTTGAAGAAACAAGGAGAAATATTACATTCAGTGGGAGTTCTAGCAAGAATGTTCTTGCAACTGAAAGGAGTAATGGTATTAATAAAGGAAAGGCAAAGATGGGTGAGAAACCCAAACCTGATAATGAATTGAAATGGATAGTGAGACTACCACAACCAAGACCAAGAAGGGTGCCCAATCTTATAAAGAATGTCATTATTGTATTGTCATGGGCCATTGGAAGCGAAATTGCCCAAAGTATTTGGGAGATATCAAAGTTGGACTTATTACTCCAAGTGGGACTTGGAAATGTGGAAAAGCTAAACAAGAGTGATATAAATCTCCGACAAGGAAATGGAGCTAGGGTAGTCGCCACTTCGAAAGTGTACTTGTTTTACCTAATAGCTTTGAGTTGTTGCCTACATAATGGTGATTATGTACCTATTTTATCTAAAACATTATTTCATGTTAGACATGGAAGGATTCATATTTCGCCATCAAAAACAACTGTTGTATTTTGTTGAATATGACTTGGCTGTGAGCCAAACCACAATTGTCATTCGGAAGAAACGTACCTACTATACATTAAAAATGAACCTAGGACTCTTTTGAAACGTACCTAGTAGGCAAAAGGATTATCGAAACGGTAACCGTAAACTGAGCACTAAAAGGGGAAGGGTTAACCCCTTTCCGTGGAGGTCGGGTATCCTAAAATGGGGCGGGAAAGGGTTCGGGGTTGGATTAGGCAGCCCGCTACGGTGGAGCCGCCTAATACAACCCTAAACCCTTTCCTTTATTAACAGTACGAAAACCGTAAACTGAGCCCTAAAAGGGGAAGGCTGAACCGCTTAACGGGATGGGAAAGGGATCATTCGGAAGAAAGGTACCTACTATACATTAAAAATGAACCTAAGACTCTTCTGAAACGTACCTAGTAGGTAAAGGGATTAAACGAGGGGGTTGGGTATCCTAAAGCGGGACGGGAAAGTGATCAGGGTTCGATTAACCAGCCCGCTACCGCGGAGCCGCCTAATCCAACGCTAAACCCTTTCCCTTATTATCGGAACGGGGACCGTAAACTGAGCCCTAAAAGTGGAAGGGTGAACCCTTTTCGATGGGGCCGGGTATCATAAAACGGGACGGGACAGAGATTAGGGTTCGATTAGGAGTCGTCCGCCTAATCCAACCCTAAATCCTTTATCTTATTTTTAGAACGGGAACCTTAAAATGAGCCCTAAAAGGGGAAGTGTGAACCCCTTTCCGAGGGGGCCGGGTATCCTAAAACGGGACGGGAAAAGGGTTTAGGGTTAAACTTGGCAGCCAGCTACAACGGAGCCGCCTAATCAAACCCTAAACCCTTTTCCTTACTAACAGAAAGGGGTCATTCGAAATAAACGTACCTACTATACATTAAAAATGAACCTAGGACTCTTTCAAAATGTACGTAGTAGGTAAGAGGATTAAACGAGGCGGTCGAGTATACTAAAGAGGGACGGGAAACGGTTTAGGGTTGGATTAGGCGGCCGTCTACCGCGTACCCGCCTAATCCAACCCAATACTCGTACCCTTATTATCGGAATAGGAATCGTAAACTAAGCCCTAAAAGGAGAAGGGTGAACCCCTTTTCGAGGGGGCCAGCTATCCTAAAACGGGATGGGAATGGGGTCATTCGGAAGAAACGTACCTACTTTACATTAAAAATAAACCTAGGACTCTTTTGAAACGTACCTAGTAGGAAAAAGGATTATCGAAACAGTAACCGTAAATGGATCACTAAATGGGGAAGGGTTAACCCCTTTACGAGGGTGTCGGATATCCTAAAATGGGACGGGAAAGGGTTTGGGGTTGAATTAGGCAGCCCGCTACGGTGGAGCCGCCTAATCCAACCCTAAACCCTATCCTTCATTATCAGAACGGAAACCGTAAACTGAGCCCTAAAAGGGGAAGGCTGAACCCCTTTCTGTGGGGCCGGATATCCTAACACGGGATGGGAAAGGAGTCATTCGGAAGAAACGTACCTACTATACATTAAAAATGAACCTAGGACTCGTTTGAAACGTACTTAGTAGGTTAAGGGATTAAACGAGGGGGCCGGGTATCCTAAGGCGGGACGGGAAAAAGATTAGGGTTGGATTAGGCGGCCCGCTACCGAAGAGCCGCCTACTCCAACACTAAACCCTTTCCCTTATTTTCGGAACGGGAACCGTAAACTGATCCCTAAAAGGGGAAGGGTGAACCCCTTTTCGATGGGGCTGGGTATCATAAAACGGGACGGTAAAGGGTTTAGGGTCCGATTAGGAGCGAGCAGCCTAACCCAACCCTAAACCCTTTCCCTTATTATCAGAACGGTAACCTTAAACAGAGCCCTAAAAGGGGAAGGGTGAACCCCTTTCCGAGGGGGATGGGTATACTAAAACGGGATGGAAAAGGGTTTAGGGTTAAATTTGGCAGCCAGCTACAGCGGAGCCGCCTAATCAAACCCTAAACCCTTTTCCTTACTATCAGAAAGGGATCATTCGAAATAAACGTACCTACTATATATTAAAAATTATCCTAGGACTCTTTTAAAATGTACCTAGTAGATAAAGGGATTAAACGAGGCGGTCGGGTATACTAAAGCGGGACGGGAAAGGGTTTAGGTTTGGATTAGGCGGCCCTCTACCGCGTACCCGCCTAATCCAACCCTATACCCTTTCCCTTATTAACGGAATAGGAATCGTAAACTAAGCTCTAAAAGGGGAAGGGTGAACCTCTTTTCGAGGGGGCTAGGTATCCTAAAACGGGACGGGAAAGGGGTAATTCGGAAGAAACATACCTACTATACATTAAAAATGAACCTAGGACTCTTTTGAAATGTACCTAGTTGGTAAAGGGATTAAACGAAGGGACCAAGTATCCTAAAACGGGACAGGAAATAGGTCATTCGGAAGAAACGTACCTACTACACATTAAAAATGAACCTATGACTCTTTTGAAACGTACCTAGTAAGCAAAAGGATTATCTAAACGGTAACCGTAAAGTGATCACTAAAAGGGGAAGGGTTAATCCCTTTCCGAGGGGGTCGGGTATCCTAAAATGGGATGGGAAAGGGTTTGGGGTTGGATTAGGGAGCCTGCTACGGTGGAGCCGCCTAATCCAACCCTAAACCCTTTCCTTTATTTTCAGAACGGAAACCGTAAACTCAGCCCTAAAAGGGGAAGGCTGAACCCCTTTATGTGGGGCCGGATATCCGAAATGGGATGGGAAAGGGGTCGTTCGGAAGAAACGTACCTACTATAAATTAAAAATGAACCTAGGACTCTTTTGAAATGTACCTAGTAGGTATAGGGATTAA
The DNA here is from genome assembly GCF_048544455.1 of Silene latifolia. Taxonomy (NCBI): domain Eukaryota; kingdom Viridiplantae; phylum Streptophyta; class Magnoliopsida; order Caryophyllales; family Caryophyllaceae; genus Silene; species Silene latifolia. The sequence goes on from NC_133538.1 coordinate 455,087,434, forward strand.
ACGAGGGGGCCGGGTATCCTAAGGCGTGACGGGAAAGAGTGTAGGGTTGGATTAGGCGGCCCGCTACCGCGGAGCCGTCAACTCCAACGCTAAACTCTTTCCCCTATTTTCGGAACGGGAACCGTAAACTGAGCCCTAAAAGGAGAAGGGTGAACCCCTTTTCGATGGGGCTGGGTATCATAAAACGGGACGGGAAAGGGTTTAGGTTTCGATTAGGAGTGGGCCGCCTAACCCAACCCTAAACCCTTTCCCTTATTAATAGAACGGGAACCTTAAACGGAGCCTTAAAAGGGGAAGGGTGAACCTCTTTCCGAGGGGGCCGAGTATCCTAAAACGGAATGGGAAATGGTTTAGGGTTATATTTGGCAGCCAGCTACAGCGGAGCTGCCTAATCAAACCCTAAACCGTTTTCCTTACTATCAGAAAGGGGTCATTCGAAATAAACGTACTTACTATACATTAAAAATGATCCTAGGACTCTTTTAAAATGTACCTAGTAGGTAAAGGGATTAAACGAGGCGGTCGGGTATACTAAAACCGGACGGGAAAGGGCTTAGGGTTGGATTAGGCGGCCCTCTACCGCGTACCCGCCTAATCCAACCCTATACCCTTTCCCTTATTATCGGAACGGGAACCGTAAACTGAGCCCTAAAAGGGGAAGGGTGAACCCCTTTTCGAGGGGGCCGGGTATCCTAAAACAGGACGGGAATGGGTTTAGGATTAAATTTGGCAGCCAGCTACAGCGGAGCCTCCTAATCAAACCCTAAACCCTTTTCCTTACTATCAGAAAGGGGTCATTCGAAATAAACGTACCTACTATAAATTAAAAATGAACCTAGGACTCTTTTAAAATGTACCTATTAGAATTAAAGTGATTAAACGAGGCGGTCAGGTATACTAAAGCAGGACGGGAAAGGGTTTAGGATTGGATTAGGCGGCCCTCTACCGCGTACCCGCCTAATCCAACTCTTAACTCTTTCCCTTATTATTAGAATATGAATCGTAAACTACGCCCTAAAAGGGGTTTCGTGAACCCTATTTCGAGGGGGCCAGGTATCCTAAAACGGGATGGGAAAGGGGTCATTCGGAAGAAACATACCTACTATACATTAAAAGTGAACCTAGGTATATAGCTTTCCGGACGTTAAAAGTACATCTAGAAAAGTGGAGATTTAGTCGATCCTATACACGTTGGATTTTTCATGGGGAACCATTAGAAGACGAGAATAACTTTGAAGAAGATGATGCTGAGGTATACGAAAGGCTAACTGATGATCCTGAGTTTGCCGAGTTTTTTGAGTTGGAAGAGTTGGAAGCAGACAAGTTGAATGTTGGGTCTATAGGTAATGAAGAGAATTATGATGAGTCGAATGCTTTTGAAGATGTAGGTGATGACACTATTAATTGGGATGACCTTAACAACATGTATGAGAAGTTGTGTGAGTCTGAAGCACCTCTCTATCCTGGTTGTAAGTTCACAAAAATGTCGGCTGTGGTGAAGTTGTATAATATCAAGGGGGCAAATGGGGTGAGTGACACGTGTTTCGCTAGTTTTTTAGCCTTGATAAAGGAGTTGCTTCCAGATGGTAATGTTCTACCTGTTAAGACATATGAGGCTAAAAAACTAATAAGTGGAGTGGGTATGAAATATGAGAAAATACATGCATGTCCAAATGATTGCATATTGTATCAGAAATTATATCAAAACTTAACAAATTGTCCTAAATGTTTGAAGTGGCGTTATAAGGATAAGGAAGGGATCCCGGCTAAGGTGTTGTGGTATTTTCCAGTGATACGAAGATTCATATGGATTTATGCGAATCCCGATGAATCAAAAATGTTAACTTGGCATGAAACTGGAAAAATAAATGATGGAAAGCTAAGACACCCGGCAGATGGTATACAATGGAAATTGTTCGATGCTAAGTATCCCGAGTTCGGCAATGAACCTAGAAACTTACGTCTAGCGTTGTCCACTGATAGAATGAACCCACACGGAAACATAAGTAGCCAACATAGTACTTGGCCAGTAGTGTTGGCTATTTATTACTTACCTCCATATGTGTGCATGAAAAGAAAGTATTTGATGTTGTCGTTGTTAATTTCCGGCCCAAAACAACCTGGAAATGATATAGATGTCTATTTGGAACCTCTTCTAGATGATTTGTGAATGTTGTGGGATAGTGGGATAGAAGTATTTGTTGCATATAAGAACGAAACTTTCAATTTGAGAGCGTTGTTATTGTGTACAATATCTGACTATCCAGCTTATGGCGACCTTTCTGGGCACACAGTTCATGGGAAATAGGCATGTCCATTGTGTGGGGAGGATATCGAGTCTGAAGACTTGAAGTCTTCTCGTAAGTATGTGTATATGGGAAATAGGAGGTTCTTGTATCATGACCATTGTTATCGCAAGATGCAGAAAGCATTCAATGGAAGACAAGAACTTCGTCAACCTCCTAGAATTTTGAGTGGGCATGAAGTTTATCAGAAAGTAAAGCATATTGAGATAGATTATGGGAAGAAGAGTGGCTCTAAATTGTCTACTCGTGGGTATAAGAAAAGATCCATATTTTTTGATAAACTTCCATATTGGCCTGACCTGGAGGTCAGGCATTGCCTCGATTTCATGCACATTGAGAAAAATGTCTGTGATAATATTATCAATACCCTTCTGAATGTTCCTGGTAAAACAAAGGATAATACCGCAGCTAGGGAAGATATGAAAATGATGGGTATTAGGCTAGAGTTGGCACCACAGAAGAGAGGTAATCGTGTTGGAGCTAGTGTCCTCCACAGTTAGTGTGATAACGTGTATAAATCTCTTATAGGTTCACATGGTATACTTAGTATTTTATCAGTTGATTAACATTTACTAATAACGGTTGGCTTGCTAGAAGTTTGACATTATTATTATACTAATGGTGGTGATCAACTGGTCCCTAAAATTCACACCTAAAGGATGTGTTTGAGAGATGTGATTATATGAAAATATAATCACATTGATGCCTTATATGACTAAAAGGTTAGTCAATGTGATCATGAGTTGATTATTTAATACAATTAAATAATATCAGCTGAGACGAATTAATTGTTAATTCGTAAATTGAATATAAACTGTTATATTTAATTAATGTATATAATGTTAGCTTAAACGAATTAAGATGTTAATTCGTAATTAAACATAAACGGTTATATTTAATTAGCAAATTATAAATATACGATATTTATAGTTAATGTATATATTATACGAAATTGTCATAATAAATGATGACTGACCGGTATTAATAAATCGACTACAAACTGTTGTGTGTGGACTTATCAATACGTGACGACATAAATGACAATTGATAATGATACACATTTTACACAATATGATAACAACCTAAAATAAGAAGATTTTTCTCCTTATTTGTTTGGTTGTTACACGTTTAAAGGGGAGAAAAATAAGAAAAAGATCTTCCCCTCTTTTCTCCTTTTGGACGGTTAAATAGGAGAGAGGGTAGGATCATTTTCTCTCTTGATTTTTTTTCTCGATACTCTCATCACAAAACCCTAAAAATTATTAGGAATTAGGGTTCTCTTTCTAGCAAGAAAAAGGCTTTTCTCGGAGCATTTTGGGTGCAACGATTAGGAGAATATCGATCTCGATATTTGTTCTTAGGCCAAATTGCTAGGACCGGAGGTTAATTCTAATCTCTATTCTGTTGTTTAAGCATTTCGTTTATGACTCGTAATTTCATATTTCATAATTTCGTTATAATCCGAATTTTCTTGATGAAATATACAGATATTTCTAACAAGTAGTATCAGAGCTTAGGCCACGAAATTATTTTATATGATTTTCATAAATGGATTAAAACAAAAAAAAATTTTAAAAATATTTTCGGCCGTATCAATTTTTTTTTACCGAGATGTTTTTTTGTTTTTGATGCCTTGTTTCCATTTTGATTTATTGATATTGTTGTTTTAATATGTTAATATGATAATATGATAAATTTGTAGATGTTTTGATTTAATAAGAATTAAATTGAAATGTAAATGGAAATTGTTTTGATTGATGATGTTCATTTGTTTTTGCTATATAGTTTTGGCATACATGGTGTTAAATTGTTGTTTAAGAATCATGATTCATTAATTTAATAATGTTCAAATCAATTGTGATGAATCAAATTTTCAGATAATCGATTTAATCATAATTTAGATATTCATTTTAAGAGGTTAAATTGAATCATCTAGTTTGGATCTATGTTTAAATTAAACGTTGATGATTATGCCAATCTTGTTATAGTAGCAACGTTAAACAAATTTGTTCAAATAAAAGGGGTTGGTTTCAAGAAAAAAAAAACAAAAAAAAAAAACCTGTTTTTCGAAATCTTAGGGCAGAATGTATGATTGTTTGTTGTGAAAAAGTTCACAAATTTTAGATACCCAATTACTTTAAAGTGGTTTAAAATGATGTTAGATTAATTCATATTACAAGTTAATGTGTATTAAGATTGGAATTATTGTGAGTAATTGAGGAATTGTCACATAATTTTGATCATTTTAAAATAGGTGGTTTGGATAAATTACTCTACATAATTAAGGAATTATGTCTTGAATGATTAACTTATTGTTGATACATTTTATTTAGTTGTATGAATTGTTGAATGGTTTATTTACGTATTTTTGCAATCGGTTGTAATTTGGTATTACCTAGTGTGGCCTTAGTTGATTATGTTTTTGTAATGATGGAATCATAGTCTTGATGTAATTTTGAGATCTCGAATCTCCTTTGGTTTTCTTTAGTATTATGTTTTTGAAATTAGAAGGTAAATAGGTTTATTTTGTAATTTATTAATTGTAATTTTGAGAAGACTAAAGATGGAGATTGGATTGCTCACTCCCGCTACATGGACCAAGATGGAACATCAAGACAAGCTTCTCGGGTCCTAGTAAGGATTCCAAAGTTGTATTTTTGTTCATTTTGGTAGATAGGCCACACTAGGACTTTGTTTTTGTTTTACGTTTTTCCATTCTTGTTGCTTTTCTTCGCATGATAGTTAGTGCAACATATTCCGCCTAAACCAAACCACCTACTTATATGCATGAAAATTGACTCATATAGTTTAGATGTTAGTTATCATGGACATAAAGATGTCACACTATTTTAAGCCATCATCTTAGTTTATTCATTCTCGCATGCTAGATATTAGTTCACTTAAAATGTATTAAAATAAAGTTGATGGGATCTTCCTCTAAAACTAAAATTGAGACTAGTCTTTATAGGCCAAACAACTGTGAATCCCTTCTTCGTCGGTAGGTATATAGGACCTTACTCTCCATATGACCCCTTCTACGTTGGGTAAGTAGTTTGTGTTGACTTATTTTACCTCAACATTATAATCCGAATAGTTTCTCGAGATTATGATGGACTATAGATAGAATTTACAGAAATTTATCAACCAAGAATTCTTAAAGTAGAATTAGCCAAGAGGTTGGCTTATCAATTTACAGATAATTGAGTCTTGGGATCATTTATATAATTCTTGAGTGAGGTCAATTGTATAAATGCTTGAGTCTTCGCATTATAACAGTTTTGCATTAGACTTAAATCATAACGATGAGTATGCTTATTATGTTTTTCTTCTTCTTTTCGCAGTGTAGAATTCGTTTTATATAGATAATACTGTTTACAACAAATGGCTGGAAATACTGATATCCCTATGTCAAGTGCCACACTTGCACGCGAGTCCTGGCTCAAAACTTTCATGGACCACATGAATCAGTCCATACGACTGAAGAAAGACAGGTCCAACTTTGCGGACTGGGAGGCATCATTACGGAATGCTGCCATTGCTGACGGTAAGCTCAAGTACTTGACTGAGCCAATACCACCAAACCCAGGCCCCAATGCAAGAGCTAACGAGTCACTTGCTTATAGTGACTTCGTCATGGAAGCGGGTGCGATAAAGAACGTACTCATTTTTGCAATGGAAACCAATTTGCAAAGACGCTTCATTGCCCAAGGTGCAAACAAGATTTTCACCAGCTCACTAATGAGTTCTCAAAAGCACCGAGAATCGTTACTTATGAGAATACTTGTCTCTTCTTTGAGGCGAGACTCCAGAAGGGCCAACCGGTTAGCCCACACATTCTTGACATGATTGAGAATGTCGAGAAACTGGAGGAACTTGATTGCAAAATCATTGAGAGCATAGTCATTGACCGTATACTTCATTCACTTCATGATGGTTTTGCCCTTTTCAGGGCAAATTACTACATGAATGACATGAAGAAAAGTCCTCATGAGCTACACTCATGTCTTGTGCAGACCGAGAAGGATATGAAATTGAGTGGGAGCATGAAGCAAGATGTTCTCATGATTTCCAACAAGAATAAGGGTAAGAGCAAAGCTCACGGCGACCTAACTGTAAGAAAGCCAGAGTTTAAGAAGTCAGGAAATGGTAAGAGTGGGCTTGGTGAGACTAGTGGCTCGCAAGGCAAGGCAAAGAGCAAGGGCGGTAACGTTGAGTGCCACCATTGTCACAAGACTGGGAATTGGAGGAGGAACTGTCCCGTGTACCGTGAGGACATAAAAGTAGGCCGCGTCACTCCTGTTGGTATGTCATCTTATATTCATATGATTGAGATTAACCATGCAAGTTTCGGAACTTGGGTACTTGATACTGGTTGTGGTTCTCATCTGTGTATTAATTTGCAGGGCCTAAAAAACATCACACCCCTCGCAAAGGGTGATGTGGACCTACGAGTCGGGAATGGAGCAAGAGTTGCTGCAGTCTCAATGGGAACATACGTAATCCAGCTCCCGAGTGGTTTTGAGTTATATTATATTTATATAACTGTTACTATGTACCCAGTTTATCTAAGAATATTATTTCTGTTTCCGTACTTGATAAAGACGGTTTTTCATTTTCAATAAAGGACAATAGATGTATTTTCTCTTTTAATGAAATGGTTTATGGCAAAGCAGTTTTCATGAATGGAATTTATATCTTAGATCAAACCACAGATATATTACATGTGAATAATAAGAAATTAAAGGTTGGTGACAAAGATCAAACTTATTTATGGCATTGTCGAATGGGACACATAAATGAAAAACGTGTAAAGAAACTCATTGAGAATGGGACTATCTCCACATTTGATTTCTCATCATTTGGCACATGTGACTCATGTCTTATCGGCAAAATGACTCGAATTTCCTTCAAAGGTGTTGGAATGCGCGCTAATGACCTATTAAGACTCATACATACTGATGTATATGGACCTATGTCAATCACCGCAAGAGACGGCTATAGATATTTTATCACTTTCACGGATGATTTGAGTAGATACGGATATGTCTACTTAATGAAGCATAAAAGTGAGTCTTTTGAAAAATTCAAGGAATACTAGAATAAGGTTGAGAACCAACTGGGAAGAAAGGTTAAAGGACTTCGTTCAGATCGTGGTGGCGAATATCTTTCAAATGAGTTTGATCAACACCTTAAAGACTGTGGAATAGTTTTACAGTTAACTCCACCTGGAACACCTCAATTAAATGGTGTGTCCGAACGGAGAAATCAAACACTACTTGATATGGTTCGATCCATGATGAGTCACACGGTAGTACTTGATTCATTATGGGGTTTTTCTCTTTTGTCAGCTGCTCTTATACTTAATCGAAGTCCGTCTAAAGCTGTCGACAAGACTCCGTATGAGATATGGAAGGGAACGGTCCCCAACTTGTCCTTTATTCGGGTTTGGGGTTGCGAGGCTTATGTCAAGTGGAGACACGAGGATAAGCTCGGCCCGCGATCGGTCAAGACATACTTTATTGGTTATCCAAAAGGAATGTTTGGTCATTACTTCTATTCGTCTACCGAACATCGAGTTTTTGTTACGGCTAGTGCAAAGTACTTAGAGAAAGAGTTTCTCGAGAACAAGTCAAGTAATAGAACCTTCGAGCTGTCGGAGATTCAAGAACCAACAACCGAGGAACAGATGGAGGAAGATGTTCCTTCAACTTATGATACGGTTAATATTCCTCAGGAACCTAGGAGGTCGGGTAGAGTCACTAATCCTCCAGACAGATACATTGGTATGGTCGAGGAAATTGACGTTTTGCTCCTAGAGAGTAATGAACTCGCTACCTATAAAGGTGCCATGACCTGTTCTGACTCTAAGCTATGGCTTGAAGCCATGCAATCCGAGATGGACTCCATGTATGAGAATGACGTATGGGATCTTGTTGATTTACCTAACAAGGTACGACCTTTTCAGTGCAAATGGCTTTACAAAATAAAGCATTCTGTATAAGGGCAACCAGATACCTATAAGGCACGACTAGTGGCAAAAGGTTTCACTCAAGTGCACATATTGCATTATGATGAAATCTTTGCACCCGTAGTTACGTTGCGTTCCATTCGGATAATCTTAGCAATTGTCGCTTTTCATGACTATGAAATTTGGCAGATGGATGTGAAAACCGCCTTCTTAAACAGTTATTTGGAGGAGGAATTGTACATGGTACAACCCGAAGGTTTCATAGATCCTGAAAATCTTAAGAAAGTGTGCAAGCTTAAACGTTCCATTTTTTGACTTAAGCAAGCTTCTCGGAGTTGGAATTATCGTTTCAACCATGTGATAAAAGAGTATGGTTTCACTCGATCTGTCGAGGAACCATGCTTATATGTCAAGTCGAGTAGGAGCAAGATTGTTTTCTTGATATTGTATGTCGATGACATAGTCTTGATTGGGAATGACATTCCTCTCTTATCTTCGGTAAAAGGATGGTTGAAGAACCATTTCCAGATGAAATATCTGGGTGAGGCACAACGCATATTGGGAATCCGTATCTATCGAGATAGATCACGACGGATGTTATCACTGAGTCAGGAGTCTTATTTAGATAAGATTCTTGAAAGGTTCAGCATGACCAACTCCAAGAAGGGGAACCTTCCAATAACTTCTGGGATGCCTTTGAGCAAGTCTCAGTCACCCAAGACACGAGAAGGGGTCGAACGCATGAGTCACATTCCTTATGCATCAGCCATAGGATCAATCATGTATGCCATGATATGCACACGTCCAGACGTGGCATATGCATTGAGTATGACGAGTCAGTACCAAAGTAATCCAGGTGAAACATACGGATGGTCATTAAAAACATCCTTAAGGACCTACCGAGAACTAAGGATTGGGCATTGACTTATGGAGGAGATACTAAGCTATGTGCAATCGGTTACGCAGATGCTAGCTTCCAAACGGATCGAGATGATTCAAAATCTCACCGATTCGTCTTTACTCTTAATGGTGTTTGTCACCGAAAAGTTCCAAACAGAAGTTGTAGCAGATTCTACTACTATCAATCCGAGTACTATGCCGCTTGCATGGAAAAGAAAGGAAGCTATATGGATGCGTCAATTCTTACAAGGACTAACCATAGTTCCTAGTTCGAATGACCCAATCACCATCTATTGTGACAATAGAGTTGCCATCTTCCAGGCCAAGGAGCCTAAGTCTAGCAACAAGTCTAGACATGTACATCGGAAGGCTCACCTGATCCGTGATTACGTGGAGCAAGAGGAGATAGTGATTGACAAGATTGCTTCGGATGACAACATCGCAGATCCTCTCACTAAACCATTGAAATATGGTAAGCATGAAGAGCACGTTATTTCCATGGGAATTAAACGTGTTCCTGAGTTGTAGAAGTTGCTTATGGATTAGATACATTTTCTTTTTCATATGCTATTTATAACTTCATCGTATTATTTCATATTTTTTTTCATGTGGATTGTACGACAACATTGAACGCCACAAAGTGAACTGAATTACATTATATTTGTTTTGGTCCGTAATCGCCTACATGAGCTGATAACTCTGGCTATTATATTGTGAAGTTGATTGATGGTGGGTTCAACGAGCCATAAGCCAAACGGTTGGCTGATCGATCACAGATGCGAGTTATAACAATACCTCGTAGGACATTGTGACAACGTAATGGAGTCCTTAATGTTTAAAAACACTCGGTGCCAGGTCGTGGATTGGACGTCCATTGTGTTCCTAGAGTCGATTCTTTTGACTATTGACTGTCTCTTGAGATTAAAGCAGTTTTTGGGTGACTTTGGTTTCTTTCTCATGATCGACCGTAACAGGAGGCTAAGCAGATTTTTAATAGATCATTTCATACTGTGCTTGTATCTGCAGGATTCGAGTTGAAGAAAATATCCATCCTTTATCAGGTTTAGTCATTTCTCAGGGCCACTCGAGGAGTTGTAACTGAAATGCATGGCCATGGTCGAATGATGATTCGTTTATCAGTTAAGTTACTCTCTAGTCGGGAAAACCACTCTTGATATTGATCACTTGTAAAATACGACCTTTGTGAATACGGATTTTGCAAATTGTTTTACAATGAGTGGGAGAAATTAAGGATATGAGAATCGTTTATCACACATACGCTTGTGAGGACAAGTGGGAGATTGTGGAAGCTAGTGTCCTCCACAGTTAGTGTGATAACGTGTATAAATCTCTTATAGGTTCACAGGGTATACTTAGTATTTTATCAGTTGATTAACGTTTACTAATAACGGTTGGCTTGCTAGAAGTTTAACGTTATAATCATACTGATGGCGGTGATCAACTGGTCCCTAAAATTCACACCTAAAGGATGTGTTTGAGAGATGTGATTATATGAAAATATAATCACATTTATGCCTTATATGACTAAAAGGTTAGTCCATGTATTTGACTAAAAGGTTAGTCAATGTGATGATGAGTCGATTATTTAATACAATTAAATAATATCAGCTGAGACGAATTAATTGTTAATTCGTAAATTGAATATAAACTGTTATATTTAATTAATGTATATAAAGTTAGCTTAAACGAATTAAGATGTTAATTCGTAATTAAACATAAACGATAATATTTAATTAGCAAATTATAAATATGCGATATTTATAGTTAATGTATATATTATACGAAATTGTCATAATAAATGATGACTGACCGGTATTAATAAATCGACTACAAACTGTTGTGTGTGGACTTATTAATAAGTGACGACATAAATGACAATTGATAATGATACACATTTTATACAATATGATAACAACCTAAAATAAGAAGATTTTTCTCCTTGTTTATTTGGTTGTTACACGTTTAAAGGGGAGAAAAATAAGAAAAAGATCTTCCCCTCTTTTCTCCTTTTGGACGGTTAAATAGGAGAGAGGGTAGGATCATTTTCTCTCTTGATTTTTTTTCTCGATACTCTCATCACAAAACCCTAAAAATTATAAGGAATTAGGGTTCTCTTTCTAGCAAGAAAAAGGCTTTTCTCGGAGCATTTTGGGTGCAACGATTAGGAGAATATCGATCTCGATATTTGTTCTTAGGCCAAATTGCTAGGACCGGAGGTTAATTCTAATCTCTATTATTTTGCTTATACATTTCATTTATGACTCATAATTTCATATTTCATAATTTCGTTATAATCCGAATTTTCTTGATGAAATATATCGATATTTCTAACAAATCGTATATTTTTACCGCTAGTTGCTTATACCCTTTCACGGAATGAGAAAAAAGAGTTATGTGCATGCTTGAATGGAATTAAAGTGCCACATGGTTATTCTTCGAACATCAAAAGCCTAGTGTCGATGCAAGGGCTAAAACTCACCGGGTTAAAGTCACATGATTGTCACACTTTGATGCAACAATTACTACTTGTCGCTATTCGTTCCATTTTACCTGAAAAGGTAAGATATGCTATGACTAGATTCTGTCTATTCTTTCAGTCCATATGTGAGAAAGCCATCGATCTCGGTGACGCAGATTCATTGCAGGACCTCGTTGTAACCTCTCTTTGTCAGTTGGAAATGTATTTTCTACCCTCTTTCTTCACTATCATGATTCATCTGACCATTCACTTGGTTAGGGAGATTTTGTACCTTGGGCTCATGTACTTGAGATACCAGTATCCTTTCGAAAGATTGATGAGAAGGACTATACATCTAATCGGTATCGTCCGGAAGGTTGTATTGCTGAACGAGCTATTTTATACGAAGCTCTTTCATATTGTTACGCTCATCTCTCCCCTGAGGAGTTGATTGGCATTCCTAAGAATCGTTATAGTGACTGGATGACCGGAAAAAGTATTAGGGGCCGGGTTGAAAAAATTGTGACACGTGAAATGTTGCATTTAGCACATACGTATGTGCTAAACAACGAAGATGAGGTGCAACCTTATATTCAACAACACAAAGATGAGCTCAAATACGATCACCCAAACAAGATCGAGAAGTGGATTGCAAACGAGCATACGAAGACGTTTGGAGAGTGGTTTAGGAATATTGTCTTAGAGTGTACGAATCAAACTGGTAATGACATCTCTCCTAGGTTACTACGTCTTGGTTTAGGTCCAAATACCAGGGTCACCTTTTACAGCAGTTTTGCCATTAATGGATATACTTTTTACACCCGCGAGCAAGATGAGTTAAACACAATGCAAAATAGTGGTGGGAGTTCTTAATTTTGAGGCAATGCACTTTGCTACTTCATAAGATAAAAAGCATATTTGGGGAAAATGCCTTTATTATGGTGTTATTCAAGAAATATTGGTATTAGATTACATTGATTACACAATGCCTTTGTTTCGAGGTAACTGGGTTGATAACAACATCCATTGTGTCCGAAAGGATAAGATGGGATTTACGTTGGTCAATCTGGGTAAGGTTGGCAATAATAAGGATGATCCTTTCACAATGGCGTCCCAAGCTAAACAAGTGTTCTATGTCACCGATCCTATGGATAAGAAGTGATCTGTTGTACTGTATATAAGGAATAGAAGGAGTAGTCCATCCGACAATGGTGATGATAAGAAGTGATCTGTTGTACTGTCTATAAGGGAATGGATCACTCTACCACTGTATCTTATTTCGACGATGTTGACACTGATCATGAGGACACTAAAAGCATCTATATGCGTGATGACCATGGTGAAGGTATTTGGGTTAACGAAGAAACAATTATATACAAGAAACGTCCCCGATCCTGAGTTGTTCTATAATGTAAGTTATTAGCTTTAATTTTTATTTTTATTTTTTAAATATATATATCTTCCTTTTAGTTTTTTTTTTTATTTTAAATAACTATCTCCACTGAACAAATTTGAATTTAGGAACTGCATATTTAATACAAACGTAAAGCACTTATATAGACACACACAGTTTGACACTCAACAAATAACACACGACGTTGCTTGGAAGTTTCAGCCACAGACACAGACACATTTTGTAGGGGTTTTAGGGGTACATTGCTTGGAAAACAGCCACAACCTGGTTGTAGGCATCGACGCTTTCTGACCTGGCCGACTGCTGCCCATCAAAGATGGTCACATACGGCACTTGGACATAATCCGCGGTATTCTTCAGAAGCTCAGCATCCGAGTCTATGGCTACCCAGAGGTATGGTTCGAGTGTTGATCTATTCGGAGCATTCCAGTCGTTCCTGCCATGGCCTCTGAGTTGAAACATCATATCAAGCTTAAATGCTGATTTTGCATGTACAAGCGATGTTCCAAACTTAATGAGTAGACTCCCTCTGAATCCCCATGACCCCCATTGTGGCTTAACTTTGCTGACCGAGTATCCCAGCTCAATAAGCTTATTCCTCAAAGGATTAAAGCTTTTGGCAGCAAATTTTCCATTGTCTATATCTATGTGGCCTGGGGCATTCATCAGGACACAGTGATATGGACGACCAACATTTTGAGTCATTTTCAGAATTTATAGGGATGCCTCTTTTCTAAGTTGTGGGGAGCAAATTTGATGGTTTATTTGTGAGTTGTGGGGAGCTAATGAGATGCCTCTTTTCTGAATTTATAGCAAGTTTGAGATGTGTTGCTGGAGTGTATGTATGTTGTCTTTAGCTTTTGGTAGCTTTAAAAAGTCAATAAAAGCAATGGTCATTGTTAAAGATTCCCAAATTTGCATAGCATGGTAAATCCTGTAGATATGCAGTATGCATTCTGGTGTTGTTGTTTTATTTTCTTGATCTTATTATTAGATGTGGATGCTATTGTTGAAATTGGTGATTATTGTTGCAGTATATAGTGCTTCTGCTGTTACAGTTGTTATGCTGCTGTATTGTTACAGGTTTGGACTGTGATGAAATTACAGTAATTTTTTTTAAAAAAAGTGTTAAACAATAACAACGGTAATATTGACATTACCCATTATTATTACTTTCAACAACGGGTTATAACACAGGAACCGTTATTATTGCTCTAATTAGATAAAAAAATGAGATAGGAAGTGACAACGGTTGTATTACTTATACCCGTTGTTATTACTTTCAACAACGGGTGTAGTACTTCTACCCGTTGTCATTTCTTTTTTAGACATATTTCATTTTGGTGCAAATTGGGTGAAAATATATTACAATGGGTATATGTTAACCGTTGTAATAAAGTTATGACAATGGTTGACTTTTATTGACCCGTTATTATTAACATATCACAACGGGTTTGTTTTTAGAACCCGTTGTCAATAGTTTATCTTAATAAAAAACTAATTTACAAACACATATAGGTATACATCATACAACATCAGTTCACCCGTTGGTATCCTGAGTTTATTCTCTCTTCCCCGCTTTCTACATTCTCGTTGCCGGCCGTCGCCCAGTTTCTGACGCCCAGATTCCGTTGCCTTCCCTTATCATCCTGCTCGTTCTCTTTATCATCATCATCACCAGGTATGTTCACTTTTGTGGTTCGTCATTAGGGTTTTAAGATCATCTTTTTTTGTTTTTCATCTGTTTGTTTTTCGTCTTCTTTGTTATCTTTATCATCCCGCATCATATACTTCATTCCTCTTATTAGGGTTTTAGGATTTTAGAAGCTCAAACTGTTATTTTAATTAATTTTCATTCCTCTTTAGGGTTTTAGATAATACTCTGCATGTCGTTGTTCATTTCCTATTTCATTCATATTTAGGGTAGGTTTTAGGATTATCATTGGAGAAAAATGGAAAAGAAGTCAAAAGAATAATAAGCTTGATGGGGATAATAATCCTGGTGAGAGGGGTGCTACGAAGTGCCCTGCAGCCCTTGCAGCTATAGCGGCTAAACAGCCGCTTAAAATAACATGGAACTCGAAAGGTTTCCCTACTGGTCCAAATGCGGGGCATTTATCCACTTGGATTGGATGTTGCACAAGACAGTTTGTGCCTATCCATTTAGATGAAATTAGGAATTTGAATCCAAAATTGGCGCATTTATTGTTGGATCGTATAAAGGAAGCCTTTGATATTGCCGAATGCTATGATAAGTATTTAATACATAAGGCAGTAGAAGTGTAACGTTGGTAGGGATTGGTTGTATGTGGACAAGAAGACGGGGGAGATGCGTAAGAGCCCACCGTCAAACAAGTGTCCCACCATCACTCAGGAACAATGGGATCTTTTCAAAGCGATTAGAGCTAGTGAGAAGTTTGAGGTTAAGTATCCTTGCCTTTTAATAATTTACCTATCATTTATTTAATTATTGAGTTCTCTATAATCTTTTTATTATCTCATGTACTTGCGCTTGTATATAATTTGAAGGCCGTTAGCAAAAGAAATCGTGCTAACATTTCATGCAAGAAGGGGAAATGGTATGGTTCTCGAGGCGATTACAGATTGATAGAAGACAACCTCGTAAGTAGCACTTAATTATTCCCCTGTTTATTTGATTTTTTTAATCACACTCGGACTTGATACACATTTATATATATAACTGTTACCATGTTAATGTGTAGGCGGCAAAGGGAGTGACCGACTTGAATCGGCACGTAACTTATAAAGAAGGGCACACACCTAAAGAATCCCGGTCGTGTGATAAATATGATCAGGAAGTGTTGGCCAACATAGTAAGCATTATTTTATTAAGACGATTTCATTACTAAATTTTATTATTTTAGTCACAAATATAATTTGAAGTTTATTAAATATATTATAGGAGAAGGTATTGAAGGAGGTAGAAGAAGGAAAATTCACTCCCAATGGTCGTGATGACGTTCTTGCTAGAGCGATCGACCGACCCGAACATCCAGGTCGATTGAGGGGCGTCTTATTACATGTTGGAGTCACGAAATATTATGGGACAACTGCCCCGAAAAAGAAGAAAAGGAAGGCTAAGGCTGACATGGTACCATTTATTCTATTATTTTCATTTAAGTTCACATGTTATTGTTTTTAACAAATTGCCGAAACATTACATTCTTGGCACGCAGGTTCAGTTATTGGCATCCGTGATATTAAAGATGAATTCTGGAGGCAAGCCCCTATATATATTTTATCTATGCATATCACGTTGTTTTCGTTCGAAAATCGGGTAGATTATATTACTCGGCAATTGGCGACAACCAAAAAGCTAGTTTTTCCCCTTATAATGAAATCGGGTAATACATAATTAGCATTACGTTTCCCCCTACAATTGCATTTTCATAACTAATATATGTACTTGTTAATAATGTTGATGGCTCTTGATGTATGTAGGAGTCATTGGGTGCTAGCAGCCATCATGCCGAGCAAGAAGAAAGTGTTTTGGTTGGACTCTTTGCATAGAGAACCAAGCGAGACCTTTAAGGGCTTGATTATTAAGTAAGTTTACAATACGAATTTATTTTTAATAACCTTAAGTTTCAATTTTTATTTATAGCGAAACGCTCATCTTTGCCCCAAAAATATGAGTTTCTGCCTCTTTTTTTTTTTTATAAAAAAAGGGCCTTTGAGAAGAAAAGAGCTAACGATGATCAACCCACGAAAGATTCTGATGATGGCCCTACTTTTATTACGATAACAGGGGTACGTGCTCAAATACAATACCTTAAGTGCAAAAATCCGTCTTTAATGATAATATGTGCACAAATTCAATACCTAAAGTGCAAGATTCTGATGTGGGCCTTCTCGTCTCTTCGTTTTTTATGTAATAATATAGGTCCCTCGCCAGCCGGATAGCATACAATGTGGATACTACGTTTGTTGGTTCATGTTGGAGGTTATCATGCGAAGATATATCCTTATTCCAGAAGAGGTTAGTAATTTAATAATGTGTTTATTACTTTTTTTAAATTAGAGCTGATGTTTTCATAATGATGTATGTTGTTACAATAATGTCTTGTATGTCTTTGTTTTTTCCGCAATATGTAATCAATGCGCAACATCTATTACCTGAGTTCAAAAAGCAGAAAATAGACGAGGTAAGGGTAATGTTGGGCAAATACGTCTTAGATCATTGTAATGAAGACTAAATGCATGACACTTAGCTTAGAGCTTAGATCAGATCAGTTTAGTAAATTTTTTGTTGAAGTTAGGTAATGATCTTTGTAAATTGTTGTTAGTATGAATTATGATGCTGCTGTTGTTCTAAATAGTAAGAATGATGCTGTTGTTGTTAGTATGAATTAATCTGAAAGATGAATTGTATCCATTGAGTTCTGATGAACCCAGCTGCTGATATATGCTACTTCTGATATACACAGGATTTTGAATGGTATGAAAGAAATTTAATTTTAAAAAAAAGTAGGAAAATGTAATAAAAACGGCTACTTCAAGAAAAACCGTTGTAAATACCATTCACAAGTACCCGCGCATAATATTCAACAACAGGTTTAAAAGAAGAACCAATGGAAATACCTTTCCCACACATAATATTCAACAACGGGTTTTAAAAGAAGAATCGTTGTTACTAACAATTTCAACAACGGTTATGTTCCGTATACCCGTTGTAAAAAGTCTTCACAATTTTGGTGGGAAAGATACAACAACGGTTTTTTATATTATAACCGTTGTTATATCTTTCCCACAAAAAGTTTGTCAAACTTTCCACAACGGCTTACTCGCAACAACAACGGCTTTTAATCGTTGTGAATAGTTTCCACAACGGTTTTAGTAAATAACCCAACCGTAAAAAATACCTTTTACAACGGTCGCTTTAACAACGTCCGCCTTTTGTTTTTACAACGGGTTTTACCCGTTGTTAGAGCCTGTATCTGTAGTAGTGTTAGGGCTGGATTAGGCGACCCCCTACCGCGTATCCGCCTAGGCCAACCCTAAACCCTTTCCCTTATTATCAGAATAGGAATCGTAAACTAAGCCCTAAAAGGGGAAGGGTGAACCCCTTTTCGAGGGGGCTAGGTATCCTAAAACGGAACGGGAAAGGGTTCATTCGGAAGAAACGTACTTACTATACATTAAAAATGAACCTATGACTCTTTTGAAACGTGCCTAGAAGGTAAAGGGATTAAACGAAGGGGTCGGGTATCCTAAAGCGGGACGGGAAATAGGTCATTCGGAAGAAACGTACCTACTATACATTAAAAATGAACCTAGGACTCTTTTGAAACGTACTTAGTAGGCAAAAGGATTATCGAAACAGTAACCATAAAGTGAGCACTAAAAGGGGAAGGGTAAACCCCTTTCCGAGGGGGCCGGGTATCCTAAAATGGGACGGGAAAGGGTTTAGGGTTGGATTAGGCAGCCCGCTACGGTGGAGCCGCCTAATCCAACCCTAAACCCTTTACTTTATTATCAGAACGTAAACCGTAAACTGAGCCCTAAAAGGGGAAGGCTGAACCGCTTTCTTAGGGGCCGGGTATCCAGAAAACGGGATGGGAAAGGGGTCATTCGTAAGAAACGTACCTACTATACATTAAAAATGAACCTATGACACTTTTGAAACGTACCTAGTAGGTTAAGGGATTAAACGAGGGGGCCGGGTATCCGAAAGCAGGACGGGAAAGAGTTTAGGGTTAGATTAGGCGGCCCGCTACCGCGGACGCGCCTAATCAATTTCTAAACCCTTTCCCTTATTATCGGAACGGGAAAAGTAAACTGAGCCCTAAAAGGGGAAGGGTGAACTCCTTTTCAAGAGGGCCGGGTATCATAAAATGGGATGGGAAAGGGTTTACGCTTAGATTAGGAGCGGGCCGCCTAATTCAACCCTAAACCCTTTTCCTTATTATCAGAACGGGAACATTAAACTGAGCCTTAAAAGGGGAACGGTGAACCCCTTTTTCCGAGGGGGCCGGGTATCCTAAAACGGGACGGGAAAGGGTTTAGGGTTGGATTAGGCGGCCCTCTGCTGCGGACTCGCCTAATCCAACCCTAAACCCTTTCCCTTATTATTAGAACGGGAACCGTAAACTTAGCCCTAAAAGGGGAAGGGTGAACCCCTTTTCGAGGGGCCGGGTATCATAATACGGGACGAGAAAGGGGTTATTCGGAAGAAACGTACCTATTAAACATTAAAAATGAAACTAGGACTCTTTTGAAATGTACCTAGTAGGTAAAAGGATTAACTAAAGGAGCCGGGTATCCTAAAGCGGGACGGGAAATGGGTCATTTGGAAGAAACGTACCTACTATGCTTTAAAAATGAACCTAGGACTCTTTTGAAACATACCTAGTAGGTAAAAGGATTCTCGAAACGGGAACCGTAAACTAAGAACTAAAATGGGAAGGGTGAACCCCTTTTCGGGGGGTCGGGTATCCTAAAATGGGACGGGAAAGGGTTGAGGGTTGCATTAGGCGTCCCGCTACGGCGGAGCCCCCTAATCCAACCCTAAACCCTTTCCCTTATTATCAGAACGAGTACCGTAAACTAAGTCCTAAATGGAGAAGGGTGAACCCCTTTCCGAGGGGCCGGGTATCCTAAAACGGGACGGAAAAGGGTCATTCGGAAGAAACGTACCTAGTAAGTAAAGGGATTAAACGAGGGGGCCAGGTATCCTAAAGCGGGATGGGAAAGGGATTAAGGTTAGATTAGGTGGCCCACTACCGCGGAGCTGGCTAATCCAACCCTAAATCCTTTCCCTTATTCTCAGAACGGGAACCGTTAACTGAGCCCTAAAAGGGGAAGGGTGAACCCCTTTCAGAGGGGGCCGGGTATCCTATAATATGACGGAAAAGGGTTTAGGGTTAAATTTGGTAGCTAGCTACATCGGAGCCGCCTAATCAAACCCTAAACCCTTTTCCTTACTTTCATAAAGGGGTCATTCGAAATAAACGTACCTACTATACATTAAAAATGAACCTAGGACTCGTTTAAAATGTAACTAGTAGGTAAAGGGATTAAACGAGGCGGTCGAGTATACTAAAGCGGGACGGGAAAGGGTTTAGGGTTTGATTAGGCGGCCCTCTACCGCGTACCTGCCTAATCCAACCCTAAACCCTTTCCCTTATTATCGGAATAGGAATACTAAACTAAGCCCTAAAAGGGGAATGGTGAACCCCTTTTCGAGGGGACCAGGTATCCTAAAACGGAACGGGAAAGAAGAAATTCGGAAGAAACGTACCTACTATACATTAAAAATGAACCTAGGTCTCTTTTGAAACGTCCCTAGTAGGTAAAGGGATTAACTGAAGGGGCCGAGTATCCTAAAGCGAGACGTGAAATGGGTCAATCGGAAGAAACGTACCTACTATACATTAAAAATGAAACTAAGACTCTTTTGAAACGTAACTAGTAGGTAAAAGGATTATCGAAACGGGATCCATAAACTAAGCACTAAAAGGGGAAGGTTGAACCCCTTTGCGGGGGGTCGGGTATCCTAAAACGGGACGGGAAAGGGTTTAGGGTTGGATTAGGCGGCCCGCTCGGCGGAGCAACCTATTCCAACCCTAAACCGTTTCCCTTATTATAAGAACGGGAACTGTAAACTGAGTCCTAAAAGGGGATGGGTGAACCCCTTTCCGGGGGGTCGGGTATCCTAAAATGGGACGGGAAAGGGTTTAGGGTTGGATTAGGCGGCCCGCCACGGCGGAGCCACCTAATCCAACCCTAAACCCTTTCCCTTATTATCAAAACGGGAACTGTAAACTGAGTCCTAAAAGGGGAAGGGTGAACCCCTTTTCGAGGGGCTGGGTATCCTAAAACGGGATGGAAAAGGGGTCATTCGGAAGAAACGTACCTACTATACATTAAAAATGAACCTATGACTCTTTTGAAACGTACCTAGTAGGTAAAGGGATTAAACGAGGCGGTCGAGTATACTAAAGCGGGACGGGAAAGGGTTTAGGGTTTGATTAGGCGACCCTCTACCGCGTACCCGCCTAATCCAACCCTAAACCCTTCCCCTTATTATCGGAATAGGAATACTAAACTAAGCCCTAAAAGGGGAATGGTGAACCCCTTTTCGAGGGGGCCAGGTATCCTAAAACGGCACGGGAAAGAAGTCATTCAGAAGAAACGTACCTACTATACATTAAAAACGAACCTAGGTCTCTTTTGAAACGTCCCTAGTAGGTAAAGGGATTAACTGAAGGGGCCGAGTATCCTAAAGCGGGACGGGAAATGGGTCAATCGGAAGAAACGTACCTACTATACATTAAAAATGAAACTAAGACTCTTTTGAAACGTAACTAGTAGGTAAAAGGATTATCGAAACGGGATCCGTAAACTAAGCACTAAAAGGGGAAGGTTGAACCCCTTTCCGGGAGGTCGGGTATCCTAAAACGGGACGGGAAAGGGTTTAGGGTTGGATTAGGCGGCCCGCTGCGGCGGAGCAACCTATTCCAACCCTAAACCGTTTCCCTTATTATAAGAACGGGAACTGTAAACTGAGTCCTAAAAGGGGATGGGTGAACCCCTTTCCGGGGGGGTCGGGTATCCTAAAATGGGACGGGAAAGGGTTTAGGGTTGGATTAGGCGGCCCGCCACGGCGGAGCCCCCTAATCCAACCCTAAACCCTTTCCCTTATTATCAGAACGGGAACTGTAAACTGAGTCCTAAAAGGGGAAGGGTGAACCCCTTTCCGAGGGGCTGGGTATCCTAAAACGGGATGGCAAAGGGGTCATTCGGAAGAATCGTACCTACTATACATTAAAAATGAACCTATGACTCTTTTGAAACGTACCTAGTAGGTAAAGGGATTAAACGAGGGGGCCAGGTATCCTAAAGCGGGATGGGAAAGGGATTAGGGTTGGATTAGGTGGCTCGCTACCGCGGAGCTGGCTAATCCAATCCTAAACCCTTTCCCTTATTCTCGGAACGAGAACCGTAAAATGAGCCCTAAAAGTGTAAGGGTCAACCCTTTTCCGAGGGACCGGGTATCCTATAACACGACAGGAAAGGGTTTAGGGTTAAATTTGGCAGCCAGCTACAGTGAAGCCGCCTAATCAAATCCTAAGCCCTTTTACTTACTATCAGAAAGGGGTCATTCGAAATAAACGTACCTACTATACATTAAAAAAAACCTAGGACTCTTTTAAAATGTACTTAGAAGGTAAAGGGATTAAACGAGGCGGTCGGGTATACTAAAGCGGGACGGGAAAGGGTTTAAGGTTGGATTGGGCGGCCCTCTACTGCGTACCCACCTAATCCAACCCTAAAACCTTTCCCTAATTATCGGAATAGGAATAAAAAACTAAGCCCTAAAAGGGGAAGGGTGAACCCCTTTTTGAGGGGGCCAGGTGTCCTAAAACGGGACGGGAAAGGTGTCATTCGGAAGAAACGTACCTACAATACATTAAAAATGAACCAAGGACTCTTTTGAAACGTACGTAGTAGGCTAAAGGATTAACAAAACGGTAACCGTAAACTGAGCACTAAAAGGGGAAGGGTGAACCCCTTTCCGAGGGGGCCGGGTATCCTAAAATGGGAGGGGAAAGGGTTTAGGGTTGGATTAGGCAGCCGCTATGGTGGGGCCGCCTAATCCAACCCTAAACCCTTTCCTTTATTATCAGAACGGAAACCATAAAGTGAGCCCTAAAAGGGGAAGGCTGAACCCCTTTCCGAGGGGCCAGGTATCCTAAAACGGGATGGGAAAGGGGTCATTCGGAAAAACGTAACAACTATACATTAAAAATGAACCTAAGACTCTTTTGAAACGTACCTAGTAGGTAAAGGAATAAAACGAGGGGGTCGGGTATCCTAAAGCGGGACGAGAATAAGTTTAGGGTTGGATTAGGAGGCCCGCTACCGCAGAGCCACCTAATCCAACGCTAATCCCTTTCCCCTATTATCGAAATGGGAACCGTAAACTGAGCACTAAAAGGGGATGGGTGAACCCCTTTTTGAGGGAGCCAGGTATCATAAAATGGGACGGGAAAGGGTTTAGGGTTGGGTTAGGAGCCGGCCGCCTAATCCAACCCTAAACCCTTTCGCTTATTATCAGAACGGGAGCCGTAAACTAAGCCCTATAATGGGAAGGGTGAACCTCTTTCCGAGGGGACTGGGTATCCTAAAACCGGACGGGAAAAGGTTTATGGTTGGATTAAGCGGCCCGCGACCGCGTATCCGCCTAATCCACCGCTAAACCCTTTCCCTTAATATCAGAACGGGAACCGTAAACTGAGCCCTAAAAGGGGAAGGGTGAACCCCTTTCCGTGGGCGCCGGGTATCCTAAAACGGGACGGGAAAGGGTTCAGGGTTAGATTAGGAGCGAGCCGCCTAATCCAACCCTAAACCCTTTCCCTTATTATCAGAACGGGAACCGTAAACTGAGCCCCAAAACGGGATGGGAAAAGGGATAATTCGGAAGAAACGTACCTCCTATAAATTTAATATTAACCTAGGAGTCTTTTGAAACGTACTTTTTAGGTAAAGGGATTAAACGACGGGGCCGAGTATCCTAAAGCGGGATGGGAAATGGCTTAGGGTTTTTATTAGACGGCTTGCTACTGCGGAGCCGCCTAATCCAACCCTAAATCCTTTACCTTATTTTCGGAAAGGGAACCGTAAACTGAGCCCTAATAGGGGAAGGGTGAACCCCTTTCCGAGGCGACCGGGTATCCTAAAACGGGACGGGAAAGGGTTTAGGTTTCGATCACGTCGCCCGCTACTGCGGAGCCGCCTAATTCAACCCTAAACCCTTTCCCTTATTATCGGAACGGGAACCGTAAACTGAGCCCTAAAAGGGGAAGGGTGAACCCCTTTCCAAGGGGGCCGGGTATCCTTAAACGGGACGGGTAAGGGTTTAGGGTTGGATTAGATGGCCCTGATACCGCGGAGCCGCCTAGTCCAACCCTAAACCCTTTCCCTTATTATCAGAACGGGAACCGTAAACTGAGCCCTAGAAGTGGAAGGGTGAATCCATTTCTGAGGGGCCGGGTACCATAAAACGGGACGAGAATGGGGTCATACGGAAGAAACGTACCTACTATAGATTTAGAACGAACCTAAGAATCATTTGAAACACACCTAGTAGGTAAAGTTAGTAAACAAGGGGGTCGGGTGTCCTAAAGAGGGTTGGAAAAGGATTTAGGGTTGGATTACCAACCTTAAACCCTTTCCCTTATTATCGAAATGGGAACCGTAAACTGTGCCCTAAAAGTGGAAGGGTGAATGCCTTTCCGAGGGGGCCGGTTATTCAAAAATGGGACAAGAAAGGTTTAAGGTTAGATTAGGCTGTCCGCTACTACGGAGCCGCCTAATCCAACCCTAAACCCTTTCCCTTATTTTCAGAATGGAAACCGTAAAATGAGCCCTAAAAGGGGAAGGGTGAACCTCTTTCCGAGGGGCCGGGTATCCTAAAATGGGACGGGAAGGGTTTGGGGTTGATTAGGCGGCCCGCTACCACGGAGCCGCCTAATCCAACTCTAAAGCATTTCCTTAATTATCAGAACGATAACCGTAAACTGGGCCCTAAAAGGGGAATGGTGAACCCCTTTTCAAGGGAGCCGGTATCCTAAAACGAGACGGCAAAGGGTTTCGGGTTGGATTAGGCGATGCCGCGGTAACCCTAAACCCTTTCCCTTATTATTGAAACGGGGTTATTCGGAAGAAACGTACCTACTATAAATTTAATATGAACCTAGGACCCTTTTGAAACGTACTTATTAGGTAAAGGGATTAAACAAGGGGGCCGGGTATTCTAAAGCGGGATGGGAAAGGATTTAGGGTTAGATTAGACGGCCTGCTACTACGGAGCCGCCTAATCCAACCCTAAACATTTTCCGAGCGTACCGGGTATCCTAAAACTGGACGGGAAAGGGTTTAGGGTTGGATTAGGAGGCCCGCTACCTGGCAGCCGCCTAATCCATCCCTAAACCATTTCCCTCATTATCGGAACGGGGTTATTCGGAAGAAACTTAACTACTATAGATTTAAAATTAACCTAGAACTCTTTTGAAACATACCTAGTAGTTAAAGTAATTAAACGAGGGGCCGAGTATCCTAAAGCGGAACGGGAAAGGGTTTAGGGTTTGATTATTCGGCCCGCTACCGCGGAGCCGCGTAATCAAACCCTAAACCCTTTCCCTTATTATCTGAACAGGAACCGTAAACTAAGCCCTAAAATTGGAAGGGTGAACCCCTTTCCGAGGTGGCCGGGTATCCTTAAACGGGACGTGAAAGGGTTTAAGGTTGGATTACGCGGCGCCCTACCGTGGAGCCACCTAATCCAACCCTAACCCATTTCCCTTTTTATCAGAACGGGAACCATAAACTAAGCCCTAAAGGGGAAGGGTGAACCCCTTTCTGAGGAGGCCGGTTATCCTGAAACAGGACGGGAAGGAGGTCATTTGGAAGAAACGTACCTACTATACATTAAAGATGAACCTACGACTCTTTTGAAATTTACCTAGTAAATAAAGGGATTAAACGAGGGGGCTGGGTATCCTAAAGCGGGACGGGAAAGGATTTGGGGTTGGATTAGGCGGCCCGCTACCATAGAGCCGCCTAATCCAACGCTACACACTTTCCTTATTATCGAAACGGAAATCGTAAACTGAGCCCTAAATGGGGAAGGGTGAACCCCTTTCCAAGGGGGTCGGGTATCATAAAACGGGACGGTAAAGGGTTTAGGGTTGGATTAGGCGGCCGGCTAGTGCGGAGCCGCCTAATCCAATCCTAAAACCTTGTCCTTATTATTAGAACGGGAACCGTAAACTGAGCCCTAAAAGGGGAAGGGTGAACCCCTTTCCGATGGGCCGGGTATCCTAAAACAAGACGGGGAAAGGGTCATTCGAATGAAACATACCTACTATACATTGAAAATGAACCTAAGACTCTTTTGAAACGTGCCAAGTTGGTAGAGAGATTAAATGATGGGACCGAGTATCCTAAAGCGGTATGGGAAAGGGTTTAGGGATGGATTAGGAAGTCCGCTACCACGGAACCGCCTAATCCAACCCTAAACCATTTCCCTGATTATCAGAACGATAACTGTAAACTAGGCCCTAAAAGGGGAAGGGTGAACCCCTTTTCAAGGGAGCCAGGTATCCTAAAACGGGACGGGAAAGGGTTTAGAGTTGGATTAGGCGATGCCGCGGTAACCCTAAACCCTTTCCCTTATTATCGAAACGAGGTTATTCGGAAGAAACGTACCTACTATAAATTTAATATGAACCTAGGACCCTTTTGAAATGTACTTATTAGGTAAAGGGATTAAACGAGGGGGCCGGGTATTCTAAAGCGGGATGGGAAAGGATTTAGGGTTAGATTAGACGGCCTGCTACTGCGGAGCCGCGTAATCCAACTCTAAAAATTTTCCGAGGGAGCCGGGTATCCTAAAACTGGATGGTAAAGGGATTAGGGTTGGATTAGGAGGCCCGTTACCCCGGAGCTGCCTAATCCAACCCTAAACCATTTCCCTTATTATTAGAACGGGGTTATTCGGAAGAAACTTACCTAGTATAGATTTAAAATTAATCTAGAACTCTTTTGAAACGTACCTAGTAGGTAAAGTAATTAAACGAGGGGCCGAGTATCCTAAAGCGAGACGGGAAAGGGTTTAGGGTTTGATTATTTGGCCCGCTACCGCGGAGCCGCCTAATCAAACCCTAAACCCTTTTCCTTATTATCGGAACAGGAACCGTAAACTAAGCCCTAAAAATGGAAGGGTGAACCCCTTTCCGAGGTGGCCGAGTATCCTTAAACGGGATGGGAAAGGGTTTAGGGTTGGATTACGCGGCGCGCTACCGCGGAGCCACTTAATCCAACCCTAACCCCTTTCCTTTTTTATCAGAACGAGAACCGTAAACTAAGCCCTAAAGGGGAAGGGTGAACCCTTTTCCGAGGGGGCCGGTTATTCTAAAACAGGACGGGAAGGAGGTCATTTGGAAGAAACGTACCTACTATACATTAAAAATGAACCTACGACTCTTTTGAAATTTACCTAGTAAATAAAGGGATTAAATGAGGCGGCCGGGTATCCTAAAGCGGGACGGGAAAGGGTTTAGGGTTGGATTAGGCGGCCCGCTACCATATAGCCGCCTAATCCAACGCTAAACCCTTTCCTTATTATCGGAACGGGAACCGTAAAATGAGCCCTAAAAAGGTAAGGGTGAACCTCTTTCCGAGGGGGTCGGGTATCCTAAACCAGGACGGTAAAGGGTTTAGGGTTGGATTAGGCGGCCCGCTACTGCGGAGCCGCCTAATCCAATCCTAAAACCTTGCCCTTATTATTAGAACGGGAACCGTAAACTGAGCCCTAAAAAGGGAAGGGTGAACCGCTTTCCGATGGGCCGGGTATCCTAAAACAGAACGGGAAAAGGGTCACTCAGACAAAACGTACCTACTATACATTAAAAATGAACATAAGACTCTTTAGAAATGTGCCTATTAGGTAGAGGGACTAAACGAGGGGGTCGGGTATCCTAAAGTGGGACGGGAAAGGGTTTAGGGTTGGATTAGGCGGCCCGCTACCGCAGAGCCGCCTAATCCAACGCTAAACTCTTTCCTTTATTATCGGAACGGGGACCGTAAACTGAGCCCTAAAAGGGGAATTGTGAACCCCTTTCCGACGGGGCTGGGTATGCTTAAACGGGACGGCAAAGGGTTTAGGGTTGGATTAGGCGGCTTGCTACTGCGGAGCCACCTAATCCAATCATAAAACCTTTCCCTTATTATTAGAACGGGAACCGTAAACTGAGCCCTAAAAGGGGAAAGGTGAACCCTTTTCCGATGGGCCGGGTATCCTAAAACAGGACGGGAAAAGGGTCATTCGGACGAAACGTACCTACCACACATTAAAAATGAACCTAGGACTCTTTTGAAACGTCCCTAGTAGGTAGAGGGACTAAACGAGGGGGCCGAGTATCCTAAAGCAGTACGGGAAAGGGATTAGGGTTGGATTAGGAAGCCCGCTATAGCGGAGCCGCCTAATCCAACCCTAAACCCTTTCCCTTATTATCGGAACGAGAACTGTAAATTGAGTTCTAAAAGGGGAAGGGTGAACCCCTTTACGAGGGGGACGGGTATCCTAAAACGGGACGGGAAGGGTTTGGATTTTTATTAGGCGACCCGCTGCCGCAGAGCCGCCTAATCCAACCCCAAACCATTTCCCTGATTATCAGAACGGTAACCGTAAACTGATCCCTAAAAGGAGAAGGCTGAACCCCTTTCCGAGGGGGGCGAGTATCCTAAAACGGGACGGGAAAGAGTTTAGGTTTCGATTAGGCGGCACGCTACAGCGGAGCCGCCTAATCCAACCCTAAGCCCTTTCCCTTATTATCAGAACGGGGTTATTCGGAAGAAACTTACCTACTATAGATTTAAAATGAATCTACGACTCTTTTGAAACGTACCTAGTAGGTAAAGATATTAAACGAGGGGGTCGGGTAACCTAAAGCGGAACGTGAATGGGTTTATGGTTGGATTAGGCGGCCTCCTACCACGGAGCCACCTAATCCAACCCTAAACCCTTTCCTTTATTATCGGAACGGGGTTATTCGGCAGAAACGTACCTACTATAGATTTAAAATGAACCTAGGAGTCTTTTGAAACGTACCTAATAGGTAAAGGGATTAAACAAGGGGGCCGGGTATCTACGGAGCCGCCTAATCCAACCCTAAACACTTCCCTAAACCCATTCCCTTATTATCGGAATGAGAACCGTAAACTGAGTTCTAAAAGGGGAAGGGTGAACCCATTTCCAAGGGGGACGGGTATCCTAAAACGGGACGGGAAGGGTTTAGGGTTGATTAGGTGGCCCACTACCGCAGAGCCGCCTAATCCAACTGTAAACCATTTCCCTGATTATCAGAATGGTAACCCTAACCTGAGCCCTAAAAGGAGAAGGGTGAACCCCTTTCCGAGGGGGCCGGGTATCCTAAAACGAGACGGGAAAGGGTTTAGGGTTAGTGATGTGACCACTATTTGTGCACATTTAGTCCCCTAATTGAGCCTATTTTGCATACTATTATAGCATTTCATGGCCATTTTATCCGTCAAAACCTTCCTATTTGCTTTTCTATCGCATTTCATATGTTTTGTAGAAAAGGATATAATAAGGCGGAAATTCCCATCTTTCGTGCATATTTGGAAGCTTATTGATGATATTAGATGGACTAGTATGAAGAGGAGGCAAGAATGATGACCAAAGACGTAGTTATAAAGTGTATATAGAAGGATCAAAGGGTTAAAAGTAAGAATGACGAGAGGGAAGGCATTACAAGAAGAAATCGCTCGAAAACCGAACAAAGGGTTACTCCTTTGGCTCTGAAAATATGCTAGATGGAACGGCGTCGAAAAAACAAGTGATCTAGGCTTTTGAATCACTCTAATAGGAGTCGGATGAGAAAATGACGTCCGTTTTACAATCCGAGCTCAAACAAAGAAGCTGTTCGCCAAGACGCCCGTCTTTCCCTCAAGACGCCTGTCTTTCCCATGACGCCCGTCTTCCCCACAAGACGCCCGTCTTCTGGCTGGGAAAAACAAGAAAATTCACTGGAAGAGAATCCGCCCGTCCTCTCAAGAATCTGCCCGTCTTCTCAGAAGATGCACGTCTTCTCCCAAAGACGCCCGGGCAGAATCTTCAGAATCTGCCCGTCTTCTCTCAAAGACGCCCGGGCCCAGACCACCGAATCCGCCCGTCCCATGCCTAAGACGCACGGATTCCAGTCCAGCACAAATCCGTTTCTTCAAGCTTCAAAGAAAGAAGCCCTTCCTTCGAAAAATACCGGCGTCTCCCTACTCAAATCTAAAAAGTGTAATTACTAATTTAGCCTTAATTAACCTAGTGAATCCCTACTATATATACCCCACTTGTAAATAATCAAAGGGGGATCCTTTTTATCAAGTTTTAGAGTAGAAAATCAATCCTTCTTTAGATTAGATTAGGAGTAGATTAGAATAGATTACTCTTTAATCTTTCCACAAATCTCACATTAATCTCTCCTTAATTATTGTTCATGTTTGTTACTTTTGGGTAATTGAAGATTATTGGGTTATTATTGGGGGATTGACAACCTTCCATCAATCATCAAGTTCTTCTATTATTCTTTGCTTTATTATTTGGATCATCTTAAGTTTGGTATAATTCTTTTACTCTTTAATCTTTATTGTTCATTTCTTCATTCTATTATCATGTTTATACTTGTTGTGATGATTGACACCATTAATGACATGTTTTCCATGATAATGAGTGAGTAGTTTCTTTAGCTAGGATTAGTGGGTAATTAGGGGAAACAAACATGGGATTTATTCATGCTTAATCTAATATGTTCACATGATCAAATTGCTTGCTTATTGTGATGTCAACCTTATGCACATGTTATGTTTGATGAAATGCTAAGCCTATGAATCCTTGCATTTTTACCATCTCTTATCTACTCAACTTGACTTGTAAGATATAAACCAACTCGAGTCTTGTTAGACCATGCATAGAAGTTGATTAGGAGGAAAGTAAGTCGGTTTTTAGGTGTTGTACAATCTAATCGATTCGGCTCCGGGACCCAACTCTTCCTAAGAACCGTAAGACATAAACCAACTCGGTTCCCCCACAACATTAATTGCTTGCAATTTTGTAAACATGTTTGTATGATCAACACCATGAATCCCTTATGAACCCATGACATCCTAGCACTTTTAATCATTTGTTTACACCTTTTCTTTTATTGCTTGTTTTACTTTATTGCTTGTATTAGCCTAGAACACAACTACAAACCCAAACAAATCGTGACACTAGCATAAATTGAGATAGATAGACTTAGAACCCAACGCACACCGTCCCATGGATCGACCTCGACTTACCGCTAACTAGTAGTTTGTTGAGTATTATAAATGTGTTTTGATTGGGCGTACAACGACACGGCCACGTCAAAAATGGCGCCGTTGCCGGGGATGGTGCTATGTGATTAAATACTTGCTTGTTTGTCTATTTTGATTTTGCTTTTACCTTGAGGAACTTGTACCTCAAGGGTTGTTTTTATCGTTTTCTTGTAGTTTCCTTGCTTGTAGTTGTTTCTTTGTCTTAGTGATGATGACTCAAGACTTGACATATGGAGTATGTGGTGGATCTTTTGAGTATGACTATGGGTATGGGGAGTTTGAGGAGCAACTCAACACAAACCTACCTTACACCTCATACAATGAAAATCCTAACTACTACCCCAACTTTCCCCACCAAAATCACCACATCCAATACCCACAACAACCAACCACCCAAAACTCACTTTACAACCAATTCCAAATGCCACAATACAACCACTTTCACACCTACCCACAACAAGAAGATGAACCCATTCAAAATGTGATTCTCCAAATGATGGGAGATCAACAAAACTTCTTCAAACAAATGCTAGATGAGAGACAAATAAGGGACATTGTTCTTCAAGGCATTGTTACTTAAAGTGAGGAGTTGGAAATTCAAATTGCCCAAATAAAAGAAATATAACTAACTACCCCTCACCACTCTGTAGACATTGACCATGAATGTGAGTTTGAAGGAGTTACATTTGATGAGAAGTGGGAAGAGCCAACCTCATTGAGCTCTTGTGAGTATGAAAGTGTGGTGTTTGATGAGGAAGATATGAAGTTGAGTAAGCCAAATACTCTTAACCTTTGTGAGTATGAGGGTGTATCATTTGATGTAAATGTTGAGATGGTGGAGGAAGAATTAATGAAGAGGAGTGAAGCCCCCATTTATGATTCATATGGAGATAGCGATGATGACAAGCCTATGGAAGAAGCTTATGCGGGATATGTGTCTTGCATTGAAGAAGAGGAATGGAGTTGTGAGATTGCCTTACTTGAGGAGCCCATCCTTGAGAAGTTTGAGGTATGCTTCCATGAAGAAGATGAATTCCTCTTTCCTATTGACCATGAAGACCTTTTCGCACCCACCATAGAACCTATGATTGTTGGAGATGATATGGTGGACCTTCTACAAAAGGTCAAAACATCATATAAAGGGTACTTGGTGGAGAAGCTCAAGAACAAAATTGCAAATGAACGTGCTTGTGGAGGTTTGGCACCCACAATCTCAACTCCTAAGGTATCCGATCATCAATGTTATGAGAATTCTCCTTCTACTTTGGAAGGATTGACAAATCAAAGTGCTATCATCATCACCGAACTTAGAGAAGAAGGTGGTGAGTGGAAGTCTCCGGACGAACGGACGAATATGAACCACACTTCATACCTTATGTTGACAAGAATCATTGGCCTATCGGTTTGAAGCATTACAAAGACTCAAGTGCTATGGGTAAGGTGAAGAAGAGAATAAGTAACAAGCTCCCTTGGCCAAGCTTCATTTTGAATTGGAACAAACCGTATTTATGCTTATTTGAGGATTGTGCCCAAGAATTTGACCGGTTATTGAGAGGATTGAGCAACATGGACAATATCAATAACCATGGCAACAAGGAATGAGTTTAGTGGAGTCCTCCCTCAAACCACCGTTTGTAAGATATCCTTTCCTTTAACTTTGCATTACATTTACACTTACATTTAGTTATATACATATACATTTACCTTGCATTTGTATTATATTTCATAATGCATTTACATTAGTTAGCTCATGTAGTATAGTTTGCATTGTAATATATCTCACATGATTCATGTAGATAGTTGCATATAGACTAGAATTCATGCATAGTCACTAATGACCAATCCTATTCTTTTCTACACTAGAAATAGTGTTTAAATCGGTTTGGGGAGGTTTGATCATAAGTGACCATAGTTTAAATCATGAATCATATAATATAGTTTAGTTTGCATTCATTGTTATATATGTCATATAGAATTGCATTTAGTTAGAGCATGCATTCATTCATATCATATCATCACATTTGTACTTTATTTAAAAAAAAAATCGAAAAATTCCAAAAACATGTATTTCCTTTTTTTTTCCTACTCCTACATGTACATTGAGGACAATGTCCAAAATAAAGTGGGGGATGGGAATTTATATTGCAAAAATGCATAAAAATTGAAAAATTTCAAAAAATCACAAAACATGTCTTTTTATTTCATAAATCACAAAAACCATAAAAATTGAAAAATTGAAAAAATCCAAAAACAAGTTCATTTCCTTTGTAGTGTAGTCATGTATATATTGTGTTTGTTCCATCCTTGTTCACATTGATCGACTACGCCACATCCGAGACATGAGGATATTGAAGACTGCATGGTATGATCTTTCCAATCTCCTCTTTCCTCTTTATGTTAATGACTATGTGGCTTTATTTTGAATGATGCGGTATAACAATGTGAACTTAGGACTTGCATTTAGTTTATATATCATATTAGTAGGTAGAACCATTTGCATTAGGATGTATATATGCTAGTTGCATCATGGCATGTAGTTGCATGTTTGGAAATTTTGTGACACCGTCTACTTGGGAAGCTTGACAAGTGTATATAGACCCTAGTAGATGCTTTTTCTTCTTAAGACTTTGCTTGTTATAATGCTTGTAAAACACCCTAGGATGTGTCATGCTAGTATCCTTTGACCCATGGATTAAGGCCTAGTCAAGAGTACCTTGTGGTGTGATAACTCCTTGGCTACCGTTTATTCCAAGGTGACCCTTGAAACCATGCATGCATCCATCCATCATCCATGTTCTACCACGTTTTTGTCATCAAAGGGAATGGGCACAAAAATAAATTGATTTGAGTTCAATGAAATGAAAAGTGAAAGAAAGTTTGCAAAAATGCATCAAATGAAAAGAGGAGCAAAAATAGAACTCCTAAAGTTTCAAATATAAGGCACCCTCACTACATATGGGGTGACTTTGAAAATGTTCAAAAGAAATGCAAAGAAATGCAAAAAGTTGTCAAGTGTTGAAATGCCAAAAATAAAAAAGAATTGGCAAGAAAGTGTTCTCAAATGTCAAATGCCACAAGAAATTGGGGGGAAAAACAAAAACAAAAGCAAACTCCCAAAGTGAAACTCAAATATCTATCGATCCCTTTATCCATCGTATCCATTTTTGTGCATGGTAGAGACGGGACGACCCTTCTTCTTGTCTAGGCAAGAGGGGGAATTCCGCGATCCTCCAGTGTTTCTAACACCATAGAGAGTCTACTCTTGACAAAAGCATTTAACGATTGAGGACAAAGGTACCCTAGCTTGACAGAATTTGGAGGTGATTTATTGATATCCTTCTAGGCTTAGTAGTTTGAAGAAACTGCATCTATGAAGGAGTGTGTACCCTTGAATTGCTTCCCTTGTAGATAATTTCCGCCACTTAGATGAGGAGAGTGGCTATTCTTTTGTAGATGCATCCATTACTTGATTTTGTGTGCTTAATGATTGGATGTGTCGCCATTTTGGCAAGACCCACCTTGCCTTGCAAGAAGGCATCCTACCTCATGGTTGTCTTGTTGTGAGTTGAAGAGGTGGAGTGAGACCCGCTAATTGTCTCATATCGGCTATATTAGTAGGCTAGTTTAAATAAAGGTCTAGTTTTTGTCACCTCTTTACTCGGGACGAGTAAAGGTTCGGTTTGGGGATATTTGATGTGACCATTATTTGCGCACATTTAGTCCCCTAATTGAGCCTATTTTGCATACTATTATAGCATTTCATGGCCATTTTATCCGTCAAAACCTTCCTATTTGCTTTTCTATCGCATTTCATATGTTTTGTAGAAAAAAAGATAATAAGGCGAAAATTCCCGTCTTTCGTGCATATTTGGAAGCTTATTGATGATATTAGATGGACTAGTATGAAGAGGAGGGAAGAATGATGACCAAAGACGTAGGAATAAAGTGTATATAGAAGGATCAAAGGGTTAAAAGTAAGAATGACGAGAGGGAAGGCATTACAAGAAGAAATCGCTCGAAAACCGAACCAAGGGTGACTCCTTTGGCTCTGAAAATATGCTAGATGGAACGGCGTCGAAAAAACAAGTGATCTAGGCTTTTGAATCACTCCAATAGGAGTCCGGATGAGAAAATGACGTCCGTTTTACAATCCGAGCTCAAACAAAGAAGCTGTTCGCCAAGACGCCCGTCTTCCCCTCAAGACGCCCGTCTTCCCCAAGACGCCCGTCTTCCCCACAAGACGCCCGTCTTCTGGCTGGGAAAAACAAGAAAATTCACTGGAAGAGAATCCGCCCGTCCTCTCAGGAATCCGCCCGTCTTTTCAGAAGACGCCCGTCATCTCCCAAAGACGCCCGGGCAGAATCTCCAGAATCCGCCCGTCTTCTCTCAAAGACGCCCGGGCCCAGACCACCGAATCCGCCCGTCCCGTGCCTAAGACGCACGGATTCCAGTCCAGCACAAATCCGTTTCTTCAAGCTTCAAAGAAAGAAGCCCTTCCTTCGAAAAATACCGGCGTCTCCCTGCTCAAATCTAAAAAGTGTAATTACTAATTTAGCTTTAGTTAACCTAGGGAATCCCTACTATATATACCCCACTTGTAAATAATCAAAGGGGGATCCTTTTTATCAAGTTTTAGAGTAGAAAATCAATCCTTATTTAGATTAGATTAGGAGTAGATTAGAATAGATTACTCTTTAATCTTTCCACAAATCTCACATTAATCTCTCCTTAATTATTGTTCAAGTTTGTTACTTTTGGGTAATTGAAGATTATTGGGTTATTATTGGAGGATTGACAACCTTCCATCAATCATTAAGTTCTTCTATTATTCTTTGCTTTATTATTTGGATCATCTTAAGTTTGGTATAAGTCTTTTACTCTTTAATCTTTATTGTTCATTTCTTCATTCTATTATCATGTATATACTTGTTGTGATGATTGAGACCATTAATGACATGTTTTCCATGATAATGAGTGAGTAGTTTCTTTAGCTAGGATTAGTGGGTAATTAGGGGAAACAAACATGGGATTGATTCATGCTTAATCTAATATGTTCACATGATCAAATTGCTTGCTTGTTGTGATGTCAACTTTATGCACATGTTATGTTTGATGAAATGCTAAGCCTATGAATCCTTGCATTTTTACCATCTCTTATCTACTCAACTTGACTTGTAAGATATAAACCAACTCGAGTCTTGTTAGACCATGCATAGAAGTTGATTAGGAGGAAAGTAAGACTTGTAGGTGTTGTACAATCTAATCGATTCGGCTCCGGAACCCAACTCTTCCTAAGAACCATAAGACATAAACCAACTCGGTTCCCCCACAACATTAATTGCTTGCAACTTTGTAAACATGTTTATATGATCAACACCATGAATCCCTTATGAACCCATGACATCCTAGCACTTTTAATCATTTGTTTACACCTTTTCTTTTATTGCTTGTTTTACTTTATTGCTTGTATTAGCCTAGAACACAACTACAAACCCAAACAAATCGTGACACTAGCATAAATTGAGATAGATAGACGTAGAACCCAAAGCACACCGTCCCATGGATCGACCTCGACGTACCGCTAACTAGTAGTTTGTTGAGTATTATAAATGTGTTTTGATTGGGCGTACAACGACACGGCCACGTCAGTTGGATTAGGTGGCACGCTCTCGCGGAGCAACCTAATCCAACTCTAAACGCTTTCCCCGATTATTAGAACGGTAACCGTAAACTGATCCCTAAAGGGGAAGGGTGAACACCTTTCCGAAGGGGTCGGGTATCCCAAAACGGGACGGGAAAGGGTTTAGGGTTGGATTAGGTGGCACGCTACAGCGGAGCCGCCTAATCCAACCCTAAGCCCTTTCCCGTATTATCGGAACGGGGTTATTCGGAAGAAACTTACCTACTATAGATTTAAAATGAATCTAGGACTCTTTTGAAACGTACCTAGTAGGTAAAGGGATTAAACGAGGGGGCCGGGTACCCTAAAGCGAAACGTGAATGGGTTTATCGTTGGATTAGGCGTCCTCCTACCGCGGAGCCACCTAATCCAACTCTAAACCCTTTCCCTTATTATCGGAACGGGGTTATTCGGAAGAAACGTACCTACTATAGATTAAAATTGAACCTAGGAGTCTTTTAAAACATACCTAATAGGTAAAGGGATTAAACGAGGGGGTCGGGTATCTATGGAGCCGCCTAATCCAACCCTAAACCCTTTCCCTTGTTATCAGAATGGGAACCGTAAACTGAGCCTTAAAAGAGGAAGGGTGAACCCTTTTCTGAGGGGCCGGGTATCCTAAAACGGGACGGGAAAGGTGTCATTCGGACGAAACGTACCTACTATACATTAAAAATGAACCTAGGACGATTTTGAAACTGAGCCCTTTCTTTTATTATCTGAACGGGAACCGTAAACTAAGCCCTAAAAGAGGAAGGGTGAACGCCTTTTCGAGGGGGGCAGGTATAGTAAAGCGGGACAGGAAAGGGTTTAGTGTTTGATTAGACGGCCAGCTACCGCGTAGCCGCCTAATCCTAAACTAAGCCCTTTCCCTAAACTGAGCCCTAAAAGGGGAAGGGTGAACCCCCTTTCCGAGGGGGCCGGGTATCCTAAAACGGGACGGCAAAGGGTTTAGGGTTGGATTAGGCGGCTGCTACCGCAGAGCGGCCAAATCCAACCCTAAACCTTTTCTTTTATTATCGGAATGGGAACCGTAAACTGAGCCCTAAAAGGGTAATTGTGAACCTCTTTCCGAGGGGGCCAGGTATCCTAAAGCGGGACAGGAAAGGGTTTACGGTTGGATTAGACGGCCTGCTACCGCGGAGCCGCCTAATCCAACCCTACACCCTTTCCTTTATTATCGGAACAGGAACCGTAAACTGAGCCCTAAACGGGGAAGGGTGAACCCCTTTCCGAGGGGGCCGGGTATCCTATAACGGGAAAGGAAAGGGTTAAGGGTTGGATTAGGCGGCCTTCTACTGCGGAGCCGCCTAATCCAACCCTAAACTGTTAGAGTTTTTGTCCTCCACAATAGTGCGTGATAATATTATTAAATCTCATTAAGGAATATGCATGCGATATTCATTGGCAATACTAGTCAGCTGATAAACGTATATCAGTAACGGTTGGCCAACTAGAGTTTGACGTTACTGTCGTGAGACGGCGGTGTTCAGCTGATCCCTTTCAGTCACACCTAAAGGAACGAGCCCCAGCACGAAAACTAATTAATTGTATGAGATACAGTTTAATTAGTCCCTTGATAAAATTAACTAAGAGTTAGTAGATTAATTAATTTAGAGAGATATCGAGTTGTGAACTCGAAGCGTGGAAATTATTATTTAATTATGCGATAATTGATTAATAAATTATTTGAGACAGGAATTAATGATTAAGCAGTTAATTGTTAAATTACTACTAATTGACTAATGTGATTACTATTGGTACATGAAATATATGTGTAGCTGTACACGTATATTTACGGGGTGTTTTAGTTAAAATTAGTCGGGAATTATTTAAACATAAAACGATGTTTGAAATAATCATTACACGTATTTATGCGACAAATATAATAACTTTAATGGACCCGACTCGGTCACATTGGACTGTGTACATTATGGAAAATTGTGCATAAAACACAATGATTATGCACATGCCATTTTGATTGGGTGCCCTTCCCATTATGCTTTTGTTCTTACCCATACCAATGTGTATTGGGTGGAATAAAAATAAGAAAACAAAAGCACTACACTCACCTCTCTCTCCTTATGTGATCCGGCCTCCCCCGTGCAACAACACTTTGGTGTTGTTCATTTTTCCCTTGACTTGTTTTGCATGTGGAAAAATATTTTGTTCTTCTCTCTAAAAATCAAAAGAAAAATTAGTAAATGTTAATAATTCAAAACAAAATTACTAAGAGTGTTAGTAATAGACTTGTATATATTAATATCTAGTTAATATTAGTAAGATTTTGGGGTTAGTTCTTGGGTGCTTAAGAGAGGAGGTGTTCTACCTTGGACACTTGAAGATGGAGGATCTTGCCATTTATTTTATTCTCAAGAACAACCAATATGGAGATCTTGGTTGTGCCCAAATACTACCATTTCTCAATGTAAGGAAAATAGTTTTCCTCATCTTTTATATTTAAATAGCTTAAATATTACATGAATATTACATAGATCCAATAATTTATAAAATAAAGATTTTGATAACCTAATTAGAGAGGACTAATTTGGGGTTATGGTTCATCAAGTTGTATCATGAGCTTTGGCTTGTATTATGCATGTTAATTTTAAGCATTTTAATTTAATTATGAGATAATTTTAATTTCATATATGGTGCTAAAATGAAGATTTTTGCACGAAAATTTTTTCATGTATACCTTCTGATCTCAAATGATTTGTGGTCAAATTTAGTGAGTTGCGGAATTATTTTGCTATTTTTAATCATTTTTATGGAAAACCGAGTCGGAAATATCGTATTTTGGTTAAGAGGTTAACTAAAATAGGTAAACTTGGATTCTGACTTTGAAATTTTTATATGTTATCACATGCAATTTTTACAACTGTTCTGTAAAATGTCGTAAAAAGTTATGAAGATTTGCATGTTTAATGATTTTTATTGGTTAAAAATCGATAAAAATCGATAATTTTATTCAAAAATAATAAACGGTATTTTCTGGGTATGAAAATTTTTTTTATATTCCAAAATATGTTTTATATGATAAAAGAGAAATTTATAAAAAGTTTTCACATATTTTAATGTTTATTGGATTTTATTCCATAAAACAGATAAATATGGATGTTTTTGTTCATAAATTTAATTCAAAATTTTTGGACTTAATTTTTGACCTTTTTAGGTCCCTGGGAAAGTCCCAGAATGTACAAATTTTTGTGTCAAAATTTTGTAATGGTTAAAATTATTTTTGAACTGTTTATCAAGGTCGTGATAAAAACTGATTTAAATAGCACATGGATAATATCAATTCAAACTAATTCTTATTAAGAAATTAGTGTGGACTAATTTTTAGTTCTAAATCATTTTAGACAATTAGTTTGAGCTTAAATGAGATTTAAGTGTTGATTATTTATTTTTAACGGGTAAAAATCGATAAATTCCGCAAAACAGAGCTATTTTTAAAAGATTATGCTAAAAGGGCGATTTAGGCATGAAAGTTACAACATTTTA
Source organism: Silene latifolia (assembly GCF_048544455.1). NCBI lineage: Eukaryota > Viridiplantae > Streptophyta > Magnoliopsida > Caryophyllales > Caryophyllaceae > Silene > Silene latifolia. The sequence goes on from NC_133538.1 coordinate 455,127,583, forward strand.
TTTATTTTTATTATTGAACGAATGAATGTCATTTATTTAATTATTTATGCAATTTTTGTACCTAGTATGGTCTAGTTTATTTTAATCGTTATTACCCGAAATGTAAGGGAATAACGGTTTGTTTATAATCTAAATACGATCTCGTATCGTCGATTTGTAATTAATTAATATTTTTTATTTATTTAATTAATTAATGTATAATAAGAATAGCTATGTAATTTGATTGTAACGGTTATTTTTACCGGTGTTTCCAAAAGACAAAATTTACATCGAGACGGAGTCTATTTTGGAAGAGGTTCCAAATCCCACAAGACGGTGCATGCTTGGAAGATGTTCCAATGAAGATGCTAGGGACCAGGGAGTTGGTTTACGAAAATATAATAGTCTAGTTAATTTGATTAGCCAGGTGGCCATACTAGGATTTATCCGTTTTTGCATGTTTTATTTATTTTATGCTAGTTCATCATGCCGAAATTGCCACACATGTATTTTATTTGGTTTCATGCTTTTATCATTATATTGTCGATTTAAAGTTATCGAAAATTCACCTAGTTAGTTCACTTAAAGAAGAATGATAACAAATTGACAAGATCTCTCAAATTCTTTTAATCTAAAATTGAGATTAGCCGTACCAATTATTAACACCTATGAATCCCTTGTTAATTAGAGCCACGCTCGCCCAAGCGGGGTGTTCTCTTTTTACCTCGGGTAAGTAGGGTGATAAGGGTTATCACGTGCCAAAATTAGTTGGACTCAATGGGGTATAAGACGGTCTTGTATTCCGGGGCTAGTAGATAGATTTATTGAAATCCGTCGACCAATCAAGAGTTCTCATGGTAGAATTAGTCAAGCGTTGACTTACTGAATTTAGATAATTATGGGATGTTTCGCCCAAGCGATGCCTATTTTTATCTAACGACGGATCTTGGAATCATTTATATAATTTAGTGAGAGGTCATTATATAAATGGACTTGTTAAAAATGTTTATCAAGTTTTTAAAACATTGAATGTTAATTTTTCCTATTTTTCGTTCATTCTCAAAAATGTATGACATCGTGCATTTCATCCTCTATTTATTATTTTATTCGTTTCGTTCTTTCATAGAAAGCGGTTTCTTTGAAGGAATTCGGTAGCAATGATTGGAAATATGATTCACTAATTCACCTACATAAGCTTACAACGATTTTTGCGATTATTTTACAACTTAACGTCCATACATATTAAAAAGGGGTTTCATGTTGCAAACTCTTATTACGAGTTTAAATGGGAGTCACATTTTATCAAGAGTGTCTTGATTTCGAAAGTGACACCTCCGTCATGAAGATGACATATTAGTTATAATTACTCAAGAGTAATTCAAAAGTTTGCAAAAAAAAAAGACTTCAAAAACACATAGAATACTCCAATATGATAGCGTCAAATGGCTCAGTTCGAGAAAGGCCAAATCGATTTTTTATGCGCTAAAGAGTTTAGGCATATGATGACAATTGAATGGTAAGGTAGTCCAATTTCGCAAGAAGTTGAGATTTTGCCATATGTTGCACTCACCTTATAGTAATTTACTCTTACTAAGTGTATAAAATATCACGAATGAGATTCATTTTTGCTTGTTGAAGCAAAGAGGAATGTGAAAGTGAGTGAGAGTTAAGAAGAAGCAACCCTAGATGTATGCGATAGGACAAAGTTGAAAGAGACATATACTCAAAGGATAGGCTAGTTCCACTATCTTGGTATGAGATACCTATTACGGGTCATTTCTTTGTAACAAAGTTTACAAGAATTGATAAAACGTAAGACATCTAGCATAGGACATTTTTGTATCGAAATGATGCTAGAGCAGCAACGATTTCAACAGGGACAAATGTACCTAAATTTGGTTTTAAAAGAATGTAATCATCTATGTTTACACATAGAAGGCATCACTCAGGTGATTTAAAACAAAAGGTTGTACCTACTCCTATGATAATTTGGTGGTTTGTTTAGACCACTCAAGTTAGAGGTATTTTATATTCTTCATGAAAACTAAATATTATACTATCTTGTAGATTTTAAACTCTCTAATCCGGTGAACCCAATTGATAAAACCTCAAGTAAATTCGTTTAACGTATAAACGATTAGCACATCGTACAACCATTTGATTGAGAATCTTATGGTGTGTGTGCATTTATTATGTTTTCTTTTGCAGAAAAGAAACACAAATAGTGAGGTTATTGACCATATACATACGGATATGTAAGGCCAATAGTAGGTTATATATACTTCGTTACTTTTACCGTAATGTTAAGTAGATATGAATACTTCGTATCTATTTAATAAGACATAAAAGTGATTTTTAAAACGTGGAATATTTTCAAAATGAAGTAGTAAACCAAAAGTACGACAAGTTCAAAAATGTTGATCGGAAATTTCAAAGTAATGAATTTAAAGGTCAAATGGGTAATATCAAGTAATGACCTTGATGATCACTAAGAAGATTGTGAACCATAGAGTATGGTGTAGTCAAGAAGATAAACCGAACTTTATGAGATATAGTTTGAGGTTTTTCGCAATTTTGTAAGCTATTTTCTCACTAAAAGTTTAAAACCCGACTATAATAGCCTAAATGACTCCACATGAGATATGGATAGGGAGGGTCCCTAACTTGTCATTTTTATACATTTGGGACCATAAATGTTTATATTCAGAACCAATTTATGTATTTGTGAGGGTTATCCAAATTTTAACCACTTGGTTTTTACTCCTCCAAAACGAGAACAAAGAGTTTGTGGCTCGTAATGCTGTCTTTCTAGAAAGATTTTCATTTTTTAAAAGACCGAGTGGGAAAAGTTTTGAACTTACGAAAGTCCAAGGCCCACAAACTGAGTACAATGCAAGAAGACGTTATTTATTGTGGCTCAGTGGTTATAAGGAGATAATTTTGCGATAATATTGCGTTACTTTTCCAAAGTGACGAATCTTCAACCCTCATCAAAGGCTTTTCTATAGTATGAACTCTACGTGATGGCGTGTCAACATGAAATTCGAATTAGTCTTCTTGCACAAGATGTGATAAGGAAGGAAACATGAGATGTTTTCGAGACTTGATTTGGGGCGAATACTTTGCACCAAATTAGGTTACCTTGATCTTGTCATAAAGGTTCTATAAGATCTTTCAATTTTGAGTTGGTTACAGAGAGTTTGTGACAACCCAAATGCCTTTAGCAATTCGTATGTTCTTAGCAATATAGCCTCTCATGAGGATGAGATTCTGCAATAGAATAACGAAACTTTCTCTTTGAATGTTACTCATGAAGGGAGAAGTTTTGTTGATCTTGTCAATGCTAAGAAGCCTAGCATGCTTGAAAGATCCCTTTTGTGATCTTATATACGTCAAAGAGTTGGAACTTTGGGTTCAATCATATCGTCAATCAGATGGGTATTACTCGAGTTGTCGAGGTACCATGATGATACATGGAGTTTAGTGGGAGCTAAGGTGATGTTTCTTAGTCTAAATATGTGTTTGACATATTAGTGACTAGAAATATTCTTGTGTGAATACTTGAGAGTAGCATGGCGCATCTTAAATATCCGGATCTAATAATGAGATAAATCTCAATGGATATTAGCATTTTTGTCAAGAGACTTATGTGATAAGATTCTTGACTCATTCAAGTTGTTGAACACAAAATATGATCTCTTTTGCTTCCGCTGCAGGATCTATTAAATATGCTAAAAGTTGCTTCCGTCAGGCACTTATCATATTGAGAATATGAGAAGTCATTACCAATCATTTCCTAGTGAGTGTCACTAGATGATTATCAAGAGCATCCTTGAGTACTTGAGAAGCATTGAGGATTTACTCTTATAGTTTGGAGGAATTTATGAATTTCGTGTAAAAGGGTTACACGATAACATTCTGATGCTTATAAGATGTTATGGGCCTTGTTAAGGAATGGTTCACATGTAAAAGTGTTAAGTGCATAATAAAGAATAATATATATAAGAAGTTATACATGTATAAGAAGTTATACTTCATGCATCTAAGTGCCAATCTAAAATTCCCTATGTTATAATAGATTTGGAATTTTGGAATGCAATATGTCTTCTTTAATGAGTGATATGACATCAATATGGAAGACAATCTCTCCCACTGAATTTTATGTCTAAACACGGCAATTTTCACTCCCCACTCAAATCCATGTATACATATGGTTTCTCGACGACTCGAGTGAAAACTATTTTCTTATCATATGATTTAAAAGATCATTGCAATCTCAGGTGTTATTTAAAACCTTGTGCTTATGTCACACACACACACCCCTTTCTAAATACCTATTTAGAAATTGGTTTTAATATACACACTATGAGGTGTAGCAACGATAACATGGATCTTAGCATAGTTATATGTTAACTTTGCTTTGTAGACATCTCTTATGTCTATCTATGCAACTCTAAACAAATTTACTCTTTTGCACAGATTTTACTTTGGTTCATCCGGCTCTTATGTAAAATAGAATTGAATTTACTTGATTCAACCACTTCATAATCTTATTATCTATAGAACATTTTCTTTTGGTCTCCTCACTAGTCTAAAGATTTACCTAAGAAAGCTTTCTTTTGGTCTCCTCATATGTCATGAGTTTGACTTAAGAATGCATTCTTTTGGTCTCCTCACTAGTTCTCAACTAGTCGTATGTTTGTTGCAATGCTTTCTTTTGGTCTCCTCACTAGTTCCCAACCAGTCGTATGTTTGTTGCTAATTTTTTCCCACTCTATCTTTTGAAAAATACATCTATTTTTCTCGAAAGATAGTCTTATAAGCAACAAACAATTTTAGACTTATGATTGTGAAGGAAGAAGATATCGTATATTATAACCTTAATTGATGACTCTTTTGTAAAGACATTATGATCTAGATACATAGTAGACTAATCCTTATGAAGTAAAGGATTTAACTCATATCCATGTCATATACAAACTTGAGGTCTTAAGCCCTCCCATAGCTCGTATGGAGTCTTATAAGTGGTGTAGCCAATTGGTTTATAAAATTTCTCCTTTTAGAGTTCAAATAACTCTTTTTGACTTTATAATTATTCTTTCTTATATCAAATAAGATGTGGTTTTAAGTCACAAAAGCTTAAGTGAGAATTAAATTCACGGCTTATGAACTAATTACAATGATCCCATCGTTGTAATTCTTTTTTGATTAGTTTAAGTCAACATATTTTATGTTTTGATATGAAATGTGTATAATGACAAGTTTTAGAATGAAAATTTCCATAAACCGAGTGACTTGGGTTGCAAACCAAGCCACAAAAATTCAAATACAACTTCTTGTTCTTGAAAACAAAAGAAAATAAACTAATTACCATGTCCAACTACGAAATTAAAAGAGTTCTAAAATAACAAGTTCAAAATACAACAATAAAACGAAGACTATTAATTATAAAGGCCAAGCTTCCATAGGTCTTCTACTATGGGTGGCTACCTTAGCTTCCCTTGAAGAGCCTCGTTAGGCTTGCTTGTCTTTGCCTTTGTCTTTGCTCGGATGCCCTTAAAAAACAAGTTAAAAGGAGTAAGAATCACAACTTGAATCCAAATACCAAATTTGAGATTGTAATTCAAAACATAAATGATAGGGGTAATTTTATTTATTACCTACTGAAATAATCTTTCCAGCTTTGATATCTCCAAGATACTTTAGGCAATTCCTCTTCCAATGTCCTATGCCATTACAATAATGGCATTTGTCTTCGGAAGTAGTACCCTTTTTAGAAGAGCTTTTCTCAATTGCTTTTCCTTTTCTCTTGAAGGGAGTGGGTTTCTTTCTCTTATTAGCACTCCTCTTAAATTTCCCTTTGCTTTTGTTGTTAATGGCAAGCACATCTTTGGTTGAACTAACATCAAGACCCATATCTCTCTCGGCTTGCACAAGCAATTTGTGCAATTCATGGAGAGAAGTCTTCATATTTTGCATATTGTAGTTTACCCTAAACTGCACATATGCCTTGACTTTGTTCAAGGAATGTAAAACTCGGTCTATAACGAGTTGTTTGGGAATGTTGACCCCTTGGACTTAAGAGTGTCAAGAAGCTCAATCAATTTGAGCACAGGAGGGCTAACCTTTTGGCCCTCTTTGATGTTGATTTCAAAAAATGCGAAAGCCGCCTCATATTGGATTATCCTAGGAGCTTGCGAAAACATGGTCACAAGCTTGGTGTAGATCTCATAGGTCGTGCTCATTTTGATAGCACTCCTATGGAGATCTGGCTCCATAGAGAAAATCAAGACGTTCTTGATAGCGGCCGACTCTTTTAGGTAGGCCTCATAGGCTTCCCTTGCGATGGAGGTTGACCTAGTAGTAGGAGTGGTGGGAGCGGCTTCGGTAAGGTAACGAAGCTCATCGTCACCTTCCGCAGCCAAACGGAGTTGCGCATCCCAATCAGCGAAGTTAGAACCATTCTTTTCAAGTTTACATCGATCCATAAAGGATTAGAGCCAAGAAGCATTGGGGAGTGGTGGAGCGTTTGCGCTAGTTGAAGCGGATGAAATTGGAATCGACATTGCAAACTAATCAAATTGACTACAAAACAGAAAATGAAAGAATTATAAACATTTATCGTCTTAAAGCTTGTAAATATTTTTAAACTAGTTTAGCATTTATATAGTGACCTCTACCCAACTATAATAAATGATTCCGAGATCCATCTTTATACAAATATGGGTACGGGGAAACCGATACATCTCATACTTTATACAAATTTTGTGAATTAACTCTTTAATTTATTCTACTTTAGAACTCTCGGTAGATGTTTTTCATAAAACCCATCTCTAGCCCCGGAACATAAGACTAGTCATAATATCACGTTGAGACCAACCAAATTTCGCGTGTAATAACGTTTTATTACCCCACTTACCCAATGATTAATGAAAGCACCTCTGGATAACCGAACCTACCCCAAATGTTACGAGGAGTCATGGGTCCTACTATTTGGTAAGGCTAATCCCAATTTTAAAATTAGTGAGAGGTCATGTCAATTTATTATCTATCAACTCTAAGTGAGCTAAAAGGTCGAATTATCGATAATTTTAATTAACACAGTCGAAAACTCGATATGATATGCATGTGTTGTTATGGCGATTTGGCAATGCATGCAACATATTAATAGAAATGCAATGCAAATAATAAATTCCTAGTATGGCCATCCTAAAATAAAAAATCAAATAATCTATTACAAATTCGGAAACCAACTCCTTTGGTCCCTTGAATCTTCAGGTAGCACGCCTCCTAAGAACACCGTCTTTGTCGGAACGCCTTTCCGAATGGCACCGTCTTGAAGGAACTCCGTGATTACAAATAATAATAAAAATACATAGCTATTACTATTTTACACTTGTAATATGAAAAACTAGTAAAAATAAAAGTGATACGAGATCATATTAAATTACAATCGAATCAATATCCCCTTACATTACAGGTAATATTGATTAAAGTTAAGGCCATGCTAAGATAAAATTACATAATTCAAAATTACATAAATAAAATATGACATTCGACAATGAAATATGCAGCATTATAATATGTTTCTACCATGCCAAATTATGTGTCAAATCGCCCTATTTAACTTATATCGATCAAGTAACCCGGTTTTATAGAAATGCACGATTTTAACTTATTAAAATCGTAAATTAATACTAAAATCTAATTTTATTCTAATTTAATTATCCTAACACTCTTAGGACTTTAAAATTAGTCATTACTCAATTTTAATAATAATAATTCAACTTGACATGATTTTATGCTCATTTTGACCCTAAAATCATAACATTTATGAAATAAATCCAAATTAAATTACAATAATTTCAAAATTTGAATTTTAATTTTTTGAAAATTCTGGAATATATCCATGACACTCATAATATCAAAAATCATGGTTAAAATTTTCAAATTTATTTCAAGAAAAATATAGTTGCGATTTATCGGTTTTATCAAATAAAACATCTAAAGCACACAAAAATTAATCTAATCAATTTTACAACTTTAGATCTGATAAGTGGAATATACATTCAGCCTAAAATAATTTCCTCATGCCATGTAATTTATTTTAGCTATTTTTGCTAAAATAGTCACTATTTATGTTATTTTTACTCTAAAAATTCATAAATCATGTAAAATGAATCAAGTTCATTTTAAATTTTACACACAGTGAGTAAAATATGCATGTGACAACATATTAAAATTTCATGGCCTGTTTCGAAGTTTAACTATATTTAACCATTTTACCTTCATTTAATTTATTTTTATCTCATAAAAATCATAAATCATGCAAAATAAATCAAATTTATACGAAATTTTACATAAAATAAGTAAAATATGCATGTGAGGTCATATAAAAAATGCAAGGTCAGTGACTATGTTAAACTATTTTTAGCATTTTAAATACCATTTTAATCATAAAAATGTAATAAAATTACTAAAAATCATTAAAATGAGCAATAAAATACCATAAATCATAGAAATGACCTAAATACATTTTAGGATTAGAATATACAATATGCATAAATATCTCATGGCTTTATCTAATAAATCACAAATTTTTAGTTTTAATTAAGTTACTAATAACTCGAAAAAACTATAAATCGATTATGCATGCAACGTCCTATGCTCTGATACCAATTGTTAGGTTCATATACCTATTATTAAACTTTTCTAATGGTGAGCTAATTAACATTTTAATATGAGTTCTGAAGATCTAGTGCATGCATAACTAAAATTGAGATAAAATAAGAAACCAATGGTTCTTACATTGTATTTTGGTTCGAAATAAGGGCACAAATAAGGACACCTTCCTTATTTGTTCTTGAGCTTAAATGTAATGGATGATCCTCCAAAATCCCAAATATAGAGATGCTCCTTAACAATTGCACCCAACACTATTTTCCTTAAAACTAATATATGAATTAACTAGATTTATATATTAGTACCCTTAAATGTTTCTAATAGTATTCATATTACTACACTAGTAATATTATGTTGCAATATTAGAATGTGGATGAACAACTTTATAAAATCTAAAACAATTTTAGAGAGAGTTGAGAGAGAAGGATAAGAATGTAAGCCTTAGAATAAGAAAGAAAAAAAAATGAGAAAACATTTCTCACAATAAAGAGGAGAGGCCGGGTAGGATGAAGGCCAAAAGCCAATGTATGGCCTGCTCTTTATCCTTTTTCTCTTCTCCAATAATAGATGTGTAAGGCTAGGTAGAGTAGGTATGATTATGTCAATTTTAACCATTAAAATAAATCACCCATAATCCACTAATCCCTCCATCATTTCGGTCCACACATAAAATGGACTTCCATTTTATTTTGTCAATTTGTCATTTGTCACACAATATGTCACAAGTAGTATGTAACATGTTATTAATTAATTTAATGCATATTGATCCAATAAATATCATTATATATATTAATTAAATTACATATAACAAATTGTCTAGTAATTCTAGATCACATAAATAAAATGGGTCATGTCAATATAATTCACAACATATTGTAATTATAGTTAACTATTCATTCTTATCATAATTGTTTCATAAGCAATAATGAATTTTAGTAATAAAATCTTTTAATTACTAAAACAAATCTTATTTAATCAAATTACAGTAAGATATAAAAATTCTCACTCACAAATGAATTTCTCAAATTTAAGGAATTGATTAACTTGTATCGATGTACAATTAATCAACTAATCTATTAAGGGAATTGTCCTATAGGTGTGACCTTAAGGGATCAACTGATCACCACCGTCAAACGACAGTAATGTCAAACTCTAGTTAGCAAATCATTACTGATTAATGTTGATTAGTTGACTATATAAATGAATCATCCCTTACGTATTCTTAATTTGAGATTTAAACATGTGATAGCACTATCGTTGAGGACACATACTCCAACAGGGAAAGGGTTTAGGGTTGGATTACGCAGCCCGCTACCGCAGAGCCGCCTAATCCAACCCTAAACCCTTTCCCTTATTATCAGAACGGCGGGAACCATAAACTGAGCCCTAAAAGGGGAAGGGTGAACCCATATCCGGAGGCCGGGTATCCTAAAACGGGAAGAGAAAGGGTTGACTCGGAAGAAACGTACCTACTATAGATTGAAAACGAGCCTTAGACTCTTTTGAAACGTACCTAGTATGTAAAGGAATTAAACAAGGGGGCCGGGTAACCTAAAGCGGGAAGGGAAAGGGTTTATGGTTGGATTTGGCGGCCCGCTAACGCGGAGCCGCATAATCCAACCTTAAACCTTTTCCCTTATTATCGAAATGAGAACCATAAACTAAGCCATAAAAGGGAAAGGGTGAACCCCTTTCTGAGGGGCGTTTATCCTAAAGCATGAGGGGAAAGGGTTTAGGGTTGGATTAGGTGGCCCGCTTTGATGGAGCCACATAATCCAACCCTAAACCCTTTCCCTTATTATCAGAAAGGGGTCACTCGGAAGAAACGTACCTACTATACATTAAAAATGAACATACGAATCTTTTGAAACGTACGTAGTAGGTAAAGGGATTAAACAAGGGGGCCCGGTATCCTAAAGCGGGACGACAATGAGTTTAGGGTTTGATTAGGCGGCTCCCTACCGCAGAGCCGCCTAATCCAACCCTAAACCCTTTCCCTTATTATCGGAACGGGAACCATAAACTGAGCCCTAAAAGGGGAAGGGTGAACCCCGTTGTAAGGGGGTCGGGTATCCTAAAAAGGGACGGAAATGGGTTTAGGGTTGGATTACGCGACCCGCTGCTGCGAAGCCGCCTAATCCAACCCTAAACTCTTTCCCTTATTATCAGAACGGGAACCGTAAACAGAGCCTTAAATGGGGAAGGGTGAACCCATATCCGGGGGGCCGGGTATCCTAAAAAGGGAAGAGAAAGGGTTCATTTGGAAGAAGCGTACCTACTATAGATTTAAAACGAACCTAGGACTCTTTTGAAACGTACCTAGTCAGTAAAGGGATTAAACAAGGGCGCAAAAAATCCTAAACAGGGGCGGGAAAGGGTTTAGGGTTGGAATAGGCGGCCCACTACCGCAGAGCCGCCTAATCTGATGCATATAAAAATGCGCGGAAACGGTTTTATAAGAATAGGGATAACAAGGAAATAAAGGATATTTGCCTCAAAACCTGTTAAGGTCTTGACACAATGGGATATTTTTCCGATCTAGACCTATAGATCGTCCAATGGTGATTGAATCGCAAGGCCTATTGCTACCAATCGGGTTAGAGTTTGAAACGCGACAAACAATAATGAGGTTGGAGCGAACACATCGTTCCTATGTTTACAAGACTTGTAAACACAACAAGCAACTGCTTTTCTTTTTGTTAATCATTCATCTTGTCTTCGTTACAAATAAGTATTTCGGCCCTTATATAGCCGAAATGTGCTTGGGCTCCAAGGCAAAATTAAATGCTAAGGGCAATTTCCTAGGTGATTATTCAAAGCCCTTGACTATGTAGAATAACATGCTAGATTCTTATAAAAACTAGGTGATGAAAACTAGGTGAGGAAAACTACGTCCATCCTCCATCCTTGGGCGGCACTCCTTGGATCCTTACGGGTCTTAGTGAGTTTTCATGCGTGTTTCGGATACTTGAGTCGAGCTCATGCACACTTCTTGTCTCTGGTTCATTTCGTATCCCTACATGCATCATACCCACTCTCTTGAGAAGGAATTGTCCTCAATTCCGATGCTTTTTTTTTTTCCGTGCTACGTGCTTGAACCTGTGCTTCCTTTTTTTTCCACCACGGATGAACAGTACCGCGTGCGTGAACAGTAGCTTTTTTTTTTTCAACCGTCACGCCTTGAATAGCAAGTTACTAGAATGTTGCTCCTGAGATGCAAAACCGATTAACCCTCAAACCACCTGCTCGAGTTTAACCCTTTAACTCCAATCGCAATCAGAAATTCAACTAACAACTTGGTTTTGATACGCCTAGGGCCGTCTAGATTTATAGTAATCAAGAGCCGAAGCTCTGATACCATTTGATGCATATAAAAATGCGCGGAAGCAGTTTTAAAAGAATAGGGATAACAATGAAACAAAGGATATTTGCCTCAAAACCTGTTCAGGTCTTGACACAATGGGATATTTGTCCTATTTAGACCTATAGATCGTCCAATGGTGATTGAATCGCAAGACCCATTTCTATCAATCGGGTTAAAATTTGAAACGCGACAAATAATAACGAGGTTAGAGCGAACACATCGTTCCTATGTTTACAAGACTTGCAAACACAACAAGCAACTGCTTTTCTTTTTGTTAATCATTCATCTAGTCTTCGTTACAAATGAGGATTTTGGCCCTTATATAGTCGAAATGTGCTTGGGATCCAAGGAAAAATTAAATGCTAAGGGCAATTCCCTAGGTGATTATTCAAAGCACTTGACTATGTAGAAAAGCATGCTAGACTCTTATAAAAACTAGGTGATGAAAACTAGGTGTGGAAGACTAGGTCCATCCTCCATCCTTGGGCGGCACTCCTTGGAACCTCACGGGTCTTAGTGAGTTCTCTTGCGTGTTTCGGATCCTTGAGTCGAAATCATGCACACTTCTTATCTCTGGTTCATTTCGTATCCCTACAGGCATCATAATCCAACCCTAAACACTTTACCTTATTATCGGAATGAGAACCTTATACTGAGCCCTAAAAGGGGAAGGGTGAACCCCTTTCCGAGGGGGCCAGGTATCCTAAAACGGGACGGGAAAGGGTTTAGGGTTGGATTACGCGGCCTGCTACCATGGAGCCATCTAATCCAACCCTAAACCCTTTCCCTTATTATCAGAACGTGAACCGTAAACTGAGCTCTAAAAGGTGAAGGGTGAACCCATATCCGGGGGGCCGGGTATCCTAAAACGGGAAAAGAAAGGGTTCATTCGGAAGAAACATACCTACTATAGATTTAAAACGAACCTAGGACTCTTTTGGAACGTACCAAGTAGGTAAAGGGATTAAACAAGGGCGCCGGATATCCTAAAGAGGGACGAGAAAGGGTTTAGGGTAGGAATAGGCGGCCCACTACCGCGGAGCCGCCTAATCCAACCCTAAACCCTTTACCTTATTATCGGAACGGTAACCATAAACTGAGCCCTGAAAGGGGGAAGGGTGAACCCCTTTCTGAGGGGGCGGTTATCCTAAAACGGGACAGGAAAGGTTTAGGGTTTGATTAGGCAGGCCGCTACTACAGAGCCGCCTAATCTAACCCTAAACCCTTGCCCTTATAATCAGAACGGGTACCGTAAATTGAGCCTTAAAAGCGGAAGGGTGAACCCCTTTCCGAGGGGCCGGGTATCCTAAAACGGGACGGGAAAGGGTTTAGGGTTGGATTACGTGGCCCGCTACCGCGGAGCCGCCTAATCCAACCCTAAACCCTTTCCCTTATTATCAGAACGGGAACCGTAAACTGAACCCTAAACGGGGAAGGGTGAACGCATATCCGGGGAGCCGGGTAACCTAAAACGGGAAAAGAAAGTGTTCATTCGGAAGAAATATAACTACTATAGATTTAAAACAAACCTTGGACTCTTTTGAAACGTACCTAGTAGGTAAAGAGATTAAACAAGGGCGCCGGCTATCCTAAAGAGGGACGGGAAAGGGTTTAGGGTTGGAATAGGCATCCCGCTACCGCGGAGCCGCCTAATCCAACCCTAAACCCTTTACCTTATTATCGGAACAGGAACCGTAAACTGAGACCTAAAAGGGGAAGGGTGAACCCCTTTCCGAGGGGCCGGGTATCCTAAAATGGGACTAGAAAGGTTTAGGGTTTGATTAGACGGCCCGCTAATGCAGAGCCACCTAATCTAACCCTAAACCCTTGCCCTTATTATCATAACGGGAACCGTAAACTGAGCCCTACAAGGGGAAGGATGAACCCCTTTTCGAGGGGCCAGGTATCCTAAAACGGGACGGAAAAGGGGTCATTCGGACGAAAAGTACCTACTATACATTTAAATTGAACCTAGGAATCTTTTGAAATATACCTAGTAGGTAGAGGGTTTAAACAAGGGGGTCGGGTATCCTAAAGCGGGACGGGAAAGGGTTTATGGTTGGATTAGGCGGCCCGCTACCGCGGAGCCGCCTAATCCAACCCTAAGCCTTTTCCCTTATTATCGGAATGAGAACCGTAAACTAAGCCCTAAAAGGATAAGGGTAAACCCCTTTTAGAGGGGAACGGGTATCCTAAAACGAGGCAAGAATGGGTTTAGGGTTGGATAAGGCGGCCTGCTACCGCGGAGCAGCCTAATCCAAGCCTAAACCCTTTCCCTTATTATCGGAACGGAGTTATTCGGAAGAAACGTACCTACTATAGATTTAAAATGAACCAAGTGTTAGGTTCATGTACCCCTATTAGACTTATCTAATCATTTTATAAATTACCCATATTTTATATACTAGTGGATCTAGTTGCATGCATAACTAAATGAACAAAAATAAGGAGAAAATCACATTACTTACATTGTATATGGTTTGAATTTTTGGGCACAAGTAAGGTCTCCTACCTTCACTTGTTCTTGAGCTTAACAATAATGGATGATCCTCCAACCTCAAGTGTAGAGATACTCCTTAAAAATTGCACCCAAGAGAAAACCCTTAAAGCTTATATACTAATTAACTAGATTAATATATAAGATATCCTTAATAATTCTAATTATATTTATATTACTACACTAGTAATATTATGTTGTAATATTAGAATTTGGTGAACAATTTTAAGAGATTCTAAAACTATTTTAGAGAAGGATGTAGTGAGAAGATTAATAAGAATGATAGCCAAAAATGCATAAGGAGAAAAATAGAGAACAAGCTTCTCTATGTACTAAGGGGAGCCGGTTTATGGGGGCTTGGAAGGCCAATGCATGGCCATCTCCTTTTCCTTTTTTTCTTCGCTAAAAATATAGGCATGTAAGGCTATATTTTTAGGCGATGATTATGTTTTATTTTAACCATTAAAATAAAACACCCACTAACCTAAAATCCTCCATTATTTCGGTCCATACATAAAATGGATATCCATTTTATGTTTGTGATTTTGTCAAATGTCATTTGTTAGGTCATGTGTCACACACCATGTCCGTATCTATTTTTAATACATATTTATCCGAATAAATATCATTTCACACTAAATTAATTACATATGACAAATTAGCTAGTAATTCTTGATCGCATAGATAAAATGGGTCACATAATTATAATTCACAACATTTTGCGATTATAATTAATCAATCATTCTTAATTTAATTGTTTCCCAAAAAATAAGGAATTTTAGTAATTAAATCTTTTAGTCACTAAAATAAATCTTATTTAATCAAATTACAATAAGATACAAATATTCTCACTCACAAATGAATTGTTAAAATTTAAGGAATTGATTAACTTGTATCGACATACAATTAATCAACTTATCTATTAAGGAAATTGTCCTATAGGTGTGACCTTAAGGGATCAACTGATCACCACCGTCAACTGACAGTAATGTCAAACTCTAGTTAGCCAATCATTACTGATTAATGTTGATCAGTTGACTATATAATGAATCATCCCTTACTTATTCTTATTATGAGATTTAATTATGATGTTTAATCATGTGATCACACTATTGTTGAGGACACATACTCCAACAATCTCCCACTTGTCCGAGACAAGTGTGCATCACCAATTCTCTTGCCCTATTACAATCTCCCACTCAATGCAAGGTGTCTTACAGGTCGTACTTGCATTTGATCATATCTTGAGTGGTTTCCTCGATCTGGAGAGTAACTATCTGACCGAAATTCTCTATCGTAGATTCCTTCCGAACGTGGCCACGCATTTTCAGTTCACTACTCCTTGAGTGGCCCTGAGATTTTAGATAACCCTGACAAGGGAGTGGACAATTCCTATCGCACTATTCCCTTTGTTTAGCCACAGTTCATCATGACCCACAAGATACCCATTTGACTTCAGTTACGACAGCCGTAGAGCATAAATCAAAGCCAATCAGAAACTGTGCCAACTTGGGCGAACAGTCTTTAGTCAAAGAATCGACTCATAAGAATACTATAGCAGCTCTTGCCACGACCAGGCTGTATATGAATTACCAAAACTCTATAAGCGGTCACTGCCCGACAGAGTGTCCAATACGGTCTGCCTATGTGATCGACTAGTCATCGCTTATGACTCTATGGCACTTGAACTTGCCGTCAATCGCATCACACTCTAGTCACTTCGAGACGTCACCTCATATAAGCAACTAGGGGCCAATACTATGTTAATCCAGTTCACTTAAATAGGGTTCAACATTGTCTCGACAACCTATTTGGAAATAACAAAGTAATAAAAGAGTTTTTAATAAAACTCAAACGATGAATGCATTATCACATATGTAAAATTTGATACAATATTAATTACTACATAATTTATAATCCATATTCCATTTTGTATATAATTGCACATTTCAACTCAATTGAAATGACATGACTTATCATGTTAAGCCTATGAGAAGGCTTTGGTTAGTAAGTCTTAGCAACACTTTGCACTTTCCTAACCTTACTATATACTATTTCCTATTGTTATCTATAATCTTTATTATAAAAACCTTTTGAGTACATGTCTAGATCCAATCTAGATATAGGCTCTTAGGCCTTTGAATAACTCCCATTGTCCTCACAGTGTGTAGCGGTAGGATTTCGGTTATTGGAACGAACTACAATAGTTCCTCCAATTCATAAAACCGAATCTCAATTTCATCCCTTCTTTCTTGCATATCTCATTATTACAAGTGTACTCATTTTCCGTTGTGTATATTTCTTTGTTCAACTGCCTAGGATGTTACTAGCAGATATCCTCCTTAAATAATATAGCCAAGATGGTTCTCTAACCATCCTTATGTGTTTAGAATTTGGTTTTTGTGTAACTCCTTGCACATAAATCCATCTCAATTCTAAATACTTAGCTTCATATCTTTAGTACTTCCAGAGTACTAACTAATGAACTATGTGGCTATATAGAGACTTCTCTCAAAGATTCGATTTGTAACTTTTCGTCATATTCCAAGTATATGAATTTTAAGAATGGTGATACATCTTAGCGTAATGAATTAATCCCGCAGCGGAAGCATGTGGATAAAATATGTTCAATACTTTTGAACTTGTTAAGATTCTTATTAACATAAGAATATTCATTCAACGCTAATATCCTCTTAGAACTATCTTTATAGGTCTGGATACCTTAGAGATGTACTATTCTTCTCCTAAGTCTTCCATCATTCACAATGATCAACATGTCCCTGGCATATAAGACTAGTAACACCACCTTACTCCCACTAAACTCCATGTATAAACAGAACTACTCGATAATTCGAGAAAAGTTTATCACATGACTGAAACATATCATTTAACTCCTTGACTTTTACTTAAGATTTCTTCTTAAGTTTTCATCCTACCTTAGGATAGTTACGATTTTCAAAACTCATGCAAGATGATTTTAAAATCCAACTGTCAAATCATATCCGAATTCAATAAAGCGCTGATGTTGCGTGCAAAACCCTTTGCTACCAATCAACCAAGCTAAGTAAACATAGTTATGTTTATGCTCATTTCGAACTCTTGTGGAGTTGAGACTAGATAAAGCATCTTAATAAGTTACAGGTTTGTTACTTCCAAAAATAACATGACTCCTGTCCACTTTAGATTTTGAATAAATAATTACTGATTTTGACCAAGAAGGAACATATTCCTATGTCTTATCTTCAGTTTGTCGCTCTTGAACATTTTCTCCCACTCTGTCTTTAAGAAATAATCCACTTTTCTTAATAGACAGCATCACGAGCCACAAACCCTTTGTTCTCGTGATCATGTAGGAAAAGAGAGCACATGTTTACTATCGAAACAAGCTACAATTTAGGTACCATGCCTAGCCATATCTCATATAAAAAGTAGATGATTGCTTTAAACATGTTTTATTTTAGTGGAAAATTTAAATGCTAGACAATTTTATAACAGAAACTACCTCAACTTTATAGTAAAGATTCAATCATATCGTATAGGATCATTTGTCACTTTCTAACACACCTTATCTAATAATATGTGTTTATGAAGGTAAACTTGTGATACCATATCACACTCTTTTTGGTGCAAATAAAAGTCTTTACTTAATTGGTCCCCTACCTTAACAAAGTACTAATACTTTGTTTATATAGTATGTAGGTTTTGACACTTTTTAAACATTCATTGAACTTATTCAAAGAATTTCTTTTCTTACCTCATTAAGTGGACATCAAGTATCTACCTAATTCGTTGGTAAAAGAGATGAAGAAGTAATAACCTTCTCTAATTGAAATTATATTCGACCATACACATCAAGGTTTAAATAGGGCGAATGTCTTGCTCTATTAATAATCCTTTTCCAGAAAAAGTGATGAATTAACTTGCTTTGAATACAAGATTCGGATACACCAAAATATTTCTAATCAAATGGGTTGGGAGACTAGTCAAAACTAGTTTCTATATGCGATTTTCAATCAAGAATTAAGAAATGACTAGGGTCACCAACTTGAGTTATATATATATATATATATATATATATATATATATATATATAGAGGCGGGATCCGGTGAGGACGGCTAAATATTTGAGGATTGAGGATTGCAATACAATATCACGGGTTCTTCAATACAATATCACGAAAAAAATCAGACTTGTCCAAAAAAAAAAAAATTTTATAAAAAAAAAAAAAAAAATTTTTTTGCGCAGCTATTTTTTTCGTGTGATATTGGTTCGAACAACCTGTGATATTGTATTGAATATCACGAAAAAAAATCAGACTTGTCCAAAAAAAAAATTTTTGTAAATAAAAAAAAAATAATTTTTTTTTTTGCGCAGCTATTTTTTTCGTGTGATATTGTTTCGAACAACCTGTGATATTGTATTGAATATCACAAAAAAAATCAGACTTGTCCAAAAAAAAAAAATTTTATAAAAAAAAAATTTTTTTTTTTTGCGCAACTATTTTTTTCGTGTGATATTGTTTCGAACAACCTGTGATATTGTATTGAATATCACGAAAAAAATCAGACTTGTCCAAATTTTTTTTTTTTTTTTTTTTTTTTTGCGCAGCTATTTTTTTCGTGTGATATTGTTTCGAACAACCTGTGATATTGTATTGAACAATCTGTGATATTGTAACGAAATCCTCAATCCTCAAAAAGATAGTGTATCCTCACATGATCCCATTCCTATATATATATATATATATGACATTTATTTTTAGTTTGAATATAATTACCTTTATTTGTATAGTCTCACCATAACCTTAATCGTGGTATGTAAGAGTTCAACGCTTGTTTTAATTTCATAATGGTAAAACCCTTGACCATTTGTGCAAAACTCAAATTATATTCCTTTTTAGACATATCATACATCATAACAATTATTGAGGTACATATCTAAATACAAAAGTAAAATTAGTACATTTCAACATTCATATGTTCATGGATGAAATGGCAACTACCCTAGTTCCATTCATGCAAATTTCTGAACTTATTCTTGCTAGTCGTCAAACGATAATGCCAAATATTATAATGAAATCCACAAATCTGTATCAAATACTCATGATGTGGTAATTGGCAATAATGCAATGTCAATGTCATAGGTATTCAAGGAGGAATATGTTGGAATCACACGACCAACTTCCTTGATCATTACTTATTGGGGTTTGTAGCTATTTTAGTGTCTAACACCTTTTCTTTCGAGCCTAGTTTTATCTTTAACAATTAAGATATGTACTTACTTCTTATTGCTCCCACTAACTTTAAAAATTTCTACTTGATGAAGACTTATCTTCATTTAAATTCCTAGTTAATCCTTCACAAGGGTTAACACTATAGTGGTTTTTGGTCAATCAAAATTTCTAACAAATCAATTTACCAATTTTACATTGTCATGTTCTTAACAACTTAAGTGCTTGATGACAAGTGTTTAGGTTGAGCAATAAAACTTTTGAACCATGGATGCATAGAAGATATAATCAAAACATTATTTTTGACTAATGATTACCTCTAGTCATATTTCTTGACAAGAAATCATACATAGGTATGTTAGGAATTTTAAGATGCTAATCTTATATTTGCATAGGACGATTCCTATCGTGTTCTATGGAATAGAACAACTCCTATGGAGCTAGCCCACAACCTATGATACGGTTCAATTTTAGAAAGAGATTTTTGTCGTTAGCAGTAGTGGTTTAGCGGAGACTCGTGTTACAATCGAATGATATCGCATATGAGTAGGAGTAATGAAATAGAACAACATTAAAACAACGAAATAGTGGGAAACTTAAACATTCATCGTTATATCTAAAACATTATGGCATGTTTTAGCATTTATATAATGACCTCCACCCAATTATATAAATGATTTCGAGACACAAAATTCATATTAACTCGGTCACGGGGAAACCGATACATCCCTCACTAATATATAACTCGGTGAGTTAACTCCTTAACCGATTCTATAATTAGAACTCTCGGTCGATGAAATTACGTTAAGTTCATCTCTAGCCCCGAAACATAAGACTAGTCTTCATGTCCCGTTGAGTCCAACCAAATTTCGCATGTAATAACGTTTTAGTACCCCACTTATCCAATAATAAATAAAAGTACCCCGGGAAAACCGAACTTACTCCAAATATCACGGGGAGTCATGGGTCCTACTATTTGGTAAGGCTTAATCTCAATTTTTAATAACGTGAGAGGTCGAGTCAATTTATTATCTATCAAATTTAAGTGAACTAAATTTTCGAACTAACGATAATCATAATTGACACGGTCGAATACTCAATATGATATGCAAGCGTTGTTTATGGCGATTTGGCAATGCATGCAACATATAATGAAAAATGCATATGCAATGCATAAACTTCCTATTATGGCCTTCCTAAAATAGAAAATATAATATTTTATTTACAAATTCGGAAACCAACTCCTTTGGTCCCTTGAACTTCATGTGACATGCCTCCCAAGGAAAACACCGTCTCGACCGGAACACTTTTCCGAATGGCTCCGTCTTTAGGAAACTCCGGATTTACAAAATAATAATAAAATACATCGCTATTCCTATTATACATTTGTAATACGAAAAACTAGTAAAAATAAAAGTGATACGAGATCACATTAAATTACAGCCGAATCGGTAATCACTTACATTACGGGTAATACCGATTAAAACTAAGGCCATACTAAGATAAATTACATAATTCAAAATTACATAAATAAAATATGACATTCATCTATAAAGATGCAGCATTATTATATGTGATCATCATGCCAAATTAATGTGCCAAATCGCCCTACTTAAACCTTATATCGTATATAATCCGGTTTTATGAAAATGCGTCATAATAACTTAAAATCAATACTTGAATTAAATTGAAGAGCAAGTTAATTATCCTAACCTTCTTAGGACTCACTAAATATTTGACAATAATTCATTTTAGCTATTTTTGCTAAAAATAGTCACTATTTATATCATTTTAACCATTAAAAATATAAATCATGCGTAATAAATCACATTTATCTAAAATTTTACATACAATCTGTAAAATATGCATGTGACATCATATTAAAATTTCATGGCCTATTTCGAAGTTTAACTATTTTTAGTCATTTTACCTCCATTTAATCCATTTTTATCTCATAAAAATCATAAATCATGCAATATTAATCACATTAATACGAAATTTTACATACAATACATAAAATATGCATGTGAGGTCATACTAAAAAAATCACGGCTAGTAGTGAAGCTTAACAATTTTTAGTAAATAAAAGTTCATTTTACTCATTAAAATGTAATTATTTCACTAAAAATCATTAAAAAAAGCAATAATCATCCATAAATCATCAATATGATCTAAAAACTTTTTAGAACCATAATGTATAGTATGCAAAAATTTTCGTGTCTTTATCCTTATAAATCACAAAATATCTAGTTTTAATTAAGTTACATTTAACTAGGAAAAACCAAACCGATTATGGATGCAACACCAAAGCACTTGATGCCAATTGTTAGGTTTATGTATCCCTATTATACTTATCTAATCATTTTATAAATTACCCATATTTTATATACTAGTGGATCTAGTTGCATGTATAACTAAATGAACAAAAATCAGGAAAAAATCACATTTCTTACATTGTATATGATTCGAATTTTTGAGCACAAGTAAGGTCTCCTACCTTCACTTGTTCTTGAGCTTAACAATAATGGATGATCCTCCAACCTCAAGTGTAGAGATACTCCTTAAAAATTGCACCCAAGACAAAACCTTTAAAGCTTATATACTAATTAAGTAGATTAATATATAAGATATCCTTAATAATTCTAATTATATTTATATTATTACACTAGTAATATTATTCTGTAATATTAGAATTTGGTGAACAATTTTAAGAGACTCTAAAACTATTTTAGAGAAGGATGTAGTGAGTAGATTAATAAGAATGATAGCCAAAAATGCATAAGGAGAAAAATAGAGAACAAGCTTCTCTATGTACTAAGGGGAGCCGGTTTTTGGCGGCTAAGAAGGCCAATGCATGGCCATCTCCTTTTCCGTTTTTTCCTCCCAAAAAATATAGGCATGTAAGGCTATATTTCTAGGTGATGATTATATTTTATTTTAACCATAAAAATAAACCACCCACTAACCTTAAATCCTCCAATATTTCGGTCCATACATAAAATGGACATCCATTTTATGTTAGTGATTTTGTCAAATGTCATTTGTTAGGTCATGTGTCACACAGCATGCCCATATCTATTATTAATTCATATTTATCCAAATAATTATCATTTTACAATAAATTAATTACATATGACAAATTACCTAGTAATTCTTGATCATATAGATAAAATGGGTCATATAATTATAATTCACAATATTTTACAATTATAATTAATCAATCATTCTTAATTTAATTGTTTCACAAACAATAAGTAATTTTAGTAATGAAATCTTTAATCACTAAAATAAATCTTATTTAATCAAATTACAATAAGATACAAATATTCTCACTCACAAATGAATTGTTCTAATTTAAGGAATTGATTAACTTGTATAGACATACAATTAATCAACTTATCTATTAAGGGAAAAGTCCTATAGGTGTGACCATAAGGGATCAACTGATCACTAGCGTCAAACGACAGTAATGACAAACTCTAGTTAGCCAATCATTAATGATTAATGTTGATCAATTGACTATATAATGAATCATCCCTTACATATTCTTATTATGAGATTTAATTATGATGTTTAATCATGTGATCGCACTTTTGTTGAGGACACAAACTCAAACACATAGTACTTTTTTGAAACGTACATAGTGGGTAGAGGAATGAAACGAGGGAGTCGGGTATCCTAAAGTGGAACGGGAAAGGGTTTAGGGTTGGAATAGGCGGCCTGCTACCGCGGAGCCGCCTAATCCAACCCTAAACCCTTTCCCTTATTATCTAAATGAGAACCATAAACTTAGCCCTAATAGGGGAAGGGTAAACCCCTTTCCGAGGGGGCCGGGTATCCTAAAGCGGAACGGGAAATGGTTTGGGTTGGATTAGGCGGTCTGCTACCAAGGAGCCGCTTAATCCAACCCTAAACCCTTTCCCTTATTATAGGAACGGGAACCGTAAATTGAGCCCTAAAACGGGAAGGGTGAACCCCTTTTCGAGGGGGTCAGGTATTTTAAAACGGGTCGGAAAAGGGTTTAGTGTTGGATTACGCGGCCCGCTACCACGGAGCCGCCTAATCGAACACTAAACCCTGTCCGTGATTATCAGAACGGTAACCGTATACTGAGCCCTAAAAGGGGAAGGGTGAACCCCATTCCGAGAGGGTCGGGTATCCTAAAAAGGGATAGGAAATGGGTCATTTGGACGAAACGTGCCTACTATACATTAAAAATTAAGCTATGACTCTTTTGAAATGTACCTAGTAGTTAGAGGGATTAAACAAGGGGGTCGGGTATCCTAAAGCGGGACGGGAAAGGGTTTATGGTTGGATTTGGCGGCCTGCTAACGCGGAGCCGCATAATCCAACCCTAAACCTTTTCCCTTATTATCGGAATAAAAACCATAAACTGAGCCCTAAAATGGGAAGGGTGAATCCCTCCCGGAGGGGGCCGGTTATCCTAAAGCATGACAGGAAAGAGTTTAGGTTTGGATTAGATGGCCCGCTCCGACGGAGCCACCTAATCCAACCCTAAACCCTTTCCCTTATTATTAGAAAGGGGTCATTCGGAAGAAACGTACCTACTATACATTAAAAATGAACATACGAATCTTTTGAAATGTACCTAGTAGGTAAAGTGATTAAACAAGGGGGCCAGGTATCTTAAAGCGGTACGGGAATAAGTTTAGGGTTGGATTTGGGGGCTCGCTACCGCAGAGGTGCTGAGCCGCTGAGCCGCCTAATCTAACCCTAAACCCTTTCCCTTATTATCGGAATGGGAATCGTAAATAAAGCCCTTAAAGAGAAAGGATTAACCCCTTTCCGAGAGGGCCGGATATCCAAAAACAGGACGGGAAAGGGTTTAGGGTTAGATTAGGTGCCCCGCTACCACGGAGCCGCCTGATCCAACCCTAAACCCTTTCCCTTATTATCAGAAAGGGGACATGCGGAAGAAACATACCTACTATACATTAAAAATGAACCTATGACTCTTTTAAAACGTACCTGGTAGGTAAAGGTATTAAAAAGGGGGTCGGGTATCCTAAAGCGGGATACGAAAGGATTTAGGGTTGGATTAGTCGGTTCGTTACCGCGGAGCCGCCAAATCCAACCCTAAACCCTTTCCCTTATTATCGGAACGAGGTTATTCGGAACAAACGTACCTACTATAGATTTAAAATGAACCTAGGACCCTTTTAAAACGTACCTAGTAGGTAAAGAGATTAAACGAGGGGGCCGGGTATCCTAAAGCGAGACGAGAAAGGGTTTAGGGTTGGATTAGGCGGCCCACTATCGCGAAGCCGCCTAATCCAACCCTAAACCATTTCCCTTATTATCGGAATGGGAACCATAAACTGAGCCCTAAAAGGGGAAGGGTGAACCCCTTTCCAAGAGGGCCGAGTATCCTAAAATGGGACGGGAAAGGGCTTAGGATTGGATTAGGAGCCCCGCTACCACGGAGCCGCCTGATCCAACCCTGAAACCTTTCCCTTATTATCAGAAAGGGGTCATTCGGAAGAAACGTAACTACTATACATTAAAACTTAACATACGACTCTTTTGAAACGAACCTGGTAGGTAAAGGAATTGAACGAAAGGGCTCGGTATCCTAAAGTTGGACGGGAATGAGTTTAGGGTTGGATTAGGTGGCTTGCTACCGCAGAGCCGCTGAGCCGCCTAATCCAACCCTAAACCCTTTCCCTTATTATCGGAACGGGAACCGTAAACTGAGCCCTAAAAGGGGAAGGGTGAACCCCGAGGGGGCCGGGTATCCTAAAGAGGGACGCGAAAGGGTTTAGGGTTGGATTAGGTGGCCTGCTACCACGGAGCCACCCAACCCTTAACCCTTTCTTTATTATCCGAAAGGGGTCATTCGAAAGAAACGTACCTACTATACACTAAAATTGAACCTTGGACTCTATTGAAACATACCTATTAGGTAAAGGGTTAAATGAGGGGCCGGGAATCCTAAAGCGGGATGGAAAATGGTTTAGGGTTGGATTAGGTGGCCCATTACCGAGGAGCCGCCTAATCCAACCCTAAACCCTTTCCATGATTATCTGAACGGTAACCGTAAACTGGGCCCTAAAAGGGGAATGGTGAACCCCTTTCCAAGGGGGCCGGGTATCCTAAAATGGGATAGGAAAGGGTTTAGGGTTGGATTAGGTGGCCCGGTACCACGGAGCCGCCTAATCCAACCCTAAACCCCTTCCCTTATTATCATAAAGGGGTCATTCGAAAGAAAAGTACCTACTATACATTAAAAATGGACCTATGACTCTATTGAAACGTACCTATTAGGTAAAGGGTTAAACTAGGGGGCCGGGAATCCTAAAGCTGGATGAGAAAGGGTTTAGGGTTGGATTAGGTGGCCCGCTACTACGGAGCCACCTAATCCAATCCTAAAACCCCTCCCGTATTATCGGAAAGGGGTCATTCGAAAGAAATTTACCTAATATACATTAAAAATGAACCTAGGACTCTATTGAAACGTACCTATTAGGTAAAGAGTTAAACTAGTGGGCCGGGAATTGTAAAGCGAGATGAGAAAGGGTTTAGGGTTGGATTAGGCGGCCCGCTACCATGGAGCCACCTAATCCAACCCTTAACCCTTTCCCTTATTATCGGAACGGGAACCGTAAACTGAGCCCTAAAAGGGGAATGGCGAACCCCTTGTTGTGGGGGCTGGGTATCCTAAAATGGGATGGGGAAAGGGGTCATTCGGTAGAAACGTACCTACTGTACATTAAAAATTAACCTATGACTCTTTTGAAACGTACCTAGTAGGTAAAGGGATTAAACGAGAGGGCTGGGTATCCTAATGCGGGACGGGAAAGAGTTTAGGGTTGGATCAGGTGGTTCATTACCACGGAGCCGCCTATGTTAGGTTCTTTAACCCACTTATTAGACCCTTATAATATAGATCTAAGTTACTAGTTAATTTAGATGATAAGAATCTAGTTGCATGCAAACAAAACAAGAATAAAGAGAGAATATAATGTTTTTCTTACATTGGAATAGATGGAAATATGGGCATAAGGTAGGACACCTTCCTAACCTTGTTCTTGAGCTTAACAAGATGGATGATCCTCCAAGTTTCAAATTAGAAACTCTCTTTTTGATTGTACCCAAGACAATCCCATAACACAAATAATATTATTAACTAGATAATATTAGTAGTAACCTTAAATTTATTCTAATAATATTATTATTACTACACTAGTAATGTTTTGTGATATATTAGAATTTTCTAGAACAAATTTAAGCATAAAATTATTTTTATGTAAGAAGGTCTTTTTGAGAGATAAGCATAAAAAGATAAGAATGAATGAAAAATGAGAACATCACATGCTCATAAGGGGAGGGGGAGACCGGTTTTTCCACCCTTGGTTAGGGTGAGTGGTTTGCTTTTTTTCTTACCCAAAAAACTACGGTAGGTTTTTAGGTCATAGGTCTTATGATTATGTTTTTACAATTAAAAACAATCAACCA
This sequence comes from Silene latifolia, assembly GCF_048544455.1. NCBI lineage: Eukaryota > Viridiplantae > Streptophyta > Magnoliopsida > Caryophyllales > Caryophyllaceae > Silene > Silene latifolia. The sequence goes on from NC_133538.1 coordinate 455,154,812, forward strand.
TCAAAAACCCCTACCAAAACCGGTTTCCTACACTAAAATGGACCTCCATTTTATCTTTGTAATTTGTCATTTGTAATATATTGTGACATGTGACATGTAACATGTCATTGGACATATTAATGCATATTTAACAAATTAAATATCATTATATGTTAAATAAAATCACATATAACAATCAAATAGTAATTCATAATTACATGGATGTAAAATGGGTCATTTTAGATTTAGTTAATATAATCTACAACAATTTGTAATTATAACTAACTAATAATTTTTATCTCCATTGTTTCATAAACATTAATCAATTTTAGTAATATAACATTTTAATTACTAAATTGAATCTTATTTAATCATATTACAATAAGATATAAAAATTCTCACTCACAAATGAAATTTGTTCAAGTTAAGAAATTAATTAATCTATATCAATATACAATTAATTAACTTTTCAGTTAAGGGAATTGTCCTATAGATATGACCTTAAGGGATCAACTGAACACCACCGTCAAACGACAGTAACATCAAACTCTAGTCAGCCAATCGTTACCGATTAATGTTGATCAGTTGACTTAATAATTAATCATCCCTTGTGTATTCTTAATATGAGATTTAAATATGTGATCGCACTATTGTTGAGAATATATACTCCAAGAATCTCCCACTTGTCCGAGACAAGTGTGCGTCACCAATTCTCTTGTCCTATTACATCTCCCACTTAATGCAAGGTGTCTTGTAGGTCGTACTTGCATGTGATCATATCTAGAGTGGTTTCCTCGATCTGGAGAGTAACTGTTTGACTGGAATTACTTACCTTAGATACCTTTCGAGTGTGGCCACGCATTTTCAGTTCACTACTCCTCGAGTGGCCCTGAGATTTAGATAACCCTGACAAGGGGGTGGATAATTCCTATCGCACTGTTCCCTTTGTTCAGCCACAGTTCATGATGACCCAAAATATGCCCATTTGCACTCCATATTCGGAAGTCGTAGAGCAAAAATCAAAGGCAATCAGAAACGGTGCCGACTTGGGCGAACAGTCTCTAGTCAAAGAATCGACTTAAAAAGAATACTATATTAGCTCTCGCCATGACCAGGCTATATGAATTTCAAGAACTCTATAAGCGGTCACTACCCGACCGAGTGTCCCATACAGTTTGCCTATGTGATCGACTAGTCATCTCTCATGACCCTATGACACTTGAACTTGCCATAAATCGACTCACACTCTAGTCACTAGGAGACGTCACCTTATATAAGTGACTAGGGGCCAATACTATGTTAATCCAGTTCACTTTAATGGGGTTAAACGTTTTCTTTACAACCTATTTTGATATAACAAAGTAATAAAAGAGTTTAAATTAAAACTCAAACTATAAATGCTATTATCATATATGAATAATCAATATAATATTATTACTTCATATCGCATAATCCAAGGTGAATAAAATCTATGAAACTACATGGGGGTTTCATCAAACCTAGAACAAAAACTTTGTTGGAGAGTATACAATATAACCATCATTCCAACTTCATAAATTGTAATTTCCTTCTTTTGATGTATTTTCGAATATCATGAAATTTCTAAGCACTCATTTAGATTTGATGCTAGGCTTGAGCTCTTTAACTTAAAAGATGCTCCCACTGTTATCATATAACTTGTGATAAGATCTATGGTGAAAGGATTTAATTTTAGTTCCTTTACAATCCATCTTATCCTTACCATAAAGTACTCAAACTCTATTTGTAGAATTCACAATGAGTGACTTTTCAAGGTTTTTCTAGCTATTTGCACTTCTGACAATTGACAACAAGATCAGCCTAAGAAACTCGAGCTTTTGTAACCCTTCACACAAAACTCCATGTTTCTATCAATTATAAGTACGAATCCTTATTCCTTCTTAAGAACTCAAGGATGTATCCAACGGCTATCCATTGACCATCACATAGATTAACTTGTCTTGCTTAAAGCATTCAATTTATCAGTGCTTCCGCATATCTTAGCACATTAGGTCGATCTAATGGCGGAAACATTGGTAATCGATTTCATGCGTTCAACAATTTCAGATTCAGTGGGTAACTGTGACTGGTTCAAAGTATTTGAATAAAATCTCTCTTGGATTTATCCATGCTGAAATGACGAAGAATCTTATCAACATAAGACTCTTGACTTAATGCCAATATCCATTTAGGTCTATCTCTATAGATACGGATATCAAATATGCGATGTGCCTCGGCTAAATCTTTCTTTTAGAAATGATTTCCCAACCACCCCTTTACGAAGGTAAGCATCAGTACATCATTCCCAATGAGTAATATGTGAAGACAATTTTTCTCCCACTAAACTCCATGTACAAACATGGTTCTTCGACAATTAGAGTGAAACCATTCTCTATTATCACATGATTTGAAAATAAGCTCCCACTAAACTTCATGTATAATTATGGTTCTTTGACTATTCAAATGCAACCATTCTCTATTATCACATGACCGGAAAAAATGGTTTTTACAATCACTTAGTGCTTGATTAAAACCACATATGGATCCCTTAAGCTTACTTAGCATGTTAGGACTCTCAAACTTAAACTTAAGATCAGTGTTCCATACACATCCTCTTCTAAATACCTATTTAGAAAAGCGGTTTAATATCACTTGCCATGTTTCATCAAAATGAAATGCGGCAATCACTAACATGATTTGATTGGGTTAACATCACCATGTTCATCTATGCTATTCTATACTTGAAGACTTTCCTTCAAAGCGACCAATATCTTAAAGTAATTATTCTTAGCTTTGCGTATAGAATCTATCACGGATTATAAAACCAAGTCTTCTTTGCAACAATTTCGATGTGGATCACTAGCAACAACCACTCGATAGATCATAATTCTATTACTTTCTAAAAGCAACTCTATTTATAACACGTTTATGACTTTTAGAATATTTTCTCGTGTCATTATTCTATAAAATAAGTTTTTAGCGATTTTCTCCCACTATATGTTTTTAGAAACACACTTATTACTTTCCAAAAAGATAGCTTCATGAGCTACAAACAATTTTGTTCTTATAAATGCGAAGGAGCATTAGGCACATGTTATCCTTGAGTGATCTATTAAGATATGTTACCATTTTAGAGACTAATGCCTTCCATATCTTGTATGGAGTTTCGTTTGTGATTTATATTACGCGTTTTCGCTTTAAACAACTCATGCTAGCATTGGATTTCAAATGCTCAAAATATGAGTTCAATAACTCATTTTAACTCTGAATCGATCGATCTTATATTACATAATAAATGACATGGTGCCATGAATCTTTTAAGTGGGAATCAAATTCATAACTTAGGTCTTTACCATATTGAACAAATCACCAACTTTCAATGTGATCGATTGAGTTGAGTCGATTCATTTTATGTTATAGATATTAATAGAGAAAGAGGAAAGATGTCTTAGAACTTAAAATGCCATAAACCAAAATGACTTGGGTTGAAAGCCAAGTCATTCAAAACAAAATACAATATTTGTTCGGAGATGCAAAATAAAAGAAACTTCCACGTCTAACATGGAAACAAAATAAGTTCTCTAGATAATGTCATAACATAACTACTATTATGAAGACTAATTCAAAATAAAACGTCAAGCCAAGTCCATAAGTCTCCATCTATGCGGCGGCTACTTTAGATTCCCTTGGAGATCCTCCTCATGCTTGCTTAGCTTTTCCACTCTTCTCATGCCCTAAATTCAATAAGAAAGGTGAGAATCACAACTAGTATCTCAATATAAAGTTGAGTTGGAAAATTAATATCAATAACATAAAATTTTGGAAGAAATATTACCTACTAGAGTCACACGTCCATCTTTGATGTCTCCCAAGTATTTGGGGCAATTGTGCTTCCAATGGCCTATGCCATTACAATAATGGCACTTATCATCGGACGTGGGTCCCTTTTTGGGTTTGGGAGAACTATTCTCAATAGCTTTCCCCTTACCCTTGTAGGGAGTGGGCTTCTTACCCTTGTTAGCACTTTTCTTAAACTTTCCCTTACTCTTTGCATTGATGTTGAGCACATCCTTGCTAGTGCTTGCATTAAGCCCCATATCTCTTTCGGCTTGCATAAGCATTTTGTGCAACTCATGGAGATCAGTTTTCAAGTTTTGCATGTTATAGTACCCTAAGCTGAACATTGCCCTTGATTCGACATAAGGAATGAAGCACTCGGTCAATCATGAGTTGCTCGGGGATCTCTACCCCTTGCAACTTGAGGGTCTCAACATGCTCAATCATTTTGAGCACATGAGGGCTCACTTTTTGTCCTTCTTTGTTTTTGAGGTTAAAGAATTGGGAAGCCGCTTCATATTGAATAATCTTAGGAGCTTGTGAAAACATGGTCACAAGTCTAGTGTAGATTTCATAGGCGGTGCTCATCTTTATGGCGCTTCTATGAAGATCGGGTTCCATGGAGAAAATCAAGACATTCTTGACCGTGGCGGATTCTTTTGGGTAGGTCTCTTAGGCCTCCCTAGCCGCGGTTGATAACCTAGCATTAGGTGTAGTGGGAGGAGTTGCGGTAAGATATTGAAGCTTGTCATCACCTTCTGCGGCTAAGCGAAGTTGCTCATCCCAATCGTTGAAATTTAAACCATTATTTTCGAGTTTGAAACGGTCCATAAAGGATCGAAGCCATGAAACGGTAGTGAGAGGTGGTGTGGACGAGCTAGAAGTTGCCATTGCGATAAATCAAATTGTCTTCAAATATGAGATGAAGGAAAAAAATTAACATTTATCATAAATAAGACTTGTAAACATATTTGTCAAGTTTAGCATTTATATAATGACCTCCACCCAATTATATAAATGATTCCAAGACCCAAATTCATATTAACTCGGTTGTGAGCCTACGGGCCCTCTATATCCTTACTAATATAATTTGGTGGGTTAACTCATTTAACCGATTCTACACTTAGAACTGTCGGTCGATGAAATTACACTAAGTTCATCTTTAGCCCGGACCTATTGAGACAACGGTCCCTCTAATACTTCCGTTGAGATGAACCAAAATTTGAAATTTAATAACATTTTATTACTCCACTTACCCGATGTAAAAAGAAAGCACCCCGTTATAGTAAAATACCGTATTGTACCCCTTATGAAATTGGGATTCATGGGTTCCTACTATTTGGTAAGGCTAAATTTCAATCTTTTAAAATGTGAGAGGTCTTGTCAATTTATTATCTATCTCTTTTAAGTGAACTAAATTAGTGACCTATCGATAATTATAATTGACAAAGTCAATGACTCGATATAAAAATGCATGAGATGTTATGGCGATTTGGCATGCATGAAAACATATAAAATAGAACAGGTAAAGAAAAGCAATTTCCCAGTATGGCCTATCCTAAAATAGAAAAACTAATTATTTATTACAAACTCGTAAACCAATTCCTTTGGTCCCTTGAAATTCATGTGGCTCGCCTCCCAAGGATACACCGTCTTGATTGGAACACCTTTCCGAATGGCACCGTCTTTAGGAAACGCCGGGAAAACAAAATAATAATAAAATACATAGATATTCCTATTATATATTTGTAATAAAATAAATCTATTAAATTACAAAACGGTGATGCGAGAACACATTAAAATTACAACCAAATCGATATTCCCTTATATTACGGGTAATACCGATTAAAAACTAAGGCCATACTAAGCCAAATTACATCATTCAAAAATTACATAAATTTAAATGACATTCATCCCTAAAAAAATGCAACAAAATATATGTATTCAAACATGCAAAATGAATGTGCCAAATCGCCTTACTAGATTATATCGTATATAGCTCGGTTTTTATGGAAATACGTGATTTTTTTTTTTTACGGGGAAATGCAAGTGTTATATTAATGCCCAACCAACCAATTTTTAGCTAGAGATATGCGTCTCTAGCTCATTACATGCCTCGTTCCAGTCGAGTTATCCAAGACTAAACTCTCCTATCACCGCTTCCTATTCTACTTTTTTTCAATTGCATAATAAGAAGCCCCTTTACCTGTTTATAACAACAGCAGGGAGGGTACCTACATGATCAATTCTATCATCTATTCCTAACATACCAGATGCCATACATGACACTTGCCAACCCAGCAGCAATAATATGCTTAAGAAACAGAGAACGAGTCATGTAACCTATCCAACAGGAGATAACATCCTGATCAGGGACGGAACAAGTTAACCATGATGCCAAAAGTCGCTTGCACTGCTAACTGAATGGGCACAATAAGAGCAGATGATCAATAGACTCCTCTGCATCACCACACAAGAAGCAACAGTTCTCCTGAACGATGCTCATCTTCAACAACCTGTCTTGTGTTAACAGTCTATTCTGAGCAACTAACTAAATAAAGAAAGAATGCTTAGGGAGCATTATTCTATTCTGAGTCCATGGGTACCAATGAATATCAGCAACCTCCTCTTCCAGCCAAGAGTAGCCCACCTGAGCAGAATACTCATGATCAAGTCCCCTCCAAGCATCATCAAAAATCAATTGCTTAAATCTACTTTTCATCTCACAAATACGTTTCCAAGCCCAGCTAGAGCATATAGAAGGCTCATAATCCTTCCATACTCTAATATTTAATATAAAATGGCATGTACCCACCGTACCCAAAGATGGTCTGCCTTCTTTTCCACCCACTAGACATACTTAGCAATGAGAGCTAAGTTCCAGTTGTGCAGGTTTTTGAAGCCAAGACCTCCTTTCCTCTTTGGCTTACAAATCTGTTTCAAGGACGCCAGATAATGTCGTTCCTTATTCTCATTCCCATACCAAAGAAAAGCCCTGCAAACTGACTCAATTTTCTTCATTACAGTTTTTGGTAGAATGAAAATCCTGGCCCAATAGCTATGCAATGTGCTGAGAACAGAGGAAATAAGAACTAATCTCCCTGCATAGGAGAGTTTCCTAGCCCCTAACCTTTGAATCCTCTCAGTAACCCACCAAGCATTGACAACCCAGAATCCCGAGTCTCTTGGGCAAAATTTGCACCCCCAGATATTTGAAAGGAATATTTGCCTTCCTCGTACCTGAAGCTGTCTCAATGGCCTGTACAATACTATCACTGACTCCATTGCAATAAAAAAAGTGCTAAAGGCTCACAGTAGGAGGGTAATAGACGGCAGGTCCCCCTACTAAACATCAGCAGATCATCTGCAAAGCACAGATGAGTCATATTAAGTCTAGCACAGAGGGGATGATATTTGAAGCCATGAAACTTGTGAATAACACCAAGTAACCTGCACAAATACTCCAAGCAGATTGTAAACAGTAAAGGGGACAAAGGGTCCCCTTGCCTTAACCCTCTCCTTCCTTTAAGAAAGCCAAAGACTTCACCATTCAGAGACAAGGAGTAAGAAGGAGATAATACACATTGCATAATAATTTTGATGGTGCTAGCAGGGAAATGAAGGTACGGGAGCATTTCATGCAGATAACTCCATTCAATTGAGTCATACGCTTTTTGAAGATCACTAATTAACTTCATTTGATGGTGCTAGCAGGGAAATACGTGATATTTAACTTATTAAAAATCACTAATTAATTCTTAAATCAAATTTAAGGCCAAGTTAATTATCCTAACTGTTTTAGGACTCAAAAATTAGTCTTCACTAAAAATTTGCCAATAATCCAACTTGGTTATACATTATAGCTCATATTTAACCCTTTTACCATAACTTTTATGAAATAAATACAAATTTAATTACAATAATCTAAAAATTTGAAATTCAAATTTTGAACATTCTGGAATATTACCATGACCTTTATAATGTCAAAAATATGGGTTAAAAATTTCGAATTAATTTAGATAAAAATATATTTGCGATTTATCAGTTTTATCAAATAAAATGGCTAAAGCATACGAAAATTAATCTAATCAATTTTCCAACTTTACATCTGATATGTAGAATATAAATTCAACCTAAAATAATTTTCTCATGCCATAGAAATTAATTTAGCTACTTTTGCTTATATAATCTCGATTTAATCCAATTTTAACAATTAAAATCATAAATCATGCAAAATTAATCAAATTAATCTCAAATTTTACATACAATAATTAAAATATGCATGTGAGATTATATTAAAATTTCAAGGTCAGATTCGAAGTAACTATCTTTAGTAAATAAACCACCATTTTACTCATTAAAATGTTATTATTATACTAAAAATCATAAATATAAGCAATAAACTTCCATCAACCATCTAAAATGCCCTAAAATATTTTAGGACCAGAATATAAACATGCATCAAAATTTTCGTGTATCTCTCATACTTACACAAATTTTCCGGTTTTTATTTTAGTTATCTTAATAACTCGTAAAAACCCATAAAACGATTTGCATGCAACAACCAAGGCTCAGGATACCACTTGTTAGGTTCTTTAACCCACTTATTATACCCTTCTAATATAGATCTAAGTTACTAGTTAATTTAGATGATAAGAATCTAGTTGCATGCAAACAAAAACAAGAATAAAGAGAGAATATAATGTTTTCCTTACATTGGAATAGATGGAAATATGGGCACAAGGTAGGACACCTTCCTAACCTTGTTCTTGAGCTTAAAAAGATGGATGATCCTCCATGTTTCAAATTAGAAACTCTCTTTTTGATTGTACCCAAGACATCCTCATAACACTAATAATATTATTAACTAGATAATATTAGTAGTAACCTTGAATTTATTCTAATAATATTATTATTACTAAACTAGTAATGTTTTGTGATATATTAGGATTTTCTAGAACAAATTTAAGCATAAAACTATTTTTATGTAAGAAGGTCTTTTTGAGAAATAAGCATAAAAAGATAAGAATAAATGAAAAATGAGATCACATGCTCATAAGGGGAGGGGGAGACCGGTTTTTCGACCCTTGGTTAGGGTGAGTGGTTTGCTTTTTTTCTTACCCAAAAAACTAAGGTAGGTTTTTAGGTCATAGGTCTTATGATTATGTTTTTACAATTAAAAACAATCAACCACCAAAAACCCCTACCAAAACCGGTTTCCTACACTAAAATGGACCTCCATTTTATCTTTGTAATTTGTCATTTCTAATATATTGTGACATGTGACATGTAACATGTCATTAGACATATTAATTCATATTTAAAAAATTAAATATCATTATATATTAAATAAAATCACACATAACAAATCAAATAGTAATTCATAATTACATGGATGTAAAATGGGTCATTTTAGATTTAGTTAATATAATCTACATCAATTTGTAATTATAACTAACTAATAATTCTTTTTTCTATTGTTTCATAAACATTAATCAATTTTAGAAATATAACATTTTAATTACTAAATTGAATCTTATTTAATCATATTACAATAAGATATAAAAATTCTCACTCATAAATGAAATTTTTCAATTTAAGGAATGAATTAATCTATATCAATATACAATTAATTAACTTTTCAGTTAAGGAAATTGTCCTATAGGTGTGATCTTAAGGGATCAACTGAACACCACCGTCAAACGACAGTAACGTCAAACTCTAGTCAGCCAATCGTTACCGATTAATGTTGATCAGTTGACTTAATAATTAATCATCCCTTGTGTATTCTTAATATTAGATTTAAATATGTGATCGCACTATTGTTGAGGCACATACTCCAACAGCCTAAACCAACCCTAAACCCTTTCTCTTATTATCGGAACAGGAACCGTAAACTGAGCCCTAAAAGGGGAAGGTTGAACCCTTTTAGAGCGGGCCGGGTATCTTAAAGCATGACGGGAAAGGGTTTAGGGTTGCATTAGGTGGCCCGCTCCAACGGAGCTACCTAATCCAACCCTAAACCCTTTCCCTTTTTATCAGAAAGTGGTCATTCGGAAGAACCGTACCTACTATATATTAAAAATAAAACTACGACTCTATTGAAACGTACCTATTAGGTAACGGGTTAATGAGGGGGCCAGGAATCCTAAAGCGGGCCGATAAAGGGTTTAGCGTTGGATTAGGTTGTTCACTCCGGCGGAGCCACCTAATCCAAACCTAAACCCTTTCCCTTATTATCATAAAGGGGTCATTCGGAAGAAACGTACCTACTTTACATTAAAAATGAACCTATGACTCTTTTGAAACGTACCTACTAGGTAAAGGGATTAAACGAGGGGGCCGGGTAACCTAAAGCGGGATGGGAAAGAGTTTATGGTTGGATGAGGCGGCTCCGCGGTCCAACCCAAAACCCTTTCCCTTATTATCGTAACGGGAACCGTAAATTGAGCCCTAAAAGGGGAAGGGTGAAGCCCATTCCAAGGGGCCGGATATCCTAAAGCGGGACGGGAAAGGGTTTAGGGTTGGACTAGGTGGCCGCCACCGCGGCCGCCTAATCCAACCCTAAACCCTTTCCCTTATTATCAGAAAGGGGTCATTCGGAAGAAACGTACCTACTATACATTAAAAATGAACCTAGGACTCTTTTAAAACGTACCTTGTAGGTAAAGGGATTAAACGAGGGGGTCAGGTATCCTAAAGCGGGACGGGAAAGGGATTAAGGTTGGATTGGGCTGCCCGCTGCCGCGGAGCCGCCTAATCAAACCCTAAATCCTTTCCCTTATTATCAGAAAGTGGTCATTCGGAAGAACCGTACCTACTATATATTAAAAATAAAACTACGACTCTATTGAAACGTACCTATTAGGAAACGGGTTAATGAGGGGGCCAGGAATCCTAAAGCGGGCCGATAAAGGGTTTAGTGTTGGATTAGGTGGCTCACTCCGACGGAGCCACCTAATCCAAACCTAAACCCTTTCCCTTATTATCATAAAGGGGTCATTCGGAAGAAACGTACCTACTTTACATTAAAAATGAACCTATGACTCTTTTGAAACGTACCTACTAGGTAAAAGGATTAAACGAGGGGGTCGGGTAACCTAAAGCGGGATGGGAAAGAGTGTATGGTTGGATGAGGCGGCTCGCTATCGCGGAGCCGCCTAATCCAACCCTAAACCCTTTCCCTTATTATCGTAACGGGAACCGTAAATTGAGCCCTAAAAGGGGAAGGGTGAAGCCCATTCCGAGGGGCCGGATATCCTAAAGCGGGACGGGAAAGGGTTTAGGGTTGGACTAGGTGGCCAGCTACCGCGAAGCCGCCTAATCCAACCCTAAAGCCTTTCCCTTATTATCAGAAAGGGGTCATTCGGAAGAAACGTACCTACTATACATTAAAAATGAACCTAGGACTCTTTTAAAACGTACCTTGTAGGTAAAGGGATTAAACGAGGGGGCCAGGTATCCTAAAGCGGGACGGGAAAGGGATTAAGGTTGGATTGGGCTGCCCGCTACCGCGGAGCCGCCTAATCAAACCCTAAATCCTTTCCCTTATTATCGGAACGAGAACCGTAAACTGAGCCCTAAAAGGGGAAGGGTGAACCCCTTTCCGACTACCGCGAAACGTACCTATTATATATTTAAAATGAACCTAGGGCTCTTTTAAAACATACCTAGTAGCTTAAAACGTATCTAGTGAATAAAGCCCTCCTTAAAGTACGACAGGAAAGGGTTTAGGGTTTTGTTTAGGTAGCGTGGCGCGCTACACGTAAAATAAAATTTCGTCTATGTTCTCTTTCGAATAAGGTTGAAGTTCATGAAGAAAGAAAAAAATGAGACCGCAACCAATCAAGGAATTCCGTTAGAATATCATCAACATAACTTTAACAAGTTTTTACAAAGCGTACAGGCCAAAAGCGGCATTCTCACTGGGCATAAAAAGGAATCAGAATACTAGTTTGGGAATGAAGTCATATATCACACATCCAAAAGGCCAGAACCAAGTCATATTTCAAAATTGGCCACTTAACGTTCCGTGTTAAATACAAAAACGTCCACATCAAACATATGAACCAGTCATAAACGAGGAAAACTTAGGAACATTAAAGACATCAAACATTAAAGATACTATAACAAGGCTTTGACAAATTTCTTCCGTCCACCTCATGTGAAGACATGAATTTGTTTTTTTAACATTTATTAAACGCAACCTTGAAATTCAACCTCACGTGAAGACCTGCATAAAAAGCAAATCCTAAGAAAGTGTCTTAATGGGTGCCATAGTGTTATCAGGCTAGGTCAATTAAAAAAAGAACTATTAAATATACACTCATCAAGATATTACCTTTACTGTATTCTTGTCCAATTTTAAAAGTTCAAGCGTAATATACTCTCGATAAGCAGCCATATCCTGGGAAAAAAATAGATTAGCTTCAATTTCATATAGAATGTTACATAAGATTTAACATTGAATTAATTTAATTGAAACCTGGTAGTGCTTTTTGTTTCTCAATAAAGTCTCATCAGTTGTTACAGCTTCTAAGAACTTAATAACAAACAATCTACAGTCATGCCTGCTCAAAAACATATAATTAGATCTTACAGTGCTATGAATAAAATTTTTTATGTAAAACAAAATATGTAGTCGGAATCTAACTCATTGTCTTACTGAGGGACATCGAAATTTACAGGTGTAAACAAGACCATCTGATTAAGGTGTCCATACCAAGGTTTCTTGGCGAGGACATTTGCAACATTGTAGACCTGTCATGATAATGGTCTTAAGAGTTACGAGCATCATATGGTTTTGTTAATCAAATTGACAGATCAAAATGATAGTGCGCTGCAAGTTAAATCTAATAATAAAAAAAGCCGCTAAGTAAGAAAAAACTTATAATCTCTTCCGCATATTCATTTCGCTCTCGAAACTGTTTACTTGTCGATTTTGGCTTAAGTAAATCTAATATATAATTTTTCCTTTTCTTCATATCAGGGAGTAAAGCATACCAATGATCATCATCTTTATTACCAATTGTCCAAAACACCTACAACATCAATTAACGGATATAACACGTGAAAGTGAATTCATATACGATTCATAACTAGTGATTTGTTAGGGAACCCGATTACCTTATCAATAGTGATTGCATTATCAGGCATATAGTTCATCTTAAGATAGGGGCAGCTAATGCAATTCTTTTTTTCTGAATCAACCTTAACATCCTGCCATTTTTTCCGAAAAAGCAATGTTATATACTACCAACTACTATCAACTTTAACACCTAGCCATTGTAAGACACACTGATTTATCACCTTCACTGCCATGGGAAAGTAAAGAATATTCGGCTTATTCAATGTCCAGATCATTCCAACCGTATCATTAACCTACAAATATATAAAGTTTGAAAATGTCTAGGTTACACAAAATGTCGAGATAAATGAACCTAGGTCCCTTAAGACTTGAACAAAAGTAAACAACTATGAATAAATATGACGAGTCCTTACAGTGTCTATTAACCATTTGCGCCTAGCGAAAGTTCTTAATTCTTCTCGATTGACTTTAATCCACTCTGTGTTAACTAGAATCTCATACAAGTATCTGACAGGTTCAAGTACAATGTCAGTGTATGTAAAAAATTATTGTTGTTAATAAAATCAGTAGTAAAAAAATAAAAATATGATGGTCAATTGAGAATTTATGGTGTACTTCTGCGACTGTTGAAAACCAGCTTAACAAGCTCATCGTCCGTGTATGGAAATGGAGGCGGTGTTCTATTCAACTTTTTCTTACTGAAATGCAAATGAATAACATGAGCATCAAGTAAAAAAAACTTATACGACTTTCAAGTAGAAAATTAGTATAGGTAATACATTAGTATATGTATTATTACCTAACACGTGAACAGAGAGCATGGGCATCATATAAAGTTTTGTCTTTGAAGCGATTTTCAGTGAAAGTTACTATTTGGTAGCAAACCCTTGCATAGAAAATATTGAGTTGCTGCTTCTAGAAAATACAACAGAACATCCATACATTTGTCATTCAAGCTTGGGATTTGGTAGTAAACACTTTATCTACTGTTAAAGTTAATATAACACTTTTACCAATGAACTTACATTATGTAGATCACTCAAATATTCATTTTTATCGCCTTTGTAGGTCTCTAACCAGTGCAGCAGGTAAATCCCAATATCAGCTTCATCACTAACACCAATAGCTGATTTAGGAACTTCTACAAGTGTATGCCCATATACATTCTTGATAGTAGGCATTTTCTTTCTCAAGTAGTTAGTCACATACTTCCTCTACCAAAAAAGATAAAAAAAACCAGTGTTGATTGCCACTTAACATTGCTAATTAATCCATACACATTTGATAACATTGAAACAAATAGTGCATATTCAATATGATCCGCATAGTCCTGGGAATTTTCTCCATATGGTGTAAGACTTGTAACTTTTGTTTGGGGAAATTAAAACGAAACATGAATTGCTGCGTGTAGGTGCATGGAACAAAAATCTGAAGATAGAAAAAAGTCATAAAATTTAGCTAAAACAAATAACACATGTCAATAACTAACATAGTCATTAATAAATACTTACAAGAGCCGCTCCTACAAAATCATCAAAATCCCTTCTAGTGTGAAAAAATTTAGAAAAGTCTCAAATTATATGCAAAAAGAATAATTTTAATAACAGAAGAAATAAGAATAAGAATTAAAAGACTGAAATGACACTTACGTCACACGTTCTAAGAGGCATATACAACCTTGACGGTGATTCACGTGATTTTTATTTTTCAGTCTTGTTCAACATGTGACACCACATACATGTAACCGTCTGAGACACTCTCTCACCGGAGAGTATAGTCTTCAAATCTGCCCGAGTAAGTGAATGGATGTCGTTTTTGAAAAGAATTTCACTGTAAGGGTAAATAGAAAATTTAATAGAAGTGTATCTACAAGATAAAAATAAAGTATCTAACCTGACTAGTTACAAGCTGCATACCTATCATCAAACGACTCCCTAAAAACATAATCCGATACATCTTTTTCACATTGATTCAAGTCCCCCACGACACTAACATTCCTTTATAGAAAAGGTGATCTAAACACCTCAGTAGGCACTCTACTCCTCTTATGTGGCAGAATCTCAGCTCGTGGAGATCCAGGACACGAAGGAATAACTGGCTCTCGCGTTGGTGGTAAGGAAGAGACAGGAGAGACACAGAGAGGTGATACAGGAGAGGACACTTGTGGTGATCTTTCACATGGAGGTGATTGTGGAGAGTCACCTTCTTATGACTCTGAACTAAGTAGTTTAAAAGAAGGTGGTGTAATAATAGAAGGTAACGAAAAAGAAGGGGGTGTAAACCTTAGAGGTAGTGTAAACCGTCGTGATGTAGATGCTTGCTTCTCAAAGTTCAGTGGCTCAAGTTATTCCTGGGACTCCGAGTCCACTAAAATAAGAGGAGACATCTTTGAGTTGTCAGGTACACTTATAGTCTCCTTTCTTACCTCACTTATAGTCTCTTTTCTTACATTACTTACAGTCTCTTTGGTTTCACTAGCGGGGCGTTTACCCAAAGCAATTTCATGTTTCACAAGGGCTGCCCATAACTCTTCTTCGCTTGAGAATTTGCGCTTAGCAAATTCACTATGTGGATCAGAGGCTATATCTTCAACCCCTGCAGTCATTTTGCATTTATCACTGCCTTTTTCATTCCCCTTCCTGTTTACGGCAGCCGTTTTAGCTCCATTCTCCTTCCCCTAGACATGATTGACTTCATCTTTGTGACACCCCGCGATAAAGCGGAAAATATAAGTAATAAACTAAAGCGGAAAATATGAGATTAAAAAAAAACTTTTCAAATACTAGTTAAAGATGAGCACGTGGGTGCCACTAATGAAATGAAACAAATACAATAATAGGCAGACTTAGGTTATTACAACCAAAGTCTAGAAAATGGGGAAAAGATATCCCACGAATAAACATATAAAGGGTTTCTAAACTCGAAACTAAGGTCCAAGGGTTAGTTCTCGCTAGCCTACACGTCTTCCCCACGTAAGCATCTTCACCACCTGTCATTCATGTAAACATGAACGCCACAGTCAGTGGGGAGTAACTCAAGGTTCTCCCAGGCACAATATGTCGAAATGCAAGTAACAAACACTTAATTAAACATATTAATCATGCATCATATATGAACAATAAAGAACAAGAAGGTATAATGAATAATCAAGATGAGATAGGCATAGTACTTTCTTAATGGAATAGGCATGGTAGGTTAGAATGAAAATGCAATCAAGGGTGTAGAACAACCAAGTTAACCAACTCATATTGACACGACTGAACAAGTGTAAGACATATACTTAGTATGAACTCACAAGACAACCATTTAGACTCCAACCTCTTGGTAGGATGACGATCATAATACGGTCCTAGTCTAAACCTGGATCCAGACTCTCGGGATGGACGTCACCTGATTCGACAAACGATATACCAATCGTATCCTAGACTCGAAACATGGCACACACTCGTAACCAAAGGTCGAGTAACCTCTAATCGGAAACATGGCACACACCCGTAACCAAAGGTCCGAAAAAGGCGGAAGGATATCCTAATTCGGTAACATGGCACACACCCATAACCAAAGGTCCGAAAGAGGAAAGATAACCCAATCCGGAAACATGTCACACACTCGTAACCAAAGGTCCGAAAGGGGTAAATAAGGAATGTCAAGTAGTCACACAATGTAAAACGTCACACTTGAGTCACAATAGGAGTAAGAATGATCATGCAAACATCGTATGACACGGGATCTTTAATGTCACATTCATACTCATGGCTTGAATCTAACCATGAGTACAGATAGTAACATTAATCTCAACGATCATATCGCAACTAGAGGGCTTATAGCTCACCCCTATTATCCGATAGGACCAAGACTCTCACAACAGAACAATACAAGGCATTATCAAGAATATGACCCATCAAAAATAACTATTTAATTATGTTAACTCATACTTGTCTTTTATTAATAGATATTCCATTTTATAATTTAACATGCCGGTTAAATAAAATATCATGAGTGACCAAGAATAATTTACGTTATATGAAATTACGGAATGAAATGTGACCAAGTCCAAGTGACCCATTTATGAGCCCAATAAATAAATCATGTGAATTTCAATGAATGGACTAGGATAAGCCCAATAAATAAATCATGTGACAAGCCCAACAGAACAAATAAGTAAATGAACGATATTAACTAATTACGTCATATAAAATGTGAGACTGTTATTTAATCATATTTTAAATAAACCCAAACTAGCGCCAAAACGATTTATAAACACGACAAGTCCAATTATAAAATCATGACAAGTTCAATTAAATTAACGATTCAATCCAAATGAATAGATATGGCCAAATCAACTTACTAGGTATAACTAGTTCAATTCATTAACCTAACTAGTCCAATTTATCCAACATTACTAGCCCACTTACCACGATCAAATGAGCCCAACAAAACAAGTGTGTGAGAGAGCAATAATAACGAATTACGTTATAAAAATATAAGACGGAAATCAATTATTTCAAATAAACCGAACTTGCCCCAAAACCCGACTCAACCCACGACACAAGAGGTCGTTGGACAGCCCAAATAATTTAACCAAATAAGTCCGCCCTTTAAATCTCAAACGAGCCCAAAAGAGTTAAATTGTAAACGAACGATATTAACGAATTGCGTTACATTTATATGAGACGGAAGTTAATTATTTCAAATATAACTCGAACTTGCACCAAGGGCGCCCATAACTACGGTTCCAAGGACCGTCTGAGCAGCCTTAAACACGACCCACAAGCAGCCATACCTGGCCTCACCACCCACCACCACACAGCTCATAACGAGCCCGCAAGAGACCACCCATGACAACTACCTACGGCTGCCAAACAGCCGTGAAACAACCCCTCAGTCCGTGATAAAAACACGGTCTAAGTGTTCAGTTGCGTTTTCATAAACCTGACACAGACACCCATCCTTACGACCCAAACTAGTCCCAAATAACCACCAAGCAAGCCACCACTCGTCTACCCTTCACACCACCTTATACTCCGTCCAAAAACATAACCCTAAAGATGCACAAAGCCGAACCCAGACTCAGTCCTAAAGTGCATAGCAGAACCCGTCACCAAACAAATCCAATCCCCGTGTCAATCCCATGCTAAATGAACCAACTACGAGCATTAAAAGGACGGGAGTAAAAACAATAAGAACTTCAACAATAATTAAAGAATCGAACTTTACAGCAAAAGAGTATAAAAACCGAGTTGAAGGGACAGAATATCGACTCATTGTCGAGTAACCTATCCCCGTTACCTTATAACTTCTTTAATGGGCACGATATCGATTCAAAATCATCTTGAGTTGTCAAAGCTTGCCCTATACACGAAGACGAAAGGGATTAGTACGAGATTAGAGCTTTAAGAAGGACGACAGTCGCGGTTTTGGAAGAAAGCAGGGACCTTCCTTACCTCAAAAGATGAAGAATGGGAAGGGGAAGCTAATGGCGTAAGGATTAGTGGGAAAGGTTGAGGAACGAGGGAGATAACGGAGGTTGAAGGAGACGGAGATGGGGATGTACGGTCCTCTATGTTTGTGTGGTTGTAGCTGCTGATTTGTTATTGTGGCTGCTGTTGCTCATTCGAAAAGAAAAAAGAAGGAAAGAGGGTGAGGAAATGAAGGATGAGGATGGCGGAAATGGGGCGTGCCATGGCTGCTGTTGTTTCACTGTTGTTGTTTAAAAGAAGAAGGAGATGAAGGAGAGAGGGAAAGCAGGGGGTGGGGTTATCCGGATAGGTTAGATGATAGCCACACAAACCAAATAATAATAGTAATATGTGTAGTATTATATATTAATAATAATATATGTACTAACAATAATAATAATAATATATAATAATAGTAAGAGAGATATTTTAAAGGTGAGGTGTAAGATGTTAGGTGGGTGTGATGTGTTGTCAAAATAGAATAGGTCGAGAAAGGTTAGTCTCACAAGTAGAAATGTGACGGTCTATAGCTAGACGGAAATTAGGACGAAGATTATTATTATTACTGTCACTAATATTATCACTATTATTATCCGACCAAAATACGTATACATTTATTCTTATATAAATTGTGTCCCAAAATATAATTTAATAATACATACTTTAAAATATTCTTTTCATTAAAATCGTGCTTGAAATGAATTAATTAAATTAAATAATTCAAAAATATAAAATAAGGAAATTGAACGGTTAAATAAAGTTCAAATGTCAAAATGGGAAATTCGCGGGTGTTACAATCTTTGCTTGGCTAAGACGAATGATAGCCTTGACACAATGCTTCTGCCATGGACGCCATTTGTTGCACAACATTACAATCTGGCCGCTCTATTTTAGCTTTAGTCAGGACCTCCAAGAATGTATTATAAGCAACAGCAAACCCGGTTGCCGTATCCACCAAATTCTTAACAATATAGCTCCCCTTCTTCAGCTTGTTCATCATCTCAGGTGCTTGATCAGAAGGCCCGGCAGGGGTGTGTGTAGGTTCTTAAATAGGAGGCCCATCAGGTGGGTCCATGGGCTCTTGAACAGAATGCCTAACTGTGGTGTGTGATAGGGCAGGATTGCTCTCTCCATCAACATTAGGCTTTACTTTACGAGGTTGAAAAACTCCTTTCCCAAACCCTACCTTATGCTCATCTTTCATCCGTTTTGAAATAGCATTTTTGGACCATGAAGCCAACGTCAGGAAGACTCGTGGAGTCGTTTCATACTTAAATTTAACTCTATCCAGATAGATAAAAACCAGAACCATGATTGGACCTCCAAAATTGGAAGTGTCATAATTGGTGCGTTTCCAAGAATCTACACCGTTAATTAGTTGCTTGAGTGTAAACCCACCCCAGTTCAAAAATTGAACACAAGAAAGATCCTTAAGACACTTCAAAATTCGAAGGCTTGTATGAGAACCTTTAACATCCATTAAAAAAGTTGAGACTATAAAAACTATGAAGTTCGTTTTAAAGTCATCCCCACCTCCTTTTTGGGTATTCATCAAATCAAATAGTTCTTGTGTCTTAACTTTTGTGTGACTATCACTAAACTACTTCAACCAAGCACCTCTCAGTTCCAAAAACTCCTCATTCGGGTCATTTAAACTGGCTATTTCAACTTCGGTAGGACCCATAGGAATACCCATAGCTAGGTAAATATCTTCTTTGGTAATCAGAAGTTTTTCATCCATAAGAGATGTTGAACACGTGTTGAAGCTGGAAACCAACCAATAAGATAAAAACCAGGGTACCATGTCACATCAGTAATAGGCCCCCAAAACCCATTGATTGTATATCTGACTTTTACTTATCACTCATATGTTGGTTGATAAATGTTAACAGCAATTTTGGTGACATTCTGGTCCTCAAAAATACAGTGGAATCATCATTTATTTCTCCCTTCCCAATGGCAATATCAGTCCTAGCACGAGATCTCTTTGATGATATTGGAACTATACTAGACTTACTTGTACTTGCAACATCTTTCGCACCTCTCGCCTTTAATTTCTTCAAAGTTGTTCTTATATAAAGGCACATGTCACAACTATGATTTCATGTTATGGTAAAGACTGACTAGCAGCAAAGAGAAATGCTAAGAAACTGACCTTCAGGTAGAACAATAATGGAATCATCATCTCTTTTTCTTTTCCTAGCAGGAGAGCCCTTCGTCTTGCTTGGACTTGGACTTGGACTATGACCACCTATCGCCTTTTTCTTCATTTATGTTCAACCAGAAACACCAATTTAGAGGAAGCTCTAGCATCAAATTTTAAGACAGGAATGTGATTGTGGAGGATTACCAAATGCAACAAAATATGTGTATGTACAAGCATAGATAAATGTATCTAGCATGAAAAGCATAAACAAAGCTACCATGAAAATCACAAACTAAGTTAGTATCAAATCAAAACCAGGGAAAACGATCTCAAATCAAAATTTAGGAAACCCTAATTTTCAGAATTGGAATTTTTTAGTAAAACCGAGTGTTTCGAATACAAATTGGTAACTAAATAAGAAATAGAAGTGTGAATTGAAGCTTACCTTTGGTTATAATGGAGCAGATATGGAGCCGTAACTATGGAAGTTGATGGATTGCGGAAGAGACGAAGCTTAAGTAGACGAAAGTTGGAGATTAAATGATACGTTTGGTCACAGAGCACGATGTGTGACGGTCGTCTGAAAGCTCCGATGGTTGGTGGTGATGGCGGTGGCGGTGGTGGTAGTGGATGAGAGAGACGGAATTCAGGTGGTAGGGGATGAGAAAATGTATCGGGGTTTTGTGTTACTGTTGTGAGCTTGTGAGGTAATGACTAATGTGTGTTTTAATATTGGTTCGTACGGTTCGCACCGTAATTTGGTTCACACAAGAACTCCGATTTTATATATATATATATATATATATATATATATATATATATATATATATATATATATATATATATATATATATATATATATATATATATATATATATATATATATATATATATATATATATATATATATATATATATATATATATATATATATATAGTTGGGATCTTGTGAGTTTGGTTTCTTATGGTGAGTTTGTGGTCACATGTTATTCCAGTGTTATTCTTATGTTCTCATGCTTTTCTAATTTTCTCATTATGTTACCTTTTATTTTATTTTATGTTTTGTGTTACCATATGTTATTCCAGTAGTTTTTTTTTTTTTGCATTACTATGTGACATTCTAGTGTTTTTCTTCTTTTTTGTTTTTTTTTCTTTTCTTTTTGTTACCACGTGTTATTTCAGTATTACTCTTATACTTTTTTTGTGTTACCTCTTGTTATTCTAGTGTTACTCTTATGTTCTCCCACGTTCCTCTAAATTTCTCATTATGTTATTTTTTTTTAATCACCTGTTATGCACGTGTTATTCTGGTGTTATTGTGTTGTTACTCTGGTGTTATTCTGATGTTATTGTGTGTGTACTCCGGTGTTATTTTAGTGTTATTGTGTTGTTATTTCGCTATTATTCTAGTGTTATTGTGTTATTACGCCAGTGTCCTGTTGTTATTGTGTTTTTATTCTAATGTTATTGTGTTTTTACTTCAGTGTTATTCCGATGTTGTAGGGGTTCTATGGAATCTAGCTATCCGTAGTTAATAGACTTAAGAAGAACAGTTTAGGAGAAAATGTTCAAACAATTTCCTCATCCAATTCTAGTACATTTGTACATGAAAGGTCCTGAAATTCTTTCACCCGAACGAAGAGTTACATTATACACTGAGTGCTTCTCCACACATGCCAAGAACGTCCCTGCACAATCATTGACGAATCAAAATGAAACATGCAGCTAACATTTTATTAATAACTAAAAGTATAAGAAAAATAAGGGGTGGTATATTAACTGTAAGAGTCCAAATCCAGCATTAACGACATTAACAATCCACTCTACAATCACAAATCATCCAACATAATCTAAGCCAAATCACGTAACGAAAATTAATTAAACCGAAGGAGAGAAAGAGACCGAATGAGGAAGCGTCCAATTTGACAACGGTGAGCTGAATATGGACCCGACTAAGCTTATCGTACGAAAAACTCGTTCTCGAACTGACGAACGACAACGTAGACGATAACACCGATGAACTCCGTTGAAAACTTTGGTGCGACAATAGCGCAGATTTAACAGAAAGATAGACCTGGTATTTAGAATGACACTATATTTGTACGCGCTACAAATTAACAAATTAACTGCAATAGAAGACGATCTACAACAATGATGAAAGCACAAGCACAAAGCAGTATATCTGTACGCGCTATGCAATTCGCATATCCAGGCCACTCTCCCATTTTCTCTGATTTCAGTCTCCGTGATTCAATTGCGATACCGAAATCCGAGCTCAACTACTCCGTCCACCACTGCCAAGATTCAATTACATCAGTGAATAACTCAGACGACGCCGAAGATATCGCTATCAAATGACGCCGACGTCATCCACAAGCTTTCCCATCCATAACCAATAACCTCGTTAGAACAACAACCTAAAATGGCGCCGACAATAGCCTTCTCTATCACTAGTTCAATCAAATATGTCGAAGAGGACATTTTATTACTCGAAATTTTCGGACAAAGTCATTTTTGTTATAAATTTTTCAAGATGTGACTTTATGTTTAGTAGATCTATGATTACAATTACAATTTTTCGAATTTTGAAGAAGGGAAATCATAGACAATTTTGAAATGGAGCTCTGAATGGTGAAGGTAATTGAATCATCATTGAAATTTGAAGAATGAATTATCGTTGTCGTCTGATGGTGACGGCAACCACCTAACCTACCCCAGATCTACGCGAGGTTCACGGCAAGTAAGCAAGGGCAAGTAACCGGATAGACGAACAATGGAAAAACATGGTGAAGATGGTTATATATTTGGGCCTAAAAGAGTGAAATCGCCGGAGAGGGAAATCCAAAGCCGGAGCTCCGACGATGCACACGCATAAGAAAAATAGAGAAAGAAAGTAAGGCCGGAAGTGGGATAAGGAATAATCAGAGCGAGAATGGAGGTGGCAGTATGTGGTGGCCGAACATAAGCCACCGGCGAGGGAGGAGGTTATGGTGTCAGGTTGTTTGGGGGTGATGAAGAAGTTCTGTGAGAGTAGTGTTGGGTTATTAAGGAGGGTGGGTAGTAAGTAGTTGGGTTTTAATCCAGACCCTTTATTTCATGTGGTTTGGGCCTCTGAATTGATTAGTCTATTTGCTTTTTAAGTTAGTTCGCACAGTTCGCACCGAATTTTAGGTTCGCACGAGATCATATTTCTATATATATATATATATATATAGAATTAGGATCACATGAGTCCACCCTATCTTTTTGATTCCGTGAGTCCATGATAAAATATCACACGTTATATTAAACAATATCACAACTTATACTAAAAAAAAAAATCGTAATATTGTGTTGTAATATAATATCACCCGTTATGCTACACATTATCACAGCTTACAGTATCACACGTTATACTAAACAATATCACAGCTGAAAAAAAAAAGTCTTTGAAAAAAAAAGTCGTGATATTGTTTTGTAGTAAAATATCACAACTTTTTTTAAAAAAAAAAAAAAAAAAAAAAAAAAAAAAAAAAACTTTTTCGAGAAAAAGAAAATTCGAAAAAAGAAATTGCAAAAAAAAAAATTTCGAAAAAAAAAATTTGAAAAAAAAAATCGTGATATTATTTTGTATAGTGCGTGATATTGTTTTATGGACTCATGGAATCAAATATATAGGTGGACTCACCGGATCTTGCCTATATAGTGCGTGATATATTGTTTTATGGACTCATGGACTCAAATATATAGGTGGACTCACCGGATCTTGTCTATATATAGGCAAGATCCGGTGAGTCCACCTATATATTTGAGTCCATAAAACAATATCACGCACTATACAAAATAATATCACGATTTTTTTTTCAATTTTTTTTTTCAAGATTTTTTTTTCGATTTTTTTTTTCAGAAATTTTTTTTTTTCAAATTTTTTTACGAAAAAGTTTTTTAAGCTGTGATATTGTTTAGTATAACGGGTGATATTGTATTACAAAACAATATCACGATTTTTTTTTCGAATTTTTTTTTCCATTTTTTTTTCGAAAAAGTTTTTTTTTTTTTGATATTGTATTACAAAACAATATCACGATTTTTTGTTTCAATTTTTTTTTTTGAAAGTTTTTTTTTTTTTTTTTATATGTAAGTTGTGATAGTGTTTAGTGTAACGTGTAATATTGTATTACAAAACAATATCATGACTTTTTTTTCGGATTTTTTTTTTCAAATTTTTTTTTTCGATTTTTTTTGTTGAATATAAGCTGTGATATTGTTTAATATAAAGTGTGATATTGTATCATGGACTCACGGACTCAAAAAGATAGGGTGGACTCATGTGATCCTAATTCTATATATATATATATATATATATATATATATATATATATATATATATATATATATATATATATATATATATATATATATATATATATATATATATATATATATATATATATATATATATAGGATCCTGTGCGAACTTACGAACTAAACACAGACCATTGGATGAACATAATCAACGGCCAACATTAAAGACACAAACAAAACAAACAAAACCCTATACGTTCTGACTCTCCTCCCCTTTTCCTCTCAAACAAAATCCCCAAATCCACCCGACACACTCTCACTCTCACTAACACCACTCATCACTGACATGCACCGCTCTCCGATGACGACCGTTCTCCGATGACGACGGCTATCCGGCAGCGGGATCTCGATCTAACTATTTCGCAGAAAATCACACTTTCGATCGTGTTTCGCTCAAATTCATCACATCAATCCTCTAATTTTGATCAAATTTAGGAGATTCTTCGTCATGTAAGCTTATAATTCGTACTAATTTTCATTGTTTTCGTTAATTACTTCCATCATTTTCTTAATTTCCTCCAAATTTGAAGAATTCTAACCCTAATTTCATTCCGGCCTCATTCCACTCAAAATGGGGTCGAATAACTTCGCATTTGCTCGCCTATCATTCGTCTACTGCGGTTCTTGATGTAACGTCTCCAATTTATTCACAAGTTTAAACTTTCTTACAATTCTACTGCTAATTGTACTGTTTTTTTGCGAACTGTAGCTTTGACTATTCCATGTTTAAATTGTGTATGTCAGGTCTTTTCTTAATAGGATTCTTTTCAATTAGCGATTTTTATTATTTAGCGATTTTTATTAGTTGGAGCGATTTTTTAACGTTAGATGTTCATTGTTGTTTTGTTGTCTTACTTGGCCATTATCCGACTTCATCACCAATATTGATTACCCCTTTCCAATAATGTCATGTGTGGAGTTGGATTTCGAGGTACTCTTTTAGGTCTGTCTCCTAGTCTTTGTAAAGACTGAAAAAATGTGATGGTATTTCGAGCTCTATTGCGTCTTGCCGAATGAATACAATGACTTCTCTTTAGTGTTTGATTGAACATGTTTCATCTTTCATGTTCACGTTATTGGTGCTTTTATCATGTATATATTACTAGTACTTCTTTAGTTTTAGTGGATTATCATTTGGTAGAAACTATACATTGATTTAGATCTCTCTGTTATATTATCATCACGGCTAGGGGTAGTTTGTGGAACCCCTCGAGGTCTTGGGTATTGTTGTTCACTTGGATGAGGACTTTTGAGTTATCTTAGAGCTGACATTTTTAGTCTTGAAATGTATCTTATTAACAAGGTGAAGTATTCTTAGTAGGTAAGCCTTTCATTAGATACCATTAACAAGGTGACATTTTTAATCTTGCAAAATATATGACCCTAGATACACATATCAATACTCCCAGATACATATACCAACACTCTAGATACACAAATCGATTTGTATATCCGGGAGTATTGATATGTGTATCTGAGATACTAACATGTGTATCTACCGTTTCATAGTAGTGTGTCCAGAATCTCCTGATAGGCCTAAATTCATGTTCGGGAGAAATTCGGAGCATGCCATTTGCTTAGTCTAGAAATTTAGACTATTATTGTGATAAGCTACAAAATTGCATTAATAAGTCCTCATGTATCACATCAGGTCACAAGGGGTGTCGACATAATCCCGGGCCACCTCAGTCCTCAAGAACAGAATTCGGTCGAGGCAATTGTTCAAGCAAGGTAAACACCCTCCCCTACAGATAAATTGTATGCTCAATCTCTCCCTTTCGCACACACGTTCACTAACACACTACAAAGATTGTGGTCTATTGTCATATTTTACGTTCCTGAACTATATGTCCGTCGTGTTAAATTGCAGTGGATATCCCTGTCTATAGTGCTGGTTGGTGTAGGAGATAGCCCATGGGATATGATGAAAGAGTTCGATGATAATTTTCCTTCTAGTGCTTTCGATAACTTTCAGGTAATTAACTGATCAAATGATTATGCTTTTATTCATCTCATATGCAGTACTAATCTGAACTATTTTCCGTGGCTAGTTTGTGAATTTCACTGAATTAATGTCAAAGAAGGCTGATATCTGAAGAAAGCAGACGGAGTTCCCCCTTTCTGCCTGGATGGAGATACCTTTTCAGTACAAAGCCACTCTTGAGCATGGTTTACTAGGGTAAAGCTTTGCTATTTGTTCGGTTTTTGTCGGATGGGAGGAGTACATCCGTCATGGAGTCAACCAAATTTAGCAAAGGGAACATATGGCTGTTATTCGTGATCATATGGGAAACGTTAGACGTGCTAGAGTGCAACAACTGAAGTATGGATGGGCGCTTGATATTGCGAAGGCAAATGCAACAGTGTTTGGAGTAAGAATGGCGATTCGGATGGGTATTCGAGCTGCAATCTTGGGGTCGGATTTGGTACAACTTATCACTACCTTACAAAACCATGACGTACCAGCCAACTATTTCGGAAATGTAGTTTGCGAGATCGTTATGTTAGCTGAAGTGTTTGATTGTTCAAGTTTTAATTTTGTTAATCGTAGTGGCAACGTAGCATCGTAGCTGCACATCGGTTAGCCCATCCCCTGATTGCACTACTCGTGTGTGGGTAGATGCTTGTCCTGAGCGTATTGCGGATGCTATTGTTTATGGCTTTGTATTGGCAGTTAAATTAATGTGATTATTTCTTCAAAAGTAGTTTTTTTGGTAAAATGAGGGGTGTCGAAGCCGTTTGTCGGGAATTAATAAAACAATCTGTTGTTGCGATAAATTTATGCCTTGTCCATCTTGCACCTTATGCCGATTTCCAATGCGCTGCTTACAACCAGTAGGCAGCCGCAAGGGAATAACTCACATAGGTCTCCTGCCAATTTCTATTTATGCAATCCATCTTTCTTCAAATCTACACTACATATCTTCCTTCAAAGCTAAGAAGGTGATTTCCTCGCCCATGCTCAAATATTACTTGCCAATTTATCAGTCAAACTTCTGCATTATTTTCCTGTTGTACTTCTAACCCAGCCAAAAATAATTTGAACTCAAAAAATGTGCCAACAAAAGCACATCCGAAATTAACACGAAACGAAATGTATAACATGCCTAAGATGGCCCGATCTAAACCCGACCCAATTGACCAGTTTACTTTGCTAGATACACTCTTTTACCTTGTTAAATACACATATTTAACAAACTAGATACACTCTTTTTGCCTTATTAGATACACTCCTTTGACAAGCTAGATACACTTATTTACCTTGTTAGATACACATCTTTGACAAGCTAGATACATCTTTAACAAGCTAGATACACTTTTTTACCTTGCTAGATACACTCATTTGACAAGCTAGATACACTCTTTTACCTTGCTAGATACACAACTCTGCCAAGCTAGATACACTCCTTTACCTTGCTAGACGCACTTCTTTACCTTGTTACATACGCATCTTAGGCAAGCTAGATACACTCCTTTATCATAATATTTAAAAATCAGATTAGGACATAGTAACATAGGAGGAATGAAGAACATAATGAAGGAATGAAGTTAGAAAATAAATGAACTACTCAAACGAAAGCTGGTGATATATTTTTGTAACTTGGCTTTATATCATAATATTTAAAAATCAGGTTAGGACATAGTAACATAGGAGGAGTTGTCAACAAGAACAGCAAGATTTAGTCTTCCGTTTATTAATTTTTTGTCGATGACCGATGTAAGTCGTCGTTAACCAAAGTTGAACAAGTATATGCAGTATAATTAGAAATGAATAAAAGTTGAATTAGTATGGAGTATAATTAAAGCCTGAAGTTAATACAAATTGGATGAAATAACTTGGAGCGGACGAATATCTCCCGTCAATTGAGCAGACGCCTGAGGCTAAGCCCCGTGACTGGGGAGCCAATTTCTCCGTACTAACAAGGATGTCTCCTTGCCTATCTCATAAGAGAATGTAAGTGGTAGGCCGTACAATAACTTGATTTCCCTCTGCTTTAAAATTTAAAATCTTTCAGACAGCCATAGACCCATTCACTCTCACTTTAAATCTAACTGAACACCTCGTTCATAAATTAGTCCTGAATCAATCCGAGCACGTACACCACATCTGCGCCTATTTAACAAGCTTTTGAAGGCCAATACGACAACATATTAGGGTGTGCCAGTATGCCACACATAGTTAGGTAAGGACTCGCCGATATCATAAGCCTACCATTAAGTTTAATATGGATAAATGCTGACAGTGACAAATGATTAAGCGAAACTAATCTTCACACCATTGATGTCCGCAGCTGTAGTTCAAACATTTGTAGAATATAGCCATTGGTTCATCAGCTGATCTGGTCTGTATTTGGTGGTATGCTACTTTGCCATGACGAGCTGAAAACAATGACACTGTCATTAGATTGTGAATTGCCACTAAATTTATGTACATATACATGTGTTAAAATTGACAATATTCTACAACAAAGTGCGAAAATAACCATTTATCATATACAAGAGAAGAAGAACACACTATAACGACTATCAACAAATAAATTAAGAGACTATAAGTAAACAAAGCAATGAAAGCAAGAGAGAAGGCCACCAAACAACCAGTACAATGAAAGTTCAATGAATGGCTTCACCAAAAGCGCACTTATATAAATTGATCTCTCAAAAAAGGGGTGGGTTGGGATAAGGAGAGAGTGGAGAGAAAGTGGTGTGGTGTTATTAGCATCGTCCCAAAGTTGACTAGACTTGCCAGATTATACGTCGAAGTGATTAGATGTAGTCAACACTATTTTAATAGTATTGTACTCCGTATTGTTCATATTCTAAATGTTCCCATTTAACTAATAGTCATAATTTTTTAAATCTAGGATATCCTGCCGCCTCCTTTGATCTATTTAAGTTGCTATGTACACTTCTTTAAATTACTAGTTAAATATCTTTAGCTAACTAGATACACTACTTTCAATTACTAGATAAGTTTCTTTAAGTTGATAGATATCTTTAAGTTACTAGATACATACCTTTAGCTAGCTAGATACACTCCTTTAAGTTACTAAATACATTCCTTTAAGTAGCTAGATACACTTCTCCAAATTACTAGATACATTCTTTTAAGTTTCTAGATACACTCCTTTAAATTACTCGATACATACCTTTATCTAGTTAGATACACTCGTTTAAGTTAGTTAGATACACTCCTTTAAGTTACAAGATACATACCTTTAAGTTCCTAGATATACTCTTTTAAATTACTAGATACATACCTTTAGCTATTTAGATACTCTTCTTTAAATTACTAGTTACATACCTTTAACTTGCTAGTTACACATATTTAGCACCTTAGATACAGACCTGTAGCTTGCTAGATACACATGATATTTTAGCAAAAAGCTAATTATCGTTTTTAATTTACATAAATGAAAAAGTTGAGGTATTGCCCTTGCTTGAACCATGGATTTTGACCAACAAGTAAAATGCAAGCAATAAAAATAGATGGCTGCAATTTTGAAGCGCCATAAATCCATGTCAATACACTCTTAAAATCATCCCAAATACACCGAGTTTTCTCACAATTAATCGCACGTTTCCTCATGTCTAATAAACCCAGTTGAATGTACAACATTGATCACATCTCCAAGGGTCCCATTACAAGTAGGCTTCAAAAATCTAAGTAACAAAGTTGAATTCTTTCTTGATAAATTTGCTTTATACAATATACCATAACTTGATATATAGCTTGATTGAATCATTCAAAAAAAACAAAGAAAACTCCCAATTCTTATCAATTTAACAAAATAATGCAAGAAATTAAAATTAATCCCAAATTAGAAGACCTTACTTGAAACGGAAATGCAACAATGTTTTTCGCCAATTTCCTTTTTGTACCAATCGATCCAATGGCTAATTTAGAGACGAAAACTGCAATTAATAGAAGTTGGAAAATCCATAACTTGGTTACTTGAAATCGAAGCGACAAAAGAAGAGCAAATGGCTTGCGACTTGGTCTGCGTGGGGTCGATTTAAGGATAACACCGTCTACGGATGTCGACTGGAAGGCTACGACGGGCGGTGGTGGTGGATGGGGGAGATGAAAAGTTAGAGGGAGAGGAAAAGTTAGCTGGGGTATGAATAAAACATAAAGAACAAGGGAGAGGGAATATGCGAGGAGTTTGGTTTTGGCTTTTTTAAATTAGTTCGTACGGTTCGCACCGTACTTTTGTTCGCACCTGACCCCGACCCTATATATATATACATATATACATATATATATATATACATATATATATATATATATAGGAATGAGATCATGTGAGGATACACTATCTTTTTGAGGATTGAGGATTTTGTTACAATATCACAGGTTGTTCAATACAATATCACAGGTTATTCAATACAATATCACAAAAAAAAAAAACACCTGTGCAAAAAAAAATTATAAATTTTTTTTTTCAAAAAAAAAATTATTTTTGGTAAAGGTCAAATTTTTCGTGATATTGTATTGAAGAGCATGTGATATTGTATTCACTAATCCTCAATCCTCAAATATTTAGGGGTTCTCACCGGATCCCGACTCTATATATATATATATATATATAGAGAAAGGATCATGTAAGTCCTTGTTTTTTGGTTGAGTCCATAAGTCTTAATATAGACCTTTAGATCTAAGAGATGAGTGGCTATGATTAGAGCAAAATGAAGGGTTGAGATTAAAACATAATAAAACCCTAATCCTAACCCATTTCACTGTCACACCAAACATTCACACTTCTCTCTCTTCCTCCCAACTTCTCTCTCCCTCCCATCACTCTCCTGCCAACCACGCCGCTGCCACCAGTCGACGGCCGCACACCCACCAAGCTGCCGCCTACATCCCCTTCTCCTTTCTCTCTTATTTTTTTTCCGCACAACACCACCTCACCCAAGCCACTCCGCCACCTCTTCTTCCACTTTCTGCTCTCGTCCTCCCCTGATCGGAGCCGCCCATCCTTCCCTTTTTTTTTTTGAAATCTCGATTTGTTAGTTGATGTTGGCACTGACGTCGATGGCGGCGTTGGTGTTGTTGGTTGGCAGTTCCGAGTTTCCGCCCTACCCCGTACGAGATCTCGCCCCATCCTCTTCTCTTTTTTTTTTTGTTTTAAAATACAAAATTTAGATCTGATATGTCGAGGTGGTTGTGGGTTTTTGATGTCGTGGGTTAGGTGGTAAGGGCAGTGGTAGTGTGGCGGTGGTGGCGCAGGTGTGCTGTTTTGGTGGAGCCTTTTTTTTTGTTTGGTTTTCAGGCGATGGTGGTGGTGTGGTTTGCGATTTAACGGTGGTTGTTAATGGTGGTAGAGGCGTTAACGGTGGTTGTTAATGGTGGTAGAGGCGTTTATTATTTTATTGTTGTGGGAGTAAAAATTACACTGACATGAAGTAAAGTTACACATTTGAAAAACTAAAGTTATATTTTAAAGGACTAAAATTACACTCGTAAAAGTATATAAATTCAAATCTTTACCTACAAACAAACTATGACTAAAGTTACATTTCCGACGGCTAAAGTTACGCTTTTAAGGACTAAAATTACACTCGTAAAAGTATATAAATTCAAATCTTTACATACAAACAAACTATGACTAAAGTTACATTTCCGACGGCTAAAGTTACGCTTTTAACGACTAAAATTACACTCGTAAAAGTATATATTCAAAGTCTTACATACAAACCACCATATGACTAAAGTTACATTTTCGACGGCTGAAGTTACACCTTCAATGTCTAAAATTACACTCATAAAAGTATATAAACTCACAGTTTTTCATACAAACCACCATATTATTAAAGTTATAACTCCGACAACTAAAATTACACCCTTAACGACTAGAGTTACATTCGTAAAACACTAAAATTACATAGACTTTTGTTAAAATTACATAAATTTTAATTTATAAATTCAAATTTTTATATATAAGTTGGCCTTAAAAGGTAAGATACACTTATAAATCATTAAATGGCTAAAGTTACACTCATAAATCAGTAAAGTTACACTCAAAAATGATTGGCTAAGAATAGGACTTAGGGACTCAACCAAAATTAGGGACTCATCTGAACCTATCTCTATATATATATATATATATATATATATATATATATATATATAGAATTGGGATCCTGTGAGAACCACCAAGATAATGAAAACCTTGAGAACTCCACCTTATACAATTTTTTTTAAAAGAATAATGATATATTTGGATTCGGCATGAAATGTTATGGCTAGATAACATATTTCTTGGTCTAAAAAATATAAACTAGTGATAAAAATCGAGACGGGGTGCATTTTATTAATTTATGTGCACCTACTACTCATTTGACAATTTTCACGCATGTAGAACTTATTTTCATGCACCTAAAACATGTTCTTTGCATGCACTTATTAATCATTTTCATGTATGTAACAATTTTCATGCACCTAGTATTTGTTTTCGTGCATTTATAGCCGTTTTAGCATACCTAATTGTAATTTTGTACATTCAGTTTATATTTTATTAATAAAATCAACAAATTTTGTTTAGCTATCCTTAAAATGTGTTTGAATAAACTAAACTAAGGGTAAATGATCCATCAAAACTTTCGGAACAAAATTTGATGATGATTTAGTAAGGGTTCTCATGGTTCTCATTATGTTAGTGGTTCTCACCGGATCCCGACCCTATATATATATATATATATATATATATATATATATATATATATATATATATATATATATATATATATATATATATATATATATAATTAGGATCAAAGGAGTCCACCTTCTTTAGGTGAGTCCATGAGTCCCATTCTAAACCTTTGGATCAAAAAAAAATGAAGGGTTAAGATTAAAACAAATTAAAAAGATGAGCTATAAATACGAACAAACCCTAATCACACTACCTCCCATCACATTTCCACTCTTCATTTCTTCTCTCTAAACTCTCTTTATCTCTCTCTAAACTCTAAAGTTTCATCACCACTTCTCCTATTCCGCCGCCACCGCCCTCGCCCTCGCCACCACCATGCTTCTCCTCCCGCCGCTTCACTGCTCTCCTCCCACTACATCTTTTTTTTTTTAAGATCTTAAAAACGAGTGGGTGTTGTTGGTATGCTTCTCCTACAGCATTTCTTTTTTTTTTCTTCTTTTTCTTCCTAGATCTGAAAATGGAGTTGTTGATGTTGTTGGTGTGTCTTGTGGAGGTGGTGGGGAGGTCGGTCAGGCCACCGCCTCCTCGTCCCCCCCCTCTTTTTTTTTTTTTTCAGATTTGGTAGGTTGCGGTTAATGGTGTCGTGGTGGGTGGTTGTTAATGGGGCGTGGTGGTGGTATTTTTATATTTTTTCAGATTTAGAGTTTGTTTGTTTTTTTTTCCGAATTCATTTCATGCGGCGGCGGTCGTGGGTGTGGGTTAGACGGTTGGCGGAAATACTGGGGCTCGTTTTTTTTCAGACTTGGTGGACCGTGGTGGTGGTGGCCGTAGGTTATGGGTGCTGGTGATTTTTTTTCGGTTATTTTTTTTTATTTGCGGTGGTGGCGGATTTGGGTGGTGTTGTGGGGGTGGTGGTTCAGGCAGGTGGTCGTGGTGGGTGGGGGTGGTGATTCAGGAAGGTGGTCGTGGTGGGTGGTGCATGTAGTTGGTTGTGGGGGATACTGGTGGTGGTCGTTTGTTGGTGATATAGACTAAGGTTTCACTCATATGGAATAAAGTTTCAAAGATATGGACTAAAGTTTCACTGATATTGACGAAAGTTTCACTTGACACGCACTAAAATTTATTTCACATGTTATAGACTAAAGTTTCGCATGACATAGACTAAAGTTTCACATGATATGGACTAAAATTACATTTCCTAAGAATAAAGTTTCATAAACCATTAAAATTACATTACATAAATTTAAATAACTATAAGAGAAAATTGTAAATTACCACCTACTATTTACCGTATTTTACAAACAACCACCCTGTATTGTGTTTATTACAACTTACCACCTATATTACACGATATACATCCAAACTACCACCGTATTTCATTCCCGATCATCAATTTACTTAAGTCCCGACTCGTTAAGTTAATAAACTATAAAATGACTAAAATACCCTTACTTTAATTTACTTAAAACCCTTGCTACCCCTAAATTAAAAGACAAACAAAATCTGTCTTTGAACCCAAAATACAATCAAAATCAAATTAAGTCAAATTAATTTTGAAGAATCAAAATCAATCTGGCAAAATTGTGCACCTTCAGCTAGGAGAACCAACAATCATTCCTCCCACCATCTCCTTCCCACCACCACCTCACATTCTCACCACAACTTCTTCACCGTAGCCACCTGACCACCACCCTCCGCATCGCTATCCTAGACATGCCATTTCATCGCACCACCAGATTTGCCGCCTTTCTCACCACGACCTCCAAGTTATCGCCACCATCACCCGAACCCACGAAATCCCCTCCCCTCTCACGAAAACCCAAGATCTACAAATTTAGTGGGTGGAAATTAACAAAAAGAGGGTAGGATAAGGTTGATTATGATGATGATGAAAGAGTTTTCCATACTAATTTATGGTGCTATTAGTTGTGTTTATGCTGCAACCAATTCTTAGGGTTCTTTCAATTTTGGGGGTTTTGTGTTGCAATTCAATAATTCACAGCTCATTTTTCTGGTTTTTTTTTTCTTTTTGGAGGATGAAGGTACTGATGATGAATGAATTATAGAGTGTTGGTGATGGATAAAGTAATTTATCTTTTAATTTAGGGGTAGCAAGGGTTTTAAGTAAATTAAAGTAAGGGTATTTTAGTCATTTTATAGCTTATTAACTTAACGAGTCGGGACTTAAGTAAATTGATGATCGGGAATGAAATACGGTGGTAGTTTGGATGTATATTGTGTAATATAGGTGGTAAGTTGTAATAAACACAATACAGGGTGGTTGTTTGTAAAATACGGTAAATAGTAGGTGGTAATTTACAATTTTCACTAACTATAAAGTTACAATACTTAAAAAAAAAAAAAGTTTTAAAAATTATGATTAAAGTTACAATCATAAAACATTAAAGTTATATTTATAAAATTACAATATTTACATAATATTTATAAATCAGTAAAATTAATTAAATTGAAATTTTTATATTAAAATTGTCTAAAAAAATTAAGTCAATTTTTAGCATTAAAGTTTCACTCTTAAAACATTAAAGTTACATTTATAAATCAGTAAAATTAAATAAATTCAAAATTTTATATTAGAAAATGGCTAAAAAAAATTAAAGTTTCAATTTTGAGCATTAAAATTCCACTCGTAAAACATTAAAGTTACATTTATAAATCAGTAAAATTAAATAAATTCAAATTTTTATATTAGAAATTGTCTAAAAAAAATAAAGTTTCAAAATTACCATTAAAGTTCCACTCGTAAAACAATAAAATTACACTCAAAAATCAATTTTATATATTTAAAATAAAATTTTATAACATAAATTTAAATTTTTATTTATAAAATGACCTTAAATATTAAAGTTATAATTGTAAAGAATTAAAGTTACACTTTTAAATTCAAGTTTCATTTATTAAACATTAAAGTTTTCATCTTAAAATTTTAAAATCTTAACCATCAATCTTATAAGATCAATGGCTAGGATTAGGACTTAGTGGACTCACCATTTTAGATGGACTCATTTGAATATATATATATATATATATATATATATATATATATATATATATATATATATATATATATATATATATATATATATATATATCACAACACATATAACTCATGTCCTCCCACCGAACTCCTACTCACCACAGGTGCCACTCACTACACCATAAGATTGGGTAACTTACGCATCAGGACCATTACATACGTAAAACAATGCATAACGAAGCAAAATAACATATTTGAATCAAACATAATATGCAATGAAGTCAAAAGATAAGCATATGACCCAAAACAGGGGTCACTAGATTGAGTACAGGCCACTCGATCGAGTAAAAGACTTCCCTTTAAGAGCCCTTGGATAAGAGTGATGAAAGACTGAGATTGAAAGCAAAAAAGGTCATTAACTACCTAATTTAACCCACTATCTCTCTACCCTCACTAATTAATCATTAATCCCCTTAATCTACTATATAACATTTTTTTTCTCATTCATTTCTCTCTCATCTCACACAATATCATTCATCTACTCTCTCTAAAACCTACTTAAATCAAAACCTAAAAAAATATCTCCTCACACCCACCCGACCCACCACCGTCGACCATGACCCACTACTTCCCCCACCCACCACCGACACCCACCTCCCTTTCCCCACCCAATGACCCCAACCCCTCTTCTCGCTCATACCCACCCGACCCACCGCCTCCCATCACGACCCACTACTGCCGCCACCAACAACATCCACCTGAAACCGCCACAACTGCCATTTCCTCCTTTTCTTCTTTCCGATCTGACCACAACCTCCCATCGCCACCACGTCGTACCACCCAAAACCAACCTAAAACCGCCACAACACCCACCAAAAACCGCCACCCTCTTCTTCTTCTCCTTTTTTTTTAGATCTGGGAAGAATGGCATTGGTGGTTGGTCTTGAACAGCGACAACAACCAGACACCCACGACGGCGACAACAACGCGACCACGCACCGTCAAACAGTCGTCCAAATATGCCATCGTCCACTGATTTCTGATTTCGATTTTTTTTTGTTTTTTTTAATTTTGGTTTGTTTCCTGTGTTCTTTGTTTACTGATTTCTGAGTTTTTAAATGTTTTTCCTTTTTTTTCTGATTTCGAATTTGTTTTGTCTTTTTTCAAATTTGGTCTGGTTTCTCCTTTCTTCTTCCTTCTCTCCTCCTATTTTGGTTGTGTTTCTCGTTTCTATTTTATGACTTCATTTTTCCTTCTTTTTTCAGATTTTGTATTTTTTGTTTCTTTCAGATTTTGGTTGCAAATCTGAGTTTTTTTTAACACAAACGAGGGGAGGTGACTTTTTTTTATAAAACAAATGAGTAGATTATGTTTTTTTAAAGACAATTACCATATTTTATTCTTAGATCTAATAAATATATAGTTGATTTTCGAAAAAAAATTGTATTATCATGATTTTTATTCTTAGATCTAATAAATATATTTATTTTCAGATTTACACTCGTATTCTATATTTCCTACACTTGTATTTCCTCAAATTTACACTCACATTTCCTTAAAGTTACACTAATTTTATATTTTTTCAAATCTTTTTTTTTGTTTTATATTTTTTAATCTCGGCTTGTTTATTTCGTCTTGTTATATATATTTCTTAAGATTTACACTCGTATTTCTTAAGATTTACACTCGTATTTCTTCAGATTTACACTCATATTTCTTTACATTTACACTCGTATTTCTTTACATTTACACTCGTTAAAATTATATAAATTTGCACTCATATTTCTTTAAATTTACACTCGTATTTGTTTACAATTACACTCGTATTGCTTTACAGTTACACTCGTATTTCTTTACAGTTACACTCGTCAAATATCTCATTTTTTTTTTGTTTTTTTTTTCAGATCTACTATAGATCTTTTTGTGGGTATGAGTTGGTGGTGGAGGACGACAGTGGTGGTGTTTGTTGGTAGTCGGACTAAAGTTTTACTCGTAAAGGACCAAAGTTAAACTTGTAAAGGACCAAAGTTACACTCAAAGGACCAAAGTTACACTTGTAAAGCATTAAAGTTACACTCGTAAACCTTCAAATTTACACTCGTAAACCTTGAAATATACACTTAAAATACTACATTTATACTCGTAAAACATCAAATTTACACTCTTAACATGTTAAGATTATATAAATTCAAATTTGTATATAGAAATTTGCCTAAAAAATCAAATTTACACTCTTAAAGTATTACATTTACACTCGTAAAACATCAAAGTTACACTCGTAAAATGTTAAAATTATATAAATTCAAAATTTTCGCCATAAAAAAAAATCAAAATTACACTCATAAAATATTACATTTACACTAGTAAAACATAAAAGTTACACTCGTAAAATGTTAAAATTATATAAATTCAAAATTTCCGTCACAAAAAAATCAAAATTACACTCTTAAAATATTACATTTACACTCGTAAAATGTTAAAATTGTATAAATTCAATTTTTTGCATACAAAACCGCCATAAAATCTATCACCAAAAAAATCAAAATTTCCGTCACCAAAAAAATCAAAGTTACACTCATAAAACTCATACAATGTTACATTTACACTCATAAAATCTGAAACTCAAAACTGATTAATTAGGGGCTAGAGAGAGAAAGAAAATTTAATTAGTATATAGAAAATTAATTAGTGATAATTTTTTTTTCAATTTCAACCATCCATTTCAATCCAACCATCCACATTTTTTTCCTTTTCTTTTTAATAGTCCTTAATAAATTTCCTCTCCATCCATCTCAACCATCCATTGAGTCCATCCAATGGCCCTTAGAGGGACTTAGGGACTCAATGGAAGAGGTGGACTCATTAGAACTCATTTCTCTCTCTCTCTCTCTCTCTATATATATATATATATATATATATATATATATATATATATATATATATATATATATATATATATATATATATATATATATATATATATATATATATAGAGAGAGAGAGAGAGAGAAGAGATCAACTAAGTCCATTAGATATATTAAGTCCATAAGTCCTAATGTGGGCGGTTGGATCAAGCAAATCAATGGCCAAGATTACGCAGTAAAACCCCACTCAACTAATATTTTTGATTTACCTCTCTCCTCTTACCCACTAACCCATGCATGATACACTGTTATGTCCATCAGTCCATCATCATTTCCCTCCTCATTTTCTAGACAATTCAAAACAACTTGCGGGTAATTTTCCCTCTATTTCCTGTCATTTCGTCTTCCTTTGCTTTCTTCACATTGCTGATAACTCCATTTTCATCACTACCAATTAATTCATCTCAACAGACGCCATTTTCATCACTACAAATTAATTCCAACTCGCCTGCAAACTCGCCTGTCTCCATTTTTTTATAAGGTATTTTTTCCATTCTTTATTTAGTGATTTGTAGTTTGTTTTTTGTTAATTATTGCCTTTGTTAAACTATCATAAAAAGAGTTCATTTAATTTTTCAATCTTCAATTATGGGTTTGCTGATGTTGATTTGTTTAATTGTTAATTATGGTTGTGCAGATCAAATTCGAGGTCATTTGATAATTAACAATGGTTTTTGCCAAGAAAAATGCCAAGAAATCTTCCAAGAAATCTGAATCGAAGGTAAAAAAATCTCGTCTTGTTGGTAAAACTCTTATAGAATGATGTATAACTTCAATTAAATATCTGTATAACTCTAATCCCAATTGTTTGTCATCTACAGATGGATGTTGTAGAAAGTATTGACACGGGACTTGATATCCAGGTTAAAAGTTTTGATTTTGATTTATACGTTACTAGATGTATAACTCTGGTTACTAGATGTATAACTTTAGTACTCAATATGTATAACTCTTGTTACTTAATGTAAAACTCTGGTTACTAGATGTATAACTTTAGTACGCAATATGTATAACTTTGGTTACTAGATGTATAATATAACTCTGGGTTCTAGATGTATAGCTATTCTGATTCTGTGACCAACTCCTTTTTCATAATGTCAAACTCTAATTGTTATATGTATAACTATACTTCTAATTAGTTTCCATGCATAGAGTTATACAATATATGCCTAGAGTTATACATTTTATACCTGTATTTATACAATATATAGCTAGAGTTATACAATTTATACTTTGGAGTTATACATTAGATGCCTGGAGTTATACCTAGAGTTATACCTGAAGTTATTTCTGGAGTTATACATTATACTGTATATGCTTACAGTTATACATTTTATGGCCAGAGTTATACATTCTATGGCTAGAGTTATACATTATATGGCTAGAGTTATACTTTCTATTGCTAGAGTTATACATTATATGACTTTAGTTTTCAGAATGTCTAACTTTTGTTATTATATGTATAACTCGTATTGTTATTCTGTATAGCTAACTTTCCCGATTATCTCTTCTTTTGAATGGTTAAAAGTACCAAGTCTTGACAAGGGTGCTTATTCCAAGGTTAAAAGTTTGACTTTTGTTATAATCTGCAGTCATTTGTTTTATAACTCGATTACATGTTGAATAACTCTCTTTGTCATAATGTATAACTGGAGTTATACAATATTTGCCTAGAGTTGTACATTTTATTTTTGGAGTTATACAATATATGCCTAGAGTTATACAAGATATGCCTAGAGTTATACAAAGATATACTTGAAGTTATACATTTTAATAATAGAGTTATACATTCATGGTTCGAGTTACACATTATATAACGTTAGTTTCGATTGTCTCACTTTTGTTATTATATGTATAATCGTCGTTATTCTCGTATAACTCTCCGATTATCTCTTCTTTTGTTTGTCACTCATGATTATATGTATATGTATGACTGTATCGTTAATCAATCCCTATTTGTTTGTCGCCTACAGATGGATGATGCACCAAGTCTTGAGAAGGGAGCTAATTCCCAGGTTCAAAGTTTGACCTTTTTATAATCATGTCATTTGTTGTATAACTCGATTACATTTTGAATAACTTTTCTCATTGTCGAATGTATAACTCTTGATATTTTCTCGATTAACTCTATTATCGAATGTATAACTTTACTTATATTTTGTATAACTCGACTATCTATTGTATAACTCTAATTGCAACTACAAAGATGTCTAATTTTGTGTGTTGTCCTTGCTTTTCCCCAGATGGTCGAGGCCAAGCCAAGGGTAAAGAGGGTGCATGAAATCACGGTTTCGTGTCGACCTCAAAGACTTGTCTCTCTCATTAAAAAGCTTAATGAGGATTAGGTGTCCGCTGTTAAGAAAATTGGGTTTGGTGGCATTTTGGAGCTTAAGATTAGCAGCTTCCCACTTGCACACGTTCGCCTGTTCTTGGACTCCTTCTCTGATGGGTCATATGTGTTCAGGGCTTCTCGGAAGAAGGAGTTTATGATCAGTAAGCATGACGTGCATGACTGTTTCTTGATACCTCTTGGACCCAACCGTCTCCCGTTGGTACCTACTGGTTCGCAGAAGGGGTCCAACGATCCCGAAAATAAGGAGCTGAAGGACAAATGGCGGCAAGCTTACGGGGTGGGAAAAGCAAATAGTTCAATAAGTTTAGGGAAAGTTCACAAGCAACTTATGGAGTACAAGGAGGCGGACGATCATTTCTGCCGGCTATTTGTTTTGTTCTCTATGTCTTTATTCCTCGCACCCACCCCAAACAACGAGATAGATTTGAAGCTGTTAAGGGCCGTAGAAGATCCTAAAGCCATTCCGCATTTTGACTGGTGCTCTTATATTTTGGAAATGATGGTGAAAGCGGACAGATCAGTAAAAGGGGGTAACGATGTTGGGTGGATGTATTCCCTTCCTCATGATAAGCTACTTTCAGTGATATGATTACAAGGCTAAGCCTTGCCTCCACGATCTACCTTTGATTAAGCATTGGGATGAAGCCTCGCTTGTAGATAGGATAAAATTTGAGGTGGCTCAAGGGGGATTGGGTACTTTAACTTTGTCTAAGACCAGGTATCCGAGGTGCCTTCAAGATCCCTATTATATTAAGAGTTTGGACAAGATCGCCTCGACCCTCGTGAACCCAAACTATCACTATCAGCCCCCCACTCCCTCTCTCTCCCCGCTCAACTTCCGAGAAGAAGTTCATTCGATTGAACTACCAAAGAAAGTGTCGAGGATGACCAGAATTGAAAGCTAGTGGTCACAATGTAAGTTCAAAGTATTATATATTTTGCAGATTGATTCTGTTTCAGCTGAACGTACCCATCTAATATAATATAACTAACTTACTGTACTTCTTCAATGCAGCGTACTCACGAGCTTTATCTACATATGCAAAGGAACGCTATTGTGTTCTATTCATGGTACGCAGATGCAACCGCAAGGATCAAAGTCAGAACTAGTGATCCGACGGGCCTAAATCCTAGTCAAGCCTCTCAAGAATTCTTTGAGGGTGAAAAGATTCAAAAGTACGTCGTTTGAAGTAGAACAGTTGCGAAAGGGCCAAGGTTTCTGTTGGTAACGCTCCTGCATTTGGAGAGGTAGTTAGTGAGCCCCCCAAAAAATATGACGGAATCGATGCATCTACGCGGCAAATAAGTGAAGTTCTGTCTAGTCTCGCCAATGATGGGGGTGGCAGGGGTGGTAACCCTCGTGTTGAGCCGCGTCGAGAGTCGGTCAAAGCCAACACGCCAATGAAATCAGTTGCAGTTTCATGGTCAAAGATTATGGAGGAAGTGGGAGGTGATACAGTAGTTTCTAATCCGTTGTCAGATGCTAGCCCAGGGTTAGAGGATCAAGGTGTATGCACCCCCGTCCAAACTGTCAGAGAGCTGTTGTTGGAGGCGAATTACACAGTGGAGGAAATTGAGCAAGCTTATGGCCGGTCAGAGGACGCTGAAACTCGGCTCGGGGCAGGTGATGAGGTGCATGAGCATGTTCACAGGGAGGGATTAAAATAAAATGTTGAAAATGTTGAAAGATTGTCAGACATTGACCATGAAAGATTATCAGACATTGTAGACCAAGCTGACGGACCGTCCGAGGATGTCAAACTCGCCTGGGTAGGTGATGAGGTGCATGAGCAAGTTCATGGGGAGGGTGTGAAAGAAAATGTTGTAAGATTGTCAGACAATCAACCGTCAGATAAGGAGATGGAAAAATCTACGGTCCCATCATTGCCAATGGAGACACAAGAATTGATGGAGTGTATGTTTTCTCTCTGAAATCAAGGAAGCTTTATGTGGACTTCCAAACGACGGGAGTGGTCCTGATGGCGAGGTAAATTTGTTACTTTTCGCTAAATACTTTTTATACATTCGTTGTTTTTTTTTAAATTGGTCGTGTATAACTCTAAGTTGATAAAGTATAACTTTGTTGGAACTTATGATGAGGCCTTGAATCGTAGTGCCACCGCAACGGCCGTTTGGTACAACTCTTAACCAAAATATATGACTACGATTATACAAAGATATGACTAGAGTTATACAATATATGCTTTGGAGTTATACATTAGATGGCTGGAGTTATACCTAGAGTTATACCTGGATTTATTCCTAGAGTTATACATTATAGTGTATATGCTTACAGTTATACATTTTATGGCCAGAGTTATACATTCTATGCTTACAGTTATACATTT
The DNA here is from genome assembly GCF_048544455.1 of Silene latifolia. Classification (NCBI taxonomy): domain Eukaryota; kingdom Viridiplantae; phylum Streptophyta; class Magnoliopsida; order Caryophyllales; family Caryophyllaceae; genus Silene; species Silene latifolia. Next base: position 455,198,963 of record NC_133538.1, read on the forward strand.
TATGGCCAGAGTTATACGTTTGGTACAACTCTTAACCATATGTGTATAACTCTTACTCAAACATGTATAACTCTGATAGCATATTATTAACACTTCACACGTGTATAACTCTTGCCCTTCTATGTATAATCGTAATTCATTGGTCAGAATCGTGACCCAATTGTCTCACTTTTAGAGTTATACCTGTAATTTTTTTGATACAAAAGCATGGTGTTTAATTTTATTATTTTTCATTTAGGCCACTGTTCAAAAGGATGTAATTGAGAATGTTGAACAACATTCTAACAATGGGGGTGTAAACGTAGATGTTGTCGAGGGTGCGGAGATCACCCCGGGGAATCCTTCAACGGAATGGAGTGGAAATCAAATCCCTCTGACTTTCATGAGCAGGGCAGATGTGAATGAGGCATTTGCCGGGGTTGAGGAGCGAACGATTGGTGCTGCCAAAGAAGGTTTGGTAGTTAAAATCGCTGGTGCTAGGGTTGAGCCGGTTGCACCACTCCCACCCCATATTTATGTGCCGCGATGTGACATGATCCACCATCCTTTCTTACTGCATTCAACTGCCCCACTTTAGTGTATGAACATTGTACCTGAGCACCTAGGTTGTTCTCAGGATTGCGGGGCACCCGAACCTGACCAGCACGTATGCTCACAATTGTTGCTATTTAACAAGGAATGTTTCAGGACGGTGTTCAGGGTGAGGAAGGATGTAATGGATTATGTCTTTGATCAATTACACGCCCATAATAAAGAGTAAGTAAAAGATAAGTTTTACCTATATTTCAATACGTCAGTCAAACAGGCCATGAATCTTTCCCCTTGCTGCGTGTCTCATTTTTGCTAATCCTTTGTAGGGAACAATTGGTCACATATCCCTGTCCAAACTGCATAACGCGTATTGATCTCCGGTCGTTGATGCCCGGCTCGGGACATTACGGCCAATGTCATCGATCACGGGTCTCGACTACTCAATCAGCTTACGCACGCGAACACCGCAGTTGTTTCAAGTTCGCGCTGTTTCTTTGGCCTAGGTCACGCTGTAAGTGTGCTCGAACTCCGCAAGTTATTTTGTGACAAACTGTACGTAACTTGTGATACAAGCTGCCAACCCCCGTCTATCATTTTTATAGGACCTAGCAATTGCAATTTGGCAAGGCAGAAGAAAAACTTGGTTGTTGATAATTACAAGGCTTTTGTGCCTCGTGGGACATGTGGCAAGAGTCGTGTTCTAGTCCATTCCAACCGGACTCCGATATATAGTGAGCTCAGATATCAATATAGAGACATTTACATACTGGAATTATACATTATTTGCCTAGAGTTTAACAAAGATATGCTTAGAGTTGTACAATATATGCTTTGGAGTAATACATTAGAGGCCTGGAGGAGTTATACCTAGAGTAATACCTGAGTTATACACTACACGTATATGCTTACGCTTATAGATTTTATGGCTAGAGTTATACATTCTATGGCAAGAGTTATACATTATATAACTTTAGCTTTCAGAATGACTAGAGTTATACGTTCTAGGGCTGAAGTTATACATTATTTGTCTAGAGTTATACAGTATATGCTTAGAGTTTTGATGAGTGGCTAACTTCACTCCATAACTCTAGGAATATAATGTATAACTTTAACCATAGAATGTATAACTCACTCGCACATAAAGTACAATCGTAAGCATATACATATAATGTATAACTCCAGGCATCTCGCTATCGCACATAATGTACAATCGCAAGAATATACTTTGTATAACTCTAGAAATTGAATGTACAACTCTAGACATATAATGTATAACTCTAACCATAGAATGTATAATTCCAACTATGCACAATATGTATGCCTCTAATCAAGCTAATTATGTTTTATAACTCTTAGATTTTTGGTGCATGTTTGTAGGTTTTCGTCCCTTAAGCACCGGCGATGAAGATCATTACTCTTGCATTTGCATAAATTTCCTCTCTGAACAGATCGAGTAACTTGATAATCGTTCTTACGAGGACGATCTTCCAAATTACCATACAGAGGGATTGCGCGTATTACATCGTAAGTCTTATAAAACTGGTGACTAGATTAATTATCAACTCCATTTGTTTTGTTAATTGGTCTTCCCCTTTTAAACGCCTTGCCTAACTTCCGCCAGGCCGATGCAATGGGAAAGTATATGGCCTACAAAGGGCTCGACAAAGGCAAGAAAGTTGAAGGGTTTCCTTTTGTCAACATTAAATTCAATCGGCAGGACCAGACATACTGTCAATGACTGTGGTCTTTACGTCATGGTCCATATGTTGCTATACCGTGGAGAGCCATTCGACTGTACCATAGGGACAAAGGAAAGCAATGACCTCATGCGAGCGGAAATTGCTGCAACCCTTGTCCTCAGTGACATTAACTTGGACAAGGAAGCTGTGTTATCCAGGGTAACAGCTTTTAAGGAGCTTAAAGACCGTGAAATGGATGAGGTGCGTGATAAACAGAGGCTAGCCGGCAACCCAAGTGGAAGGAAGAGAGGTGTTGGAATCGCGGAGAGAATGGGCTTCGCTAAACGACCTTGCTCTAAAGTCAGTTCAACCTATTAGACTCTACCTTCCAAAGTAGCCCTGGGCCGACGCCGTCTAGTCGGGCCCTCTCAAATAATAGCCGCTCCCTGGGTAAGGGCGATGGCCTTGGTTGCACCACATATTGCGGGAACCGACGCCGACCTTACAAAGGGTCGCCAAGATGTCAAGTTGAACAAGGCATTAATTAGGGATATCCCGGTGTATCGCAAACAAGTGGTTGATTACGTTTTCCTTGATGACTACAAATTTCCAAATGAGTAAGTCGTCTAAAAATCTAATGTTTTATCATATTAAGTTTTATCAATATAGAGACATTTCCATACTGGACTTCTACATTATTTTGCGTAGAGTTTTACAGTTTATGCTCAGAGTTGTACAATATATACTTTGGATTTATACATTAGAGGCCTGGAGTTATACCTAGAGTAATACATGGAGTTATATGTTTCATCATTGAAGTTATATATATCGTTAATGGAGTTATACGTTTCATCAGTGAAGTTATGCAGTCATTTTAATAGCAGTTACCTTCCCATTTAGTATACGTTATAGCCTGATTAATAGCTGTTGTCTGAACTACAGTGAACCACTTGTGAGTTATGGCCGGCACGGAACAATTAATAGGCTGCAAATGTTGTCTATGCTCCCTGAGACGCCAATGGATGAAAAAGTGATTGAGTGTTGGTCCTTGTTGCTTAATCGATTGGAGGCAGAGGAATGCGCGATTTTTCGTTCGTCTTTCTTCGGTATCCGTCGTATGGTATGGTTCTAATCAATCCTTTAATATGCTATAAGAGTTTCACATACCCTCTTTAAAACTTTCACAGTGGAAAATAAGTCTAAAGTTATACATACCCTCCATGGAGTTAAACATTTTGTTTTGAGAAGTTATTAACAACCAGTATGAACCTAGGCATTCTTCATTATGCTATGAGAGTTACTGTGCAACTCCAATGCACAACCCGTATAACTCCTCTGGTATCCTCACACATATACTGCTACTTGAACAGGAAACAATCTTGAGCCTTGTACGAAACCCTGTCCAACAAACACCGGACACCGAAAGGTTGTACAATATGTGGGACGTCTTCCGAATCGATCGTGGCAAAGATTTCACTTGAAGGGTCTGATTTAATCTTCGTACCCATTAAGATTGAAGCCCATTATGCATGTGTGTGTATCAACTTTAATTCTAGGACGATTGATCTTCCGACAATAAGTACTATTCAAGTCCTGGCCAATCGGAGATATGCAAAGCGTGTCACGTTATTGTAAGTGGAATTAAATTGTAATTATGTTCAACTAAAAAGTGTTTTCACCACTTTTACAATTTCACTTTTTGACGTTCTTATTCCTGCCAAAGAGCCTCATGAGCGACTACGTGGAGTCTAGGGACGACGAGAAGGACAGAGGGAAAGACATACCGGCGTTCCAATTCCGCTGATCCAGTTTGCCTGGCATAAGCAAACGATAAACGACACCGAGTCCGGCTTGTTCGCCATGATGCACATGTTAATGTACGAGGGTGATAGTTTTGGTCACGTTGATCTCGAGAGGAAGGTGAACCGTCGATATTTGGTGATCCAGTTGGCAGCGACGCTTGTCCTAGCTGACATGAACATCATCGGGGAAGGAGTTCTGTCCAAGGTCAATGGTTTCATTGGCGAGAAATTACAGATCCTGAAGCAAGTAGAAGCCGTTTAAAAGCAACGGAGAGCAGATAAAAAACCTGCGAAAAAATAGAATGTATTTCCTTTGATTCTGTATTCTCTTTTTTTGCAACTCTAGTATGTTGTCAAGAAACTCCTTAACAACTTAGACACCTTTTTGGAATAGATTGTTACTATATCATCTTGGTCAGTCATAATTAAAATCCAAGTTTTACAGTTAAGTATTAGAGTTATACACTCTTGTGAAGTAAAGTTATACAAATTTTGTACAGAGTTATACAACACATGACTCATGCAGTTATGAAAAAAAGGCAAAATTGATTAGACAGCTAAGAGTTATACAAAAAATATCAAGAGTTATACAAACTGTGTACAAGAGTTATACTAATTAAAATCCAAGTTTTACAGATAAGTATTAGAGTTATACACTCTGTGAAGTAAAGTTATAAAAATACTATACAGGAGTTATACAACACATGACTGCAGTTATGAAAAAAAGGCAAAATTGATTAGACAGCTAAGAGATATACAAAAAATATCAAGAGTTATACAACATATGACTGCAGTTATGTAAAAGGCAAATTATATTAGACAGTTATGAGTTTTACAAAAAATAACAAGAGTTATACAAATTGTGTACAAGAGTTATACACTCTGTGAAGTACATTTATCCATATATGGGTAAGAGTTTTACTTAAAGCCACTGAAATTATAATTCGTTCTTAAAGCCACTTTTAAATATTGGATATTTTGCCATGAACAGAAGTCATCAAAATTGTGTAAAAGAGTTATACAACATTAGCTTGAAATTTCACACACCATATTACTGAAGTTATACAATCTGGAAGGTGCAATCCCCCTTCAAAATAGACAAAAGCTAGCTATTAAATACCCCTTCCGTCTCACCAGATTTTTTACCTTTTAAAGAAAAAAAAGATTGTAAATAGTTTGTTGAGACGGAGGTATTTTTCTACTGCCTACTACTACAGCATGTTAAGTTTCTCTATTCTTCTTCTTCGTCTTCTTCTTCTTCTTCTTCTTTTTCTTCTTCTTATTCTTCTTCTTCTTCTTCTTCTTCTTCTTCTTCTTCAGATGCTGGTGAAGACGGTGGATGCTCAGAGAATGGGTTAGGGCAGTTCCGTTTATCGTGGTGTGCCATTTGTTTATAGTTATTACACATGCGCTTTGGCTAACAAGCCAAGGTAATGGCTTTAGCCTTAGCTGACACCATTCTTTTACCGTTGCCTTTGTTTTTCGATTGTTTTGGTGGAAGTATTGTTACCTCGTCACTGGCGGGACAACCAAGGATTTGCTCAAATTCCTGCTGCTTTGTTAAATCCTTCTTGTACGGTAAAAGGTTCTCCTTGAACTCTCTAATTAACGAGCTTAAGTTCACAACTTCAGTCACACTCGTGCCACGAAGTAAACCAATGGTTGCATGAACTTCTGACCACAACTTCACCATCGCAACTTCTTTTGCATCAGCGCTACTATTTGTTTCCATTTGTTCACCATCACATTCTGATAATCTGAATTGCAATGCATCCTTTCTCCATCTTGTAGAAACGTAATCAACTGGAATTGTCTTCTTGCCGTTAGCCGACAAAATCCATACTATATGTCGGCACAGAAATCCCATCCTTTCAAACATCATACAGCTGCACCGTGTAGCCTGTGTCCCTGTAATCAAATTAAATTATGCCGTTAGTAGTCTTATACATATAATAATAAGAGTTAAACATTATCAACGTAGAGTTATACATATGGCAACAAGAGTTATACATTCTGAAAGCTAAAGTTATTCAAACTCTAATCATAGTTATACTACAAATAGCTGCAGTTCAGTTAAAACTTGAATAAGTTCTAATGTTATTCTGAAAGTAGAGTTATACATATGCCAACAAGATTTATACATTCTGAAAGTTAAAGTTACTCAAAATATAATCAGAGTTATACTACAAATGACAACAGTTCAGTGAAAAATTGAATAACTTCTAATGTTATTCTGAAAGTAGAGTTATACATATGGCAACAAGAGTTATACATTCTGCAAGTAGAGTTATGCATATAATAAGAAGAGTTATACATTCAGAAAACTTAAGTTATTCAAAATGTTGTCAGATTTATACAGCAGATAACTGCAGTTCACTGAACAATTGTATAACTTCTATGCTCAGACAATGTAACTTTGGCACTATATCTAGCAACTCCAGTCAACTACCACATAAAGTTTATGCCAAAATGTTGTTACCTGGGTTGTACTCTACGTTGAAACTTTTCTGTCTGATTGAATCCTTTACGACAGTCACTTCAACTCCATCGACTTCAGCATAACCCCCGGTCTTACATATATCGATTGAGCAAATGACCTCTAGTTGGAATTCCTTGAATACCTCACGAGTATAAACATTTGACGCATATTCCTCTATGGGTAAATGCGTCCCCGTTGCCGGTGTTGAGTGTCGGTTTTCATGGTCAAGTCTCTTCTGCGTATGCCGTTGATGGTCCATAGCGCTTTCAAAACGCATCCAAAACTCCACTAACGTACCTTACTTCTGGTCGAACTTCTTAAAAAAACTATTACTGCTCTTTGATCTCTGGGTTATCCTCATTACACCACCCATGTTCAAGTCCCTGTAATATGCCATCACCCATTGGCTCCTTTTATCGTACGCTTCTGTAAACCACTCTTCGTTCACAAGACCATGCGCTTCCATTATTTCTGCCCACCTACAGTCAAAGGCGTCTGCTTCTAGGTTGTCGTCCCATATAATGTTGTTCAATTTCTCAATGAATTCCTTATAATCCTCCCTTGTCACCCTGAATTTCGATGGCACCTTGTTCATTATATGCCACATGCAAAATCGGTGGCGTGCAGTCTTGAAGGCAAGGGGTACGGCCTTAATAATGCCCGCATCCTGATCTGTGATAATGTACTTGGGTTCCTTTCCACCCATAGCATTCAAAAACCTGTTGAAAACCCACTGGAAGGATTCATGGTCTTCATGGGCAATCAATGCTCCACAGAATGTCACTGACCGCTTATGGTGATCTATGCCAGTGAATGGCGTGAAAATCATATCGTACTTTTTTGTTGAGTATGTTGGGTCATACGACACTGCATCTCCAAAAACGGAGTAATTCCTTCTAGCGGTTACACATATTGCCCTTCAAGGTCGTTATCCTTGTTAACTTCATAATCAAAATAAAACCCCTGCCTATTTTGTGCCATATTCTTGAACCGGTCAATGAACAATTGACCGTCCCGTTTATGAATGAAGCACTTCACATCTCGGTGGAAGTTCTTAAAATCAGTTAAGGATGCACCAATGTTCTCGAACCCGTTTACGAACTCCTTACACATGTTGTACGTCCTAGTTGCTCCTATCCTCAACTCAAAAGTGGACAACAAATCCTGATCAGTGCTGATTAATAACCAAGAATTCCTCAACTATAACTCTTTCAGCTTTTCTTATAGCTTCATGAAACATATGCATAACTCCATTCATTGATTGTGCAACTTCTTATTATTTATAACTCTTAGGTTTACATAACTCTATCATCTCGGTGTATAACTTTAGAAGTTTGCCATTCAATTAGTGGAGATTTGATTAATATTAAACTAACCCTTGAGTTGTACATTATCAAGTACTTGTAAAAATCTTGTATGTTCCGCGACATCTTTTGAAACTGACGATCCTCACTCGATACAAGCTCGTGATTATGCCCCATGTGGAATCGGTCAATTACTAGTACTCCATTCTTCATAAATAGCCTGACATGTGCTTTACACCCTACCCTCTTGATCGTATATTTCCTCCGGTTCGCAGTTCTTTTTCCCGATTGCATTTCTTCTTCCCTAATCCCGGTCTCATTTTTTTTAATTATCGCCTCTCCTTTTGGGACATATGTGAATCCTCTCTCGTTGCAAACCAAAGAACTTCGACTTGATTTCACCGTCGCGCCATTTTTTCGTCGTGTACTTCCGAACATCAAACCCGGACGCCAATGCATAAACTTTATAGAATGTCACCGCCTCGTCGATTTCAAAAATTGTTGCCCTACACAAGGTGTAAACTCCACGCTAAATGCTGCCAAATGCTTACAATACTCGTTTCACGCCTTACGACCATCCGAGCGAGAATCAAACATCCATGAAATGATTAAGAAATACATAACTCTACGCATATATCTTTGTATAACTCTATGCACAGACTGTATAACTCTGGGCACAAACTGTATAACTTTGGGTATATAATGTATAACTCTTACCATATTATGTATAACTAGAGTCACACTCTGTATAACTCTAGTACTTCGATGTATAACTCTAGGTAGATACTGTATAACTCTAGTCATACAATGTATAACTCTATGCACAAACTGTATAACTCTAGTCACAACAGATAACTCTAGTCATACAATGTATAACTCTAGTCACAGTCTGTATAACTCTAGTCGTACAATGTATAATTCTAGGGACAGTCTGTATAACTCTAGTTATACAATGTATAACTCTATACACAGTTTGTATAACTCTAGTCATACAATGTATAACTCTAGTCACAGTCTGTATAACTCTAGTCATACAATGTATAACTCTAGTGACAGTTTGTATAACTCTAGTCATACAATGTATAACTCTAGTGACAGTTTGTATAACTCTTAGCATATAATGTATAACTCTAGTCATACAATGTATAACTCTAGGCATTTAATGTATAACTCTAGACACAATCTGTATATGCTAAGAGTTATACATTATATGACTAGAGTTATACATTGTAGACTGTATTACTTTAGTTTCAGAATGTATAACTCTAGTCATACAATGTATGACCCTTGCCCATGTATGGATGACTGTACTTCACATAGTGTACAACTCTTGTACACAATTTGTATAACTCTTGTTAATTTTTGTTAAACTCATAACTGTCTAATAAATTTTGCCTTTTTCATAACTGCAGTCAAGTGTTGTATAACTCTTGTACATAATTTGTATAAATCTTGAGATTGTTTGTATAACTCATAGCTGCCTACTAAATTTGGCCTCTTTTCATAACTGCAGTCATGTGGTGTTTAACTCCTGTACAAAATTTGTATAACTCTGGTCAGACAATGTATAACTCTAGTCATATAATGTATAACTCTAGGCACAGACTGTATGACTCTAGGCATATAATGTGCAACCCTCCACATCCTATAACTTCACTTAATGAATGTATAACTTAAGCAATTACATGAATAACTATATCAAAATTGGTTGTTTAGTAAGAGTTTTTACGCAAAAAATCCGGTTAGAATTACTCTATTACCTAAGTCAAAAGAAATTGTCAAAGAGTTTTACAAAAAACCAAAGGGAGTTATAACACGATGAATATAAGCACTGCATGAGTACACCGTATTATTGAAGATATACATATACGTGTCACGCTTTTTTACATAAACCCACTGAAGTTTGCCATCATTTTTTACCATGAACAAAATGAAAAAACAAATCTAATGAACAATGATGAACACAAATGAAATAACTGCAAACTACAATAATGAACATCAATCCAAAATTACCTATAGCGAACATCAAATATTCTTGAACATCAAGCTACAATAATAACGTAGACACAAATACGAAAACAAACAACTCACCATCGATGACAACTTCAATCTGCATATGATCCATTTCACAAAGACTCACCGTCATTTTGATCGTCTTTCTCTAATGAACAATAACAATATTTTGATCTTCAACAAAGCGAATGAATTTTAACAGATGAACAATGAAGTACTTTATTTGATAACAATTTATTTATCTAATGATCAAAGAAGTAGTTTTACAGTTGGAATAAAATTTCTCTTCCTTTTTTGATGATTTATATTGGATTTTACAGGATTTAGGTGAATTTGTATGGTGATTTTTATGGGTTTTGCTTGTGTGAGAGGTTTTGAATGGTGAATGAAGAGGGAAAGCATGCAAACTGATATATTTGTGTTTGTTTAATCCTTTTGTATGTGGGATTTGTACCAAAACAAGGACAGAAAATAGTGGCAGTGGCCCCTCTTTCATACAACAACCATTTCCTTTTTTTTTTGCTCTAAAAAACGTCCCCCTCTCTCCTTATCTCATCCCTTCAATCCCTTCATCCAAGGGTTCTTATAAGGACTTAGGGCCTTATATGGTATCAAGGACTTATAAGAACCCTTCTCTCTCTCTCTCTCTCTCTCTCTCTCTCTCTCTCTCTCTCTCTATATATATATATATATATATATATATATATATATATATATATATATATATATATATATATATATATATATAAATCTGGATTAAAGCGCTGTGGATACGGTGATTTTATAAATGCTGTATAAATCTCAGCAAAATATTAATTATAGTTTAATAAATTTTATTATAAAATTACATTAAATAATTACGGTGATTTGATTCTAAATTTATTAAAAATTATTTTGATAAAAATTCTAAAATGTAAATAATTACATTCATTACGAAAAATGCTTCAAATTGAGTATAATTTTCATTTATATTTATTGAAATATTTTGATTTATAGAGATGATTAAAGTGAGTGTCTCATAATGTTTTATGTTTACGTAAAAAGACATTTTGAGAAAGTTATAAAACTTAGACCATTAAATCAAAAGAAAAATATATTTGGAAGAGTCATTGTATTTCTCAAAAACATAACTTAACGAAAACTACTAAGAGATAAGTTTTTATGAGGGAATGAAAAAAAATGATATTACGAGAAATTAAATACATATGAGATTTTGATAGGTTTAAATAGTATGATAACGAGTATGTGTACGAGTATGTATGTACATAGTGATCGCGAATACATTTGAATAATAAAAACAAAGGTAATGTTTATTAAATAATATAGTTTTATAAACGACATAAAAAAGTAGAAAAAACGTTACATTTTTCTTTAATATCTTCAATTAAAATATGTATACATCAAGTATAAATATTGATTCTGACTAGCTAAATATTACTTTTAATTAAATATTTTATATGTTATCTTTTAAATACTTTGAAGTTAAACCTTAAAAAATAATATTTGAGAAAGTTTAACCTATTTTATTTAAAAGTAAAATCTTAAAAATCATTTATATATAGTTGTTTAAAAAATGCAAAAGGTACAATTCTTATAGATATGTTTGACACACAACACATGCATGACACAATCAAAACATCTGAATAAGTTGACTTTAAACTTTATATATTTGATACATAAATATCACACGTTATACATAAAAAATGAAAAATTACATAAAATTATATTCACATCATTTTGAACAAATATTAATTGATTTGGAACATAACGTATCGTGAAATGATATAATTTGAGAACTTAATATTGATTCTTGCATTATTCGAATAAATTTTATTTTAAATAATATGATACTTGATCAGTCACAAAATAATTTATAAAACATTGATCATGCATAATTAATTATCACTTATTAGTTTTAATTAAAATTGTATGTATTTATTTTAAAACATTGAAGTTAAACCTAAAAAAATTAAATTTGAGAAAAATTAATATAGTTTTATTTATAAGTTAAAATACTAAAGTTCATATATAAATTATTTTATTTTTCTTCAATTATAATAATTAAATTTTAAAACAGGCCGCGTGAAGCGCGGGATACTACCTAGTGACATAATAAGATTAGGAAAGAGCCTAGAAGGGTCTTCCACCTACCTTTTACTAGTATAAATAGGACCCTCTAGCTATTCTTTGGTTCACTTGTATTCACAAAATCACAATTAAAAGTAAAAGAGAGAAATAAGAAGAAAAAGGGAGCTTTACATCTATCTTACAACCGTCTTAAGGTAACCGTCTCATAAAATCTTTCTTATAATTATATTATTAAAATAATATGTTGACTCGACCCAAGACCCGACCTTGACCATTGGCCCGACCTGGTCCGACGTTGACCACCCCGTTGACCGTGTCATAAATTAGGACTTGAATTGAATTATAGTTGTTGTATTATTATTATTTGGACCGATCAAAGAGACCCTTCAAACCCGAACCCTTGACAGTCTCGACCCAACCAGGTTCTGAGTAGGGTTAGGGTGGAGTATGGGGGTCATATTGGTGGCATTATTGGTGGAGGTCAGAGTGGCAGTGGGTCGTGGTGGTCGTTTTTGCAGGTGGTGTCATGTGGTTTATTGTTGGTTAGTCGAGATCTTTACACCAATTTTTGGCCCGTATATCTAACTCAACCAACTAAGGGGTGGTGGTGGTTGTCTAGGGTGGTTATGGGTAGGTCTAGGGTGGTTCTTGTGGTGGTGTAATACTCCACTGAACCGAAGACGTTATTCGGGTGGGGTACTCCCTTGAAGAGGTCCATTGATAGGCTTAAAGTCTGACTAGTGCTTAAAGGGATTGGAAGTACTACTCATATCAACAAAGTGCACTTTCTTTTATGGTCATCCATGCAAAAGAACTCCACAGTTAAGCGTGCTTGGCTGGGAGTAGTCTTAGGATGGGTGACCTCCTGGGAAGGTTCTCGGGATGCGCATTAGCGAGGATAAAATGCGCTATAAAGGATCAGTGTTGATCTGTGAACCATGTACACAGCCCGGCAAGCTACTGTGAGTGACCACTCCCGACCCTAGGTTTGGGCCGGGATGTTACAAGTGGTATCAGAGCAACTCTGCGACCGTCTGGTGAGCCTGTGGTTTGGAGTACCCGGGTCACCAACCTAGCGAGGGATGATTCTGGGTTTAGCTCGGTTGTGGTCAGATGCTGTCAGGCGCAATGAGGACGTTGCGTTCTTCAAGTGGGGGTGTGTATTACTCCACTGAACCGAAGACGTTATTCGGGTGGGGTAATCCCTTGAAGAGGTCTATTGATAGGCTTAAAGTCTGACTAGTGCTTAAAGGGATTGGAAGTACTACTCATATCAACAAAGTGCACTTTCTTTTATGGTCATCCATGCAAAAGAACTCCACAGTTAAGCGTGCTTGGCCGGGAGTAGTCTCAGGATGGGTGACCTCCTGGAAAGGTTCCCGGGATGCGCATTAGTGAGGACAAAATGCGCTATAAAGGACCCGTGTTGATCTGTAGGCCATGTACACAGCCCGGCAAGCTACTGTGAGTGACCGCTCCTGACCCTAGGTTTGGGCCGGGGTGTTACAAGTGGAGCGTGGTGGCTACTGTTAGCAGGATGGTTGTTTTGGTTATTGTTGTTGTCGATCTGTTTTGCAGGTAAAGGAGGACGCAACTTTGACACCGGGTTCGACCCAGCTATGTAGGGCCACTGGACCACACCGTGGGTCAGGAGGATGACCACGGTGGTGGGCCTGGTGGTGGCTATGCCTATGTCGAGGCTGGTAAAGAAGAAAAGCGGGTTTTCGGTGTTGTTGTTAGGTGTTGTGGTTGTGGTTGTGTCGGTTGAGGAAGGGGAATTGAGGAGTGTAGCTGTTGGTGGTGGGCTCGGTGGTCTGACCAGGGCGTGGTGGTGACAGGCGTGGCAGGGGTGGCTGCCACGGCCTGTTATGATGGGTTGATGTCAGGTGCAAATGAGGGAACACGGGTGAGAGGGTAGTGGTTCGAATCTTGTGACGGGTTTTTACGAGTCATAATGTTATTTGAATATCGTTGTAATTATTATTATTACTACATTGCTAGGTGACGGGTTTTGACTTGGGTTAAGACGGGACCTAATTAAATTAATTACGGAATATTATAATTAATTAATTATTTATTTTATTACGTAATGCATTATAATTAGATGCTAATTGGATATTTATTAGTTAATTGTAATTGTTATTATTATTTATTTAGGTGTCGACCTTGTGAGACGGTAATATTATTATTACTTGGATTCGCGTGCTTTGTTATTCGGATTCTTGTTGAGCTGCTCAGTTGAAAATTTGCTATTAAGGTAGGATAGCTACTCAATCACTTTAATGTTTACTTGAATGATATTATCTGATTGTATTGGTTGAATTATTTGGAATTGTGAGGGATGATATATGATTGTTGGTTGGTTGTATTGAGATGATTTGATTTATGACTACCTCAGCTCGTGACTGAGATGATTTGATTATTGACTACCTCAGCTCGTGTCTGAGATGAATTATACTATTGGTTTCCTCAGCCTCGTGTCTGAGATGGTAAGAATCTTGTATAGCTCAATTGTTTGCATATCATATCATGAGCACTTGCATTCACTACTACAAATACAGGCAACTACAACGGCCCTTTAACAACGCTTATTCACGAAAATCATCAAAACACGTTTTAGAATTGATGCCGCGAATTTTACCAAACTTAATTACAACGGTTCTGTGTCGTTAACCGTTGTTATTGGTTTTAACAACGGGTCATACTTGAAAAACCGTTGTTAATATAAAAACTAATAACAACGGTTACATTTTAACCGTTGTTAATAATTTGGCGCAAAATTAGTGAAAATGAATTACAACGGTTTGTTTAGAACCCGTTTTTAATACTTTTTTACAACGGTTGTAGACTAAATAACCGTTGTTATTAATGTTATCAAGATCTTAAAAACAACAGATTGCTTTATTCTGCTATACGCTACAAAACACAAACACAAGCTAATACTGTTACTATATCATCCTCCATTCCTCCCTGATCGTCTCTCTGTCTTCATCTCCGTCACTGTTATCAACGTCTTCTCTCCCTCATCGTGTTTATCAATCAGGTATATATATGTTTCTTAGCAACGCTTATAGATATAGGATTTTTTGGGTTATTATCTAATTTGTTGATAATTTAGCTTAATTGCTTTCCTGAATTTCGTTTATTTGTTTGCTTATTATTGTATTTTCTGAATTAGTTGCCTATTATTACGAATGTAGAATAATGACTCGAACTTGGATGATTGATGCAAATATGAGTGACCGCACCTACAAGGATGGTTTAGCTGAATTTTATGAATTCGTTTCGAACAATTTGAAAGGTTCTTCTAGTATTGCATGTCCTTGTGAAAGATGTGGTAATATTAGCTATATGGCTTTTCCGGACGTTAAAATACACCTAGAAAAGTGGAGATTTAGTCAAACCTATACACGTTGGATTTTTCATGGGGAATCATTAGAGGAAGAGAATAATTCTGAAGAAGATGATGTTGAGGTACACGAAAGGCTAACTGATGATCCTGAGTTTGCCGAGTTTTTTGAGTTGGAAGAATTGGAAGTAGAGAAGTTGAATGTTGGGTCTATAGATAATGAAGAGAATGATGATGAGTCGATTGCTTTTGAAGATGTAGGTGATGACACTAGTAATTGGGATGACCTTAACAACATGTATGAGAAGTTGTGTGAGTCTGAAGCACCTCTGTATCCTGGTTGTAAGTTCACAAAAATGTCGGCTGTGGTGAAGTTGTATAATATCAAGGGGGCAAATGGGGTGAGTGACACGTGTTTCACTAGTTTTTTAGCCTTGATAAAGGAGTTGCTTCCTGATGGTAATGTTCTACCTGTTAAGACATATGAGGCGAAAAAACTAATAAGAGGAGTGGGCATGAAATATGAGAAAATACATACATGTCCAAATGATTGCATATTGTATCGGAAATTATATCAAAACTTAACCAATTGCCCTAAATGTTTGTTGTGGCGTTATAAGGATAAGGAAGGGATCCCGACTAAGGTGTTGTGGTATTTTCCATTGATACCAAGAGTCATAAGGATTTATGCGAATCCCGATGATTCAAAAATGTTAACTTGGCATGAAATAGGAAGAATAAATGATGGAAAGCTAAGACACTCGGCAGATGGTATGCAATGGAAATCGTTCGACGCTAAGTATCCCGAGTTCGGCAATGAACCTAGAAACTTACGTCTAGCGCTGTCCACTAATGGAATGAACCCACACGGAAACATGAGTAGCCAACATAGTACTTGGCCAGTAGTGTTGGCTATTTATAACTTACCTCCATATGTGTGCATGAAAAGAAAGTATTTGATGTTGTCTGATACCCGTCGTTGTGAGCACCAAAAATAATATTTATAATTCCTATTAAAACTAACCTAGGCTAGTGGTAACAGGGTCGAACCACAAGGAGGCGAATGTAATTAAAAGTTGTCTAAATTTAGACTAAGGTAACAAGAGTGGGGGTTGGTTTGATTTGGTCAATAGCTAATAACAATAAAAATTAAACTAAAGAAATATATTAAACCAAATATAAAGAAGGGTACTAGGATGGTCGGTTCACTATAGTTTCGGCGGCAGCAAACTAAGTCAGTCTAAATCAAACACGTGAGGCGGGAAAACAAGAGGTCCTCTCGGTCCACTCTTTACAGATAGCATCTTTCGATCTCACTATAAGTCCCTATTATCACTAATACTGACTCTCGTCCTGAAAAGTGACTAATAATCTAAACTTTACCTATCTTTCGATCTCGGCATAGTTTAGTCATTTTAATTGGTGATCTAACAACTGTCCCTATCTCTCGATCTAATGGGTCAGTCACATCCTAAACATTCAACTAGTCGTGTGCACTCGATTCGTCGAATAAAGAATTAAAACAATTAAAACGAAGGTAAAACCTCACGTGGCCAGTCGATCGACCAGGTATGGCGGTCGATCGACTGACACGCGATTTCAATCCATGTTAATTCTACGCCGCCTAATCCTATAGTTCCCCTACATCATAGCACAAGCAATTTAGCTACTCATACTGAAATTAAAGGCAACAATAAAATTGGCTAAATAAACTACAGAATTCATGATTAATGCGGTAAAATAAACAATTAGCATAAGACGGCAATTCGGCTTTGGGGAAACTGATCTAGCAATTCTACAACTACGAATGAATGCAAAATAACTGAATAAAACCAGATAATACCGTGTGAATTGCGAAGGAAAAGAACAAAGCCGAATGCAACAGCGAATTGTATTCAATACCGAAGTAATCCTCGAACCCTAATTAATAAACTCAAACTAAACGGAATTGAAAACTGAATAAGAACTTCCTCCTTTTCTGAATGTTCTAGGTTACGTTATATAGAAAATATACGTAATACTTATTATCAAAACCTGAACACAATGGGCTTGCTTTTCCTCGATCTTCTTATTCACGTCTGATTAGCGTCTTGGTCGATCGACCAAGCATGGCGGTCGATCGATCGCCTCGAAGCTGAACAAAGAGCTCGAACCCGCAGGTTGGTTGATCGACTGAAGGCAGTGGTCGATCGACCAAAGTAGCTGATAGTTGGCTTCTATAATCTCGTGGATTTGTCTTTTGGGCCTTGAAACGCGCACCAAGCTCGTTCCTTAAGTGAATTCTTCACGTCAAATGCAATGCGGATACTCGGGACAGATTTAGCTCAATTTCCGTTGAATTCTTCACATTTTCGCAATAATGTACAAAAACACGAAAGTAGACGGAAATAGGGAGAATAGTAGCATAAACTACTAAAATGAGCTCTGAAATGCGTGTAAAACAGGATGTAAAACATCATATAAAAGACACGCATCAAACTTCCCCAAACCAAACCCTTGCTTGTCCCCAAGCAAGAACTAGACTCGATCTAATTACCTAATGGAACGAGTTCAATCTCAGAGCGAAATGCAAACTGTCAAGCCTAAAACAATTTAATGCAATAACCAACAATCAATTAGCAATGTGAATCATGCAAACGAGTTATAAAGTCGTTAAGAACTCACAACCGTTAATCAGAGAGACTTATCAAATTGAACTCTCACGGGTCGCTCAAATCACTCATAAGCAAAGGTGAATATATAAAAGGATAGAAAGAATTCATTTTGTAGAGACTCTCACCTAACTACGACCTATAAGAACATGCCTGCAATCTTTAATGAAAGTAATCTCTATGACCGTACATATGCATTCCAACCAACAAATGACCATGACACATGCCGAGGTAAATATGGATAATGTGAGGTATGGGTAAGAAGAGGCAAAACATTTACGGGAAAGTGGAGGTACAGGTGATCAAGCTAGTACCAAAACGGAACCATATGACAACATCCTTCTTCTTGCTCAAAATTCAATCGATACGGTGCTATAGCAAGCACAAAACTCACAATCTCCATCATAAAAGTAATCAACCAACTCCCCATAAGATACTAATGCAACATGGGAGCAAAAATCGCCATAAGATAAGGATTTTGAATTATGCGAATTGATTCCTTCGGAACCCAGTCGATCGACTTGATATAGTGGTCGATCGATCAAGGGTTAAAGATCTGAGAACTCTTTTTTCTCTTTTTCGAATCATTTTTTCTTTCTTTCTTTTTCCTTTTCTTTGAACTTCTTTCCTCCTTCATTCTTTTTATCCCACAAAATCTCAATAAGAGCAAATGCTACCAAAAACCGAGTAACAATCCCAAGAACATAGACTACTAGCTTGACAAGGGCAGGCTAAATGTAGGATGTAGTAATTGGACAAAAAGGCTGTTTTGGCAGTGTGAAGCTTATTGGGCAAAATGAATAAAGAGAAACCTCTACCACATGTGTCAACAAACCACAAACCGAATGCATACAGGTATTAAGCAGATCAAGTTCATATTTATGCACATTAATGTAACATGTCTCATAAGGAGTACTACTCACATCCTAGATAAACTGGTCATACATGTCACCAGTTATAGGCTCTAAACCTTAGAAAATATGATGTAGCTTGCCAAAATTCTAAGTCAAGTCTCAAGTTCAGCAAATAATTAACGAAAACTCGTAGATATGCACTTATACGATTCTACTAATAACATGTCAATTAGCAAGGCTTAGGCATAAACAGGTGAAATTGCAATGTCATCATTGAAATACTACCGTTCCGACTCGACTAAATGCTAAAATAAACATGCAAATTTTGAATTTTGATGAAATTTTTCAATTTTTTTTGGAAATTTCTTTATACATAAGATAAATTAAATAAACAATGCAAACTGAAATGTAAACGTGAATGCAAGCAAATGATATGCGACGCAAAACCCTTCCCCAAACCAAATCGCACAATGTCCCCATTGTGCAAAATCATGTAATAAGGAAAAGAGAAACGGGAATTTGCGAGAAAATAAATAAATACGACAAGAAGTAAAACTTGGGAACTCACAAGACTTTAAGCGCAGCAAAAGGAAACCTCCCCAAACCAGCGTGAGCTAGGAGGTTTTAGTGGCTAGCAGTGCTACCAAAAAGTACCTTAAAAGACAAAAGGACCACGCATAAGTCCGAGAAAACAATTTTGAAGCGGTATTATGTGCACAATTGAGAAAATAGAAGAAATAAATAATATGACGGAAGGTAAAGTGGAGTAGAAAACTCCCTCAATTCCGCAAATCGACCAAACACAGCAGGGGAGAGGTCGTGAATAGGTACAGCAGTCCAGGGCGGTCGATCGACCACCTAGCCCAGTCGATCGACCAGTGAACAGAAATGAAGCTCCGGAATCAGGGAGCGTATGCGGCCCGTTGATCGACTATACAGGTCAGTCGATCGACCAAAAATAATGATGTAACTTCTGATTTATTCGTATTTGCTCAATAACTTGAGCTAATGAGGTCTAAAAACCTGCATGTGCACAATAATACGCGTCCAAAATTGCGCAAAACCCAAAGTAAAGTCTAAAGTACTTAAAAATCCTAAACAAAATAATTAAATGCGAAGTCTCGCGCACACAAAAGCAATAAAATAGTTTAAAAGCAATAATATGAAGTTTTTGATATAGCGCGTGATCAACTAGTAGTTGATCAAGAATGGCCACGGTATGGCCCACTTCGTCGGCTTCTGGCTACAAGAGGTAGCCTCAACGGTGCTCATCTTCTCAGCTGCACCTTTCTCAAGTTCAGCATCCGTAGAGCTTGACGGATCAACAGCTTTGTCATCTCCCCAATCAATGACCTCTTCCGGTTCATCAAAGTCCAAGTCGGACTTTCTCACTCTGGCTGGCTCATCTTCAAGCTCCTCATCAGTGCCATAGCTCAGGCATCCAAGACCGCCTCTTGAAACGACTTGCTCCTTCACAACTGGAGTTACAGGCACCTCGCCCTTCCCCAAACCAGCTCCTGCAATATCTAAAACAGCAGATTCTTCCTCCTTTTTGCTCCCAGTCTAGGGCGGAGGTGTTACAACAGGAATAGGAATAGAGACAGACATATCAGGAAGCACAAAATAGGATTTCTTTTCAGAAACCGTATTATAAGTGACAGGCCACATGGGGTCCTTCTTCCTAGCTGTATGGGCAAAGACAATGGAATGCTTGCCTACCTTAAAGGTCAAAGTACCAACCAACATCAATAATCGCACCAAAGCGGTGTGCGAAATGGCCTACCTAGGATGATAGGTATGTGGGCATCCTCAGGCACATCTAGGACCCCAAAGTCTACAGGGAAGAAAAACTTCCCTATTTGCACAGGGATGTCCTCCAAGACTCCTATAGGCTGGACCGCAGAGCGATCAGCCATCTGAACGGTCATGCTCGTAACTACAAACCTATTTAATTTTAACTTTCTAGCAAGACTCAAGGGCATGACGCTAATACTAGCTCCTAGGTCACATAATGCCTTCTCAATAGAGAAGGTACCTATATTACAAGGAACGAAAAAGCTACCTGGGTCCTCTAGCTTATGGGGTGCAGTGTGTGTCAAATAAGAACATGACTCTTGAGTGAGTGCGACAGTATGCACAGTTTCAAGTGACCTCTTTTTAGACAGTAATTGCTTCATAAACTTCATGTAAGTGGGCACTTGATTCACTAATTCAAGGAAAGGTACTTGTACGTTTAAACTACGAACAACATTTTCAAATTTATTGAAAGATACCTGTTTCTTCGTCGGCACCAATCTCTCCGGGTAGGGGGCTGTAAGAAGTAACTTAGCCCTCTCCTCTAAATCTCGCATGCCGGCATCCGTGGACTTAGGCTGGAAGTCCACTACCTTCTCCTTATTGAAGCTTGACCCCTCTTCAGACCGTCTCAAATATGAACCATTGATCGACATTGGGTCGTACTTCGGAACCGGGACTGACCCATCAGCACTCGGGTCTTGCCCCAATACTTTCGGAGTTGTCGTACCCCGAAACAAGTGATCCCTCAGATTATCGGGCATTGGAGGACGAAATTGTTCAATATCAGCAGCGCCCTCGGTCGATCGACCATGTTGCTCAGTCGATCGACCGGATTCGACAGTACCAGAAGCTCCTGTAACTCGCACTTCAGTCGATCGACTGGGTGTATCAGTCGATCGACTGATATACCTGGTAGACGCCTTTTTCTTGCTATTACTTGTTACAGCTTTATTCTAATTCGGTTTCGCCCCATCTTTTTCATCAGCGTCCTCTACCATGGCAAGCCTCTCCAGGGTAGACCCACTCCTCAAAGTAATGGCATTTAGGGTCTTTTTCTGGTCAGTTTGAGTCGGTAAGTGTCCCGGAGCTCGAGTTGTACTCTTGCTAGCCAATTGAGCAATTTGGCTCTCTAGTAGTTTCATTCCGGCCTCTCTAGCTTGGGACTCCTTTTGCAACATATTCTTCAACTCAGCAAAGTCAGAATTTTGAGATTGTTGCTGGTGCGGCACATAGGGAGGTTTTTGATATGGTTGTTGTTTGTGAGGGGGCACATAAGCTTGCTGCTGCTGCGGAGGTTGAGTCGGATTCAGGACATTCTGGCTACTCCACCTCAAGTTAGGATGGACATTCGGCTCATAGTACGTGTTTGTCTGCCTGTAATGTTGAAAGGCAGCACAAGACTCGAAGGGACTAGGACAATTTTCTGAGACATGTCCCTCAGCTCCACATCTTCTACGAGGCATTTAAAGGACCGTCTCGAAACAAAGATTCACATGATACATCCCTCCTTTTGAAGCTCCTCCCAACTCGTATTTGTCAAACCTCGCCGTGAGAGCCTCTAATGCGACTACGAGAGGGGATTCAAAGACCTCCTCCGATTGCCTCTCGAATTCCCATATTCAGCTTTATGGGTGGCTAAGTCATCAATGATCTTCCACCCCTTAGTCTCTCCCATATTCTCAGCAAATCGGCCATTGGCTGCAGCATCCAAAATAGCCCTCTGATCGTCATACGGCCCATTATAGAACTGATTGCAAAGACTCCATTTTTCGAACCCATGGTGCGGAATAGTTCGCACCAGCTTCTTGAAACGGACCCATGCTTCATGAAAGTTCTCATCAGGTCCATGTTTAAAGCTCGTGATCTGAGCTCTAATGGCATTCGTCTTCGAGGCAGAGAAGTATTTCTTGTAGAATGCCAAGGACAAAGAATTCCAGTCGGTGATCCCATGAGCGGCTCGATCCAGATCTCTGTACCACTCCCTTGCAGCATCACGGAGTGAGAATATAAACATGGTCTCCTTTATCTGGTCCTGGGTCACACCGGTCGGTGGGGTATAGAGCGAAAATAATCGATAAATATCTCCATATGCTTGGCTGCATCTTCATTTGCAGACCCCGAATCGGTTCCTCTTAACTAAGTTGATATAGGAAGGCTTCGGTTCGAATTTCCTATCAGCTCCAGGTAATTCGAACCCCTTGTATAGATTTGCAGATGTCGGCTCAGAATGACTTGCTATAGTTGCTTCTTCAGCCATGACTAGAATTTCCAGAGATGTGACTGTCTCAGCTAAAGAGGTAGAACCAGGAGATGTAGGTGGGTCTTCTTCGAACAATTCGTTCTCGTAGTAACTAGACAGAGTACTCAGCTCTTCCTCTCTCGGCAATATCCTAGATGATCGTCTCAACTCACGCAAGGTCTTCTCAATCTCAGGATTGAAAGGTACTAATTCACCACCCTGTGTCCTGCGCATAAGAAGAAACTACAAAAAGAATATAAGAAAAGTTTAAGGAACGGATGTCCCTTAAACTAAGAAACAGACTAAAATAAAAACAACTAAAACTTAGAACAATTGCCTCCCCGACAACGGCGCCAAAATTAGATACCCGTCGTTGTGAGCACCAAAAATAATATTTATAATTCCTATTAAAACTAACCTAGGCTTGTGGTAACAGGGTCGAACCACAAGGAGGCGAATGTAACTAAAAGTTGTCTAAATTTAGTCTAAAGTAACAAGAGTGGGGGTTGGTTTGATTTGGTCTATAGCTAATAACAATAAAAATTAAACTAAAGAAATATATTAAATCAAATATAAAGAAGGGTACTAGGATGGTCGGTTCACTATAGTTTCGGCGGCAACAAACTAAGTCGGTCTAAATCAAACACATGAGGCGGGAAAATAAGAGGTCCTCTCGGTCCACTCTTTACAGATAGCATCTTTCGATCTCGCTATAAGTCCCTAATATCACTAATACTAACTCTCATCCTGAAAAGTGACTAATAATCTAAACTTTACCTATCTTTCGATCTCAGCATAGTTTAGTCATTTTAATTGGTGATCTAACAACTGTCCCTATCTCTCGATCTAATGGGTCAGTCACATCCTAAACATTCAAATAGTCGTGTGCACTCGATTCGTCAAATAAAGAATTAAAACAATTAAAACGAAGGAAAAACCTCACGTGGCCAGTCGATCAACCAGGTATGGCGGTCGATCGACTGACACGCGATTTCAGTCCATGTTAATTCTACACCGCCTAATCCTACAGTTCCCCTACATCCTAGCACAAGAAATTTAGCTACTCATACTGAAATTAAAGGCAACAATAAAATTGGCTAAATAAACTACAGAATTCATGATTAATGCGGTAAAATAAACAATTAACATAAGACGGCAATTCAGCTTTGGGGAAACTGATCTAGCAATTCTACAACTACGAATGAATGCAAAATAAATGAATAAAACCAGAGAATACCGTGTGAATTACGAAGGAAAAGAACAAAGCCGAATGCAACAGTGAATTGTATTCAATACCGAAGTAATCCTCGAACCCTAATTAATAAACTCAAACTAAACGGAATTGAAAACTGAATAAGAACTTCCTCCTTTTCTGAATGTTCTAGGTTACGTTATATAGAAAATATACGTAATACTTATTATCAAAACCTAAACACAATGGGCTTGCTTTTCCTCGATCTTCTTATTCACGTCTGATTAGCGTCTTGGTCGATCGACCAAGCATGGCGGTCGATCGACTGCCCTGAGCTGAACAATAGCTACTGGAACCCACAGGTTGGTCGATCGACTAAAGGCAGTGGTCGATCGACCGAAGTAGCTGATAGTTGGCTTCTATAATCTCGTGGATTTGTCTTTTGGGCCTTGAAACGCGCACCAAGCTCGTTCCTTAAGTGAATTCTTCACGTCAAATGCAATGCAGGATACTCAGGGACGGATTTAGCTCAATTTCCGTTGAATTCTTCACATTTCTGCAATAATGTACAAAAACACGAAAGTAGACGGAAATAAGGAGAATAGTAGCATACACTACTAAAATGAGCTCTGAAATGTGTGTAAAACAGGATGTAAAACATCATATAAAAGACACGCATTTGTCGTTGTTAATTTCCGGCCCTAAACAACCTGGAAATGATATAGATTTATATTTGGAACCTCTTCTAGATGATTTGCGATTGTTGTGGGATAGTGGGATAGAAGTATTTGATGCATATAAGAACGAAACTTTCAATTTGAGAGCGATGTTATTGTGTACAATAACAGACTATCCGGCTTATGGCGACCTTTTTAGGGCACACAGTTCATGGGAAAGAGGCTTGTCCATTGTGTGGGGAGGATATCGAGTCTGAATACTTGAAGTCTTCTCGTAAGTATGTGTATATGGGAAATAGGAGGTTCTTGTATCATGACCATTGTTATCGCAAGATGCAGAAAGCATTCAATGAAAGACAAGAACTTCGTCAACCTCCTAGAATTTTGAGTGGGCATGAAGTTTATCAGAAAGTAAAGCATATTGAGATAGATTATGGGAAGAAGAGCGGCTCTAAATTGTCTACTCGTGGGTATAAGAAAAGATCCATATTTTTTGATAAACTTCCATATTGGCCTGACCAAGGTCGCATTGCCTCGATTTCATGCACATTGAGAAAAATGGCCGTGATAATATTATCAATACCCTTCTGAATGTTCCTGGTAAAACAAAGGATAACGCCGCAGCTAGGGAAGATATGAAAATGATGGGTATTAGGCTAGAGTTGGCACCACGAAGAGAGGTAATCGTACATTTTTACCGCCCCGCCACTTATACCCTTTCACGGAATGAGAAAAAGAGTTATGTGCATGCTTGAATGGAATTAAAGTGCCACATGGTTATTCGTCGAACATCAAAAGCCTAGTGTCGATGCAAGACCTAAAACTCACCGGGTTAAAGTCACATGATTGTCACACTTTGATGCAACAATTACTACCTGTGGCTATTCGTTCCATTTTACCTGAAAAGGTAAGATATGCTATAACTAGATTCTGTCTCTTCTTCAAGTCCATATGCGAGAAAGTCATCGATCCCGATGACGCGGATTCATTGCAGGACCTCGTTGTAACCTCTCTTTGTCAGTTGGAAATGTATTTTCCACCCTCTTTCTTCACTATCATGATTCATCTGACCATTCACTTGGTTAGGGAGATTTTGTACCTTGGGCCCGTGTACTTGAGATACCGAAAGATTGATGAAAGTCTACAAGGACTATACATCTAATCGGTATCGTCCGGAAGGTTGTATTGCTGAACGCGCTATTTTAGACGAAGCTCTTTCATATTGTTACGCTCATCTCTCCCCTGAGGAGTTGATTGGCGTTCCTAAGAATCGTCATAGTGACTGGATGACCGGAAAAGGTATTAGGGGCCGGGTTGAAAAAATTGTGACACGTGAAATGTTGCATTTAGCACACACGTATGTGCTAAACAACGAAGATGAGGTACAACCTTATATTCAACAACACAAAGATGAGCTCAAATACGATCACCCAAACAAGACCGAGAAGTGGATTGCGAACGAGCATACAAAGACGTTTGCAGAGTGGTTTAGGAATATTGTCTTAGAGTGTACGGATCAAACTGGTGATGACATCTCTCCTAGGTTACTACGTCTTGGTTTAGGTACAAATGCCAGGGTCACCTTTTACAACAGTTTTGCCATTAATGGATATACTTTTTACACCCGCGAGTAAGATGAGTTGAGCACAATGCAAAATAGTGGTGTGAGTTCTGAATTTGAGGCAATGCACTTTGCTACTTCAAAAGATAAAAAGCCTATTTGGGGAAAATGCCATTATTATGGTGTTATTCAAGAAATATTGGTACTAGATTACATTGATTTCACAATGCCTTTGTTGCAATGTAACTGGGTTGATAACAACATCCATTGTGTCCAAAAGGATAAGACGGGATTTACGTTGGTTAATCTGGGTAAGGTTGGCAATAATAAGGATGATCCTTTCATAATGGCATCCCAAGCTAAACAAGTGTTCTATGTCACCGATCCTATGGATAAGAAGTGTTCTGTTGTACTGTCTATAAGGAGTAGAAGGAGTAGTCCATCCGATAATGGTGATGATGATCAGGATGTCGTTTTTTAGGGAATAGATCACTCTACCACTGTATCTTATTTCGACGATGTTGACACTGATCATGAGGACACTGAAAGCATCTATATGCGTGATGACCATGGTGAAGGTATTTGGGTTAACGAAGAAACTATGACATCCAAGAAACGTCCCCGATCCTGAGATAGTTTGATGGTTTAATTTATTGGTAAATCAATAATTTGATGGTTTAATTTTGAGTCATTTTCAGACCAATAATTTGATGGTTTAATTTGTTAGTAAATCAATAATGGTCATTGTTAAATAAAAATTCCCAAATTTACATGGCATGGTAAATCCTGTAGCTTAGATATGCAGTATGCATTCATGCTGGTGTTGTCTTATGTTCTTGATCTTATTATTAGATGTGGATGCTGGTGTTGAAATTACTGAATAATGTTGCAGTATATGGTGCTTCTCTCACATTCAGATATGTATATATTGTTACAGGTTTGGACTGTAATGGAATTACAGTAATTTTTTTTAAAAAAAAAGGTTCAACAATAACAACGGTTATTTTTAAATTACCCCGTTGTTAATACTTTCAACAACGGTTATAGTTACATTACCCGTTGTTATTACTTTCAACAACGGTTATAGTTAAATTAGCCGTTGTTATTACTTTCAACAACGGTTGTAGTACCTCTACCCGTTGTCATTGATTTTTTTGACATATTTCATTTTGGCGCAAATTTGGTGAAAATATATTACAACGGGTATATTTTAACCGTTATAATAAAGTTTTGACAACGGTTGACTTATATTGACCCGTTGTTATTGACATATAACAACGGTTTTGCTTTTATAACCCGTTGTCAATAGTCTGTCTTAATAAAAAACTAATTTACAAACACATACACACACAATACACAATAAAGCAACACCAATTCAACCGTTGGTATCCTGAGTTAATTCTTCCTCGCTTTCTACATTATCGTTGCCGGTCGTCGCCCAATTTCCGACACCCAGATTCCGTTGCCTTCCCTTATCATCCTGCTCGTTCTCTTTATCATCATCATCAACAGGTATGTTCACTTTAATTTTGTGTTTCGTCATTTGGGTTTTAAGACGATCATCTTTTTTCTTTTTCATGCATCTGTTTGTTTTTTGTCTTCTTTGTTATCTTTATCATCCCGCATCATCTACTTCACTCCTCTTATTAGGGTTTAGGATTTTAGAAGCTCAATCTGTTGTTTTAAATTTTCATTCCTATTAGGGATTAGGGTTTTAGATAATACTCTACATGTACGTTGTTAAGTTGTTCATTTCCTATATCATTCATATTTGGGTTTTAGGATTATCATGGGTGAAAAACGGAAAAGAAGTCAAAAGAATAATAAGCCTGAGGATAATAAGCCTGGTGAGAGGGGTGCTACGAAGTGCCCGAAAGTCCTTGCAGCTATAGCCGCTAAAGAGCCGATGGAAATAACATGGAGCTCGAAGAGTTTCCCTACTGGCCCAAATGCGGGTTATTTCTCCAGTTGGATTGGATGTTGCACATGACAGTTTGTGCCTATCCATTTAGATGATGTTAGAAGTTTGAATCCAAAATTGGCGGAGTTATACTTGGCTCGTGTAAAGGAAGGCTTTATTATACCCGATGAAAGCCATGATAAGTATTTAATGCATAAGGCGGCGGATGTCCACAAAGCGCGGGAGGTGTAACGTTGCTAGGGATTGATTGTATGTGGACAAGGCAACGGGGGAGATGCGTAAGAGCCCACCGGAAAATAAGTGTCCCACCATCAGTCAGGAACAATGGGATCTTTTCAAAAAGATGAGAACTACTGAGAAGTTTCAGGTTAAATATCCTCGCCTTTTAACGATTTACCTATCATTTTTTTAATTAATGAGTCCTTTATATAATCTTTTTCTTATCTCATCTACTTGCGCTTTTATATAATTATTTGAAGACCGTTAGCAGAAGAAATAGTGCTAACATTTCATGCAAGAAGGGGAAATGGTATGGTTCTTGAGGCGGTTACAGAAAGATAGAAGAGAACCCCGTAAGTAGCATGCATTATTCCCCTGTGAGACTTTATTTTTTTAATCACACTTGGACTTGCATTGATACAAATTTACATGTATAAATGTTACCATGTTAATGTGTAGGTGGCAAAGGGAGTAAAAGAGGTGGATCGGCATGTAACTTATAAAGAAGGGCACACGCCTAAAGGATCCCGGTCGCGTGACAAATATGATGAGGAAGTGTTGGCCAACATAGTAAGCATTATTTTATTAAGACGAGTTCATTACTAACTTTATTATTTTAGTCACAAATATAATTTGAAGTTTATTTAATATATTATAGGACAACGTATTGAAAGAGGTAGAAGAAGGGAAATTCACTCCCAGTGGTCGTAATGACGTTCTTGCTAGAGCGATCGGCCGACCCGAACATCCAGGTCGTTTGAGGGGTGTCCCGTTACAGGTTGGAGTAACGAAATATTATGGGACAACTGCCCCGATAAAGAAGAAAAGGAAGACTAAGTCTGAGAAGGCTGACATGGTACCATTTATTCTATTATTTTTATTTAAGTTCAATTCACATGTTATTGTTGGGATAAAAATTGCTGACACATTACATTCTTGGCACGCAGCTTCAGTTAATGGCATCAGTACTACTAAAGTTGAATGCTGGAGGCAAGCTTTCCGAAGAAGAAGTGAAGATGATGGAGGATGTCATTTGTAAAGGGGGTAATAAGATACAACAGATTGGTCAAGAGGCCGAGAACACTACTACCTTGGCAATACATGAGAAGGAAGTATCGGTCAACGAGATTCAGAAAGATCAGGTACCTAATGCTTCTTTGTCAAATAACTAAAGCCGATCAGGTACCACCTAATACTTCCTTATTTTTCTTTTCTTTCTTTTTTTGGGTAAGATCAGGGGAGGTGTTCCCTGCCAACTCTAATGCTATAACTTCTGACATCGTGCCATTGGTTAATTTTATTAGGTAAATAATGGGTCTGAAAAGGAGATGCAACTTGAGAAGACGGCTGATGGAAAACAGCATACATCCCCTTCAAGTCAGTTCCCTGTTTTCAGTAAGGTATGCATACATGAAGTGTTTAATTAGTTAAGTTTATATGAATTCTATTAAATTTTGGGATATAATAATGTATGTGTATATTCTTCAGGCCGTAAACAAGAGGGTAGTAGTTATTCTTGCTGACCCTAAATTTGAAAATACAAATGTGCGTGTTGGCCGGGGTCTCGTAGAAATGCACACCAAATCAGCAGCGGTAACTGTAGTTCATGGCGAAAAACTTTTGCCGAACCATAGAAAAGTAGAGATAACTACAGTCTTTCCAGGCCATGAAAACTTTCAACTGTCTGTCCCAGTTCGTGACGACATTACCATTATGGGAGATGTGGTTGGGAGTTTCATCCAATGGCCTGAAACTCACATCTACTTGGCTCGGTCGTCTCCGCCTCAGCAGCCGAAAGCAGTTGAGGTTAGAAGAAATACCTTTATATATATGTTACATTTTTAATTGTTGAATGTTTTTATATGTTAAATTTATATGTTTTTTTTTGTAGAGAACAAAAAAGTCGGCTTTGGCGGATAAGCCTAATGTCCGGGGACTTGATGAGGTATTTAATTAACTTCTCCATTTTTAGGCTAAACTCGAATTATTTTAGGCTGCATCACCACTAATTAAACATTAATTTCAGTAGTTACCCAAACTGCATGGTAAGAGGAAAAACAATTAAACTAATTCATATTAGTCTTCAAGTCTTGTATGAGATTGTTTTACTAATAATTGTACCAACAAAATATCTAATGCTAGAGCTCTAAAACCTAATCTTCCTAATTGCTACCTTTAATTCATTTTTTGGATACATAAGAGGAAAGGCAAGGGTAATGGAGAAAGAAGGAAAATGAATGAAAATGGATACAACAATGACGTTCTCCCTCCAAAGCTTTTCTGTCTTCGGAAAGATTTTAATAATCCTAGTAGAATGAAAATGAATCTTTCTATTTCTATTCCTGTAAAATCCTCCAATTCTTGTGATCTTACTAATGCCTTTACAGCTGCGCGTAGTCGTATACCATATACGTATCCCTCTCTTCCGTGACATTATGAATGCAACAGTTCAGAATCTTGGGGATGTCATACTAAATTGTTGTTATTTAGTCTCAAAGCATTATGTATTGCTGATCTTTGATAGTCCCGGTCACACAGTTCAGTAAGAAGAGTCCAGTAAGAAGAGTCATTCGTTAAAATTTTATCTGGAAGATTCATAAGTTAAATACTCAAGGAAAGTATTTGTTAATCCTTAAATATGATTAACATCAGTGGTTATTGTGATTCTTTAGTAGTCAGGTCTTACAGTTCCTTATATTTTTATGAAAACCTCCCTTTAATTTTTTTTGTTTCTGTATTTCTAAAAATTAAAGCATGGAAATTTTTTGTATGTATGGAACAGAAAAGCCGGCTAAGGCGGATAAGCCTAAGTCCCCGGACATGCCAACTACCTCGTCCAGACAACAACTTGATGAGGTATTTAATTAACTTCTCCATTTTTTGTAAAACCTCGCTCCCTTATATTTTGTCTGTATTTCTAAAAAGCATGCATGGTAATTTTGTGTAGGGGACAAAAAAGACTGATAAGCCTAAGTCCCCAGTCATACCTGCTACTACTACCTCATCATTGAAAGAGCAGGTTGACGAGGTATTTAGTTAAGTACGCTTTTATTTTTATTACTCCAACTAGGATATGTTACGTTTGGATTTTTTATTATTTTAATTATCTACATGTGTAGGCTGGTGGTAGTAACACAAAATCAAAGAATCATTATTTCCCCGACCTGAAAGAAGTTAGGAGTTTAAACTCCACACAATATACTGGGAAGGATTACATGCAAAAAGTAAGAACGGCGACGATGAGGAAACTGCATGAGGAGGCTTGCCGTCGCATAGCAACCGAGCAATTGATAATTATTCCGCTCGAGGAGGATATTCTAGGGGTTGAGCGTGAAGCACTTATGTCATGGGATATGCTAGCCATTTGGGCTGACCTAGACCAGATTGATGTGGCACACCTATTTGTTTGGATGAAGTAAGTTTCTTAATAAATAATTTCATATTCTAATATTCTGACTCCTAGATAGTGTTTTAATTAAATACCGGAATTAATACCGTAATAATGTAGGATATTAAAATTGAGAGTGATCCCCGAGAAGAAGATTCCATCTGATCAATACGGATTCCTGTGCCCCTATGTTTTATCTTTATTTATTCCGGCATACTCGTTCGAAGAACGGGTAGATTATATTGCTCAGCAATTGGCGACAACCAAGAAGCTGATTTTTGCCGCTTATAATGAAAAAGGGTAATAAACAAATTAATATTACGTTTCCCCCTATACAATTGCATTTTCATAACTAATATATGTACTTGTTAATAATGATGATGTCTCTTGATGTAGGACTCATTGGGTGCTATCAGCCATCATGCCGACAAAGAAGAAAGTTTTTTGGTTGGACTCTTTACATAATCCACCAAGCGAGACTTTTAAGCGCTTGATTAATAAGTAAGTTTATAATACTTATTTATTTATAATAACATTAAGTTTCAATTTTTATTTATAGCAAAAAGCTCTTTTTTGCCCCTAAAAAAATGAGTGTCTGCCTCTTTTTTTTTAAAAAAAAAAAAAAGGCCTTGAGAAGAGAAGAGCTAACGAGCAGGATCAACCCACGAAACATTCTGATGATGGCCCTGATTTTATTACGATAACAGGGGTACGTGCTCAAATACAATACATTAAGTGCAAAAATCTGTGTTTAATACTAATACAATACCTAAAGTTCAAGATTCTGATGTGAGCCTTCTCTCGTCTATTTGTTCTAATGTAATAATAGGCCCCTCGCCAGCCGGATAGCATACAATGTGGATACTACGTTTGTCGGTTCATGTTGGAGATTATTAGGCGAAGATATATCCTTATTCCAGAAAAGGTTAGTAATTTAGTAATGCGCGAAAGTGGCAATTAGCCCCCTTAACTTTGTTCAATGGTGAAATTAGCCCCCTTAACTTTTAATTGTAGCAATCAAGCCCCATAACTTTAACAAAAAGTGAAATTTAACCCCAATTTTTATTTTTCACTTAAATCTCAACAAAAATTCATTTTATATTTATATTATACAACTAATTATACATAAAAATTACTAATTTTAACTTTATTAATTTATACGTGATTAATTATTATTTTACATTCATCTATAATAAAAAAATAAAAATTTGATAAAATTTGATCAACTATTCTTACATTTATAATAAATTGTCTAAAATTGTAAAATTATAAAAAAAATATTACTTATTATAATTATAAATTGTATAAAATTTATAAGGTTATAAAAATTAAATGTATATTTATTAAATTGGGTTATAAAAATGAATTTTGGTGGAATTTCATGAAAAATCAAGTAATGGGGTTTAATTGCACTTTTGACTAAAGTTAAGGGGTTTGATTGCTACAATTGAAACTTAAGGGGACTTATTTTACCATTGAACAAAGTTAAGGGGGCAAACTGTCACTTTCGCGTTTAATAATGTGTTTATTACTTTTTTAAATTAGAGCTGATGTTGTCTTGCTTGCTGCTATACCATGATGTTGCTATGCAGTATTTGATGTTGTTACAATAATGTCTTGTCTTTGTTTTTTCCGCAGTATGTAATCAACCCGTCACCAGAGATTCAGCAGTACTCAAGTGTAGATATAGACGAGGTAAAGGACATGTTGGGCAAATACGTCTTAGAAAATAGAAATGCATGATACTCAGAGTTTAGATCAGCTTATTAGTAAAAAATTTGTTGAAGTTAGGGAATCTTTGATTAGTTCATGTAAATTTAACTCCTTGTAAGTATATATATATATATATATATATATATATATATATATATATATATATATATATATATATATATATATATATATATATATATGATGTCTTTGTTGTGGTTTGACACGTCTGTCGTATACATCAAAAATAAACTAACTCAACCAACTATATAGCTAGGGAAGTCTGGTCGATCTCCGCAGGGAGGCAAGATATTTGTAGAAGTCCGTCTATTTGGTCACAAATGGGGGGGGGGGGGGAGGTTGTTTGATTTGTTATCTAAACTACGAGATTTAAAGGAAAGAGGAATAAAGGGTAAGAGCAATAAAAGCGGAAAAAGGGATAAAACTATCGGATAGAGAGGGACATGTCGGGATTTCGGTTCACTACGGTAGTCCGTGACTCACCAAAAATGACTCGACGCAATTAATGTAAGACGGATGTTGAAAGGTCCTTTCGATCCACTTCCTATCCTAAAATACCACTAACTTAACTTTCATTCTCGTCAGGGTAATCTCCATCGTTCATAGCGAGCCTATTTAGTCCAATCTTTCGATCTAGGATTAATTTTAGCCGATTAAAGGTTAACTCGAAGTGTGCACTCAACTAAGTTGAATAAATACAGTTAAATTGATATGGTGACAGAGTCTCGTAATTATTTCATCTGTTTCATTTACTACATCGTCACTTTCCTACCGTAGATCCCCTAATCCCAACATGAAAAGGGTTTAGCTACTCATGTCGCTAATTAAACTAACAAAGAGAAAAATTCCAAAGAAAACATAATGAAATAAACAATAAATTGCATAAAAGTAAATTAGGGCAGAAGAATAAATGTAACGAAACGAAGAATTAAAGCAACAAGAGATTAATTATTAATAAGAGAAGAGAAAGAATTACAATCGATGCGAATCCGACGTAAAGAACACAAAATTCAAGCGAAAATAATCCCGAAATAAGGTTACAGTAGAGAGCAATGAAGTACGCAGTAAAAGTTTGTTAATTGAAAAGTAGATCAAAAAAATCCGATCCTAATAACCTAGTTAACGTAGGTTTAAATAGTAAAGTACTTAAATTTTGCGAAATTAAACAACACACGAGTTTTTTAAAGCCCATAATCAGCGAAACCACTCGATCGAGTGGATTAAAACCACTCGATCGAGCAAACATCTCAGCAAATCTACTCGATCGAGTAGAAAGTTACTCGATCGAGTAACTGGTCTTTCTGCAGGCTAAGGATCGAGTGGAAAACCACTCGATCAACCAATCTTGGACGTAAAAATCACTCGATCGAGTGATTAAACTGCTCGATCGAGTTCTTGGTCTTCATTTCAGCTCAAGTCCGCGCCTAAATGCCTCGTAATCCGTGCCATGACGCTTTCAAGTGCAGTATCTCACTCTGGAAAAATCCCGTCTCCTCTAAATGCATGCAAAAAGGACGAAAAAGAGTACGATTCCACTACTTTCGCGTTTATTTCTACAAAATAGATAAAACGAACCAAAGTAGCCAATTCGGGGCAAAATACCATAAAAACAGTATAGAAATGCATAGAAATGCGTGCTGAAACAGGCTAAAAAGACTATATATTATGCACGTATCAAATCTCCCCAAACCGAACCTTTACTCGTTCTCGAGTAAACTCTAAACTAAACTAATGGAACGGAAATGATAACTCAGAGCTAGCTTAACTTGTCTACTTGAACCAATTTAATGCAACAAAAACTAACAGTTAAAGCTAAGCAGTCAATACGCAAACGAATTATAAGTCGTTCATTAAATATAGCCAACCTATCGACCTTGCAAGACCAACAAAATTGGACTCTCTCGTGGTCACTCTTCTCTCATGAAGCAAAGGGTGAATGTTATATGTAAAAGAGAGAAGAAAAGACAGTCACTCACCTAACTGCGTCCTACATAGCATGCATGCAACAAAAATGAAACACAATTCAAGTACTAATGCACACATTCCAACCAATAATGTCCGTCACAGCCGAGGGCTTACAAAATAATTTGGGAATAGTGAGGTTCAGGTGAGAAAAGGAAAAACAAGTTATGGTAATGTGGAGGTAAAAGCGTCAAGCTAGTTCCTAACAGGACCATAATGAAACCATCCAAAACTCAACTGACTGAAAGACTAAGTACAAGTGCCTCTTCATTTGGCACATAACTTACTAAACTCAAACACAATCTCCTCAAAAAGTATGGGATAAAACGGAGGAGTCAGACGGTCACAAACTTCCCTTTTTTAAACACCGTCTGGAATAACTAACTGAAACAAACAACTTTTTTTTCCAAAATTTCTTTCTTCTTTTTTTTTCCTGTTCACGTGATTCAGCCTTATTCTTTTTTTCATTTTTTTTCTTTTTTTTTTTTCTTTTTCTTCACTTTCACGTTTTTTTTTCTTTTTTTTTCTATTCTCTTTTTTTTCTCTTTCTTTTCCTCCTTCCTCTATACTTACACCAACTCCAAACAAGAAATACGGGCCAAAATGCAACGGAAAATCATACCACAAAAGAACATACTAACTAGCTTGACTAGGCAGGCTTAGTTTGGGATGTAGCTGATGGGTCAAAAAGGCAAATTTGGCTAATGTGGAGCTAAATGGGTGAAAAATATAAAGAAAGGGAAATTTGGAGGCACCTCCCTACATGTGACACCAACCACAAACCCGAATATGTGCATTTGACAAGAAATTGAATGTCATAAAAGTGCGAAAATAATGAACATGCTATGCAAGGAGTACTACTCTCAATTCCTAATGAACTGGTCATGAATGTCACCAGTTATGGGCTCTAAACTCAGAATTTTTCAAGTAGTTTGCCAATTTATCAGGTCAAGTCTAGACAGTCGGCTATATTTGAACAGAAACTCGTAGACTGTGCGTATGACAAAGCTAATAACTATCAAAAGAAGTGCAGGGCTCAAGCAAAAAGACAAGTTATAGTGCATTATCATCAGGGAAATCTACCGTTCCGACTCAACCTATATGCAAAAATAAACGTGAATTTTTTTATCAATTTTTTTTGAAATTTTCTAATTTTTTTTGGATTTTTGATTTTTTATGAAAATAAACAACAATGCAGGCTGAAAAATAAACGTGAATGCAAAACAAATGCAAATGCAGACTCAAAAGGATGCAATACCCTCCCCAAACCAAAACGGACAACGCCCTCGTTGTCCTCCAAAGATACACCAAAGAGATATATACAAGGAACGGAATATACAACCAATCAATAAAAAAACAATAAATATAAAGGAGACAAAATAAAAGAGTAAGAGATACATACAAAATACGAACTTCCCCAAACCAGCCAGAAAACTGGGGAAGTGAGTAGACCAGTAGCTACTCGTCATCGTCGTCGTCACTGCTGTCACGGATCTCCTCCACCCTGAACTCCGGGTCTCTCTCCTCCTCTCTTCTCCTCTGCTCCTCAGCTCGAGCTCTCTCCACTGCCACCTCCGGGTCCTCGTCCTCCTCCTCGTCAGCAGACTCCGGGTACCCCTCAGCTGGGAACCGGAAGAAGGAAGGGTGTGGCCAACCCGCTGGAATCGGACGGTGTCACCGCAAGTGGTACTCGTACAGAGGATGCAAGGCAAGAGCCATGTCCCTCTCCATACGAGCCTGACGCGCTGCAATCTCAAGCATCAAACCGTAAACGGCGCCCCCTTGATCCATGACCGCGGGCGCCACAAAGGGAGGAGGTGGTACGAAAGTAGCCGGTAAGACCGGCTCAGTCTGTGTCTGGTCAGCGGGAGTGGGAGTAGGAGTAGGAGTGGTAGTAGTAGTGGGAGTATGGGTCGGATCGAGAGTAGCCGTGGAAGGCTGGGCACTCCCTAAAGGTGTAGACCTCTCTCCGGTCTCAAGACGCCGCTTCTTGGCGGCGGGTGCAGCAGGAGTAGGTCTGGGTGGAAGGAGAAGGTGAGGTAGTGGTGGCAGACGGGCGCCTCTAGCAACAGTAGGAAGGGGCTCAAGACGGGGGAGAGTGTCACAAGGTAAGTCTACAGACAAGGAGCCGTCAATCTTCCAAGTCTGGTAGTCTGGGGTCGGCCAATGCTGAGAAAGCATGGCGTCCAGACTCAGTAGCCTCTCTCCCTCGAGATACTGCAGGTCACGAGGCCAAATGGGGAAAAGGCGACGGGCAAGAATAGTGGCTATGCCACCGCAGGCAATGGTTCCCGTCTCCTTCTTCCCCTGGCTCAGAAGGTACTGGGCAGTCAAATAAGCTATGTTGAGGGTAAAAGGACCCTCGCAGTCGATGTTTAGGTAACCATCGAGGATGGAGAGCTCGGTGTTGGTCATGTTGTTCGGCTCCTTTCGACCGAAAATAGTGCTCCCCATCAGTCTAAGAAAACAACGGACAGGGGGAAGGTGGACCTGATGGAGCTTCCGCTCCCTGAAGGTGGTCTGGGCCAAGCACCGCCAAAGCTGACGGTAGACCTTCCTCGGGGCAGCAGTCAGGCCCGTAGAGAAAAGGTCAAGTAACCTACCAAACTCCCCTAGTGTCATCGGAAAGGTCCGGTTAAACAACCGGAAGGACACTGAAGAGCTATCGGGGTCAGCCTCGTGTGCCCCGGGGGAAAAGGTAAAAGAGCTGAGAAACTCGAGGCTCAGCTCTAAAAAGGTACGGCCGCTCATAGTGATGAGCCCGACCATCCCCGAGCCCCGTAGTAAGTCACAAACCAACTCGTAGATACCGAGTCTCTCAAGTGCCGATTTCTCTAGAAATCGGGAAGGTACATGCACACAGCGAAGCAGGTTATAGAATTTCTTACGATGTAAGGCATTAACGAAAAGTACCTGCGGGTAGTCTGGGTGAGGGTCGAGGGAAGTATCACCTCGGACCGTGACTGTGCCAGAAGTAGAAGCAGCAGCAGCTGTAGAAGTGCTAGGAGCGGAAGTAAAGGTGACTGGAGCTGGCATAGCTCGGGACTGTCTACGACCTCGGCCTCTGGAACTCAAAGCAGAAGCTCGTGCAGCGACGGTATGAGGAACCAGGGCTGCTCTAAAGGCAGCTGCGACTGCTGGCGAGTCCGCCACAGGTGTAAAAGTAGAGGCTGGTGCAGAGGTAGTGGCTGCTGTGGTCACCACTGAAGAGGGACTAGCAGCAGTGCTAGCAGTGGTGGTGACCGTAGAGGAAGTGGCAGCCTGAACTGAGCTAGCAGCAGAGCTAGCTGGAGCAAAAACTGTACCTGCAGCTAAAACTAGGAACATTGGGGCTGCAGTAGTGACTAAGGTGGAGGCAGTAGCAACAGCAGGGGCCACTGTCTCAGACAAAGACGGGCTAGAGGATGAACTAGTAGAGGGTAAAGAACTAGAATCCATCCTGTAAACAAAAGGGTAAGGGGTATGATAAGAAAACAATGGCTAACAGAGGCTAAAACAGCAGGAAATCAGCATGTTAAACCATAAAAACTCCTCTACCAGTCGAAAATTTCCGACCTACGGCACATAATTCCCAACAATTCCTCAAACAAAATCGAAAAGCAGCATGTAAATGGCGATAAGGCGGGCATAACAGTCAACAACAACAGCATGTAAACAACACTGAGGTTAATTAGGTCAGGAAGGCATGCAAACCCGTCTAACAGTCAAGAATTTCGACTGAACAGCCCTAATCGCGGAAATTCGCGCAAGATTCGAGTAGAAGCATGTTAAGCATCGACAGGGGTGTGGTAACAGTCTACAATCAGCAGCAATATCGCAACAAAGATGCTAGCTAGACAAATTACAGCAGCAATAACCAAAGTGACAGTCGAAAATATCGACTATCCTGAACCCATATAAAAAAAAATCATGTAAAAATCGAATTATCGAATTAAGCATGCAACAGCAGTGAGGAAGGGGAATTGATCACCAAACAAGACAAGTAAGGGCAACCAAAGGCAAGTAAAGTCGAAAAAATTCGACTAAAGCAAGATTTCGAACCCTAATTCCAATTTTTCCTCATAAATTTCAAAATAAACGAAATTAAAATGCATAGAGGATGAAGGAATCGCTTACTTGATGATAGAAATCCTACCAAAGCAATTAATCTTCAAATAAGCAAGCACAAGAAGTGATTTTTTGAACTAAAAACCGCAAACCCTAACCCTTCTTTAAAGCCGTGAAAACGAGCACAATCAAGGGGGAAATTAAGGGGCTTTGAAAGATTAAAATGCAAACAAGATATTGTAGGAGGCGGATTTGGTAATTTGGGCAAGAAAATGGGGATTTGGGGGTTATTTGATCGCAATTAGGGGAGTGTTAGACGAAAACTAGGGAAACAATGAAATTAGAAGCAAAAAGAAAGAGTTTAAAGTAAAAGCTCCCTGCGTCCTGTTCATTTCACTCGATCGAGTGGTTTTAAACCACTCGATCGAGCACTTTGATGCTCCATCTACTCGATCGACTAGAAATCTACTCGATCGAGAAATCCCCTTTAATACTTTACTCGATCGACTGGAAAAAGTGCTCGATCGAGCTCTTTCCTCGCGTAAGCTCTTGAATTTCGTCAATTCTACCCTTGGAATGCGTAAATCTTCCCCAAACCTGCATAAAATTACGTGCAAAAATATCCCAAAATACCAAATACGCATGAGAACAGTCTATAGTCTTAAATCTACGCTAAAAGCAGTCTATAACCTAATTGTCCTAATTAAAAGCAATAAAATAAATTCAACGGAAAATCAAAAGTTATCTATTACAAAGTGTTACACGGGGCATTTCCCCGTTTAATTCCCAATGCAATTCAGTAGCCCCTTGAAGGGCTCCTGACTAGAGGACGTCACCTCAGCAACATTGACTGTCCTCTTCAACTTCCATGAGCATGAATTATCATTTGAAACGGTAGGAGGGGAGTAGTTCACATCCACATAAGCGCGAACTTTCCCCCGACGTCTATAACAACACGGGCAATGGACAAAAATGGTCTCCCTAAAATAATAGGGGTGTGTGCATCTTCGGGGATGTCTAAGAAAACGAAATCAACGGGAATAAAGAACCTCCCGATCCTCACAGGTACGTCTTCTACTATGCCTAGTGGCCGTGATATACTACGGTCGGCCATCTGGACTGTCATGTTAGTGCAACTCAGCTTTGTCAAACCAAGTCTCTTAGCCAGAGACAGCGGTAAGACACTTACGCTAGCGCCTAAATCGCATAGCGCATTATCAATCAAATAGTTACCGATATGACATGGAATTGAAAAACTACCCGGGTCTGACTGCTTAGGAGGTAACTTATTTTAAAATAGGGCTGACCCCAGCTCAGTTAAAGCTACGGTCTCACTATCACTAATACTCCTCTTACGCGATAGAATTTCTTTCATAAACTTAAGATAAGAGGATACCTTTGTCAACAACTCAGTGAACGGCACAGTGACTTCCAAGCTTTTCAGAAGTTCGACAAATTTGCCGAATTGTTGATTGGCCTTAGTATTATGCAACCGCCTCGGGAAGGGAACCGTGATAGGTATCTCGAGTCCCTTGTTTCTCTCTTCCAGTGTATCTTCCGGAGCAAGTTCTGTATCCTTTGGACGCTTCTTACCTCTCGAACGAGGTCTTTCCGGTGATTTATCGCTTAAACGAGCACTAACAGGCTCTCGAATAAGCTTCCCGTCATGGAAACTACTCGATCGACCAATATACCCATTCGATCGAGTAGAATCTTCATCAATACCACTCGATCGAGTAGTTTTTTCACTCGATCGAGCAACTCCATTTTGCTCATCACTCGATCGAGTAGAAAAACTACTCGATCGACCATTTTGCCTTTCCTATTCACTCGATCGACCACTTTCGTCCCCAAATCTGCTCGATCGACCACCTGAAACCAGTCGATCGAGCACTTTCTTTGCCGTGAGCTCATTTTCTTCGCCAGAACACGGTTCACCATCAGTTACAGCTCTCCTCGGGTCTGATTTCTGCATTTCCGGTCCCTCATATGAACGACCGCTTCTCAGATTGATGAAATTTACCGTCTCATGTGGATTCTTCTCATTTTGAGTCGGTAATTGACCCTGCTTTCTTGTGGACTGATTAGTGGCTAATTGGGCAACTTGAGTTTCAAGTGCCTTTATGGACGCATCTTTCTGTTGATCACTCAATTTTCACTGCTTCGTGAAGGCTTGCAACATAGACTTAAGCTCACCAATTTCACTCACCCCACCGGAAGATGATGCACCATGGTTAGGAGGAGTAAAAGAAGGGGGCTTTTGAAAGCCTTGTTGATTCTTGTGTGGAGGGACATAAGGCTGTTGCTGGTGCGGAGGAGGAGTAGGATTGAGCACATTCTGACTAGTCCACCTCAGATTGGCATGGAGTGCCCCTTGATTATTTTAATAGGAACCCCCTCCTTGCCTATATTGCTGAAAGGCAAGGACTTGTTCCTTCTCTACAAGACAGCCAATAGCAGTGTGGCCATCATTACTCCCACATCTCTCACATGAAACGGTCTCTCCCATAGTAAGAACATGGACCGTCTGAGGCTCCCCAGTAGCTTGTAATTCCAACTTGTCGAACCTAGCATTCATGGTCTCCAGCTGAGCCAAAACCTGCTTATCAACTGCATGAACTGTCCTAATCCCATCCCTCGGGTTACCATATTCAGCACTGTGATTCGCCATCTCTTCAATAAGGAACCATCCCTTATCATCATCTGTATTCTCCTGAAATCTTCCACTAGATGCCGCATCAAGTATGGCTCTCTGGTCGTCATACAGCCCATTGTAGAACTGATTAGCTAGAAACCATGGGTCAAAACCATGGTGCAGGATAGACCTCACCAACTTCTTGAATCGTGACCATGCTTCATAGAAACTTTCATCGGGAGCCTGTCTGAAACTAGTAATCTTGGTCCTCAGCAAATTGGTGCGTTGTGGAGGGAAATATGTCTTGTAAAATGCAAGAGCAAGAGATTCCCAATCTGTAACCCCAGTTTGTGCGGTCCAAGTCGATCGACCACTCCTGGTCAATCGGCTAAAGAGAAAGGAAATAGAACTTCCTTAATCTTGTCTGAGTTACCCCCTTAGTGGCGGGGATAGTAGAACGATGTCGGTAAAGGTCTCCATATGCTTCCTCGGATCTTCACCGCCACACCTCTATAGATATTCCTCTCCACCGTGTTG
Source organism: Silene latifolia (assembly GCF_048544455.1). Lineage (NCBI taxonomy): Eukaryota > Viridiplantae > Streptophyta > Magnoliopsida > Caryophyllales > Caryophyllaceae > Silene > Silene latifolia. The sequence goes on from NC_133538.1 coordinate 455,241,619, forward strand.
ATATAAGAAGGACGGATATCGAATGTATTACCATCCTCAGTCTGGAGATTGAAACCCTTCGGAATAGAGGATGCTTTAGGCACTGAATGACTGGAAAGCTTTGACATCTTTACTGTAGAAATCAGACTGTCTTCCGCGAAAAGAGAATGATCTAGCTCTGGCTCGAAAGTACTCAAGTCTTCCTTTCGTGATTTCCTTAGTAGCACATGGAGTCTATGCTTGAATAATCTCTCCGGTTCAATCACCAAAACTAATTCAAACCCAATCGACACAGGCATAAACAACACTAAAAGAAAATAATAAGAACGGCCTCAAGGAATGAAAATTCCCTGAGACAGATAAAATAAACGGAACAACAACAAATAGGACAATTGCCTCCCCGGCAACGGCACCAAAATTTGACACGTCTGTCGTATACCTGTCAAAAATAAACTAACTCAACTAACTATATAGCTAGGGAAGTCAGGTCGATCTCCGCAGGGAGGCAAGATATTTGTAGAAGTCCGTCTATTTGGTCACAAATGGGGGGGGGTTGTTTGATTTGTTATCTAAACTACGAGATTTAAAGGAAAGAGGAATAAAGGGTAAGAGCAATAAAAGCAGAGAAAAAGGATAAAACTATCAGATAGAGAGGGACATGTCAGGATTTCGGTTCACTACGGTAGTCCAGGTGACTCAAATTGTAAAATGACTCAGACGAATTAATGTAAGACGGATGTTGAAAGGTCCTTTCGATCCACTTCCTATCCTAAAATACCACTAACTTAACTTTCATTCTCGTCGGGGTAATCTACTGTTCATAGCAGGCCTATTTAGTCCAATCTTTCGATCTACGATTAATTTTAGCCAGATTAAAGATTAACGCAGAAGTGTGCACTCAACTAAGTTGAATAAATACAGTTAAATTGCTATGGTGACAGAGTCTCGTAATTATTTCATCTGTTTCATTTACTACATCGTCACTTTCCTACCGCGGACCCCTAATCCCAACATGAAAGGGGTTTAGCTACTCATGTCGCTAATTAAACTAACAGCAGATAAAATTCCAGTCGTAAACATAATGAAATAAACAATAAATTGCATAAAAGTAAATTAGGGCAGAAGAATAAATGTAACGAAACGAAGAATTAAAGCAACAAGAGATTAATTATTAATAAGAGAAGAGAAAGAATTACAATCGATGCGAATCTGGCGTAAAGAACACAAAATTCAAGCGAAAGTAATCCCGAAATAAAGTTACAGTAGAGAGCATTGAAGTACGCAGTAAAAGTTTGATAATTGAAAAGTAGATCAAAAAAATCCGATCCTAATAACCTAGTTAACGTAGGTTTAAATAGTAAAGTACTTAAGTTTTGCGAAATTAAACAACACAGGGGCTGTTTAAAGCCCATAATCAGCGAAACCTCTCGATCGAGTGTATTAAAACCACTCGATCGAGCAAACACCTCAGCAAATCTACTCGATCGAGTAGAAAGTTACTCGATCGAGTAACTGGTCTTTCTGCAGGCTAAGGATCAAGTGGAAAACCACTCGATCGACCAATCTGGGACGTAAAAATCACTCGATCGAGTGATTAAACTGCTCGATCGAGTTCTTGGTCTTCATTTCAGTTCAAGTCCGCGCCTAAATGCCTCGTAATCCGTGCCATGCCGCTTTCAAGTGCAGTATCTCACTCTGGAAAAATCCCGTCTCCTCTAAATGCATGCAAAAAGGACGAAAAAGAGTACGATTCCACTACTTTCACGTTCATTTCTACAAAATGGACAAAACGAACCAAAGTAACCAATTCGGGGCAAAATACCATAAAAACAGTATAAAAATGCATAGAAATGCGTGCTGAAACAGGCTAAAAAGACTATATATTATGCACGTATCATGGTTGAATTGAATCTATTGAGTTCTAATGAACCCAGTAATTTGTGATTTATCTTTGGTCTTTGGTATATGGTCTTTCTTGATATATGCGAGGTTTTGAATGGCATGAAACAAATTTAATTTTTAAAAATATTAGGAGTTCGTAATAAAAACGGTTACTAAAAAAAACCGTTGTCAAGACCTTTAACAACGGTTACTAAAATAAAACCCGTTGCGAATACATTTCACAAATACCGCGCATAATATTCAACAACAGGTTTTAAACGAAGAACCGTTGTTAAAAGTCTTCACATTTTTGGAGGGACAGTTACAACAACGGGTTATAAACTAAGAACCATTGTTACTAAAAATTTCAACAACGGGTATATAGCATATACCCGTTGTTACTACAAATTTCAATTTTGGAGGGAAGGTTACAACAACGGTTTTACATAAGACAACCGTTGTTATATTATTCCCACCAAATTTTTGAAACACTTTCCACAACGGCTTACACGCAACAACAACGGCTTTTAACCATGGTTAATACTTTAGACAACGGTTTATGTAAATAACCTAACCGTTGTAAATACCTTTTACAACGGCCGCTTTAACAACGTCCGCTTTTTGTTTTTACAACGGTTTTTACCCGTTGTTATAGCATGTATCTGTAGTAGTGATTGGTTTCCCCAGGCTGGTTCTGTAGAACTTGTCTCTGGGATGTTATTGAGATTACCCTGGCCAGGGATTGGCGGGATGAACGGGAGCCTCGGAGGATGGTCATGAGCATACATTGCATTTGCATTTAATATTATCTTGTATTCATTTATTGTTTTTGTTTAGCTATTTATACTCAGCCGTTGGATTGACGTGTATTCGGTAAACACCTATGATGAACCAAATATTGGGGAGCAGTTTGATTGGCAGGTTACAGATTGGGACGAGTGGACTGACGAGTCAAACATAGAGACCTTCACGAGTTTAGAGAAGATGTAATAGAGACTTAGTTACATGTATTTTCCGCTGCGAGTTTTGTAATTTAATTTAAGACCGTATTTTATTTAAGTTGACCATTTGAGTAATTTAATTATTAAAGTATTTTGGATTGCTATACTTTATAACTACTGCCTCAGGAAATTGGGATGGTAACATACCTATTTAAATAGTATTAGGCAGACTAGGCCGTGTTATGTATGGGCTTCGACCCACGACTAAACTCTTGTATTTATATTAAACGATGAGCTAATGAGAATCGATACAACAAAATTAACCTAATACATTTCGTAACATGGTAACAGGAGAGTCAGTAAAACCCTATTTTCCCACAAAACCCACCACTGTCGTCCGTTCTTGATCATTGTCTGCTCGGAATTCCTTCTTTTCTGATCATCGATAACGGGAGCGGCCACGGACACATCCTTATCTTCTTCTTCTACCTCTAAAATCGATTCTCTTTCCCCTTTTTCTCTTGTTAATCAGGAGGGTCCAGGTCAAGCGATAACCCATATCAAACTCCGGAGGGACAATTATGAGGAATGGAGTCGTTCTATGCGTTGGTCACTTAAATCACGACGCAAGTTCGGTTTTTTGTGACGGGTCTATTGCTAAGCCGACAGATGATATTATGCTTAGTCAATGGGAAGTTGTACACTGCACCGTCGTTCAATGGATCATGAATTCGATCGATCCCTCTCTCCGGGACAGTGTATCAGATACCGAGGATGCTCGTCTTCTTTGGACTGAATTGGAAGACCGGTATGCTGTTGTTGATGGGGCGAGAAGACATGCCCTAAAAACCCAACTACACGAGTGCCGTCAAGCAAAAGGTATGTCGGTTACTACATATTATGGTAATTTAAAGGCTTTATGGGACGCCCTTGCTACCCACGAACCCCCGTTTTCGTGCACAACCAGTGGGTGCACTTGTGGTGTTACCAAAAATGCCTTAGCTCCCCAGGATTCGGAACGATTGCATCAATTTCTTATGGGCCTTGATAAATCGTTGTATGGTCCCATTCGTAATCACCAGCTCGCTCTTGATCCGTTACCGACCCTTAACCGTGTCTATCACGCGGTTTTACAAGAAGAGCGACTGCTAGTTGGTGCTACGGCAATCCCTGAATCCTCTGATGTCATGGCCCTTGCCGTACGGCCTGCTTCCTCTGCCTCGACTTCCTCTGTTCCTGATTCGCGGATTTTACGCGATGCGGAGCGACAAGAGCGTAGAAAGTTGACATGCTCTCACTGTAAAGCCTCCGGCCATGAAGTAAATGATTGTTTTATTAAAATCCAAAACTTCCCGGGCTGGTGGGGTTCTCGCCCGTGTACTCTTGAGGAGATGCAATCGAAACAACAGACTGGTTCTCGTTCTACAGCCCGTGCTAATGCTCTTTTGACCGAACCTCCTTCTGGTTCTCAAGACCGTCTGACTGGTATGTCTCTTGATTGGATAATTGATACAGGGGCATCCCTTCATGTTACAGGTGATGCTCGTTGGTTAACGGAGTCACAGACTATTACACCGTGCACGATTAGCCTTCCCAATGGCCACACGGTCTCTGCCACTGTCACTGGTTCGGTGCAAATCAGTGACTCTTTTATTCTCCGTGATGTCTTATTTGTTCCAGAGTCTAACTTGCAATTTGCTTTCCGTTTCTCAACTCGTGGCTTCTACTTCCTGTGTGCTAAGTTTTACTAATTTATCTTGTCACATTCAGGATGCTTCTTTGAAGACGAAGATTGGAGTCGATGAGTTGCGAGACGAGCTCTATTATTTGCGTGCTAGTGAACGGGTTGTTGTGAATCGGGTGAGCACGGATTTTTCAGTCGATACATGGCATATGCGTCTGGGTCATCCCTCCAATAAAGTCCTTCGTTTTTTACCGAATGTTAGCAATTTAAATTCGTCTGATTTGGATCATATTTGTGATATTTGTCACCTTGCAAAACAATGTCGTCAAAGCTTTAGTTTGAATTCCAATAAAGCAGCTGCTATTTTTTATTTAATCCATTGTGACTTATGGGGTCCTTATTGTACACCCTCGTCTTGCGGGGCCAAATATTTCTTGACCATCGTTGACGACTGTTCTCGGCCTGTCTGGGTCTATTTATTACTCGATAAATCCGAGGTTACAGGCATGTTTATGAGTTTTTTAGCCATGGTCTATACTCAATTTTCCAAGCAAGTTAAAATTGTACAGTCAGACAATGGTACGGAGTTTAATGAAATGTCTGACTATTTCTTTAAACATGGCATTTTATTTCAAACTTCCTGTGTCGGGACTCCTCAACAAAATGGTCGTGTCGAGCGTAAACATCGTCACATTCTTAATGTTGCTCGCGCCCTTATATTTCAGGGTCATTTGCCGGTCTCTTTTTGGGGTGAATGTATATTAACAGCTGCTTACTTGATCAATCGCACACCTTCTCATCTCCTTTCCAATAAAACTCCTTACGAAATTTTATTTGGTTCTCCGCCTTCCTATGCTAATTTACGCGTCTTTGGCTGCCTTTGTTTCGTTCATAACCAAAATACCAAGGGCGATAAATTTGCGAAGAGAAGTCGTAAGTGTGTCTTTATTGGGTATTCTCACAATAAAAAGGGTTGGCGTGTGTATGATATTACTACTGGGGATATTTTTGTGAGTCGGGATGTCTAATTTTATGAGGCTTCTTTTCCATATGCTCCTTCCCCTTCCACGACTTCTTACTCTTTTTCTGTTGAGCCCCCATCTGATGGGCAGGCCGTGTGTGAGGGGGAGTCCGGGGTTTCTCATTCGGTGGAGGGTACGGATGTCCAAGGAGGGTCCGGTGTCATTAGCTCGCCTACTGTCGACCTTGGCCGTGGGAAGCGTCATAAACGCCCTCCTCCTCACCTGAGTGATTATGTGGTTGGAAATTGTGCTAACATACCTCCAGATTCGCCCAGCAACTCACCTCCTGAATCTCTGTCTTCGTCTTCAGGTACCCCTTATGCCTTAGCTAATTATCTCAATTGCGATAAGTTTTCTTCTCGTCATAAACAATTCCTTGCAGCCATTACCACCGGTTTTGAGCCTCCTACTTTTCGATTGGCCATCACTGATCCTCGTTGGTGTAAGACTATGGAGGAGGAAATTGCCGCTCTTGAGAATAATGGCACTTGGGAATTGACTACTTTACCTTCTGACAAGAAGGCTCTTGGCTGTCGTTGGGTTTATAAAATTAAATACAAGTCCGATAGGAGCATTGAACGATTTAAAGCAAGGTTAGTAATTTTTGGTAATCATCAGGTTGATGGTATAGACTATGGGGAAACCTTTCCGCCCGTAGTTAAGATGGTGACAGTTCGTACTTTGCTTACTGTTGTTGCTAGTAAAGATTGGGAATTACACCAGATGGACGTTCATAATGCCTTCTTACATGGAGATTTGACGGAGGAGGTATATATGAAATTGCCACCTGGTTTTAGCAAAGGGAACGATGGTAAGGTTTGTCGGCTGCGTAAGTCGCTATATGGGCTTCGACAGGCTCCTCGCTGTTGGTTTGCAATGCTGGCCTCTGCTTTGAAGCAATATGGTTTTAAACAGTCTTATTCAGATTATTCTTTGTTCAATTTTACAGCCGATGAGGTATGCATTCATGTCCTTGTCTATGTTGACGATCTTGTTATTGCTGGCAATAATTCAACTGCTATTACTCGGTTCAAAAATTATCTTGGTTCCTGCTTCCATATGAAGGATTTGGGTACTTTGAAATATTTTTTGGGAATTGAGGTTGCTCGTAATTCGGAGGGTATTTGTCTCAGTCAACGAAAGTATGCCTTGGATATTATTTCTGAGACCGGTCTTCTGGGTTCGAAACCTAGCCCCACGCCCATCGAACCGAATCACCGCTTAGGTGAAGCTACCGGTGATGTTATTGTGGATGTTGAATCGTATCGTCGTCTCGTCGGTCGCCTTGTTTATCTGGCTGTCACCCGTCCGGACCTTTCTTATGTCGTTCATGTTTTATCGCAATTTTTATCTCACCCTCGAAAAGCCCATATGGACGCTGCTCTTAGGGTGGTATGGTATCTTAAAGGTCGACCAGGTCAGGGTATTTTGCTTCGCAAGGACAGTTCACTTACTGTCACGTTTCCGGTTGAATTGTTTTCCTAGGCGGTTCCCCTATCTCTTGGAAAACTAAAAACAACCGACTGTGTCGCGCTCATCCACTGAGGCTGAGTATAGGTCGATGGCAACGCTCCTTTGCGAGATGAAATGGCTCGTGGGGTTGTTTTCTAGCCTCGGTGTAGTGGTCCAAACGCCTATGTCGATTCATTGCGATAACAAGTCCGCTCTCCAACTTGCTCAAAATCCGGTTTTTCATGAGCGAACTAAACATATTGAAGTCGATTGTCATTTCATTCACGATGCGATCTCTGAAGGCCTAGTTCGTCCGTCCTATGTCGCCACTAATGTGCAGTTGGCCGATATTTTTACTAAAGCTTTACCGTTACCACAGTTTGATTTTCTCCTTCGCAAACTGGGCATTCTTGATCTTCATGCTCCAGTTTGAGGTGGAGTATTAGGCAGACTAGGCCGTGTTATGTATGGGCTTCGACCCACGACTAAACTCTTGTATTTATATTAAACAATGAGCTAATGAGAATCGACACAACACAATTAACCTAATACATTTCGTAATAAATAGGAATGTCTAGTAAAGACTCTTAATTAAATGGAGGTATTACATTAAAGCCAAGTTTGCAGCGACTAAGTGACTAAACTTCACAAACCCATCAAGTAGAATACATGGCTATACCCCAAATTCAATGCACACACTTTCACGTGTACAATTGCTCATTGAATCCTTCCGTCCACAATTTTTACCAAGCAAACTAAAACATGTTTCCTTGAATTATGGGTTGCCAAAGCTCATTATTTCACACTGGCATTTTATCACAGTTGGACTCAATCCCATCATACCCTCACACTCTTAACAAATTATATAAATTATACTCCCTCCGCCCCGGTCAATTGTTCTCCTTTGATTTTGATACAAAGACCAAGGAAAGAGGAAATGATGGACCAATTACTAAATGACAAGTAAACCAAATTAAGTGTGAATAATCAAATTGCTCATCAAATTCATTGTTAAAATAGAAATGACAAAAATTGACTGAGACACCCAAAATGGAATAGGGCAACAAATAACCGGGATAGAGGGAATACAGTATTGAACAACTAGAGGCAATTCAAATATAAGCTTTCTAAAAAAAATATAGGGTTATTTAATAGGAATACTCTAAATTATTAGAGTCCTTCTCAAAATACTCTAAACTTTAATTTAACTAACAATATATCTGACTATTAGGGGTCGTTTGGTTCACTATGGGAAGATAGAATTCCCGGGAAAAGGAAATTCATATAAACTTAAAAATCATGTGAATTGTATAAATCTTGTTTGGTTGAATGTGGGAACTTAGGGCTTGTTTGGTTGCCCATTAAAATCATGGGATTTTAAACTTCCTAGGAAGTGTAAAACCATGATGTTGTTTGGTTGCCAAAATCATGGGAAGTAGAACTTCCCACATGAATCTACTTCCTCCATTATGTGGGAAGTCATTCACCAAGCCCCCCCTTGGTCATTGGAACTTCCCACATGAATTAACTTCCCACATGCAAACCAAACACTTTTTGGGAATTCACATGAATTGGAATTCATGCGAACTTGAAGTTCCCGGGAACTTTAGTTCCCTTATGTCAACCAAACAAGTCCTTAATTCATGTGGAAATTCCCACTTACCTAGGGGGGCTAGGTAAGTGACTTCCTACATCATGTAGGAATTGAAGTTCCATAGGAAGTTCTACTTCCCATGAATTAGGCAACCAAACAAGACTTTATTTTACAATTTCCCATGATTTTCCAATTCCCATGAATTTGGAAGGCAACCAAACAACCCCTTATTACCCTTCTCATCTAATAGAACAAGTAAAAGGGCAACCTGTTCTAACGGTTACCTTTTTCTTTATACTTTTTTTTTCCTTCATTAGAAGCCATTAATACACTCTTCATCCTTCTCTCTCTATATTCCTTCCATTAACAATCTTAATTAATTTTGATTTCTACTGAATGCACCGGTATTTGCAAAAGCATTTGAAGACAATTGAACATGTTAGAAATGCTCTATTATTATTAAAACATTGAGTAATAAAACAACCAACATCACTAAAATATCCTTTAAATGCCAAATCTTTGAATGTAAACTAAAGAACTCAGCAAGTAATGATGCTGATCCATCATCTAAACACAAATAATTGCATGAAATTGCAAAATCCTATGTCTAATTAATCGAAAATGTTATGGCATGGCATTTTTATTCCTTGACAAAAATTAAAGGCTAGTAATAAATAGTGTGTGGTGTGTCTTGGGTTAATTAAATAGGTGACAAGGTTTCCGCACTAATGTCTTCCCTGGTTAGTGTGCTTCTGATGATGGGATATGCATTGATTCTCAATTGTTCTACAACCGTTTTTCCTCCCAGCTCCCCAGATTTGCCGTTAGGAGATTTATAACCAAGTCCCTCCCTTTTTCTTATACCCTTCTTTTTCTCCACAATTAATTTTAGTATTTTAAATAGATTTGGGGGTTATAAATTTAAAGGAGAGACAAGAGAGGGGATTTAAATTGGGAAAAAAAAGTGCAGGTTTACATTGTAATTAGAAGGAAAGAAGATGCAGTTGGTATCATCATATCATATCATCGTATCGTATCGTATCGTATATTATATTAAAGCAATAACCATTTATCCCTTTAATCGCCACGTGTCATTCCCTCTCCCATTGCCATGTGTCATTCCCATAAAATATATTATATTTTCATTTTCATAATTTTTTACACTAAAATAAAATGTAAATTATTGATTTTTTCCCATAATACGTAGACCTTAAAAAAAAGTATGATTATACCGTGATTATAAGAGGAAGCTATAATAACAACATTAAATGAGGAAAAATTTCTGTGATTGGCCTTCACTATATTCCCATAATAACTAGGATAATTTAATATTGCCATAAAACGAGATTGTGTTATTATTAGCATATTATCATAGAATCAATAATATATCATGTATCACTTTTTAAAACTTAAGGCTCTGTTTGGCAAACCTACCTGAAAAGGTAGCTGAAAACTGAAAAGCAAACTAAAACCTGAAAAGATGACTGATAAGGTAGATGAAAATTAGGAGCTGATAAGGTAACTGATTATATAAAAATGTGTGTGGCAAATTAGCTGAAAATGTAGCTGATTTTGGTAAAATGACGTAAAAGGATATGAAAATTATTTAATATTATAGAATAAAAGGGTACAAAATAGAAAATAAGTCATTTCAGGTACCTGATTTCTCAAATGCTACCCGAGGTAGCATTGCATTTCAAGTACCTTATTTGACCAAATAAGCTACTTGTCAAACACTTGCAAAAAATCAGGTAGCTGAAATTTTGGTCAAATAAGCTATTTTTGTCAAATAAGCTACCTGAAGTGTCGTACCAAAGGGAGCCTAAATCTCATGGGAAAAATAACACGTCTAACTATTCAATCGCATTATCGTTTCCTCATTTGAGATCACTAAATCAAAGATTTAATAAGGGGGTTTCGGAAAAAATTATGGTAACCAAAACTTATATTAATATTTCATAAAAAAATTGAGGTTGTTGATATACTTCTATATTGAGGGTAAGAAGCAAACGAGGGCTAAAAATCCTGAATTGTGACAAAAACTAAAGGGCTCTATAGTTACGAGTTATGACTAATGTAATTTATATGGACATTTTTCAGAATTTCTCAATTTTTTACTTGAATAAGATAGTTGGATAAATTATTTTACGATTTTTTTCAAAACTTTATTGCTAAAGAGAATTTACATTAAAGGAGCTAATAGTTAACTTACAAAGAAATTTATCTTTATAACATTTTTTTAAAAAAACATGCCCGTGCAATTTGCACAGGTTTAAGACTAGTAAGAAGGAAAGTAGCCCCCATATTAGGTTTTACCGGCTATTTCAGGTTAAAAAATGGGCAATTCTATTAAAAGGAGAAGGGTGTAATAGTTAGATATATTGCTAGTTAAACTAAAGTTTAGAGTATTCTGAGAAGCACATCAATAATTTGGAATATTTTTTATTAAATAACCCAAAAATATAATTGCTTCCTTCAAAAAAACAAAATATAATTACGAAAAGAAGATGGAGCTAATCTCAGAATGCTTTATAAAACCAAAGCATGAGGTCGAAGCATTAAAAGACCGTATTTTCTTAAACCCGGCTGAACTTATCATGTTAAGCATTCATCCCATTGAAAAGGTACTCTTTTACACCCTTGATCAATCAACTTCTTATACACTCGTTAATCTCTTAGATAACCTCAAACACTCTATTTCTATCGCCCTCCTTCATTTCTATCCTTTGGCTGGTCGCTTTGTGACCGAGACCTTCTCCGATGAACATGCTTGTGCCGTGTTCATAGACTGCAATAAGGGTCGTCCCGGAGCAAGGCTAACCCATGTTACCGCTAAGCATCTCAATATATCGGATTTTTTTTCTCCAACTCGCGTTTCAAGTTTCAACTATAGTTCGCAAGTTATTTGATCTTGCAGAAGAATGTATCAATTGTGAAGGTCGCACTAAACGTCTAAACCTTTGTTATCCATCCAAGTAACAGAACTTGTAGATGGTGTTTTTATCGGTTTTACTGTGAACCAAATGTCGTAGATGGCATATCTTTTATGCATTTTTTGAACATGTTATCTAAGACTTTTTGTTCAAGCAGAACAAATGAAAAATCGTTAAAAGATTTCATGAGTACCTGTGTATGTGCATGGTACGGTCAATTTTGTGCTGAGCAAAATTATACGATACGGTTTTATTATACGTATTCGATATGCTATACGGATTTAATTATACGGATTTCCGGATATCTGATGCGAATTTCCGGATATCCGATACGATTCTTTAAAAACCGTATCGGATAAGGATCGGCAAAATATGAATACGGTATCCGATACGGTTACTTTTTTTTCTAGAATAAAATATTAAAATATATACAAAAATCACAAAATATAGAATATGTTGGTGTTTAAACCTTATTAGTATTAAACTTTATAAGTTATTTATCCTTATAGCTTTTTAAAACACTTTTAAGTTACGAAAATAAACCAACCACCACACTTAGAAAAGAAAAAAAATATATTAAATTACATAAGTGAGGCTGAAAACCGGATAACGGTTTTCGGATATACGGAAAAACCGAATATACGGTTTCCGGATATACAGAAAAACCGTATCGGATAAGGATACTAAAAAAAGGAGATTTAAAAAACTGGATATCCGATACGGTTTCCAAAACCGTATCGAATATCCGGTTTTGCTCACCCCTACTGGTCATCAAGTTGCCTTATCTTGATCTTAAGGAGGTCATGACTAGGCATGAGACCGGCCCGTTAACAGACTGAGTCTTCCACTTCTCATCTAACTCATTGGCAGGGGCGGAATCAGGGCTAGGCTACTCGGGCTGAAGCCCGAGTAGTTTCTAAGGAGAAATAAAATATATCCTATTTCAAGTAGTAGAGAATCAGCAGTAGCCTTGGAGTCTAGTGGTAATATATTTGGTTTTCAGGGAAACATCATGGGTTCAAGCCTTCATAGTGTCTTTCTCATCACTTGTCAATCATTTCTCTATTATAATTTTTTTTACGGAATATACAATTTTCAAAATTTATTTCATAATTTTAAAAAAATGCTTACATTCTTTTAGGAGTATGAGTACATCATTTTAAATGAATTTCACTAGATTAAAATTGTTTAGGAGCTCAATTTAAATAGTTCACCATCAAAATTGTTAGAATGATTATAAATTAGTTCCATTCGACATAAATATTATGATATCGATAATAATTAATAACTTGTACAGTTGTATTTATTAGTAATAATTGTTTATATTTGGCTCAAAGAGTACAAAAATGATACGCAAAATGTAATATCCATAAAACCATTTTATAAGTATCGACTTACCAAACTTATATTGTAGGCTTCTATTACAAATCTCGAGAAAAAAAATAGCATTTTGTATATTTTAAAATTTAGCCCTTAGATATATTGAATTCCTAGTTCCACCCCCTGCTCATTGGCAACGATAAAGGCTAAGGCCAACGGGAGCATTCAGAATATGTCTTCATTCCAGAGCTTAGTCTCGTTTATATGGAGATCGATGTTAGTCAACGATATCTTTTGTATATAATTAGTTTTGATTTAGTCAGTTATTGACTCCTTATCTAAGTGTATCATATCCCTTGTATTTAGGAAGGTAATTAGGCTAACTCTGTTGTACATTTTCATATATATATATATATATATATATATATATATATATATATATATATATATATATATATATATATATATATATATATATATCAATGAGAAAGCTATCCCACTTCGGGGATTCAAATCATAACATGGTATCAGTTTTACTCGGATAGTATTTCGATCTATCCCGACTCCTGCCCGTGTCTTTCGTACTGTTTTTCGAAGCAGTCCCCTTTACCTGCCTCACGCATAAATTACCATGACCAATGATTCGTCGTCCTCATCTAAATCCGGCTTGCATCCCGTGTTTACCGTGTCTAATATCCAGCATAAGGTCCGTGTTCTCGACGGCTCCAAAGTGACATACGCATCGTGGGTTCGCCTGTTCAAACTCCATGCCCGTGGGTACAAGGTACTGTCACATATCGATGGCACACCTGCGCCCGAAAAGTCAGATGCTACATATGACTCGTGGTATGAAGTCGATGCCCATGTCCTTCAATGGATATATGGCACGCTCAGCGACGATCTCCTCCCTCGTGTTCTTGAAGATGAATCCACTGCTCGCGAAGCATGGGTCCGTGTTGAAAACATCTTCAACAACAATAAGGGTGCCCGCACTGCTGCACTCGAGGAAGAATTTAACACTCTTCGTCTCGCTAGTTTGCCATCGCTTGAGGCCTACTGTCAACGCCTCCGCGAATTAGCCGGAATGCTCAAGGATGTAGATGCTCCTGTCACAGATCGTCGTCTCGTCATTCATTTGGTTCGTGGCCTACCAAAAGAATACGACACTGTTGCCTCCTACATCAATCAAACATCCCCTAATTTTGAAACCGCTCGTAGCATGCTCGAGCTCGAACTCCATCGCAAAAACAGCAGTGACGAACCCGCCACTGCCTTGGCTGCCCCTGCCACACCTGTCTCGGATACGTTGGTCGACCCCTCTCCTAAGGCCACCCCTTCGGGTCCTCCTCGTCCGTCACATAATAAAAATTATCGTCGCAACAACAACAATTCGAACAATTCCAGTAATAACAACCGCAATAACAATTCTTATGCCAACAACCGTTCCAGTAATAATACGACCACTCCCACATCACAGCCATACCCGCAACCCATGTCTCCGTGGACACCACCAGCTCCTTGGCCATCTCCGTGGACGCCTCCCCCATGCCCATACCCCACTTATCCGGGTTGGGTTCAACCGTGGCCTTCCCATGCTGCTCCTTCAACTCGCCCTTTCTTTCGTGGTGGTCACTCTAATCGCAACAATCAAGGTCAGGCCTATATGCTCGAATCTGAAGCCCCTTAACCCACTGACTTAAGCCAAGCATTCCAGGCACTCTCAGTTCAGTCACAAGGCGATCCTTGGTACATGGATACGGGTGCTTCATCACATCTTACGTCTGGCCCAGGTATGCTCTCTGCTCCGTTTAATACGAGTAATATTCGTTCAATTTATGTTGGCAATGGCAATAGTATTCCAGTTACGGGATCAGGCACTACAACTATACCCACAAATTCCCGTACCCTACATCTTCGCCAGGTCCTTCACACCCCGAACATAATTAAAAATCTCATTTCCGTACGCCAATTCACCAAAGACAATAATGTTAGTGTTGAATTTGATCCTTTTGGTTTTTCTGTGAAGGATATTCCGACTGGGAAAATGATTTTGCGGAGTGACAGTAACGGCGAGCTCTACCCCGTGTCCACATTTGAATCTTCGAGTCAGCACTTCCCCTCCACGAGTCAGCCTCAAGCACTTCTTGCCCATACCCATGACGTTTGGCACTCTCGTCTTGGTCATCCCGGCTCATCTATTCTTCGTTTATTGAAATCGCAAAGTCATATTAATTGTAATAAAGTTAATGAGCTTCACGTTTGTTCCTCTTGTCAACTTAGTAAGAATAAAAGATTGCCTTTTACTGACTCATCGTCTCAATCTATTGCACCTTTCGATATAATACATAGTGACTTGTGGACGTCACCGACAGTTAGTAAATCCGGTCACAAATATTACATGATTTTGGTCGATAATTTCACCCAATTTGTTTGGGTGTATCCTCTTACCTATAAATCATAGGTTTTCGATAAATTTCTTCAATTTCACACTTTTGTCAAAACACAATTCAATCGAACAATTAAGTCCTTTCAATGCGACATGGGACGCGAATTTGACAACAGTACTTTCTCTTCCTTTGCTATAAAACACGGCCTGGTTTTTCGTTTCTCTTGCCCTCATACCTCACCTCAAAACGGTAAATCCGAACGGATGATCCGTCGTCTCAACGAAATCACCCTTGCCCTTTTACAACACGGTTCCGTCCCACCCAAATACTGGGTTGATGCTCTCCATGTTGCTACTCACCTTCATAACATACTTCCCACCTCCACACTTAATTTTAAAACACCCACTTCCGCTCTCTATCTTAAAAACCCGTCATATGATCACCTACGCATTTTCGGGTGCGCCTGTTACCCCAACACCTCCGCCACTCGACTTCATAAATTAGCCCCTCGCTCCACCACCTGTGTCTTCATAGGATATCCTCCGAATCAGCGAGGTTATCGCTGCCTTGACATATCCTCTGGTAAAGTCCTCGTGTCTCGCCATGTCACTTTCGACGAAACTCACTCCTATGCCTTCCTCGACCCCACCTCCGACACCATCAACCCTCTCCTCCTTGAAACCCTCACCAGCCCGTCCCTACCACTGACCACACCAAACCCGCCGCCCCACAACCAGCCTAATACCCAACCAGACCCGACACAAACCAGACCCCCCTCCCCTGTTTCTTCCCCTGCTCCTACTACCCCTGCCACCTCACCTATCACCCCCACGTCACCTCCCACAACCAGCCCAACCACTCCTACTTCCGCCACACCATCACCCCCTCCCCCTCCCCCTCCACCCCCACCTCCTCCCCCACTACCTACTCACCACATGTACACGCGTGCTAAGAACAAAATTTTCAAACCAAAGGCTATGGCCGCAACCACACCACCACCCATCTCACCCCTGCCCAAATCACCTCACCTTGCCTTACAAGATCGTAACTGGAACCGTGCCATGCAGGACGAATTTACCACATTACGGGACAATCATACTTGGGACTTAGTCCCTCGACCCAACGATGCTTCAATTATTCGGTGTATGTGGTTATTTCGCCATAAGTTTCATGCCGATGGCTCTCTTCAACGCTACAAAGCTCGCCCAGTTGTTAATGGTAAGACACAACAAGTTGGTATCGACTGCGATGAAACTTTCAGTCCAGTCGTCAAGCCCATTACGATCCGCACCGTCCTCAGTCTTGCCGTCTCCAAATCATGGCCTATCCACCAATTAGACGTAAAGAATGCTTTTTTACATGGTGACTTAGAAGAGACCGTTTACATGCATCAACCACCGGGATTTGTTGACCCATCTGCACCGCACCATGTCTGCAAACTTCGCAAATCTCTATATGGGCTTAAGCAAGCACCCAGGGCCTGGTACCATCAGTTTGCAACGTTTATACTCTCCCACGGCTTCACCAGTAGTGTGTGTGACCCATCCTTGTTCATTTATAAAACACCTACAGCAACGGCCTACTTGCTGCTTTACGTCGACGATATCGTTCTCACTGCCTCAAGTACTGCACTAATTCGGTTTATAATTTCCCAGCTATCCAGCGAGTTTGCTATGACGGACCTAGGGACGTTGCATCACTTTCTTGGAATTAAGGTTAGTCGCACAAAATATGGCCTGTTTTTATCGCAAAATCAATATGCAAAAGAAATTATCCACCGGGCTAACATGAGTTCCTGTAAACCAAGTACAACCCCTGTAGACCCTGGTTCGAAATTAAGTGCAAATTCTGGTCCACCGGTTGACAATCCCTCACTGTACCGCAGCTTAGCCGGAGCACTTCAATACCTTACAATTACACGTCCCGACATCGCATACGCCGTCCAACAGGTTTGCCTTTTTATGCATGATCCTCGTGCCTCACATCTTCAGTTTTTGAAGCGGATTATTCGCTACATACAAGGTACTGTCGATCATGGTCTCACATTACGTCCGTCTCGAGCTGTGACTCTCACTGCATACTCCGATGCCGATTGGGGTGGTTGCCCCGACTCTCGACGGTCAACCTCAGGCTATTGCGTCTTTTTAGGCGACAATCTGATTTCTTGGTCTTCTAAACGCCAAGTTACAATATCTCGGTCTAGCGCCGAGGCCGAATACCGGGGAGTTGCTAATACTGTGGCTGAAACTAGTTGGATTCGCAATTTACTTCTCGAGCTACATGTCCCAATACAACGATCCACGATTGTCTTTTGTGACAATATTTCAGCCATCTATCTCCCAGGAAACCCGGTCCAACATCAGCGAACCAAACATGTTGAGATAGATATACATTTTGTTAGCGAAAAAGTTAAAATTGGTGAGGTCCGTGTACTACATGTGCCATCCGAGTATCAATATGCCGATATCTTCACCAAAGGACTTCCCCGTCATGTTTTCACTCGGTTTCGAACCAGTTTGAGCGTCCAGCCACGTACCGCTCCAACTGCGGGGGCGTGTTAGTCAACGATATCTTTTGTATATAATTAGTTTTGATTTAGTCAGTTATTGACTCCTTATCTAAGTGTATCATATCCCTTGTATTTAGGAAGGTAATTAGGCTAACTCTGTTGTACATTTTCATATATATATATATCAATGAGAAAGCTATCCCACTTCGGGGATTCAAATCATAACAATCGATAACAAGGGCTCGAAACCAGTCTCCTGATCAGGTTACAGTTTGTAGTGTGGCGGTCAATACTCAATACTCGTACCCAGGTTGAGCCACCTTTATCCAATGATTACATGGGTAACTATATAATGCATGTTAAGGTGATTTGCAAGGTGGGTGAATTGTTAAGCCATGACTTAGGTTGGGCGGCCAATCTTTTGAATGATGCAATTAGAGCCAAGGATAGTAAATCTATCCATGATGATTTCACTATGATCACTGATCATATTACTACTCCAGGATTCCTATGTTCGACTGAAGACAATGTTAACGTTCCTGGGTCGAACATTATCATGATTGGAGGGTCCATGAGGTTCGAAATGTATGGGCTTAAATTCGGGTTACGTAAGCCAATAGCTATTCGAATGGGACCTGGAAATAAGACAAATGGAAAAGTGAATGCAAGTCAAGGTTGTGAAGAAAGTGGATGTGTGGAACTAGAGATATCTCTTAGGGTCTGTTTGGATACAATATTAGGAGGGAAGGGGAGGGGAGGGGGATTGAGGGGAGGGGGAGTGAGGGGAGGGTAAATGGATTGAGGTTGTTTGGATAACAAAAATGGTGGGAGGGAAATGAAAGGGGAGGAAGGAGAATGGATGGAGGATGCTGATGGTAAATGATGACTAATGACAATAATGCCCTTACTTTTCCATCTAAGTTAGAAGGGAGATGACAGCTCATGTGAATTCACTTGTGTATATTCACTTTGCACCGTGTAACACAACATCATTATTCTTTTTTCTTTTCTCCTTTTAAATTTTGAGCAGCTTTTTTTTTTTTTTTTTTTTTTGAGGAATGCAGCCTTATTTTCTCTACAATGTTCACCACGAATTTATCAGCTATAACAAATTATTGCGGATTTTCGGAAATTGATCATTGCTTCATCTAAATTACGTAAATTGTCCACCTCGTCAATCCTCTTGTAATAGCATCCCATTGATATTGATATGGGAGGAAAGACGGGCAAAAAGAGAAAACGAAAAGGGAGACGGAGAATCAAAAACTATAAAGAAGATAAGCATCGCTCTCCGAAACTCGGAAAAGCCACCTGATTAGTTAAGATGCTAACAACTTGAAATAAAATCTTAAGCATACGTGTTTAGATAACTAAAATCTTACGACATACAACGAGATTAAACAGTGAATCAAGTCTACGAACATCCGCAATACTTAGCATTACAAAACCATGATACTTATTGGAATATAAGCAACTACATTTTTCTGGTTGCTTCACTCATCGTTTTTTCTGGTTGCTTCACTCATCGTCAATCATCATCTCGATTAAATACTCCTTTCGCTCCTCAGGTGGGCTCCCAAACATAATTATCAAATCCAACATAATATTCAAATCCAACATAATATTCAAATTCAATACAGCATATAACCGTCTTAAAATTGCAAACATAGTAATCAACACGAAGTTTTACACTACCAGCAACAATACCAGCATTCAATCGAACTATAGATGTAATTCAATCGAACTAAATATGTAATTCGATCGAATTACCATCGAAAAATCAATAGAACTCGAGTTCAAGTATTAAAAAAATTTACAGAAGAAGAGATAGAAGAGAGAAAACGAACCGATAATCAATTTGTGATTGAATTAATTTGGAATTCGATTTGCAATCATAAATCCCCAATTCATAAACCTAGATCCCCAATTTGAAACCCTAGAAATTTTGTTAGAATAGGGAGTGAAGAAGTGTGGAGAATATGTCGTTGATTGATATTTGTTGAGTGTCTAGATTTTTAGTAAGGGTAAAGTTGTCTTTTCATAATTAAATGAGAGTTCAAATAACATTTTCTTTCCAAATCTTGCCTCCCTTGGAAAGATTATGGATTATTCTATAGGGGAGAAAATAAGTCCTCCCATTTCCCTCCCCTTCCATTTCCCTCCTCCCATATATTGTATCCAAACGAAGGAAAATTAGTCCCTCCCTTTCCCTCCCCTCCCCTTCCCTCCAATTCTTTCAATCCAAACGGACCCTTAAAGAAGAGCATATGACCGCTCTTGAGGCAGATCATGACTTTTGTTTTTTGAATCCTCAAACTATTTCATATCTTAGGGTGATTATAAGAGTTCAATTATGAGTAATTAATACGAGTATTAGTTTGTAAGACACTGTGTTGTACGAATACTAAATAATACATAAATAAAAGTTATAAAGTAGCAAACCTTCCTAACTAAAATAAATTGATTCTTACTTTTTAAAGTTTACTTTTTAAAGTTTGCTAGAGTTGGCGCCGGAATATCCTGGAATCGCGAATTCTTTTTAATTTGTAGGAATGATAAACTAGTTGCCCCACGGTGGGCGTCAATTGTTTTGACCGATTTTTATGCAGCCTAGAATCCGGAAAGACATTCCAGGCTATTCCGGCCAGGGTAGATTATGATGAGGTTAACTAATATCATCCTATTATGATGATATTGTGGTTGTACCATTGTAGAGTTGATTATAAATTAAAAAGAGAAATTAAAAGTAAAGAATAATAAAAAGAGACATGACACAATGATTTATACGTGGAAAAACCCTTGAATGGGAAAAACCACGGGCACCAAGTCAGAAGAGGATTTCACTATGTGCTTTGCGTAATATAAGAACAATGATGTAATTACTAATTAGTTGTAGTATTTGCTTAAGGTAGAGTAGATGAGTGTGGAATGATATGTCCTTTGAGTGAGCTCCTTCCCTTCTTATTTATAGCTCTCTTTGTCCACCAACGGTCATTTCCTTTAGAATAGGAATAAGCTCCTCTTTTATAGGAACCGTCCCTTGAATGTAGTTGACTGCTCCTTGCTTCTAGGTGCTGCCACCTTTCCTTTGCTAGGGTTTGGTTGTGATTATCTCATGCTTAACAAATGTGGACTTAGTCTTCCACCAAAGTAGGAACAACTTGAAGACTTAGTCTTATTCACATGTGCCTAATTGTTTGGCATCTAATATTTGTAAATATCTTCTCCATATTATATGTTGGTCGTCCACCTTATCCCTGCATACCTCTCTTGGCCTGTACCAAATCCTGTCATGCTAAGCTGCTCTGTACGCAAGCCTGATTGGCCTGACTATGTCTGTTGTACCCTGACAATGCCTGATGTACTGGTGTACTGTGCTGACTTATAATAAGGCCTGACCCGAGTTGTACCCTGGTCAGTATTTTTAGTATGATGTCATGTCCGCCTGATATAGTCTTCTAGCCTGTCTCCTTGCCTGGACCGTTACGTTGAACTTGCCTGAACGGTACTGTTGAGGCTGAATTCTAGCCTGACGGTAGTGTAAAATATCAGGCTCAGCAATTAGTATTTTTTAGGGGAAGTGACAAATATGCCCCAAACGTTTGCCACTACGTGCAAATTAGCCCAATAACTTTATACTAGTGCAAATTAGCCCCGTTAGTTATACTCGATGTGCAGTCCCAATTAAAGATATTCGGGTAACTTTTTCACCGGAAAAAGTTGACATGGCACCTGAAAGATGACTAGGATAGGATTAAGTTAATAAATAATTTAAAATATAAAAAAAACATGAAATTTTCACTATGTACCACTGTAATACTCTATCAATTGGTATTGTCAAAATCTATCATTCATCAAAACCAAAATCTTACAGTTTGGAATTCTAGAAAAAACATGACAATGGCATGCAAACAAATAAAAAATAAAAAACATGATAGTGATAGTGATATGAGATGAATTTTCAATCGATATCGTTATTTAATTTCAATTCTTGCTGAGCTTCAATTTTCGAGCTTAGATCGCGTACAAATGGCGGTATATAGTTGGAGTGTGCATAAATTTAATTTTTCCCAAATTTCATTTTTTCCAGTTTTTGGTGGTACTTGAGTAAACTTTCAATTACAAAATGGTGAACAAATATGTGGGAATGAGCATTGTAAACTACGTCAAACAAAAATAGAGAAAATGGATAGGTGTAACTTGTGAGGAAGGAGCTCAAAATATGAGAGAGGGGGAGAGATGAGTGGAACTAACGAGGTAAGTGATAGAGTATTAGAGTGGCAGTAGAGAAAATTTCATGTCTTTTTTTGTTTTTTATTTATTATTATTTAACTTAATTCATACTAGTCATCTTTCCGGTGTCATGTCAACTTTTTTCGGCAAGAAATTTACCCGAATATTTTTAATTGGGCTTAATTGCACATCGAGTATAACTAGTGGAGCTAATTTGCACTAGTAAAAAGTTGTGGGGCTAATTTGCACTAGTAAGAAGTTGTGGAGCTAATTTACACGTAGTAGCAAACGTTTGGGCTTATTTGCCACTTCCCCGGTATTTTTCACTTGGCTTAAGTTTAACTTACCCTTATAAATATGTCTTATAGTGGACTCCAAATATATAAAGTATCAAGCAATTCAATTTGTATTTGTCCTACTCATGTTTATTTTTCTTTATAGGGTGATTATTTTTACCGTCCCCTATGAAATAAATCAATATTGTCTCCATTATATATTTGCCTTTGATTAAAATATCCGAATATAAAGGTAATAAATAACTAAAACGAAAAGATTAATAAACTAAAAGTGTTTCTCATATTACCAAGAGTATTAATTATTAAATGTAAATTTTAACATAAGTAGATTATACATCTCATATACTACCCCTAGTTGTTATAGTTTTTGAGTTTCTATATATGCTCAATTAAATTTGAGTTTTGACGGAAAAAAATTAAAATAACTTAAATAAGCTCAGAAAAAATACACATGCTCAAAAAACAAATACATTCAATGTATGTTCCTTTTTTTTCCAAATTTCCATGTGTTCTATACTTCTATTCATGGGTCATCCTAAGACAACGTCGATGCTTTTAAGAATGTATGAAGCAACATATATCTACACAAGCACTTGGTTTTACAATAAAATTTGTGTACATCGGTTTATACAATAATTGTTGTCTACACATTAACTTCGACTCTTCAAGTCTTTTAACAGAAACCAGTGCAAAGATCTACAACAGCTGCCTTGGTACAAATGCAGTCGCAAAATCAAACACATTGGTACAAATCCCAGGTAAATTACAAGACATAGATCATACACAAGAATACAAGATCCGTCACCTAATAACTGCAAGTTTGCAAATTTCCTATGCAAAGCTGCCCGCCCAATCATGCCCTCAATATGCTGTGTTCATACTCCCTAAACTTCCATTATCATTTCCAAACAATATAGAAAATAACTAAAATCTTTTAGTATTTCTTAAGCTGGAGATTTATGACAGTGAAGATCTATCATTTCCTCCAGACGTGTATGAGTACAAAGAACTAGAAAAAACCAAAGAATGTTGCTATGGCAAAAAGAAGAAAGAGTACTCCTCCCAAGTAGCCAACCTAAAAATGGAGTCGAGTGAGATCCATGGCAACAAATAGCTGAATCTGATTAGTAGCAAAATTAGTTCAATACGTACCAGCTTTTCAGAGATGTACTTAGCTAGAAGGGCTCCTCCCAGAACAGCGACGGATGTAGCAACTAGGTGTCCTAGAATAGCTCCGCTTGCCACGCCCCATGGAGACTAAGAGAGTTGAAAACTTAATTGGTCATACATGAACCTAATAGTGTTTGCTTATAAACAAGTACTTCCTCCGTTTCTTTCATAATACCCAAAAAAGTGACACCAGATGTAAGAAACCCAACAAACACAGTATTAAACCTAGGCCACGACGCCGCATCTGACATAAACACATATGTTTTGAAGATTACGGGGACAAACTTTAAAGACGATATCGACCGCATTTATGGCTCAACGACCAAGATTAGAACATGATGACCAATATCGCTATCAAGTCTGAAACCGACATTTAATACCACACCAACAAAAAAGGTCTTGACGTAGAAAAGTACCCGTTTCTCATAAAGGCAATGGGCAGATATGAAAGAAACATGTCAAAAAGGAAATTTGAAGACATCAAAGAAACGGAGGGAGCACTAAGTACCTGTGCAGCACCAAGAGCAATGGTAGCAAGCATTGAGCGATCTCCCCATTCCTTGAGAAATTAGAAAAAGCTTGTTTCAGATGTTAAGATACATCAAATACATGACCACATATATGATATACTCTGTATATAGTTAGTTGCAAAATGAATGCCTGAGAGAACGTTATAAAGCATATAGATTGTACAGGATAGCCAAAATTACAGCCATTGAGCTAATTAAGTCAAGAATTCCACCAAAGTCAAAGAAATTAAGTGCTCACCGCAAAGAACACAAGGCTGAATGATTTCCACACAATTTCAAGAGGATTTGACAGCCGCTTTGATGCCTGCCCATTTAAAACAATGAACCAAACAATCTGGATCGCAAAGATTTTTAAAATCTTCCTTTCTGATTATGTTAGGTGGGCACGCAATTTTTTACTACTCCCTTTGTCTTACCCATTTGTTTATGTATTCCATTTTTTGTCTGTCTTAGCCATTTCTTTATGGTCCAACGCCTCCAACCTACCCATTATAAATACTCTTATCCCACTTGCGCAAATTGAAGAGATCATGGGAGTATTTTGGATAAATGGCACAAGGTAAGACAGAATAGTGTTCAGACAATACTTCCAAAGAAAGATGTGGCTACTTACTTTCTCCTTCACAAGCTCCTCCGCTTCAGTATATTCACCAAGTTCAGGACCCTCCTTGTTTTCAGCTTTGACATCAGGAAGCTCCCATGCATCTTTAATTGACTTCAAACCAAAGAATAGTAAAAGGGTCACAGCAGCATATTCTCCGATGGGGAGAGCTGCAAAAAATGCATTAATAAAAAAATTAACTACCCTGATAACCCGAAATAATAAGAACCTACTAGCTATATATCTGACTCTAATATGACAATATGACTAATAGTTTGTAGCCAAGTTGTTCATCGTATGAATTCAAACTGCATCCTCCAAAGCCTCAGATCACAGAAAGTTCATATACCGAGAATACACACAGTTAAATTCTTAGAGACCAGCAAAAAACTTTTAGCTTGTTTACGAAAGGAAGTTTGTGCGTAAAGGGAGCCAGAAGCTCAGGTTTGATGCTGAAAAGGTTTCGAACCCATTTTGTTTGTACCAGCAATTAATGACTTTCACGGCTAAGATTGCTGTCGTCTGTATTCTGAAAGAAAGTTGAAAGAGCCTCTGACTAATCATTTTATGGTATATAGGTAATACCAATAAACAACAAAACAAACAAGGCCCGTAATATGTGTCTTGATCACTTACTTGTTTGAAATTGAGCAGGTACAGACTGAAATATGCGCCCTATAACTACTGAGAGAACTGTCATCAGACCAAGGGCACCCATTGATCCTAACAAAACCTGATTCATAAGACATAAATATGTTTTAGTTCCTCAAAATTTGACTTAAAGTCTATAGTGTGAAGAATGCTTGAATATAAAGAAGTATGGTCTGACTAACTTGAGCAGAAACAAATTTGTCAGCACATACAAGTCATCATGTTCCACTAATTTGACAAAATATATTCTGATACGCAGAAAGCACATTTTTTGTTAGATCGGCCGCACACTCCAGGTTTTTATATAGGAGATGATATCGAGGCGTGTAAAGGTTTCGAAGATCATTGCAACCAGTTTAGCGCATTTTGAGGTGATTAAGGCCAAATTAAGTGAGGTTAAGCCGCAACGGCTGATATCACGACTGACCGAAACTGAAATTTAAAACCATCGGCGCGCTCTATTTTAGAGCACGTGGAATCTCTGGACGGTCTTGCATTCTAAATAAATGTTTGACAACACCAGTGACAAAGTACTTGAACATCTACAATATTTGCATCACAGTGGCTAGACGTCGCAACTACCTTAATTAATCATTGTGATATTATTCCAACTCTTTCGACAAAAAATAGAGAATCTATAAAGCATTTCAACAGGTAAATACTCCGGCTGTGGATATTAACTCGCATACGTGTGACAAACACTCAACAATCCTACATTAATATGACACTGAGACACTTTATTTTAATTATTTTAAACCAAAAAACATGAGGAATTTTTCATAAAAAATACAAGGTTGACAATTGGACACACACGTCGAATACATCAAACCAACTTAAGAGTAAATTAAGTTGTGGTTAGGGTTGAGTTTTTTGGTTTTCTTACAAGGGGATCTAATGATAGAGCTGATGAAGAGAGACAAATTCTATCTAACCTTCCACGTTCTTTTAGCTTCAAGGCTAGTCATCCTGAGAATTTGCAATGACCATATTACAACTGTGCGTACATGACTATAGCATTGTTCCTTTCTGAAAAACATTTAAAGTGGTTCTCCACCAGGCTGATAAGAAATGTTGCTCAAACATCATTCATAATTTCAGATTTATCTCAGATATTTGAGAGTTGGGCACTGTTACAAGCTATATACTTAATACTACGGCTACTACATGAAAATGACAGATCAGGTTACATGCAATGAAAGTGTGTTGAATATTTGAAGACGCAGAAGCGCCTTTCGGACGCAAGGCGCCCTATTTTTGGTAGCAAAATTGTATTTTCCAAATAAAATTTTGGGAAACAATACCCTTTTTAGGTGTTTGCTAGGTAACATGCAAAGGAGTAAAAGTTAGGAATACTAGGGAAAAGAAATGGCATAATTAAAGATCTAGGAGAAAAAGATATAAATAGTACATAGTAGTGAGCCTCGTTAGGTGGGCCTTATCTAAAAGGCACACCTAAAATGCAAGAAGCGTTTTGGCTAATGCCTCGTCCAAGGCACGCCTTGGGTGCACTCGAGGCACGCTTTTTAACTTATGGCCTATCGTGTTGTAAAGTTCTTCAGTAACCTAGAATGAAAAATTTGTTAACATCTACTTCTTCTATCCTAGTCATTGTTTACCTTTGGTTTTGTCACAAACTCCAATACAAGAAGTTCAAGAATACCCCCAATTTTTTCCACACTACACAGCCTTTCCTAATGTTTTTCCTCTCTCATGTACTCTCTTTAATTACCTCCCACATCATTGCTCACACCAGTATAGATGACAATACCACCACCAAAATATGTCCTCCGATTTATGTCTGTCCTCTGGTTGTAACATCAAATGTATGCCCTCATGCCTCATGGCCTCATTATCATGTATACTTGAATAATTATTAACAAACAAAGTTATAAGTGAGTTGGATCTATATTGTAGGTTTGGGATTATGGGATCTGTGTCATGCATGTTAGACCCATTGATTATCATGGGATTTTGGTGATATCGGTCAATAGGTGGTTGTGGTGGGTCGTGCGTGGAGAGGGTGGAGGTAACTTTGTTTGAGCAACAATAGGGTTTTCATTTGGCTAGTTAAAAGCTTATCCTAAGCACAAAGGTAAACAAATAACTAAGTTACCCTAAAGTGAAAAAGGTAATCAGAAGATCGGATTTAGAACGTAGGAAGCGTAACAGTATGAACGACCTTTTATCCTAGATTATTCTTTGAACGCATAAAAACTTTACGCATAAGAGTGGTCGACATTAAATTGCGACACATGCAAGCAGGTAAATAGTGGAGGGATAAAAGAGGAAATATTACCAGTCCTTTTTCATATTGCATGGCCAAGAGAGCAGCAATGAAGAATGTCTGGTGAGTAACAGGAAAAAAAAAAGCAACATGATCAATATTTGCAATCCCAAATAGTCAAATACTACATAGTATACACACCAAGCACACAGAAATCTAAGCTTTGTTTCTCATTTATTTAAAAATAAAAAAAATAAAGGATAGATGAGTTTAACCAACCATATTCCAAATGTTCTAGATGAAATTTAACAGAGACAACTGGTAAAATATGGGACAAATAATATCGCAGGCAGATGTATGTGAATTGATATTAAAGTAGGAAGAAGAGCAACTTGAGGGAAAATTTTGTGATTCGCTAGGTCCTTTAGGTGGTATTAACTCTTACTCCATTTGTCGTAAAAAGCAGAATAATAAAGAAACCAAGTAACCTTTACAAAACTATAGAACAAATAACAATAATGTCTGGGCGAGTCTTCTTCCATGAAAAAAAGACTAAAATGAGGATAGACAAGTTCAAAATCAATTCTTTATCAAGTAATTGAGTACCTTGTCACCAATTTCTGAGACAAAAATCAACATGAATGCTGCAGTGAATCCAGTTTTTGCAATTGCTGCCAACAATGACGATGGATCTCCTTTCACAAACATAATCAGTGAAAACGCTAAAGCACACCCACAAAGCACCATAGCTATAGAAAGAGGATAAGGAATCTGATTAGGACGCTTCTCTCTGCCAAATCAGTCAATATGAAACAATGAGTCTGCTCTATTGTAAATCAACTAACAAAAGACCATGTTTACAAGGATATATAAGTTGCTGATACTACTTTTCCAGGTTAACAAGATTTTAGACATGCAAGAAACAATCAGGCAATATTTACTGTCAAAATTCTAGAATGTTTTCCTTGCAATCCTCGGATAGTTTTGAACGCGATCATATTTACATATTTTTACTGACAAAAGGAGGTCAAAACAGTATTGAAAAATAGGAGCAGAAAGGTTATTGATTAACTTTAAAGGAAATAAAAAAATATAAACTGATGCTCACAGTTGAGAATCGCCATTGGTGGAGCCATTGGAAGATACATTCTGACCATCATTTTGCGGTTCCCCGTCATAGTTGCTTGGTCCAACCCCAGCACTTGCCTGAGATCTCACTATTTTGAAGACCGACCTCAGCCTCCTTGTTTCCCTTTGTCTCACTACAGGCAAATAGTTTTAGTAGACCATTAAAATACTAAAAAAATTGCACACATAATTGACATGTATAGATTCCGGAAACTGTATGTTAAATATCATGTTCACACAGTTGAATGAAAATCATGGCCTCATAGTGTTTAGTGAGTTTAAGATCTGTTAAAGGACAAAGATGAACCAATAGTCCAAACAATTTTTAAGCAGATAACATTATAACAAGAATAACTCTGTAACAAGACTACAAGAGTCACAAAAACACTTAAGTTATGAGGTGAACATATATCTCTAGGAACT
Source organism: Silene latifolia (assembly GCF_048544455.1). Lineage (NCBI taxonomy): Eukaryota > Viridiplantae > Streptophyta > Magnoliopsida > Caryophyllales > Caryophyllaceae > Silene > Silene latifolia. The sequence continues at coordinate 455,270,577 of NC_133538.1, forward strand.
ACATGTGCATCTATAGGATGTAAAGCCTACTGGAAGGTTGAAGCCCAAAGTTTGAGAGTGAAAATCCCTACTTCATTTTTAACAGATACATCAGCCTGTGGGACACATATTGACTAAGGCAATCACAATATCAAATCACTAAACATGTTTTTCTTTTTGTAAGTAAAGCCTCGTGATTTATATAGCCTTCATTGGGTGCAACATACATGAGAGAACAACAACAACAACAACAACAACAACAACAACAACAAAGCCTTAATCCCAAAATGATTTGGGGTCGGCTGACATGAATCATCCTTTAGAACCGTCCATGGGTGAATGCACACCTCAAAATGCGAAAATATAGAAAAGGAAAAGTGAAAAACAAAAGGGGGTGAAACATAATACAAAAGCCAAGGTAAACTTATAGGTTTGAAAATCGAAGTCCGGATTTCTTTTATAAAAACTTAGAATTTAAATCGAGAATAAAGATGAAAATGATTTTGAAAACCGAAGTAAAACTTAAGGGTCTAGAATACCTTAAAAGTGAACCAAGTATTAATATATAAGAAAGTTGTTGGTAAAAAGGTGTAATTAATCCGTAAAGAACTAATAAATTTTTAAAAATTAAATAAAAACACTAAATATTTCAAATAACATCAAATACTAAAAATCCACATGTATCATTTCCCTCCATTGTGCCCTCTCCGTCACCATTCCCTCATCAAGCCCGAGAAATGTCATATCGTGCTCTATTACTCTCAGCCATGTCTGTTTTGGCCGCCCTTTACCCCTAGCAACCTTTTCTCCGGCCTCCTAACTGATGCGTCCATAGGTCTCCTTCTCACATGGCCAAACCATCTTAGTCAATTTTCCATCATCTTGTCCTTTATTGGCGCCACTTTCACCTTTTCCCTAATCACCTTATTCCTTAATCGATCTTTCTTTGTATAGCCGCACATCCACCTCAACATACGCATCTCCGCCACACTCATCTTTTGAATGTGACAATGTTTCACGACCCAACACTCGGAGCCGTAAAGTAAGGCAGGCCTAATCGTCGTGCGATAAAATTTTCCCTTTAATCTTTGGGGCATATCTTTATCGTATAAAAACCCTCTAGCACTTTTCCATTTCAACCATCCCGCTTTAATTATGTGAGCCACATCTCCATCTAACTCCCCATCTTTTTGAATAATATATCGTAGATATCAAAAAGAAATCTGGCCCCTCAACAACATTTCCATCGAAAATAACTCCCCACCTATGTCGATCTCGACCCTGCGTTACTGACCCTACGTTACGGAACTGACACCTCAAATACTCGGTCTTACTCCTACTTAGCCTAAACCCACGAGTCTCCAAAGTATGCCTCCACAATTCCAACTTTCTCTCAACCTCCTCTTTTGTCTCATCAATCAACACAATATCATCCGCAAAAATCATATATCAAGGGATGTCGTCCTGAATATCCCTTGTTAACTCATCCATAATTATAGCAAAGAGAAAAGGACTAAGTGCGAAACCTTGATGCACCCCAATGGTAATAGCAAATTCTTCCGTTCACCTAACATTAGTGTGAACACTTGCACTAGCCCCCTCATACATGTCCTTTATGAGATTAATATATTTTTGACACACCCTTTCTCGCCAAAGCCCACCAAAGTACTTCTCTCGGTACTCTATCATATGCCTTTTCTAAGCCAATAAAAACCATATGCAGGTTTTTTTCTTGTTTCTTGTCCCGATGTGTTCCATTAACTGTCTCATGATAAAAATTGCATCCATTGTCGATCTCCAAGGCATAAATCCAAATTGGTTATCCAAGATGTCTACACATTTCCTAAGCCTTTGCTCGATTATCCGCTCCCATGATTTCAACGTATGACTCATAAGTTTAATTCCCCAATTGCCACACTCTTGAACATCACCTTTATTCTTATACATAGGGACAAGAGTGCTTCTCCTCCGATGGCATCTTGTTGCTCCTCGAAAACTTGTTGAAGAGCATGGTTACCTATTCGATTCCTTTCTCCTCCAAGCACCTCCAAACTTCTACGGGTATACCATCCGATCCCTCTGCTTTCTTCGACCCCATCTTCCTTAACGCCTTTCTAACTTCACTCTTTTGTAAATAATTTACCATGTGAAACGGTGAATGATTTTTCCAAATTAGTAAGCCTTGTCAATAATTTAAATATGAAAAATACCAACTACTACTACAAGCTATAGGGTTATAGATTTCCCATGATCTCGTAATTCCATTCATGTTGTCTACTTTAAGACCACAGCTAGTCATGAAAGAAAAGCCCGTCATCAATGAAACACTCTCATAATGAAATTCATCAAGAGCTCAAGAGCCAATATCTATAACTATTTAAACCTTAACCCTTTGTGTGGATGGGGGGATTCGAAGGGGGAGGGAAGGGACAAATTAAGTTTGGTTGGCAAATTGGGTTGGAGGGATTTGGAGAGGATGGACGGTGACAATAGAGTTCGTTCCTACAATGGATATCAAAACCCTTCAACATTGGAAAGATTTGGAAAGAAGACATCATGCTCCATTCTTGCCCTCCCCTCCATCCTCCCCTTCCTTCGTACTAATCTATCAAAACAAACCTCGTAGGAGTGCAGGACGGGGAGGGAGGTGGAGAGAAGGGAAAGAAAAATTAGAAAGAGAGTTTTTTCTCCAAATCTTTTATGCATTGAAGGGATTTTATTCATTTTAATGGTCTCCCTCTTTTTCACTTCCCTTTTTCCCCCCTCAAAATCCTCTATCAAAACAAAGGGAAAGTGATGAAGGGCAGGAACCAAGAGAAAGTTAAATTCCTTCTTACCAATCAAAATGTAGTTGTACGGTCTTTTCCAAACCTCCCACCCACCCAATAACCTCCGCAACATCATCTAAATATGATAATTTACAAATGCAAAGGAACAAGCAAAAATGGTGGACCGTTGAGTTTTTTTTAAAACAAATATGCTAAATGATACTCCCTCCATTCCAGTAGATAGATTACACATTTTTTTGCAATTCCCCCTCACATATTGTGAAGAAAATGGATGGAATAAATAATATGGAGTACTCCGTAACTCAGATTAGCAATTAAAATATAGGCGTGAATTAAAGTCTCAAGCTAAACATTATAGTACCAAATTGAAGAAACTAACCTAGACATGACTACATTTGGTATCAAAAGTGTTGTTTGCAGACAGCCAATAATTATCTAAATTGACATAAAATTGAGTTTTTTTGTTTTGTTTTGATAAAGTAATAAAACAAGATTGATCTCTAGGTAGGACCAACCTATCTCATCCGAGGTAAGTTGAAGCCATTGACTTTCAAACCACCTCGAAATAGCTGGATACGCAATTTAAGATACCAACATTTCTGGCTAATCAAATACTCCCTCCATCCTGGTCATTTGTTTACCTTTGTTTTTGTAAAACCAAAGACCAAGAGAAAATGAGAGGACCAATTGGAGAAGTTGACCAAATTGGGTGTGGAGGATCAAATTGTCAATCAAAAACACTCCCAAGATAGAAAGTTAAACAATTGAATGATACACCCAAAATAATGAAATAGGTAAACAAATGAACTGGACGGAAGGAGTACATTCTAACCCCAATACACTTACATCGGGTAGAATTTTACAAATGGCAAGTTGAATCAACCACAAACAAGAATCTTAGCATAAAAAAAGCACAAGAATGAAAAGAGTGAAGAGGGTATAGAGAGAATTACAAAAGAGAAAAGAAGGCGGTAGAGCTAACAAAGGAAGTAATCTGCCATTATAATTTGAAGAAATTCGTGTTGACTGCAAAGGCAGTGGGAGCTGGAGTGACGAGGACATGGCTTGAAGGAATGAAGGGGAAGGGGAGCGGACGGGTTTTCAATCATCATATTAGACGAAATTAATTGTGAAAGTTGATGACATGTCAGAATGGGTGAGATGATCGAATAATGAGTCATAAATGTTTTCTACGGAGGTAAGAAGTACGGTTTTCAAGAGTACAAAAAATTTTCTTTTAATGTTTAGAATAACTTACGTATAAAAAAAGAAAGGAAAGCGAAAAAAAAAAAAAAAAATCCCTAAAAATCCCCAAATCAATTCAATCAAATCCCTAAAAATTTGTACAATTTGATGCGGAGGAGAAGAACAAACCTTCAAAAATCCCCAAATCAAAGAAAGAACAAACCCTAGAAAATCCCCAAATCAAAGAAAGAACAAACCCTAGAAAATTCTTAAATTGAAAGCTGCCTTTGCCCAAAAATTAACTCTATTTCTGGGGATTGCAGAGAATCAGGATAAGCTACAAAAATTCCGAGTTCGGAAATCACGAACCACTTAATTCTTAGGCGAAGAAGATCTGAATATGCGTTTCACTATTGGAGAGGTTGCGAGAAAACCGTTTAAGCTACAATTCTTTGATCGAAACCTAAATCATTCAAAGATGCTTATCAAAAGAAGTTTATCAGATTTTGGAAAATGGAAAACATTTGTGTTTCTATAATCAGATGACAGCTACTCTCTTCAAAGTTAATATTAAGTTGCCCTGAAATCGAGATATGGAGATAGTTCAATCTCCTGCGCAGATGACTCCGGAGGTGACTCTCCTGTTCTCCTTTTCACCATCACATGCCTGGTGATGACGAAAATGTCACCAAGACAACATGGACGACTATCTTTCTTCTGGGCAATGGACGCGTCACCTATCCCATCACAAGCTATTGATGTTGGTGACTCGCTCGTTGCTTATGCTGGGCCTTTGGTGCCTCCTCTGAGATCTTGTGGCAGAAAGGTGACTTTTGTTTACAAGAGAAAGGTACGAAATGATTTTAATTCCTTTAGTACAGTGCGATTCAAACGCTCTAATCGTACTTGTTCCTTTGTTTTGCCTACGAGGATAATCTCCTATCTACTGGTCCCGAATTGCTTTTTGATGAGTCCGGGATTCCTCCTTTTGTTATGTTAATCCTAAACCTCCCGACTTTTCGGTTTTTAGGAAGGCCAAGAAAGGCCAGCATCAACTCAGGGGTAAGTGAGTCACCAATCATTTTGGGCTTGGGATCATCTGCTGTGACTAAGAAGCGGAATCGTCAATATGACGTCCAGGCCCTGGAATGTTTACCCCACAAACGCTTTAAAGTTGAGGGTTGGTTATTTTTGGATCTTTTAAAGTCTTCGCCAACTCCTTCTTCCTCTTCTCGTATCTTGTACCAAAATGATGAAGACTTGGAGTTCGTCGCAGTCAGTGGTGGACCTTAATTCACCACCCGTGTATCAATGACTATATTTTGTTTGAATTGTAGGGGATTTGGTGAGACGGATGATCCTACAATTCCGTATTTACTTCGTTGCATCCTTAAATATCATCCTGTTAATTTTGTTTTACGCAAGAAACCCATACTCTTGTAGATATGGGTGATATGAAGACTGCTCGGCTTGGTCTCCCAATTTTTTTGGTGTAGACTCCAATGGTCGTAGTGGTGGCCTTCTTTTGCGCTGGGATAATTCCGTTACTATCCAAGTTATATGTAGTGACCCTCGTTATATCTTTTGTTATGTGGCTTTCGACATAAATCCTTCTATAAAGTATGCTACATATGTTATGTTCATATATGGAGAACCCTCTTTTACGTATCGTTTGGCTTTGTGGGATAGAACTTCTTCTGTAATCTCGGGTCACTCCCCCTTTCTAGTTGTAGGAGATTTTAATCAAGTGGAATTGCATTGCGACAAGCTTGGTGGCTCGAGTATAATCCGGGGTCAATCTGATTTTACAACATGGAAACTTCATAACACTTTGCTGGATGTCCCTTTCTTTGGCCCACGTTTTACTTGGATGAATGGCCAACAAAACGTGCACTGCATCATGGAACGTCTTGATCGTGCATACGCAACTCAAGATTGGTTTCAACTTTTTCCTAATGCATCTATTCTGCATTTACCAATCCTCATCTCTGATCATGCACCTATTATTTTAAACTTATTCCAGCAGTCAAAGTCTTCTAAACGGCCCTACCGCATTGATAATTGGTGTCTTCTGATACCTGAAGTTGTTGAAGTGGTAAATCTTGCTTGGGAAACTCAAGTAGAAGGGTCCTCTATGTATGTGTTATCCCGTAAGTTGGCCGCGGTCCGGTATGCTATTTTGAATTGGGTTATTAAGCATCGTATTTCTAATGGCATAAATTGGTCGTCGGTTGAACATGATCTGGACCATTCCTCTGCATCTATTGCAGACTTGCTGTCTGCTGCTGATTACCAAAATTTGCGCTCAAGTCGACTGCAGCTAATAACAAAACAACATGATTATTGGCTCCAGCGAGTGAAGCTTCGTAGGGAAATTTTGGATGGCCTCCCGTCTAGATTCTTATTTAATAGAGTTAAACAAAGATCGTCTAAGCAACGGCTGCTCGCTCTTCGAACTCCTTCAGGGGAATGGCTTCATGAACCATCTGATATTGAAGCTGAGGTACTCTCTTACCTTCGTGATCTCCTAGGCGCTGCACCACCTCCATCTCATGCATTCCCCCTTGATAATTTTGATGCTTTTCTGTCATCTCTTGAGCTTCCGTCTCTTACCTCTGCTGAAAGCTCCATGCTGACTTCACCTTTCACAGCTTCTGATGTCCTACGCGCGCTCCGAAGTATGGATGGTTCGAAATCTCCAGGGCCTGATGGTATTACACCCCGCTTCTTCCAGGTTTTTTGGCCTCAGATTGGACATCTTGTTACTTCTGCTATTTTACGTTTTCTTAATTCTGGGGTTATGTTGAAGGAATGGAACAATACACATATCGTTCTCATTCCTAAGGTTGATCACCCCGAACTACTTTCTCGATCCGTCCCCATCGCCTTTGCAACGTTATTTACCGGCTTGCTTCCAAGTGTCTCGCTAATCGGCTTAAGTTGGTAATTCACTCTCTTATACAGGATACTCAACAGGCTTTTGTACCAGGTCGCCTTATGTCTGATAGCTGCATCATTGCACATGAGATACTACATTATGTGAATAAGTCTAAGAAGGGTTCTAATTGTTACACTGTTCTTAAGCTTGATATGCATAAGGCATTTGATCGGGTTTCATGGCATTTTCTTATGGCTGTCATGCGCCATATGGGGTTCCCTTCGGTTTGGCGAAATCTAATTTGGGAGTGTATCTCCACGGTCTCGTATAGGGTTCTCATTAATGGTGAGCCCTCTGCGTCCTTCCGCTCCTCTTGCGGTCTTCGTCAGGGTGACCCTTTATCACCCTATCTTTTTATTATTTGTATGGAAATCTTATCTCGACAGCTGACTAAAGCTGAGAAAGCTGGCAATCTTCTGGGCCTCAAGATTTCAAGATATGCCCCTACTATTTCTCACCTTTTTTATGCTGACGACGCTCTCCTATGTTGTAAAGCTACTCCTACCTCTTTTGAGGTTTTACGGGATCTTTTCAAGGAATTCGAGTTTGTTTCGGGACAGATGATAAATCAATAAATCCTTCCTAAAATTCAGCCCTAACGCGCCTTCGATTTTCGATCGCATTTGTCTTCAATTAAAGATGACGACTACTAGCTCTTTTGGCAACTACTTAGGTGTGCTTAGGTTGATATCCAACGTAAACGATCTCGGGCTTTCCACCCTCTCCTTGACAAGTCGACAACGCGCATTGCCTCGTGGTCATCACTTCATCTTAGCCAACCTTGTAAGTTGATCGTCATCTCTGCACTGCTTGCCTCACTTAATCATGTAATGGCTCATTTCCTATTCCCCTTGGGATATGTCGTAAGATTGATTCTCGATTGCCGCTTTTTGGTGGCGCAATGACCGAAACGTCATTCCATCCACTTTGGTTTCAAGAGAAGTTTTGCAAGCACCTAGGGATTGTGGAGGTCTTGGCATTAAAAACACCTTTATTTTAAGTCGCCCTCGCTTCTTAAAAATTTTTGGCGAATTAAATCTCACCCTTCAGGTTTAACCGCCAGGTATTTGGTTCCAAAATATGGCCGCGACTTGCCCATCCCAGCCGCAAAATCTCGCATCTCACAACCATCTTTTTTATGGACCGGCATTTGTCGTGCGGTAGCTGCTTCTACACCAGCCCTATGCTGGAAAATTGGAAATGGTAAACTGATTAATCTTTGGTCGAGCCGTTGGATACACGGTGAGCTTCCCTCTATCCACCCCTCTGCGACGACTCCTCCTCCGTCTTTATCTGCCCTTTTGCTCCCTTGAGCGATCGGAATCAGTGCGATTTTCCGTTATTTTGACGCTCGGTGTGCTAAGGAAATCATCACTATGGAGCCTCCTCTGCCTGAAATTGATGACTTCCTTTACTGGAAATTTACGGAGGATGGCACTTATTCTACTAAATCAGGTTACTATTTCCTATGGTCTAAGGTTTCCGCTCACTGTACTCTATCTTTTGCTAATAAGTTCCCGTGGAAACTCATATGGAAGTTGCGCGCCTCAACTAAGTTCCCACTTCTACTATGGAGATTGGCGCACAACATTCGCAACGAATGTAAATTTGGTGTCGAGGGGTGCAAACCTGAGTCCTCTTTGCCACCTATGTCACTCTTCACCAGAGACTACGGAGCATTTATTCCGTTCATGTACGGTAACACAACATATATGGAAATCCTCTGCGCTTGGAATTAACACTTCAGCAAATCCTACCATCCCCTTTACCTGCTGGCTCGCTGATTTTCTCTCCTATCTTCAACGTCAATCCTCTACTTCGGATAACCGTCTACTTTATTTCTCATTGTGTTCTTCGTGCCATCCGGACGATTCGGAATTCGGTGGTTTTTCAGGATGGCCCGATGGATCCAAGGCGTATATGTCATCTTACGGATCACCTCGCTGCTTCCCATACCCAACTTCCTGGTATTTGGTCTTCTCTGTTCGTATCCTCTCCAAAGTGACCAAACTCTCTTGTGCTTTGTCCAATCACCACAACCACTTCACCAGCAAATGGTCTCTTTCTATGTTTTGATTAGCGATCAACACCAAAGAACATTTCACCTGCTCCATTTCGAATCCTTTTCTGGACTACTACTCATACTTCTACTACTCTCACTACGATCCGAGTCCGTTCCTATTTTGCAGCATCTACTAGAGCTCTTCTATTAGCTATGCGTCGTGCCCACTCTTCGGACTCTGATTACTCACCTTCAAGGTTTCTTGTCGAAAACTATCTTCCGTTAAGGCTAATTTGTCAAGTACCAATATGTGTGCGGAATTCTTTACATGAAATCCGCAACTTACTTGTTCTTTATCCTTCCTGGTCTGTAAGTCTAGCTACAGGCTAGAAACTTTTATGTACTTGTTTTTTTTAATATAATCGGTTTATTGTTGTCAAAAAAAAAACAAAAAAAATTTCTTTTTATAGATATTAGAGCATCCGCAAAGGTGAAGTTTCCCATATTTTCTCTTTCCTTTTCTTATTCTTTTACCTCATTTTCCACTAACTTTTCCATTTACCCTCCCCATTTCATAACTACATCTATGCAACAATGAGGTTCCCCAATTCACACACAAAATTTGGAAACCTCCCCAAAAGTAACACAAATTGTCTTACTTTTCTTTTGGGGACCTTCCCTAAAAACAGTGGAGCCCCAAATATTGGGGAGGTTGGTGCAACAATGAGGAGCCTCGTATGAGGAAAGAGAGTGTATATGAGGAGCTTGATTTTCTCCTTTACGGATGCTCTTAACAACCAATTTAGAGGTGATCTAATACAATGGGTCTGAATTTCGCAATACGCATTTTACTCATTGCAATACTGTTGACAATTTTATGCCTTTCATTTCCGCCTCCTATTTTCTTTCTAATTTCTCTCTAATTTCACATGTACTATATTAATAAATTATTTTTACAAATACATATACATTGATAAATGTAGTGATTTGATTTACGTTTCCCTGGAATTCGATCTAACTAATTCAATGTGAAGAAATGTTGCAACCTGTCGATCAAATAGAACGAACACCTTGAACAAAACTTTAGTTTCCAGTAATGAGACTGAACAAGGATATAATGCCACGTTGTGAAATTTGGCATTCCTTAGAAAGATAAAGATTTGTGAAAGTGATTACTTCGTATTAACAATTTACTCATATATGTAAGATTAACTTTATATTTCAATAATGAAATCAATCCCTAGATACAATATAAATTTGAATTAATTCAACCTTTTTATATACAATTAAGAAACGGAATAAAGACTAACCTTGGTCCATGTCTTACAGACGCACCTCCTTAACCCTTTCCTTTATGTTTCTTTGATGATGGAGGAAGAAACAGACCTTTTTACCCTTTTCACTTTTCTTTCTATTGTACGTATGTTTGTGGTTTTGTCATATGAATGAATTTTTATTATTTAACTTCCATTATATATATAATACATTACGTACCTTTTCGCAAAATCAAACCCTATCGTACCTTTTCGTGAAATACGACGTATATTAGGGTAAGGTAGGAGGGAATAATAATTCCCGTACTTTAATTACATTTAATCGGGACCGATCCATCACGATACCGTCTTTTATATTAAAGTCTCCTAATATTAATGTGAACTTAACTTTTATTAAAACCCGAAACACATAGACCATATGAATATTATTAATTATTCTAACATTCTCCCACTTGGCCTTTGTGTTGACTTAATGGTTTAATAATACTGTAAAGTGCACTTTTATGTTAAGCTCATTAACTTGTATATCTTTAATGAATTAGAACTAATTGGATCATGGCGGTCACACGTCATTTATTAATCGACATGATTCCTTCCATGTATCACAAATCAATTCCAAATCTAAGTCGCCTTTAATTTGAGAAGAACATTAATTCTCACGATTAGTCACATGTAATCTAATAACTGTTATGTATACATATACTATAATGATTAACATGTCTATTATAACAGAAACAATACTATAAGTGAATTCTAGATGCCATATTTATTATAAGCATATTAACTTTATAATAACAAGGCCTTTGATACAACACCAATGCGTTCTACATGGCCAATGAACGCCTTGGGTGGTAATCCCTTAGTTAATGGATCTGCCACCATTTTTGTAGGAAATATCGGTATACTTCCATTAACATTATAAGGATTATAACGAAATTATAGATATGAAAACTAGTCATAAAAGAAATTTGCATAAACAAAATAGAGAGATTATGAAATCAACCTTCGGTCCTAGCAAAATCGGCCTAAGAACAATATCGCAATGATATTCGCCTATCAGTTGCACCCAAGATGATATGAGATATGCCTTTGTTCTTGCTAGAATAGATCCCCAAAATTTACTAATTAATTTTAGGGTTTTGTTGTGTTTTCTTGATGAGAGAAAAGCTAGGTCAAAATGTGAATTAGGTTAGAAAACAAGTGAGGAATAATAATAATCTCCCCTCCTCTTTAAACCGTGTATGAGGAGGAATTAAGGGGAGATTATTTTCTTCCCTTTTTTTTCTCCAATTCGGTTTGACCGAAACTCCAAAATATGAAGATAAAATCCTCTTATTTTTAGATGTTACCTTAATGTATAAAAAATGTGTATCTTTTTATAAATTGTCAATTATATTGACATGTATTAATAAGTCCACACACAATGGCTTGCAGTCGATTTATTAATACCGGTCTGTCAACATTTATACTGACAATATTGTATAATATATACATTAACTATAAATATCGCATATTTATAATTTGCTAATTAAATATAACTTGTTACATTTAATCACGAATTAACATCTTAATTCGTTTAAGCTAACATTATATACATTTATTAAATATAACATATTATATTCAATTTACGAATTGACAGTTAATTCGTCTCAGCTAATATTATTTAATTAGATTAAATAACCGTCTCATCAACACATTGACTAACTGTTTAGTCAAATACATGGACTAACCTTTTAGTCAGGCATCGATGTGATTACATTTCCATAATCACATCTCTCAAACACATCTTTTAGGTGTGACTTTTAGGGACCAGTTGATCACCGCCATCAGTATGATAATAACGTCAAACTTTCTAGCAAGCCAACCGTTATTAGGTAATCGTTAATCAACTGATAAAATACGAAGTATACCCTTGTGAACCTATAAGAGATTTATAAATGTTATCACACTAATTTGTGGAGGACACAAGCTCCAACAATTTTATCCGTTGTAATATGCTCAAATGACACCCTTTGCTTCTGTACCTCCTCTTTGACCGATAAGAACTTTAATTCCATGTGTTTAGCACCCTTGGAGTATTTATCGTTCTTAGAGAAGAAGACGGCTGCAGAATTGTCACAATAAATTCTCAGCGGCTTGGCTATACTATCGTAGGTCCCAAGTCCCGAGATAAAGTTTCGCGACCACAATGCATGAATAGTGGCCTCAAAGCATGCCACAAATTCGGCTTCCATAGTAGAAGTAGCAATGACAGACTGCTTCCCACTTTTCCATGATACTGCCCCTTCAGCTAAAAGGAACAAGTAGCCAAATGTTGATTTTCTACTATCAACACATCCGGCGTAATCTGAATCTGAATAACCAATCATCTCAAGATGATCGGATCTCCTATAAGCAAACATGGGCTCCTTAGTGCCTTGTAAGTACCTAAGGACCTTCTTCGCAGCTTTCCAGTGGTCCATCCCGGGATTACTTTGGTACCGACCCAACATTCCAACAGCAAAGCTGATATCTAGCCGAGTACATGTCTGAACATAGTTCAAACTCCCAACCACGGATGCATAGGGAATTTTCTCCATTTCTTTTCGTTCCAGTTCATTACGGGGACATTGTATTTTACTAAATTTGTCCCCTTTCTGTATAGGAACTATCCCTGCAGAGCATTCATTCATTCTATATCTCTCTAAAACTTTGTCAATGTAAGCTTTCTGAGACAATCCTAACAATCCTTGTGATCTATCACGGAAAATTTCAATTCCAATCACATAGGATGCCTCACCCATATCTTTCATTTCAAAGTTCTTAGATAGATATTTCTTTACATCATGCAACATGCCTAGATCATTCGCAGCAAGTAAAATATCGTCAACATATAAGACAAAAATAATAAATCTGCTCCCACTAATCTTAATGTAGATACACCGATCGACGGTAATCTCTACAAACCCATATGACGTGATGGTATCATTAAACTTTAAATACCATTGTCTAGAAGCTTGTTTTAGTCCATATATCGACTTCCTCAGCCTACACACTTTATCTTCATTACCCGGGGACGCAAATCACTCAGGTTGGTCCATATATACTTCTTCCTCAAGCTCACCCTTTAGAAAAGCGGTCTTTACATCCATTTGGTGAAGCTCTAGATCATAATGAGCTACCAAAGCCAAGACAATTCTTAAAGAATCTTTCTTTGACACCGGAGAGAAAGTTTCTTTATAGTCGATGCCATCTTTCTGAGTGAAACCTTTGGCAACAAGTCGAGCCTTATATCTTTCAATGTTACCTTTAGAGTCTCGTTTGGTCTTATAAACCCATTTCGACCCAACGGCCTTAGAACCCTCAGGTAACACTACTAAGTCCCATACTTTGTTGTCATCCATAGATTTCATCTCCTCTTTCATGGCAATTAACCAGTTTTCAGAATTATCACTTTCTCTGGCCTTACGGAATGAGACGGGATCCTCACTAATGCTCAAGTCACATTCAACGTTATATGTCTCGTAGTCATCTGGGATGGCTGATCTTCTTTCTCTTATAGATCGCCTTAATTGTTCCTCTAGAACATTGACTACCCTTCTTCGCCTTACAGGTTGTCTTGACTGTTCACGTGACATATTATTCTCCCCTTGAATAGTGACTTGATCATCATTGTTATTGTCATTTTGTGGGTCTTGCACTTCATTTCGTTGTTGTCCCATTATGTCATTTGACTGTGACGACACGATTGGTACAACAATTTCTCGTGCAACTTCAGGAGAAGAAACTTTAACCTGAATTTCTTTAATGTCCCATATTCGTGTTTCAATGCTCCCACTAGTTTGACCGTTCTCAATGAATCTAGCATTTCCAGTCTCTACTATTCTCGTACTGTGATTAGGACAGTAAAATTATACCCCTTTGACTTTTCAGGATAGCCAATGAAATAACCGCTGACTGTCCTAGGATCTAGCTTCTTTTCATTTGGGTTATACAACCTTACTTCAGCTGGGCAACCCCAAACTCGAAGATGTCTTAAACTCGGTTTCCTTCCCGTCCACAGTTCATAAGGAGTCTTAGGAACTGCTTTACTAGGAACCCGATTTAAAACATAGGTTGCTGTCTTTAATGCATAAATCCATAGTGAAAGAGGTAAAGAACAATTACTTAACATGCTCCTAACCATTTCCATCAAAGTACGGTTTCGCCTTTAGCAACACCATTCTGCTGAGGTGTACCGGGCATTGTATATTGTGCACAAATACCCCTACTTTCAAGTAACTTTTCAAATGGACCAGGACATTGTCCATTCTCAGTAAACCTTCCATAAAACTCACCACCTCTATCCGATCTCACAATTTTCACTTTCTTTTCTAGCTGCCTTTCCACCTCATTTATGAATATCTCAAGGACATCCACAGAATGAGCCTTTTCATGCAACAAATAAGTGAAACCATACCGCGAGAAATCATCTATAAAAGTGATAAAATACTTTTCACCACTCCAAGATAGAGTATCAAAAGGTTCACAAATATCGGTGTGTATAATTTCTAAAAGCTGAGAGCTCCTTGTAGCTGATTTCTTTACTGTATGTTTAGTCTGCTTACCTTTAATGCAGTCTATACACACATCTAAGTCATTAAAATCCAATTGAGGTAGAATTTCATCTTTTACCAACCTCGTTAACCTTTCTTTGGATATGTGACCTAGCCTTTGATGCCACAAGTAAGCTGATTTTTCATTCGATGCACTACGTTTAATACCTTGAGACTCAACATAAAATAGGGAATCGGAAAATTTAACATCAAGATTGAGCCTATAAAGTGAATCAATCAAAGTACCACTACCATAAAAGTATTCATTACGGTACATAGAAAATACATCATGTCCAAACTTAAAGTTAAAACCTAAATTATCCAATCTACTTAATGATACAAGATTTCGAGCACAATCAGGTACATAGAGACAATCTATAAGATCTATATGACAACCAGTGTCTAAGATTAATCTGTAAGTCCCAATGCCCTCAATGCGTGCTTTCATCCTGTTTCCCATGGATACAAACTGTTCAGCTCCTCTTATGGGCTGGATCATACGATATCCCTGTTTAATGTGAGAAATATGAGTAGTTGCACCATAATATAACCACCAAGTATTATTAGGTACTTCTATGAGATTTGATTCAAAGCAAACAAGACTATAATGTTTACCTTTCTTTTCGAACCATGCCTTCCTTTTAGGACAATCCTTCTTGAAGTGTCCAGGTTTCTTGCAAAAGTGACACTTCTTTTCTTTATGGATCGCACTTTCAGGTCCTTTAAAGAAAGACTTTCCCTTCTTACCATTATTACCCTTCTTACTCGGTTTAGCCTTACTGCTGCTGGCACCATCATGACTCAGGAAATGAACAGCTTGATCTTTCATCTTCTTTAATCTCCCCTCCTCCTGTATAAGCATGGCTTTTAACTCTTGATAGTTCCATTTATCTTTAATGGTGTTATAGTTCACCTGAAACTGGCCAAACTCATAAGGTAGAGAGTTAATGATGAATTGTACCAAGAAAGTATCACTTACGTCCATCCCTAAAGTCTTCAACTTTGCTGCCAGGTTAGACATGTGTGTCACATGATCATGAATCGGTTGAGACCAGTCAAACCTTTTAGTAGTAAGCTCACTCATTAAACTACCAACAATAGACTTATCAGCCAAATCCGACTGTGAACACTCCTTTACTTTGACCATGAATTCCCTTGCTTTCTCTGTTTTAGGCATGGAGGGCTTAATGTTATCGGCCATTGTCATCCTCATAAGGTGTAAACCCAACCTGTTAGATTTCTCCCAAGCCTGATAATGACATTTTTCGGCTTCGGAGCTTTCAGAGGTAATTTTTGTTGGTACCTCATCTGTCAGGATGGCAATGTCCAAAACCATTATACCCAGTGTATACTGGATCTTTAAGGCCCACTCATCATAATTAAGCCCATTGAACTTTACAAAAGAGTCAGCAGATGCAAACAAATTTGGAGATGCTGCAATCATTTATACATGTTACCAATTAGTGCTTTAAAAAACTATCATACAGATTCAAATAATATTATATAAGCTTTTATACATGTATTTAAATGACATTTGGGCAACACTTAAATACAAGTAACAATCATTGATGTTAATATATACTTAACAATTAATTATAACACACATGAATCAAATAAGAATGCTATCTTTGGATATACATATTATTAGACCCAATTTATGAATAACTAATCCTTTTATATTATCAACTATATTTAATGACCCACCTTTGGGTGATCTCCCAAAATATAGATGACAAAAAATGATTGACCAATCGAACTATAATGTCATTTAACATCCCTTTAATCATAATCAATCACAACTTTTATTTTAAATGTCCAAACATAATATACAACAAGGCCACTTTGGTGACTAACATGTCATATACAAAAAAAAAGACATTTAAACTTAATGGTAAATGTATCATCATAATATGTTAATAATTCTTAACATGAATTTACTCATCACTTATTGTTATTACTCTTTCTGTTTTATTAACGTAGCTTGTACGTACATGTTATCTTCAATCCGTAATGATAACAAATACTATATTCATGGATCAATAACCAGATGGAAAAAAAAACGAATTAAGAACCATCACTGCCATTTCATGGCCTTTACTGATAATCCAGAAATTTTATTGCACATGCATTATAGGATTCAACCACTATGTGTAATAAACATGAATAATTACATACTATACAAATAAATAGGCCATAATACAAATGAATCAATTAATTGTCTTTAAGAAATCCATATATTGATAACAGAAAGGAATAAATTATGCGGAGACAAACAACAACACATAATACATGGATAAAAATGGATTTAGAGAGAGAAAGCTCTGACTTCTCTCTAGCTTTTATAGGGTTTTAACTTGCACAATGGCAAGGAAAATCACCAAAAAAAAATCCCAATTAAACAGTAAAAATAAATCTCGTGCAAAACTTCGTCTTTCCTTTACGAATTGTTCAGATCATCGATTAGATATGGATCAGCCATCGTCCTCTCGTCATTCTCCAATCGTTCCATGTACTGGAGATTCTCATAAGACGCGTGAGGTCAATGAAATTGTTGGTATACCAGTGATTAATCTCAGTTCAATTGTTCCGGAGGGTGGCCAGGAGACTCAGACGGGTGCTGTTGAGGGTGAAGCGGATATTCCAACTGTAGAAATTCCCCAACCGCCTGTAGAAGATGAAGAAGGTTGGACTGAGGTCCAAGGTAAGAAATCCAAATCTCCTCAGAAATCTTCTGGTAGTTCTGACCCTAAACCCTTGTTACAATTGTCTGCTGAAGATATCGACTCTGAGTTAGCTTATTGGGACACTGCTGTAGTCTGCTATGTTTTGGGTGGAAATCCACCATGGGAATTATTGGAGGGGTTTGTGAGGAAATTATGGGCCGCGTATAAAATTGATAAGATATCTTTCCTCCCCAATGGTGTGTTTTTGGTTAGATTTCTGACCAAAGAGTGTCAATCTCTAGTGCTACAGCAGGGGTTTCCCATGTTTGATAACAAACCTCCTGTTGTCAAACAGTGGACTGAAACTTGCAGCTTGCACATGGAGAAAGTCAAGTTTGTTCCTATCTGGGTTCGGCTCTGTGGATTGCCATTTAAGTTCTGGAGTAAGAATTGCCTTAGTAAACTTGCTGGTCTATTGGGTAAGTTTCTAAAGCGGGATGGAGCCACAAAAGACAAAACCAGACTGGGCTTTGCTCGTTTGTTAGTAGAAGTAGAAGTTGGGCAACTTTTTCCAGGGATGCTCCACTTTCTTGATGAGAAAGGGAAGGAGGTGAGCATTCTTGTGGAATATGAGTGGAAACCTTCTGTGTGTAGTGACTGTAAGGGCATTGGTCACACTGCAGACATGTGCAAGAAAAAGACTGCTGCTCCTGTGACTAAGCCTATTCCTGGTCCCCCTAAGAAGGTTTGGAGGCCTGTTCAGTGAGCTCCAGTGGCCCAGAGTGATCCTCCTCAGGTTCAGGTAGACTCTGCTCAGGAACCTGAGCTGGCATTTGGAGGTCCTACTTACCACAATTCTTCTTTGATCAGTTCTGTTTCGGTTGTTCAAAGAATATCAAGACAAGAGCATGCCACTGCTGCACAAGTTTCACCTACTAAATCCTATGTGGAAGCTCTCACTCCTAGAAGTCAAAAAAATACTGCTGGAACAGAGTTGAATGGGAGAATGGGAGACTCACCTGGAATAATTTCAAATGGATAGAGTGGCATTTTGGAATGTAAGAGGAATAAATGGGGCCAACAAACAGCTAGATGTTAGAAAATTCTTATATCATAATAATGTTGGTCTCTATGGTCTAGTAGAAACTAAAATAAAAGATCAAGATTTTACTTCAGTTCTAGGAAATTTGGGTAATCACTGGCAAGGAATAAATAACAATGATTGTCACCATGGGGGAAGAGTATGGGTAGTTTGGGACCCTCAGCTTTTTGGTGTTACCTTACTCTGCAAAAATAGTCAAGTTATAACTGTTAAAGTAGTAGAAGTTATTTCTGGGGATAATTTTATTCTGTCTGTTGTCTATGGCTCTAATGATGATGGGGAGAGAATAGCTTTGTGGGATTACCTGAAAGACATCAAAGTTAGATTTCAAGGTCCTTGGGGTGTTTGTGGGGATTTTAACTGTGTTCTTAACTTCAATGAGATGATTGGTAGAGATGTAAGTTGGGCTGATATAGCTGATTTTAGGGATTGTGTTGCTTTTTCTAGTTTAATGGATTTGAAGGGGCAAGGAGCTTTCTTTACCTGGACCAACAAGCAAGCCCCTTCTACTAGAGGATACTCCAGAATTGACAGATTCTTAGTGAATGATGACTGGATGGATATTTATCCTGAAGCTTATGCCCACTTCCTTCCTGAAGGTCTTTTTGACCATAATCCTTGTGTATGTTATAGGAGGAATAGTGAGGTTCCAAGGAAGAGACAATTTAGATACTACAACATGTGGAGCTTGGACCCTGGATTCAAGTCTGTGGTCCAGCAATCTTGGAATGTCCATCTAGCTGGTACCCCTATGTATCAAGTGGTAACCAAAATGAAGAATCTGAAGGGCCCTTTAAAAGAGTTGAATAAAATGGGTTCTCTGATGTTGACAAGTCTGTGGGAGTAGCCAGCATAAACATTTATTAAAATTAAAATTATAACAAAGCAAATTGGAGTAACGAGGTCAGGATGATGAAGAATAGGTTGGACACGCGCAACGTCGTCCACGTCAACACTTTACTAACAATTCCCAAGGGCCAACGGAACGGACCAGGTGCACTTATGCCAAAAGAGCGTAGAAAGAAAAGGGGAAGAACGATCCGAAAAAGCTTGTCTTCAGCGGAGAAGAATCTCCTACAACGTGGTGATCGATCCCAACAGTCCAAAGATCAACAACCCAAAAAGCCAAGTAAACTGAAAAGAAGGACTAGAGAGCTCACCCCAACCAATCTCCCAGCTAAGAACCTCGAACGTTAAAAACTTTGGATTTAAACTAAATGTTTTCAATGTAAAATCTGAAGTATTCAAATTATAACCATTAATAAAAAATTATTAGTATTGAATTGTACATTTGAAATTTGAAACTTCGATTATTTCAAACCAAGTTCCTTGTGATTCGCGTCGATGATGATTATTAGGGGTGTTTGATATGTCGTTATTTTATATGCTTTTACCCCCTTTATTCCCGTGCTTTTCTTGTATTTTATGCGCTATTAAGAGCGGTTTTTGGGAACTAATGCTCTTTTCTAGTATTGGCGGTTATACATGGTTTTGTAGGAAAATGGTAGTTTTGGAATATTTTATCTACACTTGTGACGGATGTGAAGGAAGAACATTACTTGGATCGAGCTGGATTGTGCTTGTAAAGAATAAGTTTTATTGTAATTGTAATTGATAACTAGTGATTACAAATGATAGGTATATATACAACTTAGTAGCAACTAATAGCTAAGTATAAGGGCTAGAATATAGGTTAGGTATAACAACATTGACTAGGTAAATTAACATGTGTTAATTAGTTTGTTGAGCTATATACGTAGAGATAGGATGCTATGACTTCCGATCGTTGACTTCAGTTTGGATATTATTAACATTCCCCCTCAAGATGGATGGGCGAAGACGAAGGCCAATCTTGGACGATAACTCAGTAAAGCGCGGTTTGTGGAGAGGATTTGTAAGCGTGTCGGCGAGTTGATCAGAACCATTGATATGTTGAACACGAATATGGCCGAGACGTACTTGCTCTTTGACAAAATGGAATGAAGGCGCCAGATGCTTCATTCTCGAATGGAAAACGGGATTTGCGGAGTAATGAGTGGCAGAGAGATTGTCGCAGAATATGACGGGAGCACGAGGGATGTGAATACCGAGCTCCTGAAGAAGAGAAGTTAGCCATAGAAGTTCAGCAGTCGTGTCTGCAACAGCCCTGAACTCGGCTTCAGTGGACGAGCGTGAGACAGCTCGTTGATTTCTTGATGACCAGCTAATTGGGTTAGAGCCAAGGTAGACAATCATACCAGAGGTCGAGACATAATCATTCGTATCACCACCATGATCTGCATCGCAGTAGGCGTGAAGACGAAGAGGGGTCGAGTTTGTGAGCTGAACGCCAAGGTGAAGGGTACCTCGAAGGTAGCGAAGGAGCCTCTTTAAGGCTGTCCAATGAAGAGCAGTTGGGTGCGTAAGGAATTGGGCAAGCTTGTTCACGGAATAGGCAATGTCGGGTCGTGTAAGCGATAAATATTGGAGACTACCAATGATGGCACGGTAATCGGTTTCGTTTTCTTTGGGTTGGTTTGGTTCGACAGTGAGTGGAGGGTGGTGAAGCATGGGTGTGGATGAAGGATTGCAATCTTGGTATTTAAATTTGTGTAACAGGTCGTAGAGATATTTAGTTTGGTTGAGATGAAGGCCAAGTTTTGTAGGAGTGACCTCAATACCAAGGAAATAGGATAAGGGACCAAGGTCTTTTAATGAGAATTTGGTTGATATTTTTTGAATGAAGGCAGTAATATGGTTGTGATTCGGACCAGTGACGATGATATCGTCAACATAAACAAGGACAAGAAGGGTTGTTTGGGCCGTGACAAGGATGAAGAGGGACGAGTCAGAGACCGAGTTTTTGAAGCCATTGGTGAGTAGGTAGTTCTTGAGCTCGGTGTACCAGGCTCTCGAGGCTTGTTTGAGCCCATAGAGAGCTTTGTTGAGCTTGCAAACGTAATCGGGTTTATCAGTGTCGACGAAGCCCGGAGGTTAAATCATGAATACAGTGTCAGTTAGATTACCTTGAAGAAACGCATTATTAACATCAATTTGTCGTAGATGCCAGCGTTGAGAAACAGCGATGGTGAGAATCAGTCGTATGGTTGTTGGTTTGATAACAGGACTGAAGGTTTCCGAGTAATCAATACCCGGACTTTGATGAAATCCTTTAGCGACCAAACGAGCTTTGTGTTGTTTTAAGCTTCCATCCGGATTGTACTTGATTCGATATACCTATTTGCAGCCAATTAAGTTTTGGGCATGAGTTCGGGGTACAAGGGTCCATGTGTGGTTACGAAGGAGTGCTTGGTGTTCCTCAATCATGGCGGCACGCCAACGTGGGTCAATTAAGGCCTGTTTTATTGTTGTGGGTGTAGTGTGAGTGACGGGTGAGAGAGCCAATTTGGCATAGCGAGGGTTAGGGCAAGTAATGTTGTTTGAGACTCGGGTGTTGTGACGGTGGGACGGTGGAGGAGGTGGCGGTGGTGGAGGGGGTGGAGACTGAGGGGTAGTAGGGGACATGGTAAAGGGAGTCGTGTTTGGGGAGGAGGAAAGAGAATTGGGGGTGGTGGCAGGGGAGGGAGTAGGGGTGCGAGGAGTGTTAGGGGATGCGGGTGGGGAGGTATGGGTTTGGTTAAGAGGGCTGCTGGGTGGGGTTTGGTCAGGAGGTGGGGTCGTGGTGTAGGGTATGCGGAGGTCGAGGAGAGGAAGGGTTAGGGTGCACCACCGGTCAGTGGAGGGGGTGGTTGTTGGCTCGGTTTTGGAGAGGGTGAGATAGGGAAATTCATTTTCTATGAACCTAACATGACAAGAGGTATATAGCTTGCGAGATGAGGGATCATAGCAAAGGTAGGCACTTTGTGTGGTAGAATAACCAACAAAGATACATGGTGTGGAGCGATTTTCGAGCTTATGGGTTGTGTATGGTCGAAGCCACGGAAATGAGAGACATCCAAAAGGACGGAGTTTGTGATAGTTCGGTGGTTGATGTTGAAGAATTTCATAAGGTGATTTATTTTGGAGGGTTGATCTAGGTAACCGATTAATGAGATAAGCAGCTGTGGTAAATGCATATGGCCAAAAGGTGGTTGGAAGATGAGCTTGGGTTAGGAGTGCGAGGCCGGTTTCGACAATGTGTCGGTGACGGCGTTCCGCAAAAATATTATGCTCGGGTGTGTGAGGTGGCGAGGTGAGATGAGTAATGCCATCGTTAAGAAGGTCGGGATTTATTTTTTTGTATTCCCCTCCATTATCGGAGTAAAATTGCCGAATTGGTTTATTAAAGTATTTTTCGACAATAGATTTAAAGCGATGATAAGTGATTAATGTATCGGATTTATTCTTGATAGGATATAGCCAAAAATAGTGAGTAAAATGATCAACAAAGATGATATAATATTTATAATTATCATGGGAAAGAAGGGGTGCAGTCCATACGTCGGAATAGACGAGGTTGAGAGGGGCCTGCGAGGTAAGGGTTGAAACGGAAAACGGTAATTTTTGACTTTTATTCATTAGACAAGCAGTACAATGAGAAAAATTGGAAATACGTAAATTGAAATTGGTGTTTAATAATTTGAGTGTGGCATTGGAAGGGTGGCCAAGACGGTGATGCCACAAGCTTGAGGTTGCGGAGTAGGCGTGGGTGGAAGATGACGGAGTCCATTCATAGGAGCCTTCACGGAAGTGACCTTGAAGGAGTGTTCGACCCGTCTGTTTTTCCTTGAAACAAAAAGAGTCAGATGAGAAATAAGCAATGGCATTATTATCGTTGCAAAATTGTGAAACAGAAAGCAATTTTCGAGAAATGGTGGGAACAACTAAGACATTATTAAACTTAAGAGAATGGTGAGAAAATGAACCATGATGAGTGATTTGGAGCGAGGATCCATCCCCAATAATAAGGTCATCAGGTCCATCATAGGAAGTGTGAAGGGAGAGGGTGTTGATGTCGTCAACAATGTGGTGCGAGGCACCACTGTCGACTAGGTAGGAAGCAGAGGACGGGTTGGAAGAAGCGGAGGCAGTATTGGCATAG
Organism: Silene latifolia; assembly: GCF_048544455.1. NCBI lineage: Eukaryota > Viridiplantae > Streptophyta > Magnoliopsida > Caryophyllales > Caryophyllaceae > Silene > Silene latifolia. Next base: position 455,294,103 of record NC_133538.1, read on the forward strand.
GGGCGAGTCTGCCTTGTCGGTGGAGGAGGAAAGGTGACGTTGGGATAGTCGCGCTTGAAGTCGGGGCAGTCAGAGATGACATGGCCTTTGTGTCGACAGTATTGGCAGCGACCTAAGAAGGGTTTTGGGGCTTGGTTGTTGTTTTGGGTGGGTTGTGGATAACGGGGTGGATTAGAGGAGTGATAGGTGGAACGGTTTTGGGTGTTGGGTTGTTGGTAGCGTGGGGTAGAGGGGTTGTAATAACGAGTTGTGGCAACATGAGCGGAAGAGTTGAAGGTGGTGGTAGGGTTTTGTTTGTGAACAATAAGTTCATGGTTGATAAGCTTTTCATGTAAGGTTTCAAATGTGATGGGTACATCTCGTGCTCGAACGACATCGATGACAGGTTTGTATAGGGTTTGGTCGAGGCCATCGAGAATTTGAGAGGTGATATCCTCATTGTCTACGGGTTTGCCTAGTCGTGCTAGGTTGGCAGCGTAAGTTTTGATCTCGAGCATATAGTCCGAGATTGATTTGTCACCAAGGGTGATGTTACGAAGACGGTTTTTTAATTGTAAGATGTGGCCACGGGAGGGGTTTGCGTAGGTTGTTTCAAGTAGAGTCCAGGCGGCATGAGAGGTTCTTGCATCAAGGATTATGGGTGAGACCGAGTCATCAAGGGTTCCGGCAAGGGCACCTAAGATGAGTTGGTCTTGTTTGAACCATGTGTTAAAGGCAGGGTTTGGTACGGGATCGGGATTTGGTTTGGATTCCGTGGGTGTTGGCGTGATTGTTTTTGGTGGTGGTGTTGATGTGCCATCGAGGAAGCAGAACAATCCGAAACCTTGAAGGAGTCGGGTGATATGAAATCGCCATGAGCGATAGGTGGTGGGTGTTAGCTTTCATTAGGTAGGGAAGGAGATGGACAAGAGGGGTTTTGTTGGTTCATCGACATTCGGAATTAGGGCATTGGAGTGGTTGGCCATGGGTACGTGAATGACGAGTACAAGGACGAGAAGCAAGGTTAGGATCGATATTAGAGTTGATACCATGTAAAGAATAGGTTTTACTGTAATTGTAATTGATAATTAGTGATTACAAATGATAGGTATATATACAACTTAGTAGCAACTAATAGCTAAGTATAAGGGCTAGAATATAGGTTAGGTATAACAACATTGACTAGGTAAATTAACATGTGTTAATTAGTTTGTTGAGCTATATACGTAGAGATAGGATGCTATGACTTCCGATCATTGACTTCAGTTTGGATATTATTAACAGTGCTGAGTTAGCTCGTTCATGATATTGGAGATGTTTTGGTTCGCATTAGGGACCTGTAATTGATGCTTATTGATTATGATTGAGTTTTGAGTTGATTTGCATGATTCCAAGTCAAGTCCCATGGGACTTAATGTGTCCCTGTCACCACGTCTCACGGCAATTCACACGGCAGAGTTTCATGAAGAAAATTGTCGTTCCCGAGTTTGGGACGAAGTGTTCCCGTGTTAGGGATATGACGTTCCTGAGTTTGGGACAATCGTTCCCAACTATGGGACTTGCATAATAACTTATTTTGAAGTTGTTGTTTCACGTACAAAAGCAACGTATAAAAGCAGACTATATATGGGTACTTTTAGGCGATGCTATTTTTTAATTAGGAAAACTGAGCACACATCTAGAACTTTCTGAAAAATCCTTTTCTTTGTACTCTCTACAAGATCGATTTATACTTTAATCATTCAATTAATCTTTGTTCGGTATTTCTAGCTCTCCTTTAATTATGTCTTTTCATTACTGTTCTCTTATTATTGTTATTGTTCCTTTAGTTATGTGTAGCTAAATTCTATCTAGGGTTAAGGAGGATCTATGTTAATTGAATTGGGGAAAATTATAATTATGCTTAGTTAATTAATCTCTATTACTTTTTTACTTGTTTTCATTGTCCTTCAATTAGTTGACGTTGAACTTGTTGATTGTTTAGAAACCCAAACACTACAACAAATTGTCACTTGCGCCACGAATTATGCCATAGGAATTTATAATTCGTGGCTAAAATCTGCTTAGCCACGGGAAAAATTTATTCATTATTTTGGAAAAAATTTTATGCCACGGGATGACTTTCCCGTGGCAAAAAGTCACTTGCGCCACGAAATAGGCTACACCCGTGGCAAATAATCATTTTAGCCACGAACTATGTCACACCCGTGACGAAATTTTAATTAGCCACGAATTGTTCCGTGGCAAAAAAAATTTTAGCCGCGAACTAACAAACTCCCGTGGCGAGTATCTTTTCCGACTTAAATTAAGATATTTTCATGTTAAGGTAAACCTAAAATCTAAAAGAAATTTAATCAAATATAAATAATATGAAAATGCATTTAAATATAAAATTTTGCAAACACGTTGATTAAGTTAATTAATATTTTTTTTATTTTTTTATTGTTTTATTTACTTTAATAAGATTTTAAAATTTTATAAACTTATATGCAAGCAAAGAAAGGTTTATCGTCTAATTTTTTTTATTCTTTTAGAAATCACAATTACGTTTTGCAAGTTTTTCTAAACATTTCTAATTTAAGAAATTTATTTTAATATATAATTCTGTTTATTAGAGTCGTGAGTTTCTTTTAATTTTTTAATTAAAACATTATAATCTTGAATAACAATCTTAGATGATCGTATCACATTTAAAGACATAGCATATAAAATTAAATAAATAAGTTATTTATCATCTATCTTTTATAAATCTATAATTAACATATTGTCCAATTGGTTCATTCAAAATTTGATTTACATCTTTATTTGTAAGATATTAATAGAAAAATTTGAATTTGATATAAAATATAACTTGGTGAGAAAAAAGTTTGGGAAATTTTTTTTAGGAGTGAAAAAAAAAACGACAATTAGATAACAAAATTGATTAAATAAAATAAGTGTGCTGAGAAATAAAAGAAAAAAATGATCTTCCACAAATAAATTAAGAAAAAAACATCTCGGAAAAATTATCAATATAAAAATTCAAGGGTTAATTGATAAACAGTAATAATATAAGGATCCTTTTTCATAATCAGTACCAACATAATCAATAATAAGTAATCATTACCAAAATATTAACTTTTTTCTACGATCGGTACTAAGTCGTCTGAAAATCTAATCTCAACCTACTTAAAGTCCAAAATGCATCATTCAAGTACAAATCTCCACTCGCCCACTTCCAAAATCTCTCTCTTAGATGAAAACACCTTTAAAGTAGGAAAACAAATTGGAGTAAGAAGGCGACTTGGTACCTATCGTAGAAAAAAGCTAATATTTTGGTAGTGATTATTAATTTTTGATTATGTTGCTATTGATTATGAAAAAGATGACTAAAGTTGGTAGTTTTATCAATTTACCCAAAATTCAATATGGAGAAATTTTTTTCTTTGAAAATGAGTACATCACAGGGAAAATATAGAAATTATAATAATTTAAAGTCACATGTGCAAATAATGTGAAAAATTTGAGATAAAAACGATAAATCATCACAAATAGAAATTAGTTTAAGAAAATAAGAGATTCTGTTGTATGATACTCCAGTATTTTTCGTGTTTTTTGAGTAAAAAGTGACTACTTTTTGGTTAATAGTGACCAATTTGGGGGGGGGGGGGGATAGACCTTAAGTTATAAAAAGTGGTCATTATTTTACGAAAAAATGCTTAATGTTTTATATCGTAGGTACGGCGGTCATACAATAGCATTTGCGTAAAATAATATACGAAAAAATGAGCAGAAGAGAAATGAAAATAAGAATGTCGATAAACTAAAGAAATAAAAAAATGTTAGGAAAACACTATTAAATTTACTTTTTAGAGAAACTGGTTTTGCTAACTTGGGAAAAAAAATGACGTCAAAAGTATTAGTCGGGAGGGTAACATCGAAAATTTGATTGTTTTGGCCAAAATAATGTTTTTCCCGCAAAAATTCGTAAATGATGTAACATTTTTGTAATTAAATAGTACTAAAGGTAAATTTTGAAAGAAAAAAAATAAACTTAAAAGCATTCAAAGTACTAATTATATCAACAAAGTTAACTTTCAGTTTCGGTAGCACATCAAAAGAATTTTACATTTAAGTTTGCTCAGGTGAGAGTAGTGTTGGGATGAGTGACCTCCTGGGAAGCCTCTTTGATGCGCGCGAATGCATGACCGGTGAAACCAAAGAACGTTCAAATGAATCGAGTTATCTAGCGAAACCAGTACCGAAATTGTCACGATTCCATATATGATAAAATATCGATCGTGAAAAAAAAATTATTTAACATTTTATTTATTTAATTTTCATATATATTTTTTGCCACAGGAATTATTTTTTGGCCACGGAAATTTTTTTGGCCACAGGAGTTATTAGCCACGAGAGAATCCGTGGCTAAAAATTAAATAATAGCCACGTTCTTGTTTTTCCCGTGGCTATCTCTTTGCCACGGCCACTTGCGTCACGGAAGGTATTCCCGTGGCCAAATGATTTAGCCACGGAAATTTAACACTTGCGCCACGAATTTAGCCGTGGCCCAAGTGCTCATTTGTAGTAAAACCTAAGATCGAAAGCCTGGTTAAGGGTAGACTTACAAGTAGAAGGTAGGATAATCTGGTAATAGCGACTGCACATCAGAATTGTTCTAAGGTTGACATAGTACCGATCGGACATGTTTTTAGCCTAAATAGTTAAATTGATAATTGACTTAGTAATTATTTCGTTCTTACCCAATTTAATTGCACAGTGAACCCAGTCACCCTAGACTTCCTTATTTATTGTTAAATCTCGTTAGTTAGTAACAAACAATCAATCAAACCTTTACCTTAATAATTTAGAATCATTCATAAGTAATTTGCAATATTCGACCATCTCTCTTCAATACCTTTAATTTTTCAGGTAATTAATCACTTTAATTTTTCACTTCAATTACTATCAATTAACTTCTATTAGATTATTATGATCGGATGCGGTTTTTGATGCTAATTCTCTTTGATCGATCAATTGTTCTATTATTTGGGGGAATTGTTAGTCGAATTCTACTATCATATAAAGGAGTTGAAATTATGTGATTTTTGTTTATTTTGCTTAATTTGAGTTTTGTCAGTGCTTTAGTTGTGCATTTGGTTTGTTCAATTGAATTTAGTGTTTTGGTTTATGTTTGACTATTTTGGGTTGATGAGTAGATCTGATTTGGATAACTATTGAGTTTGTTGAGAAGAAATTTGAATAGTTTTGGTGCCGAAGATCGCCTGATGAGCAGATCTTTGTTTTTAATCCACCGCCTTTAGCATCACCCCAGCCACCGCGAGCTTTTTTGACCTAGACAGTTGGTGTGGCCCTTTGGAGGGTCCCAGCTTTACCACATTTTCTTGGTTTTTATTTTATATGGTGGTGATCTAGTAGGATGAGTATGATGACGAATATGCTGGCATCTCGCCGATTTACCTTCAGTTGTCTTTATTTGAAACTGTTCGGTATGATTTTTTTTTTAACTTTTTAAAGGTTAGGTGACAGGTGCCAGTGGTGGTGGTGATGTGATTGTGGGGAGGTCACCGAGACACAACAACTACGCGGGTTAAGCATTTTGTTTATTTTCTTTGGATTGTGTGTCTTTAAGAGATCTTGCTGCATCTCTTAGATATTTTATTTATCCCCTTTTCCCTCTTCTATCATACTCACGCTTCCGTTTGTCTTTGATAGCAGCATCAAACACGGACAGCCTCAAGGATTCTGCCTGTAATACCCCGTATTTTAGGACTTGGTCAATGGTTAGTCAACGGTGTAAATGTCAAAATGTGACTTATAAGTTATATCTCAAAATATGTTTTATTATATTTATTAAATATAGAGATTATGTTATGAAACGGGAATAAATAATAAATATAAGATGAGTCAGGATGGCATGTTAGGCGTGTAAACTGACTACAGCAAGGGCTTGATTTCTGATAAATAATAATCATAATAACAATAATATAAATAATAATAATAAGGGTTTTTTTGTCAGAAATTACCTTTTATTTAGGGTCATTTGTGAACAATTACCTTTCATTTTATTTTTGTCTTTCAACTACCTTTCATTTCTTCATTTTGCGAAAGACTACTAAAAATCCACTTCCGGCGAAAAAAAAGTCAACTTTCCGCCGTTGACTTGCTCTTTTCTCCCTTTTTCAGACATATTACCCATATTTCTCCCTTTGTTCACCCAACAAAATCCGAAAAAGCTCCTCTCCATGCCCAACACCTTATCAAAAATTTGTTCAAAGCAATACCAACGCATCAACCATCTCAATCTCCATCTCCATCTCCGTCGTCACCTTTACTACCACTTTTACCTTCACCCTTACATTTCAACAACCTTATAAACTACTCATGATTCATCAACCTATTATCCATCTAAGTCATATTAAAGTTCCTTCTTTCTCTCTTCATGGTAAGATGATGGGTATACGAAAACTAATGAGATAGTAGCACACAAGTGATCATAAGAGTGAATCCATGATTATTTTTGAATAGTTAACACTATGAGTTAATTTTGCTAACAAGGCCATAATAGATCATTATTGTTGAAGAATTATTTACCATGTTAAGATTAATATCAATGATGATTTTTTTTCGGTGATTAAGACTTTGATTCAGGTAAAAGATAGACAAATTGAGGTGATTAATGTTGGGTTTAATCAATTTTTATCATCGATTATTGGGGTTATGAAGTAAAGAGTTAGATTCAACATGAAATGGTAAGTTAACGCCGGAAAGTCGACTTCTTTTCTCCGGAAGTGGATTTTTGCTAGTCTTTCGCAAAATGAAGAAATGAAAGGTAGTTGAAAGTCAAAAATAAAATGAAAGGTAGTTGTTCACAAATGACCCTAAATAAAAGGTAGTTTCTGACAAAAAACCCTAATAATAATACACATTTATAATTATTGGCAATATCCTAATAATTTCCTAATTCCACCTGCTACTACTATATAAAAAAACTAAACCTACTTATAAGGTTTTATTTCACATAAAAATCACACCACCAATAATAATAATAATAATAATAATAGAGAGAGAGAGAGGGAGAATTTGAAGGGAGAATCAAAGGGAGCCTTATCATCCTTTCGCCTCAAGATCTCAAGGTAAGACCATCTTATAACTAATCCGTCTTTCAATTAATTTATACCGTTGACCCACCATGACCTTGACCCACCTTGGACCGTCGTTGACCACCCCTTGACCGCCATTGACCGAGTATTTAGAGTTTTGACCATGTAAGTATCACTACAAAAATAACGCGGGAAACTGACGGTAATTCTGACGGATTTTCCAAACCGTCAGATAATTTGGGAAACTGACGGAATACCTACGGATTATCCGTCAGTAAAAAAATGTTGACGGACATTCGGTCAGACTCCGTCACAGGTTACTGGCGTGTTGAAAAAAGCAATGGCGCCATCACAGCCTGACGGATTTCTGACGGATTATCCGTCAGTTAGTCATTATTACTGACGGAAATCCCGTCAGACATCCCCTTCCCAGAACCAGGTAAAACTCAATTATTGAAACAAAAGTCCTGACGAAATATACGTCAGGAAAGTCAAAATTGTGTTGACTTTCCTGACGGAAATTCCGTCAGGACTTTTCAAAACACGGGTTCCTGACGGTATTTCCGTCAGGACTTTCCTTTCCCAGAAATGGCCATAGGCCAATAATTGAGAGAAATCTCCTGACGGAAATACCGCCAGGAACCCGTGTTTTGAAAAGTCCTGACGGAATTTTTGTCAGGAAAGTCAACACAATTTTGACTTTCCTGACGGATATTCCATCAGGACTTTTCTTTAATCTAAAAAACAGATGTGAAATCTCCTGTCATTCTATCGCACAACATTTCCCCCAAATCAATTTTTCACCCAAACCTAACCCCAAAATCCGACACCACCATCACCACCACCACCACCCTCATCTCCTTCCGACCGCCGTCATCTACACCACCATCTCCGCCCTAGGTATGTCCTTTCTCTCTTCATTTTCATTTTCCTTTTCCTTTTCCTTTTCCTCTTCTTCTCTTTATTGTTTTTCTTTTTTTAGCCCTCCACCGCCGCCGCTAGTGCCGCCCGCCACCCTTGCCATCCGACGCCACTTTCTTCATCAACCTTCCTTTTATTTATTTATTAATTAGGTAATTTTTTAATCTCTTTAAAATTAATTTTTATTTAATTAAGTTTATTAGGTTAATTGACTTAGGTTAGAAGCCATTTTTGTTATTGATGTCGAAATTAATGTTGGTGTTGATGCATGTTGACATATGATAGAAGCCATTTTTGTTTAAATGTTGATGTTGTGAAAATTTTGTTCAATTTTGTGAAAGGTTAATGTTAGTTAAAATGTAGATTGTTAGTTAGTTTTTGTTAATTGACATTGTTGCATGTTTTGTTTTTAGTATTATTGAAATTATTGTTCATATTGACCTAGTACCCGTTCAAAAATTACTCATTAGGAGTAATTTTTGAATAGTCCCCTTTTTGGGACTGTCTTTGTACGTTTCAAGTCACTGAGGTAGTAAACATGTACTTGTGATTTGTTAATGAGGAAAGAGCTCGGTGACAATTCCTTTAATGTTCTCTGAATGCATATGTGGAGTAATTATTTATTCTATATTGTGTATTTGGAGAACTGAGGGGAATTGCGGCCGAATATTTTTCTCATTAATAAATTACAAGTGCGTGTTTGATAGTGACTTGAAACATACATTGATGGGTTTAGGTTGGAGTGATAAGGACCCAATTCAAAAAAAGAAAAATTACTTGTTGACAATAGTTATTTGTTGGTGATAATGTTTTTTCAGTAGTATATTTGATACCCGTAGTTGTGAGTACCAAAAATAGAATTTATAAAACCTATTAAAACTAACAAAAGCTAGTGGTAACAGGGTCGAACCACAGAGAGACAGATGTAATTATTAGATGTCTAATTTCGGTCTAAGGTAACAGTGTGTGGGGATTGAGTTGATTCGGTCTATAGCTAAAGGCAAATAAAAGACAGTAAACTAATTAAACGGATAAAAATCAAGGATTAAAAGGGTGCAAGGATGGTCGGTTCACTATAGTTTCGGCGGCAGCAAACTAGGTAGGTCTAAAACAATCACGTGAGACGGGAAAATAAGAGGTCCTTTCGGTCCACTCTCACAGGTAGCATCTTTCGATCTCGCTACAGGTCCCTAATATCACTAATACTGACTCTCGTCCTGAAAAGTGACTAAAGGTCTAAATTAATCTATCTTTCGATCTAATTAATCTAGTCGTCTTAATTAAGTAGGCTATCTCCCTTCCTTATCTTTCGATCTTTATTGGGTCGGTCAAATCCTAGGTATTCAACTAGTCAGGTGCACTCGATTCGTCAAACACAACAATTAAAACAATTAAAACGAAACAATCTCAGCGTGGCCAGTCGATCGACCAGGGAACCCAGTCGATCGACCGGCATGCGATTTCAGGCCGTGTTAAATCTAATGCCGCCTAACCTACAGATCCCCTACATCCTAACACAATTAATTTAGCTACTCATACTAGGAATGATAACAATAATGGAATTAACGAAATTAACTACTGAATTCATGCTTAAATTGACGGAATAAAAGGCTAGCATAAAACGATAATTATGGCTTCGGGAAACTAACTAACAATTCTATGCTATGAACGATAAAGTAATGAAACTAAGAATAAGTAGAGGAAAATACCGTGAAGATGAATGGTAACAGAAAGATTAAAAGAACGAACGAAAGCAATATCCCGAACCCTAATTATTTGATATGCTAAAACTGATAAAGAACTGAAGGAAAACTAGATAATTTTCTGAATGAATATCTCTGTAACCTAGGTTACGTTATATAGCAAACTCACGTAACTTTATTCCTAAACCTAACATAGCTTTGGGCTTCAAGTTTCTCGATCTATTGATTCACGTCTGAAGTAGCGGTTTGGTCGATCGACCACTATGACCGGTCGATCGACTAGTCTCATGCGATGCACGATGGTTCCCGGAAGTCGTGGGTTGGTCGATCGACTAAGGGAGCTTGATCGATCGACCGCTTTAGCTGATTCTTGACTTCTAACTTCTCATGGATTTGTCTTTCGGGCCTTGAAATGCGCACCAAGCTCGTTCCTTAAGTAAATACTTCATGTCAAATGTATTGCAAGATACTCGGGGACGGATTTAGCTCAATATCTACTCATTTCCGCATAAATCTGCAATATTACATAAAAATACGAAAGTAGACGAAATGGGGCAAATAGTAGCCTTAAACTACATAAATGAGCTCTGAAATGCGTGTAAAATGAGGTGTAAAACATCATATAAAAGACACGCATCAAACTTCCCCAAACCAAACCCTTGCTTGTCCCCAAGCAAGAACTAGACTCGATCTAAAGGAACGAGTTCAATCTCAGAGCGAAATGCAATTGAATAGCCTAAACCGATTTAATGCACAACCAACAATCAATTAGAGATGTGAATCATGCAAACGAGTTATAGAGTCGTTAAAAACTGCTGAACCGTTGACTATAGAGACTTATCAAATTGGACTCTCACGGGTCGCTCAAATCACTCAATAAATACAGGTGAATATAAGTATAAGATAGAAAGAATTCATTTTGTTGGTGACACTCACCTAACTACGACCTATAAGAACATGCCTGCAATATAATATGAAAGCAATCTCTACAACCGTACATATGCATTCCAACCGAACAAATGACCATGACACATGCCGAGGTATATATGGGATATGTGAGGTAATGGGCAGGAAAGGCAAAACATTTATGGGAATGTGGGGGTACAGGTGATCAAGCTAGTACCGTAACAAAACCATATGCCAATATCCACTTCTTGCTCAAACTTCAATCGACCGGTGCTATAGCAAGCACAAAACTCACAATCTCCGTAATATATCAACTCCCCATAATATATAAATGAAACATGGGAGCAAAAATCGCCATTTGATAAAGACTTGAATCGTGCGAAATGATTTTTTCTCTTTCTCTTCTCGGGTCCCAATCGATCGACCGATGATGCCAGTCGATCGACTGCCTATACAGTACATCACTCTTTTTTTTCTTTCTTTTCTTTTTCGAATCATTTTTCTCTTTTTTTTTGTTTTTTCTATTTGTTTTTTTTTCTTTCTTTCATCTTCCCGACAACATCTCAAACATGAGCATATGCTTCCAAAAACGAAGTAACAATCCCAAAAACTAAACTACTAGCTTGACAAAGGCAGGCTAAATGTAGGATGTAGTTAACGGGACAAAAAGGCTATTTTTGGCAGTGTGGAGCTTATGGGTAAAAATGAGAGAAGGAGACCTCTTCCACATGTATCAACTAACCACGAATCAAATGCATACATGTATTAAGCAGATTAAGTTCATATTTGTGCATAATAATGTAACATGTCTCATAAGGAGTACTACTCACATTCCTAGATGAACTGGTCACAGATGACACCAGTTATAGGCTCTAAAGTTCAGAAATATAAGTAGTTTGCCAAAAATCAAAGTCAAGTCTAAGGGCCAGCAAATAAGTTAACGAAAACTCGTAGATATGCATTTATGATTCTACTAATAACATGTCAATTAGCAAGGCTTAGGCGATAGAGCAAATGCAAATGCAATGTCATCATTGAAATACTACCGTTCCGACTTGACCTATATGCTAAAATAAACGTGCATTTTTTGAAATTTTTAAAATTTTTCAATTTATTTTGAATTTTTATATATATGAGAAACGAAACAAACAAATGCAAACTGAAATAAACAAATACAAACTGAAATGTAAACGTGAATGCAAGCAAATGATATGCGACGCAAAACCCTTCCCCAAACCAAATCGCACAATGTCCCCATTGTGCAAAATCATGTAATGAAAGAAAAGAGAAACGGGAATTTGTGAGAAAATTAAGTAAACAAGACATGAAGTAAGGACTTGGAACTCACAAGACTTTAAGCGCAACAAAAGAAAACCTCCCCAAACCAGCGTGAGCTAGGAGGTTTCAGTAGCTAGCAGTGCTACCAAAAAGTACCTGAAAAGACAAAAGAACCACGCATAAGTCCGAGAAAACAATTTTTGAAGCGGTACAATGTGCATAAGATGAAGAAATTGAAGAAAACAGAATTATGTCGGAAAATAAAGAGAAGGAAAGACTCCCTCAATTCCGCAAAACGACCAAACACAGCAGGGAAAAGGTCGTTAATAGGTACAACAATGAGAAAACGGTCGATCGACCATCTCACCCGATCGATCGACCAGGTGAAACAGAAATGCTTTTTCGAATGCGGCTCGATCGATCGACCATAAGGGTCAGTCGATCGACTGGAAATACTACTGTAACTTTCTGATTTCTCAATTAGCTCAAGAACATGAGCTAATAAGGTCTAAAAACCCGCAAATGCACAATAATACGCGCCCAAAATTGCGCAAAACCCAAAGTAACCGACTAAAGTATTAAAAATCCTAAGCAAACGAAATAAATTGCGAAGTCTCGCGCACACAAAAGCAATAAATAAAAAGGTTCAACGAAAGCAAATAAAAAGTAAATTTTTTGAAGAAGTCTCAATCAAATAATAGTTGATCAAGAACGACCATGGAATGGCCCACTTGACTGGCTTCTGGCCACAAGAGGTAGCCTCAACAGTGCTCATCTTTTCAGCAGCACTCTTCTCAACTTCATCATCCGACAAGCTCAACGGATCAACATGTTGGACATCTTCCCACTCAATGACCTCCTCTGACTCGTCGGAATCCAGATCAGACTCCGTTGCTTTGACTGGCTCATCTTCGGGCTCCTCATCAGTGCCATAGCTAAGGCATCCTAGACCACCTCTTTGAACAATTGGCTCCTTCACAGCTGGAGCAACATGTGGCTCTTTCTTCCCCAAACCAGCTCCTGCAATATCTAAAACAGTAGAATATTCCTCCACTTTGCTCCCAATCTGGGGCGGAGGTGTCACAACAGGAGTAGGAATAGAGACAGGCATATCAGGAAGTATAAAATAAGATTTCTTTTCAGAAACCGTATTGCAAGTGACAGGCCACATGTGGTCTTTCTTCCTAGCTGCATGGGCAAAGACAATGGAATGCTTGCCTACCTTAAAGGTCAAAGTTCTCGAACCAACATCAATAACTGCACCAGCAGTGTGCAGGAATGGTCTACCCAAAATGATAGGGATGTGGGCATCTTCGGGCATATCTAACACCACGAAGTCAACAGGGAAGAAAAACTTCCCTACTTGCACGGGGATGTCCTCTAAGACTCCTATTGGTTGGACCGCAGAGCGATCAGCCATCTGTACTGTCATGTTGGTTAATGCAAACCTAGTCAATTTGAGCTTCCTAGCAAGACTCAAGGGCATTACACTAATACTGGCTCCTAAGTCACATAAGGCTTTCTCTATAGGAAAGGTGCCAATATTACATGGGACAGAAAAACTACCCGGGTCTTCTAGCTTAAGGGGTGTATTATGGGTCAAATTAGAGCATGTTTCCTCAGTTAGTGCGACAGTATGCACAGTTTCAAGTGACTTCTTTTTAGACAGTAATTGCTTCATGAATTTTGTGTAAGCAGGCACTTGATTGACTAATTCGAGGAAAGGAACTTGCACATTTAAACTACGAATAACCTTTTCAAACTTATTAAATGATACCTGTTCCTTTGTCGGCACCAATCTCTCTGGATAGGGGGATGAAAGTAGCAACTTAGCCCTCTCCTCTAAATCTCTCATGCCGGCATCGGTGGATTTAGGCTGAAAATCCACCACCTTCTCCTTGTTGTAGCTCGACCCTTCTTCAGACCGTCTCAAATATGAACCATTAATCGACAAAGGGTCTTACTTCGGAACCGGAATGGACCCATCATCATTCGGGTCTGTCCTCAATATTTTCGGGCCAGTAGTACCCCGAAACAAGTGGTCCCTCAAGTTGTCGGGCATTGGAGGACGAAAAGAATCACCTTCAGCAGCAATCTCAGTCGATCGACCAGGTTGGTCGATCGATCGACCGACTTCAACAGACCGAAGCTCTTGTTTGTCGCACTTCAGTCGATCGACCGGGTATGTCAGTCGATCGACTGACATACCTGCTGATCGTCTTTTTCTTCCTTTTGTTTGTTCCAGCTTTCTTCTGACTCGGTTCCGCCTCATCTTTTTCATGGGCATCCTCTATCATAGCAGGCCCTTCAAGGTAGATCCACTCCTCAAAGTGATAGCATTAAGGGCCTCTTTTTGGTCCGTCTGAGTCGGTAAGTGTCCCGGAGCTCGAGTTGTGCTCTTGCTAACCAATTGGGCAATTTGGCTCTCCAACATCTTCATCCCGGCCTCTCTAGCCTGGGATTCCTTCAGCAACAAATTTTTTAACTCATTGATATCAGAACCTTGGGTTTGTTGCTGCTGCTGTGGGACATACGAAGGCTTTTGGAACTGTTGTTGCTTATGAGGGGGCACATAGTTCTGCTGCTGCTGTGGAGGTTGAGTCGGATTCAGGACATTTTGGCTACTCCACCTCACATTGGGGTGGACATTCGGCTCATATTAAGTATTTGTATGCCTATAATGTTGAAAGGCAGCGCAAGACTCGAAAGGACTAGGACATTTGTCTGAAACATGTCCCTCAGCTCCACATCTTTTACAGACGAAAGGACAGTCTGAAACAGCGTTTACATGGTAAATCCCTCGTTTGGAAGCTCCTCCCAACTCGTACTTGTCAAATCTTGCCGTGAGAGCTTCTAATGCAGCTACAGAAGGAGATTCAGAAGCTCTCCTTTGATTTCCCAGGAATTCCCATACTCGGCTTTGTGGGTGGCCAAGTCATCAATGATCTTCCACCCCTTAGTCTCCCCCGTATTCTCCTGGAATCGCCATTAGCCGCGCATCCGGATATCCCTTTGATCGTCATAGAGCCCATTGTAGAACTGATTGCATAGGCTCCACTTCTCAAACCCATGATGCGGAATGGTTCGCACCAGTTTCTTGAAACGGACCCATGCCTCATGAAAGTTCTCATCAGGCCCCTGTTTAAAGCTCGTGATTTGAGCTCTAATAGCATTCGTCTTCGAGGCAAAAAAGTAATTCTTGTAGAATGCCAAGGCCAAAGAATTCCAGTCGGTGATCCCATTAGCAGCTCGGTCCAGATCTCTGTACCACTCCCTTGCAGCATCGCGGAGTGAGAATATAAACATAGTCTCCTTTATCTGGTCCTGGTCACACCGGTCGGCGGGGTATAGAGCAGCAATAATCAATAAATATCTCCATATGCTTGGCTACATCTTCATTTGCAGCTCCCCCGAATTGGTTCTTCTCAACCAAGTTGATATAAGCAGGCTTCGGTTCGAATTTCCTATCAGCTCCAGGTAATTCGAACCCCTTGTACAGGTTTGCAGTTGTCGGCTCGGAGTGACTCGCTATACTTACTTCTTCAGTCATGACTGGAAATTTTGGAGATGTGACTGTCTCAGCTGAAGAAGTGGAAATGGGTGATGAAGGTGGATCCTCCTCGTATAGCTCGTTCTCGTAGTAACTAGACAGAGTACTCAGCTCTTCCTCTGTCGGCAATATCCTAGATGATCGTCTCAACTCACGCAAGGTTTTCTCAATCTCAGGATTGAAAGGTACTAATTCACCACCCCGTGACTGCGCGATAAGAGGAAACTACAAAAGAATATGAGAATAGTTTAAGGAACGAATGTCCCTTAAACTAAGAAACAGACTAAAATAAAAAAACTAAAAATTAGAACAATTGCCTCCCCGGCAACGACGCTAAAATTTGATACCCGTCGTTGTGAGTACCAAAAATAGAATTTATAAAACCTATTAAAACTAACAAAAGCTAGTGGTAACAGGGTCGAACCACAGAGAGGCAGATGTAATTATTAGATGTCTAATTTCGGTCTAAGGTAACAGTGTGTGGGGATTGAGTTGATTCGCTCTATAGTTAAAGGAAAATAAAAGACAGTAAACTAATTAAACGGATAAAAATCAAGGATTAAAAGGGTGCAAGGATGGTCGGTTCACTATAGTTTCGGCGGCAGCAAACTAGGTAGGTCTAAAACAATCACGTGAGACGGGAAAATAAGAGGTCCTTTCGGTCCACTCTCACAGGTAGCATCTTTCGATCTCGCTACAGGTCCCTAATATCACTAATACTGACTCTCGTCCTGAAAAGTGACTAAAGGTCTAAATTAATCTATCTTTCGATCTAATTAATCTAGTCGTCTTAATTAAGTAGGCTATCTCCCTTCCCTATCTTTCGATCTTTATTGGGTCGGTCAAATCCTAGGTATTCAACTAGTCGCGTGCACTCGATTCGTCAAACACAACAATTAAAACAATTAAAACGAAACAATCTCAGCGTGGCCAGTCGATCGACCAGGGAACTCAGTCGATCGACCGGCATGCGATTTCAGGCCGTGTTAAATCTAATGCCGCCTAACCTACAGATCCCCTACATCCTAGCACAATTAATTTAGCTACTCATACTAGGAATGATAACAATAATGGAATTAACGAAATTAACTACTGAATTCATGCTTAAATTGACGAAATAAAAGGCTAGCATAAAACGATAATTATGGCTTCGCGAAACTAACTAACAATTCTATGCTATGAACGATAAAGTAATGAAACTAAGAATAAGCAGAGGAAAATACCGTGAAAATGAATGGTAACGGAAAGATTAAAAGAACGAACGAAAGCAATATCCCGAACCCTAATTATTTGATATGCTAAAACTGATAAAGAACTGAAGGAAAACTAGATAATTTCCTGAATGAATATCTCTGTAAACTAGGTTACGTTATATATCAAACTCACATAACTTTATTCCTAAACCTAACATAGCTTTGGGCTTCAAGTTTCTCGATCTATTGATTCACGTCTGAAGTAGCGGTTTGGTCGATTGACCACTATGACCGGTCGATCGACTAATCTGTGATGCACAGTAGTTCCTGAAAGTCGTGGGTTGGTCGATCGACTAAGGGAGCCAGTCGATCGACCGCTTTAGCTGATTCTTGACTTCTAACTTCTCGTGGATTTGTCTTTCGGGCCTTGAAATGCGCACCAAGCTCATTCCTTAAGTAAATACTTCATGTCAAATGTAATGCAAGATACTCGGGGACGGATTTAGCTCAATATCTACTCATTTCCGCATAAATCTGCAATATTACATAAAAATACGAAAGTAGACGAAATGGGCAAATAGTAGCCTTAAACTACATAAATGAGCTCTGAAATGGATGTAAAATGAGGTGTAAAACATTATATAAAAGACACGCATCAATATTATTCTTGGTTGTTATTGTTTTGTTTTGACGTATATACAAACAAATTGAATTGTAGATATATAAAAACATGAAAAGATTAGAACGACAGTGGATGTATGAAAGATTAGATGAAAAAAAGAAACCAAAGCGTGAATTTGCAAAGGGGGTGATAAAGTTTATTGAATTTGTGGAACAAAGTAGTATGCATAAAAATTTTGGTGAAATGAGATGTCCATGTAAGAAATGCAATAACAGAACTTTTAAAGGGAAGAAAGAAGTTCAAGATCATCTTTGGTCGAATGGTTTTGCTGATAATTACTATGAATGGACGTATCATGGTGAGGAACTGCCTACCAAAGGAAGTTCAAGTAGTATCGTAGTTAGTGAGAATCCTTACCGGGAGCTCGTGGAAAATGCATTACGTGATAATGTTGATCAAATATTGGAGGAGCAACTCAATCCCGATGACCTTAGCGATGAAGAAGTGCATTATGAAACCCCAAACCCCCTAGTTTCTTCCTTCTATAAAATGCTAGAAAAAGCCGAACAACCAGTGTATGAGGGAAGTAATATGAGTTTGTTGCAAGAGGCAGCTAGGTTGGTAGCACTCAAATGTGAGAACATAATATCTATTAGATGCGCGAATGGGTTTGTGTCGTTCGTACGTGACATTATTCCAAAGAATAATGAAATGGCACGCAATTTTAATGAGATCAAAAATGTGCTTAAGGGACTCCAACTACCCCATCAGAAGATCGATGCATGTCGTACTGGATGCATGCTTTTCTGGGAGGAAAATGCTAATCTTGAGGAATCTACAAAGTGTTATGAATCTCGGTATAAAAGTACAAAAAATTTAAGTGGGAGGCGAATTCCTTGTAAACCGTTAACTTATTTCTCGCTTGCGACAAGCTAAGGTTACAACGATTATATGCAACCAAGCACATAGCACGTGAGATGAGTTGGCATCATAGAAACTCTCGATTAAGAAAAAGGGGGACAATGGCACACCCAAGTGATGGAGAAGCGTTGTAACATTTCGATAGAGAGCATCCAGAATTTGCAAGTGAGCCTCGTAATGTTCGGATGGGTTTGTGTACCGATGGATTTAGCCCTGATGGGAAATTTGGGAAGAATTACTCATGTTGGCCCGTGATCGCCACTCCGTACAACTTACCACCTTGGTTATGCATGAAGCGATAATTTATGTTCTTATCTCTACTCGTTCCATGTCCTAAGAACCCTAAGACAAATTTGGATGTATACCAGCAACCGTTGATCAAAGAGTTGAAAGAACTTTGGGAAATCGGTGATACCGTCGTCAGGTACCAAAAATAAATACCTAGATACAACTAACAGAAGTTAGCAGCAAGTAGGGTCGATCTCCACATGAAGATGGGAAAATGTCAGCCTTAATTAAGTTCGTCCAGGTAACCAGTTCTGGGGGTTTGAGTTGTATGTTCTATTCTAATGAGAGTAAGGAAAAGAAAGAAAGCAAGAGAGTGAAGATCAAACAAGCAGGGAAAGAGTAGCTAAGACAGTCGGTTCACCATGATTCGCTAGTCATGCAATCTAGGTCTCAGGTTAATGCAAGTATGGTCTATGGGGCAATGAATATCTCCTTCCGGTCTCAATTCGCACTAAAGCACAAATAGCTTAGCTTCCGCCCTCACTAGATGCCCTAATGTTCGCTACAAGTATCACCCTTTCCAATCTTGCGATCTAGGTCAAGGTTTACTGTAATTTGTTGACTAACTGCGTCGACTCAATTAGGCAAAAACAATTAACAACAGTGATTAACAACATAGGCTAAACTAGCATTAAACCTAATAAATCAATTTACACTTTCCTTAGAATCATGGCTCCCCTATGTCTTAGCAAAGGAATTTAGCTATGCATTATCATTGAATTAGCAATAATCATACATAAGCAAGAGAAATTAAACATCATAACAAGGCAATGAAGGGATTGAATAAAAGCAATTATGAATAAGGAAAGAGAAGAAATAAAGAGCAATAAAGGAACTAAGATTAAGAAATAAAGGAGAGTAGATACCGACAACAAGTTTTCGATCCAAGCAATAGTTCTAGAGTAAGAGTATGAGAGAGTACCGAGGACGAGAGAGATCTCGCAGTCAAGAGATGAAGAAGAAGTAGTATCACGTACTACTTAACCTAGTTTAAAATCCTAATTACAAAGCCCAACTCGAAGTAAGGTAAAAACACGCATACAAGGTAAAACCTCTCGATCGAGTGGAATGAAACCACTCGATCAAGGACCTATCTAGCAATTCCTCTCGATCGAACAGAAATGGGGTTCGATCGAGAACTTCTTGTATCAGCCCTATCGATCAAGCATCAGAACAGCTCGATCGAGTGAATCTTCAATGGATTAAGCATTCGATCGACTAAATAATTAGTCGATCGAGCTATATTAGCAAGTAGGACTTTTAGACACCTTCCGAGGTCAGCTCAAGCGTCTTCAAGTGATGGTTTCAACGCTCCGTTTCCTTATTCTCCACAAATGCAATGCAATGCAAATGAGACAAGTTTAGGCTCGGTTTATCTTCTTTCTGGTCCGTACTTGCAATTTACACAAGACAAAATAAAGTAGACTATTCGGGGATATTTGTATCTAGATGCTACATAAATAGTACAGAAATGCGTGTAAAAATGAGGTAAAAACCTTATATAAAATACACGCATCAAATCTCTCCAAACCAAACCTTTGCTTGTCCCCAAGCAAACTATGAATGCAACTAAAGACAACTAGTAGAACAGGACCAACTCATCAGCTACAAATCACCCACCCAAACCAGTTTAATGCAACAACTGACAAAGTGGCAAGTAGTAAGTGCAAACGAATTAAACTAATATCTCAAACTTACTGAACCGTCGACCTTGCAAGACTCAAAAATATCGGACTCTCACGGGTCGCTCATCACTCAATTTTAAGCACAGGGTGAGTATATATGTAGAGGATAGAAAGAAGTAAAGACACTCACCTAACTCGACCTATAAGGGCAAGCATGCAATTTAACATGAATAAAGTCTTTACAACCGTACATATGCATTCCAACTAACTAATGACAAAGACACATGCCGAGGACTTACATTTGGGTAAGTGAGGTACTGGGTAAGAAGGGGCGAGGATGAATCTGGATATGTGGAGTTAGCAGCCAAGCTAGCAACAACGGGTCCAAACTAGAGATACATCCCAACTTCATACTAAATAAATCAATACAAATCGGTGCTATAATGCAGCACAAAACTCACTAACCACCATACAATTATTAACTCCCCATATGGTAGGAATAGAACATGGGAGGTAAATCACAACATATTAAACTTCAGCTCATGATTTTTCATAATTTTTTCTCTTTTTCTTTCTTTTTTCTTTTTCAATTTTTTTTCTTTTCCACACAATTTTTCCTTTCGTATTTTTCTTCTTTCCATTCCCTTCAACATTTTCACCAACTTCTCAAATCGGATATATAACCAAACCACAATGAAACATTCCAAACAGCTACTGATTACTAGCTCGGCTAGAGTAGGCATAATTATAGATTGTAGTTAAACAGGACAAATAAGGTAATTTGGCTATGTGAGGCTAATGGGTAGAATGAAATAAAGGGAACTGCCTCTCCTAACATGTGTCACCATCCACAGACTGAATGCATACATGTAACACCCCCATATACCGAGGAGCCTTAACCAGACCTTCCTTAGCATATAAAGGCATTACCATCTCGATTGGCCGAGGTAAGTAATCATCAAAAGTCGATAAAAGAACAATTATAGTTCAATTTACAAGTGTTACAACCAACTAATAAAATAAAGGTACAACTCGTCAGCTACTCATTATCTCTATCAGAACTCGTGATGACACGCCCCTGCCAAGACTCTGGCTATCAATCTCATCAACACCTGCTAAGACTGACTGCTCACCATAAGGGATCACGGTAGACACATAAACAAACAAGACAACCACACAAGGTCAGTAACTGAGACAAGACACAACATAAACCAACAACAATTGTCAACACAGTACAAACACAACCAGTCAGACACAATCACACCCACTCCAATCAATCTCCGTCACCGACTGTCCATTGGACCAACCCTGCCAGTGGGGGACCGCAACCGTTCCCACCTAAGCCCCGCTCATCATACTGAGCGATAACCCTGTCCCATTAATGTGCACATCCCCTCCCGTGGCGGGTTCCACGGAGGGCGAAACTAGGGAGTGAAGCCACTCCCGCAAGTGACTCCACTCAGCCGAGGACGCACCTCGAGAACCAGAGACAATCAATCACAGACAGCTGCAATACAACAACAACCAAAAAACTGTATACACCAACCGATTACCGCATATATTCTGCCACACATTCACAACAACAACACAACAATCACGACACAACAACCGACACACTAGACCATCCACAGAAACTGAGTAGGCGAACCTACCTTTAACCAAAAGCAGCGATTTCTCGATCAATCATACGACATCAACCAAGCACGCAATCCCTAAACAAATAATACACCAGCCTATTACTACCAATACAACTTTACAAGGAACAACAAAGACAAAGATGACGACGACGTACCTACGCATCTCACAACGGCGTTAAGACCGCTACCCGACTCAAGCAACGCATTCCCAAGGCACTAAAATCCTCTAAGGCTCCCATGGAAGGTATATGGTGAAGGGAAGGGAAGGAGGCGACCTATAGATTTGAAGAAATGAGGCGGAAATGACTTGTGGTTTTAACAAAACACAATTATAAACCCTCGCTGAAAAGACGCTACTCGATCGAGTAACCCACTTACGCGATCGAGTGGCCCCTACTCGATCGAGTACCCAAGCTACTCGATCGAGTAGCCTCTACTCTATCGAGTACCACTCACTTTAACAGGCGATCACGACACCAGGT
This sequence comes from Silene latifolia, assembly GCF_048544455.1. Lineage (NCBI taxonomy): Eukaryota > Viridiplantae > Streptophyta > Magnoliopsida > Caryophyllales > Caryophyllaceae > Silene > Silene latifolia. The sequence goes on from NC_133538.1 coordinate 455,316,311, forward strand.
AACTCCGGCACGCATCACTAAGGGTTATCACTTGTCCCCCAAGGGTCGGTCAACGTTGGTCAGCGAATCTCTAAAAGGATGGGTATTACAATACAGGTATTAAGAAGACCGAATTCATGCTTATGCAAATTGATGTTACTCGCCTTATAGAGAGTACTACTCACATCCTATATGAAATTGGTCATGAATGTCACCAGTTTATTAAACTCTAACCTCAGAATGTAATGTAGTTTGCCAATAAGTGAATCAAGTCTATTCGTTCAGATGAGAAAGAAACAAACACTCGTAGATTATGCACATGACCATGCCAACGAAATGTCAAGAATATGCAAGACAAGGGTAAAGATTTAAAGTAGCGTCAAAGTTCAATCGTTCCGACCCAAAATAAACGTGCGATTTTTTTAATTTTGATGCATGCAAGAAATGAATAAACGTGTAAGCGGAAATGCAAGAAAACATGCAGACACAGATATGGATGCATACCTTCCCAAACCAAACCGTACAATGCCCTCATTGTACCAAAAATAGGGAAAGAATGCAAACTAAAGAGAAAAGGATAACGAGAGTCAGAGAACTTACAAGACAACGTAAGGAGGGACCTCCCCAAACCGACCATGGACATGGGAGGTCATGGGTAGCCACGCAGCAGCTCAATAGATAGAAAACAAAAGCTGAATCACGTAACTACTTGATCGAACAGATCAGAGTGGTTCGATCGAGTGGAATGGGTGTCAAAAGGGCTCGATCGAGAAGATGTTATACTCGATCGAGAGAAGTGTATTTGCAGCATTTCGATCGAGAGCAGCAGAAGCTCGATCGAGTAAAATTCCAGCCAAAAAGGTTCGATCGAGTAGAAAAATCACTCGATCGACCTAAAGCACCTGCAAACCGTATAAAAGAAGTATAGGAAAGACGAGAGATGCATAGTTCAGCGTTCAAAGGTCAACATACAACTAAAAGAAAGAAAATAAGTTTAAACTAAATTACTACAAAAGAGTCCGGGTTGCCTCCCGGAAAGCGCAGGTTTAAGAGGTTCCGCACGACTTTTCTGGCTTCAATTAGCTGGCTCATCAAGATTTTCGAAATACAAGACTTCGACACGGTTGTCTGCATCATTTGCTTCATGATAATGCTTCACGTACTGCCCATTTACTTTGAACCTATTTCCCTCAGAACCTTCTAGCTCAACAGACCCAAATTTAGTGACAACTGTCACTGTATAAGGGCCACTCCACCTAGACTTCAGCTTGCCAGGAAATAACCGCAGTCGGGCATTAAACAGCAACACCTTCTGCCCGACATGAAATTCTCGAGGGATGATCCTTTTGTCGTGCCATCTCTTCGTCTTCTCTTTGTAGATGCGCGAGCTATCATAGGCGTTAAGCCTAAACTCCTCCAGTTCATCTAGCTACAATAAACGATTATGACCGTACAACTTAGGATTAAAGTTAAGTTCACGAATTACCCACCAAGCTTTACATTATAACTCAACAGGTAAATGACATGACTTCCCATAGACTAACCGATATGGTGATGCACCAATCGACGTTTTAAAAGCAGTCTGATATGCCCATAATGTGTCTTCCAGCTTAAGGCTCCAGTCCTTCCATGAGTTAGAAACTACTTTAGCTAAGATCTCTTTTATCTCACGATTAGAGACCTCAACTTGACCACTAGTTTGGGGATGATACCCCAAACCACGCCGGTGTTGAACACCAACCTTAGACAAAATAGAAGTTAGTTTCTTTTCTTTAAAATGCATTCCTCCATCACTAATGACGACCCTAGGGACGCCAAATTGGGAAAATGTAATCTTTTAAACATCTTAATCATGGTCTTGGCATCATAATGGGGTGAAGCAATGGCCTCCACCCACTTAGACACATAATCAACAGCTACCAAGATATACCTGTTACCTTACTAGATGGGAAGGGTCCTTGGAAATCGATCCCCCAGACATCAAAAACCTCGACCTCTAGGATACCATTTTGAGGCATCTTATGTCTTTTTGAAATATTCCCTGGTCGTTGGCAGGCATCACAAGCTGAAACAAAAGCCTTAGCATTAGCAAACAAAGAAGGCCAGTAAAACCAGACTGAAGTACCTTAGCCACGGTGCGCGATGGAACGTGGTGACCACCATATGGAGATGAATGACAGCCTTCCAAGATTGTCTTGGTCTCCCACTGCGGAATACACCGTCTGTAGAGACCGTCTGCACATTCCTTAAATAAATAAGGATCATCCCAAAAGTACTGCTTAGCGTTATACAGATAACGCTTCCTCTGCTGATAGGAAATGTCAGGCGGCAGCGTGCCACTGACAACGTAATTAGCTAAATCTGCATACCAAGGATCTTGGTTAACAATAGAGGACAAAATATCAAACAAAGAGTCATCAGGAAAAGAATCATCGATAGGTAAAGAATCTTCTCCCTCTTGCTGTAACAGTCTTGACAGATGATCAGCTACAACGTTCTCAACACCTTTATTATCTTTTATCTGCAAACAAACTCCTGAAGAAGGAGTATCCATCTCAACAGCCGTGGTTTAGCTTCCTTCTTATAAAGAAGGTGTCTCAGTGCTGCATGGTAAGTAAAAACAGTAACTTCTGACCCTATCAAATAAGAACGAAATTTTTCTAAAGCATAAACCAGAGCTACCAGCTCTTTCTCAGTAGTGGTGTACTTCACTTGAGCCTCATCCAGAGTTCGTCTTGCATAGTAAATTGCATTTAAAGCTTTGTCTTTCCTTTGGCCTAACACTGCTCCTAGTGCATAATCACTAGCATCACACATAATCTCGAACGGTAAATCCCAGTCGGGAGGCTATATGATCGGCGCAGATACCAAAGCCTGCTTTAACCTGTTAAAAGCAGAAAGACAGTCATCAGTAAATACAAAAGGGGCGTCCTTAAGCAGCAGTTGTGTAAGTGGTTTAGCAATTTTTGAAAAATCCTTGATAAACTGGCGATCAAAGCCAGCATGACCAAGGAAGCTCCTCACTTCTTTAACATTAACAGGAGAAGGTAATTGCTGAATCACCTGCACCTTTGCTTTGTCAACCTCAATACCCCTATCAGAAACTAAGTGCCCTTAGACAACTCCCTCGTTGACCATAAAGTGGCACTTCTCCCAGTTAAGCACAAGGTTAACCTCAATGCAGCGCTGCAACACTTTATCAAGGTTAGACTCACAGTTAGCAAAATCACTTCCATAGACACTGAAATCGTCCATAAAGACTTCTATAATAGACTCAATGTACTCAGAAAATATACCCATCATGCACCTTTGAAAGGTGGAAGGGGCATTACACAAACCAAATGGCATCCTGCGATACGCAAAAATGCCCTGAGGACAAGTAAAAGTAGTCTTTTCCTGATCATCCGGATGATGAATAGGGATCTGAAAGAACCCGGAGTACCCATCTAGATAACAGAAAAACTTATGAGAAGTTAACCTTTCTACCATTTGATCAATTAAAGGAAGGGGAAAGTGATCATTCTTTGTGGCGGCGTTCAGCTGTGTGTAATCTATATACATCCGCCAGCCAGTCACTACTCTTGTAGGTATTAACTCGTTTTTGTCATTCGTGACCACAATAGTCCCTCCTTTCTTAGGAATTACCTGAACTGGACTCACCCACTTAGAATGACCAACAGAATAGATAATACCTGCGTCAAGTAGCTTCATTACCTCAGCCATCATAACATCCTGCATTTTATGGTTCAGTCGGCGCTGACCCTGTCTGCAAGGCTTGTGATCCTCCTCAAGCTCGATCCTATGCATACAAATATGGGGACTAATCCCATTGATATCATCCAAAGAATAACCCATAGCTTTCCTGTTTTTCTTAAGCACAGTTAACAAAGCAGTCAGCTGATCATCATCAAGCTTAGTGATACGGTCGTTTCTGTACCAAAAATAAACCTAAATACAACTAACAGAAGCTAGCGGCAAGTAGGGTCGATCTCCTCAGGGAGGCAAGAAATATTTAGAAGTCCTTCTATTTGATCACAAATGGGGGGTAGTTTGAATATGATTTCTAAACTACGAGGATTAAAGGAAGAGAAATAAGGATAAGAGCAGTAAAAGCAATGAAATAAGTTTAAACTATCAGATAGAGAGGGACATGTCGGGAATTCGGTTCACTACGGTAGTCTAGTGACTCAGCTGTAAATGACTCAGACGAATTAATGTAAGACGGATGTGGAAAGATCCTTTCGGTCCACTTTCTATCCTAAAATACCACTAACTTAACTTTCATTCTCGTCAGGGTAGTCTACTGTTCATAGCAGGCCTATTTAGTCCAATCTTTTGATCTAGGATTAATTTTAGCCAGATTAAAAGGTGACTCAGAAGTGTGCACTCAACTAAGTCGATAGATACAATTAAATTGCTATGGTGACAGAATCTCACAATCAATTCATCTATTTCATTTACTACCTCGTCACCTTCCTACCGCAGATCCCCTAATCCCAACATGAAAGGGGTTTAGCTACTCATAACGCTAATTAAACTATCAAAACTATCAGCAGATAAATTCCCAGCAGTAAACATTATGAAATAACAAATAAATTGCATAAAAAGTAAATTAGGGCAGAAATTAAATGTAACGAAACGAAGGATTAAAGCAAACAAAAGATTAATTATTATTAAGAGGAGAGAAAGGAATTGCAATCAAGCGAATCCGACGTAAAGAACAATCTAATCCGAGCAATAATAACCCCAAAGGTAAAGTTACAGTGAAGAAAAATGTTTAACGCAGTAAAGTTTGATAAAAGCTAAGTAGTGAATAAAATCTCCTCCTAATGACCTAACTAAAGCTTGCTTAAATAGAAAATAACTAAGTTTTGCGGAATAAAACATAACACGGGCTAAATAAAAGCCCATAACAGCGAAACCACTCGATCGAGTGGAATAAAACCACTCGATCGAGCAAAACCTCAGCAGCATCTACTCGATCGAGCAAATAGTTACTCGATCGAGTAACTCGTCTTTCAGCAACTTAAGGATCGAGTAGAAAACTACTCGATCGAGCAATAGAGGACGTAAAAACCACTCGATCGAGTGGTAAAACTGCTCGATCGAGTCCTTTATCTTCATTTCAGCTTAAGTCCGTGCCTGAATGCCTCGTAATCCGTGCCAACACGCTTCCCAGCGCAGTATCTCACTCTGGAAAATCCCGTCTCCTCTAAATGCATGCAAAAAAGGACGAAAAAGAGTACGATTCCACTACTTTCGCGTTCATTTCTACAAAATGGACAAAACAAACCAAAGTAGCCAATTCGGGGCAAAATACCATAAAAACAGTATAAAAATGCATAGAAATACGTGCTGAAATAGGCTAAAAAGACTATACACAATGCACGTATCAAATCTCTCCAAACCGAACCTTTACTCGTCCTCGAGTAAACTAAAATGCAACTAATGGAACGGAGATGATAACTCAGAGCTAGCTTAACTTATCTACTTGAACCAATTTAATGCAACAAAAACTAACAGTTAAAGCTAAGCAGTCAATACGCAAACTAGTTATAACCTGTTCAGAAATATAGCCAACCTATTGACCTTGCAAGACCAACAAAATCGGACTCTCTCGTGGTCACTCTTCTCTCATGAAGCAAAGGTTGAATGTTATATGTAAAAGAGAGAAGAAAAGACAGTCACTCACCTAACTGTGACCTACATAGCATGCGTGCAACAAAATGAAAGACAATTCAAGTACTAACGCACAGACTCCAACCGATAATGTCCGTCACAGCCGAGGGCTTACAAATAATATGGGAATAGTGAGGTTCAGGTGAGAAAGGGCAAAACATGTTATGGAAATGTGGAGGTAAAAGAGTCAAGCTAGTTCCTAACAGGACCATAATAAACCATCCGAATCTCAACTGACTAAAAAACTAAGTACAAGTGCCCTTCATTTGGCACAAAACTCACTAAACTCAAACACAATCTCCTCAAAAATATAGAATAAGAGTGGAGGAGTCAGACGGTCACAAACTTTCCTTTTTTTTTTTTTTTTTTTTTAATACCGTCTGAAAGAACTAACTGAAATAAATCAACTCTTTTTTTTCAAACTTTCTTTCTTTTTCTTTTTTTCACGTTCCAGCTTTTTTTTTTTTTTCATTTTTCATCATTTTTTTTCTTCACGTCTTTCTTTTTTTTTTTCTTTTCGATTCCTTTTTTTTTTCTTATTTCTCCTTCCTTAATTTTCCAACAACTCCATACAAGAAATACGGCCAAAGTGCAGATGAAAACTCATACCCAAAAGAACATACTAAACTAGCTTGACTAGGCAGGCTTAATTTGGAATGTAGCTAATGGGTCAAAAAGGCAAGTTTTGGCTAATGTGGAGCTAAATGGGTGAAAAATATAGAGAAACGGAAATTTGTAAGCACCTCCCTGCATGTGACACCGACCACAAACCCGAACATGTGCATTTGACAAAAAATTAAATGTCATAAAAGTGCAAAAAAGATGAACATGCTATGCAAGGAGTACTACTCTCAATTCCTAATGAACTGGTCATGAATGTCACCAGTTATGGCTCTAAAACTCAGAATTTTTCAAGTAGTTTGCCAATTTAGAGGTCAAGTCTAAACAATCAGCTATATTTGAACAGAAACTCGTAGATTATGCGTATGACAAAGCTAATAACTATCAAAAGAAGTGCAAGGCTCAAGTAAAATGACAAGTTATAGTGCATTATCATCATGGAAATCTACCGTTCCGACTCAACCTATATGCAAAAATAAACGTGAAATTTTTTGGATTTTTTAATTTTTTCTAATTTTTTTTTGATTTTTTTGATTTTTATTGAAATAAACAACAATGCAAAGCTGAAAAATAAGCGTGAATGCAAAAACAGATGCAAATGCAGACTCAAAAGGATGCAATACCCTCCCCAAACCAAAACAGACAACGCCCTCGTTGTCCTCCAGCATACACCAGCAGATATATATATATACAGGGGAACGGGAATATACAACCAAAAGAAAATAAAAACAATAAATAAAAAAGGAGACAAAAATAAAAGAGTAAGAGATACATACAAAAGACGAACTTCCCCAAACCAGCCAGAAAACTGGGGAAGTGAGTAGACCAGTAGCTACTCGTCGTCGTCGTCGTCGTCCACCACCGTGTACTCCGGGTCTCTCTCCTCCTCTCTCCTCCTCCGCTCCTCCTCTCAGGCTCTCTCCACTGCCACCCCTGGGTCCTCGTCCTCCTCCTCCTCAGACACTGGGTACCCCTCAGGTGGGTACCTGTAGAAGGAAGGGTGTGGCCAACCCTCTGGGATCGGACGGCATCGCTGCAAGTGGTACTCGTACGGAGGGTGTAAAGCAAGAGCTAAATCCCTCTCCATACGAGCCTGACGCTCTGCAACCTCAAGCAACAAACCGTAAACGGCGCCCCCTTGGTCCAGGACCGCGGGCGCCACAAAGGGTGGAGGTGGTACGAAAGTAGCCGGTAGGTCCGGCTGAGCCTGTGTCTGGTCAGTGGGAGTGGGAGTAGGAGTGGTAGTAGTAGTGGGAGTAGGGGTCGGAGCGGGAGTAGCCGTGGAAGGCTGAGCACTCCCTGAAGGTATAGACCCCTTTCCGGTCTCAAGACGCCGCTTCTTGGCGGCGGGTGCAGCAGGAGTAGGTCGGAGTGGAAGGAGAAGGTGAGGCAGTGGTGGCAGACGGGCGCGCCCCTAGCAACAGTAGGAAGGGGCTCTAGACGGGGGAGAGTGTCACAAGGTAAGTCAACAGACAAGGGGCCGTCTATCTTCCAAGTCTGGTAGTCTGGGGTAAGCCAATGCTGAGAAAGCATGGCATCCAGACTCAGTATCCTCTCTCCCTCGAGGTACTGCAAGTCACGAGGCCAATCGGGGAAAAGGGAGCTGGCAAGAATGGTGGCTATGCCACCGCAGGCAATGGTTCCCGTCTCCTTCTTCCCCTAGCTCTGAAGGTACTGGGCGGTCAAGTAGGCAATGTTGAGGGTAAAAGGACCCTCACAGTCGATGTTCAGGTAACCGCCCAGGATGGAGAGCTCGGTGTTTGTGATGTTGTTCGGCTCCTTTCGGCCGAAGATAGTGCTCCCCATCAGTCTAAGGAAACAACGGACAGGGGGAAGGTGGACCTATTGGAGCTTTCGCTCCCTAAAAGTGGTCTGGGCCAGGGTCCTCCAAAGCTGACGGAAGACCCTCCTAGGGGCTGCAGTCTCGCCCGTAGAGGTAAGGCCAAGTAACCTACGAAACTCCCCTAAGGTCATCGGAAAGGTCCGGTTAAACAACCGGAAGGAAACTGAAGAACTATTGGGGTCAGCATCGTGTGCCCCTGAGGAGAAGGTAAAAGAGCTGAGAAACTCAATGCTCAGCTCCAGAAAAGTGCGGCCGCTCATAGTGATGAGCCCGGCCATCCCCGTGCCCCGTAGTAAGTCACAAACCGACTCGTAGATACCGAGTCTCTCAAGTGCTGATTTCTCTAGAAATCGGGAAGGTATAAACACACAGCACAACAGGTTATAAAACTTCTTACGATGTAAGGCGTTAACAAAAAGTACCTGCGGGTAATCTGGGTGAGGGTCGAGGGAAGCGTCCCCTCGAACTGTGATCGTGCCAGAAGTAGAAGGAGCAGCATCTGTAGAAGTGCTAGGAGCAGAAGTAGAGGTAACAGGAGCTGGCGTAGAATGAGACTATCTATGACCCCGGCCTCTGGAATTCAAGGCAGAAGCCCATGCAGTGACGGTGTGAGGGTACTGTGGTCGCTCTAAAGGCGGTGCGGCTCTTGCGAGTGCACCACAGACGTGAAAACAGTGGTTGGTGTAGAAGGAGTGGCTGCTGTAGCCACCACTGAAGAGAAACTAGCAGCAGTGCTAGCGGTGGTGGTGACCGTAGAGGAAGTGGCGGCTGAATCGAGCTAGCGGCGAGCTAGTGGAGCGAAACCGTACTTGCAAACAAACTAGGAACACTAGGGCTGCAGTACTCACTAAAGTGGAGATAGTGGCAACAGCAGGGGCCACTGTCTCAGACAGAGATGGACTAGAAGTGGTACTGGTAGAAGGCAATGAACTAGACTCCATCCTGTAACAAGGGCAGGGGACTAGATAAGATAACACTGGCTAAACAGCGGCTAAAACAGCAAGAAACCAGCATGAAAACAACATGTGAATCCCCTACCAGTCGAAAATTTCGACTTACAGCACATAATTCCCAACAATCCTCAAAAATTTCGAATCATAGCGTGTAAACAACGATAGGGAACGGGATAGCAGGTAGTGACAGCAGTAATTAACAACAACGAAAGTTAATTAAGTCAAGGAAGCATATAACCCGTCTGACAGTAAAAAAATTCAACTGAAACAGCCCTAAGTGTGAAATCTCGCGCAATATTCGCATTAATCATGCAACAACAGCGAGGAATGGGGATTGATCATCAAGAAAGACAAGTAAGGGCCAATAGAGACAATTAAAGTCGAAAAATTCGACCAACAATGGATTTTCGAACCCTAATTCCAATTTTACCTCATAAAATTCAAAATAGTCGAAATTAAAATGCAATGAGGAAGTAGAAATCACTTACTTGATGAGAATAACCTATAAACTGCAAATAATCTTCAAAGAACAAGCAAGAAAGGGCGATTTTTCGATCGCAAAATCGCAAACCCTAAACCCTTTTAAAACCGTGAAAATGAGCACAAATTAAGGGGAAATTATGGGGCTTTGAAAGATTAATAAGCAAGCAACAGATTGTAGGAGGCGGATTTGGTGTTTAGGCAAGAAAAAATGGGGATTTGGAGGAGTTTTTATCGCAATAAGGGAAGGGTTAGACGAAAATTAGGGGAAAAATGAAATTAGAAACAAAAGTAAAGAGTTTAAGGAACAACTCCCTGCGTCTTTTGCTAATCCACTCGATCGAGTAGTTTTAAACTACTCGATCGAGGACTTCTGATGATCCAGCTACTCGATCGAGTAGAATTCTACTCGATCAAGAAGTCCCATTTATTGCTTTACTCGGTCGACTGAAAAGAAGTACTCGATCGACCATTTTTCACTCGATCGAGTACAAAAAGTACTCGATCGAGCTCTTTTCTCGCGTAAGCTCTTGAATTTCGTCTTTTCTTTCTTTGGAATGAGTAAAACTTCCCCAAACCTGCAAAAAAAAAGTGCAAAAATTTCCCAAAATACCAAATACGCATAAGAACAGTCTATAGTCTTAAATCTACGCTAAGAATAGTCTAAAAGCTAATTGTCCTAATTAAAAGCAATAAAACAAATTCAGCGGAAATTCAAAAATTATTTATTACAAGGTGTTACACGGGGCGTTTCCCCGCTCAATTCCCAATGCACTTCAGTAGCCCCTTGGTGGGCTCCTGTCTGGAGGACGTCATCTCAGCAAGATTGACTGTCCTCTTCAACTTCCATGAGCTTGAATAATCATTTGAAACAGTAGGAGGGGAGTAGTTCACATCCACATAAGCACGAACTTTCCTCATCCTTGCTCCTCTATCACCGTCTTTAGCATCCTTACTTCTAATTTGATTGACAGCAGTTGCACAACACCCTTTGACAGCTCCTTCATTGCTTTCATCTCTACCTGCAGCAAGGAAAACAGACGAACTTTCTTCCTTTTTGCTCTCAGTCTGAGGCGGAGGGGTAACAATTGCAGCACAATACTCCAAATTTTCAACTGGAGTGTCAATAACAGGGTCAATAGAAGAAAGAGCATTGAAAGGCTGAGCTTGCATGGGAGCCCTCCGGGACATAGACTGATGAAAAATCAGCTCCTCATCCCCTACCTGAAAGGTCAAAGTCTTCCCCCCGACGTTTAATACTGCACGGGCAGTAGACAAAAATGGTCTCCTTAAAATAATAGGGGTGTGTGCATCTTCGGGGATGTCTAAGACAACGAAATCAACGGGAATAAAGAACCTCCCGATCTGAACAGGTACGTCTTCTACTACACCTAGTGGCCGTGATATAATACGGTCGGCCATCTGGACAGTCATATTGGTGCAACTCGGCTTTGTCAAACCAAGTCTCTTGGCCAGAGACAGCGGTAAGACACTCACGCTAGCGCCTAGATCGCATAGCGCGTTATCAATCAAATAGGTACCGATATGACACGGAATTGAAAAACTACCCGGATCTGACTGTTTGGGAGGTAACTTATTTTGAAATAGGGCTGACCCCACCTCAGTTAAAGCTACTGTCTCATTATCACTAATATTCCTCTTACGCGATAAAATTTCTTTCATAAACTTAAGATAAAAGGGTACCTTTGTCAGCAACTCAGTGAACAGCACAGTGACTTCTAAGCTTTTCAGGAGTTCGACAAATTTGCCGAATTGTTGATTAGCTTTGGTATTCTGCAGCCGCCTTGGAAAGGGAACCGTGACGGGTATCTCGAGTCCCTTGTTTCTCTCTTCCAATGTATCACCCGGAGCAAGCTCTGTATCCTTTGGACGCTTCTTACCTCTCGAACGAGGTCTTTCTGGTGATTTATCGCTTAAACGAGCACTAGCAGGCTCTCGAATAAGCTTCCCGTCATCAAAACTAATCGATCGACCAAATTTCCCATTCGATCGAGTAGAATCTTCAACAATATCACTCGATCGAGTGGAATTTTCACTCGATCGATCAACTCCATTTTGCTGTTCACTCGATCGAGTAGAAAAACTACTCGATCGACCAGTCTGCTTTTCCTGTTCACTCGATCGACCACTTTCTTCACCAAATCTGCTCGATCGACCACCTGAAACCAGTCGATCGAGCACTTGCTTTGCCGTGAGCTCACTTTCTTCGACAGAATACTGTTCACCATCAGTTATAGCCTTCCTCGGGTATGATTTTGACACTTCCTGTCCCTCATATGAACGACCGCTTCTCAGATTGATGAAATTTACCGTCTCATGTGGATTCTTCTTATTTTGAGTCGGTAATTGACCTTGCTTTCTTGAGGATTGATTTGTGGCTAGTTGGGCAACTTGAGTTTCAAGTGCCTTAATGGACGAATCTTTCTGTTGATCACTCAGCTGAATGATATAGTTCTAGAGAGTTATCATGTAGATGATGCAAGACTCAAATTGGTATCCCAAGATTAAACCTTAAATTCTGGAATGATGAACGCAAAGAGTTATCGAGTACTCTTGAAACCATTAGATCTTATGGTATATGCGTATCTTGTATTCAAAGCAAGATGTCTCGTGCCTTTTGGTTGAAAAGGAGATCGAGGTTGTAAATCATTGATCCAAAATAGGTTGATCATTTTCTTACCAACGATTTAAGTTGATGCTAATGTGTTCACTTAATAAGGTAAATAGAGAAATCTTTGAAAAAGTTCAAAGAGTTCAAGAAATCACGATCTAGTCGTGATGGGATTATCAAAGTGAAGACTTTGATATAAGCCAAATGAAATGTGATATAGTATCACAAGTTAAGCTCTCTTAACACAAATTATGGGATAATGTGTGGTTGGATAAGAAATCAAACGCTATTCGATATGGTTTTGACTTCAATCAAGTTACGTTGAGTTACTTGATCCTTTTGGGGATTTTATCATTTTGTCTAAATTATTTTCCCCTAAATCTAAAACGATTCATATGAGATATGAAATGATAGGGTACCATGCTTGTAAGTTTTCATAAGAAACAAATGCTCATTTTTCCTTACTATAATCATGAGTACAACGAGTTTGTGGCTCGTGAAGCTGTCTTTCTAGAATACAAGTTTATTTCTAGAAGACAGAGTGGGAGAAATTATTCAAGAGCCACAAAGAAATGTATGTCGCAAGAAACTGGTCTTTCTTGGCTACATGAGACATTTTGTGTAAGACGTTGTTTCTTCAAAACCTAGGAGGTTAAAGTCATCACTTGTTGAAGATGATGAATTCATGTTACTTTTAAGAAAGTAAAGAGCTAACAACTTACAAATAAATTGTTTGATTTAAGTTGATTACTTCTGGAAAGTAATGAACATATGACTTACATGAGAGTGTTTAAGTCACAACTCAATACAAAGCTTAGAGCCATGAAAATCCGAAATAAATTCCAAGTGAATTGTTAGATATCAAAGCTTGATTGGTAGCAAAGGGTTTTGCACTAGTTGAAATGCTTAAATCTATTTGGATCTTCTTAGGGATTGTGTTTCATTATGATGATATGCATATAGCAAGTGAATCTAAAACCCACTTCTTCAATTAGAAGGAATGTATTCAATACATGTCTTGAGTTTTGTAGATTCTTGCAATCCTAAGATAATGTGAAACTTAAGAGAGGGTCTTAAGTAGGACATCAATGAGTTGGAATCAATGATTGGATCATGGTATAAAAATTTTCCCGATAAGTCGAGAAGTTGTGTTTATACATGAAGTTTAGTGGGAGTTACGAAAATTTTAGTAGTCTTATATGTGGATGACATATTGATCATTGCGAATGATTTAAGACTTTGGAGAAATATAGTACATATTTAATATCCGGATTTATGGAGATAAATCTACATGTTATTAGCGTAAAAAAGGAAGTCTTATGTTGATAAGATTCATGATTAGTTCAATCGAGTTGAACATATTTGATTGATTCCATTTGCTTCCGCTGCCGAATCAATAAAATAGGAAATGATGTATAACACTTCATATACTTTGAGTATGATGAATTGTTTCAAATCGAATTTAAGTAATAGTTACCATGTAAGCCATAAAGATTACCCTTAAGTGCTTGCAGAAGCATTAAGGATGTAATGCAAAGTGTTTTTGATGCAATTTTGTGTAAGGGTGTTACACAAATGACAATTGACAATTGAGATTGCGCATGGTTTCCGACAAAACCATAATCAAAACACATTAGGATGGTTAAGATACCATTGTGGCTATGTTATTTAAGAAATGGATTTGCTAGAATCGTTCTAGGCAATAAAGAACAATGAGAGATATTTACAACGGAAATTGAGTACACTTGCAATCATGAGATGTGCAAGAAGGATGAGTCCCGCACACTGTGAAAACAGTGAGAGCTATTCTAAGGCTAGAGGGCCTATGTCTAGATTGGATCTAGACATGTAATCAGGAAGTTTTGTAATGCAAATGTATACATTACAAAAGAAAACGAATATGTAGTAAGGTTGTGTTAGGTACAAGAAGTTGATAAAACCTACTAACCAAAGCCTTTTCATAGGCTTAACATGATGAGTCATGTCATTTCAATTGGATTGAGATTAATAACTACATACAAGATCAAATTAGATTATAGAATATGAAATAGTAATCAGGTATTGACTATTCATATGTGATAATCACATTTGTCGTTCGACTTTTTAAAATCTGAAAACCTCTTTTATACCTTGTTACATCCAAACGGGTTGTAGAGACAATATTGAACCCCGTTAAAGTGAACCCGGATTAACATGGTATTCGCCCATAGTCACTTGTATGAGGTGACGTCTCGAAGTGACTAGAGTGTGATGCGATTGATGGCAAGTTCAAGTGCCATAGAGTCATGTGAGATGACTAGTCGATCACATAGGCAGACTGTTAGGAACACTTTGTCGGGCGGTGACCGCTTATAGAGTTCTGGCAAATTTATAAAGCCTGGTCGTGGCGAGAGCTACTATAATATTCAAATGAGTCGATTCTTTTGACTAAAGACTGTTCGCCTAAGATGGCACAGTTTCAGATTAACTTTGATTTATGTTACTATGACCTTCGTAAATGGGGTCAAATGGGCATATTTTGGGTTATGATGGCTGTGGCTAGTCGAAGGGAATAGTGCGATAGGAATTGTCCACCCCTTTGTCAGGGTTAAAACAATATCTCAGGGCCACCCGAGAAGTAATGAATTGGAAATGCGTGGCCACGCTCGGAAGGTATCTATGGTAGATAAATTCCGGTCAATCAGTTATTCTCCAGATCGAGGAAACCACCCTCGATATGATCACTTGCAAGTACGACCCGAAAGACACCTTGCATTGAGTGGGAGATAGTAATAGGACAAGAGAATTGGTGATACACACTTGTCGATGACAAGTGGGAGATTGTTGGAATAATGCGATCACAATTGTCGATCATATTGATCACATGTTTAAATCTCATTTTAAGAATACGTAAGGGATGATTCATTTTATAGTCAACTGATCAACATTAATCGGTAACGATTGGCTTGCTAGAGTTTGACGTTACTGTCGTGGGACGGTGGTGGTCAGTTGATCCCTTAAGGTCACACCTAAAGGATGATTCCCTTATCTGTAAAGTTGATTAATTGTATGACGATACAAGTTGATCAATTCCTTAAAATTGAACAATACATTTGTGAGAGAGAATATTGATATCTTATTGATGGGATTAAATAAGATTTATTTAAGTAATTGAAATATTTTATTACTAAAATTGTTTATTATTTGTGAAACAATAGAGATGATGATGAATGGTTAATTATAATTACAAGATGTTGTGAATAATAATTAAATGACCCATTTCATTTATGTGATCAAGTATCACAAGTCAATTTGTTAAATGTAATTTAATTAATTTATAAACCAATATTTATGTGATAAATGTGCATTAAAATTAATTAATAACATGTAGCATACTACATGTGTCATATTGTGTGACAAATGACAAATTGACAAAATAAAATGGTAGTCCATTTTATGGTACATGGACCGAAATATTGGAGGTAGTATGGGTGAGTGGGTGTTTTGTTTAATGGATAAATAAAACACTATGATTACCTATAATGTAGGGTAGTCTTACACCTACTTTACTTAATAAGAACAAAAGTAAAAGAAAAGACCATGCAATGGTCTTAATATACTCCTCCACCGGTTTTGTAAGAAGAGAGAGAGAATTTTATTCTCTTATTTTACTTGTATTCATACACATGCAAAAATATCATCTTCTCTCACATGTTCATCCTTTTCTTCAACAAAACATGATATTTTTGATTCAAATTGTTCATGAAAGATTACTAAAATTATTAATGTAATATATGAGTGTTAATAATCAATTTTAAGGTAAACTACTAAACTAATATCTAGCTAATATTATTTAGTGGGGATAAGGGATAATCTTGGGTGCAATCAAGAGGAGAATCTCTACTTTGGGATTTTGGAGGATCATTCTAATATTCATTATAGCTCAAGAATTAACAAGTAGGAGATCTTGTTGGTGCCCATAATGGCCGAAATATTCATATGGTATGAAACGATTTTTCCTTATATTTTTCTAGTTTTGCATACATAAGATCTTTAAGTTTTTATGACTAAAACTTCAAACCAAAATATGTGATATTCAAAATCAGATTTCCTTCAATTATGCCCCTCTTGTAGGATTTGAGGCGGAGATGGAGGAATCGGAGCAAAGGAGACGGTTTGATAGACTAAGTAGGAAAGAAGGAGGAAGATATGCTGAGATGAGCTCCCATCCGGTAGGCCGACTGGGACTCCCCCAACATACTTAGCAAACAATTTTGGGTGAAAGTTACAGCGAACTCCCAGCCGGTCAGGCCACCGGTAGCCGTCCACTCGGCTGGGAGAACAAGAGGAAAGGAAGAAATCAAGAAAGTTACAGGGAACTCCCAGCCGGTCAGGCCACCGGCAGTCGGCCACCCGGCTGGGAGTGCAAGATGAAGCTTAAAAGTCAATCAAGAGGAGGAGAAGTCAATGAACTCCCAGCCGGTGGAGCACCGGCAGCCGGCCCACTAGCCAAGGATACGTGATGACTTCGAATTCACTATTTCCCTTCCAGCGAACTCCCACCCGGGCCAAGCACCGGCAGCCGGCCCACCGGCTGGGAGTACTCTTCCGCATTTTGAAGCCCAATTGTAATTTCACCCTAATTGTGGTGCAACCTATAAATACCCCCTCCCTTAATCATTTTTACAACATATTCTAGATCTAAAATTATTTCCTTAGTCTTATGCAAACCCTTAATTAAAACTTTAATCTTTCCTTAACCAATCATTAATTACTTCTTATATTAGCTTAGAATTAGTATTATTCAATTGTTTACATTTAGTATTGGGTTGTTAATTGGAGATTGGTGAAGATTATTCTTCTATTTAATCAAAGGTTGCAACTTTGTCTTCATTATTGGTATAATCTCTTCTCTATTGTTGTTCATCTTTCATTTGTTTACATATTGAATCGTTTAGTTAGTAGAATTTGCAAACATGTTTTCCCTTGCTTGTTTTATGCTAAATTCTTCACCTTTTGTTTATGTCATCATGAGCATGTGTGAGTAGTGCCTTACTAGGATGTAGGGGGATCCCTTGCAGTGTTAAGGAGAGGCCTTTGGCATGGATTAATGGTAATTCTTGGGTTATTTACATTTACTACTTGTTATGCACACAAGGTGTTTGTAGAATTGTCCAAATGATAATTCTTCTAACAATCTATCCACTATTTGAGTGAGTAACTTGAGTAGTAACTAGGGTTTGATAACAAGTTTTGAGTTAGATTAATTGAATGAGTAAGTTGGTTAATTTTGGCTCAAGTGTAGAATTTACATCGAGAGGTTAGAATCTACATGTTGTAATAACCTAGATAACCATTAGTCCATGCCTATTTCCCCTCTCCATACTACTTGGGTGAACCCGGCCATCCTAGTCTTTCTTAATCATTACTTTAAACCATCTTAATCGTTGTTTAATTCCTACTTGATTTAGTTTATATTTAATCATTAGTTTAGAACTCAAACCACCCTTTTTTTAGATCGAACTAAACTAGCTAGTAAACAAGTAATCCTAGTGCCACAATTTCCGCTCTTTGGGTTCAACCCTTTTGCATATTACAACGAGCAATCGTTCACTTGCGAGAGGAGTATAAATAAAACTCATAACAAGTTTTTGGCGCCATTACCGGGGACGACAATATTGGATAGGATTAGTTCTTTTCATCTAGGCTTAGTTCTTTTATTTGTTGCTTGCTTGTTTGTTTTCTCCCCCTGTCCTAGTATAACTCTTGCATTAGGACTATTTGATCTTTTGTTAAGTGTATGAATAGGTGGTATATCGAACCTCTTCTCCCACTTGATCACAAGATCGAGAGGACACTCCAGGCAAGAAGAAGATTAGCTCTTTCGGCAATTCGAAGATCTCCACCAACTCTTAACCCACCAATTACCCAAAATTCCACAATTGATAACTTAGACCAACCACCCTCTTCCTCCACCCTATCACTACTTCACATTCTACATAACTCTCCACCTCAAAACTCTCCCGTTGATTCACCACAAAATTCACCAACTTATTCACAACATTCTAACCATACAAACAAAACCGAATCTCCACGAAACAATCTCATAAACGAAGACATGTTGGACCAACCAATGGGCTATTACAATAGACCGGACCCCAATCGTGCATGTTCAGCTATCATCTATGGAGCTCTTGCTCCCAATACATTTGAACTCCGACATCATGTAATCAACTACTTGCAACAAGACACTTTCCATGGGATGAAGAATGAAGATGCGCACCAACATCTTAGACCCTTCAAAGAGAAAGCGGGTTCCATTAAGCATAACGGTGTAACGGAGGAGGAAATTCTCTTGATGCTCTTCCCCATCACTTTAAAGGATAACGCTAAGAAATGGTTAAATTCCCATGAGATGGGCACGCTCACTACTTGGGAAGCTCTATCCAAGGCCTTCATCAATAAGTTCTACCCACCTTCCAAGACCGCAAGAATTCGTCATGAGATTTAAAATTTCAAATAAAGACCAATGGAAACTCTAAGTGAAGCTTAGGAGCGTTTTAGAGACCTCCTATCATCTTGTCCACATCATGGCATCCCAAAATGGATGACCACCCAAACTTTTTTCCAAACTGTTGAGCAAAGGTTCCGGGATATGATCGTGGCGGCGTCCGGTGGAAATTTTGATGGAATGAATAACGCTCAAATCACGGAAATGATTCAAAACATTTCCGAGATGTAGAGTAGTTATGCTAGAGACGTGGACTACAAAAGTGAAGGACCTTCCAAGATAGAGATGGAGTACAAGGCAAAATTGGATACTTTGACAAAGGAATTTGAAGAATTCAAATTGGCAAAGAAGCATGGAGACTCGAAGCATGCCAATGACGGTGGACCTAGCCATTCCAAGGTTTATTACGTCCAAGAACCTAGGTCTCCACCCAGGCACTATCCTCCTTAAATGTTTTGCGATTATTGTGGCGGTGTGGGGCACACTATTGAGTATTGATCATCTATTCCTCAAGATGATCAACAAGAGTGCTTTGCTCTCCAAGGGCAAGCTGTACCGAGGGTCTCCTACCAACGTCATGAGTCCTTCTACCGCGCCTTCCCTAACCAAGACCCAAAACTCTCATATGCGGGGCAACCATTGGACCCCAAGTATCAACAACCTCAATACATGCCTCCACCCAAAGCCCGATAATTCTAGGCAATACAATCAAAACCAAGGCCAAGGCTCCAACTACCGAGGCCAAAGGCAACATGACAATCCCAACTATGTCCCACCCCATCAAAGAGATAACTACCAAAATCAAAACCCAAACCCTCCATACCAACAACAAGGCTACCAATCAAACCAACAATCTCAACAACCATTCAACCAACAACAAGGATACCAACAAGGGTATCAACAAAAAAAAAAATTCCTACCAACCTCCACAAAATCAACAACAATACATGGAACCACCCAACCCCACCTCTTCTCTTGATAAATTGTTAAGGTAAATGGATGCCAAGGTTGACAATCAATTCAAGAGTTTGAAGACCGAACTTTCAAATGTCCAAGCACATCAAAGGACATTTGACTCATATATGGCCAACCAAAATCCTTCTTCTTCACAAAGGGCTCCTCACTCATTGCCTCCTCAAGGCTCTAATTCTAGGGATGGACCACCACCACACCAAAAAGCTCATGTGGTAACCTTGAGGAGTGGGAAAGACTTGGAGGACCCTTATAAGGATTATGAATCAAAGAGAAAGAGAGATGTCATGAGAGATGGGGAGGAGATTTCACCTCCCTCACCATCAAGTAGAATGGACAACACTAAGAAGGGGAAGGTGAGTGACTATGTTGAGGATGATGATAATTTTGTTTTAGAGGAAATAGTGGTTGAAAGAGACCAAGAAAGAGTGGTTGAAAGAGACCAAGGGAAAGGAAAAGAAACAAATGAAGTAGCTAACACCAAACAAGCCTCAACTCCCGAAAAGACCATTAACCCTCCAATCCCATTTCCTAATAGAAGTAGAGTCATGAATGAGGAGAGGAAGTTCTCCAAATTCTTGGACATGTTGAAGAAGCTTGAAGTTTCATTGCCTTTCACCGAGGTAGTGACACAAATGCCGCTCTACACAAAATTCTTGAAGGATGTGTTGACCAAGAAAAGAAGCATTGGAGGAGATGGTCTAATCTCTCTTAGAGGAGAATGTAGTACAATCTTACTCAATCCCATACCGGAGAAATTACAAGATCCGGGTAGTTTTTCTATCCCATGCACGGTGGGTAATGTGAGCATTCAAAGGGCACTTTGTGATCTTGGTGCTAGTTTTAGCATTTTACCTCATCCCATTGCGAGGAAAGTTGGGTTACATGACATGATTCCCACCTCCATGACATTGCAACTTGCCGATAGATCGGTCCAAAGACCGATAGGTGTGATTGAGGACGTGCCGGTCAAGGTTGGCAACTTCTATATCCTGGCAGATTTCGTTGTACTTGACATCCCGGAGGATCAACAAACACCAATCATACTAGGAAGACCTTTCCTAGCAACCGGAGATGTTAATATTAGTGTCAAGGAGGGGAAACTCACCTTCAAGGTGGGAGGGAATGTAGTTGAATTCTCTTTGACCGGAGCCATGTCACAACCTATGTTTGAAAGTGTCTACTCTATAGATATGTTGGAAGAAGTTATTGAAGAAGCTAAGGACAAGTGCTCGGGGGAGCATTTGGAGGAAGATCATAAAGCTCTACCACCTATCTTGGATGAATTTGAGGGTCCAAACCCTCCTAAGGTAGATCTCAAACCTTTACCCCCTTCTGCCTATCTCGATGAGGCACACTCCTTCCCCGTGATCATCAATGCGGACTTATTGGCTTCGCAAAAAGAAAAACTCTTGAAAGTTCTTAAGGAAAACAAGAAAGCCATTGGGTATAGCCTTGATGACCTCACGGGAATCGATCGCCGAGTGTGCATACACCGCATCACACTTGAGGATGGATTCACTCCTTCCGCCCAAACTATGAGAAGGTTAAATGAAAAATTGAAGGAGGTGGTAAGGAAAGAAGTTGATAAGTTGCTTGAGGCCGGAATTATCTACTCCATCTCCGGGAGCGATTGGGTTAGCCCGGTTCAAATCATCCCCAAAAAAGGCGGTATGACCATGATTGAGAATGAGGATGGTGAACTCATCTCCACCCGACCGGTCACGGGATGGAGAATGTGTATTGATTATAGGAAGCTTAATTCCGCCTCAATCAAAGATCATTTCCCCTTACCATTCATTGACCAAATGCTCGAGAGACTTACAAACCATGAGTATTTTTGCTTTCTTGACGATTATTCCGGGTTTTTTCACATACCCATTGTTAGGCCTGGAAATTCGCAGATATCCCAGGATGATATCCTACCCCGACCTAGCCATCAGGGTGTCAAGACCTCAAGCTACCAGGATGCAAGAAGACAGGCGCCAAGCCATGGAGAGGACAACGGTCAAAATATCAGGACGATATTTGACCAGATGACTATATTATAAACAATATTCGCGCAATAATTGGAGCATTAATGGAAAAGATTTAGCAATAAAGGACAGCAATTAAAGGAGTAATAATGAGCATTAAGGCGGATAATTAAGACAGAATATTCAGCATTAATTACAAGATTAAGCAGCCGTTCAGCATGACTATATAAGAAGCACTTAGAAATCATTTGCGAAGGACACAACGCAATACAACACATACTCTAACATACAATTCTCTCATACAATACTTGAGCTATTTTACATTCAATTGTGCTTATTACTCAATAATATAGTGAAATCCTCTCCTTGCTTGGTGCCCGTGGTTTTTTCCCATTTAAGGGTTTTCCACGTACAAATTCCTTGTCTTATTTTTACTTATTTATTTTGCTTTATTTTTCTTATTTCGTACCCTGCCCTACATATTCACGGATAAGTTCGAGCTAGTTAACCCTGCCTAGACCTACCCTGACCTGATTTCGCTTTGCGCAAAATCCATATGAAACAATTGGCGCCCACCGTGGGGTATCTAGCTCTTTAAAACCTTTTTTCCTTATCTTACAAAAATCCAAATAACCTACAAAAAATGGCCGAGCCTACCATCGAAGAACAACTAAATGCAGCCCTCCAACAAATAGCTGAGTTGGAGAGCTTGAAAGACAAAGTAGCCCAAATTGAGGCTGAAATCCTCCAGTTAAGAGAGTCTGAGTCGCCTCTGAAACAAAAATTGGAAAAAACCCAAGGAGCAGGCTCTAGATTCCAGCCAGGAACACCATTTACATCAATTATCAAAAACATTGATTTCTCCAGCTTTGGGAGTCCAAGTGGCTCTAAATTTATCAATGTTGATGGCGATGGTGAGCCAAATAATAACAATGAAAAACCTGATGAATCTGCAGCAACTATCATGATGGCAGTAGTCCAAGAAATCAAGAAGCTGAATAAAAAATTCGAAAAGATACCTGGAGTTCCTGCAACTTTGGAGGTGGTTGCCCCTGATAGTTATGCTGATTCACCTTTTATAGAGGAAATAGCAAAAGTGGATCTGCCTAAAAAATTTGTGATTCCGTCTATGAAAATTTATGATGGAACCACAGATCCACAGAATCATGTAGCTCTCTATAAACAGAAAATGTTAGCTGCATCTATCCCTAGTGAATTTAGACAAGTCTGCATGTGCAAGGGGTTTGGAACAACCCTGACCGGACCTGCTCTGCAATGGTACATCAACCTGCCAACTGGGAGCATCCATTCTTTTGCTAACCTGATCAACAACTTCAACCAGCAGTTTGTCAGTAGCAGAGAGTAGGAGAAGCGGTCCAGTGAACTTTACAGGATTACACAGAAGCCAGAGGAGACCCTCAGGGTATTCCTTGCCAGGTTCAACAAGGAGAAAGTGTCTATTCCCAGATGTGACGTTGGAACAGCAGTAGAGGCATTCAGGCAGGGGTTACTACCTTATAGTGATCTATACAATGAACTCACTAAGTATCCCTGCCATACCTTCGAAGATGTCCAGGCTAAGACCCTTGCGTATATCAGGCTTGAAGAAGACAAAAGCTACAAAGTCGGATCATCCAATGGATCAAAGGACTATGAAAAGAGCAATAGGAAGAGCAACAAAGGAAACAATTACAGACCTACTCCATATTCCAGGCCAGACCATTCAGAAGTCAACCTGGCACATGAATATCAAGGTAAGGCTAAAGTTTTCCCGCCTATTTCTGAGCATAACTTCAGTGTTGATATTGCAGGATTGATCCAAAGGCTTGACAACATGGGATCAGTAGTCAGATGGCCCAGGAAGGTGGAAAATCCCAACCCTAGGAGAAACAACTCCAAATGGTGCGAATTCCACATGGACATTGGACATACGACGGATGATTACTTCACCCTGAGAAAAGAAGTGGCCTACCTGTTGAAATATAAATTTCTAAAGGACCCGATCAAGACGAAAGACAGAAACGCAGACCAGGGCAAAGAGAACAAGGAGCATAAACAGGACCGCACATTCCTCCACCACCCCAAATCTATGAAGTAAAATTCATATCCGGTGAATCAGAAATTTGTGGCCTGACCAGTTTAGCAGAAAAAAAGATAGCCAGGACGCCAAGGACTACATCACCTTGCAAACCGGATCATGTCCCGACAATCACTTTAAGTGATTGTGACCTGGTAGGAATTCTTGATGTTCATCATGATGACCTGGTAATTTCTATGCAGATTGGAACCGCTGCAGTGAGGAGGATCCTAGTGGATGGAGGGAGCTTAGTGAACCTGATCATGTTTGATGTACTGAAAGCCATGAATATTGGTGAAGATCAAATCACCAAGAAATTCAGCGTTTTGGTAGGATTCAGTGGAGAAACCAGAAGCACATTGGGAGAAATCCATCTTCCAACTTATGTTGAAGGAGTCTCATCCTATGAGAAATTTGGAGTTCTGGATTGCTTGTCATCCTACAATGCGATTCTGGGCAGACCCTGGTGTTGGAGTAGTGTCCTCCACAATAAGTGCGTTTACATAATAAAACTCGTAAAAGGAATATCAGGGATTTATTTATTTAATTTGTCAGCTGGTCATCGTTAATCGGTAATGATTGGCTGACTAGAGTTTGACATTACTGTCGTGTGACGGCGGTGATCAGCTGATCCCTTTAGGTCACACCTATAGGATGATGCCCAAATGGAAAAAATCTAATTATTTGTATGAGATACAAATTAATTAAATCCTTGTATTAATTGACTTTTAACAAGTCATGTGAATATATTATTTGATGACGAGTTACGAACTCGGGCCAAGGGGATTTATTGTTTAATTATTTGATAATTAATTAATAAATTTATTAATTAATAGTTAATTAATACGAGTTGTGTATATAAGTTTTGAGGTGAAGGTTATTAGCTATTTAATTTACAAGAGGTTGTAAAATTAGCTAAATTGGGTAGTATTGACACATTGTATGTTGATAAAATGGTCTCATGATTACTTAATAGTTAAGTAGTCATTAGTGGTTAATTTGTATTATTTAACCGTTAAATAATTAAATTAATATTTAATTATGTAAGATAATTAAATATAAGACTTATAAGCATTTGTGGGACAAATGTCGAAAATCGAAATGGACTAAATAAGGTCCATTTAACCGAATTACAAAAGGTCTTAAAAGACCATTTTTTTGTCAACATTTGGTGGGTTAATCACATGGGATGTTCCTATCAATTGTTTACATTTGATAGAACTATAAATATCCCCTAATTACACACTTGCATGGGATGAAAAATTGAAGGAAAAAAAAACCCTTGAACCTCTCTTGGCCGGATTTTTGAAGAAAAAAAAAACATCCATTTTTCTTCATCTTCCTCTTCAAAACTTGATTAATAGTTGATCATAAAATAAAATATAATTCACATATAATAATATACATGATATAATATTATTAGTGTATAATATTACATAATACAAGGTTACTACTAAAAATTACCTAGTTAGTATTTTAGTAGTCATTTGGGATAATTTTGGGTGCCACCAAAGGAGATTACCTATATTGGTAATTGGTGTTCTTGAAGGATCATCCATAATTTCATAGCTCAAGAACTACAAAGGTAGGAGACCTTTGTAGTGCCCATATTTTGCCTTATACCAATGTAAGGAACTTATGTCTTAAGATGGTTTAAAACCATTCTCTTGTATTTTCTTTTGCATGCATGTAGATTTAGACTAAACAAAGTTAATATGTAATTTTGATATCATAAGATGAGTATTTATTTAGTCTAAATAACTAACACCTGGATCCATAATGTTAAGGCTGTACCATCAACCTATCATCAGTGCATCAAGGTTCCAACAGATTGGGGCATAGCCACAATCAAAGGAGAACACAAAGCAGCCCAAGAATGCTATACAGCAGCCTTGAAGCCTTCCATGGCAGGTAAGTCTCTTGCATAACAATTATTGTACCCTGTCAGGAGCACTTATATGGCACCATCCATGATGGAAACAGATCAGGTAATCCTAGACCCCGAGTATCCTGACAGGTATGTTCTAGTAGGATCTGACGCCCCAGATTGTGTCAGGCCAGAACTGGTAAAATTTCTTAAAAATAAGTCATCTTGGTTTGCTTGGTCTCGTTTTGATATGACTGGAATTAGTGATGATATAATTACGCATAAACTTAACATTGATCAATCTTTTAAGCCTGTGCATCAGAAAAGACGAAAATTTGCACCTGAAAGAAAAGCGATAATTAACAAGGAAGTAGAAAAACTTCTGGATACAGGAATTATTAGGGAAGTAATGTACCCTGAATGGTTAGCTAACGTGGTTGTTGTGCAGAAAAAGAATGGTAAATGGAGAGTTTGTGTAGATTACACTAACCTGAATAAGGCTTGCCCTAAGGATCCATTTCCCCCACCACATATTGATGCTATGGTAGATGCCACAGCAGGGCATGAGATGCTGACTTTCATGGATGCCTCCAGTGGATTCAATCAAATAAAAATGCACCTTGCTTACCAGGAAAGTACTGCATTCATTACAGAACGAGGCATATACGGTTACACAGCCATGCCTTTCGGCATGAAGAATGCAGGGGCAACGTACCAGCGCCTGGTCAACATGATGTTCAAGGATCAAATAAGTGATATCATGGAAGTCTATATAGACGACATGGTAGTAAAATCTAAAAATGCTGAAGATCATGTGAAGCATTTGGAAATAGCATTCCAAATATTGGAAAAATACAACATGAAACTCAGCGCTACAAAGTGCCACTTCGGAGTCTCTGCAGGTAAGTTCCTTGGATATATGGTGACAAAAAGAGGCATAGAGGCCAGCCCTGAACAGATAAAAGCCATCCTGGAACTTCAATCACCCAAGTCTCACAAAGATATTCGAAATTGACAGTAGGGTAGCCGCCCGAATCGGTTCATATCAAGATCCTCCGAAAGGTGTAAAACATTTTACAACTCTGCTCGTAAAAAATAAATAGTTCCATTGGACACCGAGCTTGAAGCGACCTTTCGGACTTAAAATCGTACTGTCATCTCCACCTTTACCGGGCTAAACCAGGAGAAAGGAGAACCTATGTCGATATATCTATCTCACACGACACACAATAAAGTGCGATCCTGGTAAAGGAACAAGAAGGTCGAGAACATGTCATCTATTATGTAAGTAAAATACTGCTAGATACTGAAATGAGGTATGGATTACTTGAAAAATATGTTTTAGCCTTAATTATGTCATGTGCTAAATTACGTCCTTATTTTGAGTGTCACCCCATCATAGTCAGGACCAACTTACCCATAAAATCTGTCCTACGCAAGCCTGAATTGTCAGGTAGGATGGCCAAGTGGTCAGTTCAGCTCAGTACATATGATATTACCTTTGAACCCAAGACAGCGATCAAATCGCAGGCCTTAGCAGACTTTGTGGCTGATTTTAGCCCTAACCTAGAACCTGACCTAAAAAAAGAAGTTAACCAATTAGAAATAAAACCCCAGACCAAGAATGGACTCTGTTCATAGATAGGGCATCCAATGCCAGGGGGACATGGTTAGGATTAGTGCTTAAATCGCCACAGGGAGACGTAATAGCTCAGGCTGTAAGCTGTGAGTTCAAAGCTACCAACAATAAAGCAGAATATGAAGCCCTGATAGCAGGCTTAAAGGTATGTCTAGACCTCGGTGTTCAAAACCTAAAGGTAAAAACTGATTCACTTTTAATTGCTAATCAAATAAAGGGAATTTATACGGCTAAGGATGCAAAAATGATTTCGTATTTAGAACATGGAAAAAGCCTTACCGCTAAATTTGCTTTATTTGATATAGACCAAATACCAAGAGACCTGAACACCCAGGCTGATGCTTTGGCCAGCCTAGGTTCAAATTTTACTCCTGCAATTTTTGATAAAATACCAATTGTTCATTTATTAGAGCCGGTTATCAGTAAAACTGAACAAGTCAACCTTGTCAATCAAAACAATAATTCTTGGACCAAACCTTATTATGATTGGTTCCTCCAAGGAATATTTCCTCAGAGCAGACATGAAGCAAGGGCTTTTAAAATCAGAGCTTCAACCTATTCTATCATCAATAACATTTTATTCAAGAGATCGCAGGCTGGACCATACCTGAGATGCTTAGATCCTGATGAAGCTAAACAAGTACTCCAAGAAATTCACGATGGACATTGTGGCAACCATAAATGAGGAAAAAGCCTGGAAAGTAAAGTACTCAGGACAGGCTACTACTGGCCGACACTGAGGGCTGATTGCTTCGAATACTGTTCAAAATACGGAGCCTGTCAAGTTCATGCACCAATAATACATCAGCCATCTGAACTTCTTCACTCAATTTCTGCACCCTGGCCATTCATGAAGTGGGACATGGATATTGTGGGGAAACTACCTATAGCTCCAGAACAGAAAGTATTTATGTTGGCCACGACCGTCTACTTTTCTAAATGGATCAAAGCTGACTCTTTCAGGCAGGTAACTGAGAAAGAAGTAATATCCTTCATCAGGGCAAATATCATTTGCAGATATGCAGTCCCATCAGAGATAGTATTTGACAACGGAACCCAATTTGTGGGGAAAAAGACTAAAGCATTTTGCCAAGAGTGGAACATTAACCTGGTCACATCGACCCCTGGATATCCAAAAGCTAATGGTCAGGCTGAATCTAGCAACAAGTTAGTCATAAGCTGCTTAAAGAAGAAACTGAAGAGAAGACGAGGTAGATGGGCTGAAGAACTTCCATTAGTGCTATGGGCAGACAAGACAACTCCGAAGACATCAACAGGCCAAACACCTTATTCTTTGGCGTATGGCTGTGAGGCTGTCATCCCTGCAGAGCTCCGGGTACCAACATCAAGGTATAGCCTGAACAATGTCGAAGTAAACAGCAGCCTAATACAAGATAACCTGGTCCCAGCAGAAGAACTAAAAGACGCTGCCAAAATCAGGATGGTATCATATCAACAAGCAGTAGCCAGAACTTACAACAAAAGCGTTAGGATTAGAGTCTTCAGGGAAGGAGACCTTGTCCTACGAAAAGTTTTTCCAAATAAGAAGGAAAAATCAGCAGGCAAGCTAGCCCCTACGTGGGAAGGCCCTTACTTAATTGACTCAATCGTCGGACAAGGAGCATACAAGCTCGAAACATTAGAAGGAGAAATGATACCAAGATCTTGGAATGTAACACATTTGAAACTATTCCATGTATAAATTCCATGTCAAGCCTGAACCAGGTAAAAACTATATCTTTGCTATCAGTGATTCAACCTGACGTGCTATCTTGAAAATTACGTGTTTCACATGTCCTATGTGCAATCCATGTCTATATATGCAACTAACCCAATTTCTCTTATTTTTGAATCCTGAACAATTATACATGATAAATGTTTATATGCATAAATATTCGGGATTGAGGGCTACTCTACTATACATTAGACCTCTCATTTACGTACTTTTTAAAAAAAAACTTTTACACTTCACTATGCCTAACGAGTTGGTAACCATCACCGGATACGGTAAATAGCAGGACCAATCATGCATGAACTAATTGCCTGACCTGACTAATTTGCTGCACACATCTACAACCGGCTGGACGCAGCAAGACGGTGCAAGGGCGTTTTATCCCGACCATCAGTCTAAATGCCTTCCTGACAGGCCGAATACCAAGCCCTCCAGTCAGGTAGGGGACATAAGCCCTCCTAACAGGCTGGTTTTCCCACCCCTTCAACCACTATGGCAAAAACTATATGTGGTTGAACGACTAACGACGGCTTTAATCGCAAGACAGGTTAACAGGGTCAAAAATTTAACAGGCTGACAGGACTGGAGGAACAAGGCTCAAAGAAAATCAAAAGCAACAAAGAATCAGGAAATAAGCAAAATAAGCCAATAAAGGCCATTACCATCATAAATCCCTTACCTCCTGGGGCAAAGGCACCAAAATATTTGTCAAGGCCATGTATAACCTCCCTGATCCACCTACAAACAAGAAAATAAAATTGTTTGTCCAGGGACATCCCCCCTGGATGGGCCAATACCATCAAAGAAATTTAAAATTACTGCTCCCCTTTGGAGACAGTACCAGCACTTCCACTCTTAGCCTGATTAACCTCAGCATCAACATCCTGCTCCCCTAGAGAATCGACCTCCAGTTCATTGCCCATATTATGCAAGTCAGGATATTTAGAGGCAGCAAAGACCATCTCAGCTTCAGGGTTCTAGTTTGCCCTGGCCTCTAGAGGCTCTGACATAGCAGCCACTTTCCCCTTGATATAGAAATACAGGGAAGCATCATCAAGCTTGAACTCCAAATCGTCCCTCTCCAGGGTAAGCTCCTCATTCCTGTCTAGTGCCTCTTACAGAAGTTGTTTGCTTGAGCTTGCCTCAGCCTTGGCAGCATCCCTCTCAAAGATGTACCTTCAAAATTAGCGGTCCTGCGCCGGATCATCTCAAGCAAAATCCGATTCGGACTTGACTTATCATAATCAGATCTCATAAGATCAATCCTGGCCACCAACGAAGTAGCCTGATAAGCATTATGGAGACATGCTGCAGCACCCTGAACAGAAACAGAAATAGTATAAATATTATGTTATAAAAATAAAAAACCTCTAAATAAAAGATAGATACATTTCACTAGACTTAGCTTTGCTATTGCTAAGGGGGTGGGCGCCCAGATTGTATCTCGGCTACCCACCAATTTCCTCTAAACTTTTGATTGATTGATTAATAAAAGTTTGCGTTTTTAAAAAAAACAATAATAATAATAAAAAAAATAATAATAAAAACTATATACCCCTCTCACAACAGCCAAGGCAATTGCCAAAAGGCTGACAGAATGATCTACTGAAGCAACTACCTGGGTAGCAGTCTCAATAGGATCAAGGGGGAGCATAACATCAGATTTGCAAGTAGCATAATCCATAATTTTCACCCTGGCAGCATCCACATTATCTACCCTGGCTCGCACTTCCTTAACTTGGGCAAACGGATCAATTTCTTCCACTTTCCTCTTCTAGGCTGCTGAACTTGTTTCAGCAGGGGCAACAGGAGTAGTAGAGACCTTGGGAGTAGCAGGAAACTCAGTTAAATCAATGACAGGCCCAGTATCACCACCTCCCTGGGAACTCTCCTCCTTGACCTTGGCCACCCTGGCAGAAAGATCAGCCATACCAAATCTGGCAAGGCGAGTAGATGACCTAGTTGCTATAACACGAGATACTATATTAGCAATAAAGACAGGCTATCATGAAAAAGCCAAAATAGAAAGAAAACTAAAACCAAAAAGAGAACAAAATGGACTTACTGCCTGAAGTAGAAGCACTGGCAATTTTTGAGGGCTTGGGCACTCTAGCAGTACCTTAAGTCTTCAGGCAACGAGGGATGTGACTAGCCCCACAACCAAGAGGCCAAGTCCTCTCCATTTGAGGAATGGCAAGAAAGGCAAAGATATTTGCAGTAGTGTAACACCCCGATTTATGAAGGAGCCTTTAGCAAGACATTCCCTAATAAACCGGACGGTTACCATCTCGGTTTCTCGAGGTAGTGAATAACAAATTAAACTCCCAGCCAAATTATATAATTACTTTAACTTAATTATTACAAAACCTCTTTTACATCAAAATAACAAAGAACTAACATAAATAAAAGTGAAAGTCTTCTAAATGATGATCTAGCTACTAAGTCTTCTGATCCAGTGTCGCACGCCCATCAAGCTCCCATCCTATCTCTTAAACCTGTCAAGTCTGCTCCCCAATATTTGGATCGTCACAGGTGTTCAAGAATACACAGGGTCAACCACGAGGTTGAGTAGGGAATACAATGAAACAACAAAATATGGTATGCATGCTCCTCCGTCACCTCCACCTCCATCTCAACTCATATCTCATAACCCGGAACGCCCAGCCATACCGATCCCCGGTAGACTATATATCGACCGTAGCCGTCCGCCCGACTCATGTTGAGGACACCAGGGCAAGTCTGCGAGAACCCGCCCGGGCCTTATCACAACATCATCTTCACCACACCACATCACCACAACATCCTCCATCTCCAATGCATATGAATGCTCAAAAGAAATTAATGCAACACAATATATATATTATTGAACTGATCATTCATAAAATCATGCCGGTTACCAAATGTTGTGATAACATACTCAATACGATCAATTCAAATCAATCACCTTCCAAAGATATGAATCATAACGTAAATCAACAACCACGAATCAAGTCAGCATTCACAGTTTGGTCATATGAAACACAAACAAGTCAACACAATTCAACATCAACGATAATAAGTCAAGTGTATTTCCCTACCTCAGTACCGCAGTCAAATGGACAGATGCTCAATAATATTCCACAACAAATTCGCCCTCTGAAGATAAAGAAATGATAAACAATTACTTAAACTATTCCCGTTCCCAAAATAGAAAATTACTAAAAATAGAAACTTCTTAAAAATGGAAAGTTTTCTTAAATGGAAACTTTCCCGATATAGCAGCTTTTCCATTTTAACAAACCCGACTCAAAACCCATCTCTAAATATTTTAAATAACTCGGGAATTAAATTAACTAACTAAGAATACGACAAATTAACGAATTATAACGATTAAATCTACGACAAAACCGTTTCAAAACCATGGTCACTCTGGACCGTAAACATAACTCGGCTCAAAGGCCCCATAGCTCATAACTCAATACCAATAACCAATTTCCATCTCAATTCTAATATCGATATTGTCAAATATTCCATTAAAGGAACTGCTCAACACTTAAAGTACAAGACTTTAAGCTACTCACCCACGAGTCATGGTCAAAGAAAACGATAACAAAAACACAATACAATTAATCCATAAAATATACTTCGTACAATGAAAGTTGCCAAATTTCCAAAGCTCATCGTAAAACAGTTCAAGGTAAAAGGAATCGACGAATGAAACACAATACGAAAACTTGTTATCACATGATGCCAGAATAAAATATTGTTCATTTCATTATCTCGACGCTTTGATCAAATATCAAGCAAGATTACACACTAACACTAATGTACGCACTAACTTCTCATTCCCATATGTATGTAAAGCTAATTTACGTCCCCAAGCATCCAATCATCCTGAAATATTCATTATAATATGAACACCACATAGCCTTTATCTTTAAGCGTGCAATTTTCTAATTGCTTTCAAACCCAACGTCACACTAACACTAATTTCGTCTTCACAAACCCGCATATGAACTCAACCCGTCTCACAAACAATGATAAAAAAAAAGTAATTATTACTATTATAATTAATCCATATATAATAACAACAATTACCATCAAATTCCAATAAAATATCACCATATCATTTCAAATAAAAAGAAAACAATTAGCAGATATTCCAAACAACCCCGAACAATATTAATAATAATAGGATCGTTAGAATCGTGTTACCTCAAATTGACCGAAGATTGCTGCAACGGAAAAACCAACAAATCGACATAGGTTTATAACAAGAATAGAATGGTCCGTGATTGTTAAAAGTGATATTGAATGATGATGATAATTATAATGGAGTATGGTGTGAATATTAAATTAGAGAAAAGATGACAGAGAAGTCGATGACTACAATTCATGGATTAGCAAATAAAGTTAGGCGGCTAAAGAAGGGACCAAAAGATTAGTAGATATGACAAAGGGTTAAAACCCTATTAATAGATCAACCGATTTCAAAGCTCTCTTATATTTTTATTTTAAATTCTTTTTTTTTTAACCCAAAATATAATATTAGAATATATAAAATAAATAAATTAGTAATTGAAACATTAAAATATTTGGGATATTACAATCTTCCCCACTTGAAAGGAACTTCGTCCTCGAAGTTCGACAATGAAATTAAAACAAATTTGAAAATTTGAGTGGTATTACATTCCACCCACCTTAAAAATAAAGTTCGTCCTCGAACTTAAATTTTAAAATAAATGACAACTCAAAATCTAAGAAGAGTTTAAAAAGTTAAAAGAGCGGTGCCAAGATGTGACGATCTCAACACCTGACCAAGAAACAACCCGTCATCACCACCGTCCCTTCACACGCACTCCCACGCTCCCACGCGCCGCCTCTAGCCCGTGTCAGCCACCAGCCCAAACCCCCAGTTAGCCAGATCGTAAACCATCAAGATTTTACACTCCTATCCTCCTTAAAACATGGTTACGTCCCCGTAACCCCATTATAAAATTCCACATCCAATGTTCAAGAAGATTACTGAAACAATAGACACAAATCATCTGATAAGCTAATTACTCTATACTGGCAACTAGCATCCGACTTTTCAAGCAACAAAACACACTTGTAATTTTCATGCTACGCATTACACAAAATCAAGGTAGCAATTACTTGGATGCTTTGACACCAAATTAACACATTTACATCAATGTAGACAATCAACTAACTCATAGTTCATACTTGACGAATTAAAATATTTCATATCAGTAATCATATCATAGAAGTAAAATCCATATTTCTGCAAATCAGGTTTAGAGAAAGACACTAGGCAAAATTCAAGCAATGTAATAGCGTTTGTATAATTGAGACTACTTTACATAAAACCCACCGAAACAAATAAGATTATATTATCATATAACAAGGTTCATACTCATATCATATGCCTACCGTTCATGCTACAGAATTCATATAAGAGTATTACATGGTTACATCACATAATTCATATTTGATTAAACTTTTATATGAAACTCACATAACTTACAATTTCAACAATCAAACATCATGCAACAACTTTACATAACCGCTTAGCTATTTTGCGAGCTATTATCATTTTTAGGAAATATAATGAATAAACTAATCATAGGAAAGAGAATCAATTGCAAAGCTTAAGGAATTTATTTATAACAAATTTTACAACTCAGTTGGTCGGAACAAAAACTTTACAAAGAATTAGACAAAATTGGGCAACTTGCAAAAATCACTATTAAATAACGACTCGTTAAGATTTTACGTGGCTTATCATTTTCAAAACGTGAATGAATATTCTAAACAGTGGAGTTGGAATTATGCATAAACAATAAACACGTTTTAAATGGTTTCTTTTTCAAAAACATGGGTCGAAACAGAACTGTGCATTAACAATCTGACCACTGTCAACTAAAATATTTATTTCTCTCAAAATATAATTCATATTAGCATGCAGCTAAAGCATTAAAAGCGAAATCAGAATGTTATCACACATAAAATTTTCACCATCATATAGAGAACACATTTTAAATGGCAGCCTGTACAAACAAGGTACATTCTGGAATTTATTAAAATTTTTGGTTCCTTTAAATTACTTCACATTATCACACAACCATTCTTCCTCCAACACATGTTACATATCATTTGAGGCATAGAAATCACGTTGCACCATATATATGTAATTGCCATCTAGAAAACGGTAAAGATTGCGAAACCGAAAATAAAATCAACTAAATAACTCAATAATCATGTATGTATTGACAATGCATTAGTTTCTCATCGTAACAATCACAACTTATATAAATACGAAAATATATACTAGAAATCAATAAGGTGTAACTTATTGAATACTAACCTTATAACTAAATTAAATGTATATAATTAGACGTAAAAATTGGCATGAAATTTTCAATACACAACTATATAACATTCATGGCTTAGGGCAACATATTCCACATACCACTAGACATGGATTGCTAAGGCAATTAGTAAAATAATAACAATCATAAATCTCAAAATTCGATCACATTTGCCTAGTAAGAAAAACAGTAAACTCTTGCAAAGAATAAGACATTCAACAAGAAGTATATACACACTTAGAATAACAGCAAAACAATTATCAACGGACACGACACTCGTTTCGGTCTACTAGCTTTACACATAGGACTTAACTTGATTCTTCATCCTGTAACAACATAGCCTGGTTGGCTCTACTAACCATTCCAGTCAATCATGGTTATATCCCTCCTACATCTAACCTCTTAGGTACCTATAGCTTATGGTGCCTCTATCATCAACTCATTAAACATATCATTATATTATATCTCTACCTAAGGGTTCAGGGATCAGAAAGCCGCATGCATATCATCATATAATTCATAATTCACAACTCATGTCATCCATACACTAAAATTTCACTCAATTATTCAAATAAGTCAGCATGCCACTATCAACCATATTTTTTTCATTGCACATCTTTAACCATGTATCACATCATTACTTACCTCATTCCGCTCCTGCAAAACTTTTAGTATAATATAGGCAAGGTCTGATCCTTTATTTGTTACTACCCACTCTCTGCATCACTCAAGGGTTACCAGGTTAGACTGAAAGGGCCGTGGCTTGGTTTGAGGGGCCCCTAACTCATTCCAATCTGGGGCTCCTAACGATTACTAGCCTGGTTCATTTTATTTGACTCTTCCTATATTCATTATTTTTGTTCATTTGTTTTTAGGCCTGAGGATCGTTCGCTCTGATACCACTTTGTAACACCCCGATTTATGAAGGAGCCTTTAGCAAGACATTCCCTAATAAACTGGACGGTTACCATCTCGGTTTCTCGAGGTAGTGAATAACAAATTAAACTCTAAGGCAAATTATATAATTACTTTAACTTAATTATTACAAAACCTCTTTTACATCAAAATAACAAAGAACTAACATAAATAAAAGTGAAAGTCTTCTAAATGATGATCTAGCTACTAAGTCTTCGATCCGATGTCTCACGCCCATCAAGCTCCCATCCTATCTCTTAAACTCCGTCAAGTCTGCTCCCAATATTTGGATCGTCACAAGTGTTCACGAATACACAGGGTCAACCACGAGGTTGAGTAGGGAATACAATGAAACAACAAACTATGGTATGCATGCTCCTCCGTCACCTCCACCTCCATCTCAACTCATATCTCATAACCGGAACGCCCCCATACCGATCCCCTTAGAGACTATATATCGACCGTAGCCGATCCGCCCATTTCGCAATGAGGACACCAGGGCAAGTCTGCGAGAACCCGCCCGGGCCTTATCACAACATCATCTTCACCACACCACATCACCACAACATCCTCCATCTCCAATGCATATGAATGCTCAAAAGAAATTAATGCAACACAATATATATTATTGAACTGATCAATCATAAAATCATGCCGGTTACCAAATGTTGTGATAATATACTCAATACGATCAATTCAGTCAATCACCTTTCAGCATATGAATCATAACGTAAATCAACAACCACGAATCAAGTCAGCATTCACAGTTTGGTCATATGAAACACAAACAAGTCAACACAATTCAACATCAACGATAATAAGTCAAGTGTATTTCCCTACCTCGATCATCAAGATCAAATGGATGATGCTCAATAATATTCCACAACAAATTCGCCCTCTGAAGATAAATAAATGATAAACAATTACTTAAACTATTCCCATTCCCAAAATAGAAAATTACTAAAAATAGAAACTTTTTAAAAATGGAAAGTTTTCTTAAATGGAAACTTTCCCGATATAGCAGCTTTTCCATTTTAACAAACCCGACTCAAAACCCATCTCTAAATATTTTAAATAACTCGGGAATTAAATTAACTAACTAAGAATACGACAAATTAACGAATTATAACGATTAAATCTACGACAAAACCGTTTCAAAACCATGGTCACTCTGGACCGTAAACATAACTCGGCTCAAAGGCCCCATAGCTCATAACCCAATACCAATAACCAATTTCCATCTCAATTCTAATATCGATATTGTCAAATATTCCATTAAAGGAACTGCTCAACACTTAAAGTACAAGACTTTAAGCTACTCACCCACGAGTCATGGTCAAAGAAAACGATAACAAAAACACAATAC
Organism: Silene latifolia; assembly: GCF_048544455.1. Taxonomy (NCBI): domain Eukaryota; kingdom Viridiplantae; phylum Streptophyta; class Magnoliopsida; order Caryophyllales; family Caryophyllaceae; genus Silene; species Silene latifolia. Next base: position 455,353,882 of record NC_133538.1, read on the forward strand.
AATTAATCCATAAAATATACTCCGTACAATGAAAGTTGCCAAATTTCCAATGCTCATCGTAAAACAGTTCAAGGTAAAAGGAATCGACGAATGAAACACAATACGAAAACTTGTTATCACATGATGCCAGAATAAAATATTGTTCATTTCATTGTCTCGACGCTTTGATCAAATATCAAGCAAGATTACACACTAACACTAATGTACGCACTAACTCCTCATTCCCATATGTATGTAAAGCTAATTTACGTCCCCAAGCATCCAATCATCCCCTAAATATTCATTATAATATGAACACCACATAGCCTTTATCTTTAAGCGTGCAATTTTCTAATTGCTTTCAAACCCAACGTCACACTAACACTAATTTCGTCTTCACAAACCCGCAAATGAACTCAACCCGTCTCACAAACAATGATAAAAAAAATTAATTATTACTATTATAATTAATCCATATATAATAACAACAATTACCATCAAATTCCATTAAAATATCACCATATAATTTCAAATAAAAAGAAAACAATTAGCAGATATTCCAAACAACCCCGAACAATATTAATAATAATAGGATCGGTAGAATCGTGTTACCTCAAATTGACCGAAGATTGCTGCAACGGAAAAACCAACAAATCGACATAGGTTTATAACAAGAATAGAATGGTCCGTGATTGTTATAAGTGATATTGAATGATGATGATAATTATAATGGAGTATGGTGTGAATATTAAATTAGAGGAAAGATGACAGAGAAGTCGATGACTACAATTCATGGATTAGCAAATAAAGTTAGGCGGCTAAAGAAGGGACCAAAAGATTAGTAGATATGACAAAGGGTTAAAACCCTATTAATAGATCAACCGATTTCAAAGCTCTCTTATATTTTTATTTTAAATTCTTTTTATTTTTAACCCAAAATATAATATTAGAATATATAAAATAAATAAATTAGTAATTGAAACATTAAAATATTTTGGATATTACAATCTTCCCCACTTGAAAGGAACTTCGTCCTCGAAGTTCGACAATGAAATTAAAACAAATTTGAAAATTTGAGTGGTATTACAAGTAGGGTACTCAGTTTCAGAAACCCAATCATCAACTGCAAACAAGGGAGGTATGACTCGTTTTAATTTATTTATTTTCTTTAAAACTAACAAATAAACATGCAGGATAAAGGGAAAAGTCAGAGTACTCACCAGCAACACAAGCATCATAGTTCAAATATGCCAGATCAGGGCCCACAGAATTGGTTCTGATAAACATATATCCAGCAGCCCAATTCTTGTCATGACCGCTGTCCAGATTGCTGAGAAGAGGAGTAGTAGAAGGCCTGACCTTGAAAGTAATTCGGCCAGGACTATTAGTCTTGACATCATAAAAAGCCTTCAAGTCCTCCAAGGAGAAGGAAATATTGTGTCTCTTGCATAGATACTCAACGGAACAGACTACCTTCCACACCATAGGCATCAGTTGGTAGGAAGGCACACCGATTTCTTTAATAACATCCACCATAAGTGGAGAGAAAGGAAGATTGCAACCAGCCCTGAAGGCCCAGTCTTGAATACAGAACCAACCAGGACATGCCCAGTCAGCCCTGACTGAGGAATTTTCAGGGATCCAGACTTTGGAATCAGTAGGAATGATTCCCTTATCCTTCAGCACCTTTTCGAATTCAGGTTTCAGACGGTTTGGAAGAGACTGATCATCTTTTAGAGCTTTTGTGGGTTTAAATTCGAATTCACCGTGGAAAATTGAAATCATCTCAAGAGGAGGATCAATTTGTTTTTCAACCATAAGAGGTTGAGCAGCAGAAGATGCAGGGAGATTTTCAGAGGTGGTTTCTTCAGGGTTTGTAATGAATGGAGTTCCAGGAGACATCACTCTCCTGGAAGATTTCTTTTTTGCGGCCATTATCGAAAGTTTGTTGAAGATTTATTAAAGATTAAATTCTGAAAATTAAGGGAACTTGAAGATGAAGATTTTTAGAGGAAATGATCGGATTTTTGGTGAAGTTCAATTTAATGGATTAAAGAGTATTTATACTTGGTGAATTTAGGGTTTCAACTGCAACTTGCAAAGATAATTATTGAAGAAGTTGCAGTAATTGCAACACGCGTCATCAAATTGCCAATTAGCCGTTACAGGATCCAATCAGTCATAATCTAACCGTTGTAGAGCAGTTTTCCAAAGTTAGAAGTTATCTCCTTATTTCTGGCCTAACCCAGCGAAAATAAGGAGATAAGGGGCAATTGTTAGGCCTGGAAATTCGCAGATATCCCAGGATGATATCCTACCCTGACCTGGCCATCAGGGTGTCAGGACCTCAAGCTACCAGGATGCAAGAAGATAGGCGCCAAGCCATGGAGAGGACAACGGTCAAAATATCAGGACGATATTTGACCAGATGACTATATTATAAACAATATTCGCGCAATAATTGGAGCATTAATGGAAAAGATTTAGCAATAAAGGATTGCAATTAAAGGAGCAATAATGAGCATTAAGGCGGATAATCAAGACAGAATATTCAGCATTAATTACAAGATTATGCAGCCGTTCAGCATGGCTATATAAGAAGCACTTAGAAATCATTTGAGAAGGACACAATGCAATACAACACATACTCTAACATACAATTCTCTCATACAATACTTGAGCTATTTTACATTCAATTGTGCTTATTACTCAATAATATGGTGAAATCCTTTCCTGGCTTGGTGCCCGTGGTTTTTTCCCATTTAAGGGTTTTCCAAGTACAAATTCCTTGTCTTATTTTTACTTATTTATTTTGCTTTACTTTTCTTATTTCGTACCCTGCTCTGCATATTCATGGATAAGTTCGAGGTAGTTAACCTGCCTAGACCTACCTTGACCTGATTCCGCTTTGCGCAAAATCCATACGAAACACCCATCCACCCGGATGATCAAGAGAAGACTACTTTTACTTGTCCTTACGGTGTCTTCGCATATCGGAGAATGCCGTTTGGCCTTTGCAATGCTCCCGGGACATTTCAACGGGCTATGACGTCTATCTTTTCCGAGTATATTGAGAAGTCTACGGAGGTGTTCATGGATGATTTTAGTGTCCATGGCACCTCATTTGATGATTACCTAAAGAATCTCTCCCTTATTCTCCAAACTTGCATCCGATACAATTTGAAATTGAATTGGGAGAAGTGCCATTTTATGGTGCAAAAGGGAGTGGTTCTAGGACGTAATTTCCAAGGAGGGGATCCAAGTGGACAAAGCAAAAGTTGAGGTGATTGAGAAACTTCCCCCACCCACAAATGTCAAGGGTGTGAGGAGTTTCTTAGGCCATGCAGGGTTTTACAGATGGTTTATCAAAGATTTTGTAAAAATCGCTAAACCCCTCACCTCACTTTTGGCCAAGGACACTCCCTTCATATTTGATCAATCTTGTGTTGATTTTTTTTGTAGGCTCAAGTAAGCCTTGATATCGGCTCCAATCGTTCAACCACCCAATTGGGACCTCCCCTTCGAATTGATGTGTGATGCAAGTGACTTTGCATTGGGGGCGGTCTTGGGCCAAAGACATGACAAGAAGCTCCATGTGATAGCATATATAAGCAAGACCCTAGACAATGCTCAATGCAATTATACCACCACGGAAAAAGAGATGTTGGCGGTGGTGTATGCTTTTGAGAAGTTCTGGCCTTACCTCTTGTGTTCCAAAGTCCTTGTCTACACGGATCACACCGCTATCAAGCAACTTATGATCAAGAAAAATGCTAAGCCGAAATTGATCCGTTGGGTATTGTTGTTGCAAGAGTTTGATGTCATAATCAAGGATAAATCGGGTCCGATAATCTTGTTGCGGATTACCTATCAAGATTGACTAGAGAATTCCGAGGGGATGTTGATGATGGAATCCCCATTAATGAGTGGTTGCCCGATGACTCTATCTTAGCTATCACGCACTCCGACCCTTGGTATGTGGATATTGCTAACTATTTGAGCTCTAACTTTATCCCGGAAGAACTTGACAACCAAATTAGGAAGAAGCTAAGGTATGAGTCTAGGAGATATGTATGTGAAGACCCTTTCCTATATAGAAGGTGCAATGATGGGATTTATCGAAGATGTGTCACCGAAGAAGAGGGTCAAGCAATCCTTCAAGCTTGCCATGCTACTACATATGGAGGGCATTTGTCCACCTCAAGGACCCAAGCCCGGGTCCTTCATTGGGCTTCTATTGGCCCTCCCTATTTAAGGATGCTTATGCCATTGTTCACTCATGTAATTCTTGCCAAAGAAGGGACAATATTGAAAGGAGAGATAAAATGCCTTTGAACAACATTTTGGAAGTAGAGCTCTTCGATGTATGGGGCGTGGATTTCATGGGACCGTTTCCATCATCATTTGGCAACCAATACATATTGGTTGCGGTGGATTACGTGTCCAAATTGAAAAAAGCTATAGCCGCCCCTACCAATGATTCAAAAGTGGTGACCAGGCTATTCAAGGACTACATTTTCCCCCGCTTCGGAGTGCCTCAGGCCGTTATAAGTGATGGTGGGACACATTTCATCAACCGCACCAACTACTCTCTACTAAAAAAGTACGGCGTCCGACACAAATTATCTCTTTCTTACCACCCCCAAACCAACGGGCAAGTGGAAGTATCAAATCGACAAATCAAGGCTATTTTGGAGCGGGTTGTGAACAAGTCTAGAAAGGATTGGAGTGCCAAACTCAACGATGTGTTATGGGCTCTAAGAACCGCCTACAAGACCCCAATTGACACCACTCCTTACCGTTTGGTCTTTGGCAAGTCTTGCTATTTACCTCTTGAGTTAGAGCATCGAGCAAGATGGGCTCTTAAGGAGCTCAACTATGATTTGGATGCCGCGGGGAACAAGCGGTTCCTTCAACTCAATGAACTTGATGAGTTGAGGATGGATGCCTATGAAAATGCTAAACTTTACAAAGAGCGGACCAAGCAATGGCATGACTCGAAGATCACAAGGAAGGAAATCGTTGTAGGGGACAAGGTACTACTCTTCAACTCCCGTTTCCAATTATTTCCCGGGAAGTTGAGGTCCCGATGGTCGAGACCCTTTGAAGTAGTGACCGTGTTTCTATATGGATCATTTGAGTTGAATTATAGCAAGAGTGAATGCTTCAAGGTAAATGGACACCGAGTGAAGTACTTTTATGAGGGTCAACCCATCGAGACCAGAGGTGAACTTGAATTGGAAGAACCCCCCCCCCTCCCCCAATCCTTGGGGGATGAGTAATCTCAAATTTGAACAAGAAATGGTTTGGTGGAGTTCCACAAGAACCACTAATTGTACATTGCACGCATTTAGATAGGTAAATGAGAAATTTGGACCATGGTACTTGGCAATTTGGTTGATAACGGGATGTCGTCGTGAAGGAATTGGGATTTTGATGAAGAACAAGTGTTTTAACCTTCAATTGGCCTTTTCCCGACTTGATGAGTCGGCTTAGAAAGACGGAAACACGTAAATTGAGGCCGATTGAAGAAGTGAAATGAGACTAGGGGCATATTGAAGAAAATGTGAGTAAATGTACTCCCAGCCGGGGTACCGGCAGCCGGTCCATGTACCGGCTGGGAGTTAGCTGTAACTTTTAGAAGAAATTTGGGAAAAGAGAGAGTAAGTGTACTCCCAGCCGGGGTACCGGCAGCCGGTCCCCAGACCGACTGGGAAGTTCCTGGAAGTTTGAGAAAAAAAATTGCGAATTTAAGGAAAGGTGTCTCCCAGCCGGCAGGCCGGCAGCCGGCCCACCGGCTGGGAATGCATATAGTAGGAAAGTTGGTGAAAAGGGAAGAAAGGGGAGAGCCAGCCGGTCGGCCGGCTGGGAGCATTCCAATAAGGAAAAAACGAAGGAAAGTAAGGGAATATAGCTCCCTGCCGGCACGCCGGCAGCCGGCCCACCGGCTGGGACTAAACTTATGAAGGAAAGTGATGTGGGTTGTACTCCCAGCCGGGGTGCCGGCAGCCGGTCCATGGACCGGCTGGGAGTACTCTGTAAGTTTTTGAGAAATTTCGCAAAAGGCATGTACTCCCAGCCTGGGTACCGGCAGCCGGTCTTCAGACCGGCTGAGAGTACTTAGATACATCAAAAATCGCAAAAATCAACCAAAACACTCACAAAAACGCACGACACAAACACACTACTCCCTCTCTAACCCTAAACCTTCCTTCCCCAAATCACCACCCAACACCTCTAAACACCCATCAAACACCAAAAAACAACCACAAACCTCCTTTCCTCCATTAACCCTCTCTCAAAAACAACCATGCCATGGAAAAAGAGAGTTAGAAAGGGGGATTTGGCTTTATAACAAGCGGAGTTGGTGGCGGCCGCGGCTTCCGACATGAGTCCCGATCCGGCATTCTCGGACCTCAAGTTCTCCTCCGTCACAATGAAAGGTAAATTCGTGCTTTTCAAGCAACGCCCCCTTACCCCAACTCGTTTTATTGATTGTCAATCTATGAGAGAGTTAGGGTGAGACCAAGTTACCCAAGCATTGTTTGAGGGTATTGGAATGAAATTTATGTATGATATCCATGAAAAGACCTATTCCCGTCTCACTTGGGAATTTTTGAGCTCATTGAGGATAGACAAACACCGTCAAAACCAAAAAGTTGCCTTTTTGCATTTTTGGTTGATGAACAAGGATTACTCTTCAACCCTACCGACTTTTGCTTCTCATTTTAGGCTAGACCCAAGCCCTCCTCACAAAGCTCCCGAAACATTTGATCATAGTGCTTTATGGAAGGCTATCATCGGCCTTGATAATAACCCCCGCTTTAAAAGAGCGGTTAACACGGTTCACAACGCCGCCATTAGAATTTGGCATCGGTACATGGGGTGGACTGTTTTCGGCCGTGAAGAGAATCACAACTTCCGAACGAAGGAGTTGGAAATTCTCGGCACTTATCTTTGTACCAACCCTACTACCTTCAAGATTGACATTGCTCACCATTTGGCCCTACACCTTCACCGTCTAAGAAACTCCCCAGGTCAATCATCTCAAATTGTGGTGGGTGGACTCATCACCCACCTTGTCAAACGCCTCATCCGCAAGCTAAATTTGAATGGGATGCGTTTTATCATGGGGGAAACGATGTTGACCAAAGATTACATCCAATACACTATTAATTGGATCAAGACAAACCCCAATGATAAACAAAAATATTGGCAAGTACGAGTGAGCGGGGTGGATAGAAATTCAATTCCACTCCCCAACCCCGACAAAATGAATGTGGTGCCTAATTCACCACATTATTTGCTTGAGATTGAGGATATCGAATACTCTACCACCGCCCAACAACAAAATCCAAACCTTGTCTATGCGCGTGAGCGCCCGGTGCCCGCGAGACCTACCTTGCGGTACACAATACCCACTTCCCCTTTCTTTCCCGGTCGTTTCCAACAAGGGGTAGGGTCCTCTAGTCACCAACAAAAACCACTCCCCCTCCACGACGACCTCATCTCCTTCATGGAGGAGATGAAGATAATTATGGCAACCGCCACTAGTGAGCGGCTCGGTCTTCAATAACCCATGGACCGTATATACTTTGACCACTAGGTGGATCAATTTCCGGTTTATGACGATTTCACGAGGCGCAAATACAAGCACCCTTCTGGCCTCCACCCCTCTTACTATCTACACCCGGATGGGGGGCATCCACAAGACGGGACCTATCTCTACGGGGACATCAATATTCGTCCCGATTACTATAGCGCCCCCGTCTTCCCGACCCCCCCCCTTCCACTCATGGGGAGGGACACGACACTAGATGGTTCGGGGGTGCTCCTTCCATCTTTGGTGAGGGAGGCACTAGTGGCTCCGGAGGGAACAAGGAGTATTCATTCTGCACTTCATCTAACCAATACCAAAAAATCCTTATCATAACCAACACTCCAACTCTTCCACATTACCGCAACACGACATACCTCTCTATATAAACTATATAAAACTCATATCGCTGAAAGCATAACTCATGACCCACACTTGTTACGTACACTCACACTAGATCCTCAAGTTCTTTTCTTTCATTACCGCAAAACTCATACAAAACTTTACATGAAACTAACTCCCAACACCCTACACTCATTGTCTCAACAAAAGATTATGAATCACCTGCACCTTTCAGATCAGTACAACACATGTTCCACAAATCGCTTACCACGACTATGTCTATCGATGCCTCATCTTAAAACAAGATCAAAATTATTGTAACAACCTCTCACCACTGTGTCCCATCAACAGAATATCACTATGCCATGAAAACCACGGAAACATACACAACTCTCTTCCATATCATACTCTATCCTCACTCCCAAGCTAAAACTAGCAAGAAACATCAACAAACAAAACAACAGTCTATATGTTCAACCGAAACTCACAAGGAACAGCAGCAAGCAAAACAACAATCTGTGTATAACTGGTATGTACTTTCGAGAACTCGTATCGGAATCATCTCCCCTACTCCACCACAACCGGTGACGGCATCGCAACACCGCCACCAACAGCCACACCGCAGTGCCAAAATACCCGCATCACAACACTATGTACCATACCCGGATCACCACCCGAGGCACAACAACCACATCGATAGACATCACAACTACATACAATTCCCATAAACACTGACTCAAAATAACTTTCCGGACAATAAAATTCTCAAGACTACTTTACTAGATCACAACACAATATATTATACGGAATAAACAGACAAGAATCTCATGAATACCATCCCTACCTTTTTACGGAATAAACATATATCATGAATACACATACAAGTATAACCAGTCATGCCAAATCACCCAAACTATCACTTTTGAACATCATTCCATTAAGTTACTGTATCCAACATATATTACAGAGCATTCAGATAACAACTTTAAAACTATCACACAATACCGCTTCTCGTGAGGTCAGAACCTCACACCAACATTTATATACATCTTAGACCCATAATGACATCCAACTAGTCAATCCTGATCACGTAAGTTACCACTCGATAAAGGTTACCTGTCGCCCGAGTTTAACTCATATGCCCCTCATAATATATTCCCCCTTTCGCATAACCATCACCTCATGCCAAGTATAACCATACCCTTAATATTCAACTACAAGCATCCGCCTCATATAACCACATCTTATACTCCCTCCCAAACGTATATATTAACCCGGCCTCTACAAAATCAACCTCTTTAGAGTTGTCATCTTTCTTATCTATCATCACTCTTAATCACTAGCAACAACACCTCAACACTACCACCGTTCGGACATCAAACCTCCTACACCTATCTCTAAACATTAAGATTTCTTTCCTATCTTTGGCTAACATCCTAAATCACGACATCAAACCCCTCAACAAAATTACCTCAACATCATTCCCAATACTATTCGTAATTGTATCCTCATCTAACTCTCCACCAAAACCTCGTATCATGCAAATAATTTACCCAACCTTTACTTTCCTTAATTCCTTGAAACGCATGATTATCATGTTGTCCTGAAACTCCTATATAATCATTAACAAGCATCCTCGTGATAGTATCACACATCTTGACGATTCCTTACAATATCACATAACCTCGGTGGACATTTTCCTAGTTTTACTCCCCCTCATTCTTTTCTTTTACACCCGACAAAATCAATTAACCATTCAACTACTTATTACTTCTTCATAACTCTTTAGTACTCCGGTTACCTTCTCATTGCTCCAAACTCAAATCCCATTATTTCTTATCGATATTTTCTCACTCCTTCTGACCTTGGATCCTCTCTGATCATGCTACCACTCACAGTTATCACCAATCAGTCCAGACCATCTCATGTTATCACTCACACTGATCACCCATCAATATTTTATACCGTTACTTGTCCAAGGAAATCACACATTAGTTTCAACTCTTGATAATACAAATTCCCAAACTCACTCGTTATCTGCAAACCCACATCGCTGCATAACTCAATCTAAGCTCTTTATACACCATATCATTCCATTTACCTATAACGACCTTTCCATTATATATATTCTTAACCAACCGAGTCATAACTACCTCCCTTCATAATCCTGAAACATCCAAAGTTACCACGTACAATTTGCATCTCTCATTTCAACCTTTTCATTCTCACGTTCCATAAACTTACATCACCCCTTGCCCACCTTCGCTTACTTTTACATTACTCAACACATAATTATATCACTCATCTCGTCTCACAAAACATGCTCTATGCCTTAATAAGCCATACCGATCTTCCTTTTTCTTTTTTTTTTCTTTTTTTTTTTCCACTATCTATCACAACCACATATAACTCATGTCCTCTCCACCGAACTCATACTCACCATAGGTGCCACTCACTACACCATAAGATTGGATAACTTATGCATCAGGACAACCATACATGTAAAACAATGCATAAAGAAGCAAAATAATACCTTTGAATTAAACATAATATGCAACGAAATAAAAAGATGAGCATATGACCCAAAACAGGGGTCACTAGATCGAGTACATGCCACTCGATCGAGTAAAAGACTTACTCGATCGAGTAGGTGAAGGTCAGAGACACGTAAAATAAATTACCAGGGCTACTCGATCGAGTGAGGGTTACTCGATCGAGTACCAAGAGGTGCACTTGATCGAGTGAGGGCCACTCGATCGAGTACCCTACGCATTTCTCAGCACTGTCCAGTTTTCGTAAAATTGTCATAACTCACTCGTTTCTTGGTCGTTTTAGGCGTGTAACCTATCGTTAGAATCGTAAAAGAACAAGCTATCACCTCCAATTGAAATCACATTAAAATCGTTTATACATCTCAAGTTATAACAGTTTAAAGACAACCTCTCTATAATCGAAAAAAACACAACTACTTGATTTTTACTTCCAAACAACTTAAACGACAACAAGGTAAACAAAACAACTCAATACTCATAAAACCAGCATCCCTAACCACATGTTACTATCTTCAAAAGCCTAGCAACAACATCCATTATGCACATACATCATTCAACTTACCAAGCATGTATTACCTACATGTTTTTATTCTATAACTTTACGTAAACAAAATCACAAATATATAACATCAAGTCTCCTATTCACATGTTACAAGCATAACAACATTATAAAATCTATTCCATCATACAACATGCTTTATCAGAAATCATATTATCATGCAACAATTATTCATCTTTTTCCACCAATTATTCATGCTCCTTACTCAAACTTTCAGCTATATAAACTCGCACAACACTACCAACAACATATATATATATATATATATATATATATATATATATATATATATATGTATATATATATATATATATATATGTAGTATATATATATATATATATATATGTAGTATATATATATATATATATATATATATATATATATATATATATATATATATATATATATATATATATATATATATATATATATATAGCGATCCCGACTCATATCCCATGGTGACCGGTTCAAAAATTGTAGGGCGAGTTCGCGACTTTAGGATGTCTCCCAAGCCTTTGCATTAGCTCCTACAACTTCTACCCCGGGTTCATTTTAATTTGACTCCCAATATTCATTAGGTTCATTAGTTACAGGTTTCAGGATCGTCTCTCTGATACCACTTTGTGACACCCCCATACTCCAAGTGCCTTACCAGGACCACTTAAGGTATGAGAACGTCACCATCTCGGTTACCCGAGGCAATGATAACCAAATGACAATGAAGAAACATAATTTAAATAACAATATAGTTTAAAGTGATTACACGATCAAAATCAAAACCGTTAAACTGAAATACAAGGTTCTCAAACGGTCTACTGCTAAAACTATCAAAGCTATAAAACATAGTCTGACACAACGGAAGACTTCTAACTGCCACGTGATGACTCATCCCAGCTATCCCATATGCTTCATATCAAACCTGCTCAATAACTGCTCACCATCCCCGAATGGAACACCACAGTTTTTAAAACAATAAACGGGGTAAGTACTAATTACACAATCAAAGCCACACTGAAATAATCATACAAACAGCTCACACATAATCCTAGTCTCTATCTCCAATCACCTCATAACTGACTACACACTAAAGTGTGTAGCCCTGCCAGAGTACTCATCGCAACAGATACTCCTCGCCGCCAGTTGGGGACTGCAGCCGTTCCCACCTAAGACCCGCTCATCTCCATCGAGCGATAAACCCATGTTCATTAATGTGCACATCCCTTCTGTGGCGGGTTCCACAGAAGGCGAATTAAGGGCGTGAAGTCACTCCCGCAAGTGACTCCACTCAGCCAGGGACGCACCCCGAATAACACAGACAGATAAACAGCAACCACAATACAACATCAACGACCGTCTGAATCAATCAACAATATGAAATCACAAACGTCTGAATCAATCAACAATATGAAATCACAACCGTCTGAATCAATCAACAATCACCACACACATCATGTAACTAATACTGAGTAGGGAAACCCTACCTGGAATGCAACCACCACAGACGGTCTAGCAGCTAATCAAAATCATTCTTCAATACAATCACCTCCTATCAAACATACAATCATACAATCAACATCTAAAAAACACAATACTCCCAAAACCCCCAAATTACCCAATTAGGGTTTCAACTAAAATCAATGAAACAACATAAAAATTGTACTAGGACCTTACCCACAATACGATGGTCTCAACGGCGTAAAGAACACAACGATCCGATGATTCTAGGCCTTAGGATTTGCCAACAACGCGACGAGAGAGAACTACGTAACTTCTTTTTCTTTTGAAAGGTTTAGAAAGGTGAAAAGTGATTAAAGAAAATGACGGAAGCCTTTTATATTAATATAGCGTTATTAGCAAAACCCGTCAAAACAAACCCGTAAAACACACTTACTCGATCGAATAGGTGACTTACTCGATCGAGTGCCCCCTACTCGATCGAGTACCCAACTTACTCGATCGAGTACCCTACAGGCAGACTACTGATTTGCGTCAAAACTACTTACTCGACAGAGTAAGCCCTACTCGATAGAGTACCCAAAGACTCACAAAACCGTAGTATTACAGTTTCAAAGTGTAACACCCCCATACTCCAAGTGCCTTACCAGGACCACTCAGGTATAAGGATACTACCATCTCGGTTGCCCGAGGTACTGAATATCATAAGACAATAAAGAAACGTACTTTTAAAGTAATTATAGACTAAGTGATTACATGTTCAAACCAAAACTAATAAAAGGAATTACAAGGTTCTCATACGGTCTACAGCTAAACTATCAAAGCTACTAGACTTCGTCTGACACAGCGGAAGACTTCTAACTGCCACGTGATGACTCATCCCGGCTATCCCATACGCGTCATATCACACTCGCTCAATAATCGCTCACCACCCCGAATGGATCACCACGCTTTTAAAACATTTAAACGGGTCAAGATTAATCACACAATTCAATACATATATCAACAATAAGATAAACAGATAAACAATCACACACACACACACACACACACACACCAACTCCCATCGTCTCAATACGACGATCCACCACCGGACCACCCCGATGGGGACCGCAGCCGTTCCCACCTAAGCCCCGCTCATCGTATGAGCGATAACCCCGTCCCATTAATGTGCACATCCCCTTCCGTGGCGGGTTCCACGAAGGGCGAAACTAGGGCGTGAAGTCACTCCCGCAAGTGACCCCACTCAGCCGAGAACGCATCTCGAGAACCATAGACAACCAATCACAATCACAATTACAATCACAATCATCATATCAAACAACTAACTACAAAGACATCACCAATATCCCATTATGGGACTAATACGAGTAGGAAATCCTACCCGAAAGCACAACACGCAGACGGTATCTACAACTGTATCAAAACGGCTCCTCTACGAATTCTCCTCTTATCATACAAAGACATAAAGACTACACATCACAAACTACACACCAAAACCCCCAATTCCTAAATTAGGGTTTAACCAATCTTAACAAAACATTATAAAAACTATATTAAAAGCTTACCCTCGACGCAAGGAATCCAACGACACGAAAAACGACAAGAACCGACCGTCGAACTCCGGAATTGCTAAGAATGCGATTAGGAAGATGAACTGGTCGCTTTCTCTCTTAAACAGGGTTTTAGGTTTTGTAAAAGTGAATTAAAACAATGACGAATATGTTTAAATACCTTAATCGCATAATTAACAAAACCCGAGAAAACTCCCCGAAAGCGGACACTCGATCGAGTACCCAAGTTACTCGATTGAGTACCCCTTACTCGATCGAGTACCCCACTACTCGATCGAGTACCCAACAGTCGAAACTATTCTAAAACGCAACTTACCCTTACTCGACAGAGTAAGGCCTACTCGATAGAGTACCCAAAGACTCATAAATACGGAGTATTATAGTCTTCCCTCCTTAAAAGGAACTTCGTCCCCGAAGTTCAACCCATACATAAAAACAACCATACAGACTCGACCAAGACACAACAACTTAGCTAAGGACTCAAGAACTCGACCGATCATAGAACATGAACTCTTAACACCCACTCCACCAACTATGTTTACTTCCACAACATGACTCACTATATCGTATCTACCACATATATATCTCTCACGACACCAACTCCATACATAACCAACTACCATCCTCTAATGCTGCTAGCTCCATAATATCATCAACTATCAAATCCAATACCAAGACACTCATAGACATCAAACGGGATGTTACATTCTACCACCCTTAAAAGGAACTTCGTCCTCGAAGTTTACTCACACTCGTAACCTCATCATCCAACTGTCAACACTAGCGAAATATTCTCACACCCCTAAACATCACGCTACTACAAGCACGGTCATGACCTTTAATAAAATCACCCACAACACGAATCGATCTTTTATTCTACATCAAGACTCAACTTCCAAATATATTACCATATGTACAAACACAAAAATCTGTTTTATCGCATCCTACTCCTCTTAAGACAAATGTTACGTCCTCGTAACTCACTAATACCAAACCATATCTATATCTCATTACCCTCTGTACCACCACATGTCAAAGATAACCGTCTATAAACCAAACACTCACCATTCTTATATCCAAGGCTCCCATACATAAACATTTCCCATTCCTCAACTCATTCGGCAACAAGACCTAACCTATACCATAAACTCGTAGCAAATCACCATACCCACTCTTCATTATTATTTGCCAAACAACATACCTCTCTACGTAAGGCACTTATCTCCCAGAAGCATAACTCACGGTCCGCACTCGTTACGTACACGCACACTAGATCCTCAAGTTCTTTCTTTCATTACCGCAAAATTCATACACAACTTAACATGACACTAATTTCCCCAACACCCTACACTCACTGTCTCAACAAAAGATTATGAACTACCTGCCGCTTTCAGATCATTACAACACATGTTCCACGAATCATTTTCCATTACCATGTCTACCGATGTCTCATCTGAAAACAAGATCAAAATTACCGTAACAACCTCTCACAACCTTGTCCCATCAACAGATTATCACTATCCCATGACAACAACGAAACATATACAACTCAATTTCACATCATACTCTACCTCATTCCCAACTTAACCCGGTAAAGAAAACATGAATAAGCAAGACAACTGTCTATCAAAGACAAATCGAAACTCGCAGAGAGCAACATCAAACCAAACAACAATCTATGTATAATCGGTATGTACTTTGAAACCCGAATCATAATCATCCCGCCTACTCCACCACAACCGGTGACGGCATCACAACACCGCCACCAACAGCCACACCGTAGTGCGAAAATACCCGCATCACAGCACTATGTACCATGCCCGGATCACCACCCGAGGCACCACAACCACACCGATAGACATCACAACTGCATACAATTCCCATAAATACTGACTTAGCATAACTTCTCAAACAAGAAAAACTTACTCAAATCCACTTTATTAAATCACCACGCAACATATTATATGGATAAACAGATAAGCATCTCATGAACATCCTCTCTGCCATTTCCTAATACGCATGTGTTATCAATACACATAAAATTATAACTAGCCATGTCAAATCAATCAAATTATTACCTTTTTGGATATCATTAAATTAAATTACCGTGTCCAACATATATATATTATCGAACATTCATAAAACAATTTTATAATTATCATACCATACCACTTCTTGTGAGGTCAGAACCTCACACAAACATTTACACATATCATAGACCCGTAATCATAACCAACTAGTCAATCCTGACCACGTAAGTCACCACTCGAAAAAGGTTACCTGCCGCCCGAGTTTAACTCATATGCCCCTCATAACATATTTCCCCATTCGCACGACCATCACTTCCTGCCAAATATAATCACACCTTCACTATTCAACTAATAGCGTCCGCCTCATCTAACCACATCTTATACCCTCTCACAATCATACACAACAATCAGGTCCCTACCAAATCAACCTCTTTAGAATTGCTACCTTTCTAATATTCCATCACTCTTAGCCATTAGTGATAACACCACAATGCCACCGCTGCTCATATATCAAATCTCTTACACTCATATCAAAATAACATGGTTTTTCTACCATTTTTGGTTAACATTGCAAATAACGAACATCAAACCCATCCACAAAATTACCTCAACATTATTCCCAATGCTATCTTATTTGTATTGTCATCCAACTCTCCACCAAATATCTCGTATCGTGCCAATACTCCACCAACTTCTTACTCCCTTAATTCCTCGAAACTCATTACCAATCATGTTGCCCTGAAACTCCTATATAACCTTTAGCTAACATCCTCGTGATACCATCACATATTTCGATGATTTCTTATCTTTATATCACATAGCTCCGGTGAACATTTTCCTCAGCTTACTTTTATCCTTCTTTTCTCTTTACACTCAATAATACCAATTAATAGTTCAACTCCTTATTCCTTCTAGCTAACTCTTTAGAAATCAAGTTACCCCTTCGTTGCTCCAAAACTTAATTCCATTATTTTCTACCGACATAATCTCACTCTTTTCTTACCATGGATCTTCTCTTATTATGCTATCACTCATACTTGCCACTAATCTATCCATAGAACCAACGTTTAATGTTCAAACAATTGCATCCCCCTTTTTACATCTCTAGAAATCCGAATTCATTTAATACCGTTAATTACCCAAGGAAATCACACAAAGAGTTTCATCTTTTAATAAACCAAACCTCCCAAACTCACTCACAGTCTACAAATACACCTCGCGACATGACTCCACAAAGTTCACTATATATTACTCTTCTCAACCCCTTTAAACGAACTTTCACTACATAAATCCATAACCCACACGACTCCTAACCATTTCCTTCCATAACTCTTTACACATCTCAAGCTGCCACTATCCACATTCTTACTTTCAATCTTTTCATTCTCACGTTCATTATACTCACATCATCCCTTGTCTATATTCACTTATTTTTACATTACTCAACACACAATCATATCACTCATCCCGTCTCGCAAAACGTGCGCCATGCCTCAATAAACTATACCAATCTTCCTTTTCTTTTTCCACCATCTATCATAATCACATATACTCATGTCCTCCCCACCGAACTCATACTCATCATAGTGCCACTCTTTACATCATAAGATTGGGTAACTTACGCTTCAGGACCAACACATACGTAAAACAATGCATAAAGAAGTAATACAACACCTTTGAATTAAACATAATATGCAACGAATGTCAAAAGACAAACATATGACCCGAAATACGCATATGACCTTACAGACCCCACTCGATCGAGTACCATAACCTACTCGATCGAGTTGAGGCTACTCGATCGAGTGCCCAACATGCTCGATCGAGTGCCCCGACTCCAGAACCCAAACAGACCCTTCGGATCTCGACTTACTCGACCGAGTAGCCCGGCTACTCGATCGAGTGACCCCATACTCGATCGAGTGCCCGAGGTACTCGATCGAGTGCCCAAAACACGATTCTGGTCAAAATAACGACAAGTACCCACTCGATCGAATCAAACCCACTCGATCGAGTCAAACCCACTCGATCGAGTCATGCAGACTCGTGAATACTACCCGAATGTTATCTCACATACCCTAACGTACTATGCATTCATTATTATTTCAACATTATGATTACAACTACGCATTCAAATCTGCGCGACTCCTCATACAATTAATAAAATAATCTACTTCGTGTTATCAAGTGCCACGTTATAAACAACCATCATGCTTTTCATCCAATTTGTTATATAAAACACATATCATTGAACCTCTATTCTTCATGTTACTACTTACCAAAAGTCAAACATTACCATCTATCATGCTCATATAACATTCAACTTTCAATCATGTATTACCCGCATGTTTTAAATTTTCATAACTTTTCATAACACAAACCACACCCATACACTACAAATCCTATTTCAATGTTGCTAATACAACAACATTACAAATCCACTTCATCACACATCATCATATACGAACTACTTTCTTTTTCTACCATATCATTCATCATTCTCATATACTTTTCCAACGATTCCAACCAACATGTCAACCAACTATCATGCAACATGCTTTCAACAAACCATATACAGCACAATTAACATACACGTCGCACATATACACACGGACTCCACGTTCCCATACCATGTGACTGGCTTAAGTATCATGGGGCCAAGATTTTGAAGTGAGGGCGCCTACTCACCCAAAACCTAGCATCACCGGCTCCCATTACACATACACCAGGTTCATTTTATTAGACTCCCTATGTTCATTATGTTCATTTGTTACAGGTTCCAAAATCGTCGCTCTGATACCATTTGTAACACCCCCATACTCCAAGTGCCTTACCAGGACCACTCAGGTATAAGGATACTACCATCTCGGTTGCCCGAGGTACTGAATATCATAAGACAATAAAGAAACGTACTTTTAAAGTAATAATAGACTAAGTGATTACATGTTCAAACCAAAACTAATAAAAGGAATTACAAGGTTCTCATACGGTCTACAGCTAAACTATCAAAGCTATTAGACTTCGTCTGACACAGCGGAAGACTTCTAACTGCCACGTGATGACTCATCCTAGCTATCCCATACGCGTCATATCACACCTGTTGATCGGAGCCATTTGGTGTTCACAATTAAGCATATGTGGTCGTTGGTCAATGGTCGATACAAAACACAATTTATACTTCACAAACAACTCTACAATTAGTAAAGAGGCAAGTAAAGGTCGGATCCCAAGGGACGGGTATTGAAATGAAGATTCTATTGTAACTAGTGGTGTCTAGGGGTGTCACAAATTGGGTTGATGTAGAAGGTTACTAAACTAAAATAGCAATGAAAATAAACTAACAAGATAAATAAAATAAGGGTGTAAACAATTGATTAAAAGCACTAGGGTGTCATGGGTTCATAGGGGAATCATGGGATATGATCATACAAACATGTTCTCAAATTATAAGCAAGCAATTATTATTTTGATGGATTGAGTTGGGTTATATCTTACAATCCTAGGAAAGTTTGGGTCCCGGAGCCGAATCTCTTGGATTGTACAACACCTACAAGTCGACTTAATCTTCCCTACTTAACACATGCATGGTCTAACAAGACTCGAGTTGGGGTATGTCTTACAAGTCAAGTTGAAAGGATAGAAGATGATAGTAAATGCAAGGATTCATAGGCTTAGCATTTCATCAAATATAACATGTGCATGTATTAAGATCAAAACAAGCAAGCAAATAAGATATGAAAGCATATTAATTTAAGCATGAATCATTCCCCATGTTGGTTTCCCCTAATCACCCATTAAACCCTAGCTAAGAGACTACTCACTCATTATCATATTGATCATGCTAGAAAGGTTGTCAATCATACTAACATAATGAAACATGATGAATAAATGAAAGTAATTAGCAATAATTAAAAAGGGATTAAGAGATTATACCTACTAATGATTCCAATAATAAAGCAAGAATAATAGAAGTACTTGAATCCTAGATTGAGAGGTTGTCAATCTCCCAATAATAACCCAAATAATCTTCAATTACCTAAAATAAAGTAAGAACAAGAGAGAGATTAAAGAACTAAAACTTGGATTAAAACTTGATTAATATTTGATTACAATATTGAAGAGAGATTTGATTGATATTAACTACACTAATTATTGATAAGAAGAACATGCTCCTCTAATTAGACTAATGGGGTATTTATAGTGAAAATTAGGGAGGATGCATTAGGGTTAACTAAGGGCTAAACTAGTAATTACACTTTTTAAGTTGAGCAAGGAGCCTCCGGGATTATCCGAGAGAAGGGCTTCTCTTATCGATGCTTGAGGAATGAAAACGTCTTTGTCTTTGCGATCCGTGCGGATGGGAGTCGGGACGGCCGGATCTGGGCTGAGGAATCCAAGCGGATTCTTGGGCAAGACGCTCGGATTGGCGAGGGGGAATCCGAGCGGATTCCTTTGCGGGACGCTCGGATTGGCGAGGACGGACGGATTCTCTACAATCCGTTCGGATTGTAGTTCAGCAACTTTCCTTCTTCTTTTTCTTCCCTTTTCTTCACGAATTCCTTGGGGATTTCCTTGGGGACTCAAGGATCCTTTTCTCAACAATGTTCTTCTACTATGCTATGTACAAAGGCCTTCTAGTCTTGTCTCTCCTTGATGCTTGGTAATTGAATATGATCAATTTAGCCTTGTTATGCCATGAAAATGCAAGATTCTTACTCCTTTCCTACCAAGGGATCAAAATCTCAAAGAATATGCAAAACAAAGAACTAAAGATAAGAAATGACCCAAATAGGCACTAAAAAGCATGGAAACAATGGTAATTCGGGGCTAAATATGCGCCAATTATGGTCACATCAAATATCCCCAAACCGAACCTTTGCTCGTCCCGAGCAAAGAGGTGACAAAGACTAGGACCAATACTAACCTAACCTAATAATAATAGCCGATATGAGACAATTAGCGGGTCTCACTCCGCCCCTTCAACTCACAACAAGACAACCATGAGGTAGGATGCCTTCTTGCAAGGCAAGGTGGGTCTTGCCAAAATGGCGACACATCCAAACTTTAAAGCACACAAAAACACATAATGGATGCATCTACAAAATAATAGCCACTTTCCTCATCTAAGTGGCGGAAATTATCTACAAGGGAAGCAATTCAAGGGTACACAATCCTTCATAGATGCAATTTGTTCAAACTACTAAGCCTAGAAGGATACCAATAAATCACCTCCAAAAGGTGTCAAGCTAGGGTACCTTTGTCCTCAATCGTTAAATGCTTTTGTCAAGAGTAGACTCCTATGGTGTTAGAAACACTGGAGGATCGCGGAATTCCCCTCTTGCCTAGACAAGAAGAAGGGTCGTCCCCTCTCTACCATGCACAAAAATGGATACGATGGATAAAGGGATCGATAGATATTTGAGTTTCATTTTGGGAGTTTGCTTTCATTTTTGTTTTCCCCCCAAATTTCTTTGGCATTTGACTTTTTGAGAACACTTTCTTTGCCATTCTTTTTGATTTTTGGCATTTCAATACTTGACAACTTTTTTGCATTTTCTTTTGAACATTTTCAAAGTCACCCCAATTAGTAACGAGGGTGCCTTGTATTTGAAGTTTTAGGAGTTCTATTTTTGCTCCTCTTTTCATTTGATGCATTTTTGCAAACTTTCTTTCACTTTTCATTTCATTGAACTCAAATTGATTTCTTTTTGTGCCCATTCCCTTTGATGACAAAAATATGGTAGAACATGGATGAATGATGGAAGTATGCATGGTTTCAAGGGTCACCTTGGAATAAACGGTAGCCAAGGAGTTATCATACCACAAGGTACTCTTGACTCGGCTTTAAACCATGGGTCAAAGGATACTAGCATGACACATCCTAGGGTGTTTTACAAGTATTCTAACAAGCAAAGTCTTAAGAATAAAAAGCATCTACTAGGGCCTATATACACTTGTCAAGCTTCCCAAGTAGACGGTTTCGCAAAGTTTTTCTAACATACAACTACATGCCATGATGCAACTAACATATAAACATCCTAATGCAAATGATTCTACCAACTAATATGCCAAATAAACTAAATGCAAGTCCTAAGTTCACATTGTTTTACCGCATTAATCAAAATAAAGCCACATAGTCATTAACATAAAGAGGAAAAAGGAGATTGGAAAGATCATACCATGCGGTCTTCAATATCCTCATGTCTCGGATGTGGCATAGTCAATCAAAGTGAACAAGGATAAAACAAACACAATATATACAAGACAATATATACAAAGGAAATGAACTTGTTTTTGGATTTTTCAATTTTTAAATTTTTATGATTTTTGAAATTTTTCAATTTTTATGGTTTTTGAATAAAAGTTAAGTGTTAGAATTCCCATCCCCACACTAATATGGGCATTGTCCTCAATGGCCAAAATGATGGAAATTATGCAAAGATGATGCATGATTTCTATACTAAATGCAATTCTACACTAAGCTATACTACATGATGCATGGTTTTTGTTATGACGGAGAGGATAATTTAAATTACCTCCGTTGTGTATGCATTAACTTCCCCAAACCAAATAAGACACTATTGCTAATGTCAAAGCATGGGGAGTTCATGCACACACTATGCTATGCATGAAACTAGATTGTCATTTTGGATTTTACAAAAATGGGAACAATAAAGAACACCTCAAAGGAACCGAGGTGTGAGTCCTTTGATGTTGCTAGGACTAAACCAACAATGATCAAAATGAAATAAAATACAAAGAGATATAGACAAACCGTGGGAGAGTAGGAATCTCCAAGGCTAGTCTTCCATCATGCTATTATCATCACCACTTCCCTCATGAGAAGTGGTCACATTGCCACTTTCCTTATCACTTTCTTCTTTGCTTTCCTCATCATTATCTTCACCATCTTCACCATCTCTTTCTTCATTTCCACTTGCTTCTTCCTCAATATTATCATCAATCTCCTCATCATTTCCAACATCCTCATTGTCTTCCACCACGTCCCTTGATGCACCCGGAAATAAGGCTTCTCTATCCGCCCAACTAGGCAAAGGACAAGATGGATCAAGGAGTCCTTGCCTAGCTAGATGTAGGAGGGGAGGATATTGAGCCAAATATGCATTCTTCCGATCTTCATAAGCTTGCTTGTGCATGGCTTGCATAAGAAGAGTGACATAATCTTTTCCAATTTCAACTCCTTGCGGTTTGAACTCTTCATAATCATAGGGGTAAGGAGGTATAACAATGGAAGAGGAGGGGGTTTCATGATCACCCTTTTGTTGTTGAATGATGTACTCGGCTTCCTTGGATAGGGGAAGTAAATAGTTGGTCCGGTGGACACTAAGACGGCAAATCTTTGCGGGTAAAGTGAATGATCGAGCCTCACTTGTAAGCCACCCATACTTGGTATCAAGGGGATTGTGAGCAACCCACTTAAACTTGTTAATCAAGATGGACATATCAATAAGATGGCCACCATCCTTAGCCTTGTACTTGCTATCCTTATTGAAATTAGGATCAAAGTGCTTGGCTAGGGCCGTGACAAGGCCGCCATTAACAATAACGGTTTGACCCTTCTTCCCACTATCTACATGGAGCCATCTATCAACCAATAGCCTCAAAGAATTGTAAGGCTTGGTGTGAATTCTTCCAATATTCAAAGTTGATTCAAGGAGAATAAAATCGAGTCCCGTGAAATGATTGGTCTCTTTCCTAGCAATTATGGTATTTCCCACAACTTTGTGCCATATTCTTATGCCCGGATGATGGACCAAAAGAGCACGACAAGCTTTAAAATCTTCAAATTTCTTCCCGGAGATTGCCTCCCAAAGAGGCTCGGGATCATACTTCCTATATTGCTTATAAAATTTATGTTCATCGCTAAGACCCAAAATTTCACCCAATTCCGGAAAGGTGATGCGTCTACTAGTGTTAGCTAGACGAAACTCAATATTTTCCCTATTCTCAACTTTTGTCACTTTTAAAGAACTTAAGAATTCCAAGACAAGGGAGGGGTATGTTACTTCCTTCATTTCAAACAATTTCTTTAAACCCATGGCATTGAAAAGACTCTTGTTTGTTCAAGAACACCCAACTTCTCTAAAGCATCTTGGCATATGAATTTGGTGGATTGAATTTGTTTCATAGCAAACTTGACAAATGTATTTCTATGGGAATCGGAAATGAATGTTACCTCCGGGTAATGCAAGAGTTGATTAATTACCGGAGTAGAGGGTGATGCTTCCATAGGAATTTGTTGAGGTTGTTGCACTTCCAAGCTTGGTGTTGATACCACCATTGCCAAAGCTTTCTTCATTTGTAGAGCTTTTTGCCTTTGAGAGAGAGTTGTAGCCTTTGGTGCCTTTGTTGCCTTTGCTTTTGCTTTTGTTGCTCCCTTTGTTCTTGCCATTTGATGAACTAACCAAGAAAAAGATCAAAAATCTTCAATTTGTAGAATGCCCAAATCGATTTTGAAGGTGAAAGGCTTTGCCTTTATGAGAACAAAAATCAATTCAAAGGTGAAGATTTTGTGCTTGGTTTTGATTGTTAATGAAGATGGAGTGATTGATTTGTTATTTGAAAGATGGTTTGATTTGATTTTGGTGAGTTTTGTTGAGGGTTTTTGTTTTTGAGATGGAGAGGATGAGGGTTTTGATGTTATGGGTAGTGTTTATGAGTGAATGAATGAATGAATGAAGGTGGGGTGGGTATTTAAAGAACTCGACAATTTTAGGACGCAAGGACAATCCGTGCGGATTAGGCGCAATCCGCTCGGATTCTTCAGCTTCAAATTTTCAAAAATCCCGCCTAGAGACGGGCGGATTCTGGGGAATCCGCTCGGATTCTTCTGAGATGAGACGGGCGGATTTCGTGCAGGACGGACGGATTCTTGTCCGAGAGATTTTTCTTTGTTTTTCTTCACCGCAAGACGGGCGGATTGTTCAAAAGACGGACGGATTACGTGAGACGGGCGTCTTTCCGTAAATCCGCTCGGATTCTTCAACAGTCAAGAATTTTTGCAATTTCAGCTCAGCCCAAGACGGGCGTCTTCTCAGCAGGACGCTCGGATCCTCTGCAGACGGGCGGATTCTCAGGAATCCGCTCGGATTGGTCCTTGTGTACACGGATTCAGTTCCATCCGTGCACCAACGCATTCCCTTATCATTCTTTCTTTCTTTCTTTCAAATCTTGTGTTCTTCATTGCGGGGGCACTACTAAGGCATGAATAGCCTAGGCAATTGCCATCCCCACACTAAGGTAAAGCACTACACATCAATTAAAATCATTAGTCCCTCCCTCACTTCTCTCTTACATGACAATTATTTTGATCAAAGTAAAAATAAATCCATAAATGACAAAAATGCAATACAAAAATTAAATGTAAGTTAGGGAGTTAGAAATATTTACAAGTGGTGGTTTAGGGAGGACTCCACCAAACTCTCATTCTTGATGAGATGTCAAGGGGGCATGTTCAAGGTGTTATTGATGTTGCTCAACACCTTGAAGAAGTAGTCAAAAGCTTGTTCATTGTTATGGTAGAGGTCCTCAATAGACCGTGGCCCTTGTTGTTGATCATGATCGATGGCATGCCCAATGTAGGGATTAAAGATCCCTTCAAATTCGTCGTCCCAAAGACCACAAACTTCATTGAGTTGATCATTGAAAATCTCTTGCTTAGATGGAGACAACTCTCCCAATTTCTTTTCTTGGCCAATGAGGCCATCTTCTTCTTCCTTGGTTGATTTTGATGAGCTTTGCAAGCTCTCCTTGTCAAAATTCACTTGCTCTTTGAATGGAGCATCTTCAACTTTCTTCCTCCATTGGAGTTCCGATTTCTTCTTTTCATCTTTTCGGCTATAATGATCAATCATGAAACATGGCTCATGCAAACGAGGAGCTCTCATGGTCTTGTCAAGATTAAAAGTTATGCTTTCATCTCCCACTTCTAGAGTGAGTTCTCCATGTTTCACATCAATCACCGCACCCGCGGTGTGTAGGAAAGGTCTTCCTAAGATGATTGGAATGTTGGAATCTTCCTCCATATCAACTATGACAAAGTCTACCGGGATGAAAAACTTCCCAATTCGCACGGGGACATCTTCCCATATCCCTAGCGGTGTCTTCGTCGATCTATCGGCCATTTGAAGAGTGATATTGGTACATTTAAGCTCTCCCATTCCCAACCTTTTACTTACCGAGTACGGCATGACACTCACACTAGCCCCTAGATCACATAAGGCTTTGTTGATCGTTGTGTCGCCAATGGTACACGGTATTGAGAAGCTTCCCGGATCCTTTAGTTTTGGAGGTGAACTCCCTTGAAGTATGGCACTACTCACCTTAGTGAAGGCGATAGTCTCAAGTTTCCGGATTGACTTCTTCTTTGTGAGGATATCTTTCATGTACTTTGCATAGGCCGGAACGTGATTGATTAATTCCGTGAAAGGAATTGAGACTTCTAAGTTCTTCACAATCTCCATGAACTTCCCAAGTTGATCATCAAATTTAGGCTTGGCTTGACGACTTGGAAAAGGAAGTCTAATCACAATGGGCTCCTTTTCTTTGGCTTTGTCTTCATTTTTCTTTGAGCTTTCTTCTTTTGATGATTCCCCTTCTTTGGGACCTTGCACCACAACTTCATTCTCACTAGCTCTCACAACTTCATCCTCAACTTGCTCCTTCGGTGCTTCATACCTTGTACCACTTCTCAAGTGAATGGCACTAACCGTTTCATGTCTAGGGGGATTACTTTGTGGTGGTAATTGCCCCTTTTGTCTTTGTGAGCTAGAAGATGCTAGTTGAGTTAATTGTGTTTCCAACATCTTGGTGTGAGCTAGAATGTTGTTGATGGTGGTGTCTTTTGCTTGGCTATCTTTTTGCATTTGGGTGAAAAATTCTTGTTGATTCTTTTGCATTTGGAGGACCGCTTTTTGGACATCAAAACCTTGGTCATTGTGGTGATTGTATGGATTTTGATTTTGGTAACCTTGGTTTTGATTGAAAAAGGGTCTTTGATTTTGATTTCTCATGGGTGGTGGAGTGTATGTTGTTTGAGGGTTTTGAGCATTTTGGCTTTTGTATGGGAGATTTGGATGGAACTTGGTGTTTTCATTGTAAAAATTTGAATAAGGGGTACCACTTTTGTAAGCTTGGAAAGCATTAACTTGTTCGGTTGTTCCCCTACACTCACTTGAGTCATGACCCAAGGTTCCACAATTATCACATATCCCGCTTGGGATTGATGAGGATGCCGTCATGGCATTGACATGATGTTTTGATGATTTTGAGTTTTCCTCAAGTCTAGCCATAGCTTGTTCAAACTTCAAGTTGATTGTGTCAATGTGAGCACTAAGTTGAGCACCCAATTGAGTAACGGTGTCCACTTCATACTTTCCTCCTCTAGTAGCCTTGCGAGGCCTACTATATTGTGAATTATGGACCGCCATTTCCTCAATCTTGTTCCATGTTTGATTGTCATCAACTTCGGTGAACATTCCATTTGATCCCATATTGAGAATGTTCCTAGAATCTTCATATAAACCATTCCAAAATTGTTGCACTAAAAACCATTCGCTAAGTCCATGGTGAGGACATGAGCGACAAATACCTTTGAACCGCTCCCAAGCTTCATACAAAGATTCTTCATCCCTTTGCTTAAAACCCGTAATTTGAGCTCTTAGCATATTGGTCTTTTCCTGGGTAGAATTTTTGTAGAAAGCTAGAGCTAGCTTCTTCCAAGAATCTATTCCAAGGGTGGCCTTATCAAGGCCCTTCAACCATTGCTTTGCGGTGCCGATTAACGAAAAAGGAAATAAGACCCATCTTATTTGGTCTTGAGTCACGCCCGTTTGAGAGATAGCTTCACAATAATCACGAAATGTTTCCATATGAGAATGAGGGTCCTCACTAGGCATTCCCCCGAATTGGCTCCTCTCAACTAGTTGAATGAAGGCGGACTTGGCAATAAAGTTTCCGGTAAGATGTTGTGGGGTAGGAGTACCATTTGGTAGATCCTCCTCGGTGGGTATAGAGTGTGACGAGAATTTAGGCATTGTAGGTGGATTTTGTGTGGTATTGTTTAATGGGTTTTCTTCTCCTTCTATTGCGAAAGGATTGACAAACTCACTAGTGGGTTGAACAACTTCACCAACACCTCCCAAATTCCTCCTAACAAGTCTCCTATTATTCGTCAAGGTTCTCTCGATTTCACGGTCAAAAGGTAACAAATCTCTTTGTAACCTTCTAGACATGCAAAATATCAAACAACTCAAAAACAATTAGAACAAACCTTGAGGAGTTTTACTTCCCCAAGGTGAAGAAAGACACAACTAAAAACAATAAAAGAAATCTTAAATCAATTAAACACCGTCCCCGGCCACGGCGCCATTTTTGATCGGAGCCATTTGGTGTTCACAATTAAGCATATGTGGTCGTTGGTCAATGGTCGATACAAAACACAATTTATACTTCACAAACAACTCTACAATTAGTAAAGAGGCAAGTAAAGGTCGGATCCCAAGGGACGGGTATTGAAATGAAGATTCTATTGTAACTAGTGGTGTCTAGGGGTGTCACAAATTGGGTTGATGTAGAAGGTTACTAAACTAAAATAGCAATGAAAATAAACTAACAAGATAAATAAAATAAGGGTGTAAACAATTGATTAAAAGCACTAGGGTGTCATGGGTTCATAGGGGAATCATGGGATATGATCATACAAACATGTTCTCAAATTATAAGCAAGCAATTATTATTGTGATGGATTGAGTTGGGTTATATCTTACAATCCTAGGAAAGTTTGGGTCCCGGAGCCGAATCTCTTGGATTGTACAACACCTACAAGTCGACTTAATCTTCCCTACTTAACACATGCATGGTCTAACAAGACTCGAGTTGGGTTATGTCTTACAAGTCAAGTTGAAAGGATAGAAGATGATAGTAAATGCAAGGATTCATAGGCTTAGCATTTCATCAAATATAACATGTGCATGTATTAAGATCAAAACAAGCAAGCAAATAAGATATGAAAGCATATTAATTTAAGCATGAATCATTCCCCATGTTGGTTTCCCCTAATCACCCATTAAACCCTAGCTAAGAGACTACTCACTCATTATCATATTGATCATGCTAGAAAGGTTGTCAATCATACTAACATAATGAAACATGATGAATAAATAAAAGTAATTAGCAATAATTAAAAAGGGATTAAGAGATTATACCTACTAATGATTCCAATAATAAAGCAAGAATAATAGAAGTACTTGAATCCTAGATTGAGAGGTTGTCAATCCCCCAATAATAACCCAAATAATCTTCAATTATCCAAAATAAAGTAAGAACAAGAGAGAGATTAAAGAACTAAAACTTGGATTAAAACTTGATTAATATTTGATTACAATATTGAAGAGAGATTTGATTGATATTAACTACACTAATTATTGATAAGAAGAACATGCTCCTCTAATTAGACTAATGGGGTATTTATAGTGAAAATTAGGGAGGATGCATTAGGGTTAACTAAGGGCTAAACTAGTAATTACACTTTTTAAGTTGAGCAAGGAGCCTCCGGGATTATCCGAGAGAAGGGCTTCTCTTATCGATGCTTGAGGAATGAAAACGTGCTGTGCTGCGATCCGTGCGGATGGGAGTCGGGACGGCCGGATCTGGGCTGAGGAATCCGAGCGGATTCTTGGGCAAGACGCTCGGATTGGCGAGGGGGAATCCGAGCGGATTCCTTTGCGGGACGCTCGGATTGGCGAGGACGGACGGATTCTCTACAATCCGTTCGGATTGTAGTTCAAAGAACTTTCCTTCTTCTTTTTCTTCCCTTTTCTTCACGAATTCCTTGGGGATTTCCTTGGGGACTCAAGGATCCTTTTCTCAACAATGTTCTTCTACTATGCTATGTACAAAGGCCTTCTAGTCTTGTCTCTCCTTGATGCTTGGTCATTGAATATGATCAATTTAGCCTTGTTTTGCCATGAAAATGCAAGATTCTTACTCCTTTCCTACCAAGGGATCAAAATCTCAAAGAATATGCAAAACAAAGAACTATAGATAAGAAATGACCCAAATAGGCACTAAAAAGCATAGAAACAATGGTAATTCGGGGGCTAAATATGCGCCAATTATGGTCACATCACCTGCTCAATAACTGCTCACCACCCCCGAATGGATCACCACAGTTTTTAAAACATTTAAACGGGGTCAGTACTAATCACACAATTCAATACATATATCAACAATAAGATAAACAGAAAATTTGAATCACACACACACAAAACACACACCACTAACTCCCATCGTCTCAATATCGACCGTCCACCGGACCACCGCCGGGGGGACCGCAGCCGTTCCCACCTAAGCCCCGCTCATCGTACGAGCGATAACCCTGTCCCATTAATGTGCACATCCCCTTCCGTGGCGGGTTCCACGAAGGGCGAAACTAGGGCGTGAAGTCACTCCCGCAAGTGACCCCACTCAGCCGAGAACGCATCTCGAGAACCATAGACAACCAATCACAATCACAATTACAATCACAATCATCATATCAAACAACTAACTACAAAGACATCACCAATATCCCATTATGGGACTAATACTCGAGTAGAAATCCTACCCTAAAGCACAACACGCAGACGGTATCTACAAATTTGTATCAAAACGGCTCCTCTACGAATTCTCCTCCTATCATACATAACACATAAAGACTACACATCACAAACTACACACCAAAACCCCCAATTCCTAAATTAGGGTTTAACCAATCTTAACAAAACATTATAAAAACTATATTAAAAGCTTACCCTCGACGCAAGGATTCCAACGACACGAAAAACGACAAGAACCGACCGTCTGAACTCCGGGAATTGCTAAGAATGCGATTAGGAAGATGAAGTGGCTGCTTTCTCTCTTAAACAGGGTTTTAGGTTTTGTAAAAGTGAATTAAAACAATGACGAATATGTTTAAATACCTTAATCGCATAATTAACAAAACCCGAGAAAACTCCCCGTAAAACCGGACACTCGATCGAGTACCCAAGGTACTCGATCGAGTACCCCAGCTACTCGATCGAGTACCCAACAGGTCAGAAACTATTCTAAAACGCAACTTACCCTTACTCGACAGAGTAAGGCCTACTCGATAGAGTACCCAAAGACTCATAAATACGGAGTATTACACAAAGACCCGTGTTTGGTAGAAGGTTTGCTTGAGGA
This sequence comes from Silene latifolia, assembly GCF_048544455.1. Taxonomy (NCBI): domain Eukaryota; kingdom Viridiplantae; phylum Streptophyta; class Magnoliopsida; order Caryophyllales; family Caryophyllaceae; genus Silene; species Silene latifolia. The sequence continues at coordinate 455,385,195 of NC_133538.1, forward strand.
TTTAAAGCGTTTTCGAGGTAACGGTGATAGGTTACTCGACAATGAGTCGATATTTCACCCCCTTTAACTCGGTTTTTACACTCCTTTATCGTAAAGTTTTATTCTTTAATTGTTGTTGATGTGTAGTTGTTGTTATTAATGAATTAGTTGTGTTTCATTTCCATCTTAACCTCGCCTGAAAAGTCGTCTTAAAATGAGTTGAAGTAGACTGTTTTGAATTGCGTTTTTGGAGATGTGCAAGACGATTTTTGCGTTGGAATTGGACTGGTTCGGGGCTCAGTTTTTGGACGGGTAGAACGATGTTCTTCGGTCTGTTTCTAGGCCGTTGGAGTAGAGACTGTGTGGACTGGTTTACCGGGTAGTTCGAGTAGAGATGGCTCATCTTCGGTCTGCTTTAGGCGTGAACATGTAGTAGCTTAGGGCGTGTGATACTCTGTTTTGGGTGGGCTTTTAATGAGTATTTAGGACTGTTTTGGACAGTCGAGATCGCAGGTTGCGGGTGGGTGTCGTTGGTCAGCGTTTGTAAGTTAGTTTGGGTCATTTTAGGCGTATGAATATATGTATAAATGTATCCGTCTCAAGCAAGTTTATATGTCTGTCTTTTGTTTCACATGTTGGTTGACCCACGTTTGGTCACGGTTTTGTGGCGGTTTTCCGGACTGTTTGGCAGCCGTGAAATGGGTGGTGGTGTGGTCGGTTTTGGTACCTTTTGTAGCGCGGTTTATGTGGCCATTCGAGTTAGCTTGAGCAGTCAAAATGGAGGTGTTGGGTTGTCGTCATGGTGTGGGAGTCATACCTTTCCCTTGCCTTCTTGTTTGAGTTCCTTTAAAAAAATTTGTGAATATGTATTTTTTTTGGGCTCACCATACTCTTTTGTTGGGCTGGCTTAAAGTTATTGGGCCACACTCATATTATGAGTGCTTTCGGCGCCAATTTAGTATGTATGAATCGTTTAAATTCCCGCCTCGAATTCTATAACGTAATTCATTAATATTGTTCTTTCACATAATTATTTTGTTGGGCTCATTTGATTTAGTTTGTTGGGCTCATTTGATTTTAGTAAATGGGCTAGCTATATTTGGTCATTTGGGCTATTCATGTTTATAAATTGTTTTGGCGCTAGTTTGGTTTATTTAAAATATGATTAAATAACTGTCTCGTATTTTATATAACGTAATTTGTTAATATCGCTCTTTTACACATTTATTCATTTGGGCTTGACTTGTTAATCTAATTGGACTTCTCATATTTATTTATTTGGTCTTGCATTGCTAATTTAATTGAAATTGGCTTATTAATTTAGTTGGACTTGTCAAGCTTGCTTGTTGGGCTAAGTTTGTTATATTCATTGGGTTTGTGATGGTTCACATGTTGGGTTCTAGTGATTTCTAGTATTGGGCCTCGCATGGTTTGATTATTGGGCTCATGAATGAGTCATGTGGGCTTGGTCACATATTATTCCGTAATTTCATATAAAGTAAATTATTCATTATCACTTGTTATATTTTATTTAACCGGCATGTTAAATTATGAAGTAGAATATTTATTAATATAATACAAGTATGAGATATTTATTATAAATATGTACTTGTAGTGAGTCGTGTTCTAGATAATGTCTAGTATTGTTCGGTTGTGGGAGTCTCGATCCTATCGGATACTAGGGGTGAGCCATAGGCCCTCTAATTACGATATGATCGTCGAGATTGATGTTCCCATCCGTACTTATGGTGATGCAGGCCATAAGTATGAATGTGACATTAATAATCCCGTCCCTGAGTCTCGGTCCTATCGGATACTAGGGGTGAGCCATAGGCCCTCTAGTTGCGATAAGGTAGTCGGGATTGATGTTCCCATCCGTACTTATGGTGAGATGCAAGCCATAAGTATGAATGTAATATTAATAATCCCGTTCTATGTGTTTGTTTGTTGTGCTTGTTTGTTGCACTTGTTTGTTGTATTTGGCCATGTTTTAAAGGTAACCCCTGAGCCAGATACTTGTTTGTTGTACCTCGGACATGGTTTAAAGGTAACCTCTGAGTCGGGCACTTGTTTGTTGTATTTGGCCATGTTTTAAAGGTAACCGCTGAGCCAGATACTTGTTTGTTGTGCCTCGGACATGTTTTAAAGGTAACCTCTGAGTCGGGCGCTTGTTTGTTGTATTTGGCCATGTTTTAAAGGTAACCGTTGAGCCAAATACTTGTTTGTTGCGTCTCGAACATGTTTTAAAGGTAACCTCTGAGTCGGACACTTGTTTGTAGTATTTGGACATGTTTTAAAGGTAACCGCTGAGCCAGATACTTTATGTCTTGTGCCTCGGACATGTTTTAAAGGTAACCTCTGAGTCGGGCACTTATTTGTAGTATTTGGACATGTTTTAAAGGTAACCGCTGAGCCAGGTACTTTAGAGGCCGTGCCTTGGACATGTTTTAAAGGTAACCGCTAAGCTAAGGTACTTATGGACTTGTGTCTTGGACATGCTTTAAAGGTAGCCTCTGAGCCGGATGCTTTGCTTTTTATGTGATGTTAGTTGTCCCATTTCATGTTTGTATGTTGTTTGGTTTTCAAAGTTGGATGTATCATATGCCTTATCTATGATTGACTACGCATGTTTTGAATGTTAATCTCATGTCTGAGTGCTTGCATCAAATAGTTATATTCACGATGTTCTAATATGTTCTTGTTTATCTGTGTTTCGACATTTTGTGGCTGGTAGAACCTTGAGTTACTCCCCACTGACTGTGGCGTTCATGTTTACATGAATGATAGGTTGTGAAGATGCTTACGTGGGGAAGACGTGTGGGCTAGCGAGAACTAAACCCTTGGGCCTTAGTTTGCTAGTTTAGAAACCCTTTATTTGTTTATTCATGGGATATCTTTTCCCCGCTTTCTAGACTTGGGTTGTAATAACCTAAGTTTGTCTATTGTTGTTTTTGTTTCATTTTATTTTTGGCACCCGCGTGTTAATCTTTAACTAGTAATAAAAAGTTTTTAAAATATCATAAATTTCCGCTTTAATTTATTAGTTATATTTTCCGCTTTATCGCAGGGTGTAACAATTGGTATCAGAGCCTATGTTGCTCCCGATGCACACACGTGTACCCCAAATTTAAATTTGAACTTGACCTTGAATAATGAATGAGAGATTGGTAGACTTAAGGAGCTAAGGTGGTAGTCTGTAGTGTGTTTGCTCTTTGTTAGGTTCTAACATGTTTGTTGATTATTTAATAATTGTTGTGCCCTTGGATTAATGACCGTGAACTTACCAGTGTGGTGATCAAGATTTTGTGCCTTTTGCTGAGAATTAAAGATTTGTTCAACCTTTGAAGAATGCTTCTCCTTCCATGAAGATATTTCTCACTCTTTGTGTACCTTGCCTTATTCTTTATCTCTTGGTGCTTATCCTTCTTCTAAACTCTCTTCTCTTTTACTTTGAAATCTACTCTTATACCTCCAACTTGTCCTTTGTTCCTTTTTTTTTTTGTTTTTTTTGGGGAAAGTAAGTGTAAATATTAATAAAATCCCATCATACAAGAGCTAACTAGAGGTTATCATCCCTCAAGTTAGATACAATTTGGACACACACTCTTTATCCACTCTCTAGTTACATTTGCACCTATAACAAGATTTCTACCTCTCAAATTCATTAACAAACTCTCCTTCACCTGTTTTATCAAAGCAACAGGAAAAGGAAGACCATACTCTAACCTGCATCTATTCCTTACATACCAAATGAGATACATAAGATGTGCAACTGCAGCAGCCACCACTTGTTTCTTCAAAAGGGAACGTTCCCTTAGCTTTATCCACCAGTCAATAATCCCGTGCATAGGAATACAAACTTGCAGCCATTACTCCAACAACCACACACACCTCTTACTGTATGAGCACTGGAAGAATAAATGCTCAATGTTCTCTTCATCTGCATCACATAACAGGCACCTATTTCTTGCAGCAATCTGCATCCTCATTAACCTGTCCTGAGTGAGTAGTCTCTGGTGAGCCACCAGCCAAATAAAGAAGGTATGTTTAGGTAGAATCAACCTGTTCCTAGTCCAGGGATGCCAAATGACATCAGCTGCATCATCAACAAGCCATTTATAACCCACCTTGACAGTGTAATCACAGTTAGACTGTCTCCATTGATCCTCAAACATCCAGGGCTTGAGCTGATTTTTAACAGCACAAATCCTGCACCAAGACCAACTTGTAGAGATTGTAGGTTCATAATCAATCCAAGCTGAATGTTTAATATAAATGGAATGCACCCATTTAACCCACAGATGGTCAGTCTTCTTCTCAATCCACCACACATATTTGCCCATCATGGCAACATTCCAAAAGTGCAGGTTCTTTAGACCCAACCCACCTTTCCTCCTGGGTTTACAAATCTGCTTCCAAGACACAAGTGCAGGAGTCTCTTTTGTTGCCTGACCATGCCAAAGAAAAGCTCCACAAATAGCATCAATTTGATTGAGCACTACTTTAGGAAGAATGAAGATCCGTGCCCAATAATTGTGCAAGTTACTAAGGACAGATTTGATCAATGTAATTCTTCCAGCATAAGAGAGGTGTTTTGCACCCAAGCTAGGGATCCGAGCTGTAACCTTATCCACCAGGCTCTGACAGTCAAGAATCCCCAGCCTTTCTGGGGCAATTTTAACCCCTAAGTACCTAAAGGGAATCCCTCCTCTTTTCATACCAGGTGCAGTTTCAATGCTACTCACAATAGCTTCACTAATCCCATTAGTATAGAAATTTGACTTACCATTGTTCATCTTAAGCCCATAGGAAATAGAGAAGGTCTCAAATCACCTCTGCTAAACATGAGCAGATCATCAGCAAAGCACAAATGAGTCAACTTCAATTTTGAGCAAAGGGGATGATACTTGAACCCTTTATACCTATCAAGGACCCTAATAGCCTACTGAGGTACTCTAGGCAGAATGTAAAAAGCAGGGGGGAGAGGGGATCCCCCTGTCTTAAGCCTCTTTGACCCTTAAAAAACCCAAAGACGTCAACATTGAGAGCTAATGAGAAGGAGGGTGTGGACACACAACTCATTATAAGCTCAATGCTAAGAGGGGGGAAGTTCAAGGCACACAACATATCTTTGAGAAAGCTCCATTTAATGGAGTCATAAGCTTTCTTCAAATCAACTTTCATCATAATCCTTGGTGAGCAAACCTTCCTCTTATACAGCTTAATGAGATCCTGGCAGATAAGAATATTACCCACAATATCTCTATTTTGAATAAATGCCCCCTGAGAAGGACTGATGATATCAGGTAGAATAGAGCTAAGTCTATTACACATCACTTTAGTGAGACATTTGTATACTGTATTACAGCAGGCAATAGGCCTAAACTGTAGCACACTATCAGGGATCTCAGTTTTAGGCACAAGGGTGAGCATAGTAGTATTAAGCTACTTTAGAACCTTCCCAGTCCTAAAAACATTCCTAATAGCAGTGCACACCTCCTTCCCCACAATGCTCCAAGAGTCCTTAAAGAACTGACTGTTAAAACCATCAGGGCCTGGAGCTTTTCCACCAGGAATAGAGAATATTGCATCCTTAACCTCTTCATCAGTCACTGGTTTAAGAAGGATATCCTGATGTGTTGCATTCAGAAGCTTACCAGTCTTAACCACTTTCTTTGAAACAGGTTGCACAGTAGTAGAAGTGCCCAATAACTTCAGATAATAATTCTCAAAGGCAGATTTAATATCCTCAGGAGTGGAGCATAACTTCCCATCCATGTCCTTGACATTAAAAACCCTATTTCTCATTCTTCTTTTCTTTATACTAGAATGGAAAAAGGAAGTATTAGCATCACCTTCCTTTACCCAATTCTCTTTGGACTTCTGAGCTAGGTAACTATTCCGTGCCTTAATCAAAACCTTCAACTCATTAGCACACTCACTTTCAGCATGACACATCAAATCATTCAATGGATCAAGGCTAAGCTGCTGCTGATAGTGTTTGAGAGCCAGCTCAGTGACATGAGTAAGATTCTCAATATCACTAAACTGTTCTCTATTCAATTGCTGTAAAACTGGTTTCAACTTCTTCAATTTCTGTACAACTCTAAACATAGGTGTACCCACAACTTCAGTGTGCCAACTATTCTCCACAGTAGAAGCAAAGTCATCAGACAAAGCCCACATATTGTAGTATTTGAATGAAGCCTTCCTCTTAACATAAATTGCATCAGTCCTGATCAGGCAGGGGCAATGATCATATAAAACCTCTGGTAGGAAAGTAGCAACAGCCTCAGGGAAGGTGCTAAACCACTGATCATTCATCAAAACTCTATCAATCCTGCTGTAAACCTTAGACTCATTCTCATGCTTGTTATTCCAAGTATAATAGGAACCAGAGGCCTTCATGTCATATAACTGGAAATCAGACATCATGCTTCGCATAGGAGCCATCTCAGGCCACACCACTTCAGAACCTCCAATTCTATCCTTAGTTTTTCAGTGACACTGTTAAAATCACCACACACCAGCCAAGGCCCAGAGATCAACAAAGAAAAACCTTTCAGAGCTTGCCAAAGAGGTTCCCTCTCCTGACTTTTATTGAACCCATAAACCAGAGTGTACCAGAAAACAACCTTCCTAGATTTATCAACCACTTTAGAGTGGATACATTGAGCAATGACATTCAAAATATCCACCTGATAAAGAGTAGGATCCCATAACAGCCACACTCTTCCCCCTTTATGAGTACTATTATTTGTGCAGATTGACCAATCCTCACAAATATTATTCCTTACTTTAATCCAATTACTACCTTTTATTTTAGTCTCTAGTAAACCAAATAATCCAAACTTATTCTGGTGTAAGAACCACCTTATTTCTTGTTACTTTGTTGGATTATTCAGACCCCTTACATTCCAAAAACCCAAACTACCCATGATCAGAAGATGGGCCAGGAGTTAACAATTTCTTACCCTCAGTTCGTGCTTTTTGAAGAGATAAAGTCAAAGCATCCATAAAAGTAAGCCCCATGGGAGTGAACAGCCTAGCCTCCCCATTATCATTCTTAAGCATCTTGCTAATAAACCTTCGTGGGAAGGAAGGCCCCCCCTCAACAGGCCTTACACTCATGTCAGAAAATTCTCCAGCTTCAGAAACAACCACAAGAGTGACAGGGACAGGAGTCTGAGCCCCTGGAGTTGCATGCTGCACCGGAGTGCCTGAAGTTGTATGCTGAACCGCAGGGGTGGTAACAGCAGGAGAAACAGGCTTCTGGACAGCCTTTTGAATAGGTTTCACCACTTCTGTAGTAGCTAGTTTAGCCTTAGGTTTCCACACCTTCTTTTGGCCTCCCTCAACCTTCCTACAATTTGCAGCAAGATGACCCATTCCTTTGCATTTAACACATGACAGAGGCAACCAATCATAAACAACAGAGACCCTCTGAGTCTTCCCTAATTCATCAAGGAACTCAAGGTGAGTAGGAAACTGTTGTCCAATTTGGACCTCCACCATAATTCTGGCATACCCCAAGAAGGTTCTGTGACTGGTAGCTTCATCACAACGCAACATCTTACCAACTAAGCCACAAATCTTCCTGAGACACTCAGTACCCCAAAATTTGATGTCCAAACCATACAATTTCATCCAGATTGGGATTAATTTCACATCATGTTTAATTAATTCAGAATCTGGGCTCCACTCCTTAACGATGACAGGGTTGTTATCAAAAATTAGGTGTCCATTGTTAACTACTTCCATTTGTTTCTCCTTCGTTTTAAAACGAACCAAAAAAATCCCATTAGGTAAGAACGAAATTCGATCAATACCATACGATTTCCAAATTCTCTTAACATAACCAGAAATCACACTAGGCGGAGGATTTGCCCCTAAAATGTAGCAGTATACAGCCGAAGACCAATAAGTAATCTCACCTTCAACATCCGCCGATGTCAATTGAAGACGCGGCTTCTGCGGTACAGCAACATTCCCAGGCGCTTCCTCCTCCTCCTCTTCACTGTCCTCTGGAATCACATCCAAGTCCAACGGCGTGAGACTGAGATTGATCTTTCGAGCAACATGTGGTGATTTAGATTTGCCCTTACTCGTACTCGCAACAGAAGAACCTACTACGTTTTTTTGTGTTTTTGTATTAGTATTAAGATTATTATTATTAGTACTTGATGATCTATTATTATTACTAATTGATTTAGGATTGTTTGATTTAGGGTTCTTATTTTTTGCCATTGCAGTAATTAAGATCCCTAATTAGATTTTTAGAGCTTTTCCTCTCTCTAAAATCTCTCTCATCCCTTTTTCATCTCTCTCAGGTGTTCTTATTTCATTGTTCCCATTTTTTGTCCTTTGTTACTTGCTTATCCTTACTTAACGCTTTTTTTTATAGTACTCTTTCTTTTGAGGAATGTTGACCTTGGTTGGAAATTGACTTTTGAGGAGATTGTTGTGTATGACCCTTAACCCTGGTTTTGAGAGGTTGTAATGTTGGAAAGACTTAGGTGGTGTGATGAGATATACTTAGTGATTCTTATACCTTGATCCTTGATAAAGTGAGTATATATGATTGGTGGATTCTGTGTGTTAAGTGTGAGTTGCCTATGATACTAAGGTTATGGAACTTGGCCTTGCTGTTTATACTTGGAAGTTTGAGTTGAACTCGAGGTTAGCATAGTCGGTATATTTTTGTGAGTGTTGTGATGGTTACATAGGAACCATGTTAGGTGAGAGTTGTTGCTAGTTTTGGAGCCTCATTTGAGTATCCATTTTGCGGTAATGAGGATTAGTAGCCAAAGTTCTTGAGATGTGATTATAAGTTGGGATCGATAGATGTTGATATGACACCCTCATTTATTGCGGAAAAGTAAACACGTAATTCTACAGAAAAACTGGTAGGATATGTTTGTAATTGGTTCAACTAGCCAAAAACCTGTAATTTCAAAAAAATTTCTAAACCAATCACAACATTTCCAACATTCCCAGAAGCGGGTGCCAAAACCTGCAATGCTAATGAACTACTTTACATGTCATAGCTAAATAAGAAAATAGAATGATACAAACCAAAAATAGAAAAGGGAGACATATGTCCCTAAAATGTATGTGACATAAAAAAAAGGTTTAAGGGTCACAATGAAATAAAACCAGTCTAGGTCCCAAGGTTACTTTGCTCGCTAGCTCGTCCATGTACCCCATATATGCATCACCTACCTGTCATTCGCATTTTATACAAATACGAAAGCCACAGTCAGTGGGGAGTAACTCCGAGTTCTCCCAGCCACGAAATGTCATAATTAATATAACATGTAAACATAAGAATATGAATACGAATCACACAATGCCTTAGCATATAGATGCTAGACAATCGTGCTTATCATGTGAACAACAATATAACAACACATAGTCCTAGCATGTGAATACTAGACCGACTCATACTACACTATCATGTGAATCACATAACATCCAGGAATCCAAACTCTATCAACCATAGCCGGCTTGCATCTCACCTTCTATGATTCATAGAATCATCAAACAAGAAAGGGCAATATATCAAAGACAGGCATAAGTTCTTAGTACGGTCAATAGTCACTTTGTAACTCGAGTCTATACCACGAGGTAGGGAAGGTAATCGAACCGGTATCTTGGCTCAGCGGTTACTATTAAGAAAACATGGCCAAGAGACAACACAACCCTAGCCTAAAATCTCAAGAGACCTAGACATGCGGATACACACCACCGCACCCAAGACTCACAACTTTTTTAAAACAAAGTGAAGTGAGTACCCTAAGGACACCACCGAAGGGTTGGCTAGTACTTAAGCTGACCCCATACTATCAAAATAAGTACCTGAGGTCATGCCCCAACTTGGATAAACATCCACTAGTCAGGAACACAAAGGCTATCAAGCAGTGAACATATACTCGTCAGCGACTATAAAGACCTATCTATGATGAAGGCCGAAATACTCACCTAGGACCTAGTCCCAGCTAGTCCCAGCTTGAATACTTTAGCCCACACCACACACGACTCACCACACAAGTCAACTAAGACACCCACTTAACCATAAGAGGGCAAAAAGTCCCACTTACCAACATGAATTCTAACATTCTATCATGTAAAAGGCTATATAATAGTCTACTCAAAGATACAAATCCAACAAAGTGTCCTCAATAAGAATTCAATACTAACTTCCAATTCTAGCAATTTTAACAATATTAAAGGCTTTAGGGGAATCTAGGGCCATTACTACAAAATAAGAAGCTATTTAAATTCAATAAGCTATACATGTGAACTAAAGCTTGATAAATGGCCTAAAACAAGAAAAAGGCCGATTATCTAAATCATTCAACCGAAATTTTTACCCGCAACCCCACCGCGACAGTGCGGTCAAATTGCAATGGTGACCAATCACTCAATTAACTGACATCGCATCAGTCAAAGGGACTAAGTCTCAGTTTTCGGCACAATCAACAAAACATTACAACTACCATCATAAGAATAAATTTTACCATCAACACTATATTTACTACTAACATTACTCATTTCATAAAATTACCCATATGCTACTTATACTAAATATAACATTCACAAAATCATACAAAAAGCAAAGAATGTGACATTTATTCGTCGAGTAACTCGGAATAGTTACCTTACGCTAGCAAAGAGACAAGCAATAAACTTGAGAAAGCTTCTAAAACCCAAAATTACTCTTCATCTTCAACCACATATGAGTCACCTAAAATAATTATGTGAAAGGACGATATTAACGAATTATCGTTATATAAAATATGAGACGGAAATTAATTTAATTATATTTTAAATAAACCAAACTAGCGTCAAAACAATTTATAGATACGGCCCAAACTCGCGACTTAGCCGGGCCACATCGCCTGAGGCCATTGCCTAGGCCACGGCCAGCTACGAGTACGGCCAGGCCGCTGCTAGGCCAACCTTATAAAAGTCACTCTCGTCCCAAAAATTAATTCAATCTCAACTCTCTACCCCATCTCTCTCATTACTCCGTCCTATAATATAATACTCCATAGTAACCAGATTTCCATCTCAATTTCAATATCGATATTGTCAAATATTCCATTAAAGGAATTGCTCAACATTTAGAGTATAACTCCAAGCTACTCACCACGAATCTTGAACAAAGAGAAAGACAAATAATATACAACACCAAAGATTCCCATAACTCAAATAAAATAATATGTTACAACTCACAAACCGGATGAAAATAGAACATGTAACAGTCCCAATATTCCAATCGCTCTTCACTTCTCGTGGTTGATGAATCTAAGTCTCCCAAGCCTTGCGTACACTAGAACTTTGTAAATAAATACCCTGATCGTTGTCCAATTTTCACAATCTTACGCACCAAGCATTATTCATTACCTACTGCCTCAAGTATTGGATCATTCCCAAAAGATTTTCTTAGCCATGCTAACAATTTGAATTATATACTCTTATCCCATCTCACCAGTAATAAATTAATAAAAGAAACATATACTATTAGTATTATACGTAAGACAACATAAATAAGAAATCTCGGCATATAAACCCGTACAAATCAAATAGCAAATAAAACATACAACCCCGAATAATGATAAGAGTATTAGGATCGGTAGAATCGTGTTACCTTAAACGCCCCTTATTCTTCGAATAAACGGTCCACAAGGCACGAGCCTCACCCCGGGTCTTCGAATCCTTCATAAAAGGGCAAGAAAACGGAATAAAGAAGCTAAAAGACGACACTTTTATAAGACGGCGAAAGACGAAACCACTACAAAAAGAAGACTTTCTTACCTTAAAAGGAGGAGGAAGGAAAGGGGAAGAGAATGGTACAAAAATTACGGAATTTGGTCGAGAAATGGGCCGGGATCCGAGGTTGGAGGCGCGGAAAATGGAGTTTTTTGGGTTTGTTGTTTCTGGTAGAAACGAAAAAGAAAAGGAAGAAATGAAAGTGGGAAAGTGACGGGTCACAACAAAAACATAATATTAGTAATAATAAATATAATAATAATAATGAGACACCAGCTAGTTAACGGAAATAATACGATATCAGCTTGAATCGAAATTATTAGCGATTTTTACAAAACTAACGGATATTAATAAAAATTGCTAATTTAGTGAAATAAGCTCAAAATAGCTAATTGGACGGTTTTGTTCCCAAAATCCATCTCGGGTTTACTTAAAACAACTTTCATAAGGACTTGTAAAGAAACGGAAATTATTAAATAAATAAACTCGGACTAATTTTAAATAAACTTATTAATGATTATTAAAATTAACGTATCGAATTATGATGAAATTAATTAATTAGCTAAGCATATATATTTAAATCGTTAAATGATGTAATTAAATTCAAAATAGCAATTAAAAGAATTTTATCCAACTTAATAAAATACGGGGTGTTACAATCACCCCATCTTTTAAAAAGTTTCGTCCTCGAAACTTGAAAGTATAAATGGAAGGTTATGAAAATAAAACTGAAATTGGAATCGGTAACCAAAACATTTTAAAGGTTATTTATCGTAAGAATCAAAATTCTTTCAAAAGTTTCAAATAAAATTTTCCGACAGAACCAGATTCTCATCAAAGGAACGAAAGTGTTCTCGTTACGTATTCAAGAACATCACATTCCAAATCAAAGATAAGGTCAAAAGGCAAACCATTTGTATAAATCAAAAATCAAAATACCTTCAAAACATTAATGAAGAGTTTTCAAAAATATAAGTCTCATTCATGGAACGGAATTGCTCTTGTCGTGCACACAAGAACACTAACTTTCCAAGTCAGAGACAAATTTAAAACCAAAAACTATTCGCCGACAAGCGTAGAACAAGTTATCAAACGTTTCCAATAACTAGTTCTATCATCCGATCAACGTCAAAATCAAAGAAAAAGGCAATCCACTCAAATTTTCTTTTACGAAAGACAAAATAGAAATGAAGGTTTCACCTTTAAACTAAAAGGGGAGTTAAATTCCTGAAATATAATATTAAACTTTGACAAAGAAGTCATAAATAGATCAAAGTTAACAGAAATTGGATAAAACTTAACGAAATCTCGGGTTTAATAATTAAAATTACGATAAATGAGTTTATATTCAAGGAAGGAATAGGGAACTAAATCAAATTTTCTTTTTCAAGTCTTCAAAAATAGGTTAGATTTGCAGAAGTGACATAAACTTTTAAGAATGAATCGAAATTGGTAGCTTGAAAGTTTAGAAGTTGTACAAAAAGGAAAGTAACTTAGATAGCATAAAAACAAAGTATGTTAAGAGAGCTCAAACTTAAGCCACAAGAGAGCTATAATGACTTTCATAGGGTAAAAATTGAAGTCAAAATTACAAGGATGTCAAAGATAGAGTTTCACAAGATACGAGTGTCAAACTTAAAGGAGGAGCAAGATGAAGCGAGGAAATGAGGTATGAACGGTAACACTTATGGTCGAAGAAGAAGGGAATTAGACAAGAAGGGAACGCCAAGTACTTGAATCCCCAAGTACGTCTCACCACACTACCTAAGTCCTTCCAATATCACAACTTCTCAAAACCGGGGTTATAGGTCAACCAGAAACAACTTCACAAGCCAAATTATCCAACCAAGGTTAACACCGCACAAAAGAAAAAGAACTATCTAAAAGGCGTTGAGGGAGGATTAGCAAGGGTGAAAGGACAAGTTGGGAGGATACAAGTGTAACTTCCTAGAAAGAAGAATAGAGAGTTTAGAAGAAGGATAGACACCAAGAGGTAAAGAGTAAGGCAAGATACAAAAAGAACGAGAAATATCTTCAAGGAAGTAGAAGCATTCTTCAAAGGTTGAACAAATCTTCAATCCTCAGCAAAAGGCACTAAATCTTGATCTTTTTAAAATATAAGTGTCCTTTCAATGGAACGGAGATACTCTTGGCGATCACTCAAGAACATCAATATTCCAATTCAAAGACATAAAAATACATTTTTACACCAACAAATGATAAAACTAATTATCAGACGTCTCCAATAACAAGCTTTAACACTAATTGACGTTAAAACCAGTGAAAAACATTAAAATATTTTCAAAACCTTTAGTTCAAATTTTTTTTATAATAAGGGTAATAACTCCATTAGCTATAGATAAGCCCACGGTCATTGACCCAAGAACGCAACAATTATTAAATGACAATCAACAAACAGGTTAGTACCTAACAAAGAGCAAACACAAAGAGACTACAACATAAGGTCCTAAGTCTACCCATCTTACCCATCTCTCAAGTTTATTATTTTAAGGTCAAGTTATTTATAGTGGGGTGCACAAACGTGCGTCGGGAGCAAATATGCTCTGATACCAACTATGACACCCTCATTTATTGCGGAAAAGTAAACACGTAATTCTACAGAAAAACTGGTAGGATATGTTTGTAATTGGTTCAACTAGCCAAAAACCTGTAATTTCAAAAAATTTTCTAAACCAATCACAACATTTCCAACATTCCCAGAAGCGGGTGCCAAAACCTGCAATGCTAATGAACTACTTTACATGTCATAGCTAAATAAGAAAATAGAATGATACAAACCAAAAATAGGAAAGGGAGACATATGTCCCTAAAATGTATGTGACATAAAAAAAAGGTTTAAGGGTCACAATGAAATAAAACCAGTCTAGGTCCCAAGGTTACTTTGCTCGCTAGCTCGTCCATGTACCCCATATATGCATCACCTACCTGTCATTCGCATTTTATACAAATACGAAAGCCACGGTCGGTGGGGAGTAACTCCGAGTTCTCCCGACCCACAAAATGTCATAATTAATATAACATGTAAACATAAGAATATGAATACGAATCACACAATGCCTTAGCATATAGATGCTAGACAATCGTGCTTATCATGTGAACAATAATATAACAACACATAGTCCTAGCATGTGAATACTAGACCGACTCATACTACACTATCATGTGAATCACATAACATCCAGGAATCCAAACTCTATCAACCATAGCCGGCTTGCATCTCACCTTCTATGATTCATAGAATCATCAAACAAGAAAGGGCAATATATCAAAGACAGGCATAAGTTCTTAGTACGGTCAATAGTCACTTTGTAACTCGAGTCTATACCACGAGGTAGGGAAGGTAATCGAACCGGTATCTTGGCTCAGCGGTTACTATTAAGAAAACATGGCCAAGAGACAACACAACCCTAGCCTAAAATCACAAGCAGACCTAGACATGCGGATACACACCACCGCACCCAAGACTCACAACTTTTTTTTAAAACAAAGTGAAGTGAGTACCCTAAGGACACCACCGAAGGGTTGGCTAGTACTTAAGCTGACCCCATACTATCAAAATAAGTACCTGAGGTCATGCCCCAACTTGGATAAACATCCACTAGTCAGGAACACAAAGGCTATCAAGCAGTGAACATATACTCGTCAGCGACTATAAAGACCTATCTATGATGAAGGCCGAAATACTCACCTAGGACCTAGTCCCAGCTAGTCCCAGCTTGAATACTTTAGCCCACACCACACACGACTCACCACACAAGTCAACTAAGACACCCACTTAACCATAAGAGGGCAAAAAGTCCCACTTACCAACATGAATTCTAACATTCTATCATGTAAAAGGCTATATAATAGTCTACTCAGCATACAAATCCAACAGTGTCCTCAATAAGAATTCAATACTAACTTCCAATTCTAGCAATTTTAACAATATTAAAGGCTTTAGGGGAATCTAGGGCCATTACTACAAAATAAGAAGCTATATAAATTCAATAAGCTATACATGTGAACTAAAGCTTGATAAATGGCCTAAAACAAGAAAAAGGCCGATTATCTAAATCATTCAACCGAAATTTTTACCCGCAACCCCACTGCGGACAGTGCACGGTCAAATTGCGGCTGACCAATCACTCAATTAACTGACATCGCATCAGTCAAAGGGACTAAGTCTCAGTTTTCGGCACAATCAACAAAACATTACAACTACCATCATAAGAATAAATTTTACCATCAACACTATATTTACTACTAACATTACTCATTTCATAAAATTACCCATATGCTACTTATACTAAATATAACATTCACAAAATCATACAAAAAGCAAAGAATGTGACATTTATTCGTCGAGTAACTCGGAATAGTTACCTTACGCTAGCAAAGAGACAAGCAATAAACTTGAGAAAGCTTCTAAAACCCAAAATTACTCTTCATCTTCAACCACATATGAGTCACCTAAAATAATTATGTGAAAGGACGATATTAACGAATTATCGTTATATAAAATATGAGACGGAAATTAATTTAATTATATTTTAAATAAACCAAACTAGCGTCAAAACAATTTATAGATACGGCCCAAACTCGCGACTTAGCCAGGCCACTGCCTAGGCCACTGCCTAGGCCACGGCCAGGCTACAGCAGGCCACGGCCAGGCCGCTGCTAGGCCAACCTTATAAAAGTCACTCTCGTCCCAAAAATTAATTCAATCTCAACTCTCTACCCCATCTCTCTCATTACTCCGTCCTATAATATAATACTCCATAGTAACCAGATTTCCATCTCAATTTCAATATCGATATTGTCAAATATTCCATTAAAGGAATTGCTCAACATTTAGAGTATAACTCCAAGCTACTCACCACGAATCTTGAACAAAGAGAAAGACAAATAATATACAACACCAAAGATTCCCATAACTCAAATAAAATAATATGTTACAACTCACAAACCGGATGAAAATAGAACATGTAATCCCCAATATTCCAATCGCTCTTCACTTCTCGTGGTTGATGAATCTAAGTCTCCCAAGCCTTGCGTACACTAGAACTTTGTAAATAAATACCCTGATCGTTGTCCAATTTTCACAATCTTACGCACCAAGCATTATTCATTACCTACTGCCTCAAGTATTGGATCATTCCCAAAAGATTTTCTTAGCCATGCTAACAATTTGAATTATATACTCTTATCCCATCTCACCAGTAATAAATTAATAAAAGAAACATATACTATTAGTATTATACGTAAGACAACATAAATAAGAAATCTCGGCATATAAACCCGTACAAATCAAATAGCAAATAAAACATACAACCCCGAATAATGATAAGAGTATTAGGATCGGTAGAATCGTGTTACCTTAAACGCCCCTTATTCTTCGAATAAACGGTCCACAAGGCACGAGCCTCACCCCGGGTCTTCGAATCCTTCATAAAAGGGCAAGAAAACGGAATAAAGAAGCTAAAAGACGACACTTTTATAAGACGGCGAAAGACGAAACCACTACAAAAAGAAGACTTTCTTACCTTAAAAGGAGGAGGAAGGAAAGGGGAAGAGAATGGTACAAAAATTACGGAATTTGGTCGAGAAATGGGCCGGGATCTGAGGTTGGAGGGCGGCGGAAAATGGAGTTTTCTGGGTTTGTTGTTTCTGGTAGAAACGAAAAAGAAAAGGAAGAAATGAAAGTGGGAAAGTGACGGGTCACAACAAAAACATAATATTAGTAATAATAAATATAATAATAATAATGAGACACCAGCTAGTTAACGGAAATAATACGATATCAGCTTGAATCGAAATTATTAGCGATTTTTACAAAACTAACGGATATTAATAAAAATTGCTAATTTAGTGAAATAAGCTCAAAATAGCTAATTGGACGGTTTTGTTCCCAAAATCCATCTCGGGTTTACTTAAAACAACTTTCATAAGGACTCGTAAAGAAACGGAAATTATTAAATAAATAAACTCGGACTAATTTTAAATAAACTTATTAATGATTATTAAAATTAACGTATCGAATTATGATGAAATTAATTAATTAGCTAAGCATATATATTTAAATCGTTAAATGATGTAATTAAATTCAAAATAGCAATTAAAAGAATTTTATCCAACTTAATAAAATACGGGGTGTTACAGTTGAGCTAAGATGAGTTAGATGTTTTGGGGTGGTTGCCTCGTAACTTGGAGAATGTCACCATCTATGCTTTAGGTTTCGAGAGTATAGCAAGATCTCCTTGGAAGGATAGAATATGCAAAAGAACTTTTGAATTTGGATTTTGATTGGGAGTTTTACCATTTTGAGAAACTCATGGTCGACACTAGTTGGATATGAGTATAGCTTTGTTGGAAACCTTGACCTTGATCTTGTGGAAGTTGTTTGTGAATGTTTGAGGATTTGGAGTGATGAGATCACACTTATAGTGGAGTACTTTGTTTCAGGGAATATATTAGGATGAAGTAACATGAGTGTTTGAGGAAATCCTTGGGAGTGTTGCGATTATAAGTTTTGTTGTTAGAAAGTTTTCGGAACCGTTTAGGATGATGTTGTTGTTTGAGGTTTGAGTACCTGGCGTTTCCTTGTTGTCTAATTCTCTTTCTTCTTTGACCAAAAGCGTTGCCGTTCATACCTCTCTTTCCTCGCTTCATCTTGCTCCTCCCTTGAGTTTGATGCTAGTGATCTATAAAACTCTACCCTTGACATTCTCATTGGTTTGACTTCAATTCTCACCCCTAGTAAGTTTATCACAACTCTTTTAATTAGGTAAGTTGAATCCTTTTAGCATACTTGTATCTATGATGTCTAAGTTACTTTTCTTCTGTCCAATTCCTAAACTTTTCAAGCTACCATTTTTGATTCGTTGTTAAGAATCTATACTACTCTTACAAAATTTACCTATTTTAAAAGGGTTGAAAATGAAAATTTGATTTAGTTTCCTATTTGTTCTTTGAAATAAAGACTTATTTATCATGATTTTAACTGCTAAACCCGTGATTTCTTTAAATTTTATCCAATTTCTATTAACTTTGATCTATTTATGACCTTTTGTCAAAGTTTAATATTATATTTTCAGAAATTTGACTCCCTTTCGAATTTTAAAAGTGAAACCTTCATTTCTATTTTGGCTTTTGCAAAAGAAAATTTGAGTGAATTACCTTTCACTCTTGATTTTAACGTTGATCGGATGTTAGAACTCGTTATTGGAGACGTTTGATAACTTGTTCTACGCTTGTCGGCGAATGATTTTTGTTTTAAATTTGTCTTTGACTTGGAAAGTAAGCGTTCTTGTGTGCACGACAAGAGCAATTTCGTTCCATGAATGAGACTTATACTTTTGAAAACTCTTCGTTAATGTTTTTGAAAGTGTTTTGATTTTGATTTATACGAATGATTTGCCTTTCGACTTGGTTCTCATTTTAAATTTTAGTTGAAACTTTTGAAAGAATTTTAATTCTTACAAGTAATTAACCTTTTAATGTTTTGGTTATCTATTTTAAAAGTTCAGTTTTATTTTTATAACCCTTCTTTTCTACCTTCAAGTTTCGAGGACGAAACTTTTTGAAAGATGGGGTGATTGTAACACCTGCGAATTTTCGATTTTGACATTTAAAATTTATTAAACCGTTTGATTACTTTATTTTATATTTTTCGATTTTTCGATTTAATTAATTTTATGTCAAACAAGATTTTTATAAAAGTAATGTATAAAATCTCATTTATATAAAGATACGTATTATTAAATTATATTTTTGAGGCATAATTTATATAAGAATTTATGAATACGTATTTTTGATCGGACAGTAATAATGACAGTAATAATAATAATTTCCGTCTTAACTTCCGTCTAGCTATAGACCGTCACATTTCACTTTGTACCCACTTTAATCCGGACCAACCAGAATTTGACAACACGCTCACCTACCTCTTACACTCTACCTTTAAATATCTCTTTTATACATATTTATATATTATTATTATTATTATTATTATTATATATATATATATATATTTATATATATATATATATATATATATATATATATATATATATATTATTATATATATACTACATGTACTATTATCATTATTCTATTATTGTTGTTGATACCTTACTGCGTCCCCAACCCCACACCCCTCACTCTTTCTTCTTCCTTTTCCTGCGTAAAACCACAAAACAACAGCAACAACCAACAACCATTTCCCGTTTCTTTCAACCTCCATTTCCTCCCTTATTTCTCAACCAAACTCCATTATTTTTGTACCATTAGCTTCCTCGTTCCTTCCTCGTTCTCTTAAGGTAAGAAAGTCTTGATTTTGTAGTAGTTTCGAAAGTCGCCGTCTTATAAAAGTATTCGTTTTCTAGCCTCTTTATCTCGTTTTCTTGCCCTTTAATGAAGGTTTCGAAGACCCGTGTTTGTTAGAAGGTTTGCTTGAGGATTTAAAGCGTTTCCGAGGTAACGGTGATAGGTTACTCGAGAATGAGTCGATATTCCACCCCCTTCAACTCGGTTTTTACACTCCTTTGTCGTAAGTTTTATTCTTTAATTGTTTATGATGTGTAGTTATTGTTATTAATGAATTAGTTGTGTTTAATTTCCATATTAACCTCACCTGAAAAGTCGTCTTAAAATGAGTTGAAGTAGACTGTTTTGAATTGCGTTTTTGGAGCTGTGCAAGACGGTTTTTGCGTTGGAATTGGACTATTTCGGGACTCAGTTTTGGGACAGGTAGAACGGTGTTCTTCGGTCTGTTTCTGGGCCGTCAGAGTAGAGATTGTGTGGACTGGTTTACCGGGTAGTTCGAGTAGAGATGGCTCATCTTCGGTCTGCTTTAGGCGTGAACATGTAGTAGCTTAGGGCGTGTGATACTCTGTTTTGGGTGGGCTTTGATTGAGTATTCAGGACTGTTTTGGACAGTCGAGATGGCAGGTTGCGGGTGGGTGTCGTCGGTCGGCGTTTGTAAGTTAGTTTGGGTCATTTTAGGCGTATGAATATATGTATATATGTATCCGTCTCAAGCAAGTTTATATGTTCGTCTTTTGTTTCACATGTTGGTTGACCCGCGTTTGGTCACGGTTTTGTGGTAGTTTTCCGGACTATTTGGCAGCCGTGAAATGGGTGGTGGTGTGGTCGGTTTTGGTACCTTTTGTCGCGCGGTTTATGTGGCCATCCGAGTTAGCTTGAGCAATCGAAATGGAGGTGTCGGGTTGTGGTCATGGTGTGGGAGTCATACCTTTCCCTTGCCCTCTTGTTTGAGTTCCTTAAACAATTTTTGTGAATATGTATTTTTTTTGGGCTCACTGTACTCTTTTGTTGGGCTGACTTAAAGTTGTTGGGCCACACTCATATTATGAGTGCTTTCGGCGCCAATTTAGTATGTATGAATCATTTAAATTCCGCCTCGAATTCTATAACGTAATTCGTTACTATCGTTCTTTCCCATAATTATTTTGTTGGGCTCATTTGATTTAGTTTGTTGGGCTCATTTGATTTTAGTAAATGGGCTAGCTATATTTGGTAATTTGGGCTATTCATGTTTATATATTGTTTTGGCGCTAGTTTGGTTTATTTAAAATATGATTAAATAACCGTCTCGTATTTTATATAACGTAATTTGTTAATATCGCTCTTTTACACATTTATTCATTTGGGCTTGACTTGTAAATCTAATTGGACTTCTCATATTTATTTATTTGGTCTTGCATTGCCAATTTAATTGAAATTGTCTTATTAATTTAGTTGGAGTTGTCAAACTTGCTTGTTGGGCTAAGTTTGTTATATTCATTGGGTTTGTGATGGTTCACATGTTGGGTTCTTGTGATTTCTAGTATTGGGCCTCGCATGGTTTGATTATTGGGCTCATGAATGAGTCATGTGGGCTTGGTCACATATTATTTCGTAATTTCATATAACGTAAATTATTCATTATCACTTGTTATATTTTATTTAACCGGCATGTTAAATTATGAAGTAGAATATTTATTAATATAATACAAGTATGAGATATTTATTATAAATATGTACTTGTAGTGAGTTGTATTCTAGATAATGTCTAGTATTGTTCGGTTGTGGGAGTCTCGGTCCTATCGGATACTAGGGGTGAGCCATAGGCCCTCTAATTACGATATGATCGTCGGGATTGATGTTCCCATCCGTACTTATGGTGATGCAGACCATAAGTATGAATGTGACATTAATAATCTCGTCCCTGAGTCTCAGTTCTATCGGATACTAGGGGTGAGCCATAGGTCCTCTAGTTGCGATAAGGTCGTCAGGATTGATGTTCCCATCCGTACTTATGCTGAGATGCAAGCCATAAGTATGAATGTGACATTAATAATCCCTTTCTATGTGCTTGTTTGTTGTGCTTGTTTGTTGTATTTGGCCATGTTTTAAAGGTAACCACTGAGCCAGATACTTGTTTGTTGTACCTCGGACATGTTTTAACGGTAACCTCTGAGTCGAGTACTTGTTTGTTGTATTTGGCCATGTTTTAAAGGTAACCGCTGAGCCAGATACTTGTTTGTTGTGCCTCGGACATGTTTTAAAGGTAACATCTGAGTCGGGCACTTATTTGTTGTATTTGGCCATGTTTTAAAGGTAACCGCTGAGCCAGATACTTGTTTGTTGTGTCTCGAACATGTTTTAAAGGTAACCTCTGAGTCGGACACTTGTTTGTAGTATTTGGACATGTTTTAAAGGTAACCGCTGAGTCGGGCACTTGTTTGTAGTATTTGGAAATGTTTTAAAGGTAACCGCTGAGCCAGATACTTTAGAGGTCGTGCCTTGGACATGTTTTAAAGGTAACCACTGAGCCAAGGTACTTAAGGACTTCTGTCTCGGACATGATTTAAAGGTAGCCTCTGAGCCGGATGCTTTGCTTATTATGTGATGTTAGTTGTCCCATTTCATGTTTGTATGTTGTTTGGTTTTCAAAGTTGGATGTATCATATGCCTTATCTATGATTGACTACGCATGTTTTGAATGTTAATCTCATGTCTAAGTGCTTGCATCAAATAGTTATATTCACGATGTTCTAATATGTTCTTGTTTATCTGTGTTTCGACATTTTGTGGCTGGGAGAACCTTGAGTTACTCCCCACTGACTGTGGCGTTCATGTTTACATGAATGACAGGTTGTGAAGATGCTTACGTGGGGAAGACGTGTGGGCTAGCGAGAACTAAACCCTTGGGCCTTAGTTTGCTAGTTTAGAAACCCTTTATTTGTTTATTCGTGAGATATCTTTTCCTCGCTTTCTAGACTTGGGTTGTAATAACCTAAGTTTGTCTATTGTTGTTTTTGTTTCACTTCATTTTTG
The DNA here is from genome assembly GCF_048544455.1 of Silene latifolia. Classification (NCBI taxonomy): domain Eukaryota; kingdom Viridiplantae; phylum Streptophyta; class Magnoliopsida; order Caryophyllales; family Caryophyllaceae; genus Silene; species Silene latifolia. Next base: position 455,408,292 of record NC_133538.1, read on the forward strand.
GCACCCGCGTGTTAATCTTTAACTAGTAATAAAAAGTTTTTAAAATATCATAAATTTCCGCTTTAATTTATTAGTTATATTTTCCGCTTTATCGCGGGGTGTCACAGTAATGCGTAGCATCAATGTGGACATCCTTCTTCCCTCCCCTTTTATTGATCGCTGCTTGAGCCGACTTCTCCTTAAATTCGGGGGTATCTCTTTTCTCCATCAATTCTTTATATGCGGTTCCTATAATAAAAAAAATTGCCAAATATTAGTATTTAATTAAATAGATAACAAATGACGATAATTTAACTAATTAAATACAACCATCAAAAGTAACTAAATACCTTCCATAAACTAAGGGGGTTTCTTCTTTTTAGAAACCTTATACATGTTATCTCTTAACCTCTTTTTGCCGATGTAATTGTATCTCTCCCAAACGGCACACTCTTGTTCCTTAGGCCAATGAAAGTTTTGCTACACAAAAAAAAAAATTCGTTAGAGAACACAAATCACTAATTAATTAGAATACATTTAAGAAAATTATTTAAAAACATACCCGGAAGTTATTGAACCATTCCTCCTTCTCTTCTTCGCTTGCATCTGACCAACATGTAATACCCCTGGTCATCTTTTGCTGAGTGCTAGCGGTGACTCCCCGAACTACATGCTTGGAATTAAACCTGAAATTATACATGTTAAATACGAATTTAGATTTAAAAATGTTCATATTAAAAATAAATCAACTACTAATAAAAAACAAATAAAAAGAAGTTCTTACCAAAGACCCCTAATGTCAATAATGATCTTGTTATCCTCGGTGTATGTGACAGGGATCCCATGCTCGATCTCCTCCTCCTCGTCAGTCTCATCCTCTAAGGACTGCTCGACCTCCGTGGTCTCCTCCTCCTCCTCCTCCTCCTGCTCTTGCGTACTACGGCCCCCGCTACTACCTCCTCGCTGTCTACCACCACGACCACGTGCCATTATACAACTACAATTGAACAAATAAAATTGTTAGAAAGTGTTAATTAAAATTAAATAAAACGAAATAATATAACATATTAACATAAAAAATGATTATGAAACAAAATAATAAATAAATTGATAGTAAAAAGATGTAAAAACCAATACCATCATCATCATCATCCTCATCATCATCCTCATCATCTTCATCATTATCATCCTCCTCCTCATCACCCTCACCCTCACCCTCACCGTCCTCCTCCTCCTCCTCCATGTGATCATCTGTCCCCTCCACATTATCTTCTTCCTTTTCTTCCAACTCCTCCCCTTCCGCTTCTTTCTCATTCTCATGAATGATTTCATCATCAATTGGAGATAAAACTGATTTTGATGCAATTTCTTCTTGAAAAAATGTTGTACCAAATTTTGATCTAGCCTTTGTCTTGAAGACCGCCCACCATTGCTTTTAATGTTTATCATTACTCGTGCTTGGATAAGAAGCAAAATACACTTGATGAGCTTGATGTGCGAGTATAAATGGATCATAAGTCATGTATGTTCGGGTATGATTAACTTCTACGAGTTTGTAACGATCATGGACTCTCATTCCCGCTATGAAATTATCTTTCCATTCACACTTAAATAAGACTATTTTATAGGCACGTCCACGCCCATTATAGCACAACTCAAAGATATTCTCTAATATGCCATAATATTCATTGTCATCAAGGGAGGAAATTGTAACACCATAATTGCATCTAACCTTCCTCTTTCCGTAATTGAATGTATGGAAATTGAACCCATTAACTGAATACCGATTCCATGTTTTAACCTTTCGTGAATGACCTAAGGCCAAACTCCTTACCAAATCATCTTGGATATTGCATTCAATGACATGTTTCCGAAACCATGATGGAAATTGATCCTCATGCTATTTCCAAACATCATTCTTTCTCACATTAGGATGTTCCTTAATGAAATCGATCACTAAATGTGTTTCATAAGGCTCCAAAATTTCACAATTAGAAAGAACATAAAGGTGAGCACGATTATATTATTTGTCATCCAAATATCTTGTCTCCCCACTTGATGAACACCCTTCATCATCATGAGTCTGGAAAAACTCGGGTACACTTGTGTCCACTTCATCGGCTTTATCAATATTTAAGTTCTTTGCTTTGGTTTCTATATGTTTTTCAAAGTAAAGAGAGCAAAAATTTGCAATCCCTCCGTTAAATACACATTGCATATAGAACCTTCAACCCGAGCCTTATTACCAATTTTTTTCTTCAAATGATTAAGAAACCTATACATGTAATTAAAATGTAATTATTTCTTTGTTATTAAAATAAAATACATAAATGAATAATATTTATAATTTAAATACTAGTAAATTATTATTACATACCTTTCAAATGGATACATCCACCTATATTAGACGGGTCCACCAACTTTTGCTTCATAAGGCAAATGGACCGGTAAACGCTCCATGGAATTAAAGAATGAAGAAGGGAAGATCATCTCAAGTATACATAAGATAATTGGAATTTGGTCTTCAAGACGAATCATGTCATCAACCGATATGGTTGAAGAACATAAATCTCGGAAAAATTGACTAATCTCGGTAACTGCATTCCACACGGTAGTTGGGAGGAGATGTTTCAATGAAACGGGTAATAAGCGCTCTGTGAAAACATGACAATCGTGGCTTTTCAACCCTTGCAACTTCAGGTTCTTAAGATCAACACAACGTTTGAAATCAGATGCATATCGATCACGAAACTTCAACTTTGCTAACCATTGACACAATGCCTTCCTTTGAGCTTTATCAAGAGTAAAAATAGCTTTCGGCTTAGACCCATCCTTACGAATGTGTAGTTTGGGACGATCACAAAATCTCTTCAACTCTTTTCTTGAAGCAATAATATCCTTGGATTTACCTTCTACATCCATAATCGTATGAATGAGTTGCTTAAAGAAATTCTTCTCTATGTGCATTACATCCAAGTTGTGCCTGAGTAACAATATATTCCAATACGGAAGGTCCCATAAAATGCTTCTTTTAAACCAACCGCTCTTCTTTTTCTTCAACTCTTTAAACTCTTTAAACTATTCTTCAGTACCATCAACAATAGATGGCAAATCACATAGCAACTCCCATAACTCATCCCTTGGTAGCCGATCCGGAGCATCATCATGCACCTCCTTACCTTCAATAAAATCTTTTTTGTTCCTTCTATGTAGATGTCTATCCGATAAGAAGGTTCTATCACAATCAAACCAACTTATTTTTTTGGAATTAGGAAGCCAAAATGCTTTGCTCTTATCCATGCAACAAGGGCATGCCTTTTGTCCTACGGTAGACCATACAGATAGCATACCGTAGGCGGAAAAATCATTTATGGTCCATAAAAGTGAAGCTCTTAGTGGAAAATTTTGCTTCATGGACACATCATATGTTTCCACACCAACTTCCCACAAATGTTTCAACTCATCTATCAACGGTTGTAAATAAACATCCAAATTGACTTTTGGGTTATTAGGCCCGGGAATAATTAGTGACAAGAAGATAAACTGCCTTTTCAAACATAACCAAGGTGATAAGTTGTATGGCGTGATCATCACGGGCCAACATGAGTAAGGTTCACCAAATTGCGTGAAAAGGGCAAATCCATCCGTACATAGGCCAAGTCGAACATTGCGGGGTTCCTCGGCAAAATCAGGGTAAATCTTATCAAAACGCTTCCATTCCTCTCCATCACTCGGATGACACATCTTTCCTGGTGTACGAGGATTTTCTTTGTGCCATCTCATTTGTTCAACAATGTTTTTTGTTGCATACATTCTTTGAAGTCTTGGAGCAGAGGAAAATAAATTAATTGGTTTTGTGATATTGATTTCTTACTCTTTTGACCCGTCTTATTACCCTTCTTGCCTTTTCCCTTCAAAATAATATCTCCCTCACTTGTCTCATATCTACCCCTTTGACATTTCTTACACTTGTCAAGCAAAGCATCATCTCCCCAAAAAATCATACATCCTTCAGGACATGCATCAATCTTTTAATGCGGATGGTATTATAGAAACTTCGGGTCATGACGTTATTATCGGGGATAGCGTCCTCAAGCAAAGACGCAATACCATCAACGGCATTAAATGGCATATTAAACTCACATTTCAAGGTTACTATCCTAGAAGCGGCTTGTAACAATGTCATTCTACTCCCTTCATATAAAGATTTTTCTGAAGCCTTTAACATTTCAAAAAAGGATTTTGCTTGTGGGTTTGGTTCTTGTTCAATGATAGGTTCGTGGTTGTCATTGTTAAAAGTATTAAACTCCAAAGCATCAAATACCATATTTCTATATGGGTTATCATTTTGTTTGGTTTGAGGTTGCTCGGTAATTGGAGAGTATGGTTCTCCATGACAAATCCAATTATAATAATTTGGAGAAAACCCATTTGTATAAAGATGTTCTTCTACTTGAATGTAATGCAAATATTTCAAGTTTTTGCATTTACTACAAGGACACCTAAGTTTATTTTCTACCAAATCATATCCATCTTGTTGTTTAGCAAACTCAATAAACTCAAGAACCCCCTTAACAAATCTACCGGTGGGACATTTCCTCTTATTATCTACCCTATCTTCGTACATCCATTTGCGTTCCGATCTCTTCATTTTATCTAAAAATATTCCAAACAACAATTTTTAACAATATAACTCATACAACATTATTATACTAAACTAGTATTATACCAACATTATACTAACATTAGACTAAATCTTGTAATTAAGTATACTAATATCATCAAAATCACCAATACATTGTCAACTACAACCCTAATTCAAATAATATTACCAATTTCACAAAAACCCCCAATTCATATTCACCCTAATTATCAATTTAAACAAACCCTAACTAATTAAACATCATAACAACATCCAAGTAACTAACTACAAGAACAAATTCAACAAACAAATAAAAAATTATACTATAATTAACATATACTAACAACACTAATACTAACTAAACTAAAATTAATTTATACTAACCAAACTAAATCTACCTCAAAATTAAACACTAATATACTAAATAAACTAATTACAATCACAAATTAAACTTAACTTAATCTAAGAAATTGAAATTATAAACAAAGATTCATACCTTCTTCAAATGAAATTAGTGGTGTTATGGTGGTTTGATAGTCGCCGGTGGTGGGGTCGGGGTGGTGGGCTGGTGTTGACGGCAACGACGATAACGATTGGTGGCGGCGGTGACGATTGGTGGCGCGGTGTCGGGCTGTTGTGTCGTCCTCCTCTTTTTTTTTTGAATTGGTAAAGTAAGAGAGAGGGGAAGGAAATCTGGGTATAAGGAAATCTGTGCGGGCGACGGATTTAGACGACGGACTTTATTCAGTTGCCACTTTAGCGACAAAAATCGGTCGCTATTCTTCAAAATTTGGTCGCCAATTTTCAAAACGTATAAGGAAATCAGTGAAATTCAAAACGTATAAGGACCTTTTCTATCTTCATACTTGTAAATCAATTTTCACAATTTTTTTTTTAAAATGTAAATTCCAAACAATCCAACAACAACAAAATCAACAAATCAGTGAAACTCAAAACAAGTATAAGGTATGCATATTTCTTGCTTTGATTTTGTTAATTTTGTTTTCTAATTAGATTAGAATTTTTTAAATTGTAGTTAGATTAGTTTTCTTAGGTGGAGATTAAGTTCGATTATTGTTGTTTAAAGCCAATTAGTGTTGGATAATTCTTGTGTAGAGCCTATTAGGATTTCGTTTATGTTATAATTTTGCTGCGCTTTTTTGTACTTGTAATCGAAAAAAAATTTAAAAAGATGGAATGGCCTTGTCGTGTGAAATAGACGACACAGCCATGGCCATGTCGTGTCATTTACACGACAGTACGAAGAATGTGTCGTGTGGTTTACACGACGGGTCCTTGGCGTTGTCTTGTGGTTTACACGACGGATCCTTGGCCATGTCTGTAACCCACATGATGGCTCCTAGGCTGTGTTTTGTAACCTACACGACCTGTCCAAATTTCATTATTTTTTTTTATCCAAAATCTTGTTTTTATTAACCCTTTTTATTATTTAAAGATATTAAAATGTCTTGAAACGATATTATTAAATAATATTAGATTTATTTAATTTAATTTGCTTGTGTCTTGAAACGATTTTATTTAATTTGCTGATATTTTGATATAATTTTATATTAGATTTATTGGATTTATTTACGCAAATGTCTAGTAATGATGATGATGCTCGTCGATCGAAACTTCATGCTTCTTTTCGGCGTCAAAAGATTAATATAAAGGTTGGAAGCACTAGTGTAGGTTCAAAAGAAGTGTCCATGCCTATTCAGCATTATCGTCACCGTCGTTATTATAACGTACAAACCCGCTATCCGTAGAATCAAAACAAGATTCTTCGTAGAAACGATAATGTTGATTAGCATTAAAAGAATTGTTGAATTGCGGTCCATTAACGTAATAATCATTGTTAAACTGCGAACCATGACCATTATCTGGAGTAAATAAATAATTAAAAAATACATTCCCGGGATCGTCGCTAGAATTCATTATTAGTAATGAGGTAATAATATAACAGTTATTTTTTTAAGAGAGATAAGATAGGAGTAAATGAAGATGTTAGTAGAAAGTAAGAAAAAGTTAGGGTAAAGTACATTATTAAATTAATTATTATAAAAACCGTCTTCAAAATTCATTTGCGTTAAAACGATATTTAATTTTTAGTAAAATTAATTTGAAAGTCTAAGGGCAAAATAGGAATAAATGAAAAAATAGGGGGCGTAACAAGTAAAATAGGGGGCGTAATATAGCATATCTCCTTTAGAGTCCCTTTATAATGGTGAAATTGTTTGGGTCCCCGACTTTCTTATATCCATCCTTTATAATAATGTCTATATGTCCAACTATTGTCTATTTGTCTCGCAGTTTAAATTATGAATCGGTTTTCACCCGTTTTAGTAACCTAAATTTAGAAAGGTTTATAAGATATTTTCATGATGTATTTAAGTATAAATTCACTTTTGTCATAATTAATGGAAATATCTCATGAATCTTAACACATTAAAGTTATTAACATGTCCTTGGGCATAGGTCAGAAAAATCGATTATGAATTAATTTGAGTTTTTAATTAATTAAAAACAATAAAAACATGATTAGTGATAGTAATATTTGTTAATTTTTTAGCTAATAATTTAGGGGGATAAATAGGATTAACTTAATTACTAAGAACTTTTAGCAAACCTGAAATCCATAATTTGCGCGGGAATCCAAGGCAACTTTACCTGTTCTTGTTGAAATATTCAAGAGGCAATACGCAAGTACGTAACTACTACAGTAATTAGTTTTCTTATCATGCATAGCATGACAAATGACAATGTCCCATAGGCCATAGCCACAAACAGATTTTACGTATCATAGATCACAAAGGCACTACATAAATATATCAACAAATACGATATATAGATATCTTAATAAGCACGTACAAATTTACAAGTTTATTTCCGTGTAAATTACAGAAAAAACTATCATTATTTTTGGACGAACGGGAGATTTTTTTACCAAAATGGGTTTAATAACAAACATATTAACAAAACGGGTGTTCTTTGAAACTAAAAAATGGGTCCATGTGGTAAATTATACCATGCACGCAGGTGTATGGTGCATTGTACTCTCACTTAAATTTACTTTTTAATACTTTTAAATTTTTAATTTTATAAATTAGAAAAATATGAAAATTATACCATTATTCATAATTTTCATTTCTCTATAAGTAGAGATCACATTTGATATATTTTTGTGTTTAAATTAATTTTACTCACTTATTCACATCACATAAGCAACATATTTATAAGACCTAGATATTCACATTACATAATGAACATATTCACACAATAAATATAGAATATTCACGCAGTTTAACAAATATATTCACAAATTATCAATTCATTAGAATAACAAATGTATTTACTAAGCTAATCATAGATAATCATTTAATAAAACAATACTTATTCACACAATAACACACTTAAATATGTATAAATTTACTTTCACGATAGATAATTACATATTCACAACGTATAAATTTTACATTCACAAAGTATTATTGCATATTCACTAGATACTGCAAGTGAATATGTCACCTTAATTTTGTGAATATGTATTTATATATCATAAATAAGCATTAAAAAATATTATATGTGACTCTATTTAAAGAGTAAAAAAAACTATGAACACTAGTATAATTTTTAATTTTTATAAGTAGCATTTTTTTTAGAAAGTCATTTAAATTAATGTACAATTTTTTTAAAATACCCACTACAATAAAAAAGATCATGGGTGAAACCATAGGAGTACCATACAACATGCATGGGTGTATGGTATAAGAATTGGGTCCATGTAGGATCAATTTTGGCGAAGTTGAGTTAAGAATTAAAGTCGCTCAACCATAGGACGACTTGAGGTAAAATCGCCCAGCGGCTGATAAAGTCGCTCTCCCTCTTAGCGACCTTAGTGATTTGTAAATAAGTAGAAAGTATACTAAAATAATTGAGTTTGGAACAAATAAAGTCGCTCAACCTCTCAACGACTTTGGTTAATTCCAAAGAATAAAATTGTTAATTTTTTTTTTCTTTTTCAGATTTTGAATTTTAGCATTTGAATTTTAGCATTGAGTCGCTGAGTGGGTAATCGACTTTAGTTTAAATCGCTTAGGCCCTCAGAGACTTATGTTTTTTCCTCTTATTAACTTTTTCAAATAGTATATTGAGTACTAGTCGCGTATGGGAGAGCGACTTTGGTCCTAACCTAACTTCAGAGCTTACGTAGACCCATTTTGTTAATTTCTTTGCTTTTGTGCCCCATTTTAAAAAATTCTGAATGGAATACTTATATAGTACTTATATGAACCACTGGTTCGTTCAAGGAATTAAATAAAAGTTAAAATATAGACAAGATTAAAAACTTCCGCCGAGAGACGGTCTCTCAATAGCATTATTGTGAGACCTCTCTTATGATGGGGTGAGGGACCCACATAATTTTTTTTTCCCTACTATGTCTCTCACTAAATTAGTGAGAGACGGTCTCTCATGAGACCTACTGAGATTAAAAACTTCCGCCGAGAGACGGTCTCTCAATAGTACTTACGTAAAATGAAGTGTTGTATATATCAGTCGTTATAATATAACCAAAGTATCAAATCCGAAAGGAGAAAAAAATTTGAGTCCAAACTTATTAAAACTACATCACTAATCAAATCATTATTGGAGTCTTATCATTATAGCTCTTTAAAGCTATTATGAAATGCAGTGAATTGTACTATGCACAAAATTAGCAGTCAATAATTTTATTAGCAATGTAATGGTTCATCTCGTGCAATAAATATATGGAGTATGTATCAGGATGTGTAGTTAAATCAAATCTAACATGAAATCGAATTGAGATTTTTTATGTTTAACTTGAAAATTGTAATGGTTTATTCTAACGTTAAAAACAATATTACATGTTGCCCTTCGTGGTAATCATTAACGTTTTAAATATACTAATTTTTTTTAAAGGCTCTAACAACCGGCCCGTGCATCGCACAGTCATTAAATCTAGAATATATATAAAGTAGGAACTTTTCGAGCGATATAATAGAGTCCAACATTTTTAGAAATCCTAACAAGAGTAGATTTCGAAAAAAATTAATAAATAAAATAACAAATTTAATAAATTGAAATCTTAAAAGGAGTAGATTTCGAAAAAAAAATTAATATAAAAAGTTATCCTAAGAAAAGTAGATTTCTTAATATTGAAAACAAATTTTAATAAAACCATCCTAATATAAGTAGATCAAATATATCTTAATAAAATTAACCTAATATAAGTAGATTAAAATTATCAAATAAATAATTCACATTCGTAATAGTTCAAGTTATCATTTTTATTTTTGCCCCACTTATGGTATCATATATTTGTAGTTTTTATGCTAGCATTAAAATAAATTTAAGAAGCTGACGGATAAATAATGAATTTATTTGATTAAAGTGTTATGTTAATATGATGTAATGTAATCATACGTAGTTACACGGAGTTTAAACTACGGTTCCATCAAAATATAGTCACTAAATAATCATTGGAGTGTGTATATAAATCGTAAATGTCTCCAAATACATTCAAATGATCAATGCATATAAAACAATACACCGATCTATATGTGTTACTATTTTTGTTTCATCAATTTACTTTCTATAAGAATGTAGAGATCATTAGGTGGAGAAAGAAAACCGAAAAGAATTGAAGTAGAATTTGGCAGTTTGGAAGCTTTTTGTAACAATGGAGCAACTCATAGTATTATTCATATGATGAATTGTTGATCATTTCTAAACTCACGCATTAGCCTAGATTTCGAATAAGGGTAAGTTTGAAAGAGTCTTAATAATTTAGACTACTAATTAGTAAAGGCCTCAAGAGTGTACATATGTTATGGTCATTAATTATTTAAATCAAAAGAATGCGTATTATGTTTTAATTTAACCAAATCATGATTGGGCACTACGTAATATTTACTCAATCATGTATCTTTATGTTTTAGTATTGGTTTTACATACTAAGTAGAATTTTATTTACTCATATTTCTATACATTAAATTTATACTCCCTCGTATTCAGCATTTTCTTCCACTTTCCTTTTTGCACAAGAAATAAGAAATTGAATTTAGACCACATAAAACACATTACCCCACATGCTATTGAATTTGGACCACACAAATCAACCCAAAAAAGGAAATAGGGAAGGAAACCCGAATAATCCATTTAAGAAAATAGGGAAGAAAATGTTGAATAGGAGGGAGTATTTACTTAGATTTCTATGTATATAGGGGTAAAATTTGAGATAGATGATCAAAGATTATGGAGGCTTCGAAAGTTTTAAAGTATATTGAGTTTTTGAATTTTTGATGTATGTATATATTTTACTAATTAATCGAAAGTAGCTGATTTTTTGGTAAAATAACATAATAAGTACTCCATATTTAATATTATAAATAGAAGGATTACAAAAATTGATAAATAATTTATCTACCAAATACTTACAAAAACCTAAGATAAATGAAATTTTGGTCAAATAAGCTTAAGCTTATTTCTTGGAAACATGGCCTAAATATGAGAATTTTCATGATCTCCGAACCAACCTCATATCAAATTGATTTGTTTTTTATGTTTGATTTTGGCCATGTTTACTTGTTTTGAGCCTATTGTTAGGAGTTGATCTCAAGTTCTTTTTTTTAAAAAAAAAATTAAAAACTTGAATAATAGAATAAATAACTATTGGTTCAGAATAAATATTAGCAATTAGACATTGTAACGCAAAGTACATATATAGTCCATCATCACGAGAAACAGAATAATAAGTAATTGGTTCAAAATAAATGTTAGCTAAGAATAAAAATAGTTAGCTCTACAATAAGAAAAATAAAATTTCATCAAAAAGGAAATCAATCACAAGTGTCCAATTATATTGCATTAGTCTTCGAAGCGAAGATAAATAAAGTTTTAGGCTCAAATTAAATTTTAAATCATGTCAACCATGTGATTTAGACATGGTTACAAATAATATCAGAATTATTTAAGAAAACTATAGAATAAACGAGTATATAACATTTAAATGAAACAAGACTATTTTAAGATCACCACAAGTTGAGGCGGTTATGATTTTGAAAACTTTACCCGCGACAACTAGGGGCATGTAATTTTTCTATTAAATACAGGTATGAGAAAGTCTACATCTGTCCTGTCCCCTCTCCCGTATGACATCCTTGCTTTTAGGAGTCGTTTTTTTTTGTTATGCGAGACTTGACAGAGTATTCTAGTCGGGTTATATTTTGGGAGCAAAATTCAATACTTTTAGGATTAACTAAATGTACCTCATCCACTTCGCAATGATCGTTTGTATTGCTTTTACACAGTCATCAATGGGATAGTTTGACCATGATTTTAAACATATTAATGGTCAAAATTATTAAAGTTTGACGCCTAAAAAGTAAGGTATTATTTTTTTTTGAAATAAACCCAAAAGCGGGTTTAAGATTCATTAATTAAATCTGCCGAGATAAGATACAAAATGTTTTGAGGGACAAAATTCAGCCATCCTCTACGACCAAAACTCCATGGACGGACATGAGCCAACCCATGAGCGACTCGATTGAAAATTCTACTTACAAAAGACCAGCTTATTGACTCAAAATAACAACAAAAAGCTAAAATGTCACTGATAATAAGGAAGAAATCACTACGCCCGTGCTTCCCATGCTTCAACGTTTCGATTACTGAGAGACAGTTGCTTTCCACTACAATTCTCTTGTGTCCTACTGTAACACCCCATTTATTCAGGAGTGTTTAGCTAGGCCTCCCAAGTAAATAAGTGAGTTACCATCTCAGTCTCCTGAGGCAGTGTATAACAAAGTATAGCAATCCAAAGTACTTTAAATAAAATTTACCAACAAAGGTTTTATTACATTCGCCAACTGACTAATTAAACTATAACAACACAACTTTCTACGCAGCGAAAATAAATAAGATTATATTTACTAATTAAGTCAAACTAATGTGAGCTAGACAACTGCTACGGTCCAAGTTTTCACGTCCCCAACTCCTCACAGCTAAGTCAAGTACCTGCTATTTAATCTGGTCCCCAATTAACCGGAAATATTAATTGGTTCACCACAGGACGCCATCAATTAAAGCAGACATCATTTTATTTTGACACAACAAACACACGTCAACCAAAAGGTCGAGTAGGATATATAAACAACAGTTATAAAACACAATAACAAATATGCATGATATGCTAATGCAATGCAGCTTCACTTATCACCCAAGATACCCGTTCATCTCGCCAATCCCAATCCCGGGAAAAACCCTCAACCAAAGTTGAGTCAACCAGGATACACCTGAGGACACCAGAGACAAGTCTGCAGAACTAAGGCCTGACATCCGAGTCGAGTATAGTTGGCTAAAAGATTAGAGTAGTCATGAGTTGTATTCTTTTATCTATTCATTTATGGTTATGTAATTAACTAAACTTATCATTTATATTTAAATGTTTCTTGATTGTATCTCCGATTTACCGCATCAGGAAACCGAGATGGTAACATTTCCCAATTACCTTGGCCAGGTAAGAAGGGGTGTTACATATTTATTCTGAACCAATAGCTATTTATTCTATTAATCAAGTTTTTATTTTTTTTTTAAAAAAGAACTTGAGATCAACTCCTAACAATAGGCTCAAAAGCAAGTCAACATGGCCAGAATAAAACATAAAAAACAAATCAATTTGATATGAGGTTGGTTCGGAGATCATGAAAAATCTTATATTTAGGCCCTGTTTCCAAGAAATAAGCTTAAGCTTATTTGACCAAAATTTCATTTATCTTAGTTTTTTGAAAGTAATAGGTAGATAAATTATTTACCAAATTTTTTAATCCTTCTATTTATAATATTAAATATGCAGTACTTATTATGTTATTTTACCAAAAAAATCAGCTGCTTTTGGTTAATTAGTAAAACATATACATTTATCAAAAATTCAAAAAATCATTATGCTTTAAAAACTTTCGAAGCCTGCATAATCTTTGATCATCTATCTCAAATTTTACACCTATATACATAGAAATCTAAGTAAATATAAATTTAATGGATAGAAATATGAGTAAATAGAATTTTACTTAGTATGTAAAACCAATACTAAAACACAAAAGATACATGGTTGAGTAAATACTACATAGTGCACGAGCAAGATTTGGTTAAATTAAAACATAATGCGCGTTCTTTTGATTTAATTAATTAATGACCATAACATATGTACACTCTTGGGGCCTTTACTAATTAGTAGTCTAAATTATTAACACTCTTTCAAACTTACCTTTATTCGAAATCTAGGCTAATGCGTGAGTTTAGAAATGATAAGCAATTCATCATATGAATAATAGTTTTGAGTTGTAGAAACAGCCAAATTCTACTTCAGTTCTTTTCGGTTTCGTTTCTCCACCTAATGGTCTCTACATTCTTATAGAGAGTAAATTGATGAAACAAAAATAGTAACATATATAGATCAGTGTATTGTTTTATATTTATTGATCATTTGAATGAATATGGAGATATTTACGATTTATATACACATTACAATGATTATTTAGTGACTATATTTTGATGGAACCATAGTTTATACTCCGTGTAACTACGTAAGATTACACTACATCATATTAACATACCACTTAAATCAAATAAATTCATTATTTATCCGCGAGCTTCTTAAATTTATTTGATTGCTAGAATAAAAAATACAAATGTACGATACCATAAGTGGGGCAAAAATAAAAATGATAACTTGAACTATTACGGATATCCATTATTTATTTGATAATGTTAATCTACTTATATTAGGATAATTTTATTAAGATATATTTGATCTACTTATATTAGGATAGTTTTATTAAAATTTGTTTTTAATATTAAGAAATCTACTTTTCTTAGGATAATTTTATTTATTAATTTTTTTTCGAAATCTAAAGATTTCAATTTATTAAATTTGCTATTTTATTTATCAAATTTTTTTTCGAAATCTACTCTTGTTAGGATTTCTAAAAATATTGGACCCTCAAAAATTGATTGATTGTTACGTTTATTACTACTGTTACTTTCACTACTCTCGCCGTAATTATTGTTACGTAATTATTGTTACTTTCACCACTTCCGTTGTTACTTTTATCACTTTCACTACTTCCGTTTGCTGATAATATTGTTACTTTGACTATTTAATTGAGTCATTACTATCATATTAATTAATCAATGTTACTACAATTCTTTTCACTACTAACAGAATTATTTATACTATTGAAGCATGCAATTATAAGAATCTTATATATTACCTTTTAATAATTTCCAAAATACAACATATATTATATTTGTGTATGTTAAATACTCCATCCATTCAACTCCACTTTGCACATATGCTTTATGCACAAATATTAAAAAAAACTATATTATAGTATTAAAAGTACAACAAGTAGATAGAAAGTGTTAGGATTTTGTTTAATTTGTGTTAAGAAGTGGGCCTTAGTAGTGGAATTATAGTATTATAGTAATAAAAGTACAACCAAATAAGGAAAGGTGCAATGTGGAGTTGAATGGACGGAAAAGAAATACATGCAATGTGGAATTAAATGGAGAGCGTAATTAACATCTTTATTCTAATAATATCCCTTTTATTTTTCATTTTTCCTTTTCTATTTTTTTTCGCATTTTGAGGTGTTCGTTGACTCATGAACGGTTCTAAAGGATGATTTATGTCAGCCGATCCCAAATAATTTTTAGATTATGGTTTTGATGTTGTTGTTATTGTTGTATACTAATTAATACCATAAGCGGGACACATTTATTTTAAGGAAAATCACCATATTCTGGTGTTCTCTAAATTTATACCTTCAACCAAAACTATGTAATATTTACATTGAATTTCCTTAGTCAGGTATATTGATTTGCTCATTATATATATATATATATATATATATATAGGAGTTCTTATGAGTCATCATCTTCCATTGAGTCCCTAAGTCCCTCTAAGGGCCATTGGATGGACTAAATGGATGGTTGAGATGGATGTAGAGGGAATCGATTACAGACTACCAAAAAGAAAAGGAAAACAATGTGGATGGTTGAGATTGAAAAAAAAATTTATCACTAATCAATTTTCTATACACTAACTAAATTTTCTTTCTCTCTCTAGCCCCTAATTAATCACTTTGAGTTTCAGATTTTATGAGTGTAAATCTAATGTTGTATGAGTTTTATGAGTG
Organism: Silene latifolia; assembly: GCF_048544455.1. Classification (NCBI taxonomy): domain Eukaryota; kingdom Viridiplantae; phylum Streptophyta; class Magnoliopsida; order Caryophyllales; family Caryophyllaceae; genus Silene; species Silene latifolia. Next base: position 455,424,132 of record NC_133538.1, read on the forward strand.
TAACTTTGATGTTTTTTGTGACTGAAATTTTGATTTTTTTTTGTGACAGATTTTATGGTGACGGAAATTGAACTTATACAATTTTAACATTTTACGAGTGTAACTTTGATGCTTTACAAGTGTAACTTTGATTTTTTTGGTGACAGAAATTTTGAATTTATATAATTTTAACATTTTATGAATGTAACTTTGATGTTTTACGAGTGTAAATGTAATATTTTAAGAGTGTAAATTTGATATTTTAGGTAATTTTATATATAGAAATTTGAATTTATATAATCTTAACGGGTCATGAGTGTAAATTTGATGCTTTATGAGTGTAAATGTAGTATTTTAAGTGTAAATTTGAAGGTCTACGAGTCTAAATTTGAAAGTTTTCGAGTGTAACTTTAATGCTTTACAAGTGTAACTTTGATCCTTTGAGTATAACTTTGGTCATTTACGAGTGTAACTTTGGTGCTTTACGAGTGAAACTTTAGTCCGACCACCGAAAAACACCACCACCGTCGTCCTCCACCACCAACTCATACCCACAAAAAGATCTATAGTAGACCTAGAAAAAAAACGAGATATTTCACGAGTGTAACTATAAAGAAATACGAGTGTAACTGTAAAGAAATATAAGTCTAACTGTAAAGAAATTCGAGTGTAACTGTGAAGAAATATAAGTGTAATTTAAAGAAATATGAGTGTAAAATTAAAGAAATATGAGTGTAAATTTAAGGAAAGACGAAATTAAACAAGCCGAGATTAAAAAAAATATAAAACAAAAAGAGATTTGAAAAAATATAAAACTAGTGTAAATTTAAAGAAATACGAGTATAAATTTGAGGAAATACAAGTGTAACCTTAAGGAAATACGAGTGTAAATTTAAAGAAATACGAGTGTAAATTTAAAGAAATACAAGTATAACTTTAAAACCAGAACTGAAAACACCACATTTTCACTTCATAATGCGAGGGTAACTTTAAAGAAATACGAGTGTAAATTTGAAAAAAAAAAGATCTCGAAAAAGAACTAAAAAATAGAAAAAAAAAATAAACAATAAAAAGCAACCCAACAAAACATTTTCTTAAAAAAATATTTTGTAAAAGACTAGTAAATAATAGATCTACAAAAAAACTAAATATGGAAAAAAAAAATTGTAAACTAAAACTAAATATGAAAAAAACCACCACCAATACGAGTGTAACTTTAAAAAAATACGAGTGTAACTGTAAAACAATACGAGTGTAACTATAAAAGAACACAAAAAAAAAATCAGATCTCAAAATACGATAATTTTAAAAATATAAAATAAGACAATACTTAAAATATGATATTTAATCTCGTGAGAAAAAAAGTGTAATCAAATCTGAAAAAAAAAAAAAAATTAAAACAGAAACGAGAAAAGAGAGAGGGCAGGCAGACGAGGGACAAACACAACAAAAAAAATAAAATAAAAAAATAACAAAAACATCAAATCTCTTATTTCAAATCTAAGGTTTTAGATCTAGTTTTTATGGTGGACACAAAAAGGTAGATCTGAGGGTGATGGTGATGTCGAGATGTGGACGAAGGAGAGTGAAGGAGGGTCGGTATGGTGGACAAAAAAGGCGACAAGGTAGGGGTGGCGTGCTGGAGCGTCTGGTGGCAGTTGTGGACGTCGGGATGGTGTGGGGGTGGTTGTGTACATGTGGTAGGCAGATCTGGGGGTTGTTATTTACGGTAATGGTTTTTTTTATTATCTTGTATTTAATATTTGGTGGTTGTCGTGGGGAGTAGTGGTGGTTGTCGGTGGTGGTGGATCTGAAATGAGGTGTGTTGTTGTTGGTGGTGGTTGTTGTTGACGGCAGTGTTGGTGGTGTTGTGGTCGCCGGCAGGAGAGGTGCGTCATAGTGGTGGTGGCGGGTGTGTGAGTGGTGGGTGGTGCGTCGTGGTGGTGACGGGTGTGTGAGTGGTGGGTGGTACGTCGGGTGCTGTATGGTGATGAGGATGATGAGAGAATGAGGGAGGTTGAGCCTTGAGGGAGGAAATGTTTTTTTGATTTTTTTGGTTTTTAGAGAGATGAGAGGAATGATAATTGTGTGAGATGAGAGAGAAATGAGTGGAAAATAAATGATATATATAGTAAAATTAGTATTTGATTAGTAAAGGTAGAGAGGGAAAGTGTTTAATTAGCATTTATCCCCTACTTTTAGCCTTAATCCCCTCATTTTTTCTTTCAATCTAAGCCTTCCATCTCCCTCATCCAAGGGCCCTAAAGAGGACTTATGGACTCAATGATTTTGGGTGGACTCATTATTATTATTATTATTATTATTATTATTATTATTATTATTATTATTATTATATATATATATATATATATATATATATATATATATATATATATATATATATATATATATATATATTTCCTCCTCATTTTAGCAGGTTTTATATTATTTATCCGCTATTTGGAGCGATTTATTGAACTAATATCGCCTTGGATAGTATTTCCTGTGCTTAATGTTGTAATACCACAGGTTTCTGATCTTTGGTAACTCAGTCGAGTTGGGCTTACTCGGCCGAGTTGGCTGTCGGGTGCGTTTTGGTTGGGTTTTGGAACGTCAGAAATCGATCGAGTATGTTGGTACTCGGTCGAGTACTTTCTGTACTCGGTCGAGTTGCCGGTCTGACGGGGTTTTATCCGCGGTTTTGATTATAATGATTGGGGAAGTATATAAAGACGTATGAGCCTTTCTTAATCATTTTCTAATCACTCTTTTAAAAACCTAAACTACGTACAACTTCTCTAATCATTCTAATCATTGCTAAAGACGAATTAATTGGTTTTTACATCGTTCTTTCGCGTTGATTTATCGGTAAGCATCATACTTTTGTCTTTATGGTCATAGTGTTATTATTGTTAAACCCTAATCAGATTTATTGGGGGTTTAGGGTAGATTTTGATTGTATGATGTGTATAGGTGACGAGTTCGTAGAGGAGCCTTTCTGAATTGTTGCAGTGATTGTGTGGATTGCGAATAAGGTAGGGTTTCCTACTCAGTTGGCTGTGTAATTTAATTGATTGTTCATAATTGATTGTTGGCATGTGATTGTTGATTTGAATTGTTGGAGATTGGTTGGTTGGCATTGTTGATTGGATGATTGTTGTGGAACTATGTCGGGAGATGGTTCCATACCCATGTTCGCCCCTTGTGGCTCCCATCACAAGGGGGATGTGCACATTAAGGAGCTGGGATTGCTCGTTGCGATGAGCGGGGATTAGGTGGGTAAGGTTGCGGTCCCCCACTGGCGGTGTGGATTACCTGTTGCGATGGGTAACCTGGCAAGGCTACACACTTTAGTGTGTAGTCAGTGATTGATGATTGTTTGAGTTGGTGATTGGCTGTTGTATTGTTATATTTATTTGGTTATATAGTTGACTGATCCCGTTTTATGTTTTCAAAACTATGGTGATCCATTCAGAGATGGTGAGCAGTTGGCTTAGCAGGTGATGATTGTTGATGATTGATGGGATAGCTCGCGGGGCATAGATGGGCGTTGTCATGACCGAGTCGTCATGTTGTTTTAGCCGACATTAGATCACTTTAAGACTTTATTTCAGTTGTTTCTTTTGTAGTTTTTTTGAGACTTGTAAACTTTATCAAATTGTTTTAATTTAATTTGTTTCTTTATTGTTACTATGATGCGTACTACCTCGGGCAACCGAGATGGTAGCACCCTTATATGCTAAGGTATTCCTTGGTAAGGCACTTTGGTATATGGGGGTTTTATAAAATGGTATCAGAGCAACAATTTTGGAACATAAAACCAATGAACAAATGAACATAGGGCGTCTAATAAAATGAACCCGGGTAGAAATTGTTTGGAGCTACCGCAAAGGTTTGGGAGACGTCCTAAGACAGCACTATGGCCCTTATAAGTTCGAACCAGTCACTGCGGGGTGTGTCGTCAGATCGGTATATGTTTATATCATATTTGTGCTTTATAAAGTAATGTGCATGTTGAGATTGAGACGAGATGGTATGATTTGGCTTATGTGTGGTGAAATAGTTGAAGTAATAAGTATGGCATGATTTATATGATCTAAGCTTGTTTTACTTGAGTAATATTATGAGAATAGGATGGTTTGTGGTGTTTCGTCATCGTACATGGTTATTAATGTTTTTGGGGACGTCGTGTCAACATGATTCGGCCAAGTGGGGGAGGTTCTCGATCGAGTAAGGGGAACTCGACCGAGTACCGGTCACTCAACCGAGTTAGAGGGGAACTCGACCGAGTGGGGCTTACTCTACCGAGTAAAGCATGTACTCGACCGAGTATGCTTTATATGGGATTCTGATCAGGTTCTGGAAGTTGGGTACTCGACCGAGTAGTCGATGTACTCGATCGAGTAGCTTTAACTCGACCGAGTACTTTCATGTACTCGATCGAGTTCGACTGCGGGCGACTGTGTTTTTGTTTTGAGCCGTAGGCTATATGCTTACGTTTATTCTTTTTATATCAGCTCAAAATGCCGCCAAAGAGATCTCTTGCGTACCTTAAGGCTTTGGAGATGACCCTAGATGAGGTTGCTTGGTAAATCGAGCAACATGACGCTCTTACAGAGGCTCTCAAGAATGTGGGAAAGGTGAAGGAAGTGGTCATTAACGCCACTATGATGAGTACCACTATCTCTCTCTTTAATCCCTCTACCTATGAGGGCACATAAGTGCCTCATTTGCTCGATAACTGCCATCGGGATATGAAGAGTGTTCTTAAGGTGGTGAACTGTCCAGAGGAGATGAAGGTAAGACAAGCTACGTTCTGTCTAAGGGACGAGGCTGGGCCATGGTGGAATAGGGAAAAAGAGGGGGCTCATGAGTACTATAAGAGTTAGGATGAACCTGCTATTCCATGGGCAGAGTTCAAGAAGGCTATGAGACTCCAGTTTGTTCCTGAGCACATTAGGAATAAGATGAGAGACGAGTTCAGCACTTTTCGTATGACTAAGAGCATGACTATGGCGGAGTACTATAAGAGGTTCAATGAGTTATCACGCTACGCAGACGATTTGGAGCTGAGCCCATTGACCTTGGCTTTTCGATTCGAGCAAGGGTTGTCAGTGAAGATTATGGAGAGGCTACCTACTGGCATTCTTAAGGACCTAAAAGATGTGTACGAACGGGCTGGGAACGCAGAAAGACTAATCGATATGGCTAAGGACGCTAGGGAGAAACTGGGTGAGAAGAAGAAGTATTATAAGGAGAACAACGGGCAATCAGAGTTCAAGCGCGGTAACTACAATCAAGCTAAGGCTTACTCTGGAGGGTCCGGATTTAGTGGAGGGTCGTCTTTTGGGGGTCGCGGTGGTCGTACTGGCAGTGGCAGCTCCGGGTTGACATGTTACAACTGTGGTGGTACTCGTCACAAGAGATATGAGTGTACTAGCTATGGGGGACTGGTTTTCGAGAGACAACACCAAGGGACGTATTCTTAGGCACCGAGTCAGAGCATGACGAGTAATAAACCAGCTTGGTCGTGGCCTAATCAGGGTGGTCAAAGCAACAACAATAACAGTTACTTCAACCGTAACAATGGAAGGGCTTACCAACGACAAGGAGGTAATGCTAATAAGAATTCGGCTGCTTAGTCTACAACATTAACAAGCACGGTGCAGGGTGGAGTTCAAATGAAATGCGGTAAGCTATTCATGATGGATAAATAGCTACGGACAAAGCCACCCGCGCGTTGGTTTCGAGGCGGCGATAATTCTCCCACGGAACTCCGGCGCGAGCCAAAGCACATCATGGGCCTTTACCGATTTGTAAGGCATTGAAACCGGTGAAAGGTTTGACAAGCCTGCATTTGTGGAGTCGCCAAGAATTTTTATGGAAAATTGGAACCGGTCAAATACCTCGTGTCATGTGAAGACATAAAGTAGTGACATGAACACTAAGAAATTTGTTACCCTTAGCATTCTATGTCTAGAATGACTCTCGTGATGCTAATGAACACGGATGTTTACAGAGATCTTGAGTAAGGGCTGAGGGTACAAATTAGGAAGCTCGTTTATTTGAACACCTAATCCCGCCCGCCTCGATAGGGGTCTCTACTAATGATCAGGGAAGTTCTTTATACTCGATATGTCGTCAGTTGTATGCGTGCAATGCAACATCCATGTTTTAAACATAGCATGTGAAATTAGACTATGTCGGTGAACAAATAATTTAGTAATCAATTGGGTCGAAGTTGGAATTCAGGTTAGTTACATGTGAATGCCAGATAAATAAATCATACAAGAGCAATATGAAATTAAAATCAATAAACTAAATTCCATAAATTACAAGTTGAACTTACGTCATAAATACGCTCAAAAAGGATTTGAAAATAAAAAGAAAATAGAAAAGAAATTAAAGGAAATTAAATTATGAAAATATGTCGAATTATAAGTGATAATACGAATAATAGTCGATTATAAGCTTAATTAGAAAGCTACGTCAAAGCGAGAACGAGTTAAGAGGCAGAAACCAGCCCAAAATAGGCGCTGCACTGGTGCGTCCTCTGGAAGAGGCGCATCACCTGTTATGACTGTTCTAAAGCTGGGCTCTGACTTTGAAAGTCAGACCCGTGGTTATTTAATGTTCGTTAGTTTTTTTTATTTCGATTATTAGCATACGAATCGAGTACAAGTGATTTAATCAGATTACATGCATCTAAAATCGTCATAAAATGAAAGAAAACGAATTAAAATGATGGTTTACGAGTTATGGTTATTTACGATGTCGGAATTGCAAAAGATGAAAACTTGGACTACAAAACCAACGAAATCGAAGTTAGGGTTGAAAAAACTGGAAAACAAACTAAAAACATGTACAAAGACGAATTCAAACGACTGGATATGGAGAAATCGAATCTTTTGAAATCCGGGTTTGAATTAGTGACGAAAACCCGCAAATATTGAGCTATAAGTGATTTAGGTAGAAAAGGATTAGTAAAAATAAGTAAAAGAATTGAAAATATGAGAATTTGAAGAAAAAAGAAAAGAAAACGAAAGAAAGGGAGAAAGCAGATAATCGAGGAAGAAGAAGGAGAGCAACAGCGGATAAGAAGCCTCTGGAAGAGGCGCAACAGATGATGCGACTGTTCCAGAAGGCACACATGTTGGTGCATTTCTTCTCGACGGTCTTTCGCTGCTGTTTCGTCAAAAAGAGTTTTAAAGCATGGTTATGAAAATGGTCTATGCAAACATGACTGGTACTCAGAATGATATGAGCTTATGTGGTTGGGTAAAGCAAGCAAGTAGGCGTCGAAAAGCAAGAGCGCGGTCTTAGAATGCAATGGGAGAAGAGAAGGGCGGACACTCCCATGAGAAATATGTGAGGCGGAGGCCTCTATTTGTACTAATCACGTAGAGGAATTTAGGAAAAAGTAGGATTAGGAAAGAAATCCGGATGAGATCTGGAAACTGGGAAAAAAACCAGCCCAAGAAGAGCCGCAACAGGGACTGCGACCTTTCTAAGAGGCGCAGCTCCTGCTGCGTTTTCTCTTGAGTGGTTTACTCCTCAGCAAGAAAGATTTCCGTGGTTTTTATTTGGAATTAGGGAAGATGTAAGCTTCCTTATTCTGCAAGGAAGATATTTCCGTGATAAAAGATAAAATTTAGGAATAATACTCTAGAAAAATCTAGAATATTCCAATTCGGTTTTAAGACGGTTTTAGAAAATGGAAGCTGTTTTTGATCCGAACTCCAAATGTACTCTAATTCCTGTCAAAACGACCGTATCGGCGTGTAGATGACAACCATGAGGTTGACTCGAGTGTTTGAGCTATCACGTGTCGACGAACTTATGAAATGTCATAAATTGCTCCGCGTGATTAAACATGCGGTCCAATCATCACTGGGTGGTTGGCGGGAGGTGTAGACACCCCCACTTTGACTGAGGCTTGGACAAGACAAATGTCAAAGTATAGCCCTCAGGTCAATTGAAGATTATAACCTGAAGACTATGGTGACGCGAGGCCGCTCAAGGGGTCTGAGCCAAGGATCTGCCATCGGGAACATTTTAGAGTCTGTCGACTATCGGGGAGGGTCATTTAAAGTCCATTAGACTACATAAGGAGGCTCGCCAGCCATAAGTAGGAACCATACCTTGGCCTTCACAGGGACGATACATCTAATGTCGGCAGCAGAACGTTTAGAAGAAACCGCTGGGACATAGGCAGGACTTTCAGAGGACCACTGAATAGAAGGTCAAGACTTTTTGAGAACCGCCGAAGGCAAAGGCTGGGCTTTCTGAGAACCGCCGGGTAGAAGGGCAATACTTTTCCAGAAACGCCGAGAAAAAAAAATTCATCTTCATAGAAGGCATGATTTTTCAAGGGCTGCTGGAGAATAAGGCAGGACTTTCCGAGAACCGCTGAAGAAACTTGACTTGGTAGAGAAGGCGAGACTTCTGAGAAACGCTGATAGAACTTGACTTTAGAGAAGGCGAGACTTTCTAAGAAACACTGAGAAATGGGCTAGAGAAGAGGTGCAGCAGGAATGTGGCTTGGGGAATAGGCGCAGCAAATGTCGGGTTTTCTCCCGAGCTCACTCATACCATTGTAAAACGAAATCAGCACGAGTTTCTTATTCATTCAAAACATAACTTTTCTTCTTCTTCTTCTTGACACACACCAAAATCTCGACCAAACTCCACAAAAAATTGATCAGAATTCCGCATATATTATGACTAATCTAGGTATGCATGCCGTCTTTGATTTATTTTGCATTTGTATCTTGAATTATGATAGAAAATTAGGGTTTTATGCCCTTAAATGTCGAAAATTTAGGGGTTCCGTCCCAAATGAATTCATCCCTTAAAATTGACATTAGAAATGCATAATTGACCATTCTAGGAGCATAACCATGTAGTCATTTTGAATTTTCGTTGAGTTTTGATGAAATGAGACCAAAATGAGATGATCTTTTTCTATACTGCTTCAAATGGCTTGAAAATGACTTTAAACTAGTCGGTTTTTGATAAAATTTAATGTTTTGGAACTCTTAGATGATGGGTAAACTTGCTATCATGTCGGAATTTCGGTTTGTGACAGGCCTTTCGGGACACTTTTTGCATGGGCTTAGGCTCATAGTACGAAATGCTGCCGAAACTTTGGCTTAAGGCCATGAATAAGCTAGGTTTAGACAAGTAGGAACGTGACTTGTTGAATTGCTTGATGGTAGTGAAAGAAATGGGTTGAAAAGACGGCTTAAATGGCCTAAAAATGCTTCGTTTTGCTCTTTTTTGCAGAGGACGTACCTTCTACCTCAGAGTGAGACCCCATAGAGGTGGATATCGATCCCTTTATGGCCATGGTAGTTCGTACGGGAGCCACGGAGGAGATGGAGGAAGAGGAAGAGGCGGCCAGGAAGGTCACCAGGAGGAGGAGAAGGCGTTAGCTTGTGCCTGCCCTCAGTGGACTGATAAATGGGATAGCCGACATCTCATTTAGGTAGCAGAGAGCAGCTTGTCATTCCATACGGCAAGAAGAATGGTGAGATGGTCTTGCATTATATTGAGTATTTATTATATTTTATCTGTTTTACTTAACTTAGAAGCTAATAAACCTTCGGAAAATGCAGGAGGCCAGGAATATGAGGTCATTTTCTGGGTATACGACCATGATGGATGCCTTTGAGAAGCTTTAGGAGGAGGATAAGGCAATCATTGATCGTGGAGCCTTCGGAGCTTTGGTGAGGGGCTGGCGTGAGATCAAAGAGAAGAAGATTCGGGCCAACATGTGCCTGATTCGAGCCTTCCTGGATTGGTTCTGGGATACAACCTTGACTTTCCACATGCCTTTTGGAGTGGTCGGGGTTACTTTTTAAGACTACGATATGTTCTTCGGCCTACCTTGTGGAGAGAAGCTGCTAGTGTGGCCTGCAATGGCCATGAGAGCGGATTCAGCTGAGGCTAGGGGTTTGATCGGCTGGAACCTGACCAAGGCTGTGGCTAGGGTACTCGGCCTAGTTCCGAGTTGTTACGTCAAGGATTACTTTGACGGTAAGACTCCGGCGAGAGTGGAGATGACTATATATGGCAGTATGATGCCTCCTCCACCGAGTACAGCTGAGCAGCAAGCCCGACTGTGGCTCTGGTGGTTTTTGTCTTCGATCTACTTCGAAGACAAGGGGGAGAGGCTGTCGATGAAGCTTCTTCCTTTTCTTGCTGACCTTAGTAGCCTAGGTCATCTTGACTGGGTTAATTCTAGCTTTGCGGTCCTCACTCGGTACATGAGGGCCATGGTTTGTCCCAAGCCGATGGAGAAGGGGTCTTCTCCTACTACTGTTGGTCCAGGTCTCATTTTGGAGGTATTGAACCTTCCTGTACATCTCTTTTATTTATGAATTTAGAAATGATAGGTCGCTTTATAAATGAAAGATCATTTAGAAAGGAAACGAATAAGAAATGAAAGATCATTTAGAAAGGAAACGAATAGGAAATGAAAGATCATTTGAAATGAATTTGAATAGAAAGTGAATAATGAAAGATCATTTAAAATGTTAGACGTATGGTTTGGAAAAATGATAGATCATTTTGAAAAGAATATTCTGGAAATTTTGAATCAAATAAAGGATTATTTTGAATGAAGGGTCATACACGATTATTCTTGACAAAATGAATGATAATTTCTTCTTTTCAGGTGTGGGTTCACTCGTACTTCCCCGGCTTTGCTCCTACGAGAGCGGCGGATGTGGCAAGGGAGTATCCTATTGTCAGACACTGGATCATGTGTCAGCGGAAGAGCCAGTGGTCTTCTTACGACACCTGTAGGAAGGGTGTCAATGTTGTCCAGCTTGATAGTGTAAGCACTTTTTACTTTCGACCTTATTTACTTTTGTTGATTAGTAGTGATCATAGGAAAGACCCTTGGTATCCATTTTAGTGGGTGCCGAGACCCTGGGAGGACTATGCTGGCGTTCCAGCTATCGTAGCCTATGTTCTTCGACCTAGGAGTTCAAGTAGGTTGCTTCTGACGACGCCCACGGTACCTGTGTGGTACCTGGGTGAGCGGTTGGCTCGGCAGTGCCTCCGTGACATCTTCTTGGTTCCCATCGATCCTCTACAGATGATGTTTAGGGAGCCTTCAGAGGGCGAGAGGACAGCTGACCTGGCAGGAGCGAGTGGCATGGCTCTTTTCCTTCCTGAGCTCGGGTACTCGGAGTTCGTGCGGAGGAGCCTGGCGTACCGGCCGATCGTGGTGAGTATTATTCTTTCTTGGCTGTTTGAAATGAAATGATGAATCTTTTAAACATAGATTGGAAACGACGAACTTGGCTTGACAGGAGATTGAGGTGGTAGACATCGAGCCCCTAGCTTTTCCCGAGACGCTGGAGTATCTGAGCCCAGCTGATATGACGGTGTCCATGGAGATTCCGTCCTTCCCTGAGGCTGTGACAGAGGTTGGACTCGACGAGTGGCAGCTAGGGGTGGGCATAATCCGGTCCGGACCGGAAAAATGGACCGGTCCGTACCGGTATTGAGTGGACCGGAACCGGAATTAAAAATTTCGGTCCGGTCTCCGGTCCACCACTTTCCAAGTTTCCGGTTTCCGGTGCGGTCCGGTCCGGGACCGATATTTTCCGGTCCGGACCGGTTTGGACCGGAACGCCCGAAATTATGGTTAGTTTCATTTTTTTTCTTAAAATTGTATTTTTATTCCGGTCCAACCGGTCCGATCCGGTCCAATGGACCGGAATTTGAAAAACTGGGTAATTTGTGTCCAACCGGTCCGGTCCGGTCTTGGACCGGAATTTTTCCGGTCCGGTCCCGGACCTGAATTTTTGTAATCCGGTCCGGTCCCGGTCCGTGAATTTTACTGATTCCGGTTCCGATCCAAACCGGGTCCGGTCCGGTTTCGGACCGGTGCCCACCCCTAGTGGCAGCACGTCGTGATGAGGGTAAGCCCCCAGTTTGGACTTGTCTTATATTTCATGAAACGATCAAGTAAGAACACGATATTAATCCTTGTTGTTATTGTTGTTGTTTGAAAATACAGGTGGTGCCATCGAGGCATGTGAAGCTGTGGAGGATGGCCAACCAGCTACGAGCGACGGCTGTAAAGGCTCGTTCAGGTGGCCCGAGTTGGCAGATATGAACCTCCCATTATTCTTTCTGATATGCATGAATACTTGATGTATTTTCGGAGTACTTGCCTTTCTATGCCTTGTTTGTTGTTACTTATCAGCCTTCTCTTCCTTTCAGAGGGAGCGTGAGTTGGAGGAGTCACGCGAGGAGACGGCCCTCCTATCGAGGGAGATGGAGGTTTGAGATGCCGACATCGTCATTCTTGAGGTGATGGTGGCAGAGTTGAGGGGTTGTCTGGCTGATCGTCGTAGCTAGACTTGTATCTTTGTACATTTTGCTTTCCTTTCGGGCATGAGCTCGAATTTTGTTGTATATATGAAAATTTTGCTGTGTATATATGATTGCCTGCGAGCCATTTGTTGCTGCTGGGTGTAAAATCTATCGTACCTGCGGGTTAGCTTGGAAACAGGTTTGGCATATTGACGATTTACGCCGTCATGCTGCCGAAATTCACATAGAAAACCACAAATAGAAATACATGTAGGAAAGTAAAACTGGCCCAAATAGCACAAAATGCAATTTGACCAAGTCGAAAACAGCGCAGAAATGAAGAAAGCGTAGAAAAAGGAAAAAAAGTGCCCTATAATGAGCAAAAATTATTCGACGCGCAACGGACAACGGGAGTGCTTCCCCCTAAGAAAAAGAAATTAAATGAAAAAAAGTAAGTGTAAAAAAATTGTATAATAATAAAAAAGGTAAGGGGGCGAAATGATCCCCCAAAAATAAAAAATAAAAAAATGAAATGAGTAAGTGTGCTTGTGACGAAATGCGAAACAACGATATCGCCTCGAGAAGCAAACCCCCATTAGAATCGGATTCCGCGGTGAAATAGGAGCAAAAATTTGGTAAGGAAAGAAAACTTCCGAATTTACCAAATACAATACTTATAGGAATAGGAAAGAATAGCTAAAACCAAAATAGGAAATATCCTTGCGAAAGTAGCAAGAAACCGGTTGGAGAAGAGGCGCAGCAGGAGCTGCGGTGCTTCCAAAGGGCGCAGCTGTTGCTGCGTTATTTCCTGAGTTGGTCTCTTCCTGAGCGAAATTAGGAAAGGCCGAATAGTATAAATAGAAACCTAGGGTTAGCTTCGATTCTCACAATTCTCCCTTTTCTTACTCCGTAGCTCATCAAATATAATAAATTCTCTCTCAAAAAAATTTTTCCAACAAAATGGATGCTTTTGAATCTCGACTCAAGGAATAGACCAATGAGTTTTCGAACATGGAGAAGCATGACATGGGCATTTTTGGATCGATCATCAGTTTTAAACAAGTGAAAGTGGTTGGACTGTTTCTTGATGCTTGTCTTGAATATTGGAACCCGAATGATCATGTATTCGCCTTTCCTAGAGGCGAAATTTGCCCTTTTCCCGAAGAATTTTCAGCGATTGGAGGGTGGGATATAGAAAATCTTCCGCCCATACCATCTAGCTCCGAAGGATACAAAAATAAATTTAGAAAACTTCTAGGATTGACCAAAGTTGAGGTGGATCGTCTTGTAACCTCTAAGGGTGTACGAATGTTTGACTTTGTAGACCGTTTCAGAGATAGAGAAGACCCTTCCATTTCTTATGTTGCGAGGCGCAGAGCCTTTGGATTTTTCCTTCTTCACTGCTTTGTCTTAAAGGGCCATGTTGATGCGGAAATGAGAGGTGACCTGCGGTTCTTGGGTATTTTTGAGCAAATGGAACTGCGCAAGAGCCCAACTTGCTTGGTGTTGGGAAAGACTATCTTAGGGTTGGATAACCGAAAGGAAAATCTTGAGCTCCCGTATATAGGAAGTCCTATTATTTTACAGGTAATGTTCCCGACCTTTTTCGTTTTTGTTCGTTTTTTTTTCAGACGTGAGACGAAGGGGTATTAATACTTGTCTCCTTTTTACAGATTTGGCTGATGGAGAGGCTGCGATTGATCGAGCCCTCAGTTGATGTGCCTGGATATCGATCACGATCGATCGTGACGAGGACAAGGCTATACATGGTAGATTTTACTCAAGTTTGCAACTAATGGGAAAACAAGCTACAGAATGAAGGAGGTCCTTTGATTAGAGAGATTGTCCTTTTGTGGCATCTTAGAGCATTGACAGGAGTATCATCCCTTGATCCTTCTCGATCTATTCACATCCCAAGCTTGTGGTTCATGATTATCATTTTTCCGGAGAGGTTGATGAGGCAAGTTGGCATGAAGCAGGATATCCCGAAGGTTGACATCGTTCCGCAGACGGCCTTGGCACACACTTCTGAGTCCTGCCGTGAATGGGCATTGCGTTGGACCCAAACGAACGTCGTTTATTCCTGTCCCAGTTGGTTCATTGTGGGTGTCAGATTCTTATTTGCAGTGGGCCAAGGCTAGCACCCCAGAGAAGTGCGCGAAGCTGAGAAAGCATGAGCCGATTGACTACAAGATCCGTGAAGTGGCAAAAGAGAACCAAAAATACTTGACTGAAAAAGAAGAAGAAGAAGATGGATTCCGAGTCGTCCGTCCGAAGAAGAAGCCAAAGAATTCTCCTATTGAGAAGATGATTGTGGATCGAAATGGGAAGATTGGGCCTCGAGAAAGACCATTGGTGATTAGGTCGGAGATAACGCAAGAGCGCCCCCTTCGAGGTCAAGATAAGAAGTATGATAAGAATGACAAAGGCAAGGGGAAGATGGTAGATGGAAGATTAGAAATAGCCTAAGCCTTTATTAGCAATTATTATTTATTATTGTTGTAATAAACGGCGGGATCTTTAGAATCCTAGCCTATCATTTATTTCAGCATTTTGTGTTATTTGGCATATTACTAATAAATAGAAGAACTGATTGCTTTTAGTTAGGAACGTAAAATCAATTCCCTTTATTTATTTTTTCGAATTCCAAGTGCCAAAGGAAATGTCCTTCTATTTACATTTTTGATTAGAAATTGATTGGGTTATATCCTGTGAAGGAATGCCTACGTATTCATCGAAATTGAAATCAAACCTAGAACGTAGTTCGAAAATAGGAAATGTAAAAGAATAAATGTTCGAAGAAAGAGCTTCTATTGAACATAGGGAATAAGCATGGTGCTTTACTTACTCTTAAGAATGTAATTAACTTATATTGATGATACTGAGGTTGAAAACAAGGAAAATGCTAGAACGCAAGAGCGAGGTGGCATGCATTTCGGGGCTGGCCAGGGCCGTGTGTTTACGTGTCGCAGGAGCGGCACATAGATCCCGCGTGGCACATTTTTGAGGTCTATTCTTAGGGTAATATTTCTTGAGTTGGTCTATATTATTCGGGTTTGAAAACTCATTTCCATCTAAATCTGTAATTCTAACCGCACCCCCTAAGAGTATAGATTGACTAGATAACGCCCGACCCAATTAGGTTTGAATTTCCCCCTTGGGTCGACTAGTAGAAGAGCTCGGACAGATTTGAGCACTAGGTCGCCCTCTTTAATGTTCCGGGGTTTGACTCTCTTGTTGAAGGCTCTCCTAATTCGTGCTTGATATGTTTGGACATTATGCAAGGCACGTAATCTTCGTTCGTCCAAGAGGACGAGTATTTCATACCTATCCCTATTCCATTCTACTTCCAAAATTTGGCTTTCAAGTAGAATGCGTAAAGATGGGATCTCTAGCTCTACTGGTTGTACGACTTCTATGCCATATGTTAGATAGAAAGGAGTAGCCCCAGTGGGCGTCCTGACTGAGGTTCGATATCCCCATAATGCAAAGGGTATCTTGCCAGGCCAGTCTCAATAGTTGTCGATCATTTTCTTGAGGATCATGACGACATTCTTGTTTGCTGCCTCTACTGCACCATTAGTCTGAGGTCGATTGGGCGAAGAATGATGATGCCTGATTTTGTACTTGGCCATTAACTGCTCGGTTTCGGCTTGAAAGTGGGATCCGTTTTCGCTGATTATATCATGTGGGCACTCATATCGACAGATGATATTGGTTTGTATGAACTTAGCCATATGTTTGGATGTCAGAGTAGTATAGGATGCTGCTTCTACCCATTTCGTGAAGTAATCGATGGCTACCAAAATGAAGCAATGACCGCCCGTCCCAGCTGGAGTGATCCTCCCTATGATGTCAATTCCTCAAGTAGAAAACGGCCAAGGAGATGTCATCGTGTATAGTAGAGATGGTGGGACGTGTTGTACATTCCCGAAGATCTGGCAATTATGGCAATGCCTTACGTATTTGATGCAATCTGTCTCCATCGTTGTCCAAAAGTATCCTAGACGCATGATTTTCTTTGCCATCATGGGACCACTTGTAACACCCCATGGTAATTGAAGAGGTCCAGTGATAGGCTTAAATGACTAGTGCTTAAAGGGATTGGAAGTACTACTCATATCAACAAAGTGCACTTTCTTTTATGGCCATCCATGCGAAAGAACTCCAAAGTTAAGCGTGCTTGACTGGGAGTAGTCTTAGGATGGGTGACCTCCTGGGAAGGTTTCCGGGATGCGCATGAGTGAGGACAAAATGCGCAATAAAGGACCCGTGTTGATCTGTGGGCCACGTACACAGCCTGGTGAGCTATCATAAGTAACCGCTCCCGACCTGGTTTGGGTCGGGGTGTTACACCACTCATATGAGGGCCGCATTCTCCATCATGGAATTCTTCCATAACTTTCTTTTCTTTTGAATGATCAAGGCAAAGCAAAATGACGCCTTGTGGCGTTCTCTAGTATAACTCCCCTTGATTTAGGACATACTGAGATGCTAATAAACGAATCGCTCATTGTCCCCTCTTATCCATATCGTGTGGGTATGGGCCGTTGAGCTTGTAATTCAAAATTGCTTGATACCAAGGATCCTCCTGATTTTTGTTTTCATCGGTAAGACAATGCACATAAGCTGGTTCAGACCGTCGTTCAATGCATAGTGGCATTTCTATCATGATGTCGGGCATGTTGATCAAGGCTGCAAGTTTCGCAAGAACGTCTGCAAACTGATTTTCTTCTCGAGGTAGATGTAAGTAAACCACTTGTTCGAAGAATTGAGCCACTTGATCTATCCTTGCCTGATATGGTGCAAGACTTTTACTCCGAATTTTCCAAAATCCAGTAATTTTATTGATGATTAAAGACGAGTCGCCATGGACTCGAAGTCTCTTGATGCCTAAAGTAACTGCAGCTTGAAAACCGATGAGGCAGGCCTCATATTCCGCTGCGTTATTGGTCACCTCGAAGTCGAGTTTGACAGAAATTGTTGTACGCTCGCCTTTAGGAGAAACGAGCAACACTCATATACCATACCCTCTTAGGTTGGAAGCTCCATCGAAATAGAGGTCCCATGATTCTTTATTAGTGTGTAGAATATCTTCATCGGAAATGACCATATATCTATTACTTGGGTATCATAAATGGGGATGTCTGCGAAGAATTCGGCTACTGCTCGTCCTTTAATGACCTTCAAAGCTACATATTTGAGATCGAACACTGAGAGCATCAAAGTCCATTTTGCCAAACGTCCATTTAAGACTGGTTTCTCAAAAATGTATTTGACAGGGTCCATCTTTGAGTACACCTTGACCGAATAGCTAAGCAGATAATGGCGTAGCTTCTTGATTGCCCACACAAGAGCGAGGCATGTCTTTTCATGTGGTGTATACTTAGTCTCATATTCTAAGAACTTCTTGCTATGGTAGTAGATAACTCTTTCTTCTTTCCTGACGACTTGTGCGAGCATAGCCCCCAGGGCTATTCCTGTGACTGTGAGGTACAGAGATAGATGTTAATCTTTCTGTAGTGGCATTAAAACAGGTGGCATGGCCAATATCTCCTTGATTCTGTCAAATGCCTTTTGACAATTGTCGTCCCACATGGTGTGGTCTGTTTTCTTGAGCTTTTTGAATATAGGTCCTCAAATCATAGTGAGCTTTGAAATGAAACGGCTTATGTATTATACCTTGCCCAGGAATCCTCAAACTTCCTTTTCTGTCCGTGGCTGTGGCATCTCGATTAGAGCCTTGATCTTGGATGGATCAATCTCTATTACCCTCTGACTAACTACATATCCCAATAATTTGCCAGATGTGAATCCGAATGCGCATTTCTGAGGATTAAGTCTCATGTTGTACTTGCGCAACGTGAGAAAGAACTTGCGAAGGTTGGCGAAGTGACCTTGTCTATCCTTTGATTTGACAATTATGTCATCTACATATACCTCTACTTCTTTGTGCACTATATCATGCGACATGGTAGTCGTGGTGCGTTGATATGTCGCTCTGGCATTGATTAATCCAAACGGCATAACGGTGTAACTGTAGGTACCCCACTGAGTGACGAATGCCGTTCTATGCATATGTTCTTCAGCCATTTTGATCTGATTATATCCCGCATATCCAGCCATAAAAGAAGGGAGTACGTGATCTGCTGTATTATCTACTAGTAGGTCAATGTGTGGGAGTGGGAAATCGTCTTTTTAGATTGGCCTTGTTTAGATCTCTGAAATCAACATAAACCCGAATTTGCCCATCCTTTTTGGGTATGGGGACTATGTTAGCCACCCAGTGTGAGTACTCGCAAACTTTGATGAACCCGGCTTTGAATTGCTTGTCCACTTCCTCCTTAATCTTGAGAGCCCATTCTGTTCTCATTCGGCAAAGTTTCTGCTTTACGGGTTTGAAACCTGGCTTGATTGGGATTCGATGTTCTGCGATATCCATGTCTATCCCTGGCATATCCATGTAGGACCAAGCGAAAATATCTTTGAATTCCCGAAGAATGTCGATGAAGCGAGCTCTTTTATTTGGGTCTAGGTGAAAGTCATAGACCCCTAATAAGACTCCTCTAATTAGTTTACCAAATTACTCTAATTTAGCGATTTAATGATCTATGTAACATGCATACAATATAAAGGCATTAATAAAAATAAGAGAAGAAATCTCATGTGCTTACATTGATATGGATTCAAATATGGGTACAATAAGAACTCTTTTCTTATTGTTGTTGAGCTTACAATAATGGGATGATCCTCCAAAAATCCAAAGCCTCCACACTAGAAGACCTCCAACAGATTGCACCCAAGAACAAGTTACCCAAATCCTAATAAATATTAACTAGATATTATATTAGGACACCCTTGAATACTATTTTTAATATTTCTAACTATTAGAAAATATTAATAATATTTGAGAGGTTTTTAGAGAGATACGTTTTTTTTTTCACATGCAAAAGTTGTGGAAAATAATATGAATAATAATTACTCTAGTAGGGGGGGGGGGGGTGGCCGGTTTTAGCATGAGAGTGGGAGAGCATTGAGTTTTGTGTAGCATGCTTGTAATAATTAGCATAGATTAGAACAAAAGGGTTGAGTGCTCAAGGTTTAGATTAGTGTAAAAGCAAGACTAATCCTGCCTACTCTAGGCACCATTTACACGCCTAAAATGGACCATTAGGGTCCATTTTTTATTTTTATAATTTGTCTCACAAATTATTATAAATCATTTAATTTTATCATCTTATATATTAAAATGTATCCTAATTGTTTTTGTCTAATAACACTGATATTATATATACATGTACACCTACATGGATATGACAAGTACTAGCGCTAATCTAATTAGTCATGTAGTACAAAATTAGTAAATTAACGGTTAATTTCAAAAACCCGTCCCAATAATTTATTATTCGCTTATCGCATAATCAAATAATAAATTCCGTCGGCCCGAGTTCATAACTTGATTTCTCTAAATTAACTCAATTTACTAACTTTTAGTCAGTTTATCAAGGGACTAATTAAACTGTATCATGTACAATTAATTAGATTTCTATTGGGGCTCGTTCCTTTAGGTGTGACCGAAAGGGATCAGTTGATCACCGCCATCTCACGACAATAACGTCAAACTCTAGTCAGCCAGCCGTTATTGATTTACGTTAATCAACTGACGAGGATTATAAATATATAAACATCCCTATTATATTCCTTTAATGAGATTTATAATGTAGACGCACTATTGTGGAGGACACTTACTCCAACAATCTCCCACTTGTCCGATACAAGTTGTGTGTTACCAATTCTTGTGTCCGTTTCACATCTCTCACTCAATGCAAGGTGTCTTTCAGGTCGCACTTGCATTCAAACACATCGTGAGTGGTTTTCTCGATCAGGAGACTAATTGTCTAATTGGAAAAATCAACCAGAGATTACTTTCGAGCGTGGCCACGCATTTTCAGTAACTAATCCTTGAGTGGCCCAAAGATGTTTATACCCTAACGTGGGTGGACAATTCTTGTTGACCCATCTACTCAATATAATGCAGATCACCATGACCCAGAAGATGCCCATCGGCCTCCTTTCACGGCGCGACCTAGGACAAAAACTAAAGTCAATTGGAAACTGCACCAACTCAGATAAATGGTCGCTAGTAAAAAGAATCGACTCATAGGAATAATATACAAGTCCCCGCCACGACCAGGCTTCAATTAAAATTGATAAGGGACTCTATAAATGTCACTGCCCGGCAGAGTGTCATACAGTCTGCCTATGTAAACGATCAGTCATCCTTATGACCCTATGGTGCTCAACCCACCATCGATCGACTTATAATCTAGTTACTCCGAGATGTCACCTCATTAAGTGACTAGGGACAAAACCAAAGTTCATCCAATTCACTTGAATAGGGTTCCGTGTTGTCACACAAACTATTCAGATAAAAAAAGTATTAAGATTTAGTCAAATTAAAAAACAAACTTGCAATAAAAGCATAAATAATGAATGTGATTATCATATATGAAAAAATTGGTACAATATCCATATATTACATATCCCATAATCTAAAGAAATTCTGGTACTCGTCTCAATCCCATTGCGAGAACATGACCATCATGCTTGGCCTTTGATAAAGGCTTGGTTAAAGGATCAGTGATATTATCATCTGTCCCAACCTTACAAATGTCTATTTCCTTTCTATCCACGTAATCTCTTATTACATTATATTTCCTTTGTACGTGTCTAGATTTATTACTAGACTTGGGCTCTTTAGCTTGAAAAATGGCCCCACTGTTATCACAATATATAGTGATCGGGTCTTCGGCAGTCGGGACTACTCCTAGTCCTTCCATAAATTGCCGAATCCAGACATCTTCCTTTGTAGCTTTAGATGCTGCCAAGTACTCTGCCTCTATCCTAGAATCGGCAGTAACACCTTGTTTAAAGCTCTTCCAGGAAAAAGCTCCTCCATTCAACATAAAGACATAGCCGGATTGGGATTTCAAATCATCCTGATCGTTTGGAAACTGGGGTCCGTGTAACCCCTTACACGTAATTAGTTTTCTCCTAACACTAAGAACGAATTCTTAGTACTTCTCAAGTACTTAAGGATGTTCTTCATGGCTATCCAGTGACACTCACCGGGGGTGTTTTGGTAACATCTCGTCATGCTTAAAGCAAATGCGACTTCGGGACGAGTGCACATCATAGCATACATGATTGATCCAACAACGGAAGTATAAGGGATCAATTTCATGCGTTCAATCTCCTCAGGTTTTGTGGGACACTGTGACTTACTCAAAGTGATTCCAGAACCCATAGGAAGAAAGCCTCTCTTAGAGTCTTTTATATTGAACCGATGAAGAATCTTATTAATATAAGCTTCTTGACGTAATGCTAGTATCCTCTTGGATCAATCACGATAGATTCGGATACCCAAGATGCGTTGTGCCTCTCCCAAGTCCTTCATCTAAAAATGATTCCCTAGACACTCCTTAACAGAAGTGAGCATCAGTATATCATTCCCAATGAGCAATATGTCATCCACATATAAAATTAGGAAAGTTACCTTACTCCCACTAAACTTCATGTATAAACACGGTTCCTCAACACTTCAAGTAAAACCATTTTGTTTAGTGACATGATCGAAGCGATGGTTCCAACTCCTAGATGCTTGTTTAAAACAATAAATAGATCTCTTAAGCTTACACACCTTCTCAGGGTTAGATTTATCTACAAAACCTTCAAGTTGTGTCATGTACACTTCCTCTTCTAGAATCCCATTCAAGAAGGCGGTTTTGACATCCATTTTCCAAATCTCATAGTCATGAAATGTGGCGACCGCTAAGATAATCCTAAGGGACCAAAGCATAGCGACCGGGGCGAAGGTTTCATCATGGTGGAGACCATGAACTTGAGTGAAACCTTTTGCCACCAATCTAGCTTTGTAAACATCTATATGTTTATCCATGCCGAGCTTGATCTTGATATTCATTTACACTGAAGGGGTCTCACTCCCTCAAGTAAATCCACCAAGTCCCATACTTGGTTCTCGTACATAGAATCCATTTCAGATCACATGGCTTCAAGCCAATACATGGAGTCGGGACTAAAAATGGCCGATTTGTAGGTAGTGGGTTTGTCACTTTCTAAAAGTAACAAATCACTATTTTTCTCTATATTACCAAGGTATCGGTCTGGTGGATGCCTTATTCTACCTGACTTCCTAGGAACAACTACTGTTTCAAAAGTGGAGGGAACGTTATCCCCTACTTCATTCTCGGTTTGTGGCTCTTGAACTTCATCAAGTTCAAATTTCTTCCCACTCTGTCTTTTAGAAATAAATTCTTTTTCAAAAATGACAGCATCACGAGCCACAAACACTTTGTTCACAGGACTATAGTGGAAGTAAAAACCACGTGTTTCTTTCGGATATCCTACAAAGAGACATTTGTTGGATCTGGGTGCAATTTTTTCGTTAGGCTTATTGTGAACATATGCCTCGCAACCCCAAATTCTCATAAACGACAAATAAGGGACTTTCCTTGTCCATATCTCATATGGATTCTTATTGGCTGCTTTAGTCGGGCTTCGATTTAGTGAGAATATTGCAGACAAGATGGCGAAACCCCAAAACGAATCAGGAAGCTCAGTTAGACTCATCATACATCGAACCATATCTAATAAAGTTTGGTTTCATCTTTCGGCCACGCCATTTAATTGCGGTGTGCCAGGAGGAGTCCATTGTGATACTATGCCGCAATCTTTTAGGTGAGAATCAAATTCTTTGTTTAAGTATTCACCACCACGATCGGATTGTAGGTTTTTAATCTTCTTATGTAATTGGTTCTCTACTTCATGTTGAAACTCTTTGAACTTCTCAAAGCCTTCACTTTTGTGCTTCATTAAGTAGACATACCCATATCTTCCTAAGTCATTAGTAAAAGTAATGAAGTAGTGATATCCTCCTCTAGCGGTGATGGTTAATGGAGCACACACACATTGGTATGTATGAGGGCCAAAACGTTACTAGCTCGTGTCCCTTTACCCATAAAAGGAGTACGAGTCATCTTCCCTAAGAGACAATACTCGCATAGACCATAAGATTCATAGTTAAATGGTTTGAGAACTTTAGATGAAACAAGTCTCTTAATACAGTTTTCGTTTATATGACCTAACGACAATGCCAGAGGTAGGATAGATTAGGTTCACCTATTTTGAGTTTCTTGTTCTCTACATGATAAACTTCATTGACATTATTAAGAACATAAATACCTCCAATAGAAATGGCTTTACCATAAACCATATCATTAAAATAAAAAGTACAACAATTATCCTTGATCACAAAAGAAAAACCTTTCGCGTCTAACACGGAGATGGAATAATGTTCTTGGTTAAGGTTGGTACAAAATAACAATTATTCAAAAACAACTCTAAACCACTAGCTAAAGTGAGCATATATGTCCCCATAGAAACGCCCGCTACTCTAGCTCCATTCCCCATGCCTAGGTCCACATCACCCTTTGCTAGTGCTCGCACGTCCTTCAACCCCTGCAAATGATTAAAAAGGTGAGATCCACATCTGGTATCAAATACCCAAGTAGAAGTGCAAGCAAAATTAATGTCTATCATATAGAGAGTAGAGGAGATTATACCTTTTGGTGTCACATGACCGATCGGTGTCACACGCCCCGCCTTAATGTCCCCCAAGTATTTGGGACAATTTCGCCTCCAATGGCCCTTGCCATTACAATAATTGCATTCGGCATCAGAATGTTTGCCACCCTTTGACTTGGTCTTGCTATTCACAATAACTTTACCTTTTCCCTTGTCTTGCTTTTTAAATTGGGTCTTTCCCTTCCCCTTCCCTTGCGAACCCCAAGGTGTAAGTTCTTTAATCTCATTGAAAGAACATCCTTTTTCTCACTCCCACTAGCCTCCATATCCCTCTCCGCTTGGGTAAGGAGAGCATGAAGCTCATGGAAACTCTTATCGATGTCGTTCATTTATAGTTCACCCTAAAGTGGGCAAACTTGTTGGTAAGTGAGTGGAGAATGCGGTCCACCGCAAGCTTCTTTGTAATTTCACACCCTAAACGTGCTAGAGTGTCAAAATACTCAATGATAGGCTTATCGCGTACCTATGCAAAGATAAAATTCCCTAAACACAAATTAATGTAGTAATAGGGGTCGAACACAAGGAAACGGGAATTACGTCGTGAATTGTGATGGATAGATTTTTATCAAGGTCGATTTCGTTTTTTTGTTTGGTTTGGTTTGTTTAATGATTAACAAAGACTACGATGTAAATTATATAAATAAAGAGGAGTCTAAGGGGTTCGGGTCACGCATGCAAAGGTAAACATATAATCATGATAAACTTGGTACTAATAACATTGTCAATTGCTTAGGCTTAAAGAAAATCCTTGCAACTTATATTCCGTGTCAACCCTTGGATGACTCCTTCTATTGGAAATTTTCTAAGCATGGTGTCTACACTGTCAAGTCGGGTTACTATGTTGCTAAGGCCTTATCTGATGGACCTACCACGGGTGCTGACCGTTCTAGAATGCTTCCTACCATTGTGGCCTTCTGCAAATCAAAGTTGTGGAAGTTGCCTATCTCTAACAAGCTAAGGGTGTTTTTATGGAAATTTATGGCTAATGCCCTTCCTGTGGGGTCTGAATTTCTCAAACGCAAGATGAGTTGGCGCTCCTCTTGTACTCTCTGCGATGGCTTACCTACTTGTGTGGAATCTATCTCTCACCTTTTCAGAGATTGTAGCTTTGCAAAAGCTCTTTGGTTTGGCTGTCCTTTAGGAATTAGAATCACTGGGGGGGTGGATATTGATGTCAGGATTTGGATCATTAACTGGATCAAGTATTTCTTAACTGGCCCAGATCCTACCTCCCTCCTTTTTCCCCTTATCGCTACCCTTTGGAGAATTTGGTGTTGTAGGAATGACATGGTCTTCAGGAGTCGTCGCCCTTGGCCTATGGGTGCCCTCAACTCTATTCTTGGTGACATTGGGTGTATGAATGCGGCTGTGTGCAATAAGGATGATTGCCTCCTTCAAGCGTCTTTGTTGGACTTCTCTTCTGATTTTGAACTAGCAAAGAGAATCAGAAACTCTTTTCCCTTTTGGATTGTTGGGGGACCTATGTGCGGAAATGTTTGTACTGTTAAGTGTGATGCTGCATGGAGGGCTGATAGAAGTTCTGGCATGGGGTGGTGCTTGTTGGACGGTGATGGGATTTTAAGGAATTCTGCGAAGGCTCGCTCGTTTGCCTCTTCTGCCCTCCAAGCTGAAGGTCAGGCTGCAATCCAGGCGCTAAAATGGGCCTTGGAGGAAGGGTATCTTCACGTCAGACTGGTTACGGATTGTCTTGTCTTGGTTTTGCAGGTGGCCGGAGCGGATAAGCCTATTGCGTCTCTTTCTTGCATTATCCAGGATATTAAATCTATTACGTCTAGTTTTCACTGTTGCTCTCTTAGCTTCTGTCCTAGGGGAGTGAATAGGATAGCTCATAATCTTGCCCAGGAAGCTCTATTGTAAGCTATGCTATTTGTTGCTGTCAAAAAAAAAAAAAAAAAAAAAAAGATACCCATCTTACGATATTAGCATCAACCATAGACCGGGTCCTAGAGAAACTCTCGTCCATGACTAGGTCGTCCTACTATACATGCTTAGTCTAATTCAATTTCGTGCCTCTCGACTTATAGAACGAATAAACAAACTTAATCAAATGAATAGGGCCCTAAACAAAGATTAAACATTGTGGCACAAGCATGTGATAGAAGCAATATGAACAATATTATTATTAATCTATTTTATCATGTTATATATTTGATTTTACATGGCTCCCCTAGCCCTTAGACTAGGAAATTTAGCTACTCATATTTGTAAAGGAAATGCAAATGATATTTAGATTATAAGGCATATTGTAGTAATTATAACTAAAGTGGAAATTGTATACTAATGATGAAATGTAAAGGACTAATACTAAACTCATAAACAAAAAATACAAAATGTAAATAAGAGAAAGGTTACCAAAGTAGGAGCTTGATAGACTAACTTGGAAACCAAATGCTTGAATATAAAAATAACCAAATGTTTAACAACTACAAGCTTAACGATATTGAAAACAAATGAGAAAACAAATGAGAGAAATATAATGCTTAAGGCTATGAAGAACTAAAATGAGACGTGAAAAATTGGATGCCTAAAGCTTTGGAACACCTCTCCTATTTATAGGAGAGAAGAGCATAACGTAAAAGCCAAGAGGCATGCAACCCCGATCGGGGTCGTGTGTTTCCAGCTCCTTTGCCTTAATTCTCCTCTTAATTGCTTGGAGAATCCTATGTTGGTGATTAATTGTGCAATTAATCACCCGGTTTAGACCTTAATTCTTGGCATCCTAGGTAGCTTGGAATCCTATCTTTTCCACCTTGACTTGGACTTGAAGTTGGGCTTGACTTTGGTTTGTTGACAACAATTGTTTTGCACACATTAGTCCATCAACTTCTTCATGAAAAACCCATGCAAACACTCCATGATAGCCCAATATTTGGTCTTGCTTAGCCATTGCACTCTAGTAGCTCATCTTGTAGTATTTTAGCTCCAAAAAGCTTAAGTATCCTACAAAACATGTGGAGACAAACAAATGCACTAGAATAACAAATATTAGCTCAAAACACTATGATAAGTGCTAAATGACAAATAAAATGGAGCTAATATAGGGGATGAAAGTATATAAAATATGCACTTATCAAACTCTCCCAAGCTAAACCCTTGCTTGTCCCCAAGCAAGAAACCAAATCCCATCAATTGCAATATCCAAACAAGCTAAACATAACGATTTAAAAACCCGAAACAACATGGGCAAGGAATAAAGCAAAGCATGGTTGAGATTTACACGACGGCGTAGCATATAAAACTTTGAATGAACCTTTAAGCTCTTGCATGATCTTTTGACTTATGGACTCTCACGGGACACTCAAACTCTTTTATATGTGAAAGGACAATTTTGTGAATAAACACTCAACTATCCTCGACTTATGATAATGTGCCCGCAATCTAATATGGTAAACATGTCAAATCTAGTAAGCCAAAACAAGCAAATGTAAGCATGATAAAGAAGCCAAATGAGTAGGAAGAAAGCAATATGTGATGGGTAAGAAGGGGGAACAAATGAATTATGCTAATGTGTAGCTAAGTCAAGCTAGCAACTACCAAATTGTAAAGGTGCTCAATCCCAATTCCAACCCAATTTTGCAATTCAAATCATGAGAAAATCCTCCAAAATATAGGGATAATGCTTGAGAATTTCTCACATCTTTTCTTCTTCTCTTTTTTCTTTCTTTTCAATGCATACTTCTTCTTTCATTTTCATGCTTTTTCATTTCTTTTTTTTTTCTTCTCATTTTTTCTTTTTTCCATCTTTTTCAATTCATCATTTTTCTTTCATCTTTCTGTTTCATTTTCCTCTTTTTTTTTTTTTCTTGAGCATTAAGACCAAGCTCACATGATTTTCATAACTTTGAAACAAAATCCAATTGAGCACCCAAACAAGACCAAACAAGCTACTAGCTCAACAAGGTAGGCAAGTTATAATGTAGCTATGGAAAATTGTTTGTGAAGGGGTCAAGAAGGCAAAAATATCATGTGAATGGCTCCAAAATGCTATAACAAATGAATGCATGCTTACCAAGGGATGACATGAGAACCATACTTGCGCTTTTTGATGAAACACACATTATAAGGAGACACCTACACTCACCTAAGAGAGACCGGATATGGATGCATCGGTCAAAAGAGGCTCTACCTTACCAATTTGTAGCTTACCGCAAGTCAAGATCAAGCCTATTCGGTTCATTCTTCATCTCCCACCTACTATGTCAAGACATCCCCATGTAGCTAATATCCCAACATGAAACAATAAATCATTAGCAACAAGGCATTATTAGGATAAGCAAAGAGGAAAGTAGGCAACAAGCAAGCATAAAGCAAAAAATTTCTCTCAAAATTTTTCAAAATTTCTACACTATATGCAACTATACTATTTGCAAATGCAATATCTTCCCCCAAGCTAAACATCACATTGTCCTCAATGTGCCAACTATCCAAATCACCCAATCAAACCATAAAAATGGCTCAAAGCACAAAACAGGAAGGACTAGAGGTTATGTTTAATGGGTTGCAAGATTTAAACTAATATGCAAAGTAATGAAAAAACTTACTCGACTTGCTAATCTCCCCCAAGCTAGCATGAATCCGGGGGAATGTAGATGTTTCTTTGTGACCAAAGTGAAAAATAGTGAAGAAAAATGGTAGAGAAAGAGAATGGAGGTACCATCGGGTTTATATAAGAATGATAAAACGATTCACTCTTTACGCGCATAAGGAAGAGAGGACGAAATTTCACAGAACCACGACCCCGATCGGGGCCACCAACCCCGATCGGGGTTGACCTCCTCTTCAGGTTTTGCCTCTTTTCCGCGTTGATGTAATTTCCTTCTCTTTTTCGAAAACCACGTCCTCGAACGGGGTTGTTGCATGGGGAAGCATGCCATATTCACTTCTAAACCTCATTTCTTCATTTACACCTAAAAAATCACAAAAAGAAACATCATCAAGTCGAACATTTTATTACTAATCTACGAAAAACAATAAATTGCAGAAAATTAAAAACAAAAATAAAAAAAAAGCAATAAAAGGCTTGGGTTGCCTCCCAAGAAGCGCTGGTTTAACGTCCCGCACGACGTAAGAAGCTAATTGATTCAAGTTTTGTTCTTGAGCTTGCCACCAACCAAACTCCATGTCATAGCTCCTTTAACATTCCGCAACCATTTGAAATTTTTCAAATAAAATTTCCCTTTCTTCTTTTTGACACTCTTAGCATTAGTGCCCTTAGCATCGTCACCTACAAAACAAACAACACCCATATCTTCCTCCAACAGATCAGATAGTAAGGATTCAAGCGTAGTAGAGGCATAAGAAGAGTCCACAGTGCTAAAAAAATAACAAGACTCTTGTAACATTGGGCTTCTAATGGTGTTGTTTTTGCTAAAAGAAACCCGGTCATCACCTACTTCCAACGTCAACTTCCCATTTTTCACATCAATTAATGCACCCGCGGTGCGTAAAAATGGCCTACCCAATATAATTGGCGTTTGTGAATCCTCGGCCATGTCAAGTATGAGGAAGTCAACGGGTATGAAAAACTTGCCAACTTTGACGGGTACGTCTTCTAAGACACCTAAAGGTCGCTTTAAAGAACGGTCCGCCATTTGCAATGTTGTACTTGTGCATTTTAAAGCACCCATGTTAAGTTTTTCATAAAGAGAGTAAGGCATGACACTCACACTAGCACCTAGGTCGCAAAGGGCCTTATCAATGGTATATGTGCCTATAGTGCAAGGAATAGAATAGCTACCGGGGTCCTTAAGTTTCGGGGGAGACTTGTTTTATAAGAGTGCATTACACTCCTTGGTGAAAGTAATGGTCTCAACCTCATTGAAGGATCGCTTCTTTGAGAGGATTTCCTTCATAAACTTTGCATAAGAAGGGACTTGGGTAATTAATTCCATAAACGGGATGGTGACTTGCAAATTCTTACAAACATCCAAAAATTTAGCAAACTTACCTTCCTCCTTTTGCTTTGCTAGACGATGGGGAAATGGTATTTGAACAATTTCCTTGGGAGGAGCATCCTCCACATCTTTCACTTTCTCATCCTCATTGGGAACACTCACCTTTGTTGGAACGACATCACTCTCCTTAACATTAGGAGAGATTTCTTCAATAACCACCTCATCACTTTGTTTTGGCATTCGAGACCCAACATCTTTGGCATCAAGCTTGCTCTTCCTCTTTAGCATCAACAATCGATGAGGAAATGGCACACGATCTTTAACAATAGGCTCTTCACTAGCCTTCTTTTTGTCATTTCCCCCAAGCTTAACCTTTTTAACAACCACCTCTTCATCCAAAGTCATGGATGGCCCATCATAGCTTGAACCACTTCTCAAGGAAATAGAATTAGCGGTTTCATGTGGTTGCTCACCTTGGGGAGGTAGTTGTCCGTTCTTCCTTTGAGAGCTAGAAGCGGCTAGTTGAGCCACTTGTTGCTCCAACATTTTGACCGCGGCACTATGAGCTTGATCATTTTTTTGAATTTGAGCCAACAATTCCCTTTGCATTTGGATGATCATGCCCTCGAGCTTACCCACTCCTTGATTGTTCTGTTGGCCATTTTGTGGTGGATTTTGTTGGTAATTGTTTTGTGGGGGCCTTTGTTGATTTTGATAACCCGGTGGAGGGATATACTTTTGTTGTTGAGGAACATAGGCATTTTGTTGTGGTGGGGGTTGTGGGTTAAGCACATTGTTGCTATTGTAAAACAAGTTCGGATGGAATTTTGAATTC
This sequence comes from Silene latifolia, assembly GCF_048544455.1. NCBI lineage: Eukaryota > Viridiplantae > Streptophyta > Magnoliopsida > Caryophyllales > Caryophyllaceae > Silene > Silene latifolia. The sequence goes on from NC_133538.1 coordinate 455,454,858, forward strand.
GGGTTATAAGTATTGGAAAATGTACCCGGTGGATATGAACTTTGTCTTAGAGCTTGAAAAGCATTTACCTCTTCCATAGGAGCTCGGCAATGAGCGGCGTAATGACCCGCACCTCAACATCCATCACAAACGATAATTTGGCTCGTTAAAGACACAACATTGAGTTGTTGAATGGAATCCCTAGCATCTCTCTCCGCCAATTGTTGTTGGAGCAAGGCAATTTGAGCTAGCAAAACGGAGTTGTTAGAAGATTCTTCTTTACCTTTGGATGGCACAACTCGGGAATTGACATATTGGGCATCATGGATCACCATAGATTCGATCGTGGAATGAGCAAGATCGGTGTCAATTTGATCAAACCGCCCATTGTTGGCGGAATCAAGGATCCTTCGGGACTCGCCACAACATCCAATGTAGAATGTTATTGCTAGAAACCAATAATCTAGCCCATGATGTGGGCATTGCCTTTGAAGCACTTTGTACCTCTCCCAAGCTTCGTATAAGCTCTCAAGAGCTTGTTGACGGAATCCGGTAATTTGGATCCTCAAAGTTTGAGTTTTCTCCGGTGGAAAAAACTTTTGATAAAAAGCAAGAGCCAATGTCTCCCAATTGATGATTCCCAAGGTGGTGCGGTCAAGGCTATTGATCCAAAGCTTGGCCTTGTCCTTCAAAGAGAAAGGGAAAAGTATTTCCCTTATTTGGGCTTAGGTGACGCCCGTTTGACGGATCATGGAGCAATAGTCACAAAAGTTTTGGACATGCAAATTGGGATCCTCCAAAGGACTTCCTCCAAATTTCTTTCTCTCCACAAGGCTAATAAAAGCCGGTTTGATCTCGAAGTCCGGCGCGGTGATTTGAGTTTTTGTGATTCCGGCCGGAAGCATAGCCGCGGTGGGCTTTGAGTGATCGGAAAGTCTCACCATCTTTTTGGTAGTAGATGGTGATGGTGGTGGAGATGATGAACACGAAACCTCCTCCTCTTCAAGATCTTCTAGATCGTCTAAGTAAGACTTTCTGGCACTTTCAACTTGTATGGGAGAAGTGGCTTCTTTCACTTCCTTCCAAAATCGTCGTCTTCTCCTAAAGGTTTTCTCGGGATCGGAATCCGGTGAAAGCAATTCTCCACTACGAGAGGACCTGGGCATAAGACAACAATTTCTAGGAAAATGATAAGTAACGGTCTCAAGGAACAAGTGTTCCCCAAGACAAAGAAAAACAAGATAAAATTCGACAATTCAATAAGCAATAAAACCGTTTCCCCGGCAACGGCGCCAAAATTTGATAGGCTTATCGCGTACCTATGCAAAGATAAAATTCCCTAAACACAAATTAATGTAGTAATAGGGGTCGAACACAAGGAAACGGGAATTACATCGTGAATTGTGATGGATAGATTTTTATCAAGGTCGATTTCGTTTTTTTGTTTGGTTTGGTTTGTTTAATGATTAACAAAGACTACGATGTAAATTATATAAATAAAGAGGAGTCTAAGCGGTTCGGGTCACGCATGCAAAGGTAAACATATAATCATGATAAACTTGGTACTAATAACATTGTCAATTGTTTAGGCTTAAAGATACCCTTCTTACGATATTAGCATCAACCATAGACCGGGTCCTAGAGCAACTCTCGTCCATGACTAGGTCGTCCTACTATACATGCTTAGTCTAATTCAATTCTGTGCCTCTCGACTTATAGAACGAATAAACAAACTTAATAAAATGGATAGGGCCCTAAACAAAGATTAAACATTGTGGCACAAGCATGTGATAGAAGCAATATGAACAATATTATTATTAATCTATTTTATCATGTTATATATTTGATTTTATATGGCTCCCCTAGCCCTTAGACTAGGAAATTTAGCTACTCATATTTGTAAAGGAAATGCAAATGATATTTACATTATAAGGCATATTGTAGTAATTATAACTAAAGTGGAAATTGTATACTAATGATGAAATGTAAAGGACTAATACTAAACTCATAAACAAAAAATACAAAATGTAAATAAGAGAAAGGTTACCAAAGTAGGAGCTTGATAGACTAACTCGGAAACCAAATGCTTGAATATAAAAATAACCAAATGTTTAACAACTACAAGCTTAACGATATTGAAAACAAATGAGAAAACAAATGAGAGAAATATAATGCTTAAGGCTATTAAGAACTAAAATGAGACGTGAAAAATTGGATGCCTAAAGCTTTGGAACACCTCTCCTATTTATAGGAGAGGAGAGCATAACGTAAAAGCCAAGAGGCATGCAACCCCGATCGGGGCCACCCCACCCCGATCGGGGTCGTGTGTTTCCAGCTCCTTTGCCTTAATTCTCCTCTTAATTGCTTAGAGAATCCTATGTTGGTGATTAATTGTGCGATTAATCACCCGGTTAAGACCTTAATTCTTGGCATCCTAGGTAGCTTGGAATCCTATCTTTTCCACCTTGACTTGGACTTGAAGTTGGGCTTGACTTTGGTTTGTTGACAACAATTGTTTTGCACACATTAGTCCATCAACTTCTTCATGAAAAACCCATGCAAACACTCCATGATAGCCCAATATTTGGTCTTGCTTAGCCATTGCACTCTAGTAGCTCATCTTGTAGTATTTTAGCTCCAAAAAGCTAAGTATCCTACAAAACATGTGGAGACAAACAAATGCACTAGAATAACAAATATTAGCTCAAAACACAATGATAAGTGCTAAATGACAAATAAAATGGAGCTAATATAGGGGATGAAAGTATATAAAATATGCACTTATCACTCAACCATTTTGAGCACATGTGGACCAACATTTTGGCCCTTTTCAAGCTTAGCTTCAAAAAAGTGCATCGCGGCTTTGTATTGGCGGATTTGAGGTGTTTGTGAAAACACTGTTGTTACCCTAGTGAATATCTCATATGCATTGAGGGAGATACAAAGAAGCTTCAGATTAGAAGCCATGGACCATATCAAGATATTTTGACATCATTAGCGACCTTCATATGGTCATCATAAGCAGTCCCTACCGCCGTGGTAGCCCTTGGGTCGGGTTCGGAAGGAGGAGTTTCAATCAAATAGCGGAGCACGTTATCGGATACCGCGGCGGTTTTGATAGTCGATTCCCACTCGACGAAATTACTTCCGTCATCTTTCAAAATACATGTGTCCATTTACGGACCTTAGCCATGAGTCCTTTCCAAGTTGAGTTGTGGAATATGGTGTTGTCATTGCGAATTAAAAAACACTACAACAAAATAAGGAAATATAAGCATTCATTGTTTTATATTTTACTTGTAAAACGATTTAATCAAGTTTTAGCATTCATATAATGATTTCTCACGAAATTATATAATGATTCCAAGCTCCGTCTTTAGACCAAAAATAATCATGTTATGACAACTTTTATATAAAACGGTAAGTCAACGTTTTGACTAATTCTACCCTTAGAACTCTCGGTTGACGGATTTCAACTAAACCCATCTCTAAGCCCCGGGACAACTCTTCTCCCATTGAGTCCAACCCAATTTTGGCATGTGATCTCATCACCCTACTTACCCGAGGTAAAAAGGTCCACGATCGTGGTGCACTAATGAACATGGGATTCATAGGTGTTACTAATTCGTAAGGTTTTTATCTCAATTAGTTAAATATGTGAGAGATCTTGTCAATTTAGTTATTAATTCCCTATTAGTGAACTAAGTCGGTGAATTGCGAATAACCGTTAATTGACAATTGAAAAATAAATGCATGTGCGGCGATTTTGGCATGATGTGCAAGCAAAATATTAACATGCAAGAATATTAAATCATAGTATGACCACCTAGCTAATTAAACTAACTAGATTATTAAATATCGGAAATCAACTCCTTGGTCCCTTGCCTCTTCATTGGAACACCTTCCAAAATAGCACCGTCTTGTGGGATTTGAAACTTCTTCCAAAATGGCACGGTCTCGAGTCAAAACCGGTCTTCATTGTAAGTAGTAATAAAAATAGATACAAATGAATACATAGCAATACCTATTACACATTATTCCCTTACATTACGGGTAATAACGATTAAAAATAAACTAGGCCATACTAGGTACAAATTGCATAATTAACTAAATAAATGACATGCATTCATTCAACAATAAAACCATAAATAAAATCCTGTAAATTCATGCCAAAATCGCCCCTTAGCACAATCATAAGAATCTAGCTCGACTTTGTGGAATTAATCGATTTTTAACCGTTTAAAAATCAATAATCAACACTTAAAACTTGTTTAAGCTCAAACTAATTGTCTAAAATGTTTTAGAACTCAAACATTAGTCCGCACTAATTTGTTGATAATTAATTAGTTTGAATTGATATTATTTGCTAATTATATCGGTTTTAACATAACATTTTATGAAATAATTCATAACAATTATAACCATTAAAATAATTTTGAAATGAAAATTTTGTATATTATGGAACATATCTAAGGACCCAAAAAGTTTAAATTTTCCCAAAACTTTCGAATAGATTTTGAGAATAAAAAAAACATCAATATTTATCGGTTTATATCCTTATAAAAACCAATAAACATAAAAAGGTGAAGTCAATTTTTAAATTTTACTTTTAACTTTAAAACATATTTATAAATATACAAAAAAAAATTCATACCTAGAAAAACGTTCCATATTTTAGAACATAATGATCCCATTTTATCCACTTTTTAACCATTAAAAATCAATAACCATGCAAAACTCAATTACTGAGGAGTCTATTGATCGAATACGAAAGGAGGGGGGGGGGGGTGAATTGAGTATTAAAAACGATGACCGGTTTTTCGAAATATATGATATAAATTAATTAATTGATTTTATTGATTAAAATCAACTAATTAAATTACTAACAATAATTGCAAAAACGAAATAACAATAATAAAGAGAGAGAGAGAGAGAAAGAGAGACACACAGGATTTTTGAAGTGGTTCAGTTTCACAAGTCAAAACCTACGTCCACTATTCTCGATTAATAATTTTTAGTACCTTTCTCCGGATTACAAAAATTATCAATCCACTCGTGTAATCAACTATATGATTATAACTCAGATTGAGTATCACTAAATACTCTAGGTTGATCTTACGTTAATAAGAAAAATACAACGATAAATACTAATCTCACGTTATGCGTGTGAGTATAATATCTTTGTGTATTAAGTATCCTATAACGATTTTTCTTCGAGTGATTGACAAATTTGATGCGCAATTTTTGTATAACCAAATTGGAAAATAAGAATTAAAGCTCAAAGAATTTTGCTTAAATATTTTTCTCTCTAAGAGTGTAGATGTGTGTGCCACTTTTAAATGATGAATGAATGAGAGTATTTATAGTAGAGTGAATTAGGGTTTGGAATGTTCTGGAATTAGGGCATAGGAATGTTCTGGAAGAATAAATCCCTAACAACTTGATGAACAAGTAAGAAGCAAAAGGAAGGAGGAGTTTGGCCTCCTAGGGATTCGGCCTCCCTAGGGTTTCGGCCACCTAGGGTTCGGCCACCTAGGGTTTGGCCGGCCTCTAGGCCTCCTTCGGTCCACTTCTTGCTTCTATAGCCCACAAAAAATCGAGATAGAATTTTAGTTAAAGCCCTAGGTTGCATGACGATATAAATATCGTGTTACAAACCAATAGTTTATTTAACTTAAATTCTAATTAATTAATTTCAATTAAAATAAATACTCTCTTATTTTATAAATCACTAAAAATATATTTTCCAAAAATTAACGCATCATTTTTGTCTAGCAATGAAGTTATGGCTATTAGGTCATAACTTCAACAACCATTAAATCAAACAAAGTAAAACCATTACCGGATGACGACCTATACTATCTAATCTTCAGTAGATCTTCAGTAAACGAATCGTCTCTTCACAAATCTCTCATCTTGAGTCTCGTGGTTGATTTCTAATCTTGATCTTGCTTGAATACATCGATCAAGTGTATTTGAAGTTGTACCTCCTCGGTCCAAACTTCAAGCTTGCGTCATTGTAATTGTTTCTTTCTATATTAAGACTTAAGCACACAATTACACGCATATGTTTATAATATGAAGTCCACATACAAATCATTACTGTCATTATCAAAACAATTAATAAGGACTAAAGGTCCAACAAATTCCCCCTTTTTGATGATGACAAGTCTCCTATGATTTGTGTCTAAGTCTAGTTCCCCCTCAACATAATACTTCCCAAATTATAGAACAGTTGAGCGCAGAAACTAATAACCTTTTCAAAGTTATAACTATAGAATGCCATAAGAGAATTAACTTGAGACGGTCGCAAATCATAAAAACAATGAATTCCCCCTCTTGGCATCATTGAAAAGATAAGAACAGACATAAAACGACCAGAATAATATATTATGAAACAAGAATTAATCATGAAAAACATATTATATTTAACGCAATCTAGTTCTTAATTAGCATAATAATATTTTAAAATGCAATCACAAAAGGAATAATGCGGAATTGAAAAAGCTAATATCCATAAGAATGGATTTTTATTGTAAGCAAAGGAATTAAAAAGATAAGGCTAGGTTGAATGGATTAGGGTAAGATGGTCAAGGGTAGCAAGGGCTCGGCGGGTGTGACCTAGGACGGGTTCGATATTCCAAGTCCTCAAGTCGCGCATGACAATGGTCTAGGAGTGCAGCTTGGGCAGTCAATCGAGTATCGAAGTTACCAATCGTCAAAGTCATTGCTTTAACTGCTTCATATATAGTTTGCATCTCAGACCTCATGTCCTTCCCAGATTGTAAGAGCTCATCACCAAACTTAACCAAACTAGTCAAACCTTCCTTCATAAGATTAGACTCAGAGTGTGTTCGCACGGCGGCTTTAAGAGCACTGTCGATTTTTGTATCAAACCGTGACAACACGGTGTTTATACGAGCCGAGCTTACTTCACTTGGTCCACTAGTATCAACTCTCCTTTCCTTTTTAATAAGATCAAACAACTCTCCTAATTTCTTGTCTTGCTCATTAATCCTTCCAAGAATAGAAGTGAAATTCGATTCCATCTTAGAATCCAACATCTCAAAACTCACATTGCTTTTTCCTCCTTTTTCTCCTTTTGTCTCAAAACATAATTCCGGGCCATTAATAACGAGCTTCATATAAGATAAATAAAAATCGCTCATCTCGTCATTTGTAATAACTCCATAACTATGCTTCCCAATAACTCCTTTCTTCTCTAAAATTCGAGATATCCAATTCCCATAAGGCAAACTTAAAGTAGAAGCTAAATCATCCATCTTAGCCGTCACACTAGCTTGTATAATTTTATGAAACACAAGCAAGGGTAGACTAACCTTTTCTCCTTCAAGCCAAGCCTTCATCATAATCATCTCATGTGTCCCGAATTTATCTCTACCTTCTTTTCGAGGAACAATGGTAGTCCAAATAAAGTTAAAAAAGAACCTCAAGATTGGCGACAACTTTGCAGTTAAGATAGTCTCAGATGAAGTCGCATCTTGTTTGAAATACGGTTTCACTATCAACCTCTTTTCGGATGTCATACTTCCCCATTCTACGCTTGGATTAATTTCAATTCCTCCTCCAGGAACTCGAGCCAAGTCGCAAAAATCACCAGTTGAGACACGTATGGATGTCTCATTAACCACAACAAGTAAATTTCCTTCTTTAAATTGAACAATAGCATAAAATTGATATACCTCAATAGGAAAGACAGGACCACTTACAGCAACAATATTTTCCCATCCTTGATCTTTGAGAAAATTTCTGAAGAACCCAAGTGCTTTATATTTCTTTAACCAATCAATCGAATAAACTCTTCCTGCGTGAATGCGATATTGAGCAACTTGATTGATATTCCTTCGTTCTACTTGAGTTAATCGAAGATTATTCAGTCCATTGTTGGTGTAATCATCCATATGTTGTGCGTAAAGAACTTGTGAAGAACCATCTTGAAGTATATAGTTCTCAGTCTTTGAACTTACCTCAATTTCCGAAACCAAATTTCCCTTACCCTTAATCAATTTTCGTGTTTTTGTGAGGTTGGCGGGTTGGTCGACGGCGGACCGTGGGGAGCGTGGGGTGTCGGCCGGTGAGGTGGAGCGGGTTCTTGGCGGTGATTGGCTTACCTTCTTTCTAATAACAACATGTTTCTTGGATTGAAAACGGGTTGTAGGTGGATTAGTCATTATTAAAATAGAAGATCTTAGCAAAAGGTATTAGGGTTTTAGATGATTAGAATTGATGAGAATTATGGAGAGATTAAAGGGGTATATATAGCATAAGGAATTTGAGTTTTGGTAAGAATAGGATTCCTTAAAGATAGAAAATAATACCAATTTCCATATTTTTTTTAGGCCTTTTCTCTTTTTTTTCGGCACTTTCTTTTTTTTTTTTTTTCACGGCACTTGCCTTTTTTTTTTCGTGCCTTTTTTTTTTCACGGCACACCCTTTTTTTTGTGTGTTTACTTTTTTTTTTGTTTTTTGTACTATTACCTATTTCTTATATGACATTAATAAGAAAGGAATCCTCTTTGTAGTAAGATTAGGAAAGAAAATCTTGTGATGGAGTTTAGGCAGGATTTGTGTAGGAATATAATAAGATAGAAATATCTCTATTATATTTAGGCATTTTATTGTAGATTTTATCGAATTTTTGTAAGGAAATGTGATTATGCAAAATATAAAATATTACCATACACATAAGCAAGATATAACACGTAAAATAAACATTATTTTAACATAATTAAACTGGCAACAAAAATATACGGACACAATCGTACAATCTCATCTTCCTAGCCAGTCATTCAGGTTCCCAGACATAATTATGACGGATTTAATTATCGCTATTAACCAATCTCAAGTCTCAATAACTCAAAGCGTTTTCTAGCTAACGCCTTAGTCAAGATATCAGCCCATTGCCTTTCGGTACTACAAAATTCAAGTGAAATGTTGCCTTTCTCTACATGATCTCGTAGAAAATGGTGTCGAATATCTATATGTTTGGTCGTCGAGTGCTGGGCAGGGTTCTTAGAAATTACTATAGCACTCGTATTGTCACACATAATAGGCATACGACCTACATTTATACCATAATCACATAGTTGTTGCTTTAACCAAAGTAATTGAGAACATACCATCCATGAGATACATACTCGGCTTCAAAGAAAGAGACATTGCAAATGAATTTTGTTTCTTTGATCCCCATGTGATAATACAAGGTCCAACAAACGTTGCATACCCAGAAGTGCTTTTCCTATCTAAAGAACATCCTGCATAATCTGCATCTGAATATCCTACTAGATCGAAATTACACTCAAGTGGATACCATAAATATAAATTAGATGTACCAATTAAATATCTCAAGATACGTTTAACTGCAATCATATGTGACTCTTTAGGACACGATTGATATCGCGCACAGACACATACGCTAAATATTATATCAGGACGACTTGCAGTTAAATATAAAAGTGAATCAATCATACCTCGATATGTACTCTCATCGACACACTTACCATGTTCATCTATAGTCATCTTCTTTTCAGGTACCATAGGTGTATCGTATGATTTTGCATTTTCCATACCAAATTTTCGAATCAGTTCCTTGATATATTTCTGTTGGTGTATCTTTATACCATCCTTTGTTTGTTGAATTTGTAAGCCTAGAAAGTACTTTAGTTCTCCCATCATGCTCATTTCAAACTTAGAAGTCATTAGATCTGAAAAATACTTGCACAATTTTTCATTAGTAGAACCGAATATAATATCGTCTACATAAATTTGTACAACAAGTAAATTAGAACCCTCGGATTTTAGGAACAAGGTTTTATCGACAGATCCTCTTATAAAATTATTTTGTAACAAAAACTTGGATAATCTGTCATACCATGCCCTTGGAGCTTGTTTCAAACCATATAAAGTTTTGTCTAATTTATAAACGTGGTTTTGAAACTTTCTATCTAAAAATCCGGGAGGTTGTTCTACATAAACTTCTTCTTCCAAATAACCATTAAGAAAAGCAGTCTTAACGTCCATATGGAATAGCTTTATTCCTTTTTGAGCAGCAAAGGCAATAATGAGACGAATAGCCTCAAGTCTTGCTACGGGTGCAAAGGTCTCGTCATAATCGATCCCTTCTTGTTGATTGTAGCCTTGGACAACTAGTCGTGCCCTGTTTCTTGTAATAAGTCCTGTATCGTCCAATTTGTTTCTGAATACCCATCTTGTACCAATAACAGTTCGATCACTAGGTTATGGCACCAAGTGCCATACCTTATTGCATTCGAATTGTTGAAGCTCATCTTGCATAGCAGTTATCCAATCAGGTTCAGCAAGAGCTTCTTTAATATTGGTAGGTTCAATGTTTGATAGAAACGAAAAGAACGAGCAGAAATTATTCAAGGACCTTCTAGTTTTAATGCCTTGCTCTAAAGCCCCTAGGATTTTGTCCAAAGGGTGGGAGCTTTGATGTTTCCACTTTTTGAGAACTCTAGGCTCATTATCATTTGATGGACTAGCATTATCTGCAGACGAAGAACCATGATTTGTTCCCCCTGAGTTGGACTCGGGATTTTCTTCAGAAGTATCACTAACTTCATTAGAAATATCATGATTTGGATCGGAAGTTACAACATCATTAGGTATAACTTCAAGATCTTTTTCTTTATCTAAGGAAGGGTCGATAGTATCATAAACTATGGACTCATCACTTCTCTTAGGATCATTTGCAGAATTTTCTAGTTCATCATTGATACCTTGAATATCTTCATCTTCATTTAAGGGCTCATTTCTTGCTAGAAAGAAATCAGGCTCATCTGGATCCTCTTCTTCCTGTTCAACTTTATCAAACACATTATCTTCGTCAAAGCGAACATGAACACTTTCTTTTATGCGCAAGGTTCGTTTATTGAACACTTTGTAAGCTTTAATATGATCCGAATATCCCAGAAAAATAGCTTAATCACTTCGGGGTCAAATTTTCCTAAATTTTCTTTTCCATTATTGTGAACAAAGCATTTGCTCCCGAAGCAACGGAGATGTGATATATTGGGGTTTCTCCCTCTTAAAAGTTCATAGGGAGTCTTTTTCAAAATAGGTCGGATCATAGCTCTATTATGCACATAGCATGCGGTACTAACAGCTTCTGCCCAAAAGCTTCTAGGAAGGCCACTACACAAAAGCATAGTACGAGCCATATCCTCTAGGGTTCGATTCATACGTTCCACGACACCATTTTGTTGTGGGGTACGTGGTGCGGAGAAGTTATGCCCCACACCATTTTCCCTACAAAATTCTATAAATAATTGATTATCAAATTCCGTGCCGTGATCCGTCCGAATCGAAATAAGCTTATTATCATATCTATTTTGGGCAAGCTTCATTAATACCACAAATTCATCGAAAGTTTCATCTTTAGAAGAAAGAAAGATTGGCAAGACATACCTTGAGTAATCGTCGACTAGAACAAATATATACTTTGATCCACCACGGCTTCTAACTCTCATAGGTCCACATAAATCCATGTGTACCATCTTAAGTGGTCGTTTAGTGCTAACTATTCTCTTAGGTTTAAAAGAGGATCTAACATGTTTGCAGCGGGCACATGAGTCACACATTGTCTCTTGCTCGAACTTAATTGAGGGCAAGCCTTCAACTAAATCCATGGACTTAAGTTTCTTTAAAATAGTTGGACTAATGTGTGCAAACCTCTTGTGCCACAAGCAAGACTCATCTGAGGTTGCTTTCATACACGAAAAGGAATTTGTATTGAAAACATTTAAGTCAATCATATACACATTCCTCATACGGTGACACTTCTTGTTATCTCCACAGGTAACCTTGCCTCCAAAGAAGGGCTCTAGTGAAAGAAAAAGATTTATGTCTCCTGTCATGTTTCTCAAGCATCCACTGTCGAGATACCATAGATTATTTTCTTTCATTACTACCTGCAAATGAATCAAATACAACTTTTAGGTACCCAAGCTAAGTTGGGTCCTTTATGGTTAGTAACTCTATATATTTGATCCTTTCTAACCCATACTTGTCTTATTATTCTTTTGGCTTTAACACTGGGTTGTCTTGGTCTTTGTCTAACAATCGGAACATAAGGTACTCTAGGTTTTGTTCTAACAAAAGTAGCTCTAGGTCTAGTACATTCATGAGACGCTCTAGGTTTAGAGTTATGAACTTTAGGCTTGAATGTATGCTTTCGATTCTCATTTATTTTGTTTGATTTTGAAGGAACAGATGAGTAATCAAAAGCCATATCATAAGTCCATCTAAACTCATTATTGCGTTCTTCGTTGTCGTTAGATTCATTTATATTTGAGACATCATCCTCAACTATGAAATCACAAGTCTTAACAGTTTCGACATTCTTTTTCTTATCCCAAGGAAGTTTGACACAATTGACTTGAATATGTCCAGTAGAGCCACAGTAATTGCAAATCAAGTAGTCTGGAAGATTAACGTATTTTCTTTTCTGAAATCATTTTCAGAAGGATTAGATTTGCATTTATCATGGTCTCTACGGCTATAGCATTCATGACCAAGTCCCATCTTCATGTTATTATCAGATTGTTTAGTAAGGAAGTTTAAAACCTTTGTGCTTCCTTCCCATTTATCATGAACTTTTCGTGCATGTAAAAGTAATTCTTTCAAGGATTCAATTTCTTTTTCACATTTTGAATGATCTACACTTGAATCCTTGGAAGAGTTACCTTTCTCATAGTCTTCACGAAATTTATCAAAACGTTCATTCAAGACACGTTTCTCTTTTTCATGTTGTTCCTTAAGTTTGGACATACTATTACTAGTTTCTTCCAATTTCTTAGAGAGAAATACAATTTCTCTCTTGTGTTCGGAAACCACACTATCCTTGCCATTAAACTCATCTTTTAAAATCTCATTGACTTTCTTCAACTCAAGTGTTATAGCATCACTCGCTGTAACTTTAGCCTTCGTTCGTTAAGGTTTTTTAACTCTAGACTTTGTTCATGACAATGATCAAGGGATTGTTTAAAATACTTAATTAAATTATCCTTAGAAAGTTTCTTAACTTGCTTTTTAAGTTCAAGAAAACTTACCTCTTCATCCTCTGATTCTGAATCTGAATTTCCAACAAGACACATCTCAGCATTTGAGACATTGCTTTCATTGTCGCTTTCGGAGAATAGGTCAAGACTGACGCTACTTAGACAAAGATTGGCAGTTTCTTCTTCATCTTCGGATTCGCCATCTTCAGAGTCCAAGTCTCCCCAACAGTATGCCATCATAACTTGCTTGAATTCCTTCTTGGTTTTGTCACGTTGATTTTTGTCTTGAATTTTCTTCCATGTTGGGCAATCTTTGATCATGTGATCATTATCACCACACTTGAAGCATCCACGATTAGAGAAAGACCATTTTGACTCAGAATTTTTCTTGGGAGTTTGTTTTGATTTGTTATTTGTTTTATTTTGATTTTGAAAGAAAGCCTTTTTCTTAAAACGTTTAACAAACAGAACGGTTTCATCTTCAATATCTGAAGAATCATTAATCTTGCTAGACTCAGCTTGTAAGGCCATCTTTTTGCTTGTGCCAGCTTCCTCCTCATCCTGATTTAGAGTAATCTCGTGAGCCATTAAGGTTCCGAGTAGCTCCTGATAGGATAACGAAGTTAGGTCCTTACATTCTTCTATGACAGATACTTTATGTCTCCATCTGCGAGACATACTTCTGAGTTTTTTTCTAGCAATTTCCTCGGAGTCAAAAGTTCTTCCTAAATTCTTTAGCTCATTGATGATGCTAGAAAAGCGAGAGGACATGCTATCAACTGACTCGTTTTGCTCCATGGCAAACAGTTCGTATTTTCGCATTAGTAATGCCATACGGTTCTTTTTGACAACAGTGGTTCCCTCATAGGCTAATTCTAGACCATCCCATATTTCCTTGGCAGATGAACTGGTTGAGAAACGATCGAATTCAGTAGCAATCATACCGTTTTGCAATAAGATTATTGCTTTTGAATTCTTCTCAGCCTTTTTATAATCTGCCTCAATATAGTCTTCTTCTTTCTTTTCGACGGTAGTGCCATTACTGGTTGCAAGTAAGATCTTATTCGGACCATTCTTGATAATCAACCAACACTCCCAGTCGTTTCCTTTAATGAAGTGGGTCATCATATTTTTCCATAAACCATAGTTCTTCCCATTGAATATAGGACACTTTAGGTGTTTGGAATCCATTTGATAAAAATAAATGCAGCGGAAAAAAAGATAAATAGACTCAAAAAAATAGATCAGACTCTAGCCGTTAGGCTTATCAAGAGCATGAGGCTCTGATACCAATTGAGGAGTCTATTGATCGAATACGAAAGAGGGGGGGGGGGGGTGAATTGAGTATTAAAAACGATGACCGCTTTTTCGAAATATATGATATAAATTAGTTAATTGATTTTATTGATTAAAATCAACTAATTAAATTACTAACAATAAATGCAAAAACGAAATAACAATAATAAAGAGAGAGAGAGAGAGAGAGAGAGAGAGAGAGAAAGAGAGACACACAGGATTTTTGAAGTGGTTCAGTTTCACAAGTCGAAACCTATGTCCATTATTCTCGATTAATAATTTTTAGTACCTTTCTCCGGATTACAAAAATTATCAATCCACTCGTATAATCAACTATATGATTATAAGTCAGATTGAGTATCGCTAAATACTCTAGGTTGCTCTTACGTTAATAAGAAAAATACAACGATAAATACTAATCTCACGTTATGCGAGTGAGTATAATATCTTTGTGTATTAAGTATCCTATAACGATTTTTCTTCGAGTGATTGACAAATTTGATGCGCAATTTTTGTATAAGCAAATTGGAAAATAAGAATTAAAGCTCAACGAATTTTGCTTAAATATTTTTCTCTCTAAAAGTGTAGATGTGTGTGTCACTTTTAAATGATGAATGAATGAGAGTATTTATAGTAGAGTGAATTAGGGTTTGGAATGTTCTGGAATTAGGGCATAGGAATGTTCTGGAAGAATAAATCCCTAACAACTTGATGAACAAGTAAGAAGCAAAAGGAAGGAGGAGTTTGGCCTCCCTAGGGTTTCGGCCACCTAGGGTTTGGCCGGCCTCTAGGCCTCCTTCGGTCCACTTCTTGCTTCTATAGCCCACAACAAATCGAGATAGAATTTAGTTAAAACCCTAGGTTGCATGACGATATAAATATCGTGTTACAAACCAATAGTTTATTTAACTTAAATTCTAATTAATTAATTCCAATTAAAATAAATACTCTCTTATTTTATAAATTACTAAAAATATATTTTTCAAAAATTAACGTATAATTTTTGTCTAGCAATGAAGTTATGGCTATTAGGTCATAACTTCAATAACCATTAAATCAAACAAAGTAAAACCATTACCGGATGACGACCTATACTATCTAATCTTCAGTAGATCTTCAGTAAACGAATCGTCTCTTCACAAGTCTCTCATCTTGAGTCTCGTGGTTGATTTCTAATCTTGATCTTACTTGAATACATCGATCAAGTGTATTTGAAGTTGTACCTCCTTGGTCCAAACTTCAAGCTTACGTCATTGTAATTGTTCCTTTCTATATTAAGACTTAAGCACAAAATTACACGCATATGTTTATAATATGAAGTCCACATACAAATCATTACTATCATTATCAAAACAATTAATAAGGACTAAAGGTCCAACAATTACAAATTATGAAATTTTACATAAACTATGTAAATCATACATGTAGTATTTTTTAAAATTTTCTTAGCCAGAATCAACATGAAACTATTTTTAGTTAACCTTTTAACTAAAATATTGTAATATTGACTCAGTTTTATATAAAAATTATATTAATTAGCAAAATACCTCCACAAATTATCAAATTTGCCCACAAGCATTATAAGGTCAGTAAGTATGCATGGAATAAAAATTTCCTGCCAAAACCTTTTCTAACACAATTTTTATTGTTTTATTAGTTATCTCATAACGTGATAAAATGCCAAAAATTAACATGCATGATACAAGCTAGCTCTGATATCACATGAAAGTCATAGACCTCTAATTAGACTCCTCTAATTAGTTACCAAATTACTCTAATTTAGGGATTTAATGATCTTTGAAACATGCATGCAATATAAAGGCATTAATATAAATAAGAGAAGACATCTCATTTCCTTACATTGATATGGAATCAAATATGGGAATAATAAGAACTCCTTTCTTATTGTTCTTGAGCTTACAATAATGGGATGATCCTCCAAAAATTCGAAGCCTCCAAATTAGAAGACCTCCAACCGATTGCACCCAAGAACAAGTTACTCAAATCCTAATAAATATTAACTAGATATTATATTAGGACACCCTTGAATATTAGTTTTAGTATTTCTAACTATTATCAAATATTAATAATATTTGAAAGGTTTTTAGAGAGATAAGTTTTTTATTCTCACATGCAAAAGTTGTGGAAAATAATATGAGTAATAATTACTCTAGTAGGGGGGAGGGTTGTTGGGTGAGTTTAGCATTGAGTGTTGTGTAGCATGCTTGTAATAATTAGCATAGATTAGAACAAAAGAGTTGAGTGCTCAAGATTTAGATTAGTGTAAAAGCAAAACTAATCATGCCTATTCTAGGCATCATTTACACCCCTAAAATGGACCATTTGGGTCCATTTTTGATTTTTATAATTTGTCTCACAAATTGTTATAAATCATTCAATTTTATCATCTTATATGATAAAATGTATCCCAATTATTTTTGTCTAATAACACTCATATTATATATACATGTACACCTACATGCATATGACAAGTACTAGCGCTAATCTCATTAGTCAAGTAGTACAAAATTAGTAAATTAACGGTTAATTTCTAAAACCCGTCTCAATAATTTATTATTCACTTATCGCATAATCAAATAATAAATTCCGTCGGCCCGAGTTCTTAACATGATCTCTCTAAGTTAACTCAATTGACTAACTTTTAGTCAGTTTATCAAGGGACAAATTAAACTGTATCATGTACAATTAATTATATTTCTATTGGGGCTCTTTCCTTTAGGTGTGACCGAAAGGAATCAGTTGATCACCGCCGTCTCACGACAATAACGTCAAACTCTAGTCAGCCAACCGTGATTTAAGTTAATCAACTGACGAGGATTATAAATATATAAACATCCCTATTATATTCCTTTAATGAGATTTATAATGTAGACGCACTATTGTGGAGGACACCTACTCCAACACTAGCGTTGTCCCTATCCTAAGTTTTTGGGGTTCTTAATCTGTCCCTACGTTAATAGGTTCAATGATCTCAATAACAGGTGCCCATTTCCCCTCCTATAATATTTCTTTGATTATGTAAGGAAAAAGTTCGATTGAGTCTGGGTCAGGATCATCCTCAGTATCATCGTAAAAAGAATTGCAATCAAGATAACACGAAGAGTAAGAAGAATTAGATTTATTCATATTAATGTTTGAAAATTGCTGAAACAAAGAAGCCATCTGCGCAGTAGTCAATGGCGGCAAAGGGACAGTTGTTGGGGCATATCCAAGTTACTGTTACTAGATGATGTTAAACTAGGAAAGACGATGGGATGGGGAGGGACAACAGGAGGAGACTCTCTAACGACTTCTCTAGACTTAGACTCAGTTTCTGACTCCGACTCTAACTCAGATTCGAACTCATCATCTTCTAGTTCTCCTTTCAACATCTCTCCTTCTCCAGTTGTGAGCGATAAGTGCCTTCCCTGGTTATTGGTCCATTTGATTGACTTTCTCCATCCTCTCTGCTGATTGGCTGGCTTTGCATCCGTGATGAGCACTGTAGGGTTGAAATGGTCGTCCCGAAGTTTCATGGTAGTAATCTCATCTTGGGCTGCCCTAATGAATCGATCTTCTCCGAACAAAAGGCTAACAGCTTGTTCGTCGAGACAAGGTGTCGGACGATTTTTAACGGTAGGAACCGTTTCTTGAGGAATGAAATAGCAATCATGGAACACTTCTATTCCAGCTAACCTGTTGCCTTTGAACATCCAAGGTTCAGGAAACCCGTGAAAATATTCATGGTCTCCTTCTTTGACGAAGTACCCATTTAGTGTAGGGTGATATGGTTCCATTTGGACTCCGCGATGTTTGCGATCGTGAACTTGAGCGAGCATTTCAAAAGCTTAAGATACTGTAAGCTTGTATCTTAATCCTAGTGGTATCTTCTGGGAGTGGCTTTCTTTGAATGGTGGGAAGGTGTTGTTCTGGATAGGGTTTAGTGGCATGCGTGGGAAGTATCCCTGGGTTTTGAGTATGTGGTTGACCAGTAGGTTAGAATATGGGTTGAAGTATAGAGAAGCCAATTCACTTTCTACAAGGTTGATGATCTAGAATCCTCCTAACTCATGCACTGGATCTGACACGACTTGATTGTTGGACATTTTCTCGATTACTGCTTTGATTAGTGACGAAGTAATCGTCACAACTCGACCATCTAAAGGGATCTTGATCTATTGATGAAGTGTGGATGTCACAGATTTGGAAGCGTGAATCCATGGCCTCCCTAGGAGTATGTTAAAAGACGCCTCAATGTCTACTATCTGGAAATTGACCTTTCTTTCGATTGGTTTGGTGGCTATAGTAATATTGATAAGGCATATCACTTTATACCGCGTCCCATCGTATGCGCGAACACCTTGGTTAGTCAGGGTCCAATCCGACTCTTTCATGCCTAGTTTGTAAGTTGTTTTCAGTGGTATGGCGTTGAATGCGGAGCCATCATCTACTAATGTCATAGGTAAATATTTTTAAGGCTTGTGACCATGATGTACAAGGCTAGTTTGTGAGTGGCGCCAAATGGTGGCAAATCTTCATCTGAGAAAGTAACTGGGTTAGTTAGCTTGATTGAGTCCTGGAGGACTAGGTTGACCAAATCGTCAGGAGTAGAGTCATGTGCTATGTTTAGCTTAGCCAACTCTTGTATTAAAGCTTGGCGATGTGGAAATGAACTAGCAACTAGTTGCCAGACGGAAATATTAGCCTTTGTCTTTTGTAGTTACTTCATTAAGTGACCAGTGATTGAATCCTCATTGTTTTCTGTTGGAGATGCGACATTCCCATTGGTAGCTGAATTATTTATTTGCACTGGCATGACATTTTGATATGGGCGACCAGATCGAGTAAGATGATCTACGTCAATATCTTCCAAGGTCTTGTCTAAAGGATGTTCTTTGAGGTAAATATCTGTGTCATCGTCTGTCCAAACGCCATTGATAGTGTTGAGCTCTTTCAAGCGCAAAATTTCGGATTCTGAACTTCTAATCTTCTGGACCAAATCGTCAACTACTGTGATGACTTCTTGCATCATAGATTCATAGAATAGAGTAACGGCCATTTGCGTGGCTTCCTGAGTGGAGACGCTGGGTTTTTGTAGGGATGACACGACATCTTCCAGTTCAGCGACTTGTCTACTCACACTCCTTGCCTATGAGACAAAATCCGCGATAGTGGATGCGATGGTAGAGTAGGTTTCTCCATGATCGACCATATTGATCTCATCCTCTATTGGAGAGATAAGGTGTGAACAATCTAAGGTGGATTACTCATCCAAGATCATCAGAATTCCAATTGGATTCTTTGTGTTTTTAGGCTTACTCGCGGGGGGATAGGCAATCGTCCATCTTCGATCATGTCTTGGATGGCATGATTCAACCTATAAAAGTTTTCTGTGTCATGTCCCTTACCCCTGTGATACTCGCAATAGACATTGTCATCCCAGAATATAGACTTCTTTTCTGGGTCAGGTGTAGGTCGTATTGGTTGGATTCTACCCTGTTTCATTAACCTTTTCAGCGCATTTGTATATGTGGCACTAATATCGGTGAACTTTTTTTGGCATATTGCTCTTCTTGGATGACTCGACGAGGTTGACATCGTCGTTCTTGCTAGCGGAACCGTAGGAATGACTTTCAGCTGATGTTGAGACTTGATATCCGCATCCCACAGTTTTGGACAAGAGTCCTTTGTGAATATCGTCTTCGATCCCTATACCTAGCACTTTTAAATCTTTGAATGACTTGATATTTTGATACCTCAAGTGATTTGCATAGATAGGCTTTAGATTGTCCACGAACTTCTCCACAAGAGTGGCCTCGTCTAGACGCTCAACAAGTTGGGTACTAGTCTTTCTCCACCTACTTAGGAAGTCGGTGAACCCTTCGTTTTCATTTTGAGTAAGAACCTCTAGAGTGCACATGTTGACTTGAACCTCGGCATTATCTGCGTACTGTTTGGTGAACTCGATGGCAGCATCATCCCAAGTAGAAATTTTCTTGTAGTCTAGGGAATTGAACCATTGTTTGGGAAGGGTGTCGAGAGATGAAGGAAAGATCCTTAAGAACATCTATGGCTTGATGCCTTTGATAGACATATAATCTTTGAAAGCAGGAATATGGTTTAGAGTTTCGTGCCCCTTGAACTTCGGGATGTCAGTCATGTTGAAGTTGGTCGGTAGTTGGGCATTCACTGTTTCATACTTTCGACTGTTTTCCCGGTAGATGTCTTCCCCCTTGAGGTACATAAGTTGCTCTTCTAAGTACTGAAGACGCTTTTCCGCTTCAGTAAATATAGGCGGGGAATCGTTTTCATGTTTCTTCCAAGGGTGGAGGAATTTCGTGCAACGGAATGTTAGGAATAGGACCCTCCGCTGGAGGAAGTCTAGCTTCCACGGCTACAATACGGCCTTCAATTGTTTGGATACGAGCATATGCAACGTCTTGACTGGCTTGGAGACGGAGTAGTGCAGCCAAAACTGGATTTTTACCATTACCTTCGGGTGGACCCTGGACGGTTGCTTCACTTTCGTTTGTTCCGACCATCTTGGACTGAAGATAAGAACCGACGATGAATCAAGACACTATCGACTACTTTGCACACTAACTCGAACAAGAAAAGGCTCGTGGAAGGACTCAAAAGAGAAAGGACACGTGTGACCCTTGTGTCGAGCGGGTTTTTGAAAAAAGTTGGTTTTGAAATGCTATCCTAGGCAATCATTGTGTGTGACAGTAGAGGTGTCGATTTTGAACTGATTTTGAAAATGGTTGATTTTTGAAAATTTGACAGAGTTTCGACTTGATTTTGTTGATTTTGAGCTTTTTAGGCCATTTTAAATATTTACATTTTTGCTTTTTGAAGAAAGGGTTTTGAAAATTTCGTCATGGTTTTATTTACAAAGGTGACAACATACAAGTTACAAACATAGGTATAGGAAATATAACGGCATGCTGAGTGCTTTTAGAAGGGTTTTGGTTTAAAGGGTGGGTTGCCATACCAAGCTATCGTACCCTGGTCTATGGAGAGGTTTGTCCCAAACATGTGTCGGGTTGGTTCCTAGTCCATTTGCTCAAGTAACAAAAGCTCTTGATACAAACATGAGTAATTATCGTGGTATGGTTGACGTCAATCGCTATCCATCTTTGGGCACAAATAGGAACTTGCACCGTCCAGATGGGACGATTGGAAGAATTGCTTGGGTTAAGCCTAGGAAGGCTGGCTAAAACGACCTAAGCAGGTCGAGTAATGAAAACTGACAACTGTCTCATATAACCTATTCTCTAACCTTGTTCAAGTTTTAGCCTAGGTAACACTAGGCTTAGTCTAAGTGTATCATCCCCAGCGGAGTCGCCAAACTGTGGACACAGCCACCCGCGCGTTGGTTTCGATGCGGCGGCACTTCTCCCACAGAACCCCAGCGCGAGCCAAAGTACGTTATGGGCCGTTACCGATTTGTATGGCATTGAAACCGGTGAAAGGTTTGATAAGCCTGCATTTGTGGAGTCGCCACCAATTTTTATGGAAAATTGGAACCGTTCGAATACCTCGTGTCATGTCAAGACACAATATAGTGACATGAACACTAGAAAATTCGTTACCCTTATCATTGTTGTTTTGACAGGGATTTCACTGAATAGGAATACCCTGCCAAAGGTTTATATGTAGGGTAATCTAACTCAAATAATTCGCCTGACTAGTATTATTAAGTGAAATAACAGGTAACAAATAATAACACAAAGATTTTATACGTGGAAAAACCCTGGGAATAAGGGAAAAAACCACGGGCACCAAGCCAGGAGTGATTGTTACTATGATTTTAGATAGCCTAACAGAGTATTGGTATATCAGGCGTGACAGGCGAAATTATAATGCTTAAGAATACACAAATATAAGTAAGAATGAGAGAGTGTCGAATATCCTTTCTGATTCTGTCTTCTCTTGCATTTATACTTGTTTTCACCGTTTCCTTCTCTGCCGTTTAGGGTTTCCTGGTAAATAGGGCATGTGCCCTATTTACCCGGAGGTAGTTGCCATCTAACTTAGCCGTTGCTTTTGACTATTGCCTATATCTTTTCCTTATTGAATTGGTCTTCCTTTTTTGTAGGGAGTATATATAAACTGCCTGCTTGTCGCCTACAATGCTTATTCGACGTTTGCCTGACGTATTTCTCTTTCAGGCTACTTGTTATCTTTCGCCTGTCTTTCATCAACTCCTGTTTGGTGCCTGTTCATACTTGATCAATGCCTGGTTTCAGATGTCTTTTGCTTGGAACTCGGCTTTGGTTATTGCCTGGCCTATGTCAGGTCAGGCAGGATAATTTTGGGCCCAACAATACCCTTATTTGCTTATTCCATTATTGGGTATGTCCAGGAATAAGGATATAAAAATTTGGGCCAGGCAAAGGATTGTGCAGGGATTTTTTATCGGATTAGAATTAGTGTTTGATAAACTTCTTGTAACGGTTATTTGCCATAAATAGGGTAGGTTCACAAAACCCAAGGAGAGTCATGATTAATCTCAACCACTTGCTTTCCTAGCCGTTTTAGATTTGCGGCTATAAATATCCCGCCTTTGCCGTGTTTGTCTTCACATTCCAATCTCCAACTTTCTTCTTTCTCTTTCTAAAAATTCCCTCTTTGCAAAAATTCATTTTCCAGAAAAAATAAGATATGGCTGGTGGTAGAAGAAAGACAGCAGCTTCCAAAGCTCCTGCTGAGACTGAAAAAGTTCATGTTCAAGTCGAAATGGCTTCTGCCAAGGTTGAGAAGGTTCCTGATATCATCCCTGAGGATGATGTGGTGGAGGTTGTTGCTGCCCCAGAGATTCTGTCCATGTCTTATAAGGGGGTTGAATATACTCTTATTAAGGCTTTGGCGGTTTCTTTTCATGAAGCCAATCAGCTAAAACCAACTTTTGAGCATTATATATGATAGGTGCATAATATATAGTCTTTTTAGCCTATTTCAGCACGTATTTCTATGCATTTTTATACTGTTTTTATAGTATTTTGCCCCGAATTGGCTACTTTGGTTTGTTTTGTCCATTTTATAGAAATGAACGCAAAAGTAGTGGAATCGTACTCTTTTTCGTCCTTTTTGCATGCATTTAGAGGAGACGGGATTTTCCAGAGTGAGATACTGCGTTGGGAAGCGTGTTGGCACGGAATACGAGGCAGTCGGGCACGGACTTGAGCTGATTTGAAGACAAAGGACTCGATCGAGTAGTTTTACCACTCGATCGAGTGGTTTTTACGTCCATGGTTGTTCGATCGAGTAGTTTTCTACTCGATCCTTAAGTTGCTGAAAGACGAGTTACTCGATCGAGTAACTATCTACTCGATCGAGTAGATGCTGCTGAGGTTTTGCTCGATCGAGTGGTTTTATTCCACTCGATCGAGTGGTTTTATTCCACTCGATCAAGTGGTTTCGCTGTTATGGGCTTTTATTTAGCCCGTGTTATGTTTTATTCCGCAAAACTTAATTATTTTCTATTTAAGCAAGCTTTAGTTAGGTCATTAGTATGAGAATTTACTTACTACTTAGCCTTTATCAAACTTTACTGCGTAAAACATTCTTCTTCACTGTAACCCTGTTCTCGGATTTACTTTGCTCGGATTTTGTGTTCTTTACGCCGGATTCGCTTGATTGTAATTCCTTCCTCTTCTCTTAATAATAATTAATTTTTTGATTGCTTTAATTCTTCGTTTCGTTACATTTAATTTCTGCCCTAATTTACTCTTTATGCGATTTTATTATAGTTTTAATATGTTTACTGCTGGAAATTTATCTGTTGTTAGTATTCATAGTTTAATTAGCGTTATGAGTAGCTAAACCCCTTTCATGTTGGGATTTGGGGATCTGCGGTAGGAATGTGACGATGTAGTAAATGAAATAGATGAATTGATTGTGAGATTCTGTCACCATAGCAATTTAATTGTATTTATCGACTTAGTTGAGTGCACACTTCTGAGTCAGCTTTTAATCTGGCTAAAATTAATCCTAGATCGAAAGATTGGACTAAATAGGCCTGCTATGAACAGTAGACTACACTGACGAGAATGAAAGTTAAGTTAGCGGTATTTTAGGATAGAAAGTGGACCGAAAGGACCTTTCCACATCCGTCTTACATTAATTCATCTGAGTCATTTACAGCTGAGTCACTGGACTACCGTAGTGAACTGAATTCCCGACATGTCCCTTCTCTATCTGATAGTTTAAACTTATTTCCTTGCTTTTAATGCTCCTATCCTTATTTCTCTTCCTTTAAAACTTCGTAGTTTCGAAAACAATTCAAATAACCCCCCATTTGTGACCAAATAGAAGGACTTCTACAGATATCTTGCCTCCCTGAGTAGATCGACCCTACTTGCCGCTAGCTTCTGTTAGCTGTATTTAGGTTTATTTTTGGTACATAAACGACCGTATCAAATTTTGGCGCCGTTGCCGGGGAGGCAATTGTTTTATTTTTAGTCTTTCTCTTAGTTTAAGGGACATCCATTCCTTAAACTATTCTCATATCCTACTTGTAGTTTCTTCTTATGCGCAGGTCACAGGGTGGTGAATTACTACCGTATAATCCTGAGATTGAGAAGACTTTGCGTGAGTTGAGGCGATCATCTACGGTATTGCCAACAGAGGAAGAGCTGAGTACTCTGTCTAGTTACTACGAGAATGAGCTGTTTGAGGAGGATCCACCTTCATCACCTATTTCTACTTCATCAGCTGAGACCGTCACATCTCCAGACATGGCTGAAGAAGCAAGTATAGCCAGTCACTCTGAGCCGACGGCTGAGAATCTCTACAAAGGATTTGCATTACCAGGAACGGACAGAAAATTCGAGCCGAAACCGTCGTATATCAATTTGGTTGAGAGGAACCAATTTGGGGGAGCTGCAACTGAAGATGCAGCCAAACACATGGAGACATTCATTGACTATTGTTGTTCCATACCCCCACCGACTGGTGTGACTCCGGATCAGGTAAAGGAGACCATGTTCATATTCTCTCTTCGTGATGCTGCAAGGGAGTAGTACCGAGACCTGGATCGAGTTGCCAACGGGATTACTGATGGGAAGTCGCTGGCCCTGGCATTTTACAAGAAATATTTCTCTGCCTCGAAGACAAATGCCATTAGAGCTCAGATCACGATCTTTAAACAAGGTCCTGACGAGAATTTTCATGAGGCCTGGGTCCGTTTCAAGAAGTTGGTGCGAACTATTCCGCACCATGGGTTCGAGAAATGGAGTCTATGCAATCAGTTTTATAATGGGCTTTACGACGATCAGAGAGCTATCCTGGATGCGGCAGCTAGTGGTAGATTCCAGGAGAATGTTTGAGAGACTAAGGGGTGGAAAATTATTAATGATTTGGCCACCCATATAGCCGAGTATGGAAATTCCAGGGGAAATCAAAGGAGAAGTGCTGAATCTCCTTCTGTAGCTGCATTAGAGGCTCTTACGGCGAGATTTGATAAGTATGAGTTGGGAGGAGCTTCGAAAGGAGGGATCTATCATGTGAATGTTGTTTCAGACGGTCCTTTCGTCTGTAAGAGATGTGGAGGAGAGGGACATGTTTCAGATAATTGTCCTAATCCCTATGAGTCTTGCGCTGCCTTTCAACATTACAGGCAGACAAACACTTATTATGAGACGAACGTCCATCCCAATTTGAGATGGACTAGTCAAAATGTGCTAAATCATACTCCTCCTCCGCACCAGCAGCAGCCGTATGTTCCTCCACACAAGAATCAACAAGGCTTTCAGAAGCCTCCGTCCTTCACTCCTCCTAATCACGGTGCATCATCTTCCGGTGGGGTGAGTAAAATAGGTGAGCTAAAGTCTATGTTGCAAGCCTTTACAAAGCAGTTTCAGCTGAGTGATCAACAGAAAGATGTGTCCATTAAGGCACTTGAAATTCAAGTTGCCCAACTAGCCACGAATCAATCCTCAAGAAAGCAAGGTCAATTACCGACTCAAAATGAGAAAAATCCACATTAGACGGTAAATTTTATCAATTTGAGAAGCGATCGTTCATATGAGGGACCCAAAATGCAAAAATCAGACCCGAGGAAGGTTATAAGTGATGGTGAACAGTGTTCTGTCGAAGAAAGTGAGCTGACGGCTAAGAAGGTGCTCGATCGACTGGTTTCTGGAGGTCGATCGAGCAGATTTGGCGATGAAAGTGGTCGATCGAGTGAAAATTCCACTCGATCGAGTGAACAGAAAAGTGAGACTGGTCGATCGAGTGGTTTTTCCACTCAATCGAGTGAACAGGAAAATGGAACTGTCGATCGAGTTAAAATTCCACTCGATCGAGTGATATTGTTGAAGATTCTACTCGATCGAATAGGCAATTTGGTCGATCGAGTAGTTTTGATGACGGGAAGCTTATTCGAGAGCCTGCTAGTGCTCGATTAAGCGAGAAATCACCAGAAAGACCTCGTTCGATAGGTAAGAAGCGTCCAAAGGATACAGAGCTTGCTCCGGGTGATACATTGGAAGAGAGAAACAAGGGACTCGAGATACACATCACGGTTCCCTTCCCGAGGCGGCTGCAGAATAGCAAAGCTAATCAACAATTCGGCAAATTTGTCGAACTCCTGAGAAGCTTAGAAGTCACTGTGCCATTCACTGAGTTGCTAACAAAGGTACCCTCTTATCTTAAGTTTATGAAAGAAATTTTATCGCGCAAGAGGAATATTAGTGATAATGAGACAGTAGCTTTAACTGAGGTGGGGTCAGACCTATTTCAAAATACGTTACCGCCCAAACAGTCAGATCCGGGTAGTTTTTCAATTCCGTGTCATATCGGTACCTATTTGATTGATAACGCGCTATGCGATCTAGGCGCTAGCGTGAGTGTCTTACCGTTGTCTCTGGCTAAGAGATTTGGTTTGACCAAGCTGAGTTGCACCAACATGACTGTCCAGATGGCCGACCGTAGTATATCACGGCCACTAGGTGTAGTAGAAGACGTACCTGTTCAGATCGGGAGGTTCTTTATTCCCGTTGATTTCGTTGTCATAGACATCCCCGAAGATGCACACACCCCTATCATTTTAGGGAGACCATTTTTGTCTACTGCCCGTGCAGTTATAGACGTCGGGGAGAAGACTTTGACCTTTCAGGTAGGGGACGAGGACCTGATTTTTCATCAGTCTAAGCTTCGGAGGGCTCTCATGCAAGCTCAGCCTTGCAATGCCCTCTCTTCTATCGACCCTATTATTGACACTCCAGATGAAAATTCGGAGTATTGTGCCGCTATTGTTACCCCTCCGCCTCAAATTGAGAGCAAAAAGGAGGAAAGTTCGTCTGTTTTCCTTGCTGCAGGTACAGATGAAAACAATGAAGGATTTGTCAAAGGACAGTGTGCAATTATTGTCAATCAAATTGGAGATGATGACGCTACAGCTGGTGATAGAGGAGCAAGGATGAGGAAAGTTCGTGCTTATGTGGATGTGAACTATTCCCCTCCTACTGTTTTAAACGATTCAAATTCAAGCTCATGGAAGTTGAAGAGGACAGTCAATGTTGCTGAGATGACGTCTTCCAGTCAGGAGCCCACCAAGGGGCTACTGAAGTGCATTGGAAAGTGAGCGGGGAAATGCCCCATGTAACACCTTGTAATAAATAATTTTTGAATTTCCGCTGAATTTGTTTTATTTCTTTTAATTAGGACAATTAGTTTTTAGACAGTTTTTAGCGTATATTTAAGACTATAGACTGTTCTCATGCGTATTTGGTATTTTGGAAAACTTTTGCACGTGTTTTTATGCAGGTTTGAGGAAGTTTTACGCATTCCAAAGGAATAAAAGACGAAATTCAAGAGCTTACGCGAGAAAAGAGCTCGATCGAGTACTTCTTGTCCTCGATCGAGTGAAAAATGGTCGATCGAATGCCTCTTTTTAATCGATCGAGTAAAGCATAAAATGGGACTTCTCGATCGAGTAGAATTCTACTCGATCGAGTAGCTGGATCATCAGAAGTCCTCGATCGAGTAGTTTAAAACCACTCGATCGAGTGGATTGTAAAAGACGCAGGGAGTTTTTTTCCTTAAACTCTTTTATTATGTTCTAATTTCATTCTTCACCTAATTTTCGTCTAACACCTCCCTATTTGCGATCAAACTCACCCCAAATCCCCATTTTTCTTGCTCAAACACCAAATCCGCCACCTACTATTTGTTGCTTGCTTATTAATCTTTCAAAGCCCCATAATTTCCCCTTAATTTCTGCTCATTTTTACGGTTCTAAAAGGGTTTAGGGTTTGCGATTTTGCGATCGAAAAATCGCCCTTTCTTGCTTGTTCTTTGAAGATTATTTGCAATTTGTAGGTTATTCTCATCAAGTAAGTGATTTCTACTTCCTCATTGCATTTTAATTTCGATTATTTTGAATTTTATGAGGTAAAATTGGAATTAGGGTTTGAAAATCCATTGTTGGTCGAATTTTTCGACTTTAATTGTCTTTATTGGCCCTTACTTGTCTTGCTTGATGATCAATCCCCTTTCCTCGCTGTTGTTTCATGATTAATTTGAATTTTGCGCGAGATTTCGCGATTAGGGCTGTTTTAGTCGAATTTTTTGACTCTCTGACGGGTTTATATGCTTTCATGACTTAATTAACCTCAGTTGTTGTTAATTAATGCTGTCAATACCTGCTATCCCGTTCCCTACCGCTTTTTACACGTTGTTTTTCGAAATTTTTGAGGAATTGTTGGGAATTACGTGCTGTAGGTCGAAATTTTTCGACTGGTAGGGGATTCACATGCTGTTTTCTGCTGGTTTTTCCTTCTGTCTAAGCCACTTTTAGCCGCTGTTTTCTTATCATGTCCCCTGCCCCTGTTTACAGGATGGAGTCTAGTTCATTGCCTTCTACCAGTACCACCTCTAGTCCATCTCTGTCTGAGACAGTGGCCCCTGCTGCTGCCACTGCCTCCACTTTAGTGAGTACTGCAGGCCCCAGTGTTTCTAGTTTTAGCTTACCCTCCCCAAACCAAAACGGACAACGCCCTCGTTGTCCTCCAGCATACACCGGCAGATATATACGGGGAAATAGGAATATACAACCAATAAGAAAAATAAAAGCAATAAATAAAAGGAGACAAAATAAAAGAGTAAGAGATACATACAAAAGACGAACTTCCCCAAACCACCCAGAAAACTGGGGAAGTGAGTAGACTAGTAGCTACTCGTCGTCGTCGCCGTCGTCGTCCACCACCGTGTACTCCGGGTCCTGCTCCTCCACTCTCCTCCTCCGCTCCTCAGCTCGAGCTCTCTCCATAGCCACCTATGGGTCCTCGTCCTCCTCCTCCTCAACAGACTCCGGGTACCCCTCAGGTGGGTACCATTAGAAGAAAGGGTGTGGCCAACCCTCTGGGATCGGACGGCGTCGCCGCAAGTGGTACTCGTACAGAGGGTGTAAAGCAAGAGCTAAATCCCTCTCCATACGAGCCTGACGCTCTGCGATCTCAAGAGACAAACCGTAAACGACGCCCCCTTGGTCCATGACCGCGGGCGCCACAAAGGGAGGAGGTGGTACGAAAGTAGCTGGTAGGTCCGGCTGAGCCTATGTCTGGTCACTGGGAGTGGGAGTGGAAGTAGAAGTAGGGGTCGGAATGGGAGCAGCCGTGGAATGCTGAGTGCTTCCTGAAGGTATGGACCCCTCTCCAGTCTCAAGACGCCGCTTCTTGGCGCCGGGTGCAGCGGGAGTAGGTCGGAGTGGAAGCTGAAGGTCAGGCAGTGTTGGCAGACGGGCGCCCCTAGCAACAGTGGGCAAGGGCTCTAGACGGGGGAGAGTGTCACAAGGTAAGTCTACAGACAAGGAACCGTCTATCTTCCATGTCTGGTAGTCTGGGGTAAGCCAATGCTGAGAGAGCATGGCGTCCAGACTCAGTAGCCTCTCTCCCTCGAGGTACTGCAAGTCACGAGGCCAATAGGGGAAGAAGGAACGGGCAAGAATGGTGGCTATGCCACCGCAGGCAATGGTTCCCGTTTCTTTCAGCCCCTGGCTCTGAAGGTACTGGGCGGTCAAGTAAGCTATGTTGAGGGTGAAGGGACCCTCACATTCGATGTTCAAGTAACCGCCCAGGATGGAGAGCTCGGTTTTTGTGATGTTGTTCGGCTCCTTTCGGCCGAAAATAGTGCTCCCCATTAGTCTAAGGAAACAACGGACAGGGGTGAAGGTGGACCTGTTGGAGCTTTCGCTCCGCAAAACTAGTCTGGGCCAGGGTCTGCCAAAGCTGACGAACGACCCTCCTAGGGGGTGCAATCTCACCCGTAGAGGTAAGGCCAAGTCTCCTACAAAACTCCTCTAAGGTCAACGGAAAAGTCCGGTTAAACAACCGGAAGGACACTGAAGAGCTAGTGGGGTCAGCCTCGTGTGCCCCGGAGGAGAAAGTAAAGGAGCTGAGAAACACGAGGCTCGGCTCTAAAAAGGTACGACCGCTCATAGTGATGAGTCCGGACATCCCCGTGCCCCGTAGTAAGTCACATACCGACTCGTAAATGCTGAGTCTCACAAGTGCCGATTTCTCTAGAAATCGGGAAGGAACAAACGAACAGCCTAGCAGGGTATAAAATTTCTTGCGATATAAAGCATTTACAAAATGTACCTGCGGATAGCGTGGGTGAGGGTCGAGGGAAGTGTCCCCTCGAACCGTGACTATGCCAGAAGTAGAAGGAGCAGCAGCTGCAGAAGAAGTAGTAGCAGAAGTAGAGGTGACTGGAGCTGGCGTAGAACGGGAATGTCTATGACCCCGGCCTCTGGAACTCAAGGCAGAAGCCCGTGCACTGATGGTGTGAGGTACCAGGGCTGCTCTAAAGACAGCTGCGACTGCTGGCGAGTCCACCACAGGCGTGAAAACGGTTGCCGGTGTAGAAGTAGTGGCTGTTGTGGCCACCACTGAAAAAGAAAGACTAGCATCCTTTTGAGTCTACATTTGCATTTGTTTTGCATTCACGTTTAATTTTCAGCTTTGCATTGTTGTTTATTTCATTAAAAATCAAAAATCACAAAAAAATTAGAAAAATTTCAAAATTTCAAAAAAAATTTCATGTTTATTTTTGCATATAGGTCGAGTCGGAACGGTAGATTTCCATGATGATAATGCACTATAACTTGTCATTTTACTTGAGCCTTGCGCTTTTTTTGACAGTTATTAGTATGGTCTTGCGCATAATCTACGAGTTTATGTTCAAATATAGCTAACTGTTTAGACTTGACCTATAAATTGGCAAACTACTTGAAAAATTCTGAGTTTTAGAGCCATAACTGGTGACATTCATGACCAGTTCATTAGGAATTGAGAGTAGTACTCCTTGCATAGCATGTTCATCTTTTTTGCACATTTATGACATTCAATTTCTTGTCAAATGCACATATTCGGGTTTGTGGTTGGTGTCACATGCGGGGAGGTACTTGCAAATTTCCCTTTCCTTATATTTTTCACCCATTTAGCTCCACATAAGCCAAAACTTGTCTTTTTGACCCATTAGCTACATCCCAAACTAAGTCTGCCTAGTCAAGCTAGTTAGTATGTCTTTTGTGGTATGATTTTCCGTCAGCAGTTTGGCCCGTATCTCTTTTGTATTGAGTCGGTGTAAGTATAGAGGAAGGAGGGAAAAGAAAAGAAAGAAAAAAAATTTTGAAAAAGAAAAAAAAAAGAAACAGGAGAACGTGAAAGAAAAGAAAAAAAAGAAAAAAAAAGAAAAAAAAATGAAAAAAGAAGCTGGAACGTGAGAAAGAGAAAAAAAGAAGAAGAAAAGTTTGAAAAAAAGGGTTGTTTTGTTTCAATTAGTTCATTCAGACGGTATTAAAAAAGGAAAGTTTGTGACCGTCTAACTCCTCCGTTCTTATTCTAAATTTTTGAGGAGATGGTGTTTGAGTTTAGTGAGTTTTGTGCCAAATGAAGGCAACTTGTACTTAGTCTTTCAGTCAGTTGATATTCAGATGGTTTATTATGGTCCT
This sequence comes from Silene latifolia, assembly GCF_048544455.1. Taxonomy (NCBI): domain Eukaryota; kingdom Viridiplantae; phylum Streptophyta; class Magnoliopsida; order Caryophyllales; family Caryophyllaceae; genus Silene; species Silene latifolia. The sequence continues at coordinate 455,487,135 of NC_133538.1, forward strand.
GTTAGGAACTAACTTGACGCTTTTACCTCCACATTTCCATAACTTGTTTTGCCTTTCTCACCTGAACCTCACTATTCCCATATTATTTGTAAGCCCTCGGCTGTGACGGACATTATTGGTTGGAGTGTGTGCATTAGTACTTGAATTGTCTTTCATTTTTGTTGCATGCATGCTATGTAGGTCGCAGTTAGGTGAGTGACTGTCTTTTTCTTCACTCTTTTACATATAACATTCACCCTTTGCTTCATGAGAGAAGAGTGACCACGAGAGAGTCCGATTTTGTTGGTCTTGCAAGGTCGATAGGTCGGCTATATTTCTGAACAGCTTATAATTCGTTTGCGTATTGACTGTTTAGCTATAACTGTTAGTTTTGTTGCATTAAATTGGTTCAAGTAGACAAGTTAAGCTAGCTTTGAGTTATCATTTCCGTTACATTAGTTGCATTTTAGTTTACTCGAGGACGAGTGAAGGTTTGGTTTGGGGAGATTTGAGACGTGCATAATATATAGTCTTTTTAGCCTATTTCAGCACGTATTTCTATGCATTTTTATACTGTTATTATAGTATTTTGCCCCGAATTGGCTACTTTGGTTCGTTTTGTCCATTTTGTAGAAATGAACGCGAAAGTAGTGGAATCGTACTCTTTTTCGTCCTTTTTGCATGCATTTAGAGGAGACGGGATTTTCTAAAGTGAGATACTGCGTTGGGAAGCGTGTTGGCACGGACTACGAGGCAGTCGGGCACGGACTTGAGCTGATTTGAAGACAAAGGACTCGATTGAGCAGTTTTACCACTCGATCGAGTGGTTTTTACATCCATGGTTGGTCGATCGAGTAGTTTTCTACTCGATCTTTAAGTTGCTGAAAGACGAGTTACTCGATCGAGTAACTATCTACTCGATCGAGTAGATGCTGCTGAGGTTTTGCTCGATCGAGTGGTTTTATTCCACTCGATCGAGTGGTTTCGCTGTTATGGGCTTTTATTTAGTCTGTGTTATGTTTTATTCCCCAAAACTTAATTATTTTATATTTAAGCAAGCTTTAGTTAGGTCATTAGTATGAGAATTTACTTACTACTTAGCCTTTATCAAACTTTACTGCGTAAAACATTCTTCTTCACTGTAACCTTGTTCTCGGATTTACTTTGCTCGGATTTTGTGTTCTTTACGCCGGATTCGCGTGATTGTAATTCCTTCCTCTTCTCTTAATAATAATTAATTTTTTGTTTGCTTTAATTCTTCGTTTTACATTTAATTTCTGCCCTAATTTACTCTTTATGCGATTTTATTATAGTTTTAATATGTTTACTGCTGGAAATTTATCTGTTGTTAGTATTGATAGTTTAATTAGCGTTATGATTAGCTAAACCCCTTTCATGTTGGGATTTGGGGATCTGCGGTAGGAATGTGACGATGTAGTAAATGAAATAGATGAATTGATTGTGAGATTCTGTCACCATAGCAATTTAATTGTATTTATCGACTTAGTTGAGTGCACACTTCTGAGTCACCTTTTAATCTGGCTAAAATTAATCCTAGATCGAAAGATTGGACTAAGTAGGCCTGCTATGAACAGTAGACTACCCTGACGAGAATGAAAGTTAAGTTAGCGGTATTTTAGGATAGAAAGTGGACCGAAAGGACCTTCCCACATCCGTCTTACATTAATTCGTCTGAGTCATTTACAGCTGAGTCACTGGACTACCGTAGTGAACTGAATTCCCGACATGTCCCTTCTCTATCTGATAGTTTAAACTTATTTCCTTGCTTTTACTGCTCCTATCCTTATTTCTTTTCCTTTAAAACTTCGTAGTTTCAAAAGCAATTCAAACAACCCCCCATTTGTGACCAAGTAGAAGGACTTCTACAGATATCTTGCCTCCCTGAGGAGATCGACCCTAGTTGCCGCTAGCTTCTGTTAGTTGTATTTAGGTTTATTTTTGGTACAGAAACGACCGTATCAATATAAAGGGCAGAGGCCTTATTCCTAGTGGGGCTGAGGTTTGGATCCCTGAGAGCGGTCCGGTCAGGGCTAATTGGGGTAGTCCAGGCTGGTTCTGTATCTTTGAATGAGCATTCAGGGGTGGCTGTCGGCTTCCCCTTTCTCCTTTCATGACTGAGGTGATCAGGGCTATCAGGGTTCCCCCGTTTCAACTCATGCCAATGGTCTGGAAAATTGTCCATTCAGTTGAGCACTTGTGTTCTAAGCACAAGTTGGTTATTACCCTGGATGACTTCAAGAATGTCTATCACCCAAGAGTCATTCTCTTTGGAAGGTTTAATTTTCGGGTCAGGTCGAAGATGGCTCACCTGATTACCAACTTTGATTCAGGGGATGATAAAGGATGGGCTCAAACCTATATGTTTATCAAGGCTGATTCAATTGCCCCTGATTTGGATTATCTCAATTATCCAGCTGTTGAAGGAGGTAACTTTCTTTCCTGTATTATTTTGGTTTGGCAATAACATACTTTGGAGAATTTACTTACTTTGCCCATGCTTCCTTGTAGTAAATGATTGGGTGAATGATCTTCCTGCTGCCGAGGGGTCGGCTGACGGGATAACAGCGTTCATGGCTTTGCCTGAAGAGGAGAGGGCGTGGCCTGCCTGTCTGGGGCAAGCTTCCATGCCTCGTTTTAAGAAGGCCAAGTTGAGTACATATAAGCCAGTGAAGAGCACTAAGGTTCCAGGGGTGTCTTCATCAGGGAGTAAGTTTTTTGCTTTCTTTTGTCATTCTGTTTCTTGTATTGGACATATGTTTATATTGCTGATTTAGAACCTCGTCGTGCAGCTACCAGGGCTTCTGCCAGGATTGCTAGCTTTGGTTTGTCTCTGGTGAAGGCAGGGGTTTCTCAAATTACAGGGGAGAAGTCTAAGAGTAGTGAGGCTACGGGAAGTGATAGTGCTGTTCAGGTTCAGGAACCTGTGTAGGGGGTTCAGTTGGTATCGCCTGAGAAGGTTGTGGATGGGAGTGACCGTCCTGAGAATAGGAAGAGAGTGGATGAGTCTTCAGGAGGGGTTCACGAGGTCAGGGGGGTTAGGGCTCGTTTGGATGAGGTCCAGTTTGCCAAGGAACAAATTCAGGCTCAGGCTTTCATGGTTGATGATCCCTACTTCAAGTATCAAGCGGAGGATACTTCTGCCCGTGCTTTGGCTGCTATGTACCGTACCAGGGACTATGCTGCAAACTTGATTACCATGCTTCAGGAGGTATGTTTTTTTTTTTTGGCTTGTTTCTTGTGGGTATTTGTGTGCGTTTTCTTTTTTGTGGCTTAGATAGGCATTTTCTTCTTTGTTAGAATGTCAATGATATGCTGAGGGGCACCTGTCAACTGGAATCAGTCCACAGCCTAAAAAATACCCTGGATTGGGAGGTATAGATTTTGAAAAAAGATGCTGAAAAGTTTAAGGCTGAGTTGGAGGTGTCTAAGGCTGAGAATCACTCTTTAAAGGAGGATAATGAGGCAGGGAAGGCTCGGTTGGTGGTGGAGTCTTCTAAGCTGAAATCTGCTCAGGATGCTCTGAAAGCTCTTCAGGCCAAGTTTGATATTGCCCAAGAAGAATTGAAGGCTGAAAAGCAGGATATGCAAGAGGAGTTGAAGGTGAATGAAGAATTGGTTGTAGAGAGGGATGTGGTTCAGGCTAGGTACAAAGATGTTGGACTTTATTTCTTTGGCAAAGGTCGTGTGGATGCCATGAAGGAACCTGTTGAGGTCAGGCCTTTTTGGAATCCTGATCAGGAGTTGGCTGATCTCAATACCACTTATCCTGAGCTCTGTAAACTACATGCTGACGAAGAAATGGACTCTCCACCATCCAAGGGAAAGAGTAGTGATGCTGAAGGGGAGGGAGATGAAGATGAAGAAGAGGAGGCTGCTGATGAGGGAATTGGTTCTGCTACAGCTTCCAAGGCGGGCTAGTTTGTTTTTTTATTTTGTTATTTTGTGGAATTTTGTGTAGTTTTAGCCTATCCACGGGGGATGTTCCCTGGACAAACAGTTTGGAATTTGTTTTTGTTGGTTTTGGGTATTTCGTGAGTAAACAGTTATTCTTCCTGCCTGGGAAGGGTATATTCCTGGGTAGGTATTAATATATCTTTTCTTCTCTTGATTTTCTTGCTGTGCTTGACTAGATTTGTACTTGTACATTCATTTGGCATTTTTATGTTAGAGTAATGCCTGTCTGGAGGGCTTATGGCCCTCATTCCTGTGTTTTTGGGAAATGGTGGCTCTGTTAGCCTGTCAGGAGGGCTTTTAAAATGAGGGTGGTTGCCGGTCAGGAGGGCTTACGGCCCTCAGCCTGTCAGGAGGGCTTATTTTGACAAGTACTCTGGTCTATTCCACCATTGTACTTATCTTTTATGTACTGAGCTCAGTTTAGTTTTTAGGTCAGGCAGGCAGGTGCCAAATTGTAGAGCATTTTAGAAATGCTATTCAGGTTAGGTGGAGTGGCCCTCAATCCTGAACATTTGTTTAAGCCTAAAATGTAGCATATAACGAGTGAAAAGAAGGCGTAAAACAAGTTTTCAGGATTGGAATAAAGTTTTAGACAAAGCTAAGAATAACAGGCAGGTAGTTTAGCACATAGTAGGAAGTTCTATTGACACGTATATAGAGTAGGTAGTTTTATCTGCTTCTCAAATATGAAATAGTTTTAAGTGGGAAATGTTCCAGGATCTGGGGATCATTTATCCTTCCAAAGTTGATAGCCTGTAAGCTCCTTGTCCTACTATTGGAATCAATTAGGTACGGTCCTTCCCATGTAGGGGCTAGTTTGCCTGCGTTTTATTTCTCTGGTGTTGGGGAAGACTTTTCTTAGGACTAGGTCTCCTTCTTTGAATACTCTGATGTTGACATTTTTGTTGTAACTTCTGGCTACTGCCTGTTGGTAGGAGGCTATCCTGACATTGGCTGCATCCCTTAGTTCTTCTGTTAGGAGCAGGTTATCTTGCAATAGGGGCATGTTCTCTTCTATGGTGTTCAAGCTGCTTCTGGTGGTTGGCACATGAATTTCTACTGGTATTACTGCTTCACAGCCATAGACCAAGGACTATGGTGTATGGCCTGGGGCAGTTTTGGGTGTAGTCCTGTCAGCCCACAGTACTAGGGGTAGTTCTTCTGCCCATCTTCCTTTTCTTCTTTTTAGCTTTTTCTTCAGGCAACTAATTACTACTTTTTTGCTTGACTCTGCCTGTCCGTTGGCTTTTGGATAGCCTGGTGTGGATGTGACTAGATTGATATTCCATTGTGCACAGAAGTTTGCTGTTCTCTTTCCCAAAAATTGTGTACCATTGTCACAAACTATTTCTGAAGGTATTCCATATCTGCATATGATATTCCTTTTGATGAATGATATGACATCCTTTTCTTTGACTTTCCTGTAAGAGTCTGCCTCTATCCATTTGGAAAACTAGTCAGTCATTGCTAGCATGAAAAATTTTTGTCCAGGCGCTTGAGGTAATTTGCCTACTATGTCCATGCCCCATTTCATGAATGGCCAGGGGGCTGAGATGGAATTTAGTAGCTCTGATGGTTGATGGATATAAGGGGAGTGGATTTGGCAGGCTTCACATTTGGAGCTATATGTTATACAGTCAGCTCTCAGGGTTGGCCAAAAATAGCCTGTCCTGAGGACTTTGCTTGCCAGGCTTCTGCCACCTTTATGATTTCCACAGTATCCATCATGTATATCTTCTATGACCTGTCTGGCATCATTTGGTTCCAGGCAACGTAGGTAAGGTCCAGCCTGAGACTTTTTAAACAACGTGTTATATATAATGGTATAAGTGGAGGCTTTGATTTTCAGGGCCCTTGCTTCGTTTTTATCTTTAGGGAGTATCCCCTGTAAGAACCAATCATAGTAGAGTTTAGTCCAAGAGGTTGTGTCTTCCTGGATGGGACAAATTTGGTCAGGCCTTTCTATGGTTGGTTCCAACAAGTGGATGATGGGTATTTTATCAAACACGGCAAGGCTGAAGTTTGATCCCAGGCTGGCTAGGGCATCCGCCTGGGTATTTAAGTCCCTTGGTATTTGGTCAATGTCAAAGGTTTTGAAATTCTTGCAAAGGTTTTTGACATATTCTAAATAGAGCATCATTTTTGAATCCTTTGCTGCATATATTCCTTTGACTTGGTTGGAAATTAAGAGAGAGTCAGTTTTTACCTTGAGGTTTGCTACACCGAGTTCTATACATACCTTCATCCAAAGAATCGTGGCTTCATATCCACTTCATTATTTGTGGCTTTGAATTCACAACTAATAGCCTGTGCAATTAGGTCTCCCTGTGGTGATTTCAGGACTAGTCCTAGGCCAGTGCCTTTCATATTTGTTGCTCCATCCACGTGTAGAGTCCATTCTTGGTCTGTCTTATGGGTGTCAAGGTGATTGACCTCTTTTATGAGATCTGGTTCTAGGGTAGGACTGAATTCAGCCACGAGGTCTGCTAATGCCTGAGATTTAATTGTCGTCCTGGGTTCAAAGGTTATATCATAGGTGCTAATTTGTACTGACCATTTTGCCATTCTGCCTGACAACTCAGGTTTTCTCAGGACAGATTTGATAGGCAGGTTGGTTCTTACAATAATTGGGTGACTCTCAAAATAAGGTCGAAGTTTGGTACAGGACATTACTAAAGCAAGTACATATTTTTCAAGTAAGCCATACCTGGTTTATGCGTCTAGGAGACTCTTACTTACATAGTAGACTGGATGCTGTTGGCCGTCAATTTCTTTAGTCAGGACTCCACTTAATGCTGTCTCTGTGACAGATAGGTAGACCGTCAGAGGTTCTCCTTTGTCTGGTTTGGCGAGTAGTGGAGGTGTAGTTAGGTATGTTTTGAGCTCTTGAAAGGTTGTCTCATGTTCAGGCAACCATTTAAATGCCTTGTTTTTCCTAAGTAGGTCATAGAATGCCTTGCACCTTACTGATGATCTGGAAATGAATCTATTCAGGGCTGCAACTCGTCCTGTCAGTTTTTGAATGTCTTTGACTGACTTGGGAGATTCCAGTTCTAGTATGGCTTTTATTTGTTCTGGGTTGCCTTCTATTCCTCTTTTGGTCACCATGTAACCTAGGAATTTGCCTGAAGAGACTCCAAAATGGCATTTGGATGGATTAAGCTTCATGTTGAATTCTTCTAGGATCTTAAAAGCTATTTCCAAGTCCCTGACGTGATCTTCAGCCTTCTTTGATTTGACCACCATGTCATCAATATAGACTTCCATTGTGTCTCATATTTGGTCTTTGAACATTGTATTGACCAGGCGTTGGTATGTTGCCCCTGTATTTTTCGTGCCAAAGGGCATTCTTTGTGTAAAGCAAGATATGCCTCTTTCGTGATGAATGCAGATGTTCCCGATCGATGGGTGCATCTTGATTTGGTTGAATCCACTTGAGGCATCCATGAATGTCAGGAGTTCATGCCCTGCTGTAGCATCCACCGTTGCGTCTATGTGTGGGAGTGGAAATGGATCTTTTGGGCAGGCTTTATTGAGGTCTGTGTAATCTACACAAACTCTCCACTTGCCATTCTTCTTTTGTACCACCACTACGTTGGCTAGCCAGTAAGGGTACATGACTTCTCTTATCGTCCCCATGTCCAATAGTTTGTCCACTTCTTCATTAATGATATCATTTCTTTCAGCGACAAACTTTCTTCTTTTCTGCTGGACAGGCTTATAGGACTTATCTATATTTAGTTTATGTGTAATAATATTGGCATCTATACCGGTCATATCAAAATATGACCAGGCAAAACATGAAGATTTACTTTTGAGAAAACTTACTAATTCTGGCCCGATGTTGTCAGGGACATCAGATCCTACCAGTAAATGCCTGTCAGGATACTCAAGGTCTAAGATTACTTGATCTGTTTCCATTTTGGTTTCTGCCACATGAGTTGTCCTGACAAGGTACTGTAATTGGTAGGCGAGAGACTTACCTGCCTTGGAAGGCTTGAGTGACTCAGTATAGCATTCTTGGGCATATTTTTGTTCACCTTTTATGGTTGCTACTCCCCATTCTGTTGGTATCTTGATGCACTGGTGGTAAGTGGAGGGTATGGCCTTTACATTGTGGATCCCTGGTCTTCCTAGTATGGCGTTGTAGGATGACAGGCAGTCCAGGACTCCAAATCTTTCGTATGAGGATACTCCTTCCACGTATGTGGGCAGGTGTATCTCCCCCAACGTGTTCCTTGTTTCTCCATTGAATCCTACCAGGACATTAGATTTCTTTATGATTTGGCTTTCATCAATCTTCATTGCTTTAAGGACATCAAGCATGATCAGGTTCACTGAACTGCCTCCATTTACCAGGATTCTCATGACACGTGCAGTTCCTATTTGCATGGTGATAACCAGGCTGTCGTGGTGGATGTCTGGAATGCCCTGCATATCAGCGTCGTCAAAAGTAATTTGAGGTAAATTGCTAGGTTTAAAAGGAGATTTCATTTTTGACTCCCTAGGAATTTTCTTTGCAGCTGAACTGGTCAGGCCACAAATCTCTGATCCTCCATTGATGAACTTGACTTCATATATGGGTGGTGCAGGGGGCAAGTCACGTTGTTGCCTTTCTATGTTCTTTCTTGTTCCATCATCTTCCATGTTCTTTATTGGCATCAAGTCTTTTAGGTATCCTTTCTTTAGCAGGTAAGCCACTTGTCTGTGCAATCCCAGGCATTCTTCTGTTGTGTGCCCTATGTCCATATAAAATTCGCACCACCTGGTGGTGTCTTTCCTTGGGTTGGGGTTGTCTGACTTCTTTGGCCACTTGACAATGTCTCCTATATGGTCAAGTCTCTTGATCAGTCCTGCAATGTCAACAGAGAAGTTATATTCTTGGATAGGAGGATAAGTATAGGAGTTACCTTGTTGTTCATGTGTATAGTTGACTTCTGATCTGTCAGGTCTTGTGTAGGGAGATGGCCTGGAACTGCTTCCTCTGTTTTTAGAACTTTTTCTATTGACTTTGTCATATCCTGAATTGCTGTCAGTATTGTCTGCATTGTAGCCTTTGTCCTCCTCCAGCCTGATATAGCCTCTGGCTAATGCTTGGACATCTTCAAAGGTATGACAGTGCTTCATGGTCATTGCATCATAGAAGTCACTGTCTAGGGGTAGCCCTTGCCTGAAAGCTTCAACGGCTGTTCCAACATCACATCTGGGGATTGAAACCTTTTCTTTGTTGAATCTTGTCATGTAGGATCTGATTGATTCTCCAGGCTTTTGTTTGATCCTATATAGGTCACTGGACCTCTTTTCTAGCTCCCTACTGCTGGCAAACTGATGATTGAAAGAGTTGACCAGGTCAGCAAAGGACTTGATGCTTCCATTTGGCAGGTTTATGTACCATTGCAGGGCAGGTCCGTTCAGAGTTGTTCCAAATCTCATACACATGCAGACTTGACGTAGTTCACTGGGAATTGATGCTGCCGGCATCCTTTGCGTGTAGTAGGCAACATTGTTTTGTGGATTTGTGGTCCCATCATAGATTCTCATTGAGGGAACCACAAATTTCTTTGGAGGGTCTATTTTTGCTATTTCATCCACAAAGGGTGAATCAGCATAGCTCTCTGGATTTGCTTCTTCAATTGGGGTAGGAACTCTTGGGATCTTCTTAAATCTTTCATGGAGTTTTTGGATTTCCTGGAGCATAGCCATCATAATGGCTGTATTTGTTTGATCTGGTGAGGTTTCTTTATTTTGGAGTTCTTCTGAGTCTGTTTCTTCTCCTGTCTTGGACTTTGGTGGAGTAGGAGTGCCAATATTGGAGAAATCAATATTCCTGATGATTGAGGAGAATGGTGTGCCAGGCTGAACTTTCAACTTTAATCCTGAAGCTTTCTCTCCCAGCTTTAGTTTTAGGCTGGATTCTGACTCTTTCAATTTTGCAACTTCTGCTTCAGCCTGGGCCATTTTTTGTTTCAACTGTTCTATTTCCAATAATTGCTGTTGGGCGGCAGCCAGTTGTTGCTCAATGCTATCTCCTGCCATCTCTCAAGTTTTTGTGGTGTTAGGTTATGGATTTTGATTGTTTTTTGAGCTAGATGCCCCACGGTGGGCGCCAATTGTTTTGACAGGGATTTCACTGAACATGAATACCCTGCCAAAGGTTAATATGTAGGGTAATCTAACTCAAACAATTCGCCTGACAAGTATTATTAAGTGAAATAACATGTAACAAATAATAACACAAAAATTTTATACGTGGAAAAACCCTGGGAATAAGGGAAAAAACCACGGGCACCAAGCCAGGAGTGAATGTTACTATGATTTTAGATAGCCTAACAGAGTATTGGTATATCAAGCGTGACAGGCGAAACTATAATGCTTAAGAATACACAAATGTAAGTAAGAATGAGAGAGTGTCGAATATCCTTTCTGATTCTGTCTTCTCCTGCATTTATACTTGTTTTCACCGTTTCCTTCTCTGCCGTTTAGGGTTTCCTGGTAAATAGGGCATGTGCCCTATTTACCCGGAGGTAGTTGCCATCTAACTTAGCCGTTGCTTTTGACTATTGCCTATATCTTTTCCTTCTTGAATTGGTCTTCCTTTTTTGTAGGGAGTATATATAAACTGCCTGCTTGTCGCCTGCAATGCTTATTTGCCGTTTGCCTGACGTATTTCTCTTTCAGGCTATTGGTTATCTTTCGCTTGTCTTTCATCAACTTCTGTTTGGTGCCTGTCCATACTTGATCAATGCCTGGTTTGAAATGTCTTTTGCTTGGAACTCGGCTTTGGTTGTTGCCTGGCCTACGTAAGGCCAGGCAGGATAATTTTGGGCCAACAATTCTATATCTATAATGAGTTTCGTGATGCTAGTGAACACGGATGTTCACAGAGATATTGAGTAAGGGGTGAGGGTACGTATTAGGAAGCTCGTCTATTTGAACACCTAATCCCGCCTGCCTCGATAGCGGCTTATACTAATGATCAGGGAAGTTATTTATACTCGATATGTCGTCAGTTGTATGCATGTAATGCAACATCCACGTTTTAAACCTAGCATATGAAATATGTCGGCGAACAAATAATTTAGCAATCAATTTGGTCGAAGTTGGAATTTAGGTTAGTTACCTGTAAATGCAAGATAAATAAATCATACAAGAGCAATATGAAATAAAAATAAATAAACTAAATTACATAAATTACAAGTTGAACTTACGTCATGAATACGCTCAAAAGGGATTTGAAAATAAAAAGAAAATAGAAAATAAATTAAAAGAAATTAAATTATGAAAATATGTCGATTTATAAGTGATAAAACGAATAATAGCCGATTAGAAGCTTAATTAGAAATCTACATCAAAGCGAGAACGAGTTCAGAAGTAGAAACCAGCCCAGAACAGGCGATGCATTTGGTGCGTCCTCTGGAAGAGGCGCATCACCTGTTGCGGCTGTTCTAGAGCTGGGCTCTGACTGTGAAAGTCAGACCCGTGGTTAGTTAATGTTCATTAGTTGTTCTTCGATTATTAGCATGCGACTCGAGTAGAAGTGATTTAATCAGATTACATGCATCTAAGATCGTCATAAAGTGAAAGAAAATGAATTAAAACAAAGGTTTACGAGTTATGGTTATTTACGATGTCGGAATTGTAAAAGATGATAACTTGGACTACAAAACAAAAGAAAACGAAGTTAAGGTTGACAAAACTGGAAAATGAACTAAAAACATGTACAAAGACGAATTCAAACGACTCGATATGGAGAAATCGAATCTTTCAAAATCCGGGTTTGAATTAATGATGAAAACCCGCAAATATTGAACTATAAGGGATTTAAGTCGAAAAGGATTAGTAAAAATAAGTAAAAGAATTGAAAATATGAGAATTTGAAGAAGATAGAAAAGAAAAACGAAAGAAAGGAAGAAAGAAGATACTCGAGGAAGAAGAAGAAGAGCAACAACAAACAAGCAGGCTCTGGAAGAGGCGCATTAGATACTGCAACTATTCCAGAAGGCGCACCTACTGGTGCATTTCTTCTCGACGGTCTTCCGCTGCTGTTTCGTCAAAATAAGTTTTAAAGCGTGGTTTTGAAAATGGTCTTGAGCATATTTATGACATAAATTCTTACAAAAACTATAATACGGAAATAAAATTTGGATTTACAGCCTCAGACTTACATGTTTGACGAAACAAGATTGATTAAGTGGTCGTTAGTGATTACTCGACTCGATGTATGCAGAAAGTGCCCTTAAAAATGGATTTAAAACAAATTGATTAGATTGATTGAGTGGAATTGGTCGGTCTATGCAAACGTGACTGGTACTCAAAATGATCTGAGCTTACGTGGTCGCGTAGAGCAAGCACGTAGGCGTTGAAAAGCAAGAGTGCGGTCTTAGAATGCAAAGGGAGAAGAGAAGGGCGGACACTCGCGTGAGAAATATATGAGGCAGAGGCCTCTATTTATACTAATCACGTAGAGGAATTTAGGAAAAAAGTAGGATTAGGAAAGAAATCTGGAAGAAATCTTGAAACTGGGATAAAACCAGCCCAGGAAGAGGCGTAGCAGGGACTGCGACCTTTCCAAGAGGCGCAGCTCCTGCTGCGTTTTCTCTTGGGTGGTTTCCTCCTCAGCAAGAAAGATTTCCGCGGTTTTTATTTGGAATTAGGGAAGATGTGAGCTTCCTTATTCCGCAAGGAAGATATTTATGTGATAAAAGATAAAATTTAGGAATAATACTCTAGAAAAATCTAAAATATTCCGACTCGGTTTTTAGACGGTTTTAGAAAATGGAAGCAGTTTTTGACTCGGACTCAAAATGTACTCTAATTACTGTCAAAATGGCCGTATCGGCGCGTAGATGACGACCATGAGGTTGACTCGACTGTTTGAGCTATCGCGTGTCGACGAACTTACGAAATGTCATAAATCGCTCCGCGTGATTAAGAAATGCGGCTCAATCATCACTGGGTGGTTTGCGGGAGGTGCATAAACGAGGTGTCTACAACTGACAACTAAGGAGGAAGCACAAGTTGTCATTGGTACTTTTTTTCGTTAATAATACACCGACCTTTATTTTATTTTATTTGGGGGCTACGCATTCTTTTGTATCTAGGGGGCATGCTTTGGTCATGGGTTTGGGGGAGTATGAGTCTATGAAAGATAATGTTGTCATACCGTTGGAAGAGTCGGTGTCTTGTAGGAGGTTATATAAAGAATTGTCTATGCTTATCGGGGAAGTTAACCTTCCGGTTAATTTGTTGAAATTTCATATGGGTGGGTTTGAGGTCATCGTCAGGATGGACTGGTTGGGTAAGTACAAAGATAGTATAGATTGCCATCAGAAAAAGGTGACTTTGAGGGGTCCTTAGGGAGCTAGAGTATCTTACTGGGGGTTTGTGGTCAAGACAAAGTTCAAGGCTATTGCAACTATGACCTTGAAACCTTACCTGAGTAAGGGGTGTCCCATGTTTCTTTGTCACATTCGGGATAGTCGATTGGAGGAACCTGCAGCAACAGAGATACCGGTTGTGGATGAGTTCGTGGATGTTTTCCAGATGAGATTCCAGGGTTACCGCTAAAGAGGAACATCAATTTTAGTGTGGAGTTGAAGCCGGGAACGGGATCCATATCTAAGGCTCCGTACCGGATGGCACTAAAAGAATTAGAAGAGTTGAAGAAATAGCTGGATGATCTACTAGAAAAGGGGTACATTCGACCTAGTGTATCGTTGTGGGGAGCACCGGTGTTATTTGTAAAGAAGAAGGATGGTAGCATGAGGTTATGCATCGACTACATGGAGTTAAACCATGTCACTATGAAGAATAGGTATCCATTGCCATGATTGATGACTTATTCAATCAAATAAGTGGCATTGGAGTGTTTTCCAAGATCGATTTAAGGTCGAGGTACCATCAGTTGAGAATCCAAGATGAGGATGTTCCTAAGACAGCTTACAGACCGCGGTATGGTCACTATGAGTATGTGGTAATGCCTTTTGGGTTGACTAATGCACCAGATGCATTCATGGATTTGATGAATCGGATCTTCAGTCCTTTATTGGACCAGTTTGTGGTGGTCTTCATTGACGACATCCTAGTTTATTCCAAGACTAACGAGGAGCATGCGAAGCATCTACGATTGGTATTGCATAAATTACGCGATAACCAGTTATATGCCAAGTTGTCCAAGTGCGAGTTTTGGTTGGAGAAGGTGGCTTTTCTGGGCCATGTGATTTCAAAAGATGGGGTTTCTGTGGATCCTAACAAGATTGCAGCAGTGTCAAACTGGGAAGCACCGAAAATTGTGGCTGAAATTTGGAGTTTCTTAGGTTTAGCAGGTTACTACAGGAGGTTTGTGAAAGACTTTTCTACCATTGCTAGGCCGATGACAGCTTTGATGAGGAAAGGGAACCGATTCCACTGAGATGAGAGCTGTGAAATAGCGTTCCAAACTTTAAAAGAGCGTTTAACTACAACTCCTGTTTTAGCACTACCTGAGGGAAGTGAGAACTTTGAGGTTTATAATGACGCCTTGAAGAATGGTCTGGGTTTTGTTTTAATGCATAATGGGAAGATCATCGCTTATACATCAAGACAACTGAAAACTTATGAAGAAAACTACCTTACTCTTGACTTGGAGTTGGGAGACGTCGTGTTTTCTCTAAAGATTTGGAGACACTATCTCTACGGGGCAACTTTTAAGGTGTTCTCATATCACAAGAGTTTGAAATACATTTTCACTCAAAAGGAGCTGAATATGCGACAGAGGAGATGGATGGAGCTGATAAGGGACTATGATATGGAGATAATCTACCATAAGGGGAAGGCTAATGTTGTAGCCGATGCGTTGAGTAGGAAAAGTTTACATTCCTTATGTAATGCTTTGTCACTAATGCAGCTGAAAGATGAAGTAACTAAGATGGTTATACATATGATTCGCAAAAGGGACACCATCGGTGATTTGACAGTGGAACCTGAGTTTTATGATAACTTGAGACAGATACAATTGCTCGATCCTAAAATTTAGGAATGGAGAACAAGGGTACGCGACGGCAATATGTCGCGATTTTTGCTTCACGAGGATGGGAGTGTTCAGTATGATGGTAGGTGGTGCGTTCCTGAGGATGCGGAAATGAGAAAGGTGATCATGACTGAGGCTCATTGCACTCCTTATTCAGGGCATCCGGGTGGTGACAAGTTGTACCAAGACTTGAAAAAGACGTTTTGGTGGCCCGAGATGAAGAAAGATGTCGCGGAGTTTGTAGCTAGATGTTTGACTTTTCAGAGGGTCAAGGGTGAACAACGAAGACCACAAGGTAAGGTTCCATCACTTGAGGTACCAGAGAGGAAATGGGAATCTATTTCAATGGTTTTCATTGTGGGGCTACCGAGGACTCAGCAGGGCAACACCATGATTTGGGTGATTATATTGTAGAACGACTGACCAAGTCAGCTCACTACATTCCTATGAAAAATACATCGAGCAAGCTGCAACTGGCTAATGGTTACCGAAAGCATGTGGTGAGGTTGCATGGGGTACCGAAAGATATAGTGTCAGATAGGGATGCAAGGTTCTTATCACGTTTTTGGCAGGAACTGCAGGAGTTGATGGATACTACCTTAAAGATGAGTACAACATTCCATCCTACGACGGACGGACAAACCGAGCAAACTATAAAGACCTTGGAGGACATGTTGAGGGCTTGTGTGATGAAATTTAGTGGTAGCTAGGAAGATAGGTTGGATTTGATAGAGTTCTCATATAATAACAGCTATCATACTAGTATTGGAATGGCACCTTTTGAGGCCTTATATGGGCGAAAGTGTAGGAGTCCCATATGTTAGGATGACAGTGTAGAGGTCGTGGTTATAGGACCATATATGGTACAGGAAATGGTTGAGCAAGTGAAGCAGATTCGTCAAAAGATGAAGGCGCCCCAGGATCGACAAAAGAGTTATGCAGATTTACATCCCCGAGCGGCGGAATTTCAGGTGGGTGACAAGGTTCTTTTAAAAGTGTCACCTATGAAGGGTGTCATGCGGTTCGGTAAGAAAGGGAAGTTGAGTCAGAAGTACATTGGATCGTATAAGATTTTAGATTGTGTAGGCGAGGTGGCCTATCGATTCGCCTTGTGTAAGGAGCCGCGGTTGTAGCGCAAAATCCCTAAAAATTGCGCCCGCGGTCCTTCCACTTTGAGCACTTAGATTTCTTATTTGTGCTCATGTATTTTCATTTCTGTTTTTAGTTTCATTTAGTACACCAAGACTACTTCCTACGTGTCGAATCTTGGAGTCTCGTTTTTAGTTTAAGATATGTTTTTAGGCGTTTAGAAAACATATCGCTATTCTATGCATTTAATGTATCCAGCTACCACGACCAAACTATCAAATTTGCCTCTATGAGAGGTTCTAGTCAATCAAAAACCGCTTCTCATCCAAAAGCTTGATATTGGTTGGTTCGTTCTTGGTAGGGATGGCAACGGGCCGGATCTGGACTGGGTCCAGTAGGATCCAGATCCATATCCACTTAGCCGGCACGGATCCAGGTCCAACGGGTCCAAAATGCCAAGATCCAGATCTGGACCCTAAGGATCCGGATCGGATCCGGGTCCCTCACGGGTCCAAGTGTTTTAGACTTTTAGTAATGACAATATGGCAATAAACTAACAGAGACATTAACTAATCCATGTCAAAACTCAAACATACCTCCTCGTTCAATAATTATAATGAATTATTATTGACTTCTCTTATCACACTACCAGTTTAACGCTTTGACTACTAATAATTTATCATAAAAAACAACCGAATTTCTTCGGAGTACAATTAGTAATTATGAATCAAAATGAGGACAAGTATTATCAAATGTAATCAATCAACTAATGACAATAACACCACCCCATTGTCTAATTAAGAGTATATTGTAAGTATTATAGAAGAAAAATGACAAGAATCTCGGTGATTTTGGTGAGCGACGATCTACTGTTGGTGGTAGCGGAGGACGATGGTTGACTTGGACGGATTTTAGGCGCTTCAGCTTAATGTGAGTGGAAGTGCGACTTCAGGTGAGGGCAGTGGTTATTGCGAGTTCAAACAATCGTGATGCTTGAGTGGCTCTACGACTTCAGGTATGGCGGAAAAGGACAGTGTCGCATTTATATCTGGAAAATAGATGAGGACTGAGGGTACGAGGGTGTGTCGTATGTGGCTGTGAATAATCATTTTCCTAAGAGTACAGGATGTTGGCAATAAAAAATAGTTACAATTTTATAAAAACGGGTGCAAGGATCGGATCCGGGTCTTGATAACGGGATCCAGATCCAGATCCGTTTTCAGACACGTGAATCCAGATCCGAGCCGGATCCAACGGGTCCAAAATTTTAAGATCCATATCCGATCCATCAGGGTAGGGTCTTGCGGATCCGAGTCGGATCCAGGGTCCATTGCCATCCCTAGTTCTTGCTTTCAATAATCATAGTGCTTACTTTTATTGCTTTCATGTGTCGGACTTGATAATCGTGACTAGGATTCCTGACACACGCCAACCGCGACCGACTACGAATGCACTAGTGATCCCTCACTATTGCTTGACGCTCTCGCTTGCATTCTTGTCGTGTATTATACAAGGTGCGCGCCATGTTCTGGCTCAAAGTTCCAGACCGTGACATTCAGTATCAGAGCTCGGTCTTCATGATGAGCTGCTGCATACGATGACGGGAAAGACCGCAGAACCGAGTGGGAACAAAGGAGAAAGTAGGGCCCGGGTGTCGGCTTTAGAGAAACTACTTGAGGAGAAACTTCCTTATCTGGAAGGACTCATGGTGAGTCTCGGGGGCAGTCACCAAGCCGTTGATGAGACGGTAAGGGGGCATGAGGCTCGCCTAAAAACCGTAAATGAGACGATAAAGGGGCATGAGGCTCGCTTTGACACCGTAGAGGCATTGATCCCGCGTGAGTTCGCAGAAGAGATGGGCTATGTCCACGAGATACTCGGACAGCTCGAGAACATGTGTAATACATTGATAAAAATGGCCGCATACCAGAATTTTGGTGGGACTCCCAAGGTGAAGCCGACTCCACCCCACAAGTAAAGTGGGGCGAGAGACTCGAAAGAATTCGATAACTTCCTCTTCAACATGGAGCAATTCTTCCGAGCGAGTGCACTCGACGAGACACTGAAAGTCACTACCGGGAGCATGTATCTAATCGATGAAGCCAAATAATGGTGGCGCTCCAAATACGCCGAGATTGAGGCAGGGAGCGTAGTCTTGGAGTCATGGGATTATTTCAAAGGACTCTTCAAGGAACAATTCTATCCGGAGAATACCGACTTCCTAGCTCGAAGAAACTCAAGAGCTTGAAGCATACGGGTTCAATCTGGGAGTACGTGAAAGCCTACTCGACGTGTATGCTGGAGATAACTGATATGACCGAGAAGGATCGCGTGTTCCAGTTCGTTGATGGTTTGAAAGAGTGGTCTCAACGAGAGATCATGCGACAGAGACCCGAGTCCCTCTTCGCTGCAATGACCGCGGCCGAGAGACTAGTCGATTATTATATTGAGCGTGAAACGGCACAGAAGAAGGTATTCCCAGCAGCAAGCGGGGGTAACCCCAAATTTGGAGGAAATACGTTGCAAGCCAAAACTCCTTCTACGGGAAACGGTCGATTCCGTCCAGGAGGAGATTATGGAAAGTGGGGATAAGCTAATTCCACCCCAACTTCCTCGAAGGGGAGCACGTCGGAAGCGTCTACCGCTAGGAAACCGTTTGCCTGTTTCTTATGCAAAGGACCACACCGAATATCCGAGTGTCCGCACCAGGGGCAGTTCAACACCCTCAAGAAGAATTTGTCTAAGATATCGGTTGAACCAAACCCCGAAGGGACAGATCATGAAGTCAACCCGGGGGACGATGACGAGTTCAACGAACAGGGAGAAGTGGCACGGATGGGCGCGGTGCACATGATGTGTTCGATGGGAAAAGGCACCAACCTCTCTGAGGCCAAGTCCACTGAGCTCATGTACGTTGAAGTAAAAATTAACAGAATTTGCACTCGTGCCATGATAGATACGGGAGCCTCCCACAATTTTGTCACCCCAAATGAGGCGAAGCGGCTCGGGATGGAGATAAACCGAGAAGGAGGAAGGATGAAAGTTGTTAACTCCAGTGCTAAGCACATTCAGGGCATGGCCAAAGATGTAGTGATCAAGATGGGTGAATGAGCGGGAAGCTCGACTTCACCAGCGTCCCGATGGATGATTTCAAGATTGTCCTCGGAAAGGATTTTCTAAAGCGGACACCGACCTTCTTAGCACCCCATAATGGTTCCCTTATGATGGTCGGGTTAAACCCTTGCTTGGTAAGGCCGTGGGAGGAGATCGTAAGATGAAGGGACCCCTCCTTTCGGCGATGCAATTTAATAGTGGACTTCAAAAAGGCGAGCCAACTTATTTGTCTACCGTGTCCATGAAAGAGGACACTTCTGCCGAATCAGAGGAACCCTCGATAATGCGGGTGTTGGATGACAACAAAGACTTGATGCCAGATTCTTTACCTAGGAGTCTTCCGCCACGACGCTCGGTATACCATCAAATCGAGTTACTTCCAGGGACAAGACCTTCTGCTCGAGGACCATACCGCATGGCGCCTCCGGAATTAGCTGAACTTCGAAAGCACCTAGATGATTTGATTCGCTCGGGGTTGATTCGACCGTCTAAAGCTCCATATGGAGCCCCCGTGCTCTTTCAGAAGAAACAGGACGATAGTCTGAGATTGTGTATTGACTATCGGGCCTTAAACAAGTTGACAGTGAGAAATCGCTACCCCATTCCTCTGGTAGGGGACTTGTTCGATTAGTTACAGGGTGCTTTGTACTTCACCATGTTAAATCTAAGATCGGGTTATCATCAAGTTCAAATTGCCAAAGGAGATGAGCCAAAGACAGCTTGCGTGACGAGGTATAGATCTTTCGAATGGAAGGTCATGCCTTTCGGGTTGACGAACGCACCTGCCACGTTTTTCACACTGATGAACCATGTATTCCATGAGTACTTGGACAAATTCGTGGTGGTGGACCTGGATGATATCGTTGTGTATAGTCGCTCTTTAGCTAAACACGTAGAACACTTGAAGCTTGTGTTCGAAAAACTGCGAGACATTCACTTATGTGTCAAAAAGGAGAAGTGCGAGTTTGCCCAACCTGAAGTTAATTTTCTCGGCCACATCGTGGGAAAAGGGAGACTTAGAATGGATCCGAAGAAGATAACAGCCATCAAGGACTGGAGCACCCCAAGAAATGTGTCTGAGCTTCGCTCTTTCTTGGGGCTAGCAAACTACTATCGGAGATTCATTCGAGAGTATTCAAAAATAGCCGCCCCACTTACCGATTTGCTGAAAAAGGATATCAAGTGGGAGTGGTCTATCGACAAGAGAAGGGCCTTTGAGAGGCTCAAGAAAGCGGTGATGCAAGAGCCCGTATTGGAGCTGCCGGATATCACAAAACCCTTTGAAGTGGAGACAGATGCATCTGATTATGCCCTTGGGAGAGTACTCCTCCAAGAGGGTCACCCAGTGGCCTTTGAGAGTAGAAAGTTGAATGGGGCCGAGAATCGCTATGCTATTCAAGAGAAAGAACTTCTCGCTATTGTTCATTGCCTGCGGGGATGGAGACACTATCTCTTGGGATCAAAGTTTGTCATCAAGACTAATAACACCGCGGCATCACACTTCCTGACTAAACCTAAGCTCAACAGCCGACAAGCTAGATGGCAAGAGTTGTTAGCGGAGGTCGATGTAGAGGTGGTCATGGATATTTGATCTAAGGTGAAGGAACTATTACAGTGGTTCTGACTCAACCTAAGGCTGTTGAGCTTAGGTGTGACTTGTCTACACTATATATGATTTCTCACTTGTGTACTACTACAGTGGTCATGGATATTTGATCTAAGGTGAAGGAACACCTCGACCAAGACCCGATGGCGAGGACTCTGAAACAGTTTGTTTTAGAGGGGAAAACTCGTAAGTTTTGGATGAAAGATGGACTTCTATTCACGAAGGGACATCGCATTTTCATTCCGAAGGCGGCATGATTGAGTAAGATCCTCCTACAAGCGTAACATGATACCTTGTGGGCTGGTCACCAGGGATGCCTATTCAATAGGAACTATTATTGGCCGCAAATGAAGGATGATGTGATGGAGTATACGAAGACATGCCTTATTTGCCAGCAAAATAAGGGAATGAAACATAAGCCGGGAGGGCTGCTAAATCTGTTGTTGGTGCCAACACGGCCATGGGAGAGTATCTAAATGGACTTTATCTTTGGGTTACCAAAGGTAGGGGCGTTAAGCGTGATCCTTGTCATTGTGGATTGATTCTCGAAATATGCGACTTTCATTCCACTTCCTAATACATGTAGCGCTGAAGAAACAGCCACAATGTTCTTCAGGCATGTTGTGAAATACTAGGGATTGCCTCAAAGTATAGTCAGTGACCGCGATTCTCGCTTCACGGGACTATATTGGGGAGAGTTGGTCAATCTCCTGGGTTTCAAGCTGCTGATGTCCTCAAGTTACCATCCTCAAACGGATGGCCAAACTGAACGATTCAATAGCATGTTGGAAGTGTGACACCCCCATATACCAAGAAGCCTTAACAAGACCTTCTCTAGCATATAAGGGCGTCACCATCTCGGTTGCCCAAGGTAAGTAATCATCAAAAGTCGATAAAAGAACAGTTATAATATCTTTACAAGTGATAGAACCAAACTACTAAAACAAAATATACAACTCGTCAAAACTATATAAACTACTTCTATCATTACTAGTGAAGACTCATCCCGTCAAGACTCCAGCAACTATCCAAGATAACACCTGCTAAGATTGACTGCTCACCATAAGGGATCACGGCAAACACAACATAAACAAACAAAACACAAACCACACAAGGTCGCTAACTGAAGAGACACATTAACCACTGGCATAACAAGACAGAACAACAACATACACACATGCCACATCTCCACCAATCAAACACCATCACCGACTGTCCACTGGACTAGCCCTGCCAGTGGGGGGGACCGCAACCGTTGTAGATACCCGGTATCTGCTGAGACTCCAACAAACACCCGATGATTATCGGACTATAACATGTTTTGGAATCGCGGCGTTTGATCGACTGTTTGTGTACAACATTACGTCGGAAAACTTAAAACGATTTCGAAAATAAAGTCAAAACCTAGAGTACCAAACTAGAGTCAAAACCGACACCGGACCAAAAACCGACTCAAAAATTCAAATCCCGACTCCAACAACGAGTCAAACCGAGTCAACCACCAAAAACAAAACATTTCAAACCTTCTACCTTAAGTTTCCCGGATTTATGTTTGGTCAAGTACCAAACATATGACTACATAACCTAGGATAGAACAAATCATGATTGTTTTTGTGTGAAAGCGACAACTCACCTAGAAGACCCGCGACGTGGCTCGCGCCTCTTTGAGCATCCCAGGTGGCCACGTCGCTCAAAACTCACACAACCATTCATTTCCCTATAAATACCCCTCAAATGCCCCCCATTTGAGACTTACGCGAGTGTCCTCCCCCTCTTTTCTCCTTTAAAATTCTCGAATCGACTTCTTAGGTCATAATCCGACGCGTATTTACGACCTACCGATCGTACATACAAGCCTTACATATTGTTTGGTACCGTCATCGTGCATTAAATCACTTGACCGACCACTTCGACCACTACACCGTCACTAATCTTAAAACACTGTTTTTACTTACCAAAACGGTTTTAAACCGAGTTTTTCCGACCAAACGAGTTGTTACACTTACGTCGGTCACTCGCCATAACCAAACATGTAAGTATGAGGGTGTAAAAATCCTCTTTTTATCCTGTTTTCATTTGTTTCGTGACTATAACATGCTAAAACGTGCATAACATGAACCACAACATGGGATAAACGAGCCAAAACTGATTTTTGGCTTGAGACAGAAGCCCCTTGGTTTGCCGGCTTGCCCGCGCCTAAATGGGGTGTTCAGGTCAGAGATCAACCGTGTTTGTTCTCGTCTTCCCCCTTTAATTCATTTTCATATTTGTAATCGTTTTTTACCATTTCAAATATTTTCAAACCCTTTTTAGTTCATTATATTTGTTTTAACCATAAAACATTTTTCACCCTTGGTTCCTCATACCATGACGGTTAAATCCGTGTTTCGGTGATAATATTTGGTTAATGACATTTAAAAGGTATTTAAAACCTTTTATTTCATTTCTTTACATTTTAGGAGGTATTTTAAAGCCTTTCATAATCTCTTTACATTTTCCAAACAAATATATTAGTCACCAACACAAAGTCATCCTTGGTTCTACATACCATGCCGGATCTTAACCCGGGTACGATGATGAGTATCGACTAATTATATTCAAATGAACTTAAAACAATTAGTTCATAATCATTTTCAAAACTATTCATGTCAAGCTTGTCAAGTCGAACCCGACATCGAATATTATCAAAATAATGATGATTATTCGAGTCTAGTTCTTCAAATCAACAAATGCGGTCTAAACGACCCTTTCAAACCAAATCAGGTTCAAATACCCATTTCTCAACACGTTTTGTAACGTTTTCAAAAGGTCAGAACATGGCATATAACCGTAGGCTGACCCACTTCTCAAGCAGGCCTTTTCTTTCTCATTTTCAGAACCAGGGGAGGCTCCTTTACACCGCCGGCAAGCTCGCGCCTCATGTAGTCGTCTGGTACAGGGCCTGTTCCCTTTCCAGCATTAGTCTAGGACGATCCCGACTCGGGTTATCCCGGATATAGGATGGATCAGATGAATATTTGTTTATTCCAAAATCATATTTGCAAAATGCATTACTAAGACATATGGATCACGTTATGCACCCTAAACCTAATACGGTAAATGGATGTTTAATTTCCGTCTTGCATGCAAATCAAACATTAATCCAACTCGACATCTTATACTTGATACTTGGATTAAATCAACCGACTTAGAAAGCTCTCACATTTTAGGTTTAAATTATTGGATTCGCATTCATGTATTTAAACCGTTTTATCAACTTTTGCATTCAACCAACCAAGATCGATCAGTAGAGGCCGCTACCGCGGGCGGGATTGGGTGTCTGATTAAAGGGCTTCCCAATACCTACCTTCACCTCTTACTCAGAAACTTTGGATAGTGGACGACCTTATCCAGGGCGTACGAGAGTCATTCTAGAGATAGGATGCTAAAGAGGGACAATTTCCTTATCTTTAGTACCTATGTTAAACGCTGCTTTGTGCTTCGATTTGACCGAGGTATAAAGTGGATTTCGAATAGGTTCCAAGCAACCCAAAAATGCTTGGTGGCGACTCCGAACATCTCTAATCCTTTCGAGACCCTTACCGAGACGAAACCGACCGATCTAAAATGATCCGATCGAAACATTTTTACGCCGCCGAGCGTGGCTTTCAAAAGACCGCTGCATGTCCACAGATCGAAGTGGGCTCGCAGGTGGGCCATGTCCACAGATTGGCGACTCCGCTGGGGAAAAGTAGGACACTTACGTCTTTGTGATCCCTAGATGGTGAGACTCGAATGAGGTCTTGGTTGGAATGCATTAATTGATATTACGGTCACGGTCGTGTTCCTTGTTCGGGCCCACAACGTAACCCTTTTCGACCAATTGGCTCGTCTCGTCGGCGTGAGTTTTATCATCCTCGTGTTTCGAATCCCGATTGAGTCAAGTATACCATTGACGTTACACATTTCTGTTTCGTCAAAGAGCTTTCATCACTTTCGAGCACGAGGCTAGGGCACCCTCCTCACACATTTTGTTTGGATTGGTATCCCTCTCGCAAATCGGGGTTTGATTGCTTGGTGTGTAACCCACCCTCTTAAGCCAAAACCCGTGTCAGCATAATGCATAATATAATAAACTGTGAGTGCTTATGTGCTACTTGATCATAAGTCCTTCCGTATCATTTTCAAAACTTTCAAAAAACACCTTTTGCGCCGTTATAATGGCCGTTTCAAATCTCGGTCTTTCGCCGACCGTTACACTCCTTTTCAGGCCATCGTAATGACGATTTTCAAACCATATTTTTATAACCATTTCAACACGCCTTTCTAGGCCGTCGTAATGACAATTTTAAAAACCCGGTTTTTATAACCATTTCAACACGTCTTTCTAGGCCGTCGTAATGACGATTTTTAAACCCGGTTTTCACAACCATTTCAAATCACCTTTTTACACCGTTATAATCGTCGCGTCTAGACACGGATTTTCACCCGTTTTGCGCCAATAATGGCTCTTTTAAAACCCGAGAAAAGCACACACCCTTTTCTCGAGACACTTTCGAAATCCCGAGGACCATGAACCGTCCCCGAGACCTCTTCAAACATTTCAAACTCGATTTTCAAAACATACAATTTTGAATTTCAAAACCGTCTTGGGAAACAATACACTGTTTTCCGAGCCATTTCGAACTCAAAATCGTCTTTTGCAAATAAACTTTAGACAACCCTTTCAACTCGTCGACTTGCGGAGATCTCTATCTTCGGAAACCGCCCATCAAAGCGACGAATGAATCTTTATGAAAATTTCTATTTTCGAAAACTTCAGTCCACCATTCCAATTCCGCCTCGTGTCTATCGAGTCGAAGCAAACGTACTTATGGGTCTTTACTTATGAGTCGTCTCACCACGAGACCCGTCCAATGACGTCGCGCCGTTATGTTGGACTCGTGTCAAAAGTTCGGTCAACACCGTCACGTCATAAATCGAGTCAGCACCGGGGAACCATACACGGTCACCCTCGTCTTATTGAGTCGGATCTTTGCCTCGTCCTTTGTGTTGTCTGCGTTCAGTCTTCGAACCGTGTCGGATTGAGTTGTAATGTGAGCCATTTTTCTGCCTCGTAACCATGGCCCCGTCTTCAACTTCGTCTGTCAACCACAACAACAATTAATGATAACAACAGGGATGTCACGACTGATCAGCTAGCCAGCCTGCTCAACGCTCTTAAGGTCACCCTGGATCGCGTCGAGACCCGTATCGACGCCCTGGAAAACAAAGAAACTGGAGAACATAACATTCCACCTCTGACTGAAACTGAGAAGAGGCTAAAGCTCTTGGAAGAACAACTTCTAGCCCGGGGTAAAAGTATCCATCTTGAGAACAACCGAAGGTTCGAGCCTGTTGGGGATCAATTACCCGACAACTTTACCCTGACTGACATACCTAAGTTCAAAGGAGTGGAGAACCCACTCAATCATATCCGTGCCTTCAAAGACTACATGGCCATTAAAGGGGTCAAACATGAACTTTTCACCCGAATCTTTCCATCCTCTTTGGAACCAATCCCTCACCAGTGGTATTACGCCCTTGATCCAAAAAACCTTACCACTTGGGATGAGGTCGTAGTTGAATTTGCTAAACAATACGTTGACAATGTTGAAATCCAAGCCAATACCCGTACTGTTGAGATTATAACCCAGAACGATAAGGAAGGGTTCACCGAGTTCTTAACCCGTTGGAGGAGGGTGAGTACTCAATTAGTCAGTAAACCGAGTGAATCAACTTTGGTGGAAAAGTTCGTCAACAATATCCGTCCAGTGTATGCCAACTTACTAAGGTATCAAAATATTAAGACCTTCCAGGATCTGCAAATTCTGGGGACACGCATTGAAGATGACCTTCGGAAGGGTGTCTTGGCGAAGACTACTGGCAGAGGCTACCAAGGATCCACCTCAATCGGATCCCGTCCTTACGGCCAAATGAACAAAATTGATGAGGTCAATCTCGTTGAACCATCTGCTAAGAGAGCTGAGCGCCCCCAGAGAGTGTTCACTAATATAGGGTCAACTTACGCAAGTGCTCTGAAGAGGCTCATGGACCAGGGAAAGTTACAACTAGGGGTGTTAATGAGACGAGACAGCTCGCGAGCAACTCGAAATAGGCTCGGTCAAAGCTCGGCTCGTGCGAGATCGGCTTGCGCTCGGGCTTGGCTCAAGAGTTTAACGAGTCAAGCCGATCAAACGCCGGCTCGGCTCGAAAAGCTCATGAGCAGCTCGAACTTGTGATATTATATAAGATATTGCTCGTATTTTATACAAATATTTTATTATGATTATATTTTTTATCACATATATCAAATGTCTCACCGATTTGCCAAATATTTTACATTTAACCTTCCAGCCTTGTTATTAAAAATATCGGAAGAAAAAAATTCCAAAAAATTAGCCATTACATGCGATTTGAGCTCGATTTTGGCTCGAGCTCGCGTTAAAGCTCGCAAGCTTGATAACGAGCACATTTTTTACAAGCTCGGGTAAGCTCGATATCGGCTCGACATCAAGTTTTGGTTCTTGAGCACAAGTCAAGCAATGCCAAGCTCGGGCTCGACTCGGCTCGTTAGCACCCCTAGTTACAACCAATCGGACCCACCCCGGATCCGACCGATGCTAAGAAGTCCCGGTTCTAGAACCCCAATGCCTACTGTCAGTACCATCAAGGGAAGGGGCAAGATACTGAAACCTGCTTCAAACTCAAACACATCATCCAAGACATGATTGAGAAAGGGGATTTGCCTTTACCCCCACCGACTAAGCCAAACAATAAAACAAACCCACTGGGGATCCACACCATCTCCGACAATGAGCTAACTCTGGACTGCTCACACCTCATCCTGCCAGTTGATGACGAAGTGAATGCCTTGGAGAAAGATCCCTCAGACGGGGTGTTTGTGTTCAGTGCTACCACTATGCTCACTATGTTCCAACTGGTCGAGGAAGCCATAGCCAGTCTCTCCGATAGGATCACCCGACTTGATGATGCCCACCGTCGACTTATCTTCAATCCTCCGCCACCACGCCCGAGGAAAAGTCCCCCGAGCGCCCAAAACTACCCTCACCAGGACGGATTGCTCCCACGACCATTCTGGCATGCACCTCACAATAATCAACCCCACAAAAACTACCCCCACAAAAATATCCCTCACAAAAACTACTCACCAAGGAATACCCCTCCAAGGTGCCTTCGAGATCCTGAAATCAACGGCATCTGGAGAGACGACGTTGAAGATGTCTACCTTGTCCCAGAGAAAGAGAAACGGGCGAAAGAGATCAGCCACCTTACCTGGTCCGAACGCCCCTATCAGAACCCGAAAAATCCAACGGTCGTTCCAACGACGAATGACCGAGTCGTCCCGGAAGTGAACACTCAACCGAGGGCTTCTGAGGATTCAATCCTCAAACAGCTTCAGAACGCAAAAGCCGAGATCTCAATATGGCAACTGATCGCAACGTCCTTTGAGCATCGACAGGCTTTGCTACAGGTCTTGGGAAAATTAACCGTGCCCTCCACCTCTTCCCCTGAAGAAATAGTGGCACATATGACAAGGGACGCCCCTGACTTGAACAAACCAGTCGTCTTTTCTAACGAAGATATCCCTCCCTTCGGAGCCAATCATAACCTTGCCCTGTACATTACCGTACAAAGTCTCAAGAAGAATATGCCCATGGTCCTTGTGGATGATGGATCCGCGGTAAATGTCATTCCCCTCAAGACTGCTCACAAGCTGGATATTAAGGAAGCTGATTTGGTCCCGACAAATCAAGGAGTACGCGCCTACGACGACACTCGTCGCAAGGTCGTGGGGCTCATCACTCTGGACATCGCAACCGGACCACTAGAAAGACAAACCAGTTTTCAGGTGGTCGACATCGACGCCTCTTTCAATATGCTCTTGGGACGTCCCTTTATTCACGCCGTCAAGGCGGTTACCTCGACTCTCCACCAGAAGATCAGGGTCTCCTTCAACGGGAAAAAAATCACAATTCCTGCTTCCCCGATCCAAGTTGTCATGAGAAAGGGAATAGCCTCCCAGACCATTGAGGAAGATGATAATGAAATGTGGGGATTCCAAGCTGTGAATGCCATAACTGATGAATCAACACCCATTGATTGTGACCCGTTTGCCAACCTCACAGTCAACCATATCATGATGCGCCAGGGTTACTTCCCGGGTTTGCCCCTCAATCCACTGAAGAGCACCTTACCTCTATTGAAACAGGCTAAGGTCCCCAACATTCCCTTCGGGCTAGGATCTGAATCTGAGTCTGAGTCTGAGTCTGAGTCGAAGTCAGAGTCTGTCGTAGCTCCTAACACTCCTGATGTGCCGGTCAAGGTCCCCTTCCCACTGTTCTATCACAAAGTCGTGGCTGATTCAGAGGCTGAGTCTACTAGGGTCACCCCCACTCCCATGAAAGGTGACAACCTGGAGCCTGTTCCAGGGGCCACCTCCTCTGCTGTGTCGCCTCTAACTAACCACGAGATGTCTGTCCTCTCCGAGCTTTTCGCTCGTGTCAACTTAATGAACGCTAAGTTTGCTTATGACTCGTCTCAATTTAACTGCAATGCAATTCTGAATGACTATGAGGAATTTGACTTGAGTGACTACCCACCTCACATAGATAAAGAACTTGATAAACGGGAAACCAGGACCCCCATTATTGAGGAGACTGAACCTATTAACGTAGGGACCGACAATACACCTCAAGAACTTAGGATAGGGACAACCCTGGACCCCTCGGAAAGACAACAATTCATTGACCTCCTCCACGAATACAAGGACGTATTCGCCTGGTCTTACAGAGACATGCCTGGGATTGACAAGGAAATTGCAGAGCACCGGATACCCATTAAGCCCGGAGCTAAACCTGTGAAGCAGAAGCTACGCCGGATGCGTCCTGAATGGGCCCTAAAAATCAAGGAAGAAGTGGATAAACAGTTCAAGGCTGGTTTCATCAAAGTGTCTGAATACTCTGATTGGGTGGCCAACATTGTGCCCGTACCAAAGAAAAACGGAAGAATTCGGGTTTTCGTCGACTTCAGGGATCTGAACAAGGTGAGTCCAAAGGACGACTTCCCTTTGCCACATGTTGACATTCTAGTGGACAACACCGCCGAACATGCCCTCCTATCATTCATGGACGGGTATGCCGGGTACAACCAGATTAAAATGGCTGAGGAAGACATGCACAAGACAGCATTCACTACACAGTGGGGTACATATTGCTACACGGTCATGCCCTTCGGTCTTATCAACGTCAGGGCTACTTTTCAAAAAACCGCTACCACTCTCCTACATGATATGATGCACAAGGAGGTAGAGGTGTATGTCGATGACATGATCGTAAAATCTAAGGAGCGAGACGGCCACATCGGCACCCTTCGGAAATTCTTTGCCCGTCTGCGTAAATATAACATGAGACTAAATCCTCAGAAGTGTGCATTCGAGGTCACCTCCGGAAAACTCTTGGGACATGTTGTCAGCAAAAGAGGCATTAAGATTGATCCAACCAAAATCAAAGCCCTTCAGCAAATGCCTCGGCCTAGGAACGAGAAGGAGATTCAGGGATTTCTCGGCCAGGTCCAATACATCAGCCGCTTTATTGCCAAGCTCACCATGATTTGTTAACCAATATTAAAAAAGCTTCGCGCCTCCGATCACACCGATTGGGACAACGACTGTCAAAAGGCCTTCGACAGGATAAAGGAAATATAAATCCTATCCAAACCTCCTGTCCTCATGCCACCTCAACCAGGGATTCCTTTATCCCTATACCTGACTGTTACCAACACACCCATAGGATCAATGCTAGCACAAACAGTCGACGGCGAAGAACGAGCTATCTACTACATCAGTAAAAAGTTCATTGAGTACGAGACGAGGTATACCCAACTGGAGAAGACATGCCTTGCCCTAGTATGGTCAACAAAGAAGCTGCGGCATTACATGCTCAGCTACACGGTTCACATCTACTCCAAGATGGAACCGATCAAATACATCTTCGAAAAACCCGTGCTAAATGGAAGGCTGTCTAGGTGGACGCTCATGCTGTCTGAGTTTGATCTCAAGTTTGTACCCCTCAAGGTTATCAAGGGAAGAGTAGTTGCAGATTTCCTAGCTGAATATCCCGTCAACGAGGATCCAACGACCGACACGTGGTCACTTGCTGACGAAGACATCCTTCGTGCCGATTCCGACGCATGGGACCTATACTTCGACGGTGCATCTAATTTGAGAGCCTTCGGGGTAGGCATCCTCCTAATATCACCGGAGGGAGAACATGTTCCGATCTCGGTCAAGCTAGACTTTACCGTCACCAACAATGCCGCTGAATATGAAGCCTGTCTCATCGGCCTACAAGCAGCCATAGCACTTGGCATCAAGAGACTGAGCGTCCACGGCGATTCCTCGCTCATCATCAATCAGGTGTCCGGATCATGGAAAATCCGATCCGAAAGCTTGGCTCCCTACCGAGCAAAGATCAATCAAGAAGCCGAGTTCTTCGACCAAGTCAATTATTTCCACTTGCCGCGAGAGGAAAATCAATTTGCCAATGCCCTGGCAAAGCTTGCCGCACTCGTCAACATGCCTGACGACATGACATCAATGCCCCTATGTGTCGAGAGACGGAGCGAGCCGGCTCACGTTTGTGTCATCATCGACGATGAGGAAAGCCATGATGAACCTTGGTACCAAGCCATCCTCAACTATAAAACCAAAAACGAATTCCCTCCCAACTCTGATCAAAGAGGACAAAGAGCCATCCGCTTACTTGCATCACAATTCGTGATAAACCAAGTTCAACTATACAAAACAACACCCCAAGGAATTCTCCTCCTTTCCATTGACCATCACAAAGCCAAAAAAGTCATGAGAGAGGTCCACGATGGAGAATGTGGCCCTCACATGAGCACAATAATGCTTACTCTAAAAATCACACGACTAGGCTACTACAGGACCTCCATGGAAGCAGACCGCCGTAACTACGTTAAACATTGCCACAATTGCCAAATCTTCGCCAACATACAACACATACCACCATCCCTTTTATGCACCATGACGTCACCCTGGCCTTTCTCAACCTGGGGCATCGACATCATCGGGAAAGTCAACCCGGTAGGCACCAAGGGGCATTGTTTTGTCCTCGTCGCCATCGACTACTTCACCAAATGGGTGGAAGCACAGTCATATGAAGTCTTAACCGCCAAACAAGTGGCCAAGTTCATTCAAAACAACATCATCTGCCGGTATGAGGTACCCCATGAGATCATCAGCGATCAAGGCTCTCACTTCCGGGCGGAAACTCAAGTTTTGCTGGACAAATACAAGTTCAAACGACATCGATAATCCCCCTACCGTTCCCAAACCAACGGAGCGGTGAAGGCAGCGTACAAAACTCTTGTCACCATTATCAAGAAAATGCAAAACAATTACCGTGATTGGCCGAGCAAACTCCCATTCGCACTCTGGGATAACGAACCTCCATTCGAACACCGATAGGTGCCACACCCTTCTACCTAGCATACGGTATGGAGGCGGTTCAACCGGTAGAGTTAGAGATCCCTTCTCTACACATCCTACTAGAGAGTCAAGTCCCTGAGGTGGAATGGACCCGTCAAGGGACGAGCAACTCACTCTTCTAGACGAACATCGACTCAACGCCTTGCACAACGTCCAGCTATACCAACGACGTATACAACGGGCATTCAACAAGAATGTTAAATCCAGGAACATCCAGAAGGGCAACTTGGTCCTCAAGTCAGTTCGAGCACCATTACCCGTCGATCCGAGGGGGAAATTCAAACCCAACTGGGCCGAGCCATACCTGGTCAAGAAAATACTTTCGGGGGGCGCAGTGAGACTGAGTGACCTAGATGGGGAGGACTTTACAAACCCGACCAACCTAGACCAACTCAAGAAATACTACCCTTGAACCATAGCAACCAACGATCCTAAGCCTAGTTTTACGATTAGCAACCAACTCAGCCCCTTTTCAAGTCAAGTTCATCAACGTGTTCTGATTTGAAATTGCATGTTTTATCGAGTCTAAGTCGCGGCACCTTGCCTGTTTCGAATGTCCTTTGATCTGTCAAAAGCAACATCCATTTGCACTAAAACAAAAACCTCTGAACTACGAGCATGGTTTGATTTTGCCTCTTCAGGTGGCTACGTAGGCAGTCCCTCTTATACCTGAGGGATACAACCACAAAACCCAATCAAATTCTACAAAACATTTCGAACTACGATCATGGTTTGATTTCACCTCTCTAGGTGAAAACGTAGGCAGTCCTTTCATACAAAAGAAGGATACAACCATCTCCACAATCAAATGCAACCATCCCCATAATATAAAAAAAAAAACATCACCCACGTACAAAACATCCCCATCAAAAAAGAAAGGGAACAACATTCCCTTTTCTCCATAAAATACAAAATAAGCCTTTCTCCTTTCCTCAAAAAATACCACTTTCCCAAGTGCAAATGTTTAGGACAATTCGAATCGAATCGCCTTTACAAAATGGATGGAAGAAACAAGCGTTCATAATTTTTGACACGGGCAACCCTCTTATTTAACTAATAATGGGAGGGATTACATATCCAACAACAAATAAAACTCGACGAGTCTACAACTTTCTGAAGCTAAGGTGTCAACACATAATAAAACTAGCACAAAACACACAATAACTAGCTAGTACAACATAATAAAAACTCACAACAATAATACAACATAATAATGAAGTGGGTAAAAGAGATCTTCACTCTTCCACTCTACGCTTGCCTTTTCCCTCGGGGTACATTTTCCCCTTGTTCTTCTTGTTGGCCCGCCTAGCATGGACTTCCTCCTCGGAACGGATCCTCAACGAATCTAAGACGGCGACGGCCTCCGGTCTAGCACAAAACCCCGTGTTCGACTCAAAAAGAGCCAATGCACGGCCCGCCATATTCTTGGGGCCGGAACTTCTCCTCTTTGGTGGTCTCATCACATAGGGGGTAGCTCCATCAACATACTCTTCAAAGAAGGCAAGGTTGGCCTTGCCAACCTCTCGGTACTTCAAGTCGACAACCTCGTCCTTACAGAATTTAGACCTCTCTTCCAAGGACGGAGCACGTGACCACTTGACATAAGCGGGAGTCACCCATGTCGTGGCAACGGGGTTTGGTACCTCCCAAAGCGGCCGAGTGGCCCACCATCTTTCGAAGGCCTCCATAAGCTCGGAGTTCCGGAAAACATCCTCTAGGACAAGAGTATCTTGAGCGGGCACATTTTGTTGACGCCCCATTTGCCTCATGAGCCTTTCGGGATATATGAAGGAAGCAACCTTCAAACCCACCACCATCAAAGAATAAGGACTAGCACCCGAAGCGGGCAACCCCGTGAAGGACCTCAAGTTCCACCACGGCACCACCCAACGGATGTGAGGACCACCCTCCTCCGCCAATCTTGCGGCCCAATAAGCCTCAGTAGAAGCAAAACTATCCGAGTACAACTTCTTCCTCATGGTAAGGTGGCGGAAAGAATAAGAAGAAGAATCAACCGGAGGCTCCACATACCTTAGTCTCTCCAATAGCCACACTTGAAGGATGCTTGGGGACCGAAATGAGGGAACTTCTCCACAAGAGCCTTCCTTGTCCAAAGCTTGGATGATCTCGCCAAGCACCAACCATGATGGATCTCTACCATGCTCCATTTGCTCAACCACATGAATAAGGGTCATGCTACCATAGCGTTTTGGCACCTCCTTCTTCAAAACATCAACAAAGAGGTACACATGGACGAGGCAAAAGGCAAGAGCCCTTCTCCTAGCCACTTCCGAGACATTGACATCTAATCGGTTTGAAAAGATGTTGATAAGAGCCAACATATCCAAACCATGTGGAGCAAGAAGGAAGTTGACTTGACTTGTCGACAAACCCAACATGGAACGGAATTTCTCCTTGTAGCACAACTGAGTCGGAGGAAACACCGAAACGCAACCCGGCCACCCACCAATGGCTCCAACTTCTTCGGCAAGAGGACAAATCTCGCCCTTCGGGAAAACGAAAACATGGTGTTTCGAATCCCAAAACCGAGAACATGCTTCAAGAAATGAAGGTTTCACCTTGACATGACGGAGCACCAATAATTGACCAACTCCCATGCAAATGAGTTGATACTTTTCGGGAGGCGACAAATCCCGGCACCATTGTCGCAATGCATTCTCAAAAGCATCCGTGAAATTATTTTGTGGAAGAAGAAGAAAAAGTTTTGTAGAGATGTTTTGTGTTTCGGATGATGAAACAATGAAGCGTAAACATCTCTATTTATACAAAAATGATCAGCGCGTTTTTCAGAAAAAGAGGAGAGTCGGCTTTCATCGCCAGGCTGCTCGTGCCTCTTTGAAGCTTCCCCAGGATTCCCGCTGTTGACTTGTCTCTTTCAACTTGTGTTTTCTCCTGACACCTCAAACTTTCCGCCAGGACGCTCGCGCCTCTTCGGGATGATCCAGGACATTTTTGTGTTTCCTCGCACTCACATTTCCTTGTTTTTACGTTTTACGAAATCCGACACGGTTTTCATGATGCAGCTTTAAACATACGGATTTTTCTTTCTTTTTTAAGGGGGGAAGGGCTAGTCGCCCCGATCCACGACAGATCGTTTCCATGTCAGTCGAAATTCCGGAAAAAATTTCGCTTTTTCACAATTTTCCACCAAAATAAAAATCGAAAATTGATAGCACGACGTCAATTTTCCTCAAAATTTCAAGCACTCACAAATTCGAGTCTTGACCTCAAAAATCAAATACACTCGTAAAAATCTTTTCCAAAATTCATTCCCCGACGGTTTGAGTTTAAATTTTTCGAGTCGCAAATCAATTTCGATAATTTCGATGCAATTCAATTCACGACACGAGTTAATTGCTCAATTTTCAAATTAATTCCTTTTATCCAAACGTGACGACTTGTCGCGGAATTTTCAAATATCATTTTCAATTTTAACTTCAAGTCATCTTGGTTAAATTGTTGTTCAAATGCTTTTACGTGTTCACGTTTATGCATATGTGCTACCCGTCACCTGTTTTCTACACTAACGATGCAGGAAACGATGCAAAACAAAAGGAAAATCAACAGCCAACAGCGCTCCGCCGAAACACAACACAAAAAAGCCAAAAATCACAAAATGAGCTACAATCCAAAAACACATATATACAAACCGCTTCACGTAAAATACATCGACACGCGTTCGATACGGACAACTGACCGTACAAACAGGATCCAGTACAGACATCTATCATACAGACACTGGCCTAAAACAACTATCTATCATACAGACACTGGCCTAAGACAACGAACTGGGGGCTATCCGGCACCCACCGAACTAAGCACTCCCTACCCTTCCAATCAAAAACGAAAGGGAGCAACATAAGGAACAGAGGAGCAACAGCGGAAGCAGAGGTGGTTACCATGACGGTGATACCTCGTTCCTGCTCCACGACAAAACGAAAAATGGTGTCTGGCAGATTTTGGACGACGTAATAACCGAGGATCGTAACTCAGCGCGTTACCCCGACGTTGGCCCCCAATCGCCAGAACTCAAGGGTGAAAAGGGACCAGGATAACGGATACTACCCCGATGTTGAACCCCAATCAGCTGAATTCAACGGCGATTAAAAGTGGCAACATGGGATAACACACCCGTATTGAACCCCACTCATCGGTCATCCGGACCTCTACAGACGACGACCAACGATCGATACCCGTTATTGGCCGGGCAATGGCCGCCAGGGAGAAACACAACCAAGCCTGTAATAAAAAACAGTCGTTTCTTCCCCTCCAGGATCATCCTCCTCCTCCAGTACCTCAACAACGGACCTATAGGTCCCAAATGGTACCCTGCGATCAAAAGAATAAACAAAAAAACGTCAGCCGAAATTTCGGCATTACGACGGCAAAAATGGACAAGTCCAAACAAAAAAACACAACCTGCAAAGCAAAACAAGGGCAATCCCGCCCAAATCCAACCAAACAAAACCATTCACAAAAAAAACGAAAAACGCAAAAAAAAAAAAATGACTCGCCCATCTTTTCAAGCAAAAGACGAGTCAAAACCACCACAAAAAAAACGGCATTTCAAGACCCATACAAGGTCCGCCAACAAACCAAAAATACATTCCCAAGGCAATGGGAAATTTTTCTACGGCTCGAAAAGGCAATTCATACGCCAATTTGAGCACAAGCCGGTCAAAATTCAAAAACGATTGCAAAAAGGGGAAACGTGATTTTATCACGCCTCAAGGCGACCTAAACTACCAATAAGGTCCATTTCAAGGCAAACTGACTCAATTCAAGCTCAAACAGACGCTTATTTTGTCAGACATAAGACAGTCACAAAAGGCAAAATTCCAATTTTGCTCACAATACCCAACAAAGGTCCACAATGGCAAAAACGATCTTTCCCGACTACAATGCAACCTAGTGGGACCCATTATCCAAGCAAATAAACTTGGCATTGTGAAATGAGACGGTTTCTCACCTCACTCACGTTTTTTGAGCATAGGGAGCGGGAACGGGGACCAAAATGCAAACTAAAAGCACCCCTATACTCCTAAACAGGCTTCTAACCTAATGCAATCGTCAATTTCACTGGAAATTGGCTCAATCAAAAACGCCCAAATCGATTTTCTAGGGTAAAGGACCGCCCTAATTCAATTAAGCAAAAGATCAACAAAAACAAATGGATTCGAGAGGAAATGCATACCTTGAGACGACATTATTGTTGATGGCACGAATGGAAGCTAGCAAAAGTCCAACAATGGCGATTTTCTGCTGGTTTTTATGTCGAAGGTTGAAGATCCAAACCTCGCGTCTTTTTACATAAAAAAGGGAAGCCCCTTTGGTTCTCCAGGTGGCTCGCACCTCAATCAGGCGTCCCTTACACTTTCAGCGAATTTTGGGCTTTGGCCCAATTTCCACATAACAAACTGTAAATTTTCATTGACGATATCAAAAATCGTCATTCTCTCGGAGACAAAAACAAATAGTGAAAATTTAAATTCGCTATTTTCGAAAATTTCAAACAAACGGCTATCAAGACCGCCAATTTCAAAAATAATAGTGAAAATTCAAAATTCACTATTTTCTTCAATTTTCAAAAATAATAATGAAAATTCAAAATTCACTATTTCTTCATATTTCAAACGACGACAATTAAAACCGTCATTCCCAAAATAATGGTTGGATATTAAATTCCACTATTTTCACCACACACGTCAACGGCGGCACATAAACCGTCACTTCAAATAATAGTGAAGATTCCAAATTCACTATTTCATCAAATGTCAACGGCGGCACATAAACCGTCACTTCAATCAATAGTGAAGATTCCAAATTCACTATTTCCGTCAGATGTCAACGGCGGCACATAAACCGTCACTTCAATCAATAGTGAAGATTCCAAATTCACTATTTCCATCACATGTCAACGGCGACACATAAACCGTCACTCCAAACGTGATAGCAAAATTTAAAAGTTGTTATTTCCTTCAAAATTCAAACAAACATCGATCAAAACAGCCACTGCAAATTCAAACAAACGAGTAGTGGAAGTTCAAATTCACTATTCTTTCAAATGTCAATAGGGGGCTTCCTCGCGGAACCCGCTTATTTCAAAAACATTGATAGTGAAATTCAAAATTCACTATCTTTACGGCGGCATCACGAGTTCGCTACTTTCAAAAATAGCCCATTTGACGCGGCTATTCTCACGGTCCATTAACCGACCGCTCATGGCTGGCGAGCGTTACTACGCACCATGGCTGGCGAGTCTTACTACGCCCCATGGCTGGCGAGCCTTATTACGCCTCATGGCTGGCGAGCCTTACTACGCGCCATGGCTGGCGAGCCTTGCTACGCGCCATGGATGGCGAGCCTTGCTACGCACCATGGCTGGCGAGCCTTTGTCCACATACACCCAAGGACATATCTCGAAGATGCCTCGGGTACAACTCCTTACCAGAGCTGGCAAGCCTTTGTCCGCAAACGTGCGAGGACATATCCGAAGATGCCTCAGGTATGACTCCTTCTTATGGATGGCGAGCCTTCATACGTAGTCTAGCGGACTTTAAACGACCCGCACGGATAGTCGACAGACTCTAAACTGTTCCCGATGACAGGTCCTAGGCTCGTACCCTCGAGTCTCCTTGGCGTCGCCCTTCCCGACGGCAGGTCCTTGGCACGAATCCTTTCGAGCCGCCTCGACGTCGCTTGGGTCTCCGGGTTGTAATCTTCGATTGACCTGGGGGCTCTACTTTGACTTTCGCCCTGTCCAAGCCTCAGTCAAAGTGAGGGCTCTGTAGTTACCAGGTATCTGCTGAGACTCCAACAAACCCCCGATGATTATCGGACTATAACATGTTTTGGAATCGCGGCGTTTGATCGACTGTTTGTGTACAACTTTACGTCGGAAAACTTAAAACGATTTCGAAAATAAAACATTTCAAAAACATTTCAAAAATACCTGGAGTGTTTAATGCACGACGATGGGGTCGCCATGACACTAACTAGAGTCAAAACCGACACCGGACCAAAAACCGACTTAAAAATTCAAATCCCGACTCCAACAACGAGTCAAACACAAAAAATAAAACATTTCAAACCTTCTACCTTAGGTTTTCCCGGATTTAGGTTTGGTCAAGTACCAAACATATGACTACAAAACCTAGGATAGAATAAATCATGATTGTTTTTGTGTGAAAGCGACAACTCACCTCGAAGACCCGCGACGTGGCTCGCGCCTCTTTGAGCAGCCCAGGTGGCCACGTTGCTCAAAACTCACACAACCACTCATTTCCCTATAAATACCCCTCAAATGCCCCTCATTTGAGACTTACGCGAGTGTCCGCCCCCTCTTTTCTCCCTTAAAATTCTCGACTCGACTTCTTAAGTCACAATCCGACGCGTATTTACGACCTACCGATCGTAAATACAAGCCTTACACATTGTTTGGTACCGTCATCGTGCATTAAATCACTTGACCAACCACTTCGACCACTACACCGTCACTAATCCTAAAACACTCTTTTTACTTACCAAAACGGTTTTAAACCGAGTTTTTTCCGACCAAACGAGTTGTTACACTTATGTCGGTCACTCGTCATAACCAAACATGTAAGTATGAGGGTGTAAAAATCCTCTTTTTATCATGTTTTCATTTGTTTCTTGACTATAACATGCTAAAACGTGCATAACATTAACCAAAACATGGGATAAATGAGCCAAAACTGACTGTTGGCCTGAGACAGAAGCCCCTTGGTTGGCCAGCTTGCCCGCGCCTAAATGGGGTGTTCAGGTCAGAGATCAACCGTGTTTGTTCTCGTCTTTCCCCTTTAATTCATTTTCATATTTGTAATCGGTTTTTACCATTTCAAATATTTTCAAACCCTTTTTAGTTCATTATATTTGTTTTAACCATAAAACATTTTTCACCCTTGGTTCCTCATACCATGACGGTTAAATCCTTGTTTTGATGATAATATTTGGTTAATGACTTTTAAAAGGTATAAAACCTTCTATTTAATTTCTTTACATTTTGGGAGGTATTTTAAAGCCTTTCATCATCTCTTTACATTTTCCAAACAAATATATTAGTCACCAACACAAAGTCATCCTTGGTTCTACATACCATGCCGGATCTTAAGCCGAGTACGATGATGAGTATCGACTAATTATATTCAAATGAACTTAAAACAATTAGTTCATAATCATTTTCAAAACTATTCATGTCAAGCTTGTCAAGTCGAACCCGACATCGAATATTATCAAAATAATGATGATTATTCGAGTCTAGTTCTTCAAATCAACAAATGCGGTCTAAACGACCCTTTCAAACCAAATCGGGTTAAAATACCCATATCTCAACACGTTTTGTAATGTTTTCAAAAGGTCAGAACACGGCACATAACCGTAGGCTGACCCGCGCCTCAAGCAGGCCTTTTCTTTCATATTTTCAGAACCAGGGGAGGCCCCTTTACACCGCCGGCAAGCTCGCGCCTCATGTAGTCGTCTGGTACAGGGCCTGTTCCCTTTCCAGCATTAGTCTAGGACGATCCCGACTCGGGTTAGCCCGGATATAGGACGGATCAGATGACTATTTGTTTATTCCAAAATCATATTTGCAAAATGCTTTACTAAGACAAATGGATCAGGTTATGCACCCTAAAATTAATACGGTAAATGGATGTTTAATTTCCGTCTTGCATGCAAATCAATCATTAATCCAACTCGACATCTTATACTTGATACTTGGATTAAATCAACCGACTTAGAAAGCTCTCACATATTAGGTTTAAATTATTGGATCCGCATTCATGCATTTAAACCGTTTTATCAACTATTGCATTCAACCAACCAGGATCGATCAGTAGAGGCCGCTACCTCGGGCGGGATTGGGTGTCTTATTAAAGGGCTTCCCAATACGTACCTTCACCTCTTACTCATAAACTTTGGATAGTGGACGACCTTATCCAGGGCGTACGAAAGTCATTCTAGAGATAGGATGCTAAAGAGGGACGATTTCCTTATCTTTAGTACCTATGTCAAACGCTGCTTTGTGCTTCGATTTGACCGAGGTATAAAGTGGATTTCGAACGGGTTTCAAGCATCCCACAAATGCTTGGTGGCGACTCCGAACATCTCTAATCGTTTCGAGACCCTTACCGAGACAAAACCGACCGATCTAAAACGATCCGGTCGAAAGCATTTTTACGCCGCTGAGCGTGGCTTTCAAAAGACCGCTGCATGTCCATAGATCAAAGTGGGCTCGCAGGTGGGCCATGTCCACAGCCGTACCCACCAAATCCCCGCTCATCATACCGAGCGATAACCCTGTCCCATTGATGTGCACATCCCCTCCCGTGGCGGGTTCCACGGAGGGCGAAACTAGGGCGTGAAGCCACTCCCGTAAGTGACTCCACTCAGTCAAGGACGCACCTCGAGAACCATAGATAACAGATCACAAACAGCTGCATCACAACAACAACCAAAGAAACAACACACACCAACCAATTACCATATACGATCAACTACACGGACACAATAACAATACAACAACCGTCACACTAGACAACCAACAGGAACTGAGTAGGCGAACCTACCTTTAGCCAAATGTAGAGATTCGTCGATAAACCACATGACATCAACCAAGCAAGGAACCCCTATACAAATCGCACAATAGCCTATTACTACCATCACAATCCTACAAGGAACAACAAAGAGAATGTTGATGATGATGACATACCTACGCATCTCACAACGGCGTTAAGAACGCTACCCGACTCAAGCAACTCATCCTCAAAGCACTAGCATCCTCAAAGGCTCCCATGGAAGGTACTTTGGTGAAGGGAAAGGAGGGAGGCGACATCTAGGTCTGAAGGAAGGAGGTGGAAGTGATTCGAGGTTCTAACAAAACACGATTATAAACCCTCGCTGGAAAGATGCTGCTCGATCGAGTAACTAACTTACTCGATCGAGTGGCCCTCACTCGATAGAGTACCCAAACTAATCGATCGAGTACCCTCTACTCTATCGAGTGACACACATACCCAAGGTCAATTATGCCACGAGGAAACTCTTGCACGCATTCCTAAAGGCTATCACATGCCCCCAAGGTCGGTCAACGTTGGTCAACGGGTCCCTAAAAGGACGGGTATTACAGGAAGAGTACTTGAGACACTATGTGGGGTCAACTCAATAGGAGTGGGTGAGACTCCTTGATATTGCCCAATTCTGTTTTAATGTTCAGAAGAAGTCCTTTTCCAATAAGAGCCCATTTGAGCTTGTTACAGGTCAACAGCCGTTGTTGCCTCCCACAGTTGCAGATACCTATGGAGGCCGGATAAAGAAAGTTCACGAGTATGTTAAAGAATGGAACGTGAATGCCGAGATTGCTCGAGCTTACTTGGAGAAAGCGTCTCGCCGCATGAAGAAGTGGGCAGATCAGAATCGGAGACCAAGGGAGTGCAAAGTAGGCGACATGGTCATGGTGAAACTGAACAAATAGCAGATGAGTGTAACACCCCCGTACACCAAGGTGCCTTACCAATGACCACCCTAGTGTATGAAGGTGTTACCATCTCGGTTGCCCGAGGTAGTCGATCAAATAAACAATGAGATAACATTTATTAAAATAGTTTTAAGTCTTTACAACACAAAACAACGAAGCAAGATACAACGTGATAACTATGATAACTACTAGGCATATGTGGCAAGGACATCTACTCCGGTAGCGTGGTGACTCGATTCCCTTCCAAGCCTGCAAGCAACAAGACCAATTGTACCTGTTAAACCAACTACTCACTATCCCCGAATGGATCACTACAGTTTTGAAAACACAACCCGAGTCAGTTTACTTTAAAACAAAATAAGACAAGTACAATAAGGCAAACTGCTGATCATCACACCTCCAACTCCCGATCACACATAGTAACTGACTACACACTAAAGTGTGTAACCCTACCAGATTACCCATCACAACAGGTAATCCACACCGCCAGTGGGGCACCGCAGCCAAATCCCCACCAAATCCCCGCTCATCAACGAGCGATAACCATTTTCATAAATGTGCATATCCCCTCCAGTGGCGGGTTCCACAGAGAGCGAAACTAGGGCGTGCAAGTGACTCCACTCAGCCGAGGACGCGCCTCGCGAACATCATCAACAACCATCACTTCACTAACATGAACTCCAACACACCAACAACGATCAGCAGATAAACAATCGTACAATAATACAAACATATACTTATAATGATTCAATAGTAAACCGGGTAGGAAACCCTACCTTATCGCTAATCCATGAAAATGCATCCACAACTAGTCAGGCAAGACTCTGAGACGAATCCTTGAGACATGGACTGAAGCCGACACGATGACATCCTTACCCGCATATTTCGCATATAAGCCGATCCCTATCCTTGGTTAGTGTCTAGGCTAGGTGAGGGTGTAAAGAGAAGTGGGTGATAGATGAGAGAGATATATATTAGGGTTAGAGAGAAAGGGAACCGTCGAAAATGAAATTAGACTTACGAACTTTAATTTTATAATAACGCGTCAAAAACGGCTATACTCGGTCGAGTACTCTCTCACTCGGCCGAATAAGCCCTACTCGGTCGAGTGTTATCACCACTCGGCGGAGTAGCCCCTACTAGGTCAAGTAAACAATCACACAGATCCCTTATCCTCTGCCCTATCCCCTCCTATGATCTTCTGTGGTCAAACGGCCGGTCAAAGGGTCGTCCTTAAATAGGGCGGGTATTACAGTCTTCCCCCCCCCCCTCTTAAAAGGAACTTCGTCCTCGAAGTTCAACGCATACTTCCCAACCGCAACAACATCAACATAAGAAAAGGCCTATCGTTTCACAACAAGAAACATAAGATATACAAGACTTCGATCACTACAAAGTGTCACCACCACCCAATTATAGCATCAGTTACATAAATTAAGTTCGTGACAACTCACAAACTCAAAGTTAAATGAATGAAGATAAAACATAGATGAAAAAGGTGAAGCATAAAGGAACTTTAGTCAACTTGTTAGGACTTTTAGAGCTTTTATATCGCGATGTTATATACCCCTCTAAAAAGGAACTTCGTCCCCGAAATTCATTCTACCCATTCACCAAGGTCAACCGAAAGCAAGATAACCACAATTATGGAACATATACTCTAGTACAAAGCAAACACGACACCTCCACACATATGTTAACAACCACCTTATGAATGCAAGTCAAGGAGACAATACACACAACACACTTATAAAATTGCAAGGAGTATGAAAACGACATTGTCCTTGATCAACTGGGACTACTGCTACTACCGCTACTACCCACAACCACATCTCATATTACTTCCACCGTCGTATTTTAGACTCAACCATATGCCGAGTATACTAGTGTACTAGGTCGTGTAGGTGATACTCGGCCGAGTATTCCATTATACTTGGTCGAGTTGTCGAGGTGAGAAAGCAAATTTTCGACTTTAGACATATATTCACCAAGGGTCATACCTGCACACAATAACATACTCCATCGCCAACTAGAAGTTTTTGTCTAAGAGGTCTCAAACATAGTATGTAAA
Source organism: Silene latifolia (assembly GCF_048544455.1). Classification (NCBI taxonomy): domain Eukaryota; kingdom Viridiplantae; phylum Streptophyta; class Magnoliopsida; order Caryophyllales; family Caryophyllaceae; genus Silene; species Silene latifolia. The sequence goes on from NC_133538.1 coordinate 455,532,044, forward strand.
ACAAGTAGCGGCCTTATGGCCAATTACAGTCATCCAAAGTAAAAGAGTACAATAAAAGAACAAGTATTCAACGACAAACCGAAACTAAATCCATAACTACAACGGAAACATATCTGGACCCTCCTCCATCTCCTCACCACCACCCATGCCAGATGTACCTGCTCCTGATGTACCTGCTCCCTGAAAAGCTCCAGCTGAATAGCCTCCACGGCCTAGCTGGCTCCCATAGTTGGCTCCCCATGGTCCCACGAGACAGCCAAACTCTGTCTCATCAGGTGGCCTCCAAAAGCCAAGTTCAACTCCGTAACTGTGGAAGACTCAAGTGTCCACTCCGGGTCCCCTCCACCAAACGGGCTGTGCCAACTCGGTCCCTATGCCCTGGTTATTGGCCATCTCATGCATGTTCCGGAGCACCAGGATAGCGGAGATCCGCTTAGTCAAGTAATTGACCTTCATCCTGGGGTCATGAACGGTGAGGTAGGGCGAGTACTGCTGTGGGTAGAAGCACGGTGTAGAGTAAGAGGGCTCAGTCTCAACCTCGTCGACCCTAGACGCTGTCCCTCTACGGCGCTCACGTGGTGGGTGAGGAACCGGCTGTCTATCAGACACTGTGGTAGGCTCTGGTAGGTCTAGGAGGATGGTGGAGTCGATCAATAATACTGAGGCTCGAGTCTAGGTGCACCACTGCCCGGGTCATACTCAGCTAAATGGTTAATCACGGGTAGGTGTTCGAGATGAGGGAGCACCATCCACGAAGATCCTCTCACCCTCTAAGCATATAACCCATCCTCTAACTTCCTAAGCTATCTGTTGTTACACCAATACTTTGCGTTCATCGTAGGTAGAGTCTCAAACAACTCATCCCCCGATGGAGGCGGGGCCTCAAAGTCAGTCAGTCTTTGGGCTAAACGGGTCACTATGGCCCCACAGGTAATATGACGGTTTGGAGACCGTGCCATATGGTCCAGGCTAGAGCATACCACCCCCGAAGAACTATAGTAACAAGGCTTCCCCCGACGAAGGTTAAGGTAAGACAGCAACAACATGATCTCATGATAATTCAGCTTACTCACATCATCCCTCGCTAACAAAAGGTAGGTTATCATCCTAAGAAACATGCGGAGGGATACAATTTGAATGTTATTGATCAACATGGCACTAGCACTAGGAGCAGGTCGGCCAGTCAGATAGGGTAGGTAATGGGGTGCATCACTGTTCTTTGCTACATAACTCAGGTATCCCTCCTCTTCTGCCTCTAGGCCCAGGTGGCCGGCAAACTCGTCAAGGGTCAACTCGTGATCCTCATTCATAAGGCAAAAAGAAACAATTTTACCTTTCACGTCATGCACAAAGGAGCTTAAGAACTCCAAGGTCAGATAGGGGTAGGACTTCTTTTGTAGATGGTAAAGCCCCTCCATTCCCAAAGCCTCGAAGATGTGTACTATATCCGCTTTAACCCCCAAACTCTCCAAGATGTCCGGGTTCACACACTGGGTTGGTCTCATAGTCTGACTCATCAGGGCCACAAAAGCATTACGCTGCTTAAAGTCAGAGAAGATTACCGATGGATATTCTTCCACCGGAAGAACAACAGGTTCTTGGCTAGATTGACCCGTCTCCAAGTGAACATTGGCACGAGTTCGCTTCTTAGCTAGGGCTCTTATTTTCGGCATAATGCAAAAGATGAATTTTAGCAAGGGTGTTTTCAAAAAATTTCCATAGTACGGACTGTTTTTCACATCACGCACTTTTAAGACGCAGTTTTAAGACTGATTTTTCTTACAAAATACAAATCATACTAGTAAAAAGGAGTGTCTTTACCATCAATTTACTCTTCAAGAACATCCTAAGGCAATCTAAGGGACCAAAAATCAAGCTTGGAATAAACCCTAAAAAGCTTTGTAACACAAGATAAGCGATTTCAAGCATATAAATCAGTTTGGGGAAAGCATAGGCGATGTTTAAAGTAATAAGGACCCAAATATCAAAATAGAAACATCAAATTCAGATTATAAGAGCTAGGGATTCGAAATTTTGAACAATTGCTACCATAAATTGGTGATAAGTTGAAGAAATAGATTGAATACTTTACCTTGATTGAGGTTTTTGAACAAATAAGGATGGAATCCACAAGTAATTACCACAAGGAATCACTCAAATGTTTTGAGAGAGAAAGAGTTTTGAGGATTTATGAGGAAAAGAGAGAGAGAGAGAGAGAGAGAGAGAGAGAGAGAGAGAGAGAGAGAGAGAGAGAGAGAGAGAGAGAGAGAGAGAGAGAGAGTTATGAGGCGGAAATAAGAGAATAAGAGAAGTTATAGGGTTTCCAAATTAAACCGAGTTGAGTCGCGATAAATGGGTACTCGGTCGAGTATCGGGTTTACTCGACAGAGTATGGACTACTCGGTCGAGTATTTGGTGTGCTCGTTCGAGTATCCAAAGATCAGTAGCTCATACAATCTGTCATTCTGGGTACTCGGTCGAGTGCCTATTTACTCGGCCGAGTGTGGCCTACTCGGTCGAGTATAAACTCTACTCGGCTGAGTTCAAAAGAACAGAAATGGAGTTTTATATTTTCAAAGGTTTTTCCTGCAAAACAAATAATGACGTTCGGAGTTCCACACAACCGATCTCGTCACCGTTAGACACTAACTCTATCACATCAAAGCACATAACAAAACACAATTGTTATCGAGTCCTTTACGCGTAAAACATGTTTCTTGCACAAAACCGAAGTAAACCATTCATGTCCCAACTAATGCATACGACTAATCTTGACTACACAATAGATACGTTTAAGCTATGAACTTATATTATCATATTTTATCATGCAATTCTACCCACACTCGGTACTTCATTTCTCCTATGGAGATCACATACACACACATTTCAGACACGAGGTCTATCATACTCATCTACTACGTTTCCTGGTCTCATATTATCTTGGTCAATTCATGCCATCCTTTTATCATTCATCCAACAACTCACAAACTTAACCATTCACAAGTATTACGCACACATTACCACACAAGCTACTGCAAACAAACACATATGACACACACACTGGGCACGGACTATTCCTATACACCTACCCTTCCCACTATGGCTGGCTTAAGCATGATTGGGGCCGGGATTCTGAGATGAGGGTGCCTTCTCACCCAAAACTGACATAAGTTGACTCCCAAAACACATACACCAGGATCATTTTAATTCAACACCCTGTGTTCATTTGGTTCATTGGTTCAGGTTCCAAAATCATCGCTCTGATACCACTTTGTAACACCCCCGTACACCAAGGTGCCTTACCAAGGACCACCATAGTGTATAAAGGTGTTACAATCTCGGTTGCCCGAGGTAGTCGACCAAATAAACAACGAGAGAACATTTATTAAAATAGTTCAAGTCTTTACAACACAAAATAGCGAAGCAAGATACAACGTGATAACTATGATAACTACTAGGCATATGTGGCAAGGACATCTACTCCGGTAGCGTGGTGACTCGATTCCCTTCCAAGCCCGCAAGCAACAAGACCAACTGTACCTGCTAAACCAACTGCTCACCATCCCCGATTGGATCACCACAGTTTTGAAAACACAACCCGGGGTCAGTTTACTGTAAAACAAAATAAGACAAGTACAATAAGGCAAACTGCTGATCATCACACCTCCAACTCCCAATCTCACATAGTAACTGACTACACACTAAAGTGTGTAGCCCTGCCAGATTACCTATCGTAACAAATAATCCACACCGCCAGTGGGGGGCCGCAGCCAATCCCCACCAAATCCCTGCTCATCAACGAGCGATAACCTTGTTCATTAATGTGCACATCCCCTCCTGTGGTGGGTTCCACAGAGGGCGAAACTAGGGCGTGAAGCCACTCCCGCAAGTGACTCCACTCAGCCGAGGATGCGCCTCGCGAACATCATCAACAACCATCACATCACCAACATCAATTCCAACACACCAACAATGATCAGCAGATAAACAATCGCACAACAATACAAACATATACTTATAATGATTAAACTGTAAACCGAGTAGGAAAACCCTACCTTATCGCCAATCCATGAAAATGCATCCACAACTAGCCAGGCAAGAATCCGAGATGAATCCTTGAGACATGGACCGTTGCCGACATGATGACATCCTTACCCGTATATTTCGTATATAAGCCGATCCCCATCCTTGGTTAGTGTCTAGGCTAGGTGAGGGTGTAAAGAGAAGTGGGTGATAGATGAGAGAGAGAGATATTTTAGGGTTAGAGAGAAAGGGAACCATCGAAAATGAAATTAGACATACGAACTTGCGTTTTATAATAACGCGTCAACAGTGGCTATACTCGGTCGAGTACTCTCTTACTCGACCGAGTAAGCCCTAATCGGTCGAGTGTTATCACCACTCGGTCGAGTAGCCCCTACTAGGTCGAGTAAACAGTCACACAGATCCCTTATCCTCTCGCCTATCCCCTCCTATGATCTTCTGTGGTCAAACGGCCGGTCAAAGGGTCCTTAAACAGGGCGGGTATTACAATGAGATTTCTCCGAGGACGGGACAAGCGACTAGTGTGAAAGTACGAAGGCCCCATCCAAGTGATCAAGTGGATTGGGGAAGTAGCATACAAACTTGACCGCCCTGCCTGGATGAAGTGTCACCCTGTCTTTTATGTGAGCTGTCTGCAGCCTTACCATCCAGATCCTGAAGATCCCAACCGCAACAAGAGCAAGCGTGCCAACATCCGTTCCAATCAACTTCCAGCGACATCAGCCGACTAAACCAGCCATGCAGACTTTCAAGCATTGTCGAGGACGGCAAAAAATTAGGTGGGGGAGAGGGTAAGGAGCCGCAGTTGTAGCGCACAATCCCTAAAAATTGCGCGCGCAGTTCTTCTTCTTGGAGCCCTTAGATTTCTTATTTGTACTCATGTATTTTCATTTCTGTTTTTAGTTTCATTTAGTACTCCAAGACTACTTCCTGCGTGTCGACTCTTGGAGTATCGTTTTTAGTTTAAGATATGTTTTTTAGGCAATTAGAAAACATATCCCTATTCTACGCATTCAATGTATCCTGCTACTAGGAACAAACTATCAAATTTGCCTCTATTAGAGGCGCTAGTCAATCAAAAACCTCTTCTCATCCAAAAGCTTGATATTGCTTGGTTCTTACTTTCAATAATCGCATTTCTTACTTTTATTGCTTTCGTGTGCCGGACTTGGATTCCCGACACACGCCAATCGGGACCGATTACGAATGCTCTAGTCATCCCTCACTAGTGCTTGACGCTCTCACTTACATTCTTGTTGTGTGTTAGACAAGGGTGCACGCCACGTTCCAGCTCAAAGTTCCGGACCGTGACACCTTGCCACTAGCGCTTGATCGGGTGCATAATGTTTTTCATGTGTCTCATGTTCGGAAGTATGTGACTGATCCATCTCATGTACTTGAGGTTGAACATATTGCACTGGATGAAGCACTCACTTATATACAAACACCAAAAGAGATCTTGGATCGAAAAGTGCATAAGACAAGGAAGGGCGAGACTGTTCTACTTAAGGTATTGTGGTCTAATCATATGGTTGAAGAGGCTACATGAGAAGTGGAGGAGGTTATGAGAAAGCATTATCCTCATGTTTTTGATCAGGTATGGTTGGTTACGGGGTCGTAACCGATTTCCTTTAGGGGGGAGGAGATAACTGCATGTGTTTTGGGATAGTTTTGGGATGTTTATAAATGTTTATAAGTTTCGAGTCAGTTGTGGGTTGTTTTGAGTCGCCTTAGATTGTTGGTCTTGTGGTTTTGTGTTATGTCGGATTTGGGTGAACTTCGGGGACGAAGTTCGTTTTTAAGGAGGGAAGACTGTAATACCACAGGTTTCTGATCTTTGGTAACTCGGTCGAGTTGGGCTATCTCGGCCGAGTTGGCTGTCGGGTGCGTTATGGTTGGGTTCTGGAACGTCGGAAATTGATCGAGTGTCTTGGTACTCGGTCAAGTTGTCCTTACACGGTCGAGTACTTTCTGTACTTGGTCGAGTTACCGGTCTGACGGGATTTTATCCGCGGTTTTTATTATAATGATTTGGGAAGTATATAAAGACGTCTGAGCCTTTCTTAATCATTTTCTAATCACACTTTTAAAAACCTAAACTACATACAACATCTCTAATCATTTTAATCATTTCTAAAGACGGATTAAGGGGATTTTACATCGTTCTTTCGCGTCGATTCATTGGTAAGCATCGTACTTTCGTCTTTATGGTCATAGTGTTATTATTTTTAAACCCCTATCAGATTTATTGGGGGTTTAGGTAGATTTTGATTGTGATATGTGTATAGGTGACGAGTTCGTAGAGGAGCCCTTCTGAATTGTTGTTGTGATTGTGTGGCTTGCGAAAAAGGTAGGGTTTCCAACTCAGTTGGCTCTGTAATTTAATTGATTGTTCATGATTGATTGTTGGCATCTGATTGTTGATTGGATTTGTTGGAGATTGGTTGGTTGGTATTGTTGATTGGATGATTGTTGTGGAACTATGTCGGGAGATGGTTCCATACCTTTGTTCGCCCGTTGTGACTCCCATCACAAGGGGGTGTGCATATTAAGGAGTTGGGATCGCTCGTTGCGATGAGCGGAGATTTGGTGGGCAAGGCTGCGGTCCCCCACTGGCGGTGTGGGTTACCTGTTGCGATGGGTAACCTGGCAGAGCTACACACTTTAGTGTGTAGTCAGTGATTGATGATTGTTGGAGTTGGTGATCAGCTACTTCATATATATATTAGTTTGGTTCTATAGTTGACTGACCCCGTGTTATGTTTTTAAAACCGTGGTGATCCATTCGGGGATGGTGAGAAGTTGGCTTAGCAGGTGATGATTGTTGATGATTTATGGGATAGCTCGCGGGGCATAGATGGGCGTTGTCATCACCGAGTCGTCATGTTGTTTTAGCCGACATTAGATCACTTTATGACTTTATTTCAGTTGTTTCTTTTGGAGTTGTTTTGAGACTTGTAATCTTTATCACATTGTTTTTATTTAAGTTGTTTCTTTATTATTATTATGATGTATACTACCTCGAGAAATCGAGATGGTAGCACCCTTATATGCTAAGGTAGTCCTTGGTAAGGCACTTTGGTATATAGGGGTGTTACAAATGTCTTTTGTAGGAATTGGAGCGTTTTTCCGTCATTTTTCCTACATACATTATGGAAAATCCCGAGTAAGGCGGAGCTAGATGGCCAGAATTGAAGCTAAAGTTTTCATGTCATGTTAATTTACAAGTTCCGTCGCGAGTAATAAAGGTCACATGTCATTCCGTGCTCAAAAGAATAAAATAAGATTGAGTTACATGTTAGCGTGAAGATGGATACATACTTGTGGTCGAGCTCATTTGAAGTTGGGTTTCTATTCCAAACTAAGATGGGTTACATGGCATTCCGAGTTCAAAATAATGGATTAAGATGAAGTTACATGCTATAGTTAAGATGGTTTCTAAGCTGAAATGGTGACGGAATCATGCCCGTATGAGCCTGGCTACGAACCGAGCAAAATGAGCTAAGCATGTGTGATGATTGAGTGTTTCTACAAGCGGCCTTAACTTGGCCAAACATGATGACTAATGGAGTTATACTCTAGCATGCAGAAACAAGAAAAATGCAGCCACGAGCCTAGCCATGATGCCTCAAGAGTGCAGTTGCATGATACGAGCCATAGGTGATGCGTAGATGATTATGCGTGGTGTTTGGAGCTGCCACGGCTGACCATAGTTGGTGCACACGGTGGCCAGCGTGGTGGAGGGTGGTGTGCGTGATGTTACAAGCCATAACAGCCAGCCCATAGTTGAGTCCCATGCCGAAATATACGACGGGGTTTCATGCTTATATGAAGACGAACTACATGCTTTTTTAACACCGTTTTATACGCTCGATAGAGTACCCTCTACTCTATCAAGTGCCACATATACCCAAGGTCAATCATGCCACGAGGCAACTCTTGTACACATTCCTAAAGGCTATCACATGCCCCCAAGGTCGGTCAACGTTGGTCAAGGGGTCCCTAAAAGGACGGGTATTACAGGAAGAGTACTTGAGACACTTTGTGGGGGCAACTCAATTGGAGTGGGTGAGACTCCTTGATGTTACCCAATTCTGTTTTAATGTTCAAACAAGGTCCTCCTCCAACAAGAGCCCGTTTGAGCTTGTTAAACGTCAACAGCCGTTATTGCCTCCCACAGTTGCAGATACCTATGGAGGCCGGATAAAGAAAGTTCACGAGTATGTTAAAGAATGGAACGTGAATGCCGAGATTACTCGAACTTACTTGGAGAAAGCGTCTCTCCGCATGAAGAAGTGGGCAGATCAGAATCGAAGACCAAGGGAGTTCAAAGTAGGCGACATGGTCATGGTGAAGCTGAATAAAGAGCAGATGAGTGTAACACCCCCGTACACCACGGTGCCTTACCAAGGACCACCCCAGTGTATGAAGCTGTTACCATCTCGGTTGCCCGAGGTAGTCGATCAAATAAACAATGAGAGAACATTTATTAAAATAGTTTTAAGTCTTTACAACACAAAACAGCAAAGCAAGATACAACGTGATAACTATGATAACTACTAGGCATATGTGGCAAGGACATCTACTCCGGTAGCGTGGTGACTCGCTTCCCTTCCAAGCCTGCAAGCAACAAGACCAACTGTACCTGCTAAACCAACTGCTCACTATCCCCGAATGGATCACTACAGTTTTGAAAACACAACCTCGGGTCAGTTTACTTTAAAACAAAATAAGACAAGTACAATAAGGCAAACTACTGATCATCACACCTCCAACTCCCAATCTCACATAGTAACTGACTACACACTAAAGTGTGTAACCCTGCTAGATTACCTATCGCAACAGGTAATTCACACCGCCAGTGGGGGACCGCAGCCAATCCCCACCAAATCCCCGCTCATCAACGAGCGATAACCCTGTTCATTAATGTGCACATCCCCTCCAGTGGCGGGTTCCACAGAGAGCGAAACTAGGGCGTGCAAGTGACTCCACTCAGCCGAGGACGCGCCTCGCGAACATCATCAACAACCATCACTTCACCAACATCAACTCCAATACACCAACAACGATCAGCAGATAAACAATCGTACAATAATACAAACATATACTTATAATGATTAAATAGTAAACGGAGTAGGAAAACCCTACCTTATCGCTAATCCATGAAAATGCATCCACAACTAGCCAGGCAAGACTCCGAGACAAATCCTTGAGACATGGACCGAAGCCAACACGATGACATCCTTACCCCGCATATTTCGCATATAAGCCGATCCCCATCCTTGGTTAGTGTTTAGGCTAGGTGAGGGTGTAAAGAGAAGTGGGTGATAGATGAGAGAGAGATATATTAGGGTTAGAGAGAAAGGGAACCGTCAAAAATGAAATTAGACTTACGAACTTGCGTTTTATAATAACGCGTCAACAACGGCTATACTCGGTCGAGTACTCTCTTACTCAGCCGAGTAAGCCCTAATCGGTCGAGTGTTATCACCACTCGGTCGAGTAGCCCCTACTAGGTCGAGTAAACAGTCACACAGATCCCTTATTCTCTCGCCTATCCCCTCCTATGATCTTCTGTGGTCAAACGGCCAGTCAAAGGGTCCTTGAACAGGGCGGGTATTACAGTCTTCCCCCCTTAAAAGGAACTTCGTCCTCGAAGTTCAACCCATACTTCCCAACCGCAATAATAGCAACATAAGAAAAGGCCTATCGTTTCACAACAAGACACATAAGATACACAAGACTTCGATCACTACAAAGTGTCACCACCACCCAATTATAGCATCAGTTACATAAATTAAGTTCGTGACAACTCGCAAACTGAAAGTTAAATGAATGAAGATAAACCATAGATGAAAAAGGTGAAGCATAAAGGAACTTTAGTCAACTTGTTAGGACTTTTTGAGCTTTTATATCGCGATGTTATCTACCCCTCTAAAAAGGAACTTCGTCCCCGAAGTTCATTCTACCCATTCACCAAGGTCAACCGAAAGTAAGATAACCACAATTATGGAACATATACTCTAGTACAAAGCAAACACGACACCTCCACACATATGTAAACAACCACCTTATGAATGCAAGTCAAGTAGATGGTACACACAACACACTTAGAAAATTTCAAGGAGTATGAAAACGTCATTGTCCTTGATCAACTGGGACTACCGCTACTACCCACAATCACATCTCATATTACTTCCACCGTCATATTTTAGACTCAACCATATGCCGCGATCACATATACAAGATGCTTCACAATAAGGTCCGGTAACATTAGTAAAGTATTGAAGCATACACAAAACATAAGAGTTACCCACTTAATTTCATAACAATTTCCAACGAAGAGTGTATTATCCGGGTGCTCGGCCGAGTATACTAGTGTACTCGGTTGAGTAAGCGATACTCGGCCGAGTATGCCATTATACTCGGTCGAGTTATCGAGGTCAGAAAGCAAATTTTTGACTTTAGACATATATTCACCAAGGGTTATACCTTCACACAATCACATACTCCATCGCCAACTAGAAGTTTTTGTCTAAGAGGTCTCAAACATAGTATGTAAAACAAGTAGCGGCCTTATGGCCAATTACAGTCATCCAAAGTAAAAGAGTACGATAAAAGAACAACAAGTAACAACCGACAAACCGAAACCAAATCCATAACTACAACGAAATCACATATCTGGACCCTCCTCCATCTCCTCATCACCACCCATGTCGGATGTACCTGCTCCTGATGTACCTACTCCCGGAAAAGCTCCAGCTGAATAGCCTCCACCGCCTAGCTGGCTACCATAGTTCGCTCCCTACGGTCCCGCAAGGCAGCCAAACTCTGTCTCATCAGGTGGCCTCCAAAAGCCAGGGTCAACTCCGTAACTATGGAAGACTCTAGTGTCCACTCCGGGTCCCCTCCATCAAACGGGTTGTGCCAACTCGGTCCTTATGCCCTGGTTATAGGCCATCTCATGCATGTTCCAGAGCACCAGGGTAGTGGAGATCCGCTTAGTCAAGTCATTGACCTTCATCCTGGGTAATGAACGGTGGGGTAGGGCGAGTACTGATGTGGGTAGAAGCACGGAGTGGAGTAAGAGGGCTCAGTCTCAACCTCGTCGACCCTAGACGCTCTCCCTCTACGGCGCTCACGTAGAGGGGGGGGGGGGAGCCGGCTATCTCTCAGACACTGTGGTAGGCTCTGGTAGGTCTAGAAGGATGGTGGAGTCGATCAAGTAATACTGAGGATCGGGTCTAGGTGCACCACTGCCCGGGTCATACTCAGCTAAATGGTCAATCACGGGTAGGTGCTCGGGATCAAGGAGCACCATCCACGAAGATCCTCTCACCCTCTAAGCATATGACCCATCCTCTAACTTCCTAATCTATCTGTTGTTACACCAATACTTTGCGTTCATCGTAGGTACAGTCTCAAACAACTCATCCCCCCATGGAGGCGGGACCTCAAAGTCAGTCAGTCTCTGGGCTAAACGGGTCACTATGGCCCCACATGAAATGTGACGGTTCGGAGACCGTGCCATATGGTCCAGGCTAGAGCATACCACCCCCGGAGCATTATAGTAACAAGGCTTCCCCCGACGAAGGTTAAGGTAAGACAGCAACAACATGACCTCATGAGAATTCAGCTTACTCACATCATCCCTCGCGAACAAAAGGTAGGTTATCATCCTAAGAAACATGCGGAGGGATACATGTTTAATGTCATTGATCAACATGGCACTAGCACTAGGAGCAGGTCGGTTAGTCAGATAGGGTATGTAATAAGGTGTCTCACTGTTCTTTGCTACATCACTCAGGTATCCCTCCTCTTCTACCTCTAGGCCCAGGTGGCCGACAAACTCGTAAAGGGTCAACTCGTGATCCTCATTCATAAGGCAGAAAGAAATAATTTTAGCTTTCACGTCATACACAAAGGAGCTTAAGAACTCCAAGGTCAAATAGGGGTAGGACTTCTTTTGTAGGTGGTAAAGCCCCTCCATTCCTAAAGTCTCGAAGATGTGTACTATATCCGCTTTAACCCCCAAACTATCCAAGATGTCGGGGTTCACACACCGGGTTGGTCTTATAGTCCGACTCATCAGGGCCACAAAAGCATTACACTGCTTAAAGTCAAGGAAGATTACCGATGGATATTCTTCCACCGAAGGAACAACAGGTTCTTGGCTAGATTCACCCGTCTCCAAGTGAACATTGGCACGAGTTCACTTCTTAGCTGGGGCTCTTGAATTCGGCATACTGCAAAAGATGAATTTTAGCAAGGGTGTTTTCAAAATTTTGCCATAGTACGGACTGTTTTTCACATCACGCACTTTTAAGACGAAGATTTAAGACTGATTTTTCTTACAAAATACAAATCATACTAGTAAAAAGAAGTGTCTTTACCATCAATTTACTCTTCAAGAACATCCTAAGGCAATCTAAGGGACCAAAAATCAAGCTTGGAACAAACCCTAAAAAGCTTTGTAACACAAGATAAGCGATTTCAAGCATATAAATCAGTTTGGGGAAAGCATAGGCGATGTTTAAAGTAATAAGGACCCAAATATCAAAAAAGAAACATCAAATTCAGATTATAAGAGCTAGGGATTCGAAATTTTGAACAATTGCTACCATAAATTGGTGATAATTTGAAGAAATAGACTGAATACTTTACCTTTATTGAGGTTTTTGAACAAATAAGGATGGAATCCACAAGCAATTACCACAAGGAATCACTCAAATATTTTGAGAGAGAAAGAGTTTTGAGGATTTATGAGGAAAAGAGAGAGAGAGTGAGTTATGAGGCAGAAATAAGAGAACAAGAGAAGTTATAGGGTTTTCAAATTAAACCGAGTTGAGTCGCGATAAATGGGTACTCGGTCGAGTATCGGGTTTACTCGGCAGAGTATGGACTACTCGGTCGAGTATTTGGTCTGCTCGGTCGAGTATCCAGGAATCAGTAGCTCATAGAATCTGTCATTCTGGGTACTCGGTCGAGTGCCTCTTTACTCGGCCGAGTGTGGCATACTCGGTCGAGTATAAACTCTACTCGGCCGAGTTCAAAAGAACAAAAACGGAGTTTTATATTTTCAAAGGTTTTTCTTGCAAAACAAATAACGACGTTCGGAGTTCCACACAACCGATCTCGTCACCGTTAGACCCTAACTCTATCACATCAAAGCACATCACAAAACACAATTGTTATCGAGTCCTTTACGAGTAAAACATGTTTCTTGCACAAAACAGGAGTAGACCATTCATGTCCCAACTAATGCATACGACTAATCGTGACTACACTATAGATACGTTTAAGCTATGAACTTACATTGTCATATTTTATCATGCAATTGTACCCACATTCGGTACTTCATTACTCCTATGGAGATCACATACACACACATTTCAGACACGAGGTCTATCATACTCATCTACTACGTTTCCTGGTCTCATATTATCTTGCTCAATTCATGCCATCCTTTTATCATTCATCCAACAACTCCCAAACTTAACCATTCACAAGTATTATGCACATATTGCCACACAAGCTACTGCAAACAAACACATATGATGCACACACTGAGCACGGACTACTCCTATACACCTACCCTTCCCACGGTGGCTGGCTAAAGCATGATTGGGGTCGGGATTCTGAGATGAGGGCGCCTTCTCACCCAAAATTGACATAAGGGGACTCCCAAAACACATACACCAGGTTCATTTTAATTCGACACCTTGTGTTCATTTGGTTCATTGGTTCAGGTTCCAAAATCGTCGCTCTGATACCACTTTGTAACACCCCCATACACCAAGGTGCCTTACCAAGCACCACCATAGTGTATGAAGGTGTTACAATCTCGGTTGCCCGAGGTAGTCGATCAAATAAACAACAATAGAACATTTATTAAAATATTTTTAAGTCTTTACAACACAAAACAGCGAAGCAAGATACAACGTGATAACTATGATAACTACTAGGCATATGTGGCAAGGACATCTACTCTGGTAGTGTGGTGACTCGATTCCCTTCTAAGCCCGCAAGCAACAAGACCAACTGTACCTGCTAAACCAACTGCTCACCATCCCCGATTGGATCACCACAGTTTTGAAAACACAACCCGGGGTCAGTTTACTATAAAACAAAATAAGACAAGTACGATAAGGCAAACTGTTGATCATCAGACCTCCAACTCCCAATCTTACATAGTAACAGACTAGACACTAAAGTGTATAGCCCTGCCAGAGTGCCCATCATAACGGATAATCCACACCGCCAGTGGGGGGCCGCAGCCAATCCCCACCAATTCCCCGTTCATCAACGAGCGATAACCCTGTTCATTAATGTGCACATCCCCTCCTATGGCGGGTTCCACAGAGGGAGGAACTAGGGCATGAAGCCACTCCCGCAAGTGACTCCACTCAGCCGAGGACGCCCCTCGCGAACATCATCAACAACCATCACATCACCAACATCAACTCAACACACCAACAAAGATCAACAGATAAACAATCGCACAAAAATACAAACATATACTTATAATGATTAAACTGTAAACCGAGTAGGAAAACCCTACCTTACCGTTAATCCATGAAAATGCATCCACAACTAGCCAGGCAAGAATCCGACATGAATCCTTGAGACATGGACTGTTGCCGACATGATGACATCCTTACGCGCATATTTCGCATATAAGCCGATCCCCATCCTTGGTTAGTTTCTAGGCTAGGTGAGGGTGTAAAGAGAAGTGGGTGATAGATTAAAGAGAGATATTTTAGGGTTAGAGAGAAAGGGAACCATCGAAAATGAAATTAGACTTACGAACTTGCGTTTTATAATAACGTATCAACAGTGGCTATACTCGGTCGAGTACTCTCTTACTCGGCCGAGTAAGCCCTAATCGGTCGAGTGTTATCACCACTCGGCCGAGTAGCCTCTACTAGGTTGAGTAAACAATCACACAGATCCCTTATCCTCTCGCCTATCCCCTCCTATGATCTTCTATGGTCAAACGGCCAGTCAAAGGGTACTTAAACAGGGCGGGTATTACAATGAGATTCCTCCGAGTACGGGACAAGCGACTAGTGCGAAAGTACGAAGGCCCCATCCAAGTGATCAAGCGGATTGGGGAAGTAGCATACAAGCTTGACCGCCCTGCCTGGATGAAGTGTCACCCTGTCTTTTATGTGAGGTGTCGAGGACGGCAACAAATTAGGTGGGGGAGAGGGTAAGGAGCCGCATTTGTAGCGCACAATCCCTAAAAATTGCGCGCGCAGTCCTTCCACTTGGAGCCCTTAGATTTCTTATTTGTACTCATGTATTTTCATTTCTGTTTTTAGTTTCAATTAGTACTCCAAGACTACTTCCTGCGTGTCGACTCTTGGAGTATCGTTTTTTGTTTAAGATATGTTTTTTAGGCGTTTAGAAAACATATTGTTATTCTACGCATTCAATGTATCCTGCTACCAGGACCAAACTATCAAATTTGCCTCTATGAGAGGTGCTAGTCAATCAAAAACCGCTTCTCATCCAAAAGCTTGATATTGCTTTGTTCTTACTTTCAATAATCGTATTGCTTACTTTTATTGCTTTCGTGTGCCGGACTTGATAATCATGACTTTGATTCCCGACACACGCCAACCGGGACCGATTACGAATGCTCTAGTGATCCCTCACTAGTGCTTGACGATCTCGCTTGCATTCTTGTCGTGTGTTAGACAAGGGTGCGCGCCACGTTCCAGCTCAAAGTTCCGGACTGTGACACCTTGCCACCAGCGCTTGATCGGGTGCATAATGTTTTTCATGTGTCTCAAGTTTGGAAGTATGTGACTGATCCATCTCATGTAGTGAACATATTGAACTGGATGAAGCACTCACTTATGTAGAAACACCAAAAGAGATCTTGGATCGAAAAGTGCGGAAGACAAGGAAGGGCGAGACTGTTTTACTTAAGGTATTGTGGTCTAATCATATGGTTGAAGAGGCTAAATGTGAAGTGGAAGAGGTTATGAGAAAGTGTTATCCTCATGTTTTTGATCAGGTATGGTTGGTTACGGGGTCGTAACCGATTTCCTTTAAGGGGGTTAGGAGATAACCGCATGTGTTTTGGGATAGTTTTGGGATGTATATAAATGTTTATAAGTTTCGAGTCAGTTGTGGGTTGTTTTGAGTCGCCTTAGATTGTTGGTCTCGTGGTTTTGTGTTATGTCGGATTTGGGTGAACTTCGGGGACGAAGTTCGTTTTTAAGGAGGGAAGACTGTAATACCACAGGTTTCTGATCTTTGGTAACTCGGTCGAGTTGGGCTTACTCGGCCGAGTTGGCTGTCGGGTGCGTTATGGTTGGGTTATGGAACGTTAAAAATTGATCGAGTATGTTGGTACTCGGTCGAGTTGGGCTTACTCGGTCGAGTAATTTCTGTACTCGGTCGAGTTACCGGTTTGACGGGGTTTTATCCGCGATTTTGATTATAATGATTTGGGAAGTATATAAAGACGTCTGAGCCTTTCTTAATCATTTTCTAATCACTCTTTTAAAAACCTAAACTACGTACAACCTCTCTAATCATTTTAATCATTTCTAAAGATGGATTAAGGGGATTTTACATCGTTCTTTCTCGTCGATTCATCGGTAAGCATCGTACTTTCGTCTTTATGGTCATAGTGTTATGATTTTTAAACCCCTATCAGATTTATTGGAGGTTTAGGGTAGATTTTGATTGTGATATGTGTATAGGTGACGAGTTAGTAGAGGAGCCCTTCTGAATTGTTGTTGTGATTGTGTGGCTTGCGAATAAGGTAGGGTTTCCTACTCAGTTGGCTCTGTAATTTAATTGATTGTTCATGATTGATTATTGGCATGTGATTGTTGATTGGAATTGCTAGAGATTGGTTGGTTGGTATTGTTGATTGGATGATTATTGTGGAACTATGTCGGGAGATGGTTCCATACCTATGTTCGCCCGTTGTGACTCCCGTCACAAGGGGGTGTGCATATTAAGGAGTTGGGATCGCTCATTGCGATGAGCGGAGATTTGGTTGGCAAGGCTGCGGTCCCCCACTGGCGGTGTGGGTTACCTGTTGCAATGGGTAACTGTGCGAGCTACACACTTTAGTGTGTAGTCGGTGATTGATGATTCTTTGAGTTGGTGATCGCTACGCATATATATATATATATATATATATATATATATATATATATATATATATATATATATATATTAATTTGGTTATACAGTTGACTGATCCCGTTTTATGTTTTCAAAACTGGGATGGTGAGAAGTTGGCTTAGCAGGTGATGATTGTTGATGATTGATGGGATAGCTCGCGGGGCATAGATGGGCGTTGTCATCACCGAGTCATCATGTTGTTTTAGCCGACATTAGATCACTTTATGACTTTATTTCAGTTGTTTCTTTTGGAGTTGTTTTGAGACTTGTAAACTTTATCACATTGTTTTTATTTAAGTTGTTTCTTTATTGTTATTATGATACATACTACCTCGAGAAACCGAGGTGGTAGCACCCTTATATGCTAAGGTAGTCCTTGGTAAGGCACTTTGGTATATGGGGGTGTTACAAATGTCTTTTGTAGGAATTGCACTACTAGAAAAATAAGCTAAGAGACCAATGGAAATTGGCCTAAGAAACCAACATTGAGATGGTTTCAAGGTCAAAGGTCTCTTAGGATAAGAAACCATCTAAATACAAATGGTTTCTTTGTGAAAAGTTAGAAATCAATGATGATAGTTAGATGGTTTCTTAAGTATTTAGAAAAGAAACCATTAAAGTGGGAAAAATGGTTTCTTACCTAAGGATAAGACACCATTTCTGACAACCAGATGGTTTCTTTGCTTCTTTCAAGGAAACCGACTGACAAAGAGGTACGCTCTCTTTGATTTTTTTTTTCTTTTTTTTTTCTAGCACTAGCATAGCATTCATAGTTTCCTGTATTAATGGTATAAACAATTACGAAATATATACTCATCAAAAATACCTATTAACAGTACAAAATTTATGAATTATCACTTTAACAGTATACTCAGAGTTACAATATCTCTTGAAATACACACTATTTGCATAGAGTATCCAAAAAATTAAAGGTACTCACTCTTCAAGAGCTTACAAAATTGATAAGAAAATCTCAACTCATTCTTCCACACTATATACCTCCTCATCTAATTCTAAATAGTACAAACAAATCTAATCCACATTGTCCGAACCTTATTAGTCTTGGCTCCAATACATCAATACCTGCACGGAAAATAAAATCCAATCACACAAATAACTGGAAATCAAAAATCATTTTAAGTTACCTTAAATAATCAAACTCACCAAACGCAGTTGCATAAAATCAACACTAATCACTCAAACATTGCAAATATACTCTCATTTAAAGATATTCACATTACCTTAACAGCATGTTCGAGCAGACATTATTGTGACACAACAAAAGCAAGTTGGAGAGCAACTGCAAGTTGGCAAAAAGAGAATCAGGTAAACCACCAACCAAGGAACTGCAAGAAACAAATATGCATTTCAAATTCCACCAAAAGTTTCTTATAAGGGTGGAACATTCTATATGACTTAGGTCCAGAACATTGAATATACATGAAAGACGTTTCAAAGTGACAAAGGGGTGCGAGATTATCAAAATCATACAATTACCTTAGCTGAATGAGAAAATTGATTGATCAATCGTCCTGCAAAAAAAAAATTAACAGAAAATGATGCCCTAAAAAAATTGTTGTCATTCACAACTATATACGATGCAATTGTAAATACTGCCTAGTAGGAGAGATGTTAAGAACATAGAGCAGTAAGAATAGGAACTGTTGGAGAACAAGGAATACATTAAAAATTATAATACACCTGGTTGTTGGAGAACAGTGATTAGGGTGAGGCAAGGACATCTTCACACAAAGCCAGCTACCAAGCACCACCCAACATACTCAAACAACATATGCTTCAATTATCATACTTTATATTAAGACTTCTTTAGCCATCCAACAATTCTTGATCACTTCTAATCCATGAATCCAATAACGCAAAGACAGTCTTATAAGGCACAGGACAAAGTGACAAGTGACAACCATAGTAAGAGTGCTTCCCAACTCTTCTAGAGTATGAGAAGTTGCATCAAAGACCATGACAAGGAACAATAACGACGAGCAAAAAAATGAGATGTTATACACTTGTCACAATTTTGTTGAATTTTCTTCTAAGAGCTCCTTTTCTAGTCATAAAGAGGTCCTTTGTAAAATCCAATACCAATAACCATCATCTCAGCATTGTCTAACTTAATAGTAGAACAAGTTTTGTTAGGTATAAAGATTGTACACAAAGCTTTACAATGCTTGAATTACAAATGACACCTACATAACATATATTAAGCTGAAGCATAAATATATAAAACAAATCAACAACCACCAAAGTATAACTAAAAACTATCTAAAAAAACACAAAAACATTTCACCAATTTGTTAAAGAAACATCATTAACCAAACCAACAAAAAAAATACAATAATCAACAATTAAACGATTACCATTCTGCTCATATTTGGATCAAAGGCCCCCTTGTTGCTTCTGGATTTGAGAACTACATTAGTATCCTACTATTCTTAGTATAGTCTAGAAGATTTCAAAGAATATATTAGATTTAGTTAGACTTTACATAATTAAAGCTAATTTGACTGAAATTGTTGACGATAAAAGCTACTGTAATTGGAAATCAAGGAAATAATAACTCTCTCATTTGTCCAGTTTTCACGATAAAAGCTAATTGGGGTTACAACAACCAACAAGTTTTCAATTGACAATTTATTATCTCCTATGCATATTTACTAGTATAATAAGCTATTTATATGAATTATGCATTAGCCTATTAAACCAATTACCCCATAAATAACCCTAATTCATCTACCAAAAATTCTCAATCAAATATAAATCCTAACACAAGTGATATTATCACTTTATGTAAAATCATACTGCATTCAATCAATTAAGGGATAACAAGAGCAAAATCGAAAAAAAAAAAAGAACTCACCTGATTGGAAAACGCAATAATTAACGAGTAGAGCGAACGAACAGCAAAAGGAGAGCCGGTGGTAGTTTGGACAACAAATGGTGGGTTGGTGGGTTGCAGGTGAAGGAGCAAGTAGGCGAATTGAGATTTTAGGGTTGAACTGTAGAAGGTGCTAGAGAGATGAGAGGGTAAATACTAAGTTGGTGAAATAAAAAATATACTTTTATTAATTTATATTTGGCTGATTGAGTTTTGTGTATCTTGTTTATTTCTTACCCTTTATTTTAAAAAAAATGAAAGTATCTCAATGGCGCCACTTTTTTTATATAAATAACCACTTTTCACTAAGATGGTTTCTTTGCTTTTTTTTTTTTTTTTTTTGATAATGATAAACATTTATAAGTAAAACAAGTCGTAGGATACATTTAAAGTACAAACAAAGGGGTATTAGCAACCCCAAAACTACCCGAAAACCAAGTAATCTTCTTTGAAATCGAACAAGTACTACAAATCAAGAAAAAGACGACGTTTCTTGAACGGCGGATGGTAATGAGCGTCAAACTCAATTAAATGAACATCCTTCCGCTTCATCCTCATAGTAGTAGAAGCATTGCGGGTGGACCTGCAGAAAGAGGTTGAAACGCCGTCAGAGGTCAAAGACCTTATCTTCGAACTGGCCAAAACAGTCTCCTTTCGGCATTTGGAGGGGCAATCCACAATGCGTCTCTTCTTGCTAAGCGAAGTATCCCTGCATCCCTTCTTGCTAAGTGAAGAACCCTTGTTAGCTGCAAACTTAAACTGGACCAACGAGATCTTAGTAACATAGGGAGAAAATGAATTAAGGCGTGTCTTCTTATCGACCTTTAAAATGGCCTCCTTGGTAGAGAAAAACTAGATGTCGTAAAAAGCTAGAATTAACCTATCAAATTAACAATTTATAAACCAAACTCAACTATACACTATGCAATTAAGAATAGAAGCAAAGGGAAGTAAGGGTCGAACCCAAGAGAAGGGATTAAGACTAAGAACTTGAATTGTAAACTATTGGCTACTAAGTAGGTCTATACTACTAATTAAGATACTAATGACAATTTAAACTTAACAAAAGGCACTAATCACAAACAATGGGTATTAACAAAGATCAACTAGTAGGAAACATGTATGAAAAAGGATTGATTTTGGGAAACAAACATGGAAATATGAATAAAGATTGAAGATCTTCCTATTGAGACAATTCCACAAACAACTAGTGTGCAATATTCAATATAAAGGGGAAAACTTGATGCAATTCTCTCTTAGTAACCCAACAATGATAAAGTTTGACTCTTTTATTTCTCTCTTACAATTTTCTACCCAATACTATCACCTCAAGATGTTGATACATGTAAATTAAACCATCCACATATACCCTTCAAGCTTAAGCAACAAATCATTAAACCATGAAAAGAGACTAAGCATGAGCATTAAGAAATTGCCAAAAGATGAAGCTAGGATCAATTCCTCATAACATTAAACCATACAAATGAGTAAAAGACATGGACTTTTCTATTTGTTGTAAGAATCCTTTAAACCAATTCAACAAACAACAAACTTGCTTCAACAATCCCAACTAAATTAAACGATTTCCTTAGGATTTGCACTAGTCAAGTAAATAAGATGCAAGAGTGATCAATTCATACCTTCATCTACTCAACATAAGAAATAAAGCACAAGAAAAGAGCATTAGATAAATTAAGAGAGGTTTAAGAGTCTTACAATACCAAAGTTGGGTACTTTGATCAAATTACAACAAGCAAAGGGAAGATTAGCCTTCCATCTTCTTAGAAAAACCCAAGAATTGAAGAAAGATTAACATCCAAAGCTAAAAGATTACAACTTTCAGCCAAAATAAAGTGTTCTTCCTACTACAAGTTTTTTAGAGATTATTCAATAATTAGATGATAACTAGGTCTTCAAACAAGAGGAGTATTTATAGGGCTGCACGAAATTCTAGGGTAATACGGAAATTTGGGCTTCCATTTAAGCCAACGGGCTAAACAAAAGTCACGAGTACAGCACATCGGCAGACTGCCGGATAGATGGCAGACTGTCGTGTCAGACTGCAGTGGCTGGTGGCAGTCTGCCAAAATTCCTGAATGCGAATTAATTCTTCACTTCCTCAACACGAGTTCTCCACTACTTAGCCTTCATGCTTCCTATCAAGGAATGTCGGCTCCACAACTGGTTCATGTAAGGTCGTCTCCGCGTGATTGCTTGTCTACAAGGGTGGCTAGAGATTCGTGCTCGGGATTCCGGGTTCTCTCCTCATACCTAACTCCACACATGAATCAAGAGGCATTAGTTATGACAATCATCGGGACGGGAAGATTAACTCTTTATTCCGACAAAATGACCCTTAATTAAGACATACTTGGCCTAAGAAGGCCCTAGTGACTCGACACTTTTTTACTCTATCAAACTCCCCCACACTTGGACTTTTGCTCGTCCCGAGTAAAACTCAAAGAAGGCATTCGGCAAGTCCATAAGCGGGTGTGGGATCGAATGATCACTCTTCCCTCACCTCTTCCTTCTTATATGTCCCTCTTGAACTACCACCAATTAAAGAGAAAATCTAGACTCAAAGGTGACACAAACTCTTCTCTCACTCACCCTCCTTATATCATCCCTCACACAAGACACGACACGACTCCAACTCCGACTCATCACGCAACTCCACCCTTCTCTTATCACCAAAGTAGAAGTGGTCACTCTTGCCTTTTCCCAAGGCAATAGCAAAGTGACCTACACAATCCTCCGAATCATCCATACTCCCCTTATACCACCCCCTTATCACTCCAAGCAATGCAAGTCATGCTACTAAGTTGGCCAAACACCAACAAAGATCAACAACCTAGTAGCCAACATGAAAAACCACCAATTTGAAACACTTTTCTTTGACTCAAAAAGAAATTAAATCCTAAATCTAACCTCCTTCTAAGATCCTCCTTATTGCTCCCTTCTTATCCCTCCATCTTTTTGGTGTTGCATTTTTCAATTTTTTCGATTTTTTTTGTTTGAAAATCCCTCATTTTGCCTAAGGTGCCCTTTCGGGTTTTCACGTTAGCTTTTTCCTCTCCTCTCATCGGTGGCTCGCAACTCGATTCTTCATTTTGCCCGGAATGCCCTTTCGGGTTTTCATTCCGTCCTCGGCCACCTTTTCCAATCTTGCCTAGGTGCCCACCCTTGTGGGTTTTCACCTAGCCGGAATTTTCATTTTTTTTTTAGTTAGCATTAAACAACAAGAAGTTTACATATATTACAATTCATATTCGTCCCCCACACTTACATTTCACATTGTCCTCAATGTGGAGGAGGTCACAACATTGCTTCAAGAATGAGAACCCGAGGCACCCCCTTGATCATCGGTGCCTTGGTTCTTCCATCTTCTTTCTCTTCTTTCTCTTTCTCTTGTGGCCCGGGCATAGCTTTGGTCCACATCTTCTTGGGTGATAGAGGGTGGGTTTGTTGGGTTAAGAGACATGCCAAATAGACCACTAACTATCCCAAGTGTGTCTTCTTGGGTCCTTGCATCGTAGTATGAATCTTGGACATACTCTTGATATCTCTCATTTTGGACCCCAAATTGGTGGTCCATTTGGCTTCTCCACTCATTTTGCTCTTTCCACATGTTGGCATTGACCGTCATTGTTTGATCAAGTTGTTGTTGCCAACGACGGTTAGCCTCTTGGTTAGCAATCATTTCCCTCATCAAGGCCGTTTGATTTGTTGCGGCCTCTTCTATCAACTTCCCTCTATCATCAACCACACTTCTCCATTGATCTAGGTTCTCCAATCTCGGCGTTTGTTGTTGTTGCCAAGAATGGAGATTCTCCACACGTCCACTTATGGTAGTGAAAACCTCTCTTGTCTCTTTGAAATAATCGTACATGTTTTGTTGCCAAGGGGCAACCAGGTCATGAGAGCCCTCTCCCGCTTCATACATAGGGGTATCCATGTCCACGGGAGGGTCATTTGGTGCCTCCTCTTCATCCTCATCGGAGGCAAAGTCCGATATATCCATACGACAAAAGAAGTGCCTACCATGGGTACCACTTGGCAAAGGAGAGTTTTTAGGCCTTGGAAGCCTCAAGTACTTTTGTTTGTCGGGACCCAACCAAAACCCTTTAAGGGGGTTTTCCCTCACTTTCTTAAACATCTTGCACTCCTCAAGAACAATATCATTGTACAAGGGAAGACCCTTAGTCTTGAAAATGTCTTGGGATTCATCAATGTCCCCCTCAAAGTGTGTAACAAAGAATGTGATTGCCCCCCCACAATTGATACCCCCTCCCGAACTTTTGGTCTTGTGAACCATGCATGCATCAATAAAAAGTTGTACCCAATCGGGCACTCCTACCCCCTCTGGGAGCATGGTCCACATGGTAGCTCGGATCTTTGCATTGACCTTAGTGGGCTCTTCTATGGCATAGAAGATGGTGGTTATAAAGCGGGTGAGGAGTTGTACCACGGGGTTGGTGCAATAAGAAATCATGTTGTCATGTTTAGCATTCTTCGTTCCCACAATCTCGGTCCAAGCCGCATCACTCCTTTGCCCGAGCATGAGAATGGGAGATGGGGGTTTGGAAATGGACAAGACCTCCCTCACTTGAGTATGGGTAAGGGTGTGCCACTTTCCATTCACTCTAAACCGGATTTTTTTCTCTCTTCCCTCCGCCACATTACACTCCGTCAAGGTAGAAAGGAACTCTCGGGTGTAGGAGGTGTAGGTGTAATCCCATAACTCATCATCAAAGTATGCATCTAGGCCCACCTTAGCAAGCATAGCCCGGGTTAGGGTGCCCATGCCTAGGTAATTTAGGGTGTGGGGGGAAAGGAAACGGGTGGTTTTGATTGGTTGTTTTTGGTGTAGGCCGAGTTTTTGAAAGATTTTTGTTTGGTTGGCATCTAACCCTTCCTCCCCGGTAAAAATTGGTTCCTCCACATTTTCGGTCTCCTCTACAACCCTTTTCTTAGATGGCCTTCGGAATGGGTTTAAGCTTGACATTCTTGTACCTACAACAGAGTTGAAACAACACAAACAACACAAAATATGGCACTCAAAAATTTTTCACTCTTTGGGACAATTCACCAAACACTTGGTGTGCACTAGCTCAAGAAGGTTTTCAAAAGCTTGTGTTTGGTGTTTGTCTTGCCTCACCCAGAAAATTTTACCACCAAAAACAACTATAACAACAAGAGACAACAATTAATCCAACTAATTCACTAAAACAAGGCTAAATTCGGATTATAAAAGAGCAAGAAAATGAAAGTTGAGTTTGGTTGTTATACCTCCCCGAATTCCACAAAATAATGCTCCTTGTTGCTCCTAGTTGCTCAAAAACCCGTCCTAGACCCTTGAATTTCAATCTTGTAGCTTGAAATTTGAGGTCTTGAAAGCTAGGGTTCTTCAAAAATTTGGGGAAAATTTCTGATTTTTGGTGGAATCAAAGGTATTTTGTGTTTGTGATGGGATGATGGTGGCCAAAAGATTGAAGGATTGAAGATTTGATGAATGTGGGAATGAATTTTGAGTGATTTGGGTGGAAAAAGGATGAGGGTTAGGGATGGGGTATCTGTTCTTCGAAAAAATCTGAATTGAGGTGGGGATGTTGTGTTTCGTGGTTAATATTGGAACAAAACCCGCACTGTAGCAAAACGGCAGACTGCCGTGATTTTGGCAGACTGCCGTGGAAGACTGCCGAGGGGTTTGGCAGTCTGCCGAAATCCCTGAATGTCGCATTTTTTTGTGTGGCTAAATTTTGGTATAAAACCAAAATTTAGCTAATGAAGCTTCACCTCTTCCTTGCTCTTTCCCTTAACATGCTCCCATTCAATTCCCCATCCACATTTCCGTCACTTCACCAATGACACGCTTTCCGAGGTTGTATAAAAATCAACTTCAAACTTCATAGAAGGATTAGTAACTTCATGAATGTTAATGCAATTATTATTAACAAGAATGTAAATGACGGAATGATAAATGACGGAATGATAAATGACGTGAATTTAAATTATACCTATAAAAAGGGGAAATTCTACACTAAAAAGGGAATATTTACAAATTTGTGTCGTATTTTTAACGTCGATGGCTCGACTTAGTGCTTCTCAAGATCATGCTTGGTAAATGGGGTCTTCCAAAGTGACTTGTTCAACAATTTGTGCTTCCATGCCTTCATGATACTCTTTAAATCGTTGCCCATTCACGTTAATTATCTTTCCCGTGCTTGGGTTCTCAACTTCGACCGCTCCATGAGAGTGGACTTTTCTCACAATGAACGGTCCAACCCACCTTGATCTAAGCTTTCCGAAGAACAACTTTAACCGGTTTTGAAAAACAAGAACCTTTGTGCCTTCCTTGAAAACCCACCGACTTATCATTCGATCATGCCATATTCTAGCTTTCTCTCTGTATATTGTGGCATTATCATAAGAGTCAAGACGGATTACTTCAATTTCTTGAAGTTCAAGCTTCCGATGGAGCCCTGCATCATCTATGCTTTGGTTGAAGGATTTGATGGCCCAATAGGCTATATGCTCCACTTCCAAAGGAAGATGACATGCCTTCCCATAAATGAGTCGATATAGGGACATACCAATGGGTGTCTTGTAAGAGGTGCGGTATGCCCAAAGAGCGTCATTCAACCTTTGACTCCAATCTTTCCTATCGGGGTTCACTGTTTTTTGTAAGATATTCTTGATCTCCCGATTGGAAACTTCCGCTTGCCCATTGGTTTGTGGGTGATAGGCGGTGGAGACTTTGTGCACGACCCCGTACCTCTTTAAGAATCCCTCCAAAATCCTATTGCAAAAATGAGTCCCCCGGTCACTTACCAACGCCCTAGGATAGCCAAACCTTGAGAAGATATTATTGTGAACAAAGCTAGAAACCGTCCTTGCGTCATCATTCCGAGTTGGTATAGCCTCGACCCATTTTGAAACGTAGTGCACCGCTAAAAGGATATAAAGATACCCATCCGACTTGGCGAATGGACCCATGAAGTCTATCCCCCACACATCAAAAACCTCCAAATAGAGCATTGGTTGTTGGGGCATTTCGTTTCGTCGTGAGATGTTGCCAACCCGTTGGCATTTGTCACAAGTATTGACGAAAACATGAGCATCTTTAAACAACTTGGGCCAATAGAACCCGCACTCAAGGATTTTACGTGCCGTTCTATGAGGCCCAAAGTGACCCCCACAAGCGTACTCATGGCAAGGTTTGAGTATGTATGGGATTTCTACATCCGGTACACAACGTCGGATGACTTGGTCTTGACACATTTTCCATAGATATGGGTCATCCCATATATAGAATCGAGAATCGGACTTGATTTTGTTTCGTTGGCTTGATGAGAGTGAGGTGGGAAACTTCTTGGTTACCATGTAATTGACAAGGTTGGCATACCAAGGCTCAACGGCCTTCATGGAATATAGAGATTCATGTGGTAAGCTACCGTCAAGTACTCCCTTGCTTGTCCTTGATCTCTATGTCAAACTCGCTCAACAAAAGCACCCATCTCATGAGCCTTGCCTTGGTGTCTTTCTTGTCTACAAGTTGCCTTATAGACTTGTGATCGGTATAGATGATGACCTTGGCACCCAAGAGATAAGCCCGAAATTTTTCAATGGCATACACCACCGCTAAAAATTCATTTTCCGTGACGGTGTAGTTCCGTTGAGCATCATTCAAGAGTGAAGAAGCATATTGGATCACATGAGCAATCTTCCCGTCCCTTTGGCCTAAAACCGCGCCAAGGGCATAATCACTAGCATCGGTCATGATTTCAAACGGGAGGTCCCACTTTGGAGCTTGAATTATCGGGGCCGTTATAAGCTTTTCCTTCAACTTATCGAATGATAACCTACAAGCATCATCAAAAACAAACTCCACATCCTTGTGCAAAAGCTTGCACAAGGGGTAAGCAATCTTGGAAAAGTCCTTAATAAATCGACGGCAGAAGCCCGCGTGTCCTAGGAACGACCTTATCTCCCGAGTATTAGTAGGATATGGCAAGGTTTTTATCACTTCAACCTTAGCCACATCCACCTCAATCCCTCTCTTTGAAACTATGTGACCTAACACGATGCCGCTTTTAACCATAAAGTGACATTTTTCGGAATTCAACACAAGGTGTGACTCCGTGCATCGTGATAGGACCATAGTTAGGTGGTCCAAACAAGCTTCAAAACTATCTCCATCGATGGTGAAGTCGTCCATGAAGACCTCTAGGACTCTTTCCACAAGATCCGAGAAAAGACTCACCATGCAACGTTGAAATGTACCCGGAGCATTACACAAACCGAAGGGCATCCTTCGGTATCCATATGTTCCGAAAGGGCATGTGAATGTTGTCTTGGATTGATCCTCCGGACGTATGGGAATTTAAAAGTATCCGGAATATCCGTCCAAGAAACAATAGAATTCCTTCCCACCTAACCTCTCTAGCATTTGGTCTATAAAGGGTAGAGGAAAGTGATCTTTGAAGTCATGGCATTTAGGCGGCGGTAATCGATGCAAACTCTCCAACCGGTTTGAATCCGGGTGGGAATTAAAGATCCTTCTTTGCCCTTGAGTACCGTCACACCACCCTTTTTAGGTACACATTGAGTGGGACTTACCCATTGAGAATCACTAATGGGGTAGATGATTCCCATTTGGAGTAGCTTGATGATCTCTTCCTTCACCACCTCCATCATTGGTGGGTTTAATCTTCTTTGTGGTTGCCGAACCGGCTTTGCTTCCCCTTCCAACCGGATCTTGTCCATGTAAACGCTTGGGCTTATCCCTTTTAGATCCGCAATGCTCCATTAAAAAGCTTCCTTGTACTTGTACAAAACCTCCACCAATCTCCTTTCTTGATCCCCCTCAAGTTGGTTTGAAATTATGAGGGGGAGAGTGTTGTTTGCCCCAAGAAACACGTACTTCAAATGGTCGGGGAGTGGTTTTAGATTGGGGGTGGGTGGCTTAATGATGGATGGAAGTGGTCTTTCAAGGGAGGCTTCTAGAGGAAGGAATTTGGGGTAGCTAGGATTTGTCTTTAAGCAAAACAAGTATTCGTGGAACAGGGGGTTTGGCAGACTGCCATGGGTCTGGCAGACTGCGGTTTGTCCAGCAGACTGCCGTGGGGTTTGGCAGTCTGCCGGATTCCCTGATTCCGAGCTCTTCCTTTCCCATTTGATCGTCTTCAAAGGGTGTTTCCTCCTCTAACTTGTTGACATAATCCTGCACATCATTAGACAACAAAAACCGCAACCCTTCTTTCTCGACATTGTTAGTGAGGGCCACCTCAAGTGGGTCCCTATGACTAATTTGGTAAACTCGATTTGCCAAATGTTCAATTTTATTAAGAAAGTAGCAACAACTCAAATCATCGGTCTTTTTCATCGTCTCATACACATTGTATTTCAAGACTTTTCCTTCAAATTCCATGGTCAAAGTTCCATCATACATGTCAAGCTTGGTTTTGGAGGTTCTCATGAAAGGCCTCCCTAGCAAAAGGGGTGTAGCCTTAGAGTCCAGTTACATGTCCAAAACATAAAAATCGGCCGGAAATAAGAACTTATCAACTTCTACCAACACATCCTCTACAAGGCCCTTGGGGTGAATTGTGGAACGGTCCGCGAATTGTATCACAATATTGGTCCTAGACAAGGGAGGCAATTCTAAGGTCTCATAAATGGAATAAGGCATGACATTAATAGAGGACCCCGAGTCTAGCATAGCTCTAGCAAAAGCTTTGCCTCCAATTGAGCACGGTATAGTTAGCATGCCCGAATCATTGCACTTTTTGGGAAGATTTTGTTTTAAAATTGCCGAGACATGCCTACTAACCGTGACTCTTTCAACTCCTTTCCTTGGATTCCGTTTAGGGGTGCAAAGTTCTTTGAGGAACTTTGCATACCTAGGAACGGTGTTAATGATAGTAAAAAAAGGGACGTTGACCTCACATTTCCAAAAAGTCTCATAAAGATCGGTGTCTTTATCAAACTTCTTGGGACTTGTGAGGGCACTAGGAAATGGTACCTCCGGTTCGTACTCTTGTTCAATCTCTTTGAGTTGATCCTTTGTGTTGGTGCTTCCTTCCTTTCCTTTGTCAATGCTCCAAGGACTCTTTTCTTTTTCCTCATTAGCTTTTGAAGATGATCCTTTCTCTTGTTCAACCACAAGCTCCTCTTCAATTTGCTCTTCAATGTCAATAACCTTTTCTTGTGACTTGCCCCTTCTCTTCTTCTTGGGAGGGGATTCTAAAGTTCTCCCCTTCCTCAATGTCATAGCACTAGCATTCTCTCTAGGAGGAAATGTAGTGGAGGGAATAGAAGTTGAGGTCCTTTGATTTTTCTTGGCAAGTTCTTGAACAATTTGGCCAAGTTGGACTTCAAGGTTGGCAACCTTGGCATCACTAACACTCTTGTCGACATCAATCTTGTCAAGCCTCTTGTTCGTTTTGACTTGCTCTTGCAAAATGTTCTTAAGCAAGTCTTGAACATTTGGTTCTTTTTGAGAATTGTTGTTGTTACCTTGATTGCCAAATTGGGATGATTGACCTTGGTTTTGGTTTCTACCTTGGTTGTTGAAATTCCCATTCCTATTTCCTTCTTGATTGAAATTCTCATTCCTATTTTCTTGAGAGTTTGAACCTTGACCTTGTCGGGAATTTTGGTCCCTCAAGTGGTTGAATTGACCATTCACAAAGCTCTTTGAGGTGACACCACCCCAACCAAGTCTAGGATTGTCTCTACTCCCAACATTGTAATTGTTGCCACTAGGGTCATAATTGTAGTATCCTCCTCCGGAAGGATTCCTAGCATTGTAATTCCCATACCCCATTGCACTTACATTCTCCACTCCAATTCCTTCTTCAATCATGATGGGGCAATTTTCCTCCAAATGAGGACCTTGATAATAGTTGCATTCCACTTGATTTCCCCTTCCCCCATCCTTGCTTGGATTGTTCACTATCATATTCTTCACTAAGTGAGTCAAATCATTCACACTTTGCTCAAGGTTTTGAGTAGATGAGGAAGAGGTTCCCATTGAAGAAGTATTCCTTGTTCCCTTTTGAGTTCTTCCATAATTCGTCGTAGTAGAGGCAAGTCTCTCAATGATTTCCTTGGCATCCACTATGGAAAAATTTTCCAACCCTCCTCCGGTAGCGGAATTGACCATTCTTTGATCATCTTGGCCTAGCCCTTCATAGAAGTTCACAAGAAGATCATGATCGCTCAACCCGTGGTATGGGCATTGAGCTACCAACTTTTTAAACCTCTCCCAATACTCATGCATGGTTTCACCATTGAGGTCTTGTTCTATAGTAGTAATGGCCTTCTTAGCACGGTTGTGACGGGCATCGGGGTAATACTTCTCAAGAAAAGCCGCCTTCATTTCCTTCCAAGTTCTTATAGATCCCGGATCAAGACAAAAGAGCCAATCTTTGGCCGAATCCAACAAAGAAAATGGGAAGGCCCGTAATTTCAATTGATCCTTCGTTACCCCATTTGGAATAGCACCTTCACACATCATGTGAAATTCCGAAAGGTGACGGTTTAGGTCATTCCCCGCATGGCCATGGAACTTAGGCAAGTTATGGATAAAGAAGCCTTTGAGTTAGAAATTTGCATTGGCTCCTAAAGGGGGGTAGGTGATACACAAGGGTTGCTCATCATAATTCCTTGCTCGTATCTCCCGGATGGTTCTCGTGTCATTCGCCATAGGGGGATACTCTACTTCAATCGGATTTACTTCAATAGGTTCTTCTAAAGGTGCTTCTAAAGGTGCTTCTTCTACTCTATGTTCTCTTTGTGCTCTTTGGTACCAAGGATTAGTAAATAACCACGAATATGCTCCAAAAGCGTCCTCTTCCACGGGGGTTGATTCACCGTGTCGTGGAGAGCTAAACATAAACCTTCGCATTACACACACAAGTTAGAACTTCCACTTACTTATCCAAAACAAAGAGAAGAGAGATAACTAACATGTAATTTAACAATCAAGCTTTTAGCTATGTTGCCCTTCCCCGGCAATGGCGCCAAAATTTGGTAGAGAAAAACTGGAGTCGTAAAAAGCTAGAATTAACCTATCAAATTAACAATTTATAAACCAAACTCAACTCTACACTATGCAATTAAGAATAGTAGCAAAGGGAAGTAAGGGTCGAACCCAAGAGAAGGGATTAAGACTAAGAACTTGAATTGTAAACTATTGGCTACTAAGTAGGTCTATACTACTAATTAAGATACTAATGACAATTTAAACTTAACAAAAGGCACTAATCACAAACAATGGGTATTAACAAAGATTAACTAGTAGGAAACATGGATGAAAAAGGATTGATTTTGGGAAACAAACATGGAAATATGAGTAAAGATTGAAGATCTTCCTATTGAGACAATTCCACAAACAACTAGTGTGCAAGATTCAATATAAAGGGGAAAACTTGATGCAATTCTCTCTTAGTAACCAAACAATGATAAAGTTTGACTCTTTTATTTCTCTCTTACAATATTTTACCCAATACTATCACCTCAAGAGGTTGATACATGTAAATTAAACCATCCACATATACCCTTCAAGCTTAAGCAACAAATCATTAAACCATGAAAAGAGACTAAGCATGAGCATTAAGAAATTGCCAAAAGATGAAGCTAGGATCAATTCCTCATAAGATTAAACCATACAAATGAGTAAAAGACATGGACTTTTCTATTTGTGGTAAGAATCCTTTAAACCAATTCAACAAACAACATACTTGCTTCAACAATCCCAACTAAATTAAACAATTTCCTTAGGATTTGCACTAGTCAAGTAAATAAGATGTAAGAGTGATCAATTCATGCATTCATCTACTCAACATAAGAAATAAAGCACAAGAAAAGAGCATTAGATAAATTAAGAGAGGTTTAAGAGTCTTACAATACCAAAGTTGGATACTTTGATCAAATTACATCAAGCAAAGGGAAGATTAGCCTTCCATCTTCTTAGAAAAACCCAAGAATTGAAGAAAGATTAACATCCAAAGCTAAAAGATTACAACTTTCACCCAAAATAAAGTGTTCTTCCTACTACAAGTTTTTTAGAGATTATTCAATAATTAGATGATAACTAGGTCTTCAAACAAGAGGAGTATTTATAGGGCTGCACGAAATTCTAGGGTAATACGGAAATTTGGGCTTCCATTTAAGCCAACGGGCTAAACAAAAGTCACGAGTACAGCACATCGGCAGACTGCCGTGTCAGACTGCAGTGGCTGGTGGCAGTCTGCCAAAATTCCTGAATGCGAATTAATTCTTCACTTCCTCAACACGAGTTCTCCACTACTTAGCCTTCATGCTTCCTATCAAGGAATGTTGGCTCCGCAACTGGTTCATGTAAGGTCGTCTCCGCGTGATTGCTTGCCTACAAGGGTGGCTAGAGGTTCGTGCTCGGGATTCCGGGTTCTCTCCTCATACCAAGCTCCACACATGAATCAAGAGGCATTAGTTATGACAATCATCGGGACGGGAAGATTAACTCTTTATTCCGACAAAATGACCCTTAATTAAGACATACTTGGCCTAAGAAGGCCCTAGTGACTCGACACTTTTTGACTCTATCACTCCTCCTGAACCAACTCAATACTTTCAGTATGTTCAACATCAACATGTTTTAAAAAAATCTCCGGTGTAGGAGAAAAGGTGGGAACTTCTGCTGTCCCAGAAATTTCATCATGGGGAGTTCCCGTCTGGATGGTTTTTGTGGTGAGGGTGCGGACCCTCATAAAAGACATGGACCTTGGGTGATAGAAACTCGAATTGTTGCCTTGTAGCAAATTATCGTAATCTTGAGATGATATATTTAGTGCATTATGAGGTCGCTTCTTGCTAGTGAAGCGGAGTTGTGGTGAACTTGAGTTAATTGAGGAGGACTGACCGACCTCAGAATCCTTCACGGTTTTATTTGGCTCCCTGCTACTTTTGGAATCCTTAGGTGCCGCTGGTGATGTAATGGGAACACAATCAGAAGCCAACGATGGACACGCCAAATGCTTCTTATCTTTCTTTTCACTGCCAGAACCCAACTGTGATGATGCACAACTAGCCTCGTCCATAATCTCCACCATATCTTCCTCTTTACGGTGGAGAGGAGAACCAACTTCTTGACTTTGGGGAGGAAACACCAACACTTTCCCTGCTCGAACATCATTTGCAGTCAACGAGTCAACAATAACACGCTTACCATTTGCACAGGGGACACGTTCAGGACACAGTTGCTGCTTCTGTCCTAACTTCTCAGTACTAGAGTCCAAATGTGACGATGCACAACTTACTACTGCATCGACCGTCATCTCCCCCCATCAGCTTCTTTACCATGGAGAGGAGAAACAACTTCTCAATTTTGAAGAGGAGACACTAACATTTTCCCTGCTCGAACATCATTAGTATCCAAAGAAGCATCAATAACCCGCTTACCATTTTTGTTTATTACTTGTGACTGACGAACAACTTCCAGTTCTCGAATAATTTCCTTATTAAGAGGTTCAGCCAAGCGTGCCTCTTCTAAAGCAGTATGAGCCTCTGGAAACCTGTTCAATTTTTTAAGGGCCACAGCTTTCCGAAAGAGAGCTTTAGCATTACTAGGGAAAAAATTTAAAACCAGAGAACAATAGATCAAAGCTTCCTCAAAACCTTGGAGCTTATTAGCACAAGCTGCTAGATTTAAACACAAAGAAACAGCGAGAGATATGATTGTGTTTAAATCAAACTCAAAATTATCTTTAAGAGACGAACAAAGTAAACGGCACGCGGTGTCGTAACAGCCACCTGCCTGACCAAACTGATTTTGTCGGAAAAGGTTATTACCTAATTCTTTAAGCACTTGAATTTGAGAGAAAGGGGAAGCAACCTGGGTAGAAGCTTTCATAAAACGAATTTCCTCATCCGACAAATTATCGCCACCATGAAATAAAACAAAAAATTCAAGAAAGTTTGTGGCAGAAAAGGAAGGAAAACTTGCAGACGATGTCATAACTAAGCAACCACGTTTACGCGACAACCAAACCGAAACTTAAAGCAACCCAGAAGAAATCCAAAAACAGTAATTAAACATTAAATAAAAGCAGCGCAAAGAAAACAGAAATCAGACCATATATTTCATAAAAGAGGGAATGCAGCACATAAGCGAGAGACTTACTGATGATGATTGAAACACAGGCGAGTTTCGCGATACAAACTGATACGCCGCCGAAGTAACGATGGATAGAGAACCAATCAAAGGAAGACGGAGTCTCTCACCGGCGACCAAGAGAGATTTAGTAGTGGCCGTCGGCGAGAGGAGGAAATTGTGGTTGGCGGCGGATTAGCGGTGGGATTTTTGGGGGTATTTTTTGGGGATTTTTTAAGCGGTGGATTCAGTTCCTTGATGGTTTCTTTGTTATTTCATGTTAGTGGGCCATACCATACATAAGAAACCATTTTTCTCTACAAGATGATTATTATAATCTAAGACACCATTGAACTACTTATATGGTTACTTATTAATATTTATTAATTATTCCTTATCTATATTTTCTAGTAGTGTTGGAGCGTTTTTCCGTCATTTTTCCTACATACATTATGGAAAATCCCGAGTAAGGCGGAGCTAGATAATGAGAATTGAAGCTAAAGTTTTCATGTCATGTTAATTTACAAGTTCCGACGCGAGTAATAAAGGTCACATGTCATTCCGTGCTCAAAAGAATAAAATAAGATTGAGTTACATGTTAGCGTGAAGATGGATACATGATTATGGTCGAGCTCATTTGAAGTTGGGTTTCTATGCCAAACTAAGTTGGGTTACATGGCATTCCGAGTTCAAAATAATGGATTACGATGAAGTTACATGCTATAGTTAAGATGGTTTCTAAGCTGAAATGGTGACGGAATCATGCCCGTATGAGCCTAGCTACGACCCGAGCCAATTGAGCTAAGCATGTGTGATGATTGAGTGTTTCTACAACCGCCTTAACTTGGCCAAGCATGATGACTATTGGGGTTACACTCTAGCACGCACAAACCAGAAAAATGCAGCCACGAGCCTAGCCATGACGCCTCAAGAGTGTAGTTGTATGATACGAGCTATAGGTGATGCGTAGGTGGTTATGCGTGGTGTTTGGAGCAGCCACGGCTGACCATAGCTGGTGCACGTGGTGGCCAGCATGGTGGAGGGTGGTGTGCGTGATGTTACAAGCCATAACAGCCAGCCCATAGTCGAGTCCCATGCCGAAATTTACGACGGGGTTTCATGCTTATATGAAGACGAACTACATGCTATTTTAAGACCGTTTTATACGCTGGAAGGGTGGTGGAACCCAGCCTCACTCGAGCCTAGATACTGACTAGTGACTACCGTGGTCTGGTGTTAGCTATGTGCTTCCCTGATCGGGTTTTCAACCCCTACCCACCGGGGTGGCTGCCACCTTCAGATTATGTGGAAAGTCAAGCTTCTTACGTCCCCGATCGGGGACACCAACCCCGACCCGTCAATGTGGCAGCAGCCATGCTGAAATGGCGTCCGTTCAGCTCCCAAGACCATTCCTATATAAATACAAGTACTAGTTTCGTGTGATGCATATTATATTCGGCCGTCATTTCGCTATTGTTAGTGTTGAGTTTATGGATTCAAGTACCTAAGAGGGAGAGGGGGTGAATTAGGTACTATTTTAAAAATTGTAACTCCAACTTTATTGAATTAAAGTGAGTTACGAGGACACAAGAGATGAGAAGATACTTTGAATAATATTGAAAGATTGAACAAGTATCACAATGAATGTTTGCTGAAGTATGAAAGTAACAATCGTTCTGACTGTATCTATTTGTCTCAGTTTGTGGAATATGACAGCAGACCAAATGCGACAGTATGATGAACTGTTACTTCTAAGGTTAAGCAAAGCAAAGCAAACAAACAAAGTAAATTGCAGCGGAAATAAAGTAAAACAAATGAACACGAGATTTTTGAATTGGTTCGGCAAATACTCAAGTGCCTACGTCCAATCTACCCTTTTTATTGCTTTCTTTTAGTGATCTACTCCGACAACTAAAAGACCCTTACAATAAAAGACACCAACCTACTCCGGTTGTAAAGCTAGTACAAGAACTACTCCGTTCGTATGACAAGCTAACTCGCAACCTACTCCGGTTGCCAACTCACAACCTACTCCGGTTGCCAAGAGTAAAAGACTACTCCGTCCTAAACTCTACTAACACACTTAGAATGTTATAGGATCAAGTTTCCACTAACACATTCTTAACAAAGAATAGAGATGGACAACTTTTACAAGATCAACAATTCATAAGCAAGAGAGTTTAGTATAGAAAAGCAACAGTAGTCACGACTGTAACAACTTGAAGACACTTGAAAACTTTTAAAGGTTTTTGCAAATAAACACGATTTTTAGGCTTAAAAACAATTTGCAAAGATGGAAGAATTAATTCAGAAAAGTCTTGAGATTTAATGAAGGATGGGCTCGCCTTTTATAGAGGAAATGGGTGAGGTGGTTGCTAGGGTTTTGAAGGGTCAAAGACCTCACATGTGAAGGGCAATAGCAACCACCCAAAACTTGCACCAAAGAGGGCTCTTTTGCAAAGGTAAGAATAGGGAAAGATGGTTTGAAAGATATCCTTAAAAGCTCATGCAAATTCAGAAAACAAAGGGAGAAAAGACAAGTCACATGATGACAAGTTAACACTAAAATGGCAAAAAGCATTCTTTGTTTTCTTAAAGAACCAAAGGGTTGAATTTGCATAAAGAGGAAACATTTTGAAAATAATAATTCAAACCACTCTTTATTGAAGACCATCTCCTTAATAAAAATCTGATTTTTATCTTTGAAAAATAAGAGTCATGTGAGAGCATTTGAAAGATAAAAGGGGACTTCAAGTTTTACGAATTGTGGCAACAATCCAAGCAGCTGTTTACTCGTGAAAGCAACAGTCGTCTGGACTGTTTCTATTACTCTAATATACTCTACTTTCTCACTTGTACATTAGATGACACATGACTTAATACAATGGGATTAATAACAACTTCAACAATTCTTAATCCATGCTTCATATGATCATATATCCTGAAAAGGTAAACTAAGATGACACAAATCAAATGGGCATGTTATCATCAACATAAGGAACATAACAAATTCCCCCTTTGATGATGACAAGCCCCAAACGAATGTATAAGCAATGTAAACACCTTGATTCAAGATTTTAAGCAAACAAGATCAAATGAGAGAAGGGACAATATTACCTTACCTAAGGCAAAAGCTAGAATCAAACTACCATGACAATTTTACATTGCCCCAAAACAAGAATCAAGCTAAGAAGGTTAGGCAAGACATTAGTTAATCAATAGCAAGGAGATTAAGAGCATGAGTTTACCTTTTCCCCCTCTTGACATCAGCAAACGGATAGGGATGTCAAAAGCATTAGAGTGCAGATATTTCACGAGAAAACACAAAAAGACACATGTAATCGTGACAAGGTAACAAGGTCAACATAAACAAAGATTAAACATAAGTTAATCAAAGTTCAACATGGCTAAAGAAAGTTTAAAATACACCACCACATGTCAAAATAACAAGCAAAGAAAATATTGTTTTAGAAAGGCACAACCAAGGTGGGACAAAATGAAAGGGCACGGGTAAAAGGTTAAGAGGGCCGAGAGTAAAAGGGATAGGCTAAGGGGAGGAAGCTTGTTTACCATCCGAGCCACTACCCAAAGGATCATCATCCACATGAGCATCATCACCAACTTCTTTTGTTGACACAAGGGTGGAAATGATATCCACCTCTCCACGGATGAGGTCCACTGTAGAAGCAAGGGCCGAGAGTGCCAAGTCCTTTTGTCAAGTATCTTCCTTAAGCCACGCACTCAACTCAGCCACGGCATTAAGCACTTCCCGCATACTACCCGAATTCAGTTGACTAGACGACCCAACCTCCGGGTCCTTCTTAATTTTCACCGAAATTAATTCATCATTTTCAATTTTGATAAGCATCTTCCCATTTGACCATCACTCATAACATCACACATATCCAAAGAACCCAAGCTAGTATTCACTAAAACCCCTTGTGCCTTGAGCACAACCGACAACCACATTCCATAGGGTAAGTGAATTATGCTAGAAGAGGGTCTACGAAGTTTGGTCGAGATGAGATGAAAACGCTTAAACATTAACCGACTAGGTTCACCTTCTTATGGGTTGCAATGTGATAAATGAGGTATTGTTGGGCTATGGTGAGTTTTCCCCTATCACCCGAGGGATAAATTGAGTGACAAAGCATATTAAAAATGATGCGAAGAGGAGGGGGTATTTGGGTGTTGCTCACTGGACCGGGAGAAACAGTTTTGGGACACACAACTTGGGCGACATTAAGTGGTGAGGCATAAGGTAAAGCGACCCATGTTTCGGAGGGGAGTTTGTCGTAACCTCCGACTGAAATATCAAGGGCGGTAGCAAAATTAGATTGAGACAGTTTAAGAGGCTTACCGTTCACCTTAGCCGTAAGAGATTCACCCGACTTATCAACACGAACAGTTGCAAAGAACTGAATCACCTCGCTCACAAACACCGGTTCACGCATTTCCAATAATTTTTCCCAACCTTTAGCTAAGACCATGTCACGGACTGAATGAAACGCAGGCGGCTCAAACCAGGTTTGGTTGTAAACCCGAGGAGAGTGAATTGCTTTGATGTTCATCAACCTCTCACAGTTTTTGTAAATGGAGGTAGGGAGGTCTATACTCTCAAGGTGATCCCAAACAATGGCCAAGTCCCATTTCGAGGTTAGGGAGACCGGATCAGAGGGAGAAAGGTATACAAGCTTTTTCTTCAATGGTTTTGATTTTTTCTGGGGAGGTTCATTGAGAGTTTCAGTTGGAGTATCAACAATGGGGTTTTCGATGTTACTTTGTTCGACATTTTCTGAAATTGGGGGTAAATGGGATGAAGAGGCTTTTTCTTTCCTTTTGTTGTTCTCTTTCGCCGGAGTCGGGTCAGACTCACCGGACTTGGTAGGATTCTCATTCAAATCAAACTCGGTTTCTTCTTCAACATCTTCAACAACCACCGTAACCGGTTCAGAGGAAGAACTCGGAACAGTGGAGCTTTTCTTCCGACCTCCTCGTGTTCGCCGTCCTACCATAATGGAGATGGGGATGTCGTCGGATGATGGTGGGTCAGTGGGAGTCGGTGATGGTTGTGGGTTTGGTGGATCTGGGTTTGTTGAAGGAGTCGTGTTTGAGGTGTGAGGAGGGAATGCGTAGGAGATTTTGGTTGAAGTCATTGTTGGAGTTGTTGATGTCGGTGGGTGTGACATGACAGGTGGTGAGGTCAAGTTTGTTGGTTTGATGGGTATGTGGGTATTGAAAGATGTCTTGACCATGGTGGGTTAATAGGTAGGTGAGATGAGGGAGTTTTGTGGATTTGGAGATGAAAGGTTTAGTGGATTAGGATGTTTGGACGGGTAGGCATAGGTTTTGGGTTGAGGTAGTTAATGGCCCATTAAATGTGGTAAGTGAGGTGGTTGGCCCAACTAAACATATTTAATCACTCGAAATAAAAACGCAAGGTAGCATATAATAAACGTAAATTTAGATATGAGGTTGAGTGATTACCGACTCACAAATACGGTGTCAATTTTTGGTCTAAACATGATGTCAATGCACTTAGAACACTTAATAACATATATCCAATTTTAATTTAATCAATTAAGGAATTTTGTAAAACTCACACTAAAAATCATGAGCTATTAATTAACCCAATTTCTAGTCTAAATTTCTCAAAATGTTCTCTTGCAAGTGGCTTAGTGAAAATATCGGCAATTTGATTTTCGGTTTTGCAAAAGATAAGTTTAATATGTCCTTTTTCCACATGATCACGAATAAAATGGTGACGAATATCAATATGTTTGGTTTTAGAGTGTTGAATAGGATTTTTGGAAATATTTATTGCACTCGTATTATCACACATTAAGGGAATGGAGTCAAAAATAATACCAAAATCCAAGAGTTGTTGTTTTACCCAAAGGAGTTGAGAACAACAATGTGCCGCACTAACGTACTCACTTTCGGCCGTAGAAAGAGCTACCGTGTTTTGTTTCTTTGAGGCCCAAGAAGTCAAGCAAGGACCCAAGAACGTTGCAATTCCGGAGGTACTCTTTCTATCCACCGTGCACCCCGCATAGTCCGCATCCGAAAAGCCTATAAGATCAAAAGGACAATGTAAAGGGTACCATAGGTAAAGATTTTGTGTTCCAATCAAATACCGAAGAATTCGTTTAACGGCTTTGAAATGTGATTCTTTCGGATTTTCTTGGAACCTAGCACATAAACAAACACTAAAGAGAATGTCGGGACGACTTGCGGTCAAGTAAAGAAGTGATCCTATCATACCTCTATACACCTTATCACTAACATTCTTACCGAGTTCATCTTTGTCCAATTTGGACCCGGCTACCATAGGTGTATCATGAGGCTTACCATTAGTCATCCCAAATTTCTTAAGCATTTCCTTAATATACTTTTGTTGATGGATCATGATTCTATCCTTTGATTGCTTAATTTGGAGCCCAAGGAAGAATCCTAGCTCACCCATCATGCTCATTTCAAACTCCGATTTCATTAGTTCCGAAAAGTATAAGTAAAGGAGTTCATTTGTTGCACCAAATATAATGTCATCAACATATACTTGTACAACCAACAGTTCACTGGACTGTTGCTTTAAGAACAATGTTTTGTCAATGGAGCCTCTTTTAAAACCATTTTCAATAAGAAATTTAGACAATCTATCATACCAACATCTTGGTGCTTGTTTTAAACCATAAAGAGCTTTGTCTAATTTGAAAACATGGTTAGGCAAGTCATTGTTCTCAAAACCCGGTGGTTGCTCTACAAAGACATCTCCTACCAAATATCCATTTAAGAAGGCGGTTTTGACATCCATTTGGAAGAGTTTAATGCCTTTGTGAGCCGCAAAAGCTATAAGCAATCGTATGGCCTCAAGTCTAGCTACCGGTGCATAGGTTTCATCGTAATCAATACCCTCTTGTTGGTTATAACCTTGCACCACTAGTCTAGCCTTGATCCTTACGATTTCTCCCGAGTCATCAAGCTTGTTGCGAAAGACCCACCTAGTACCAATGACGGTACGATTAGGCGGTCTAGGGACTAAGTGCCATACCTCGTTTCTTTTGAATTGATTGAGCTCTTCTTGCATAGCAAGCAACCAATCTGCATCGATCAAAGGCGATCTGTTACATTTGAAGGTTCAATTTGAGAAAGGAAGGCATTATGGGCACAATACTTATTGAGATGAGCGAGATTGTTGACGGATGATCTTGTTCGAATTCCCGAGTTGAGATCACTTGTGAGATTAGTGAGTGGATGAGAGCTTTGATGTTTCCACTTCTTTGGAACAATGGTTTCTTGTTCCCCCTCAACAGCATCAGTCACAGTGACTATTTCTATTGGCCTGGAAGGTTCTTCATCCTCACTGTTTTGGTTTACTTCAGTTCTGGAGGTGGATGCAACAGTCGTTGAGTCTGTTGCTTCCAGAGAAGAATCAGTAGCAGAGGTGCTACGTGTTCCCCCTGAGTTGCTGATCTCCTTTGAAGGTGACAGTCTACGTGTCTGTTGCAATTCATCTTTGGGAGCTTCTTCATCTCGAACACGAAGTCCTTTCGAACAAGACCAATCTCAAACTCATCATCCTCATCCTCATCATCATCATCCATGTGTTGTACCTGTCCAAGAACACTAGATTCATCAAAAATGACATGGATGCTTTCTTCAATTAACAAGGTTCGTTTATTGTAGACTTTATAGGCCTTGCTATGGTCGGAGTACCCAATAAATACTCCTTCATCACTACATGGATCGAACTTACCCAAGTTGTTTTTACCATTATTATGAACAAAACATTTGCTTCCAAAACATCTAAAATATGAAATGTTGGGTTTTCTTCCACGTAACGATTCATAGGGAGTTTTATTTAATATACTCCTTATCATGACACGATTATGAATGTAGCAAGCGGTATTTACCGCTTCGGCCCAAAAGTTCTTAGGCAAATTACTAGATAATAACATTGTTCTAGCCATTCCTTCAAGGGTTCTATTCATCCTTTCAACCACACCATTTTGTTGTGGGGTTCTAGGAGCCGAGAAGTTATGGTCTACACCATTGTCATCACAATAAG
The DNA here is from genome assembly GCF_048544455.1 of Silene latifolia. Classification (NCBI taxonomy): domain Eukaryota; kingdom Viridiplantae; phylum Streptophyta; class Magnoliopsida; order Caryophyllales; family Caryophyllaceae; genus Silene; species Silene latifolia. The sequence goes on from NC_133538.1 coordinate 455,575,337, forward strand.
CACCAAATGATGAGTTTTCGAATTCGGTTCCATGATCGGTTCTCATTGAAACAAGTTTTAAACCAAGTTTATTTTGAATCTTTCTTAACCAAATTAGAAACTCATCAAATGTCTCATCCTTAGAGCTTAGGAAAAGTGCCCAAACGAACCTAGTGTAATCATCAACAATGACACACACATAACGACTACCACCTCTACTTCTAGTTCTCATTGGTCCACACAAGTCGATATGTAAAAGTTGCAAAGGTTGAGATGTACTCATAATTCTTTTGGATTTAAAGGTACTTTTAACATGTTTACCTCTAGCACATTCATCACATACTTTATCAAAATCAAATTTTATATTAGGAATGCCTTCAACTAAGTCAAGTCTTTTAAGGGTATTAAGAGTTTTTGTACTAACATGACCAAACCTTTTATGCCATAACCAAGGATCATTGTTCATTACACTCATGCAAGACATGGTGTGACCGGATAGAGAGTTCAAATTAGTTAAGTACACATCTTTGACACGTCTTCCTTCGAGTATTAGTTCATTAGTAGTGGCATCAAAAATTCGACACATATTGGCACGAAATTCAACAAAGTTACCCTTATCACAAAGTTGAGAAATGCTAAGGAGATTATGTTTCAAACCTTTGACAACCGCACATTGTCGACACAAAGTGAGGATGACTTACCAACCTTTCCAATACCAATTACTTCACCTTTCTTGTTGTCACCAAACCTTACCGTGCCACCATCATATGCTTTAAGTGAGAGGAATTGGCTTCTATCACCCGTCATGTGACGAGAGCATCCACTATCCAAGTACCAATTCCGGCCGCCTCTCACCAAGCCCTACACAAGATTAGTTTTTGAGTTTAGGAACCCAAATGAATTTGGGTCCCTTTTTGTGATCAACATAACTTGTGGTGTCTTTCTTAATGTTCATTTCTTTTAATGTTTTGGTGTTCTTGTCAATGTCATCAAATCGTTTTGTGCATCCATTAAAAACATGACCATTGTCACCACAATAATTGCAAATAATGTATTCGGGAAGACCTACATACTTCCTTCCTCTAAAATCGTTTTAGGCTTACGGATGCAACGATCGGTCGACTTGTTCCATTTGAAGCCCAAACCCGCAACTTTATCACATTTCTCGGTTTGATTCGTGAGGAAGTTTAACACGGTTTGACTTCCTTCCCATTTTTCAGTGATGTTCTTAGCATTAACAAGTTCATTGGTCAAGTCATTGACACGTGAGAGAAGATGCAAATTCTTTTCCTTTTCTCTTTTAAGTTCATCATTGTTAACACTTTCTATGGACAATCTTTTCTCAACAATGAAGTCATGGGTGTGGTTGTTGAGTTTAGACACGAGATATATGATTCTTTCTTTGGACTCTTCATATTTAGATGTCATCTCGTCAAGTCTTTTGTTTAGATCAACGACTTCATCGGATCTATGGTGAGGAGAAGACCTAGAAGTGCTACATTCGGGCATACCTTTTTGAAAGAAAGTAAGCCTATCATGGAGATCTTCTATTTCATTCTTGAGACAAACAACCTCACTCTTAAGACACTCATTTTCATTTTCCAACCATTCACTCTTTCTTTTAGACTTGTCCAAATCGTGGTCAGAAGCAACAGTCTTAGACACTATTTCTCTTAAGTCTACAATTTCAACTACAAGGTCATAGATCTCATTTTCAAGAGCATCTTTGTCCTTCAAAATGTCATCACGTTCCTTGGTTAGAGAGGAAACTTGCATCACCAAGGTAATGTTGACATTTTCAAGGTCAGAGAATTCAGTGGGGGTCAACCTAAGACGCTCAAGTTCTTTAGTCAAATGTTTGTTTATCTTGTTGACTCTTTTAACTTCATTATATGCCTCAGAAGTGACAGTGACGCAGTCTGTTGCTTTTAGTTCATTTTTCAGATTAAAGTTCTCTTGAGCAATTTCCTCAATCTCATTTTGCATTACCTCGAGTTTATCATTTTGAAACTGACACTTATCAAAAAGTTGGTCAAGAAGCTTACATACTTTCTCTTTCGAGTAAGTTCTAGCCTTGGCCTTTAGATGATTTACCTCGTTGTCGGAATCGGAGTCGGAATCGTCGGGGTTAGCCATGAGGCATCTTAAGTGTTCAAGTTTTGAGGTTTTTGAGACTTTTTCTTTACCATGATTTGCAAGACACATTTTAGCCTAAAGTTCCTCCTCGATGAGTTCCTCATCTTCCTCGGAGTCGGACATTCCCCAAATAGCACTCATGACTCTATGTTTATAGTCCTTTTTAACTTTTTCTCTTCTTTCCTTAGATTTGATTTCTTCCCACTTGGGACATTCTTTAATTTGATGAGTTTTATCACCACATTTAAAGCATCCCACGGTGGAGTTAGGTCGTTTCTTAGGAAAGCGTTTTTTCGAGTAATTATTAGTGAACCTTTTGTTACCTTGTCCATTGACCAACCCGGCTAAGTTCCTTGTGAACATAGAAAACTCGTCTTCCTCCTCATCTTCTTCATCACTTGGAGAAGATGTGAGGGCGAGACTCTTTCCCTTTGATGACTCACTAGAATGCTTATCGAGATTGAACTCGTGAGCCATTAGTGATCCCATTAGTTCATGAAGAGATAGGGTTGACAAGTCTTTAGCTTCCTCTATGGCGGTGACTTTAGGTTGCCATTTAGGAGTTAGACTACGAAGGATTTTTCGAATGATGTCCCCGGACTCGAAATTACTTCCTAGACTTTTAAGCTCATTAATAATACAATAAAAACGTGAAGAGAAACTATTTAAAGACTCGTCCTTTGACATTCTAAACATCTCATATTGTTGCATGAGAAGGTCAATACGGTGTTTTCTTACTTGGGACGTCCCTTCATAGGCAAGTACAAGGGAATCCCAAATAGATTTTGTCGTCGGACACCCGGAGATTCGACTAACTTCCCCCTCACCAACACAACGTTGAAGAATCGACATTGCTTTGGAATTCTTTTGGGCAAGCTTGAAGTCGTTCTCATTGTAATTTCTTTACTCTTTTATCTTGGTGAAACCGTTAAGAATATCGGTTTCCTCAATGGCAAGAGGTCCATTTTGGATGATGTTCCAACATTGATAATCGATACTTTTGATGTAATGTTCCATTTTGAGTTTCCACCATCCAAAATTCGAACCGGTAAAGACCGGGATCTTGGAGTGTTTCTCGGAATCCATTACCCACGAATCAAACTCTAAGGCGGTTAGCCTCGATCAAGAGCACGAGGCTCTGATACCAATTGTTGAGTTTATGGATTCAAGTACCTAAGAGGGGGGGTGAATTAGGTACTATTTTAAAAATTGTAACTCCAACTTTATTGAATTAAAGTGAGTTACGAGGACACAAGAGATGATAAGATACTTTGAATAATATTGAAAGATTGAACAAGTATCACAATGAATGTTTGCTGAAGTATGAAAGTAACAATCGTTCTGACTGTATCTATTTGTCTCAGTTTGTGGAATATGACTGCAGACCAAATGCGACAGTATGATGAACTGTTACTTCTAAGGTTAAGCAAAGCAAAGCAAACAAACAAAGTAAATTGCAGTGGAAATAAAGTAAAACAAATGAACACGAGATTTTTGAATTGGTTCGGCAAATACTCAAGTGCCTACGTCCAATCTACCCTTTTTATTGCTTTCTTTTAGTGATCTACTCCGACAACTAAAAGACCCTTACAATAAAAGACACCAACCTACTCCGGTTGTAAAGCTAGTACAAGAACTACTCCGTTCTTATGACAAGCTAACTCGCAACCTACTCCGGTTGCCAACTCACAACCTACTCCGGTTGCCAAGAGTTAAAGACTACTCCGTCCTAAACTCTACTAACACACTTAGAATGTTATAGGATCAAGTTTCCACTAACACATTCTTAAAAAAGAATAGAGATGGACAACTTTTACAAGATCAACAATTCATAAGCAAGAGAGTTTAGTATAGAAAAGCAACAGTAGCCACGACTGTAACAACTTGAAGACACTTGAAGACTTTTAAAGGTTTTTGCAAATAAACACGATTTTTAGGCTTAAAAACAATTTGCAAAGATGGAAGAATTAATTCAGAAAAGTCTTGAGATTTAATGAAGGAGGGGCCCGCCTTTTATAGAGGAAATGGGTGAGGAGGTTGCTAGGGTTTTGAAGGGTCAAAGACCTCACATGTGAAGGGCAATAGCAACCACCCAAAACTTGCACCAAAGAGGGCTCTTTTGCAAAGGTAAGAATAGGGAAAGATGGTTTGAAAGATATCCTTAAAAGCTCATGCAAATTCAGAAAACAATGGGAGAAAAGACAAGTCACATGATGACAAGTTAACACTAAAATGGCAAAAAGCATTCTTTGTTTTCTTAAAGAACCAAAGGGTTGAATTTGCATAAAGAGGAAACATTTTGAAAATAATAATTCAAACCACTCTTTATTGAAGACCATCTCCTTAATAAAAATCTGATTTTTATCTTTGAAAAATAAGAGTCACGTGAGAGCATTTGAAAGATAAAAGGGGACTTCAAGTTTTACGAATTGTGGCAACAATCCAAGCAGTTGTTTACTCGTGAAAGCAACAGTCGTCTGGACTGTTTCTATTACTCTAATATATTCTACTTTCTCACTTGTACATTAGATGACACATGACTTAATACAATGGGATTAATAACAACTTCAACACTTCTTAATCCATGCTTGATATGATCATATATCCTGAAAAGGTAAACTAAGATGACACAAATCAAATGGGCATGTTATCATCAACATAAGGAACCCAACAGTTAGGTTTAGAATATAAAAGCATTATTATATAATAATTCGTATGTATTTCATTTCATTTCTTTACATTTTGTTTCGGGTTTTAATTTAGCACATCGTTCTTCGATTTCCGAGTTCTTGTTCAAGTTTCAGTTGGTAGTTTTTCTTCCTTACTCTACTTTATTTTGTTTATTTTCAATTCTTGTTTTTATCTATTATCATGTCATTATTTTCATTCTTCTATTTAGATAGTTTACATTTCATAATGTTTGAGTAGTTTAATTAATCTAGGGGCGGGGAAGACATGTTGATTAGCACTTTGGATATGTTGGATTAGAATGTTTTAATACCAATTTGTTGTTTATATCGCATGCTTGTTTTGTAATATTAATCTTTGATTCTTGATCACAATCGTTGATTAATTTATTATTCTTTTCCTGAGAGCGAAAGTCGGGAATATAATTAGACTAAGCATATTTTAATAGTCCGATCTAATTTGTGCGAGAGCTCGTTAGTAATCGTTCTATGGTTGGCGATAGGCCGAGAGGAAATTGCTAATAACCTAAGCAACAATTGATTTTATGTTCATCTAATTCGACATTGATGATTCCTAATCTTCATGTGTAACCCCATTCTCCCTAGATCTCTTATCAACATTGTTATACATCTCATTTTCGTTATTGTTTTTAAATCACCAAACCAAACCTCAATCGTAATCAACCTTGATAAAATTCACTCCATGAAAACTAATTAACAACTCCCGTCTCCTCAAGACCGACCCCTCCTTCCCTAACTACAATAAGTTGTTTGTTAGCCAAGCCTAAGGTAAAAATATTATCTTTGTTTAGGGTATGCGACAACCCTATCACATAGCGCTATCGATTAATTAAATATCTAGTATAATTAATTTTTATAGATTTATTTAATTACATTGAAGTCCCTTAATTTCCAGATTATGTATATAGTATTGATTACTTTGGAAATATGGAAAAAGTGGTTAACTTACTATAGTAGGTTAAAATGTCATAAAATGGCATTTTATGACTTATATATGTTTAAGAGTAGCAACATTAGAAAAACTAATTTGATGGTGGCAGTTTTAAAAAATTATTGATTTTTGAATGGCATCAAAGGCTTTTAACTCGATTTTAGCGACATTTTAGCGACTGTACTTTTCTTTGTTATTCTGACGTCACGGCATTGGAGTGTTAGTTTATTGTTAAGTTGGTCATAATTTAACCCGACTCGTTTACCCATATGGTTACCTGACCCAAACCGTGTTTTTTCTAGGGTCAAGACTCAAAAATCTTGACCAACTACGTATTCGACCCGAATCCAAAATGATGCGTTAATTGAGGGTTGAAACTTGACCCAAACGGGGTGACTCACTAGATAAAAAATAAATCAATAATGTATTAAAATTAACAACTTTAGTACTTTAAGCTAGGTGGAATGCCCGTACGATGTACGGGCGCTAGTAATGTCCATGCATGTGTGGAAATTTGTTTACATTGTTTTATCGTATATAATGCAGTCATTGTAAAATATTAATCAACCATTCTGGTCTATTGAAAGTTGCTACACCTCTGCTCCAACCGTGATGTGCCATGAATCTTGGTCTATTGGACCAGTAATTCTTACTCCCTACTATTCACTAACATCTTCCACATTTCTTAAACCGGAATATTCACAAAGATCTTCCACTTTCCCTATTTGTCTATCATTTGTGGTTAATATTACATGTAACCCCACATTCTCTCTCTTACTTTCATTTTACTCCACATATTACCACTCCACTAAATATTGGTCCAAAACCAATGTGAAAGATCATTTAGAATAGGAGGGAGTATAAGAATTTCATAATTTTAATTATACCCCGTCAATTTCGGTATTTGTTTAGCTTAAGCTATTCAAGCTTTTTATAAACGTATTGAAAATATATTCCATTTTACTATTTCTCAAATGTCTATTTTTTCATTAAGAAAATAAATGGCGTACAATTATTGGCATTGAACGTAAATAGCGCGTGTAAACACTACTACTACAGTTTCCATGCCCATTGTCATCTCAATTCATCTCTATCTCAATGTTTAATAATTAAATACAATATGATAAAGATTCTTTGTACACTATATTTAGGGATGAATGTTATGTCATTTATCTATGGAAACTGAGATGGCGCCACCGGAATATTATAGTAAATTACCTTGTTATTTTCATTTCCTTCTCCTTAAATTTAAATTTCAAACTAATTAGTAGAAAAGGGTAGTTTAGGAATTTAAAAACCCGTAACTAACTAGGGATTTTCTCGAGTCTTGCCACTTTTTGAGGAGGATTGTTACAACAAACAAGATAGTGTTATTTGTGTATACTGTCAAAGGTGTCTTTTCACTGCATTTGTTTATCAAGTAAATGATGCAGACATGCGGTTAATTCAGACCTTTATGAATCATGGAAGGTCGTAAGGCAGTGTGTATGAGTATTATAGTTCATCGAATGGAATCATGTGTAAGGCAATAGATCGAAACTCGGGCTTATTTTTTTTTTATTCATGGCCGAGTAAGGTCGGAAGATTAAAGTAAGATAACCATTTGTTACATATCAAAATTTTGTAATTAATTTCAATACCTTCTTCACCAATGGATCATATTGTATTTTTTCTTTTGTGGTCGGGTTTGTAAATGAATAACGAACCCCGGTGGATAAAATCAATATATATATATATATATATATATATATATATATATATATATATATATATATATATATATATATATATATATATATATAGAGAGAGAGAGAGAGAGAGAGAGAGAGAGAGAGATTGGATTTGGTGATTTTGGTTCTTATGGTGAGTTGTGAGTTGGGTGAATCTCAGCCATTAGATTAAATTATAGATGAGTGGCCAAGATTAATCTTAGTTGTCATATAAAAGTATTGTTATTTAGTTTATTTTCTCTTTATTTTTTCTTTTTCTCTCTCTCTCTTCTTTCTGTCATTTACTCTCTAACTGTTTCCCTCTCTAATTAATACTCCATATTATTGCAAAACCGTTTATATAATCATTATCAACTGCAAGCGTTCCTCTCTCTTCTATTATTCTTGTGTTATTCTTCTTCAACTGTTCGTCTCCTTCGTGTTTTCTCCCGTTTTCTCTTCGCCGTTCATCATTTTTCTTCCGATTGAAGGTAATTTCATGACATTTTCCTCTTTTATTTTGTTATTTTGGTTTATTTCATGCTTTTGTATGCTTTTTTATTCGGTTTTCCAGTTTAATTATCGCTAGGTTTACTTAATCGAGTACTTTAATGTCGTTATTGTGTTTATGCAGTTTCTTCATTGTAATATTATGCTGCATTTTTAAGTTTTTGATTTTTCCTGAACTGATTTGCATGTTCTTAGTCGTTTCTGCAGTTTTCTATTGTTTTGAAGTGATTTTCATGTTTTATGTGACGAGTTGTGTTAAGAACTTTACTATTGATCTCTACACACTTTACTTATTGTGTTATTCCGCTGTTATTCTATTGCTTAGTTTGTTGTCATGTTATTTGTCATGTTTTAATTGTTTAATGTGTTTTTCTAGGGTTTTTGTGTTTGTTCGTGTTGTCTTCACTTTTCAGTACTTCTGTTATTCCGCTGTTATACTGGTCCTATGGTGTCATTGCAGCATTACTCTTCCTGTCATTGTAGTGTTTTTCCTATGTTTAATTTTCTGTTATTCTTTTTGTGTTATTCTGCTATTATTCTAGTGGTTTTGTTTGTTTGGCTTTGTTTGTTTGTAGGTTTCAGCATCACTAATGGACTTAGTTTGTGAGGGATGGGCAATAAATATAGTGAATGAAGATAAATTGTTATTTGCTAGAGAGTTCGCTACTGAAAAGAAAAATAAATTGGGTTGGTTATTGGAAGATAAGAGTGATAAGTGCTTTGAAGTTAATGTACGAGTTTGTTGTCGTAATCAATCAATGTTGGCAGTTTTAAATAGCCAGGACCTAATGGAAAGAGTATTCGATCATGTAGAGACTACTTTGGACAAGAGCAATATGTGTCTTGTTTGTAAGAAATGGTCACAAATATTCCTATTTCATAAAAGTGCGCCCGGTGTTCACGCCGAATATATGAAAGTTCTAACAACAAGTCACAGTGAAGGTTTTAAGATTTTGTCAAGGGGCTCGAAAGTAGTTTCCAAATGATGCAAGTGCTACATGCTTGCAAGTGAGCCAGTAAAGGCGGTGTTGCATGCTTGCTGTTATATACACGATCGTGACTCGATCCTTGATGCACCTGTATCTGAACGGATCAGGCTAATTCACGAGTACTTTGAAACACTCAGGGACTATCCTGCTGCTTATGATCTTGCTTACGAATTGTATTATAAGTCAGTCGATGTTGTTGACGTTGACTGACTTTTTACGTTATGTCCTGTATTTTCGGAAGTACATTTTGGTTCTTTCTCAGAAAGAATGTATTTTGGGTATTATGTAATTTGAAACTGTCTCTGGTTGTAATTTAGTACGTTATTTTGTTTTATGAAGGCTTATGTAGGTCGTCTGTAATTCTGAAACTGTCTTTGACTCTTTATTCAAAGAGGCTTTGTTTTGATTCCCTTTGTGTTTTTGTTTACACTTCCGTGTTGGTCTTTTTGTGCTTTAACTGCTGTATTATAACGGTTCTGTTATTAGTTTGACTAATTGTTAGTGTTCTGTTATTCTGCTGTTACGGTACTCTCATTCTGGCGTCATTATTCAAAAAGTCTAGCTGAATACCTATTTATCATTGAAAGTGATCCTTATCTTTATTTTCCGGATAGTACAAACGAGAAAATGAAGTTAAGAATCAAATCCGCCGCTTCATCAAAGTCTACTCAACCGTCATCATCAAATTCTCCGGGTCCGTCTCCATCCAAATCCCCTGTCACATCTCCATCAAAGAGCACTGCTTCTCAGAGAAGGAGTACTCGTAGTCAAGAAATATGTATAACCGAACCACCCACTAAAAAAACCAAACGAAAGGCCGAGACCCAACTTGCGAAGTTGTCGTCTAGTCCACCAAAGACGAGTAGTAAGTTGGCTGGCAAAGTTAAGCATGAGAAGGGAATTATGGTAAGTAGCAACCAATCTCAGGCTGGAGTTGCTACAGGAAATAACCCAGTGTATGTACTACTGTTATTCTACTTTTATTTTGTTGTTATTTTGCTATTAATATGTTACTTTTCGTGTTATTTTTTGATGCTCTCCTGTTATTTTGCTATTATTCTGTTGCTTTGCTTATGTTATCTTAAATGTTTTAATGCATTGTATATTTTTTCCCCTTTGTGTGCACAGTGCCGATCCATTTGTTAGCTGCTGTCGGAATGCTTTTCTTTTCAAAGTTATTGAAGCCCTCACCGAGGAGCAGAAGGAGGCTGTTAGGGAAATGGGATTCGGGGGTTTACTTGAGTTGAAGCTTTCTTCTCTCTACCATACCATGTTCCGGGAGTTTATATATGCTTTTAGGAGTGGGAAGTATTTTGAAATATCTGAAACGGAGAAGTTCGAGTTGACTGCAGATGATGTGCACGATGTGTTTGGTTTACCAAATTCTGGTCCAAAATTGGATTTGGTTATTCTTTGGGTTTCACAGTTCTGCAGACGATGGGAGAAGCTTTGAAGCGTGCTTGGCGTGAGAAGTATGGTATCGCCAATAACAAAAGTGGGATACCACTTAACAAAGTTCAGGAGACCCTGCTAGAGTCTTTGGTTGCGGATGATGAGTTTAAGAAGACTTTTGTTCTGCTTGCTATGTCGTGTTTCGTTGCTCCTGTGTCGGATTATGTGGTTGATCTTAGACTTCTAAGCGCTGTGGAAGATGTTTCTAGGATCAAGGAATTTAATTGGTGTCAGTTTGTCTTCTCAGACTTGGTGACTTCTGTGCGTGAAACGCTTAACGGGAGGAAAAATATTCGTTGTTGTGTAGTGTTGTTGGCTATCACCTATTTTCACCGTTATTTCTTTAGCGGTGATCAGGTGAATAATGAGCTACCGCTCATTAAACATTGGGATTTTAAGTCTTTCAGTGAGAGGTTGCAGCGTAAGGCAGCTGCTGGTGTTCTGGGCACTGAGGAGCGTTCAGACGTTGCTTTCCCATTGTCTCATCCAAACATCGTTGGCTCTGGTCAACGTACTCAACGTCGATGTCTTGTGCTGGATCTACCTGATGATATTCTTACGGATGAGCAAGTACAGTCCGTAGCGGTCGACGTAAGCACCTGTTTGATTGTTTTAAAACGAATCATTCTAAAATGTTATTCATTATTGTCTTTAAGCATTAGTTGTCCTCTGCTATTATTTTTTACGATTATTCCACTTTTTCTTCCTCGGTTTTCCTCTTTGTCATTCCAATTTATTATTCTAATTTTCTTTCCAACTGTTACTCCACCGTTATGCTCTTTGTTATTCTACTACTACTCCTTTGTTATTTATTCTGCTTTGTTAGTGTCTTTTGTTATTCCTTTGTTATTTTATTACTTGCATCTTTGTTATTCTACTATTAATTCACTGTTGTCTATTTTGGTCTTAGTGTACTATTATTCTTCTGTTATTCTACTATTATTGTACTGTTTTAAGTAAAATTTTGGGATTTTATCTTGACAGGATGTTCATTAACTTATACTGCTTAATTAGAGGGACTCTCAGATTTTATGCCGCAGATACTTGGAACGGGCGGAACTTATAAAGTCGAAGATGATGAAGAAGAACCAAGAGAGGCTATGCGTCAAGCACCTGCCGCTAAGTTGCCCACCAAGTAACCCGACGAGCCGTGCTAAAGGAAGCACAACCAATCAGAAAAAGTTGGTTGTGAAGGGTGAGAGAATTTGGTTGCCACCCCATCTTTCTTCACGGATCAAGTTATCCGTGACGAACGGGTAAAGCATGTATTGGCTATGCAAGCGGCAAATAAATCGCGATCAACTGTTCCTGAAGAACCAGCTTCCAAAAAAGCTAGACATGAAGATGTCATCATTGAACCCCCATCATTTTATCTGTTTTCTCAATTTTATGAGGAGTGTGTCGGGCTTTCGAATGTGCAGCCGACTATAGCTGAAAAGAAGGGTGTTGAACATAGTCCCGTCATTCAACAAAGTGCAAAGGTGAGGACTCCACAATTGTCACCACTCGGTTTAGATTCTATTACGACGGATATCTGTGCTGACATTCAGTTTCGTTATGGAGAGCCAGATGATGTCGGTGAGAAAGTAGTTGATGTTGGGGATATTACCATTGACGTGGAGGATGTTAACAATGATGTGGAGGACGTTAACATTCAAGTTGAAGACTATCTTGTTGATAATCCACCATAGGACGTGCCTAATACTGTTGAGTGTACACCGATAGAGATTCATCAAATAAAATTCCAAAGACTGATGCTTGTTTGCCTGAGACGGAGGTGACGGATACCGGTGCGGACATTCCTTTGCGTAATGACACTCAACATTCTACTCAAATTGGTAGTGAAGCATTTGTGACTGCAGAAGAGGAAGTAGCGGATGTGGTGATATCTTGTCATGCAGACTTATTGCTTGGGGCTGCGTCTGAGATAGATAAATCTGAGAAACAGGATTCCGAGGTTGTGTTGGAGGCTGGTACTGTTGTTGGTGAGGCTGTCCGAGAGGACAATGGCGTTGCTGGGTTGAATGTTCCTAATATCGGTACAAGTTATTTGCTGCACTCTGCTGCACATGAGGAGCTACTGTTGTCTGTTGTGCCTCTGAATTTCGGATGCACCTATAATTGTGGTCCTGTGGATCCTCAGCTAGTTGTCCTGTTAAAATCAATGATAACGATGGGACATGTTTTCAACCCAATGCTATCCAAGCGGAAAGAGGTTGCGGACTCATCGCTTCTTGAATGATCATAACATTTCGCAAGGGTAAGAGCTCGTTTTTATTGTAAAAATTTTCTGCTTCCTGTTTAATATATTATACTGCTTTTTGTTCTTCAAAAATATATTTATGTGACTCTTATTTTTCCTGTTTATTCGGTTTTGAAGGGAGAATCTTGTCACTTGGGGTGTGAACAATTACCTGAATCTAGAGGATATAGAATTGATGGTTCCAGATACAATGATAATGCTTGGTGTTGTGGACTGGTGGTCCCTTATTCTTAATGATACTTGTATAAGAGGAAGTCCAAGTCGACTTTTCTTTGGGATGGGTGCAACGGTTAGTTATTCTATCTTATCGTTTCTTTTACTTTATTTTTCATTTTTGCATCACGTTTCAACTCTTTTCTCCACTTTTTATTTAGTATCCATTGCGGCGACTTTGTACGCCGTCGAAAGATGAGAAGGCTTCCAGGAGTGATTTATGTGCGGAAGTCATATTGTCATTTTCTGTGTTTGTCAATAACAACAAGAGAGAGTGTGATCTTACTTCTGATATGGTATGTTTTCTGTACTTTGTGTGTATTCTACTACTATTCTCTTTGTTAGTCTACTATTACTCTGCTTTGTTATTCTCACTTTGTTTTACGCTTTTTAAAAAAACCACATAATTAGTAACAATTTTTTTTGCCAAATATTTTCCCAGATTTTCATCCCAATTCTTTTGTATGAGCACTTTAGCTGTTTGTGCATCAACTTCATTGCGAAGAGGGTTGAATATCTTGATAATTTATTTCAAGAGGCGATGTTTGCTGATGATCAACAGGCGTGTGTATGTTTGGTGTATTTTCAAACTGCTGTAAGTCATTTATTGTGCCTAATTTTCTCTTGGTGTTTAACCTAGTTTGTTTAAGTATTTTTAGTAATTATGTTTCCTTTTTCTTTTTTTTTTTTGAAGGTGAGCTTGATGTCTGATTTCCTGGTCAACAAAGGAGTTGCTCGAGGCGGGGAGGTTAAAGATTATAAAATTGCCAACGTCCCTTTTACCTGGCAAACCGCTGCGATTGAAAATTTGGACTGCGGTGTATATACGATGTTGCACATGCTCTTTTACCGTGGAACTGTTTTTGATTGTGACTTGGGTAATTCTGATTCAAGAGCGCTTTACCGCTACCGAGATCGTTGCCTTGTTGGTCTTTGTCGATATGAACGAGTCCAAGAAAGATGTGTTGAAAACTTTGGAGGAGTTGAACAAGACGAGAAAGGAAACCCTGAGTGTGCTTGAAGAGAAACGGCGTATTGAGGATGCGGAAAAGAGGGTTTCTCAAAGCGGTAAGAAACGTCGTGGTTCTGGCAGGGTGAAAACTGTTGGTAAGAAGGTTAAGACGACGCAGCCTGTTGTCGAGCCCGTCGCTTCTCCTACTGTCATTGATAGCACTAAATTCTCTACAAACACCCCTACTGGCAGCCGTCAAGTGGGAAGCAGGGGTGTGGATAGCACCGTGAGTCTAAAGTCGGCTTTGGGTAGCCGTAAAAGGGGTAAGGCAGACGATGGGCTGGGTTGCTCTATGGGTTGCGGGCCAGAGGACAGTAGTTTTGTTGCGGTGTCGGATTTATTTCGGAAGAACAAAAAACAGTTCTCTAAGATGCTGAAGGTGCGGAAGCAAGTAGTGGACTTTGTTCTTCGTGAAGACGCTCACTTGAAAGAAGAGTATGTGTCGATTTTCATTTATTTGATTGTGGTGTTCCTGTTTAGTTAGTCTTTTTGTTTCCCACTATTATTCTGCTGTTATTATACTGTTATTTTGTCAAACTAGTATCAGTAGTTCCACTGTTAGGTCCCTTTGTTATTCTGTTGTTATTAAACTGTTATTTTACTGTTATACCACTATTATTCCGCCGTTAGTCCAGTGTAATTCCACTGTTAATTCCTGTTGTTATTCTACTGTTAGTGAACTGTTATTCTACTGTCATACCACTATTATTCCGCTGTTAATTCCCATTGTTATTCTACTGTTATACCACTATTATTCCGCTGTTATTCCACTATTATTCTACTGTTATTGTTTTGTTATTGAACTGTTATTCTGCTGGTTATACCACTGTAATTCCACTGTTCTTATCATATGTTTTTTTTGTGAATGCAGTGAGATGTTAGTGTTGTAGAACGACGACGTCGGCGTGTTTTTGGACAGGGGGGATATTGTTTCCATTGTGGATGCAGCTGCTATGATGTCAACAAGAGTAGTCGATATTTGGTCGATTCTTTTGAATTCGTTGGAGTTTGAGGAACGTTCAGAACCAAGCTCAATGTTTTTCGGACTTCGTCATATGGTATTTTGTTTTTTGCTTTGCTATTTTGCGTTATTACCTACATATTTACTCACATGTACTGATATAAAGTTAACACTTGTGCACTATTTTTAGTTGTTTATGCTTTCTGTTTAGGAGGATGCTCTTTATTCACTCTTAGAGAACTTTGATTCCTCAAGCCCTCTTGACGGTCCGGGTAAGAAGTCATTGAAATTCGGAATGTGTTTTTCGATTCCTGCAATGGAAGATGTCGTCTGAACTCGGACCTTGTGTTTGTGCCGATTCTGTACAATGATCACTACTCTTGTTTCTGCATCAATTTTATGAATGAATCGATTGATATTTTGGACAACATGACTCACGATGCCAACCAATTAGCGGATTAGAGAAGATTGGCCGAGATTGTGGCAAACTATATGTATGTTTTTATGGAGGGTCATAATGTTATGAAGTTGCAAGATTGCCGCAATTTCGAAATCGTTGATGTTCCTTTTAAATGGAAAAAGAAGGAACTGCTGAATTCCGAGTCAGGTGTTTCTTGCTGTACACGATGGCCGAATATGGTGGAAGTTTATTGGAGTCCAATCTTCACAGCAAGATTGCTCGTCGAAGCTTCTGTGTTGAAATGTCGGCTTCCCTGATCTTGGCGGATATTAATATTTATAGGCAAGTAGTTCTTGATAAAGTGACGGCTTGTGAGAATCAAAGGCCGAAGACGTTGGTGTTGGGTTTGTGCCTTGATTCTGTTAACCGCCGCTTCGAATATCTGTTATTGGGCTAGGTCTGTCTTAGGCCTTTATTAGGTCATTCTGTATTAGGTCTTAGAGAGTATTATATAAACTCTCTAAGCCTCTACCTAGCAGTTATGCTTATCATACCGTCTGAATCTGTAATCTGAAAACTCCTCACATATCAATAAAACTCTCTCCCTTCTGCCTTGTGGACGTAGCTAACACACCGTTAGTGAACCACGTAAATCTGTGCGTGTCTCTTTATTGTTTTTATCAGTTCTTTCTTGCTTCTGTCATAACAGTTGGGTTTAGCGTCAGCAAGGAACCAGTTGAAAGAAGTGAAACCCCAATCATCTGCTGGTAGTGAAGAGACAGGCACCGTCGTGAATACAGTACCTTTGACTATTGTGTATCCAGGAAAGTCAGACTAAGTTAGTGTAAACTGTTTGTTAAACAATTAGTGTGTTGTTATTGCACTGTTATTCTGTATAATAACTAGTTTATTGTGATGTTATTCCCCTATTATTCTAGTGTTATTCCAGTGTGTACTCTAATTTAATTGAGTTTTCATATTACTTGTACTTTTTTCAAACACCATCCATTTTTACTCTAATCCCACTGTTATTCTGCTGTTATTGCAGTATTATTCAGCATAATGAGCAGTTGTTGTGCTGTTATTGCCCAATTAGTCTACAGTTATTTTAGTCTAATTAAGCTTTCTTATTACCTTTGTTTTCTACAAACACTATCCATTTTTATTCAAGTGTAAATTTAGTCATGTGTAAAAGCAGTGGTTTAGACTGCTTTTATTCCACTGTTATTCTACCATTATTCTGTTGTTATTGCAGTATTACTCCGCATAATAAGCAGCTACTCTGCTGTTATTGTACTATTAGTCTACACTTATTCTGTTGTTATTCCGCTAGTTTAATTAAGGTTTACAAACACTATCCATTTTCTACGAAGAATATGCATTTTCTATTCAACTGTCAATGGCTGTTTTTTCTCAACTGTGATTCTATTCTTATTGCACCGTTATTCTGTTGTTATTGCACTATTATTCCGCATAACAAGTAGTTTATTCTGCTGTTATTGCAGTATTATTCCACAAAAGGATTAGTTTATTCTGCTGTTATTCCACCGTTAGTCCAAAGATTATTTTGTTAAAACTATTCATTTTTATTCAAGTGTAAATTTAGTCAAGTGTAAAAGCGTGGTTTAGACTCGCTTTTTATTCCATTTTATTCTACCATTATTCTCTTTATTGTTGCGTATTTATTCTGCATAATTAGCAGTTATTATGCTGTTATTGCACTATTATTCTGGCAAATACTTCTGTTATTCCAACATTACTTAAACATAGTAGTAAATAGTACTTAAAGATAGTACTGACATAATAAACATTAACGATCTAAAATATTAAAGCCATTATTTTTAAAGCAATAAATATTTTAAACATATTTTAAAGCAGCAGCCCTGGACCATCATCATTAGATTTTTATATCTTTATTCTATTATCTAATGCATGCGCGCCGGTTCTTGGACAGTGCTCTCAACTTCCACCGACTCATCCTGAAAAGGGTTATTGTATGCTTCCATAAGTTCCATGGCTTTCAGAACTGGTGTCCAATTGCCAGAGATTGAAATATCGACTTCAGTGTAATACTTCCTCAAAGCATTCACACCAGCAATGTATTGATTGTCCATGTCGGCTTCTGTGTAGTTCCTATTTTTCATTTCCTTCAACTGTCTACGCATACGTTCATTTTGAAGTTCGGCAACCTTCAACTGTGCTGTAACATTGTCGACCTCTCTTATTAAGACCTCTTCACGGTTTTCTGCTGCCTCTAAATTTGTCCTTATGTCGATCAACTCTATCGTGAGGAACTCTATTGTCCGTTTCGCTTCATCGACTTCCTCCCTTGTTGGGGAGCTTCGGTTATCGTCAGTTACGTTACTCATCCTGCAGCATTGGAAGTATGAAACTTTTTGCATTATAAAAAGATGTTTAAAATATTTCAACCAAATTAAAAGCAAACCAAAGCAGAAGAAAGAGAATTACCTTTTCTGCAGCATCGAGTATAGTGTAGACAGATAAGAAAAATAAACATCAAAGAAAAATAAAGAATAGAAAGATAAGAAATTACCTTTTTGCAGAGGAGATAAAGTTTTTTTTTTGGAATTGACTTTTTCAGTGTGTGTGTTTGTTTTTTTACTCGAAATAGCAGTATTTATAGGGGCTTGGGGAATAGAAACAGATTTTGTGTAATAAAGTATAGAAAGATAAGAAATTACCTGTCTACCAAAAAAAAGATAAGAAATTACCTTTTGCAGAGGAGATGCGGAGTTTTTTTTGGAATACAAACAGTTTTTCTGTACTTATTCAGTGTGTGTGTGTTTTTTTTTTAGCACGCAATAGCAGTATTTATAGAGGCTTGGGGAATACAAACAGTTTTCCTGTAATTATATTAGATTAGGTTAGGTAACAGTTTTTAATAAAAACTGAAAAGTGGAACTACTTTTTATAAATATTACTAATCTGTTATTATTCAACTATTATTGTAGTGTGTAAATACAGTTTTATTTTGTGGGTGGTTTATGAAAAAACAGTCAGATAATATTAACAAAAAAAATTAAAGTAACTAGTATTAATTCTCATATAATGTAGGTCTCACTTTATTATCTAGAAGAAACATTTTAGGTTAAAATGTAATTCAAACAATGACAAATAGTAAAAGTCTTCGACATTTTTAGGCGAGGTCTTCATCGTAGCCGCTGTCTTTTACGTCTCTTTTATCTTTGTTAGTTCATGCATCCGATTCATATTCCTGCAATGTTTGCTTAGTATTTAGCAGCTACATTAATAGCAGAATAGCGGTAGAATAACATTAATAGCGGTAGAATAACAATTAGAGCAAATTTAGCGACTACTCTGCTGTTATTGCAGACACTATCCATTTCCACAAAGAATACCCATTTTCTATTCAAAAATAACAACACATTAATAGCAGAATAGCAGTAGAATAACACAACAGCAGCAGAATAGCAGAGTAACACTGGAATAATAGGGGAATAACAGTAGAATAAGAGGATAACATTAGAATAATAGGAGAGTAATAGTTCAGATTCATACCTCTTCAGTTTCTGATTCTTCTTCATCATCGTCATCAGAAGGGGGACTTTCAGCAAATGGAAGATTACAAGTTCTACTGTTGTGGTTCACCCACTTCTTGCAGTTACCGCATCTTCGCTTCCTCTTTTGTGGCTTGCTCTTGGCCTTTTCTTTCGAAGACCTTAATCTTTTACCACTGCCCTTATTCTTGGCCTTGTTTGGCGGTCGAAGGTCAATATCATTTGAAGCTGTGATGCCAAGAAGAGCCTCGATTTCCTGGTTTTTAGTTTTCGGTTCAATTGGTCCTGTGATGTTCTCCCTGAACTGTGTCAGGGTTTTCTGCAGTTGCTTCATCTGTTTAACCGTAGCATAACTGTCCATCACCCCGACAGTTGCATAAATCTCAGACCAAACCTTTGACATCTCAGCTTTCTTGATGTCAGCTTCATCAATGTCTTCTATCACCTTTCCATTTTCATCTCGGACAATTGGCCTGTAGGATTTCTTTGTCCATCGAGCAAGGACATAAGGCTCAGGTATCCTGTGTACCTGCCTACCATTCCACACCCACAGTATATGCCGACAGACAATGCCATGCCTCTCAAACAACTTACATGCACATTTGCTCTCGTTACTTTTGGTGTTAAATTCAACTAGGAAGCTTCTGTGCTTCAGTCCATCACGAACGTCATGGTACTCCATTGCCCCTACTATTATCAAACCCCCGACCCCCATGCTGCATATCGCATGTTTGACTTCATTCTGAAAGTCTGCAAAGATAGGATGTGTGTAGACAAGTGAGGCATGCATCTCTACCTTCATCGGCCCTACTTTCTCGAGCATACTATGCTCATTGGCAGTGTCCATCCTCCTTTGTGTATGCCTTTGCTGTTCTATTGCGGAATTGTACCTCATCCAGAACTCGACAAGGGTTCCAAAGTGGCTTTCAAACCGCTTGAAATAGCTGTTTGAACTTTCGGATCCCTGGGTTGTTCGCAACAAACAACCTAGAGGCAGATCCCGAAAGTATGTCGGTATCCACTTTTGTCTGATTGCAAAGACATACTTCAACCACCGGTTGCTTTTCATACCATGTGCTTCAATAACAGTTTTCCAGTTCTGTTCAAATTCGTCTGGTTCGAGGTCGACATCCCAAACAACGTCATTTATGTCGGTCTGTATCATTGCAGATTGCCCTTCCCACTTTCTCAGGCATTTTCTGCATGATATGCCACATGCAGTACTTGTGCACAGAATGCTTGAAGACATTTTGGCAGGCCATTTTAATTCCAGGGCACTCGTGCAGTAATTACACATGAGGTTCTTTGCTGCCCCATTGCTTCGAGGAATTTTTAAAAATCCACCAAATGAATCCACGACTCTCGAAGTCAAGTAACCCACCGCAAAGTTACCGTCTTCTTGTTGTGGTCTACTCCGATGAACGGAGTAAACACCATGAAATATTTGTTTGTCCCAAAAGTAGGGTCAAACGAGATCGTGTCTCCATATAACTTGTAGTTGTTTATCCCTTCCTTATCAGCCCAAATAACCTTCGTCAAGCATTTGTTCTCATCCTGATCATAAGCAAAATAGAACCTCTTTGTTTCAGCCAGCATTTTGAAATGCCCAATGAACATACTAGCATCCTTATCCCCAATGTAACACTTGATATTTCGTTTGAAGTTTTTGAAGTCTAGCAAAGAGGCACCGATATTCTGATAACCATTTGAATATTCCTTGAGAATTCTGAAGCTCAATGTTGGACCTATGTTGAGCTTAGTATGATCAATAATGGTCCTCTTAATGTAGTCATGGACGTCCCATGAGAGCTTTTGGAACTCTCTGTTTTTGACAGAGTAAAGAGAGTGATTGTGAACGTCTACAAAGACATCCACAATATACCCAGCCGGTCTGTCGTCTGTTTTTTTACAGTTCTCAACCTCATGTGCGCCTTTGCACCCACACCTTGTCGAGCATGCTTCTTTGGGTGTCTAATTCGTCGCTCTTTGTTCTCTCTTTTGTCACTCAAATTAGCGGCTTCGTGATTTGTTGCTTCTAGTCGCGATTTTCTTTTCATATCCCTATACCCCATGTCATTACTGGACCGTGATTTAACGCGACGCCCCCTTATATTGCGCATTTGTGTACCTTCTCACATCAAATCCGCAAGCCAATGCATATATCTTTGTAGAACTCTTTGCATCGTCCAAGGTAAGAAAGAACATGCCACGTTTAGGCGTAAAATCACTCTCAACAGTCCTTACCCACTGCTCAGTACCCCCGGGTGTACTGCTGTAATGAAGAGTTGGAACAAACTCATCGTTTTCTTCGTCTGAACAGGTTGGGCTGGTGAATATATTGTTCTTAGAAGAATCCCCAATAGTTAAGACTGCATTGTCTTCAACAATAGACACAGTAGAAAGATCCGTGACAGTAAATTATTATAATGAGTACAGTCAGTGGACAACAAAATGACAATAACATCACAATAACGGTAGCATGGGGTAGAGATCAACATTGCAGTAATGTGACAATAACAGTATGATAACAGCAGGTGGGAAACAGACGACAATCAATAACATCACAATAACACTAAATGTGCTTATCTTATGCTACTCTCTTATCGGCCGTATATTTTCATGCTACTGCACAATAATATCACAACAATAGTACCATAATATCAAAATAACAGTACAATAATATCATCATGTTTCTCTACTTTTAAAATAATAGTACAGTAATATCAGAATACCAGTACTCTGATTCTACTTTATTACATACGATATATCTTTGTATTTATTATGTTACTCTTTTGCAAGGCATATATTTTCATGCTACTGCACAATAATAGCACAATAATATTACAATAATATCACAATAACAGTCGAATAATATAATCATGTTACTGTACTGTTACAATAATAGTACATTAATATCAGAATAACAGTTCTCTTTTTCTACTCTAATACAAGCCAGACAGTACAATAATATCAGAATAACAGCTGAGAAACACGTAGAAATCAATAATTGATTTATAAATAACGGCGGATAAAGAGATAAGAATCAATAGCAGTATTACCTGTTTCCATATTTACTGTCGAGTTGATTTCTTCGCTAACATTGTTATTAATCTCGTTGTCCTTCTTTTATACCTGAAAATAGTAAAATCAAGTATTCAGTTCAATTAAAATCAACGAATTTCACGAATTTTACATTAATTCCGAAAATACGATTGAATACACTAAAAATCAATGAATTTACATTACCTGTAATTCGATTGCAGTTAAAAATCAACGATTTTGTGTAATCTTATTAGGTTTTTTATGAGATTGCTATAGTCGGCGTTCTGATTTTTGTGTTTATCTGTTTTTGATTTGTAGAGAGAGAGAGAGAGAATATCGTTTCAATGAAGTTTCTGTTTTCATGTTTTAGCTGCTTTTGTATTTTTCGATTTTTCCTTTTTTTTTCTAATTTATCATTTAATCTCAGCCCTTAATTTCTTTTAATCTTAGCCCTTGATTTCCCCAACTCACAGCTCACTATAAGACCCCAACTCACGAGACCCCGCCTCTATATATATATATATATATATATATATATATATATATATATATATATACATACATACATACATACATACATACATACATACATACATATATATATATATATATATATATATATATATATATATATATATATATATATATATATATATATATATATATATATATATATATATATATATATATATATATATATATATCTATCTATATTATTAAAGGAAGCTTTTTTCGAGCGATATTAGAGTGTCCAACTTTTGCCAACTACCTAAAACAAAAGATAATATATACAATTTTCTTTATAAAAAAAATCAAATAAAACAATGAGATAGAGTTTATGAGCAAATAGTCTTGATAATGGACACTGATTATCACCTGCCTTACGGTCTTGCGGAAGTTTAATTGTATGACTAAACATCTATTAAGAGTTCAAGTCAATCTCAAACTTTGTAAAAGCATAGGGAAGACTATATATTTTCGTTATAGTAATCATCATCTATCAATGTGTATTTATATAAAAGAACTTTTTTTTTCAAGCATTTACAAAGAATTCGACTTTTACGAATAACTTTCAAGCTCTATAAGAGAGTACAATGTTTATGAAATATAAAATACAAGGAAATAGATAGTGGATGGCGAATTGGCGATAGGGCGCCATCCGGTGGCCCAGAATCTCGGCGCCACCATAATTAAAGAAAAGCAAAAATAGAAAAATAAAGTATTAGTTTTCGTTTTTGCGCTAAACCTTTAAGGGTAGGTACGTAATTTTATATCTATTGAATTAATATGAACTCTAACTAAATTAAATTTAATATTCTCCGTATATCAATTTACTCTAAATTATCGTCATCATTAGTTACGATTTTTCATCATTGTATTGTAAACTAGATTTAGTGCCCGTGCGTTGCACGGTTACTAAAAATTGGTGTATTTTTAAGTGAAATTGTGAAAAATGTAATTATATTGTCGTAAGTAACTAATAAAGTATTGTAATAGAAAATGAATGAAACTTATCAAAAAAGGAAAGACTAAAGATAATCAAACTTATTTGAAAAGGGAAAGAGGGAAGATCATAAAAAATTGGAGGGGGAATGATACAATTACGCGTAAATTGATGTCATTAATGTTTGATTTAAGGTTTTCATTCCTTTTTTGGCACCTTAAATACAGCCCTATTTTAAGGTGCCAAAAAAGGAATGAAAACCTTAAATCAAACATTAATGACATCAAGGCTCGATCAATGCTTACCCTTGAAGAGGCTCGCCAAAACAAGACTACCCCTGCCGCTACCGAGTCTGGACTATTCGCTTCCAACAGTGACACTCGTTCTGATTCTTCACATCACAATTCTGACCAATCTTTGTCTCCTAATAATCAGGGTAATAACAATAATAGAAACAAGGGTGGTCATGGCAAAGGTTACCGCGGGAAGAACAGCGGGAATAATGAGGGCGGAAGTTCACAACGCAATTCTGACAACGCCAAAGGAAACTCCGGGCAGCAGCATTCTCAAGGCAGCCGCAACACTTCTAAGACATGGGTCCCGTTACAACCGCCACCGTGGCAGCAACAGGCTTGGGCTGCTCCACCGTGCCCCTACCCTACCACAGGCTGGGCACCACCAACGCCCAACCGGGGGCCTGGAGTCCTCGGCCCTAGGCCTTAAGCTTTTATTGCTCAATCTCCGGTAGTCGGGGCGCCTCAAGGCGCATTGGTACCTACTGACCTCGCTGCGACGATACAAACGCTGACACTACAACAACCAGATGAGAATTGGTATTTGGATAGGGGCGCATCTTCTCATATGACGTCGAACGAAAGTACCCTCTCTTCTTATTTTAATTTGAGCAATAATCGTGAAATTGTTGTTGGTAATGGCACTGAAATTATGATTCGTGACTGTGGTGCGAAAATTTTACAGCCTCCCCTTCCGCCCCTTATACTAAAAAATGTCCTACATGCCCCGAATATTATCAAAAATCTTGTTTCAGTCCGAAAACTCACTACTGATAATAATGTTTCTGTTGAATTTGAGCCTTTTGGTTTTACTGTGAAGGACTTGCTGACGGGGAAACCAATTTTGAGACGCAGTAGTACGGGCGACCTTTACCCTTTACTTCCTTCGTCCAATACACCAACCGCACCTCCACATGCTTTCACTGCCACTACCGCTTCCAGATGACACGGTCGCCTAGGACACCGAGGCCCGACAATTATTTCTATTCTTCGTAATAATAAAAGTATTTATTGTAATTCTGTCAAAGATAGTTTTTGTGATTCTTGCCAGCTCAGTAAACACATTAAGTTGCCCTTTTATTCTTCGAATTCTAATACTTGTTTTCCGTTTGATATCGTGCATAGTGATTTGTGGACTTCACCAGTTTTAAGTTCTATGGTTCATCGCTTTTACATACTTTTCCTTGATGATTATACTAATTTTCTTTGGACATTTCCACTCAAACACAAATCCGAAGTTTTTAATATTTTCACCAAGTTTCACTCTCTAATTAGTACCTAATTTAATCAACCCATCAAAACTTTCCAATGTGACAATGGTTGCGAGTACGACAACTCAGAATTTCACCATTTCTTTCAACATAACTATATGCTTTTCCATCTCTCATGCCCACATACCTCGCCACAAAAAGGTAAGGCCGAGAAAAAAATTCGGACCCTCAATAACCTGATTCGAACCCTTCTAATCCTCACCTTCATAATGTACTTCCGAGCAAAGCAAATAACCTCACCGCTAGCCTTTATCTTAGGACACCGTCCTATTCCCATCTTCGTACTTTTGGATGTCTATGCTACCTACACTTGCCACCGCCTCGCATTCATAACTTACCGCCCCGCATTCATAACTTTGATGCTCGTATTACGCAATGTGTCTTCCTTGGCTACCCGTCAAATCATCGAGGCTATCTTTGCCTTGACTTGTCCACACGCAAGATTATAATAGATAGAATGTCACTTTCAACGAAGCAATTTTTCCATATGCTGCTCGACAACCCTTGTCAACCTCCTCTTACTTATTTTTGGACACCGACTCCTTTCCCTACACGACACAATATCTCCACAGCCTGGACACACACGTCTGCCACGGACACCCCAGCCACTCCGTCACCACCGGCCTCACCCACACCGGTGGTCTCACCCATCACCTCCCCTACGGCTTCCCCTGCCTCACCCAATGTCCCTTCACCAACCTCACATGACACACCAGTCGTGCCCTCCCCTCAAATTACAACGCGAGCCTAACATGGTATATTTAAACCCAAGCCCGTTTTGACCTCTCCGTCACCACTACTGTTGGAATATGTGTCCTCCGACAATAATGCGATCACAACTGTCGATCATGATGATCACATGTTTAAGTCTCATACTAAAGAATACAATTGGGAAGTAATATTTTACTGTCAACTGGTCCACACATATCGGTAATGATTGGCTGACTAGAGTTTGACATTACTGTCGTGCGACGGTGGTGACCAGTTGATCCCCTTAGGTCATACCTAAAGGGTAACACTCTTAATTAATCATTTAATTGATCGTATGACGATACGGGTTAATTAAATTACTTAAAATTGACGGACGATTTTGGAAGTAATATTTACGTGTCTCATTGTACTTTGATTAAATAAGATACGGTCTAAGTAATCGAATTGTTTTATTACTTAGATGAAATTATTGTTTAAGGAAACAATTGCATTTGAATGAATAAATTATTATAAATACAAGACGTTGTGATTTATAATTGGTAAAATATTTTGGTACAAGTAATTATGAATTACTAAGTCAGTTTTGTATATGACGTATTTTTATTAATACGTTGATTTTTAATATGTTAAAAATACATAACAATTTTACATGACATGTTACATGTGACAAATTGACAAAATAATGTGTAAAATGGATTTTCCATTTTACACTATATGGACCGAAATTACGGGTGATATTAGGAAAATATTATGTTGATTAAGTAAGTGGTAAACATAATCATTTGCCTAAAACCTAGCCATGCAAACCTAGTGGTTATTGTGAAGAGCACTTTGATCATGCATTGGGCATCAGCACCTCCCCCTTCTACCCGGTTTTGTGAGAGGAAAAACCATGGGTTTTTCCTTCTAATTTTTACCTAATATACACTACCAAAAACATTAGTCACACATCTAAAAATAAGAGTTTTTAGAAATATAAATTCTTCCTCTTTCTTCCTTTCTCTTAACAGAAATATTGAGAGAACAAAATTATATTTTGGTCAATTTTATACAAAATTAATATTGTTCTAGTAATAATAATATTAATTTTATTAAGTTGTTACTTTGGATATTAATCCTTGGGAGGGATTCTCTACTTGAATCCTTGTTCATCCATTTAAGGAAGCTCAAGAACAAGTGAGTAGGAGAACTCACTTGTGCCCAAATAATCCGAAATCTTCAATGTAAGATGATGATTTCTTCCTTATTCTTTTTTTATTGTTTGCATGCATAAGATCAATATTTAATTTTATGACTAAATTAAAACTAAAACATATATGAATATGTAAAGTAAAGAGATATAGATTTCTAACAAGCGGTATCAAGAACCTAAGGTTGTTTGCATGCAAATCGGTTATAGTTTTTCCGAGTTATACGATTAACATATAAAACTCATAAATATGTGTTATTTTGATATATCACGAAATAAATTATACATGTTAAAGTTTCTAATCCTAAAATGTATTTAGGATATTTTGGTTAATTTATGGATTTTTATTGTTCATCCTATATAATAATGGCATTAAAAATGTGTTTTTATGATTAAAATGTCATTTTCGAATTAAAATTAGCTAAACTTCGAATTTTCCAGTGTTTTTTGGATATGTTATCACATGTTTTATGTTTAGATGACCTGTAAATTTTCAGAATTTTTGAAGTTCTTATGCTCGAAATATGGATTTTTCATGATAAAAATCGAATTTAAATGAAAAATAGGTTAATATGAGAAATATTTCGAATATGGTCATATAAATTTAGTATGTTGTCACATGCCATTTTACAAGTTGTGTGTAAATTAATATGCTATTATGAAGTCTTTATGCATGATTTATGAATTTTTGATGAAAAATAGCATAAATAGTGAATCTAATTAGTGAATAATTGCTAAAACATACTTCATGACTAAGGAAAAACGTCACATGTTGCATTTTATTATCTATTTCAGATCTAAAATTGAAAAGTTGATAAATATAATATTTCTCATGTTTTTTATGATTATATTTGATAAATCCGATTAACCGCAACATTGTTTTTTCCGATAAATTTCGAAATTTTTAACCTAAGTTTTTGAATATTATGATTGTCATGGTATTTTTCCAGAATGTTCATGAGTTTAAATTTCAAATTTTGAATTTATTTGAAATTTTTGTGATTTATTTGAAGTTTATAGCATTTTATTGTAATTTTGAGTCCACTAATGAACAATTTTAAGAAATATAAGTTAATTATAGTCAATATATTAGTGGAGACTAATTTTGAGTCCTAAGTTGGTTAGGGTAATTAACTTATGCATAAATATGATTTCATGTAATTTATTGTGATTTTAAAAGGTTGAATCACGCAAATCCGTAAAAACCGTTTAATATACGATATTGGCTCCTTAAAGGCGATTTAGCATAAAATTGGGCATGTTCATACATATTATAATGCTGCATTTTATTTATGATTGTCATAATTTTATTTTATGTAATTTTTTGAATTATGTAATTTTTACTTAGTATGGCCTTAGTTTTTAATTGGTATTACCCGAAATGTATGGGAATATCGATTCGGTTGTAATTTATTGTGATCTCGTATCACCGTTTTGTAATTTAATAGATTTATTTTATTTTAATTACAAATGTATAATAGGAAATTATGTAATTTGTTATGTAATTTATTTATTTCGAGTTCCTCAAGACTCGTGTCACTTAAGAAGGCGATACATAAAGACGGTGTTACCTCGAGATGCGTGCCAAAACCAAAGTTCAAGGGACCAATGGAGTTGGTTTCCGAATATGTAATAGTCAATTAGATTTTCTATTTTAGGAAGGCCATACTAGGATTTATTTTATGCTTTGCATTTTATTTATATGTTGCATGCATCGCTAATCGCCATAACTAAAACATGCATCATCTTTTAATCGAGTTTATCGACCGTGTCAATTAGAATTATCGTAGTTCACCGCTTTAGTTCACTTAAAACGTGATAGATAATAAATTGACATGACCTCTCGCTAAAATAATCAATTGAGACATAGCCTTACCAAAAAGTAGAAACCATGAAAACCTATTTCGCGAGGGAGTGCACTCGGCCCTACCGGGGTACAAACCTTGTTACATAGGGGAAGTGTGTGATAAATGTCTATCCACCGAATTTATATTAATGAGGGGTATTTCGGCACACCGTGCCGTAAGTTGATATGAGTTTGGATCATGGACACATTTATTCGAAATTTGGGTTGAACTCAACGAAAGTATTCACGACGATTTTCAGATGTGTTTCGAGCTAGATATAAATATTAATGTAATTTTATCGACCAAGAGTTCTAAAAGTAGAATCAATTAAGAGGTTAATCCACCAAGTTATTTTAATAAAGGGTATTTCGGCACACCGTGCCCTAAGTTGATATGAATTTGGGTCTTGGAATCATTTATCAAGTTGGGTTGAGGTCACTAGATAAATGCAATAAAACTTGTTTAAATTTAAATTGAATTTTACGAGTATTATTATTTTGAAAACGACATATGTTTTATTCCTTCTATATTTTGTTTTGTAGACCGCTCTTATTTCTCATAACAAATGGCAACTCCAAACACCAACGCCACACCTCTCACTAATACTTCATGGCTCCGATCCTTCATGGATCGTTGTATACTTGAAAAGAATGGGTCAAATTTCTCCGATTGGGATGCCCAACTCAAATTAGCCGCCCAAGGTGACGACAAGTTTCGTTACCTTTCCGAGGCCTCTCCACCCGAACCTAATACTAGGTCGACCGCCGCTACTTGGAAAGCATATGAGGCTTACCACAAGGAGTCCGCCGCAATGAAAAATGTGTTGATCTTTGCGATGGAGGCGGATCTCCAAAGGAGAGCTTTTAAGATGGGCACCGCTAATGAAATTTATTCCAAGCTTGTGACAATGTTTTCACAAACTCCGCGGATCGTCCAATATGAGGCGGCCGCGGTATTCTTTGATCTCGACTTCAAAGAGGGCCAAAAGGTTAGCCCTCACGTGCTCAAATTGATCGAGCTAGTCGAGACCTTGAAAATTCAAAAGGTTGAAATCCCCAAGGAACTCATTGTAGATAGGATTCTACACTCCTTATCCAAAGTCAAAGCGTATGTTCAATTCCGGGTGAATTTTAACATGCAAGACAAGGACGTGTCTCTTGAAGAATTGCACAAGTTACTTGTGCAAGCCGAAAGAGACATGGAGTTAAATGTTAACCCACCTAAGGATGTACTTAACATAAGCACCAAAAGCAAGGGGAAGTTCAAGAAGAATGGGAAGAAGGGTAAAAAGCAAGCTCCCACTTTCACCAAAGCTAGACTTATGAAGCTAGCACTTCCAAAACCAAGAAGGGTCCTCTTGATAAATGCCATTATTGTAATGGTGTTGGACATTGGAAAAGAAATTGTTCTAAATACCTTGGTGATATTAAAGCTGGAAAGATCACTCCAGTAGGTAAATGACTATCCTTTCTTTTATGTTTCTAATTCAACTATGGTATTGTGATACAAAGTTGTGATAATGTATCCCCTTTTTATTGTAAATAGGGCCTCCACGAAGCAAGGACAAAGGAAAAGAAAAGCAAGCTTGAGAAACCATCAAGAAGCTAGGAGTAGCTTCCATGAAGCTTGGCTTTTTATTGTCTTATTTTAATTTATGTTTCGGATTTTAGAACCTTTTGATTTCCGTGTTCGACATGGAAATGTATTTTGGATAATGGTTGTATTTTGGATAATGGTGGCTTGGTTTGCAACCCAAGTCACCCGTTTTATCGTATTTTATCCTTGTCCTAAAATTCGTCTTTATCCGCTTGCTCATAGAAACATATGATCATTTAAAGTGATCTACTAAACAACTATAATAATGCGATTCATTATATGTCCACAAGCTTAAGGCTTGTGTATGATCAATTATAAAGTGATATTGAGTTGATGAACTCTCTTAAAGGAATGTCAATCACCAAGTACAATCGTCAAATTTAAAACAATTAGTCAACCTATGAGATAGTCCTCCTTATACTTCAAAATCATTATTTGTGTCTCATAAGCTATCTTTGAATCTCTAGTGTATTCATTCTAAAGATAGAGTGGGAGAAAATGAAGACACAAAGAACATAAAGCAAAATTTGTGTACTTGTGTAAATGAGATCTACGCAAGAACGAATGATTTGTATACCTATACAGATAGTATACTCGAATAGATAAGATCTATGGTCTCGAATAGATGATATCTACATGAGAAAAGAGACCAAGTGAAGTAATCAAAAGAATATGTTCTCAAGATAACTACACGAGGAGACCAAAAGAAAGTTTTGGAATGAGAATGTTTAATTTAAAGTCTTAACAATAAGTTTTGACTAAGTTTATGAACAACATTTGACCAATAGTTTCAATATTGATATTTACTTAAGAACCTATATGAATTAAAGTTGCATCCTAGAAAATAAATGAGATTTATGACTAGAAGTTGAAAAGATTGATATACTGATATCCACAAGAGCTAAGTTAAGTATTAACCACGCTAATGTCATTACTTAACCTCATTATGAAAATGATATGGTTAAACCTCCTTCCGAAAAGGGTATTTTGAGAAGGACGTATATTAGATATTATTCATATTTAAACAATGACATTACTACGCATCATTATAAAATGAATGAGTTAGAGATTAGAATCTCTTTCCATAAGGTTAAGATGAAATCTCTTCAAAATAGGTATTTTGAAAGGATATGATGGGAACATATATGGTTTTATCTTAATAACTTAGCAAAGCAATATATATTTCAATTCTTGAAGTGTTTCGATTGAGTAGTCAATTGCGAAACATGTGGAATTAAGTGGGAGTTGGAAATTATCATGTGAAGACATGGAATTTAGTGGGAGCAATCATCTTGTAAAAGTTTATAACTCATTACTCATTGAGAATGACGAGCTAATACTTTCTTTCACAAAGAAGTATTTGAGTTTTCAATTCTGGATGAAAATGGACTATGATGAATCCAATCACATCATGAGATGTTGGATAGGTATTGAGACATACACATCGAATCAACGAGAAACGTAGGTTATTCATGTCAATGAAAATGGAATTGCCATTAGCAGTCATGGTCGTTCATTGAACCTAGGAATGGTTGATCACATGATTATTAGTTACTAATGTTTCCTCCATTAGAATAATCATGCACATGTTCAATAATGAATCATATGTATAAGAGCATGATGAATCATTGGCAAGCCATAGAAAAATCGTCATGAATTCTCGAGGAGAATCCGATGAACGATTTCAGTAATTGAACAAAACACTCTGTTATGTGTCAAGAGGTTGCACATATTAAAGTTCGAACACATGTAAGGATTTACGAAAATCCTAAGCTTTTCAAGCTAAAAGGAGAAATAAGTAGTTTGGAAAGGTACTTAGTTGAAGTAAGAAATTACTCAAAACTAATATTTCCTAATATGCTAGGACTTGTGAGAAGTGCTAGGCTAATCATCTTGAAAATTGTTACAAGACTCTAAAAAACATTTACCTAGTGCATTGTGAGTGGGTGGAGTACTTGATCAGTGCAAGTTATATCATTCACCACAAATTCATTGGTTATGTGATAATCGACAGGGAAGTTCTTTCAAGATAAAGAACCCAAACTGAGGTTGGGAACCTATATGTGTACTTGGTGAGGTTCATGCTATGAGAGATAACATGAACGTAAAGGAAAATGCGATAAAAGAAGTTTGAACACATGGACATATGGTATGTTAAACTTCCATTGCAATCGTCTGGTGTTTACACACTTACGATATGCATCACAAGGTTGTAATATGGTATTGACTACCCGAATGTGATGTCGACATTTGTCGTTTGAGTTATTATTAACTCACCTTATACTTTGTTACATCCAAACGGGTTGTAGAGACAATTGAACCCCGTTAAAGTGAACACAGATTAGCATTGTATTCGCCCATAGTTACTTATATGAGGTGACATCTCGAAGTGACTAAAGTGTGATGCGATTGATGGCAAGTTCAAGCGCCATGGAGTCATATGAGAATGACTAGTCGATCACATAGGCAGACTGTTAGGAACACGTTGTCGGGCCTTATGACCGCTTATAGAGTTCTGGCAAATTTATATAGCCTGGTCGTTGCGAGAGCTACTATAGTATTCTAATGAGTCGATTCTTTTGACTAAAGACTGTTCGCCTAAGATGGCACAGTTTCAGATTAACTTTGATTTATGTTACTACGACCTTCGTAAATGGGGTCAAATGGGCATATTTTGGGTTATGATGGCTGTGACTAGTCGAAGGGAATGAGTGCGATAGGAATTGTCCACCCCTAGTCAGGGTTATAACAATATCTCAGGGCCACTCGAGGAGTAATGAACTGGAAATGCGTGGCCACGCTCGGAAGATATCTATGGTAGATAAATCCGGTCAATCAGTTATTCTCCAGATCGAGGAAACCACTCTCGATATGATCACTTGCAAGTACGACCTGAAAGACACCTTGCATTGCGTGGGAGATAGTAATAGGACAAGAGAATTGGTGAGGCACACTTGTCGTGGACAAGTGGGAGATTGTTGGAATATGTGTCCTCCGACAATAATGCGATCACAATTGTCGATCATGATGATCACATGTTTAAGTCTCATTCTAAAGAATACAATTGGGAATTAATATTTTACTGTCAACTGGTCCACACATATCAGTAATGATTGGCTGACTAGAGTTTGAGATTACTGTCGTGCGACGGTGGTGACCAGTTGATCCTCTTAGGTCATACCTAAAGGGTAACACTCTTAATTGATCATTTAATTGATCGTATGACGATACGGGTTAATTAAATTACTTAAAATTGACGGAAGATTTTGGAAGTAATATTTACGTGTCTCATTGTAATTTGATTAAATAAGATACGGTCTAAGTAATGGAATTGTTTCATTACTTAGATGAAATTATTGTTTAAGGAAACAATTGCATT
Source organism: Silene latifolia (assembly GCF_048544455.1). Lineage (NCBI taxonomy): Eukaryota > Viridiplantae > Streptophyta > Magnoliopsida > Caryophyllales > Caryophyllaceae > Silene > Silene latifolia. The sequence goes on from NC_133538.1 coordinate 455,608,911, forward strand.
TGAATGAATAAATTATTATAAATACAAGACGTTGTGATTTATAATTGGTAAAATATTTTGGTACAAGTAATTATGAATTACTAAATCAATTTTGTATATGACGTATTTTTATTAATGCGTTGATTTTTAATATGTTAAAAATACATAACAATTTTACATGACATGTTACATGTGACAAATTGACAAAATAATGTGTAAAATGAATTTTCCATTTTACACTATATGGACCGAAATTAGGGGTGATATTAGGAAAATATTATGTTGATTAAGTAAGTGGTAAACATAATCATTTGCCTAAAACCTTGCCATGCAAACCTAGTGGTTATTGTGAAGAGCACTTTGATCATGCATTGGGCATCACCACCTCCCCCTTCTACCCGGTTTTGTGAGAGGAAAATGTAGGGTAATATCCGTATAATGCCCTTTAATTATAGGATTATAACGCAAAATTTACATGTGAATATTGTCATAAAACGATAAACATAAAGAAACGACAAAGATGTAGGAATAACCTTCGGTCCTAGTGCAATAAGGCATTGAGAGATTAAAGCAAATCTCCTCCTAAACGATGCACCCAAGATGTCCGAGTAATGCCCTTGTGCTAGAGACAATCCCCTAATTGACTTGCAATATCGAGGGGATTAGTTTTTTGTGAATTTTGTTGGATATGAGATCCGAGTTCTGAGAGGCACAATTTCCCAAAACCCTAATTTTGATTAGCAAATGAGATTAGGTTAGACAAGAGGAGGAAACTCCCCTTTTGTCTTTGTGATTCTCGGCCAAACCGAGTGAGTAAGAGGAAATGGGCTTTTCATTTCCTCTTTACTTAAACTCGTGGTCCGGTCCAAAGCTTGCTAAGTGTATACGACGCGGTCGATTATAAATCATTATCGGTTATCGGAAATTAAGGCATCAACTAATAATACGGGTTAGTTGAATTATTAATACATGTCCGACAAAACAAAGATTTGTATAATTATATTCAATATACATTTTAATTAAATATAAAACGCTTATATTTAATTTTACGAATTAATCGTTAGTTCGCCTTTTAGCACATGATATTTAATCCGTATTAAATATAATATCTCAACATCCCATTTTGACTAATTATTAGTCAAATAACTCGAACTAACTGGTTAGTCAAATTTGGCATCTACATGACAGTATTTTCATACCGTCACATCACTCAAACGTATCCTATAGGTGTGACTTTTAGGGACCAGTTGATCACCGCCATCCGTATGACAATAACGTCAAACTTATCTAGCAAGCCAACCGTTATTGATAAACGTGGATCAACTGATTATGATACAAAGTATGCCCTTTGATCCTTTTAGAGGTTTATAAGTCCTTGCACTATCTGTTAAGGACACCAACCCCAACAAGCTCCCACTTGTCCGTACAAGTGTATGTGCAATGACGTTATCCGCACTAACCGGAGGACACAAGCTCCAACAAACTCCCACTTGTCCGTACAAGTGTATGTGCGATAACCGATTCTCATATTCATTTAAAATTTCTCCCACACAATGTAAAACAATTTGCAGATCCGGATCCACAAAGGTCGTATTTTACAATCGATCCGGATCAAGAGTGGTTTCCCGACTAGAGAGTAACTTAACGATAAAACGAATCAGATCCGAGCATGGCCATGCATTTCGATTCTGACTCCTCGAGTGGCCCTGAGAAATATCGAGTACCCGATAAAGGCTGAATATTTCCTTCAACTCGAACTCCTTCCGATCTAAGCACGCATGAAATGACCCGAAACAATCTACTTGGCCCCCTGTTACGGATGACCGTGAGAAAGAAACCAAAGTCACCCAAAATCTGCCTTAGTCTCTAGAGACAATCGATAGTCAAAAGAATCGACTCTTAGGATCACCATGGAGGTCCTATCCACGACCTGGCATCGAATGTTATAAAACATTTAGGACTCCACGTCGATGTCACAATTGTGTCCTACGAAATATCCGTATAAATCGCCTCTGTGATTGGTCACCAACCCGTTGACTTATGGCTAGTCGAACCCACCATCAACCAACGTCACAAAATAATTGCCAGAGTTATCAGCTCATGTGGGCAATTAAGGACTAAAAATATAATGTTTTTGCAGTTCACTTTGTGGTGTTCAAAATTTGTCGTACAAATCCACATGAAAAACAAAATATATATATAAAATATCAAAACGATGATGTTGTATAGAGTACAAAAACGAATGAATCTAATCCATAAAAGAGTACTACAACTTAGGAACACGTTTAATTCCCATGGAATTAACGTGCCCTTCATGCTTATCTTGTCGTAATGCTTTAGTGAGAGGATCTGCTATGTTGTCATCAGTAGCAATCTTTTCTATCACTACTGTCTTTTGCTCCACGTAATCCCGGATTAGATGAGCTTTCCGTTGTACATGTCTAGACTTGTTGCTAGACTTTGGCTCCTTAGCTTGGAAGATGGCACCACTATTGTCGCAATAGATGGTGATCGGGTCATTCGAACTAGGCACTACGGATAGCCCATGTAAGAATTGACGCATCCATATCGCTTCCTTTGTAGCTTCGACGCGGCATAGTACTCGGACTCGATCGTAGAATCTCTTTATGTAATTTGTTTCGAACTCTTCCACTGATCAGCGCCATTAAGAGTAAAAACGAATCCAGACTGAGATTTCGAGTCATCACGATCCGTTTGGAAGCTAGCATCTGCGTAACCGGTTGCGCATAGCTTTTGTTCGCCTCCATAAGTCAATGCCCAATCTTTAGTCCTCCGTAGGTACTTAAGAATGTTCTTGACAACCAACCAATGTGATTCACCTGGATGCTGTTGGAATCGACTTGTCATACTCAATGCATATGCCACGTCGGGACGTGTGCATATCATGGCATACATGATAGATCCTATTGCCGAGGCATAAGGTATCCGTGCCATGCGCTCTTTCTCTTCCGGTGTCTCTGGTGCCTGAGACTTGCTCAAATGCACCCCTGGAGACATAGGAAGGAACCCCTTCTTGGAGTTAGTCATGCTGAATCTCTCTAGGACTTTGTCTATGTAAGACTCTGATCGAGAGATAGCATCCGTCGTGATCTATCTCGATAGATACGGATGCCTAGAATTCTTTGTGCCTCTCCCAGATCTTTCATCCGGAAATGGTTTTTCAACCATACTTTCACCGAAGTTAAGAGAGGTATGTCATTCCCAATCGGGAGTATGTCGTCAACATACAATATTAGGAAGACAATCTTGCTCCCACTCGACTTGATATATAGACATGGTTCCTCGACGGATCGAGTAAATCCATTTTCTTTTATCACTTGGTCGAAGCGATGATTCCAACTCCTTGATGCTTGCTTAAGTCCATAAATGGAACGCTTAAGCTTGCACACTTTCTTAGGATGTCTTTGGATCGATAAAACCTTCGGGTTGTACCATGTACAACTCTTCCTCCAAAAAGCCGTTTAAGAAGGCGGTTTTCACGTCCATTTGCCAAATTTCATAGTCATGAAAAGCGGCAATCGCTAAGATAATCCGAATGGAACGCAGCATGACTACGGGTGCAAAAATCTCATCGTAGTGCAAACCTGGCACTTGGGTGAAACCTTTAGCAACTAGTCGTGCTTTGTAGATATCTTGTTGACCTTCCACGGAATGCTTTATCTTGTAAAGCCATTTGCATTGAAGGGGACGAACCTTAGCGGGTAAGTCAACAAGATCCCATACGTTGTTCTCATACATAGAGTCCATCTCGGATTTCATGGCCTCAAGCCATAGTTTCGAGTCGAATCTGGTCACGGCACCTTTATAGGTTGCGGGTTCACTACTCGTTAAGAGTAGAACGTCATCTATGTCATGTTCCTCGACCATACCAATGTATCCGTCCGGAGGAATAGAGACTCTTCCCGACCTCCTAGGTTCCTCAGAATATTTATCATGGCAGGGATTGAAGGAACAGGTTCCTCCAATGGTTGCTCGGTGTTTGGTTCCGGAATCTCCGACAGGTCGAAGGTTCTATCACTCTTTGCATTCTCGAGGAATTCCTTCTCTAAGAATGTCGCACTCGCCGCAACAAAAACACGTTGTTCGGTTGGCGAATAGAAGTAATGACCACGTGATCCTTTAGGATAACCTATAAAGTATGTCTTGACCGATCGCGGGCCGAGCTTATCTTCAGGTCTCCACTTGACATAAGCCTCGCAGCCCCAAACCCGTATAAAGGACAAGTTGGGGACCGTTCCCTTCCATAGTTCATATGGAGTTTTGTCAACAGCTTTAGACGGACTTCGGTTAAGTATTAGAGCGGCCGACAAAGAGCATAACCCCATAATGAATCGTAAAAACCGTGTGACTCATCATGGATCGAACCATATCAAGTAGTGTTCGATTTCTCCGTTCGGACACACCATTCACCGAGGTGTTCCAGGTGGAGTTAACGTAGGGCGATCCCACGCCTTTAAGGTGTTGATCAAACTCGTGAGAAAGATACTCGCCACCACGATCTGAACGTAGTGTTTTTATCTTTCTACCAAGTAGGTTCTGTACCCTATTTTGGTATTCTTTGAATTTCTCAAAGGATTCACTTTTGTGCTTCATTAAGTAGACATAGCCATATCTACTTAAATCATCCGTGAAAGTGATGAAATACCTATAGCCTTCTCGTGCGGTGATTGACATAGGACCACATACATCCGTGTGTATGAGCCCTAATAGGTCAGCAGCGCGCATTCCAACACCTTTGAAGGAAATACGAGTCATCTTACCGATGAGACATGATTCACACGTGCCAAATGATTGAAAATCAAAGGCCGAGATAGCTCCATTTTTAATGAGCTGTTTTACGCGTTCTCATTAATGTGTCCCATGCTTTGCAGCCATAGATATGTTTGATCTTTATCACCTACCTTTAACTTTTTATTCATTACGTGTAATATTTCGGTCGTCTGATCTAAAACATAAATTCCGTTCAAGGAGACTGCCTTGCCATAAATCATATTGTGTAAAGAGAAAATGCAAGCATTATTTTCTATTACAAATGAAAAACCAAGTTTGTCAAGTGCGTAAACCGAAATAATGTTTTTCGAAAGACTAGGAACATAATAGCAATCATATAATGATAACTCAAATCCGCTAGGAAGCTGGATCACATATGTCCCCTTTGAGATGGCAGCCACTCTTGCTCCATTCCCAACACGCAGGTCAACCTCACCCTTTACGAGAGGTTCGAGATTTCGGAGGCCCTGCACATGATTACACAGATGAGAACCACAACCAGTATCTAGTACCCAAGTTCCGTAACTTGCATGGTTAATCTCAATCATATGAATAAAAGTAGAAGAAGAAGACATACCAACAGGTTTAACGCGACCCGCTTTTATGTCCTCATGATAAACAGACATGTCCGCCTCCAATGCCCATCTTGTGGCAGTGATGGCATTCCATGTTTTCGGTTTTGCTCTTTGTCGCGCCTGATGAGTTGCTCGACTCACCAGGCCCACTCTTACCTGGACCCGACTTCTTAAACTTCGGTTTACCTACTGCTAGGTTTGCCTGAGCTTTGCCCTTACCTTTCCCTTTATTTGACACAACGAGAACATCCTGTTTCATGCTCCCACTGAACTTCATGTCCTTCTCGGTGCCCGTACGAGGAGGGAGTGCAGTTCATGGGGAGTTTTCTTCAAATCATTCATATAGTAATTCGCTCTAAATTGCGAATAACCATCGTGGAGTGAGTGAAGAATGCGGTCGATAACAATGTTCTCGCTGATGTTACAGTTAAAGGTCTCCAGTTTCTCGACATTCTCAATCATGCTGAGAATGTGTGGGCTAACCGGTTGGCCCTTCTGGAGTCTCGCATCAAAGAAGCGAGTGGTATGCTCATAGGTCACGATTCTCGGTGCTTTCGAGAATTCCTTAGTGAGCGTGGTGAAAATCTTGTTTGCACCATGGGCTATGAAGCGTTTCTGCAAATTGGATTCCATTGCAAAAATGAGTACGTTTTTAATCGCACCCGCTTCCATACGTAAATCATTAAACTTGGTGATTTCAAAGAGCTCTAGCCGTGGGACCTGGGTTTGCGGGAGTGGCTCTAATAGATATTTGAGCTTCCCGTCGGCGGCAGCATTCCGTAATGCCGCCTCCCGTCCGCGGTTGGATCCATCATTCTTCAGTCGAGTAGACTGATTCATCTGATTCATGAAGATCCGAAGCCAGGACTCACGGTCCAATGTGGCACTTGGCATTGGGTTTTCAGTAGAACCAGCCATTTGTTGTTTAGCAGTTTAAAATCGTGATCTACACTGAAAAAGAAAGGAAAAACAAAACGAAATAAGCAACTCATCGAGGTGATTTAAGTCTATTTTAAAATTCATTTTAAAACATGTAGACTCTCGCACTTGCATAATTGATCTCCCTCAAGAAAAATACAAGTGATCCCAAGACTCAATTTCTGTAAATTGATAAGCCAACTGTTTAGCTAATTCTTCCGGAAGAACTCTTGGTCGATAGATTTCTGTAAATCCTATCTATTAGTCCACCATAGTCACAGGATCGTACGAGTGACCATAGTGTTGAGATAAAATAAGTCAATCGGTTCCAATTTACCCGACGTAGAAGGGGTCATAGTATGCCTACCGACGAAGAAGGGAGTCCTTGGAGTTTGACCTATAAAGACCGTTCTCAATTTTGGTTTATACGAGGAAGATCCCATCAGCTTAATTATAATTCATTTTAAGTGAACGAATAACTAGCGTTTGCGTGAATGAATTAATTTAGGTGATGGCTTAAAATCGTGTGACATGCGAATGTCAAAGAAAACTAACTCGTGACCTCTATATGTGTCAGTTTTCATGCAATTATTAGGTGGTTTGGTTTTTAGGCGGAATATGATGCATACTATCGTTGCAATAAAATAAATAAATGAATGCAATACGTAAATAAAATTTCCTAGTGTGGCCTATCCTAGTAAAAAGAACAAAATACAACTTTGGAATCCACCGTTGGACCCGAAAAGCTTGTCTTGATGTTCCATCTTTATCCAAGTAGCGGGAGTGAGCATCCGGTCTCCATCTTTAGTCTTCTCAAGAATTACAATTTAAAAATTACAAATATAAACCTATTTACATTCTAAATAAAAACTGTAATTAAAAGAAATAAAATGGAGATTCGAGATCTCAAAATACAACCAAGACCGTGTTCCATCATTACGGTAACACGTTCTACTAAGGCCACACTAAGTTACAACCGTTTGCAAAATAATTAAATGCGTAATTAAAAGGCATTCAAAACATTCAAAATATAAACAAGAACGATAAAATAAAATGCATCAACTAAAAATTAAATTTATTCGTGACATAATTCCGTAATTATGTTAAATTTTTATCCAAACCACCAAAGATAATTAAAATTACATGACAAAACCGCTTTAGTCAAGTTAATTTTAATCCGAGATAATCCGTTACAATAAATCATGTTAAAGTAACTTTATTTTACGTGGGTGAACCGTTTCACTAACAAGCGAGAGCATAAAAACGTTTTATGCATTAAAAGGGGCCGAAAAAGAAAAAAAACAGAATTTTTTTTTTTTTTTCTTCTGTACTGTTGACGTGAACAGTACCAGGGGCCAAAAAAAATTTTTTTTTTTTTTTTAAATGGCAGAATTGCCGAGAGCTTCTAAAAGCAAAAAAAAAAATTTTTACGCGGCTCAAAACGTGAGCAAAAAGGATCAAAACAAAACGGTTTGATTAAAACACAATTGCAATTTACTCTAATCCGGATTAAAATAAAAATACAATTGACATGTTCTTCACATTTTGTTGTAATTATCGATTAAAACAACAAATCGCTAAGAACAACACGAAAACAAGAGATCGAACGATCTAACAAAAATGTGTGGCACGCAAATCAATGCAAAAACAGAAAAAACAGGCCGTGATACATGAAGCACGGTTTTCCAGAATTTTCGAGATAAAAAATTTTGCCACACGAAATTTGATGCAATCATTTTGACGGATCTTCTTTATATCGCAATGAATATCGATTACAATGCAATATGCAAAGATTAAAATGAAAAACAAGACAAAATCACAACCGTGTAAACTAGACACGGATCCCAACACAAAGGAAAAAAAAACGCAGCAAATTTTTTTTTTTTAAAAAAAATGCCTAGACAAAAAATAGGCAGCCGAGACCCTTTTTGAACAAAAATTCATCGTTTCAACAATCGTTTGATGAAAAACACATATAAAAAATTACGTGGCCTCGCTCTGATACCACTTGTAGGGTAATATCCGTATAATGCCCTTTAATTATAGGATTATAACGCAAAATTTACATGTGAATATTGTCATAAAACGATAAACATAAAGAAACGACAAAGATGTAGGAATAACCTTCGGTCCTAGTGCAATAAGGCAATGAGAGATTAAAGCAAATCTCCTCCTAAACGATGCACCCAAGATGTCCGAGTAATGCCCTTGTGCTAGAGACAATCCCCTAATTGACTTGCAATATCGAGGGGATTAGTTTTTTGTGAATTTTGTTGGATGTGAGATCCGAGTTCTGAGAGGCACAATTTCCCAAAACCCTAATTTTGATTAGCAAATGAGATTAGGTTAGACAAGAGGAGGAAACTCCCCTTTTGTCTTTGTGATTCTCGGCCAAACCGAGTGAGTAAGAGGAAATGGGCTTTTCATTTCCTCTTTACTTAAACTCGTGGTCCGGTCCAAAGCTTGCTAAGTGTATACGACGCGGTCTGATTATAAACTGTTATCGGTTATCGGAAATTAAGGCATCAACTAATAATACGGGTTAGTTGAATTATTAATACATGTCCGACAAAACAGTATTGTATAATTATATTCAATATACATTTTAATTAAATATAAAACGCTTATATTTAATTTTACGAATTAATCGGTTAGTTCGCTTTTTTAGCACATGATATTTAATCCGTATTAAATATAATATCTCAACATCCCATTTTGACTAATTATTAGTCAAATAACTCAGACTAACTGGTTAGTCAAATTTGGCATCTACATGACTGTATTTTCATACCGTCACATCACTCAAACGTATCCTATAGGTGTGACTTTTAGGGACCAGTTGATCACCGCCATCTGTATGACAATAACGTCAAACTTATCTAGCAAGCCAACCGTTATTGATAAACGTGGATCAACTGATTATGATACAAAGTATACCCTTTGATCCTTTTAGAGGTTTATAAGTCCTTGCACTAACTGTTAAGGACACCAACCCCAACAAGCTCCCACTTGTCCGTACAAGTGTATGTGCAATGACGTTATCCGCACTAACTGGAGGACACAAGCTCCAACAAACTCCCACTTGTCCGTACAAGTGTATGTGCGATAACCGATTCTCATATTCATTTAAAATTTCTCCCACTCAATGTAAAACAATTTGCGGATCCGGATCCACAAAGGTCGTATTTTACAATCGATCTGGATCAAGAGTGGTTCCCCGACTAGAGAGTAACTTAACTGATAAAACGAATCAGTATCCGAGCATGGCCATGCATTTCGATTCATGACTCCTCGAGTGGCCCTGAGAAATATCGAGTACCTGATAAAGGCTGAATATTTCCTTCAACTCGAACTCCTTCCGATCTAAGCACAGCATGAAATGACCCAGAAACAATCTACTTGGCCCCCTGTTACGGATGACCGTGAGAAAGAAACCAAAGTCACCCAAAATCTGCCTTAGTCTCTAGAGACAATCGATAGTCAAAAGAATCGACTCTTAGGATCACCATGGAGGTCCTATCCACGACCTGGCATCGAATGTTATAAAACATTTAGGACTCCACGTCGATGTCACAATTGTGTCCTACGAAATATCCGTATAAATCGCCTCCGTGATTGGTCACCAACCTGTTGACTTATGGCTAGTCGAACCCACCATCAACCAACGTCACAAAATAATTGCCAGAGTTATCAGCTCATGTGGGCAATTAAGGACTAAAAATATAATGTTTTTGCAGTTCACTTTGTGGTGTTCAAAATTTGTCGTACAAATCCACATGAAAAACAAAATATATATATAAAATATCAAAACGATGATGTTGTATAGAGTACAAAAACGAATGAATCTAATCCATAAAAGAGTACTACAACTTAGGAACACGTTTAATTCCCATGGAATTAACGTGCCCTTCATGCTTATCTTGTCGTAATGCTTTAGTGAGAGGATCTGCTATGTTGCATCTGTAGCAATCTTTTCTATCACTACTGTCTTTTGCTCCACGTAATCCCGGATTAGATGAGCTTTCCGTTGTACATGTCTAGACTTGTTGCTAGACTTTGGCTCCTTAGCTTGGAAGATGGCACCACTATTGTCGCAATAGATGGTGATCGGGTCATTCGAACTAGGCACTACGATAGCCCATAAGAATTGACGCATCCATATCGCTTCCTTTGTAGCTTCGACGCGCATAGTACTCGGACTCGATCGTAGAATCTGCTTGTAACAGTTTGTTTCGAACTCTTCCACTGATCAGCCGCCATTAAGAGTAAAAACGAATCCATCGAGATTTCGAGTCATCACGATCCGTTTGGAAGCTAGCATCTGCGGAACCGGTTGCGCATAGCTTTTGTTCGCCTCCATAAGTCAATGCCCAATCTTTAGTCCTCCGTAGGTACTTAAGAATGTTCTTGACACCATCCAATGTGATTCACCTGGATGCCGTTGGAATCGACTTGTCATACTCAATGCATATGCCACGTCGGGACGTGTGCATATCATGGCATACATGATAGATCCTATTGCCGAGGCATAAGGTATCCGTGCCATGCGCTCTTTCTCTTCCGGTGTCTCTGGTGCCTGAGACTTGCTCAAATGCACCCACGGAGACATAGGAAGGAACCCTTCTTGGAGTTAGTCATGCTGAATCTCTCTAGGACTTTGTCTATGTAAGACTCCTGACTGAGAGATAGCATCCGTCGTGATCTATCTCGATAGATACGGATGCCTAGAATTCTTTGTGCCTCTCCCAGATCTTTCATCTGGAAATGGTTTTTCAACCATACTTTCACCGAAGTTAAGAGAGGTATGTCATTCCCAATCAGGAGTATGTCGTCAACATACAATATTAGGAAGACAATCTTGCTCCCACTCGACTTGATATATAGACATGGTTCCTCGACAGATCGAGTAAATCCATTTTCTTTTATCACTTGGTCGAAGCGATGATTCCAACTCCTTGATGCTTGCTTAAGTCCATAAATGGAACGCTTAAGCTTGCACACTTTCTTAGGATGTGCTGGATCGATAAAACCTTCGGGTTGTACCATGTACAACTCTTCCTCCAAAAAGCCGTTTAAGAAGGCGGTTTTCACGTCCATTTGCCAAATTTCATAGTCATGAAAAGCGGCAATCGCTAAGATAATCCGAATGGAACGCAGCATGACTACGGGTGCAAAAATCTCATCGTAGTGCAAACCTGGCACTTGGGTGAAACCTTTAGCAACTAGTCGTGCTTTGTAGATATCTTGTTGACCTTCCACGGAATGCTTTATCTTGTAAAGCCATTTGCATTGAAGGGGACGAACCTTAGCAGGTAAGTCAACAAGATCCCATACGTTGTTCTCATACATAGAGTCCATCTCGGATTTCATGGCCTCAAGCCATAGTTTCGAGTCGGAATCGGTCACGGCACCTTTATAGGTTGCGGGTTCACTACTCGTTAAGAGTAGAACGTCATCTATGTCATGTTCCTCGACCATACCAATGTATCTGTCCGGAGGAATAGAGACTCTTCCCGACCTCCTAGGTTCCTCGAATATTTACATGGCCGGGATTGAAGGAATAGGTTCCTCCAATGGTTGCTCGGTGTTTGGTTCTGGAATCTCCGACAGGTCGAAGGTTCTATCACTCTTTGCATTCTCGAGGAATTCCTTCTCTAAGAATGTCGCACTCGCCGCAACAAAAACACGTTGTTCGGTTGGCGAATAGAAGTAATGACCACGTGATCCTTTAGGATAACCTATAAAGTATGTCTTGACCGATCGCGGGCCGAGCTTATCTTCAGGTCTCCACTTGACATAAGCCTCGCAGCCCCAAACCCGTATAAAGGACAAGTTGGGGACCGTTCCCTTCCATAGTTCATATGGAGTTTTGTCAACAGCTTTAGACGGACTTCGGTTAAGTATTAGAGCGGCTGACAAAAGAGCATAACCCCATAATGAATCAGGTAAAACCGTGTGACTCATCATGGATCGAACCATATCAAGTAGTGTTCGATTTCTCCGTTCGGACACACCATTCACCGAGGTGTTCCGGGTGGAGTTAACGTAGGGCGATCCCACAGTCTTTAAGGTGTTGATCAAACTCGTGAGAAAGATACTCGCCACCACGATCCGAACGTAGTGTTTTATCTTTCTACCAAGTAGGTTCTGTACCCTATTTTGGTATTCTTTGAATTTCTCAAAGGATTCACTTTTGTGCTTCATTACGTAGACATAGCCATATCTACTTAAATCATCCGTGAAAGTGATGAAATACCTGTAGCCTTCTCGTGCGGTGATTGACATAGGACCACATACATCCGTGTGTATGAGCCCTAATAGGTCAGCAGCGCGCATTCCAACACCTTTGAAGGAAATACGAGTCATCTTACCGATGAGACATGATTCACACGTGCCAAATGATTGAAAATCAAAGGCCGAGATAGCTCCATTTTTAATGAGCTGTTTTACGCGTTTCTCATTAATGTGTCCCATGCGGCAGTGCCATAGATATGTTTGATCTTTATCACCTACCTTTAACTTTTTATTCATTACGTGTAATATTTCGGTCGTCTGATCTAAAACATAAATTCCGTTCAAGGAGACTGCCTTGCCATAAATCATATTGTGTAAAGAGAAAATGCAAGCATTATTTTCTATTACAAATGAAAAACCAAGTTTGTCAAGTGCGAAACCGAAATAATGTTTTTCGAAAGACTAGGAACATAATAGCAATCATATAATGATAACTCAAATCCGCTAGGAAGTTGGATCACATATGTCCCCTTTGAGATGGCAGCCACTCTTGCTCCATTCCCAACACGCAGGTCAACCTCACCCTTTACGAGAGGCTCGAGATTTCGGAGGCCCTGCACATGATTACACAGATGAGAACCACAACCAGTATCTAGTACCCAAGTTCCGTAACTTGCATGGTTAATCTCAATCATATGAATAAAAGTAGAAGAAGAAGACATACCAACAGGTTTAACGCGACCCGCTTTTATGTCCTCATGATAAACAGGACATGTCCGCCTCCAATGCCCAGTCTTGTGGCAGTGATGGCATTCCATGTTTTCGGTTTTGCTCTTTGTCGCGCCTGATGAGTTGCTCGACTCACCAGGCCCACTCTTACCTGGACCCGACTTCTTAAACTTCGGTTTACCTCTTTGCTAGGTTTGCCCGAGCTTTGCCCTTACCTTTCCCCTTGTTTGACACAACGAGAACATCCTGTTTCATGCTCCCACCGAACTTCATGTCCTTCTCGGTCCGTACGAGGAGGAGTGCGGTTCATGGGGAGTTTTCTTCAAATCATTCATATAGTAATTCGCTCTAAATTGCGAATAACCATCGTGGAGTGAGTGAAGAATGCGGTCGATAACAATGTTCTCGCTGATGTTACAGTTAAAGGTCTCCAGTTTCTCGACATTCTCAATCATGCTGAGAATGTGTGGGCTAACCGGTTGGCCCTTCTGGAGTCTCGCATCAAAGAAGCGAGTGGTATGCTCATAGGTCACGATTCTCGGTGCTTTCGAGAATTCCTTAGTGAGCGTGGTGAAAATCTTGTTTGCACCATGGGCTATGAAGCGTTTCTGCAAATTGGATTCCATTGCAAAAATGAGTACGTTTTTAATCGCACCCGCTTCCATACAGAAATCATTAAACTTGGTGATTTCAAGCTCTAGTTTGTGGGACCCGGGTTTGCCGGGAGTGGCTCTAATAGATATTTGAGCTTCCCGTCAGCAGCGGCAGCATTCCGTAATGCCGCCTCCCAGTCCGCGAAGTTGGATCCATCATTCTTCAGTCGAGGTACAGATATTGCTTACATTTGTTGTATGTTGATGATATTATTTTAGCCACCTTGACCACCACACTATGGGACACTATTATTGGTAACCTGCGGTCGGAATTTGCCATGACCGATCTTGGTCCTCTAAATTACTTTCTCGGTATATCTACGGTCCGTCATGGTACAAGTCATTTTTTTTCATCAAACAAAGTATGCCGATGAAATTCTTAAGCGTGCTAAAATGACCAATTGCATGCCTGCTCTCACACCGATTCATACAATATCAAAATTAAGTGCTGAGTCTGGTCCAAAGGTCGATGATACTACTTTGTATCGCTCACTTGCTGGTTCTCTACAATATTTGACTTCACTTGACCCGACATCTCCTATGCGATTCAACAAATCTGTCTTCATATGCATGACCCTCGAACCGCTTACTTCGCTGCACTCAAACGGATCATCAGGTACATTAAAGGTACTAAAAAATTTGGTTTACACCTCACTTCTTCTTCGGTCACTAGCCTGACAGCATACAGTGACGCCGATTGGGGTGGATGCCTTGATACGCGCTGGTCTACCTCCGGTTACTGTTTCTACCTCGGTGATAATTTTATCTCTTGGTCATCTAAAAGACAAGCTACTATATCGCGCTCAATTGCCGAGGCCGAGTACAGCGGTGTCGCAAATGTTGTAGCCGAGTCACGTTAGCTAAGGAATCTTCTCCTCGAACTGCACTTCCCTATTACCAAAGCCACAATTGTTTATTGTGATAATGTCAATGCCGTGTATCTATCCAGCAATCCCGTGAATCATCAGCGTATGAAACACATTGAAATGGACATACATTTTGTATGGGAAAAAGTTGTTCTCGGCCACGTCACAGTTTTTCATGTGCCGTCCAGGTACCAATATGCTGATGTTTTTACGAAGGGTCTCCCCAAGTCTATTTTTGACGACTTCCGCTCCAGTCTCTGCATTCGACCTCCTCCCGCTTCAACTGTGGATGCGTATTAGAATAAGTAAATATTATTATTGTTTTGATAATGATTGTGTATATAATCATTTCCTAGTTTGTAGTCTCTGTAGTGTTTTACGTTACAAAATTGTGCATGAGTCCTAATTGATATCGTTTACCGAGATGACTAAGCTTCCGTCTCCAGCTATATATAAATATCTATCATCATATTGTATTCAACCACAAAAAAATATTTTAGTTGTAACTTTTACATATTTTATAACTGATTTATTTTATTGTACTCCGTATGGCCTTATTTATTTCTTGGAAAATGAGATGGCGACACCGGGTGTTACTCAAAGTGTGCAACACTCCGAGTATTATTGTAATTTACATATATATTTTGCTTTCCCTCCATTAAAAATCAAATCTCAAACTTATTATTTCAAAAGGGTAGTTTAGGAACTTAACAATTAATTAATTTAACAATTATAATAATCATAAATTTTTAAAAATCTGGTTAAAAGATTTTGTGGGATTTTAGTGGGCGACATTGTTAGAACAATACTGGTATGTTAATGATCATTCTAGTCCAATATTTCTATTGTTTGAATAATACGACTTTTTACGTATTTCAGTGACGGAAATCAATATTTCTATTAAAGCGTCTTATTGTTTTATAGAACGAGTTCAGAAAATAGAAGAATTAAAGCATATTCTATCTTATATTCCCTTCATCTTTGTCATTTATTTACATATTATATTCTATGAGCAGTGACGGAGCGAGATTGTAGAGGTGTCGGTAGGACGGGTAGAAACGAATATCGCACCTCTTAAGCTAGCCATATAAATAGTAAACGGAGAAAGAACTCAAAGAAATGGTAGAAATTGAGACGACAAATATGTAGTCTTCAATTCAAATTGACTACATGAAATCATATACCTAGTTGAACTCAATTAACTACAGTGTTGATCTCAAATTACATTAGGAATATATCTCGCCCGTTACCTACCTTCATAATTATAAATTCAGTAGAGGAAAATTTCGTAAGGTATTCGTCATCTCTCATTGGACAATATAATTCTCTCTTATTTTTTTGTTAAACGGTAAGCTAAGATTTGATGAAGATAAAAATGTCTTTGTTATGATTTGTATTGCTTTATAATATTAGATATAGTTTAGTTTAATGAGTATCTTTTATTTATTTTTTATTTTATTAATATAATTGAATGAGAATTACGGTTTTATCCTTGCGTTATCGGCGCGAAAATTAAAATGATTTTTAAATTTTTATTTTTTTCCTATTTTTTATTAGGGTGTTACCGAAACTCGGTAACACCGGTGTCGCCCTAGCACTCCCCTTTCTTCTTAGTGTGTCCTTTTATTTGATAAATTGTTATTGTTTATTATAGCATTATTCTTTATCATCATTGATGTTTTCTAATGAATATGTCTTTCTTTGTTTTATTGTATTTGTAGGATGAATATATAATCTTCCAAGACAAAACATGTTGACGTATAAACGAATAAATTAGACAAATTATAAAAATTGTAGGATGAATATATAATCTTCCAAGACAAAACATTTGTAGGATGAATATATGCACAATTTATTCGTTTACTTTAATTTTGTATATAAATTGTGCATATCTTTGTAGCCCTTTGTCAAGTGAACATTAATTTGAACTTCTATTTTTTACTAACATCCTGATCCGCGGTTCATCCTATAAACGAATAAATTAGACAAATTATAAAAATGGTACTAAAGGGACGAGCATATTATTTTCAAGTAAGTATAACAGCATAGCAAAACATTTTTTTTATCGAGATATATAGAAAAAGAAGAACGTGATTGAGATGATTTTGTGTGTTATATTTCTCTGCCAAAATCAGTACATATATACACCTCAAGGTTGATCTCAAACTCAACTACTTCCTATTTTACATCCTGTAAAATAGGAAACAAATAACAAAATATATTTACAAATAACAGAATTGCCGTGAATACGAGATTCACGCAATAATATCGCCAATACCCCCCCTCAAGTTCGAGCGAGGATATGAGAAATGCCCAACTTGCCAATTAAATCCTCAAACCGCGGACGCCCCAACGCCTTAGTCCAAATATCCGCTAGCTGAGAAGAAGTATGCACGTAGCAAGGAAGAATGATACCACTACGAATATGCTCACGAATGAAATGGCAATCAATCTCGATGTGCTTAGTGCGTTCATGATACACCGGGTTGTTAGCAATGTGCATGGCAGACTGATTGTCACAGTGCAAACGAACCGGAAATTGAACAGTGATGCCGAGACCGTGAAACAGGCCCTTTAGCCAAAGAATCTCTCAAGTAGCTGCAACCATGGCACGATATTCAGCCTCGGTGGAAGATAAAGAAACCGTAGCCTGCTTCTTTGTTTTCCATGAAATAGGAGAACCGCCAATACACACAAAGTAAGCAGTAATAGAACGACGGGTAATCGGACAACTCGCATAAGCCGCATCACAATAAGCCTCAAGCGAGAGAGAAGCATCAGCTCGAAACAGAAGTCCCTGCCCCAGACTTCCCTTTAAAAAGCAGACAACACGAAGGGCTGCCTCCCATTGAGACGTAGTGGGTTTTTGCATAAATTGCGAGAGTATATGAACCAAATAACATATTTCAGGCCGTGTAAGCGTTAAATAAATTAGCTTACCAACCAAACGGCGATACCGAGTCCCATCCTCGAGAGGCAAGTCTTTAGCAAGTGTAAGCTGATGTTTTTCATCCATAGGAACATGAGCCGGCTTACAACCAAGTAGTCCAGTTTCAGAAAGCAGGTCGAGGGTGCACTTTCGTTGACAAACGAACAACCCCTTTGAACTATGCGCCACTTCCAACCCAAGAAAGTATTTCTATTTTCCCAAGTCTTTCATAAAGAAACACGTACTTAGGTAGGATTTAAAATCTGAAATGGCGCTAGAATTATTACCCGCAATAACCAAATCGTCGACATAAACGAGAATATGTAATTCAATACCATTTTGACGATAAGTAAATAAAGAGTTATCGGAAGCGCTCATAACAAAAACATAATCACATAAGGCTGCATTAAGCTTCACATACCAACACCGTGGGGCCTGTTTAAGCCCATAAAGAGATTTACGAAGTCGACAAACCTTACCCTTGACACCACGACTAAAGCCAGGCGGCATTCTCATATAAACTTCCTCCGATAAATCACCATGAAGAAAAGCATTCCGGACATCCATTTGATGTAACTCCCATTTTTTAATGGTTGCAACTGCTAAAAAAGTACGAACAGTCACCATTTTAATAGTAGGAGCCAAAGTTTCAGTGTAATCAATACCTGCTTCCTGGTGATTACCGAGAACAACGAGTCGAGCCTTGAACCTCTCAATAGAACCGTCTGCATGACGTTTAATTTTATAGACCCACATACAACCAATGACACTTTTATCTGGCGGTAAATCACAAATAGTCCATGTCTCATTTGATTCAAGAGCCGCTATTTCCTCGGCCATGGCAGCGTGCCATCGTTCATCACGCATGGCCTCTTTGAAAGAGGTGGGTTCAACTTCATGATTCAAGGCTGCAAGAAAATGTCGATGGGAACTCGAAAAAGTATTATAATTCACGTAATGAGTTAAAGGATAGAGACTACCTGAGAACGGAGTAGATGAAGGTGACTCGGATGGCTCGGTCGTGTCAATGTGATCCCACGAAACATAATCTTTGTGATTTTTGTTTGGAATTTTGTCACGTTTGCCTCGACCATGTTCAACAGCCGGTGCTTCAGTAGGTATTTCTTCACCCAGTACCGTGTCATTAGTAGCAACATTCTCGGCAGTTTCAACATTCCCATCACTGTTATCCCTTAAAATTTCATGAGAATTTGAAATGGAAATGCTACTGTCAATTTCGCTCAACTCAACCGAAGGTGTGCTTACACCAGCCCGTGGTGTTTGATCAGGAGGACAATAATCCGGGTCATAGTGTAATCCATGATCGGCAAAGTAATTGAATTCCGAATAAGACACTAGTACAAAAGTTTCGGATAAAGGAAATTGCGTCTCAACAAAACTCACATCACGAGATTGAAATTATTCGCCCGTCTCAAGATCAAATAAATTCCAACCTTTCTTTCCAAAAGGATAGCCAACAAAAATACAACGACGACTCCGACTAGCAAATTTATCAGACGGATTTAAGACTTTTGCATAAGCTAAACATCCAAAAAACACGGAGTAAATTGAGGTCTGCTTTTTGACCAAATAACAACTCAAACGGTGTCTTTCCTTCAAGAATACGAGTAGGAGTTCTATTAATTAAGTAAGCGGCTATTAAGACACATTCTCCCCAAAAATCAATAGGTAAACCCCCTTGAAATCGTAACGCATGTCCTACATTAAGGATATGACGATGCTTACGTTCCACCCGAGCATTTTGCTGTGGCGTTCGAACCATCGAGGTCTCATGAATAATCCCATTTTCGCGCAAATAAGGAACTAAGGGCTTAAATTCCGTACCATTATCGCTACGTAATTTTTTGATGTCATAATTAAATTGTCTTTTAATAAGAGCAAAAAACTCTTTTAAAAGGCGTGTCACTTCATCTTTTGTTTTCATCAAATAAACCCATACACAACGCGAAAAATCATCGACAATGGACAAAAAATAGCGAGAACCACAAGCTCGATTAGGAACATAAGGACCCCAAACATCACAATGTATCAATTCAAACAAACAATTGGCCTTATTAGTACTTAAAGGAAAAACGGAACGCGTTTGTTTGGCCCGAAAACAAATATCACAAGTTTTAATAGCTAAATTGCGCTTACAACTACTAACTTGAGGAAGGTGCTCCATTGCTTTAGAAGAAGGATGCCCTAACCGTTTGTGCCAAAGTTCAAAATCCCCTTTGTCTTCGACCACATTAACACGAGTTGGAGCCACCACACGCAATAAATAGAGCCCATTCACGAGTTCACCTTCACCAATCCTCGTCCTCAAGATAGGGTCCTGTATAACACAATTACTATTAGTGAATTGAATACATAAGTTTCGAGCCGATAAAAGCTGTGACACGGACAATAAATGACATTGAAAATCCGGTACATATAAAACATCATGTAACACAAGATCGTTGTTAACCCGAGCACTGCCTTTATGCGTGGCTTTTAAAAGAGAACCATTCGGTAGCCCAACCTCTAACGGCTGGATGGGAACAACATGATCGAATAGGGCTAAGTCACCTCTGACATGGGTCGATGCACCCGTATAAACGATCCAGTTTAAATGTTGCTTACCATTGAGACGAATATGATTGGCATCAACACTTGGCTCACCATTAACGGAATTTACTTTGGCAGTAGATGATGTGCTGCCACCATCAGAACCCGCACCAGTACGCGGACCACGGCCCTCCGGAAATCCATGCTTCTCCCAACAACGCGACTCCGTATGCCCTGGCTTGTTGCAATGCGAACACTTCAGCCGTGGTCGTCCCTGTGTCTTCGCCCCTGTTCCAGCCGTCGATCCACCCTGAACAGCAAAAGCCATCGCTGCCACACGCTGTTGTGTGAGATTACGAACCTCCTCCTCTTGAACCATGCGAGAGTAAACGGAGTTCAGGGAGGGTAAGGCTTCGGTTCCCAAAATATTGGAGTGAGCAGTAGCAAAATAGGTTCGAGACCCATCAGTAATTAACGAGTTTGACGAGTCTCGCGACGCTTACGAAGGGTAGAAGGAAGACCACAGGTGCAGCCGGAGCAATTACAGGAAGGAAGAGCATCATAATCGTTGATGTCATCCCATAGCTTCTTGATGCGACCATAATAAGCCATTACGGTCTCACCATCGATTTATTTATAATTAGAAATATCAGATTCTAATTGGTAGATTTTGACCCCGTTTCCATGTGAAAAACGTTGGCGAATATCGTCCCACAATTCAGCCACGGTATCTCGATAAGAAATCTGAGATCGAAGGATTGACTCGATTGTGTTAAAAATCCAAGCGATGACAGTAAAATTAGCTGTCATCCAATCGTCAAGGTCCTCCGAATCATCCGCCGGTCTCTTGAGTGAGCCATCGACAAAACCTAGTTTCCGCTTTGCCCCCAAACCATTACGAAAACCCTTGGACCATTCCGCATAATTAGAACCGGTGAGCACGACATGAGTTATCCGGGCGCCGACTCCATCATTATTGGAAAGGAAATAAATGTGTTTAATGGTGTGGGTAGTGGGAGGATTAGTAACAATGGTGCCTGACATGATGTTGGTGTCGATTTAACAGAATCGAAAACCAAACTGATACCATATAGAAAAAGAAGAACGTGATTGAGATGATTTTGTGTGTTATATTTCTCTGCCAAAATCAGTACATATATACACCTCAAGGTTGATCTCAAAATCAACTACTTCCTATTTTACATCCTATAAAATCGGAAACAAATAACAAAATATATTTACAAATAACAGAATTGCCGTGAATACGAGATTCACGCAATAATATCGCCAATAAGATAACAACCTAATAATACACAAGCTTAAATACTCAGTTTTTTTAATGCATCAATAAGTAGACGAAGAACAAAACCCCTATTATATTTTTCCAGTTATATATATTTACCAAGTATGAAGAATTAATCAACTAATTATTTATTTTATCGGGTCAGGTCGATTCAGGACGGGTCAAGTCGGGTTTGGGTCATTTTTACTCTTTAAATATTAACAAGTTATCATGCTCAGTGTGAAACAAAATGCTCGAGTTATATTGGGTCGAGTCAATTCGGATTCGCGTTGAACTCGGGTTTGAGTTCAGGTGTCGGGTCGAGTACATATCAAGTCATTCTGGTCGGGTATATTTTTTAATGTCTAATGACATATGAACGGAATAAAACTAGATTATGGGGCATGTCTTTCACAATACTTTCATGTCGATTATGTTATATGATGGATTTAGACTATTTGCACCCAAATATACGAGTATAAAAGAATAAGAAAAATAGCTCACGAAATTAAGGATAGAAGTATTGTTTTCAGCTGCATATTCATTCCTATATTAAAGATTGAGTTTGTATTTTACATTGACTAAATATGTGTTCCTGCTACAGAAGACTACACCCGGAAGACTCCTTACTTTGGACAAAAAGAATAGAAATAACATGGATGAAGTGTTTGTTTGTATAATAATATTGTTTGTCTCCCTTAAGACGGCCTTAACGAATCAATATGATTCCAATTGAGAACATAATGAGAAAAAAACATGTGAGGTAAATTAGGTAGCGACGCATGTTAGATTTTGATACCATATACGTAGTAGTTGTACTTCTTGCAGGGGAAACCTCCATATGTTTAATTTTCACTTTTTAAGACAAATAGCGTAACCCATTCAAACGAAAATAAAGTTAGATATTTTTTATACACATTTCCGATAAAATCGCCTTACACAAAAATTTATATACACTTAATAATACTCAAACTATATATATTAATTTGCATACATTTGTTGATTGTAAATATCAAGACTATTATTTGATACTGACAAATTATAGAACGCAACAACTCGAACTTTATTATTGATCATACGAACGTATTTATAGCATTACAATACAACGAACTAGGGTAAATAACCTAGGCCCAATTCTCACACAAGTCCAATATACTATGGGCCTATTACCCCCCCTCAAGTTGGAGCATACGGATTATAGATGCCCAACTTGTCAACTAAAGACCGAAACTGAGAGGCATCCAAGGCCTTGGTCAGGACATCGGCCAACTGGACCGTTGTCGGAACATAAGATGGCGCAATAAGACAATCCTTAATAGCGTCACGTACAAAATGACAGTCGATCTCAATATGCTTTGTCCTCTCATGGAAGACAGGATTACGAGCAATATGTAATGCAGATTGATTATCACAGGAGATAGGTACAGCAGCGGAAGGAGTGACACCCAAATCTTTTAGTAAATATGTAAACCATTTTATTTCACAAGTAATAACAGCAAGGGACCGATACTCCGCTTCGGAAGAGGAACGAGATACAGTAGCCTTCTTCTTCGTCTTCTAGGAAATGATGGAAGGGCCTAAGAAAACAATCCAACCGGAAAGTGAACGACGAGATAGAGGGCACCCACCATAGTCCGAGTCACACCACCTAGACAATTGCAGATCCGCGTCAGACCGCAATAAAATACCCTGCCCAGGAGTTCCTTTCAAATACCGGACAGTACGAAGGGCAGCATCCCAATGAACTTCACGAGGAGCATGCATATATTGAGACAAGACATGAACAACATAAGCAAGGTCCAGACGAGTGACAGACAAATACACTAGGCGACCTACCAACCGGCGATAGGACTCTGGATCCGTGAGAGGGGGGCTGGTCTCATCGCCCAAACGATGGTTCTGCTCGATGGGTGTAGAGGCCGGCTTGCTACCCAGGTACCCTACTTCGGATATAACATCAAGGGCGTACTTCCGTTGACACAAAAAAATAACTTTCGGATTACGAGCTACTTCAATACCAAGAAAGTATTTGAGAACTCCCAAATCTTTCATGTGAAATCGAGAATGAAGGTAGTCTTTGAATTAAGTGAGAGCTGGCACATCGTTACCCAAGACAATAAGATCATCAATATAAATTAAGACATTTAGGTTGACACTATCCTTGGCATAGGTGAATAACGAGTAATCGGCATAGCTGTGCTTGAACCCATACTCTTCTAAGGCACTGCCCAATTTTGCGAACCAACATCGGGGGGCCTGTTTGAGCTCGTACAATGACTTACGCAAACGACACACCATACCTGGGGTAGGAGAAGTAAAGCCAGGTGGGAGGCGCATGTAAACTTCCTCATCCAAGTCACCATGAAGAAATGCGTTATGGACATCCATCTGGTGAAGGATCCAATTCTTAGCAGCGACAACGGCAAGGAAAGTCCGTACAGTACTCATCTTCGCAACAGGGGCAAAGGTTTCCTCATAATCGAGGCCCTGTGTCTGATGATTGCCAAAGACAACTAGACGAGCCTTTAAGCGTTCAATTGTGGAGTCAGAATTGTATTTAATTTTGTACAACCACTTACTTCCCAGCGCCTTCTTACCTGGAGGCAAAGGTTCTAATGTCCAAGTCTTGTTGTGCACGAGGGCATTCATTTCACTTTCCATAGCCTTTCTCCACCCTACATCCTTTACAGCTTCTTTAAAAAACTGGGGCTCTTTATGACTTGACAGAGCAGTCATAAAGGTGCGGTCTTCTAAAGAAAATTTAATGCTATTAACATAATTAACTAGAGGATAAGGCATACCTGAGAGCGGTGTTGTCACGAAGAGAAGATTGGACGAAGTGGACGGACTATTACCACGAACTGAGCTGCCAACAACAAAATCACGTAGATTACTATTAGGAATTTTACGACGGTGTCCACGACCCATTACTTCAGCACCGGTTCCTTGCTCGGCCGGAGTAGGGCCACCCTCACCCGGGGTCTCCACGGTGGGCTGTCCTGCACCCGGGTCAGAAACTCCGCCCTCGTCACTATTAGGGGAAGCAGACGGCTGTTTAGCTGTACCAGGCGATGGGTCGTCTGTATCCCAATCAACCAAAATGTCATTAGTGGGCGAAGGAGAGGGTGGGTCAGTAGCAGGTTGTTGAGGTGTATCAAGGAAAGGAAAGCGGTCTTCATAAAAAATTACATCCCGAGAGACAAAAAATTCGCGCTTATCCAGATCATATAAATACTAGCCTTTCTTGCCAGAGGGGTATCCCACAAAAATACACTTGTGACTGCGGCTTGAAAACTTATCAGATTTAGACTTTTGGTTGTGAACATAGCACAAAGAGCCAAATACCTTAAGTCGATCAAACGGTGGAGGCATCTGAAACATTTTTTTCGTAAGGAGTGACTCCTCCCAAGACCCCAGACGGTGTACGGTTAATTAAGTGCGCATCAACGAGAATGCATTCGCCCCAGAACCGGATTGGCAGGCCCACTTGAAAGCGTAATGCCCGCGCCACATTTAAAATATGTTGATGTTTCCGCTCAACTCGCCCATTTTGTTGAGGAGTACCCACACATGAACTATGAAAGATAATCCCTTGCTCAGTAAAGTATGATTGGAGACTATTGAATTCAGTACCATTGTCATTACGAACAGTCTTAATAACAGCGGAGAATTGGCGGGAAATAAGAGCGACAAATTGCATAAATTTTGCATTGACCTCATTTTTATTAGTCAACAAATAAATCCATACATTGTGCGAAAAATCATCGACAATCGTAAGAAAATACCGTGCTCCACTAAATGACGGAGTGTCATACGGACCCCATAGATCACAATGAATAAGTTCAAATAAACGGCCACTATTATTATTACTTAATGGAAAGCTGCTACGAATGTGCTTAGCACGATGACAAATTTCACATGGTTTAATTAAACTGTCTTTATTACTACGAACAAAAGGAAGCATTCTGACTACTTTTTCGGAAGGATGACCCAATCTATTATGCCATAAAGAAACAACAGAAGCTACCGCGATCGTCTGAGGGACAGCTAGCTCCGTCTGTCGCAGTTAATATAGTCCGTCCAACCTTTCACCTGTGCCAATCACTGCTCTCGTACGACGGTCCTGTATGGTACACATGTCAGAATTAGTAATAAGTTCACACTGAAGCGCATCACTAAATTGTGACCCAGATATCAAATTACATTGCAAATTTGGGACATATAAAACGGAGTCAAGAAAAATCGACGGAGAAAGAATAACACGGCCTACTTGAGAGGCCGTTATTTTTGTGCCATCAGGAAGCCCCACCATGCGACTGGGCACGAGTTGCGGATTTAAGAGACATGAAAAATTACCCGTAACATGATGTGAACATCCCGTATCAATAATCCACTTACCGGAGAAATTATGACTCGGTGTACCATAAACAATGACCTCGTTTGTTCCTTTATCATCCACATGAGCAGCATGAACTTTATCAGTAGACTCGGTTTTGGCTTCGCCTCTTGAGCCATCCCCACGGCCTGCACCAGACCGGCCACCCCACGGCCAGACCCACCGCCTCTAGAAGACCCAGTACCTCCACCTCGGTTCAAGTCTCCCTTGGACGGCTTTTTAATACCCTTCAAGTCGTACCACCAGTCGGGCAATTCATCCATTAAGTCAAAACACATACTCCGATCATGGCCTTTGCGATTGCACTGACTACAAACCAGTTTTTGCCGTTCAGTACGAGGAAGAAGCGCAGAGGGACGCGGCTGAGCAGTACGAGCATCAGTTCGAATTGCAAAATTCGAAACAGCGGGTGCGGGTTCAGGAACTGCTTCACCAATATGCACCCGTTCCTCCTGTGAAATTAAATTAAACGCTCTTTGCAGAGTAGGCAATGGCGTTTGAGACAACAAAATAGAGCACAACGTACCATACAAGGCGGGTAGTAATCCAATCAGAAACTGATGCAAACGTTCCGACTCACGCTGCTCAACGTGTTGTTTACCAACATTACATTCACACTTATTGCAACGACATGAAATAATAGGAACGTACTTATCAAGTTCATCCCATAATTGACACAATTTTCCGTAATACACGGCAACAGACATAGACTCTAATTGACGGCAGTCACGAAGAGATGACTGCAATTGCTGTATACGAGACCCATCAATGACACGAAACCGATTATGAAGATCATCCCATAACAATTTAGCGTTTTCATAATTGAGTAGCAAGGACTTTACCTCAGGGGTGATAACATTCATAAGCCATGAAACAAGAAGAGAATGAATAGTTTCCCAATCGTCTGTAGTACACGAAGGAATGGGTTCAGTATACGTACCATTAAGAAGACCGTACTTACGACACGCTTTGAGGGCGGTGCGAACAGAGCAGGGCCAATCGTCAAAATTGGCAAGAGTCAATCTGGCGTTTGTGATGAAGTCGCCAGGTTTGTCGGTCTGACTGACAAAGAAAGGAGAAGACGGATCAATCTTCTCGGGCTTCTCGCTGCCGTCCGGCATTGCGGAGAACGAATTAGGGTTTACGATCTTAATTTTTGTGTGTAGGCTGATACCATGACAAATTATAGAACGGAACAACTCAAACTTTATTATTTATCATACGAACGTATTTATAGCATTAAAATACAACGAACTAGGGTAAATAACCTAGGCCCAATTCCGACACAAGTCCAACATACTACGGGCCTATTAGATACTTATATTTGTTCGAGAAGTACTAGTTTCAATAATCAATACAGATTTCAAGTAAAGGCAAATAGTTTTTTTTTATTAATATAAATAAGTCATTCACATAACTGAGCTAAAGAATGCCATTTTTTATATAATTAAAAATATTACAAAAGACTCTACCAAAGGCCCGTGCATCGCACGGGGATCGAATGTTACATCAATATGTTCAACTATCCTGAAAAGAAAAACAAAGAAATGCATTCAAAGTTATAAAACTTATGAAATAATGGTAACTCATTAAACAATCATAAATCAAATCTCAAAAATATGTTACTTCGTAATAGCTAGCTACCTATTTGGTATTGATCTTGTAACACTATTTTCAAGAGGGGTTTATTTTTCAGTTTTCTCCAATTATATTAGCTTTGACGTCTTTTTTCGAGCGATAATACAGTCTCCTACATTGTCGAAACACCTAAATAATTTTTAAAGTAATTTTTATCTATTAAATTCCATTTTGTTACTATGATAGAGCTATTTTCATTTTTAGGATAGAGTTTTATTAATAAATTGTTTGTTGATAAAAATTGGGGTAGCTTGTAATCTAAAGAGTGTTACTAATCATAGGACTAGTACGTGTATAATCTATCCTATCAATTTTACTATTACTATACTTTAATTGTTTTTGAAAAGGTCAAGTTAGAGAGAATCTATAATGATCAATTTTGGTTAGAAGAGGATTCAAACTCTTTGTGTAAATATACATGATCAAAGCAAATCAAAAACCACAAATATGAAATTCTTTTGCAGTTTTTCCTTTCCCTTCTGCTTCCTGATCCTTCGGTTTTTTTCGTTTTGCTTTGTGTTATCCTTCTTCTGTTTGTATTAATTATAACTAATGTTTGTTGATATTATTTCTTTAATGTTTGCTTATTAATCTCATGGTTCGTATAGTAAAAGTTAATCCTTTCACAAAGTCTTGCATAGTTTATCGTTTGGCAGGTTCAATATATTTTTCAATCTTCGATTTCACAATCTCCAATCGTCAGAAATACTTTAATGAGCTATTATGCTTATTTGTTGATGTTGTTATTATTAACGGTTTTATTGTATAATTTTTTTGTTTCACCAATAATTTCATTTGCCAACAAGATTAATGAACTACTTATATTATGTGCAGGGAAGTTGAGATGACGATAGAAAGCTTATTACAAGCTTCTTTAAGCTATTTTCAAGGTAACATGATATGACAATGGCATGTATATTGGCTTATTAACATTAATTTAATTTGTTCAATTGTGTTTATTTTATCTAATGCGACAATTATACCATGTATAACTCCAAGGATGTATGACAATGACTATACTAATTTTATGGTGGTTTTTTTATTGTAGATATTCAGTATCTGTTGAATCCCCAACAAACACTCCATGATTATCGGACTACAACATGCTTAGGAATCGCTACGTTTAATCGACAGTTTGTATAACTATACGTCGGAATACTCAAAACGATTTCGAAAAACAAAACATTTTCAAAAATTTTCAAAAGTACCCGGAGTATTTCATGCACGACGACGGGGTCGCAATGACACTAACTAGAGTCAAAACCGACACCGGACCAAAAATCGCTCAAAATTCAAATACCGACTCCAACAACGAGTCAAACCGAGTCAAACGCAAAAAACAAACATCACAAAGCTTCCATGTTAAGTATACACGGTATACTTGATGATCAAGTACAACAATCATGCCATCCAAAACCTAGGATAGAACAAATCATGATTTCAAATGTGTGATAGTGACAAGACAGCTCGAAGACCCGCGAAATGGCTCGCGCCTCTTCGAGTAGCCTAGGTGGCCACGTCGCTCAAAACGCACACAACCACACAATCCTCTATAAATACCCCTCAAATGCCACCATTTGAAGGTACGCGAGTGTCCGCCCCCTCATTTCTCCCTTAAAATTCTAGACTCGACTTCTCAAGTCACAAACCGGGTTGTATTTCCAACCTACCGATCGAAAATACGAGCCATACACATTGTTTGGTACCGTCATCATGCATTAAATCACTTCACCGACCATTTCGACCAACTACACTATTACTGAACAAAAACAACACTCTTTACATTGCTAAAACGGTTTTCAACCAATTTTCCGGCCTAACAAGTTTTTACATTTTCGTCGATTTCTCGCCAACAACCTAGCATGTAAGTATGAGGGTGTATCTAATCCTCTTCTTTCATATCCATTTATCTGTTTTTATGACCTTAACATGCTAAAACATGCATAACATGGTCCAAAATACGGATCGAATGAGCCAAAACCGAGTTTTCACCGAAAACAGAAGCCCCTAGTCACAACTAGGTGGCTCGCGCCTAAATGGGCTGTCCAGGTCAGAACTAAAACGTGTTTGAGTTCATTCTTTCCATTTTCGTTTCGTTTTACAACCGTTTTCTACCATTTTAAATCATTTTTATCATAAACCTTTTAACCATAAATTATGTCCACCCTTGGTTTCTTATACCATGACGGTTTAATCCCTGTTTCGGTGATAATATTTGGTTAATTACATTTTAAAAGGTATTTTAAAACCTTTTATTTATTTTTTTACATTTTCAAAACCATCATATTAGTCATACATGCATAATCATCCTTGGTTCTGCATACCATGTCAGTTTCATCCGAGTATGATGATGGCCATTGACTAATTACAAAATAATGAACTTAACACAATTAGTTCATAATAAACATTCTTCAAAACTATTCATGTCAAGCTTGCAAAGCCGAACCCGACATCGAATAATGTCAATATAATGATGATTATTCAAGTCTTGTTCTTTATATTAGCACAAAAGCGGTCTAAACGACCTTTTCAACAAATACGGGTTCAAATACCCTTTTACAAACAATTTTATAAACATTTTCAACAACCAGGAGACAACCCTTTGGGTCGTCTGCTGCCTCGCGCCTTAACACGCCCACAGATTTCCAGTTTTCAAACCTGGACAAGCTTCTATGCATCGCCCTAAGGCTAGCTCCTCAATAGGCTGCCTGATACAGGTCATGTTTCCTTTCGAGCACTTGTCTAGGACGATCCTGACATCGGTTAACCCGAATACAGGACGGATCAGATTGACAAGTCCATGTTTTACTTTATATTTGCAAAACGCCTTTCTAATACAAATGGATCGCGTTATGCACCATAAACCTAACTCGGTAAATGGATGTTTAATTTCCGTCTTGCATGCAAATCAACATTAAATCCAACTTGACGTCAATTACTTGATATTTGGATAATCAACTGACATAGTAAACTTCACATGTTAGGTTTAAACTTGTGGATGCGCATTCATGCATTTTCCCGTTTTATCTACTTTTGCATTCAACCAACCAAGATCGATCAGTAGAGGCCGCTACCGCGGGCGGGATTGGGTGTCCGATTAAAGGGCTTCCCAATACGTACCTTCACCTCTTACTCAGAAACTATGAATAGTGGACGACCTTATCCAGGGCGAACGAGAGTCATTCTAGAGATATGGTGCTAAAGAGGGACAACTCCTTATCTTTAGTACCTATGTCAAACACCGCTTTTTGCCTTGGTTGACCTGGTATAAAGTGGATTCGAACGGTTTCCAAGAATCCCACAATTGCTTGGTAGCAACTCCGAACATCTCTAACATCGTTTCGAGACCCTTGCCTAGACGAAACCGACCGATCTAAAACGATCCGGTCGAAATCATTTAATACGCCACCGAGCGTGGCTTTCCGATCGCCGCTTGTCCACGGATTGGGTTGGCGTTGCGGGTGGCCTATGTCCACAGTTATATTTTGAGGTGACTCCCTAATTTGGTTATTCGTTCAATACGTACTATATTTCTATTCAACTTTGACCTATGTAGTAGGATTGAGACGATGCATTGCCATGTTAATTTGAGTTACATATGAATATGAATATAATTTGAAGTTTTACATTTCTTTAGAACACTACAAATAGGCTTATGTCTTACGATTGTGCATATATAGTTCTTTTTACGCCGATATAATCGCCGCGTCAAGACACGGATTTTAAACCGTCTCGCGCCGAAACAATGGCTTTTTCAAAACCCGAAAATGACACACCCTTTGTCGAGGCTTTTCAAATCCCGAGGACCACTCACCATCCTCGAGACCATAATAATTTCAAACCTTTCAAACTTCGATTTTCAAAACGCATGATTTGGATTTCAAAGCTGTCCCCGGAAACAACACATTGTTTTCAGCTCCGCCGGAACTCAAACTCTAACCATCTTTTAAAAACAAACCTAAGGCAACCCTTTTCAATTGGCCGGCCTTTTGAAGATCCCTACTCTTCGGAAGCCGTCCATAAAACAACAAATGAATCTTTTTGAAAATTTCTATTTACGAAAATTTCAATCCACCATTCCAATTCCGCCTCTTGTCTATCGAGTCAAATCAAACGTACTTATGGGTCTTTACTTATGAGTCGTCTCACCTCAAGACTCTTTCAACGGCATCACGCCCATATGTTGAACGCGAGTCAAAGTCCGGTCAACACCGTCACACCATAAATCGAGTCAGCACCGAGACACCACACACGGCCGCCCTCATCTCGTTGAGTCCAAAGTGTCTTTCCGTCTTTTGTGTTGTCTGCGTTTAGTCGTTAAACCGTGTCGGAATGTGATGTAACGTGAGCCATTTTCTGTCTCAGAGCCATGGCCCCCTCTCCAGCTTCGTCCAACAACAACAATGACAACAGAGATCTCACAACGACTCAGCTAGCTAGCATACTCACAGCACTTAAGGTCACTCTGGACCGTGTCGAGACCCGTATCGACACCATGGAAAACAAGGAAACCGGAGAACACAACACTCCGCCTTTAACAGAAACTGAGAAAAGGCTCAAACTCTGGGAAGAACAACTCTTAGCCCGTGGTAACAACATCCACCTTGAAAACAATCGAAGATTCGAACCAGTTGGGGATATACTGCCTGACAACATTACCTTAACTGATGTGCCTAAGTTCAAGGGAGTGAAGGACCCACTCAATCACATTCGGGCCTTTAAGGGTTACATGTCTATCAAAGGGGTCAAACAAGAGCTCTTCACCCGGATCTTTCCATCGTCCCTGGAACCGATTCCCCGCCAATGGTACTATTCCCTCCACCAACAAAACCAAATAACAAGACAAACCCCATGGGAATCCACGCCATCTCCGATGACGAGCCAACTCTAGATTGCTCACACCTCATCCTGCCTATTGAGGATGAGGTGAATGCCCTGGAAAAGGACACCCCAAATGGGATGTTCGTATTTAGCGTCGCAACCATGCTCACCATGTTCCAACAGGTTGAAGAGGCCATAGCCAGTCTCTCAGAAAGGATCACCCGACTTGAGGATGCCTACCACCTGCAGATTTTCAACCCACGTACACCAGCACCGCACCCAAGGGAGGGTCCTCCAAGCACTCAGAACTCCCAATTCCAGAAGGGATTTCTTCCGCGACCATTCTGACATTCACCCCACAATAATCGGCCTCACAAAAATTTTCTCCTTAAAAAACTATCCGCCAAGGAATACCCCTGTAAGGTACCCTCGTGACCCCGAAATCAACGGTATCTGGAGAGATGATGTGGAAGATGTCTACATTGTTTCGGGAAAGGGCAAACGAGCAAAAAAGATCGATCACCGTACCCGATCCGGACGCCTCTACCAGAATCCAAGCAACACAACAACTAATCCAACAACAAATGACCAAATCATCCCGGACGTGGACGTTCAGCCCAGGGTCCCCGAGAACTTGATCCTTAAACAATTACAAAAGGCCAAGGTCCAAAATATCCATTCGGCAACTGATTGCTACATCCTTCGAACATCGGCAAGCTTTGCTACAAGCCTTGGGGAAGTTGAAAGTTCTCTCTACTTCCTCTCCTGAAGAAGTGGAAGAACACATGACCAAAGATGTCCCTGACCTGAGCAACCCAGTCATCTTCTTCGACGAAGATATCCCCTCGTTCGGAGCTAATCATAACTTGGCCCTGTACATCACTGACAGTGATTGAAGAAGAATGTACCCATGGTCCTAGTAGATGACGGATCTGCAGTCAACGTCATTCCCCTCAAAACGGCCGATAAACTGGGTATCAAGGAAGCTGACTTGACCCCGACTAATCAAGGAGTACGCGACTATGACGGCACTCATCGTAAGGTCGCAGGCCTCATTACCCTGACCATCACAACGGGACCCCTGGAAAGACAAGCCAGTTTCCAAGTGGTCGGTATTGACGCCTCTTTCAACATGCTCTTGGGGCGCCCCTGGATGTATGCGAGCAAGGCCGTCACTTCAACTCTTCATCAGAAAATCGGGGTCCCTTTCAACGGGAAAACAATCATAATTCCTGCATCACCGACCAAGGCTATCATGAAGAAGGGAATAGCCTCTCAAGTCATTGAAGAGGACGACAACGAAATGTGGGGGTTCCAAGCTGTGAATGTCCTAACTGACGAATCTACACCCTTTGAATGTGACCCATTCTCGAACCTCACAGTTAACCGCATCTTGATGCGCCATGGTTATTTCCCGGGCCTACCTCTCAACCCGTTAAAAAATAACTTGCCTCCCATGAAACAAGCCAAAGACCCCAACATCCCCTTCGGGCTAGGCTACGAGCCGACCGATGAAGACATCCAGAAAATGGGTCTCCTAGTACGGAAGCGCAAAAAGCAAGAAGTCATCCTCCGACCCTATCACTTAACTCTCAATGGCTACTTCGTCCCCGAGGGAGAGTCCGAGCTTTCCAATGGCTTTCCTGAGCCAATCTACGACCCCGTAGCAAAGGTCAAGCACCTAGGCGTATAAGTCTTTCAAGACTTCTACTTCATCCCCGACAACACCAAAGCTGCGTCGACTAAATCTGAATCAACACCATGCTTAGTCCGACAAGTCGTGAGTCTCCTCTTCGGAGAAGGCAATGTCAAGCACCTCAACTATGAAGACATCATCAACATTGCTCTCAAAGACAATCAGTTCGATCCCACTGCCTTAATCTCTGATACTGACCCAAAGAAAGCTACCCAAGGCTGGAGGAAAAATGTCAAGTGGACCGATCGCCAAGGCCGCATTCTTAAGATACACAACGGGAGAAGGCCCATGTTCAGAGAGGGAAGTGAAGACGAGAATGAGTCTGAGTCTGAGTCTGATAACAAACGCGAGTCAGAGTCTGTCTTAGCTCCTAGCACTACTGATGTCCCGATCAAAGTCCTTTTTCCGCTGTTTTATCACAAACTTGTGGCTGCCTCAGAGGCTGAGTCAACTAGGGTCACCCCCACTCCCGCAGAAGGTAGCAACCTGGAGCTTGTTTCAGGGGCCACCTCCTCTACTGTGTCGCCTATGACTGCCTATGAGATGTCTGTCTTATCCGAGCTTTTCGCTCAGATCGAGTTAATGAATGCTAAGTTTGCTTACGTCTCGTCTCAATTTAACTGCAATGCAATTCCGAACGAATATGAGGAATTTGACTTGAGTGACTACCCACCTCACCTAGCCAAATAACTTGACAAACGAGAGGATAGGACATCCATCATTGAGGAGACCGAACCCATCAACGTAGGGACCGACAATACACCTCAAGAACTTAGGATATGGAACACCCTTGACCCTTCGAAAAGACAACAGTTCATTGACCTCCTGCACGAATACAAGGACGTATTCGCATGGTCCTACAAAGACATGCCGGGGATCGACAGAGAGATTGCAGAGCACAGGATACCCATCAAACCCAGA
This sequence comes from Silene latifolia, assembly GCF_048544455.1. Taxonomy (NCBI): domain Eukaryota; kingdom Viridiplantae; phylum Streptophyta; class Magnoliopsida; order Caryophyllales; family Caryophyllaceae; genus Silene; species Silene latifolia. The sequence goes on from NC_133538.1 coordinate 455,643,889, forward strand.
GCTAAACCCATAAAATAAAAGTTGCACTGTATGCGCCCTGAATGGGCCCTGAAAATCAAGGAAGTGGTAGACAAACAATTCAAAGTCGGATTCATCAAAGTTTCCGAATATTCTGACTGTGTGGCCAACATAGTCCCATGCCCATGAAAGACGCGAGAATTCGGGTTTGCGTCGATATCAGAGACCTGAACAAAGCAAGTCCAAAAGATGACTTCCCTCTGCCACATGTTGCCGTCTTGGTAGACAACACCGCCGAAAACGCCCTATTATCATTCATATGTGGGTATGCTGGGTACAACCAAATCAAAATGGCCGAGGAAGACATGCACAAGACTGCATTCACTAGGCAGTGGGGGTACATATTGCTACACTGTTATGCCCTTCGGTCTAATCAACGCCGGAGCAACCTACCAAAGAACCGCCACCACTCTCCTACACGACATGATGCACAAGGAAGTGGAAGTATATGTCAAAGACATGATTGTCAAATCAAAAGAGTGAAACGGCCACATCAGTGCCCTTCGAAAATCCTTCGCTCGCCTTCGAAAATACAACATGAGACTAAATCCTCAAAAGTGTGTTCGGGGTCACCTTCGAAAAACTCTTGGAACACGTCGTCAGCAAAAGGAGCATCGAAATTGATCCTACCAAAATCAAAGCTCTCCAACAAATGCCTCGGCCTAAGAACGAGAAGGAGATTCGGGGATTTCTCGGTCAAATCCAATACATCAGCCGGTTCATAGCCAAGCTCACTATGATTTGTGAACCAATCTTCAAAAAGCTCCGCGCCTCCGATCACACCGATTGGGACGACGATTTTCAAAAGGCCTTTGACAGGATAAAGGAAATCTTATCCAAACCTCATGTCCTCATGCCACCTCAGTAGGGAATTCCCTTATCCCTATACCTGACTGTCACCGACAAAGCCATGAAAGCAATGCTAGCTCAAACAGTCGACGGCGAAGAACGAGCCATCTACTACATCAGGAAAAAGTTCATCGAATACGAAAAAAGATACACCCAACTGGAAAAGACATGCCTTCCCCTGGTTTGGTCGACAAAGAAGCTGCGACATTATATGCTCAGGTACACGGTTCACATGTACTCCAAGATGGATCCAGTCAAATACATCTTTGAAAAGCCCATGTTAAACGGAAAGCTGTCTAGGTGGACACTCATGCTATCTGAATTTGACTTCAAATTCGTACCCCTCAAGGTTATCAAGGGAAGGTCGTCGCTGATTTTCTAGCAGAAAATTCCATCAACGAGGATCCAACGACCGACACATGGTCCCTCTATGACGAAGACATCCTTTGTGCCGACACCGACGCATGGGAGCTATACTTCGACGGTGCATCAAACCTGAGAGGCTTCGAGGTAGGACTCCTTCTAATATCACAAGAAGGGGAACATGTTCCGATCTCATTAAAGCTAGACTTCGTCGTCAACAACAATGCCGCCGAATATAAAGCATGCCTCATCGGCCTACAAGCAGCCATAACGCTTGGCATCAAAAGGTTGAGGGTCTACGGTGATTCCTCACTCATCATCAATCAGGTGTCCGGATCATGGAAAATCCGAAGCGACAGCTTAGCACCCTACCAAGCAAAAATCAATCAAGAGGCCGAATTCTTCGACCAAATCAACTACTTCCACTTGCCACGAGAGGAAAACCAATTTTCTAATGATGCTCTAGCAAAACTTGCCGCGCTCGTCAACATACCCGACGACATGACATCGATGGCCCTATGTGTCGAGAGAAGGAGCGAGTCAGCTCACATTTACGCCATCAATAACGACGAGGAAAACCATGCCGAACCTTGGTACCAAGCCATCCTCAACTACAAAACCAAAAATGAATTCCCTCCCAACTCTGATACAAGAGGACAAAGAGCCATCCGTTTACGTGCATCAAAATTCGTGATAAACCAAAAACAACTATACAAAAGAACACCCCAGGGGATCCCTCTCCTTTGCATTGATCACCGCAAAGCCAAGAAAATCATGGGAGAGGTCCACGAGGGAGAATGGGGCCCTCATATGAGCGCGATGATGCTAACCCGAAAATCATGCGGTTGGGCTACTATTAGACCACCATAGAAGCCGATTGCAGAAACTACGTCAAACATTACCACAATTGCCAAATTTTCGGCAACATACAACACAAACCACCATCCCTTTTACACACCATGACATCACCCAGGCCTTTCTCAACCTGGGGCATCGACATCATCGGAAAAGTCAACCCGATAGGCACCAAAGGGCACTGCTTTGTCCTCGTCGCAATCGACTACTTCACCAAATGGGTGAAAGCGCAATCCTATGCATTCTTGACCGCCAAACAAGTGGCCAAGTTCATCCAGGACAACATCATCTGCAGATATGGGGTGCCCCATGAAATCATCAACGACCAAGGCTCCCACTTCGGGGCGGAAACACAAGCCTGGCTAGACAAATACAAAATCAAACGGCATCGATCATCTCCCTATCGTCCCCAAACCAACGGAGCGGTAGAGGCAGCAAATAAAACTCTTGTCACCATCATCAAGAAGATGCAGAACAATTACCGCCATTGGCCGAGCAAACTCCCTTTCGCACTCTGGGGATACCGAACCTTTATTCGAACACCAACGGAAGCAACACCCTTCTACCTAGCATACGGTATGGAAGCAGAACAACCGGTGGAGTTGGAAGTTCCATCTCTACGCATTCTACTAGAAAGTCAAGTTCCTGAGGCGGAATGAACCGGCCGAAGGTTCAAACAATTTACACTCCTTGACGAACGGCGACTCAACGCCTTGCACAACGTCCAGCTATACCAACGACATATACAACGAGCATTCAACAAAAAAGTCAAACCCAAAAACATCAAATAAGGCGACTTGGTTCTTAAGTCAGTTCGAGCACCGTTACCCGTCGATCCGAGGGGAAAATTCAAACCCAATTAAGTTGGACCATACCTAGTCAAGAAAATACTTTCGGGGGGCGCAGTGAGACTGAGTGACCTAGACGGGGAATATTTCACAAACTTGACCAACCTAGACCAATTCAAGAAATACTACCCATGAACCTTAGAAACCAACAAACCTTACCCTAGTTTCACGACTAGTGACCACAATCTCCCTTTCAAGTCAATTCCTCAAAATGTTCTGATTTGAAATTATATGTTTTATTGTAATAACCCCATTTACCTAAGAGCCTTTAGCTAGACATTCCTAGATAAATAGGACTGTTACCATCTCGATTTCCCGAGGTAGTGAATAACAAAGTCCAACTCACCAAAGTACATTAAATTAAAACTTAGCGATTACATGTTTATTACCACTTAACCAAACTAAACTTAATATAAAATAAGATACAACTCGCAACAGAAATAAATAAAGTGATTATATAATCTATGTGGTCTAGACTTCTAGGTAGAAAGGTCAAGTCCTCACGCATTCCCATAAGCTTCCAAGTCAGCTAATCTTTAGAACCTGTCAAATATGCTCCCCATTATGGTTCATCACAGGTATTCACGAACACACTGTCAACCACGAGGTTGAGTAGGAATAGCCAAACAACAACAATAAATGGATACAAGAACAATACTAAATGCAAATTCAATGCAATGCACGGTCATGATCAATCCTCCAGGGCGTTCCCGTTCATTCTGACAATCCCTGGCAGGGGTAGCCTCATCATTCCAACCGAAGTTGAGGTAGTCTCATCATCCCAGTAACAAGTCCTGCAGAACCAGTTATGATGGGGTATCCAATGCAAGTGCTCATGATATGAAAATGCAAACAATTGAGTAACACAATAATCTTACCATCTCAGACACGAAGCTGAGGAATCCATTAATCAATATAATCATCTCAGTCACGAGCTGAGGTAGTCAATAATTTAATCATCTCAGACACGAGCTCAGGTAGTCATATATCGAATCTTCTCAATGCAACCAACCAACAATCATATATCATCCATCACAATTCCAAATAATTTAACCAATACAATCAGATAATACCATTCAAGTAAACATTAAAGTGATTGAATAGCTATCCTACCTAGCAACCAACTCCAAATAAGCAGCTCAAAGCGATCCAAATAATTAAACCAATCTGAACCCGATTATAATTTCTTCACAAATTGTCACCTAACATAAGTATTATAATTTCCATCAATTATTAATTATTACATTCTATTATTATTTATTATTCAAATTATTTTAATTATATTTCCCGTACAAATTATTATTACGTAAAAACCCATCTTAAAAATTAAATAAAACCAAACCCAAGACCCATGAAACCCATGAACAACTCCCACATTACCCGTGTAAAACCAATCACCAACACCCACACATACATCCCCAAACAACCCGTTTTATTACAACCAAACTCGACACAACCACCTCTGCCACCTAAACACCAGCTACAACCGCCTCCAACCGCCACAAACTTACGCCCTAGCAACCACATGCATCACCAATACCGGAAACCCGACATATACAAACTCACGGTTTACACCACCATTCACAACCACCACTACCCTTTTCCACCACCAATTCAACCACCCATCATGCGCTCGACACACCACGAACCACCAGCACAAATGCGACCGATCAACAACACCCCAGCAACACCCAATCACCCTCTCCTCTGTTTCATGTGTTTCCAGCCCTCGCCGCCACAAACCACCCTCAACAGCCCCCACGACACCACCACAACGGTCGAATCTCACCCCTGGTCTCAACCCTAGTCTCGGTCATGTCTAGGTCACACGCAACAAGGGTCAAAAACCCATATAACCTTCGGTACAAACACCTTCAAACACCTACACGAAAACCCATAAAAACATCCCTTCCCCGCCGGTCATTGGTGGTCAAACGGAGGTCCGGCTACTCCCTGGTGGTCCACGGTCACAGTCACGGTCAAAGCAAGTCCTATGGTGGTCTAAATAACAAGTTATAATGAAGCAAAGTGTATACATGAGACGGTCTTAAAGTATTACCTTGAGGCGATAATAAAAGTTAATTCCTTTGCTTTTCTCTTCATTAACTCAATTCTTCCCTCTTTTAGATCTCTTCCTTCTTCTTTTATGAATTATTTTTCAGCTATCATGGTATTTATAGTCTAAATTTAGAGAGTATATGAGGCCAATTAGGAAACTATTGCCTTATTCTGATTATTATTAGAAGTTACCATATTATTATTATTACCATTATAAATTATATTATTATTATATATTAGATTAGCCTTCCCATAAGTAGAATGACTACATATTTCCTTTACTAATTTTATTAAAACACTAATATTATTTAGGATTATTAATATTATAATTATTATTACCTTTACCTATTATTATTCTCCTCATTTATATTATTATTAAATCCCGAAATAATTCCCGACCATGTTCATACTAGGCCAAATATAATCGGCCCACTTATCTTATTCACACGGCCCAAGGCCTTATTACTAGCCAAGCCCAATTCCCGACTTGCTTACTTACTTTATTATTTAATTAACGTCTTATTTGTAATTATTATTAGAAATGCCAATAATTAACTATTTAAATTACAAATTATTCTCACAAATTATTGTTAAATTACGGGGTATTACAGTCTTCCCCCCTTAAAATGAATTTCGTCCCGAAGTTCGCCCATAACTACTATAATAACATCTATAAACATCCACACAACTGAGCACCATCCAACTTATGATAACACAATTATCCATTTACTATTATCAACTATACCAATCTTATCACAAGATGTCACAATAATAACATTTGTAGTATCACGTTCCTTCCCTCTAAAAAAAAACTTCGTCCTCGAAGTTTGGAATATCAAACAACAGGAATAAACAAATCATTTATTGTAACCTCTCGAGAACACGTAGTACACATAAGACAACTATTATTTTTAATACAACATCAATTGATGAATAAATGAATATCAACAATTTTCGAATTAACAATTCTTTTTTTTTTATTACTTACGCGTCTATTCCTTACTAGCGACGTCTAACTTAAACATGGATGCAATTAATGTAATTATATATATAGGCTTAGGGAAACATATTCCATATATCACTAGACATGGTAATATATTTCACATAATTTACAACATCAAAATATCAATGTGCAAGAGATAAGAAACAAAACTTGCATTTTTTCAAGGGTAAGAAAACATGTTACAACTTCCAAAAATCATTAATAAATAATAACATAATTACTTCTTGAGCACTTATACTTTTTAGAAAACACAGAGCGTTAGTAAATCATGAGAGAAAGAATCAAAGCCAAAGCTTATAAGATCAATTTATAATGCATTTTACAAATTATTTGGTCGAAGCAGAAAATTTTAGAGCAACTTGTCAGAAACTTAGGTCAACTTCTAAAAATCACTATGAAATGTCAAAATATTATCTTGCAACGTGGCTTATCAATTTAGAAATATATACGAATCTTTTAAGCAGTGTAGTTGGAATCATACCTAAACAATAAGTAAGTTTTAAATGGCGATTTTTACAAAAACATGGGACGAAAACATCACTGTACAGGAATATTCTGACCACTGTCCACTAAAATATTTATTTCACCTAAACCGTATATTAGTTAATCTTGAAACTAGCGGCATATGAAAGCTAACTCACAAGGCTATCACAAATAAAACTTTCGTGCAAGGATATCAAACAGGCAATAAATGGCAGTCAAAGCAATCAAGGTAAAAACATCGAGAATTCAACCAAATCACATTCTTCACAGTTCCACGTAACTTCCATAATACTTCACATGTTAATCATAATTACACCTCCCACAAATATGCCAACATACCTTTCTCATATCAACATGCTTATAACAATGCTTAAAATCATATCACACTCCGATCACCTTAAAAGCAAGGTTACGTCCCCACAACCGCAGTCATCAATGAAAACAAACCTGTTGGGTACTCGATCGAGTAACCTTGATACTCGATCGAGTAGGGGGAAATCGATCGAGTATCTCAGCTACTCGATCGAGTAGCCGGTTTACGGGGGAATGATTTGTCGGGTTTTGTTAATAATGCGATTTAGTATATAATTATTCCCGTCACTTTCTTTAAGCACTTTTACAAACCTAATTGCTTTCAAAAGAGAAAACAAACTACGTTCTTCGCATCAATCTCATTGTTGGCAAATCCCGGAGCTTGGAAGGTCGGAATTCGTGTTTCTTTATACCTTTGTAATCCTTGCGTTGAGGGTAAGATCTACATACTGTTTTTATAGTATTTCGTTAAAGTTGGTTAAACCCTAATATTGGGATTTGGGGGTTTTGTTGTATTTCTTGATTGGTAGTGATTATATGATTGTATGTTAGGAGGAGGATTCCTAGAAGAAGCCTTTTGATATTAGTTGTTGAGACCGTCTGACTGTGTTGCTTTCTAGGTAGGGTTTCCCTACTCAGTATTAGTCCCATAATGTGTTGTTGGTGTTTTGTGGTTGTTGAATATTATCATACTCGTATTATGACGATTGCTGGATTTGGTTGATTGATAGTAGTTGTGATTGTTTGTATATGTCTATGTTCTTCGGGGTGCGTCCCTGGCTGAGTGGAGTCACTTGCGGGAGTGGCTTCACGCCCATTATTCGCCTTCTGTGGAACCCACCACAGAAGGGATGTGCACATTAAGGAATTTGGGTTTATCGCTCGACGGAGATGAGCGGGGATTTGGTGGGTACGGCTGCGGTCCCCCACTGGCGGCGTGGAGTGACCTGTTGCGATGTGCACTCTGGCAGGACTACACACTTTAGTGTGTAGTCACTATTGTGGAGTTGGGAATGGAGTTCGGAGGATATCTGTGATGATTGAGCTGTTTGTTTACTGTGTTGTTGGTTTATGTAAACTGTGTGATTAGTACTGACCCCGTTTATTGTTTTAAAAACTGTGGTGATCCATTCGGGGATGGTGAGCAGTTGTTGAGCAGGTATGAGTCGAGTTACATGGGATAGCTGGGATGATACCACCGTCTGATGATAGAGTCTTCCGCTGTAGCATGATAGTTTCTTTAACATTTCTTTTAGTTGAGTAGACAGTTGGTTTTGAGAACATGTAACCGTATTTTGGTATTTTGTTTTGGATTGTAACCTTTCACTAAAGTTATACTATTTAAATGTTATTTCGTTATTGTCTTATGATTATCATTGCCTCGGGCAACCGAGATGGTAGCATCTTTATACCTGAGTGGTCCTGGTAAGGCACTTGGAGTATGGGGGTGTTACAAATATTATTACTACTTGGTTCGCGTGCTTGTTATTCGGATTTGTTGAAGGAAGGTTTTGGCATTATTATTTCACTTGCTTGAATCGGATTTGCTATTGAGGTAGGATAGGTACTTAATCACTTTAATGATTACTTGGATAATGTTATATGATTGTTTAATTGAATTATGTTGGATGAATTATGATTGTTGAATAGTTGGATTAGGATTAATTGTTTAAAGACTACCTGAGCTCGTGACTGAGATGATTTTATTGATTATTGGATTCCTCAGCTTTGGGTCTGAGAAGGTAATTGTTTGCATTTTCATATCATGAGCATTTGCAATGGATACCTCAGAACTGGTTCTACAGGACCCGTTTCTAGGATGATGAGCCTACCTCAACTTCGGTTAGGATGATGAGACTACTCCTGCCAGGGATTGGCGGGATCAACGGGAGAATCGGAGGATTGATCATGAGCATACATTGCATTTGCATTTAATATTGTTCTTGTATTCATTTATTGTTGTTGTTTGGCTATTCCTACTCAACCATAGGTTGACGTGTATTCGGTAAACACCTATGATGAACCAATATTGGGGAGCAGTTTGATTGGCAGGTTAAAGATTGGGACGAGTGGACTGACGAGTCAGAGATAGAGACCTTCACGAGTTTTATAGAAGATGTAATAAAGACTTAGTTACATATATTTTCCGCTGCGAGTTTTGTAATTTAATTTAAGATCGTATTTTATTTAAGTTGTAATAAGATCATTTGATAATTTAATTAATAAAGTACTTTGGATTGCTATACTTTGTAAATACTGCCTCAGGAAACTGAGATGGTAACACACGTATTTAGTTAAGAATGTCTAGAGAAGGCTCTTGATTAAATGGGGGTGTTACATCATATCTTAAATGGCATGCTTGAGTTTGAAGAAAGCTTCGGTGTCATGGCCCTTGCTTTGGTGATATTGGCAATAGGCATTGCCATCCCAGAATCGGGTTCTTTTGTATTCAGGTTTGTCCGGAGTCGGATCAATGAGTTGGAGCATTCCTTCTGAAGCAAGTATTTCCAGAGCGGTGCCATATGTTATTCCTAGATCTGTGAATACCCTTTGATGTTTTCCAATGGTTCCCACATTGGTGTTTTTTAGGATGTTATTGTGAGTTTTGTTTTTGTTTTTGATTTTGTCAATCCTGGGCGGAAACAGGATTTGGTCATTGTCAGTGGACAGTTTTGAGGAGATTGCTTGGTATTTTGAAGGGGAGTTTGGTGAGGCAATTTCATGTTGTTTGTTGGTAGGTTCTTGGATGTGGGAACCATTAGACGACTCCTCATTTTCAACAGCCGTTGGTTGGTGAACAGAGGGTTGGTTTTCTCCTTGATGGTCAGGTTCATTTTCGGTACTACCAAACCTCTTCTCCAAATTATCTACCCGAGTGTTCAAGTCATCAATAGCCACTTGCAGCTTTGAGAATATGTTGTTGATAGAGACGGAGAGCATCATTATAGCGCTTTGTATGCCATCTTCATCAATTGCATGAATTTTCCCATCGTCAGGAGGGATAAGATGAGAGCAATCCAGGGAAGATTCCTCGTTGTGCTCAATAGGGCTTTCAGGAAGGTTGTTCTTGTTGTTTGCTGAGGGAGGTAATGGTAACTTGCCCTTTTCGATCATATCAAGGATGACGCCTTTTATAGGGAGACACGTTTCAGTGTCATGTCCGCGACCTTGGTGATATTGGCAAAAGAGGTTTCCATCCCATCTTCGACCTCGCTTGTTTGGTAGAGGGTTTGGAGTTGGACCAATTGGCTTGAGTTTTTCTTGTGATATTAGCCTTTCCAAGGCTGTGGCATAACGCATACCCAAATCGGGGAAGGACCTATGAGGTCGTCTTGTTTTGGTTGGTGGAGCACCTAAGGAATTGGCTTCAATGGATTTGGTAGCCCTCCAACTAGGGTTGGTTTTGTCGTTGGCAAGTAGTCGGCTTTCAAGGAGCTTAACCCTTTGCTCAAAATCGGAAAAGGGAAAATTCCCAGTTATCATTTTGTCCTCAACTTGGGAGAGACAAGTGCTCAAGTTTTCCACGGTAGCTAGGAGTCGAAGGACCATGTTGTTGGTTTCAGCAGAAGTCATGGCGGATGCAGATTGATCGACTTCTTGAGTTTCTGGTTGACGATTGATGGCACCCAAGGGATTCCTATTTGACATAACGATGGGCGTTATAATTTGTCTTGGCCAGGGATTGCACAAACAAAGGCATGTGCGACACATATGTATAAAAGGCAGTTATGTCGTGAAGACGCGATGGTGTGACCGAGTTCATTAAAGATCGTGAATGACCTCTTGTGTTTGAACTCTTGGTGCATGACTTTGAACTTAGACTCGAGTGTCGACTTTGGCATAGTGATGCCTAGACAAATGACTTCTGGCTTAGTTTGGATGTGTGTTGATGGGGTGATTCTGTTGGACAAGACATGTACACAAACTTGATCTTTGACCCGTAATGTAGGGGAAAGCCGAGTTTAATATCCGACTGACACTGACTCTGCTAACTCCATTAGAGATGCCTCGACAATAGGCGACACGACCTAGACCAGAAGATAGGTACTAACTTCGGCAGAGACTCGACGTTATCTAGACGACTTGACTTGAAATCGACTGGACTCCAATCGACTCGAGGCTAAATCGGAAAGGTGGACTGAAATTTTCGAAAATAGAAATTTTCAAAAAGGTTCATTTGTCATTTTATGGACGGTTTCCGAAGAGTAGGGATCTTTAGAAGGTCAGTCAGTTGAAAGGGTTGTCTTAGGTTTGTTTTCAAAAGACGGTTTGAGTTTGAGTTTGCAGCGGCTCTGAAAACAACGTGTTGTTTCCGAAGACGGTTTTTGAAATTCTGAATCACGGATTTGAAAATCGAGAATTGATGAATTTGGAATTCTCATCACAATGGCCATGAAAACGGTAAAATTTGTTTTCAAAGAATTTGAAATTGGGTTGAAAATTTGAAAACGGTTAAATTTATTTTCAAAGATTGAGTTTTGATTTGAAATTTGAAAACGGTTAAATTCGTTTTCAAAGATTTGATTTTGAATTGAAATTTGAAAACGGTTAAATTCCTTTTCAAAGATTTGATATCGAATTGAAATTTGAAAACAGTTAAATTTGTTTTCAAATGATTTGAAATTGGAAATTGTGAGGATTGAATTCGTCATTACGACAGGTTAGAAAACTGTTTTAACCTTTGAAGGACGGTCTGCAAATCGAAAAGTGTGAGAATTGAAATCGTTATTACGACGGCTTAGAAAAGCCAAATTTGATTTCGAAAATGAGATTTGAAACTTGGAAAGTTTTAGGGGTTGAAATCGTCATTACGACGGTTTGAAAGGCGTTTTTTGTTTGAAAATTGATTTCTAATTTTGAAAATTTCGAGGGTAGAACTCGTCATTACGACGGTGTAAAAAGGCTGTTTGAGGATGCAACGGTCGGCGACAGACCGAGGTTTGAACTGGCCATTATGGCGACGTAAAAAGGGCATTTGAAATGGTTATAAAAACCCGGTTTTCAAATGGCCATTATAACGAAATAAAAAGGTGTTTTGAAACAGTTGTAAAAAAACCGGGGTTGAAAATCGTCATTACGACGGTCTAAAAAGGCGTGCAATGGTCGGCGAAAGACCGAGGTTTGAAAAGGCCATTATAACGGCGCAAAATGTGTTTTTGAAAGTTTGAAAATGACACGGAAGTACTTATGATCACATAACACATAAACACTCACAGTTTCATTATATTAGGCATAATGCTGACACGGGTTTTGGCTTAAAGAGTGGATTACACACCAAGCAATCAAACCCAGATTTGCGAGAGGGATACCAATCCAAAAAAAAATGTGTAAGGAGGGTGCCCTAGCCTCGTGCTCGAAGGTGATGAAAGCTCTTTGACAAAACAGAAATGTGTAATGTCAACGGTATGCTTGACTCAATCGGGATTCGAAATGCGGGGATGAGAATACTCACGCCGACGGGACGAGCCAATTGGTTGATAAAGGTTAGGTTGTGGGCCCGGACAAGGAACCCGACTTATGACCGTAATATCAATTAATGCACTTTTAACCACGACCTCGTTCGAGTTTCACCTCTAAGGATCACAAAGACACAAGTGTCCTAGTTTTCCCCAGCGGATTCGCCAGTCTGTGGACATAGGCCACAAGCCGGTCTGTGGATTTGGGCCACCTACCGATCTGCGGTCACGGGGCACCTGCACGCCAAGCCAATTTATGGACATGCAGCGGTCTTTTGAAAGCCACGATCGGTGACGTAAAAATGCTTTCGACCGGATCGTTTTAGATTGGTCAGTTTCGTCTCGGCAAAGGTCTCGAAACGATGTTGAGATGTTCGGAGTCGCCACCAAGCATTTGTGGGATGCTTGAAACCCGTTCGAATCCACTTTATACCTAGGTCAATCAAGGCAAAAAGTGGTGTTTGGCATAGGTACTAAAGATAAGGACTCGTCCCCCTTTTTGCATTCTATGCATAAAATGATTCTCGTACGCTCTGGATAAGGCCATCCACTATCCAAAGGTTCTGAGTAAAGGGTGAGGGTATGTATTGGGAAGCGCTTTAATCGGACACCCAATCCCGCCCGCGTTAGCGGCCTCTACTGATCGATCGTGGTTGTTTAAGTGCAATAGTTGAAAAAACGGTTGAAATGCATGAATGCGCATCCAAAAGTCTTAACCTAACATGTGAAGATTTCCTAAGTCGGTTTGTTTATCCAAATATCAAGAAAATGATGTCGAGTTGGATTTAGATTAATTTGCATGTGAAAACGGTAATTAAACATCCATTTATGAAATTCGGGTTATGATGCTTAACACGATCCATTTATTTAGAAAAAGGTGTCAAATGACAAAGTGTAAAAACGTCAACTTGTCAATCTGATATGTCATGTATTCGGATTATCCGTAATCGAGATCGTCCTAGACAAATGCTAAAAACGAGACAGCAATGTGCCAGGCAGCCCCATTGGGGCGTGAGCCTATTGGCGAGGGAAGACGCTCTGCCCTGGTTTTAAAATATGAAAACAGACGACCTCTTGGGGCGCGAGTCAGGCGACGACCCAAGGGACGTCTCCTGGTTGCTAAAAGGGTTTTTTAAAATCGTTTTTTGTGATTAATGATTTGCAAGTATGATTTGCATGACTCAGAATAATTACAATTATGTTAGTAATATTCGTTGTCGGATTTGCAAGTTTGAAAAGCATAGTAAAATGTGTAAAAGGAAAATGTTTGATTTGAACTAATTATGTTAAGTTCAATTATTTATAATTAGTCAAGTTTGTCATCGTACTCGGATTAAACCGACATGGTATAAAGAACCAAGGATGATTATGAATTATGACTAATATGTTTGCAAATGTAAATAAATGAGAAAAATGGTAAATAAAATAAAAAGGGGGGTTAAAATACCCTTTAATTTGTAATTAACCAATAATATCATCGAGTCACGGAATAAACCGTCATGGTATAAAGAACCAAGGATGATTTTTGTAATGGTCAAAATATGTTGAACATAAAAATGAATTAAAATGGTAAATAAAGAAAAGAAATTCCTTTAAAATGTAATTAACCAATTAATATCACCGAGTCACGGATTAAACCGTCATGATATATGGAACCAATGGTGATTATAATTTATAGCTAAAAAGTTTGTCATAAAAATGATACATTTGAAATGGTAAAAACATATTGCAAATAAGGAATGAAATAAAGAGCAAAGACGAGAACAAACACGTTTGAGTCTAACCCGAGAACCCACAAGAGGCGCGAGCCTCTTTGCATAGCAAAGGGCATCTGTCTCGGGCCAAAACTCGGTTTTGGCTCGTCTATCCTATATTTGAATCGTGTTATGCATTGTTTAAGCATATAAATTCATAAAAACGGTAAAGACATGAAATAAATGAGATATTTACACCCTCAAACTTATGTATTTTGATGTTTTCGACGTAGACGACTTTAGAGACGGTTTTCTCTTAGCGACTACTCACGATCAAGAAGTTTAAAAGAGTACCTTAAAAAAGGATTTTGTTTTTAAAATGAGTTGAAAAACATGTTGATTAATGTTGAGTTGGTCGAATGGGTCGGTCGAATGCACGGCGACGGTACCAAACAATATGTGTAAGGCTTGTGTTTACGATCGGTAGGTCGTAAACATGCACTACTACAATTCTAGGCTAAGAGGACGCCCTTTAGAGTACGGTTGTCGATAGGACCGTCTTATATCAGCCAAATAATTTGACACCAAAAGTGATCACATCAATAGGACGGTTAATAACGAGACCCGTCCTCGTTGTAAAAGAAATACGGACGGTTGGTCAATAAAACCGTCCTCTTTTTAATTACAAGACGGTTAATTACTAGAACCGTCTTATATCTTTTTAATAGTGATTCAAGTTCTCGCGTATTCCTCTTTTTGCTTGATCGTTTGTCTTTCCCTTTTATTCAAACACACTCTACCCTAGCATAACCACCATCACCGTCTTTCGTTACCACCATCACCTACCCTAATGCTACCAGCACCGCGCTTCGCAAACCACCGCCACAACGTTGACCTTCACCATCGTCCTATCGCAACACTGAATATCGCGCCTTCTTTCATCTCTCTATCGAGGTACTGTGTTTTCATATATTGTTTAATACAATTGATTTCATAAAATTGAATAATCATATCAATTCTCCATATCAATTCTTCATTTAATACATATTGCTAATATCCCCAATCCCCTTAATCTTCTCCTTCATACGTGTGAAATTGTTTATCTTTCTTAATTTATCAAGCTTTCTTACTGCGCGCTCTTTTGTAGGACGGTTTTATAGTAAGATTATCATGAAACAGACCCTTATAATGGAAAATTGTTGGATTATTTTAATTTCAATATAATTTGGGAACCTCTACTGTTTTCTTTGTGGGTTGTCTCATTGAGCAAAATTATCGCAAACCAAGTAAACCCAATGATGATTAGTTCTTGTTTCCACTGAAAAAACTTGACTTGTTTTGCTATTTTCGGCTGATCAGTATTTAACACATTTTTTCGTTTACTTTGTATTTCACACTATCAATTTCATAATGATTTGTTGAACTCTCTTACATTCCCATCCCTTAATCTTAATCTAGGGTCTAGTATCAGCATTGCACATGTGATATATACCAATTGAAAGCCCAGGAATACCACCTGACAACATGCACTACGAATAGACGATCACAATAGCATGCTTACAATCAGACCTATCTTTCAGGCACCATATCTCGCTCCTCATTATGAATTAGAATACCCCATAGGTACCAAATGAAATCTAAATGAGTTGGCTTTCACCTCCATCAAGAATCACTTCAAGATGTGGCTTATAACTCCTGATATTCATGCTTGAGTGATATCAGGTCATGTCTGAACTCTGCTGTAACGTTTCAGCATTTAGGGATATTTTTCAGACCTTATAACTCCTGCCTCAAGATGAACCAGGAGGTGACCATATACCAAATCGAATCTAGACGAGTTAGCTGTATTATCCAATTGGAATAACTCGAAAGTCTTGCTTGGTTTAGGAGATATGAGGCTGTAAGCGAGTTCAGGTCATTTCAGAAAGTTCTACTACAAAAACCGAGAAAGAGGATGGTTCAAAACCGTCCTTAATTCTGAAACAAACCATCCGTAATTTACCCGTCCTCGTTGCCTAAGAGGACGATTAAAGTCAAACCGTATTCTTTGGTTGTTAAAAGCAGGACGGTTGTGTATTTGAACCGTCTTCTTTTTATTTACAAAGAGGATGGGTGCACGTCTCAACCGTCTTGTTTTGGAAACATGGCGCGCGTAATTTTTGTGCCAACTTCATGACACTTTGTCAAGGAACCGTCTTCTACACATTTTTTTTTTTAAAATCAATTTTGCGCGAATTTATGAATATAGCCTGCACAACATTGGCACACATCCATACATCCATACTTTTTGATAACCATATTTTTGACAAGGAAACTGACTCATTCATAACCTATACGACAATAGTCGAATAGCTTAAATATTATTTCCGGATACATCTCAGAAAATCCAGCAAATCTTACAATTATACTCTAAAATCCAACAAACCAAACCAAATAAGTTAGAACCTCCAAAATACAAGCTATCGACAATTGATTTTTGAACACAAGCATAACACGAGTTTCTCCATCCACACACCATCACATAAACTATCTGATCTATGTAATATCCAAGCGTTCAGCACTTCAGTCTAAATACTTTAAACGTTGCCATCAAATACTTGCGCCTTAAACTCCAATGCATATTTAGCCCAAATTTCCCGCACCTCGTCAATTTGCTCAATCGAGTACGTCTTTGGAGCTTTAATCATGAACCACATACAAAGTAACCAAAAACCACAATTACAATTATTTACATACGAACACGTGTAATTTATATAAAATGAAGCAAATATTGAAACAAAATAAACAAATGAAAAAACGGGGATTTTTCTTTGAATGCTTACTGAAGTTATGGGAAAGAAATAAAATTATTCTTTTTCCCTCTGTCCAAATTTAAATCCTTCAAAAATAGAAAATATAGAAGCAAAATCATGCAACTTTCTCCCTCCTTTCCCCCTCTCTCTTGCTACAGTATTCATCCAATCAAATATTTAAATGCAAGAATATGGCTATGAAGTCATGTTAGAGTGATAGACCTGAGTTCGGAAGCTGTCAACCCCATTGCCCATAAATCAATGACCTAACACACCTAAGTCAAAATTCCAACATCTTTTTGCTTAACCTACCTCGTCAAAATTTCTGCCTCTGATTGTACTACCTTCACGATCAATCAGCGGCCATAAAGCAGTCACGAGTACTCACACTTAACTATTATAGTTACAGGTCGCTAAAAAGTTTACTACTAATAATAAACAAAATAGATTCGGAACACTTTAATTCCTCATATCATTGGACCTTTCTACAGCCCATCATGGTTAACATGACCTATTAACCATTCTTGTCGAGGTTAGGCCCTCAGACAAGGTAAACAGCAGACCAAACAGTAGAGTAAGTCAACTTCTACTATGTTTTTTACAAGTAACCAAGTCAATTAAAAACTCGTTCAAGAAAATGACCAAACTTTTTAAAGAAAATGATGATCTTGTACCTGTTTTTAATAGAACTGGTCATGGCCATAAAAGCATGTTCTACATTAGTAGCATCCTTAGCACTGGTCTCCATAAAAGGTATGCCTATCTCATCAGCAAAAGCCTGAATAAACCACAAAGTTTAGAACAATCAGTTTTCATCCCTATACGTATTGTGTAAATTGAGCATGCAAAAGTTCCGTCAAGTACCTTAGCAGTTTCAAATCGCACAGCTAAATAAACAATCAAAAGATAGCTACACAATGTATAACAAACATACTTCTTGCTAGAATGAAACCAGTCCACTCTATCACAAATTTAACCTCAAAATCCAATTACCCATGAACCCCCAAATGTTGCAAAACCTAACTTGCTCAACCCTCAATTTTACATCAAAGAATCAAATACCGGATATTATAACAACAAAATAAGTGTAATTTAAGTAAATAAGACTATTTTAAACCTTAAAACAACAACAATTAATAATAAAAATTGCATTAAAACAATCTCACAAGTCTTTCAACCTGTTTGTAGAAGATGGCACACAATAAAGTTAAAGGATAATCCAACAAAGTTTTGCCCAAATAACAAAAATCCCCCAATATTACAAACCCTAACTTACTTAATCTCAATTTTAACATCAAGTAATCAATTACCCCAACATTTTTACAACATAAGAAGTGTAATTCAAGTATGTAAGACTAATTTAAATCTCAAACAACAAATGATTAACACCAAAAATTAAATTCAACTAACCCTTGTAAAAGAGCATGAAAAGTGGAAGAGAGGTGACGACGGCGACATAGAGCTCTAACGGAGGCAGAGGGTGGCGTAGGAAGAAAGGAGAGGCGAAAGAAGAAAGGCGGCAGTGGCGATGGGAAAGGTGTTATGTTTTATTTTTCACCAAATATGAAAGGGAGAGTAAGAGATAAAGACATGATTTACTGGGTGTATGGTGAACAAGACGGGAAAGAAAACGGAGTAAGAGGTAGTGGGAATAGGAGAATTTTGATTTATTTCTATTAAAAATTAAGAGGACGGTTCTAGTAAATAACCGTCTTGTATGATAATAAGAGGACGGTTTTATTGACCAACCGTCTTTCTTACTTTTACAATGAGGACGGCTCTATTTATTAACCGTCTTGTTTATGTGATCACTTGTGCCGCCAAAATTATTTGGCTGATAGAAGACGGTTTTATCCCCAACCGTACTCTAAGAGGCGTCCTCTTAACCTAAAATTATAGTAGTATATGGGAGGCAGAGGAGTCCATCAGAGAGCGCTATCCGTTCCTTTTTTTTCAGGTATGTATGGTTACTGGGACGTAACCTTGTTTCTTTTAGGGGGGGGGGGGGGTAGGAGATGATCGGAAAGAGTTTTAAGAGTTTTTACATCTTTTGTGTTGTGTTGGTATGGTTAGTAATGGTTTGAGTCGGGTTGAGTTTGGTTGGTAGCATGCTTTTATGTTGAGTTTTGTTTTGGGTTGTTGTGTCGGGAGTGTTATAGTATGTCTTTTCTTTGTTGTGGTTTGAACTTCGGGGACGAAGTTCTTTTTAAGGAGGGAAGGCTGTAATACTACGGTTTTATGAGCCTTTGGGGTACTCTATCGAGTGGGCCTTACTCTGTCGAGTAAGGGTGTTTTGAATTTTAAAATAGTGTTCTGCCTGTAGGGTACTCGATCGAGTAGCCCGGGAACTCGATCGAGTAAGCGGCACTCGATCGAGTACGTTAGTTGCTCGATCGAGTAGCTCGGTTTACAGGTAATGTTTTGTCGGGTTTTGTCAATAATTCGAATAGGTATATAAAGGTTTCCGTCATCAACACTAAACACTTTTATCAAACCTAATTACTTCAAAAGAGATTTCAACCTATGTACTTCGCATCTTTCACATTATTGACAAATCCCAGAGCTCGAGAGGTCGGAATTCATCATCCTCTACATTCTTGTGATCCTTGCGTCGAGGGTAAGATCTACTTACCGATTTTATAGTATTTTATCAAGTTTGTTTAAACCCTAATTTGGGGGTTTGGGGGTTTTGTTGTCTTTTATGATTGTTAGTAATTGTATGATCATATGTTAGGAGGAGGATTTGTAGAAGAGGAGTTTTGATAACAGCTATTGAGACCGTCTGATTGTATTGCATTCCAGGTAGGGTTTTCCTACTCAGTATTGGTCACATTATGTGTTGGTTGTGATTTGTGATTGTTGAATATTATCGTACGAGTATTGTGACGGTTGTTGGGTTTGCTTGCTGATTAGTAGTTGTGATTAATTGTACCTGTCTGTGTTCTTCGGGGTGCGTCCCTGGCTGAGTGGAGTCACTTGCGGGAGTGGCTTCACACCCATTATTCGCCTTCTGTGGAACCCGTCACAGAAGGGATGTGCACATTAATGGATTTGGGTTTATCGCTCGATGGAGATGAGCGGGGCTTAGGTGGAACGGCTGCGGTCCCCATCGGCGGCGAGGAGTAACTTGTTGCGATGGGTACTCTGGCAGGGCTACACACTTTAGTGTGTAATCAGTATTGTGGAGTTGGTGATGGAGTTCGGAATATATCTGTGACGACTGAGTTGTGTTGTGTGTTGTTTTGTTGAGTTATGTAAATTGTGTGATTAGTACTGACCCCGCTTAATTGTTTTAAAAACCGCGGTGATCCATTCGGGGATGGTGAGCAGTTGTTGAGCAGGTATGAGTCGAGATGCAAGGGATAGCTGGGAGGTGTCGCCATCAGATGATAGAGTCTTCCGCTGTAGTTTTAATAATTTTTAAACAGTTGTTTTGAGATCATGTAAACCATATTTTGGCAGTTGGTTTTGGATTGTATTTACTCATTTAAACATTATGCTATTTAAATGTTGTTTATTCATTGTCTTTTGATTATCATTGCCTCGGGAAACCGAGATGGTGACATCTTTATACCTGAGTGGTCCTAGTAAAGCACTTGGAGTATGGGGTGTCACAAGCATGGTCGGGAATTGTTTCGGGATTTAATAATAATATTAACGAGGAGAATAATAATAGGTAAAGGT
Organism: Silene latifolia; assembly: GCF_048544455.1. Taxonomy (NCBI): domain Eukaryota; kingdom Viridiplantae; phylum Streptophyta; class Magnoliopsida; order Caryophyllales; family Caryophyllaceae; genus Silene; species Silene latifolia. The sequence goes on from NC_133538.1 coordinate 455,664,304, forward strand.
AATAATAATTATAATATTAATAATTCTAAATAATATTAGTGTTATAATAAAATTAGTAAAGGAAATATGTAGTAATTCTACTTATGGGAAGGCTAATATAATATGTAATATGTAATAATAATAATAATAATATAATTTATAATGGTAATAATAATAATATGGTAATTCCTAATAATAATCGGAATAAGGTAATTGTTTCCTAATTGGTCTCATATACTCTCTAAATTTAGACTATAAATACCATGATAGCTGAAAAATAATTCATAAAAGAAGAAGGAAGAAATCTAAAAGAGGGAAGAATAGAGTTAAGGAAGAGAAAAGCAAAGGAATTAATTTTTATTATCGCCTCAAGGTAATACATTAAGATCGTCTCATGTATACACTTTGCTTCATTATAACTTATTATTTAGACCACCATAAGACTTGCTTTGACCGTAACTGTGACCGTGGACCACAAGGGAGTAGCCGGACCTCCGTTTGACCACCAATGACCAGCGGGGAAGGGGGTTTTTTATGGGTTTTTGTGTAGGTGCTTGTTTGAAGGTGTTTGTACCGTAGGTTATATGGGTTTTTGACCCTTGTTGCGTGTGACACAGACCTGACCGAGACTAGGGTTGAGACCATGGGTGAGAGTCGACCGTTGTGGGGGTGTCGTGGGGGCTGTTGAGGGTGGTTTGTGGCGGCGAGGGCTGGAAACACATGAAACAGAGGAGAGGGCGATTGGGTGTTGCTGGGGTGTTGTTGATCAGTCGGGTTTGTGATGGTGGTTTGTGGTGTGTCGAGGGCATGATGGGTGGTTGAATTGGTGGTGGAAAAGGGTGGTGGTGGTGGTGGTGGTCGTGAATGGTGGTGTAAATCGTGAGTTTGTATATGTTGAGTTTTCGTATTGCTGATGCATGTGGTTGCTAGGGCGTGAGTTTGTGACGGTTGGAGGCAGTTATAGCTGGTGTTTATGGTTGGGTGGCTGGAAGTGGAGCCTCACGGTGGGGCAGGTGGCAGAGGTGGTTGTGTCGAGTTTGGGTGTAATAAAACGGGTTGTTTGGGGATGTATGTGTGGGTGTTGGTGATGGGTTTCACACGGGTAATGGGGGGATTTGTTCGTGGGTTACATGGGTCTTGGGTTTGGTTTTATTTAATTTTAAGACGGGTATTTACGTAATAATAATTTGTATAGGAAATAATTAATATAATTAAATTAATTTGAATAATAAATAATAATATAATGTAATAATTACTAATTGATGGAAATTATAATATTTATGTTAGGTGACAATTTGTGAAGAAATTATAATCGGGTTCAGATTGCTTTAATTATTTGGATCGCTATGAGCTGCTTATTTGGAGTTGCTTGCCAGGTAGGATAGCTACTGAATCACTTTAATGTTTACTTGAATGATATTATCTGATTGTATTGGTTGACTTATTTGGAATTGTGATGGATGATATATGCTTGTTGGTTGGTTCCATTGAGATGCTTCGAATTATGACTACCTCAGCTCGTGTCTGAGATGATTTAATTATTGACTACCTCAGCTCATGACTGAGATGATTATATTGATAAATGGATTCCTCAGCTTCGTGTCTGAGATGGTAAGATTATTGTGTTACTCAATTGTTTGCATTTTCATATCATGAGCACTTGCATTGGATATCCCATAACTGGTTCTATAGGACTTGTTACTTGGATGATGAGACTACCTCAAATTTGGTTGGGATGATGAGACTACCTCGGCCAGGGATTGGCGGGATGAACGAGAGCTTTGGAGGATTGATCATGAGCATGCATTGCATTGAATTTGCATTTAGTATTGTTCTTGTATCCATTTATTATTGTTGTTTGGCTATTCCTACTCAACCTCGTGGTTGACAGTGTATTCGTGAACACCTGTGATGAACCATAATGGGGAGCAGATTTTATAGGTACTAAAGATTAGCTGACTTGGGAGCTTATGGGAATACGTAAGGACTTGGCCAGTCTACCTAGAAGTCTAGACCACATAGATTATTTAATCACTTTATTTAATTCCGCCGCGAGTTGTATCTTATTTTATATTAAGTTTAGTTTGGTTAAGTTGTAATACACATGTAATCGCTAAGTTTTAATTTAAAGTACTTTGGTGAGTTGGACTTTGTTATTCAGTGCCTCGGGAAAACGAGATGGTAACAGTCCTATTTATTTAGGAATGTCTAGCTAAAGGCTCTTATATAAACGGGGGTGTTACAAATTGGTATCAGAGACAGGTTCGATCGTCAGGCCTAACCAATGAATATAATAACGAATTTAGGATGTGTCTAATAAAATGAACCCGGGTAGAAACTGTTTAGGAGCCCGTTATTAGGTTAGGGAGACATCCTTGATATGGCCCTTCTAGTTTTGAGCCGGTTACCTTAACAGATATTACACACCCTTCCTCGACAGAGTAAGGCCCACTCGATAGAGTACCCAGAGACTCATAAAACCATAGTATTACCTGATCAAAAAGGAAAGGGTAACGCTCTCTCATGGCCTCCTCTGCCTCCCATGTAGCTTCCTCAGACTCGTGGTTAGACCAAAGGATCTTAAGCAAAACTGTCTCACCACTCCTAGTCTTCCTAACCTTCCGGTCAAGAATCTGCTTAGGCACCTCAAGATATGACAAGGACTCATCTAGCTCTAAGCTCTCTGCCTCTAAAACATGTGACGGGTCACTCACATACTTCCGCAGCTGAGATACATGAAACACATTAAGCACTCTCTCTAACGCAGGTGGTAAAGCCAGACGATATGCAACCTCTCCAACCCGCTCTAAGATCTCTTAAGGCCCGATGAACTTCTGACTCAGCTTGCCTTTCTTCCCAAATCTCATAACCCAACGCATAGGAGACACTTTCAGAAGAACCTTGTCCCCAACCTGAAACTCTATATCCCGGCGATGTAGATCTGCATAACTCTTTTGCCTATCCTGAGCTGCTCTCATCCGTTCCCTGATCATCTTAATCTGCTCAACCATCTCATGCACCATCTCTGGTCCTAGAACCACTGCCTCAGCATTGTCGTCCCAACAAATCGGACTCCTACATCTCCTCCCATATAAGGCCTCGAACGGTGCCATACCAATACTATTATGATAGCTGTTGTTGTAAGAAAACTCTATCAAATCCAACCTCTATTCCCAGCTACCACCAAAGTCCATCACACAAGCTCGCAGCATATCCTTAAGAGTCTTGATCGTTCTCTCGATCCCCGACCGTCAGTCGCAGATGAAATGTCTTTGTACTCATCTTCAAAGTTGTTCCCAGAGATTCCTGCAACTCTTTCCAAAACCTTGAGATAAATCTCGCATCTCTGTCAGATACTATGTCCTTAGGAATTCCATGTAACTTAAGCACATTCTTCCGATAAGCCATAGCTAATTGTGCGTTAGTCCATGTATCTTTCATTGGCACAAAGTGAGCTGACTTGGTCAGTCGATCCACTATTACCCATATCATGTTGTTACCCTGTTGACTCTTTGGCAAACCCACGATAAAATCCATAGAAATGGATTCCCACTTCCACTCAGGTACCTCTAAAGACTGAATCTTACCTTGTGGTCGTCGTTGTTCCCCCTTAACTCTCTGGCATGTCAAACAACGGACCACAAACTCAGCTGTTTCTTTCTTCATCCCAGGCCACCAAAACGTGTTCTTTAAATCCTTGTACAGCTTGTCACCACCTGGATGTACTGAATATGGTGTACAATGTGCCTCTTTCATGATTGTCTTTTTCAGCTCCTTATCATTAGGGACACACCACCTACCATCAAACCTCAAACTACCATCTGTATGAATAGAGAACCGAGACATTGTCCCTTTCTCTACTCCATCTCTCCACTCAACCATCTTAGGATCCAACGCCTGTTTACCTTGAATATCATCATAAAGATCAAGCTGCACTGTCAAATCTCCCACGACATCCCCTCTCTGCATCATATGTATCCCAAACCTCCCCACCTCATCTCTCAATGTCATCAAAGATAGAGCTATACATAAAGAATGTACACTCTTTCTACTCAAAGCATCTTTAACAACATTGGCTTTCCCTTCATGGTAGATAATATCCATGTCATAATCGCCAATCAGCTCCATCCACCTCCTCTGTCTCATGTTCAACTCCTATTGAGTGAAGATGTACTTGAGACTCATGTGATCTGAAAATACCTTAAAGTTCGCCCCATAAAGGTAATGTCTCCATATCTTGAGAGCAAATACCACTACACTAAACTCCAGATCATGTGTAGGGTAGTTCTCCTCATACGGCTTCAATTGCCTAGAAGCATAGGTTATCACCTTACCGTTCTGCATCAACACACATCCCAACCCGTTCTTTGAGGCATCTGTATACACCTCAAAGTTCTCGATCCCTTCAGGCAATGCTAAGATAGGAGCTGTGGTCAAACACTCATTTAATGTTCGGAACGCCGTCTCACAACTCTCATCCCAACGAAACCTGTTCTCTTTCCTCATCAACGCTGTCATAGGTCTAGCAATCTTGGAGAAATCTTTCACGAACCGTCTGTAGTATCCAGCTAAACCCAATAAACTCCTGATCTCAGCAACATTCTTTTGTGCTTCCCACTTTGTCATTGCCTCAATCTTTGCCGGATCCACAGCTACCCCATCCTTAGAGATCACATGCCCCAGGAAAAGCAACTTTCTCTAACCGAACTCACACTTAGACAAACCTTTAGCATATAACTCATGCTCCCTCAAAGTCTGCAACACAATCCTCAGATGCACCTCATGCTCCTCCTTAGTCTTGGAGTTGACTAAGATGTCATCGATAAACACCACCACAAACTTGTCCAAAAACTGTCAGCAGATTCTGTTCATCAAATCCATAAACACAGCCAGTGCATCAGATAACCCAAACGGCATCACCACATACTCATAATGGCCATACCTCGACGTGAAAGCTGTCTTTGGTATGTCCACCTCTCTAATCTTCACCTGATGGTCCCCCGACCTCAAATCAATCTTGGAAAAGACTGATGCACCACTCAACTGATCAAACAGGTCATCTATCCTTGGCAAAGGATACTTGTTCTTCACTGTCACTCGGTTCAACTCCCTGTAGTCTATGCACAACCTCAAGCTCCCATCTTTCTTCTTCACAAAAAGAACTGGTGCTCCCCACGGTGATGCACTAGGTCTAATGTATCCCTTCTCTATCAGATCATCTAACTGTTTCCTGAGCTCCTCCATCTCCTTAGAACCCATCCGGTACGGTGCCTTAGAGATTGGCCTCGTCCCCCGGTTTCAACTCAATTGAAATCTATCTCCCTCTTTGGTGGCAAACCCGGAATCTCCTCTGGAAAAATCATCGCAAACTCTCCCACCACCGTATCTCGATCAATCTGTCGGACTCTCTATCCGGTCATCTCTCACATGGCACAAGATCAAAGGGCATCCCTTCCTCAGATAAGACTTCAAGGTAACAGCTGCAATCAACTTAACTTTGGTTTTGACCACAAACCCACGATAAGACACACTAACACCCTTAGGACCTCTCAAAGACACTTTATTTTGATGACAGTCTATCTTAGCTTTATACTTTCCCAACCAATCCATCCCGACTATCATATCAAAACCGTCAAAAGAAAACTCTAGCAAATCTACAGGTAGATCAACTTGCCCAACTATCATAGGTACATCCCTATACAACCTCCCACAAGATACAGACTCACCCGAAGGTATAAAAACTTTGTCACTTACGGACTCATATACCCTCAAACCCAACCGTTTAACATGACTCGAAGATACAAACGACTGAGACGCCCCCGAATCAAACAAAACAAAGGTATAAATACCGTTAACAAGAAAAGTACCAGTGATAATATGTGCATCATCCTCAGCTGCTTTCTTGTCCATCATGAACAACTTTCCACTGGTCTTCTGTCCACCTCCCGGACAAGATCTTGGCCGATGTGGTCGCTTAGCACCACCCCCCGATTGTTGTTGTTGTTCATAGCTGGTTTCGATAAGAATTACCGCCATTGCGGTTACCTCCACCCGATAGCTCGACTTCCCGGTTAGACCATGACCCATACGGTCTATTGCTCGCATAACTCGTCATTTACGAGAATAGCTCCCCTGAGCCGATCTCTGAAAAGCTCCAGGTAAACTCGTACACTCATGTCTCATGTGGCCTACACCGCCACAGCCATAGCAGGTCATCCCCTAACTACCACTACCACTCACAAGGCCACGCCCAAAGGAAGTCCCAGCACTGAACCCTGACCCAGAAGAAAACGCTCTAGCCTGATTGTTGTTGCCTTTCTTGTGACTAGATTGGCCACCACCTTCACTCTCAGCCTTTCTTTTCTCAACTGCTCTCTCCTGAGCCATCGCCACCAACCTCTCAGCTCTCCCAGCCCTCTCATAAGCTTCCTTAACATCAGTAAGGACTCCCACGGGTAACTTATCCGTGATCTTAGGGGTCAACCCCCTCTCAAACCTCAGCGCTAGGTTCTCCTCAATCAAACTCATGTCCTCAGCATACATAGACTTTTCATTCAACTGCTTTTAGTACTCAGCCACGGACATGTCAGATGTCATCCTAAACCCATCAAACTCCTCCCTCAGCTTACTCCTCACATGCTCAGGTACGAACTCTTTCCTCATAGCTCTCCGAAACTCTTCCAAAGGTATAGCAGGTAAGCCCTGCTTTGTGTACATCTCCCTAGCACTCACCTTCACCTTGTCCCACCACTCACCAGCTGCTTCCCTCAGGTAGAACGCAGCTTGTTCTACTCTCATCTCATCGGGACAGTGTACCAGGTCCAGTATGTTCTCCATCTCACGATGCCAGTTGTCAAGAAGATTAGGCTCCCCGGTTAGCTTGTACTCTTTTGGGTTAAACATCGCTATATAAAGGCTGATCTTGGAGTGGTCAAACTCCTTATCCTTTCCCACTCTCTTTAGGGCCTCAGTAAGAGCATCTTGGTGCTCCAACATCTTAACTACATCGTCGATGTTCATGCTCTCAGCTCTCGCATACAAGGCGTTTCTCTTGGGCGGCATCTTGAAACTATATAAGAAAGGGTAGATATAAACATACGCACTAAAACCTCAAAACACGAACGCAGACTGCCCAGAACACACTCGATCGAGTTCCTAAACCTACTCGATCGAGTAGAGGCTACTCGATTGAGTGCCCACTATACTCGATCGAGTGCCCCGACATCAGACCCAAAACAGACTTTCTGATCTCTAACATACTCGACCGAGTAGCACTCGATCGAGTGACCCCCTACTCGATCGAGTGCCCTATGTACTCGATCGAGTGCCCAAAAACATGATTCTGGTTATAAAACGTCAAATACCCACTCGATCGAGTCAGACCCACTCGACCGGGTACCTCACCTACTCGATCGAGTACCCCCTACTCGATCGAGTTATGCTGACTCGTATATACTACCCGCATGTTATCTCACATATCCCAACATACTATACAACTTTATAAACTCAACATTATAATATAGCTAAGCATGCAATTCTACACAACTCTTCACATGATCAACAAAACAACTATTTCATGTTATCAAATGCCATATAATAAACATCCAACATGCCTCTTATTCAAACAACATTTTATATACTTCACCAACCTTTCATTCACAACTTCAATCTTCTACTCTCAACATCCAACAATTCACAACATATATCGTCACATCCACATACAAACTAGCAAACATCACATACAACCTTGACATATACTCCCCATGTGACCGGTTCAAAATTGTAGGGCGAGTTCGCGACTTTAGGACGTCTCCCAAGTCTCTGCATTAGCTCCTACAACCTTTACCCCAGGTTCATTTTAATTGACTCCCTATATTTATTAGATTCATTGGTTACAAGTTTCAGGATCGTCGCTCTGATACCATTTTGTAACACCCCCATACTCCAAGTGCCTTACCAGGACCACTCAGGTATAAAGATGCTACCATCTCGGTTGCCCGAGGCAATAATAATCATAAGACAATAACGAAACAACATTTAAATAGTATAAATTTAGTAAAAGGTTACAATCCAAAACAAAATACCAAAATACGGTTACATGTTCTCAAAAGCAACTGTCTACTCAGCTAAAAGAAATGTTTAAGAAACTATCATGCTACAGCGGAAGACTCTATCATCAGACGGTGGTATCATCCCAGCTATCCCATGTAACTCGACTCATACCTGCTCAACAACTGCTCACCATCGCCGAATGGATCACCACAGTTTTTAAAACAATAAACGGGGTCAGTACTAAACACACAATTTACATAAACCAACAACATAGTAAACAAACAGCTCAATCATCACAGATATCCTCCGAACTCCATACCCAACTCCACAATAATGACTACACACTAAAGTGTGTAGCCTAGCCAGAGTGCCTATCGCAACAGGTCACTCCACGCCGCCAGTGGGGGACCGCAACCGTACCCACCAAATCCCCGCTCATCTCCGTCGAGCGATAAACCCAAATTCTTTAATGTGCACATCCCTTCTGTGGCGGGTTCCATAGAAGGCGAATAATGGGCGTGAAGCCACTCCCGCAAGTGACTCCACTCAGCCAGGGACGCGCCCCGAAGAACACAGACAGATACAAAAAATCACAACTACTATCAATCAACCAAATCCAGCAATCGTCACAATACGAGTATGATAATATTTAACATCCACAAAACACCAACAACACATTATGGGACTAATACTGAGTAGGGAAACCTTACCTGGAAAGCAAGACAGTCAGACGGTCTCAACAGCTGATATCAAAAGACTTCTTCTACGAATCCTCCTCCTACCATACAATCATATAATCACTACCAACCAAGAAATACAACAAAACTCCAAAATCCCAATATTAGGGTTTAACCAACTTTAACGAAATACTATAAAAACAGTATGTAGATCTTACCCTCGACGCAAGGATTACAAAGGTATAAAGAAACACGAATTCCAACCTTCCAAGCTCCGGGATTTGCAACCAATGCGATTGATGCGAAGAACGTAGTTTGTTTTCTCTTTAGAAAGCAATTAGGTTTGTAAAAGTGTTTATAGAAAGTGACGGGAATAATTATATACTAAATCGCATTATTAACAAAACCCGACAAATCATTCCCCCGTAAACCGGCTACTCGATCGAGTGCCCCCTACTCGATCGAGTATCAAGGTTACTCGATCGAGTACCCAACAGGTCAGAAACTATTTTTAAAATGCAACACACCCTTACTCGACAGAGTAAGGCCCACTCGATAGAGTACCCAGAGACTCATAAAACCGTAGTATTAGAATATTACTGTCTCACAAGGTCGACACCTAAATAAATAAATAATAATAATAAACAATAATTACATTCTAATAATAATTCAATATATAAACTAATTAATTAATTAAATCCGGGTTAATAACTCATTAACTAATTATCCCGACTCATCTTAACTAAACTTGATTAAATTCCCGACTCAATGAACAAATAAATTAAACACGACTGCAAAACAATCCCACACCACCCCATACACGGCCCAAGCCTTCAACCCATTTTTTCCACATGACCCGACACCAACACTCCCGAGTCAAAACCCGTCACCAAGCAAGGTAATAATAATAATAATTACAACACTCACGATAATTAAATAACATTACGACTCGTAAAACCCGTCACACAATCAAACCACTGCCCACACATGTATTCCTCCTTTACCTGCATAACAGACTAACAACAACCCAGTACAACAACCATTACCGCCACCAACCAACACAATTACCACCAATCTTGACCCCTAACCACCCACGACCACCAATCCTATCCTAACCCAGGTCATGGTTCAACCGAATTAGGTTATGGGTCAATGGTCCCTCTGTATTTGTCGCGGTTTATCAACAAGCAACAACAACAACACAACATCATTACTTCCTCCTACGCCCCCTACCACCATATCGGCACCACCGCCAGCCTCAAACCACTAGCCACCGCTACCACCACCCTAGACCTACCCATAACCGTCCTAGACAACAACCACCATCCCTGGGTCAGTCGACTCTCATGTGGGTTCCTAATCCCCTGTAAATCGCTTAACAACAATGACATCAACCTGTAATAACCCATCCTGCAAAACGCCTCGCCACCACCGACTGCCACCCCTATCTCCACCGACAACTCCAAAAACACATCCCCCACACGACGCCCCAACCTGCCCAGAACCTGGTTGAGTCGAAAAGGTCAGGGACTCGGGGTTTTATTATATTTTTGGTGTCTTAGATGTGGTTCAACAAACAACAATTTCAGTAATTGAATAATAAGTCACGGTCAACGGTTATCCTAAGTCGACGGGTCATATTAAGTCGGGTCAAAGGTCGAGGTCGGGTATTGAGTCGAGTCAACATATTATTTTAATAATTTAATTATAAGAAAGAGTTTATGAGACGGTTACCTTAAGACGGTTTTAAGATAGATATAAAACAAACTCCCTTTTCCTTTTTATTTCTCTCACTCACCTTTAATTGAGATTTATGTGAATACAAGTGACAAAAGAATAGCCAGAGGGTCCTTTTTATAATAATTGGTAGGTGAAGGAACTTTCCTTATCTTATTAGGTATTATTATTATTATTATCTCATATTAATACCATATAAATTACTTGTTACCTTATTTATCATATAATACCGTCACCATATATATTTATACTAGTATGCATCATATGTATACATCCTCCGTCATATATTATTATGTATTATTTAATTATTATTTCCCGTCTCATAATTACACGTCTCAATAATTAATAATAATTAATATAAATTATCCATTTCCATAAATCATATTTTAATAAAATGATGTTGACCAAACCTTTGATCATCCTCTAAAATACGGGGTATTACAATCTTCCCTCCTTAAAAAGAACTTCGTACCGAAGTTCTCCCAATCTTACTCAACGAACCTCCAGCAACGGAAATTTTACAAAATTGTTTGTCGAAAACATAACTGCACAGGAACATTCTGACCACTGTCCACTAAATTATTTATTTCTCCCAAACCATAAAACTTTTAAACATGAAACTGACGGCATTGGTAAGCTAACTCACTGGGTTATCACTCATAAATATTTCAACCATGTATGATGAACGGAGGTCAAATGGCAACTAAATCAAATAGAGGTAAAATCTGACAGAATAAAGTTCAGCTCTATGTTCCTTTTTACTAGGTCACAAGCTCTTATTAACACCCTCCTACTCCTATATCAACACAACTTGGTCGATAAACTTTCACACACGACTAGTATATACTCTAAAGCATTCATATCACAAGCTTAATCATTTCATAATATATTTTAAATAACATGGCTTTGGGATTCACACAACCGCATATCACTAGACATGATTCTACTATCACACAACGTTCAACCATATAATCAATATCAATTTATAATTACTTTCATGCTCATGATCAAAACAATTCAACATCAACTCCTCATTTCATCCATTCCACACCCCTTAAAATCAAGGTTACGTCCCGTAAACTCAATCATCAATGAAAATAAAATTCAAACAAAGCAACCAAAACTCCTACGACAAAATAACAATATTCATTTTAAATTACCCCACTCGGTAATATCTCTCAAGGAAACCGGTTCAAAACTGAAAGGGCCGGAAGTTTGGTGTGAGGGGGGCCCCTAACTCATCCCAAGCCTTAAGTGGGCTCCTAACAGTTTCTATCCGGGTTCATTTTATTAGACACATCCTATGTTCATTATTATGTTCATTGGTTAGGCCGAGGATCGTTTTGCTCGATACCACTTTGTAACACCCCATTTATTCAGAGCCTTTGGCTAGACATTCCCAAATAAATAGGATTATTACCATCTCGGTTTCCCGAGGTAGTAGATAACAAAGTCCAACTCACCAAGGTACTTTAAATAAAAACTTTAATGATTACATATTTATTACAAATTAACAAACTAAACTTAATATAAAATAAATACAACTCGCAGCGGAAAATAAATAAAGTGATAAAATCTTCTATGTGGTCTAGACTTCTAGGTAGATTGGCCAAGTCCTCATGCATCCCATAGCTCCCAAGTCGGCTAATCTTTAGTACCTCAAATCCGTCTTCCCCATTATGGTTCACCGCAGGTGTTCACGAATACACAGTCAACCGCGAGGTTGAGTAGGAATAAACTAAACAACAATAATAATAATCCAACCAAAATAAACATTCTTCAAATTTCTCATCACTTCAACCGTACAATTCAATTACGTCACTGGCAGTAGCACAATTCCCTTAACACCGTGCTATGCTCAACTCAACTGGCAGTGGTACTCTCATACCATGCTCAACTGGCAGTAGTACCCTCTGTACTATGCACAACTGGCAGTAGTAATCACTTACTATGCACAACTATCTCTGGCAGTAGTAATTACTTACTATGCACATCTGGCAGTAACAATCACTTGTTATGCACAATCGCGCGAAACACCCTCCGTGTTATGCTCAATCAATAATCAACTCTCCAACAACCAATACTCAATGACAATCCCTTCTTTACTTTCTCAACCAACAATTTATCATACTCAAATACTCTATTCCAATAATAAATCATAATTGTTAATTTTAGTCTCATCAACCGTCACATTTAAACATTCATTCACTTAATAATAAAAACCCGAGTTGAGTAGGAAATTCCTACCTGGCAAGCAATTCCGAATAATGCAATCTACTAAAAATATTCTTCAACAAACCCGTTCCACAAGTCCGTCACCTATAGATAAATAATATTTATAACTTAGCTATTAATTATTCAATTTATCATTATATTAATTTAATTAATTACAATATAATTTAATTAATTATTTTCCCCGAATTAATGATTACGTAAACCCGGCTTACTAACTAATAAAATAAAATAATACACGCATACAACACTCCCCCACAAACAACGTGAAACCCGTGAACAAAACAACCAACTCATTAAACACGATAAAAACCGAGTCCCAAACCCCTCACCAAAACCAGCCTATTGCGACACCCCTAGCCACCGACACTACCACCCAATCATACCACGCTCTAGCCTGCACCACGGCCAACCCCGACAGCCCTTAACCACCACCTGAAACCTCCTATACAGGCCCCAAACCCGCGCCCTAAACAGCTCCGGAAAACCCGACACGAAAACAACAAAAACCCAACCAAATCACCACCCTACTGCCATCATGACCACCCGTGGCCACCACCGTGGTCTCCCTTGACCCACGGTGGTTCTACCACTAGCTACAACCACGCACGACCCACCAAACGACTCACAACCCACCTAAACAGCTTAAACCCGCGTGAACCACCACAACCCGACAGCTCACCGTACCAACCACCACCTCAAGCCACCTCGACACCACCATTAGGACCGCCCATAGCCGAGCTATCCAGCCACCCAAGTCCCGTGTTTAATCGTCCAACCAGTAAGTCACTAAACCAGTCTTAAATCCGCGACAACCATAAATTTAGACGCGAAATTCGCCTTCCACGGTGGTCGACAACGACGGCGACAGTCCCACTGACATCCCCACGGTCAAGGCCAACTAATGAGGGTAACGACACGGTCTACAGTGGTCCATACGGAATTTAAACGATAATTTAATTAAATACGACTATATAAATATAAATTGAGACGGTCTTACCTTTTATCGCTAATTGTTCCTTCCGTCTTAAAAATCTCCTTTCTCTTCTTTTATGACTTACTTTTCAGATTTATTAAGTATTTATAGACTAGTTTAGGGAGTATATGAGACCGATTAGGAAACTATTGCCTTTTTCTAATTATTATTAAGAATTACCAATTTATTATTATATTTATTATTATATTATTAAATTCCGCTTTAAATCCCGACTACTACTCTTGCTAGGCCTAATATAATCAGCCCATTTATTTACAACACACGGCCCAAGGCTTATTACTAGTTAAACCCAATTCCCGACTTGTTTACTTATTTTATTATTTAATTAACGTCTTTCTCGCAACCATTATTAGAAATTCCATTAATTAATTATTTAAATTACATAAACTATTCTCATTAATTATTATTAAATTACGGGGTATTACAGTCTTCCCCACTTAAAATGAACTTCGTCCCGAAGTTCGTCCATAACTACTAAAACAACATTTATAAACATTCGCACAACTGAGCCTCATTCCAACTTATGATCATTGCAACATAATTAGTTACTTAATCACTATCAAACCATATCATACTTATCAAAATGTATCACAAAACTAATTCAAAACATGAAAATGTATCACAAAATAAACTTAAAACATGAGGTGTCACATTCTACCCCCCTAAAAATAAACTTCGTCCCGAAGTTTCGGAACTACTACTACTTATTAAACTACTGACAACTTAAATACTTATATAAATTATAAGACTCTAATCCTCTCAATAAAACTAGTTACCCTTCTCTCCATTCCCTTGCACTGTACTAGCTGTACCAAAAGTCTTTCCACCATTACTCTGATTGCCCCCATTGCCTTGCCTATTGTTGTAACTCCTCTGGGTACTCCATTGCCCTGCATTCCTATTTCCCCCAATACTTGGTGCGGGAGTTCGATAACCCTCTTGGTTCCTATTTTCATTACTTCCCCTAGGTGCACTCCTGCATTCAAAAGCTCTATGCCCCATTTTGTTACAGTTAAAACACCTCCATCCTCGAACTGGAATCTGGCCTGAGCCTCCTTCTCCACTTCTTGTTGCACTTCCACTATAACTAAACCCTCCGGGTGAAAAATGTTTAGATTGAGTATTGTTTTTCTTACTACCCCCAACTGCCTCACTTGATGACTCAGCCTTTCTCTTCTCACTCTTTTCCTTCTTCTCCTCCTTCTCCCTTCTCTCTTCCTTTAACATATCTGCAATCCTCTCTGCGTGGCCAGCTCGTTGATAAACATCATCCATGGTACTTGGTTGACCAGCTGCAAGCCTCTTCTTAATAGTGGTTGTTAATCCCTTTTCAAATCTGAGTGCCAACATCTCATCACTAAAATTCAAATCAGCTACATATTCTGATAATTCCATAAACCTGTTATAATAAGTCTCCACTGTCATCTCCTCAGTCATCTTGAAAGAATCAAATTCAGCTCTCATCTTACTCCTAATATGTTCTGGTACAAATACAGCTCTCATATTCTCCTTGAAACCCTTCCAAGTGATAAAAGGTTCATCACTCCCCCTCCAAGCTTCCCTTAAGACTTCCTTACTACGATTCCACCACAAACCCGCTTTTCCCCTCAAATAGTAAGTAGCTTGATCCACTTGTAACTCCGCAGGACATCCTAGCAACTCAAAAAGGTTATCAAACTCTCTATGCCAATCCCCAAGTAAAGATGGTTCCCCTAATCCGTCATATTTCGTTGGGTTGTGCCTTGCGATACTAGCACTCATCTTTGCTGGATCCTGAACCGACCCCTTAGCTTTCAGTGCCGCAGTCAAAGCCTCATTCATGGATATCAAACGGTCAATCTCCTCTTGGGACATGGTAGAGGGTGTAGGTGTAGATCTCTTTGGAGGCATGGTTCTATAAAAGCAAAACAAGACAACATAAGTTTCTACCCGAGGAAAAGATGGCTCAACATTTTTAAATATTCTATACTTACAAAACAAGGTTTGGTCAATTCTATCCTTTCTCACCCCTCTTTAGGTCCTCCTATCATCACTCCTACCTACCAATTATCATAGGTTAGGAATCGACAAAACATTTATATTAAACTTTTGGTAAACTCGCATTTGTTTCAGAAATCAAAGTCAAGCTGTAACTTTCAAAAATCACCATTAAATAACCGTTATATTCTACATTGAGTCTTTATACTTTCCAGAAAATATAAAGAGTTTTCAAATCATGATAAAAAGTATTAAGCTCAAATCTCGAATACTCATTTTATAAAGATTTTTACAATTCAGTGGGTCGAAACAGAAACTGATCCGCAATTTGTCAAAACCTTGGGTCAACTTGTAAAAATCACTATTAATTATCAAAAATTTACCTTGCCACGCGCCTTATCAATTTGGACACATATTTGAATCTTTTAAACAGTGGAGTTGGAATTAAGCAAAAAGATTAAGTAGGTATTAAATGAGAAATTTTACAAAATTGTTTGTCGAAAACATAACTGCACAGGAACATTCTGACCACTGTCCACTAAATTATTTATTTCTCCCAAACCATAAAACTTTTAAACATGAAACTGACGGCATTGGTAAGCTAACTCACTGGGTTATCACTCATAAATATTTCAACCATGTATGATGAACGGAGGTCAAATGGCAACTAAATCAAATAGAGGTAAAATCTGACAGAATAAAGTTCAGCTCTAGGTTCCTTTTTACTAGGTCACAAGCTCTTATTAACACCCTCCTACTCCTATATCAACACAACTTGGTCGATAAACTTTCACACACGACTAGTATATACTCTAAAGCATTCATATCACAAGCTTAATCATTTCATAATATATTTTAAATAACATGGCTTTGGGATTCACACAACCGCATATCACTAGACATGATTCTACTATCACACAACGTTCAACCATATAATCAATATCAATTTATAATTACTTTCATGCTCATGATCAAAACAATTCAACATCAACTCCTCATTTCATCCATTCCACACCCCTTAAAATCAAGGTTACGTCCCGTAAACTCAATCATCAATGAAAATAAAATTCAAACAAAGCAACCAAAACTCCTACGACAAAATAACAATATTCATTTTAAATTACCCCACTCTGTAATATCTCTCAAGGAAACCGGTTCAAAACTGAAAGGGCCGGAAGTTTGGTGTGAGGGGGGCCCCTAACTCATCCCAAGCCTTAAGTGGGCTCCTAACAGTTTCTATCCGGGTTCATTTTATTAGACACATCCTATGTTCATTATTATGTTCATTGGTTAGGCCTGAGGATCGTTTTGCTCTGATACCACTTTGTAACACCCCCATTTATTCAGGAGCCTTTGGCTAGACATTCCCAAATAAATAGGACTGTTACCATCTCGGTTTCCCGAGGTAGTAGATAACAAAGTCCAACTCACCAAGGTACTTTAAATAAAAACTTTAATGATTACATATTTATTACAAATTAACAAACTAAACTTAATATAAAATAAATACAACTCGCAGCGGAAAATAAATAAAGTGATAAAATCTTCTATGTGGTCTAGACTTCTAGGTAGATTGGCCAAGTCCTCACGCATCCCATAGCTCCCAAGTCGCTAATCTTTAGTACCACAAATCGCTCCCCATTATGGTTCACCGCAGGTGTTCACGAATACACAGTCAACCGCGAGGTTGAGTAGGAATAAACTAAACAACAATAATAATAATCCAACCAAAATAAACATTCTTCAAATTTCTCATCACTTCAACCGTACAATTCAATTACGTCCTTTGCGTGCACAATTCCCTTAACACCGTGCTATGCTCAACTCAATCGGGCGTGGTACTCTCATACCATGCTCAACTGGCAGTAGTACCCTCTGTACTATGCACAACTGGCAGTAGTAATCACTTACTATGCACAACTATCTCTGGCAGTAGTAATTACTTACTATGCACATCCGCAAAGAATAATCACTTGTTATGCACAACTGGCAGTAACACCCTCCGTGTTATGCTCAACTGAATAATCAACTCTCCAACAACCAATACTCAATGACAATCCCGTCTTACTGCTCAACCAACAATTTATCATACTCAAATACTCTATTCCAATAATAAATCATAATTGTTAATTTTAGTCTCATCAACCGTCACATTTAAACATTCATTCACTTAATAATAAAAACCCGAGTTGAGTAGGAAATTCCTACCTGGCAAGCAATTCCGAATAATGCAATCTACTAAAAATATTCTTCAACAAACCCGTTCCACAAGTCCGTCACCTATAGATAAATAATATTTATAACTTAGCTATTAATTATTCAATTTATCATTATATTAATTTAATTAATTACAATATAATTTAATTAATTATTTTCCCCGAATTAATGATTACGTAAACCCGGCTTACTAACTAATAAAATAAAATAATACACGCATACAACACTCCCCCACAAACAACGTGAAACCTGTGAACAAAACAACCAACTCAGCTAAACACGATAAAAACCGAGTCCCAAACCCCTCACCAAAACCAAATATTGCGACACCCCTAGCCACCGACACTACCACCCAATCATACCACGCTCTAGCCTGCACCACGGCCAACCCCGACAGCCCTTAACCACCACCTGAAACCTCCTATACGGCCCCAAACCCGCGCCTAAACAGACTCCCGAAAACCCGACACGAAAACAACAAAAACCCAACCAAATCACCACCCTACTGCCATCATGACCACCCGTGGCCACCACCGTGGTCTCCCTTGACCCACGGTGGTTCTACCACTAGCTACAACCACGCACGACCCACCAAACGACTCACAACCCACCTAAACAGCTTAAACCCGCGTGAACCACCACAACCCGACAGCTCACCGTACCAACCACCACCTCAAGCCACCTCGACACCACCATTAGGACCGCCCATAGCCGAGCTATCCAGCCACCCAAGTCCCGTGTTTAATCGTCCAACCAGTAAGTCACTAAACCAGTCTTAAATCCGCGACAACCATAAATTTAGACGCGAAATTCGCCTTCCACGGTGGTCGACAACAGCCACGACAGGTCCCACTGACATCCCCACGGTCAAGGCCAACTAATGAGGGTAACGACACGGTCTACAGTGGTCCATACGGAATTTAAACGATAATTTAATTAAATACGACTATATAAATATAAATTGAGACGGTCTTACCTTTTATCGCTAATTGTTCCTTCCGTCTTAAAAATCTCCTTTCTCTTCTTTTATGACTTACTTTTCAGATTTATTAAGTATTTATAGACTAGTTTAGGGAGTATATGAGACCGATTAGGAAACTATTGCCTTTTTCTAATTATTATTAAGAATTACCAATTTATTATTATATTTATTATTATATTATTAAATTCCGCTTTAAATCCCGACTACTACTCTTGCTAGGCCTAATATAATCAGCCCATTTATTTACAACACACGGCCCAAGGCTTATTACTAGTTAAACCCAATTCCCGACTTGTTTACTTATTTTATTATTTAATTAACGTCTTTCTCGCAACCATTATTAGAAATTCCATTAATTAATTATTTAAATTACATAAACTATTCTCATTAATTATTATTAAATTACGGGGTATTACAAATACAAATTCCCAACATAAACCAACAAACTCGCCAAGGATCAAAATGTATTTAAATGTATACTCAATGTATTATTATTATTATACTCAAAATGAATAACACTATCAAATTGTATCATAAATAACAAATAAAATAACGATAAATAACAAGAAATAACGAGGTATTATATCTTATCCCCCTAAAAGAAAGGGTTACGTCCCCGTAACCTAGATACTTAATCAAACAACGTCATTAGTCTTAGCTCCTCCCTGCCTTGTCCCATTGGATCCAGCTACGCTCTTGCCTGCACTGTGGTGATTCCCACCATTTCCCTACCTCTGGTAAGACCCATTCCTAGAACTCTGATTGGTATAGTTGTTGTAATGCTTTTGGTTAGTGTAGTTGTTGTAACTTCTCTGGTTACTCCAACCTCCTCCCTGGCTCCTATGCTCTCCAGTCGGACCACCCATAACCACTCTACAAGTAAAGGATTTATGGCCCATCTTCCCACATCTAAAGCATTGAATACCACTAGGCTCACTAAAGGCACTATGACTCTCACCATGACTAACACTACCCCGAAATGCTGCGCCACTACCAGTGTAAGCTATAAATTGGTTAGTGTTTGCCTTCTTACTTCCCCCAGCTCCCTCACTCACAACCTCCAACTTCCTCTTCTTTTCTCCTTTTTCTTTCTTCTCCTCCATTACCATATCCTTAATCCTCTCAGCATGACCTGCTCTCTGGTATACCTCCTCAACAGTGGTAGGTACACCAGTAGTAAGTCTCTTCTTAATAGCCAAAGTTAACCCCTTCTCGAATCTCATTGACAACACTTCATCATTATAATTCAAATCTGCCACATACTCAGCTAACTCCATGAAGTTGTAATGATAATCCTCCACTGACATTTCATCGGTCATCTTAAAAGAATCGAACTGAGCTCTCATCTTACTCCTAATGTGTTCAGGTATAAAGATATCTCTCAAAATATTTTTGAAATTCTTCTATGGTACATATGGTTCCTCACTCAACTGAAATGCCTCTCTTATAGTCACTTTATTCTTGGTCCACCACCTCCCAGTTTTCCCTGTCAAATAAAACACAGCATGGTCAACTTGCATTTCCTCTGGACAAGCTATCAACTCAAAAATATTATCGAACTCCCTACACCACTCTCCTAGCAAGGATGGTTCCCCAACTCCCTCATACTTTGCTGGCTTATATCGAGCCACTGATGCTCCCACCTTAGAAGGATTCATTTCATCTTTCTTTCCCTTTACAATCTCTAATAATGTAGCATTCAGGTTCTGCATCCTCTCAATCTCCTCATCGGTCATGGTAGAAGCTCTAGCTCTCTTTGGTGCCATATTGTCTATAAAAGTAAAAGAAAGGGTATAAGTCTCCATACTATGAAACGTTATAGGGTAAGAAACTAATTCCTCCAAAATAAACTCATGTGATTAATTGAATTGAACTAAGGTTATCCTACCACCAAGGTCTTGGTCAAATTGTCACCCTTCCTAGTCACAATTCAAGTCCATGGTTCATACTCCACATTTATGATCCCATATCGTCACTTCTATCCTAAAATAACATGGTTCCGGAAATGATAAAATAATCATGTTAAAATCAGACAAAATGAGTTCAGCTCTAGGTCATCCTTTACCAAATCACAAGTCTTTACAAGTATCCTCCTATACCCAAATTATTGTAACTCGGTCATCACACTCCACACATGGCTAGGCATCTAACTTTAGCATTCCTTATATTACTCTTATCCCTTATATCACAAGTATACAAATCTATATTCTATTTAATCATTGCAAAAGATTGTAAAAAGCATGGTTTTGAGGAACATTTACACCATATCACTAGACATGATTTCTAATTCATACAATCATCACAATTACATCCATCATCCATCATCCCTCATATGATAAAAAAAAAACATCTCATACAATTCTCAATCAGTTTACATCTCATCCATTTTACTTACCTTGTAATATCTTTTACCCTACAACAAAGTTAGTAAATAACATACAACTGACTCATAGATATCTTATTACTAACAACCCACTCTCTTATCCTTTCCCGAGGTGACCGGTTTAAAACTGAAAGGGTTAGGATACGAATTAAGGCGTGCTTCTTAACCGCATTAGGGGCTTCTAACAGTTTTTACTCGGGGTTCATTTTATTTAGACTCATCCTAAGTTCATTGGGTTCATTTGTTTAGGCCTGAGGATCGTTCGTCTGATACCACTTTGTAACACCCCCATTTAATCAAGAGCCTTCACTAGACATTCTTTACTAAATACGTGTGTTACCATCTCAGTTTCCTGAGGCAGTAGTTACAAAGTATAGCAATCCAAAGTACATTATTAATTAAATTATCAAATGATCTTATTACAACTTAAATAAAATACGATCTTAAATTAAATTACAAAGCTCGTAGCGGAAAATATATGTAACTAAGTCTTTATTAAATCTTTTATAAAACTCGTGAAGGTTTCTATCTCTGACTCATCAGTCCACTCGTCCCAATCTTTAACCTGCCAATCAAACTGCTCCCCAATATTGGTTCATCACAGGTGTTTACCGAATACACGTCAACCTAAGGTTGAGTAGGAATAGCCAAACAACAACAATAAATGAATACAAGAACAATATTAAATGCAAATGCAATGTATGCTCATGATCAATCTTCCGACGCTCCCGTTCATCCCGCTAATCCCTGGCCGGGGTAGTCTCATCATCCCAACCGAAGTTGAGGTAGTCTCATCATCCCAGAAACGGGTCCTGCAGAACCAGTTCTGAGGTATCCAATGCAAATGCTCATGATATGAAAATGCAAACAATTACTTTCTCAGACCCAAAGCTGAGGAATCCAATAATCAATAAAATCATCTCAGTCACGAGCTGAGGTAGTCTTTAAACAATTAATCCCAATCCAACAATTCAATAATCATAATTCATCCAACAGAATTCAATTAAACAATCATATAACATTATCCAAGTAATCATTAAAGTGATTGAGTAGCTATCCTACCTCAATAGCAAATCCGAGTCAAGCAAGCGAAATAATAATGCCAAAACCTTCCTTCAACAAATCCGAATAACAAGCACGCGAACCAAGTAGTAATAAAATTACCGTCTCACAAGGTCGACACCTAAATAAATTAATAATAATAATAAACAATAATTACATTCTAATAATAATTCAATATATAAACTAATTAATTAATTAAATCAGGGTTAATAACTCATGAACTAATTATCCCCACTCATCTTAACTAAACTTGATTAAATTCCCGACTCAATGAACAAATAAATTAAACTCGACTACAAAACAATCCCACACCACCCATACACGGCCCAAGCCTTCAACCAATTTTTTCCACATGACCCGACACCAACACTCCTGAGTCAAAACCCGTCACCAATCAATGTAATAATACTAATAATTACGACACTCACGATAATTAAATAACATTACGACTCGTAAAACCCGTCACACAATCAAACCACTGCCCACACACGTGTTCCTCCTTTACCTGCAAAACAGACTAACAACAACCCAGTACAACAACCATTACCGCCACCAACCACCACAACTACCACCAATCCTGACCCCTAACCACCCACGACCACCAGTCCTATCCTAACCCAGGTCTTGGTTCAACCGAATTAGGTTATGGGTCAATGGTCCCTCTATATTTGTCGCGGTTTATCAACAAGCAACAACAACAACACGACATCGTTACTTCCTCATACACCCCCTGCCACCATGTCGGCACCACCGCCAGCCTCAAACCACCACATGACAACCACAAGGCAGCAACACAGCAGCAGCAGCCCGATAACAACAACAACACTAAACTGACAACAACAGGAGATACAACGACAATGCCTCCACTAGCCAGCGCTACCACCACTCATCGCCATCCTAGACCTACCCATAACCGCCCTAGATAACTACCACCATCCCTGGGTCAGTCGACTCTCATGTGGGTTCCCAATCCCCTGTAAATCGCTTAACAACAATGACATCAACCTGTAATAACCCATCCTGCAAAATGCCTCGCCACCACCGACTGCCACCCCTATCTCCGCCGACAACTCCAACAACACGACGCCCCAACCTGCCCAGAACCTGGTTGGGTCGAAAAGGTCAGGGACTCGGGGTTTTATTATATTTTTGGTATCTTAGATGTGGTTCAACAAACAACAATTTCAGCAATTGAATAATAAGTCACGGTCAACGGTTATCCTAAGTCGACGGTTCAGATTAAGTCGGGTCAAAGGTCGAGGTAGGGTATTGAGTCGAGTCAACATATTAGTTTAATAATTTAATTATAAAAAAGAGTTTATGAGACGGTTACCTTAAGACGGTTGTAAGATAGATATAAAACAAACTCCATTTTCCTTTTTATTTCTCTCTCTCACTTTTAATTGAGATTTATGTGAATACAAGTGACAAAAGAATAGCCAGAGGGTCCTATTTATACTAATAGGTAGGTGAAGGAACTTTCCTTATCTTACTAGGTATTATTATTATTATTATTTTTATTATTATTATTATTATTATTATTATTTTTATTATTATTATTATTATTATTATTATTATTATTATTATTATTATTATTATTATTATTATTATTATTATTATTATGCGCGCATCTTTCATTAAATTAAAAATAAAAGGTTTACATGAAATTGGTGGGGAGCCGAGAGACAATCTGGGCTCCCACACCCTTAGCAATAGTAAAGCTAAGACGAGTAAAAATGTAAGCGGCTACCCGAGCCCCAGCATTATTATTATTATTATTATTATTATTATTATTATTATTATTATTATTATTATTATTATTATTATTATTATTATTATTATTATTATTATTATTATTATTATTATTATTATTATCTCATATTAATACCGTATAAAATACTTGTTACCTTATTTATCATATAATACCGTCACCATATATATTTATACTAGTATCGTCATATGTATACATCCTCCGTCATATATTATTATGTATTATTTAATTATTATTTCCCATCTCATAATTACATGTCTCAATAATTAATAATAATTAATATAAAATATCCATTTCCATAAATCACATTTTAATAAAATGATGTTGACCAAACCTTTGATTATCCTCTAAAAAACGGGGTATTACATATGATTGAAGCCGACAAAATCATAGTTGCACCTCTCAGTCAAGACAATCCTTCTGGATGTCTCAAGTAAAAAAACAAGGTTGAACGTTCTCAAAGGACATTCACCAACCTCAACACAACCTATACCGCAACTCTTCAAAAGCTTGTGACTGAGGGGAAGTTACAACCAATTGGGCTCACCCCTGACCCATCTGAATAGAGGAAAACCCGTTTCTGGGACGGTAGTGCCTATTGCCAATATCATCAAGGAAAAGGTCATGACACTGAAACATGCTTCAAACTGAAAAATGATATTCAAAATATGATCGACAACCATGAGCTGATAGCTTCATCCCTATGCCAACAAAGTGATGAAAACAACCCTAATGAACATCTCATTCTGCAAGGAGATAAGAGCCTCATGGACTATTATCCTCATATCATTCCCAATAACGAGAGTGAAGTGCTCAAGTGGGTCAATGCTCAAAACCAGACATTCAAGCCGCTGGATGCTGCAAAGGAGACCTTCGAGGGGGAAAGTGATGATTAGGAGTCCGTATCTATGATTGAGTCTGAGTCCGAGTCCGAGTCTTAGGCTTTCTAATATCTATCCTAGCGTATTTCCTTTTATTCCTAAATGACAACTGGGGCTGCCCCCATGAGTCACATGTATTCATCGAGTCTGTGCTAACCTCTTATTTTTCTAAATAAAAGCACGATTTTCAACTATCATATATTCTCCCCTTTACCATTTCGCGTTGACAACGAGAATTTATTTGAGAATTGATTTAAAACAAACAACATGTTCCAATTCAATGTGAGTACACTTGAGTGACGTTCCGTACCGAGTAAGCGGAGGACTCGAAACTCCATGTCCATTCTCTTTACCTATTCTATGTCTGGCAATAGAAACCTTTCATTAGCACCCGATCTAGAACGAGCTCTCAATCAAAGGGATCCTACGACGAACCTAGATAACAAACCCGGAACATCTCCTTGTTCATGATAAATGACGGAAGGCAATCCAATTCCCCACAAAAACGTCCCATCACAAAGAATCAACCTCTCACCAACGGGTACATCCCCGTCTGCACCTTTACCAGCCTCGAATGAAGGACGGCAAAGAACCAATAAATCAAAAACCAAAGCCAAAGCGAAAGGCCAAAATCAAAGGCCCAAGCCAATAGCCATTCACCAAAAGTCAAAGCAAAAGGCCAAAATCAAAGGCCCAACCCAATAGCCATTCACCCAAAGTCAAAGCGAAAGGCCAAAATCAAAGGCCCAAGCCAATATCCATTCACCCAAAGCCAAAGTCAAAGTCAAAGCAAAAACCAAAGTCAATTCTCTCAAAGTAAAAGCCAAAGCTAAAGGCTACTCACCCAACGTCAAGGCCAAGACCCAAGCCAAAATCAAAACAAAACAAGCTTGAAACCCTTTTCTCAACAAGGCCAAAATCCAAAGAAGGCATCCAACGCACAAAATCCTGGACAAGTGAGTACAAAATACCAAGTCCAGGACAACAAGCCCAAAGCCCAGGACCAACGAGTCCAACACACCAAATTCCGGAACGACAAGTCCAAAACACCAAACAAGTCAGTCCAAAACAACCAGTCCAGGACCAACAAGTCCAAAGCCCATGACCAACGTTTCTTCCCTCCAAATTCCTGGACCGACAAGTCCAAAACACCAAACACTAAAACCTCAACCAAAACTGCTTCACCCCTAAGTCCTTCTACAGACTGTTACAGAGAGACCTATCTAGGATCCTGGGGATTCCCCTCAAGATCATAACCAACATCGCTTCACCCTTAAGTCCTTCTAGAGACTGCTATAGGGAGACCTATCTAGGCGTCTAAGGATTCCCCTCAAGCTCGTAATATCACACCTAAACCTTCAAGGTTTAGACATCGGAATCTGATCCCACATTAATTACCAACCATTTCATTCTCAGGCCACATCAAGCCTGTGACCCCGTTCCGCACCACATTACAAACCGTAATCCGCCGGTCTAAACACCACAAAATACAAGCTCCAGATTTTTACACCACAAAATACAAGCTCCAGAATTTTACCTGTCAAACAAACCTATTATTACCAGGCTCCACATTTCATAATGTCGAAGCCATTTCCACCTTGACCCAGATACGAAGTCTTCAAAAAGGACATCGCTCCCCGGAACAGGATATGCCCATTTTATTCTTAGAGTCCACTTTTAGTGTGCTCACGTAACAAGAAACATTTCCACAAACTATGCCTCTTCGATTCATGATCAAGAGGGATTTCTCTCCAATCAACCTTCGAGTCACCCAACGGAATTTACTGTCATGACCTTAAGCTCCAGATTTTTATCTGTCGAACAAACCTATTATTACCAAGCTCCACATTCCATAATGTCGAAGCCATTTTCACCCTGACCCAGATACGGAGTCCTCGAATGCTTTGCTACCGAGTACGGGACATACCCAATCTACCCTTAGGGTCCACTTTTTAGTGTGCTCACATGATAAGGAACATTTTCACAAATTACACATCTTCGATTCATGATCAAAGAGGATTTTTCTCAAATCAATCTTCGAGTCACCAACGGCTTTTACCGTCGTGGCCCTCACACTTAAAGGTCCTAACATCTCGCTTAGGCACACACACATTCAGAACTACGATTTGGTTTGATTTCACACCATGTGAATACGTAGGCAGTCTTTCAAGGACACAACCATACCCCTCGAAATCACTTTAAGGTCCTAACATCTCGCTTAGGCACACACACATGCAGAACTACGATCTGGTTTGATTTCGCACACACACGAATACGTAGGCAGTCCTATTACAAGGGTACAACCACAACCCCATACATATTCAAATTTCACACCTTCAATTTGCAACCCAGTGCACACACATTCAGAACTACGATCTGGTTTGTTTTCGCAAACACGAGAATACGTAGGCAGTCCCCCAACAAGGACACAACCGCATACCCTTTTAATCTCAACCATCAGCATCAATCCTCAAAAGCAGCCCACCAAGCTGCAAAAATTAATCTTGTACCTCTTTACTGGGGGCTTCTTCCTTAAGACGTCACTCATTCCTTCTTTTGCCAAATTCCCATCTTCTCACTCTGGGGGCTTCTCTTTTAAGACGCCACCCGTCCTTTATCCTCAAACATCTTTTAATTCTCAACTACAGTCCAAAATAAAAACGTCTATAGTCTAGTGCTTGGTTCGGACGATGACAAGGTCTTAGTTCCACTCTCCGAATCATCATACCTCTGGAAGGGATCTCAAACAAGCAAACAGGGGCAAAGATGTCTGGAGAAAATAATCAATTCATGTTCCCCAGCCGAGCGGACCTTCTACCTCAGGGATTTGATACGCCTTTTCACCCTTTCATGGCTAAAGGGTTGCACACACATGTGCAAAGTCTGTCAGAATCACCCCGTGTCATGTCAACACTGAATTTGCGTCACATTCATGACATCTTGTATGTCAGTCTGTCAGTATACGTCCATGTGAGTCAATATCGCAACGGTCACGTGTCTCCAATCTATCAAATCATAGATCTACTAGCAACAAGACTCGCCTTTGAGCTTCACAACATTCAAAACTTCTATCTCCCTTTGCGTGAGATATTACATGCTAGTTGCTTATATGCTAACTGCTCACATGCTTACGTGCCTACGTGCTTATATGCTTGCATGCTAGTTGCTTATATGCTAACTACTTACATGCTTATGTACTTACGTGCTTATATGCTTGCATTCAATGTGTTTATCTATGAGACTACGGATTTGTGTGGTCACTAACCATGCAGGTAATCTTGAGAAGACAAACTCACTCCAACTGAGTACTGGGTTCTTCCCAACAAATGGCGACCCATTAAGTCCAAGAGCTTTAACCCTTCCGATTACATGGCTTATGCTACCTCCCAATGAGCAGCAACTCATATCCCCGGCGAGTCCTGAGAGGTTTCTAACTCCCCAGCGAGTGCCGATTTTTAAATGGATGTCACACATGCTATTTTCCACAGTCGATCATTCGACCATAGATGGCTGGCGAGCCTTACAACGCATGTGGCTGGTGAGCTTTTGTCCGCAAATAAGATATAACTCAAGGATGTATCCCGAAGATGCCTCGGGTACGATTCCTTTTCACAAGTTGGCGAGCCTTTGTTCGCAAATAAGGTACAACTCAAGGGCGTATCCCGAAGATGCCTCGGGTACGACTCCTTTCACAAGCTGGAGAGCCTTTGTCCGCAAACAAGGTACAACTCAAGGACGTATCCCGAAGATGCGTCGGGTACGACTCCTTATCACAGCTGGCGAGCCTTTGCACGCACACAAGATACAACTCAAGGACATATCCCGAAGATGCCTCAGGTATGACTCCTTCCTATGGCTGCCGAGCCTCAAAACGCACCGCCTTCAACAGCGGCTGGTGAGCCTTTGCTCGCAAAATATTCAAGGATGTATCCCGAAGATGCCTCAGGTATGACTCCTTCTTATGTCTGGCGAGCCTTTATATGTAGTCTAATGGACTTTAAACGACCCGCATTGGAAGTCGACAGACTCTAAAATGTTCCCGACGGCAAGTCCTTGACTCGAATCCCCGAGTCGCCTCGACGTCGCCCTTCCCGACGGCAGGTCCTTGGCTCAAAACCCTTTTGAGTCGCCTCGACATCGCAATGGTCTTCAGGTTGTAATCTTCGATTGACCTGGAGCTCATACTTTGACTTTCACCCTGTCCAAGCCTCAGTCAAAGTGGGGGGTCTGTAGATACCCAGTATCTGCACCTTCCAAAAACCACCCGATGATGATCGAACTATAACGTGTTTTTGATATGCGTGCGTGGATTGGCTATACATGAGACGGTTTAATGCATTACTTGAATATGAAAAATGATTTCAAAAGTTTTCTAACTTCATTTGCATTAAAATAACATTATTTAGAGTTAAAACCGTCTTCGGACCCAAAACCGACTCAGAAACCCGCAACTCGAGTCAACCTGAGTCAAACCGAGTCAAATCAAATCTCGAATGTCGAAAATAATGCCATGAATGTTTTATCATGCCATTTGCATTAAAATGACCCTAATTAGAGTCAAAATCGACAGGAGCCAAAAACCGACTCCAAATTCAAATCCCAACTCACACAGGTCAAACCCGAGTCAAGCACACAAATTACCTACCCCAAGTAACACCAAAATCATCTTATCAGATGCCCATATTGTTACACGACATCTTATATAAACACCACATATCAAACCAACCAAACAAGGGATAGAGCAAAGGTCACGTCCAAATTGAAAAGGACAATACACCCATTTGTATCACAAGGTATCTCGCGCCTAAAGCAGGTGTCTGCATAGCCTCTAAGCAAACTCAACCAACCTACCTCCCAACATTTCTCTATAAATAACCACCATCACACACCATAATCTTCACGCGAGAGTCCGCCCCCACCTTCTCCCTTAAACTTCTAGACCCGACCATCTAAGTCACAAAATCGACACGTGTTTATGACCTACCGATCGTAAACACAAGCCTTACACATAATGTTTGGTACCGTCGCCTGGCATTCGACCGACCCATTCGACCAACTCAACATTAAGCAACATGTTTTTCAACAACATATTTTCAACTCATTTTCAAAACAAAATCCTTTTTTAAGGCACTCTTTTAAACTTCTTGATCGTGAGTAGTCGCTACGAGAAAACTGTCTCTAAAGTCGTCTACATCGCAAACATCAAAATACGTAAGTTTGAGGGTGTAAATATCTCATTTATTTCATGTCTTTACCGTTTTTATGAATTTATATGCATGAACAATGCATAACACGATTCAAATATAGGTTATACAAGCCAAAACCGAGTTTTGGCCCGAGACAGATGCCCTTTGCTATGCAAAGAGGCTCGCGCCTCTTGTGGGTTCTCGGGTCAGACTCAAACGTGTTTGTTCTCGTCTTTCCTCTTTATTTCATACCTTATTTCTAATCGGTTTTTACCATTTCAAATGTTTCAAATCATTTTTATGATAAACTTTTTAGCCATAAATTATAATCACCCTTAGTTCCATATACTATGACGGTTTAATCCGTGACTCGGTGATATTAATTGGTTAATTACATTTAAAAGGATATTCTTTTCTTTTATTTACCATTTTAATTCATTTTTATGTTAAACATATTTTGACCATTACAAAAATCATCCCTAGTTCTTTATACCATGACGGTTTATTCCGTGACTCGATGATATTATTGGTTAACTACAAATTAAAGAGTATTTTAAGCCCCTTTTTATCTTATTTACCATTTTTCTCATTTATTTACATTTGAAAACATATTAGTCATAATTCATAATCATCCTTGGTTCTTTATACCATGTCGGTTTAATCCGAATACGATGACAAACTTGACTAACTATAAATAATTGAACTTAACATAATTAGTTCAAATCAAACATTTTCCTTTTACACATTTTACTATGCTTTTCAAACTTGCAAATCCGACAACGAATATTACTAACATAATATTAATTATTCCGAGTCATGCAAATCATACTTGCAAATCATTAATCACAAAAAACGGTTTTAAACAACCTTTTTAGCAACCAGGAGATATCCCTTGGGTCGTCGTCTGACTCGCGCCCCAAGAGGCCGTCTGTTTTCATATTTTAAAACCAGGGCAGAGCCCCTTGTCTCGCCAATAGGCTCGCGCCCCAAAGGGGGTATGTGCCACACCGTGCTGTCTCGTTTTTAGCATTTGTCTAGGACGATCCCGATTACGGTTAATCCGAATACATGACAGATCAGATTGACAAGTTTACGTTTTTACACTTTGTCATTTGACACCCTTTTCCAAATAAATGGATCGTGTTAAGCATCATAACCCGAATTTGGTAAATGGATGTTTAATTTCCGTTTTCACATGCAAATCAATCTAAATCCAACTCGATATCATTTTCTTGATATTTGGATAAACAAACCGACTTAGGAAATCTTCACATGTTAGGTTAAGACTTTTGGATGCGCATTCATGCATTTCAACCGTTTTATCAACTATTGCACTTAAACAACCACGATCGATCAGTAGAGGCCGCTAACGCGGGTGGGATTGGGTGTCCGATTAAAGGGCTTCCTAATACGTACCCTCACCCCTTACTCAGAACCTTTGGATAGTGAATGGCCTTATCCAGGGCGTACAAGAGTCATTTTAGGCATAGACTGCTAAAAGGGGGACGAGTCCTTATCTTTAGTACCTATGTCAAACACCGCTTTTTGCCTTGATTGACCTAGGTATAAAGTGGATTCGAACGGGTTCCAAGCATCCCACAAATGCTTGGTGGCGACTCCGAACATCTCAACATCGTTTCGAGACTTTTGCCGAGACGAAACCGACCGATCTAAAACGATCCGATCGAAAGCATTTTTACGTCACCGAGCGTGGCTTTCAAAAGACCGTTGCATGTCCAAATATTGGCTTAGCGTGCAGGTGGCGCGTGACCGCAGATCGCTAGGTGGCCCAAATCCACAGACTGGCTTGTGGCCCATGTCCACAGATGTCTTGGTCGACATTCTAGCTTGGCAAGTTGTGGACTTGCTTAGCTTTATTTGTTGTCAAGTTTGTAATCCTTCTCATTATTAATTAAATAAGGGGATTGCTTGTGTTAAAAAAAGAGTTGTGAATGCTTGTTGTCTCTTCCATCCATTTCGTAAAGGCAATTCGGTTTGAAGTATCCTAAACATTGCACATGTGAAGATGATTTTTGTGGGAAGGAAGAAGGGCCTTTTTTTTGTTCTTTTTTGTGGAAAAGAGGAATGCTTCCCCTTTTTTTTGGAATTTGTATAGGTGATTTTTTTTTTTTGTGTGAGGATGGTTGTATCCTTCTTATGTAAGAAAGTATTGCCTACGTATCCACCTAAAGAGGTGAAATTAAACCATGCTCGTAGTTCAAAAGTTTTGTTAATTTTTTTGAGTTTTGTGGTTGTATCCTTCTTGTGTAAGAAAGGACTGCCTACGTATCCACCTGAAGAGGTGAAATCAAACCATGCTCTTAGTTCAGGTTTTTTTGTTTGAGTGCAAATAGATGTTGCTTTTGACATATCAAAGGCGGTTTGAAACATAGAAAGGTGCCGTAACTTAGACTCGATAAATGTAATATTCCATAATTTAATAATAATTTATGAGAATAATTTATAATTTAAATTTTTAATTAATGGCATTTCAAATAATAATTACAAATAAGACGTTAATTAAATAATAAAGCAAGTAAGCAAGTCGGGAATTGGGCTTGGCTAGTAATAAGGCCTTGGGCCGTGTGAATAAGATAAGTGGGCCGATTATATTTGGCCTAATATGAGCATTGTAATACTACGATTTTATGAGCCTCTGGGTACTCTATCGAGTGGGCCTTACTATGTCGAGTAAGGGTGTTTTGAATTTTAAAACAGTGTTCTTCCTGTAGGGTACTCGATTGAGTAGCCTGGGCACTCGATCGAGTACGTTAGTTGCTCGATCGAGTAGCTCGGTTTACGGGTAATGTTTTGTCGGATTTTGTTAATAATGCGAATAGGTATATAAAGCTTTCCGTCATCAACACTAAACACTTTTATCAAACCTAATTACTTCAAAAGAGATTTTAACCTACGTACTTCGCATCTTTCGCATTATTGACAAATCCCGGAGCTTGAGAGGTTAGAATTCATCGTCCTCTACATTCTTGTGATCCTTGCGTCGAGGGTAAGATCTATGTACCGATTTTATAGTATTTTATTAAGTTTGTTTAAACCCTAATTTGGGGGTTTGGGGGTTTTATTGTCTTTTATGATTGTTAGTAATTGTATGATCATATGTTATGAGGAGGATTCGTAGAAGAGGAGTTTTGATAACAGCTGTTGAGACCGTCTGATTGTATTGCATTCCAGGCAGGGTTTCCCTACTCAGTATTAGTCACATGATGTGTTGGTTGTGATTTGTGATTGTTAAATATTATCGTACGAGTATTGTGACGGTTGTTGGGTTTGCTTGCTGATTAGTAGTTGTGATTGATTGTATTTGTCTGTGTTCTTCGGGGTGCATCCCTGGCTGAGTGGAGTCACTTGCGGGAGTGGCTTTACACCCATTATTCGCCTTCTATGGAACGCGCCACAGAAGGGATGTGCAGATTAATGGATTTGGGTTTATCGCTCGATGGAGATAAGCGGGGCTTAGGTGGGAATGGCTGCGGTCCCCCACTGGTGGCGAGGAGTAACCTATTGCGATGGGTACTCTGGAAGGGCTACACACTTTAGTGTGTAGTCAGTATTGTGGAGTTGGTGATGGAGTTCGGAATATATCTGTGAGACGGAGCTGTGTTGTGTGTTGTTTTGTTGAGTTATGAAAATTGTGTGATTAGTACTGACCCCGCTTAATTGTTTTAAATAATGTGGTGATCCATTCGGGGATGGTGAGCTGTTGTTGAGCAGGTATGAGTCGAGATGCAAGGGATAGGAGGTGTCGCCATCAGATGATAAAGTCTTCCGCTGTAGTTTTAATAGTTTTTAGACAATTGTTTTGAGATCATGTAAACTATATTTTGGCAGTTGGTTTTGGATTGTATTTACTCATTTAAATATTATGCTATTTAAATGTTGTTTCTTCATTGTCTTTTGATTATCATTGCCTCGGAAAACCGAGATGGTGACATCTTTATACCTGAGTGGTCCTGGTAAGGCAGTTGGAGTATGGGGGTGTCACAAAGTGATATGCGTGGGGTTATGAGATTTGGGAAGAAAGGCAAGTTGAGTCAGAAGTTCATAGGACCTTATGAGATCTTAGACCGGGTTGGAGAGATTGCTTATCGTTTGGCTTTACCAGCTGCGTTAGAGAGAGTGCATAATGTGTTTCATGTATCTCAGCTGCGGAAGTATATGAGTGATCCGTCACATGTGTTAGAGGAAGAGAGCATAGAGCTGGATGAGTCTTTGTCTTATCTTGAGGTGCCTAAGCAGATTCTTGACCGGAAGGTTAGGAAGACTAGGAGTGGTGAGACAGTTTTGCTTAAGATCCTTTGGTCTAATCATGAGGTAGAGGAAGCTACATGGTGTCAATTTTCTGACTTAGGAAGTCGGGTCTAGAAGTTTAAGGGAGAAGGAGGGGGCGGACTCTCGTGTGAAGATTATGGTGTGTGATGATGGGTATTTATAGAGAAATTTGGGAAGGTAGGTCGGTTGAGTTTGCTTAGAGGCTAAGAAGACACGTGCTTTAGGCGCGAGCTACCTTATGATACAAATGGGTGTATTGTCCTTTTCAATTTGGACGTGGCCTTTGCTCTATCCCTTGTTTGGTTGGTTTGATATGTGGTGTTTATATTAGATGTCGCGTAACAATATGGGCATCTAATAAGATGGTTTTGGTGTTACTTGGGGTAGGTAATTTATGTGCTTGACTCGGGTTTAACCCGTGTGAGTCGGGATTTGAATTTGGAGTCGGTTTTTGGCTTGGTGTCGGTTTTGACTCTAATTAGGGTCATTTTAATGCAAATGACATGATAAAAACATTCATGGCATTATATTCGACATTCGAGATTTGGTTTGACTCGGTTTGACTCAGGTTGACTCGAGTTGCGGGTTTCTGAGTCGGTTTTGGGTCCGAAGATGGTTTTAACTCTAAATAGTGTTATTTTAATGCAAATGAAGTTAGAAAACTTTTGAAATCATTTTTCATATTCGAGTAGTGTATTAAATCGTCTCATGTATAGCCAATCCACGCACGCATATCAAAAACACGTTATAGTCCGATCATCATCGGGTGGTTTTTGGAAGGTGCAGATACTGGGTATCTACAACATCTTACATAGTAATACTAGCACAAATACACAATACATTGCTAGTACAACATAATAAAAACACACAAACACTAATACAACATAATAATAAAGTAGGTAATGGAGGTCTTCATTCTTCCATTCTACCCTTGCCTTTTCCCTTGGGGTACATCTTCCCCTTGTTCTTCTTGTTAGCCCGCCTAGCATGGACTTCCTCTTCGGAACGGATCCTCAACGGATCTACAACGGCGACGGCATCCGATCTCCTGCAAGACCCCATACTCGGCCCAAGTCGAGCCCATACACGGCTCGCCATCTCTTTGGGACCCAAACTCTTCCTCTTCGGTGGCCTCACCACATCCGGGCTAACATCATCGGCAAAGTTGTCAAAGAAGGCATGGTTGGCCTTTCCAACCTCCCTATACTTCAAGTCAAAGACTTCATCTTTATGAAACTTGGACCTTTCTTCCAAGGTTTGAGGTCTTGACCACTTGACATAAGCGGGAGTCACCCATGTCGTTGAAGCGAGGTTTGGTACCTCCCAAGTCGTCCGAGTGGCTCACCACTTCTCGAAAATATCCACAAGCTCAGAGTTTTGAAAAACACTCCCTTGGACAAGAGTATCTTGAGCGGGCACCTTTTGTTGGCGGCTCATTTGCCTCATAATCCTTTCGGGATAAATGAAAGAAGCAACCTTCAAACCCACCACCATCAAGGAACAAGAACAAGCGGCCGGAGAGGGCAACCCCGTGAAGGACCTCAAGTGCCACCACGGCACCACCCAACGGATATGAGGACCACCCTCCCCCACCAATTTCGAGGTCCAATAGACCTCGGTGGACACAAAGCTATCTGAATACAACTTCTTTCTCATAGTAAGGTGACGAAAGGAATAAGAAGAAGCATCAACCAGAGGCTCTACATTGTTGGAAATCTATATCTCATTATACTCAACATATTCAAATATGTTATAATTAATTCAGTCATAAAATTAATTCGTGATCTTATGCATGCAAACTTAAATTAAAAAGAGAAGAAATCATCAACCCTTACTAAGATAATTTCGGATTTTTGGGAACAAGTAAGATCTCCTTCTTACTTGTTCTTGAGCTTTCCTTATATGGATGAACAAGGATTGAAGCTTAGAATCCCTCCCAAATGTGAATACCCAAGGAAATCTCTTAATAACTAATATTATTTTGTACTAGAAATAATATAAGTCTTACTATAAAATTGACACAAAAATAATATTTTGTACTCTTGAAAATTTTCGGTCAAGAGAGTAGGATTTGAGAGATTTTATTTCTCTAAAATTTCTTCACAAGATAGAGAATGGAGTATATTTCTTACACTAGAAAAATAATGTTGAAGAAGTGAATAAATTGAGAAAAGGCCTTGGCCTTTTCTATGTATAAACCGGTTGGGGGGAGGGGAGATAGCCAATGCATGAGGCCAACTTTCTTCCCAAGAACAACTAGGCATGCAAGGCTATATTAGGTTGTAATAATTATGTTTTCCACTTAAAATAAAACCACAATATAAACCTTATACTCCCTCCATATTTTCGGCACATTTAACATAAAATGGATGGTCCATTTTATTTTGTCATTTGTCAATTGTGACATATGTGACATGTTACTTGACATGTGAATTTGTAATGTATTTTTAACATATTAAAAATCAACATACTCATAAAATATGTCATATACAAAATCGACTTAGTAATTCGTAATTACTTGTGCCAAAATGGTTTATCAAATTATAAATTACAATGTCTTTTATTTATAATAAATTATTCATTCAATTTCAAATTCAATTGTTTCGTAAACAATAAGTTTATCCAAGTAATAAAACAATTCGATTACTTAGACCGTATCTAATTTAATCGAATTATAATAAGACACGTTAATCTTACTCACAAATCATCCGTCAATTTTAAGCAATTTAATTAACTCGTATCGGCATACGATTAATTAAATAATCAATTAAGAGTATTTTCCTATAGGTATGACCTAAGGGGATCAACTGATCACCACCGTCGCACGACATTAATGTCAAACTCTAGACAGCCAATCATTACCGATATGTGTGGACCAGTTGACTGTAAAATATTACATCCCACATGTATTCTTAAAATGAGATTTAAACATGTGATCATTATGATCGACAGTTGTGATCGCATTATTGTCGGAGGACACATATTCCAACATTCTCCCACTTGTCCTCGACAAGTGTGCGTCACCAATTCTCTTGTCCTATTACTATCTCCCACTCAATGCAAGGTGTCTTTCAAGTCGTACTTGTAAGTGATCATATCGAGAGTGGTTTCCTCGATCTTGAGAATAACTGATTGACCGGAGTTATCTACCATAGATACCTTCCGAGCGTGGCCACGCATTTCCAATTCATTACTCCTCGAGTGGCCCTGAGATATTGTTATAACCCTGACAAGGGGTGGACAATTCCTATTGCACTTATTCCCTTCGACTAGCCACAACCATCATAACCCAAAATATGCCCATTTGACCCCATTTACGAAGGTCGTAGTAACACAAATCAAAGTTAATCTGAAACTGTGCCATCTTAGGCGAACAGTCTTTAGTCAAAAGAATCGACTCATTAGAATACTATAGTAGCTCTCGCCACGACCAGGCTATATAAATTTGCCAGAACTCTATAAGCGGTCATAAGGCCCGACAAAGTGTTCCTAACAGTCTGCCTATGTGATCGACTAGTCATCTCATATGACTCTATGGCATTTGAACTTGCCATCAATCGCATCACACTCTAGTCACTTCGAGACGTCACCTCATACAAGTGACTATGGGCGAATACCATGTTAATCCGGGTTCACTTTAACGGGGTTCAATATTGTCTCTACAACCCGTTTGGATGTAAAAAAGTATAAAAGGAGTTTTCAGATTTTAAAAACTCGTACGACAAATGTGATTATCATATGAGTAGTCAATACTTGATTACTACTTCATATCTAATTTAGATCTTGTGTGTAGTTGTTCATCTCAATTTAATTGAAATGACATGACTCATCATGTTAAGCCTATGAGAAGGCTTTGGTTAGTAGGTTTTATCAACTTCTTGTACCTTACTTAACCTTACTACATACTCGTTTAACTTTGTAATGTATACATTTGCATTACAAAACTTTATGAGTATGTGTCGAGATCCATTCAAGACATAGGCTCTCTAGCCTTAGAATAGCTCCCACTGTTTTCACAGTGTGAGGGGCTCATCCTTCTTGGACATCCCATGATTGTAAGTGTACTCAATTTCCGTTGTAAATATTTCTCATTGTTCTTTATTGCCTAGAACGATTCTAGAAAATCTATTTCTTAAATAACATAGCCATAATGGTATCTTAACCATCCTAATGTGTTTTGATTATGGTTTTGTCGGAAACCATGCACAATTCTCAATTGTCAATCGTCATTTGTGTAACACCCTTACACAAAATTTCATCAAAAACACTTTGCATTACATCCTTAATGCTTCTGCAAGTACTTAAGGGTAATCTTTATGGCTTACTAGGTAACTATTACTAAAATTCGATTTGAAATAATTCATCATACTCAAAGTATATGAAGTGTTATACATCATTTCCTATTTAATTGATTAAAAATGAAGCAAATGGAATCAATCAAATATGTTCAATTCGATTGAACTAGTCATGAATCTTATCAACATAAGACTCCTTATTTGACATTAATATCATGTAGATTTATCTCCATAAATCCGGATATTAAAGATGTACTATATTTCTCCAAAGTCTAAAATCATTCGCAATGATCAATATGTCATCCACATATAAGACTACTTAAAATTTCCGTAACTCCCACTAAACTCCATGTATAAACACAACTTCTCGACTTATCGAGAAAAGTTTTATAACATGATCAAAACATTTATTCCAACTCATTGATATCTTACTTAAGACCCTCTCTTAATTTTCACATTATCTTAGGATTGCAAGAATCTACAAAACTCAAGACATGTATTGAATGCATTCCTTCTAATTGAAGAAGTGGGTTTTATATTTACTTGCTATATGTATATTATCATAATGAAACACAATCCCTAAGAAGATCCAAATAGACTTAAACATTTCAACTAGTGCAAAACCCTTTGCAACCAATCAGGCTTTGATATCTAACAATTCACTTGGAATTTATTTCGGATTTTCATGGCTCTAAGCCTTGTATTGAGTTGTGACTTAAACACTCTCATGTAAGTCATATGTTCATTACTTTCCAGAAGTAATCAACTTGAATCAAACAATTTCTTTGTAAGTTGCAAGCTCTTTACTTTCTAAAAGTAACACTAATTCATCATCTTCAACAAGTGACGATTTTAACCTCCTAGGTTTTGAAGAAACAAAGTCTTACACAAAACGTCTCATGTAGCCAAGAAAGACCAGTTTCTTGCGACATAACATTATTTGTGGCTCTTTGAGTAATTTCTCCCACTCTGTCTTCTAGAAATAAACTTGTATTCTAGAAAGATAGCTTCACGAGCCACAAACCCGTTGTACTCGTGATTATGGTAAGGAAAAATGAGCATTTGTTTCTTTTGAAAAACTTACAAACATGGTACCCTACCATTTCATATCTCATATGACTCGTTTTAGATTTAGTGGAAAAATAATTTAGACAAAATGATAAAATCCCCAAAAGGATCAAGTAACTCAAAGTAACTTGATTGAAGTCCAAACCATATCGAATAGCGTTTGATTTCTTTATCCAACCATACATTATCCCATAATGCGTGCTAAGAGAGATTAGTTTGTGATACTATATCACATTTCCTTTGGCTTATATCAAAGTCTTCACTTTGATAATCCCATCACGACTAAATCGTGATTCCTGGAACTCTTTGAACTTCTTCAAAGATTTCTCTATTTACCTTATTAAGTGAACACATTAGTGTCAACCTAAATCGTTGGTAAAAGAAAATGATCAATCTATTTTGGATCAATGATTTACAACTTCGATCTCCTTTTCAACCAAAAGGCACGAGACATCTTGCTTTGAATACAAGATACGCATATACCATAAGATTAACAATGTAATTGTTTCAAGAGTACTCAATAACTCTTTGTGTTCATCATTCCAGAATCTAAGGTTCAATCTTGGGTTACCAATTTGAGTCTTGCATCATCTACATGATATATCATTCTAGTTTGGTTTAGAATATAATCACCTTGATAATGGGCTAGCCATACATCAAATCGTGGTGTATAGGATCACAAAAGTGAAACCTTTTTTTTTTGTATCTTAACAAGTTTATATTCTTATTTGGAGTTTATGCACTTAATAGTCACAGTTAAGTACAACTATAAACCCAAAAACTAGATTGAGTACACAATGACTCTATCTCTTAACATCATTGTTGCTAGTCGTCATATTCTAATCATCCTATGTATCAAGTACAATGATGAAAACCACCACCGGTTTCTAATATTGACGAAGTAGTACTAGCAAAATTTATGTCAAACAAATAAACATTAAAAGAAGAAGGTCCCATTAGATGTCCCACAACTAACTTGTTGATTCTTCAATAATTTGGGGTAGTTTCCTTTCTATCGTCCAATAATTAAGACAATGGAAACTATATCGGTCGGGATTGATAGGTTTAATATCGTTATTCTCAATAACTTTACTTTTAACATTACCTTGTATCAATTCCATTCTAATTTTACTTCTTTAAAACCTTATCCTTTTCTTAACGGTTTAAGAGAATGCTCCCACTCAATTCAATGAATCTTTACTTTAGAGAAGCAAAGTTGAATCTTATGAAGACTACTCTTCAATTCAATCGTTTTAGTCTTAAAACTTTCATTGAAGTGGTTGCGGTATTTTGGTCAATTTTGATTTCCAACAAATCTAGTTACCAAAATGATTTAACGTTTCAAAGTACTTAACTCAATTAAGCATATGAGAAACAATTCATTGTAAGTAGATATGTTAGTCAAGAATCAAAAACCCTTTTGATCACGACTAACTTTTATCTATACTCTTCACAACAGATCCTTACAATGGATAATACGAGGTTTTTAGAAGAAAAATTCAAATTTTGTCTCTAGTTACGATGTTTTAATGGAGATTTGAATCAAAAATCGAAATGATATCGTATATGAATTGTGGCAAAGAAATAGAACAATATGATAACGGAATAGTGGAAAACTTAACATTTATCGTTTTATTAATACTTGTAAATAACAAGTAAAGCATTTACATAGTGACCTCTATCCAACTATTATAAATGATTCCAAGATCCAAATTCATATTATCTTGGGCACGGTGTGACGGATACATCCCTTATCAATATAACTCGGTGGATTAAGTCTTTAATTGATTCTACTTTTAGAACTCTTGGTCGATAAAATTACATTAACATTTATGTTTAGCCCAAAACACATCCGACAAGGGCACGGTGTAGCCGCTTCATCCCTTATCAATACTTTTGTTGAGTTCAACCCAAATTTCGAATAAATGTGTCCATGATCCAAATCCACATTAACTT
Source organism: Silene latifolia (assembly GCF_048544455.1). Classification (NCBI taxonomy): domain Eukaryota; kingdom Viridiplantae; phylum Streptophyta; class Magnoliopsida; order Caryophyllales; family Caryophyllaceae; genus Silene; species Silene latifolia. The sequence goes on from NC_133538.1 coordinate 455,706,046, forward strand.
GGGCACGGTGTAGCCGATTCATCCCTTATCAACATGAATTCGGTGGATAGACATTTATCACCCACTTCCCATACGTAACAAGGTTTGTACCCCGGTGTGGCCGAGTGCACTCCCTCATGAAATAGGTTTTCATGGTTTCTACTTTTTGGTAAGGCTAAGTCTCAATTGTTTATTTAGCGAGAGGTCATGTCAATTTATTATCTATCACGTTTTAAGTGAACTAAAGCGGTGAAATACGATAATTGTAATTGACACGGTCGATAAACTCGATATAATGATAATGCATGTTTTAGTTATGGCGATTTAGCGATGCATGCAACATATAAGTAAAATGCAAACCATAAAAATAAATCCTAGTACGGCCTTCCTAAAAAAGTAAATCTAATAAACTATTACAAATTCGGAAACCAACTCCATTGGTCCCTTGAACTTCGGTCTTAACACGCATCTCGAGGTAACACCGTCTTTAATGGATCACCTTCTCGAGTGGCACCGTCTTCAAGGAACTCCGGAATCAATAAATTACAAAACAAATTACATAATTTCCTATTATAAATTTGTAATTAAAAATGAAATAAATCTATTAAATTACAAAACGTTGATAGAGATCACAATAAATTACAACCGAATCGATATTCCCATACAATTCGGGTAATATCAATTTAAAACTAAGGCCATACTAAGCAAAATTACATAATTCAAAAATTACATAAAATAAAATTATGACAATCATAAATAAAATGCAGCATTATAATATGTAATAACATGCCCAATTTTATGCTAAATCGCCTTTAAGGAGCCAATATCGTATATTAATCGGTATTTACGGATTTGCGTGATTCAACCTTTTAAAATCCCAATAATTACATAAAATCATATTTATGCACTAGTTAATTACCCTAACCATCTTAGGACTCAAAATTAGTCTCCACTAACATATTGACAATAATTAACTTATATTTCTTAATATTGTTCATAAAAGTCTTAAAATTACAATAAAAAGCCATAAACTTTAAATAAATCACAAAAATTTCAAATAAATTTCAAATTTGAAATTTTAAACTCATGAAAATTCTGGAAAAATACCATGACACTCATAATGTTCAAAAACTTAGGTTAAAAATTTCGAAATTTATCGAGAAAAACAATGTTGCGGTTTATCGGATTTATCAAATATTATCATAAAAATATGAGAAAAATTATATTAATTTATTTTTCACTTTTAGATCTGAAACATATGATAAAATGCAACATGTGATATTTTTCCTTAGTCATGAAGTATGTTTTAGCAATTTTCACTAATTAAAGTCACTATTTATGTTATTTTTCATCAAAAATTCATAAATCATGCATAAAGACTTCATTATAGCCAACTATTTTACACACATCTTGTAAACTTTCATGTGACAACATACTAAATTTCTATGACCATATTCGAAATATAACTCATATTAACCTATTTTTCCATTTAAAACCTATTTTATCATGAAAAATCCATATTTCGAGCATAAGAACTCGTAAAATTATGAAAATTTACAGGTAATCATAAGATAATATATGTGAAAACATATCCAAAAACCACGGGAAAAATCGAAGTATAGCTAATTTTAGTCCAAAAATGACATTTTTATCATAAAATCACATTTTAATGCCATTATATAAAATGAACAATAAAAATCCATAAATTAACCAAAATATCCTAAATACATTTTAGGACCAGAAACTTTAATATGCATGATTGATTTCGTGATATATCATAATAAACACAAATTTACAAGTTTTATTTGTTAATCATATAACTCGGAAAAACTATAACCGATTTGCATGCAAACAACCTAAGGCTCTTGATACCGCTTGTTGGAAATCTATATCTCATTATACTCAACATATTCAAATATGTTATAATTAATTTAGTCATAAAATTAATTCGTGATCTTATGCATGCAAACTTAAATTAAAAAGAGAAGAAATCATCAACCCTTACTAAGATAATTTCGGATTTTTGGGCACAAGTAAGATCTCCTTCTTACTGGTTCTTGAGCTTTCCTTATATGGATGAACAAGGATTCAAGTTTAGAATCCCTCCCAAATGTGAATACCCAAGGAAATCTCTTAATAACTAATATTATTTTGTACTAGAAATAATATAAGTCTTACTATAAAATTGACACAAAAATAATATTTTGTACTCTTGAAAATTTTCGGTCAAGAGAGTAGGATTTGAGAGATTTTATTTCTCTAAAATTTCTTCACAAGATAGAGAATGGAGTATATTTCTTACACTAGAAAAATAATGTTGAAGAAGTGAATAAATTGAGAAAAGGCCTTGACCTTTTCTATGTATAAACCGGTTGGAGGGAGGGGAGATAGCCAACGCATGAGGCCAACTTTCTTCCCAAGAACAACTAGACATGCAAGGCTATATTAGGTTGTAATAATTATGTTTTCCACTTAAAATAAAAACACAATATAAACCTTATACTCCCTCCATATTTTCGGCACATTTAACATAAAATGGATGATCCATTTTATTTTGTCATTTGTCAATTGTGACATATGTGACATGTTACTTGACATGTGAATTTGTAATGTATTTTTAACATATTAAAAATCAACATACTCATAAAATATGTCATATACAAAATCGACTTAGTAATTCGTAATTACTTGTGCCAAAATGGTTTATCAAATTATAAATTACAACGTCTTGTATTTATAATAAATTATTCATTCAATTTCAAATTCAATTGTTTCGTAAACAATAATTTTATCCAAGTAATAAAACAATTCGATTACTTAGACCGTATCTAATTTAATCGAATTATAATAAGACACGTTATTCTTACTCACAAATCATCCGTCAATTTTAAGCAATTTAATTAACTCGTATCGGCATACGATTAATTAAATAATCAATTAAGAGTATTTCCCTATAGGTATGACCTAAGGGGATCAACTGATCACCACCGTCGCACGACAGTAATGTCAAACTCTAGACAGCCAATCATTACTGATATGTGTGGACCAGTTGACTGTAAAATATTACATCCCACATGTATTCTTAAAATGAGATTTAAACATGTGATCATTATGATCGACAGTTGTGATCGCATTATTGTCGGAGGACACATATTCCAACATACATACCTTAGCCTCTCGATGAGCCATACATGGAGGATCCTTGGAGATCGGAACGAAGGAGCTTCTCCACAAGCTTGGATGATCTCACCAAGCACCAACCACGATGGATCCCACCCATGCTTCATTTGCTCAACCACATGCACAAGGGTCATGCTACCATACCATCTTGACCCCTCGTTTTTCAAGGCATCGACAAGGAGGTACGCATGGACTAGGCAAAAGGCAGGAGCCCTTCTCCTAGCCACCTCCGAGATATTAACATCCAACCGGTTTGAGAAGATGTTGATGAGAGCCAACATGTCAACACCATGGGGAGCAACGAGGAAGTTCACTTGGCTCATCGACAAGTCCAACATGGAACGAAACCTCTCCTTGTAACGCAACTGAGTCGGAGGAAGCACCAGAGTACAACCCGACCACCCTCTAATGGCACCCACTTCTTCGGCAAGAGGGAAAATTTCACCTTTCGGGAAACGAAAACGATGTTTCGAATCCTAAAACCGAGAGCATGCTTCATGGAACGAGGATTACACCTTAACTTGATGAAGCACCAACAATTGACCAACTCCCAATACAATGAGTTGATACTTCTCGGGAGGCGATAAATCCCGACACCAATGTCATAATCTATTTTCGAAAGCATCCATGATTTTTTTTGTGGAGGAAGAAGAAAGGTTTTCGTAGAGATGTTTTTTATGTTTCGGATGATGAAACAATGAAGCACAAACGTCCCTATATATACAAAACAATCAACGCCTTTTTTCCGATAAAAGGGGGAGCTCCCTTGCATCGCCCAGGGGCTCGCGCCTCTTTGGGCTGATTCTAAGAATCTGCACCATGACTTATCCCTGTCAAGTTGTGCTTCTTTCTGACGCATTGATTTTCTCACCTCAAGGCTCGCGCCTCTTTAGGCTTACCCGGAAATTTTGTGTTTTCTCACACTCACATTTCCTTGGATTCACGTTTTACGAAATTCCACACGGTTTCCTTGATGTAGCTTTAAACATACGGGTTTTTCTCTTCTTTTTTTAGGGGGGAAGGGCTAGTTGCCCCGATCCACGATGGATCATTTCCATGTCAGTCGAAATTTTTTTGCTTTTTCCACAAAAACCAAAATTGATAACATGACATCAATTTTTCTCAAAACACTCTTGCAAACCTGAGTCTTGATCTCGCAAAAAATCAAAATTTAACACGCTCACAAAATCTCTTTTGAAACTCATCTTTGACGGTTTAAGTTTATTTTTCGAGTTGCAAAGCAATTTCGGCAAAATTTAATGCGATTTAATTAAACACGAATTAATTTCTCGAAATTTCAAAACAATTTCATTTGAAAAATCCAAACGAGACAACTTGTCGCGGAATTTTCAAAATTTCTTTTCAATTTCAATTTTAACTTCGAGTCATCGTGGTTATTTTTGTTTTCATCAAATGCTTTTGCGTATTCACGTGTATGCGTACGTGCTACATGTTGCCTGTTTTTCTACACTAACGATGCAGGGACAAATACCGAAGCATATAAGGAATCAGCCGTTGACCGTGCTTCTCCGAAACACAACAGAAAAAAGCCAAACACAAATAAGCTACAAACCAAAAACACATATATACAAACCGCCTCAAGCAAAATATACACATATACAAGCCAAAGTCTAAAACATGGACAAACAACTACAACTACTCAACGCCTCACAGCGAGCCAGCCTCGGTCTCACGAGGAGTCGCGGGCAAACCAGAGAACACCTCCTGCTCTAATGCCCTCTCAGGAGAACTCTCCAACGTCTTCTGCTCCATCGTGACACAAAGCTCCTCCGCCTCAGCCAACCGAGCCCTAAGAGAGGCGATCTCCGCATCTCGGTTCTGCAACCCGTCCTCACGACGCATCAACTCCTGATCCCGGGTGGCGAGTCCCAGCTCCTACGCATGGATCGTTGACCACGCCGTGTCCAACTCAGCACGGACTCGAGCAAACTCCGCTGGATCCGCGTGCAAAGTTCAAAACAGATCGTTAAGTTCTGAACATGAAATACAATACAAAAAACACAAAAATAACCAACAAAAGGCACCTGCACAAGCCGAGACTCCCTCGCAGCCAGGTCACTAGCAAGTGCTCTCCACTGGTTAGCCATCTTCCACAAAGCCTGATGACTAACGGTCGACACCTACAGAACAAAACAAAAACCTTTCAACAAAACAACAACAAGACATGGGGCAAAATACAAACAAGAAGGAGGAATCAAACTAGAAGCTCACCCTCAAAACCGTCAGCCTTCACTCCATTCCATTGTCGTTCACCTCAGGAACTGCAGGCTCTGGCAGACGTAACTGCAGCTCCTCACCACTCGGCCCCTGGAAATTGGTCTGTGCCGTGAAAGCTGGGGGCTGGGTCCTCATGAGGTCGTCAACACCCTACAACGGGAAATCATATCGAAGTTAACAAATCCTTCCACCAAAAACAAGATTGGCAATGAGCAAAGAACAGAGGGAAACATACCTCGATCGGGTACCAAGCAAGCCTCGACAAACGGAAGGTGTCGTAGTCGTCCTCCCGCAACAAAAGCTCCTCAGCGCCACGACCGTGAAGGTGCTCCTCAATCTCATCAGGTGTCGACTCCTGGAACAACACCCTAGGCGGATCGACCGGTACCACGAAGGTCTCACTAAAGCACTGACGAGCCAACGCTCGCCAAGGTACCAAACCGGGTCGATCGTCGTCACAATAAAGAAGCGCTTGCAACTACGAGGCCGTAAGCACTCCCTAACAAAGGTCAGTGTTTTGGCAGGGATTTTACTTAACAGAAGCGTCCTGCCATCGGATTTAAGAAGGGGTGATCTAACTCAAGTAGTTTGCCTGACTAATATTCCTAAGTAAATAAATAAGTAAAATGTAAAGACACAAAGATTTTATACGTGGAAAAACCCTGGGAATAAGGGAAAAAACCACGGGCACCAAGCCAGGAGAGATTATTACTATGATTTTGAGTAGCCTGACAGAGTATTTGTATATCAGGTGTGACAGGCTAAGGATATTGCTAAATTATGTTTTGAATACAAGAATGAGAGTGATAGTACGAGTATGCTAGTGTATCCCTCTTGTTTTTGTCTTCTCTTGTATTTATAATAGTCTTAGGAGCGGTTTTTCCAAGCTTGTTTAGGGTTTCCTGGTAAATAGGACTCGTGCCCTATTTACCCGGAAGTAGTTGTGTAGATACCCGTATCCGTCGATATTGGAATTTATAGAGAAACCCGACAAACACCCGATGATGATAGGACACATGTATTCTTTAGTTGTCATTGTCATTATTTGGAGTTCGTTTTACGATGTAGAATGGGCGTCGTCGATGGAGTATTTTATTAATTTAAATGATATTTAAATTAATGTTTTTTAAGTGAGTTCATTTTATTAATTTAAATGATATTTAAATTAAAGTCTTTTTTAAGGTGATTTCAATTTATTTTATTTTATTTTGAATTTATTTTCCCAAGTTTATTTTATTGAAAATAAAATAGATATTTGATTTGAAAAATCATTTTATGAGTATATTTGGTTTGAAAAATCATTTATTTTAATGTGTTAATTGATTTGAAAAATCGATTTGAAAATCGAAAAGAACTCGTTTTGAACATGTGTTTTTGAGCTCGATTTTAGCTCGGTTTTTGAGCCCGTTTCCTTTACGAGTTGGCACGAATCTCGAGTAAACTAACCAACCTAAGCCTCTACCCATCCAACCCAGTTCGAACCCCCTTAACCATGGCCCAAATCCCATCCCAAATCACCCCCAACAGCCCGCGCAAAACACCAAGCCTACCCCCTGTTTTGCGTGATGAATCCCGAGCCCAAAACCTGCTCCAAATACCACCAAAACCCGTGCCCATTAACCCTAACCCATACCCTAATATCCTACCCATATTACCTTACCTTAATCACCAAGAAAAACCCCCAAACGAACCCTAGAAAACCCCCCAAAAGCTGCTGGACAGCAGCTATGTTCAGCCGAGCCCGTCTGCCTCTCCTCCCTTTTACCCTACTTTAACTCCTTATAAATACCACCCCTTCACCATATATTCATCCCTCTAAGTTCTCCCCACATCCTACCATCACTCACAAGCTTTAAACCTCAGAAACAAACCCTAATTTCCTCTCAAATACCCTCCACAAAACCGACATACAAACTGAAACTGTTTGTGTGTCCTCCTCGAAAAACAATTCGTTCCTCCCTCAAACCTCCATCAAAACTCGAGTTTCTTGTTCCAAATTAACCAAATAACATCCATATACATAGTAGATAAAGATTTACGAGCCAAATTGCCCTTGAGAGTACACGAAATCCCTCGAAAAACAGAGTGTTATACACTCTGTTTTCGCGGTTTGTTCCTGTCTGTCCAGTTCTGTTTGTGCTCGTTTTTCGTGCCCAATAACTCAAAACGAGCAGGGGTTGCTTTAAGATCTCTGTTCTCCTCTCTTTCTAGTTTTCAAAACATCTTTTAAATCGAATTTTCATCGTGAAACGAGGGAGAAATCGTTGTTTGAAAGTTGCTGTCCAGATTCGATAAAAACGCGTGTTTGCTTTGTTTCTTCGTCGACGACGGCCTCTCGAGATAAAATCTACCATCGATTACGACCCAAGACGGTGTCAACAATACATGTAGGTTGAGGGTGCATCAAATCCTCCTCTTTCTCCCTTTTATTTCGTTTTTTTATGTTTGTTTTTAATAGTTTGTTTTTATTCGTTTATCGTTTTTGTTTATCGATTGTTTAATTAACTATGAAACTAGTTTAGTCCGAGTATGAGTTAAAGTACCACCATGAACACCCGCGTTGACTTGAGATGGGAAAAGAAACCGCTACATCAGTCGGTCGTACACCCCCGTCTCATTTACATATCCTCGTGTTCAAGGTAGGGCATTAATAAAACGATTTTAACTTCGCTCTTCGCTTTTGACCCCTCTCTTCTCTCGTGTGATTCGACCCACCTTAGGACCCGTCACATGTTAGTATGACCTCTGATTGTTAACATATAACTCATTTAGATGACATTAGATCGATTTGATAACCTAATTAGACACATTAGGGTACATCGACATAGCTTTAAAAACCGATTAACAATTACTCAGAACTTAATTGAATTCATCTTCCCTTTCACTAATTTTCTCGCTAGCATGGAAGTGCGTGCTTAACACCTTTCCATTTGCACTCGTTGACGATTTAGAATTGCACCTAACCTAGTTCGTATTTATTTAATTCAATTTGTAATTAATTAACCTTTAATTTGTTTTATTTATTTCTAATTTTTTAAAAGTCGTTTTAATTATCTTTTATGGTTCAAAATCTGTAAATTTAATTTAATGAATTTTTTCGTAATTTATTTTACTGATTTCGTAATTAAAACATAATTAACCTTGCTTTTCTACAAAAACCGTGCCTTGCACGGGTCTGTCTAACTTCTGATCCGTGCACTGCACGGGTCTGCCAGTTTTAGTTTCTTTTCTTCTTTTGTTTCTTTAATTGTTTACTAATCCTATTTTAATAAATATGGATTGGTGAATAATTTTAATAAGTTGGGTTCAATTTAATTAATAAGTTGTACCTAATTTATTTCAAGCCTTTGTACTTATTTATTTTAATTTAATTAGTTTAATTCTAATCTAATTTGTTTATTAACTAATAATTAAAGGCTAACCTCTTTAATTAGTCTAACTTAGTTTTAGCCTTTTTGTTTTCATTTATTTTATTTGTTAAGTCTTAATAGTTTAAGTTGTATGTTGTTAGTTTGTATTGTAATCTGAGTCAAAGTAATTGCGATAGTTGTTGTAATTAAATCGAGTTGTAATTTATTTCTCGTTGTGTCGGCATGAAATGCCTGGGTTGTAATAGGATAGATCCCAACGGCTCCCCCATTCCCCCTTAAGCCTTGTCTGCTTTGTATGTTGTTAGATTAATCAACCCACATGCTAAATTGCAACTTTGATAAAGTTAGTTTAGTTGCATCTAAAACGACATAGAAATTGTTGTCACATGTTAGGGTTTAAAACGATGTTTGCATATCATATATCGTAGTAGCTATGACCTTGTTTGAAATCCGACACTTGACTTAGTAGAGGCCGTTATTGACGGGCGGGGTTAGGTGTCCTTATGGGCTTCCTAACACGTACCCTCACCCCTTACTCAAGATCTATGGTTTGTGGATCCGTCTAAATACCATTGGATTACGAGAGTCATTCAAATCGAGCGATATAGGGTACAAGTCTTTATCTTTAATCACTCGTAGTCGATTGGCTTTATGCTTTTCGATGAAAGGTGTAAAGTTGACTTGAACGGTTCCAAGTTCCCAAAAACTTGGTGGCGACTCTAATTTGTCTTAATTCGATTCGAAGGAACCTCGAGTCGATTATGCCTAGTGTGGATCCCGCGGACGCAGTTCCCGAGGGCCTTGTCCACAGTTTGGCGACTCCGCTGGGGAAAAGAGGACTAGTTACACTTTGTTTCTAGGGTCTTTTCCTCCGAGGTGAAACTTGAAAAGAAAGTGTTGGAAAGTAAAACATTACTCATAGTGCTACGATTCATGCATAAACCCTTAAGGACTTGCCCGGGCCGTCCCAGCGTTTCTTCGTGATGCGTGGGGGGCGACGTCCCACTATGCTAGGAAGCTGCACATTGCTCGCTTCCACTTCACCTCGCGTGGTTCTTGATGGTGGGGACGATCTTCTAGGTACTCTACCTTAAGACACCTTGCTCTATAAGACCGCAAAAGGATGGAGGGCATAGACCTTCTTGTAGAAGACTTGCCGAGACTTAGAGATGTCTAGGAGCATACATCCTTGTAACATGAGAATGACAATGTGCAAATTGTTTTCCCGAGTCTTTTCGAAATTTCCCATGTCCATTTCAAAACCGAACTTTTGAACAACTTACTTTCAAACTTAGCATGATTTTCAAAACGCGGAATGCTGCCCAAATAGGACTAGAAATTTCGGCCAAAATAAGCTTTTATAGCCGGCATGCTGCCCATTTCAAATCTCATTTTTTCAAATCGATCATTCGTTTTTCAAAATCAATCCAAAATGCCTCTCGAACCTCAACCAAGCATGAAATGCATCGAGTCGTGTCCGGGTCCTGGCCGTGTTAGGCCAGGCGTTTTTTTTCGTTCCAAGAGTCTAGAACACGACCCTGTTGGGTCACCCAAGCTCACCTCTTGGGCTTTGAGTCATGTTGGTCGACCATTTGGTCTAGGATAGTCCACAAAAACGCCCAAAGCTAGGCCATTCAGGGCGTTTCACCCGAACCTATGGCCTATGTTAGTCTAATCACGGGTTTAGTCACACCGAGTCCAGTTTAGAATCGTGCTATGACAGTTTGAGTCATGTCGTTTTGCCGAGTCTAAAATGAACCAAGGTCTAAATCCAACCGTGAGTCGAACCTTTGGTTAGTCAGTCTCAAGTCGAGTCTTTGTTTGAGTCAAGTTGGGGTCGTGTCCTTAAGTGCGCAGGGGCTCTTACTTTAAATATTGACTCAGTACGGGGTTTTCTTGTAGAAAGCCGCCAAAAACCCGACGTCAAGCAATGGAAGATGCTGTTAACAAGCTCACTGAGGCCGTGAACTTCATGATGACCCGAATGGATGCGATCGAATCTAAGCTGGGTGAAGATTCCCCTCCACCTCTAACTGATCTGGAGAAACGGTTCAAGTTCATCAAAGACCGTTTGAAACTCTCCCAGGGGAAGAACATTCACTATGAGAATGCTAGGGCCTATGCCCCGGTGCAGGATAAGTTGCCCACGAACATGGTACTCACTGACATCCCAAAGTTCAAGGGCACCGAAGATCCAGTCCACCATGTTAAGGCCTATAAAGGGTACTTAGCACTCGAAGGAGTACCTGCTTGACATGCTCTCTCGAAATTTTTGCCCAATCTCTCCGGTGAACACCCGAAGGCGTGGTTCTATAATCTGGACCTTAAGAACTTCCCTACTTTCGAAGATATTACGGTGGAGTTCTGCAAGCACTATGCTGATAATGTCGAGATTCAAACTAACATAAGAACATTGGAGGTGATGACACAGAAAGACAAAGAAGGCTTTACTGAATTCCTCGCAAGATGGCGCGCTGAAAGCGTGAAACTAGCTAAGAAGCCTGATGAAGTTGAAATGGTAGATAAGTTCGTGAAGAATTTACGACCTGTTTACATGATGCTCTAAAATACCAGAATTTCGGGTCTTTCAAAGAATTGATAAGAATCGGGATAAAGGTAGAGGATGATGTCCGAATGGCAGAGGCTGAAAAGCCGAAAGGGTACCAAGGGGGCTCATCGTCTAAGGGCAAGGCCCCAGCAACGACCCATATTGATGAAGCCATCAATCTCTTAGAAGGGCAATCGAAGAAGTCGCAACGCCAAACACCTAGGGCATTCATCGATATCGGATGCACTTATACATATGCTCTCCAAAGGCTCATAGCCCAAGGAAAGCTGAAGCCTATTGGTCCAACTCCGGACCCTCCCGCTGATCAACAAGGTAAATGGTATAAACCAAATGCCTACTGTGCCTTTCACCAAGGGAAAGGCCATGATACTGAAAGGTGCTATCGACTGAAGCACGAAATTCAAGACATGATTGAGAGTGGAACACTCCCGATCCCAACTGTTAAACCCAATAACATCACCAATCCATTTGGCGATCATACCAACTTTGTTTCTGTCGAAGACAATGTCGATTATTCCCATCTTATCCGCCCATGTCACTGGAAAGGAGTGTTTATCGGCAAAATATTTGTGGATTGCTCTGAATTCTTGCCGAACTCGAAGAATGAAATTCAAGTCGGGAGTCTTGCTCTAGAATGTTCTCCTCTCGTTAACGAAGTTAATAAAAGACAATTCGGTTCACCAACCTTTATCACTGGCGTAGATCCTCAGAGGACTACCTCAGGATGGAGGCAGACCATCAAAGGAATCAAGGACAAGAGCCGAGCATCTAAGCTGACAGCTGAACAAGGGAAAGCTCAAGACCAGATTTGAAAAATTATGAGTCGGGATCTGTTTTCTTTTCTTAGTCGAGTCGAGTCTAGGACTTTCTTTTCTTGAAGTTGAGTCGGTTGTCTCGCGATGACCTAGGGTGTGTCCTAGGAATCGTTCCTTCGAGTCTGTTAAGCATTTGTCTTTCCAATAAAAGTTCCAGTTTCGTTTCCAAATTTGTCTTGTTTCCAATCCTCAATCATTCTGAAAGAATGATAAAATGCACAACACACTCAAAGGCATCCCTGGGGTAGAAATATGTCTTGTTTCAAAATGTAAGGTACACTAGGATCCCGTGTTTGATTCCTTTACCTATTCCATGTCTGGTGGTAGAAAACCTCCATCTGAACCAATGTTTGTGACAAGCTTTTAGATGATTCTATGACAAACCCGGACTAGCTCCTTGTTTCCCCTATCGATGATGGAAGGCAAGCCTTTTCCCCAACAAAATCATCCCATCTCGAAGAGAGAAGATATCAACCCGTTCTAACAAGGAATTGTTAGTTCCTACCCAAATTAGTTGGTGAAGCCCAGTTTTCAAGGTGTATCCATTTATGACTAAGAGAATGAATAGAAGATCATTTTCAAAGAGAGAAAAAAGATGAAAAAGAATGAAAAATGAGAAAAATGAGAAAAAGAGAAAAATTGAAAAATGAAAAAAAAATGAAAAAAAAGAAAAATGAAAAAAAGATGAAAGAAAAGGAAAAAAGGAAAACAGATGTTGAAATTACGGAAGCCAGAAGTCAAGTCAAGTACCCATAGTTGAGGTTCAATGGGCGAAGCCCAAAAGCGTAACTAGTGACCTCTTTACCCTCTAAGTCCTTCCTGAGACGGTTACAAGAGGATAGTCAGGAATTTTGAGAATCATTCCGCTTGTGCTGTTACACCCAGCCTTTAGGGTCCAGATATGGAGATTTGAACCCGCTTTGTTTTCCAACCCATTTGCACCCAGGTTCATCAAACCTGAGACACCATTTCCAACCACATTATAAGCCATAGCCATTGGCCTTAGCACCACAAAACGAACCTTTAGAATGATGGTTTACCTTACGAACCTATTTTTACCAAGCTCCACATCCCAAAGAACCACAACCTTTTGTACCAATCCTAGACACGGGATTTAACGGTACCTTGCAGGCTAGAATGGGATACGACATGATACCTTAGGTGAAACCTTCGAGTATGTACACACAATCAAAATGCCATGTTTATGCACCATGATCGAACTACGTCGGATTTGATTTCGCTCCACGCGAATACGTAGGCAGTCCTTCAGAATAAGGGATTCAATCCACTCATCAACCAGGTTGTCATCTTGTCGGTTTATTACGGGTCTTAACCAAGTCCAAATGAAGCCACCTTTGTTTGTTCGGTCTTAGCACTCGATGTAGGCTAGGATAAGGATATAGGTTCGGATGAATAGTATCAAGTCTCAGAATGAGCTTTATCTAGCGGTTTAGGCAAAGATGTTGAGTCACATAGATGTGGGTTTGTGTTGGGAACAGAAAATATGAAAAACCCGCTGAAAAGAAAGAAGGCGTGGAAGAAAAAATAATAAAAACTCGCTGAAAAGAAAGAAGGCGTGGAAGAAAAAATAATAAAAGCCCGCTGAAAAGAAAGAAGGCGGTGGCAAGAAATGATGAAAACTCGCTGAAAAGAAAGGAGGCGAGGAGAAGAGTGACAGAATGTTCCCAACGAAAGTCATGTGTGATGTCTAAGTGTTCTCATAAAAACAGTCTGTGTTTAGTGTCTGGGCGAAGCCAACGTTGTTGCTCCGTGAGTTTAATCCACCTTGTCAATGCCAAGTGATCTTGATTCCCATGTGCCCTCGGGAGCACGCCCATGCCATACGATATCTCCATCCCAAGTTCGACGACCTTGTGATTCCCATTTGCCATCTTTTGGTGCGCCAGAATGGCCAAATTTATATTTCTACCCCCAACAAGTCAATAATTGAATTAAAACCCGTGCACACTTACGGTTTTATTTTCCTTTTTTGTTTTACGGTAGCGGGCTACGCCCACGTTGTTTACGGGTCATACGGAGTGTCTGAGTCGTATTTCATGCTCACCCGTCAAGGTTCGATTTCAAAAATAAATTTCAAAAATTCAAAATTTCAAAAATTTTTTGCGAATTGTGGATAGATGATCCAAGTAGTAGAATCTCTTCGGGTCGATGGCCCAATTATTCAAAATTTTCAAATTCAATTTTCGGGACGATGACCCAGTATTTCAAATGATTCAATTTCAAGATCGATGATCCAAATGTGCTTATGTGATGATTGTTGCTAGTACGTTTTTGTGTTTCAATTATAGCAGGATATGCTTCAACTGGGGGCTCTAAAGTCTTCGACTTTAGAGCCATTACAAACTGGGGGCTCTGAAGCCGTTGGCTTCAGAGACCATTATCAAGATGTAAAGGATGATATCCACCAAGAATTCAATTCAATACAAGAGTATGAAATGGAAGAATTCCGTAGCTGAAAGCAAATGATGAAAGCGGCGGCAACCTCCTTGGAAAGTCCCGTCCCATTCGGACAAGTGCCAGCAGATGATAAATTTTGGGCAAATGTCAGCAGATGATGAATTTTGGACAAATGCCAGCCGATGATAAACTTTGGGCATGTGTCGTGATTCTTAGAACTACGACGCGGGTTTGATTCCGTCGGAAACGGATACGTAGGCGCCTGAGGATAAGGCTCAACCCACCATATATGCAATTTATGGGTCGACGACCAATGATTATAATTTAACGCAACAGAAGTAAGAGTTAATCCCCGGCGAAGTTTCAGGTATGATCTCTTCTTATGGTCAAGAGCTTATATACGCAAGTCTAATGGACTATAAACGACCCGAGAATCCTCGGTCGAGAGGGACCTATGGTATACTTTGACTTTCGCCTTGTCCAAGCCTCAGTCAAAGTGGGGGCTCTGTAGATACCCGTATCCGTCGATATTGGAATTTATAGAGAACCCGACAAACACCCGATGATGATAGGACACATGTATTCTTTAGTTGTCATTGTCATTATTTGGAGTTCGTTTTACGATGTAGAATGGGCGTCGTCGATGAAGTATTTTATTAATTTAAATGATATTTAAATTAATGTTTTTTAAGTGAGTTCATTTTATTAATTTAAATGATATTTAAATTAAAGTCTTTTTTAAGGTGATTTCAATTTATTTTATTTTATTTTGAATTTATTTTCCCAAGTTTATTTTATTGAAAATAAAATAGATATTTGATTTGAAAAATCATTTTATGAGTATATTTGGTTTGAAAAATCATTTATTTTAATGTGTTAATTGATTTGAAAAATCGATTTGAAAATCGAAAAGAACTCGTTTTGAACATGTGTTTTTGAGCTCGATTTTATCTCGGTTTTTGAGCCCGTTTTTTTACGAGTTGGCACGAATCTCGAGTACACTACCTAACCTAAGCCTCTACCCATCCAACCCAGTTCGAACCCCCTTAACCACGGCCCAAATCCCATCCCAAATCACCCCCAACAGCCCGCGCAAAACACCAAGCCTACCCCCTGTATTGCGTGATGAATCCCGAGCCCAAAACCCGCTCCAAATACCACCAAAACCCGTGCCCATTAACCCTAACCCATATCCTCATATCCTACCCATATTACCTTACCTTAATCACCAAGAAAAACCCCCAAACGAACCCTAGAAAACCCCCCAAAAGCTGCTGGACAGCAGCTATGTTCAGCCGAGCCCGTCTGCCTCTCCTCCCTTTTACCCTACTTTAACTCCTTATAAATACCACCCCTTCACCATATATTCATCCCTCTAAGTTCTCCCCACATCCTACCATCACTCACAAGCTTTAAACCTCAGAAACAAACCCTAATTGCCTCTCAAATACCCTCCACAAAACCGACATACAAACTGAAACTGTTTGTGTGTCCTCCTCGAAAAACAATTCGTTCCTCCCTCAAACCTCCATCAAAACTCGAGTTTATTGTTCCAAATTAACCACATAACATCCATATACACATTAGATAAAGATTTACGAGCCAAATTGCCCTTGAGAGTACACGAAATCCCTCGAAAAACAGAGTGTTATACACTCTGTTTTCGCGGTTTGTTCCTGTCTGTCCAGTTCTGTTTGTACTCGTTTTTCGTGCCCAATAACTCAAAATGAGCAGGGGTTGCTTTAAGATCTCTGTTCTCCTCTCTTTCTAGTTTTCAAAACATCTTTTAAATCTAATTTTCATCGTGAAACGAGGGAGAAATCGCTGTTTGAAAGTTGCTGTCCAGATTCGATAAAAACGCGTGTTTGCTTTGTTTCTTCGTCGACGACGGCCTCTCGAGATAAAATCTACCATCGATTACGACCCAAGACGGTGTCAACGATACATGTAGGTTGATTGTGCATCAAATCCTCCTCTTTCTCCCTTTTATTTCGTTTTTTTATGTTTGTTTTTTATAGTTTGTTTTTATTCGTTTATCGTTTTTGTTTATCGATTGTTTAATTAACTATGAAACTAGTTTAGTCCGAGTATGAGTTAAAGTACCACCATGAACACCCACGTTGACTTGAGATGGGAAAAGAAACCACTACATCAGTCGGTCGTACACCCCCGTCTCATTTACATATCCTCGTGTTCAAGGTAGGGCATTAATAAAACGATTTTAACTTCGCTCTTCGCTTTTGACCCCTCTTTTCTCTCGTGTGATTCGACCCACCTTAGGACCCGTCACATGTTAGTATGACCTCTGATTGTTAACATATAACTCATTTAGATGACATTAGATCGATTTGATAACCTAATTAGACACATTAGGGTACATCGACATAGCTTTAAAAACCGATTAACAATTACAGAACTTAATTGAATTCATCTTCCCTTTCACTAATTTTCTCGCTAGCATGGAAGTGCGTGCTTAACACCTTTCCATTTGCACTCGTTGACGATTTAGAATTGCACCTAACCTAGTTCGTATTTATTTAATTCAATTTGTAATTAATTAACCTTTAATTTGTTTTATTTATTTCTAATTTTTTAAAAGTCGTTTTAATTATCTTTTATGGTTCAAAATCTGTAAATTTAATTTAATGAATTTTTTCGTAATTTATTTTACTGATTTCGTAATTAAAACATAATTAACCTTGCTTTTCTACAAAAACCGTGCCTTGCACGGGTCTGTCTGACTTCTGATCCGTGCACTGCACGGGTCTGCCAGTTTTATTTTCTTTTCTTCTTTTGTTTCTTTAATTGTTTACTAATCTTATTTTAATAAATATGGATTGGTGAATAATTTTAATAAGTTGGGTTCAATTTAATTAATAAGTTGTACCTAATTTATTTCAAGCCTTTGTACTTATTTATTTTAATTTAATTAGTTTAATTCTAATCTAATTTGTTTATTAACTAATAATTCGGCTAACCTCTTTAATTAGTCTAACTTAGTTTTAGCCTTTTTGTTTTCATTTATTTTATTTGTTAAGTCTTAATAGTTTAAGTTGTATGTTGTTAGTTTGTATTGTAATCTGAGTCAAAGTAATTGCGATAGTTGTTGTAATTTAATCGAGTTGTAATTTATTTCTCGTTGTGTCGGCATGAAATGCCTGGGTTGTAATAGGATAGATCCCAACAGCTCCCCCATTCCCCCTTAAGCCTTGTCTGCTTTGTATGTTGTTAGATTAATCAACCCACATGCTAAATTGCAACTTTGACAAAGTTAGTTTAGTTGCATCTAAAACGACATAGAAATTGTTGTCACATGTTAGGGTTTAAAACGATGTTTGCATATCATATATCGTAGTAGCTATGACCTTGTTTGAAATCCGACACTTGACTTAGTAGAGGCCGTTATTGACGGGCGGGGTTAGGTGTCCTTATGGGCTTCCTAACACGTACCCTCACCCCTTACTCAAGATCTATGGTTTGTGGATCCGTCTAAATACCATTGGATTACGAGAGTCATTCAAATCGAGTGATATAGGGTACAAGTCTTTATCTTTAATCACTCTAGTCGATTGGCTTTATGCTTTTCGATGAAAGGTGTAAAGTTGACTTGAACGGTTCCAAGTTCCCAAAAAACTTGGTGGCGACTCTAATTTGTCTTAATTCGATTCGAAGGAACCTCGAGTCGATTATGCCTAGTGTGGATCCCGCGGACGCAGTTCCCGAGGGCCTTGTCCACAAGTTGATTGACCTCTTCAGCATTTCAGCCGTTGCTCTTGACCTTTTCTTCCATTATCTCCTTTTGAATAAGTCTTCTTTATTTATAAGGGCTTTACTTTTATGGCCTGATCGCGCCTTCCATGTCACCTGTCCAGCTTTGATGGTGTTATCCTTATACCTGACATTGTTTTCTTTCAGGCCAGGCCTGATAGTTGCCTGTCCTGTGCTTCTCTCCTGCTTGGTGCCTGTCTATATACTCTCAGTGCCTGACTTGAAGTACTTCCTGCTCATGTCTTGGCTTTAAACGTTGCCTGGTCTTTGTCAGATCAGGCAGGATAATCCTGGGCCCTACAATTACCCATTATCTACTTATTCCTTTATTGGGTCTGGCCAGGAATGAGGAGATAAAAATTTGGGCCAGGCAGAAATTGTGTAGGAATATTTAACGGATTAGGAGTTGTGTTTGGTTCAGCTTCTGTAATGGCTATATTGCCATAAATATGGTAGATTCACAAACCCTAGGAGAGTCATGATTAAGCTCGACCAATTATTTTCTTGCCCGTTTAATTTTGCGGCTATAAATACCTTGCTTTGTTTATTTTGCTTCCACATTCCAATCTTCTAATTTCTTCTTTCTCTTTCTAGAATTCTCTTCTGCAAAAAATAAATCTTCATCAAAAAATAAAATATGGCTAGAGGTAGGAGAAAGACGGCTGCTTCTAAGGCTCCTGCGGAGGTTGAGAAGGTTCCTGCTGAAGTTAAGAAGGTTCCTGCTATTGTCGATGTCCCAGATATCATCCCTGAGGATGAACTGGTGGAGGTGGTTGCTCCCCCAGAAATTTTATCCATGTCATATAAAGGGGTTGAATATACTCCTGTTAAGGCTTTGGCTGCTTCTTTCCACGAAGCTAATTAGTTGAAACCAACCTTTGAGCATTATCTGAAAGGCATGGGTCTCATTCCTGCTGAAGCTGAGGTTTGGATGCCTGAGAATGGTCCAGTCAGGGCTAATTGGGGTAGTCCAGGCTGGTTCTGTATTTTTGAATGGGCATTTAAGGGTGGATGTCAGCTTTCCCTTTCTCCTTTTATAGCTGAAGTGATCAGGGCTATTAGGGTCCCTCCATTCCAACTCAAGCCAATGATTTGGAAAATTGTTCATTCAGTTGAGCAGTTATGTTCCAAACATAAGCCGGTTATCACCCTGGAAGATTTCAAGAATGTCTACCACTTGAAGAGTCATTCCACTGGTCGGTTCAAGCTTCGAGTCAGATCAAAGATGGCTCACCTGATTACTAACTTTGATTCAGGGGATGATAAGAGATGGGCTCAAACTTATATGTTCATCAGGGCTGATTCTATTGTCCCTGACCTGGATTACCTTAATTATCCGGCTGTTGAAGGAGGTAATTTCTTTTTTGCATTGTATTTTGATTGAAGATGTTATATTTTAGGAAGTGTACTTACTTGCTTTTGTCTTTGTAGTAAATGACTGGGTGAATAATCCTGATGTTGAGGGGTCGGCTGATCGGATTGCAGCTTTTATGGCATTGCCTGAGGAGGAGAGGACATGGCCTGCCTGTCTGGGGCAAGCACCTATGCCTCGTTTCAAGAAGGCTAAATTAAGTACTTATAAATCGGTGAAGAGTGCGAAAGCTCCCGGGGCTTCCTCGTCAGGGAGTAAGTTTTGTTTATTTTTATTTTGAAGATTTTTGTTTTGGACATGTGTTTATATTGCTGATGTAGAGCTTCGTCGTGCAACCACCAGGGCTTCTGCCAGGATAGCTAGTTTTGGTCTATCCCTGGTAAAGGCAGGTGTTTCCCAAATCACAGGGGAGAAGTCTAAGAGTAGTGAGGCCACAGGGAGTGACAGTGGTGTACAAATTCAGGAGCCTGTGCAGGAAGTACAGTTGGCATCCCCTGAGAAAGTTGTGGATGAGGGTGGTCGTCCTGAAAAGAGAAAAAGGGTAGATGAATCATCAGAAGGGGTTTATGAGGTTAGGGGGTTTGGGGGTTAGGGCTCGGTTGGATGAGGTTCAGTTTGCTAAGGAACAGATCCAGGCTCAAGCTTTTATGGTTGATGACCCTTATTACCAGTATCATGCAGAGGATTCTTCTGCTCGTGTCTTGGCTGCCATGTATCGTACCATGGATTATGCTGCCAACCTGATCACCATGCTTCAGAAGGTATTTTCTTTTTGTCTAATTTTGTGTGGGTATATAAGTGTGTTTTTTTTTTGTGGCTTAAACGGTTATGTTTTCTTTGCCAGAATGTCAATGATATGTTAAGGGGTGCCTGCCAACTGGATTCTGCCCACGGCCTTAAAGATACGTTGGATTGGGAGGTGCAGATTCTGAAGAAGGATGCTGCAAAGTTTAAGGCTGAATTGGAAGCGTCAAGGGCTGAGAATCACTCTTTAAAGGAGGATAATGAGGCAGGGAAAGCTCGGTTGGTGGTGGAGTCTTCTAAGCTGAAAAATGCTCAGGATGCCCTGAAAGCTCTTCAGGCTAAATTTGATATTGTTCAAGAAGAGTTGAAGGCTGAGAAGCAGGCTATACAGAAGCAGCTGAAAGTCAATGAGGATCTGGCTGTTGAAAGGGATTTGGTGCAGGGCAGGTATAAGGATGCTGCTACTTATTTCTTCGGCAGGGGTCGTGTGGATGCTATGAAGGAGCCTGTCGAGGTTAGGCCTTTTTGGAATCCTGACCAGGAGTTGGCCAATCTCAACACTACTTACTCTGAGCTTTGTAAACTACACGCTGATGAGGAAGTTGACTCTCCACCATTCAAGGAGAAAAGTGGCGATGCTGAGGAAGGGGGAGATGATGAAGGAGAAGAGGAAGAAGAAGAGGATCCTATTGATGAGGGGATCAGTTCTGCTACAGCTTCCAAGGCAGGCTGATTTATTTTTTGTTTTGTCATGTTTTAATTTGTTTCGTTTGGCCCATCCAGGGGGAGATGTTCTCTGGACAAACAATTTTTTTGTTTTTGGTTTTTTGAAGCTTGTTTTTTCTTACCCCAGGAGGGGTGTTTCCCTGGGCAATTTCATCATTTTGGAATAAATATATCATCTTCTTTTCCCTTGACTTCTTTGAATGGCTTGACTTGTACCTGTAAATAATACATTTGACGTTTTTTGTTAGAATAATGCCTGTCAGGAGGGCTTATGGCCCTCATTCCATTTTTAGGAAATGATGGCTCTGTTCCCTGTCAGGAGGGCTTTTCTGAGGGGGAGGGTGGTTGCCAGTCAGGAGGGCTTATGGCCCTCAGCCTGTCAGGGGCGCTTATTTGCACAAGTAATCACTATTTCACCATTGTACTAGTTTTTTATGTACTGAGCTCAGTTTAGTTTTTAGGTCGGGCAGGCAGGTGCCAAATTTATTGAAGAGCATTTCAGGAATGCTTTTCAGGTTGGGTAGAGTGGCCCTCAATCCTGAATATTTGTTTAAGCCTAAGTGAAGTATGTAACTAATGAAAAGAAGGCGTAAAACAAATTTTCAGGATTCAATATAATAGGATTTAAATAAACAGACTAAGCAGAGCTAAAAATAACAGGCATGTTTTCAGGCAAATTGGCAGATAGCAGGAAGACATATTTTGTAGGGGATTTGCTATAAGATTCTAGTTAAACATATAAGGAGTTGATAGTTTTACCTGTTTCTAGTTTAGACGTGAAATAACCTTAAGTGGAAAATGTTCCAAGATCTAGGGATCATTTATCCGTCCAAAGTTTGCAGCCTGTAAGCTCCTTGTCCTACTATTGAATCAATTAAGTATGGTCCTTCCTATGTGGGAGCTAGCTTGCCTGCATTTTTCTCTCTGGTGTTAGGGAAGACTTTTCTTAGGACTAGGTCTCCTTCCTTGAATACCCTGATGTTGACATTCTTGTTGTAACTTCTGGCTACTGTTTGTTGGTAGGAATCTATCCTGACCTTGGCTACATCCCTTAGTTCTTCAGTTAGGATCAGGCTATCTTGCAATAGTGGTCTGTTTTCCTCTATGGTATTCAGGCTGCTTCTGGTGGTTGGTACATGAATTTCTGCTGGGATTACTGCTTCACAACCATAGACCCAGGAATAGGAGGTCTGGCTTGTGGCTGTTTTAGGTGTAGTTCTGTCAGCCCAAAGGACTAAGGGAAGTTCTTCAGCCCATCTTTCTTTTCTCCTCTTTAACTTTTTCTTCAGGCAGCTAATTACTATAATGTTATTGGATTCTGCCTGACCGTTGGCTTTTAGGTAGCCTGGTGTGGATGTCGCCAGGTTAATATTCCATTGTGCACAGAAATTTGCTGTCCTCTTTCCCACAAATTCTGTACCATTGTCACAGACTATTTATGAAGGTATTCCATATCTATATATGATATTTCGTTTGATGAATAATATGACATCCTTTTCTTTGACTTGCCTGTATGAATCTGCCTCTATCATTTGGAAAAGTAATCACTCATTGCCAGCATGAAAACTTTCTGTCCAGGTGCTTGAGGTAACTTGCCTACTATATCCATGCCCCATTTCATGAATGGCCAGGGGGCTGAGATGGAGTGTAGTAGCTATGATGGTTGGTGGATATAAGGGGAGTGAATTTGATATGCTTCACATTTAGAGATGTATGCTATGCAGTCAGCTCTCAGGGTTGGCCAAAATTAACCTGTCCTGAGAACTTTACTGGCCATGCTTCTACCACCTTTGTGATTTCCACAGTATCCATCATGTATATCTTCTATAACATTTTTAGCTTCGTGTGGTTCCAGGCAACGCAGGTAAGGTCCAGCCTGTGACTTTTTAAACAATATGTTATTGATAATGGTGTAGGTAGAGGCTTTGATTCTTAGGGCCCTCGCTTTGTTTTTATCATTAGGGAGTATCTCCTGTAAGAAACAATCATAGTATGGTTTGGTCCAAGAAGTTGTGTCCTCATGAATGGGACAAGTTTGATCAGGCCTTTCTATGGTTGGTTCCAACAGGTGGACAATGGGTATTTTATCAAACACGGCAGGGCTGAAGTTTGATCCCAGGCTGGCCAGGGCATCAGCCTGGGTATTTAGGTCCCTTGGTATTTGGTCAATGTCAAAGGAAATGAATTTTTTGCAAAGGTTTTTGACATACTCTAAATAAAGTACCATTTTTGAATCCTTTGTTGCATATGTTCCTTTGACTTGATTGGAAATTAAGAGAGAATCAGTTTTTACCTTGAGGTTTGCTACACCAAGTTCTATGCATACCTTAAGTCCAGCTATCAGGGCTTCATACTCAGCTTCATTGTTTGTAGCTTTGAATTCACAACTAATAGCCTGTGCAATTAGGTCTCCCTGTGGTGATTTCAATACTAGTCTTAGGCCAGTCCCTCTCATATTTGTTGCTCCATCTACATGTAGGGTCCATTCCTGGTCTGATTTATGGGTGTCTAGGTGGTTGAACTCTTTTATGAGATCTGGTTCTAGGGTAGGATTGAATTCAGCTACGAAGTCTGCTAATGCCTAAGACTTAATTGATGTCCTGGGTTCAAAGGTTATGTCATAGGTGCTGATTTGTACTGACCATTTTGCCATTCTGCCTGATAACTCAGGCTTTCTCCGGACAGATTTGATAGGCAGGTTGGTTCTGACAATGATTGGGTGACTTTCAAAATAAGGTCTAAGTTTGGTGCAAGATATGACTAAAGCAAGTACGTATTTTTCATGTAGACCATACCTTATTTCTGCATCTAGGAGACTCTTACTTACATATATACTGGATGCTATTGGCTGTCAATCTCCTTGGTCATGACTCCACTTATTACTGTCTCTGTGACAGATAGGTAGAGCGTCAGGGGTTCTTCTTTGTCTGGCTTGGCAAGTAGTGGAGGTGTAGTCAAGTATGATTTAAAATCTTGGAAGGCTGCTTCATGTTCAGGCAACCATTTGAAAGATTTGTTCTTCCTGAGGAGGTCATAGAAAGACCTGCATCTTTCTGATGATCTGGATATGAATCTGTTCAGGGCTGCAACTTGTCCTGTCATCTTTTGAATGTCTTTGACTAACTTGGGAGATTCTAGTTCCAATATAGCATGTATTTGTTCTGGGCTGGCTTCTATTCGTCTTTTGGTTACCATGTATCCCATAAATTTGCCTGAAGAAACTCCAAAATGGCATTTGGAAGGATTGAGCTTCATGTTGAACTTTTCTAGGATCTTGAAAGCTGTTTCCATATCCCTGACATGGTCTTCAGCCTTTTTTGATTTGACCACCATGTCATCAATATAAACTTCCATTGTATCCCCTATTTGATCTTTGAACATCATATTGACCATGTGTTGGTATGTTGCCCCTGCATTCTTCAGGCCAAAGGGCATTCTTTGTGTAGCGATATATGCCTCTTTCTGTGATGAATGCAGTGTGTTCCTGGTCAGATGGGTGCATCTTAATCTGGTTGAATCCACTTGAGGCATCCATAAATGTTAGGAGTTCATGTCCTGTTGTAGCATCTACCATTGCGTCTATGTGAGGGAGTGGAAATGGGCCTTTTGGGCAGGCCTTGTTTAGGTTTATCTAGTCTACACAAACTCTCCATTTACCATTGTTTTTTTTGTACTACTACCACATTGGCTAGCCAGTCAGGGTACATGACTTCTCTTATCATCCCCATATCCAGTAGTTTGTCCACTTCTTCATTAATAATAACATTACGTTCAGAGGCAAACTTTCTTCTTTTCTGTTACACAGGCTTATAAGATTTGTCAATATTTAGTTTATGTGTAATGATATTTGCATCTATACCAGTCATATCAAAATGAGACCATGCAAAACATGAAGATTTATTTTTAAGAAAGCTTATTAATTCTGGTCTGATGTTGTCAGGGACATCAGATCCTACCAGTACATGCCTGTCATGATACTCAGGGTCTAAAATTACTTGTTTGTCTCCATTTTGGTTTCTGTCTAATAAGTTGTCCTAACAGGGTATTTTAATTGCTAGGCGAGAGACTTACCTGCCTTGGAGGGTTTCAATGACTCAGTATAACATTCCTGGGCAGATTTTTGTTCACCTTTTATGGTTGCTACTCCCCATTCTGTTGGTATCTTGATGCATTGGTGGTAGGTGGAGGGTATGGCCCTCATATTGTGGATCAATGGTCTTCTTAGGATAGCGTTGTAGGAGGACAGGCAGTCCAGGACTCCAAATATTTCGTATGAGGAGACTCCTTCCACATATGTTGGCAGGTGTATTTCTCCTAGTGTATTCCTTGTTTCTCCACTAAATCCTACTAGGACATTAGACTTCTTTATGATTTGACTTTCATCAATCTTCATTGCTTTAAGGACATCAAGCATGATCAAGTTTACTGAGCTGCCTCCATCCACCAGGATTCTCAGGACACGTGCAGTTCCTATTTGCATGGTGATAACCAGGATATAATGGTGTAGATCAGGAATACCTTGCATATTAGTATCGTCAAAAGTAATTTGAGGTAAATTTCTAGGTTTAAAATGAGATTTCATTTTTGACTCCCTAGCAATTTTCTTTGCAGCTGAACTAGTCAGGCCACAAATCTCAGATCCTCCATTGATGAATTTGACCTCATAGATGGGTGGTGCTGGGGGCAGGTCACATTGTTGCCTTTCTGGGTTCTTTCTTGTTCCATCATCTTCCCTGTTCTTTTTGGCATCAGGTCTTTCAGATATCCCTTCTTTAGCAGGTAGGCCACTTGCCTGCGCAATCCCAGGCATTCTTCTGTTATGTGCTCTATATCCATGTGGAATTCACACCATCTTGTAGTATCCTTGCTTGAGTTGGGGTTATCTGACTTCTTTGGCCATTTGACAATGTCTCCCATATTGTCAAGTCTCTTGATTAGTCCTGCAATATTAACAGAGAAGCTATATTCTTGGATAGGGGGATAAGTATAGGAGTTACCTCGTTGTTCATGTGTGTAGTTGACTTCTGATCTGTTAGGTCTTGTGTAAGGGGATGGCCTGGAACTGCTCCCTCTATGGTTAGAACTTTTTCTGTTGACTTTGTCATATCCTGAATTATTGTTAGTGTTGTCTGCCTTGTAGCTTTTATCTTCTTTCAGCCAAATATAGCCTATGGCTAATGCCTGGACATCTTCAAAGGTATGACAGGGCTTCATGGTCATTGCTTCGTAGAAGTCACTATCCAGGGGTAGCCCTTGCCTGAAAGCTTCCACGGCTGTTCAAACATCACATCTGGGGATTGACACCTTTTCCTTGTTGAATCTTGTCATGTAGGATCTAATTGATTCACCAGGCTTTTGCTTGATCCTGTATAAGTCACTGGATCTCTTCTCAAGTTCCTGCTTCTTTGCAAGCAAACCGATGGTTGAAGGAGTTGACCAGGTTGGCAAAGGACTTGATGCTTCCATTTGGCAGGTTTATGTACCATTGCAGGGCAGGCCAATTCAGGGTTGTCCCAAACCCCTTGCACATGCAGACTTGTCGTAGTTCACTGGGAATAGATGCTGTCAACATCCTTTTCTTGTAATAGGCTACATGATTTTGTGGATCTGTGGTCCCATCATAGATTCTCATTGAGAGAACCACAAATTTTTTTCGTAGGTTTATTTTTGCTATTTCATCAACAAAGGGTGAATCAGCATAACTTTCTGGATTTGGTTCCTCAATTGGGGTAGGGACTCCAGGGATCTCTTCAAATCATTCATGGAGTTTTGGATTTCCTGGAGCATGGCCATCATGATTGTTGTATTGGTTTGATCTGGTGGGATTTCTTCATTTTGGATTTCCTCTGAGTCTATCTCTTCTCCTGCTTTAGAATTTGGTGGAGTAGGAGTGCCAAAGTTGGAGAAATCAATGTTCCTGATGATTGAGGAGAATGGTGTGCCAGGTTGAACTTTCAACCTTGATCCTGAAGTTTTCTCTCCTAGCCTTAGTTTCAGGCTGGATTCTTATTCCTTTAATTTTGCAACTTCAGCTTCAGCCTGGGCCATTTTCTGTTTCAGCTATTCTATTTCCAACAATTGTTGTTGGGCGGCAGCCAGTTATTGTTCAATGATATCTCCTGTCATTTCTCAAGTTTTTGTGTTATTTGGTTTTTGGGTTTTGATTATTTTTGAGCTAGATGCCCCACTGTGGGCGCCAATTATTTTGGCAGGGATTTTCTTGAATGTAAAACGTCTGCCGGGGGGAATTAAGAAGGGGTGATCTAACTCAAGTAGTTTGCCTGACTAATATTGCTAAGTAAATAAATAAGTAAAAAGTAAAGACACAAAGATTTTATACGTGGAAAAACCCTGGAAATAAGGGAAAAAACCACGAGCACCAAGCCAGGAGAGATTATTACTATGATTTTGAGTAGCCTGACAGAGTATTTGTATATCAGACGTGACAGGCTAAGGATATTGATAAATTATGTTTTGAATACAAGAATGAGAGTGATAGTGCGAGTATGTCAGTGTATCCCTCTCGTTTTTGTCTTCTCTTGTATTTATAATAGCCTTAGGAGCGGTTTTTCCAAGCTTGTTTAGGGTTCCTGGTAAATAGGACTCGTGCCCTATTTACCCGGAAGTAGTTGATTGACCTCTTCAGCATTTCAGCCATTGCTCTTGACCTTTTCTTCCATTATCTCCTTTTGAATAAGTCTTCTTTATTAATAAGGGCTTTACTTATATGGCCTGATCGTGCCTTCCATGTCACCTGTCCAGCTTTGATGGTGTTATCCTTATACCTGACATGGTTTTCTTTCAGGCCAGGCCTGGTAGTTGCCTGTCCTGTGCTTCTCTCCTGTTTGGTGTCTGTTTATGTACTCTCAGTGCCTGACTTGAATTACTTCCTGCTCAAGTCTTGGCTTTAAACGTTGCCTGGTCTTTGTCAGGTCAGGCAGGATAATTCTGGGCCCAACAGTCGGTACCCATGTGTAGTGGTCCCAAGGCCACCCAACAAACTTCACTCATGGCAAAACTAGTCAACTAACTGTGGGCTTTCTAGCTACCTATTCATCTTATCTCTACCATGTTTATAAAACAAAAGAGATAAGGAACGGAGACTTACGTCACCAAGCCGGAGGGAGTTCACCCGACGTCTGTAGTCCTCGTAGATCGACTTGGTGGACTTCTTTCGAGCCACCACTACCTCGGGCGCACTCCCCTGAGTACTAATCGGTCCAGGCCGGAACAAAAGCTCTAAGGCCTCGGCGACGGACTCAGTGGGCCCAGAAGCCCCATAACACTCACCTGAAATCAAAACAAAAGCAACGTCAGCCGAAATTCGGCATTACGACGGCACAAAATGGATAAAATCCAAAAAAAACTACCTGCAAATACAAATGCAAAAGCAAGGGAAAACCCGCCCAATCCCATCCAGCAAAACATCTCACAAAAAAAAAACGACCCGCCCTTCTTTTTATACAAAAGACGAGTTCAAACAATGACGAAAATCACAAAAAACCCAACATCCTAGGCCCACACAAGGTCCATCAAAAATATGCAACAAAAATTCATGACATAATTGGGCATTTTACACAGCTCGAAAAAGGCAATTTTACGCCAATTTGAGCACAAACAGGTCAAAAATTCAAATTACGACCACAACAAAGCAACATGATTTTATCACGTCTCAAAGTGACCTAAACTATCGTTAAGGCCCATTTCAAAGCAGAATGGCTCAGTTTGAGCCCAAACAGACGATTATTTTGTCAGCATAAGACTCTCTGATAAAGGCGAAAATGTAAAACTTTGCCTCTAACACCCAACAAAGGTCCAACATGGCAAAGACAGTCTTCCCCGACTACAATGCAACCTAGCGGGGTACACAACTCGAGCAAAGAAACACAACATTGTGAAATGAGACGAAGTGAATGTGGACCAAAATGCAAACTAAAAGCAACCCTATACTCCTAAACAAGTTTCTAACCTAATGCAAGCATCAATTTCACTCGAAAGTGGGCCGAGCAAAAATGCCCAAATCAATTTCAATGGAGTTAGGGTTTCACCCTAATTCAATCAACAAAAAGGCAAACAAATTCAAATGGATTCAAGAGGATTTACATACCTTGAGATGACATGATATTTGTAGCACGAACACAACCGAGAAAAAGAGATCAAAAATGGCGTTTTTGGTTGATTATCGCGTGTTTTGATGGAGAAGACGAAGTGAATGAGGAGCAAGCCTTCCTCGTATCTATTTACAGAAAAAAGGGGAAGCCCCTTGTATCGCAAAAGGCTCGGGCCTATTTGGTCAGTCTTTGTCTTTTCTGGCGAGTTTTGGGCTTTAGCCCAAAACACTCGTCCAAACCATCAACACAAGCACAAAATATCAAACGGCGGAATTAAAAACTGTCATTTTCAAACACAAAGACAAAATAGTGAAATTCAAATTCGCTATTTTCACAAAATTCAAACGACGGAATCAAAAACCGTCACTCTTTACACAAAAAACAAAATAGTGAAATTCAAATTCGCTATTTTCACAAAATTCAAACGACGGAGTCAAAAACCTCACTCTTTACACAAAAAACAAAATAGTGAAATTCAAATTCGCTATTTTCACAAAATTCAAACGACTGAATTATAAACCGTCACTTTTCACAAAGAACAAACTCGCGAAGTTCAAATTCGTTATTTTCCCACAATTTCAAACGACAGAATTAAAAACCGCCACCTGTCAAGAAAATAAAATAGCGAAATTCAAATTCGTTATTTCCACAATTTCAGGCGACGGCATTAAAAACCATCAGCTCTTCAAACAAAATAGTGACATTCAAATTCACTACTTGTCACAAATTTCAAATCACAAGACGACGGCAGTAAAAACCGTTATCTTCCAAACAAACAGCAAATGGCGGAGTTCACATTCGCTATTTCTACAAACTATGAACAACGGCTATAAAAACCGTTACCTCTCTTCGAAATTCGAAATTACGAATGACGATAATTGAGACCGCCATCCACAGAAGCCAAGCTCAAGCTACAAGAAGCCTATATTTACCCGCCACCACAAACATCCAACATAAACACCGAAATTTCCCAGCACAATATCGGAGATCTCCCCACGGAGCCGACTAACTCAACAACCTCTTGAAATCAGCCCGTCCAACGCGGCTATTTCCCACAGTCGATCACTCCACCTTCAACGCGGCTGGCGAGCACCATCATATCCGCAATATGGCTAGCGAGCCTCAAAAGGTACCTTCAGCGCGGCTGGCGAGCCCCATCATATCTGCAATACGGATAGCGAGCCTCAAAATGTACCTTCAGTGCGGCTGGCGAGCCCCATCATATTCCTCAATACGGATGGCGAGCCTCAAAACGTACCTTTAGCGCGGCTGGCGAGCCCTATCATATCAGCGACACGGCTGGCAAGCCTTTGTGCGCAAACAAGAAAAAATGCAACGACATATCCCGAAGATGCCTCAGGTATGACTCCTTCCTATGGTTGGCGAGCCTTTGTACGTAGTCTAACGGACTTTAAAGGACCCACACGAACAGTCGACTGAATCTAAACTATTCCCGACGGCATGTCCGTGACCCGTATCCCCGAGTCGCCTTGGCGTCGCCCTTCCCGACGGCAGGCCCTTGGCCTGAATTCTTTCGATCCGCCTCGACGTCGCTTTGGTCTCCAGGTTGTAATCTTCAATTGACCTGGGGGCTATACTTTGACTTTTGCCCTATCCAAGCCTTAGTCAAAGTAGGTGGCCACGTCGCTGAAAACGCACACAACCACACAATCCTCTAAAATACCCATCAAATGCCACCATTTGAAGGTACGCGAGTGTCCGCCCCCTCATTTCTCCCTTAAAATTCTAGACTCGACTTCTCAAGTCACAAACCGACACGTATTTCCGACCTACCGATCGAAAATACGAGCCATACACATTGTTTGGTACCGTCATAGTGCGTTAAATCACTTGACCGACCATTTCAACCAACTAAACTATCAATAAACAAAAACAACACTCTTATTACTAAAACGGTTTTCTCGGTAGTTTTCTGACCAACAAGTTTTTACACTTCCGGCGATTTCTCGCCAACAACCTAGCATGTAAGTATGAGGGTGTATCTAATCCTCTTCTTTCATGTCCTTTTATCTGTTTTTATGACCTAAACATGCTAAAACATGTATAATATGGTCCAAAATATGGATCGAATGAGCCAAAATCAAGTTTTGACCGGAAACAGAAGCCCCTAGTCACAACTAGGTGGCTCGCACCTAAATGGGCTGTCCAGGTCAGAACTCAAACATGTTTAAGTTCATTCTTTCCATTTCCATTTCATTTTACAACCGGTTTTTACCATTTCAAATCATTTTTATGATAAACCTTTTAACCATAAATTACGTCCACCCTTGTTTCCTTATACCATGACGGTTTAATCAGTATTTCGATGATAATATTTGGTTAATTACATTTTAATAGGTATTTTAAAACCTTTTATTCATTTGTTTACATTTTCAAAACAATCATATTAGTCATACATGCATAATCATCCTTGGTAATAATTACCATATCGGTTTAATCCGAGTACGATGAAGACCATTGACTAATTACAAAATAATGAACTTAACATGATTAGTTCATAATAAACATTCTTCAAAACTATTCATGTTAAGCTTGCAAAACCGAACCCGACATGGAATATTGTCAATACAATGATGATTATTCAAGTTTCGTTCTTTATATTAGCACAAAAGCGGTCTAAACGACCTTTTCAACAAAGACGGGTTCAAATACCCTTAAAAACAATTATTTCATAAACATTTTCAACAAACCGGAGACACCCCTTTGGGTCGTCTGCTGCCTCGCGCCTTAACACGCCCACTGATTTCCAGTTTTCAAACCTGGACATGCTTCTATGCATCGCCCGAAGGCTAGCGCCTCAATAGACATATAGTACATCGTTCTTGTCTAAGATTTTATGTATACCACATGACCAACAAATAATTCTCATTAACATAATATTGACATAAGAATAAAAGAGTGTTTGATTAATAAAATACTTTTTTTAGGAAAATAAAACCAATATGAAGTTTATATATATGATACTTGGACTTATAGTTTTTAGAATTTGTTCATTAATACCTGTTTGTTTTTCAATTGGTCAAGGAAAACAATAATATCTACTCTGCATAATCACCTCAATGATGCAACAAATCTCCTTCTTTCGAATAACAACCATAATTTAATCATTGTTGGATCAAATTGTAATTATATAAAAACATTTAGAGGTAGTTAGAATGTTATATCTCCCGGTCAAACTATAGAAGTACTTTTGAATGTGAACCAAATTTCGACTCAATACTTCATGGTTAGGGCTGCTTATAATCCCCCATCTCTATAGCAATAGTCTTGGCCCCCATCTTCTCATTTGAAACAAAATGTTTCACACAGACCCCTATTTTTCTTCCATATTCACACACATGATTTAAAACAATCTCATCCCTTGAAATATCGATCCTTGTTTGCAAAACTTATCTCAAATTTATCCAACCAAGTGAAAAACTAAACCCCTACTTCTAGAAAAATCCACCATCCAATGGAAACTAACCCTTGCTATCGGCAATGTTGTTTTTTTAAGAAAATAAAACCAATATGAAATTTATATATGAGATACTTGGGACTGAGATTTTTTAGATTTTGTTCATTAATACCTGTTTGTTTTTCAATTGGTCAAGGAAAACAATAATATCTACTATGCATAATCAACTCAATGATGTAAAAATCTCCTTTTTTAGAATAACAACCATAATTTAATCATTGTTGGGTCAAATGGTAGTTACGTAAAAATATTTACATGTAGTTAAATGTTATATCTCTCGGTCAAACTATAGATGTACCTTTGAATGTGAACCAAATTCGAACGCAATACTACATGGCTGGGGCTGCTTATGACATCCCCCCTATAACAATAGTCTTGCCTCCCATCTTCTCATTTGAAACAAAATCATTCACCCAGACCCCTATTTTTCTTCCATATTCACACACATGATCTAAAACAATCTCATCCCTTAAAAGATCGATCCTTGTCTTCGAAACTTCTCTCAAATTTATCCAACCAAGTGAAGAACTAAACCCCTACTTCTAGAAAAATCCACAATCAAATGAAAACTAACCCTTGCTCTCGACAATGTTGTTAGAATTAAGATTTTACTTTAATTTGGATTGATGGGGCCAAGATTAAGTTTATCGATATGATCTTTTGAGATTTCTTGTTATAATTCATGTTACCTATATGTTTTAATGCAAGCGATATTTTGCTGATAAATAACCTTCTTTATTATCACTATCCTCATTAAACTCATCACCGTCCACAAATGCACCCTCCTTCCACCCCAGTAATTTATCCGCAAAATAAAACATCAGCCAATGTGATTAGTTCTTACTACTTGAAACAACCTCCAATCCACTACCATTATCACTACCTTTCTGCCACGTTTTACATCTAAGAAGTCATAAATCACCTTCACCTCCATGAAACACCAATCTTTACTTTAGATGATATGGATCCTCGTCTTTCTTATCGAAGACAATTTAGTTCTCCTTCAACGAATGAAAGTTTAAGATCATATTCACTTTAATATTTTTACATGAGTGAATTCCATGGAGTACGTATTATGCATGCACATTTGTCACAACCCTGTACGGCCTAGGGCCTTTTAGCCTCATAATACCTCATTTTTTTAATCGGAAGTTGTTATAAAATTGGATATTATAAATATTTGAAAGGTTTTTTTCCTTCTAGTTTAATAAAAAGTAAACAAATACTAATGAATAATTTTTTAATATTAATAAATTGTAGATAATTAATTTATTTCATGTTTCTAATAATAAAACTGTAAAATAATTAATTAATAATTCTCATTTTTAATTGGAAAATCATATTCCTAATTATAATAGAAAAATTTTAAATAATTATTATCTTCTAATTCCAATAGTATAATTAGGAAAAAAAAGCCTTAATAAATTGTTAATTTATTTCCTATTTCTAATAGGAAAATTGTAAAATAATTAATTAATTCTCATTTCTAATAGGAAAATTATATTCCTAATTATAATAGAAAATTGCAAATAATTAATTATCTCCTAATTCTAATGCTAATTGTATAATTAGAAAAAAAAAAGCCTTCTTTAGTTATATACTAGATTTAATGCTCGTGCGATGCACGGGCCTAGAACTAATATCCCTTTATTTAATTTTTCTTTAAGTCTAGCAACATAATATATTATAAAAAAATGATTGCTTGGTGATTTGCTTTTTTTTTTTAATCATGCTTTAAACTAAAAGATTTAATGTTTTTGCTCGAAACCAAATCTATTTCAAAATTTTGATTAGTATGCTGGTAACCGTCCCACTTTTCAAAGTGAAGGTCCGAGTTTGAATCTTTAGAGAGACTTTTCTCACTCTTATTTACATAATTGTGACCTCACTTGTTATCGAGTTTTACTTCGCCATTGTATGTAATTAAACAATTTCATAAGTTTAGTTCCTCGATGTTGTAAGATATTGAAAGATCATAATTATTTTGGCTTCAAACCACATATATTTACGGCAGCATGCTAACCCACTCTTCAAGGTAAGACTCAAGTTTTCGAGTCTTTACGAAGACTTTTTTTTTTAACTCTTATACTTTCATAAGTGTGGGTATTTAAAATCTTCACTTGTTCTCGAGTGTAACTTTGCTTCTGTAATATTATCAAAATCAAATATCAAATAATCTCAAAGTATAGGTTATTGATAGTTCGTATTCAAGTGGAATTGATATAACTATTTTATTATTTACAAACGTATGGATATAAAGTTTACTTCCTCTGTCCCGATTATTTGTTATCCTTTTTTATTTTTGGGTATCTTAGTCAATTGTTGTCCTTTCTAATTTAAGAATGAATTTGATGAGCAATTTGATCATTGACACACAATTTGTCTCATTTGTCATTTAGTAATTGACTTTCACCTCTTTTCTTAGTCTTTGTGTTTAAATCAAAGGACTACAATTGATCGGGTTGGAGGGACTATGTGGAAAGTAAGTACCCTCACGTATGAGATTCAAATTTTAAAGTACTAAATTGCTTGGTGGCTAAAGTATATCCTCTAACACCAGTCTTTTTTTAATAATAATAATAGATGCATTTAAATTTGAATATTTGATGAGCATATATTCCACATCCGTATGGCGATCACCTTCTTTCAAACTTGCCTAAAATCTTAAAACATTATAAAAATACAATGAAAACTAAAGAAAAAAATTACATCTTGTTATCTCAATCCTTAATACACTTTTACCAAAATAAAAAATCCTTGTGAGCCAACTCTGATCTTAAGTATTGCATGTTGGTTCCGTCTATAATCAAATTCAAAGTAGTTCTTATTAGTTTGTGAGCTAACTGCAAATCTCATTTAAAATCGGAATATTTCATGTTGGTTCCGTCTTATACTCAAATTCAAATTTGCTCTTTTTAGTTTGTGAGCTAATCCCATTTAACATCGGAGTACTTCATGTTGATTTCGTGTTGTACACAAATTCAAAGTTGAGTTTATTAGTTTGTGAGCT
Organism: Silene latifolia; assembly: GCF_048544455.1. Taxonomy (NCBI): domain Eukaryota; kingdom Viridiplantae; phylum Streptophyta; class Magnoliopsida; order Caryophyllales; family Caryophyllaceae; genus Silene; species Silene latifolia. The sequence goes on from NC_133538.1 coordinate 455,741,825, forward strand.
AATCCCATTGTATTTAGGCCTTGAATAGTGCATCATGTATCATAATAATTATGGTTCGACTACATAAGGTTGCAAAACTCGCAGTAATTCCCGATCACCTAATAGTAAATGAAATCCTACTAAGACTTCCTGTAAAAGCGTTGCTCCGTTTTAAATCTGTTTAATTTGCAAGGATTAGTGTTTAGTTATTGCTTCCCCCTGCATTTGCAAAGTCTCACCTGCCCTTCTCTGGCTATCATCTTCAAGTTTTGGTCCTTCAACAATATGCTATTGTTGAAAACGCTAATTATCACCGATTTTGAGCAAACGTTGAATATGATGGACAATATTTCAGGTTGAAAGATAATGAAATAATTTCTCTAATGTATATGATTACGTAATAGAGTTGAGTGAATGAATTACCAAGAAATCCAACCTATCAAAAATTGCTTATCATCATCATCATATATCTACATACCAAGTGTGATTTTCTCCACCTTAATAATCTCACTGTTTTGGTATTTTACGACCAATCAATCATCGAATTGAAGAGTTGCATCAGTAACTTCATAATTAATCTTGCCATAATCACCATTACCTACATGGATGAGATAAAAAGAGTATTAGATAATCTCACATATCAACGTCGTAAAATTAAAGGGTAGGGGGACACTACAAAGAAAAGCTTCCATAGCGACGGAAAAATCCGTCGCAAATATGCCAATCCCGTCGCAAATACAGAACTTGCGACGGAATTATCCCGTCGCAAAATTTCGTTTTGCGACGGGAATTCCGTTGCAAAGTAAAATCTGCGACGGATCAAAGCGTCGCAGATACCCGTCGCAAAAGATGGACTTGCAACAGAATGTCCGTCGCATTTCACTGTTCATGGCAGGCCACGTAGGCACAAGGGTCAACCAGAAAGTCAAAATTTGCGACGGAATTTCCGTCGTAGAAAACTGTTCATGGAAGGCCACGTAGGCACAAGGGTCAACCAAAAAGTCAAAAATTGCGACGGAATTTCCGTCGCAGAACACTGTTCATGTTAGGCTGCGTGTCCTCCTCAGTCAACCCATTAGTCAACATTTGCGACGGAAAATCCGTCGCAAATTCCGTCGCAGGGAAAAATGAACCAGGGGGTTTACAGCGTTTTTCCAGCTCCCCAATTGCTTAGAAAGCAATTACATATACTACCGGTTTCCTGCAAACATACAGAAAATCCAGCAATTGACAAATTCACAACTCGTTCAAGACGAGATTTCCAAACAACGTTTTCGCATTAACTTAAAATAAAAGGTTTACATAAGTTTAGTACAATAACTATTCAACAAAGAAAGCTAAATAAGTCCATAAACCGGGAGTAGGAGTGATAACTACTAATCAACTAAAAACTACTAAACGATACACGGGAGTAGGAGTAGGCCTAGCATTATCGCCACCATCATCATCAAAGTCATTTCTAGCTTGAGATACACCTTTGGGGTTACAAGTTTGAGGTCCGTTGTAGGATCTGTCGCAGGTTTAAATTTGCTACGGATTAATCTTTCGTCGCAATGTGTCCGTCGCATCGAAACGTTTTTTTTGTAGTGGGACATCATGGCTCAAGAACCTAGTTAAGGACGCATGAACGAAGAAACACAATATAAAGGATAGAAATTAACGCGAGGGTAGGGAGCAACAAAGAAAGATGATAATAAACTAGATCCTTTCCTTTCTTTATAATTATCTATGTAGAGTTTCATAATTGAGAGGACTTTTACCGTTTATCTTAGATTAGCATTAGTATAGTATTTATACGTGCATTAACTAGTTAACAGCTATATTTTGCAACATATCTTTATCTAATATCTGCTCGAAAGTAGTTCGGAAAAGTTGTACTCTTTAGAATAGCTCGAAAAAAGCTTCCTTCAACATTGATCTCTACTCTTGAATCATTTATATGAGGTCTATTGCCATTGGCTTCGATTACCTTTTTCAATTTCGGCTTTCAGTTTCTCATACTCCTCCACTAACTCAGACTTACTAAGAGCCTCTACAAAGCTCCCCTTTATTTCTTGTACCAAGGCTTGGATTTTGTTTCGCAATTCAACGTCGGTAGCATCAATCCCAGCCTTTTCTGCCTCTAACTTTAGCAAATTAATTTTATTCTTTAGATCTGTCGAGTTAACAACATCTTGAATTTTTTCCTACAATTTATATAGGAGATAATTACATCCCAAGCACACCAGAAACTCCATGATTCATCCCCATATATCCAGCATCCCATATGGGTCGCAAACAGCCCCGCCATGAACCACCGTATTCGGGGAATTCCAATAGCCTAAGCTATCATAAGCATCTTACTCTGCTCCTTTCCTTCGTAATATATATGGCTAAGAGTCCAACAACAATTAATTTTGCTATGCAAATAGGATTATGTATGGTTTATTTGGGGTAGAGTTTCACGTGATTTATATTTTTATCTCCTTACATTATTTTATTCTTATTGGTTGAAAGTGTTTAACATAAGTTGGAGTCTCTATAATCGCTCGAAAAAAGCTTTCTTTAACAATATAGATAGATTGATTGATTGATTATTCATCATTTATAAATTAGGGAATTTCTATGTTGTACCCCTACTTTTTTAAAATTATATAGTGTGCCCCTAAACTCTATACATTAGTCTATATCATTACTTATTTATTGTTTTCCTGACTTAGTTTCTTAATTTATCTATTAAATCGTCTGTTTACCATTTCAATTACTCGATAACCTACTCAGTTAATTATTAGTTCGCCGAATTACCCAACAACAAATATTATACGAATTTAAATAAAAGTCATCAATCATTTCATTTTTCATTACGAAGATTTTTAATATTAATTTTTGCTTATTAAATGTGATTTGTGATCCTTCTCATAAAGGATGGTGATATAACATTAATGACTTAAAATAAAGGTCAAATTATGATTATTTGACAGTAATAAAGTTAATAGAGATTTGAAAGAGGTCATGATTAACAAATAAGTAAGAAGTTTTGGGGTACACCATATATTTCAAAAATGTAGGGATATAATATAAAAAATCGTAAAACTCGAGGGTAAATTGTAGAATATCCCTATAAATTAATACGAAGTGAAAAAAGCCAAAATAAGTAAACTACTAATGTAACTTTATACACATATAAAATTATTAACAAAGCTCTAATACTAATATCAAAGCGTCTTGATTGTGACGGGACCTCTCACAAAAAGGGAGAGGGGGCAAGGTGGGGCACCCTCCATGTGCTTCCCCACTCACCTCTCATGGGTATTTTGTGAGAGGAAATGGTATCCGTCACAAGCTTGTGACGGATATCGCGTCTTCAATGAGATTTTGTGTACTAATATAGCTTACGTTCTACGAAGTATCTTTCACACATAACACTATCAGCATAGTCGAAAAAGTGTTTCAGAATCAACTCTCTAAAAATCAAAAACCCCAAATATTAACAACCGCCTTCCAACTATATCCACAAATTTCTCGCCGGTGAGAGCCTCTTTCCCCCACACCTTCTTCGATCAGAGTAACCTAACACCTCCTTTCGAAAATTGCTCTTTTCCAAGGACAAGTTCATCTCTATGTTGTGGTATGTTGGATGCATCGTTTTTACTTATTTTGCTAGTTTGCTTCTTCTTCAACGAAGATTGTGCATGTGTACTTCATATGAATTACCTTTAGTGCATCTAGCTTTCCTCCTGTGTAAGATCAATTTTTATCTACTGTCTCTGATCTTCTAGGGTCTAGAATTTGTTCTGTTTTCCTAGTTTTTTTAGGTTATTTACGGTTTTCAGTTAAGCTTTTCACTATGAATTATTCGTCTCTTCTTCTTAATCTTGGAGATTTGTTTCTTTTGGATGATAATGATGTGGATGATGAGGGTTTGATTATATGGATTATGAGTATGGGGGAGCCGTCTATTTACTCTATTGGTATGATGAAAGATAAGAGTAATTCTCTTTTCAAGGAGGGCAATTTTTCTCAGGCTGTTAATCTCTATAAACTGCCTCTTAATTTTTTCTGTTTTCTTGGCTTTTTGCCCTCACATGATCAGCCTGCGGCCTCTACCCTTGCCCTTTCCCTCATTCTTAATTTAGCGGCTTGTGAGTTGAAACTCTCTCGTTATAATCAGGCATGGATTTTTTGCAATCTTGTCTTAAAGTTTGATCCTTGCAATGTGAAAGCCTTATATCATAGAGGCTATGCCTTGAAAATTTTGAATCTCCTCAAGGAGGCCCTTGTTGATTTTTAGCATTCCTTGAATCTTAACCCTGATAATAAGGATGTTGCTCGTGAATTCCGTTCTGTGACAGAAAGCTTACATATGAATTCCAACGGTAAACGGGTGGCTTTTCAATTTGACCCTTTAGGTTGTGACAGGAAAGGTAAAAAACCATTACTTGATGGTAATATGGACAATAGTTTGTGCCTCTTGATACCATGAGTGACGCTTCTTGTAGTAGTGTGAAGTTGTTGGATAGTGAGATAAACTGTGAGCAAGCTGATAGTGGTGGGAGTGCAGGCATTATTATGGACTCCACCAACATTAATGAGCCTTATCCTTCCTCGTCGGTTATGAGTGAGTGTAACCCTTCCTTTTCCTTTGCCCCGAAAATTACCAATTTCAGCTTCTTCAACAAAAAGCAAGTGATACCCGTCGTGAGGTGTCAAAAATAAATTTATAATCTCCAACTACAACTATAGCTAGCGGCAGTCGGGTCGAACCACAGAGAGGCAGACGTAATTTCTAGTTGTTTAAATTCGGTCTAAGGTAACAATAAGGTGGGGGTTTGCTTGTATTTGGTCTACAACTAATGAGCAATAAAATAAAGTGAACTAAGCAAACGGATGAAATCAAGTATAAAAAGAGGTACTAGGATGGTCGGTTCGTTATAGCTTCGGCGGCAGCATACTAAACAGGTCTAAATCGAACACATGTGAGGCGGGAAACAAGAGGTCCTCTCGGTCCACTCTTAACAGATAGCATCTTTCGATCTCACTATAAGTCCCTAATATCACTAATACTGACTCTCGTCCTGAAAAGTGACTAATAATCTAAACTTTACCTATCTTTCGATCTCAGCACAGTTTAGTCATTTTAATTGGTGATCTAACAACTGTCCCTATCTTTCGATCTAATGGGTCAGTCATAAATAAAGCATCTAACTGGTCGCATGCATTCGATTCGTTAAATACAACATTAAAATCAATTAAAACGAAAGGTAACCTCACGTGGTCAGTCGATCGACCAGGTATGGCAGTCGATCGACTGACACGCGATTTCAGTCCAAATTAATACTACGCCGCCTACGCTATAATTCCCCTACATCCTAGCACAAACTATCTAGCTACTCATACTAAGGATGATAACAACAATAAAACTAATAAAATAGACAGAAGAATTCATGCTGGAAATAATAGAACGGACAATTAACATAAACGATAATTGGCTTGGATTCTAACTAACAATTCTATATCTAACAACACAATAAAGATGAACTGAAAGTAGAACAGAAGGAATACCGAAAATTGCAGAAGAATAGTAACGGAATGATTAAAAGTATGAATGAAAATCCGATGCAACCAATATTCCAAACCCTAACTATGATATTCTAAAACTGAATGTGAAACTTAGATAAAAACTGGATCAAAACTGGATCCTGTATCTGATGTTCTAGGTTACGTTATATAGCAAATATACGTAACACTTATTATCAAAACCTAAACATAATGGGCTTCAAGTTCCTCGATCTTTAATTCTCGTCTGGGATAGCAGCTTGGTCGATCGACTAAGCATGGCAGTCGATCGACTGCTCTTCAGTGTACAGTAGCTTCTGGAACCCGTAGGTTGGTCGATCGACTGATGGTAGTGGTCGATCGACTGCTTGAGCTGATACTTGACTTTTATAATCTCGTGGATTTGTCTTTTGGGCCTTGAATTGCGCACCAAGCTCGTTCCTTAAGCGAATACTTCACGTCAAATGCAATGCAGGATAATCGGGGACGGATTTAGCTCGATTTCCGCTGGATTCTTCACATTTCTGCAATAAAGTACAAAAACACGAAAGTAGACGGAAATAGGGGAAATGGTAGCTTAAACTACATAAATGAGCTCTGAAATGCGTGTAAAATGAGGTGTAAAACATCATATAAAAGACACGCATCAGCAAGCCCGCAAAAAGTTGTATCTCTCATCCAAGGATTACAAAAACTTGATGCGTGGGAAGAATCTGTAATTTTTTCATCCCAAATCGGGGGCTTCTATGAGAGTTCACCCCCTCTTCAATAAACCTTCTACGTCGATGGGAACTCCCCATGAAAACTCTTCAAGGGAAGCAGCAGTTCCCCCTAATTCTCCTTTGACAATGAATCTTTATGCTGCCATGGATGTTGGTCCAGCTAAGAATGCGAATAATTTAGATGCTGATGAGGTTAATCCTCATAAGGTTAAGAGACCACGCTGGTCTTCTGAGGGGATTTCAGATCAAGTCAGCAAGGTTAGCGAAGTATCAATGACTGTAGGCACTTTTCTAGACCAGCCTGGTAAGGCCAATTTCATTACCAACCCTCTGCCTTGTCAAAGCCAGTTTGTTTTCTCAACTTTCTCAGCCGTGAAGACGCAGTCAAGTAGAGCATGTAGCCGCTTCAGGAAGAATATTATACTTTCAGCCAACAATGTTCGCATCGGGTTCGAGCTGATTTCAAGGGTAAGTCAATGTTGATGGTTAGAAATTCATCTGTTTTTTGCAGGTTTAAAGGTCTGGAGATGGTCACGCGTTCTAAAATAAAAGACGATTCAATCCATTTCGACAACTTTTACCATCCTTCGATTAAAAAGCGTCGTCTTTCTGTTCTTGGTGGGTATGTTTGTAAAATTAGTTCTGTTAATTGTGCTTCTGCTAGTTTGGGGGTCTCTACCGGCCCTAGGTTTGTAATGTAACCGGTTTGTAAGTTTGACTTTTATCTCGTTTATAATAGTACACCTTTGTCTAAAAAAAAACACTATCAGCATAGTTATATTACATTATGCCTTATATGCTATAGAATGTTTTTCGCTTAAAGAAACTTTTGCCTAAATCACCTAGAGATTAAACTATTCTTTTCATCTCTGTGATGTCAATACACAGATTCGTATTGACGTTAGTCCACAATTTGACAAGTGATTGCACCCAAAAAAAAAAACAAAACAAAACAATTTGACGAGTGAAGTTTTGACTCATAACTCATGAGTAATGGAGTGCAAATTAAACTATACACATTCATATAATCGAAAGTCTTTTCTTTTAAAGATGTACTTACGAATATACCAAATTCAAAAGCCAACATAAATATGGATTATGCAAACATGATAGTTTGAGTATTTGTCAACGACCTTGAGGAGGGTAGTTCTTACGGTGAGTGAACGGAGAGCGAATATTATTAGCTACTCCCTCCATTTCATTTTTATCATCCTCTTTTTCTTTCATGTTTATTCCAAATTTAATTGTCCTTTTTCTAATTTCGGTATTGCCAAAATGGGTGAACTACAAACACTATTATCTCTAATCTTTTAATTACCCTTCATTCTAGCAAATATCATTGTACCCATTTTATCTTAAGTAGATGGGTACATTAGTAATTTACACTTATTTCTTAAGTGAAATGGATATATTAGTTTGTATTCAATGTCTATGCGATCTATTTTAATGAGTGCGGAATTGCGGATGAATATGTAAGTCTTTAATACAATTTTAAACACTACGAAATACTCCGTATTTTACCGATTGGCCCGTGCATTGCACAGGCATTAAATTTAGTATCTATCTATCTATCTATATTAATAAAGAAAGTTTTTTTCGAGCGTTTATAAAATCTTCCACTTTTACGAACTACTTAAATTTTATAATATATAAAAACTACGAGATTAAATATATAAATCATATATAGATGGATATAGACTATAGGAGTCGTGTTATTAGTCATCATAGAATTGTAGGAGGAGGATGAGATAAAGATAAGGCTAACGTAAAACTCTACCCCAACAAACATTACTTACTACGTAATTCTACTTGCATCGCAATACCGACTTAGCGTTAGAGTCCAGCTATATGCCAATATCAATCTCTAGTTATACAATTTGGCTATAATTATGATGTCTATAATATATGACTATATTAGTTTTACTTCCGATCTTATATTTCTTTTTAGCGTAATGCTTTTTTTGTTATTATGTTAAGAACGAGTATTCGGGTTAATTGTTGTGTATCTTTATTCAATAACGGCACCACCTTATATAGGCGTACAAAGCTAGTATCCTTCTTAAACTAGGACAGAATAAATTAGATACAATTTGATAAGTATACGAGTTCTACTAATGATAGAAGTCTGACTATGCCGATGTGTCCGTCTCGACTAGAATTCTATTCTATCTCGACGTCTATCTCGTCACACCCTCCCTCAAGTTGGAGCGTAGAGATTTCGAACACCCAACTTGGACAAAAGTAGAAGAAATTGAGCCTTGCCTAAAGCTTTAGTAAAGAAATCAGCCAATTGAGTAGCCGAAGGGACATAGGAGGGACGAATCAAGCCTTGTTTGATAGCAGAACGAACAAAATGGCAATCAAACTCGATATGTTTAGTACGTTCATGAAAGACGGGATTTTTAGCGATGTGAAGAGTAGATTTATTATCACAATAAACAGCCATCCCGTTGGTAGTAGAGATACCCAAATTGGTTAGGAGAGCTTGGAGCCAGATAAGTTCACGAGTGATTGCAGCAAGAGAGCGATATTCCGCTTCAGTAGACGACAGAGAGATCGTCTGTTGCTTTTTAGTTTTCCATGAAATGGGAGAGGCCCCAAGTTGAATAAACCAGCCGGTTAGGGACCGACGAGTCATAGGACAGGTGGCATAGTCGGAATCGCACCATCCATGGAGTTGGAAATCATTGTCTTTAGGGAGAAAAATGCCTTGACCCGGACACCCTTTAAGATAGCGGACAACCCGGAGAGCCGCGTCCCAATGAGCAAGACGTGGAGCATTCATAAATTGAGACAAAATGTGTACACAATAGGCAAGGTCGGGTCGAGTGACAGCAAGATAAATTAAACGACCGACCAAACGCCTATATTTTTCCGGATTAGCGAGTGGAGGGCTTGTAGTGAGAGCGAGTCTATGATTTTGCTCAATAGGAAAAGCAGCAGACTTACATCCTAAAAGGCCAGTTTCTTCAATAATTTCCATGGCATATTTACGCTGACATAATACGAAACCATCTGGTCCTCGTGTTACCTCAATGCCAAGAAAATAGCGTAATTCTCTGAGATCCTTCATGTGGAAACAAGTACCCAAATAGTCTTTAAAATTTTGTAAGGCTAGTAAGTCATTACTAGAAATGACTAAATCATCAACATAAATTAAGACATGGACCTGCTTCCCGTCGCGGATGAATGTAAATAGAGAATGATCAGCTGAAGATTGATGAAACCCGTATTTTTGTAAGGCTTCAGACAATTTAGCGAACCAGCACCTAGGTGCTTGTTTAAGTCCGTAAAGGGACTTCTTAAGGCGGCACACAAGATTCGGATTGGAATGACGAAACCCATAAGGTAATTTCATATAAACGACTTCATCAAGGTCACCGTGTAAGAAGGCGTTATGTACATCCATTTGATGCACAAACCACCCACGAGCAACGGCCACAGCGAGAAAGGATCGAACCGTTGTCATCTTGGCCACAGGTGCAAAAGTTTCGTCATAGTCAACCCCTTCTATTTGATGGTTACCCATAATAACTAACCGTGCTTTGAGACGTTCAATTGTACCATCGGCATTATATTTAATACGATACACCCATTTGTTACCCAAAGCCTTTTTATCAGAAGGTAGTTCTTCAAGGACCCATGTATTATTGAGTTCTAAAGCATCTATTTCTTTATTCATTGCCTCACACCATCCCGGATTACCGACGGCTTCTTTGAAGCTACAGGGTTCATGGCATGTAGTTAAATGAGCAACAAATTGCCTATATTGAGGCGAAAAACGATTGTAACTAAAATAATTAGCGATGGGATATCGCGTACCTGAGGGCGGTTGAAGAGCAGGAGACGAGAGGAGTGGACTCTTGTTGTGGACCGTGTGTGTAACGTAGTCGTTCAAGTTCGGAGGAGGTCGTTTCTCACGGTGATCGCGACCCAATAGCTCGGTGTTAGGTGCACCGAGAGAGTTATCAGGGGGTTTGCTTGATTCGGGTGGAGGCTGCTCGGTAGGAGTGGGCTGTTCAGGCTGGTGGTTGGGTGGGTCAGTGGGTGGTTCAGTTTCTGGAGAGGTAGTCACAAGCTCTTCTGATGTCGGAGGTGGTTGATGGGTAGGCGTGGCAGGAGTAATAAAGTCATCATCATCGAAAACAGGTGCATCAGTATTACTAACAACTGGTGACAAATTCGTGGTTGATGCATTGCGATACGGGAATTCTTTGCTCAAAAAATTTGACGTCACGAGAGACAAAGTAATCATGAGATTCTAAATCATATACTCTCCATCCTTTCTTTCCGAAAGGATAGCCCAAGAAAACACAACGCCGACTTCGACTTGTGAATTTGTTACCTTTATGTTGTTGATTATGAGCGTAACATAAACAACCAAATATTTTAATAGAATCATAGGACGGAAGTTTACCGAAAAGAAGCTCGAAAGGAGTTTTATTCTATAGTAAGGGTGAGGGAGTCCGGTTTATTAAGTGACAGGCAGTCATGACCGCTTCACCCCAAAAACGTATAGGTAAAGAACCTTCAAACAACAAGGCACGAGCCACATTCAAAATATGTCGGTGTTTTCGTTCCACGCGTCCATTTTTTTACGGAGTGCCGACACAGGAGGATTCAAAGAGAATACCAGTTTTCGAAAAATATGGTTTTAGAGGTGAGAATTCAGTCCCATTGTCACTCCATACCTTCTTAATTTTCGCCCCAAATTGACGTTTAATCATTGCAATGAATTCCAAAAAGAGCTGTGGAACATCGTCTTTGGTGCGTAAAAGATATACCCATACACCACGAGAATAATCATCGACAAGAGTCACAAAATAAGTAGCACCACATGAAGACGGAGTGCGATATGATCCCCATAAGTCACAGTGAATTAATTCAAAAGAGAAAATAGTTTTATTATCACTACGATTAAAACTGAAACGAGTTTGTTTGGCTCGTAAACAAACATCACAAGCCTTATTAGACAATCTACTAGAAGACTTAACAATAGGTAATAGTTTTAAAACTTCGCTAGAGGGATGGCCTAATCGTTTATGCCACAAATCCGTTGAACCTTGGTTAACATTGCAGACAGCTACGTTAGACACACCACGGTAGAAATAGAGTCCATCTTGACGTTTACCCGCTCCAATCAACCTCCTCGTCTGCCGGTCCTAAATGACACAAAAAGACTTAGTACATTGAATAATACAATCAAGAGCATCAAGTAATTGAAGCACAGATATTAAATTGCAAGTAAGGCCGGGAACATAAAGAACATCAGGTAGGACTAAGCCTCCGTCAAGGATAACACGCCCTCGATGAGAGGCATTAGTTGTAACTCCATTCGGAAGACAAACAGGAGAAGAAGTTATATTTTGTATATCATGGAGATACGTAAGAGTCCCGGTAACATGATTGGTAGCGCCGGTGTCAATAATCCAAGCATTCTTACCGTGAATGTGGTCCTTGGATTTTGGTATGTTCAATAAATCAAGGAGTTGCTGCCACTGTGCAGTGGTCAGTCCAGCAACGGCAGAAGGGTCAGAGGATGAAGAAGCAGAGGCCACGGCTGGGGTGTTGTCGGTATAGGTAGAAATGATACGGGTAGTAGTGCCCTTGCCACGGCCAGCACCAGGAGCACGAGCAGAGGAGCCGCGACCGTTTTTAGAGCTGCCCCCGCGACCAGAATTGTGAGGACCGCGAGGACGATCTCCCCACCAATCAGGATAACCGTGAATAAGAAAACACATGGATTCATCATGACCATTACGAGTACAGTGTGTACAATATTTATCGGAATTATCCACGGATTTGCCTTTAGTCTTGAAATCAGACTGAACTTGAAAAGCTAAAACCTCGGTGTCGTCAGTAGTGGTCGATGCTCCATTAGTTCGCATCCTTTCTTCTTGAATAGCGGTTTGATAAGCGCGATTGACCGAAGGTAAAACAGAGGTATTGAGTAAATTAGATCGAAGTGTAGCATAATAATTATTATCAAGTCCAGATAAAAATTTATGCAAACGTTTATTTTGTTTGAAAGTACCAAACTTGGGACCAAGATTGCAGGTGCAATTACCACAATCACAGCTAGGAAGTTGTTCGTGATTAGCGATATCGTCCCAAATGATTTTTAAACGTCCAAAGTAATGTGCGATGGACTCGTTTGATTTTAGCTCTTGCCCTAAGTAAGGTAATAGTGTCCCTTCTCTCATTTGATCTTACTTGTTTAAAATCTTGAATTAAGGTGTTTACATTGCTTATACATTCGTTTGGGGCTTGTCATCATCAAAGGGGGAATTTATTGGGTTCCTTATGGTTGATGATGACATGCCCATTTGATTTGTGCTATCTTAGTCCTTTTCAGGATTAATGATGTAATCAAGCATGGATTAAGAAGTGTTGAAGTTGTTAATCATCTCATTGTAGTGAGTCTTAGTGTCATCTAATGTACAAGCGAGAAAATAGAGTATCTTAGAGTAATAGAAACAGTCAAGTCGACTGTTGCTTTCATTAGTAAACAGCTGCTTGGATTGTTGCCACAATTCGTAAAACTTGAAGCCCGTTTTATCTTTCAAAAAGCTTTCACGTGACTCTTATTTTTCAAAGATAAAACTTCAGATTTTATTAGGACTTGGTCTTCAATAAAGAGTGGTTTGAATAATTATTAACTTCAAAATGTTTCCTCTTTGTGCAAATTCAACCCTTTGGTCTTTTGGAAAACAAAAATTGCTTTTTGCCATATTAGTGTTAACTTGTCATCATGTGACTTGTCTTTTCTCTCTTTGTTTTCTGAATTTGTATGAGCTTTTAAGGATATTTCTCAAACACTCTTTCTCTATTCTTGCCTTTGCAAAAGAGCCCTCTTTGGTACAAGTTTTGGGTGGTTGCAAATGTCCTTCACATGTGTGGTCTTTGACCCTTCAAAACCCTAGCAACCTCCTCACCCATTTCCTCTATAAAAGGCGAGTCATCCTCCTCATAAAATCTCAAGACTTTTCTGAAATAATCTTCCAACTTTGCAAATTGTTTTTAAAGCTTAAAAATCGTGAGTCTTTGCAAAAACCTTTAAAAGTCTTCAAGTTGTTACGATCGTGCTCTCACACTTTATAAAACTAAACTCTCTTGCTTAAGAATTGTTGATCTTGTAAAAGTTGTCCATCTCTATTCTTTGCTAAGAATATGTTAGTGGAAACTTGATCCTATAACATTCTAAGTGTGTTAGTAGAGTTTAGGACGGAGTAGTCTTTAACTCTTGGCAACCGGAGTAGGTTGCGAGTTGGCTTGTCATAAGAACGGAGTAGTTCTTGTACTAGCTTTACAACCGGAGTAGGTTGGTGTCTTTTATTTTAAGGGTCTTTTAGTTGTCGGAGTAGATCACAAAAAGAAAGCAATAAAAAGGTAGATTGGACGTAGGCACTTGAGTTTCTTGCCGAACCAATTCAAAAATCTCGTGTTCAATTGTTTTACTTTATTTCCGCTGCTCTTTTATTATTGTTTGTCGTGCTTTGCTTAAACCTTGAAGTAACGAGTTCATCATATCTTTGTCACATTTGGTCTGCAGTCCGTATTCCACAAACTGAGACAAATAGCTACAGTCAGAACGATTGTTACTTTCATACTTCAGCAAACATTCATCGTGATACTTGTTTAGTCTTTCAATATTATTCAAAGTATCTTCTCATCTCTTTTGTCCTCGTAGCTCACTTTAATTCAATAAAGTTGAAGTTATAAATTTTTTAAATAGTACCTAATTCACCCCCTCCCCCTCTTAGGTACTTGAATCCATAAACTAAACAATTGGTATCAGAGCCTCGTGCTCTTGATCGAGGCTAATCGCCTTAGAGTTTGATTCGTGGGTAATGGATTCCGAGAAACACTCCAAGATCCCGGTCTTTACCGGTTCGAATTTTGGATGGTGGAAACTCAAAATAGAACATTACATCAAAAGTATTGATTATCAATGTTGGAACATCATCCAAAATGGACCTCTTGCCATTGAGGAAACCGATATTTTAAACGGTTTCACCAAGACCAAAGAGGAAAGAAATTACAATGAGAACGACTTCAAACTTGCCGAAAAGAATTTCAAAGCAATGTCGATTCTTCAACGTTGTGTTGGTGAGGGGGAAGTTAGTCGTATCTCCGGATGTCCTACGGCAAAATCTATTTGGGATTCCCTTGTACTTGCCTATGAAGGGACGTCCCAAGTAAGAAAACACCGTATTGACCTTCTCATGCAACAATATGAGATGTTTAGAATGTCTAAAGACGAGTCCTTAAATAGTTTCTCATCACGTTTTTCTTGTATTATTAATGAGGTTAAAAGTCTAGGAAGGAATTTCGAGTCCGAGGACATCATTCGAAAAATCCTTCGTAGTCTAACCCCTAAATGGCAACCTAAAGTCACCGCCATAGAGGAAGCTAAAGACTTGTCAACCCTATCTCTTCATGAACTAATGGGATCACTAATGGCTCACGAGTTTAACCTCGATAAGCATTCTAGTGAGTCCTCAAAGGGAAAGAGTCTCGCCCTCACATCCTCTCCAAGTGATGGAGAAGATGAGGAGGAAGACGAATTTTCTATGTTTACAAGGAATCTAGCCGGGTTGGTCAATGGACAAGGAAACAAAAGGTTCACTAATAATTACTCGAAAAAACGCTTTCCTAAGAAACGACCTAACCCCACCGTGGGATGCTTTAAATGTGGTGATAAAACTCACCAAATTAAAGAATGTCCCAAGTGGGAAGAAATCAAATCAAAGGAAAGAAGAGAAAAGGTTAAAAAGTATTATAAACATAGAGTCATGAGTGCTATTTGGGGAATGTCCGACTCCGAGGAAGATGAGGAACTCATCGAGGAGGAACTTGAGGCTAAAATGTGTCTTCCAAATCATGGTAAAGAAAAAGTCTCAAAAACCTCAAAACTTGAACACTTAAGATGCCTCATGGCTAACCCCGACGATTCCGACTCCGATTCCGACAATGAGGTAAATCATCTAAAGGCCAAGGCTAGAACTTACTCCAAAGAGAAAGTATGTAAGCTTCTTGACCAACTTTTTGATAAGTGTCGGCTTCAAAATAATAAACTCGAAGTAATGCAAAATGAGATTGAGGAAATTGCTCAAGAGAACTTTAATCTGAAAAATGAACTGAAAGCAACAGACAGCGTCACTGTCACCTATGAGGCATATGATGAAGTTAAAAGAGTCAACAAGTTAAACAAACATTTGACTAAAGAACTAGAGCGTCTTAGGTTGACACCCACGGACGTCTCTGACCTTGAAAATGTCAACACTACCTTGGTGATGCAAGTTTCCTCACTGACCAAGGAACGTGATGATCTTTTGAAGGACAAATATGCTCTTGAGAATGAGATCTATGACCTTGTAGTTGAAGTTGTAGACTTAAGAGAAACAGTGTCTATGACTGTTGCTTCTGACAAGGATTTAGAAAAGTCTAAAGAAAAGATTGAATGTTTGGAAAATGAAAACACGTGTCTTAAGGGTGAGGTTGTTTGTCTCAAGAATGAAATAGAAGTCCTCCATGATAGGCTTACTTTCTTTCAAAAAGGTATGCCCGAATGTAGCACTTCTAGATCTTCTCCTCATCATAGATCCGATGAAATCGTTGATCTAAACAAAAGACTTGACGAGATGACATCTAAATATGAAGAGTCCAAAGAAAGAATCATATATCTCGTGTTTAAACTCAACAACCACACCCATGACTTCATTGTTGAGAAAAGATTGTCCATAGAAAGTATTAACAATGATGAACTCAAGAGAGAAAAAGAAAAGAATTTGCATCTCCTCTCACGTGTCAATGACTTGACCAATGAACTTGTTAATGCTAAAAACATCACTGAAAAGTGGGAAGGAAGTCAAACCGTGTTAAACTTCCTCACGAATCAAACCGAGAAATGTGATAAAGTTGCTGGTTTGGGCTTCAAATGGAACAGTCAGACTGACTGTTGCATCCAGAAGCCTAAAACCGATTTTAGAGGAAGGAATACGTGGGTCTTCCCAAATACATCATTTGCAATTATTGTGGTGACAATGGTCATGTTTTCAATGGATGTACAAAATGGTTTGATGACATTGACAAGAATACCAAAACATTAAAGCAAATGAGCATTAAGAAAGACACCACAAGTTATGTTGATCACAAAAAGGGACCCAAATTCATTTGGGTTCCTAAACTCAAAAACTAATTTTGTGTAGGGCTTGGTGAGAGGCGGCCGTAATTGGTACTTGGATAGTGGATGCTCTCGTCACATGACGGGTGATAGAAGCCAATTCCTCTCACTTAAAGCATATGATGGTGGCACGGTAAGGTTTGGCGACAACAAGAAAGGTGAAGTAATTGGCATTGGAAAAGTTGGTAAGTCATCCTTACTTTGTGTCGACAATGTGCGGCTTGTCAAAGGTTTGAAACATAATCTCCTTAGCATCTCTCAACTTTGTGATAAGGGTAATTTTGTAGAATTTAGTGCTAATGTGTGTCGAATATTTGATGCCACTACTAATGAACTAATACTCGAAGGAAGACGTGTCAAAGATGTTTACTTAACTAATTTGAACTCTCTATCCGGTCACACCATGTATTGCATGAGTGTAATGAACAATGATCCTTGGTTATGGCATAAAAGGTTCGGTCATGTTAGTACAAAAACTCTTAATACCCTTAAAAGACTTGACTTAGTTGAAGGCATTCCTAATATAAAGTTTGATTTTGATAAAGTATGTGATAAATGTGCTAGAGGTAAACATGTTAGAAGTTCCTTTAAATCCAAAAGAATTATGAGTACATCTCAACCTTTGCAACTTTTACATATCGACTTGTGTGGACCAATGAGAACTAGAAGTAGAGGTGGTAGTCGTTATGTGTGTGTCATTGTTGATGATTACTCTAGGTTCGTTTGGGCACTCTTCCTAAGCTCTAAGGATTTGACATTTGATGAGTTTCTAATTTGGTTAAGAAAGATTCAAAATAAACTTGGTTTAAAACTTGTTTCAATGAGAACCGATCACGGAACCGAATTCGAAAACTCATCATTTGGTGCTTATTATGATGACAATGGTGTAGACCATAACTTCTCGGCTCCTAGAACACCACAACAAAATGGTGTGGTTGAAAGGATGAATAGAACCCTTGAAGGAATGGCTAGAACAATGTTATTATCTAGTAAGTTGCCTAAGAACTTTTGGGCCGAAGCGGTAAATACCGCTTCCTACATTCATAATCGTGTCATGATAAGGAGTATATTGAATAAAACCCCCTATGAATCGCTACGTGGAAGAAAACCCAACATTTCATACTTTAGATGTTTTGGAAGCAAATGTTTTGTTCATAACAATGGTAAAAATAACTTGGGTAAGTTCGATCCACGTAGTGATGAAGGAGTATTTATTGGGTACTCCGATCATAGCAAGGCCTATAAAGTTTACAATAAACGAACCTTGTTAATTAGAGAAAGCATCCATGTCATTCTTGATGAATCTAGTGTGCTTGGACAGGTACAAAACATGGATGATGATGATGAGGATGAGGATGATGAGTTTGAGATTGGTCTTGTTCGAAAGGACTTCATGTTCGAGGATGAAGAAACTCCCAACGCTGAACTGCAACAGACACAGGGACTGTCACCTTCAAAGGAGATCAGCAACTCAGGGGGAACACGTAGCACCTCTGCTACTGTTTCTTCTCTGGAAGCAACAGACCAACGATCGTTGCCTCCACCTCCGAATCAAGCAATCCAAAACAGTGAGGATGAAGATCCTTCCAGGCCAAAAGAAACAAATCACTGTGGATCGATGCTTTGTTGAGGGGAACAAGAAACCATTGTTCCAAAGAAGTGGAAACATCAAAGCTCTCATCCACTCACTAATCTCACAAGTGATCTCAACTCGGGAATTCGAACAAGATCATCCCTCAACAATCTCGCTCATCTCAATGAGTATTGTGCCCACAATGCCTTCCTTTCTCAAATTGAACCTTCAGATGTAACAGTCGCCTTGACTGATGCAGACTGGTTGCTTGCTATGCAAGAAGAGCTCAATCAATTCAAAAGAAACGAGGTATGGCACTTAGTCCCTAGGCCGCCTAATCGTACCGTCATTGGTACTAGGTGGGTCTTTCGCAACAAGCTTGATGACTCGGGAGAAATTGTAAGGAACAAGGCTAGACTAGTGGTGCAAGGTTATAACCAACAAGAGGGTATTGATTACGATGAAACCTATGCACCGGTAGCTAGACTTGAGGCCATACGATTGCTTATAGCTTTTGCGGCTCACAAAGGCATTAAACTCTTCCAAATGGATGTCAAAACCGCTTTCTTAAATGGATATTTGGAAGAAGATGTCTTTGTAGAGCAACCACCAGGTTTTGAGAACAATGACTTGCCTAACCATGTTTTCAAATTAGACAAAGCTCTTTATGGTTTAAAACAAGCACCAAGATGTTGGTATGATATATTGTCTAAGTTTCTTATTGAAAATGGTTTTAAAAGAGGCTCCGTTGACAAAACATTGTTCTTAAAGTCACAGTCAGACGAACTGTTGGTTGTACAAGTATATGTTGATGACATTATATTTGGTGCAACAAATGAACTCCTTTACTCATATTTTTCGGAACTAATGAAATCGGAGTTTGAAATGAGCATGATGGGTGAGCTAGGATTCTTCCTTAGACTCCAAATTAAGCAATCAAAGGATGGAATCATGATCCATCAACAAAAGTATATTAAGGAAATGCTTAAGAAATTTGGGATGACTAATGGTAAGCCTCATGATACACCTATGGTAGCCGGGTCCAAATTGGACAAAGATGAACTCGGTAAGAATGTTAGTGATAAGGTGTATAGAGGTATGATAGGCTCACTTCTCTACTTGACCACAAGTCGTCCCGACATTCTCTTTAGTGTTTGTTTATGTGATAGGTTCCAAGCAAATCCAAAAGAATCACATTTTAAAGCCGTTAAACGAATTCTTCGGTATTTGATTGGAACACAAAATCTTTACTTATGGTACCCTTTACATTGTCCTTTTGATCTCATAGGCTTTTCGGATGCGGACTATGCGGGGTGCACGGTGGATAGAAAGAGTACCTCCGGAATTGCAACGTTCTTGGGTCCTTGCTTGACTTCTTGGGGCTCAAAGAAACAAAACACGGTAGCTCTTTCTACGGCCGAAAGTGAGTATGTTAGTGCGGCACATTGTTGTTCTCAACTCCTTTGGGTAAAACAAAAACTCTTGGATTTTGGTATTATTTTTGACTCCATTCCCTTAATGTGTGATAATACGAGTGCAATAAATATTTACAAAAATCCTATTCAACACTCTAAAACCAAACATATTGATATTCGTCATCACTTTATTCGTGATCATGTGGAAAAAGGACATATTAAACTTATCTTTTGCAAAACCGAAAATCAAATTGCCGATATTTTCACTAAGCCACTTGCAAGAGAACATTTTGAGAAATTTAGACTAGAAATTGGGTTAATTAATTGCTTGTGATTTTTAGTGTGGGTTTTACAAATTTCCTTAATTGATTGAATTAAAATTGGATATATTTTATTAAGTGTTCTAAGTGCATTGACATCATGTTTAGACCAAAAATTGACATCGTATTTGTGAGTCGGTAATCACTCAACCTCATATCTATATTTACGTTTATTATATGCTACCTTGCGTTTTTATTTCGAGTGATTAAATATGTTTAGTTGGGCCAACTACCTCACCTCCCTCATTTATTGGGCCATTTACTCCTTTCAACCCACTTTTATCCCTATACCCGTCCAAACCTCATAACCCACCATCTCTTCATCTCCCAAATCCACAAACTCCCTCAAAACTCACCTACCCTTAACTCACCATGGTCAAGACCTCTTTCAATACCCCTATACCCGTCAAAGCAGTAAACATGACATCCCCACCTGTCACATCTAACCCACCGACAACAACAACTCAAACCATGCCCTCACAAAAAATCTCCCATGCCTTTCCTCCACAAACCTCAAACACGACTCCAATCCCATCACCGAACCCAAATCCACCAAACCCTCTTCCAAATCCTCTCTCCACTGTTCCACCACCATCCGACGACATCCCCATCTCCGCTATGGTTGGGCGTCGTACTCGAGGCGGTCGAAAGAAGGATACCTCTGTCGCTGGCTCCTCATCCGAGACTGTCACTGAACCGGTCATGGTAAATGTCGAGGATATTGAATAAACTGAGTTTGATTTGAATGAAAATCCAACCAAGTCCGCCGAGTCTGATCAGATTCCGGCGAAGAAAAACAACAAAAGGAAAGAAAAGGCCTCTTCATCCCAATTACCCCCATCTCTGAAAGTGTCGAGCAAAGCAACATTGAAAACCCTAATGTTAATCCTCCTGTTGAAACACCCAGTGAACCTCCTTTGAAAAAAATCGAAACCATTAAAGAAGAAACTTGTGTACCTTTCTCCCTCAGATCCGGTTTCCCTAACCTCTAAATGGGATTTGTCTCTTGTTTGGGATCACCTCGAAAGCATCGATCTCCCTACCTCCATCTACAAAAATTGTGAGAGGTTGATGAATCCCAAAGCCATCCATTCTCCTCGGGTTTACAACCAAACTTGGTTCGAGCCTCCCGCCTTTCACACTGTCCGAGACATGATCTTAGCTCAAGGTTGGGAAAAATTGTTGGAAATGCGTGAACCGGTCTTTGTGAGTGAGGTGATTCAATTCTTTGCAACCGTCCGAGTTGACAAATCGGGTGAATTTCTCATGGCTAAGGTGAATGGTAAGCCTCTAAAACTTTCTCAATCTGATTTTGCTACCGTCCTTGATATCCCCACCGGAGGTTATGACAAACTCCCCTCCGAAACATGGGTTGCTTTACCTTACGCCTCACCCCTTAGTGTCGCTCAAGTTGTGTGTCCCAAAGCTGTTACTTGTGGTCCAGTGAGTAATACCCAAATACCCCCTTCTCTTCGAATCATTTTCAATATGTTGTGTCGATCAATTTATCCCTCGGGTGATCGGGGAAAACTCACCATAGCCCAACAATATTTAATCTATCATATTGCAACTCACAAAAAGGTGAACCTAGTTGGGTTAATGTTTAAGCGTTTTCATCTTATTTCGACCAAACTTCGTTGACCCTCTTCTAGCATGCTTCACTTGCCCTATGGAATATGATTGTCGGTTGTGCTCAAGGCACATGGGGTACTAGTGAGTACTAGCTTGGGGTCATTAGACATGTGTGACATTATGAGTGATGGTCAAATGGGGAAAATGCTTATCAAAGTTGAAAATGATGAATTAATCTCGGTGAAAATTAAGAAGGATCCGGAGGGAGGGTCATCTAGTCAAGTGAATACGGGTAGTATGCGGGAAGTTCTTCAAGCCGTGGCTGAGTTGAGTGCTTGGATTAAGCAAGATGCTCATCAAAAGGATTTAGCCATCTCGGCCCTTGCTTCCACAGTGGACCTCATCCGTGGTGAGGTGGATATCATCTCCACCGTCGTGTCAACAAAGGAAATTGGTGATGATGCTCATGTGGATGATGATCCTTTGGGTAGTGGCTCGGATGGTGAACAAGCTTCCTCCCCTTAGCCTATCCCTTCCCTCTCGGCCCTCTTGTCCTTGCCCGTGCCCTTTTTCATTTTGTCCCACCATGATTGTGCCCTTCTAAGACATTATTTTCTTTACTTGTTATTTTAATGCTTGGTGGTGTATTCTAAACTCTATTTAGCCATGGTGAACTATGGTTAACTTATGTTTAAACTGTATGTTTATGTTGACTTTGTTACCTTGTCACGCTTACATGTGTCTTCTGGCGTTTTCTTATGATTATTTGCACTCTAATGCTTTTGACATCCCTATCCGTTTGATGATGTCAAGAGGGGGAAAAGGTAAACTCATGGTCTTAATCTCTTTGCATATTGATTAACTAATGCCTTGTCTAACCTTCTTAGTTTTGAATCTTGTTTTGGGGCAATGTAAAATTGTCATGGTAGTTTGATTTTAGCTCTTGCCCTAAGTAAGGTAATAGTGTCCCTTCTCTCATTTGATCTTGCTTGTTTAAAATCTTAAATTAAGGTGTTTACATTGCTTATACATTCGTTTGGGGCTTGTCATCATCAAAGGGGGAATTTGTTGGGTTCCTTATGGTTGATGATGACATGCCCATTTGATTTGTGCTATCTTAGTTTACCTTTTCAGGATTAATGATGTAATCAAGCATGGATTAAGAAGTGTTGAAGTTGTTAATCATCTCATTGTAGTGAGTCTTAGTGTCATCTAATGTACAAGCGAGAAAGTAGAGTATCTTAGAGTAATAGAAACAAATCAAGTCGATTGTTGCTTTCATTAGTAAACAAAATTGCTTGGATTGTTGCCACAATTCGTAAAACTTGAAGCCCGTTTTATCTTTCAAAAAGCTTTCACGTGACTCTTATTTTTCAAAGATAAAACTTCAGATTTTATTAGGAGTTGGTCTTCAATAAAGAGTGGTTTGAATAATTATTAACTTCAAAATATTTCCTCTTTGTGCAAATTCAACCCTTTGGTCTTTTGGAAAACAAAAATTGCTTTTTGCCATATTAGTGTTAACTTGTCATCATGTGACTTGTCTTTTCTCTCTTTGTTTTCTGAATTTGTATGAGCTTTTAAGGATATCTCTCAAACACTCTTTCTCTATTCTTGCCTTTGCAAAAGAGCCCTCTTTGGTGCAAGTTTTGGGTGGTTGCAAATGTCCTTCACATGTGTGGTCTTTGACCCTTCAAAACCCTAGCAACCTCCTCACCCATTTCCTCTATAAAAGGCGAGTCATCCTCCTCATAAAATCTCAAGACTTTTCTGAAATAATCTTCCAACTTTGCAAATTGTTTTTAAAGCTTAAAAATCGTGAGTCTTTGCAAAAACCTTTAAAAGTCTTCAAGTTGTTACATCGTAGCTCACATTTACTTTATAATACTAAACTCTCTTGCTTAAGAATTGTTGATCTTGTAAAAGTTGTCCATCTCTATTATTTGCTAAGAATATGTTAGTGGAAACTTGATCCTATAACATTCTAAGTGAGTTAGTAGAGTTTAGGACGGAGTAGTCTTTAACTCTTGGCAACCGGAGTAGGTTGCGAGTTGGCTTGTCATAAGAACGGAGTAGTTCTTGTACTAGCTTTACAACCAGAGTAGGTTGGTGTCTTTTATTGTAAGGGTCTTTTAGTTGTCGGAGTAGATCACTAAAAGAAAGCAATAAAAAGGTAGATTGGACGTAGGCACTTGAGTTTCTTGCCGAACCAATTCAAAAATCTCGTGTTCAATTGTTTTACTTTATTTCCATTTGCTCTTTTATTATTGTTTGTCGTGCTTTGCTTAAACCTTCAAGTAATATTCATCATCATATCACACATTTGGTCTCAGTCAATCCGTATTCCACAAACCGAGACAAATAGCTACGATCGAACGATTGTTACTTTCATACTTCAGCAAACATTCATCGTGATACTTGTTTAGTCTTTCAATATTATTCAAAGTATCTTCTCATCTCTTTTGTCCTCGTAGCTCACTTTAATTCAATAAAGTTGAAGTTATAAATTTTTTAAATAGTATCTAATTCACCCCCTCCCCCTCTTAGGTACTTGAATCCATAAACTCAACAAGAGCCTTACTCTTCGCTTTAACTTTCTTCCAGTAATGTCCTTAGAATTTGGTTTCAAGATAATTAATTACTTATTTGATGGAAATTCAAGATAATTTTACATAATCTAATGAAGGCATAAACATACCAAAATCACTAAAATTATGGCATCACTTAGATAATTGTTAATAATATTTTTGTTCTTAATCATGTGTTAATGCCTAGTTTCGAATAACAGCCCTCTTTTGTAAAATGGGTGCCTTGTTTTCAATAACACTCATTCAAATTAAGAACAAAATGTGTTTAATGTTCAAAATGTGTTTAAATTTTTTTAATGTAGTATATTGACAACTAGTTTAAAACCCGTGCAAAGTTGCACGGGTATATAAATAGACAGTATTCAAATTAATTTTCAATATTAAAATAGAAGGTTAAGAGTAAATGTTAAATATGTCAACTTCCATCTTTTTTAAGGCAAACAGGGAAGGGTTAGTATATTAAATTAAATCCAAATAAGCCAATGTTGAAACGCTTGGCGGAAATCCACAGCTGAGCTACATAATCTAGCAATCAAATGAACAACTGTGTTACCCCCGTTAGACATGAACACACTTGAAATAAATTAAAAGATTGAGCTAAATCTTTAAGCAGACCAAAACGCCATCTGTTTGTGCAATTCCCTTGAACCCCTCCTTCATCGAGTCCCTCTCCAAACACATTCTGCATTCCAAGTCGTATAGCAATTTCAACTCCATATCTCGTTGCCGCACACGCTGCATTCTGCAATACCAAGTGGCCATCCGCTTTCAGCCTGCAACTCGCCATAGCTACAATAACACCTCCGCCATCTGTGCCAACTATCCCCAAACCTATCTCACCCCCTTCAAAGAGCTGCATCAGTATTTATCTTGATTATACCCTTCGCCGGCAGAACCCATCAGTTGGAAGATGTGCGTACACCAGGATACTGCCAACATTAACATATTCATTATTGAAGCGATAGTGGGATACTAACCTTGTAAAACCAAAAAGATTTCCGCCACTGGCTGCGTCGAGTCCTCAAAAATTCTCGAATAAAATTTTAATGTTGAACATTAAAACAGTGAGATGATGATTTCGCAGTCGCACCTGGATACAGAGGGTAAGTGTTCTTTCTTGGGTAGAGCATGTGGACTTCCATTTAGAATAGGTAATAACAAAAGGAAAAAGAAATTCACGAACTGAACATCCGCATTCCCCTATCTTAGCCCTCCCATCCACCTAACCATCCCCCACAGTCGACTAACCCCCACCGCCAACTCCACCACCATTGCACCAACCACGCACGCCTAGGCAATCCACCCCTTAGCACCCCTCACATTACCCTCATGCCCTCCCTAATTACTTCAGAAATAAATAGGAACTCATCCATTATAAACAGAATGTCAACACCTTTACAAATCTCGCAAAAGTATCTCCTCTATGTAAGGTAATAAGTAATAACACGTTTTAGAATATACTTTCCCTCTACCTCATTCATTTGTTTGCCTTTTATATTCTTTGAGAGAGTTTTTTAATTAAAGGTAAACAAATAATTAGGACAAAGGGAGTAGATGTTAGTAAAAAGATGCAAACAATTTCCAAGAGTGTAAAAAATCTCGTTATGCAGAAGAGGCACTTGACCAAGCATTAAGAATTGAAAAATTAAATAAACAGTATTATGTCCACTTATTTGTTCATGGCTTAATATGCATATTCAATAGCTTTTGTTGCCGAGAACAGCATTGCAAAAGTCGACTTGTAAATGTAATACTCCGTATAAGAGGTAGCATCAGTTTAATAACTTATTTTTGTTAAATTTCTAATTCCCATCAAATAAGAACAAATTGAAAAAATTATATAGTGACAGAATTACGACACTTTTATGGTAGTCAAAAATTGATGGGACATATTTTGAGCTCGGTTATGCTACTTTAGGTAGTATATCAATTCATCAAGAAATAAACTCATCATATACAGAGTACGCCCTCCATTCAACTCCACTTTACATGTTTCTCTTTTGGACACTATTCACAAGCGGGCATTCAACTTCAATTTTCTCTCGATACATAAGTTAAAATATATTCATGTGGGATCTTATTTGATTAAATCTTTAAGAAAGACATTAAAAATATCTTACTTTTATAATTTTTGTAAATACGTAGCTAAAGATATTTACCGCGTAAAAGTCGCGTTGACAAACGTGATAAAGCAAACATGTAAAGTGGAGTTGAATGGAGGGAGTACATGTCATTAAAGAAAGACCAAATGTGACAGTATGATGAACTGTTACTGTCATATGGTTTTTGTTTTATAGTTTAGTATAGATAGATAATTTATGTGACCAAAGTGGAGTTGAATGGAGGGAGTACATGTCATTAAACAGGCATAATACACGTGGCAGTAGTGACGTCATATGGTTTTTGTTTTATAGTTTAGTATAGATAGATAATTTATGTTTTTATATCTCATTACGACATCATCAATTTGAGGAGATTTTATGTCATTTTATCTAAAAACAATTAGCTGTACATTACTTACTTCTTGTATGATATGTTTGCGGGTTTGAAAAACTGGATATTGAACATGGGACTGGAAAAAAATAATTGAATAATAGGAGGGGAGAAGTGTGTGATAAAGTGAAGAAGAATGCTTATCTATTTATATAAACTAGTTTAATGCCCGTGTAAATACACGGACGTGTATAATTACATATCTAATATACTTGGCAGAGAATAATATAAAAGTAGTTGAGATAATTCTTCAAAATAATTTTAGTTTAATTACAGTTTGAGACAATTAATCAATGATCTTGAGACGATTAATCAAAACAATGGGCTCATAGAGAATCCGGTCAAAAAGCTGAATCAAACCGTTTGTGCCAACTTACGTGCTTATCATTCTCAACATGGAACAAATTGTCCTCATGTGTAACTTGTAGAACAACACAGGTATATCCGTCACAAGCTTGTGACGGGTCAGATAAAATCAACTTGAGTAGATAAAGACAAGCCATTTGTAATTCCCTAGACATTCTTACTTTTGTCTTATTTACCCAAGTGAGTGATACTTGACCCGTCACATGCTTGTGACAGATATACCCGTCACAAGGAAAACTTATTGCTAAAACAACTCTTCCTTGTCATCCCTATTTAAAAAACACCACCTTCTCATTCTTTATCTCCCGAATCTTCTATAATTTTGTCCACAAAAAAACTATTTTCTCCAAGGTATATTGCTCGTACTTATAGTGAATGGATTTAATGACCTTTTAACCTTTAATCTCAAGAAACTGAAATGGCGGGCTCCCGCTCTGAAAATGGGACTTTGAAAGAACACTCCCTCCAGGCCTAGTCTTGATGCTCTCTACATTATCTCCTTGAAGACCTCAATAGTCCAATTTCTTTCTCTTATACATCTCTTCAAAACTCGACTCTTTTGTTTTCCTGAATTTTGTTGACGTGCCCCCGATCCTATTTGTGAAAAATAACAGTTAATCAACGTTATCACCAAACATTATAAACCAACACAAAGATGTACAAAAGAGACATTAAGATATTTATTGTACAGTATCTATTCAAATTTAATGACAATTTGTTCAAAAAACAAACTGCATAACATTAGCATTAAGGAAGAATTAGACCACCTAAAAAACTTAACAAATGGAAAGATGTGTATTTCAAAAAGAAAGAGATAAAGCAATGTTATATTATTCAGATTCAAATGTAGTATGCCCTACTGTAGGAAAAAGTAACTATGGAGGATGTTTGATGGGAGAGTATGATACGATAGGAAGACTTACTTAAGACGGAGGTATATATCCATCTTAATCTTAAGAGGGGTCAAATATCATCCCACTTATAAATATAAGACAAAGCTTTTGCCTTAAGCTAAAACAGATATACCCGTCTTAAATGAAAATTTGCCGAGATATGGAGAAATAAAGTGAGAAATGCTAAAAAGCAATGGAGAAGTAGTGTTAAAAGAATATATTCCAAGGTCTTCAACCATTCTGATGTAACCATCATCATATCTACAATCTACACATAAATCTAAATCAATGGATTAAATGGGACGGAAGCTAAAGCAGTTAACATATCTTCATACAAATCAATCTAGAAGTAATTAACAATGAAAATGCAAGACGAAGAGAGAACTTGGCGAAATTGATGCTTTACAAAGTCAGCTACAGGAGACCATAGCATCCCCGTATATTACACAAACATAAATTAGCTATAGTAGATAATTAGATATCACATGAACATCTTGGAAAATCATGTGTTAAGTGTTAAAACATTTGGCTAAATTTCTTTAAAACGCACCTTAAGTGAGTTAGGAACCCTTCATTTTAAGTTTGGTATGTCATCCATACCCCCCCTATAGTCACATTCATACATTATTTACTTACTTAAGCGTCTTTGACATACCTTGTTTAGATAAAATGAAGTAATCGTCTTCACCACAAACATATAAAATATCAATATCCTTGAGTAATTCAGTATTATATCTTAGGATACACAAATTATAGTATAAGACGGTTTTATACCGTAAGACGGTCCACATTTGTAACAAAGTTGTTTATTTATTGCTAATAAATGAGTTATTTTTTACAATTGTGAGACGGTCTTACACAAAACTATTGCTTAGACACGGGATCAGGTCCAAGCTAATACGGTACAATATACACTAATGATTGTCTTACAATGATATCCGGAACAATAATTCTATGCGGCATTGTTGGAAAATATAGGGGCTTTTTGCCTTTGGAGTGTTTCCAATTGTCCCGCATTGGTGAGGAAAAGGGAGTTTTGTGGGTTTATATGTACCCACCCTCCTTACCATATCACTAGTGGGTCATGGGAGGCTTTTGTGGAGCTTTGCGAGGTGCTTAATTCAGCTCGCACACGCGCGCGCGCGCCGAGCCCGGCCCGGCCCGGATTCGTGATTCGGGATTCGGGATTTGGCAATCGCCTGCGGCGGGCTGTGCCTATCTTTTTGGGCCGCGGTTTTGTCATATGTTTTCTGTTTTGGACTTGGACTTGGTCAGTCAATGCAGTTAGTGGGTTGAGAGCTTTGCTCCTCCATTTACTCAGTTGACTGCTGCGTTTAAGGGAGCAGTTTAGGCTCCACTAAGTCCTCCGTCTTCTATATAAATAAGAGCTCTTGCTCATATTTTTATCATCAATCAAAAACATATGACAATATCATTCTCTCTTCCTCTCTTATAATTTCTGGGTAAAGTAATTATATCGTTCCATAGCTCTTAATCTTGAGTGGGCGGGTTTAAGCGCTGTAGTGTAAATCCTTGGGGACTACCTAAGAATCTGCGATCGCCACCACGGTCGTGCCGAAATAGTTTTCAAGGCAGTGGCCTCCGTACCACGGCACTACGAATCGGTTATATACTCTGATCTTATCTCCTTTTATTGTTACTGCTTCGTTTTTGCAACAACAATTTGAAAACTATTTATTTGTTGTTGTCTGCTGCTGTAACATGTCGTCTGTTTTAGCAAAAATTCTTCCTGATTTGACTAAATTGGAAAAACTAGACGATCATAACTATAAGCGTTGGTCACAGAAACTGCTGATGTTTTTCGAACAACTAGAAATTGATTATGTGCTGTTTAGTGATCTGCTTGCTCCTGTTAAAGAGGCGGCTGCTACTGAGACTGTAGAGAACACCCCCCCTGCTAAATCTGCTGTTAAGTCAAACGAAGAAGATATTAAGAAATTTGATAAGGACAATAAACTTGTTAGATGCCGTCTAAACAACATGACCGACACCCTTTTTGACCTATTTATGGTTCATAAGTCTTCCAAACTGATATGGGAGTCCTTAGAGGCCAAGTATGGGGCTGATGATGCGGGGAAAAAGAAATATGTTGTGGGTAAGTGGCTGGAATTTCAGATGGCTGACGGGAAACCCATCATGGAACAAGTTCATGTCTACGAAAACCTATGTGCCGATGTAGTGAATGAGGGTATGAAATTAGATGACACCTTTGTGGCCAATGTTTTGCTAGAGAAATTTCCTCCCTCCTGGTCTGACTATAGGAACCACCTTAAGCATAAGAAAAAAGACCTGTTTCTCCAAGAACTAGTAGGACACATGAGGACCGAAGAGGCAAATCGCCTTAAAGACCAACCTGCTAGTCTTTCTGTGAATGCTTATGTTCTTGTCTTCTGTTAAAGCTAATTTGGTTGAGTCCGGTGGTCCGTCCAATTTTGAGAAGTTCAAGGGTAAGGGTAAGGCCAAGGTTGGCCAGGGTAAGAACCAGGGTCCAAATAAGAAGAATGGTCAAGGGAAGCATACCAAACTTGTTGCTAAGATTCAGAAAACCAAAGGGTCCCATTGTTTGCTATGTCTGTGGGAAAATCGGTCACAAAGCCTACCAAAGGTAATCGAAAAGAAAAAACTGCTGAAGCTAATGTTGATGTGATTGATGATGTCATTGCTTCTTTGTGGTTGTGGAAGCTAATCTGGTGGGTAATGTTCTTTGAATGGGTCTTGAATCTTTGGCGCTTCCGGACATCTCTCGTGTCTTTGATAAGGGATTATTTCTTTGAGTTCGAGGAGGTAGGCGATGGGGAATGCGTCTACATGGGTAATTCTTCATCTGCAGTGATCACAGGAAAAGGCAAGATCTTTCTCAAACTCACCTCGGGGAAAACACTTGCTCTCACCAATGTTTTATTTGTACCCTCATTGCGTCGTAACCTGGTGTCTGGTGCCTTATTGAACAAAGCTGGTTTGAAACTTGTTTTTCAGGCTGACAAGGTTGTAACGTCGCGTAATGAGGAATTTGTGGGCAAGGGTTATCTTTCTGGGGGTCTTTTTGTATTGAACACTGATTCTGTTTTTAATAATATTGCATCTACTTCTGCTTATATTGCTGAGTCTATTGATGTTTGGCATGGTAGATTAGGTCATGTGAATGTTGACTATATTAAAAAACTTAGAACTATGAGTTTAATTCCAAGTTTGACGAGTCAAGAATTCTCTAGATGTGCTAGCTGTGTTGAGGCTAAATTCACAAAGAAACCTAGTAAACCTGTCACAACTAGGAATACGAGTCTTCTTGAGTTAATTCACACCGACCTAGCTGACTTCAAAAATGTGGCAAGTAGAGGTGGAAAGAATTATTGTGTCACCTTTATAGACGACGTTCAAGGTACACCGTGTCTATCTCGCTTAAGACTAAAGATGAAGCAAAACAATCGTTTATAAACTTTAAAAATGAAGTCGAAAATCAACTCGACGAAAAAATTAAAAGGGTAAGGTCTGATAGAGGTGGTGAGTATAAATCTAGTTATCTAGCCGACTTTTGTGTTGCTAACGGTTTAATACATGAGACTAGTCCACCTTACTTACCTCGATCCTAACAGTGTAGTCGAACGAAAAAATAGAACCTTAAAAGAGATGATGAATGCTATGCTTTTAAGTTCGGCCTATCCGACGATATGTGGGGGAAGCAATACTATCGGCTTGTCACATTCTTAACCGTGTACCTCATAAGAAACTTGACAAGACACCCTACGAAATTTGGAAGGGCTATCCTCCTAACCTGAGTTACCTTAAGGTATGGGGGTGTTTGGCTAAAGTGGGTTTACCAGATTTTAGGAGACCTACCGTTGGACCAAAGACCTATGATTGTGTTTTTATAGGTTATGCTCAAAATAGTTCTGCTTATAGATTCATGTCTTTAAGTGATCGTTCTATATCTGAAGCTAGAGATGCTGTGTTTTTTTAGCATGTTTTTCCATTACAGAAGAATGTTGATTTACCTCCTAGTTTACCTATTACATCTATTGATATCTCTTCACATGCTAGTAGTAGCACTTCTATTGATCATGTTGTTGAACCTAGAAGGACTAAGAGACCTAGATGTCCAAAGAACTTTGGAGCTGATTTTGTTTCAACTTTGCTGTCTGAACATGGATACACTGTTTGTGCTAGTGATGAATTTGCTTCAGCCTTTTTAATAAAGATGACCCAAAAACGTATAGTGAGGCAATGAAATCCATTGATGCTAATTTTTGGAAAGATGCTATTAAAAGTGAACTTGACTCTATTGTGTCAAATCAGACTTGGGAGTTGACTGATTTACCTAAAGGTAGTAAACCCATTACAAGTAAATGGATCTTTAAAAAGAAAATGAGACCTGACGGTACAATAGAGAGGTTCAAAGCTAGACTTGTAGTTAGAGGCTTTACACAAAACAAGGGTATTGATTATTTTGATACTTACTCTCCTGTGACCAAAATTTCGACTATTAGGACTCTTATCGCCTTAGCTGCTATTCATAACCTTGTTATACATCAGATGGATGTTAAAACTGCTTTTTTGAATGGTGAACTAAGGGAAGAGATCTATATGTCTCAACCTGAAGGTTTTTTGATTGAGGGTCAAGAGAGTAAAGTGTGTAAACTAAACAAGTCTCTTTATGGACTGAAACAAGCACCTAAACAGTGGTATGAGAAATTTAACAACACTTTGATAAGTAATGGCTATGTGGTTAACAATTCTGATTCATGCGTTTATTCAAAAATAATGGGATTTGATTGTGTAATTATATGCCTATATGTTGATGACATGTTAATACTTGGTAATAATTTGGAAGTGATAATTAGAACCAAAGAATTTTTGTCATCACAATTTGAGATGAAGGACTTAGGAGAAGCTGATGTTATCCTAGGAGTTAAGGTTATCCGAAACCCCAATGGAGTTTGTCTAAGTCAATCTCATTATGTTGAAAAAGTGTTGAGAAAGTTTAACTGCTTTGATAATGTGCCTCCTAGAACACCCTATGATCCTAGTGTACCATTGTATAAAAACTTGGGCAAGAGTGTTTCCCAAGAAGAGTATGTTAAAATCCTAGGTAGTGTGATATTTTTAATGAACTGTACTCGACCAGATATTGCTTATGCAGTTAGTAGACTGACTCGTTATACACATAACCCTAGTAATGAACACTGGAATGCTCTTCGTCATTTACTAAAATACCTAAAAGGAACAGTTGACTTATGTTTGCATTATAGTAAATTTCCTGCTGTGTTAGAGGGATATTGTGATGCGGCTGGGTTGCGTGTGTAACGATGAGATTTCTTCTACTAGTGGTTATGTCTTTACCATGGGTGGAGGTGCTATATCGTGGAAGTCTTCTAAACAGACTTGTATCGCACGCTCTACCATGGAATCTGAGTTCATAGCTCTTGAGTTGGCAGGACAAGAGGCTGAATGGTTGAAAAACCTTTTAGCTGATATACCAGTGTGGGGCGGACGTCTAACACTGGTCTCTCTGCACTGTGACTCGCAGGCTGCTATTGGTGTTGCAAAGAATAGTGTCTACAATTCGAAAAAGAGATATATTCGAATAAGGCACGCTGCAGTTAGACAACTCCAAGACAATGGAGTGATTGCTTTGGACTATGTGAAGTCCGAAAACAATCTTGCTGATCCCTTTACTAAAGGGCTGGCTAGGAGACTAGTCGTTGATACGTCGAGGGGAATGGGGCTTAAGTCCTTAGGTCAAGAGTGAGACTTGACTAGGTCTAAAGCTTCTATTCCTATGGCGTTGTATGATTCATAGCCTTTATGGTGGTGCTTTTGAGACGCACTTGATGGATCATAAACCAGGTTGGACTTAGGTCCTTAATGACTCATGTGAGAAGTGCTATTGAGAAGCACTTGAGTCACCTACGTAGGTGTAACGATCATTAGACTATGAGAAGTCTTCTGAACACATCTATTAGTACCGAGGTAAACGCATAGCTATAAAAGAGCGCGTTGCACTTTGAAGCGCGGAACGATCTTAATTCTGAAGGTATGATATGTGTTGTGGGGGGTATCGACCGAAGCTCAGCTAGGAATTCAAATCGCAAGATATTCTCTCGCTGTAAGTAAGTTGTTTCCTCATTTCACTAAAGTGTCAATTCAAATCGAAAGATATTGATACCTAAGTATCCAATCCTTCCTTTACCCAGGAATTTCTTTCTCTGTCTCTGGCGCCCCTAGTGGGGGATTGTTGGAAAATATAGGGGCTTTTTGCCTTTGGAGTGTTTCCAATTGTCCCACACATTGGTGAGGAAAAGGGAGTTTTGTGGGTTTATATGTACCCACCCTCCTTACCATATCACTAGTGGGTCATGGGAGGCTTTTGTGGAAGCTTTGCGAGGTGCTTAATTCAGCGCGCGCGCCGAGCTCGGCCCGGCCCGGATTCGTGATTCGGGATTCGGGATTCGGGATTTGGCAATCGCCTGCGGCGGGCTGTGCCTATCTTTTTGGGCCGCGATTTTGTCATATGTTTTCTGTTTTGGACTTGGACTTGGTCAGTCAATGCAGTTAGTGGGTTGAGAGCTTTGCTCCTCCATTTACTCAGTTGACTGCTGCATTTAAGGGAGCAGTTTAGGCTCCACTAAGTCCTCCGTCTTCTATATAAATAAGAGCTCTTGCTCATATTTTTATCATCAATAAAAAACATATGACAATATCATTCTCTCTTCCTCTCTTATAATTTCTGGGTAAAGTAATTATATCGTTCCATAGCTCTTAATCTCGAGTGGGCGGGTTTAAGCGCTGTAGTGTAAATCCTTGGGGGACTAGCGGCAACTGCTGATCGCCACCACGGTCGTGCCGAAATAGTTTTCAAAGCAGTGGCCTCCGTACCACGGCACTACGAATCGGTTATATATTCTGATCTTATCTCCTTTTATTGTTACTGCTTCGTTTTTGCAACAACATGCATTTCATCAAACATTTCACATGTTCTATGAATCTCAATACACAAAAAGCGAAGAATCATGATTTAGCTTCGATAATCTCCGTATGAACTTCGTCAAACAAATTATATGTGCTACAAGCAGTAACAGTAAAACAAATATCTTGCTTCTAGCTAGTTCATGCATCTTATTAATTCGAGCGATTAACTATCATTCCACAATCTAATTTGATGCAGAGAAAATCATATTGAGATCCACTGGTTTTTTTATCACAAATTCATTACTATTCAATATAAGAATTCAACAATAATGAAACGAAAAAGGAATAAACGGTTTTATGAAGGGTAAACCGAGCAATCTACCTTACGGAGTTGGAATATATAACCTGAAATTCGGATGAAGTATAAACAATTGAAAGAGGCGAATATGAAAGTAGAGGAAACCATTAGGCAGATGAATAGATGATATGGAGTAATTTTGTAAAAGATGACGGCAAAAATAAAAGTGGCAGAGTGTGTGTGTATTAGGGCTTTAGGTTAAGTGCTCTACGCTGAATGTTTAGTTCATGTGTAGAGTTAGGCGGGAAAGGAATCATTTAGATGTTTTTGTTTTATTATTTTATATAGATATATAGATATTTTTCTTAAGGTACATTGTATCATATCATTTATATGTGTATCACATTTATAATGTAACACATAATCTAGTTCTTTTTTTTTCCTTATTCAAGTTATCTAATAAAATAATGACTAAACATTTACAAAAATGGAATCCTAGACTCAAGTTTGGTGATATTTAAGCAATTCAAACCCTTTTGCTTTTCGTTATTTGTGTGGTTTAGTAATTTAATTTCTACTAGTCTTAAACCCGTGCAAATTACACGGGTATGCTATTTACATTTTGTTCTTATAAAAATATAAATATTTAAGATATTTTGTTAGAAACTAAAAATTGTAAATGTAATGCATGAGTTATAAAGTTGTATTTTAAGTTTTTATATTTAAAATATAAAATTCACTTGCAATTTACGAAAATTATGCATTGAAGTTAATCAGTCGAGTAGCTAAATTTCAGTTTCTACCTTATCTTATTACTCGATCGACTTAAAAAGAATCCAATATATATATATATATATATAGAGAGAGAGAGAGAGAGAGAGAGATAGAGAGAAGGGATCATGTAAGTCCACCCTTTTAGGTTGAGTCTATAAGTCCTATTTTAAGCCCTTAGATCAAAATGATGAATGGTTGAGATTTAAGCAAAATAAAAGGCTGAGATATAAAAGGCAAACAAACCCTAATCACACACTACCTCCCATTTTCACTTCTCTCTCTAAATACCCTTTATCCCTCTCTCTACATTTCTTTTCCTCTGACCAGGCGACCACCACTATGGCTCGCCGACAACTACCCACCAACAGCCACCACCACCAGCGCACATTCCCCTCTCTTCACTCCGTCCACCCGTCAACACCACCACGACAACCCTCTTCCTCCCTACCATTCGTTGCCCCCAGCCTACACACCACGCTGCCACCGTCGCCACCTGATGCCTATGCCGCCACCATCCCACTCACTTTTCAGATCTCGTTTTTTGGTGTGTTTTTTTTTAAGTTCTCGATTTTTTTTTTCTGGTGGTTCAGGTAAGTGGTTTTACAGTGGCATTGTTTTCGATCGACACACATACCGCCGTTAGATCTACTCCTCTCTCGTCTCTTTTTTTCATTTTTTTTAGTTGGCTGATGGTCGCTAGCGTGGGTGGGCACTGATGTCGTTGGCGGCATTGGTGATGGTGATGGTTGATGTTAATGTTGATTGTGTTGGTGGTGGCACAGATCTAAGCTTTTTTGTTTTTTTTTTTCAATTGAAATTTTTGTGACTGCACAATTGAAGTTGTTGTGGTTGGCGATGTGAAGACGACGATGGTGTTGGTGGTGGCGGTGGTCATGGTTGTATTACAAGCTTATCGAACGAAAGTTACAGCCTTATCATACTAAAGTTACAGTTATATCGGACTCAAATACACTCGTATCGGACTAAAGTTACACTTTTGAAGAGCAAAACATACACTTGAAATGACTAAAGTTATAATAAAAAAGTATATTAATTCAAACTTGCACATCAAACTACTATACTACTAAAGTTACGACTTCAACGACTAAAGTTACGACTTTAACGACTAAAATTACACTTGAAAAGGGTAAAGTATACTCGTAAAAGTATATAAATTCAAATTTATACATAAAACCACCACATGACTAAAGTTACATTTTTCACGGCTAAAATTACACTTTCAATGACAAAAATTATACTCATAAAAGTATATAAACTCAAAGTTTTACATACAAACCACCATATTACTAAAGTTATAACTCCGACGATTAAAATTACACCCCCAACGACTAAAATTACATTCGTAAGACACTAAAGTTACATAGATTTTTGTTAAAATTCAGAAATTTTAAGTTATAAATTGAAATTTGTATAAATAAGTTGGCCTTAAAAGGTAAGATACACTTCTAAATCATTAAATGCCTAAAGTTACACTCATAAATCAGTAAAGGTACTGTAACATTCCGTTTGATGTCTATGAGTGTCTTGATTTTGGATTGTAGTAGTGTGATGTTTAGGAGTGTGAGAATATTTCTCTAGTGTTGACAGTTAGATGATGAGGTTATGAGTGTGAGTAAACTTCGAGAACGAAGTTCCTTTTAAGGGTGGTAGAATGTAACATTCCGTTTGATGTCTATGAGTGTCTTGATTTTGGATTTGGTAGTGGATGATATATTATGGAGCTAGCAGCATTAGAGGATGGTAGTTTGTAGTGTATGGAGTTAGTGTCGGGAGAGTTTATGATGTAGTTGATACGACATCGTGAGCGATGTGGGGAGGTAGGAATAGTTGGTGGAGTTGGTGTTAAGGGTTCATGGTTTCATGTTTTATAAGTTGGGGTTTTGTTTTGAGTTATTAGTAGCTTTGTTGCGTCTTGACCAAGTTAGTATGTTTGTTTTTATGTATGGGTTGAACTTCGGGGATGAAGTTCTTTTTAAGGAGGGAAGATTGTAATGCTACGTATTTATTACTCTCGGGGTACTCTATCGAGTAGGCCTTACTCTGTCGAGTAAGGGTGAGTTGCAGTTTAAAATAGTTTCTGACCTGTTGGGTACTCGATCGAGTAACATGGATACTCGATCGAGTAAGGGGGCACTCGATCGATTACCTTAGCTACTCGATCGAGTAGCCGGTTTACGGGGAGTTATTTCTCAGGTTTTGTTAATTATGCGATTAAGGTATATAATACTTCCGTCATTGTTCTTAAACACTTTTTCAAAACCTAATTACTGTCAAGAGAGAAAGCAAAGTACGTTCTTCACTTTAATCGCATTGTTAGCAAATCCCGGAGTTTGGAAGGTCGGATTCACCTTTCGTTATACCGTTGAGATCATTGCGTCGAGGGTAAGATCTATGTACCGTTTTTATAGTTTTTCCTTTAAGTTTTTTAAACCCTAAGATAGGGATTTGGGGGTTTTGTTGTAGATTATGATTGGTAGTAATTATGTGTATGTATGATAGGAGGAGGATTTGTAGAAGAGGCTTTTTGATACAGCTGTTGAGACCGTCTAATAGTTGTGCTTTCCAGGTGGGATTTCCTACTCAGTATTAGTCCCATAATGTGATGTTGATGTGTTGTGGTTGATTGAATAATATCGTAATTGTATTGTGACAGTTGTTGATTGTGATTGGTTGTCTCTGGTTCTCGAGATGCGTTCTCGGCTGAGTGGAGTCACTTGCGGGAGTGGCTTCACGCCCTAGTTTCGCCCTTTGTGGAACCCGTCACGGAAGGGGATGTGCACATTAATGAACAGGGTTATCGCTCATTATGAGGAGCGGGGATTTGGTGGGTACGGCTGCGGTCCCCCATTGGCAGGGCTGGTCCAGTGGACAGTCGGTGATTGAGATTGATGGGACTGATATGATTGTGTGTGTGTGACGGTGTGAAATATATGTTTATCGTATTGTTGATATATATAGATTGTGTGATTAGTACTGACCCCGTGTTGTTGTTTGTAAAACCTGCGGTGATCCATTCGGGGATGGTGAGCAGTAATTGAGCAGGTTTGAGTTGAGTCACATGGGATTGTTGGGATGTGCCACTGTCTGACGATAGAAGTCTTCCGCTGTAGCTTAGTAGTTTAATAAACTTTGCATTTAGTTGATTAGACAGTTGGTTTGAGAACTTGTACCCGTATTTTGGGATTTGGCTTGGTTTGTACTTTTCACTAAAGTTATACTATTAAATGTTGTTTCGTTATTGTCTTATGATTATCATGCCTCGGATAACCGAAATGGTAGTATCCTTATACCTGAGTGGTCCTGGTAAGGCACTTGGAGTATGGGGGTGTTACAGTTACACTCAAAAATGATTGGATAAGAATAGGACTTATGGACTCAACCAAATTTGTGGACTTACCTGAACCTATCTCTCTCTCTCTCTCTCTCTCTCTCTCTCTCTCTCTCTCTCTCTCTCTCTCTCTCTCTCTCTCTCTATATATATATATATATATATATATATATATATATATATATATATATATATATATATATATATATATATATATACGACCATGTACGTCTAAAATATTTTTTTTTATAATATATCTATATAAATATTATATATCAATATTAATTTACACGCACCTTTGACATTAAAAAGGTATATGATAGGAATAGAAGAAAAGGATCAGTATTTTACAACGGTAAGTCTCTGTTAAGACGAACTATCTGTCTTAAGTTTAAGACGGGTCAAAGATATAACACTTGTGTATATAAGAATGCAAAGGAAAAAACAATATATTTGTC
This sequence comes from Silene latifolia, assembly GCF_048544455.1. Lineage (NCBI taxonomy): Eukaryota > Viridiplantae > Streptophyta > Magnoliopsida > Caryophyllales > Caryophyllaceae > Silene > Silene latifolia. The sequence goes on from NC_133538.1 coordinate 455,781,273, forward strand.
TTATATACCAAAGCAGTACTCTGTATGATAGTTAACTTAAACTTAAACGAATAATGCTCTTAAATGAGAATTTGTGTTTGATATAGATTTTTGTATTCATATCTTTATAAAATAATTAATAAGGAAAATTAAATCTATAATAAAATATTTATGATTAATGACTAAATGTAAATTTGATGAAAACTGGGATGTTATAGAGCTAGTCCTGTCAAAACATGACCCGACACGTGGCCCGAAATGATCCGAACTCGAAATGACCCGTTATTCTAGGGTCAAAACCTGACTCGACACGGTGAATCAAAGATAAATTAAGAATATTATTAAAATATTACTCGCTCTTATTTAGCCTAATGTTCCCCTTTATCTAATATATGTGAGGAGCTTAACAAGCGGGAGTAATATTTTTTTATAATATTTGAAATAATATATATAAAAATTGGAAATGGATCTTCTCCATTTCCTCTCACAATCTCCTTAAATAATTATTTTCTCTTTTACCCTCATTTTCCCTTATTTTTATGTGTAAATCTAGAACCGTGTTAGATATTGTCATTGTAACAACCTGGATTATAAAACAAAGGAAAAACTTATATAAAGAGAATATCAGAGTACGATACTGACAAAAGGGTCAAGGTGGCGGAAACACCTGACCAATCCGGTTCGCTACTAAATCCAAAACAACTAATACATTATTCAAAAGGTTCTTAAAACTTAAAAGCAAACTCCTATTTTATTATTAAGCTCGCTTCGCACATTCCCCAAGCAAGCATCAACCAAACAGCAACAAGCGTTCAACCTGAACAACCTGAGAAGGGGGTCGACAATCAGTCGGGAGTAACTAGATGCTCTCCCAGTCATGTTTACAACAATTGAATATAATCAACAATCATTAACAAATGAAATGTAAAACTAGTAAACATGTGAGATCATCTATACTCATGAAAAACCCAACAAAGCTTACCATGACTTATCAATCTTAGTCGGAATCATGCAAATATAAACCATATACAAGAACTAGACCATGCACACTAATAACCATTGTAGCACACGACCCCAAACAACTTAAGGCACAATGATAGCATCAAAGCATAGCGAATACGGTAACACACAATCCACAGCAACAGAAGGCACAAAGCAAGCAACAAAGCATAGCGAATAGAGCGAACGCCCATTAGAGCGTATCACCACTGCCTCTAACTTGTCAGAGCGTATCACCACTGCCTCTGACTGACAGAGCGTATCATCACTGGCTCCATCGGTGTGGCGCGTATAACCACTGCCTCCATGGTACTATGTATAGCGTATAACCACTGCCTATATGTCTAAGACCTGGCCAGACTCTCGGTAAACCGAACGACACTCGGGGAACAGAGCGTATAACCACTGCCTCTGCTACCCCCCCCCCCCCCCCCGAACATAGACCAAACAAATCCCGCATCAACGGGTAACGTTAGTTCATTCCTATAGTATATAACTGATACTATCGTCACCCATTCAGACTATCAAACCACAAATGCACAGTATAACCGACTGTACTAACATGCGTGAACAACATCACGACTCAACTCATAGGATAGTATAACTGACCATCCTACTTATCATATGAACAAGAGTAACCAAAGATATATATTCAAACACAAGGACATAACATGTTGAACACAATACAACATATGAAACAAGTATAAGCAACCACTGTTATAGTAACTTCAGCTATAACTTTAACATTAACAATTCAATGTTATAGTAACCCTAACCATAACATACACTCTGGATGCGAGATTATAGTAACCTCGACTATAACTTCAACATATATAACTTGAAGTTATACTTACCTCAACTATAACTTTGACACGAAACTCAAAGTTATACTAGTTCCAACCATAACCTTGAGCCATAATCCCAGGGTATGTTAGTTCCAGCTATAACCTTAACTCGTACTTCAATGTTATACCTGGATTCATACTTCCAAGGTTATACCTGTTTCAGCCATAACTAGAGTAACTACCCAAAGTTGTATTAACTTTAGCTATAACACTTGAATCATCATCAAGGTTATACTAGCTTTAGCTATAACTTTGGAGAGAGCTCTTGGCCGCCATCATGCCGCCACTAGGGTTTGATTCGAAAACCCTTATTACGCTTATGACACCCATAATAAACATATAAACAACATACGATATATAATTAATGCATTAAAACATATATAAACATGAGAAAAACATAATTAACATGATAATAAACAATCAAACATGTACTAATCATACAAAACATTCATTAAATCATATTAATTACATCAATTGGCATAAACACAATTAAAGGAAAACACCTAGTTACCTTTTTAGCAATTAATGAAAACCTTCATAAAGAAAACGACCAATAAAGCTTTGTCTCCAACACGTGTCAACGTCCCCAAAATCGACATTAAGAAAGGCACAAATCGAAACCCTTGAAAATGCCATGAAAGGCTATTCTTCATCCATTAAAATAAGAGACCTTAAAGGTAGGTCCAAAGGTCCATACAAATAATTCTCATAAAATTATTTGGAGACGAATATGTTGTAAAGATAAGAGCAAGGATTGTGAAATTATAATTTGTGCATGAGTTTGGAAGAAGAAAAGATATTCAACAATGGAGTCAAAGGGAGAAAATAAGAACAAAAGAGAGAAAAGGAGGATAGGACGTGCGGCAGGAATCTTACGCACCAACCAAAAAATTGACCTAGTTGCTTGCTAAGTTAATTTCTATTTATAAGGGGATTAACTAATGGGCTTTTGGTCCATTAGTTTATACAATGCATTATCTGATTACAAATTCAACTGGATATTATTAAAACGCTAGAAAAGCTTAAATAGGAAAAGTGATTAAAACGCTAGAAAAGCTTAAATAGGAAAAGTGATTATTAAATTAAAATAGTAAAATCGTCCATGGACATTTTAATCCAAATTAGATTAAAAAGAAAAATAATAAAATAGAGGAGGGAAGCTTATAAATATATATTTTCAAAATACATTAATAAACTTTCAAATAATTAATTTAATAAATAACTTTCCAAATAAAATATTATTATAAAACACGGGGTGTTACAGTCATTATGCGATCCGAGCCATTAATAGGTATTTGCCTCTCCATTTCTTTTGAGAAAATGGAAAGAAAATGGGTTCATAAAATTTATTGTTTTAATATTTGTAATTAAAAATTAATTTAAAAATCAATTTTATATCATTAAATAATAAAATAATTATTAAAATAATGAATATAGTTAATAATATTATTATTAATATTAAATATGATTTAATTTTAAAAAGTAAGTTTTTTGGGTTGAAAAACGATAAAATAAAAGACGTCATAACCTCTATTCTTACCCGTATTATAACCTTAACCTAACTTAAGACCCATATATGACGACCCGTATTTGATCCGACCCGTATTCGATCCGACCCGTGTCCTAACCCGCTCGACCGATTTGACAGGTCTACATGGGCCCCAACTTGTTGCCAATATTGTCGTATTAGTTATTTAGTATGTGTGCCTTTTTTTTGGTAAAATTAGCATGTGTGCCTTTGAGGATCAACTACTCGTAATATTCATCTTTCCTCAAAACAACGTATAACCAATATTATACCCGTCACAAGGGAAACTTATTGTAAAACAAAAATTAAGTGGGCCAATATGTCCAGCCCAACTTGTTACGGAGTAGTAGTACCTTACGAAACCATCATATTCCTCTCTTTAACCCTACCAAGTATTACACATCCTCAATTCCTCGAACCCATTTTCTCTTCATTTCCTAAAAAGAAATGGAGAGACAAGTTCTTATTAACGGTGTGGATCGCATGTGGACAACATCTAACGGTTCTAAATTTACGCATAAAGATAAAGGAAAATGAAGGTGAAAGGGGAAATTATTATTTTAAAGATATTGTGAGAGGAAATGGAGAGGATCTACTCCGCCGTCTCAAGCTCTATTCACATCTAGCTTTTTTTTGGCTTTGCTGCTCCAAACTACTCCGTATTATTATCTACTCCGCCGTCTCAAGCTCTATTCACATCTAGCTTCGATCTCCTCCTTAAAAAACACATGATACCTACATAAAAAAAAAAAAAAAAAAAAAAAATTGCAAACCCGTATAATTTTCAATCAATATTTTTGTCTAAGTTCTTTATGGTATTCATCTCTTTCATTATTTGTGTTTATTGATTGATTCAGGTTTTTTTTATTCAAAAAGTTTTTGGATTTTTTTATCTTATACTATTCAAATCTGTTACATGCATTTTATAGAAAATATTTATTAAAATTGATTGAGCTTCATTATTTATTTTTGTGCGAAATTCTTTTTTTTTGTTAATCTACTGATAATAATTCTATTTTTTTATGTTTTTTTTTTTAATATAAAGTATTTATTTCATCTTGGTAGCAAAATTTTACTCCGTATTTGCCCATATTTATGATACGGTTTTCTATTGATTTTGTATTTATTTTGAAATTATGTATGCCATTATTGATTTTTTATAAAGTAATTTCAGTGTTTGGAATAAATTTTATCCTTCGTTTCTTTTTTAATATAAAGTAATTTATTTGCCATTATTGATTTTTTTGTAAAGTTGCAGAAGTATTAGTAGTTTAATTTTACGTAATTTTAATTAGCTATTTTCCATCTTATTAATTTAATTGAGATCGATGTAGTAATTTTATTATAGAATGTTGAAATTGATGTAATTATATTTATATAAGTCATTGTATATGTATTTCGGAGTATGAAACTGATGATGTATTTTGTAATTGAATTTAAACAATTGCAACTCAACAATTATTTCTATCAATTAATTCCCAGTTAGATCGTGGCCCTTAAAATCAGGGAAGAAAAAGTAGAATTTGACTTGTTGACTTTCAACCACAGCCTGACACATCAGCTCTGTGGTTGTTTGTTTAATAAATAGGATTCAAAACACCTTTATTAATGTACACTTCATATAGTCACTTTGTTTATTCTTAACTATGATGTAGTAATGGATATATGAACACACTTGGGACAATTTTTTTTTTTTTACATTTTTCTAAATGCCACGTGTCAGATCCACACTTTCTCAACCCAGTTTTATATATATTAAAGATTGTAACATATGTAATTGTAAACATGTCTTCCATCCCGGCATTTATTAATGTCTCTTATTGTTAAGAAACCCAAATAGGATCGTCGATTTTATTCATGGTATGTCTTCTAACTTTCTTAGCGCATCTATATTATTTACTAATTAAAATATTTTATCTCCTATTTGATAGGTCTAAAAGAGGTTTTGGTTTTCGAATGGATGTGCGTCAATGCATACACAAATAACACAATCATAAAAAAAACATTCTATTAAATAAAGGTAATTAGCTAATTACTGAACCTACCACACAATTACATATTGTGTTTATTACATTAGTAACACAAACATGGTAATCCCGAGTCCCGACCTAATAGAGGCTATTACCTTTTCTTTTGTTTGTATTAGACCACACGAATAGAAATATGAAATAACAATGAACTTTGTGAGTTGTGTTGAGTTGATCGTTGAGTGTATAATATGATCGTCTATTTCAAGAATATAGTATAAGGTTAAGTGCACTTCGTATAAGATGGTCGTTGAGCTCTTAATGGAAAAAACCTATTGTACTGGAAAAGTTATATGCTCAATAATAACATTATTTTACAATTTTTAAAGTTGCGGATCGTGTTTTAAGTTACCGTATACTACCTCTTCCGTTTCATTTGTTTTTTTACATTTGCTTTTTGCATAAAAATTTAAAAAGTGAAAACCAGTGGGGTATGTAATATTTTAATACATTAGATCGCCATTATCCACCCATGTGAGTGGATCTCATAAATTTTAGAAGGATAAGATGGTCTTTTAATGGGTAAAGTGATGTCAATATGAACAAATGTAACGAATCAAATGGAACAGACTAAAAAGAAATACGTAAAGAAACAAATGAAAGGAATTATATATTATTAATGTTACTCCGTACTTAAAAACTAAAGCAAGAGTCTTATCCAACCTCTTCTCCATACTTTTTCCTTTATCTTTTAAGTCAGATTCAACTTTTAAATAATAATTTTAGATATACTTTTAAAATTTTAAAATTTTTAGTTTTATACCTGATAGAATACTAAAGTAGACTCGTGCATCGCACAGGTATTAAATCTAGTCTATATTATTAAAGGAAGGTTTTTTCGAGCAACGTGAGAGACTCCAACCTTTTGAAACTACCTAAAATAATTATAAATAAAAATATATTTGAAAATAATACTAATCTAATAAAATTCTATCATAATTTAACTACCTAAAATAATTATAAATAAAAATATATTTGAAGATAATACTAATCTAATAAAATTTTATCATGAGACTCCAACCTTTTGAAATTACCCTTACTTAAAATCAATACATATATATAAAGTAGAAACTTTTCGAGCGATATTAGAGAATCCAACTTTTTTAGAATTTCTAACAAGAGTATATTTCGAAACAAATTTAATAAAATTATCCTAATAAATGTAGATTTCTTAATATTTTAATAAAACTATCCTAATACAAGTAGATTAAATTTATATATTAGAGGGTCCAACTTTTTTTGAATTTCTAACAAGAGTAGATTTCGAAACAAATTTAATAAAATTATCCTAATAAATGTAGATTTCTTAATATTTTAATAAAATTATCCTAATACAAGTAGATTAAATTTATTTTAATAAGATTATTCTAATATAAGTAGGTGATACACAAATTACACAATGTAACCAATTATATGGTATATTAATAACATAAACATTATTCATATACTATATGTTAAATTTCATTAGTCATACTAACTGAAAAGTTTACTTAAACCTAAAAAAGAAGCTTAAAAGGTAATCGAAATTTAATTAATTAAGTAAAAAAATTTTGGCAAACTAACCGAAAGGTAGTTGTTTTTTCTGGTAAAATTATGCAAAGTAACATAATAAGTTCTCTATATTTAATATTATAAATTGAAGGAATACAAAAAAAAGGTAACTTTTTTCTCACTGACAAGCTTACAACAAAATTAAGATAAATGAAATTTTGGTCAAAAGCTTATATCTTTGAAACAAAGCCTAAATATTAGATTTTTCATGATATCCCGACCTTCCTCATATTTAATTAATTACTTCTTGATGTTTTTTCTACCAATGTTTACTTGTTTTTGACTCTATTGTTAGGAGTGGATCTCAAGTTCCTTTTTTTTTTTTTTTTAAATTTCATAATCTCCATTATAGCTATTGGTTTAGAATAAATATTAGCAATAATTAAGCATTGTAACACAAGGTACATATACTCCAAAATCATGAGGAATAGAATAAACAAGTAATTGGTTCAACATAAATGTTAGCTTTGCACATAAAAGTAAAAATTATTGTTACCTCTACAATAAGAAAAAATAAATTTGATCAAAAAGGAAAATCTATCACAAGTGTCCAACTATATCGTATTTGTCTTGGATGTAGCAAATATATATAATTTTTTAAGCTCAAACTGAATTTTAAATCGAGCCAACCATGGGTGTTATATATGGGTAAAAATAGTATCATAATTATTTGAGAAAGCTATAGAACAGACGAGTATATGACATTTAAATGGAACGAAACTATTTTAAGATCTCCCTAAGTTGAAGCGGTGATGGTTTTCTAGATATTTACCTGTGACAAGTAGGGGCTATAATTTTTCTATTATATACGGGTAGGAGAAGGCCTATATCTGTCATGTCTTATCCCCCATATGACATCCTTGCGTTTAGGAGTCATTTTTTGTTTTCATTATGCGAGATTTGGTAGAGTATATTAGTTGGTGTAGAATTTAGGAGCAAGACTCATTATCTTTTAGGAATTTCACACTAAATGCATTACTTCATCCTTTTCACAATGATCTTCCATATTGCTTCTACACAATCGTCAATATGGAAATTTGACCATGATTTTCGACATATTAATGGTCAAAGTTATAAAAGTTGACCTCTAAGAAACAAGGTGGAAGATGTTTAAGAAGGGCAGGGAGTATGATTTTTTTTAATATAACTCCTCTACCAAGTGTGGTATGCCGGTTATGTTGTTGAGGAATGAACATTAACTCTGTAAGAACATTATCTAACGGAATCTGGCTTATTATCAATCGCCATGGAAAATTCATATTAGAAGGAAAGATACTTACGGATTCAAAAGTCGGCAAAAGGTACTATATAGTAATGACTTCCTCGAATACAAAAATTCCTTTCGTTCATAAGGAGAGACAATATACATTGAGACCATGCTACGGTGATGGTTGATGTTAATGTTGATTGTGTTGGTGCTGGCACAGATCTAAGCTTTTTTGTTTTTTTTCAATTGAAATTTTTGTGACTGCACAATTGAAGTTGTTGTGGTTGGCGATGTGAAGACGACGATGGTGTTAGTGGTGGCGTTGGCCATGGTTGTATTACAAGCTTATCGAACTAAAGTTACAGCCTTATCATACCAAAGTTACAGTTATATCGGATCAAATTACACTCATATCGGACTAAAGTTACACTTTTGAAGAGCAAAAGATACACTTGAAATGACTAAAGTTACAATAAAAAAGTATATTAATTCAAACTTGCACATCAAACTACTATACTACTAAAGTTACGACTTCAACGACTAAAGTTACGACTTTAACGACTAAAATTACACTTGAAAAGGGTAAAGTATACTCGTAAAAGTATATAAATTCAAATTTATACATAAAACCACCACATGACTAAAGTTACATTTTTCACGGCTAAAATTACACTTTCAATGACAAAAATTATACTCATAAAAGTATATAAACTCAAAGTTTTACATACAAACCACCATATTACTAAAGTTATAACTCCGACGATTAAAATTACACCCCCAACGACTAAAATTACATTCGTAAGACACTAAAGTTACATAGATTTTTGTTAAAAGTCAGAAATTTTAAGTTATAAATTCAAATTTGTATAAATAAGTTGGCCTTAAAAAGTAAGATACACTTCTAAATCATTAAATGCCTAAAGTTACACTCATAAATCAGTAAAGTTACACTCAAAAATGATTGGCTAAGAATAGGACTTATGGACTCAACCAAATTTGTGGACTTACCTGAACCTATATCTCTCTCTCTCTCTCTCTCTCTCTCTCTCTCTCTCTCTCTCTCTCTCTCTCTCTCTCTCTCTCTCTCTCTCTCTCCCTCCCTCCCTCTCTATATATATATATATATGACCCGTGTACGTCTAAAATAACTTTTTTTATAATATATCTATATAAATATTATATATCATATATTAATTTACACTCACCTTTGACATTAAAAAGGTATATGATAGGAATAGAAGAAAAGGATCAGTATTTTACAACGGTAAGTCTCTGTTAAGACGAACTATCTGTCTTAAATTTAAGACGGGTCAAAGATATAACACTTGTGTATATAAGAATTCATAGGAAAAAACAATATATTTGTCTTATATACCAAAGTAGTACTCTGTATGATAGTTAACTTAAACTTAAACGAATAATGCTCTTAAATGAGAATTTGTGTTTGATATAGATTTTTGTAAACATATCTTTATAAAATAATTGATAAGGCAAATTAAATCTATAATAAAATATTTATGATTAATGACTAAATGTATATTTGATGAAAATTGGAATGTCATAGAGCTAGTCCTGTCAAAACATGACCCGACACGTGGCCCGAAATGATCCGAACTCGAAATGACCTGTTATTCTAGGGTCGAAACCTGACTCGACACGGTGAATCAAAGATAAATTAAGAATATTATTAAAATATTACTCGCTCTTATTTAGCCTAATGTTCCCCTTTATCTATATATGTGAGGAGCTTAACAGGCGGGAGTAATATTTTTTTATAATATTTGAAATAATATATATAAAAATTGGAAATGAATCTTCTCCATTTCCTCTCACAATCTCCTTAAATAATTATTTTCTCTTTCACCCTCATTTTCCCTTATTTTATGTGTAAATCTAGAACCGTGTTAGATATTGTCATTGTAACAACCCGGATTATAAAACAAAGGAAAAACTTATATAAAGAGAATATCAGAGTACGATACTGACAAAAGGGTCAAGGTGGCGGAAACACCTGACCAATCCGGTTCACTACTAAATTCAAAACAACTAATACATTATTCAAAAGGTTCTTAAAACTTAAAAGCAAACTCCTATTTTATTATTAAGCTCCCTTCGCACATTCCCCAAGCAAGCATCAACCAAACAGCAACAAGCGTTCAACCTGAACAACCTGAGAAGGGGGTCGACAATCAGTCGGGAGTAACTAGATGCTCTCCCAGTCATGTTTACAACAATTGAATATAATCAACAATCATTAACAAATAAAATGTAAAACTAGTAAACATGTGAGATCATCTATACTCATGAAAAACCCAACAAAGCTTACCATGACTTATCAATCTTAGACGGAATCATGCAAATCTAAACCATATACAAGAACTAGACCATGCACACTAATAACCATTGTAGCACACGACCCCAAACAACTTAAGGCACAATGATAGCATCAAAGCATAGCGAATACGGTAACACACAATCCACAGCAACAGAAGGCACAAAGCAAGCAACAAAGCATAGCGAATAGAGCGAACGCCCATTAGAGCGTATCACCACTGCCTCTAACTTGTCAGAGCGTATCACCACTGCCTCTGACTGACAGAGCGTATCATCATTGGCTCCATCGGTGTGGCGCGTATAACCACTGCCTCCACGGTACTATGTATAGCGTATAACCACTGCCTATATGTCTAAGACTGTCGACTCTCGAAACCGAACGACACTCGGGGAACAGAGCGTATAACCACTGCCTCTGCTACCCCCCCGAACATAGACCAAACAAATCCCGCATCAACGGGTAGCGTTAGTTCATTCCTATAGTATATAACTGATACTATCGTCACCCATTCAGACTATCAAACCACAAATGCACAAAGATAACCGATCAGATGTAAACATGCGTGAACAACATCACGACTCAACTCATAGGATAGTATAACTGACCATCCTACTTATCATATGAACAAGAGTAAGCAAAGATATATATTCAAACACAAGGACATAACATGTTGAACACAATACAACATATGAAACAAGTATAAGCAACCAATGTTATAGTAACTTCAGCTATAACTTTAACATTAACAATTCAATGTTATAGTAACCCTAACCATAACATAAACTCTGGATGCGAGGTTATAGTAACCTCGACTATAACTTCAACATATATAACTTGAAGTTATACTTACCTCAACTATAACTTTGACACGAAACTCAAAGTTATACTAGTTCCAACCATAACCTTGAGCCATAATCCCAGGGTATGTTAGTTCAAGCTATAACCTTAACTCGTACTTCAATGTTATACCTGGATTCATACTTCCAAGGTTATACTTGTTTCAGCCATAACTAGAGTAACTACCCAAAGTTGTATTAACTTTAGCTATAACACTTGAATCATCATCAAGGTTATACTAGCTTTAGCTATAACTTTGGAGAGAGCTCTTGGCCGCCATCATGCCGCCACTAGGGTTTGATTCGGAAACCCTTATTACGCTTATGACACCCATAATAAACATATAAACAACATACGATATATAATTAATGCATTAAAACATATATAAACATGAGAAAAACATAATTAACATGATAATAAACAATCAAACATGTACTAATCATACAAAACATTCATTAAAAAATATTAATTACATCAATTGGCATAAACACAATTAAAGGAAAACACCTAGTTACCTTTTTAGCAATTAATGAAAACCTTCATAAAGAAAACGACCAATAAAGCCTTGTCTCCAACACGTGTCAACGTCCCCAAAATCGACATTAAGAAAGGCACAAATCGAAACCCTTGAAAATGCCATGAAAGGCTATTCTTCATCCATTAAAATAAGAGACCTTAAAGGTAGGTCAAAAGGTCCATACAAATAATTCTCATAAAATTATTTGGAGACGAATATGTTGTAAAGATAAGAGCAAGGATTGTGAAATTATAATTTGTGCATGAGTTTGGAAGAAGAAAAGATATTCAACAATGGAGTCAAAGGAAGAAAATAAGAACAAAAGAGAGAAAAGGAGGATAGGACGTGCGGCAGGAATCTTGCGCACCAACCAAAAAATTGACCTAGTTGTTTGCTAGGTTAATTTCTATTTATAAGGGGATTAATTAATGGGCTTTTGGTCCATTAGCTTATACAATGAATTATCTGATTACAAATCCAACTGGATATTATTAAAACGCTAGAAAAACTTAAATAGGAAAAGTGATTAAAACGCTAGAAAAGTTTAAATAGGAAAAGTGATTATTATATTAAAATAGTAAAATCGTCCACGGACATTTTAATCCAATCAAAACTAGATTAAAACGAAAAATAATAAAATAGAGGACGGAAGCTTATAAATATAAATTTCCAAAATACATTAATAAACTTCCAAATAATTAATTTAATAAATAACTTTCCAAATAAAATATTATTATAAAACACGGGGTGTTACAGTCATTATGCGATCCGAGCCATTAATAGGTACTTGCCTCCCCATTTCTTTTGAGAAAATGGAAAGTAAATGGGTTCATAAAATTTATTGTTTTAATATTTGTAATTAAAAATTAATTTAAAAATCAATTTTATATCATTAAATAATAAAATAATTATTAAAATAATGAATATAGTTAATAATATTATTATTAATATTAAATATGATTTAATTTTAAAAAGTAAGTTTTTTGGGTTGAAAAACGATAAAATAAAAGACGTCATAACCTCTCTTCTTACCCGTATTATAACCTTAACCTAACTTAAGACCCATATATGACGACCCGTATTTGATCCGACCAGTGTCCTAACCCGCTCGACCGATTTAACAGGTCTACACGGGGCCCAACTTGTTGCCAATATTGTCGTATTAGTTATTTAGTATGTGTGCCTTTTTTTTGGTAAAATTAGCATGTGTGCCTTTGAGGATCAACTACTCGTAATATTCATCTTTTCTCAAAACAACGTATAACCAATATTGTACCCGTCACAAGGGAGACTTATTGTAAAACAAAAATTAAGTGGGCCAATATGTCCAGCCCAACTTGTTACGGAGTAGTAGTACCTTACAAAACCATCATATTCCTCTCTTTAACCCTACCAAGTATTACACATCCTCAATTCCTCGAACTCATTTTCTCTTCATTTCCTAAAAAGAAATGGAGAGGCAAGTTCCTATTAACAGTGTGGATTGCATGTGGACAACATCTAACGGTTCTAAATTTACGCATAAAGATAAAGGAAAATGAAGGTGAAAGGAGAAATTATTATTTTAAAGATATTGTGAGAGGAAATGGAGAGAAAGGAAATGGAGAGGATCTACTCCGCCGTCTCAAGCTCTATTCACATCTAACTTTTTTTTGGCTTTGCTGCTCCAAACTACTCCGTATTATTATCTACTCCGCCGTCTCAAGCTCTATTCACATCTAGCTTCGATCTCCTCCTTAAAAAAACACATGATACCTACATAAAAAAAAATTGAAAACCCGTATAATTTTCAATCAATATTCTTGTCTAAGTTCTTTATGGTATTCATCTCTTTCATTATTTGTGTTTATTGATTGATTCAGGTTTTTTTTATTCAAAAAGTTTTTGGATTTTTTTATCTTATACTATTCAATTCTGTTACATGCATTTTATAGAAAATATTTATTAAAATTGATTGAGCTTCATTATTTATTTTTGTGCGAAATTCTTTTTTTTTTTTTTGTTAATCTACTGATAATAATTCTATTTTTTTATGGTTTAGGGCTCGTTTGGTTGATACGAGAATTACATTGACGTGTTAATTTGAAATGCACGGGAGTTTAATTCCTACATTAAAATTCATGTGAATTACATACTTTATTTTTTGAATATAAAGTATTTATTTCATCTTGGTAGCAAAATTTTACTCCGTATTTGCCCATATTTATGATACAGTTTTCTATTGATTTTGTATTTTGAAATTATGTATGCCATTATTGATTTTTTATAAAGTAATTTCAGTGTTTGGAATAAATTTTATCCTTCGTTTCTTTTTTAATATAAAGTAATTTATTTGCCATTATTGATTTTTTTTGTAAAGTTGCAGAAGTATTAGTAGTTTTATTTTACGTAATTTTAATTAGCTATTTTCCATCTTATTAATTTAATTGAGATCGATGTAGTAATTTTATTATAGAATGTTGAAATTGATGTAATTATATTTATATAAGTCATTGTATATGTATTTCGGAGTATGAAACTGATGATGTATTTTGTAATTGAATTTAAACAATTGCAACCTCAACAATTATTGCTATCAATTAATTCCCATTTAGATCGTGGCCCTTAAAATCAGGGAAGAAAAAGTAGAATTTGACTTGTTGACTTTCAGCCACAAGCTGACACATCAGCTCTGTGGTTGTTTGTTTAATAAATAGGATTCAAAACACCTTTATTAATGTACACTTCATATAGTCACTTTGTTTATTCCTAACTATGATGTAGTAATGGATATATGAACACACTTGGGACAATTTTTTTTTTTTTTTTTTTAAAATTTTTCTAAATGCCACGTGTCAGATCCACACTTTCTCAACCCAGTTTTATATATATTAAAGATTGTAACATATGTAATTGTAAACATGTCTTCCATCCCGGCATTTATTAATGTCTCTTATTGTTAAGAAACCCAAATAGGATCGTCGATTTTATTCATGGTATGTCTTCTAACTTTCTTAGCGCATCTATATTATTTACTAATTAAAATATTTTATCTTCTATTTGATAGGTCTAAAAGAGGTTTTGGTTTTCGAATGGATGTGCGTCAATGCATACACAAATAACACAATCATAAAAAAATCATTCTATTAAATAAAGGTAATTAGCTAATTACTGAACCTACCACACAATTACATATTGTGTTTATTACATTAGTAACACAAACATGGTAATCCCGAGTCCCGACCTAATAGAGGCTATTACCTTTTCTTTTGTTTGTAGTAGACTACACGAATAGAAATATGAAATAACAATGAACTTTGTGAGTTGTGTTGAGTTGATCGTTGAGTGTATAATATGATCGTCTATTTCAAGAATATAGTATAAGGTTAAGTGCACTTCGTATAAGATGGTCGTTGAGCTCTTAATGGAAAAAACCTATTGTACTGGAAAAGTTATATGCTCAATAATAACATTATTTTACAATTTTTAAAGTTGCGGATCGTGTTTTGAGTTACCGTATACTACCTCTTCCGTTTCATTTGGTTTTTTACATTTGCTTTTTGCATAAAAATTTTAAAAGTGAAAACCAGTGGGGTATGTAATATTTTTATACATTAGATCGCCATTATCCACCCATGTGAGTGAACCTCATAAATTTTAGAAGGATAAGATGGTCTTTTAATGGGTAAAGTGATGTCAATATGAACAAATATAACGAATCAAATGGAACAGACTAAAAAGAAATACGTAAAGAAACAAATAAAAGGAATTATATATTATTAATGTTACTCCGTACTTAAAAACTAAAGCAAGAGTCTCATCCAACCTCTTCTCCATACTTTTTCCTTTATCTTTTAAGTCAGATTCAACTTTTAAATAATAATTTTAGATATACTTTTAAAATTTTAAAATTTTTAGTTTTATACCTGATAGAATACTAAAGTAGACTCGTGCATCGCACGAGTATTAAATCTAGTCTATATTATTAAAGGAAGGTTTTTTCGAGCAATGTGAGAGACTCCAACCTTTTGAAACTACCTAAAATAATTATAAATAAAAATATATTTGAAAATAATACTAATCTAATAAAATTCTATCATAATTTAACTACCTAAAATAATTATAAATAAAAATATATTTGAAGATAATACTATCCTAATAAAATTCTATCATGAGACTCCAACCTTTTGAAATTACCCTTACTTAAAATCAATACATATATATAAAGCAGAAACTTTTCGAGCGATATTAGAGAGTCCAACTTTTTTAGAATTTCTAACAAGAGTATATTTCGAAACAAATTTAATAAAATTATCCTAATAAATGTAGATTTCTTAATATTTTAATAAAATTATCCTAATACAAGTAGATTAAATTTATATATTAGAGGGTCCAACTTTTTTAGAATTTCTAACAAGAGTAGATTTTGAAGCAAATTTAATAAAATTATCCTAATGAATGTAGATTTCTTAATATTTTAATAAAATTATCCTAATACAAGTAGATTAAATTTATTTTAATAAGATTATTCTAATATAAGTAGGTGATACACAAATTACACAATGTAACCAATTATATAGTATATTAATAACATAAACATTATTCATATACTATATGTTAAATTTCATTAGTCATACTAACTGAAAAGTTTACTTAAACCTAAAAAAAGAGCTTAAAAGGTAATCGAAATTTAATTGATTAAGTAAAAAATATTTGGCAAACTAACCGAAAGGTAGTTGTTTTTTCTGGTAAAATTATGCAAAGTAACATAATAAGTTCTCTATATTTAATATTATAAATTGAAGGAATAAAAAAAAAGGTAACTTTTTTCTCACTGACAATCTTACAACAAAATTAAGATAAATGAAATTTTGGTGTCAAAAGCTTATTTCTTTGAAACAAAGCCTAAATATTAGATTTTTCATGATATCCCGACCTTCCTCATATTTAATTAATTACTTCTTGATGTTTTTTCTACCAATGTTTACTTGTTTTTGACTATATTGTTAGGAGTGGATCTCATGTTCCTTTTTTTTTTTTAAAAAATTTCATAATCTCCATTATAGCTATTGCTTTAGAATAAATATTAGCAATAATTAAGCATTGTAACACAAGGTACATATATACTCCAAAATCATGAGGAATAGAATAAACAAGTAATTGGTTCAAAATAAATGTTAGCTTTGCACATAAAAGTAAAAATTATTGTTACCTCTGCAATAAGAAAAAATAAATTTGATCAAAAAGGAAAATCTATCACAAGTGTCCAACTATATCGTATTTGTCTTGGATGTAGAGAATATATATAATTTTTTAGGCTCAAACTGAATTTTAAATCGAGCCAACCATGGGTGTTATATATGGGTAAAAATAATATCATAATTATTTGATAAAGCTATAGAATAGACGAGTATATGACATTTAAATGGAACGAAACTATTTTAAGATCTCCCTAAGTTGAAGCGGTTATGGTTTTCTAGATTTTTACCTGTGACAAGTAGGGGCTATAATTTTTCTATTATATACGGGTAGGAGAAGGCCTATATCTGTCATGTCTTATCCCCCATATGACATCCTTGCTTTTAGGAGTCATTTTTTATTTTCATTATGCAAGATTTGGTAGAGTATATTAGTTGGTGTAGACTTTAGAAGCAAGACTCATTATCTTTTAGGAATTTCACACTAAATGCATTACTTCATCCTTTTCACAATGATCTTCCATATTGCTTCTACACAATCGTCAATATGGAAATTTGACCATGATTTTCGACATATTAATGGTCAAAGTTATAAAAGTTGACCTCTAAGAAACAAGGTGGAAGATGTTTAAGAAGGGAAGGGAGTATGATTTTTTTAATATAACTCCTCTACCAAGTGTGGTATGCCGGTTATGTTGTTGAGGAATGAACATTAACTCTGTAAGAACATTATCTAACGGAATCTGGCTTATTATCAATCGCCATGGAAAATTCATATTAGAAGGAAAGATACTTACGGATTCAAAAGTCGCCAAAAGGTACTATATAGTAATGACTTCCTCGAATACAAAAATTCCTTTCGTTCATAAGGAGAGAAAATATATACGTTGAGACCATGCTACGTAGACGTGACAAATAGATAAGGTCGACCCAAACTTGACCCAATTAAATCTCGTGTCATATTCGTGTCGATCCAGTTACATTAAAGGGTCATTAAGCCTCAATCCTAACCCGTTAATTTCGTGGCATGTTTTCGTGTCATGTCAATATTTGGAAAGTGCAGGTTTATTTATGTGAGGATCAAGAAAAGTTGGGATTAATTTAGTAAATAGGTTATTCGTGTCGGGTTTATGTGTAGAGTTCTCAACCCAAGCCTAGCCTAATTAAATCTCGTGTCGTGTTCGTGTCAACTCACTTGCATAGATGGCCGGGTCATTAAATGTCAACCCAAACCCGTTAATTTCATGTTGGATTCATGTCGTATTTTCGTGTTGTGTTATTGTTTGTCTGCTCTAATGCTACGCCATGACAATAAACAAGAGTTAGGGACAGTCACTAAATCATGTTTAAAAACCAGTTCATATTAATGGCTAGCTTTATGTAGAAACATCAAGAATAACGTCGTCCGAGAGATTAAGGTTCTACATTGATGATAGAGACCAAATGTATCAAGGCCACAAGAAGGACATCATTTAGAGAGAAGTTTTCACAATTTACCAAATTAAGATGTCGTATTATATATTTTGCATGAAGTTTTTAAGAATAAGTAGTCAAAGACTATTTCGGTTAAAAATTGATGGTGCTAAAACAATAAGAACAGTAACTCTATAATCCAACTATATCTTTGAATGTTAGTATACAACTAATTTAGTTAAATATCAAATGCTACAACACTTTCGTTGCATTTTTGTTATAGGAGGTGATGATTAATCTGCCCTCATATAAATCAGCCCCCGAAATTTTGTTTGCTCCCATTTTTAGCATAATTTGACTTTATGTTAATTTAATAGTTATCTATCACCAGACTATGGTAACGTAAAATCATGTTTTCAGCGATGCCATAAAATATTTACTACTAACTGACATTATATATTATACTAATTTGATAACCCAACTATTTTAAAAAAAAAATGACATAAACTACTAACTGATATTATCACAGATTATACTACTAGGTGCCCGTGCATTTTATGTAATAGAATAATCAGAGGTATTTTGATTGTGTTTAAAGACTACTAATTCTATTGGAATTCAGTTCGGATTCGATTTTGCGAGATGTTTATGAGGAGCAAATACTCTTAATTGTAAATAGTCAAGGTAAAATTATGTTGTAAGAGATCTAACATTTTCTCTCGCACTAAATATATGTAATTATGATACTTGCTGTTTTTTGTTACATCATTGAGTTTTACGTAGTTGTAAAATAATTTGCAAAACTCATAAAGACATGTGTTCGTTATTAATGGTTCATATTGGCGAGCTCCACCATGTTTATAAAAAGAGCGTTTTGTATTTAATTAAAAACTGATTGTGCATGTAGGCTGTAACAATGAAAAAGCTAGCTACATACTAAGGTGCTGTTTGGCCTAGTTTATGTGAAATAGCTTTTATTTTCTAGAATGAGTTTTTTCATAAACTACTTTTTGAAAAATTTGTGGTTGTTTGGCCTAACTTTTGTAAAAATAGTTTCTTAACGAATTGATGTGTTTGGCCTACTACTGTTTTTTAGTTTTTTTTTAGTTTCTATAATCCTAAGAGTTTTTGGGAGAAGTAGAAGTAGAATTAGAAGCATCAATTTGGTGCTTCTGTTTCTAGTAGCTTTTTATTAACTTCTGACTTTTCAAAAGTAGTTTTTTATCTCCCTAAATTATAGTGTTTGGCCTTGCTTCTACTTTTACAATTAGAAAAGTACTTGGAAAGCTTGGCCAAATACCCCCTAAGTACAATAACTATGTCACTTGATGTTATACTAATTGATGACAAAACTTTTATGTTAAAAGTACTAATAATTCATAGGTTATCATCTACACCAATTACATAATTTTTTTTTATCAATGACAATATAGTAGGACTTTTTTTTATCAACTTAAGAATATATTTTTACAGATAATCCTAATGGAAGAACCGTCCATCGCACGGGCTTTCCAACTAGTAATTATAAATTATAAATAAAAATATATTTGAAGATAATATTAATCTAATAAAATTCCATCATAATTTAACTACCTAAAATAATTATAAATAAAAATATATTTGAAGATAATACTATTCTATCATAATTTATGTAGACGTAATTGATTAGAATTAAAAGTATGGAAAGTATTTAAAATAAGTATAAATAAAAATATATTTGGAGATAACATTGTGTAGATGTAATTGATTATAAGTTCTAATTTACGTAAAGACTATCAATTTGATTGTGTATTGGAGACTTACTCCCACTTTTTACATATATAAATAGGAGATATTGGTAGCCTAAGACAAACTTCTTTTTACGTATTTCCCCTCCCCATAGTATATTACTTCGTAGCTTTTTTACGCATAAAACATATTCTTATATTTGTTTAATTATATTCCGTAATAGGTTTACTGATTAATCTTCGTCTTTATCGCAGAATATATATATGAAGACTAAAGTGCGATATTCAATTTTTGGAGTTTTGACCATTGAGGACTCGGAAAGGACCAATATTGAATTCTTAAACCATAAGGATAATTAGTTTCGTAACGGCTGTGTGGGTGTACCTTAGGTGTTGAATTGTTGATTAATTATTTTATTTATTTTTCTATCCCACGTGTTTAACATGATTATTTTGAAATTTCAATGAGTTTTACGGCAAATTATGGAGTACTACGATGGTCAAATGAGTTTATATTGCAAAGTGATTGTTCACCTATTCACCATACAAATTTTAGAAATTGGATAAAAAAAGTGGAATGGGGAGAGTGGCTAATACAAATATGATGTGTTGCGTAAAATGTGTGACTAAAAATTTGAGCCCGTACGATTGTTATATTTGTCAAAGAATAAGAGGATTTAATTTATATAGTATTTTGCATATGTATATCTGTATAAACTCATCTGCTCCGATATTGACCCGTTGTCATTGGCCACTCCGCTTAACCAGATATTACTTTATACCCAAACAACCCCTGAAAACGCAACATGCATTTGGTGTCAACTTTTAAAGCTAAGGGCTCACGGTGTGTTATCGTAAATCGGAGGTTCTATATGTAGTGCCTATAAAGAGTCTTGACTCTTGAGTAATGTTTTCTAGATTTTCGCCTCGTCTATGGAATACTTTGGTATAGTCGGGAAGTGATGTAAGGTAAGTCTGGTAAATTGATAATGCTGAATTTTGATGGTAACGACTGAGTTATTGTAGCTCAAATTAGTATTTAACATTATCCGTCTCAATTTCAAGATAGAAAAGGCCGGGTTTAGATTATAATTATCGTATATATGTTGAGTTATAGGTTTGATTATGAAATTTTTTAACACTCAAGCACGAGTATTTATAAACACTCCAACGACTACACTGAAGCAATTCGCAAGAAGCAAAGCATCTAATGCTTTCCATTCTTAAATTATAATGGAATAAGTTTTTCCTATACTAAAATTGGACTTTCATAAACGCAATTCGCAAGACGATTCCATTAATACAACAAAGACCAAATGCCTATTGATTTTTATAATTTAAAAAATAAATATACGTCTAATAATAAAAAAAACAATTAGTTAAAAAGAAAATCAAACTCAATCGTTGTAATACTATGTATTTTGATAATAATTTATGAAAGTAATTTATTTAATTTAATTAAAGACATTTCTAATAGTAATTATAATAAGACATTAATTAAATAATAAATTAAGTATCCAAGTCGGGAATTGGGTTTATCTAATATAATATGGGCCGTGTGCTATTGTTTATTGGAAAGAAACTTCTTAAGTTGGTATGACTATAATCGGGTTTTGTATCGGGAATTGATATGAGAATAATAATATATAAAGGTAATTATAATTATAAATAATAATATTAAGTTATGACAATAATAAATTAGTAAATATTGTGTGAGAAAATCCTAGTTATGGTAAGATTAATAATATATGATAATAATAATAATAATAATATAATAGTAATGACAATTCCTATACTAATTAGAATAAGGTAAGTTATAATAGATTTCTATTTGGCCTCGCTTTCTCTATAATCCTACACTATAAATACCCTATTAAATCTGAGAAATAAATCAAAAATTAAGAGGAAGAGCTTTTGGAGACGGAATTAGCAAGCGGTAATTAATAGGTAAAAACTTTTAATCTCGTTTTATTTTCTTATTAAGCTGAATGTGAGACGATCTTAAGACGCTTAGAAACTGACCCAAACCTTGACGGAATCAGACCAAACTTTGGGAGGTGGTATGTGGGGTTGCAAGGGTTGGAATGGGTGTAGTGAGGGTGTCAGGGAAGGCCTAGGGTGATGGTGGCAGGCGGCTAAAGGTGGCTGGTCAGGGGGTGTTGCGGGTTAGGTCGTGGGTGGTTTTAGGGAGTAATTTGACCCTCTAATGGTCGAGTATTGACCTGGGCATGGTAGGGTTGTGATTGGGGGAGGTAGTCGACCACATTAGAGGTTTTGGCGTGGTGGCTGGTGTTGGTGGTGGCCGGAAATCGCGAAAACAAGGGATTTGACCGTGAGTGAGGATGAAGGGTACCATTAGAACCGTCGTAGACTAGGGGTGACAATAGTAGTGACCGTTGGGTGTGGGAGTTGCTGTAGTGGTTGTAGTCGTGGGCTTTATACACGGTGGGGGTGGTGGTTGGTTGTTAATGGCGAGTGGAAGCCGTGTTTTAGGGCATGCGTTTCTGGGCTGCTGGTGGTGGTTTGATGGGTGGTGAGTGGGTGTTTGGATGGGCCGTGGTGTAGGGAGCAGGTAGACAGGTCGGGTGGTGGCTGTGGTGGCTTGTGGTGTCGGGTTTGGTGGGTTTTATGATGGGTGTCGGTCACGGGTTCTAAACCATGTATTGGGTGGTGTTTGTTTGTTTTTGTGACGGGTTTTAATTAATTATTTTTGGGAGACTCGGGTTATAATTGTACCGGTTTTTTAGTTATCGTAAACCTTTAATAATTATAATAATCTTTAATAATTATAATAAATAATTAATTTGAATAATTAAATAAACGGGATAAATAAATAAATAATTAAATTGAATTGAATTATGATATTTTGATTAGGTGACGGTTGTGAAGAATTATAATCGGATTGCTTTAATTATTTGGATTGCTTAAGCTGCATAATTGGAATCGCTTGCCAGATAGGGATAAATCCTACTCAACTTTTACTCGATAATATTTGTTGGATGGTTTGTATTAAAGTGAATTGACCGTATGTGAATTGTGTTGGTTGATATAATCGTAATTGTTGGAAGAGAGAATTATGTTGTATGTCGGTTATATTGTGGTGGAGTATTGTTGTAGTATTAACAGATTTATTCTAGCAGACATTACTTATAGTAATGTGGAGTGGTTGAACATATTTATTCTGGCAGACGATTTTAAATCGTGTTTATTCGAGGCAGGCCCCAGATTGGTCTGCAGGCCATCTGGTGGATATTACTCAACTATATGTTGAGGCAGACATTACCTTTTGGTAATGTAGTATCTGTTTACTCACCTTCGGGTTGAGGCTGCCCCGGCCATGGATTGGCGGGATGATTAGTGTGCTAAGAAAAAGGGAAGGAGCACGTTGTCAGGGGGGTTGTGCAATGTAAAAATAAATTGGATTGTTATCGTATGTTTTTGTTGTTAGTATTTATTCCTACTCAACCTTGCGGTTGACTGTGTATTCGTGAACACCTGCGGTGAACCGTTTTATGGGGAGCAGATTTGACAGGTACTAAAGATTAGCTGACTTGGGAGCATTGGGATGAGAGCTTGACTTGGACCATAGCTGAAATCTAGATCACATAGCACAATTATATCACTCTATTTATTTCCGCTGCGAGTTGTAATTATTTTATATTAAGTTTTAGTTGATTAATCTGTAATAAACATGTAATCATTAAGTTTTTAATGTAAAGTACTTTGGTGAGTTGGACTTTGTTATTCACTACCTCGGGAAACCGAGATGGTAACAGTTCTATTTACTTGGGAATGTCTAGCTAAAGGCTCCTGAGTAAATGGGGGTGTTACAATCGTCTTATTAGTCATATGTTGATTTACTCCCTCTGTTTTTTATATACGGAGCATATCATTCTCAAACTTCGAGACGCTCATTTTTGTTTTCAATGTCAAAAAGAAAAAATATATGAAGTACGAAGTATACTCATATGAAAGCTTTCATCATAAGGAATTTAATAATAATTATTGCGTAGAATTAGTTTTAATATAACTATTCGAGTGCTTTTAGTAAATTAGAAATGTATTAGAATATGACTAACTTAGTTAGTGTAGGAATGTATAATCCCCTAATTTGGGTGATTATCAAATTGTTATATATATACTTGGAGGTTACAATGTGAACACATCCTAATTACAATATTTCGAAGATACGCTAGATATTTACATACTATAACAAACGAGATACAATAATATTTACTAATGCACCCCTGCAGTCGGAGCGGGAGGAGAACGGACGCTCAGGCTGGAACGAAACCAGGTAAAAAGATGGCGAGGAAGCCCCTTTGTAAACACATCGGCTTATTGGTACTCAGCCGGGATATGAAGAACACGGACCGTTCCTAGCTGAACTTTTTCGCGAACAAAATGAATATCAAGCTCAATATGTTTGGTTCGCTAGTGTTGCACCGGGTTGCTAGAGAGATACAGAGCGGAAATATTGTCACAATAGACTAGTGTGGCACGTTTAATAAGAACATGTAATTCAAGAAGCAAATTACGCAACCAACTAGTCTCAGCAACGACGTTAGCAACACCTCTATACTCTGCCTCGGCGCTAGAACGAGATATAGTAACTTGTCTTTTGGAGGACCACGAGACAAGATTAGCACCAAGAAAGACACAATAGCCCGAGGTAGAGCGACGGGAGTCCGGACAGTCCCCCCCCCCCCAATCGGCATCCGTATAGGCCGTAAGAACGTGGTTAGCAGATTTAGTAAAGGTAAGCCCATGATCAAGTGTGCCTTTAATATATCGTAAAATACGTTTAAGGAAATGAAAGTGTGGCTCACGAGGGGCGTGCATAAATAAACAGACCTGCTGGACAGCGTAGGCAATGTCGGGCCGCGTAATGGTTAAATACTGAAGTGCCCCGGCAAGGCTATGATAAAGACCAGGATCAGAAATAAGCGGGCCCGAGGACGTGCTCAATTTGGCGCCAACATCTACTGGTGTAGCTACCGGGTTACATGAAGACATGGGAGCACGAGCCAGAATGTCGCGTGCATATTGTTGCTGCAAGAGAAATAAACCCGAGTGAGTGCGAGTGGCAACAATGCCGAGAAAGTGATGCAGAGAGCCGAGATCAGACATTGCAAATTCTTGAGAAAGTTCATTAATTATCTTGAGAAGAAGCTGATCACTGGATGCACTAAGAATTATATCGTCGACGTAGAGCAGCAGGTAGGCGATATCAGAGCCGTGTTGGAGAATAAATAAAGAGGAGTCACAAACACTGCTGCGGAAACCCCGGGATAGAACATAGGATGCAAAACGTTGATACCATGCACGGGGGGCCTGTTTAAGGCCGTATAAAGATTTACGAAGACGACACACATGATGTGGAGCCAGTGGGTCCACGAATCCTGGAGGTTGGTGCATAAAAATTGTCTCAGCCAAGTCCCCATGTAGAAAGGCATTCTTGACATCCAACTGATGGATGGGCCAAGAACGAGTCACAGCTAAACTAAGGACAGTGCGAATAGTAGTCGGTTTTACAACAGGGCTGAACGTTTCATCACAATCAATACCAACCTGCTGAGTTTTCCCGTTCACCACAAGCCGAGACTTATAGCGTTGTAGAGTACCATCGAAGTGGTATTTTTGACGATATAACCACATACAACGTATAATATTAGCATCAGGAGGACGAGGGACTAAGTCCCAAGTCTTGTTATCAATTAAAGCACGAAACTCGTCTTTCATGGCGGCACTCCAATTCGGATCACGGAGGGCAAGGTGGGGGGATTTGGGTAACGGAGATATGGGTGGAGTTGAGGTGGCAGCGAGAATGCGAGGTTTGAATATCCCATGCATAGCACGAGTATTCATGTGGTGAGGGCGAAAAGTTGGTCGTGGGGGAGGGTCAGGCATGTGTGGGGTGGTGTGTGGTGTGGTGTGAGGTGGTGAGGTAGGTGAGTGAGTGAGACTGGTGGCAGGTGGGGTGGTAGCCGACGGTGGGGTAGTGACAGGAGGTGTGGCAGGCGTGGTTGGAGGTGAATGAGCAGGGGAATGGGGAGGGGAGTTGGGCGTAGTGGGTTCGGGCGTGGGTTGGGTTGGGGTTGGGGTTGGGTTTGGGTTAATGTGGTCAAGGACGGTGGGGGAGAGGGTCATGACGCTGGAGGAAGATGTAGTCCGTGGTGTTAGTTGTGGAGGAAGTAGCGTAAGGGAAAACGGATTCGTCGAAGGTCACATGACGGGACAGGAGAATCTTACCACTGGACAAGTCAAGACATCTATAGCCGCGATACTCGGAAGGGTACCCTAAAAAGACACATTTGGTTGACCGGGTTGCTAACTTATGTGGGCGTTTAGACGAGAGATTCGGGTAGCAAGCACACCCAAAAACCCGTAAATGGCTATAGGATGGATTTTTGTGAAAAAGAGCAGACATGGGAGTGCGAAAATTGAGGAGTTTTGTGGGTAGGATGTTATGTAAATGCACCGTGGCATGTAGTGCATCGACCCAAAAGGAGGAGGGCAGAGAGGCGTTATGAAGAAGGACTAGAACAATTTCATTTATACGTCTTATCATTCCTTCGGCTTTTCCATTTTGTGACGATGTTTGTGGACAAGAAAAGCGAAAGATTAGCCCATTAGCATTTGCAAATTGACGAAACTGGCTGTTATGGAATTCTTTTCCTAAGTCACATTGAAAAGATTTTATTTCACGTGAAAATTGAGTTTTGACATAGGAGCGGAATTTAATGTAGCATAGGCCTCGGATTTGAATTTTAAAGGATAAGCCCATACATATTGGGTGAAACTGTCAATTAAAATGAGATAATACTTGAAACCACTAGTACTTAAAACAGGCGATGCCCACAAATAGCTATGAATAATGTCAAAAGGTGCGAGAGTTTGCGATAAAGAGTCATGAAATGGCAATCTTTTATGCTTGCTTATTTGGCATGAATGACAAAGATGAGAGTTGTGCTCTTTATTACAATCAATAATAGAAGGAGACCTAAGAAAATCAATTATAGATGCACCGGGGTGACCAAGACGAGAATACCAAACATCCGATGCTTGGGCAACTAAGTGGAGGTGCGACTCAGGCTGGGACACGGTTTGAAGGGAAGACACGGGGTAAAGTTCTCCGTCACTGTTGCTCCTCAAAATCATTTTCCCATTCGTTAAATCCTTCACAGAAAAACCAAACGGATCAAACTCAACAGAAACATTATTTTCTTTAGTGAATTTTCTGACAGAAATAAGGTTTTTGATGATTTGTGGTGTATACAGGACATGGTTAAGGTGAAGGGTTCGGTCATTTGTGTGTATAAGGGAAGTGCCAGATCCTTTAACTGGAATGCTAGCGCCATTACCAACGTAAATCGAATTAATCGTGCAAGAATTGAAAGGTTTTTGTAACGTACCTGGATCGGCAGTGAGGTGGGAAGAAGCACCGGTGTCCATGAGCCACGGACCACCATATTCGGGTTGCTGGAGAGACATGGCATTAAAGGCCATCCCGAGGTCAGTAGGTTGAGAACCGTCATCTGTGGTCATGTAGGCTTGGCCATAGCTGCGTGAGGGAGTGCGTGAAGAGCCTCCGCATTGAGATGCATTGAAGGAACCGCCAGGAAACTGCTGCCACGGTCGCCAAGGTGGAACCCAGCCCGAAAAAGTGGGGTAAGGGCAAGGAGGAGGAGTCCACGAGGAAGGCCAAGAGGGATATGTCGGCCACGGAGGCTAACCAACAGAGGACAAAGAATTACCTGAATAGGCGCCAGTGTTGTTGGAGCTTTTGTTGTTGTAGCCTCCTCGATTGTAGCCGCCCCTGTTGTTATTGTTATTGTTGCCACGACGACCACCTTGTCGATTGTTTTGTTGCTGTCGTGGTTGGTAAGATGGTTGTTTGTCAATGGGGGAATCCGGCCAAGATGGCTTGGATGCAGCCGGAGGTGCCACAAGGGCAGTCTCAATGTCATCGCGACTCGATTTGCGATGTTGTTCCAATTCGAGCATGCTTCGAGCCGTCTCGAAATTGGGAAGTGTTTGGTTGATGTAGGCAGCAACGGTGTCGTATTCAGATGGTAAGCCTCGGACCAGTTTTAAGACTAACCTTTGTTCGCTGACGGCCGCATCAACATCCTTTAATTGCCCTGCCAATTGACGAAGTCGTTGGCAATACGCATCGAGAGACGGCAAAGATGCAAGTTTCAGATTTGAGAATTCTTGCTCAAGAGCCGCTGCTCTTGCCCCTTTGTTGTTTAGGAATATATTTTTGACGTGGTTCCATGCTTGGTAAGCAGTGGCGTCTGGTTCCAAAACACGAGACAAGAGATCGTCGGAAAGAGTACCATAAATCCATTGGAGCACGTGAGCGTCGACTTCGGTCCACGAGTCATAGGAGGCATCGGTCTCGGCCGGTGCAGGAGTACCGTCAATGTGATTTAGGACTTTGTATCCGCGGGCATGAAGGGTGAAGAGATTCACCCACGATGCGTAAGAGACTTTCACACCGTCGAGAACCCGTACCTTATTTTGAATGTTGGTAACGGTGAAGACGGGGTGAAGGGAGGCTTTTCTGGTGGGGGATTTGTCACCGGATGTGTCACCATGAACCATTGTAGCGTGAGGCTAGGGTGATGGAAGGAGGGTGCCGAAGCAACGCAGGAAAGAAAGAAAAAAAAGAAAACGGTAGGCAGGTCGTTAACCCAGCTCGATACCATGTAGAAATGTATAATCCCCTAATTTGGGTGATTATGAAATTGTTATATATATACTTGGAGGTTACAATGTGAACACATCCTAATTACAATATTTCTAAGATACGCTAGATATTTACATACTATAACAAACGAGATACAATAATATTTACTAATAGTTAGTTTGGAGTTGGAGTTTGCATCGAGTCTCTTTGTAAACAGAAGTTAACATTTCTAATGGTTATTCTGTAACTTGGCGTTTACCTGTGGTTCAAGAGACAAAATATTACAAGTGGTCTGTGCATCACACGGGCATTAAATCTAGTATCTATCTATATTAATAAAGAAAGCTTTTTTTTTTGAGTGATTACAGAGTCTCCAACATTAGCAAAATACCGCAGATTAATAAATAATGCTAAATAATTTAACTCAAATAAAGAATTGATAAAAAAAAATAGAATAAATCTACTAGATTTAAAAAGAAATAGAAAGATAAAATTTAGAATTAGAATAAAGATTATAACTAACAAAATTAATCAGGGATCAAATTCTTCTAAATGATGGTTACCAAAGAACGTATGACGCATATGAATTAGATAAAATTAGTAGAAAGAACTTGGTTCGAAGAACAAAATTATAAGGCATATAAGGGATAGACGTCTAATACTATTATAATTGTACTCCCTCCATTCAACTCCACTTTACATGTATTTCATTTTCGTCCATTCAACTCCACTTTACAGGCTTCCTTATTTGGCTAAAAAAATGACAATTCTATCCTTATTTAAAATCTTTATTTACAAAAAATGCCACCCAAACCCCACACTAACCCACCATAAAACCCCACCTTTATGTTTTTTTTAATATTTTTAACCTCTTCTTTCTCTTTCCCCATGTACTTTTAATACTTTTTTTAATCCGCTCCTTTATATCCGTGTAAAAATCAAAGTTGCAAAGTGGAGTTGAATGGAGGGAGTAGTTATTATCGTATTATCAAAATGTATGTGTGTATATCAGTATATATATACACACGACAAACATTCCAATATATATATATATATATATATATATATATATAGAGAGAGAGAGAGAGAGAGAGAGAGAGAGATTTAGGATCCGGTGAGAACGATCACTCGGTGCAAACGGTGAGAACGAACAACAACCAATGGATTAACTGGAATTGTACGGCTGATATCACGCCTCTATTTTTCCTGTCAACGCACCCAGTTATTACGCGGGATTATATCACGCGTATTTTTTCATTTCTTCAAAATTCTTTCTCTCTCATCTCATTTTTTCCCGTCCACTTTCTCTCTCCACTAACAGAACCCTAATTTTTCCCCCAAATTCATCATCTCGTCAAATTAACTAAAGTCGAAGAAATTCAACGACGATGATAATGGTCAACGATTAATAGTTTGTATCTGTATCATTATATCATCTTCAATTGTCATATTTCTTTCAAATTCGTAAGTATTTTTCGGTGTAAATTCATCATAATTTTCAGTTGTTTATATCGATTTCTTCGACTTGTTTGTAGCCGAGCTTAATTATTTCCTGTATTTTTACTTCCTTGTGATTTTAATCAATAATGCAGGTCCAGTTGAGCTTAATTTGTGTTATCGTCGAGTGTGGTTGTGATTAGGTAATATTCCCGCTGTTTTGCGTTTAATTAATTGTTTAATTTAGTTTTTGTTTGTGATTATATTTTGATTTCAGTTGTGCATGTGATTTGCAGGTTCCTTGTCTGTTTCAATTAACCTGATCGAAATCGATGATCTGAGGTGCATCGTCGTCTATATTCTTCAGCTAGGTATTGTATTTCTTTATCCATTTGATTTTTACTGTTTCAAATCGTCTTGCATGTAACCTTAGTTATGTTGATTTCACAGCATTCCATTTCGACTTTCATTTGTTGTGAGATTTCATGTGTATTCTATTTTGTTAGGACTAATTTTGTTGCGTTTTTAGCGAGTTTTTTGTTATCAATGTTGCTGTTCTCGTGATTAAGTCCATTATCCGTCTAGTTTGTATGATTTATTTATACTTTTTGTTGTGTATTGTCTCGCTTTTTACTTATTGTTTTTTGTTTTTCGTTCACTACAACTTGTAGTTCATCGATTTCGCATAATTTTACTTATCAGTTCATCGATTTCGTTTGTCTATGTCAGTACTGTCGTTACGATTCTCAACATTATGAACAATCTGAGTCTCTTGTTATGATTAAGAGTTCAACAAACAAACATTCAATAAAAAAAAAAACAAAAAAAAATGTGATCATACCTATGTTTTGGTGGAATTCTTTTGTTTTTCAACAATTAGGGGCCCTTGTTGTCAATAGGTACGTTATTCCGGGATATAGGTACGTTTGTATAGCTACTAGGTACATCTTTGTCATTCGGTCGTGATTCGCCATGTATTTTTCAAATAAACTATCGTGCCATATATTCGGTGTGTGGCATTGTTTGTGTTTTGTTGTTTTATCAAAACTTAAGGGGGGCTCTTGTTAGATACGTTATACCGGGTTTTAGGCACGCTAATTTAGATACTAGGTACCTATCTGTCATTTAGGTTTTTATATGCTACGTATTTTTCAAATATACTATCAACCATCACCCTATTTTTTATGTGTATTTTTATTGTCGAGCTTTTTTAATGTGTGTTTCCACGTTCTGACCATGTGGTATCATCTAAGTACGTTCCAAATTATCATCGTCATACTAAGTCGATTTGCTAGGTACATTCATGTGTTATGTTTGTCGTGACGATATGTGCTATGTTTTTGTGGCATTTTTTGTATGCTTGGCATAAGGTGTTTGATATACTATTATTATGCTTTTTGTATTTCTTCTTTTGTTTTGTTGTCTGTTTCAGTGGGGATTTTAAGCAGTGTGTTGTGTGTTGTATAATTGTGAGTTTTTACTGTTTTTTTATAAACCCAAGGGCTACATATCAGCTAGGTACGTCCCAAGGGACTGTAGTCATGTTAAATTTTCTGCTAGGTACGTCCTTATGTTATATGTGGCGTGGTGATTTGTATTTGATGTTGTATGAAACTACCTTTCATCTGTATTCTGTTGTCCCTTTCATTTTGTAGTTCGTAGATTGTCCCTTTTTAAAATTATATACCACATTCACTATTTATTTGTACATGGAGTACTACTATTCCGTTTTTTATTTGTATTATCGTATACGTTGCTGCATTTTAGTGATTATTGGGTACGTCATAATTATTTTCAGTAACATCTTACATGAATGCAGGTGTAATAATGAAGCGATCTAGGCCTGAACCATCTATGTTAGATGTAGGTGGCCCAAGTAATCATCAGGAAGCCCTTAGTACAAGTATACAACAGGCTGGTTCAGATGCTACCGATGATTTCCCGGTATTAAAGACAAGAATGAGTCCCAAGCTTCTCTTACAATTTATCAACGGTGGGCGTCCCGATAATCGATTTCGATATTCAGATATGGGATTTGGAGGCATCTTGTGTCTGAAGACTGACATGCTTCAGGGGCAGCTGGCATACTGGCTTGTTTCTCGCTTTGATCCATTCACGTCTTCTCTCTTAAACGGGCAACTCCCTATTCGTGACGAAGATGTTCATTTAGCCACAGGGTTACCCATGGGTGAGATAGCAATCTCACAAGCGACCCGATTTGAGCAGACTGAAGAGTTTTTAGAGCTGGTTAATGAATGGAAATCCCAATACGAGGGAGTTGACAAAGTGACCAATAGTCATGTCTTGTCTAAGATGGCTGAACAAAGACAAGGTGGGGCAGATTTCAAGAGAAATTTTATCGTGTTTATCGTGGCGGCTTTACTTATGGGAGTTAAGGGTAACGTCCCAAGTATTCGGATACTTAAGTGTTTGAGGGATGTCTCTCTTATACCACATATGAACTGGTGCGACTTCACCCGAAGAAACTTAATTGCAAGTGTCCAACATTGGTGGGCTGATAAAGAAAAGGAAGACAACGGTGGGTGCAAGAAGATCTTCAGAGGCCCTATACTGGTTCTAATCCTCATTTATCTGGATAGGTCGGTTTTCAAAGCTAGAACAGTCGACCGCGTGTTCCCAACACTTTGCACATGGACAAAGGATGCAATATCTTTTTGTATATCAAAAGAAAAAAAGGAGGCTCGTAGGTTTGGTTCCGGGTTCATCGATAACCAGCTTGTAAAGCATCCCGGGTGCTTTGGTTCTGGGTTTAGAGAACGCAGTACCAGACCACAACCTGATGTTGTGATGGAGCAAGAGGTCGTCGAGAATGAGAATGATGCGCCCAACAACAATGAGCCTGACAATCACGATGATAACGTGACACGTGTCAGTAATTGTATTGTGAGGATGGCAACCATGGCGAAAGCACTTGCTGCTGCGTTTCACAACTTTGCAGATGCAATCAACAGTGCTAAACTTGTAATGCCGGATTCTATAGTTGTCGGCCAGCTTTCTGCCATGGCAGATTCTCTACTAGGCGGGTTCCAGTTGACACCACCTGTTATCCCTGAGGCAGGGGTTGGGGCTAATGCAGACCGCGGTAAAGTCGACCCTACTGTTTGTCCCGATATTGCCAAGAATTCAGATGAACCCGGTACTGCCAAGAATCCAGATGTACATCCTACAGTCCATGTTGCTCACGAGACGGCCGCTACAGTTGGTAGGTCAAAATCTAATAATCACGGTGTTCGGGCCACGTCATCAGCAGAGGGTGTTAATGATGACCCATGCTGGAATGACCCTGCTTTTGTGGCAGCGGCTATCGCATTAAGTAACGCGTTCAATGAACCTGTTGCACCAAAGAGAAGACGTGTTGCTCCTGAGTGTCCGACATTCAACCTTTTTCAGTCTCAAGACATATCAAATTCCTATGGTTCACAAGGACCTCCCATCAAACCTGTTGCTTCCCCCCAGACAGAAGCTACTCATGGATTCCCGTTAAACGCTTCTAAGTCGGTTCATAATGTGGCAAAACCAGATAATAAGAGGGATATCATTGTTCTACAAATATTCAAGTCACCTTATGTTCAACGGAATATATCTATGCTTGCTGAGTTGAGCCAATCTGAGAAGGATTTTTCTGACTTGGTGTTTAGGGATGGATCTAATGAGAGGTACAACTCATATTGGTTCCTTGTTCTGTATTTGCATCTAATGTTGTGTTATCTGTCAAGCGTACCTATAACATTTTATAACGTATATATACCTCTGATTATTGTACCTACCTGTTATCTTTTTGTTTCAGTGAGATACTATTCCGGAATAACCGTTTCCAGCTAAGACGATGTGATTTTAAGACCTTTATTGCCAACACCAAGATAGCTGCAAATGTAATCAATGTATGGGCTAGTATTTTGAATAAGAGAGAGGAAATAAGAGCTGCCTCCTCCCCTTTACGATTATACGCGTTTGTCACTCACAATGTACGTTGTCTTATGCTCTTTTTTTAGATTGATCAAAGGCGTGTTTGCTTTTCCCTGTGTTTAAATTTTTACATTTTTGTTTTTTAATTAAGGAATTATATGTGAAGATAGCACTGAGTATGATAAAGTGAAACTGGTGAGCTTGCAAGATATTTATTGCATCTAAAGTTAAATTAGCATGTGTTTGCCCGTTTTTTGTGTGTTCACTAAGGTACATATATGTTTTTCCAAACCCAGATGATGTTTGCTTTCACACTTCGTGAGCCGCTCCTGATCTGTGTCAACTTTGTTGCCCGTAAGATTGAGGTCATCCACCCAATGCAACCTAAATCAGAGACTTTCTTTGAATATGTCCTTATGGTGGTGAGCATTTTGATTTTGCAAACCCTTTTAAGTGTTCAAATGATGATGCCTAATTAGTTCTCCAAATATGTTTGCTAATTTTTGTTTGGCTTTTTTTTAGAGGGACTTTATTCGGTCCGTCCTGGTCTCTCGTTCGAGCATATTCAAGACAGTACAATTTTTCAAATGTGAAGAGTTCGTACCCAAGTCACATGCGCTTGATATTGTGGATGATGGCATTTACCTGATGTGTTACATGGAGATATATACAGGCTGTCGTCATATGCTCAAGACCCAAGTCATAAACGTAAGTTACATTTTTTTGTTGCCTAAATACGCTATATACTTTGGTAGTTACATTACCCATAATAAAAATGTAATATATCTTGCACTTTACGAGTTAGGCCAAAGAAATGCAGCTTGGCAAGATCCTTTTTAGGCGTGTTGAAATATTGTTTTGCTCTCCTTTCAAGTGCCCAGAATGATCTGTCACAACAAGTTTCAATAGATGCAAGGTGTCTTAATGTCAGGACTGGGTAAGCAAACATTTTAAAATTAGTATAAATGTTCATGATCTGTTAGTGTTTTTCGATATCAACCATTTACGTGTTTTCATCCATCTTATAAAGGAAACAAGCGGTTGAACAACAAGTGGTATTTTCTGATTCGCATCTCTTGGATTACGTGTTCCTTCCATCAAAGGGAGATGCAGCTAAATAGTAATAATATGCTTACAATATCAGCTTGAATTTTTGACTTTTTTTGTTTATTCCACATAATGACTTTTTTTGTATATACTGTATATTTGATTTTGTAGTGATGCAGTAGTTGTGACAAACTTTGGGGAAGTAACAAAAGAAGGCATGTCCTCTTTGAGGCCTCGGAAATGGGTCGCTGATATGGTATATTTTCATTTTATCAACACCATATTTGTCTTTTAGTATTTTTATTTAGTACAAAACAACATTTCATTTTTATCATTTTAGGTAATTGATATGTTCGGGATTTATTCAACCTTACCCAAGCCAGAATTATTGTATATCCCAACAACCGCACGAGTTAGTATAATTTTTGTAGCTGTTTATCAATTAACACTTTTTTAACGAATAATCTGTCATAGAATTATGATGATGTTTTTTGTTCATTGCAGCACCTTAATCCAAAGCGAGATCGAACACTTGGCCGTAATTACATTAAAACATCCTATATGCCAAATGATGGGACGTGTGTTAAAGCTGTAAGTACACTATCTGTTTTCTTTGGATATCTAAAAACTGCATTTTGTCTATTTGAATATAACCCTAGTTTTAGTCATCTTACACGAATTTTTATTTTGGCTTTCAGATGTTTATAGCCATTATAGAAGATAGCCACTGGTTTCTCATCGTGTGTGATATGGAGGAGAAGACGAACTATATCTTAAACTCACTACGTACCAAGGATATTCGGCCTGATACAGAGATCGCTGCGGACGTGGTACATATCATTAGTTTCTATCTTTTTGACTATATAATTTTTCTTTGTTTTCTCCATATATAGTACGTTCATTTTTTATTCTCCTTTTTCAGGTTAGCAATGTCACTACGATTTTATGCCGTTCCAAAGAGTACAAACTCTTTGTAGGTGTTCCCCTCTTTCCATTTGAGACTCTTAATGTTCCTCAACAGACAAACATGTAAGTTCATCATTCTTACTCCTTTCCACTATCGTTATCATCAGTTATTTCCGTTCAAGTCAGCCTTTAATGTTAATTATTGTCGCTATGCTTGTGAAGACACGATTGCGGTGTCTATGTACTGAAATGGTTGGAGGCTGGCCGTGACCGATCCTTGTGGAAAGCTGCGAGCAATTTCAAGGGTTTGCCTTCATTTCGAAGGGCAGTTGCGTTAAGCTTGTTACGATGGCAAGAAAATCAGAGAGAGGTCTTATATTGTTTTCCTTTATTTTTTACCCTCATTTCCAGTTTTACCTTAAAACAACCATTTAAATCACGGGTTATCAGATTTTAATTATTGTGTTTGACATGCAGATGTTTTAATGGACGACAAGTGTTTGTTTGGAAGATGTGTGGCTACTAGCAATCAACCAAGGAGTATGTGTGGTTCATTTTATGAAAGGCGTAATGGAGTAAAATAGGACTTGGTATTTTGTTGTGTCATGTAAAGGCAAACTGAGCCTATTCAACCGCTATGTCCATTAAACACCAGTTTATGTTATTTGTTGGATGGCATAATTGTCTAGAATATATTCCCACGAATGCTCAGATGTTCTAAACTCGGCAACGTGTAATGGTAGGGCATGGTCCCTCATTTTGACTGTCTTTTTCGTGTTTAATGATTGTCTAGAGGTCTAATGAAAAATGTAATCTGATCTTTTGTTCAATAGTTGTGCCAAGTGACCGACTTTTATGCCAATTTGATAGACATCATTTTGGATAATCCATCTTTATTGGAGTTGGCAGTGTGCAACAATGGTTACACATTCTGTTTTTTTTTTGGTTGATGGTTATGTTTCAAAAACTTTTTGGAGATAAAAAAGGTGTAACTCTGGCTTTGGTTCATTGTCGAATGTTGGGCTTATAACTTGTAGCGGGAATTATGTTACTAGTTACGCCATCTTATCACTGACACACATGATGTGAACATTATTTGCGCACATTTAGTCCCCTAATTGAGCCTATTTTGCATACTATTATAACATTCTTTGGCCATTTTATCCGTCAAAACCATCCTATTTGCTTTTCTATCGCATTTCATATGTTTTGTAGAAAAGGAGATAATAAGGCGGAAATTCCCGTCTTTCGTGCATATTTGGAAGCTTATTGATGATATTAGATGGACTAGTATGAAGAAGAGGCAAGAATGATGACCAATGATGTGGGAATAAAGAGTATATAGAAGTGTCATAAGGTTTAAAGCAAGGAGGAAAAGCAAGGAAGCCATTCATGAAGAAAATTGCTCGGAACGCAAACCAAGAGTTGCTCCTTTGGCTCTGAAAATATGCTAGATGTAACGGCGTCGAAAAAACAAGCGATCTAGGCTTTTGAATCACTCCAATAGGAGTCCGGGTGAGAAAATGACGTCCGTTTTACAATCCGAGGTCAAACAAAGAAGCTGTTCAGGAATCCGCGCGTCCCGAACTAAAGACGCTCGTCTTCCCTACAATCCGCTCGGATTGCTCCAAATCCGCTCGGATTCCCTCTCTTTTTGCCCGAGCGTCTTGCTCCAAATCCGCCCGTCTTCCCCTGCTACAATCCGAGCGTCCCGAGGCTAATCCGCTCGGATTCCTTTCCAGCGATTTTCGTGCTCTTCAAGCTCCGTGAAAGACTCCCTTCCTCCGAAAAATACCCGCTCCTCCCTGCTCTAAACTCAAAAGTGTAATTACTAAATTAGCCTTAGTTAACCCTAAATGCATCCACCTAATTTCCACTATAAATACCCCATTTGTAATAATCAAAGAATCAAGTTTTATTGGGGGATCCTTTTATCAAGTTTTTAGAGTAGAAAATCCTTCTTTAGACTAGATTAGGAGTAGATTAGAATAGATTACTTTTTAATCTTTCCACAAATCTCACATTAATCTCTCCTTAATTATTGTTCAAGTTTATTATTCAAGTTTATTATTGGGTAATTGAAGATTATTGGGTTATTATTGGAGGATTGACAACCCTTCATCAATCAATCAAGTTTCTTCTATTATTCTTTGCTTTATTATTTGGATCATCTCAAGTTTGGTACAATTCCTTTACCCTTTTATCTTTATTGTTCATTTCTTCATTCCATTATCATGTTTATACTTGTTGTGATGATTGACACCATTAATGACATGTTTCCCATGATAATGAATGAGTAGTCTCTTAGCTAGGATTAGTGGGTAATTAAGAGAAACCAACATGGGATTGATTCATGCTTAATCTAATATGTTCACATGATTAAATTGCTTGCTTGTTGTGATGTCAACTTTATGCACATGTTATGTTTGATGAAATGCTAAGCCTATGAATCCTTGCATTTTTACCATCTCTTATCTACTCAACTTGACTCGTAAGATATAACCCAACTCGAGTCTTGTTAGACCATGCATAGAAGTTGATTAGGAGGAAAGTAAGTCGACTTGTAGGTGTTGTACAATCTAATCGATTCGGCTCCAGGACCCAACTCTTCCTAAGAACCGTAAGATATAACCCAACTCGGTTCCTCCACAACATTAATTGCTTGCTTATGATTGTAAACATGTTTGTATGATCAACACCATGAATCCCCTATGACCCCATGATATCCTAGCACTTTTAATCATTTGTTTACATCTTTTCTTTTGTTGCTTGTTTTACTCCATTGCTTGCATTAGTCTAGAACACAACTACAAACTCAAACAAATTGTGACACTAGCATAAATTGAGATAGATAGACTTAGAACCCAAAGCACACCGTTCCATGGATCGACCTCGACTTACCGCTAACTAGTTGTATGTTGAGTATTATAAATCTGTTTGATTGGATGAGTGACGACATCAACCGGATCAAAATGGCGCCGTTGCCGGGGATGGTGCTATGTGATTAAGTTCTTACTTGTTTGTCTATTTTGATTCTGCTTTCACCTTGAGGAACTTGTTCCTCAAGGATTGTTCTTACCATCTTTGTGTAGTTTTCATGCTTGTAGTTGTTTCCTTGTCTTAGCTATGATGGCTCAAGACTTGACATATGGAGTATATGTTGGATCTTTTGAGTATGACTAAGGGCATGGGGAGTTTGAGGAGTAAGTCAACACAAACCTACCTTATTATTCATACAATGAAAATCCTAACTACTACCCCCACTTTTCCCACCAAAACCACCACACCCAATATCAACAACAACCACCCACCCAAAACTCACTTTTCAATCAATTCCAAATGCCACAATACAACCACTCTCACACCCACCCACAACATGAATATGAGCCAAACATTGACATTCAAAATGTGGTTCTCCAAATGATGGGAGACCAAGAAAACTTCTTCAAACAAGTGCTAGAGGAGAGCCAAAATAGAAACAATGTTCTCCAAAGCATTGTTACCTATGGTGAGGAGTTGGCATTTTGAATTGCCCAAATGGAGGAAACCCAAGAAACCACCCAACCAAACACTCCCCACCAATCCTTGAGCATTGAACATGAATGTGAATTTGAGGCAATGACCTTTGATGAAGAAGATGTGAAGTGGGAAGAGCCAATCTCCTTGAGCTCTTGTGAGTATGAAAGTGTGGTATTTGATGATGAAGATATGAGGTTGAGTAAGCCAAATACTCTTAACCTTTGTGAATATGAGGGTGTATCATTTGATGTGAACATTGAGGTGTTGGAAAAAGTGTTAATAAAGAGGAGTGAAGCTCCCATTTATGATTCTTATGGAGAGAGCGATGATGACGTACCTATGGATGAAGCTTATGTGGGATATGTGTCTTGCAATGATGAAGAGGAATAGAGTTGTGAGATTGCCTTACTTGAGGAGCCCATCCTTGAGAAGTTTGAGGTATGCTTCCATGAAGAAGATGAATTCTTTTTCCCCATTTCCCATGAAGACTACTTGGCCCCTACCATGGAGCCAATGATTGTTG
The DNA here is from genome assembly GCF_048544455.1 of Silene latifolia. Lineage (NCBI taxonomy): Eukaryota > Viridiplantae > Streptophyta > Magnoliopsida > Caryophyllales > Caryophyllaceae > Silene > Silene latifolia. The sequence continues at coordinate 455,821,469 of NC_133538.1, forward strand.
GAGAGGATATGGTGGACCTTCTTTAAAAGGTCAAGGCATCATACAAAAGCTACTTGGTGGCAAAGCTCAAAGAGAAACTTGCACGTGAAGCTACTTGTGGAAATTTGGCACCCACAATGTCCACTTCCAAGGAACCCGGTCATCAATGTTATGAGAATTCTCCTTCGACTTTAGAAGGATTGAAAAACCCAAATGCTATCATCAACACAAAAATTGAAGAATAAGTTGTTGAGTGGAAGTCTACGGATGAAAATAAACCATACTTCATACCTAGTGTTGAAAAGAATCATGGGCTTGTTGGTTTGAACCATTTCAAAGGCTCAAATGCTAAGGGCAGGGTGAATGAGAGAGTAAGTGGCAAGCTACCTTGGCCAAGCTTTATTTTGAAGTGGAACAAACCATATTTATGCTTATTTGAGGATTGTGCCCAAGCATTTGACCGGTTATTGAGAGCATTAAGCAACATGGACCACATCAATAACCATGGCAACAAGGAATGAGTTTGGTGGAGTCCTCCCTCAAACCACCATTTGTAAGATATCCTTTCCTTTAACTTTGTATTACATTTACACTTGCATTTAGTTATATACATATACTTTTAGCTTGCATTTGTATTATATTACATTCATACTAGCTAGTTCATATAGTATAGTTGCATTGTATATATCTCACATGACTCATATAGATAGTTGCATATAGATTAGAATTCATGCATAGTCACTAATGGCCAAACCTATTCATTTCTACACTAGAAATAGTGTTTAAATCGGTTTGGGGAGGTTTGATCATAGGTGACCATAGTTTACTAGAAGTCATGCATCATATAGTATAGTTTAGATTGCATTCATTTGTTATATATATCATATAGAATTGCATTTAGTTAGAGCATGCATTCATTCATATCATATCATTGCATTTGTACTTTATTTCAAAAAAAAAAAAATCAAATCAAAAATTCAAAAACATGTATTTCATTTTTATTCCTACTCCTACATGTACATTGAGGACAATGTCCAAAATAAAGTGGGGGATGGGAATTTATATTCCAAAATGCATACAAATTGAAAATTTTCGAAAAATCACAAAAATATGTCTTAATTTCTTAATTTCGAAAACCATAAAAATTTGAAAAATTCAAAAATCAAAAACATGTTCATTTCCATTTTAGTGTAGTCATGTATATATTGTTGTATATATTGTGTTTGTTCTATCTTTGTTCACATTGATCGATTACGCCATATCCGAGACATGAGGATATTGAAGACCGCATGGTATGATCTTTCCAATCTCCTTTTTCCTCTTTATGTTAATGACTATGTGGCTTTATTTTGATTGATGCGGTACAACAATGTGAACTTAGGACTTGCATTTAGTTTATATGTCATATTAGTTGGTAGAATCACTTGCATTAGGATGTTTATATTAGTTGCATCATAGCATGTAGTAGCATGTTAGAAAAGTTTTGAAAAATGCCTAATTAGGAACTTTGACAAGAGCAACTAAGCCATTACAAATACTTTTTCAACTTAAGACTTTGCCTACTAGAATGGTTGTAAAACACCCTAGATAGTGTCATACTAGTGTCTTTTGACCCATGACCCAAAGCCTAGTCAAGGGTTTGCATGTGAGTCACCTATCCAACCCCGTGATGCGATGTGGACTTGGTTAACTTGTCTAGGTGACCTTGATTGACCTTGTGGTAAGGCAACCCAAAAATATTTTCTATCAATAAGTTTGAAGTGCTCATTTCTAAAGTTTTGTCATGTGGAAGTAATTTAATGCCAAGAAGACCGCAAATGTTATGAATTGTTAAATGTTGAGAAATTTAAATTGTTTTGATGGAGGCGTACCACTTCGATGTGCTTTGGAGCGGGATTCATTGAATTGGGCCCCCACACGGTTGTGAATTCGGCCGCCCAGAGACAGAGTGACTATCACCCCAAAAAGCTATTGTCTAGAGGTTAACCGGTTGCCTAATAAGCGATTGGCGAAAGCAAAGGACACTAGCCCGGAAGGGACAAACCCCATCTTAAATTTTTGAAATGTGAAAGTTAAATGAGGTCAATTTTTGAATACTAGTCATATCCACCCTTTGTTTATAACGATTAGAGCATTTCATTCCCAAAAAGCCTTTTTGTCAAGCCACTTTGTCGAGCTTGGGACGATCCATGACCTTTACTTTTGTAGATAATTCGAGACTTGTCATGTCATATGCTACTAGCATCATAGGGATCATCATTCCACCACCATCCGATCGCTCTTGACGAAAGCATTTGGAATTTGAGGACGAAAGTAGTCTAGTTTAACACCATTTGGAGGTGATTTAGTGCCATCCTCTTAGCCTTAGTAATTTGTTGAACTAGTATTTGTGAAGGATTATATGCTCTTAAATTTGTTCCTCTTTAGTGCCTCCGCCGCTTGATGAGGAAGTGGCTATTCCTTTTGTAGATGCATCCATTATTTGATTTTGTGTGTTTAATGTTTGGATGTGTCGCCATTTTGGCAAGACCCACCTTGCCTTGAAAGAAGGCATCCTACCTCATGGTTGTCTTGTTGTAAGTTGAAGGGGCGGAGTGAGACCCGCTAATTGTCTCATATCGGTTATATTATTAGGATAGTTTAAATAAAGGTCTAGTTTTTGTCACCTCTTTACTCGGGACGAGTAAAGGTTCGGTTTGGGGATATTTGATGTGAACATTATTTGCGCACATTTAGTCCCCTAATTGAGCCTATTTTACATACTATTATAACATTCTTTGGCCATTTTATCCGTCAAAACCTTCCTATTTGCTTTTCTATCGCATTTCATATGTTTTGTAGAAAAGGAGATAATAAGGCGGAAATTCCCGTCTTTCGTGCATATTTGGAAGCTTATTGATGATATTAGATGGGCTAGTATAAAGAAGAGGCAAGAATGATGACCAATGATGTGGGAATAAAGAGTATATAGAAGGGTCATAAGGTTTAAAGCAAGGAGGAAAAGCAAGGAAGCCATTCATGAAGAAAATTGCTCGGAACGCAAACCAAGAGTTGCTCCTTTGGCTCTGAAAATATGCTAGATGTAACGGCGTCGAAAAAACAAGCGATCTAGGCTTTTGAATCACTCCAATAGGAGTCCGGGTGAGAAAATGACGTCCGTTTTACAATCCGAGGTCAAACAAAGAAGCTGTTCAGGAATCCGCGCGTCCCGAGCTGAAGACGCTCGTCTTCCCTACAATCCGCTCGGATTGCTCCAAATCCGCTCGGATTCCCTCTCTTTTTGCCCGAGCGTCTTGCTCCAAATCCGCCCGTCTTCCCCTGCTACAATCCGAGCGTCCCGAGGCTAATCCGCTCGGATTCCTTTCCAGCGATTTTCGTGTTCTTCAAGCTCCGTGAAAGACTCCCTTCCTCCGAAAAATACCGGCTCCTCCCTGCTCTAAACTCAAAAGTGTAATTACTAAATTAGCCTTAGTTAACCCTAAATGCATCCACCTAATTTCCACTATAAATACCCCATTTGTAATAATCAAAGAATCAAGTTTTATTGGGGGATCCTTTTATCAAGTTTTTAGAGTAGAAAATCCTTCTTTAGACTAGATTAGGAGTAGATTAGAATAGATTACTTTTTAATCTTTCCACAAATCTCACATTAATCTCTCCTTAATTATTGTTCAAGTTTATTATTCAAGTTTATTATTGGGTAATTGAAGATTATTGGGTTATTATTGGAGGATTGACAACCCTTCATCAATCAATCAAGTTTCTTCTATTATTCTTTGCTTTATTATTTGGATCATCTCAAGTTTGGTACAATTCCTTTACCCTTTTATCTTTATTGTTCATTTCTTCATTCCATTATCATGTTTATACTTGTTGTGATGATTGACACCATTAATGACATGTTTCCCATGATAATGAATGAGTAGTCTCTTAGCTAGGATTAGTGGGTAATTAAGGGAAACCAACATGGGATTGATTCATGCTTAATCTAATATGTTCACATGATTAAATTGCTTGCTTGTTGTGATGTCAACTTTATGCACATGTTATGTTTGATGAAATGCTAAGCCTATGAATCCTTGCATTTTTACCATCTCTTATCTACTCAACTTGACTCGTAAGATATAACCCAACTCGAGTCTTGTTAGACCATGCATAGAAGTTGATTAGGAGGAAAGTAAGTCGACTTGTAGGTGTTGTACAATCTAATCGATTGACTCCGGACCCAACTCTTCCTAAGAACCGTAAGATATAACCCAACTCGGTTCCTCCACAACATTAATTGCTTGCTTATGATTGTAAACATGTTTGTATGATCAACACCATGAATCCCCTATGACCCCATGATATCCTAGCACTTTTAATCATTTGTTTACATCTTTCCTTTTGTTGCTTGTTTTACTCCATTGCTTGCATTAGTCTAGAACACAACTACAAACTCAAACAAATTGTGACACTAGCATAAATTGAGATAGATAGACTTAGAACCCAAAGCACACCGTCCCATGGATCGACCTCGACTTACCGCTAACTAGTTGTATGTTGAGTATTATAAATGTGTTTGATTGGATGAGTGACGACATCAACCGGATCAACACACCAATTATATTTTCAGATACGTCAAAATCATTTGCATACTCAAGTATGATATTTCACTTTTCAATTGAACACCTGACTGTTCATTAGTTTCAGGATTCCACATATTCAACTTCGAATCATCGTTTATTAACACACGGGTTTTTATCTACTCAGAATACTAGTAGATACGCTTTTCACGTAAAATATATGCAACAATCATGTTAACATATATGCTTTTTTTAGTTTTCACTTAAACTCACCAATACATGTATCCGTTTTTGTCGTTGGAAAATTAGACGTCATGCAATATTAATTTTGTCAATCTATTGAACTTTGACATGTAAGTTCATCGTTTACGCTATTTATTTTCATATATAATACTGCCAGGTACGCTTCTAATGTAAAAGATGTGCACCAATCGTGTTATTATACACGCGCTTTTATTTTCACACAACTGAAATTATCAGTTAATGGAAACTAGCTGTCCGTTCATGTTTATCAATTCATCATAGCTATAACAAAAATACACAATAACTCTTCCTATCAAAACCTATTAATGATCATCCATGTATTGTATAGGTTAAAATGTATAGTTTCCATTCACAACTCCGATAGATACACTTTAAGCCTTGACAGATGCACATATAATACTTGAAGTTACGCTCATAAATCATAACAAAAATCAAAATAAAAAATGTTCAATAATCCCATATAACAGCTCAATAAATGAAGTCTCAAAAACAGCTCAAAAAATGAAGTCTCAAATCCTCCCGCCATTATTCATTATATTTGTGTATGTGATCCGCAACTCTTTTTGTTCATTCCTGAAACGAAAAAAGGCTATAAAACATTAAAAGTTATAAATTTGATTAGATACAACAATACTATTCCTTAATTATGTACCAACTAAACAAATTCAATCGGCCATCAGTATTCTCTAATAATGAATGCACCAAAATTAATAGCGTACCTGTATCATGGAATCATACTCTCCCAGGACAATTCCGACTATCATGGAATCCTAATTCTTCGCAAGCATTGCATTTCCTGGCCGCTTTCTTCTGTTCTTTTGTAGCTTTTTCCTTTTGGGACATCATTCTTTTTCCAGACCCTTTTGTTTTTGACTGAATAGGAGGTAAGACAACCACTTCCTTTGGTATTTTTGTTCCTAAGAGCATCTGAAGTTCCCTATTCTTCTTTCTCAGCCTATCACCCGTGTTACTACTACTACTACTACATTCTCAATTTGGTTTGTGCGCTTATCTTGTCTTTAAAACCTTTCATAATGCCCAAAGAATTCATCAACATACTCAGTTTTTTGTTCAATGAGCGTCACACACGAGAACACCTCAGACCATAAGGTACCAATTTTGTGCCGTCTAACATCTAATGAGTTACAATCTTCAATTAAAGTATGTGGCACATTATTACAAATCGGCTGACATGTTGCCAATTTGCTCCACCTACTTAATGATATCGATCCGGAACATTGTCAAGGCCTTGTTCTTTCAACACGTAAAGCGCATGACGGCACAAAATTCCATGTCTCTCGAACTTTTTACAGGTGCAGTTCACTTTCATGTCGTCAGAGATAAAGTTAACATAGTAAACCTTGTCTTTTTCACGATCAATAATGGGGATGTTGTCACTGGTAGTAACCCCTAACATTTTAACACCACAAGTGAAACAAGCATCCACCCACTCGTTTTTAAATTCAGAAAACATCACTGGGGTGCAGAACTCAGAAGCGTGTTTTTCCAAAGGGTGAGGCGTTTCTAGATCAGGGAAGAAGTTTTTTGACTCGGCTATTAATTTGGACTGTTTCCATCGTTGAGCGTCCATAGCACTTTCAAACCTCATAAGAAACTCAACCAAAGTTAAGTTTGGGTTCATGAAATTACCGAAAAAGCTATTCTCGGACTCAGACCTGGATGTGGTTCTCATTAGTCCACCCATAAATAAATCCCTGAAATATGCTGGGATCCAAGAAGCCCTTTTGTCAAACATCGTATCTAACCATTCATTATCAGTCAGCCCGTACGAGGGTATAACTGCGCACCACCGTTCCTCAAACTCAGACGGTTCGATATCTTCTGCCCAAACACAGGAGCACAACTCTTTCATGAAGTTAGTTTCTCGATATAGCGTAGTTCCGATCTTGTCTGGCAGTTTTTTCATGATATGCCACATGCAATATCTGTGCTGATTTTTGTCCCCGAACACTGTTTTAACCCCTGCTCTTATGCCTCTATCTTGATCAGTAATTATGCACACAGGATACTTATTGCTCATTGCGCTCAGAAAATTCTGAAACAACCATACGAAATGCTCATCAGTCTCTTTCCTTATAAGTCCTGCTCCAAATGTCACACATTTTTTGTGATGGTCAACCCCCGTTAAAGGTGCAAATATCATTTTATACGTGTTCATATTAAACGTCGTGTCAAAAAACGTCATATCACCAAAGAGACTGTAATTCTTTATAGCTATAGGGTCAAACCAACAAACCCTAGATAGTCGACCACGATCGTCAACATCAAAATCAAAGTAGTACGAACTACACATGGCTTTTTTGTGCATGAAATTTTCAATCATCATTTGTGCGTCATACCCTTTAATAAATTTCTTCACATCCCTCCAAAAAATATTGAAGTCCTCGAGTGATGCGCCTACATTTTGATACCCTTTCACGTACTCTTTGAACATCTTAAAGCTTTGCACTGGCCCCTTATTCACCTTAGAATTCTCAACAATCATGGATTTATGTATAAGGGTTAATTCTCGTGACTCGGTCAAATGCACCACGATGTTTGGTGTTGATAGGAGGTGGGTGTGACCTTCATGAAAGTCAACAATCACATATTGTCCTTTTTCATTTCTTCGAAAAAAAATCTTTGCATTACATAAAATTCTAGTTCTCTGTCTCTTTTTTACCTTCTCTCTAGGCTTACTTTCTCCAAATTTACCGCACACACAAAGATTAGTCATGACAACCCCGTCTATGTTTCGTTGCGTCGACTTCCTCATTTTAAAACCAGAATTAGCAGCATAAGCCTTATAGAATTCTAGCCCATCCTCTAGTTTATCAAAGATCATACCCAAAACAGGCTTCAATTCTGGCGCACATACATGTATTCTTTCCTTCGGGTTTGTCTCGATGATTGGTGAGCCTGCATCTATGCACGCTACACAGTAGAACAGTGTGGGTATAAGCAGCGAGTTCAAATAACTGATGCACAACAAATATAATTTCCAGGTACGCTAATTTAGTCAAAAGCACAAAATCAATTAGAAAACGAAAAACCACAGAAATTAACACATAAATTTGTGCCTGATCGCTGACATATCGTATTTTTCATTACTGACTACTTAACGTAGACGTCAAGATACACCAATCACGTCTAATAATTTCGACATAGGCAGAAAGTCAAATGCTTATTATGACACGAATCGGTATACCCCTTAATTATAATTCTAGATACGCTTCTAAAAAACACAAACGCATCAACTATACTAATGGATACGCTATTCATATACGCTGGTTAATTAAGGGCGGTTTCGTTATTCTACCAGGGACGTTTTCCATATAAGGCAATTACATCAATTATACTAATATACATGCTATTGAACTAAACAGAATACTGTGTAGTGTGCATAAGAAACATGATCAGCAAGTGTAATAATCAACTCTAAAACAAATTGCATATCACATACACTAATCACCCTAAGAAGACAACCGTTTCTTATCCATCAGACTCATCAATTTATAATACCAATCAGGCTAATGAAACATGAGCAGCAAGCGTAATAATCTGTCTTCCTATGTTTAAATTAGTATGAATACGCATCAAAACGATCAATAGATACATCAATCAGACGATTTTTAATGATACGATTTATAAAAAAGGCTATCTCAACTGATTTGCAGATGTACATACCTAGATGAGATGACGACTGCACGATATCATTGCTAACAGCTGGAACAATCGCATCAATATGTTCCCCCAAATCGCTATAACCCTCAACATCCATAATTTTCTACGATTGAAATAATTCTGGAATGCCAATCGAAATCACAAAAATCGATTGTTCATGCATCAATCACACCAAATCAATCAGAAAAATATTATAACAGTACATCAATTAGATGATCAACGCCATTGATTATGATCAATTTCATCGATTTTTGGCGGCTGTAGTTTTAAGGTTTTCGCGGTATTTTCTTTGTTCTTCGAGGAAAATATTTGTTTTGATTTGGGGGAAAAGATTTGGAAAGTAGTGAGAGAAAGAGAATTTTGGATTTTTTTTGTCAAAACAGTAAGGTTAGTCGCGCGTAGGATTTTTCGAGGTATCCGTGATATTTTTTGTTTAAAATCCTTCTATTGTAGGTCGTTCTCACCGTTTGCACCGAGTGATCGTTCTCACCGGATCCCGCCTATATATATATATATATATATATATATATATATATACATATATATATATATATATATATACATATATATATATATATATATACATATATATATATATATATATATATATATATATATTACATATTCGTATACGTATTCGGTATTATGTATTTGTTACTAACCTCATAATATTTGTTGTTTGACTATAGAACTGTACATTGTGCAGTAAATCGGGTTTATTGAAGATAATTAACAATTACACCTTGCTTTAAAGGTTGGATTCTCCCCTACAAAGCTCCTTAATTATTCATGTTAATTTCTACTCTTACCTTGACATTTCTTAGTGTTCATTATTTCAGTCATTGTAAATTATAATTGTTCTATTGTTGTTTCCTATTGAGATCATTCTTTGTTAGCAGTTTGGTATGTATTTTATTTCAAGTTCTGATTTTATTATATATATATTTATCCATAAAGATTATACTTTTAGGTTATCATATCACAAAATAAAGAAAAAAAATTAAAAAATACAAGTTGTGGTTTTAAAAGTTCTCCATGGACTTAATTGATTTTTACTATATTATTGTCTCTAATAATAGAATATTATGTAATTTTGTTATATACGGAGTAACAGTTTTCTAATAAATCTTATTGGCTATCCGTGTCTCGGTGTGCAAGAGATTTTGATGGAGTTATATGGTAAGGAAGGACATGGTAAGATTTTGATGGAGTTGTACATTAACCTAATTATTCCTTACTAATTTACAAGTGGTTATACATGTATACTCTCAACGCCTACGTATTTATTGATGCTTGACTCGGTTCTATTCAAATTCAATTGGTTCATAAATTTAAAATCACTTTTTAAAAATAAAAGAAATTGTGAACCTAAAACAGTAATCGAACAAAAATAATTGTATCATAGGTGATTTATGTACGGTCGAATTGAACATATTACTTAAAATTAATTTAACCTACTATCGACACACTTAATAAAAGTGAAAACCTTTAATATTTAATACTTCCGTCATTTCAATCATTTATATACGGAATACATTGTAAAATACATGTGAGTTATATTTTCACATGTATAGAATTTATTAGAATGGAGGAAGTACCTTGAATAGATTTAAGGGAATAAAGGTATAAAGAAAAATTAAAATCGTTTTTGGGTGTACTTAGATGAGACTGGTTACATAAGAATTTAGCTTACATGATTAACACAAATCTCACATGTGAGATCTCATATCATATTGAAAAAAGAGGAGATAATTGTCTAATGCTAAGAGCTACTTAGTCATTTCTAACCAATTATCGGATCGAATGAAACCTCCTAAAATTTATAATAACAGACCAGACAACAATTGCACAAGGCTAATTCTTATCAACGTATAATTAATTATTATATTATGGATGAAGTTATAGAGTTAATTTTGTAGATTATTCTTGTTGAATCAAGAGATCGATAGTATTAGATATGAAATTAGCTTTTGCACAATGATAATAACAACCGAGATTTTTCGACCTATTTTGAGTTAAATCCTGGTGCCGTTTATTTTCTAAAATGTGCTCATTATTCTGATGAAGTTATTTAATCTTAGTTAACTTATGAGAATTCTAACTCTAATTGATCGTTCACAAATATTGTCTCCTACATTTAGTTAATATGTTTTTGATAGTCTAGCTCTTACAAATATTTCAATCAGATTTTCTTTTTCGAGCGATTATAGAGAGTCCTACTTTTGCTAAAGACTTTCGAGCAATATAAGAAACTTCAACTTTCCGAACTACTATAGTATTGTGATAGACTTAATCAAAAGAGATAACTTCAATTAACTCTACACATCTTACAAAGATTAAAAACGATATGAATAGAAATACACAAAGCATCATAAAAGCTAAAATAAGTTAGCTACAAGCCGGAAAACCACATATTGCACGGACATGTTTGTCTAAGAGGATCAAAAAGTATTTTTTCTGTCTACGAATGAGCCAACAAGCAATGAAAAACATGACCCGAAGAGTCAAGACTCAAAGGCTCAAACTCCATACCACGTCTTCATCTATTTGAGGAAGAAAGTACCTTATAGAAAATTAAATTAAACGATATTATTTTTAGGCCATCACACGGGCATCTTTTCTATATAAATACAGAAATATTTCCTGCAATTCTGTGAAGCCACGTCACCAAATCCAATTTTTATTTTTATTTTCCAACTAGTAATTGTGGGCCCAATCAATTACTTTACATCTGAATTAATTTTTTTGTGGTTTATGTTGTTTATTTTTTGCTTACCTCGTTTTTATAAACAAAATATTGTACGTAAATAATACGATTCTGAAATTATGCAATACAAAATAATATACAGTAAGAAGTTTAATTACAATAATTGACAAAAGTAAATATAATTACAAAAAATTACAACAATTGGTCAAAGTATATATGTTACAACAATGGATAAAAATCACATTTTTTTTAATAAAAATTATTAAATAAGTAATACAAATACAACTATCAATTTACTAATAAATAAAAGTATTAAAGATAAACAATTCAGTTAACAAAAATATATCAAAATTGGACGTATCACTAATTATTTAATTCCAAAAATAGGGGCAAACAATTTTTGCACGGATTTAAAACTACTATCATTATATTATAAAATAAATAAAGTATAAAGTATTCAGGTGTATTATCAATATTTATTTTCATATTAAACATTATATCGATGTTCCTTAAAACATACCCGTGCAATTTTGCACAGGTTAAAACTAGTTAAATCTAGTATATATATAAAAGTGATTTTTTTCAGGCACCGTGAAAGACTTCAACTATTTCAAAACACGTAAAATATAAATTAAAATAAATTTATTATCATATTGCAAAATCTTATCAACTGTTGCACACCCACCCACCGTAGAGTTTGAAAATCAATCCGACTTTGAAAGAAACTTTAACCAATATGAGGACTCTCAACAAAGTTCTACGTGTTTCTATACTCCTATATAATGTCATGCTCTATCATAATTTCAATAAACATAAACAAACGCCATTAGCATAGAAGATCTCTATAGAGTATAAATTTTCGCCCAAACAGATATCGGCTACCACCAGTTAATGTATTATACAACCTGTTGTATATACAATTTATTTAGTGTTGTGGAACTTTGTTACAAAGTTGTCGAGCTCTATTAACAAAATTATCGAGTCATGATACAAAGTTGTTGAGCTTAACAGAATAATTATTAAACTCAATAACTTTATAAAATAGCTCAATAACTTGTAAAATAACTCAACAACTTTGTGTATGAGCTCGATAACTTTGACGCGGTTGTACATAACTCTTATACAACCAGTTGTAGGATAGTATTACTTCACGATAAATTGTTTCAATGTTAATTTTTGCTTTTTATATATCAGTCTCACATTACTTTTTATGATACACTTCTCATTCATTTATTTCATTATATATGCAGGTTACGTTTTTAAGCCCTGAACTTAGTTTGTTTTTCTCACAATTCTGATTTATTTGTAGGTAGCACATATTATGAATTTATGGAGTTATACTTATTATATCGTTAAGCATCCTTTAATTTGATGTTGATCACTTTTTTTTTCTAAACATTGAATTTAATTTATGGTCTTAATGATGTTCTAATATGTCTTATTTATTTTATGTGTAGCTTTTGTGATGATTTTGGAGTTATAGCTCTCGAATTATTATTCTGGGTAACGTTGATTTGAATGCCTCAACATAGACGCTTAGCCGATTATTACATAAATAAAACAATTACTCTGATACTTTTGATAATTATTTTTGATTGTCCACTTTGCGACTTCCGATGAAATTGCAACGTGAATGGCTCGAGTAAATTGCATAAAGATCGAGAAGAACGACTTTTTTATTATTTAAAACTAATCAAAAATAAATTGAGATCATATATATGGGAAATGGATATACGGGGCGAGTTATTCAATTCGTCCTTCTATGATCTTGGACTGGATAAGACCTACCATTGAACCTAAATTTTTATATATCAATAAAAATGATAGTATGATCCTTCATCCTGTTATTCTTTCAGTCTTTAGCCTAAACACTTTAGGGCTCATTAGTGAAAAACTCAAGATACTAATATTTTTTATACTACTCCAATTTAAACTCTAACTCCATGCACAAAACTTTCCTGATAAGATCTTGATTAATCGTTTAATTAAGAATTTTAGTTTTGATAGGATTTTGTAAAATTTGAGAAGTGTTTAGTAAATTTGATACAAAAATTAATTAGGATAAATGCATTTATGACAAGATTATAGTGTGGGAAAAGTAGTGTTCAAATGAAATACTAGCTAGAACGATATCCTTTTTATTGATAGTGTGTAAAAACTAAAAAAAAAGTTCAATATGAGAAACCTTCATGCGAGAAAAGTATATCAAATGTTTGAGACAGCATAAGAGTTTTACAACTAAAAAAATATTAAGCAGTGCAATACATCAAAACTAGATTTCATGCTAAATATATCTCTACGGTCCATGATCATCACAAAACTTTCTAATAGTATATAATACGGACTTACAAATTACACTACGTCAAATCTGACCATCAATAAGGAGCGTATCACAACGGTTTAATGCATATAATAACGACACTTAGATTACCGTTTTAAAAATATTGGCGGAAACCTAGACCGCGCTAATAAGAATAAGGGTTTCTGTCGAAAACTGTTCTTACTATAATGTGACAACGGTTGTTTAACAAACCGTTATCAAAAACGTTTAACGGTTTCCAAAAACTCGTTATAGAATCACCCTTACCAACGGTTGTTAAACAACCGTTACCAGTTTAAGAAAACGGTGTTTCGAAAACCGTTACTAAATTAACACCAACAACGGTTTTTGGTACCCGTTGTTATGTTATAGCTACGGGTTTCTTGTAACCGTTATCATTTTCTATTATGAAAGAACGGTTCCTCTATACCCGTTATCATTTATCATGTACGTGTTAAAAATCACCGTTGTATACTTTTTCCAATGTTTAATATTCAACCGATGCATGTATGATAAATAATGAACCGTTGCATGCATTGTTTTGTTTGACCATTATTACTATCCGTCCATTATTATATTCACACATGCATACATATTTTCCTATAAATATCACTTATAATGTGATCAATTAACCATATTCACCAATTCAAAGTTCAATTAATAATAGCCTATAATTTAATTAAAAATATTACACTTCAATCACCATGTCGTCGTCGTCTTCTACACCCTCCGAATCACAATCAAATACCCGATATGTCCATCTTATTACCTGTATTATAGACATGTAGATACCTCATTTATGCACCTCCCGCCAACCACCCAGTGATGATTGGCCGCATGTTTGATACGCGAAACGATTTATGACAGTTCGTAAGTTCATCGACAAGTGATAGCTCAAACACTCTAGTCAACCTCATGGTCGTCGTCTACGCACCAATACGGTCGTTTTGAAATTAGAGTTCATTTGGAGTCCGGGTAAAAAACCGCTTCATTTTCTAAGAAACCGTTTAAAAGCGGAGTCGGAATGTTCCGGAATGTTCTAGAATTCTCGGGATATTTATTCCTAATTAAATTTAATATTTTTAAGGAAATATCTTCCGTATATTGTGTTTCATGGAATAAGGAAGTGTATATCTACCGAAATTCCTTAAAAAATGCGGAAATCTTTCTTGATGGGGAGGAAACCTCTAGGGAAATGACGCAGCAGCCAGCAGGTGATGCGCCTCTTCCAAGGGTTGCAGTGGCTGTTGTGCCTCTTCCCCAGCCCTCTTTTCACGCTTTTCAGAATATTTCCGTGATTTGTCTCTGTATCCGTGTCATTGTTTAGTATAAATAGAGACCTTCGGTCTCCATATAATGGCACGCGAATGTCCGCCCTTCTCTTCTCTCTTTCCATTCTAGACCACGCTTTTGCTTTCGACGCCTACGTGCTTGATCAATCGACCACGTAGGCTCAGATCATTCTGAGTCCCAGTCACGTTGCATAGACCGACCAATTTGACCAACTCCACCATAATCAATTTAATCAATCAATTTTTTAAATCCTTTAACAAGGGCACTTTCCACGCATATTCGAGTCGAGCAATGATACGTGCGTTTTGTATAGTCTTTTTAGCCTATTTTTGCACGTATTTCCATGTACTCTTGTACTGTTTATATTGCATTATGCCCCGAAATGGCTACTTTGGTTCGTCTTGTCTATTTTGCAGGAATGAACGTGAAAGTAGTGAAATTGTACCACTTTCGTCCTGTTTTGCATACATTTTGAGGAGACGGTATTTTCAGAGCGAGATACTGCATTGGGATGCGTGAAGGAATGGTCTATGAAGCATTCGGCTACGAGTTTGGCGCTGTTTCGGATGAAGAGCACTCGATCGAAGACTTTTCTTAGTCGATCGAGTGGTTTCACAAGCTGAGGAGGTCGATCGAGCAATCTGATGTACTCGATCGAATTGCTGAAATGCAAGGTTATTCGATCGAGTAATATTTCTACTCTATCGAATGGTTTGCTGGCTGAAGTTCTCGATCGAGCTGTTTCAAACTGCTCGATCGAGTGGATTGAGGTTTCACGGGCCGTCATTAATCCTTGAATGTTTATTTTCGTTAATGGACTTGTTATTTCCTATTTAAGTTCAAATAATTAGGTCATTTGGGGATCTTATTATCTCTTAATTACGTTTACTGCTACACTCTCTTCTTTTTATCTCTCCCTTAAAAACTCTTCACTGTAACTTTGCTTTCGGGGTTCTTTTGCTTGGATCTTGTGTTCTTTACACCGGAATTCTTGCTATTGTAATCTCTTACTCTCCTTTAATCTTAATCTTTCATTTGTTTGCATTAATTATCTTGTTTAGTTCTCTTAATTTCTGCCCTAGTATTATTTATGCGATTAAATTATTATTTCAATATGTTTATTATTAGTTCATTCATTATTATTAATCTTGACATTATTGATAGTATGAGTAGCTAATTCATTTCATTTCGGGACTAGGGGATCTATGGTAGAATAATGACGATGTAGCGAATAGGTTAGATGACTTATTTGTGAGATTCTGTACCCATGGCAATTTAACTGTATCACTGACTTAGTTGAGTGCACGGTTCTAAGTTACCCTTTAATCTGGTTAAATTTAATCCTGGATCGGAATATTGGAATAAATAGACCTGCTATGAACAGTAGACTACCCTGGCGAGGACGCAAGTTAAGTTAGTGGAAATCTAGGATAGAAAGTGGACCGGAAGGACCTTTCAACATCCGTCTCACAATGAGTTATCTAGACTATTTGCAGTTAAGTCATTAGGCTACCATAGTGAACCGAAATCCCGACATGTTCCCTCTTTATTGATATTCTTATTCCTATTTTCTACCTTTTTACTGCTCTTTCTTTATTTCTCTTTCCTTTAAGCCTTTTAGTTTAGAAAACAAAATTTACAACCTCCTATTTGTGACCGAATAGACGGACTCTTTACAGATATCTTGCCTCCCTGTGGAGATTGACCTAACTTCCCTAGCTATATAGTTAGTTTAGTTAGTTATTTTTTATAGGTATACGGCTGCCCTGTCAAATTTTGGCGTCGTTGTCGGGAAGGCAATAGCCCTATCTGTTTTTGTTTCGTTTATTTTATCCGTCTCTGGGAATTTTTATTCCTTGAGGCAGTTCTCATTTATCTCTTTTAGTGTTGTGTATGCCTAGGTCAAACAAAATCGGAGTTAGTTTCAAATGATTCTCGAGCGCAGCGATCATTTAGCATAGACTTGCGTCAAAAGAGAATCACGAAAGGAAGACTTGAGTACTTTCGAACCCGAGCTTCAGCATTTCCTATTTACAGAAGACCAGTCTTTAGGAGAAGACAATCTCAGTTCTGTAAACCAACCAGTAAAGATGCAGAATATTGCAAGTCATTCGTTTAATACAACAGTTTTATGAGTCTCTGGGTACTCTATCGAGTAGGCCTTACTCTATCGAGTAAGGGTGTGTTGCGTTTTAAAATAGTTTCTGACAAGTTGGGTACTCGATCGAGTAACGTAGATACTCGATCGAGTAAGGGGGCACTCGATCGAGTACCTTAGCTACTCGATCGAGTAGCCGGTTTACGGGGAGTTATTTCTCGGGTTTTGTTAATTATGCGATTAAGGTATATAATCTTTTCCGTCATCATTCTAAACACTTTTCAAAACCTAAATTACACAAAGAGAGAAAGCAAGTACGTTCATCATCTTAATCGCATTGTTAGCAAATCCGGAGTTTGGAAGGTCGGTTTTCATCGTTTGTTATACCGTTGAGATCCTTGCGTCGAGGGTAAGATCTATGTACCCTTTTTATTGTTTTTCCTTTAAGTTGGTTAAACCCTAATATGGGGATTTGGGGGTTTTGTGTAGATTGTGATTTGGTAGTGTTTATGTGTTTGTATGATAGGAGGAGGTTTTGTAGAAGAGGCTTTTTGATACAGCTGTTGATACCGTCTGACGGTTGTACTTTCCAGGTAGGATTTTCTACTCAGTATTAGTCCCATAATGGGATGATTGTTAATGTGTTGAGATTGATTGTTTAATATCGTAATTGTTTTGTGATGGTTGTGATTGTGGATGTGATTGTTTGTCTCTGGTTCTCGAGATGCGTTCTCGGCTGAGTGGAGTCACTTGCGGGAGTGGCTTCACGCCCTAGTTTCGCCCTTTGTGGAACCCGCCACGGAATGGGATGTGCACATTAATGGGACAGGGTTATCGCTCGGTATGATGAGCGAGGCTTAGGTGGGAACGTCTGCGGTCCCCCACTGGCAGGGTTGGTCCAGTGGACAGTAAGTGACGGAGATTGATGGGAGTGGTGTGATTGTGTGTGTGTGACCGTTTGAGCTGTGTTGTTTGTTGTGTTGTTGAATTATATAAATTGTGTGATTAGTACTGACCCTGTTTAAATGTTTTAAAAACTGTGGTGATCCATTCGGAGTGGTGAGCAGTTATTGAGCAGGTATGATATGACGCGTATGGAATAGCTGGGATGAGTCATCACGTGGCAGTTAGAAGTCTTCCGCTGTGTCAGACGATGTTTTATAGCTTTGATAGTTTTAGCGAAGAGACCGTCGAGAATCTTGTATTTCTTTTTATCAGTTTGAAATTGCTATGTAATCACTTTAAACTTTATTTACTTTTAAAGTTGTTTCGTTATTGTCTTATGAATATCATGCCTCGGGTAACCGAGATGGTGGCATCCTTATACCTGAGTGGTCCTGGTAAGGCACTTGGAGTGTGGGGGTGTTACAAAATGGTATCAGAGAGACGATTCTGAAACCTGAAACCAATGAATTTAATGAATATAGGGAGTCAATTAAAATGAACCCGGGGTAAAGGTTGTAGGAGCTAATGCAAAGGCTTGGGAGACGTCCTAAAGTCGCGAACTCGCCCTACAATTTTGAACCGGTCACTATGGGATATGAGTCGGGATCGCTATGTGTTTATCTTGTGAATTGTGTACCTATATGGTGATGTGTGGCATGAATCGGTGGATGTATGTATGTGGAGAATAGGGAATGTGTAGAAAAGATGGTAATGATGTGATTTCGCAAACTATTGATTGAAAGCATGATAGTTGGTTTACAATGTTGTTTTGAATTGTAGGAAAAGTATATGAGAATGATGAATGATGTGGTAGAAAAAGGAAGTAGTTCATATGTGATAATATGTGATGAATGATGATGTTGCAGGATGGATAATTCATAATGTGGCATAATAATAACATGTGCATAGGAATGTTGTGTCGTATACGTATATTTGGTTTGCATAAGGTTGCATTATAAGTTTATGTACTTGTCCACTATTGTTCATGTGTATATGTGATAAGAAGTGTGTAGCTGTAATGAATGAATTGGTTGGAAGAGATTAAGTAAGTAATTGCATAAAAATATGAAATTCATGTGTGGAACATGTTTATGTGGGTAATGGATTTTAATAATATGGCAATGTTTGTAACATGTGAATAGGGGATTTTATGTTGTATATTATGTTATTGTGTACGTAAAGTTATAAAATAAAAGCATGTGGTAAATCGTGATTGACAAGTTAAATAATCTATGTGCATGATTAATGTTGTTGCTTGGATTTTGAAAATAGTAACATATGATTATGAATACTGGTTTTATGAGTTTTGGACTGGTTTTGTTTGCTTGGTTGTTGTTTAAGTTATTTGGAAGTAAAATCAAGTAGTTGTGTTTTTCGATTATAAAGAGGTTGTCTTTAAACTGTTATAACTTGAGATGCATAAATGATTTTGATGTGATTCCAATTGGAGGTGATAGCTTGTCTTTTTACGATTCTAACGATAGGTCACACGCCCAAAACGACCAAGAAATGAGTGAGTTATGACCGTTTTACGAAAACTGGACAGTGCTGAGAATTGGGGTACTCGATCGAGTAGCCTTGGTACTCGATCGAGTACTTTAGTTACTCGATCGAGTAGCCCTGGTGATTTGTTTTACGTGCTTCTGATCTTCACCTACTCGATCGAGTAAGTCCCTTACTCGATCGAATGGCCGTACTCGATCTAGTGACCCCTGTTTTGGGTCATATGCTTATCTTTTGACATTCGTTGCATATTATGTTTAATTCAAAGTTGTTATTTTACTTCTTTATGCATTGTTTTACATGTAAGTTGGTCTTGATACGTAAGTTACCCAATCTTATGGGGTGGTGAGTGGAACCTTATGGTGAGTATGAGTTTGGTGGGAGGAGATGAGCTATATGTGGTTGTGCTGAGAAGTGGAAAAAGAAAAAGAATATTGATGAGCTGATTGAGGCATGGTGCAAGTGTTGGTGAGACGTGGTGAGTGATTTATTCGCGAAATTGAGTGATGTAAAAGTAAGTGAAAGTGGGTAAAGGATGATGTGGGTCTAAGGAACGTGAGAATGAAAAGATTGAAAGGGAGGTTTGGATAGTGGCAACTTGAGATGTGTAAAGAATTATGGAGTGAGATGGTTAGGAGTCGTGTGGGTCAAGAATATATGTAGTGAAAGTTCGTTTTAAAGAGGTTGAGAAGAGTGGTATATAGTGAACTTTATGGAGACATGTTGCGAGGTGGAATTGTAGACAGTGAGTGAGTTTGGGAGATTTGGTTTATTAAGAGGTGAAACTACGTGTGATTTCTTTGGGCATTTAACGGCATGAAATGAAGTTGTTTAAACAGTGAACGTTGATTTAATGGATAGGTTAGTGACAAGTGTGAGCAATAGCATAATAAGAGAAGATCCATGGTAAGAAAGAGTGAGATAATATCGACATGAAATAATGGGAATTGAGCTTTGGCGGAATGAGAAGGTAACCGGAGCACTAAAGAATTAGATAGAAGTAATAAGGAGTTGAGCTATTAAATGGTATTGTTGAATGTGAAGAGAAAAGAAGAGTAAAAGGTAAGCTAAGGAAAATTTTCACCGGAGTTATGTGATATAAAGGTAAGGAATCATCGAAATGTGTGATATTATCATGAGGATGTTAGTTAATGGTTATATGGGAGCTTCAGGACAACATGATTAATAATGAGTTTCGAGGAATTAAGGGAGTAAGAGTTGGTGGAGTATTTACATGATATGAGATTTTTGGTGGAAAGTTAGATGACGATACAATTAAGATAGTGTTGGGAATAATGTTGAGGTAATTTTGTTGATGGGTTTGATGTTCTTTATTTAGGGATGTTAACCAAAGATAGGAGAAAAACCGTGTTGTTTTGATATGAGTGTAAGAGGTTTGATATACAAGCAGTGGTGGTATTGTGGTGTTGTCACTAGTGGTTAAGGGCGATGATAGATAAGAAAGACAGCAGTCCTAGAGAGGTTGATTTTACAAAGGCCGGATTGATATGTATAGTTGTAAGGGAGTATAAGATGTGGTTATATGAGGCGAGCGCTAGTGGTTGAATATTAATGGTATGGCATGAGGTGATGGTTATGCGAATGGGAAAATATGTTATGAAGGGCATATGAGTTAAGCTCGGGCGACAAGTAACCTTTATCGAGTGGTAACTTACGTGATCAGGATTGACTAGTTGGATGTGATTATGAGTCTATGATGTGTATAAATGTTTGTGTGAGGTTCTGACCTCACGAGAAGCGGTATGGTGTGATAGTTATAAAGATGTTATATGAATGTTTGTGATATATGTAGGGTACGACAATCTGATGGAATGAGGCTAAAAAGGTAATAATTTGATTGATTTGGCATGGCTAGTTATAATTTTATGTGTATTGATAACACATGCGTATTCCGTGAAATGGTAGAGATGATGTTCATGAGGTGCTTATCTGTTGTTCTTTGTGAGTTTTGGTTGAACATGAAGACTGTTGTTTTGTTTGTTGATGTTTCTTACCAGTTTCAACTTGGGTGTGAGGGTAGAGTATGATATGGGAGAAAGTTGTGTATGTTTTGTTGTTGTGATGGTATAGTGATTTTCTGTTGATAGGGCACAGTTGTAAGAGGTTGTACAGAACATTTGACCTTGTTGTAGATGAGACATCGGTGCACATAGTCATGGCAAGTGATTCGTAGAACATGTGTGGTAATGATCCAAAAGTCTGCAGTGGTTTTAATCTTTCGTTGGGCCAGTGAGGGAAGGGTGTTTGGATTTAGTGTCTTGTTAAGTCATGTATGAGTTTTGCAGTGATGAAAGAAAAGAACTTGAGGATCTTGTGTGAGTGTATGTAACACGTGTGGATCGTGAGTTATGCTTTTGGCGATAGAAGTTTTATATAGCCTATATAGAGAGGTATGTCATGTTGCGGTAATGTGGAAGAGTTGGAGTATTGGTTATGCTAAGGGTTTTGCGGTATTAGTTAGATGGAGTGCAGAGTGAATTGAAGTATGAGAACTGTTTAAGTAAGAAAGCCTTGGAAATAGGAACGGTTATAGAAATGAGGTTATAGGCGGTTATCTTTGCCATGTGGTGGTGATGAGGATGATGAGATGATTTAACTAAGGATTTAGTATTAGTGAGTTACGAGGACGTAACATTTGTCTTAAGAGGAGTAGGATGCGATAAAAGTGAGTTTCATGGTTGTGCATGTTGTAAAATAATTGGAAGTAGAGTGTTAGCATAGCGTAAAGGAGAGATTTGTTTTGTGGTTGATGTTGTTAAAAGGCCATGGCCGTGCTTGTAGTAGTGTGATGTTTAGGAGTTCGAGAGTTTTGATAGTGGCATGATGATGTTTATGAGTGTAAGTAAACTTCGAGGGCGAAGTTCCTTTTAAGGGTGGTAGAATGTAACATTCCGTTTGATGTTTATGTAGTTGGTTATGTATGGAGTTAGTGTCGGGAGAGTTTATGATGTAGTTGATACGACATCGGGAGCGAGGTGTGGAGGTAGGAATAGTTGGTAGAGTTGGTGTTAAGAGTTCATGTTTGGGTTGGAGTTTTGTTTTGAGTTCTTAGTCACATTGTTGTGTCTTGATCGAGTTAGTATGTTTGTTTTTATGTATGGGTTGAACTTCGGGGACGAAGTTCTTTTTAAGGAGGGAAGAGTGTAATACTACGGTTTTATGAGTCTCTGGGTACTCTATCGAGTAGGCCTTACTCTATCGAGTAAGGGTGTGTTGCGTTTTAAAATAGTTTCTGACCTGTTGGGTACTCGATCGAGTAACGTAGATACTCGATCGAGTAAGGGGGCACTCGATCGAGTACCTTAGCTACTCGATCGTGTAGCCGGTTTACGGGGAGTTATTTCTCGGGTTTTGTTAATTATGTGATTAAGGTATATAATCTTTTCCGTCATCATTCTAAACACTTTTCAAAACCTAAATTACTGTCAAAGAGAGAAAGCAAGTACGTTCATCCCTTTAATCGCATTGTTAGCAAATCCCGGAGTTTGGAAGGTTGGTTTTCATCGTTTGTTTAACCGTTGAGATCCTTGCGTCGAGGGTAAGATCTATGTACCCTTTTTATTGTTTTTCCTTTAAGTTGGTTAAACCCTAATATGGAGATTTGGGGGTTTTGTGTAGATTGTGATTTGGTAGTGTTTATGTGTTTGTATGATAGGAGGAGGTTTTGTAGAAGAGGCTTTTTAATACAGCTGTTGATACCGTCTGACGGTTGTGCTTTCTAGGTAGGATTTCCTACTCAGTATTAGTCCCATAATGGGATGATTGTTGATGTGTTGAGATTGATTGTTTAATATCGTAATTGTTTTGTGACGGTTGTGATTGTGGATGTGATTGTTTGTCTCTGGTTCTCGAGATGCGTTCCCCGCTGAGTGGAGTCACTTGCGGGAGTGGCATCACGCCCTAGTTTCGCCCTTCGTGGAACCCGCCACGGAAGGGGATGGGCACATTAATGGGACAGGGTTATCGCTCGGTATGATGAGCGGGGCTTAGGTGGGAACGGCTGCGGTCCCCCACTGGCAGGGCTGGTCCAGTGGACAGTCGGTGACGGAGATTGATGGGAGTGGTGTGATTGTGTGTGTGTGTGACCGTTTGAGCTGTGTTGTTTGTTGGATTATATAAATTGTGTGATTAGTACTGACCCCGTTTAAATGTTTTAAAAACTGTGGTGATCTATTCGGGGGTGGTGAGCAGTTATTGAGCAGGTATGATATGACGCGTATGGGATATCTGGGATGAGTCATCACGTGGCAGTTAGAAGTCTTCCACTGTGTCAAACGATGTTTTATAGCTTTGATAGTTTTAGCAGTAGACCGTCTGAGAATCTTGTATTTCTTTTTATCAGTTTGGAATTGCTATGTAATCACTTTAAACTTTATTTACTTTTAAAGTTATTTCGTTATTGTCTTATGAATATCATGCCTCGGGTAACCGAGATGGTGGCATCCTTATACCTGAGTGGTCCTGGTAAGGCACTTGGAGTGTGGGGGTGTTACAATTCGGAGCCTAAAGCATCATCTATTCCCATGGGCCGGGTTTCAATCTCCAGACTGAGGATGGCAATACTTTTGACATCCGTCCGTCTTATATCAATCTGGTGGAGAGAAATCTCTTTAGAGGTGTGGCAGGTGAAGACCCGAGGAAGCATATGGAGGTCTTTATGGACTACTGTTCTACTATCCCCGCCACAAAGGGGGTAACTCAAGATAAGATTAAGGAGGTGTTGTTTCATTTTTGTTTGATTGACTCAGCCAGGGAGTGGCTGACCGATTTGGACCGCACGGCCGCAGGGATCACGAACTGGGAGACCCTTGCTCTTGCTTTTTATAAGAGATACTTTCCTCCGCAGCGCACCAATCAGTTGAGGGA
Source organism: Silene latifolia (assembly GCF_048544455.1). Taxonomy (NCBI): domain Eukaryota; kingdom Viridiplantae; phylum Streptophyta; class Magnoliopsida; order Caryophyllales; family Caryophyllaceae; genus Silene; species Silene latifolia. The sequence goes on from NC_133538.1 coordinate 455,845,714, forward strand.
AAAGATAACAAGCTTCAAGCAGGCACCCAATGAGACGTTTTATGAAGCCTGGTGCCGGTTCAAGAAACTGGTGAGGTCCCTTCCTCATCATGGGTTTGATCAATGGTTTCTATGTAACCAATTTTATAATGGGTTATATGACGACCATAGAGCTATTCTAGACGCCTCATACAATGGTAGATTTCAGAACAATATTGATGACGATAAGGGATGGGGAATCATTGAGGAGATGGCAACCCATTGTACTGAATATGGGAACCCACAGGACGGTATTAGAACAGTTCACTCAGTTGATAAGGAAGTAGTGGCTCAGCTGGAAGCCATTAATGCCCGTTTTGATAGATTGGAGCTGCAATCTGCTGGGGAGCCTCAGACGGTTCATTTGCTTACTAGACAGGTTACCGTCACATGTGAGAGGTGTGGAAGCAATGACGGTCATACTACTGTTGACTGTCTTACAGAGAAGGAACAGGTCCTTGCTTTTCAACAATACCGCAAAGAGGAGGTTCCTACTATAATAACCAAGGGGCAGTCCATCCCAATTTGAGGTGGACAAGTCAAAATGTGCTTAATCCTACTCCTCCACTGCAGCAGCAGCAGCCATATGTCCCTCCTCATAAGGCTCAACAAGGCTTTCAGAAGATCCTTCCTTTCCTCCTCCCAATCAAAGTGCATCATCTTCAGGTGGGGTAAGTGAGCTATCTGAGTTGAAGACGATGTTGCAGTCTTTGGTAAAGCAGTGGCAGCTAAGTGACCAACAAAAAGACGCATCTATTAAGTCACTTGAAACCCAAGTTGGCCAGTTAGCCGCGAACCAATCTACGAGGAAGCAGGGTCATTTGCCGTCACAAGCCGATAAGAATCCGCATGAGACGGTGAATTTAATAAATCTGAGAAGCGGTCGTTTATATGAGGGACCCGAGCTGTTGAATTCAGACCCAAGGAAGAGTATTACTGCTGATGAACAGGTTACTGTTGATGAAAACGAGCTGACAACGAAGAAAATACTCGATCGACTAGTTTTTGGGGGTCGTTCGAGGAAAACATATGAAGAAAGGACTCGATCGAGTTAAAATCTTACTCGATCGAGTGAACAGGAAATTGAACAGCTCAATCGAGGAGTCCAAACCACTCGATCGAGTGAAATTGCTGACGAAACTGTTCAATCGAGTGGTATTTTTGCTCGATCGGACACTGTTAATAATGAAGACCTCGATCGAGGGCCTACTAGTGCTCGATCGAGTGAAATATCTCCTAAAAGACCTCGATCGAGAGGTAAGAAGTCTCGATCGAAGGATAAAGAGCTTGATCCAGCCGATACATTAGAAGAAAGAAACAAAGGGCTCGAGATACCTATTACCGTGCCTTTCCCGAGGCGACTACAGAACATGAAGGCCAATCAACAGTTCGGTAAATTTGCCGAGCTCCTGGAAAGCTTACAGGTCACTGTTCCATTCATCGAATTGCTGACATGGGTACCTTCTTACCTTAAATTTATGAAAGAAATTTTATCACGTAAGAGGGATATTAACGATCATGAGACGGTAGCTTTGACCGAGGTAGGGAGTGCCCTAGTTCAAAATAAGTTACCTCCCAAACAGTCAGACCCGGGTAGTTTCTCGATTCCGTGTCATATAGGTACCCACTTGATTGATAACGCGTTATGCGATCTTGGTGCTAGCGTGAGCGTCTTACCTTTGTCTCTTGCCAAGAGACTTGGTTTGACTAAGTTTAATTGCACGAACATGACTGTACAGATTGCCGACCGTAGTATATCAAGGCCGTTAGGTGTCATTGAGGATATACCTGTTAAGATCGGGAGATTCTTTATTCCCGTTGATTTTGTTGTGCTTGACATCCCCGAGGATACTCACACCCCTATTATTTTGGGGAGACCATTTTTATTCACTGCGCGTCCAGTGATAGATGTCGGGGGTAAGACGTTAACATTTCAGGTTGGAGACGAGGAATTAATTTTCCATTAGTCAAAGTCTCGAAGGGCTCCCATGCAAGCTCAACCTTGCAACGCCCTTTTCTCTACTGACCCTCATATTGACACTCCAGATAAAAATTTGGAATTTTGTGCTGCTATTGTGACCCCTCCGCCTCATATTGAGAGCAAAAAGGAGGAGAATTCGTATGTTTTCCTTGCTGAAGGTACAAATGAAAATGCAGGAGATGTCAAAGGTCATGGTGCGATTGAGATCAATCAAGTTGGGAGTGATAACGTTAAAGCTGGTGAGAAAGGAATAAGGACGGGAAAAGTGCGTGCGTATATGGATGTCAACTATTCTCCTCCTAATAGTTCAAGTTCAAGCTCCTAGAGAATAAAGAGGACAGTAGATAATGCTGAAGGGAAGTCCTCCAGTCAGAAGCCCTCCGTGGGGCTACTGAATTATTTTGAGAAGTGAGCGGGGAATGCCCCGTGTAACAATTTGTAAAAACTAATTTTAATTTCCGTTGAATTTGTTTTATTGCGTTTATTAGGACATTTAGAATTCAGACATTTTTTTAGCGTAGTTAGAAAGACTATAGACTGTTACTTTTTGTATTTGGTATATTGGGATATGCTTGCGAGTGTTTTTATGCAGGTTTGGGGAAATTTTAACGCATCTCGAGGACATACACGAGGAAAAGCACTCGATCGAGTACTTTTTGTACTCGATCGAGAGGATATTGCAGAAAAAGGGTTCGATCGAAAGCTTTGCGGTTGCTCGATCGAGTTGGCTAAATAAGGGAGTTCTCGATCGAGTTAAATTTTACTTGATCGAGTAAATGGAAGCTGGAACTCCTCGATCGAGTGATTTAAAATCACTCGATTGAGTGAAAATGGTTATCACACGCAGAAGTATCCCTTAATCTCCCTCCTTTTTCATTATTTCATTTCCTATTTCATTGTTTAACCCCTTTTGCGATAATCCTCCCCAAATTCTCCATTTTTACTGCCCTTTTACCAAATTCATCACCTACAAATTTCTCCTTGCAATTAATCCAACATTTGCCCTCTAATTTGCTCCTTGAATTTGCCTGTTTAATCGGTCAATTGAAGAAATTAGGGTTTGCGGTTTTTGTTCAAAAATCGCCTTCTTTGCATCATTCTTTGTCGATTTCTTGTTTAATTTGTAGGTTCCTTTCATCAAGTAAGTAATTCCCCTACTTCATTGTCTTTTAATTGCATTAATTTTGCCTTTTATGAAGTAATTTGGGAATTAGGGTTTCGGGTAGACGAATTTGGTCGAAATTTTCGACTGTTTTTGCGATTTCTTGTCTACATTGCTTTACTTGATAATTATTTCCCTTACCTCTTCGTTGTTCACATGTCTGTTTCGAATTTTTCGAGATAATATGTGATTAGGGTTCATGATAGTCGAAAATTTTCAACTATAATTGGGACTTTCTGCTGTTATTGCTTCAATTGATGCTTATTCCCCTTTACCCCGTCACTGACTATCTGCTTAATTCGAATTTTTGAGGTAGAAATTGGGAAATAGGGTTGCTAGGTCGAGAATTTTGACTGTTTTAGGGGATTTCTTGCTGTTTAATTTGTTGATTAATTATCGTTTCCTCTCCCTTGCTTGATTAGGATGGACAGTAGTACAAAGCCTTCCTCCAGTTCGTCTGTTAGTCCGTCCTTGACTGAGACGGTGGTCCCTGCTGTCACCACCATCTCCACGACCGTTAGTACCGCAGCTGATGCTCTTGTGTTCCTTGTAACCGCTGCTGGTACTGTTGTTACTACTGCTAGCTCTATTTCAGCCTCTACCTCCGTCACAGCCTCTGTTTTTGCTAGCACTGCTTCTAGCCATTCTTCCTCCGTGTCGGTCTTTGCTGCTTCTACTGTTGCAGCCTCAGCTAGTACTTCAGGTACGGTGACCACCCCTGCTGCGTGGTCACCCGCAGTCACAACTGCTTACCGGGCGGCTCTAGTTCCTCGTCCCGTCGGAGGATGGGCTTCTACTTCAGGTTCTAGAGGTCGGGGTCGTGCACGAGCTACACCTGCCGCTGGCCGTTCTGCTGGCCATGTTACCATCTGAGGGGACAACTCCCTCGACTCGCACCCCGACTACCCCCAGATAATTTTTGTTAACGGTATTCATCGCACTAGATTTTATGCTTTGCTTGACTGTGACTTTCTCCCGACTCGTTTTTTATGCCGTTCGTCACTTGAGAGGCTTGGTATCTACGAGCCGGTGTGTGGGATTCTAAGGGGTACGGGGATGGCTGGACTTGTGACCATGAGTGCCTACACCTTCAGGGAGCTGACCCTTGAGTTTTTCAGCTCCTTTACCTTCTCCTCCGGGGCACACGACGCTGACCCTATCTGTGCTTCTTTGTCCTTCCGGTTGTACAACCGGACTTTTTGTTTGACTTTGGAGAAGTTTGGTACTCGACTTGGCCTTTCCTTTAGGGGCACCACTGCCGCTCCTAGGAAGGTCCTCCATCAGCTTTGGCGGACTTTGGTACAGACCTCTTTCGAGGAGCGACGTCTCGCTCAGGTCCACCTTCCCCCTGCCCGTTACTTCCTGCGACTGATGGGAAGTACTATTTTTTGCCGAAAGGAGCCAAACAACATCACTAACACCGAGCTTTCTATTCTGGGCGGATACTTGAACATTGACAGCGAGGGCCCCTTTACCCTCAACATTGCTTACTTGACCGCCCAGTACTTCCAGTCTCAGGGGGAGAAGACCATGGGCACCATTGTCTGTGGTGGCATAGCCACCTTTCTTGCTCGTTCTCTCCTCCCTGCTTTACCTCGTGACTTACCGTACATACCGGGAGATAGGTTCCTGGACCGGCCATCTATGTTGTCCATGACTTGGCTGACTTCTGACTACCGGACTTGGAAGATTAGTGGTTCCTTGTCCGTCGACCTTTCTTGCACCACCATTCCTCGTCTCGTCCCCTTGCCCACTGTCGCACGGGGCATTTTACCACCACCGTTACCCATGTACCACCTATCGCTCCGTCCACCTACTACCCTGCCCGCTTCTAGGAAGCGGCGTCGACTTGAGACCGGAGAGGGATCCACACCTCCTAGGGTGGCCAGACTTCCGCGGCTACTCCTACCCCGATCCCTACTCCTACTCCTACTCATGCGCCCGACCAGGCACAGCCGGTTCTTCCGGCTAATTTTTTTCTCCTCCACCCTTTGAGGCGTCTGCGGTCATGGACTAAGGGCCCCGTGACGGTTTGTTGCTTGAGATTGCAGAGAGACAGGCTCGTATGGAGAGGGACATAACTCTCACTTTGTTCCCTCTGTACGAGTATCACATGAGGCGACACCATCCGATCCCAGAGGGTTAGCCATACCCTTCCTTCTACCGGTACCCAGCTCAGGGGTATCCGGAGTCTGCTAGTGAGGAGGACGACGAGGACCCAGTGGCGGCCGCAGCGAGAGCTCCGGAGGAGCAGAGGAGGAGGAGAGAACAGGAGGAGGACCCGGACTACACTGTGACGGTGGAGGACGTGACAGAGGAGGCTGAAGAGTAGCTACTAGTCTACTCACTTCCCTAGTTTTCAGGCTGGTTTGGGGAAGTTTGTGTTTTGTATGTTTATTCTCACTTTTTTATTTCTTTTGTTCCCTTTTTATTTTATTATTTTTCATTTATTGGTTGTATATTCCCGTTCCCCTGTATATATCTGCTGGTGTATGTTGGAGGACAACGAGGGCGTTGTCCGTTTTGGTTTGGGGAGGGTAATGCATCCTTTGAGTCTGCATTTGCATTTGTTTTGCATTCACGTTTCTATTTTCAGCTTGCATTGTATTTATTTATTTCATAAAAACCATAAAATCCAAAAAATTAGAAAATTTCAAAAAAATAATAAAATATTCACGTTTATTTTAGCATATAGGTTGAGTCGGAACGGTTGATTTCCGTGATGATATTGCACTTTAATTTGTCATTTTACTTGAGCCTTGCACTTTCATTGACGGTTATTAGCTGAGTATTACGCATAATCTACGAGTTTTTGTTCAAATATAGCTGATTGTTTAGACTTGACCTGATAAATTGGCAACCTACTTTACAATTTCTGAGATTTAGAGCCTCATAACTGGTGACATTCATGACCGGTTTACATAGGAATTGAGAGTAGTATTCCATGCATAGCACGTTCATCATTTTTGCACTTTTATGACTTTCGATTTCTTGTCAAATGCATACATTCGGGTTTGTGGTCGGTGTCACATGCAGGGAGGTGCTTGCAAATTTCCCTTTTCTTACATTTTTCACCCATTTAGGTCCACTTAAGCCAAATTTAGCCTTTTTGACCCATTACCTACATCCAAAACTGAGCCTGCCTAGTCAAGCTAGTTTAGTATGTCTTTTGTGGTATGTTTTTCCGTCTGCAAGTTTGGCCTGTGTGTATATTATTGGAGTTGGTGGAGGATGAAGGAAAGGGGTATTAGAGTGAAAAAAAAGAAAAAAAAACGTGAAGAAAGAAAAATAAAAAAAATGAAAAAGAAGGTGATTCACGTAAGTCAGGGAAGAAAAGAAAAAAATTGAAAAATTTATTAATTTGTTTTATTTTATTCATTAAGACGGTATTAAAAAAGGGAAGTTTGTGACCGTCACACTCCTCCGTTCTTATTCATATGTTTTTGAGAAGATAGTGTATATGGATGGTGAGTTTTGTGCCAAATGAAGGGCGCTCGTGTTTATTTTTCAGTCAGTTGCGATTCAGACGGTCTTATATGGTCCTGTTTAGGAACTAGCTTGGGGCTTTTACCTCCACATTTCCATAAATTGTTTTGCCTTTTCTCACCTGAACCTCACTATTCCTATACTATTTGTAAGCCCTCGGCTGTGACGGACTTTGTTGGTTGGAATGTGTGCATTAGTACTTAAATCGTCTTTCATTTTTGTTGCATGCATGCTATGTAGGTCGCAGTTTAGGTGAGTGACTGTTTCTCTTTCTCTCTTTTACATATAGTTCACCCTTTGCTTCATGAGAGAAGAGTGACCACGTGAGAGTCCGATTTTGTTGTTCTTGCAAGGTCGATAGGCCGGCTTTATTTCCGAACAACTCATAGCTCGTTTGCGCGTATTGATCATGTTATAGTCAGAATCGTTGGTTTTTGTTGCATTAAATTGGTTCAAGTAGACAAGTTATAGCTAGCTTTGAGTTATCATTTCCGTTCCAGTAGTTTGTGTTTAGTTTACTCGAGGACGAGTAAAGGTTCGGTTTGGGGAGATTTGATACGTGCATTTTGTATAGTGTTTTTAGCCTATTTTTGCACGTATTTCAATGTACTTTTGTACTGTTTATATTGCATTATGCCCCGAAATGGCTACTTTGGTTCGTCTTGTCTATTTTGCAGGAATGAACATGAAAGTAGCGAAATCATACCACTTTCGTCCTGTTTTGCATACATTTTGAGGAGACGGGATTTTCAGTGCGAGATACTCCATTGGGATGCGTGAAGGAATGGTCTACGAAGCAGTCGGCAACGAGTTTGGAGCTGTTTCGGATGAAGAGCACTCGATCGAAGACTTTTCTTAGTCGATCGAGTGGTTTCACAAGCTGAGGAGGTCGATCGAGCAATATGTTGTACTCGATCGAATTGCTGAAATTCAAGGTTATTCGATCGAGTAATATTTCTACTCGATCGAATGGTTTGCTGGCTGAAGTTCTCGATCGAGTGGATTGAGGTTTCACGGGCCTTAATTAATCCGTGAATGTTTATTTTCGTCAATGGACTTGTTATTTCCTATTTAAGTTCGAATAATTAGGTCATTTAGGGATCTTATTATCTCTGAATTACGTTTACTGCTACACTCTCTTCTTTTTATCTCTCCCTTAAAAACTCTTCACTGTAACTTTGCTTTCGGGGTTATTTTGCTTGGATCTTGTGTTCTTTACGCCGGAATTCTCGCTATTGTAATCTCGTACTCTCCTTTAATATTAATTATGCGATTTAATTATTATTTCAATATGTTTGTTATTAGTTCATTCATTATTATTAATCTTGACAATATTGATAGTATGAGTAGCTAATTCATTTCATGTTGGGACTAGGGGATCTATGGTAGAATAATGATGATGTAACGAATAGGTTAGATGACTTATTTGTGAGATTCTGTACCCATGGCAATTTAACTGTATCACCGACTTAGTTGAGTGCACGCTTTTAAGTTACCCTTTAATCTGGCTAAATTTAATCCTGGATCGGAAGATTGGACTAAATAGACCTGCTATGAACAGTAGACTACCATGGCGAGGACGGAAGTTAAGTTAGTGGAAATCTAGGATAGAAAGTGGACCGGAAGGACCTTTCAACATCCGCCTCACAATGAGTTATCTAGACTATTTGCAGTTGAGTTATTAGGCTACCATAGTGAACCGAAATCCCGACATGTTCCCTCTTTATTGATATTCTTATTCCTATTTTCTGCCTTTTTACTGCTCTTTCTTTATTTCTCTTTCCTTTAAGCCTTTTAGTTTAGAAAACCAAATTTACAACCCCCTGTTTGTGACCGAATAGACGGACTTTTTACAGATGTCTTGCCTCCCTGTGGAGATCGACCTGACTTCCCTAGCTATATAGTTAGTTTAGTTAGTTATTTTTTATAGGTATACGACTACCCTGTCAAGCAATCACTAAACGATAACTTTAGTCAATCTTATTTCGTCAAACATGTAAGTCTGAGGGTGTAAATCCTATTTTTATTTATTGTACTTTTATTTTGTATCACGAATATAAGGTTTACATTAAAAGCATGTTCAAAACTGTTTTAAAAACCATCTTTCAAAACCGTATTTACAAAACAGCGGGGGTCTGACGTCGAGAAGAAACGCCGCAGTAGTTGCGCTTCTTCCTGAGGCTGCCGCTGCTTCTTCTCTTCTTCTTCTTCCTGACCTTCTGCAACTTTTTTATTTCTCTTATTTCTTCGTTTCTTTTGTTCGTATCAGTTATAATCATGTCTTTATTAATCCTTTTCAATTTATAACGTTTAAATCGACTTGAATCCCTTATAATTAATATTTGCGGGTTTTCGTCATCTTATTCAAACCCGGATTTTAGGTTCGATTCGTTCATATCAAGTCTCTGGAACTCATCTTTTGTATATAATTTTATTTTTTTGATTTCAATTTATCAGATTCTATTCAATTTTTCTAGTTCAAAGTTCTTTCCTTTCGTATTTCCGACACGAGTTCATCGCATAATCATGTAAACCGCTGTAAATTATCACCTTTAATTCGTTTTATGAGGTTACAGATGCATGTAATCTGTTAAATCACTTATACTCGAGTTCTAACTTCAATAATCGACCTTAAATTCACCAATGAACATTAACAATCCGCGGTTTTGACTTCACAACCAGAGTCCAACTGGAGAACAGACGCAGGAAGAGCTGCGCCTCTTCCAGAGGACACAGCAGATGTTGCGCCTGTTCTGGGTTGGCTTCTGTCTTTGAACTCTTTCTCGCTTTGACGTAGTTCCTAATTACGTATTAAATCAACTATTAATCGTATTATCGCTCCTAATATGACATATTTTTCATACTTTTATTTCTTTTCTTCACCTCTTTGATCCCGTTTTGAGCGTGCTTTTGTCGTAGATTAAATAAACTTTGCAATCATTGTAATATTGTAATTTTAATTATTGTATTTCATTATTCATTATTATTTATGTATGATTAATATTGTATGTTTCACATGTAATTAATCTAACTTCCAATTCGACCCACATTGAGTGCTAAATTACGTGTTAACCGACTTAGTTTAATTCATATGTTAGGACTAAAACATTGGATGTTTCATTGCATGCATTACATCGACGACATATCAAATATGAACGATTTCCCTAATCATTATTAGAGGCCGCTATCGAGGCGGGCGGGATTAGGTGTTCGAATTAAAGAGCTTCCTAATACGTACCGTCACCCCTTACTCAAGTTATCTCTGGACATCCGTGTCCATTGGCATCTTCGAGAGTCATTCTAGACATATAATGTTAAGGGAAACAAGTTCTTAGTCATGTCACTACTTTGTGTCTTGACATGGCACGAGGTATTCGAACGGTTTTCAATTTTTCCACAATAAATTGGTGGCGACTCCACAAATGCAGGCTTATTGAACATTTCACCGGTTTCAATGCCTCACAAATCAGGAACGGCACATGACGTGCTTTGGAAAACCAAGGTTCCGTGGGAGAAGTGCCGCCGCCTCAAAACCAACGCGCGGGTGCGCGCGGCGCGGGTGGCCCATGTCCACAGTTTGGCAACTTCGCTGGGGATAATACGCTTACGTGTTACCCAGGGTGAAACTTGAACAAGGTTAAGGAATAGTTTATATGAGACAGTTGTCCTTTTTCATTACTCGACCTTCTTAGGTCGTTTCATTCGGCCTTCCTAGGCTTAACCCAACCCTTTCAACCAATCGTCCCGTCTGGACGGTCCAAATTCTTATCTGGGCCTAAGGATGGATAGCGATTGACATCAACCATACTGCGATGCTTACGCATGTTTGTATCGAGGACTTTCACTACTCGAGGGAATGGACTAGGAACCCGCCTTGCTCATGTTTGGCACGGACCTCTCCACAGACCAGGGTTTGATTGCTTTGTGTGGCAACCCACCTTTTTATGCCAAAACCCTTTAAATGCACTCAACATATCGTTATAATGTATGTTTGTATCATATACGTGATCACCATTTTGTAAACAAAACCATGACAAAATTTTGTAAAATAAAATCCTTTTCAAAATGTAAATATTTTCGAAAATGGCCTAAAATAGCGCAAAAGAAGCCGAATCTCTGTCCAAATGTCAAGTCAAAGTTCGGGCGTCAAACCCATTTTCAAACCTCACTTCGAGTCAGCACTCCTACAACTACACTACAGTTGTTCAGGGCGGACATTTTAAAATTTGTCATTTTCAAACCTCACTTAACACAGTGGCACACGCCCACTTCATGAGTCTAGTCTCTTTTGAGTAAGTGTGCGAAAATGGTCGATCGTGTTTTGATTCGTCATCGATCTCTTATCCTCAGTTCCAAAATGGTGGGAACTAGTCACGAAAGCGTTAATGGTCAACTCCAGTCGTCCGTAAATGATAATGATCAAATCCTAACTGTGCTCATTCGTCTCCAAACAAGACAAGACCAAGCTTATGCTCACCTTAATGCCATCGAAGGCCGAATTGTCTCTATAGAAGCCAGACTTCCTCCTGCAGAGGATGCCATCCCCGACATGGTGATACACGATAATATTCCACCCTTTGTTGGACAACCAGAAGTCAATCTTCCACCAGGACCTACTGAAGCTGAAAAGCGACTCCAATATTTGGAGGAGCAACTAATGTACCTCAAGGGAGATGACATCTACGGCAAAAACAATCGCAATTATCAGTTGGTAAATGCTCAACTGCCAACTAACTTCAACATGACTGACATCCCGAAGTTTAAGGGGCATGAAAGCCCGTTGAACCATATCCGTGCCTTCAAAGATTATATGTCTATAAAAGGCATCAAGCCAGAGATGTTCCTAAGGATCTTTCCTTCATCTCTCGATACTATTCCTAAGCAATGGTTCTACTCTTTGGAACACAATAAAATTGATACTTGGGATGATGCTGCAATTGAGTTCACCAAACAGTATGCGGATAATGCCGAAATACAATTTAATATGCGCACTCTAGAGGTTCTTACCCAAAACGAGAAAGAAGGATTCACCGACTTCCTAAGTAGGTGGAGAAAGACTAGCACACAACTCGTTGGACGCCCAGATGAGGCTACTATTGTTGAAACGTTCGTGGACAACTTAAGGCCAGCCTATGCGAACCACCTAAGATACCAAAACATAAAGTCTTTCAAAGACTTAACTGTATTAGGAACAAGAATTGAAGACGACATTCGTAAAGGACTCTTATCCAAAATGGTAGGTCGCGGATATCAAGGTACAACGAGTCGTTCTTAGGGTTCCAGTAGCAAGACCGATGAGGTCAACCTTGTCGAATCGTCTACTAAGAAGAATGGCCCACAAAGGAAGTTCACCAACGTTGGTGACTCATACTCCAACGCTCTAAAAAGACTGATGAAACAAGGTAAGCTCCAACCTATAGGACCTACACCTGACCCAGAGAAGAAGTCTAAGTTCTGGGATGAGAATGCCTACTGCGACTACCATAGAGGCAAAGGGCATAATACAGAGAAATGTTTCAAATTAAACATGCCATTCAGGATATAATTGAGGATGAGCGCCTGCCTATACCTCCCGCAAGTAAGCCTAACAATACTCAGAATCCTCTTGGAATTCTGATGATTACAGATGAGGAATCCACCTTGGATTGTTCACACCTCATTTCTCCAGCTGAAGACGAGGTCAATGCACTAGAAAATGAGGAGAGTTATTCTGTCATCTCCCCTACTATCGCTGATTTTGTCGCATGGGCAAAGAGTGTGAGTAGACAAGTTTCAGAGCTACAAGCTGTAGTGGCATCCCTACGCAGTCCAAGCACTATATCTAGGGAAAATAGGCCAGTGGTTCCAATTTTATTTCAAGAATCCACAATGCAAGAACTGATCGCAGTGACCGACGATCTAGTCGAGCAAATAATCAGCCTAGAAGCTGAAAGCATAAGCTTAAGAGAGCTCAGTATCATCAATGGAGTTTGGGAGGATGACGATAAAGATGTTTACCTCACCGAACACCCTCTAGTCAAGGCTAGTGAAGATCAAGATGTGGACCACCTTACTTGCTCAGGACGTCCATATCAAAATGTCACTCAAACGAATGGTCCAGTTACTACAAACACCAATGTCATCACACCAAACGATGGCGAAGATATTTCTCCTGACCATTTATTGAAACAACTTCAAAAGACAAAGGCTGATATTTCAGTCTGGCAACTAGTTCCAAGTTCATTTCCTCATCGCCAGGCTTTACTGCAAGCATTGACTAAATTGAATGTAGCACATAACGCTACACCTGACGACGTCGTCAACCTAGTCTTCCAAGACTCAGTCAAACTAAGTAACCCAGCTACTTTCTCAGATGAGGACTTGCCTCCCTTTGGTGTCACTCATAACCTTGCTCTATACATTACAGTCACATCCTTGAAGAAAAACGTACTAAAGACTTTAGTGGATGATGGCTCCGCAGTCAATGTCATACCACTAAAAACAGCATACAAGTTAGGCATGAAAGAATTGGACTGGACTCCTACTAACCAAGGCGTTCGCACGTACGATGGAATGCGACGTAAAGTGGTGGGGCTAGTTAACCTTACGGTGGCCACTGGGCCAATCGAGCGAAAGGTTAATTTTCAGATAGTGGACATCGAGGCATCTTTCAATATACTTTTGGGTAGGCCCTGGATTCACGCTTCCAAAGCAATAACATCCACCTTACACCAGAAAATCAAGATCCCTCTAGATGGCAAGGTAGTGATGATCACTTCATCACCTATTAAGGTCGTGATAGAGAAAATGTCAAGCAACCAAGTAATTACAGATCCAGTGTATGAGCTTGGAGGGTTTCAAATCATAAACCTTATAGAGAGCGAGCTGGCTCCCTTATATTTCGATCCATAATCCAACTTAGTGGTCAACCACATGCTCAAATCCCAGGGATACTTTCCAGGAATGCCATTAAACCCTATCAGAGAGAGTACCTTTACACCTATTAAAGAATGTGACGCCCAAAAGATACCACTAGGCTTGGGGTACAAACCCACAAAAGCCAAAACTCTTGAAATGCTTACTCAAGTTCGGAATCGCAAGAATAAGGGAATCCAAATACAACCTTATCTCCCTACATTAGATGGTTACTTCGTCAGAGAAGGGGACTGTGAAAAATTTTATGCATTTCCGGAACCTTGGAGATACAAAGGCATTCAGCTAGCTGGAATCGAGGTCTTCCACGATTGCTACTTCATTCCTCCAGAAACGGTTCCTACCGTCAAAGCTCGTCAGACACCTTGTCTCGACGAACAGGCTGTTAGCCTTCTATTTGGAGAGGATCGATTCGTCAGGGCAGTACAGGATGAGATCATTACCATGATACTTCAAGATGACCATTTCAACCCAACAACATTGATCACCGACACTAACTCAAATCAGCAGAAAGGATGGAGAAAGTCGATTAAATGGACCAACAATCAAGGAAAGCTCTTCATGGTCACTACTGGAGAAGGAGAGATGTTCAAAGGAGAACCCGAAGACGATGAATTCGAGTCAGAGTCGGAGTCAGAGTCGGAACCTAAGTCTAGAGAAGTCGCTAGAGAGTCTCCTCCTGTCGTCACTCCCCACCCCTCTGTTTCTCCTAGCATAGCGTCACCTAGTAATGTGAGCTTGGGAATGTCCCAAAGAATCGTCCCTTTACCGCCACTGACTACTACGCAAATGGCTTCTTTGTTTCAGCTGTTTTCAAACTTTAATATGAATAAATCTGATTCTGCTTACTCCTTGTGTTATTCTGAATGCAATTCTATTTACGATGATAATGAGGATGATCATGACCCAGACTCAATCGAATTACCTTCATATATAATCAAAGAAATACTAGAAGAGGGGGAAGGGGCACCAGTTATAGAAAACAACGAACTTATCAACGTAGGAACGAAATTAGAACCCCAAGAACTTAAGATAGGGACGACCCTAGACCCAACTGAAAGGGCCAATTTCATCGACCTCCTACATGAGTTCAACGACGTCTTCGCTTGGTCTTACAAGGACATGCCAGGGATCGACATGGATATTACAGAACATCGCATTCCAATCAAGCCAGGTTTGAGGCCTATAAAATAGAAGCTTTGTCGGATGAGGACAGAGTGGGCTCTTAAGATTAAAGAAGAAGTCGATAAGCAATTCAAAGCCGGATTCATCAAAGTTTCCAAGTGTTCAGACTGGGTGGCTAACATAGTCCCCGTACCCAAAAAGGATGGACGAATCCAAGTTTGTGTTGATTTCAGAGACTTGAACAAAGCGAGTCCTAAAGACGACTTCCCTCTACCTCACATCGACATATTGGTAGACAATACATCAGATCACGCGTTGTTATTCCTCATGGACGGGTATGCAGAGTACAACCAAATCAAAATGGCCGTAGAAAATATGCACAAGACAGCCTTCGTCTTTCAGTGGGGCACGTACTGTTATACTGTTATGCCGTTTGGACTAATCAATGCTGGGGCTAGATACCAACGCACTGCGACTATTTTGCTACATGACATGATGCACAAAGAATTGGAGGTGTACGTGGATGATATGATCGTCAAATCTAAGGATAGGAAAGGACACTTCGATAACCTTCGCAAATTCTTCCTCAGATTATGCAAGTACAACATGAGGCTCAATCCTCAGAAATCTGAATTCGGAGTAACGACAGGCAAGCTTCTGGGATATGTTGTCAGCCAGAGGGGGATAGAAATTGATCCATCCAAGATCAAGGCCTTAATTGAAATGCCACAGCCCCAGACAGAAAAGGAGGTTAGAGGATTCTTGGGCAAGGTCCAATACATAAGTCGATTCATATCGAAACTCACCATGATCTGCGAACCTATCTTCAAAAAGCTTAAGAAAACGGACCATAGCATATGGGACGAAGACTGTCAAAAGGCATTTGACAGAATAAAGGAGATACTGGCTAAGCCACCCATGCTAATGCCTCCCCAACGAGTCAACCTCTTGGTTTATATCTCACAGTCACCGAAACAGCCATGGGGTCTATGCTCGCGCAAAGTGATGGAAAGGAAGAAAGAGCTATCTACTACCTTAGTAAGAAGTTCTTAGAGTACAAGAGTAAGTATACACCTCTTGAGAAGACATGCCTCGCTCTTGTGTGGGCAACAAAGAAGCTATGCCATTACATGCTTAGCTACTCTATCAAGGTGTATTCTAAAATGGATCCCATCAAATACCTCATCGAGAAACCCGTTCTCAACTGACGCTTAGCAAGATGGGCCTTAATGCTCTCAGAGTTTGACCTCAAATACGTACTCTTGAAAGCCATAAAGGGTCGTGCAGTGGCTGAATTCTTTGTAGATAATCCAATCCACAATACGCAAGCGATAGACACGTGGTCATTTCCAGATGCGGATATTCTACAAACCAGTATGGATTCTTGGGACCTTTATTTTGATGGGGTATCCAATTACAGAGGATTTGGAATAGGAGTGTTGCTCATTTATCCTGAAGGCGAGCATACACCACTTTCTGTCAAGCTCGACTTCGAGAAGACAAATAATGCAGCAGAGTATGAAGCTTGCCTCATTGGTCTACAAGTAGCAGTGAGTTTAGACATCAAGCATCTTCGAGTTTACGGCTACTCATCTTTAATCAACAACCAGATCACTAGATTCTGGAAAACCCGAAGCGAAAGTCTAGCACCCTATCAGGCTAGGATAGATCAAGTCGCCCAATTCTTCGATTAGGTTACTTATCTACACCTGCCTCGCGAAGAAAATCAGTTTGCAGACGCTCTTTAAAAACTCGCATCCTTGATTATGCCAGACAACATGGATGAAATGCCCTTGTGTATTAAACGGCGATCAGAGCCAGCCTTGTACACTTCCTCATAGACGAGGAGGAAAACCCAGAGGAACCTTGGTTCCAAGTTATTCTCAATTTCAAGCTCAATGGTATATATCCACCAGATATGGATAAGAGGAGACAACGCGCCATACGCCTACTTGCCTCTCAATACCTCCCCATGCAGGGAGAGTTGTACAAAATAACACCTCTTGGTGCCGTCCTGCGTTGCCTTGATCGTTCACAAGCACAGAAAGTGATGGAAGAAGTTCATGATGGAGAATGTGGTCCTTAAATGAGTGGACCTATGATGGCAAAGAAGATTATGCGTCTAGCGTATTACTGGACGACAATGGAGTCAAATTGCATCAAATATGTTAGGCACTGTCACAACTGCCAGATCTTCGGGAATGTACAACATGTTCCTCCTTCAATGCTATATACCATGACATCTCCTTGGCCATTTTCTGCTTGGGGAATAGACATCATCTGGAAAATCACTCCAGCTGGGACGGGAGGTCACTGTTTCATTATAGTAGCCATCGACTATTTTACTAAATGGGTCGAAGCAGCATCTTACACCAGCCTTACAACCAAACATGTGGCAAAGTTCATACAAACCAATCTCATCTATCGATATGGTTGCCCACATGAAATCATCAGTGACAATGGATCACATTTCCAGGCCGAAGCTGCAGAGTTGCTAGCCAAATATAAGATCAAATATCACCATTCCTCGCCGTACAGACCTCAAACTAATGGCGCGGTAGAGGCAGCTAACAAAAATGTCGTCACAATTCTCAAGAAAATGATCGACAATTATCGTGATTGGCCTAGCAAAATACCCTTTGCATTATGGGGATATCGCACGTCAGTTAGGATGCCCACTAGGGCTACCCCTTTCTATTTGACTTACGGCATGGAAGCTGTACAACCAGTGAAGCTAGAGATCCCATCTCTGGGCATTCTACTCGAAAGTCAAATTCCAGAAGCTGATTGGAAAAAGGACAGGTATGACGAACTCGTCCTCTTGGATGAACGAAGGCTACGCGCATTACATAATGTGCAGACATATCAAGCACGTATCAAACGAGCTTTTAACAAAAGGGTCAAACCCAGAAATATCAAGGAAGTAGATTTAGTACTCAAGTCAGTCAAGGCTCTCTTACCTGTCGATCCGCGAGGAAAATTTAAGCCTAATTGGGCAGGGGATTTTTTTGGTCAAGTCCATACTTTCAGGGGGTGCGGTTAAGATCACAGACCTAGACGGTAAATATGCTTTCTAACCCTACCAACTTAGACCAATTGAATCGGTACTACCCTTAGAAATAGGATAAAACGCACCTCGCGTGACACACGTGCCGCTCATGCGACACGAAATAAAACCGGCCCCTGGCCGGCTAAAACCTCATGACATTACGCTCTTGCGTTTTGAAATTTTGACGTCCTCATATCATCAAATAAATTAAATTGCACTTCTTTAGGAGTAAGTAAAGCACATGCTTATTTTCTAAGTTCATTACAAGTTCTTGCTTCGAACATTTATTCTTTTAAATTTTTCTCGAACTACGCACAGGGTTTGATTTCATTTTTTTTAATGAATACGTAGGCAATCCCTCACAGGATACAACCCACCATTTAAGATGTAAATAGAAGGACATTTGCATGTTGCATTTGAAATTCGACAAGAATAAATAAAGGAAATTTATGAAAGTTTCTTAACTAATAATTTCTTTTTATTCATTGTTCCATAAATAATAATAATACGCCAAATACATATAAATTTAAATGCTAAAATTTAAATGCTAGGCTAGGATTCTAAAAACCCCACCATTTAGTACAACTCAAATAATAATAAACATTACAACTACAAAATGACTAAGGCTATTCTTCCATTTTCCCCATGCCTTTGTCACTCTTGTCATATTTCTTGTCTCGACCACGAGCGGGACGCTCTTGCGTTATTTCCGACCTAATCACCAACGGTCGTTCTCGCGGTCTAGCATTCCCATTTCGATCCACCACCATCTTCTCGATAGGAGCATTCTTTGGTTTCTTCGACGGACGAACAAACCGATATTCGGCCTCTTCTTCTTCCTCAGTCAAATACCTTTGGTTCTCCTTCGCCACTTCACGGATTTTGCAGTCTACAGGTTAGTGCTTCCTTAGCTTCTCACGTTCCTCAGGGGTACTAGCTTTCCTCCATTGCAGATATGAATCAGATACCAATAATGAGCCAACCGGGACCGGTATAAACCACATATTCCTTTGGGCCCAATGAATTGCCCACTCCCGATAAGACTCTGCAGTATGTGCCAAGGCAGCTTGAGGGACGGTGTCTAACTTCGGGATTTTCTGTCTTAAGCCAACTTGCCTCATCAATCTCTTCGGAAAGGTATGAACCATGAATTCCAAGCCGGGAACGCGAATGGACCGCTTCGGATCCAAGGATGATACTCCAATCACCGATGTGAGATGCCACCATGGCACTATCCACCTGCTCAAGGGCCCACACTCACTCTTCAGTTTATTTTACTAATAATCACATACTCAAGTGAAGTCCACCATGTATAGCCTCGTTCTCATTGCAATCGATCGGGAGCGATATCCTATCACATCAACTAGGGGCTCGATAAACCGTAGTCTCTCCATCAGCTAAATATGCAACGAAAAGAGACGGGAGTCAGTCCCATATTCGGCCCAAAAAAAAAAAGAAAAAAACGGAAATAATAAAACGGCCAAATAGGACAAGAGACGGGTTCTTACCTGTAAAATGATAGGACTCCCAAGATAGGGAAGCTCGCGGTTCGCCTTCCTGTTATCCAAACCAAGGATGGTCTCCCCTAGAATCAAGCATGTTGGGCTCCTGCGCAGTTCCATTTGCTCCACTATGCCAAGAAATCGAGGGTCACCCCTCATCTCTTGGTCCACATGCCCTCGAAGGATGTAACAGTGAAGAAGGCAGAATCCATAAGCTCAGCGCCTTGCCACATAAGAGATAGTAGGGTCCTCCCAATTTATAAATCGATCAACAAAATCAAACATACGGACTCCTTTTGAGGTCACGAGAAGGTCCACCTCAGCCTTGGTCAACCAAAGCAAATCCCTAAATTTGTTTTTATATCCTTGAGAGCTAGGAGGTATAACCGGAACACTTTCTATCCCATCCTCCAACCGCAGCAATTTCTTCCGGAAAAGGACAAATTTCGCCTCCCGGAAAGGCAAATACATGGAAATTTGGTCGCAATATTAAAGACAAGTATCCAAAAAGGGCCTCACGACCTTCACTAGTTTCAAACTTATGATTGATCCCAAATTGAAAGTACCCATGTCATATTTCTTCACATTTATGAATTCATTCGTCCACTCCTTAATGGGACTTTCAAAGGCATCAATATTTTGTTGGAAAATTTGGAGGAGTTTATAAGAGATTTTATGTAATAGGCGGGGACGAGAAACAAAGAATTGTGAAAATAGAAGCTCAGCCGAGGTTTCTATTTATACTATTCGTTATTTCCTAATTTCAGCAGAAGACGGACAAGCTGGGGAAATGACGCAGCAGGTGCTGCGCCTCTTCGAAGGATCGCAGCTCCTGCTGCGCCTCTTCTCCAGGTCCTTTCTCTCGTTTGACGGTCGTGGATCTTTCCTAATTCCGTTTTAGTTAATATTTCCTATTCCTATAAGGATTTAATTCGGTAATTCCGCGTAATTGCCAAAATTGTGTTCCCTAATCGCTGCGGGTTCACTTTTCAAGGCAACATCGACATTTTTGCCATATACGCACACTTACTCATTTTTTATTTTCTTTTTCTTTTCGGGGAATCATTTCACTCCCTCTTTTGAAAATATTTCTAATACACTTAGACATTTCTTTTAATTTCTTTTTTCTTAGGGGGTAGCCCTCCCTACCGTCCGGTCGCGTCGCGTCACTTTTTTTTTTTTTTTTCATTTTTGTCCATTTTCGGACACTTTTTTTCATTTTCGCGCTTGTTTAAGCCATTTATTTAAGTTAATTACTTTTATTATATGTTTTTCTATGTGAATTTTCTACGTGAATTTCGGCAGCATGACGGCGTAAACCGTCACATGCCAAACCTGTTTTTAAGCTAACCTGCAGATACAACAAACACCCAGCAGCAAAGGCACATAGGCCATCATATATACAACCAAAAAAGACAAAGTACGGGCTCCTGCCCAAGCCAAAGTGACAAAAAAGAGAAAATGTACAACAAGCAGTTAGCTAACTAGTCCTGGCGACGCCTCAGCTCAGCCACTGTCGCCTCAAGGGCGGCGATCTCAGCGTCTCTGGCCTCGAGCTCTCTCAACAAGCGGGCTGTCTCCTCCTGGGACCGCGCTAGCTCACGCTCCAAGCCACACTCCTTCTACACTGAAGAAAATGGAGCAACATTTTACTTCACTTCCCTTCACAAGGTCGGAAGTAGTAAAGATAAGAAATAGTAAACGGGTACGAAAGGTTTATACCTACCTCCCAGAACCACCAGAAAGGGCCTCAATGGTTGTAGCTCGCAACCGGTTGGCCATCCTCCACAGCTCTACGTGCCTTGACGGTGCCACCTTCATTCAAATACAGAAAAGGTTCAAGTAAATGCATTCATATGTAGTAAAGCATAAAAGTACAAAAGACAGCCAAAGCTGGGGGCTTACCCTCCTCACGATGTGCTACAACTTGTCCAGGCCCGCGTCGGTCACTACCTCACCGAAACGGATCTCCGAGATCGTCTTCATGCCCGCCGAGTCAGTATACTCCAGTGTCTCTGGAAAATTTGGGGGCTCGACTCCCGCTACCTCGATCTCCTGCAAAGCTCAAATGATTCATTATTTTGATGATCATTCATCATTTATCGGTTTTATCAAAGGCAAAAATCAAGTAGATATGCTTACCACGATCGGTCTGTACGCTAACCTCTGACAAACTAACTCGGCGTACTCCTCGCCAGGAAGAAGGAGAGCGTCACCACTCGCACCGGCCAAGTCCATCGTCCTCTCAGCCTCCAAAGGCTCCATAAACATCATCCGTGGAGGATCGATGGGAACCGTAAAAGCGTCGCAGGAGCTCTGTCGAGCCAAACGCTCGCACAAGTACCACACAGGCCCCATGGGCGTCATCAACAGCAACTGACTCGAACTCCAAGGACGGAGAACCTCGGCCATGAAAAGTGGAGCTCCAGTGTAGCCCTCCTAAGGCCTAGGCACCCACTAAGGCAGAGAACGAGGGGTCATTCCTATGATCACCTCTAAGCAAAGAAAAGATATGAAAAGAAAACCAAGATACTTACGTTGTCTAAGCTCAGGGCGTTCACGACCCTCCGGCAAACGTCGTAAGAGGACCGCTGACTCTTCCAACAGCACATGATCCAGTCCCTGACGGCGGGGTACTCCCTCGCTACGTCTGCCGCCCTCTTGGGAGCAAAACTGGCTAAGTAGGAGTACACCCACGCCTGCAGATAAATGATAGTGATTACAGCTCATTCTCTACAAAAATGGTCTTTCATATTTTCAAAAATAGTAAAATAGAAGAATGATGACAAAATGATCTTTCATAATTGCAAGTAAGGTTCATACGTCCAACAAAAGTCCAAGGTCGACGGTGGCAGGAGAAGTCCCGTTCTCCATCAACTCCAGACGAACCATGGTCCTCATGTAGCGAGTGAGGAACGCAAAGCTAGGAGTAACCCAATCCCAATAACCTAGGCTACTCAAGTCAGCAAGAAACGGAAGAAGCTTCGTCGACAGCCTCTCCCCTTATCTCCGAGGTAAATCGAAGACAAGAACAACCACAGCCACAGGCGAGCCCGCTGCTCAGCAGTACAAGGAGGTGGATGCACCATGCGCCCATCCATCCTCACCCTCGCCGGAACCCTACCGCCAAAGTAGTTGATACCGTCGTTTAGTACCAAAAATAATATTTATAACCTAAATACTACTAACAGAAGCTAGTGGCAGTCAGGGTCGATCCGCAGGGAGGAAGGGAATTTCAGTTGTTCTATATTTCAGTCCAGAAGTAACAAGTAAGGAGTGTTGAGTTGAATTGGTCTAATACTAATGGCAATGAAATCAAAAGTAAACTAAAGAAACTGGATTAAATCAAATATAAAAGAAATGCTAAGACGGTCGGTTCACTATAGCTGCGATGGCACAAAATCCTAGGTAAGTCTGAAATAAAATCGTGTAGACGGGTAAATAACAAGTCCTCTCAGTCCAAGTTAACCAGTAGCTCCTTTCGGCCTATGCTACTAGTCCCTAAGTCTCACTAATGCTAGCTCTACATGACCGAAAAGTGATTCTTAAAGCCTAAATTACCTGTCTTTCGATCTTAGCAATTTAGTCGTTCTAATTCATTAATTATTTCCCTCCCCTGTCTCTCGATCTTAATGGGTTGGTCAATACTAAGCATTTAACAAATAGCCTCTCGGTCTCGTTGTCAAATATTGCAATTAATGAATTAAAAACGGTGCTAATCACACACGCGTCAGTCGATCGACCACTATAGGCAGTCGATCGACCAACTGGCACAGTCGATCGACCAGAGAAACCAGTCGATCGACCAAAGCTTAATTCAGGTCGCCTAATTCTACGCCATCTACGCTATAGATCCCCTACATCCTAGCACGAAGGGTTTAGCTACTCATGACTATTACGAAAACAACAATAAAATTAACTATTAAAACTACTGTATTCATGCTTGAAATAATTAAATAAGCAAATAACAATAAACGATAATTGGCTTTTGGGATTACTACTCTAGCAATTCTATACTACAAATGAACAAAGTAATGAAACTGAATATAAGAACGAAAAGGTACCGTAAAGAGGAATTGTGAAGGAAAAATCGAATGCAAAACAGAAACTTTATTAATGAAGGAACAATAATCTCAAGAACCCTAATTGTTTTATGATCTAAAACTGATAAAAAACTGGATACATCAAGTTACGTTATATAGGAATATAATGCAATACTTATTCCTAAACCTAATATACAATGGGCTTAGATTAAAATCCTTTAATTCTCGTCTTTAAATTCTCGTCAGACTCGTGGAGTGGTCGATCGACCACTAGACCCAGTCGATCGACCAAGTATAGCTGAACAGTAGCTTCTGATACTCGTGGTCTGGTCAATCGACCAAAAGTACCAGTCGATCGACCAAGGATGTTTGTCAAGAATGCATTCGACGAATTCGGCAGTAGCGCACCGATCTTAAAACAGCTGCCATTTCTTCGTTACTTGGTCAAATCAGGCGTTCTACGCGGCGTTGGAAAGCTAAGAAGATAAGATTTCACCTCCAATTGGAATCACTCGATTATCTGCTCTAGAACTCGAGATATATCCATTTGAAGCAGGCTGCAGTGTCGTGAGGTTCTTCTTTGCTTGTTAAACTCGTACGCACCCATGCTTTTGCTATCTTCAGGCCTTGAAATGCATTCTAAACTTCAAGTCTGAGTCAAATATTCATGTCCTTCCTAAGCTTAGCTTCCGGGGTCAATATTTGGTTCATTTTCTACTCGTTTCCGCAATAATCTGCAATATTACATAAAAATACGAGAGTAGACAGAAATGGGGAAAATAGTAGAATAAACTACATATAATAGACATAAAATGCGTGGAAATAAAGATGTAAAACATCATATTATAGACACGCATCAAACTTCCCCAAACCAAACCTTTGCTTATCCCCAAGCAAACTAAATGCAAAACTAAATCTAGATAGAAAGGAGCAAAACATGGACAAACTGAAAATCGTCTACTTAAACCAATTTAATGCATATGAATCAACTACTAACAGCTCAATGTCACACAAACGAATTTATGCATATTCCAAAAAGATGTTGAACGTTTGACCTTGCAAGACTTTCAAGATTGGACTCTCTCGGGTCACTCTTCTCTCAACAAAGCAAATGGTAAGCAATTTATATGTAAGAGAGAAAGAGACAAAAGTCGCTCACCTAGACTCAACCAACATGATCATGCATGCAATATAGTATGATAAGTAATTCTAGCTACCGTGCACATACATTCCAACCATTCAGGGTCCATCACATGCCGAATACTTTCAAAGATTTGGATAAGTGAGGCTATGGGTAAGAAAGGGCAAAACGATATGGGAATGAGAGGGAAATAGCCAAGCTAGCATCCTATCAAACCGAATACATACATCCACTTCTAACTCAATGAAATAAGCTCAAATGCCTTAATGAATTAGGCAAACACTTCACTAATCCAAACTCAATACTCCTCATAGAATATAAATCGCAACATAGGAGTCAAATAACTCAATTTATTTTTTTTCCTTTCTTTGCCGTTTCTTTTTCTTTTCTTTTCTTTTTTCGTTTTTTTTTTCGGCAGTCACTATTTTTCAACTTTTTCATTTTTCTTTTTCTTTTCTCCTTCATTCATTACCAACTTCATAGAGTGCAAATCGAGCCAAAATTGATACAATACAACGAATACCACTAAAACTACTAAACTAGCTCAGCAAAGGGTAGGCTTAGTTTATGGATTGTAGTTAAAGGGTCAACTGGCAATTTTTGGCTAATGTGAAGCTAATGGGTAAAATGAATAAAAGGGATTTTCGCAAGCATTCTCCAAACATGCAAATACCAACCACTAACCCGAATGTATGCAGGCAAAAAGCAATTAAATTTCATACTTGTGCAAATTGATGTTACACGATATGCAGGGAGTAACTACTCACAAACCTAAATGAAACCGGTCATGAATGACACCAGTTTATAAAGCTCTAATTCCTTAGAAAGTTTTGTAGTTTGCCAAATTTTCAAGTCAAGTCTAATTGTTCAACAAATTTTGAAACGAAATTCGAGATATTGCAAAAACTTTTGCTAAAAGATGTGATAAAATGCAGGGTTTAAGCAAATGACAACTATCAGTAATGAATACTCCAATCTGACTCAACCTAATATGCAAAATTAAACGTGATATTTTTGAATTTTTTTTTGACAATTTTGAATTTTTTTGGATTTTCTGTATATATAGGGGAAAATAAACAACAATGCAAGAAAAAAATGTAAACGTGTAACTGAAATGCAATAAAAACAATGAAAATGCGACGCAAAACCCTTCCCCAAACCAAATCACACAATGTCCCCATTGTGCGAAATCATGTATAAAGAAGCAAAAGGAAATGGGATTTTGCGATAAATAACTAAATAAGACATGAAAAGGGACTCGGAAACTCACAAGATTTTAAGCGCAAAAGGAAACCTCCCCAAACCAAATAGTGAGCTAGGAGGTTTCGTGCTAGCAGTGCTACCAATAAGTACCTGAAAAGACAGAAAATACCACGCATAAAACGAGAAAAACAAAATTGGGACGGTAAAATTATGTGCGAAATAATAAAAACAGAAGAAAATAGAAATGAAGCGGAAAATAAAGTGAAGGGAATACTCCCTTGACTCCGCAAATCGATCAAACACAAATGAGGAATGATCGAAAACAGTCTGAATAAGACTCTGGGCGGTCGATCGACCACATCACCCGGTCGATCGACCGAGTGAACAGTACGAAAGCTCCCGGAAGTCGCAATCCGGTCGATCAACCAAAAGGACCAGTCGATCGACCACTATACCTGAGCAGAAGCTTTGTTTTCTTCGAAATTAACTCAATAAATTGAGTTAATATGGTCTGGAACCTGCAAATGCACATAAATAACGCGCCCAAAATTGCGCACAACCCAAAGTAACAGTCTAAAGGTCTTTAAAAATCCTAAGCAAACGAATATGAAATGCGAAGTCTCGCGCAAACCAAAAACAAAGAAATAGTCTTAAATGCGATAAATTGTCTTAAAAACTCAAGCAATAAAATGTTTATCCGCGAAAAACACGGATAACTCCGACCATGGCCTTTGGCTAGATGCGATCGCCTCGGAATACTAATCTCGGCAGATGGAGACCACCCATCTCCGTCATCCGGTAACTCAATGGATCGTCGCAGCTCTAGCCCTCCATGCTCTAGTATCGTCCGCTCATCGAACTCCAGATCATACTCCATGCCTCGCTCGACTTCTTCAAAGCCGGAAAATCGGTGGCTCTTTCTTCCCCAAACCAACTCTGAAATAGTCAAAGCGGCAAAAAAATCTTCCTCCATCTTGCTCCCATTCTGGGGCGGAGGTGTTAGAGCAGAAATAAGGGTAGGAATAAAAAATGGGACATCATCAATATGCGATCGATAGTGTACCTCATCTCCGATTTCGGAGCCGCTCAGAAATGGAGGCTTTATCGACAACTTGGCCCGCTCTTCTACTTCCTTCCTTGAAACATCCTTTGAATTAAGGACCTTGTCCTTATCAACACGTGGAAGCGACTTCATGGCTCGCTCTATGAATGACACGTCAATAACTCGGGCCAAAGTATCACGTAAATCGACAATATCGGACTTGTCCATGTTTAAAACCCTCGTCACATCATCATTAGTCATGTCGAATTTTGCAATTCAAATGACGGTCTTGCGTTACGCTTTCGCATACTGGTCGGTCGACCAGTGGTGTTGGTCGATCGACCATGAGCACTGGAAACGTGATCTCTTTCTGCATTAGAAATTTTAACAAGCTTCTCCATATTTCCCGAATCCTTTCCTTGCTGATTAGCCGCTAAGATTGCTATTTGGCTTTTAATTTTCACCATATGGGCCATAAGAGCTTGACTTTGTCGTTCTCAATTCTCGCAATCTCATTGGTGTCATGAACCGAAGCATTCTCTCTCCTGAATTTTCTTGCTTCAATTGTGCCACCTCAAGCTTTTCAGATTGAGCATTAACAGAAGCCTCAAGTGCCGCAAGAGTACTCATCTCTACACTTGCTTTCCGCGACTGTCTACTCTCCAGCTTGTCATATTTTTCATTCTGAGCTTCAAATTGTGCTACAATTCTGGAGACGTTTGACATCTTGGTGGAAGAATCAAAGGTACTCAAGCCTTCCCTTTGATGTTCTCCTTCCAAAATCCTCGCTAGATAGGACCGAAAGACCTATAAAAACAAAACTAAAGGAAAAAGATGAGAACTGCCTCAAGGAATAAATCCCTTGAGGCTAAAGACAAACTAAAATAAAAACAACTAAAACTAGCGCTACCTCCCCGAAGAATTCACGCCAAAATTTGATACCGTCGTTTAGTACCAAAAATAATATTTATAACCTAAATACTACTAACAGAAGCTAGTGGCAGTCAGGGTCGATCCGCAGGGAGGAAGGGAATTTCAGTTGTTCTATATTTCAGTCCAGAAGTAACAAGTAAGGAGTGTTGAGTTGAATTGGTCTAATACTAATGGCAATGAAATCAAAAGTAAACTAAAGAAACTGGATTAAATCAAATATAAAAGAAATGCTAAGACGGTCGGTTCACTATAGCTGCGATGTCACAAAATCCTAGGTAAGTCTGAAATAAAATCGTGTAGACGGGTAAATAACAAGTCCTCTCAGTCCAAGTTAACCAGTAGCTCCTTTCGGCCTATGCTACTAGTCCCTAAGTCTCACTAATGCTAGCTCTCGCACTGAAAAGTGATTCTTAAAGCCTAAATTACCTGTCTTTCGATTTTAGCAATTTAGTCGTTCTAATTCATTAATTATTTCCCTCCCCTGTCTCTCGATCTTAATGGGTTGGTCAATACTAAGCATTTAACAAATAGCCTCTCGGTCTCGTTGTCAAATATTGCAATTAATGAATTAAAACGGTGCTAATCACACACGCGTCGATCGATCGACCACTATAAAGCGGATCGATCGACCAAGCACATGATCGATCGACCAGAGAAACCAGTCGATCGACCAAAGCTTAATTCAGGTCGCCTAATTCTACGCCATCTACGCTATAGATCCCCTACATCCTAGCACGAAGGGTTTAGCTACTCATGACTATTACGAAAACAACAATAAAATTAACTATTAAAACTACTGTATTCATGCTTGAAATAATTAAATAAACAAATAACAATAAACGATAATTGGCTTTTGGGATTACTACTCTAGCAATTCTATACTACAAATGAACAAAGTAATGAAACCAATATAAGAACGAAAAGGTACCGTAAAGAGGAATTGTGAAGGAAAAATCGAATGCAAAACAGAAACTTTATTAATGAAGGAACAATAATCTCAAGAACCCTAATTGTTTTATGATCTAAAACTGATAAAAAACTGGATACATCAAGTTACGTTATATAGGAATATAATGCAATACTTATTCCTAAACCTAATATACAATGGGCTTAGATTAAAATCCTTTAATTCTCGTCTTTAAATTCTCGTCGACTTTCGTGGAGTGGTCGATCGACCACTAGACCCGATCGATCGACCAAGTATAGCTGAACAGTAGCTTCGATACTCGTGGTCTGGTCGATCGACCAAAAGTACCGATCGATCGACCAAGGATGTTGTCTGAATGCATTCTCGAATTCTGAATTCTTAGCGCACCGATCGTAAAACAGCTGCCATTTCTTCGTTACTTGGTCAAATCAGGCTTTCTACGCGGCGTTGGAAAGCTAAGAAGATAAGCTTTCACCTCCAATTGGAATCACTCGATTATCTGCTCTAGAACTCGAGATATATCCATTTGATGCAGGCTGCAGTGTCGTGAGGTGCTTCTTTGCTTGTTAAACTCGTACGCACCCATGCTTTTGCTATCTTCAGGCCTTGAAATGCATTCTAAACTTCAAGTCTGAGTCAAATATTCATGTCCTTCCTAAGCTTAGCTTCCGGGGTCAAGATTTGGTTCATTTTCTACTCGTTTCCGCAATAATCTGCAATATTACATAAAAATACGAGAGTAGACAGAAATGGGGAAAATAGTAGAATAAACTACATATAATAGACATAAAATGCGTGGAAATAAAGATGTAAAACATCATATTATAGACACGCATCAGTAGTCTCTCATGTTGGAACTCGGCACTAAACCAGGAACTTGGGTTGCACTCGTAGCCAGGTTCCAGCCAATCAGACTCCTCACCTCGGCCGAGTCTACTCTCATGGCCGTCGACGGCCGCACCACCGGCTCTTCTCCACACGGCAGACCCGAGATCATGGCGTAGTCCTCCAAGATGAACCCGATCTCTCCAAAAGGCATATGGAAAGTCAGGTCGTGTCCCAGAACCGATCAAGAAAGGCTCGAATCAGGCAAAGGTTAGCCTGAATCTTCCTTTCCTTGATCTCTCTCCAAGCCTGCACCAAGTCACCGAAAGCTCCCTGCTCGATGATGGCCTGCTCCTCCTCCGTCAGCTTCCCAAAGTCATCTATCATCGTCGTGTAGCCGGAAAATGACCTCATGTTCTCGGCCTCCGACGTCAATCCAAAAGAAAGTTTTCTTAAGCATAGCAAATGACAAGGAATGAATAAACTAAGAAATGATAAGAAGTGAACAAATAAGGAAACGAATAAAGAAATGACAAGTGGAAGGCTCACCATACTCCTCGCCGTCCTGTACGACAAGTGACTCTTTGCTGCCCAAATGAGATGTCTACCATGCCATTTATCGGCCCACTCAGGCGCTCGTGCGAGCTGGTGGCCGCCTCGTCCTAAGTTGGCCCTCTGTGGGGGCCTCCTCCTCCTCCTCCTCTAAGTCCTCCTCCATCACCTGAACGGTAGAAAGCTCAAGCTCAACATCGGTCTCCATAAAGTCTCTCCCCGATGTAGAAGGAATATCCTCTGCAATCAAAGCAAATAAAGCAATATTAGAAGTTTTTTTAAGCATTTTCGAGTATTTCAAGCATGAAAAGCGGCATTTTTTGCCATCTTTGGCCGCACTTTCCAAAGTCCAACCACTTGTGTGGTAGGACGGGTCAAGAATAGTCTAAGTTCGAGCCTAGTTGCGGGTTTGAGCCGAAAATTCGGCAGCATTTCGCTACAATGTCAACTATGCCATATAAAAGTGTCCCGGAAGAGCTGTCACAAATAAAAAATCCGGCATGATAGCAAGTTTACCCACTACTCAAGGGTTCCAAAACACTAAGTTTCATAAAAAAATGGGCTAGTATAGGGCCGTTTTCGAAGAGTTTTACGGTTTAGCAGAGAAACCGTCACATTTCGCCATCAAATCTTTAATACTCGACGAAAATTTGAAAGAGATATATGGTTGTGTTCCTAACATTGCCAATTACTCATTCCTAATGTTAATTTAATGAGGCAAATCCATTTGAGGCAAAAGCCCCAAATTTTCGAAATATAAGAGAATAAAAACCCTAATTTTCGACCTAAAATCAAGCTCAAATGCGAATTAAAGCAAGTGCAAGACACATACCTTGATTAGTCATGATTTATGGTGAGATTTGATCAAGTCTTTGACGGAATTTGATTGGGTTTCGATGAGAAAATGAAATAATTATGTTTTTGAAATGAAAATAAAACACGACTTAAAGTCGGGTTTTTACATAGACAGGGACGAGCTTGGGAAAGGACGCAGTACTAGCTGCGCCTCTTCTAAAGGTCGCAGCTCTCTTGCTGCGCCTTTTCCTCAACAGGCTTCCTCAAAATTCGTTGAAATTCGTTGAAATTCGTTATAAGTTCGTTATTTGTGGGCCCAGGCTTCATGCGCCTCTTCCTCAGCATATGGCTCCGTTTTGGCGTTCTCTTCGTCCGGATCGGCGTTTTCTCTGCAATAGATTATAGACAACCATGACATTTTGTTTCCAGCAAGAATTTATGATCGTTAAGTATAGTTCATTGGCTTCTCCTCTTTATCGGAATTTCGCCTGTAACGACTCAAGCAGATTTATTCTCTTCAGCAACGCTAATGGCGCGTCGTTGTCGACACCTTTATTTTCCTCAACGACGCTAATGGCGCGTCGTTGTTGATACCTTTACCTTTTTCCTCAACGACGCTAATGGCGCGTCGTTGTTGATACCTTTACCTTTCTCCTCAGCGACGCTAATGGCGTGTCGTTGTTTATACCTTTACCTTTCTCCTCAGCGACGCTAATGGCGCGTCGTTGTTGATATCTTTACCTTTATCCTCAGTAGCGCTAATGGCGCGCCGTCGTTGATCCAGCGTATGATTCAACCCTGACAGAGTCATCGACAAGTTCCCCAGCGAGAGTTCGTTGCCGCTCATGGCCCACGTATTTCTCGAAGATAGAGTTTGCTTGAGGACAGACACAGGCAGATCCCCAGGTATGATTTCTTCTTATGACTGGTAAGCTTCGTTACGTAGTCTAATGTACTTTAAACGACCCTCCCTGATAGTCGACAAACTCTAAAATGTTCCCGGCGACAGGTCCTTGGCTCAAACCCCTTGAGCCGCCTCGCGTCGCATAGTCGTCAGGTTGTAATCTTCAATAGACCTGATAGCTATACTTTGACTTTTGCCTTGTCCAAGCCTCAGGCAAAGTGGGGGCTCTATAGATACCTCATTTCTGCACCTCCCGCCAACCACCCAGTGATGATTAGGCCGCATGTTTGATACGTGGAACGATTTTATGACAGTCGTAAGTTCATTGACAAGTGATAGCTCAAAAACTCGAATCAACCTCATGGTCGTCATCTATGCACCAATACGGTCGTTTTGACAGTAATTAGAGTCCATTTGGAGTCTGGGTAAAAAACCGCTTCATTTTCTAAGAAACCGTTTAAATGCCAAGTCGGAATGTTCTAGAATTCTCTAGATATTTATTCCTAATTAAATTTAATATTTATAAGGAAATATCTTCCATATATTATGTTTCATGGAATAAGGAAAGGTATATCTACCGAAATTCCATAAAAAACGCGGAAATCTTTTTGCTGAGGAGGAAACCTCTGGGGAAATGACGCAGCAGGTGTTGCGCCTCTTCCAAGGGTCGCAATGGCTGCTGCGCCTCTTCCCCAGCCCTCTTTTCACGCTTTCCGGAATCTTACCGTGATTTGTTTCCGTATCCATGTCATTCTTAAACTCCTCCGTGTGTTTAGTATAAATAGAGACCTTCGGTCTCCATATTTCGCACGCGAGTGTCCGCCCTTCTCTTCTCTCTTTGCATTCTAGACCATGCTTTTGCTTTCGACGCCTACGTGCTTGATAAATCGACCACGTAAGCTCAGATCATTCTGAGTCCCAGTCACGTTGCATAGACCGACCAATTTGACCAACTCCACCTTAATCAATTTAATCAATCAATCTTTTAAATCCTTTAACAAGGATACTTTCCACGCATATCCGAGTCAAGCAATCACTAAACGATAACTTTAGTCAATCTCGTTTCGTCAAACATGTAAGTCTGAGGGTGTAAATCCTATTTTTATTTATTGTACTTTTATTTTGTATCACGAATGTAAGGTTTATATCAAAACCACGTTCAAAACCGTCTTAAAAACCATTTTTCAAAACCGTATTTACAAAACACCGAAGGTCTGACGTCGAGAAGAAACGCAGCAGCAGCTGCGTCTCTTCGAAGAATCGCAGCATATCCTGCGCCTCTTCTTGAGGCTGTCGCTGCTCCTGCTCTTCTTCTTTTTCCTCGACCTTCTGCAACTTTCTTATTTCTTCGTTTCTTTTGTTTGTATCAGTACATAATCATGTCTTTATTAATCCTTTTCAAATTATAACGTTTAAATCGCCTTGAATCCCTTATAATTAATA
Organism: Silene latifolia; assembly: GCF_048544455.1. Lineage (NCBI taxonomy): Eukaryota > Viridiplantae > Streptophyta > Magnoliopsida > Caryophyllales > Caryophyllaceae > Silene > Silene latifolia. The sequence goes on from NC_133538.1 coordinate 455,878,758, forward strand.
TTTGCGGGTTTTCGTCATCTTATTCAAACCCGGATTTTAGAGGTTCGATTCGTTCATATCAAGTCTCTGGAACTCATCTTTTGTATATAATTTTATTTGTTTTATTTCAACTTATCAGATTCTATTCAATTTTTCGAGTTCAAAGTTCGTTCCTTTCGTATTTCCGACACGAGTTCGTCGTATAATCATGCAAACCGCTGTAAATTATCACCTTTAATTCGTTTTATGACGGTTCCAGATGCATGTAATCTGTTAAATCACTTCTACTCGAGTTCTAACTTCAATAATCGATCTTAAATTCACCAATGAATATCAACAATCCGCGGTTCTGACTTCACAGCCAGAGTCCAACTAGAGAACAGACGCAGGAAGAGCTGCGCCTCTTCCAGAGGACGCAGCAGATGCTGCGCCTGTTCTGGGTTTGCTATTGATCCTGAACTCTTTCTCGCTTTGATGTAGTTCCTAATTACGTATTAAATCAACTATTAATTGTATTATCACTCCTAATCTGACATATTTTTCATACTTTTATTTTTCTTTTCTTCACCTCTTCAAAATCACGTTTTGAGCGTGCTTTTGTCGTAGATCAAATAAACTTTGTAATCATTGTAATATTGTAATTTTAATTATTGTATTTCATTATTCATTATTATTTATGTATGATTTATATTGTATGTTTCACATGTAATTAATCTAAATTCCAACTTTGACCCACATTGAGTGCTAAATTACGTGTTAACCGACTTAGTTTAATTCACATGCTAGGACTAAAACATTGGATGTTGCATTGCATGCATTACATCGACGACATATAAAATATGAACAATTTCCCTAATAATTAGTAGAGACCGCTATCGAGACGGGCGGGATTAGGTGTTCGAATTAAAGAGCTTCCTAATACGTACCATCACTCCTTACTCCAGTTATCTCTGGACATCCGTGTCCATTGGCATCTTCGAAAGTCATTCTAGACATAGAATGCTAAGGGTAATGAGTTCTTAGTGGTCATGTCACTACTTTGTGTCTTGACATGACACGAGGTACTCGAACGGTTTCCAATTTTTCCACAATAAATTGGTGGCGACTCCACAAATGCAGGCTTATTCAACTTTTCACCGGTTTCAATGCCTCACAAATCGGTAACGGCCCATGACGTGATTTGGCAAACCAAGGTTCCGTGGGAGAAGTGCCGCCGCCTCGAAACCAACGCGTGGGTGCGCGCGGTGCGGGTGGCCCATGTCCACAACACAATCTTCCAATCAAATATGATGACAATGGTAAGGCTTTTTCGAGAAGTTTTACTTGGATGAGAGATATGCTTTGTCAAGGTGGCTATACGAACGTTAAAAAGGTCCACCCAGCTTGGACTAAAGTTCATGGTTTTCTTGGTTACGCAATGATCGAGTTTGAAGGTTTTGGGAAGAAGCTGGAATCTTTTCGTCAAGCGAGAAAACTCCCGGCAAGATACGAGGATCATGATGCTGGGAAGAAAAATTATTATACAGATGATGTGTTACAAGCGCAATATTTATGGATTGCAACCGATTGTGACATTAATCTATTAAGAAGATATCGGCACTATATTGACTTTGTGCCTCGTTCATGGAAGGCGGAACAAGTGCCTCCTAGTAATCTACATATTGAATTCCCAATATTTATCTCAATCGCAGGTGAATTACAAGATGATTATGTTGATTAATTATTATTATTATTATTCTAATTAATGTTGTTAAAGCCACGCGTCTTTTAATTTCTTGTTATGTATGTGTTTTTCTTGAATATATGCGTGGTAGTGTATTTTATTTTCTAGTTATTTATTGCAAGTTACGTAGGTTTAAAATATTTATTAATAAGTCAACTTTTACATTAAACTAATTAACAACGGTTTTGAAAAAAATTATAAATGTGACTATAAATGTTAAAACAAATTCTCATTGAAGACATGACATATCCGTCACAAGCTTGTGATGGATACCACTTTACCTCACAATGTACCCACTTTTTCTCTCTCTGCAACACTATTCATGTGGTCCCCTTTCTCCACTAACCCATTTTGTTACCATTTTATCTCACAAAATATCCGCCACAAATGGTAACCCGTCACAAGAGAGACCAATTGAAATGTTAAAGTATCCTTTACTAATATTCATTAATCAAATCTTAATATTTCATCCTCATTATACAAATTTGAAACAAAATGGCAATGAACCCTAATTTTATCAACAACGAAGAATGACTTACACAAACGATTGCAGATGATGGGAAGGTTCTCGTCGGGCTTCCCGCCGATCAACACCCATTAATACTGTAATGTGTACCGCAGAAAGTAACTTTGTTCAGAAATCCAAAAGCTTTCTCACTTTTAATTCTGTATAAGCTTATACCCTCACTTCCACATACAGTTTCCCCTAAATCAAAAACCATATTTTCAAACTTACCCTATTCCATAATAATTTTAATTTTGGTATGAAAGAGGAAGGGATGTGCGTAGTAGTGTACTATTTATTTGATACGGAGTAATTTACAAAGTTTTTCGAGCCTTTACAAATGATTATATGTTAAAACATATACAAATGATTATTAATGAAGTTTGTTTTCATGTAAAATATTTTTCAGTAATTACAAAACAAATGTTCTCTCATTTTACCTCATCTTTTGCTTCTTGGATATCATGTAGTTGTTCACCTATAATACCAACGAATTTTTGAGCCACATCATCAAATATTATGAAGTTTGTAGCTACGGTTTCATCTTCCACTTCGGTATATAAACGATATCTATAGAAATTTGACATGTGTAAAAAAATTGTTCAAAATGTGTTTAAATTTTTTTATTGTAGTATAATGACAATAATTTATGTTTTTATATCTCATTACGACATCAGCAATTTGAGGAGATTTTATGTCATTTTATCTAAAAACAATTGGCTGTACATTACTTACTTCTTGTATGATATGTTTGCGGGTTTGAAAAGCTGGATATTGAACATGGGACGGGAAAAAAATAATTGAATAACAGGAGGGGAGAAGTGTGTGATAAAGTGAAGAAGAATGCTTATCTATTTAATTAAATATTTTTCTTAAGTTACATTGTATCATATCATTTATATGTGTATCACATTCATAACGTAACACATAATCTAGTCCTTTTTTTTTTCCTTATTCAAGTTATCTAATAAAACAATGACTAAACATTTATAAAAATGGAATCCTAGACTCAAGTTTGGTGATATTTATGCAATTCAAACCCTTTTGCTTTTCGTTATTTGTGTGGTTTAGTAATTTAGTTTCTATTCAAAATACCTTTATTAATGTACACTTCATATAGTCACTTTGTTTATTCCGAACTATGATGAACACACTTGGGATACTTTTTTTTTTTTTTTTTTTACATTTTTCTAAATGCCACGTGTCAGATCCACACTTTCTCAACCCGATTATATATATATATATATATATATATATATATATATATATATATATATATATATATATATATATATATATATATAAGGTCGGGATCCGGTGAGAACCACTAAGATAATGAGAACCGTGATAACCATCATTAAATCTCTACCAAATCTCGATTTGATAGTTTAGGTGAATCATTTAGCCTTAAGTTAGTTTGTTCAAACACATTATTTGGTATAACTAAACAAAATTTATTGATTTTATTAACAAAATATAAACATAATGTACAAAAATACAATTAGGTATACTAAAATGACTATATATGCACCAAAACGAATACTGGGTGCATGAAAATTTTTACATGCATGAAATTGATTACTAGGTGCATGAAAATAACGGGCTCTACATGCACGAAAACAAGTTCTAGGTGCATGAAAATTGTTAGATACGAGAAAATGGGTAGTCGGTGTATGAAAATTAATAAAATGTATTTCGCCTCGATTTGCGTCAATAATTTATAATGTTTGGACCAAGAAATATGTTTTCTAGCCATAAAATTCAATGCCGAATCAAAATATGTCATTATTTTTTTTAAAAAAAATCCGTAAGATGGAGTTCTTACAGTTCTCATTATCTTGATGGTTCTCATAGGATCCCAATTCTATATATATATATATATAAAGATTGTAACATATGTAATTGTATACATGTCTTCCATCCCGGCATTTATTAATGTCTCTTATTATTAAGAAACCCAAATAGGATCGTCGATTTTATTCATGGTACGTCTTCTAACTTTCTTAGCGCATCTATATTATTTACTAATTAAAATATTTTATCTTCTATTTGATAGGTCTAAGAGAGGTTTTGGTTTTCGAATGGGTGTGCGTCAATGCATACACAAATAACACAATCATAAAAAAAATCATTCTAATAAATAAAGGTAATTAGCTAATTACTGAACCTACCACACAATTACATATTGTGTTTATTACATTAGTAACACAAACATCGTAATCCCGAGTCCCGACCTAATAGAGGCTATTACCTTTTCTTTTGTTTGTATTAGACCACACGAATAGAAATATGAAATAACAATGAACTTTGTGAGTTGTGTTGAGTTGATCGTTGAGTGTATAATATGATCGTCTATTTCAAGAATATAGCATAAGGTTAAGTGCACTTCGTATAAGATGGTTGTTGAGCTCTTAATGGAAAAAACCTATTGTACTGGAAAAGTTATATGCTCAATAATAACATTATTTGACAATTTTTAAAGTTGCGGATCGTGTTTTGAGTTAACGTATACTACCTCCTCCGTTTCATTTGTTTTTTTACGTTTGCTTTTTGCATAAAAATTTAAAAAGTGAAAACAAGTGGAGTATGTAATATTTTTATACATTAGATCGCCATTATCCACCCACGTGAGTGGACCTCATAAATTTTAGAAGGATAAGATGGTCTTTTAATGGGTAAAGTGATAATATAAACAAATGTAACGAATCAAATGGAACAGACTAAAAAGAAATACGTAAAGAAACAAATGAAACGGAGGAATTCTATATTATTAATGTTACTCCGTACTTAAAAACTAAAGCAACAGTCTCATCCAACTCTTACTCCATACTTTTTCCTTTATCTTTTAAGTCAGATTCAACTTTTAAATAATAATTTTTGATATACTTTTAACATTTTAATATTTTTAGTTTTATACCTGATAGAATACTAAAGTAGGCCCGTGCATCGCACGGGTATTAAATCCAGTCTATATTATTAAAGGAAGCTTTTTTCGAGCGACGTGAGAGACTCCAACCTTTTGAAACTACCTAAAATAATTATAAATAAAAATATATTTGAAGATAATAATAATATAATAAAATTCTATCATAATTTAACTACCTAAAATAATTATAAATTAATAAAAATATATTTGAAGATAATACTAATCAATTAAAATTCTATCATGAGACTCCAACCTTTTGAAATTACTTAAACGTAAATTATTTTCGCAGTACGTTTTTTACTCAATACAGTACTTTTTGCACCAAATTTTCCATTTGTTTGTCCTTCACTAAAAAAACATTAAACCTAATTCTCTCCCCCTTCTCTCTAATATTGAATTCTTAACCATCTTCAAGCACATTAAAATTCTTCAATTATGAACGATTATTCAAGTGACGAACAAGTAATTATAGTTTATCCTATATTACTTATTAATTTGAATATTTTTTATAATTTGGTTTCTTTTTTAATTAGGGTTTAGGGTGTAACTTAATTAAGGATCTGATTTTATCATTCATATCAATTTGCAAAAGTTAAACATTTACTCAATTTGCTACCATTACACTGTACTACAAGCAAAAATATTACTGCAAACAATCAAAATAGTCAAGTACATTGTACTACTACAAACAAAAATAATACAGCAAATAATCCATCATACTACTCCAAAACAAACCAAATACTCAATGTAGTACATCGTACCCGCCATCACCACACCCAGGTCATGATACCGACGTACCACCACCACGTCATCACCACTGGTGCATTCCCCTCTCCCGACGCACCACTACAGGCGCATTTCCCCTCTCCCGACACATGTATTAGCGCATCTCCTTCTCTCCCGACTAACCCTCCGGCAGCGACCAACGGTCGGTATCTACCCTATCCCGATGTCGACATCAACCACTTAAATTTGAGATTTGAGATAAATTTGATATGATTGATATTTTGATATTAGAGAGAAAACATTAGAGAAAGAGATTAGAGAGGGAAAATGGATGGGGAAAATGGAAGGGGTAAAATTGTCAAAAGTGTACTATATTGAGTAAAATGTATACTGCGGAAATCAAGACCCTAAAACAAAAGGCTAGGAAAATAAAACCTAAGATCCCCCAAATACGTAAACACAGAGGGTTTTTATACCCTTTGTCTTATTTGACAAGATATCTAGTCCTAACAACTAACTCCACCAAGGTAGCAAATTAGATGGTCCACATTGGTGTAATCATCAGAGTTATTTTCGTCCCTTTTTCGATTGGGCTTTCATCAAAATTGGTCCACTCCTTTTAGTTAATCAATCATGGAGTCTTTGGAGTTGTACTCGGGTGCAAATTCAGTCAACTTCTTGACCAGTTCAGCTTGTCGACAATTTAAAGTGTATAAGTCACCTTCCTGCAAATATTAGATAAATTCGTAGTAAACCGCAAAGGAAGGAAATATAATGCATTACGTACTAAAAATGACAGAAACCATCAAACCAATGTAATTTTATGGGGGAAAACTATATAAAATATAGATAAAATAATAAGTTATCAATATGTGGATAAACCTTTGTGTTTCATTGCAAGAGCCTTGCTAAGGAATGCTATGGGATGACCTTGCTGAGTTAGCACAACACCAATGCCCATCCATGTCAAAGGCATCTGTTTATACCACAAAGATTTCTGCAAAATTTGGTAGTGGCAAGACTGGAGCTTGACACATTGCTGTTTTGAGGTTCTCAAATGCTACAGTGGCCTCTTCAGTCCATGGAAAACCATTTTTTTTCAATAAATTGGTCAATGGTTTACCTATAATGCCATAATGCCTTACAAATTTCCTGTTATACCCAGTCAATCCCAAAAAACCTCTTAGATCTTTGATAGTTTTTGGAACATGCCACTACATCATGCCCTGGATTTTGGAAGGGTCAGTAGCAGCCCCTTGTGCTGAAATTACAAGTCTTAGGTAATTTACCTTAGGCATCCCAAAAGTGCATTGACTCTCTTTTGCATATAAGGTGTGACTTCTCAACACACTCAAGGCAATTCTCACATGTTCCATGTGTGTTTGAATGGTTGGACTGTATATCAAAATATCATCAAAGAACACAAGAATAAATTTCCTCAGATGTGGTTTAAAAATTTCATTCATCAAACTTTGAAAAGTGGAAGGTGTATTAGTAAGACCAAAAGGCATTACTAGAAATTCATAATGATCCTCATGTGTTCTGAAAGCTGTTTTTTGGACATCATCACTGTGCATTCTGATCTGCCAATATCCACCTCTCATGTCTATTTTAGAAAAAATAGTAGACCCATGCAATTCATCCAAAAGCTCATCAATAAAAGGGATGGGAAACTTGTCTTTCACTGTGCTTTTGTTTAACTCTCTATAATTCACACATAGTCTCCAAGATCCATCTTTTTTCTTCACCAAGACCACTGGAGATGAATATAGGCTCTGGCTATGCCTTACAACTCCGATATTCAACATTTCTTTGGTTATTTATTCAATTGCATTTTTTTGAATAATGGGATATCTATAAGGTCTGACATTAATTGGTAGTGTTCCTGGAGTGAGGTGCATTTTATGATCATGACCTCTATGTGGTGGTAGAGAATCTGGTTCAGCAAACACATCAGAAAATTCTTCCAAGACTGCCTTAATGCATTCTGGAGTGTTGTGCTTTTCCAGTTCCACTTTATGTCTCTCTACCAACTTGCATTGTACATCTAAGGCAAATAATTGTCCTCCCTTGCATGCTTGTGGAAACTTTTTTTCCACACACCCACTGTAATTCTTCTCTTGTGATTCCTCCCAACACCACGTTTTTCTCTTTATAAACAAATTCCATTCTTAATTTGTCAAAATCCCAACTCACTAGCCCTAAAGAGGCCAACCATTGCACACCCAATACCATCTCACACCCTCCTAATGGTACAATCATGACATCTGCAAGGAACTCCACACCATGAAGCTGCCAGTTAAATTTTTTGCACATTTTTGTGGTGATGATCGTATCTCCATTGGCCACACTCACCTCTAATGGGCAAGTATTGACAAGCCTACATCCCAACTTCCTTGTCACTGTCTCATCCAGGAAGTTATGTGTACTTCCTGAGTCCACTAAGATATGAACTAAATGAGATCTCACTTTCCCTGTCACCTTCATTGTCTGAAATGAGTTATTTCCAGAAATGGCATTAAAGGATATCAAAGGTTGTTCCTCTAAGCTCTCTTCTAAGACTTCTAGTAACTCAGTGTCGTCAGTTTCCATCAAATTATCATCACACCAAGCATTTCCTTCATCCTCACTGTCTATGGGTACAATTTGAGTCTTATACATCTGACTCTAACACTTATGACCTGGTGTAAACTGCTCATCACAGTAAAAAACACAGATTTTTCCTTCTCCTCTCCTCAACATCCATAGGTAAAGGTGGTCTATTTCTGGTGTGTGATTTAAAAGGAACACTATTGGCATTATTTCTTTGAAAATTCTAGACTGTTGGGGTAGTTTTATTCTCATATTTTTGGAATATGGAAGAACTAGGCCTGTATTGAGATTGAAAAGAAGTGTAATTTGGCTTGATTTGGGGTTGTTTTTCAAGCAAAGGTTTATTTACATGTTTGGTTGCAGAAATCGTCTCTTCCTGTAATTAACCTAGCATTGCTTCACTCAATGAACCAGGTTGGAATGCTTTAACAAATGGTTTAACTGCAGGTTTCAATCCTCTCACAAAACTATCCAAGAAATACTGATCAGGTAACAGTCTATTTCTTTGTAACATCAATCCTTTTAGGTGTTCAAAAGCATCAAGATAGTCTTCTAAAGATCCTACTTGGAACAGTTTGTTAAATTCCTCTACAACATTACTATCAATTGCTTCTTTAAATCTAGTACACAAATCCATGGCAAAATCATTCCAATCGACATTTGCTCTAACTGACATGTAGCTATGAACCCATGATTTCTGCCTTTCCAACCACATACAAAGAGGCTAAATATGCCTTCTGATTGTTAGGGATTTTACACAATTCGAAGTATCGATTGTATTTCTTGACCCATAACCTAGCATTACTACCATCAAATTGGGGAAATTCAATTTTAGGGTTAAAACCGAAATTGCGAGGGTTTTGAGGAATTATACCTTCCCGATTTCCAGATTCTTCATTAATTCGATTATTCTGGAGGCCCTGAAGTAATGTCTCAATCCTCTGATTTTGTTCCCTCATCAACCCCATGGAATCTTCGATTACCTTCATGCGCTCCTCCATTTGTGCTTGTAGTTGAACAATTGTAAGTTTCGCCAACTTCAAATTGGACTTCAATGACGGAATTTTGCAAGCTCGAAACTAAATGTAACAATGGCGGAAGCTTCTCAGTAGTACTGCAATGGCGGACGATATTCACCGCCCAGAAAAGAGTCTCTGATACCAGATGTAACGATCTTCAGGGATGAATCCGGAAAGAGAGCTACACAAGGCAAGATTAATCACAGAAACTCCAAGAAACAAGGAAAGAGTTCGGATGAAGATCAAAAGATTTGTATTAACTTGAAGAATGATTACAAATGTAAATATTACAAATGTAACAAATTCTACCGCTAAATGATTACAAAGAATATAGAGAGAGATTTCATGAGAGAAGTTATAATGAAAATTTATGAATGAATTACAGAAATGAATGTTGACTTCTATTTATAATTGTCAACACACTTATTAACAAACTAAATTATTGTAACAAACTTTTTACAGCTTGTGGACTTCATTTGCTGACGTAGATAGTTTGACTAAATAAGGTTCATTACAATATATCTGTCTAGAGTCATAGACGGGGTTAAATATGCTTAAAATGTCTATATTTTTGGGTCCCATCATATAACTTATTAGTTGTCTTATGTAAAATAGGTGAATATTTGACTCGTATATAACTCTAACGGATATATCCGTTTATAATGAGAATTTGTGATAATACAATTGCATCTAAGATCCCACTCCCAAATTCAACCTCCATTAAAATCACAACTTCTCCATAAAAAAAAATATCAAAAAATGGGAGAAAGAGAAGAAGACACGTACAGTACGGCCACCAACGGCAAACCTAAATACGAAGAACAAGACACGCGTGATCATTTCATTGGTGGAGAAGATGAGAGCTTGTACATCGCCGTTTCAGGTCTTCTGAAGCCGATATTCTTCCCTGATGATAAGAATTCGGCGTCGATATTCCGTCGGGCGAAAGATTCGTATAGAGAGAATCTTCCGAATCTTCGAGATGCTTCTAAGAATTCTGGGAGTAAGCTGGTTAAGTGGGCCCGTAATGGTAGTCCGCTTCGTTTGCTCCTTGTTGTCTCTGTATGTCCTCTTTCGAAGTACTCCTCTACTTTATTACGTGTTCCGATCGTATGTTTACCTTTGTTTTTGGCGGAAAGACTAAAAATGAGTAGCGGATTATTTGTAGATATTGTTAGTGGTTGACCTTTAGATCATAGTGCGAGTGGAAATCGTTTTTAAAATAGAAAGTTAAGTAAATGACCGAGGCACCTGAACTTTGGAATCGGTAAAGATATGATCGGAGTAGATGAGTAAAAGGTAGACTAAAAAGATGGAGTTGGATCATTTGTAGCGATTGTTAATAGATGACTCCTGGAACAAAATGCGAGTGAAGATTTAAAATAATAAGTTATGCATAATATGACAAGACCAATTGAAATAGGTAAAAAAAAAATGATCGGAATAGATGGGAGTAAATGATAGACTAAAAAGAGAGTAGCAGGTTATTTGTAGCTATTGTTAAATGTTAATAGATCAACATGGGAGTGGACGTCGTTTTTGATATAGAAAGTTATATACATGATTCAGAGTTCGATACACCTAAAAATGAACAAGTACAGAAATGATGGAAAAGATGGGAGTAAAAAAAAAAAAAAAATCATATGTTCACAATAAATTGGCTTGGCGCTCTAATCGTCACCTTATATTTCCCCAGGTTGAATTTACCGAGACTACATTTTTTTTACGACGATTGAACCTGCAGCCGCTACCTTTTAACTAGCTCGAAGTCTATAAGGTATAGTCTCATGCCATAAATAACCCCCACACAGGATCACTGTTGGATGACAGTGCATACTTTCACCCCTCACTAATATACACTGTGAACGCTGATTAATATCTTTACCCTGCCGTGGTCACTCTATCTTGTTGTAGCCGTTTATCATCTTATCTTTACTTTTGATTCTTCTCCTGCAGGTTGGGACAATTACCCTTCTGACCTTGACTGGAATCCTGGTGCTTTTGCTGTTCGTGGCGGCTGCGACTACCAATGCCGTCATCCTATCACTTTTCGTTTCTTTGGCCGCTGCTGGTGGCTGTTTGGCTATTTTCTTTGCTTGTCTGGCAGCAATATACATTGGTGCATTATCACTTGCTGTGTTCGTGATCTCGTCTGTGACAATATCAGCAATTATTACTTCACTAACAGTTACAGGTGACATTCCTGAATTCTCTCTTTCATTATTTACAGGCGGTGATACCATGAATGCTGGCTCAGTTAGTTTACTAATATCTTGAATTCGCTGCATTTGCTTTTAAATTAGAGTCTTAGAACATAAGAAATATCTCAGAGAAGATTGGAGCCGTGCACATGGAAATGTGTTTTTGGGTTATTTCTTACCTAAAGTGGAAATGTAGTGAATAGATTTGGATGTTCCAAATGAATAATGAGGGTATCTAGAACTCCCAATCACGGCTATTGACCCCGCTGTATTAGTTACAGAATTTTGGTCTTGAACTCTTGATTCAGATGCAACTCACTATCAGGATTATTCTTTTCGTTTAGAATGAAACCCTTACAAGGAGAAAAAAAATCGGCAGACTCTATTTCTTGACGTCAAGTTTTGAAAGGCAGCCGTGTAGAATTAATGTTTTGCTGGTTAAGACATTACACTCTTGATGCCAATCTTTTGGCAGAGGATGGTCGAGAAGAAACATAAAAAGGCATGTATTTAAACTTAATATGATACTTTTGGAATAAGAAGAATCTGAAGCGTTTGGTTACTTTGGTATGTTGTCATTTTGGATTTTGTAAGTTTCGAAAATTATTATGCAGACCAGCAACAACAACAACAACATCAGAGTCTTAATCCCAAAATGATTTGGGGTCGGCTGACATGAATCATCCTTTAGAATCGTCCATGGGTGGACGCACACTCAAAATGCGAAAAAATAGAAAAGAAAAATTGAAAAACAAAAGGGGAGTGAAACATATTTCCTCCACCAATGTAAATATTTCCTTTTTTATCATCTTATCATGTGCCTATTGGGCACATTTTAGAAAAACCCAAACTATTATAATATTCAATGCTTCTCTTTTATCCTAAAATACCCCTAATCCCTCACAAGCTTTCTCCACCACACACGGACACACATGACCAACCCTCACCAATTACCATCAATCTCTTTCTCACATTCAAACAATCTGCCACCACCTCCGGCCACTAAATAACCCAGAACTACCAGCCACCCCCAACCATATTGACGGCCACTAAATAACCCAACCACCAGCCACCCCCAACCATCTTATACCTAACCACCACTACCACGTGAATCGTGAATCGCCGACAACCCATCTCCTACCCAGATCTGCTTGGGTCGATTTGTCTCGGCTGAATGGACTCGAGTGGTGGTTGTGATAGGTTGGTGTTTGATGTTGGTTTGTTGGGCGAGTGTGGTTCTCCGGTGGAGTGGCGAAGGCAGTCCAACCTTTATGATGGTGTGTGATTATGATGGTGTGCGGTGGTGTAACTAAGAGATGGTGTTTGGTGGTTAAGAGAATGTTGGAAAATAAGAACATACCTTTATGCGGAAGCGATCGGATAGTTGTGCTCGCTAACTGCCCACTACCGTATATCGTACCTCCGGCGGCTACTAGAGTCCCGGAATATGTTCACACCCCAAATCCCAAGTCACATAGATGGTAGACTTAACAAGTAGAGAATATGTTTGTGTGTGTCTTAGCTAGTCATATCTTTCATATGCTTTTTTTTCCTTATATTCTCTCCACATAGGGAGTTATATAGGAGGAGTCAATCACACATAATGACCCATTAAGTGTGATTTATGAGCATACTAATGGAGCCATTGAAGAAGATTAAAGGTAGCCGTTATATTACTTAATACACGACCGTTACAACTTTCAATACTCCCATTCGGCCACACAACCGAGTCAATGCTCCCACTTTGCCACTAATCGAAGGTAATACAACACTTGGTACACAACCAAGTGAACTTTATTTCTCATTCACAAAGATAGAGAAACATATCAACTTGATCACACAGTCAAGTTTATCACAACACAATACTATATAAACAATCTCTCGTGCTTCATACGGGAAATGAGGCGTGCGACCAAAAAGTAACAAAGTAGTGTCATATTAAGCTACCATCAAAACTAACATAACACTTTCACATTATCAATACCCCCCAAATCATTTAAAAAAAATCACCGTTAGCATACACAGTCCCTATATGCTATCATAATCATTTAGTTATATACACAATACAACCCCTGGCCAGGAAATTATGGTGAAGTTCAATTGATCATTCCTTAGACACTAATAATAATCCATCTCAACTTAACTGCTTTCCTAACATGATCCATTGAACCTTAATCTTTTAGGTCCTTAGAATTCATATTAAAGTAGCAACATCAAGAATTAACTTCATATCATAGCTCCAAGTCAAAGGGCATCGAACAAAGTTGGACAACACAATCCATAGGATCACACAGTGACAAAGTAGGGAATCATCTGTACGGTCGACTTACTAACACACATAGTATGATATATGTGTCACAACATAGCTCCCACTACGATGGGCATATCACGCTTCTATGTCATGCGAATCATAAATCTAGATACTACTCAAGTATCTAACCCAAGCCACTAGATTGATATATACAATATCCAATCCGACACTTGTGATTCGGTTCAAAGCTTTAGTACGAAAATAGGGTGTCTTCTCATACTTCGACTACAAAAGTCTCATCTTAGACTTACTAAGGCGATTATATAACGAGTCAATATCTTTTCCATACAACTAGTAATGTACAAAGATAATCTCCAGCACTCACTAAGTGTTAACGTGACTCAGTCTCATCTTGCCCACTACACAAGTGTCAAGGCGATTACCCGTGTGATTAGGCAATCTAAAAGTTTGGTGATATCTTATATGCCTCATCAGTCAACAAATGCATATGAACAATTCTGAAAGATACAAAATCTTTTATCCAAAAAAACAAGACCATTATTAAACACATCCATACTAAAAAAGATTAAAACTTAAGTTGACTCTTTCGCACAATTAGCTCAACACATGAACTAATTAAGAACACGTCTTATAGAATCATGCGCTAATTATCTTGTTAGTTAATCTTATTTGATGAAAACTCTTAGTCCTACACAAGAACTAATTTACTCTTGTCACAAAGACAAAAGTGAAAAACACTTTATCACATATCATTGTGCGTGTAGAGGATTGATTAGGTAACAAATACTTATCAATCACAAATTAACGTTCAACCATGTGCTAAACAAGGTACACATCAAAATACCAACTACACTAGAACAAAAAACAATATTTAATCGTTTCTTACTTTTGAGCATCGGTTTAGACATAAAAACTTTATTTTCCTTCTAAATATCAATATGTCACCAATTAACAAAAAGAAACTTATTCTCCTATATAATTTTGACATAACACATTAATTCCACCATTCCAACAAAATCATCACACACATGATTTATGGAATTTGACATAAATATAGAAGATATCATTCAACACGTGAATAAGCTTGAAATACACAAAGAATTATCATCTCAATCATTTGAGACAAACTCAACTGATCAATCTATGCATATAGGCTTTTCTCGAGCAACTTGATACGAGAAAATAGTCTTTACATCCATTTGAAAACAAAATCCAAATAGATAATCAAAGCTTAGAAGAAATGGGAACAAATCCCAACATTTGAGAAGATATCTCTAAATAGTCTTAAACCTTATTGTCACAACCATTCATTGTCACAATGTCTATTTACTCTCATAATAACAATCCATTCTTTATTACTTGGCGAAAACTCACTTACCCAAAGTGATAGCTCCCACTTACTAAAAGTGGTACAAAAAAACGAATAGAAAGAACAACGCCTACTATTCTCCATAATGAGCAAAACACCTTAAGGATCGACCTTATGTTAATCCTTAAAACTTGACACACAAGTTAATATTTGCTCATTAGTAGACAAACTCTCATCGTTACCTTGGATCATGGAACTACTCCCACTATCCAAGCATGAAAAGAAGTTAAACTATCCTTGGTGCCTCAACGGGTTCACAAAATTCTCCCACTCACCAAGAGATAGTTTTGCATTGTAACGAATACAATACAAATGTCTACTAGGCTTCGCCAACACTTAGAAACACATCCAAGTGAATAAATATTATGAGTCACTTAAATACAAAGTTTGACAAATGTTAAGACATAAATGACCAATCTTATATCCAAAACTTATTTGGAGCGAGGAAAATTTCCTTAAAACATATTTAAGGAATCCTCCCTAATCTATAAGAAGGAAAACTTGATCATCATTAGATGTCACTTAATCATGTCAAGTGATGTACAATTCCTCAATTAAAGCAACCTCTTGTCATTGCAATTAGGAATTGCAAGATCAACGCACATATTTTTCCTGATTTACACTTTAAACATATCAAAAAGTTATTCACAACCAACACATATACTAAGAGTTCTGACTCTAAGTTTGAAGTTGGTTTCACTTTTATCATAAAATGTTTGAACATATCAAACACTTTATAAAATGACAAAATAATGGATACAAAACCCAATGCATAAATCATCTCAAAAGAAGAGGAAAAATAACTGTTTCATGATACTCCTTAACATTTAACTACTCACAATTAAAATAAAAATAGATTGAAATATAAAAGGTTATAGACAATATAACATAGATATGAAAAATGTAATCTAACAGACGAATAAAGTAATGCTGTGAACATATATATTATGGCCAAACACATAGCCATAACGAACTATGAACATGAGGTTAAATAAAAATCCGTGATTTCCAATAAACTAATTATTGAAAAATAATCATGCACTCCAAGTGCATAGAGAATTAACAAATCAAAGTAGCACATAACTTCTTTGAAAAACGCAGTTTAGTATAGCTCAATGTCAATTATCCATCGACAAACAATGGATTAAACAACTACGAGTTATAAAAATTCTCGCCCCGTTTCTAAATCCACAAAGGACAAGAACTATCAGCAGATGCAAGAAACAAACATATAACTCGAATGGATGGAGAATGATGTCATTTGACTCGAAACTAACATGAGCCAAATTTATAGTATCTCCATAATATTCTCTTGTCGGCACTAAGTCAGACGTATTAAACAATACCACATATATGTCCTCAATAGTAAGAAACATAGGCTATTAGTAATCGTACCAGAAGGCATTAGCACCAAAGAGACACTCTTCTCCCGGATAAGTTTTGAGACATTTACTAAGGATTAATTCTACTGACAACGAAAAGTTTTCAATTTTTCCTAATCCCAGAATAGGATGGCAAACAAATCACCATTGGAAAAATAACTCATTACGTCACCCAATCACGTGTTTAAAAATCACTTCACGTAAGATAAATAAAACACGGTGACAATCCTCAAATACTACGGGTCAAAACACACAATCTTGTACCCTACGTCATAACGAAATTAACTTACACATTAGTCTCACGCTATATAAGCTCTAAGACCTATCCCAAAATTACTTAATAGATTTACATACAAAATAATACAATTATGCATGCATCAAGCTTACTATATTTGAATAAATACGGGTAAAATCACAGATTTTCATAATCCTACTCATTAGTAAGATATTCAACCTAAGTCAAATAATAGTGATCACAGTTTCTTAAATCGTGATTATTAATAAGATACTAAATCTTATCACTCTAGTTATCAAAAATTCAAACCGCTTCACTATGGTAAACAAATCACCAAAAACACTTGTTGTCATACACAAGTATATGGATTAATAAGGCACAATTCCAAATTAAATTCCTATAATTTCTTCATTTATATTGTTCGTTCGAAAATTTCGCAAAGCTCATAATCATCACAAATGCTATAAACGAGAAAATTCAAAAATTTAATTTACTCTTAAAATGAAACGAATTCATTAGCCCTTAATAAACAACTAAACAAATTAGTCATTCACCCTTATAAATACCGCTAAACAAATTAGCATGTACAATAATACAATAATATCACGTTGATATTAGACAAACACTATGCAAAACAAATTTGCATATTGTTAAAATTTAAAACAAACTTGATCATAACACATATGATAGTTTTAATGAGTTATTGATACACAACTAATATGTTCAATTCTTTCTCATCTCTCATGTAAAACGAATTTACATGTACTATTATTATATATCACTAAGATATAATAGAATCTCTTATGTAAAACGAATTTACATGTACAAGTATATCGCAAAGATATATATCTTTTCGTAAAACAAATTTACGATAACTATTATATCACAAAGATATAAGCCTTGTATGTAAGTTATAAAATCTCATGAACAACAAGTGTCAATAAGATTACAACCAAGATATAATGGTAACTTTGTCGCAAAAAGCTTGCCTATTAAGGAAATGTATACAATTGAATGGAAAAGCCAAAAAAGGAATATGTATAGAACCCATTGGAATGGAGGAAGTAATACAAAAGTCAGGTAAACTTATAGGTATAGGTTTTAAAATCGAAGTCCGGATTTCTTTTATAAAAACCTAGAATTTAAATCGAGTATTAATATATAAGAAAGTTAAGGGTTCGGAATACCTTAAAAGTGAACCAAGTATTAATATATAAGAAAGTTGTTGGTAAAAAGGTGTAATTAATCCGAAAAGAGCAAATAAATTTTAAAAATTAAATAAAAACATTAGATATTTCAAATAGTCAAATATTAAAAATCCACATGTATCCTTGCCCTCCATTGTGCCCTCTCCGTCACCATTCTCTCATAAGGCCCGAGAAATCTCATATCGTGCTGTATCACTCTCAACCATGTCTGTTTTGGTCTCCCTCTATCCCTAGCAACTTTTTCTGATCCCCAGGTCTCCAACCTCCTCTCCAGCCTCCTAACTAGTGCGTCCATAGGTCTCCTTCTCACATGGTCAAACCATCTTAGTCGGTTTTCTATCATCTTGTCCTCTATTGGCGCCACTTTCACCTTTTCCCTACTCACCTCATTCCTTAATCGTTCTTTCCTTGTATGGCCGCACATCCACCTTACATTCGCATCTCCGCCACACTCATCTTTTGAATGTGACAATGATCACGGCCACACTCGGAGCCGTAAAGTAAGGCAGGCCTAATCGCCGTGGGATAAAATTTTCCCTTTAATCCTTGGGGCATATCTTTATCGCATAAAAACTCTGTAGCACTTTTCCATTTCAACCATACCCCGCTTTAATTCTGTGAGCCACATCTCCGTCTAACTCCCCATCTTTTTGAATAATAGATCCTAGATATCTAAAGAAATATCTAAAGAAATCTGACCCCTCAACAACATTTCCATCGAAAATAATACTCCCCACCTTTGTCGATCTCGACCCTATCACGTCACGTCACGTTACTGAGCTAACACCTCAAATACTCGGTCTTACTCCTACTTAGCCTAAACCCACGAGTCTCGAAAGTCCACAATTCCAACTTTCTCTCAACTCCCTCTTTTGTCTCATCAATCAACACAATATCATCCGCAAACATCATACACCAAGGGATGTCGTCCTGAATATCCCTTATCAACTCATCAGTAACTATAGTAAAGAGAAAAGGACTAAGTGCGGAACCTTGATGCACCCCAATGGTAATGTGAAATTCTTCTGCTCTCCCAACATTAGTGCGAACACTTCACTAGCCTCCTCATACACCTCCTTTATAAGGTCAATATATTTTCGAGACACACTCTTTCTCGCCAAAGCCCACCAAAGTACTTCTCTCGGTACCTTATCATATGCATTTTTTAAGTGAATAAAAACCATATGGAGGTCTTTTTTCTTGTCCCTTCTTCTTGTCCCGATGGTGTTCCATCAACTGTCTCATGATAAAAATCGCATCCATAGTCGATCTCCAGGCATAAAGGCATAAATCCAAATTGGTTATCCGAGATGTCTACACATTTCTAAGCCTTTGCTCTATTATCCGCTCTCATAACTTCATCGTATTGACTCATAAGTTTAATTTCCCGATAATTGAAACCGTGTTGAACATCACCTTTATTCTTATACAAAGGGACAAGAGTGCTTCTTCTCCAAGTTGATGGCATCTTGGCATCTTGTTGCTCCTCCAAATCTTGTTGAAGAGCATAGTTATCCATTCGATTCATTTCTCCAAGCACCTCCAAACTTCTATGGGTATACCATCCGTCTCTCACCCCATCTTCCTTAACGCCTTTCTAACTTCACTCTTTTGTATTCTACGCACAAATTCCCAATTAACCATGCTTGGTGTTACTTGTACATCCCCAAAACCTTGCTCCTCATGTCCACTGAATAAAGTATCAAAGTAAGAACTCCATCTAGCCTTTATTTCGTTATCCTGAACTAGAACCTTGTCGTCCATATCTTTCTTACAGCTAACTCTCCTAATATCTCTCGTCTTTTGGTCTCTTATGCGGGCTAGTAGTTTATAGATATCCTTCTCTCCTTCTCCCGTGTCCAACCTGGCATACACTTCTCGGTTAACTTTTGCGACTTCCCTCGCATCACGCACTACCTTTTTAGTGGCTCGTCTAGCCTCCTTGTACTTTTCAAAGTTCTCATCACTCATGCATTTTCCCAAAACCTTATAACATTCACGCTTTGTCTTTATCGCTTGTCTCACCTCATCGTTCCACCAAGATGTGTCCTTACTTGATGGTCTATTTCCTTTAGATTTCCCTAACACCTCTCTCGCCAAATCCTTTACAACATGCTCCAATTTATCCCACGTTACATCTATAACTTTCTCCTTGCACCGGGTATGACCTTGGAATCGGTGTACTCTTTCCTCCACACATTTCTTACCAAAAGGAAGTCAATTACTAGTATTTCATCCTGTCCTATAAGTCACCAAATGAGAATGCCTTTATTTTCTCAAAGCAAGTGTTCATTATACCCAAGTCATATGCTAAAGCAAAATCTAAAATGTCATTTCCTGCTTCATTTCTCTCCCCGAAACCAAAACCCCCATGAAAACTCTCGAAACAACTCGACTAGGACCCACATGCCCATTAAGGTCACAACCAATGATCAATTTCTCTCCAATAGGGACTCGTTCTACAACCTCTTCCAGATCTTCCCAAAAGGCTCGTCGAAAAGAAGCATCCACTTCAGGTGCGTAAGCACTTATGGCAGTCACCACCTCATCCCCGACTACAAGCTTAATATTCATAATCCTATCACTCTTTCTCGATACTTCTACCACATCATCGATGTAGTCTTTATCAATGACAATACCCACTCCTACGACTTGACTTTTGTCCTTACCCGTGTACCAAGGCTTATAACCCAAGCGCTACCACCCTTGCTTTATCTCCGACCCACTTTATCTCTTGTAGACACAATATATGCACCCTCCTCCTTTTCATAGGGCAGTTAATCTCCATGTCTAACAACCAATATATATGCCCTGATTTCTTTACCCGCTCTTGACCATGCTTCCCGGATCCAAACCCATTTGACCACACCCATACTTCGAGGTGGCGCGCCGCTTTCGAGCGACGACCTAACAACCCTTGCATATTTTTCACTACACCCGGGCTTAGAAGATGTAGCGCACCCTTGCCTATTAGACACCACCCCCAAGTGTAAAGATGGCGCGTCGCTTCTGGGCGACGACCTAGCAAACCCCACATGAATTGGGTTGATGTAGAAGGTCACTAACTAAAATAGCAATGAAAATAAACTAGCAAGATGAATTAAAAGGGGTGTAAACAATTGATTAAAAAGCACTAGGGTGTCATGGGATCATAGGGGAATCATGGGAATTGATCATACAAACATGTTCTCAAATTATAAGCAAGCGATTATTGTTGTGATGGATTGAGTTGGGTTATATCTTACAATCCTAGGAAAGTTTGGGTCCTGGAGCCGAATCGATTAGATTGTGCAACACCTACAAGTCGACTTAATCTTCCCTACTCAACAACATGCATGGTCTAATGAGACTCGAGTTGGGTTATGTCTTACAAGTCTCACTGAAAAGATAGAAGATGGTAGTAAATGCAAGGATTCATAGGCTTAGCATTTCATCAAATATAACATGTGCATGAGTTGAGATCAAAACAAGCAAGCAAATAAAACATGAAAGCATATTAATTTAAGCATGAATCATTCCCCATGTTGGTTTCCCCTAATCACCCATTAACCCTAGCTAATAGACTACTCACTCATTATCATGTTGATCATGCTAGCAAGGTTGTCAATCATACCAACAAAATGAAACATGATGAGTAAATGAAAGTAATTAACAATAATTAAAAGGGATTAAGAGAATTATACCTACTAATGATTCCAATAATAAAGCAAAGATAAAAGAAGTACTTGAATGCTTGATTAAGAGGTTGTCAATCTCCCAATAATAACCCAAATAATCTTCAATTACCCAAAATAAAGGATGAACAAAAGAGAGATTAAGGAAATAAAACATGTATTAGAACTTGATTAATTGTTGATTACAAAACTAAAGAGAGATTTGATTGGTTTTAACTACTCTAATTGTTGATAAGAAGAACATGCTCCTCTAATTTAGACTAATGGGGTATTTATAGTGGAAATTAGGGAGGATGCATTAGGGTTAACTAAGGGCTAAACTAGTAATTACACTTTTTAGATTGAGCAGGGAGGAGCCGGTATTTTCCGAAGGAAGGGCTTCTTTCTTCGTAGCTTGGAGAAGAGGAAATCGCGTCAGGCTTTGGAATCCGGCGGATTAAGGTCGGGACGGGCGGATTACAGCGATGGAATCCGAGCGGATTCAAGAGAATCCGGGCGGATTGTGGAGGTGGGATCCGAGCGTCTTGGTGGAAAGCCGCACGGATTCTGCAGCTGGAGGACGGCCGGATTGGGGACAATCCGCACGGATTGTGCCTCAGCAAGGCTTCTTCTTCTTTTCTTCCCTTTTTTTTATAAATTCCTTGGGGATTTCCTTGGGGACTCGAGGATCCTTTCTCAACATTGCTCATCTACTATCATATGTACAAAGGCTTTCTAATCTTGTCTCTCCTTGATGCTTGGTCATTGAATTCGATCAATTTAGTCTTGTTTTGCCATGAAAATGCAAGATTCTTACTCCTTTCCTACCAAGGGATCAAAATCTCAAAGAATATGCAAAACAAAGAACTAAAGATAAGAAATGACCCAAATATGCACTAAAAAGCATGGGAACAAGGCTAATTCGGGGGCTAAATATGCGCTAATTATGGTCACATCAAATATCCCCAAACCGAACCTTTGCTCATCTCGAGTAAAGAGGTGACAAAGACTAGGACCATTATTTAAACTAACCTAATAACATAGCCGATATGAGACAATTAGCGGGTCTCACTCCGCCCCTTCAACTCACAACAAGACAACCATGAGGTAGGATGCCTTCTTGCAAGGCAAGGCGGGTCTTGCCAAAATGGCGACACATCCAAACATTAAGCACACAAAATCACATAATGGATGCATCTACAAAAAGAATAGCCACTTCCTCATCAAGTGGCGGAGGCACTAAAGAGGAACAAATTTAAGAGCTTGTAATCCTTCACAAATACTAGTTCAACAAATTACTAAGGCTAAGAGGATGGCACTAAATCACCTCCAAATGGTGTTAAACTAGACTACTTTCGTCCTCAAATTCCAAATGCTTTCGTCAAGAGCGATCGGATGGTGGTGGAATGATGATCCCTATGATGCTAGTAACATATGACATGAGAAGTCTCGAATTCTCTACAAAAGTAAAGGTCATGGATCGTCCCAAGCTCGACCAAGTGGCTTGACAAAAGGCTTTTTGGGAATGAAATGCTCAAATCTTTATTCATAACGGGTGGATATGACTAGTATTCAAAATTGTCCTCATTTCACTTTCACATTTCAAAAATTTAAGATGGGGTTTGTCCCTTCCGGGCTAGTGTTCTTTGCTTTCGCCAATCGCTTATTAGGCAACCGGTTAACCTCTAGACAATAGCTTTTCGGGGTGATAGTCACTCTGTCTCTGGGCGGCCGAATTCACAACCGTGTGGGGGCCCAATTCAATGGATCCCGCACCAAAGCACATCGAAGTGGTACGCCTCCATCAAAACAACTTAAATCTCTGAACATTCAACAATTCATAACATTTGAGGTTTTCTTGGCATTAAATTACTTCCACATGACAAAATTCTTTGAAATGAGCACTTCAAGCTTATTGATAGAAAATATTTTTGGGTTGCCTTACCACAAGGTCAATCAAGGTCACCTAGACAAGTTAACCAAGTCCACATCGCATCACGGGGTTGGATAGGTGACTCACATGCAAACCCTTGACTAGGCCTTGGGTCATGGGTCAAAAGACACTAGTATGACACTATCTAGGGTGTTTTACAACCATTCTAGTAGGCAAAGTCTTAAGTTGAACAAGTATTTGTAATGGCTTAGTTGCTCTTGTCAAAGTTCCTAATTAGGCATTTTTCAAAACATTTCTAACATGCAACTACATGCCATGATGCAACTAATATAAACATCCTAATGCAAGTGATTCTATCAACTAATATGACATATAAACTAAATGCAAGTCCTAAATTAACATTGTTATACCGCATCAATCAAAATAAAGCCACATAGTCATTAACATAAAGAGGAAAAAGGAGATTGGAAAGATCATACCATGCGGTGTTCATTATCCTCATGTCTCGGATGTGGCGTAGTCAATCAATGTGAACAAGGATAGAACAAACACAATATATACAAAACAATATATACACAAGACTACAAAGGGAAATAAACATGTTTTGGGGTTTTTCAATTTTCAAATTTTTATGATTTTCGAAATTTTTCAATTTTTTTGGATTTTTTGAATAAGAGTTAAATGTTAGAATTCCCATCCCCACACTAATATGGGCATTGTCCTCAATGGCCAAAGTGATGGAAATTATGCAAAGATGATGCATGATTTCTATACTAAATGCAATCTATACTAAGCTACACTACATGATGCATGGTTTTTGTTATGACGGAGAGGATAATTTAGATTACCTCCCGTTGTGTATGCATTAACTTACCCAAACCGAGTTAGACACTATTGCTAATGTCCAAGGATGGGTGTAGTTCATGCACACACTATTCAATGCATGAAACTAATTTGTCATTTTGGATTTTGAAAATGGGAACAATAAAATGAGAACACATCAATGGTACCGAGGTGTGAGTCCTCTATGGTGCTAGGACTACTCCAACAATGATCAAAATTAATTAAGATACAAGGTAACAAGACACAAACTTCTTTTCATGAAACTTTGAAAGATAAAGAGGAGAGATGAGAAAACTTCACTTAAACTTAGGTGGGTGCCTCTCGCCCGCTCCACCTAGTGATGAAGTAGTCTTCTAGACATCGGCATCATCTCCCTCTATATCGCTATCCCAAATATCCTTTGAAGCATCACTCAAACTTGGGTCCATGAATTCGTCTTCCTCACTCTCAAGTTCCACCGTGTCACCTCCACAAGAATTGCCACTCTCCTCCTCTTGTCTACCGTTCGCCCCTTCATTAGCTCTCTCCGAGTTGGGGAAGAGCAAATCCATTTGAGGCCATGAGGGGAAAGCTCCTTCCTCACTAATCCGTCCTCTTCGAACCATCTCGTGATATTGAGGATAGAGGGCATAGTAAGTGTCCACGGAGGTCTCGTATTGACGGTAGTGTAGATCTTGTAAGATTCCCGTGACAAAGTCGTCACGAGGGAGGATGAAGGGGTTTGGATGGTTATACGGTTGGTAGGGGAAATGGTAGGGAGACACTTTTATCTTCTCATTTTGAGTTTGTTGTTCTTGTTGTTGTGGTGGTGGATTTGGTGGTGGTGGTGCTTGCCTTGTTTGACTTGGGATGAGGTAGGATGGCATTGGGGACAAGTTTCCTCTTTTTGGGGAGATCCGTGGTAGATCGGCCATTGGAAGATAAATCGGATCGCTTCCTTTTGTCAGCCACTTTATCCGCTTATCGACCCCCTCAAGGGTTATCCAATGGTGATGGACGAGAAGGAGATCTTCATTAATTCTCGTGCTTCCCGTAAGTGGAGTGTACTCATTGTTCTCATTGAACCTTGGGTTGAAGTGCTTTGCAAGTCTAGTAATGAGTCCTCCATTCACTATGTGCTTCATTCCATCATCATCCCCATTTCTAAACTTTGCCCATTTCTCTAGCAAAACTAGAGGTGCATTGAAGTGATACCCATTTCTCCCTTGAATGTTGAGGTAGGATTCCATAAACACAAGGTTTAATTGGTTCACGATGGCCGGATCTCGGCGGGCAAGTAGAGTGCCCGAAAGAAATCGATACGTAAGCCTCAAGATCGGATTTTGGATATGAAAAGCAAGACATTCCTTGGTGTGAATGAAATCCCGGCCCGTCATGGCCCTCCACAAAGGTGCAACACTATACTTTTTGGGTTTCGATGTTCGGGTAGGCGAAACATCAAGTCCAAACACATTTGCGAATTCTACAAGAGTCATCATCCTAGAAACATTCTCCAACCTAAACTCTATGCATATCACTTTGTTCAAGGTCGTAATCTTCAAAAAGCTCAAAAATTCAAGCACAAGAGACCGATAGGTTGGTTCATACGTGCGAAAAAGGGCTGAAAGACCAAAACCTCAAAGAGAGCTTCCACTTGGTGATAAATCCCAAGTTTCTTCAATGTAGCATGACATAAAAATTTAGTGGGAAGAATATTCTTACTTAGAAGCCGGTGGAAGACTAATCTTTGCACATCATTGAGGAATTCCACATTTGAGAAATCATCAAGCCTTGTAAGATCTACAATCTCTTCATGTTCCCTTCTTAAAGTGTTGAGATGGGAGGTAGAAGAACTTCCCATCATCCTTGGTCTTCTTGCACTCCTAAAAGAGGATCTCCTTGGTGCCATTCTTGATTCTTTTGTTGGGTTCTTTTGATTTGTGAAAGGGTAGGGATGTTCCTTGTTGATTTAGTGTTGGAAACCCTAGAAAATTGGGGCTTTTTTATTTTGTGGGTAAAGAGAGTGATTTGGATATGTATGGGAGTCATAAGGAGGTGGGTTTTATAGTGTAAGTGGAAGGAGTAGTGATGTGTCACTGTATGTGTGGTGGGGTGTATTTTAATTAGGGAAAAGTCGGGTCAAAACACCGTGAGAAGACGAGCGACCCGAGCCGAAGACGCTCGATTCGTGCTCCTCGGGACGGGCGGATTAAGGGCAATACGCCCGGATTCTCATCACGCGAGAATTTCCAAAATTTGACGCCCCAAAGACGGGCGTCCCGAGCATGAGACGCTCGGATTCTTTTATGATGGGGCGTCTTCTTCGAAGACGGACGATTTCTTCTACGAGATTTTCTTTGAAATGCAGAGGTAGAAAGACGGGCGTCTTTCTTCAAATCCGGCCGGATTCTACAAGACGGGCGTTTTTCTTCCTAGGACGCTCGGATTCAACCTCAGTCCAAAAATCTTCAAATTCTCAGCTACGCTGAACGGACGGTTTCTCCTCGGAACGCCCGAATTCCAGCAAGACGGCCGGATTCCAGGGAATCCGCTCGTGTTCAGGCTGCGAATTCTTCCTTTGACTTTTTCTCCTCTCTTAGATGCGTCCCCACACTCGAGAATTCGTTCCTTCCTTCATTCAAAATTCATTAGTAACCCTCCCTCACTTACGCTCATGAAAAGAGTTCATGCTATTTATTAAAACAAATGCAATAAAACAATAAATACAAGTTAGAGGGTTAGTATATTTACAAGTGGTGGTTTAGGGAGGACTCCACCAAACTCTCCTTTAGATGGTCCTTTCAAGGGGGAGGAGGCCCGAGGTAGGTAGCCTCGACCTCTCCAACAAACGCTCCTTCATAGTATGGCTTCAACCTTTGACCATTTACCTTGAACTTGCTTCCATCTTCCGCTTTGAGTTCGAAATCTCCATATTTTCCAACTTCGGTTATCACATAGGGACCCATCCATCTAGAGTTCAATTTTCCCTAAAGAGTCGGTGGCGGGAATTGAATAGAAGGACTTTGTCTCCCTTGTGCAAGGCCTTTTGTCTAATTCTCTTATCATGAAGCAATTTCGTTCTTTCTTTGTAAATCTTCGCATTCTCATAGGATTGTAGTCGGAACTCCTCCAACTCTTGGATTTGAATCATCCTCCTTTGACCGCTCAATTTGAGATCAAGATTAAGTGCTCTGATTGCCCAATAAGATTTGTACTCCAATTCGATTGGCAAATGACATGCTTTTCCATAGACAAGCTTGTAGGGGGAGGCTCCTATGGGAGTCTTATAGGCCGTCCTATAAGCCCAAAGAGCATCATCAAGCTTTGTGCTCCAATCTTCCGAGTCTTGTTCACAACTTTTTCAAGGATTTGCTTGATCTCTCTATTTGAAATTTCAACTTGACTGCTTGTTTGAGGATGATATCCCAAGCCGGTTCTATGTTGGACACCATATTTGGTCAAAAGGGATGCACGTTTCTTCTCATGGAAATGCGTTCCTCCATCACTAATGATCGCTCTAGGAACTCCAAATCTTGGGAAAATTATCTTTTTGAAAAGCTTGGTGACCGTTTTTGCATCATCATTTGGGGTGGCAATTGTCTCCACCCACTTCGAGACATAATCTACGGCCATAAGAATGTACTTATTCCCATTGGATGTCACAAAGGGCCCTTGGTAGTCTATTCCCCAAACATCGAAGATCTCCACCTCTAGAATGCCCCTTTGTGGCATTTCGTTCCTCCACGAGATATTTCCCGTTCTTTGACAAGCGTCGCAATGAATGATGAATTCTCTTGTATCTTGAAACATTGTAGGCCAATAGAAGCCCGATTGGAGAATTTTTGCAACGGTTCTCCTTGCTCCATGCTGCCCACCGTAGGGTGATGAATGACATCCTTCCAAGATTCCTTGGGTTTTCCATTGAGGGATGCATCTCCGGTAGAGCCCATCACTACACTCCTTGTAGAGGTTTGGGTCATCCCAAAAGTACCTCTTTACTTCGAATAGGAATCTCTTCCTTTTGTTGTGATTCAAGTTTGGAGGGAGTACCTTTCCAACAATATAATTGGCATAATCGTCAAACCATGGGGTGATGTGCCTTTCAAGTTGTGTTTGAATGGCCATCAAAATATCGTCGGGGAATGAGTCATTGATCGGGGTTTCTCCATTTTCATCATGAAACCGGATCCTTGACAAGTGATCTGCCACTACATTCTCGGCTCCTTTCTTGTCTCTTATTTCCAAGTCAAATTCTTGAAGAAGCAAAATCCATCTCAACAATCTTGGTTTTGCCTCCTTCTTTATCAAGAGATGTCGGAGAGCGCGATGATCCGAAAATACAATCACCTTGGATCCAAGCAAGTAGGAACGGAATTTATCCAAAGCATATACAATGGCAAGAAGCTCCTTTTCGGTTGTGTCATAATTAACTTGGGAGGGATCGAGGGTCTTGCTTATGTAATAGATGGCGTGAAGAGCTCTTCCTACCCGTTGGCCAAGAACCGCTCCAACGGCGTAGTTGCTAGCGTCACACATAATCTCGAAAGGTAACTCCCAATTCGGGGGTTGGATAATTGGTGCCGAGATTAGTGCTTCTTTGATTCTATTAAAAGCTTCAACACACTCATCAGTGAAGAGGAATTGGGCATCTTTAAGCAAAAGTTGAGTGAGGGGTTTCGCTATTTTTGAAAAATCCTTTATGAAACGACGATAAAAACCCGCGTGACCGAGAAAACTTCTCACCCCTCTAACATTCACGGGAGGTGGGAGTTTCTCTATCACCTCAACTTTAGCTTTATCGACCTCGATGCCCTTTTCCGAAATCAAATGACCCAAGACAATTCCTTCATTGACCATGAAGTGACACTTTTCCCAATTTAAAACAAGACTAACATCTTCACACTTTTGCAACACAAGAGAAAGATTATGCAAACATGAGTCAAAGTCCTTTCCATAAACACTAAAATCATCCATAAAAACTTCCATTATGGTCTCTAGGTAATCGGAAAAGACACTCATCATGCATCTTTGGAAAGTGGCGGGGGCATTACATAAACCAAAAGGCATCCTCTTATATGCAAAAGTGCCATAAGGGCATGTGAAAGTGGTTTTATGTTGGTCATCCGGGTGTATAGGGATTTGGAAGAATACCCGTCAAGGTAACAAAAGAATTTGTTGGAGGCTAACCTCTCAAGCATTTGGTCAATGAATGGTAAGGGGAAGTGATCCTTTCTTATTGCGGAGTTTAATTTCCGGTAGTCAATGCACATACGCCAACCGGTGATCATTCTTGTGGGTATTAGTTCATTCTTTTCATTTGTCACTACCGTAGTACCTCCTTTCTTAGGTACCACTTGGACGGGGCTAACCCACAAAGAATCCGATATGGGATATATGATTCCCGCATCAAGTAATTTCATGACTTCTCCTTTGACAACTTCTTGCATGTGGGGGTTCAATCTTCTTTGGGCTTGAATGGTAGGTCTATGGTCTTCCTCTAGATGAATTCTATGCATGCAAAAGTTGGGACTTATCCCCTTAAGGTCATCTAGACTATAACCTATAGCCTTCTCATGTTGTTTCAACACATCAAGCAATTTTCCCAATTCGTCATCATCAAGTCTATCATTAACAATCACGGGTTTGGTCTTTGATTCATCAAGGTAAGCATATTTCAAATTTGGGGGAAGGGGTTTTAAAGTGGGGGTTTGTACCTTACTTTCCTCCTTTGGAGTTTCATTGAGAATTTGCTCCATCTCCATTAGACGTTCCATCCTCATAGCATACTCAACTTCATTTTCGACCTCATCATATTCAAATTCCATGATGGGTTCCTCTTGCTCTTGAGTTTGTAAAATCTCTTCTAGGATGGATTGCTCATCCTCTATGAGTTGACATGCTTCCACTAGAATGTTATGCACTAATTCGGATTGTGCACGAGTAAGTTCCTTGTTAGCTAGAGCGGCCTAAAAAAGATCCACCTCCAATTCCCAATACATATTGTTAGCCTCACTTGCTTCCAAGGCTTCCAATGCTTGCATGGGATCCTTGAAGTAAGGTATACTCAAGTGGTCCTCTACAAAACAATTTATAAAATCCATCTCGCACAATATCGAACAACTTGAAAACAATTAGAACAAGCCTTGAGGAGTTTTACTTCCCCAAGGCGAAGAAAGACAACTAATAACAATAAAAAAAGGAAATCTAAATCAAACAAACACCGTCCTCGGCAACGGCGCCATTTTTGATCGGTCTGTTTCGTGTTCACAATTAAAGGTGTGGTCGTTGGGTCACGTCCGAATCAAAACACAATTTATAGCTTCACAAACAACTCTACAATTAGTAAAGAGGCAAGTAAAGGTCGGATCCCAAGGGACGGGTATTGAAATGAGATTTCTATTGAAACTAGTGGTGTCTTGGGGGTGTCACAAATTGGGTTGATGTAGAAGGTCACTAACTAAAATAGCAATGAAAATAAACTAGCAAGATGAATTAAAAGGGGTGTAAACAATTGATTAAAAAGCACTAGGGTGTCATGGGATCATAGGGGAATCATGGAAATTGATCATACAAACATGTTCTCAAATTATAAGCAAGCGATTATTGTTGTGATGGATTGAGTTGGGTTATATCTTACAATCCTAAGAAAGTTCGGGTCCCGGAGCCGAATCGATTAGATTGTGCAACACCTACAAGTCGACTTAATCTTCCCTACTCAACAACATGCATGGTCTAATGAGACTCGAGTTGGGTTATGTCTTACAAGTCTCATTGAAAAGATAGAAGATGGTAGTAAATGCAAGGATTCATAGGCTTAGCATTTCATCAAATATAACATGTGCATGAGTTGAGATCAAAACAAGCAAGCAAATAAAACATGAAAGCATATTAATTTAAGCATGAATCATTCCCCATGTTGGTTTCCCCTAATCACCCATTAACCCTAGCTAATAGACTACTCACTCATTATCATGTTGATCATGCTAGCAAGGTTGTCAATCATACCAACAAAATGAAACATGATGAGTAAATGAAAGTAATTAACAATAATTAAAAGGGATTAAGAGAATTATACCTACTAATGATTCCAATAATAAAGCAAAGATAAAAGAAGTACTTGAATGCTTGATTAAGAGGTTGTCAATCTCCCAATAATTACCCAAATAATCTTCAATTATCCAAAATAAAGGATGAACAAAAGAGAGATTAAGGAAATAAAACCTGTATTAGAACTTGATTAATTGTTGATTACAAAACTAAAGAGAGATTTGATTGGTATTAACTGCTCTAATTGTTGATAAGAAGAACATGCTCCTCTAATTTAGACTAATGGGGTATTTATAGTGGAAATTAGGGAGGATGCATTAGGGTTAACTAAGGGCTAAACTAGTAATTACACTTTTTAGATTGAGCAGGGAGGAGCCGATATTTTCCGAAGGAAGGGCTTCTTTCTTCGTAGCTTGGAGAAGAGGAAATCGCGCTGTGCTGGAATCCGGGCGGATTAAGGTCGGGACGGGCGGATTCTGGCGATGGAATTCGAGCGGATTCAAGAGAATCCGGGCGGATTGTGGAGGTGGGATCCGAGCATCTTGGTGGAAAGCCGCACGGATTCTGCAGCTGGAGGACGGCCGGATTGGAGACAATCCGCACGGATTGTGCCTCAGCAAGGCTTCTTCTTCTTTTCTTCCCTTTTCTTCATAAATTCCTTGGGGATTTCCTTGGGGACTCAAGGATCCTTTCTCAACATTGCTCATCTACTATCATATGTACAAAGGCCTTCTAATCTTGTCTCTCCTTGATGCTTGGTCATTGAATTCGATCAATTTAGTCTTGTTTTGCCATGAAAATGCAAGATTCTTACTCCTTTCCTACCAAGGGATCAAAATCTCAAAGAATATGCAAAACAAAGAACTAAAGATAAGAAATGACCCAAATATGTACTAAAAAGCATGGGAACAAGGCTAATTCGGGGGCTAAATATGCGCTAATTATGGTCACATCAGACGCCCCAACGATGTTTAAATTCCGATTCATGTCCATAAAATGTGACTAAGCTTTTATGCTGGCTGCCACAGATCTACCGCAACCCTCTTCTTTTCTCCGGGCTTGGGACCGGCAGTGAATGCCGGAAAACACTCACAAGCGGAGTTATAATGCAGACCAGCTATTTGAAGAAAATCAACATAACAGAAGAAACCGACTTGTGAGTGTAAACATTATGCTGTTTGTCAGAGGCGGCTTGAAGTGTTTCTTCTCCATATACTTCTTTTGCAGGTTCCATGATCTGCTAAATTACAAGTGACTGTTACAAGTAATTACTTTGCCATGTCGGCCTTTATAAGGATTCTAAATATTCGGAGGAGCGTTCGTATAATTATTTGGGTTAAGGTTTTTGAGCAATGTTGTTCTTTTATTTGTCGTCCTAACTATTTCTTTTCTCCTTTCACCTTTTCACTCAATTTTCCTTCTACTAGTTTTAATCTCGTGCACAAAAATGCACGGGTTTATTTTTAGATAATGACATATAAAATATGGGTCAAGATCCGGTGAGAACCACTAACATAATGAGAACCGTGAGAACCCTTACTAAATCATCATCAAATCTTGTTCCGAAAGTTTTGATGGATCATTTACCATTAGTTTAGTTTATTCAAACATTCTTAAGTAAAACTAAATTTTTTTTAATGATTTTATGAACAAAATAGAAACTTAATGTACAAAAATACAATTAGGTATACTAAAACGGCTATAGATGCACGAAAAAGAATACTAGGTGCATGAAAATTGTTGCATGCATGAAAATGATTATTAGGTGCATGAAAATAACAGGCTCTAGGTGCACGAAAACGAGTTTTAGGTGCGCGGAAATTGTCGGATACATGAAAATGAGTAGTCGTGCATGAAAATTAATAAAATGTATCTCGCCTCGATTTTCGTCACTAGTTTATACTTTTTAGACCAAGAAATATGCTATCTAGCCATAAAATTCTATGCCAAATCCAAATATGTCATCAATGTTTTAAAATTAATTCCATAAGGTGGAGTTCTCATGGTTCTCATTATATTGGTGGTTCTCACCAGATCCCAATTCTATAAAATATATTCGCTAATATGATAGTTAAACGTAATATTCTGAAATAATAATTGAATGAAACAATGTATAACTGTACAATTTTAACCGTGTGCAGATATAATTGTTAAACATGATGAACTAACCGAATTTATTAGTATCGAAAAGTAAATTCCACTACTAATACAAATAATACACATTAGGTAACTTAAAATTTTAAATTTTGCAAGCAATGTACGGTTTTAAAGAGTGTCATAGGCTATATATTTATACACATCCATATTGCATATTAGATAATTTTAAATTTTTTGAACAATGTTTTTAAATTTATATGAACAATGGTTTAGATCTGATGATTGATGATTATTGTTTGTCTTTTTTATCAAAATTATCAGTATCTTAGATCTGATTATTAATTTTGCCAATCAATAAATGTAATTTTTTTTATGGATGACGGAATTATTAGCAAATGTTTAATTGTCAACAAATTAGGATTTTGCAATTTTTTGTATTAGAAATATTTATACAAACATGTGTAAATTATGTATGGTTTTACATTATGTGGTTTTTAATGTATGGTTATAAAAATGCAAAACAAATGTATAATGTACTATGATTTTGTATAATTTTTATAAATTTGGAATCACTTACATTATGAGAGAAAGTAATTATGATGAAAGAGAGTAATTAAATCAATGAAAAACATGGGTGGGGTCCTTATGAAGAAAAAAGAAAATTTATTTTTTTACTTCCTAAAATTAAGAGCCAATGAAAACATCTTAAAGTTTATGGCTTTTTATAGAAAGGGGAGGGGAATGGGGATTGCAAATTTGCATCACATAGCATGTTTTTACCTCTTTGTATTTGTTTTATGTCTTTTGTTCTATTGTATATTTAGGGTTTTCGTAACTGAATTGCTACAATTTGGTACTATCTCTTCCAGGTTGGATTGGATTCTTTTGGATTCTCTGGGTGACCATGAGGAAAAGTGCTGGCATTGCAAAGAACTCGGTCAGTTACACGGGGTCTGCACTTTCAGCTTGGCGTGGGCAGCAACACCACCACGATCGAAGCGTAATCTGATACTTCCTAGGTTCATCCCAAATTTATTCTCCATCTGACTTTGATGGCCAAATGATGTTGACTTGGACCAATATTTTCTCTGAAAATTGAGTTGTAATTAGAATAAGAGTATGAAATTAGTAGTATTGATAAAATCAAATGGACAAATGTTGCATGCTATCTCAGATATTAATTTTGAGAAATTAATGGCCAAAGTTGACATTATATTACCACTAAAGTCTATTTCAAAAAAAAAAATATTACCACTAAAGTCAGATTGGGAAAATAAAGTTGGGAGGGAGTTAGAGAAAGCCTATAGCCCTTGTTTGTGCATCATATGGAAATAATATTGTACTCGTTCGCATTCTTGCATAGGTGGTTGGTTGGTGACTACTGCTTTCTGCTTCTGGGAACATTTTGTGGCTATTGTAAGTTCTTTTGTTGTATATTTCTAAGCATCTTCTTGAATATGTACTGATTATCGAGTTAACGCTTAAGCAATGTAAATGTGAAAATGTGATTGCATAGCACCTTCTCGGGTTGTGATTGTGACTGGGAGCTCAATGTTGCCATATTCAAATTTACATTTCAGCTACATCTTCGAGTTGCAAATTTACGTTATTATTTTGAATGAATGTCGTCTCTAATTCTTTTCGTACCATCATTTGTTTACTTTTGCTTAAAATCCTCTTCACAAGAAAAAAAGGAAACGTAAAGAATTGATACAGAAACATAAGTACTCCGTATTACTAGCACTATAAATCTAAGTTTGATGGCACAAAGTTTCTATGTTACTTGCAGTGATTAAAAGTGGAATGGGGTCATTAACTTTACTAAAAGCATAACAACAACAATAGAGCCTTAATCCCAAAATGATATGGGGTCGGTTAACATGGATCATCCTTTAGAACCGTCCATAGGTGAAAACACACCTCAAAATGCAAAAAGAATAGAAAAGGGAAAAATGAAAAACAAAAAGGGAGAGCGAAACATAATACAAAGTCAAGTTAGACTTATAGGTTTTAAAATCGA
Source organism: Silene latifolia (assembly GCF_048544455.1). NCBI lineage: Eukaryota > Viridiplantae > Streptophyta > Magnoliopsida > Caryophyllales > Caryophyllaceae > Silene > Silene latifolia. The sequence goes on from NC_133538.1 coordinate 455,914,428, forward strand.
AGTCCGGATTTTTTTTATAAAAACTTAAAATTTAAATCGAGAATAAAGATTAAAATGATTTTGAAAATCGAACTAGAATTTAAGGATCTGGGATACCTTAAAAGTAAACCAAGTAAAATATAGGAGAGAAGAACCGATATATTTTTTAAAAAATTAAATAAAAACACTAAGGCCTCGTTTGGTTCATCTAGGAATTTAATTGACACTGGAATATCCAATCCACATGTATCATTTCCCTCCATTGTGCCCTCTCCGTCACCATACTCTCCTCAAACCCCAAAAATCCCATATCGTGCTCTATCACTCTCAACCATGTCTATCTCGGTCTCCCGCTATCCCTGGGAATCTTTTCTGTTCTCCAAATCTCCAGCCTCCTAACTGGTGCGTCCATAGGCCTCCTTCTCACATGGCTAAACCATCTTAGTCGATTTTCCATCATCTTGTCCTCTATTGGCGCCACTTTTACCTTTTCCCTAATCACCTCATTCCTTAATCGATCTTTCCTTGTATGGCTGCACATCCACCTTAACATACGCATCTCCGCTACGCTCATCTTTTGAATGTGACCATGTTTCACGACCCAACATTCGAAGCCGTAAAGTAAGGCAGGCCTAATTGGCGTGCGATAAATTTTCCCTTTAATCTTTGGGGCATATCTTTATCGCATAAAAACCCTGAAGCACTCTTCCATTTCAACCATCCCGCTTTAATTCTGTGAGCCACATCTTCGTCTAACTCCCCATCTTTTTGAATAATTGATTCTAGATATCTGAAGAAATCTTACCCCTCAACAACATTCCCATCGAAAATGATACTCCCCGCCTCTATCGATCTTGACCCTGCCACGTTAGTGAACTGACACCTCAAATACTCGGTCTTACTCTTGCTCAACCTAAACCCACTAGTCTCTAAAGTATGCCTCCACAATTCCAACTTTCTCTCCACCCCCTCTTTCGTCTCATCAATCAACACAATATCATCCACGAACATCATACACAAAGGCATGTCGTCCTGAATATCCCGTGTCAACTCATCTATAACTATAGAAAAGAGAAAAGGACTAAGTGCGGAACCTTGATGCACCCCGATGTTAATAGGAAATTCTTCCGTTCTCCCAACATTAGTGCGAACACTTGCACTAGCCCCCTCATACATGTCCTTTATGAGGTCAATATATTTTCGAGACACACCCTTTCTCGCCAAAGCCCACCAAAGAACTTCTCTCGGTACCCTATTATATGCCTTTTCCAAGTCAATAAAAATCATATGCAAGTCTTTCTTCTTGTCCCGATGGTATTCCATCAACTGTCTCATGATAAAAATCGCATCCATAGTCAATCTCCCAAGCATAAATCCAAATTGGTTATCCGAGATATCTACACATTTCCTAAGTCTTTGCTCGATTATCCGCTCCCATAACTTCATCGTATGACTCATAAGTTTAATTCCTCGATAATTGGAACACTCTTGAACATCACCTTTATTCTTGTACAAAGGGACAAGAGTGCTTCTCCTCCAAGTTGATGGCATCTTGGCATCTTGTTGCTCCTCCAAATCTTGTTGAAGAGCACGGTTACCCATTCGATTCCTTTCTCTCGAAGCACCTCCAAACTTCTATGGGTATACCATCCGTCCCTCACCCCATCTTCCTTAACGGCTTTCTAACTTCACTCTTTTGTATTCTACGCACAAATTCCTGATTAACCATGCTTGGTGTTACCTCTACATCCTCGAAACCTTTCTCCTGATGTCCATTAAATAAAGTATCAAAGTAAGAACTCCATCTAGCCTTTATTTCGTTATCCTGAACTAGAACCTTGTCGTCCATATCTTTCACACACCTAACTCTCCCAATATCCCTCGTCTTTCGGTCTCTTATGCGAGCCAGTTTATAGATATCCTTCTCTCCTTCTCTCGTGTCCAACCTCGCATACACTTCTTGGTTAACTTTTGCCCTCGCATCACGCACTGCCTTTTTAGCGGCCCGTCTAGCCTCCTTGTACTTTTCAAAGTTCTCATCACTCATGCATTTCCCCAAAACGTTATAGCATTCACGTTTTGTCTTTATCGCTTGTCTCTCCTCATCGTTCCATCAAGATGTGTCCTTACTTGATGGTCTATTTCCTTTAGATTCCCCTAACACCTCCCTCGCCAAATCCTTTACAACTTATAAGGCTAAAGTCGTATCACCTAATCAAAGTAAATCTATCTCAGAACTAACAAAATAGCTAGTGGTAAGACAAGTATCGAATCCACAGGGAGGCGGTAATAATCAGTTTGCTAATATTTAAAGTGTCTTAAGGTAAAAATTTATGGGGGTTTTGGTTTGTTTGTTTTCTATCAACTAATAGCAAGTAATTAAAAGATGATTAACAATAATATTAAAGAGTCTAGGATTCCGGTTCACTAGGTCAATTATATGGGGTTTATTTAATCAATTGTTAGGTCAATCAAACTATCTAAGGTCACAAGATTGATTAATTCTATTATGTCATTTAGATTAAGTCTAACATGCAATCGCTAATATTAAACACAATCTATTTGATTATCGCAGCCTATATTAATTCTAACCCTGTCGGTGAAAGCATTAATTCGCTACACTAATTATTGATTCATGCCTAAATCAAATAACTAGAATAAGAACAACAATCAAACGATAGTTTATATGAAATTACTAACAATCAATTAATTATTCCCCTTTCTAATCAACCTAGATCCCCTTCATCCTAGATAAATGATTTAGCTACTCATAGTAAATTGAACAACAACAATAAAGATTGATAACAACATAATTGAAGACATTAAATAACAATAATGAATTAAAAGCATAAAACTTGAATAATAAATTAATGAAGAACGATTAGTACCTTGGTAATTAATGAGGAAAGATTAAAGAACAAAGTATGAAAGCTAAAGTATTTTCCAGCCGTCGAAAAGTAATAAAAGCATAACCTCATAAATCCTACGAGTTTAGAATATAAATTACAAACCAGGCGTGTTTTAGGAAAATACCGAAAGTAGACAATCAAAGAGGTTCCTCGATTGAGCCTCAACATACTCGATCGAGGAAGGTTAATCGATCGAGCTTTCCTCTACTCGATCGAGGAATCAAGTCCAACATGCTTGATTTCGTCTTAACTTCTCTTTTCGTCTTCAAGTCTCCTCGTTTCTCGTGCCATGCCTCGTGTATTCCACTATGCCATAACCGCAATGCTCATCTTAACATGATTTATCTCGTAATGCGTCATTTCTGCATTAAAACATAAAGAAGCGGCAGTATCGACATTTCGCTAATAAAGGCATATAAATGATATAATAGGCACGAAAACGGTATATAAAACAACATGAAAGGAGTTATAAAAGTGTATATAAAAGTGATACATCAAACTCCCCCAAACAAAACCTTTGCTTGTCCCTAAGCAAAGCAATCAAACCATACAAATGGTGAATGAATAACTCAGAGCAAATGTCAAAGCACATACAAATTCCAGCTATCCATATCTATAACAAAGTAATGACCAAAAATTGTGGCAATAAAATAAATTCAAAGGCACGGATAATTGTGACACCCTTAAATAACGCGATAATTAAACACGCAAAATCTACAGAAAAACTGGTAGGATATGTTTGTAATTGGTTCAACTAGACAAAACCTGTAATTTTTAAAACTTTTCCTAAACCATTCACAAACATCTCCAAATTTAAGAGTGCCAATACTTGCAAGAGCTAATAAACTAATTTACATAACCACGCTAAAGACACGGGAATATAATGATATAAACCAAAATAGAAAAGGGAGACATATGTCCCTTCAAAATATATACAAAACCAAAAGTTAAAAGGTTTACTACTAAAAATAGCCAAACTAGGTCCAAGGTTCCTTATGCTCACTAGCTCGTCCCGTGACCCCACCTAAATCTTCAACTCACAATCGCATTTTATACAAACACGAAAGCCACAATTCAGTGGGGAGTAACTTCGAGTCCTCCCAGCCATGAAACGTCATATTTAATATAACATGTAATAAAACATGTAAACAACATGATAAACAATTTAATTATCAAGTATTCCAACCTATGACCCCCTAACTGACCGAAATAAACTATCATGTGAAACATATAACAAATAGTAATCCAAACTTTATCAATTGTAACCGGCTTACATCTCACCTATTACAATTCATAAAATCACCATACAAGAAAGGGCAATATATCAAAGACAGGCATAAGTTCTTAGTACCGTCAATAGTCACTCAGAACTCGAGTCTATACCACGAGGTAGGGAAGGTAATCGAACCGGTATCTTGGCTCGGCGGTTAATATTAATAAAACATGGCCAAGACACAACACAACCCTAGCCTAAAATCTAAGCAGACCTAGACATGCGGATACACACCACCGCACCCAAGACCCACAATTTTTCTAAAACAAAGTGAGTACCCTAAGGAGTCCACCAAAGGGTTGGCTAGTACTTAAGCTGACCACTTACTATCAAAATAAGTAACGAGGTCATGCCCCAACTTGGATATAAACCCACTAGTCAGGAACACAAAGGCTATTAAGCAGTGAACATATACTCGTCAGATACTATAAAGACCTATCTATGACAAACACAACAACCTGCAAGAAAGTATTTAATACCAATACCATTTCTAGCAATATTAACAATATTAAAGGCTTCAGGGAATCTAGAGCCATTTCTACAATATAAGACACTATTAAATTCAACCAACTATACATGTGAACTTAAAAACTTGATAAATGGCCTAAAACAAGAAAAAGGCCGATTATCCAATTCATATAAAATTTCATCAAACCGAATTTTTACCCGCAACCCCAGCCCTGCGACAGGTACGGGTTAAATTGCGGCTGACCAATCACTCAATTAATCGACATCGAATCGATCAAAGGGACTAAGGCTCAGTTTTCGGCACAATCATCAAAACATTACAATTATCGCTATAAAATTCATTTTGAGCCTAATCATTACAATTTCATTTTATAATCTACCCTAACATGTGCAACTACCAATATAAACATAATTTTTACCATTAACATAATTTTTACTACTAATATGATTCATTTCCTAAGTGTACTCATATGTATCTTATACTAACTATAACATTAATGAACCTAAAACGATGAACAAAGCATGAAAAACCGCGAAACAAGCAACGGGCTGACCCGGGCCAGCCGTGGGCCTGCTGCCGCCACCCCTACACCTCCATTTTTCCGTTTTTGTTCAGTTTAACACCGTCTGAAACATAATTAATCGTTCCTAATACTAACATGTTATCTTAAACTAACAAAAGACATGCATGCAACCCATTTTAAACATGTGAAAATTTACTACTCAACCAAAAATCACAAAAACATACAAAAACCAAAGAATGTGACGATTATTCGTCGAGTAACTCGAAATATGTTACCTTAAGCTAGAAAATGAGCAATTAGCACCTTAAAAACCAAACCCTAACAAGCAACTAGCCGCTATCTTCGACAATATACGAGTCCCAAAACTCGTCCTCCAATTCTTCACCTAAATAAACAATAAAAACACAATAAATAAGTATAAATACCGAAATTTGCCAAAATTCGTCTTAAAACAACTTCAAGAAAACTGAAATTAAAACATACTAGGTTGTAGATCTCGACGAGAGGATTCCGGAAATATAAATTATGCGAAAATCCGACTAAAAACGAGTGAGTTATGGCGAAAATAGCTTAGAAAAGCTTAGATTTTGCATAAAAATGATGTTTCTTTAATTAGAAGACTTTAGAATGTAAAAGGAAGGTGTAGTTGGCAGAAAAATCAGAAAGAAAGGAGAATAGGGAGGGGGTGCCGCGGGAAAGGAAAAAGAAGGGAGCGGGATGACGGGATTTTACGAGTCGGTTTTGGCTCGTTTCGATAATAATTAGAACCGCTTGTCAATTGCAAATTCCGACAAGACCAAAGTTCTTAAACACGAGATTACAAGAAAATTGGATACTCATACTACCCATTTCCAAAATCGTTTACCCAATTTGCAAAAGAGTTGTCATTTTTCCCCGATATGCCCTTATTTCGAAATAACAAGTTTTTACACGGTTTAAACTATTTTTAAACATTTCGAAACTATCAAAATAAATACTTTACTTCAAAATATAATAAAATTATATTTCTTTGAATTATTATTACTTCAAATACGTTAATATCAAATTTTACTTGATTAATAAATTACTTTCGCAAAGTAATAACGGTTTAAAATTACGGGGTGTTACAATCACCCCTCCTTTTAAAAAGTTTCGTCCTCGAAACTTAGAAGGAGAAATTATAGTAAACAACATCTTAATAATATCATCATAAGAAAATATAGGTATCTTTTCAATGAAACGGTGATACTCTTGTTGATCGACAGAACATCCACATTCCATATCAAGGATAAGGTAAAAAGGCAAATCATTTGTATAAATCAAAAACCAAAATACCTTCAAAACATTAATGAAGAGTTTTCAAGAATGAATCGAAACTAGTAGCTTGAAATATTTAGAAATTCCTCGAAGTGAAAAGTAACTTAGACATCATAGGAGCAGGTATGCAAAAAGGATTCAAGCTTAACTAATCAAAAGAGCTATGATGAAGTAAGGAAGAGAGGTATGATCGATAACGTTCATGATCAAGGAAGAAGGGAAATTAGACAACAAGGAAACGCCAGACACTTTTATCACAAACAACAACATCACTCATAACCACATCACTCCCAAGGGTTTCCTCAATCGCTTATGTTACCTGATCCTAATCTAATCCCTGAAACAAGGTATTCCACTATATGTATGATCTCATCGTTCCAAATCCTCAAACATCCAGAAACAACTTCCACAAGCCTAGGGTCAAGGCTTCCAACAAAGCTATATTCGTATCCAACGGGTGTCAACTATGGGTTCCTCAAAATAAATAAACCTTTAATCAAGAATTCCAATACCAAGCTATAAACTCCAAGAGAAAGTTCCTCAAATAGTTCACCAGATTCTCATTTCAAAACAAGGTGGTAACATACCAACCCCAAAATCTGAAAAATCAATAGGATCTCAAGTTTCTCTATCCTTTTACTTACTAAGGATTCCCAAAAGCGGAACTACACTAAGCTACAACACCATCACATCATCACAAGTACTCAATGCGACCTCAAGGTCTATAAAACTATAGGATTAACAAATTCTTCTCAATACTAAGTCTCTCTCAACTTAAGAACTCTCAAGAGCCAACTAATATCAAATCACATCACCAATCCATTATGGTCTTCAACATCTCAAGAAATATTCTTTCAAATTTGACATCCTAAACTTACTTACCATCAAATTCCCAAAGAACAAGGTCTTAATTGTAACAACACTTTATCACCTCAGAGTTCCTAAAACCATAAATGAAACTATGTTCTTTAACCTAACAATTGGTGTTAACCAAACCATTACCCTTTCTAGTTATTAAAACCAGTGCTAAAACTTCCAAATAATGTAGCTTACTCTCACTCTCATACCATAGCTCAAGTAGTAATCACTATCACTCACATTTGACACACAAAATCCACCAATCCAACGTACTCACTTTATCAAGGATCTATATGTATAAGAACCATCAAGCATGTCTCATCACACTACCTAAGTCTTTCCAATATCAAATCCTCTCAAAACCAGGAAAGGGTCAAACACAACAATCCCTTCAAAGGTCATGATGTCCAACCAAGGCCAACATTTCTCAAAAGAAATAGTATTATAAAAAGGCGTTAAGGAAGGATAAGCAAGGAACAAATGACATGTTAGGAAATAAGGAGTCGGACCGTAAAGATAACGGTTGACAAAAATAAGAGGTATTCGAGTTAAGAAGATATCTAGGGCAAGAAGAAGATACATAAACTTTGGCATAAAAAACAGGGTTCAATAAACGTTAAAGAGAAGGGAAGGAGAACAGAAGCGGCATAATGAAAGGGTTACCGCTTACCAAACACTCATCAAAGCCTATGATCGATATGATAAGGTTACATCACTAAGGTGCTCAACAAAGCCTCAAAAGTCTACCAAATCATAGGACTAACAAGGACTCCACAATGGTAGGTATTCCTCAACTCAATTGGTTCTAAGAGCCAAAATCAATTCACCACACAAATTCATTTGTTACCATCCATGTCCCAAAGTATCTCCTTTACCATTCTCATCATCGAACTTCACTTACTATGTCATCCCCAAGTACCATGGCTTGTTTACTCCCTCATCTCACGACTTAATACTTCTAGTCTCCGATACCATAAATTAGAATCACATCTTTGAACTTACGAACTACATTGAACAACATTCCACCAAAATTCCCAAATTCAGATATGATTAAAAAGGTCAACCACGTGTTCTCAAATTTCGAAAGGTCAACAAGGGCTACTCTATACTAGTTTTGGTCAACTCAAAAGGTTTAACAAACTAACTAATTCCAAAGTACGATACCAATCCATTAAGCAACGTCAATGTCCTATTGCATTCCTTTCAAGGCCTACAAGGATTAGGGCTAACTATCATTCCTTATATTTTCCACAAGAAACATCAAGACTCTAAAATGAAGTAGCTCAGGTTCATTCCATCTTATGTACTAAGGTAGTACCCATGCTCAATCATCTATAACAAACAAGCTCTCAATAGTCATAAATCCCAAGGTGTTTCTCAACTCACTAGGCTCCCATATCAAGCACAACTAACAAGACTAACCAAAGGATCTCAAGTTATATTCTCCTATACAACTCAAACCTTAAACAATCAATTTCTCAACTCGTTCACGCCCTCCAAAGTTACATTCTCTCAAAACCGGGTTCTCTTGAACAAGGGGACTATCCTGCGGAATAAAAGGAAGGTGTCCACATGGACTTTTTTTATAGGAAGAAAACGAACTGAGGATGAATCGGGAGAAAGAATTGAAGAGTAGTTACCAAGGCGAGAGAAGAGGAATTTGAAAGATGAATAAACAACGAGATGGGAAGGTTAAGGTAAGATACACCAATACTTTAAAGAAATATCGAAAAGTGGAAGCATTCTTCATTTGGCATAACCAATCTTTAACGGCACCAAAATTAATAACTAACAATCAACAAACCTAACAATTAGCAATCACAAACAGACTAGCACATAAAATCCTAACTCTACCCATCCTACCCATCTCTCAAGTTTATTATTTAAAGGTCAAGTGATTTTAGGTGGGGTGCACAAACGTGCGTCGGGAGCAAATATGCTCTGATACCAACTGTGACACCCTTAAATAACGCGATAATTAAACACGCAAAATCTACAGAAAAACTGGTAGGATATGTTTGTAATTGGTTCAACTAGACAAAACCTGTAATTTTTAAAACTTTTCCTAAACCATTCACAAACATCTCCAAATTTAAGAGTGCCAATACCTGCAAGAGCTAATAAACTAATTTACATAACCACGCTAAAGACACGGGAATATAATGATACAAACCAAAATAGAAAAGGGAGACATATGTCCCTTCAAAATATATACAAAACCAAAAGTTAAAAGGTTTACTACTAAAAATAGCCAAACTAGGTCCAAGGTTCCTTATGCTCACTAGCTCGTCGTGACCCCACCTAAATCTTCAACTTGTCAATCGCATTTTATACAAACACGAAAGCCACAATTCAGTGGGGAGTAACTTCCGAGTCCTCCCGGTACGAAACGTCATATTTAATATAACATGTAATAAAACATGTAAACAACATGATAAACAATTTAATTATCAAGTATTCCAACCTATGACCCCCTAACTGACCGAAATAAACTATCATGTGAAACATATAACAAATAGTAATCCAAACTTTATCAATTGTAACCGGCTTACATCTCACCTATTACAATTCATAAAATCACCATACAAGAAAGGGCAATATATCAAAGATAGACATAAGTTCTTAGTACCGTCAATAGTCACTCTGTAACTCGAGTCTATACCACGAGGTAGGGAAGGTAATCGAACTGGTATCTTGGCTCAGCGGTTAATACTAATAAAACATGGCCAAGACACAACACAACCCTAGCCTAAAATCTGCGCAGACCTAGACATGCGGATACACACCACCGCACCCAAGACCCACAATTTTTCTAAAACAAAGTGAGTACCCTAAGGAGTCCACCAAAGGGTTGGCTAGTACTTAAGCTGACCACTTACTATCAAAATAAGTAACGAGGTCATGCCCCAACTTGGATATAAACCCACTAGTCAGGAACACAAAGGCTATTAAGCAGTGAACATATACTCGTCAGAGACTATAAAGACCTATCTATGACAAACACAACAACCTGCAAGAAAGTATTTAATACCAATACCATTTCTAGCAATATTAACAATATTAAAGGCTTCAGGGAATCTAGGGCCATTTCTACAATATAAGACACTATTAAATTCAACCAACTATACATGTGAACTTAAAAACTTGATAAATGGCCTAAAACAAGAAAAAGGCCGATTATCCAATTCATATAAAATTTCATCCAATCAATTTTTACCCGCAACCCCACCTACTGCGGACAGTGCGAGTTAAATTGCGGTGACCAATCACTCAATTAACTGACATCGAATCAGTCAAAGGGACTAAGGCTCAGTTTTCGGCACAATCATCAAAACATTACAATTATCGCTATAAAATTCATTTTGAGCCTAATCATTACAATTTCATTTTATAATCTACCCTAACATGTGCAACTACCAATATAAACATAATTTTTACCATTAACATAATTTTTACTACTAATATGATTCATTTCCTAAGTGTACTCATATGTATCTTATACTAACTATAACATTAATGAACCTAAAACGATGAACAAAGCATGAAAAACCGCGAAACAAGCAACGGGCTGACCCGGGCCAGCCGTGGGCCAGCCGTGGGCCTGCTGCCGCCACCCCTACACCTCCATTTTTCCGTTTTTGTTCAGTTTAACACCGTCTGAAACATAATTAATCGTTCCTAATACTAACATGTTATCTTAAACTAACAAAAGACATGCACGCAACCCATTTTAAACATGTGAAAATTTACTACTCAACCAAAAATCACAAAAACATACAAAAACCAAAGAATGTGACGATTATTCGTCGAGTAACTCGAAATATGTTACCTTAAGCTAGAAAATGAGCAATTAGCACCTTAAAAACCAAACCCTAACAAGCAACTAGCCGCTATCTTCGACAATATACGAGTCCCCAAACTCGTCCTCCAATTCTTCACCTAAATAAACAATAAAAACACAATAAATAAGTATAAATACCGAAATTTGCCAAAATTCGTCTTAAAACAACTTCAAGAAAACTGAAATTAAAACATACTAGGTTGTAGATCTCGACGAGAGGATTCCGGAAATATAAATTATGCGAAAATCCGACTAAAAACGAGTGAGTTATGGCGAAAATAACTTAGAAAAGCTTAGATTTTGCATAAAAATGGTGTTTCTTTAATTAGGACTTTAGAATGTAAAAGGAAGGTGTAGTTGGCAGAAAAATCAGAAAGAAAGGAGAATAGGGAGAGGGTGCCGCGGGAAAGGAAAAAGAAGGGAGCGGGATGACGGGATTTTACGAGTCGGTTTTGGCTCGTTTCGATAATAATTAGAACCGCTTGTTGTGGACAGCGGGCCGCCCACGGGGGCGTTTGGTGAAGGTCGAAAAACAAGCGTTTGCATTTTGTAAGGAGTCGCCACCAATTTTTATGGGAAATTGGAACCGTTCGAATACCTCGTGTCATGTCAAGACACAAAGTAGTGACATGAACACTAAGCAATCGTTACCCTTAGCATTCTATGTCTAGAATGACTCTCGTGGATGCCAATGAACACGGGTGCTCACGGAGATCTGGAGTAAGGGGTGAGGGTACGTATTAGGAAGCTCTTTTGATCGAACACCTAATCCCGCCCGGCTCGATAGCGGCCTCTACTAATGATTAGGGAAGTTATTTATACTCGATATATCGTCGGTTATATGCATGCAATGCAACATCCAAGTTTTAATCCTAGCATGTGAGAATTAACTAAGTCGGTTGACACGTAATTAGCATACAATTGGGTCGAAGTTGGAATTTAATGTTGATTTACATGTGGAAACATACAAATGATAAAAGAAATACAATAATCATAAATTACAATAATGAAAATTACATTAATTACAACGCATAGGCGATTTATGTCGAAAATACCTTTAAAACGGATAATTTGAGAAAACGAATAAAAGAATGAAATTACGAAAAAGAATTAGCGTGATATTACGGATAATAGTTAGTTAATATGTGGACTAATTAAACTAGGTCAAGGCAGAAACGGAGTTCAGGGACAGAAATCATCCTGGAACAGGCGCAACAGAGATCTAGCCCCTGAAGAGGCGCGGCGATTCTTTGCGTCATTCAAGGGTGAGTTCTGGCCGTGGCCGAACGCAAAATCGTTAATGTTAATTGATAATTTTATGGATCGATTAAATTATTTACTCGGATGAAAGTGATTAATACTTTTATTACATGTCAATGATGGTCATGAAAGCGATAAACATGGATGAGACGGATGCAAACGGATTATTTACATGAAATTATGATGGAAACATTAACGAGTCCTCTGTTGAAATAAGTCAATTAGGCTAAATATGACGGATATACAACGAATATGCGAATAAGCAGATGAAAATTATATCAATGACGAATTCCAGAAACTCAATATGAACAAATTGAATCTCTAAAACCCGGGTTTGAATTTAATGACGAAAACCCGTAAATATGAATTATAAGGGATTTAAGTCGGATTTATGACGATTAAGGCATGCTAATGAATGATGAATTATGTGATATAATATACATGTGAATATTAAACTATTGTGATGAAGAATTAAAGAAAATAAACGAAACAAATAACAAACACACGAATTACAGAGGACGAAGAAGAAGAAAAGAAGCGAGGAATCTGCGGCGGCCTCACGAAGAGGCGCGCGAATCGCTGCGCTCCTTCGAAGAGGCGCGGCGATTCTTTGCGTCTTTTCTCGGCGTCTGTCTCTCGGAAATCCGCAAAAAAGCGAGTCTTAAAGCACGGTTTTGGAAATCAGTTTTAATGGTGTTTTCGACATAAATCTTACAACGATGATACGATAAACAAAATACAATAAATGAAAGAGGATTATACACCCTCAGACTTACATGTTGACGAAACGAGATGAACTAAGATATCGACTAGTGAATGCTCGACGCGAATGCAAAGAAAGTGCCCTCGTAAGAGGAAAATGATTGATTAATTTAAGTTGATTGAGTGTAGTTGGTCAAATTGGTCGGTCATGCAACGGAGAGGCTGGTACCCGGAAGGATCCGAGCTTACGTGGTCGGAAGTCCAAGCACGTAGGCGCCAATTAGTAAGAACAAAGTCTAGAATGCAAAGGGAGAAGAGAAGGGCGGACACTCGCGTGAGAAATATGAGGAACGAAGGCTCCTATTTATACTAATCACGCGGAGGAATAGGGTTTCGGAGACTCTTTGGAAGTGAATCTCGGAAAGATATGAAAAAAGATACGTAAGACATGCAAAGAAGGGCACTGGGAAGAGGCGCGGCAGACCAACTGCGTCTCTTGGAAGAGGCGCGACACTGCTGCGTCTATTCCCGAGAGGTTTCCTCTGTCAAGAAAGATTTCCGCGTTTGAGTTATGGTAGGACGGAAATAATTCGATTATCTTATGAATATTACGGGATATTGTTTGACAAAAGATAGAATTTATGAAATATGGAATAGAAATATCCGGAACATTCCGAATATTCCGACTCGGGATTTAACGATTATCGAGAAAATGGAGACGGTTTTGACCGGACTCGAATGTACTCTAATTACTGCCAAAACGACCGTATCGGGACGTAGATGACAACTAAGAGGTTGACATTTAATATTTGAGCAATCACTTGATGACAATCTTACTGAATCTGTCACAAATCGTTTCGCGAATCAAACATGCGGCCCAATCATCACCGGGTGGTTTGCGGGAGGTGCGAAATGAGGTATCTCTGAGCCCCCACTTTGACGAGGCTTGGACAAGGCGAAAGTCAAAGTATAGCCATCAGGTCAATCGAAGATTACAACTGACGACTATGGCGACGCGAGGCGGTTCAAGGGTCTGAACCATGGACTGTCGTCGGGAACATTTTAGAGTCTGTCGACTATCGGGAGGGTCGTTTAAAGTCCATTAGACTACATAAGGAAGCTCTTGACCATAAGAAGAAACCATACCTGAGATACCCCAGGTGAAGCGGGATCAAGACGCTTCGGCAAAACTCTTTGTCTGAAGATAACTTGGTGTCGAAGGCATTAGGGTCACAGGAACTTTGGTCGAACTCTGCGGGAAACAAGAAATATTGAAAGCGACGACGTCGGTAGAAACTGCTGGGGAATCCGCTTGCGTTAGTCTCAAGCGAACTCGGCAAAACTTGAGGTTGAATCGCTGCGTCGGTCTCAAACAAACTCTTCTTGGGAATATTTTGACGATTAGGAACATCTTGATCGTCGTGGGAGAAATCTTGAGTGAGCGATCTTGCAAAATACTCTTTGCTTGCTGGATATAATGATCTTGAGCAATACTGCAAAATACTGCTGCGCTGGATAAAATGCGGGCCGGAACGAAAGAAAATCATCGAAACGGACCAAAAGAACATAATAGCGTTGAAGAAGAGGCGCACCAAAGATGGGCCCACAAATAACGAACTCATAACGAATTTTTGAAAATCCGTATGGAGGGAACACAAGGAAGAGGCGCAGCAAGAGCTGCGTCTCTTGGAAGAGGCGCGGCGCTGCTGCGTCTTTTCCCAATTTGGCTATTTCTGCGTAAAAACGCGAACTCAGAAGGATTGTATTTCATTATTTCGAAACACAATTCTTGCAATTTCTCTCTCAAATCTTCACCATTTCCGTCGAGGTTTGATCCAAAAGCTTGCATTGAACATGACTAATCGAGGTATGTGTTCCAATCTTGCATTAATCATCTACATTTGTTGAATTTTGAGCCGCGAAAACTAGGGTTTTCGACCCTTTTGATCGAAAATTTGGGGCTTTTCCCCCAAATGGATTTGCTATGCCAAATTGATGATAGAAACGGATAGTAGGCAATGTTAGGAACATAACCATGTATTTGCTTCGAAATTTCATCGAGTTTTGAGCCCTTGAGTGAATTTGAGACGGTTTTACAGCTGAACCGTAAATTGCTTCGAAAATAGTCTTAGGAATGCCCATTGGCGATGAAATTTGGTATTTGGGATCCTTGGATGATGGGTAAACTTTCTACCATCTCGAAATTTTGGTTTGTGACAACTTTTTCAGGACACCTTTCTAGGGCATAATCGCTTAGTTATGGCGGAATCTTTTGAATTTTCGACTTGAACCTGGAACTAGGCTTTGACTTGGACTTGACTTGACCCAATTTATCACATGAGTGATTGGGTTGGCGGGAATATGGCCAAAGATGGCATGGAAATGGCAGTTTTCAGGGCTCTGAAGGCTCGAAAACTCCTTAACAAAGGCTTGTCGTCATGTGACGCGGCCTGAATTTACTTTAACGTTGCAGGTGATGAGGCTTCTACTTCTGGGAGGACTCCCATGGAGATAGACGTCAGTACTGTTGAGGAGGCTTTAGAGCAGGCCTTCACCGCTGCGGTGATGGGCTGCCGAGACGAGGCTCACGAGGAGGAGGCATCGAGGAGGAGGAGATCCCGAGACGGGCCAACGTCGAGGCGAGGAGGTCGTCACCGTGAGAGGAGCTCTGCGTGGTGAGACACAGGAGAGTAGGCACCTCGTGTGGGCTGCGGAGGGTCACCCATGCTACGGGACGGTGAAGAGCCTGGTAAATAGGAATTCACTACTCACTACCTGTCCT
Organism: Silene latifolia; assembly: GCF_048544455.1. Classification (NCBI taxonomy): domain Eukaryota; kingdom Viridiplantae; phylum Streptophyta; class Magnoliopsida; order Caryophyllales; family Caryophyllaceae; genus Silene; species Silene latifolia. The sequence continues at coordinate 455,930,320 of NC_133538.1, forward strand.
CTTTCATTCTTTTAGTTCAAATTTCTTTCAAATTTCAGCCAAAACTAAAGATAGCTTTGTTTCAAATCATTATAGGAGGCCGGGAACATCAGGTCGTTCTCGGGTTACACGACGCGATGGAGCACTACGGCGGTAGTCGGCGGAGGAGAGGGCCATGATCGAGCGTGGAGCGTTTGGTCCTCCGGTTCGGATCGGAGGGATATCGTGAAGAGGAAGTTGCGGGCTAACCTTAGCACGGTCCGCGCTTTCTTGGACCGATCCCTACGCATACGAATTCCACGTTTCACCGCCTTTCGGTGAGGTGGGAGTTACTACGGAGGATTATGGCATGATTTACAGTGCCGTGTGGGGCCGAGGAGATGGTGTGGCGGGAGACTCGCTATGAGGGCGGATTCGGCCGAGGCGAGGAGATTGATCGGCCGGGAACTTGTCGCCGAAGGGCTGTTGCGATCTTGGGTTTGGTACCCGTACCTACGTCCGAGACTACTTTGCGGGAAGACCCGTGTGTACGGCGTGACGATCGATGGGAGGGAGATCTGCTCCTCCTCCTCCTTGTCTGGTGAGCGAGAGGGCTCGTCCCGTGGCTTTGGTGGTTTCTGTCTTCGATTTACCTCGGAGACAAGGGCGAGAGGCTATCGGCGAAGCTTCTTCCCTTTCTTTCGACTGAGTTCCCTAGGACGCCGGGACCGGGTCATCTTCTGTTTTTCGGTCCTCATCCGCTTCATGAGGGCCATGGTTCGTCCGGAGTTGATGGAGAAGGGGACTTCTCTGGCGGCGCCGTCGGACCGGACTACCGTTGTTGGAGGTATGAACCTTCCTTTAGACCAAGGTAAATTCCTTTCTTTATTAAATCACGAAAGATCGTCATTGATTATTCATTCTACGGGCGTGGGTGTACTCTTACTTCCCGAGTCTCGCGCCCAAGAGGACGGAGCCGGTGGAGAAGGCCTATCCCGTGGTGAGGGATTGGGTGATGTCTTAGGACGAAGAGCAAGCGCTCTTCGCACAATGTCTACTGGCGGGACGTGAACGCCCTTCACCGAGCGAGCGTGAGTATCCCACTCGTATTCATTTATATTTCTTATCCTTTGCCTTCACTTGATCATAGGAATGATCTTTGCCTTATCTTGTCGCAGTGGGTGCCAAGACCTTGGGCGGAGTACGCTGGAGCGCCTCCTTTTGTCGCTGAGGTCCTTCGACCTAGGAGCCCGAGTCGGCTGGCTTTGTTGTGGACGTCGACGGGTCCTGTGTGGTATCGGGCGGCGTTTGGCTCGTCAGTGCTCTCGGGACGCGTTGACGGTTCCCGTTGATCCTCCGAGGACGATGTTCGGGGAGCCTGCGAGGCCGAGAGGGAGGCGGACCGGGCGGGTGCCGGTGGCGACGACCTTCTTCTTCCCAGCGAGGACTACTCGGCGTTCCTTTACGGGAGGTTGGCGTGCGGCCGGTAGTGGTGAGTATCTTTTACTTTTCCTTGACTTGATTTTGAGAATTACGACGAAAGATCGTCGATTAATGAGAATTATTTGTCCTTGCAGGAGGTCGAGGCGGCGGGCATCGAGCCCCCAGAGTACCCCGAGACTCTTGAGTACATCGACGCGACCGGGAGGACGACGATCTCCGAGCTGCGTGACTTTGACGTAGCTGTGACGGATGCTGGTCTAGACGACTGGCAGCATCTGATTCGGAGGGTGAGCCTCCAGCTTATATACCTTTCGTGTAAGAACACATTTGATTGAACTTGTTCAATTTACTGAGAATTTCTTTTGAAATGCAGGTCGCGCCATCTCGGTTCGTGGCACTATGGAGGGTGGCCAACCGGCTACGAGCTACCGCCATCGAGGCACTCGTCGGTGGTCGAGGTCGTCAGGTATGAACCTTATTTGATTTCTTTTGATTTTTGATTTTCAGTTTTGTTTGAATTGATTGACATGAGCCAATTTACTTCTGTTTATAGGCTGGCCGTGAGTCGGAGCGAGAGTTGACCCAGTCTCGGGGGGAGACAGCTCGCTTGTTGAGGGAGCTCGAGTTTCGGGATGCCGAGATTGCTTTGCTCTTACGGCGAGGGTTCTTTGAGTTGGAGGGTGCCCGTGTAGTTTTGTGTAGTTTTGTACATTTGGACATCTGATTTTGAACATTTTTGGACTTTGTTTGGGCGCAAGCCCCCGGTTATGGACTTTGGACTTTGTTCGGGCGCAAGCCCCATTTGCTTGTACATTTGTTTCATTTGGTGTATATACGACGGCTTGAGTGCCTTTCTTTCTTTGGGTTGTGTTGCTTGTACCTGCGGGTTAGTTCTTGAACAGGTTTGGTAGATAACGGTTTACGCCGTCATCTTTGCCGAAATTTACATAGAAATCACGCAAAACATACATTTTATACATATGGCCTTTGACCAGCGCAAAATGAGACTCGAAAGAGCACGAAAAAATGCAAAAATGCAAAAATTTTGTCGGAAATGATTTGGACGGTAGGGAGGGTTACCCCTAAAAAAAAAAAAAAAAGGAAATCTGTAAGTGTAGAAATGAAATGTTGAAATGAAAACAAAAGGAAATTGTTTCCCAAAAAGAAAATGAAATTTACTTCCTAAAAAATAAAAAAATGAAATTCATTTCCTAAGAATAAAAAGTTTGAGTGTCATGAAATGGCGAAGGTGTCGATGTTGCCTCGAAATGCGTGTCCGCGAAAATAGGAAACTTGAAACATGGTAAACTGCTCGTATTTACCAAAATAAAATCCCGTAGGCATAGGAAATTATTCGTTATAGAATTAGGAAAGATCCAAACGCGGAAATCACGAAGTGAGATCGGGGAAGAGGCGCGACATGAGCTGCGTCCCTTTGAAGAGGCACGAGGACTCGCTGCTGTTCCCAAGTTGGTCCGTTACGCGGATTTTGGAAACAACAATTAGTATAAATAGAAGCGTCGACGAGGCGTTAATTCACACAATTCTTCCGTCTCTTCTTCGTCTATTCACATAAAACTCTCGAAATAAATCTTCAAGAGAAAATTGTCATCATGAATACTTTGGAGATCCGTCTGAAGGAATGGACCAACGAGTTTTCGAATGTGGAGAAGCACGACATGGGTGCTTATAACCTTGGGTCTTTGTTGAGTTTGAAACTCATTAAGATTGTAAAACCGTTCTTGGATGCTTGCCTTGACTATTTGGACCCGAATTATCATGTTTTCGCGTTCCCAGGAGGTGACATTTGCCCATTTCCTGAAGAAATAGCTGCTATTGGTGGATGGGATCCTGAACATTTACCTGCCATTCCTTCCACTTCACAAGGGTATAAGAGCAAATTCAGAGACTTGCTTGGACTGACCAGACTTGAGGTGGATCGCCTAGTTACCCCGAAAGGCGTGAGAATGTTGGATTTTGTAGACCGGTTCATTAACAGGGCCGACCCTACTGTTTCTCATGTTGCCAGGAGGAGGGCATTTGGCTTTTGTTTGCTGCACGTGTATGTCTTCCAAGGACACGTTGATGAAGATTTGAGAGGTGATCCCCGTCTTTTGGGTCTTATTGAGCAAATGGAGCTGCGCAGGAGCCCAGCTTGTTTATGCTTAGGGGAGATCATCTTGGGTTTGGATAATAGGAAATCCAACCGCGATCTGCCGTTCTTGGGGAGTCCCGTCATTTTGCAGGTAAGAGACATCATTCCTTTTTTTCCTTTTTTTTTTTTTTTTTTTTTTTTCGTTTTTTTTTGTTTTTTGTTGTTTGGTGTCTAATACCTGCTTTTGGTAGGTTTGGCTTATGGAACGGCTCCGACTGCTCGAGCCCCCAGTTCATGCACTTTCCTATCATTCCCGTATGATTGCGATGAGGACGCGGTTGTACATGGTGGACTTCACCCGGTGCGTGACTATTGGAAGAACAAGTCAAAGAATGATGATGGCCCGTTGATTAGGTGGGTTGTACCGTGGTGGCACCTCAAGTCCGTCACTGGAGTGTCTTCTTTGGATCCCACTAGGTCCGTGCGCATTCCGGGACTGGAGTTCATGGTATGCATCTTTCCGGAAAGATTGATGAGGCAAGTTGGGCTGAAGCAGACGATCCCGAGGCTTGACACCGTCCCGCAGACTGCTATGGCGCTTACTACAGAGAGCCGAAGAGAGTGGGCTATCAAATGGGCCCAAAGAAACATGTGGTTCTTGAGTTTCTCCGCCAATGCTTTGTGGGTGTCGGATTCCTATCTGAGGTGGAGAAAGGCTGCGACTTCGGAAGAGCGCGAGAGACTAAGGAAACGCGAACCTGTTGACTACAAGGTGCGCGAGGGAGAGAAAGAGAAGGAGAAGTATCTGACAGAGGGAGAAGAAGAAGCCGGTTTTCAGGTCATTCACCCTTCGAAGAAATCAAAGACTACTCCTGTTGCGGAAATGGTGGTTGGCAAGAACGGAAGAGTCAGGCCTCGGGAAAGACCGTTGGTGATTAGGTCTGAAGTGGTGCAAGAGCGCCCGGCTCGAGGTCGTGACAAGAAATATGACAAGAGTGACAAGGGCAAGGGGAAGATGGAGGAATAGCCCGAGTCCTTATTTATTATTTGATTATTATTATTATTGTTGTCATAAAAAAGGAGGGATTTTTAGAATCATAGCCTATTCTATTTTTATTATGTAACGTACTATTATTATTAGAAAGCGAATGGAATAAAAAAGGTTGAATGGTTATGAAACCGTTGTGATTTTCTTTTATTATTCTTGTCGAATTTCAAATGCAACGCAAATGTCCTTCTATTTATAATGGGTTGAATCCTGTGAAGGATTGCCTACGTATTCACTTAAAAAAGCGAAATCAAACCCTTGCGCGTAGTTCGAGTAAATGTAAAAGAATAATTGTTCGAAGCAAGAGCTTGTAATGAACATAGAAACTAAGCATGAGCTTTTGCTTGTTCTCAAGGTGCGAATTTAGTTTATTTGATGATATGAGGATGACAAATTTGTCAAAATGCAAGAGCATAGTGACACTTAGCTTATTTCAGCTGGGCCAGGGGCCGTTTATTTAGTGCCACAGGAGCGACACATGGGTTTACGCGAGGCGCGTGTGTGGTCCTATTCTAGGCATAGTATCGTTTCAGTTGGTCAAGGTTTGTGGGGTTTGAAAATTCATTCCCATCTAGGTCTGTGATTCTAACCGCACCCCCTGGGAGTATGGATTTGACTAGATATGGTCCGGCCCAATTAGGTTTGAATTTTCCCCTTGGGTCGACAGGTAAAAGAGCTCTAACCGATTTGAGTACTAAGTCTCCTTCTTTGATGTTTCTTGGCCTAACCCTTTTGTTGAAAGCTCATTTGATACGTGCTTGATATGTTTGGACATTATGTAAGGCGCGTAGCCTACGTTCATCCAGGAGGATGAGTTCTTCATATCTATCCTTCTTCCAATCGGCTTCAGGGATTTGGCTTTCGAGTAGAATACGCAAGGATGGTATTTCTAGTTCGACTGGTTGTACGGCCTCCATGCCGTAGGTCAAATAGAAAGGAGTAGCCCCAGTGGGCGTCCTAACTGATGTACGGTACCCCCATAGGGCAAAAGGTATCTTGCTTGGCCAATCTCTGTAGTTGTCAGTCATTTTCTTGAGAATTGTGACAACATTCTTGTTTGCCGCCTCTACCGCGCCGTTAGTCTGTGGTCTATAGGGCGAAGAGTGGTGATGCTTAATCTTATATTTGGCTAGCAATTGCTCGGTTTCAGCTTGGAAGTGTGACCCATTATCACTAATGATCTCATGTGGGCAACCATATCGACAGATGATGTTGTTTTGTATGAATTTTGCCACATTTTTAGCCGTAAGACCGGTGTAGGAAGTCGCTTTCTACCCATTTGGTGAAATAGTCAATCGCCACTAGAATGAAACAGTGACCTCCTGTTCCTACCGGGTTATCTTTCGGAATATGTCAATTCCCCATGCGGAAAATGGCCAAGGAGATGTCATCGTGTATAGCAACGAAGGAGGGACATGTTGTACATTCCCGAAGATTTGGCAATTGTGGCAATGTCTCACGTATTTGATGCAATCGGATTCCATTGTGGTCCAATAATACCCTAAACGTGTGATTTTCTTTGCCATCATAGGCCCACTCATGTGGGGACCGCATTCTCCGTCGTGGACTTCTTCCATCACCTTTCGTGCCTGTGAATGATCAAGGCAACGTAGGACTACACCAAGAGGTGTTCTTTTGTATAACTCTCCTTGCATTAGGATGTATTGGGAAGCTAATAGGCGTATAGCACGTTGGCCCCTTTTGTCCATATCCGGTGGATAGGTACCATTAAGCTTAAAATTCAGGATTGCTTGGAACCAGGGTTCCTGTGCGATTTCCTCTTCATTGGTGATTTGGTGGACATAAGCCGGTTCTGACCGTCGTTCGATACACAAGGGCATGTCTATCATGTGATCTGGTATATTTATCAAGGATGCAAGTTTCGCAAGAGCGTCTGCAAATTGATTTTCCTCCCGAGGTAGGTGTAAGTAGGTTACGTGATCAAAGAATTGAGCCACTTGGTCTATCCTAGCCTGATAGGGTGCGAGGCTTTCACTTCGGATTTTCCAAGATCCTGTAACTTGGTTGATGATTAGTGATGAGTCCCCATGTACTCGGAGGTTTTTAATGCCTAAGCTTACTGCCGCTTGTAGCCCAATGAGACAAGCTTCGTACTCTGCGGCGTTGTTTGTCACCTCGAAGTCGATTTTGACAGCAATCGGTGTATGCTCACCTTCAGGAGAAATGAGCAACACTCCTATTCCGAATCCTCTTAAATTTGATGCTCCATCAAAGTATAGATCCCAGGAGTCTACATCTGTTTGAAGTATATCCTCGTCGGGAAATGACCAAGTATCTATGGTTTGTGCGTCGTTGATGGGATTTTCTGCGAAGAATTCGGCGACGGCGCGGCCTTTTATGACTTTTAGTGGCACATATTTGAGGTCGAATTAGAGAGCATCGAGTCCACCTTGCAAGACGTCCGTTGAGGACGGGTTTCTCGAAGAGGTATTTGACTGGATCCATTTTGGAATATATTTTGACGGAGTAGCTAAGCATGTAGTGACGTAGCTTCTTCGTTGCCCACACAAGAGCGAGGCATGTCTTTTCGAGTTGCGAGTATTTGCACTCATATTCCGAGAACTTCTTACTTAGATAGTAAATAGCTCTTTCTTCGCTTCCTACGGTTTGAGCCAACATGGCACCCATGGCGGTTTCCGTTACTGTGAGATATAAACCAAGAGGTTGATCTTGTTGTGGCGGCATGAGCACTGGTGGTTTAGCCAATATCTCCTTGATTCGGTCAAACGCCTTTTGACAATCGTCATCCCACATGGTGTGGTCTGTTTTCTTGAGTTTCTTGAAGATAGGCTCGCAAATCATTGTAAGTTTCGATATGAATCGACTTATGTACTGTACTTTTCCCAGGAATCCTCTGACTTCTTTTTCTGTTTGAGGTTGTGGCATTTCGATAGAGCTTTGATTTTGGAAGGATCTATTTCGATACCTCTTTGGTGACGACGTATCCCAGGAGTTTCCCGGATGTTACCCCAAATGTGCATTTACGGGGTTGAGTCTCATGTTGTACTTTCATAGCCTTGCGAAGAATTTGCGAAGGTTTGCAATATGTCCCTCTCTTTCCTTGGACTTGACGATCATGTCATCTACATATACCTCAACTTCTTTGTGCATCATGTCATGTAGGAGTGTAGTTGCGGTGCGTTGGTATGTAGCTCCGGCGTTGATCAATCCGAATGGCATTCTTTGTATAGCAATATGTTCCCCATTGGGTGACGAATGCGGTCTTGTGCATATCTTCCATGGCCATCTTGATTTGGTTATAACCCGCATATCCATCCATGAAGGATAGTAATGCGTGGTCTGCAGTGTTGTCCACCAATATGTCGATGTGAGGTAGAGGAAAGTCATCTTTTGGACTCGCTTTGTTTAAGTCCCTAAAGTCAACACAAACACGGATTCTCCCATCCTTTTTGGGTACGGGTACTATGTTAGCTACCCAGTCAGAATACTCGGAAACTTTGATGAACCCGGCTTTGAATTGTTTATCAACTTCTTCCTTAATCTTTAGAGCCCATTCTGTTCTCATTCGTCGAAGCTTCTGTTTCACAGGTTTGAAACCTGGCTTAATCGGAATCCTATGTTCGGCGATATCCCTGTCGATCCCTGGCATGTCCTTGTAGGACCAAGCGAAAACGTCTTTGAATTCATTTAGGAGGTCTATGAAATCGGCCCTTTCGGTGGAGCTCAAGGTAGTCCCTATCCTAAGTTCTTTGGGTTCTAGTTCGGTTCCTACGTTGATGGGTTCGGTATCTTCTATTACTGGTCCCCCTTCCCCTTCTTGTAATATTTCTTTGGCTACGTAGGGAGGTATTTCGGTCAAGTCTAGGTCTTGGTCATCCTCGGTATCATCATAAACAATTGCACTCGAAAGAACACGAGAGAGTAAGCGAGAACCGATTTATTCATATTAAGATTTGAGTAAAGTTGAAACAAAGAAGCCAACGATCCATGGTCGGTGGTGGCAAAGGAACGATGGTTGGGGCATTTCCCGAACTACCGTGACTACTCGAGGCTAAGCTAGGAGAAACGAAGGGAGTGGGGATGACAACAGGAGTAGACTCTCTAATGACTTCTCTAGACTCCGACTCTGACTCCGACTCCGACTCTGACTCGAACTCGTCGTCTTCTGGTTCTCCTTTGAACATCTCTCCTTCTCCAGTAGTGAGCTTGAAGAGTCTTCCTTGGTTGTTGGTCCATTTGATAGATTTCCTCCATCCTTTCTGCTGCTTTGTGTCGATTTCTGTGATCAACGCGGTGGGGTTGAAGCGATCGTCCTGAAGTATCATAGTAATGATCTCATCCTGCGCGGCCCTAATGAATCGATCTTCTCCAAACAATAGGCTAACGGCTTGTTCGTCGAAGCAAGGTACTTGACGGGTTTTGACGGTAGGAACCGTTTCGGGAGGAATGAAGTAGCAATCGTGAAAGATCTCGATTCCGGCTAACTTCCTCTCAAGGTAATGCCAAGGTTCGGGAAATCCGTGAAAGAGTTCTGAACTTCCTTCTTGAACGAAGTACCCATTTAGAGTGGGGAGATATGGCCTCATTTGGACTCCCACGTGCTTGCGATTTTGGACTTGGGCTAGCATTTCGAGAACTTCCTCTTTTGTGGGTTTGTACCCTAGTCCAAGTGGTATCCTTGTCGAGTTGCCTTCCTTGTATGGTGCAAAGGTATTTTTCCGAGTTGGGTTCAAAGGCATTCCAGGGAAGTATCCCTGAGATTTGAGTATGTGGTTGACCACCAAGTTGGAGTAGGGATTATAGTATAAGGGTGCCAACTCACTTTCTATGACATTTACACTTTGGAAGCCCCCAAGTTCGTATATGGGATCTGCAAGGACTAGATTGTTTGATTGCTTTTCGATTATTGCCTTGATGGGTGACGAAGTGATCGTCACAACTTTGCCATTTAGTGGAATCTTGATCTTTTGATGAAGGGTGGATGTTACCGCTTTGGAAGCATGAATCCAAGGCCTTCCCAGAAGTATGTTGAATGAAGCTTCGATGTCCACTATTTGGAAGTTAACCTTTCGTTCAATCGGTCCCGTGGCTATGGTTAGGCTAGCAAGTCCAACCACTTTTCGTCGTGTACCGTCATATGCACGAACACCTTGATTGGTGGGAGTCCAATCCGACTCTTTCATGCCTAGCTTGTATGCCGTTTTGAGGGGTATGACGTTGACCGCGGAGCCATCATCTACCAAAGTCATTGGCACATTCTTCTTTAGACAAATGACAGTGATGTATAGAGCAAGGTTGGGACTAGCGCCAAAAGGTGGCAAGTCTTCATCCGAGAAAGTAACTGGATTACTTAGCTTAGGTGATTCTTGGAAGACCAAGTTGACTACATCTTCAGGAGTGGAGTTATGTGCTACATTCAATTTGGCCAAAGCTTGCAGTAAAGCTTGGCGATGCGGAAATGAGCTTGCCACTAATTGCCGGACTGAAAGATCGCCTTGGTCTTCGTAATTGCTTGAGCAAATGATCGGTGGGGTCATCTTCGTTGTCATTTGGTGTGATGACGTTGGTTGGACCGTTTTGAGTAGTGCTTTGATATGGGCGACCCGAGCGAGTTAGGTGATCCACATCTTGGTCTTCACCATTTTGGACTATTTCCTTGACTAAGGAGTTTTCAATGAGGTATTCGTCTTCATCATCATCGGCCCAAACCCCATTGACTGCAGCTAGTTCCTTCATTCTCATGATGTCACTTTCTAGTCATATGATTTGATCGACTAGTTTATCAACCACGGTGACTACTTCTTGCATAGTGGCATTTTGAGAGAAGATCAATGGTACGCGTTCTTTAGGTATTGCGTTGGGATTGCGCAAGGTCGTTACCATGTTTTCTAGTTCCCACACTTGTCTATCTACATTCCTTGCCCATGTGATGAAGTCGGAAATGGTAAGGGAGATAGTGGAGTAGAGCCTTTCTTTCTCAATTGCATGAATTTCATTTTCGGTGGGAGAAATGAGGTGTGAGCAATCTAAGGTAGATTCATCACTTGTAATCACTAGAACTCCAAGAGGATTCTGAGTGTTGTTGGGCTTTCCTCCTGGTGGAATTGGAAGTCGACCATCTTCAATCATATCTTGAAGCACGTGTTTCAACTTGTAGCATTTTTCTGTGTCGTGCCCTTTGCCCCTATGGTATTCACAGTAGGAATTTTCATCCCAGAATTTGGACTTCCTTTCGGGTTCGGGAGTAGGTCCAATGGGTTGGAGTTTACCTTGTTTCATTAGCCTTTTTAGAGCGTTGGAGTACGTATCCCCAAAGTTTGTGAATTTCCTTGGTGGAGTAGTTTTCTTGGATGGCTCGAGAAGGTTGACTTCGTCGGTCTTGCTAGTAGAGCCGTATGAACGACTTGTGGACCCTTGATATCCTCTACCTACCGTTTTGGACAAGAGTCCTTTACGGATGTCATCTTCAATTCGCGTCCCTAGTACAGTTAAGTCCTTGAAAGTCTTGATGTTTTGATATCTCAAATGGTTGGCATATATGGGCTTGAGATTATCCACAAACTTTTCCACAAGAGTAGCCTCATCCGGGCGTTCAACTAGTTGAGTACTAGTCTTCCTCCACCTACTTAGGAAGTCGGTGAATCCTTCTTTGTCATTTTGGGTAAGAACCTCTAGAGTACGCATGTTGACTTGGATCTCGGCATTATCCGCGTATTGTTTCGAGAACTCGATTGCGGCGTCTTCCCAAGTAGCGACCTTTTTGTGATCTAAAGTGTAGAACCATTGCTTCGGAATGGTGTCAAGAGATGAAGGAAAGATCCTTAAGAACATCTCGGGTTTGATGCCTTTGATAGACATGTAATCCTTGAAGGCGCGGATGTGGTTCAAAGGGTTCTCATGTCTTTTAAACTTAGGGACATCCGTCATGCTAAAGTTAGTTGGCAATTTAGAATTGACGGCTTCATATTTGCGATTGTTTTTCCTATAAATGTCATCCCCCTTAAGGTACATCAATTGCTCCTCTAGGTATTGGAGTCTCTTCTCGGCTGCAGTTATTCCTATGATAGGATTCTCATCTTTAGACTCGTCATCGGAAAAACGTAGTACTTCACCTTTAAGGGGAGGCAACCTTCCCTCTACATCAAAGATACGGCCTTCGATAAGTTCAAGGCGGTCATAGGTTTGTTCTTGAGTGATTTGCATTTGGGCTAGCGCGGCTAGGATTCGATCATTACTCTCTTGAATTTGCTGGAGGTTTGTTTCATCGCTTGATCCGGGCATCTTGGAAACTGGGTAAGAGATCGGCGACAAATCAAAACACGATCGACCATTCTATCACACTTGCTAAAAGAGGAAAAGTTTTGACTCGTGAAGTGGGTGTGTGCCACTTGTGTTGAGTGGATTTTGAAGAAAGACAAGGTCTTTGAAAATGTGTGTCCTAGTCAACTGTAGTGTAGTTGTAGGAGTGGACTCGAAGTGAGGTTTGAAATGGGCTTGTGGCCCGAATTTTGACACGACAATCGGACGGAGTTTTGACCAGATTTTGCGCTAATTGAAGGCCCTATTTCGAAATTCTTGTTTGAAAATAAGGATTTTGATTTTTTTGAAAATTCGTCATGGTTTTGTTTAGAAGTGGTGATCACGTAGGGTTTACACATTTATACAGGCATTATAACGGGATGCTGAGTGCATTTAGAAGGGTTTTGGTTTAAAGGGTGGGTTGCCATACCGAACCATCAAACCCGAAGTCTGTGGAGAGGCTCGTGCCAAACAAGAGTAAGGCCGATTCCTAGTCCATTTCCTCAAGTAGTGAAGGCCCTTGATACAAACAAGAGTAAGCATCATGGTATGGATGACGTCAATAGCTATCCATCCTTAGGCCCAAATAAGAATTAGGACCGTTTAGACGGGACGATTGGTCGAATGGGTTGGGTTGGGCCTAGGAAGGCCGAATAAACGATCTAGGAAGACCGAGTTATGAAAACCGACAATTGTCTTGTACAAACTTATTCCCTAACCTTGTTCAAGTTTCACCCTTGCTACACGTAAGTGTATTATCCCCAGCGGAGTCGCCAAACTGTGGACAGCGGGCCGCCCACGGGGGCACTTGGTGAAGGTCGAAAAACAAGCGTTTGCATTTTGTAAGGAGTCGCCACCAATTTTTATGGGAAATTGGAACCGTTCGAATACCTCGTGTCATGTCAAGACACAAAGTAGTGACATGAACACTAAGCAATCGTTACCCTTAGCATTCTATGTCTAGAATGACTCTCGTGGATGCCAATGAACACGGGTGCTCACGGAGATCTGGAGTAAGGGGTGAGGGTACGTATTAGGAAGCTCTTTTGATCGAACACCTAATCCCGCCCGCCTCGATAGCGGCCTCTACTAATGATTAGGGAAGTTATTTATACTCGATATATCGTCGGTTATATGCATGCAATGCAACATCCAAGTTTTAATCCTAGCATGTGAGAATTAACTAAGTCGGTTGACACGTAATTAGCATACAATTGGGTCGAAGTTGGAATTTAATGTTGATTTACATGTGGAAACATACAAATGATAAAAGAAATACAATAATCATAAATTACAATAATTAAAATTACATTAATTACAACGGATAGACGATTTATGTCGAAAATACCTTTAAAACGGATAATTTGAGAAGACGAATAAAAGAATGAAATTACGAACAAGAATTAGCGTGATATTACGGATAATAGTTAGTTAATACGTGGACTAATTAAACTAGGTCAAGGCAGAAACGGAGTTCAGGGACAGAAATCATCCTGGAACAGTAGCGAGACTAGCCCTCTAGAAGAGGCGCGGCGATTCTTTGCGTCTGTCTGTTCCAAGTGAGTTAAGGCTGTGGCAGGAATCGCAAATCGTTAATGTTAATTGGTAATTTTATGGATCGATTAAATTATTTACTCGGATGAAAGTGATTAATACTTTTATTACATGTCAATGATGGTCATGAAAGCGATAAACATGGATGAGACGGATGCAAACGGATTATTTACATGAAATTATGATGGAAACATTAACGAGTCCTCTGTTGAAATAAGTCAATTAGGCTAAATATGACGGATATACAACGAATATGCGAATAAGCAGATGAAAATTATATCAATGACGAATTCCAGAAACTCAATATGAACAAATTGAATCTCTAAAACCCGGGTTTGAATTTAATGACGAAAACCCGTAAATATGAATTATAAGGGATTTAAGTCGGATTTATGACGATTAAGGCATGCTAATGAATGATGAATTATGTGATATAATATACATGTGAATATTAAACTATTGTGATGAAGAATTAAAGAAAATAAACGAAACAAATAACAAACACACGAATTACAGAGGACGAAGAAGAAGAAAAAAGAAGCAGAATCTGCGCGGCCCTCACGAAGAGGCGCAGCGAACTGCGATCCTTCAAGAGGCGCAGCGATTCTTTGCGTCTTTTCTCGACGTCATCTCTGGAAATCCGCAAAAACAGAGTCTTAAAGCACGGTTTTGGAAATCAGTTTTAATGGTGTTTTCGACATAAATCTTACAACGATGATACGATAAACAAAATACAATAAATGAAAGAGGATTATACACCCTCAGACTTACATGTTGACGAAACGAGATGAATTAAGATATCGACTAGTGAATGCTCGACGCGAATGCAAAGAGAGTGCCCTCGTAAGAGGAAAACGATTGATTAATTTAAGTTGATTGAGTGTAGTTGGTCAAATTGGTCGGTCATGCAACGGAGAGGCTGGTACCCGGAAGGATCCGAGCTTACGTGGTCAGAAGTCCAAGCACGTAGGCGCCAATTAGTAAGAACAAAGTCTAGAATGCAAAGGGAGAAGAGAAGGGCGGACACTCGCGTGAGAAATATGAGGAACGAAGGCTCCTATTTATACTAATCACGCGGAGGAATAGGGTTTCGGAGACTCTTTGGAAGTGAATCTCGGAAAGATATGAAAAAAAAGATACGTAAGACATGCAAAGAAGGGCCTGGGAAGAGGCGCAGCAGCCACTGCGTCTCTTGGAAGAGGCGCAAAGACTGCTTTGCGTCTATTCCCGGAGGTTTCCTCCTGCTGAAGAAAGATTTCCGCGTTTGAGTTATGGTAGGACGGAAATAATTCGATTATCTTATGAATATTACGGGATATTGTTTGCCAAAAGATAGAATTTATGAAATATGGAATAGAAATATCCGGAACATTCCAGAATATTCCGACTCGGGATTTAACAGTTATCAGAAAATGGAGACGGTTTTTGACCCGAACTCCGAATGTACTCTAATTACTGCCAAAACGACCGTATCGGGACGTAGATGACAACTAAGAGGTTGACATTTAATATTTGAGCAATTACTTGACGACAATCTTACGAACTGTCACAAATCGTTCCGCGAATCAAACATGCGGCCCAATCATCACCGGGTGGTTTGCGGGAGGTGCAGAAATGAGGTATCTACACTTGTCAATTGCAAATTCCGACAAGACCAAAGTTCTTAAACACGAGATTACAAGAAAATTGAATACTCATACGACCCATTTCCAAAATCGTTTACCCAATTTTCAAAAGAGTTGTCATTTTTCCCCGATATGCCCTTATTTCGAAATAACAAGTTTTTACACGGTTTAAACTATTTTTAAACATTTCGAAACTATCAAAATAAATACTTTACTTCAAAATATAATAAAATTATATTTCTTTGAATTATTATTACTTCAAATACGTTAATATCAAATTTTACTTGATTAATAAATTACTTTCGCAAAGTAATAACGGTTTAAAATTACGGGGTGTTACAATAATAGAATAACGCAGCTCAACTCAAGATGTGGCATGATACCGAGACTCAGCCAAATACTTTTCAATCCTGCAAGATAAATTAGTTGGATTCTCGCGGTTTCACTCATGCTCTCATAAGGGGTGAGATATATGTAAGATAGAAAGAATTAAGACACTCACTCAACTTATGAAACATGCATGCAATCTAATGTGATAGAAATTTCTCCAACTAGTACGCATTCACAATAAAGACTAAGTACATGTATCAAGGACAATAAGGTGGCAAATGGGCACGAGTATATAAGTGGTTTGCGCCGAAACACGTATGGATATGTGAGGCTAAGACGGTAGTCGCAGCACTAAACCAATAATCAGATCTAATAAAAATAATTATAATCATCCCAACTAGAGAAATCAACTCAACTTTGACAACAAATGAGAGAATATAAAAAAAAACTCTCCAAAAGTGCATTAGACCCTAGTATATACCACTTATGATCTCCTAATAAAACCGATGAAGCAATTCTTTTTTTTTCTTTCTCTTTTTTCAGAATTTTTTTTCTTTTTTTTTTCTTTTGCTTCATAATTCTCTATTTTTTTTACAACATAGGAGATGTAACACCCCCATTTATTAAGGAGCCTTTAGCAAGACATTCCCAAATAAATAGGACTGTTACCATCTCGGTTTCCCGAGGCAGTGAATAACAATGTCCAACTCACCAAAGTACTTTAAATTAAAACTTAGCGATTACATGTTTATTACAATTTAACCAACAAAAACTTAATATAAAATAATTACAACTCGCAGCGGAATAAATGAAGTGATTAAATAATCTATGTGGTCTAGACTTCTAGGTAGACTGGCCAAATCCTCACGCATTCCCATAAGCTCCCAAGTCAGCTAATCTTTAATACCTGTCAAATCTGCTCCCCATTATGGTTCATCACAGGTGTTCACGAATACACTGTCAACTAGGGATGGCAGTGAGTCGGGGACCCAACCCAGACCCTGAGGGTTGGACCCTAATGGGTCGGGTATGGGTCTTATTTTTTCAAACCAATGGGTATGAGTCGGGTATGGGTCTTAAGAAAATATTTCAGGTCCGGGTCCGGGTCTAAGTTATGAGACCCATACCCAACCCTTAGACCCTTTATTAAAGAAAAAAAATCAAAATTACAACTTTTCTGAATTCATACTGCCAAGACTGTAGAAACCCAACTAAAGTCTCTTTCTCTTCCCCCGTCCCATAAAGTGATAAAATCCAACCAAACTCTTCTGACAATACCACCACTCCACCACTGACACAAGAAAACCACCACCACAGCACTGATACGCGACTGGCAACCACCTCTCTAATAGCCGGCGACCGACAACCATCATTAACGGCAGATTAATAAACTCATAATGTTAAAGTAGTATGATTTTTTTTTTTTAATATTATAGACCTTATAGCTGTTAATCTTGTTACTAAAGTGGCTGAAACTCGGACCCGCGGGTAGACCCAGACCCTACCCTTACCCATAGGGTCCGGGTTTGGGTCCTCAAATTTTAGACCCTTGCGGGTCTGGGTCGGGTACGAGTCTAAAGAGAAAATCTCGGGTCGGGTCCGGGTCTAGACGGACCCTACCCAGACCCTACCCATTGCCATCCCTACTGTCAACCACGAGTTTGAGTAGGAATAACTAACAACAGTAGATGACAATAACAATATGAATATGCATGATATGACTTAATAGAACCATTCAGCCGAGTTCATACTCGCAACACTATTCATCCCGCCAATCCCTGGCCTGGGCAGCCTCAACCCGAAGGTGAAAAAACACACTACATTACTATAAAGTAATGTCTGCCTCAACACACATTCGATAAATATCCACCAGACGGTCTGCAGAACCAGCCTGGGGCCTGCCTCGAGAATTCACGATTATAATCGTCTACCAGAATAAATCTGATAACCACTATACATTACTATAAGTAATGTCTGCTAGAATAAATCTGATAACTAATGCAAATGTCATCCTTAGATGCATGCAACGATAAATAATAATATTCAGCCGGATATAATCCACAATAATCAACCACAACGATATAACAAGTATACTTCAAGCCACAATACTCATGAGAAATACAATAATAACAGCCAGTTGAGTAGTTATCCTACCTCGCAGGAAATCCAAATCAAGCAGCTCATCCAAATAATTAAAGCACACGAACCCGATTATAAATTCTTCACAAACCGTCACCTAACAAAAATATTATAATTATTCAATATTAATTATTTATACTTTATTTATAACTCATTATTATTAATTAGTATGATACACGAAAACTCGGGTTAACTCAACTTAAAACCCGACTCACAAATATTAACTAATTAATTAAACCCGTCTTAAATAATTAAAATAATTATACGATTAATACGGAGTTATTATATTTAAATCCCGACTTCTCAAAACTCATGCCAACACCCAAATAAACCCGTTCCCAAAACCCGTCTAACAACACCAACAATATAAGAATGTTTAAAGGTCACGTGTAAAACCACCCTTACAAAACCCACACCAAATGCACCCCCACACCCACGACAACACACACAACAACAACTCATAATCCCGACTCCTAACCACCACCCAACTACCACCTAGCCAGCCACCGCACTCACCCACTTCCACGACACCACCAGCCCAGACCCACTCTTCACGACACCTCCCCCGTCCTTAACTCAACAACAACAAACAACAACACACAAAACACCGCACAACCCATCCGTGTAAACAACCCAAACCCGACTCACTAGCTACATGGTACCGCCACCCCAACTCTGCCCAGCCACCACCGTGGTCGCCACTAACCCACGATGGCACCAGAAGAAACACCAGACCACCACCCACCTCCGGCAAGCCTGCCCTAACACCCAACATTAAACCACGCACAATTATTCGAAAACCCGACAATTATTCTAAAACCCGGCAACCAACTACGCAAACCACCACCCCTGACCATCCTAACACTACCAATAGTGCCGCCTATCCACCACGAACCCAACCTGCCCAAGTTCAAGTCAAAGCAGCCACGACAAGGGGTATAAAACCAGTTCCATCATGTTTAGCAATACCATGCCCTATCGCGTGTTTTCCGGCAACCACCGCGCAAAACACCACTTTAGACCACCTATGACCACCCAAGGTGGTCGAATCCTCACCTAGGAACCACTATACCAACCCCAGGTCAAGGCATGCTCAATAAAGGGTCCAAAACCCGTGTTCAACGCACCCAAACAACCACCCTAACCCCGCATGAAACTCCCTTTACCCGTGGTCCCTGGTGGTCAACGGTGGGTCCTGTTAAATCCCTGGTAGTTCAGGTTCATGGTGACGGTCTCGGGTCAGTCAACGATTGTCTATTTAACGAGTTATATTAGTTTTAAGGTGAGTATGTTATGAGACGATTAGAAAATTACCTTGTGACGATCTCCCAGCTAATTCTTCCTTCTCTTTTCTCTTATTTGAATTTTTTGTGTTTTATGATGAATAATGTCTATCGTTGTAGGTTGTCATCTATTTATATAAGTAGGTTAAGGTTATATGGACACGAATTAGGAATATTATTGTATTATTATTATTATTTATTATACAAATACTACTACTATTATTATTACTACTATATTACTCGAGCTACACACGACACGCGGCCCAATGCACACGACCCATCAATTAATCCCAACAATTACTCTATTAATTTACGCAACATACATGGCCGACCCAAGCCCTATAGCACACGGCCCAACTCCAATTCCGTCTTTCTGTATTTTATTATTATATTTATCCCGTCTTATTTTCAATTATTAAATTTAAATGCCTTTAATTAATTATTCGAATTACGTAAATTAGTTATATAAACTTCACTAAATTACGGGGTATTACAGTCTTCCTCCTTTAAAATGAACTTCGTCCCAAAGTTCGCCCATAACTACTATAACAACATTTATAAACATCCACACAACTGAGCACCATCCAGCTTATGATAACACAATTATCCATTTACGATTATCAACCACTCCAATCTTATCACAAGGTGTCACAATAATAACTCAAAACATTTGTAGTATCACAGGAGATCAACACAATTGCTAACAAAATTAAAGCTACTACCCATATGACATAAAAGTCCCAATCCCAACCAAAGTAGCTAAAATAACATAAGACTCAAGCAACTGCGACTGTCTCGAAAAGGTAGGCAAATTCTAGATTGTAGCTATGAAAGAGGATATGAAATGGCTACAAAGTTCAAACGGGCTAACAAAAGAAGGTAATGTATGGCTTATTTGAACGGTAAGAACCGCCTTTCCTCATGTACTCAATCATATGAATGCGCAAAAAGTTAAGAAATTAATATCAAACTTATGCAGTTTGATATTACATATTCCACAAGGAGACCACACTTTTTAGCCTAAATAACAAATAAGACCAGTTTATTAATGTTCCTGGCCTAGGAAGCTCTAAAGACCTCGGAAATTTAAGTGGTTTACCAACATAATATTATCAAATTTACTTGGCATAAGGCATATTGTGACGGTCAATACTTAAGTTATGAGCTTTGTTTTTCATAGCTAACATGTCAAAACAATGTATATGGACAACTTAAGTGGGATTCAAACGCAAAGACAAAGCAAATTATCATCACTGCTAAATAATTCACCAAGACTCGACCTAAAATAAATAAAAACATGTTTTTGTATTTTATAAATTTTTCAATTTTTATGGATTTTTGAATTTTTAAAGGCACATAACTGAAAGTAAATCACACAACAGAAATAAATACTCTCCCCCAAACCGAAATGTCACAGTGTCCTCATTGTGACGCTTACAGCATATCAATCACACAAAACCCAGCAACCTAAAGGACACTACTAACAAAGGGAAGAGGGAAATAACAAATACAATAAAATAAATGCAAGGAAGAATAGTACCAGCTGTGTAGCAAAAGCTCCCCCAAACCAGCTGGAAAGTGAGGGATGTAGTGATCGGCTGTCACTACTGCGCTCCATCATCATCATCATCATCATCAAGGCCACCATGGATAGCCTCATCATACCCATCAATCTCCTCAAACATAGCCTGCAACTCAGGATCATGAACACGGCCACCTCGGCCTCTAGCACGGCCACCTCGTCTACCACAGCCTCTAGCACGGCCGCCTCCAGGAACAGCTGCTGCAGCAGAAGAAGAAGCTGCAAACTGGCCAAATGGCCCTCTCTGAGACAGAGGTACACCAACATCCTCTGGAAACTCATTGGTGGGCTGGTGAGGGCGAACATGAGTGTAGAATGGTCGACCCAGAGCACCATACTCCCTACTAAACTTCCCGTACTCCACAGGAGTAACACTATAAAGATGAAAAACACGACTCTTATCACCACGTGTAGTGCAATAGCTCGGAGTAGTACCAGTATACTGACCTCCTCCAGAAATAGTACTGGCCTCCATCTGCTCCCATAACCGCCTCTCAGTCAAACCGGTGTTAATATCTTGGTGAATCCTCACTTCCGTCTCAATAACTGGATCAAAATGGTAACCATAGTGGGAAGTAGAAGCAACAGAAGGGCAGAAGGCTGAGGCTGGTAAGAACCATACAAGTGGGTGGGAGGTCTACGACGCTCTCTACGACGCCCTCCAGTAGTAGCTATAGTGCTAGAGCCAGGTAAAGTAACCAAGAGCTCATCAGGAATCAGATAAGTGATGGGTGCAGGTCTCTGCCTAGACTCATTCTCCTCTAGAGTTGCGATTTATGGCAATTTAGAGTTAGGCAATAGCATGTAATAGTGATCCCTCACCTTCCAATTATGGTCCTTACCACCAATAATATCAATATAAGAGATGCCATAACGTAGATAATCATCATCTACCAAAGGCTCAGGGTCCTCTATAGGCTCATAAGGAGCATCTCCCTCAAAATCACATAAAACCCTAGCAATTCAAGTAATAATGGCCCCGCAATCTAAATTCGCATACTTCCCAATCATGCGGTCTAAGGCGTGGCAAACATGGGCTGGTGGAGAGAACTGGAAGGGCTCCTCCTGATAGGGGTTCAGGTAACTAGCTAAAATCAATAACTCTAAAGACGGGGCCTTACTCCTATCATGCCTCCCATACAACAGATAACTCAAATACCGCAAAAAGAGTCGAAAGCGGACATGCTGCACATCAAGCAATGCCATAGAACTGACATATGCATCCGCAAAACCAGTAAACAAAGGAAAATATCGAACAACAGATAAGTCAGAAGCATTATATAAGTCCCCATCAGTATGTTTATCTATGCCTAGTATCTCAGAAAGCCGATCAAAAGTCAAAGACCGTTCAACATTTAACAATCTAAAACGGATCAAGTGTTGCTTTGGAAGATAAACATACGAACTGAGAAATTCAAGAGTTAAGGCACGATAAGATAGTTCGTGCATAAGAAAGAGACCCTGCAACCTAGCTCAATGAACATGCCAAACATGGTATCGTCAATTTTGAAAGTGCGCAAAATCTTACGGTGTACACACCGAGTTGGAAGCATCGTCTTAGTAGTCATTGATTCCACAAACTTGTCCCTTTACTCCTTGTCCCGAAACTCAACAAAAGGAAACTCGTCAATAGGTAGTAGCTCCTCCTCTTCCTCCTCGCAAGACTCTACTACTACCGGCTGACGAACGGGAGCGCGCCTCTCCCGTGGCCTCTTACTACCTTGTCCACTAGTCGGCATATCTGTAAAAAGACAAGTATATAATCACAAACCAATTAATTGCCAAAACAGTCCACGTTTTTAAGACCACATGAGTCGGAAAATTCGATTTTGAGGCCGAAAATCACACATAAACCATCTAAAAGGCAAGGGAATTGCAATTATATAACAAAAAGTGAAGATTCCAAGCAAATAAACACAATTTCTAACCAATTTAATGCTAAAACTCAACCCGGATTTTATGAACCCTAATTCCCAAATTTCAAAATTAGGCTTTTAATTCATCAAATAGAGGGCTAATAAGCAAGGAAATAGCAATTGTATATAAGCAATGGAAGATTAAAGGCAATAAACACAAGATTTAAGCAAGAAAACACAAGACTTTCGGACCAAAATAAGAGTAAAACAGGACTTACTTGCACAAATAAGAGCAATGAAATTAACAAATAAGCACAAAGGAATGATTTAAATCACTAGCAAGCAATTTAGCACAATATAGGATGAAGATTTGATGATGATATGAAGATAGAGAGATGAGAGAGTATGAGTAAGAATGAAGAATTAGGAAAGGTGAATGACGGAATGAACAAAAGAATAGAACAAATAGGAGAAAGAAAGGACGAAAAACCGGCTTGAGCAAACACGGAACCCGGTCTAACACGGTTCCTCGATCGAGCCTTACCCCACTCGATCGAGGCACCACTTTTCAGTTTGCCCAACTTTCAACATTTGATTGTTTTAATTAAACTTTTGGTTCCTTGATCGAGCCCAATGAGCAGTTGATCGAGCACGATGGTTCCTCGATCGAGCCTCCACTTACTCGATCGAGGAACTAGAATCCGTCCTTTTTTCCACACGTAAGTTAATGTGTCGTCATGAAATCCGTCTTAAGCTTCAAAAATCCTTTGAAATACGTTAAATTCTCTCCCTCACATCACTCAAAACACAGAAATAGCTTAGTTAAAATACGATTAATGAAATTTAAATTCCTAAATTACATAATATTACAATGCAAATTCCGAGCTGCCTCTCGGTTGCGCTGGTTTAAGCGGTCCCGCACGACCGTAATACCTCATCAGTAAGAGGAATCAATGGCGAAGATGTCAACGACCTCTATCACCCCCAATATGGGCACCTTCATAGTAGATTTTCAATCGTTGCCTATTGACCTTGAAAGTCTCACCTTTGTCAGTTTGCAGTCTAACTGACCCAAATTTGTTCACCTCAACAATTGTGAACGGTCCAGACCATCTACTCCTTAGCTTACCTGGGAATAAACGCAAACGAGAGTTAAATAGAAATACCTTTTCACCAACATGAAATTCCCTTTGCAAAATATGCTTGTCATGCCACTTCTTCGTTCGTTCCTTGTATACTTGAGCACTGTCATAGGCATGAAGGAAAAGTAGATCTATATACTTACATATTCATATATGTTTTAATTTAATTTGTCATAAAATTAATGATTGATCTTATGCATGCAAACATTAAAACAAAATAAGGAAGAAACATTGTTCTTACAATGGGATTTTCGGTTAATAGGGCACAAGAGAGATCACCTTTCTCTCTTGTTCTTGTGCTTTCCTTTAATGGAAGAACTAAGATCCAAGTGTAGGATCTCTCCCAAAGCTTAATACCCAAGACTTACTCTTAATTAAAATTAATATTATAAGAACTAGTACAATATTAATCTTGTAGAAAATGACCCAAAAATATTATAAAACACTTAATATTTTCGGTTTATGGGAGAGGAAGAAGGGAGCTTATTATCTCTCTAGAATTCTTATTTTAGATGAGTGAATGAATTAGTAAAACCAACAATTACTTTATTGTGTAATTAGGTAAAATATAAGAGAAAAAACAAAGAGGTTTTCCTCTTGAAAACCGGATGGAGGAAGAGGGTGGAGGGAACAATGCATGCACTTGTTGCTCTTCACAATAAACAATAGGGTTGAATGGCTAGTCTAATAGGCAAGCATCATGCCTTCCACTAATATAATCAACATATAATTAGCTTAATCCCCTCTTATTTTTCGGCACATACAATAAAGTGGAACCCATTTTATTTTGTTAATTTTGTCAATATGTCACATGTCATATGTAACATAAATTGCTATGTATTTTTAACATATTAAAAATCAACGTATTAATAAAAATACGTCATATACAAAAATCGACTTAGTAATTTCATAATTACTTGTACCAAAATATTTTACCATTTATAAATCACAACAGATTGTATTTATAATAATTCATTCAATTTCAATTGTTTCTATAAACAATAATTTCATCCGAGTAATGATACAATTCGATTACTCAGACCGTATCTCATTTAATCACATTTCAATGTGATACGTAAATTTTAATTCCAAAATCGTCCGTCAATTTTCAAGTAATTTAATTAACTCGTAACATTATACGATTAATTAAATGATCAATTAAGAGTGCTGCCTAATAGGTATGACCTAGGGGATCAACTGATCACCACCGTCGCACGACAGTAATGTCAAACTCTAGTCAGCCAATCATTACCGATATATGTTGATCAGTTGACAGTAAAAATACTTCTCAATTGTATTCTTTAAAACGAGACTTAAACATGTGATCATCATGATCAACAGTCGTGATCGCATTATTGTCGGAGGACACATATTCCAACAATCTCCCACTTGTCCTCGACAAGTGTCTGTCACCAATTCTCTTGTCCTATTACTATCTCCCACTCAATGCAAGGTGTCTTTCAGGTCGTACTTGCAAGTGATCATATCGAGAGTGGTTTCCTCGATCTGGAGAATAACTGATTGACCAGATTTATCTATCATAGATACCTTCCGAGCGTGGCCACGCATTTCCAGTTCATTACTCCTCGAGTGGCCCCGAGATATTGTTATAACCCCGACTAGGGGTGGACAATTCCTATCGCACTCATTCCCTTCGACTAGCCACAGCCATCATAACCCAAAATATGCCCATTTGACCCCATTTACGAAGGTCGTAGTAACACAAATCAAAGTTAATCTGAAACTGTGCCATCTTAGGTGAATAGTCTTTAGTCAAAAGAATCGACTCATTCGAATACTATAGTAGCTCTCGCCATGACTAGGCTATATAAATTTGCCAGAACTCTATAAGCGGTCATTAGGCCCGACAAAATGTTCCTAACAGTCTGCCTATGTGATCGACTAGTCATCTCACATGACTCTATGGCACTTGAACTTGCCATCAATCGCATCACACTCTAGTCACTTCGAGACGTCACCTCATACAAGTAACTATGGGCAAATACAATGTTAATCCGTGTTCACTTTAACGGGGTTCAATTGTCTCCACAACCCGTTTGGATATAACAAAGTACAAGGTGAGTTAATAATAACTCAAACGACAAATGTCGACATCACACTCGGGTAGTCAATATCATATTACAACCTTGTGATGTATATCGTAAGTGTAAACACTTATTGATTGCAATAGAAGTTTAACATGCCATGTGTCCATGTGTTCAAACTTCTTACACTTGCAATTTCCTTTACATTCATGTTCTCTCTCATAGCATGAATCTTACCAAGTACACATCAAGGTTCCCGACCTTGGTTTTGATTCTTTAACTTGAAAGAACTTCCTTATCGATTATCTCATAACGAACGAATTTGTGATGAATGATATAACTTGTACTGATCAAGTACTCCATCCACACACAATGCACTAGGTACATGTTTTGTAGAGTCTTGCAACAATTTGTCAAGATTATTAGCCTAGCTCTTCTCACAAGTCCTAGCCTAATTAGGAAAGATTAGTTTTGAATAACCTCTTATTCAACTAAGCATCTTTCCAAAACTTCTTATTTCTCTTTCTAGGCTTGAAAGATTTAGGATTCTCATAAATCCTTATATGTGCTCGGATTTTCATTAATATGCGCAACCTCTTGACACACAATAGAGCATTCCATCAACCACCGAAATCGCTCATCGGATTCTACTCGAGAATTCATGACGTTTCTATTGTGACTTACCAATGAATCATCATGCTCTTATGCATGTGATTCACTATTGGACATGTGCATGATTATTCTAATGGCGGAAACATTAGTTACTAATAATCATGAGATCAACCATTCATAGGTTCAATGAACGACCATGACTGCCAATGGTAATTCCATTTTCATCTATATGAATAACCTATGTGTATGTTAATATGATGTGTATTTCTTAATACTAATCCAATATTTCTTGTCGTAATTGGATTCATCATAGTCCAAATTCATCCAGAATTGAAAACTCAAAACTTCCTCTATGAAGGAAGGTGTTAGCTCGTCATTCTTTAATGAGTGGTGAGTTGTAAACATTCAAAGGATGATAGCTCCCACTAAATTCCATGTCTTCACATGACAATTTCCTAACTCCCACTCAATTCTACATATTTCAAAATTCACTTCTCAATCGAAACTTTTCAAGAATTGAAATATAAATTGCATTGCCAAGTTATTAAGATAAAACCATATATGTTCCCATCATATCCTTTCAAAATACCTATTTCGAAGAGGTCTCATCTTAACCTTACGGAAAGAGATTTTTAAATCTCTAACACACTCATGTCATAATGATGTGTAGCAATGTCATTATTTAAATATAAATAATATCTAGAACACGTCCTTCGAAATACCCTTTCCGAAGGAGGTTTAACCATTTCATAATGAGGTTAAGTAATGACATTTGCGTGGTTAAAACTTGGCCATTGAAGATATCGGTATATCAATCTTTGCAACTCGATCATAACTAGTATGTTACTATGATTCATTTAGGCTCTTAAGTAAATCTCAAGGTTTGAAACTATTGGTCAAAATTTATCATATAGAACTTAGTCAAAAACTTGTTAAGACTTTACATTAGTCATTCTTCTTCCAAAACTTTCTTTTGGTCTCCTCGTGTAGTTATCTTGAGAATATACTCTTATGATTACTTCACTTGGTCTCTTTAGTCATATAGAACTAACTGGAGACCATAGATCTCATCTATTCGGTATACTATGTAAATAGATATACCTTCATTCAAATCATTCTTTCTTGCGTAGATCTTCATTTACACAAGTACACAATTTTTATCTTGTCTCGTGTGTTGTGTCCTCATTTTTCTCCCACTCTATCTTTAGAATAAATACACTATAGATTCAAAGATAGCATATGAGACACAAATAATGATGTTGAAGTATAAGGAGAACTATCTCATAGATAGACTAATAGTTTTAGATTTCATATGTGTACTTGATGATTGACATACCTTTAAGAGAATTCATAGACTCAAAATTGCTTTATAAATGATCATACACAAGCCTTAAGCATGTGGACATATAATGAAACCCGTCATTATATTTGTCTATTAGATCATTTTAAGTGAATAATCTTATGTTTCTAAGAGCAAGCATTTAAACATGAATTTTAGAACAAAAGGATAAAATGATAAAACGGGTGACTTGGGTTGCAAACCAAGTCACCATTATCCAAATACAACCCATTATCCAAAATACCTTTCCATGTCGAACACGGAAACTTAAGGTTCTAAAATCCAAAACATAATATAAAATAAGACAATGAAAAGCAAAGCTCCATGAAAGCTATCCCTAGCTTCTTGATGGTTTCTCATGCTTGCTTTTCCTTTCCCTTGTCTTTGCTTGGTGGAGGCCCTATTTACAATAAAAAGAGAGATACATTATCACAACTTTGCATCATAATACCATAGTTGAATTAGAAACATAAAAGAAGGATAGTCATTTACCTACTGGAGTAATCTTTTCAGCCTTAATATCACCAAGGTATTTGGAACAATTTCTTTTCCAATGTCCCATACCATTACAATAATGGCATTTATCAAGAGGACCCTTCTTGATTTTTGAAGTGCTAGCTTCACAAGTCTTAGCTTTGGTGAATGTGGGAGTTTGCTTCTTACCCTTCCTCCCATTCTTCTTGAATTTCCCCTTACTCTTAGTGCTTATGTTAAGCACATCCTTTGGTGGGTTCACATTTAACCCCATGTCCCTCTCGGCTTGCACAAGTAACTTGTGCAATTCTTCAAGAGACACATCCTTGTCTTGCATGTTAAAATTCACCCGGAATTGAACATACCTTTGACTTTGGACAAGGAGTGTAGAATCCTATCTACAATGAGTTCTTTGGGGATTTCAACCTTTTGAATTTTCAAGGTCTCGACAAGCTCCATAAGTTTGAGCACATGAGGGCTAACCTTTTGGCCCTCTTTGAAGTTGAGATCAAAGAATGCCGCGGCCGCCTCATATTGGACGATCCGCGGAGTTTGTGAAAACATTGTCACAAGCTTGGAGTAAATCTCATTAGCATTGCCAATTTTAAAGGCTCTCCTTTGGAGGTCCGCCTCCATCGCAAATATCAAGACATTTTTCATTGCGGCGGACTCCTTTTGGTAAGCCTCATATGCTTCCCTAGTGGCGGCGGTCCACCTAGTAGTAGGTTCGGGTGGAGAGGCCTCGGTAAGGTAACGAAACTTGTCGTCACCTTGGGCGACCAATTTGAGTTGGGCATTCCAATAGGAGAAATTTGACCCATTCTTTTCAAGTTTACATCGATCCATGAAGGATCAGAGCCATGAAGTATTAGCGAGAGGTGTGGCGTTTGGTGTTGGTGTTGCCATTTGTTATGAGAAAAAGAAGTGGTCTACAAAACAAAATATAAGGAGTAAAACAAATGTCGTTTTAATAATAATACTCGTAAAATGTATGATTTAAACAAGTTTTATGCATTTTTCTAGTGACCTCTACCCAACTAGATAAATGATTCCAAGACCCAAATTCATATTGATTTAGGCACGGTGGGGCCGATTCATCCTTTATCAATATAACTTGGTGGATTAACGTTTAATCGATTCTACTTTTAGAACTCTTGGTCGATAATATTACATTAACAATTATCTTTAACCCAAAACACATCCGACAAGGGCACGGTGGGGCCGATACATCCCTTATCAAAAACTTTTGTTGAGTTCAATCCAAATTTCGAATAAATGTGTCCATGATCCAAACCCACATTAACTTGGGCACGGTGTGGCCGATACATCCCTTATCAACATGAATTCGGTGGATAGACATTTATCACCCACTTCCCCTACGTAACAAGGTTTGTACCCCGGTGGGGCCGAGCGCACTCCCTCGCGAAATAGGTTTTCATGGTTTCTACTATTTGGTAAGGCTATGTCTCAATTAATTGTTTTAGCGAGAGGTTATGTCAATTTATTATCTATCACGTTTTAAGTGAACTAAAGCGGTGAACTACGATAATTTTAATTGACACGGTCGATAAACTCGATAAAAGAAGATGTATGTTTTAGTTATGGCGATTTAGCGATGCATCCGACATAAAATAAAATGCAAGCATAAAAAAAAATCCTAGTATGGCCTTTCCTAAAATAGAAAAACTATTTAACTATTACATATTCGGAAACCAACTCCATTGGTCCCTTGAACTTCGGTTGTGACACGCATCTCGAGGTAACACCGTCTTTATGTATCGCCATTCTTGAAGAAATCCGTCTTTGGGAACTCCGGAATGAAAAAAATTACATAATAAATTACATAATTTCCTATTATACATTTGTAATTAAAATAAAATAAATCTATTAAATTACAAAACGGTGATACGAGATCACAATAAAATTACAACCGAATCGATATTCCCATACATTTCGGGAAATACCAATTAAAATCTAAGGCCATACTAAGTGAAATTACATAATTCAAAAATTACATAAATTAAAATTATGACAATCATAAAGAAAATGTAGCATTATAATATGTATGAACATGCCCAATATTATGCTAAATCGCCTTTAATTAGCCAATATCGTATATTACTCGGTTTTTACGGATTTGCGTGATTTCAACATTTTATAATCACAAAAATTACATAAATTCATATTTATGCATAAGTTAATTACCCTAAACTCTTAGGACTCAAAATTTAGTCTTCACTAATTATTTGACCATAATTAACTCATATTTATAAAATTGTTCATTAATGGACTAAAAATTACAAAAATAATCTATAAACTTCAAATAAATCAAAAAATTTCAAAAGAAATCAAAATTTGAAATTTAAACTCATGAACATTCTGGAAAAATACCATGACACTCATAATGTTCAAAAATTTAGGTTAAAAATTTCGAAATTTTTCCGGAAAAACAATGTTGCGGTTTATCGGTTTTAACTAAAATAATCATAAAAATATGGGAAAAATTATATTCATCAACTTTTCAATTTTAGATCTGAAAAAAATAATAAAATGCAACATTTAACGTTTTTCCTTAGTCATATATTATGTTTTATTAATTTTTCATTAATAATGTCACTATTTATGCTATTTTTCTTCAAAAATCCATAAATCATGCAAAAAGACTTCACTATAGCACATTATTTTACACACATCTTGTAAAATTTCATGTGACAACATACTAAATTTCTATGACCAGATTCGAAATTTATCTCATATTAACCTATTTTTCACCTAAATCCGAATTTAATAATGAAAAATCCATTTTTCGAGCATAACAAGTCCAAAAATTATGAAAATTTACAGGTTATCTCAAAATAATATATGTGACAACATATCCAAAAATCACTGGAAAATTCAAAGTATAGCTAATTTTAGATCGAAAATGACATTTTTACTCATAAAATCACATTTAAATGCCATTATTGTATAATATGAACAATAAAAATCCGTAAATTTAACCAAAATATCCTAAAACATTTTAGGACCACAAATTTTAACATGCATTAATTAATTTCGTGATATATCATAATAACACAAATTTTACAAGTTTTATATGTTAATCTTTATAACTCGGAAAAACTTTTAACCGATTTGCATGCAAACAACCATGGCTCTTGATACCGATTGAAGGAAAAGTAGATCTATATACTTACATATTCATATATGTTTTAATTTAATTTGTCATAAAATTAATGATTGATCTTATGCGTGCAAACATTAAAACAAAATAAGGAAGAAACATTGTTCTTACAATGGGATTTTCGGTTAATAGGGCACAAGAGAGATCACCTTTCTCTCTTGTTCTTGTGCTTTCCTTTAATGGAAGAACTAAGATCCAAGTGTAGGATCTCTCCCAAAGCTTAATACCCAAGACTAATTAATATTATAAGAACTAGTACAATATTAATCTTGTAGAAAATGACCCAAAAATATTATAAAACACTTAATATTTTCGGTTTATGGGAGAGGAAGAAGGGAGCTTATTATCTCTCTAGAATTCTTATTTTAGATGAGTGAATGAATTAATAAAACCAACAATTACTTTATTGTGTAATTAGGTAAAATATAAGAGAAAAACCAAAGAGGTTTTCCTCTTGAAAACCGGATGGAGGAAGAGGGTGGGGGAGCCAATGCATGCACTTGTTGCTCTTCACAATAAACAATAGGGTTGCATGGCTAGTCTATAGGCAATCATCATGCCTTCCACTAATATAATCAACATATAATTAGCTTAATCCCCTCTTATTTTTAGGCACATACAATAAAATGGAACCCATTTTATTTTGTTAATTTTGTCAATATGTCACATGTCATATGTAACATAAATTGCTATGTATTTTTAACATATTAAAAATCAACGTATTAATAAAAATACGTCATATACAAAAATCGACTTAGTAATTTCATAATTACTTGTACCAAAGTATTTTACCATTTATAAATCACAACAGATTGTATTTATAATAATTCATTCAATTTCAATTGTTTCTATAAACAATAATTTCATCCGAGTAATGATACAATTCGATTACTCAGACCGTATCTCATTTAATCACATTTCAATGTGATACGTAAATTTTACTTCCAAAATCGTCCGTCAATTTTCAAGTAATTTAATTAACTTGTAACATTATACGATTAATTAAATGATCAATTAAGAGTGCTGCCCTATAGGTATGACCTAGGGGATCAATCGATCACCACCGTCGCACGACAGTAATGTCAAACTCTAGTCAGCCAATCATTACCGATATATGTTGATCAGTTGACAGTAAAAATACTTCCCAATTGTATTCTTTAAAACGAGACTTAAACATGTGATCATCATGATCAACAGTCGTGATCGCATTATTGTCGGAGGACACATATTCCAACAAGGCATGCAGTCGAAACTCATCAAGCTCATTCAACTGCATCAATCTTTTCTCACCCGCTAGTGAGGGATCCATATTTAGCTCTTTTATGGCCCACATATCCTTGTAATCAAGCTCCACAAGTAAATGGCAAGATTTGCCATAGACTAATCGGTAAGGTGATGCTCCAATCGGCGTCTTGTATGCAGTACGGTAAGCTCATAAGGTGTCATCAAGCTTTCGACTCCAATCTTTTCTATTCTTGCTTACTACCTTCTCCATGATTTGTTTCAATTCTCTGTTAGAAACCTCCACTTGTCCACTAGTTTGAGGATGATATGTGTAGATACCCAGTATCTACACCTTCCAAAAACCACCCGATGATGATCGGACTATAACGTGTTTTTTTATATGCGTGCGTGGATTGGATATACATGAGAAGGTTTAATGCACTACTCGAATATGAAAAATGATTTCAAAAGTTTTCTAACTTCATTTGCATTAAAAGAACACTATTTAGAGTTGAAACCGTCTTCGGACCCAAAACCGACTCAGAAACCCGCAACTCGAGTCAAC
Organism: Silene latifolia; assembly: GCF_048544455.1. NCBI lineage: Eukaryota > Viridiplantae > Streptophyta > Magnoliopsida > Caryophyllales > Caryophyllaceae > Silene > Silene latifolia. The sequence continues at coordinate 455,963,096 of NC_133538.1, forward strand.
CTGAGTCAACCCAAGTCAATCCGAATCTCGAATGTCAAAAATAATGCCATGAATGTCTTTATCATGTCATTTCCATCAAAATGACCCTAATTGGAGTCAAAACCGTCTTCGGACCCAAAACCGACTCAGAAACCCGCAACTCGAGTCAACCTGAGTCAACCCGAGTCAACCCAAATCTCGAATGTTGAAAATAATGCCACGAATGTCTTTATAATGTCATTTCCATTAAAATGACCCTAATTAGAGTCAAAACCGACACCGAGCCAAAAACCGACTCCAAATTCAAATCCCGACTCACACGGGTCAAACCCGAGTCAAGCACACGAAACACCTACCTCAAGTAACACCAAAATCATCTTATTAGATGCCTATATTGTTACACGACATTCTATTTGATTACCACAAATCAATAATGGATGGAGAATAGGCCACGTCCAAATTGAAAGGGACAATACACCCATTTGTATCACGAGGTAGCTCGCGCCTCAATGGGGTGTCTCCTTAGCCTCCAAGCAAAATCGACCGACCTACCATCCCATATTTCTCTATAAATACCCACCATCACACACCATAATATTCAGGCGAGAGTCCGCCCCCTCCTTCTCCCTTAAACTTCTAGACCCGACTTCCTAAGTCTCAAAACCGACACGTGTTTACGACCTACCGATCGTAAACACAAGCCTTACACATTTTGTTTGGTACCGTCGCCGTGCATTCGACCGAACCATTCGACCAACTCAACATTAATCAACATGTTTTTCAACAACATATTTTCAACTCATTTTCAAAACAAAATCCTTTTTCAAGGCACTCTTTTAAACTTCTTTGATCGTGAGTAGTCGCTACGAGAAAACCGTCTCTAAAGTCGTCTACGTCGCAAACATCAATACACGTAAGTTTGAGGGTGTAAAAAACTCATTTATTTCATGTCTCTACTGTTTTTATGAGTTTATGAGCATGAACAATGCATAACACGATTCAAATATAGGTTAGACGAGCCAAAACCGAGTTTTGGACTGAGACAGGAGCTTCTTGCTATGCAGGGAGGCTCGCGCCTCTTGTGGGTGTCTAGGTCAGACTCATCCGTATTTGTTCTAGTCTTTCCTCTTTATTTATTTCTTATTTGCAATCGGTTTTTACCATTTCAAATATTTTAATTCCTTTTTATGATAAACATATTTTGACCATTACAAAAATCATCCTTGGTTCCTTATACCATGCGGTTTATTCCGTGACTCGATGATATTGTTGGTTAATTACATTTTAATGGGTATTTTAACACCCTTTTCTTTATTTACCATTTTTCTCATTTATTTACATTTACAAACATATTAGTCATAATTCATAATCATCCTTGGTTCTTTATACCATGTCGGTTTAATCCGAGTACGATGACAAACTTGACTAATTACAAATAATCGAACCTAACATAATTAGTTCAAATCAAACATTTTACATTTTTATTTGTAAACCATGCTTTTCAAACATGCAAATCCGACAACGAATATTACTAATATAATAGTAATTATTCTGAGTCATGCAAATCATACTTGCAAATTATTAATCACAAAAAACGGTTTTAAACAACTAGGAGACGCCCCTTGGTTCACCCCATGGCTCGCGCCCCAAGAGGCTCTCTGCTTTCATATTTCAAAACCTGGGTAGAGCCCCTTACCTCGCCAATAGGCTCGCGCCTTAACAGGGCTGCTTGGCACTGTTCTGCCTCGTTTTTAGCACTTGTCTAGGACGATCCCGATTACGGTTAATCCGAATACATGACGGATCAGATTGAAAAGCTTACGTTTTTACACTTTGTCATTTGACACCGTTTTTCAATAAATGGATCGTGTTAAGCATCATAACCCGAATTTGGTAAATGGATGTTTAATTTCCGTTCTCACATGCAAATCAACCATAAATCCAACTTGACATCTTATGCTTGACATTTGGATTAACAAATCGACTTAGAAAGCTCACATGTTAGGTTAACACTTTTGGATGTGCATTCATGCATTTACACCGTTTTATCAACTCTTGCACTTAAACAACCACGGTCAATCAATAGAGGCCGCTAACGCGGGCGGGATTGGGTGTCCGATTAAAGGGCTTCCCAATACTTACCCTCACCCCTTACTCAGAACCTTTGGATAGTGGATGGCCTTATCCAGGGCGTACGAGAGTCATTTTAGGCATAGAATGCTAAAAGGGGGACGAGTCCTTATCTTTAGTACATGTGTCAAACACTGCTTTGTGCTTCGTTTGACCGAGGTATAAAGTGGATTTTGAACGGGTTCCAAGCTTACCACAAATGCTTGGTGGCGACTACGAACATCTCTAATCGATTCGAGACCTTTGCCGAGACGAAACCGACCGATCTAAAACGATCCGGTCGAAAGCATTTTTACGCCGCCCAGCGTGGCTTTTAAAAGACCGTTGCATGTCCACAGATTGGCTTGGCGTGCAGGTGGCCCATGACCGCAGATCGGTAGGCGGCCTAAATCCGCAGACCGGCCTGTGGGCCATGTCCACAGTTTGGCGACTCCGTTGGGGAAAACTAGGACACTTGTGTCTTTGTGATCCTTAGAGATGAAACTCGAACGAGGTCATGGTTAAAGTGCATTAATTGATATTAAAGTCATAAGTCGGGTTCCTTGTCCGGGCCCACAACCTAACCTTTATCGACCAATAGGCCCGTCTCGTCGGCGTGAGTTTTCTCATCCCCGCGTTTTGAATCCCGATTGAGTCAAGCATGCCATTGACGTTACACATTTCTGTTTCGTCAAAGAGCTTTCATCACTTTCGAGCACGAGGCTAGGGCACCCTCCTTACACATTTTGTTTGGACTGGTATCCCTCTCGAAAATCGGGGTTTGATTGCTTGGTGTGTAACCCACCCTTCTAAGCCAAAACCCGTGTCAGCATTATGCATAATATAATGAACTGTGAGTTCTTATATGTTATGTGATCATAAGTCGTTCCGTGTTATTTCAAACTTTCAAAAGCACCTTTTTGCGCCGTTATAATGGCCGTTTCAAACCTCGGTCTTTCGCCGACCGTCGCATTTCAAAAAAACACGGCTTTCTAGGCCGTCTTAATGACGATTTTCAAACCTGATTTTCTACAACCATTTCAAACACGCCTTTTTAGGCCATCGTAATGACGATTTTCAAAACCGGTTTTTCACAACCGTTTCAAACCTCGGTCTTTTACCGACCGTTTCACAACCTTTTTATGACCGTTATGATGGCCATAACTCTGTTTTTATAACCAATTTCAAAAGCACCTTTTTAGGCCGTCGTAATGATGATTTTCAAACTCGGCTTTTCAAAGCCGTTTCAAAACTCGGTCTTTCGCCGACCGTTGGAACCTTTTTGTGCCGTCGTAATAACGATTTTCAAACTCGGTTTTTACAAACCATTTCAAAATATCCTTTTACGTCGTCATAATGGCCGTTTCAAAACTCGGTCCCTTGCCGACCGTTGTATTCTCAAAGCGCCCCTTTTACGCCATCGTAATGACGAATTCTACCCTCGAATTTTCAAAATTCGAAAGCAGTTTTCAAACAAAACCGTTTTTCAAACCGTCGTAACGACAATTTCAACCCATGCAACTTTCCAAATTTCCAATCTCGTCTTCGAAATCAAATTTGGCTTTTCTAAGCCGTCGTAATGACAATTTCAATTCTCACGATTTTTGATTTGCATACCTTCTTTCAAGGTTAAAACGGTTTTCTAACCCGTCGTAATGACAAATTCAATCCTCATAATTTCCAATTTCAAATCGTTTGAAAACAAATTTAACCGTTTTCAAATTTCAAATTCAAAATCGAATCTTTGAAAACAAATCTAACCGTTCTCAAATTTCGAATCCAATTTCAAACCATTTGAAAACAATTTTAACCGTTTCAAATTTCAAATTCAAAATCAAATCTTTGAAAAGAAATTTAACCATTTTCAGATTTCAAATCGTTTGAAAGCAAATTTAACAGTTTTCAAATTTCAATTCAAAATCGAATCATTGAAAACCAATTTAATCGTTTTCATATTTCAAAACAAAACTCAATCTTTGAAAACAAATTTAACCGTTTTCAAATTTTCAACCCAACTTCAAATCAAATCCTTGAAAACAAATTTAACCGTTTTCATGGCCATTGTGATGACGATTCCAAATTCTTTAATTCTTTAATTATCGATTTTCAAATCCGTAATTCGGAATTTCAAAAACCGTCTCTGGAAACAGTACATCGTTTTTCGAGCCGACTCAAACTCAAACCATCTTTTGAAAACAAACTTAAGACAACTCTTCAACTGATCGACTTTCGGAGATCCCTACTCTTCGGAAACCGTCCATAAAACGATAAATGAACCTTTTTGAAAATTTCTATTTTCGAAAATTTCAGTCCACCTTTCCGATTCAGCCTCGAGTTGATTAGAGTCCAGTCGATTTCAAGTCAAGTCGTCTAGATAACGTCGAATCTCCGCCGAAGTTAGTACCTACCTTCTGGTCTAGGTCGTGTCGCCTAATTATCGAGACATATTCAATGGCATTAGCAGAGTCAAAACCTCTCGGGTATTAAACCCGTCTTTCCCCTATATTACGGGTCAAAGGTCAAGTTTGTGTACATGTCTCGTCCAAAGGCGTCAAGCCATCAACAAACCTCCAAATCCCGTCAGAGTTCGTCTGTTTAGGCATCACTATTTCAAATTCGACACTCGAGTCTAAGTTCAAAGTCATGCACCACGAGTTCAAACACAAAAAGTCATTCATGATCTTTAATGAACTCATAACCTAGTCACACTGTCGCGTCTCCACAACAAAACTGCCTTTGGTACATATGTGTCGTACTTGCCTTTGTTTGTGCAATCTCTTGCCAATACAAGTTATAAAGCCCATCGTTATGTCTAATAGGAAACCCTTGGGTGCCATCGATCGTCAACAAGAAAGTCAAGAAGCTGATCAACCTTCATCTGCCATGACTTCTGCTGAAACCAACGACATGGTGGCGACTGCAAACATCTCTAATTGTTTCGAGACCTTTGCCGAGACGAAACCGACCGATCTAAAATGATCCGGTCGAAAGCATTTTTACGCCGCCGAGCGTGGCTTTCAAAAGACCGCTGCATGTCCACAGATTGGCTTGGCGTGCAGGTGGCCCGTGACCGCATATCAGTAGGTGGCCTAAATCCGCAGACCGGCCTGTGGGCCATGTCCACAATATGACAATCCTCTACGGTGCGTAACGCCATATTTTTTCAATAAAGAATTAATAGGACTTTCATTGAAATGCTTTCCTCCATCACTAATCACCGCGTGAGGCATTCCAAACCGTGGAAAGATGATTTTCTTAAACAACTTAACAACAGATTTAGCATCACAAGTGGGGGTGGCAATTGCCTCCACCCATTTAGAAACATAATCTGCAGCTACTAAAATATATTGATTCCCATGCGAAGTAGGGAATGGCCCTTGATAGTCAATACCCCAAACATCAAAAATCTCCACCTCTGAGATTCCAGTTTGAGGCATCTCATGCCTTTGCGAAATATTACCTGTTCTTTGACATGCATCACAAGAACGGACAAAAGTAGTAGCATCTTTTAAGATAGTTGGCCAAAAGAAATCCGATTTCATTACCTTAGCAAATGTCCTAGAAGGACCATGATGACCACCATAAGAACAAGAGTGACAATGAGAGAGAATGGCATGTACCTCACCCTCTGGAATACATCGTCTATAAATGCCGTCTGCGCACTTTCGGAACAAGTATGGATCATCTCAGAAATACCACTTCACATCATGCATAAATATCTTCTTCTGTTGATAAGACATGTCAAGAGGAAGAATACCTCCAACCAAGTAATTAGCATAATCTGCAAACCATGGAGTGCTCGCAGCAATAGCTAGAAGATGGTCATCTAGAAAAGAATCATCAATAGGCAAAATCTCTCTTCCTGCAAATCTCAATCTAGATAAATGATCTGTAACAACATTCTCAGCACCAGACTTATCACGAATTTCTAAATCAAATTTTTGCAATAATAAAATCAATCTAATAAGTCGTGGTTTAGCTTCTTGTTTAGTTAAAAGATACTTTAATGCTGCATGGTTAGTATGAACAATAACTTTGGAACCAACAAGATAGGCTCTAAATTTGTCTAAACCATAGACAACTGTAAGAAGCTCCTTCTCCGTAGTAGCATAGTTGATCTGCGCATCATCAAGAGTCTTACTTGCATAATAAATAGCATGCAACACCTTATCTTTTCTTTGCCCCAAAACAGCTCTAACTGCATTGTCACTAGCATCACATATAATCTCACAAGGTAAGCTCCAATCCGGAGATCGGATTATAGGAGCTGAGATAAGAGCTTGTTTAATCCTGTCAAAAGACTTAACACACTCATCAGTAAACACAAAAGGTGTATATTTATGAAGCAGCTGAGTTAGAGGTTGAGCTATTTTTGAAAAATCCTTAATAAAGCGGCGATAGAACCCTGCATGACCAAGAAAACTACGCACACTCTTAACATTAAGCGGGTACGGGAGTTACTCAATTACCTTAACCTTAGCTTTATTCACTTGGATACCTTTACCTGACACAAAATGACCAAGCACCACCCTTTCAATAACCATGAAGTGGCACTTCTCCCATTTGAGCACAAGATTGCTCTCCTCACAGCGCTGCAAAACCTTAGTCAAGTTTCTCAAGCAAACATCAAAATCAGTACCATAAACACTGAAATCATCCATAAAGACCTCCATAATATATTCTATGTAATCAGAAAATATGGCCATCATACAACGCTGAAAGGTAGCTGGGGCATTACATAAATCAAAAGGCATCCTCCTATAAGCAAATACACCATATGGATATGTGAAAGTAGTCTTTTCCTGATCGTCAGGATGAATGGGTATCTGAAAGAAACCGGAGTAGCCATCTAGGTACCAGAAATAACTATGGCATGCTAATCTCTCTAAGATTTGATAAATATAAGGAAGTGAAAAGTGGTCTTTCTTAGTAGCTGTGTTCAACTTTCTATAATCAATACACATCCTCCAACCTGTAACAAGTCTAGTAGCAATTAATTCATTCTTATCATTCTTTACTGCTGTAGTACCTCCCTTCTTAGGTACAACTTGGACAGAAGTAACCCACTTAGAATAAGATATAGAGAAAATAATGCCAGCATCAAGTAATTTCTGTACCTTTTTCCTTACCACCTCCTGCATTGGAGGATTTAGTCATCTCTGACCCTGTACACTAGGCTTGTTGCCTTCTTCCAAGTGAATACGATGCATACAAAAGTTAGGATTATAATACCTTGTAAATCATCAATGCTATACCCACTGGCCTTTTTATGAGTTTTCAAAACAGTCAACAAAGCATAAAGTTGGCCTTCAGTTAGGCTAGCATTGACAATTACTGGGTTCATTTTACAGTCATCCAAAAATTCATACTTAAGATGAGAGAGAAGGGGTTTAAGTTCAGGTTTCTTTACCTCGGTAACCTTAGACGGGATACCTACGCTGTATACCTTTTGATGTGGGCATTCCTCTCCAGTTAGAAACTTCTCAATCTCATCAACTTCTTGACTCCATGAACCCGTCTCAGCAGCTGAATCAGAAACCAGGGCAATCTCCAAAGGATCCCTGCTTAAACACATAGCAAGACACTCATCAATAGTAAAATCAACAACATCAATACTATGACAAGTTTCTTCTATCATGGGATGTTTTAAAGCTTTTTTTAAGTTAAAAACAATAGTATCATCCCCCATAGCTAAAGTCAGTCTCCCTTGCCTAACATCTATAACCGCCCCGCTGTGTGAAGGAATGGTCTACCCAAGATGATAGCAATTTGTTATCCTCAGCTATATCTAAGACAACAAAATCAACGGGACTGAAGAATTTCCCAACTCGAATGGGAACATCCTCCAAAACACCTAATGGGTGTTTAATAGATCGATCAACCATCTGCAAAGTCATATCAGTAACAGTAATGCGACCCATATTTAATTTCTTACAAATAGAATAAGGCATGACACTAACGCCAGCTCCTAAATCACAAAGAGCTTTACTAATAGCAAGATGACCAATATGACAAGGGATAGAAAAACTCCCTGGATCCTTAAGTTTAGGTGGTGAATTAGCTTGCAACACGGCGCTGCACTTCTAAGTAAAAGCAACGGTCTCCACCTCATCAAAGGACCTTTTCCTTGTCAATAACTCTTTCATGAACTTCGCATAAGCCGACACTTGAGTGATCAACTCAGTAAAAGGAACACTTACCTGCAAGTTCTTCACTACCTCCATAAACTTTCCAAACTGCTTGTCCATCTTAGACTTTTGTTGATGATGCGGAAAAGGTAGTGCAATAGTAATCAGCTCGACTTCCTTCACTTTAGAATCAACTTTTGAAACACCGTCATCAACTAGAGAGGTGCCTCGATTGAGCCTTGATGTCACTCGATCGAGCACAGAAGATCCTCGATCGAGCCCAGGGCCACTCGATCGAGGAACCTGTAATACTCCTTTTCTTAATGGGAGTACTCGGTCGAGTACTTGGTTGGTACTCGGTCGAGTGTGTGTTACACGGCCGAGTGCACTTGGCCGAGTAAACCGGTTCAGCGAGTTAGACGGTTTAATTTATCTTTTGGCCAAGGTTTTTTTTATATAACAGTTGAGACATTTCTAATTTCATTTTAGCATTTATAAAACCATTCCTAACCTAGAGAGAGGTAGAGAAAGAATAATTGTCGAGCCTTTGATTTGATTGAAGATTTCTCACTGATTTCAACCTAATTCGATTTCCCTGTTTGTAAGTTGATTTCATTCCATTGTTTAAACTATGTTAAAGTCTTTATCTTCGAAAAGTTTCAGAAGAGAGTCCTGTTTATTTGATGTCTAGTTTATGCATATCAAATCTAGTAGTCAAATTATTTATGGTTTGTCCTAGGTGATTTATTTATGAACATGTCGCTGAAAAGTCCGCGAATCTGATTTAGTTGTGGAAAATGATTTGAAACCCTAATTTATATGTCGACTCAGTTATGGGGCTTTTTCATACATCATCTTTGTAGAGTATAGATGATAATAGAATTTGGAATTACTGAAAAATAATGTTTTAAACTCGTTTTATGAATCAATACTTTTTATGCGACGGTTTCTGTCAGTTTTTGGAAATCAATCTGAAAACCCTTGATAAGTTTGGAATTTGAGAAAAATACGTTAGATATAATTTGTAGCTAAGACTCATGGGGTTCCAATTCAATTGTCTTTGCATCAATTAGATTTTTTCTGGAATTAGTTATGCATTTTATAACGAGTCTGCCATGAGCTGGAAAATCAGGAAAAGTCGTGTTTGTTCTTTAAGTTGATATTCCTATTAAGTTATGATGAGTCTAGGTTATGTGCATGATTAATTGATTGAGTAGGTGGTAATTATACATAATTATGTTATGTAGGTGATGGATATGTGAAGGATCATAATTGATTGCTTGTGTGTGCTTGGATTGCGAAAAGGCAGGGTTTCTCCTACTCAGTACTGTTAATTGATAGAGATTGCATATGTTTGATAATTGTTGTTATCTGCTGATCAACGGAGGTTGGGTGTTGTGGTGACGATATTGGTGTGGTTATGCTGTGACGGTTGTGGTGTTATGACAGCTGTGATTCTGTGTGTGTGTGATTGTGGTGGAGTCACTTGCGGGAGTGGCTTCACACCCTAGTTTGCCCTCCGTGGAACCCGTCATGGGAGGGAATGTGCACATTATGGGACAGGGATTGTTAGTCCCTCGATGATGAGCTGGAGTAGGTGGGGATGGGCTGCGGTCACCCACTGGCGGCGAGGATTACCTGTTGCGATGGGTAATCTGGCAGGGCTACACACTTCGGTGTGTAGTCGTTTACTGTGTGAGATCGGGAGACCGGGGATGGAGGATGATCAGCTGGTTGTATTGTTTGTTGTCTTATATTGATTGAACGGTACTGACCCCGTTGTTGTTGTTTTGTAAAACCTGCGATGATCCATTCGAGGATGGTGAGCAGATTATGATAGGTAATGCAGATGTGTAGCTTTGGGACAGTCATGGGGAGTTATCACTTCGAGTCTAGCTTCCGCTGTTACGAGTTTAGCTGTCTTTGATTTCAGTTGTATTAATTTTCTTCCACTTTTATTTTGAGTTGGGCTGAGATTATGTAATCGTTAATCTCTTCATACTTTAATAAAGTTGTTTGGATTGTTACTTTTGATATACTAACCTCGGGCAACCGAGATGGTAACAACCTCTCATGTTAGGGTAGTCCTTGGTAAGGTACCTTGGTATGAGGGGGTGTTACAAAGTGGTATCGAAGCCGACGATTCCGGCACCTGAAACAAATGAACCCAATGAACTTAGGGAGTCTAAATAAAACGAACCCGGGGATAGTTGTTTGGAGCTACCGCAAACACTTGGGAGACGTCCCGAAATCGCATTAAGGCCCTTACGATCTCAAGCCTGTCACGGGGGGACTGTGTTGTGTCTTTATTTGATTCATGCGTGTGGTGTGTCGAAATTGAATGCTTGGAACATGTGGTGGAAGGTGTAATGCGTGAAAATTTGTGAAGGACATTGTGGAAGTGGTAGAAAGGCATGATGGAATTAAGGTGTGAAATCAGTTGAAACGGTTTTGGCATGAAAAGTATTGGCATGTTACGTGTTTACTATGTGACTTTCAGATTTATGACGTAATATGCTTAACTTTGGGTAGCGATGCATAGTATATTGAATTGCATGCTTAAGTATGTTATCGTAAGTTTATGTCGTGTTTAATTTTCATGTGAGTATGATAAAAGTGCATCTATGTACTAGTTTCTTGAAGTATTGAGTTGTTGTTGTTGCCTTATGCATGTTCAAATTGTTATGGTTGAGAAAAATTTGATTTGTATGAAAACCGATTATGGAAGGGTTGTCTTAAAACTGTTATAAGTTGAGTTCTAGAAATTATATTGCTGTAATTCCAATTGGAGGTGATAGCTTGTCTTCTTACGATTCTAACGATAGGTCACACGCCCAAAATGACCAAGTAACGAGTGAGATATGACTGTTTTACGAAAACTGGACGGTGCTGAGAACTGCGCCGATACTCAACCGAGTAGTCCCTACTCGGCCGAGTATCTTTCATACTCGACCGAGTATTCCATATTCGACCGAGTAATCTCTCTGTGACAATTTTAGCTTTTGGAGTCGTGAACTCGGCCGAGTAGTCTCATTACTCGACCGAGTTTCCTTTACTTGGCCTAGTACGACATGTACTCGACCGAGTACCTCAGTGGGCGGCCGTTTTGAGTCGGTGGCTATGTTCTCACCTTTATTTTGAGTCGGTGGCTATGTTCTTACATTGTTTTGAGTCGTAGCGTATGTACACATGTATGTTTTGGGTCTTAAAACGTTCTTTTATATATGTGACGGTCTGGATACGTAAGTTACCAAAGGCTATGACAAGAAGAATTCCGGCTTGTGAAGGACATGTTTGGGTAAGGAAGACATGTGTTAATATGGTTGTGAGGGATAGTGGAAAAAGGAAAAGTAGGAATGATGAGCTAATCAAGGTAAGGAACATGTTGGTGAGATATGGTGAGTGATATAGTAGTGTGTTGAGTAATATAAAAGTCAGTGTTTATGGGCAAGAGTGATATAAGGGTAAAGAAATGTGAGGATGAAAGATCGAGATGAGGGATGCGAATAGTGGCAAATTGGGATGTGTAAGGATTTATGGAAGGGAGACGGTTAGGATTGTGTTGCTTAAGGATATATGTAATGAAAAGTTGCTTTAGAGGGATGAAGTAGAGGGGTATATAGTGAACGTAGATGGAGTTATGTCGCGACGTGGATTTGTAGATAGTGACTGAGTTTGGGAATTTGGAATATCAAGGGGTGAGCCTAGTGTGCAATTCTTTGGGAAATTAACGGTATGAGGTAAATTTTTGGTTTTCTAGAGATACGAAAGGGAGACACGACTAATTGAAGAGTAACTGTTAGTGTGTGGATTTGAGGGTGACAAGGGGAGTGAGAAGCAAGATGAGAGAGGATAAATGATAAGAAGAATGATAAGATATTGATACGAATTAAGGGAATTAGAGTTGTGGAGCTATGGAAAAACAAACAAATTACTAAAGAGTTAGGTAGAAAGAGAAAGGAGATGAATTATTAATTAGTATTATTGGGTAAAAAGGGGGAAATAAGGATGGAAGTAAGTTGAGAGAATGTTGAACGGAGTTAGGGAGCATGAAGGTAGGAAATTATGGAAATGTACGATAGCCTCACTAGAGGGTGTGAGTTAGTGGTTATATAGGAGAGTAGGACGACATGTTAGCCGTGAGTTTCGAGGTATTTAATGGAATGAGAAGCTTGTAGAGTGTTTGCACGATCCGAGATTTTGATGGAGAGTTAGGTAACGATATGATAAAGGATAGAATTGGGAATAATGTTGAGGTAGATTTTATTGATGGATTTGATGTTCGTTATTTGGGATGCTAACCAAAGAGAGGAAACGGATTGTTATATTAATAAGTGATAGTGAGAGAGTAGTTGCATGGGAGATGGTGGTGTCATAATGTTGTCTAGTGGTTAAGGATGAGGTTAAATAGGGAAGTTAGTCGTTCTAAAACGGTTGTTTTTGTGGAGACTGATTAGTATGTATGGGTGTGACGGAGTATAAGATGTGGATATATATTAGGTGGTCGCTCGTAGTTGGGTACAAATGTCATGTTACGTTCGCCGGGTGGTGATAATTGTGTGTATGAGAGGATATGTTATGAAGGGCACCTGAGTTAACTCCGGATGGGAGATATTCATTACCAAGTGGTAACTTACGTAATCAGGATTGGCTAGTTACATTTGATTATGGGTCCTTGTTATGTGTAGATGTTTGTGTGAGGTTCTGACCTCACGAGTCATGGTATGGATAATATATTCATAAGGTTGGTGTCTGTGATTTCGTGTAATATGTTGCGTCGTGATCTAGTAGAGCAGTTTTAATAAAGTCCTGTGGTCAAGGAATGGTGCTCAGTCAGTGTTATGGGATTGTAAAAGTTGTGATGACTATCGATATGGTTGTTGTGTCTCGAGTGGCGATCTGAGCACGGTAATTCGTGTGGTGATACGAGTATTTTAGTGGTGTCATAGATTGTTGTTCGGTTACTGCTATTTCCTGTCAGTGTCGGTCGGGGCATATAAACCGTTGTTTTGATTCTCGATGTTTCTTACCAGTGTCGGTATGGGTATGGTTCTATTGGTTTTTATAGAGTATGATATGAAAGAGAGTTGGGTATGGTTCTGTTGTTGTCATGGTATAGTAATAAGCTGTTAATGGGACACAGTTGTGAGAGGTTGTGGAGTACTTTTGATCTTGTTTTAGATGAAACGTTGGTGGACATAGTTGTGGCAAGAGATTGTGGAGCATGTGTGGTATTGATCTGGAACTACATGTGGTTAAGCACCTTTTCGTGGGACAGTGAGTACGGAGTTTTGGGACTTAGTATCATGTTAAGTCAAGGGTGAGTTTTGTGGTAATAAAAGAGGTGAACTTGAGAAGCTAATGTGAGTGTGTGTAATAATCATGGGTCGTGAGTTAAGATCATGGAGATGAGTGTATATGTATATAGGAGTATGTCGTTTTGCGGTAATGTGGAAGAGATGGAGTAATGGTGATACTAAGGATTTTATGTTATATGTTATGTGAGTACAGAGTAATTGGAGGCACGAGAACTGTGAGAGAAAGAGAGCCCTGGATATAGGAATGGTTGTAGGTCTTGAGGTTATAGTGGGTGATCGTTGACATGCGATGGTAATGAGGTTTATGGGAGGTATAGCAAAGGACCTAGTATTAGTGAGTTACGAGGACGTAACATGTATCTTAAGAGAAGTAGGATGCGACAAAGAGAGTTTGATGGTTGTACATGTTATAGTATAATAGGAAGTTTGACTGTTGGTATAGAGTAAAGGATGGATTTGTGTTGGGGTTGATTTTATTACAGGTAATGGCAGTGCTTGTAGTAGTATGATGTTTACGAGTGTGAGTAAATTTCGAGGACGAAGTTTGTTTTTAGGGAGATGTAATGTGATACTATGTCTTTCTATGTGGTTATTTGGATTTCCATTAGTAATTACTACTTCAATCAATGCGGTAACATGTTTGTTATATGTTGTTTATATGTTTTATTTAGAATTGTATAGCTGCATATGTGTTTATATGTTTTATTATGAATTGTATTTGTATGGAAGGACCGTGATATCGCATGGCTTTCGTGGTTTTATATGAGTTAGGTTACGGGGACGTAACCTTCTTTTATGGGGGATAAAATGTGACAACCCAAGTTTACTCAAGTCTATATGAATTAGCATAGATTTTACTAGTTATGCATATGAGTTATATTATGAGTATGAGTTATATTGGGTTAATTATATGTGATGTTAGGTGTCGTTGGTTGTAGTTGGTGCGAACTTCGGGGACAAAATTCTTTTTAAGGAGGGAAGACTGTAATACTCCGTATTTTAGTGGGAGTACTCGGTCGAGTACTTGGTTGGTACTCGGTCGAGTATGTGTTACTCGGCCGAGTGCACTTGACCGAGTAAACCGGTTCAGCGAGTTAGACGGTTTAATTTATGTTTTGGCCAAGGTTTTTTTTATATAACAGTTGAGTCATTTCTAATTTCATTTTAGCATTTATAAAACAATTCCTAAACCTAGAGAGAGGGACAGAAAGAAGAATTGTCGAGCCTTTCATTTGATTGAAAATTTTTCACCGATTTTAAACCTAATTCGATTTCCCTGTTTGTAAGTTGATTTCATTCCATTGTTTATACTGTTTTAAAGTCTTTATCTTCGAAAAGTTCAAAAGAGAGTCCTGTTTATTTGATGTCTAGTTTATGCATATCAAATATCGTAGTCAAATTCTTTATGGTTTGTCCTAGGTGATTTATTTATGAACATGTCGCTGAAAAGTCCGCGAATCTGATTTGGTTGTGGAAAATGATTTGAAACCCTAATTTATATGTCGACTCAGTTATGGGGCTTTTTCATACATCATCTTTGTAGAGTATATATGACAATAGAATTTGGAATTACTGAAAAATAATGTTTTAAACTCGTTTTATGAATCAATACTTTTTATGCGACGGTTTACACGGTTTTTGGAAATCGATCGAAAACCCTTGATAAGTTTGGAATTTGAGAAAAATACGTTATATATAATTTATAGCTAAGACTCATGGGGTTCCAATTTAATTGTCTTTGCATCAATTAGATTTTTTTCTGGAATTAGTTATGCATTTTATACCGAGTCTTCCATGTGCTGGAAAATCAGGAAAAGTCGTGTTTGTTCTTTAAGTTGATATTCCTATTAAGTTATGATGAGTCTAGGTTATATGCATGATTAATTGATTGAGTGGGTGGTAATTATACATAATTATGTTATGTAGGTGATGGATATGTGAAGGATCATAATTGATTGCTTGTGTGTGCTTGGATTGCGAAAATGTAGGGTTTCTCCTACTCAGTACTGTTAATTGATTGAGATTGCATATGTTTTATAATTGTTGTTATCTGCTGATCATCGGAGGTTGGGTGTTGTGGTGACGGTATTGGTGTGGTTGTGCTATGACGGTTGTGGTGTTGTGACAGCTGTGATGCTGTGTGTGTGATTGTGGTGGAGTCACTTGCGGGAGTGGCTTCACACCCTAGTTCGCCCTCCGTGGAACCCGTCACGGGAGGGGATGTGCACATTAAGGGACAGGGATTGTTAGTCGCTCGATGATGAATTGGACTAGGTGGGGATAGGCTGCGGTCACCCACTGGCGGCGAGGATTACCTGTTGCGATGGGTAATCTGGTAGGGTTACACACTTCGGTGTGTAGTCGGTTACTGTGTGAGATCGGGAGACCGGGGATGCAGGATGATCATCTGGTTGTATTGTTTGTTGTCTTATATTGATTGAACGGTACTGACCCCGTTGTTGTTGTTTTGTAAAACCTGCGGCGATCCATTCGAGAATGGTGAGCAGATTATGACAGGTAATGCAGATGTGTAGCTTTGGGACAGTCATGGGGAGTCATCACTTCGAGTCTATCTTCCGTTGTTACGAGTTTAGCTGTCTTTGATTTCAGTTGTATTGATTTTCTTACACTTTTATTTTGAGTTGGGCTGAGATTATATAATCGTTAATCTCTTCATACTTTAATAAAGTTGTTTGGATTGTTGCTTTTGATATACTAACCTCGGGCAACCGAGATGGTAACAACCTCTCATGTTAGGGTAGTCCTTGGTAAGGTACCTTGGTATGAGGGGGTGTTACAGAACCAGCACTGTTCCGTCTTTTTTCTTTTTCTCGCTTTTATTCTCAGCTCGTTTTCAAATTCGTCAACTTCTTTTTCATCGTCACTTAGCTCCAAATTACCCAATCCCTTAGGATTAATATAGGGTACCTCATCTTCATTAGTGGGCAATTCTTCTTCGTTACTTGGCAATTCCGGATTTTGATATGTGTTACCGCTTCTCAATTGAATGACATTAGCTTGCTCATGAGCTTTCTTACCTTGAGGAGGAAAATTTCCGAGCTGTTTTGAAGAATTATGAACTGCCATCTGAGCCACTTGTGTATCAATCATCTTATTATGGGCAATCAGCTCAGACATTTGAGTCGTCTGCTTTTGTTGCATAGCCAAGGTTTGTTATAAGAGGGCTCTCAACTGCGTCATCTCATTTTTTGGAGCTTGTTGAGGAGTTTGTTGAGGAGGTTGTTGATATTGATTATTAAACTGCTGACCTCCTTGATTTTGCTTTTGATATCCTCCTTGTGGTTGATTACCGCGATTATTAGGAGGTATATACGTGTTCTTCTGTAGTTGTTGCGGTTGTGGATTTTGCACATTCTGACAAGACCATTGAAGGAAAGGATGTTCCTTCGTTCTTTCATTGTAAAAGTTAGAGAAAGGTGTACCTTTCCTAAAAGATTGATAGGCATTAACCTGCTCCAATGTGCTCAAACACTCAGCTGCATTATGACCATCCATACCACATCTAGCACAAGACTCCTCCTGTTGACTCATAGCATGAACTACCTCTTTATTACCCAAAGATTGGGTAGTCTTCATCTCAGCAATCTAGGCAGAAATAGCCTCTAACTGTGCCGCAAGAGCATTATCTCCTCCATTCCCACGCGTGCTTCCCCTAGGATTTCCATACTTAGCAGTATTGGTAGTAATCTGATCAATTAACTTCCACGCGGTATTATCATTAGTGTTGTCCTGAAACCTCCCATTTGCTGAAGAATCTAGTAAAGCACGATGATCGTCGTACAACTCGTTATAAAACTAGTTGCAAAGAAACCACTAATGAAAGCCATGATGGGGAACGGAACGGACCAAACGTTTGAAGCGAATCCATGCTTCATTCAAATCTTCAGTAACTGCTTGCTTGAAACTGGTAATCTGACTTCTCAACATATTATTCTTCTGAGGTGGGAAGTATCTCTTATAGAAAGCAAGAGATAAAGTATTCCAGTCAGTAATTACTTCGTCCTCCATATCTAAATCTCGCAGCCACTCCGCAACGCCATCTTTTAGAGAAAAGGGAAAGAGGACCTGCTTCACCTGATCTTGTGTCACCCCAGTAGTCAGAGGGATGGAACAACAATAAGTCACGAATTTCTCCATATGTTCGCAGGGTCTTCAGTAGCTCCACCTCCAAATAAGTTTCGTTCCACCAAATTGATGTAAGATGGACGAATCTCAAAAGTTCCATTATCTGAGGTAGAGAGCTTGAATCCTTTTGAGATGGAAGCCAATGTAGGCTCGGAATGACTGGCTAAGGTAGGCATGATGGTAATCTCAGGAACTGGAATTTCAAGATCAGAAATAGCGTCCTCTTTAAAAGACTGATTTTCTGAAGTAGTAGAATGCTCTGTCTCAACGTCAAGTATACTCAAGTCTTCTACTTGACCCACTTCTTTCTGAAACTTTCGTCTGTAGCGAAAAGTCTTCTCTGACTCGGGATCTATTGGAAGAATATTTGGCCTAGTTGACCTGGACCTACACGAAACTAACAAGAAAAGTGTGAGAACGGTCTCAAGGAACTAGGTTCCCTGAGACAAAAAGACAAAATAAACAAAAACAAACAAGAAAATTGTTGTCTCCCCGGCAACGGCGCCAAATTTGATAAGGCTAAAGTCGTATCACCTAATCAAAATAAATCTATCTCGGAACTAACAAAATAGCTAGTGGTAAGACAGGTATCGAATCCACAGAGAGGCGACAATAATCAGTTTGCTAATATTTAAAGTGTCTTAAGGTAACAATTTATGGGGGTTTTGGTTTGTTTGTTTTCTATCAAGTAATAGCAAGTAATTAAAAGATGATTAACAATAATATTAAAGAGTCTAGGATTCCGGTTTACTAGGTCAATTATATGGGGTTTATTTAATCAATTGTTAGATCAATCAAACTATCTAAGGTCACAAGATTGATTAATTCTATTATGTCCTTTAGATTAAGTCTAACATGCAACCGCTAATATTAAACACAATCTATTTGATTATCGCAGCCTATAGTAATTATAACCCTGTCGGTGAAAGCATTAATTCGCTACACTAATTATTGATTCAGGCCTAAATCAAATAACTAGAATAAGAACAACAATCAAACGATAGTTTATATGAAATTACTAACAATCAATTAATTATTCCTCTTTCTAATCAACCTAGATCCCCTTCATCCTAGATTAATGATTTAGCTACTCATAGTAAATTGAACAACAACAATAAAGATTGATAACAACATAATTGAAGACATTAAATAACAATAATGAATTAAAAGCATAAAACTTGAATAATAAATTAATGAAGAACGATTAGTACCTTGGTAATTAACGAGGAAAGAACAAAGAACAAAGTATGAAAGCTAAAGTATTTTTCCAGCCATCGAAAAGTAATTGTTCCGGGTGTAATTCTGGAGCAGGATTATGACCATGTAAGCTTGTTGAATGATGTCTTTGCTTGACTCTTCCTTTCGCTCTTTCCTGTTTAAGATGAACAAACTGAGGGCTCGGCTTGGTACCGAGCGTACTCACTCCGACGCTCAAGTCAGTAAACTTAAAGAGATTAAGTTGTGTGTTACTTGGCAAAGTATATTGTAGAGAGATAAGGGTGTTTATACCAGATTAATAGTGAGTTTTGGGATAGTTTTTGGATCCTTTTCTCAATGAGAGAAGTGGAGTATTTATATACTTTCACCTTTTGTCACGTAGTGGCCAAGTGGCCAAGTGGCTAGCAGGTGGAAAGACTGTTCTACCCTCGGCCGAGGGACCCATGGCAGGCCGGCTGGCCTGGTTGACTCCATGCCGAGGGGACTGGATGTGAGTACGCAGATATGCCTCTCGGCCGGCTAGTTGCCAAGACCGAGACCAGTGACAGTCGACAGTGCGTCGGTTAAGCTAGGGTTGTCTAATACGTTGACTTGCTGTCTTTTGGCTTTGACCTTGCTCGATATGTTGACTCGGTCAGCGGGTGCAGAATATGCCCCATCAATTTGGCCCCAGCGTAGTCTATGCCGTGGTATGGACCTTCGATGAGTGTTGAGCATATTCTGCGCAAGTTGAACTTCTTCTCCGGCTTCTTATTCCTCGGCTTGGTTCTGTTCAGGCCGTACCATATCCCCCCTCCACATGGATGTGTAATGGACATCCGATGTGGAAAAGAAAATGGCGCTGGCCGAGACAAAGGTTGAGAGTGCCGTTTGTACTTTTGATTGCCCCCGGCCGGTGCTGTCTTTGCTTTGTTGATCAGCTGGCCGTTAGCAAGTAGATACCAAGGAGCGTGTCGAAGAAGATTGGTAACTGTATGTCGATTGACATTCCGTGGCTGCATGCCTGGCATGTGGCTTGACATTGATTGGTGGACGTTTCATGGGCTTTGCCCTGATTGGTCCGCTTCATGGGCTTTGCTCTATAAATAGAGCAGTGTGCCTGTGGACAAGGCCCTCGGGAACTGCGTCCTCGGGATCCACACTAGGCATAATCGACTCGAGGTTCTTTCGAATCGAATTAAGACAAATTAGAGTCGCCACCAAGTTTTTTGGGAACTTGGAACCGTTCAAGTCAACTTTACACCTTTCATCGAAAAGCATAACGCCAATCGACTACGAGTGATTAAAGATAAAGACTTGTACCCTATATCACTCGATTAGAATGACTCTCGTAATCCAATGGTATTTAGACGGATCCGCAAACCATAGATCTTGAGTAAGGGGTGAGGGTACGTGTTAGGAAGCCCATAAGGACACCTAACCCCGCCCGTCGATAACGGCCTCTACTAAGTCAAGTGTCATATTTCAAACAAGGTCATAGCTACTACGATATATGATATGCAGACATCGTTTTCAAAACCCTAACATGTGAAGTTTCTATGTCGATTTAGATGCAACTAAAGTAACTTTGTCAAAGTTGTAATTTAGCATGTGGGTTGATTGATCTAACAACATACAAAACAAAGCAAACAAGGCTTAGGGGGAATGGGGGAGCCGTTGGGATCTACCCTATTATAAACCAGGCATTTCATGCCGACACAACGATAAATTAAAGATACAACTCGATCTAAAATACAACGCTATACACAGAACTACACACGACACACTACACGGCCAACTCGGCCTAGGGAAACGTGCACAAAGGGGTGGCCCACGGCTTACATGACTCACGGCCTTGGGTCACTCCTCGTAATGCGTGCTTTCACTTAATCTTATCGAATTAGACATAGGGCCACACACCAAAGCATGCATTAGCATAAATCGGGCCATGTTGCTTTAAACAACATGCGATTTACTACGCTCGTACATGCATTGGGGCACAACCATATAACCAAACAAGACTAAGGTTTTTGAAGAAGTTTTGACTCGATAAAAGTAAAACTAATTACAAACAAACTACCAAACACGACTCGATAAACAAAGTAATTACAAGATACGAAATAACGAGATAAAGATGAGAAAACAACGAGAAAAGGACCCCAAGGACACGGCCTACACGTTCTAGCCTACCCTAATTCTTAGGTTAGATTCATTAGGTTAGATAGATGATTGCGAAACGGGTTAGGAAACAAGTTAGAAAACAAGTTAGAAACGACGTTGATAGATTGAGATGATGTCGCGCCAAGGTGTATTCTACACGGCCTAAAGGGGTCAAATTAGGTCAAGTTCGCTAATTAAATTAACTCGTCGAGTGTTAATAAGAAGGTGCTAATCACGCACTCTTATACTAGCGAGAAATTAGGTGAAAGAGAGAGATGCGTTCAATTAGGTTATAGAATTGTTAGTTGATTTTTAAAGCTATGTCGATGTACCCTAACGTGTCTAATTAAGTTATTAAATTGGTCTAATATCATCTAAACGAGTTATATGTTAACAATAAGAGGTCATATTAACATGTAAATGGTCAAGGGGTAGGTCGAATCACACGAGAGAAGAGAGGGGTCAAAAGCGAAGAACGAAGTCAGAAATCGTTTTATTAATGCCCTACCTTGAACACGAGGATATGTAAATGAGACGGGAGTGTACGACCGACTGATGTAGCGGTTTCTTTCCCATCTCAAGTCAACGCGGGTGTTCATGGTGGTACTTTAACTCATACTCGGACTAAACTAGTTTCGTAGTTAATGATAACAAACGATAAACAAAAACGATAAACAAACAAAAACGAACTATAAAAAAACAAACATAAAAAACGAGATAAAAGGGAGAAAGAGGAGGATTTGATGCACCCTCAACCTACATGTATCGTTGACACCGTCTTGGGTCGTAATCGATCGTAGATTTTATCTCTAGAGGCCGTCGTCGACGAAGAAACAAAGCAAACAACACGTTTTTTGAAAATCTGGACAGCAATTTTCAAACAGAGATTTCTCTCTCGTTTCACGGTGAAAATTCGATTTAAAAGATGTTTTGAAAACTGGAAAGAGAGGAGAACAGAGATCTTAAAATAATCCCTGCTCGTTTTGAGTTATTGGGCACGAAAAACGAGCACAAACAGAACTGGACAGACAGGGAAAAGCCGCGAAAACAGAGTGTATAACACTCTGTTTTTCGAGGGAATTCGTGTACTCTCAAGGGCAATTTGGCTCGTAAATATTTGTCTAATGTGTAGATGGATGTTTTATGGTTAATTTGGAACAAGAAACTCGAATTTTGATGGAGGTTTGAAGGGAGAACGAATGGTTTCAAAGAGGACACACAAACTGATTCTCTGTTTGTATGTCGGTTTTGTCTAGGGTTTTTGGGAGGCAATTAGGGTTTGTTTCTGGAGCTTAAAGCTTGTAAGTGAAGGTAGTATGTATGGAGAAATTAGAGGAATGAATGTATGGTGAAGGGAGGGTATTTATAAGGAGTTAAAGCAGGGTAAAAAGGGGGGAGAGGCAGACGGGCTCGGTTTGCACATAGCTGCTGTCCAGCAGCTTTTGTGAGGGTTTGAGAGGCTTTGTGACGGGTTTTCTTGGTGGTTAAGGTAAGGTAATATGGGTAGGATACTAGGGTATGGGTTAGGGTTAATGGTCACGGGTTTTGGTGGTGTTTGGAGCGGGTTTTGGGCTCGGGATTTGGCACGCAAAACAGGGGGGCTGCTCGTGTTTTTGCGGGCTGTTGGGGGGTGTTTGGGATGGGATTTGAGCCGTGGTTATGGGGTTCGAACTGGGGTTGGATGGGTAGAGGCTTAGGTTGGTTAGTGTACTCGAGATTCGTGCCAATTCGTAAAGAAAATGGGCTCAAAAACCGAGCTATAATCGAGCTCCAAAACACGTGGTTAAAACGAGTTTTTTCGATTTTTAAATCGATTTTTCAAATCGATTAACACATTAAAATAAATGATTTGTCAAATCAAATATACTCATAAAATGATTTTTCAAATCAAATATACTCATAAAATGATTTTTCAAATCAAATATTTATTTTATTTTCAATAAAATAAACTTGAGAAAATAAATTCAAAACAAAGTAAAATGAATTTACCTTAAAAAAGCTTTAATTTAAATATCATTTAAATTAAAATACTCCGTCGACAACGCTCATTCTACATCGTAAAACGAACCCAAATAATGACGATGACAACTAAAGAATACATGTGTCCTATCATCATCGGGTGTTTGTCGGGTTCTCTATAAATTCCAATATCGACGGATACGGGTATCTACAGTGCCCCTTTTTTTGCCATCAAACTTCATTTTCTCAAAAAATTTTCTCTCTCCAGTTTTTTCGAAGAAATTTCTCTCTAGTCTTCAAAGCGTTACTCGGCGTAACACTTTTTCAAGGTAAACAAACAACTTTTTTCCAACTTTTTACTTGCTGATTAGTAGTTGTCACCATGTCTTCTGCTGATGCTCAACCCAAGACCTCTGCAAGGCCGGGCGAACTGTCGCGTCCCGATGAACAGAGCCATCGGTTGTCACCCCGATAGGGTTTGGGGGCGCTTGTCGCCTTCTCCTGAAATTGATGAGAAATTTATGGAGGGTATTGATGATGATGATGATGAGGAAAGGACCCATTCGGCGTAGAGAGGCCGCGCTTCGGTGGCACGGCGATGCCGCCGATCAATCCTGATCGTGCTTGGTCGAATAAGTTCGCTAGTTGCTCCGGTCCTGATCTTTTTGAAGACCATTACTCCTTCGGCAGGGGGTATAGAATTGTTATCCTTGAGGATGGTGAGGCGGTCTGTTGCCCTCCCGAGGGCTATATCGGCGTGTACATCAGACATCTGGAGTATGGGCTCCGATTTCCTCTTAATGAATACGCCGTGGCCATAATTAAAGCCATGAATGTCGCCGTGGCTCAACTGCATCCGTTGGCCATCAGGACGATTGTTGGCTTTGTATGGTTATGTCTTTTTAAAGGGGAGACCCCAACGGTGAACCTCTTCCGTCGGCTCCACCATCTTCGGCTGACTACCCTAGGTGGCACGGGGTGGTACAGCATACAGACCGAGGCGGGTTATGTTACCGTTTCCAAGATGACATCTTGCAAGGACTGGAAGGGGCGGTGGGTATACGCCGAGGTTCCGGAGGACTATCCGCTGCCCCGGTCCTTTCAGAGCCGCGTCAATTTGCGGTGTGAGAATCAAGGGGAGCATGACAGATATGTCTCCCAGAATAAGCTTAAGATGGACGCCTTGAAGGTCTATCTTAATGACGACGAAACGCGGGCAATGAGGCTGTTTGAGGCTGAGAAGGATGGCACGCCGAAAGGATGAATGCCCCAGACGCGATCGTTCTTCGAGGATGAGTTGCTTTGCCACGTCGACCTCATCCGCCCTCGGCCCGGGGTGAGTGGGGTCGGTATGAGGCCCATCCTTGTTTTTTTATGTTTACGTATTTGAGCCTTGGTTTATTTCTTTTGCTTAACTCCCGCTTCGTTTCTTTTGCACCGATTTGGCCGGGAACTGCCTGTCTCCGTCCTCGAGAGGTTGGGACTTGACGAGAACGGGAGAGTTGTTGAGCTGCATCCTAAGGCCGCGCCACGTGATCGCAGACCGGCCCCTCACGAACTTATGGAGCAGCCGTTGAAGGCAATGGATGTGGCGGCGGCACAAGCGCAGATTGCCGGTAACGTGCCGCGCCGGAGACCAAAAACAACGTCTACGGCGGCGACGGCGTCAACTCCAGCTCAATCTTCAATCCCCGTAATCCAAAAGGAGCAGGTGGTCGTCGATGTTGAAGAGGAGGTCACCGTTGTGGAGGGTCCTCCTCCTTCAAATAAAAGAAAAGAGGCAACGCCTGCCGCTGTTGCTGCTACCGAGGCCGGGAAAGAAAAGGGGCCAGCCGGTCCTCTGCCCAAGAAGGCTAAGACTGGTACGGATCTAACCCACGGCTCGGATTTAGCAGGTTCATTGGGCATTCCTGATGATAGGCTCTCTGACATGTCAATGAATGTTGACATGGATGCTTTGTCTGGATTTTTTGTAGATCAGCCGTCGCCGGCTGTCGTTCTCACTGAACGGCTGTTGGAGAAGCAGCCTGTGTAGACGGGCGATAAAAATGTCACCGCCGACTCCTCATCCCAGAAGGTTTCCCCCGCTCAGCTTGTGGCGGAAGGCACAAGGTTGTCCAAGAGGCTGGCGAAGTGGACTAAACTAGCCGGCTCTCATATTATGAAGCAAGAAAAGGTCATGGCTCAAGCTGCCCATGTGCTCGAACGGCTTAGGACCGAGCTTGCTGTTTCTAAGAAGGAGGCCGAGAAGTCGAAGAAAGACTTCCAGGCCGCCATGAAGGACTTCCTTGTTGAGCGAAATCTTAAGGAGGAAGCTGATAAGGCGGTCCTAGCCGAGAGAGCCAAGGTTGAGGCTGCGTTGGCTGACGCCGCTAAGCTGCGGGAGGAGAAAGACAAATTTGAGGGCGGCTATAAGGTCGTGGTTGAGCAGAAGGAGAGATGGAAGACTTTGCACTCGGCTGAGGCGAAGGAGCACAAGAACACAAAGGCTATCCTTGCCTAGAGGGAGAAGGACATTGAGACGTTGTAAACCGTCATCATCCCTGACATGTGTGCCCAGTACCGGGACCAGGCTGAAGATGCTACCAGGGATGCAATTAAAGAGCTCCTTCCTGAAAAATCCTTCCCGTGGCAAAAATTTGACCGGCTTCTTGATGAGAAGGCGGCTGCTGCGGAGGCAAAGGCTGCGGAGAAGGCAAAGGCGGCGAAGGCCGCTGAGGAGGCTGCGGAGAAGGCGGCCCGGGATGCTAAGGTGAAGAAGGCCAGAGAGGAGGCTGAGAGGGCCAAGGCAAGTGAAGCTGCCAAGCCTTCCTCGGGCGCCCATCAGTTGGTGATCTTTCATTCTGCTGCTGGTGGCGAGCGGCAACAAGCATAGGAAGACGGGCGGTCGTCACCAGATTCACCCGGTCCTTCTGACAGCTTCAGCTGTTCGGGGGCCAACTATTGAGCCTTTCCTCCCTGCCATCCTTTTGGCGCTTCAAGTCTTATGTCTGTAACCTTTTGCTGTACCTTTTGTTTTTGTTAAACTTTGGTAGGTTGTGTTTAGGCTATCCCTATGGGGACGGCCGTCGACTTTTTCTTGTCTTACTTGTAAACATTTTTAATAAAGTCTGTTTATTTGCCCTCGGCTTGGCCGGGGCTTTGATCTCAATCCTCCATTCAGTTGTCTCCTTACGTTTTTAAACATATTGAGCGCTTTTTTTTTCGTTTTACCTTCGGCTTGGCCGAGCGGTTAGAATGCGTATCTCAACTATACTTAAACGTTTTTTTTTTAAACATGTTGGCATGTCGGTCGCTTCCTCCTCCACTCCCGGTCTTAGCCGAGGCGGTCAGATTTGCGCTTCCCAACCGCTGTTGTAAACATGTTTTTAAACATGTTGGCATGTCGGTCGCTTCCTCCTCCACTCCCGGTCTTATCCGAGGCGGTCAGATTTGCGCTTCCCAACTGCCGTTGTAAACATGTTAGCGTATCGGTCGTTGTTTCCCCGTCACTCCCGGCTTTGGCCGAGGCAATCGGTTACGGCTCGACGGCGTTCAGATCAGACATATTGATCGCTTCCTCTGCCACTCCGGATGGGCCGAGGCGGTCGGTTGCGTTTCTCAACTGTACTTATACGTTCCTAAGCATGTTGGTCGCTTTCGCGAGTATCAATCGACCGGTAGTGATTTGCCGGTTGGCGTCTACTAAGCATGTTGGTCGCTTTCGCGAGTATCAACTGCCATTGCGGTGACTGCCGGGCTTTGGCCGTGGCGTCAACCTTGGTACGACTACGGAGGGGACTCTTCATTTTGATGGAAAATTTGGATCACTCTTCGTTAGATATAATCACGCGTTGGGGTGCCCACAACGGTCTCGGACACCTCCGCCGCTATATGAAGTATTTTCTAAGGTTGTCTGTGTTCCAGTGGCTCATTAGAGGCACTCCCTCAATGTCTGTCAGCCGGTATGTCCCCGACCTCATTTCTTCAACCACCTTGTAGGGTCCTTCCCATTTGGCCGTCATTTTTCCATGGATGTTTCCTTTGTTGGTTGCGGCCGACTTTCTCTGGACTAGATCTCCTACTCTTAAGTCCCTTTTGTGGACCCTACGGTTGTATGCTCTTCTCATCCGGTTTTGATATACTGCCAAGTTAAGCCGTGCCGTGTCTCGACTTTCTTCGACCAGTCTAGGAGGCTCTCGAGCCTTCCTCATTTTCGATCGGGTCAAAAGTTTGCGTTACGAATGTCGGCACCGCTGCTTCAATTGGCAGGACGGCCTCAGACCCATAGACTAGGTGGAATGGAGTGTACCCCGTTGTTTCTTTCTCCGTGGTTCGAAGGGACCACAGGACGCCGGGTAGTTCATCAGCCCATCTTCCCTTTAGATCTTCAACCTTCTTTTTCAACCCGTTCAATATTGTTTTATTAGCTGCCTCCGCCTGCCCGTTGCTCTGAGGGTGGCAGACGGAGGAGTATGCGAATTTGATACCGAGCTCTTCCAGCCAATTCATCACCATGTCACTCCAAAACTCTCGGCCGTGGTCAAATACAATGACTTGGGGCAACCCAAATCGAGTTATGACGTTCTCCCAAATCACCTTTCTTACGGCCGCCGTGGTCTTGGCAGGTACCGCGACAGCCTCGACCCATTTGGTGAAGTAGTCAACGGCGACGATTAGGTACTTCCTTCCTCCGGAGGCCGTCGGAAATGGCCCTAATAAATCCATCCCCCACTTTGTGCAAATGGTAGGGGGCTAAATCTTGGTTGCAAGTCTCGGGAAGGTGCACGTATCACCGGAGCATGCATCTGACAATTCTTGCACTTCTTAGTCTTTGTTCTGGAATCTTTCAGCATGGTCGGCCAGAAGTAGCCGGCTCGGAGAGCTTTGTGGGCTAACGTTCTCGCCCCCATGTGATGTCCGCAGATCCCTTCGTGAATCTCTGTCAGTATGAGCTCCGCGTCGGCTGGGCCGACACATTTCAAAAGTGGTCTTATCACGGACCTTCTGTATAGTTCTCCTTCGAACACCAAGTACCTTGCGGCGATCCTTCTTATCTTATGATAGAGACTACGGTCCTCCGGTAACTCTTTTGTTAGTTTGTATTTCATTATCGGAGTCATCCACGTCGTCTCGGCTTCGATGTCGCCCACCATGCCGACGGTCTCAGTGATGCTTTTAGCATTCCTGATATCCACCAAAGACACGTTCGACTGACATTTTTGATGCTTGAACTGGCAAGTTTTGAGAGAGTGTCGGCTCGGTTGTTCTCAGACCTGGGGATGCACTGTATTTGGAAAGATTTCAATTTTTCAGTGTCGGCTTTTACCCTTTCCAGGTATCTCACCATCCCGTCGTCTCGAGCCTCATACTCTCCTCTGATTATATTAGTGACTAAGAGTGAATCTGTTTTCACCACAACATGCTCCGCCCCGGCAGCTCTAGCTAACTCAACTCCAGTTATCACCGCCTCATATTCGGATTCGTTATTTGAGGCTGAGAAGGTAAACTTCAAGGCGTACTCAAACTCGTCCCCGTTAGGGCTGATGATAAGGATGCCGGCTCCTGAGCTGTTTGCCGTGGAGGACCCGTCGGTGTATACTTCCCACACACCGGGATGTGATTCTTCTTGATAAGTGCACTCGGCGAGGAAGTCTGCAAGCGCCTGCCCCTTTATCGAAGGCCTCGGCTTGTACTGAATGCCGAAGCCGGAGAGCTCCACTGCCCATTTGATAAGTCGGCCGGATTTTTCGAATTTTTCCAATGCTTTTTCCAATGGCTGATCGGTTAAGACCGTCACGGGATGTGCGTCGAAGTAGGGTTTTAACTTCCTTGCGGCAACGACGAGGGCGAATGCCGCTTTTTCAATCAGTGAGTAATTTTTTTCGGCGGGCAGCAGTGTATGGCTGATAAAGTAGATTGGGTGTTGCTGCTTATTTTCTTCCCTGACAATTACGGCACTGACCGTGGCCGAGGTAACTGCTAAGTATAGATATAGCGTCTCCCCAGCGTCGGCTGGACGGTCGGGAGAGTTAGAAGGTGGGCTTTCAGTTGCTTGAAAGCCGTACTCTGTTCCTCCCCCCAGCAAAAGTCTTTATTCCCCTTCAACACTTTAAAGAATGGGGTGCTCTTGTCGGCGACCGAGAGATGAAGCGGGCGAGAGCCGCCATTCTCCCGGTCAGCATCATAACCTCTTTTCGATTCCTCGGCTCCGGCAGGTCTAGTATCGCTTGGACTTTCTCGGATTGGCATCAATTCCCCAGCGCACAAGCACGCTGAGGAACTTGCCGGCCCGGACACCGAAGTTGCATTTCATTGGGTTAAGCTTCATATTATATTTCCTTAGTGAACAAAATGTCTCGCTCAAATCGGCCAAGTGCTCGCTGTCAGACTTGCTTTTTACAATAGCATCGTCGACGTAAGCCTCGATGTTTCGCCCTTTTTGATCTTGAAACACTTTGTCCACCAGTCTAGTGTAAGTTGCGCCAGCGTTTTTCAAACCGAACGGCATCATTTTATACATGTATGTGCCGTTACCGGTGATGAATGCGCACTTAGGCATGTCTTCTTCGGCCATAAACACCTGATGATACCCTGAGAAGGCGTCTAGCAGGCTTAGCATTGTGTAGCCTGCCGTTGCGTCAATTAAACTATCTATTCAAGGCAAGGGATAACAATCTTTAGGGCACGCTTTATTAAGATTGGTAAAATCAACACACATCCTCCACGCCCCTGATGACTTCCTCACCATTACAACATTTGCTAGCCACTCAGGGTAAGTACAAGGCATGATAAAGCCCGCCTCTAATAATTTGTCTACTTCGGCTTTGATGGACCCATCCTTCTCGGCCGAGGAGTTCCTCATCTTCTGCTTGACCGGGCGAGCGGTGGAGAGTACGTTCAGCTTTTGAACGATCACCTCCCGGCTCACGCCTGGCATCTCGGCTGCTGAGTATGCGAAGACATCTTTGTTCTTCCTCAGCAGGTCTAGGAGATCAGCTCTGAATTTTGGCTCCAGCTCGGCACCGATAGTTACGGTGCGCTCTGGGTCAATTTCCACTTCTTCGGTCTCGGCTCCCTCGACCATGCCGACATTAGTATCCATCTTTTCGCCCTCCTGCTGTAATGATGGGCTCTTCCTCTTCTCTGATTTCTTCGCCACTTTGAGGGATTGCATGTTGCACCCTCTGGCAGATACTTGGACATTGACAATTTCATCTCTCTCGTCCTTTGAGACGAGCTTTTGTGCTTCCCCCCGGTCTGAGACATACATCAATGTCAAGGCCCGGATGGACATCACTGCATCGGCCTCGCTCAAAGTGACCCGGCCTATGAGGACATTATAGGCGGACGAACCATCAATAACCACGAACTCAGATAAAACATTTTTGGCCGCATCTGCTTGGCCGAACATCACCGGCGATCGATTGACCCCGGGGTACCAGTAGCCGCTCCGGAGAAGTCAGTATAGCGGGTTGGTGCAGGGGCTCAGGTCTTCAATCTTCAGACCGAGATTGAGAAAGCACTCCCTGAACATGATGTTCGTGTAGGCGCCTGTGTCAATTAGGCACCTTTTGACCAAGTGGTTGGCTATGTCCAAGTGGACTACAAGCGGGTCGCTGTGCGGGGCAATGACTCCTTCGTAGTCCTTCTTTCCGATGGTTATATCGGGGACGGTGGAAGCGGGGATCGCTGTTTTGGGCACAAAGTTGATGGCTTGGTACAACTCATTTAGGTGCCGTTTGTGCCCATTAGCTGACCCACCGTTCTCGTTTCCTCCGATGACAACCTGGATCACTCCCATGCGCTGGAATAATGATTTTCTATTCGCCCCGTCGGAGCTTGTTTCCGGGCCTCCAGCTACATACTTGCTGAGGGCCCTCTTTCGGATTAGCTCCTCGATGGCGTTCCTCAAATGCCGACAGTTGTCGGTCTTATGGCCGATTTGGCCGTGGTAGTCGCAAAACTGGCTAGTGTCGCCATCCCCCCTCGCCTTGGGGGGCCTGGCCCACTTCTGCCCTTCATTCTTACTTAGGGCAAAGACCTCGGCCGGTGATTTGACCAGGGGGGTGAGACCGCTGTACCGCTTCTGGGTGTATGGTCTCGAACTCCCCCCAGCGCCCGCCGAGTTCATTTCCTATTAAATCTTTCAGGCCGTGACCTATTCATGTCACGGCGTCCTTCATCTACGTTGTCCCGGCGGCTCCTCCTCTCTGGGTGCCCAGCTTCGCTGTGGCCTACCCGGGTCTTGTGATAGTCCTCCACTTTTACGGCTCGGTCGGCCATATTTCTGGCGGAGTCTAGGTTGAGGTCCTCGCACTTGATGAGCTCATTTTTGAACTCGCCTTTCGGCAGGCCTTTCATCGGTCGAAGCGCCGCTGTTCGGTGTTCACTCACGGATCTGCTGAACCTTAGTGTCGAACCTCTTCACATAGCTTCGGAGGGACTCGTCCTCCCCCGTCGGATAGTTAGGAGATCCGAGGGTTTCCACGGCCCTTCTCTTGTTGCGGGCGTCTTGGGCTATGAAGTTGTCTCTCGGTCGGCATAGCAGTATACCGAGCCATTAGGTAGCCCCTTGTACCAACTCTGAGCCATGCCGTGGAGGGTCGTTGGGAAGACTCGGCACCACACCTCATCGGGTTGCTCCCATACCGACATGTATGACTCGAAAGCCTCGGCATGGTCGGTTGGGTCGCTATCCCCTTTGTATGATAAGGGCGGCAGCTTCAGTTTGGTCGGCACCGGGACTTCGAGGACATAGGCACTGAGGGGCTGTTTGACCACGTGCCGAATGACACGCGGGGATCGGCTCCTCGCAACCCTAGTCCGGCTTCTCTCCATGTGGCGGGAAGGGCTTCTTGTTATCCGACTTTGGTGAGTCGGACTTCTTTCATTCCTCCGGGGGTGGCCTCGTTGTTGCCGCGGCGACGCTGTCCTCCCGCGAGTGGGGGATGGACTTTGGTCTGCCACTGGCACCACGGGCTCCGCCGGCGTCCTTGCATGCCCAGCTCATTGTATTACTCCGGTCAAGTTGTTCGGAGTCACTTTGTGGGCCCTGGTCACCTGTGGAGGCGTTGCCGCCCCTGTCGCCGTGACAGGGGTAACCGGCGTACCACCCATAAGGTCCAGGAATAGCTTCAATTTGGTTGCATCGACCACATGTCCCATGATAGTGACTTGGCCGGTCGGCAGCGGTGTTTCTGGCTCTCTTGGCATCCCGTACTTCACCGGCTCAATGACTCGGCCGGTGGGGGACTGCCCGATCTCAGAATTAGGGAACGCGTCATCCTGGTAGAATGCGGTTTCGTCACTCACAATTATTTCTTGTTGTTTTGACATCCTCTTAGCTCTTTGAGTGGGTTTTGTTTTGTTTTTTTTTTTTTTTTTTTTGTAAGGGAGATGACTAGCTTTTAGTATCTATTCCCCACAGACGGCGCCAATTGTTCCGGGTGTAATTCCGGAGCAGGATTATGACCACGTAAGCTTGTTGAATGATGTCTTTGCTTGACTCTTCCTTTCGCTCTTTCCTGTTTAAGATGAACAAACTGAGGGCTCGGCTTGGTACCGAGCGTACTCACTCCGACGCTCAAGTCAGTAAAATTAAAGAGATTAAGTTGTGTGTTACTTGGCAAAGTATATTGTAGAGAGATAAGGGAGTTTATACCAGATTAATAGTGAGTTTTGGGATAGTTTTTGGATCCTTTTCTCAATGAGAGAAGTGGAGTATTTATAGACTTTCACCTTTTGTCACGTAGTGGCCAAGTGGCCAAGTGGCTAGCAGGTGGAAAGACTGTTCTACCCTCGGCCGAGGGACCCATGGCAGGCCGGCTGGCCTGGTTGACTCCATGCCGAGGGGATTGGATGTGAGTACGCGGATATGCCTCTCGGCCGGCTAGTTGCCGAGACCGAGACCCAGTGACAGTAGACGTGCGCTGCGTCGGTTATGCTGTCTAATACGTTGACTTGCTGTCTTTTGGCTTTGACCTTGCTCGATATGTTGACTCGGTCAGCGGGTGCAGAATATGCCCCATCAGTAATAAAAGCGTAACCTCATAAATCCTACGAGTTTAGAATATATATTACAAACCAGACGTGTTTTAGGAAAATACGGAAAGTAGACTATCAAAGAGATTCCTCGATCTAGCCTCAACATACTCGATCAAGGAAGGTTACTCGATCGAGCCTTCCTCTACTCGATCAAGAAATCAAGTCCAGCATGCTTGATTTCGTCTTAACTTCTCTTTTCATCTTCAAGTCTCCTCGTTTCTCGTGCCACGCCTCGTGTATTCCACTATGCCATAACCGCAATGGTCAACTTAACTTGATTCATCTCGTAATGCGTCATTTCTGCATTAAAACATAAAGAAGCGGCAGTATCGACATTTAGCTAATAAAGGCATATAAATGATATAGGCACGAAAACGGTATATAAAACAACATGAAAGGAGTTATAAAAGTGTATATGAAAGTGATACATCAACAACATGCTCCAATTTATCCCACGATGCATCTATATCTTTCTTCTTGCAATCCGACCAAATATCGCTTGTTGGTTTTCCCTTGTAGCTTCCACCACTTAATTCGTGCCTCACCGATTATCTTTCTCTTCCTCTCTTACCCCGAAAATCAAGCACCACTAGTCTATGTTGTGTTGCGGCACTTTCCCCGGGTATGACCTTGCAATTGGTGTACTCTTTCCTAGGGATGTCAATGGATCGGGTTCGGATCGGGTGAAGCTTCACCCGCATCCATCCCATTAAAAACCTCATCCAACCCATCCATCATCCGCGACACTTATCATCCATCACCCGTCCATCCATCATCCGCGGATGAAACGGGTGGATTGGGTGATAAATGGGTAATGATTTAATTATGTTTATAAGCCTAGAAAAGTATTAAATTTTATTTCAACCAAAAATATGTAAGGTAAATTAGTATTAGACTAAGTGCTTTAAAAATCTCGTAACTTAATGTTTGCTTGAACATATAAAAAGCAAGTAGATTAGTATTGGGTAGCTTAAATTTTATATAAATATGTATTTTTTTTCAAAAAAGGAAAAATATCGGGTGGCGGATAGATGACGGGTTGGATTTAGCTTCATCCATCATCCATCCATCATCCATTTATTTCATCCATCATCCATTTATTTCGGGTTTTCGTCCGTCCATTTATATCGGATGGATGGATATTTACTGGGTGCGGGTGAGATTGACATCCCTACTCTTTCCTCCACATATTCCTTACCAAAAGGAAATCAATTTGACTAGCATTTCCTCTACTCCTATAAGTCACCAACTGAGAATGCCTTTTCTCTAACCAAGTGTTCATTATACCCAAGTCATATGCCAAAGCAAAATCTAATATGTCACTTCCTGCTTCATTTCTCTCCCCGAACCCAAAACCCCCATGAATGCTCTCGAAGTCAACTCGATTAGTACCCACATGCCCATTAAGGTAACCACCAATGATCAATTTCTCTCCAATAGGGACTCGTTCTACAACCTCTTCCAGATCTTCCCGGAAGGCTCGTCGAAAAGAAGCATCCAATCCTACTTGAGGTGCGTAAGCACTTATAACAGTCAGCACCTCATCTGCGACTACAAGCTTAATGCTCAAAATCCTATCACTCTTTCTCAATACTTCTACAACATCATCGATGTAATCTTTATCAATGACAATACCCATTCCATTACGACTTTTGTCTTTACCCATGTACCAAAGCTTATAACCCCAAGGAGCTATCACCCTTGCTTTATCTCCGTCTCACTTTGTCTCTTGTAGACACTGTTTTGACAGGGATTTCACTGAATAGGAATACCCTGCCAGAGGTTTATATGTAGGGTAATCTAACTCAAACAATTCGTCTGACTAGTATTATTAAGTGAAATAACAGGTAACAAATAATAACACAAAGATTTTATACGTGGAAAAACCCTGGGAATAAGGGAAAAAACCACGGGCACCAAGTCAGGAGTGATTGTTACTATGATTTT
Organism: Silene latifolia; assembly: GCF_048544455.1. NCBI lineage: Eukaryota > Viridiplantae > Streptophyta > Magnoliopsida > Caryophyllales > Caryophyllaceae > Silene > Silene latifolia. The sequence continues at coordinate 455,998,065 of NC_133538.1, forward strand.
AGATAGCCTAACAGAGTATTGGTATATCAGGCGTGACAGGCGAAATTATAATGCTTAAGAATACACAAATGTAAGTAAGAATGAGAGAGTGTCGAATATCCTTTCTGATTCTGTCTTCTCTTGCATTTATACTTGTTTTCACCGTTTCCTTCTCTGCCGTTTAGGGTTTCCTGGTAAATAAGGCATGTGCCCTATTTACCCGGAGGTAGTTGCCATCTAACTTAGCCGTTGCTTTTGACTATTGCCTATATCTTTTCCTTCTTGAATTGGTCTTCCTTTTTTGTAGGGAGTATATATAAACTGCCCGCTTGTCGCCTGCAATGCTTATTTGACGTTTGCCTAACGTATTTCTCTTTCAGGCTACTTGTTATCTTTCGCCTGTCTTTCATCAACTCATGTTTGATGCCTGTCCATACTTGATCAATGCCTGGTTTCATATGTCTTTTGCTTGGAACTCGGCTTTGGTTGTTGCCTGGCCTATGTCAGGTCAGGCAGGATAATTTTGGGCCTAACAATTGCCCCTTATCTGCTTATTCCATTATTGGGTCTGGCCAGGAATAAGGAGATAAAAATTTGGGTCAGGCAAAGGATTGTGCAGGGATTTTTTATCGGATTAGAATTAGTGTTTGATTCAACTTCCTGTAACGGCTATTTGCCATAAATAGGGTAGGTTCACAAAACCCAAGGAGAGTCATGATTAATCTCAACCACTTGCTTTCCTAGCCATTTTAGATTTGCGGCTATAAATATCCTGCCTTTGCCGTGTTTGTCTTCACATTTCAATCTCCAATTTTCTTCTTTCTCTTTCTAAAAATTCCCTCTTTGCAAAAATTCATTTTCCAGAAAAAATAAGATATGGCTGGTGGTAGAAGAAAGACAGCAGCTTCCAAAGCTCCTGCTGAGACTGAAAAAGTTCCTGTTGAAGTCGAAATGGCTTCTGCCGAGGTTGAGAAGGTTCCTGATATCATCCTTGAGGATGATGTGGTGGAGGTTGTTGCTACCCCAGAGATTCTGTCCATGTCTTATAAGGGGGTTGAATATACTCCTATTAAGGCTTTGGCGGCTTCTTTTCATGAAGCCAATCAGCTAAAACCAACTTTTGAGCATTATATAAAGGGCAGGGGCCTTATTCCTAGTGGGGCTGAGGTTTGGATCCCTGAGAGCGGTCCGGTCAGGGCTAATTGGGGTAGTCCAGGCTGGTTCTGTATCTTTGAATGGGCATTCAGGGGTGGCTGTCGGCTTCCCCTTTCTCCTTTCATGACTGAGGTGATCAGGGCTATCAGGGTTCCCCCGTTTCAACTCATGCCAATGGTCTGGAAAATTGTCCATTCAGTTGAGCACTTGTGTTCTAAGCACAATTTGGTTATTGCCCTGGATGACTTCAAGAATGTCTATCACCTGAAGAGTCATTCTACTGGAAGGTTTAATTTTCGGGTCAGGTCGAAGATGCCTCACCTGATTACCAACTTTGATTCAGGGGATGATAAAGGATGGGCTCAAACCTATATATTTATCAAGGCTGATTCAATTGCCCCTGATTTGGATTATCTCAATTATCCAGCTGTTGAAGGAGGTAACTTTCTTTCCTGTATTATTTTGGTTTGGCAATAACATACTTTGGAGAATTTACTTACTTTGCCCATGCTTCCTTGTAAATGATTGGGTGAATGATCCTGATGCCGAGGGGTCGGCTGACCGGATAGCAGCGTTCATGGCTTTGCCTGAAGAGGAGAGGGCGTGGCCTGCCTGTCTGGGGCAAGCTTACATGCCTCGTTTTAAGAAGGCCAAGTTAATGTACATATAAGCCAGTGAAGAGCACTAAGGTTTCAGGGGTGTCTTCATCAGGGAGTAAGTTTTTTGCTTTCTTTTGTCATTTTGTTTCTTGTATTGGACATGTGTTTATATTGCTGATTTAGAACCTTGTCGTGAAGCTACGAGGGCTTCTGCCAGGATTGCTAGCTTTGGTTTGTCTCTGGTGAAGGCAGGGGTTTCTCAAATTACAGGGGAGAAGTCTAAGAGTAGTGAGGCTACGGGAAGTGATAGTCTTTGTTCGGGTTCGGGAACCCGTGCGGGGGTTCGATTGGCATCGCCGAGAGAAGGTTGTGGATGGGAGTGACCGTCCTGAGAAGAGGAAGAGAGTGGATGAGTCTTCAGGAGGGGTTCACGAGGTTAGGGGGTTAGGGCTCGTTTGGATGAGGTCCAGTTTGCCAAGGAACAAATTCAGGCTCAGGCTTTTATGATTGATGATCCCTACTTCAAGTATCAAGCGGAGTATACTTCTGCCCGTGCTTTGGCTGCTATGTACCGTACCAGAGACTATGCTGCTAACCTGATTACCATGCTTCAGGAGGTATGTTTTTTTTTTTTGTTTTTGGCTTGTTTCTTGTGGGTATTTGTGTGTGTTTTCTTTTTTGTGGCTTAGATAGGCATTTTCTTCTTTGTTAGAATGTCAATGATATGCTTTGAGGGGCGCCATGTCAACTGGAATCGAGTCCACACCTAAAAAATACCCTGGATTAGGAGGTACAGATTTTGAAAAAAGATGCTGAAAAGTTGAAGGCTGAGTTGGAGGTGTCTAAGGCTGAGAATGACTCTTTAAAGGAGGATAATGAGGCAGGGAAGGCTCGGTTGGTGGTGGAGTCTTCTAAGCTGAAATCTGCTCGGGATGCTCAAAGCTCTTCGAGCCAAGTTTGATATTGCCCAGGAAGAATTGAAGGTGAAAAGCGAAGCTATGCAAGAGCGATTGAAGGTGAATGAAGAATTGGTCAGTAGAAAGGGATGTGGTTCGGGCCCGGTACAAAGATGCTTGCACTTTATTTCTTTGGCAAAGGTCGTGTGGATGCCATGAAGGAGCCTGTTGAGGTCAGGCCTTTTTGGAATCCTGATCAGGAGTTGGCTGATCTCAATACCACTTATCCTGAGCTCTGTAAACTACATGCTGACGAAGAAGTGGACTCTCCACCATCCAAGGGAAAGAGTAGTGATGCTGAAGGGGAGGGAGATGAAGATGAAGAAGAGGAGGCTGCTGATGAGGGAATTGGTTCTGCTACAGCTTCCAAGGCGGGCTAGTTTGTTTTTTTATTTTGTTATTTTGTGGAATTTTGTGTAGTTTTAGCCTATCCAGGGGGGGATGTTCCCTGGACAAACAGTTTGGAATTTGTTTTTGTTGGTTTTGGGTATTTCCTGAGTAAACAGTTATTCTTCCTGCTTGGGAAAGGTATATTCCTGGGTAGGTATTAATATATCTTTTCTTCTCTTGATTTTCTTGCTGTGCTTGACTAGATTTGTACCTGTACATTCATTTGACGTTTTTCTGTTAGAGTAATGCCTGTCAAGAGGGCTTATGGCCCTCATTCTTGTGTTTTTGGGAAATGGTGGCTCTGTTTGCCTGTCAGGAGGGCTTTTAAAATGAGGGTGGTTGCCGGTCAGGAGGGCTTACGGCCCTCAGCCTGTCAGGAGGGCTTATTTTGACAAGTACTCTGGTCTATTCCACCATTGTACTTATCTTTTATGTACTGAGCTCAGTTTAGGTTTTAGGTCAGGCAGGCAGGTGCCAAATTGTAGAGCATTTTAGAAATGTTATTCAGGTTAGGTGGAGTGGCCCTTAATCCTGAACATTTGTTTAAGCCTAAAACGTAGCATATAACGAGTGAAAAGAAGGCGTAAAACAAGTTTTCAGGATTGGAATAAAGTTTTAGACAAAGCTAAGAATAACAGGCAGGCAGTTTAGCACATAATAGGAAGTTCTATTGACACGTATATAGAGTAGGTAGTTTTACCTGCTTCTCAAATATGAAATAGTTTTAAGTGGGAAATGTTCCAGGATCTGGGGATCATTTCTCCTTCCAAAGTTTGTAGCCTGTAAGCTCCTTGTCCTACTATTGAATCAATTAGGTATGGTCCTTCCCATGTAGGGGATAGTTTGCCTACGTTTTTTTCTCTGGTGTTGGGGAAGACTTTTCTTAGGACTAGGTCTCCTTCTTTGAATACGCTGATGTTGACATTTTTGTTGTAACTTTTGGCTACTGCTTGTTGGTACAAGGCTATCCTGACTTTGGCTGCATCCCTTAGTTCTTCTGTTAGGAGCAGGTTATCTTGCAATAGGGGCATGTTCTCTTCTATGGTGTTCAAGCTGCTTCTGGTGGTTGGCACATGAATTTCTGCTGGTATTACTGCTTCACAACCATAGACCAAGGAATATGGTGTCTGGCCTGTGGCAGTTTTGGGTGTAGTCCTGTCAGCCCACAGTACTAGGGGTAGTTCTTCTACCCATCTTATTTTTCTTCTTTTTAGCTTTTTCTTCAGGCAGCTAATTACTACTTTGTTGCTTGACTCTGCCTGTCCGTTGGCTTTTGGATAGCCTGGTGTGGATGTGACTAGGTTGATATTCCATTGTGCACAGAAGTTTGTTGTTCTCTTTCCCACAAATTGTGTACCATTGTCACAAACTATTTCTGAAGGTATTCCATATATGCATATGATATTCCTTTTGATGAATGACATCCTTTTCTTTGACTTGCCTATAAAAGTCTGCCTCTATCCATTTGGAAAAGTAGTCAGTCATTGCTAGCATGAAAACTTTTTGTCCAGGCGCTTGAGGTAATTTGCCTACTATGTCCATGCCCCATTTCATGAATGGCCAGGGGGCTGAGATGGAATTTAGTAGCTCTGATGGTTGATGGATATAAGGGGAGTAGATTTGGCAGGCTTCATATTTGGAGCTATATGCTATGCAGTCAGCTCTCAGGGTTGGCCAAAAATAGCTTGTCCTGAGGACTTTGCTTGCCAGGCTTCTGCCACTTTTATGATTTCCACAGTATCCATCATATATATCTTCTATGACCTGTCTGGCTTCATTTGGTTCCAGGCAACGTAGGTAAGGTCCAGCCTGAGACTTTTTAAACAACGTGATATTTATAATGGTATAAGTGGAGGCTTTGATTTCCAGGGCCCTTGCTTCGTTTTTATCTTTAGGGAGTATCCCCTGTAAGAACCAATCATAGTAGGGTTTAGTCCAAGAGGTTGTGTCTTCCTGGATGGGACAAATTTGGTCAGGCCTTTATATGGTTGGTTCCAACAGGTGGATGATGGCTATTTTATCAAACACAGCAGAGCTGAAGTTTGATCCCAGGCTGGCTAGGGCATCCGCCTGGGTATTTAAGTCCCTTGGTATTTGGTCAATGTCAAAGGTTTTGAATTTTTTGCAAAGGTTTTTGACATATTCTAAATAGAGCATCATTTTTGAATCCTTTGCTGCATATATTCCTTTGACTTGGTTGGAAATTAAGAGAGAGTCAGTTTTTACCTTGAAGTTTGCTACACCGAGTTCTATACATACCTTCATCCAAAGAATCGGGGCTTCATATTCAGCTTCATTATTTGTGGCTTTGAATTCACAACTAATAGCCTGTGCAATTAGGTCTCCCTGTGGTGATTTCAGGACTAGTCCTAGGCCAGTGCCTTTCATATTTGTTGCTCCATCCACGTGTAGAGTCCATTCCTGGTCTGTCTTATGGGTGTCAAGGTGATTGACCTCTTTTATGAGGTATGGTTCTAGGGTAGGACTGAATTCAGCCACGAAGTCTGCTAATGCCTGAGATTTAATTCTTTGTCCGGGTTCAAAGGTTATATCATAGGTGCTAATTTGTACCGACCATTTTGCCATTCTCGCCCGACAACTCGGGCTTTCTCGGACATATTTGATAGGCGGGTTGGTTCTTACAATAATTGGGTGACTCTCAAAATAAGGTCGAAGTTTGGTACAGACATTACTAAAGCAAGTACATATTTTTCAAGTAAGCCATACCTGGTTTCTCGTCTATGAGACTCTTACTTACATAGTAGATCGGATCTTGTTGGCCGTCAATTTCTTTGGTCGGGACTCCACTTACTGCTTTCTCTCGTGATGATAGGTAGACCGTCGGGGGTTCTCCTTTGTGCAGGTTTGGCGAGTAGTGGGGGTGTAGTTAGGTATGTTTTGAGCTCTTGGAAGGCTGTCTCATGTTCAGGCAACCATTTGAATGCCTTGTTTTTCCTGAGTAGGTCATAGAATGTCTTGCACCTTACTGATGATCTGGAAATGAATCTATTCAGGGCTGCAGTTCGTCCTGTCAGTTTTTGAATGTCTTTGACTGACTTGGGAGATTCCAGTTCTAGTATGGCTTTTATTTGTTTTGGGCTGGCTTCTATTCCTCTTTTGGTCACCATGTAACCTAGGAATTTGCCTGAAGAGACTCCAAAATGGCATTTGGATGAATTAAGCTTCATGTTGAATTCTTCCAGGATCTTAAAAGATGTTTCCAAGTCCCTGGCGTGATCTTCAGCCTTCTTTGATTTGACCACCATGTCATCAATATAGACTTCCATTGTGTCTCCTATTTGGTCTTTGAACATTGTATTGACCAGGCGTTGGTATGTTGCCCATGCATTTTTCAGGCCAAAGGGCATTGCTGTGTAGCAGCATATGCCTCTTTCTGTGATGAATACAATATGTTCCTGATCAGATGGGTGCATCTTGATTTGGTTGAATCCACTTGAGGCATCCATGAATGTTAGGAGTTCATGCCCTGTTGTAGCATCCACCATTGCGTCTATGTGTGGGAGTGGAAATGGATCTTTTGGGCAGGCTTTATTGAGGTCTGTGTAATCTACACAAACTCTCCACTTGCCATTCTTCTTTTGTACCACCACTACGTTGGCTAGCCAGTCAGGGTACATGACTTCTCTTATCATCCCCATGTCCAATAGTTTGTCCACTTCTTCATTAATGATAGCATTTCTTTCAGCGGCAAACTTTCTTCTTTTCTGCTGGACTGGCTTATAGGACTTATCTATATTTAGTTTATGTGTAATAATATTGGCATCAATACCGGTCATATCAAAATGTGACCAGGCAAAACGTGAAGATTTACTTTTGAGAAAACTTACTAATTCTGGCCTGATGTTGTCAGGGACATCAGATCCTACCAGTACATGCCTGTCAGGATACTCATGGTCTAAGATTACTTGATCTGTTTCCATTTTGGTTTCTGCCACATGAATTGTCCTGACAGGGTATTGTAATTGCTAGGCGAGAGACTTATCTGCCTTAGAAGGCTTTAGTGACTCAGTATAGCATTCCTGGGCAGATTTTTGTTCACCTTTTATGGTTTCTACTCCCCATTCTGTTGGTATCTTGATGCACTGGTGGTAAGTGGAGGGTATGGCCTTTACATTGTGGATCCATGGTCTTCCTAGTATGGCGTTGTAGGATGACAGGCAGTCCAGGACTCCAAATCTTTCGTATGAGGATACTCTTTCCACGTATGTGGGCAGATGTATCTCCCCCAACGTGTACCTTGTTTCTCCACTGAATCCTACCAGGACATTAGATTTCTTTATGATTTGGCTTTCATCAATCTTCATTGCTTTAAGGACATCAAGCATGATCAGGTTCACTGAACTGCCTCCATCTACCAGGATTCTCATGACACGTGCGGTTCCTATTTGCATGGTGATAACCAGTGTCGTGGTGGATGTCCGGAATGCCCGCATATCAGTGTCGTCAAAAGTAATTTGAGGTAAATTGCTAGGTTTAAAAGGAGATTTCATTTTTGACTCCCTAGCAATTTTCTTTGCAAATTGAACTGGTCGGCCACAAATCTCTGATCCTCCATTGATGAACTTGACTTCATAGATGTGTGGTGCGGGGGTAAGTCACGTTGTTGCCTTTACGTGTTCTTTCTTGTTCCATCATCTTCCTGTTCTTTGTTGGAATCAAGTCTTTCGGGTATCCTTTCTTTAGCGGGTAAGCCACTTGTCTGCGCAATCCCGAGCATTCTTCATTGTGTGCCCTATGTCCATATGAAATTCGCACCACCTGGTGGTGTCCTTCCTTGGGTTGGGGTTGTCCGACTTCTTTGGCCACTTGACAATGTCTCCCATATGGTCAAGTCTCTTGATCGATCTGCAATGTCAACAGAGAAGTTATATTCTTGGATAGGAGGATAAGTATAGGAGTTACCTCGTTGTTCATGTGTATAGTTGACTTCTGATCTGTCAGGTCTTGTGTAGGGAGATGGCCTGGAAGTGCTTCCTCTGTTGTTAGAACTTTTTCTATTGACTTTGTCATATCCTGAATTGTTGTCAATATTGTCTGCCTTGTAGCCTTTGTCCTCCTCCAGCCTGATATAGCCTATGGCTAATGCTTGGACATCTTCAAAGGTATGACAGGGCTTCATGGTCATTGCATCATAGAAGTCACCATCCGGGGTAGCCCTTGCACTGAAAGCTTCAACTACTTTTGTTCCAACATCACATCTGGGGATTGAAACCTTTTCTTTGTTGAATCTTGTCATGTAGGATCCGATTGATTCTCCAGGCTTTTGTTTGATCCTATATAGGTCACTAGATCTCTTTTCTAGCTCCCTGCTACTGGCAAACTAATGATTGAAAGAGTTGACCGGTCGTGAAAGGACTTGATGCTTCCATTTGGCGGGTTTATGTACCATTGCGGGGGCGGTCCGTTCGAGTTGTTCCAAATCCCTTACACATGCAAACTTGACGTAGTTCACTGGGAATTGATACTGCCAGCATCTTTTGCTTGTAGTAGGCAACATGGTTTTGTGAATCTGTGGTCCCATCATAGATTCTCATTGAGGGAACCACAAATTTCTTTGGCAGGTCTATTTTTGCTATTTCATCCACAAAGGGTGAATCAGCATAGCTCTCTGGATTTGCTTCTTCAATTGGGGTTGGAACTCCTGGGATCTTCTCAAATCTTTCATGAAGTTTTTGGATTTCCTAGAGCATAGCCATCATAATGTATGTATTGGTTTGATCTGGTGAGGTTTCTTCATTTTGGAGTTCTTCTGAGTCTGTTTCTTCTCCTGTCTTGGACTTTGGTGAAATAGGAGTGCCAATATTGGAGAAATCAATATTCTTGATGATTGAGGAGAATGGTGTACCAGGCTGAACTTTCAACTTTGATCCTGAAGCTTTCTCTCATAGCTTTAGTTTTAGGCTGGATTCTGACTCTTTCAATTTTGCAACTTTTGCTTCAGCCTGGGCCATATTTTGTTTTAACTGTTCCATTTCCAACAATTGTTGTTGGACGGCAGCCAGTTGTTGCTCAATGCTATCTCCTGCCATCTCTCAAGTTTTTGTGGTGTTAAGTTATGGATTTTGATTTTTTTTAGCTAGATGCCCCACGGTGGGCGCCAATTGTTTTGACAGGGATTTCACTGAACGGGAATACCCTGCCAGAGGTTTATATGTAGGGTAATCTAACTCAAACAATTCGCCTGACTAGTATTATTAAGTGAAATAACAGGTAACAAATAATAACACAAAGATTTTATACGTGGAAAAACCCTGGGAATAAGGGAAAAAACCACGGGCACCAAGCCAGGAGTGATTGTTACTATGATTTTAGATAGGCTAACGGAGTATTGGTATATCAGGCGTGACAGGCGAAATTATAATGCTTAAGAATACACAAATGTAAGTAAGAATGAGAGAGTGTCGAATATCCTTTCTGATTCTGTCTTCTCTTGCATTTATACTTGTTTTCACCGTTTTCTTCTCTACCGTTTAGGGTTTCCTGGTAAATAGGGCATGTGCCCTATTTACCCGGAGGTAGTTGCCATCTAACTTAGCCGTTGCTTTTGACTATTGCCTATATCTTTTCCTTCTTGAATTGGTCTTTCTTTTTTGTAGGGAGTATATATAAACTGCCTGCTTGTCGCCTGCAATGCTTATTCGACGTTTGCCTGACGTATTTATCTTTCAGGCTACTGGTTATCTTTCGCCTGTCTTTCATCAACTCCTGTTTGGTGGCTGTCCATACTTGATCAATGCCTGGTTTCAGATGTCTTTTGCTTGGAACTCGGCTTTGGTTGTTGTCTGGCCTATGTCAGGTCAGGCAGGATAATTTTGGGCCCAACAGACACATTATATGCACTCTCCTTATCATAACCTCCCCTACCTCAGCTAATCTCCCTGTCAAAGAGCCAACATTCCAAGTACCAAAACGTAACCTACTACCCTTCCTACAATCATGCCCTAATTTCTTTACCCGCTCTTGACCATTCTTCCTGAATCCAAACCTATTTGACACCACACCCATACTTTGAGGTGGCGCGCCGCTTTCGGGCGACGACCTAACCACCCTTGCATATTTTTCACTATACCCGGGTCTAGAAGATGTAGCGCACCCTTGCTTATTTGACACCACCCCCGATGTAAAACCTAAATAATTTTCTTTTTCTTATAACAAAAAAAATATAGTTGGCGGATTTATATACAGTTGGGTACCATGGCCGGCAGGACTTCACTTCGCTTTATATACTCCCTCTATCCCATTTATATTGTGTTTGGATTTTGCGAACAAATTTAATGCATGGGTTCAAAATCATACTCCGTACATGCAGAAAAGGCAAATTATCCGATACATCAGTGAAAATAACAAGCATTTTATCCGACATTTTATGAGCTCGTAAAAATTGATATGTTGATTTAATATTAAGAGGCTATGGCCCTGCTAGATTAAGCAAAGACAAAATTTGTTGGCTCAGTTAGACTCCTAATGTTTAGTCTTTAGATACCTTAAAAGGGAAGATACAGTTCATAATGAGCGCTGCTCGGGTTCTTTTTCTTGCCCTCAACAGCTTTGCGAGCTTGCACAATCTTTTCTTTCCCTTCCTTTTCATTGACCTTCAACCTTCACAGCACAGTTCCAGCCTTCCGGAGACAGGTACTGGGCCCACACATTAGTTTAAAGCCTTGATTCATACACAAGTTTAGTGCCTCTGAAGGTAACTCAAAGAGTTTGGTTTGTATTTGAATACGAGTTGAGATATGACATCACAAGATCTGCAGCTTTGTAGCCAGAGGCTAAGGCCTTTCCTACAGAAAGCCCATCCTTGTGGTTACCTGAGTACAACAACGATTGCACAAAAAAAAAAAAAAAATTAGAAAGCAATAGAACATAATGGTCCAAGCTACAGATTTCCAGATTTCCCTCAGTGATGATATGATTGATATCCAATTTATCAGCAAAATCTTTATTGAAAATAAACATATTCTAGGACAGTTGGAGTCTCGGAGATGATATGTAGAAAATCTTCAAAAGTTTAAATATGTAGGAAATCTTCGATCCTGGCAAACTACAGAGGAAGTAATTCGGAAACTCCTGCGTGTATAATTCAGAGTTGATTGCATCATGCAGGCGTGCTGACCTATGTTACTGAGATTTGGTAAAAACAATTCGACTTTGGGGCACATCCAAGTGTCAGACTTGCCAATTTTCCAAAAGGATTCCAAAAGGAAAATGAGTGAGTTTGTGTCACTTGGTGGTACGAAACCCAGTACCACCACCACCACCAACAACAACAACATCAAAGCCTTAATCCCAAAATGATTTGGGGTCGACCCACACGAATCATCCTTTAGAACCGTCCATGGGTGAACACACACCTCAAAATGCGGAAAAATAGAAAAGAAAAAGTGAAAAACAAAAAGGGAGTGAAACATAATACAAAAGCCAGGTAAACTTATAGGATAAGTTTAAAAATCAAAGTCCGGATTTCTTTTATAAAAACTTAGAATTTAAATCGAGAATAAAGATTAAAACGATTTTGAAACCGGAGTAGAACTTAAGGGTCCGGAATACCTTAAAAGTGAACCAAGTATTCATATATAAGAAATTTTTTGGTAAAAAGGTGTAATAAATCCGGAAAGAACAAATAAATTTTAAAAAATTAAATAAAAACATTAAATATTTCAAATAACGTCAAATACTAAAAATCCACATGTATCATTGGAACTTGTAAAATATGATACTAATATATGACCCTTACATTGGAACTTGTAAGTATACTATTCTATGGAACTATGGTGGCACCAAAGCTCAAAACCATCTGCACATTCAGCAAAAAAACTTCCATGTTTTTAGCCTAAAATGAAGCGCCCAATTGTTACACCCATGTGCAGGTGTTGAGTGTCTGACAAGGCTACGTAACATGGGGGCATGACTAGCACACACAATGATAACAACAATAAGTTTCAGAACCTATGTATGGTGGTATGCAAAACAATGTTTTCAATTATATTTAAATGGGAAGGGTCAGAGGTATCGTCCTTAATTGGCATGCAAAATGCATTTGAATATATGAACATGTAGAAAATAACATCACCTGCATAGAAAAAGCTAGGCAGATCATTTTCCATCTTTGCTATAGCCATCTTAACAGATTCGTAATTTTGCCCATATCGAGGGAATGCCTTGCTCCAATAAACATGACTGCACAATAGCATAGTAGTCAGTTTCAAAAGGATATCGATACTTGAAGGATAGACCATGTAAACTTGCGAATTATAATCCATACTTGATGAAACTAGGGTCTCCCTTAACGCCTAACAGCTGCTGTAGATCAGAGAGAACTACTTGCTTCAGCTCATCCCTAAACCACAAGAAGAATTAGAATCAAAACGCCTACCAAATAACAAGATAAAAGAGAACCCCAAGAACCATACGTTGTAGCTCTTGCTAGCTCTCTATTTCTGCTTCCTCCAATGAAAGTGGTGTATAGATACTGGTCAGCAGGAGAGCGATCAGGGAACATCATTGACGAAAATAATGTACCTGTGGGACCCAAGAAACTGTCATTAGGCTAGGACACATGATGATAACAAAACCAGTCAGCTCGGGAAATTACCAAGAGTCTTCAGTCCTTTTTCTTGCTCCTTAGAGGGGATTAGAACTCCAAAACCTTCAAGGGGTCTCTCCACATTTACCTTCTTAAATGCTGTGACTATAATAGAGACTGGTAGATAGTCTACCTGTAATGACGGACAGAAACATCAGAATTTACGGCACACCACCATTTATTAACAAGGTATCAGCATAAGATATTTTACAGTATTAACAAAACAGACTAACAAATTCACGTAGAACAATCAGAAAGAAAGTCCTAGAAAAATAAAAATAGAGAGATGATCACATTAAAACAAAACCCAGCATAACAAATCACATGTACCAAGGTATAGGAGATAGAAACCTTCAAATTCATGTACCAATAAAAAGGAAAGTTCTTAGTCATATTACAAATAAACAAGAAAGACGAGAAGACTACAGAACTTGCACAACACTGAAAGTAACTCTATATGCCTCGAGACTAAGGCAAATGAAAATGGGAAATGTCAGGTGACCCCATATTATTTTAAAATTTTGGTCTGTTGTAGAACAATATTTTTTTCCCTTTTTTTAATAGAATTTTGTTCGATTTGGCATAATCAAAATAAAATTACTCATTTCATTCTCAAGTTCCCAAACTACATGTAACTCATAAGTGGTAAAGCCCGTAAAGGTGAGCATAAAATACACCCTTCGTGTATAAAATAATAATATACTTCCTCCATTCAACTCTACTCTACCATATTGTAAAATGCACACATATTAAGGAGAAAATTAAACAAGTAATAGAAGTACAAATGGGTGTGTGAAATATGCTTTATTAAATAATAGAAGTACAAATGAGTGTTGATTTTAGTAGGCCAAGTAGTGGCAAAGTATGTAAATAAGAGATTGTAATAAGGATAAAAAGGTAATTTTTCATGCTTTTTGGAAAGTGGTAGAGTGGAGTTGAATGGATGAAAATGGTAATATGGTAGAGTGGAGTTGAATGGAGGAAGTACTAGGTAGCACCAAAACGGACACGGACACGGACACGACACGGACACGTGACACGGCATCCCATGAAATTTACGACACGGGACACATTAATTAAGTTTAATAAAATATATATTTTATAATTATAAATGTTCAATTTTATTTTTGTAAAAGTATTTAATATTAAATTTAAATAAGTGAATGTAAAACTTAACCTTGATTATAACTCATTTTCATTTCTTAGCCAAACCCATCATCTAATCAATCTCTTTCGACAGCTCATTTCTCGTCTAAAGAACATTATTCACCCCAAATGATGTCCAAATATCATGGACACGTGTCGGACACGTGTCTATATACCATGGACACGCGTTGGACACGTGAGCAAATAAAAGTAGAAAGTCAGACACGGCTTTATAGGTGTCCGATGTCGGACACGGGACGGCTGGTTGAGAGAAGTGTCCGTGCTACCTAGATAATATATATTTATACTCAAAGAATACATTGATGAAGAAATACATGGACCATGAGAAAAACAACAGAATTTCTTCTCTTCACAATGTACATGCATAGAAATGTGCATGCTTTACAAACGTCACAAGAGATATATCGGAAGAGGCAGATAATCCATCAACATTACAATCTAAAGCAAACCTATTGTAGCATGATTCCATGAGCATTGTTTTACCTACTTCCAACAACTATAACAAAACCTTATTCCCCAAACATTTTATCTACTTAGCTAATTGATAGTAACGTTTTGTGTCGGTCTAAGAGGGTGATTTTATCACCCTCGTGTCTTTTAATATGGGTCTTTTAGTATGCTTTTCCTAACACTTGGCATAGGGGTTGATGTGGTTAAACTTGTGTAATTCACCTCGGTTGGACGATTGATCCTCATGAATGGAACCCGAGAGGCATAGAGCACCCTTCAAAGGTTAAGACAAGCACAAGGAGCCCCCATGTAGCCTAGAAGCCAGCTTGAAGAAGTAGGAGTGAAACTTGGAAAGTAAAGAAGGAAGCAAAGTTTGAAGATTTTGGAGCAGAACTCCCGAGATGGTGCGCAGCCTGCGCAGTGGAAGTGCGCAGCCTGCGCAGCCTGCGCAGCCTGCGCCTACGTCAGAGGTGCCTGCGCAATGTTGTTTCTAAACGCGGGCTTAAGAAAACACTCCGTGTTTTTGGGCTTGCTTTGAGGTTTCTTAACCTAGAAAGGAGTGCACCCATATATATACCCCTCATGTTTGAAGACCTAGTTAGTATCTAATTATTGAATAATCTCTAAAAAACTTGTAGTAGGAAGAACAATTTAGTTGGGTTGAAAGTTGTAATCTTTTAGCATTGGATGTTAATCTTTCCTCATTTCTTGGGTTTTTCTAAGAAGATGGAAGGCTAATCTTCCCTTTACTTGGTGTAATTCATCCAAAGTTTCCAACTTTGGTTTTGTAAGACTCTCTTAATCTCTTCTATTGTATCTATTGATCTTTCCTTATGCTTAATTCTTATGTTGAGTAGGTGAATGTTAGAATTGATCACTCTTGCATCTTATTTACCCAACTATTGCAAATTCTAGAGAAATGGTTTAATCTATCTAAGATTGTTGAAGCAAGCTTGTTGTATGTTGATTTGGTTTAAAGGATTCATGCAATAAGTAGGAAATTTCATGTCTTTTCTCATTTGTATGGTTTAATCTTGTGAGAATTGGTCCTAGCTCCTAACCTTGGCACAACCCTTAATGCTCTTGTTTGATTTATGTTCATGGTTTAATGAATTGTTGATTGAACTTGAAGAATATACATGGATGGTTTAATTTGTGTATGTTGACATCTTGGTTAGGAAGTATTGGGTAGATAATAAGAGGAGAATTATTAAAAGAGTCTAACTTTACCATTGTTGGTTGCTAAGGAAGGATTGCACCAAGTCCATCTAAATATTGAACTTTCTTGCTCACGAAGTGTTTGTTATATTGCTTCTTAGACAAAGATTGCAAATTTTACTTTGTTTCATGTTACCAATCAACTCAAAAACCCCCCTTTTCATGTCCCTCTATTGTTTGCCATTGTGAATAACCATTGTTTGTTTATAATCTTGTCTTTAGTAGTCAATAGTTTACAATTCAAGTATTTAGCTTAAAAGACCTTCTCTTGGGACCGACCCTTACTTGCACTATATTACTTTATCATTTAGAGTAGTCTAGAGTATAGTTTGGCTTATAAATTGTTAATTTGGTAGGTTAATTCTAGCTTTTTACGACACCTAGTTTTGTCCTTACCAAATTTTGGCGCCGTTTTAATTTGGCTACTTGTGTTGTTGATGCTTAATGGAGTTTGGCCGACCAAGTAGCACAATTTTCATATATGGAGTGATAAGGGGGTGTTATAAGTAGTGATGAGTTGTGATTGATAGGAGGATTTTGATGGGTCACTTTGCTATTGTCTTGGGATAAGACAAGAGTGACCATTACTACTTCTTTGGTGATATAAGAAGGGTGGAGTTGCGTGATGTGTCGGAGTTGGAGTTGTGTCGTGTCTTGTGTGAGGGATGGTATAAGGAGGGTGAGTGAGTGAAGAGTGTGTGCAAAAACTTTGAGTCTAGATTTTCTTTTTAATCGGTGGATTGTTCAAGAGGGAGACATAAGAAGGAAGAGGTAAGGGAAGAGTGATCGGATTCTCCTACACTCACTTGATGGACTTGTGTACCTCCCTACTTAGTCTTGAGTTTTACTCGGGACGAGTAAAGTCCAAGTGTGGGGGAATTTGATAGTGTCAAATTGTGACGAGTCAATAGGTTAATGTTATCACAATAAACATGCTTGATACCGGGTTTTAGTTGGACTTGTTGTAATATACCGGTTTGCACTTTTGGTTGTAATTTTAGAGTCTTAGCTTATAACTTACCAAGGCAAAGAAGGAGAGCAAAAGGAAAGCCAAGGGAATAAGTGCAAAATCAAGAGAAGCAAGCAAAAGGAAGAATTGAAGCCTTGACATGCACAAACAAGAGCCAAAATGAAGAATTGAAAACTCGATTTCACAAGGGTCAACTTCAAACGAGTATATCTCGAGTTCTAGACCTCGTATCGACGCAAGGCCAATTGGAGGTGAAAGCTTGTGATCTTAGCTTTCCAACGGTATGTCACACGCCTCGTTTGTCCAAGAAACGAGAGAGATATGGCCTTCGCAAGATGCTGCTGTCAGTCTGAGTGCGCAGCCTGCGCTTCTACGCGCTGCTCTGGATTTCGCAATTCTAGTTCCGTGTTTTGGGCTTTCTTAAGGGACTTAACCTAGATTCTCGTGCCTCCCTAGATATATCTAGAATTTTGAGATCTAAAAGGGGGACTCCTATTCTCATCATAGAACATCATATCATATCTATCTAATTATTGAATAATCTCTAAAAAACTTGTAGTAGGAAGAACAATTTAGTTGGGTTGAAAGTTGTAATCTTTTAGCATTGGATGTTAATCTTTCCTCATTTCTTGGGTTTTTCTAAGAAGATGGAAGGCTAATCTTCCCCTTACTTGATGTAATTTGATCAAAGTACCCAACTTTGGTATTGTAAGACTCTTAAACCTCTCTTAATTTATCTAATGCTCTTTTCTTGTGCTTTATTTCTTATGTTGAGTAATTGAATGTTTGGGTTGGCCATCCTTGCATGTTATTTACTTGACTAGTGCAAATCCTAAGGAAATGGTTTAATTTAGTTGGGATTGTTGAAGCAAGTTTGTTGTTTGTTGATTTGGTTTAAAGGATTCATGCAACAAATAGAAAAGTTCATGTCTTTTACTCATTTGTATGGTTTAATCATATGAGGAATTGATCCTAGCTTCATCTTTTGGCAATTTCTTAATGCTCATGCTTAGTCTCTTTTCATGGTTTAATGATTTGTTGCTTAAGCTTGAAGGGTATGTGTGGATGGTTTAATTTGCATGTATCAACATCTTGAGATGATAGTATTGGGTAGAAAATTGTAAGAGAGGAATAAAAGAGTCAAGCTTTGTCATTGTTGGGTTACTAAGAGAGAATTACATCAAGTTTTCCCTTTATATTGAATCTTGCATACTAGTTGTTTGTAGAATTGTCTCAATAGGAAGATATTCAAGTTCTACTCATATTTCCATGTTTGTTTCTCAAAACCAATCTTTTTCCATCTATGTTTTCTACTTGTTGACCTTTGTTAATACCCATTGTTTGTGATTAGTGCCCTTTTGATTAAGTTTAAAGTGTCATTAGCATCTTAATTAGTAGTAGAGATCCACTTAGTAGCCATTAGTTTACAATTCAAGCTTTAGTCTTATCCCCTTCTCTTGGGTACGACCCTTTACTTCCACTTTGCTATTGTTTTAAGTTTAAAGTTAGTAGAGTCAAAGTTTAGGTTATAAATTGTTAATTTGATAGTTAATTCTAGTATTACGACACCTAGTTATATTGCTACCACTAATAATATTCCTAAAAGCTCACAGAATAAATGCAATGAGAAAACTCTAGATAAGAAACTACAGATTAAATAGTTATAGTTAATGGAATAATATAAGCAAAGATAAAATTGCCGAGTGGACCATTTTTACAAGTTGGGCAGAAAAAAAAAACAGTAAACTACATACCTCTGGGACGAAGTCAAGTGAAAAAGGACTCCCTCCTTTCAGAATCTTCATGTCTTTGACGTTTGTAAGTGGAGCCTATTTCAGACAAGTCCTTCATCAGATGAAAATTTTCTTAAATGACAAAGCGGTCACTTTAAATTTCAGGTACACCAAAGTAGAACTCAATAAACTCATTAAGCCAACTTAGTGTAGTTCGAAGAATTTTCAACGGCACTGTGCAAAGCAGATGTATGCCATCAGAATCCGATTTCCAGTACAATTCAGGTTTTTATTGAGAAGTAGTTATTTTATCAATTTATCTATGTTTGACTCATAAAAAATTCTCTCTAAAATTACATGGTAGACCACTACACCCTCTGTCACACTCACTCCGTGATCATGCAACAGAACACAATTTCAGGGCATTTTAACATTAAGAACCCCGTTTTCAGTGGTACCCATGGTTTAAATTTCGGTCTTTTCACTGTAAATGCAGCGCATACGGCCTCAAATGTGGTCGCGCTTATCTTCATAATCTTGATAACTCAGTAAACCGGTGTAGGGGCCGATATTTATAACCATGGTGACACTAGAGGTTGACACTTGACACTAATTATATAGCTCAAGTGCTCCACTGTTTTACTGTTTACCTATCTAACAAAGGGTTGGCTAAAAGCAATTTGGTTACGATTAATATTGCGATTTTGTCTCAGAAATAAAAATCTTTGGTTTGCAATTGCAACTTGGACAGTCACTAGAAGGTAACGCTCCATACATAGGAGAACTCTAGCCCAGGCACAGCCAAAAGTCTCACTAAAGGTCTAAATTTCAGTTATACGGTACACAGATAAAATTTGTTTTAGAATATTTCCTTTTAGAATATCTATGTCAAAATCAGTAAACTTTATCAGAGCCAGGTAATGTGATACTAACCGTTACAACCACAGCATCAAAAGGCCGCTCTTCAATGGATTTGTTTGATAGACAGGATAGTGACCAATTGTTTGAATGCCCCTCATGGCTGTATGATAACGAGAGCACCTTACATTTGAGCTTAAGTTCATCTTCACTGAACCTTTCGCAGATTGTATCTATAAGTGTCTGGAGACAATAAAACAATCAGCTACCAGAACATCCCTTAATAAAAATTTCTGAGTGGCCAGATACAACCAACAAGAAACATAAATATCCCAGCTCAAACAGATCATCTCAAACAAAAAAATATACCACATTATATTACCTGCATTCCACCTTTGAAAGAAAAGGAACCACATACACGTGTCTTCTTGACAGGTTTCTTTTGTTCACCTGGTTTCGGAGTCAATCTAGACTGAATTGCTCCCGCAATTATAGACCCAAACCTGGTAGGTGAAACATGGTTGCATCACGCTTAATATGAACAAGTCAAAGTAAGACACGGGTAGTAGAGCAAATTAACTGATTTCAATTATGTACTTGTGAGCTCGCTAAAAAAAAAAACTACACTTGTATAGTTTGATCAATATTGTTAGGTAGTGCATTTCAGACGCTCTTTACCCAATGTTGAGTATAACGGATGTGATTTAATTACACCAGGACCAGGATGTTAGCACTGTAGCTTAGTAGTTACTCCCTCCGTGCCTGGTCATTTGTTTACCTATTCCATTTTAAGGTGTCTCATCCATTTGTTTACCTTTCTATATTAGGATTTAGGAAGCTTTTTTATGGGTAATTTGATCATACACCTCCATTATGGTCCACTTGTCATCCACTAACAACCACCACAAATGGTCCCCTCCTATTTCCTTGGTCTTTGTGCCAAAATCAAAGGTAAACAAATGACCGGGACGGAGGGAGTAATATATATATATAAGCGTTATTGGCCTATGAATCTATGATTCACCACTAAACATAAAATTAGGTATCTAAATACAATCAAAGAATAAGTGTGATGTCATATAATAGTAGATACCTAGGTGTAAAATAGTACACCATTGATATGTACGAACTTGTGATAAATAAAAAAGGAGAAATATAAGTATGTTAAAGATGAATGTCCTTTATAACAGTACCTGTCCTCAATATCCCATAACTCTGGAAATGAATGACGCATCTGTAAATGGAACAATGAGATGAAAATAAAATGATTTAGCAAAAGAAAAGGAAGGACAGAGGGGCCAACAAAATGAACACGAACATCACACATATACTATTCTGTTAATGAGCGTTTGAACCGTCAGTGCGTCACTGTTCAGAAACTTTCTAACTCTTGCCGGAAGAGGGGAAAAAGTTTCACAATTTAAACAAACAGGTGGAACATAACAAGAAACAACAGAAAGAAAGCCAAGTGAAGAGACAGTAAGCAAAACAAGAGACTCAAGCACAATCATCCAAAAGAATTGTTCACGCCTTATCAGCACTACCCAAATTAATGGTTTCATCATACCAAGTAAAAGGGTAAAACCATGGCGTTCTTAGTCATTCTTAAGTCTTAGTGTCTTACCCTCATACTCTTAGCACTCTTAGGCTTTCATGTACCCCTCACACACCTAACAAAAGCGAGTCTCTCACATGTTACATCTCGTTCCATAATTTAACACATTCAGTAACAGTAAACACGTTGCCACACATCCAAAGCAAGCATACCAATCAATGGCAAGTTTACTTTTTGAACATGCAACTTTTTTCCAAAGCCAAACAGCCTTTAAAAAGAGAATAAAGAGATGGAAACAGGTGTAACTAAACACTTACAGAAATGGTCTTCGGATCTGCAGCACTTGTGCCCCCCACAAAAGGGTCAATTAGATAATCAACAAACTGCACAGAGAGATATTTAAAGGACCATGATAGGGCAAAAATAAGAATTAAAAATAAACTTTCTTGCACTTGAATGACTCAGGTACAATGCTTATACCTCTTCCCCAAAATGTCGACCAAAAAAATCACTAACGCTGCAGAAGAGACCAAACTGTTAAACAAATAAATCATGAAAAAAACACTTTCCTCAGGGAATGTTGTAGGATGCATTTCTCATCAGGCCAATGTATAGATACTAGATTTCCAATAATTGCAACTAAATGTCAACAGTAAATTGGATTATATACTAGATCCGAAATCCAAATGTATGTTCGTTTGGTAGAAAAAATGCAGAACTACATACTACATGTCTCAGGAAATCAAAGTAGTACAGCTAATCATAGGATATAGATTTACCTTTCATCCGCTTGCTCATCAGAAACTTTTGCATTATCGCGTCTTCTCCATGAAAATGGTTCACATAACAGTCGAAGCTAAGCAAAAAGGGTAAATATAAACATCAGTAAATTACTTTCCTATTCTCCTCAACTCACTAAAAATCTTCATCTGTTAGATAACAACATTTACAGGCAAATACAACTGCTCAAAACTCACTGTCAAACAAGCTTAAACTTGAAACAACCTTAGATTTTGCAGAAAGGAAATTGCTCGTGAATATGCTGATAGGACCAGAAGGTAACTGTAGAAAAGAGTAAGCCACAGTCAATATGCACGGCACAGAATATAACAGCAGTGAAAAGAAAGGGACGAAGACATGACATACCAGCACAGGGAGACCATCCCTAACGACGTATCTTTTGTTTTGTGAAAGTGGCTGTAAAGTATAAAGCGAAAGTAGAAACTTGTCAAGGATAAGAAAATGCATCGAGCTTAAGTTTTTGAACAAGGAAACTAAACCAGAGGCAAGGAAGCAACCCTTGAACTGATTGCTTCCTAGAGATTAGAAGAGGCAATCCAATGCTTTTAGAAAAGGGGAAATTGTCATTCCCAAAGAGATTGATTACAAGGGAAAGACTTACAAGCTGTTGCTTATCACGGATACCAAGATCATCAAGCAAACTTGTCACCTCACTCTCACTTTCCGTCTATACATATAACGGCCAACATATTAATTATCAGGATGCCAATTGTCTAAAAGGAGCCATGAACTTAACTACTCCCTCCGACTCAACTGATTCTTTACGTTTTTTCAACATTCCCCTCACAAGGAAAAAAAAAAGGTCAAGATCAATTCAGTCAGAGGGAGTACTTAACAAATAGGTGTATCAAACACCGTACCATAGTATTTGCTCCCTCATCCCAAATATACCCATTCTTAACAGCACTTCTTATTTTACCACCGGCTCTTTCATCGGCTTCTAACAATGTCACGTTCAAACCATTCGATTTTAGCTTATA
Source organism: Silene latifolia (assembly GCF_048544455.1). Classification (NCBI taxonomy): domain Eukaryota; kingdom Viridiplantae; phylum Streptophyta; class Magnoliopsida; order Caryophyllales; family Caryophyllaceae; genus Silene; species Silene latifolia. The sequence continues at coordinate 456,020,483 of NC_133538.1, forward strand.
CGCAGCAGCAAGCCCACTGCAATTCCACATAAACACGATGCCAAACCAATAAAAGGCAAATTTAATCCTTCATCTTTTCCGGGGCACTTAAACAAAAACCAAATTCTAACAACCCATTGTCTCAACTCTCAACTCTCAAGGATAAAAAGATTCCTGTAAACTGTGGAGTTAAAGGGGTCGAATGTGTGCAGTCTTACCCCATTTCTAGCCACAAATGAAAGACTGTTTTATGATGACCCAAAATGATAATTACGTCCAGAATTGCACCAAATGAGGTCTCTATTTCACAACAAAAAGAAGCGCAACCATATAATAAACCGTTTTGTTTTACCCCGTCATAATCCAAAACAAAATAATAATGAGTCTCTAAATACCTGACACCAGCACCAATAACAGCAACCCTTTTTGCAGAACCTGAAATTAGAAACCCGATAAAATCAGAAATATGATCAGAAAAAAATGCACTAGAATTTGAAGAAATGCACAATAATCAGACAACATTTACGTAAAATAGAAAGTAAATTCACAAACTATAGAATGAAACGGTCTCACAACGTGAGACAGTCCATTTCTGTAAGAACATTATTCATTTGTTAATAGATGAGTTATCTGTGACCATATCATGCGAGACCGTCTCACGCAATAATTACTGAAGTAAATTGAATAAAAAATTAGAAATGCAACATACTTTGGAGTTTATCTGGGTCAGAAGTGTTGGCCATGGGAATGTTGTAGTTGGTGGAAGAACAAGAGACCAGGTGAGTTGGTGAGAGGAGGGAAGTAGTTAGTGATAGCATAGTCATATTGTGTCAGAAATTTCGTTGATTTTTTTGACAAATGTACGGCTATATAATTCTTTAGAATTTGGGGGAAATAAGAAGAGATCAAAATAGATAAGCTAAGGAGATAAAGTGGCCAATATATTTTTTTGGGTGTTGCTCATCATAATATACATTTGACTATACTACCCCTTTCATAATTTCTCCTCTCAATTTCACATCTCTCTAATTTCCTTAGTAATTGTACTACATTGATAAAAAAAAAAAAAAAAATTAAACTTTGAATTGCATCATAAAAACAACAAATATAGTGTAGTGCATAAATTACTCCACCTCTTCCCACCACTACAACCACCGTGGATTACCGTCCCACTGCCGGCCACCATTCTTCCTCTACCCTTCTGCCACCACGGACCACCTTCCTCTGCCAGTAACTATTCCATTCGCCATCCCGACAGCAACTCCTTCCCCCAACCCATCAAACCTTCTCCACCCTTGCCTCTAACCCATGACATACCACTTTTCGCCGGAACACCATGCTCCGCCCCCTTTCTCACCGCCATCCGCCTGCGCCACTCTACCCTTGTCGTTCTCCACCCACGCCGCCATCCCGCCACCACCAGTGGCGAATCTAGGATTTATGGAATGGGGGTGACGGGTGTCCGGGTTTTAAATCTCGGTATCGGTCGCGATCGCGTTGTCACGAAATCGCTCCCGAACCGAACCACTTGTTGCGAACCAAAATCGCTCGTCGCAGTCGATTTTTGATTTACAAGGTTTTTTGGCTATATTTTTATTTATAAATATTTCTAATGTTATTGTATATTATATCTAAATATGGGTAAAACAACGTTATTAATAGTATGATGAAAATCTCAGTTGATATAGTAATCTCATATCTACTAAAAGAATAGGTGAATCTCCAAATTTTACCTCGTAAAGTTTAAGAATGTAGAATTGGGGTTTATTATTATAGTTTATTCTATAGGTGTATCTTGAATTATAAATGAATTAATCTTTTATTTGGATATATTCATAAAATTAAAATACTCACAATCTGTACAAATTTGATCTGCTAAAGATTTGCCTCCACGATTTTTATGATAAAAAACTAGCTAATCAATCGATTTAACTAAAATATTAATAACGGGAAGTAGTGAATAGTGGGAAGTAGTGAATCTGTCTCATAATTTATTTTATCGTAATTTTAAGATATATTATAGAAAAATATATTAATGATAAATTTATGAATTAGATAACTTTAAAAGTAGTTTTATTTAATTGAAAATAATTTTAATGTTAAATAAAGGTAACCCAAACGAAACCGGGTAACAATACTAATTAATAATAATGTCAAAAACATTAAAAAAAATAAAAAAATCCATCTTTCTACCCATGAGCAGGTCTCCACCGCCCCACCACTTAAACACTAAATAATGTTACAAAAAAAAAATCATAAACACAGTCATGACTACATCCTATCTCATCCCTGTCATAAATCACTTCTTTCGTCTTCATCCCTGTCATCCTTATCTCCAACCCTGCAACCCAGAAAAATTCCCACCCCAACCCAAAAAAAATAAAATCCTTCATTTAATCATCTCCACTTATCATCTGCTCGTTTAACTATTTTAATTTTTTTTCCCTAAAATTAATGGGGGTGAGGGTTCACCCCCATCACCCCCTGTAGATTCGCCCCTGGCCACCACCCAACAACCAATGTCATAGAACAATAGTTTATAGATAACTAAAACCCTAAGTTAAATAAGATCATCTAAAAACCATGAAAGAAAGGCCTTAATTTAGTTCATAATTATAGAATTTACAAACTAAATCACTGTTTTATAGTTAAACTAGGTCTAATTGAAAACGGACGAATCAAAAAATTGTTGCGGGAATTGTAGTTGAGAGAATTGTGTTTGAAAGGTATTTTTTACCTAAGGGTATGAAATGGAAAAAAAATGACAAAATGTACTGAGTTGAGTAAAATACGTACTGCGAAAATAATTTACGATTTTTTTTATAAGGCAAGAAAATTAGGATGATTATAAATCAACCTATAACATCCTTGAGGATGTTAACGGTAAGCGGAATACAAAGAATTTCCATTTATCATGGGTAACCATAAGATAAAAGGGTCCAAAGAAAGACTTTCCTCGAAAAAGTACGACACTTTAAAAACCCATTAAAAAAATAAAAAATAAACTTAGCTAAAACTTAAAACCATACAAAATTCTACATAAAAAAGAGCACAAATTATAGTATAAGACGGTTATTCACATTGTGAGACGGTGAGACTGTAATACTACGGTTTTATGAGTCTCTGGGTACTCTATCGAGTAGGCCTTACTCTGTCGAGTAAGGGTGTGTTGCGTTTTAAAAGTAGTTTCTGACCTGTTGGGTACTCGATCGAGTAACCTTGATACTCGATCGAGTAAGAGGGCACTCGATCGAGTACCTCAGATACTCGATCGAGTAGCCGGTTTACGAGGTGATGATTTGTCGGGTTTTGTTAATAATGCGATTAAGTATATAATTACTTCCGTCACTTTTCTTTAAACACTTTTAAAACCCAATTGCTTTCAAAAAGAGAAATCAAACTACGTTCTTCGCATCAATCGCATTGTTGGCAAATCCCGGAGCTTGGAAGGTCGGATTTTACCTTTCTTTATACCTTTGTGATCCTTGCGTCGAGGGTAAGATCTACGTACCATTTTTATAGTATTTCGTTAAAGTTGGTTAAACCCTAATATTGGGATTTGGGGGTTTTGTTGTATTTCGTGATTGGTAGTGATTATATGTTTGTATGTTAGGAGGAGAATTCGTAGAAGAAGCTTTTTGATATCAGCTGTGAGACCGTCTGATTGTGTTGCTTTTCAGGTAGGGTTTCCCTACTCAGTATTAGTCCCATAACGCATTGTTGGTGTTGTGTGATTGTTGAATATTATCGTATTCGTATTGTGACGGTTTTTGGTTTTGATTGCTATTTAATGGTTGTGATTATTTGTCTCTGGTACTCGAGATGCGTTCTCGGCTGAGTGGAGTCACTTGCGGGAGTGGCTTCACGCCCTAGTTTCGCCCTCCGTGGAACCCGCCACGGGGAGGGGATGTGCACATTAATGGGACAGGGTTATCACTCGATATGATGAGCGGGGATTTGGTGGGTACGGCTGCGGTCCCCCACGGGGGCTGGTCCGGTCCAAAGGATGATCGGTGACGGAGATTGATTGGAGTGGGTGTGATTGTGTGTGTGACGTTTGAGCTGCTTGTTTACTGTGTTGTTGGTTTATATAAATTGTGTGATTAGTACTAACCCCGTATAATGTTTTAAAAACTGTGGTGATCCATTCGGGGATGGTGAGCAGTTATTGAGCAGGTATGAGTCGAGTTACTGGGATAGCTGGGATGTACCACCGTCTGATGATAGAAGTCTTCCGCTGTAGCTTTAGTAGTTTAATAAACATTTCATTTAGTTGATTAGACAGTTGGCTTTGAGAACTTGTATTCGTATTTTGGATTTGGCTTTGGATTGTAACCTTTCACTAAAGTTATACATTTAAATGTTGTTTCGTTATTGTCTAATGATTATCATTGCCTCGGCTAACCGAGATGGTAGCGTCCTTATACCTGAGTGGTCCTGGTGGAGTATGGGGGTGTTACAAAATGGTATCAGAGCGACGATCCTGAAACCTGTAATCAATGAATCTAATGAACATAGGGAGTCAATTAAAATGAACCCGGGGTAAAGGTTGTAGGAGCTAATGCAAAGGCTTGGGAGACGTCCTAAAGTCGCGAACTCGCCCTACAATTTTGAACCGGTCACATGGGGGGTATATGTCAAGGTCGTATGTGATGCTTGTTAGCTTGTATGTGGATGTGATGATGTATGTTGTAATTCTTGGATGTTTGGAGTAGCAGGTTCAGATCGTGCATGAAAGGTTGGTGAAACATATAGAACGGTTGTTTGAACAAGAAGCATGTTGGATGTTTACTATGTGGGGTTTGATAATATGATATAGTTGTTTTGTTGATCATATGAAAAGCTTGGTAGAATTGCATGCTTAACTATATTATAATGTTGAGTTTATAATGTTGCATAGTGTGTTGGGATATGTGAGATAACATGCGGGTAGTATATACGAGTCAACATGACTCGATCGAGTAAGGGGGTACTCGATCGAGTAGGTGAGGTACTCGGTCGAGTGGGACTGACTCGATCGAGTGGGTATTTGACGTTTTTACAACCAGAATTGTGTTTTTGGGCACTCGATCGAGTACATAGAGCACTCGATCGAGTAGGGGGTCACTCGATCGAGTGGCTATGCTACTCGGTCGAGTATGTTAGAGATCAGAAGGTCTGTTTTGGGTCTGATGTCGGGGCACTCGATCGAGTATGGTGGGCACTCGATCGAGTAGCCTCTACTCGATCGAGTAGGATTAGGCACTCGATCGAGTGTGTTCTGGGCAGTCTGCTATCGTGTTTTGAGGTTTTAGTGCGTATGTTTATATCTACCCTTTCTTATATAGTTTCAAGATGCCGCCCAAGAGAAACACTTTGTATGCGAGAGCTGAGACCATGAACATAGATGATATCGTTAAGATGTTGGAGCATCAGGATGCTCTTACGGAGGCCTTAAAGAAAGTGGGAAAGGACAAGGAGGTTGATCACTCTAAGATCAGCCTTTATATAGCGAGGTTTAACCCAAAAGAGTACAAGGAAACCGGGGAACCAAACCTTCTTGACAACTAGCATCGTGAGATAGAGAACATACTAGACCTGGTTCACTGTCCTGATGAGATGAGAGTAGAACAAGCTGCGTTCTACCTAAGGGAAGCAGCTGGCGAGTGGTGGGATAAGGTGAAGGTGAGTGCTAGGGAGATGTATGCGAACCAGGGCTTACCTGCTATACCTGGAAGAGTTTCAGAGGGCTATGAGGAAAGAGTTTGTACCGGAGCATGTGAGGAGTAAGATGAGAGAGGAGTTTGATGGGTTTAAGATGACATCTGATACGTCTGTGGCTGAATACTACATGCAGTTTAATGAGAAGTCTAGGTATGCTGAGGATATGGGTTTGAGTGAGGAGAACTTGGCGCTGAGGTTTGAGAGGGGGTTGACCCCTAAGATCATGGATAAGCTACCCGTGGGAGTCCTTACTGATGTTAAGGAAGCTTATGAGAGGGCTGGGAGAGCTGAGAGGTTGGTGGAGATGGCTCAGGAGAGAGTGGGTGAGAAAAGAAAGGCTGAGAGTGAGGGTGGTGGCCAATCTAGTCACAAGAAAGGCAACCACAATCAAACTAGAGGGTTTTCTTCTGGGTCAGGGTTCAGTGCTAGGGCTTCCTTTGGGCGTGGCCGTATGAGTAGTAGTGGTAGTTGGGGAATGACCTGCTATGGCCGTGGCGGTGTAGGCCACAAGAGACATGAGTGCACGAGTATGCCTGGAGCTTTTCAGGGATCGGCTCGGGGGAGCTATTCTTAGGGACCTGCACAGAGTTATGCGAGCAATAGACCGTCTGGGTCATGGTCTAACCGGGGAAGCCAGAGCTATCAGGGTGGAGGTAACCGCAATGGCGGTAATTCTTATCAGAAACCAGCTACGAACAAAAACAATCAGGGGTCGGGTGCTAAGCCGACCACATCACCAAGATCTTGTCCGGGAGGTGGACAGAAGACCGATGGAAAGTCAGTGTTCATGATGGACAAGAAAGCAGCTGAGGATGATGCACATGTTATCACTGGTACTTTTCTTGTTAACGGTATTCATACCTTTGTTTTGTTTGATTCAGGGGCGTCTCAGTCGTTTGTATCTTCGAGTCACGTTAAACGGTTGGGTTTGAGGGTATATGAGTCTGTAAGTGAGAAAGTTTTTATACCTTCGGGTGAGTCTATATCATGTGGGAGGTTGTATAGAGATGTGTCTATGATAGTTGGGCAAGTTGATCTACCTGTAGACTTGCTAGAGTTTCCTTTTGACGGTTTTGAGATGATAGTCGGGATGGATTGGTTGGGAAATTATAAAGCTAAGATAGACTGTCATAAAAAAAAAGTGTCTTTGAGAGGTCCTAAGAGTGTTAGTGTGTCTTATCGTGGGGTTTGTGGTCAAACCCAAAGTTAAGTTGATTGCAGCTGTCACCTTGAAGTCTTATCTGAGGAAGGGATGCCATTTGATCTTGTGCCATGTGAGAGATGACCGGATAGAGAGTCCGACAGCGATTGATCGATACCGATGGGTGGGAGAGTTTGCGATGTTTTTCCGAGAGGAGATTCCGGGTTGCCACCGAAGAGGGAGATAGATTTCACAGTTGAGTTGAAACCGGGGACGGGGCCAATCTCTAAGGCACCGTACCGGATGGGTCCTAAAGAGATGGAGGAGCTCAGGAAACAGTTAGATGATCTGATAGAGAAGGGATACATTAGACCTAGTGTATCACCGTGGGGAGCACCAGTTCTTTTTGTGAAGAAGAAAGATGGGATTTTGAGGTTGTGCATAGACTACAGAGAGCTGAACCGAGTGACGGTGAAGAACAAGTATCCTTTGCCAAGGATAGATGACCTGTTTTATCAGTTGAGTGGTGCATCAGTCTTTTCCAAGATTGATTTGAGGTCGGGGTACCATCAGGTGAAGATTTGAGAGGTGGACATACCAAAGACAACTTTCACGTCGAGGTATGGCCATTATAAGTATGTGGTGATGACGTTTGGGTTATCTAATACACCGGCTGTGTTTATGGATTTGATGAACAGAATCTTCAGACAGTTTTTGGACAAGTTTGTGGTGGTGTTTATCGATGACATCTTAGTCTACTCCAAGACTAAGGAGGAGCATGAGGAGCATCTGAGGATTGTGTTGCAGACTTTGAGGGAGCATGAGTTATATGCTAAGTCGTCCAAGTGTGAGTTAAGTTAGAGAAAGTTGCTTTTCTCTCGGGGGGCATGTGATCTCTAAGGAGGGAGTAGGCTGGGATCCTAAAAAGATTGAGGCGGACAAAGTGGGAAGCACCAAAGAATGTTCTTGAGATCGGGAGTTTCTTGGGTTTAGTGGATACTACGACGGTTCGTGAAAGATTTCTCCAAGATAGCTAGACCTATGACAGCGTTGATGAGAAAAGAGAACAGGTTTTGTTGGGATGAGAGTTGTGAGACGGCGTTCCAAACATTAAAGGAGCGTTTGACCACAGCTCCTATCTTAGCATTGCCTGAAGGGATCGAGAACTTTGAGGTTTATACAGATGCCTCAAAGAATGGGTTGGGATGTGTGTTGATGTAGAACGGTAAAGTGATTGCCTATGCTTCTAGGCAATTGAAGCCTTATGAGGAGAACTATCCTACACATGATCTGGAGTTGGGTGCAGTGGTGTTTGCTCTCAAGATTTGGAGACATTACCTTTATGGGGCGACCTTTAAGGTATTTTCGGATCACAAGAGTCTCAAGTACATCTTCACTCAAAAGGAGTTGAACATGAGACAGAGGAGGTGGATGAAGCTGATTGGCGATTATGACATGGATATTATCTACCATGAAGGGAAAGCCAATGTTGTTGCAGATGCGTTGAGTAGGAAGAGTGTATATTCTTTGTGTACAGCTCTATCTTTGATGAGGTTGAGAGATGAGGTGAGGAAGTTTGGGATACATATGATGCAGAGAGGGGATGCTTTGTGGGGATTTGTGATGCACCGATCTTTATGATGAGATTCGAGGTAAACAGGCGTTGGATCCTAAGATGGTTGAGTGGAGAGTTGAAGTAGAGAAAGGGACAGTGTCTCGATTCTCTATTCATACAAATGGTAGTTTGAGGTTTGATGGGAGGTGGTGTGTCCCTAATGATGAGGAGCTGAAAAAGACTATCATGACAGAGGCACATTGTACACCATATTCAAGTACATCCAGTGGTGACAAGTCATACAAGGATTTAAAGAACACGTTTTGGTGGTCCAGGATGAAGAGAGAAACAAATTTGAGTTTGTGGCCCGTTGTTTGATATGCCGAGAGTTAAAGGGAAACAAATGACGACCACAAGGTAAGATTCATCTCTAGAGGTACCGAGTGGAAGTGGGAATCCATTTCTATGGATTTTATCGTGGGTTTGCCAAAGAGTCAACAGGGTAACAACATGATATGGGTAATAGTGGATCGACTGACCAAGTCAGCTCACTTTGTGCCAATGAAAGATACATGGACTAAAGCACAATTAGCTATGGCTTATCGGAAGAATGTGCTTAAGTTACATGGAGTCCCTAAGGACATAGTATCCGACAGAGATGCGAGGTTTATCTCAAGGTTTTGGAAAGAGTTGCAAGAATCTTTGGGAACAACTTTGAAGATGAGTACAACATTTCATCCTGCGATGCAGTCGGTCGATCGAGAGAACGATCAAGACTCTTGAGGATATGTTACGAGCTTGTGTGATGGATTTTGGTGGTAGGTGGGAACAGAGGTTGGATTTGATAGAGTTTTCTTACAACAACAGCTATCACACTAGTATTGGCATGGCACCATTTGAGGCTTTATATGGGAGGAGATGTAGGAGTCCGATCTGTTGGGACGACAAAGATCTTGAGGCAAAGGGTTCTAGGACCAGAGATGGTACATGAGATGGTTGAATGATTAAGATCATCGAAACGGATGAGAGCACTCGATAGGCAAAAGAGTGATGCGGATCTACATCGCCGGATATAGAGTTTCGGTTGGGGATAAGGTTCTTCTGAAAGTGTCTCCTATGCGTGGGGTTATGAGATTTGGGAAGAAAGGCAAGCCGAGTCAGAAGTTCATCGGGCCTTATGAGATCTTAGAGCGGGTTGGAGAGGTTGCATATCGTCCGGTTTTACCACCGCGTTAGAGAGAGTGCATAATGTGTTTCATGTATCTCAATTGGAGTATGTGAGTGACCCGTCACATGTGTTAGAGGCAGAGAGCTTAGAGCTAGATGAGTCCTTATCATATCTTGAGGTCCCTAAGCAGATTCTTGGCCGGAAGGTTAGAAAGACTAGGAGTGGTGAGATATTTTTTGCTTAAGATCCTTTGGTCTAACCACGAGACTGAGGAAGCTACATGGGAAGCAGAGGAGGCCATGAGAGAGCGTTACCCTTTCCTTTTTGATCAGGTATGTATGGTTACGGGGACGTAACCTTGTTTCTTTTAGGGGGGTAGGAGATGATCGCGAAGAGTTTTTAAGAGTTTTTATACCCTTTTTATGTTGTGTCGGTATGTTTGTTGTGGTTGAGTCGGGTTGAGTTTGGGTTAGTAACATGTTTTATGTTGAGTTTTGTTTTGGCTGTTTAGTCGGGAGTGTTGTAGTATGTGTCTTTGTTTTGTTGTGGTTTGAACTTCGGGAACGAAGTTCTTTTTAAGGAGGGAAGACTGTAATACTACGGTTTTATGAGTCTCTGGGTACTCTATCGAGTAGGCCTTACTCTGTCGAGTAAGGGTGTGTTGCGTTTTAAAAATAGTTTCTGACCTGTTGGGTACTCGATCGAGTAACCTTGATACTCGATCGAGTACCTCAGATACTCGATCGAGTAGCCAGTTTACGGGGTGATGATTTGTCGGGTTTTGTTAATAATGCGATTAAGTATATAATTACTTCCGTCACTTTTCTTTAAACACTTTTAAAACCTAATTGCTTTCAAAAAGAGAAATCAAACTACGTTATTCGCATCAATCGCATTGTTGGCAAATCCCGGAGCTTGGAAGGTCGGATTTTACATTTCTTTATACCTTTGTGATCGTTGCGTCGAGGGTAAGATCTACGTACCATTTTTATAATATTTCGTTAAAGTTGGTTAAACCCTAATATTGGGATTTGGGGGTTTTGTTGTATTTCGTGATTGGTAGTGATTATATGTTTGTATGTTAGGAGAAGAATTCGTAGAAGAAGCTTTTTGATATCAGCTGTGAGACCGTCTGATTGTGTTGCTTTCCAGGTAGGGTTTCCCTACTCAGTATTAGTCCCATAATGCATTGTTGGTGTTGTGTGATTGTTGAATATTATCGTATTCGTATTGTGATGGTTGTTGGTTTTGATTGCTATTTAACGGTTGTGATTATTTGTCTCTGGTTCTCGAGATGCGTTCTCGGCTGAGTGGAGTCACTTGCGGGAGTGGCTTCACGCCCTAGTTTCGCCCTCCGTGGAACCCGCCACGGGGAGGGGATGTGCACATTAATGGGACAGGGTTATCACTCGATATGATGAGCGGGGATTTGGTGGGTACGGCTGCGGTCCCCCACTGGCGGGCTGGTCCAAAGGACGATCGGTGACGGAGATTGATTGGAGTGGGTGTGATTGTGTGTGTGACGTTTGAGTTGCTTGTTTTTACCGTGTTGTTGGTTATATAAATTGTGTGATTAGTATCGACCCGTATAATGTTTTAAAAACTGTGGTGATCCATTCGGGGATGGTGAGCAGTTATTGAGCAGGTATGAGTCGAGTTACTGGGATAGCTGGGATGTGCCACCGTCTGATGATAGAAGTCTTCCGATGTAGCTTTAGTAGTTTAATAAACATTTCATTTAGTTGATTAGACAGTTGGCTTTGAGAACTTGTATTCTTATTTTGGATTTGGCTTTGGATTGTAACCTTTCACTAAAGTTATACTATTTTAATGTTGTTTCGTTATTATCTGATGATTATCATTGCCTCGGGTAACCGAGATGGTAGCGTCCTTATACCTGAGTAGTCCTGGTAAGGCACTTGGAGTATGGGGGTGTTACAAAATGGTATCAGAGCGGCGATCCTGAAACCTGTAACCAATGAATCTAATGAACATAGGGAGTCAATTAAAATGAACCCGGGGTAAAGGTTGTAGGAGCTAATGCAAAGGCTTGGGAGACGTCCTAAAGTCGCGAACTCGGCCTACAATTTTGAACCGGTCACATGGGAGGTATATGTCAAGGTCGTATGTGATGCTTGTTAGCTTGTATGTGGATGTGATGATGTATGTTGTAATTCTTGGATGTTTGGAGTAGAAGGTTGAGATGGTGCATGAAAGGTTGGTGAAACATATAGAACGGTTGTTTGAACAAGAAGCATGTTGGATGTTTACTATGTGGCGTTTGATAATATGATATAGTTGTTTTGTTGATCATATGAAAAGCTTGGTAGAATAGCATGCTTAACTATATTATAATGTTGAGTTTATAATGTTGCATAGTGTGTTGGGATATGTGAGATAAAATGCGGGTAGTATATACGAGTCAGCATGACTCGATCGAGTAAGGGGGTACTCGATCGAGTAGGTGAGGTACTCGGTCGAGTGGGTCTGACTCGATCGAGTGGGTATTTGACGTTTTTACAACCAGAATTGTGTTTTTGGGCACTAGATCGAGTACATAGGGCACTCGATCGAGTAGGGGGTCACTCGATCGAGTGGCTATGCTACTCGGTCGAGTATGTTAGAGATCAGAAGGTCTGTTTTGGGTCTGATGTCGGGGCACTCGATCGAGTATGGTGGGCACTCGATCGAGTAGCCTCTACTCGATCGAGTAGGATTAGGCACTCGATCGAGTGTGTTCTGGGCAGTCTACTATCGTGTTTTGAGGTTTTAGTGCGTATGTTTATATCTACCCTTTCTTATATAGTTTCAAGATGCCGCCCAAGAGAAACACTTTGTATGCGAGAGCTGAGACCATGAACATAAATGATATCGTTCACATGTTGGAGCATCAGGATGCTCTTACGGAGGCCTTAAAGAAAGTGGGAAAGGACAAGGAGATTGATCACTCTAAGATCAGCCTTTATATAGCGAGGTTTAACCCAAAAGAGTACAAGGGAACCGGGGAACCAAACCTTCTTGACAACTGGCATCGTGAGATGGAGAACATACTAGACCTGGTTCACTGTCCTGATGAGATGAGAGTAGAACAAGCTGCGTTCTACCTGAGGGAAGCAGCTGGCGAGTGGTGGGATAAACGGATAGTGTGCCTTTCACCAATGAAAGTGGGTAGTGCAAGTGGGGTTATCCATTTCTCACCCACTTGCACTACCCACTTTCATTTGTGAGAGGGACACTATCCGTCTATAGCTGTAAACGGATAATATCCCTCTATAATGAAAATTTGTTTTTTTTTATGATTAGTAAATTCGTAACCGTTATTTTTAGTACGCACCGAAACTAAGTGGAGTAAAACGTCAAAGACTCAATTTTGGACAGAATTGGACTCGAAAATAGGTTGTATTTGTGACGGAAATGAACACGAAAAACAAGGAAACTAAACAAGGATATGACTTAGACGAGATCACGAAGCAAGCCTAAGTCTAGGAATCTCGTCCAAGATCACGAAGCAAAGACTAAATTCCGCCCCAAAGCACTAAGCAAATGAAGGGTTTTCCGCACTAAGCAAGAAGAATTTTAAGTAGAAAACTCAGTTTTCAAACTTAGCTTTTTTTCATCAACTCAAATCTGGTTGTTACATTAGATTTGCTTGGTTTATATAGACCAAGGCAATACAATCTCCACCATTTATTCTAGATCTAAGGGCCACGAAAGAGCCTTACAAAAGCACAAAATAACATCTATTTTATCTTACACAAACTGAATATAAAGACTAGAAAACAATAAAGCATAAAGCATAAAGTAATAAAGTGAGTTCAGATTTGTTTGCTTATTAAAGGTCAAATAAGATGTGTAAGCCTTAGGAGAATAGCCCTTGGCAGCTGCAAATCTTCAAGCACAAGAGGTTAGAAGGAGTCCCAAGTCGTGCCCAACCCTTATTTAGCCAAAAGAAGGAAGTTGAAAGCGACATTTCACCCATTCTCTAAAACAACCCAATTTCTGATAGACAAAATGTGTCCTTAAGCTACTTATTTAATCCTGCACTTTTAGGACCAATGACCCTAGAAAAAGTTGCTCCAAAATCTCGAAATAATCCAGTCTAGGATTTGGTTTCATGACTTTGGCATTTGTGAAGCTTCTGGACCTCAAAACAGAAGACGGACCAAAACCGGGTTGGAGAACAACTCAAGAATTCAGACGCATCTTTTAGAAGACATATCTCTTAGCTCCGGATGAATATTAAGGCCTATGATAGCTTATTGGAAAGCTAATGAAGTTAAATTTCACCCCCAATAATCAACCTTAAACATTGAGTAAATCTTGAGTTATGGAACTTTTAGTTCACATAGGTCATGGGTTGTCCAGTAATGTGTAGTCTATTTGCATCAGCCATAACTCAAGCTATAGACCTGATATGGAAGTGATTCAAAATCCATTGTCTAGCTAAGATCCCAAGCTTTCCAATGACATAAGAATCATAGGATTTGAATGAGTAAAACTTGAGATATAGAGCTTGGAAGTTAGGCTTGCTGTAATGACACTTCAAAAAGCGATGAAATGCATTTAATTGTGAATCGTTCCTTGGACTGTTTCTTTTGGCTTAAAATGAATCACAATGCAACAACTTTTATTGCAAACTTCCTTTATTCAAAAGAATTTGCCCTCAAATTCTGTTGGATCAAAATGAAGAGACTTGTTGGCAAGGTTCGTGTCGTCCTATTCATCAAAAGATCAAGCTTAACTTTAAGAGATGGATTCTCATGACTTCTTCCCGGATCATAGAACAGAATTGTGTATGGCAAGAGAGGGGTTGTATCATTCCAAAAATTTGATGGCTCACTATGCTTCAACTCCTCTTTGAATGGGGTGGATTGTTCAAGGCTTAGGATTGAAACCCTCACACTTGGTTCTGAAATTTGTGTGCTAATACAAGGCTCATTGATTTTACCTGTGTTCCTTTTTGTTTTACCTTCAATTGAGCTCATGTATCCTTCATTCCAAGGCCAATGAGCCTTCACTATAAGCTCAACAACAACCACATCATCTTGAATCACCAGCAACATATACTCATTTAAATCCAACCCCAAAATAGGAACAACATTACTATTGGTGCTTAGCAATGCTTTCAAGGGACTGCTCCTATTTTGATGTTTTAATCTCAACACAATCCTACCAAAATGAGCATGGAATCCCTCAACAACATGTAAAGAACCTCTCCTTGATGTTCCAAACAATCCTAACAAGCTCTCACAATGAATTTGAACAACATTCAACCCAAAACACCAGAATTTCAGAATTGGACAGTAGGTATTAAATGAATCAATTTCATTGTTGACAAATAACTTCCACCTTGAGAAAATAAGAATGATAATCTCAAAAACAATAACCCTACTTAGAAGCATCAACATCACCTAATAAATATACTTCAAGCCTCTAAACTTCTCAAAATGAATCAACTCATTACTCCAAAACAGTTTAGACATGTTAGCATTCATATGCTTGGATTTCTTGACTAACATGAATGAAATTGCACCCAATTGAACAAGAATGACTTGTAACCTTATCAACATATAAAAATGAAAGTGAGGAGCTAATTTGTGACAAGTTATACCTTCCAAAATATTGGCTTTGAAGCAAAAGCCATGGCTGGTGTAGGAGGTCAAATTTGGTACACTTGAGTATGAAACAACCCAAGACTTCCCTCTTGCCCTACCCTTGCTTGAATCCCAACACATATCAACCTCAAAGGAGCCTAGGAAACTATCCATCTTAAGGTTTAAAGGTTGCTTCAACTTCTTGTTAATGAATAGCTCTAATGGACTCAAGTAGACGCTTGAGCAAGCAACAAGTTCAACTCCATGCTCTTTCTCAACAAGGACTTGTGTAGAGTGTGTAGGTGCTGGTTCCTCCTTCTTTTGGGGTGTAAGGACATCACCTACATTCTTCCCCTTAGGAGCATGAACATCCTTCGCCTTAGACTCAAGAGAGACCAAGCATACACCTTCTTTTTGCATTTCAGATTTCACCTCTTCCTCCGACCTTCTCAACTGTTTTGATGGCCTCTAATTTGTTCCCCTTAGTTAAGACCTCATTGTTTTTAGGCCTTGCTAAGCTATCCTCAACATACAAATCCAACTCAAGTAGTTCACCATATGATTGCATTATTCTCAAGTTAATTCTTTTAGCAATTTCAAATTTCAAGCCAAGATAAAATCTGATTCCCTCTTGGACAAAATCCACTTCTTTGTCACACACAAAGTGTAACTCCTCAAACAACTTAGCATATTCAATAACACTTAAGGAGTTTTGTTTGAGGGTCTTAAGTTCAGCCCACAAATCATTCATGGTAGAGCAGGGTAGAAACTTTAGTCTCATGTTCCTTTCAAGTTTAAACCAAGAACTAAGTTTACTCTTCCCTTTCACCATCCTTGAAAGATTAAGTGTATTATACCAAAACAAAGCAACACCCTTTAAACAAGACACAACCATTTAACACTTCCTTGAATCAGAAAAATATTTATCCTCAAAGTAAAATTCAACAACATATAACCAAGACACAAATGCTCTACTGTTTTCACCATTAAAGGAAGGAAGTAATGGTGTGTTACCTTTGCCTATAAGGGTAGGAGAGGACTTAGAACACTCATAGGGCAGGAGGCGTTCTCATGGATACAAATCAGGAGGTTTTGGTTCCCTTGGAACCCCATGGGTGCTTGTTGCACTCCTTGTATGCATATCACCTTCATACCCTTTTGTTAGAGCTTGCAACTTCACAATAGCTGCTTCTAATGACTTGGAAATGGAACCAAGGTCACAAGACTTCATCTTTGAGCATGGAACATAAGGAACATACTCCATTGCTACTGATTTTCCAATTGAGAAAACCGAATGACAACACTTTAAAAACAATGATTTTTCAAACAACAAACCAAAGTTTTGATAAACTCTCTTCACTCATTGGGTTATTTTTGTGTTTTTGATGTAGTTAAGGATAAATAATGAAATCACAAAGGCTTAACCCAAGACTAACACAAGATAGAATTGTATTATAACCCGACTCTTATTGCCAATTTGGAGTAAAACGTCAAAGACTCGATTTTGGACAAAATTGGACTCGAAAATAGGTTGTATTTGTGACGTAAATGAAAACGAAAAATAAGGAAACTAAACAAGGATATGACTTAGGCGAGATCACGAAGCAAGCCTAAGCCTAGGAATCTCGTCCAAGATCACGACGCAAGGACTAAATACCGCCCCAAAGCATTAAGCAAATGAAATGTTTTCCGCACTAAGCAAGAAGAATTTTAAGTAGAAAACTCAGTTTTCAAACTTAGCTTTTTTTCATCAACTCAAATCTGATTGTTACATTGGGTTTGCTTGGTTTATATAGACCAAGGCAATACAATCTCCACCATTCATTCTAGATATAAGGGCCACGAAAGAGCCTTATAAAAGCACAAAATAACAGCTATTTTATCTTACATAAACTGAATATAAAGACTAGAAAATAATAACGCATAAAGCATAAAGTAATAAAGTGAGTTCAGATTTGTTTGCTTGCTAAAGGTCAAATAAGATATGTAAGCCTTATAAGAATGGCCCTTGGCAGCTACAAATCTTCATGCACAAGAGGTTAGAAGGAGTTCCAAGTCGTGCCCAACCCTTGTTTAGCCAAAAGAAGGAAGTTGAAAGCGACATTTCACTCTTTCTCTAAAATAACCCTATTTCTGATAGATAAAATGTGTCCTTAAGCTACTTATTTAATCCTGCACTTTTAGGACCAATGACCTATACAAAGTTGCTCCAAACTCTATAAATTATCCATTCTAGGCTTTGGTTTCATGACTTTGACATTTGTGAAGCTCCTGGACCTCAAAACAGAAAACGGACCAAAACCGAGTTGGAGAACAACTCAGGAATTCAGA
Organism: Silene latifolia; assembly: GCF_048544455.1. Taxonomy (NCBI): domain Eukaryota; kingdom Viridiplantae; phylum Streptophyta; class Magnoliopsida; order Caryophyllales; family Caryophyllaceae; genus Silene; species Silene latifolia. The sequence continues at coordinate 456,037,954 of NC_133538.1, forward strand.
CGCATCTTTTAGGAGCCATATCTCTTAGCTCCGGATGAATATTAGGGCCTATGATACCTCATTGGAAAGATAATGGAGTTAATTTCACTTAAAAAAAGAATCAACCTTAAACATTGAGTATATCTTGAGTTATGGAACTTTTAGTTCACATAGGTCATGGGTTGTCCAGTAATGCGTAGTCTTTTTGCATCAGCCATAACTCAAGCTATAAACTTCATATGGAGGTGATTCAAAATCCATTGTCTAGATAAGATCCCAAGCTTTCTAATGATATAAGAATCATAGGATTTGAATGAGAAAAACTTGAGATATAGAGCTTGGAAGTTAGGCTTGCTGTAATGACACTTCAAAAAGCGATGAATTGCTTAAAAGTCGTTTAGTTGACATACACTTCATGAGTTTCCAATTACGTGGGGGCTAGGTAATTAAATTTCTCCTGGACGAGTTGACAATTTTAGGAAAAATAAATCATGGGATTTTGAGCTCCATTTTTTCCAATTCACCTACATTTAGACACACTAGTTGGTTGTACAGCGCGCGATGCGCGCGACACCCTAAGATATGTTAATCGTTGAGTTATTGTGTGTATATTTTGGATTTTTGATTTTGTCCTCAATAGGCCATCAAATATTCCGGATTATTTTGTGCCTTAGTGTTTTGATGGCTTAATTTAACGAAATTAAAAGTAGAACCCTTGTTTAATAATACGTATCTAATAACATTGTCGATTGTTTAAATCGTTTTGTAATAATCCGTATTAAATAGAGTACAATTCCTTCTAAAGACACAAAACTAAATAGTTTAAGAGTATTTTAGTGCTCCCATATTATTTATTATAAGGAATATTTGAAATCTAACTCTAAACCTAGCATAAAATATACGAAGTAGTTGGCTATGACTTATTAACAGCATTCTTATTATTGTTGAAAACCGCCTCTGTAACACCTCCATACACCAAGGTGCCTTACCAATGACCACCCTAGCATATCAAGGTGCTACCATCTCGGCTGCCCGAAGTAGAGTATATCAAATTGACCATCAAAGAATAATTATTATACGAGGTGCTACTATCTCGATTGCCCGAAGTAGAGTATATCAAATTGACCATCAAAGAACAATTATTATACGATGCTAAAACTGTTTAAAGTATAAATATAACTCAAATTAAACTCAAAATGTTTACAACCAAAACTGCCATGGAACTAAAGCAAAACTATCAACGAAAGCTAGATAAAACTGGTGATGACTTGACCCCTATGCAAACCCGTGAGAAGTCCACAGCTATACCTGCTCAATCAATTGCTCACCATCCCCGAATGAATCACCACAGTTTTGAAAACAATACCAGGGTCAGTCAACTGTATAATCAAGATAAGAATTCACAATACAAACGATACAATCAATTCAATTGCAATATCAATCTCCAACTCCATTATCAATCAATAACTGACCACACACTTAAGTGTGTAATCCTGCCAGATTACCCATCGCAACAGGTAATCCTCACCGCCAGTGGGGGACCGCAGCCATTCACACCTAAGCTCCGCTCATCGCAACGAGCGCACCCAGATTATTAATGTGCACATCCCCCTTGTGACGGGAGCCACAAGAGGCGAACATGGTGTAACACCCCCATACTCCAAGTGCCTTACTAGGACCACTTAAGGCATGAGAATGCTACCATCTCAGTTACCCGAGGCAATGTATATCAAATGGACAATAAAGAAACATACTTAATTAAGTAAATGAGTTAAACTGATTACAAACCAAATCCCAGACTGATAAAGTAAATACAAATGTTTCTCAAACTATCAAACCAACTGAAATACTATAAAAGAATGTTTTGACACAGCGGAAGACTTCTAAATAGCTCGTGATGACTCAACCCAGCTATCCCATGCGAATCAACTCATACCTGCTCAATAACTTCTCACCATCCCCGAATGGATCACCACAATTTTTAAAACAATTAAACGGGGTCAATACTGTTTACACAAACAACACAGCTGCAACAAATGCAATACAACAATCCAACCAAACAACCCAATCTCCAACACACCATCACACACCTGACTACACACTAAAGTGTGTAGTCCTGCCAGAATACTCATCGCAAAAAGTATTCCACACCGTCAGTGGGGGACCGCAGCCGTTCCTACCTAAGCCCCGCTCATCTCATCCGAGCGATAAACCCAAGTTCCTAAATGTGCACATCCCTTCTGTGGCGGGTTCCACAGAAGGCGAATCAAGGGCGTGAAGCCACTCCCACAAGTGACTCCACTCTGCCGAGGACGCACCTCGCAAACCACAGACGATATACAACAACCATATTATACTATCACAATCACCAATTCCAAATCCAATACCAATATGATATACAACAACAACAACAACAACAACAACAACAACAACAACAACAACAACAACAACAACAACAACAATAATGCCATGTAAACAATACTGAGTAGGGAAACCCTACCTGGAGTAGCAATCACACGAGACTGTCACAACAGCTAATCCTCCTCCTATAACATATAATCACATAATTACCACCTAATCATCATAATACACCCAAAACCCCCAAATCTACCCAATTAGGGTTTTAAAAAAACTTATTAAATCATTATAAATTATACAAGAAGCTTACCCTCGACATAACGATCACAACGGCATAAAGAACAAGACAATCCGACGACCCTAACCTTGGGATTTGCTAATAATGCGATGAATGCGAACTATGTAACTCTTTTCTTTTCTTTGAAAGGTTTTAGAATATTAAAAAGTGATTAAGTAAAGTGACGGAAACTCTTTTATATTAATCCCGTACTATTAACAAAACCCGGCTAAACAGCCCGTAATATGCACTTACTCGATCGAGTAAGTGCCCCTTACTCGATCGAGTGTCACACTTACTCGATCGAGTACCCATCAGGTCAGCTACTGTTTTACGTAAAAAGATACTTACTTGACAGAGTAAGCCCCACTCAATAGAGTACCCATAGACATAAAAAACCGTAGTATTACAGTCTTCTCTCCTTAAAAAGTACTTCGTCCCCGAAATTCAACCTATAGACAAAAACAAAACATACTATCTCAACTCCGACACAACAACATAATCAAAAACTCAAAACAAAACTCAAAACAAAACTCCCAACCAACACCCAAACCGACTCAAAGCAACTAATAATTGTACTAAAACCAACATAAGACATATAAAAACCTTATGCGACCATCTCCTACCCCCCTAAAAGAAACATGGTTACGTCCTCGTAACCACACATACCTGATAAAAAAGAGACGGATACCGCTCCCTCATAGCCTCCTCCACCTCCCAAGTAACTTACTCTACCTCATGGTTAGACCAAAGAATCTTAAGCAACACTGTTTCCCCATGTCTAGTTTTCTGAACCTTGCGATCAAGAATCTGTTTTGGCACCTCAAGATACGACAAAGACTCATCCAACTCTATGTTCCCTACCTCTAACACATGTGAAGGATCACTCACATACTTTCGTAACTGAGACACATGAAACACATTATGTACTCTATCCAAAGCTGCTGGCAATGCTAACCGGTAAGCAACCTCACCCACTCGATCCAAAATCTCATATGGTCCGATAAACTTTTGGCTCACCTTCCCTTTCTTACCAAATCTCATGACCCTATGCATAGGAGACACCTTCAAAAGAACCTTGTCCCCCAACCTGAAACTCTATGTCACGACGATGTAAATATGCATAACTCTTATGTCGATCCTGGACCGCTTTCATCTTTTGTTTGATCAGCTTAACCTGTTCTACCATCTCCTGTACGGGCTGTACCATCTGTGGTCCTAAATTCACTACCTCAGCTTTATCATCCCAGCAAATCGGACTCCTACACCTTACCCCATATAAAGCCTCAAACGGTGCCATACTAATACTCGTGTGATAAATGTTGTTATAAGAAAACTCAATCAGATCTAATCTCTCCTCCCAGCTACCACCAAAATCCATAACATAAGCTCGCAACATATCCTCCAAAGTCTTGATGGTCCTCTCTGTCTGGTCATCTGTCGCAAGATGAAAAGCTGTACTCATCTTCAAAGTAGTTCCCATCAACTCCTGCAACTCTTTCCAAAACCGTGATATGAACCTCGCATGTCTATCTGACACGATATCCTTAGGCACCCCATGCAAACGAACCACATGCTTTCGATAAGCCAAAGCTAATTGTATCTTGGTCCAAGTATCTTTTATCGGAACAAAGTGAGCCGACTTAGTCAAACGATCAACTATTACCCATATCATGTTGTTACCTTGTTGACTCCTTGACAAACCCACTAAAAAATCCATAGAGATGGACTCCCATTTCTACTCAGGTACCTCAAGAGACTGAATCTTACCCTGTGGTCGCCGCTGCTCTCCCTTAACCCTCTGACATATCAAACAACGAGCCACAAACTCAGCTGTTTCCTTCTTCATCCCAGGCCACCAGAAAGTCTTCTTCAAATCTTTATATAACTTGTCACCGCCTGGATGTACCGAATATGGTGTGCAATGAGCCTCTGTCATGATCATCTTCCTCAATTCCTCATCATTAGGAACACACAACCTACCATCAAATCTCACACTGCCATCTGTATGAATAGAGAACCTAGACATTGTCCCTTTCTCTACTCTATCCCTCCACTCCTCAATCTTAGGATCCAAAGCCTGTTTCCTGCGAATGTCATCATAAAGATCTGGCTCCACTGTTAAGTCCTCTCTAGCATCCCCTTTCTGTATCATATGTATCCCCATCTTCCCCACCTCATCTCTCAACCTCATTAAAGATATAGCTGTGCATAGAGAATGCACACTCTTCCTACTCAACGCATTTGCAACCACGTTCGCCTTCCCTTCATGGTATATAATATCCATCTCATAATCCCTGATCAGCTCAATCCACCTCCTCTGTCTTATGTTTAGCTCCTTTTGAGTGAAGATGTTCTTGAGACTCTTGTGATCTGAAAACACCTTAAAGGTCGCCCCATAAAGATAATGCCTCCAAATTTTGAGAGCAAACACTACAACTGCACCCAACTCCAGATCACGTGTCGGGTAGTTCTCCTCATAAGGTTTCAGTTGCCTAGAAGCATAAGCAATCACTTCCCGTTCTGCATCAGCACACATCCCAAACCATTCTTTGAAGCATTTGTATATACCTCAAAGTTCTCACACCCTTCAGGTAAGGCCAAGACTGGAGCTGTGGTCAAACGCTCTTTTAATGTTTGGAACGCCGTCTCACAACTTTCATCCCAACGAAACCTGTTCTCCTTCCTCATCAACGTTGTCATAGGTCTGGCTATCTTGGAAAAGTCTTTCACAAACCGACGATAGTACCCTGCCAAACCCAAGAAACTCCTGATCTCTGCCACATTCTTCGGTGCTTCCCACTGAGTGAATGCCTCTGTCTTTGCCGGATCCACAGCTACACCCTTCTTGGAAATCACATGTCCCAGAAAAGCAATTTCCTCGAGCCAAAACTCACACTTAGACAACTTTGCATACAACTGATTGTCTCGCAAAGTCTGCAACACTAACCTCAAATTCTCCTCATGCTCCTCCTTTGTCTTATAATAGACTAAGATATCATCGATAAAGACCACAACAAACCGATCCAAAAACTGACTGAAAATCCGGTTCATCAAATCCATAAACACTGCAGGTGCATTAGATAACCCAAACGGCATTACAACATACTCATAGGGATCAAACAAATCATCCGTCCTTGGCAAAGGGTATTTGTTCTTCACGGTAACCCTGTTCAGCTCTCTGTAATCGATGCATAGCCTCAAACTCCCATCTTTCTTCTTCACAAACAGGACTGGTGCTCCCCACGGTATACACTAGGTCTAATGTATCACTTATCAATCAAATCATCCAGCTGTTTCTTCAGCTCCTCCAACTCCTTAGGACCCATGCAATACGGGGCCTTAGAGATTGGTCCCGTCCCTGGTTTCAACTCCACACTGAAATCGATCTCCTTCTTTGGTGGTAAACCCGGTATCTCCTCCGGAAAGACATCTGGGAACTTTCCCACCACTGGTATCTGATCAACTGTCGAATTCACCATATTATGGTCTCTCACATGGAATAAGATCAACGGACACCCCTTCCTCAGATAAGACTTCAAGGTCACTGCTGCAATCAACTTAACTTTGGGTTTGACAACAAACCCACGATAAGATACACTAACCCCCTTAGGACCTCTCAAAGAGACTCTCTTTTGGTGACAGTCTATTCTAGCCTTGTACTTACCTAACGAGTCCATACCAACTATCATCTCAAAACCGTCCAAAGAAAACTCTAACAAGTCCCCTGGTGGGTTAACCTGCCCAACTATCATACACACATCCTTATACAACCTCCCACATGATACAGACTCACCCGACGGTATAAAGACTTCCTCTTTTATAGACTCATACTCTCTCAAACCCAAAAGCTTATCATGACTCGATGATACAAATGACTGTGACGCCTCCGAATCAAACAAAACAAAGGTAAAGACTCCATTAACAAGAAAAGTATCCGTGATAACGTGAGCATCATCCTCAGCTGCTTTCTTCTCCATCATGAACAGCTTAGCACTGGTCTTTTGTCCATCTCCCTGGACAGTACTAGCAGAAGTAGACGGCTTAGCAGCCGACCCCGACCCCTGGTTGTTGTTCGCTGTTGGTCTCTGACATGAATTACCGCCATTGCTGTTAGCCCCACTGTTGTTGTTCTGACCACCCTAATTATTCCACGACCCAGCCGGCCTGTTACTAGCATAGCTCTAAGACGGACCACTAGAAACTCCCCGTGATCGCCTCGAAAACCCACCCACAAGATCTTTGGTACACTCATGTCTCTTGTGGCCTACACCGCCACAGTTAAAGCACGATAAACCCCAGCTGCTACCACCACCACCACGGCCACGCCCAAAAGAAGCTCCTCCACCGAACCCCGACCCCGAAGAGTAAGCTCTCACCTGGTTATGGCCGCCTCTCTTGTAACTAGACTGACCACCACCCTCACTCTTAGCCTTCCTCTTCTCAGAAGCTCTCTCCCTATTCTCCTTAGCCATCTCTACCAACCTCTTAGCTCTCCCAGCACGCTCATATACCTCCTTAACATCAGTAAGGACTCATACCGGCAGATTCTCCATAGCCTTAGGTGTCAAACCTTTCTCAAACTTCAAAGCCAAGTTCTCCTTGTTCAGCCCCATATCCTCTGCATACCTAGACTTCTCGTTGAACTTGTGATAATACTCAGCCACTGCCATATCAGAAGTTGTCTTGAAGTCATCAAACTCCTCTCTCAGCTTACTACGCACATGTTCCAGCACAAACTCTCGACGCATGGCTCTCTTGAACTCACTCCAAGGTATAACAGATAGCCCCTATTTCACATATAAATCTAGAGCACTCTCCCTAACCTTGTCCCACTACTCTTCGGCCGCCTCTCTCAAGTAGAACGCAACCTGTTCCACTCTAAAGTCTTCTGGGCAATGAACCACATTAAGTATGTTCTCCATCTCTCTATGCCAATTATCAAGCAGAATTGGCGCACCCGTGCCCATGTATTCCTTTGGGTTAAACCTTGCTATGTTTATACTCATCATGGCGAAATTCACACCCGCCTCTTTGTCTTTCCCGAACTTCTTTAGAGCCTCAGTGAGAGCATCTTGGTGCTCAAACATCTTAACTATCTCATCGATACCAATGTTTTCAGCTCTAGCATACAACGCGTTCCTCTTTGGCGGCATCTTGAAACTATATAAGAGAAAGGTAAACCTAAACACACATCCCATATCTCAAACACGCATAAGACCTGTACTGAACCTACTCGATCGAGCCTCACAACCTACTCGATCGAGTTGCCCACCTACTCGATCGAGTGCCTCGACTCCAGAATCTGACCAAAAAGCATCCAAAAACGTACTCGATCGAGCTACAACCTTACTTGATCGAGCTGACCCTACTCGATCGAGTTCCCCAACCTACTCTATCGAGTGCCCAAAAACAGTCTACTGCCCAGAAATGAAAAATACCTCACTCGATTGAGTCACTCACCTACTCGATCGAGTGCCCCCCACTCGATCGAGTCATGCTGACTCGTACACTACCCGCATGCTCAACTCAACACTTCCAACCATCTATACTTATATGCAAAACGACAAACATATTTACGATATATATATATATATATATATATATATATATATATATATATATATATATATATATATATATATATATATATATATAGGTTCTTGTGAATTTTGTTTCTTATGGTGAGTTGTGAGTTTTGTGCTTGGAAATCTCAGCCATTAGATTATATTAGAGATGAATGGTCAAGATCTAATCTTACTTGTCATATAAAATCATTGTTTATTTACTTATTCTCTTTTTTCTAGTGCATCTCTTTTTTTTTTACTTTAATTTTTTTATCTCATTTTTTTGCCTCGTGTTATTATGCTTTTTTTTTTACAACTTTGATTTTTATTTCTCTTATGTTTTTCTCTAACTTTCTCATTATGTTACCTTTTTTTTCTTTTTCTTTTTGTACCAGATTTTTTTTTTACTCTTATTTTTTTACCTCGTGTTATTATGCTGTTATTGTACTTTTTTTTACTTGGATTTTTTTCTGCTTTGATTTTTTTTCTCTTTTTTTTACCACATGTTATTGTGCTGTTATTGTTATTCCGCTGTTATTGTGATGTTATTCTGCTGTTACTTTTATTTTTTTACGACTTTGATTTTTTTTCTCTTTTTTTTTACCACGTGTTATTGTGCTGTTATTTTGCTATTACTTTGATTTTTTTTACGACTTTGATTTTTTTTCTTTTTTTTTACCATGTGTTATTGTGGCTGTTATTCTACTGTTATTCTGCTGTTATTGTGATGTTTTTCCGGTGTCACTTTGATTTTTTTTACTACTTTGATTTTTTTATTCTTTTTTACCGCATGTTATTGTGTTGTTATTCTGGTGTTATTGTGATGTTACTCCGGTGCCGCTTTGATTTTTTTTACGACTTTGATTTTTTTTCTTTTTTTACCACGTGTTATTGTGATGTTATTCTACTATTATTCTGATATTATTGTGATGTTTTTCCGGTCACTTTGATTTTTTTTTACGACTTTGATTTTTTTTCTTTTTTTTTACCACGTGTTATTGTGCTGTTATTCTACTGTTATTCTGCTATTATTGTGATGTTATTCCGGTGTCACTTTGATTTTTTTACTCTTTTTTTACCTCATGTTATTGTGCTGTTATTCTGGTGTTATTGTATAATTTAATATGGATCAAGGTGCAAATGATATCTTAAATCCACCATTCATGCATAACATCAGCACCAATCATCTCATAAAACTTAGCATTAACATTCCAATCCAACACACACCACTCCACTCTAGAAGAAACTGGGATTGTGGTTTTTACCATATCAAAGCAGTGGTGGTAGTTAATTAGTCATCACTCATCAGTCTAACCTCTCTTGGTTGTTGACATTTAGGCTCTCAATTTTCCTGATAGTAGATTCTAGGTTAGGTTCATTCGATGGAACTCTACCAGAATAAGTGTGTGGATGCCCAGACGACACAAATGGTGAACTCCGATGACCTCTTGTAACTTTATGAAGAGTAGGGTCACCTATTCTAGGACGAGAGGTATCGGCTTCACTCCCTGCAAACACTGTATCACGACTGCTTGACCCAACCGCACGCCTGACTGATGAGTTTGTTCTCATTACTAAATTTGAAAGCTGCAGTATTAAGGAAATAATTATATAAATGTCAAATATGCTATTTCCAAAATCTTCATTTCCATTGAAACAAAAGACTCGCAACTTAAATTATTAAAATAATGAGCGGGACAGTTCTTTTGTATGTAAATCGTGTCACAATGCATCGAGAGGGTGGGAGTGTGGTGGAGGGGGAGTGGGGTGGAGGAAAAGGAAGACTGAAAATGATTACCGAGATCGAAGCTCCGTTATCGAATCACGCCATTCTTCGATTTCACGATGGGGACGGAGCTCTTTTGCGATCTGCTCTCGGATCCGCCCGTCTATCTCAGCCATAGGCCTTCGTATCCCGATCAATATCTCATTCATACTAATGACTCACAAGAGTGGTGTAGAACATCTGGTTATCATCCAGATCCTCAATTATGCCAAGAAACTTATGATTATCGTCCCCGATTAACCCCAACAGACCCGGGTACTGGAATTGACAGCCGCGACAAGGTCTATTGCAGACGAGGCTTTCTCGCCGCCTTGAAATCGGCTATTTGCGTCAACAACGACGCTGATGACTATTAACGGTGGAATTGACTCGAATTTGGTGAAGATGAAAGTGAAAGTGAGAAGGAGAAGAGTGTTGAAGAACCATCGATTACGGAGGTTGGCATTGAGCAGGTCAGAGCAACAACGCAACACAACAATAGAATACTATCATTGCTACAATAGAACCTCAATTTATCAAAATCAAGAATTACAAGACTGAAATTGATTCAATCAATTAAAGAGATATCATGCTACTGTAACATTTTTTGGTGAAATTCTGGGGATTCATTTTCTATATTTACCGACTGATATCAACCAAGTCGACGACGAGATGTAGAAAGACATGGTTGATGATTGGAATTTAATTCTGTATTTGATTGAAGAAAGTTTTTTTAAATTTTGTATTTGATTGATGATTGAAGAATCGTTTTTTTTACCCAAATCTGGGTTTTTTTTGGTTTTGGAGGTGGAGGGAGAATGAAGATAGAATTATGGGGAGGAAAGACATATACTATGTCAGGCTTTTTTTGTTCTTTTCAGTTGCAATCTCAAGCGTTGGTTCCCCTTAAATCAATGGCTGATATTTTCCAAACTCACAACTCACCGTAAGAACCAAACTCACGAGATCCCGCCTCTCTCTCTCTCCCTCTCTCTCTCTCTCTCTCTCTCTCTATATATATATATATATATATATATATATATATATATATATATATATATATATATATATATATCAAAACAATATCCTACTCCACATGTTTCTAACAATGCCACGTTATAAATCATTCATCATACAATCCCGTTATTCAATCATCATACATATACTCATATCATCATCATATTTCACCAAGCATCTCCTATCCTCCACATGCATTCATCCACCAATTCACACAATACACTTCTATATGGATATGCAACATAGAGATAAACACATAACGATCCCGAGACACACCTTATAGTGACCGGTTCAAAGTTGTAGGGCGAGATCGCGACTTTAGGACGTCTCCCAAGTCTTTGCATTAGCTCCTAACAACTCCTACCCGGGTACATTTTATTTTGACTCCCTATGTTCATTAGGTTCATTAGTTACAGGTTCCAAAATCGTCTCTCTAATACCACTTTGTAACACCCCCATACTCCAAGTGCCTTACCAGGACCACTTAAGACATGGGAATGCTACCATCTCGGTTACCTGAGACAATGTATATCAAATGGACAATAAAGAAACATACTTAATTAAGTAAATGAGTTAAACTGATTACAAACCGAATCCCAGACTGATAAAGTAAATACAAATGTTTCTCAAATTATCAAACCAACTGAAATACTATAAAAGAATGTTTTGACACAGCGGAAGACTTCTAAATAGCTTGTGATGACTCAACCCAGCTATCCCATGCACATCAACTTGTACCTTCTCAATAACTGCTCACCATCCCCGAATGGATCACCACAGTTTTTAAAACAATTAAACGGGGTCAGTACTGTTTATACAAAAAACACAGTTACAACAAAAGCAATACAACAATCCAACCAAACAACCCAATCTCCAATACATCATCACACACCTGACTACACACTAAAGTGTGTAGTCCTGCCAGAATACTCATCGCAACAAGTATTCCACACCGCCAGTGGGGGACCGCAGCCGTTCCCACCTAAGCCCCGCTCATCTCATCCGAGCGATAAAACTAAGTTCCTAAATGTGCACATCCCTTATGTGGCGGGTTCCACAGAAGGTGATTCAAGGGCGTGAAGCCACTCCCGCAAGTGACTCCACTCAGTCGAGGACGCACCTCGCAAACCACAGACGATATACAACGACCATATTATACTATCACAATCACCAATTCCAAATCCAATACCAATATGATATACAACAACATCAACAACAATCGATTACCAACAATTCCATGTAAACAATACTTAGTAGGGAAACCCTACCTGGAATAGCAATCACACGAGACCGTCACAGCAGCTAATCAAAACCTTTCCTCTACGAATCCTCCTCATATAACACATAATCACATAATTACCACCTAATCATCATAATACACCCAAAACCCCCAAATCTACCCAATTAGGGTTTTCAACAAACTTATTAAATCATTATAGAAATTATACAAGAAGCTTACCCTCAACACAACGATCACAACGGCGTAAGGAACAAGACAATCCGACGATCCTACCCTTGGGATTTGCTAATAATGCGATGAATGCGAACTACGTAACTCTTTTATTTTCTTTGAAAGGTTTTAGAAGATTAAAAAGTGATTAAGCAAAGTGACGGAAACCCTTTTATATTAATCTCGCACTATTAACAAAACCCGGCTAAAAAACCCGTAATACGCACTTACTCGATCGAGTAAGTGACTTACTTGATCGAGTGCTCCTTACTCGATCGAGTGTCACACTTACTCGATTGAGTACCCATCAGGTCAGCTACTATTTTGCGTAAAAAGATACTTACTCGACAGAGTAAGCCCCACTCGATAGACTACCTATAGACATAGAAAATCGTAGTATTACACATGGGGTTGGAACCATCTCCCGAACATGGTCCCATCTGAACTATATCAATCTCAATATCAATACAATATCATCTCAACCAATATAATCCAATACAACATGTTAATCAATCAATCACAATAATCTCAAATTAGTTCCACAACCGACTGAGTAGGGAAACCCTACCTTATTCACGAATCTGAAATCAACAAACAACAGCGGAAGCTAGAATTGTTCCTCTACGAACTCGTCACCTAGCAATAAATCAAAGTAATACTATATCACAATCATACCAATCAACCCTTTTCCCAAACCTAATAAATTAGGGCAAACCCTAAAGGAGAACATAAGCAAACAACAAGGTACTAGAGACTTACCAACGAAACCGATACAGAAAAGAAGGATGTGTAGACTCACGATCGATCAAATAGCCTTAGGAGTGATGAGGGTGATTAAAGAGGTGATAAGCGTCGTTAGGTTTTGTAAAAATGATTTGTAAACTGATAACACGTAATTTATAATCTCTAATCACCTTAATCAAAACTGCGAAAATTAATCCCGTCAGACCGAGTACTCGGTCGAGTACCTGGGGTACTCGGCCGAGTACGACCTACTCGGCCGAGTATCTCACTACTCGGCCGAGTGCTCCTGGCTAGTAACCTGAACAGAAGTCACACGACGACTTACTCGGTCGAGTTCCACCTACTCTACCGAGTAACTGAGGACCAGAAAACCGTGGTATTACAACCTCACTGATAATTAGAATGTTTAATGATAACACCATCGTCTTATTAATTTCATGCCTTTCTTCTAGCAGATATTTATAAAATTTTATGGAGGCAACGTGCCAAGTGCTAGGTGTACACTGTCGTAGGTGCATTTACCCGTCTGCATTAGCGACTTCCTAGGCTTCATGCCTGATTGTATAGGGAACGAACTTGTCTATATGAGTCCAGTCAAAGTAACCAAAATTCAGCCTTGAAGCAACCTAGAGGTGAGGTCCTGTTTGCGGATTGTATGTTACATAATTGTAGGTCATAACACTTGCGAAGATCAAATAACTGGTGTAAACTGCGAAGTAATGTAAACACCGTTCTTTCACATAGATATCTTTAAACACGGTCATTATACACAAACTTACAACTATGTTTCATAAAACATTCACACTTACGCTTTGCAACAAGCTGATAACTACGAATGACAGCATTTTATCTTTACGTATCCTTCTCCTCTATAACCTCTTCTACCCCCTTATTCCCTTTCCTTATCTTTCCTCAACCTGCCCTCCTCCTTGTCCCCCTCCTCCAATTTCCTCTTCCTCTTCTCTTTGTCGTGCTCTTCATCTACTCCTCCTCTTCTTACCTTTTGTTTTTGACCTATTGTTCTTCCTTTTCCTCTCTTCCTCATTTCATTTCCTCTTTCCCAATTACTCCTCTTGAAGGAAAAGTAGATCTATATACTTACATATTCATATATGTTATAATTTAATTTGTCATAAAATTAATGATTGATCTTATGCATGCAAACATTAAAACAAAATAAGGAAGAAACATTGTTCTTACATTGTGATTTTCGGTTTAATGGGCACAAGAGAGATCACCTTTCTCTCTTGTTCTTGAGCTTTCCCTTTTGGATGAACTAAGACCCAAGTGTAGGATCTCTCCCAAGGATTTATACCCAAAGCTTTCTCTTAATTAAAATTAATATTATAGATACTATTACAATATTAATCTTGTAGAAAAATGACCCAAAACAATTTGGTTTTTAATCTCCCAAAAACCGGTTGGGAGAGAATAGGAGAGGAAGTATTTTCTCTTTCTAAAATCTTAATTTTTGATAAGTTAGAATGAATGAATAATGCACACTCATGCATGAAGTGTATATCAAAAAATATAAGACAAAAACCCTTTGCCTTTTCTTTGGTAAAACCGGGTAGGAGAGAAGAGGAGGGAAGAAAAGAGACCCAATGCATGCTATTGTTTGCCTTCACAATGCAAACTAGGGTTGCATGGCTAGGCTATTAGTGAATGATTATGTTTTCCACTAATTTAAACAACACAATTTTAGCCAAAACCTCCCCTTAATTTCGGTAAATACATAAAATGGAATCCATTTTATTTTTGTCAATGTTGTCTTATGTCACATGTCATATGTTACATAAATTAGTTATGTATTTTTAACATATTAAAAATCAACGTATTAATAAAAATACGTCATATACAAAAATCGACTTAGTAATTCATAATTACTTGTACCAAAATATTTTACCAATTTACAAATCACAATAAATTGTATTTATAATAATTCATTCAATTTTAATTGTTTCTTTAAACAATAATTTCATCTGAGTAATGATACAATTCAAATACTCAGACCGTATCTCATTTTAATCAATTTCAATGTGATACGTAAATTTTACTTCCAAAATCGTCCGTCAATTTTCAAGTAATTTAATTAACTCGTAACGTTATACGATTAATTAAATGATCAATTAAGAGTGTTGCCCTATAGGTATGACCTGGGGATCAATCGATCACCACCGTCGCACGACGACAATGTCAAACTCTAGTCGACCAATCATTACCGATATATGTTGATCACTGTTGACAAGAAAATATTACTTCCCAATTGTATTCTTTATAATGAGACTTAAACATGTGATCATCATGATCAACAGTCGTGATCACATTATTGTCGGAGGACACATATTCCAACAATCTCCCACTTGTCCTCGACAAGTGTGCATCTCCAATTCTCTTGTCCTATTACTATCTCCCACTCAATGCAAGGTGTCTTTCAGGTCGTACTTGCAAGTGATCATATCGAGAGTGGTTTCCTCGATCTGGAGAATAACTGATTGACCGGATTTATCTATCATAGATACCTTCCGAGCGTGGCCACGCATTTCCTATTCATTACTCCTCGAGTGGCCCTGAGATATTGTTATAACCCCGACTAGGGATGGACAATTCCTATCGCACTCATTCCCTTCGACTAGCCACACCATCATAACCCAAAATATGCCCATTTGACCCCATTTACGAAGGTCGTAGTAACACAAATCAAAGTTAATCTGAAATCGTGCCATCTTAGGCGAATAGTCTTTAGTCAAAAGAATCGACTCATTCGAATACTATAGTAGCTCTCGCCATGACCAGGCTATATAAATTTGCCCGAACTCTATAAGCGGTCATTAGGCCCGACAAAATGTTCCTAACGGTCTGCCTATGTGATCGACTGGTCATCTCACATGACTCTATGGCACTTGAACTTGCCATCAATCGCATCACACTCTAGTCACTTCGAGACGTCACCTCATGTAAGTAACTACGGGCAAATACAACGTTAATCTATGTTCACTTTAACTGGGTTCAATTGTCTCCACAACCCGTTTGGATATAACAATGTACAAGGTGAGTTAATAATAACTCAAACGACAAATGTCCACATCACACTCGGGTAGTCAATACCATATTACAACCTTGTGATCCAAATCGTAAGTGTAAACACTTATTGATTGTAATAGAAGTTTAACATGCCATGTGTCCATGTGTTCAAACTTCTTATAATCGCATTTCCCTTTACATTCATGTTCTCTCTCATAGCATGAATCTTACCAAGTACACATCAAGGTTCCCGACCTCGGTTTTGGTTCTTTATCTTGAAAGAACTTCCTTACCGATTATCACATAACGAACGAATTTGTGGTGAATGATATAACTTGTACTGATCAAGTACTCCATCCACACACAATGCACTAGGTATATGTTTTGCAGAATCTTGCAACAATTTGACAAGATGATTAGCCTAGCACTTCTCACAAGTCCTAGCATAGTTAGGAAAGATTAGTTTTGAGTAACTTCTTATTCAACTAAGTATCTTCCCAAAACTTCTTATTTCTCTTTCTAGGCTTGAAAGATTTAGGATTCTCATAAATCCTTACATGTGCTCGGATTTTCATTAATATGCGCAACCTCTACACATATAAGAGCATTCTGACAAACACCGAAATCGCTCATCGGATTCTACTTGAGAATTCATGACGTTTCTATTGTGGCTTACCAATGAATCATCATGCTCTTATGCATATGATTCACCATTGGACATGTGCATGATCATTCTAATGGCGGAAACATTAGTAACTTATAATCATGTCATCAACTATATTTAGGTTCAAGGAACGACCATGATCAAGCTAATGGCAATTCCATTTCATTTAGATGAATAACCTATGTTTCTGTTGATCCGATGTGTATCTCCCAATACTTATCCAACATCCCTTGATGTAATTGGATTCATCATAGTCCATTTTCATCCAGAATTGAAAACTCAAAACTTCGTTTATGAAGGAAGGTGTTAGCTCGTCATTCTTTAATGAGTGGTGAGTTGTAAACATTCAAAGGATGATAGCTCCCACTAAATTCCATGTCTTCACATGATAATTTCCTAACTCCCACTCAATTCCACATATTTCGAAATTGACTTCTCAATCGAAACTTTTCAAGAATTGAAATATAAATTGCATGGCCAAGTTATTAAGATAAAACCATATATGTTCCCATCATATCCCTTCAAAATATCTATTTCGAAGAGGTCTCATTTTAACCTTACGGAAAGAGATTTTAAATCTCTAACACACTCATGTCATAATGATATGTGGCAATGTCATTTATTAAATATAAGTAATATCTAATACACATCCTTCAAAATATCCCTTTTAGAAGGATGTTTAACCAATCCATTTTCATAATGAGGTTAAGTAATGACATCTGCGTGGTTTAAAACTTTGGCTATTGAAGATATCGGTATATCAATCCTTGCAACTTCTAGTGATAAATATCGCTTATTACTAGGATGTTACATTGATTCATTTAGGCTCTTAAGTAAATCTCAAGGTTGAAACTATTGGTCAAAATTTATCATAAACTTAGTCAAAAACTTGTTAAGACTTTACATTAGTCATTTTGTTCCAAAACTTTCTTTTGGTCTCCTCGTGTAGTTATCATAAGAATATGTTCTTTCGATTACTTCACTTGGTCTCTTTTGTCATATAGAACGTACTTGAGACCATAGATCTCATCTATTTGGTATACTATGTAAATAGATATACCTTCATTCAAATCATTCTTTCTTGCGTAGATCTTCATTTACACAATAGATCTACTTTTTATCTTGTCTCGTGTGTTGTGTCCTCATTTTTCTCCCACTCTATCTTTAGAATAAATACACTATAGATTCAAAGATAGCATATGAGACACAAATAATGATTTGAAGTATAAGGAGAACTATCTCATAGATTGACTAATAGTTATAGATTTCGTAAGTGTACTTGGTGATTGACATTCCTTTAAGAGAGTTCATAGACTCAAAATCGCTTTATAAATGATCATACACAAGCCTTAAGCATGTGGACATATAATGAAACCCGTCATTATATTTGTCTATTAGATCACTTTAAGTTATATGTTTCTAAGAACAAGCATTTAAACATGAATTTTAGAACAAAAGGATAAAATGATAAAACGGGTGACTTGGGTTGCAAACCAAGTCACCATTATCCAAAATACAACCCATTATCCAAAATACCTTTCCATGTCGAACACGGAAACTTAAGGTTCTAAAATCCAAAACATAATTTAAAATAAGACAATGAAAAGCAAAGCTCCATGAAAGCTATCCCTAGCTTCTTGATGGTTTCTCATGCTTGCTTTTCCTTTCCCTTGTCTTTGCTTCGTGGAGGCCCTATTTACAATAAAAAAGGGAGATACATTATCACAACTTTGCATCATAATACCATAGTTGAATTAGAAACATAAAAGAAGGATAGTCATTTACCTACTGGAGTAATCTTTCCAGCCTTAATATCACCAAGGAATTTGGAATAATTTCTTTTCCAATGTCCCATACCATTACAATAATGGCATTTATCAAGAGGACCCTTCTTGATTTTTGAAGTGCTAGCTTCACAAGTCTTAGCTTTGGTGAATGTGGGAGTTTGCTTCTTACCCTTCCTCCCATTCTTCTTGAATTTCCCCTTACTCTTAGTGCTTATGTTAAGCACATATTTTGGAGGATTCACATTTAACCCCATGTCCCTCTCGGCTTGCACAAGTAACTTGTGCAATTATTCAAGAGACACATCCTTGTCTTGCATGTTAAAATTCACCCGGAATTGAACATACACTTTGACTTTGGACAAGGAGTGTAGAATCCTATCTACAATGAGTTCTTTGGAGATTTCAACCTTTTGAATTTTCAAGGTCTCGACAAGCTCCATGAGTTTGAGCACATGAGGGCTAACCTTTTGGCCCTCTTTGAAGTCGAGATCAAAGAATGCCGCGGCCGCCTCATATTGGACGATCCACGGAGTTTGTGAAAACATTGTCACAAGCTTGGAGTAAATCTCATTAGCATTGCCCATTTTAAAGGCTCTCCTTTGGAGGTCCGCCTCCATCGCAAATATCAAGAGATTTTTCATTGCGGCGGACTCCTTTTGGTAAGCCTCATATGCTTGCCTAGTGGCGGCGGTCGACCTAGTAGTAGGTTCGGGTGGAGATGCCTCGGTAAGGTAACGAAGCTTGTCGTCACCTTGGGCGGCTAGTTTGAGTTGGGCATCCCAATCGGAGAAATTTGACCCATTCTTTTCAAGTTTACATCGATCCATGAAGGATCGGAGCCATAATGAACTAGCGAGAGGCGTTGCAATAGGGGTTGGTGTTGCCATTTGTTATGAGGAAAAAGTGGTCTACAAAATAAAGGAGTAAAACAAATGTCGTTTTAATAATAATACTCGTAAAAATTTTTAATTTAAACAAGTTTTGTGCATTTTTCTAGTGACCTCTACCCAACTAGATAAATGATTCCAAGACCCAAATTCATATCCACTTAGGCACGGTAGGGCCGATTCATCCTTTATCAATATAACTCGGTGGATTAACGTTTAATCGATTCTACTTTTAGAACTCTTGGTCGATAAAATTACTCAAATAATTAGCTATAGCCCAAAACACATCCGACAAGGGCACGGTATGGCCGATGAAACCCTTATCGAAAAACTTTTGTTGAGTTCAATCCAAATTTCGAATAAATGTGTCCATGATCCAAATCCACATCAACTCGGGCACGGTAGGGCCGATTCATCCCTTATCAACATGAATTCGGTGGATAGACATTTATCACCCACTTCCTCTACGTAACAAGTTTTGTACCCCGGTAGGGCCGAGTGCACTCCCTTGCGAAATAGGTTTTTATGGTTTCTACTATTTGGTAAGACTATGTCTCAATTAATTGTTTTAGCGAGAGGTCATGTCAATTTATTATCTATCACGTTTTAAGTGAACTAAAGCGGTGAACTACGATAATTCTAATTGACACGGTCGATTAAACTCGATGAAAGAAGATGCATGTTTTAGTTATGGCGATTTACCGATGCATGTGACATATAAATAAAATGCAAGCATAAAATAAATAAATCCTAGTATGGCCTTTCCTAAATTAGAAAAACTATTTAACTATTACATATTCGGAAACCAACTCCATTGGTCCCTTGAACTTCGGTTGTGGCACGCATCTCGAGGTAACATCGTCTTTATGTATCGCCATCTTGAAGAAATTCGTCTTTGGGAACTCCGAGATAAATTAAATTACATAACAAATTACATAATTTCCTATTATACATTTGTAACTAAAAAAAATAAAATAAATCTATTAAATTACAAAACGGTGATACGAGATCACAATAAAATTACAACCGAATCGATATTCCCATACATTTCGGGAAATACCAATTAAAACTAAGGCCATACTAAGTAAAATTACATAATTCAAAATTACATAAATAAAATTATGACAATCATAAAGGAAAAATGCAGCATTATAATATGTATGAACATGCCCAATTTTATGCTAAATCGCCTTTAATTAGCCAATATCGTATATTACTCGGTTTTTACGGATTTGCGTGATTTCAACATTTTATAATCACAAAAATTACATAAATTCATATTTATGCATAAGTTAATTACCCTAACCACTTAGGACTCAAAATTTAGTCTTCACTAATAATTTGACCATAATTAACTCATATTTCTAAATTTGTTCATTAATGGACTAAAAATTTCAAAAATAAGCTATAAACTTCAAATAAATCACAAAATTTCAAATAAATTCAAAATTCAAAATTTAAACTCATGAACATTCTGGAAAAATACCATGACACTCATAATGTTAAATAAACCTAGGTTAAAAATTTCGAAATTTATCCGGAAAAATAATGTTGCGGTTTATCGGTTTTAACCAAAATAATCATAAAAACATGTGAAAAATTATATACATTAACTTTTCAATTTTAGATCTGAAAAATATAATAAAATGCAACATATGATGTTTTTCTTTAGTCATAGAGTATGTTTTATTAATTTTTTTTTTCATTAATTAAGTCACTATTCATGCCATTTTTCTTCAAAAATCCATAAATCATGCAAAAGACTTCACTATAGCCCATTATTTTACACACATCTTGTAAAATTGCATGTGACAACATACTAAATTTCTATGACCAGATTCGAAATTTATCTCATATTAACCTATTTTTCACCTAAATCCGAATTTAATAATGAAAAATCCATTTTTCGAGCATAACAAGTCCAAAAATTATGAAAATTTACAGGATATCTCAAAATAATATATGTGACAACATATCCAAAAATCACTGGAAAATTCGAAGTATAGCTAATTTTAGACCGAAAATGACATTTTTACTCATAAAATCATATTTAAATGCCATTATTGTATAATATGAACAATAAAAATCCGTAAATTAACCAAAATATCCTAAAACATTTTAGGACCAGAAATTTTAACATGCATGAATTAATTTTGTGATATATCATAATAACACAAATTTTACAAGTTTTATATGTTAATCTTTATAACTCGGAAAAACTTTTAACCGATTTGCATGCAAACAACCTTGGCTCATGATACCGATTGAAGGAAAAGTAGATCTATATACTTACATATTCATATATGTTATAATTTAATTTGTCATAAAATTAATGATTGATCTTATGCATGCAAACATTAAAACAAAATAAGGAAGAAACATTGTTCTTACATTGTGATTTTCGGTTTAATGGGCACAAGAGAGATCACCTTTCTCTCTTGTTCTTGAACTTTCCCTTTTGGATGAACTAAGACCCAAGTGTAGGATCTCTCCCAAGGATTTATACCCAAAGCTTTCTCTTAATTAAAATTAATATTATAGATACTATTACAATATTAATCTTGTAGAAAAATGACCCAAAACAATTTGGTCTTTAATCTCCCAAAAACCGGTTGGGAGAGAATAGGAGAGGAAGTATTTTCTCTTTCTAAAATCTTAATTTTTGATAAGTTAGAATGAATGAATAATGCACACTCATGCATGTAGTGTATATAAAAAAATATAAGACAAAAACCCTTTGCCTTTTCTTTGGTAAAACCGGGTAGGAGGGAAGAGGAGGGAAGAAAGGAGACCCGATGCATGCTCTTGTTTGTCTTCACAATGCAAACTAGGGTTGCATGGCTAGGCTATTAGTGAATGATTATGTTTTCCACTAATTTAAACAACACAATTTTAGCCAAAACCTCCCCTTAATTTCGGTACATACATAAAATGGAATCCATTTTATTTTTGTCAATTTTGTCTTATGTCACATGTCATATGTTACATAAATTAGTTATGTATTTTTAACATATTAAAAATCAACGTATTAATAAAAATACGTCATATACAAAAATCGACTTAGTAATTCATAATTACTTGTACCAAAATATTTTACCAATTTACAAATCACAATAAATTGTATTTATAATAATTCATTCAATTTTAATTGTTTCTTTAAACAATAATTTCATCTGAGTAATGATACAATTCAAATACTCAGACCGTATCTCATTTTAATCAATTTCAATGTGATACGTAAATTTTACTTCCAAAATCGTCCGTCAATTTTCAAGTAATAATTTAATTAACTCGTAACGTTATACGATTAATTAAATGATCAATTAAGAGTGTTGCCCTATAGGTATGACCTAGCTAGGGGATCAACTGATCACCACCGTCGCACGACAGTAATGTCAAACTCTAGTCAGCCAATCATTACCGATATATGTTGATCAGTTGACAGTAAAATATTACTTCCCAATTGTATTCTTTATAATGAGACTTAAACATGTGATCATCATGATCAACAGTCGTGATCGCATTATTATCGGATTGAATTAATATACCCTCATGTCAAGCTTGTCCCAGTGAAATCTGGAAACAACAAATACAAACCCCATGTTTAGTTTAGAGTAGCATGTAGTTATTTGACATATGCTTATTATCAATTTTGTTGTATTATGCTCAAAAGGACTACTGACGAAGATTTGTTGTCCATCCTTCGCTGTTTTTAAATGACCAAAGATGAAAATTGCGTTGAGAACTAAATACAAGGATTGGTACTTCACACTATAAAAGAAGGACATCCACTTCAGTGAGGCATTTTGCATTATTGCATTATAATCCAAAACCAAAGAGGCAAAGAGTAGCTTTGGCTCCATTTTGGAAATGGGGAAAAAAACATAATAACAAGCTCTGTTCATAATAGTTTTTTTTAATGTGAAAAGGGAACAACAAAGGAACAGTTTTGATGATGGCGGGTTCTGAACTCAAAAAAGATCAGCAAGCTTTTTATTATTGACAAACCCAATAATAGTTACGTAAGGTCCCAAGAGGCAGCATAACCAGCAGTTGATCCAGTATATACCAATTGTGAAGAAGGATTGTAGCACAAGGTCTTTATCCATGATTAACATAAGGTCACATAGAAATAACATGGGCTACATCACTAAATGAAGGAACTGTACTCTAGTAGAGTCAGGAGATGCTCTGTCAGAGTTACGAATTAAATGAATGAAGCACTGAGAGTCGCGGTATGCAAAAGAAGCAAAATCATAACCTGTGCGATCATTTGCCTTCAAAACTGCTATTGTTTGATCAGATGTTGGACCATATAAAGCTACATTTCCAAGAGACGAACCACTCAGAATAAGTTGGTCCTCTCCCAAAGCTAAACATGTTATAAGTACAGAATGCATCCTACAAGTTTAAATAGAGACTCATCAGCAGGATATAAAGGGACACACCAAGTATATCATAACCATTCCATAGATTACATAGTTACATCGAATACTCTCAAATTAGACTGATTCCAAACATATTTCTATAAACCACGTAGGTTTGTGCAAATAAAAGTAATGAATGGGTGGACATTTACTTAAAAATACACCCCCCCCCCCACTCACGACTGAGGCTTCAGCCACCATGAAATCTAGCCCCTGTAATATAGTTTTCGCAAATTTAAATAATCCCAAGTTTCCATCATCTACCAGAATCAAGCTTGGGTTTGAGTTTTCTTATAAAAAGGTTTCAACTGTATACATTTGATTATATTTTGAATTTTTTGTCGATGAGTGGGAATTACAATGCACCCGTAGATAATACCCCCGCTATTCATCTGAAATTCATACATTTTCGACAATTTCCTGTATATACAAGAAATAAAGCACTAAATTTTGAAAGGATGATCATTTTAAAGTATGGGAACCTTGAAGGTTTGCTCATTGTAGTGGCCAGGAGACACACTTGGAGAGCGCGGTCAGCTATCATTGAATGCCCATGTTCGATCCACGGAGGGTGGGCACCGGTCCAAAACCGGACCGGACCGGACCGGAACCGGTTTGGACCGGAACCGGAATCGACAAAATTCATGGACCGGGACCGGACCGGATTACAAAAATCCCGGACCGGGACCGGACCGGAAAAATTCCGGTCCAAGACCGGACCTGACCGGTTGGACCGGAATTACCCACTTTTTCAAATTCCGGTCCAAAAATTCCGGTCCATTGGACCGGATCGGACCGGATTGGACCGGAATAAAAATACAATTTTAAGAAAAAAAATGCAAATAACAATAATTCCGGGCATTCCGGTCCAAATCGGTCCGGACCGGAAAATACCGGTCCCGGACGGACCGACCGAAACCGAATCTTGGAAAATGGTGGACCGGAGACCGGACCGGAATTTTTAATTCCGGTTCCGGTCCACTAGATTCCGGTCCGGACCGGTCCATTTTTCCGGTCCGGACCGGATTATGCCCACCCCTATCCACGGTCACCCTGGCTCAAAGCATCTCGCTCCATTTCCTCTCCTTACTCTCTTCCCATCCCTCCTCCCTCTCTCTCCCCTAAACTCCGGCCCGTTAACCCTCTCCCTCAATCCCACTCAATTTTAACAACAACATGCATAAATGTTCTCCCTCCCTTCCTTCTTCCCCCCTCTCAATATGAAGCAAGCCATGCAGGATACAATACAACCCGTCTGAAGCTTGGTTAGTGAGCAAACTTGCGTTCAAACAAAGACCTCATCGAAATCAAGACCACATTCAAAAGCAACATTATAATGACTATAAGATTGATGATCTGGACCTTACCACCCCTAAACACAGCTTTCCTCAAACAGTAAAATTTACATTGTTGTAGACATTTTACAGACATATCACTTTTCATGGCTTGATTGTTCTCATGGTATATACTTAAGCGGCTTAACATGAAAAACATTAGGATTATCCTTCATATATCAGAGGGATCAACTAATGAATGATATACACTGACCTGAACCCCCAACAGTGTTCTGAGCAGTGACAAGAGTGATAAACTGATAATAGTAGAACAATAGACTCTAAGTGTGGCACGAGCCTTCAAGTCTGCCTGAATTCCAACACCTGCAACCGTCAAAGCATGCAGTATTTTCTCTTTGGCGCCATCATAAACCCCTGAAGCCATCAAAATGTACAGTTATTATACCTTCTGGAAGCAGCTGGTGATCTAAACTTGCTCAATTCAACCCCAAACTGCAGTTCTGTGAAGCACATAATCACAAAACTAATTATGCCCATTCGATATTAACCTGCCTGTATGGGTCAAACCCCATTAACCATTGGCTTCTTACTTAACACTAATCTGAAAGTGATAATTCATTCATGGTATTGTACTTGTAAATCTGAGACTCCTATCTCATCCAAATTCAAATACTAACATCAATTTCCACTTTCAAGGTTTGAGTCGAGACGACAAATATTTTGTCCAGGCTGTTCATCGGGCACAATGAACATCAGATTAAGTGAGTAGTTCATTCCAAACAGGAGAAGTATCTAAGGTCTTTCTAATATCGGAATAATAAGTCAAACAGCTGAGCTAAATCAGGTTATATAAAATTGGCAGGTGAGCTTTCTAGATGTCTACTATCCACAAGAAAACCAAGACTATGCCAAATGTTATTTCTTTAAGGGACGTGCATGACCCAATATAACGACACGAAACACTACAAATTATGAGGAGATAGTCTGACATTATTAAGCGTCAACCAAACTTTCAATAAACCAAACTTTCAATCTGTCTATGTCACATGACAAACAGAGAGCTATCAAATGAGATTTTTAAGTAAAATTGAACTTATTTATGCCACTCCAGAAAACATTATCCCTTCAACTTTGTTGGTTAAGGGATGTTTATTTTTGCCAATATTTTCTCACAATAAACAATATTACAAACATCTTGAATTACAATAATATGTAAATAGTTCAATTTTACATGTATCTTCACATATATGTGAAGAAATTAATGCCAAAGTTGATGAATGAAACAACAGGAATGAAAAAGACATTCCTGTCAAGAGTAAACCCATTTCATAAAATCAACAGACAAACAAAGCATTAATCAGGATACCCACGACTATTCTTTTTCAATGTTATCAGCCTTAGTCTAAACTTTCTAGCTTTCTATATTAAGTATCGCTTGGGCTACTCTGATAGTTTTTCTATTGTTCGTTCCTTTGTATTAAACAATTGATACTCATGCCTGGGTTTAAGATCAATTTATCATTATCAGCAATCAGCTTATTCTCTATTTACAAGGGCTTTAGGCTTTAGTGGCTATGTGAGCACCTCTAGGTTCAAATGGAACTGTATCGAATCTCGCTTCATTTCTCAGCTCCCTGAGAAACAGGTTGACTGCTCCCAGAAGCTTGACAGGGTTGTTAACAGGGTCAATAATTTGGAATGGAGGTAGTATAAAATAAGTTTACTTCAAAACGATTGAATCAGATAAGGACAGTATTTATACCTTAGCAGATAGGGTATATCTATCTAGAAAGACAGTGAATAGCTTGCACCACAAAGATGAAAAAGCGACTACACATCTGTTTGGGAAGGCAATGAAAATGCACGTTTCTTCCAAAAGTGACCAAGTACACATAAACACACATGGAAAACAAAAAGATGTGATCTTAATGTAAGCCGTCACTTGCAAATATTTTGACATTGGAGTCATGAAGCACGGAAAATAAAATCAACACTACAAAATGATAGTACACAGCCAACAAAGAAGAGTAACACTTAAGAGGGAGACATGAGGAAGAATAAGATACATAATACGTATAAATCCCTGCTCGAATTTGCCTTTGCACCCCCACAAATCATTATTCTCAAACAAGACAGTCATATAATTCAGCCTGATAGACAACCAAACATGTCTCACACTTTTAATAAGTGAGATCGTCTTTTAGGAGACTCACACTCTATGTCTCAATTTATATTTACCCAAAAAATTCCTAATCATAACTTTTAAAATCTATTTACGAAGCACAGTTTTCTGATAGATTTATGAAAGTTAAGACAAGATCAACAACCATTAAATTATACTTTCAAAATTTTGCCATTTCTCTCTCTCTCTCTCTCTCTCTCTCTCTCTCTCTCTCTCTCTCTCTCCCCTTTTTCTACACATAAGAGAAGCAAGTCAAGTGACAACCTAATGGCTCAACTCTCAACTCTCTTCATATTAGTGTCCTTGTTTTAACGGAATTACATGTAATTACAGGATCGAGCAACATATCCTTACCCCTTTCTCGTTAACCTAAACCCGACAAAAGACAACTAACATAGAAAGCTTATAAAGACACAACATACTCACTCGTGACATAAACAGTCACATGAGAATTTGTCTAAATTCTAAGCTCCAGTCGCACTCCAATGCATAGCCAAGTAGAAGTAGATTTTAACATGCTGATATTACCTCATTATCCATCCACCAAATAAACAGAAGCAAAACCTCAAAAAAGCCATTATTCTCTTTTAAATTTCACGCATAAGACACCAATGTCAACTTGCTTTGACTTCCAAAAGAGTTCATCATCTGAGCCAGCTAGCATTAACACCCCCACATTCAACTAAAACTAATACGATAAGAACTACCGCTAAATGTC
Source organism: Silene latifolia (assembly GCF_048544455.1). Taxonomy (NCBI): domain Eukaryota; kingdom Viridiplantae; phylum Streptophyta; class Magnoliopsida; order Caryophyllales; family Caryophyllaceae; genus Silene; species Silene latifolia. Next base: position 456,066,095 of record NC_133538.1, read on the forward strand.
TAAAATCTAAGTTCATTTACTTTCTGAAATTAACAAACCGCCATGAAATACAACCAAATTTACAAACAAACACAACTCGACTATCCTACAAACAGGGGCGGAACCAGGAATCAATCGTACCTAGGGCTAAAAAAATCTAAAGACAATTTTATAGATAATTCGAATGGCCGCACTTATAAGACCGGTTAAAATGTGCCACACAATTATTTAGTCGACTAGTATTAGACCAAATAACACACCGAAACTCATTACATAAAAAGCAAGAATATCATCAATAATTCAATTATATTTGATTACCCATTGCAGTTATTTAATTAAATATAATTTGACTCTTTTATTTGTAAAAGAATTGCAAAAATATTGAATCTTTCAAAAGTTTTATATACACTTTATTGGATGAGTCAAAATACTTGGTAACTTCTAACAAAATTAACAAATTTACAGCATAATGAAGTCAATTAGTACAAAATCCGAGTTGGGTAGTAGGAGAATTTTATATAAATTCAATGGGCTCACAAAATCTTTAGTAATGAGAGTAACAAAGCAAAGGTGCCCAAAATAAAAAGTGGAAAAAGGCTGCCACGAGGAATTGAACCCAGTATCTCACATACAAAAACCAGCAATTTAACCGCTGGACTCCATCTGTATCTATGCATTTTAGTTGTAGTAATTTGTATTTGATAAAACAAATCGGGCTATAGCCCAAGTAGCGGACCTCTGGTTCCGCCCCTGCCTACAAAGCAAATCCTCTCAGGATTGAAGCCAAAACTAAGTAAATTCAGCTAACTGAAGCAAAATCAGCAGCTAAATTACAACCAAACATAGACACATAGTACCTTGGGTAATTCACTCTTACGTCTAATGCAACACGTCACCGAGGCAACAATATCTTAAAGATTATCTAGTAAAAGATTCAGGAAAATAGTAAAATAATAATAGAACAGAATAATGTTGACATACAAAATAGTAAAAGAAAGAAGTTTTTGCTTAAATGGGGACGAAATACAAACTATTTAACAAAATAAGGCGGGTTTCAAACTATTTACCAAAAATGAGTCCACGTCATCATTTCCGATTTATAATTTTTTTTTTTGAAATTTGAACATGTCGCTGTCCTGGACAGCGAGAAGTTGCTTCGATATTTAGGTGTTTGACAAGCTACATTCGTCGTGTCCGTTCTCCTTACTTCGACCACCAAATAATGAAATCCAACCACCATCATGTTCTTCTCACTTCCCTTATCATATACACATCTTTTGTTGAGTTATTAGCTTCATGGTTTACGCGAAAAACAACCCGCAATATCGCCGGTCACAAACAATTTCTGTTGCTAGCTGCAAAAACGAAACCGAAATGGCTGAATGTTGTATGCTCACTATTGATTTACCTTGAAGTGGTTGCCGAAGCCAACTGGAGTTGATCAACCTTATAATGAAGAAAATGAATCTGGTTATTTTGAGCAATGACATTGATCGGTGCTGATTAGTTTGATGAGCAATTTTCCAGCAATGACATTTAATTTGTCTGCTTTGGCTGAAGTTACTCCAAGTGGAGATTGATGCAACAAGTATGGTGGCTATGAGTATATTCAAACCGTCATACACTCATACCAACCTTTACTCATACCAACGCGGTTAGAAATTTTCTGTACGAGGCTCATTTTATGTAGAGTTCTCATATTTGTGATTCCTCTCAATGAAATTTTACATGTTGAAACGCTATTATGAGTTGCGAGCTTCCAGCTTCTTCGAAGCTACTTATTTGCGGTTTTGAAAAGTAAGCTTCCCATGAAACAAAGCTGTAGAAGCTGACCATAATTCCTAAATCCTACTGTATATCACTAATATCACTATCAATATAAAAGGATTTCTCGAAACCGAAATTGTTAGTGAACGGCGATATTACGGGTCATTTTTTGCGCAAACCATGGAGCAAATAACTCAAACAACAATGTGAATACAATAAGGGAAGTGGGAAGATGTGAATGGTGGTCGTATTTCATTATTTGGTGGTCGGAGTAAGGAGAACGGACACGACGATTGTAGCTTGTCAAACACCTGAATATGGAAGCCACTTCTCGCTGTCCAGGACAGCGACATGTTCTAAATTTCAAAAAAAAAAAAGAATATAAATCGGAAATGATGACATGGACCCATTTTTGGTAAATAGTTTGAAACCCGCCCTATTTTATTAAATAGTTTGGATTTCGACCCCATTTAAGCAAAAACTTCTAAAAGAAAGATATTTGGACCTAAAATGAACAATGAAGATCACATTTGGGTGATATCACCAGTGACTTAATCATCAACCTCTGCAGCTAATATGTGAGCAATGGCGTCTACACCATCTAATGTCGATGTGGCCCCATTTCGTTCACTACCTGCACGATATGTAGCAACTGAAGCTAAATCACTTTCCATTCAAAAGTAACACTACAAATTTGATCTTGAGTTTGCCACTGGTAGTACTTTCGACGACTAACGTGATATCTTACTTGAAAATGGCGTATGATAAGAGAAATTATATAAAAGAACAAATAAGCAGTACCTCAGTGTCACTGCATTACAAACTCATTCAAAAAACTCTACCACGCTGTCAGATTAATGACAACTGAAAACAGCTAGTGAGATAGTTCCTCCGACGAAGCAGCTATCAAAAATAGACTAAAGCAACATTCAATTTCACTAATGAAATATATGGATTGAAAAATCATCACCTTCTAACCAGGACAAGTGCCATCAGCACGGGACTCCATCACGAAACTCTGGTAGGACCCCACAACTTTCACACTCCATTTACAGATGTATCTCACGCCTTTATAAACCCTCAAATTTATAGACAACTCTCCTACAGTCAGTGTTCTTTTTGACACAATGACACCTATTGATAGGTACAAAACTAGGTGTCGTAAAATACTAGAATTAGCCTATCAAATTAACAATTTATAAGTCAAACTATACTCTAGACTACTCTAAATGATAAAGTAATATAGTGCAAGTAAGGGTCTGTCCCAAGAGAAGGTCTTTTAAGCTAAAAACTTGAAATGTAAACTATTGACTACTAATGACAAAGCTATAGACAAACAATGGTTATTCACAATGTCAAACAATAGAGAGACATGAAAAGGGGGGTTTTTGAGTTGATTGGTGACATGAAAACAAGGTAAAATTGAGATTAGATGAGATGAAAGGATGGTAGGTGAATGTCTTTAGGTCTTCAAACTCTCGGGTATTTATAGGCGTTCACGAAAACCTAGAAAGATTTCCACTTAAGAAGCCCACAAAGAAGATTAGAAAAACCCGTAAAGCAGAGCTGCGCAGGCTGCGCAAACACTGTTCATGCCTGCGCAATTTTGCGCACCTGCGCACCCTGTTTGCGCAGGCTGCGCACAGGCTCGCATTTCTGGGCTTCTATTTTCCACGAGCTAGACCTCTTCAATTGCCTTCATTTCTTCTAGTCTTCATTCCTACTTCTCCTAACTGGTTTCCGGGTTACAAGTGATCCTCTTGTGCCTTGTCTTGACCTTTGAAAGGTGCTCTATTGCCGCTCGGGTTCCATGCATAAGGATTGAGTGCCCAACCGAGTAAAAATGCACAAGTTACCACCATATAACCAATTGCCAATTGTTAGAAAAAGTGTACCAAAAGATCCATATTGAAAGACACGAGGGTGATAAAATCACCCTCTTAGACCGACACAATACATTACTATCAAACTCCCCCACACTTAGACTTTTGCTAGTCCCGAGCAAAACCCGAAACAAGCAACCATGAAGTCTACAAGAGGGTGTAGGAGCGAATGATCTCTCTTCCCTTTCCTCTTCCTTCTTATATCTCCCTCAAAACACAACCACCAATTAAAAAGAAAAAGAACTTGACTCAAATTTGACACCACTCTTCACTCACTCCCCCGCCTTATTTCTCCCTCAAACACGGACATGACACACCACCAACGCCGACTCATCACGCAACTCCACCCTTCTTATATCACCAAAGTAGAAGTGGTCACTCTTGCCTTATCCCAAGGCAATAGCAAAGTGACCTAAACAATCCTCCAACTCATTCATCTTCCCCTTATATCACCCCCTTATCACTTCAAGCAATGCAAGTCATGCTACTAAGTTGGCCAAACACCAACCAAAGATCAACAACTTAGTAGCCAACATGAAAAACCACCAATTTGAAGTAAAATTTTGTGACACAAAAAGAAATTAAATCCTAAAGCTAGCCTCCTTCCAAGACCCTCCTTATCACTCCCTTCTTGTCCCTCCATCTTTTTGGTGTTGCATTTTTCAATTTTTCAATTTTTTTGTTTGAAAATCCCTCATTTTGCCCAAGGTGCCCTTTCGGGTTTTCACCTTAGCTTTTTCCTTTCCTCTCATCGGTGGCTCGCAACTCGATTCTTCATTTTGCCCGGAATGCCCTTTCGGGTTTTCATTCCGTCCTCGGCCACCTTTTCCAATCTTGCCTAGGTGCCCACCCTTGTGGGTTTTCACCTAGCCGGAATTTTCAATTTTTTTTTTTTTTTTTTTTTTTTTTGCATTGACTTGAAAGACAATTTACATATGTTACAATTTCTCACTCCCTCACACTTAAATCTCACATTGTCCTCAATGTGAGGGAGTGCCAACTTCTTCAAACTTTTAGTTGGAGGGGCCCGAGCCTTCGCCTTGCTCATATGCCCCCCGGTTCATTCTTCTTCTTTCTCTTCTTTCTCTTTCTTGTTGGGCCCTTATGTAGGCCGTATTGACTTGAGCTTCATTGATGGTGGGTTGATAGGTTGGTTCATTATGATGAAGAGTCATGCCGGAAAGGCCTTGAATAAGGCCAAAGGAGTCTTCATGGGCTCGAGCGTCAAAGTAAGAGTCCTCAAGGTATTGGTGGTGCCTTTCGTTTTGCACCCCAAATTGTTGACTCACTTCTTCACGCCACTTATTTTGCTCTTGCCACATGGCTTGATTTTCCGCCCAAGCCTTGGCACTTTGTTGTTGCCATGCAAGGGACTCCTCTTGCCTCTTGGCAATCTCCTCAAGAATTTTCCTTTGGGCCAATTCGGCCTCATCTCCTAACCTTTTATGTTCTTCAAAAGATTTTCGAAATTGATCAAAACTCTCCAATCTTGGCGCTTGTTGTTGTTGCCAAGAATGGGAGCTCTCAACCCTCCCACTAATTGCTTCCAACGTCCCCCGGGTCTCCTCAAAGTACTTAAACATTTGGTGTTGCCATGGTGGTAAAGGTGGACTTGAGGAACCTCCGGCCTCAAACATAGGAGTGTCTTGAGGCGGTTGGTAGGATGAAGGAATGTGTGGGGTCTCATGGAAGCCCCCCTCAATTATCTCAACCTCTCTTTCTTCCTCTTGTTGGGGATCACGAGAAAATTCAACGGCTCTCCTCTTCCTCATTTTTGGTGGGGGTGGGTTGGGGAGATTGGCCTCGGCGGGACAAAAGAAGTCCCGGGCTCGTGGTCCACTCGGGAGGGGGCCATTCAAAGGTAGCTTCATGTATTGTACACCCCCCTCCCCCAACCAATGACAACTCCATGGAACCGTATCCAATGGATGAATCATGTGAGTCTCTACCAACCCCGCTTCATTGTAAAGGTGATTCCCCCATACTTGAGGTTGTTCATCCGGAATATCCCTAACCAAACTAGCCACAAAAACAGTGACCAAACCTCCACAATTAATGCTTCCCTTCTTCTCACGTTGCTTAGATGCACCAACCACAAAATGCCTTGCCCAATCCGGCACCCCCTCCCCCTCGGGCAACATTGCCCACATACACTCACGGACCCCATCATTGAGTTTGGTAGGCTCCCCCATCATAAAGAAAAAGCACGAAATCATCCGTGTAAGAATCCGGATGGGGGGGTTTGTGATTGAGGAGATCTTGTCATTGTTTGTCCGGGGTGTTTTCCTCGTGAGGGCAAACCAAGTATCGTCCAAGGCCGTACCCGGTAGGTTTAAGGAGGAGGGTGGTTTGGTGATTCTAAAAATTTCCCTCACTTTCTCAAAGGTTATGGTATGCCAAGTTTTGTTCAACCTAAAGTTCACCCGTTCATTCCCTCTTTCCCCCGTGATTTGGATGGTCGAGAGGAATTCTAAGGTGTAGGCGGGGTATGTACGAGGTTGAAGGTTAATGTACCTCTCTAACCCCACCTTGGTGAGGAAGGCAAGGGTGTGGTCAAGGATACCCATATCCCTCAAGGTTTCCGGGTGAAGGAATTTGGAAATCGGTAGGGGCTTACTCTCAAGGAACTTAAAGTAAGTCTTAAGGTTGTTTGGTAACCCTTCATCCCCCTTAAAAGGTTTGGGTGGTGCATTGGGTGGAGGTTGGTTTGAGGATTCACCCTTCTTCTTAGACTTTCCTTTGCCAAGACCAAAAACCATCTTGTTCTCTTTTAAAAGTGCAAAAACAACCACTTAAAAACAACCAAAAATCTGAAAATTTTTCTAAGGAGCAATTCAACAAACACCTTGTGTGCACTAGCACAATATTGTGTAGCTAAGGTAATTTTGTTGAATATTTGCCTTCCCTAACAGAAAATGATTGCCAACAATCCCCAAACAAGCAATTATAAGCAAGAATTTAACTCAACTACTCAAAGGAAATCGAATTGAATAAATTTAAGACAAAGATAGTGAAGAAAGTTGTTATACCTTCCCGACAATCCTCAATCTTGCTTGAATACGGAAGAATGTTGCATAAAAACCCCTTTATAACCCAGAAATCCACTTGAACAAGCTTCAAATCAACCCGGAAAAATTCTAGGGTTTGGGAGATTGGGAGATTTTTGTCAGAAAATTGGAGATTTATTGGTGTTTTTGATTCCAAGGATGAATTTGGTGAAGAAATTGGTGATGAAAAGGAGGTTTGTTGTTGATAATAGGTGATTTGGTTGGATGTTGAATGAATGAGAGGAGTACTTTGGGGATTTTGTCGAAGAAAAGCTTAGTGGGGAATGAGGGTTGAACACGGGATAAGAAAGGATAAGGAACCGAGATTACAGACCTGCGCAGGCTGCGCAGGCTGCGCAATCACTGTTCACGCCTGCGCAAAAATGCGCACCTGCGCAAGCCCTATGCGCAGACTGCGCATACCTTCGCAGTTTCGTGCTCAGCTCCTTTAATTGTGAAAAAGCAAATCTAGTTCATTTTTTTCTTCTTTTACCCTTGATCTCTTCTTCAAAGCTTCTTCCAATCATGTTACCCATTAAACCCGACTCTCATATCCTCTTGGGCACGCCTTCCAAGAGGGTTTTTGCAAATCACTATATCATTTAACAAACCTCAAGTGCCTTTTTACATATCAAATGCAAATGAAATTAATTCAACGAAAATTAACATGCGAGTAAAGAAATTGCGGAATTAAATTGCGGAAGTAAACTACGCTAAGAAAGCAATTAAATTGGGATAGAATATTTACAAACTTGCCGTTATTTAACGTCGATTGTTCGACTTAGTCAATGTTGGAGAATCAATCTTTGTAAATTGGATCCTCTAGAAGAAGATCCTCTTCGCCTCGTAGTTCGATTCCTTTGTAGTAATTCTTCAACCTTTGCCCATTTACCTTTATCACTTTTCCCGAGGTCGGGTCTTCCACCTCCACCGCTCCGTGTGGAAAGACCTTCTTGACTTTGTAAGTTCCATACCACTTCGACCTTAGCTTGCCGGGAAAATTCATGAGGCGACTTTGAAAAACCAACACATCTTCTCCCTCTTTGAAAACCCTTCTTGTGACCATCTTGTCATGCCAAGACCGAGCCTTTTCCTTGTAGATGCTAGCATTGTCATAGGCATTGTGCCTAAGCTCTTCCAATTCTTGAATTTGAAGCTTCCGGTGCAATCCCGCCTCATCGACATTTTGATTAAAAGCTTTGATTGCCCAATAGGCTTTGTGCTCCACTTCTACGGGAAGGTGGCATCCCTTCCCATAAATTAGCCTATATGGGGACATGTCGATTGGGGTCTTATAAGCCGTTCTATAAGCCCAAAGAGCATCTTCAAGCCTCTTGCTCCAATCCTTTCGGTCGGGATTGACCGTTCTTTCCAAGATGTGTTTAACCTCCCGGTTAGAGACTTCCGCTTGGCCATTTGTTTGGGGGTGATATGCCGTAGAAACTTTATGAAGCACACCATATTTTTGAAGCAAGGTTGAGATCACCTTGTTGCAAAAATGAGTCCCCCTATCACTAACAATGGCCTTTGGGAAGCCGAACCTTGAAAATATATTGATTTTGACAAAAGCTTGCACCGTCTTTGCATCATCACATTTCGTGGGAATGGCTTCCACCCACTTAGACACGTAATCGACCGCCAAGAGGATGTAGATGTATCCATAGGAATTAGGGAATGGCCCCATGAAGTCTATTCCCCAAACATCAAAAATTTCCAAGTAAAGCATCGGTTGTTGGGGCATTTCGTTCCTACGTGATATGTTGCCAAAACGTTGGCATCTATCACAAGTAGTAACGAAAGTATGAGCATCTTTAAACAACTTGGGCCAATAGAACCCGCACTCAAGGATTTTACGTGCCGTTCTATGAGGCCCAAAGTGACCCCCACAAGCGTACTCATGGCAATGTTTTAGGATGAATGGGATTTCTACATCCGGTACACAACGTCGGATGACTTGGTCTTGACACATTTTCCATAAATATGGCTCATCCCATATATAGAATCTAGAATCGGACTTGATCTTGTTCCTTTGACTAGATGAGAGTGAGGTGGGAAACTTCTTTGTGACCATGTAATTGACAAGGTTGGCATAACAAGGCTCAACGGCCTTCATGGAATACCGTCAACTACTCCCATAGTCTTCACGAGATCTTCATTGATGTGAAGCCTACTCAAATGGTCGGCCACCACATTAGCACTCCCTTGCTTGTCCTTGATCTCTATGTCAAACTCGCTCAACAAAAGCACCCATCTCATGAGCCTTGCCTTGGTGTCTTTCTTGTCTACAAGTTGCCTTATAGACTTGTGACCGGTATAGAAGATGACCTTTTCACCCAAGAGATAAGCCCGGAATTTTTCAATGGCATACACCACCGCTAAAAATTCCTTTTCCGTGACGGTGTAGTTCCGTTGAGCATCATTCAAGAGTGAAGGAGCATATTGGATCACATATAAAGCTTTGTCATCTTTTTGTCCCAAAACGGCTCCAATGGCAAAATCTCTTGCATCGGTCATGATCTCAAAAGGCCGATCCCACTTGGGTGCTTGAATGATTGGGGCCGATATAAGTCTCTCCTTCAACAAGTCAAATGCTTCCCTACAATGATCATCAAACACGAACTCCACATCCTTGTGCAAAAGTTTGCACAAGGGGTTAGCTATTTTGGAGAAATCCTTAATAACCCTTCGATAAAAACCCGCGTGTCCTAAGAAAGACCTCACGTCTCGAGTATTAGATGGATACGGTAAGGTTTTAATCACATCCACCTTTGCCATATCCACCTCAATCCCTCTTTTCGACACTGTGTGCCCTAACACGATTCCGCTACTCACCAATAAGTGACACTTTTCAGAATTTAAAACGAGGTGAGAGTCTATGCACCGTGATAGGACCATAGCGAGATGATCTAGACACGAGTCAAATGAGTCCCCATGGATGGTGAAGTCATCCATGAAGACTTCCAAAATGCGCTCCACATAGTCCGAAAAAATGCTCATCATGCATCGTTGGAAAGTGCCGGGGGCATTGCACAATCCAAAGGGCATGCGGCGGTAAGCATAAGTACCAAATGGGCAAGTGAAGGTTGTTTTGGATTGATCCTCCGGGTGAATGGGGATTTGAAAATACCCGGAATACCCATCCAAAAAACAATAGTACTCTTTCCCACCTAACCTCTCTAGCATTTGATCTAGAAAGGGTAGGGGGAAATGGTCCTTCCAAGTGACTTGGTTTAGGCGGTGATAATCAATACACACCCTCCATCCCGTTTGTAAACGGGTGGGGATCAATGCCCCTTGAGTGTTTTTGACTACCGTCACCCCTCCCTTCTTTGGCACAACTTGAGTAGGACTTACCCATTGGGAGTCACTAATTGGAAAGATAATACCCATTTGGAGAAGTTTGATAACTTCTTCCTTGACAACTTCCATCATAGGTGGATTAAGCCTCCGTTGTGGTTGCCGGACGGGTTTTGCATCCTTTTCCAATCGAATTTTGTGCATGCAAGTGCTTGGGCTTATCCCCTTGATATCCGCGATGCTCCATCCAAATGCTTCTTTGTACTTATGCAAAACATCCACCAATCTCCTCTCTTGATCACCCTCAAGTTGGTTTGAAATTATGAGGGGTAGAGTGTTATTTGCCCCAAGAAAGACGTATTTCAAATGGTCGGGGAGTGGTTTGAGATTGGGGGTGGGTGGCTTAATGATGGATGGAAGGGGACTTTCAAGGGAGGCCTCTAAGGGAAGAAAATGGGATGGGTTGTCATAAGAGTAGGAAGAAAAACATGATTCGGATGAGCTGGGAATTGCGCAGGCTGCGCATAGGGTCTGCGCAGGATTGCGCAGGCTGCGCATGGGGGGTGCGCAGGCTGCGCATGGGCTCGACATTTCCTCTTCAATTTCTTTCACTTCTTTTTCTTCCTTTGATTCTTCTAGTGGTTCTTCCTTTTCCAATGCTTCTATACTTTCCTGCACATCATGAGACAACAAAAACCGCAACCCTTCCTTCTCGACATTGTTAGTGAGGGTCACCTCAAGTGGGTCCCTATGACTAATTTGGTAAACTCGATTTGCCAAATGTTCAATTTTGTCAAGAAAGTAGCAACAACTCAAATCATTGGTCTTTTTCATCGTCTCATACACATTATATTTCAAAACTTTCCCTTCAAATTCCATGGTCAAAGTTCCATCATACATGTCAAGCTTGGTTTTAGAGGTTCTCATGAAAGGCCTCCCTAGCAAGAGGGGTGTAGCCTTAGAGTCCGGTTCCATATCCAAAACATAAAAATCGGCCGGAAACATGAATTTATCAACTTCTACCAACACATCCTCTACAAGGCCCTTGGGGTGAATTGTGGAACGGTCCGCCAATTGGATCACAACATTGGTCCTAGACAAGGGAGGCAATTCTAAGGTCTCATAAATGGAATAAGGCATGACATTAATAGAGGACCCCGAGTCTAGCATAGCTCTAGCAAAATCTTTGCCTCCAATTGAGCACGGTATAGTTATCATGCCCGAATCATCGCACTTTTTGGGAAGATTTTGTTTGAAAATGGCCGAGACATGCCTACTAACCGTGACTCTTTCTACTCCTTTCCTTGGCTTCCGTTTAGGGGTGCAAAGTTCTTTGAGGAACTTTGCATACCTAGGAACGGTGTTAATGATAGTAAAAAGAGGGATGTTGACCTCACATTTCCTAAAAGTCTCATAAAGATCGGTGTCTTTATCAAACTTCTTGGGACTTGTGAGGGCACTAGGAAATGGTACCTCCGGTTCATATTCCTTTTCAATCTCTTGGAGTGAATCCGTTGTGTCGGTGCTTCCTTCCTTTCCTTTGCCAATGCTCAAAGGACTCCTCTCTTTTTCCTCATTAGCTTTTGAAGATGATCCTTTCTCTTGTTCAACCACAAGTTCTTCTTCAATTTTCTCTTCAACCTCAATAACCCTTTCTTGTGACTTGCCCCTTCTCTTCTTCTTGGGAGGTGATTCTAAAGTTCTCCCCTTTCTCAAAGTCATAGCACTAGCATTATCTCTAGGAGGAAATGTAGTGGAGGGAATAGAAGTTGAGGTCCTTTGATTTTTCTTGGCAAGTTCTTGGGCAATTTGGCCAAGTTGGACTTCAAGGTTGGCAACCTTGGCATCACTAACATTCTTGTCGGCATCAATCTTGTCAAGCCTCTTGTTTGTTTTAACTTGCTCTTGCAAAATGTTTTTAAGCAAGTCTTGAACACTTGGTTCCTTTTGAGAATTGTTGTTACCTTGATTGCCAAATTGGGATGATTGACCTTGGCTTTGGTTTCTACCTTGGTTGTTGAAATTCCCATTCCTATTTCCTTCTTGATTGAAATTCCCATTCCTATTTCCTTGAGAGTTTGAACCTTGACCTTGTCGGGAATTTTGGTCCCTCAAGTGGTTGAATTGACCATTCACAAAACTCTTTGAGGTGTCACCACCCCAACCAAGTCTAGGATTGTCTCTACTCCCAACATTGTAATTGTTGCCACTAGGGTCATAATTGTAGTATCCTCCTCCGGAAGGATTCCTAGCATTGTAATTCCCATACCCCATTGCACTTACATTCTCCACTCCAATTACTTCTTCAATCATGATGGGGCAATTTTCCTCCAAATGAGGACCTTGACAATAGTCGCATTCCACTTGATTCCCTTTTCTCCCATCCTTGTTTGGATTGTTAACTATCATATTCTTCACTAAGTGAGTCAAATCATTCACACTTTGTTCAAGGTTTTGAGTAGATGAGGAAGAGGTTCCCATTGAAGAAGTATTCCTTGTTCCCCTTTGAGTTCTTCCATAATTCCTCGTAGTAGAGGCAAGTCTCTCAATGATTTCCTTGGCATCCACCACTAATGGAAAAAACCCCTATTGCGTCAGTTGTAAATGGCCTTTTGCGTCAGTTTTGGCCTGACGTATATCGAGGGGTCGTATTTGTAATGCGTCAGTTGTAAAACTGACGTAAATGTTGACTATTTGCGTCAGTTGTACGTACAGAACCGACATAAATAGCTTACATTTGCATCATTTCTTAATAAATAACTGACGCAAATGTGCTTAGAACTGACGCAAATAAGTCGTTATTTGCGTCCGTTTTTCTCGTGACTGATGTTATTGACATTTGCTTTGGCGCCAAATTGGGTAACCTTTTGCGTCATTCCTTTACAAGATATAAAAACTGACGCAATTGATTATCATTTTTTTCAAAAAAATATAAAAATTTGCTACCAAAATTTTGGCAGCACCTCCCCACAATAATCATCAAAATGCCAAAAAATTTCAACCTGCAACAAGATATCCAACCAAAGGACATTACATCTCATTCCAACCAACAAGGTTCCAAAATCAATCCAACCAACAACGTTCCAAAATACAATCCAACGAACGTCGTTCCATAATACAATAATCTAACCTAACTAAGTTTCCAACCAACAACGTTACAAAATACAATCCAACGTATAAAAATCCAACAAAAGTCATAGTTAGATGTAATCTATACTAAATGTATGTTATCTAAACATTTATTCGCCCAAACTTCTCTTGCCATATTCATATCGATCATTGACATGGATGAAGTTGCAATATTCTGCATTTTCAAAATCAGTATTATAGTAATAAACGTAAATGAAGAAAGAAAATTGACAATGAAAACTTAAAGTAAGATTGAATTACCTGTTCAAATTATATCTCCGCAGATTTACAATAGTTGAAGGTTATGTCATACATCCATTTCATGACATAATAACCACACTCATAATCCTCTGGTTGTTGCGGACACTAAAATTTTAAAAAAAATACAATTAATAATAAGTATTAGTAGATACATAAAGTAAGATTAAATTACCTTTTCTTTTTTAGAATTTGGCAAAAAAAGAGTCTAAATTTTGTTTATGTCAATCTTAACTAAGTTTACAAAACACCATATTTACTTCACATATTATCATCACATTCATTCAACTAAAGATGGGTTTCAACGAAGGAGTGGGGGGACACGACTCATAATAAGAAAATCATAACCAGGCCAAACATAGAGTACTTGCTAAATTGACTTAATGACGCGTACAAGAGATTCCTCATAAGGCACTAAGATACCTAATTCGCTATTCAAGACACCATAACGCTCCTCATAGAGATCATACGAGACTAGCCAACCGTCACCTTTTCCATAGTAAAACCGGTCCCTAACAATACCTAAATACCGACCACAAATCCCATCTGGTAGCGAGACATGGTATAAAATCATCCAGGATTTTGTAACTTCATATTCAGCCATAACCCACATGTCAAAAGACGAGGACATAAATCCCTTCATATTATGTCCTCTCTGTGCATTGACCAAACCAACACACCCATTGAAGGTGACAATAAACATATCAGACCAAGCATATTCATCTCCTACAATAGGAAATGCTATCATTCTATACAACTCACATTTAGCGCATCTACGTTTCCAGGATCACCATACTTATCTAATAAGAAGGCGTAAATTAAAACAAACTAATAATCGTCCATAGTGTCGTTTGAGGAATCAAAGGGAGTGTGTTGCCGTAGTCCCTCTCCCTGACAGTATTTGTTTGATGTAATTTTGGGACTGATTTCTTTAATTCTTATATATAACTACACTCACATTTCAACAACGTGTTGGACAATATCGAGAGATGAAGGGAAGGGAGTTCAGAAAAATCATTTGGTTAAGAGAGGAAAAAAAATGACAAGGGTATAATTGTTACGTACCGTGATCTCTTTGATATATAGTTTAGTATTTTTAACATTATAGTTGCGTCGTCCTCCAAAAGCACAATATAGTATCCAAGCACCTTCAAGAACCTTTTTTATGTCCATTGTCTTAAGATCCCTTTTTCGTGAGTCCAAAATATACATTGTGTTTAATCCCACGCAAATGACAACCAACATCCAATGATTACTGTGATCAAAACATGACAAAATCATTACATATGGCAATACTACTATTGAGTTGGTTAGGTTAAAGTCTGATCATGAATTTACTAAATTTGAATTTGCTAAGGAAAGATTGATTTTGTTAGGTCAATATGATGCTCGTAAGATTGCAAACAGTGGTCTATGACTTCAAGACTTGGAGGGAACTGTATATAAAAAAAGGCATGGAGAAAGTAATAAGTCACTAGTTAACTCTAAAAGCAAGAAGAACCTTCAATTACAAATTAAAGTTGCGTTCCCAAGCCTTGTCTATGGTCTGTGGACTAGAAATGAGATTATAATTGTCAAGGAGATAATTAAAGAAATAACCCTTCCCTTCGCTCTTTATTATTGGAAGCGAACTAAGCATAAGCCAGTCAGGCGCTTCCTCTTAGCATTTCAAGTTAAAATGTGAGTGTTATTCTACCACTAGTTCATAAGCTAATCCACAAGCAAATACTTCAAGTCCTCACACCTCATTCGACTTGACCAAATGCTCCCCTTCACTCAAATTCGCAGTTCAGACATTCAACCAGCTGCATTACAGTTAACTAGACATTCCAGGTTCCTCATGATTACATACATTCATATAAGCATTACCAAATGAGCTTGAAGCATCGGTTGGGAATTAAGGAACCAACACCTCCCCCAGGTACACTACCAAACCAAATCCCACTGATTATTGACTATCTAACCTGAGGGAATGGGAAAGGGAGGTGCTACAGCTACAGATACAACTTAAAAAGCTAAAAAGCTGCCAGTTTAATACTTACCCTTCATGAAATGCTCCCATGATATATTTCTTTTCTTCTTGAATTTTCATTGCATGGGCAATATACGCTTCACATTGTTTTGGATTATGCATGTACTCCAAAAGTTTCACGGGGCACAAGTATGCAACTAATTTAGTAGTTTCGATTGTAGTTGCACACTGATACAAGAAACTACAATTTCCATCATAAAACCGCCGTGAGGAAATTAATAACCAAACGATTAGTGAACAAAAGACCAATAAATAAAATAGGTTTATATATACATACCTTTCCCAAGCTTGAAGCATAACAACATTTAGCCATAAATATATCGGAACATCTGCCTAATTTCAACGACGGTCAAATAGCATTCAATATCATTTTTCTCTCGATAATTAAATACTGAGGCATCAATCACAATTTTGATGCAGGCAGTGGTCGACAAGGAGCACAACTTCTTCTCTAAGATCTGACAATGATAACTCAAGGTTTTAACTTCCTCTACACTAAGAGGTGCTCTATCATCTTCTTCACCTCTATGTTGTCCCCCCTTGTCCTTTTCAAGGGATGTTGCCTATTATAACATAAAAAGAGTAAATAAAAAGTGCCCAAATATTACCATGCAATTGATCTAACCTTAGCATCAGAATCTATAAATAAATATAATTGAACTTAACTACCTTCTTTTGAACCTTATTGCCAGATTCTTTAGTATCTTTGGACTTGACTTTTCTCTTTCGAGTCTTCTCTCCTTTATTGGCCTAATAAAAATAATAATATTTGAAATATTTATTTGATGAGAGTAATGTTAGGTTTCTCACTAAGTATGACAATGGTCTAAATGTTATAGATGAAAATCAAGTTACCTCATCATCACCTAACAAAATCAAGGTTTTCGGCCATTGTGCAAAACTCCCTTCCACTTCTCCAACCTTACTAAATCCATTCCATGGACATGGAAGTAGTGCGTCAGCTTTAATAACTTCATCGATGGACACATGGGCCTTCTGCATGGTTAATTGTGTGTTGTGTACCTTTTTGCCTTTAACCCATGGTGAAACCATCCCCTGAGCAGCAACCTTCACTTCTCCGTCTTCAATGATAGCAAGTCGACAAGGAACTCTCTCCTAAGACATTGTCATAATACAATTAAAAATCAAAAGATCTGTATCAAAAGATCAGGAAAAATAACCCAGTTTGTCAGTTGGTTAGTTGGTCAAGATATCATCCACAGAACAAAAATTCACAGTCTGAATGATGCACATTGTCCAGATCAGTCTGAATGATGAACAAAAATAACAACTTTTATCTTATTTTAGCCTACTGCCATTTCTGTCCCTACTTTATGCTAATCATTGTTTTCTAATTTATTTGCAAGATAAACTATAACACATCACCAAACCTCCAAAGAGTTTGTGAGTTTGTTAGTTTGTGTCAGGTGTATCATATCTGATGCCTATCAATTCATGGTTTCAAACTTCTAGTTTCAAAGTCGAGTATGTTATGCGTTCTGTTTCAGATTGTTTCAGATTGTTGGGTTGAAGCACAAAAATTCAGTAATAAACAAATTCTACTACTATTTAAATAATTTTTGTATAAATAATTTTTGACGATAACTTACCTTTAATTCGATGAATGGGTCACTTAGATGAGTTGAATGACAACTACTATTATCATGTTCATCAGGAGAATGATTCTTTGGCAAATTCTCCAAAGTAGCATCAGATAATAACATTTTCCCACCATTTCTCAAAGCTTCAGCTATTTTCTTTTCCATCAGTGCATTCATTTGCTCCATAGCTTCACTCTTCGCCTTCTCAATAAGCAACTTGATGTCATCATCTGTATACCGCTTTCCACGATTATCTCGACTCAGTGGTTTTCCAAAATAAGTTTGGAGACCAACAGAGCCGCCAACTCCTCTCGTTCTCCCTGAGTGCTCTGGTTTCCCTAATGCTTTCACCAACGCATCCTCAAATCTAGAAGGAACAAACTCCCCTTTTTCCTCCTTTTCCTTCCAAATCCCCTATTATGAAGGAAATATGGTACAATGCGATAATAATGCACACACTAACATATTTACTGAAGTGATAAGAAAAAGATATTAATTTGTTTAGAATGAACTTACATATTCATCAACAACTTTTTGTAATTCTGATGGAGGCTCAGCAGTAGTTGGCGGGGTATGTGCTTTGATCCAAGCATAACCTCTATCACTAAGACGGTCCACTACCGCTTTCTGTGTAAGAGCGTGATCTACATTAGGTTGTTTCTCTGTCTCTTTCTTAAGTTCTTCTACATACCATTTATCTTGCTTGCCTACATACCCGGCTCTTCCCAAATAATGTGGATGTACATTATGCTTCTGGGTGTTTTGAGCCTTTTTTCTCTTTTCCTATAAAAAAGCGAATCCAAAATATGACGAAAATGTTAGAACATAAGTAAACGAATGCTAACTGCTGGCTTATGTTTTATGATCTCGTCAACAACAAACACATGGCTGAAGGTATTAGTGCAACCACAAGAACTAAAAATGCATAAAGTAGTAAGATGTTAGGTGTTTCGGAATCGGTCCTCTGAGAGTGTTATTACCCTCAGCATCTGTAAGGCTTTGCACTGTCCTATCTCATTTGGGATTGACCCGGAAAGGCGATTATTTGACAAATCAAGAAAACTAAGACCATAATGCAGGTTGCACTGTCCTATCTCATCTGTCAGTTCCAGCCAACAGCTTGTGAAAGTGGTTTCCGTACCTTTTCTCAGCCCAACTCAAACCTTATTTCTTGAGATTTTATTGATTAAATAGTACAATCTTCACAATGATTTGGGTAGGTTAGCAGGATTACGGGTTTTGTTCCTGAGACGCTTGAAAATTGCTCTTTTGGTATTGAACCAGACAGACTATTCTAATAAAGATATATATTCACAAGCTCAGAACAGTTACCTAACTCAGGTGGGATATCCCACCTGACACTGTGTCCCAACTCTTTTGGGATACTCCCTGAGAGATCCTTATTTCCACCTGCCCTTAAAGTTTGAAGATTTATAAGTTTTGCCAACTCAGTTGGGAGTTCACCATTGAAGTTATTATCAAAAAGGAACAGATTTTCTAATGCAAGACAATCACCAACCGCAACTGGGATACTACCAGTGAGTTGATTGGAGTTCAAGATCAAATCTTTAAGGTTCTTAAGCTTCCCAATTGAGTTGGGAACAAACCCTACAAGATTATTAGTACTTAAGTCAATAAAGTTGAGTAAAGGGATTGTGCCAGTAAGATGGACAACAGATAAAGAAAAGAAAGAGATCCCTCCATGATTCCAACTATGTGAAGCGAAATATATGTTAAAGCAGGAAGAAATATAGTCCTCACAACGATTGATTCCCATCAACCCTATTGCTATCTTAAGTACCGTTGATTGTTTTTCTTATCTATAAAAGGTAGAAATAGTGTCATCGTATATAACATTTTGCATTTGCAGCATCTGCAAAGTGAATTTCCCTGCTCAGAATGTGAGTATTTGGCTTAATAAACAGCATGGTCGGACAAAACTTCAGGAAAGAATAGTCTGTGCAGGATGATGTCTGGAGAGCTGAAAAATCATTTGAATAAAGAAAAAAACACTGACCTGAAAATCAGCAGTCATGCGCTGCTTAACAAACTCGTCCCAATCCTCTTGCGTCAGTTGTTTGTACTTTCCAACTGGACTTTTAATAGCGACTTCTCCATTATCAGACTTTTCTTCTCCATCAGACTTCTCTTCCCCATCATCAGACTCTTCTTCCCCATCTGTTTCTTCTCCATCACCAGACTTTTCTTTAGGGAAAATGTAGGGGCTTGTCATCCTCGTCTTCCAATCCTTATATCTATTACGCACAACCCTTAAAATATATTTCTTTTTGTCATCCTCTAGATTCCATGTTTTCTGGAAAAAAAAAAAACAAAGATAATGCTACTAATGATCTAATACAAATTTTTTAATTCAAATAATCATAATGCTAATAATTTACTACCTTCGCACAACGCCACATTGTATTTCTCTCGCCATTTGTTACATCTTTCCAACTTCTAATGATCCTGATATTTCGCGCCAACTTTCCCATATCAGACCTAAATTTCTTCAACCACCGTCCATAAGGCTGACCAAGCTCATTAAAATCAATATACATTTTCTCTTTTTTCTCATTTTTCGTTTGGTCTGCTGCATTATCAGTATTACTAAGAATCTCTTCAAAAGTTTGTCCCGTTAACGGACCCCTCGTCTTCTTTTTTGGACGTGAATCTTTATCTCCATTTGCACTCATATTGTGGACCTGAATTTAATTAAAAAAAATTAGTATGAATAAATGAAGAAAAATAACCTCATACATAAATGGGAGTAGCATTGGAGATTCAAATAGCAGCCTAATTAAAAAATTAAGAAAATGAACATAAAGATAAAACGGGTAATCAATTAGTCAAGGATGATGAAAAACAAAAACAGATGTAGTCTTCTTGTATGCTTCTACTCGATTCATTAATGCAAATAATGACATTTAAAAATAAAAATAAAAAGAAACAGAGCCAAAATTTGTGAAATATTAGCTGATAGCATTACTTCATATAACAAATTTCAGTTCAAATAATTATACATCAGCAACGCAAATGACATAATGACATAATCGTCTACAAACTATTTTAGAAATCAACAAAGGATGTTATTTTTTATTTGGAGTTATCAAACCATAATCCCTCATCATGGTCATCTCGCACATAGACTTCGTCACGTAGTACTTGCGAATTTTGACATGTGGTCGAAAAAGGAGAAAGTTCATCAACTTGATCATACTCTTCTTCATCAACAACACCATCTACGCCAAGAATGCGTCTTTTACCATTACAAACAACTGACCGTTTCTTGTCTACAGGATCCTCAATATAGAAAATTTGCTTTGCTTGAGATGCTAGGATATAGAGGTCGTCTTTGTGACCTAGAAAATTGAAATCTACTAAAGTGAAACCCATATCATCAATATGAACTCCCTTATCACAATCGGCCCACTTACATCGAAATAAGGGTACTGAAAAATCATGATAATCAAGCTCCCATATGTCTTCAATTACCCCATAATAAGGCTTTGTTACATCTACAGGTTGTTTACCCTTTCCTACATATTCAACTGACGATGCCATAACTATAACGCCGCTATTTTGCATCGTACTTTTCGCATCCTGACGACTTGTATAAAAGCAGAACCCATTGATATCATACCCTTCATAGGATATGATGGTGAGCTTGGGACCATATGCTAACCATCTTAAGTTCTCACTTAGGTCACATGTTGTGTCCGAGAACTCTGTCATCACCTTTTCTTTAAACCATTGTACAAATGTCCGATTGTGTTCACTTACCAACCAAGCTTCACGTTTATGTGGATTTTGTCTTTTTATTAAGGCAAAATGATCAATTAAATATGGATGAACTTCAGTCATATGTTGCAAAACATACATATGTGCCTTATCAAAACAAGCACGGTCAACTGTAATAAACTTTTTTCCCAAAGTACCCTTCCCTTGAAGTCGTCCCTCGTGCCTAAAGGTAGGGAGTCCGATAGATTGCACACTGCTCAAGTAATCTTGGCAGAATCCAAGTGTCTCACAAGCAACTATTGCTTCAACAATGCTAGCCTCAGGTCGATACCGATTCTTCACTCGCCTCTTATACGTCCCCATCTCTCGCTCCATAGCCCACATGTTTCTGAGGAAGACCGGGCCACAAAGTTTGATTTCTCTAACCAAATGAATGATTAAGTGAACCATAATGTCGAAAAAACTGATGGGAAAGTACATTTCAAGTTCGCAAAGTGTAACAATAATATCAGCTTGTAGCTCATCTAAAGACTACGGATCAATGTCCTTAGCATTAATTGCACTAAAGAATCTGCAAAGCTTAATGATCACTTGTCTAACATGTTTAGGTAAAACGGACCGAATAGCCACAGGGAGGAGTTGTGTCAACAAAACATGACAATCATGAGATTTTAGTCCCACTAACTTCAAATCTTTTAGTGACACAAGACGGCTTATGTTGGAGGAATACCCATGCGGTACCTTTATACCCTTTAAAGACTCACACAATGCCATCTTCTCCTTCCTAGATAGAGTTGTGCAAGTCGGGGGTAAGTAGGTACGTTTCCCCTTTTCAATTGGTTTTACCTCGAAACGCCCCCTAGCAACCATGTCATATCTAGCTTTGACCCCATCCTTGGTCTTATTAGGCATGTTCAACAAAGTGCCGATGATACTATCAAATACATTCTTCTCTACATGCATGACATCAATACAATGTCTAACCGACAAGTGCTCCCAAAAGATGGACCTCTTTGTGTGGTACACCCCATCCGGTGGAGGTCTGTACGGTTTTCCAAATTCTGTGGTGATGTTCATAACTCGTTTGTGATACTCTTTTCCACTCAAAAATAATGGAGCCGGCCGGTGCTCTGTTTTACCATAGAATGCCTTCTTCCTCTTACGATATTGATGACTTTCATGAAGAAATCTACGACTGCCCGGGTATACATATTTCCCGCAATTCTCCAACCATTCAGATTCAGTGTCATCACCACATACGGGGCACCCCTTGTCAGTCTTCAGCCTATAACCAGAAAGGTTTCCATAAGCCGGGAAATCATTAATTGTACAATATAGCATAGCACGCATTTGAAAGTGTGAGCCGCTAGCTGCATCAAACACCCGCACACCAACATTCCATAACAATTTCAAGTCTTCTATTAGTGGAGCCAAATAAACGTCTATGTCATTACCAGGTTGTTTAGGACCCGATATTAGGAGCGTAAGTAAAATGTATTTACTCTTTGTTGTAAGCCAAGGAGGCAGATTATAAATTATTAGCATTACTGGCCAGCTGCTATGTTGGGTACTAAGAGTCCCGAAAGGATTAATTCCATCGGTACAAAGCCCTAGTCTTAAATTCCTAGGCTCTCGACCAAAGTCTGGAAAGGTTCTACCAATTGTTCTCCATTGGGGTGCATCAGCCACATGTCGTAGTTTACCATCTTTATTTCTCTCTTCGTGATGCCACACCATATATTCTGCATCTTTTGGATTTGCAAAAAACCGAATAAACCTTGGTATAATTGGCAAATACCATAAGGTCTTGATCGGGCTCCCTTTCTTCTTATCTCCTGCTTTGATCTTTTACCTCGCTGCTTTACATCGTGGACACTCATCTAAGTCACTATAATCTTTCCAGAACAAAATGCAGTCATTTGGGCAAGCATGAATTTTTTTGTAACTCGTAGCCAATGGACACAACACTTTCTTACATCGATAAGTATTAACTGGAAGCTCATTATCTTTTGGCAACATTTATGATAAAAGTTTCACTAGAGCGGTGAAACTCTTATCACTCCATCCATTTGCCGCTTTCAAAGTATACAATTTCAACACAGCTGATAAACGAGTGAATTTGGAGCAACCCGGATATAACGGTTTCTTAGAATCATCAACTAGCCTCTGGAAAATTTCCGGACATTCTATAAAATCTCTTTCTAAATCATCCATCATTCTATCAATATTCTCACCCTCTACGTTGTTGTCCTTATCTTGACTATCATCGTTATCATTGACCACATTAATCGGAATGTCATTAAAATCCAAACCATGCATCTCAAATTCATCCACATTATCAAACTTGGTCCCGTGATTTAAAGCATTTGAGGTACCTTGCATGTCATATTCTTTCTCTCCATGCCATATCCACACATGATAATCAGGTTTAAACCCCTTCATTGCCAAATGATTCCGCAATTCCTTTGCACAACTTACCTTTTTCCGGTTGTTACATACATTACACGGACAAATGAGATGCTCCTCATCCCCATGTTGTTTTTGATGTGCAACAACATGGCTGATAAATTCATCAAGCCGTTTAAGAAAATAGAAATCTCGTTTCCCATACATCCAATTCCGATCCATGCCCAGCATATTACACCGCTAAGAATAGAATAATAGTTTGTATTAGAATAATGGTCAGACCCAGGGACACTGACAGGACAGTGACAGGAATATTTTTTATAAATAAACACCGAGAAAAGTATGTATATAATTTCCGTGAAACAATGAGAATTATTATAGTTGAGTGCAGCAGGTAAGAATATCGGATTACAGTGGTGTAGTGGTGTGGCAGGGGTTTAAATTGTTAAATTGTTTGATACTTGTATGTATTCTGCATAATGCTGCTAGTGCTCTTTGTCCCGATGGTATGCATTTTTTGGGTAGGTTTTGCTGTCTAGCTTAAGACGGTCTTAAGCTAAGACCTCTCATAGTCGCCTTTTCATTTTAATATATCCAAATCGATTGTGGGTATATATGAAACAAGAATTTGGAACATTTTTGTACTTATCCTATCTGATTGTCAGCCAATTGCTTGTTATGTTAAAACAGGTTGATGAAACCGCCATTTGATTGTCAGCCAATTGCTCTCACAATTAATGAAAACTTGTCACGACCATCCCTTTATTTTGTTGTAGTTACTGAAATGGAAACAAATAGAAAAAAATATATGAGTGCCAGCAATGTTGATTCCGCTGAATATTTGGAAGCCCATCACATACCAATCAACCTTGTTTCGGTGTTTTGAATTTGATTATGATTCATGTGTTTTTAGTTGATTCATGATGTTCAATCCAGTGGACGTCAAGACAATTTTACTGGTATGTTGAGCTTGCAGGCTGCAGTAAGTGCCCACTTATTAATTGTACATTTTCAATTCTCACACTGACATTTTGATTTTCCTAAATCATTTAATTTAATTATATCCAATTCAAGTAACTTGTAGGCTTAATTGTGCTAGTGTCATCATAAACAATTATTGCCTATTAGTTGATCTTGAAGGCACTAGGCAGGAGTTGCAGCATCTAAAGTAATTAAATTTAGCTGGTGTTTTTGTGCAGTGCTGGTTGATACCTGTCGAAATGAGTATCAAAAATAATATTTATAATTTCCAAACTACAACTAGCAAGCGGTAGTAAGGGTCGATCCGCAGGGAGGTAGGGAGATAATAGTTGTTATTAATTCTAGTCTAAGGGTAACAGTTGTGGGGGGTTTTGGAGTGGATTATGTCTAAGTCTAAATGCGTAAATAAAAGGGCAAGTAATAAAAAGAGATGTAAGCAATAATAAAAAGAATGCTAAGACGGTCGGTTCACTGCAGCTGCGACGACGGTATCTAAGTAAGTCTGATAGATCACGATAGGTGGGCAAATAAGAAGTCCTCTCGGTCCATTCTTAACTAGTAGCGCCTCTCAGCCTATATGCTATCGTCCCTAGGTCTCACTAATACTAGCTCTCGCCCTGAAAAGTGATTCCTAATGCCTAAATTACTTATCTTTCGATCTTAGCAATTTAGTCGTCTCAATTTATTAATCTATTTTCCCTCCCCTATCTCTCGATCTTGTGGGTCGGTCAAATACTAAGCATTTAACAAGTCTCCTCTCGGTCTCGTTGTCAAATATTGCAATTAAAACATTGAAACGGTGCTAATTTATCGCGCGTCAGTCGATCGACCAGCTAAGCCAGTCGATCGACCAACAGGTCCAGTCGATCGACTGACTAATCCAGTCGATCGACCAAAGGCCGACATCAGGTTTACTAATCTACGTCGTCTTCACCGCAGGTCCCCTCACATCTTAGCACGGGGTTTCAAGCTACGCATGATAGAATTGATAACAACAACTAAATTAACAATTAACGGAAACGAATACATAATTAAACTAACTAAGCAATAGAGATGCAAAGGACGAAATATTGATGGCTTTGGGAACTAATCTAATCAATTCTAAACTAACAAAATAATAAACTTAAGGACTGAAATTATGATTGAGCAATACCGAAACTGAAGGCAGAAAGGAAATCCAGATGCAAAATAGCGAACATTATTGAGAAACTAAAATATTTGAATTGAATGTAAACTATGCTAAAATCGAGACCTAATGTCTCTCCTAAAAACTCATGATTATTCTGAAAACATAGGTTAGTTTATATAGGAAAAATCCTGCGTAACCTTTATTCCTAAACCTAATCACAATGGGCTTTGGAATTCTCGATCTCTTAATTTGCGCATCAGACCCGTTGTTCAGTCGATCGACCATAAGCATCAGTCGATCGACTAAGTAGCAGCGAACAGTAGCTACTGGAACCCGTGGGGTGGTCGATCGATCACTTGGACCAGTCGATCGACCAACAGCGCTGTACAGAATTGCATTCTGACGAATTCTGCATCGCGCACCGATCTTAAAACAGCTGCCATTTCTTCGTTCCTTGGTCAAATCAGACATTCTACGCGGCGTTGGAAAGCTAAGAGGATAAGCTTTCACCTCCAATTCGAATCACTCGATTATCAGGTCTAGAACTCAAGATATAGCCATCTGAAGCAGGCTGCAATGTCGAGAAGCACTTCTTTGCTTGTTAAACTCGTACGCACCCATGCTTTTGCTATCTTTAGGCCTTGAAACGCGCACCAAGCTCATTCCTCGAGTCAATACTTCATGTCAAATGCAATGTTAATTACTTAGGGACGGATTCGGCTCGATTTCCGCTCAATTCTTCATATTTCTGCAATAATAGACAAAAACACAAAAGTAGAGGAAAATAGGGAAATAATGGCATATATTGCACATTTGAGCTCTGAAATGCGTGTAGAATAAAGTGTGAAACATTATATTTTAGACACGCATCAAATCTCCCCAAACCAAACCTTGCTTGTCCCCAAGCAAGAACTAGACTCGATCTAATGACCTAATGGAACGAGTTCAAACTCAGAGCAAAATGCAAACTGTAAAGCCTAAACCAGTTTAATGCAAGAACCAACAATCAATTAGCAAATGAATCATGCAAACGAGTTATGAAGTCGTTAAAAACTGCTGAACCGTCAACCATAGAGACTTATCAAATTGGACTCTCACGGGTCGCTCATATCACACAAATAAGAACAAGGTGAAAATATAAGAGGATAGAAAGAATTCATTTTGTAAAGACTCTCACCTAACTACGACCTATAAGAACATGCCTGCAATATAATATGAAAGTAATCTCTACAACCGTACATATGCATTCCAACCAAACAGATGACCATGACACATGCCGAGGTAAATATGGATATGTGAGGTAAAGGGTAAGAAGGGGCTAAAATGAATTTGGATATGAGGAGTAATAAGCCAAGCTAGTAACTACAATCCAAACTATAAGCGAATCCCAACTTCAAACTCAATGTAAATGTTACAAGACGGTGCCAATTCAAGGCACAAAACTCACAATCTCCATAAAATTGACTCCCCAAAGAATATAAACGATAATATGGGAGTGGAAATCACCAAATCATAATAATTGAACCATGTGATTTTTTCGAACTTTCTTTTTCTCGGGATGCAGTCGATCGACCAATATAGCAAGTCGATCGACCGTCCTCTACAGTACCGAACACTCTTTTTTTTTCTTTTCTTTCTTTTTCGAATCATTTTTCTCTTATTTTTTTTTCTTTTTTTTTTTTCAATTCTATTTTTTTCTTTCTTTCCTTTTCCTTCATCTTCCCAACATTATCTCAAAATGAGCATATAACCAAATCGCAATAAAACATTCCCAAAAATACAAGTACTAGCTCGGATAAGGTAGGCTAATTTTAGACTGTAGTTTATGGGACAAAAGAGGCTAAATTTGGCTATGAGGGGTTTATGGGCAAAATAAGAAAAGGGGAAACCTCTTCCACATGTGTCAGCAAAATCACAAACCGAATGCATACGGGTATTAAGCAGATTAAGTTCATATTTATGCACATTAAGGAAACGTGTCTCATAAGGAGTACTACTCACATTCCTAAATAAACCGGTCATAGATGACACCAGTTATAAAGCTCTAAACCTCAGAAATATGATGTAGCTTGCCAAATTTCTAAGTCAAGTTTAAAGTTCAAATGAATAATTTAACGAAAACTCGTAGATATGCATATACGATTCTACTAATAACATGTTAATTTAGCAAGGCTTAGGCATAAACAAATGCAATTGCGATGTCATCATGGAAATACTACCGTTCCGACTCAACCTATATGCTAAAATAAACGTGCATTTTATGGAAATTTTTGAAATTTTTCAATTTTTTTTTTTTTGAATTTTTGTATAAAATGAAATGAACAATGCAAAACAGAATGTAAACGTGAATGCAAGCAAATGATATGCGACGCAAAACCCTTCCCCAAACCAAATCTCACAATGTCCCCATTGTGCAAAATCATGTAATGAGAGAAAAGAGAAACGGGAAGTTGCGAGAAATAAATAAATGAGACATGAAGTGGAACTCGGGAACTCACAAGACTTTAAAGCGCGAAAGGAAACCTCCCCAAACCAGCGTGAGCTAGGAGGTTTCGTGGCAGCGCAGATGCTACCAATAAATACCTGAAAAGATAAACAAATACCACGCATAAAACCGAGAAAACAATAATGAAGCGGCAATTATGTGCAAAATTGAGGAAAATAGAAGAAATAAATAATGACGGAAGATAAAGTGGAGCAGAAAACTCCCTTAATTCCGCAAATCGACCAAACATAGCAGGAGAGAGGTCGTAAACAGGTACAGCAGTGCAGGGTGGTCGATCGACCTCATCACTCAGTCGATCGACCAAGTGAACAGGAACAGAAGCTCCTGGAAACCGCAGACCAGTCGATCGACTACATAGCCCAGTCGATCGAAAATCTGCTTGTAACTTCAGATTTCTTCGAATTAGCTCAATTACTCGAGCTAATGAGGTCTACAAGCCTGCAAATGCACAATAATACGCGCCCAAAATTGCGCAAAACCCAGTTGTAACAGTCTTAAGACGAAAATTAAACTAAGCACACACTAAGAGTTTTTATTTCTAAACAACTATGAAGTTTATTCGCAAAACTAAATAAATCACATCCGGGTTGCCTCCCGGCTAGCGCTGGTTTCAGACTGGTCCCGCTCGACCTCTTTTTCTTCAGCAGCTTACTCTAATGGAGCCCAATCAAAACAACTCAAGGCTCTCAGCAACCTATCATACATCTGCGCATGTGCTACACAAAACTGTAAGTAGCACCATAAGATAGAAATAGCATAGGAAATCAAAATGTAAAAACATTTAAGCCTAACAAATTTCCTATGGCAGCTCTTAAAATCATCCACAAAATAATTCTGCCCTCCAGCTAAGGGAGGAATATAAAAGCTCAAATTATCCGCAGGTGTAAAATTAGAGAGCTCAGGAGCAATTAACTCAAAAACAACGCGAGTAGAATTAAGATGCTCAGACGGGTATGAACTGTGAGGTGGAGGAGTCTGTTCAACTAAGGGAGAAGGTGGATAATCGTCCCAAATGCATGGGGCGGTAAAGTCAAATGGGTCAATTGGGTCCTCTATAATAGGTTCGTATATAATATCGTCATACACATCCCAATTAACCTCAAGACTGTCACCCTCCTCATCGCTAGACTCGTCAAGATGGAGGTTCTCAAAGAGAGCCTCCATATCGACCTCACTATCAGTGCAAGAATCATAAAGGGGTTCTAGACTATCCTCATAAAAAGGATTGTCAACCACGCTAATGGTCTCCTCTATGTCTCCGTCAGCATTTCCTAGATTGGTTTCTAAGGTCTCACTCACCCCCTCATCTGAGTCAACATGAAGAGAAAAAGTAGGTTTAAGAGATTCAGTAGCAAACCAATTAAAGAATTCTAATACCTCAATGACGGGGATTCCTTCGAAATCCCACTTACCTATAGACTCGAGGTATGCTCGCGTAGGGTCATTCATATGCCTTAAAAATGGTGCGAAGATATTTGGAGATCAGAGAAGGCATCTCGTCTGGGCTCAATAAACTCCCAAAGTCTGGCTAAATAAACACCAAAGATTTCGTTCTCTTCCTGCGGAAAACTCAGAAGGAACGACATGAGAACGGTCTCAAGGAACCGAAGTTCCCTGAGACTAAAGAAAGAAAGACTAAAATTAAAAACAACTAAAACTAGCGTTGCCTCCCCGGCAGCGGCGCCAAAATTTGATACCTGTCGAAATGAGTATCAAAAATAATATTTATAATTTCCAAACTACAACTAGCAAGCGGTAGTAAGGGTCGATCCGCAGGGAGGTAGGGAGATAATAGTTGTTATTAATTCTAGTCTAAGGGTAACAGTTGTGGGGGGTTTTGGAGTGGATTATGTCTAAGTCTAAATGCGTAAATAAAAGGGCAAGTAATAAAAAGAGATGTAAGCAATAATAAAAAGAATGCTAAGACGGTCGGTTCACTGCAGCTGCGACGACGGTATCTAAGTAAGTCTGATAGATCACGATAGGTGGGCAAATAAGAAGTCCTCTCGGTCCATTCTTAACTAGTAGCGCCTCTCGGCGATCTTTTGGTCCCTAGGTCTCACTAATACTAGCTCTCGCCCTGAAAAGTGATTCCTAATGCCTAAATTACTTATCTTTCGATCTTAGCAATTTAGTCGTCTCAATTTATTAATCTATTTTCCCTCCCCTATCTCTCGATCTTGTGGGTCGGTCAAATACTAAGCATTTAACAAGTCTCCTTTCGGTCTCGTTGTCAAATATTGCAATTAAAACATTGAAACGGTGCTAATTTATCGCGTGTCGATCGATCGACCACTAAGCTGATCGATCGACCAACAGTCGATCGATCGACGACTAATCCAATGATCGACCAAAGGCCGACATCAGGGTTTACTAATCTACGTCGTCTTCACCGCAGGTCCCCTCACATCTTAGCACGGGGTTTCTAGCTACGCATGATAGAATTGATAACAACAACTAAATTAACAATTAACTAAACGAATACATAATTAAACTAACTAAGCAATAGAGATGCAAAGGACGAAATATTGATGGCTTTGGGAACTAATCTAATCAATTCTAAACTAACAAAATAATAAACTTAAGGACTAAAATTATGATTGAGCAATACCGAAACTGAAGGCAGAAAGGAAATCCAGATGCAAAATAGCGAACATTATTGAGAAACTAAAATATTTGAATTGAATGTAAACTATGCTAAAATCGAGATCTAATGTCTCTCCTAAAAACTCATGATTATTCTGAAAACATAGGTTAGTTTATATAGGAAAAATCCTGCGTAACCTTTATTCCTAAACCTAATCACAATGGGCTTTGGAATTCTCGATCTCTTAATTTGCGCATCAGACCCGTTGTTCAGTCGATCGACCATAAGCATCAGTCGATCGACTAAGTAGCAGCGAACAGTAGCTACTGGAACCCGTGGGGTGGTCGATCGACCACTTGGACCATCGATCGACCAACAACAGCATCACTGCATTCGACGAATTCTGCATCGCGCACCGATCTTAAAACAGCTGCCATTTCTTCGCTCCTTGGTCAAATCAGGCGTTCTATGCGGCGTTGGAAAGCTAAGAGGATAAGCTTTCACCTCCAATTGGAATCACTCGATTATCAGGTCTAGAACTCAAGATATAGCCATCTGAAGCAGGCTGCAATGTCGAGAAGCACTTCTTTGCTTGTTAAACTCGTACGCACCCATGCTTTTGCTATCTTTAGGCCTTGAAACGCGCACCAAGCTCATTCCTCGAGTCAATACTTCATGTCAAATGCAATGTTAATTACTTAGGGACGGATTCGGCTCGATTTCCGCTCAATTCTTCATATTTCTGTAATAATAGACAAAAACACAAAAGTAGAGGAAAATATGGAAATAATGGCATATATTGCACATTTGAGCTCTGAAATGCGTGTAGAATAAAGTGTGAAACATTATATTTTAGACACGCATCACTGGTGGGGAATTGTTGAAGGCTGGAGTCCACAGAAGTAATCATCTGAGAATTTCAGCACTGCAGGTAATTGTAGTTTAATACAGTATATAGTCTGAATTAACTAACAGTCTTTCTATTCTGTTTTGCGATCATGGTTTGTTACATCTCATTTATTTGACTGGAGCAATATTAATGTATTCATTTAACTTGTAGGTATTAGTTTGAATCTGGTTTGGAAACTGCACGGATAGGCGAAGTATGGAGTAATGGAAAATTTCAAGTGAAGCCCATTGAGTCTATTTTTGAGTAAATATGCCAGTCTTCTATATTGTTACATATTTGGACGAGGAAGCTCTTAAATTGGAGATCAGAGATACAATACAAGATACAAGAGCTTGAAGTAATTTCAATGTTGTCTCCTTTTCCTTTGCCCAGGTCGGAATATCGGATTATAACTAAAGACGTATGGCATTTTGGTTGAAGGTCGTATTATAGCTAAAGATGTATGGCATTTTGGTTTTGACACAGCCATGTTATAGTCAAATTTAGCTGTTGTGCTGTGAGATTGAAGCCCAAAATTGAAGCTGTGTTGTGCAGTTAGATCAAGACCCACAATTCAAGTTTTTGTGAATGTTTCGGTAGCTTCAATTTCGACTTTTGGATGGCACCAATTTAGGTTTAGATTATCTATTGATTAGGTGTTACCGAATTGAGTTCATGCTCGTAAGCTTTTGTAATGACAAATTTTATATTCATTATAATATATGCTATTATTTTATATATTGTCATTTTTTAATTAGTTAAATTTTATTTTATATAAAAAAAATCAAAAACCTTTAGAATTTAAAATGTCATTATCGATGTATATGAAAAAAAAGGCGGATCTTAAAATTCATAGAAAGGGCTTAGATGGCGTTTATAAAGCCCTTTACCAGCATATCAATAAATGCCACTAAGAACTTTTAGCGACATTGGATTTGGCGGCATTTGATCAAATGCTGCTAGAACTTCTCCCGGCGTTTATAAATGCCGCCTTAAGCAAAATCAAACGCCATTATAGATGTGCATTGTTGTAGTGCCTAGAGATGCCAGACCTTAAACCCACCCTAGCAGATAGTAGAATTTGCAAGAGACTCGTAAATAAGAGAGTATATTTAAGCCGTGCCTAGATGCCAGACCTCAAAGTCTCAAACCTACCCTAGCAGATAAACCGCGTAAAGTTAAAGACAATACGGTTATATCGCTTTGATGTTAAATATACATTTGCGACTAAAGAAACAGGAAAAAGCGGTGCAAATGATTATAGAAGAAAATGTCAACAAGACAATTCTGACCCACCACCTTCCCCTTTATTCACAATTCTGTCACCCTTTTTGTAACAGGTGACCTAACAGCCTGATGATGCAAATTAAGAATACAATTCAAATTTATTTAAGCATGTAAACTTGATAAAAATAAAACAAAATATTGGTACCCGAAGAACAGCAGCACGATATTGGTGTAAGCACAAGCACGACAATAAATCTAACAGCATCTAAACTCAATGAACAACAAAATAAAAAGACGTAAGACGGACAGCAGCGAGCATACCTGATAAATAACTGGCGACGGACAGCGGCGAGCAAAATAAAAAGACGATCAAACAATTATCAACGCTATAAGCTTGATACCCGACGAACAGCAGCACAATATTGGTGTTAAAGGGCAGCGAAGAATCTGGGTGGCGATGACAGAACGACGGCAGCACGGTGGTGGTGGTGCGATGATTGGCGACGTCAGAAGCAGAATCAAATAGCAGAATCACGACAATAAATAACCGACGACGTCAGAAGCACGGAACGGGAGGACCGCTTTGGTGGCCGTGGTGGCGTGCGACGGCAGAACGGTGGTGGTGGTGCGAAGTCTGAGCAGCACGGTGGTGGTGGTGGGGTTTGGTTATGTGAGGAAGAAGAAGGGTTTTGAGTATAATTGGAATTTAATTTGGGAATGAGGGGATACGTAATAGCGAAGTATCGAGAATTTGCCTTTTTTTTTTTTTTTAATTATTATCATTTATATCGGTTTAAAACAAAACTGATGCAAAAACACAATTCTAAATAAGTCGGTTATGTTAAACAACTGATGTATTTGATAAAATACGTCAGTTTCTAAAGACCGCCAAAACTAAGAGCTTTTTGCGTCAGTTTTAGTAGAACCGACGTAAATTGATAGACGCAATAGGTGTTTTTTCTACTAGTGCACTATGGAAAAATTTTCCAACCCTCCTCCGGTAGCGGAATTGACCATTCTTTGATCATCTTGGCTTAGCCCTTCATAGAAGTTCACAAGAAGATCATCATCGCTCAACCCGTGGTATGGGCATTGAGCTACCAACTTTTTGAACCTCTCCCAATACTCATACATGGTTTCACCATTGAGGTCTTGTTCTATGGTAGTAATGGCCTTCTTAGCACGGTTGTGACGGGCATCGGGGTAGTACTTATCAAGAAAAGCCGCCTTCATTTCCTTCCAAGTTCTTATAGATCCCGGATCAAGATAAAAGAGCCAATCTTTGGCCGAATCCAACAAAGAAAATGGGAAGGCCCGTAATTTGAATTGATCCTCCGTCACCCCATTCGGAATAGCACCTTCACACATCATGTGAAATTCCGAAAGGTGACGGTTTGGGTCATTCCCCGCATGGCCATGGAACTTAGGCAAGTTATGGATAAAGAAGCCTTTGAGTTTGAAATTTGCATTGGCTCCTAGAGGAGGATAGGTATTACACAAGGGTTGCTCATCATAATTCCTTGCTCGTATTTCCCGGATGGTTCTTGTGTCATTCGTCATATGGGGATACTCTACTTCAATCGGATTGACTTCAATAGGTTCTTCTAAAGGTGCTTCTTCTACTCTATGTTCTCTTTGTGCTCTTTGGTACCGAGGATTAGTAAATAACCACGAATATGTTCCAAAAGCGTCCTCTTCCACGGGGGTTGATTCACCGTGTTGTGGAGAACTAAACATAAACCTTCGCACTACACACACAAGTTAGAACTTCCACTTACTTGTCCAAAACAAAGAGAAGAGAAATAAAAACTAACATGCAATTTAACAATCAATCCTTTAGCTATGTTGCCCTTCCCCGGCAACGGCGCCAAAATTTGATAGGTACAAAACTAGGTGTCGTAAAATACTAGAATTAGCCTACCAAATTAACAATTTATAAGCCAAACTATACTCTAGACTAGTCTAAATGATAAAGTAATATAGTGCAAGTAAGGGTCGGTCCCAAGAGAAGGTCTTTTAAGCTAAAAACTTGAAATGTAAACTATTGACTACTAATGACAAAGCTATAGACAAACAATAGTTATTCACAATGGCAAACAATAGAGAGACATGAAAAGGGGGGGTTTTTGAGTTGATTGGTGACATGAAAACAAGGTAAAATTTGCAATCTTTGTCTAAGAAGCAATATAACAAACACTTGGTGAGTAAGATGATTCAATAATTAAAAGAAACTTGGTGCAATTCTTCCTTTGTAACCAACAATGGTAAAGTTTAACTCTTTAACAACTCTCCTCTTAATTTCTACCCAATACTTTCAAGTCAAGATGATAACATACACAAATTAAACCATCTATGTATATTCTTCAAGTTTAACCGACAATTCATTAAACCATGAGTGCAAGTTAAGCATGAGCATTAAAGATATGCCAAGACAAGAAGCTAGGATCAATTCTCACAAGATTAAACCATACAAATGAGAAAAGACATGAAATTTCCTACTTATTGCATGAATCCTTTAAACCAAATCAACATACAACAAGCTTGCTCCAAACAATCCTAGATAGATTAAACCATTTCTCTAGAATTTGCAATAGTTGAACAAATAAGAAGCATGGATGGCCAACCCAAACATAAACACATTCAACATGAAGATTAAGCATAAGGAAAGATCATTAGATAAATAAGAGGAGATTAAAAGAGTCTTACAATACCAAAGTTGGAGACTTTGGATGAATTACACCAAGAAGGGAAGGATTTAGCCTTCCATAGTCTTCAAAACCCAAAGAAATAAGGAAAGATTAGAACTTTGAATGGAAAAAGTCTCTAAATTATTACAAGATTAGAACCCTAAAAATGAGAGTAGATGAGATGAAAGGATGGTAGGTGAATGTCTTTAGGTCTTCAAACTCTCGGGTATTTATAGGCCTTCACGAAAACCTAGAAAGATTTCCACTTAAGAAGCCCACAAAGAAGATTAGAAAAACCCGTAAAGCAGAGCTGCGCAGGCTGCGCAAACACTGTTCATGCCTGCGCAATTTTGCGCACCTGCGCACCCTGTTTGCGCAGGCTGCGCACAGGCTCGCATTTCTGGGCTTCTATTTTCCACGAGCTAGACCTCTTCAATTGCCTTCATTTCTTCTAGTCTTCATTCCTACTTCTCCCAACTGGTTTCTGGGTTACAAGTGATCCTCTTGTGCCTTGTCTTGACCTTTGAAAGGTGCTCTATTGCCGCTCGGGTTCCATGCATAAGGATTGAGTGCCCAACCGAGTAAAAATGCACAAGTTACCACCATATAACTAATTGCCAATTGTTAGGAAAAGTGTACCAAAAGACCCATATTGAAAGACACGAGGGTGATAAAATAACCCTCTTAGACCGACACAATACATTACTATCACCTATTTCTCGTTTAACAATCTACAAATTCAAGAATTGAAAATTTAATTAGATAGAAACTAATGGAAAAGTGATCCCATATTAACACTTTATACCTAATGTTTTGGTAAATTTCTACCAATTTAGGGTTATAGCGGTCTTAGCGTTAGGTCTATGTTACGATTTGAATGATTATTGTATGTTATCCTGTATGAACGACTTAAACGAAGAACACACGCAATTTTGGTGACGCGGAAAACCCGATGTGGGAAACAACCGTGGGAGGAGACGGAATCCCACCAATATTTTCACTATAATTCGAGAGGAAATACAGTTCGTATGCTTGCTATGAATGCTAGGGTGTAGTTCTTGTATTTTCTGATGATCTTTCTTCTTTGCATTGAGGCTCTTTATATAGGGGAGCTCGTTGGGCTAGGGTTTCTTGCTTTCCCTCCAAGTTATCCCTAATTTGACATTGGGTAGGACTTTCCTTCTTCGGATCTCGCAAGATGTTGGACTCTCATAAGCTTCTCCCGCGTGGACCAAAGCCCATATCCTATCTTTTTCTTGTGGACGCTGCACCACGACTCCGATACCCCGCATCCCGTGACGCTCCCAGGCTGCTGCCGCCCAAGTCGCCCATATCCGATTTTGGGCCTAACAGTTTGCCCCCAATTTTCTGCGAAAAGTGCAACCCTAATTATTTGAGCGGGAAATTGCAGTGTATCGTTGAGTGACTTCTCGCATACTCCATTTCAATTCACATTTCTGAAAACCCCAACTACCCCTTCCTATTTAATCTCATCCGCCCACCATTTTCTCTTTCATCATCATTTCGTCTCCTCAAAACCTTCAACTTTCCGTCTCCCCAAATCCCTTCTTCGTCAACGTCCTTTCACTGCCAGCGCCGCCTTCATCCGTCCTCTCAGGTACTTTCGCTTCTGTCTCCTCGTTTAACATGGCTAAGACCCGTTTAACATCATCTTCCTCCACCACCATCGACCTCAAAAACGATGACTTCCCTTCACAGGGAGTCCTCAAAAGACCGCATTCCGGCGACTCCCACCTAACCCAAGAGGATATACCTAGGATCAAAGCTCTGCTGGGGTTGGGTGACGATGTGGTGATCCTCATCCCCAAACCCGGCCGAGCGACGCCCTCCGCGCGGGGTGGATCTGCTTGTATACCTATCCCTTCGCCCTTGGCCTTAGATTTCCTTTTCCCCTGATGATTCAAGAGTTCATTCGTTTGAACTCCCTACCCATGGCCCAAATCGCCCCTTATGCATGGAGAATCCTTTTGTCCACCGTTGCTCTGAACAACAGCCTGGGCGCGGAGATTGGGTTATCAGGTCTGGCCCATAAGTTTGAGTGTCGGTCACTGGGGCACGACCAATATATTTTCAGGGCCGTGGAGAATACTGAAAACTTCCTCCAATCGGCTGCTAAAGGGAAGGACGATGGGTGGTATGAGGATTTTTTCTACGTCAAGCTTGATTTTCTCCCCATTCATGCTGATTACTTGTTCGAGCACTGGGTTTTTGCTAAAAGTAAGTATATTTTGCATATCTACTTTTGATTGTTCTTGTCACTTACTATTCTTACTCTTTGATCTGATGCAGAACTCACGAACCCCGAGAAATCCGAGGACGAGGATACTTCTGTTGCCAAGCTCTTTTCCATCCCTGAAGATCGCAGGCTGTTTCCCCTTTTGCTCTCTGGCTTAGCCGATTCTGCTACTGAAGAAACCATGTCTTCTGGTAAACATCCCTCAATCTCTTGGAATCTCTCGCCTTCACTGGCTCTTTATTCTGATCCCCTGCATTCTTGTGCCCCTGCAGGAAGTGCTAAACCATCTGCCTCTGAGATCCTGATGCGCCATGTCAAGAAAAGGACTGCTGATTCCTCTCACTCTCCTGCCTCCTCAAGAAGGAGATCCTCCTCTAGGCCTGCTCTAGAGCCCATTGAAGTGACCCCGATATCGCGTGCACCTGGGTCCCCTATTCATACTGACGAGCTGCTGCTACGCCTCCCTGCTGAGTTTGGGGACGCTGATCGCGCCAATTACTGGCCTGCACTAGAAAGGCTTCTGACCCCGGCTTGCTCCAAGGCGTTTGACTCGACTGCCCCCCAAGAAATGACCGACCTGGTTGCGGAACACTGCTTTCTGGTGAGTCTCCTTTCACTGCTTCTTTTCTTCCTTTGCCCCTGTGCTTCCATGACTAACCCTTTCTTCATTGCAGTCCCTCCAATCCTCCCTCTATCTTTGTAAGATGCTGCAGAGGGCCAAGATTGAATGTCTGGCCTCTGTGGGAAAGAACAAGGAGCTCACAGCTACCTGCGCTAAGTTGAGGGAGCAGCTCCATGTGGCCTTGAAAGAGAAGGAGGCAGCTAAAGACCAGCTGGCGAGGACCCAGGAGGCTAACTGCGTTCTGACTGCCGGGTTGACAAAGGCAGAGGCCCGTGCTGAAGAGATGGCTGAGCTAGCCAAAAATGTGGGTGCCTATACTGCTTTTGAGGGGCGGATTGACTGCATCCGTGCTTATACTGAGGGGAGGCACACGTCCTGGAACCTGGAGGAGGAGCTGGCAGAGTTTGCTCATGCATTTCCCAATGGCATGGACCTGAGCGCCCTGTTTCCTCCTGAAGCTGAAGTTGCTAACCCGGAGCCTGAGTATACAGCCATGGATATTTTTGGAGCCATCTCTGGGACTGTCGAGGAGATCCTGGCTGGGGAGACTGGTGATGGTGCCACTGCAACTCCTAAGGCTGTTCAGGCACCTGCAACGGAGAAGCAAACAGAGCATGGGGAGCAGAGCAATGGTCAGGAAGCAATTATCGAGAGGATTGACCTCTCTTAAATTTTATTTCAAATTATCTGGGGACTTGGCCCTGTGTGGCGCAAGTTTTGTAAAAAACTATTTTCTTTCTTGTTTTGGTCCGTTTTGTGCCTGCCGGTGTGCAGGTTTTGAACTTTTGATGGCGCCTGCTAAAGGTAGCAGGTGCCCTAACTTAAAGTAGCTCTGGGCCCTGGTTTCTAGGCCCTACTTTTGTTATACTTGCATTTTGCCATTGATTTCTGGAGTTTTGTTTCCACATAGATATACCTGGAAGTCGACTGCTCCAGTGCGCAGCTCTGTTTTTACATGACAGTTTTGATAACATATTTTACCCATGACGTAAAATATCTTATCACTAGGGTTAGCTGATTAGAGCGTACCTTTATTGAATGTTTCTGACTAACAAGGAATGTTGCGTTCCTTGTGGTTCCAGACGTTTGAAATCGGCGCGTGCACTCTTTGATCGATGACATAGCTATGGGATTACTGAGTTAACGTTAAGGTATGGGTGGTCTTAGTATGCCGAACCCTGCGCGCTACCTCGGCGTATGCTCTCCATGTGGCTTGACTTAAGATAAACGTCTTCGTAGCCTCACATGGTAGGGGCTGGACCCTCAAAGTGTGCCTCATCTGATAAGTAACCAACATTAGTACCAAAGCCTTTCTTCGTAGAAGCGTTATAAAGTCCAAAGTAGTGCAAATTACCTGGTGCTATCTCATGGTGTTCCAGGGCAACACCTGGATCCAGGAAGCCACAGCATGTACTACTCGGTTTAAAAACGACTCTTTCTGACTTCAAAAAAGAAAAACTAAAAGAAAAAAGTTTTGTGAAACATACTAACACCTAAAGCATATACTAACCCCCACCTTTTTTTTTCACGGACTTTCGAAAGGTCCTTTGTACACTAAAGTTTTGGCACTTTGTCAGACAAAGTATTGTTTCAAGTGACGGATGTTCCAGGGTTTATCCAGGATTTGACCGTGCATGGTCATCAACCTGTATGCCCCATTCTTGATAATGCTTTCGACCTGATACGGCCCTTCCCATTTGTAGGCAAACTTCCCTGCTTTGTGGTTCTTGGTATTTTCGAATACCCTTCTGAGTACAAGGTCCCCTACTTCAAGGGTCCTGATCCTAACGTTCTTGTTATATGTCCTTGCTACGGATTGTTTATATGATGCCATACGTATGTAAGCGCTTTCTCGTAGCTCATCAACTGTATCCAGGCTCCTAGCCATTTCGACTTTGTTTTGCTCTGCCGTCTGACAGCCGTATCTGTGTGTGGGTACCAGAACTTCTGAGAGTATTACTGCCTCTGCTCCGTATACAAGGCTAAACGGAGTTTGGCTTGTTGCCATTTTAGATGTTGTTCTGTCTGACCAAAGTACCAGTGGTAGTTCATCTGCCCATTTTTCCCCCAACTCTTCCAGCCATTTTCTGAGGTTCTCCACAATGATTTTATTGCTGGACTCGGCTTGGCCATTGGTTTGTGGATATCTGGGGGCTGATTTTCTCAGTGTTATGTTCCATCGTGCACAGAAGCCCTCGGTGTTATCTGATATGAACTGGGACCCGTTGTCGCATATGATCTCGGATGGTATCCCAAATCTACTTATGATGTTGCGCTTGATGAAAGAGATCACCTGCTGTTCTTTTACCTCTGTTATTGCCTCTGCTTCAATCCACTTTGAGAAGTAGTCGGTCATGACTAACATATATACTCTGTTTCCTGGAGCTCTGGGCAGTTTACCCACTATGTCCATGCCCCACATCATAAATGGCCATGGAGAGATAATCGGATGCATTGGTTCTGCTGGCTGGTGGATTGCTGGAGCCGCCTTTTGACACGACTCGCAGCGTTTAGCGTGATTTACAGCGTCTGCGCGCATGGTGGGCCAGAAATACCCTTGTCTCAAGATTTTGTTTGACAGACTTCGTCCTCCAGCGTGGTTCCCACATTCTCCGCTGTGCACATCTTTCAATACTGTTTCAGCTTCCTCTTTACCTAAGCACCTGAGGCATGGTCCTGCCAATGATTTTCTGAAGAGAATATTATCAATCATGATGTATCTAGAAGCTTTTATTCTGAAACTTTGTGCTTCTTTTCTGTCTTCAGGGAGTGTCCCATCCCTTAGCCAATTTAGGTATGGAACCCTCCAATCTGCGTCCTGCTGTCCTACTTCGGAAACCAGCGTCCTGGTTCCTAGTGCACACTGCATGTGTACATCCTCTTTCATTGGTCTCTGATCTGGCTCTCCCTAGATGGCTGGGGTCAACACATGAGTAATCGGTATGTTTGATAGTTCTGCGGGCTGGAAGGTGGATCCCAACGTGGCCAGAGCGTCTGCCTCCATGTTCTGCTCCCGCGGCACCTGAGTTATCTTGAATGTTCTGAATTTTGACTTTCGCTCTGTGGCTATTTTCAAGTAAGCTATCATCTTTGGATCACGCGCTACATACTCGTTGTTTACATGATTTACCACAAGTAAGGAGTCACTGTATACCCTCAGGTTCCTCACTTTGAGCCCTGACGCCATCTGCATCCCAAGTATAAGAGCTTCATACTCGGCTTCGTTGTTGGTTGCCTTGAACTTACACCTAATGGCTTGCACTATCATGTCTCCTTTAGGAGATCGAAGGACTAGACCTACGCCAGCCCCTCTTGCATTTGAGGCTCCATCAATGTACAAGGTCCATATTTCACCATCCTGATTCCCTGTTATCGCCAGCATTCCTTCTCCTGCCTCCCTACGGGTGGCGGGGCAGAAGTCAGAGACGAAATCTGCTAGGGCTTGGGATTTTATCGCCGTTCTGGGTTCAAATTGCAAGTCATAGCCACTAAGATGTACTGACCACTTAGTCATTCTGCCTGAAAGTTCAGGCTTCCTCATAATAGTCTTTAGCGGGTAATTGGTTATGACATGGATGGTGTGAGATTCAAAGTACGGCCGCATTTTATAAGAAGCAGTAACCAAAGCCAATGCTAGTTTTTCAAAGGAAGTGTACCTGGTCTCTGCAAGGAGCAGAGACTTGCTAATGTAATACACGGGATGCTGCACTCCTTCTTGTTCTTTGACCAAGACTGCGCTTACAGTTTGCTTAGTGGACCGATGTACAACAAAATAGTGGTTCCCCTTGCTCAGGTTTCGCGAGTAATGGTGGCGTGCTTAGGTAGCTTTTGAGTTCTGCGAATGCTTTTTCATGCTCCTCGGTCCATTCAATTTCTCGACTCTTCCTCAATATATCATAGAATAGTTTGCACCTATCCGAGGCCCTTGATATGAACCTGTTTAGGGCCGCCACCTTCCCCGCCAGCCTCTGCACGTCTTTTGGCTTCTGGGGTGATTCCAGCTGGAGTATTGCTCTTATCTGTTCTTTGCTTGCCTCAATTCCCCTCTGGGTCACCATGTACCCTAGGAATTTTCCTGAAGATACCCCAAACGAGCATTTGGACGGATTAAGTTTCATTTTAAACTCCCTTAACGTTTGGAAGGTGTCTGCTAAGTGCTCCATGTGCATTCCTGCTTTTTTGGACTTCACCACCATGTCGTCTATGTATACTTCCATGGTCTTTCCTATTTGTTGCTTGAACATTTTATTTACTAGCCGCTGGTACGTAGACCCGGCGTTCTTTAGGCCAAAGGGCATGACCTTGTAACAATATATGCCTCTTTCCGACATGAATGCTGTTTTCTCTTGATCTTGCGGATGCATCTTGATTTGATTATAAACGCTCCAGGCATCGAGGAAAGTGAGTACCTCGTGTTCTGCGGTAGCGTCCACCATTGCATCGATATGTGGCAGTGGGAAGGGATCCTTGGGACAAGCTTTGTTTAGATCTGTGAAGTCTACGCACACCCTCCATTTGCCGTTCTTCTTGGGCACTACTACTACGTTAGAGAGCCACTCAGGGTAACTGACTTCTCTAATTTTATCTGCTGCCAGGAGACTGTCTACTTCTTTGTTAATGACCTCATTTCTTTCTGTCGCGAATTTTCTTCTCTTCTGCTGTACTGGGGTGCAGCTTGGGTTCACGCTTAATTTATGCGAAATAACGGATGGGTCTATGCTTACCATATCATTGTGGGACCAGGCGAAGCAGTCCATGTTGTTCTTGAGAAATTGAATCAACCGGTTGTGCAGCTCTTCACTGCAAGTTGCCCCAATCAACACTGTCCTATCCGGGTGTTCCTCGTCCAGGTGTATCTGGTCCAGCTCCTCCGAGGGAGGCTCCTTGTATTCTGTCGAGGTACCCCGGTCCTGTAATTGCTATGAGGGGAGCTTGGTTGTAGCCTTGAGGGCTTGGGTATAGCAGTTTCTGGATTCCTCTTGATCTCCTTTTACCGTAACCGTGCCCCATGGTGTTGGGAACTTGAGACACTTGATGATATGTTGAAGGCACTGCCTTCATCTGATGCAGCCACGGTCTTCCTAGTATCACGTTGTAGGTGGTTGGACCTTCCATGACTAGGTATCTCACTAGTTTATTAACTCCTTCAATATACGTTGGGATGGTTATCTCACCTACTGAATGCGCGGTCTCCCCACTGAATCCCACCAGGGGCACAGATTTCTTTATCAGGTTTTCTTTATCGAAACCCATGGTTTTGAGGGTTTCGAGTATGATAAGGTTCACAGAGCTCTCTGTATCTACCAATGCTTTCCGTACAGTGCAATTGCCAATGGATAACGTTATAGTTAGGGCATCTTCGTGCTGCTCTGCGCCGCTTTCTATGTCAGTCTCATCGAAAGTTACCGGGGGTAAATTGCTCTGGCTTACTCTGTAAGAAATTTCAGGATGATCCCCTTTACTTCCGGTGGCTTTCCTCTTGGCAACGGAATATGTCAAACCTGATAGCTCGGATCCGCCTGTTATCACGTTAATAATTTTCGTGCATATGGGTGGAGCAGAAGGAAGCACCTGATTTCTTTGCTTCCCTCCCGTCCCCTGCTGCCCCCACGTGATAGCGGTGGTCCAAGTTTCCTTTGCGTACCGAAAATTTACTTCCTTTCGCAACCTGTAGTGGTCTTTTTACGTGACCTATGTCTTGGTGCCATTCGCATCTTTTGTCTTGTCTCTCATCATCGTTGGGTCGGTCTGAGTGGGAGGCTTCGGCCACCTTACCCGATCGCCTGGGCTCCTCGGTGCTTTCGGATCCTTCCATTCCCGTGTTGAATCCATATTCAGATAGTTTAGGAGGATGCTGGGAGTCGTCAATTTGCTGAGTTTTTTCTGCTACCCTGTTGATATTGGGTCTGCTGTACGGTTTAGCTCTGTCGTCTTTCTTTTCTGTTGCAAACTTCCTGCTTGTCTTGTCGAAGCTTGCTATACCCTTTCTAGCCTGTATGTCTTCTTCTAACCTTAACGCCGCTGTAGCTCTCTGCTGGACTTCATCGAATCTTTCACAAGGGTACATCGTTAATTCTTTGTAGAGGCTGGATTCCTTATCCAGGCCCTGCCTGAAGGCATTGATGGCAGTGGACGTATCGCAGCCCCGTATTGAGACTTTCTCTGCATTGAACCTTGTGACATAATCTTTGATTGATTCACCTATTTCCTGGACGATCTTGTACAGGTCGCTTGGCTGCTTGGGTGTTTTCCGGCTGCTGGAGAACAGTTGGTTAAATGCGTTGACTAAATCAGCGAATGAACTTATGGTCCCGTTAGGCAAGCCAACGAACCATTGTAATGCTGCTTCGGTTAGGGTTGAACCAAATCCTTTACACATACATGCCTCCTTTGAGGCTCCCGTGGCGGTAGTAACCATCATCTTCTGCTTGAATTGACTGATATGATCACAGAGGTCTGTGGTTCCATCGAAGAGGGTCATCGTTGGGACGCTAAGTCCTTTTGGTATGGCCACTGTAGCTATATTGTCAGTGAATGGTGAGTCAGCATAGCTTTCTGGTGCAGCCATCTTCATAGGCAGAGGCATTCCTGGGACCCTCCGGAGAAGGCTCCGTAGTTCCTGGTACTGCTGTTCTATGTATGTCTCTCTCCCGGTGGCTCGCAGATGCTCCTGTGACTGACGTTCTGCTCCTCGTACGAAGTTTTGCTGTTCCAGGACTTTGTTTGACGTGCCTGCGATGTTTCT
Source organism: Silene latifolia (assembly GCF_048544455.1). Lineage (NCBI taxonomy): Eukaryota > Viridiplantae > Streptophyta > Magnoliopsida > Caryophyllales > Caryophyllaceae > Silene > Silene latifolia. The sequence goes on from NC_133538.1 coordinate 456,110,862, forward strand.
GCCGCCGGAGTACCTTCCCGGGTATATTCAACTTGATTCGTAACTGGCATCCTGGTTATTGGGACCGCAACTGTAGCCCTGCTTCTCTGCTGTCCCACCGCGCCTGATGTGGGTGTAGGCTCTTGGCGTGCTGGTTCCTCGTCTGGTGTTAATGCCCCCAGTCCTGTTGGGACCAGGCCTCCTCTTGGCTGTGGTGTTCCATCCATGTCTAGCCTGAGTGCTACTTCGCGTGGTAACACCCGTGTCTGCCTCCGATCCCCACTTTCTCCTGGCGGCCTTCCAGATCTGTCTTCCTGCACCCAAGGGGTTGAACTAGCGGCCTGGCTCCTTAATTCGTTGATCTGCGCTCGGAGGAGATTGTTGTCCTCTTCCATCTGGGATCTCAAGCTTCTATTTTCGCTTTGCATAGTCCTGATGGTCCTAGCTAATGTGTCCAGCCTGCTTATCATGATGCTGGTGGGACTCGGAGGAGCCTGAATCTGTTGCCTGGGTTGTGCTCCTCTTTCAGACTGCATGACTCCCTGCTGTCCCTGGATGACTCCTGTATCTCTAGTCTGAGCCCTTCCCGAAGATGGGCTTGCTGCTACCTGGGAACTCTGACTTTGTTTGGCTGCTGGTATCTGAGCAGCAGTGGTGGTTTTACCCGAAGTTGTACGCGCTACCGCTGCTGCCGAGGGAGATGGTATCTGTGTTGCTGCTGAAGGGGGTGGCACCTGTGTTGCTGGTGCACCGCCGACGTTGCCTGAGGTTGTTTCTTTGTGTCCGGACATGTTTTGACTGTTGACTGGACTGACTAACGAAGACGACCACTATGCCCCACGGTGGGTGCCAAACTGTTTTGGTAAATTTCTACCAATTTAGGGTTAAAGCGGTCTTAGCGTTAGGTCTATGTTACGATTTGAATGATTATTGTATGTTATCCTGTATGAACGACTTAAACGAAGAACACATGCAATTTTGGTGACGCGGAAAACCCGATGTGGGAAACAACCGCGGGGGGAGACGGAATCCCACCAATATTTTCACTATAATTCGAGAGGAAATACAGTTCGTATGCTTGCTATGAATGCTAGGGTGTAGTTCTTGTATTTTCTGATGATCTTTCTTCTTTGCATTGAGGCTCTTTATATAGGGGAGCTCGTTGGGCTAGGGTTTCTTGCTTTCCCTCCAAGTTATCCCTAATTTGACATTGGGTAGGACTTTCCTTCTTCGGATCTCGCAAGATTTTGGACTCTCATAAGCTTCTCCCGCGTGGACCAAAGCCCATATCCTACGCCGCTTGCTGACGCTGGCACCCTGACTCCCTGATACCCTGCATCCCGTGACGCTCCCAGGCCTGCTGCCCCTAGTCAGCCCATATCCAGATTTTGGGCCTAACACCTAACTATAATTTACAGCTTTTTCATATTCTCATTAAATGTCACGTCTTAGCTATGTGTATAATTTTTTTCAAACACACTTGATATGGTGGTGATTTATATGTTGTATCAAGTATTCTAATGCACTGGCTGTACGTAGTATGCAATGTTTCTCAATAAAGAATGCATAGAGTTTTTTTAGTGTAGTGATAGGCTTAAGGGGGAAGAATACTCTAGCTACAATTATAGCCAACACCAACAAACACGAAGAAACCAACAAACACTTTTGATATGCCCATTTACCTTTTGCTCAACACAACCACCCCGACTTTTCTTCGCCAGCGCATCACTATCCCCACTTGCATAAAAGATAAACACTAAGTTATTCATCGCAGTTCCAGTTTATATAGAGGTTAATCGTCTTTTTTTTGTAAACACCAAACTGGTTGTCATTTTTTTTTTTTGCAATGTAAACTGACATTCAATGCAACTATCAGCTTCATTATGGATTAAATGGGAACATTGTTTTCTTGTGTTGTTAATCGTTTACACAGGGTGTGGATGTATAAATTTGACCCACAGACGGTGTCTGTGGGTAAAACCCATGATGTGGGGATATATGAAGGGTGTATGGGGTAGGAGTTATGAAATGTCACTGCTCAAAACAATATCTACTGTATTAAAAATTTCCTTTCAGATGGAAGCTTTGGACATCTTTGGAACTCACATATTGCAAAGTTGAAAGCAATAATCGGATATTTCCTTCTTTTCATTTCGACCATCGTTACACTTTAGTGAATCCATTTTTGAAATAATGCCGAAAAATAAAATATTTGTCGTTTTGGGTCGGTTTTGAAAATATTTGTCAAAATGGTGTCCACGTAGGTTCGTGATTTCTAGACCTGAAACACACCACTACCAATGACGTGTTTTGTGAAAGAAACACGCCATTAGCAGTGGCGTGTCTTTACAACAATTTTTTTCTTCAACTGACATAACTTAAAAAAAAAAAAAAAATTATACTAAGACACGCCATAGGGAGTGGCGTGTTTCCACTCCGAAACCTGCCATTCTCAATGGCGTGTTTGTTTTAGTCCATTTTTTAATGAAGTTTCTTTCCCTACTCATTATAAACACGCCATTGGTAGTGGCGTGTTTTTGGTCCAGAAATCCCGAGCCTACGTGGACACCATTTTGACAAATATTTTCAAAACCGATCCAAAACGACAAATATTTTACTTTTGAACATTATTTCAAAAATGGACTCCACTTTAGTTTCATAATCCTAAAAGCCAAGCAAGCAAACATTACATCTACAACATCGGTATTCTCTAACATTATGCGTTAGAAAATGAAAAGAATTGAGAGAGCTACCTTAATTGCTTCGTTACCCTGTCAATGAATTGGAACCAGCACATTAATTAGAAATATATTGATGAAAATGATGAACGATTTGCTGAATTCCCTTTTTGTCTCAGTCATTTATTTTAAATTTATTTAAAATCTTCTTCGCAAAAGAAAGGAAAGGCCAACAAATGACTGGCACGGAGGGAGTAACGTATAACAAGTAACATACCAGAACATCGTCATCGGAAGGTGAAATGTTTATTGGGGCAGTATAACACCCTCTTTTATCCAAGAGCCTTAACTAGGCCTTCCTAGATAAAAGGAGTTGTTACCATTTCGGATTGCCCGAGATAGTGAATAACATAGTAAAATAAATCACAGTACTTTAATTAAAATAAACATTTAATGGTCTTATTACAAAGTTCCCCAAAGCAAGTAACTGAATAAATATTAAAGTACAAACTTGCAGCGGAAATTAAATGTTATAGAATAAAACAACTGTCTAAACTAGTGAGCTAGACGACTAAGTCGACACGCCATCCATCCTCATGCGTCCCAATGCTTCCCTAAATCAGCTAGTCTCAAGTACCTGTTATCTTTAATCCACTGCCCAATTAACCGGAAATATTAATTGGTTCACCACATGACGCCATCAATTAAAGCAGGCATCAATTTTATTTGATAGACACAAACAAACGTCAACCTATGGTCGAGTAGGATAAATAAACAACATAAATAACAACCACAATATAAATAATTGTTGAGATATGCAAATGCTTAACCACCAAATTCAATCTCCCGAGACACCCATTCATCCCGCCAATCCCTGAACCAGGGTATTCGCACATTATCCACCAGAGACTAAGCCTGGGGCCTTCCATAACACACATTATCCACCAACGACTAAGCGTGGGGCCTTCCAATACTCACGTTATCCACCAGAGACTAAGCATGCGGCCTTCCAACAATACTTACATTATTCCCCAGAGATTAAGCCTGGAGCCTTCCAATACTCACGTTATCCACCAGAGACTAAGCCTGGGGCCTTCCAAAAATACTTACCCATATATATTAATTAAACCGTGAAGCACTTCACAATTAAATATAATAGAACACAGAATATATTCCACACAACAATCCAAACAGAAACTATTTCTCAACCACCATATAAAACTCAATACAATAATGCAACACATTAAGACGGTCTAGCGGAGTAGATATCCTATCTGGCAAGCAATACTCCAATTACGCAATCAAATAAAAATATTCTTCAACCGAAACCGCCACCGATGATTAATAATAATAATTACAAATTACTATCTACCAATTATATAATACCATTAAACTATTTATACATTAATTATATTAATTACATTATTACGTAATTCAATAATATAAAACCCGTCTCAACCCAAAACCAAACCCGTCTTATACTATCAAATCGCCCGCGTATTTCCCCCAAAATACCAACCCAACTAACACCCAACACCCATGTTTAACCCGTGTTAAACCACACACAAAACAACCCCCTTATACCACAGCATAACCACCACACCATAACCAGACACGGTGCCCAACAGCCCTGACCAATACCCGTGAAACCACCACACGTGGCTGCCAAATACGAGCCCTAGAAACAACAACAAACAACACCAACAACCACCTTTATACTCGGTTTAACAACCAACTAACCACCATCACCAACCAACCCAGCCACCTCTGACCCACGGTGGAACTAGCAATACCACCACCCTACCATGGTCTCGAGTCAGGTCATACCACCATGACTTGGGTCAGCCTTACACACGACACACAACAACAAACAACAAACAACAAACAACAAACAACAAACAACAAACAACATAACACCTCCTGTACACACGGTTTTCTGCCACAAAATCAGCCATTAAACGCAACCCAAACCACCACCAATTGTACCACTGTGGATCACCACCACACCGTGCCTAACTATGGTGAACCACGTCCCAAACCTCACCAGCAATTCCTCCTAAAACACGACCTAAACAGCAGCTTAACACCAACAGTAATAACAACACCTTGACCACCCTATATAAACAACCAGTTTACTACCACTAACCACCACCCAAACCGCCATCCACGACAACCAACGTGACCTCTACTCCACCCATGACAACACCCAACCCTGAGCCTACCCTAGGTTAGCTACGCACAAGGGTAAAAACCAGCCCAATGTCGGTCCATTCAATAACAATAATAGCAATATACCACTAGTAGAAATAAGGAGATTGACATCGGCACAGTGGCATCGATTCTTATTAAAACCAATGCCAATTGTTGTTTAATGTAATATTGGCATCGGTTAGGACTAAGGAACCGATGTCTATAGTGTATTTTTAAGAATTGCCATCGGTTGTACAATTGGAACCGATGCCAATTGTATTCCTATCATAGAGGGTAAAATTAGAGCTGCTGTTAAATGAGTTGTTTCCTCGCACACAAAAAACCATAGAAACTCAGATCTATATACTCCATCCTCTCACTTACAACCTTTCAACACTTGATCCAACCACGACGGCTAGCAACACCGCACACCGGTTGCTTTGCTCTTCTCCGCACACCCCACCACCACAAGCGACATACATATACTAATATCAACCCTCCTGCAGCTCCTACATTCCGTCATTCTCGATATAATAGGTATAATCTCCCTTTTGTATAATTTTAATTAATTTTTCAGGGGTTGTGAGTCACTTTTTGAATCTTATTTTATGCTAAATCGACTATGTTAAATCATTGTTTGATGTTATTATTGTTGTTTCTTTTCTTCTACTTCAGGTCTTCGGTTAGATTGACATAATTTGATAATTAGGGTTTATGAAATTTGGTGTCTTTTATTCAATTCAAATTAGGTTGTTGCATTATCTTATTCAGGTATTTGGCTTACATCTATCTCTTAATCTTGTACATTTTTACTTGTATTATTGTAGAACTAATCAAATACGTGAACTTACTGTGTGATTGGTTTAGTTTTTCAAACAAAGTGTTTGCTGTTCTACTAGATAAATCAGTTGTTGTAAAACAAAGTGTTTGTTGTTTTACTAGATAAATCACATGTATATGTTGAAGAATCTCATTTTCACTAGGCATTTACCATCAACTATAATCATCTTCGCTGATGATATTTTTCTTTCCCGAGAGGGTGACAGTAGTACTTTGTGGTTTTTATGGTCATATGCTACTCTTATTCATGTTTATTGTAATAGCTGTAAGCTGTGTACTTGTATGATGAAATATGAGTAGTGTTTTTTTTTAAAAGATTTGTATAAATGGGGTGGACTGAAATAAGAGGCCCTAAAGGTTAAAATTAGATACCCTTTATATGCTGTACTACTATTTTTTGAAAGCAATTATTCTAATCTAGGTAGATCAAACCTAGACATCACTTCCTTCTAGTTCTCTTCATATACATAGCCTATTCCGTTCCTCTTATGCATTAATTTACTCATGGGCATTTATCGCCTATTTTCATATATTCATTATGGATTTGGCTTACATAATGTCTGGTGCTTTATTTGTTTACAAGTGCTAAATCTTTAGTGCTTATGTTTCTCTTTCACTTGCCTTCTTTTGTCTTACAACTGACCTAATAATTATTATTTAGTTAAAACCTCCGAGTTCATGTTATAATTGTTATAGGAGGGAGATTTTGGGGTTAAGTTACATATCCCCGCATCTTATAAAAACTAGGATGCTTAGATTTGATGTTTCTATATCTTACTCCAAGGTTTTCAATTTTAATTCTAATAATGGATATATGATGCAGGTTCAAAAACCATTCGCAGCTTGAGGGAGGATTCAAAAAATGGAGGATATAAAGTTTTATTTTAAAATCGATTTTACATTTTCTTTACGTTTTAGCATGTTAATGTGTTTGCGTCTTCTTTACGAATCTACTATTAATAACCGTCATTACAAGTGATATTATTTAGGTGAGATTCTGGTGTTGGTAGCCATGTGGGCGGGTGTCTGGTGGATCTCTTAATGACTGGGTAGCTTTGTTTATGCCTTATGCTTGTGCCCTATGCTTTTTCAAGTTCGTTAAGGAGCAGTTTAGTTGTTTGTGCCTTATGCTTTTCCAAGTTCGTGAAATGTATTTCAATTTCATTGTATACTTATTTAAAAATCTACCATTATTATTCTTTTTTGTGTTGTGTATTTCAGGTTCAATAATTACACTGGAAATGCAATTTTTGTTTTGTTATCATTGATCTTTAATATTGGTTGTTTGCATAATCCAGCGCATTAAATTCAAAGATTTCCAAGTAAAAAAAATTACTCGAGAAGCAAGAAACATGTTATTGATCTCTAAGTAGTTTTTTTCCCTTTCAGTTTCTTATTTCCGCCCTTGATTTGGAGATTTTAAGGATCAGACACTCGGATCCCTACCTGTATCAGATCCTTATACCAAGGTCGAGCATCACATGTTATATAGTCGTAAGACTGTGTACACCTGACAACCTTGTTCCGCCAATTATGAGTGAACTTAAGGCGTTTGGGCTATATTATTGTTGTTGGTAATGACTGAAATGTATTTTTAATATGCAGCTCATTCAATGATGTGCCTCCAAATGAAAGTGTTGTTGCTAGTCCGTTGGGACATGACCTTTTCATAAAAGAACATAACGATCTCATAACTGATCTTAAAGACATCCCAAAGAATGCTTGTAATCGATGAGTAAGTTTAAAATTTTATCTTACACTAAGAATGATCCAACCAACAGTGCTGGTGCACGTTTGTTTAGTCTGTGATATGTTCAGGTTTTCCAAGTTAAAACTTGCAGGCTCGTATCAGAGATGGTAGTCACTAGGAATTTGCTGCATTATACTAAGTATGTTTTTTTTGCAAAGAGTAAGTCTCAAAATGTTGTTTGTTCTTTTCAGGTTAATGAATTTGTGAAGCGCGCTCGAGCAGCAAATGTCCATGCCCTCATTATTGGTCATCTGAGGAAGGAGACTCCTCTTTTGACTGGCAATGTCAAGGCCCAAGAAACCCTTATTAACAATTTAGATGTTGAATTCAGAAAGGTTTTGTGCTAATCCCTGTATAATTACTTTAGTTTGATGGTGTATTGTTTGTGTTCAATTTGATAACCTTATGTATTGTACATCTTTTGAATTGAATTGAGTTGTGGTTGTTTCATTTTATCTTTTTTATCAGATAGAATGATATGAATTGTTACTTTGCGATTATCTTAGCAGCAAAAATATCACAACCTTTAAAGTTATCTGGACGTCTTTCCGATATGCAGTCAATCAACAATTCGAAAATGCTAAGATGACTATCACTTTATGCCACAACTGCTGACACTTTTTTTATTTTTATTTTTTTATTTTTTTATTTTTTTTAAGATTGTCTATGCTCTTCAACTACAGCTTATTCCTTCTATTCTGCCTCGTTTCGGCCGAATGTTAGCACTCTTAAGAAACTTGACTCAAAAGGATTCGAAGGAGAGTTCTTGTGAGAGAATGAAATTAAGGTATATGAGTAATTATAGTTAGTAAAAGGGGATATGAGTATGGAATAGAGAAAGAGGGAGACTGTGTACTGGAGAGGAGAGTGAAATTGTGCGGCTGACAGTAGTAGGTATCTAAGACATGATAAAATGAAATCATTTGCTTAATTCCATTCCTGTACATGGGAAGTATGTGTACTTGTGTAGGATCCAATTTTGATCCTTAGGCTGGAAATTGTACGTGTAGTTCGAATTAAGAGGGATTGGGCAGTTGGTTCCCAAGATTCCGTCTTGCCATGAGTTTTTCCTATGCTTAATTCCATTCTTGTTGTTTCCAGGTGTTCGTAAGTACAACTAATCGCTGTAAGGATAACATTTGCTACATTTGAACATCACACAATTTGAGAAGCAGGGGCTGAGCTAAATGGTGCTTTTAGGTACGATTACAAATCTCAAACTAGCTTGTCAAATCAACTATACTTAAACGCATTCATTATTCGCTGGTATAAAAAAAATAGTCGCATATAAGTTTTTGTGTTAAGTTAATCAAAATCTTTGTTTAGTGGTTAAGGCCCAAATTAGACACACCAACAAAATTAGTTTCTTAGATAAAAAATGCACTCCTAGTACTTGCTAAAACCACAATGCACCCAAAAAAAATACACAACCCAAAATAGCTAAATTCAAATTTTTTTGTTCTTTTGGACCGAAATCGTTTAAACTTGTGGACAAGGCCCTCGGGAACTGCGTCCGCGGGATCCACACTAGGCATAATCGACTCGAGGTTCTTTCGAATCGAATTAAGACAAATTAGAGTCGCCACCAAGTTTTTTGGGAACTTGGAACCGTTCAAGTCAACTTTACACCTTTCATCGAAAAGCATAAAGCCAATCGACTACGAGTGATTAAAGATAAAGACTTGTACCCTATATCACTCGATTTGAATGAATCTCGTAATCCAATGGTATTTAGACGGATCCACAAACCATAGATCTTGAGTAAGGGGTGATGGTACGTGTTGGGAAGCCCATAAGGACACCCAACCCCGCCCGTCAATAACGGCCTCTACTAAGTCAAGTGTCGGAGTTCAAACAAGGTCATAGCTACTACGATGTATGATATGCAAACGTTGTTTTAACCCTATCATGTGACAACAATTTCTATGTCGTTTTAGATGCAACTAAACTAACTTTGTCAAAGTTGTAATTTAGCATGTGGGTTGATTAATCTAACAACATACAAAATAAAAGCAAACAAGGCTTAAGGGGAATGGGGAGCCATGGGATCTACCTATTACAACCCAGGCATTTCATGCCGACACAACGAGAAATTAGAAATACAACTCGATCTAAATACAATTGCTACATACAAAACCGTACACGATAACACACACGGCCAATCGGCCTAGAAAAACGTGCACAAGAGGGGTGGCCCACGGCTTACATGACCCACGGCCTTGGGTCACTCCTCGTGTTGTGTGCTTTCGCTTGATCTTATCGAATTAGACATTGGGCTACGCACCAAAGCATGCATTAGCATAAATCGGGCCATGTTGCTCTAAACAACATGCGATTTACTACGCTCTTACATGCATTGGGGAACAACCGTCTAACCAAACAAGACTAAAGTTTTTGAAGAGGTTTTGACTCGATAAAAGTAAAACAAGCTCGAAAATTACAACTCGACAAACAAATTACAAATTACAAGCAACGAAACAACGAAGAACAAAAGGTATGAAAAACGAAGCAAGAAAGACAAAGAAGACGGCCAAGCTCACGGCCCAAACCACGGCCACCCTCACGGCCAAGACAAGGCCATCCTAGTTCCTTGGTTAGGTTCATTAGTTAGATCGAATGATTGCGAAACGGATTAGAAAACGAGTTAGAAAACGAGTTAAAAGACAGGTTGATCGATTGAGGAGAAATGCGCGAGTGTGTATTCTACACGGCCTAAAGGGTCCAATTAGGTCACAATATCATAAGATTAAGGCTTACTCGTCGAGTGTTAATAGGAAGGTGCTAATCACGCACTCCTATGCTAGTGAGAAATCAAGTGATAAGAAAGATGTATTCAATTAGGTTATAGAATTGTTAATCGATTTTTAAAGCTATGTCGATGCCACCTAACATGTCTAATTAGGTTATTAAATTGATCGAACGTCGTCTAAATACGTCATATGTTAACAATCAGAGGTTAAACTAACATACAACGGATCCTAGGGTGTGTCGAATTGGCCGAAACAACAAAGGGGTCAAAAAGCGGAGAACGGTTAGAAATTCGTTTTATTTATGCCCTACCTTGAACACGAGGATATGTAAATGAGACGGGGGTGTACGACCGACTGATTTAGCGGTTTCTTTTCCCATCTCAAGTCAACGCGGGTGTTCATGGTGGTACTTTAACTCATACTCGGACTAAACTAGTTTCATAGTTAATTTAAACGATAAATAAAAGCGATAAACAAACAAAAATAAACCATAAGAAAAACAAACATAAAAAACGAAATAAAAAAGGAGAAAGAGGAGGATTTGATGCACGCTCAACCTACATGTATCGTTGACACCGTCTTGGGTCGTAATCGATGGTAGATTTTATCTCGAGAGGCCGTCGTCGACGAAGAAACAAAGCAAACACGCGTTTTTGGCAAATCTGGACAGCAACTTTCAAACGATGATTTCTCCCTCGTTTCACGATGAAAATTTGATTTAAACGATGTTTTGAAAACTAGAAAGAGAGGAGAACAGAAATCTTAAAGCAACCCCTGCTCGTTTTGAGTTATTGGGCACGAAAAACGAGCACAAAACAGAATGACAGACAAGAATAAACAATAAAACAGAGTGTATAACACTCTGTTTTTCGAGGGATTTCGTGTACTCTCAAGGGCAATTTGGCTCGTAAATCTTTGTCTAATGTGTAGATGGATGTTATGTGGTTAATTAGGAACAAGAAAATTGAGTTTTGGTGGAGGTTTGAGGGAGGAACGAATTGTTTTTCGAGGAGGACACACAAACAGTTTCAGTTTGTATGTCGGTTTTGTGGAGGGATTTTGAGAGGCAATTAGGGTTTGTTTCTGAGGTTTAAAGCTTGTGAGTGATGGTAGGATGTGGGGAGAACTTAGAGGAATGAATGTATGGTGAAGGGTGGGTATTTATAAGGAGTTAAAGTAGGGCAAAAGAGAGGGAGAGGCAGTCGGGCTTGCTGATCATAGCTGCTGTCCAGCAGCTTTTGGGGGGTTTTCTAGGGTTCGTATGGGGGGTTTTCTTGGTGATTAAGGTAAGGTAATATGGGTAGGATATTAGGGTATGGGTTAGGGTTAATGGGTACGGGTTTTGGTGGTATTTGGAGCGGGTTTTGGGCTCGGGATTGAGCTGCCAAAACAGGGGGGCTGCTCGTGTATATGCGGGCTGTTGGGGGGTGTTTGGGATGGAATTTGGGCCGTGGTTATGGGGGTTCGAACAGGGGTGGATGGATAGAGGCTTAGGTTGGTTAGTGTACTCGATATTCGTGCCAACTCGCAAAGAAAACGGGCTCAAAAACCGAGCTAAAATCGAGCTCAAAAACGCATGTTCAAAACGAGTTCTTTTCGATTTTCAAATCGATTTTTCAAATCAATTAACACATTAAAATAAATGATTTTTCAAATCAAATATATTCATAAAATGATTTTTCAAATCGATTATTTATTTTATTTTCAATAAAATAAACTTGGGAAAATAAATTCAAAATAAAATAAAATAAATTGAATTCACCTCAAAAAAAACCATAATTTAAATATCATTTAAAATAACAAAATGAACTCACTAAAAAACATTAATTTAAATATCATTTAAATTAATAAAATAAATTCACTTAAAAAAAATATTAATTTAAATATCATTTAAATTAATAAAATACTTCATCGACGACGCCCATTCTACATCGTAAAACGAACCCAAATAATGACAATGACAACTAAAGGATACATGTGTCCTATCATCATCGGGTGTTTGTCGGGTTCTCTATAAATTCCAATATCGACGGATACGGGTATCTACAGAGCCCCCACTTTGACTGAGGCTTGGACAAGGCGAAAGTCAAAGTATACCCCAGTCCCTCTCGACCGAGGATTCTTCGGTCGTTTATAGTCCATTAGACTTGCGTATATAAGCTACTTGACCATAAGAAGAGACCATACCTGAAACTTCGTTGGGGATTGACTCTTGCTTCTGTTGTGTCAAATTATCGTCGTTGGTCGTCGACCCATAAAATTGCATATATGGTGGACTGAGCCTTATCCTTAGGCGCCTACGTATCCGTTTCTCGACGGAATCAAACCAGCGTCGTAGTTCGGCCATCTAGCGACACATGCCCAAAGTTTATCATCTGCTGGCATTTGTCTAAAATTCATCATCTCCGACATTTGCCCAAAATTTATCATTTGCTGGCGCTTGTCCGAATGGGACGGGACTTTCCAAAGAGGTTGCCGCCACTTTCATCATTTGCTTTCAGCTACGGAATTCTTCCATTTCATACTCTTGTATTGAATTGAATTCTTGGTGGATGTCATCCTTTACATCTTGATAATGGTCTCTGAAGCCAACGGCTTGAGCCCCGATTTGAATGGCTCTAAAGTCGAAGACTTTAGAGCCCCAGAAATAAGCATATCCCCGCTCAAATTGGAACACAAAAACGTACTAGCAATAATCATTACATAAGCACATTTGGATCATCGATCTTGAAATTGGATCATTTTGAAATACTGGGTCATCGACCCGAAAATTGAATTTGAAAATTTTGAAAAAATTGGGTCATCGACCTGAATTTTGAATTTGACATTACTTGGTATGTTGGGCCATCGACCCAAAAAATTGAATTTGAATTTTTGAATTTTGAAAGATTGGATCATCGACCCGAAAAGATTCTGAAATTTCGGAATTTTGAACTTTTGAAATTTTTTTTTTTTTTTTTTTAATCGAACCTTGATGGGTGAGCATGAAATACGACTCAGACACTCTGTATGACCGGTAAACAACGTGGGCGTAGCCCGCTACCGTAAAACAAAAAAGGAAAATAAAACCGTAAGTGTGCACGGGCTTTAATTCAAATATGGATTTGTCGAGGGTAGAAATGTAAATCGGCCGTTCCGGCGCTCCCCAAAACGAGATAGATGTGCGAAAACCCGATGCATCGTGCCAAAGACTGGTGTGAACTGGGGCGGGCCTAAGAGGCACGCGACCCAAGGCCCACACGGCTCAGAAAAACGGCACCCTAGGGGTGTCATCCTAGATGCTTCCTTCCCTTATTCTTTCTATATATAAGGAAGAGCTATATTGCCAAATTTATTCTGCTTTCCCCCAAACTGGTGCAAATAACATAAATTATTATGAATAATCTAGCGAGTGCTATGCGAGCATGGGAGACGGACTTCACTGGCGCAGAGAGACAAGAATTAAAGTCCGCTCAATCGGCGCATTATTTCCCTTACGCCGATCCCCTTCACTGCGTTGTTGGAACACTGCCTTAGCTATTGGGATCCTTGTAACCATGTTTTTGCTTTTCCTGAGGGGAGATCTGCCCTCTACCCGAAGAGTTTTCTGCCCTGGGAGGATGGGATGCTGAGGCCATACCGGCTATACCAAAATTTCATTCGAGATGGCGTGGAACATATCTAGACTGCCTTGGCCTTTCCAGGACGGAGTCTGGGGAGATAGTTACTGGTGACGAAGTCAACCTTCTTGCTATTCATCGGAAATTTTGTATCTTGCGAAACAGTACTTTACTGCCAGCGTACTGCCGCAGAGCCTTTGGATTAATCATGTTACACCTTTATGTCTTCGAAGGTAGGATGAACAAGACAACTTGTGTAGGACAAGCGAAGCTTTTATCTATTGTATCGCAGATGGAGACGGGACATAACCCTTCCTGGATTATTCTCGCTGAAACTCTCCGGGGTTTAGATGCTAAGAAAATGAACCCTGGTGCCGATTGGTCGGGATGCTCCCGTCTATTGCAGGTAACCAAATCTATTCTCCTGATTTCGCATCCTTGATTGACCACGATTCTTGTGTTGTTGCCACGATTTATTTATATTTTGCCACGATTTTGTTGCATTCTGCCACAATTCCGTTGTATTCTGCCACGATTTTGCTGTATTCTGCCACGATTTTGCTGTATTCTGCCACGATTTTGCTGTATTCTGCCACGATTCCTGCCACAATTCCGTTTTTTTCCTTCTTTTTCTTTTTTTTTTCTCTCTTTTTTTTTTTCGTTTTTTTCGTTTTTTTCTTTTTTCGTTTTTTTCTTTTTTTTCTTTTCTTCTTTTTTTTTCAGGTGTGGCTTTTTCATGTTTTTTTTTTTCAGGTGTGGCTTTGCGAGAGATTTTGGCTCTTCGCCCCGCCGCGTGAGCGCAGCTCGTATCTCGCTCGTATGCTGACTATGTGTGCCAAGCGGTATGAAGACGAGCATCAAAATGACCTTGCCTATTGGCGAAACAAACTGACAGAAGGGGGAGGTCGCCCTCTTTGCTGGTTCATGCCTTGGCTTCGCCTCAAATCTTTTACTATCCTTCCGGAAGATGATAAGACCAGACGTTTGCAACTACTAGGTTTAGAGAGGTCTATTCACATTTACCCTGACCGCGTCCTGCGTCAGATGGGTCGTAGACAAATAATTCCCAAGTGTGAGGCTGTTCTGGGACGAGCAAGAGAGTTGAATTCCTCTATATGTGATGATTGGCTCAAGAGGTGGCACCAAAGGCGTCTTTGGTACGTATCTGCGCGCCCTCAGACTACTTGTGTATCCCCGTCTTATACTAAATGGCTTAAAGAGAAGACCGAATCAGGTAAGGACTTGTGTCGGAAGGATGAGTTTGTCGACATCAAATATTATGACAAAAGCAGAAGCAGTCGCGACTTCTTTGTTAACGATCTTTCGTCTGCATCTGGACCTGAAACTAAGACTGAGAAGACTCCTAAGACTGACTCACAGGCGACAGGTGTGTGGGAACGGTTGGGTTCAAAGGCACACTCGGGCTCAGCCTTGGAGGGGAGGCTTGGTCCTCGCTTGAGTGTAAAAGATAGGCTAGGCCCTCGGGAGGAAATGACGATCCCTCCTAAGAAGCGCGCTAGACAGAACGCAACTACCCCTCCTCTGCAGGAGCCTCGGTCACGTGACCCAAAAGGCAAAGGGAAAAAGAAGATGTAGGAGCCTTCGACTCCAATCTATTATTTAATACTACTACTTATTATTTGTTGCTAGTTTTTTCCTTTTTTTTTTGAAGGATGTAATGGGCATCGCCCGATCTTTAATAAGACTTACTATCTATTAAAATTCCCGTTTCGCATAAAATTTCATTTTATTCAAGGAAGGGTCGGTTGTACTCTTTTAAAGAGTTGCCTACGTATCTGTTATCAACAGAATCAAACCGAGCTCGTAGTTCCACATAACAAACGCGCTACAATCATCGATTTATAACGCACAAAAGCAGCGAAGCAAAAGTGCCGCGGCCTAGACTCGCTCACGAGCACTGCAATTCAAAATTTTATTTTACGACATTGAGAATGTGTTCTACGGATAGTATTTCTTCAGTTGATCCAAATTCGTCGGATTCGCAAAGTCATTTCCATCTAGATCATCGATCGACCGCGCCTCCCGATAATATTTTCTTTACTAGGTAAGGACCGCCCAATTCGCTTGAATTTTCCCCTCGGTCGATTGGTAGTAAAGCGCGCCTGCGACTTTAGGACCAAATCCCCATCCTTTATTCCTCGAGGTTTCACCTTTTTGTTAAACGCTCTTTGTATCCTTTTCTGATAGAGTTGAACATGGTGCAACGCATTTAACCGTCGCTCGTCGAGCATGACCAAGGAATCATACCTGGCTTGCAGCCAGTCGGCTTGAGGACCGACTTTCTAATGTTAATCCTTAAAGAAGGTACCTCTAATTCGATAGGTGGACTCGCTTCCATCCCATATGTTAAATAGAACGGAGTTGCTCCAGTGGCTGTGCGAATAGACGTCCTGTATCCCCATAGTGCGAACGGTATCTTCTCTGGCCATTCGCGATAATTGTCAGTCATTTTCCTGAGAATCACAGTGATTGTCTTGTTGGCGGCTTCCACTGCACCATTCGTTTGAGGTCGATACGGTGACGACTTGTGGTGTTTGATTTTATACTTTTCAAGTATTACGGCAGTTTCGGCCTGGAAGTGATTGCCATGGTCGCTAATGAGCTCATGCGGCACCCCATATCTGCAAATGATTTCATTCTGAATGAACTTTGCTACCTGCTTTGCTTGTAGAACCTTGTATGATTTCACTTCTACTCACTTCGTGAAGTAATCGATGGCGACTAACATGAAACAATGCCCACCTGTTCCAGATGGGTTGACCTTTCCAATAATGTCGATTCCCCATGTTGAGAAAGGCCATGGTGATGTCAAAGTATATAACAGTGATGGCGGCACATGCTGTACGTTTGCGAAGATTTGGCAATTATGGCAATGTTTGACATATTGGCGACAATATGTCTCCATTGTGGTCCAATAATACCCTAATCTCATGATTTTACGAACCAGCATATGGGCATTCATGTGTGGGCCACACTCTCCGTCATGGACTTCTTCCATGAATCTTTTCGCAGTTGGTGAGTCTATGCATCGCAGAAGGATATTTTGCGCGGTCTTTTTGTACAATTGTCCGTCATTGGTTCTAACGAACTGAGCGGCTAGAATTCGAATAGCGCGCTTTCCGCGGTTATCCATGTCGGGTGGATACTCTCCTGATTCTTTAAATTTCAGAATAGCATGATACCAAGGTTCGACCTCGGTTTCTTCTATGTCTCCGATTACATTAACATAAGCAGGTGATGATCTTCGTTCGACACATATCGGCATAGTATCCATATGATCAGGTATGTTGATCGGAAGCAGCGACTAGTTTTGATAGTGCATCAAAGAAATCTGGTTTTCGTCTGCGGGGAGGTGCACGTACTTGACCTCGACGAACAACTTTTCTAGTTCTTCGATTTTTGCTTGGTACGGAGCCAAGCTATCACTTCGGGTTTTCCACGTCCCGGCCACTTGATTGATCACTAATGACGAGTCTCCATGTACTACAAGCTTTTTGATGCCTAACTCGAGAGCACTGTGCAAACCGAGTAGGCATGCTTCGTATTCGGCCGCGTTATTAGTGACGTTAAAGTCCAACTTGATCGAAATGGGCACATGTCCACCTTCTGGTGAGATGAGTAGAACTCCTATCCCGTATCCCCTATAGTTCGATGCTCCATCGAAATAGAGGTCCCACGTATCATTGTCTATGTGAACGATATCTTCGTCGGGAAACGACCACGTATCCACAACCTCAGTTTCTTCTATCGGGTTATCCGCCAGGAAGTCTGCAACCGCCCTTCCCTTTATCACTTTTAGCGGTACATATTTCAGGTCGAACTCGGAAAGCATTAAAGTCCATCTTGACACCCTGCCGTTCAGAACCGATTTTTCAAACAAGTATTTGATTGGGTCCATCTTCGAGTGGATGCAGACACTATGACTGAGCATGTAGTGCCGTAACTTCTTTGTCGCCCATACTAAAGCCAAACATGTCTTTTCGAGCTGAGTATACTTGATTTCATACTCCAAGAACTTTTTACTAATGTAGTAACTCGCTCTTTCCTCTTTATCGACTATCTCATGACAAAGATTGCCCCCATTGCAGTATCCGTAACTGTAAGATACAACAAAAGTGGTAACCCAGCCGTTGGTGGGCTGAGAACGGGAGGGGAAGATAGTATTTATTTGATTTTATCGAACGCAGCTTGACAGTGATCATCCCATACGACGTGTTCCCCGACCTTCAATTTCTTGAAAATTGGCTCGCATATCATCGTTAGCCTTGCCACGAACCGACTTATATATTGGATTCTTCCCAGGAAACCTCGAATTTCCTTCTCGGTTTTCGGGTGAGGCATTTCCATTATGGCCTTTATTTTCGATGGGTCCACCTCGATGCCACGGTGGCTAACGATGTGACCCAACAGTTTGCCGGATGTGACTCCGAATGCGCATTTTTGTGGATTCAACCTCATGTTATACTTGCGCAGTCGCTCGAAGAATTTGCGTAGCGTACTAAGGTGGCCATCACGCTCCTTTGACTTGACAATCATGTCGTCGACATAAACCTCGACTTCCTTGTGCATCATATCATGTAGCAATGTTGTCGCGGTCCTCCGTATGTAGCCCCTGCGTTTATCAACCCAAAAGGCATTCTTGTGTAGCAATAGGTTCCCCATTGCGTTACGAACGCATCTTATGCATATCTTCTTTCGCCATCTTGATCTGATTATAACCGGCGTATCCATCCATAAAGGATAGTAATGCGTGTTTTGCCGTGTTGTCAACCAGGATGTCGATGTGAGGTAATGGGAAATCGTCCTTTGGACTTGCCTTGTTTAAATCCCGGAAGTCGACACAAACCCGAACTTTACCATCTTTCTTGGGCACTGGTACGACGTTAGCCACCCAGTCCGAGTATTCTGACACCTTGATGAACCCAGCTTTGAGTTGCTTGTCGATTTCTTCCTTGACTTTCAGAGACCAATCTGTATGCATTTTGCGTAGTTTCTGCTTGACCGGCTTATATCCCGGCTTGATTGGGATCCCGTGCTCCGCAATTTCTCTATCAATGCCTGGCATGTCTTTGTAGGACCATGCGAAAACATCTTTGAACTCATGTAACAACCCAATGAACCCTTGTCTCTCGGTGGGACTTAAAGTAGTTCCTATTTTAAGCTCCTGTGGTTCTAAGGTTGTACCTACATTGATGGTTTCGGTATCTTCGATGATCGAAGTTTTCTGTTCGTACTCTTCCAACCCTTTTATCAACTGTAGAGGTGGTTCCATTTCTTCTTCTTCTTCTTCTTCGACCAACTGTTCATCCTCGACCTCAGTCTCAATGTCATTATTAAAACAATCATTTTCAAAGTTTGAATTGCAATGTAAGTAAGACAAGTCGTAAGCAAACTGGTTCATATTATTATTGATTTGAAATTGCGCGAAATGCGCTAACATTTGAGCCAACTGATCAGAACTCAGTGGCGAGATAGGGTATTCGGGACAGGCCCGGAATACCACCATTAGGAAAAGGTGCATAGGAAGGGAAAGCTAGGGAGGGGTATTTTCAACACCGACTCCTTAGACTCAATCTTGGGACCTAACTCAGACTCAGACTCAGACTCCGACTCAGACTCAGAATCGGTAACATCATCCGGCTTGAACATCTCTCCTTCTCCCGTTGTCAACTTGAAAAGAAGTCCTTTGTTGTCAGTCCACTTGATTGTTTTCCGCCACCCCGTGTTGGTCCTAAGAGGATCCACATCGGTGATGAGGGTAGATGGGTCGAACCGCTCGCTTCTCAGGATCATGCTTACCAAATCTTCGTTTGGTATTGGTGATTTCTTCTCTTCACCGAAAAGAAGACCCATAGCTTTCTCGTCATTTATTGGATCCGGTTTGGTTTCTACTGGCATCACGGTCAGAATGTCTTCAGGGATTTAGTAGCAATCTTGGAATACTTCGATTCCTGGGACCATAAGGTTCTTCTTTGGGTCAAAGATAGGTTCGGGGAAGTCCATGCAAGGGAGTTCTTCCCCAGCTCTCACGAAGTGACCGTTTAGAGTTAGGTGATACGGTCCCATTTTGATATCTCGATCTTCGATCGTTCATCCCCTCTTTTCCAGCAGATCTTTCCCGGTGGGCTCATATCCAAGCCCGAACGTTACTCCTTTGGCTATTGGTGGTTTCAACTCGAATGTACCCTCCTTTCTAGGGTATAAAGAGAAACCGAAGTATTTCCCAGTCTTGAGAATCACTTCGCAGGCATGGCTTCCCGTGTATAGATCCATATTCTCTGCTTCGGAGTTCAGCTCGATCATGTTGACAATCTCGAAACCACATGCGTCATTGGTAGCTTCGACCCTTACTTCGGAAGTAATGTCTCCTCCTCGCTACGATGGTGGCGTGGCGTCAATGGTGACGGTTTTGCCATTGAGTGGGACCTTGATTTTTCGATGCAGCGTTGATGTTACGGCCCTTGTAGCGTGGATCCAAGGCCTCCCCAACAATAAGTTGAAGGATGAGCAAATGTCAATTACTTGGCAACTCACTTTCTTTTCCACTTGCCCAGTCTGTACTACTAGATCGACAAGTCCACTTACTCGACGCACAGTGCCATCGAATGCCCGGACTGTCTGCGTAGTGGGGATGAAGTCATTCTTCTCCAAGCCCAGAATATGCGCCGTTTTCAGAGGGAGTACGTTGACAACCGATCCGTCGTCAACCAAGGTCATAGGGATATGCTTGTTGAGACACACGGTAGCAATATAGAGGGCCAGGTTATGTCGAGGCCCGAACGGTGGCAGATCTTCGTCGGAGAATGTTACAGCGTTGGTGATCTGAGGCCGATTCTGGGCAATGTGAGTGACCATGTCCGCAGGAGTAGTATTCGACGACACGGTCATGTTCATCAAAGCTTGTAACAAAGCTTGACGATGTTCGAAAGAGCTTAGGATAAGTTGCCAGATAGACACGTCGGCCTTAGTCTTTTGAAGTTGCTTGATGAGGGAAGCCTCGGAGGTCGACCCTTCACCAAGAACTTCGACCACTACCGGCTCTTTGAGAGGTGTCTTGTTCGGGGTATCTTTAGCTTTCTCCACACTATACGGGCGTCCGGATCTAGTCAAATGGTTTGACTCTAGGGCATCTTGCCTCACCTTTAAGATTTCTTCTTGGGTGTGAGGAATTGTCGCACCTTTGACGAGGTAAACATCATCCTCGTCATCAGCCCAAACGCCATTGATTTCATTGCCGCTTCGGAGTATGTAAGGAGTACAATCGACAACAAAATCCCCGAATGTAATCTCGTTTCTCGAGCTTGGTAGGAATTCGGAGCAATCTACGAATATTCTTCCGACGAAAACCCCTTTTAGACGACATGGGCGGATCAAGTGAGAGTAATCGACACTATCTTCGGTAGAGACAAAGTTAGTGTGGTCGCCAAACGGATTGGTGACGTTATTGGGCTTTATGGCCGGGATTGGGAGCGTTCCGTTCTCAATCATATCTTGAATTTCGTGCTTTAGTCTAAAGCACCTTTCGATGTCGTGTCCCTTCCCTTGATGAAAGGCACAGAAGCATTTGGTTTGTACCATTTGCCTTGTTGTTCGCCAAGGTGGATCCGGAGTTGGGCCAATGGGCTTCAACTTTCCTTGGGCCATGAGCCTCTGGAGAGCGTAGGCGTAAGTGCACCCGATATCGGTGAATACCCTCGGAGCTTGGCGCGGAGGCCTTTTTGACTGTCCATCTAAGAGATTGACAGTTTCAACAAAGTGGGCCGCTGCTGGTGCTTTTGATTTAGACGACGAAGCCCCTTGGTATCCCTTTGGCTTCTCTGCTTCAGCAATTCGGACATCGTCCTCTACCTTTATCCCGATCCTTATCAATTCTTTGAAAGAACCAAAATTTTGGTATTTCAGAGCATTACGGTAAACAGGTCGTAAATTCTTCACGAACTTATCTACCATTTCGACTTCATCAGGCTTCTTAGCTAGTTTTACGCTTTCAGCGCGCCACCTTGCGAGGAATTCAGTAAAGCCCTCTTTTTCCTTCTGTGTCATCACTTCCAAAGTCCTTATGTTGGTTTGAATCTCAACATTGTCAGCATAGTGCTTACAGAACTCCACCGTAATATCTTCGAAAGTGGGGAAGTTCTTGAGGTCAAGATTATAGAACCACGCCTTTGGGTGTTCACCCGAGAGATTGGGCGAAAATTTCGAGAGCATATCAGCAGGTACTCCCTTCGATGCTAAGTACCCTTTATAGACCTTAACATGGTGGATCGGATCTTGGTGCCCTTGAACTTTGGGATGTCAGTGAGTACCATGTTCGTGGGCAACTTATCTGAATCTGGGCATAGGCCCTAGCATTCTCATAGTGAATGTTCTTCCCCTTGGAGAGTTTCAAACGGTCTTCGATGAACTTGAACCGTTTTTCCGATCGTCGGTGGTGGAGGGAATCTTCACCCGGCTTAGATTCGATTGCATCCATTCGGGTCATCATGAGGTTCACGGCCTCGGTGAGCTTGTTAACACATCTTCCATTGCTTGACGTCGGGTTTTTGGCGGCCTTTCTACAAGAAAACCCCGTACTGAGTCAATATTTAAAGTAAGAGCCCCTGCACACTTAAGGACTCGACCCCAACTTGACTCAAACAAAGACTCGACTTGAGATTGACTAAACAAGGGTTCGACTCACGGTTTGATTTAGACATCGGTTCATTTTAGACTCGACAAAACGACATGACTCAAACTGTCATAAATCGGTTATAAACCGGACTCGGTGTGACTAAACCCGTGATTGGACCAACATAGTCCTTAGGTTCGAGTGAAACGTCCTAAAGGGCCTAGCTTGGACGTTTTTTGTGGACTATCCTAGACCAAAAGGTCGACCAACATGACTCAAAGCCCAAGAGGTGAGCTTGGGTGACCCAACAAGGTCGTGTTCTAGACTCTTAGAACGAAACACACCCGGCCTCACACGGCCATGACTTGGACATGACTTGACGCATTTCATGCTTGGTTGAGGTTCGAGAGGCATTTTGGATTGGTTTTGAAAAAAACGAAAGATTGTTTCGAAAATGAGATTTGAAATGGGCAGCATGCCGGCTATAAAAGCTCATTTTGGGCCGAAAATTCTAGTCCTATTTGGGCAGCATTCCGCGTTTTTAAAACCATGCTATTTTGAAAGTAAGTTGTTCAAAAGTTCGGTTTTGAAAAGGACATGGGAAATTTCGAAAAGACTCGGGAAAACAATTTGCACATTGTCATTCTCATGTTACAAGGATGTATGCTCCTAGACATCTCTAAGTCTCGGCAAGTCTTCTAAAAGAAGGTCTATGCCCTCCATCCTTTTGCGGTCATATAGAGCAAGGTGTCTTAAGGTAGAGTACCTAGAAGATCGTCCCCACCCTCAAGAACCACGCGAGGTGAAGTGGAAGCGAGCAATGTGCAGCTTCCTAGCATAGTGGGACGTCGCCCCCCACGTATCACGAAGAAACGCTGGGACGGCCCGGGCAAGTCCTTAAAGGTTTATGCATGAATCGTAGCACTATGAGTAATGTTTTACTTTCCAACACTTTCTTTTCAAGTTTCACCTCGGAGGAAAAGACCCTAGAAACAAAGTGTAACTAGTCCTCTTTTCCCCAGTGAGTCGCCAAATCAGGACAAGGCCCTCGAATCGCTGCGTCCGCGGGAAGGCATAATCGACTCGAGGTTCTTTCGAATCGAATTAAGACAAATTAGAGTCGCCACCAAGTTTTTTGGGAACTTGGAACCGTTCAAGTCAACTTTACACCTTTCATCGAAAAGCATAAAGCCAATCGACTACGAGTGATTAAAGATAAAGACTTGTACCCTATATCACTCGATTTGAATGACTCTCGTAATCCAATGGTATTTAGACGGATCCACAAACCATAGATCTTGAGTAAGGGGTGAGGGTACGTGTTGGGAAGCCCATAAGGACACCCAACCCCGCCCGTCAATAACGGCCTCTACTAAGTCAAGTGTCGGAGTTCAAACAAGGTCATAGCTACTACGATGTATGATATGCAAACGTTGTTTTAACCCTATCATGTGACAACAATTTCTATGTCGTTTTAGATGCAACTAAACTAACTTTGTCAAAGTTGTAATTTAGCATGTGGGTTGATTAATCTAACAACATTCAAAATAAAAGCAAACAAGGCTTAAGGGGGAATGGGGGAGCCGTGGGATCTACCTATTACAACCCGGGCATTTCATGCCGACACAACGAGAAATTAGAAATATAACTCGATCTAAATACAATTGCTACATACAAAACCGTACACGATAACACACACGGCCAATCGGCCTAGAAAAACGTGCACAAGAGGGGTGGCCCACGGCTTACATGACCCACGGCCTTGGGTCACTCCTCGTGTTGTGTGCTTTAAACTTGATCTTATCGAATTAGACATTGGGCTACGCACCAAAGCATGCATTAGCATAAATCGGGCCATGTTGCTCTAAACAACATGCGATTTACTACGCTCTTACATGCATTGGGGAACAACCGTCTAACCAAACAAGACTAAAGTTTTTGAAGAGGTTTTGACTCGATAAAAGTAAAACAAGCTCGAAAATTACAACTCGACAAACAAATTACAAATTACAAGCAACGAAACAACGAAGAACAAAAGGTATGAAAAACGAAGCAAGAAAGACAAAGAAGACGGCCAAGCTCACGGCCCAAACCACGGCCACCCTCACGGCCAAGACAAGGCCATCCTAGTTCCTAGGTTAGGTTCATTAGTTAGATCGAATGATTGCGAAACGGATTAGAAAACGAGTTAGAAAACGAGTTATAAGACAGGTTGATCGATTGAGGAGAAATGCGCGAGTGTGTATTCTACACGGCCTAAAGGGTCCAATTAGGTCACAATATCATAAGATTAAGGCTTACTCGTCGAGTGTTAATAGGAAGGTGCTAATCACGCACTCCTATGCTAGCGAGAAATCAAGTGATAAGAAAGATGTATTCAATTAGGTTATAGAATTGTTAATCGATTTTTAAAGCTATGTCGATGCCACCTAACATGTCTAATTAGGTTATTAAATTGATCGAACGTCGTCTAAATACGTCATATGTTAACAATCAGAGGTTAAACTAACATACAACGGATCCTAGGGTGTGTCGAATTGGCCGAAACAACAAAGGGGTCAAAAGCGGAGAACGAAGTTAGAAATTCGTTTTATTTATGCCCTACCTTGAACACGAGGATATGTAAATGAGATGGGGGTGTACGACCGACTGATGTAGCGGTTTCTTTTCCCATCTCAAGTCAACGCGGGTGTTCATGGTGGTACTTTAGCTCATACTCGGACTAAACTAGTTTCATAGTTAATTTAAACGATAAATAAAAGCGATAAACAAACAAAAATAAACCATAAGAAAAACAAACATAAAAAACGAAATAAAAAAGGAGAAAGAGGAGGATTTGATGCACCCTCAACCTACATGTATCGTTGACACCGTCTTGGGTCATAATCGATGGTAGATTTTATCTCGAGAGGCCGTCGTCGACGAAGAAACAAAGCAAACACGCGTTTTTGGCAAATCTGGACAGCAACTTTCAAACGATGATTTCTCCCTCGTTTCACGATGAAAATTTGATTTAAAAGATGTTTTGAAAACTAGAAAGAGAGGAGAACAGAGATCTTAAAGCAACCCCTGCTCGTTTTGAGTTATTGGGCACGAAAAACGAGCACAAACAGAACTGGACAGACAAGAATAAACCGCGAAAACAGAGTGTATAACACTCTGTTTTTCGAGGGATTTCGTGTACTCTCAAGGGCAATTTGGCTCGTAACTCTTTGTCTAATGTGTAGATGGATGTTATGTGGTTAATTAGGAACAAGAAAATCGAGTTTTGATGGAGGTTTGAGGGAGGAACGAATTGTTTTTCGAGGAGGACACACAAACAGTTTCAGTTTGTATGTCGGTTTTGTGGAGGGATTTTGTGAGGCAATTAGGGTTTGTTTCTGAGGTTTAAAGCTTGTGAGTGATGGTAGGATGTGGGGAGAACTTAGAGGAATGAATGTATGGTGAAGGGTGGGTATTTATAAGGAGTTAAAGTAGGGCAAAAGAGAGGGAGAGGCAGTCGGGCTTGCTGATCATAGCTGCTGTCCAGCAGCTTTTGGGGGGTTTTCTAGGGTTCGTATGGGGGGTTTTCTTGGTGATTAAGGTAAGGTAATATGGGTAGAATATTAGGGTATGGGTTAGGTTTAATGGGTACGGGTTTTGGTGGTATTTGGAGCGGGTTTTGGGCTCGGGATTGAGCTGCCAAAACAGGGAGCTGCTCGTGTATATGCGGGCTGTTGGGGGGTGTTTAGGATGGAATTTGGGCCGTGGTTATGGGGGTTCGAACAGGGGTGGATGGGTAGAGGCTTAGGTTGGTTAGTGTACTCGATATTCGTGCCAACTCGCAAAGAAAACGGGCTCAAAAACCGAGCTAAAACCGGGCTCAAAAACGCATGTTCAAAACGAGTTCTTTTCGATTTTCAAATCGATTTTTCAAATCAATTAACACATTAAAATAAATGATTTTTCAAATCAAATATATTCATAAAATGATTTTTCAAATCGATTATTTATTTTATTTTCAATAAAATAAACTTGGTAAAATAAATTCAAAATAAAATAAAATAAATTGAATTCACCTCAAAAAAAACCATAATTTAAATATCATTTAAAATAACAAAATGAACTCACTAAAAAACATTAATTTAAATATCATTTAAATTAATAAAATGAATTCACTTAAAAAAAACATTAATTTAAATATCATTTAAATTAATAAAATACTTCATCGACGACGCCCATTCTACATCGTAAAACGAACCCAAATAATGACAATGACAACTAAAGGATACATGTGTCCTATCATCATCGGGTGTTTGTCGGGTTCTCTATAAATTCCAATATCGACGGATACGGGTATCTACAAAACTGAAATGATTTCAGGTCAACTATAGTTAAGTAGAAAAAACGAGGCCAACAGGAATACAAGCATTGTTAGTCTCTTTTACTTGATTATTCTCTAATGTTGTGTACACACCAATAATATACATTAGGGGGTGTCACAGAATAACAGATGCTGCAATACATGGGGTGTCACAGAAGAACAGATGTTGCAATACACGCATGACAACATCACAAGCAAAGCAGCTTATTGAGGTTTATATATGATGTAGTGAACGGTTGATCTAGATACTCGAATAGTTAGGGTTTATATGTATGTGATTTTGTTGCTGGATACAATTCGTTGAATGGTTGTATTGGATTTGGATTTGTTGGTATTGAACTTATGAAATTTGGATTGCTTAATTTATAAAAAGATTGTCGAATTTTCTATAGCGTTTAGAAAATAAAATAATGCAGGTATGATTGTCGAATTTCTATAGCCAATAACTTATTTATTGGCTAGGCACAATTTTTTTTTACTGTTGTAATTGATGATTGACATCGGTTCCTAAGTTACAACCGATGCCAATAATTCAAAAATTGGCATCGGTTTTTCTGGTACAACCGATGCCAATATGAGTAAATTGGCATCGGTTAGAACCGTTACCAATTGAATAACAACCGATGCCAATATGTGTAAATTGGCATCGGTTCATGAACCGATGCCAATTCAAAAAAATGTCATTGGCATCGCCCGCATTGGCATCGGTTGGGAACCTATGCCAATCACTATTTATAACCGATGCCAATTGCATTAATTGTACTAGTGTACACTACAAAATAAACATGGAAACCTGACGGAATAAATCCGTCAATAACGCGCTTTTCCCATCAGAAACACGGGTTCCTGATGGTTTTTCCATCAGGAATTAACGTCACTATGATTCGTCACGAAAAACGGGTTCCTGACGGTTTTTCCTCAGGATTTCATATTTCTGACGAATTACAGACGGCTATTCCGTTAAAGGCCTAATCTAGGATGGGCCAGAAAGTCAATACTCTATTGACTTTCCTGACGGAATACCCGTCAGTAAGTAAGACTCCTGACGGACAATCCGTCAGTAAAGTCAACACTCTGTTGACTTTCCTGACGGAATATCCGTCAGTTTTTTGATAATCCTGACGGTTATTCCGTCAGAATAGTCAACAGATTGTTGACTTTCCTGACGGATATTCCGTCCGGAAAATATAATGCAATGGCTGGAAACAGCAGCTTGCTGCGCAGCCACGATGCCGATTTTGCATTGTTTTAAACCAAACGAATACAACTAAACCTGCAAAAAATCATATACAACCGTCGACCGCCAAGCAGGAATCCATTTTCATGTTGAAGGATAAGTAGATCTATATACTTACATATTCATATATGTTATGATTTAATTTGTCATAAAATTAACTAATGATCTTATGCATGCAAACATTTAAACAAAATAAAAAAGAAACTTGTTCTTACATTGGAAATTTGGTTAATATGGGCGCAAGAGAGATCACCTTTCTCTCTTGTTCTTGAGCTTTCCCTTTTGGATGAACAAAGACCCAAGTGTAGGATCTCTCCCAAGGATTTATACCCAAAGCTTACTCTTAATTAAAATTAATATTATAGTTACTAGTACAATATTAATCTTGTAGAAAAATGACCCAAAAATATTATAAAACACTTAATATTTTCGGTTTTGGGAGAGAAGAAGAAGAGAGCTTTTTGTCTCTCTAGAATTCTTATTTTTGGATGAGTAAAGAATGAATTGCACTAAGTACATTCTTAGTGTATTATTAGGTAAATAAGATGAAAAACCATAATGGTTTTTCCATCTCAAAAACCGGGTGGAAGGGGGGGATTTTGGGGAGCCAATGCATGCTTGTGTTGTTCTTTACAATAAGCAATAGGTTGCAAGGCTAGTCTATAATGCAAATGATTGTGTTTTCCACTAATTTAAACAACACAATATTTTGCCTAATCCCCTCTTAATTTCGGTACAGTCATAAAATGGAACCCATTTTATTTTTGTCAAATTTGTCAATATGTCACATGTCATATGTTACATAAATTTGTTATGTATTTTTAACATATTAAAAATCAACGTATTAATAAAGTACGTCATATACAAAAATCGACTTAGTAATTCATAATTACTTGTACCAAAATATTTCTCCAATTATAAATCACAATAAATTGTATTTATAATAATTCATTCAAATTTAATTATTTCCTTAAACAATAATTTCATCTGAGTAATGATACAATTCGATTACTCAGACCGTATCTCATTTAATCAAATTTCAATGAGATACGTAAATTTTACTTCCAAAATCGTCCGTCAATTTTTCAAGTAATTTAATTAACTCGTAACATTATACGATTAATTAAATGATCAATTAAGAGTGTTGCCCTATAGGTATGACCTAGGGGATCAACTGATCACCACCGTCGCACGACAGTAATGTCAAACTCTAGTCAGCCAATCATTACCGATATATGTTGATCAGTTGACAGTAAAATATTACTTCCCAATTGTATTCTTTATAATGAGACTTAAACATGTGATCATCATGATCAACAGTTGTGATCGCATTATTGTCGGAGGACACATATTCCAACAATCTCCCACTTGTCCTCGACAAGTGTGCGTCACCAATTCTCTTGTCCTATTACTATCTCCCACTCAATGCAAGGTGTCTTTCAGATCGTACTTGCAAGTGATCATATCGAGAGTGGTTTCCTCGATCTGGAGAATAACTTATTGACCGGATTTATCCACCATGGATACAATCCGAGCGTGGCCACGCATTTCCAGTTCATTACTCCTCGAGTGGCCCTGAGATATTGTTATAACCCTGACTAGGGGTGGACAATTCCTATCGCACTCATTCCCTTCGACTAGCCACATCCATCATAACCCAAAATATGCCCATTTGACCCCATTTACGAAGGTCGTAGTAACACAAATCAAAGTTAATCTGAAATTGTGCCATCTTAGGCGAATAGTCTTTAGTCAAAAGAATCGACTCATTCGAATACTATAGTAGCTCTCGCCACGACCAGGCTATATAAATTTGCCAGAACTCTATAAGCGGTCATTAGGCCCGACAAAATGTTCCTAACAGTCTGCCTATGTGATCGACTAGTCATCTCACATGACTCTATGGCACTTGAACTTGCCATCAATCGCATCACACTTTAGTCACTTCGAGACGTCACCTCATGTAAGTAACTATGGGCAAATACAATGTTAATCTGTGTTCACTTTAACGGGGTTCAATTGTCTCCACAACCCGTTTGGATATAACAATGTGCAAGGTGAGTTAATAATAACTCAAACGACAAATGTCGACATCACACTTGGGTAGTCAATACCATATTACAACCTTGTGATGCAAATCGTAAGTGTATAAACACTTGTTGATTGCAATAGAAGTTTAACATGTCATGTGTCCATGTGTTCAAACTTCTTATAATCGCATTTTCCTTTACATTCATGTTCTCTCTCATAGCATGAATCTTACCAAGTACACATCAAGGTTCCCGACCCCGGTTTTGGTTCTTTATCTTGAAAGAACTTCCTTATCGATTATCACATAACGAACGAATTTGTGGTGAATGATATAACTTGTACTGATCAAGTACTCCATCCACACACAATGCACTAGGTACATGTTTTGTAGAGTCTTGCAACAATTTGTCAAGATTATTAGCCTAGCACTTCTTACAAGTCCTAGCTTATTTAGGAAAGATTAGTTTTGAGTAACTTCTTATTCAACTAAGTATCTTTCCAATAACCGCTTATTTCTCCTTTTGATTTGAAAAGTTCAGGATTTTCATAAATCTTTACGTGTGTTCGAACTTTCTATAATATGTGCAACCTCTTAACATATAATAGAGTATTCCGTCAAACCCCGAAATCGCTCATCGGATTTTACTCAAGAATTCATGACGTTTCTATCATGGTTTACCAATGAATCATCATGCTCTTACGCATATGATTCACCATTGGACATGTGCATGATTATTCTAATGGCGGAAACATTAGTCACTAATAATCATGAGATCAACCGTTCTAAGGTTCAATGAACGACCATGACTGCTAATGGTAATTCCATTTTCATTCACATGAATAACCTATGTGACTTGTTGATTCGATGTGTATCTCCCAATACTTATCCAACATCCCTTGATGTAATTGGATTCATCATAGTCCATTTTCATCCAGAATTGAAAACTCAAAACTTCCTCTATGAAGGAAGGTATTAGCTCGTCATTCTTTAATGAGTGGTGAGTTGTAAACTTTGAAAGGATGATAGCTCCCACTAAATTCCATGTCTTCACATGATAATTTCCTAACTTCTTCTCAATTCCACATATTTCGAAATTGACTTCTCAATCGAAACTTTTCAAGAATTGAAATATAAATTGCATTGCCAAGTTATTAAGATAAAACCATATATGTTCCCATCATATCCCTTCAAAATACCTATTTTTAAGTGGTCTCATCTTAACCTTATGGAAAGAGATTTTAATCTCTAACTCACACATATCATAATAATGTGTAGCGATGTCATTATTCAAATATAAATAATATCTAGAACACGTCCTTCGAAATACCCTTTCGGAAGGAGATTTAACCATTTCATAATGAGGTTAAGTAATGACATCTGCGTGGTTTAAAACTTTGGCTATTGAAGATATCGGTGTAATACTTCGTATTTATAAGTCTTGGGGTACTCTATCGAGTAGGCCTTACTCTGTCGAGTAAGGGTAAGTTGCGTTTTAGAAAAGTCTCTGACCTGTAGGGTACTCTATCAAGTAGCCTTAGGTACTCGATAGAGTAAGGGGGTACTCTATCAAGTAGCCTTAGGTACTCGATAGAGTAAGGGGGTACTCTATCAAGTAGCCTTAGGTACTCGATAGAGTAAGGGGTACTCTATCAAGTAGCCTTAGGCACTCGATCGAGTAAGGGGGTACTCGATCGAGTACCTTGGGTACTCGATCGAGTGTCCGGTTTTACGGGGAGTTTTCTCGGGTTTTGTTAATTATGCGATTAAGGTATTTAAGCTTCGTCGTCATTGTTTTAAATCACTTTTTACAAAACCTAAAACCTGTTTAAGAGAGAAAGCAACTAGTTCTTCTTCCTAATCGCGTGCTTGACAATTCCCGGAGTTCAGACGGTCAGTTCTTGTCGTTGTTCGTACCGTTGAGTTCCTTGCGTCGAGGGTAAGATCTATGTACTCTTTTTATTGTCTTTCCTTTGATTTGGTTAAACCCTAATTTTGGGATTGGGGGTTTTTATGATTTGTTAAGGTTAGATTGTGATTATGTGATTATGTGATAGGAGAAGGATTTGTAAAGGAGAGGTTTTGAGACAGCTGCTAGATCGTCTGATGATTGTGTTGCTTTCCAGGTAGGATTTCCTACTCAGTATTAGTCCCATAATGGGATATTGGTGATGTGCTGTAGTTAGTTGTTTGATATGATGATTATGATTGTGTTTGTGATTGTGGTTGTGTTTGTTGATGGTTCTCGAGATGCGTTCTCGGCTGAGTGGGGTCACTTGCGGGAGTGATCTCACGCCCTAGTTTCGCCCTTCGTGGAACCCGCCACGAAAGGGGATGTGCACATTAATGGGACAGGGTTATCGCTCGTACGATGAGCGGGGCTTAGGTGGGAACAGGCTGCGGTCCCCATGGCAGGGGCTGGTCCAAAGGACGATCGAAGTATTGAGATGATGGGAATTGGTTGGTGGTGTGTGTGTGTGTGACAGTTCAAATTGTCTGTTTATCTTATTGTTGATGTATATAAGTTGTGTGATTAGTACTGACCCGTTTAAATGTTTTAAAAACTGTGGTGATCCATTCGGGGTGGTGAGCAGTTGCTTGCGGTATATCTTGGATACGCGTGGGATCCGGGTCGGGATGGAGTCATCACATATTAGAGTCTTTAGTCTTCCATTTGTGTTTATTAGGACAGTTCCTTTCAGTTGGTTTATAGTTTGAGAACAGTTGTATTTTGCTTACAATTGGTTTTGTAATGTAATCACTTAAACTTATTTAATTAAGTATGTTTCTTCATTGTCTTATGATTATCATGCCTCGGGTAACCGAGATGGTGGCATCCTTATACCCGAGTGGTCCGGGTAAGGCACTTGGAGTATGGGGGTGTTACAAATGGTATCAGAGCGACGATCCTGAAACCTGTAACCAATGAATCTAATGAACCTAGGGAGTCTAATTAAAAATGAACCCGGGGTAGAAGTTGTAGGAGCTAATGCAAAGACTTGGGAGACGTCCTAAAGTCGCGAACTCGCCCTACAATTTTGAACCGGTCACATGGGATATGAGTCGGGATCGCTATGTGCATAATTTGTGTGTTGTGTATCTATATAGTAAGGTGTTGTATGAATCAATGGATGTATACATGTGGAGGATGTGAGATGTGTAGTGAAGGATAATGATGATATGATTATAATTGTCATTGATTTAATACATGAATTGCAAGACGGTTGGTTTATAATGTTGTTTTGAATTGGTTGAAAAGATGAGTTAAGGAATTGCATGAGAATATGAAATTCATGTGGAGGACATGTTTATGTGATGGAAGTGGATTTTCTACTTTTGCGATGTTAGTAACATGTGAATAGGGGATTTTATGTCGTATATTATATTATTGTGTACGTAAAGTTATAAAATAAAAGCATGTGGGTAAATCGTGATTGACAAGTGAAATAACCTATGTGCATGATGAATGTTGTTGCTTGGCTTTTGAAAATAGTAACATATGAGTATGAATACTGGTTTTATGAGTTTTGGACTGGTTTTGTCTACCTTGTTGTTGTTCAAGTCGTTTGGAAAGTAAAAATCAATAGTTGTGTTTTTCGATTATAAAGAGGGTGTCTTTAAACTGTTATAACTTGAGATGCATAAATGATTTTGATGTGATTCCAATTGGAGGTGATAGCTTGTCCTTTTACGATTCTAACGATAGGTCACACGCCCAAAACGACCAAGAAATGAGTGAGTTATGACTGTTTTACGAAAACTGGACAGTGCTGAGAATTGGGGTACTCGATCGAGTATCCTTGGTACTCGATCGAGTAAGGGGGCACTCGATCGAGTACGTTAGTTACTCGATCGAGTAGCCCTGGTGATTTATTTTACGTGTTTCTGATCTTGACCTACTCGATCGAGTAAGTCCCTTACTCGATCGAGTGGCCTGTACTCGATCTAGTGACCCCTATTTTGGGTCATATGCTTATCTTTTGAATTCGTTGCATATTTTGTTTAATTGAAAGTTGTTATATTGCTTCTTTATGCATTGTTTTACATGTATGCTGGTCTTGATACGTAAGTTACCCAATCTTATGTTGAAGTGAGTGACGCCTGTGGTGAGTAGGAATTTGGTGGGAGGACATGGGTTATATGTGTTGTGATAAATAGTGGAAAAAGAAAAGGAAGATTGTTATGGCTTAATTGAGACATAGAGCATGTTTTCTGAGATGAAATGAGATGAGTGATATGGTTGTGTGTTGAGTAACGTAAAAGTAAGTGAATGTGGGCAGGGGATGATGTGAGTTTATGGAACATGAGAATGAAAAGATTGAAAGAAAGGATGTGGATAGTAACAATCTGAGACGTATAACGAATTATGGAGGGAGATGGTTAGGAATAGTGTTGAGTAGGAATATATGTAATGAAAGGTCATTTTAGAGGAATTGAGAAGAGTGGTATATAGTGAACTTAATGGAGACATGTCGCGAGGTGGATTTGCGAGATAGTGACCTGAGTTTGGGAATTTGTGTTATCGAGAGACGAAACTAATGTGTGATTTCATTGGACGATTAACGATATAAAAAGAATTTTGATTTCTAGAGATGTAAAAAGGGAGATGTAATTGTTTGAACATTAAACGTTGATTTTTATGGACAAATTAGTGACAAGTGTGAGTGAGTGGAGTGATGAGAAAGGATCCAAGGTAAGAAAGAATGAGATGATATAGACGTGAAATAGTGAGATTTGAGTTTTGGGGCGATGAGAAGGTAATTGGAGCACTAAAGGGGTTAGGTAGAAGTAATAGGAGTTGAGATATTAAATGGAATTGTTGAGTATGAAGAGAAAAGAAGGATAAAAGTAAGCTGAGAAAAATATTCACCGGAGTTATGTGATATAAAAGTAAGGAATCATCTGGATATATGATACTATAAAGAATAAGTAAGTTAACAATTGTACAGAAATTTCAGGACAACGTGATTAATCATGAGTTTCGAGGAATTAAGGGAGTAAGAAGTTGGTGGAGAATTTGCACGATAATCGATAATTGGTGGAGAGTTAGATGAAAATACGAGTAAGATAGTATTGGGAATGATGTTGATGTAATTTTGATTGGTGAATTTGAGGATAGCTATTGGAATGTTAACCAAAGATAGGAAAGAAATCGTGATATTTAGAGATGAGTGAAAGAGGTTTGATGTCCGAACAGTGGTGGTGTTATGGTTTGTGACCAATGGTTAAGAGTGATGGTATATTAGAAAGGTAGCAATTCAAAAGAGGTTGATTTGGTAGGGACCTGATTGTTGTGTATAATTGTGAGAGGGTATAAGATGTGGTTAGATGAGGCGGATGCTAATAGTTGAATAGTAATAGTATGGTTATACTTGGCAGGAAGTGATGGTTGTGCGAATGGGGGAATATGTTATGAGTGGCATATGAGTTAAGCTCGGGCGATAGGTAACCTTTGTTGAGTGGTAACTTACGTGATCGGGATGACTTTGTTGGATGTGATTATGGGTCTAGGATGTGTATAAATGTTTGTGTGAGGTTTTGACCTCACAAGAAGTGGTATAGTGTGATTATTACAAAGTCATATTTGAATGTTCTGTAATGCATGTTGGGTACGCTAATCTAATTGAATGGTATTCAAAAAGGTAATAATTTGAGTGATCGGCGTGATCAGTTATGCTTGTATGTATTCATGATACATGTTAATCTGTAATATGGTGAGGGGATGATATTCATGAGGTTATCTGTTTAATTCATATAATATGTTGCGATGTGATTTAGTAAAGTGGATTTGAATAAGTTTTTCTTGTCTGAGAAGTTATTTTGAGTCAGTGTTTGTGGGAATTGTATGTAGCTGTGATGTCTATCGATGTGGTTGTGGTGCCTCCGGTGGTGATCCGGGCACGGTATTTAGTATTGTGATGCGGGTATTTTCGCACTGTGGTGTGGCTGTTGGTGGCGGTGTCGCGATGACGTCACCGGTTGTGGTGGAGTAGGCGGGATGATTATGATACGAGTTTTCAAAAGTACATATCAGCCATATATAGATTGTTATTTTGTTTGATGTTGCTTCTGTGAGTTTCATTTTGTACGAGATAGACAGATTTGTTTTGTTTATTGATGTTTCTTAGCGATTAAGTTTTGGTATGAGGGTAGAGTATGATATGAAAGAGAGTTGTCTATGTTTTCGTTGTTGTCATGGTATAGTGACATTCTCGTTGATGGGACACGGTTGTCGAGAAGTTGTTACTGATTTTTTGATCTTGTTTTAAGATGAGGCTTTGGACATAGTCATGGTAAGTGATTGGTGGAACATGTGTTGTATTGATCCGGGCCAGCTGCAGTGGTTCATAATCGAGATTTTGGGACAAAGTGAGTGTAGGGTGTTGGGGATTAGTGTCATGTTAAGTTTTGTATGAGTTTTGCGGTAATTAAGAAAAGAACTTGAGGATCTAGTGTGAGTATACGTAACGAGTGTGGATCGTGAGTTATGCTTTTGGGAGATAGGTGCTTTACATAGAGAGGTATGTTGTTTTGCAGAAATAATGGAGAGTTAGTATGGTGATTTTGCTACGAGCCTTATGGTATAGGTTAGAGGTGTGCCGAATGAGTGAGTTATGAGAAATGTTTAAGTAAGAGAGCCTTGGATATGTGCATGGCGAGTGTTTAGGTCCTAGGTGGTTATCTTTGACATGTGATGATGATGAGAATAACGAGAAGATATAACTAAGGATATAGTATTAGTAGGTTACGAGGACGTAACATTTATCTTAAGAGGAGTAGGATGCGATAAAAGAGAGTTTCATGGTGGTGCATGTCGTAATATAATTGGAAGTAGAGTGTTAGCGTAGCGTAAAGGAGGGATTTGTTTTGTGGACGATACTTATAAAAGGCCATGGCCGTGCTTGTAGTACTGTGATGCTTCGGAGTATGAGAATATTTTATATAATGTTGACAGTTGGAGGATGATGTATGAGTCTGAGTAAACATCGAGGACGAAGTTCCTTTTAAGGGTGGTAGAATGTAACATTCCGTTTGATGTCTAGGAGTGTCTTGATTTTGGATTTGATAGTGGATGATATTATGGAGTTAGCAGTGTTAGTGAATGGTGGTTGGTTATGTATGAAGTTGGTGTCGTGAGAGATATATATGTGGTGGATGCGATATCGTGAGTCATGTTAAGGAAGTAAACATAGTTGGTGGAGTGGGTGTTAAGAGTTCATGTTTTATGTTTGGTCGAGTTTTTGAGTTCTTAGTTACGTTGTTGTGTCTTGGTCGAGTTAGTATGGTTGTTTTTAGAGTATGGGTTGAACTTCGGGGACGAAGTTCTTTTTAAGGAGGGAAGACTGTAATACTCCGTATTTATAAGTCTTGGGGTACTCTATCGAGTAGGCCTTACTCTGTCGAGTAAGGGTAAGTTGCGTTTTAGAAAAGTCTCTGACCTGTAGGGTACTCTATCAAGTAGCCTTAGGTACTCGATAGAGTAAGGGGGTACTCTATCAAGTAGCCTTAGGTACTCGATAGAGTAAGGGGGTACTCTATCAAGTAGCCTTAGGTACTCGATAGAGTAAGGGGGTACTCTATCAAGTAGCCTTAGGCACTCGATTGAGTAAGGGGGTACTCGATCGAGTACCTTGGGTACTTGATCGAGTGTCCGGTTTTACGGGGAGTTTTCTCGGGTTTTGTTAATTATGCGATTATTGTATTTAAGCTTCGTCGTCATTGTTTTAAATCACTTTTTACAAAACCTAAAACCTGTTTAAGAGAGAAAGCAACTAGTTCTTCTTCCTAATCGCGTTCTTGACAATTCCCGGAGTTTAGACGGTCAGTTCTTGTCGTTGTTCGTACCGTTGAGTTCCTTGCGTCGAGGGTAAGATCTATGTACCCTTTTTATTGTCTTTCCTTTGATTTGGTTAAACCCTAATTTTGGGATTGGGGGTTTTTATGATTTGTTAAGGTTAGATTGTGATTATGTGATTATGTGATTATGTGATAGGAGAAGGATTTGTAAAGGAGAGGTTTTGAGACAAATTTGCTAGATCGTCGATGATTGTGTTGCTTTCCGGTGTAGGATTTCCTACTCAGCATTAGTCCCATAATGGGATATTGGTGATGTGCTGTAGTTAGTTGTTTGATATGATGATTATGATTGTGTTTGTGATTGTGGTTGTGTTTGTTGATGGTTCTCGAGATGCGTTCTCGGCTGAGTGGGGTCACTTGCGGGAGTGATCTCACGCCCTAGTTTCGCCCTTCGTGGAACCCGCCACGAAAGGGGATGTGCACATTAATGGGACAGGGTTATCGCTCGTACGATGAGCGGGGCTTAGGTGGGAACGGCTGCGGTCCCCCATCTGGCGGTGGTCCAAAGGGACGATCGGTATTGAGATGATGGGAATTGGTTGGTGGTGTGTGTGTGTGTGATTCGATTCAAATTTGTCTGTTTATCTTATTGTTGATATATTGAATTGTGTGATTAGTACCGACCCCGTTTAAATGTTTTAAAAACTGTGGTGATCCATTCGGGGTGGTGAGCGGTTGCTTGCGGTATATCTTGGATACGCGTGGGATCTGGCTGGGGATGGAGTCATCACATATCAGAGTCTTTAGTCTTCCGCTGTGTTTGTTAGGACAGTTCCTTTCAGTTGGTTTATAGTTTGAGAACAGTTGTATTTTGCTTACAGTTGGTTTTGTAATGTAATCACTTAAACTTATTTAATTAAGTATGTTTCTTCATTGTCTTATGATTATCATGCCTCGGGTAACCGAGATGGTGGCACCCTTATACCTGAGTGGTCCTGGTAAGGCACTTGGAGTATGGGGGTGTTACAATCGGTATATCAATCCTTGCAACCTCTAGTCATAAATATCGCTTATTACTAGGATGTTACATTGATTCATTTAGGCTCTTAAGTAAATCTCAAGGTTGAAATTATTGGTCAAAATTTTCATAAGCTTTAGTCAAAAAACTTGTTAAGACTTTACATTAGTCATTTTTCTTCCAAAACTTTCTTTTGGTCTCCTCGTGTAGTTATCTTAAGAATATACTCCTATGATTACTTCACTTGGTCTCTTTAGTCATATAAAACTTACTTGAGACCATAGATCTCATCTATTTGGTATACTATGTGAATAGATATACCCTTCATTCAAATCATTCTTTCTTGTGTAAATCTTTATTTACACAAGTACACAAATTTATCTAGTCTCGTGTGTTGTGTCCTCATTTTTCTCCCACTCTATCTTTATAATAAATACACTAGAGATTCAAAGATAGCATATGAGACACAAATAATGATGTTGAAATTTTAAGGAGAACTATCTCATAGATTGACTAATAGTTTTAGATTCCATATGTGTACTTGGTGATTGACATACCTTTAAGAGACTTCGTAGACTCAAGGTTACTTTGTAAATGATCATACACAAGCCTTAAGCATGTGGACATATAATGAAACCCGTCATTATATTTGTCTATTAGATCACTTTAAGTTATATGTTTCTAAGAGTAAGCATTTAAACATGAATTTTAGAACAAAAGGATAAAATGATAAAACGGGTGACTTGGGTTGCAAACCAAGTCACCATTATCCAAATACAACCCATTATCCAAAATACCTTTCCATGTCGAACACGGAAACTTAAGGTTCTAAAATCCAAAACATAATTTAAAATAAGACAATGAAAAGCAAAGCTCCATGAAAGCTATCCCTAGCTTCTTGATGGTTTCTCATGCTTGCTTTTCCTTTCCCTTATCTTTGCTTGGTGGAGGCCCTATTTACAATAAAAAGGGAGATACATTATCACAACTTTGCATCATAATACCATAGTTGAATTAGAAACATAAAAGAAGGATAGTCATTTACCTACTGGAGTAATCTTTCCAGCCTTAATATCACCAAGGTATTTAGAACAATTTCTTTTCCAATGTCCCATACCATTACAATAATGGCATTTATCAAGAGGACCCTTCTTGATTTTTGAAGTGCTAGCTTCACAAGTCTTAGCTTTGGTGAATGTGGGAGTTTGCTTCTTACCCTTCCTCCCATTCTTCTAGAACTTCCCCTTACTCTTAGTGCTTATGGTAAGCACATCCTTTGGAGGGTTCACATTTAACCCCACGTCCCTCTCGGCTTGCACAAGTAACTTGTGCAATTCTTCAAGAGACACATCCTTGTCTTGCATGTTAAAATTCATCCAGAATTGAACATATGCTTTGACTTTGGACAAGGAGTGTAGAATCCTATCTACAATGAGTTCTTTGGGGATTTCAACCTTTTGAATCTTCAAGGTCTCGACAAGCTCCATAAGTTTGAGCACATGAGGGCTAACCTTTTGGCCCTCTTTGAAGTCGAGATCAAAGAATGCCGCGGCGGCCTCATATTGGATGATCCGCGGAGTTTGTGAAAACATTGTCACAAGCTTGGAGTAAATCTCATTAGCATTGCCCATTTTAAAGGCTCTCCTTTGGAGGTCCGCCTCCATCACAAATATCAAGACATTTTTCATTGCGGCGAACTCCTTTTGGTAAGCCTCATATGCTTCCTAGTGGCGGCGGTCGACCTAGTAGTAGGTTCGGGAGGAGAGGCCTTGGTAAGGTAACGAAGCTTGTCGTCACCTTGGGCGGTCAATTTGAGTTGGGCATCCCAATCGGAGAAATTTGACCCATTCTTTTCAAGTTTACATTGATCCATGAAGGATCGGAGCCATGATGAACTAGTGAGAGGCGTTGCAATAGGGGTTGGTGTTGCCATTTGTTATGAGAAAAAGAAGTGGTCTACAAAACAAAGGAGTAAAACAAATGTCGTTTTAATAATAATACTCGTAAAAATTATAATTTAAACAAGTTTTATGCATTTTTCTAGTGACCTCTACCCAACTAGATAAATGATTCCAAGACCCAAATTCATATCGACTTAGGCACGGTAGGGCCGATTCATCCTTTATCAATATAACTCGGTGGATTAACGTTTAATCGATTCTACTTTTAGAACTCTTGGTCGATAAAATTACATTAACAATTATCTTTAGCCCAAAACACATCCGACAAGGGCACGGTGTGGCCGATACATCCCTTATCAAAAACTTTTGTTGAGTTCAATCCAAATTTCGAATAAATGTGTCCATTATCCAAATCCACATCAACTCGGGCACGGTAGGGCCGATTCATCCCTTATCAACATGAATTCGGTGGATAGACATTTATCACCCACTTCCCCTACGTAACAAGTTTTGTACCCCGGTAGGGCCGAGTGCACTCCCTCGCGAAATAGGTTTTCATGGTTTCTACTATTTGGTAAGGCTATGCCTCAATTAATTGTTTTAGCGAGAGGTCATGTGAATTTATTATCTATCACGTTTTAAGTGAACTAAAGCGGTGAACTACGATAATTCTAATTGACACGGTCGATAAACTCGATGAAAGAAGATGATGCATGTTTTAGTTATGGCGATTTAGCGATGCATGTGACATAAAATAAAATGCAAGCATAAAATAAATAAATCCTAGTATGGCTTTTCCTAAAATAGAAAAACTATTTAACTATTACATATTCGGAAACCAACTCCATTGGTCCCTTGAACTTTGGTTGTGGCACGCATCTCGAGATAACACCGTCTTTATGTATCGCCATCTTGAAGAAATCCGTCTTTGGGAACTCCGAGATAAATTAAATTACATAACAAATTACATAATTTCCTATTATACATTTCTAACTAAAATCAAATAAATCTATTAAATTACAAAACGGTGATACGAGATCACAATAAATTACAACCGAATCGATATTCCCATACATTTCGGGAAATACCAATTAAAATCTAGGGCCATACTAAGTAAAAATTACATAATTCAAAAATTACATAAATTAAAATTATGACAATCATAAAGGAAAAATGCAGCATTATAATATGTATGAACATGCCCAATTTTATGCTAAATCGCCTTTAATTAGCCAATATCGCATATTACTCGGTTTTTACGGATTTGCGTGATTTCAACATTTTATAATCACAAAAATTACATAAATTCATATTTATGCATAAGTTAATTACCCTAACCTCTTAGGACTCAAAATTTAGTCTTCACTAATTATTTGACCATAATTAACTCATATTTCTAAATTTGTTCATTAATGGACTAAAAAATTTCAAAAATAAGCTATAAACTTCAAATAAATCAGAAAATTTCAAATAAATTCAAAATTTGAAATTTAAACTCATGAACATTCTGGAAAAATACCATGACACTCATAATGTTCAAAAAACTTAGGTTAAAGATTTCAAATTTTTCCGGAAAAACAATGTTGCGGTTTATCGGTTTTAATTAAAATAATCATAAAAACATGAGAAAAAAATATATTCATTAACTTTTCAATTTTAGATCTGAAAAATATAATAAAATGCAACATATGATGTTTTTCTTTAGTCATAGAGTATGTTTTTTAATTTTCATTAATTAAGTCACTATTCACGCCATTTTTCTTCAAAAATCCATAAATCATGCAAAAAGACTTCACTATAGCCCATTATTTTACACATATCTTGTAAAATTGCATGTGACAACATACTAAATTTCTATGACCAGATTCGAAATTTATCTCATATTAACCTATTTTTCACCTAAATCCGAATTTAATAATGAAAAATCCATTTTTCGAGCATAACATGTCCAAAAATTATGAAAATTTACAGGTTATCTCAAAATAATATATGTGACAACATATCCAAAAATTACTGGAAAATTCGAAGTATAGCTAATTTTAGACCGAAAATGACATTTTTACTCATAAAATCATATTTAAATGCCATTATTGTATAATATGAACAATAAAAATCCGTAAATTTAACCAAAATATCCTAAAACATTTTAGGACCAGAAATATTAACATGCATGGATTGATTTCGTGATATATCATAATAACACAAATTATACAAGTTTTATATGTTATTCTTATAACTCGGAAAAAACTTTTAACCGATTTGCATGCAAACAACCATGGCCCTTGATACCAATTGAAGGATAAGTAGATCTATATACTTACATATTCATATATGTTATGATTTAATTTGTCATAAAATTAACTAATGATCTTATGCATGCAAACATTTAAACAAAATAAAGAAGAAACTTATTCTTACATTGGAAATTTGGTTAATATGGGCATAAGAGAGATCACCTTTCTCTCTTGTTCTTGAGCTTTCCCTTTTGGATGAACAAAGACCCAAGTGTAGGATCTCTCCCAAGGATTTATACCCAAAGCTTACTCTTAATTAAAATTAATATTATAGTTACTAGTACAATATTAATCTTGTAGAAAAATGACCCAAAAATATTATAAAACACTTAATATTTTCGGTTTTGGGAGAGAAGAAGAAGAGAGCTTTTTGTCTCTCTAGAATTCTTATTTATGGATGAGTAAAGAATGAATTGCACTAAGTACATTCTTAGTGTATTATTAGGTAAATAAGATGAAAAACCATAATGGTTTTTCCATCTCAAAAACCGGGTGGAAGGGGGGGATTTTGGGGAGCCAATGCATGCTTGTGTTGTTCTTTACAATAAGCAATAGGTTGCAAGGCTAGTCTATAATGCAAATGATTGTGTTTTCCACTAATTTAAACAACACAATATTTTGCCTAATCCCCTCTTAATTTCGGTACACTCATAAAATGGAACCCATTTTATTTTTGTCAAATTTGTGAATATGTCACATGTCATATGTTACATAAATTTGCTATGTATTTTTAACATATTAAAAATCAACGTATTAATAAAGTACG
Source organism: Silene latifolia (assembly GCF_048544455.1). Classification (NCBI taxonomy): domain Eukaryota; kingdom Viridiplantae; phylum Streptophyta; class Magnoliopsida; order Caryophyllales; family Caryophyllaceae; genus Silene; species Silene latifolia. Next base: position 456,154,682 of record NC_133538.1, read on the forward strand.
TCATATACAAAAATCGACTTAGTAATTCATAATTACTTGTACCAAAATATTTCTCCAATTATAAATCACAATAAATTGTATTTATAATAATTCATTCAAATTTAATTGTTTCCTTAAACAATAATTTCATCTGAGTAATGATACAATTCGATTACTCAGACCGTATCTCATTTAATCAAATTTCAATGAGATACGTAAATTTTACTTCCAAAATCGTCCGTCAATTTTTCAAGTAATTTAATTAACTCGTAACGTTATACGATTAATTAAATGATCAATTAAGAGTGTTGCCCTATAGGTATGACCTAGGGGATCAACTGATCACCACCGTCGCACGACAGTAATGTCAAACTCTAGTCAGCCAATCATTAACGATATATGTTGATCAGTTGACAGTAAAATATTACTTCCCAATTGTATTCTTTATAATGAGACTTAAACATGTGATCATCATGATCAACAGTTGTGATCGCATTATTGTCGGAGGACACATATTCCAACACATGTCACCCGCAGAAGCGGGAATCAAGAGTGGACAACGAAATTAAGGATAGAAAACCGAACACGATTGGAAGAACGAAGTTGTTACATAGAAAATTTGGTGAAATTTGTACAGCATCTCATAAAATAATGTCTTTTACATACCAACTAAAACATTAAGCCACAATCATAAGTTTCTAACATAAGATAAAGCGTTAACATACTAACATAATATAAAGACTAACATAATAACATAGACGACGATACTAATTGTTACCTAGAGGCTCAACATGATCACTACCTCCAAAGCCATGCCCGTCATCGGCATAGTCGTCTCTACGAAAAGGGATGGGGAAACCTGAGCTCGAGGGAGGGGGGTTGAGATTGCTGCATCTGAGCCCAAGCTTTTTGCATGGCTACCATCTGTTCAGCTTGGAGACGGACTGTTTCTTGAGTGTTGCGTATTTGTTCCTTAAGAGCTAGTCGTGCGACTCGCTCATTGTTAATTTGGGTGGCAATTTTAGAAACAACGCTAGGAGCGTAAGAGAATAATCGACGAGCACCTTTGTTACAAGGAGGTTCATACCACACTTCGGCCCCTATATCTCCGTTCCCGAATATCCTTGACTTCTTGTCAAAGCCATCGATAGCGTTGTAGTACGAACAATACTCATCTGGAGCCTCTCCAGTGGGCATTGGTCGACTTGTCTCTTCCTTGTAAGCAGCCTGAAAAAACAACAAATAAGGAAAAAATGATATTATATTTAAAAATGAGGGAAGTACAATAAATATTAACATTAAGAATGAGGGAAATACAATAAATATTAACTTACGTCGGTCTGAGAAGCTCGAGGATTAACCCACTCGCCCTTCTTGTTTTTCTTGGTCTTCTCAAACAACTTGTAGGGTGTGGCCGACTCACCCTGAAAGTAGCATAAAAACATAACTTGATTATATTCGGCAATCAGTAATTTTAACCAATTTGTGAAAATAATAAATAAAATACTTACCAATTCCTTGAAAGCATCGGAGCAACTCTTATGACCTAGAGTGTGGGTGCCTAATGCTTTCCCGTCTTTAGCACCCGACTTTCTATTTGCCGTGTTTATTTTAGATATTTTGGCAAATTCAGGATCTGATTCTTCCCTAACCTTGAGCTTCTCCCACCAACTGTCGGGGACCCAATTGGGCTTTTTCTTTGAATATTTGAGTCCATTAACAAGCTTGGTAATCCGCCTCGTGATCGCCTTTTGCCATTCACGCTTAGCGTCATGGTTTTCGTCGATAGACTTCACATGTTTCTATTTCAAAAACAAGTGTTTAATTAGTAGTAGAAAATATGACTTTAATTACAAAAAAAAAAAAAAATTATTAATGTAAAGTAAATAATAGGTAACTTTCAAATTACCCTAAACCAAGTCCACATCTTCATGCGTTGTGCATGGCTCGCCTCACTCCATTTGGTGAAGTACTCATCATCTGAGATGTTATTAGTGAACAACCAAGTGACATAAGTTTTGACAGACTTGTCACTCCACCTGAAAATTAAAACATACGTAGATATTAGAAATTCAAATATAATTATTTGAATGATATATTTTTCATAAAGGTAAAAATAAAACATTAGAACACTTACCATTGACCATCTTCTTGTATTTGTGAGAGAATAATCTGCATGTTCTCCTGTTCCGCTGTTGGATTCTGAACCTCCGCGTCATTAGAAATCTCTTCGTTCTCCTCCTCACGACGAGATCCCCCACTACTACTCCCTATCATCTTTCGAAAGAAATTTGCCATATACTAATTATAAACAATGCAAATTGTTAGTCCAATAAAAATTGTTAGTACAAATTGTTAGTCCAAAAAAAATGGAGTGTCATGAACAATATAATAAGTATATAATTTAACAATGCAAATTGTTAGTCCAACAAAAATGAAGTGTCATGAACACTAACTATGAACAATGCAATCAAACAAACTCCTTACAAGTGCTTCAAATTTGATTGAATGATTAAAATTGATACATAAAAATGATTTGATTAAAATTCATACATTAATATTGTAGAATTACAACAACTCCCATCACTCATCACTGTCACTATCACTATCACTACGAATCAAAAGAGGTTCATCATCTGAAAAAATCATTTCGACTTCTTCCTCTTCTTCCCCATTTTCCTCTATTCTATTTTCTTCAACTTCAACTTCATTATCCTCTTCTTCTCTGACATCCTCGTCATATTCCCTTTCACCCATTTCCACAACCACTTCATATTCATCTTCACTTTGTGACTCTTCCACCAAAATTGGTGAAAATGAGTGATCATTGATAACCACATCCTCTTGGAAGACAATTTCGTCAAAAGGAACATCAACATGTGATCTTGCCTTGATTTTAAAAACCGCGGACCATTGATTACCTTTCTTATTGGTTGGATAAGGAGCATAACAATTGATCGACTTGAAAAGCTGCCTCGAATGGGTTATGTCCACGAAATTTATTTTTCTCATTTACATCTATAAGTCCGTATACCTTATGGATATTAAGTCCTTGTTGGGAATTATCAAACCAATCACATTTAAACAATATCACCCTATAAACCCTTTGCTCGGTATAATAAGCAAGCTCAATTACTTCATTTAGGGATCCATAGTAGTCCAACCCTTTTGTAGAATTCACACAAACCCCATTACTTAAGGTAGCTTTCGAAACATCAACTCCCTCCTTATAAGCTCGAAATTTATAGCCATTGATAGAATATCGTCTCCATGTCTTCACCTTACTACTAGGACCTAATGCTAGAGCTATTATTAAAGGGTCCTTTAATCGATAAGACTATCAATAAAACAATATGTTAATTAAGGTGTTATATATATTATTCTCAATAACTAAAGATATGGACAAACAAAGCGTGCATTGGTATATGAGTATAAAGCAAACGTATTAATTACTTCATTTCGGAACCATTTCGGAAAACTTTTGTCATGTTTGCTCCATACATCATCAGAGGACGTGACATCAGGAAATGTGAGTTTGGTATATGTCTCAAATTCCCTATATGTACCAAAAAAAATGTTTTAATTATGTATTACCTATAATTTTGATCTAATTTGATAATTAAAAATGTATTTAGTAACGACGAAGTAATAACTTACTTTTCATAAGACTCAATTTTTTGTTCACAATTCCTTAGAGCATAAAAATGAGTTTCTTCATACTCTTTCTCACCCAAGTACCTCTGAATACATTTCCCGGTTTTAGTTCCTATGTCATCATTGAATAACTCAGGTAATTTTGAATCTAGCTCGTCATTGGAATTTACACCAATATCTAAATCTTTCGCTTTTGTGTCAATGTGACTTTCGAAATATAGGGAACATAAATTTGTAATTTCCTCTAACAAAAAAGAATTGCACATGGAACCCTCCACCCGAGCTTTGTTGCCAATCTTTCTTTTTATATGATTAAGAAATCTCTCAAATGGATATTGTTTTAGCAGGAATTCTCACTAAGATAATGTCCTGCCAGGAATATAATTGCAAGGCAGTCTAACTCAAAACAAGTAACCTGACTAGTGTGACAAATAGAATAAAGAACAAATAAGAAAATGAGACACAAGGATTTATACGTGGAAAAACCCTAGGAATAAGGGAAAAAACCACGGGCACCAAGCCAGGAGGGATTATCACTATGATTTTAGGTACCTTGACAGGGAATATGTATGTCAGGCGAAGGATAAAGTATGGCTGCTTAATAATAATGCTAAATATTATGTTGATTACAAGTATGAGAGTAAAAGCACGAGTGAATGAGTGAGTGAGCAAGTGTCCCTCTTCTTTTCTTCTTCTTTGCTATTTATACTAGCCTTGCAATGGATCCCGGAGGTTAGTTTAGGGTTTTCTGGTAAATAGGCCTCGTGCCCTATTTACACGAGGGTGGTTTGTTGACTAAACATTTGGCTGCGTCTATTTATGTTGAGTTGACCGTATTAAAACCCTTGTAAACATTGTTGAATGAGTCTTCCGCGCAAATAGGAACTACTTTGGAGAGCTTTTGATGTTGCCTGATGCCTTTAGGATATGCTTTATCATGTGGCTTGGTGAGAAATCTTCTTAGGCCTGGCTTAATGAATACCTGACCTGTCTTTCCCTCCTGGTTCGTGCCTGCTCAGGCGTTCTAATGCTTTGAGTGGAATGTCTTCCATTCAGACTTAGTTTTGGGTATTGTCTGATTCATATCTGATCAGTCAGGGTAATTCTGGGCCCAATAATTGCCCCTTATCTTCTTATTCCCAAGGATCTGGCCAGGGATAAGGAGATAAAATTCGTGTCAGGCAAAAAATGTATAGGCATGTTTTACCGGAAAAGAGTTTGAGTTCCTTTTAACTTCTATAATGGCTAGTCTTCATAAATGAGGTAGGTTCATCAAACCCTAGGAGAGTCATGATTAGGTTTGTCCACTTGTGCTATCCATTGTGTTTTTGCGGCTATAAAAACCCTTGCACCGTTTGTCTTGCTTTCACATTCCATTCGTCAATTTTCTAAAATTTCTTTCTCTTCTAAAATTCCATTTGTGAAATAACCTTTTCTGTGAAAAAATCAATCTTAAATTCCAATCATAAAAAATGGCTGGAGGAAGAAGAAAAAATGCTGCGTCCAAGGCTGCTGCTGGGGTTGAACAGGCTCCTGTGGTGGCTGACGTTCCTGAAATCATTCCTGAAGATGAAGTTGTGGAGGTTCTTGCTCCTCCAGAAATTCTGTCCATGACGTACAAGGGAGTCACTTTTGCCCCTGTGAAGTCTTTGTCTGCTTCCTTACCTGAGACTAATCAATTGAAGCCTTCTTTTGAGCACTATTTGAAAAGTAGGGGTCTTCTCCCTGCTGAGGCAGAAGTCTGGATCCCTGAAAGCGGTCCAGTCAGGGCTAACTGGTGTAGTCCTGGTTGGTTTTGTATTTTTGAGTGGGCGTTCAAAGGAGTCTGTCAGCTTCCACTTTCTCCGTTCATGACTGAAATTATCAGGGCTGTCAAGGTTGCCCCTTTCCAGCTTTTGCCAATGGTTTGGAAAATTGTTCATTCTGTTGAACACCTATGTGCCAAGCATAAATTGACAATTACTCTTGAGGATTTGAAGAATGTTTACCACTTGAAAAGCAATACCACTAGGCGTTTCAATCTTCGAGTCAGGGCTAAAACGACTCATCTGATTACAAATTTCGATTCAGGCGACGACAAGGGTTGGGCTACAACCTATATGTTCATCAGGGCAGATTTTGTTGCCCCTGACTTGGATTATCTCAGCTATCCTCCTGTTGAGGGAGGTAAATTCTGTTGGAATATGTGTCCTCAACAATAGTGCGATCACATGATTTAATATCATAATTAAATCTCATATTAAGAATACGAAAGGGATGATTCATTATATAGTCAACTGATCATCATTAATCGGTAATGATTGGCTAACTAGAGTTTGACATTACTGTCGTATGACGGTGGTGGTCAGTTGATCCCTTTAGGTCACACCTATAGGATGAGGACCAAATAGATATTTTATTAATTGTATACGATATAGATTAATTAATTCCTTAATTACGGGAGTTGGATTTTACGTCTTATTGTAATATGATTAAATAAGATTTAATTTAGTAATTAAATTTTAAGTTACTAAATTATTTGAGGTTTTATATAAGTTTTGAGGTAGAGGTAATTGGTTATTTAAAGTTACAAAGAGTTGTAATTTTAACTAACTAGCAATTAGAGGACCCATTATACATTGATATAATGGTAGTATACTACTCAAAAGTGGAGTGTATATTATATTATTAATTATAATATTTAATTGTTAAATGATTACATTAGTAATTAATTATGTTAGATAATTGAACATGTGACTTATAAACATTTGTGGGACAAATGTCAAAAGGCAAAAATGGACTAATAGCCGGCTATATAGAGCAAAAGATGCTCAATTTTGTCTTGTTCATTTGTGTTGGAATAAAGCATGATAGTGCCACTTCTATGACATATCTTATATAATTGTTTCCTACACTCTACCTATAATATAAAAACAAGTAAAAACAAGAGAAATAAGATTCTCTTATGATGAAGGAGCAACCGGTTTTGCTCTTCAAATAGGGAGCACTTGTTGCTCATTTTTCTACTCTCACTTATGCTTGTTTTTGTGCTTATTTCTCGTCACATGCAAAATCGTCATACAACTCTAAAACACTAATACTCTTCAACTATTACTAGAAGTAGTAATACTAGAAATATTAGTAATATTAAGGAAGTATTTCTACTATATATCTAGTTAATATTAGTAGGAATTTTTGGGTTGGATCTTGGGTGCAACTTATTGGAGTGTCTTCTATACTTGGAGTCTTAGGAGGATCATCCAACATATTAAGCTCAAGAACAAATAAGGAAGTTGACCTTATTTGTGCCCTATGTTTTGAACCGTATACAATGTAAGAGACATTGTTTTTCTCATAAATCTCTTATTTTGTTATGCATGCACTAGATCTAAAGAACAAATAATTAAGAAGTTAATTAGTTCACTATTAGAGGAGTCTAATAAGAGGTAAATAAACCTAACAAGTGGTATCAGAGTATAGGATATTGCATGAATAATCGGTTATTGTTTTTTCGAGTTAAAATGTTAACATATAAAACTAAAAATTTGAGTTTTATGAAGATAAAGCCACGAAATTTTTGCATATTATATATTCTGTTTCTAAAATATTTTTAGGTCATTTTTATGATTTATGGAAATTTATTGCTCATTTTAATGATTTTTAGTGATTTTATTACATTTTTATGAGTAAAATGAACCTTTATTCGCTAAAATAAGTTAACCTTTACTACTGGCCGTGGTATTTTAGTATGAACTCTGATGTGACCATAATTGGCGCATATTTAGCCCCCGAATTAGCCTTGTTCCCATGCTTTTTAGTGCCTATTTGGGTCATTTCTTATCTTTAGTTCTTTGTTTTGCATATTCTTTGAGATTTTGATCCCTTGGTAGGAAAGGAGTAAGAATCTTGCATTTTCATGGCAAAACGAGACTAAATTGATCGAATTCAATGACCAAGCATCAAGGAGAGACAAGATTAGAAGGCCTTTGTACATATTATAGTAGAAGAGCAAAGTTGAGAAAGGATCCTTGAGTCCCCAAGGAAATCCCCAAGGAATTTATGAAGAAAAGGGAAGAAAAGAAGAAGATTTGTTGCTTTGATCGACAATCCGAGCGGATTGTCACCAATCCGTCCGTCCGTCCAGCAGACAATCCGAGCGGCTTTGCCTTAATCCGCTCGGATTCCCCCTCCACAATCCGTCCGGATTCCCTTGAATCCGCTCGGATTCCAACGCTGAGAATCCGCCCGTCCCGACCCTATTCCGCCCGGATTCCAAAGACAAAGACGGATTGTCTTCTCCAAGCTACGAAGAAAGAAGCCCTTCTCTCGGAAAATACCGGCTCCTCCTTGCTCAATCTAAAAAGTGTATTTACTAGTTTAGCCCTTAGTTAACCCTAATGCATCCTCCCTAATTTCCACTATAAATACCCCATTAGTCTAATTAGAGGAGCTTGTTCTTCTTATCAATAATTAGTGTAGTTAATATTAATCAAATCTCTCTTTAATATTGTAATCAAGTATAACTCAAGTTTTAATCCAAGTTTTAGTTCTTTAATCTCTCTTTTGTTCATCCTTTATTTTGGGTAATTGAAGATTATTTGGGTTATTGTTGGGAGATTGACAACCTCTCAATCAAGCATTCAAGTACTTCTTTTATCTTTGCTTTATTATTGGAATCATTAGTAGGTATAATCTCTTAATCCCTTTTTAATTATTGTTAATTACTTTCATTTATTCATCATGTTTCATATTGTTGGTATGATTGACAACCTTGCTAGCATGATCAACATGATAATGAGTGAGTAGTCTCTTAGCTAGGGTTAATGGGTGATTAGGGGAAACCAACATGGGGAATGATTCATGCTTAAATTAATATGCTTTCATGTTTTATTTGCTTGCTTGTTTTGATCTCAACTCATGCACATATTATATTTGATGAAATGCTAAGCCTATGAATCCTTGCATTTACTATCATCTCCTATCTTTTCAATGAGACTTGTAAGACATAACCCAACTCGAGTCTCATTAGACCATGCATGTTGTTGAGTAGGGAAGATTAAGTCGACTTGTAGGTGTTGTACAATCTAATCGATTCGGCTCTGGGACCCAAACTTTTCTAGGATTGTAAGATATAACCCAACTCAATCCATCACAACAATAATTGCTTGCTTATAATTTGAGAACATGTTTGTATGATCATATCCCATGATTCCCCTATGATCCCATGACACCCTAGTGCCTTTAATCAATTGTTTACACCCCTTTAATTCATCTTCCTTGTTTATTTTCATTGCTATTTTAGTTTAGTGACCTTCTACATCAACCCAATTTGTGACACCCCTTAGACACCACTAGTTGCAATAGAAATCTCATTTCAATACCCGTCCCTTGGGATCCGACCTTTACTTGCCTCTTTACTAATTGTAGAGTTGTTTGTGAAGCTATAAATTGTGTTTTGATTCGACCGTGACCCAACGACCACATCTTAATTTGTGAACACTTAGCGGGATCGCATAAAAAATGGCGCCGTTGCCGGGGACGGTGTTTGTTTGATTTAGATTTCTTTTTATTGTTATTAGTTGTGTCTTTCTTCGCCTTGAGGAAGTAAAACTCCTCAAGGTTTGTTCTAATTGTTTTCGAGTTGTTTGATATTTTCCATGTCTAGAAGGTTACAAGGTGATTTGTTACCTTTTGACCGTGAAATCGAAAGAACCTTGACGAACAATAGGAGACTTGTTAGGAGGAATTTAAGAGGTATTAGTGAAGTTGTTCAACCCACTAGTGAGTTTGTCAATCCTTTCGCAATAGAAGGAGAAGAAAACCCATTACACAATACCCCACAAAATCCACCTACAATGCCTAAATTCTCGTCACACTCCGTACCCACCGAGGAGAATCTACCAAATGGTACTCCTACACCGCAACATCTAACCGGAAATTTTATTGCCAAGTCCGCCTTTTTCCAATTAGTTGAGAGGAGCCAATTCGGGGGGATGCCTAGTGAGGACCCTCATTCTCATATGGAAACCTTTTGCGACTATTGTGATGCTATCTCTCAAATGGGCGTGACTCAAGACCAAATTAGATGAGTCTTATTTCCTTTTTCCTTAATCGGCACCGCGAAGCAATGGTTGAAGAGCCTTGATAAGGCCACCCTTGGAATAGATTCTTGGAAGAAGTTGGCTCTAGCTTTCTACAAAAAATTCTACCCACCGGAAAAGACTAACATGCTAAGAGCTCAAATTACGGGTTTTAAGCAAAGGGATGAAGAGTCTTTGTATGAAGCTTGGGAGCGGTTCAAGGGAATTTGTCGCTCATGTCCTCACCATGGACTTAGCGAATGGTTTTTGGTACAACAATTTTGGAATGGTTTATATGAAGATTCTAGGAACATTCTCAATATGGGATCAAATGGAATGTTCACTGAAGTTGATGACAATCAAACATGGAACAAGATTGAGGAAATGGCGGTCCATAACTCACAATATAGTAGACCTCGCAAGGCTACTAGAGGAGGAAAGCATGAAGTGGACTCCGTTACTCAATTGGGTGCTCAACTTAGTGCTCACATTGACACAATCAACTTGAAGTTTGAACAAGCTATGGCTAGACTTGAGGAAAACTCAAAATCATCAAAGCATCATGTTAATGCCATGACGGTATCCTCATCAATCCCAAGTGGGATATGTGAGAATTGTGGAACTTTGGGACATGACCAAGTTGAATGTACGGGAACAAATGAACAAGTGAATGCTTTCCAAGCATACAAGAGTGGTACCCCTTATTCCAACTTTTACAATGAAAACACCAAATTCCATCCAAATCTCTCATACAAAAGCCAAAATGTTCAAAACCCTCAGACAACATACACTCCACCACCCATGAGAAACCAAAATCAAAGACCCTTTTACAATCAAAACCAAGGTTACCAAAATCAAAATCCATACAATCACCAAAATGACCAAGGTTTTGATGTCCAAAAAGCGGTCCTCCAAATGCAAAAGAATCAACAAGAATTTTTCACTCAAATGCAAAAAGATAGCCAAGCAAAGGAAACCACCATCAACAACATTCTAGCTCACACCAAGATGTTGGAAACACAATTGACTCAACTAGCATCTTCAAGCTCACAAAGACAAAAGGGGCAATTACCACCTCAAAGTAATCCCCCTAGACATGAAACGGTTAGTGCCATTTACTTGAGAAGTGGTACAAGGTATGAAGCACCGAAGAAGCAAGTTGAGGATGAAGTTGTGGAAGCTAGCGAAAAGGAAGAAATTGTGCAAAACTCCAAAGATGGAGAATCGTCAAAAGAAGAAAGTTCAAAGAAAAATGAAGACAAGGCCAAGGAGAAGGAGCCCATTGTGATTAGACTCCCTTTTCCAAGTCGTCAAGCCAAGCCCAAATTTGATGATCAACTTGGAAAATTCATGGAAATTGTGAAGAATTTGGAAGTCTCAATTCCTTTCACGGAATTAATCAATCACGTGCCGGCCTATGCGAAATACATGAAAGATATCCTCACAAAGAAGAAGTCGATCCGGAAGCTTGAGACTATCGCCTTCACTAAGGTGAGTAGTGCAATACTTCAAGGGAGTTCACCTCCAAAGTTAAAGGATCCGGGAAGCTTCTCAATACCGTGTACCATTGGCGACACAACGATCAACAAAGCCTTATGTGATCTAGGGGCTAGTGTGAGTGTCATGCCGTACTCGGTGAGTAAAAGGTTGGGGATGGGAGAGCTTAAATGCACCAACATCACACTCCAAATGGCCGATATATCGACGAAGACACCGTTAGGGATATGGGAAGATGTCCCCGTGCGAATTGGGAAGTTTTTCATCCCGGTGGACTTTGTCATTATTGATATGGAGGAAGATTCCAACATTCCAATCATCCTAGGAAGACCTTTCCTACACACCGCGGGTGCGGTGATTGATGTGAAACATGGTGAGCTCACTCTAGAAGTGGGAGATGAAAGCATAACTTTTAATCTTGACAAGACTATGAGAGCTCCTCGTTTGCATGAACCATGTTTCATGATTGATCATTATAGCCGAAAGGATGAAAGGAAGAAATCGGAACTCCAATGGAAGAAGAGAATTGAAGATGCTCCATTCAAAGAGCAAGTGAATTGTGACAAGGAAAGCTTGCAAAGCTCATCAAAATCAACCAAGGAAGAAGAGGATGGCCTCATTGGCCAAGAGAAGAAATTGGGAGAGTTGTCTCCATCTAAACAAGAGATTTTCAATGATCAACTCAATGAAGTTTGTGGTCTTTGGGACGACGAATTTGAAGGGATTTTTAATCCCTACATTGGTAATGCCATCGATCAAGACCAACAAGGGCCAAGGTCTATTGAGAACCTCTACCATGATAATGAACAAGCCTTCGATTACTTTTTCAAGGTGTTGAGCAACATCAACAACACCTTGGACATGCCCCCTTGACATCTCATCAAGAATGAGAGTTTGGTGGAGTCCTCCCTAAACCACCACTTGTAAATATTTCTAACTCCCTAACTTACATTTCAATTCTTGTATTGCATTTTTATCATCTTTGGATTTTTATTTACTTTGATCAAAATAATTGTCATGTTTGAGAGAAGTGAGGGAGGGACTAACGATTTCAATTGATGTGTAGTGCTTTTAGCTTAGTGTGGGGATGGCTATTGCCTAGACTATCCATGCCTTAGTAGTGCCCCCACAATGACGAACACAAAACATGAAGAAACAATGGAAGAATGGTAAGGGGAAATGCATTGTGCACGGATGGAACTGAATCCGTGTACACAGGGGAAGAATCCGAGCGGATTCCTCAGAATCCGCCCGTCTTCATTAATCCGAGCGTATTGCAGAAAAGACGCCCGTCCTGAACTGAGCTGAATTTTGAAAAATTCTTGACTGTGACTGAATCCGGGCGTCCTGTGAAGAATCCGCCCGTCTTGTAGAATCCGCCCGTCTTGAAAGAAAGACGTCCGTCTTTGCAGCTGAGGAAAACAAGCAAAATTTTCTGGACTGAAATCCGTCCGTCTTTAAGCAAATTCGCCCGTCCCGTGTTCAGCAAATCCGAGCGGATTGTCACCAATCCGCCCGTCTTTAGGCGAGTTTTGCAAAGTCCAGAAAGAGCAGAATCCGCACGGATTGGGCAGAAGCCGCACGGATTGCCCCTGCAGATTCCAAAATTTCGGTCTCTTTAAAACCCCTCCCACCTTCATTCATTCATTCATTCATTCATAAACACTACCCACAACATCAAAACCCTTATCCTCTCCATCACAAAAACAAAAACCCTCAACAACATTCACCAAATACAAATCAAACCATCCCTCCAACAACAAATCAATCACTCCTTCTTCAACAAAAATCAAAACCAAGACAAAATCTTCAACCTTTGAGTCGATTTTTGATTTCATAAAGGCAAAGCCTTTCACCCTCAAATCGATTTGGGCATACTACAAATTGAAGATTTTCATTCTTTTCTTGGTTAGTTCATCAATGGCAAGGACTAAGGGAGCAACAAAGGCACCAAAGGCTAAGGCACTCTCACAAAGGCAAAAGGCTCTTCAAACAAAGAAAGCATTGGCTATGGTGGTAACAACACCAAACTTGGAAGTGCAACAACAACAACAACCTTCTGTGGGAGCAACAACAACCTTCTATGGGAGCAACAACACCTTCTACTCCGATAATTGATCAACTTTTGCATTATCCGGAGGTAACTTTTATTTCCGATACCCATAGAAATACCTTTGTCAAGTTTGATATGAAGTCATTACAATCCACCAAATTCATATGTGAAGATACCTTAGAAAAATTGGGTGTTCTTGAGCAAACTAGAGCCTTTTACAATGCCATGGGGTTGAAGAAATTGTTTGAAACAAAGGAATTGACATACCCCTCCCTTACCTTGGAATTTTTAAGTTCCTTGAAAGTCACCAAAGTTGAGAATAGGGAGAATCTCGAGTTTCTTCTAGCTAATGTTAGTAGACGCATTACCTTTAGGGAATTGGGTGAAATTTTGGGTCTTAGTGATGAATCGAGTTATTTTAAGAGTTATGGAAAGTATGACCCCGAACCTCTTTGGGAGGCAATCTCCGGGAAGAAATTTGAGGATTTTCATGCGAGTCGTGCTCTTTTGGTCCACCATCCGGGCATAAGAGTATGGCACAAGGTCGTGGGTAACACCATAATTGCTAGGAAAGATACCAACCATTTCACAAGACTTGATTTTATTCTCCTTGAATCGGCTTTGAATATCGGAAGAGTACACACCAAGCCTTACAATTCTTTGAGGCTCTTGGTAGATAGATGGCTCAACATTGATTGTGGGAAGAAGGGCACGACCGTTATTGTCAATGGCGGCCTAGTCACTATCCTAGCCAAGCACTTTGATCCTAACCTCAATAAGGATAACAAGTACAAAGCAAAGGAGGGTGGCCATCTTGTTGATATGCATACTATGATTCACAAGTTCAAGTGGGTTGCCCATAACCCCCTTGACACTAAGTATGGATGGCTCACTAGTGAAGCTAGATCGTTCACCTTGCCTTCGAAGATTTGTCGTCTAAGCGTCCACCGGACCAATTATCTACTTCCCCTTTCCAAAGAGGCCGAGTATATCATTCAACAACAAAAGGGTGATCTTGAAATGCCCTCCTCTTACATTGTCATACCACCTTACCCCTTTAAGTATGAAGAGTTCAAGCCGGAAGGAGTTGAAGTTGGGAAAGACTATGTGACTCTTCTCATGCAAGCAATGCACAAGCAAGCCTATGAAGATCGGAAAAATGCCTACTTGGCTCAATATCCACCCCTCCTACACTTAGCTAGGTAAGGACTACTTGATCCATCTTGTCCTTTGCCTAGTTGGGCGGATAGAGAAGTCTTATTTCCGGGTGCATCTAGGGTCGTTTTGGGTGACAATGAGGTTGTTGGTAATGATTAAGAAGTTGATGATAATATTGAGGAAGAAGCAAGTGAAGAATAAAAGGATGGTGAATGATACTGTCGTTTCGTACCAAAAATAAATACCTAAGTACTACTAACAGAAGTCAGCGGTAAGTAGGGTCGATCTCCAGAGGGAGGCGGTGTACTATCTATTTGTCTATTTATCTGTCTAAATGTCACAATTGGGGGTTTGATTGAATTGGACTAACTGAACTACTGAGGCTAAAGGCAAGAGAAAAGGGATAAAAGAAATTAACAATAAGAGAAAGAAAATACGCTAGGAGTCGGTCCACCGTGGTAGCTATACTATCGGGAATACTGAGACGATTAAACTATTGATAAGAAGAGCTATGGTCGTCACCTTTCGGTCCATAAACCGCCCTAGAGCGTAAATAGCTTAGCTTTCGCCCTCACTACAATACCCTATTGTAATTAAGCAAGCCTTCCCTTCCAATCTTTCGATCCAGGTCGGGGTTAACTAGATAAATTGGTCTCCTGCATGCATTCATTCGACCTAATAACAATTAAATTGCCTAATACAATTCTTATCGCAAGACTAATCCATTCAAGTCAATTAAAACATTACTACCACGGCTTCCCTAATCCTAACATACTAAGGGGATTTAGCTAGACATAATTAAATAGAGAACAAGAAATAAAGAAGAAATAAACATTAAATAAAAGTAATGAGAAGGAATGAATTACTTGAATTATTGATCCGTGAAGGAAGAGCAAAGTAACATGTAAAAGTAGCGTGACCGAGTAAAGGGAGAGAAAAAGAGAGTCCCCCCGGATTCCCCCCTTAAAACTGGCGTGCAAGCCTTATTTATAGCAAAAACATAACATAATAAAACCTAATTAACGAAACAGGCCAAGCCCGTCAAAGATTGTTGCTCGATCGAGCACCTAAGGCTCTCGATCGAGTGATATTCCTTAGCATTCTTCTCGATCGAGAACAATTCCTCTCGATCGAGGACATCTTTCCCTTTAATCACTCGATCGAGAAGAAGTAGCTCTCGATCGAGCAAATGGGCTCTCGATCGAATAGAAATAGTTCTCGATCGAGCACTTCTCAGCGCGTAATTCCTGCTTCGCGCACTGAACTTCAAACGGCTGCCATTCCTTCGTTACTTGGACAAATAGGGCGTGGTTGGTGGCGTTGGAAAGCTAAGAGGATAAGCTTTTACCTCCAACTGGAATCACCTTAATAACTGTTGTAGAACTCGAGATATGGCTCTTACAAGCAGGAACTAGCAAATTGAAGCACTCTCTTGGCTCGCCTAACTTCCTTACTCCAATGCGCATCTCAAAATAGCACTTTCCAAGCTCTGACTCAACTCATCTCCTAAATGCATGCGTAGGGACATGTTTTAGGCTTGATTCCGCATTTCTAAGCTCATTCCTGCAATTAATACAAGAACTTCCAAAGTATGCAATTCGGGGCATATTCGTAGCAAATAACTACTAAAATAGCATAAAGATGCGTGCAAGAATAGACTAAAAAGACTATATAAAATGCACGTATCAAATCTCCCCAAACCAAACCTTTACTCGTCCTCGAGTAAACTAAAATGCAACTAATGGAACGGAAAAGATAACTCAGAGCTAGCTACAAATGCCCACTTAAGCCAATATAATGCAAGCAAGCTAACAATTATAGCAAACAGTCAAATGCAAACGAGTTGTAAGATGTTTATAATAAAGTCAACCGTCGACCTTGCAAGACCTTAAATAATGGACTCTCACGGGTCACTCTTCTCTCATGAAGCAAAGGGTGAACATATATATGTAAGAGAGAAAGAAAAATAGTCGCTCACCTAAACTACGACCCACATAAACATGCATGCAACTAATATGACAGACAATTCTAACTACCGTACACACATTCCAACCAAACAAGGTCCTGTCACAGCCGAGGGCTTACAAAAATATGGTAAAGTGAGGCAATGGGTAAGAAAAGGCAAAACATTTATGGGAATGTGGAGGTATAGGTGATCAAGCTAGTACCTAAACAAAACCATATGACAACATCCATTTCCAACTCAATTATAGAATTAAGCACATGCCCTTCATTTGGCATAAAATCTCACCAAACCGAACTAGAAACACTCCTCAAATGATATAAGATAGAACATAGGAGCAGAAACCGACTAATCAACAAACAACATCTCTTTTTTCAAATTTTTCCTTTCTTTTTCTATTTTTTTCGGTTTCTTCTTTTCTTCTTTTTCGAATTTTTTTTTCTTTTTTCATTTTCGAATTCCTTTTTTTTTTCAACTTCTTTTTTTTTTCTTTTTCACGTCTTTTTTCATCATCCTCCTTTCCTTCATAAATTACCAACTCCAAGTCAACAGATACAAGCCAAAATTTGATACAATGAAATATATACCGCAAAACATACACTAAACTAGCTTGACAAGGCAGGCTAAATTTGGAATGTAGCTAAAGGTCAACTGGCAAATTTGGCTAATGTGGAGTTTATGGGTAAAAACGAAAGAAAAGGGAAATGTAAGCACCTCCCCGCATGTGACACCAACCACTAACCCGAATGTATGAAGGGAAAAAGCAATTGAATTTCATATATGTGCAAATTGATGATACATGTTATGCAAGGAGTAACTACTCACAATCCTACATGAAACCGGTCATAAATGACACCAGTTTATAAGGCTCTAATCCTTAGAAATTATAAGTAGCTTGCCAAAATTTCAGGTCAAGTCTATTCGTTCAGCTAAATTAAACATTAACTCGTAGATATGCAATAAGACAAAGCTAAAAGATAACAATTCAATGCAAGGCTTAAGCAAAAAGACAAATGCAGTGCAATTTCATCATTGAAATCGACCGTTCCGACTCAATCTACATGCTAAAATAAACGTGAAAATTTTTGAATTTTTAACAATTTTCTGATTTTTATTGAATTTTTGAATTTTTAACAAAAATAAACAATAATGCAAACGTAAATTGAACGTGATAACTGAAATGCAATGAAAACAAAATGCGAACACAGATATGGATGCATAACCTCCCCAAACCTAACTACAATGCCCCCATTGTACCAAAACATGGACAGAAATGCAAACCAAGGAGAAAAGAGAGTAAATACGGAAAAACTCACAAAATGCGCGAATAAAGGGACCTCCCCAAACCGACCATGAACATGGGAGGTTGCTAAAGGCCCGGAAAACCGTCTCAGGAAGCTAATCCAAGTCAACAATACTCGGTCAAGAGGAATAGTGTCTGATCGAGTAGAATGGGCGCTCAAAACTGCTCGATCGAATGGAATTTAGATCGATCGAGTGGTTTCTCATCCTGCAGGTGGTCAATCGAGTAGATTAATCACTCGATCGAGTGAATCCATCAGCTAAAGTGCTCGATCGAGTAGAAAAACTACTCGATCGAGTGATTCTCAATGTATTGCCTGCAAAAACGCAACGTAAACAGCCCGTAAACTAACTAGACAAGTATACTGAGATAGTCTATGGTATAAAAACCATTTATTACAACTTAAGGTAAATAAAAATGCAGAAATAAATCGCCGGGTTGCCTCCCGGGTAGCGCTAGCTTCAGTCAGGTCCCAGCTCGACCTTCTTTTCTTCGAGCTCTCTAATTAGTCACAATCAAAACAGCTCAAAGCGCGCAGCATTAAATCATAAACCTGCGCATGTGCTACAAAAAAGCATAAGTAGCACCAAAGTGGAATAGCAAAATAGGAAATAAAGATGTTTAACTTTTTAAGTCGTACAAATTTCCTATGAGCGCTCCTAAATTTATCCACAAAATAAAGGAGCGCGGGAGCAATTGTCAATATATTAGGGTCCCGATTCAGATTAGCAATTTTGACATGACAAGTACGGTGAAAGGCAGTTAAGTTATACGTCCACATGGGAGGGGGTATAGCATTAAAAGAATAAGCACGAGTCAAATGAGGTAGCTTACTTTGAAAATCAACAATAATAAAATTACCGCTAATTACCTCAGGTAGGTTGCTCTCAATGGAGTCATCGACAAAAGAGTGTAATACCTCATCCGTGCGAGGAGCAAATACCGACTCAGCTGTCTCTTTGTCACCCTCCTCAGTGGAATTCGTCCCGTAAATTTCAGCCTCAAGTGCATCCAGCTCGACTTTGAATAGGGGAGATTCACCGTATCCATTATCATCATCAAAATCGTCATCTAAATCAAACCCATATGACGAATCAAAGCTCCCAATGGCCAAATCAGTCGATCGAGCGGAATAGCTACTCGATCGACCAATTTCCTCCTGAATTCCACTCGATCGAGTAGAAATTCCACTCGATCGAGCACTTTCTCCAGGCAAATCACTCGATCGACCTATATTAGTCACTCGATCGATTGATTCCTCCTGAAAAGGGCTGAAATCTTCGCGTGAGGCATTGAAATAAGATAGAAACTCGTCATCCGAGTCATAGAGGTCATCCTCAGCATTGGGTAGCATGGTTTCCTCAGGGGAAAGACCGCTCTCAGCAAGGTATACCTCTTCTTCTTGCATCTCAGCTGCTAACTGAGCAATTTCAGTTTCGAGCTTAAGGAATCGAGCGTCCATATTTTTATTGCTCTCTTGCATTTGTGATACAAGCGTTCCCATTAAATATGTGATGTGACCATAATTGGCGCATATTTAGCCCCCGAATTACCATTGTTTCTATGCTTTTTAGTGCCTATTTGGGTCATTTCTTATCTTTAGTTCTTTGTTTTGCATATTCTTTGAGATTTTGATCCCTTGGTAGGAAAGGAGTAAGAATCTTGCATTTTCATGGCAAAACAAGGCTAAATTGATCATATTCAATGACCAAGCATCATGGAGAGACAAGACTAGAAGGCCTTTGTACATAGCATAGTAGAAGAGCATTGTTGAGAAAAGGATCCTTGAGTCCCCAAGGAAATCCCCAAGGAATTCATGAAGAAAAGGGAAGAAAAAGAAGAAGGAAAGTTCTTTGAACTACAATCCGAACGGATTGTAGAGAATCCGTCCGTCCTCGCCAATCCGAGCGTCCCACAAAGGAATCCGCTCGGATTCCCCTCGCCAATCCGAGCGTCTTGCCCAAGAATCCGCTCGGATCCCTCAGTCCAGATCCGGCCGTCCCGACTCCCATCCGCACGGATCGCAAAGACAAAGACGTTTTCATTCCTCAAGCATCGATAAGAGAAGCCCTTCTCCCGGATAATCCCGGAGGCTCCTTGCTCAACTTAAAAAGTGTAATTACTAGTTTAGCCCTTAGTTAACCCTAATACATCCTCCCTAATTTTCACTATAAATACCCCATTAGTCTAATTAGAGGAGCATGTTCTTCTTATCAATAATTAGTGTAGTTAATATCAATCAAATCTCTCTTCAATATTGTAATCAAATATTAATCAAGTTCTAATCCAAGTTTTAGTTCTTTAATCTCTCTCTTGTTCTTACTTTATTTTGGGTAATTGAAGATTATTTGGGTTATTATTGGGAGATTGACAACCTCTCAATCTAGGATTCAAGTACTTCTATTATTCTTGCTTTATTATTGGAATCATTAGTAGGTATAATCTCTTAATCCCTTTTTAATTATTGCTAATTACTTTCATTTATTCATCATGTTTCATTATGTTAGTATGATTGACAACCTTTCTAGCATGATCAATATGATAATGAGTGAGTAGTCTCTTAGCTAGGGTTTAATGGGTGATTAGGGGAAACCAACATGGGGAATGATTCATGCTTAAATTAATATGCTTTCATACCTTATTTGCTTGCTTGTTTTGATCTTAATACATGCACATGTTATATTTGATGAAATGCTAAGCCTATGAATCCTTGCATTTACTATCATCTTCTATCCTTTCAACTTGACTTGTAAGACATAACCCAACTCGAGTCTTGTTAGACCATGCATGTGTTAAGTAGGGAAGATTAAGTCGACTTGTAGGTGTTGTACAATCCAAGAGATTCGGCTCCGGGACCCAAACTTTCCTAGGATTGTAAGATATAACCCAACTCAATCCATCACAACAATAATTGCTTGCTTATAATTTGAGAACATGTTTGTATGATCATATCCCATGATTCCCCTATGAACCCATGACACCCTAGTGCTTTTAATCAATTGTTTACACCCCTTATTTTATTTACCTTGTTAGTTTATTTTCATTGCTATCTTAGTTTAGTAACCTTCTACATCAACCCAATTTGTGACACCCCTAGACACCACTAGTTACAATAGAATCTTCATTTCAATACCCGTCCCTTGGGATCCGACCTTTACTTGCCTCTTTACTAATTGTAGAGTTGTTTGTGAAGTATAAATTGTGTTTTGTATCGACCATTGACCAACGACCACATATGCTTAATTGTGAACACGAAATGGCTCCGATCAAAAATGGCGCCGTTGCCGGGGACGGTGTTTAATTGATTTAAGATTTCTTTTATTGTTTTTAATTGTGTCTTTTTCACCTTGGGGAAGTAAAACTCCTCAAGGTTTGTTCTAATTGTTTTTGAGTTGTTTGATATTTTGCATGTCTAGAAGGTTACAAAGAGATTTGTTACCTTTTGACCGTGAAATCGAAAGAACCTTGACGAATAATAGGAGACTTGTTAGGAGGAATTTGGGGGGTGTTGGTGAAGTTGTTCAACCCACTAGTGAGTTTGTCAATCCTTTCGCAATAGAAGGAGAAGAGAACCCATTAAACAATACCACACAAAATCCACCTACAATGCCTAAATTCTCGTCACACTCTATACCCACCGAGGAGGATTTACCAAATGGTACTCCTACCCCACAACATCTTACCGGAAACTTTATTGCCAAGTCCGCCTTCATCCAACTAGTTGAGAGGAGCCAATTCGGGGGAATGCCTAGTGAGAACCCCCATTCTCATATGGAAACCTTTTGCGATTATTGTGAAGCTATCTCTCAAACGGGCGTGACTCAAGACCAAATAAGATGGGTCTTATTTCCTTTTTCGTTAATCGGCACCGCAAAGCAATGGTTGAAGGGCCTTGATAAGGCCACCCTTGGAATAGATTCTTGGAAGAAGCTAGCTCTAGCTTTCTACAAAAAATTCTACCCACCGGAAAAGACCAATATGCTAAGAGCTCAAATTACGGGTTTTAAGCAAAGGGATGAAGAGTCTTTGTATGAAGCTTGGGAGCGGTTCAAAGGTATTTGTCGCTCATGTCCTCACCATGGACTTAGCGAATGGTTTTTAGTGCAACAATTTTGGAATGGTTTATATGAAGATTCAAGGAACATTCTCAATATGGGATCAAATGGAATGTTCACCGAAGTTGATGACAATCAAACATGGAACAAGATTGAGGAAATGGCGGTCCATAATTCGCAATATAGTAGGCCTCGCAAGGCTACTAGAGGAGGAAAGTATGAAGTGGACACCGTTACTCAATTGGGTGCTCAACTTAGTGCTCACATTGACACAATCAACTTGAAGTTTGAACAAGCTATGGCTAGACTTGAGGAAAGCTCAAAATCATCAAAGCATCATGTCAATGCCATGACGGCATCCTCATCAATCCCAAGCGGGATATGTGAGAATTGTGGAACCTTGGGTCATGACTCAAGTGAGTGTAGGGGAACAACCGAGCAAGTCAATGCTTTCCAAGCTTACAAAAGTGGTACCCCTTATTCAAATTTTTACAATGAAAACACCAAGTTCCATCCAAATCTTTCATACAAAAGCCAAAATGTCCAAAACCCTCAAACAACATACACTCCACCACCCATGAGAAATCAAAATCAAAGACCCTTTTTCAATCAAAACCAAGGTTACCAAAATCAAAACCCATACAATCACCACAATGACCAAGGTTTTGATGTCCAAAAGCGGTCCTCCAAATGCAAAAGAATCAACAAGAATTTTTCACCCAAATGCAAAAAGATAGCCAAGCAAAAGACACCACCATCAACAACATTCTAGCTCACACCAAGATGTTGGAAACACAATTGACCCAACTAGCATCTTCTAGCTCACAAAGACAAAAGGGGCAATTACCACCACAAAGTAATCCCCCTAGACATGAAACGGTTAGTGCCATTCACTTGAGAAGTGGTACAAGATATGAAGCACCGAAGGAGCAAGTTGAGGATGAAGTTGTGAGAGCTAGTGAGAATGAAGTTGTGGTGCAAGAAGGGGAATCATCAAAAGAAGAAAGTTCAAAGAAAAATGAAGACAAAGCCAAAGAGAAGGAGCCCATTGTGATTAGACTTCCTTTTCCAAGTCGTCAAGCCAAGCCTAAATTTGATGATCAACTTGGGAAGTTCATGGAAATTGTGAAGAACTTAGAAGTCTCAATTCCTTTCACGGAATTAATCAATCACGTTCCGGCCTATGCAAAGTACATGAAAGATATCCTCACAAAGAAGAAGTCAATCCGGAAACTTGAGACTATCGCCTTCACCAAGGTGAGTAGTACCATACTTCAAGGGAGTTCACCTCCAAAACTAAAGGATCCGGGAAGCTTCTCAATACCGTGTACCATTGGCGACACAACGATCAACAAAGCCTTATGTGATCTAGGGGCTAGTGTGAGTGTCATGCCGTACTCGGTAAGTAAAAGGTTGGGAATGGGAGAGCTTAAATGTACCAATATCACTCTTCAAATGGCCGATAGATCGACGAAGACACCGCTAGGGATATGGGAAGATGTCCCCGTGCGAATTGGGAAGTTTTTCATCCCGGTGGACTTTGTCATAGTTGATATGGAGGAAGATTCCAACATTCCAATCATCTTAGGAAGACCTTTCCTACACACCGCGGGTGCGGTGATTGATGTGAAACATGGAGAGCTCACTCTAGAAGTGGGAGATGAAAGCATAACTTTTAATCTTGACAAGACCATGAGAGCTCCTCGTCTGCATGAGCCATGTTTCATGATTGATCATTATAGCCGGAAAGATGAGAAGAAGAAATCGGAACTCCAATGGAGGAAGAAAGTTGAAGATGCTCCTTTCAAAGAGCAAGTGAATTTTGACAAAGAGAGCTTGCAAAGCTCATCAAAATCAACCAAGGAAGAAGAAGATGGCCTCATTGGCCAAGAAAAGAAATTGGGAGAGTTGTCTCCATCTAAGCAAGAGATTTTCAATGATCAACTCAATGAAGTTTGTGGTCTTTGGGATGACGAATTTGAAGGGATCTTTAATCCCTACATTGGGCATGCCATCGATCATGATCAACAACAAGAACCACGGTCTATTGAGGACCTCTACCATAACAATGAACAAGCTTTTGATTACTTCTTCAAGGTGTTGAGCAACATCAACAACACCTTGAACATGCCTCCTTGACATCTCATCAAGAATGAGAGTTTGGTGGAGTCCTCCCTAAACCACCCCTTGTAAATATTTCTAACTCCCTAACTTACATTTTAATTTTTGTATTGCATTTTTTGTCATTTTTGGATTTATTTTTACTTTGATCAAAATAATTGTCATGTAAGAGAGAAGTGAGGGAGGGACTAATGATTTTAATTGATGTGTAGTGCTTTACCTTAGTGTGGGGATGGCAATTGCCTAGGCTATTCATGCCTTAGTAGTGCCCCCGCAATGAAGAACACAAGATTTGAAAGAAAGAATGATAAGGGAATGCGTTGGTGCACGGATGGAACTGAATCCGTGTACACAAGGACCAATCCGAGCGGATTCCTGAGAATCCGCCCGTCTGCAGAGGATCCGAGCGTCCTGCTGAGAAGACGCCCGTCTTGGGCTGAGCTGAAATTGCAAAAATTCTTGATCGTTGAAGAATCCGAGCGGATTTACGGAAAGACGCCCGTCTCACAGAATCCGTCCGTCTTTTGAACAATCCGCCCGTCTTGCAGCTGAAGAAAAACAAAGAAAAATCTCTGGACAAGAATCCGTCCGTCCTGCACGAAATCCGCCCGTCTTGCAGCTGAAGAAAAACAAAGAAAAATCTCTGGACAAGAATCCGTCCGTCCTGCACGAAATCCGCCTGTCTCATCTCAGAAGAATCCGAGCGGATTCCCCAGAATCCGCCCGTCTCTAGGCGGGATTTTTGAAAATTTGAAGCTGAAGAATCCGAACGGATTGCGCCCAATCCGCACGGATTGTCCCTGCGTCCTAAAATTGTCGAGTTCTTTAAATACCCACCCCACCTTCATTCATTCATTCATTCACTCATAAACACTACCCATAACATCAAAACCCTCATCTTCTCCATCTCAAAAACAAAAACCCTCAACAAAACTCACCAAAATCAAATCAAACCATCTTTCAAATAACAAATCAATCACTCCATCTTCATTAACAATCAAAACCAAGAACAAAATCTTCACCTTTGAGTCGATTTTTGTTCTCATAAAGGCAAAGCCTTTCACCTTCAAAATCGATTTGGGCATTCTACAAATTGAAGATTTTTGATCTTTTTCTTGGTTAGCTCATCAAATGGCAAGAACAAAGGGAGCAACAAAAGCAAAAGCAAAGGCAACAAAGGCACCAAAGGCTACAACTCTCTCTCAAAGGCAAAAAGCTCTACAAATGAAGAAGGCTTTGGCAATGGTGGTATCAACACCAAGCTTGGAAGTGCAACAACAACAACAAATTCCTATGGAAGCATCACCCTCTACTCCGGTAATTAATCAACTCTTGCATTACCCGGAGGTAACATTCATTTCCGATTCCCATAGAAATACATTTGTCAAGTTTGCTATGAAACAAATTCAATCCACCAAATTCATATGCCAAGATGCTTTAGAGAAGTTGGGTGTTCTTGAACAAACAAGAGTCTTTTTCAATGCCATGGGTTTAAAGAAATTGTTTGAAATGAAGGAAGTAACATACCCCTCCCTTGTCTTGGACTTCTTAAGTTCTTTAAAAGTGACAAAAGTTGAGAATAGGAAAATATTGAGTTTCGTCTAGCTAACACTAGTAGACGCATCACCTTTCCTAATTGGGTGAAATTTTGGGTCTTAGCGATGAACATAAATTTTATAAGCAATATGGGAAGTATGATCCCGAGCCTCTTTGGGAGGCAATCTCCGGGAAGAAATTTGAAGATTTTAAAGCTTGTCGTGCTCTTTTGGTCCATCATCCGGGCATAAGAATATGGCACAAAGTTGTGGGAAATACCATAATTGCTAGGAAAGACACCAATCATTTCACGGGACTCGATTTTATTCTCCTTGAATCAACTTTGAATATTGGAAGAATTCACACCAAGCCTTACAATTCTTTGAGGCTATTGGTTGATAGATGGCTCCATGTAGATAGTGGGAAGAAGGGTCAAACCGTAATTGTTAATGGCGGCCTTGTCACGGTCCTAGCCAAGCACTTTGATCCTAATTTCAATAAGGATAGCAAGTACACGGCTAAGGATGGTGGCCATCTTATTGATATGTCCATCTTGATTAACAAGTTTAAGTGGGTTGCTCACAATCCCCTTGATACCAAGTATGGGTGGCTTACTAGTGAGGCTCGATCATTCACTCTACCCGCAAAGATTTGCCGTCTTAGTGTCCACCGGACCAACTATTTACTTCCCCTATCCAAGGAAGCCGAGTACATCATTCAACAACAAACGGGTGATCATGAAACTCCCTCCTCTTCCATTGTTATACCACCTTACCCCTATGATTATGAAGAGTTCAAACCGCAAGGAGTTGAAATTGGGAAAGACTATGTAACTCTTCTTATGCAAGCCATGCACAAGCAAGCTTATGAAGATCGGAAGAATGCATATTTGGCTCAATATCCTCCCCTCCTACATCTAGCTAGGCAAGGACTCCTTGATCCATCTTGTCCTTTGCCTAGTTGGGCGGATAAAGAAGCCTTGTTTCCGGGTGCATCTAGGGAAGTGGTGGAAGACAATGAGGTTGTTGGAAATGATGAAGAATTTGATGATAATATTGAGGAAGAAGCAAGTGGAAATGAAGAAAGAGATGGTGAAGATGGTGAAGATAATGATGAGGAAAGCAAAGAAGAAAGTGATAAGGAAAGTGGCAATGTGACCACTTCTCATGAGGGAAGTGGTGATGATAATAGCATGATGGAAGACTAGCCTTGGAGATTCCTACTCTCCCACGGTTTGTCTATATCTCTTTGTATTTTATTTCATTTTGATCATTGTTGGTTTAGTCCTAGCAACATCAAAGGACTCACACCTCGGTTCCTTTGAGGTGTTCTTTATTGTTGCCATTTTTGTAAAATCCAAAATGACAATCTAGTTTCATGCATAGTATAGTGTGTGCATGAACTCCCCCATGCTTTGACATTAGCAATAGTGTCTTACTTGGTTTGGGGAAGTTAATGCATACGCAACGGGAGGTAATTTAAATTATCCTCTCCGTCATAACAAAAACCATGCATCATGTAGTATAGCTTAGTGTAGAATTGCATTTAGTATAGAAATCATGCATCATCTTTGCATAATTTCCATCATTTTGGCCATTGAGGACAATGCCCATATTAGTGTGGGGATGGGAATTCTAACACTTAACTTTTATTCAAAAACCATAAAAATTGAAAAATTTCAAAAATCATAAAAATTTAAAAATTGAAAAATCCAAAAACAAGTTCATTTCCTTTGTATATATTGTCTTGTATATATTGTGTTTGTTTTATCCTTGTTCACTTTGATTGACTATGCCACATCCGAGACATGAGGATATTGAAGACCGCATGGTATGATCTTTCCAATCTCCTTTTTCCTCTTTATGTTAATGACTATGTGGCTTTATTTTGATTAATGCGGTAAAACAATGTGAACTTAGGACTTGCATTTAGTTTATATGGCATATTAGTTGGTAGAATCATTTGCATTAGGATGTGTATATGTTAGTTGCATCATGGCATGTAGTTTGCATGTTAGAAAAACTTTGCGAAACCGTCTATTTGGGAAGCTTGACAAATGTATATAGGCCCTAGTAGATGCTTTTTATTCTTAAGACTTTGCTTGTTAGAATACTTGTAAAACACCCTAGGATGTGTCATGCTAGTATCCTTTGACCCATGGTTTAAGGCCTAGTCAAGAGTACCTTGTGGTGTGATAACTCCTTGGCTACCGTTTATTCCAAGGTGACCCTTGAAACCATGCATACTTCCATCATTCATCCATGTTCTACCATATTTTTGTCATCAAAGGGAATGGGCACAAAAAGAAATCAATTTGAGTTCAATGAAATGAAAAATGAAAGAAAGTTTGCAAAAATGCATCAAAAGAAAAGAGGAGCAAAAATAGACTCCTAAAGCTTCAAAAATAAGGCACCCTCCCTACATATGGGGTGACTTTGAAAATGTTCAAAAGAAATGCAAAAAGTTGTCAAGTATTGAAATGCCAAAAATCAAAAAGAATGGCAAAGAAAGTGTTCTCAAAAAGTCAAATACCACAAGAAATTGGGGGAAAAACAAAAATGAAAGCAAACTCCCAAAATGAAACTCAAATATCTATTGATCCCTTTATCCATCATATCCATTTTTGTGCATGGTAGAGAAGGGACGACCCTTCTTCTTGTCTAGGCAAGAGGGGGAATTCCGCGATCCTCCAGTGTTTCTAACACCATAGGGAGTCTACTCTTGACAAAAGCATTTAACGATTGAGGACAAAGGTACCCTAGCTTGACACCTTTTGGAGGTGATTTATTGGTATCCTTCTAGGCTTAGTAGTTTGAACAAATTGCATCTATGAAGGATTGTGTACCCTTGAATTGCTTCCCTTGTAGATAATTTCCGCAACTTAGATGAGGAAAGTGGCTATTCTTTTGTAGATGCATCCATTATGTGTTTTTGTGTGCTTTAAAGTTTGGATGTGTCGCCATTTTGGCAAGACCCACCTTGCCTTGCAAGAAGGCATCCTACCTCATGGTTGTCTTGTTGTGAGTTGAAGGGGCGGAGTAAGACCCGCTAATTGTCTCATATCGGCTATTATTATTAGGTTAGGTTAGTATTGGTCCTAGTCTTTGTCACCTCTTTGCTCGGGACGAGCAAAGGTTCGGTTTGGGGATATTTGATGTGACCATAATTGGCGCATATTTAGCCCCCGAATTACCATTGTTTCTATGCTTTTTAGTGCCTATTTGGGTCATTTCTTATCTTTAGTTCTTTGTTTTGCATATTCTTTGAGATTTTGATCCCTTGGTAGGAAAGGAGTAAGAATCTTGCATTTTCATGGCAAAACAAGGCTAAATTGATCATATTCAATGACCAAGCATCAAGGAGAGACAAGACTAGAAGGCCTTTGTACATAGCATAGTAGAAGAGCATTGTTGAGAAAAGGATCCTTGAGTCCCCAAGGAAATCCCCAAGGAATTCATGAAGAAAAGGGAAGAAAAAGAAGAAGGAAAGTTGCTGAACTACAATCCGAACGGATTGTAGAGAATCCGTCCGTCCTCGCCAATCCGAGCGTCCCGCAAAGGAATCCGCTCGGATTCCCCCTCGCCAATCCGAGCGTCTTGCCCAAGAATCCGCTCGGATTCCTCAGCCCAGATCCGGCCGTCCCGACTCCCATCCGCACGGATCGCAGCACAGCACGTTTTCATTCCTCAAGCATCGATAAGTTACTAGTTTAGCCCTTAGTTAACCCTAATGCATCCTCCCTAATTTTCACTATAAATACCCCATTAGTCTAATTAGAGGAGCATGTTCTTCTTATCAATAATTAGTGTAGTTAATATCAATCAAATCTCTCTTCAATATTGTAATCAAATATTAATCAAGTTCTAATCCAAGTTTTAGTTCTTTAATCTCTCTCTTGTTCTTACTTTATTTTGGGTAATTGAAGATTATTTGGGTTATTATTGGGAGATTGACAACCTCTCAATCTAGGATTCAAGTACTTCTATTATTCTTGCTTTATTATTGGAATCATTAGTAGGTATAATCTCTTAATCCCTTTTTAATTATTGCTAATTAATTTCATTTATTCATCATGTTTCATTATGTTAGTATGATTGACAACCTTTCTAGCATGATCAATATGATAATGAGTGAGTAGTCTCTTAGCTAGGGTTTAATGGGTGATTAGGGGAAACCAACATGGGGAATGATTCATGCTTAAATTAATATGCTTTCATACCTTATTTGCTTGCTTGTTTTGATCTTAATACATGCACATGTTATATTTGATGAAATGCTAAGCCTATGAATCCTTGCATTTACTATCATCTTCTATCCTTTCAACTTGACTTGTAAGACATAACCCAACTCGAGTCTTGTTAGACCATGCATGTGTTAAGTAGGGAAGATTAAGTCGACTTGTAGGTGTTGTACAATCCAAGAGATTCGGCTCCGGGACCCAAACTTTCCTAGGATTGTAAGATATAACCCAACTCAATCCATCACAACAATAATTGCTTGCTTATAATTTGAGAACATATTTGTATGATCATATCCCATGATTCCCCTATGAACCCATGACACCCTAGTGCTTTTAATCAATTGTTTACACCCCTTATTTTATTTACCTTGTTAGTTTATTTTCATTGCTATCTTAGTTTAGTAACCTTCTACATCAACC
Organism: Silene latifolia; assembly: GCF_048544455.1. Lineage (NCBI taxonomy): Eukaryota > Viridiplantae > Streptophyta > Magnoliopsida > Caryophyllales > Caryophyllaceae > Silene > Silene latifolia. The sequence continues at coordinate 456,184,720 of NC_133538.1, forward strand.
CAATTTGTGACACCCCTAGACACCACTAGTTACAATAGAATCTTCATTTCAATACCCGTCCCTTGGGATCCGACCTTTACTTGCCTCTTTACTAATTGTAGAGTTGTTTGTGAAGTATAAATTGTGTTTTGTATCGACCATTGACCAACGACCACATATGCTTAATTGTGAACACGAAATGGCTCCGATCAATATGTCAGCTCCGCGATCTCTTCTATCTCCATCTCAGCTGCTAGCTGAGCAACTACAGACTCGAGCTCATCAACTCGCGAGACATATTCTTGCGCTTGGAATGCAAGTGTCTCCATCAAGGATTTCAGCTCCGCAATCTCTTCTTCTTGTATATCAGGAGGATCTGGTTGCGGTGGCCATTGATAGGGTGGATGTGGCGGCACAACTACCGTTGCTTGACTAGCTCGACTGCGCTGCTTGAACGCGTAAACTTCGTCAATCTCTGCCAAACAAGAAATCGCATCATGCCCAGCAAAGACCACATCTCCCGCAAGAAATCACCTATTGTTCCATATAATGGGACATAGGTGATGGGTCAAAGGTACTCAAGCCTTCCCTTTGACGATCTTTCACCTAGAACTGTCTAGGTAGAACCTGTAAGGCCTATCAAAACAGCACTAAGAAAAAGATTAGAACGACCTCAAGGGAAAAATCCCCTGAGGCTAAAAACAGATAAAATGAAACAAATAAATAAATAGATGCCTCCCCGGCAACGGCGCCAAAATTTGATACTGTCGTTTCGTACCAAAAATAAATACCTAAGTACTACTAACAGAAGTCAGCGGTAAGTAGGGTCGATCTCCACAGGGAGGCGGTGTACTATCTATTTGTCTATTTATCTGTCTAAATGTCACAATTGGGGGTTTGATTGAATTGGACTAACTGAACTACTGAGACTAAAGGCAAGAGAAAAGGGATAAAAGAAATTAACAATAAGAGAAAGAAAATACGCTAGGAGTCGGTCCACCGTGGTAGCTATACTATCGGGAATACTGAGACGATTAAACTATTGATAAGAAGAGCTATGGTCGTCACCTTTCGGTCCTTAAACCGCCCTAGAGCGTAAATAGCTTAGCTTTCGCCCTCACTACAATACCCTATTGTAATTAAGCAAGCCTTCCCTTCCAATCTTTCGATCCAGGTCGGGGTTAACTAGATAAATTGGTCTCCTGCATGCATTCATTCGACCTAATAACAATTAAATTGCCTAATACAATTCTTATCGCAAGACTAATCCATTCAAGTCAATTAAAACATTACTACCACGGCTTCCCTAATCCTAACATACTAAGGGGATTTAGCTAGACATAATTAAATAGAGAACAAGAAATAAAGAAGAAATAAACATTAAATAAAAGTAATGAGAAGGAATGAATTACTGAATTATTGATCCGCAAAGGAAGAGCAAAGTAACATGTAAAAGTAGCGTGGACCGAGTAAAGGGAGAGAAAAAGAGAGTCCCCCCGGATTCCCCCCTTAAAACTGGCGTGCAAGCCTTATTTATAGCAAAAACATAACATAATAAAACCTAATTAACGAAACAGGCCAAGCCCGTCAAAGATTGTTGCTCGATCGAGCACCTAAGGCTCTCGATCGAGTGATATTCCTTAGCATTCTTCTCGATCGAGAACAATTCCTCTCGATCGAGGACATCTTTCCCTTTAATCACTCGATCGAGAAGAAGTAGCTCTCGATCGAGCAAATGGGCTCTCGATCGAATAGAAATAGTTCTCGATCGAGCACTTCTCAGCGCGTAATTCCTGCTTCGCGCACTGAACTTCAAACGGCTGCCATTCCTTCGTTACTTGGACAAATAGGGCGTGGTTGGTGGCGTTGGAAAGCTAAGAGGATAAGCTTTTACCTACAACTGGAATCACCTTAATAACTGTTGTAGAACTCGAGATATGGCTCTTACAAGCAGGAACTAGCAAATTGAAGCACTCTCTTGGCTCGCCTAACTTCCTTACTCCAATGCGCATCTCAAAATAGCACTTTCCAAGCTCCGACTCAACTCATCTCCTAAATGCATGCGTAGGGACATGTTTTAGGCTTGATTCCGCATTTCTAAGCTCATTCCTGCAATTAATACAAGAACTTCCAAAGTATGCAATTCGGGGCATATTCGTAGCAAATAACTACTAAAATAGCATAAAGATGCGTGCAAGAATAGACTAAAAAGACTATATAAAATGCACGTATCAAATCTCCCCAAACAAAACCTTTACTCGTCCTCGAGTAAACTAAAATGCAACTAATGGAACGGAAAAGATAACTCAGAGCTAGCTACAAATGCCCACTTAAGCCAATTTAATGCAAGCAAGCTAACAATTATAGCAAACAGTCAAATGCAAACGAGTTGTAAGATGTTTATAATAAAGCTGAACCGTCGACCTTGCAAGACCTTAAATAATGGACTCTCACGGGTCACTCTTCTCTCATGAAGCAAAGGGTGAACATATATATGTAAGAGAGAAAGAAAAATAGTCGCTCACCTAAACTACGACCCACATAAACATGCATGCAACTAATATGACAGACAATTCTAACTACCGTACACACATTCCAACCAAACAAGGTCCTGTCACAGCCGAGGGCTTACAAAAATATGGTAAAGTGAGGCAATGGGTAAGAAAAGGCAAAACATTTATGGGAATGTGGAGGTATAGGTGATCAAGCTAGTACCTAAACAAAACCATATGACAACATCCATTTCCAACTCAATTATAGAATTAAGCACATGCCCTTCATTTGGCATAAAATCTCACCAAACCGAACTAGAAACACTCCTCAAATGATATAAGATAGAACATAGGAGCAGAAACCGACTAATCAACAAACAACATCTCTTTTTTCAAATTTTTCCTTTCTTTTTCTATTTTTTTCGGTTTCTTCTTTTCTTCTTTTTCGAATTTTTTTTTCTTTTTTCATTTTCGAATTCCTTTTTTTTTTCAACTTCTTTTTTTTTTTCTTTTTCACGTCTTTTTTCATCATCCTCCTTTCCTTCATAAATTACCAACTCCAAGTCAACAGATACAAGCCAAAATTTGATACAATGAAATATATACCGCAAAACATACACTAAACTAGCTTGACAAGGCAGGCTAAATTTGGAATGTAGCTAAAGGTCAACTGGCAAATTTGGCTAATGTGGAGTTTATGGGTAAAAACGAAAGAAAAGGGAAATGTAAGCACCTCCCTGCATGTGACACCAACCACTAACCCGAATGTATGAAGGCAGAAAGCAATTGAATTTCATATATGTGCAAATTGATGATACATGTTATGCAAGGAGTAACTACTCACAATCCTACATGAAACCGGTCATAAATGACACCAGTTTATAAGGCTCTAATCCTTAGAAATTATAAGTAGCTTGCCAAAATTTCAGGTCAAGTCTATTCGTTCAGCTAAATTAAACATTAACTCGTAGATATGCAATAAGACAAAGCTAAAAGATAACAGTTCAATGCAAGGCTTAAGCAAAAAGACAAATGCAGTGCAATTTCATCATTGAAATCGACCGTTCCGACTCAATCTACATGCTAAAATAAACGTGATTTTTTGAATTTTTAACAATTTTCTGATTTTTATTGAATTTTTGAATTTTTAACAAAAATAAACAATAATGCAAACGTAAATTGAACGTGATAACTAAAATGCAATGAAAACAAAATGCAGACACAGATATGGATGCATAACCTCCCCAAACCTAACCGTACAATGCCCCCATTGTACCAAAACATGGACAGGAAATGCAAACTGAAGGAGAAAAGAGAGTAAATACGGAAAAACTCACAAAATGCGCGAATAAAGGGACCTCCCCAAACCGACCATGAACATGGGAGGTTGCTAAAGGCCCGGAAAACCGTCTCAGGAAGCTAATCCAAGTCAACAATACTCGGTCAAGAGGAATAGTGTCTGATCGAGTAGAATGGGCGCTCAAAACTGCTCGATCGAATGGAATTTAGGTCGATCGAGTGGTTTCTCATCCTGCAGGTGGTCGATCGAGTAGATTAATCACTCGATCGAGTGAATCCATCAGCTAAAGTGCTCGATCGAGTAGAAAAACTACTCGATCGAGTGATTCTCAATGTATTTCCTGCAAAAACGCAACGTAAACAGCCCGTAAACTAACTAGACAAGCATACTGAGATAGTCTATGGTATAAAAACCATTTATTACAACTTAAGGTAAATAAAAATGCCGAAATAAATCGCCGGGTTGCCTCCCGGGTAGCGCTAGCTTCAGATCAGTCCTCGACCTTCTTTTCTTCGAGCTCTCTAATTAGTCACAATCAAAACAGCTCAAAGCGCGCAAAGATTAAATCATAAACCTGCGCATGTGCTACAAAAAAGCATAAGTAGCACCAAAGAGGAATAGCAAAATAGGAAATAAAGATGTTTAACTTTTTAAGTCGTACAAATTTCCTATGAGCGCTCCTAAATTTATCCACAAAATAAAGGAGCGCGGGAGCAATTGTCAATATATTAGGGTCCCGATTCAGATTAGCAATTTTGACATGACAAGTACGGTGAAAGGCAGTTAAGTTATACGTCCACATGGGAGGGGGTATAGCATTAAAAGAATTAGCACGAGTCAAATGAGGTAGCTTACTTTGAAAATCAACAATAATAAAATTACCGCTAATTACCTCAGGTAGGTTGCTCTCAATGGAGTCATCGACAAAAGAGTGTAATACCTCATCCGTGCGAGGAGCAAATACCGACTCAGCTGTCTCTTTGTCACCCTCCTCAGTGGAATTCGTCCCGTAAATTTCAGCCTCAAGTGCATCCTTACTCCAATGCGCATCTCAAAATAGCACTTTCCAAGCTCCGACTCAACTCATCTCCTAAATGCATGCGTAGGGACATGTTTTAGGCTTGATTCCGCATTTCTAAGCTCATTCCTACAATTAATACAAGAACTTCCAAAGTATGCAATTCGGGGCATATTCGTAGCAAATAACTACTAAAATAGCATAAAGATGCGTGCAAGAATAGACTAAAAAGACTATATAAAATGCACGTATCAGTGAAGATGATGATGAGGAAGATGAGGAAGAAAGTAAAGAAGCAAATGACAAAGGAAGTGGCAATGTGGCCACTTCTAATGAGGGAAGTGATGATGATAGCATGATGGAAGATTAGCAAGCCTTGGAGACTCCTACCCTCTCATGGTTTGTCTATTTCTCTCCTTGTATTTTATATAATTTTGATCATTGTTGGAGTAGTCCTAGCCCCATTAGAGGACTCACACCTCGGTACAATTGAGGTGTTCTCATTTTATTGTTCCCATTTTCAAAATCCAAAATGACAAATTAGTTTCATGCATAGCATAGTGTGTGCATGAACTACACCCATCCTTGGACATTAGCAATAGTGTCTCACTCGGTTTGGGGAAGTTAATGCATACACAACGGGAGGTAATCTAAATTATCCTCTCCGTCATAACAAAAACCATGCATCATGTAGTATAGCTTAGTGTAGATTGCATTTAGTATAGAAATCATGCATCATCTTTGCATAATTTCCATCATTTTGGCCATTGAGGACAATGCCCATATTAGTGTGGGGATGGGAATTCTAACATTTAACTCTTATTCAAAAATCCAAAAAAAATTGAAAAATCTCAAAAATCATAAAAATTTGAAAATTAAAAACCCAAAAACATGTTGTAGTCTTGTATATATTGTGTTTGTTCTATCCTTGTTCACATTGATTGACTACGCCACATCCGAGACATGAGGATATTGAAGACCGCATGGTATGATCTTTCCAATCTCCTTTTTCCTCTTTATGTTAATGACTATGTGGCTTTATTTTGATTGATGCGGTATAACAATGTGAATTTAGGACTTGCATTTAGTTTATATGTCATATTAGTTGATAGAATCACTTGCATTAGGATGTTTATATTAGTTGCATCATGGCATGTAGTTGCATGTTAGAAATGTTTTGAAAAATGCCTATTTAGGAACTTTGACAAGAGCAACTAAGCCATTACAAATACTTGTTCAACTTAAGACTTTGCCTACTAGAATGGTTGTAAAACACCCTAGATAGTGTCATACTAGTGTCTTTTGACCCATGACCCAAGGCCTAGTCAAGGGTTTGCATGTGAGTCACCTATCCAACCCCGTGATGCGATGTGGACTTGATTAACTTGTCTAGGTGACCTTGTTTGACCTTGTGGTAAGGCTACCCAAAAATATTTTCTATCAATAAGCTTGAAGTGCTCATTTCAAAGAAATTTTGTCATGTGGAAGTAATGTAATGCCAAGGAAACCTCAAATGTTATGAATTGTTGAGAAATTTAAGTTGTTTTGATGGAGGCGTACCACTTCGATGTGCTTTGGTGCGGGATCCATTGAATTGGGCCCCCATACGGTTGTGAATTCGGCCGCCCAGAGACAGAGTGACTATCACCCCGAAAAGCTATTGTCTAGAGGTTAACCGGTTGCCTAATAAGCGATTGGCGAAAGCAAAGGACACTAGCCCGGAAGGGACAAACCCCATCTTAAATTTTTGAAATGTGAAAGTGAAATGAGGACAATTTTGAATACTAGTCATATCTACCCGTTGGGAATAAAGATTTGAGCATTTCATTCCCAAAAAGCCTTTTGTCAAGCCACTTGGTCGAGTTTGGGACGATCCATGACCTTTACTTTTGTAGAGAATTCGAGACTTGTCATGTCATATGCTACTAGCATCATAGGGATCATCATTCCACCACCATCCGATCGCTCTTGACGAAAGCATTTGGAAATTGAGGACGAAAGTAGTCTAGTTTAACACCATTTGGAGGTGATTTAGTGCCATCCTCTTAGACTTAGTAATTTGTTGAACTAGTATTTGTGAAGGATTACATGCTCTTAAATTTGTTCCTCTTTAGTGCCTCCGCCACTTGATGAGGGAGTGGCTATTCTTTTTGTAGATGCATCCTTTATGTGATTTTATGTGCTTAATGTTTGGATGTGTCGCCATTTTGGCAAGACCCACCTTGCCTTGCAAGAAGGCATGCTACCTCATGGTTGTCTTGTTGTGAGTTGAAGGGGCGGAGTGAGACCCGCTAATTGTCTCATATCGGCTATATTATTAGGATAGGTTAGTATTGGTCCTAGTCTTTGTCACCTCTTTACTCGGGACGAGCAAAGGTTCGGTTTGGGGATATTTGATGTGACCATAATTGGCGCATATTTAGCCCCCGAATTAGCCTTGTTCCCATGCTTTTTAGTGCCTATTTGGGTCATTTCTTATCTTTAGTTCTTTGTTTTGCATATTCTTTGAGATTTTGATCCCTTGGTAGGAAAGGAGTAAGAATCTTGCATTTTCATGGCAAAACGAGACTAAATTAATCGAATTCAATGACCAAGCATCAAGGAGAGACAAGATTAGAAGGCCTTTGTACATATTATAGTAGAAGAGCAAAGTTGAGAAAGGATCCTTGAGTCCCCAAGGAAATCCCCAAGGAATTTATGAAGAAAAGGGAAGAAAAGAAGAAGATTTGTTGCTGACTGACAATCCGAGCGGATTGTCACCAATCCGTCCGTCCCGCAGCAGCACAATCCGAGCGGCTTTGCCTTTATCCGCTCGGATTCCCCTTCCACAATCCGTCCGGATTCCCTTGAATCCGCTCGGATTCCAACGCCAGAATCCGCCCGTCCCGACCCTATTCCGCCCGGATTCCAGCACAGCACGGATTGTCTTCTCCAAGCTACGAAGAAAGAAGCCCTTCTCTCGAAAAATACCGGCTCCTCCTTGCTCAATCTAAAAAGTGTAATTACTAGTTTAGCCCTTAGTTAACCCTAATGCATCCTCCCTAATTTCCACTATAAATACCCCATTAGTCTAATTAGAGGAGCATGTTCTTCTTATCAATAATTAGTGTAGTTAATATCAATCAAATCTCTCTTTAATATTGTAATCAAGTATTAATCAAGTTTTAATCCAAGTTTTAGTTCTTTAATCTCTCTTTTGTTCATCCTTTATTTTGGATAATTGAAGATTATTTGGGTTATTGTTGGGAGATTTACAACCTCTCAATCAAGCATTCAAGTACTTCTTTTATCTTTGCTTTATTATTGGAATCATTAGTAGGTATAATCTCTTAATCCCTTTTTAATTATTGTTAATTACTTTCATTTATTCATCATGTTTCATGTTGTTGGTATGATTGACAACCTTGCTAGCATGATCAACATGATAATGAGTGAGTAGTCTCTTAGCTAGGGTTAATGGGTGATTAGGGGAAACCAACATGGGGAATGATTCATGCTTAAATTAATATGCTTTCATGTTTTATTTGCTTGCTTGTTTTGATCTCAACTCATGCACATGTTATATTTGATGAAATGCTAAGCCTATGAATCCTTGCATTTACTATCATCTCCTATCTTTTCAATGAGACTTGTAAGACATAACCCAACTCAAGTCTCATTAGACCATGCATGTTGTTGAGTAGGGAAGATTAAGTCGACTTGTAGGTGTTGTACAATCTAATCGATTCGGCTCCGGGACCCAAACTTTCCTAGGATTGTAAGATATAACCCAACTCAATCCATCACAACAATAATTGCTTGCTTATAATTTGAGAACATGTTTGTATGATCATATCCCATGATTCCCCTATGATCCCATGACACCCTAGTGCCTTTAATCAATTGTTTACACCCCTTTAATTCATCTTGCTTGTTTATTTTCATTGCTATTTTAGTTTAGTGACCTTCTACATCAACCCAATTTGTGACACCCCTTAGACACCACTAGTTACAATAGAAATCTCATTTCAATACCCGTCCCTTGGGATCCGACCTTTACTTGCCTCTTTACTAATTGTAGAGTTGTTTGTGAAGCTATAAATTGTGTTTTGATTCGACCGTGACCCAACGACCACATCTTAATTTGTGAACACTTAGCGGGATCGCATCAAACTCACATGAATATTTTATGTATTTCATGTAAAATATTATATTAATGTGATTAATATTTCATGATTTATGAATTTTTTGTTTAAAAATGGCATAAAAGGAGGTTAAAATGACTAAAAATGGTTAAACTTACTCTCTGACCTTGAAATTTTTATATGACCTCACATGAATATTTTACAAGTTATGTAAAATTTCGTATTAATTGGATTAATATTTCATGATTTAGGATTTTTATGAGATAAAAATGGATTAAAAGAGGTAGAATGGTTAAAAATAGTTATATTTCGAATTAGCCATGAAACTTTAATATGTTGTCACATGCATAATTTACAGAGTGTATGTAAATTTCGAGATTAAATGATCTCATTTAGCATGATTTATGAATTTTTAGTGTAAAAATGGCATAAATAGTGACTATTTTAGCATAAATTGCTAAAACAAATTGCATAGCATGAGAGAATTATTTTAGGTTGCATAAATATCCCACTAATCATATATAAGGTTTTAAAATAGATTGGATTGGTTTTTGTATACTTTAGATGTTTTATGAGATAAAACCGATAAATTGCAACTATATTTTGTCAAAATAAATTCAAAAATTTTAACCATGATTTTTGACATTATGAGAGTCATGGAATTATCCAGAATGTTCAAAAATTTAAAATTCAAATTTTGAAATTATTGTAATTTACTTTGAATTTATTTCATAAATATTATGATTTTAAGGTAAAAAATGAGCATAAAACTTAAATCAAGTTGAATTATTGTCAAAAATTGAGTGATGACTATATTTTGAGTTCTAAAAGTGTTAGGATAATTAACTTGAGATTAAATGTGATTTAAGTGTTAATTTGTGATTTTAAGAAGTTACGATCACGCATTTCCATAAAACCGGGTTATATATAGGATATAAGTTAAATAGGGTGATTTGGCACATAATTTAGCATGATAGATACATATTATAATGCTGCATATTTCAATTGTTGAATGTCTATTATTTATATAATTTTGAATTATGTAATTTTATATTAGTATGGCCTTAGTTTTAATCGATATTACCCGTAACGAAAGGGAATATTGATTCGATTGTAATTTAATTTGATCTCGTATCACTTTTATTTTTTATTAGTTTTTTCATTTTACAAATGTATAATAGGAATAGCTTTGTATTTTTAATATTATTTGTAATCATGGAGTATCTTCAAAGACGGTGCCATTCAGAAAGGTGATCCGACGAAGACGGTGTTCTTGGGAGGCGCGCCACTTGAAGATTCAAGGGACCAAAGGAGTTGGTTTCCGAATATGTAATAGATTATTTGATTTTCTATTTTAGGAAGGCCATAATACTAGGAATTTACTTTTATTGCTTTGCATTTATTTTAATATGTTGCATGCATTGCCAAATCGCCATAACAACACATGCATTTCATATCGAGTCATCGACCGTGTAAATTATATTTATCGTAGTTCACCGCTTTAATTCACTTAAAACGTGATAGATAATAAATTGAAAAGACCTCTCACTTTTAATAATTGAGAATTAGCCTTACCAAATAGTAGAAACCATAAATCCCAATTTCATAAGGAAGTACATTCGGCTCACCGGGGTACTAAACTTGTTACGTTGGGTAAGTGGGTAATAAAATGTTATTACATCGAAATTTGGATTGAGCTCAACGGAAGTATTCGTGACCGTAGTCGCATGTGTTCCGGGCTAAAGATAAAAATTAGAGTAATTTTTATCGACCGAGAGTTCTAGAAGTAGAATCGATTAAGAGGTTAATCCATCGAGTTATATTAATAAGGGGTGACTCGGCTCACCGTACCCGTATTAATATGAATTTGGATCTCGGAATCATTTATAGTAGTTGGGTAGAGGTCACTATATAAATGCAATACTTGTAGTGAAATTTACGAGTATTATTAAAACGATAGATGTTTATTATTTCCTTCATTTATGTTTTTTTGTTTATTATACGCAATGAATTCATCTAATAATCCTACACCAATCACCCTTAATTCATAGCTCCAATCATACGATGAAAAGCGCTCCGAGTATGACAATGATACGATTAGTGAATTACGCGTTGGCATTGGTCAGGATGGAAATTTTTGCTTCTTTACCACCTCCATACCACCCACTTCAATATTAATGCCCACCACTTTGATAAGAAAATCTCGCTAAACCAAAGGTATCCTTGTTTGAAGAAACAAGGAGAAATATTAAATTCAGTGGGAGTTCTAGCAAGAGTGTCCTTGCAAATGAAAGGTGTATAGGAAATATTAAAGGGAAGGCAAAGATGGGTGAGAAACCCAAACCTGATAATGAATTGGAAATGGTTAGCGGGACTACCAAAACCAAGACCAAGAAGGGTGCCCAATCCTATGAGGAATGTCATTATTGTAATGTCATGGGCCATTGGAAGCGAAATTGCCCCAAGTATTTGGGAGATATCAAAGTTGGACTTATCACTCCAAGTGGGACTTGGAAATGTGGAAAAGCTAAACAAGAGTGAGATAAATCTCCGACAAGGAAATGGTGCTAGGGTAGCCACCACTTCGAGAGGGACTTGTGTACTTGTTTTAGCTAATAGCTTTGAGTTGTAATCAACATAGTTGTGATTATGTACCCATTTTGTCTAAAACGTTATTTCCATTTCTATGTTAGACATGAAAGGATTTATTTTGTTGAAAATAGACATGGCTGTGAGCCATGTCACTTATCTTTATGATATACAAGTTTTAGACACATCCAACTTAAGCAAAGATATCTTCATAATACAATCCAAAAGACTCATAACAAGTAATGGTATTATGAGTAATCCAAATGATTTGTACATTTGGCTTTTTCGATTTGGTCACATAAATTAAAAACGCATTAAAGGCTAGTGTCGACTAGATTTAATGAACCATTTGATTTTTAATCATATGGAATATGCGAATCTTGTCTCCTTTGCAAAATGATTTGTACTCCCTTTAGTGGTAAAGGGACATGAGCAAGTGATTTGTTGGAACTAATACATGCCGATGTATGTCTTCTAATGAGCATCACCGCAAAGGGAATTTATGACTATTTCGTCACTTTTATCAATGATTTAAGTATATATGGGTATATTTACTTAATCAAATATAAAGTGAAGCATTTGAGAAATTTGAGAAATTCCTAAATGACGTAGAGAACCAATTGAACAAAATACAAAAGCATTACGATTCGATCGTAGTGGCAAAGATCTTAGTAATGAATTTGATTTATTAAATATGGATTATGACCAAGTGTCACTACTCATAAGATCAAACTAAAATGAGTCGGTTTGAGTTAAAGAACTCAATTTTGGGAATTTGCAATCCAAAACGGACAAGTAATTCTAAACGGATGGTCAACCATAAGATACCTAAAATAGAGAGTCTATTAAACAGATGACATGGATAAGACTCGCATATCACATGAATCAAGCTGCCATGATAGGGATGGCCTTTTGAAAGCTAATGCATAGTTTAGATAAACTCCTAATACTCCACTATATATATATTTGTAACTCACAAAGCTATCTCTCAAGAAGATAGATGTATTTCTGAGAGATAGAGTGGGAGTAGATTGGATCATTACAAACATGTCTTATAGTGTTACTTTGGGAAATTAATAGAACTATAATCTATAAAGATAATAAAGATAGAGTGGGAGTATAGTTGAACTATAATCTATAAAGATAGAGTGGGATCATAGTTCAGTGAGAGTTTAGCGCACATGTCTTATTGTTAAAATATTGCTTTGTGAAAGTAATGGTATTATGACCTTGTCCCAAATCGACCTTGTTACATACGAGCCATAGCATTACAATCCAAAAATTGTTACTCAAGAGTAGATTTACTTTAAGGCGAGGGTCTCCTCAAAAGTAAATAGAGCTTTAGAGTACTTAAATGCATAGATTAACATGAAGATGTTGATCAAGATAAATTATGTTAGGAATTGCCACATTTCATTTGATGAATGGCAAATGATAATTAAAATTGGCTTTTCTAAAATGGGAATTTAGAAAAGGTATGTGTTTGGAACACAAAACCTTAGATAAAGATCTAGGAATCCTAACATATTATGCGTAGCTATCTTAAGTGATCCTAGAATGGTCTTAAGCAAGCATTAAAGGATTATACTTTTCGTTCATGTGATAATTGAGAATGGGTTCATTCACATGATTGAAGAATCATGATTATACATGAATTTAAGTGGGAGCTAGAATTATTTTTTCATGTCTTATATGTTGATAACATATTACTTATTGAGAATAATGTACCAATGCTTTCTTCTCTGAAAGATTGATTGGGAGACTTGGAAAGGGGTGCAAAGTATTCTATATTTTTGAATCTATGAGAGAGAATATTAGCATAGAATTAAGAGTCTTATGATGATAAGATCTTTCGTATCTGTTTAACATCAATAAGATTGAATGGATTATTCACGTTGATGGAAGTGGAATTACTATGATGGAGTCATAGTCGTTCACTGAACCTATTAAGTTGTTGATTACATGAAATCGTTTGCTAATATTTCTGCCATTAGAATGATCATGTATGCTAACAGACGCACACGCCGTGATGAAGTATATGCTGGGAGCATAATAAGTCAATAACAAGATCATTCCCATGATATGGCCTGTGAAAGCCTTAAAGAACATCCTTGAGATTCTTGAGAAGAATTAAGGATTCATTCATATGTTTGGATGATAAACTAAATTACGTGTTGAAGGGTTACACAAACTTTAGTTTCCAAACCCAAAAGGATTTGTTGAAATCCTAGAATGTCTTATTGACTTGGGAGTAAAAGACTAGAAAAGTGTTTTAGTTTCGTGCATTGCAAATTCTACAAAAGGAATCTAAGTAAATTGTGATAAAATGGTCAACGTAGGGATTAAGGGTGAATCCTTCTACAAATGACTTTATCACAAGTTATGTGATAACAGTGGGAGCATCTTTCAAGTTAAAGAGCCCAAGCCTAGTAAGAAGACTAGACAAAAACTTAGAGATAAATTCAAGTTATTGGAAATAACATTGAATAAAAGGAAATAGCAATTGAGAAAGTTGGAATATATGGATATAAGGCATATCCACTTGCCAAGATTTTATTGCATTTCGACTAGTGTAAAAGATACACTAAAGATTATAAGATATGAAGTAGTAATAGTATATTGACTATTCATATGTGATAATCGCATTTATCGTTTGAGTTTCATTAAACTCACCCGTCACCTTGTCGTATCCGAATGGGTTGTAGAGACAAATTGAACCCCATTAAAGTGAACTGGATTGACATGGTATTCGCCCTTAGTTACTTATATGAGGTGACATCTCCAAGTGACTAGAGTGTGATGCGATTGATGGCAAGTTCAAGTGCCATAGAGTCATACGGGATGACTAGTGGATCACATAGGCAGACTGTATGGGACACTCTGTCGGGCAGTGACCGCTTATAGAGTTCTGGTAATTCGTAAAGCCTTGTCGTGTCAAGAGCTACTATCGTGTTCTTATGAGTCAATTCTTTTGACTAGAGACTATTCGCCCAAGTTGGCGCAAATTTCTGATTAGCTTTAATTTGTGCTCTACGACTGTCGTAAATGAGGGCAAATGGGTATATTTTGGGTTATGATGAACTGTGGCTGAATGAAGGCAGTAGTGCGATAGGAATTGTTCACCCCTTGTCAGGGTTGTTTAAAATCTCTAGGCCACTCGAGGAGTAGTTAACTGGAAATACGTGGCCACGCTCGGAAGGTATCTATGGTAGATAATTCCGGTCAAACAGTTACTCTCCAGATCGAGGAAACCACTCATGATATTATCAAGTGTAAGTACGACCTGCAAGACACGTTGCATTGAGTGGGAGATTGTAATAGGACAAGAGAATTGGTGACGCACACTTGTCTCGGACAAGTGGGAGATTGTTGGAATATGTTTCCTCAACAATAGTGCGATCACATGATATAATATCATAATTAAATCTCATATTAAGAATACGAAAGGGATGATTCATTATATAGTCAACTGATCATCATTAATCGGTAATGATTGGCTAACTAGAGTTTGACATTACTGTCGTATGACGGTGGTGGTCAGTTGATCCCTTTAGGTCACACCTATAGGATGAGGCCCAAATAGATATTTTATTAATTGTATACGATATAGATTAATTAATTCCTTAATTACGGGAGTTGGATTTTACGTCTTATTGTAATATGATTAAATAAGATTTAATTTAGTAATTAAATTTTAAGTTACTATATTGTTTGAGGTTTTATATAAGTTTTGAGGTAGAGGTAATTGGTTATTTAAAGTTACAAAGAGTTGTAATTTTAACTAACTAGCAATTGAAGGACCCATTATACATTGATATAATGGTAGTATACTACTCAAAAGTGGAGTGTATATTATATTATTAATTGTAATATTTAATTGTTAAATGATTACATTAGTAATTAATTATGTAAGATAATTGAACATGTGACTTATAAACATTTGTGGGACAAATGTCAAAAGGCAAAAATGGACTAAGAGTTCATCATATAGCCGGCTATATAGAGCAAAAGATGCTCAATTTTGTCTTGTTCATTTGTGTTGGAATAAAGCATGATAGTGCCACTTCTATGACACACTTATATAATTGTTTCCTACACTCTACCTATAATATAAAAACAAGTAAAAACAAGAGAAATAAGATTCTCTTATGATGAAGGAGCAACCGGTTTTGCTCTTCAAATAGGGAGCACTTGTTGCTCATTTTTCTACTCTCACTATGCTTGTTTTTGTGCTTATTTCTCGTCACATGCAAAATCCTCATACAACTCTAAAACACTAATACTCTTCAACTATTACTAGAAGTAGTAATACTAGAAATATTAGTAATATTAAGGAAGCATTTCTATTATATATCTAGTTAATATTAGTAGGAATTTTTGGGTTGAATCTTGGGTGCAACTTATTGGAGTGTCTTCCATACTTGGAGTCTTAGGAGGATCATCCAACATATTAAGCTCAAGAACAAATAAGGAAGGTGACCTTATTTGTGCCCTATGTTTCGAACCATATACAATGTTAGGGACATTGTTTTTCTCATAATCTCTTATTTTGTTATGCATGCACTAGATCTAAAGAGCAAATAATTAAGAAGTTAATTAGTTCACTATTAGAGGAGTCTAATAAGAGGTAAATAAACCTAACAAATTCTTTTCCCTGCATTCACTTTTGATTAGAATAATTTGTGCATTAAATTTTGAAAATAGGCTTACTTGAATTGTCGTTGTAGTGGCTGATTGGGCTAATAATCCTGATGGTGAAGGATCAGCTGACCAGATTGCTGGTTTCATGGCTTTGCCTGATGAGGAGAGGACGTGTCCTGCCTTTCTTGGGCAAGCACCTATGCCTCATTTTAAGAAAGCTAAGTTGAGTACCTATAAGGCTGTTAGGGGTGCCAAAGTTTCAGGGGCTTCCTCGTCAGGCAGTGAGTTTATTGTCTCTTCTTTGTAAATTTTTTTGTCTGAACACATGTTAGTATTACTGATATAGGGTTTCGTCGTGTAGCCACCAGGGCTTCTGCCAGGATTGCCAACTTTGGGCTATCTTTAGTGAAAGCAGGCGTTTCTCAGATCATAGGGGAGAAATCACGCAGCACTGAGGCTATGGGAAGTGATAACACATTGCAAGTTCATGCACCTACCCAACAGGCTCAACTGGTGTCTCCCCTAAAGGTTGTGACTGATGAGCCTGATCGTGCTGACAAAAGAAAAAGGTCAGATGAGACTTCAGAGGGAGTTGATGAGGTTAGGGGAGTGAGGGCCAAGCTTGATGAAGTTCAATTTGCTAAGGAACAGATCCAGGATCACTCTTTCTTGGTTGACGATCCCTACTACAAATATCAGGCTGAGGAGTCGTCTGCTCGGGCATTGGCTGCTATGTATCGTTCCAGGGACTATGCTTCTAACCTGGTTACTATGCTTCAGGAGGTAATGACTCTTTTCTCCTTAGTTTTATTTTGGTTGTGTGTTTTTTGTTTTGTCTTGCCTGATTTGTGGTCTTTTTGTAAAATTTAAATGATATGTTGAGGGGTGCCTGTCAGCTGGAGTCTTCAAATGGTGTCAAAGATACTTTGGATTGGGAGGTGCAATGCCTGAAGAAGGATACTGAGTCCCTGAAGACGGATTTAGAGGTGCTGAAAACGGAGAATGAGTTTTTAAAAAAGGAAAATGAGGCAGGGAAAGCACGGCTAGTTGTGGAGACATCAAAGCTGGGTTCTGCTCAGAATGATGTGAAGTCCATCCAGGCCAAGCTTAACATCGTTCAGGAAGAATTGAAGGCTGAGAAGCAGGCTATGCAGGATTAGCTGAAGGTGAATGAGGAGCTAGATGATGAGAGGGACTTGGTGTAGAGTAGGTACAAAGATGCTGCCATGTATTTTTTTGGCAAGGGTCGTGTAGATGCCATGAAAGAACCCGTTGAAGTCAGGCCATAATGGAATCCTGACAAAGAGATGGCTGATCTTAATGCCACCTATCTTGACCTTTGCAAGTTACATGCTGATGATGAGGTTGATTCTCCCCCATCCAAAGAAAAAAGTGGTGAGCCTGATGACGAAGAGGATGATGAAGAGGAGGAGGAGGAGCCTGTTGATGAGGGCATCAGTTCTGTTACTGCTTCCAAGGCAGGTTAATAGTCTAGGTTTTAGAGTAACTGTTTTTGGCCCATCCAGGGGGGATTGTTCCCTGGGCAACTTTGGATCTGCTATTTTTGTTTTGATGCGTTTTGAAGACGTTTTCTTGTTCCTTTGAGTGTCTTGGTTTAATTGATTGGTACCTGTAATAATGCAATTTGAAGTATTTTGTTAGGGAAATGTCTGTTAGAAGGGCTTATGGCTCTCAATCCTTTTTAGGAAATCATGGCTTTCTGCTTGTCAGGAGGCCTTTTCTGGGTAAGAGGGGTGGTTGCCAGTCAGGAGGGATTATGGCCCTCAGCCTGTCAGGAGGGCTTTAACACAAGTGGTCTGGTCTATTCCACCATCATACTTATCTTTTTTTTTTTGTAATGAGCTCAGTTTTTGTATGTGTTTTTTGGATGTGGCAAACGCCAAGTTTTGTGAAGCATTTCTGAGATGTTGTTCAGGTTGGGTGGAGTGGACCTCAATCCTGAATATTTGTTTAAGCCTGTGACTATAATAATCTTAAATAAATTTAAAAAAGGCGTAAAACAAGTTTTCAAGATTTAACATAACATGCTAGAATTTGTACTTTAAATAAGAATTTAGCAAACAGGTTTTCAAGCAAAATGGCAGTTAGCAGGAAAGCATGTATTAATAGCATAAAGAGGTCGTATAATTATGTTCAGGTGTTTTCGCATTTGACTTAGCCAGGTAGGAGATAAGGTTAAATGATCTTTCCTGATTTGGATCATGGGATACTAAGTTTATACATGGAATAGTTTTAGGTGGGAGATGTTCCAAGATCTGGGGATCATTTCTTTGTCTAGAGTTGTAGCCTGTAGGCTCCCTGTCCTACTATTGAGTCAATCAGGTAAGGTCATTCCCATGTAGGAGCTAGTTTGCCAGCATTTTTGTCTTTGGTATTTAGGAAGACTTTTCGCAGGACTAGGTCTCGTTCTTTGAATACCCTGATGTTTACGTTTTAGCTTCTGGCTACTGTTTGCTGGTAAGAGGCTATTCTGATCTTGGCTGCATCTCTCAATTCTTCTGTCAGGGTTAGGCTATTCTGTAGTAAAGGCTTATTCTCCTCTACGGTGTTCAGGCTGCTTCTGGTAGTTGGCACATGGATTTTCGATGGGATTACTGTTTCACAGCCATAGACCAAGGAGTAAAGGGTCTGGCCTATGGATGTCTTGGGTGTGGTTCTGTCAGCCCATAGGACTAAAGGAAGTTTTTTAACCCATCTGCCTTTTCTTCTCTTTAGTTTTTCTTCAGGCAGCTGATTACCACTTTGTTGCTAGATTCAGTATGGCCGTTGGCTTTTGGGTAGCCTGATGTAGAGGTTACTAGGTTGATATTCCATTGTGCACAAAAAGCCATTGTCCTTTTTCCCACGAACTGAGTACCATTCTCACAAACTATTTATGAGGGGATGCCATATCTACATATGATATTGCGTTTGATGAATGATATGACATCCTTCTCTTTGACTTGCCTGTATGAGTTAACCTCTATCCATTTTGAAAAGTAGTCGGTCATGGCTAACATAAAAACTTTTTGTCCAGGTGCTTGGGGTAGTTTGCCTACAATGTCCATTCCCCACTTCATAAATGGCCAAGGAGCTGAGATGGAGTGCAACAATTCTGATGGTTGGTGGATAAATGGAGAATGAAGTTGGCAGGCTTCACATTTGGAGCTGTAAGCTATGCAATCAACTCTAAGGGTTGGCCATAAGTAGCTTGTCCTTAGTACCTTGCTTGCCAGGCTCCTGCCGCCCTTGTGATTTCCACAGTATATATCATGTATGTCCTCAATAACCTGTTTAGCTTCATGAGGTTCCAGGCATCGCAGATAAGGTCCGGCCTGAGGCTTTTTGAACAACATGTTATTTATAATTGTATAGGTGGAAGCTTTAATTCTAAGGGTCCTTGCTTCATGCCTGTCTTTAGGTAGTATCCCCTGTAAGAACTAATCATAGTATGGTTTAGTCCAAGAGTTTGTGTCCTCATTGATGGGACAAGTTTGGTCAGGCTTTTCAATGGTTGGTTCTAACAGATGAACGATGGGTATTGTTTTGGCAGGATTTTTACTGAATAAGAATGTCCTGCCAGGGAAGATGTTAAGGGGTGATCTAACTCAATTTGACTCGCCTGACTAATGTAATTAAATAGAAAAACAAGCAGAAAGTAAAGACACAAGGATTTATACGTGGAAAAACCCTGGGAATAAGGGAAAAAACCACGGGCACCAAGCCAGGAGGGGATTTTACTATGATTTTGGGTTGCCTGACAGGGGATTTGTATGTCAGGCGTTTTGCTAAATAAGACAGGTTGTAAATAATTTAATATTGATTACAATAATGTGAGTAATAGTGTGATTGCACGAGTGAATAAGCAAGCGTCCTTTTTCTTCCTTCCTTCATGCTATATATATTGATATTCCAACGGTGCTTTTTGAGTTTGTTTAGGGTTTCCTGGTAAATAGGACCCGTGGCCTATTTACCCGGAGGTGGTTGTGTGTTCTTGTTTTATACTCCAGCTCCTGCCTTTGATTATTTCCTCTATATTCTCTTCTTGTACGTTTGAATAGGTCTTCCTTGTTTATAGGGAGTTTGTTCATAGCTTTATTGTGCTTTTCTTCCCGCCTGACCAGCTTTAATGGTGCTGCCTTCGTGCCTGTTATAGTCTTTCTTTGGGCGAGGCTTTCTGGTTGCCTTACCCTGTGCTTCCCTCCTGCTTGGTGCCTGTCCAGGCACTCCAAATGCCTGGCTTTAAGTATTTCTTCTTCGGGTTTAGCTTTGGACATTACCTGATTCTTTGTCTGGTCAGGGAGGACAATTCTGGGCCCAACAATTGCCCCTTATCTTCTTATTCCCTAATGGATCTGGCCAGGAATAAGGAGATAAAAATTTGGGCCAGGCAAAAAACGTATAGGAATATTTTACCGGAATAGAATTTGTGTTTGGTTCAACTTCTATAACGGCTATTTTGCCATTAATGGGGTAGATTCACAAAACCCTAGGAGAGTTATGATTAGGTTTATCCACTTGTTTTTGCCCGTTTGTGTTTGGGCTATAAATAATTTCTTCCGTTTTCCTTTGCTTTCACATTACCAATCTTCAAACTTTTCTTTCTCTCTCTAAAATTCCTTTTGCAAAAGAAAATCAGTCTTCAATTAAATCTATAAAATATGGCTGGAGGGAGGAGAAAGACGGTTGCATCTAAAGCTCCTGCTGAGGCTGAGAAGGTTTCTGCTGTTGTTGATGTTCCAGATGTAATTCCTGAGGACGTAGTGGTGGAGGTAACTGCTCCTCCAGAAATTTTATCTATGTCATGCAAAGGTGTTGAATATACTCATGTGAAGGCTTTGGCTGCTTCTTTCCATTAGGCGAATCAATTGAAGCCAACTTTTGAACATTATCTGAAGGGCATGGGTCTTATTCCTGCTGAAGCTGAGGTTGGGATCCCCGAGAGCGGTCCAATCAGGGCCAATTGGGGCAGTCCAGGCTGGTTTTGTATGTTTGAATGGGCGTTCAAGGGTGGATGTCAGCTTCCCCTTTATCCTTTTATGGCTAAAGTGATTAGGGCTATCAGAGTTCCTCCATTCCAACTCATGCCAATGGTCTGGAAGATCGTTCATTCAGTTGAGAAATTATGTACTAAACATAAGCTGGTCATTACCCTGGAAGATTTTAAGAATGTCTACCATTTAAAGAGTCATTCTACTGGCCGGTTGAATCTCCGAGTCAGGTCGAAGATGGCTCATTTGATCACTAATTTCGATTCAGGAGATGATAAGGGATGGGCCCAGACCTATATGTTTATCAGGGCTGATTCTATTGCCCCTGACCTGGATTACCTTAGTTATCCTACTGTTGAGGGAGGTAGTTGCTCTTTTCCTGCATTGTATTCTGATTAGAGATGATTCATATTATTTTGAAAAATATACTTACTTGCTTTTGTTTTTGAAGTGAATGATTGGGCAAATAATCCTGATGCTGAGGGGTCGGCTGACCGGATTGCAGCCTTCATGGCGTTGCCTGAAGAGGAGAGAGTATGGACTGCCTATTTGGGGCAAGCACATATGCCTCGTTTCAAGAAGGCTAAACTGAGCACTTACAAACCAGTGAAGGGTGCTAAAGCTTCATGGGCTTCTTCGCCAGGGAGTAAGTTTTGTTGCCTTTGCTTTGTAGATTTTTTATTTTGAACATGTGTTTATATTGCTGATGTAGAACCTCGTCGTGCAGCCACTAGGGCTTCTGCCAGGATAGCTAGCTTTGGTTTGTCCCTGGTGAAGGCAGGTGTTTCCCAAATTACAGGGGAGAAATCCAAGAGTAGTGAGGCTACAAGGAGTGACAGTGCAGTGCAAATTCAGGAAACCGTTCAGGAGGTACACTTGGCATCCCCTGAGAAGGTTGTGGATGAGGCTGGTCAGGCTGAAAAGAGGAAAAGGGTAGATGAATCTTCAGGTGGGGTTCTGTTGGAGTATGTTTCCTCGACAATAATGCGTTCACATGTTTGAATCTCATATTAAGAATACAAAAGGAAAAGTAACATTTTATTGTCAACTGATCTACATTAATCGGTAATGATTGGCTGACTAGAGTTTGACATTACTGTCGTATGACGGTGGTGATCAGTTGATCCCTTAAGGTCATACCTCTAGGGAAACATTCTTAATTGACTAATTAATTAATTGTATGACGATACAAGTTAATTAATTTCTTAAATATGAACGAATGGTTTTGTGAGTTGTAATACGTATCATATTGTAATTCGATTAAATAAGATTCGTACTAAGTAATTAAATTGTTTTATTACTTAGGTTATTATTGTTTATGAAACAATTGATGAAAGAATGAATTGCTTATTATAAATATAAATAGTTGTGGTTTATAATTCTATGACCCATTTTAAGTAATTGTAATTGTGAATTACTAGTTAATTTTTGTATGTGATTTATTTCATTTATATAATGATTTTTAATTTGTTAAAAATGCATTATTTAAATGACATGTCTAGTAACATGTTCCATTTGTCACACAATACAAATTAACAAATTGACAAAGTTAAAATGGGTCTATTTTACACATATGAACCGTGTAAATGAAAGGCGAGAGGGTTAGTTGAGCTTTAATCATTTTAATTAGTGGGTAGCATAATGATTACCTACTAATAATAGGTTTACATACCTATACTCTTGAGAAGAGAAAAATGAAAATATATTGGGCACTCTACCCACCCAAAAATCGGTGGCCTCCTCCATAATACACTTAAGTAATTTATTTTTTCTTCTCTCTAATTCATTCTAATTAGTTTTACAACTTGAGAAAAACTTATCTCTCTTGTTTTGTTGTTGAACAAAATCCTAAACTCTCACATAAATCTATAATATTATTTATATATTACTAGAAGTAGTAATCTCATAATATTAGTATTTTAAGGACACAAATATTAATTTCTAGTAACAAAAATTAATATTTGTATTAAGAAGGATTTCCTTGGTACAATCCTTGAGGAGTAGATCTTGCAATTAGATCTAGGTTTTTGGGGCATTTAGAATATACTTATGAAGACTAATTTGGTAGGAGACCAAATTAGTATAAACCATTTTCGGCCCTCATGTAAGAAATAATCGAGTTTTCTTCTTACCTTCTATTTTTATTATGCATGCATAAGTTCCTTTTAGTTTATGACCAAACTAATAAACACTTAGTTATTAGAAGAGTTTAATAATAGATATACGAATCTTACATTTGGTATCAGAGCAAGAGTTGTTGCATGCATAATCGGTTTTGTTTTTCCGAGTTAATATGTTAACATAAAAAACTTAAAATTTGTGATTTATGAAGATAAATGCCACGAAAATTTTTCATGTTAAACTTTCTGGTCCTAAATTGATTTTAGGTCATTTTGATGATTTATGGTAATTTATTGCTCTTTAAAATGATTATTAGTATTTTTATCACATTTTATTGAGTAAAATGACAATTAAAATGCTAAAAATAGTTAAACTATGATTCTGACCTTGAAATTTTTACACGACCTCACATACATATTTTACAAGTTGTATGTAAAATTTCATATAAAATGGTTTTATGTAGCATGATTTATGATTTTTACATGTTAAAAGTCGATTAAATAGAGGTATTTATGTTAAAAATGGCTACACTTTGTTCCTGCCTATGAAAATTTAGTATGTTGTCACATGAAATATTTACACACTGTATGTAAATTTTTAGATCAAATGATTTAATTTTGCATGATTTATGTTTTTAGATGTAAAAATCGAATAAATAGTGACTAATTTGGCAAAAATAGCTAAAATAAATTTTATGGCATGAAATTTTTTCCAAATGTTCTATATATGATATGAATTTCAGATCTAAATTTTCATGTGAATTTTCTTATGATTTTAATGGTTATTAATTTTTATGGGATATAAATTGATAAATAGCAACTTTAATAGTCATTAAAATGAAAATTCGACTTTTGGGCATAAAATTTGTCATTTCCAGGTTCTGGAAACTTGTTAAAAATATTCAAAATTTTAATTTTAATTTATTGCATAATTTTATGTTTAATTTAGAATTAAAGGTTTAAAATTATATTTTATACGATTTATTTGTGAAATAAATTAAAATAATTTAAAGGGAAAGTTTTATTAAAATTTTGGGATGTTGGGAATTTACCAGAATATGCAAAATTATGATTATGATTTTTTCGAATTTTTATTACTTGTTGGGAAATATTTCCTTATTATTATGAATAATAGTGATTAAAGAGCAATTGTATAATATCAAGTTGAATTATTGTTAAATGTTTAGTGAAGACTAAATTTTGAGTCCTAAGAGGTTAGGGTAATTTACTTGGACATAGATGTGATTTATGTAATATTTTGTGATTTTAATAAGTTAATTGTCACAATAATCCATAAAACCGTTCCATATATACGATATTAGCTTAAATAGGGCGATTTGGCACATAACATGGCATTATTTATACATATATTAATGCTGCATTTTTAGTATGATTGTCATATTTTATTTTATGTAATTTTGAATTATGTAATTTGTACTTAGTATGGCCTTAGTTTTAATTGGTATTTCCCGAAATGAATGGGTATCGATTTGGTTGTAATTAATGTGATCTCGTATCACTTTTATTTTATTTAGTTTTATTTTTGTTTTTATATTTTATAAAGTAGAAAAGCTTTGTAATTTATTTATATCGGAGTTCCTTGAAGACGGTGCAATTCGAGAAGGTGGTCCGACAAAGACGGTGTTACCTTGAAGTGCGTGCCAAATGAAGTTCAAGGGACCAAAGGAGTTGGTTTCCGAATTTGTAAATAGTTTATTTGATTTACTTTTTTAGGAAGGCCATACTAGGATTTTATCATTTTTGCTTTGCATTTGTTTTATATGTTTGCATGCATAGCCAAATCGCCATAACTACACATGCATATCATTTTATCGAGTCATCGACCGTGTCAATTAAAATTATCGTAGTTCATCGCTTTAGTTCACTTAAAACGTGATAGATAATAAATTGACAAGACCTCTAACTAAATAATAATTCAGAATTAGCCTTACCAAATAGTAGAAATCATGAATCCCAATTTCATAAGGAAGTAGGCTCGGCTCACCGGGGTGCTAAACTTGTTACGTTGGGTAAGTGGGTAGTAAAATGTTATTACATCGAAATTTGGATTGAGCTCAACGGAAGTATTCGTGACCGTAGTCGCATGTGTTCCGGGCTAAAGATAAATATTAGAGTAATTTTATCGACCGAGAGTTGTAGAAGTAGAATCGATTAAAGAGTTAATCCACCGAGTTATATTGATAAGGGATGAATTGGCTCACCGTGCCCAAGTTAATATGAATTTGGATCTCGGGATCATTTATAATAGTTGGGTAGAGGTCACTATATAAATGCTTAAGACTTGTTAAAAATGTTTACAAGTATTATTAAAACAATAGATGTTTATTAATTCCTTCACTTTTATTTTTGTAGTCATATTTGTTTTCTCAATTGCAATGGCAACTCCAAATTCAAACGCAACCACTAGCTCGAACACTCTCACCAACGTTTCATGGCTCCGATCCTTCATGGATCGTTGTAAATTAGAAAAGAATGGGTCTAATTTCACCGATTGGGACGCACAACTTCGCTTGGCCGCGGAGGGTGACGATAAGATTCGTTACCTTACCGAGGCCTCTCCCGCCGCACCTACCGCTAGGTCTACTCCCGCCGCTAGGCAAGCCTATGAGACTTACCAAAAGGAGTCGGCCGCGATCAAAAATGTGTTGATCTTCTTAATGGAGGCTGAACTCCAAAGGAGTGCTATAAAGATTAGCACCGCCTATGAGATCTATACGAAGCTTGTGACCATGTTTTCACAAGCTCCGAGGATCATTCAATATGAAGCGTCTTCCGCATTCTTTGATCCCAACATTAAGGAGGGTCAAAAAGTTAGCCCTCATGTGCTCAAGTTGATGGAGCATGTTGAGACCTTAAAAATGCAAAAGGTAGAGATTCCCGAGGAACTCATCATTGATCGAATTCTTCATTCCTTGAACAAGGTTAAAGCATATGTCCAATTCAGGGTGAATTTTAATATGAAAAACTTGAAACTATCCCTCGATGAATTGCACAAAATGCTTGTGCAAGCCGAGAGGGACATGGGGCTAAATGCTAGCACCACCAAGGATGTGCTCAACATTAATCATAAGAGCAAGGGGAACTTCAAGAAAGGTAGTCACAAGGGAAAGAAGCCAACTCCCTACAAGAAAAAAGGAAAAGCTTGTGAAGTTAGCTCCTCTAAGCCCAAGAAGGGTGCCTCGTCTGGGGACAAGACCACTATTGTAATGGCATTGGGCATTGGAAGAGAAATTGTCCTAAGTACCTAGGCGACATCAAAGCTGGAAAAGTTATTCCAGTAGGTAAATTACTATCCCTATCTTTTATGTTTCAAATCTCAACTTTGGTATTTTGATACAAGTTGTGATATTTACCATTTTTATTGTAATTAGGGCATCTAAGCAAGGACAAGGGAAAAGAAAAGCAAGCTTAGAAGATCTTGAGGGAAGCTAGATGTAGCCGCCCATGATGCTAGATCGATGGAGGCTTGGCTTTATTTTGTTTTGCCTTTATTTTCATGTTGTATTTTGAAGTTTTAGAACTATTTTAATTTCCTCGTTCGACTTGGAAATTTGTTTGTTTCCTTAAGCAATGGTTGTATTTTGGATATTGGTGACTTGGTTTGCAACCCAAGTCACTTATTTTATCGTATCGTTTGTTCTAAAATTTATCATCATACACTACTTGCTTCGAAAAACATTAAGACGATTTTATCAACTTAAATTGATCAAATTGACAATTATAATGATCAAATCATTATATGTCCATGAGCTATAAATTCGATTCTCCTTATGCCATTGTGACTAAAGTCACAACTTACTGTTTGGGCTAAAAATAGCATAATAAGGAAGGCCCACTTAATGAAATAAAAGGCTATGGGAGGAGTGATAAGGAGGAAGGAAGCCCGTAATTAGGGAAAGGGGGAACGGGCTGAAAGAGGACCACAGACCCATCAGAGGAGACGTCCGGATTAAGGAAAGGCAAGTTAGGTAGAAGTTAGGGAGAAGTTAGTGAGAAGTTAGGGAGATCATGGAGAATTGGGAAAGGCGGCCGAGTTTGGAAAGAGTTCATATGGAAATTATATTCCCTTTCCATAATCAAAGTAGGACATATCTAGGGTTCTCACCCTATAAATAGCCATGGAAGAAAATCAAGAAGGACATTCAACAACGCATCCACACACATACTTACGCTAAGGCATTAGCACATTCTTATACCCAAATATACATCCGTCCAAGATCTTGCAGGCCTGATCGACACCTCACTCCAGCAGGATTAGTTCTACGTTGCAATTGTAATCGTCCTCCTATTCAAGTATAGTGCGATATTTGGCAGGGTACCGTCCCTCCCGCGGTTGTTCCCATACTGGGTTTTCCGCATCACCAAATCTTACGTGTCAATTTACATTACGCATTTTATTTCTCTATTTACATATCAACATACGAACAATCATACGATCAACCAACGAGTAAGACCGCATTGACCCTAATGAACCAATTCGGTAAAAAATACCTAAACAGTTTGGCGCCCACCGTGGGGCATTGTGGTCGTCAATCGTTGATACTCTAGATACACAATGGATAAGCAAGCATCGGACGCTGTGTCAGGGAGCAGACAACCATTGCCACCACCGCCCTCTACTCAAAATCCAACATCAACAGTGGCTACACAGGCTCCCGGACACACCTCAAGAATCATACCTACAGCAAAAACCTCTCTACCTCTTAGGACTCCTGCTGTCGCGGCCCAAGCCAGATCAGATAAGGGAGCAACAAGTTCAGGCCTCACCCCGCCACCTAGTCCCACACAAATCTTACTCACCAGCGTAGAAAATCTTCAGAAAGCCATGGAAAACATGAGAGAAGACCAGAAGAAAGCTGAAGTGGAAGCAAGAAAGAGGACAGAGAGCTCTGGGCATAGATAGACATCCTGAAACAGCAGTCTGGCACCCCAGCGAGCAGGGCAGACATGGGAAGGTCTCCACTAGTAGATCTGACGCAGGGGGCATCAGGCAACAGGAATCCACTTCGACAGATACCGGTTGAACTGATTACCAGATTGGATCTGTCCACAATACCATCAGATGGAAGAATAACCCCACAAGGGCTGGGATACCTCACGCCGGGTAACTGGCCTGCGGCCAGCTGTGTGGAAGCACGAGCAGGTGGCATCCCCGTCACCAGCCCCGCCACGATCGATCAGACACCTGGAGCAGGATCCGAGTCAAACCAACAAATGAACTGGCAGCAGGGGATAGTCGTTACAACAACTCCACTAGCAGCTGGAACACATCAGAACCTTCAAGAGCTCGGATCAGGAGGCAGTATATTAAACCAGCAGGCAGCCGACAGGAGGCCCCAGATTCAGGCAGCATAACAAATCAGCAGTACTTGGAGTTAAAAGAAATACTAAGCAGGGTCCCAGGGTTGTCACCCCCACTCGAGAAAGCAGCACTAGACAACTATGCTGACACACCATTCGTGGACACCATATCCATCATAGCCATGCCAAAGGGATTCAAAAATCCTAATATGCCCCTCTTCGACGGCACATCAGATCCCTTTGATCATATAAGCAAGTACAAGCAGAAGATGATGACAGTAACAACTATAGGGCAAGTCAAGGAGGCTTGCATGTGCAAAGGATTTGGGTCCACCCTAACAGGACCGGCACTTCGATGGTTTGTGAGCCTGCCCAACAGGTCGATATCTACATTTGCTGAATTGGTGAACGCATTTACTCAACAGTTCGCAAGCAGCAAAAAACCACAGAAACATGCAGGAGACTTGTTCACGATCGTCCAAGGGGTAGGAGAGACCCTTGGAGAGTACAATAATAGATTCAACAATGAGAAGGTAGCAGTACGAGAGTGCGATGTCTCAACAGCAGTGGAAGCCTTCAGAAGAGGCCTCCACCACGACTCCGACCTATACAAGCAGCTAACTATGCATCCCTGCCATAGTTTCGAGGCAGTGCAGGAGAAGGCAGCTGCCGCAATCAGATTGGAGAAATATATCCTAGCCAGAGCCAGCTTACTAAGCATGCCAAGTATTTCTAGTACCTCAGCCGTGGAGAAATCAGGAAGAAAGCAAACCACCAGCAAGAAGGATGAGAGGTACAAGCCATATGGAAGGGGAGTCAACAGAATCGAGGAAAATTAGCAACTCCCTACTCTGGCAGAATATGGATTCACTACAGGTATAGGAGGAATCTTGAAGGCCCTCAGGGAGATGGGAGATGGAGTCAGGTGGCCCAACCCACCAGTGGGAGAGCAAGCATGGAGAAAGGATAGCAAGAAGAAGTGTGAGTTCCACCGTGATATTGGGCACAACACTGAGGCTTGCTACACATTACGAAGAGAGATCAAGCGCCTGTATGAGCAAGGAAAGCTGAGCCACCTATTACCACGTGGGGGCAAGCAGAAGGATAAGGTAGGCTCCGCCAAGCCTGCAAACCCACCCACATGCACCAATATCATAAACGTGATAACAGGCGGCTGAGACTTAAGCGGGCTGACATACTCAGCAGCCAAGAGACGTGCCACCGAGACCAAAGAAGACATGCCAGCCAATTCTTGTAGAATTTCTCACAGCGACCTGTCAGCGATCAGCTTTGACGAAGGAGATACATACGACGAATGAGAACATCATGACGCACTTATTATCACCTTATCAATGGCCAATTGCACAGTTAAGAAGGTCTTGGTAGATACAGGAAGCTCGATCAACCTAATCATGCTGAAATCCATAGAAAACATGGGATTCAGCGAGAAGGATTTGCAGAAGAAGACCATTCCGCTAGTAGGCTTCAATGGGGGAAACAGCCACCTCATTGGGCGAGATAGTCATCCCAACCTATGTGGGAGGAGTCAACAAGCAAGTCAGATACCTGGTTATAGACGGCCCCTCCACCTACAACGTCATCTTGGGAAGACCATGGCTGCACCAGATGAAAGCAGTCCCCTCAACATATCACCAGTGCATAAGGTTCCTCACGCCATAGGGAGTAGAAATAATAAGAGGAGATCAGGAGAAAGCTAGAGGCTGCTATAAGAAGGCAGTTAAGTGCACTGCCAGCCCTCCCGCATAGAAATTACAGAAACAGCCTGTCCAGGACGAATACATTGAACCCCCAGCAGAAGAGCTGGATCAAATCAACCTGGACAAGCTGCACCCAGAAAGAACTATGCTCATTGGAGCAGGATGCACAAGAAGCTTGAGACATCAACTAGTCAAGTTCTTACAGGATAACATGGATTATTTTGCATGGTCACACAATGACATGATAGGGATAGATCCGTCCATCATAACGTATAAGCTTAGTGTGGACCCAAAGTGTAAACCCATCCAGCAGAGAAGAAGAAAGTTTGCAGCGGAAAGAAACAAGGTGATCAACCAAGAGGTAAATAGTCTGCTGGCAGGAAAGAAAATAAGAGAAGTAAAATATCCAGAATGGTTGTCTAACGTAGTGGTGGTGCCTAAGAAGAATGGGAAGTGGAGAGTATGTGTGGACTTCACCGACCTCAACAAGGCATGCCCTAAAGATCCCTTCCCGCGGCCTCATATCGATGCCATGGTAGATGTGACAGCTGGACACGAGATGTTAACATTCCTGGACGCATGGAGTGGATACAATCAGATTAGGATGGATCCTACAGATCAAGAGAAGACAACATTCATGTCCGAAAGAGGAATATATTGCCACAACGTCATGCCATTCGGCCTAAAGAATGCATGCTCCGCGTATCAAAGGCTGGTTAACCGCATGTTCAAAGAGCAGATAGGAAGAACTATGGAGGTATATATTGATGACATGGTGGTGAAATCAGAAAAAGCCAAAAATCACATGCGGCACCTGGCAGAAACATTCATCACCCTCAGGGAATACAAAATGAAGCTAAATCCATCTAAATGCACCTTCGGAGTATCTTCTGGTAAATTCTTAGGCTATATTGTAACCCAGAGAGGGATAGAGGCCAGCATCGAGCAGATCAAAGCTATCTTACAACTAGAGTCGCCTGAGATGCCTAAAGATGTTCAAAGACTAGCTGGAAAGGTAGCAGCCCTGAACAGGTTCATTTCAAGATCTTCAGATAAATGCAGGCTGTTTTACAACGTACTAAGGAAAAGCCAGAAGTTTGAATGGACCGCGGATCACGAGCAAGCCTTCATAGAGCTGAAACACTACCTCAGCAGCCCGCCGCTGCTGTCGAAGCCGGAGCCAGGAGAACCACTATTCCTATACCTGGCCGTCAGAGAGGTGGCAGTGAGTGCTGTCCTGGTCAGAGAGCAAGAAAAGGAGCAGAAGCCAGTATACTACGCGAGGAAGTCTCTGCTGCCGGCAGAGACCAGGTACACATCTCTTGAAAAGTTAGTACTAGCATTGGTAGTAGCATCTTACAAACTGCGCCCCTATTTTGAGTCCCACGTCATACATGTCGTGACCAACTACCCGCTAAAATCTATCATGAGGAAGCCTGAACTATCAGGCAGAATGTCAAAATGGTCTGTACACCTCAGTGGGTACGATATGCAGTATGACCCCAGAACAGCAATCAAATCGCAAGCACTGGCCAACTTTGTGTCAGCCTTTAGCCCAGCCATCCGGAGTCTGGAAGATTCGAAAATCCTCAACTTAGAGGGGGACAAGGAGGCAGAGGTTTGGCGGATGCACATTGACGGAGCCTCCAACCAAAGGGGGGCAGGTGTGGGGCTAATCCTGCGATCAACACATGGAGACCTGATAGCACAAGCAGTAAGATGTGAATTCAAGGCAACCAACAATGAAACAGAATACGAGGCCTTGATATTGGGAATGAAGCTAGCTCTGGAATTAGGAGTTAAGCACCTGCACATATCCAATGACTCTCTACTAATAGTTAACCACGTGAATGATGAGTTTATAGCCAGAGACTCAAAGATGATTGTGTACTTGAAAATAGCGAAGGAATTAAAACAATAATTCGCAACTTACAAGCTTAAGCAAGTCCCCAGAGATCAGAATGTGGAAGCAGATGCCTTGGCAACTCTAGGGGCAACATTTAAACCGACAGAACTATCTAGCATTCCAATAGCACACATGCTGGAGCCTTCCATCCAGAAGGCAGATGAAGTAGATAAGGGAGAACTGGAGGATTCACAGAACGGCGAAGGAATCTAGGTAGTTACAAAGGAAGGTGAGGACTCTCAGCCAACCAGGCAGCCGCCTGACCAGGCCGCCGAACAAGCAGGCAACAGGGATTGGTGCACACCTTACCTAGACTGGCTGCGTCATAACAAGCTGCCAGATGACAGGAAAGAAGTGAGAGCTTTCAGAATTAAGGCCTCCATGTTCATACTTATTGACGATGTACTATTCAGAAAATCACTAGCAGGACCCTACTTACGGTGCCTGGAAAAGGAAGAAGCACAAACTTTGTTGCATGCTCTCCACAGTGGTGAATGTGGAAACCATGCAGGGGGCAGGAGTCTGGCAAATAAAGCCCTCAGGCAGGGATACTACTGGCCTACAATGAAGGCAGATGCAGTAGAGTACGCACGCAAATGTGACGCCTGCCAGCGTTCAGCACCAATGATTCATCAGCCGGCAGAACCCTTGCACCCTATCATTTCTCCCTGGCCATTCATGGCATGGGGCATGGAAATAGTAGGACCTCTGCCACGAGCCACAGGAAACGAGAACCTAGATGCTTTGACAATGACATTACTTCTCCAAGTGGATAGAGGCGAAGCGTTCACGTAAGTAAAAGATAAACAGGTCATTTCGTTTATAAAACGAAACATCATTTGCAGTTTTGGTATCCCATCAGAAATCATATGTGACAATGGCTCACAATTCATCTCCAACGATACCGAAGGATCTTTGTGCCGTGGAACATCACCCTAAAAAGTCGGCACCCAGGACTCCAAAGTCCAACGGGCAAGCCGAGTCCAAAGAACAAAATCATCATGGATAATCTAAGAAGGAGGTTACGAAGTTAGGAGGAAAGTGGGCGGATGAATTGCCACTTGTATTATGGTCGACAACGACACCAAAAGTAGCAACGAGTCAAACACCCTTCAGCCTGGTGTTTGGCGCGGAAGCGGTCATTCCGTCAGAAGTTCTAGTTCCCACTCACAGTTATGAAAATATGACAGGGGAACTGAACAGGGCAGAGATGATCAGATGCCTGGACACAGTTGACGAGCTGCGAGAAAGCGCAAAAATCCGTCTGGCTGCCTACAAACAGTCAGTGGCCAGAAGTTATAACAAGAATGTGAAAGTCAGGCTCCTGGAGGTAGGAGACCTAGTTCTCCGAGAGGTGTTTCAAAACACCAAGAATCGAAAAGCAGGCAAATTCGCCTACAAATGGGAAGGACCATACCAGGTAGAAGGAGTTGTTGGCCATGGTGCATACAGACTGATGACTATGGACGGTCAAATCATACAACGCCCATGGAACATACTTCACCTGAAGAGATATTACTTTTAATAATAAGTAGACTTTAGGCTTCAGAATAATGTACTAGGAAAAGCCAAATCATTTTCTAAAGTTAAAATAAAATCCGGTAGTAGGCATACTGCCAATTTCACTTTTATTTCTCGTGTCTCTAGCTCTTTTTAAAACTTTAAACTACTATTAAATGGTGTGGTCTGGCAGCATCCTGGGACCACAATTGCTCTAGTACCCCATGAGATGGCGACAGGTATTTCACATCATTTTAATAGATTTTCCTATTTTCAGGCTTCTCTAGGTACATCACTCTGAATCCTAGTGTCTATGGTACTTTGAAAGGATATATAGCAGGACTGTCAACTGCCAATGCGGACTGTGGAACATACGAAAGGGAGCCTGGTTGACAGCTAAACACGCTTACCCAGCTACCCCTGATACCACCCCCTGGACGTAGCTCGCACTAATCGCAATTAATCAGGGCCCCAGCATGCATGCACACGAACATGGAACGTAGGGATCTCTGCGCTACCAGAA
Organism: Silene latifolia; assembly: GCF_048544455.1. Lineage (NCBI taxonomy): Eukaryota > Viridiplantae > Streptophyta > Magnoliopsida > Caryophyllales > Caryophyllaceae > Silene > Silene latifolia. The sequence goes on from NC_133538.1 coordinate 456,218,943, forward strand.
TCCTACAGCATCCCATTGGTCCTAGAATGACGATAAACTTGCCTAAATTACGCCCCTTTTGGCTTATCTTGCGTCATGAACAAGGTTAAGTAATCCAAAACTGTGGCATACGCCTAAATCAGCCATCAGGCTGACACGACAGCTAGCTTAGTCTTGATCAGCCTCTTCAGGATGACAAGACTGGTCTAAATTAGCCTCAGGTTGACACGGCCACTCCTCCTTACATTACGACATATGCCTAAATCAGCCATCAGGCTGAAATGGCAGCTAGCTGAGTCAGAAAGTCAGCCTTTTCAGGATGATGGGACTCGCCTAAATCAGCCAGCAGGCTGACACGGCAACTTCTTAAACTAGGGAAAATAAATAACAAGCACACAATATGTAGGCTAAAACCTTGCCAAACTATGACAAGGGGCATTCCAAAACATGGCCAAAATACGGCCCCAAGTTTAACCGCCACCTTGGCAGAGCAACCACAAAAAAGAGAGTTTTAAAACTTACAGGTCTGCCACCTCTGGGCTAGACTGCCAAAAGTTCCTCAAAACATAAAAATACTTAATTATCGGTCACATTAATGACCTCCACCTCTGGCACCTCTTCTGCCTGCTGACCCCCTGTTTCAGGTACCGCACCAGCTTGCACACCCCCAGCTGCCATAGCATCCAAAGCTCCGTCAAGAGATCCTAGGCCACTCCAAAGATCACCCCCAAAGACTTGCTCAGCCAATGCAGGAGAATTCACCTCCCCAACTTCAGGCATCAGCGCACTCAGATCAGGTTGGGTGGGGTAGAGCATCTCCAGCTGCTTCTCCTCCTCCTCTATAGCTTGCTGGGTGGGAGCCTCCTCAAGAGCAGCACGCATCCCGCTGATTTTTCCCCGCCAAGTAGAATAAGCAATAACATTGGTGGCCAGGGAGATCAGCTCGCTGATCTTCTCATCAGAGCGCTTGAGGGAGTCAGAGAAAGTGCTGCACACCTTCTGAGTGCAAGCCAGCTGATAAGCCCCTTCCTTCAGCTTCTTCCCGAAAGGTGACGTTCACTACCCCTTAGACCGTATTTGCATTGACCTGAGACCTAGATTACTTAACTGAATGATTATGGTGAACCGTCTGTCTTAGCTGTTCCTCTTTATCTGTTTGCTTCCTTCTTTTTTATTTCCCTCTCCCTTATTCTCTTTAGTTTAGAATATCACTTTTCAAACCCCCACATTGTGACCCGTTACTCATAGACTAAAATTAGACAGATAAATCTCATTTTTTCCTCCCTGTGGAGATCGACCCTACTTGTCGCTGACTTCTGTTAGTTGTAACTTAGGTTTATTTTTGATACTGCGACGACCGGTATCAAATTTTGGCGCCGTTGCCGGGGAGGCAGCATAGTTTTATTTGTTTTTATTTAGTTTATTTCTTGTCTCAAGGATCTTCGGTTGCTTGAGACCGTTATTATGTCTTTCGTTCTTCTCTTTCCACAGGAAGAGAACGAAATTTTTGGTACTTATTTAGCCAGGTTTTTGGAGTGGCTCGAGCCCAGACGAGATGCATTTTTTACGAACTCCAATTGTCTTTGGACTATCTTTCGGGGTATGAATGACCCTACGCGAGCATACCTAGAATCTATTGGTAAGTGGGATTTCGAAGGAATCCCCATTAATGAGGTATTAGAATTCTTTAATTGGTTTGCTGCTGAATCTCTTAAACCCAACTTTTCTCTTCATGTTGACTCAAATGAGGGGGTGGGTGAGACCTTAGAAACCAATCTAGGAAATGCTGACGGAGACATGGAGGAGACCACTAGCGTGGTTTACAATCCTTTTTATGAGGATAGTTTAGAACCCCTTTATGATTCCTGCACTGATAGTGAGGGTGATTTGAAGGCTCTCTTTGAGAATCTCCATCTTGACGAGTCTAGTGATAAGGAGAGCGAGGAGGTAGATTTAAACAGTCTTCAGGTCAAATGGGATACTTACGATGATATAGTAGATGAACCTATTATAGAGGACCCAATTGACCCAATTGAATTTACCGTCCCTTGCATTTGGGATGAATACCCACCTTCTCCTTTAGCAGTCCAGATTCCTCCACCTCACTGTTTTCACCCGTCTGAGCATCCAAATTCTATTCGCGTTGTTTTTGAGTCCAATGCTCCTGAGCTGCTTTATTTTCCACCTGCGATTATTTTGAGTTTTTATATTCCGCCCTTAGCTGGAGGGCAGAATTATCTTGTGAATGATTTTGGGAGCTGTCATAGGAAATTCGTTAGGCTTAAACGATCTTGCATTTCAATTTCCTATGCTATTACTATATTATGGTGCTACTTACAGTTTTGTGTAGCACATGCGCAGCTATTTGACAGGTTGGTGCGAGCTTTGAGTTGCTTTGATTGGGTTCAATTAGAGTAGTTGGCTGAAAAAGAAGGTCGAGCTGAGACATGTCTGAAACTAGCGCTACCCAGGAGGCAACCCGGAGATTTATTTTTAGTTGTTTTTCAAACATTGCATTTTATTTCAGTTGTGTGTAATAATTGGTCTTCGTACCATAGACTTTATCAATATGCTTGCTTTGTTAGTTTTGCGGGCAATTTTTACTGCGTTTTGCAGGAATACACTGGAGATTACTCGATCGAGTACTTTTTGTAAAGTACTCGATCGAGAGCTTTTTCTGCTGATTTTACTCGATCGAGTGAAATTTCTACTCGATCGAGTACCCGCAAAAAAAAAAAAAAAAAAAAAAAAAATATATATATATATATATATATATATATATATTTTTTTTTTTTTTTTACTCGATCGAGCTGTTTTGGACGCCCATTGCTTGGATTAGCTTCTTGTGACGATGTTTCGGAGCTATTAGTGACCTCCCATGTTGCTGGCTAGTTTGGGGAGGCCCCTTATTCGCGCAATCTTGTGAGTTTTCCGCATTTACTCTCTTTTTCTTTTAGTTTGCATTTCCTTTCCATGTTTTGGTACAATGAGGGCATTGTACGGTTTGGTTTGGGGAGGTTATGCATCCATATCTGTGTCTGCATCTTGTTTTTATTGCATTTCTGTTATCACATTTAATTTATGTCTGCATTGTTGTTTATTTCCATAAAAATTCAAAAATTCCCTAAAAATTAAAAAATTCAAAAAATTCAAAAAATATTCACATTTATTTTTGCATATAGGTTGAGTCGGAACGGTAGATTTCCGTGATGAAATTGCACTTTAACTTGTCTTTTTACTTGAGCCTTGCACTTTATTGACAGTTATTAGCTGAGTCTTGCGCATATCTACGAGTTTTTGTTCAAATATAGCTGACCGTGTAGACTTAACCTGATAAATTGGCAACCTACTCTACAATTTCTGAGTTTTAGAGCCTTATAACTGGCCTTAATTCACCCTAAAGTGTAAACAGCTTAACTTTCGCCCTCACTGCAATACCCTATTGTTCTCTACTAGTCTCGCCTTTTCCAACCTTTCGGTCCAGGTCAAGGATCACTAAGAATTAAAGGTCTAATTGCGTCGACTCAATTAGACGGTTATAGTTAATTGTAGCATTTAATCAACAAAGACTATACTAGCATTAACCCAATAAATCGATCACTCTCCCTTCATAATTATGGATCCCCTATAGTCTTAGCATAAGAAAATTAGCTACTCATGGCCAACGAATTAACAATAACCATAAATAGATAATTGAAATTCAACATAATAAAAGACTAAAGAGAATTGAATTAGAATAATTACGATACCTAATATAGGGAAGAAGGGATTAAAGCGATAGAAGGGATTAAAGATTTAAAGAAGGATAATAATACCAATACAATCTGAATCCGAGTAGCAAAAGTATAAGGGAAGAACAAAATCCAAAGGGCAGTCACAATTGATCCGAAAAATAAAGAAAATGAAGAACAAGCAGTCGTCCGTCCCCTCTACTGACTCCCTGGGAATGAATGAATACTTTAGGTCTAACTTAGTATCTCTTATATAATGAGAGATAATTATTATTAATCTAATTATAAGATAAAACTAAGATATAATCTAATTATTCTCGACTAATATCTTCTCGCTGTAGCTAGTACTCGATCGAGTGATTTATCTACTCGATCGAGTACTTTTCCTGCTTTGCGCACTGAACTTCAAACGGCTGCCATTTCTTCGTTACTTGAGAAAACAGGGCGATTCCAGTGGCGTTGGAAAGCTAAGAGGACAAGCTTTCATCTCCAATTGGAATCACCTGAATATCTATTGTAGAACTCGAGATATAGGTCTTCAAAGTAGGCACTAGCAATTTGAAGTTCTTCCTTTGCTCGCCTAACTATCTTTCTTCTTTGCGCATCTCAAAATAGCTACATTCCCGCTCCAAATTCACTATTCCTCCAAATGCATGCTAAACGGACGGTAAAAGGCTCGATTTCACTATTTTCTGGTTCATTCCTGCATATAAGACAAAACAAACCAAAGTAGCATATTCGGGGCATTTCGTAGCATAAACTACGATAATAACATAGAAATACGTGCATAAAAAGGCCTAAAAGGACTATATAAAATGCACGTATCACCCATGGGGGTAAATTATAAATGGCCAATGCTACTGGCCAAATACTATGTTGGGTGCTCATGTTTCCATGAGGATGCATTCCATCTATGGAAAGTGTTAGACGCGAGTTCCTTGCTTCATTGGCAAAATCAGGATACTTAGCGTCAAACTCTTTCCATTGTTGACCATCTTCTAGGTGTCTTAACTTTCCATCTCGAATTCTTCCACTACTATGTAAAGTCATCATTCTTGCATCTTCTACATTCGAAAAAATCCTTATAATTCTTCGTATAATATGAAAATACCACAACACCTTAGCTGGGATCCATCCTTAGTCTTATAATGTCATACAAAGTAGCGCGGACAATTTGATAATTTCTCATAATCTTTGCGGTACAATATGCAGTCATTGGGACAAGCATGTATTTTCTCATATTCCATGCCCAATTCTTTTATCATCTTTTTAGCCTCAAATGTCCGACAGGGAAGAACGTTACCGTCAGGAAGCATGTCACATAACAAAGCTAGAAGATCGGTAAAACGCTTATTACTCTACCCAAATGGCCCCTACAAAATATATAACTTCGCCACAACGGACAATTTTGTATAATTCATACAACCATTAAATAAAGGCATTTCAGATTGACTCAACTTATCAAATAAGTAATCAACATTTATATCCCCATCACCGGTAGCTTCAGAAACATCGGATCCATCATCTTCAAGAAACACAACATCCAAGTAATCTCCATTATCTAAACCAACTTCATTCAATCGCTTATTTAATCTCTAGTTTAGTTTCTCAATCATTTGAATCCCCCCCACCCCCCCTATATTGGTTACTTACTTTCTATACTATAATTCACATAAATTACATCGCCTTCTCTGTAGTTCGATGCTTATTACCATATACTATCATTTAGTTAGAGGTTTTAAGTGTTATAAATACTATCTTTGGGAGCATACGACTTTGGCTCACAACCCCGTCAGTGCACTCACCCCTTGTCCTTGGCTTATGTTCGACGATGAGAATACAATATCTGGTTATTTGGATGTATTATATTATGAGACGAGGTAATGAGTTTGTTAATTTATGGAAATAGAACGAAGTTTGTTTGACTTACTAGTTAGTTAATGGGGAGTGTTTTTATTATTCTATTTGTTTAATTTTATTTTTACATGTGTATGTTTCCATGGCATAACCAAAATTAAGCTGCTTATATTGAGGTATTATTTGTTACTCAGCTCCCCGGCTGACGTGTTTTCTCTCTTCTAGACTACTCGTCATGGGGGTAGTTCCTTTTTGTCTTTTGGTTTTATTTTCAGGTGACCTTCATCTTTTGTTCAAAAAGATTTTTATTTCAAGTCAAGATTTTATTAAAAGCTTTGTAAAAAGTTTTGGTTCATTTTGTTTATTTTATTTAAAGAGACATTTTGTAATAAAAATTTTGTATATTAATTATAATATATCTGTATTTCTGCGAGTTTATATGTAAAATAATTAGTTTTAATTTAGCCAAAAATCAGGGGTGTTACACATAATTTGAAATAAAAATGTTACTACAAGTAGTAAATTGGGTATGTATAATATAAAATTAGGTACTAATAAAATTGGTTTTAAGATATGATAAAATAGATATGACTATTATAAAAATATGTTTCAAAAAATAGAGTTATGTTCAGTTTGTATTAATAATAAAAGGTTACAAAATTACATATAGAGGTACGAGTAAAAATGGTTTGGGTTACAGGTTTGTATCAAGTGTGTTGGTTGGGTATGTTTCAAGTCAAGCGGGTCGGGTTATTTCGGGTCAGGTCATTTTCGGATCCATGATTAAGAGTAAAAGAGGTATTTTAAGTCTTTCTAGCATGCCAATTAGAGTCCTGATTTATTGGGTTACTCTCGGACTGGGCGGTTTCAGATCAGATCCATTCAGGTCAGGTCTATTACGGGTCAAGAAAGATCGGGTCATTTTCGGGCCGAGTCGGGTCAACTTGAGTTTCGGATCTCATTCGGATGTTGTTGTTCGAGTCAATTTCGAGTCTCGGGTTAGCTTTTTTGGTTCAGGTTGATTTGGTCGGGTCTAGGCTTAACTTTTCCGATTTGAACTTATACAAGCTGGACTTATAGAAAAATGGGTACTTATTACTGAACTTATAGGATCGCTCAACATATTTAGAATTGTTAGTAAATAAACTAACAAGCATAATTATTTTTTATATTTGTTTGATAGATCGAAGGACAATATAGTGCCAAAAAATAAATAGAGTGCTCACTTAGATATATCGATATTATCGTGATTAGAGAGAATCATTTGCGCTAGACATTTAATGCTTAACGTTGTGATAATTTTTCGTTTGTATTTGTCATACAATTCATTTAAGGGACTTTTTCAAGTACAACATTTATCATGTAAGTAATAATATAAAATTATTTGTAACTTGATAATGTTAATGTGATCATTAAATTTGTATAATTATTTATATATATTATTTATATCTGTCCGTGCAACTTTGCACGGGTTCTAATAAGCTAGTTCTTTAATAATTAGTTAAATGTTTCCATTAAATTTATTTGTTTTTACTGCAAAGTAAATCTTTATTATTGTTTCATAATTAATTAGTGTGTTAATTATTTAATTTAAATATTAAGCGTTTGCATATGTATAATAACAGCTGCTTCGTATTAAAAAGTGTATATCGCATGCACTAATTAAAACAAGCAATAAAAAAAGCATGCATTTTTATCATTGAAACATTAAAAACATAACATAAAACGAAAGGAAATAAAAAACCAATATAAAAAAAAGGCCCATCAAGAAACGGCATGCATGCAAATTACTTAAAATACCTAACAGGAATTTCACTCAGGGTGGGTAATCAGGATAAACCTAATCATAAATCAACTTTACTACATCAACATAACAACAGTGATCAAAATTAGGCACTTCTTCGTCCTCCCAGGATTTCGATACATTAGTAAAATTGTGCGGGTACTCCTTTCTCAGCATATGACAGTCCTCAGCAACAGAAATCCATAAGTACGGCCCACCGTAAAAATAATAGTCGGGATCATCGTTATGGTACTCATATTTCCCCGATTGATGATCACGTGACGCATACCTTGCAGCAAGTTTTTTTGCTTGGCGAAAATCGCCATGCCCACACCCTCGAAACTCAATCAGGGCATACCCAAGAAAACCACCATCTTTTGTCCACGCTGGGTGGACTTTTTTTGACATTTGTATTGCCATTATTACGGAGCGTGTCCCTCAACCAAATAAAACTCTTAGAAAGCAGTTTACCCATGTCATCATATTTGACGGGAAGATTTTGTATTATGCAAGTAATTGGATTGATATAACGGGTAATCGAGAATTGAGTACTAGATGATGACATAATTAAATCTCAAGTGAAGTATGTTGTATGCTATTTGTAGTATATATAGAATAATGGATATATGTTTTAATTAAATAGTCCATATATGTTAGGCTATTATTTAATTAAAACATATATCCATTATTCTATATATACTACAAATAGCATACAACATACTTCACTTGAGATTTAATTATGTCATCGTCTAGTACTCAATTCTCGATTACCCGTTATATCAATCCAATTACTTGCATAATACAAAATCTTCCCGTCAAATATGATGACATGGGTAAACTGCTTTCTAAGAGTTTTATTTGGTTGAGGGACACGCTCCGTAATAATGGCTATCCAAATGTCAAAAAAGTCCACCCAACGTGGACAAAAGATGGTGGTTTTCTTGGGTATGCCCTGATCGAGTTTCGAGGGTGTGGGCATGGCGATTTTCGCCAAGCAAAAAAACTTGCTGCAAGGTATGCGTCACGTGATCATCAATCGGGGAAATATGAGTACTATAACGATGATCCCGACTATTATTTTTACGGTGGGCCGTACTTATGGATTTCTGTTGCTGAGGACTGTCATATGCTGAGAAAGGAGTACCCGCACAATTTTACTAATGTATCGAAATCCTGGGAGGACGAAGAAGTGCCTCATTTTGATCACTGTTGTTATGTTGATGTAGTAAAGTTGATTTATGATTAGGTTTATCCTGATTACCCACCCTGAGTGAAATTCCTGTTAGGTATTTTAAGTAATTTGCATGCATGCCGTTTCTTGGTGGGCCTTTTTTTTATATTGGTTTTTTATTTCCTTTCGTTTTATGTTATGTTTTTAATGTTTCAATGATAAAAATGCATGCTTTTTTTATTGCTTGTTTTAATTAGTGCATGCGATATACACTTTTTAATACGAAGCAGCTGTTATTATACATATGCAAACGCTTAATATTTAAATTAAATAATTAACACACTAATTAATTATGAAACAATAATAAAGATTTACTTTGCAGTAAAAACAAATAAATTTAATGGAAACATTTAACTAATTATTAAAGAACTAGCTTATTAGAACCCGTGCAAAGTTGCACGGACAGATATAAATAATATATATAAATAATTATACAAATTTAATGATCACATTAACATTATCAAGTTACAAATAATTTTATATTATTACTTACATGATAAATGTTGTACTTGAAAAAGTCCCTTAAATGAATTGTATGACAAATACAAACGAAAAATTATCACAACGTTAAGCATTAAATGTCTAGCGCAAATGATTCTCTCTAATCACGATAATATCGATATATCTAAGTGAGCACTCTATTTATTTTTTGGCACTATATTGTCCTTCGATCTATCAAACAAATATAAAAAATAATTATGCTTGTTAGTTTATTTACTAACAATTCTAAATATGTTGAGCGATCCTATAAGTTCAGTAATAAGTACCCATTTTTCTATAAGTCCAGCTTGTATAAGTTCAAATCGGAAAAGTTAAGCCTAGACCCGACAAAATCAACCTGAACCAAAAAAGCTAACCCGAGACTCGAAATTGACTCGAACAACAACATCCGAATGAGATCCGAAACTCGAGTTGACCCGACTCGGCCCGAAAATGACCCGATGTTTCTTGACCCGTAATAGACCTGACCTGAATGGATCTGATCTGAAACCGCCCAGTCCGAGAGTAACCCGATAAATCAGGACTCTAATTGGCATGCTAGAAAGACTTAAAATACCTTTTTTACTCTTAATCATGGATCCGAAAATGACCTGACCCGAAATAACCCGACCCGCTTCACTTGAAACATACCCAACCAACACACTTGATACAAACCTGTAACCCAAACCATTTTTTTCTCGTACCTCTATATGTAATTTTGTAACCTTTTATTATTAATACAAACTGAACATAACTCTATTTTTTGAAACATATTTCTATAATAGTCATATCTATTTTATGATATCTTAAAACCAATTTTATTAGTACCTAATTTTATATTATACGTACCCAATTTACTACTTGTAGTAACATTTTTATTTCAAATTATGTGTAACACCCCTGATTTTTGGCTAAATTAAAACTAATTATTTTACATATAAACTCGCAGAAATACAGAGATATTATAATTAATATACAAAGTTTTTATTACAAAATGTCTCTTTAAATAAATTAAACAAAATGAACCAAAACTTTTTACAAAGCTTTTAATAAAATCATGACTTGAAATAAAAATCTTTTTGAACAAAAGATGAAGGTCACCTGAAAATAAAACCAAAAGACAAAAAGGAACTACCCCCATGACGAGTAGTCTAGAAGAGAGAAAATACGTCAGCCGGGGAGCTGAATAACAAATAATAACTCAATATAAGCAGCTTAATTTTGGTTATGCCGTGGAAACATACACATGTAAAAATAAAATTAAACAAATAGAATAATAAAAACACTCCCCATTAACTAACTAGTAAGTCAAACAAACTTCGTTCTATTTCCACAAATTAACAAACTCATTACCTCGTCTCATAATATAATACTTCCAAATAACCAGATATTGTATTCTCATCGTCGAACATAAGCCAAGGATAAGGGGTGAGTGCACTGAAGGGGTTGTGGAAAGGGGGACTAAATTTTGGTGGAAAAGTTATAACAACGGTTATAGTATAAAAAACCGTTGTTATAACTAAAGACAATGGATTTTTTTTAAATAACCGTTGTTGTTTATTTTAAAAAAAAAAATTAAATTAAATATTACTAGATGCATGCATTCTTACGGCGGCCCGTTATAATTCCGATGCATGAATTATTACTGACAATCTCTGCATATGAATGGACAATATATGGAATGAGATGGGTTATAAGATTTGAAGCAGAGATATGATGGCACAACTTCCGAAACATATATTAATTAAAAAACAACTCAAAAGACACATTACTTAATATAAATACATGCATTATCTCAACTAACCACCATTCCATCATCTCACTATATATCTCCAAACCCTAACTACTAAAACAAACTCGAAACCCTAAATCTTTCAAACAAACTCCAAAATTCATCAACAATGAATGATACCATCCGTAAGACTGTTACTGTGACCGAGCACAACAGGAGTTTCATCCGCCGGTTGCTGGACATCAAGGACTGTGGGATTTATCTGTATGAATCCCTCAATATTCAAGGATTATAACGAATTTAATGAAGACGATCACTAGTCATAAAATAAAATACATAAACAAAAGTAAAGGATTCAGAAATAACCTTCGGTCCTAGCAAATACGGCCTAAGAACAATATCAAAGTAGATATTCGCCTATCAGTTGCACCCAAGACGATATGAGATATGCCCTTTGATTGTGCTAGAATCGATCAAAAATTTTCTGTAAAAATTTAGGTTTTTTTGTGTTTTTTTCTGATGAGAGAGGAGGCACAAATGGCTTAAGAAAAAAAATTAGGTTAGAATAATGTTCTCCCTCACTCCCTATAAACCGTGTATTAGGAAGTAATTAGGGTAGATCATCTTCTTTTAATTTTCGGCCCATTTGACCGAAATAAGGAGTAAATTTCTTATTTTCGGTTATTCCACAAATGTATAAAATGTGTGAAATTGTCATCTAGTGATAATCGAACCCATGACCTCTTGGTTTGTGTACCCTCACTATTACCACTATGACACATTTATCTTGTTGATATTAAATATAACCGATTACATTTAATTACGAATTAACAGAGTAATTCGTCCAAGCTAACATTACATACATTTAATTAAATATAACTTATTATATTCAATTTACGAATTGACAGTTAATTCGTCTCAATTAATATTATTTAATCTTCATTAAATAATTGTCTCATCAACACATTGACTAACTGTTTAGTCATATTAGGCATAAATGTGATTATATTTCTATAACCACATCTCTCAAACACATCCTATAGGTGTGACCTTTAGGGACCAGTTGATCACCGCCATCTGTATGATAATAACGTCAAACTTTCTAGCAAGCCAACCGTTATTAGGTAAACGTTAATCAACTGATTAAATATACGAAGTATACCCTTGTAAACCTGTAAGAGATTTACAAATGTTATCACACTAATTTGTGAAGGACACAAGCTCCAACAAACTCCCACTTGTCCTCACAAGTGTATGTGCGATAACCGATTCTCATATCCTAAAATTTCTCCCACTCAATGTAAAGCAATTTGAAAATCCGCATTCACAAAGGTCGTATTTTACAAGCGATCATGATCAAGAGTGGTTACCCCGACTAGAGAGTAACTTAACTGATAAACGAATCAACATTCGAGCATAGCCATGCATTTCAGTTACAACTCCTCGAGTGGCCCTAAGAAATAACTATACCTGATAAGGGTTGGATATTTTCCTCAACTCGAATCCTGCAGATGTAAGCACAAAGATGAAATGACCCGAAAAAATCTACTTAGCCTCCAGTTACGGCAGACCGTGAGAAAGAAACCAAAGTCACCCAAAAACTGCCTTAATCTCAAGAGACAGTCGATAGTCAAAAGAATCGACTCTAGGAACACAATGTATGTCCTATCCACGACCTCGCACCGAATGTTTTTAAACATTTAGGACTCCATTACGTTGGCACAAAAAGTTGTCCTACGAGGTATCGTTACAATCTCGCATCTGTGATCGATCAGTCAATCGTTTGACTGATGGCTCGTTGAACCCACCATCAATCGACTGCACAATATAATAGCCGGAGTTATCAGCTCACATTGGCGATTATGGACCAAAAAAAATATAATGTAATTCAGTTCACTTTGTGGCCTTCAATGTTGTCAGTACAATCCACATGAAAAACAAAATATTATAATAAAACGATGAAGTTATAAATAGTATATGAAGAAGATAATGTATCAAATCCACAATCAAGTACTACAACCCAGGAACACGTTTAATTCCCATGGAATTAACGTGCCCTACATGCTTATCATAATTCAACGGTTTAGTGAGAGGATCCGCGATGTTATCATCCGTCGCAATCTTGTCTATCACTATCTCCTCTTGCTCCACGTAATCACGGATCAGGTGAGCTTTCCGATGTACATATCTAGATTTGTTGCTAGACTTTGGCTCCTTAGCCTGGAAGATGGCCCCTCTATTGTCACAATAGATGGTGATCGGGTCATTCAAACTCGGAACTACTGTAAGTCCTTGTAAGAATTGCCGCATCCATATCGCTTCCTTTGCTGCCTCCGAAGCGGCATAGTACTCGGATTCAGTAGTAGAATCTGCTACAACACTCTGTTTGGAACTCTTCCAGCTGACCGCAGCACCATTAAGAGTGAAGACGAACCCGGACTGAGATTTTGAGTCATCTCGATCCGTTTGGAAGCTAGCATCTGCGTAACCGATTGCGCATAGCTTAATATCGCCTCCATAAGTCAATACCCAATCCTTAGTCCTCCGTAGGTACTTGAGGATGTTTTTAACAGCTATCCAGTGTGTTTCACCTGGAGTATTTTGGTACCGACTCGTCATACTCAATGCATATGCCACGTCTGGACGTGTGCATATCATGGCATACATGATCGATCCTATTGCAGATGCATAAGGAACACCACTCATGCGCTCAATCCCTTCAGGCGTCGTGGGTGACTGAGACTTGCTCAACTGCATCTCAGTCGTCATTGGAAGGTTCCCCTTCTTGGAGTTGTTCATGCTGAACTTCTCAAGAATCTTATCCAAATAAGACTTCTGACTAAGTGATAACGTCCGTCGTGATCTATCTCGGTAGATACGGATTACCAAAATGCGTTGTGCCTCACCCAGATATTTCATCTGGAAATGGTTCTTCAACCATTCTTTAACCGAAGATAGGAGAGGGATGTCATTCCCAATCAAGAGTATGTCATCGACATACAATATCAAGAATACAATCTTGCTCCCACTCGACTTGATATATAAGCATGGTTCTTCGATCGATCGAATAAACCATACTCTTTTATCACCTGGTCGAAACGATGATTCTAACTCCGAGAAGCTTGCTTAAGTCCATAAATGGAACGCTTAAGCTTGCATACTTTCTTAGGATGTTCAGGATCTATGAAACCTTCGGGTTGCACCATGTACAACTCTTCCTCCAAATAACCATTTAAGAAGGCGGTTTTCACATCCATTTGCCAAATTTCATAATCATGAAATGCGGCAATCGCTAAGATTATCCGAATGGAACGTAGCATGACTACAGGTGCAAAAATCTCATCATAATGCAATCTGTGCACTTGAGTGTAACCTTTTGCCACAAGTCGTGCCTTATAGGTATCTGGTTGCGCGTCTACAGAACGCTTTATTTTGTAAAGCCATTTGCACTGTAGAGGTTTTACCTTATTAGGTAAATCAACTAGATCTCATACGTTATTCTCATACATGGAGTCCATCTCGGATTGCATGGCTTCGAGCCATAGCTTTGAGTCGGAACAGGTCATAGCACCTTTATAGGTAACGGGTTCATTACTCTCTAGGAGTAAAACGTCATTCTCCTCGACCATACCAATGTATCTATCCGGAGGATGAGAGACTCTACCCGACCTCCTAGGTTCCTCAGGAATATTAACCGTATCATCAATTGGAGAAACAACTTCCTCCATTTGCTCCTCGGTTGTTGGTTCTGGAATCTCCGACAGCTCGAAGGTTCTATTACTCGTCTTGTTCTCGAGAAATTCTTTCTCTAAGAACGTCGCACTAGCCGCAACAAAAAATCGATGTTCGGTAGGCGAATAGATGTAATGACCAAATGTTCCTTTTGGATAACCTATAAAGTATGTCTTGACCGATCGCGGGCCAAGCTTATCCTCGTGTCTCCACTTGACATAAGCCTAGCAGTCCCAAACCCGAATAAAGGACAAGTTAGGTACCGTTCCCTTCCATATTTCATATGGGGTCTTGTCGACAGCTTTAGACGGACTTCGGTTAAGTATAAGAGCAGCTGACAAAAGAGCAAAGCCCCATAATAAATCAGGTACTACCGTGTGACTCATCATGGATCGAACCATATCAAGTAGTGTTCGATTTCTCCGTTCGGACACACCATTTAATTGAGGTGTTCCAGGTGGAGTTAACTGTAAAACTATTCCACAGTCTTTAAGGTGTTGATCAAACTCATTTGAAAGATATTCACCACCACGATCTGAACGGAGTACTTTAACCTTTCTACCCAGTTGGTTCTCAACCTTATTCTGGTATTCCTTGAATTTTTCAAAAGACTCACTTTTATGCTTCATTAAGTAGACATATCCGTACCTACTCAAATCATCCGTGAAAGTGATAAAATATCTATAGCCGTCTCTTGCGGTGATTGACATAGGTCCACATACATAAGTATGTATGAGTCTTAATAGGTCATTAGCACGCATTCCAACACCTTTGAAGGAAATTCGAGTCATTTTGCCGATAAGACATGATTCACACGTGCCAAATGATGAGAAATCAAATGTCGAGATAGTCCCACTCTCAATGAGTTTCTTTACACGTTTTTCATTTATGTGTCCCATTCGATAATGCCATAGATAGGTTTGATCTTTGTCACCAACCTTTATTTTCTTATTATTCACGTGTAATACTTATGTGGTTTGGTCTAAGATATAAATTCCATTCATGAAAACTGCTTTGCCATAAATCATTTCATTGAAAGAGAAAATACAGCTATTATCCTTTAATGAAAATGCAAAACCGCCTTTAACAAGTACGGAAACAGAAATAATGTTCTTAGACAAACTGGGTACATAGTAACAGTTATTTAAAAATAACTCAAAACCCCTAGGGAGTTGGATTACATATGTTCCCTTCGAGACAGCAGCAACTCGTTCTCCATTCCCGACACGCAGGTCCACATCACCTTTTTCGAGAGGTATGATGTTCTTTAGGCCCTGCAAATGATTACAAAGATGAGAACCACAACCAGTATCTAGTACCCAAGTTCCGAAACTTGCATGGTTAATCTCAATCATATGAATATAAGATGACATACCAACAAGAGCGACGCGGCCTGCTTTGATGTCCTTACGGTAGACGGGATAGTTCCTCCTCCAATGTCCAATCTTGTGACAATGGTGGCACTCAATGTCACCGCCCTTGCTCTTTGCCTTGCCCTGTGAGCCACTAGTCTCACCAGGCGCACTCTTACCGTTTCCTGGCTTCTTAAACTTTGGCTTACCTACTGGTAGGTCGCCATGAGCCTTGCCCTTACCTTTACCCTTGTTGGAAATCGTGAGAACATCCTGCTTCATGCTCCCACTCAATTTCATATCCTTCTCGATCTGTACGAGAAGGGAGTGTAGCTCATGAGGACTCTTTTTCAAGTCATTCATGTAGTAGTTCGCACTGAAAAGGGCAAAACCATCGTGAAGAGAATGAAGCATTCGGTCAATGACAATGCTCTCACTGATTTTACAATTCAGTGCCTCCAGCTTCTCGACATTCTCAATCATGTGAAGAATGTGTGGGCTAACTGGTTGGCCCTTCTGGAGTTTCGCATCAAAGAAGCGACAGGTATGCTCATATGTAACGATTCTCGTTGCTTTTGAGAACTCGTTAGTGAGCGTGGTGAAAATCTTGTTTGCACCTTGGGCAATGAAGCATCTCTGCAAATTGGTTTCCATTGCAAAGATGAGTACATTGTTTATCGCACCCGCTTCCATAACGAAGTCACTATAAGCGAGTGACTCGTTGACTTCTGCATTGGGGCCTGGGTTGACCGTATTGGCTCAGTTAAGTACTTGAGCTTACCGTCAGCAATGGAGGCATTCCGTAGTGCCGCCTCCCAGTCCGCAAAGTTGGACCCGTCGTTTTTCAGACGTGTGAACTGATTCATCTGGTCCATAAAAATTTTAAGCCAGGATGCGCGATCAAGTGTAGCACTAGGCATTGGGATTGCGTTATTTCCAGCCATTTAGTTGTAACAGTATTATCAAAATATACATGCTCTACACTGCGAGAAGAAGAATAAAAATAATAAGCATGTGCATCGTTTATGTTTTTAAGTCTAATGAACTACTGTCATAACGCGAAGACTCAAAACATTTATACAATTGACCTCCCTCAAGAATTATATAAATGATCCCAAGACTCAATTATCTATAAATTGATAAGCTAACCTTTTAGCTAATTCTACCGTTAGAATTCTTGGTCGATAAATTTATGTAAATTCTATCTTTAGTCCATCATAATCACGAGAAACTCTTTGGACTATGATGTTGAGGTAAACTAAGTTAACACAACTACTTACCCAACGTAGAAGGGGTCATATTATGCCTACCGATGAAGAAGGGATTCATAGTTGTTTGCCCTTATAAAGACTAATCTCAATTTCCGTTTTAGAGGAAGATCCCATCAACTTTATTTTAATTCATTTTAAGTGAACTAATATCTAGCATGCGAGAATGAATAAACTAAGGTGATTGCTTAAAGTCTGTGACATCTGCATGTCCATGAAAACTAACATACAACATATATGAGTCAATTTTCATGCATTTTAGTAGTAGGTGGTTTGGTTTTAGGCGGAATATGATGCATAAACTAACATGTGAATGAAAAGCAATAAGAATGAAAACGTAAAAACAGTAAAAGTCCTAGTGTGGCCTATCCTATCAAAATGAACAATAAATACAAGTTTGGAATCCATCCTTGGACCCGGAAAGCTTGTCTTGATGTTCCATCTTGATCCATGTAGCGGGAGTGAGCTCCAATCTTCATCTTTAGTCTTCTTCGAAAATTACAATAAATAAATTTACATAATAAACCTATTTATTACATTCCAATTTCAAAACCCAAAAACTAAAGAAAAATAAAGGAGATTCGAGATCTCATAATTACATAAAAAATCATGTTTCCTTCATTACGAAAACATAATTTGACTAAGGCCACACTAAGTATTACAAATTGCCAAAATACGTAAATTAGATTCATTCAATCGATTCATTCAACAAAATTAAAATAAAATGCATCAATTAAAAATAAATTAAACCTACATGACACAATTCCTTAATTATGTTGATTAATTTATCCAAACCACCTATTTAAATCAAATTAAGTGACAATTCCTCAATTAATCACATTAATTTCAATCTTAATTCATATTAAACTTGTAATATGAATTCAATCCGTCAAAATTTTAAACTGTTTTAAAATAATATGATATCTTTAAATTGTGAACCGTTTCACAATAACTAATTGGTCAAAACAAAACAAAAAAACAAAATCCATTTTTTTTTTGCTCTCGGCTGAATCAAGAATTTTTTTTTTTTAATTCCCAGCTCACGGCTGGAATAAAAAACAGCCCAAATATGTTTTTTTTTTTCAATTCGGCAATAAGGCAAAAACAAGAAAAAAACCTTCCTTTTTTTTTTCTTTTTCGGCATTTCAGAAAAAAAAAAAAAAAACCTGAATTTTTTTTTTCTCACGGCAAACCCTAAAAAAAAATAAGCCGTCAATTTTTTTTTCTTTTGCGGCAAAAAGCCCTAAAACAAAAATCGATGAAGAAAATGTTTACAGTTGCTATTAGAACATGATTTACCAAATGAATTAATGAACATGATTAATCGTATATGCTAAAAGTATATAGCAAAAACAAGTTCTTGTATCATCGACATGACGATTCTATTTGTATTTTAACTTAATCTTCATTAAATCAAAATCTACCAATTCTTCATATGATAATTTTAACTGACTAAAACAATCATATGAAAAATGAAATTGGAAATAAATCATCAATCAAAAGAAGAAAAAAAACGAAAAAAAAACAGGCCGAAAAAAAAATATTCCTCTCGGCAAAAAAAAATTTCAACCGAAAAACCCGAATTTTTTTCGAAATTCCTCATATTGTTTACATACAATTTTATGAAAATCATCAAAATTAAAATTCGTGGCTTTAGCTCTGATACCACTTGTGGGATTTATCTGTATGAATCCCTCAATATTCAAGGATTATAACGAATTTAATGAAGACGATCAGTAGTCATAAAATAAAATACATAAACAAAAGTAAAGGATTCAGAAATAACCTTCGGTCCTAGCAAATACGGCCTAAGAACAATATCAAAGTAGATATTCGCCTATCAGTTGCACCCAAGACGATATGAGATATGCCCTTTGATTGTGCAAGAATCGATCAAAAATTTTCTGTAAAAATTTAGGTTTTTTTGTGTTTTTTCTGATGAGAGAGGAGGCACAAATGGCTTAAGAAAAAAAATTAGGTTAGAATAATGGTGTCCCTCACTCCCTATAAACCGTGTATTAGGAAGTAATAATGGTAGATCATCTTCTTTTAATTTTCGGCCCATTTGACCGAAATAAGGAGTAAATTTCCTTATTTTCGGTTATTCCAAAAATGTATAAAATGTGTTAAATTGTCATCTAGTGAGAATCGAACCCATGACCTCTTGGTTTGTGTACCCTCACTATTACCACTATGACACATTCATCTTGTTGATATTAAATATAACCGATTACATTTAATTACGAATTAACAGATTAATTCGTCCAAGCTAACATTACATACATTTAATTAAATATAACTTATTATATTCAATTTACGAATTGACAATTAATTCGTCTCAACTAATATTATTTAATCTTCATTATATAATTGTCTCATCAACACATTGACTAACTGTTTAGTCATATTAGGCATCAATGTGATTATATTTCTATAACCACATCTCTCAAACACATCCTATAGGTGTGACCTTTAGGGACCAGTTGATCACCGCCATCTGTATGATAATAACGTCAAACTTTCTAGTAAGCCAACCGTTATTAGGTAGACGTTAATCAACTGATTAAATATAAGAAGTATACCCTTGTGAACCTGTAAGAGATTTACAAATGTTATCACACTAATTTGTGGAGGACACATGCTCCAACAAGGACAGGTACAAGAGCTACCTTGAGGACGCTCGGACCGCACTCAAGGACGCCAAAAAAATGGCTTGAAAGAGCAGCAGTTGTTACAGCTATATGACGATATAGCAACCGCTGAACGAAACCTCCAAATAGTTAAGGAGGAGAGGATGGATATCATAGAAGAGAATGAGATTCTCTATGCATATCTAAGAATTGCATTTTTATCAATGTAATTCGTTTTTTAATTTATGTGTGTGTATATATATATATATATACATAAATATATATATATATATATATATATATATATATATATATATATATATATATATATATATATATATATGTATATATGTATATATATATATATATGTATATATGTATACATATATGTATACATACATATATATATATATGTATACATATATATACATATATATATATATATATTAATTAAGTTTATCATATATTCCTCTCTATTATCTTGCTTCTTCTTTGTTTTATTTTATTTAATTTGTTTTACGAGCTAATAAACGCAGAAAAACAACAGTGACAAAACTAATTAAGCGAATAATACTTAGAGACAGAACATAATGATCGATAAAAACACATGCAAATGAAATAATTAGAGAAAGAAAATAATGACTTAGATGACAAAACCTAAATTAAATCATGCATATTTACCTGATAATTAGAGAAAGTAAGAGACGATGAAACCAACAGTGACGATGAGATGATAAAGCGACGATGAGGAAGAGAGAAAGAGACGATGAGAAAGTGTGTTTGTGTTTGTGTTTGTGTTTGTGTTTGTGTTTGTGTTTGTGTATGTTTATTGTGTTTGTGTTAGGGTTTGTGTGGTGTGGCTGTAGCTGATCTGTGTTTGTGTGGTTTATAATATGGAAAGTATTGACAACGGTTGTTAAACAAAAACCCGTTGTCATTACAGAAAATATTAACAACGGGTCCTTAGTAAACCGTTGTTAAAAAGTATTAACAACGGGTTTATAAATAACCGTTGTAATTACTTTTCACTAACTTTGCGCCAATTTTGCGCCAAATTATTAACAACGGTTGTGCATGTTTGACCCGTTGTTAAAACCTATAACAACGGTTATGGAACCTTAACCGTTTTAATTAGTTTTAGTAAAATTCGCGCCATCCGTTCTACAACGTCTTATGGTGATTTTCCTGGATAAGCGTTGTTAAAGGGGCGTTGTAGTTGCCTGGATTTGTAGTAGTGTTACCATCGTCTTCAACTTTGATTGGAAGGTGATGTATAATACACGTAATAGGATGGACATAGCGGGTGTTTGATTGTGATTCAGCGGTTGTAGAAGACGATGACATGATGATCGAGGTATAAATTTTTTAATTAAATTATATGTGATAATTAATTACTCGATGAATTGGTGCTTGTGGTTAATTAAACTATGAATTGGTACATATTTATAGGAGAATATGTGTGCATGTGAATGGATAGTAATTAATAATGGTCAAACAAATTAAAAAAATAATAATACATAGGAGTTAACATAATTTAATTCTATAAAATGACAACGGTTTTACAAAAACCGTGATCAATGTATCCCATAACTACAGTTTTTCCTTAACCGTTGTCAATTTTGAACCATTGAAACTTCACATATTTAACTAAACCGTTTCCAATACATGCATGACCTTTAAACCCCTTTATATATTAGAACCCTATAATTAAAATTATATTATTCACAACAAAATCTAAACTCTATTTTTTTAATATATCAAATTATATATTCAAAAGAGTATTCAATTATTATGTCGTTTTATAATTCATCGTTCGATGAAGGATCGTATGAATCTGATGTCGAATCATTCGACGGATTCGAATATTTTAAACGCCTAACTAGAATTTTGTATGTCTTTTTATAACAATGATTCTTCAAGGTTTTGGTTTGATACCGATGAATAAAGGGAAAGACCATATTTATGGGTCATGAATGAAGATGACCGTGGACGAGTGGCGTATTTGTACGTAGACGGTCGTAATTTCGAGTTAGGGAGAGTGCCGTTGGAATGGGAAAACGACTCGGTGGATTGGGTTCAAGGTGAAAGAGGTGTTTTTAGTGATATTGTCGATGGATTCCGCACTCTGTTCCCTGATTATTAGTTAGCTTATTTTTTTCTTTTTTGTTTGATATAATTTTTAAGATCAAATTACCTCGTATGGTTTTATTTCAATTCTGTCTTGCTTCATTCCTTTGTTTAATTTTTGAAAACGCAAACGAATACTTAATAATTAAAATACATAAATAATTAAGCTTCAATTCATTAGGAAAAGAACAACAACAACAAATTGTCTTATACAATCAACGTATTTTCATTTCTAGAAAATAAAATAAAAACATTATTATTAATTATTAGAATCTGATGACAAAGGATAATCTTCATGGAGTTCGGTCCACATCAAGTTATAGAGCGGCCCTTCATTGTCTGCGGCCATCACAGGTGGAATTGCCTCTGTCTCCCATGACGGAGGCATAGTGACAAGATTGTGATGCCTCCTGTAATGACTCAGCAGACGATGATCAACATGGGCCGCAGCCCATAGATAAGTTCCCTTTTGTCTAGCATCCGAATAGAAGTTCAGTTTCCCCGCATCTTTCCCCGCAAATCTATCCTCTAATTTTCTTGCCTGACGAAAACTTTCATGGTGGTTGGCTTCATCAAACTCGATAAAAGCGAATCCTTGAAAACCCTGCCTGTTAGTCGACACAAGGTGGACTCTTTTAACTGCAGCTAAACCACAGTCATGAAGCATTAACCTCATCCACCCAAAATCATTATTTACACCCTTTCCATTTTCATAATGAACAGGGAGATTATGAACAATACAAGTAACAGGATAGACGTAACGAAAACGTGATTGTGGTTCCGGTACACCAGCCATATTATTAGGTACGGAGTATATATATATATATATATATATATATATATATATATATATATATATATATATATATATATATATATATATATATATATATATATATATATATATATATTTCTTTAAGGGAAAGTACAGAGTATAATTTAGAGAGAGAATGAAAGAGTAAATGTTTGATATTCAACTATCACATTATGACGACATATTTATAGTCCAAATTGAATAGTATAACGCATGCATAAAATTCTGAATAAAGTTACACCTTTTTCACATGCATTGGTTCAATTCAACTGATTTGATAAAATGACCGTTGTCCAAATATACAACAACGAACATATAAAAACCGTTCTTGTTTTATATTTTATAACAGTTTTATGTAAACCGTTGACAAAAATATGATAACGAGTTTTGCAGGACCATTTGCAAGATATATTTTATAACGGTTTTATGTAAACTGTTGACAAAATATAATAACGGTTTTGCAAGACCGTTTACAAGAAAATATTTTATAACGGTGTTGATTCTAATTGGTGATAATTTATAACACGGTCGTCGACAGAACCGTTGTTTAATTTTATTTAATAACGGTTTCATTGTTATTATATTTGGGAAACAGTGATCTATTTTCCGTTATTATATTTGATAAACTGTTGTTATACGGTCATTGTTAAAGCGCAGAATTGGCGTAGTGTACGATGTCTGCCAAGGGATCCGGTTGGCTTTTGGACCCGGTACGTCTGGGCGTGTCCCAGTATCTTTGTGTGAGGACTGGTGTCGTGGGCGTGTCGCTGGCACCGGTGGTTATGAGTACGTCTGGGTATGTCCCGATAGTGACATGGTGATTGTATAATTGTATCTCATTTATATCAATGACATGTTGCATATTTAATTGTCATGTTGTGTCTTATATTTATTTATTGAAACTGACGTGTTGTGTGTCTATGTAATTGTAACCTGTTTTGGGGTGGCCTGTATTGATCCATATTAAATTTCCGATCCTATGGGGAGTAGCTTAAGTACAGGTTGTTTTGATATTACGCGGGAGACGGGACGAGCATCAGACTTAGATTCGAGTAGCATAGATAGATGGCTTAGATGGTAGACAAGTTTTATAATCTCTAGTTTACATTTATTATTTAGTCATTCATTCATTTGTAATCACTAAACTTATTATTTATTTAAGTTGTTTCTTAATTGCAACTCCAATTTTACCGCGCGGGAAACCGAGATGGTAACATCCTCCCATTACCTTGGCCGGGTAAGAAGGGAGTGTTATAGAAGCATATAACCACTGCCTCCACAGTACTATATGTAGCGTATAACCACTGCTATATGTATAAGACCTAGCCAGACTCTCGGTGCAATAACTGTACACCGAACGACACTCGGGAACCAAAGTGTATCACCACTGCCTCTGGCTAGTTCCGAACATAGACCAAATAAAACCCACATCAATGGGTGGCGTTAATTCATTCCGATAGTATATAACTGATACTACCATCATCTATTCAGACTAGCAAACAACAAATGCACAATATAGCTGACTGTACAAACCATGCGTGAAAAACGTCACGACTCAAATCATAGAACGATATAACTGACAATCCTACTTCAGTTATAACCTTGATTCATATTTCCAAGGTTTTACCCCAAACAGCCATAACTCGAGTCGTAACGTAAAGTTGTACTAGCTTCAGCTGTAACTTGTAGCCATATTCTCAAGGTTATATCAACTTCAGCTATAACCCTACGTACTATTATTGGCGGCACGGTCAAATCGCCTCTAGGGTTTCACTCGTGAACCCTAACCGCGTACAAGACACCCATATTATCGCATAAACATTATACGGCAATCAATTAAGGCATTAAAACATATATAAACATATGATAATAATTAATCATGGTAATAAACTATCTAACAAGTACTAATTATACAAATCAATCATTAAATCATGTAAATCACATCAATTGGTATGAAAACAATTAAAAGAGAAACACCTAGTTACCTTTTCGCGATTAACTCTCAAGATCTTCGTCCACGATTTAGATATCCTTTCCTGGAGCGGTTTTCATGCCTTCATTAATCCATCCAAACGTGCCAAAGGGAAACGTTCCCAATTAAAACGCTAACGATAAAATAAAACTATAAAAACCACGCGAAAAAACATGAAACATACGACGGGAATAGATAGATCTATGAAGTAGGATTGTTCTAGGCACAAAAGATGATGAAGAGAGGAGGAAGAATGCGCATGAAACCCTAAAGGGCACGAGGGCTTACGACACAAAGAAGAGAAAAGGAGAGAATTAGGTTTAGGGTTTTCTTGTGAGAAAAAAGAATAAAGAGTGAAGGTTTAGGTTTCCACTCATATTTAAAGAAGAGCTCATGGGTTTGCATCAAACCTACACCCGAAACTCACCCATACCTCCTCCAAATTCACGTGGAATCCAAGAAGAAAATGGGTCTTCACCGAAATTGAGCCCAACGAGCCAAACAGACAAGAGACTGATATTTTCCCGAAAAATAAAATAGAAATATGGGAAAATAAATTAAGTAAATATTAAATGGAAATTAGGGGTGTTACAACTCAAGTTTATACTACCAAAGCTCATATAATATTATTACTCCACCAAGCAATATACTTCTTACAAGATTTTTCTTCTTTAGTATAATCCTTCATTCCTTAACCCATTACTAAGATGAACCATCAACCCTCACTTTTTAACTTTTTATTTTTAGGCTAGAATACTAGCAATTTGATACATGCATCAATCCAATTCCACCACATTCATGCTAAAAAAAAGATAAGATGTAAATTCTCTCTCTAAAAACCTCCCACCTCTCTCTAAAAAAAAAGAAAACCCTAAATCCCCAATTTTGATCCGCCGCCTCTCCCTACCAATCAACTCCCCCCCCCCCCCTTCTCCCCCAACCCATCACCTGAGATGGGGTCATTCCTTGACCCATCTTCGATGATTGAACACGCCTCCTCGCTGTTGCGGTCCCCTATGGCCTGACTCCGCTCCTTTCTTTCCTCGGATCGCTTTTTTCGTCCCGATCATCTGGTGGGCTAGGCTGGCGTTTTCGTGTGGTTGTTCTGAGGTCGGTCTATTCCGCATTCCCCTTTCCAGTTATCGAAAGCGTCGCATGCATTCCAGGGGTGTTTCCCCTCTCCCTCGCCCTTTCCCCCGGTATGTTCCGGTGTCTTGAACGTCGATCGTTGTTGTGTCTGGTCGATGAGCGTAGTCTCATCTTGGTGGCGGTTTTCTGTTAATGGTGGTGGTTTTAGGACGATCTGGTGTCTCCCCTCCCCCTCCCCCACCAGATCGGTCCCTTTTCCGGGTTTTAATGTCAGTCTGTTGTGTTTTTTGGTTGGTTGTGTTGCATGTCTGCCGATGGTCCTGGGGAGGTTTGCTTGGAATTTGGAGTCTCAGTGGTCTGGTGTTCGTTGGGTGTGCTGTGTCTTTCATGGATGGTTTGTCGAGTCTGACTTCTTTTTGGTTGGAGTGAGGCCATGTTTGCTGGGGATCCTTTTCTTTCTGTTTGAGGCGTGTTGGGCGGGGTGGTTTTGGGTCTTCGGTGGTGGTGTTAGTTGGGGTTGGAGGCGGTGGTCTTCTCGTCTTTTGAATGGTGTTTCTTTCTCTTTTCCTGTCTTATTTTTATCTCCTAATAACCTCCTTCTATAGGAGTCTTAGTCGTCTCTTTAGTGGTAAACCAAGTCCCTTAAATGGCGTTGGTGTTGTGGTGCTTGTGTCTCTGGGAGTTCAGGTTACATATTGCATATTGGATTTCTCGTTCCATTTGTCATATGATCAATGGATGCGATCTCTAAGGTGTAGGAGTTTTATCTCCGCCGAGGGCAGACTTCGTCTTGCCTTTCATCTTTTTTTTTTCTACGTTCTTTTCGCAAGAGCGTAAGTACACCTTGTTATTGTCACTCCGGCGTTCGTATGTATCAACGGTATTTGGAGGTCTTCCGTGTTAATGAAAATGATATCAACGTTCGTGACCAAGTTGTTGTCTTGTGCCAGTCTACCATCGCTAATCTTGCTTATCTTAATGTCACAGCTGTTCTTTTAAATAAATGTTATGTAATATCGTTGTATGGCTTTGTAGTTGCTAGATTTAGTTGTCAAGTGTCTGGTGCTACCTAGTCGAGTAGCTTACTTTGTATTGATTGTAATAATGTAAGTTATTCACCTTCTGTCAAAAAAAAAAAAAAAACAATTCCACCACATAAACATCTATAATAACAACAATTAGCATATACGTATATAACCCCGAACAATAGTAAGAATATTAGGATCGGTACAATCGTGTTATATCATTAAAATAACTAACCAAAATGTAATTTAAACACAATATGCAGTACACATGTTAAAATCCCGTTTCATTCCACCTTATCATATTTATATTATGTAATGATTTACCAGCAATTTTGAAACATTAATTACATTTTCATATCAGTAGACATACATATTAAAATCATGTAATTTATGCAAAATTTCCAGCAGTC
The DNA here is from genome assembly GCF_048544455.1 of Silene latifolia. NCBI lineage: Eukaryota > Viridiplantae > Streptophyta > Magnoliopsida > Caryophyllales > Caryophyllaceae > Silene > Silene latifolia. The sequence goes on from NC_133538.1 coordinate 456,246,155, forward strand.
AAAATAAGTCAATCGGCCAGGGCTGTTTAGTCGATCGGCTCAAATATTAGTCGATCGACTAGCAGCTGCTGTCGGTCGACTTTTCTCTTTGGTATACAACAGTCGTCGACCAAAGCTTCCAGTTGATTGACTCTTTCAAAAATTTTAGGGGCGGGACGAAGGGAGTAGCATATAGCCTAAAAGATGTACAAGTGGAGGACATTAATATAGGAGCTTATCCCTTAAAACGCTAAGGAGTCGCTAATTGTTGACCAACGTACATGAGTTTAGTTAAAATGTCGTGATCAATCGAATCAAATATTCAGTTACCGACTTTATATATAGCTTCTTGAAGATCCTAGTAGCAAACTAATAAGAGTCGTACAATGGCGCACATAAAGCTCAACATTTCAATTTCATGATTTGTAAGTTTTTTTTTTTTTTTTTTTTTGCAGCTGAAAAGAAAGGTTCCTAGTGCATACTCATAGCTTGTTTTGCCAAGTCATGAGCTCTGCTGTTCCGATCCCTGCGAACATAACTAAAACAAAGACAATGAAAAGTAGATGAGATACGAGCAATGTCATCCAAAATGCCCATGATGTGGTGATGCGTGCTCTCCTTCCACATCCATTGCGCCAAAAGATGAAGACAATCAGAGGAAATTTCCAGGTGCAGAATGCCAGCATGTCGTGCCCATATAATAGCTTCCTTGACACCTAGAGCTTCCGCTTAAAGAGGCGATTCGGCCCGGCAGCGTACACGCCCCTCATACCTGATTGCCCCCTAAGACTAAAAAACAATCCATCCAAAACCCGCAAGACGAGAGTCTTTCCAGCTGGCGTCCACATAGATTCTCACCACGGAACAGGAGGAGAAATTTCCAATAGAATAAAAAGGTCATCCCGCACGTAGCATTTGAAGATCGACATCTTTATCCGAAGTGTTACCTTGGTCACTGCCCTCAAAACCAGGCGGATGCAAGAGATCATTGTTGACCTTACCTCTTAACTGAAGGACATCCTCAACCAACTGGTGAGCCTTAGAGAAGAAGACACTAGGATTAAAGGTTTCCCCCCTAAAAATGATGTTATTCCTCAAATTCCAGAGACTAACCAAGATCACAAGAAAGTGTATTACAAGAGTAACCCCGTCGTCCAATTTGATCAAGTAGAGAATCCAATAAACAATCCAGTCTCTAACATCAATAGTAGGAGATTGATCTACATTTACACCCAACACTGATCCTGCCCAAATCCTTGAGCTAATATCACAGTCACGGAACAGATGGTCAAGAGTCTCCACAATATCCCCCCCGTTACCACACAAAACACAAGATGAAGCCCATGTCATATCCTTTTTAATGAATTCGCTCCCTACCGGTAGCGAACCCGTGATGATCTTCCAGAGCAATATTTTCCATGTCTGAGGGCCTGGTAGATGCCATAATTTTTTCTTGCAGAAAAGTCTCCAATTCGTGTGCACCCGTTCTTTATCCTTTCTAGACCCATGTTCGTTGAAGAACTCGTTGAAGATAATACCATATCCACTCTTAACAGTGTATTTGCCACTGTTAGTGAAAGGCCAGAAAATCTCATCCTGAGCTTGAGATTCATGAAGAGGGGTGGCTAAAATCTGATTCACGCTTTCCTCCGCAAAAAGTAAGTTGACTAGCCCTTCGTTCCACCCTCCATTATTAAAGCAGATGTCTTTAACACGGAGATCTTTTAAGAAAATAAAGCTCGCATCAAGTAGGCAGTCCGTTGGTTCTGGTGTCCGTCCATTAACCCACTTCTTGTCCCACACATTTAAATTGGAATCAAGCCCTGGTTTCCAGCCAATATGCTCCCTAATAAACTTTAGACCATGGATGATGCTACGTGTCCCCCAAGAAACTGATTTTTTTACTATAAAGCCACCTTTGATTCTCAGTTCCCAAAGTTCCCATGATCTTCTCTCAAAATATCAAACAGAACAGCGACCCTTCATTTGACATGAGTCTCCACGCATGCTTCGCCAATAATGCCTGATTAAGACAATCCACATTTCTAATACCAAGGCCCCCTACACGCTTCAGAAGACTGGTGAAGGTTCTACTACACCAGTGAAGACACTTACCTGATTTACTTCCCGCCCACCAAAAATGTGAAAAGAGAGCATTTATCCTCTTAGTCACACTTACCGGTATTTTAAATACCGATAGAAAGAAAATGGAGAGATTTGATAGGATAAAAGAGATCAAGGTAAGCCTCCCCGCTGGAGAAAGAAAGATCTCATTCCACGAAGAGATTGGTTTAGTAACAGATTCCACAAGCCCCTTAAAGACAACCTTTTTTTATTCCTGAAACTCTATTAGCAGGCCAAGGTATTTTCCAAAACATTTATTGTGCTTAATATTGAGAGTTCGTAAACAATATCTAACTTTCCGAAGCGTGGTATTTGGGCTGAAAATGATCCCCGATTTTTCCTCATTGATAACCTGACCCGAAGCATCACAGTAGCTAACAAAAAGACGTTTAAGAGAGCGAACAACCGTACCTTTGTTTTGAAAGAAGAAGACCGAATCATTCGCAAAGAAAAGATGTGTTAAGGGTGTCACTCCACGACATAGCCGAATACCCTATAATTTACCCGCCCTTTGAGGACATTCAACATTGCAGGATAAGACCTCCATACATAAAATGAAAAGGTACGGAAATAAAGGATCTCCTTGTCGAAGACCACGTTGTGGTTTAAAAGGTGAAAGGGGAGACCCATTCAATAAAACTTCATAACTTACTGTTGAAACGCAGCTCATAATCAGATTAACCAATCTCTCCGGGAATCCAAATTTAAGTAAAACAGCCTGAAGGAAATCCCATTTCACCCGATCAAAGGCCTTGCTCATATCAGCTTTGAAAGCTACCTTACCAAACTTTCCGCGCTTGTGCATGTTCACCTTATGGATTGCTTCGTGAGCCAACAATGTATTGTCACTAATACTTCTTCCGACAAGGAAAGCATTTTGATAGTCCCCAACAAGATATCCCATGACTTTCTGCATACGGTTTGTAATGTATTTAGTAACAATCCTCATAAACACATTACAAAGACTGTTTGGTCTGTAGTCCTTCACCTCTTCGGGGCTATCACATTTGGGAACTAAGGGAATGAAAGTTCGATTAATTTCCTTTAGAACAGTCCCAGAATTTAAAAGGGAGAGGATAGCCTTCGTGCAATCCTTCTTTACAAGGTGCCAACATCGTTGGTAAAAAATAGCCGGAATACCATCCGGTCCAGGCGACTTCATTGGGCCCATCTGAAAAATGGCCTGCCGTACCTCTTTAGCCGTAAAAGGTTCCAAAGAGTCCGCATCATCATTTGAGACCCTCTTGTGAATATTCTTTAACACTTGAGTGAAAGATGATTGGGTGACTCCTTGGACTTGTTGAGAGTGCTGCGGTAGAGTAAAAAAGATTGACGAAGGCTTCCTGAAAGTAGCCGCTAATCTCTTCAGGATTATATGTCCAAGATCCATCATTTCTTTTTATGCCCATGATATAGTTTCGTCCCGCTCTCCCCTTGACCCAATTAAAGAAATACTTAGTACAAGTGCCACCATCTACCATCCATCTCAACTTGGCCCTTTGTTTCCAATAAATTGCCACAGCCTTCGCAAAATCACGCACTTCCGCATTAACGAGCTCATATTCGGCCTCACCATCCCCAAAAGTAGCAAGTTCGCATTAATGATTTGTAAGTTGTGTCATCATAGGGTGCACATTATTTGGACGTGGGCAAACTTTACAGCTACATAAATTTATGCGAATTTCAGATTTCCTCATAAGTTAGCACATATGGCGAGAGAAAGAGGAGAGATAAAACTCTCTTTTTCTTAAAAATTTGGGAAGATCTAGGAAGTTTTTTCCGGACTTCTTCCCCGGACTTCCTCTCTTCTTTAAGTCCCTTCCTTCATAATCATATTCTTCTTTCACGATGAGTATGATTATGTAGATTTTTGGTCTTTTTTTAGTCCTTTAATTGGAAAATAAATTAGTTTTCTTTCTTGATTTTCACCATCCTGAAGACTAAAATATATTTTACTCTCCATTCTAGCCTAGGAGAGTTATTTTAGTCACATGTCTTAGTTAAAGATGGTTTAAATCAAGGATTAAAGAGCAAAATTTTAAGAGTTCATCTTCAAATTGATTATATCAATCATTGTTGATTTTACGATGAAAGTATTTGAGTTTGTGTTGTTGGAGCTTGTGTCCTCCACAAATTAGTGTGATAACATTTGTAAATCTCTTACAGGTTCACAAGGGTATACTTCGTATTTTAATCAGTTGACTAACGATTAACTAATAACGGTTGGCTTGCTAGAAAGTTTGACGTTATTATCATACAGATCGCGGTGATCAACTGGTCCCTAAAGGTCACACCTATAGGATGTGTTTGAGAGATGTGGTTATAGAAATATAATCACATTGATGCCTTGTATGACTAAACAGTTAGTCAATGTGTTGATGAGACAATTATTTAATGAAGATTAAATAATATTAGTTGAGACGAATTAACTATAAATTCGTAAATTGAATATAATAAGTTATATTTAATTAAATGTATGTAATGTTAGCTTGGACGAATTAATATGTTAATTCGTAATTAAATGTAATCGGTTATATTTAATATCAACAAGATGAATGTGTCATAGTGGTAATAGTGAGGGTACTCAAACCAAGAGGTCATGGGTTCGATCCTCACTTGATGACAATTTATACATTTTATACATTTTTGGAATAACCGAGTATAAGAGAAATAACTCTCCTAATTTCGGATTATGGGCCGAGTAATTAGTAAAAAAATTCTACCCTAATCTCTCTCTCATACACGGTTAAAGGGAGAGATAGGAGTAAATTTTTGAACCTAATTTTTCTATCTCACTCTTGCCTCTCATCTCTACGAAAAACAAAAAAAAAACCTAAAAATTAATCAGTTAATTTTTGGATCGATTCTAGCATAATCAAAGGGCATTTCTCATATCTTCTTGGGTGCAACTGATAGGCGAATATCAACTTTGATATTTTTCTTAGGCCGTTTTTGCTAGGACCGAAGGTTATTTCTTAATCCATTATGTTTTTGTTTATGCAATTTAATTTTATGACTAGTATTCATCACTTTATGATTCGTTATAATCCTTGAATTAAAGGGATGCATGCAGATAAATCTCACAAGTGGTATCAGAGCCAAGGCCACGAATTTTAGTTTTGATGATTTTCATAAAATTGTTTGTAAACAATAATTAGGGTTTGCGAGAAAAAAAAATATAATCGGCTGGATTTTTTTTTGAGCCGTGGAATTTTTTTTTCGTTTCCGTTACTATTCACGGATGAACAGTATTATTAAAAAAAATATATATATTTTCTGTTTTTTTCTTTCGGTTTCTCCTGAAAAACCGATTAAAGTTTTTTTTGCGGCTGGTTTTGTTTATGCCGATTTGAAAAGCATTCGAGAAAAGAAATTTTTTTTTCCTGTTACTGTTCACGTGGTTACTGTTCACAGAGGACAGAGTTAAAAAAAAAAATTTGTCTTGTTTCGGTTTTTACAGATAAAACCGTGTACAAAATAAGAAAAGGGCTGTTTTTTTTGTTTTTGCCGAAAAAAAAACTTGTTTTGTTTTCCCTTGATTAGCCGAGACATATAAAAAAAAGGGATTTTGTTTTTGTTTGTTTTGGCCAATATTAACTATACATTACCTTTACAATGTATGATTAATTGTTGTGAAACGGTTCACAATTTTAAGATACCAAATTATTTTAAAGCAGTTTAAAATATTGATGGATTAAATTCATATTACAAGTTTAATATGAATTAAGATTAAATTTAATGTGATTAATTGAGGAATTGTCACTTAATTTGATTTAAATAGGTGGTTTGGATAAAATTAATCAACATAATTAAGCAATTGTGTCATGTATGTTTAATTTATTTTTAGTTGATGCATTTTATTTTTGTTGAATGAATCGTTGAATGAATTTATTTACGTATTTTTTTTGCAATCGGTTGTAATTTGTAATACTTAGTGTGGCCTTAGTTAATTATGTTTTCGTAATGAAGGAAACATAATTTTTATGTAATTATGAGATCTCGAATCTCCTTTATTTTTCTTTAGTTTTGGGTTTTGAAATTAGAATGTAATAAATAGGTTTATTATGTAAATTTTATTTATTGTATTTTTTAAAAGAAGACTAAAGATGGAGATTGGAGCTCACTCCCGCTACATGGATCAAGATAGAACATCAAGACAAGCTTCGCGGGTCCAAGGATGGATTCCAAACTTGTATTTAATGTTCATTTTGATAGGATAGGCCACACTAGGACTTTCATTGTTTTACGTTTTCATTCATATTGCTTTTCATTCACATGATAGTTTATGCATCATTTTCCGCCTAAAACCAAACCACCTACTACTAAAATGCATGAAAATTGACACATATGGGTTGTATGTTAGTTTTCATTGACATAAAGATGTCACATGCTTTTAAGCCATCACCTTAGTTTATTCATTCACGCATGCTAGATATTAGTTCACTTAAAATGAATTAAAACGAAGTTGATAGGATCTTCCTCTAAAACGGAAATTGAGATTAGTCTTTATAAGGGCAAACAACTATTAATCCCTTCTTCGTCAGTAGGCATAATATGACCCCTTCTACGTTGGGTAAGTAGTTGTGTTGACTTAGTTTACCTCAACATCATAGTCCGAAGAGTTTCTCGTGATTATGATGGACTAAAGATAGAATTTACAGAAATTTATCGACCAAGAATTCTAAAGGTAGAATTAGCTAAAAGGTTAGCTTATCAATTTACAGAGAATTGAGTCTTGGGATCATTTATATAATTCTTGAGGGAGGTCAATTGTATAAATGTTTTGAGTCTTCGCATTATGACAGTAGTTCATTAGACTTAAAAATATAATTGATGCACATGCTTATTATTTTTATTCTTCTTCTCGCAGTGTAGAACACGTTTATTTTGATAATACTGTTACAACAAAATGTTTGGAAATAAGCAATCCAAATGCCTAGTGCCACACTCGGACGCGAGTCTTGGCTGAAAATATTCATGGACCAAATGAATGAGTTCACACGTTCGAAAAACGACGGGTCCAACTTTGCGGACTGGGAGGCAGCACTACGGAATGCTGCCATTGCCGACGGTAAGCTCAGGTACTTTACTGAGCCTATACCGGTAAACCCAGGCCCCAATGCAGGAGTCAACGAGTCACTCGCTTATAGTGACTTCGTTATGGAAGCGGGTGCGATAAAGAACGTACTCATCTTTGCAATGGAAACCAATTTGCAGAGATGCTTCATTGCCCAAGGTGCGAACAAGATTTTCACCACGCTCACTAACGAGTTCTCAAAAGCACCGAGAATCGTTACATATGAGCATACCTGTCGCTTCTTTGATGCGAAACTCCAGAAGGGCCAACCGGTTAGCCTACACATTCTTCACATGATTGAGAATGTCGAGAAGTTGGAGGCTCTTGATTGCAAAATCAGTCAGAGCATTGTCATTGACCGAATGCTTCATTCTCTTCATGATGGTTTTGCCCTTTTCAGGGTGAACTACTACATGAATGACTTGAAAAAGAGTCGTCATGAGCTACACTCCCTTCTCGTACAGACCGAGAAGGATATGAAATTGAGTGGGAGCATGAAGCTGGATGTTCTCACGATTTCCAACAAGGGTAAAGGTAAGGGCAAGGCTCATGGCGACCTAGCTGTAGGTAAGCCAAAGTTTAAAAAGCCAGGAAACGGAAAGAGTGCGCCTGGTGAGACAAGTGTCTCACAGGGCAAGGCAAAGAGCAAGGGCGGTGACATTGAGTGCCACCATTGTCACAAGACTGGACATTGGAGGAGGAACTGTCCCGTGTACCGTGAGGACATCAAAGCAGGTCGCGTCGTTCCTGTTGGTATGTCATCTTATATTCATATGATTGAGATTAACCATGCAAGTTTCGGAACTTGGGTACTTGATACTGGTTGTGGTTCTCATCTATGTAATCATTTGCAGGGCCTAAAGAACATCATACCTCTCGAAAAAGGTGATGTGGACCTGCGAGTCGGGAATGGAGCACGAGTTGCTGCTGTCTCGAAGGGAACATATGTAATCCAACTCCCTAGTGGTTTTGAGTTATTTTTAAATAACTGTTACTATGTACCCAGTTTTTCTAAGAACATTATTTCTGTTTTCGTACTTGCTAAAGACGGTTTTGCATTTTCAGTAATGGATAATAGCTATATTTTCTCTTTCAATGAAATGATTTATGGTAAAACAGTTTCCATGAATGGAATTTTCATCTTAGATCAAACCACGGAAGTATTACACATGAATAATAAGAAGTTAAATGTTGGTGACAAAGATCAAACCTATCTATGGCATTGTCGAATGGGACACATAAATGAGAAACGCGTGAAGAAACTCGTCGCTAATGGGACTATTCCCGCATTCGATTTTTCTACATATGGCACGTGTGAATCATGTCACATTGGCAAGATGACTCGAATTTCCTTCAAAGGTGTTGGAATGCGCGCTAGTGACCTATTAGGACTCATACATACTAACGTATGTGGACCTATGTCAATTACCGCTAGAGATGGCTATAGATATTTTATCACTTTCACGGACGATTTAAGTAGATACGGATATGTCTACTTAATGAAGTATAAAAGTGAGTCCTTTGAGAAATTCAAGGAAAACCAAAACAGGGTACAGAACCAACTGGGTAGAAAGGTTAAAGCACTCCGTTCAGATCGGGGTGGCGAATATCTTTCAAATGAGTTTGATCAACACCTTAAAGACTGTGGAATCGTTCTACAGTTAACTCCACCTGGAACACCTCAATTAAATGGTGTGTCCGAACGGAGAAATCGAACCTTACTTGATATGGTTCGATCCATGATGAGTCACATGGTAGTGCCTGAATCATTATGGGGTTTTGTTCTTTTGTCAGCTGCTCTTATACTTAACCGAATTCCGACTAAAGCTGTCGACAAGACTCCATATGAAATGTGGAAGGGAATGGTCCCTAACTTGTCCTTTATTCGGGTTTGGGGCTGCGAGGCTTATGTCAAGTGGAGACACGAGGATAAGCTCGGACCGCGATCGGTCAAGACATACTTTATAGGTTATCCAAAAGGAACATTTGGTCATTACTTCTATTCGCCTACCGAACATCGAGTTTTTGTTGCGGCTAGTGCGACGTTCTTAGAGAAAGAATTTCTCGAGAACAAGACGAGTAATAGAACCTTCGAGCTGTCGGAGATTCCAGAACCAACAACCGAGGAACGGATAGAGGAAGTTGTTCCTCCAACTGATGATACATTTAATATTCCTGAGGAACCTAGGAGGTCGGGTAGAGTCTCTCAACCTCTGGACAGATACATTGGTATGGTCGAGGAGAATGACGTTTTACTCTTAGATAGTAATGAACCCGCTACCTATAAAGGTGCTATAGCCTGTTCCGACTCAAAGCTATGGCTCAAAGCCATGCAATACGAGATAGACTCCATGTATGACAATGACGTATGGGATCTAGTTGATTTACCTAATAAGGTAAAACATCTACAGTACAACTGGCTTTACAAAATAAAGCATTCTGTAGACGCGCAACCAGATACCTATAAGGCACGACTAGTGGCAAAAGGTTTCACTCAAGTGCACGGATTGCATTATGATGAGATTTTTGCACCTGTAGTCATGCTACGTTCCATTCGGATAATCTTAGCGATTGCCGCTTTTCATGATTATGAAATTTGGCAAATGGATGTGAAAACCGCCTTCTTAAACGGTTATTTGGAGGAAGAGTTGTACATGGTGCAACCCGAAGGTTTCATAGATCCTGAACATCCTAAGAAAGTATGCAAGCTTAAGCGCTCCATTTATGGACTTATGCAAGCTTCTCGGAGTTGGAATCATCGTTTCGACTAGGTGATAAAAGAGTATGGTTTCACCCGATCGGTCGAAGAACCATGCTTATATATCAAGTCGAGTGGGAGCAAGATTGTATTCTTAATATTATATGTCGATGACATACTCCTGATTGGGAATGACATTCCTCTCCTATCTTCGGTTAAAGAATGGTTGAAGAACCATTTCCAGATGAAAGATCTGGGTGAGGCACAACGCATTTTGGGAATCCGTATATACCGAGATAGATCACGACGTATGTTATCACTTAGTCAGGAGTCTTATTTGGATAAGATTCTTGAGAAGTTCAGCATGACCAACTCCAAGAAAGGGAACCATCCAATGATGACTGGGATGCAGCTGAGCAAGTCTCAGTTACCCACGACGCCTGAAGGGATTGAGCACATGAGTCGTGTTCCTTATGCATCTGCAATAGGATCGATCATATATGCCATGATATGCTCACGTCCAGACGTGGTATATGCATTGAGTATGACGAGTCGGTACTAAAAGACTCCAGGTGAAACACACGGGATAGCTGTTAAAAACATCTTCAAGTACCTACGGAGGACTAAGGATTGGGTATTGACTTATGGAGGCGATACTAAGTTATGCGCAATCGGTTACGCAGATGCTAGCTTCCAAACGGATCGAGATGACTCAAAATCTCAGTCCGGGTTCGTCTTCACTCTTAATAGTGTTGCGGTCAGCTGAAAGAGTTCCAAACAGAGTGTTGTAGCAGATTCTACTACCGAATCCGAGTACTATGCCGCTTCGGAGGAAGCAAAGAAAGCGATATGGATGCGTCAATTCTTACAAGGACTTACGGTAGTTCCTAGTTCGAATGTCCCGATCACCATCTATTTTGACAATAGAGGTGCCATCTTCCAGGCTAAGGAGCCAAAGTCTAGCAACAAATCTAGACATATACATCGGAAAGCTCACCTGATCCGTGATTACGTGGAGCAAGAGGAAATAGTGATAGACAAGATTGCGACGGATGATAACATCGCGGATCCTCTCACTAAACCGTTGAATTATGATAAGCATGTAGGGCACGTTTTTTCCATGGGAATTAAACGTGTTCCTGAGTTGTAGTACTTGATTATGGATTTGATACATTATCTTTTTGATATACTATTTATAACTTCATCGTTTAATTATAATATTTTGTTTTTCATGTGGATTGTACTGACAACATTGAACGCCACAAAGTGAACTAAATTAGATTATATTTGTTTGGTCCGTAATCGCCCATGTGAGCTGATAACTCCGGCTATTATATTGTGCAGTCGATTGATGGTGGCTTCAACGAGCCATAAGTCAAACTGTTGACTGATCGATCACAAATGCGAGATTATAACGATACCTCGCAGGACAAATTTTTGTGACAACGTAATGGAGTCCTAAATGTTTAAAACATTCGGTGCCAGGTCGTGGATAGGACATCCATTGTGTTCCTAGAGTCGATTCTTTTGACTATCGATTGTCTCTTGAGATTAAGGCAGTTTTTGGGAAACTTTGGTTTCTTTCTCACGGCCTGCCGTAACTGGAGGCTAAGTAGATTTTTTCTAGGTCATTTCATACTGTGCTTACATCTGCAGGATTCGAGTTGAGGAAAATATCCAACCCTTATCAGGTATAGTTATTTCTCAGGGCCACTCGAGGAGTTGTAACTGAAATGCATAGCCATAGTCGAATGTTGATTCGTTTATCAGTTAAGTTACTCTCTAGTCGGGGAAACCACTCTTGATGTTGATCGCTTGTAAAATACGACCTTTGTGAATACGGATTTACAAATTGTTTTACATTGAGTGGGAGAAATTTTAGGATATGAGAATCGGTTATCGCACATACACTTGTGAGGACAAGTGGGAGTTTGTTGGAGCTTGTGTCCTCCACAAATTAGTGTGATAACATTTGTAAATCTCTTACAGGTTCACAAGGGTATACTTCGTATTTTAATCAGTTGATAAACGATTACCTAATAACGGTTGGCTTGCTAGAAAGTTTGACGTTATTATCATACAGATGGCGGTGATCAACTGGTCCCTAAAGGTCACACCTATAGGATGTGTTTGAGAGATGTGGTTATAGAAATATAATCACATTGATGCCTTATATGACTAAACAGTTAGTCAATGTGTTGATGAGACAATTATTTAATGAAGATTAAATAATATTAGTTGAGACGAATTAACTGTAAATTCGTAAATTGAATATAATAAGTTATATTTAATTAAATGTATGTAATGTTAGCTTGGACGAATTAATATGTTAATTCGTAATTAAATGTAATCGGTTAGATTTAATATCAACAAGATGAATGTGTCATAGTGGTAGGGTACTCAAACCAAGAGGTCATGGGTTCGATCCTCACTAGATGACAATTTACACATTTTATACATTTTTGGAATAACTGAAAATAAGAGAAATAACTCTCCTAATTTCGGATTATGGGTAGAGTAATTAGTAAAAAAATTCTACCCTAATCTCTCTCTCATACATGGTTAAAGGGAGAGATAGGAGTAGATTTTTTAACCTAATTTTTCTATCTCACTCTTGCCTCTCATCTCTACGAAAAACAAACAAAAAACCTAAAAATTATTCAGTTAATTTTTGGATCGATTCTAGCATAATCAAAGGGCATTTCTCATATCGTCTTGGGTGCAACTGATAGGCGAATATCAACTTTGATATTGTTCTTAGGCCGTTTTTGCTAGGACCGAAGGTTATTTCTTAATCCTTTATGTTTTTGTTTATGCAATTTAATTTTATGACTAGTATTCATCACTTCATGATTCGTTATAATCCTTGAATTAAAGGGATGCATACAGATAAATCTCATATGTGTTTGGACCTTTTAATCTTTTTGGATACATTGAAATCTGAAATTAATTTTCGGTCTAGATCTCTCTTTGTTTCCTTTGCAATTGTGTTTCTATAGTTCTGGGACTTTGGAAATTGAGTACTGCATCCCGTTGTGATTTAACCCTTTCCTTTGTGCTTTTCCTGCAAATTTGGCAGTTTAATTTGGCAGTCTTCATTATCATCTATCGTTTTAATTGTCTATTTGCATGGAGTTGTTGATAATTGAAGCAAGCCCATCCCATAAGGTCAGAGTTAAACTCAACTCATCTGATTATGAGCATGTTCGAATGAGTTTATGTTTCTCTGTTACAGGTTCGAGCTAATATTTGGTTTTTTTTATTTGTAGAATTGGTTTTAACTAAGTTTGTTTGTAATGTCCTTTATAGGGATATTCAAGTGACGTTCTTTTTCGAGGAGAGTCGTTCTTTGTACCCTTTTATCGTTTGGTTACTTCGTGGTAAATGAAAATTCTTTAATTTTCGTTTACCTTTCACATCCGCAAGGATGTTATAGGGTGATTTATAATCATCCTAGTTTCTTTACCTTATCAAAAAAAAAAAAATTAGTTTAGCATACATGTCAATATTATCCATTTACTATAAAACTAAAACATTTAGCTTCTTCTCATTGGTCCCTGATTTTTAGGGATTGAAAGAAGAGAATTTTTTTTTTCTAATGTAGGGACCCCACTATCATTAATAGATTTAATTACACTCCTATTCCTCTCTTTCTCTTTTTTGATAATTACTAATTAAGTATTCACACCAAACTATACATTATACAATTACATAGTACAAACTATACATTATACAATTAAAATTAAAAAATTAAAAAATAAAAGTTACAATTAAGAAAAAATTAATAAACACTTCAAAAAATCATTCTCCTCACTTCTACCCTGTATTTTTCGACAAAAAAAAAATTACAAAATCAATCTCTATCGAGTATCCTATATATTAAATCAACAACCACAGAGCTGAGTTGTCGCTCTATGGTTGAAAGTCAAATTTTCAAAGCCCATTATTTAATGTTAAATTAGTATGTTTGATAAATCTGCTTCTTTATTAAAAAAAAAAAAAACACAATTGTCATTATAATTATTATAATCTATAAATTATATGGATGTCGTTTATTAATTTTCGGATGCGTTGAAAGAGTGAGAGATAGAATAATTATATCTAAATTTTACTTCAATGGTGTCATCTTGCATGTGAGTAAAAATAAGGATTACATGCATTTATGGATTTAAGGAAATGAAATAGCAATAGATTGAATGTTAGGAACAAGGACTGTTTGTGGCCATTGTGGCCTTGTGGGTGAATGAGAGTGATGGTCTGTATGTGGGTCAAGGAGAAATGTAAAATGGATCTTTACAGGGATTACTGAATTAGGGAATTGAGTATGTGGGAAATATCGATATACTTCCCTTTAATTATAAGGATTATAACGAAATTATGATAATGAAATTTCTAGTCATAAATGAAATAGCATAAACAAAAGAGAAGAGATTAATAATCAACCTTTGGTCCTTGCAAATATGGCCTAAGAACAATATCAAAATGATATTCGCCTAATCGTTGCACCCAAGATGATATGAGAAATGCCCTTTTTTTCTTGCTAAAATCGATCCCCAAATTCACTAATTAATTTAGGGTTTTGTGTGATTTTTAATGAGAGAATTTTTAGGTCAAAAATTAGGGTAAAAAGGATAAGCAAAAATGATCTCCCTCTCTCCTTATTATAACCGAAATAGGGAGAGGAATAAGGGAAGATATTTCTTCCTTTTTTCGGTTTTGACCAACCGAAAAATAAGAGGAATTATTCTCTTATTTTCGGTTTTTCCACCTACCAAAAATAATGAGATTAAATCTTCTTATTTTTGGTAGTTTACAAAATGTATATAAAGTGTATTATTTATAAATTGTCATTTATTTTATTCCGTATTAATAAGTCTACACACAACAGCTTGCAGTCGATTTATTAATGTCGGTCTGTAATAATTTATTATGACAATCTCATATAATGTATAATTTAACTATAAATATCGCATATTTATAATTAGCTAATTAAATATAACTGGTTACGTTTAATTACGAATTAACATCTTAATTCGTTCAAGCTAACATTATATACATTAATTAAATATAACATATTATATTCAATTTACGAATTGACAGTTAATTCGTCTCAGCTAATATAATTTAATTAGATTAAATAATCGTCTCATCAACACATTAACTAACTGTTTAGTCAAATACATGGACTAACCTTTTAGTCAGGCATCAATGTGATTATATTTTCATACAATCACATCTCTCAAACACATCCTTTAGGTGTGACTTTTACGGACCAGTTGATCACCACCATCAGTATGATAATAACGTCAAACTTTCTAGCAAGCCAACCGTTATTAAGTAATCGTTAATCAACTGATAAAATACGAAGTATACCCTTGTGAACCTATAAGAGATTTATAAATGTTATCACACTAATTGTGGAGGACACAAGCTCCAACAGAGTATGTATATGGGTAGAAGTTGGGGACGGGTGATGTATATATTAAAGGGGATTTTAGGGTTTGACAATGGACAATGAATTGTGTTATTATGAGGGATAGGAAACTCGCAAATAGCAATTTCTCGATAATTCGGCCCATTACTTTGATCTTGAGTAACTTTTAGAAGGTAACCCATTGTTTTACTTTAAATTTACGATGAAATAAATTATGAAACAAATTCACTACTCCCGCTATTAATATTTCACTTAAATCGATTGACTAGCTAATTGTTCATATATACTTTCTTTTGTTGTTAGTATTGTTACTTTTATTACATTCGTTATTACTACGGTTACTTTCACTACTCTCACTGTGATTATTGTTAATGTAATTATTGTTACTTTCACTACTGACGCATTAATATGGATAATTTCACTACTCCCTCTCGCTGCTACTATTATTACTTTGACTATTCAAATGAGTGATTACTATCATATTACTATATTCAATGTCACTACAATTCTTTTCACTACAATTCTTTTCACTACTAACAGAACTACCAATTACTTTTACTATCATACTAGTATAGACCCTGCGACAAGCGTTTCGGGAGCGTTTCCGTGACACCGCGGCCGCGATCATGATCGATACCGAGATTTAAAACCCTAGCACTCGTCACCTCCATTCCACAAATCCAATATTCGCCCCTGGTGAGGAAGTGTTAAGGAGAGTGCAAGAGCTCATAGAAGAAATGAGGAGTACGAAACCGAGGCCGGTGGGGGGATGCAGAAGGAAGCACGGAGGCTGGTGGGTGGAGGAGGCCGCGTCAAGGGTGCTATAAGATTAATGTTGATGCAGGGAAAGTGGCAGGGAAGGGGATGGGTTTGGGGGTTGTTTGTAGGCATGATGAAGGGAGTGTGGGATTTATTAGTATGCATCCCTTTATATTTAAGGATTATAACGAATTATAAAGTGATGATAACTAGTCATAAAATAAATTGCATAAACAAAATCGTAAAGGATTAAGAAATAACCTTCGGTCCTAGCTTTTATGGCCTATGAACAATATCGCAATGATATTCACCTATCAGTTGCACCCAAGATGCTCCAAGAAATGCCCCTCAAATTGCTAGAATGAGATCCCCAATTTTCTGTAAATATTAGGGTTTAATTGTGTGATTTTCTGATGAGAGAAAATGATGAGCAAAACTAGGTTAAAATTAGGTTAGAAAAATAAAAATATCTACCATCCCTTATAAAACCGAGTATAAGGTGTAATAGGGTAGATATTTTCCTTCCAAATTTTCGGCCCATATACCGAAATTAAGAGAGTTAATTTCTCTTTTTTTCGGTTATTCCAAAAATGTATAAAATGTGTAAATTGTCATCTAGTGAGGATCGAACCCATGACCTCTTGTTTTGAGTACCCTCACTATTACCACTATGACACATTCATCTTGTTGATATTAAATATAACCGATTACATTTAATTACGAATTAACAGATTAATTCGTCCAAGCTAACATTACATACATTTAATTAAATATAACTTATTATATTCAATTTACGAATTGACAGTTAATTCGTCTCAACTAATATTATTTAATCTTCATTAAATAATTGTCTCATCAACACATTGACTAACTGTTTAGTCATATAAGGCATCAATGTGATTATATTTCTATAACCACATCTCCCAAACACATCCTATAGGTGTGACCTTTAGGGACCAGTTGATCACCGCCATCTGTATGATAATAACGTCAAACTTTCTAGCAAGCCAACCGTTATTAGGTAATCGTTAATCAACTGATTAAATATACGAAGTATACCCTTGTGAACCTGTAAGAGATTTAAAAATGTTATCACACTCATTTGTGGAGGACACAAGCTCCAACAAACTCCCACTTGTCCTCACAAGTGTATGTGCGATAACCGATTCTCATATCCTAAAATTTCTCCCACTCAATGTAAAACAATTTGCAAATCTGTATTCACAAAGGCCGTATTTTACAAGCGATCATTATCAAGAGTGGTTTCCCCGACTAGAGAGTAACTTAACTGATAAACGAATCAACATTCGAGCATGGCCATGCGTTTCAGTTACAACTCCTCGAGTGGCCTTGAGAAATAACTATACCTGATAAAGGTTGGATATTTTCCTCAACTCGAATCCTGCAGATGTAAGCACAGTATGAAGTGACCCAGAAAAAATCTACTTAGCCTCCAGTTACGGCAGACCGTGAGAAAGAAATCAAAGTCACCCAAAAACTGCCTTAATCTCAAGAGACAGTCGATAGTAAAAAGAATCGACTCTAGAAACACAATGGATGTCCTATCCACGACCTGGCACCAAATGTTTTTAAACATTTGGGACTCCATTACGTTGTCGTAAAAATTTGTCCTACGAGTTATCGTTATAATCTCGCATTTGTGATCGATCAGTCAACAGTTTGACTTATGGCTCGTTGAACCCACCATCAATCGACTGCACAATATAATAGCCAGAGTTATCAGCTCTTGTAGGCGATTACGGACCAAACAAAATATAATGTAATTCAGTTCACTTTGTGGCGTTCAAAGTTGTCAGTACAATCCACATGAAAAACAAAATATTATATTAATACGATGAAGTTATAAATAGTATATGAAAAAGATAATGTATCAAATTCATAATCAACTATTACAACTTAGGAACACGTTTAATTCTCATGGAAATAACGTGCCCTCCATGCTTATCATACTTCAATGGCTCAGTAGTAGAATCTGCTACAACTTCCTGTTTGGAACTATTCCAGCTGACCGCAACACCATTAAAAGTAAGAACGAATCTAGACAGAGATTTCTAATCATCTCGATCCGTTTGGAAACTAGCATCTGCGTAACCGGTTGCGCAAAGCTTAGTATCTCCTCCATAAGTCAATACCACATCCTTAGTCCTCCGTAGGTACAACCCCATAAGTCAATACCACATCCTTAGTCCTCCATAAGTCAATACTCATGCGCTCAACCCCTTCAGGCGTCGTGGGTGGCTGAGACTTGCTCAACTGCATCCTAAACGTCATTGGAAGGTTCCCCTTCTTGGAATTGGTCATGCTGAACTTATCAAGAATCTTATCCAAATAAGACTCTTGACTAAGTGATAACGTTCGTCGTGATCTATCTCGGTAGATACGGATTCCCAATATGCATTGCGCCTCACCCAGATCTTTCATCTTGAAATGGTTCTTCAACCATTCTTTAACCGAAGATAGGAGAGGAATGTCATTCCCAATCAAGAGTATGTCATCGACATACAATATCAAGAAAACAGTCTTGCTCCCACTCGACTTGATATATAAGCATGGTTCTTCGACCGATCGAGTGAAACCATACTCTTTAATCACCTGGTCGAAACGATGATTCCAACTCCGAGAAGCTTGCTTAAGTCCATAAATGGAACGCTTAAGCTTGCATACTTTCTTAGGATGTTCAGGATCTATGAAACCTTCGGGTTGCACCATGTACAACTCTTCCTCCAAATAACCGTTTAAGAAGGAGGTTTTCACATCCATTTGCCAAATTTCATAATCATGAAATGCGTCAATCGCTAAGATTATCCAAATGGAACGTAACATGACTACAGGTGCAAAAATCTCATCATAATGCAATCCGTGCACTTGAGTGAAACCTTTTTCCACTAGTCGTGCCTTATAGGTATCTGGTTGCTCGTCTAGAGAACGCTTTATTTTGTAAAGCCACTTGCACAGTAGAGGTTTTACCTTATTAGGTAAATCAACTAGATCCCATACGTCATTCTCAAACATGGAGTCCATCTCGGATTGCATGGCTTCGAGCCATAGCTTTGAGTCGGAACAGGCCATAGCACCTTTATAGGTAGCGGGTTCATTACTCTCTAGGAGTAAAATGCCATTCTCCTCGACCATACCAATGTATCTGTCCGGAGGATGAGAGACTCTACCCGACCTCCTAGGTTCCTCAAGAATATTAACCGAATCATCAGTTGGAGGAACATCTTCCTCCATATGTTCCTCTGTTGTTGGTTCTGAAATCTCCAACAGCTCGAAGGTTCTATTACTCGTCTTGTTCTCGAGAAATTCTTTCTCTAAGAACGTCGCACTAGCCGCAACAAAAACTCGATGTTCGGTAGGCGAATAGAAGTAATGACCAAAAGTTCCTTTTGGATAACCTATAAAGTATGTCTTGACCGATCGCGGGCCGAGCTTATCCTCGTGTCACCACTTGACATAAGCCTCGCAGCCCCAAACCCGAATAGAGGACAAGTTAGGGACCGTTCCCTTCCACATTTCATATGAAGTCTTGTCGACAGCTTTAGTCGGACTTCGGTTAAGTATAAGAGCAGCTGACAAAAGAGCAAAGCCCCATAATGAATCAGGCACTACCGTGTGACTCATCATAGATCGAACCATATCAAGTAAGGTTCGATTTCTCCATTCGGACACACCATTTAATTGAGGTGTTCCAGGTGGAGTTAACTGTAGAACGATTCCACAGTCTTTAAGGTGTTGATCAAACTCATTTGAAAGATATTCGCCACCCCGATCTGAACGGAGTGCTTTAACCTTTCTACCCAGTTGGTTCTATACCCTGTTCTGGTATTCCTTGAATTTCTCAAAGGACTCACTTTTATGCTTTATTAAGTAGATATATCTGTATCTACTCAAATCGTCCGTGAAAGTGATAAAATATATCTATAGCCATCTCTAGCGGTAATTGACATAGGTCCACAAACATTAGTATGTATGAGTTTTAATAGGTCACTAGCGCGCATTCCAACACCTTTGAAGGAAATTCGAGTCATTTTGCCAATGATACATGATTCACACGTGCCATATGTGGAAAATTTGAATGCGGGAATAGTCCCATTATCGACGAGTTTCTTTACTCGTTTCACATTTATGTGTCCCATTCGACAATGCCATAGATAGGTTTGATATTTGTCACCAACCTTTAATTTCTTATAATTCATGTGTAATACTTCCGTGGTTTGATCTAAGATGTAAATTTCATTCATGGAAACTGATTTGCCATAAATCATTTCATTAAAAAGAAAATACAGGTATTATCCTTTAATGAAAATGCAAAACCGTCTATATCGAGTACGGAAATAGAAATAATGTTCTTAGATAAACTGGGTACATAGTAACAGTTATATAAAATAACTCAAAACCACTAGGGAGTAGGATTACATATGTTCCCTTCGAGACTGCAGCAACTCGTGCTCCATTCCCGACTCGCAAGTCCACATCACCCTTTTCGAGAGGTATGATGTTCTTTAGGTCCTGCAAATTATTACACTGATGAGAACTACAACCAGTATCAAGTATCCAAGTTCCGAAACTTGTATGGTTAATCTCAATCATATGAATATAAGATTACATACCAACAGGAACGACGCGGTCTGCTTTGATGTCCCACGGTACACGGGACAGTTCCTCCCCAATGTCCAGTCTTGTGATAATGGTGTTGGAAAAGTAGGTCTATATACTTACATATTCATATATGTTTTAATTTAATTTGTCATAAAATTAAAGATGGATTTTATGCATGCAAACAAGTGAGTAAAATAGAGGAGAAATCATGTTCTTACATTGGATGTTTCGGTTTTATGGGCACAAAAGAAATCTCCTTTTCTTTTGTTCTTGAGCTTTCCTTTAATGGAAGAACCAAGATCCAAGTGTAGGATCTCTCCCTAAGCTTAATACCCAAAGCTTTCTCTTAATTAAGATTAATATTATAGGAACTAGTACAATATTAATTTAGTAGAAAATTGACCCAAAAATATTATAAACACTTAATATTTTCGGTTTATAGAGAGAAGAAGAAGAGAATTATTTTTCTGTCTAGAATTCTAATATTGGATGAGTGTAAGAATGAATTAGTAATACACAACCTTTTGTATATTATTAGGTAAAGATATGAAAAAACCATGATGGTTTTCTCTTCTCAAAAACCGGGTGGAAGGGGGGCTTTTTAGGGGAGCCAATGCATGCAATTGTTGCTCTTAACAATAAACAATAGGGTTGCATGGCTAAATAGTAGGTAATCATTGTGTTTCCATTAACTTAATCAAGCACAATATTTGCCTATTTCTTCCCCTAATTTTCGGCACACATGGATAACAAGTAATCCATTTTATTTTTGTCAATTGTCAATATGTCACATGTCACATGTCACATAAATTTGTTATGTATTTTTAACATATTAAAAATTAACGTATTATTAAAAATACGTCACATACAGAAATCGACTTAGTAATATCATAATTACTTGTACCAAAATATTTTACCATTTATAAATCACAACAGATTGTATTTATAATAATTCATTCAAATTTAATTGTTACTTTAAACAATTATTTCATCCGACTAATGATACGATTCAATTACTCAGATCGTATCTTATTTAATCACATTTCAATATGATACGTAAATTTTACTTCCAAAATCGTCCGTCAATTTTCAAGTAATTTAATTAACTCGTAACATTATACGATTAATTAAATAATCAATTAAGAGTGTTGCCCTATAGGTATGACCTAGGAGATCAACTGATCACCACCGTCGCATCGACGCGATAATGTCAAACTCTAGTCAGCCAATCATTACCGATATATGTTGATCAGTTGACAGTAAAATATTACTTCCCAATTGTACTCTTTACAATGAGATTTAAACATGTGATCATCATGATCAACAGTCGTGATCGCATTATTGTCGGAGGACACATATTCCAACAATCTCCCACTTGTCCTCGACAAGTGTGCGTCACCAATTCTCTTATCCTATTACTATCTCCCACTCAATGCAAGGTGTCTTTCAGGTCATACTTGCAAGTGATCATATCGAGAGTGGTTTCCTCGATCTGGAGAATAACTGATTGACCGGATTTATCCACCATGGATACAATCCGAGCGTGGCCACACATTTCCAGTTCATTACTCCTCGAGTGGCCCTGAGATATTGTTATAACCCTGACTAGGGGTGGACAATTCCTATCGCACTCATTCCCTTCGACTAGCCACAGCCATCATAACCCAAAATATGCCCATTTGACATTTACGAAGGTCGTAGTAACACAAATCAAAGTTAATCTGAAACTGTGCCATCTTCGGCGAATAGTCTTTAGTCAAAAGAATCGACTCATTTGAATACTATAGTAGCTCTCGCCATGACCAGGCTATATAAATTTGCCAGAACTCTATAAGCGGTCATTAGGCCCGACAAAATGTTCCTAACAGTCTGCCTATGTGATCGACTAGTCATCTCACATGACTCTATGGCACTTGAAATTGCCATCAATCGCATCACACTCTAGTCACTTCGAGACGTCACCTCATACAAGTAACTATGGGCAAATACAATGTTAATCCGTGTTCACTTTAACGGGGTTCAATTGTCTCCACAACCCGTTTGGATATAACAATGTACAAGGGGAGTTAATAATAACTCAAACGACAAATGTCGACATCACACTTGGGTAGTCAATATCATATTACAACCTTGTGATATATATCGTAAGTGTAAACACTTATTGATTGCAATAGAAGTTTAACATGCCATGTGTCCATATGTTCAAACTTCTTACACTTGCAATTTCCTTTACATTCATGTTCTCTCTCATAGCATGAATCTTACCAAGTACACATCAAGGTTCCCGACCTTGGTTTTGGTTCTTTACCTTGAAAGAACTTTCTTATCGATTATCACATAACGAACGAATTTGTGATGAATGATGTAACTTGTACTGATCAAGTACTCCATCCACACACAATGCACTAGGTACATGTTTTGTAGAGTCTTGCAACAATTTGTCAAGATTATTAGCCTAGCACTTCTCACAAGTCCTAGCTTAACTAGGAAAGATTACTTTTGAATAACCTCTTATTCAACTAAGCATCTTTCTCAAAACTTCTTATTTCTCTTTCTAGGCTTGAAAGATTTGGGATTCTCATAAATCCTTATATGTGTTCGGATTTTCTATAATATGTGCAACCTCTTGACACACGATAGAGCATTCCGTCAAACACTGAAATCGCTCATCGGATTCTACTCGAGAATTTATGACGTTTATTTTATGGCTTACCAATCAATCATCATGCTTTTATGCATATGATTCATAATTGGACATGTACATGATTATTCTAATGGCGGAAATATTAGTTTCTAATAATCATGAGATCAACCGTTCATAGGTTCAATGAACGACCATGGCTGCTAATGGCAATTCCATTTTCATCTACATGAATAACCTATGTGAATGTTGATACGATGTGTATCTCTTAATACTAATCCAACATCCCTTGATGTAATTGGATTCATCATAGTCCATTTTCATCCAGAATTAAAAATTCAAATGCTTCTTTATGAAAGAAGGTATTAGCTCGTCATTCTTCAATGAGTGATGAGTTGTAAACATTCAAAGGATGATAGCTCCCACTAAATTACATGTCTTCACATGAGAATTTCCTAACTCCCACTCAATTCTACATATTTCGAAATTGACTTCTCAATCGAAACTTTTCAAGAATTGAAACATAAATTGCATTGCCAAGTTATTAAGATAAAACCATATATGTTCCCATCATATCCCTTCAAAATACCTATTTTGAAGTGGTCTCATTTTAACCTTACGGAAAGAGATTTTAAATCTCCAATACACTCATGTCATAATGATGTGTAGCAATGTCATTATTCGAATATAAATAATATATAGAACACGTCCTTTGAAAATACTATTTTGGAAGGAGGTTTAACCATTTCATAATGAGGTTAAGCAATGACATTTGCGTGGTTAAAACTTTGGCCATTGAAGATATCGGTATATCAATCTTTGCAACTCGATCATAACTAGTATGTAACTTTGATTCATTTAGGCTTTTAAGTAAATCTCAAGGTTGAAACTATAGGTCAAAATTTATCATATAGAACTTAGTCAAAACTTGTTAAGATTTTACATTAGTCATTTTTCTTCCAAAACTTTCTTTTGGTCTCCTCGTGTAGTTATCATAAGAATATGTTCTTTCGATTACTTCACTTGGTCTCTTTAGTCATGTAGAACTTACTTGAGACCATAGATCTCATCTATTCGGTATACAATTGCAAATAGATATACCTTCATTCAAATCATTCTCTCTTGCGTAGATCTTCATTTACACAAGTACACAATTTTATCTTGTCTCGTGTGTTGTGTTCTCATTTTACTCCCACTCTATCTTTAGAATACATACACTATAGATTCAAAGATAGCATATGAGACACAAATAATGATTTGAAGTATAAGGAGAACTACCTCATAGGTTGACGAATAGCTTTAGATTTCATATGTGTACTTGGTGATTGACATACCTTTAAGAGAGTTCATAGACTCAAAATTGCTTTATAAATGATCATACACAAGCCTTAGCATGTGGACGTATAATGAAACCCGTCATTATAGTTGTCTATTAGATCACTTTAAGCGAATAATCTTATGTTTCTATGAGCAAGCATTTAAAGATGAATTTTAAAACAAAAAGGATAAATGATAAAACGGGTGACTTTGGTTGCAAACCAAGTCACCATTATCCAAAATACAACCGATTATCCAAAATACTTTTCCATGTCGAACACGGAAACTTAATGTTCTAAAATCCAAAACATAATTTAAAATAAGACAATGAAAAGCAAAGCTCCATAAAAGCTATCCCTAGCTTCTCGATGGTTTCTCATGCTTGCTTTTCCTTTCCCTTGTCTTTGCTTGGTGGAGGCCCTATTTATAATAAAAAGGGAGATACATTATCACAACTTTGCATCATAATACCATAGTTGAATTAGAAACATAAAAGAAGGATAGTCATTTACCTACTGGAGTAATCTTTCCAGCCTTAATATCACCAAGGTATTTGGAACAATTTCTTTTCCAATGTCCCATACCATTATAATGATGGCATTTCACAAGAGGACCCTTCTTGATCTTTGAAGTGCTAGCTTCACAAGTCTTAGCTTTGGTGAATGTGGGAGCTTGCTTCTTGCCCTTCCTCCCATTCTTCTTGAATTTCCCCTTACTCTTAGTGCTTATGTTAAGCACATCCTTGGGTGGGTTCACATTTAACCCCATGTCCTTTTCGGCTTGCACAAGTAACTTGTGCAACTCCTCAAGAGACACATCCTTGTCTTGCATGTTAAAATTCACCCGGAATTGAACATACGCTTTCACTTTAGACAAGGAGTGTAGAATCCTATCTACAATGAGTTCTTTGGGGATTTCAACTTTTTGAATCTTCAATATCTCGACAAGCTCCATAAGTTTGAGCACATGAGGGCTAACTTTTTTGCCCTCTTTGAAGTCGAGATCAAAGAATGCCGCGGCCGCCTCATATTGGACGATCCGCGGAGCTTGTGAAAACATTGTCACAAGTTTGGAGTAAATCTCATTAGCATTGCCCATTTTAAAGGCTCTCCTTTGGAGGTCCGCCTCCATCGCAAATATCAAGACATTTTTCATTGCGGCGGACTCCTTTTGGTAAGCCTCATATGCTTCCCTAGTGGCGGCGGTTGACCTAGTAGTAGGTTCGGATGGAGAGGCCTCGGTAAGGTAACGAAGCTTGTCGTCACCTTCGGCGGCTAATTTGAGTTGGGCATCCCAATCGGAGAAATTTGACCCATTCTTTTCAAGTTTACATCGATCCATAAAGGATCGGAGCCATGATGAACTAGCGAGATGACCCAAATTCATATCAACTTAGGCACGGGATAGCCGATGGAACCCTTATTAATATAACTCGGTGGATTAACGTTTAATCGATTCTACTTTTAGAACTCTTGGTCGATAAAATTACTCTAATATTTATCTATAGCCCGGAACACATGCGACTACGGTCACGAATACTTCCGTTGAGGTCAATCCAAATTTCGAATAAATGTGTCCATGATCCAAATTCACATTAATTTGGGCACGGGATGGCCGATGAAACCCTCATCAACACGAATTCGGTGGATAGACATTCATCACCCACTTCCCCTACGTAACAAGGTTTGTACCCCGGGATGGCCGAGTGCACTCCCTCGCGAAATAGGTTTTCATGGTTTCTACTATTTGGTAAGGCTATGTCTCAATTAATTGTTTTAGCGAGAGGTCATGTTAATTTATTATCTATCACGTTTTAAGTGAACTAAAGCGGTGAACTACGATAATATTAATTGACACGGTCGATAAACTCGATAAAATAAGGATGCATGTTTTAGTTATGGCGATTTAGCGATGCATGCGACATAAAATAAAATGCAAGCATAAAAATAAATAAATCCTAGTATGGCCTTTCCTAAAATAGAAAAACTATTTAACTATTACATATTCGGAAACCAACTCCATTGGTCCCTTGAACTTCGGTTGTGGCACGCATCTCGAGGTAACACCATCTTTATGTATCGCCATTCTTGAAGAAATCCGTGTTTGGGAACTCCGGAATGAATAAAATTACATAATAAATTACATAATTTCCTATTATACATTTGTAACTAAAATAAAATAAATCTATTAAATTACAAAACGGTGATACGAGATCACAATAAAATTACAACCGAATCGATATTCCCATACATTTCGGGAAATACCAATTAAAATCTAAGGCCATACTAAGTAAAATTACATAATTCAAAGTTACATAAATTAAAATTATGACAATCATAAAGAAAATGCAGCATTATAATATGTATGAACATGCTCAATTTTATGCTAAATCGCCTTTAATTAGCCAATATCGTATATTACTCGGTTTTTACGGATTTGCGTGATTTCAACATTTTATAATCACAAAAATTAAATAAATTCATATTTATGCATAAGTTAATTACCCTAACCTCTTAGGACTCAAAATATAGTCTTCCTAATAATTTGACCATAATTAACTCATATTTATAAAATTGTTCATTAATGGACTAAAAATTATAAAAATAAGCTATAAACTTCAAATAAATCACAAAATTTCAAATAAATTCAAAATTTTAAATTCATGAACATTCTGGAAAAATACCTTGACACTCATAATGTTCAAAACCTTAGGTTAAAAATTTCGAAATTTTCCCGGAAAAACAATGTTGCGGTTTATCGGTTTTAACTAAAATAATCATAAAAAATGGGAAAAAATTTATAAGTCAACTTTTCAATTTTAGATCTGAAAAAGATAATAAAATGCAACAATGGACGTTTTTATTTAGTCATAGATTATGTTTTATTAATTTTTCACTAATAATGTCACTATTTATGCTATTTTTTTTCAAAAATCCATAAATCATGCAAAAAGACTTCACTATAGCCCATTATTTTACACACGTCTTGTAAAATTGCATGTGACAACATATTAAATTTATATGACCAGATTTGAAATTTAACTCATATTAACCTATTTTTCACCTAAATCCGTATTTAATAATGAAAAATCCATTTTTCGAGCATAACAAGTCCAAAAATTATGAAAATTTACAGGTTATCTCAAAATAATATATGTGACAACATATCCAAAAATTACTGTAAAATTCGAAGTATAGCTAATTTTAGACCGAAAATGACATTTTTATTCATAAAATCATATTTAAATGCCATTATTGTATTATATGAACAAGAAAAATCCGTAAATTTAACCAAAATATCCTAAAACATTTTAGGACCAGAAATTTTAACATTCATGAATTAATTTCGTGATATATCATAATAACACAAATTTTACAAGTTTTATATGTTATTCTTATAACTCGGAAAAACTTTTAACCGATTTGCATGCAAACAACCATGGCTCTTGATACCGATTGATGGAAAAGTAGGTCTATATACTTACATATTCATATATGTTTTAATTTAATTTGTCATAAAATTAAAGATGGATTTTATGCATGCAGACAAGTGAGTAAAATAGAGGAGAAATCATGTTCTTACATTGGATGTTTCGGTTTTATGGGCACAAAAGAAATCTCCTTTTCTTTTGTTCTTGAGCTTTCCTTTAATGGAAGAACCAAGATCCAAGTGTAGGATCTCTCCCTAAGCTTAATACCCAAAGCTTTCTCTTAATTAAGATTAATATTATAGGAACTAGTACAATATAAATTTAGTAGAAAATTGACCCAAAAATATTATAAACACTTAATATTTTCGGTTTATAGAGAGAAGAAGAAGAGAATTATTTTTCTCTCTAGAATTCTAATATTGGATGAGTGTAAGAATGAATTAGTAATACACAACATTTTGTATATTATTAGGTAAAGATATGAAAAAACCATGATGGTTTTCTCTTCTAAAAAACCGGGTGGAAGGGGGGCTTTTTAGGGGAGCCAATGCATGCAATTGTTGCTCTTAACAATAAACAATAGGGTTGCATGGCTAAATAGTAGGTAATCATTGTGTTTCCATTAACTTAATCAAGCACAATATTTGTCTATTTCTTCCCCTAATTTTCGGCACACATGGATAACAAGTAATCCATTTTATTTTTGTCAATTGTCAATATGTCACATGTCACATGTCACATAAATTTGTTATTTATTTTAACATATTAAAAATCAACGTATTATTAAAAATACGTCACATACAAAAATCGACTTAGTAATATCATAATTATCTGTACCAAAATATTTTACCATTTATAAATCACAACAGATTGTATTTATAATAATTCATTCAAATTTAATTGTTACATTAAACAATTATTTCATCCGAGTAATGATATGATTCAATTACTCAGATCGTATCTTATTTAATCACATTTCAATATGATACGTAAATTTTACTTCCAAAATCGTCCGTCAATTTTCAAGTAATTTAATTAACTCGTAACATTATACGATTAATTAAATAATCAATTAAGAGTGTTGCCCTATAGGTATGACCTAGGGGATCAACTGATCACCACCGTCGCACGACAGTAATGTCAAACTCTAGTCAGCCAATCATTACCGATATATGTTGATCAGTTGACAGTAAAATATAACTTCCCAATTGTACTCTTTACAATGAGATTTAAACATGTGATCATCATGATCAACAGTCGTGATCGCATTATTGTCAGAGGACACATATTCCAACAAATGGTGGCACTCAATGTCACCGCCCTTGCTCTTTGCCTTGCCCTGTGAGCCACTAGTCTCACCGGGCCCACTCTTACCGTTTCCTGGTTTTTTAAACTTTGGCTTACCTACAGCTAGGTCGCCATGAGCCTTGCCCTTACCTTTACCCTTGTTGGAAATCGTGAGAACATCCTGCTTCATGCTCCCACTCAATTTCATATCCTTCTCGGTCTGTACGAGAAGGGAGTGTAGCTCATGAGGACTCTTTTTCAAGTCATTCATGTAGTAGTTCGCCCTGAAAAGGGCAAAACCATCGTGAAGAGAATGAAGCATTCGGTCTATGACAATGCTCTCACTGATTTTACAATCAAGTGCCTCCAGCTTCTCGACATTCTCAATCATGTGAAGAATGTGTGGGCTAACCGGTTGGCCCTTCTGGAGTTTCGCATCAAAGAAGCGACAGATATGCTCATAAGTAACGATTCTCGGTGCCTTAGAGAACTCGTTAGTGAGCGTGGTGAAAATCTTGTTTGCACCCTGAGCAATGAAACGTCTCTTGAAATTGGTTTCCATTGCAAAGATGAGTACGTTCTTTATCGCACCTGCTTCCATAACGAAGTCACTATAAGCGAGTGACTCGTTGACTCCTGCATTGGGGCCTGGGTTGACCGGTATTGGCTCAGTTAAGTACTTGAGCTTACCGTCAGCATTCCGTAGTGCCGCCTCCCAGTCCGCAAAGTTGGACCCATCATTCTTCAGTCGCGTGGACTGATTCATGTGGTCCATGAAAGCTTTCAGCCAGGACTCGCGATCAAGTGTGGCACTAAGCATTGGGATTGCGTTATTTCCAGCCATTTAGTTGTAACAGTATTATCAAAATAATCGTGTTCTATACTGCGAGAAGAAGAATAAAAATAATAAGCATGTGCATCGTTTATAATTTTAAGTCTAATGAACTAATGTCATAACACGAAGACTCAAAACATTTATACAATTGACCTCCCTCAAGAATTATATAAATGATCCCAAGACTCAATTCTCTGTAAATTGATAAGCTAACCTTTTAGCTAATTCTACCGTTAGAATTCTTGGTCGATAAATTTCTGTAATTTCTATCTTTAGACCATCATAATCACGAGAAACTCTTTGGACTATGATGTAGAGGTAAACTAAGTCAACACAAACTACTTACCCAACGTAGAAGGGGTCATATTATGCCTACCGACGAAGAAGGGATTCATAGTTGTTTGCCCTTATAAAGACTAATCTCAATTTCCGTTTTAGAGGAAGATCCCATCAACTTAATTTAGATTCATTTTAAGTGAACTAATATCTAGCATGCCAGAATGAATAAACTAAGGTGATGGCTTAATGAATATATGACATCTGTATGTCCATGAAAACTATCATGTGAATGAAAAGCAATAGGAATGAAAACGTAAAAACAATAATAAAGTCCTAGTGTGGCCTATCCTATCAAAATGAACATTAAATACAAGTTTGGAATCCATCCTTGGACCCGAGAAGCTTGTCTCGATGTTCCATCTTGATCCATGTAGCGGGAGTGAGCTCCAATCTCCATCTTTAGTCTTCTTTGAAATTACAATAAATAAATTACATAATAAACCTATTTATTACATTCTAATTTCAAAACCCAAAACTAAAGAAAAAATAAAAGGAGATACGAGATTTCATAAGTACATAAAAAATTATGTTTCCTTCATTACGAAAACATAATTTGACTAAGGTCACACTAAGTATTACAAATTACAACCGATTGCAAAAATACGTAAATAAATTCATTCAACAAAAATAAAATGCATCAACTAAAAATAAATTAAACATACATGACACAATTCCTTAATTATGTTGATTAATTTTATCCAAACCACCTATTTAAATTAACAAATTAAGTGACAATTCCTCAATTAATCACATTAATTTCAAACTTAATTCATATTAAACTTTTAAATGAATTTAATCCATCAATATTTTAAATTGCTTTAAAATAATTAGGTATCTTTAAATTTTGTGAACCACTTCACAAAAATTATCATACATTATAAATTTAATGTATAAACAAAATTGGCCAAAACAAAAAACAAAATCCCTTTTTTTTCTTTTTGGTCTCGGCTGAACAGTAAAAAAAAACAATTTTTTTTTTATAATTTCAGCACGGCTAAACTAAAAACAGAAAACAGCTTTCCTTATTTTGTACACGGTTTTATCTGTAAAAACCGAAACAAGACATTTTTTTTTTAAATCTGTTCTATGTGAAGAGTAACCACGTGAACAGTAACAGGAAAAAAAAAATTCTTTTCTCTGATGCTTTTCAAATCGGCATAAACAAAAACAGCCGCAAAAAACTTTAATCGGTTTTTCAGGAGAAACCGAAAGAAAGAAAAAAAAACAGAGTTTTTTTTTTTTTTTAAATACTGTTCATCCGTGAACAGTACGGAAACGAAAAAAAATATTCCACGGCTCAAAAAAATTCCAGCCGATTATATTTTTTCGCAAACCCTAATTATTGTTTACAAACAATTTTATGAGAATCATCAAAATTAAAATTCGTGGCCTTGACTCTGATACCACTTGTGGGATTTATCTGTATGCATCCCTTTATATTTAAGGATTATAACGAATTATAAAGTGATGATAACTAGTCATAAAATAAATTGCATAAACAAAATCGTAAAGGATTAAGAAATAACCTTCAGTCCTAGCTTTTATGGCCTATGAACAATATCGCAATGATATTCTCCTATCAGTTGCACCCAAGATGCTCCGAGAAATGACCCTCAAATTGCTAGAATGAGATCCCAAATTTTCTGTAAATATTAGGGTTTGATTGTGTGATTTTCTGATGAGAGAAAATGATGAGCACAACTAGGTTAAAATTATGTTAGAAAAAAAAAATATCTACCATCCCTTATAAAACCGAGTATAAGGTGTGATAGGGTAGATATTTTCTTTCCAAATTTTCGGCCCATATACCGAAATTAAGAGAGTTAATTTCTCTTTTTTTCGGTTATTCCAAAAATGTATAAAATATGTAAATTGTCATCTAGTGAGGATCGAACCCATGACCTCTTGGTTTGAGTACCCTCACTATTACCACTATGACACATTCATCTTGTTGATATTAAATATAACCGATTACATTTAATTACGAATTAACAGATTAATTCGTCCAAGCTAACATTACATACATTTAATTAAATATAACTTATTATAATCAATTTACGAATTGACAGTTAATTCGTCTCAACTAATATTATTTAATCTTCATTAAATAATTGTCTCATCAACACATTGACTAACTGTTTAGTCATATAAGGCATCAATGTGATTATATTTCTATAACCACATCTCTCAAACACATCCTATAGGCGTGACCTTTAGGGACCAGTTGATCACCGCCATCTGTATGATAATAACTTCAAACTTTCTAGCAAGCCAACCGTTATTAGGTAATCGTTAATCAACTGATTAAATATACGAAGTATACCCTTGTGAACCTGTAAGAGATTTACAAATGTTATCACACTAATTTGTGGAGGACACAAGCTCCAACAGGGAGAGTGAAATGGAGTGTGAAGGTGCAGAGTCGAGAAGAGCGGGAACCTCAAATGCTTGAAGCGGAAGCGATTCTCTTGGGGCTGACTAAAGCAAAGCGGCATGGACTAGCAAGAGTGGAGATCGAGAGTGATTGCTTGACTGTGATTCAAGACTTGAAGGCTAAGAGCTTAGGCCGAAGCGATATTTTCCTTATTTACGATGATATTTATGCTTTATGTTCTTTTTTTTTAGTATGTTGAGTTTTTATTTACTAGGCGTAATTTTAATATGGTGTGTTAGAATATAAAACTGATCTTGGGACTCCAACCATCAGCTTTGGTTGAGATGGTTTCTTGACTTGGTATTAGAGCCATGTGACTAAAAGGTCACGGGTTCAAATCTCAGCACCCCTAATTTCTAAAGTGGAATATTAAGCACCAGGTATGCGGAAGTTTGTAGTTGCATCCACACTTCAAGCCCAACGGGCATTCGTGTGAGGGGGCGTGTTAGAATATAGAACTAATCTTGGGACTCCAACCATCAGCTTAAGCTTTTGGTTGAGATGGTTTCTTGACATGGTGGCTCACAAATTAGCTCATGTGTGGCCATGGCAGTTAGTTAGAAGAGCTTGGGATGAGATTACCCTCGAAACATTGCTGAATTTGTAACGATTGATTTTGATAATATGATTTAAAGCCCTTTGTGGTTTTGTTAAAAAAAAATAAAAAAATAGTTGACATCTTTTGTTTGATGAGAAGGTTTGGGAATGTACATGAGTATTCCTCCTCGTGATGAAGAGGAAGGCATGTGTTGTTCGTCCAAATTGGGAATTGAGTAATTTGAGTTTTACGTACGTGAATGAGAGCGCGAAGAGAAGAAGGATTGTGTTTTTGTCTACAAATTAAAATAAGGATAAAAAAAACATATTGCTTATTTTGTCTAAAAAAAACGTTATTAATGTTAAATATCGATTCCACAATTAATTTGGGTTAAAATTTAAAAGCCAAGTTAAAATTGATATAATATATAAACGATAGGTCTAACGTATGAGAGACGTTCTCGTAATAAATTTATAATAAGTGATTTTGCAATAGGAAAATTAAATAGTGGTTAAAAATAAAACGGACACGCTTATAGTGAAATTAAGGCTCCGTTTGGCAAGACATTTTAGGTACCTCATTTGGTCAAAGTAGCTTATTTGACCAAAACTTAAATACCTTATTTTTTTGTAAGCGTTTAGCAAGTAGCTTATCTAACCAAATAAGCTACCTGAAATGAAATGCTACCAAGAGTAGCATTTGAGATTTCAGGTACCTGATTTGATTTAATTTTTCGGTTTTACCCCTTAAATTTATACTATTAAATAATTATCATATCCTTTTACGTCATTTCATCAAAATCAGTTACCTTTTCAGTTAGTTTTGTTGGAGCTTGTGTCCTCCACAAATTAGTGTGATAACATTTGTAAATCTCTTACAGGTTCACAAGGGTATACTTCGTATATTTAATCAGTTGATTAACGTTTACCTAATAACGGTTGGCTTGCTAGAAAGTTTGACGTTATTATCATACAGATGGCGGTGATCAACTGGTCCCTAAAGGTCACACCTATAGGATGTTTTTGAGAAATGTGGTTATAGAAATATAATCACATTGATGCCCAAAATGACTAAAAAGTTAGTCAATGTGTTGATGAGATAATTAAATAATAAAAATAAATAATATTAAGTTGAGACGAATTAACTGTCAATTCGAAAATTAAATATAATAAGTTATATTTAATTAAATATATTTAATGTGAGCTTGGACGAATTAATCTGTTAATTCGTAATTAAATATAATCAGTTATAATTAATATCAATAAGATGAATGTGTCATAGTAGTAATAGTGAGGGTACACATACCAAGAGGTCATGGGTTCGATCTTCACTAGATGACAATTCAACACACTTTATATGTTTTTGGAAAGACAAAAAATAAGGAGAATAATCTCCTTATTTCGGTCAGTTTGGCCGAAATTAGGAAAGATTTTTCTTTCCTAATTGACTCCATATTTTCGGCCAGTATAAGAAAGAAAGGGAGAGAATTATTCTACCCTAATTCTTTTCTTTGACCTTGCCTCCTCTCTCATCAAAAAAACACAAAAACAACTAAATTTTACAGAAAATTTTAGATCGATTTCTAGCATAATCAAAGGGCATATCTCATATCGTCTTGGGTGCAACTAATAGGCGAATATCAATTATGATATTGTTCTTAGGCCAATTTTGCTAGGACCGAAGGTTAATTCTAAATCCTTTATACTTTGTTTATGTATTTTGTTTATGACCATTGATCATCATTGTTAAACTCGTTATAATCCTTCTAGTTTAAGGGAAGTATACAGATTATTTCCCACAAGTGGTATCAGAGCATTAGGCCACGATTTTATTTTTGATGATTTTCATAAAATATGTATGTAAACAATGGGGATTTCGGAAAAAAAATTTTAGGGTTTTTGGCTGAAATTGTTTTTGTGCCGAGAGTATTTTTTTTTTTCGGCTTGTTTTTCCTTTGTTGATGATTTATTTCCATTTGATTTATATGAATTATTGTTTTAATATGTTAAGATGATAATAAAATGAATTTGTAGATACCTTGATTTAATTCGGATTAAATTAAATTGTTAATGGAATAATCATGTCGATGAGACAAGAACTTGTTTTTGCTATATAGTTTTAGCATATAAGATTAATCATGTTCATTAATTCACTTGCTAAATCACGTTCTATATGGCAACTGTAAACATTTTCTTCATCGGTTTTTGTTTTAGGGCAATTCTTGCCGCAAGTTTTTTTTTGTGACAGCTGTTTTATTTTTTGCCGTTGTTGTTTTTTTTTTTCGTTCGGTACTGTTCACCTTGAACAGTGTTCACAAAAAAAAAAAAAAAAAAAAACTGTTTTTTTGGGTTTTTTTTCTTTTTGCCGAATCTAAAAGAAAAAGAAAAGGAAAGTTTTTTCTTTCCTTGTTTTTGCCTTATTTCCGAGAAAAAAAAATTTGTTTTCCTTTTTGCCGAGACCCAAAAGGAAGAAAAATTTGATTTTGTTTATTTTATTTTATTTTGGCCAATTAGTTATTGTGAATCGCTTCACAATTTAAAGATACCGAGTTATTTTAAAGCAGTTTAAAATTTTAACGGATAGAATTCATATTACAAGTTTAATATGGATTAAGAATGAAATTAATGTGATTAAATTGCGGAATTGTCACTTAATTTAATTTAAATAGGTGGTTTGGATAAATTAATCAACATAATTAAGGAATTGTGTAATGTATGTTTAATTTATTTTATTGATGCTTTTAATTTTGTTGAATGTATCGAATGAATGAATTTTATTTACGTATTTAATTTTGCAATCGGTTGTAATTTGTAATACTTAGTGTGGCCTTAGTCAAATTATGTTTTCGTAATGAATGAAACATGATTTTTATGTAATTATGAGATCTCGAATCTCCTTTATTTTAGTTTTGGGTTTTTAAATTAAAATGTAATAAATAGGTCAATTATGTAATTTTATTTATTGTAATTTCAAAAAAAACTAAAGATGAAGATTCAAGCTCACTCCCGCTACATGGATCAAGATGGAACATCAAGACAAGCTTCTCGGGTCCAAGGATGGATTCCAAACTTGTATTTATTGTTCATTTTGATAGGATAGGCCACACTAGGACTTTTTTTTTTTTTACGTTTTTCATTATTATTGCGTTTCATTCACATGTTAGTAATTGCATCATTTTCCGCCTAAAACCAAACCACCTACTACTAAAATGCATGAAAATTGACTCATATAGGTTGTATGTTAGTTTTCATGGACATGCAGATGTCATAGTCTTTAAGCCATCACTTTTGTTTAATCATTCTCGCATGCTAGATTATAGTTCACTTAAAATGAATTTAAATAAAGTTGATGGGATCTTCCTCTAAAACGGAAATTGAGATTAGTCTTTATAAGGGCAAACATCTATGAATCCCTTCTTCGTCAGTAGGCCTAATATGACCCCTTCTACGTTGGGTAAGTAGTTGTGTTGACTTAGTTTACCTCAACATCATAGTCCGAAGAGTTTCTCGTGATTATGATGGACTAAAGATAGTATTTACAGAAATTTATCGACCAAGAATTCTAACGGTAGAATTAGCTAAAAGGTTAGCTTATCAATTTACAGAGAATTGAGTCTTGGGGTCATTTATATAATTCTTGAGGGAGGTCAATTGTATAAATGTTTTTGAGTCTTCGCGTTATGACATTAGTTCATTAGACTTAAAATAAAAACGATACACATGCTTATTATTTTATTCTTCTTTCGCAGTGTAGAACACGTTTATTATCAATAATAATTTATTACGACAAATGGTGGAAATAACGCAATCCCAATGCCTAGTGCCACACTAGATCGTTCGTCCTGGCTAAAAATGTTTATGGACCAAATGAATCAGTCCACTCGATCAAGAATGATGGGTCCAATTTTGCGGATCGGGAGGCGGCACTACGGAATGCTTGCCATCTGCGACGGTAAGCTCGTATTTAATCGAGCCAATATCGGTCAACCCGTGCCCAAATGCAGGGAGTCAACGAGTCACTCGCTTATAGTGATTTCGTTATGGAAGCGGGTGCGATAAAGAACGTACTCATCTTTGCAATGGAAACCAATTTGCAGAGACGCTTCATTGCCCAAGGTGCAAACAAGATTTTCACCACGCTCACTAATGAGTTCTCAAAGGCACCGAGAATCGTTACATATGAGCATACCTGTCGCTTGTTTGATGCGAAACTCCAGAAGTGCCAACCGGTTAGCCCACACATTCTTCACATGATTGAGAATGTCGAGAAGCTGGAGTCACTGAATTGTAAACTCAGTGAGAGCATTGTCATTGACCGAATGCTTCATTCTCTTCACGATGGTTTTCCCTTTTCAGGGCGAACTACTACATGAATGACTTGAAAAAGAGTTCTCATGAGCTACACCCCTTCTCGTATTGACCGAGAAGGATATGAAATTGAGTGGGAGCGTGAAGCAGGATGTTCTCACGATTTACATCAAAGGTAAGGGTAAGGGCAAGGCTCATGGCGACCTAGCTGTAGGGAAGCCAAAGTTTAAGAAGCCAGGAAACGGTAAGAGTGCACCTGGTGAGACTAGTGGCTCACAGGGCAAGACAAAGAGCAAGGGCGGTGATATAGAGTGTCACCATTGTCACAAGACTGGACATTGGAGGAGGAATTGTCCCGTCTACCGTGAGGACATCAAGGCAGGCCGCGTCGTTCCTGTTGGTATGTCATCTTATATTCATATGATTGAGATTAACCATGCAAGTTTCGGAACTTGGGTACTAGATACTAGTTGTGGTTCTCATCTGTGTAATCATTTGCAGGGCCTAAAGAACATCATACCTCTTGAAAAAGGTGATGTGGACCTGCGAGTCGGGAATGGAGCACGAGTTGCTGCTGCCTCGAAGGGAACATATGTAATCCAACTCCCTAGTGGTTTTGAGTTATCTTTAAATAACTGTTACTATGTACCCAGTTTATCTAAGAATATTATTTCTGTTTCCGTACTTGCTAAAGACGGTTTTACATTTTCAATAAAGGATAATAGTTGTATTTTCTCTTTTAATGAAATGATTTATGGCAAAGCAGTTTCCATGAATGGAATTTATATCTTAGATCAAACCACGGAAGTATTACACATGAATAATAAGAAATTAAAGGTTGGTGACAAAGATCAAACCTATCTATGGAATTGTCGAATGGGACACATAAATGAGAAACGCGTGAAGAAACTCGTCAATAATTGGACTATTCCCGCATTCGGATTTTCTACATATGGCACGTGTGAATCATGTCTCATTGGCAAGATGACTCGAATTTCCTTCAAAGGTGTTGGAATGCGCGCTAGTGACCTATTAGGACTCATACATACAGACGTATGTGGACCTATGTCAATTACCGCTTGAGATGGCTATAGATATTTTATCACTTTCACGGACGATTTGAGTAGATACGGATATGTCTACTTAATGAAGCATAAAAGTGAGTCATTTGAGAAATTCAAGGAATACCAGAACAGGGTTCAGAACCAACTGGGTAGAAAGGTTAAAGCACTCCGTTCAGATCGGGGTGGCGAATATCTTTCAAATCAGTTTGATCAACACTTTAAAGACTGTGGAATCGTACTACAGTTAACTCCACCCGGAACACCTCAATTAAATGGTGTGTCTGAACGGAGAAATCGAACCTTACTGGATATGGTTCGATCCATGATGAATCACACGGTAGTGCCTGATTCATTATGGGGTTATGCTCTTTTGTCAGCTGCTCTTATACTTAACCAAAGTCCGACTAAAGCTGTCGACAAGACTCCATATGAAATGTGGAAGGGAACGGTACCTAACTTGTCCTTTATTCGGGTTTGGGGCTGCGAGGCTTATGTCAAGTGGAGACACGAGGATAAGCTCGGCCCGCGAACGGTCAAGACATACTTTATAGGTTATCCAAAAGGAACATTTGGTCATTACTTCTATTCGCCTACCAAACATCGAGTTTTTGTTGCGGCTAGTGCGACATTCTTAGAGAAAGAATTTCTCGAGAACAAGATGAGTAATAGAACCTTCGAGCTGTCGGAGATTCCAGAACCAACAACTGAGGAACGGATGGAGGAAGATATTCCTCCAACTAATGATACGGTTAATATTCCTGAGGAACCTAGGAGGTCGGGTAGAGTCTCTAATCCTCCGGACAGATACATTGGTATGGTCGAGGAGAATGACGTTTTACTCCTGGAGAGTAATAAACCCGCTACCTATAAAGGTGCCATGACCTGTTCCGACTCAAAGCTATGGCTCGAAGCCATGCAATCCGAGATGGACTCCATGTATGAGAATAACGTATGGAATCTAGTTGATTTACCTAATAAGGTAAAACCTCTACAGTGCAAATGGCTTTTCAAAATAAAGCATTCTGTAGACGCGCAACTAGATACCTATAAGGCACGACTAGTGGCAAAAGGTTTCACTCAAGTGCACGGATTGCATTATGATGAGATTTTTGCACCTGTAGTCATGCTACGTTCCATTCGGACAATCTTAGCGATTGCCGCCTTTCATGACTATGAAATTTGGCAAATGGATGTAAAAACCGCCTTCTTAAACGGTTATTTGGAGGAAGAGTTGTACATGGTGCAACCCGAAGGTTTCATAGATCCTGAACATCCTAAGAAAGTATGAAAGTTTAAGCGTTCCATTTATGGACTTAAGCAAGCTTCTCGGAGTTGGAATCATCGTTTCGACCAGGTGATAAAAGAGTATGGTTTTACTCGATCGGTCGAGGAACCATGCTTATATACCAAGTCGAGTGGGAGTAAGATTGTATTCTTGATATTGTATGTCGATGACATACTCTTGATTGGGAATGACATTCATCTCCTATCTTCGGTTAAAGGATGGTTGAAGAACCATTTACAGATGAAAGATCTGGGTGAGGCACAACGCATTTTGGGAATCCGTATCTACCGAGATAGATCACGACGGACGTTATCACTTAGTCAGGAGTCTTATTTAGATAAGATTCTTGAGAGGTTCAGCATGACCAACTCCAAGAAGGGGAACCTTCCAATGACGTCTGAGATGCAGTTGAGCAAGTCTCAGTCACCCATGACGCCTGAAGGGGTTGAAGGCATGAGTCGTATTCCTTATGCATCTGCAATAGGATCAATCATGTATGCCATGATATGCACACGTCCAGACGTGGCATATAAATTGAGTATGACGAGTCAGTACCAAAAGAATCCAGGTACCTACGGAGGACTAAGGATTGGGTATTGACTTATGGAGGAGATACTAAGCTATGCGCAACCGGTTACGCAGATGCTAGCTTCCAAACGGATCGAGATGATTCAAAATCTCAGTCCGGGTTCGTTTTCACTCTTAATGGTGCTGCGGTCAGCTGGAAGAGTTCCAGACAGAGTGTTGTAGCAGATTCTACTACTGAATCGTTGAATTATGATAAGCATGTAGGCATGTTAATTCCATTGGAATTAAACGTGTTCCTGAGTTGTAGTACTTGATTATGGATTTGATACATTATCTTTTTCATATATTATTTATAACTTCATCGTTTTATATATATTATATTTTTTTTTTCATGTGGATTGTACTGACAACATTGAACGCCACAAAGTGAACTGAATTATATTATATTTGTTTTGGTCCGTAATCGCCAATGTGAGCTGATAACTCCGGCTATTATATTGTGCAGTCGATTGATGGTGGGTTCAACGAGCCATAAGTCAAACGGTTGACTGATCGATCACAGATACGAGATTATGACGATACCTCGTAGGACAACTTTTTATGACAACGTAATGGAGTCCTAAATGTTTCATAACATTCGGTGCCAGGTCGTGGATAGGACGTCCATTGTGTTCCTAGAGTCGATTCTTTTGACTATCGACTGTCTCTTGAGATTAAGGCAGTTTTTGGGTGACTTTGGTTTCTTTTTCACGGTCTACCGTAACTGGGGCTAAGTAGATTTTTTCTGGGTCATTTCATAATGTGCTTACATCTGCAGGATTCGAGTTGAGGAAAATATCCAACCCTTATCAGGTATAGTTATCTCTCAGGGCCACTCGAGGAGTCAGAATCGAAATGCATGGCCATGCTCGAATGTTGATTCGTTTATCAGTTAAGTTACTCTCTAGTCGGGGAAACCACTCTTGATATTGATCGCTTGTAAAATACGACCTTTGTGAATTCGGATTTGCAAATTGTTTTACATTGAGTGGGAGAAATTTTATAGGATATGAGAATCGGTTATCGCACATACACTTGTGAGGACAAGTGGGAGTTTGTTGGAGCTTGTGTCCTCCACAAATTAGTGTGATAACATTTGTAAATCTCTTACAGGTTCACAAGGGTATACTTCGTATATTTAATCAGTTGATTAACGTTTACCTAATAACGGTTGGCTTGCTAGAAAGTTTGACGTTATTATCATACAGATGGCGGTGATCAACTGGTCCCTAAAGGTCACACCTATAGGATGTTTTTGAGAAATGTGGTTATAAAAATATAATCACATTGATGCCCAAAATGACTAAAAAGTTAGTCAATGTGTTGATGAGATAATTATTTAATAAAATTAAATAATATTAAGTTGCGA
The DNA here is from genome assembly GCF_048544455.1 of Silene latifolia. NCBI lineage: Eukaryota > Viridiplantae > Streptophyta > Magnoliopsida > Caryophyllales > Caryophyllaceae > Silene > Silene latifolia. The sequence goes on from NC_133538.1 coordinate 456,288,259, forward strand.
CGAATTAACTGTCAATTCGTAAATTAAATATAATAAGTTATATTTAATTAAATATATTTAATGTGAGCTTGGACGAATTAATCTGTTAATTCGTAATTAAATATAATCAGTTATAATTAATATCAACAAGATGAATGTGTCATAGTGGTAATAGTGAGGGTACACATACCCAGAGGTCATGGGTTCGATCCTCACTAGATGACAATTCAACACACTTTATATATTTTTGGAAAGACCAAAAATAAGGAGAATAATCTCCTTATTTCGGTCAGTTTGGCCGAAATTAGGAAAGATTTTTCTTTCCTAATTGACTCCATATTTTCGGCCAGTATAAGAAAGAAAGGGAGAGAATTATTCTACCCTAATTCTTTTCTTTGACCTTGCCTCCTCTCTCATCAAAAAAACACAAAAACAACTAAATTTTACAGAAAATTTTAGATCGATTTCTAGCATAATCAAAGGGCATATCTCATATCAACTTGGGTGCAACTAATAGGCGAATATCAATTTTGATATTGTTCTTAGGCCAATTTTGCTAGGACCGAAGTTTAATTCTAAATCCTTTATACTTTGTTTATATATTTTGTTTATGACCATTGATCATCATTGTTAAACTCGTTATAATCCTTCTAGTTTGAGGGAAGTATACAGATTATTTCCCACAAGTTTGTCAAACACTTTTTTATATAATCGGCTACCTTATCAGTTCCTAATTTCCAGCTACCTTATCAGTTACCTTTTCAGATTTCAGTTAGCTTTTCAGGTTTCAGCTACCTTTACAGGTTTCAGCTACCTTTTCTGTTAGTTTTACCAAACAGAGCCTAAATATGTACATAGACACGTAGTCAAAGAGTTAGGCTCTGTTTGGTAAAACTAGCTGGAAAGTTAGCTTATTCAATAAAATGATGTAAAAAGATATGATAATTATTTAATATTATAGATTGAAGGGGTAAAAATGGAATTTAAACCACGATCAGGTACCTGAAATCTCGAATGTTATCTTGTGTAGCATTTCATTTCAGGTAACTTATTTGTACAAATAAACTACTTGTCAAAAACACTTCCAAACAAATAAACTATTTGAAATTTTTGTTAAAAAAGCTATTCGCTTCGGCTAAAAAAGGTGCATGAAATGTCGTGCCAAATATAGACTAACTTTGGACCACGATCAACAATTATACAAATTAGGTCATGGTAAAACACTATAAAACATAATTGAGTTCGGAAAAATGACCTCTACATGACCTAATGAAAAACCGTTATCTTTTCTAATTTTTATTAGCAAGGAGAATAAAAACAAGAGAGCATGCAATGATGAATAAGGCATAGAGAATAGGGATCTAAGGGGCAACATAATATCTTATTGTCACTTTAGAGCAAAATTACTATATCACGCCCCTGTTTTACTTGTTACGCTCCTTTTTTTTTCATTTTTTTTCCTTTTATGCCCTTGGACTTTAAAAACAATTTAATGTGAAAATATAATTCTCGCTTTTTAGTTTATGGATTTCGGAAACGGTTTTTAACAAAATTAAAAGCGGGGACGGTTTTGTTAAAGTATTGTTTTATAGTTATTGGATTTTGGTGATATTATTTACCCTTACTAATTATTGTATTATCGTAAATGATTTTCGTTTATGATTTCTATTATATCTAATAACCGCTTTGTCGTAAATGAGTTTTGAGACGATTTTAAAAAAAGTAATTTAATATGTACACGTTCCTAAAAAGGCGTATTTTCACCAACTATCACATCTTACATCTTACACCTTATTATTATACTAAAAGTGTAGCCTCCATATTAGTATTCACTAATGAATAGTAACTTCTCTAATGAGTAGTAACACAAAAGATGGGTTGGGCTGATTTTGTGCGGGTTTGGGTGTGTTTACTAAAGGCATGCGACCTACCTTTGGGACTATATCTTTGAGGGTTGTTTTGCGGAATAGATATAACATTTGAAATGAATAGTAGAACATATGCGGGTTGGGTTGTTTAACGATATTTGTTTTTTGGGCTGTTTGCTAATAAACTTCCTTGCATTTGGGCCTTTTGGTTTTCCATTGCAATCCTAACCAATAATTCTCTACCCTCCATTTTTTCTCACACTCTCATTCTCATCCACCCATTCTTATCTCACCTCATCGACCTCCATCTCCCTCAAAAAACCTGCTAAATCAAACCCTAATTGCATACTTTCTTCCATCAATTAACACTAACATCTCGTTTTTCTTTGCAAATCGCTCGCCATTTCTAGATTAGGATTTCGATTTGGCGAGCTTCTACATTTCTGCTATTCTCCCTTTTCTGAAAAGTCGTCTTCCACTTTTTCTAAATTAGGGCTTCGGTTTCAACTTCAATTGCAATTTAATTCCCGTTATTTCTACAGTTCTGCTCATTTTAAGCTTTACTGTTATTCATGATCCCGTGATGTTTCTGGGGCGATGATGACATCTGATTGCATATGGTAGATATTTTAAGTTATGTTAACAACTACGGGCTTAAGGTATGTTAAAAACACATTAATAAAATATACTTGATCAGTTTGATTATTACTAAGGTATTGTCCTAACATGCGTGGTTGCATATGGTAGATTACTCGGATTGCAATCAGCTTAGCAAGATCAATTTCATCATTCGACCTCACGGGTATGATGTCATCTTCAATTTTTATTTTTATTTGTAATTATTTATAGCTGTTTCACACATTTAGGAAATGATTTCTTCGCATTTGGTACACAATGCAGACTTTTTGGGCAATGCTTATGTTATATATTAATCAAATTTATCTTACTCATGCGAATTGTAGTTCTATGTTAGTTTACTTTGATTTTATGTGTGCTTAATTTGTAGTTGTTGGAGAAAGCTTCGGCTCAGCAGATTTCCAACTTCGCTTATTTATTATCTTTGTTTGTTTATTGTCAAAATTTGGGTTCATTGAGTAGTGCTTTTGCTTATTATATGACATTTTAATGGTTAATTTGGTTTATTATGATAAGTAGATGACTTTTTACAAGTTCTATTTTTGTGCCAAATATTGAAGTAGATGGTGTTGTGGCTAGACGTAAGGTAATTGTGGTAATGCATCTAAACAACCGCACGGAGAATGTAAGTAAGTTGTGTGCGCGAACTAATGACAGGCGAATGGGAACGAGCGCGCTTCTATTGGGATCGTCTAGAGGCCAGGTGAATTGGTCACCAAAATAACGTTATGTAATTTTATCAATTTAAAATGTTGGCACAATGGATGATTGGGATAACTACACAGAGGGAGTATAAGCTTCTAGGTATTGGGATAACTAGACTATTACTCCCTCCTTCCCAATCATTTGTTTACACATTTAGTCCGTGTAAATAAATGTTTGAGACGGAGGGTGTATAAGCTTTTGGGTATTGAGATGACTTCACTATTATTAATTTTGAGAAATTTTGAGATATATTGGTTCATAATATGTTGAAAGTTTGATAGTAAATGAATAAATCATCTTAATTGCTTACCTAAGGTCTCTAGGATGTGGGTTACTCCTTATTTAAATGTTTTCGGTAAACATTTACTATAGTATGTCTTATTAAAGTATTTTATGCAAACAATGTTTCAAAGATCGTCATTATTTAGCTTAGGATATTCCATGGGGTATGAATTTCGCTTATATTTTGAGATAATGATGTAAATCATGGTGATAATTTGAGTTTTAGAATGTTGGGTTTAGGGAGCATGTGCATAAGTTGTTTTCGTAATTGCTCCATTCATAAATAATTCATATTCAACTTTGTTTGAAATTACAGCGATGGGAAAGTTAATCTAAATGGAACAAGATTAGTTTTTAGTGTTTACAAAAAACTAAAAAGACGTGGATTTCTTGATGAAATTTGCTCTTGTGGAGAAGATGAAGTAGGTGTAACATTTGTTTAATTATCTTTTGCGTCGCAATGTAGCATGGAAGAATTTGCATCTTTTGAAAATTGCTTTGATTTGCACTTATTTGATGTTTTGAAAATCTTTAGTAATATACTCCAATAATTTCCGATGTAGACATATTGCACTATCGTTTAGTTTTGTAAAGTGAATGAATAAAGCAAATGATTCGCTAAACTATAATGTTCAATAGAACTCGCGACACAATTTTCAGTCTTTATTTGAAACAAGCTATATGTTCTCAGCAATTGGGTAAGGTTAGGGGCTACTGACTTCTTAATATCTCCATCAGCGGAGCATTTTAAAGCACCTGGATAATGTTGTTATGTGTTAGTTGGCTTGGAGTATTTATGGGAAATGATAATATAAGACTTCTCGACTAATTAGTTAGTTATAAGTTAGTTATATTGAAGTAAGGCTGTAAAGAGTTGGTAAAGATAAAAGCGACTTATGCATCCTATATAAGGCAAATGATGCAACACTCTGTAACAACTTTTGATCAATCTAATTTCATTATAATTATTCCATCCTTCTTTCATCCTTTCTCTCTCACTAACTAATTAGTTAGAGAAGTTAGTTATATTGAAGTAAGGCTGTTAAGAGTTGGTTAAGATAAAGCGACTTATGCATCCTATATAAGGCATATGAATCAACACTCTATAACAACTTTTGATCAATCTAATTTCATTACAATTCTTCATCCTTCTCTCATCCTTTTTCTCTCTAATTCTTTAAAAACAAATCTACATTAGGTGGAAAAATCAAATGTATGGTATCAATCTTTTTGATCTTTTACAAATCGCTTATGCATACTAGATTTTATCTGATTTCGCATTCTAATATTATCGCAATCATGATTATAGCATAAAGTTCACCCGTTGTTATCTAAATTGTTTGTCACTCATATGGTCAGCAATCATGTCTTAAGTAATACCCTGAGATGGATTCAGATGCAAAGTTCCTCTTACCTTGTAATCTTTTTTTCTCTCATCTATGACTCTTTATTTTGTGGTGAGTATTGCATATTTAATTGCTTCATTTTCTAAGTTTAACATTTATTTAATCTTATTGTAAATTTTGTACGACCTTTGCTCAAAGTTGCAATGATTCCTGAACAGCAGATATTTTGAATGATCATCTAACATTCATTTTTAACTAAAAGTGAATTTCGTCACGAAAGCGTTTTTTGAGATTATTGATTCATATTTTCTTTACTGCTCTTTTCTGTTTGTTCTGTCTCTATAGAAACGGCTGGAGAAGTTAAAGAAAGAATATGGAAGTGTTCAGCTTGGGAACATTAATGTCGACATGGTAACAGCTTATCTTTGACTCAACTTTTTTTTCATTATATTCCTATCATTTTCTGTAATACATCAACAAAATACTTTAGTTGCGGTGTTGCATCTAGATAAATCCCTATATCGGTTAGGCCATGTTGCTTGGACTCTTCATTTTATCAGACTTGAATACACACGACACACACACTTTGACCGCTTTCTCTTTGGCCATACTGTTCTTATAGTTTGAAAAATAGTGGAGTCCAGTAGTTGACACCCTACCCGTGTCAGATACTCCTTATGCTTGAGAGTAATGTTAGCACTATCTATTTTAGGGCGTTGAACAATAAGAACCACACCTAGGTTTATTATTTTCACTTTAACTTTTTGATTGTTTTGTTCTAATAAAAATTTGAAATTTACAAGAAATGCCAACCATCTGTACCCTCTTTCATACTCTCTGTTACTATTATGTGTCAACTTGCGTACCCTCATACCAAAGTTGGCTGGTGTGAGTGGTAAGGGCTCTCATCTCTTAAACAAGTGGTCAGGGGTTCGATTCTTGACTCTTGCGAATGAAAAAGCCAAACTTGGGAGGGGTCAACCCATTAAATTGCTTTCAGTACCCCAAAGTAGATTGCCCAGCTGTTGGTAGTGAATAATCCTGGTCAACACCAAAAAAAAAAAACTTGCGTACCCTCATAAGTTCCTTAAATCCTTGTGTACATCAAGTTCCTTAAATCCTTCGCCAAAAGTATTGTGATTCTTAATGTGAGACGTAGGGAATACTTGTAAATGAGTATAAGCAACACTTCCCCATGTGGTTGGGGATGTGACTTGTAGGGGATTAGTCTGTAGTATTTCAATGTAGGATTAATGAGACTCGGACAATTACAGGTAATGTAGGAATAACCCCAATTGCAGAATATGCGAGGCATTGGGTCTGTAAAGATGGAACCCCAAATTAGAGACGAGTCTTTCTTCTTGCAACAGCAACAACATCAACATCAACTTATACAACAGATGTCCATGCCAAGCCAGGAATCTCAAGATGTCACTCCTGCCCTGTTTAATCTTTTGCAGCAACAAAGAATACTCCACTTACAGCAGCAACAACAACAGCAACATCAGCTTCCGAAATCTATGCCTCAATAGAGGTCACCGTTACAACCTCAGTTTTCACTGCAAAGTTACCTCTTAGGTGATGTGTAGTTTCTTTATTTCCGTTAGCTTCTCTAACCCTTTCGTTCTGCATCAGCTTTATATTTCTATTCATGTAAATGTTCTTTTTGTGAGAAATTTGTAATTTTAGACCATCCATAACTATCAGTTTATTGAGTAATATACCGGGTTTCAAATGTTGATTAATATACCTTTTATCCTATTTTCTTGTACAACCTTCATGTAATATTATTTGTATCCTATACCATTAGAGTGATCCCAAACTAATTGTCAATACACCAATTTGGTTCTTCTACATCTTTAAGTTATGGAAAGTGTAAGATGTTAATTAATTAAGGATTTTTTCGGATACCAAAAGAGGAGGGAAGGGGTGGGAGAATGGAAGCAGACAGTTTTTCGTCCAAACCTCGTCTTTGTTAAAAGTATAGAATTTGACTTGTAAAAGGGAATTGAGGGATCCATTTTGCAAACCAAACAAAGGAAGTTCCTTCCTTCCATTACCCCTTGAAGTGAGTTGTCTAAACCAATGTGAGTTGAAACGAGCTGATGTAAGATAAATAAAAGCTGGAATTAAGCCGGAATATAAAGACATAACTATGTATTTTTGTATTTTCAACTTATTGAAAGATTGCATTGTTGAATGTTTATAGTAAGGGTACCTTGAAGCTGATCCGCCAATTTTAGTTCAATGAGAGAGTCTTGTGAGACCATGTCCTATAAAAGTATTTTGAGACAAACCGTAAAATAATTAAGGTCATAGTTGTTTACAAAATGTAGTGGTCGACTGGTCGGTTGGGGTTTAATGTGAAACACGGTTGAAGATGGTAAGTTACACCGAACAAATTACGTTAATTGAGAGACTGCGCCACTTAGCCTTAGATGCCAAAAGGATCTATGACAACATTAATTCACAATTAATACTCAATTAGTTCTTCATTGGCTTTACGAAACCATCCGCCAAAAAGGTGGTCACACGCTCAATGTGATTTTTGTAAGTAAGGTGAATTTCAACTCATATAATAATACATTAAAATGCTAACCCATATTTTATTGCGTGAAAAACCTTGCTTCACTATAAATAAGCGACGATCGATTTCTGAAAATTCGAGGGAAGGGAAAAGAGGATCATGGCCAAATACATTACCCTCATTTATAGCATAACGATCAGAGGCCAAATCTCAATCAAAGACAATAGCCAGTTACCTTACCCTCCTTTATGGTGTATGTAAAGACTCGATACCAAATTTCAACCCAAAAAAATCAATGTATAAATCAATTAGGCCGTCCATATTCAGCCTATTCTTGGTTTTAGAGTTATTCTATAGACCATGGTTTAACGGGGTATTTGTGTTAGAAAAGAAAATAATTCTTCAATACTCCTTGGGTCCGTTAGTAAGCATCGCTTGCATTAAGAACCCATATAAGAGAGGGAAACATAGGTCTAATAATTGTTCTCTTCTTCAAAATGGCATCTCGTGAAGGAAGAGAAGGGGAAGGAAAGATACATAGAAGGGGAAGCAGGAGGGAAGGGGACGGAAAATAGAAGTGGAGGGAGGAAGAGGTACAAAGGAAGGGGTAAGAGGGAGAAGGACTCGGTCGAAGGAGGAGGTGCAAGGGAAATGGAGGAAAAAAGGAAATCTCGTTGACTTTCGCATGATTCTAAATAAGGAGGGGAAGGAAAAAGGAAAGGGAAAAGAGGAGAAGAGACTTAAAATCAGAGGAACAAGAGGCTTAGGTGAAAGAGAATTTACGAGGAAGGAGGTGGAAGGGAAAGGGAGAAAAGAGAGACAATGGAGGGAGAAAGCGATATGGTTTGTATGGTTTTGTTAAAAATGAAGGGGAGAGGAGGGATAAGAGATATCCTCTACTTCATTTTAGGAAGATTGCGATGGAGAGAGGCAGGTTGGTGAGATAACAGGAATGAGACCGTGTGTGCGTTGTTTGTTTCATATTAAAAGTGAAGAAGGGTTTTGGATAAAAGAGAGAGGGACGGGAAGGAGTAGGCAAAGGGAAATGGGAAGGAGGAGAAGACTGTATAGGCAATAAAAGGAGGAGGAAGCATAGGGAGATGAGGGGAAGGAGGACAATGGATTGAGTAAGGGAAAAGGAAATAGAAGTATGAGGAGAACATAATGTTCGAAAACCGATTAATTTCAACATGGTTCAAAGCGAGTTTTTCATAAATTTTCGTAAAGTTCTATAAGATTTAAGTATTTTTTTAACATAAAAAAGAGTTGACTACACAGTCCTATTGCTTCTTGACGAAATTTTGGAGAGCGGAGGGAATGAGAATGGGGAAAATGAGGGTGATTTAAGCTTAGTAACGGTCTAATATTATAAATGCATAATTGTTCTCTTCTTCCATATGGCATCTCGTGAAAATTTGGGGATGAAGAGAAGAGAGAGAAAAGATAAGGAGAAGGGGAAGCATGGGGAGAAGGAAAACGAAAACAGAGTAAGGAAGAGGTGCATGAAAGGTTTAATAGGAGAAGGGATGGGCCGAAGGAGAAAGCGCAAGGGAAAGGAAAGAAGAAAAAGTACCCCATTGAACTTTGCATGATTTTCAGTCAGGAGGAAGAAAAGGAAATGAGAAAGGGAGTGGGAACGAGGGGGGAAGAAAGATGAAAGCGGATGGAGGAAGAGTCTCAGGTGAAGGAGATTGGACGAAGAAGAAAGTATAAGGAAAATGGGAGAGGAAAGGATAGACAATTGAGTAAGGAAGCGATATGGTTTGTTTAGTTTTGTTCAAAATGACTAAGATGAAAGTAGTAGAGATAATCTTTGCTTGATTTTATGCAAATTGAGAAGGAGAGAGACAGAGTTAATGGGATAAAGAGAATGAGATCGTGTGTGCGTGGTTTAGTTTAGATTGACATTGAAGGAGGTTGAATATACGGGGGAGGGAGGAGGGAGGAGAGAGGAGTAGGCAAAGTGAAATGGAAAAGAGAAGGAGACTGAATATACAAGGAAGAAGAAGGAAGCATAGAGGAGGGGAGGGGAGGAGGAAAATGGACAAAGTAAGAGAAAAGGAAATGAAAGTACAAAAAGAGTGTAATGTTCGGAAACCCATTAACTTTCTCACTATTCAAATTAAGTTTTTCATAAGTTTTCGGGAAGTTTTATGATAATTAGTATTTCGTTACATAAAAGAGTTGACAAAACAATCTTATTGATTTTTTAACCAAATTTTGGAAAAGGCCGGGGAATACGCAGGGAAAGGACGAGGGCGATTTCAGCTAAGTAATAGTCTAGATTATATATGCATAAATTGCTCTCTTCTTTGAAATGGAATTTCGTTAGGGAAGGTAAGGTGGAAAAGGCGATAATGATAATAATGGGAAGGAAGATAATGATGATGATGAAGAGAGAGAGGAGTAAGGGAAAGAGAAGGAGGAAGGGAGAGTGATAATGATGACAAAGGTGGCACCGTGCGTTCAAAAACCTATATTTTTAGTGAAAATATTTAGAGCTTACTATCAGAGTTATGTATAGTTGACCCAAGTCTATGTGTTTTTGTTACTTTTCAAGCTACGACATACTACAATAAGTCTTGTGTATTTCATGTAATTATGTTCTTCAACAATTAACCATCCAAGTAAAAGGCGTATCTATATTCTGATATGCACACTCTCAGCAAAGCTAAATACAAATTATTTACGAGTGTTTGTAACTTTGTTTACAGTTGATTCAACCATAAAAACAATACATCACCAATAGTTGCATTGTGTACGACACTTAATATGTACGTTTAGTCAGACAAAAAAAACCGCAAACATGCACATAAATCGGAAACGATCAAAATATCTTGGGGGACCGCGCGCGAAAGCGCGCGGTGCAACCAACTAGTTTACTCAAAAACTCATCCAACTCCCTCATTCATTCATCTTTAACTTTTCTATCTTCATACTTGTAATTCAATTTTCACAATTTTTTTTTAAATGTAAATTCCAAACAATCCAACAACAACAAAATCAACAAATCAGTGAAATTCAAAACGTATAAGGAATCTTTCTATCTTCTTGTAAATCAATTTTCACAATTTTTTTTTAAATGTAAATTCCAAACAATCCAACAACAACAAAATCAACAAATCAGTGAAACTCAAAACAAGTATAAGGTATGCATCTTTCTTGCTTTGATTTTGTTAATTTTGTTTTCTAATAAAAGATTAGAATTTTTTCAATTGAAGTTAGATTAGTTTTGTTAGGTGGAGATTAAGTTCGATTATTGTTGTTTAAAGCCAATTAGTGTTGGATAATTGTTGTGTAGAGCCTATTAGGATTTCGTTTATGTTGTAATTTTGCTGCGTTTTTTAGTACTTGTAATCGAAATTTTTTTTAAAAAGATGGAATGGCCTTTCGTGTGAAATAGACGACGCAGCCATGGTAGTGTCATGTGAAATAGACGACGCAGCCATGGCCATGTCGTGTCATTTACACGACAGTACGAAGGATGTGTCGTGTGGTTTACACGACGGGTCCTTGGCGCTGTCTTGTGGTTTACACGACGGATCCTTGGCCGTGTCTGTAACCCATATGACGGCTCCTAGGCCGTGTCTTGTAACCTACACGACCTGTCCAAATTTCATTATTTTTTTCAGCCAAATCTTGTTTTTATCAACCCTTTTTATTATTTAAAGTTATTAAAATGTCTTGAAACGATATTATTAAATAATATTAGATTTATTTTATTTAATTTGCTTGTGTCTTGAAACGATTTTATTTAATTTGCTGATATTTTGATATAATTTTATATTACATTTATTGGATTTATTTACGCAGATGTCTAGTAATGATGATGACGCTCGTCGATCGAAACTTCATGCTTCATTTCGGCGTTAAAAGATTAATATCAAGGTTGGAAGCACTAGTATAGGTTCAAAAGAAGTGTCGATGCCTATTCAGCGTTATCGTCACTGTCATTATTATAACGTACAAACCCGCTATCCGTAGAATCAAAACAAGATTCTTCGTAGAAACGATAATGTTGATTAGCATTAAAAGAATTGTTGAATTGCGGTCCATTAGCGTAATAATCATTGTTAAACTGCGAACCATGACCATTATCGGGAGTAAATAAATAATTAAAAAATACATTCCCGGGATCGTCGCCAGAATTCATTATTAGTAATGAGGTAATAATATAAGAGTTATTTTTTTTTAAGAGAGATAAGATAGGAGTAAATGAAGATGTTAGTAGAAAGTAAGAAAAAGTTAGGGTAAAGTACATTATTAAATTAATTATTATATAAACCGTCTTCAAAATTCATTTGCGTTAAAACGATATTTAATTTTTAGTAAAATTAATTTGAAAGTCTATGGGAAAAATAGGAATAAATGAAAAAATAGGGGGCGTAACAAGTAAAACAGGGGGCGTGATATAGCATATCTCCTTTAGAGTCCCTTTATAATGGTGAAATTGTTTAGGTCCCCGACTTTCTTATATCCATCCTTTACACTACAAGAAATCTGCTCTCGGGCGACCGATTTACGTGACGGAAAATAGTCGCTAAACGTTCTCCGACGACTATAATCAGTCGCCAAGTGGTCGTAGCAACTCTTAGTCGCCTAAATTAACTCGGGCGACGGATTTAAGTCGCAAAAATGGCGACTGATTGATTAGTCGCCAATTAGCGACCAAACAACGACCAATTGCAGTCGTCAAAATGGCGACGGGTAACAGTAGTAGTCGCCAAAATAGCGACGGAATGTGGTCACTAATTCGGTCGCCACTTGGGCGACGCCTTTGTATCTGTCGCCAAATCAGTCGCCCATGTTGCATAAATGAAAAATATGGTCAGGGGGTTTGCGACGGGGGTGGTCGCCAATGTGGCGACAGATCAGTGTAGTCGTCATTTAGCGACTGATTTTGGTCGCTAATGAGCCAATTTCAGTCGTTATTTTGGTGTAGATTGGACCTGAAATTTTCATTTAGCTCGAGCCAAATTACTACAATTTGAACCTGCAATTAAAATTACAACCCAGCAGCATACACAATGCACACGATGGCCAACAACGTCACATTTCATACAAATGAAATCCGAATTCAAGTTATTACAACCACCGTAACAAGATGGTTCGTGTCCAAGTCTAACTAACTAAAAGGATAAACAAGTCTCATGCATCTAACTAAAATATCCGACAAGTAAAAGGATAAACAACCAACAACTGAGTCAATGACACGGCAAACTAGATCCCGCTCCACTACCACCTCCTCCGGAAGGATCTCTAGGGTCTTTATTTTGTGGACGCCATCCCGGGTTGCAAGATGAGAAATAAGTGGTCATAAACTCCATTTGCTCCTTCATTCTCTTCAATTCTTCATCCCTTGCGGCCTCTCTTGCTTCCTTTGCTTCCCTTTCCGCCTTCCTTGCTTCTCTTTCGGCCTCAAGTGTACTTTGAAGTTGAGACACGATACTCGGCATATATGTTTGGCTTTGAGAGGCCGGGGTTCCCGAAGTAGGTCGGTCGTAGAAGAGTTCTCTTGCCGTTCCGGTTCCATACACCCCCTATTAAATCCATCCACTAAATCAAGCCAAAGCTCATTATCGGACATGTCGGGATTCCTCTCTTTTCGAATTCGAAATTTAGCCTAAAAAATTAAAGCGTTAATGATTAGAGGTTATACTTTTATAATAATATATATGTAATCAAAACATTTGAAAGGAATTGTATTATATAATTACATATAAATTGGCGTTCTTCTTCGAATTCCGCACCCTTTTCCCCTTAGCTCCTTCTTTGGTATGCGTGTCATAGAAAACTTCCGGAACCGTAGGCATCTTACCCTTATTCTTGGCCGCCTACCGGAAATGAAAAACAATGGTTAAATTATAAAGAGTAATTAATACTTTAACTCCTAATATAATCTCAAACATAACATAACTTATATATAAAATTAAATATACGATTAACGTACACTTGACATTGCTCGGTCATAGAATGATTGAGAACCTCCGTAATTGTAACACCCGCGAATTTTCCATTTTGACATTTAAAATTTATTAAACCGTTTGATTACTTTATTTTATATTTTTTTGTATTTTTCGATTTAATTAATTTTATGTCAAACACGATTTTTATAAAAGTAATGTATAAAAGCTCATTTATATAAAGATACGTTTTATTTAATTATATTTTTGAGGCATAATTTATATAAGAATTTTTGAATACGTATTTTTGGTCGGACAGTAATAATGACAGTAATAATAATAATTTCCGTCTTAACTTCCGTCTAGCTATAGACCGTCACATTTCACTTTGTACCCACTTTAATCCGGACCAACTAGAATTTGACAACACGCTCACCTACCTCTGACTCTCTACCTTTAAATATCTCTTTTATACATATTTATATATTATTATTATTATTATTATTATTATATATTATTATATATATACTACATGTACTATTATCATTATTCTATTATTGTTGTTGATACCTTATTGTGGCCCCAACCCCACACCCCTCACTCTTTCTTCTTCCTTTTCCTGCGTAAAAACACAAAACAACAACAACAACCAACAACCATTTTCTGTCTCTTTCAACCTCCATTTCCTCCCTTATTTCTCAACCAAACTCCATTATTTTTGTACCATTAGCTTCCTCGTTCTTTTAAGGTAAGAAAGTCTAGATTTTGTAGTAGTTTCGAAAGTCGCCGTCTTATGAAAGTATTCATTTTCTAGCCTCTTTATCTCGTTTTCTTGCCCTTTAATAAAGGTTTCTGTGACACCCCCATACTCCAAGTGCCTTACCAGGACCACTTAAGATATGAGAACGTCACCATCTCGGTTACCCGAGGCAATGATAACCGAATGACAATGAAGAAACATAATTTAAATAACACTATAGTTTAAAGTGATTACACGATAAAAACCAAAACTGTTAAACTGAAATACAAGGTTCTCAGACGGTCTACTGCTAAAACTATCAAAGCTATAAAACATCGTCTAACACAGCGGAAGACTTCTAACTGCCACGTGATGACTCATCCCAGCTATCCCATACGCTTCATATTAAACCTGCTCAATAACTGCTCAATATCCCCGAATGGATCACCACAGTTTTTAAAACAATAAACGGGGTCAGTACTAATTACACAATCAAAGCCACAATGAAACAATCATGCAAACAACTCACACACAATCCTAGTCTCCATCTCCAATCACCTCATAACTGACTACACACAAAAGTGTAAAGCCCTGCCAGAGTACCCATCGCAACAGATACACCTCGCCGCCAGTGGGGGACCGCAGCCGTTCCCACCTAAGCCCCGCTCATCTCCATCGAGCGATAAACCCATGTTCATTAATGTGCACATCCCTTCTGTGGCGAGTTCCATAGAAGGCGAATCAAGGGCGTGAAGTCACTCCCGCAAGTGACTCCACTCAGCCAGGGACGCACCACGAAGAACACAGACAGATAAACAACAACCTCAATACAACATAAACGACCGTCTGAATCAATCAACAATATGAAATCACAACCGTCTGAATCAATCAACAATATGAAATCACAACCGTCCGAATCAATCAACAATCACTAACTACAACAACATCACCACACACATCATGTAACTAATACTGAGTAGGGAAACCCTACCTGGAATGCAACCACCACAGACGGTCTAGCAGCTAATCAAAATCGTTCTTCAATACAATCACCTCCTATCAAACATACAATCATACAATCAACATCTAATAAACACAATACTCCCAAAACCCTCAAATTACCCAATTAGGGTTTCAACTAAAATCAATGAAACAACATAAAAATTGTACTAGGACCTTACCCACAATACAACGGTCTCAACGGCTTAAAGAACACAACGATCCGATGATTCTAGCCCTTAGGATTTGCCAACAACGCGACGAGAGAGAACTACGTAACTTTTTTTTCTTTTGATAGGTTTAGAAAGGTGAAAAGTGATTAAAGAAAATGACTGAAGCCTTTTATATTAATCTCGCATTATTAGCAAAACCCGTCAAAAAAAACCCGTAAAACACACTTACTCGATCGAGTAAGTGATTTACTCGATCGAGTGCCCCCTACTCGATCGAGTACCCAACTTACTCGATCGAGTACCCTACAGGCAGACTACTGATTTGCGTCAAAACTACTTACTCGACAGAATAAGCCCTACTCGATAGAGTACCCAAAGACTCATAAAACCGTAGTATTACAGTCTTCCCTCCTTAAAAAGAACTTCGTCCCCGAAGTTCAACCCTTACATAAAAACAAACCTACCTACTCGATTAAGAGAGAACAACACAACTAAAAACTCAAAACAAAACCTCGCCCTATAACACATGAACTCTTAACACCAACTCCACCAACTATGCCTACCACCACAACATGTCACACGATATCGCATCAACTACATTATATGTCTCTCGACACTAACTCCATACACTACCAACTACCGTCCACAAACGCTGCTAGCTCCGTAATATATTATCCACTAGCAAATCCAATATCAAGATAATCATAGACAACAAACGGAATGTTACATTCTACCACCCTTAAAAGGAACTTCGTCCTCGAAGTTTACTCACACTCATAAACATCATAATCCAACTGCCAAAACTATCGAACTCATAATCATCATCATCCAACTGTCAACACTTTCGAAATATTCTCGCACTCCTAGACATCACACCACTACAAGCACGGTCATGACCTTTAACAAAATCAACCACAACCAACACATCATGTGACTAATACTGAGTAGGGAAACCTTACCTAGAATACAATACAATCAGACGATCTCAACAGCTGTTATCAAAAAGCCTCATCTACGAATCCTCCTTCTAACATATGTTCACATAATTACTAACAATCATAAAAACTAAAAAAACCCAAATTAGGGTTTAAACAAACTTAATAAAATACTATAAAATCGGTATGTAGATCTTACCCTCGACGCAAGGATCACAAGAATGTAAAGGATGATGAATTCCGACCTCTCAAGCTCCGGGATTTGTCAATAATGCGAAAGATGCGAAGTACGTAGGTTGAAATCTCTTTTGAAATAATTACGTTTGATAAAAGTGTATTATGAAAGTGACAGAAAGATTTATATACTAATTCGCATTATTAACAAAACCCGACAAAACATTACCCGTAAACCGAGCTACTCGATCGAGTAGCTGACGTACTCGATCGAGTGCCACTTACTTGATCGAGTACCCAGGATGCTCGATCGAGTATCGTACAGGCAGAATACTTTTCTAAAAACTAAAACACCCTTACTCGACAGAGTAAGGCCGACTCGATAGAGTACCCAGAGACTCATAAAACCGTAGTATTACAGTATGTGCATAAGGGAACACGCGACCTGAAGTCGGCCCGCCCATCTCGAGTACTGGGACGCCCGACCAGGGTCACGGGATGCCTAAATTTCGTGTCAAGATAATAATTCTTCTTTACAAGAAGATAGAGATGTGCGTTGAAGAGTCTATTGATCCAAAATACTCAAGAGGGGGGGTGAATTGAGGATTTAAAACATT
Organism: Silene latifolia; assembly: GCF_048544455.1. Lineage (NCBI taxonomy): Eukaryota > Viridiplantae > Streptophyta > Magnoliopsida > Caryophyllales > Caryophyllaceae > Silene > Silene latifolia. The sequence goes on from NC_133538.1 coordinate 456,305,142, forward strand.
TGAAAGCTTTTTAGATTATGCGTATGTAATTGATTATTTAAAGTTTATTGATTATACTTTAACTAATCAACTAATGAAAGTAAACGAAATAAACGAAATAAACGAAAGAACGAAGAGACACACGGTTTTTGAAGTGGTTCAGTTTCACAAGTCGAAACCTACGTCCAGTATTCTCGATTAATAAATTTAGTACCTTTCTACGGATTACAAATTTACTAACCCAACTCGTACAACTAACTCTAGCTGTAACTCAATGAGTACCGTTAGATACTCGAGTGACTAACTTACGCTAATAAGAAAACACTAATGATTCTAACAAAGGTGCACGTTAATGAACAAGTAAGAAATCAACTAAGCACTATTATCTTATAACAATAAAATAAGAACAAGTATGCGAGCTTTAAAACACACGACCTTTCAAAATAACAAATCGGTTTTTCTGCTTGAAAACACACGGTTTGCTTTGTAAAATTAAAATTAATTTTTATGCTTAAGGTCTCTACTTTAAATGTTGTAAATAGGAAAGTATTTATAGGAAAGAAAGAGTAAGTCACACGGTTTTGCACAAACCCTAATAGCCGAAATAATAAGATATGTAAACCAATCATATCTTCTTATTATCTCTTTCCTAAAAGCCTTAAAAGATAATAAAGAATATTCCAAGAGATAGAATATAATCTGTTCAAATACTATCTTTACTATAAATTCCAAGATTATGATAAGATTTCCTAAAATAAGAATATCTTTTATCATAAACAAATATATTAAGTAAGATATGTAAGATATGTAAAGAATTTATTATAGAATAAAATCTTTACCAAACATACCCTAGGTAACACGAGATGTCACGGCTCATATGCCTCGTGACTCGTGCAAACCCTAGTCTTAACATATGGGTTAGAATTTAGGTTTTAAGAGAGGCTATATTGAAATCCTAATTAGTAGTATGGTCCAGCTCATAAGTTGGGCCAAGATAACTACTAGTCAACGTCCAACATAAAACCAAACTCCGCACTAAACCGAGCTTTATTATATAAATACTTTTATTAAAACATTTAAAATAAACTTTAAACAATTTTCAAAACAATTTTCGAAACAATATAAATCATGTATAAAAACTCAGCATCTCAATGTTATAGTAGAAGAGCTATAACATTGAGCTCTTTTACTAGTAATGTTATAGCTGCAAAGCTATAACTTTACCAATTCAAGAAACTCATTCTTAATTACCGTTACGAGATAATCACCTATACTATTCTAATCTTCATGGAGATCTTAATAGTATAGGCTACGTCATCATCCAAGCTTGATTAATATTTAGACGGACTTCGTCTTCACATAAATCTTGAATGAATCTTTATATCGTTTGATCTTGAATAGAGGCTTGAGCATTCATGCTATCATCACAATCTTCTTTGTTACTTGCTTGTAATAAATTGATTCTAAAACACTTAGACAAACGATTACACGCAACAAGTATATAAATTATAAGACACCTTTACATCATCAAAACATAAACATATAAGCTATATGGTTCAACAAATTCCCCCTTTTTGATGATGGCAAGCCTCCTAAAATTGTGACTAATTATGTCGTTCCCCCTCAATATAATACCGTCATATTAGTAATAAAGATCAACGCAAGATCAAAACGATTTATCAAAATTCGAAACTTTAAGGACTTTAAGAGACAATCGGTCTTGACAAGGAGCAAGCTTAGGTAGATGCTTACTATAGACGTTCTTTCCCCCTCTTGACATCATCGAAAAGTTAAGAACAAATAAAAAATGACTAGAATAATATAAGACGAGACAAGAGATAAAACGTCATAGAAATTAATATTATCATACATAACTAAAAGCATCGAGAAGTTTAATTATCAAACAAACTTAAGAAAACACGCATAAAGCCGATGGGCCGAATAACATGCATGTTTAAAGAAACACTTGGGCCATAACCACAAGTGCATGCCAAAATTGGGCCGAATGACAAGTTTGTTAAACACACCAAAAGAAAATGAAAAAGAAAGCTAAAAATAGAAGGGGCTAAATATGGTAAGGCAGAGGGAGATCAAATGTTGCGGGTACGGTACGGGTTCACGTAGTCGGGCCGAGTACGATGCTCTAAAGCATCAAGACGATCGAAAGAACTCCGCACAAGCTGAGAAAGAGTCTGAATGCTCCTTTCAAAGTTAAGCACTTTTAGGGAGAGAGCTTTCGTGTCCTCCAATGTAAGCGATTGATCACTTGCCATAGCCTTCCCGTGCATGACCAACGCTCCACCTTGACTCGTAAGGAAAGTAAGACGATCACCGTGTGGGAACACTTCCCCACGAATTGCCTTTCATTCCTTTTCAAAACCCGCTAACCTCTTATCCACTGCCTTCATCCAAGAATACACCCGAGAAGCATCCAAACCCGAGTCTAAAGACCGAGACGGTCCAACCCGTGACAATACCGTAGCCAAATTTGTTGAATGCTACTCAAACTTCTCCATTAAACCACTCATAAAACCTTCCAACTTCGCCTCCATAGCTCCCAAACCCGAATCAGCCGGGATTTTCTCAACATCCTTAACAAGAAGTAACTCGGGTCCATCAATAACAAGACCCATAAGCTTGATCAACCTATCACACATGCAATATCGTGCACTAACACCGTAACTATCTTGTCCCACCACTCGTTTTATCTCCAACAATCGAGATACCCACATCCCATATGGTAAGTCAATTGTAGTACTAAACTTCTCTTTTGTTACCGTGAGACTTGTTTGGATTATACGGTGCAACACGACACAACCCAAATTCACTTTTTGTCCCTCCAACCAAGAATAAACCATGATAGCTTCATAACTCGACACCTTATCACGACCTCCTCTCCTCGGCACAACCGTGTTCCACAAAAAGTTCAAGAGGAACTTGATTATTGCCGAGAGAGGACGAACCACAATATTACCTCCATCCATCCCAACCTCCTCAAAATACCTTTTAACTAACATCTCTTTTTCACTCACCACATTAGACCATTCAAGACTCGGATTTACTTCGATTCCGTCATCGGGAACCGAAAAAGCAGAGCAAAAATCCGAAACAGAGACCGTCACATCAACCCCATTAACAACCGCATGCAAGACTCCTTTCTTAATTGATACACTAGCAAAGAATTGAACCACTTCAACTGGATAAATAGGACCCGGAAACTGACTAATGTGACTCCACCCTTGAAAATCAAGAAAATCAACAAAGAATTTAAGAGCGGGAACATTAATCAACCAAGATTTCGGATAGTACCTTCCACCATGAATAGAATACCTTAAAACTCGATTAACTAGGATGCTTTCGTCATGAGTAAGCCGAACACGATTCAACCCTTCCTTGGTCGCGGCTTTTGAAACATCCCGAAGCAAGGTACGAGCAACACCAGTCTGAACTATAACCTCGGGTTCCTCCATATCTTCACTTTCATCGACAACTACCTTATTTTTTCCTTTTAAAAGACGACGTCTTTTACCTTCGGACATCGACTCGTCCCGACCACGAAACAGGGGAGTAGTTGGGTTTTGTTGAGGTGAAGGAAATTTAGTGGAATTGGGATCATGTGGTGGTAGGGGTGATGTTTGGTTATAAGAGTGGCAGTTTTGGTGGTGACGGGTTGATGATCGGGTGGTTTTTGCATGGATTGGATTCATGATGATGGTGATAGTTGAAAAAGGTGGTGATGGTGATGGTTGTGTAAAGAAGGAGATTGTGATGATGGTAAATTTTTGAGAGGATAAAAAGTATGCAAGTGGGGTGTTTGGATGGGTTACACGCAAGGGAGGGGTAGATATAGGAGTAGTCTAGGTCTAGGTTTAGCAAGTGGAAAGCAATTATGGTAAGTGTCAATTAGGAACAAGAGTTATGGTAGGTATAGGAATTTAAGTGATAGAATTAATAGGGTAAAAGATAAGAATTAGGAAATAGAATTGTATGTGGAGTATATTTAGGCGTGTACAAAGAGTAGCAATTTAGGAAGGATTTTTGTAAATTGGAATTATACAAGATATGGTGTGCCATATTTATTTTATAAGGAATTAAGTTTGTATAAATAATAAAATTCTAAATAACAGTTAGAAATTTATAACAAATATATATTCCAATAACGAAATTATTCATGCAACGCAATATACGGACACAGTCATACAATCTTATCTTAACTAGTCAGTCATAGGGAAATTGAACGTGTATAGAAACTTAGGTACCACTGATTTAACCAATTTCCAACCGTAAAGTCTCAAATCGTTCTCTAGCTAATGATTTTGTCAAAATGTCTGCCCATTGTTTTTCAGTACTACAAAATTCAAGTTTTATATTCCCCTTCTCAACATGTTCTCGAATAAAATGATGTCTTATTTCAATGTGTTTGGTACGTGAATGTTGTGCGGGATTTTTAGAAATAATAATTGCACTAGTATTACCATAATCACGTAATTGTTGCTTAAGCTATAAAAGTTGAGTACATACCAGTCCTGCAGCAATATATTCGGCTTCAGCAGTTGAGAGAGCAACCGAATTTTGTTTCTTCGGCCCCCACTTAATAATACACGGTCCGACAAATGTGGCGACACCCGACGTACTTTTTCTGTCTAGAGAACATCCTGCGTAGTCGGCATCAGAATAACTGACTAGATCAAAATTACATTCCATTGGATACCACAAATATAAGTTGGCCGTTCCAATTAAGTATCATAAAATTCATTTTACGGCCGTCATATGCGATTCTTTGGGAGATGATTGATATCTCGCACAAACGCATACACTACACACTATATCTGGTCTACTTGCGGTCAAATATAATAGTGACCCAATCATTCCATGGTAAGTAGTTTCATCAACTGATTTACCGTTTTCATCCAATGTCAATTTCTTGTTCTCGACCATTGGAGTAGGCATTGCATGAGAGTTTTCCATCCCGAATTTCCGAATTAATTCTTTAATATATTTCTGTTGATGGATTTTAATGCCTTCTTCAGTTTGTTGTATTTGCAGACCTAAGAAGAATTTAAATTCTCCCATCATACTCATCTCGAACTCGGAAGTCATCAACTCAGAAAAATATTTACATAGGCTTCGGTTGGTAGATCCAAAGATAATGTCATCGACGTAAATTTGAACAACCAAAGGTCAGAATCCTCAGTTTTTAGAAATAAGGTTTTGTCGACGGATCCTCTACTAAATCCACTGTCAAGTAGAAACTTAGATAATCTATCGTACCATGCCCTAGGTGCTTGCTTCAATCCGTATAGGGCTTTATCTAATTTGAAAACGTGATCCTCAAATTTGATATTCTTAAAACTGGGAGGTTGTTCAACGAAGACTTCTTCTTGTAAATATCCATTTAAAAATGTTGTCTTTACGTCCATCTGGAAGAGCTTCATCCCTTTGTGTGCAGCGAAGGCTATTAGAAGTCTAATAGCTTCAAGACGAGCGACAGGTGCGAAGGTCTCGTCATAATCAATTCCTTCTTGTTGATTATAACCCTGGACCACCAATCTTGCTTTGTTTCTGACAATGACTCTGGCATCATCTAGTTTGTTCCTAAAGACCCACCTTGTTCCAATGACTGAATGATCTTTTGATCTAGGAACTAAATGCCAAACCTTCTTTCTTCCGAACTGTTGTAGCTCTTCTTGCATAGCTATAATCCAATCTGATTCAGCAAGAGCTTCATTGATATTCTTTGGTTCGATCATGGATAGGAAAGAGTAGAAAGAGCAGAAGTTGTTCAAGGAACGTCTTGTCTGAACACCCTTCTTAATATTCCCTAGAATGTTGTCCATGGGGTGTGAGCTCTTGTATTTCCATTTTGTTGAGATACTTGGTTCTTCATCGTTATTTGAGCTTGTCCCAACTTCATCTGGATCGGAATTGGAGGAAGTTCCCCCTGAATCCAATCCGGGTGTTGTATTAGAGCCGATTATAACCTCGGACACTACACCTTGATTTGGATTCAATGTTATAGTAACATCATCTATAACATTGGTTTGGGAGTTCTTGTTTTGAGTCAATGTTATAGTATCATCAACTATAACTTTGTTTTTCTCCTTTTTATCTTTTGAGGAACGATCAAGTTCATCATTCGTTCCCTCAATCTCATTGTCCTCCAATTCTAGTTCCGGAGGATCGTCTCTTGAAAGACGGAAGTCGGGTTCATCCAAGTCTTCTTTCTCATCCTGTACAGGCTTATCAAACACGTTATCCTCATCAAAGATGACATGGACACTTTCTTCAATACAAAGAGTTCTTTTATTGAAGACTTTATAAGCCTTGCTATGATCTGAGTATCCTATGAAAATTGCCTCATCACTCCTAGGGTCGAATTTACTTAACCGGTTTTTACCGTTATTGTGAACAAAACATTTACTCCCAAAGCAACGAAGATGGGAGATATTAGGTTTTCGACCTCTAAGGAGTTCGTAGGAGGTTTTCTTAAGAATAGGTCGGATCATAGCACGATTATGGATGTAGCAAGAAGTACTTATGGCTTCAGCACAAAAGTTACGAGGTAAACCACTACACAAAAGCATTGTACGTGCCATATCTTCTAAAGTTCTATTTATACGTTCAACAATACCGTTTTGTTGAGGAGTTCTTGGTGAAGAAAAAGTATGCCCTACACCATTAACTCTACAATATTCTATGAAAGCTTGATTGTCAAACTCGATGCCATGATCCGTACAAATAGATACAAGATTAGCCTTATACTTATTTTGAACACGTTTTATAAGACAATCAAATTCATCAAAAGTTTCGTCTTTTGAATGAAGAAAGATAGGCCATACATACCTTGAGTAATCATCTACAAGAACAAAGACGTACCTGGATCCTCCTCTACTCCTTACCTTCATTGGTCCACATAAATCCATGTGTACTAATTCCAAGGCTTGATTTGTGCTTACTAGTCTTTTTGGTTTGAACGATGATCTCACTTGTTTGCACCTTGCACACGTGTCACACATCCTTTCTTGATTGAACTTGATCTTAGGTAACCCTTCAACCAAGTCCCACTTCTTAAGTTTGTTCAAGGTTAGTGAGCTAATGTGACCAAATCGTTTATGCCATAGACAAGGATCATCAAGAGTAACTTTCATGCATGAAAAATAGATAGTAGGCACAGCATTTAAATCTACCATATAAACATTTCTTTTTCTTTGGCCTTCGAGAATACATTGCTAGTTCCTTCAATAATAATGCGACAACTATCAGTATGAAAAACTACTTTGTTACCTTTGTCGCATAGTTGAGATATGCTTAGCAAGTTATGTTTTAGACCATCCACGAGATAAACATCACTGATTGCGGAAGACTTAGAAATTCCGATTTTGCCAACGCCAATGACTTTTCCCTTTTTGTTGTCCCTGAACGTCACTTTTCCTCCATTGAACGGCTTGAGTGAAAGAAATAAATTCTTATCTCCGGTCATGTGTCTTGAACATCCACTGTCAAGATACCATTGGTTGTTTTCTTTCACTACTTCCTGCAGAAAAGATTAGATACAATTTTTAGGTTCCCGAGCTAAGTTGGGTCCCTTATGATTAGTTATTCTATATACTAAATCCTTTCGTATCCACGCTTGTCTAATAATCGTTTTTATAACCCTTGGTTTATTTTGCTTGGGAGGAGTTCTTGGGTTAGGGTTTTCTCTTGGTCTCTCTTGACTATTTCCCTTGTGAATAGGTTTACTAGGTTGAGATCGACAAGGGTTTTGTGAGGTGTTAGGTTTCTTGCTGTAGTCGAAGGCCATGTCATAGAACCAACGAAATTTATTGTTCCTTTCTTCGTTAGGTTCTTTAATGGGGGTTTCATCATTCTCATCAACCATGTCAACAGTTTTAGCATGGTCGGCATTTTTTTCGTATATCGTGAGCCTTTCTGACACAATTGATTTGGATGTGACCCGTACGACCACATTAATTGCAAATCAAGTATTCAGGAAGATCAACATACTTCCTTTTCCTAAAATCAAAATTCGAAGGTGTTGATTTGCATTTAGAGTAATCTCTACGGCTGTAGCACTCATGTCCTAACCCCATCTTCATATTATTGTCAGATTGTTCGGTTAGGAAGTTTAGGACTTTTGTGCTACCTTCCCACCTATCATGGACCTTTCTAGCGTGTAGAAGTAGGTCTTTTAGGGTTTTAATTTCCTCTTGACATTTCGTGTGATCTACATCATTGTCCTTTTTAAAATTATCACGAAAGTCTTGGAATCGTTTGTTAAGAATGAACACAACATCGGTGTGTTGTTTCTTAACATTGATCATATCGGTCTTAGGTTCCTTCAATTGCTTCAAAAGAGAATCTATCTCTTTCTTTTGGTCTAAGATCACTGCTTCATCATATGTGACCTTAGTTTCCAAAAGTTCTCTGGCTTTTCTAAGTTCTAAAGTTATAGCTTCATTAGCTATAACTTTGGCTTGAAGGTGCTTGATGTTAAGCTTTAGGTCTGAAGTTATAGCTTCATTAGCTATAACTTTGGACTCTAATTCCTTCTTTTCAGCCATAGTCGAATCTAACGTTGTTGCTTTCTCAGCTATAACCTTAGATTTCAACTTCTTAGCTTTGGCCTTGAGAGTATGATTCTCTTCTGCGATTTCGAGAATCTGTTCCTTCAGATCTTTTAATTCCAAGTCCTGTTAGCGACACTTATCAAGAGATTGTTCAAAGAATTCAATTGAGGCACTTTTAGATAATTTCTTAACACGTTTTTTAAGCTCAAGATAACTTACCTCTTCATCGTCATTTTCGTCTGATTCTCCAAGAAAGCCTTAGTTTGAGTGAGAATTTGTGCTTCATCGTCGCTGTCGGAGATTAGGTCAAGACTAACACTGCTGAGACAAAAGGTTGGCCACTTCGTCGTCTTCAGATTCCTCGTCATCTTCTGAGTCAAGGTCTCCCCAACACGACGCCATCATAACTTGTTTGAATTCTCTCTTTGTCTTCTCACGTTTTGTCTTGTCCTTTATCTTCTCCCATGTTGGACAATCTTTGATCATATGGCCAGAGTCTCCACACTTGAAGCAACCTCTATTTGCGAAAGATGACTTTGATTCTGTGACCTTTTTGTTGGATGACTTGTTGTTGTTGTTGTAGGATGATTTTGTTTTTTTGTTTCGAAATATATTATTTTTGAAACGTCGTGCAAACAGAACAGTTTCATCCTCTAGTTCAGAGTCAACTTCTTCGCTCTTTAAGGCCATACTCTTATTACGGCTTGGTTTAGCGTCATGCTTGTTAAGAGTAATTTCATGGGCCATAAGAGCACTGATGAGTTCTTGATAGGATAGGTTTTCAAGATCTCGTGATTCCTCCATTGTTGTGACTTTAGCACGCCCCTTCTTAGTCAGGCTCCTAAGAACCTTCCTAGCAATGTCCTCAGTACTGAATTTCCTACCTAGGTTTTTCAGTTCATTCACTACATAAAAAATTGGTTTGGGCGACAACACGGACTAATATGGGCAACAAATATCAAAACTCGTCGCACAGTAATATTAACATGGGCGACAAACCAATTTTTGTTGCTAAAACGTACCCTTTGTGCGACGAATTTTTTTTTTGTCGCCCAAATATGTTTTTGTGCAACAAATATTTATACTTGTCGCCCAATGTTAATTTTAGAGCAACGAAATGAACAATTGTTGCCATTATATCACTCTTATTGTCGCCTTTAGTTAACAAAAAAAAACCGCAAAAACACTTTGCTTGAAATTTTCGTTGTAACCAAGAATAAACCCAACTCTTATTTCCCCCATTAAACCTAGAACTTTCATTATACACAGAAGTTAAATTCAGAAAAACTTGAAGGCAAAAAAGCAATTCAATCCAACTAGTGTAAGCAATTTATCTAGCAATCTTCATCTTCTAAGTTGCCCCTCTACACAACTCTTTCAAGGTATGCTTCAACTATAGAACTTTCAGTCAAAGAACATCGACAATAAAACCCTAATTTCTATCATTTATCTTACTTTTAATCCCGTTTTTGGTCTCAATTTTAGCGGAATTTAGACATATACTAGTAGGTTGGTAGTCATATACATCTGTCGATATCATCTTCTAATTTTATATGATTGATTTACCTTCGACTTGTTTCAATGCCACTGTTGTTTTTCTTACATTCTGGTTAGTACAAAGTTTATCCATATTTGGTTTAATATTAATTAGGTTCTTGATATATGGTGTTCTTACATGAAAGTTTTGACTTTTTTGAGTTGCCATCAATTTTGTAATGAAATTTGGGGTTTTCCTTAATTATTTTCGAAATTTAGTGTATAATGTCGTTCTAAGCTAAGGAGTTTCAACTTTGTTATACTTAAAATAATGGGACTGATCATATTGTAAATTAAGATGATGTAATTTTCTAATAGACTATTTTTGGCTATATAGATCAAGGATGCCATCATTTCACATGGATGTTTCTTGTGAGAATGTACAGTTGAACATTCCATCGTGGGAGAAAGGACGTGTCTTGACTCTGGGGTAGAGCTTAAGGTAAACTCTAAGGTTCCGTTACCAGTTGAATCTTGAGTCTTGAAGTTGAATTAAAAAGTTAAAACCTTTCTCAGTGTTGATTCATAAACTTTGTCTCGAGCTATGTTTAAAATCTGTTACATTTTTCATTTCATAGGATACCTTAATGATGGGAGCAGACTTCTACCAAACTGAGTCTGAGATTGCATCGCATCTGGCAGAGGGAAAGGTTCCTATTAGGATTGGACAAAACACAAAGATCAGGTACATGGAAATTGCGAAAAATTGTAAATTTTGTGATTGAGGGGGGCGTAACAGTTAAATTATGGATACCCATCTAAAGTTGAAGACTTTGTTAAGATTAGATGAATGAAGTTTGAACTCCTGACCCGTTGTTTCTAGTTATCACAGGCTCCGGGTATTGCATTTCATTATCAATCAACAACATTATATTCTCTGATTAAAATCATGTTTTCTGACAGTCCTTTTATCTTCGAAAGGAATTGTATCATTGACAAGAATGCAAAGATATGTAAAGATGTGATAATTGCCAACAAATGTAGGTATGTATATGAGGTTGTTAATGCCTAAAGTTTGTATGTATGAACATGAAATTGTTACTGTTTGACGTTTAAATGTTTGTAGGATTGTGTGATCCTGTTCATTTGACTAAAAGTTTCAGCCACCCTCCTCTTGTCAGTTGTTTTGTTCTCTTTTTTTTTGGTGAAATGTAAACTTGTATTAATAATTAAGAACATTACACCAAGCACATTACTCAACATACAACTCAAAAGAAATTAAACTAACTCTAAGTTTTGCAACCAACACAACGCTTTCTTATGACCCTTACATGCTTCAATTGCTTCTAGCTTTCCCTTTAAAACACACTGAATTTTACACAAAACAGCCTGAGGATGCTGCACCACACCCTCAACCCGTGCAGTATTCCTATTGAACCAAATAAGATATACCAATGTTGCAAACGCAGCCATGACAACTTTCTTTTGCAGCAAGGACCTGCATCTCCAGCTAATAAGCCAATTAACAAGCTCTCTCTGACATGCATATCCTAGCCACTGCTGAAGTTCCTGCACACATTTCTGACTGTAAGCACAGTCAAAAAAGAGATGCTGTTGAGTCTCCTGTTGGACACCACACAGATCACAAACCCCATCACTAATGATCCCATACCGTAGGAGTCTATCCTTAGTCAACAATTTTTGATGCACATAGACCCAATTGATGAAGCATACTTTTGGTAAACATAGCCTATTCCATACATAAGGCATCCAACTGACCTGGACATGATCCCTGAGCAGCCAGTCATACACCTCACTCAATGCATAATCCTTAGATAACCAGCCATTGAGAAGGAAACCAGACTGTAAAATATCTTTAACTCTACAAACTTGTCGCCAAGTCCAACTAGAGTTAGTGGTAGCCTTGTAATCCCACCAGTTATTTTGCTTTATATAGAGATGATGCACCCATTTCACCCACAAGGTGTCCTTCTTCTGAGAAATCCACCAAGTATACTTGCCCAACACTGCCAGGTTCTAGAGAAGACTATGCTTAATACCAAGTCCACCCTTAGCACATGGCAAGCAGCAGGTATCCCATGCAATTCCAGGAACCTTATGAAAAGCATCGATTGCAGGACCATAAGTAGTTCCTGCAAACTGCATCTACTCGACTCAGAACACCCTTAGGTATGAGAAAGATCCTGGACCAGTAACTGTGAAGTTGAGAAATAACTGCCCTAACCAAAACTAGTCTTCCAGCATAACTCAATTTTTTTGCCCCCCAACTTCTTATCCTTGCCACAATTTTTTCCACCAAAAGACTACATTCAGCATTAGTGAGCCTCTTGTAAGAGATTGGGATGCCAAGATATCTAAAGGGAAATTGGCCAATCTTAAAACCAGACAGCTACAGAATTGCCTCAGTAGCGAGAGGTGTAATGCCATGAAGATACATCTCAGACTTGTCTTGATTCATACGAAGGCCAGAAGCCTCAAAAAAAGAAAGGAAAGCTCTTATGAGTACTCTCACAGAAGCTAGGTCTCCTCTGCAAAACAGGAGCAAATCATCTGCAAAGGCCAGGTGACTCAACCCCAACTTCCTGCACATAGGATGAAACCTAAAGTCTGGTCTTTGAGTAAATACACTGAGAATCCTGGTAAAATACTCAAGACAGATGGTAAATAAGAGAGGAGACATAGGATCTCCTTGTCTGAGCCCCTTCCTTCCTTTGAAAAAGCCAAATTGATTTCCATTAAGAGCTAGAGAATAATAAGGAGAAGTGAGGCATTGCATGATCCAATTGATCATAGTCCTAGGAAACTCCAAAGCAACCAACATCCCTTCAACAAACTGCCATTCAATGGAATCATATGCTTTCCTGAGGTCAACTTTCATCAGGACCCTAGGAGAACAAATCTTCCTGTTATAGAGTCTCACTAGGTCTTGACAGATCATGATATTATCAATGATATCCCTCCCTTGAAGGAAAGCACTCTGATTAAGACTCACAAGCTCAGCAAGGATGCTAGCAATTCTATTACAAATGATCTTAGTAATACACTTGTAAATCACATTACAGCACGCAATTGGTCTATAATCAGTCACAGAGGTAGGACAATCTTTTTTAGGAATCAATGTAAGGATGGTGGCACTAAACTGTTTTAACAGCTTACCAGTCCTGAAAAATTCCTGAACTGCACCACACACCTCATCACCAATAACATTAAAGGCATCCTTGAAGAAACCAGACGAGTACCCATCAGGGCCAGGAGCCTTGTCACTGGGAATGGACAACAAAGCAACCTTAATCTCCTCCTTGGTAATGGGTAGACACATAGCAGCAGCCTGATCAGGGGTAACCAGTTTGCCTTGCCTAACTACTCCAGCACAAACATTAACCACATCTTCAGAAGTACCCAAGAGTTTCTCATAATAATCCAAAAAAGCATGTTCAATGGTATCAGCTTCACCACATATCTGGCCATTAACATCCTGGATACTAAGCACTTTATTCATAGCTCTCCTAGCTTTAATGGTACTATAAAAGAAGTGAGTGTTTTCATCTGCATTATTTAGCCATAGAGCTTTAGCTTTCTGAGCAAGATATGAGGTCTTGGCAGCTTCCAAATCCTGGTAGGATTTAGAAGCAATCCTCTCCTCTGCCATGAGCATTATGTTTGTGGGGTCCTGGTGAAGTTTCCCCTGGATATCCTCCAAAAACAGTTTAGCCACCTGAGTAGAGGTAACAATGTCCCCATAGCCTTCTTTATTCAATTTCTTAAGAGGACCTTTCAGAAGCTTCAACTTCCTTGCAACCTGATAACTCAAACACCCAGATACTGAAGTACCCCAAACCTGCTGGACAATACTCAGAAACTGGTCATCTTTGCCCCACATATTGAAATACATAAAACGAGATTTCTGCCTGGGATAAGAATGCCATAACTCCATAAGACAGGGACTATGATCATATAATCCCTCAGGAAGAAAAGTAACAGTCCCAGAAGGGCCCTGAAGGATCCACTGATCATTAACCATAACCCTGTCAATACGACTAAAAACCCTAGCCACACCTTCCTGCTTGTTATTCCAGGTAAAAAAACACCTGAAGTCACAACATCATAGAGCCCACATTCATCAACACAATCCTGGAAACCCTGAACCTCAGCCTGGGTTATAGGAGATCCAATTCGTTCATCAGAATGAAGAACATTATTGAAGTCACCCATAATTATCCAAGGATCCACTAAACTCTGCTTTAGCTGCTTCAGAGAGTTCCAGAGATCAACCCTTTCACTATCTTTGTTACAGCCATAAACCAAGGAGTGAACCCAAATGAATCCAGAGCTCAAATGAGTCACTCTCAAATGCACAACCTGAATTTCCTTGCCAAGTTCAAGCACAGAAAATTGAGAGGCATCCCACAAAACCCAGATTCTACCTCTCTCCAAAATGTCATTGTTATTCAAGAACTGCCAGTGAGAACCTAACCCTTGCTGAACTTTATTAATATTATTGGATTTGACCCTAGTTTCTATAAGGCCAAAAAACCCTACATTATTCATATGCAAGAAACGTCTAACATCACCTTGCTTATTCCATTTATTTAGTCCTCTAACATTCCAAAAACCTATCCTATCCATGATTAATGTTGATGGCAAATCTACCCTTCCCCAGGCTATTCAGAATATTCCTCCTCAAGGAATTGTTTACTGCCTCCAAAAAGGTAGGTCCACTCTGAACCCCTTCCCTTCTATGCGGTAACATCCTAGCAGGAGTGATAGAATTGAGGACAGTCCCCTGGTATGGCATTGGAGTCACCACTGTTGCAGGATCAAAAGTAAGAAGTGGCCCCTCCACACTGTCCTGTTTCTGGTGATGAACCTCAGCAACCTTGGGCTTAGGCACGACTTTAGGAACCCAGACCTTCTTAACCACAGCAGGTTTCTTGGCCCCACCTGCCTTCCTACACATGTCCTCATCATGACCTATGCCATGGCACCTAGTACAGACCAAGGGTTCCACTCATAGAACACCTGTTGTTTCTGCAGAATTCCATTCTCATCCAGAAACTCAACAGTGTCAAGCAGTGGTACACCAACCTTAACCTCTACAAGGAACCGTGCATATCCTAAAAATTCCTTCTCCTTTGTTGCTGTATCACACTTGATAGGCTTCCCTACCAGTCCTGCAATTTTAGGCAACGCAGCTCCCCAATATTTAAAAGCCAAATCATGAAAACGAACCCAAATAGCAACAGCATCCAGTTTCTCCTTACACAATTTAGAATCAGGCTTCCAATCTTTGACAATAAAAGGTTTACTATCAAGGAATAGAGGACCAGATTGAAGAGCAGTAACCTTATCTTCAGGCTTAAGGAATCGAACCAAGCATAAACCATTAGCAAGGAAAGACACCTTATCAATCGACAAATTCTTCCACAGTCTACGAACAAAACCATTAACAACCGAACCCGGTGGATTCGCACCAAGCACATACCAAAAGACCGAGGAGGACCAAAAATCCAGCTCAGGTTGAACATCCGCAAGATCAATTTTGAGAATCGGCTTACCAGAATTAATCGACGCAGATGAACTCCCCTCCCTGGTGACCTCAGTCCAACCTTCCTCTTCAGCTGGTGAATTCTCAGAAATCGGCAATAATTCCTTATTTAGATTGAAAGCCCGAAGCTCATCCGCCTTCGAACTCTCACTCAGACATACCTCAGCAGCAACCTCCCTCAATTCTGTATTATGTAGCGTAGTACTAGTTGTTTTGTTCTCTTCCATTAACAAAGTACACGCCCAATTCAAGCCGATGGAAGACCTTATTTGGTTGCCTAGTGCTATGTTTTGAATTTCTCCTTTTCCCAAATTATAGTTCAGGAGGTGGTTGTCAATTGCAGTTTAAGCGTTTTCCTAAGAAGGTAGTACTCTACTTCTCTGTTGTAGTAAACCAGTGATGTGAATAAGTTGTTGGGTCAGGGTTCAAAATCTCGGCCGAGTTGTATCGTATCGGCCGAGTTGTATCGGATTTTCAATCTACCGATACGAGATATCGCCCGAGAAATCACCGAGATTCTCTGCGATCCGTCTGTGACGACCGAGTAAGGACCGATTATACCGATACCGCGACTATGACCGATACCGAGATTTAAAACCATGGTTGGGTGTACAAAAAAATGTGACTCTGTCAATTGTATCTTGTGGTTGAAATAATAACTGAAGTTAAGCTCTTTTTGCTTCCATATCAAATTGAGTTGAATTCTTGCTTTTGTTGCTTCCTTATTGGAATTTTCTTGCAATTTCCAATTGAAATTTATTGTCTCAATGTTTATGTTACTTCTCTTTCTGTGGTTTGATAGATCAAGCCATTGTAATATGACTTGGATTGCTCTTGCAATATTTTAGATGAGATTTGTGTACTGAAAGAGACAAGTTATGTTATGATTGTTTTATAGCTTGTCTTAATATCATCTTTGTTAGGTTACTTTTGTGTAATATTGTGTAATATATATCCTCCATGCAGAAGAAAGACAAATGTCATCGGAGAAACTTAGAGCTTAAAGCGTCATCTCTAAAATCAACTTACGCGCAATTGAACATGATAAAAGCTTAGTGGCGAAGCAAAAACTATTTGACGAAATGAGGTAAGACTTGTTCCTTCTGTCTTTTTTTACGCCATTCTTGAATTATTTTACTAAGAAAAGGTAATACAGTATAATTTTGCATCTAATTACTTTGGTATGCCGAGAGCAATAAAAGTTGTAGACTAGTGATCTTTTTTACAATTGGTAAAACTTGCAAAACAATAGCTTAGACTTTTTTAGAAATAAAAAGAGCAATATACTGATAAGTGATAACTGCTTGTCTATTGTATTTTAATTTAAGTACACAACTGGATAAGCCTCCCCACCCCCATCATGAAGAAAGCATTTTAAAATACTTGGAGTCCGATCCTTAAATGACCTTAAGTTGCAATTTTGTGCGCTATAAAACTTTGCTTTACGATATATTACATCTTCATACATGAGGCAGCTAATACGAACGATATCATACAAAGGCGTCGTGCATCTTTCAGATATGTTTTGGACAAATAAGATATTGAAGGAAGTTGCTTTTACATATTTGGCGCCCCTTTTTGGTTTGCCATCGAAGCATTGAGACCTTTTTTTGCTAAAGTCTAGTGCATTGATGCAAAGTTAAAGGTTTATTAAACTTTTGTGAGGTGCATCAAACAAGTATAAGAACCTTGTTGTATGTAATAACCTTATTAATGCTAATTTTTGTAATTTTAGTAAAGTCATCTCTTCTACTAATTTGAACTGACTACAGTTCAAAAGAAATATGGTTGACTATAAATCATATTGGGAATTACATATTGCGTCTAAAATTGCAAATTGCTGTTATGTTTTAATTGGAAATTGCATACTTTTAATTCGTCGGATAAATTGTTAATGGCCAACGAAAAAACATGTCATCGCACAAACTAGTTATTGGGCAACGACAACTTTTGTTGCACCAAAACTCATTTGGGGCTGCGACAACAATTTGTTGCACAAAGTTTCTAATAGGCGACGATAACAGTTTGTTGCACAAAGTTTATAATGGGCGAAGAAAGGTATTATTCTTGCACAAAGATGAAAGGGCGTCGACCCTTGGGCGTCAAACCCATGAAGACTGGGATTTTGTCGCACAAGTGCATGGGCGACGAAAATTTCAGATTGGGCGATGGAAAGCTTTGTCGCAGAAAACCTTTTTTCTTGTAGTGGTTTATGATGCTTGAAAACCTTGCAGACATACTATCTAAGGACTCATTAGACTCCATAATGAATAGCTCATACTTTTGCATATGCAAATCTATTCGGTGCTTCATAACAATGGAAGTACCTTCATAAGCTAGTTCAAGCCCATCCCATATCTCCTTGGCCGTGGAACATGAAGAAAACCGATCAAACTCTGTAGAAGTCATTCCGTTTTGCAGAAGACTTATTGCTTTGGAGTTCTTTTCGGCCTTCTTGTAGTCGGCCTTGACATAGTCTTCTTCTTTCTTTTCATAGGTAGTGCCTTCCTCGGATGCCACAAGAATTTTGTGCGGTCCGTTTTGCATAATCCTTCAGCACTCCCAATCGTTACCTTTCACATAGTGACTCATCATGTTTTTCCACAATCCATAATTCTTCCCATCAAAGACGGGACACTTGAGATATTTGGAATCCATTTATCACGTGATAGGCAGCGGAATATAAAACGATAAGATAAATGAAAAACAAGATTGATCAGCCTTTTTGCGGTTAGGCAATCAAGAGCACGAGGCTCTGATACCAATTGAAGAGTCTATTGATCCAAAATACTCAAGAGGGGAGGGGGGGGGGGGGGGAATTGAGGATTTAAAACTTTTGAAAGCTGTTTCGATTATGCGTATGTGATTGATTATTTAAAGTTTATTGATTAAACTTTAACCAATCAACTAATGAAAGTAAACGAAATAAACGAAAGAACGAAGAGACACACGGTTTTTGAAGTGGTTCAGTTTTACAAGTCGAAACCTACGTCCACTATTCTCGATTAATAAATTTAGTACCTTTCTACATATTACAAATTTACTAACCCAACTCGTACAACTAACTCTAGCTGTAACTCAATGAGTACCGTTAAATACATGAGTGACTAACTTACGCTAATAAGAAAGCACTAATGATTCTAACAAAGGTTCACGTTAATGAACAAGTAAGAAATCAACTAAGCACTATTATCTTATAACGATAAAATAAGAACAAGTATGCGAGCTTTAACACACACGACCTTTCAAAATAACAAATCGGTTTTTCTGCTTCAAAACACACGCTTTGCTTTGTAAAATTAAAATCAATTTTTATGCTTAAGGTCTCTACTTTAGATGTTGTAAATAGCAAAGTATTTATAGGAAAGAAAGAGTAGGCCACACGGTTTTGCACAAACCCTAATAGCCGAAATAATAAGATATGTAAACCAATCATATCTTCTTATTATCTCTTTCCTAAAAGCCTTAAAAGATAATAAGAATATTCCAAGAGATAGAATATAATCTATTCAAATATTATCTTTACTATAAATTCCAATATTATGATAAGATTTCCTAAAACAAGAATATCTTTTATCATAAACAAATATATTAAGTATGATATATAAGATATGTAAAGATTTTATTATAGAATAAAATCTTTACCAAACATACCCTAGGTAACACGAAATGTCACGGCTCATATGCCTCGTGACTCGTGCAAACCCTAGTCTTAACATATGGGTTAGAATTTAGGTTTTAAGAGAGGCTATATTGGAACCCTAATTAGTAGTATGGTCCAACTCATAAGTTGGTCCAAGATAACTACTAGTCAACGTCCAACATAAAACCAAACTCCGCACTAAACCGAGCTTTATTATATAAATACTTTTATTAAAACATTTAAAATAAACTTTAAACAATTTTCAAAACAATTTTCAAAATAATTTTCAAACAATATAAGTCGTGTATAAAAACTCAAAGATCTCAATGTTATAGTAGAAGAGCTATAACATTGAGCTCTTTTACTAGTAATGTTATAGCTGCAAAGCTATAACTTTACCAATTCAAGAAACTCATTCTTGATTACCGTTATGAGATAATCACCTATACTATTCTAATATTCAAGGAGATCTTCGAGTATAGGCTACGTCATCATCCAAACTTGATTAATCTTTAGACGGACTTCGTCTTCACATAAATCTTGAATGAATCTTTATATCGTTTGATCTTGAATAGAGGCTTGAGAATTCATGCTATAATCACAATCTTCTTTGTTACTTGCTTGTAATAAATTGATTCTAAAACACTTAGACAAACGATTACACGCAACAAGTATATAAATTATAAGACGCCTTGACATCATCAAAACATAAACATATAAGCTATATGGTTTAACATGCGTCCTTATGGGTGGTACGCCCGTTCTGAGCTCTTGGGACGCCCGTCCTGATGCTAGGACGCCCGATTTTCGTTTCAGCATAAAATCTTTCAATCTCTCTTGGCTCCACCTCCCACGCGTCGAGGCCAACTCGTAGGGATCCTCCTTTTAGCTCTCTATAGTTTCTTCCTCCTTTAATGATTGACATAGGCTCTCTCTTAGCCTACGCAAAAGCTTCCCCACACTTGAATCTCAAATCCTTCACACATCAAACTTGATTAGTAACCCTCCCTCACTTACTCTCATGTCAAAAACTTGTACTTAAAACAAGGAATTAAAATGCAATGCAGTGAAGTTAAGTGCAAGTAAGTAAGTTAGTATATTTAAAAGTGGTGGGTTAGGGAGGGCTCCACCAAACTCTCCTCCATTTTAACGCTTGATCATGGTGGGAGAGGCTCAAGGTGGATAGCCTCAACTTCTCCTACAAAATCTCCTTCATAATAAGGCTTGATACGTTGACCATTGACTTTGATCTGATTCCCATCTTTCAATATTAGCTCAAAGTCTCCGTACTTTCCAACATTTGTCATTACAAAGGGACCCGTCCATCGTGAATTCAACTTTCCGGGGAAGAGCCGATATCTAGAGTTGAATAGAAGGAATTTGTCTCCCTTGTGGAAGGCCTTTTGCTTGATTCTCTTGTCATGAAGCAATTTGGTTCGTTCTTTGTAGATCTTTGCATTTTCGTATGAGTGAAGCCGAAACTCCTTCAATTTTCAAGATCCTCTTCTCTCCACTTAACTTGAGATCAAGATTAAGGGCCTTGATTGCACTAAAGGCATTGTATTCCAATTCAAGTGACAAGTGACAAGCCTTTCCATAGACTAGCTTATAAGGTGAAGCTCATATGGGTGTCTTATAGTCTGTCCTATAAGCCCAAAGAGATTCATAAAGCTTCATGCTCGAATCCTTACGAGTCTTGTTAACAACCTTCTCAAGAATTTGCTTGATCTCTCTATTAGAAACTTCGACTTGACCGCTTGTTTGAGGATGGTATCCCAAGCCGGTCCTATGTTGAATACCATACTTTGTCAAGAGAGATGCAAGTTTTTTTCTCATGGAAGCGTGTTCCACCATCACTAATAATTGCTCTAGGAACTCCAAACCTTGGGAAGAACACTTTCTTTAGGAGCTTGGTCACCGTCTTTGCATCGTCGGTTAGGGTAGCAATTGCTTGTACCCACTTGGACACGTAATCAACGGTAACTAGAATGTATTTTTTGCATTGGGACGATACAAAGGGACCTTGGTAATCAATTCCCCAAACATCACAGATTTCAACCTCCGAAATGCCTCGTTGTGGCATCTCATTCCTCCAAGATATGTTCCCGGTTCTTTGACAAGGATCACAATGAATGATAAACTCTCTAGAATCTTTAAACATAGTAGGCCAATAGAAGTCCGATTGTAGGACTTTGGCAACCGTTCTTCTTGCTCCATGATGTCCTCCATATGGGGATGAGTGGCAACCTTCCTAAACTCCTTGAACTTCCCATTATGGCACATATTTATGGTAAAGACCATCACTACATGCTTTGTAGATATTGGGATCATCCCAAAAGTACCTCTTTACTTCAAATAAGAATCTCTTTCGTTAATTGTAGTTCAAGTTTGGAGGAAGGACTCCTCCCACAATGTAGTTCGCAAAATCGGCAAACCATGGTGTTGTGTGTGTGTTAAAGTCATGTGTGGATTGCCATTAGAACATCATCGGAAAAGGAATCATTGATTAGTGTATCTTCTTCATTGTTGTCAAACCGAATCCTTGACATGTGATCTGCAACTACTTTCTCGGATCCTTTCTTGTCTCTTATCTCTAAGTCAAATTCTTGGAGTAACAATATCCACCTCAACAAGTGTGGCTTTGATTCTTTCTTCACCAAGAGATATCTAAGAGCACGGTTATCCGAGAATACTATCACCTTTGATCCAAGTAGGTAGGAGCGGAACTTGTCCAAAGTATACACTATAGCAAGAAGTTCCTTTTCCGTGGTATCATAGTTGACTTGTGTCGCTTCAAGGGTCTTGCTTATATATTATAGAGCATGTAGAGCTTTCCTTAACCATTGACCAGGAACCGCGCCAATGGCATAGTTGCTTGCATCACACATTATCTCAAAAGGTAACTCCCAATTTGGCGGTTGAATGATCGGTGCCGAAATTAGAGCCTCCTTGATCCTATTAAAAGCTTTAACACACTCATGAATAAAATGGAATGGGGCATCCTTAAGCAAAAGTTGAGTGAGGGGTTTTTCAATTTTGTAAAAATCTTTTATGAATCATCGGTAAAACCCCGCATGACCGAGAAAACTCCGAAACCCTATGACATTCACGGGCAGTGGTAATTTCTCTATCACTTCAACTTTAGCTTTATCAACCTCAATGCCCTTTTCTGAAATTAAATGACCCAAGACAATGCCGTCATTGACCATGAAATGGCACTTTTCCCAATTCAAAACAACGCTAACATCTTCACATTTTTGCAAGACAAGAGATAAATTATGCAAACATGACTCATAATTCTTCCCATAAACACTAAAATCATCCATAAAAACTTCCATTATTGTTTCTAAGTAGTCGGAAAAGACACCCATCATGCAACGTTGAAATGTGGTGGGAGCATTACATACCCCAAAGGGCATCCTCCTATAGGCAAATGTACCATAAGGGCATGTGAAGTTGGTCTTGTGTTGGTCATCCGGGTGTATCGGGATTTGGAAGAATCCCGAATACCCATGAAGGTAGCAAAAGAATTTGTTAGAGGCAATCCTCTCAAGCATTTGATCAATGAATGGAAGAGGGAAATGATCCTTTCTAGTTGCGGAATTCAACTTACGATAATCAATACACATTCGCCAACCGGTGATCTTACTTGTGGGTATTAGCTCGTTCTTGTTATTTTTCACCACCGTGGTACCTACTTTCTTGGGTACCACTTGAACGGGGCTAACCCACAAGGAATCCGATATAGGGTAAATGATTCCCGCATCAAGCAATTTCATAACCTCCGCTTTTACAATTTCTTGCATATGGGGATTTAGTCTCCTTTGTCCTTGATTGGTAGGTCTATGGTCTTCCTCTAGATGAATCCTATGCATGCAAAAGTCGGGGCTTATTCCCCTAAGGTCATCTAGAATATAACCTATAGCCTTTTCATATTCTCTTAACACATCAAGCAAACTTTCCAATTGACTATCATTAAGTTTTTCATTGACAATCACGGGTTTGGTTTTAGACTCATCAAGGTAAGCATACTTCAAATTAGGAGGAAGGGGTTTTAAAGATGGAGTTTGTACCTCAACCTCCACCTTTGATTGTTCATTGGGAATACTTTCCACCTCCACTAAGCTTTCCTCCTCTATCACACCTTAGAAATTGTTCAAGTACAAAATTTAGTAAATCTTCATAGATTACTATTGTAGTAATAAATAATTATTAGATTTACTATAAGGAGATTAGTATTATTATCTAGTTAATAATAATATTAATATTGAGGGTTTGTTTTGGGTACAATCAAGAGGAGGATTTATACTTTGAAATCATGGAGGATCATCCAATATTATGAGCTCAAGATCAAGTGTAGGAAGGTTTCCTACACTTGTGCCCATATTTCAACCAAGATCCATGTGAGGAAATCGGTTTTTCCTTCTTATTTTGTTTATTTATTCTTCCATGCAGCTAGATCAACATAAATATAAATTATGGATAATTTATAAAATGAATTAGATGAGTCTAATAGGGGTATATGAACCCAACAATTGGCATCAAGAGCTTTGGTGTTGCATGCATATCATTTTATGGTTTTTTATGAGTTATTTGATAACAAAATAAAAACTAGAAATTTGTGACATATAAGATAGCCCACGAAATTTATATGCATGTTATAAATTATGGTTCTGAAATATTTTTAGGTCATTTTGATGATTTATGGATGATTATTGCTTATTTAAATGATTTTTAGTGAAATAATTATATTTTAATGAGTAAAATGAACTTTTATTTACTAAAAATAGTTAAACTTTGAAACTGATCATGAATTTTTTTTTTGACCTCACATGTATATTTAACTTGTTTGTATGTAAAATTTCTTATTAATATGATTAATATTGCATGATTTATGATTTTTATGTGATAAAAATGCTATAAATGGAGGTTAAATGACCAAAATTAGTTAAACTTCGAAATACGCCATGAAATTTTATTATGATGTCACATGCATATTTTATAGATTTTATGTAAAATTTGAGATAAATGTGATTTATTATGCATGATTTATAATTTTAATGGTTAAAATGATATAAATAGTGACTATTTTTAGCAAAAATAGCTAAAATAAATTTTATGGCATGAAATTTTTCCCTAATGTTGTATATATGATAAGGACATCAGATCTAAAGTTGTATGATTAATTTTGATTGATTTGGTATGTTTATTGATTTTTATGTGATAAAATCGATAAAAGAGCAACTTTGTTAGTCATAAAAATTAATTTGAAATTTTTGGTTGAAAGTTTTCCATTTCCAGGTTTTGAAAATTATTTAAGAATATTCAAAATTTTGATTTTGATTTTTTTTCATAATTTTTATGTTTAATTTGGATTAAATATTAAAAGTTATGATTTATACGATTTATTAATGAAGTAAATTATAAATATTTTGTGGGCAAATTTTATTGAGTTTTTAGAATCTTTATAATATTCCAGTATTTACAAAAATGTGATTTAGAAATTTTTCAATTTTTTATGATTTATTGGGAATTATTTCATAATTATTATGATTAAGAGAAGTTTAATAAGCAATAATAGAAAACCAAGTTGAATCATTGTCAAAAATTGAGTAAAGACTAGTTTTTGAGTCCTAAGAGAGTTAGGGTAATTAACTTGAGCTTAAATTTGATTTAAGTATTATTTTGTGAATTTAATAAGTTATTATCACGCATTTCCATAAAACCGGATTATATACGATATAAGGTTTAAGTACGGCGATTTGGCACATTAATTTGGCATGTTAATCATATATAATAATGCTGCATTTTATTGATGAATGTCATAATTTATTTATATAATTTTGAATTATGTAATTTTATCTTAGTATGCCCTTAGTTTTAATCGGTATTACACGTAATGTAAGGGAATTTCGATTCGGTTGTAATTTTAATGTGATCTCGTATCACTTTTATTTTTACTAGATTCATTTTTACAAATTTATAATAGAAATGCGATGTAATTTTATTATTATTTGTAATTCCGGTGTTCTTTCAAGACGGTACCAATCGGAAAGGCGTTCCGAACAAGACGGAGTCCTTGGGAAACATGCCACCTGAAGTTCAAGGTACCAATGGATTTGGTTTCCGAATTTGTAAATAGATTATTAGATTTTCTATTTTAGGACGGCCATACTAGGAAATTTATTTATTGCTTTGCATTTATCCTTTATATGTTACATGCATTGCCAAATCGCCATAAACAATTCATGCATATCATATCGAGTCCTCGACCGTGTCAATTATAATTATCGTTAATTTGAAAATTTAGTTCACTTAAATTTGATAGATAATAAATTGACTTGACCTCACACATTTTAAAGATTAAGACTTAGCCTTACCAAATACTAGGAACCCATGAGTCTCAATTTCATAAGGGTACAATACGATTTTTCGGGTGCTCTCTATTAACGTTGGGTAAGTGGGATAATAAATAGTTATTACACTTAGAAATTTGGTTGATCTTAACGGAAGTATTAGCAACCGTAGCCGCAATAGGTCCGGGCTAAGGATGAACTTAACGTAAATTCATCGACCGAGAGTTCTACGTGTAGAATTAGTTAAAGAGTTAACCCACCAAGTCATATTAGTTAGGTTGTAGAGGGCTCGTTGGCCCACAATCGAGTTAGTATGGATTTCGATCTCGGAATAATTTATATAATTGGGTGGAGGTCATTATATAAATGGTTAAACATGCTTAAATGTTTTCATATATTAACGATGAATATTTCTTTTCCCACTATTTCGTTGTTTTATGTTGAGTCTTTATCTTTTCTCCTATTAATATACGATATCAATTCAATTGTAACACGAGTCTCCGCTAAACCACTATTACTAACGAAAAATGGAATCTCTTTCTAAATCCTCAAATGAACCGTTTAAATAGAGCATGGACTAGTTCCATAGGAATTGTTCTATTCCATAGAACTCCATAGGAGTTGTCCTATGTTATATAAGTGTTAGATTCATTAATCTCATTAATTTACATATTCATATATGAATTTATTTATTTAGTCATAAAATAAATCCTAGATCTTATGCATGCAAACTAAAGCAAGATAAAAGAAGAAATCGTCAATCTTACATTGAGGTTTCGGATATTAGGGCACCAACAAGATCACTTTCTTGTTAGTTCTTGAGCTTTCCTAATAATGGATGAACAAAAGGTCCAAAATAGAACCTCTCCCAAATGTATATACCCAAGGAAACCTCTTAATAACTAATATTATTTTGTACTAGAAATAATACAAGTCTTACTTAAAATTTGACACAAAAAAAATTTTGTTCTCTCTTGTATTTTTCGGCCAAGAGAGGAAGAATTTGAGAGATTTTTATTTCTCTAAGTTTTCACAATTGTAGAGAGAAATCCCTATTTTCTTACACTAGAAAATATGTTATTGAAGAAGTGTGAATAATAGAGGAAAAACTCTATATTTCCTCTTAGCAAAACCGGTGGGGTGGGGTAAGGGTGCCCAATGCATGAACTTGTTTTTCTACACAAGAAAGATAGGCATGCAAGGCTAGTCCTTAGGGTTAATTATCATGTTCCTATTTAAAATAAAAACAAAATATTAATCCTAACCCCTTCCCTTATGTCGGTACACATAAGATAAAATGGGTAGTCCATTTTATTTTGTCATTTGTCAATTGTGACATATGTGACATGTTACTTGATATGTGA
Organism: Silene latifolia; assembly: GCF_048544455.1. Classification (NCBI taxonomy): domain Eukaryota; kingdom Viridiplantae; phylum Streptophyta; class Magnoliopsida; order Caryophyllales; family Caryophyllaceae; genus Silene; species Silene latifolia. The sequence continues at coordinate 456,332,093 of NC_133538.1, forward strand.
AATTGTAATGTATTTTTAACATATTAAAAATCAACATACTCATAAAATATGTCATATACAATATTGACTAGTAATTCGTAATTACTTGTACCAAAACGGTTTATCAAATTATAAATTACGTCTTGTATTTATAATAAATTATTCATTTAATTTGAATTTCAATTTCAATTGTTTCGTTAACAATAATTTTATCTAAGTAATAAAACAATTCGATTACCTAGACCGTATCCAATTTAATCAAATTATAATAAGACACGTTAATCTTACTCACAAAATCTTCCGTCAATTTTAAGTAATTTAATTAACTCGTATCGGCATACGATTAATTAAATAATCAATTACGAGTATTTCCCTATAGGTATGACCTAAGGGGATCAACTGATCACCACCGTCGCACGACAGTAATGTCAAACTCTAGTAAGCCAATCATTACCGATATGTGTGGACCAGTTGACTGTAAAATATTACATCCCACATGTATTCTTAAAATGAGATTTAAACATGTGATCATCATGATCGACAGTTGTGATCGCATTATTGTCGGAGGACACACATTCCAACAATCTCCCACTTGTCCTCGACAAGTGTGCGTCACCAATTCTCTTGTCCTATTACTATCTCCCACTAAATGGAAGGTGTCTTTCAGGTCGTACTTGCAAGTGATCATATCGAGAGTGGTTTCCTCGATCTGGAGATTAACTGATTGACCGGAATTATCTACCATAGATAACTTCCGATCATGGCCACGCATTTCCAGTTCATTTCTCCTCAAGTGGCCCTGAGATATTGTTATAACCCTGACAAGGGGTGGACAATTTCTATCGCACTTATTTTCTTCGACTAGCCACAACCATCATAACCCAAAATATGCCCATTTGACCCCATTTACGAAGGTCGTAGTAACATAAATCAAAGTAAATCTGAAACTGTGCCAACTTAGGCGAACAGTCTTTAGTCAAAAGAATCGACTCATTAGAATACTATTGCTCTCGCCACGACCAGGCTATATAAATTTGCCAGAACTCTATAAGCGGTCATTAGCCCGATAAAGTGTTCCTAACAGTCTACCTATGTGATTGAATAGTCATTCTCATATGACTCTATGGCACTTGAACTTGCCATCAATCGCATCACACTCTAGTCACTTCGACACGTCACCTCATACAAGTGACTATGGGCGATTACTATGTTAATTTAGTTCACTTTAATGGGGTTCAATCTTGTCTCCCCAACCCATTTGAATATGACAAAGTAATGGAAAAATAAAAGACAAATGTGATTATACATATGATCAAATAAAACAACTCTTTTATTTCATATCAAAATCTAACATAAAACAGGCATGCGTTTAAGTCCCATGGACGCAACATGTCCATCATGTTTAACCTGCGATAAAGGCTTGGTGAGCGGATCAGCTATGTTATCATCCGTCCCAACCTTACATATCGCAATTTTCTTTCTTTCAATGAAATATCTAATTACATGATATTTTCTAAGTACTTGTCTAGATCTATTACTAGACTTTGGCTCTTTGGCTTGGAAGATCGTCCCACTATTATCACAATAGAGAGTGATAGGATCATTGGCGGGTAGGTACTACTCTTCGACCTTCCGTGAATTGCCTGATCCACACAGCTTCCTTGGCAACTTCTGATGCTGCAATGTACTCAGCCTCCATTGTTGAATCCGCACTCACAGCTTCCGTGAAGCTTCTCCAGCTAACGACACCACCATTGAGCATAAAAATGAAACCAGCTTGTGATTTCATGTCATCTCTATCCGTTTGGAAACTTGAGTCCGTGTAACCATTAACACGAAGCTCGGTGTCTCCTCCAAACAATAAGATAGAATCCTTAGTTCTTCTCAAGTACTTAAGGATGTTCTTGACGGCTATCCAGTGACTCTCACCTGGATTTCCTTGATATTTACTCGTCATGCTCAAGGCATACGAGATATCAGGACATGTGCATATCATGGCGTATATGATTGATCCAACAGCGGAAGCATAAGGGATCAACATCATGCGTTCAACATTATAGGGTTCGAAGGGCGATTGAGACTTGCTCAATATTGTCCCACTTAACATAGGTACCAATTCCCTTTTGTATTTGTCCATGCTGAAACTTCGAAGAATCTTATCAACATAAGATTCTTGACATAGTGCCAATATCCTCTTGGATCTATCTCAATGGATCCGGATACCTAATATGCGTTGTGCCTCTCCTAAATCCTTCATTTGGAAGTGGTTACTCAACCACTTCTTAACCGAAGACAACATTAGAATATCATTTCCAATGAGTAGTATGTCATCGACATACAAGATTAGAAACACAACATTGCTGCCACTAAATTTCATGTATAAACTTGGTTCCTCAACACTTCGAGTGAAACCATTCTCTTTTATCACATGATCAAATCGATGATTCCAACTTCTTGATGCTTGTTTAAGTCCATAAATGGATCTCTTAAGTTTGCATACTTTGTTAGGATTTTTAGAATCAAAAAAACCTCCGGGTTGTATCATGTACACCTCCTCCTCTAAATGCCCATTTAGAAAAGCGGTTTTGACATCCATTTGCCATATTTCATAATCATGAAATGCGGCAATCGCTAACAAAATCCGTATGGATCTTAGCATGGCTACGGGGGTGAAGGTTTCATCATAATGAAGACCTTGGACTTGGGTAAATCCTTTTGCCACTAGCCTAGCTTTGTAGACATCATCATGTCCTTCTTTGCCATTCTTGACCTTGAAAATCCATTTGCATTGAAGAGGTCTTGCCTCTTTAGGCAAATCCACCAAGTTCCAAACTTGGTTTTCATGCATAGAATCCATCTCGGACTTCATGGCTTCAAGCCATAAGGAGGAATTTGGACTAGAGATTGCGGCTTTGTAGGTGGCAGGCTCGTCACTTTATAAAAGCAACACATCGAGTGTTCCATCTTCTTCGATAAGTCCCACATATCGATCGGGATGGCGAATAACTCGGCCCGTTCTTCTAAGTGGAGGAGGGACAACCGCGCTAGATGACGAAGGAACATCTTCTTGCGTCTCTACCTCGGTTTGTGGCTCTTGAACTTCATCAAGTTCAAAATTTCGGCCCGTTCTTCTAAGTGGAGGAGGGACAACCGTGCTAGACGATGAAGGAACATCTTCTTGCGTCTCTACCTCGGTTTGTGGCTCTTGAACTTCATCAAGTTCAAAATTTCTCCCACTCTGTCTCTTAAAAATAAATTCTCTTTCTAAGAAGACAGCCTCGCAAGACACAAACACTTTGTTATCTTGAGGTTTGTAGAAGTAGTATCCTCGAGAGGTCGAGGGGTAACCTACAAAGATACATTTTTCGGATCTTGGGGCAAGCTTGTTGTCGGTCTTTGCCTTGCCGTAAGCATCACATCCCTAAATCTTCATATAGGATATATTAGGAACCCTTCCCAACCACATCTCATATGGAGTCTTTTCGGTTGTTGTCGTGGGACTATGATTCAAAGATCTAATTGCGGTTTGAATCGCAAATCCCCAAAACGAGTTTGGTAGCTCGGTTTGACTCATCATTGATCGAACCATATCAAGTAGGGTTCGATTTCTCCTTTCGGCAACACCATTAAGTTGTGGTGTTCCGGGTGGAGATAGTTGTGATATTATGCCACAACCTTTCAAGTGTGAATCGAATTCATGACTAAGATATTCTCCACCACGATCGGATCTTAGTGCTTTTATCCTTTTGTTCAATTGGTTCTCTACTTCATTTTTAAATTCCTTGAATTTCTCAAAAGCTTCACTCTTATGCTTCATTAAATAGATATACCCGTATCTACTCAAGTCGTCGGTGAAGGTTATGAAGTAGTCATAATTTCCTCGAGCGGTGATACTCATTGGTCCACACACATCGGTATGTATGAGTCCCAATAGTTCACTAGCTCATGTTCCCTTACCGCTAAAAGGATTATGAGTCATCTTGCCAAGAAGGGAATATTTGCATGTTCCATATGATTGATAATCAAATGGTGTAATCACATTAGTCGAAATTAATCTTTTGATCTGATTCTCGTTTATGTGACCTAATCGACAATGCCAAATGAACGATTCATTTGGATCACTTGATTTGAGTTTCTTTGATTGAATGTTGTAGATGTCATTAGTTGGATTCGAGGTTTCTAAAATGTAAATGCCATTAATGGAAGGATCTTGGCCTATAACCAAGTCGTTCCTTGAAATAATACAACGATTGTTTTTAATGACAAAACAAAAACCGTCCATGTCTAACATGGCGGTAGAAATAATGTTTTTAGAAAGTGTAGGCACATAAAAACAATTATGTAAATACAACTCAAATCCATTAGGCAAAGCTAATACATAAGTTCCCTTGAATTCGACCGCTACTCGAGCTCCATTTCCAAGGCGTAGATCCACATCTCCTTTGCTAAGCTTCTTCACGTCTCTGAACCCTTGTAAATGATTACAAAGGTGAGAACCACAACTGGTATCCAGTACCCATGTCGTAGTGGAAGTATAATTTACATCAATAACATAAATTTTCTTAGGAATTTTACCTTTTGGAACGACGATTCCTTCCCTTATATTTCGCAAATATATAGGACAATTCCTAAGCCAATATCCCATGCCATAGCAATAATTGCATTCATCTTCAACTTGCTTGAAGTTTTTCTCTTTCTTTCCCTTCTTCTTGAACCTTTTGCCCTTAGAAGCAAGAGCTTGATTGCTTGAGCTCCCACTAGTTTTGGCATCTTTCTCTTCCAAAGATAAAGATCCTATATATTTATGAGGCGGTCTTCCTGAGACCGGCTAACAAGAGATCTTGTAGTAGTAGGTGGTCTAGAAGAAGTGATGAAGTTAAAATTTCCATCCAAACCTATCCCAAAATAAAGTTCTCTAGTAGTGTCGAAATCATTGTTGAAGCAAACGTCGTCAAAAACATTGTGGCAAGACTCAATAGTTATCGGTGTAGTAGCGTTTGATGGATTCATTGTAATGAACTACAAGTATGGAGGAAAATGAAATTTTAACATTTGTCTTTTTAGTCATACTTGTAAATAAAATTTATCAACATATGAGCATTTATATAGTGACCTCTACCCAACTATTATAAATGATTCCAAGATCCAAATTCATATTAACTTGGGCACGGTGTGGCCGATTCATCCCTTATCAATATAACTCGGTGGATTAACTCTTTAATCGATTCTACTTTTAGAAATCTTGGTCGATAAAATTACATTAACATTTATCTTTAGCCCAAAACACATCCGACAATGGTCGAGAATACTTTTGTTGAGTTCAACCCAAATTTCGAATAAATGTGTCCATGATCCAAATCCACATTAACTTGGGCAAGGTGTAGCCGATTCATCCCTTATCAACATGAATTCGGTGGATAGACATTTATCACCCACTTCCCCTACGTAACAAGGTTTGTAACCCGGTGTGGCCGAGCGCACTCCCTCACGAAATAGGTTTTAATGGTTTCTACTTTTTGGTAAGGCTAAGTCTCAATTGTTTATTTTAGCGAGAGGTCGTGTTAATTTATTATCTATCATGTTTTAAGTGAACTAAAGCGGTGAACTACGATAATTGTAATTGATACGGTCGATAAACTCGATTTAAAATGCATGTTTAGTTATGGCGATTTAGCGATGCATGAATAAATAAAATGCAAAGCATAAAAATAAAATCCTAGTATGGCCTTCCTAAAATAGTAAATCTAATAAACTATTAGAAATTCGTAAACCAACTCCTATGGTCCCTTAAACTTCGGTCTTGGCACGCATATCAAGGCAACACTTTCTATGATGGACCGCCTTCTCGAATGGCACCGTCTTCAAGGAACTCCTGAATAATTAAATTACAAAATGAATTACATAACTTCCTATTATACATTTGTAATTAAAAATAAAAATAAATCTATTAATTTACAAAACGGTGATACGAGATCACAATAATTACAACCGAATCGATATTCCCATACATTTCGGGTAATGCCAATTAAAACTAAGGCCATACTAAGTAAAAGTACATAATTCAAAAATTACATAAAATTGAAATATGACAATCATAAATAAAATGCAGGATGATTATATGCATAAACATGCTAGATTTATTCTAAATCGCCTTTAAGAGCCAATATCGTATATTAATCGGTTTTACGAATTTGCGTGATTTAACTTTATTAAAATCACAATAATTACATAAATTCATATTTATGTACAAGTTAATTACCCTAACCATCTTAGGACTCAAAATTAGTCTCCACTAATATTTTGACAATAATTAAACTTGATTTCTTAATATTGTTCATAAATGGACCTAAAATACAAAATTACGCTATAAACTTCAAATTAAATTATAAAAATTTCAAATAATTTCGAAATTTGAAATTTAAACTCATGAACATTCTGTAAAAATACCATGATACTCATAATGTTCAAAACTTAGGTTAAAAATTTCGAAAATTTATCGAGAAAACCAATGTTGCGGTTTATCGGTTTTAACAATTATGACCATAAAAATATGAGAAAAATTATTTTTATCAACTTTTCAATTTTAGATCTGAAATATATGATAAAGTACGACATGTGACATTTTTCCTTTAGTCATGAAGTATGTTTTAGCATTATTACTAATTATAGTCACTATTTATGTGATTTTCATCAAAAATTCATAAATTATGCATAAAGACTTTATTATAGCCAAATATTTTATACACATCTTGTAAAAATGCATGTGACAACATACTAAATTTTCATCACCAGATTCGAAATATAACTCATATTAACCTATTTACCCATTTAAATACGATTTTAACTTGAAAAATCCATATTTCGAGCAAAAACACTCATTTTATCATGAACATTTACAGGCCTTCAGTAGATAATATATGTGAAAACATATCAAAAAACATCTGAAAAATTCGAAGTTTAGCTATTTTTCGTCTAAAAATGACATTTTTATCATAAAAATCACATTTTAATGCCAGTATTATATCAAATGAACAATAAAATCCATAAATAAACCAAAATGTCCTAAAAATCACTTAGGACCAGAAACTTTTAATATGCAAAGATATTTTTAGGTTTATCATCATAAATCCAAATTAATTAGTTTTGTATGTTAATCATATAACTCGGAAAAACTATAAACCGATTTGCATGCAAACAACCTAAGGCTCATGATACCGCTTGTTAGATTCATTAATCTCATTAATTTACATATTCATATATGAATTTATTTATTTAGTCATAAAATAAATCCTAGATCTTATGCATGCAAACTAAAGCAAGATAAAAGAAGAAATCGTCAATCTTACATTGAGGTATCGGATATTAGGGCACCAACAAGATCACTTTCTTGGTAGTTCTTGAGCTTTCCTAATAATGGATGAACAAAAGGTCCAAAATAGAACCTCTTCCAAATGTATATACCCAAGGAAACCTCTTAATAAGTAATATTATTTTGTACTAGAAATAATACAAGTCGTACTTAAAATTTGACAAAACAAAATGTGTAGAGAGAAATCCCTATTTTCTTACATTAGAAAATATGTTATTGAAGAAGTGTAAATAATAGAGGAAAAACTCTATATTTCCTCTTAGCAAAACCGGTGGGGTGGGGGAAAGGTGCCCAATGCATGAACTTGTTTTTCTACCCAAGAAAGATAGGCATGCAAGGCTAGTCCATAGGGTTAATTATCATGTTCCTATTTAAAATAAAAACACAATATTAATCCTAACCCCTTCCCTTATTTCGGTACACATAAGATAAAATGGGTAGTCCATTTTATTTTGTCATTTGTCAATTGTGACATATGTGACATGTTACTTGACATGTGAAATTGTAATGTATTTTTAACATATCAAAAATCAACATACTCATAAAATATGTCATATACAATATTGACTAGTAATTCGTAATTACTTGTACCAAAACGGTTTATCAAATTATAAATTACAACGTCTTGTATTTATAATAAATTATTCATTTAATTTCAATTTCAATTGTTTCGTAAACAATAATTTTATCTAAGTAATAAAACAATTCGATTACTTAGACCGTATCCAATTTAATCGAATTATAATAAGACACGTTAATCTAACTCACAAAATCATCCATCAATTTTAAGTAATTTAATTAACTCGTATCGGCATACGATTAATTAAATAATCAATTAAGAGTATTTCCCTATAGGTATGACCTAAGGGGATCAACTAATCAGCACCGTCGAACGACAGTAATGTCAAACTCTAGTCAGACAATCATTACCGATATGTGTGGATCACTTGACTGTAAAATATTACATCCCACATGTATTCTTAAAATGAGATTTAAACATGTGATCATCATGATCAACAGTTGTGACCGCATTATTGTCGTAGGACACATATTCCAAAAATAAGATTAGCATCTTAAATTCATAACATGCCTATGTATGATTTCTTGTGAAGATGTGTGAATAGAAGTAATGATTAGTCAAAATATGTTTTGATAATATCTTCTATGCACCAACGGTTCAAAAGTCTTATTGCTCAAACTAAACACTTGTCATCTAGCACTTAAGTTATTAAGAACATGACAATATTAAATTGGCAAATTGATTTGTTAGAAATTTTGTTTAACCAAATACCACAATAGAATTAACCATTGTGAAGGACTAACTAGGAATTTATATGAAGATAAGTCTTCATCAAGTAGAAATTCTTGAAGTCAGTTGGAGCTATAAGAAGTAAGTACCTAACTTAATTGTTAAGGATAAAACTGGGCTCGAAAGAGAAGGTGTTAGACACTAAAATAGAAACAAACCCCAATAAGTAAAGATCAAGGAAGTTGGTTGTGTGACTCCAACATATTCCTTCTTGAAAATCTGTGATATTGACATTGCATTCTTCCCAAATACCACATCATGAGTATTTGATACAAATTTGTGGTTTTCATCATAATATTTGGCATTATTGTGTGACGACTAGCAAGAATGTTGTAGTGTACTCATTTTAGTTTAGAAATGTACCTCATTAATTATTATGATGTACAATATGTCTAAATTAGAATATAATTGAAGTTTTTGTATAAAACGCAAAGGGTTTCTCTATTATGCAATTAAAACAAGCGTTGTACCCTAATATACCACGATTAAGTTTATGGTGAGACCATACAAATCAAGTTAATTATTGTTGGAGCTAGTGTCCTCCACAGTTAGTGTGATAACGTGTATAAATCTCTTATAGGTTCACAGGGTATACTTAGTATTTTATCAGTTGATTAACGTTTACTAATAACGGTTGGCTTGCTAGAAGTTTGACGTTATTATCATACTGATGGCGGTGATCAACTGGTCCCTAAAAGTCACACCTAAAGGATGTGTTTGAGAGATGTGATTGTATGAAAATATAATCACATTGATGCCTTATATGACTAAAAGGTTAGTTAATGTGATGATGAGTCGATTATTTAATACAATTAAATAATATCAGCCAGACGAATTAATTGTTAATTTGTAAATTGAATATAAACTGTTATATTTAATTAATGTATATAATGTTAGCTTAAACGAATTAAGATGTTAATTCGTAATTAAACATAAACGGTTATATTTAATTAGCCAATTATAAATATGCGATATTTATAGTTAATGTATATATTATACGAAATTGTCATAATAAATGATGACAGACCGGTATTAATAAATCGACTACAAACTGTTCTGTGTGGACTTATTAAATACGTGACTACATAAATGACAATTGATAAATATACACATATTATACAATTTGACAACAACCTAAAATAAGAAGATTTTCTCCTTATTTTGGTTGTTGGTCACACGGTTTAAGGAAGAAAAAAGGAGAAAAATATCTTCCCTATTTCTCTCCTTTGGACGGTTATAAGAGGAGAGAAGGGGATCATTTTCTCACTTGTTTTTGACCTAATACTCTCATCACTCAAAACCCGAAAATTAATTAGAAATTAGGGTTCTCTTTCTAGCAAGAAAAGGGCATTTCTCGGAGCATCTTGGGTGCAACGATTAGGAGAATATCGATCTCGATATTTGTTCTTAGGCCAAATTTCTAGGACCGGAGGTTAATTCTAATCTCTATTCTTTTGTTTATGCAATTTCGTTTATGACTCGTAATTTCATATTTCATAATTTCGTTTTAATCCGGTTTTTCTTGTTGAGATATACCGATATTTGCCACAAGTGGTATCAGAGCATAGGCCACGAAATTATTTTATATGATTTTCATAAATGGATTAAAACAAAACAAAACAAAAGAAAAGGTTTCGGCCGTTTCAATTTTTTTGCCGAGAGATTTTTATTTTTTTGATTCCTTATTTCCATTTTGATTTATTGATATTATTGTTTTAATATGTTAAGATGATAATATGATCAATTTGTAGATGTTTTGATTTAATAAGAATTAAATTGAAATGTAAATGGAAATTGTTTTTGATTGATGATGTTCATTTGTTTTTGCTATATATTTTTGGCATACATGGTGTTAAATTATTGTTTAAGAAATATGATTCATTAATTTAATAATGTTCAAATCAATTGTGATGAATCAAATATTCAAATAATCGATTTAATCATAATTTAGATATTCATTTTAAGAGGTTAAATTGAATCATCTAGTTTGAATCTATGTTTAAATTAAAAGTTGATGATTATGCCAATCTTGTTATAGTAGCAACATTAAACAAATTGTTCACATAAAAAGGGTTTTTTTTCGAGAAAAAGAAAAAAAAAATCAGTTTTTCGAGTTTTTAGGGCTGAATGCCGAGAGGTATAACGAAAAAAAAAATTCGTTTTTTTATTTTTTGTTTTGGCCAATAATTATTATACATTATATCTATAATGTATGATTGTTTGTTGTGAAAAGGTTCACAAATTTTAGATACCCAATTATTTTAAAGTGGTTTAAAATAATGTTAGATTAATTCATATTACAAGTTAATATGTATTAAGATTGGAATTATTGTGAGTAATTGAGGAATTGTCACATAATTTTGATCATTTTAAAATAGGTGGTTTGGATAAATTACTCTACATAATTAAGGATTTATGTCTTGAATGATTAATTTATTGTTGATGCATTTTATTTAGTCGTATAAATTGTTGAATGGTTTATTTACGTAATTTTGCAATCGGTTGTAATTTTATATTACCTAGTGTGGCCTTAGTTGATTATGTTTTCGTAATGATGGAAACATAATCTTGATGTAATTTTGAGATCTCGAATCTCCTTTGGTTTTCTTTAGTATTATGTTTTTGAAATTAGAATGTAAATAGGTTTATTTTGTAATTTTTAATTGTAATTTTGAGAAGACTAAAGATGGAGATTGGATTGCTCAATCCCACTACATGGACCAAGATGGAACATCAAGACAAGCTTATCGGGTCCTAGGAAGGATTCCAAAGTTGTATTTATGTTCATTTTGGTAGATAGGCCACACTAGGACTTTATTTTGTTTTACGTTTTTCCATTCTTGTTGCTTTTCTTCGCATGATAATTAGTGCATCATATTCCGCCTAAAACAAACCATCTACTTATATGCATGAAAATTGACTCATATAGTTTGAATGTTAGTTATCATGGACATAAAGATGTCACACTTTTTAAGCCATCATCTTAGTTTATTCATTCTCGCATGCTAGATATTAGTTCACTAAAAATGTATTAAAATAAAGTTGATGGGATCTTCCTCTAAAACGAAAATTGAGACTAGTCTTTATAGGCGAAACAACTGTGAATCCCTTCTTCGTCGGTAGGTATATAGGACCTTACTCTCCATATGACCCCTTCTACGTTGGGTAAGTAGTTTGTGTTGACTTATTTTACCTCAACATTATAATCCGAAGAGTTTCTCGAGATTATGATGGACTATAGATAGAATTTACAGAAATTTATCAACCAAGAATTCTAAAAGTAGAATTAGCCAAGAGGTTGGCTTATCAATTTACAGATAATTGAGCCTTGGGATCATTTATATAATTCTTGAGGGAGGTCAATTGTATAAATGCTTGAGTCTTCGCATTATAACAGTTTTGCATTAGACTTAAATCATAACGATGAGTATGCTTATTATGTTTTTCTTCTTCTTTTCGTAGTGTAGAATTCATTTTATATTGATAATACTGCTTACAACAAATGGCTGGAAATAATGATATCCATATGCCAAGTGCCACACTTGCACGCGAGTCCTGGCTCAAAACTTTCATGGACCACATGAATTAGTCCACACGACTGAAGAATGACGGGTCCAACTTTGCGGACTGGGAGGCATCATTACGGAATGCTGCAATTACTGACGGTGAGCTCAAGTACTTGATTGAGCCAATACCGCCAAACCCAGGCCCCAATGCAAGAGCTAACGACTCACTTGCTTATAGTGACTTCGTCATGGAAGCTGGTGCGATAAAGAACGTACTCATTTTTGCAATGGAAACCAATTTGCAAAGACGCTTCATTGCCCAAGGTGCAAACAAGATTTTTACCACGCTCACTAATGAGTTCTCAAAAGCACCGAGAATCGTTACTTATGAGCATACCCGTCGCTTCTTTAAGGCGAAACTCCAGAAGGGCCAACCGGTTAGCCCACACATTCTTGACATGATTGAGAATGTCGAGAAACTGGAGGCACGTGATTGCAAAATCAGTGAGAGCATAGTCATTGACCGTGTGCTTCATTCAGTTCATGATGGTTTTGCCCTTTTCAGGGCAAATTACTACATGAATGACATGAAGAAAAGTCCTCATGAGCTACACTCACTACTCGTATAGACCGAGAAGGATATGAAATTGAGTGGGAGCATGAAGCAAGATGTTCTCATGATTTCCAATAAGAATAAGGGTAAGGGCAAAGCTCACGGTGACCTAACTGTAGGAAAACCAAAGTTTAAGAAGTCAGGAAACGGTAAGAGTGGGCCTGGTGAGACTAGTGGCTCACAAGGCAAGGAAAAGAGCAAGGGCGGTAACGTTGAGTGCCACCATTGTCACAAGACTGGGCATTGGAGGAGGAACTGTCCCGTGTACCATGAGGACATAAAAGCAGGACGCGTCACTCCTATTGGTATGTCATCTTATATTCATATGATTGAGATTAACCATGCATGTTTCAGAACTTGGGTACTTGATACTGGTTGTGGTTCTCATCTGTGTAATCATTTGCAAGGCCTAAAAAACATCACACCGCTCGCAAAGGGTGATGTGGACCTACGAGTCGGGAATGGAGTAAGAGTTGCTGCAGTCTCAATGGGAACATACGTAATCCAGCTCCCGAGTTGTTTTGAGTTAAATTTATATGACTGTTACTATTTACCCAGTTTATCTAAGAATATTATTTCTGTTTCCATACTTGATAAAGACGGTTTTTCATTTTCAATCAAGGACAATAGTTGTATTTTCTCTTTTAATGAAATTGTTTATGGCAAAGCAATTTCCATGAATGGAATTTATATCTTAGATCAAACCACAGATATATTACATGTGAATAATAAGAAATTAAAGGTTGGTGACAAAGATCAAACTTATCTATGGCATTGTCGAATGGGACACATAAATGAAAAACGTGTAAAGAAACTCATTGAGAGTGGGACTATCTCCACATTTGATTTCTCATCATTTGGCACGTGTGAATCATGTCTTATCGGCAAAATGACTCGAATTTCCTTCAAAGGTGTTGGAATGCGTGCTAATGACCTATTAGGACTTATATATACTGATGTATGTGGACCTATGTCAATCACCGCAAGAGACGGCTATAGATATTTTATCACTTTCACGGATGATTTGAGTAGGTACGGAAATGTCTACTTAATGAAGCATAAAAGTGAGTCTTTTGAAAAATTCAAGGAATACCAGAATAAGGTTGAGAACCAACTGGGTAGAAAGGTTAAAGCACTACGTTCAGATCGTGGTGGCGAATATCTTTCAAATGAGTTTGATCAACACCTTAAAGACTGTGGAATAGTTTTACAGTTAACTCCACCTGGAATACCTCAATTAGATGGTGTGTCCGAACGGAGAAATCGAACACTACTTGATATGGTTCAATCCATGATGAGTCCCACGGTAGTACCTGATTTATTATGGGGCTTTGCTCTTTTGTCAGCTGCTCTTATACTTAACCGAAGTCCGTCTAAAGCTGTGGACAAGACTCTGTATGAAATATGGAAGGGAACGGTCCCTAACTCATCCTTTATTCGGGTTTGGGGCTGCGAGGCTTATGTCAAGTGAAGACAAGAGGATAAGCTTGGCCTGCGATCGGTCAAGACATACTTTATTGGTTATCCAAAAGGAATGTTTGGTCATTACTTCTATTCGCCTACCGAACATCGAGTTTTTGTTGCGGCTAGTTCAAAGTTCTTAGAAAAAGAATTTCTCGAGAACAAGTCAAGTAATAGAACCTTCGAGTTGTCGGAGATACAAGAACCAACAACCGAGGAACAGATGGAGGAAGATGTTCCTTCAACTAATAATACGGTTAATATTCCTCAGGAACCTAGGAGGTCGGGTAGAGTCTCTAATCCTCCAGACAGATACATTGGTATGGTCGAGGAAAATGACGTTTTGCTCCTAGAGAGTAATGAACCCGCTACCTATAAAGGTGCCATGACCTGTTCCGACTCTAAGCTATGGCTTGAAGCCATGCGATCCGAGATGGACTCCATGTATGAGAATGACGTATGGGATCTTGTTGATTTACCTAACAAGGTACGACCTCTTCTGTGCAAATGGCTTTACAAAATAAAGCATTCTGTAGAAGGGCAACCAGATACCTATAAGGCACGACTACTGGCAAAAGGTTTCACTCAAGTGCACGGATTTCTTTATGATGAAATATTTGCACCCGTAGTTATGCTGTGTTCCATTCGGATAATCTTAGCGATTGCTGCTTTTCATGACTATGAAACTTGGCAGATGGATGTGAAAACCGCCTTCTTAAACGGTTATTTTGAGGAGGAATTGTACATGGTACAACCCGAAGGTTTCATAGATCCTGAAAATCCTAAGAAAGTGTGCAAGCTTAAACGTTCCATTTATGGACTTAAGCAAGCTTCTCGGAGTTGGAATCATCGTTTCGACCAGGTGATAAAAGAGTATGGTTTCACTCGATCGGTCGAGGAACCATGTTTATATGTCAAGTCGAGTGGGAGCAAGATTTTTTTCTTGATATTGTATGTCGATGACATACTCTTGATAGGGAATGACATTCCTCTCTTATCTTCAGTAAAAGGATGGTTGAAGAACCATTTCCAGATGAAAGATCTGGGTGAGGCACAACGCATATTGGAAATCCGTATCTATCGAGATAGATCACGACGGATGTTATCACTGAGTCAATAGTCTTATTTAGATAAGATTCTTGAAAGGTTCAGCATGACCAACTCCAAGAAGGGGAACTTTCCAATGACTTCTTGGATGCATTTGAGCAAGTCTCAGTCACCCAAGACACCTGAAGGGGTTGAACGCATGAGTCGCGTTCCTTATGCATCAGCCATAGGATCAATCATGTATGCCATGATATGCACACGTCCAGACGTGGCATATGCATTGAGTATGACGAGTCGGTACCAAGGCAATCCAGGTGAAACACACTGGATGGCTTTTAAAAACATCCTTAAGTACCTACGGAGAACAAAGGATTGGGCATTGACTTATGGAGGAGATACTAAGCTATGTGCAATCGGTTACGCAGATGCTAGCTTCCAAACGGATCGAGATGATTCAAAATCTCAGTCTGGATTCGTCTTTACTCTTAATGGTCTTTGCGCTCACCGAAAAGTTCCAAACAGGAAGTTGTAGCAGATTCTACTACTGAATCCGAGTACTATGCCGCTTCAGAAGTAGAAAAGGAAGCTATATGGATGCGTCAATTCTTACAAGGACTAACCATAGTTCCTAGTTCGAATGACCCAATCACCATCTATTGTGACAATAGAGGTGCCATCTTCTAGGCCAAGGAGCCTAAGTCTGGCAACAAGTCTAGACATGTACATCGGAAGGCTCACCTGATCCGTGATTACGTGGAGCAAGAGGAGATAGTGATTGACAAGATTGCTTCGGATGACAACATCGCGGACCCTCTCACTAAACCATTGAAATATGATAAGCATGAAGGACACGTTATTTCCATGGGAATTAAACGTGCTCATGAGTTGTAGTAGTTTCTTAAGAATTCGATACATTTTCTTTTTCATATTCTATTTATAACTTCATCTTATTATTTGATATTTTGTTTTTCATGTGGATTGTACGACAACTTTGAACGCCACAAAGTGAACTGAATTACATTATATTTTTTTTGGTCCGTAATCGCCTACATGAGCTGATAACTCTGGCTATTATATTGTGAAGTTGATTGATGGTGGGTTCAACGAGCCATAAGTCAAACGGTTGGCTGATCGATCACAGATGCAAGTTATAACGATACCTCGTAGGACATTGTGACAACGTAATGGAGTCCTAAATGTTTAAAAACATTCGGTGCTAGGTCGTGGATTGGACGTCCATTGTGTTCCTAGAGTCGATTCTTTTGACTATCGACTGTCTCTTGAGATTAAGGCAGTTTTTAAGTGACTTTGGTTTCTTTCTCATGGTCGACCGTAACAGGAGGCTAAGCAGATTTTTACTGGGTCATTTCATAATGTGCTTGTATCTGCAGGATTCGAGTTGAGAAAATATCCAACCTTTATCAGATTTAGTCATTTCTCAGGGCCACTCGAGGAGTTATAACTGAAATGCATGGCCATGCTCGAATGATGATTCTTTTATCAGTTAAGTTACTCTCTAGTCGGGAAAACCACTCTTGATAATGATCACCTGTAAAATACGACCTTTGTGAATAAGGATTTTGCAAATTGTTTTACATTGAGTGGGAGAAATTAAGGATATGAGAATCGGTTATCACACATACACTTGTGAGGACAAGTGGGAGTTTGTTGGAGCTAGTGTCCTCTACAGTTAGTGTGATAACGTGTATAAATCTCTTATAGGTTCACAGGGTATACTTAGTATTTTATCAGTTGATTAACGTTTACTAATAACGGTTGGCTTGCTAGAAGTTTGACGTTATTATCATACTGATGGCGGTGATCAACTGGTCCCTAAAAGTCACACCTAAAGGATGTGTTTGAGAGATGATATTGCATGAAAATATAATCACATTGATGCCTTATATGACTAAAAGGTTAGTCCATGTATTTGACTAAAAGGTTAGTTAATGTGATGATGAGTCGATTATTTAATACAATTAAATAATATCAGCTGAGACGAATTAATTGTTAATTCGTAAATTGAATATAAACTGTTATATTTAATTAATGTATATAATGTTAGCTTAAATGAATTAAGATGTTAATTCGTAATTAAACATAAACGGTTATATTTAATTAGCAAATTATAAATATGCGATATTTATAGTTAATGTATATATTATACGAAATTGTCATAATAAATGATGACAGACCGGTATTAATAAATCGACTACAAACTGTTGTGTGTGGACTTATTAAATACGTGACGACATAAATGATAATTGATAAATATACACATATTATACAATTTGACAACAACCTAAAATAAGAAGATTTACTCCTTATTTTGGTTGTTGGTCACACGGTTTAAGGAAGAAAAAAATAGAAAAATATCTTCCCTATTTCTCTCCTTTGGACGGTTAAAATAGGAGAGAAGGGGATCATTTTCTCACTTGTTTTTGGCCTAATACTCTCATCACTCAAAACCCTAAAAATAATTAGAAATTAGGGTTCTCTTTCTAGCAAGAAAAGGGCATTTCTCGGAGCATCTTGGGTGCAACGATTAGGAGAATATCGATCTCGATATTTGTTCTTTGGCCAAATTGCTAGGACCAGAGGTTAATTCTAATCTCTATTCTTTTGTTTATGCAATTTCGTTTATGACTCGTAATTTCATATTTCATAATTTCGTTATAATCCGATTTTTCTGGTTGAGATATACCGATATTTCCCACAATTATATTCAAACTTGAAATAAAATGTCATATATACAAGAGTTAAGTTGGTGACCCCAATCATTTCTTAATTCTCGATTGAAAATTACATTTAGAAACTACTTTTGACTTGTCTCCCAAACCATTTGATTGGGAATTTTTTGGTGTGTGCGAATCTTGTATTCAAAAGCAAGTTAATTCATGACTTTTTTTTGGAAAAGGTTTCTGAATAGAGCAAGATATTCGCCCTATTTACACTTTTAAGTGTATGGTCGAATACAATTTCAATCAGAGACGGTTATTACTTCTTCATCTCTTTTACCAACGAATTAGGTAGATACTTGATATACACTTAATGAGGTAAGAATAGAAGTTCTTTGAATAAGTTCAATGAATATTTAAAAGGTGTCAAAACCTAAAGATTATAAAACCAAAGTATTAGTACTTTGTTAGAATGGGGAAAAATAAAGTGATGACTTTTAGCTGCAACAAAAGGAGTGTGATATGGTATCACAAGTTCACTTTCATTACGATTTGATAGAATCTTTACATTGTAGTTAGAGGTAGCTTCTGTTATAAAATTTGTCTGGCATCTCATTTTCCACTAATATAAAACATGGTTAAAGCAGTCATCTACTTTTCATATGAGATATGGTTAGGCATGGTACCTAAATTGTAGCTTGTTTCGATAGTGGACATGTGCTCTCTCTTCCTACATGATCACAAAAACAAAGGGTTTGTGGCTCGTGATGCTGTCTATTAAAGAAAAGAGGACTATTTCTTAAAAGACAGTGTGGGAGAAAATATTCAAGAGCCACAAACTGAGAATAAGACGTAGGAAGATGTTCCTTCTTGGTCAAAATCAGTAATTATTTCTTCGAAACCTAAAGTGAACAGGAGTCATGTTACTTTTTGAAACTAACGAACCTATAACTTATTGAGATGCTTTATCTAGTCTCAACTCCACAAGAGTCCGAAGTAAGCAGAAACATGAAGATGTTTATTTAGCTTGCTTGATTTATAGCAAAGATTTTTGCAAGCTACAACAACGCTTCATTGAATTCGGATTTTGTAATAGTTGGATTTTAAAATCATCTTCTGTGAGTTTTGAAAATCACAACTATCGTAAGGTAGGATGAAAACTTAAGAAGAAGTCTTAAGTAGAAGTTAAGGAGTTGAATTATATGTTTTACACATGTGATAAACTTTTCTCGAATTGTCGAGTAGTTCTATTTATACATGCATGGAGTTTAGTGGGAGTAATGTGGTGTTACTAGTCTTATATGTAAGGGACATATTGATCATTGTGAATGATGAAAGAATTAGGAGAAGAATAATACATCTCTAAGATATCCAGTTCAATGGATATTAGTATAATGTTAATATTCATATGTTAATAAGAATCTTGACAAGTTCAAAAGTATTGAACATGAAGAAATTGAATCCATTTGCTTCTGCTGCGGGCTCAATTCATTACACTAAGATGTATTACCATTCTTAAACCTCGTATACTTGGAGTATGACGAGATGTTACAAATCAAATCTTTGAGAGAAGTCTCTATATAGCCACATAGTTCATTAGTTAGTACTCAGGAAGTACTAAAGATATGAAGCGAAGCATTTAGAAATGAGATGGATTTATATGCAAGGAGTTACACAAAAACCATATTCTAAACACATAAGGATGGTTAGAGAACCATCTTGGCTATATTATATAAGGAGGATATCTGCTAGAAACATTCTAGACAGTTGAACAATGAGATATATACAACGAAAATTGAGTACACTTGCAATAATGAGATATGCGAGCAGGAGGGGATGATCTAGACACTGTGAGGACAGTGGGAGTTATTCCAAGGCAAGAGAGCCTATGTCTAGATATGATCTAGACACATACTCAGAAGGTTTTTATAATAAAGATTATACGTAAAAAAGGGAAATAGTATATAGTAAGGTTAGGAAAGTGCAAAGTGTTGCTAAAACTTACTAACGAAGGCCTTTTCATAGGCTAAGCATGATAAGTCATGTCATTTCAATTGAATTGAGATGATCAACTATATAAAAAATTAAGAATGAATTATAGATTATATAGTAATTGATATTGTATCAATTTTACATATGTGATAATGCATTCATCGTTTGAGTTTTATATTAAACTCTTTTATTACTTTGTTACATCCAAATAGGTTGTAAGGACAACGTTGAACCCTATTAAGTGAACTGGATTAACATAGTACTGGCCTCTAGTTGTTTATATGAGGTGACGTCTCCAAGTGACTAAAGTGTGATGCGATTGATGGCAAGTTCAAGTGCCATAGAGTCATATGAGATGACTAGTCGATCACATAGGCAGACTGTATGGGACACTCTGTCGGGCAGTGAACGCTTATAGAGTTCTTGTAATTCATAAGGCCTGGTCGTGGCAAGAGCTACTATAGTATTCTTTTGAGTCAATTCTTTGACTAGAGACTGTTCACCCAAGGTGGCACAGTTTCTGAATGACTTTGATTTATGCTCTACGACTTTCATAACTGAGGTCAAATGGGTATCTTTTGGGTCATGATATGTTGTGGCTATTCAAAGGGAGCAGTACGATAGGAATTGTCCACCCCTTGTCAGGATTATCTTTAAATCTCAAGGCCACTCGAGGAGTAGTAAACTGAAAATGCGTGGCCACGCTCGGAAGGTATCTATGGTAGATAATTCCGGTCAGACAGTTACTCTCCAGATCGAGGAAACCACTCTAGATATGATCAAATACAAGTATGATCTACAATACACCTTGCATTGAGTGGGAGATGTTGTAATAGGACAAGAGAATTGGTGACGCACACTTGTTAGGACAAGTGGGAGATTGTTGGAGTAAGTGTCATCAACAATAGTGCGATCACATTATTAAATCTCATATAAGAATACGAAAGGGATCATTCAATATATATACAGTCAACTGATCAACATTAATCGTAAATGATTGGCTAACTAGAGTTTGACATTACTGTCGTTTGACGGTGATGATCAGTTGATCCTTTAAGGTCATACCTAAAGGACAATTCCCTTAATGGATAAATTAATTAATTGTATATTGATTTTTGAAGGAAAGGTAGAAATCTTATTAAGTTAGAAGAGCAACATCCGTTTCAACAAGAGGAACAATGCGCTCAGGAATCGCACCCACCCAAAACCGTGTCGAGTAGTCCAACGGCATTAGGTGAGCCATCCCATGAGCTACACAATTACCATCCCTACGAACAAAACTAAAGCGAATACAAGTAAAAGACTTAGCAATCTCAAGGATCTCAAAACCGACTCTTCCCAAGTAGTTGGCAGGGATACTCTTTGATTTCAACATAGTGATCAAGGTTGAAGAATCCGATTCGAGCACCACATTATCCAAACCCATTTGTAACGCTGTTCTCAAACCAAATTCCGCCGCTTTAGCTTCAGCGATATCCGGACACCATCGATCACGAACTTGTTGAACACCAACCCTTTCCACCCGCCCTGAATTATCCCTCACCACCAGACCAAGTCCACACCCCATCTCACCTAAAATTCCTGCGTCAACATTAATCTTCCATTCTCCTATCCCCGGCGGAAACCACCTCACCCTCACATCCCTAGCTCCTACCGTACGCCCCCCACACTTCGGTTGAGCATCCACCCAAGCATTGAAAAAACTCAAAGCACGCTCAACAACACGTACGCCTCATATGATTGCTTTTCGACCATTCCAATTAGCCCACAAAAGCACCAAACACTTACATGCCTCCGCACCTCCCGTCCTCCTCAATAATCCATCCACCCAGTCCACAACATTCGTGCCCAACCAGTCCGTGACAAGCTCTTCATCAACCCCCGCAGCTTCCCATATTAGGCGAGCAAAAGGACAGTCCAGAAGTGCGTGTGTCTCATTTTCAATGGAGCCAAGGCAACGTTGACAAGTCGGGTCCGCATCCGTAACTCTTTTCTGCACATTAAACCCACAAGGTAACACCCCTCTACACACCCTCCAAATGAAGTTCTTAATTTTTGGAGGAAGATGGAGGCCCCAAATCTGTGACCAAAGTGCCGACCTGTCACTAGTCTCACCCCTAGCCCGGCTAGCCTGATACAGATTAATTAATTCCTTATAATTGAACGATTTACATTTTGAGTAAGAGTTTTAAATCTCATTGTAATTTGATTAAGTGAGATTCATTTTAGTAATTAAAATGCCTTATTACTAAAATTTGATTATTGTTTATGAAACAATTATAATAAGAATGAGTAGTTAATTATAATTACAAGATGTTGTGAATTATATTAATATGATCCATTTTATACACATGTAATTATGAATTACTAGATATTTTGTTAAATGTAACCTAATTAATTTATATAACGATATATAATTTTTAGGTATGTATTAATTTGATTAATTACTTAATACATACTATATGTGACATGTTGTGTGACAATTGACATATGACAAAATAAAATGGATTTCCATTTTATGAAATGGACCGAAAATTGGACGGGTATTAGAGTTAGTGGATATTTATTTTAATTGTAGAATAAACACAATCATAACCTATATCCATAGCCTTGCATGCCTATTATCTTGATAAGAGAAATTGGTGAACATGCATTGGCCTTGCCATCTCCCTCCGACCCGGCCCCCTATGGATAAGAATAAGAAATTGTTTTCTTATTTTTGTAACTCATTCATGCAAAATCAATACATCTCTCTTACTCTTCTTCTCTAAATTGTTAGAAAACCTTATAAATTGTTCAAGTACAAAATCTAATAAATCTTCATAGATTACTATTGTAGTAATAAATAATTATTAGATTTATTATAAGGAGATTAGTATTATTATCTAGTTAATAATAATATTAATATTGAGGGTTTGTTTTGGGTACAATCAAGAGGAGGATTTCTACTTTGAAATCATGGACGATCATCCAATATTATGAGCTCAAGATCAAGTGTAGAAAAGTGTCCTACACTTATGCCCATATTTCAACCAAGATCCATGTAAGAAAATCGGTTTTTCCTTCTTATTTTGTTTATTTATTCTTGCATGAAACTAGATCTACATAAATATAAATTATGGTTAATTTATAAAATGAATTAGATGAGTCTAATAGGGGTATATGAACCTAACAGAGCGGCTTAAAGGAGATCTACTTCCAATGCCCAATGTTTACCGTTGGCCTCACTTGCTTCCAAGGCCTCCAATTCTTCCAAAGGGTCTTTAATGAGAGTAGAACTTGCATGGTCCTCTGCACAACAATCTATAATGTCCATCTTGCAATGTAAATTAATAGAAAAAGGTGAGAAGTACCTTGAGGAAATGTTTTTCCTCCAAGACAAAGAAAGACACAACTTAAAATAAAGATTGATAACAATTCAATTGAACACCGTCCACGGCAACGGTGCCATTTTGATGGGTCGTGTCGTTGTACGCCCTCAAATAATATTAATAGTCTCCACAATCTACCCTTAGTAGAGCGGTAAGTAAAGGTCGAATCCCAAGGGACGGGTATTGGATTAAGTTATCGATTGCAAGTAGTTATGCCTTAGAGTCACAATTTTGTTTGGATTGAGATGGTTGTCTAAACTACTAGGCAAGGTAAATGTAAACAAATAGAAAAGCAAAGCAAGTAAATTAAATGGGGATATAAATAATTGATAAAAGGTACTAGGGTGTCATGGGTTCTTAAGGGTATCATGGTGAGATCACAAAAACAAGTTTCATAGATTAAGCAAATTATTGTTGTAGTGGAATCGAGTTAGTTTATATCTTACAATTCCTAGGAAGGTTTGGGTCTTGGAGCCGAGTCGGTCAAGACTTTGCAACACCTACAAGTCGACTTAATTTATCCTTATTTAACTATATGCATGGTCTTACAAGCCTTGAGTTGGTTTATGTCTTACAAGTCTTGTTGAATGGGTAGGAGATTCATACTAGGTTGTCAATCAAGCATTTGATCAAGCATAACATGTTCATAAGTTGAAACTACAACAAGAAAGCAATCATATGAACTTATAATGTAAAGATCTACCCCATGATTAATTCCTCTAATCCCCCATTAACCCAAGTTTAGGAGACTACTCACTCATGATAATGGAAAACATGCTAACAAAGTTGTCAATCACATTAACAACTCTAAACATGATGGATGAGTAAAACAATGAACAATAAGCAAAGAGTAAAGAAATTGTACCAAACTTATGATGAACAAATGGAAGGAAAGAATAATAGAAGAAAACTTGATTGATGAATGAAGATTTGTCAATTCTTCAATATACCCCAAATACTCTTTCAATTACCCAACTAGATCTAAGAATTCTTCAGCAATAATTAAGGAAGGATTAGTATGTAATTAAGCTAATTGATTTCTAATCTACTCTAATAACTTCATGCTAATCTCCTATTACAAGGGAGTATTTATACTAAGTATAAATATTAACTAAGGGCTTAAATGCCGATTAAGTCCCTAAGATGAAGATTAACGCCTTGCAAGTCCCTAAGGACCCGCTCGACCTAACTGATGCGTGTCATTTATATGATGTTTTACACCCTATTTTGACACGCATTTCGTCTACTTTCGTAGTTTATGTAATATTGCAGATTTATGCGGAAATGAGTAGATTTTGAGCCAAATCCGTCCCCAAGTATCTTGCACTGCATTTGACGTGAAGTATTTACTCAAGGAACGAGCTTGGTGTGCATTTCGAGGCCCGAATGACAAATCCACGAGAAGTTAGAAGTCAAGAGTCAGCTAAAGCAGTCGATCGACCGGGTCCTATGGTCGATCGACCAACCCACGGGTTTCAGTAGCTACTGTTCAGCATAGACCAGTCGATCGACTGGTCCCAACAGTCGATCGACCAAGACGCTATCTCAGACGTGAATTAGAAGATCAAGAATTAGCAAGCCCATGATATATTAGGTTTAGAAATAATAGCTGCGTACTTTTCCTTTATAACGCAGCTTGAGTTTTGAGAATAAACATTCAGTTTTCAATCCAGTAACATTCAGTTTTATCAGTTTTTAGAATATCAAATAATTAGGGTTCGGAATATTGTTTCGCATTGGATTTTCGTTCGTGCTTTTAATCTTTCCGTTACAATTCCTCTGCAATATCGGTATTCGCCTATTCTTATTTCAGTTTATCTTTATTGCGTTGATAGTATAGAAATTGCTAGTTAGTTTCCCGAAGCCACAATTATCGTTTTACGCTAATCTTTTATTCCGTTAGTTCAAGCATGAATTCAGTAGTTTTAATCCTTAATATTATTGTTGTTTCCACTATAGTCATGAGTAGCTAAATTATTTGTGCTAGGATATAGGGAATCTGTAGGATTAGACGGCGTAGAATGGTAGACTGAAATCGCGTGTCAGTCGATCGACCGCCATACCTGGTCGATCGACTGACTGCGTGAGGTGTTACTTTCGTTTTAATTGTTTTAATTTCTATATTTGACGAATCGAGTGCACGCGACTACTTGAATGTTTGGGTTATGACTGACCCATTAGATCGAAAGATAGGGAAAGTTGATTGACCACTAATTAAAATGACTAAACTATGTTGAGATCGAAAGATAGGTAAAGTTTAGGTTTTTAGTCACTTTTCAGGATGAAAGTCAGTATTAGTGATATTAGGGACTTGTAGCGAGATCGAAAGATGCTTCTTGTTAAGAGTGGACCGAGAGGACCTCTTGTTTTCCAGCCTCGTGTGTTTGATTTAGACCTACTTAGTATGCTGCCGCCGAAACTATAGTGAATCGACCATCCTAGTACCCCTTCTTTTATCTGTTTTATCCGTCTATTTAGTTTATTGCCTTTAGCTATAGACTAAATCAATTCAACCCCCACATTCGTTACCTTAGACTAGAATTAGACAATTATTAATTACATTCGCCTCCTTGTGGTTCGACCCTGTTACCACTAGCCTAGGTTAGTTTTAATAGGAAATATAAATATCATTTTTGGTACTCACAACGACGGGTATCAAATTTTGGCGCCGTTGCCGGGGAGGCAATTGTTCTAATTTTTAGTTGTTTTATTTTAGTCTGTTTCTTAGTTTAAGAGACATTCGTTCCTTAAACTATTCTCATATTCTTCTTGTAGTTTCCTCTTATGCGCAGGTCACAGGGTGGTGAATTACTACCGATCAATTCTGAGATTGAGAAGACCTTGCGTGAGTTGAGGCGATCATCTAGGGTATTGCCGACAGAGGAAGAGCTGAGTACTCTGTCAAGCTACTACGATAACGCCTTATTTGAGGAGGATCCACCTTCATCTCCTGTCTCTAATTCATCAGCTGAGACCGTCACTTCTCCAGAAATTCCAGTCATGGCTGAAGAAGCAAGCATCGCTAGTCACTCTGAGCCGACAGCCGCGAATCTTTACAAAGGATCCGCATTACCAGGGGACGACCGAAAATTCGAGCCAAAGCCTGCCTATATTAATTTAGTTGAGAGAAACCAATTCGGGGGAGCTGCAACTGATGATGCAGCCAAGCACATGGAGACCTTTATCGATTATTGTTGTTCCATACTCGCACCCACTGGCGTGACCCCGGATCAGGTGAAGGAGACCATGTTTATATTCTCCCTTCGTGATGCTGCAAGGGAATGGTATAGAGACCTGGATCGAGCTGCTAATGGGATCACCGACTGGAGTTCGTTGGCCTTGGCATTTTACAAGAAATATTTTTCTGCCTCGAAGACCAATGCGATTAGAGCTCAGATCACGAGCTTTAAACAAGGGCCGGATGAGAACTTTCATGAGGCCTGGGTCCGTTTCAAGAAATTGGTGCGAACCATACCGCACCATGGGTTTGAGAAGTGCAGCCTATGCAATCAGTTCTATAATGGGCTCTATGATGATCAAAGAGCTATCTTGGATGCTGCAGCAAGTGGTCGATTTGCAGAGAATGTTGGAGAGACCAAAGGGTGGAAGATCATTGATGACTTAGCCACCCATAAAGTTGAGTATGGGAATTCCAGGGGGAATCAGAGGAGAAGTGTTGAATCTCATTCTGTAGCTGCACTTGAAGCTCTCACCGCGAGATTTGATAAATACGAATTGGGAGGAGCTTCAAAAGGGGGTATCTACCATGTGAATGCCGTGTCAGACGGTCCATTCGTCTGCAAAAGGTGTGGAGCTGAGGGACATGTTTCAGAAAATTGTCCTAGTCCCTTTGAGTCTTGTGCTGTCTTTCAACATTATAGGCAGACAAACACCTATTATGAGCCTAATGTTCATCCCAACTTGAGGTGGAGTAGCCAGAACGTTCTAAATCCAACTCCACCTCCGCAGCAGCAGCAAAGCTATGTGCCCCCTCACAAGCAACAACAATATCAAAAGCCTCCATATGTCCCTCAAGCAATCCCATGGTTCTGATTTTACTGAATTTAAGAACTTGTTGCTGAAAGAGTCTCAAGCTAGAGAGGCCGGTGATACCCGTCGTTGTGAGTACCAAAGATAAAATTTGTAATTCCTATTAAGACTAACCTAGGCTAGTGGTAACAGGGTCGAACCCACAAGGAGGCAGATGTAAATTCTAGTTGATTTATATTCAGTCTAAGGTAACAATTGTGGGGGTTTGAGTTGAGATGGTCTAAAGCTAAGAACAGATAAAAAACTAAAAAGACGGTCTAAATGAGATAAAGAAGGGGGTACTAGGATGATCGGTTCATTATAGCTTCTGGCGGCAAAGAAACTAAGTCTGATGCTGAGTCAACACAGGTGAGGCGGGAAATAAAGAGGTCCTCTCGGTCCACTCTTAACAAATAGCATCTTTCGATTTCGCTATAGGTCCCTAATATCACTAATACCAACTTTCGTTCTGAAAAGTGACTAACGGTCTAAACTATACCTATCTTTCGATCTTAGCACAGTTTAGTCGATTCAATTGATGGTCTAACAACTTACCCTATCTTTCGATCTATTGGGTCATCATAAAGGGGTACTTAATCGGTCGCATGCATTCGATTCGTTAAATACAACAATTAAAATCAATTAAAACGAAAGGTAACCTCACGAGGTCAGTCGATCGACCGGGTAAGGTGGTCGATCGACCAACACGCGGGTCAGTCCGTGTATACTCTATTGCCGCCTATGCCATATATCGCCTACATCCTAGCACTATAGAATTAGCTACTCATGCTAAGGGTAGAAACAACAACATAAACGATAAAGCTAACTACTGAATTCATGCTTAAAATAGTAAAATAAACAATTAACATAAATAATGATAACGGTTGCGGGAATCTACTTAGCAATTCTAAACTATTGATAAAATAAAGATGAACTATAATTAGGACAGAAGAATACCGAATTGTAGAGGAAAGATTAGTTATTAAGAACCGAAAATCCAATGCTCAACAATCCCAAACCCTAACTATCAAGAACCGTATGCGAAAACTTAATCTAAATTACTGAATAAAACTTTGAATGAAAACTGAATAATAACTTGATGATGATTGAATGTTTCTAGGTTACGTTATATAGCAACTAACGTAACTTTATTTCCTAAACCTAGCATAACTTTGGGCTTCAAGATTCACGGTCTTTTAATTCTCGTGCGGAATAGCACTGGTCGATCGACTAAGGTGGGTGGTCGATCGACCACTCAAAGAATGAACAAAGGGCTTCGGAACCCGAACATTGGTCGATCGACTGAGGGTGATGGTCGATCGACTACTTGAGCTGCTACTTGACTTCTTAAAACTCGTGGACTTGTCTTTTGGGCCTTGGATTGCGCACCAAGCGCGTTCCTTAAGTGATTCCTTTACGTCATTTGAAATGCAGATTACTCGGGGACGGATTTGGCTTGATTTCCCGTTGAATTCTTCACATTTCTGCAATAATGTACAAAATACGGAAGTAGACGGAAATAGGGAGAAATGTAGCATAAACTATAAGAATGAGCTCTAAAATGCGTGTAAAATGGGATGTAAAACATCATATAAATGACACGCATCAAACTTTCCCAAACCAAACCCTTGCTTGTCCTCAAGCAAGAACTAGACTCGATCCTAAAACCTAATGGAACGAGTTCAATCTCAGAGCGAATTGTCAACTGTAAAGCCTAAACCAATTTAATGCATAACCAACAATCAATTAGTAATGCGAATCATGCAAACGAATTATAATGTCGTTAAAGACTCATTTGACAAATCAATTGTAGAGACTTATCAAATTGGACTCTCACGGGTCGCTCAAATCACTCAATAAGTACAGGTGAATATATGTAAGATAGAAAGAAATAATTTTGTAGTGACTCTCACCTAACTACGACCTATGAAGACATGCCAGCAATAGAATATGAAAACGATCTCTATGACCGTACATATGCATTCCAACCAAACAGATGACCAATGACACATGCCGAGGTAAATATGGGATATGTGAGGTATGGGTAAGAAGAGGCAAAACATTTTGTGGAAAAGTGGAGGTACTGGTGATCAAGCTAGTACCAAAACGGAACCAAATGGCAACATCCAACTTCTTGCTCATAATCAAACGAAACGGTGCTATAGCAAGCACAAAACTCACAATCTCCAAACTAACAAATCAATAAACTCCCCATAGGATATAAATGAAACATGGGAGCAAAAATCGCCAAAAGATAAGGATTAAATTATGCGAATTGACTTCTTCCTCGAATCTCAGTCGATCGACCAAAAGGGGCAGTCGATCGACTGCTATGAACAGTGCAGAACCTCTTTTTCTTTCTTTTTCGAATCATATTTTTTTTCATTTCTTTCTTTTTTTTCTTTTGTTTCTTTCTTTCCTTTTTGTTTTCATTTTCCAATCATCATCTCAACAGAGCAAATGCCACCAAAAACGAGTAACGACCCCAAGAACACAAACTACTAGATTGACAAAGGTAGGCTAAATGTAGGATGTAGTAAACGGGACAAAAAAAGGCTATTTTTGGTAGTGTGGAGCTTATGGGCAAAATGAATAAAGGAAACCTCTTCCACATGTGTCAACTAACCACAAACCGAATGCATACAGGTATTAAGTAGATCAAATTCATATTTATGCAAATTAAGGAAACATGTCTCATAAGGAGTACTACTCACATTCCTAAGTAAACCGGTCATAGATGTCACCAGTTATAGGCTCTAAATCTCAGAATGTATGATGTAGTTTGCCGCTTTCTAAGTCAAATCTCAAGTTCAAGAAGAATGTAACGAAACTCGTAGATATGCATTTACGATTCTACTAATAACATGTTAATCTAGCAAGGCTCAGGCAAAACAGGTGCAAATGCAAAATTATCATAGAAATACTACCGTTCCGACTCGACCTAAATGCTAAAATAAACGTGCATTGTATGGGAATTTTTTGAAATTTTTCGATTTTTTTTTTTTTTTTTTGGATTTTTGTATACATATGAAATGAAATGAACAATGCAAAACAGAATGTAAACGTGAATGCAAGCAAATGATATGCGACGCAAAACCCTTCCCCAAACCAAATCACACAATGTCCCCATTGTGCAAAATCATGTAATGAAGAAAAAAGAAATGGGAATTTGCGAGAAAATAAATAAACAGGACACAAAGGAAAGATATGGAACTCACAAGACTTTAAAGCGCAGAAAAAGGAAACCTCCCAAACCAGCGTGAGCTAGGAGGTTTCAGTAGCTAGCAAAGATGCTACTAACAAGAGTGCCCGAAAGATTTAAAAATACCACGCATAAGACTGAGAAAACAATTTTGAAGCGGTAAAATTGTGCGTAAATGAGAGAACAGAATAAATAAGTAATATAACGGAAAGTAAAGCGGAGTAGAAAACTCCCTTAGGTCCCCATATCGACCAAACACAGCAGGGGAGAGGTCGTGAACAAATACAGCTGCAGCAGTGGTCGATCGACCAAGAAGATCAGTCGATCGACCAAGTAGGCGTGAATGAGCTCTGTAAACTCCAAATCGTCGATCGACTATATAGACCAGTCGATCGACTGAAAACACTGCTGCAACTTCTTATTTCATCGTATTAGCTCAATAACTCGAGCTACTGAGGTCCAGAAACCTGCAAATGCACAATAATACGCGCCCAAAATTGCGCGAAAACCCAAAACAAAGCCTAAAGTGCATAAAAATCCTAAACAAAACAAAATAAATGCGAAGTTTTCGCGCACACAAAAGCAATAAAAAACAAAATAGTTCGAAAGCAATAAAATGTTTGTAAAGCTTTTGATCAACTAGTAGTTGATCAAGAAAGGCTAAGGTATGGCCCACTTCGTCGGCTTCTGGCTACTAGAGGT
This sequence comes from Silene latifolia, assembly GCF_048544455.1. NCBI lineage: Eukaryota > Viridiplantae > Streptophyta > Magnoliopsida > Caryophyllales > Caryophyllaceae > Silene > Silene latifolia. Next base: position 456,363,351 of record NC_133538.1, read on the forward strand.
AGCCTCAATGGTGCTCAGTTTATCAGCTGCACCCTTCTTAGCTTCAACAGTCGGAAAGCTCAAAGGATAAACCTCGTCATCTCCCCAATCAAGGGTCTCTTTGGGTTCGTCGGACTCCAAATCAGACCATCTCACCTTGGCTGGCTCATCTTCCACTTCCTCATCGCGCATAGCTAAGGCATCCAAGACCTCCTCTTGAAATGGTTTGCTCTGTCGCGGCGGGAGTAACCTGCAACTTCTCCTTCCCCAAACCAGCTCCTGCAATGTCTGAAACAACAAGTTTTTCCTCCTTTTTGCTCCCAATCTGGGGCGGAGTGGTTAGCATAGGAGTAGTAATAGAGACAGGTAATTCAGGAAGCACAAAGTACGATTTCTTTTCAGAGACCGTATTACAAGTAACAGGCCACATGGGATCCTTTTTCTTAGCCGGCTGGGCAAAGACAATAGAGTGCTTTCCCACTTTGAAAGTCAAGGTTCCTAGACCGACATCGATGACTGCACCAACAGTGTGCAGAAATGGCCTACCCAAAATAATGGGAATATGAGCATCCTCAGGCATGTCAAGTACAACGAAGTCAATGGGGAAGAAAAACTTCCCTATTTGGACATGAATGTCCTCTAAGACCCCTATTGGCTGGACCGAAGATCGGTCAGCCATCTGTACTGTCATATCGGTAATAGCAAACCTGGTCAACTTAAGCTTCCTAGCTAGACTCAAGGGCATGACACTTATACTAGCTCCTAAGTCACATAAAGCCTTCTCAATTGAGAAGGTACCTATTTTGCAAGGAACAAAAAAGCTACCCGGATCCTCTAACTTATGGGGCGCAGTGTGAGACAAGTAGGAGCAAGACTCTTTAGTTAACGCAACAGTGTGAACATGTTCAAGCGATTTTTTCTTTGATAATAACTGTTTCATAAATTTAGTGTATGCTGGCACTTGGTTAACTAACTCAAGGAAGGGTACCTGAACATTCAAGCTACGAATAACTTTCTCAAACTTACTGAAAGATACCTGTTCCTTCGTCGACGAGTCTCTCCTGATATGGGGTCAGTAAGGAGTACCTTAGCCCTCTCCTCTAAATTGCGCGTGCAGTATCCTTGGACTTTGGCTGGAAGTCCACAACTTTTTCCTTGTTGAAGCTTGACCCTCCCTCAGACCGTCTCAAATGAGAACCATTAATCGTCATTGGGTCGAACTTGAGCCGGATCGACCCATCGGACTCGGGTCGGCACCAATATTTTCGGATCGTGGTACCCCGAAACAAGTGGTCTCGCAGATTATTTGGCATCAAAGGACGAAATTCCTTAGCATCGCGGCCCGATCTCGGTCGATCGACCACACCCGTCTCGATCGATCGAGAGATGTACGATTCAGAATCTCCAGTAACCCGTGCTTGATCGATCGACTAGGTATATCGATCGATCGATCGATATACCCAAGACAATGTTTCTTTGATTTATTCGTTGAAGCTTTCTTTTGACTTGTTTCCGGCTCATCTTTTTCAACAGCGTCCTCGACCATGGCAGGACCATCAAGGGTGAACCCGCTCCTCAAAGTGATGGCATTTAGGGTCTCCTTTTGTTCAGGTTGAGTCGGTAAGTGTCCGGGAGCTCGAGTGTTACTTTTGCTAGCCAATTGAGCAATTTGGCTCTCTAGTAGCTTCATCCCGGCCTCTCTTGCTTGGGACTCCTTTAGCAACAGGTTCTTAAGCTCGGAAAATTCAGAATTCTGCGATTGTTGCTGCTGCGGCACATAAGGAGGTTTCTGATATTGTTGTTGCTTTTGATGAGGGGGCACATAGGGTTGCTGCTGCGGCGGAGCTTGAGTTGGATTCAGGACATTTTGGCTCCTCCAACTCAAGTTTGGGTGGGTTGGCTCGTAGTAGGTGTTGGTCTGCCTATAGTGTTGAAAGGCAGCACAAGATTCAAAGGGACTAGGGCAGTTCTTCGAAACGTGCCCCTCAGCTCCACACCTTTCGAGACGAAGGGACCGTCGACACAAAGATTGACTTGGTACATCCCACCTTTAGAGGCTCCTCCTAGCTCATATTTGTCAAATCTCGCAGAAGAGCCTCAAGCGCAAATGGCCGACAGGGAAGATTCAGCAGCTGTCCTCTGGTTCCCTCTAGAATTCCCATACTCGGCCTTGTGGGTAGCTAGATCATCAATGATCTTTCACCCCTTGGTTGCTCCCAAATTTTCGCGAATCGTCCATTGGTGCAAAGATCCAAAATGGCCCTCTGATCGTCGTACAATCCATTGTAGAAATGATTGCACAAGCTCGACTTTTCGAACCCATGGTGCGGTATGGTTCGCACCAGCTTCTTAAAACGGACCCATGCTTCGTAGAAATTATCGTCCGGCCCTTGTTTAAAGCCCGTGATTTGGGCTCTGATAGCAATCGTCCTTGAAGCAGAAAAGTACTTCTTGTAGAATGCCAATGCCAAGGTATTCCAATCGGTGATCCCCTGAACGGTCCGGTCCAAATCTCTATACCACACCCTTGCAAAGATCACGAAGGAGAAGATGAACATGGTCTCCTTGATCGGTCTTGGGTCACGCCCCGGTGGTGGGGGTATGGAACAATGATGAGTCAATAAAGGTCTCCATATGCTTAGCATCTTCATTTGCGCTCCCCAATCGTTCTTCTCAACCATGCTAATGTAAGAAGGCTTTGGTTCGAACTTCCTGGCATCTCCTGGTAATTCGAACCCCTTATATAAGTTTTCAGCTGTCGGCTCAGAATGACTAGCTATACTTGCTTCCTCGGCCATGACTGGAATTTCTGGAGAAGTAACTGTCTCGGCTGAAGAAGTGGAAACGGGTGAAGACTGTGGGTCTTATTCGAACAGATCGTTCTTGTAATAGCTTGACAGAGTACTCAGCTCTTCCTCTGTCGGTAGTACTCTTTGTGTTCGTCTCAACTCGCGCAAAGATTTCTCTATGTCAGGGTCAAATGGCACTAGTTCACAACCCTGTGACCTGCGCATAAGAGGAAACTACAAAAAGAATATGAGAAAAGTTTAAGGAACAGAAGTCCCTTAAACTAAGAAAGACTAAAAATAAAACAACTAAAATTAGGACTATTGCCTCCCCGGCAACGGCGCCAAAATTTGATACCCGTCGTTGTGAGTACCAAAGATAAAATTTGTAATTCCTATTAAGACTAACCTAGGCTAATGGTAACAGGGTCGAACCACAAGGAGGCAGATGTAAATTCTAGTTGATTTATATTCAGTCTAAGGTAACAATTGTGGGGGTTTGAGTTGAGATGGTCTAAAGCTAAGAACAAATAAAAAACTAAAAAGAAGGTCTAACAGATAAAGAAAGGGGTACTAGGATGATCGGTTCATTATAGCTTCGGCGGCAGCAAACTAAGTCGGTCTGAGTCAACACAGGTGAGGCGGGAAATAAAGAGGTCCTCTCGGTCCACTCTTAACAAATAGCATCTTTCGATCTCGCTATAGGTCCCTAATATCACTAATACCAACTTTCGTTCTGAAAAGTGACTAACGGTCTAAACTATACCTATCTTTCGATCTTAGCACAGTTTAGTCGATTCAATTGATGGTCTAACAACTTACCCTATCTTTCGATCTATTGGGTCAGTCATAAAGGGGTACTTAACTGGTCGCATGCATTCGATTCGTTAAATAAAACAATTAAAATCAATTAAAACGAAAGGTAACCTCACGAGGTCAGTCGATCGACCGGGTAAGGTCGTCGATCGACCAACACGCGGGTCAGTCCGTGTATAATCTATTGCCGCCTATGCCATAAATCGCCTACATCCTAGTACTATAAAATTAGCTACTCATGCTAAGGGTAGAAACAACAACATAAACGATAAAGCTAACTACTGAATTCATGGTTAAAACAGTAAAATAAACAATTAACATAAATAATGATAATGGTTGCGGGAATCTACTTAGCAATTCTAAACTATTGATAAAATAAAGATGAACTACAATTATGGAAGAAGAATACCGAATTGCAGAGGAAAGATTAGTTATTAAGAACCGAAAATCCAATGCTCAACAATCCCAAACCCTAACTATCAAGAACCGTATGCGAAAACTTAATCTAAATTACTGAATAAAACTTTGAATGAAAACTGAATAATAACTTGATGATGATTGAATGTTTCTAGATTACGTTATATAGCAACTAACGTAACTTTATTTCCTAAACCTAGCATAACTTTGGGCTTCAAGATTCACGGTCTTTTAATTCTCGTCTGGAATAGCTGCCTGGTCGATCGACTAAGGTAGGTGGTCGATCGACCACTCAACAATGAACAGTGGCTTCTGGAACCCGAACATTGGTCGATCGACTGAGGGTGATGGTCGATCGACTACTTGAGCTGCTACTTGACTTCTTAAAACTCGTGGACTTGTCTTTTGGGCCTTGGATTGCGCACCAAGCTCGTTCCTTAAGTGATTCCTTTACGTCATTTGCAATGCAGATTACTCGGGGACGGATTTTGCTTGATTTCCCGTTGAATTCTTCACATTTCTGCAATAATGTACAAAATACGGAAGTAGACGGAAATAGGGAGAAATGTAGCATAAACTATAAGAATGAGCTCTGAAATGCGTGTAAAATGGGATGTAAAACATCATATAAATGACACGCATCAGCCGGGATGAAGATATTAGAGAGCCAAATTGTGCAATTGGCTAGCAAGAACACAACTCAAGCTCCCGGACACTTACCGACTCAAATGGAGAAAAAAGAGACCCTCAATGCCATTACTTTGAGGAGTGGGTCTACCCTTGATGGGCCCATTATGGTTGAGGACATTGCTGAAAAAGATGAGGCAGAACCGAGTCAAAAGAAAGATGGAACGAACAAAAGCAAGAAAAAGACGATCAGCAGGTATGTCAGTCGATCGACTGACATACCCGGTCGATCGACTGAAGTGCGACAAACAGTAGCTTCTGGTCCTGTACAAGTCGGTCGATCGACTGAGATTGCTGCTGAAGGTGATTCTTTTCGTCCTCCAATGCCAAATAACTTGAGGGATCACCTGTTTCGGGGTACGATAACTCCGAAAGTATTGAGTCAAGACCCGAATGCTGATGGGTCTGCATTCGGTTCAAAATGGCGACCCGATGACGATAAATGGTTCATTTCTGAGACGGTCTGAAGAAGGGTCGAGCTACAACAAGAAGAAGGTGGTGGATTTTCAGCCTAAATCCACTGACGTCGGCATGAGAGACTTAGAGGAGAGGGCTAAGTTACTTCTTACAGCCCCCTATCCGGAGAGATTGGTGCCGACGAAGGAACAAGTATCTTTCAATAAATTTGAAAATGTTGTTCGTAGTCTAAACGTACAAGTACCTTTCCTAGAATTAGTTAATCAAGTGCCTGCTTATATGAAGTTTATGAAGCAATTACTTTCTAAAAAGAAGTCACTTGAAACTGTACATACTGTCGCATTAACTGAGGAGACATGCTCTTACTTGTCCCATACTGCACCCCTTAAGCTAGAAGACCCGGGAAGCTTTTCAGTCCTATGTAATATTGGCACCTTTCCTATTGAGAATGCCTTATGTGACCTAGGAGCCAGTATTAGCGTTATGCCCTTTAGTCTTGCTAGGAAGCTGAAGTTGAATAGGTTTGCAGTCACAAATATGACAGTACAGATGGCTGATCGCTCTGCGGTCTAGCAAATAGGAGTCTTAGAGGACATCCCCGTGCAAATAGGGAAGTTTTTCTTCCCTGTTGACTTCGTGGTGCTTGATATGCCCGAAGATGCACACATACCTATCATACTAGGTAGACCATTCCTGCACACTGCTGGTGCAGTTATTGATGTTGGCTCAGGTACTTTGACCTTTAAGGTAGGTAAGCATTCCATTGTCTTTGCCCATACAGCTAGGAAGAAAGACCTCATGTGGCCTGTCACTTGCAATACGGTTTCTGAAAAGAAATCCTATTTTATACTTCCTGATATGCCTGTCTCTATTCCTAATCTTGTTGAACACCTCCGCCCTAGATTGGGAGCAAAGTGGAGGAAGATTATTCTGTTTTAGACATTGCAGGAGCTGGTTTGGGGAAGGGAGAGATGCATGTTGCTCCAGGTGTGAAGGAGCAAGTCGTTTCATGAGGCGGTCTAGGTTGCCTTAGCTATGGCACGGATGAGGAGCTTGAAGATGAGCCAGTCAAAGTGAGAGAGTCCGACCTGGACTTTGATGAGCTAGAAGAGGTCATTGATTGGGGATGAAGCTATTGATCCGTTGAGATCTACGTATGTTGAAGCTAAGAAGGGTGCAGCTAAGAAGATGAGCACCGTTGAGGCTACCTCTTTTAGCCAGAAGCCAATCAAGTGGGCCATTCCGTGGTCGTTCTTAATCAACTATTAGTTGATCGAGACTTCTTCAAAACCTTTGCTTTTTATTGCTTTTGAACCTTTTTAGTGCTTTTGTGTGCGCGAGACTTCGCCTTTTAATAAGTTTGCTTAGGATTTTGAATGCTTTAGTCGGTTACTTTGGGTTTTGCGCAATTTTGGGCGCGTATTATTATGCATTTCCAGGTTTATAGACCTTATTAGTTCAATTTATTGAGCTAATTCGACGAAATCAGGAAGTTACAGCAGTATTTCCAGTCGATCGACCGCCTACCATAGTCGATCGACTGAGGTGCGACTTCCAGGAGCCTCTGTTCCTGTTCATTCCGGTCGATCGACTGCCTACCATGGTCGATCGACCGGGGACGCTACTGTACCTTCTCACGACCTCTCCCCTGCTGTGTTTGGTCGATTTGCGGAATTAAGGGAGTTTTCTACTCCACTTTATTTTCCGTCATATTTCTGATTTCTTCCATTTTCTTAATTTTACACATACTTACCGCTTCAAAATTGTTTTCTCGGACTTATGCGTGGTTCTTTTGTCTTTTCAGGTACTTATTGGTAACACTGCTGGCTACTGAAACCTCTCAGCTCACGCTGGTTTGGGGAGGTTTCCTTTTGCTGCGCTTAAAGTCTTGTGAGTTCCCGAGTTCCACTTCATGTCATATTTCTTTATTTTCTCGCAAATTCCCGTTTCCTTTTTCTTCATAACATGATTTTGCACAATGGGGACATTGTACGATTTGGTTTGGGGAAGGGTTTTGCGTCACATATCATTTGCTTGCATTCACGTTTACATTTCAGTTTGCATTTGTTTGTTTCGTTTCTTATATATACAAAAATTCAAAAAATTGAAAAAATTCAAAAAATTCAAAAATTGCACGTTTATTTTAGCATATAGGTCGAGTCGGAACGGTAGTATTTCAATGATGACATTGCATTTGCATCTGTTTTTGCCTAAACCGTGCTAACTGACGTGTTATTAGTAGAATCGTATAAGTGCATATCTACAAGTTTTCGTTAATTATTTGCTGGACTTGAGACTTGACTTAGATATTTGGCGAACTACTTATATTTTCTGAGTTATTAGAGCCTATAACTGGTGTCATTCATGACCAGTTTATCTAGGATTGTGAGTAGTTACTCCTTATGAGACATGTTTCATTAATATGCATAATTATGAATTTAATCTGCTTAATACCTGTATGCATTCGGTTTGTGGTTTGTTGACACATGTGGTAGAGGTCTCCTTTTCTTATTTTACCCATAAGCTCCACACTGCCAAAAACAACCTTTTTGTCCCATTACTACATCCTACATTTAGCCTGCCTTTGTCAAGCTAGTTGTTTATGTTTCTGGGGTGTTACTTTGTTTTTGGTAGCATATGCTCATTTTTGAGATGTTGTTGGGGAGATGAAAGGAAGGAAAGAAAGAAATAGAAAAGAAAGAAAAAAAAAGAAGAAGAGAAAAATGATTCGAAAAAGAAAAAAAAAAAGTGTTGTACTGTATAGGCAGTCGATCGACTGGCATCATCGGTCGATCGACTGGGACCCGAGCCGAGAAAGATAAAAAATCATTTTCGCATGATTCAAGTTTTATTAGATGGCGATTTTTACCCCCATGTTTCATTTATATATTATGGGGAGTTGATTTATTACGGAGATTGTGAGTTTTGTGCTTGCTATAGCACCGGTCAATTGAAGTTTGAGCGAGAAGTGGATATTGTCTTATGGTTTTATTACGGTACTAGCTTGATCACCTGTACCCCCACATTCCCATAAATGTTTTGCCTTTCCTGCCCATTACCTCACATATCCCATATATACCTCGGCATGTGTCATGGTCATTTGTTCGGTTGGAATGCATATGTGCGGTTGTAGAGATTGCTTTCATATTATATTGCAAGCATGTTCTTATAGGTCGTAGTTAGGTGAGTGTCACCAACAAAATGAATTCTTTTTATCTTATACTTATATTCACCTGCATTTATTGAGTGATTTGAGCGACCCGTGAGAGTCCAATTTGATAAGTCTCTATAGTCGACGGTTCAGCAGTTTTTAACGACTTCATATTTCGTTTGCATGATTCGCATTGCTAATTAATTGTTAGTTGTTGCATTGAAATGGTTTAGGTTTTACATTTTGCAATTCTCTCTGAGATTGAACTCGTTCCAATAGGTCATTAGATCGAGTCTAGTTCTTGCTTGGGGACAAGCAAGGTTTTGGTTTGGGGAAGTTTGATGCGTGTCATTTATATGATGTTTTACACCCTATTTTACACGCATTTCAGAGCTCATTTGTGTAGTTTAAAGCTACTATTTGCCCCATTTCGTCTACTTTCGTATTTTTATGTAATATTTCAGATTTATGCGGAAATGAGTAGATTTTGAGCCAAATCCGTCCCCAAGTATCTTGCACTGCATTTGACGTGAAGTATTTACTCAAGGAACGAGCTTGGTGCGCATTTCGAGGCCCGAAAGACAAATCTACGAGAAGTTAGAAGTCAAGAGTCAGCTAAAGAAGTCGATCGACCGGGTCCTATGGTCGATCGACCAACCCACAGGTTCCAATAGCTACTGTTCAGTATAGACCAGTGGATCGACCGGTCCCAGCAGTCGATCGACCAAGACGCTATCTCAGACGTGAATTAGAAGATCGAGAATTAGCAAGCCCATGATATATTAGGTTTAGAAATAATAGCTGCGTACTTTTCCTTTATAACGCAGCTTGAGTTTTGAGAATAAACATTCAGTTTTCAATCCAGTAACATTCAGTTTTATCAGTTTTTAGAATATCAAATAATTAGGGTTCGGAATATTGTTTCGCATTGGATTTTCGTTCGTGCTTTTAATCTTTCCGTTACAATTCCTCTGCAATATCGGTATTCCCCTATTCTTATTTCAATTCATCTTTATTGCGTTGATAGTATAGAAATTGCTAGTTAGTTTCCCGAAGCCACAATTATCGTTTTACGCTAATCTTTTATTCCGTTAATTCAAGCATGAATTCAGTAGTTTTAATCCTTTATATTATTGTTGTTTCCACTATAGTCATGAGTAGCTAAATTATTCGTGCTAGGATATAGGGAATCTGTAGGATTAGGCGGCGTAGAATGGTAGACTGAAATCGCGTGTCAGTCGATCGACCGCCATACCTGGTCGATCGACTGACCACGCGAGGTGTTACCTTCGTTTTAATTGTTTTAATTTCTATATTTGACGAATCGAGTGCACGCGAGTAGTTGAATGTTTGGGTTATGACTGACCCATTATATCGAAAGATAGGGAAGGTTGATTGACCACTAAGTAAAATGACTAAACTATGCTGAGATCGAAAGATAGGTAAAGTTTAGGTTTTTAGTCACTTTTCAGGACGAAAGTCAGTATTAGTGATATTAGGGGCTTGTAGCGAGATCGAAAGATGCTACATGTTAAGAGTGGACCGAGAGGACCTCTTGTTTTCCCGCCTCGTGTGTTTGATTTAGACCTACTTAGTATGCTGCCGCCGAAACTATAGTGAACCGACCATCCTAGTACCCCTTCTTTTATCTGTTTTATCCGTCTATTTAGTTTATTGCCTTTAGCTATAGACCAAATCAATTCAACCCCCACATTCGTTACCTTAGACTAGAATTAGACAATTATTAATTACATTCGCCTCCTTGTGGTTCGACCCTGTTACCACTAGCCTAGGTTAGTTTTAATAGGAAATATAAATATTATTTTTGGTACTCACAACGACGGGTATCACTAACTCTGTTGGACGCCCATAATGTAGGAGAATTCGCCCGTCCTGCTTGTGGCACGCTCGGGTTGTGTAGTTGGGATGCCCGTCTTGAGCATCAGGACGCTCGGGCTGAGCTTGGGACGCCCGTCTCACAGGTCAGTGTGGCTTCGTCTTCATTTTGCTGCTTCAAGATCCGTGGGGATCATTGAGGAGGCTTCGGGTTCCTTCATCATTGCCCAAATACTTGTGTTATTGATCTAGGCCTTTAGTATCGGTCTCCTCCTTGATGCTTGGTCGTTAGATGCGATCAATTTAGCTGCATTTTTGTTCCATACACGCAAAGCTAGCGCTCCTTCCCTACCAAGGGCACAAAACCTCATAGAATATGCAAAGTAGATAGCTTAAGATATAAATGACCCTAATACATGCAAGTAAGGATAGGAACGAGGCTAGTTCGGTGACTAAATATGTGTAAATATGAGTCACATCATATTCCTCGACGGATAGTTTTTATAGGGGAAGTTTTTGTGGGGTCTTATAATGGAGTCTTATTGTGGGGTTGATTATTGTGGGGTGCATGCGAGAATGGTCGCGGGACCAATCCCTTCTGGAACTGGGAGCTTTGGGTGCTTAGAGGTCCCTTCATTGGATGCGGTGCTGGTGTTGGCGGGTTGAATAACAGCCAATGGTAAGAATCCTTAAGTCCGGTGATCCATTCTAAGAGACTGGCTATGGCTTCTTCGACCTGCTGAATCATGGTGAGCATGGTTACGGTGCTGAATACGAACATCACGTTCGGGGTGTCCTTTTCCAAGGCATTCCCCTCGTTCTCAATAGGCAGGACGAGGTGTGAGCAATTAAGAGCTGGCACATCGTTGGAGATGACGTGGATTCCCAAGGGGTTTGTCCTGTTATTTGGTTTTGCTGGCGGAGGTAAGGGTAATTCTTCTTTCTCAATCCTATCTTGAGTGGCATGCTTCAGCTTGAAGCAAGCTTCTGTGTCATGACCTTTGCCTTGGTGATACTGGCAGTAGGCGTTAGGGTTCCAAAAGCGGGTTTTCTTTGCCTCAGATGGGTCCGGAGTTGGTCCAATTGGCTGCAGTTTCCCTTGATCCATGAGCCTTTGTAGGGCGCTAGCATAGGTGTTAGAAAATGTGTCCTCAACAATAGTGCGATCACATGATTAAATATCATAATTAAATCTCATATCAAGAATATGAAAAGGATGATTCTTTATATATAGTCAACTGATCATCATTAATCGGTAATGATTGGCTAACTAGAGTTTGACATTACTGTCGTATGACGTGGTGGTCAGTTGATCCCTTTAGGTCACACCTATAGGATAAGGCCCAAATAGATATTTAATTAATTATATGCTATACAGATTGATTAATTCCTTAATTATGGGAGTGCGATTTTACGTCTTATTGTAATGTGATTAAATAAGATTTAATTTAGTAATTAAGTGTTAAATTACTAAATTAGTTGAGGTTTTATATAAGTTTTAAGATAAAGGTAATTGGTTATTTAAAGTTACAAGGAGTTGTAATTTTAACTAACTAGCAATTATAGGACCCATTATATATTGATATAATGGTAGTATACTACTGAAAAGTGGAGTGTATATTATATTATTAATTGTAATATTTAAGTGTTAAATGATAACATTAATAATTAATTATGTAAGATAGTTAAACATATGACTTATAAGAATTTATAGGACAAATGACAAAAGGCAAAAATGACCAAAAGGGCTCCATAATTCCGGCCAAAAGAGAGAGCAAAAGATGCTCCATTTGTCTTTTGTTTATTTTGGTTAGAATGTGATAGTGACATATCACATAAGCTTTAATCATGCTATTTCTTACAACACTCTACCTACACTAAGGATACAAGTAAAAACAAGTAAAAAAATATTCCCCCCCATGCAAAGAGCAACCGGTTTTGCCCTTATATATGAGCACTTGTTGCTCATTTTTACTTGCTTGCTTTTTGCTTGTTTCCACTAATATTTTCCTCACATGCAAAATCCTTAAAACACTCTCAAATACTAATACTCTCCAACTATTACTAGAGGTAGTAATACTAGAAATATTAGTAATATTAAGGTAATATTTCTACCACATATCTAGTTAATATTAGTAGGAACTTTTGGGTTAAATCTTGGGTGCAACTTATTGGAGGGTCTTCTATACTTGGTGTCTTAGGAGGATCATCCGTCATATTAAGCTCAAGAACAAGTGAAAGAAGGTGACCTTACTTGTGCCCATATTTTCGAACCAACCATCAATGTAAGGGACATTGTTTTTCTTATTAATCTCTTATTTTGTTATGCATGCACCGGATCTAAAGAACATATAATTAAGAAGTTATTTAGTTCACTATTAGAGGAGTATAATAATAGGTACATGAACCTAACAAGTGGTATCAGAGCATAAGGATGTTGCATGCATAATCGGTTATTGTTTTTCCGAGTTAAAATGTTAACATATAAAACTAAAAATTTCCAAGGAGCACAATTTTTCTATCCCTGCTGCTGGCTTGTGGGCAAACTGGATCAAGACCTATGTCCTGAAACAGGAATCCATTTGGTCACTTATCAGTAAAGAACAGTTTCCTTCTTGTTTAAAAAATATTCTCAAAACAAGGGACATCTTTGTCTCTCTCTCTCAGGGTCTGCTCAGCACCAGCTAAATGCTTGGTGTGCTGGTTCTCATATCTCTGCTAACCTTCTCTACTTATTCTTCAGGCAGCCTACTCCTGTTGGGGATTGGGCTACTAGTCTAACCTACTCAGGGATTCTGCCTAGTCACAGGATTATCTCTTTTATGGCAGTCCAGGGGCAGCTTGCTACTGTGATTAATCTTCAAAGAAGAGGGTTCTCTCTTGCTAACAAATGTTGTCTGTGTGAGACCCATGAAGAGAACCATGCTCATCTCTTCTTTTCCTGTCCTTATTCTCCTCATGTTTGGTCTTCTATTCTTCAGTGGATGAATGTAGTCAGGCCTGTTTTAACTTTTCAGCAAGAACTCTCCCTCCTGGATACTTCTTATATGACTAGATGGAGAAAGCATTGGTTCCAAGTCTCTATTGCAGCTGTAGTTCACTCTCTGTGGACTGAAAGGAATCACAGGCTTTTTGCTTAGGGGCAGCTCTCCCCATCTGCTCTGCTTGACAAAATCAAGTTTAAGATTGCTGTTAGAATGAACATGCGACACTCTGCGCTTTTTTTAGCTAACCTTCAGTCTGTTTAAGATTTTCCCTTTGTTTAGTTTGAGTTGTTCTTTATTGGATAGTTTTTGCAAAATGTAATTTCTTTTCTTCTTAAGAAATGAAATGATAAATCTTTTGCAAAAAAAAAAAAAACCAAAAGAAAAATTATTAAGTGTTAATAATTCAAAACAAAATTACTAAGAGTGTTACTAATAGACTTGTACATATTTTCAAGGCTAATTTTACATAATATCTAGTTAATATTAGTAAGATTTTGGGGTTAGTTCTTGGGCGCTTAAGAGAGGAGGTGTTCTACCTTGGACACTTGAAGATGGAGGATCTTGCCATTTATTATAAGCTCAAGAACAACCAAGATGGTGATCTTGGTTGTGCCCAAATACTACCATTTCTCAATATAACGAAAATTATGTTCCTCATCTTTTATATTAATATGCTTTAATATTGCATGCATGTTACATAGATCACAAAAACACAAATTATGAGATAATTTGACATTTAATTAGAGTGTCTAATTAGAATCTATGATCTTTCATGGACTCGGTCGAGTGGGGTATATGCATTTTTGAACAATCGCTGCTGTTTTGGGGCACTCGATCGAGTAAGTCGGGTACTCGATCGAGTAAGGGCTACTCGATCGAGTAGGAGTGGGGCTCGATCGAGTGGGTAATGTGATGCTTTCTGGTCAGGTTCTGGAATTGAGGTACTCGATCGAGTAAGTGGGCAACTCGATCAAGTGAGGTCACGCGATCGAGTGGGATGAGTTGCTCGGTCGAGTGAGGTCCGCACAGGTTATATACGTGTTTAGTGTTGGGATGTGTGTTTACGTTTACCTCTTTTCTTATATAGTTCAAAGATGCCGCCAAAGAGATCCGCTTTGTATGCTAGGGCTGAGTTGATGAGTGTAGATGAAGTTTCCAAGATGCTTGAACATCAAGAGGCGCTTACCGAGGCCTTAAAGAAGTTTGGGAAGGACAAAGAGGCTGGGATAGACTTCTCTAGATGAGTACTACCATAGCCCGTTTCAACCCAAAGGAATACATGGGTACCGGAGCTCCAATTTTGCTCGACAATTGGCATAAGGAGATGGAAAACATCTTAAATGTGGTTCACTGTCCTGAGGACTTTAAAGTGGAACAAGCTGTGTTCTACTTGAGAGATGCTGCGGGAGAGTGGTGGGATAAGGTAAGGGATATTGCTCTGGACTTATATGTAAGGAAAGGGAAGTCAGCTATACCATGGAGCGAGTTTAAGAGAGCTATGCGCCGAGAGTTTGTCCCTGAGCATGTTCGTAGTCACTGAGGGAGGAGTTTGATGATTTCAAAATGACCGTATATGACTGTGGCTGAGTACTATCATAAATTTAATGAGAAGGCTAGGTATGCAGAGGATATGGGGTTGAACCAGGAGAACTTAGCGCTGAGATTTGAAAAGGGCTTGACCTACAGAATAATGGAGAAGTTATCGGTTTGGGTTCTTACAGATGGTAAAGAGGTGTATGAGAGAGCTGAGAGATTGGTCGAAATGGCCAAGGAGAACAGGGAGAGAGGTCCCGAGAAGAGGAAGGCTGAAAGTCAGGGTGGTAGTCAGTCCAGTTACAAGAGGGGCAACCATAACCAAGCAAAGGCTTACTCATCGGGATCGGGGTTTAGTAGTGGAGCTTCTTATGGTCGTGGTCATGGTGGTGGTAGTAGCAGCTGGGGTATATCTTGTTACAACTGTGGCGGTATGGGCCATAAGAGACATGAGTGTAATAGTACTGTGAGAAGGGGTTTTCAGAGGCCATCACAAGGGAGTTTCTCTCAGGGTCCGTCTCGGAGTTATGCTAGAAACAAGCCGGCTAGGTAATGGAACAATCAAGGTTGTCAGAGTAACAACAATGGTGGATCTAACCGCAATGGCGGTAATTCTTATCAGAAACCGGCAGCTAACAAAAACCAGGGGTCGGCTGCCAAGCCATCTACTAGTGCTCGTACCATCCAGGGAGGTGCACAAAAGACCAGTGGAAAGTTACTCATGATGGACAAGAAAGCTGCTGAGGATGATGCTCACGGGTACTTTTCTTGTTAATGGTGATTTTACCTTTGTTTTGTTTGATTCGGGGGCATCACACTCATTTGTATCGTCGAGTCATGCTAAGCTTTTGGGTTTAAGAGAGTTTGAGTCTGTAAAAGATGAAGTTTTTATACCGTTGGGTGAGTCCATATCTAGTGGGAGGTTATATAAGGGTGTATCTATGATAGTTGGGCAGGTTGACCTTCCAGTGGATTTATTAGAATTTCCTATGGATGGTTTTGAGATGATAGTTGGTATGGATTGGCTGGGTGAGCACAAGACTGAAATAGATTGTCACCAAAAGAGAGTCTCTTTGAGAAGTCCTACGGGAGTTAGTGTGTCTTATCGAGGGTTTGTTGTCAAACCCAAAGTCAAAGTGATTGCAGCGGTGACATTAAAGTCTTATCTGAGGAAGGGGTGTCCTTTGATTCTATGCCATGTGAGAGACCATATTATGGCGAGTTCGACAGCAGATCAGAAACCATTAGTAGGATAGTTTCAATATGTTTTTCCGGAGGAGATACCAGGTGTGCCACCTAAGAGGGAAATAGATTTCAGTGTGGAGCTGAAACCAGGGACGGGACCATTCTCTAAGGCCATGTACTGCATGGGTCCTAAGGAGTTGGAGGAGCTGAAGAAAAAGCTGGATGATTTGATTGATAAGGGATATATTAAACCTAGTGTATCACCATGGGGAGCACCAGTTCTGTTTGTGAAGAAGAAGGATGGGAGTTCAGGTTGTGCAGCGACTACAGAGAGCTGAACAGGGTTACAGTAAAGAATAAGTATCCTTTGCCAAGGATAAATAATCTGCTTGACCAGTTGAACGGGTCAAAAGTCTTTTCCAAGATTGATTTGAGATCAGGTTACCATCAGGTGAGGATTTGGGATGAGGACATACCAAAGACAGCTTTTACATCGAGGTATGGTCACTATGAGTACGTGGTGATGCCATTTGGATTATCTAATGCACCAGCAGTGTTTATGGATTTGATGAACCGGGTCTTCAGTCAGTTTTTGGATCGGTTTGTGGTGGTGTTCATAGATGATATCTTAGTCTATTCCAAGACTAAGGAGAAGCATGAGGGGCATTTGAGGTTGGTGTTACAAACTTTGCGTGACAACCAGCTATATGCAAAGTTGTCTAAGTGTGAGTTCTAGCTCAAGGAAGTTGCCTTTCTGGGGCATGTGATTTCCAACGATGGTGTAGCTTTGGATCCGGCAAAGATAGAGGCAGTGTCTAAGTGGGAAGCACCAAAGAATGTGGCATAGATCAGGAGTTTTGTGGGTTTGGCAGGGTACTATCGTCGATTCTTGAAAGACTTTGCAAAGATCGTCAGACCTATGACAGCGTTGATGAGGAAAGAGAACAGGTTTCCTTGGGATGAAAGTTGTGTGATGGCATTCCAAACATTAAAGGAGCATTTGACCACAGCTTCAGTCTTAGCTTTACCTGAAGGGTGTGAAAACTTTAAGGTATATACAGATGCTTCAAAGAATGGGTTAGGATGTGTGTTGATGCAGAATGAGAAAGTAATTGCCGATGCTTCTAGGCAATTGAAGCCTTATAAGGATAACTATCCGACACATGATCTAGAGTTGGGTGTAGTGGTGTTTGCTCTCAAGATTTAGAGGCACTATCTTTATGGAGCGACCTTTAAAGTGTTTTCAGATCACAAGAGTCTCAAGTATATCTTTACTCAAAAGGAGCTGAACATGAGACATAGGAGGTGGATGGAGCTGATAGGGGACTATGACATGGATATCATATACCATGAAGGGAAAGCAAACATGGTTGCCGATGTGTTGAGCAGGAAGGGTGTGCATTCGCTATGCACAGCTATGTCCTTGACGAGATTGAGATATGAGGTAGGGATGATGGGGATACATGTGATACAAAAAGGGGATGCTAGAGGAGACTTGACAATGGAGCCAGACCTTTATGATGATATTCGCAGGAAGTAGGCTCTTGATCCTAAGACTGAGGAGTGGAGAGCTGGAGTAGAGAAAGGGACAAAGTCTCGGTTCTCTATTCATACAGATGGGAGTGTTCGGTTTGATAGGAAATGTTGTGTTCCTAATGATGAGGAGTTGAAAAAGATAATCATGAAAGAGACTCATTGCACACCATATTCAGTATATCCAGGTGGTGACAAGTTGTATAAAGATTTGAAGAAGACTTTCTGGTGGCCTGGGATGAAGAGGGAAACAGCTGAGTTTGTGGCACGATGTTTGACATGTCAGAGAGTTAAGGGAGAGCAGCGATGACCATAAGGGAAGATTCAGTCTCTTGAGGTGCCTGAGTGGAAATGGGAATCTATCTCTATGGACTTTATAGTGGGTTTACCAAGGAGCCATCAGGGTAACAACATGATATGGGTGATAGCTGACCGTTTGACTAAGTCAGCTCACTTTATTCCTATGAAAGATACTTGGAGTAAAGTTCAGTTGGCTAATGGGTACAGGAAATATGTGGTGAGGTTATATGGAGTCCCTAAGGATATTGCCTCAGATCGGGATGCGAGGTTTATTTCTCGATTTTGGCAAGAGTTGCAGGGGATGATGTGATTTACCTTGAAGATGTGTACTGCTTTTCATCCTGCAACAGATGGACAGACAAAGAAAACTATCAAGACCTTGTAGGATATGTTACAAGCTTGTGTGATGTAGTTTGGTGGTAGTTGGGATGATAGGTTGGATTTGATTTAGTTCTCTTATAACACCAGCTATCACACGAGTATTGGGATGGCACCCTTTGAGGCACTGTATGGGAGGAGGTGTAGGAGTCTGATTTGCTGGGATGATAGAGTTGAGGCAGTGGTTTTAGAACCACAGATGGTACTTGAGATAATAGAACAGGTTAAGGTGATTAGGCAAAAGATGAAAGCGGCCCAGGATCGACAAAAGAGTTATGCAGACCTACGTCGCCATGAAATAGAGTTTCAGGTTGGGGACAAGGTTCTTCTGAAAGTGTCTCCTATGCATGGGGTTATGAGGTTTGGTAAGAAAGGGAAGCTGAGCCAGAAGTTCATCGGAACATATGATATTTTGGATCGTGTGGGAGAGGTTGCTTACCAGTTAGCGTTACCAGCGGCTTTACATCGTGTGCATAATGTGTTTCCTGTGTATCAGTTACTGAAGTATGTGAGTGATCCCTCCCATGTGCAAGAGATGGAGAACATAGAGTTGGACGAGTCCTTGTCTTATCTTGAGATGCCAAAACAGATTCTTGATCGCAAGGGTCGAAAAACTAGGTTTGGGGAAATGGTGTTGCTTAAGGTCCTATGGTCTAATCATGAGGTTGAGGAAGCTACTTGGGAGGCGGAAGAGGCTATGAGGGAGCGGTATCCGTCTCTTTTTTATCAGGTATGTGTGGTTATGGGAACGTAACCATGTTTCTTTTAGGGGGGTAGGAGGTGATCGCAGAAGGTTTTGGTATGGTTTATGTTAGTTTTGGTACAGTTAGTAGTTGCTTTGAGTCGGTTTTAAGTTTTAGTTGCGTTGTTGTGTCGTGGTTAAGTTAGTATGTTTTGTTTTTGAGTATGAGTTGAACTTCGGGGATGAAGTTCTTTTTAAGGAGGGAAGACTGTAATACTACGGTTTTCTGTGCTTTTGGGTACTCTATCGAGTGGGGCTTACTTTGTCGAGTAAGTGAGTTTGGATTTCGAAACAGTGTTCTGCTAATGGGTACTCGATCGAGTAAGTGTGGCAATCGATCGATTAAGGGTCACTCGATCGAGTAAGTGACTTACTCGATCGAGTAAGTCGGTTTTGCGGGTTGTTTTAGCCGGGTTTTGTTAGCAACGCCTGATTGATATTTAAAGCTTTCCGTCAGTTCCTTTGTCACTTTTATCTTTTCTAAAACCTTTCAAGAGAGAAAACAAGTTACGTTACTTCCTTTCTTCGCGATGCTATCAAATCCCAAAGGCTAGGGTCGTCGGATCGTCGTGTTCTTTATGCCGTTGAGTTCGTCGTGTCGTGGGTAAGATCCTTGTATAGTTTTTATGCCTTTTTGTTGATTTTGTTTAAAACCCTAATTGGGTATTTTAGGGTATTTTGGGAGTATGATATGTATTAGATAGTGATGATATGATATGTGTTTATAGAAGGTGGTTTCGTAGAGGAGCAATATTAAATATCTTCTTTGTGACGATCTGGTGATTTGCTTATTCCAGGTAGGGTTTCCCTACTCGGTTATTGGTTACATAGTTGTTGGTGATGGTTGTGTTTATTGTTGATCTTTAACGTATTGGATTGTATTGGTGGTGTTAATTGGTTGTGTTGTGTTTGTCTGTGGTTCGCGAAGCGTGTCCTAGGCTGAGTGGAGTCACTTGCGGGGGTGGCTTCACGTCCTTGATTCGCCCTATGTGGAACCCGCCACAGGAGGGGATGTGCGCATTAAGGAACATGGGTTATCGCTCGGAACAGATGAGCGGGGATTTTGTGGGTACTGCTACGGTCCCCTACTGGCGGCGTGGAATATCTGTTGTGATGGGTATTCTGGCAGCACTACACACTTTAGTGTGTAGTCAGGTGTGTGGAGATATAATGGAGTTGGGGAGTTGTGTGTTGTTTGTATATTGTGTATCTTGCTTTATGTAATCAGTAACTAACTCCGTTTTAAATGTTTTGAAAATTGTGGTGATCCATTCGGGGATGGTGAGTAGTTATTGAGCAGGTATAAGATGGCTTGCACAAGGGATAGTTGGGATGGAGTCATCACATGTCACTAGAGTCTTTCGTTGTGTCTTGAACTTAGTTTTCTTTTCAGTTGGTTTGGTTTTAAGAACATTTGTATTTACTTTACAGTTTGGTTTTGGATTTGTACTCATTTACTTAATTAAGTATGTTTCTTTATGGTCTATTTGATATACATTGCCTCGGGTAACCAAGATGGTAGTATTTCTATGCATTAGGTGGTCTTGGTAAGACACCTTGGTGTATGGGGGTGTTACACAAATACTTGTATCCCTCTATCCCACAAAATTATCAAATCGTCTAGAAGTGGTTCTAAATGCACATCTATGTCATTCCCAGGTTGTCGAGGGCCAGAAATCAACAAGGACAACATCAGATACTTCCGTCTCATGCAAACCCATAGGGGTAAATTATAAATGGCCAACACTACTGGCCAAATACTATGTTGGGTACTCATGTTTCTATGAGGATTCATTCTATCTGTGGAAAGTGTTATACACGAGTTCCTTGCTTCATTGTCAAAATCAGGATACTTAGCGTCAAACTCTTTCCATTGTTGACCATCTGCTAGGTGTCTTAACTTTCCATCTCGAATTCTTCCACTACTATGTAAAGTCATCATTCTTGCATCTTCTACATTCGAAAAAATCCTTATGATTCTTCGTATAATATGAAAATACCACAACACCTTAGCTGGGATCCATCCTTAGTCTTATAATGTCACACCAAGTAGCGCGGACAATTTGATAATTTCTCATAATCTTTGCGGTACAATATGCAGTCATTGGGACAAGCATGTATTTTCTCATATTCCATGCCCAATTCTTTTATCATCTTTTTAGCCTCAAATGTCCGACAGGGAAGAACGTTACCGTCAGGAAGCATGTCACATAACAAAGCTAGAAGATCGGTAAAACACTTATCACTCCACCCATATGACCCCTACAAAATATATAACTTCGCCACAACGGACAATTTTGTATAATTCATACAACCATTAAATAAAGGCATTTCAGATTGACTTAACTTCTCAAATAAGTCATCAGCATTTATATCCCCATCACCGCTAGCTTCAGAAACATTGGATCCATCATCTTCAAGAAACACAACATCCAAGTAATCTCCATTATCTAAACCAACTTCATTCAATCGCTTATTTAATCTCTAGTTTAGTTACTCAATCATTTCAATCCCCCCCTATATTGGTTACTTACTTTCTATACTATAATTCACATAAATTACATTGTCTTCTCTATGGTTCGATGCTTATTACCATATACTATCATTTAGTTAGAGGTTTTAAGTATTATAAATACTATCTTTGGGAGCATACGACTTTGGCTCACCAACCCGTCAGTGCACTCACCCCTTATCCTTGGCTTATGTTCGACGATGAGAATACGATATCTGGTTATTTAGAAGTATTATATTATGAGACGAGGTAATGAGTTTGTTAATTTGTGGAAATAGAACGAAGTTGGTTTGACTTACTAGTTAGTTAATGGGGAGTGTTTTTATTATGCTATTTGTTTAATTTTATTTTTACATGTGTATGTTTCCACGCCATAACCAAAATTAAGCTGCTTGTATTAAGGTATTATTTGTTACTCAGCTCCCCGGCTGACGTGTTTTCTCTCTTCTAGACTACTCGTCATGGGGGTAGTTCCTTTTTGTCTTTTGGTTTTATTTTCAGATGACCTTCATCTTTTGTTTAAAAAGATTTTTATTTCAAGTCAAGATTTTATTAAAAGCTTTGTAAAAAGTTTTGGTTCATTTTGTTTATTTTATTTAAAGAGACATTTTGTAATAAAAACTTTGTATATTATTTATAATATCTCTGTATTTCTGCGAGTTTATATGTAAAATAATTAGTTTTAATTTAGCCAAAAATCAGAGGTGTTACACATAATTTGAAATAAAAATGTTACTACAAGTAGTAAATTGGGTACGTATAATATAAAATTAGGTACTAATAAAATTGGTTTTAAGATATGATAAAATAGATATGACTATTATAAAAATATGTATAAAAAAATAGAGTTATGTTCAGTTTGTACTAATAATAAAAGCTTACAAAATTACATATAGAGGTACGAGAAAAAAATGGTTTGGCTTACAAGTTTGTATCAAGTGTGTTGGTTGGGTATGTTTCAAGTCAAGCGGGTCGGGTTATTTCGGGTCAAGTCATTTTCGGATCCATGATTAAGAGTAAAAAAGGTATTTTAAGTCTTTCTAGCATGCCAATTAGAGTCCTGATTTATCGGGTTACTCTGGGAGTGGGCGGTTTCGGATCAGATCCATTCAGGTCAGGTCTGTTACGGGTCAAGAAATATCGGGTCATTTTCGGGCCGAGTCGGGTCAACTCGAGTTTCGGATCTCATTAGGACGTTGTTGTTCGAGTCAATTTCGAGTCTCGGGTCAGCTTTTTTGGTTCAGGTTGATTTTGCCGGGTCTAGGCTTAACTTTTCCGATTTGAACTTATACAAGTTGGACTTATAGAAAAATGGGTACTTATTACTGAATATATAGGATCGCTCAACATATTTAGAATTGTTAGTAAATAAACTAACAAGCATAATTATTTTTTATATTTGTTTGATAGATCGAAGGACAATATAGTGCCAAAAAAGAAATAGAGTGCTCACTTAGATATATCGATATTATCGTGATTAGAGAGACTCATTTGCACTAGACATTTAATGCTTAACGTTGTGATAATTTTTCGTTTGTATTTGTCATACAATTCATTTAAGGGACTTTTTTATGTACAACATTTCTCATGTAAGTAATAATATAAAATTATTTGTAATTTGATAATGTTAATGTGATCATTAAATTTGTATAATTATTTATATATATTATTTATATATGTCCGTGTAACTTTGCACGGGTTCTAATAAGCTAGTTCTGTAATAATTAGTTAAATGTTTCCATTAAATTTATTTGTTTTTAATGCAAAGTAAATCTTTATTATTGTTTCATAATTAATTAGTGTGTTAATTATTTAATTTAAATATTAAGCGTTTGCATATGTATAATAAGAGCTGCTTCGTATTTAAAAGTGTATATCGCATGCACTAATTAAAACAAGCAATAAAAAAAGCATGCATTGTTATCATTGAAACATTAAAAACGTAACATAAAACGAAAGAAAATAAAAAACCAATATAAAAATAAGGCCCACCAAGAAACGGCATGCATGCAAATTACTTAAAATACCTAACAGGAATTTCACTCAGGGTGGGTAATCAGGATAAACCTAATCATAAATCAACTTTACTACATCAACATAACAACGGTGATCAAAATGAGGCACTTCTTCGTCCTTCCAGGATTTCGATACATTAGTAAAATTGTGCGGGTACTCCTTTCTCAGCATATGATAGTCCTCAACAACAGCAATCCATAAGTACGGCCCACCGTAAAAATAATAGTCAGGATCATCGTTATAGTACTCATGTTTCCCCGATTGATGATGACGTGACGCATACCTTGCAGCAAGTTTTTTTGCTTGGCGAAAATCGCCTTGCCCACACCCTCGAAACTCGATCAGGGCATACCCAAGAAAACCACCATCTTTTGTCCACGCTGGGTGGACTTTTTGTACATTTGTATAGCCATTATTACGGAGCGTGTCCCTCAACCAAATAAAACTCTTAGAAAGCAGTTTACCCATGTCATCATATTTGACGGGAAGATTTTGTATTATACAAGTAATTGGATTGATATAACGGGTAATCGAGAATTGAGTACTAGACGATGACATAATTAAATCTCAAGTGAAGTATGTTGTATGCTATTTGTAGTATATATAGAATAATGGATAGATGTTTTAATTAAATAGTCCATATATGTTAGACTATTTATAGTATAAGGATATACTCTGTAATTAATTAAGAGCAATTTCATCCATAAGTTACACTCAAACAACAAATAAATGAACGTTGAATACACTACCTGGCGTGCAGTAACTATGCAGCGTTGAAAGCGTAAAAACGTTCAAACGACCAATAAGTGAAACGTTGATTCAAACCAAAACATAATGAACAGTCCATAGGCATGCATGCAGTTGTCAAATCATACATAAGTGAAAAAATAAGACAACGGTTTCTCAAAAACAGTTCACCTTTGCTAATACTTTCGTAACGGTTTCATTAAAACCGTTGTCAAGTATTTTAAATATAAATATAAATTTATATTAAGATAATAAACGGTCCATTTAAGAGCATGCATTTGTCAAATCATGAATAATGAAAAGTCAATACATAGAAAATAGTGAATAATAATGATAACGGTTTCTAAAAAACCGTTCTTTTATGTAATAATTGACCACGGTTTTCCATGAACCGTTGTTATATAAGTATTTTAAGACAACGGTTTCATAACCCGTTGTCAATAATAATGACAATGGCTGCTAAAAAACCATTCTTTTATGTGATAATTGACCACGATTTTCCCTGAGCCGTTGTTATATATGTATTTTAAGACAACGGTTTCATAACCCGTTGTCATTTTATCTTGATCACAACGGTCCTTAATAAGCATGCCTTGGTCAAATCATGAATTAAACGGTCCAATGTTCAAAATCAGTTGAGAGGAAGAGTAATCTTGATTACCTATGAAGTTCAATAAATTAATCAAATCAAGCAAGAAAAAGTTCAATAAACTCATCATTTATTTAATTAGAAATAACCACAATACATTAATATTACATTCATCACACATCAAAAAATTTAAAATAATCCGTAACAATCCCGGTTAAGAGTAAAAAGTTCTTCTCACACTGCCACCAACCATGCCATTGTGGTATACCGGCTACTTCTGGGTCATTAGCCTCGTATTTTACAATAACAGATTCAATGTATGCAAGAACCTGTCTTGCATGTGGAGATAAGGTAGGAAGAGTAGAACTCAACATATCTCTCGCGGTATTCAAGTTACGAGTATCAGGCTGACAAGGGTATGAAGACGGTGATAAGGATGGGAACGGTTGGTTGACAAGCAGGACTGCATCAAGCCTCTTACTCCAATAATTATGGCTATATTCAATAGATTCTTTGACTAATAGGTGTTGATCAGCGGAAAGCCCGGATAGAACCTCCTCCTTATCTACAATCGTTTGTTTAATCCACACTTCGTTGTTGAATAAAGCTGGGTTAAATGCCATCGTGTTTTTTGAATTTTGAGTGATCGGGATGATGTTAATAAACAGATGCTTTAACATTTATTTATATAAGAAAACGGAATTTTGAATTTTGAGTGACGGGGATGATGTTTTTTTAATGTTGGTTTATGTATCAACTAGATCAATGACGTACTATTTGTATTCGTATTCAATATTCCTATTAATTTTTTCATATTTAATTTTCTGTTTAATTAATTAATGTGAAAAAGAAAACTGATATTCATTAATTAGAGAAAGAAAAATACATAACAATAACAAGAAAAAACGGTTTAAATAATGAGACTCTCTATGCATATCTAAGAATTGCATTTTTATCAATGTAATTCGTTTTTTAATTTATGTATTTATATATATATATATATATATATATATATATATATATATATATACATATATATATATATATATATTAAGTTTATCATGCAATCCTCTCTATCATCTTGCTTCTTCTTTGTTTTATTTTATTTAATTTGTTTTACAAGCTAATAAACGCAGAAAAACAACAGTGACAAAACTAATTAAGCGAATAATACTTAGAGAAAGAACATAATGATTGATAAAAACACATGCAAATGAAATAATTAGAGAAAGAAAATAATGACTGAGATGACAAAACCTAAATTAAATCATGCATATTTACCTGATAATTAGAGAAAGTAAGAGACGATGAAACCAACAGTGACAGTGAGATGATAAAGCGACGATGAGGAAGAGAGAAAGAGACGATGAGAAAGTGTGTTTGTGTTTGTGTATATTTATTGTGTTTGTGTTAGGGTTTGTGTGGTGTGGTTGTAGTTGATCTGTGTTTGTGTGGTTTATAGTATAGAAAGTATTGACAATGTTTGTTAAACAAAAACCCGTTGTCATTACAGAAAATATTAACAACGGGTCCATAGTAAACCGTTGTTAAAAAGTATTAACAACGGGTTTATAAATAACCGTTGTAATTACTTTTCACTAACTTTGCGCCAATTTTGCGCCAAATTATTAACAACGGTTGTGCATGTTTGACCCGTTGTTAAAACCTATAACAATGGTTATGGAACCATACCCGTTGTAATTATTTTTAGTAAAATTCGCGCCATCCGTTCTACAACGTCTTATGGTGATTTTCGTGGATAAGCGTTGTTAAAGGGGCGTTGTAGTTGCCTGTATTTTTAGTAATGTTACCATCGTCTTCAACTTTGATTGGAAGGTGATGTATAATACACATAATAGGATGGACATAGCGGGTGTTTGATTGTGATTCAGCGGTTGTAGAAGACGATGACATCATGATCGAGGTATAAATTTTTTAATTAAATTATATGTGATAATTAATTACTCGATGAATTGGTGCTTGTGGTTAATTAAACTATGAATTGGTATATATTTATAGGAAAATATGTGTGCATGTGAATGGATAGTAATTAATAATGGTCAAACAAATTAAAAAAATAATAAGACATAGGAGTTAACATAATTTAATTCTATAAAATGACAACGGTTTTACAAAAACCGTGATCAATGTATCCCATAACTACAGTTTTTCCTTAACCGTTGTCAAATTTGAACCATTGAAACTATTCACATATTTAATTAAACCGTTTCCAATACATGCATGACCTTTAAACCCCTATTTATATTAGAACCCTATAATAAAATTATATTATTCACAACAAAATCTAAACTCTATTTTTTTAATATATATAATTATATATTCAAAAGAGTATTCAAAAATTATGTCGTTTTATAATTCATCGTTCGATGAAGGATCGTATGAATCTGATGTCGAATCATTCGACGGATTTGAAGATTTTAAACGCCTAACTAGAATTTTGTATGTCTTTTTATAATAATGATTCTTCAAGGTTTTGGTTTTATACCGATGAATAACGGGAAGGACCATATTTATGGGTCATTAATGAAGATGACCATGGACGAGTCGCGTATTTGTACGTAGACGGTCGTAATTTCGAGTTAGGGAGAGTGTCGTTGGAATGGGAAAACGACTCGGTGGATTGGGTTCAAGGTGAAAGAGATGTTTTTAGTGATATTGTCGATGGATTCCGCACTCTGTTCCCTGATTATTAGTTAGCTTATTTTTTTCTTTTTTGTTTGATATATTTTTTAAGATCAAATTACCTCGTATGGTTTTATTTCAATTCTGTCTTGCTTCGTTCCTTTGTTTAATTTTTGAATACGCAAACGAATACTTAACAATTAAAATACATAAATAATTAAGCTTCAAATCATTAGGAAAAGAACAACAACAACAAATTGTCTTATACAATTAACTTATTTTCACTTCTAGAAATTAAAATAAAAACATGATTATTAATTATTAGAATCTGATGACAAAGGATAATCTTCATGGAGTTCGGTCCACATCAAGTTGTAGAGCGGCCCTTCATTGTCTGCGGCCACCACAGGTGGAATTGCCTCTGTCTCCCATGACGGAGGCATAGTGACAAGATTGTGATACCTCCTGTAATGACTCAGCAGACGATGATCAACATGGGTTGCATCCCATAGATAAGTTCCCTTTTGTCTAGCATCCGAATAGAAGTTCAGTTTCCCCTCAAATCTAGCCTCTAATTTTCTTGCCTGACGAAAACTTTCATGGTGGTTGGCTTCATCATACTCGATAAAAGTGAATCCTTGAAAACCCTGCCTGTTAGTCGACACAGGGTGGACTCTTTTAACCGTAGCTAAACCACAGTCATGAAGCATTAACCTCATCCACCCAAAATCATTATTTACACCCTTTCCATTTTCATAACGAACAGGGAGATTATGAACAATACAAGTAACAAGATAGACGTAACGAAAACGTGATTGTAGTTCTGGTAAACCAACCATATTATTAGGTACGGAGTATATATATATATATATATATATATATATATATATATATATATATATTCTTTCTTTTAGGGAAAGTACAAAGTATAATTTAGAGAGAGAATGAAAGAGTAAATGTTTGATATTCAACTATCACATTATGACGACATATTTATAGTCCAAATTGAATAGTATAACGCATGCATAAAATTCTGAATAAAGTTACACCTTTTTCACATGCATTGGTTCAATTCAACTGATTTGAAAAAATGACCGTTGTCCAAATATACAACAACGAACATATAAAAACCGTTCTTGTTTTATATTTTATAACAGTTTTATGTAAACCGTTGACAAAAATATGATAACGGGTTTTGCAAAACCGTTTACAAGATATATTTTATAACGGTTTTATGTAAACTGTTGACAAAATATAATAACGGTTTTGCAAGACCGTTTACAAGAAAATATTTTATAACGGTTTTGATTCTAATTGTTGATAATTTACAACACGGTCGTCGACAGAACCGTTGTTTAACTTTATTTAATAACGGTTTAATTGTTATTATATTTGGGAAACAGTGATCTATTTTCCGTTATTATATTTGATAAACCGTTGTTATACGGTCGTTGTTAAAGCGCAGAATTGGCGTAGTGTACGATGTCTGGCAAGGGACCCAGTTGGCTTTTGGACCCGGTACGTCTGGGCGTGTCCTAGTATCTTTGTGTGAGGACTGGTGTCGTAGGCGTATCGCTGGCACAGGTGGTTATGAGTACGTCTGGGTGTGTCCCGGTAGTGACATGGTGATTGTATAATTGTATCTCATTCATATCAATGGCATGTTGCATATTTAATTATCATGTTGTGTCTTATATTTATTTATTGAAACTGACGTGTTGTGTGTCTATGTAATTATAACCTGTTTTTGGGGTGGCCTGTATCGATCCATATTAAATTTCCGATCATATGGGGAGTAGCTTAAGTACTGGTTCTTTTGATAGTACGCGGGAGACGGGACGAGCATCAGACTTAGAGTCGAGTAGCATAAATAGATGGCTTAGATGGTAGACAAGTTTTATAATGTCTAGTTTACATTTATTATTTAGTCATTCATTCATTTGTAATCACTAAACTTATTATTTATTTAAGTTGTTTCTTAATTGCAACTCCAATTTTACCGCGCGGGAAACCGAGATGGTAACATCCTCCCTTTACCTTGGCCGGGTAAGAAGGGAGTGTTATAGGAGCATATAACCACTGCCTCCACGGTACTATGTGTAGCATATAACCACTGCTATGTGTCTAAGACCTAGTGATCGGTCCGTTTCGTGTTCACAATTAAATAGATGTGGTCGTTGGGTCACATCCGAATGAAAACACAATTTATAGCTTCACAAACAACTCTACAATTAGTAAAGAGGCAAGTAAAGGTCGGATCCCAAGGGACGGGAATTGAGATGAGATTTCTATTGAAACTAGTGGTGTCTTAGGGGTGTCACAATTTGGGTTGATGTAGAAGGTCACTAAACTAAATATCAAAGAAAGTAAATAAGTAAGATGAATTAAAAGGGTTGTAAACAATTGATAAAAGCACTAGGGTGTCATGGGGTCATAGGGAATTCATGGGAATTTACCATACAAACATGTTCTCAAATTAAAAGCAAGCAATTATTGTTGTGATGGATTGAGTTGGGTTATATCTTACAATCCTAGGAAAGTTTGGGTCCCGGAGCCGAATCGATTAGATTGTAAAACACCTACAAGTCGACTTAGTCTTCCCTACTCAACAACATGCATGGTCTAATGATACTCGAGTTGGTTTATGTCTTATAAGTCTCATTGAAAAGATAGGTGATGGGTAAAAAATGCAAGGATTCATAGGCTCACATTTCATCAAACATAACATGTGCATGAGTTGAGATCAAAACAAGTAAGCAAATAAACCATGAAAGCATATTAATTTAAGCATGAATCATTCCTCATGTTGGTTTACCCTAATTATTTATTAACCCTAGCTAAGAGACTACTCACTCATTATCATGTTGATCATTCTAGCAAGGTTGTCAATCATACCAACAAAGGGAAACATGATGAATAAATGAAAGTAATTAACAATAATTAAACAGGGATTAAGAGAATTATACCTACTAATGATTCCAATAATAAAGCAAAGAATAAAAGAAGTACTTGATGCTTGATTGAGAGGTTGTCAATCTCCCAATAATAAGCCAAATAATCTTCAATTACCCAAAATAAAGGATGAACAAAAGAGAGATTAAGGAAATAAAACTTGTATTAGAACTTGATTAATTGTTGATTACAATACTAAAGAGAGATTTGATTGATATTAACTACTCTAATTATTGATAAGAAGAACATGCTCTTCTAATTAGACTAATGGGGTATTTATAGTGGAAATTAGGTGGATGCATTAGGGTTAACTAAAGGCTAAACTAGTAATTACACTTTTTAGATTGAGCAGGGAGGAGCCGGTATTTTTCGAAGGAAGGTCTTCTTTCTTTGTAGCTTGGAGAAGACAAAATTGTGTTGTACAGGAATCCGTGCGTTTTGGAGTCGGGACGGGCGGATTCAGGCGGGGAAAAACGGGCGTCTTCAGGTGAATCCGGGCGGATTGTGGTGGCTGCTAACCCGGGCATCTTAAGGAGAAAAACGCACGGATTGTGCTGTGGAGGACGGGGGGATTGTGGAGAAACCGCACGGATTGTACCTCAGCAATATTTCTTCTTCTTTTCTTCCCTTTTCTTCATAAAATCCTTGGGGATTTCCTCGGGGATGCAAGGATCCTTTCTCAACATTGCCCATCTACTATAATATGTACAAAGGCCTTCTAATCTTGTCTCTCCTTGATGCTTGGTCATTGAATTCAATCAATTTAGTCTCGTTTTGCCATGAAAATGCAAGATTTGCACTCCTTTCCTACTAAGGGATCAAAATCTCAAAGAATATGCAAAACAAAGAACTAAAGACAATAAATGACCCAAATATGCACTAAAAAGAATGGTAACAAGGCTAATTCGGGGGCTAAATATGCGCTAATTATGGTCACATCAAATATCCCCAAACCGAACCTTTGCTCGTTCCGAGTAAAGAGGTGACAAAGACTAGGACCATTATTTAAACTAACCTAATAACATAGCCGATATGAGACAATTAGCGGATCTCACTCCGCCCCTTCAACTCACAACAAGACAACCATGAGGTAGGATGCCTTCTTGCAAGGCAAGATGGGTCTTGCTAAAATGGCGACACATCCAAACATTAAGCACACAAAATCAAATAATGGATGCATCTACAAAAGGAATAGCCACTTCCTCATCAAGTGGCGGAGGCAACTAAAAAGGAACAAATTTAAGAGCATGTAATCCTTCACAAATACTAGTTCAACAAATTACTAAGGCTAAGAGGTGTTGGGGTTGGTGTCCTTAACAGTTAGTGCAAGGACTTATAAACCTCTAAAAGGATCAAAGGGCATACTTTTGGTATTATTATCAGTTGATCCACGTTTATCAATAACGGTTGGCTTGCTAGATAAGTTTGACGTTATTGTCATACAGATGGCGGTGATCAACTGGTCCCTAAAAGTCACACCTATAGGATACGTTTGAGAGAGGTGACGGTATGAAAATACAGTCATGTAGATGCCAAATCTGACTAACCAGTTAGTCCGAGTTATTTGACTAGTAATTAGTCAAAATGTGATGTTGAGATATTATATTTAATACGGATTAGATATCATGGGCTAAGGCGAATTAACCAGTTAATTCGTAAAATTAAATATAAGCGTTTTATATTTAATTAATGTATATTGAATTAATTATACAATATCGTCTTTGTCGGACATGTATTAATACTTCAACTAACCCGTGTTATTAGTTGATGTTTTAATAGCCGATAACCGATGACGATTTATAATAAACCGCGTCATATACATTTAGCAATTTATGAGCCGGTCCACGAGGTAAAATTAAGAGGAAGTGGAAGCCCACTTCCCCATGCAAACCCACGGCTGGCCGAGGTTAACAAAAGGAGAGACTCCCTCTCCTTTTGACCTAGAGAATTCCATTTTACAGAAAACTAGGGTTTTGGAGACATTTTCTCTCTGAAACCTAGATCTCACATCTCGAAAACCTCACAACAAGTTCTCTCAATATTGCAAGGCAATCAGAGAACAACTTCTAGCACAAGGGCATATCTCGGACAAATCTTGGGTGCAACAATTAGGAGGAAATCGCTTGTTGATTTACGTTCTTTACGCCGCACTATAAAGGACCCGAGGTTAATTCTTGTTCCTTATCGTTTCTCTATTGTATTTATGTTTTATGACGATAATCGCATGTTAAATTTACGTTATAGTCCTTAATTTAAAGGGTCTTACACGGATATTACCCCTCAAGTGGTATCAGAGCGAGGCCACGTAAATTTTTCCATGTGTTTTTCATAAAACCGATTTTGAAACGTTTGTTTTGTCTCGAAATCCGTGCCATGTATACACGGCTGATTCGGTTTTTGTTCTTGTTGAAACCGTGACATGTTTTACACGGTTTTATCATCTTGTTTTCGATTTGTTTTTATGCATATTGTTGTTTTATACGGAGATTACAAAGAACATGTCAAGTTTTGTCAATTGTTAAATTGTTTTTGATGCGTTTTTGATCAAAATTACAATTGATTTTGTTTTGTCAAACTGTTTTCACGAGGGTTTTATGTTTTCCAGAAACTTTTTCCCTCGATCGAGCATGTTTTTAGTCGATCGAATGGTTTTTCTGACATGTTTTTACTCGATCGAGTCCTTGCTTTGTATGCACTCGATCGACCATAAAACCCACGCTCGATCGAGAAGTCCTCGTACTCGATCGAGCAAGATTGTCTTGATATAAGTCCTCGATCGACTACCGCTTTTGTCGATCGAGTACTTCCCGATTAGCACACCTCTCGATCGACTTGCGTTCAGATCGATCGAGCCCTTTCGTTCCTCGATCGAGCACCTGTGTCCCTGGATCGAGGGATTTCTGTTTTGACAGCTTTGAAAATTTATTCTTTTTGCTTTAAATTTTCTTTTGGCTACAAAATGTACATTATACGGATATTGTACACTCGCTATGATTGTGAAACGGTTCACACACGTACCATTAAGTTATTTTAAAGCGTATTTAAAGTAACGGACTGTATTAGATTAAAATTGAATTGATAGAAGCGGTTTTATCACATGAATTTTAATCATTAAAAGGTGGTTTGGATAAATTTCACATAATTACGGAATTATGTCACGAATGAATTTGTTTTAGTTGATGCATTTTCATTTATCGTTTTGTTGAATGCCTTGAATGCTTTTAATTACGTATTTATTTATTTTGCAAACAGTTGTAACTTAGTGTGGCCTTAGTAGAACGTGTTACCGTAATGATGGAACACGATCTTGGTTGTATTTTGAGATCTCGTATCTCCGTTTTGGATTTTTCACTTGTAATTACAGTTTTAATTAGAATGTAAATAGGTTTATATTTTGTAATTTTAATTGTAATTTTTGAGAAGACCAAAGACGGAGACCATTTACTCACCGCGCTACCTGGATCAAGATGGAACAACAAAGACAAGCTTCTTGGGTCCAACGGTGGATTCCAAAGTTGTATTTTGTTCTTTTTATTAGGATAGGCCACACTAGGAAATTTTATTTACGTATTGCGTTCAATTATTTATTTTATCGTAACGATAGTATGCATCATTTTCCGCCTAAAACCAAACCACCTAATAATTGCATGAAAACTGACACATATAGAGGTCACGAGTTAGTTTTCTTTGACATTCGTATGTCACACGTTTTTCAAGCCATCACCCAAATTAATTCATTCACGCAGACGCTAGTTATTCGTTCACTTAATATGAATTATAATTTAGTTGATGGGATCTTCCTCGTATAAACAAAAATTGAGAACGGTCTTTATAGGTCAAACTCCAATGAGTCCCTTCTTCGTCGGTAGGCATAATATGACCCCTTCTACGTCGGGTAAGTTGGAACCGATTGACCTATTTTATCTCAACACTATGGTCACTCGTACGATCCTGTGACTGTGGTGGACTATAGATAGGATTTACGGAAATCTATCGACCAAGAGTTCTTCCGGAAGAATTAGCTAAACAGTTGGCTTATCAATTTACAGAAATTGAGTCTTGGGATCACTTGTATCATTCTTGAGGGAGATCAATTATGCAAGTGCGAGAGTCTACATGTTTAAAATGAATTTTAAAATAGACTTAAATCACCTCGATGAGTTGCTTATTTCGTTTTGTTTTTCTTTCTTTTTCAGTGTAGATCACGTTTATTAAACTGCAAATAACAAATGGCTGGTTCTACTGATAACCCAATGCCAAGTGCCACATTGGACCGTGAGTCCCGGCCGGATCTTCATGAATCGGATGAATCGGTCAACTCGATCAAGAATGATGGATCAAACTTCGCGGGACTGGGAGGCAGCGGATTACGGAATGCTTGCCGCCGCGACGGGAAGCTCGATTTCTGCTGAGCCCATGCCGTCACACCCAGGCCCCACGGCCGGAGTTAACGAGATCGACAAGTATAACGATTTCGCCTTGGAAGCGGGTGCGATTAAAAACGTACTCATTTTTGCAATGGAACCCAATTTGCAGAAACGCTTCATAGCCCAAGGTGCAAACAAGATTTTCACCACGCTCACTAAGGAATTCTCGAAAGCACCGAGAATCGTGACCTATGAGCATACCACTCGCTTCTTTGATGCGAGACTCCAGAAGGGCCAACCGGTTAGCCCACACATTCTCAGCATGATTGAGAATGTCGAGAAGCTGGAGACCTTTGATTGTAAGATCAGCGAGAACATTGTGATCGACCGCATACTTCACTCACTCCACGATGGTTATTCGCAATTTAGAGCGAATTACTATATGAATGATTTGAAGAAAACTCCCCATGAAC
Source organism: Silene latifolia (assembly GCF_048544455.1). Lineage (NCBI taxonomy): Eukaryota > Viridiplantae > Streptophyta > Magnoliopsida > Caryophyllales > Caryophyllaceae > Silene > Silene latifolia. Next base: position 456,398,397 of record NC_133538.1, read on the forward strand.
TGCACACCCTCCTCGTACAGACCGAGAAGGACATGAAGTTCGGTGGGAGCATGAAACAAGATGTTCTCGTTGTGACAAACAAGGGAAAGGGTAAGGGCAAAGCTCGAGGCAAACCTAGCGAGGGTAAGGCGAAGTTCAAGAAGTCGGGTTCGGTAAGAGTGGGCTGGTGAGTCGAGCACCTCATCAAGCACGACAAAGAGCAAGAATGAAAACATGGAATGCCATCACCGCCACAAGATCGGGCATTGGAGACGCACATGTCCTGTTTATCATGAGGACATAAAAGCAGGTCGCGTTAAACCTGTTGGTATGTCTTCTTCTTCTACTTTTATTCATATGATTGAGATTAACCACGCAAGTTACGGAACTTGGGTACTTGATACTGGTTGTGGTTCTCATCTGTGTAATCATGTGCAGGGCCTCCGAAATCTCGAACCTCTCGTAAAGGGTGAGGTTGACCTGCGTGTCGGGAATGGAGCAAGAGTGGCTGCCGTCTCGAGGGGAACATATGTGATCCAGCTTCCTAGCGGATTTGAGTTATCATTATATGATTGCTATTATGTACCCATCTTTCGAAAAACATTATTTCGGTTTCGCACTTGATAAACTTGGTTTTTCATTTGTAATAGAGAATAATACTTGCATTTTCTCTTTACACGATATGATTTATGGCAAGGCAGTCTCCATGAATGGAATTTATGTTTTAGATCAGACCACCGAAATATTACACGTAACGAATAAAAAGTTAAAGGTTGGTGACAAAGATCAAACGTATCTATGGCTGTAATATGGGACACATTAATGAGAAACGCGTAAAACAACTCATCAAACATGGAGCTATCTCGGCCTTTGATTTTCAATCATTTGGCACGTGTGAATCATGTCTCATCGGTAAGATGACTCGTATTTCCTTCAAAGGTGTTGGAATGCGCTGCGACCTATTAGGACTCATACACACGGATGTATGTGGACCTATGTCAATCACCGCACGAGAAGGCTATAGGTATTTCATCACTTTCACGGACGATTTAAGTAGATATGGCTATGTCTACTTAATGAAGCACAAAAGTGAATCCTTTGAGAAATTCAAAGAATACCGAGAATAGGGTGCGTAACCTATTGGGTAGAAAGATTAAAACACTACGTTCGGATCGTGGTGGCGAGTATCTTTCTCATGAGTTTGATCAACACCTAAAGGATTTGTGGGATTGCCCTACGCTTAACTCCACCTGGAACACCTCAATTGAATGGAGTGTCCGAACGGAGAAATCGAACACTACTTGATATGGTTCGATCCATGATGAGTCACACCGTGTTGCCTCGACTCATTATGGGGTTATGCTCTTATGTCGGCCGCTCTAATACTTAATCAAGTCCGTCTAAAGTCGTGACAAGACTCCATATGAACTATGGAAGGGAACGGTCCCTAACTTGTCCTTTATACGGGTTTGGGGCTGCGAGGCTTATGTCAAGTGGAGACACGAGGATAAGCTCGGCCCGCGATCGATCAAGACATACTTTATAGGTTATCCTAAAGGAACACTTGGTCATTACTTCTATTCGCCAACCGAACAACGTGTTTTTGTTGCGGCTAGTGCGACATTCTTAGAGAAGGAATTTCTTGAGAATGCAAAGAGTGATAGAACCTTCGACCTGTCGGAGATTCCAGAACCAAACACCGAGCAACCATTGGAGGAACCTGTTCCTTCAATCCCGGCTGCGGTGAATATTCCTGAGGAACCTAGGAGGTCGGGAAGAGTCTCTATTCCTCCAGACAGATACATTGGTATGGTCGAGGAACATGACATAGATGACGTTCTACTCTTAACGAGTAGTGAACCCGCAACCTATAAAGGTGCCATGACTAGTTCTGACTCAAAGCTATGGCTTGAGGCCATGCAATCCGAGATGTACTCTATGTATGAGAACAACGTATGGGATCTTGTTGACTTACCTGCTAAGGTTCATCCCCTTCAATGCAAATGGCTTTACAAGATAAAGCATTCTGTGGAAGGTCAACAAGATATCTATAAAGCACGACTAGTTGCTAAAGGTTTCACCCAAGTGCCAGGTTTGCACTACGATGAAATTTTCGCACCCGTAGTCATCTTTGCGTTCCATTCGGATTATCTTAGCGATCGCCTCTTTTCATGACTATGAAATTTGGCAAATGGACGTGAAAACCGCCTTCTTAAACGGCTTTTTGGAGGAAGAGTTGTACATGGTGCAACCCGAAGGTTTCATCGATCCACAACATCCTAAGAAAATATGCAAACTTAAGCGTTCCATTTATGGACTTAAGCAAGCATCTCGGAGTTGGAATCATCGCTTCGACCAAGTGATTAAAGAAAATGGATTTACTCGATCGATCGAGGAACCATGTCTATATATCAAGTCGAGTGGGAGCAAGATTGTTTTCCTAATATTGTATGTTGACGACATACTCCTGATTGGGAATGACATACCTCTCTTAACTTCGGTGAAAGTATGGTTGAAAAACCATTTCCAGATGAAAGATCTGGGAGAGGCACAAAGAATTCTAGGCATTCGTATCTATCGAGATAGATCACGACGGATGTTATCTCTCGATCAGAGTCTTACATAGACAAAGTCCTAGAGAGATTCAGCATGACTAACTCCAAGAAGGGGTTCCTTCCTATGGCTCCAGGGGTGCATTTGAGCAAGTCTCAGGCACCAGAGACACCGGAAGAGAAAGAGCGCATGACACGAATTCCATATGCTTCGGCAATAGGATCAATCATGTATGCCATGATATGCACACGTCCGGACGTGGCATATGCATTGAGTATGACAAGTCGATTCCAACAAAGATCCAGGTGAACCACATTGGATGGTCATCAAGAACATTCTTAAGTACCTACGGAGGACTAAAGATTGGGCATTGACTTATGGAGGCGATCAAAAGCTATGCGCAACCGGTTACGCAGATGCTAGCTTCCAAACGGATCGAGATGACTCGAAATCTCAGTCTGGATTCGTTTTTACTCTTAATGGCGCTGCAGTCAGCTGGAAGAGTTCAAACAAACTGTTACAAAGAGATTCTACGATCGAGTCCGAGTACTATGCCGCGTCCTGGCTACAAAGGAAGCGATATGGATGCGTCAATTCTTACATGGGCTCTCTGTAGTGCCTAGTTCGAATGACCCGATCACCATCTATTGCGACAATAGTGGTGCCATCTTCCAAGCTAAAGAGCAAAAGTCTAGCAACAAGTCTAGACATGTACAACGGAAAGCTCATCTAATCCGGGATTACGTGGAGCAAAAGGAAGTAGTGATAGAAAAGATTGCTACAGATGATAACATAGCAGATCCTCTCACTAAAGCATTACGACAAGATAAGCATGAAGGGCATGTTAATTCCATGGGAATTAAACGTGTTCCTAAGTTGTAGTACTCTTTTATGGATCAGATTCATTCTCTCTTGTACTCTATACGACATCATCGTTTTGATATTTTATATATATATTTTGTTTGTCATGTGGATTTGTACGACAAATTTTGAACACCACAAAGTGAACTGAACGAACATTATATCTTTTTCAGTCCTTAATTGCCCACATGAGCTGATAACTCGGCAATTATTTTGTGACGTTGGTTGATGGTGGGTTCAACGAGCCATAAGTCAACCGGTTGACTGACCAATCACAGAGGCGATTTATACGGATATTTCGTAGGACACTTTTGTGACATCGACGTGGAGTCCTAAATGTTTTATAACATTCGTTGTCCGGTCGTGGATAGGACCTCCATGGTGATCCTAAGAGTCGATTCTTTTGACTATCGACTGTCTCTTGAGACTAAGGCAGATTTTGGGTGACTTTGGTTTCTTTCTCACGGTCATCCGTAACAGGGGGCCAAGTAGATTTTTTCTGGGTCATTTCATGCTGTGCTTAGATCGGAAGGAGTTCGAGTTGAAGGAAATATTCAGCCTTTATCAGGTACTCGATATTTCTCAGGGCCACTCGAGGAGTCAGAATCGAAATGCATGGCCATGCTCGGATACGGATTCGTTTTATCGCTTAAGTTACTCTCTAGTCGGGAAACCACTCTAGATACTGGTCGATTGTGAAATACGACCTTTGTGGATCCAGATCTGCAAATTGTTTTACATTGAGTGGGAGAAATTTTAAATGAATATGAGAATCGGTTATCGCACATACACTTGTACGGACAAGTGGGAGTTTGTTGGAGCTTGTGTCCTCCAGTTAGTGCGGATAACGTCATTGCACATGCACTTGTACGGACAAGTGGGAGCTTGTTGGGGTTGGTGTCCTTAACAGTTAGTGCAAGGACTTATAAACCTCTAAAAGGATCAAAGGGCATACTTTTGGTATTATTATCAGTTGATCCACGTTTATCAATAACGGTTGGCTTGCTAGATAAGTTTGACGTTATTGTCATACAGATGGCGGTGATCAACTGGTCCCTAAAAGTCACACCTATAGGATACGTTTGAGAGACGTGACGGTATGAAAATACATCATGTAGATGCCAAATCGACTAACCGATTAGTCCGAGTTATTTGACTAGTAATTAGTCAAAATGTGATGTTGAGATATTATATTTAATACGGATTAGATATCATGGGCTAAGGCGAATTAACCAGTTAATTCGTAAAATTAAATATAAGCGTTTTATATTTAATTAATGTATATTGAATTAATTATACAATATCGTCTTTGTCGGACATGTATTAATACTTCAACTAACCCGTGTTATTAGTTGATGTTTTAATAGCCGATAACCGATGACGATTTATAATAAACCGCGTCATATACATTTAGCAATTTATGAGCCGGTCCACGAGGTAAAATTAAGAGGAAGTGGAAGCCCACTTCCCCATGAAAACCCACGGCTGGCGAGGTTAACAAAAGGAGAGACTCCCTCTCCTTTTGACCTAGAGAATTCCATTTTACGTGAAAAACTAGGGTTTTGGAGACATTTTCTCTCTGAAACCTAGATCTCACATCTCGAAAACCTCACAACAAGTTCTCTCAATATTGCAAGGCAATCAGAGAACAACTTCTAGCACAAGGGCATATCTCGGACAAATCTTGGGTGCAACAATTAGGAGGAAATCGCTGTTGATTTCTGTTCTTTACGCCGCACTATAAAGGACCCGAGGTTAATTCTTGTTCCTTATCGTTTCTCTATTGTATTTATGTTTTATGACGATAATCGCATGTTAAATTTACGTTATAGTCCTTAATTTAAAGGGCCTTATACGGATATTACCCCTCAAGAGGATGTCACTAAATCACCTCCAAATGGTGTTAAACTAGACTACTTTCGTCCTCAATTTCCAAATGCTTTCGTCAAGGGCGATCGGATGGTGGTGAAATGATGATCCCTATGATGCTAGTAGCATATGACATGACAAGTCTCGAATTCTCTACAAAAGTAAAGGTCATGAATCGTCCCAAGCTCGACAAAGTGGCTTGACAAAAAGGCTTTTTGGGAATGAAATGCTCAAATCTTTATAAACAAGGGTGGATATGACTAGTATTCAAAATTGTCCTCATTCAACTTTCACATTTCAAAAATTTTAAGATGGGGTTTGTCCCTTCCGGGCTAGTGTCCTTTTCTTTCGACAATCGCTTATTAGGTAACCGGTTAACCTCTAGACAATAGCTTTTCGGGGTGATAGTCACTCTGTCTCTGGGCGGCCGAATTCACAACCGTGTGGGGGCCCAATTCAATGGATCCCGCTCCAAAGCACATCGAAGTGGTACGCCTCCATCAAAACAATTAAATTTCTCAACATTTCAACATTTCATAACATTTGAGGTTTCCTTAGCAATAAATTACTTCCACATGACAAAATTCTTTGAAATGAGCACTTCAAACTTATTGATAGAAAGTATTTTTGGGTTTCCTTACCACAAGGTCAATCAAGGTCACCTAGACAAGTTAACCAAGTCCACATCGCATCACGGGGTTGGATAGGTGACTCACATGCAAACCCTTGACTAGGCTTTGGGTCATGGGTCAAAAGACACTAGTATGACACTATCTAGGGTGTTTTACAACCATTCTAGTAGGCAAAGTCTTAAGTTGAAAAACTATTTGTAATGGCTTAGTTGCTCTTGTCAAAGTTCCTAATTAGGCATTTTTCAAAAATTTTGTCTAAATGCAACTACATGCTATGATGCAACTAATATATACATCCTAATGCAAGTGATTCTATCAACTAATATGACATATAAACTAAATGCAAGTCCTAAGTTCACATTGTTATACCGCATCAATCAAAATAAAGCCACATAGTCATTAACATAAAGAGGAAAAAGGAGATTGGAAAGATCATACCATGCGGTCTTCATGATCCTCATGTCTCGGATGTGGCGCAGTCAATCAATGTGAACAAGGATAGAACAAACATAATATATACAATATGTACAATATAACTACACTACAAAAGGAATAAACATGTTTTTGGGTTTTTCAATTTTCAATTTTTTATGGTTTTTCGAAATTTTTCAATTTTTTTGGATTTTTGAATAAAAGTTAAGTTAGAATTCCCCATCCCCACACTAATATGGGCATTGTCCTCAATGGCCAAAATGATGGGAAATTATGCAAACATGATGCATGATTTCTACACTAAATGCAATCTACACTAATCTATACTACATGATGCATGGTTTTTGTTTATGACGGAGAGGATAATTTAGATTACCTCCCGTTGTGTATGCATTAACTTCCCCAAACCGATCTAGACATTATTGCTAATGTCCAAGGATGGGTGTAGTTCATGCACACACTATGCAATGCATGAAACTAATTTGTCATTTTGGATTTTGAAAGTGGGAACAATAAAATGAGACACCTCAATGGTACCGAGGTGTGAGTCCTCAATGGTGCTAGGACTACTCCAACAATGATCAAGAAAAATAAATAAATAGAACAAAGAGAGAAATAGACAAACCTTGAGAGGGTAGGAGCCTCCAAAGCTTGCTAATCTTCCATTATATCATCACTATCATCATCTTCCTCATTAGAAGTGGTCTCATTGCCACTTCCCTCTTCACTTGCTTCTTCACCTTCTTCTTCACCTTGCTCATCATCCTCTTCTTCTTCTTCACTAGCTTCTTCATCAATGTTATCATCAACTTCTTCATTACCAACAACCTCATTATCACCCGGAACAACCCTAGATGCACTCGGAAATAGGACTTCCTTATCCGCTCAACTAGGCAAAGGACATGATGGGTCAAGTAGTCCTTGCCTAGCTAAGTGTAAGAGGGGTGGATATTGAGCTAAGTAAGCATTTTTCCGATCCTCAAAGGCTTGCTTGTGCATTGCTTGCATGAGAAGAGTCAAATAATCATTTCTTGCTTCAACACCTTCCGGCTTGAACTCTTGGTACTCAAAAGGGTAAGGTGGTGTGACAATGGAAGAGTAGGGTATTTCAAGTTCACCCTTTTGTTGTTGGATAATATACTCGGCCTCTTTTGAAAGGGGAAGTAGATAATTGGTCCGGTGGATACTCAATCGACAAATATTTGAAGGCAAAGTGAAAAAACTAGCCTCACTAGTGAGCCATCCATACTTGGTGTCAAGAGGGCCCACTTGTACTTGTGTATCATAGTATGCAAATCAACGAGATGACCACCTTCTTTCGCCTCATACTTGTTATCTTTGTTGAGGTTAGGATAAAAGTATTTAGCTAGGATAGTGACTAGGCCTCCATTCACAATAACTGTAGTGCCTTTCTTCCCACAATCAATGTTGAGCCATCTATCCACCAAGAGCCTTAGAAAGTTAAAAGGCTTGGTGTGTACTCTTCCAATCTTCAAAGCCGACTCAAGAAGAACAAAATCGAGTTTAATGAAATGGTTGGTGTCTTTTCTTGCATTGATGGTGCTCCCTACGACCTTGTGCCATACTCTTATGTCCGGACGGTGGACTAAAAGAGCACGACTCGCATGAAAGTCTTCAAATTTCCTTCCGGAAATCGCCTCCCAAAGAGGGTCGGGGTCATATTTGCCAACATTCTTAAAATAACGCGGTTCATCACTAAGACCCAAAGCTTCACCCAATTCCTTAAAGGAGATGCGCCTACTAACATTAGCTAGACAAAACTCGAGGTTCTCCATAGTCTCAACCTTGTTAACTTTCAAAGAACTCAAAAATTCTAAGTTAAGGGAGGGGTATGTCAATTCTTTTGATTCAAACAATTTCTCCAACCCCATGGCTTTAAAAAAGGCTCTAGTTTGCTCAAGGACACCCAACTTATTTAAGGTATCTTCAGAAATAAATTTGGTGGATTGAAATGATTTTCTAGCAAACTTAGCAAAAGTGTCCCTATGGGTTTTGGAAATGAAAGTTACCTCCGGATAGTTTACAAGTTGATCAATTTCCGGAGTAGTAGATGTTGTTGCACCCATGGGAGGTTGTTGTTGTTGTTTCACTTCCATGTTTGGGTTTGCTACCACCATAGCCAATGCTTTCTTTGCTTGAAGAGTCTTTTGCCTTAATGAAAGTTGTCTTTGCCTTTGGTGCCTTTGCCTTTGTTGCCTTTGTTGCTCCCTTAGTCCTTGCCATTGATGAATTAACCAAGAAAGAGTGAAAAATCTTCAATTTTTAGTGCACCCAAATCGATTTAAAGATGAAAGGCTTTGCCTTTATGAATTCGAAAATCGACTCAAAGGTTGAAGATTTTGTGCTTGGTTTTGATTTTTATTGAAAAAAGAGTGATTGATTTGTTATTAAAAGGATGTTTTGATTTGATTTTCGTGAATGTAGTTGAGGAATTTTGTTTTTGTGATGGAGAGGATGAGGGTTTTGAGGGTTTTGAGTAATGTTATGAATGAAGGAATGAAGAAATGAATGTGGGAGGGGTTTTATAAAGCCCGAAAAAATTTGAACTGCAGGGGCAATCCGTGCGGTTTCTCGCTCGGACGGGCGGATTCTCGCTTTTCTGGGTTGGGAAAAACTCGCCTAAAGACGGGCGTCTTTAAGGGAAGACGCTCGGATTTGCAAACACGGGACGGGCGTCTTACAGAGAAGACGGGCGGATTCGATCCCAGAATTTTTCTTGTTTTCCTCAGCCAAGAAGACGAGCGTCTTCCTTTCAGGACGGGCGGCTTTTTGAAGATGGGCGGATTAGGATGTAGGACGCCCGGATTCGCTGACAGTCAAAAATTTCAAAACTTCAGCTCATTTCAGGACGTGCGTCTTCTACCCAACACGCCCGGATTGCTTGAAAACGGGCGGATTCTCCTGAATCCGCTCGGATTCGACCCCTTTGTACCCGGATTCAGTTCCAACCGTATACAACGCATATCTCTTGCTATTCTTCCATTCTTCTTCATATCTTGTGTTCTTCATTGTGGGGGCACTACTAAGGCATGGATAGCCTAAGCAATTGCCATCCCCACACTAAGCTAAAGCACTACACATTAATTGAAATTATTAATCCTTCCCTCACTTCTCTCAAACATGATAATTATCTTGATCAAAGTATAAAAATCCAAAAATAACAAAAATGCAATACAAGAATTGAAATGCAAGTTAGGGAGTTAGAAATATTTACAAATGGTGGTTTAGGGAGGACTCCACCAAACTCTCATTCTTGATGAGATGTCAAGGGGGCATGTTCAAGGTGTTGTTGATGTTGCTCAACACCTTGAAAAATTAATCAAAAGCTTGTTCATTATCATGGTAGAGGTCTTCAATAGACCTTGCCCTTGTTGTCGGTGTTGATCGATGGCATTACCAATGTAGGGATTAAAAATCCCTTCAAATTCGTCGTCCCAAAGACCACAAACTTCATTAAGTTGATCATTGAAAATCTCTTGATTTGATGGAGACAACTTTCCCATTTCCTTTTCTTGGCCAATGAGGCTATCTTCTTCATTGCTTGTCTTTGATGAGCTTTGCAAGCTCTCTTTGTCACAATTCACTTGCTCTTTGAATGGAGCATCTTCAATTTTCTTCTTCCATTGGAGTTCCGACTTCTTCCTTTCATCCTTCAGACTATAATGATCGATCATAAAACATGGTCCATGTAAACGGGGAGCTCTCATTGTCTTGTCAAGATTAAAAGTTATACTCTCATCTCCCATTTCTAGAGTGAGCTCACCATGTTTTACATCAATCACCGCACCCACGGTGTGTAAGAAGGGTCTTCCAAGAATGATTGAAATGTTGGAGTCTTCCTCCATATCAACAATGACAAAGTCCACCGGGATGAAAAACTTCCCAATTCGCACGGGGACATCTTCCCATATCCCTAATGGTGTCTTCGTCGATCTATCGGCCATTTGGAGTGTGATATTGGTGCATTTAAGCTCTCCCATCCCCAACCTTTTACTTACCGAGTACGGCATAACACTCACACTAGCCCCTAGATCACATAAGGCTTTGTTAAACGTGGTGTCGCCAATGGTACACGGTATTGAGAAGCTTCCCGGATCCTTTGGTTTTGGAGGTGAACTCCCTTGAAGTATTGCACTACTTACCTTAGTGAAGGCAATAGTCTCAAGTTTCCGGATTGATTTCTTCTTTGTGAGGATGTCTTTCATGTATTTCGCAAAGGCCGGCACGTGATTGATTAATTCCGTGAAAGGAATTGAGACTTCCAAATTCTTCACAATTTCCATAAACTTTCCAAGTTGGTCATCAAATTTGGGCTTGGCTTGACGACTTGGAAAAGGAAGTCTAATCACAATGGGCTCCTTCTCCTTGACCTTGTCTTCATTTTTCTTTGAAATTTCTTCTTTTGATGATTCTCCATCTTTGGAGTTTTGAACAATTTCTTCCTTATCACTAGCTTCCACAACTTCATCCTCAACTTTCTTCTTCGGTGCTTCATACCTTGTACCACTTCTCAAGTGAATGGCACTAACCGTTTCATGTCTTGGGGGATTACTTTGAGGTGGTAATTGCCCCTTTTGTCTTTGTGAGCTTGAAGATGCTAGTTGAGTCAATTGTGTTTCCAACATCTTGGTGTGAGCTAGGATGTTGTTGATGGAGGTTTCCTTTGCTTGACTATCTTTTTGCATTTGAGTGAAAAACTCTTGTTGATTCTTTTGCATTTGGAGGACCGCTTTTTGAACATCAAAACCTTGGTCATTTTGGTGATTGTATGGATTTTGATTTTGGTAACCTTGGTTTTGGTTGTAAAAGGGTCTTTGATTTTGGTTTCTCATGGGAGGTGGGGTGTAAGTTGTTTGAGGGTTTTGAACATTTTGGCTTTTGTATGAGACATTTGGATGAAACTTGGTGTTTTCATTGTAATAATTGGAATAAGGGGTACCACTCTTGTATGCTTGGAAAGCATTTACTTGTTCATTTGTTCCCCTACATTCACTTTGGTCATGTCCCAAAGTTCCACAATTCTCACATATCCCACTTGGGATTGATGAGGATTCCGTCATGGCATTAACATGATGCTTTGGTGATTTTGAGACTTCTTCAAGTCTAGCCATAGCTTTTTCAAACTTCAAATTGATTGTGTCAATGTGGGCACTAAGTTGAGCACCTAATTGAGTAACGGAGTCCACTTCATGCCTTCCTCCTCTAGTAGCCTTGCGAGGTCTACTATATTGTGAGTTATGGACCGCCATTTCTTCAATCTTGTTCCATGTTTGATTGTCATCAACTTCGGTGAACATTCCATTTGATCCCATATTGAGAATGTTCCTTGAACCTTCATATAAACCGTTCCAAAATTGTTGTACCAAGAACCATTCGCTAAGTCCATGGTGAGGACATGAGCGACAAATTCCCTTAAACCGCTCCCAATCTTCATACAAAGATTCTTCGTCCCTTTGCTTAAAACCTGTAATTTGAGCTCTTAGCATGTTAGTCTTTTCCGGTGGATAGAACTTTTTGTAGAAAGCTAGAGCCAACTTCTTCCAAGAATCTATTCCGAGAGTGGCCTTATCAAGGCCCTTCAACCATTGTTTCGCGGTGCCAATTAGAGAAAAAGGAAATAAGACCCATCGAATTTGGTCTTGAGTCACACCGGTTTGAGAAATAGCATCACAATAGTCACAAAAGGTTTCCATATGAGAATGAGGGTCTTCACTAGGCATCCCCTCAAATTGGCTCCTTTCGACTAATTGGATAAAGGCGGATTTAGCAATAAAATTTCCGGTTAGATGTTGTGGTGTGGGAGTACCATTGGGTAGGTTCTCCTCGGTGGGTACGGAATGTGATGAAAACTTAGGCATTGTAGGTTGATTTTGTGGGGTATTTTGTAATGGGTTCTCCTCACCTTCTCTTGCAAAAGGGTTGATGAACTCAATAGTTGGTTGAACAACCTCACTAATTCCTCTCAAATTCCTCCTAGCAAATCTCCTATTGTTTGTCAAGGTTCTTTCAATTTCACGGCCAAAAGGTAACAAATCACCTTGTGACCTTCTAGACATGCAAAATGTCAAACAACTCGAAAACAATTAGAACAAACCTTGAGGAGTTTTACTTCCCCAAGGTAAAGAAAGACACAACTAATAACAATAAAAGAAAATCTAAATCAAGTAAACACCGTCCCCGGCAACGGCGCCATTTTTGATCGGTCCGTTTCGTGTTCACAATTAAATAGATGTGGTCGTTGGGTCACGTCCGAATCAAAACACAATTTATAGCTTCACAAACAACTCTACAATTAGTAAAGAGGCAAGTAAAGGTCGGATCCCAAGGGACGGGAATTGAGATGAGATTTCTATTGAAACTAGTGGTGTCTTAGGGGTGTCACAATTTGGGTTGATGTAGAAGGTCACTAAACTAAATAGCAAAGAAAGTAAATAAGTAAGATGAATTAAAAGGGTTGTAAAAAATTGATAAAAAGCACTAGGGTGTCATGGGGTCATAGGGGATTCATGGGAATTGATCATACAAACATGTTCTCAAATTATAAGCAAGCAATTATTGTTGTGATGGATTGAGTTGGGTTATATGTTACAATCCTAGGAAAGTTTGGGTCCCGGAGCCAAATCGATTAGATTGTAAAACACCTACAAGTCGACTTAGTCTTCCCTACTCAACAACATGCATGGTCTAATGAGACTCGATTTGGTTTATGTCTTACAAGTCTCATTGAAAAGATAGGTGATGGGTATAAAATGCAAGGATTCATAGGCTCACATTTCATCAAACAAAACATGTGCATGAGTTGAGATCAAAACAAGCAAGCAAATAAACCATGAAAGCATATTAATTTAAGCATGAATCATTCCCCATGTTGGTTTCCCCTAATTACCTATTAACCCTAGCTAAGAGACTACTCACTCATTATCATGTTGATCATTCTAGAAAGGTTGTCAATCATACCAACAAAAGGAAACATGATGAATAAATGAAAGTAATTAACAATAATTAAAGAGGGATTAAGAGAATTATACCTACTAATGATTCCAATAATAAAGCAAAGAATAAACGAAGTACTTGATGCTTGATTGAGAGGTTGTCAATCTCCCAATAATAACCCAAATAATCTTCAATTACCCAAAATAAAGGATGAACAAAAGAGAGATTAAGGAAATAAAACTTGTATTAGAACTTGATTAATTGTTGATTACAATACTAAAGAGAGATTTGATTGATATTAACTACTCTAATTATTGATAAGAAGAACATGCTCTTCTAAATAGACTAATGGGGTATTTATAGTGGAAATTAGGTGGATGCATTAGGGTTAACTAAAAGCTAAACTAGTAATTACACTTTTTAGATTGAGCAGGGAGGAGCCGATATTTTTCGAAGGAAGGGCTTCTTTCTTTGTAGCTTGGAGAAGACGAAATTGTCTTTGTCAGAATCCGTGCGTTTTGGAGTCGGGACGGGCGGATTCAGGCGGGGAAAAACGGGCGTCTTCAGGTGAATCCGGGCGGATTGTGGTGGCTGCTAACCCGGGCATCTTAAGGAGAAAAACGCACGGATTGTGCTGTGGAGGACGGGCGGATTGTGGAGAAACCGCACGGATTGTACCTCAGCAATATTTCTTCTTCTTTTCTTCCCTTTTCTTCATAAAATCCTTGGGGATTTCCTCGGGGATGCAAGGATCCTTTCTCAACATTGCTCATCTACAATAATATGTACAAAGGCCTTATAATCTTGTCTCTCCTTGATACTTGGTCATTGAATTCAATCAATTTAGTCTCGTTTTGCTATGAAAATGCAAGATTTGCACTCTTTTCCTACCAAGGGATCAAAATCTCAAAGAATATGCAAAACAAAGAACTAAAGACAATAAATGACCCAAATATGCACTAAAAAGCATGGGAACAAGGCTAATTCGGGGACTAAATATGCGCTAATTATGGTCACATCACCTAGCCAGACTCTCGGTGCAATAATTGTACACCGAACGACACTCGGGAACCAAAGTGTATCACCACTGCCTCTGGCTAGTTCCGAACATAGACCAAATAAACCCCACATCAATGGGTGGCGTTAATTCTTTCCGATAGTATATAACTGAAACTACCATCATCTATTCAGACTAGCAAACAACAAATGCAAAATATAACTGACTGTACAAACCATGCGTGAAAAACGTCACGACTCAAATCATAGAACTATATAACTGACAATCCTACTTATCATATTAACAAGGATAACCAACGACATATGCAAACATAGCATTATATAATAACATCTGAACATCACATAACATATGAAAGCATTACCAATCAAAATTATAGTAACCTTAATCGTAATATCAACTCTGGATGTGAGGTTATACTAACCTCGACTATAACTTTAACATATATCCTGAGGTTATACTAACCTCAACCATAGCCTTGACACGAAACTCAAAGTTATAGTAGTTCCAACCATAACCTTGAGCTATAATCCCAGGGTTACGTTAGTTCCAATTATAACCTTAACTCGTAGTTCAAATTTATAGTAGCTTCAGTTATAACCTTGATTCATATTTCCATGGTTTTACCCCCAAACAGCCATAACTCGAGTCGTAACGTAAGGTTGTACTAGCTTCAGCTGTAACTTTTAGCCATATTCTCAAGGTTATACCAACTTCAGCTATAACCCTACGTACTACTCTTGGCGGCACGGTCAAGCCGCCTTTAGGGTTTCACTCGTGAACCCTAACCGCATACAAGACACCCATATTAATGCATAAACATTATACGGCAATAAATTAAGGCATTAAAACATATATAAACATATGATAATAATTAATCATGGTAATAAACTATCTAACAAGTACTAATTATACAAATCAATCATTAAATCATGTAAATCACATCAATTGGTATGGAAACAATTAAAAGAGAAACACCTAGTTACCTTTTTGGCGATTAACTCTCAAGATCTTCGTCCACGATGTAGATATCCTTTCGTGGAGCGGTTTTCACGCCTTAATTAATCCATCCAAACGTGCCAAAGGGAAACGTTCCCAATTAAAACGCTAACGATAAAATAATACTATAAAAACCACGCGAAAAAACATGAAACATACGACGGGAATAGATAGATCCAAGAAGTAGGATTGTTCTAGGCACAAAAGATGATGAAGAGAGGAGGATGAAGGCGCATGAAACCCTAAAGGGCACGAGGGCTCACGGCACAAAGAAGAGAAAAGGAGAGAATTAGGTTTAGGGTTTTCTTGTGAGAAAAAAGAATAAAGAGTGGGAGTTTAAGTTTCCACTCATATTTAAAGAAGATCTCATGGGTTTGCATCAAACCTACGCCCGAAACTCACCTATACGTCCTCCAAATTCACGTTGAATCCAAGAAGAAAATGGGTCTTCACCAAAATTGAGCCCAACGAGCCAAACAGACAAGAGACTGATATTTTCCCGAAAAATGAAATATGTAATATGCGAAAATAAATTAAGTAAATATTAAATGGAAATTAGGGGTGTTACAACTCAAGTTTATACTACCAAAGCTCATATAATATTATTACTCCACCAAGCAATATACTTCTTACAAGATTTTTCTTCTTTAGTATAATCCTTCATTCCTTAACCCATTACTAAGATGAACCATCAACCCTCACTTTCTAACTTTTCATTTTTAGGCCAGAATACTAGCAATTTGATACATGCATCAATACAATTCCACCACATTCGTGCTAAAAAAGAAAAGAAGTAAATTCTCTCTCTAAAAACCTCCCACATCTCTCTAAAAAAAAGAAAACCCTAAATCCCCAATTTAGATCCGCCGCCTCTCCTTACCAATCAACTCCCCCCCCCCCGCCCGCTCGCTTTCCCCCTACCCATCACCTGAGATGGGATCATTCGTTGACCCATCTCTGGTGATTGAACACGCCTCCTCGCTCTTGCGGTCCCCTATGGCCTGACTCCGCTCCTTTCTTACCTCGGATCGCTTTTTTCGTCCCGATCATCTGGTGGGCTAGGCTGGCGTTTTTGTGTGGTTGTTCTGAGTGGGTTTGTTCTGCGTTCCCCTTTCCTGTCATCGAAAGCGTCGCATGCGTTCCAGGGGTGTTTCCCTTCTCCCTCGCCCTTTCCCCCGGTATGTTCCGGGGTCTTAAACGTCGGTCGTTGTTGTGTCTGGTCGATGAGCATAATCTCATCTTGGTGGCGGTTTTCTCTTAATGGTGGTGGTTTCGGGATGATCTGGTGTTTCCCCTCCCCCTCCCCCACCAGATCGGTCCCTTTTCCGGGTTTTAATGTCAATCTGTTGTGTTTTTTGGTTGGTTGTGTTGCATGTCTGCCGATGTTCCTGGGGCGGTTTGCTTGGAATTTAGAGTCTCAGTGGTCTGGTGTTCGTTGGGTGTACTGTGTCTTTCATGGATGGTCTGTCGAGTCCGACTGCTTTTTGGTTGGAGTGAGGCCATGTTTGCTGGGGGTCCTTTTCTTTCAGTTTGAGGCGTGTTGGGTGGGGTGGTTTTGGGTCTTCGGTGGTGGTTTTGGTTGGGGTTGGAGGCGGTGGTCTTCTCGTCTTTTGAATTGTGTTTCTTTCTCTTTTCCTGTCTTGTTTTTATCTCCTAATAACCTTCTTCTATAGGAGTCTTAGTCATCTCTTTAGTGGTAAACCAAGTCCCTTAAACGGCGTTGGTGTTGTGGTGCTTGTGTCTCTGGGAGTTCAGGTTACATATTGCATATTGGATTTCTCGGTCCATTTGTCATATGATCAATGGGTGCGATCTCTAAGGTGTAGGAGTTTTATCTCCGCCGAGGGCAGCATTCGTGTTGCCTTTCATCTTTTTTTTTCTACGTTCTTTTCGCAAGAGCGTAAGTACACCCTGTTATTGTCACTCCGGCGTTCGTATGTATCAACGGTATTTGGAGGTCTTCCGTGTTAATGAAGATGATATCAACGTTCGTGACCAAGTTGCTGTCTTGTGCCAGTCTACCATCGCTAATCTTGCTTATCTTAATGTCACATCTGTTCTTTTAAATAAATGTTATTTATTATCGTTGTATGGCTTTGTAGTTGCTATATTTAGTTGTCAAGTGTCTGGTGCTACCTAGTCGAGTAGCTTACTTTTTATTGATTGTAATATTGTAAGTTATTCACCTTCTGTCAAAAAAAAACAATTCCACCACATAAACATCTATAATAACAACAACAATTAGCATATACGTAAATAACCTCGAACAATAGTAAGAATATTAGGATCGGTACAATCGTGTTATATCATTAAAATAACTAGCCAAAATGTAATTTAAACACAATATGCAATACACATGTTAAAATCCCGTTTCATTCCACCTTATCATATTTATATCATTACATGATTTACCAGCAATTTTGATAAATTAATTACATTTTCATATCAGTAGACATATATATATTAAAATCATGTAATTTATGCAAAATTTCCAGCAGTCAAAATAAGTCGATCGGCCAGGGCTGTTTAGTCGATCGGCTCAAATCTTAGTCGATCGACTAGCAGCTGCTGTCGGTCGACTTTTCTCTTTGGTATACAATAGTCGTCGACCAAAGCTTCCAGTTGATTGACTCTTTCAAAAATTTTAGGGGTGGGACGGAGGGAGTAGCATATAGCCTAAAAGATGTACAAGTGGAGGACATTAAAATAGGAGCTTATTCCTTAAAACGCTAAGAAGTCACTAATTGTTGACCAACGTACATGAGTTTAGTTAAAATGTCGTGATCAATCGAATCAAATAGTCAGTTACCGACTTTATATATAGCTTCTTGAAGTTCCTAGTAGCAAACTAATAAGAGTCGTACAATGGCGCAGATAAAGGTCAACATTTCAATATCATGATTTGTAAGTTTTTTTTTTTTTTTTGGCAGCTGAAAAGAAAGGTTCCTAGTGCATACTCATGGCTTGTTTTGCCAAGTCATGAGCTCTGCTGTTACGATCCCTGCGAACATAACTAAAACAAAGACAATGAAAAGTAGATTAGATAAGAGCAATGTCATCCAAAATGCCCATGATGTGGTGATGCGTGCTCTCCTTCCCCATCCATTGCGCCAAAAGATGTAGACAATAAGAGGAAATTTCCAGGTGCAAAATGCCAGCATGTCATGCCCAATTAATAGCTTCCTTGACACCTAGAGCTTCCGCTTGAAGAGGCGATTCGGCCCGGCCGCATACACGCCCCTCATACCTGATTGCCCCCTCAGACTCAAAAACAATCCATCCAAAACCCGCAAGACGAGAGTCTTTCCAGCTGGCGTCCACATAGATTTTCACCAGGGAACAGGAGGAGAAATTTCCAATAGAATAAAAAGGTCGTCCCGCACGTAGCATTTGAAGATCGACATCTTTATCCGAAGTGTTACCTTGGTCACTACCCTCAAAACCAGGCGGATGCAAGAGATCATTGTTGACCTTACCTCTGAACTGAAGGACATCCTCAACCAACTGACGAGCCTTAGAGAAGAAGACACCAAGATTAAGGGTTTCCCCTCTAAAAATGATTTTATTCCTCAAATTTCAGAGACTAACCAAGATCACAAGAAAGTGTATTACAAGAGTAACCCCATCGTCCAGTTTGATCAAGTAGAGAATCCAATTAACAATCCAGTCTCTAACATCAATAGTAGGAGATTGATCTACATTTACACCCAACACTGATCCTGCCCAAATCCTTGAGCTAATAGCACAGTCACGGAACAGATGGTCAAGAGTCTCCACAGTATCCCCCCCGTTACCACACAGAACACAAGATGAAGCCCAAGTCATATCCCTATTAATGAATTCGCTCCCTACCGGTAGTGAACCCGTGATGATCTTCCAGAGCAAGATTTTCCATGTCTGAGGGCCTTGTAGATGCCATAATTTTTTCTTGCAGAAAAGTCTCCAATTCGTGTGCACCCGTTCTTTATCCTTTCTAGACCCATGTTCATTGAAGAACTCGTTGAAGATAATACCATATCCACTCTTAACAGTGTATTTGCCACTGTTAGTGAAAGGCCAGAAAATCTCATCCTGAGCTTGAGATTCATGAAGAGGGATGGCTAAAATTGGATTCACGCTTTCCTCCGCAAAAAGTAAGTTGACTAGCCTTTCGTTCCACCCTCCATTATTAAAGCAGATGTCTTTAACACGGATATCTTTTAAGAAAATAAAGCTCGCATCAAGTAAGCAGTCCTTTGGTTCTTGTGTCCGTCCATTAACCCACTTCTTTTCCCACACATTTAAATTGGAATCAAGCACTGGTTTCCAGCTAATATGCTCCCTAATAAACTTTAGACCATGGATGATGCTACGTGTCCCCCAGAAAAGTGATTTTTTACTATAAAGCCACCTTTGATTCTCAGTTCCCAAAGTTCCCATGATCTTCTCTCAAAAAATCAAACAGAACAGCGACCCTTCATTTGACATGAGTCTCCACGCATGCTTCGCCAATAATGCTTGATTAAGACAATCCACATTTCGAATACCAAGGCCCCCTTCACGCTTCAGTAGACTGCTGAAGGTTCTACTACACCTGTGAAGACACTTACCTGATTTACTTCCCGCCCACCAAAAATGTGACAAGAGAGCATTAATCCTCTTAGTCACACTTACCGGTATTTTAAATACCGATAGAAAGAAAATGGAGAGATTTGATAGGACAAAAGAGATCAAGGTAAGCCTCCCCGTTGGAGAAAGAAAGATCCCATTCCACGAAGAGATCCGTTTGGTAACAGATTCTACAAGCCCCTTAAAGACATCCTTTTTTTATTCCTGAAACTCTATTGGCAGGCCAAGGTATTTTCCAAAACATTTATTGTGCTTAATATTGATAGTTCGTAAACAATATCTAACTTTCCGAAGCGTTGTATTTGGGCTGAAAATGATCCCCGATTTTTCCTCATTGATAACCTGACCCGAAGCATCACAGTAGCTAACAAGAAGACGTTTAAGAGAGCGAACAACCGTACCTTTGTTTTGAAAGAAGAAGACCGAATCATGCGCAAAGAAAAGATGTGTTATGGGTGTCACTCCACGACATAGCCGAATACCCTAAAATTTACCCGCCTTTTGAGCACATTCAACATTGCAGGATAATACCTCCATACATAAAATGAAAAGGTACGGCAATAAAGGATCTCCTTGTCGAAGACCACGTTGTGGTTTAAAAGGTGAAAGGGGAGGCCCATTCAATAAAACTTCATAACTTACTGTTGAAACGCAGCTCATAATTAGATTAACCAATCTCTCCGGGAATCCAAATTTAAGTAAAACAGCCTGAAGGAAATCCCATTTCACCCGATCAAAGGCCTTGCTCATATCAACTTTGAAAGCTACCTTACCAAACTTCCCGTGCTTGTACATGTTCAGCTTATGGATTGCTTCGTGAGCCAACAATGTATTGTCACTAATACTCCTTCCGGCAAGGAAAGCATTTTGATAGTCCCCAACAAGATATTCCATGACTTTCTGCATACGGTTTTTAATGCATTTAGTAACAATCCTCATAAACACATTACAAAGACTGATTGGTCTGTAGTCCTTCACCTCTTCTGGGCTATCACATTTGGGAACTAAGGCAATGAAAGTTCGATTCATTTCCTTTAGAACAGTCCCAGAATTTAAAATGGAGAGGATAGCCTTCGTGCAATCCTTCTTTACAAGGTGCCAACATCGTTGGTAAAAAATAGCCGGAATACCATCCGGTCCAGGCGACTTCATCGGGCTCATCTGAAAAACGGCCTGTCGTACCTCTTTAGCCGTAAAAGGTTCCAAAGAGTCCGCATCATCATTTGAGACCCTCTTGTGAATATTCTTTAACACTTGAGTGAAAGATTATTGGGTGACTCCTTGGACTTGTTGAGATTGCTGCGGGAGAGTAAAAAAGATTGACGAAGGCTTCCTGAAAGAAGCCGCTAGTCTCTTCAGGATTATATGTCCAAGATCCATCATTTCTTTTATGCCCAGGATATAGTTTCGTCCCGCTCTCCCCTTGACCCAACTAAAGAAATACTTAGTACAAGTGCCACCATCCACCATCCATCTCAACTTGGCCCTTTGTTTCCAATAAATTGCCATAGCCTTCGCAAAATCACGCACTTCCGCATTAACGAGCTCATATTCGGCCTCACCATCCCCAAAAGTAGCAAGTTCGCATTAATGATTTGTAGTCGTGTCATCATAGGGTGCACATTATTTGGACGTGGTTAAACTTTACAGCTACGTAAATTTATGCAAATTTCAGATTTCCTCATAAGTTAGCACATATGGCGAGAGAAAGAGGAGAGATAAAACTCTCTTTTTCTTAGAAATTTGGGAAGATCTGGAAGTTTTTTCCGGACTTCTTCCCCGGACTTCCTCTTTTCTTTAAGTCCCTTCCTTCATAATCATATTCTTCTTTCACCATGGGTATGGTTATGTAGATTTCTGGTCTTTTTTTAGTCCTTTAATTGGAAAATAAATTAGTTTTCTTTCTTGATTTTCACCATCTTGAAGACTAGACTATATTTTACTCTCCATTCTAGCCTAGGAGAGTTTTTTTAGTCACATGTCTTAGTTAAAGATGGTTTAAATCAAGGATTAAAGAGCAAAATTTTAAGAGTTCATCTTCAAATTGATTATATCAATCATTGTTGATTTTACAATGAAAGTATTTGAGTTTGTGTTTGGACCTTTTAATATTTTTGGATACATTGAAATCTGAAATTAATTTTGGGTCTAGATCTCTCTTTTTTTCCTTTGCAATTGTGTTTCTATAGTTATGGGACTTGGGAAATTGAGTACTGCATCCCGTGGTGATGTACACCTTTCCTTTGTGCTTTTCCTGCAAATTTGGCAGTTTAATTTGGCAGTCTTCATTATCATCTATCGTTTTAATTGTCTATTTGCATGGAGTTGTTGATAATTGAAGCAAGCCCATCCCATGAGGTCAGAGTTAAACTCAACTCATCTGATTACGAGCATGTTCGAATGAGTTTATGTTTCTCTGTTACAGGTTTGAGCTAATATTTGGTTTTTTTTATTTGTAGAATTGGTTTTAACTAAGTTTATTTGTAATGTCCTTTATAGGGATATTAAAGTGTTCTTTTTCGAGGAGAGTCGTTCTTTGTACCCTTTTATCTTTTGGTTACTTCGTGGTAAATGAAAATTCTTTAATTTTAGTTTACCTTTCACATCCGCTAGGATGTTATAAGGTGATTTATAATCATCCTAGTTTCTTTACCTTATCAAAAAAAAAAAATATTTTAGCATACATGTCAATATTATCCATTTACTATAAAACTAAAACATTTAGCTTCTTCACATTGGTCCCTGATTTTTAGGGATTGAAAGAAGAGAATTTTTTTTTCTAATGTAGGGACCGCACTATCATTAATAGATTTAATTACACTCCTATTCCTCTCTTTCTCTTATTTGATAATTACTGATTAAATATTCACACCAAACTATACATTATACAATTACATAGTACAAACTATACATTATACAAGTAAAATTAATAAATTAAAAAATAAAAGTAACAATTAAGAAAAAATTAATAAACACTTCAAAAAATCATTCTCCTCACTTCTACCCATTATTTTTCGACAAAAAAAAAATTACAAAATCAATCTCTATCGAGTATCCTATATATTAAAACAACAACCACAGAGTTGAGTTGTCGCTCTATAATTGAAAGTCAAATTTTCAAAGCCCATTATTTAATGTTAAATTAGTATGTTTGATAAATCTGCTTCTTTATTAAAAAAAACACAATTGTCATTATAATTATTATAATCTATAAATTATATGGATGTCGTCTATTAATTTTCGGATGCGTTGAAAGAGTGAGAGATAGAATAATTATATCTAACTTTTACTTCAATGATGTCATCTGGCATGTGAGTAAAAATAAGGATTACATGCATTTATGGATTTAAGGAATTGAAATAGCAATAGATTGAATGTGAGGAACAAGGTCTATTTATGGCCATTGTGGCCTTGTGGGTGAACGAGAGGGATGGTCTGTATGTGGGTCAAGGAGAAATGTAAAATGGATCTTTACATGGATTACTGAATTAGGGAATTGGGTATGTATAGGGGTAGAAGTTGGGGACGGGTGATGTATATATTAAAGGGGATTTTAGGGTTTGACAATGGACAATGAATTGTGTTATTATAGGGGATAGGAAACTCGCAAATAGCAATTGCTCGATAATTCGGCCCATTACTTTGATCTTGAGTAACTTTTAGAAGGTAACCCATTGTTTTACTTTAAATTTACGATAAAATAAATTATGAGACAAATTCACTACTCCCGCTATTAATATTTTACTTAAATCGATTGATTAGCTAATTGTTCATATATACTTTCTTTTGTTGTTAGTATTGTTACTTTTATTACATTCGTTATTACTACGGTTACTTTCACTACTCTCACTGTGATTATTGTTAATGTAATTATTGTTACTTTCACTACTGACGCATTAATATAGATAATTTCACTACTCCCACTCGCTGCTACTATTATTACTTTGACTATTCAAATGAGTGATTACTATCATATTACTATATTCAATGTCACTACAATTCTTTTCACTACTAACAGAACTACCAATTACTTTTACTATCATACTAGTATAAAACCCTGCGACAAGAGGTTCGGGAGCGTTTCCGTGACACCACGGCCGCTATCATGACCGATACCGAGATTTAAAACCCTAGCAGTCGTCACCTCCATTCCATAAATTCAATATTCGCCACTGGTGAGGAAGTGTTAAGGAGAGTGCAAGAGCTCATAGAAGAAATGAAGAGTACGAAACCGAGGCCGGTGGGGGGATGCAGAAGGAAGCACGGAGGCTGGTGGGTGGAGGAGGCCGCGTCAAGGGTGCTATAAGATTAATGTTGATGCAGGGAAAGTGGCAGGGAAGGGGATGGGTTTGGGGGTTGTTTGTAGGCATGATGATGGGAGAGTGAAATGGGGTGTGACGGTGCAGAGTCGAGAAGAGCGGGAACCTCAAATGCTTGAAGCGGAAGCGATTCTCTTGGGGCTGACTGAAGCAAAGCGGCATGGACTAGCAAGAGTGGAGATCGAGAGTGATTGCTTGACTGTGATTCAAGACTTGAAGCCTAAGAGCTTAGGCCGAAGCGATATTTTCCTTATTTACGATGATATTTATGCTTTATGTTCTTTTTTTGAGTATGATGAGTTTTTATTTACTAGGCTTAATTTTAATATGGTGTGTTAGAATATAAAACTGATCTTGGGACTCCAACCATCAGCTTTGGTTGAGATGGTTTCTTGACATGGTATCAGAGCCATGTGACTAAAAGGTCACGGGTTCAAATCTCACCGCCCCTAATTTCTAAAGTGAAATATTAAGCACCAGGTATGCGGAGGCCTATAGTTGCATCCGCACTTCAAGCCCAACGGGCATTCGTGTGAGGGGGCGTGTTAGAATATAGAACTAATCTTGGGACTCAAACCATCAGCTTAAGCTTTTGGTTGAGATGGTTTCTTGACATGGTGGCTCACGAATTAGCTCATGTGTGGCCATGGCAGTTAGGTAGAAGAGCTTGGGACGAGATCAGCCTCGAAACATTGCTGAATTTGTAACGATTGATTTTGATAATATGATTTAAAGCCCTTTGTGGTTTTGTTAAAAAAACTAAAAAAAATATTTGACATCTTTTGTTTGATGAGAAGGTTTGGGAATGTACATGAGTCTTCCTCCTCGTGATGAAGAGGAAGGCATGTGTTGTTCGTCCAAATTGGGAATTGAGTAATTTGAGTTTTACGTACGTGTATGAGAGCGCGAAGAGAAGAAGGATTGTGTTTTTGTCTACAAATTAAAATAAGGATAAAAAAAATCATATTGCTTATTTTGTCTACAAAAAAACGTTAATAATGTTCATATCGATTCCACAATTAGTTTGGGTTAAAATTTAAAAGCCAAGTTAAAATTGATATAATATATAAACGATAGGTCTAACGTATGAGAGACGGTCTCGTAATAAATTTATAATAAGTGATTTTGCAATAGGATAATTAAATAGTGGTTAAAAATAAAACGGACACGCTTATAGTGAAATTAAGGCTCCGTTTGGCAAGACATTTTAGGTACCTGATTTGGTCAAAGTAGCTTATTTGACCAAAATATTAGGTACCTTATTTTTTTTGTAAGCGTTTAGCAAGTAGCTTATTTAACCAAATAAGCTACCTGAAATGAAATGCTACCAAGAGTAGCATTTGAGATTTCAGGTACCTGATTTGATTTAATTTTCCGTTTTTACCCCTTAAATTTATACTATTAAATAATTATCATATCCTTTTACGTCATTTCATCAAAATCAGTTACCTTTTCAGTTAGTTTGTCAAACACTTTTTTATATAATCGGCTACCTTATCAGTTCCTAATTTCCAGCAACCTTATCAGTTACCTTTTCAGGATTCAGTTAGCTTTTCAGGTTTCAGCTACCTTTTCTGTTAGTTTTACCAAACAGAGCCTAAATATGTACGTAGACACGTAGTCAAAGAGTTAGGCTCTGTTTGGTAAAACTAGTTGGAAAGTTAGATTATTCAATAAAATGATGTAAAAAGATATGATAATTATTTAATATTATAGATTGAAGGGGTAAAAATGGAATTTAAACCACGATCAGGTACCTGAAATCTCGAATGTTATCCTGTGTAGCATTTCATTTCAGGTATCTTATTTGTGCAAATAAGCTACTTGTCAATAACACTTCCAAACAAATAAACTATTTGAATTTTTTGTTAAAAAAGCTATTCGCTTCGGCTAAAAAAGATGCATGAAATGTCGTGCCAAATATAGACTTACTTTGGACCACGATCAACAATTATACAAATTCGGTCATGGTAAAACACTATAAAACAAAATTGAGTTCGGAAAAATGACCTCTACATGACCTAATGAAAAACCGTCATCTTTTCTAATTTTTATTAGCAAGGAGAATAGGGATCTAAGGGGCAACATAATATGTTATTGTCACTTTAGAGCAAAATTACTATATCACGCCCCTGTTTTACTTATTACGCCCCTTATTTTTTTCCTTTTATGCCCTTGGACTTTAAAAACAATTTAATGTGAAAATATAATTCTCGCTTTTTAGTTTATGGATTTCGGAAACGGTTTTTAACAAAACTAAAAGCGGGGACGGTTTTGTTAAAGTATTGTTTTATAGTTATTGGATTTTGGTAATATTATTTACCCTTACTAATTATTGTATTATCGTAAATGATTTTCGTTTACGATTTCTATTATATCTAATAATCGCTTTGTCGTAAATGAGTTTTGAGACGGTTTTAAAAAAAACTAATTTAATATGTACACGTTCCTAAAAAGACGTATTTTCACCAACTATCACATCTTACATCTTACACCTTATTATACTAAAAGTGTAGCCTCCATATTATTCACTAATGAATAGTAACTTCTATAATGAATAGTAACACAAAAGATGGGTTGGGCTGATTTTGTGCGGGTTTGGGTGTGTTTACTAAAGGCCTGCGACCTATCTTTGGGACTATATCTTTGGGGGTTGTTTGCGGAATAGATATAACATTTGCAATGAATAGTAGAACTTATGCGGGTTGGGTTGTTTAACGATATTTGTTTTTGGGTTGTTTGCTAATAAACTTCCTTGTATTTGGTCCTTTTGGTTTTCCATTGCAATCCTAACCAATAATTCTCTTCCCTCCATTTTTTCTCACACTCTCATTCTCATCCACCCATTCTTATCTCACCTCATCGACCTCCATCTCCCTCAAAAAACCTGCAAAATCAAACCCTAATTGCATACTTTCTTCCATCAATTAACACTAACATCTCATTTTTCTTTGCAAATCGCTCACCATTTCTAGATTAGGATTTCAGTTTGGCGAGCTTCTACATTTCTGCTATTCTCCCTTTTCTGAAAAGTCGTCTTCCACTTTTTCTAAATTAGGGCTCCAGTTTCAACTTCAATTGCAATTTAATTCCCGTTATTTCTACAGTTCTGCTCATTTTAAGCTTTACTGCTATTCATGATCCCGTGATGTTTCTGGGGCGATGATGACATCTGATTGCATATGGTAGATATTTTAAGTTATGTTAACAAGTACGGGCTTAAGGTATGTTAAAAACACATTAATAAAATATACTTGATCAGTTTGATTATTACTAAGGTATTGTCCTAACATGCGTGATTGCATATGATAGATTGCTCGGATTGCAATCAGCTTACCAAGATCAATTTCATCATTCGACCTCACAGGTATGATGTCATCTTCCATTTTTATTTTTATTTGTAATTATTTATAGCTATTTCACACATTTAGGAAATGATTTCTTCGCATTTGGTACACAATGCAGACTTTCTGGGCAATGCTTATGTTATATATTAATCAAATTTATCTTATTCATGCGAATTATAGTTGTATGTTAGTTTACTTTGATTTTATGTGTGCTTAATTTGTAGTTGTTGGAGAAAGCTTCGGCTCAGCAGATTTCCAACTTCGCTTATTCATTGTCTTTGTTTGTTTATTGTCAAAATTTGGGTTGATTGAGTAGTGCTTTTGCTTATTATATGACATTTTAATGGTTAATTTGGTTTATTATGATAAATAGATGACTTTTTACAAGTTCTATTTTTGTGCCAAATATTGAAGTAGATGGTGTTGTGGCTAGACGTAAGGTAATTGTGGTAATGCGTGTAAACAACCGCACGGAAAATGTAAGTAATTTGTGTGCGCGAACTAATGGCAGGTGAATGGGAACGAGCGCGCTTCTTTTGGGATCGTCTACAGGCCAGGTGAATTGGCCACCAAAATAACGTTATGTAATTTTATCAATTTAAAATGTCGGCACAATGGATGATTGGGATAACTAGACAGAGAGAGTATAAGCTTCTAGGTATTGATATAACTAGACTATTACTCCCTCCTTCCCAATCATTTGTTTACATTTTTAGTCCGTATAAATAAATGTTTGAGACGGAGGGTGTATAAGCTTTTGGGTATTGAGATGGCTTCACTATTATTAATTTTGAGAAATTTTGAGATATATTGGTTCATAATATGTTGAAAGCTTGATAGTAAATGAATAAATCATCTTAATTGCTTAACTAAGGTCACTAGGATGTGGGTTACTCCTTATTTAAATGTTTTCAGTAAACATTTATTATAGTATGCCTTATTAAAGTATTTTATGCAAACAGTGTTTCAAAGATCGTCATTATTTAGCTTAAGATATTCCATGGGGTATGAATTTCGCTTATTTTGAGATAATGATGTAAATAATGGTGATAATTTGAGTTTTAGAATGTTGGGTTTAGGGAGCATGTGCATAAGTTGTTTTCATAATTGCTCCATCCATAAATAATTCATATTCAACTTTGTTTGAAATTACAGCGATGGGAAAGTTAATCTAAATGGAACATGATTAGTTTTTAGTGTTTACAAAAAACTAAAAAGACGTGGATTTCTTGATGAAATTTGCTCTTGTGGAGAAGATGAAGTAGGTGTCACATCTGTTTAATTATCTTTTGCGTCGCAATGTAGCATGGAAGAATTTGCATCTTTTGAAAATTGCTTTGATTTGCACTTATTTGATGTTTTGAAAATCTTTAGTAATATACTCCAATAATTTCCGATGTAGACATATTGCACTATCATTTAGTTTTGTAAAGTGAATGAATAAAGCAAATGATTCGCTAAACTATAATGTTCAATAGAACTCGCGACACAATTTTCAGTCTTTATTTGAAACAAGCTATATGTTCTCAGCAATTGGGTAAGGTTAGGGGCTATTGACTTCTTAATCTCGCCATCAGCGGAGCATTTTAAAGCACCTGGATAATGTTGTTGTGTGTTAGTTGGCTTGGAGTATTTATGGGAAATGAGAATATAAGACTTCTCGACTAATTAGTTAGTTATAAGTTAGTTATATTGAAGTAAGGCTGTAAAGAGTTGGTTAAGATAAAAGCGGCTTATGCATCCTATATAAGGCAAATGATGCAACACTCTGTAACAACTTTTGATCAATCTAATTTCATTACAATTATTCCATCCTTCTTTCATCCTTTCTCTCTCGCTAACTAATTAGTTAGAGAAGTTAGTTATATTAAAGTAAGGCTGTCAAGAGTTGGTTAAGATAAAGCGACTTATGCATCCTATATAAGGCATATGAATCAATACTCTATAACAACTTTTGATCAATCTAATTTCATTACAATTCTTCATCCTTCTCTCATCCTTTCTCTCTCTAATTCTTTAAAAAAAAAATTACATTAGGTGGAAAAATTGAATGTATGGTATCACTCTTTTTGATCTTTTACAAATCGCTTATGCATACTAGATTTTATCTGATTGCACATTCTAATATTATCGCAATCATGATTCTAGCATAAAGTTCACCCGCTGTTATCTAAATTCTTTGTCACTCATAGGGTCAGCAATCATGTATTAAGTAATTCCCTGAGATGGATTCAGATGCAAAGTTCCTCTAACCTTGTAATCTTTTTTTCTCTCATCTATGACTCTTTATTTTGCGGTGAGTATTGCATATTTAATTGCTTCATTTTCAAAGTTTAACATTTATTTAATCTTATTGTAAATTTTGTACGACCTTTGCTCAAAGTTGCAATGATTCCTGAACAGCAGATATTTTGAATGGTCATCTAACATTCATTTTTAAATCTAAGTGAATTTCGTCACGAAAGCCTTTTTTGAGATTGTTGATTCATATTTTCTTTACTGCTCTTTTCTATTTGTACATGTGTCTATAGAAACGGCTCGAGAAGTTAAAGAAAGAACATGGAAGTGTTCAGCTTGGGAACATTAATGTCGACATGGTAACAGCTTATCTTTGACTCAACTTTTTTTTTCATTATATTCCTATCATTTTCTGTAATACATCAACAAAATACTTTCGTTGTGGTGTTGCATCTGGATAAATCCCTATGTCGATTATGCCATGTTTCTTGGAGTCTTCATTTTATCAGACTTGAATACACATGACACACACACCTTGACAACTTTCTCTTTGGCCATACTGTTCTTATAGTTTGAAAAATAGTGGAGTCCAGTAGTTGACACCCTACCCGTGTCAGATACTCCTTGTGCTTGAGAGTAATGTTAGCACTATCTATTTTAGGGCGTCGAACAATAAGAACCACACCTAGGTTTATTATTTTCACTTTAACTTTCTGATTGCTTTGTTCTAATAAAAATTTGATATTTACAAGAAAGGCCAACCATCTGTACCCTCTTTCATACTCTCTGTTACTATTATGTGTCAACTTGCGTACCCTCATACCAAAGTTGGCTGGTGTGAGTGGTAAGGGCTCTCATCTCTTAAACAAGTGGTCAGGGGTTCGATTCTCGACTCTTGCGAATGAAAAAGCCAAACTTGGGAAGGGTCAACCCATTAAATTGCCTTCAGTACCCCGAAGGAGATTGCCCCAGCTGTCGGTAGTGGATACTCCTGGTCAACACCAAAAAAAAAAAACTTGCGTACCCTCATCAAGTTCCTTAAATCCTTGTGTACATCAAGTTCCTTAAATCCTTCGCCAAAAGTATTGTGATTCTTAATGTCAGACGTAGGGAATACTTGTAAATGAGTATAAGCAACACATCCCCATGTGGTTAGGGATGTGACTTGTGAGGGGATTAGTCTGTAGTATTTCAATGTAGGACTAATGAGACTCGGACAATTACAGGTAAATTTGGAACAACCCCAATTGCAGAATATGCGAGGCATTGGGTCTGTAAAGATGGAACCCCAACTTAGAGACGAGTCTTTCTTCTTGCAACAGCAACAACATCAACATCAACTAATACAACAGATGTTTATGCCAAGCCAGGCATCTCAAGATGTCTTACCTGCCCTGTTTAATCTTTTGCAGCAACAAAGAATACTCCACTTATAGCAACAACAACAACAAAAACAGCAACATCAGCTTCCAAAATCTTTGCCTCAACAGAGGTCACCGTTACAACCTCGGTTTTCACTGCAAAGTTACCTCTTAGGTCACCTGCAAAATCAGTTTATGAGCACGGGATGTGTAGTTTCTTTATTTCCGTTAGCTTCTCTAACCCTTTCGTTCTGCATCAGCTTTATATTTTTATTCATGTAAATGTTCTTTTTGTGAGAAATTTGTAATTTTAGACCATCCATAAATATCAGTTTATTGAGTAATATACCGGGTTTCAAATGTTGATTAATAGACCTTTTATCCTGTTTTCTTGTACAACCTTCATGTAATATTATTTGTATCCTATACCATTAGAGTGATCCCAAACTAATTGTCAATACACCAATTTGGTTCTTCTACATCTTTAAGTTATGGAAAGTGTAAGATGTTAATTAATTAAGGATTTGTTCGGATACCAAAAGAGGAGGGAAGGGGTGGGAGAATGAAAGGAGTTAGTTTTTCATCCAAACCTCGTCTTTGTTAAAAGTATAGAATTTGGCTTGTAAAAGGGAATTGAGGGATACATTTTGCTAACCAAACAAGGAAAGTTCCTTCCTTCCATTACCCCTTGAAGTGAGTTGTCTGAACCAATGTGAGTTGAAACGAGCTGATGTAAGATAAATAAAAGCTGGAATTAAGCCGGAATATAAAGACATAACTATGTTTTTTTGTATTTTCAACTTATTGAAAGATTGCATCGTTGAATGTTTATAGTAAGGGTACCTTGAAGCTGATCCGCCAATTTTAGTTCAATGAGAGAGTCTTGTGAGACCATGTCCTATAAAAGTATTTTGAGACAAACCGTAAAATAATTAAGGTCATAGTTGTTTACAAAATGTAGTGGTCGACTGGTCGGTTGGGGTTTAATGTGAAACACGGTTGAAGATGGTAAGTTACACCGAACAAATTACGTTAATTGAGAAACCGCGCCCCTTACCCTTAGTTGCCAAAAAGATCTATGACAACAATAATTCACAATTAATACTCAATTAGTGCTTCATTGGCTTTACGAAACCATCCGCCAAAAAGGTGGTCACACGCCTAATGTGATTTTTGTAAGTAAGGTGAATTTCAACTCATATAATAATACATTAAAATGCTAACCCATTTTTTATTGCGTGAAAAACCTCTATTCACTATAAATATGCGACGATCAATTTCTAAAAATTGGAGGGAAGGGAAAAGAGGATCATGGCCAAATACATTACCCTCATTTATAGCATAACAACCCGAGGCCAAATCTCAATCAAAGACAATAGCCAGTTACCTTACCCTCCTTTATGGTGTATATAAAGACTCGATACCAAATTTCAACCCAAAAAAAGCAATGTATAAAGCAATTAGGCCATCCATATTCAGCTTATTCTTGGTTTTAGAGTTATTCTGTAGACCATGGTTTTAACGGGGTATTTGTGTTAGAAAAGAAAATAATGCTTCAATACTCCTTGGGTCCGTTAGTAAGCATCACTTGCATTACGAAACCATATAAGAGAGGGAAACATAGGTCTAATAATTGTTCTCTTCTTCAAAATGGCATCTCGTGAAGGAAGAGAAGGGGAAGGAAATATACGTAGAAGGGGAAGCAGGAGGGAAGGGGACGGAAAATAGAAGTGGAGGGAGGAAGAGGTACAAAGGAAGGGGTGAGAGGGAGAATGGCTCGGTCGAAGGAGGAGGTGCAATGGAAAGGGAGGAAAAAAGAAAATCTCGCTGACTTTCGCATGATTCTAAATAAGGAGGGGAAGGAAAAAGGAAAGGGAAAAGAGGAGGAGAAGAGATTTGAAATCAGAGGAAGAAGAGGCTTAGGTGAAAGAGAATTTACGAGGAAGGAGGCGGAAGGGAAAGGGAGAGAAGAGAGACAATGGAGGGAGAAAGTGATATGGTTTGTATGGTTATATTCAAAATGAAGGGGAGAGGAGGGATAAGAGATATTCTCTACTTGATTTTAGGAAGATTGAGATGGAGAGAGGCAGGTTGGTGGGATAACAGAAATGAGACCGTGTGTGCGTTGTTTGTTTCATATTAAAAGTGAAGAAGGGTGTTGGATAGAAGAGAGAGGGACGGGAAGGAGTAGGCAAAGGGAAATGGGAAGGAGGAGAAGACTGTATAGGCAATAAAAGGAGGAGGAAGCATAGAGAGATGAGGGGAAGGAGGACAATGGATTGAGTAAGGGAAAAGGAAATAGAAGTATGAGGAGAACATAATGTTCGGAAACCGATTAATTTCAACATGGTTTAAAGCGAGTTTTTCATAAATTTTCGTAAACTTCTATAAGATTTAAGTATTTTTTTAACATAAAAAAGAGTTGACTACACAGTCCTATTGCTTCTTGACGAAATTTTGGAGAGCGGCGGGAATGAGAGGGGGAAAATGAGGGTGATTTAAGCTTAATAACGGTCTAAAAATATTATAAATGCATAATTGTTCTCTTCTTCCATATGGCATCTCGTGAAAATTTGGGGATGAAGAGAAGAGAGAGAAAAGATAAGGATAAGGGGAAGCATGGGGAGAAGGAAAACGAAAACCTAGTGAGGAAGAGGTGCATAAAAGGTTTAATAGGAGAAGGGATGGGCCGAAGGAGAAAGCGCAAGGGAAAGGAAAGAAGAAAAATTACCCCATTGAACATTGCATGATTTTCAGTAAGGAGGAAGAAAAGGAAATGAGAAAGGGAGTGGGAACGAGGGGGGAAGAAAGATGAAAGCGGATGGAGGAAGAGTCTCAGGTGAAGGAGATTGGACGAAGAAGAAAGTATAAGGAAAATGACTAAGATGAAAGGAGAAGAGATAATCTTTGCTTGATCTTATGCAAATTGAGAAGGAGAGAGACAGAGTTAATGGGATAAAGAGAATGAGATCGTGTGTGCATGGTATAGTTTAGATTGGCATTGAAGGAGGTTGAATATACGGGAGAGGGTGGAGGGAGGAGTAGGCAAAGTGAAATGGAAAAGAGAAGGAGACTGAATATACAAGGAAGAAGAAGGAAGCATAGAGGAGGGGAGGGGAGGAGGACAATGGACAAAGTAAGAGAAAAGGAAATGAAAGTACAAAAAGAGGGTAATGTTCGGAAACCCATTAACTTTCGCACGATTCAAATTAAATTTTTCATAAGTTTTCGGAAAGTTTTATGATAATTAGTATTTCGTAACATAAAACAGTTGACAAAACAATCTATTTGATTTTTTAACCAAATTTTGGAGAAGGTCGGGGAATAAGCAGGGAAAGGACGAGGGGGATTTTAGCTCAGTAATAGTCTAGATTATATATGCATAAATTGCTCTCTTCTTTGAAATGGAATTTCGTTAGGGAAGGTAAGGTGGAAAAGGCGATAATGATGATAATGGGAAGGAAGATAATTATGATGATTAAGAGAGAGAGGAGTAGGGGAAGGAGAAGGAGGAAGGGAGAGTGATAATGATGACAAAGGTGGCACCGTTCGTTCATAAATCTATATTTTTAGTGAAAATATTTAGAGCTTACTATCAGAGTTATGTATCACTACTACAGATACAGCCTATAACAACGGGTAAAAACCGTTGTAAAATCAAAAAGCGGACGTTGTTAAAGCGGCCGTTGTAGAAGGTATTTACAACGGTTTGTTTATTTAGTGAAACCGTTGTCTAAAGTATTCACCACGGTTAAAAGCCGTTGTTGTTGGGTGTTCTCCGTTGTGGAAAGTGTTTCAAAATTTTGGAGGGAATAATATAACAACGGTTGTCGTATGTATAACCGTTGTTGTAACTTTCCCTCCAAAATTGTGAAGTCTTTTGACAACGGGTTTATGGTACATACCCGTTGTTGAAATTTTTAGTAACAACGGTTCTTTGTTTAATACCAGTTGTTGTAATTTTACCTCCAAAATTGTGAAGACTTTTAACAACGGTTCTTCGATTAAAACCTGTTGTTGAATATTATGCGCGGGTATTTGTGAATGTCATTCACAACGGTTTTATTTTTATTAACCGTTGTGAAAGGTATTCACAACGATTTTTTTTAGTAACCGTTTTTATTACAAACTCCTAATATTTTGAAAAAATAAATTTGTTTCATGCCATTCAAAAACCTGCATATGTCAAGAAGACCATATACCAAAGACTAACATAAATCACAAAATTTGGGTTCATCGAACTCAATAGATTCAAATCAACCACAACAAAGAAATTTGCATCATATATATATATATATATATATATATATATATATATATATATATATATATATATATATATATATATATATATATATATATATATATATATATATATATATATATATATATATATATATATATATATATATATATATAGAGGAAGGATCAACTAAGGTCCTCTATATATTTGAGTCCATAAGTCCTATTGTGAGCCATTGGATGGAGGGAGATGGATGGCCAAGATCAACCTCCAAAAGTGTGTTTATGTACTAATATCACTCATTCTCTCCTCCTTCACTAATCCTTCTAATTAATCACTAATTCACTATAACTTCTTTTCCTCTCATCCACTTCTCTCATATATCACACAACTCATCTTCTCTCTAAAACCCCAAAAAATAAAAACCCAAAAAATCCAAATAAATAAAAAACCCAAAACCCAAATAAATAAATAAAACCCAAAAATCCAATTAAATCAAAAAACCCAAAAATCCAATTAAATCAAAAAACCCAAATAAATCATTCATTCTTCTCTTCCTCATTCACCACCACCCACCACTATCCCACCCGACACCAACTCACCGCCCACCACCGCCGCCACCGCACCGCCGCCACCGCACCGCCGCCAACTTTTTTTTTTTTTTCCTCGGTTTTTTTTTTTTTTTTTTTTTTTTTTTTTCGTTTGGTCTTTATTTTCATGTTTTGAGTTGTCTTTTCCATTCATTTTTTGTTGTTGTCTTTTATTTTATTTTATTTTGTTACTTCTCCTTTTTTATTCATTTTCTCAAATCTCTTCTTGTTATACTTTTTTTTAAGATTTCGGGTTTTAAATCTTGTTATTTGGTTTATTTTACATTTCGGGTTTGGTTGGGTTGTTGGTTTTTTGGTTTTATTATTGTTATTTGGTTTTTTGTTTTTGTTATTATGAGTTTTTTTGGTTTTTGTTATTATTTTTTTTTTCATATTTTTCATATTTATTGTTTGATTTTATAACTATTTACAACTAAAGTTATACATTTTATGACCAAAGTTATACAAAAATGCACCAAAGTTATACAAAAAATGGACTAAAGTTATACAAAAAATTGGACTAAAGTTATACAAAAATGAACCAGAGTTATACAAAAATGAACCAAAGTTATACAAAAATGAACCAAAGTTATACAAGAATGGACCAAAGTTATACAAATATGGACTAAAGTTATACAAATATGGACTAAAGTTATACAAAAAAAGACTGAAGTTATACAAAAATAGACCAAAGTTATACAAAAAAGAACCAAAGTTATACAAAAATGGACCAAAGTTATACAAAAATGGATTAAAGTTATACAAATATGGATTAAAGTTATACAAAAATGGACCAAAGTTATACAAAAATGAACTAGAGTTATACAAAAATGCACCAGAGTTATACAAAAAATGAGCCAAAGTTATACAAAAAATGGACTAAAGTTATACAAAAATGCACTAGAGTTATACAAAAATGCACCAGAGTTATACAAAAATGGACCAAAGTTATACAAAAAATGGACTAAAGTTATACAAAAATGGACTTTGGTGCATGTTTGTATAACTCTGGTGCATTTTTGTACAACTTTGGTGCATGTTTGTATAACTCTGGTGCATTTTTGTATAACTTTAGTCCAATTTTTGTAGAACTTTAGTCCAATTTTTTGTATAACTTTAGTCCATTTTTTGTATAACTTTGGTGCATTTTTGTATAACTCTGGTCTATTTTTGTATAACTTTGGTTCATTTTTGTATAACTTTGGTTCATTTTTGTATAACTTTAGTCCAATTTTTGTATAACTTTAGTCCAATTTTTTTTATAACTTTAGTCCATTCTTTGTATAACTTTGGTGCATTTTTGTATAACTCTGGTCTATTTTTATATAACTTCAGTCCAAAATTGTATAACTTTAGTCCAAATTTGTGTAATTTTAGTCCAAAATTGTATAACTTTAGTCCAAAATAAAATCAAAACATACGTATAACTCTAGTCATACAATGTATAACTCTAGTCACAGTTTGTATAACTCTAGTCAATTTTTTGTATAACTTTAGTCCAATTTTTGTATAACTTTAGTCTTTTTTTGTATAACTTTGGTCATAAAATGTATAACTTTAGTCATAAAATGTATAACTTTAGTCATAAAATGTATAACTTTAGTCGTAAATAGTAAAAAAATCAAACAATAAATATGAAAAATATGAAAAAAAAAATAATAATAACAAAAACCAAAAAAACTCATAATAACAAAAACAAAAAACCAAATAAGAATAATAAAACCAAAAAACCAACAACCCAACCCGAAATCTGAAATAAACCAAATAACAATAAAAAAAAAAACCAAATTTAAATATCGTGTGTATAACTCTATTGCATGCAGTGTATAACTTTAATAGACAAGATGTATAACTTTAGTCCAAAAAATCAAATAACAATAACAACCAAATAAAAAAATAACAACCAAATAAAACTAAATAACAATAACAAAATAAAGTAAATATGACAAAAACACAAAAAAACCAATAGATCTAAAAAAAAACAACACCAAATGTATAACTTTAGTCATAAAATGTATAACTTTAGTCATAAAATGTATAACTTTAGTCGTATAGCCCAATTAAATCAACAAATTAGATCTACAATAAAAAACCAAAAACAACAAACAAAAAATTCGAAAAAATCGACCAACAACCAATACTCAAATCTGGAAAAAACGATAACAAAACAAAGAAATTGAACAAAAACAAATAACAAAAACAAATAACAAAAACAAAACAATAACAAAACAAAACAAAAAAAACAAAGCAAAACAAAAAATTGGACGGCTGAACAAAAACAAAAACAAAACAATAACAAAGCAAAACAAGAAATTGAGGACGGCTGAACAAAAACAAAAACAGATTTGAGACGGAAGTGACGCGTGAATGGTGGCAATGGTGGCGGCGGAAAACTGGTGTGGTGGTGCGGTGTGGTGATGCGGGTTATGGTGGTGGTTGGAGGAGAAAGGAGGTGAAAAATGTTGGTGGTGGAGTCGGGATCTGGGTCACCGGCGGGTAAGGAGGGTGCTCGTGAGGTGGTGTGTTAGGGGAGGGAAGAAGGAGATGTAGATGGTGGTGGTGTGTCAGGGGAGGGGCGGCAGGAGGATGGTTGTCGGGAAAATGGCGAGGGTTGGTTGTGGCGGAGCCGCGTTTGGGTGGCTATGGCGAGGGGGTGGTTGTCGACGGCGGAAGGAAGGACGCAGGGCTGTGGTGGTCTGGTGAGGAGTGGTGACGAAGGTGGTGGGCGCGAGTGGTGGTGCGGTGGTTACCGAAAAGGAGAGGGAGAGGTTGTGGGGTGGCTGGGTTGGTGAGTGGGTGAGGAGGAGAGAAAGGTTTTTTTTTTTTGGTTTTTTATTTTGTTGGGATTTTTAGAGAGAAATTGGTTTTTTTTTGTTTGTCAGGTATTATGAAAGGAAATGTGAGGGAAATGAGATATAGAGAGAGAGAGGGGATTATGATTATGGGAGGAGGATGAGTGGATTAGTAAGAACTTTAATTGCAATGAGGAGCAAATTAGGGTAGATTGGTTAGTGGCCATCCAATTTAGATGTAATCTCACCCCTCCATCCCTTCCATCCAAGGGTTCTTATAAGGACTTAGGGCCTTATATGGTATGAAGACCTTATAAGAACCCTTCTCTCTCTCTCTCTCTCTATATATATATATATATATATATATATATATATACTTACAAGGAGTTGAATTTAAATGAACTAATCATTCCCTAACTTCAACAAAAAATTTACTAATAAGTTGATCTAAACTCTGAGTATCATGCATTTGTAATGTATTCTAAGACGTAGTTGCCCACATGTCTCTTACCTCGTCTATATCTACACTTGAGTACGCTCAATCTGTTGATCTGTTGATTGCATATCTGCG
Source organism: Silene latifolia (assembly GCF_048544455.1). Classification (NCBI taxonomy): domain Eukaryota; kingdom Viridiplantae; phylum Streptophyta; class Magnoliopsida; order Caryophyllales; family Caryophyllaceae; genus Silene; species Silene latifolia. The sequence goes on from NC_133538.1 coordinate 456,437,760, forward strand.
GAAAAACAAAGAGAATACATTATGGTATATATAGCGGCAAGCAAGACAACATTAGCAACATCATGGTATATATAGCGACAAGCAAGACAACATTAGCTCTAATTTAAAAAAAAGTAATAAACACATGTTTAAATTATTACTAACCTTTTCTGGAATAACGAGATATCTTCGCCTAATAATCTCCAACATGAACCGACAAGCGTAGTATCCACATTGTATGCTATCCGGGTTTGGCGGGGCCTATTATTACATAAAAAAAACAGCATTTATAGAAAGCTCACATCAAAATCTTGAACTTTAGGTATTGTATTAGTATTAAACACAGATTTTGCACTTAATGTTATTGTATTTGAGCACGTACCCACTATCGTAATAAAATCGGGGCCAACATCGAATCTTCCGTGGGTTGATCCTCCTCGTTTGCTCTTTTCTTCTTAAAGGCCCTTTTTTTAAAAAATAAAAAAGGAGGCAGAAACTAATTTTTTTAGGGGCAAAAATATGAAAGAGCTTTTTTCTATAAATAAAAAATGAAAATGTTATTATAAATAAATCAGTATTATAAACTTACATATTAATCAAGTGCTTAAAAGTCTCGCTTGGTTGATGATGTAAAGAGTCCAACTTAAAACTTTATTCCTTGTCGGCATGATGGCCGCTAGCACCCAATGAGTCCTACATCAAGAGACATCATCATTATTAACAAGTACATATATTAGTTATGAAAATGCAATTGTAGGGGGAAACGTAATATTAATTTGTTTATTACCCTTTTTCATTATAAGCGCCAAAAATCAGCTTCTTGGTTGTCGCCAATTCTTTGAGCAATATAATCTACCCGTTGTTCGAACGAGAAATCCGGAATAAATAAAGATAAAACATAGGGGCACAGAATCCGTATAGATCGGATGGAATATTCTTCTCCGGGATCACTCTCAATTTCAATATCCTACATTATTACGGTATTAATTCCGGTATTTAAAACACTATCTAGTAGTCAGAATATTAGACTATGAAATTATTTATTAAGAAACTTACCTCATCCAAACAAATATGTGTGATATATCAATCTGGTCTAGGCCACCCCACTACGGCCAGCGGATCCCATGATATAAGCGCTTGGCGCTCAACCCTAGAATATCCTCCTCGAGCGGAATAACTATCACTTGCTCGGTGGCTATGCGATGGCCAACCTCCTCATGCAGTCTCATCATCGTCACCGTTCTTACTTTTTGCATGTAATCCTTCCCTTTATATTGTGTGGAGTTTAAAGTCCTAACTTTCGTGTCCGGATAGAATGAGTCTTTGATTTTGTGCTACTACCACCAGCCTACACATGTAGTAGATAATTAAAATAATAAAAAATACAAAGGTAACATATCCTAGTTGGAGTAATAAAAATAAAAGCGTACTTAATTAAATACCTCGTCAATCTGCTCTTTCAATGATGAGGTAGTAGTAGCAGGTAAGACTGGGGACTTAGGCTTATCAGTCTTTTTTGTCCCCTACACAAAATTACCATGCTTTTTATAAATACAGACAAAATATAAATAAAGGGAGCGAGGTTAATTTTTAAAAAAATGGAGAAGTTAATTAAATACCTCATCAAGTTGTTGTGAAGTCGAGGTCGTTGGCATGTCTCAGGACTTAGGCTTATCCGCCAAAGCCGTCTTTTTTGTTCCCTACAAAAAAAAAAATAACATATAAATTTAACATATAAAAACATTCAACAATTAAAAATGTAACATATATATAAAGGTATTTCTTCTAACCCCAACTGCTTTCCACACGAGGCGGCAGAGATATCTTCGCCAAGTAGATGTGAGTTTCGAGGCCATTGGATGAAACTTCCAAGCGCATCTCCCCGAATGGTAATGTCGTCACGAACTGGGACAGCAAATTGAAAGTTTTCATGGCCTGGAAAGACTGTAGTTATCTCTACTATTCTATGATTCGGCAAAAGTTTTTCGCCATGAACTACGCTTTCATTGCTGCAGATTTGTTTTCTACGACACCCCGGCCAACACGCACATGTGGCTTTTCGGTTCTATTAGGGTCAAGAAGAATAACTAGCCTCTTGTTTACGGGCTGAAGAATATACACATACATTATTATATCTTTGCAAAAACGCTTGAAAGATTCAAAAATTTTGCAAAAACGCTTTCGATCTCGAGGCCGATTTTTGCACAAACTTCAAAGATTCATATAAATTTAACTAATTAAACACTTCATGCATACCTTATCAAAACAGGGAACGACTTGAAGGGGATGTATGTTGTTTTCCATCAGCCGTCTTCTCAAGTTGCATCTCCTTTTCGGACCCATTATTTACCTAATAAAATTAACCAATTCAATGGCACCATGTCGGGTTATAGCATTAGAGTGGCGGAACACACCCCCTGATCTTACCCAAAAAAAAAAAAGAAAAATAAGGAAGTATATATTAGGTACCTGATCGGCTTTAGTTGTTACGACTTCAAAAGCATTATTAGGTACCTGATCTTTCTGAATCTCGTTGACCGATACTTCCTTCTCATGTATTGCCAAGGTAGTAGCGGCCTCTTGACCAATCTGTTGTACCTTATTATTACCCCCTTTAGAAATGACATCCTCCATCATCTTCACTTCTTCTTCGGAAAGCTTACCTCCAAATTCAGCTTTAGTAGTACGGATGCCATTAATCAAGTCGTTTTTGCCAAGAATGTAATGTGTCAAAGAATTTTATCCTAACAATAACATGTGAATTGAACTTATATGAAAATAATAGAATAAATGTTACCATGTCGCCTTCTCGGACTTAGTCTTCCTTTTCTTCTTTATCCGGGCGCTTTTCCCATAATATTTCGTTACTCCAACCTGTAACGGGACGCCCCTCAAACGACTTGGATATTCGGGTCGGCCGATCGCTCTAGCAAGAACGTCATTACGACCACTGGGAGTGAATTTCCCTTCTTCTACCTCTTTCAATACGTTATCCTATAATATATTAAATAAACTTCAAATTATATTTGTGACTAAAATAATAAAGTTAGTAATGAACTCGTCTTAATAAAATAATGCTTACTATGTTGGCCAAAACTTCCTCATCATATTTGTCACGCGACGACCGGGATCCTTTAGGCGTGTGCCCTTGTTTATAAGTTACATGCCGATCCACCTCTTTCACTCCCTTTGCCACCTACACATTAACATGGTAACATTTATACACGTAAATGTGTATCAATGCAAGTCCAAGTGTGATTAAAAAAATAAAGTCTCACAGGGGAATAATGCATGCTACTTACGAGGTCCTCTTCTATCTTTCTCAGAATCGCCGAGAACCATAGAATTTCCCTTCTTGCAAGAAATGTTAGCACGATTTCTTCCGCTAACGGCCTTCAAATAATTATATAAAAGCGCAAGTAGATGAGATAATAAAAAGATTATATAAAGGACTCATTAATTAAAAAATGATAGGTAAATCGTTAAAAGGCGAGGATATTTAACCCGAAACTTCTCATAGTTTCTCATCTTTTTGAAAAGATCCCATTCTTCCTGCTTGATGGTGGGACACTTGTTTTCCGGTGGGCTCTTACGCATCTCCCCGTTGCCTTGTCCACATACAACCAATCCCTAGCAACGCCACACTTCCACTGCCTGTGGACATCCGCAGCCTTATGCATTAAATACTCATCATGGCTTTTATCGGGTATAATAAAGCCTTCCTTTACACGAGCCAAGTATAACTCCGCCAATTTTGGATTCAAAGTTCTAACATCATCTAAATGGATAGGCACAAACTGTCTTGTGCAAGCACCAATCCAACTCGAGAAAAGACCCGCATTTGGACCAAGAGGGGGAAACCCATCTCACTCCATGTTATTTCGAACTACTTTAGCGGCTATAGTTGCAAGGACTTTCTTGCACTTCGTAGCACCCCTCTCACCAGGCTTATTATCACCAGGCTCATTATTCTTTTGACTTCTTTTACGTTTTTCACCCATGATAATCCTAAAACCCAAATATGAATGATATAGCTGGAAATGAACAACTTAACAACGTACATGCAGAGTATTATCTAAAACCCTAAACCCTAATAGGAATGAAAATTTAAAACAACAGATTGAGCTTCTAAAATCCTAAACCCTGATAAGAGGAGTAAAGTAGATGATGCGGGATGATAAAGATAACAAAGAAGACGAAAAACAAACAGATGCATGAAAAAGAAACAAGATGATCGTCTTAAAACCCTAATGACGAAACACAAAATTAAAGTGAACATACCTGTTGATGATGATGATAAAGAGAACGAGCAGGATGATAAGGGAAGGCAACGGAATCGGGCTTGGAATCAAGCGACGGCCGCGACGAGAATGTAAAAAGCGAGGAAGAGAGAAGAATTAACTCAGGATACCAACGGTTGAACTAATAATGTTGTGTGTGTTTGTGTATGGCATGCTGTATGGGTTTCTATATTAGTTTTTTATTATGACAAACTATTGACAACGGGTCCTCAAAACAAAACCGTTGTTATATGTTAATAACAACGGGTCAATAAAAGTCAACCGTTGTCAAAACTTTATTACAACGGTTAAAATATACCCGTTGTAATATATTTTCACCAAATTTGCGCCAAAATGAAATATGTCAAAAAAATAATTGTCAACGGGTAGAGGTACTACACCCGTTGTTGAAAGTATTAACAACGGTAATTTAAATACAACCGTTGTTATTGTTGAACCTCTCTTTTTTTTTTTAAAATTACTCAGTAATTCCATTACGGTCAAACTCAGAATAATACATACTTTGTAACAGAATTTCAACACCAAAGATCCACATCTAATAATAAGATCAAGAAAATAAGACAACACCAAAGATGCATGCATATACATCGTGTCCTGATGAACTATCTCGGGATCGGGGGCGTTTCTTGGATGTCATAGTTTCTTCGTTAACCCAAATACCTTCACCATGGTCATCACGCATATAGATGCTTTCAGTGTCCTCATGATCAGTGTCAACATCGTCGAAATAAGATACAGTGTCAACATCCATTCCCTCAAAAACGACATCCTGATCATCATCACCATTAGCGGATGGACTATTCCTTCTTTTCCTTATAGACAGTACAACCGACCACTTCTTATCCATAGGATCGGTGACATAGAACACTTGTTTAGCTTGGGATGCCATTATGAAAGGATCATCCTTATTATTGCCAACCTTACCCAGATTGACCAACGTAAATCCCATCTTATCCTTTCGGACACACTGGATGTTGTTATCAACCCAGTTACATCGAAACAAAGGCATTGTGAAATCAATGTAATCTAGTACCAATATTTCTTGAATAACACCATAATAAAGGCATTTTCCCCAAATAGGCTTTTTATCTTTTGAAGTAGCAAAGTGCATTGCTTCAAATTCAGAACTCACACCACTATTTTGCATTGTGCTCACCTCATCTTGCTCGCGGGTGTAAAAAGTATATCCATTAATGGCAAAACTGTTGTAAAAGGTGACCCTGGCATTTGGACCTAAACCAAGACGTAGTAACCTAGGAGAGATGTCATCACCAGTTTGATCAAGTACATCGTAAGACAATATTCCTAAACCACTCTGGAAACGTCTTCGTATGCTCGTTCGCAATCCACTTCTCGGTCTTGTTTTGGTGATCGTATTTGAGCTCATCTTTGTGTTGTTGAATATAAGGTTGCACCTCATCTTCGTTGTTTAGCACATACATGTGTGCTAAATGCAACATTTCACGTGTCACAATTTTTTCAACCCGGCCCCTAATACCTTTTCCGGTCATCCAGTCACTATGACGATTCTTAGGAACGCCAATCAACTCCTCAGGGGAGAGATGAGCTTAACAATATGAAAGAGCTTCGTCTAAAATAGCGCGTTCAGCAATACAACCTTCCGGACGATACCGATTAGATGTATAGTCCTTGTAGACTTTCATCAACCTTTCGAAAGGATACTGGTATCTCAAGTACATGGGCCCAAGGTACAAAATCTCCGTAACCAAGTGAATGGTCAGATGAATCATGATAGTGAAGAAAGAGGGTGGAAAATACATTTCCAACTGACAACGAGAGGTTACAACGAGGTCCTGCAATGAATCCGCGTCATCGGGATCGATGACTTTCTCGCATATGGACTGGAAGAAGAGACATAATCTAGTTATAACATATCTTACCTTTTCAGGTAAAATGGAACGAATAGCCACCAGTAGTAATTGTTGCATCAAAGTGTGACAATCATGTGACTTTAACCCGGTGAGTTTTAGGTCTTGCATCGACACTAGGCTTTTAATGTTCGACGAATAACCATGTGGCACTTTAATTCCATTCAAGCATGCACAGAACTCTTTTCTCTCATTCCGTGAAAGGGTAAAAGCTGTTGGCGGTAAAAATGTACGATTACCTCTCTTCTGTGGTGCCAACTCTAGCCTAATACCCATCATTTTCATATCTTCCCTAGCTGCGGCGTTATCCTTTGTTTTACCAGGAACATTTAGAAGGGTATTGATAATATTATCACAGACATTTTTCTCAATGTGCATGAAATCGAGGCAATGCCTGACCTCCAGGTCAGGCCAATATGGAAGTTTATCAAAAAATATGGATCTTTTCTTATACCCACGAGTAGACAATTTAGAGCCGCTCTTCTTCCCATAATCTATCTCAATATGCTTTACTTTCTGATAAACTTCATGCCCACTCAAAATTCTAGGACGTTGACGAAGTTCTTGTCTTCCATTGAATGCTTTCTGCATCTTGCGATAACAATGGTCATGAGACAAGAACCTCCTATTTCCCATATACACATACTTACGAGAAGACTTCAAGTATTCAGACTCGATATCCTCCCCACACAATGGACAAGCCTCTTTGCCATGTACTCTTGTGCCCGTAAAGGTCGCCATAAGCCGGATAGTCGAATTGTACACAATAACATCGCTCTCAAATTGAAAGTTTCGTTCTTATATGCATCAAATACTTCTATCCCACTATCCCACAACAATCGCAAATCATCTAGAAGAGGTTCCAAATATACATCTATATCATTTCCAGGTTGTTTAGGGCCGGAAATTAACAACGACAACATCAAATACTTTCTTTTCATGCCCACATATGGAGGTAAGTAAAAAATAGCCAATACTACTGGCCAAGTACTATGTTGGCTACTCATGTTTCCGTGTGGGTTCATTCCATCAGTGGACAGTGCTAGACGTAAGTTTCTAGGTTCATTGCCGAACTCGGGATACTTAGCGTCGAACGATTTCCATTGCTTACCATCTGTCGGGTGTCTTAGCTTTCCATCATTTATTCTTCCTGTTTCATGCCAAGTTAACATTTTTGCATCATCGGGATTCGCATAAATCCTTATGACTCTTGGTATCAATGGAAAATACCACAACACCTTAGCCGGGATCCCTTCCTTATCCTTATAACGCCACTCCAAACATTTAGGGCAATTGGTTAAGTTTTGATATAATTTCCGATACAATATGCAATCATTTGGACATGCATGTATTTTCTCATATTTCATACCCACTCCTCTTATTAGTTTTTTCGCCTCATATGTCTTAACAGGTAGAACATTACCATCAGGAAGCAACTCCTTTATCAAGGCTAAAAACTAGTGAAACACGTGTCACTCACCCCATTTGCCCCCTTGATATTATACAACTTCACCACAGCCGACATTTTTGTGAACTTACAACCAGGATACAGAGGTGCTTCAGACTCACACAACTTCTCATACATGTTGTTAAGGTCATCCCAATTAGTAGTGTCATCACCTACATCTTCAAAAGCAATGGACTCATCAAATATTCTCTAAAAAGCCATGACAAATCCAAAGTGTATAGGATCGACTAAATCTCCACTTTTCTAGGTGTATTTTAACGTCCGGAAAAGCCATATAGCTAATATTACCACATCTTTCACAAGGACATGCAATACTAGAAGAACCTTTCAAATTGTTCGAAACGAATTCATAAAATTCAGCTAAACCATCCTTGTAGGTGCGGTCACTCATATTTGCATTAATCATCCAAGTTCGAGTTATTATTCTACATTCGTAATAATAGGCAACTAATTCAGAAAATACAATAATAGGCAAACAAATAAACGAAATTCAGGAAAACAATTAAGCTAAATTATCAACAAATTAGATAATAACCCAAAAAATCCTATATCTAGTTATAAGCGTTGCTAAGAAACATATATATACCTGATTGATAAACACGATGAGGGAGAGAAGACGTGACAACAGTGACGGAGATGAAGACAGAGAGACGATCAGGGAGGAATGGAGGATGATATAGTAGCAGTATATGCTTGTGTTTGTAGCGTATAGCAGAATAAAGCAATATGTTGTTCTTAAGATTTTCATAATATTAATAACAACGGTTATTGAGTCTACAACTATTGTTAAAAAGTATTAAAAACGGGTTCTAATATAACTGTTGTGATTACTTTTCACTAATTTGGCGCCAAACCATTAATAACGGTTAAAATTTAACCGTTGTTATTAGTTTTTTCATTAACAACGGTTGTTTAAGTATGACCCGTTGTTAAAACCAATAACAACGGCTAACAACACATAACCGTTGTAATTAAGTTTGGTAAAATTCGCGGAATAAATTCTACAACGTGTTTTGATGATTTTCGTGAATAAGCGTTGTTAAAGGGCCGTTGTGGTTGCCTGTATTTGTAGTTGTGTATAGTTGACCCAAGTCTATGTGTTTTTGTTACTTTGCAAGCTACAACATACTACAATAAGTCTTGTGTATTTCATGTAATTATGTTCTTCAACAATTAACCATCCAAGTAAAAGGCGTATCTATATTCTGATATTCACACTCTCAGCAAAGCTAAATACAAATTATTTACGAGTGTTTGTAACTTTGTTTACAGTTGATTCAACCATAAAAACAATACATCACCAATAGTTGCATTGTGCACGACACTTAATATGTACGTTTAGTCAGACAAAAAAAAACCGCAAACATGCACATAAATCGGAAACGATCAAAATGTCTTGGGGGACCGCGCGCGAAAGCGCGCAGTGCAACCAACTAGTTTACTCAAAAATTCATCCAACTCCCTCATTCATTCATCTTTAACTTTTCTATCTTCATACTTGTAATTCAATTTTCACAATTTTTTTAAAATGTAAATTCCAAACAATCCAACAACAACAAAATCAACAAATCAGTGAAATTCAGAACGTATAAGGACCCTTTCTATCTTCATACTTGTAAATCAATTTTCACAATTTTTTTTTAAAAAATGTAAATTCCAAACAATCCAACAACAACAAAATCAACAAATCAGTGAAACTCAAAACAAGTATAAGGTATGCATCTTTCTTGCTTTGATTTTGTTAATTTTGTTTTCTAATTAGATTAGAATTTTTTCAATTGAAGTTAGATTAGTTTTTTTAGGTGGAGATTAAGTTCGATTATTGTTGTTTAAAGCCAATTAGTGTTGGATAATTGTTGTGTAGAGCCTATTAGGATTTCGTTTATGTTGTAATTTTGCTGCGTTTTTTAGTACTTGTAATCGAAAAAAATTTTAAAAAGATGGAATGGACTTGTCGTGTGAAATAGACGACGCAACCATGGTAGTGTCATGTGAAATAGACGACGCAGCCATGGCCATGTCGTGTCATTTACACGACAGTACAAAGGATGTGTCGTGTGGTTTACACGACGGGTCCTTGGCGTTGTCTTGTGGTTTACACGACGGATCCTTGGCCGTGTTGTAACCCACATGACGGCTCCTAGGCCGTGTCTTGTAACCTACACGACATGTCCAAATTTCATTATTATTTTTATCCAAATCTTGTTTTTATCAACCCTTTTTATTATTTAAAGATATTAAAATGTCTTGAAATGATATTATTAAATAATATTTGATTTATTTAATTTAATTTGCTTGTGTCTTGAAACGATTTTATTTAATTTGCTAATATTTTGATATAATTTTATATTAGATTTATTGGATTTATTTACGCATATGTCTAGTAATGATGATGACGCTCGTCGATCGAAACTTCATGCTTCTTTTCGGCGTCAAAAGATTAATATCAAGGTTGGAAGCACTAGTATAGTTTCAAAAGAAGTGTCCATGCCTATTCAGCTTATCGTCACCGTCGTTATTATAACGTACAAACCCGCTATCCGTAGAATCAAAACAAGATTCTTCGTAGAAACGATAATGTTGATTAGCATTAAAAGAATTGTTGAATTGTGGTCCATTAGCGTAATAATCATTGTTAAACTGCGAACCATGACCATTATCGGGAGTAAATAAATAATGAAAAAATACATTCCCGGGATCGTCGCCAGAATTCATTATTAGTAATGAGGTAATAATATAACAGTTATTTTTTTTTTAAGAGAGATAAGATAGGAGTAACTGAAGATGTTAGTAGAAAGTAAGAAAAAGTTAGGGTAAAGTACATTATTAAATTAATTACTATAAAAACCGTCTTCAAAATTCATTTGCGTTAAACCGATATTTAATTTTTAGTAAAATTAATTTGAAAGTCTAAGGGCAAAATAGGAATAAATGAAAAAATAGAGGGCATAACAAGTAAAACAAGGGGCGTGATGTAGCATATCTACTTTAGAGTCCCTTTATAATGGTGAAATTGTTTTGTCCCCGACTTTCTTATATCCATCCTTTACACTACAAGAAATCTGCTCTCGGGCGACCGATTTACGTGATGGAAAATAGTCGCTAAACGTTCTCCGGCGACTATAATCAGTCGCCAAGTGGTCGTAGCAACTCTTAGTCGCCTGAATTCACTCGGGCGACGGATTTCAGTCGCAAAAATGGCGATTGATTGATTAGTAGCCAATTAGCGACCAAACAACGACCAATTGCAGTCGCCAAAATGGCGACGGGTAAGTAAAGTACTCGCCAAAATAGCGACGGAATGTGGTCGCAAATTCGGTCGCCACTTGGGCGACGCCTTTGTATATGTCGCCAAATCAGTCGCCCATGTTGCATAAATGAAAAATATGGTCAGGGAGTTTGCGACGGGGGTGGTCGCCAATGTGGCGACGGATCAGTGTAGTCGTCATTTTAGCGACTGATTTCGGTCGCTAATGAACCAATTTCAGTCGCTATTTTGGTGTAGATTGGACCTGAAATTTTCATTTAGCTCGAGCCAAATTGCTACAATTTTAACCTGCAATTAAAATTACAACCCAGCAGCATACACAACGCACACGATGGCCAACAACGTCACATTTCATACAAATGAAATCCGAATTCAAGTTATTATAACCAACGTAACAAGATGGTTCGTGTCCAAGTCTAACTAACTAAAAGGATAAACAAATCTCGGTGCTAGGTTCTCCTCACTCAAACCCATGTCCTCGGTATACCTAGACTTCTCATTAAACTGCTTGTAGTACTCAGCCACTGACATATCGGATGTCATCCTAAACCCATCAAACTCCTCCCTCAGCTTACTCCTCACATGCTCAGGTACAAACTCCTCACCTGCTTCGTGTACATCTCCCTAGCGCTCACCTTCACCTTGTCCCACCACTCACCAGCTGCTTCCCTCAAGTAGAATGCAGCTTGTTCTACTCTCATCTCATCAGGACAGTGTACCAGGTCTAGTATGTTCTCCATCTCACGATGCCAATTGTTAAGAAGATTTGGCTCCCCGGTCCCCTTGTACTCTTTTGGGTTAAACCTCGCTATATAAAGGCTGATCTTAGAGTGATCAACCTCCTTATCCTTTCCCACTCTATTTAGGGCCTCCATAAGAGCATCTTGATGCTCCAACATCTTAACGACATCATCGATGTTCATGTTCTCAGCTCTCGCATGCAAAGCGTTTTTCTTGGGCGGCATCTTGAAACTATATAAGAAAGGGTAGATATAAACATACGCACTATAACCCCAAAACACGAAATAGACTGCCCATAACACACTCGATCGAGTGCCTAAACCCACTCGATCGAGTAGAGGCTACTCTATCGAGGGCCCACCATACTCGATCGAGTGCCCCAACTTCAGACCCAAAACAGACCTTCTGATCTCTAACATACTCGACCGAGTAGCACAACCACTCGATCGAGTGACCCCCTACTCGATCGAGTGCCCTATATACTCGATCGAGTACCCAAAAACACGATTCTGGTTAAAAAAATCAAATACCCACTCGATCGAGTCGGACCCACTCGACAGAGCACCTCACCTACTCGATCGAGTACCCCTTACTCGATCGAGTCATGCTGACTCGTATATACTACCCACATGTTATCTCTCATATCCCAACATACTATGCAACTTTATAAACTCAACATTATAATATAACTAAGCATGCACTTCTATACAACACCTCATTTAATCAACAATTACACTACTTCATGTTATCAAATGCCACATAGTAAACATTCATCATGCTTCTTTATGCAACCAACATACAAACACACCCCACCAAATTTTCAATCATATTTTCAATCTCTACTCCCAACATCCAACAATTTATAACACATACAAACTAGTAAACACCACATACAACTTTGACATATACCCCCCATGTGACCGCTTCAAAATTATAGGGCGAGTTCGCGACTTTAGGACGTCTCCCAAGCCTTTACATTAACTCCTACAACCTTTACCCCGGGTTCATTTTAGTTGATTTCTATATTCATTAGATTCATTGGTTACAGGTTTCAGGATCGTCCCTCAGATACCATTTTGTAACACCCCCATACTCTAAGTGCCTTACCAGGACCACCCAGGTATAAAGATGTTACCATCTCGATTCCCCGAGGCAATGATAATTATAATACAATAATGAAACAACATTTAAATAGTATAAGTTTAGTGAATAAGATACAATCCAAAACCAAATACCAAAATACGATTACATGTTCTCAAAACCAACTATCTACTCAACTAGATGAAATGTCTAATAAACTACTCAGGATACAGCGGAAGACTCTATCATCTGAAAGTGGCATATCCCAGTTATCCTATGTAACTCGACTCATACCTGCTCAACAACTGCTCACCATCCCCGAATGGATCACCACAGTTTTTAAAACAGTAACCGGGGTCAGTACTAATCACACAATTTATAAAATCCAACAATACAACAGACAACTTAGCTCAATCATCACAGATATACTCCGATCTCCATCACCAACTCCACAATACTGACTACACACTAAAGTGTATAGCCCTGCCAGAGTGCCCATCGCAACAGGTCACTCCACGCCGCCACTGGGGGACCGCACCCGTTCCCACCTAATCCCCGCTCATCTCCGTTGAGCGATAAACCCAAATTCCTTAATGTGCACATCCCTTCTGTGGCGGGTTCCACAGAAGGCGAATAATGGGCGTGAAGCCACTCCCGCAATTGACTCCACTCACCCAGGGACGCGCCCAAGAACACAGATGATACAAACAATCACAACTACTAAACAAAGAATCAACACCAACAACCGTCACAATACTCGTATGATAACAATCAACAAACACAAATCACCACCAACAGATTATGGGACTAATACGAGTAGGGAAACCCTACCGGAAAGCAACACAATCGACGATCTCAACAAATTTGTTATCAAAAGGCCTCTTCTACGAATCCTCCTCCTAGCATACAATCATACAATTACTACCAATCAAGAAACACAACAAAACCCCCAAATCCCCAAATTAGGGTTTAACTAACTTTAACGAAATACCATAAAAACAGTACATAGATCTTACCCTCGACGCAAGGATCACAAAGGTGTAAAGAAAGGTGAATTCCGACCTTCTAAGCTCCGGGATTTGCCAATAATGCGATTGATGCGAAGAACGTAGATTGTTTTCTCTTTTGAAAGTAATTAGGTTTGTAAAAGTGTATTAAGAAAGTGACGGAAGGTTTATATATTAAATCGCATTATTAACAAAACCCGATAAATCATCCCCCCGTAAATCGGCTACTCGATCGAGTAGCTGACATACTCGATCGAGTATCGAGGTTACTCGATCGAGTACCCAACAGGTCAGAAACTGTTTTAAATCGTAAAACACCCTTACTCGACAGAGTAAGGCTCACTCGATAGAGTACCCAGAGGCTCATAAAACAGTAGTATTACACCACACGTCAAGGATAACCGCCTAAGACCTCAACACCTATAATCATTCCTATTTCTAAGGCTCTCTTACTTAAACAGTTCATCGATATGAGTACGGAGAGAGGGGACTTCGGCTCGGACATGCCCATGAATGTGGATGACTTCATCCGTGAGTCCGAGTTTGGAGCCGGGAATGATGAAGATGATGATAATGAAGACGGTGATGACAGCGAAATCGAAGAGGCCTAATAATGATGGCCCTCTTCTCTCCCTCTCAATCCAAATGCCAAGTATGATTCCCTATAATCCAAACTTCTTATTCATATTTCAATTTCGCATGCATTTAGTTAGTTGTATGATCTGTAGGATAGCTAATCATTTAGTTGCATTCAATTATAATTGCATTAGATTTCAATTATGTAAAAATTGTCACATATAGGATTGCATTCATATAGGCTAGATTGCATCGTATTTCAATTTATGCATTTAGTTAAATCATGCATTGCACCCCCATTAAAAATTATAAAAAAAAATAAAAAAATTGGAAATTCCACAAAAACATGCTTTCTACTTTCCGAATCTCCTCCATACACTATGTACATAGATAAGTGTGGGGAGGCTCTAAATTCAAAAAAAAACAAAAAAAAACACGTTATTTATTTTCAAAAAAATCAACAAAAACACAAAAATATGTTCTTTTCTTTCCAATTTGCCTCCCACCTACACTTCCTCCTTCAGCGGAGGTTGTATATAGCAAGTGTGGGGAGGAGGCCCAAAAAAAATATACAAAAATAAGTTGTTTTAATTTAAAAAAAATCTTCAAAACCACAAAAACATGTTTTTATTTAAAAATACAAAAATATGCCTTTTATTTTTCCTATTTCCTCCCTACATTTCGTCCCATCGAGGACAATGTAAATCTTAAGTGTGGGGAGGGAAGTATCTACTTTCTATATATTTGTAAATAAAGTTTGTAAATTTGACAAAATTTCGAAAAAAAATCCAAAAAAAATAGAAAAACTTTCAAAAAACATACAAAAACATTGCGTTGCATATATATACTTGTTGTTGGCTAACCTTATGCATAGACATTGACCATTTGAGGCAAAAAAGAGCTACAAGACCCGCTTGGTAAACTCATTCTAATCTCTTACTCCTTTACCGTTCTTTCTTTATATATCTTGCAAATTTGAAGGAGGATGGGATTTTTGTACCTTGGATGTTCCTTCTAGGAACTTTTGGTTTGTTGTGTTGGTGTTGATATGCTGCTAGGCTTAGTCAACTCGTTGTATATTTATCTTACGTTCATTTCAATTCCTGCATGCATTATAATATGTACATATGTGTTTGTCTTATATTAGAATCATTTGCATCAGTTTGTATATAAATGTGCACAAATGTGGTTAAAGTTGGGAAGGCTAAACCCCAAGGATGAGTCAAGTCCCAATTGTGCCTTTTCCCTCCCCGTGGCTTGCACCCGTGTCCATAGGTTAGTTGTGGGAAATTTGGGACCTGACTAACGAGTCTAGGCAACCCTGTGAGACCATTAACCAAAGGCTAGACCTAATTCTCGACCCAACTACTTATAAGTGAGAATTAGAGCCTCCTAGGGTTCGTACATTCATGCCCAACCCTCATCTAGGATTGTGAGTAGGTCTCCTCGCGGGACGTATTGTGTCTAGACGCATAAGTGTGTCATTCCGTCCTTAGACCATGATTTGCATTTTATTTTTGTGCACAAGTTATGAAATAAAATCTGTTTTCACATGCATATGAACCTCACATAGCCAAATAGCCTTGTTTTGTCCCTTCTATTATCTCCCTTTTTTATTCACCCCCTTTGAGCTTTAGCCTTTCCATTTGGTAAACCCACTAAATTAGCTACCTTCCATATACACCTTTCCTTGATCAAGAATTGGTCGGTTGTGTAGTAGTGTTTTAGGAGGTGATTTGGGTCATAGTGGTGGATAGTGTACATATCCACTTGGGTCGAAATTTGGTAGGCATTTGGCGTTGTATATAAATAAGAGGTTTTGATATTAAAATGAAAAACAAAATAGAAAAGTGAAAAAGTTTTGAAAAATCCAAAAAGAGCTAGTTGTGATTGTATATATTTGTGCTAGGAAAAGAAAAAGGCAAGCAACACCCCTCCTCATCATTTTAAGGGGTAGAAAAAGTCGTTGCTAAAATAAAAGGGCGATTTGATGTTTTTCCAAAGTGATTCGGGTTTACACAATTTTTGCTTGACTTTGGGAAACCAAACTCTTTTTAGATGTAGACGTTGCTCATTTGTTGAAATAAGAGGAGTAATTTCAAATTTTTCCAATTTGAGTTGGGTTTGTGCAATTTTTGTGTAGTATTGGTAATCAATTCTATGTTAGGGTATAGACTTGTCTCATATGTTGCAATAAGAAGTGGGAAGTGATGTGTTGACTATTCTTGATTTGAACCTCACATGTCCAAACGGTGCTTGCACCAATCCCGTTCCGCCCTACTCCCTAGCCCCGTTATAACCTCATTTCATGATTTGTTGCATTGTTATATTTTGCATTTCATTTGAACATAGAACGGTCTTACACATTAGATTGCGGACACGTTCTGACGAGTCGCAGTCGGAGAGTGTTTTGGTTACTTTTTGTGCAAAAGCGCCCGGAATTCAAATGAGAGACGAGTGAAAGCCGTTAGGATGTCGTTGACTTAGGTCCCCTTAGTCGTGGGTCTCTTGGTTTAATCTTGTGTAGGTTTTGTAATTCTCGGAGGTCTAGTCCCTCTTTCCCCTTTCCCGCTCTAGAATCCATTTCTTAAGCTTTATTGGACACATTAGGGTTGCTTGGGCCACGTTTAGGGGGTTGGCACCTCCATTGAGACTCTGAGACGGTATTTCCCGACCGAGACTATGTTTTGAGCTGAAAATTCGGCCACTCAGATGAGGAAAGGGACCATTTTTTTTAGATGCATTCTATTACTTACTTTTGAGCTCACATGATTGGATGCATCGCATTTTTCTTGCAAGCCCCTACTTGCCTTACGAGTTGTGCCTTACCTCATAGGCATAACTACGTGAGTTGAAGGGACGGAGGAGGCGCGTTAATTGCCTTCCATCGGATATTATTACACTACAACAAATCATCACTTGCGCCACGAATTATGCCACGAGAACTCATAATTCGTGGCTAAATTTTTCTTAGCCACGGGAAAAACTTATTCTTTATTTTGGAAAAAAATTTATGCCACGGGATAACGTTTTCCGTGGCAAAAAGTCACTTCGGCCACGAATTAGGCTACACCCGTGGCAAATAATCATTTTAGCCACGACCTATGTCACACCCGTGGCGAAATTTTATTTAGTCACGAATTGTTCCATGGAAAATATTTTTTTAGCCACGAACAAACAAACACCCTTGGCGAGTATCTTTTCCGACTTAAATCTGAATGAAATTTAATCAAATATAATAATATGAAAATACATTTGAATATAAAAATTTAGAAACACTTTGATTAATTTAATTAATATTTTTTATTGTTTTATTTACTTTAATAAGAAATTTTAAAATTTTATAAACTTATATACAAGCAAAGAAAAGTTTATCGTCTAATTTTTTGATTTTTTACAGATCACATTTATGTTTTACAGGTTTTTCAAAATATTGATAATTTTAAAAAATTGTTTTAATATATACTCTGTTTATTAAAGTCGTGAATTTCTTTTACTTTTTTAAATTAAACTTTATAATCTTGAATAACAATCTTAAATGATCGTATCACATTTAAAGATATAGCATATCAAATTGAATAAAAAAGTTATTTACCATCTATCTTTGAAAATCCAAAATTAATATATTGTTAAACTATTTCATTCAAAATTTTATTTCCAACTTTATTTGTAGGATATTTATAGAAAAATTTGAAGTTGATATAAATTTACGGAAATTTCCCATGGTACCCTCGAACTTTGCCAGATTACGCATGGTACCCCTTATTTTAAGTTTCTACATATGTTGCCCTTGTGTTTACCTTTTTCATTCCCACAATACTCTTTGAGGAAATTTCGTCATAACGTCGTTAGTCCTATAAGTAATTTGATGAGTAATTGTGTATGTTATGTTGTTATTTTCATATTATTTAGGTACTAAATGTTAGTTTATTAGACAAAATAAGGAATTAGGTATTATTAGATGATGAATTGATAGTGTATTAGATAACAAAAAAAGACGTCACAAGGCATATGAGTAGAGGCGTTATGACGGAAGTTTGTCAAAGGGTATTCTGAGACTGAAAAACGTAAATACATGGGTAGCATATGTAAAAACTTTAAAAAAGGGTACCATATGTAATCTGTCAAAATTCGAGGGTACCGTGAAAAATTTACGTAAAATTTAAGTTGCTGAGAAAAAAAATTGGGAATTTTTTTTTCATTGAAAAGGAGCGCATCACACGGAAAAATATATAAATTACAATAATTTAAAGTCACATGTGCAAATAATGTGAAAATGTTAAGAAAAGAAACGATAAATCATAACAAAGAGAAATTAGTTTAAGAAAATAAGCGATTCTTTTGTACAATAATCTTTTTCGTGGTTTTTGGGTAAAAAAGTGACTATTTTTTTATTAATAGTGATCACTTTGGGGAAAAAGACCTTCAATTACAAAAGCGGTCATTATTTTACCAAAAAATGGTCTCATTTTTCATATCGCAGGTACAACGGTTATACAATAGAATTTGCAAAGAAAAATATACGAAAAAATGAGTACATGAGAAATGAAAATAAGTATGTCGATAAACAAAAGAAATAAAAAAATGTTAGGAAAACACAATTAATTTTACTTTTTGGAGAAAATGGTTTACTGACTTGGGGAAAAAAAATGATGTCAAAATCATTAATCAGGAGGTTAATGTCGAAAATTTAATTGTTTCGGCCAAAATAATGTTTTTCCCGCAAAAATTGTAAAACATGTAACATTTATGTAATTAAATAGTACTAAAGGTAAGATTTGAAAGAAAAAAAATAAACTTAAAAGGATTCAAAGTGCTAATTATATCAACAAAGGTAACATTCAATTTCGGTGGCACATCAAAATAACTCTACGGTTAAGCGTGCTCAGGTGAGACTAGTGTTGGGATGGGTGACCTCCTGGGAAGCCTCTCCGATGCCCATAAATGCATGACTCGTGAAACGAAATAGCGTTCAAATGAATCAAGTTAACTAGCGAAACAATTACCTAGATTGTCACGGTTCCGTATATGATAAAATACCAATTGTGAAAAATAAATAAATTATTTTACGTTTTATTTATTTAATTTTCATATATATTGTTTGCCACGGGAATTATTTTTTCGCCACGGGAAATTTCTTTGGCCACAGGAGTTATTAGCCACGAGAGAATTTGTGGCCAAAAATTAAATAATAGCCACGTTCTTGTTTTTCCCGTGGTTATCCCTTTGCCACGGTCACTTGCGCCACGGAAGGTATTCCCGTGGCCAAATGTTTTAGCCACGGAAATTTAGTACTTGCGCCACGAATTTAGCCGTGGCCCAAGTGCTCATTTGTAGTAGTGTTAGTATAGTTAGTCTATAGTTGAATAAGGGTCTCTTTTTGACTCACCCACTTACTCGGGGACGAGTAATGTTCAAGTGTGGGGAGGTTTGATATAGGATTCAATTGCACCATCTTCCACCGTTATTTTCATACTTTTCGACTCAATTCGAGTCAGTTTTATACGTCTTTCCTTGTATTTTGTACCCCGACTCCCTAGTCTATGATATTATGCCTCTCTTGCAGGATTTGAGGCGGAGATGGAGGAATCGGAGCAAAGGAGATGGTTTGACAGACTAAGTATGAAAGAAGGAGGAAGATATGCTGAGATGAGCTCCCAGCCGGTAGGCCGACAGCCGGTCAGCCGGCTGGGACTCCCCCAACATACT
Organism: Silene latifolia; assembly: GCF_048544455.1. Lineage (NCBI taxonomy): Eukaryota > Viridiplantae > Streptophyta > Magnoliopsida > Caryophyllales > Caryophyllaceae > Silene > Silene latifolia. Next base: position 456,457,778 of record NC_133538.1, read on the forward strand.
TAGCAAACAATTTTGGGTAAAAGTTACAGCGAACTCCCAGCCGGTCAGACTACCGATAGCCGGCCACCCGGCTGGGAGAACAAGAGGAAAGGAAGAAATCAAGAAAGTTACAGGGAACTCCCAGCTGGTCAGGCCACCGGCAGCCGGCCACCCGGCTGGGAGTGCAAGATGAAGCTTAAAAGTCAATCAAGAGGAGGAGAAGTCAATGAACTCCCAGCCGGTGGACCACCGGCAGCCAACCCACTGGCAAAGGATACCTGATGACTTCGAATTCACTATTTCCCTTCCAGCGAACTCCCAGCCAGGCCAAGCACCGGCAGCCGGCCCACCGGCTGGGAGTACTCTTCCGCATTTTGAAGCCCAATTGTAAGTTCACCCTAATTGTGGTGCAACCTATAAATACCCCCTCCCTTAATCATTAGTACAACATATCCTAGATCTGAAATTATTTCCTTAATCTTATGCAAACCCTTAATCAAAACTTTAATCTTTCTTTAATCAATCATTAATTACTTCTTATACTAGCTTAGAATTAGTATTATTCAATTGTTTACATTTAGTATTGGGTTGTTAATTGGAGATTGGTGAAGATTATTCTTCTATTTAATCAAAGGTTGCAACTTTGTCTTCATTATTGGTATAATCTCTTCTCTATTATTGTTCATCTTTCATTTGTTTACATAGTGACTCGTTTAGCTAGTAGAATTTGCACACATGTTTTCCCTTGCTTGTTTAATGCTAAATTCTTCACCTTTTGTTTATGTCATCATGAGCATGTATGAGTAGTGCCTTACTAGGATGTAGGGGGATCCCTTGTAGTGTTAAGGAGAGACCTTTGGCATGGATTAATGGTAATTCTTGGGTTGTTTACATTTACTACTTGTTATGCACACAAGTTGTTTATAGAATTGTCCAAATGAGTAAGTTGAGTAATTCTTCTAACAATCTATCCACTATTTGAGTGAGTAACTTGAGTAGTAACTAGGATTTGATAACAAGTTTTGAGTTAGATTAATTGAATGACTAAGTTGGTTAATCTTGGCTCAAGTGTATAATTTACATCGAGAGGTTAGAATCTACATGTTGTAACAAGCTAGATAACCATTAGTCCATGCCTATTTCCCCTCTCCATACTACTTGGGTGAACCCGACCGTCCTAGTCTGTCTTAATCATCATTTTAAACCATCTAAATCGTTGTTTAATTCCTACTTGCTTTAGTTTAAATTTTAATCATTAGTTTAGAACTCAAACCACCCTTTTTTTAGATCGAACTAAACTAGCTAGTAAACAAGTAATCCTAGTGCCACAATTTTCGTCCTTTAGGTTTGACCCTTTTGCATATTACAACGAGCAATCGTTCACTTGCGAGAGGAGTATAAATAAAACTCGTAACAATGGCATGCTTTCCGGTCTGTCCACAAGTGGGTACCGTGCTTGTCCTTATTGTCAAGAAAAAGAACATAGATCTTTTTGGCTTAAAAATAGCAAAAAGGTTTGTTGGTTCGATTGTCACCGTGAATTCTTAAGACCTGATCATCCTTTCCGCAACAATTGTAAGCATTTTCTAAAGAACAGAAATACTGAGAATCACATAGCCGCATTGAAATTAACGGGTGATGAAGTGTGGGATTCCGTAAAAGACTTGCCAAAAATAGTTGATGCTTCTGATCAAGAATTGAAAAGATTGAAAGACAAGAATGAAGATTGGCGGAAACAAAGCATATTCCGGGAACTTCCTTACTGGAAAACGTTGTTGATTCGACACAACTTAGACGTTATGCACATTGAGAAAAACATTTTTGAAGAGCTTATCAACACGATGATGGATGTACCAGATAAAACTAAATTTGGCCCTAAGGATAAACTCGACTTTAATGAACTTTGTTATAAACGGCCCATATCATCTAGGTTTGTTTTAGAAACTGCGGAGAAAATGGCTCTATGTGAATGGATTGCTAATTTGAAATTCCGGGATGGTTATGCTTCAGATTTGAGTCGTTGTGTTGACCATAAAAATATGGTGTTGCATTCCAAGAAAAGTCATGATAGTCATGTCTTTATGGAACGGCTACTCCCTGTTGCCTTGAAAGAGTTGCTCCCAACTGGTTCTTGGAATGCAATAACTGAGATAAGCCAATTTTTTAGAGACCTGTGTACTTCTACGATTAGAGTTGATTCTATGGAACGTCTAGAGTTAAATATTGCGAAGATAATATGCAAGTTAGAGAAGATATTTCCCCCGTCTTTCTTCAATTCCATGGAGCATTTGCCTATTCACTAACCTTATAAAGCAAAGGTTCGAGGACCTGTTCAATATCGATGGATGTATCTGTTGGGCCCAGAATTACCCTGGTTGATCAGATATGAATCAGGCAATACCCAAAGCTAAGCTTGAACGGAAGACATTTCACTCAAAGCATTAGAATGCCTGAGCAGGCACCAACCAGGAGGGAAAGAGAGGTCATGCATTCATTAAGCCAGGCCTGAGAAGATATCTCACCAAGCCACATGATAAAGCATATCTTGAAGGCATCAGGCAACATCAAAAACTCTCCAAAGTAGTTCCTATTTGCGCGGAAGACTCATTCAATTATGTTTACAACGGTTTTGATACGGTCAACTCAGCAGAAATAGACGCAGCCAAATGTTTAGTCAACAAATCACTCCCGTGTAAATAGGGCATGAGGCCTATTTACCAGGAAACCCTAAACTAACCTCCAGGATCCATTGCAAGGCTATTATAAATAGCAAAGAAGAAGAAAAGAAGAGGGACACTTGCTCACTCACTCATTCACTCGTGCTTTTACTCTCATACTTGTAATCAACATAATATTTAGCATTATTATTAAGCAGCTATACTTTATCCTTCGCCAGACATACATATTCCCTGTCAAGGTGCCTAAAATCATAGTGATAATCCCTCCTGGCTTGGTGCCCCTCCTGGCTTGGTGCCTGTGGGTTTTTCCCTTATTCCCAGGGTTTTTCCACGTAAAAATCCTTGTGTCTCATTTTCTTATTTGTTCTTTATTCTATTTGTCACACTAGTCAGGTTACTTGTTTTGAGTTAGATTGCCCTGCAATTATATTCCTGGCAGGACATTATCTTAGTGAGAATTCCTACTAAAACAGTTGGCGCCCACCATGGGTCATCTAGCTCAAAAATAGTCAAAACCTAAGACCAAACAACACAAAAACTCTTCCAAAAAATGACTGGAGACAACATTGAACAACAACTGGCTGCTGCCTAACAACAACTATTGGAAGTGGAACAACTGAAATAGAAAATGGCCCAAGCTGAAGCTGAAGTCATGAAACTAAAGGAATCAGAATCCAGTTTGAAACAAGGGCTGGGAGACAAAGCTTCAGGCTCTAAATTAAAGATCCACCCTCGAACGCCATTCTCTTCAATCATCAGGAACATTGATTTCTCAAACTTTGGTACTCCAACTCCATCAAAATACAAAGCAGGAGAAGGTGACAGAGACTCAGAAGATACCCCAAATGAAGAGGTTATACCAGATCAGACTAACACAACAATAATGATGGCCATGCTCCAGGAGATCTAGAAACTCCATGAAAAATTTGAAAAGATTCCTGAGGTGCCTGCGGCCATTGAGGAAGCCAACCCTGAAAGTTATGCTGACTCACCCTTCGTGGATAAGATAGCAAAGATAGATCTACCTAAGAAGTTTGTGGTGCCATCAATGAGAATTTATGATGGAACTACAGACCCTCAAAATCATGTAGCCTACCACAAACGAAGAATGTTGGCAACCTCCATACCCAATGAGCTACGACAAGTATACATGTGCAAAGGTTTTGGAACAACCCTGACCGGACCTGCCCTCCATTGGTACATCAATCTGCCAAATGGAAGTATCAAGTCCTTTGCAAATTTGATAAACTCGTTCAACCATCAATTTGCCAGCAGCAGGGAACTCGAAAAGAGATCTAGTGACCTATACAGAATCAAGCAAAAGCCTGGCGAGACAATCAGAGCGTTCCTGACTAGATTCAACAAAGAAAAAGTATTAATCCCCAGATGTAATGTTGGAACAGCCGTGGAAGCTTTTAGGCAGAGGCTACCATTGGAAAACGAGTTCTATGATGAGCTAACTATGAAACCTTACCTGACTTTTGAAGATGTCTAGGCAAAGGCTATTGGCTACATCAAATTGGAGGAAGATAAGAGTTTCAAGGCTGACACCACTGATAATAATTCAGGATATGACAGATCCAACAGGAAAAGTTCCAATCACAGAGGAACAAGTTCCAGGCCTGACAGATCAGAAGTTAACTATGCTCATGAGCAACGAGGTAACTCCTATACTTATCCCTCTATTCAAGAATATAACTTCTCTGTTAACACTGCAGGATTGATCAAAAGGCTTGACAACATGGGATACATTGTCAAGTGGCCAAAGAAGACAGACAATCCTAACTCAAGGAAAGACACAACAAGATGGTGTGAGTTCCACATGGACATAGGACACACAACAAAAGAATGCCTGGGACTATGCAGGCAAGTGGCTTACCTGTTAAAGAAAGGCTACCTGAAAGATCTAATGCCGTCAAAGAACAGGGAAGACAATGGAATAAGAAAGGATCAGGAAAGACCACAACGTGACCTGCCTCAAGCACCACCCATCTATGAAGTCAAGTTCATCAACGGAGGATCTGAAATATGCGGCCTGACTAGCTCAGCTGCAAAGAAAATAGCCAGGGAGTCAAAAATGAAATCTCCTTTTAAACCTAAAAATTTACCTCAGATTACCTTTGATGATACTGACATGCAGGGAATCTGTGATGTCCATCATGATGGCCTGGTCATTACCATTTAAATAGGAACCGCACGTGTCCTGAGAATTTTAGTAGATGGTGGCAGCTCAGTCAACATAATTATGCTTGACGTCCTGGAAGCAATAAAGATTGATGAGAGCCAAATCATAAAGAAATCAAATCTCCTGCTAGGAATCAGTGGTGAAACCAAGAACACTCTGGGATAAATCTATCTGCCAACATACATTGAAGGAGTCTCATCATATGAGAGATTTGGAGTCCTGGATTGCCTGTCATCCTACAATGACATCCTAGGCAGACCTTGGATCCACAATGTCTGAGCTATTCCTTCAACCTATCACCAATGCGTCAAAATACCAACAGAATGGGGAATAACAACCATCAAAGGTGAACAAAAGTCTGCCCAGGAATATTATACTGAATCATTAAAACCTTCCAATGCAGGTAAGTCTTTCGCCTAGCAATTACAGTACCCTATCAGGAGTACTTATGTGGCAAAAACACAAATTGAAACAGATCAGGTAATTTTAGACCTTGAGTACCCTGACAGACATGTACTGATAAGATCTGATGTCCCTGACAATGTCAGATCAGAACTAGTAAGTTTTCTTAAGAATAAGTCTTCATGTTTTGCCTGGTCCCATATTGATATAACTGGTATAGATGCTAATATCATCACCCATAAACTTAATATTGACACTTCATTTAAGTCTGTACAGCAGAAAAGGAGGAAGTTTGCCCCTGAACGTAATTCTATCATTAATGAAGAGGTGGACAAACTCCTAGACATGGGAATGATCAGAGAATTAATGTACCCTGAATGGCTAGCCAATGTGGTTGTGGTACAAAAGAATAATGGCAAGTGGAGAGTTTGTGTAGATTACACAAACCTAAACAAAGCCTGCCCAAAGGATCCATTCCCACTTCCTCATATTGATGCCATGGTAGACGCTACAGCAGTACATGAGCTACTAACGTTTATGGATGCTTCAAGTGGATTCAACCAGATCAAGATGCACCCACATGATCAGGAAAACACTACATTTATCACGGAAAGGGGCATATAATGTTACACAGCAATGCCCTTTGGCCTGAAAAATGCAGGGGCAACCTACCAACGCCTGGTCAACATGATGTTCAAAGATCAAATACGTGACATAATGGAGGTCTACATTGATGACATGGTGGTTAAATAAAAGAGGGCTGAAGATCATGTAAAGGACCTATAAGTAGCCTTCAAAATCCTGGAATAATTCAATATGAAGCTCAACCCCTCCAAATGCCACTTTAGAGTCTCTTCAGGCAAATTCCTTGGATACATGGTGGCAAAAGGAGGGATTGAAGCCAACCCATAACAGATAAAAGCCATCTTGGAATTAGAATCTCCCAAATCAGTCAAAGATATACAAAGATTAACAGGAAGAGTTGCAGCCCTAAACAGATTCATATCCAGGTCATCTGAAAGATGCCGATCTTTCTATGACCTTCTCAAGAAAAATAAATCATTCAAATGGATGCCTGAACACGAAACAGCCTTCCAAAATTTAAAAACTACCAGGCTACTCTTCCACTACTAGCCAAACCTAACAAAGGAAAACCCTGACGGTTTACTTATCAGTCACTGAAACTGCAGTAAGTGGAGTCCTGACCAAGGAAATTGAAGGCCAACAACACCCTGTCTACTATGTAAGTAAGAATCTCCTGGATGCAGAAACAAGGTATAGATTACTTGAAAAATATGTGCTCGCTTTAATTATATCCTATACAAAGCTTAGAACTTACTTTGAGAGCCACCCAATAATTGTCAGGACCAACCTGCCTATCAAATCTATCCTGAGAAAACCTGAACTTTCAGGCAGAATGGCAAAATGGTCAGTACAACTAAGTACTTATGACATATCCTTTGAACCTAGGACAACCATTAAATCCCAGGCCTTTGCAGATTTTGTGGTTGTATTTAGTCCAGCCTAGAACCAGACCTCATAAAAGAGGTCAATCATCTAGACACCCAAAAACTAGGCCAGGAATGGACCCTACACGTAGATGGATCATCAAATATGAGAGGAACTGGATTAGTACTAAAATCACCACAGAGAGATCTAATAGCTCAGGCTATTAGTTGTGAGTTCAAAGTAACAAACAATAAAGCTGAATATGAAGCCCTGATAGCTGGACTCAAGGTATGTATAGATCTTGGTGTGAAATATCTCAAGGTAAAAACTGACTCTCTTTTAATCTCTAATCAAGTCAAAGGAACAAATGCTACAAAGGATTCCAAAATGGTTCTTTATTTAGACTACGTCAAAAACCTTTGCAAAAAGTTTAGTTCATTTGACATTGATCAAATACCAAGAGACTTAAACACCCAGGCTGATGCCCTAGCCAGCCTGGGATCAAATTTCAGCCCTCCTGTATTTAATAAGATACCTGTTGGGCCCAAAATTGTCCTGCCTGACCAGACAAAGAATCAGGCAATGTCCAAAGCTATACTCGAAGAAGAAATACTTAAAGCCAGGCATTTGGAGTGCCTGGGCAGGCACCAAGCAGGAGGGAAGCACAGGGTAAGGCAACCAGAAAGCCTGTCCCAAAGAAAGACTATAATATGCACGAAGGCAGCACCATTAAAGCTGGTCACGCGGCAAGAAAAGCATAATCAGTCTATGAGCAAACTCCTTATAAACAAGGAAGACCTATTCAAACGTACAAGAAGAGAATATAGAGGAAATACTCAAAGGCAGGAGCTGGAATATAGAACAAGAACACACAACCACCTCCGGGTAAATAGGCCACGGGTACTATTTACCAGGAAACCCTAAACAAACTCAAAAAGCACCGTTGGAATATCAATATAAATAGCATGAAGGAAGGAAGAAGAAGGACGCTTGCTTATTCACTCGTGCAATCACACTATTACTAACATTATTGTAATCAATATTCAATTTTTTACAACCTGTCTTATTTAGCAAAACGCCTGACATACAAATCCCCTGTCAACCCAAAATCACAGTAAAATCCCCTCCTGGCTTGGTGCCAGTGGTTTTTTCCCTTATTCTCAGAGTTTTTCCACGTATAAATCCTTGTGTCTTTACTTTCTGCTTGTTTTTCTATTTAATTACATTAGTCGGGCGAGTCAAATTGAGTTAGATAACCCCTTAACATCTTCCCTGCCAGGGCATTCTTATTTAGTAAAAATCCTGCCAAAACAATTGGCGCCCACCGTGGGGCATCTAGCTCAAAAATAGTCAAAACCCAAAACTAAACAGCACAAAAACTCAAAAAAAGACCGGAGACAGTATTGAACAACAACTGGCTGCCGCCCAACAACAATTGTTGGAGATGGAACAGCTGAAACAGAAAATGGTCCAGGCTGAAGTTGAAGTTGCAAAACTAAAGGAATCAGAGTCCAGCCTAAAACTAAGGCCATGAGACAAAGCTTGAGGATCAAAACTGAAAGTTCAACCTGGCACGCCATTCTCCTCAATCATCAGAAACATTGAATTCTCCAACTTTGGTACTCCTACTCCATCAAAGTCCAGAGCAGGAGAAGAAACAGACTCAGAAGAAATTCCAAATGAAGAGGCTGTTCCGGATGAAACCAATACATCAATCATGATGGCCATGCCTCCAGGAAATTCAAAAACTCCATGAAAAATTTGAAAAGATTCCTGGAGTACCCTACTCCCATTAAGGAGGCAAATCCAGAAAGCTATGCTGACTCACCCTTTGTAGATGAGATAGCAAGGATAGATTTTCCAAAGAAATTTTTGGTTCCTTCGATGAGAATCTATGATGGGACCACAGATCCACAAAATCATGTAGCCTATTACAAACAAAGGATGTTGGCAGCTTCTATTCCCAGTGAACTACGACAAGTCTAAATGTGCAAGGGATTTTGGGACAACCCTGAATGAGCCTGCCCTACAATGGTACATAAACTTGCCAAATGGAAGCATCAAATCCTTTGCTGACCTGGTCAACTCCTTCAATCATCAGTTCGCCAGCAGCAGGGAACTTGAGAAGAGATCCAGTGATCTGTACAAAATCAAGTAGAAGCCTGGTGAATCAATCAGATCTTACATGACCAGATTTAATAAAGAAAAGGTGTCAATCCCCAGATGTGATGTTGGAACAGCCGTGGAAGCTTTCAGGCAAGGGTTACCCCTGGACAGTGATTTCTATGATGCAATGACTATGAAGCCCCGCCATACCTTTGAAGATGTCCAGGCATTAGCCATAGGCTATATTCGGCTGGAAGAAGATAAAGGTTTCAAAGCAGACAACACTAACAACAACTCAGGATATGACAAAACCAACAGGAAAAGTTCCAACCACAGAGGAAGCAGTTCCAGGCCATCTCCTTATACAAAGCTTGACAGAACAAAAGTCAACTATGCACAAGAACAACGAGGTAATTCCTATACTTATCCCCATATCCAAGAGTATAACTTCTATGTTGATATTGCAGGATTAATCAAAAGACTTGACAACATGGGAGACATTGTCAAATGGCCAAAGAAGACAGACAACCCCAACTCAAGGAAAGACACTATAAGATGGTGTGAATTTCACATGGACATAGGGCACACAACAGAAAAATGTCTGGGATTGCGCAGGCAAGTGGCCTACCTACTAAAGAAAGGTTATCTGAAAGACCTAATGCCATCAAATAGCAGGGAAGACGGTGGAGCAAGAAAGAATCTAGAAAGGCAACAACGTGACCTGCCCCCAGCAGGTCAAATTCATCAATGGAGGATATGAGATCTGTGGCCTGACCAGTTCTGCTGCAAAGAAAATCGCTAGGGAATCAAAAATAAAATCTCCTTTTAAACCTAGAAATTTACCTCAAATTACTTTTGACGACACTAATATGCAGGGAATTCGTGACCTACACCATGATAGCCTGATTATCACCATGCAAATAGGGACTGCACGTGTTCTGCGAATTCTAGTAGATGGAGGCAGCTCAGTAAACCTGATCATGCTTGATGTTCTGAAAGTAATTAAGATTGATGAAAGCCAAATCATAAAGAAATCTAATGTCATAGTGGGATTCAGTGGAGAGACAAAGAACACGCTGGGGGAAATATACCTGCCAACATATATGGAAGGAGTCTCCTTATATGAGAGATTTGGAGTCCTGGACTTCCTGTCATCCTACAATGCTATCCTACGAAGACCATGGATCCACAATGTCAGGGCTATACCTTCCACCTACCACTAATGTGTTAAGATACCGACAGAATGGGGAGTAGAAACCATAAAAGGTGAATAAAAATCTGCCTAGGAATGTTACACCGAATCATTGAAACCTTCCAAGACAGGTAAGTCCCTCGCTTAGCAATTACAGTACCCTGTCAGGACGCCTTATGTGGCGGAAACCAAAATGGAAACAGATCAAGTCATTTTAGACCCCAAGTATCCTGACAGGCACGTACTGGTAGGATTTGATGTTCCTAGCAATATCAGACCAGAATTAGTAAGCTTTCTTAAGAATAAATCCTCATGTTTTGCCTAGTCTCATTTTGATAAGACTGGTATAGATGCTAATATCGTTACACATAAACTCAACATTGACAAATTTTATAACCCTGTGCAATAGAAAAGAAGAAAGTTTTCCTCTGAACGCAATGTCATTATTAATGAAGAAGTAGACAAATTGCTAGACATGGGAATGATAAGAGAAGTCATGTACCCTGACTGGCTGGCTAATGTGGTGGTAGTACAGAAAAAGAATGGCAAGTGGAAAGTTTGTGTAGACTACACAGACCTCAATAAAGCCTGCCCAAAAGACCCATTCCCACTCCCTCATATAGATTCAATGGTAGACGCCACAACAAGACACGAACTCCTAACATTTATGGATGCCTTAAGTGGATTCAACTAGATCAAGATGCACCCATCTGACCAGGAACACACTGTATTCATCACAGAAAGAGGCATATACTGCTGCACAGCAATGCCCTTTGGCCTGAAGAATGCAGGGGCAACATACCAACGCCTGGTCAACATGATGTTCAACGATCAAATAGGGGATACAATGGAGGTCTATATTGATGACATGGTGGTCAAATCAAAAAAGGCTGAAGATCACGTCAGGGATCTAGAAGTAGCTTACAAGATCCTGGAAGAATTTAATATGAAGCTCAACCCTTCCAAATGCCATTTTAGAGTTTCTTCAGGCAAATTTCTCGGATACATGGTAACCAAAAGAGGAATAGAAGCCAGCCCAGAACAGATAAAAGCAATCCTGGAACTAGAATCTCCCAAATCAGTCAAAGACATCCAAAAGTTAACAAGAAGAGTTGCAGCCCTGAACAGATTCATATCCAGATCATTAGAAAGATGCAGATCCTTCTATGACCTCCTCAGGAAGAACAAGTCATTCAAATGGTTGCCTGAACACGAAGCAGCCTTTCAGGACTTAAAAGCATACCTGACCACCCCTCCACTATTGGCTAAACAAAACAAAGGAGAACCCCTGACGGTTTACCTATCTGTCACTAACACAACTGTGAGTGGATTTCTGACTAAATAAATTGAGGGCCAATAGCACCCTGTCTACTATATAAGTAAAAGTCTCCTGGATGCAGAAACAAGGTATGGTTTACTTGACAAATATGTACTTGCTTTAATTATATCTTGCCCCAAACTTAGACCTTACTTTGAAAGTCACCCAATAATTGTCAGGACTAACCTGCCTATCAAATCTGTCCTGAGAATATCTGAGATTTCAGGCAGAATGGCAAAATGGTCAGTGCAACTAGGCACTTATGACATAACCTTTGAACCTAGGACATCAATTAAATCTCAGGCATTAGCAGACTTTGTGGTTGAATTAAGTCCCAACATAGATCTAGACCTCATAAAAGAGGTCAACCATCTAGACACCTGCAAATCAGGCCAGGAATGGACCTTACACGTAGATGGAGCAACAAACATGAGAGGAACTGGCCTAGGACTAGTATTGAAATCACCACAGGGAGACCTAATTGCTCAGGATATTAGTTGTGAGTTCAAAGCAACAAAAATCGAAGCTGAATATGAAGTTATGTTAGCTGGACTCAGGGTATGTATAGAACTTGGTGTGACAAATCTCAAGGTAAAAACTGACTCCCTTTTAATTTCTAATCAAGTCAAAGGAATATATGCTGCAAAGGATTCAAAAATGATTCTCTATTTAGACTACGTCAAAAACCTTTGCAAAAAATTTTGTTCATTTGACATTGATCAAATACCAAGAGACGTGAACATCCAGGCTGATGCTCTGGCCAGCCTGGGATCAAATTCTAGCCCTGCTGTGTTTGATAAAATACCCATTGTCCACTTGTTAGAACTAACCATTGACAAACGTAACCAAACTTGTCCTGTCCATGAGGACATAACTTCTTGGACCAAACCATACTATGATTGGTTCTTACAGGGGATACTTCCTAATGATAAGAATGAAGCAAGGGCCCTAAAGATCAAAGCCTCTACCTATACCATTATCAATAACATGTTATTCAAAAAGTCACAGGCTAGACCTTACCTACGTTGCCTGGAACCTCATGAAGCTAAACAAGTTATAGAGGATATACACGATGGACACTGTTGAAATCACAAAGGTGGCAGAAGCCTGGCTAGCAAAGTTCTAAGAATAGGCTACTTTTGGCCAACCCTCAGAGCTGACTGCATAGCCTATAACTCAAAGTGTGAAGCCTGTCAAATCCACTCCCTTTACATCCACCAACCATCGGAGCTACTACACTCCATCTCAGCTCCCTGGCCATATATGAAATGGGGCATGGACATAGTAGGCAAATTACCTCAAGCACCTGGACAGAAAGTCTTCATGCTAGCAATGACTAACTACTTTTCCAAGTGGATAGAAGCAGATTCATACAGGCAAATCAAAGAGAAAGATGTCATATCATTCATCAAACGCAATATCATATGTAGATATGGGATACCTTCAGAAATAGTCTGTGACAATGGTACACAGTTTATGGGAAAGAGAACAACAACTTTCTGTGCACAAAGGAATATCAACCTGGTAACATCCACACCAGGCTACCCAAAAGCCAATGGACAGGCAGAATCCAGTAACAAAGTAGTAATCAGTTGCCTGAAGAAAAATCTAAAAAGAAGAAAAGGCAGATGGGCTAAAGAACTCCCCTTAGTCCCCTAGGCCGACATAACTACACCTAAAACAGCCACAGGCCAAACTCCCTACTCCCTGGTCTATGGCTGTGAAGCAGTAATCCCAGCAGAATCCACGTACCAACCACCAGAAGTAGCCTGAATACCATAGAGGAAAATATGCCACTATTACAAGACAACCTGATCCTGACTAAATAACTGAGAGATGCAGCCAAGATCAGAATAGCCTCCTACCAGCAAACAGTAGCCAAAAGTTACAATAAGAATGTTAACACCAGGGTGTTCAAGGAAGGAGACCTGGTCCTAAGAAAAGTCTTCCCTAACATCATGGACAAAAATGCAGGCAAGCTAGCCTCCACATGGGAAGGGCCATACCTGATTGATTCAATAGTAGGACAGGGAGCTTACAGGCTGCAAACTTTGGACGGAGAAATGATCCCCAGATCTTGGAACATTTCCCACCTAAAGTTATTTCATGCCTAAACCAAAACCAGGTAAAACTATTAACTCTTTATATGCTTGACTAAGTTTTATATAGCAAACCCTCTACAAATTATGTCTTCCTGCTATCTTACCTGAATATATGTCTATTATCTTTTATGCAAACTCTAACATGCCTATCTATTTAAAGTTTACTATATCGAATCCTGAAAACTTGTTTTATGCTTTCTTTCCATTAGTTATATACTACACACAGGCTTAAACAAATGTTCAGGATTGAGGGCCACTCCACCCAACCTGAATAGCATCCCAGAAATGCTCTACAATAACTTGGCACCTGCTTGCATGACCTAAAAAGTAAACTGAGCTCAGTACAAAAAAATAAAAGACAAGTACGATGGTGGAATAGACCAGAACACTTATCTAAATAAGCCCTCCTGACAGGCTGAGGGCCATAAGCCCTCCTGACTTGAACCCCCCCCTCCCTTTCTTTTACTAAAAAGCCCTCCTGACGGGTAACAAAGCCATCATTTCCTAAATGTGGAATGAGGGCCATAAGGCCTCCTGATGGGCATCATTCTAATAAAACGCTTCAAAATGCGTTATTCACAGGTACGAATCAAGTCATTCAAAGAAAAGAAGATTCAAATTATACCAAGGCAATGTAGCTGCCCAGGGAACACCCCTTCTGGATAAGGTAAAAAAATCCTCAAAAACTAAAACATTGTTTGTCCAGGGAACATCCCCCTTGGATGGGCCAAAAAAAATAAACTACTACTTCAAAAATAAACCAAAAACAAACTACCCTGCCTTGGAAGCAGTAGCAGAGCTGATCCCCTCATCAAAAGGCTCCTCATCCTCCTCCTCCTCATCATCCCCTCCTTCCTCAGCATCACCACTCTTCTCCTTGGACGGAGGAGAATCCACCTCCTCATCAGCATACATCTTGAAAAGCTCAGGGTAATTAACATTAAGATTGGTTAATTCCTGGTCAGGATTCCAGAAAGGCCTAACTTCAGCAGGCTCCTTCATAGCATCTACACGACCTCTACCAAAGAAGTAAAGAGCGACATCCTTATACCTGCCCTGCACCAAATCCCTCTCAATAGCCAATTCCTCATTTACCTTTAGCTGCTCCTGCATAGCCTGCTTCTCAGCCTTTAATTTTTCCTGGACAATGTCAAATTTAGCCTGTAGAGCTTTCAGGGCATCTTGAGCAGAACTCAGCTTGGACGACTCCACCACCAACCGTGCCTTTCCTTCCTCATTGTCCTCTTTCAAAGAGTGATTCTCGGCTTTTGTCGTTTCCAATTGAGCTTTGAACTTCACATCATCTTTCTTCAGAATCTGCACCTCCCAATCCAAGGTATCTTTGAGGTTGGTTATAGAATCCAACTGACAGGCACCCCTCAACATATCATTTACATTCTACCAAAAATATCCTCATTCAAGCCACACAAAACAAAAAATAATAACCAATACAAAATCAGACAAAAAGAAATTACCTCCTACAGCATTGTGATCAGATTGGCAGCATAATCCCTGGTACGGTACATGGTAGCCAAAGCACGAGCAGAAGAATCCTCTGCCTGATACTTATAATAAGGATCATCAACCATAAAATATTGAGCCTGGATTTGTTCCTTAGCAAACTGAACCTCATCCAGCCGAGCTCTAACCCCTCTAACCTCATGAACCTGTAAGATATATATATCTCTTATTAGACTCTTCTAATAACTAAGTGTTTATTAGTTTGGTCATAAAATAAAAGGAACTTATGCATGCTTAATAAAAATAGGAGGTAAAAAGAAAAATCGATTATTCTTACATGAGGGCCGAAAATGGTTTATACTAATTTGGTCTCGTACCAAATTACTCTTCTTAAGTATATTCTAAATGCCCCAAAAACCTAGATCTAATTGCAAGATCTACTCCTCAAGGATTGTACCAAGGAAATCCTTCTTAATACAAATATTAATTTTTGTTACTAGAAATTTATATTTGTGTCCTTAAAATACTAATATTATGAGATTATTACTTCTAGTAATATATAAATAATATTAGAGATTTATGTGAGAGTTTAGGATTTTGTTCAACAACAAAACTAGAGAGATAAGTATTTCTCAAGTTGTAAAACTAATTAGAATGAATTAGAGAGAAGAGAAAATACATTACTTAAGTGTATTATGGAGGAGGCCACCGGTTTTTGGGTGGGTAGAGTGCCCAATGTATTTTCATTTTTCTCTTCTCAAGAGTATAGGTATGTAAACCTATTATTAGTAGGTAATCAATATGTTACCCACTAATTAAAATGATTAAAGCTCAACTAACCCTCTCCCCTTTCATTTACACGGTTCATATGTGTAAAATGGACTCATTTTAACTTTGTCAATTTGTTAATTTGTATTGTGTGACAAAGGGGACATGTTACTAAACATGTCATTTAAATAATGCATTTTTAACAAATTAAAAATCATTATATAAATGAAATAAATCACATACAAAAATTAACTAGTAATTCACAATTACAATTACTTAAAATGGGTCATAGAATTATAAACCACAACTACTTGTATTTATAATAAGCAATTCATTCTTTCATCAATTGTTTCATAAACAATAATAACCTAAGTAATAAAATAATTTAATTACTTAGTACGAATCTTATTTAATCGAATTACAATAAGATACGTATTATAACTCACAAAACCATTCGTTCATATTTAAGGAATTAATTAGCTTGTATCGTCATACAATTAATTAATTAGTCAATTAAGAATGTTTCCCTAGAGGTATGAAATTAAGGGATCAACTGATCACCACCATCATACGACAGCAATGTCAAAATCTAGTCAGCCAATCATTACCGATTAATGTGGATTAGTTGACAATAAAATGTTACTTTCCCTTAAGTATTCTTAATATGAGATTTAAACATGTGAACGCATTATTGTCGAGGAGACATCTCCAACAATCTCCCACTTGTCCGCGACAAGTGTGCGTCACCAATTCTCTTGTCCTATTGCTATCTCCCACTCAATGCAAGGTGTCTTGCAGGTTGTACTTGCATTTGATCATATCTTGAGTGGTTTCCTCGATCTAGAGAATAACTGTCTGACCGGAATTATCTACCATAGATACCTTTCCGAGCGTGGCCACGCATTTCCAGTTCATTGCTCCTCGAGTGGCCTTGACATATAAGATAACCCTGACGGGGATGGACAATTCCTATTGCATTCTCCCCTTCGATTAGCCACAGCTCATCATGACCCAAAACATGCCCATTAGACCCCAATTACGAAGGTCGCCGGATATAAATCAAAGTCACTCTGTAACTATGCCATCTTAGGCGAACAATCATTAGTCAAAGAATCGACTCATAAGAATACCATAGTAGCTCTCGCCACGACCAGGCTATAAAAATTGTCAGAACTCTATAAGCGGTCATAAGCCCGACAGAGTGTCCCTCACAGTCTGCCTATATGATCGACTAGTCACTCTTATGACTTTATGGCACTTGAACTTGCCATCAATCACATCACACTTTAGTTGCTTCGAGATGTCACCTCATATAACTAACTAGGGGCGAATACTATGTTAATCCAGTTCACTTTAATGGGGTTCAATATTGTCTCAACAACCCATTTGGATTTAACAAAGTACAAGATGAGTTAATGATAACTTAAACAATAAATGTGATTATCACACATGAGTAGTCAATACCATATTACCACTCAATGTTGTATAATCATAAGTGTACTAATGCACTTGCTCAACGCAATAAAAGTTTAGCTTGTGAACATACCACGTGTCCAAGTGTTCAAACTTTGTGAATTGCGATTTCCTTCAATTTCATGGTATCCCTTATAGCATGAATTTTACTAAGTACATGTCTAGACTTCATACTAGACATAGGTTCTTTAGCTTAAAAGAAGCTCTTACTGTTATCACATAACATGTGATGTGGGTTTCGGTGGACAACACTACTTGTAGTTTTAAAGTTCACCACCCAATCACAACGTACTTAGGTTCATTTCGTAGAATCTTGCAATGGATGACAATAAAACACTCTTTTCAGTCATTTACTTCTTAGGTCAATAAAATCAGCCTAGGATTTTCATAAATCCTAATGAGTTCGGAAACTTGAGTTTTTATAACCTCTTAACACACAACCAAGTATCCTTCCAAACTCAAGAACAGACCATTAGTTCTCCTTGAGAATTCATGACGGTTTCTTGAGGCTTACCAATGACTCTCATATGGGTTAAATTGTTATCGACTTATCATGCTCCAAGCATTTAATTCATCTAGGACATGTGCATAATGGCATTACATGACTATACCAATGGCGGAAATATTGGTTATCGAATTCATGTAGACAACAGTTTTTAGGTTCAGTAAATAACCATGACTCTATCATGGTAATTCTATATTCATCGACATGAATAACCTACTTAACTGGTTGATATCTTTAAGATGAACGATCATTATCAACATAAGATACCTATCTAAGTGCCAATCCAACATCCCATGTTTTAATAGATTCACATGATGTCCAATATTATCCAGAATTGAAAACCTAAATACTTCTTTATAAAAGACAGTATATGCTCGTCATTTCCAATGAGTAATGTGTTATTCAATTCATGAAGGATGATTTCTCCCACTAAACTTCATGTCTAAACATGACTGTCACCGACTCCCACTCAATTCCACATGTTTCATTTTTGACAACTCATTCGAAACATTTTGAAATATTTTATGAATTGAAATAATCATTGCTTTTCTAAGTGTTAGTTAAAACCATATATGTCATTCACATATCCCTTTCAAAATACCCATTTTGGAAAGTGGTCTTAATAACTTACTTATTTCCATAATGAAGTACAACAATGATTTTGAGTCTTTAGCATAGTTAACAATTAATCTTAGCTTTCTCTC
Organism: Silene latifolia; assembly: GCF_048544455.1. NCBI lineage: Eukaryota > Viridiplantae > Streptophyta > Magnoliopsida > Caryophyllales > Caryophyllaceae > Silene > Silene latifolia. The sequence continues at coordinate 456,476,100 of NC_133538.1, forward strand.
TATGCAACTCTTAATCATAAATTTCCATTTACTTTGGATTGGTCTCAACAATCCCAAATAAATCCATTTACTTGTAAAGATATCATTTTAGTTTCATAAGGCTCTTAAGTAAAATGTCGAATTTTAAAATCTCTAGTTATATCCCTCCATCGATCAAAATCTTACAATCCAAGAACATCTTCTTTTGGTCTCCTCACGTAGTTCCCTTAAGAACATCTTCTTTTGATCTCCTCACGTAGTTTTTTCAAGAACATCTTCTTTTAGGCTCCTCTACATGAAGAGTTTGTGCCTAAATTCACTCCCATTCTATCTTTAGGAAAAATGCTCTTTTTCTCCAAAAATAGCTTTTGAACCACAAAATAACTTTATAGTGATGGAGACGGAGGGAAAAGCGTGGTACATATCAACATAATGATGATTTAATCGAGACATATTGAAATCATATCATAGACTAGACGATTTAAATTTTGATAGGTGTATCAAATAAGGTTGGCAACGTTCCCTTGTGTGAGTTCAACAACTCAATCATAACTTCATAATTGATCTTTCATTAGTAAGTGTTTAGGTATTTTTTACCGAATTGGTTGATTAGGGTCAATGCGGTCTTACTCGTTGGTTGATCGTATGATTGTTGTATGTTGATAAGTAAATAGAGAAATAAAATGCGTAATGTAAATTGGCACGTAAGATTTGGTGACGCGGAAAACCCAATGTGGGAACAACCGCGGGAGGGACGGTACCCTGCCAAATATCGCACTATACTTGAATAGGAGGACGATTACAATTGAAACGTAGAACTAATCCTGCTGGCGTGAGGTGTCAGGCCTGCAAGATCTTGGACGGATGTATATTTGGGTATAAGAATGTGCTAATGCCTTAGCGTAAGTATGTGTGTGGATGCGTTGTTGAATGTCCTTCTTGATTTGCTTCCTTGGCTATTTATAGGGTGAGAATCCTAGATATGTCCTACTTTGATTATGGAAAGGGAATATAATTTCCATAAGAACTCTTTCCAAACTCGGCCGCCTTTCCCAATTCTCCCTGATCTCCCTAACTTCTCCCTAACTTCGCCCTAACTTCTCCCTAACTTGCCTTTCCTTAATCCGGACGTCTCTTCTGATGGGCCCGTGGTCCTCTTTCAGCCCGTTCCCCTTTTCCCTAATTACGGGCTTCCTTCCTCCTTATCACTCCTCCCATAGCCTTTTATTTCATTAAGTGGGCCTTCCTTATTATGCTATTTTTAGCCCAAACAGTTTGCCCCAAATTTCTTGTGAGGTACGCTTCGAGGTGTCGAGCAAGGAATTTACGTGATCAAATGCTAAAACTCTAAGCCGTCATTTGTACTTCTTTTCATGCAGCTCCATCACGTCAGCCGCCCCACTCCCCTTTTCTCGCACCCTACTCCCTCTCTCCTCTTTATAATCCCAACCCCCACTTTGTACTTTTATTTACTCCAAACCATTTCAAAAACTTTCCCTCTCTCTAAACCCTCAACTTCCCTCCTCTTTCATCTTGCCGGCTTCACTGTTCCACTCCCCTCCGTCTCTTTCACCAGGTATTCTTCCCTTTTTCTCCTTTAATTTCCTTTTTCTCTTTTCCACCATGGGTAAAACTCGATAAACCTCCGCACCCGCTGACCGCAACCTTGACCCAACCGTTCCTTCTCGGGGACTCTTTAAGTATCCCCACGACTGCGACTCTGCCTTGACTGCTGCCGACATTCCCACGATCAAGGGTTTGCTTGGTCTTGGTGACGGGGTGGATATTGTCATCCCTGAACCGGGTCAGAAAGCCGACACCCTTCGTCCCGGATGGAACTGCTTTTATTTGTACCCGTTTAAATATGGCCTTCGTTTTCCTTTTACCAAACTCATCCAAGACTTCATCTTTACGAATAATTTCGCCATGGCACAAATTTCTGCCGCCATCTGGAGGGTTCTTCTTTACTCCCTGGCCGCCAGTCAGAACACTGGTAACTCTATCACTCTGGGCGATCTAGCCCATATGTACAACATCAGGTCTCTGGGTAGGGGTCAATTCTCATTTCGGGGCCGTGGAGAGGCTCCCTTCAGACACGTGTCCAAATCCTGTGATGAGAAATGGTTTGAGGACTTCTTCTTTGTGAGGAAGGACTCCATCTAGCCTTCTGCTGACTACATCTTCGAGAAATGGGTTATAACTTCGAGTAAGTAGCCTTCCTGTCGCCTGATTTACTTTATCTCGCTGCTTACTAGCATACTACATCGTCTTCGTGCAGGCCCCTGTGACCTGACCCGCATTGGTGCCAAGATCCCTGCCTGTAGCAAATTGTTCAGTATCTCTGAATCTGAGAGAAAGTTCACAAACCTGCTTTCTGGTTTTTCACCTGCTTCCTCTTCCAGCCCTCTTCAATCAGCTCACAACATGTCTTCTGGTGAGCGTACCACAATCGTTTCACTTGGCAACTTTTATTAATGCCTTAGTTGTCCTAACGCCAGAGACTACATCTGCTTGCAGGTTCAAAAGTTGATCCTTTAGAAATCATCCTCCAAAGCGCCAAAAGGAAGAGACCTTCTGCCAGCCCTGACGTGGCCTCTGCCTCCAAGAGGAGTGCTCCTGCAGCTTCCTTCCAGACTTCTCCTACATTTTCCAGTTCGGCTGCACCCGAGCCCTTGGAGGTTGACTCGTTGTCTCGTCATCTGCCTACTCCTCCTGTCAGTCCTCGTGCTTCATCTAGCGGAGGTATTACTACTCATTTTCCAGAGGGTTTTGGGAATGTTGACAAGGTACCATACTGACCGGATATCGACCAGCTGCTCTTCCCTCCTATGAAGGAGACATTCTCAGAGTTCTCCCGAGAGGAGATGGCTGAGAATGACGTGCATAACGCCTTCATGGTGGATGCCCTTCATCTTCTACCTGTTTGTTTACTTTGTTTGGATTTTTCTTGCTGACTTCTGACTTTCTTACCCCAGACCCTCCAGTCTGCACTCTATAATAGGAAGATGATCAACATAGTGCAGACCACCAGCCGTGCTACCAACGTCAAAAACCAGGAGCTGAAGGGGACTATTGCCGACTTGGCGCAGTAGCGGTCTGATCTGAAGGAGCGTGTGTTGGAGTTGAAGGCTGAGCTTGCTGTCACCACTCAGTTAAGTAATCTAGGTCTCAGGTCAATGCAAATACGGTCTAAGGGGTAGTGAACGTCACCTATCGGTCCTTAATTCACCCTAAAGTGTAAACAGCTTAACTTTCTCCCTCACTGCAATACCCTATTGTTCGCTACTAGTCTCGCCTTTTCCAACCTTTCGGTCCAGGTCAAGGATCACTAAGAATTAAAGGTCTAATTACGTCGACTCAATTAGATGGTTACAGTTAATTATAGCATTTAATCAACAAAGAGTATACTAGCATTAACCCAATAAATCGATCACTCTCCCTTCATAATTATGGATCCCCTATAGTCTTAGCATAAGAAAATTAGCTACTCATGGCCAACGAATTAACAATAACCAGAAATAGATAATTGAAATTCAACATAATAAAAGACTAAAGAGAATTGAATTAGAATAATTACGATAACTAATATAGGGAAGAAGGGATTAAAGCGATAGAAGGGATTAAAGATTTAAAGAAGGATAATAATACCAATACAATCTGAATTCGAGTAGCAAAAGTATAAGGGAAGAACAAAATCCAAAGGGCAGTCACAATTGATCCGAAAAATAAAGAAAATGAAGAACAAGCAAATGTCCGTCCCCTATCGACTCCGGGAATGAATGAATACTTTAGGTCTAACTTAGTATCTCTTATATAATGAGAGATAATTATTATTAATCTAATTATAAGATAAAACTAAGATATAATCTAATTATTCTCGACTAATATCTTCTCGCTGTAGCTAGTACTCGATCGAGTGATTTATCTACTCGATCGAGTACTTTTCCTGCTTTGCACACTGAACTTCAAACGGCTGCAATTTCTTCGTTACTGGAGCAAACAGGGCGATTCTGGTGGCGTTGGAAAGCTAAGAGGACAAGCTTTCATCTCCAATTGGAATAACCTGAATATCTGTTGTATAACTCGAGATATAGATCTTCAAAGTAGGCACTAGTAATTTGAAGTTCTTCCTTTGCTCGCCTAACTATCTTTCTTCTTTGCGCATCTCAAAATAGCTACATTCCCGCTCCAAATTCACTCTTCCTCCAAATGCATGCTAAACGGACGGTAAAAGGCTCGATTTCACTATTTTCTGGTTCATTCCTGCATATAAGACAAAACAAACCAAAGTAGCATATTCGGGGCATTTCGTAGCATAAACTACGATAATAACATAGAAATACGTGCATAAAAAGGCCTAAAAGGACTATATAAAATGCACGTATCAAATCTCCCCAAACCAAACCTTTACTCGTCCTCGAGTAAACTAAAATGCAACTAATGGAACGGAAATGATAACTCAGAGCTAGCTTAACTTGCCTACTTGAACCAGTTTAATGCAAGCTAAAATCAACAGTTACAGCTACAATGGTAAATATGCAAACGAATTATAAGATGTCCATAAATAAAGCTGACCTATCGACCTTGCAAGACCAACAAAATCGGACTCTTTCGTGGTCACTCTTCTTTCATGAAGCAAAGGGTGAAAGTATATGTATAATAGAGAAAGAGAAAACAGTCACTCACCTAGACTGCGACCTACATAACATGCATGTAACAAAGATGATAGACGATTCAAGTACTACACATACATTCCAACCAACAATGTCCGTCACAGCTGAGGGCTTACAAATGATATGGGAATGTGAGGTTCAGGTGAGAAAAGGCAAAACAAGTTATGGAAATGTGGAGGTAAAAGCGTCAAGCTAGTTCCTAAACAGAACCATATAAGACCGTCCGAATCTCAACTGACTAAAAAATAAACACAAGTGCCCTTCATTGGCACAAAACTCACTACCCAATACACAATCTCCTCCAAAAGATATGAATAAAACGGAGGAGTGAGACCGTCACAAGATAAAAATGAATACGTACGGTCTCAAAATACAACCAGACAACAAATTTTTGATTTTTTCATTCTTTCCTGGTTTCCTGCATACGTGATTTTGATTTTGTTGCATATTTTTTTTTTCTTCACGTAAATTTCTCTTTTTTTTTTTCTTTTCCAATTCTTTTTTTTTCTTTTTTTCTTTTCTCCCTCCTTATATACACCAACTCCAATCAAAATACACACGGCCAATCTGCAGACGGAAAAATATACCACAAAAGACAAACTAAACTAGCTTAACTAGGCAGGCCGAGTTTTGGATGTAGCTAATGGGTCAAAAAGGCAAGATTTGGCTTAAGTGGAGCTATATGGGTGAAAAATATAAGAAAAGGGGAAAATTTATAAGCACCTCCCTGCATGTGACACCGACCACAAACCCGAATGTATGCATTTGACAAGAAATCGAATGTCATAAAAGTGCAAAAATAATGAACATGCTATGCAAGGAGTACTACTCTCAATTCCTACATGAACCGGTCCATGGTGAACCGTCTGTCTTAGTTGTTCCTCTTTATCTGTTTGCTTCCTCTTTTTTATTTCCCTCTCCCTTATTCTCTTTAGTTTAGAATATCACTTTTCAAACCCCCACATTGTGACCCGTTACTCATAGACTAAAATTAGACAGATAAATCTCATTTTTGCCTCCCTGTGGAGATCGAACCTACTTGCCGCTGACTTCTGTTAGTTGTAACTTAGGTTTATTTTTGATACTGCGACGACCGGTATCAAAGGGTTTGCATGAAACGGAAGTATCTGATGTTGTCCTTATTGATTTATGGCCCTCGACAACCTAGGAATGACATAGATGTGTATTTGGAACCACTTCTAGACGATTTGATAATTTTGTGGGATAGAGGGATACAAGTATTTGTGTAACACCGCCATACACCAAGGTGGCTTACCAAGACCACCTAATGCATAGAAATTCTACCATCTTGGTTACCTGAGGCAATTTATATCAAATAGACCATAAAGAAACATACCTAATTAAGTAAATGAGTACAAATCCAAAACCAAACTGTAAAGTAAATACAAATGTTCTTAAAACCAAACCAACTGAACAGAAAACTAAGTTCAAGACACAACGGAAGACTCTAGTGACATGTGATGACTCCATCCCAGCTATCCCTTGTGCAAGCCATCTTATACCTGCTCAATAACTACTCACCATCCCCAAATGGTCACCACAATTTTCAAAACATTTAAAACGGAGTCAGTTACTGATTATATAAAGCAAGATACACAATATACAAACAACTCCCAACTCCATTATATCTCCACACACCTGACTACACACTAAAGTGTGTAGTCCTGCAAGAATACCCATTGCAACAGATATTCCACGCCGCCAGTGGGGGACCGTAGCAGTACCCACAAAATTCCCGCTCATCTATTCCGAGCGATAACCCATGTTCCTTAATGCGCACATCCCCTCCTGTGGCGGGTTCCACAGAGGGCGAATCAAGGACGTGAAGCCACCCCCGCAAGTGACTCCACTCAGCCTAGGACACGCTTCGCGAACCACAGACAAACACAACACAACCAATTATACAACAACACCAATACAATCCAATACGTTAAAGATCAACAATAAACACAACCATCACCAACAACTATGTAACCAATAACCGAGTAGGGAAACCCTACCTGGAATAAGCAAATCACCAGATCGTCACAAAGCAGCTATTTAATATTGCTCCTCTACGAAACCACCTCCTATAAACACATATCATATCATCACTATCTAATACATATCATACTCCCAAAATCGCTTAAAATACCTAATTAGGGTTTTAAACAAAATCAACGAAAAGGCATAAAAACTTTACAAGGATCTTACCCACGACACGACGAACTCAACGGCATAAAGAACATGACGATCCGACGACCCTAGCCTTTGGGATTTGATAGCAACGCGAAGAAAGGATGTAACGTAACTTGTTTTATCTCTTGAAAGGTTTTAGAAAAGATAAAAGTGACAAAGGAACTGACGGAAAGTTTGAAATATCAATCAGGTGTTGCTAACAAAACCCGGCTAAAACAACCCGTTGAACCGACTTACTCGATCGAGTAAGTCACTTACTCGATCGAGTGACCCTTACTCGATCGATTACCACACTTACTCGATCGACTACCCATCAGCAGAACACTGTTTCGAAATCCAAACTCACTGACTCGACAGAGTAAGCCCCACTCGATAGAGTACCCAAAAGCACAGAAAACCGTAGTATTACAGTCTTCCCTCCTTAAAAAGAACTTCGTCCCCGAAGTTCAACCCATACTAAAAAACAAAACATACTAACTTAACCACGACACAACAACGCAACTAAAACTTAAAACCGACTCAAAGCAACTACTAACTGTACCAAAACTAACATAAACCATACCAAAACCTTCTGCGATCACCTCCTACCTCCCTAAAAGAAACATGGTTACGTCCCCAAAACCACACATACCTGATAAAAAATAGACGGATACCGCTCCCTCATAGCCTCTTCCGCCTCCCAAGTAGCTTCCTCAACCTCATGATTAGACCATAGGACCTTAAACAACACCGTTTCCCCAAACCTTGCGATCAGGAATATTTTTTGGCACCTCAAGATAAGACAAGGACTCGTCCAACTCTATGTTCTCCATCTCTTGCACATGGGAGGGATCAATCACATAATTACGTAACTGATACACATGAAACACATTATGCACACGATCTAAAGCCGCTGGTAACACTAACTGGTAAGCAACCCCTCCCACACGATCCAAAAAATCATATGTTCCGATGAACTTCTAGCTCAGCTTCCCTTTCTTACCAAACCTCATAACCCCATGCATAGGAGACACTTTCAGAAGAACCTTATCCCCAACCTGAAACTCTATGTCACGGTGACGTAGGTCTGCATAACTCTTTTGTCGATCCTGGGCCGCTTTAATCTTTTGCCTAATCACCTTAACCTGTTCTACCATATCATGTACCATATGTGCTTCTAAAACCACTACCTCAACTCTATCATTCCAGCAAATCAGACTCCTACACCTCCTCCCATACAGTGCCTCAAACGGTGCCATCCCAAAACTCGTGTGATAGCTGTTGTTATAAGAGAACTCAATCAAATCCAACCTATCCTCCCAGCTACCACCAAACTACATCACACAAGCTTGTAACATATCTTCCAAGGTCTTGATAGTTCTCTCTGTCTGTCCATCTGTTGCAGGATGAAAAGCAATACTCATCTTCAAGGTAGTTCCCATCATCCCCTGCAACTCTTGCCAAAATCGAGAAATAAACCTCGCATCCCGATCTGAGACAATATCCTTAGGGACTCCATATAACCTCACCACATATTTCCTGTACCCATTAGCCAACTGAACTTTACTCCAAGTATCTTTCATAGGAATAAAGTGAGCTGACTTATTCAAATGGTCAGCTATCACCCATATCATGTTGTTACCCTGCTGGCTCCTTGGTAAACCCACTATAAAGTCCATAGAGATAGATTCCCATTTCCACTCAGCCACCTCAAAAGACTGAATCTTCCCTTGTGGTCATCGCTGCTCTCCCATAACTCTCTGACATGTCAAACATCGAGCCACAAACTCAGCTGTTTCCTTCTTCATCCCAGGCCACCAGAAAGTCTTCTACAAATCTTTATACAACTTGTCACCACCTAGATGTACTGAATATGGTGTGCAATGAGTCTCTTTCATGATTATCTTTTTCAACTCCTCATCATTAGGAACACACCATCTCCCATCAAACTGAATACTCCCATATGTATGAATAGAGAACCGAGACACTGTCCCTTTCTCTAGTCCAGCTCTCCACTCCTCAGTCTTAGGATCAAGAGCCTGCTTCGTGCGAATATCATAATAAAGGTCTGGCTCCATTGTCAAGTCTCCACTAGCATCCCCTTTTTGTATCACATGTATCCCCATCTTCCCTACCTCATCTCTCAACTTCAGCAAGGACATAACTGTGCATAGCGCTGCTTAACACATCGGCAACCACGTTTGCTTTCCCTTCATGGTATATGATATCCATGTCATACACTAGTAGAAAAACCCCCTACGGTGGCGATTATAAATGACCTTTTACTGCGGTTTTTAGAGATTTAGGGTGCGTCGTTTATCGCGGCGTCGTATAAATTATACGGCGGTTGTATGTGGTTGTTGATAATCGACTCATCTGATATTATTTAATTGTATTAAATAATCGACTCATCATCACATTAACTAACCTTTTACTCATATAAGGCATCAATGTGATTATATTTTCATACAATCACATCTCTCAAACACATCCTTTAGGTGTGACTTTTAGGGACCAGTTGATCACCGCCATCAGTATGATAATAACGTCAAACTTCTAGCAAGCCAACCGTTATTAGTAAACGTTAATCAACTGATAAAATACTAAGTATACCCTGTGAACCTATAAGAGATTTATACACGTTATCACACTAACTGTGGAGGACACTAGCTCCAACAATAATTAACTTGATTTGTATGGTCTCACCATAAACTTAATCGTGGTATATTAGGGTACAACGCTTGTTTTAATTGCATAATAGAGAAACCCTTTGCGTTTTATACAAAAACTTCAATTATATTCTAATTTAGACATATTGTCCATCATAATAATTAATGAGGTACATTTCTAAACTAAAATGAGTACACTACAACATTCTTGCTAGTCGTCACATAATAATGCCAAATATTATGATGAAAACCACAAATTTGTATCAAATACTCATGATGTGGTATTTGGGAAGAATGCAATGTCAATATCACAGATTTTCTAGAAGGAATATGTTGGAGTCACACAACCAACTTCCTTGATCTTTACTTATTGGGGTTTGTTTCTATTTTAGTGTCTAACACCTTCTCTTTCGAGCCCAGTTTTATCCTTAACAATTAAGTTAGGTACTTACTTCTTATAGCTCCAACTGACTTCAAGAATTTCTACTTGATGAAGACTTATCTTCATATAAATTCCTAGTTAGTCCTTCACAAGAGTTAATTCTATTGTGGTATTTGGTTAAACAAAATTTCTAACAAATCAATTTGCCAATTTAATATTGTCATGTTCTTAATAACTTAAGTGCTAGATGACAAGTGTTTAGTTTGAGCAATAAGACTTTTGAACCGTTGGTGCATAGAAGATATTATCAAAACATATTTTGACTAATCATTACTTCTATTCACACATCTTCACAAGAAATCATACATAGGCATGTTATGAATTTAAGATGCTAATCTTATTTTTGGAATATGTGTCCTACGACAATAATGCGATCACAACTGTTGATCATGATGATCACATGTTTAAATCTCATTTTAAGAATACATGTGGGATGTAATATTTTACAGTCAAGTGATCCATACATATCGGTAATGATTGACTGACTAGAGTTTGACATTACTGTCGTGCGACGGTGCTGATTAGTTGATCCCCTTAGGTCATACCTATAGGGAAATACTCTTAATTGATTATTTAATTAATCGTATGCCGATACGAGTTAATTAAATTACTTAAAATTGATGGATGATTTTGTGAGTTAGATTAACGTGTCTTATTATAATTCGATTAAATTGGATACGGTCTAAGTAATCGAATTGTTTTATTACTTAGATAAAATTATTGTTTACGAAACAATTGAAATTGAAATTAAATGAATAATTTATTATAAATACAAGACGTTGTAATTTATAATTTGATAAACCGTTTTGGTACAAGTAATTACGAATTACTAGTCAATATTGTATATGACATATTTTATGAGTATGTTGATTTTTAATATGTTAAAAATATATTACAATTTCACATGTCAAGTAACATGTCACATATGTCACAATTGACAAATGACAAAATAAAATGGACTACCCATTTTATCTTATGTGTACCGAAATAAGGGAAGGGGTTAGGATTAATATTGTGTTTTTATTTTAAATAGGAACATGATAATTAACCCTATGGACTAGCCTTGCATGCCTATCTTACTTGGGTAGAAAAACAAGTTCATGCATTGGGCACCTTTCCCCCACCCCACCGGTTTTGCTAAGAGGAAATATAGAGTTTTTCCTCTATTATTTACACTTCTTCAATAACATATTTTCTAGTGTAAGAAAATAGGGATTTCTCTCTACAATTGTGAAAACTTAGAGAAATAAAAATATCTCAAATTCTTCCTCTCTTGGCCGAAAAATACAAGAGAGAACACATTTTTTTTTGTCAAATTTTAAGTACGACTTGTATTATTTCCAGTACAAAATAATATTACTTATTAAGAGGTTCTATTTTGGACCTTTTGTTCATCCATTATTAGGAAAGCTCAAGAACTAACAAGAAAGTGATCTTGTTGGTGCCCTAATATCTGATACCTCAATGTAAGATTGACGATTTCTTCTTTTATCTTGCTTTAGTTTTCATGCATAAGATCTAGGATTTATTTTATGACTAAATAAATAAATTCATATATAAATATGTAAATTAATGAGATTAATGAATCTAACAAGCGGTATCATGAGCCTTAGGTTGTTTGCATGCAAATCGGTTTATAGTTTTTCCGAGTTATATGATTAACATACAAAACTAATTAATTTGGATTTATGATGATAAACCTAAAAATATCTTTGCATATTAAAAGTTTCTGGTCCTAAGTGATTTTTAGGACATTTTGGTTTATTTATGGATTTTATTGTTCATTTTATATAATACTGGCATTAAAATGTGATTTTTATGATAAAAATGTCATTTTTAGACCAAAAATAGCTAAACTTTGAATTTTTCAGATGTTTTTTTATATGTTTTCACATATATTATCTACTGAAGGCCTGTAAATGTTCATGATAAAATGAGTTTTGTGCTCGAAATATGGATTTTTCAAGTTAAAATCGTATTTAAATGGGTAAATAGGTTAATATGAGTTATATTTCGAATCTGGTCATGGAAAGTTAGTATGTTATCACATGAAATTTTACAAGATGTGTATAAAATATTTGGCTATAATAAAGTCTTTATGCATGATTTATGAATTTTTGATGAAAATCACATAAATAGTGACTATAATTAGTAATAATGCTAAAACATACTTCATGACTAAAGGAAAAACGTCACATGTCATATTTTATCATATATTTCAGATCTAAAATTGAAAAGTTGATAAAAATAATTTTTCTCATATTTTTATGGTCATAATTGTTAAAACCGATAAACCGCAACATTGGTTTTCTCGATAAATTTTCGAAATTTTTAACCTAAGTTTTGAACATTATGAGTATCATGGTATTTTTACAGAATGTTCATGAGTTTAAATTTCAAATTTCGAAATTATTTGAAATTTTTATAATTTAATTTGAAGTTTATAGCGTAATTTTGTATTTTAGGTCCGTTTATGAAAAATATTAAGAAATCAAGTTTAATTATTGTCAAAATGTTAGTGGAGACTAATTTTTGAGTCCTAAGATGGTTAGGGTAATTAACTTGTACATAAATATGAATTTATGTAATTATTGTGATTTTAATAAAGTTAAATCACGCAAATTCGTAAAAACCGATTAATATACGATATTGGCTCTTAAAGGCGATTTAGAATAAATCTAGCATGTTTATACATATAATCATCCTGCATTTTATTTATGAATGTTATATTTCAATTTTATGTAATTTTTGAATTATGTACTTTTACTTAGTATGGCCTTAGTTTTAATTGGCATTACCCGAAATGTATGGGAATATCGATTCGGTTGTAATTATTGTGATCTCGTATCACCGTTTTGTAAATTAATAGATTTATTTTTATTTTTAATTACAAATGTATAATAGGAAGTTATGTAATTCATTTTGTAATTTAATTATTCAGGTGTTCCTTGAAGACGGTGCCATTCGAGAAGGCGGTCCATCATAGAAAGTGTTGCCTTGATATGCGTGCCAAGACCAAAGTTTAAGGGACCATAGGAGTTGGTTTACGAATTTGTAATAGTTTATTAGATTTACTATTTTAGGAAGGCCATACTAGGATTTTATTTTTATGCTTTGCATTTTATTTATTCATGCATCGCTAAATCGCCATAACTAAATCGCCATAACTAAACATCGCTAAGACCGTATCAATTACAATTATCGTAGTTCACCGCTTTAGTTCACTTAAAACATGATAGATAATAAATTAACACGACCTCTCGCTAAAATAAACAATTGAGACTTAGCCTTACCAAAAAGTAGAAACCATTAAAACCTATTTCGTGAGGGAGTGTGCTCGGCCACACCGGGGTACAAACCTTGTTACCTAAGGGAAGTGGGTGATAAATGTCTATCCACCGAATTCATGTTGATAAGGGATGAATCGGCTACACCATGCCCAAGTTAATGTGGATTTGGATCATGGACACATTTATTCGAAATTTGGGTTGAACTCAACAAAAGTATTCTCGACCATTGTCGGATGTGTTTTGGGCTAAAGATAAATGTTAATGTAATTTTATCGACCAAGATTTCTAAAAGTTATATTGATAAGGGATGAATCGGCCACACCGTGCCCAAGTTAATATGAATTTGGATCTTGGAATCATTTATAATAGTTGGGTAGAGGTCACTATATAAATGCTCATATGTTGTTAAATTTTATTTACCAGTATGACTAAAAAGACAAATGTTAAAATTTCATTTTCCTCCATACTTGTAGTTCATTACAATGAATCCATCAAACGCTACTACACCGATAACTATTGAGTCTTGCCACAATGTTTTTGACGACGTTTGCTTCAACAATGATTTCGACACTACTAGAGAACTTTATTTTGGGATAGGTTCGGATGGAAATTTTAACTTCATCACTTCTTCTAGACCACCTACTACTACAAGATCTCTTGTTAGCCGGTCTCAAGAAGACCGCCTCATAAAATCTATAGGATCTTTATCTTTGGAAGAGAAAGATGCCAAAACTAGTGGGAGCTCAAGTAATCAAGCTCTTGCTTCCAAGGGCAAAAGGTTCAAGAAGAAGGGAAAGAAAGGGAAAAACTTCAAGCAAGTTGAAGATGAATGCAATTATTGCTATGGCATGGGATATTGGCTTAGGAATTGTCCTATATATTTGCGAAATATAAGGGAAGGAATCGTCGTTCCAAAAGGTAAAATTCCTAAGGAAATTTATGTTATTGATGTAAATTATATTTCCACTACGACATGGGTACTGGATACCAGTTGTGGTTCTCACCTTTGTAATCATTTACAAGGGTTAAGAGACGAGAAGAGGCTTAGCAAAGGAGATGTGGATCTACGCCTTGGAAATGGAGCTCGAGTAGCGGTCGAATTCAAGGGAACTTATGTATTAGCTTTGCCTAATGGATTTGAGTTGTATTTACATAATTTTTTTTATGTGCCTACACTTTCTAAAAACATTATTTCTACCGCCATGTTAGACATGGACAGTTTTTGTTTTGTCATTAAAAACAATCGTTGTATTATTTCAAGGAACGACTTGGTTATAGGCCAAGATCCTTCCATTAATGGCATTTACATTTTAGAAACCTCGAATCCAACTAATGACATCTACAACATTCAATCAAAGAAACTCCAATCAAGTGATCCAAATGAATCGTTCATTTGGCATTGTCGATTAGGTCACATACACTACTACAAATCCCTTCGTTTCTTGACGCTCTAGCCTCGACGCTCTATAGGTGTGTCGAGATAATTTTTGTCCCGCCTACTTAAAAAACACCTAATAAACGTCAGTCCAACTTTTTTAAGAATAAAATATTATCAGTCACCTCATCTTACAACTGCAAACCCTAATTAAACATTTTCTCCCTCTCAAATCTCACCGTGTCTATCTCGATGTCAAATTCTTTGACATCAATATGCTAGGGGCGATTGACTAATTCTATTCTCAATTTGTTTTATCGTTCTTCTATGCCAAAGATCCCCAATAATTGGATCTTGTTCACCCTTCATAATTTTAGGGTTTCAAAATGTTCATTCCTATCCAGTAAATTTGATTTTGGGTGTTCTCAATGGTAATTATCTTATCTGTATTCTTTACCTCTTATTTTTTTATTATTTTTTGTTGTTTTTCAATATCTGAAATGACTCTTGTTACTTGTTGCAATTATATGGAATAATCCCAGAAGTAGTGTGCTACTGGTAATATCATTCACTTAAGGGATCGAATTTGAGGCTTTGTATTCTACAATGAATCATTTTTAAGGGAGCCCAAAGTCTAATATTGTTCCTTACCCCCTTTCCAACATTCACAGAAAGTTGGATTCTTTGAAATTAATGGATGTTTGTCATTAATAGGGAATTTCAATGAGAAGAACTGGGAATGTAGAAATTAGAATAACCCACAACCAAATGGAGAAGCTAAGAAAACAAGGAAGAGTTAAAACTTGTCAAGAGAGAGTAATTGACTTAGATTTGGTATTACTTTTGCTTACTCCCTGCATTTTTTGTTGTCATCATACTCCTAATGTCTCTCTATTTCTTGGTATTCTTAGATATTGTTTTTTGCTTATTTGATGGGTTTATGGGCAAACCTTAGTCGAGCACATTTTTTTCTGCGGCATACATTAAAGTTATGCATTATTGACATTGCTTTGCTAGTGTAATTTAGGCATGAGCCAATTCTTATCTATGAAACATAAATGGGACAACATAATTAGGCTCACTTAATGGCAATGAAACCACTGCCAACTTTCAATCCTATTTTACGAGAGCTAAAGTTCAATAATATATTTTAGAGTGGACAAAGTAGATTATGCTATTTTATATTTGTTAACTGGTACTAAAATATGTCAAGTCGCGAGATAGATAAGTTTCATTTGGTGATATTTTAGAGTAAAAACTGGCTGTAAGATATAAGATTGACTGAAATTTTTGTTTTAGCATTACACCTCCTTTTCTGTCATGAGTTTTAAATTCCCATACGACTATGAATTGGAAAAGAACCATATATGGCAACTTCAAGCTTTGCTCTTTAAGGATTGTTGACAGGTCGGTGTCCTAACGAGTTACCATATCCTCATTTCGACAAGCACGATGCTAGTTGATTTTTTTTCAAGGTACTTAACTTCTTCATTCGGTTTATATGAATCAGATATGCCATATTTACCTAGAGCTCAGTATCCATGTTTGTTAGTTAATTAGCTTCCCTTATTACGTAATAAAAGTGGCTCCATTGATGCTTATTATGATGTCTTATGCTGAATATCTCATTTCATTCTACTGCTTGAACAACTCAAGGTTCAAATGCTTGCCACGTACTTAAATTTCCTCTAGAGTTCAGCATTTGTAATGGTTAGGTAGAATTGCAAAAGTGTATGAGAAAACAATTCGTCTAAGCAGGGCACTTTTAGTCAATTTCAGTTTACAATATGTGAATACATTATGCGATATGGCTGCTTACTGGCAATATAAAACGTCTTTCAAGCCATCATCTTCCCAATTGAACAAATAGCAAACACTTAGTACAAGCATAGAGAATTAAAGGGTTTTGTAATAGTGCACTACTACAAATATCAGGAATTTGTAGTAGTGAGAGTTAAAGGGTTTTGATTTAGATGAATTATTTTGGATCGAAGCTAATTAAAGACTAGATTACTCTAGATCTAAATTAGTTCTAGCAAGAAAA
Source organism: Silene latifolia (assembly GCF_048544455.1). Taxonomy (NCBI): domain Eukaryota; kingdom Viridiplantae; phylum Streptophyta; class Magnoliopsida; order Caryophyllales; family Caryophyllaceae; genus Silene; species Silene latifolia. The sequence goes on from NC_133538.1 coordinate 456,492,750, forward strand.
ACAATTCTAAGTTTAAATTCCAGGCTTTCTATACTCGTTTTTATGTGCTTCAATATGCTTTATACTTACATCGTAGAGAAAAATTTCCTCGGTTCTTTAGTACTCCCACTGTCCCAATCATTTGTGTGAACAAATGGGAGTATGTATTTTTGTTTCTACTATAGTCAAGTTGATCTCTTTAACTCCATTTAATTTTTAGCTGATTTTTCTCATTGGCTCGTTTATTTCATAGGCCTTACACAACTATCATAACTGAAGTTCAGGAGCTTTAAGAATTGGTAAGCATAGCTATTGACTTTTTAGCTTAAAATCCAGGTATATTTGGGTATATTTCTTCACTCTAGATTCTAATTATGAAAGGTGATTAATTTTGTCAACCATATGCTTGATGCCTTTCAATTCCAGATCTTTTACTATCAGTATTTCATTCGGTAATTTTTCTACTTGATGTTAGTTTGATGGTTCTAGAATTAGTTCAATGATACTCCCTATTTTTCAATCATTTGTTTACCTTACCCTCATAAAGAATAAAAAGGTAAACAAATAATTTGGGACGGATGGGGCAAATTAGTTTCAGTTAGTGTAATTATATCTTTCCTTTTTCCATTGTAGGATGCAGCATGCACATTATTTTCCGATCATTCATTATGTCAGTGTACAGTCAGGGGAGGTGTGTAGTTTGCACTCACTATTACTTAAAATAATTATGTTTATTTGCTTTATTATTGCAAATTATATCATCCGATAGTTGTATATTTCACTTTGGTTAGGGATACCTTCCATTTTCTCTGTTATCGTAACATGGTGTTTAACGTGAAATCCTACTTATATTTGTGTCCTCACTCATTCTAATTTTTAACAAAATTATTTGAGTTAGATAAGATTTGTTGAATTGAGTTTTGTATTTGTCTTTAGGCCTTTTGTTATATTCACCTCCTTCTTTCACTTGACTTAGTAAAGTATACCCGTAGTTCTTAGAGGTTCTTAAAAAATGCAATTTGATGACTTATTAAAATGTTAGCTTGTAATGTCAAATCATACGTATTTTTTGGCCTAGATCCTTGGTGATTAAGATAACTTATGTACATGTAAGGATGTAATACTTTTATTTATTTAGAGAGTGGCTATTACTAGTACTTAATTTGCATAAAACTTTGTCTATCAGTTATATCATTTTCGTTTGTTATATGGCAATTGTGAGAGGTAGTAGAGATATATGTCCTATTTGTTTGGGTAAATTCAAAACTATTATATGTTGTATGACACAAAGGAGAACTTGAAAGAACATAAAACAAAAGTTTTATGCAGACTATGTGTCAATATCTTCTGTTTAGCCCTCTTAAACATTTAAATAAGTTGTGCATAAACAAATTATTGAATAGTTTAGCTCCTTAAAAAACTTGTGATATCTAGATCAGACAACACGCAAGTATGCTTTCTGTACTTCAAACTGTTCTGTTATTTGTCACCTTAGTTTCATAGTGAATTTCTTATAAAAGTATTAGCCTAAGATATGTATCTTTATGTGAGCCTATAGTGTCCAATGCAATTGAGTCATGCTACTGATTAACTAGGGAATTGATAAGGAATCAAATACCACTATCATGTTGACATATTTAACAAATTAGCAAATCTTACTTGAAGTAGTTATTCATGTTATTATTATGAAACGAATGAAAATAATCTCATTGCTATAGAGTTTGATTCATTTGCAGTGATCTTTAGTGTCATTCGAAGTTGCATATCTTTTTCTTGGTTAGTCTTGACGTCTGATGGTTCGCTGGAAGGTTTATAGACCATTGACTATTTGATTTTTGTGAACCGAAACTATCATACGTTAACAATAGAAGAGCCCATATCTGCTGGAAAATTCTAGACTCTAATGTTGATCCACTTACAAGTTATGATCTTTACACTTGATCCTCTTATGAATCTTCTTTATTGCTTTTCATTAAAAAGACCCAGTTGTTGATGTCGTTTAAATTGATGGAAGTTTCTTGGTGATATTTGTTGACTGAATTCCTTGTTTATATCATTTGGTGGTCTTTTTGTTTGTAAGAACTTCCTTTCTTCTTTGATATTTTTTTCTTTTGGCCATGTAGACAGATGTCAAATTCATCAAATACTCGTAACAGATCATCTGGATGAAAGGAGCAGTTTCCGCACACTTTCGAGAGCGCTAATTATGATTTGAGATTTTTTTTTTTAGTTTGTTTGTAAACATATGTGGCAATATTAGTTTCGATTTCTCTTGATTGGATGAAATAATGACAATCCTTTGTAGGATTTGGAAATGTATTTAATTTGACAAAGCAATTTATGCTATGAAGTAAAGTTTTGGATATATGGACTCATCAATTTATATATTTTCTAAGCCTTCTATGATGTCACTTGGGTAATTTATATAATGTTAGCAAACATCTGAAATACAAATGGCGGAAAAACAATTAGGTGATGGAAAAAAGCGTCGAGAAAAAGAGTATCCCGATGCTTAAAAGCGTCGGCATTTAAAATGTTTCGTGACACACTAAAGCGTCGACAATTCTTGACAAGGAAAAGCGTCGAGATCATTGACGCCAAAAAGTGTCACAAATTTCTGACGTCCCAAAAAACCACGCTTTTAAAAGCGTCGAGAAATAAAATGGTGACGCTTTAAAGCGTCGAGAATAGCCATAAAAAGCGTCGAAAAAGCAAGGGATTTGTTGTAGTGATAAACGAGAATCAGATCAAAAGATTAATTTCGACTAATGTGATTACACCATTTGATTATCAATCATATGGAACATGCAAATATTCCCTTCTTGGCAAGATGACTCGTAATCCTTTTAGCGGTAAAGGAACACGAGCTAGTGAACTATTGGGACTCATACATACCGATGTGTGTGGACCAATGAGTATCACCGCTCGAGGAAATTATGACTACTTCATAACCTTCACCGACGACTTGAGTAGATACGGGTATATCTATTTAATGAAGCATAAGAGTGAAGCTTCGGAGAAATTCAAGGAATTTAAAAATGAAGTAGAGAACCAATTGAACAAAAGGATAAAAGCACTAAGATCCGATCGTGGTGGAGAATATCTTAGTCATGAATTCGATTCACACTTGAAAGGTTGTGGCATAATATCACAACTATCTCCACCCGGAACACCACAACTCAATGGTGTTGCCGAAAGGAGAAATCGAACCCTACTTGATATGGTTCGATCAATGATGAGTCAAACCGAGCTACCAAACTCGTTTTGGGGATTTGCGATTCAAACCGCAATTAGATCTTTGAATAATAGTCCCACGACAACAACCGAAAAGACTCCATATGAGATGTGGTTGGGAAGGGTTCCTAATATATCCTATATGAATATTTAGGGATGTGATGCTTACGTCAAGGCAAAGACCGACAACAAACTTGCCCCAAGATCCGAAAAATGTATCTTTGTAGGTTACCCCTCGACCTCTCGAGGATACTACTTCTACAAACCTCAAGATAACAAAGTGTTTATGTCTTGTGAGGCTGTCTTCTTAGAAAGAATTTATTTTTAAGAGACAGAGTGGGAGAAATTTTGAACTTGATGAAGTTCAAGAGCCACAAACCGAGGTAGAGACGCAAGAAGATGTTCCTTCATCGTCTAGCACGGTTGTCCCTCCTCCACTTAGAAGAACGGGCCGAAATTTTGAACTTGATGAAGTTCAAGAGCCACAAACCGAGGTAGAGACGCAAGAAGATGTTCCTTCGTCGTCTAGCGCGGTTGTCCCTCCTCCACTTAGAAGAAGGGGCCGAGTTATTCGCCATCCCGATCGATATGTGGGACTTATCGAAGAAGATGGAACACTCGATGTGTTGCTTTTAGAAAGTGACGAGCCTGCCACCTACAAAGCCGCAATCTCTAGTCCAAATTCCTCCTTATGGCTTGAAGCCATGAAGTCCGAGATGGATTCTATGCATGAAAACCAAGTTTGGAACTTGGTGGATTTGCCTAAAGGGGCAAGACCTCTTCAATACAAATGGATTTTCAAGGTCCAGAATGGCAAAGAAGGACATGATGATGTCTACAAAGCTAGGCTAGTGGCAAAAGGATTTACCCAAGTCCAAGGTCTTCATTATGATGAAACCTTCACCCCCGTAGCCATGCTAAGATCCATACGGATTTTGTTAGCGATTGCCGCATTTCATGATTATGAAATATGGCAAATGGATGTCAAAACCGCTTTTCTAAATGGGCATTTAGAGGAGGAGGTGTACATGATACAACCCGAAGGTTTTTTTGATTCTAAAAATCCTAACAAAGTATGCAAACTTAAGAGATCCATTTATGGACTTAAACAAGCATCAAGAAGTTGGAATCATCGATTTGATCATGTGATAAAAGAGAATGGTTTCACTCGAAGTGTTGAGGAACCAAGTTTATACATGAAATTTAGTGGCAGCAATGTTGTGTTCCTAATCTTGTATGTCGATGACATACTACTCATTGGAAATGATATTCTAATGTTGTCTTCGGTTAAGAAGTGGTTGAGTAACCACTTCCAAATGAAGGATTTAGGAGAGGCACAACGCATATTAGGTATCCGGATCCATAGAGATAGATCCAAGAGGATATTGGCACTATGTCAAGAATCTTATGTTGATAAGATTCTTCGACGTTTCAGCATGGACAAATACAAAAGGGAATTGGTACCTATGGTAAGTGGGACAATATTGAGCAAGTCTCAATCGCCCTTCGAACCCCATAATGTTGAACGCATGATGTTGATCCCTTATGCTTCCGCTGTTGGATCAATCATATACGCCATGATATGCACATGTCCTGATGTCTCGTATGCCTTGAGCATGACGAGTAAATATCAAGGAAATCCAGGTGAGAGTCACTGGATAGCCATCAAGAACATCCTTAAGTACTTGAGAAGAACTAAGGATTCTATCTTAGTGTTTGGAGGAGACACCGAGCTTTGTGTTAATGGTTACACGGACTCAAGTTTCCAAACGGATAGAGATGACATGAAATCACAAGCTGGTTTCATTTTTATGCTCAATGGTGGTGTCGTTAGCTGGAGAAGCTTCACGGAAGCCGTGGATCGGATTCAACAATGGAGGCTGAGTACATTGCGGATCGGAAGCGCCAAGGAAGTCAGTGTGGATCAGGCAATTCACGGAAGGTCGAAGAGTAGTACCTACCGCCAATGATCATATCACTCTCTATTGTGATAATAGTGGGACGATCTTCCAAGCCAAAGTCTAGTAATAGATCTAGACATGTACTTAGAAAATATCATGTAATTAGATATTTCATTGAAAGAAAGGAAATTGCGATATGTAAAGTTGGGACGGATGATAACATAGCTGATCCGCTCACCAAGCCTTTATCGCAGGATAAACATGATGGACATGTTGCATCCACGGGACTTAAACGCATGCCTGTTTTATGTTAGATTTTGATATGAAATAAAAGAGTTGTTTTATTTGATCATATGTATAATCACATTTGTCTTTTATTTTTCCATTACTTTGTCATATTCAAATGGGTCGTGGAGACAAGATTGAACCCCATTAAAGTGAACTAAATTAACATAGTAATCGCCCATAGTCACTTGTATGAGGTGACGTGTCGAAGTGACTAGAGTGTGATGCGATTGATGGCAAGTTCAAGTGCCATAGAGTCATATGAGAATGACTATTCAATCACATAGGCAGACTGTTAGGAACACTTTATCGGGCTAATGACCGCTTATAGAGTTCTGGCAAATTTATATAGCCTGGTCGTGGCGAGAGCAATAGTATTCTAATGAGTCGATTCTTTTGACTAAAGACTGTTCGCCTAAGGTGGCACAGTTTCAGATTAACTTTGATTTATGTTACTACGACCTTCGTAAATGGGGTCAAATGGGCATATTTTGGGTTATGATGGTTGTGGCTAGTCGAAGAAAATAAGTGCGATAGAAATTGTCCACCCCTTGTCAGGGTTATAACAATATCTCAGGGCCACTCGAGGAGAAATGAACTGGAAATGCGTGGCCATGATCGGAAGTTATCTATGGTAGATAATTCCGGTCAATCAGTTAATCTCCAGATCGAGGAAACCACTCTCGATATGATCACTTGCAAGTACGACCTGAAAGACACCTTCCATTTAGTGGGAGATAGTAATAGGACAAGAGAATTGGTGACGCACACTTGTCGAGGACAAGTGGGAGATTGTTGGAATGTGTGTCCTCCGACAATAATGCGATCACAACTGTCGATCATGATGATCACATATTTAAATCTCATTTTAAGAATACATGTGGGATGTAATATTTTACAGTCAACTGGTCCACACATATCGGTAATGATTGGCTTACTAGAGTTTGACATTACTGTCGTGTGACGGTGGTGATCAGTTGATCCCCTTAGGTCATACCTATAGGGAAATACTCATAATTGATTATTTAATTAATCGTATGCCGATACGAGTTAATTAAATTACTTAAAATTGACGGAAGATTTTGTGAGTAAGATTAACGTGTCTTATTATAATTTGATTAAATTGGATACGGTCTAAGTAATCGAATTGTTTTATTACTTAGATAAAATTATTGTTTACGAAACAATTGAAATTGAAATTGAAATTAAATGAATAATTTATTATAAATACAAGACGTAATTTATAATTTGATAAACCGTTTTGGTACAAGTAATTACGAATTACTAGTCAATATTGTGTATGACATATTTTATGAGTATGGTAATTTTTAATATGTTAAAAATACATTACAATTTCACATATCAAGTAACATGTCACATATGTCACAATTGACAAATGACAAAAGAAAATGGACTACCCATTTTATCTTATGTGTACCGACATAAGGGAAGGGGTTAGGATTAATATTTTGTTTTTATTTTAAATAGGAACATGATAATTAACCCTAAGGACTAGCCTTGCATGCCTATCTTTCTTGTGTAGAAAAACAAGTTCATGCATTGGGCACCCTTCCCCCACCCCACCGGTTTTGCTAAGAGGAAATATAGAGTTTTTCCTCTATTATTCACACTTCTTCAATAACATATTTTCTAGTGTAAGAAAATAGGGATTTCTCTCTACAATTGTGAAAATTTAGAGAAATAAAAATCTCTCAAATTCTTCCTCTCTTGGCCGAAAAATACAAGAGAGAACAAATTTTTTTTTGTGTCAAATTTTAAGTAAGACTTGTATTATTTCTAGTACAAAATAATATTAGTTATTAAGAGGTTTCCTTGGGTATATACATTTGGGAGAGGTTCTATTTTGGACCTTTTGTTCATCCATTATTAGGAAAGCTCAAGAACTAACAAGAAAGTGATCTTGTTGGTGCCCTAATATCCGAAACCTCAATGTAAGATTGACGATTTCTTCTTTTATCTTGCTTTAGTTTGCATGCATAAGATCTAGGATTTATTTTATGACTAAATAAATAAATTCATATATGAATATGTAAATTAATGAGAATAATGAATCTAACACTTATATAACATAGGACAACTTCTATGGAGTTCTATGGAATAGAACAATTCCTATGGAACTAGTCCATGCTCTATTTAAACGGTTCATTTGAGGATTTAGAAAGAGATTCCATTTTTCGTTAGTAATAGTGGTTTAGCGGAGACTCGTGTTACAATTGAATTGATATCGTATATTAATAGGAGAAAAGATAAAGACTCAACATAAAACAACGAAATAGTGGGAAAAGAAATATTCATCGTTAATATATGAAAACATTTAAGCATGTTTAACCATTTATATAATGACCTCCACCCAATTATATAAATTATTCTGAGATCCAAATCCATACTAACTCGATTGTGGGCCAACGAGCCCTCTACAACCTAACTAATATGACTTGGTGGGTTAACTCTTTAACTAATTCTACACGTAGAACTCTCGATCGATGAATTTACGTTAAGTTCATCCTTAGCCCGGACCTATTGCGGCTACGGTTGCTAATACTTCCGTTAAGATCAACCAAATTTCTAAGTGTAATAACTATTTATTATCCCACTTACCCAACGTTAATAGAGAGCACCCGAAAAATCGTATTGTACCCTTATGAAATTGAGACTCATGGGTTCCTAGTATTTGGTAAGGCTAAGTCTTAATCTTTAAAATGTGTGAGGTCAAGTCAATTTATTATCTATCAAATTTAAGTGAACTAAATTTTCAAATTAACGATAATTATAATTGACATGGTCGAGGACTCGATATGATATGCATGAATTGTTTATGGCGATTTGGCAATGCATGTAACATATAAAGGATAAATGCAAAGCAATATATAAATTTCCTTGTATGGCCTTCCTAAAATAGAAAATCTAATAATCTATTTACAAATTCGGAAACCAAATCCATTGGTACCTTGAACTTCAGGTGGCATGTTTCCCAAGGACTCCGTCTTGTTCGGAACGCCTTTCCGATTGGTACCGTCTTGAAAGAACACCGGAATTACAAATAATAATAAAATTACATCGCATTTCTATTATAAATTTGTAAAAATGAATCTAGTAAAAATAAAAGTGATACGAGATCACATTAAAATTACAACCGAATCGGTATTCCCTTACATTACGTGTAATACCGATTAAAACTAAGGGCATACTAAGATAAAATTACATAATTCAAAATTATATAAATAAATTATGACATTCATCAATAAAATGCAGCATTATTATATATGATTAACATGCCAAATTAATGTGCCAAATCGCCGTACTTAAACCTTATATCGTATATAATCCAGTTTTATGGAAATGCGTGATAATAACTTATTAAATTCACAAATCAATACTTAAATCAAATTTAAGCTCAAGTTAATTACCCTAACTCTCTTAGGACTCAAAAACTAGTCTTTACTCAATTTTTGACAATGATTCAACTTGGTTTTCTATTATTGCTTATTAAACTTCTCTTAATCATAATAATTATGAAATAATTCCCAATAAATCATAAAAAATTGAAAAAAATTCTAAATCACATTTTTGATACTGGAATATTATAAATATTCTAAAAACTCAATAAAATTTGCCCACAAAATATTTATAATTTACTTCATTAATAAATCGTATAAATCATAACTTTTACTATTTAATCCAAATTAAACATAAAAATTATGAAAAAAAATCAAAATCAAAATTTTGAACATTCTTAAATAATTTTCAAAACCTGTAAATGGAAAACTTTCAACCAAAAATTTCAAATTAATTTTTATGACTAACAAAGTTGCCCTTTTATCGATTTTATCACATAAAAATCAATAAACATACCAAATCAATCAAAATTAATCATACAACTTTAGATCTGATGTCCTTATCATATATACAACATTAGGGAAAAATTTCATGCCATAAAATTTATTTTAGCTATTTTTGCTAAAAATAGTCACTATTTATATCATTTTAACCATTAAAATTATAAATCATGCATAATAAATCACATTTATCTCAAATTTTACATACAATCTATAAAATATGCATGTGACATCATAATAAAATTTCATGGCGTATTTCGAAGTTTAACTAATTTTGGTCATTTAACCTCCATTTATAGCATTTTTATCACATAAAAATCATAAATCATGCAATATTAATCATATTAATAAGAAATTTTACATACAAACAAGTTAAATATCATGTGAGGTCAAAAAAAAAATTCATGATCAGTTTCAAAGTTTAACTATTTTTAGTAAATAAAAGTTCATTTTACTCATTAAAATATAATTATTTCACTAAAAATCATTTAAATAAGCAATAATCATCCATAAATCATCAAAATGACCTAAAAATATTTCAGAACCATAATTTATAACATGCATATAAATTTCGTGGCCTATCTTATATGTCACAAATTTCTAGTTTTATTTTGTTATCAAAAAACTCATAAAAAACCATAAAATGATATGCATGCAACACCAAAGCTCTTGATGCCAATTGTTGGGTTCATATACCCCTATTAGACTCATCTAATTTGTGACACCTTCAGTTTTAGCGTTAAATAAACACGTAAATTCTATAGAAAAACTGACAGGATATGTTTGTAATTGGTTCGACTAGATAAAAACCTGTAATTTTAAAAACTTTTCTAAATCATTCACAAACACTTCCAAATGAAGAGTGCCAAAACCTGCAAATCTAACAAACTAATTTACATAACATAGCTAAAGTCGCGAGAATAAGGTGATACAAACCAAAGTAAAAGAGGGAGACATATGTCCCTCCAAAATATAAATACAACCATAAGTTTAAGGGTTTACTACAACATATAACCAAACTAAGTCCAAGGTTCTTTTGCTCACTAGCTCGTCTGTGACCCCATCTAATCATCATCAACCTGTCAATCGCAGTTTATACAAACACGAAAGCCACAATTCAGTGGGGAGTAACTTCGAGTCCTCCCAGCCACGAAATGTCATATTTAATGTAACATGTAACGTAACATGTAAACCACATCACAAATAATCTAGATATCAAATATTCTAACAAGTGAACTCTAAACTGACCAAATTAAACTATCATGTGAAACATATAACAAGCAGTAATCCAAACTTTATCAATTGTAACCGCCTTGCATCTCACCTATTACAATTCATAAAATCACCATACAAGAAAGGACAATATATCAAAGACAGGCATACGTTCTTAGTACGGTCAATAGTCACTCTGTAACTCGAGTCTATACCACGAGGTAGGGAAGGTAATCGAACCGGTATCTTGGCTCAGAGGTTCTATCAAAACATGGCCAAGACACAACACAACCCTAGCCTAAAATCTGCGCAGACCTAGACATGCGGATACACACCACCGCACCCAAGACCCACAATTTTTCTAAAACAAAGTGAGTACCCTAAGGAGTCCACCAAAGGGTTGGCTAGTACTTAAGCTGACCACTTACTATCAAAATAAGTAACGAGGTCATGCCCCAACTTGGATATAATCCCACCAAGTCAGGAACACAGAAGGTATCAAGCAGTGAACATACACTCGTCAAAGACTATAATGGCGTATCTATGATGAAGGCCGAAACACTCACCTAGGACTTAAATAAAACCAATCTAGGTCCCAGCTTGAATACTTTAGCCCGCACCACACAAGACAAGTAGGACACCCAATTAACCAAAAGAGAGGCAAAGAGTCCAAACTTGACAATATTAAAGGTTTCAGGGAATCTAGGGCCGTTTCTACAACATAGAAACCATTCAAATCAACCAACAACATATGTGAAATAAAAACATAATAAATGGCCTGAAACAAGAATAAGGCCAATTATCCAATTTACACAATAATTTCATCCAACCGAATTTTTACCGCAACCCCAGACCCGGCAGTGCGGGTTCAATCGCGGCTGACCAATCACACAATTGACTGACATCGATTCAGTCAAAGGGACCAAGGCTCAGTTTTCGGCATAATCATCTAAACATTACAATTATCGCTATAAAATTCATTTCAAGCCTAGTCATTACAATTTCATATTATAACCTATCCTAACATGTGCCAACTACCAAAATAAGCATAACTTCACCATCAAAATTATATTTACTACTAATATTATTCATTTCATAAGACTACCCACATGTTACTTTTACTAAATATAGCATTAATACGCCCGAAACGACGAACAACACTTGAAAAACCGCGAAACAAGCAATGGGCCGACCCGGGCCGACCCTGGGCCTGCCGTGGGCCTGGTGGGCCTGCCGGGCCTGTTGGGCCGCCACCCCAAACCCTCCATTTCTCCATTTTTGTTCAGTTTAACATCGTCTGAAGCATCAATTAGTCATTCCCAATTCATTTCCACACTAATATGTGAACTTAAACTAACAAAAGACATGAATTAGACATGAATTTAACCCATATTATCATGTGAAATAAACCACTCAATTAACAATCACAAAATCATACAAAAAGCAAAGAATGTGACATTAATTCGTCGAGTAACTCGAAATATGTTACCTTTAACAACAAAATGAGCAACTAGCACCTTGCACACCAAACCCTAATATACAACTAGCCACTATCTTCAACAATATACGAGTCCCCAAACTCGTCTTCCAAATCTTCACCTAAATAAACAATAAAAACACAATTATAATCACTAAAACCGAAATTATGCCCCAAAATCATCTTAAATCAACATAATGAAAAATGAAATTAAAATATACTAGGATGTAGATCTTGAAGAGAGGATTCCGAAAATATAAATTTTGCGAAAATCGGACTAGAAACGAAGAAATTATGATGAAATTACGATTGTAAATTATTTGATTTTTTTTTGGAATTTTCGGTCAAGAACAAGAGGAACAAAAGCAAGAACAAATGAATCCTAGGAAGAAATAGGAAGGAGGAGGAAGGTGCCGCCCAAAAAGAAAGAGGAGCGGGATTTTTGGCGGAATTTCATTAGTCGGTTTTGGCTCGTTTCGACGATAATTAGAACCGTTTGTCAATTGCAAATTCCGACAAGGCCAAAGTTCTTAAACACGAGATTACAAGAAGATTGAGTACTCATATGACCCATTTCCAAAATCGTTTGCCCAATTTTCAAAAGAGTTGTCATTTTTCCCGATATGCCCTTATTTCCAAATAAAAGGTTTTTAAATGGTTTAAACTATTTTTAAACATTTCGAAACTATCAAAATAAATAATTTACTTCAAAATATAATAGAATTACATTTCGTTGAATTATTATTACTTCAAATACATTAATATTAAATTCAACTTGATTAATAAATTACTTTCACAAAATAATAACGGTCCGAAATTACGGGGTGTTACATAATTCATTTTATAAATTATCCATAATTTATATTTATGTTGATCTAGCTGCATGGAAGAATAAATAAACAAAATAAGAAGGAAAAACCGATTTCCTCACATGGATCTTGGTTGAAATATGGGCACAAGTGTAGGAAACCTTCCTACACTTGATCTTGAGCTCATAATATTGGATGATCCTCCATGATTTCAAAGTAGAAATCCTCCTCTTGATTGTACCCAAAACAAACCCTCCATATTAATATTATTATTAACTAGATAATAATACTAATCTCTTTATAGTAAATCTAATAATTATTTATTACTACAATAGTAATCTATGAAGATTTACTAAATTTTGTACTTGAACAATTTCTAAGGTGTGATAGAGGAGGAAAGCTTAGTGGAGGTGGAAAGTATTTCCAATGAACCATCAAAGGTGGAGGTTGAGGTACAAACTCCATCTTTAAAACCCCTTCCTCCTAATTTGAAGTATGCTTACCTTGATGAGTCTAAAACCAAACCCGTGATTGTCAATGAAAAACTTAATGATAGTCAATTGGAAAGTTTGCTTGATGTGTTAAGAGAATATGAAAAGGCTATAGGTTATATTCTAGATGACCTTAGGGGAATAAGCCCCGACTTTTGCATGCATAGGATTCATCTAGAGGAAGACCATAGACCTACCAATCAAGGACAAAGGAGACTAAATCCCCATATGCAAGAAATTGTAAAAGCGGAGGTTATGAAATTCCTTGATGCGGGAATCATTTACCCTATATCGGATTCCTTGTGGGTTAGCCCCGTTCAAGTGGTACCCAAGAAAGTAGGTACCACGGTGTTGAAAAATAACAAGAACGAGCTAATACCCACAAGGAAGATCACCGGTTGGCGAATGTGTATTGATTATCGTAAGTTGAATTCCGCAACTATAAAAGATCATTTCCCTCTTCCATCCATTGATCAAATGCTTGAGAGGATTGCCTCTAACAAATTCTTTTGCTACCTTGATGGGTATTCGGGATTCTTCCAAATCCCGATACACCCGGATGACCAACACAAGACCAACTTCACAAGCCCTTATGGTACATTTGCCTATAGGAGGATGCCCTTTGGGGTATGTAATGCTCCCACCACATTTCAACGTTGCATGATGGGTGTCTTTTCCGACTACTTAGAAACAATAATGGAAGTTTTTATGGATGATTTTAGTGTTTATGGGAAGAATTATGAGTCATGTTTGCATAATTTATCTCTTGTCTTGCAAAAATGTGAAGATGTTAGCCTTGTTTTGAATTGGGAAAAGTGCCAATTCATGGTCAATGACGGCATTGTCTTGGGTCATTTAATTTCAGAAAAGGGCATTGAGGTTGATAAAGCTAAAGTTGAAGTGATAGAGAAATTACCACTGCCCGTGAATGTCATAGGGTTTCGGAGTTTTCTCGGTCATGCGGGGTTTTACCGATGATTCATAAAAGATTTTTCCAAAATTTAAAAACCCCTAACTAAACTTTTGCTTAAGGATGCCCCATTCCATTTTATTCATGAGTGTGTTAAAGCTTTTAATAGGATCAAGGAGGCTCTAATTTCGGCACCGATCATTTAACCGCCAAATTGGGAGTTACCTTTTGAGATAATGTGTGATGCAAGCAACTATGCCATTGGCGCGGTTCCTGGTCAATGGTTAAGGAAAGCTTTACATGCTCTATAATATATAAGCAAGACCCTTGAAGCGACACAAGTCAACTATGATACCACGGAAAAGGAACTTCTTGCTATAGTGTATACTTTGGACAAGTTCCGCTCCTACCTACTTGGATCAAAGGTGATAGTATTCTCGGATAACCGTGCTCTTAGATATCTCTTGGTGAAGAAAGAATCAAAGCCACACTTGTTGAGGTGGATATTGTTACTCCAAGAATTTGACTTAGAGATAAGAGACAAGAAAGGATCCGAGAAAGTAGTTGCAGATCACTTGTCAAGGATTCGGTTTGACAACAATGAAGAAGATACACTAATCAATGATTCCTTTTCCGATGATGTTCTAATGGCAATCCACACATGACTTGAACACACACACAACACCATGGTTTGCCGATTTTGCGAACTACATTGTGGGAGGAGTCCTTCCTCCAAACTTGAACTACAATTAACGAAAGAGATTCTTATTTGAAGTAAAGAGGTACTTTTGGGATGATCCCAATATCTACAAAGCATGTAGTGATGGTCTTTACCATAAATATGTGCCACAATGGGAAGTTCAAGGAGTTTAGGAAGGTTGCCACTCATCCCCATATGGAGGACATCATGGAGCAAGAAGAACGGTTGCCAAAGTCCTACAATCGGACTTCTATTGGCCTACTATGTTTAAAGATTCTAGAGAGTTTATCATTCATTGTGATCCTTGTCAAAGAACCGGGAACATATCTTGGAGGAATGAGATGCCACAACGAGGCATTTCGGAGGTTGAAATCTGTGATGTTTGGGGAATTGATTACCAAGGTCCCTTTTTATCGTCCCAATGCAAAAAATACATTCTAGTTACCGTTGATTACGTGTCCAAGTGGGTACAAGCAATTGCTACCCTAACCGACGATGCAAAGACGGTGACCAAGCTCCTAAAGAAAGTGTTCTTCCCAAGGTTTGGAGTTCCTAGAGCAATTATTAGTGATGGTGGAACACTCTTCCATGAGAAAAAAACTTGCATCTCTCTTGACAAAGTATGGTATTCAACATAGGACCGGCTTGGGATACCATCCTCAAACAAGCGGTCAAGTCGAAGTTTCTAATAGAGAGATCAAGCAAATTCTTGAGAAGGTTGTTAACAAGACTCGTAAGGATTCGAGCATGAAGCTTTATGAATCTCTTTGGGCTTATAGGACAGACAATAAGACACCCATATGAGCTTCACCTTATAAGCTAGTCTATGGAAAGGCTTGTCACTTGTCACTTGAATTGGAATACAATGCCTTTAGTGCAATCAAGGCCCTCAATCTTGATCTCAAGTTAAGTGGAGAGAAGAGGATCTTGAAAATTGAAAGAGTTTCGGCTTCACTCATACGAAAATGCAGAGATCTACAAAGAACAAACCAAATTGCTTCATGACAAGAGAATCAAGCAAAAGGCCTTCCACAAGGGAGACAAATTCCTTCTATTCAACTCTAGATATCGGCTCTTCCCCGGAAAGTTGAATTCACGATGGACGGGTCCCTTTGTAATGACAAATGTTGGAAAGTACGGAGACTTTGAGCTAATATTGAAATATGGGAATCAGTTCAAAGTCAATGGTCAACGTATCAAGCCTTATTATGAAGGAGATTTTGTAGGAGAAGTTGAGGCTATCCACCTTGAGCCTCTCCCACCATGATCAAGCGTTAAAATGGAGGAGAGTTTGGTGGAGCCCTCCCTAACCCACCACTTTTAAATATACTAACTTACTTACTTGCACTTAACTTCACTGCATTGCATTTTAATTCCTTGTTTTAAGTACAATTTTTTGACATGAGAGTAAGTGAGGGAGGGTTACTAATCAAGTTTGATGTGTGAAGGATTTGAGATTCAAGTGTGGGGAAGCTTTTGCGTAGGCTAAGAGAGAGCCTATGTCAATCATTAAAGGAGGAAGAAACTATAGAGAGCTAAAAGGAGGATCCCTACGAGTTGGCCTCGACTCGTGGGAGGTGGAGCCAAGAGAGATTGAAAGATTTTATGCTGAAACGAAAATCGGGCGTCCTGGCATCAGGACGGGCGTCCCAAGAGCTCAGAACGGGCGTACCACCCATAAGGACGCATGTTAAACCATATAGCTTATATGTTTATGTTTTGATGATGTCAAGGCGTCTTATAATTTATATACTTGTTGCGTGTAATCGTTTGTCTAAGTGTTTTAGAATCAATTTATTACAAGCAAGTAACAAAGAAGATTGTGATTATAGCATGAATTCTCAAGCCTCTATTCAAGATCAAACGATATAAAGATTCATTCAAGATTTATGTGAAGACGAAGTCCGTCTAAAGATTAATCAAGTTTGGATGATGACGTAGCCTATACTCGAAGATCTCCTTGAATATTAGAATAGTATAGGTGATTATCTCATAACGGTAATCAAGAATGAGTTTCTTGAATTGGTAAAGTTATAGCTTTGCAGCTATAACATTACTAGTAAAAGAGCTCAATGTTATAGCTCTTCTACTATAACATTGAGATGCTGAGTTTTTATACACGACTTATATTGTTTCGAAAATTATTTTGAAAATTGTTTTGAAAATTGTTTAAAGTTTATTTTAAATGTTTTAATAAAAGTATTTATATAATAAAGCTCGGTTTAGTGCGGAGTTTGGTTTTATGTTGGACGTTGACTAGTAGTTATCTTGGACCAACTTATGAGTTGGACCATACTACTAATTAGGGTTCCAATATAGCCTCTCTTAAAACCTAAATTCTAACCCATATGTTAAGACTAGGGTTTGCACGAGTCACGAGGCATATGAGCCGTGACATTTCGTGTTACCTAGGGTATGTTTGGTAAAGATTTTATTCTATAATAAAATCTTTACATATCTTATATATCTTACTTAATATATTTGTTTATGATAAAAGATATTCTTGTTTTAGGAAATCTTATCATAATATTGGAATTTATAGTAAAGATAATATTTGAATAGATTATATTCTATCTCTTGGAATATTCTTATTATCTTTTAAGGCTTTTAGGAAAGAGATAATAAGAAGATATGATTGGTTTGCATATCTTATTATTTCGGCTATTAGGGTTTGTGCAAAACCGTGTGGCCTACTCTTTCTTTCCTATAAATACTTTGCTATTTACAACATCTAAAGTAGAGACCTTAAGCATAAAAATTGATTTTAATTTTACAAAGCAAAGCGTGTGTTTTGAAGCAGAAAAACCGATTTGTTATTTTGAAAGGTCGTGTGTTTTAAAGCTCGCATACTTGTTCTTATTTTATCGTTATAAGATAATAGTGCTTAATTGATTTCTTACTTGTTCATTAACGTGAACCTTTGTTAGAATCATTAGTGCTTTCTTATTATCGTAAGTTAGTCACTCGCGTATTTAACGGTACTCATTGAGTTACAACTAGAGTTAGTTGTACGAGTTGGGTTAGTAAATTTGTAATATGTAGAAAGGTACTAAATTTATTAATCGAGAATAGTGGACGTAGGTTTCGACTTGTGAAACTGAACCACTTCAAAAACCGTGTGTCTCTTCGTTCTTTCGTTTATTTCGTTTATTTCGTTTACTTTCATTAGTTGATTGGTTAAAGTTTAATCAATAAACTTTAAATAATCAATTACATACGCATAATCGAAAAAGCTTTCAAAAGTTTTAAATCCTCAATTCCCCCCCCCCCCTCTTGAGTATTTTGGATCAATAGACTCTTCAATTGGTATCAGAGCCTCGTGCTCTTGATTGCCTAACCGCAAAGAGGCTGATCAATCTTGTTTTTCATTTATCTTATCATTTTATATTCCGCTGCCTATCACGTGATAAATGGATTCCAAATATCTCAAGTGTCCCGTCTTTGATGGGAAGAATTATGGATTGTGGAAAAACATGATGAGTCACTATGTGAAAGGTCACGATTGGGAGTGCTGGAGGATTATGCAAAACGGACCGCACAAAATTCTTGTGGCATCCGAGGAAGGCACTACCTATGAAAAGAAAGAAGAGGACTATGTCAAGGCCGACTACAAGAAGGCCGAAAAGAACTCCAAAGCAATAAGTCTTCTGCAAAACGGAATGACTTCTATAGAGTTTGATCGGTTTTCTTCATGTTCCACGGCCAAGGAGATATGGGATGGGCTTGAAATAGCTTATGAAGGTACTTCCATTGTTATGAAGCACCGAATAGATTTGCATATGCAAAAATATGAGCTATTCATTATGGAGTCTAATGAGTCCTTAGATAGTATGTCTGCAAGGTTATCAAGCATCATAAACCACTACAAGAAAAAA
This sequence comes from Silene latifolia, assembly GCF_048544455.1. Classification (NCBI taxonomy): domain Eukaryota; kingdom Viridiplantae; phylum Streptophyta; class Magnoliopsida; order Caryophyllales; family Caryophyllaceae; genus Silene; species Silene latifolia. Next base: position 456,511,480 of record NC_133538.1, read on the forward strand.
GGTTTTCTGCGACAAAGCTTTCCGTCGCCCAATGTGAAATTTTTGTCGCCCATGCACTTGTGCGACAAAATCCCAGTCTTCGTGGGTTTGACGCCCAAGGGTCGACGCCCTTTCATCTTTGTGCAAGAACAATACCTTTCTTCGCCCATTATAAACTTTGTGCAACAAACTGTTATCGTTGCCCACTTTGTGCAACAAATTGTTGTCGCAGCCCCAAATGAGTTTTGGTGCAACAAAAGTTGTCGTTGCCCAATAACTAGTTTGTGCGATGACATGTTTTTTCGTTGGCCATTAACAATTTATCCGACGAATTAAAAGTATGCAATTTCCAATTAAAACATAACAGCAATTTGCAATTTTAGACGCAACATGTAATTCCCAATATGATTTATAGTCAACCATATTTCTTTTGAACTGTAGTCAGTTCAAATTAGTAGAAGAGATGACTTTACTAAAATTAAAAAAATTAGCATTAATAAGGTTATTACATACAACAAGGTTCTTATACATGTTTGATGCACCTCACAAAAGTTTAATAAACCTTTAACTTTGCATCAATGCACTAGACTTTAGCAAAAAAAGGTCTCAATGCTTCGATGGCAAACCAAAAATGGGCTCCAAATATGTAAAAGCAACTTCCTTCAATATCTCATTTGTCCAAAACATATCTGAAAGATCCACGACGCCTTTGTATGATATCGTTCGTATTAGCTGCCTCCTGTATGAAGATGTAATATATCGTAAAGCAAAGTTTTATAGCGCACAAAATTGCAACTTAAGGTCATTTAAGGATCGGACTCCAAGTATTTTAAAATGCTTTCTTCATGATGGGGGTGGGGAGGCTTATCCGGTTTGGTACTTAAATTAAAATACAATAGACAAGCAGTTATCACTTATCAGTATATTGCTCTTTTTGTTTCTAAAAAAGTCAAAGCTATTGTTTTGCAAGTTTTACCAATTGTAAAAAAGATCACTAGTCTACAACTTTTATTGCTCTCGGCATACCAAAGTAATTAGATGCAAAATTATACTGTATTACCTTTTCTTAGTAAAATAATTCAAGAATGGCGTAAAAAAAGACAGAAGGAACAAGTCTTACCTCATTTCGTCAAATAGTTTTTGCTTCGCCACTAAGCTTTTATCATGTTCAATTGCGCGTAAGTTGATTTTAGAGATGACGCTTTAAGCTCTAAGTTTCTCCGATGACATTTGTCTTTCTTCTGCATGGAGGATATATATTACACAATATTACACAAAAGTAACCTAACAAAGATGATATTAAGACAAGCTATAAAACAATCATAACATAACTTGTCTCTTTCAGTACACAAATCTCATCTAAAATATTGCAAGAGCAATCCATGTCATATTACAATGGCTTGATCTATCAAACCACAGAAAGAGAAGTAACATAAACATTGAGACAATAAATTTCAATTGGAAATTGCAAGAAAATTCCAATACGGAAGCAACAAAAGCAAGAATTCAACTCAATTTGATATGGAAGCAAAAAGAGCTTAACTTCAGTTATTATTTCAACCACAAGATACAATTGACAGCGTCACAATTTTTTGTACACCCAACCATGGTTTTAAATCTCGGTATCGGTCATAGTCGCGGTATCGGTATAATCGGTCCTTACTCGGTCGTCACAGACGGATTGCAGAGAATCTCGGTGATTTCTCGGGCGATATCTCGTATCGGTCGAGTGAAAATCCGATACAACTCGGCCGATACGATACAACTCGGCCGAGATTTTGAACCCTGACCCAACAACTTATTCACATCACTGGTTTACTACAACAGAGAAGTAGAGTACTAACTTCTTAGGAAAATGCTTAAACTGCAATTGACAACCACCTCCTGAACTATAATTTTGGAAAAGGAGAAATTCAAAACGTAGCACTAGGCAACCAAATAAGGTCTTCCATCGGCTTGAATTGGGCGTGTACTTTGTTAATGGAAGAGAACAAAACAACTAGTACTACGCTACATAATACAGAATTGAGGGAGGTTGCTGCTGAGGTATGTCTGAGTGAGAGTTCGAAGGCGGCTGAGCTTCGGGCTTTCAATCTAAATAAGGAATTATTGCCGATTTCTGAGAATTCAGCAGCTGAAGAGGAAGGTTGGACTGAGGTCACCAGGAAGGGGAGTTCATCTGCGTCGATTAATTCTGGTAAGCCGATTCTCAAAATTGATCTTGCGGATGTTCAACCTGACCTGGATTTTTGGTCCTCCTCGGTCTTTTGTTATGTGCTTGGTGCGAATCCACCGGGTTCGGTTGTTAATGGTTTTGTTCGTAGACTGTGGAAGAATTTGTCGATTGATAAGGTGTCTTTCCTTGCTAATGGTTTATGCTTGGTTCGATTCCTTAAGCCTGAAGATAAGGTTACTGCTCTTCAATCTGGTCCTCTATTCCTTGATAGTAAACCTTTTATTGTCAAAGATTGGAAGCCTGATTCTAAATTGTGTAAGGAGAAACCGGATGTTGTTGTTATTTGGGTTCGTTTTCATGATTTGGCTTTTAAATATTGGGGAGTTGCGTTGCCTAAAATTGCAGGACTGGTAGGGAAGCCTATCAAGTGTGATACAGCAACAAAGGAGAAGGAATTTTTAGGATATGCACGGTTCCTTGTAGAGGTTAAGGTTGGTGTACCACTGCTTGACACTGTTGAGTTTCTGGATGAGAATGGAATTCTGCAGAAACAACAGGTGTTCTATGAGTGGAAACCCTTGGTCTGTACTAGGTGCCATGGCATAGGTCATGATGAGGACATGTGTAGGAAGGCTAGTGGGGCCAAGAAACCTGCTGTGGTTAAGAAGGTCTGGGTTCCTAAAGTCGTGCCTAAGCCCAAGGTTGCTGAGGTTCATCACCAGAAACAGGACAGTGTGGAGGGGCCACTTCCTACTTTTGATCCTGTAACAGTGGTGACTCCAATGCCATACCAGGGGACTGTCCTCAATTCTATCACTCCTGCTAGGATGTTACCTCATAGAAGAGAAGGGGTTCAGAGTGGACCTACCTTTTTGGAGGCAGTAAACAATTCCTTGAGGAGGAATATTCTGAATAGCCTGGGGAAGGGTAGATTTGCCATCAACATTAATCATGGATAGGATAGGTTTTTGGAATGTTAGAGGACTAAATAAATGGAATAAGCAAGGTGATATTAGACGTTTCTTGCATGTGAATAATGTAGGGTTTTTTGGCCTTATAGAAACTAGGGTCAAATCCAGTAATATTAATAAAGTTCAGCAAGGGTTAGGTTCTCACTGGCAGTTCTTGAATAACAATGACATTTTGGAGAGAGGTAGAATCTGGGTTTTGTGGGATGCCTCTCAATTTTCTGTGCTTGAACTTGGCAAGGAAATTCAGGTTGTGCATTTGAGAGTGACTCATTTGAGCTCTGGATTCAGTTGGGTTCACTCCTTGGTTTATGGCTGTAACAAAGATAGTGAAAGGGTTGATCTCTGGAACTCTCTGAAGCAGCTAAAGCAGAGTTTAGTGGATCCTTGGATAATTATGGGTGACTTCAATAATGTTCTTCACTCTGATGAACGAATTGGATCTCCTATAACCCAGGCTGAGGTTCAGGGTTTCCAGGATTGTGTTGATGAATGTGGGCTCTATGATGTTGTGACTTCAGGTGTTTTTTTTACCTGGAATAACAAGCAGAAAGGTGTGGCTAGGGTGTTTAGTCGTATTCACAGGGTTATGGTTAATGATCAGTGGATCCTTCAGGGCCCTTCTGGGACTGTTACTTTTCTTCCTGAGGGATTATATGATCATAGTCCCTGTCTTATGGAGTTATGGCATTCTTATCCCAGGCAGAAATCTCGTTTTATGTATTTCAATATGTGGGGCAAAGATGACCGTTTACGAGTATTGTCCAATGAGGTTTGGGGTACTTCAGTATCTGGGTGTTTGAGTTATCAGGTTGCAAGGAAGTTGAAGCTTCTGAAAGGTCCTCTTAAGAAATTGAATAGAGAAGGCTATGGGGACATTGTTACCTCTGCTCAGGTGGCTAAACTGTTTTTGGAGGATATCCAGGGGAAACTTCACCAGGACCCCACAAACATAATGCTCATGGCAGAGGAGAGGATTGCTTCTAAATCCTACGCCAAGACCTCATATCTTGCTCAGAAAGCTAAAGCTCTATGGCTAAATAATGCAGATGAAAACACTCACTTCTTTCATAGTAACATTAAAGCTAGGAGAGCTATGAATAAAGTGCTTAGTATCCAGGATGTTAATGGCCAGATATGTGGTGAAACTGATACCATTGAACATGCTTTTTTGGATTATTATGAGAAACTCTTGGGTACTTTTGAAGATGTGGTTAATGTTTGTGCTGGAGTAGTTAGGCAAGGCAAACTGGTTACCCCTGATCAGGCTGCTGCTATGTGTCTACCCATTACCAAGGAGGAGATTAAGGTTGCTTTGTTGTCCATTCCCAGTGACAAGGCTCCTGGCCCTGATGGGTACTCATCTGGTTTCTTCAAGGATGCTTTTAATGTTGTTGGTGATGAGGTGTGTGGTGCAGTTCAGGAATTTTTCAGGACTGGTAAGCTGTTAAAACAGTTTAGTGCCACCATCCTTACATTGATTCCTAAAAAAGATTGTCCTACCTCTGTGACTGATTATAGACCAATTGCGTGCTGCAATGTGATTTACAAGTGTATTACTAAGATCATTTGTAATAGAATTGCTAGCATCCTTGCTGAGCTTGTGAGTCTTAATCAGAGTGCTTTCCTTCAAGGGAGGGATATCATTGATAATATCATGATCTGTCAAGACCCAGTGAGACTCTATAACAGGAAGATTTGTTCTCCTAGGGTCCTGATGAAAGTTGACCTCAGGAAAGCATATGATTCCATTGAATGGCAGTTTGTTGAAGGGATGTTGGTTGCTTTGGAGTTTCCTAGGACTATGATCAATTGGATCATGCAATGCCTCACTTCTCCTTATTATTCTCTAGCTCTTAATGGAAATCAATTTGGCTTTTTCAAAGGAAGGAAGGGGCTCAGACAAGGAGATCCTATGTCTCCTCTCTTATTTACCATCTGTCTTGAGTATTTTACCAGGATTCTCAGTGTAGTTACTCAAAGACCAGACTTTAGGTTTCATCCTATGTGCAGGAAGTTGGGGTTGAGTCACCTGGCCTTTGCAGATGATTTGCTCCTGTTTTGCAGAGGAGACCTAGCTTCTGTGAGAGTACTCATAAGAGCTGTCCTTTCTTTTTCTGAGGCTTCTGGCCTTCGTATGAATCAAGACAAGTCTGAGATGTATCTTCATGGCATTACACCTCTGGCTACTGAGGCAATTCTGTAGCTGTCTGGTTTTAAGATTGGCCAATTTCCCTTTAGATATCTTGGCATCCCAATCTCTTACAAGAGGCTCACTAATGCTGAATGTAGTCTTTTGGTGGAAAAAATTGTGGCAAGGATAAGAAGTTGGGGGGCAAAAAAATTGAGTTATGCTGGAAGACTAGTTTTGGTAAGGGCAGTTCTTTCTCAACTTCACAGTTACTGGTCCAGGATCTTTCTCATACCTAAGGGTGTTCTGAGTCGAGTAGATGCAGTTTGCAGGAACTACTTATGGTCTGGTACTGATGCTTTTCATAAGGTTCCTGGAATTGCATGGGATACCTGCTGCTTGCCATGTGATAAGGGTGGACTTGGTATTAAGCATAGTCTTCTCTGGAACCTGGCAGTGTTGGGCAAGTATACTTGGTGGATTTCTCAGAAGAAGGACACCTTGTGGGTGAAATGGGTGCATCATCTCTATATAAAGCAAACTAACTCGTGGGATTACAAGGCTACCACTAACTCTAGTTGGACTTGGCGACAAGTTTGTAGAGTTAAAGATATTTTACAGTCTGGTTTCCTTCTCAATGGCTGGTTATCTAAGGGTTATGCATTGGGTGAGGTGTATGACTGGCTGCTCAGGGATCATATGCAGGTCAGTTGGATGCCTTATGTATGGAATAGGCTATGTTTACCAAAAGTATGCTTCATCAATTGGGTCTATGTGCATCAAAAATTGTTGACTAAGGATAGACTCCTACGGTATGGGATCATTAGTGATGGGGTTTGTGATCTGTGTGGTGTCCAACAGGAGACTCAACAACATCTCTTTTTTTACTGTGCTTACAGTCAGAAATGTGTGCAGGAACTTCAGCAGTGGCTAGGATATGCATGTCAGAGAGAGCTTGTTAATTGGCTTATTAGCTGGAGATGCAGGTCCTTGCTGCAAAAGAAAGTTGTCATGGCTGCGTTTGCAACATTGGTATATCTTATTTGGTTCAATAGGAATACTGCACGGGTTGAGGGTGTGGTGCAGCATCCTCAGGCTGTTTTGTGTAAAATTCAGTGTGTTTTAAAGGGAAAGCTAGAAGCAATTGAAGCATGTAAGGGTCATAGGAAAGCGTTGTGTTGGTTGCAAAAATTAGAGTTAGTCTAATTTCTTTTGAGTTGTATGTTGAGTTATGTGCTTGGTGTAATGTTCTTAATTATTAATACAAGTTTACATTTCACCAAAAAAAAAGAGAACAAAACAACTGACAAGAGGAGGGTGGCTGAAACTTTTAGTCAAATGAACAAGATCACACAATCCTACACACATTTAAACGTCAAACAGTAACAATTTCATGTTCATACATACAAACTTTAGGCATTAACAACCTCATATACATACCTACATTTGTTGGCAATTATCACATCTTTACATATCTTTGCATTCTTGTCAATGATACAATTCCTTTCGAAGATAAAAGGACTGTCAGAAAACATGATTTTAATCAGAGAATATAATGTTGTTGATTGATAATAAAGTGTAATACCCGGAGCCTGTGATAACTAGAAACAACGGGTCAGGAGTTCAAACTTCATTCATCTAATCTTAACAAAGTCTTCAACTTTAGATGGGTATCCATAATTTAACTGTTACGCCCCCCTCAATCACAAAATTTACAATTTTTCGCAATTTCCATGTACCTGATCTTTGTGTTTTGTCCAATCCTAATAGGAACCTTTCCCTCTGCCAGATGCGATGCAATCTCAGACTCAGTTTGGTAGAAGTCTGCTCCCATCATTAAGGTATCCTATGAAATGAAAAAATGTAACAGTTTTAAACATAGCTCAGACAAAGTTTACTGAATCAACACTGAGAAAGGTTTTAACTTTTTAATTCAACTTTAAGACTCAAGATTCAACTGGTAACAGAACCTTAGAGTTTACCTTAAGCTCTACCCCAGAGTCAAGACACGTCCTTTCTCCCACGATGGAATGTTCAACTGTACATTCTCACAAGAAACATCCATGTGAAATGATGGCATCCTTGATCTATATAGCCAAAAATAGTCTATTAGAAAATTACATCATCTTAATTTACAATATGATCAGTCCCATTATTTTAAGTATAACAAAGTTGAAACTCCTTAGCTTGGAACGACATTATACACTAAATTTCGAAAATAATTAAGGAAAACCCCAAATTTCATTACAAAATTGATGGCAACTCAAAAAAGTCAAAACTTTCATGTAAGAACACCATATATCAAGAACCTAATTAATATTAAACCAAATATGGATAAACTTTGTACTAACCAGAATGCAAGAAAAACAACAGTGGCATTGAAACAAGTCGAAGGTAAATCAATCATACAAAATTAGAAGATGATATCGACAGATGTATATGACTACCAACCTACTAGTATATGTCTAAATTCCGCTAAAATTGAGACCGAAAACGGGATTAAAAGTAAGATAAATGATAGAAATTAGGGTTTTATTGTCGATGTTCTTTGACTGAAAGTTCTATAGTTGAAGCATACCTTGAAAGAGTTGTGTAGAGGGGCAACTTAGAAGATGAAGATTGCTAGATAAATTGCTTACACTAGTTGGATTGAATTGCTTTTTTTGCCTTCATGTTTTCCTGAATTTAACTTCTGTGTATAATGAAAGTTCTAGGTTTAATGGGGGAAATAAGAGTTGGGTTTATTCTTGGTTACAACGAAAATTTCAAGCAAAGTGTTTTTGCGGTTTTTTTTGTTAACTAAAGGCGACAATAAGAGTGATATAATGGCAACAATTGTTCATTTCGTTGCTCTAAAATTAACATTGGGCGACAAGTATAAATATTTGTTGCACAAAAACATATTTGGGCGACAAAAAAAAAAATTCGTCGCACAAAGGGTACGTTTTAGCAACAAAAATTGGTTTGTCGCCCATGTTAATATTACTGTGCGACGAGTTTGATATTTCTTGCCCATATTAGTCCGTGTTGTCGCCCAAACCAATTTTTTATGTAGTGAATGAACTGAAAAACCTAGGTAGGAAATTCAGTACTGAGGACATTGCTAGGAAGGTTCTTAGGAGCCTGACTAAGAAGGGGCGTGCTAAAGTCACATCAATGGAGGAATCACGAGATCTTGAAAACCTATCCTATCAAGAACTCATCAGTGCTCTTATGGCCCATGAAATTACTCTTAACAAGCATGACGCTAAACCAAGCCGTAATAAGAGTATGGCCTTAAAGAGCGAAGAAGTTGACTCTGAACTAGAGGATGAAACTGTTCTGTTTGCACGACGTTTCAAAAATAATATATTTCGAAACAAACAAACAAAATCATCCTACAACAACAACAACAAGTCATCCAACAAAAAGGTCACAGAATCAAAGTCATCTTTCGCAAATAGAGGTTGCTTCAAGTGTGGAGAATCTGGCCATATGATCAAAGATTGTCCAACATGGGAGAAGATAAAGGACAAGACAAAACGTGAGAATACAAAGAGAGAATTCAAACAAGTTATGATGGCGTCGTGTTGGGGAGACCTTGACTCAGAAGATGACGAGGAATCTGAAGACGACGAAGTGGCCAACCTTTTGTCTCAGCAGTGTTAGTCTTGACCTAATCTCCGACAGCGACGATGAAGCACAAATTCTCACTCAACCTAAGGCTTTCTTGGAGAATCAGACGAAAATGACGATGAAGAGGTAAGTTATCTTGAGCTTAAAAAACGTGTTAAGAAATTATCTAAAAGTGCCTCAATTGAATTCTTTGAACAATCTCTTGATAAGTGTCGCTAACAGGACTTGAAATTAAAAGATCTGAAGGAACAGTTAAATCGCGAAGAGAATCATACTCTCAAGCCAAAGCTAAGAAGTTGAAATCTAAGGTTATAGCTGAGAAAGCAACAACGTTAGATTCGACTATGGCTGAAAAGAAGGAATTAGAGTCCAAAGTTATAGCTAATGAAGCTATAACTTCAGACCTAAAGCTTAACATCAAGCACCTTAAAGCCAAAGTTATAGCTAATGAAGCTATAACTTTAGAACTTAGAAAAGCCAGAGAACTTTTGGAAACTAAGGTCACATATGATGAAGCAGTGATCTTAGACCAAAAGAAAGAGATAGATTCTCTTTTGAAGCAATTGAAGGAACCTAAGACCGATATGATCAATGTTAAGAAACAACACACCGATGTTGTGTTCATTCTTAACAAACGATTCCAAGACTTTCGTGATAATTTTAAAAAGGACAATGATGTAGATCACACGAAATGTCAAAGAGGAAATTAAAACCCTAAAAGACCTACTTCTACACGATAGAAAGGTCCATGATAAGTGGGAAGGTAGCACAAAAGTCCTAAACTTCCTAACCGAACAATCTGACAATAATATGAAGATGGGGTTAGGACATGAGTGCTACAGCCGTAGAGATTACTCTAAATGCAAATCAACACCTTCGAATTTTGATTTTAGGAAAAGGAAGTATGTTGATCTTCCTGAATACTTGATTTGCAATTACTGTGGTCATACGGGTACATCCAAATCAATTGTGTCAAAAAGGCTCACGATATACGAAAAAAAATGCCGACCATGCTAAAACTGTTGACACGGTTGATGAGAATGATGAAACCCCCATTAAAGAACCTAACGAAGAAAGGAACAATAAATTTCGTTGGTTCTATGACATGGCCTTCGACTACAGCAAGAAACCTAACACCTCGCAAAACCCTTGTCGATCTCAACCTAGTAAACCTATTCACAAGGGAAATAGTCAAGAGAGACCAAGAGAAAACCCTAAACCAAGAACTCCTCCCAAGCAAAATAAACCAAGGGTTATAAAAACGATTATTAGACAAGCGTGGATACGAAAGGATTTAGTATATAGAATAACTAATCATTAGGGACCCAACTTAGCTCGGGAACCTAAAAATTGTATCTAATCTTTTCTGCAGGAAGTAGTGAAAGAAAACAACCAATGGTATCTTGACAGTGGGTGTTCAAGACACATGACCGGAGATAAGAATTTATTTCTTTCACTCAAGCCGTTCAATGGAGGAAAAGTGACGTTTGGGGACAACAAAAAGGGAAAAGTCATTGGCGTTGGCAAAATCGGAATTTCTAAGTCTTCCGCAATCAGTGATGTTTATCTCGTGGATGGTCTAAAACATAACTTGCTAAGCATATCTCAACTATGCGGCAAAGGTAACAAAGTAGTTTTTCATACTGATAGTTGTCGCATTATTATTGAAGGAACTAGCAATGTATTCTCGAAGGCCACAGGAAAAGAAATGTTTATATGGTAGATTTAAATGCTGTGCCTACTATCTATTTTTCATGCATGAAAGTTACTCTTGATGATCCTTGTCTATGGCATAAACGATTTGGTCACATTAGCTCACTAACCTTGAACAAACTCAAGAAGTGGGACTTGGTTGAAGGGTTACCTAAGATCAAGTTCGATCAAGAAAGGATGTGTGACACCTGTGCAAGGTGCAAACAAGTGAGATCATCGTTCAAACCAAAAAGAATAGTAAGCACAAATCAAGCCTTGGAATTAGTACACATGGATTTATGTGGACCAATGAAGGTAAGGAGTAGAGGAGGATCCAGGTACGTCTTTATTCTTGTAGATGATTACTCAAGGTATGTATGGCCTATCTTTCTTCATTCAAAAGACGAAACTTTTGATGAATTCGATTGTCTTATAAAACGTGTTCAAAATAAGTATAAGGCTAATCTTGTATCTATTCGTACGGATCATGGCACCGAGTTTGACAATCAAGCTTTCATAGAATATTGTAGAGTTAATGGTGTAGGGCATAATTTTTCTGCACCAAGAACTCCTCAACAAAACGGTGTTGTTGAACGTATAAATAGAACTTTAGAAGATATGGCACGTACAATGCTTTTGTGTAGTGGTTTACCTCGTAACTTTTGTGCTGAAGCCATAAGTACTTCTTGCTACATCCATAATCGTGCTATGATCCGACCTATTCTTAAGAAAACCCCCTACGAACTCCTTAGAGGTCGAAAACCTAATATCTCCCATCTTCGTTGCTTTGGGAGTAAATGTTTTGTTCACAATAACGGTAAAAACCGGTAAAGTAAATTCGACCCTAGGAGTGATGAGGCAATTTTCATAGGATACTCAGATCATAGCAAGGCTTATAAAGTCTTCAATAAAAGAACTCTTTGTATTGAAGAAAGTGTCCATGTCATCTTTGATGAGGATAACGTGTTTGATAAGCCTGTACAGGATGAGAAAGAAGACTTGGATGAACCCGACTTCCGTCTTTCAAGAGACGATCCTCCGGAATTAGAATTGGAGGACAATGAGATTGAGGGAACGAATGATGAACTTGATCGTTCCTCAAAAGATAAAAAGGAGAAAAACAAAGTTATAGTTGATGATACTATAACATTGACTCAAAACAAGAACTCCCAAACCAATGTTATAGATGATGTTACTATAACATTGAATCCAAATCAAGGTGTAGAGTTCGAGGTTATAATCGGCTCTAATACAACACCCGGATTGGATTCAGGGGGAACTTCCTCCAATTCCGATCCAGATGAAGTTGGGACAAGCTCAAATAACGATGAAGAACCAAGTATCTCAACAAAATGGAAATACAAGAGCTCACACCCCATGGACAACATTCTAGGGAATATTAAGAAGGGTGTTCAGACAAGACGTTCCTTGAACAACTTCTGCTCTTTCTACTCTTTCCTATCCATGATCGAACCAAAGAATATCAATGAAGCTCTTGCTGAATCAGATTGGATTATAGCTATGCAAGAAGAGCTACAACAGTTCGGAAGAAAGAAGGTTTGGCATTTAGTTCCTAGATCAAAAGATCGTTCAGTCATTGGAACAAGGTGGGTCTTTAGGAACAAACTAGATGATGCCAGAGTCATTGTCAGAAACAAAGCAAGATTGGTGGTCCAGGGTTATAATCAACAAGAAGGAATAGATTATGACGACACCTTCGCACCTGTCGCTCGTCTTGAAGCTATTAGACTTCTAATAGCCTTCGCTGCACACAAAGGGATGAAGCTCTTCCAGATGGACGTAAAGACAACATTTTTAAATGGATATTTACAAGAAGAAGTCTTCGTTGAACAACCTCCCAGTTTTAAGAATATCAAATTTGAGGATCACGTTTTCAAATTAGATAAAGCCCTATACGGATTGAAGCAAGCACCTAGGGCATGGTACGATAGATTATCTAAGTTTCTACTTGACAGTGGATTTAGAAGAGGATCCGTCGACAAAACCTTATTTCTAAAAACTGAGGATTCTGACCTTTGGTTGTTCAAATTTACGTCGATGATATTATCTTTGGATCTACCAACCGAAGCCTATGTAAATATTTTTCTGAGATGATGACTTCCGAGTTCGAGATGAGTATGATGGGAGAATTTAAATTCTTCTTAGGTCTGCAAATACAACAAACTAAAGAAGGCATTAAAATCCATCAACAGAAATATATTAAAGAATTAATTCGGAAATTCGGGATGGAAAACTCTCACGCAATGCCTACTCCAATGGTCGAGAACAAGAAATTGACATTGGATGAAAACGGTAAATCAGTTGATGAAACTACTTACCATGGAATGATTGGGTCACTATTATATTTCACCGCAAGTAGACCAGATATAGTGTGTAGTGTATGCGTTTGTGCGAGATATCAATCATCTCCCAAAGAATCGCATATGACGGCCGTAAAATGAATTTTATGATACTTAATTGGAACGGCCAACTTATATTTGTGGTATCCAATGGAATGTAATTTTGATCTAGTCAGTTATTCTGATGCCGACTACGCAGGATGTTCTCTAGACAGAAAAAGTACGTCGGGTGTCGCCACATTTGTCGGACCGTGTATTATTACGTGGGGGTCGAAGAAACAAAATTCGGTTGCTCTCTCAACTGCTGAAGCCGAATATATTGCTGCAGGACTGGTATGTACTAAACTTTTATGGCTTAAGCAACAATTACGTGATTATGGTAATACTAGTGCAATTATTATTTCTAAAAATCCCGCACAACATTCACGTACCAAACACATTGAAATAAGACATCATTTTATTCGAGACCATGTTGAGAAGGGGAATATAAAACTTGAATTTTGTAGTACTGAAAAACAATGGGCAGACATTTTGACAAAATCATTAGCTAGAGAACGATATTTTTTATACTATAACCGTTGTTATAACTTTTCCACCAAAATTTAGTCACCCTTTCCACAACCCCATCAGTGCACTCACCCCTTGTCCTTGGCTTATGTTCGACGATGAGAATACAATATCTGGTTATTTGGAAGTATTATATTATGAGACGAGGTAATGAGTTTGTTAATTTGTGGAAATAGAACGAAGTTTGTTTGACTTACTAGTTAGTTAATGGGGAGTGTTTTTATTATTCTATTTGTTTAATTTTATTTTTACATGTGTATGTTTCCACGGCATAACCAAAATTAAGCTGCTTATATTGAGTTATTATTTGTTACTCAGCTCCCCCGGCTGACGTGTTTTCTCTCTTCTAGACTACTCGTCATGGGGGTAGTTCCTTTTTGTCTTTTGGTTTTATTTTCAGGTGACCTTCATCTTTTGTTCAAAAAGATTTTTATTTCAAGTCAAGATTTTATTAAAAGCTTTGTAAAAAGTTTTGGTTCATTTTGTTTATTTTATTTAAAGAGACATTTTGTAATAAAAACTTTGTATATTAATTATAATATCTCTGTATTTCTGCGAGTTTATATGTAAAATAATTACTTTTAATTTAGCCAAAAATCAGGGGTGCTACACATAATTTGAAATAAAAATGTTACTACAAGTAGTAAATTGGGTATGTATAATATAAAATTAGGTACTAATAAAATTGGTTTTAAGATATCATAAAATAGATATGACTATTATAAAAATATGTTTCAAAAAATAGAGTTATGTTCAGTTTGTATTAATAATAAAAGGTTACAAAATTACATATAGAGGTACGAGAAAAAAATGGTTTGGGTTACAGGTTTGTATCAAGTGTGTTGGTTGGGTATGTTTCAAGTCAAGCGGGTCGGGTTATTTCGGGTTAGGTCATTTTCGGATCCATGATTAAGAGTAAAAAAGGTATTTTAAGTCTTTCTAGCATGCCAATTAGAGTCCGGATTTATCGGGTTACTCTCGGACTGGGCGGTTTCAGATCAGATCCATTCAGGTCAGGTCTATTACGGGTCAAGAAATATCGGGTCATTTTCGGGCCGAGTCGGGTCATCTCGAGTTTCGGATCTCATTCGGATGTTGTTGTTCGAGTCAATTTCGAGTCTCGGGTTAGCTTTTTTGGTTCAAGTTGATTTTGTCGGGTCTAGGCTTAACTTTTCCGATTTGAACTTATACAAGCTGGACTTAAAGAAAAATGGGTACTTATTACTGAACTTATAGGATCGCTCAACATATTTAGAATTGTTAGTAAATAAACTAACAAGCATAATTATTTTTTATATTTGTTTGATAGATCGAAGGACAATATAGTGCCAAAAAATAAATAGAGTGCTCACTTAGATATATCGATATTATCGTGATTAGAGAGAATCATTTGCGCTAGACATTTAATGCTTAACGTTGTGATAATTTTTCGTTTGTATTTGTCATACAATTCATTTAAGGGACTTTTCAAGTACAACATTTATCATGTAAGTAATAATATAAAATTATTTGTAACTTGATAATGTTAATGTGATCATTAAATTTGTATAATTATTTATATATATTATTTATATCTGTCCGTGCAACTTTGCACGGGTTCTAATAAGCTAGTTCTTTAATAATTAGTTAAATGTTTCCATTAAATTTATTGCATAATACAAAATCTTCCCGTCAAATATGATGACATGGGTAAACTGCTTTCTAAGAGTTTTATTTGGTTGAGGGACACGCTCCGTAATAATGGCAATACAAATGTCAAAAAAGTCCACCCAGCGTGGACAAAAGATGGTGGTTTTCTTGGGTATGCCCTGATTGAGTTTCGAGGGTGTGGGCATGGCGATTTTCGCCAAGCAAAAAAACTTGCTGCAAGGTATGCGCCACGTGATCATCAATCGGGGAAATATGAGTACTATAACGATGATCCCGACTATTATTTTTACGGTGGGCCGTACTTATGGATTTCTGTTGCTGAGGACTGTCATATGCTGAGAAAGGAGTACCCGCACAATTTTACTAATGTATCGAAATCCTGGGAGGACGAAGAAGTGCCTCATTTTGATCACTGTTGTTATGTTGATGTAGTAAAGTTGATTTATGATTAGGTTTATCCTGATTACCCACCCTGAGTGAAATTCCTGTTAGGTATTTTAAGTAATTTGCATGCATGTCGTTTCTTGGTGGGCCTTTTTTTTATATTGGTTTTTTATTTCCTTTCGTTTTATGTTATGTTTTTAATGTTTCAATGATAAAAATGCATGCTTTTTTTATTGCTTGTTTTAATTAGTGCATGCGATATACACTTTTTAATACGAAGCAGCTGTTATTATACATATGCAAACGCTTAATATTTAAATTAAATAATTAACACACTAATTAATTATGAAACAATAATAAAGATTTACTTTGCAGTAAAAACAAATAAATTTAGTGGAAACATTTAACTAATTATTAAAGAACTAGCTTATTAGAACCCGTGCAAAGTTGCACGGACAGATATAAATAATATATATAAATAATTATACAAATTTAATGATCACATTAACATTATCAAGTTACAAATAATTTTATATTATTACTTACATGATAAATGTTGTACTTGAAAAAGTCCCTTAAATGAATTGTATGACAAATACAAACGAAAAATTATCACAACGTTAAGCATTAAATGTCTAGCGCAAATGATTCTCTCTAATCACGATAATATCGATATATCTAAGTGAGCACTCTATTTATTTTTTGGCACTATATTGTCCTTCGATCTATCAAACAAATATAAAAAATAATTATGCTTGTTAGTTTATTTACTAACAATTCTAAATATGTTGAGCGATCCTATAAGTTCAGTAATAAGTACCCATTTTTCTATAAGTCCAGCTTGTATAAGATCAAATCGGAAAAGTTAAGCCTAGACCCGACAAAATCAACCTGAACCAAAAAAGCTAACCCGAGACTCGAAATTGACTCGAACAACAACATCGGAATGAGATCCGAAACTCGAGTTGACCCGACTCGGCCCGAAAATGACCCGATCTTTCTTGACCCGTAATAGACCTGACTGAATGGATCGATCTGAAAATGACCGATCAGAGAGTAACCCGATAAATCAGGACTCTAATTGGCATGCTAGAAAGACTTAAAATACCTCTTTTACTCTTAATCATGGATCCGAAAATCACCTGACCCGAAATAACCCGACCCGCTTGACTTGAAACATACCCAACCAACACACTTGATACAAACCTGTAACCCAAACCATTTTTTTCTCGTACCTCTATATGTAATTTTGTAACCTTTTATTATTAATACAAACTGAACATAACTCTATTTTTTGAAACATATTTTTATAATAGTCATATCTATTTTATCATATCTTAAAACCAATTTTATTAGTACCTAATTTTATATTATACATACCCAATTTACTAGTTGTAGTAACATTTTTATTTCAAATTATGTGTATCACCCCTGATTTTTGGCTAAATTAAAACTAATTATTTTACATATAAACTCGCAGAAATACAGAGATATTATAATTAATATACAAAGTTTTTATTACAAAATGTCTCTTTAAATAAAATAAACAAAATGAACCAAAACTTTTTACAAAGCTTTTAATAAAATCTTGACTTGAAATAAAAATCTTTTTGAACAAAAGATGAAGGTCACCTGAAAATAAAACCAAAAGACAAAAAGGAACTACCCCCATGACGAGTAGTCTAGAAGAGAGAAAACACGTCAGCCGGGGAGCTGAGTAACAAATAATATCTCAATATAAGCAGCTTAATTTTGGTTATGCCGTGGAAACATACACATGTAAAAATAAAATTAAACAAATAGAATAATAAAAACACTCCCCATTAACTAACTAGTAAGTCAAACAAACTTCGTTCTATTTCCACAAATTAACAAACTCATTACCTCGTCTCATAATATAATACATCCAAATAACCAGATATTGTATTCTCATCGTCGAACATAAGCCAAGGACAAGGGGTGAGTGCACTGACGGGGTTGTGAGCCAAAGTCGTATGCTCCCAAAGATAGTATTTATAACACTTAAAACCTCTAACTAAATGATAGTATATGGTAATAAGCATCGAACCACAGAGAAGGCGATGTAATTTATGTGAATTATAGTATAGAAAGTAAGTAACCTGTGAATTATAGTATAGAAAGTAAGTAACCAATATAGGGGGGGGGGGGATTCAAATGATTGAGAAACTAAACTAGAGATTAAATAAGCGATTGAATGAAGTTGGTTTAGATAATGGAGATTACTTGGATGTTGTGTTTCTTGAAGATGATGGATCTGATGTTTCTGAAGCTACCGGTGATGGGGATATAAATGTTGATTACTTATTTGATAAGTTGAGTCAATCTGAAATGCCTTTATTTAATGGTTGTATGAATTATACAAAATTGTCCGTTGTGGCGAAGTTATATATTTTGTAGGGGTCATTTGGGTAGAGTGATAAGCGTTTTACCGATCTTCTAGCTTTGTTATGTGACATGCTTCCTGACGGTAACGTTCTTCCCTGTCGGACATTTGAGGCTAAAAAGATTATAAAAGAATTGGGCATGGAATATGAGAAAATACATGCTTGTCCCAATGACTGCATATTGTACCGCAAAGATTATGAGAAATTATCAAATTGTCCGCGCTACTTTGTATGACATTATAAGACTAAGGATGGATCCCAGCTAAGGTGTTGTGGTATTTTCATATTATACGAAGAATCATAAGGATTTTTTCGAATGTAGAAGATGCAAGAATGTTGACTTTACATAGTAGTGGAAGAATTCGAGATGGAAAGTTAAGACACCTAGAAGATGGTCAACAATGGAAAGAGTATGACGCTAAGTATCCTGATTTTGCCAATGAAGCAAGGAACTCGCGTCTAACACTTTCCATAGATGGAATGAATCCTCATGGAAACATGAGCACCCAACATAGTATTTGGCCAGTAGCATTGGCCATTTATAATTTACCCCCATTGGTTTGCATGAAACGGAAGTATCTGATGTTGTCGTTATTGATTTATGGCCCTCGACAACCTAGGAATGACATAGATGTGTATTTGGAACCACTTCTAGACGATTTGATAATTTTGTGGGATAGAGGGATACAAGTATTTGTGTAACACCGCCATACACCAAGGTGCCTTACCAAGACCACCTAATGTATAGAAATGCTACCATCTTGGTTACCCGAGGCAATGTATATCAAATAGACCATAAAGAAACATACTTAATTAAGTAAATGAGTACAAATCCAAAACCAAACTGTAAAGTAAATACAAATGTTCTTAAAACCAAACCAACTGAACAGAAAACTAAGTTCAAGACACAACAGAAGACTCTAGTGACATGTGATGACTCCATCCCTGCTATCCCTTGTGCAAGCCATCTTATACCTGCTCAATAACTACTCACCATCCCCAAATGGTCACCACAATTTTCAAAACATTTAAAATGGAGTCAGTTACTGATAATATAAAGCAAGATACACAATATACAAACAACACACAACTCCCAACTCCATTATATCTCCACACACATGACTACACACTAAAGTGTGTAGTCCTGCAAGAATACCCATTGCAACAGATATTCCACGCCGCTAGTGGGGGACCGTAGCAGTACCCACAAAATTCCCGCTCATCTATTTCGAGCGATAACCCATGTTCCTTAATGCGCACATCCCCTCCTGTGGTGGGTTCCATAGAGGGCGAATCAAGGACGTGAAGCCACCCCCCGCAAGTGACTCCACTCAGCCTAGGACACGCTTCGCGAACCACAGACAAACACAACACAACCAATTATACAACAACACCAATACAATCCAATACGTTAAAGATCAACATATGAAATTGGTAAGAGATTACAGAAAAAGCAGTGACGAAGAAGAAGAATTTAGAGAAAGTGAAGAGAAAACATACAGGCCAACCCATCCAACAGTGTGAATGGAGCACCCATACAGCAGGCATACAATACCCATGTTCTGATGGTGTTGCTTTCACTTCCATTTTCTCAGAACTCTAAAGTTGGAGTCGTTTAAGTTTCTCTCAGATAATTTGTGACACTAAAGAAGTAAAAAGAGTGACCTCAATAGAAGTAGATTAGGGAATTACATTTCTATAAATTCGTAAATCAAGTAACAGAAGACAAAAAGATGAGATTGATAGGTCAGTGAAACATATTACTAAGGTTTTAATACCCACAAAAACATATCAGATGTCTGTAAATACCAACAGCAAAAGTAATTAACCATAAATGAGAGTACCAACAACAAAATTAATTAACAACATATGCAAGTAATTAGGATTAAATGTAGAGTTAAAGCATCACATAACCAATGTTGGAGTCAACGATGGAATTTGGAAACAAAGAATAGCCGCCTCACCAAACCACGACAAAAATGAATTTGGTCTACTGGAAAGAGCATATAAGTCGAAAGAAGACCACAAAACAACACTTCCAGTAGTCAATGCTTGGCAGAGAGCATACTAATTGAACAAACTAAGATTTAAGTCAAACAAGTGTGTCCATAGCTTAGCAGACCACCATACAATTAAACTAACAAAAATCAATGAACACACAGCAATACTCATGTAATACTACACAGGTAAACCAATTCATGACCAAGTAGTACCAAAATGAGAAGCCAAAGCAAGATCAAACCTAGTATGACAGTGAATGGAGGCGAAAACACTCACGCATGAAGTGAAAGTTTAGTTTAAATAAATGGGTGTATAAAATTTAGTTTAGTTAACTGAATCTATTTATCTCCCTTATTCAACTGAACCTCAGTAGAAAACGAATCATCTCCCAATTGACTGAAATTTAATTGAAATCCCTAACCCTAAATCTTAATTGAACCCTAATATGATGAATTCAGTGTGAAACGAAATCAA
This sequence comes from Silene latifolia, assembly GCF_048544455.1. Taxonomy (NCBI): domain Eukaryota; kingdom Viridiplantae; phylum Streptophyta; class Magnoliopsida; order Caryophyllales; family Caryophyllaceae; genus Silene; species Silene latifolia. Next base: position 456,531,882 of record NC_133538.1, read on the forward strand.
ATCCTCAGAAAATAGATGAATTTCGATGAAAAAAAATTCAAAGAAAACATCATACCTGATTTCAAACTGCCGGTTAAAGCCGAGGCGGGCACACGAGGGATGATGGGTGTGTCGTTGCTTTGTGGTGTCATCGGAAACAATCAATATTACCGATACCAGTAGTAGCGAGTTCGAAAAGTGGGTTGTTGGAGTTGTAATTGGCGTGTAGACGGAGTTGAACTTGACTTGGGTAGTAGACGTGAACGATAGCGTGAGTAGAGGGAATGACGGCGGTCGGCATGGGTAATGATGATGGAGGGAGTCGTTGATGCATTATAGGCTTATGGTTTAGGAAGATGAAGAATTGAAGATGCGATTAATCACGTGAATATAAAAGGGTTTTTGATTATTTTTAATGTCGGTTGTAATTACAACCACCATAAACACATAAGACTGACGGTTTTTTATTAAAAAAATTTGTCACTTAACATTATTTTTACCATCGTTAATAACATCGGTTGTTAATATAACCGTCACAATTGATTTATAGTGGCGTTTTTAATTTTAAATCGCCATAAATAGCGTCTATTATCACGTCGGTTCTTAACTTAAACTGTCGTAATAGACCTCCTACCCCATAAAAATTTAGTTCCCGCCCTTTTTTGGGCTTTTTGCGTCGCTTCTGTTAAAACCGCCACGATAAAGGCGTCACGATAGGGGTTTTTTCTACTAGTGATAGTCCCCTATCAGCTCCATCCACCTCCTATGTCTCATGTTCAGCTCCTTTTGAGTAAAGATATACTTGATACTCTTGTGATCTGAAAACACTTTAAAGGTCGCTCCATAAAGATAGTCCCTCCAAATCTTGAGAGCAAACACCACTGCACCCAACTCTAGATCATGTGTCGGATAGTTATCCTTATAAGGCTTCAATTGCCTAGAAGCATAGGCAATTACTTTCTCATTCTGCATCAACACACATCCTAACCCATTCTTTGAAGCATCTGTATATACCTCAAAGTTCTCACACCCTTTAGGTAAAGCTAAAACTGAAGCTGTGGTCAAACGCTCCTTTAATGTTTGGAATGCCGTTTCACAAATTTCATCCCAACGAAACCTGTTCTCTTTCCTCATCAACGCTGTCATAGGTCTGGCGATCTTTGAAAAGTCTTTCAAGAACCGACGATAGTACCCTGCCGAACCCACAAAACTCCTGATCTCTACCACATTCTTTGGTGCTTCCCACTTAGACACTGCCTCTATCTTTGCCGGATCCACAGCTACACCACCCTTGGAAATCACTTGCCCCATAAAGGCAACTTCCTTGAGCCAGAACTCACACTTAGACAACTTTTCATATAGTTGGTTGTCACGCAAAGTCTGTAACACCAACCTCAAATGCCCCTCATGCTCCTCCTTAGTCTTGGAATAGACTAAGATATCATCTATGAACACCACCATAAACCGATCTAAAAACTGACTGAAGACCCGGTTCATCAAATTCATAAACACTGCTGGTGCATTAGATAATCCAAATGGCATCACCACGTACTCATAGTGACCATTCCTCAATGTAAAAGCTGTCTTTGGTATGTCCTCATCCCAAATCCTCACCTGATGGTAACCTGATCTAAAATCAATCTTGAAAAAACCTTCAGCCCCGCTCAACTGGTCAAGCAGATTATTTATCCTTGGCAAAGGATACTTATTCTTTACTGTAACCCTGTTCAGCTATCTGTAGTCGATCCACAACCTCAAACTCCCATCCTTCTTCTTCACAAACAGAACTGGTGCTCCCCACGGTGATACACTAGGTCTAATATACCCCTTATCAATCAAATCATCTAACTGTTTCTTTAGCTCCTCCAACTCCTTAGGACCCATGCAGTACGGGGCCTTAGAGATTGGTCTCGTGCCTGGTTTCAGCTCCACACTGAAATCTATTTCCCTCTTAGGTGGCACACCTGGTATCTCCTCCGGAAAAACATCTGGAAACTCTCCCACTACTGGTTTCTGATCCGCTGTCGAACTCACCATAATATGGTCTCTCACATGGCATAGAATCAAAGGACGCCCCTTCCTCATATAAGACTTCAATGTCACCACTGCAATCACTTTGACTTTGGGTTTGAAAACAAACCCTCGATAAGACAAACTAACTCCCTTAGCACTTCTGAAAGAGACTCTCTTTTGGTGACAATCTATTTTAGCCTTGTGCTTACCCAGCCAATCCATACCAACTATCATCTCAAAACCATCCATAGGAAATTCTAACAAATCCACTAGAAGGTCAACCTGCCCAACTATCATAGATACACCCTTATACAACCTCCCACTAGATATGGTCTCACCCAACGGTATAAAAACTTCATCTTTTACAGACTCAAACTCTCTTAAACCCAAAAGCTTAGCATGACTCGACGATACAAAAGAGTGTGACACCCCCGAATCAAACAAAACAAAGGTAAAACACCATTAACAAGAAAAGTTCCCGTGATCACGTAAGCATCATCCTCAGCAGCTTTCTTGTCCATCATGAGTAACTTTCCACTGGTCTTTTGTCCACTTCCTGGATGGTACGAGCACTAGTAGATGGCTTAGCAGCCGAGCCCTGGTTGTTGTTAGCTGCCGGTTTCTGATAAGAATTACCGCCATTGCGGTTAGATCCACCATTGTTGTTACTCTGACCACCTTGATTGTTCCATTACCCAGCCGGCTTGTTTCTAGCATAACTCTGAGACGGAACCTGAGAGAAACTCCCTTGTGATGGCCTCTGAAAACCACTTCCCACAGCACTATTACACTTATGTCTCTTGTGGCCCATACCGTCACAGTTGTAACAAGATATACCCCAGCTGCTACTACCACCACCATGACCACGCCCATAAGAAGCTCCACTACTAAACCGCGATTCCGATGAGTAAGCCTTGGCTTGGTTATGGTTGCCCCTCTTGTAACTGGACTGACCACCACTCTCACTCTCAACCTTCCTCTTCTCGAGACCTCTCTCCCTGTTCTCCTTGGCAATTTCGACCAATCTCTCAGCTCTCTCATACACCTCCTTAACATATGTAAGAACCCAAACCGGTAACTTCTTCATTATCTTATAGGTCAAGCCCTTCTCAAATCTCAGCGCTAAGTTCTCCTGGTTCAACCCCATATCCTCTGCATACCTAGCCTTCTCATTAAAATTATGATAGTACTCAGCGACAGTCATATCCGTAGTCATTTTGAAATCATCAAACTCCTCCCTCAGTGACTACGAACATGCTCAGGCACAAACTCTCGACGCATAGCTCTCTTAAACTTGCTCCACGGTATAGCTGACTTCCCTTGTCTCTCATACAAGTCCAAAGCACTCTCCCTTACCTTATCCCACCACTCTCCCGCAACATCTCTCAAGTAGAACACAACTTGTTCCACTTTAAAGTCCTCAGGACAGTGAACCACATTCAAGATGTTTTCCATTTCCTTATGCCAATTGTCGAGCAAAATTGGCGCTCCGGTACCTATGTATTCCTTTGGGTTGAAACGGGCTAAGGTAGTACTCATCTAGCGAAGTCTACCCCAGCCTCTTTATCCTTCCTTAACTTCTTTAAGGCCTCAGTAAGCGCCTCTTGATGCTCAAGCATCTTGGAAACTTCATCCACATTTATCAACTCAGCCCTAGCATACAAAGCGGATCACTCTGGCGGCATCTTTGAACTATATAAGAAAAGAGGTAAACGTAAACACACATCCCAACACAAAACACGTATATAACCTGTGCAGACCCCACTCGACCGAGCAACTCATCCCACTCGATCGAGTGACATCACTCGATCGAGTTGCCCACTTACTCGATCGAGTACCTTAATTCCATAACCTGACCAGAAAGCATCACATTACCCACTCGATCGAGCCCCACTCCTACTCGATCGAGTAGCCCTCACTCGATCGAGTACCCGACTTACTCGATCGAGTGCCCCAAAACAGCATCGATTGTTCAAAAATGCATATACTCCACTCGACCGAGTCCATGAAAGATCATAGATCCTAATTAGACACTCAAATTAAATGTCAAATTATCTCATAATTTGTGTTTATGTGATCTATGTAACATGCATGCAATATTAAAGCATATTAATATAAAAGATGAGGAAAATAATTTTCCTTACATTGAAAAATGGTAGTATTTGGGCACAACCAAGATCACCATCTTGGTTGTTCTTGAGCTTAAAATAAATGGCAAGATCCTCCATCTTCAAGTGTCCAAGGTAGAACACCTCCTCTCTTAAGCGCCCAAGAACTAACCCCAAAATCATACTCCTTAATTATTTTGCTAATAAACACCAATTTGCCAAAAAAATTCCGTTTTATAGGTTGTCAAATGAATTTGTGGCTTTTCTTATGTGTATAATAATTTTGGTCACATGATTTTCAGATTATATTACTATTTACTATCTGTTTTGTTTATCATATTTACGGATATACCTAATCATTCTAAATGGCTGCCAGTCATTGTTTAATGAATAACAGACCCTAAACAACTAAATATAGACCGATTTACTATCAGAAGTAAGCTATATTGTTATACACGATAAGTACGTTAATGTTTGACGTATATATATTCTATCCTTTAACATAAATTATGCATAGTATTATTAGTACCTAATCTTGTCAACATGTATTTATCTGTAACACCCCCATTTATTTAAGAGTCTTTAGCAAGACATTCCCAATAAATAGGACTGTTAACATCTCGGTTGCCCGAGGTAAATGATACAAATTAAATCAAACCAAAGTACTTTAATTAAAACTTTAGCGATTACATGTTTATTACAAATTAACCAACTAAAATTTAATATAAAATAATATACAACTCGCAGCGGAAATAAATAAAGTGATTAAATAATCTATGTGGTCTAGACTTCTAGGTAGATTGGCCAAATCCTCACGCATTCCCATAAGCTCCCAAGTCAGCTAATCTTTAGTACCTTTCAAATCTGCTCCCCATTATGGTTCATCACAGGTGTTCACGAATACACTGTCAACCACGAGGTTGAATAGGAATAACTAACAACAGTAGATGACAATAACAATATGAATATGCATTATATGACTTAATAGAACCATTCTGCCGAGTTCACCACTGGCAACACTATTCATCCCGCCAATCCATGGCCGGGGCAGCCTCAACCCGAAGGTGAGAAAACACACTACATTACAATAAAGTAATGTCTGCCTCAACACACAGTTGATAAATATTCACCAGACGGTCTGCAGAACCAGCCTGGGGCCTGCCTCGAGAATTCACGATTATAATCGTCTGCCAGAATAAATCTGATAACCACTATTGCCAGGATTTATTTTATAATTAAGGTAAATGTCATGCTTATATGAATGCAACGATAAATAATAATAATCAGCCGGATACAATCCACAATAATCAACCACAATGATAACCCAGCCGGAACACTAACAAATATACTTCCAGCCGCAAATACTTCATGTGAAATACAATAATAACAGCCAGTTGAGTAGTTATCCTACCTCGTCAGCAAATTCCAATAAAAGCAATCCAGGTAAATAGAAATCCAATTACACAGCTTCTCACAACTCCGTCACCTAGACAAGTAATTATTATAACTACTAATTATATACTTTATTCAAATAATTCCATTAATTATAAATTAATTAATTACGTTCATTATAATCTCGTATAATGTAATTCAAAAACCCGTTTCAAACCCAACTCAAATTCCGACTCATAACTATAACTAACTCATAACTAACTCATGTCAACTTATACACTAACTCCCATACACGACTCACACGTGAGAGACACACACACCTAACAACAATGACACCTCTACAACCCACAAATACCAGCCCAGCCACAACCACCAGACCCGTGTCCTATACCTTACCGCCACAACCAACGACAACAACAAAAGCCGGCAGTAACACTCATAACCCCTCCCCTGTTTTTGAGAATTTCCGGCCACCATCCACACAAACCACCACCTCCGATCACCCATGACCACCCATGGTGGTCAAATCATAACCCAGGAACCACCCTACCAACCCCAGGTTAAGGCGTGCACATTAAAGGGTCCAAAACCCGTGTTCAATGTGTAACTCTCTAACCCATAACCACCCTTCGAAAACCCTAATAATAGCCCCCTTCCCGCCAGTCAACGGGGGGTCCGGTCAATCCCTGGTGTCCCACGGTCAAGGTCATAGTCTCGGGTAAGTCAACGGTTGTCTAATTAACGACTTATTGTTGGAGCCGGTGTCCTCCAGTTAGTGCGGATAACGTTATTGCACGTACACTTGTACGGACAAGTGGGAGTTTGTTGGGGCTGGTGTCCTCCACAATTAGTGCAATGACATATAAATCTCTAAAAGGATCAAAGGGTATACTTTTGTATTATTATCAGTTGGTCCACGTTTATCAATAACGGTTGGCTTGCTAGATAAGTTTGACGTTATTGTCATATTGATGGCGGTGATCAACTGGTCCCTAAAAGTCACACCTATAGGATACGTTTGAGAGATGTGACGGTATGAAAATACAGTCATGTTGATGCCTAATATGACTAAGCAGTTAGTCGGAGTTATTGACTAATAATTAGTCAAACGCGATGTTGAGATAATTATTTAATACAGATTAAATAATACTGGCTAATGTGAATTAAGCGGTTAATTCGTAAATTAAATATAAACGGTTATATTTAATTAATGTATATTAAATTGATTAATTATACAATATTGTTATTGTCAGACATGTATTAATATATCGACTGAGTCATGTTGCTAGTTGAGATTTTAATAAACGATAACTGATGACAATTTATAATAAAATCCCGTCATATACATTTTGGCATTTTGAGTCGGACCACGAGTTAAAAATAAGGAGAAAGTGAAAGCCCACTCCCTCCCTTGTAAAACCCACGGCCGAACCATATGAACAAAAGGAGAGGGCTTCTCTCCTTTTGACCTAAGCATATTCATTTGCACAAAAATTAGGTTTTTGGAGGCATTTTCTCTGAAACCTAGATCTCACATCGAAAACTCACAAAAACTCTCTCAATATTGCAAGGCAATTAGAAAGTACATTCTAGCACAAGGGGCATAGTCTCAGACGGTCTTGGGTGTAACGATTAGGAGGAAATCTATATTGATTTCTGTTCTTAGGCCGTATTCACAAAGGACCCGAGGTTAATTCTTATTCTTTATCGTTTCTCTTGTAATTTTCGTTTATGACAATAATCACATGTTAAGGATACGTTATAGTCCTAAAATTTAAGGGAATTTTAAGGATATTTCCCTACAAGTGGTATCAGAGCGAGGCCACGTAAATTTTTCTTTGTGATTTTCATTAAACGAATTGAATCGATAAATTTTTGCATAAAAAAAAACGTGCGGCCGAATTCATTTTACACGGCTGTTTTTTAATTTTTTTTTTTTTGCATTGGAAGCCGTGCCATACGGCTTACTGCTGATCAGTCTCAATCGTCTGATTTTGTTTTTCGATTTGTTCTTTGCATATTGTTATTTTAAACGATAATCAGAGGAATATGTTAAAGATTTGTCAATTGTAATTTTGTTTTAATACGGATTATGTTCAAAATGCAATTGGTGTTTTTTGTTCAATTGTTGTTCTTGGATGCCGCGCTGAAAATTGAGCCGCTAAAAAATTTTTTTTTCTCTCTTTCCTCTCGGCAAACCGCTGGAAAATAAAAAAAATAAAAAAAATTTCGTGTTTTTCCTCCTTTTGGCCACGGCTGAAATTTTTTTTTGCTGAAAATTTTTCTCTTTTCGCCATAAAATGTACATTATACGGATGTTGTACACTCGCTTGATAGTGAAACGGTTCACTCACGTACCATTTAGTTATTTTAAAGCGATTTAAAGTAACGGATTATCATAAATTAAAATTAAGTTGATAGAAGCGGTTTTGTCACATAATTTTAATTGTTAAAAGGTGGTTTGGATAAATTTAACATAATTACGGAATTATGTCACGAATAAATTTTATTTTAGTTGATGCATTTTTATTTATTTATCGTTACTTTTGAATGCTATGAATGAATTTATTCCGTATTTATTTTCTTTTTACAAACGGTTGTAACTTAGCCTTAGTAGAACGTGTTACCGTAATGATGGAACACAGTCTTGGTTGTATTTTGAGATCTCGCATCTCCGTTTTGGTTTTTTTTTATAATTACAGTTTTATTTAGAATGTAAATAGGTTTATATTTTGTAAATTTTAAATTGTAATTTTGAGAAGACCAAAGATGGAGAATCGGATGCTCACTCCCGCTACATGGATCAAGATGGAACATCAAGACAAGCTTCTCGGGTCCAACAGTGGATTCCAAAGTTGTATTATGTTCTTTTTGCTAGGATAGGCCACACTAGGACTCTTATTTACGTATTGCATTTTTATTTATGTTTTCATCGTAACGATAGTTTGCATCATATTCCGCCTAAAACCAAACCACCTAATAATTGCATGAAAACTAACTCATATAGAGGTTACGCGTTAGTTTTCTATGATATACAGATATCAAATGTTCTAAATAAGCCATCAACCAAGTTAATTCATTCACGTAATGCTAGTTTTTTCGTTCACTTAAAATGAATTAAAACTAAATTGATGGGATCTTCCTCGTATAAAAAAAAAATTGAGAATAGTCTTTATAGGTCAAACTCCAATGAATCCCTTCTTCGTCGGTAGGCATAATATGACCCCTTCTACATCGGGTAAGTTGGAACTGATTGACCTATTTTATCTCAACACTATGGTCACTCGTACGATCCTGTGATTATGGTGGACTAAAGATAGGATTTACGGAAATCTATCGACCAAGAGTTCTAATGGTAGAACTAGCTAAACAGTTGGTTTATCAATTTACGGAAATTGAGTCTTGGGATCACTTGTATTATTCTTGAGGGAGATCAATTATGCAAGTGCAATGAGTCTACACGTTAAAATGAATTTTAAATAGACTTAAATCACCTCGATGAGTTGCTTATTTCGTTTTGTTTTTCCTTTCTTTTTCAGTGTAGATCACGATCACTTAAACTGCTAATAACAAAATGGCTGGCCGTGCTGACGACCCAATGCCAAGTGCCACATTGGACCGTGAGTCCTGGCTTCGGATCAATCAGTCTACTCGACTGAAGAATGATGGATCAAACTTCGCGGAATGGGAGGCGGCATTAGGGAATGCTGCCATTGCTGACGGGAAGCTCAAATATCTGGTTGAGCCCATCCCGTCAAACCCAGGCCCCACGGCTGGAGCTAAAGAGATCGTCACGTATAGCGATTTCGTCATGGAAGCGGGTGCGATTAAAAACGTACTCATTTTTGCAATGGAATCCAATTTACAGAAACGCTTCATAGCCCAAGGTGCGAACAAGATTTTCACCACGCTCACTAAGGAATTCTCGAAAGCACCGAGAATCGTGACCTATGAGCACACCTGTCGCTTCTTTGAGGCGAAACTCCAGAAGGGCCAACCGGTTAGCCCACACTTTCTCAGCATGATTGAGAATGTCGAGAAACTAGAGGCGCTTGATTGTAAAATCAGCGAGAACATTGTGATTGAGCACATGCTTCATTCACTCCACGATGGTTTTGCGCTCTTTAGAGCCAATTACTATATGAATGATTTGAAGAAAAGTCCTCATGCACTACACTCCCTTCTCGTACAGACCGAGAAGGACATGAAGTTTAGTGGGAGCCTGAAACAGGATGTTCTCGTTGTGTCAAACAATGGCAAGGGTAAGGGCAAAGCTCAGGCAGACCTAGCAGTAGGTAAGCCGAAGTTTAAGAAGTCGGGATCGGGTAAGAGTGGGCCTGGTGAGTCGAGCACCTCACTAGGCGCGACAAAGAGCAAGACCGGTAACATGGAATGCCACCATTGCCACAAGACTGGGCATTGGGGGCGTACATGTCCTGTATACCATGAGGACATAAAGGCAGGTCGCGTTAATCCTGTTGGTATGTCTTCTTCTTCTTCTTCTTTTATTCATATGATTGAGATTAACCACGCAAGTTACGGAACTTGGGTACTAGATACTGGTTGTGGTTCTCATTTGTGCAATCATGTGCAGGGCCTCCGAAACATCGAACCCCTCGTAAAGGGTGAGGTGGACCTGCGTGTCGGGAATGGAGCACGAGTGGCTGCCGTCTCGAGGGGAACATACGTGATCCAGCTTCCCAGCGGATTTGAGTTATTTTTATATAACTGCTATTATGTACCCAGTCTATCCAAAAACATTATTTCAGTTTCTGCACTTGACAAACTTGGTTTTTCATTTGTAATAGAGAATAATAGCTGCATTTTCTCATTACACGATATGATTTATGGCAAGGCAGTCTCCATGAACGGAATTTATGTTTTAGATCAGACCATCGAAATATTGCACGTAATGAATAAGAAGTTAAAGGTTGGTGATAAAGATCAAACGTATCTATAGCACTGCTGTATGGGACACATTAATGAGAAACGCGTTAAACAACTCATACAGAATGGAGCTATCTCGGCCTTTGATTTTCAATCATTTGGCACGTGTGAATCATGTCTCATTGGTAAGATGACTCGAATTTCCTTCAAAGGTGTTGGAATGCGCGCTGCTAACCTATTAGGACTCATACATACGGATGTGTGTGGACCTATGTCAATCACCGCACGAGAAGGCTATAGGTATTTCATCACTTTCACGGACGATTTAAGTAGATATGGCTATGTCTACTTAATGAAGCATAAAAGTGAGTCCTTTGAGAAATTCAAAGAATACCAGAATCGGGTGCAGAACCAACTGGGTAGAAAGATTAAAACACTACGGTCAGATCGTGGTGGCGAGTATCTTTCACACGAGTTTGATCAACACCTTAAGGACGGTGAGATTGCCTTACAGTTAACTCCACCTGGAACACCTCAGTTGAATGGTGTGTCCGAACGGAGAAATCGAACACTACTTGATATGGTTCGATCCATGATGAGTCACACCGTGTTGCCTGACTCATTGTGGGGTTATGCTCTTCTGTCAGCTGCTCTAATACTTAACCGAAGTCCGTCTAAAGCTGTTGACAAGACTCCATATGAACTATGGAAGGGAACAGTCCCTAACTTGTCCTTTATACGGGTTTGGGGCTGCGAGGCTTATGTCAAGTGGAGACACGAGGATAAGCTCGGCCCGCGATCGGTCAAGACATACTTTATAGGTTATCCTAAAGGAACACTTGGTCATTACTTTTATTCGCCAACCGAACAACGTGTATTTGTTGCGGCTAGTGCGACATTCTTAGAGAAGGAATTTCTCGAGAATGCAAAGAGTAATAGAACCTTCGAGCTGTCGGAGATTCCAGAACCAAATACCGAGCAACCATTGGAGGAACCAGTTCCTTCAATCCCGGCTGCGGTGAATATTCTTGAGGAACCTAGGAGGTCGGGAAGAGTCTCTATTCCTCCGGACAGATACATTGGTATGGTCGAGGAACATGACATAGATGACATTCTACTCTTAACGAGTAGTGAACCCGCAACCTATAAAAGTGCCATGACTAGTTCCGACTCAAAGCTATGGCTTGAGGCCATGCAATCCAAGATGGACTCCATGTATGAGAACAACGTATGGGATCTTGTTGACTTACCTGCTAAGGTTCGTCCCCTTCAATGCAAATGGTTTTACAAGATAAAGCATTCTGTGGAAGGTCAACAAGATATCTATAAAGCACGACTAGTTGCTAAAGGTTTCACCCAAGTGCCAGGTTTGCACTACGATGAAATTTTTGCACCCGTAGTCATGCTACGTTCCATTCGGATTATCTTAGCGATTGCCGCTTTTCATGACTATGAAATTTGGCAGATGGATGTGAAAACCGCCTTCTTAAACGGTTTTTTGGAGGAAGAGTTGTACATGGTACAACCCAAAGGTTTCATCGATCGTGAACATCCTAAGAAAGTGTACAAGCTTAAGCGTTCCATTTATGGACTTAAGCAAGCTTCTCGGAGTTGGAATCATCGTTTCGACCAAGTGATAAAAGAAAATGGATTTACTCGATCGGTCGAGGAACCATGTCTATATATCAAGTCGAGTGGGAGCAAGATTGTCTTCCTAATATTGTATGTTGATGACATACTCCTGATTGGGAATGACATACCTCTCTTAACTTCGGTAAAAGTATGGTTGAAGAACCATTTCCAGATGAAAGATCTGGGTGAGGCACAAAGAATTTTGGGCATCCGTATCTATCGAGATAGATCACGTCGGATGTTATCTCTCAGTCAGGAGTCTTATATAGACAAGATACTAGAGAGATTCTGTAACACCCCCATTTATTTAGGAGCCTTTAGCTAGACATTCCCAAATAAATAGGACTGTTACCATCTCGGTTTCCTGAGGTAGTAGATAACAAAGTCCAACTCACCAAAGTACTTTAAATAAAAACTTTAATGATTACATATGTTTTACAATTTTAATCAACTAAAACCTAATATAAAAATAAATACATCTCGCAGCGGAAATAAATAAAGTGATAAAACATTCTATGTGGTCTAGACTTCTAGGTAGGTTGTCCAAGTCCTCACGCATTCCCATAAGCTCCCAAGTCGGCTAATCTTTGGTACCTATCAAATCTGCTCCCCATAAAACGGTTCACCGCAGTGTTCACGAATACACAAATCACAACGCGAAGTTGAGTAGGAATAAAACTAAACAACAAGAACATACAATTATCAATCCAATTCAATTCACTTTCATTGCACAACCCCCTTTCTTTACTTAGCACAACTCCCTTAACAACGTGCTCACATTTCTTTGGTACCCTCCCTTAACAACGTACCGCAATATGTAATAGTACCCCTCCCTCACAACGTACATATTACTATCTCCCGGTGTACAAACTCCCTCAACAACGTACACCGATCGTCGCACACTTTACACATTAGTCGCAACCACAACCAACATAACTCATCCTGTCCATATTTTCAATATAAACAATTCCAATTCCATCCACCTTGTCAACCTTATGAAATACAATCAACACAAGACAATATAATTCTCCCATTTCAACATATGAACAATTCCACTTTAACGTAAGTAATTCACCATACCAAATATAGATAATTAAAAATCGAGTTGAGTAGGATTATCCCTACCTGGCAAGCAAACACTCCAATTACGCAATCCAATAATTAAAGCGAACAAATCCGATTATAAACTATTCACAATTTCCGTCACCTATATAATAATAAGAATTACAACAATTATAATTACTAACTTTATTTATTTATTTATTTATTTATTCTTCTTATTATATTAATTATTCAAACCGACTCATTTATTTAATTATTACGATATTAAAGACCCGTTTATAAACTAACCCGAGTCACCCGACAAATTATTTAATTAAAACCCGTCGCAACAACATCCACACCCAAAACCCGCGTCCAAAATAAAAGTATGACTTTACTAACACCTAATGAAACACGGTATAACTCGTGTCTCACACACCACCCAAAACCCGTATCAAACGCCTTTCCACGGCCACCACAATCACCACCCGTCCTGCCTACCTCCTACCCACACCACCGTCCTCCCCAAAAACCCACTCACCACCCATCAAACCACCAACAACAACCTATAAACCCACGCCCTAAACCACCCGACACCAACACCACCCTTCCGACACACCTACAAAACCCTTCCTAAAACACCACCTAATGCCACTATCTTTCCGCCTACAACCACCAACCAACTCACCCATCCACCCTCGACAAAAGCCACCAAAAACCACCCCAACCCAGACCTCCTACAACCACCAAAAACCCCCTCAAAAACCGCCTGCCCAAACACGGGTTAATCCCCTGTTTTCGCCACCACCGCCACAAACCGCCACCTGCCACCATTCCGACACCACCAACTTGGCCGACCACCTTCCCCCGTCACAACCCCTCTATACCCAGGTCAAGGCAAGGTCAATTAGGGGTTTAATTACTCATTCTAATCACCCACAACCAAACCCGTAAATCCCCCTGACCAGCCACCTTTAGCCGCCCTAAAAACCACCCTACCACGGTCAATGACGGTCAACAATGGTCAGGCTAGAGACTTGCGAGTCCAATGTCGCTATAGGTCCAATTCCCGAGTCCTATGGTGGTCTATATAAGTCATACTATCGATCTAAAGATGCTTGCATGAAAAGAGTATAAATCGATTTAAGATGAATAATTACCTCGAGTTGATTAATTGATTTATGTTAATTCCTTCTTCTTCCGTCTCCTAAAGCTTCTTCTTTTAATTTGTGAATTATTTCTCAGATTTAAGGTGGTATTTATAGTGTAAGATTTAGAGAATACGAGGCCAATTAGGAAACTATGTAACTTACCTTATTCTAATTAGTATAGGAATTACTATAATCATTATATTATTATTATTATTATTATTATTATTACATATATTACTATTACCATAAGTAGGATTCCCTTATTTTATCTTTACTAATTTATTATCGCCTTAACTTATTATTAGTACCAATATAATTATTATCTTTATATATTTATTATTTCCATATTATATTATAAACTCCCGATATAAATCCCGATCACTCTCCTACCCTATTTATTAAATTTCGGTCCACTACTTAATGGCACGTGGTCCAATACTCGACTAATAGCTAAGCCCAATTCCCGACTTGCTTTACTTAATTTATTATTCAACCAACGTTTTATTTGTAATTATTATTAGAAATGCTTTTAACTAATTAATAAATTTCATAAATTATTAATAATAAAATACGGGGTATTACAGTCTTCCCCCCTTAAAATGAACTTCGTCCCGAAGTTCGCCCACAACTACTATCGCAACACTTATAACTACGCATCATTCAATATAATCAATTATAAAATAAACTAATTATTAAACTCACTTGATTATTATAAAATCGTATCATACTTATTAGAATGTATCACAAAACTAATTTCCAAAACATAAGAATGTATTGTAAGAATAAACTTAAAATATGAGGTATTACATTCTACCCCCCTAAAAATAAACTTCGTCCCGAAGTTTCGGAACTACTTTATTAAACAACTAACAATTAAAATATTTATATAAATGGTGAGAGTCTAATCACCTCACTAACTAGTTACCCTTCTCCCCATTTCCTTGCACGATACTGGCTGTGCCAAAAGTCTTTCCACCGTTGCTCTGATTACCCCCATTGCCCTGTCTATTGTTGTAGCTCCTATGGGTACTCCATTTTCCCGGATACCTATTGCTCCCAACACTTGGTCCTGGAGTTCGATAGCCCCCTTGATTACCTCCTTTATTATCATTCCTGGGTGCACTCCTACACTCAAAAGCTCGGTGACCTAACTTGTTGCAATTGTAACATCTCCACCCAAAGGCTGCACCAGAAGCTGACTCCAACTACTACCACCCAAGCTCACTCCACTCCCATAACTAGGTCCTCCCACAGAAAATTGTTTAGGTTGGGTATAGTTTTGCTTCTTACTACCCCCAGCTCCCTCACTTGGTGTCTCACTCTTCCTCTTTTCCCCCTTCACCTTCTTCTCTTCCTGTAACATATCCGCAATCCTTTCTACGTGCCCAGCTCTCTGATAAACATCCTCCATATTACTTGGCTGACCAGCTGCAAGCCTCTTCTTAATGGTTGTTGTCAACCCCTTCTCAAACCTTAATGCTAACATCTCCTCACTGAAGTTCAAATCAGACACATATTCCGCTAACTCCATAAACCTATTGTGATAACTCTCTACTGTCATCTCTTCAGTCATTTTGAAAGAATCAAACTCAGCTCTCATCTTACTCCTAATATGTTATGGTACAAACACAGCCCTCATAGTCTCCTTAAAACCTTTCCAAGTGATAAAAGGTTCATCACTCTCCCTCCAAGCTTCCCTTAAAACTTCCTTACTACGATTCCACCACAAACCCGCTTTTCCTCTCAAATAGTAAGCAGCTTGATCTACTTGCAACTCCGCAGGACATCCTAGCAACTCAAAAAGGTTATCAAATTCCCTATGCCAATCCCCAAGTAAAGATGGTTCTCCTAAGCCGTCATATTTTGTCGGGTTGTGCCTTGCAATGCTAGCACTCATCTTTGCCGGATCCTGAACTGACCCCTTAGCCTTCAATGCCGCAGTTAGGGCCTCATTCATAGCTATCAAACGGTCAATCTCCTCTTGGGACATGGTAGAGGGTCTAGGTGTGGGTCTCTTTGGCGGCATGGTTCTATAAAAGGTAGAACAATGCAACGTAAGTTTCTATCCGAGGTAAGATGGCTAAACATTTTAAACATTCTATACTTGCAAAGATAAGGTGTGGTCAATTCTACCCATTAGGTCCCCCGTATCCACTCATATCTCTCAACTAACATAGGTTAAGATTTGATAAAACATTTACACTAAATTCTTTTTGTAAAACTTGTGTTTTCGGAAATTAAGGACAAGCTGTAACTTTCAAAATTCACCATTAATTAACCATTACATTCCATGTTGAGTTTTCATATTTTCCCGAGAATATAAAGAGTTTTTAAAGAATAAGAAAAAGAATCAAGTCCAAATCTCGAATAATTAATTTATAAAGATTTTTACAATTCAGTGGGTCGAAACAAAAATTGATCAGCAAAAAGTCAAAATTTTAGGTCAACTTGTAAAAATCACTATTAATTGTAACACATTCACCTTACAACGTGGCTTATCAATTTGAAAACATATTTGAGTCCTTTAAACAGTAGAGTTGGAATTAGGTAAAAATCTTAAGTACAAAGTAAATGAGAGATTTTACAAAATCGTTTGTCGAAAACTTAACTGTACAGAAATATTCCTACCACTGTCCACTAAAATATTTATTTCTCCCAACCCATAAAACTTTTAGACATGAGACCAACGGCATTGGTAATCTAACTCACTGGGTTATCACTCATAAAAATATCAACCTTGTATGATAAACGGAGGTGAAATGGAAACTAAATCAAATAGGGGTAAAATTAGACGAAATAAAGTTCAGCTCTAGGTTCCTTTTTACTAGGTCACCAGCCCTTATTAACACCCTCCTACTTCTATATCAACACAATTTGGTCAATAAACTTTCATACACAATTATTATCTATTCTAAAGCATTAATATCACAAATTAAATCATTCAATAATATTCTAAATAGCATGGTTTCGGGCTTCACATAACCGCATATCGCTAGACATGATACTACTATAATCATCCAATCAAATAATCAATACAAATTTGACAATTACTTTCATGCTCATGATCATAACAATTCAATATCAAATCCTTATTTCATCCATCCTGTCCTCCTTAAAAATCAAGGTTACGTCCCGTAACATTGGTTATCATCGTTACACATCCAATCAATAAAACAATACACCTTCAAGTCAACAATGAATCCGAAGAAATATTCGATATTTATTTTAATTTTCCCCACTCTTAGTTATCTCTCGAGGTAACCGGTTCAAAACTGGAAGGGCCGGGGTTCGGAGTGAGGGTACCTTCTCATCCTAAGCCTAAAGGGGCACCTAACAGTTTCTACCCGGGTTCATTTTATTAGACACATCCTATATTCATTATTAGGTTCATTGGTTAGGCCTGAGGATCGTTCGCTCTGATACCACTTTGTAACACCCCCATTTATTTAGGAGCCTTTAGCTAGACATTCCCAAATAAATAGGACTGTTACCATCTCGGTTTCCCGAGGTAGTAGATAACAAAGTCCAACTCACCAAAGTACTTTAAATAAAAACTTTAATGATTACATATGTTTTACAATTTTAATCAACTAAAACCTAATATAAAAATAAATACATCTCGCAGCGGAAATAAATAAAGTGATAAAACATTCTATGTGGTCTAGACTTCTAGGTAGGTTGTCCAAGTCCTCACGCATTCCCATAAGCTCCCAAGTCAGCTAATCTTTGGTACCTGTCAAATCTGCTCCCCATAAAACGGTTCACCGCAGGTGTTCACGAATACACAGTCAACCGCGAAGTTGAGTAGGAATAAAACTAAACAACAAGAACATACAATTATCAATCCAATTCAATTCACTTTCATTGCACAACCCCCTTTCTTTACTTAGCACAACTCCCTTAACAACGTGCTCACATTTCTTTGGTACCCCTCCCTTAACAACGTACCGCAATATGTAATAGTACCCCTCCCTCACAACGTACATATTACTATCTCCCAGTGTACAAACTCCCTCAACAACGTACACCGATCATGCACATGACTTTACACATTAGTCGCAACCACAACCAACATAACTCATCCTGTCCATATTTTCAATATAAACAATTCCAATTCCATCCACCTTGTCAACCTTATGAAATACAATCAACACAAGACAATATAATTCTCCCATTTCAACATATGAACAATTCCACTTTAACGTAAGTAATTCACCATACCAAATATAGATAATTAAAAATCGAGTTGAGTAGGATTATCCCTACCTGGCAAGCAAACACTCCAATTACGCAATCCAATAATTAAAGCGAACAAATCCGATTATAAACTCTTCACAATTTCCGTCACCTATATAATAATAAGAATTACAACAATTATAATTACTAACTTTATTTATTAATTTATTTATTCTTCTTATTATATTAATTATTCAAACCGACTCATTTATTTAATTATTACGATATTAAAGACCCGTTTATAAACTAACCCGAGTCACCCGACAAATTATTTAATTAAAACCCGTCGCAACAACATCCACACCCAAAACCCGCGTCCAAAATAAAAGTATGACTTTACTAACACCTAATGAAACACGGTATAACTCGTGTCTCACACACCACCCAAAACCCGTATCAAACGCCTTTCCACGGCCACCACAATCACCACCCGTCCTGCCTACCTCCTACCCACACCACCGTCCTCCCAAAAACCCACTCACCACCCATCAAACCACCAACAACAACCTATAAACCCACGCCCTAAACCACCCGACACCAACACCACCCTTCTGACACACCTACAAAAACCCTTCCTAAAACACCACCTAATGCCACTATCTTGCCGCCTACAACCACCAACCAACTCACCCATCCACCCTCGACAAAAGCCACCAAAAACCACCCCAACCCAGACCTCCTACAACCACCAAAAACCCCCTCAAAAACCGCCTGCCCAAACACGGGTTAATCCCCTGTTTTCGCCACCACCGCCACAAACCGCCACCTGCCACCATTCCGACACCACCAACTTGGCCGACCACCTTCCCCCGTCACAACCCCTCTATACCCAGGTCAAGGCAAGGTCAATTAGGGGTTTAATTACTCATTCTAATAACCCACAACCAAACACGCAAATCGCCCCCGACCACCACCTTTAGCCGCCCTAAAAACCACCCTACCACGGTCAATGACGGTCAACAATGGTCGGGGCTAGAGACTTGGCAGTCCAATGTCGCTATAGGTCCAATTCCCGAGTCCTATGGTGGTCTATATAAGTCATACTATCGATCTAAAGATGCTTGCATGAAAAGAGTATAAATCGATTTAAGATGAATAATTACCTCGAGTTGATTAATTGATTTATGTTAATTCCTTCTTCTTCCGTCTCCTAAAGCTTCTTCTTTTAATTTGTGAATTATTTCTCAGATTTAAGGTGGTATTTATAGTGTAAGATTTAGAGAATACGAGGCCAATTAGGAAACTATGTAACTTACCTTATTCTAATTAGTATAGGAATTACTATAATCATTATATTATTATTATTATTATTACATATATTACTATTACCATAAGTAGGATTCCCTTATTTTATCTTTACTAATTTATTATCGCCTTAACTTATTATTAGTACCAATATAATTATTATCTTTATATATTTATTATTTCCATATTATATTATAAACTCCCGATATAAATCCCGATCACTCTCCTACCCTATTTATTAAATTTCGGTCCACTACTTAATGGCACGTGGTCCAATACTTGACTAATAGCTAAGCCCAATTCCCGACTTGCTTTACTTAATTTATTATTCAACCAACGTTTTATTTGTAATTATTATTAGAAATGCTTTTAACTAATTAATAAATTTCATAAATTATTAATAATAAAATACGGGGTATTACAGATTCAGCATGACTAACTCCAAAAAGGGGTTTCTTCCTATGGCTCCAGGGGTGCATTTGAGCAAGTCTCAGGCACCAGAGACACCGGAAGAGAAAGAGCGCATGACACGGATTCCTTATGCCTCGGCAATAGGATCAATCATGTATGCCATGATATGCACACGTCCGGAAGTGGCATATGCATTGAGTATGACAAGTCGATTCCAACAGCATCCAGGTGAATCACATTGGATGGCTGTCGAGAACATTCTTAAGTACCTACGGAGGACTAAATATTGGGCATTGACTTATGGAGGCGAACAAAAGCTATGCGCAACCGGTTACACAGATGCTAGCTTCCAAACGGATCGAGATGACTCGAAATCTCAGTCTGGATTCGTTTTTACTCTTAATGGCGCTGCAGTCAGCTGGAAGACTTCCAAACAAAGTGTTACAGCAGATTCTACGACTGAGTCCGAGTACTATGCCGCGTCTGAAGCTGCAAAGGAAGCGATATGGATGCGTCAGTTCTTACAAGGACTATCTGTAGTGCCTAGTTTGAATGACCCGATCACCATCTATTGCGACAATAGAGGTGCCATCTTCCAGGCTAAGGAGCCTAAGTCTAGCAACAAGTCTAGACATGTACAACGGAAAGCTCATCTAATCCGAGATTACGTGGAGCAAAAGGAGGTAGTGATAGAAAAGATTGCTACAAATGATAATATAGCAGATCCTCTCACTAAACCGTTACGACAAGATAAGCATGAAGGGCATGTTAATTCCATGGGAATTAAACGTGTTCCTGAGTTGTAGTACTCTTTTATGGATAGATTCATTCTCTTTTGTACTCTATACGACATCATCGTTTTGATATTTATATATTTTGTTTTTCATGTGGATTTGTACGACAATTTTTGAACACCACAAAGTGAACTGAACAAACATTATATTTTGGTCCTTAATTGCCCACGTGAGCTGATAACTCTGGCAATTATTTTGTGACGTTGGTTGATGGTGGGTTCAACGAGCCATAAGTCAAACGGTTGACTGACCAATCACAGAGGCGAGTTATACAGATATCTCGTAGGACACAATTGTGACAACGACGTGGAGTCCTAAATGTTTTATAACATTCAGTGCCAGGTCGTGGATAGGACCTCCATGGTGATCCTAAGAGTCGATTCATTTGACTATCGACTGTCTCTTGAGACTAAAGCAGATTTTGGGTGACTTTGGGTTCTTTCTCACGGTCATCCGTAACAGGGGGCCAATTAGATTGTTTCTGGGTCATTTCATGTTGTGCTTAGATCGGCAGGAGTCGAGTTGAAGGAAATATTCAGCCTTTATCAGGTACTCGATATTTCTCAGGGCCACTCAAGAGTCAGAATCGAAATGCATGGCCATGCTTGAATACGAATTCGTTTTATCAGTTAAGTTACTCTCTAGTCGGGGAAACCACTCTAGATACAGATCGATTGTAAAATACGACCTTTGCGGATCCGGATCTGCAAATTGTTTTACATTGAGTGGGAGAAATTTTAAATGGATATGAGAATCGGTTATCGCACATACACTTGTACGGACAAGTGGGAGTTTGTTGGAGCCGGTGTCCTCCAGTTAGTGCGGATAACGTTATTGCACGTACACTTGTACGGACAAGTGGGAGTTTGTTGGGCCGGTGTCCTCCACGATTAGTGCAATGACATATAAATCTCTAAAAGGATCAAAGGGTATACTTTTGTATTATTATCAGTTGGTCCACGTTTATCAATAACGGTTGGCTTGCTAGATAAGTTTGACGTTATTGTCATACTGATGGCGGTGATCAACTGGTCCCTAAAAGTCACACCTATAGGATACGTTTGAGAGATGTGACGGTATGAAAATACAGTCATGTTGATGCCTAATATGACTAAGCAGTTAGTCGGAGTTATTGACTAAGAATTAGTCAAACGCGATGTTGAGATAATTATTTAATACATATTAAATAATACTGGCTAATGTGAATTACGCGGTTAATTCGTAAATTAAATATAAACGGTTATATTTAATTAATGTATATTGAATTGATTAATTATACAATATTGTTATTGTCAGACATGTATTAATATATCGACTGAGTCTTGTTGCTAGTTGATATTTTAATAACCGATAACTGATGACAATTTATAATAAAACCCCGTCATATACATTTTAGCATTTTGAGTCGGACCACGAGTTAAAAATAAGGAGAAAGTGAAAGCCCACTCCCTCCCTTTTAAAACCCACGGCCGAACCATATGAACAAAAGGAGAGGGCCTCTCTCCTTTTGACCTAAGCATATTCATTTGCACAAAAATTAGGTTTTTGGAGGCATTTTCTCTGAAACCTAGATCTCACATCGAAAACTCAGAAAAACTCTCTCAATATTGCAAGGCAATTAGAGAGTACATTCTAGCACAAGGGGCATAGTCTCAGACGGTCTTGGGTGTAACGATTAGGAGGAAATCTATATTGATTTCTGTTCTTAGGCCGTATTCACAAAGGACCCGAGGTTAATTCTTATTCTTTATCGTTTCTATTGTAATTTTTGTTTATGACAATAATCACATGTTAAAGATACGTTATAATCCTAAAATTTAAGGGAATTTTATGGTTATTTCCCTACACTTATATTAGTCTTAAGGTGAGTATGTTATGAGACGATTAGATTATTACCTTGTGACGATCTCCTAGCTAGTTCTTCATTCTCTTTTCTCTTATGTGATTTTTTGTGTGTTTTATGATAAATAAGGTCTATTTATATAGGTAGGTCATTGGGTATAACAAAGCAATTAGGAAACTATGTAATTGTCATATATTATTACTATTATACAAATGCGATTGCAGCACTTCGACAATCAGATAAATTAATTTCAATAGTAGCATTGCAGCACTTCGACAATCAGATGGTACTGGATGTCATCCCACCATTACCAGTTATTTAATAGAAAGTTCTTTATCTAGGTTTTATGAGGTAATGTTTACAGACTATGTTATGATCTCTAAGAATTTTTCTATTCAATAAAGTGTACACACTTTGTACCTGAAATTGTATACATGTGGTAACAAGTTTTGAGGATATATCATATAATTTATGGGCTTGAAGTTCTAAAATATTTCTATTATAAAGATGAGCATATATGTCTATATTAGAACTTTGATATGAAGTTCAAAGTTTAAAAGGTGTGTAATAATTTAACACCAGTCTCATCAATATAATATTTCATATTGTATAAGTGAAAGTGACCCCGAAATCCACATGTAAATGCTAGTGCCAGAAGTTCATAGCTGCTGTTTTTGAATCGTAAATGAGTTTAGAGCGGTCTTGATGAAGGCAAATTTATTTGCGAATTGATTCTTGTTCACCTGAAGTTGAACAGTATAATGAGATATGAAATTTGATCCATTCTTTGAAGTGAATGTAACATCTCATAAAGACTCTGTATGTAGCAGAGATCGAAAATATGGCGTTATGACAAGCCTAATATTGCGGCCTTATTAATTGAGCCTAATAATGTGGCATTTGATTAGCCAAGTAAACAAACCTTAATTGAGCTTAATGATGTGACCTTATTGAGCCATATTCGTTCATTGAAAGAAATGAAAATATTTCATGAAAAGTCATGTGAGAATATGAAACTCGTATATGCAAGAGTTTGATATGAGAAAAGAAAAATGATATACGAGCTGAAATTTTGATATTCATACTATGACCAAAGTTCATAGTGTTTACATATACTGAATTATGAACTGGAGTTCATATTGTTTGCAGATATTAAAACTGTGAATTTAAGTTTAAAGTGTTTATAAGTTCTCACATTTCATATAGTGAGTATTATTTTGAATAACAATATTAAGAATGGACTCGGCGTTTATACATGACGTCTGCAAATTATGCGACACTTTTAAAAATTCATAATCATATCAAACCAATTCAAATCATTCCCTGGAGTGAATGAGATATCATGTTTTGAGGATGAAATTATTTTATCTTTCATACAAGTAATGTAGTCTGATACATTACATAATATATTTGATTACAGGCCATTGTTCCCCGAGATAATATGGCATTGCTTTATTAATCTAATAAAAGTATGAATGTATACCACTAGAAGTGGTTAAGTACGAGGATGTGGATATATTCATGAGTTATGTGTTTATATTAAAAC
Organism: Silene latifolia; assembly: GCF_048544455.1. Classification (NCBI taxonomy): domain Eukaryota; kingdom Viridiplantae; phylum Streptophyta; class Magnoliopsida; order Caryophyllales; family Caryophyllaceae; genus Silene; species Silene latifolia. Next base: position 456,556,160 of record NC_133538.1, read on the forward strand.
ACTGGTATTCTCACCAAAAGTGGACATTACTTCGAAAATAAGAGTGATAATGTGACCAACATATTATATATCGTGAAGTAAATGGTCGAAGAATACAATTAATTTGAAAGTTGTTGAATCATATCTGATCCTTAAAGGGAATAATTGATTTGTAAGTTGAATTGTGATCAACTTACATGTATTAACATGCTATATAGCACATTGAAACATGCGTTGTGATAAGCATGTTGATGATTATAATTGTTGGTCATATGAAAATACTAAAAGAGTAATATATTCCCTATTGGAATATTGACGAGTCTTACCTACATATATGAGACACCTATTGTGTTATATGTCGCATCATTTATCCGGTTGGATAAAGTATTACTAACCATAAGATTAGCATGATGAATATAGTCAACAAAAATATGGCATGTGATAAATGAAATTATTGAGATATATCCAATTCTTATTAAAGATTGTCGTGTATTTTTGGCAAACTAAGAAAGTTGACATGAAATGATTCAGATGTGACAAACTAAAGCCATCCGGGTTCCTACTATACCCATTTTGATAAACCTTGAGTTTATCATCAAGAAAAGATAAGTGCTGAAATTCTCTCGTGTAGAAATTTTATTAAAGGCAAGAAACTACACTGTGATTGAGTATATATGATGTTGGAGATCTAAACTACTCGATATTGAATAAAGAACTTAAATGTTCTTGGATGGATTGACACTATATTGTGTGACTTGTAATCACATAAAGATTTTTCTGAGTAGTTCCCATGATTAAAAATCACATTCAGATTTTTATATAAAATCGTTGATCTCTTAAATTGGGCATTGTAAATCAGCACATTAAAAATCCAACTGCATTATACATTTCTTCCAAAAATATTTTGTTATTGTACAAAGATGCCCATATAAATTCTCATCGATGATATGAGATTGAGATTTAAGGTGGTTATGATAAATAATTGGACTATATATTGGTTATATTTTTTTTACCACCTTTGGGGCAGAAATGTGAGTTAAAGCTGGTAAAAACAAAATTGATCCCATAATGAACCAAAAGTTCAGGGAAGGTTATACGTTAAATTCATTGAGTAGAGGTTTTTGAATTTGATATAACCATATGTTTTACCAGAATAATACAAATATATACACTTGAAGTATATTATAATAAAAGTCAAGATGAATTCATGGTTCCAATGAATGTGACATAGCAAGTTCAAGTTGTTGGCGTGACATATAATTGCTATATTTGAAGTGTCCCTGAAGTGACACGATATCTGAAGGATAATAGATGGCTTAAATGAATATAATGGTACCACATACATATTCAGATTCAGATATCATTAAACAGTACTGATATCATAAAGAGGTGAAGAAATTATATCGATATATTTATGGGACCTACATACATTTGCGCGCGATATTTATGGATTTTATAAATTGGGATCGTAAATTTAAGTCCATTTTGATTGTCGACATATAATCAATGATTATAAATGAGCTCATGGATTAGAAGTCCACTTATTGACCTGAAGTCAATCCAAATTATGAATATTGGAAAAGAAAACTGTATAGTTTGCATTATTGAGTCATCATCATGTGCATATAGATAGTAAGTTCATCATTGCATTTAGTTTTACTATATACATTATTATTGGATTATTTTAGAATATGTTATTTAGAACTTAGTTTCATATCATATGCATGCACATGTTTCATTATATAATTTTGAATGGATAATGTTGGAAAGGAGAAATATGTTATGATCTACTCCTTGTAGGAGCCTCTTATAAATGATCATCAATTGTTAATGGTTGATCAATTGAGTTATTGAAAACTCTAGTTAAAATATATAAACCTCTACAATACGATTGAAAGATATCGTGATTAGTTCCAAAATGGGACATCAAAACTCCTATAGAGTTTATTGAAAAGTTATTATCTCAACTTAAAATTTGAGCATATTGGAATTTAGAATTGAATGAGTTTATCGTAGATACAACTTTTTACATGATCCTAGATACATTTTTTGACGGAGTAGATACAATATTTCTTTTTACCAAGTCTTAGATACATTTTAGACCATTATAGAAGATTTTTTACAATAATTTCAAGGTACATTTTATAACCAATATAGATACATTTTTTTTCATCTAGTTAAATTTTTTTCTATATGACAAAAATTACAAATTAGCTAGATACACAAATTATTATTCTAGATACACAAATACCTATTCTAGATACACAAAAAGACCCCACTGAAATCCAATTTACGAAAATCCCCAAATTACACCTTCTTTTACCGACATTTCATCATATTATCTAGGACACTAGTCACACACTCACACTACTCCAAATAAAAATTTTGTTCTATAACTACACATTGACAGTAATGACACTAGTCTTAAACACAAACTAAATGAATTCATGCAATTATATCTCTCCATTAAAGATTCCTCCATTTCCGGTCTCCTTGTTCTTTTCAATTCATAATAAATTTGACAACAATTTCATGGGTTTAGAAAATATAGGAGCTGTTACTTACGACTCTTCTACACTAGCTTTCTTCCTTCTGTTTGGTCAAATCATTAATGGTTTTGGCAAGAACAATCTGATATCTTCACCATGGTTCAACGCGGTGGTGATAATAGTGGATTGGGCTGTAGTGGTTCATGATATCGCCGATGTCGTAAGAAGGTTGTCGGTGACGTTGCCGGTGATTTCTAGAGTGGTGAGGAAATAGTCAGTAGCAGCGGTATGATTGTCGGAGTTACTACCGGCGACTGATGGTGATGATCGGTAAGATAACAACAAGCTCCGATTAAATAGGCGCGCTTATTTTTAGTCGTCGTCGATTATTTTTAGTCGTGGATAGCGGAGAGGTTGATTGGAGATTTGATCGGAGTTTTGTCAGTGGTGACGATGAGGAGGAGATCTCAATTGGTGCGCCTTGGTCTGCCATCTATTATTGTCGGTTGATGACAGTACCGTGGAGTATTCGACGGCGAATCTCCAATGAGACCGCCGACAGACTGACGGTTATCTGATCTTCATAATAGAAAGAACGTGATTAGAGATAAAGAGACAGGGACTTGAGTGTTCATCGGCGCCTACTGGTGGTAGTCGGGGCTTCACGTGGTGGTGCGGGGGGATTTGTATGATAGATTTTGGGTAGTGTGTGTTGTTATTAATAAGTGGGGTGGATAATGCGTTCTCACCGAGTGATCGTTCTCACCGGATCTTCACTGTCTCTCCTAAGTTCAAATAAGTCCACCTAAAATGGTGAGTGCTTCAGTCCTAATCTAAGCCATTGATCTTCTAAGAATGATGGTTGAGATTTGAAACTTTTTAAATGAAATTTTAGTGTTTTATAACTGTAACTTTAATCTATAAGTGTAACTTTAATTCTTCACGATTGTAACTTTAATCTTTTATAGTTTAAAGAAAAAATTTAAATTTATGTTAGACAATGTAATTTTAAATATAAATTTGATTTCTTGAGTGAAATTTTAATGCTTAAAAGTGAAACTTTAGTTTTTTTAGGTCACTTTTCAATGTAAAAATTTGAATTTATTTAGTAATGTAATTGTGACTAAAATTTATGTAATTTCACTGATTTAAGAGTGAAACTTTAATGTTTTGCGAGTGAAATTTTAATGCTTAAAAGTGAAACTTCAGTTTTTTTAAGTCATTTTTAATTATCAAAATTTAAATTTATATAATAATGTAATTGTGATTAAAATTTATGTAATTTCACTAATATAAGAGTAAAATTTAATTTTTTACGAGTGAAACTTTAATGGTCAAAACTGAAACTTTAATTTTTTTAGGTCAATTTCCAATATAAAAATAGGAATTTATGTAATAACGTACTTATGACTAAATTTTGTGTAATTTCACCATTTTTTGAGTGAATCTTTAATATTGCACGTGTAAAACTTTAATAGTAACAAGTGAATTTAATTTTTTTTAGGCCATTTTCAATATAAAAATCGGAATTTCACTGATTTATAAACGAAACTTTAAAGTTAAACGAGTGAAACTTTAATGGTATACGTTTGTAACTTTATTACTTAACGAGTCATTTTATATATAAAGTTTTTGTGTAGCTTTAATGGTATATGATTGAAACTTTAATGGTATATGTTTGAAACTTTAATGTTTAACAACTCATGTTCTCTACGGTTTATATTAACCACCACAACTTTCACCTCCTCTGCCATCAACCACCACCTTCACGTCCAACAACACCACCACCGTGCCGGCCCCACCTCACCTGAGCCACAACCACCACCACCACGACATCACCACTCAAACAATTTCAATCGGAAAATAACAAAATCTTAAAACACCCATTAGACACCATCAGCACCGAATTTTTTTGTATACCACCACCTCCTTCTCTTCCCCTTCATGCCGCCCGCCATTCGCCACACCACCACGTACACGCCACACCACCACGCACACCCCAAGGTTCCAGATATGGAAAAAAAAAAAGAGAAATGAGAAGAAGAAAAGGTTGCAGCCGCGGTTGAGGAGGAGAGGAGGAGGGACGACGGAGGCAACACACACCACGACCTCCTTTTACTCAGATCTGAAAAAAGGGAGAGAGGCGGCAGAAGAGGAGTAGTGGTGGTGTCAGGGTGGTGGCCGAGGGAGGCACGGGGAGGGACGGAGGCAGAGTAAGGCGACATTACTCAAATCTGGAAAAAAAATAGAAAGGAGTAGTGTATATGCACGTGGGGGATTAGAGGGGCGATGGCGCATGTGGGGGCGACTCCTGTGTTGGTAGTTGTCGAAGGAGAAGGTGTGTATGTACAGTGGTGTTGTCGGTGGTGGTGGGTGCTGCCGGTGAGTTAGAGAGATGGGAGGGAAAAAGTATGAAGAGAGATAAGTGAGAGATTGGTGAGGAAGTGAAATGAGAGAGGTGTGAGAGATTAGGGTTTTGTGGTGTTTTATATCTTAGCCCTTTCTTTTGCTCTAATCTTAGCCGTTTATATTTTAGATTTAAAGGCTTAGATGAGGACTCATGGACTCATCTAATATAAGGGAACTCATTTGAACCTAATTCTATATATATATATATATATATATATATATATATATATATATATATATATATATATATAGTTAAGATTCGGTGAGAACGATCATTCGGTGAGAACGCACTAGATACATTGAAACATATGTGTTAAATACATTTTGTTTTTAACCAAATCTCAGATACACTTTATACTACTCTAGGTACGCTTTTTTCCTAAATTATATATACATTTTTAAGAATATAGATACACTTTTTCCTATTCTAGATACGCTTTTTACCTAAATTCTATATAGAGTTTTTTTCTATCCTAGATACACTTTTTAACTTAATTCTATATACACCTTTTAGGAATGTAGATACACTTTTTTCCATCGTAAGTACACTTTTTTTTTCCAAATTTTATGTACATTTTTTAAGAATAACGATTCACTTTTTTCTATCTTAGGTACTCTTGCTACGAGATATAATTAATGTATCCCGAGTAAATGAACAATGCTCGTCAATCCGACAGTACTTGATAAAATCAAGAGTCAATGGACAATGCTTAAACTAAAGATACCATATCAACAAACACTACCACATTAGAAAAGCTACACTATCAAAGAAATGTAAAACAATCTGCAAAACAAACTCAATAAAGTTTTGTCATAAAAGAAAAAAAGTTTGTCTTTCTTATACTTGTGCTTATTCATTTGCTTCTTCCTATTCTTCTTCACACGATTAGCCCACATCATTTCTAGGTGCTCAATTTCATCTCAAACTTTAATTAGCTGAGACAAGTCTGAACTCCCAAATGAAAAACTCATGTAATTTTGCAGTTTACTCAAATGTGATGTTAGTCTAGATTCCTCGTCTTCCTGCTCTCTTGGTGCAAAACCATTGTTATTTCTATTGCTGCAAAAGCATACCCACTCCTTACAATCATCAATTTTGAATCTCCAAAGAGGGTTAACGTGGTGGTGATGGTGGTGGGGATTACGCGAGGAGTTCAACTACCAAAACGATAAAATATGATCTTGTTGTTTGTTGTCAACGATGGTCAATATCTAGTGAGCTTTGATGGTCGGACACAAGATCAGATTGACATAAGCCACCTTTTTTCCGAATCCCTGATTGGCGACCAGATTTTCGGCGCCGATTTCGATGAGGAAATGGGAAAGTTGAACGGTGAGGACTGGAGAGACTGTGCCGGAGATGACGCCTGATAAGAGAAGTGAAGGATGGAGCAGTGCGATCCTTTGGGTGGAGACGGTGGATGACAGCGACTGAGTTGGCACTACTACAAAAATGGACGTAATGCAACATTTCGTATGCAACACTTTATGCTTATGTTGCAATATTGAGGTAATTATGCAACACTTTATTCAAAAATATTGCTTTTACTTATAAAGGGCATCACTTTAAGAAAAGTGTTGCATTGTATTACTATAAGTGCAACATTTTGATACAAATATTGTATTTTGTCGCAACACTTGAGCAACACTAGTGTCATATATTCCTATGAAAATTTTCATTTACCGCCTTGCTAATTACCAATGTGAAAGTTAGGCGCCATTTTAATTTTAGGGGATACAAACCATCAAAGGCTATATTGAAAGGGAATTAAAAAAAAACCTAGAAACATCTACCTAACAACACGTTTCTTCTACTTCATCATATCCATGGATTAAGAAAATCATCTGTAACACCCCCATTTATTTAAGGGCCTAAACTAGGACTCCTCAGATAAATGACGGTGTTACCATCTCGGAAACCCGAGGCAGTAGATAACAAAGGAAAGAAACACAGTACTTTATTAAAATGTTTATAGTGAGATTACGACTGGAATTAAAACAAAGCCTCCAAAAATATGACCAAAAGATAAAGTCTGATAAAACTACTAATAAGACTAAGGTGGGCTAGGCACTAAGTCACATCCAAGCTCTCTTCCCCCACTCCCGTCGGTCTCAAATACACAATCTGCTCCCAATAATTGGATCATCACAGGCGTACACGAATACACGGGAGTGGTCACCATGAAGGCGAGTTGGGAAAACAATGAAACAATAAAATATGATATGCATGCTCCTCCGTCACCTCCATCTCCATCTCAACTCATATCTCATATCTCATACCCCGGACAACCCACCATACCGATCCCCTTAGACTATATATATCGACCGTAGCCGATCTGCCCGACTCGCACCGAGGACACCAGGGCAAGTCTTGCGAGAACCCACCGGGCCTTATCACAACTCACATCGCATCTCAACACCGTCACTCCTACACCATCCTCCAACTCCAATGCATATGAAATGCTCAATGTAAATTAATGCAACACAATATATATATTAATGAATGAAATCATGCCACTCACCGAATGTTGTGATAACAAACTCAACACGATCAATTCAGTCAATCACCTTCCCGTATATGAATCATAACGTAAATGAACAACCACGAATCAAGTCAACACAATTCAACAACAACGATAATAGGTCAAGTGTATTTCCCTACCTCAAAGTGCCAGCAAATCCAATTAAGTAGTTCAAGCAGTCCACAAAATAAAGCAACGAATCTGATTATCGATCCTTCACGAATCCGTCACCTAAAACAATTATAATATTTATAATTACTAACTACTAAATATAGAAATCTCCCAAAATAGAAGCTTTCCAAAATACAATCCCTAAGCACCAAACTTATGCCCAACTGATAACTAAAATAACCCGATTAGCATTTGACCCAACTTCCCAAAATAGAAGGTTACTAAAGTAGAATTTCTTAAAATGGAAACTTTCCCGATATAGTAATTTTTCTCTTTTAACAAACCCGACTCAAAACCCGACTTGAATTATTTTAAAAGACTCGGAAATTTAAGTTAAATAACTAATATGATAAATAAAGATAAAACGAATTATACGCTTAAGAAAACCCGAATCAAATATTGAACAACTCAACAACCCGACTTAAACCCGTCTTTAATTATTTACTTAACTCGGGAATTAAATTAATTAATTAAAAATACGATAACTTGAATAATAACGAAACGAATCAAACTACTAAATAACACTCCCCAACCTACGGTTTCCAACCCGTTTCCCGACTCCACGCGCCGCCTAACCACCGTGACAACCAACGCACTAGCTGCCCACTTCGACCCCACACCCAACAACCACCACCAGCCTGGTCGACTGCCGCCGACGAGTCGAACCAGGGCTGGCATTTGGCCTGGTTCACCGCCAAGCCTCACCAACCGCCCCATTTTCTCGACTCACCACCACCGCAGCCATGCTCTATTCCCTGCCAAACCACCACAGCCATGCTCTCTGTCAACCCACGCACACAGACACTATAGCACCACCGTATCGACCTCCCCCGAGTCCACGGTGGCGCCACCCCAAACCTACCCGTCTAAAACCCGCATCAATCCCCTTTTTAAACCCGTTTGTTACCCCTATCGCCGCCGCCTCTATCTGTCACTACCACCACCTATAACCACCCTAACCACTACCACTACATTCATCACTTACCACCCTACTCCCTTACCCCGTCAACAACCACTAGCCTCACCTCCCTAAGTCACAAAACAACCACCAAAAACCCGACATTAAATGCGAAAAACAGAGGAGGGGTTGAATGCTTACCTTTCCGCCACCACAACAGCCACCACGGCCATCCACAGTCGTCGACAATAGTCCCTAGCTCATCCCTGCAGCACTGACGACAACCAAGCTCTCTCTCTCTCTCTCTCTCTCTATGTGTGAAAAGCTGAGGTTTGGTGTTGATGAAGAAGGGAGGCGTGAGGGAGGCGGGTTGAGGGAGTAGGGTTGCTAGAGATTAGGGTACTATTAGGTTTAGGGTTTAGGGTTAGGGTTAAATGGGCTGGACAGATTATTGGGCCAACTCAAATGGGTCGAGGGTAAAATAAACCCGTCTCAACTAACTTAGATCGATACAACGCGAGTCAAGTAAAATAATTAACGTAATTATCGACTCAACAATGAACCCGATATAATTAGTAATATAAAATGTATAATAATTAATATATAATAATATCCATTTAATTTATTATATAAAATACGGGGTATTACAGTCTTCCCCCCTTAAAATGAACTTCGTCCCGAAGTTCGCTTCCGTACTCAAACATCAGAAGGGTATTGTATATCGTACATACGGACGCCACACATTTCTAACACGGTTAACTCACACTTTTGACACATCAATTAAACATAACAGACACGGAATGTTACATTCTGCCCTCCTAACAATAAACTTCGTCCCGAAGTTTAACTCATCTTCACTTAACTCAACTAACTACAACTAATAACTACCTGAGAATACGAATGTATAACAACTAAATAATCATCTGAGAACACCATCATCTTCCATCTAAATTCCGATCTCGAACTCAAGTAACTCAATAACCATGGTCACACTGGACCGTAAACGTAACTCGGCACAAAGGCCCCACAACTCAATACTAGTGGCCAATCTCAATCTCAATATCAATAGTTTAACTACACTCTCCTTTTACACATCAACCAACTAACAGAAGTAGGAACAAAACATATCGAACTCATTTGCATAGGTACCCCACAACGAAACATCAACTTGATCAAAACTACAATCTACAAACAAGTGCAATATAAACATTACGATTTTACAATCCTACCCGACTAGAAACATGGTTACGTCCTCGTAACCTCTTTTCAATTTTCGTATGCCCATGCAACAAAATCATTATCAATTACATGTGACAGGAAGGAACACATGATAAGAGGTTGCGCATCAATATTAAGGTCGAAACAAGGTTTTATTAAGGAATTAACTGATTGTCAACAAGTAACATTTATTACTAGCTCATGCTTAACTTAAAATCGCTACATCAAACTAAAAGGACAACAAGAAAGGAACCAAGGTTTACACGGTTTCACAACTAAACAAATTTGATGATCAATTATAGACTATGAACGAGCGAGAGCAAAATCAACAAAACAATTTAAAAACTTCTCACATTTGTAGACATATCACGAGAAAGGATGTACCACTGTTATCCCTCACAATCACATGATCTTATTGACATGTCTGTACAACCATTTACTCACTCACTGGTTTAGGTCGCGAATTAGGTCGATGACTTTAAGCAATCAACAACATACTCATCATTCATATTTTAAATTATCAAAATTGTTTGCACAATATCAAGGCTGAAAACATATTTCCCAATAAAAGTAACAACATATGATTTATGACAACGACAACATTCCTTCCATATCCCTCATGTGTTTAACATCTTAGCAACCATATCATTCAATTGTGTCAAGCAGCTTAGTATAATTCATTTTCAGCAAAACAAAAGATATTGTATAAATAGTTTAAACATATACATTTGCCATCATATACTTTATAGAACTCTAGCTATGATAAAAGATTAGCAACTTGAACAACTTCTCTGATTTGTACGGTTTGAATAATTAGGCAACTCGTAGGCTCAATTAAACATAACTATAACGACTATCATTTAAACCAATGTATATCATGTGAATCATCAAAGGGTTATCCTATTATAATTGCCAACATCATTATCATAAACAATCTTTATTATAATATAGTTGATAGTAACGACTCGAGAATATAGATATGCCAATTGTCGTGTTATATCAAACAGTTTCCTTTATAGCACACCCATACAATTGTAAGAATCGCTTTATCATTTTATGACATCGTAATAACGAACATATTCAATAAGGAATAACAACACCATTTATTATCATGTTATAGGTGTAGGTCCAACTGAAATAATTTATTGCGATGACGGTAATAAATATAACGATGAGCACACAACTCATATGAAAGACATTAGAACTCAGATGCATCCTACATGTGTGAACATTTAGACATACTTATTACTACCATCCATGTGTAAACATTTAAACATAATTATTATAATTATTCAGGCGAGTATATTAGAACAATTAAATTAACATTTAACGCCATCAACTTTACCAAGATATGACAATATAGTTTTATATTTATATTTACCCGACCACTATGCAAATATGATGAACACACTAGAGATATTACAACATGCCAAACATACATAAAATATACAACAACAGGACTCGTATAAAATATTTCACCCTTGATTGAGAATCAATTTAAGCTATTCAATTTCACTCATACTATCATGCCAACAACGTTATCAACTAGACTTTAATTTTATCACTTGTTCAGATACACAACTACCGAACATGCGTGCTACTATCATCATATAAGGACATTATAAATTCACATTACTAAAGCTCATGAATTAACCAAACAATCGTATGAAAATTCAACATAGAACGCACATTTTAAATGTTTTGATTCACGTTGTAACTTCCAAAAATCACGAATAAATAACCGTTCGATTAAAACTCGATTCATATTACTTTTATAAAATACGGAGAGTTAAAAACACAGGGGAAAAAGAATTAGGTCTAAAGTACAAGAATTCCATTCTTAAAGGATTTACAACTCGGTTGGTCCCGCAAACATGTGACAAAGAAATTGGTCCAAAACTTGGGTCGGTTTGCAAAATTTACCGTTTAATATAGAGACATCAAGAATTTTCATGGCTTATTAATTTGAAAACATATGTGACTCTTTTGGTCGATGGAGTTGGAATTATGTAAAAATTATTAATACAATTTAGAATGAGGATTGTCACAAAATCGTTGGTCGAACATCACTGCACAGGAACTTCCTAACCACAGCTCACTAAAATATTTATTACTCCTAGTCTGTATATCCTATAAGCATGAAACCAATGCCAAACGAACACTGACTCCCAAGACTATCTCTCATAAAATTTTTATCCATAGGCAATAAACAGAAAAGAAATGGCAGTAACGTCAATTAAAGAGTAACCTCAAACTAAACGAGTTTCAGCACTATGTCGTTCATTTTCTATGTTCCAAACTCTTACAACCATAGTATCGATACTAACCCATCCTGACTTAAATCTCACCATGTACTTACGTAAACATCTACCCCATAGAATCCCTTCGCATCTCGATCTACTACGTACATCTAAATCACGATTGTTATGACTATAAACATGCAATTCAACAGTGTTTCTAATTACTATCACAAGACTATACTAGCATGGCTTTGGGATCACATAACCGCATATTACCAGACATAATAGTACTATCAGCACATCATTCAACATCCACCTAGGTAACTATCATCGACTCGCAATTATTTTCATGCTCACGACTAGCACAACACTTCATTGATTATTAACCTGAACTCGAAATTTTATTTCTCATTTCCACAACATTATATGATCACGTCATCATTCATACAAAATACTTACCGTAGCGTTGTCCTGCAGAATGGTTAGAATATATGGGTCTCAAGGTATACATCAACTCGATTATGCAATAATCAATGTATCAATCAGTTAACACTTAGGCAACGATATATATGAATTTCATGCTCAACCTCAAGCAGCTTTTCTACCCTTTCTCTCATATACACTCAGGGTTTCCGGGTCAAACTGAGAGGGCCGTTGGTTCGGTGTGAGGGGACCCCTAACTCATACCTTATCTTAGTGTGCTCCTAACAGTTCTATCTCGGGGTTTATTTTATTTAGACTCTTCCTATGTCCATTGGGTTCATTGGTTTAGGCCTGAGGATCGTTCTCTCTGATACCACTTTGTAACACCCCCATTTATTTAAGGGCCTGAACTAGGACTCCTCAGATAAATGACGGTGTTACCATCTCGGAAACCCGAGGCAGTAGATAACAAAGGAAAGAAACACAGTACTTTATTAAAATGTTTATAGTGAGATTACAACTGGAATTAAAACAAAGCCTCCAAAAATATGACCAAAAGATAAAGTCTGATAAAACTACTAATAAGACTAAGGTGGGCTAGGCACTAAGTCAGTCATCCAAGCTCTCTTCCCGACCAGCTCCCGTCAGTCTCTGAAATACCTGTCAATCTGCTCCCCAATAATTGGATCATCACAGGCGTACACGAATACACAGGTGGTCACCAAGGCGAGTAGGGAAAACAATGAAACAATAAAATATGATATGCATGCTCCTCCGTCACCTCCATCTCCATCTCAACTCATATCTCATATCTCATACCCCGGACAGCCCACCATCTGATCCCCATTAGACTATATATATCGACCGTAGCCGATCTGCCACTTCGCAGTTGAGGACACCAGGGCAAGTCTGCGAACCCGCCCGGCCTTATCACAACTCACGTCGCATCTCAACACCGTCACTCCTACACCATCCTCCAACTCTAATGCATATGAAATGCTCAACAGAAATTAATGCAACACAATATATATATTAATGAATAAAATCATGCCAGTTACCGCATGTTGTGATAACAAACTCAACACGATCAATTCAGTCAATCACCTTCCCGTATATGAATCATAACGTAAATCAACAACCACGAATCAAGTCAACACAATTCAACAACAACGATAATAGGTCAAGTGTATTTCCCTACCTCAAAGTGCCAGCAAATCCAATTAAGTAGTTCAAGCGATCCAGAAAAATAAAGCAACGAATCTGATTATCGATCCTTCACGAATCCGTCACCTAAAACAATTATAATATTTATAATTACTAACTACTAAATATAGACATCTCCCAAAATAGAAGCTTTCCCGAAATACAATCCCGGCACCAAACTTATGCCCAACTGATAACTAAAATAACCCGATTAGCATTTGACCCAACTTCCCAAAATAGAAGGTTACTAAAGTAGAATTTCTTAAAATGGAAACTTTCCCGATATAGTAACTTTTCTCTTTTAATAAACCCGACTCAAAACCCGACTTGAATTATTTTAAAAGACTCGGAAATTTAAGTTAAATAACTAATATGATAAATAAAGATTAAACGAATTATACGCTTAAGAAAACCCGAATCAAATATTGAACAACTCAACAACCCGACTTAAACCCGTCTTTAATTATTTACTTAACTCGGGAATTAAATTAATTAATTAAAAATACGATAACTTGAATAATAACGAAACGAATCAAACTACTAAATAACACGCCCCAACCTACGGTTTCCAACCCGTTTCCCGACTCCACGCGCCGCCTAACCACCGTGACAACCACCGCACTTGCTGCCCACTTCGACCCCACAACCAACAACCACCACCAGCTGTCGATCGCCCCTTGGCGAGTCGAACCAGGGCTGGCATTTGGCCTGGTTCACCGCCAAGCCTCACCAACCGCCCCATTTTCTCGACTCACCACCACCGCATGACCATGCTCTATTCCCTGTCAAACCACCACGACCATGCTCTCTGTCAACCCACGCACACGTACACTATAGCACCACCGTATCGACCTCCCCCGAGTCCACGGTGGCGCCACCCCAAACCTACCCGTCTAAAACCCGCATCAATCCCCTTTTTAAACCCGTTTGTTACCCCTATCGTCGCCGCCTCTATCTCACACTACCACCACCTATAACCACCCTAACCACCACCACTACATTCATCACTTACCACCCTACTCCCTTACCCCGTCAACAACCACTAGCCTCACCTCCCTAAGTCACGAAACAACCACCAAAAACCCGACATTAAATGCGAAAAACAGAGGAGGGGTTGAATGCTTACCTTTCCGCCACCACAACAGCCACCACGGCCATCCACGATCGTCGACAATAGTCCCTAGCTCATCCCTGCAAAGATCGACGACAACCAAGCTCTCTCTCTCTCTCTCTCTCTCTCTATGTGTGAAAAGCTGAGGTTTGGTGTTGATGAAGAAGGGAGGCGTGAGGGAGGCGGGTTGAGGGAGTAGGGTTGCTAGAGATTATTAGGGTACTATTAGGTTTAGGGTTTAGGGTTAGGGTTAAATGGGCTGGACAGATTATTGGGCCAACTCAAATGGGTCGAGGGTAAAATAAACCCGTCTCAACTAACTTAGATCGATACAACGCGAGTCAAGTAAAATAATTAACGTAACTATCGACTCAACAATGAACCCGATATAATTAGTAATATAAAATGTATAATAATTAATATATAATAATATCCATTTAATTTATTATATAAAATACGGGGTATTACATCATCAAAAGCTAAATTGAAGGGGAATTAAAAAAAAGGGAATTAAAAAAAAAACCTAGAAACATCTACCTAACAACATGTTTCTTCTACTTCATCAAAACCATGGATTAAGAAAATCATCAAAGGCTAAATTAAAAGGCGCCATTTTATTATCTCAAATCTCTAACCCTAATTAAGAAAGTCATCCAATTTCAATCAAGGATTTGAATTGGGATTATAGTTGAAGTCATCTTTTTTATACAACAAAAAATCGCTCAGTATAATTGATTGGGATTCTATCCTTAGGTATAATACTCAATTTCAATTTAATTTCTTTTGAATTATTTTTTATCATTTCTTTTATTTGAACTATCAAAGGTAATATTTGGTCGAAATTGCACTATCACTCTTCTTGGTGGTGTCGAGATGGCTTTCGTAGGAAGAGTACCATTAAGATTGTCATGGGCATTTGACCTGCAAAATTTTATATAATTACATTCATATGATAAGTTTCTTTTGTTTGGAATGCAAGTAAGTTTCTGCATTAGAAAAATTTTGCTTTTCAAATCAGTGATTTTGCTTTGTTGTCTTAATTGGGTTCAATGCCATCTGTTTCGATTCGTTACTATTTCTTTCGCTTTATACATTTTATCTGGGATTTCGAGTGTCTCGTATCATACAGTCAAGTACTCAGAAGTGCTATTTGCCATGGGCATTTGGCAACTTGTGATTTCAAGTAGTACTAAATAAGAACAGTCCTCCCGATTCAGTGAAATGAGCTCTAGTTTTATGCAGTAGCTTTAGTGATTATAAGATAACAAAACTTAAGGCATGAAGAAATCTTGTTTATGCCTGTGATTCCAGTCAGATTAACCTGTAATAAGATGTTTCCTCATATTAGAAGTTCAGCAAGGCATATTTTGAAAATAGAAATTTCAAAAGAATATCCTTTTAGTTATGTTCTGAGTAAATCTGATAGACTTCATATGTGAAGAGTAGTCACTACTTTTAGAGTAGTCGATGAGTAATATTTAGATATGTCTATATATCAAGATTTTATTTGTTGAATATTCTACCTAATTTTTTATCTTAATGCCACTTTTTATGTTATGACAATTGACTGTAACCAATCAGTTATTCAAGCAAGTTAAGAATAAAAGAAAGGTCATCATTACAGACTATTCAGGATGCGTTTTCGTTAGATGTGTTGTTATGTTTTGTGTGTTCTGATTGATTAGGCTAAGCACTACAAGGAAAGCAACGAGAAGTACTATCTGATTGCTCTTAAGTATCTACCTTGGCTAAGCATTAAAGTGTTTTCAGACCTTGTTGAGTTTTTTTCTCTTTAAATGTTGAGACTTTTAGGAAACATATAGTATCTGAAAAGGAATGTTGTTTATGAAAATATAGATAGTTGACGCTCCTTGAAGAAAATGAGAACTTGTTACATACATTGACGCGTCACTCTACCTATGTCATGTGTATTGCGGATTTGGTGAAAAATTTAGGCCATTTTCGAGACACCACTTTAACTTAGGCAAACATATGGAATTTTTTTCTAAAAAATAGACATTTCGAGACACATCCGAGTCTAATGGTTGTATTCAGGATTTCTTGTCTCGGGGAATGATTGGAAGTTGTGACTATCCTATCTTGTCAATGCTACTGAAAAGGGTTACAATAATATTCAAGGTCACAATGTTTTTGTATGACTAGTGGGAGATTTTCGAAGGGAAGACGGGTAACATTATAAAAATTTTTTTAGTAAGGTATGTAAAGGCTAATTGATAAAAAGGTTTGAAATAACCACTCCGTTGGGTCTCTATAGATTAACTTTCTCCAGTTTTTTTTCTTTTTGAAAAAAATCCCTTGCTAATTGATTAAAGGGTTGGAAATAACCACTTAGTTGCATAACATTTTGTATACCCATCTTTAATCTTAGTTTATTGGCCATATATTATAGGATTGGTTTAAATAAGAAACATTGCATGTGAGACAATGTAGCCAACTTTGGCCAAACCAACTACCGCTTTCGTTCCATTAATTATTTGTCTACGTTTGATTAAAATACCAGTCACAAATGATAAGATAAATTAAAGAATGGGACACAGGAGCATTATTTGCTGACATTTTTTTTAATATATAATTGTAAGGGTCAAATTCGGAGGCAGCCTAAAAAACTGGAGTTAATACTCAATTGGATTTGGATATCAGGTAAACAACACTTTTTTCAGATATCCAGTAAAGTAGTTAGTTTTGTGTAAGACGGTTTTATACTAATATAGTTGTTAAACCAATGCAAACACAGCCTTATTAAGATTGTATAAAACCGTCTTATACAAGTACGATAGATTTAGAAGTTGTTAAGCAGTACTTATCTTAAGGAATTTCTTAGAATAATTTTTTTGGATTCTTTTCAATTCTTTTAGCCAAAAACTGGCGGAATGCTCTCGAAATCAAATCATTTGGGTGAGACAGATGAGCTTGAATTTCAAGGTATAGGATTTATAGAGAGTTCGTGTGTCTTCCGAACAAGCTTGGATGACCTGTTGTAGATCATCTGGCTTAGTCCACTGACACAAGCGCCTTAGCTCACTTGCGTGACTGGCTTTAAGAGTATGATTTTAAGTGTATTGTATATAGAAGAGGGCCATTCTTTCCATCAACAGCTAAAGCTGCTTAAACCCTATTGTGATTGTCATTTGTTTCTGCTACTTCATCTTGCTTGACTTCGTTTGTATCTGTTAGATCTGGTAGGACCGCTGCTTCCAGTTCTAGTCTAGCCAAGAGAGTCGGCCTGGTTAACTATGTGGCAATTGACCCAACATTGTTACAATTAAGACTTTATGTCTAGGATTTAAGATACTAATGTAAAGATTTCAAAATTCAAAAAATAAATCCTTGGGTAAATAGTTTTTATAAAAAACGCTAGTAAGAGAATTCATTTTTCTTAGTTACAAGTTAAAAACATGAGTGTCACACACATCAAGGTATAGGTCAGGTCGAGCTATTTAGCTTATGAGAAATTCCATAGTTCTTCATAAATCTACCCTACACAACTATATACTATAATACTAAATAAAAAAGAAGAAAAAGGAACTAATAAGACTTGTACTGCATTGCCTTCTCCAAATTCTTCGCTGTATTTTTTATACATGTATGACTTTCTTTCTTTTGATTGCTCGCTTAATGGGTAAATTAGCTTCTCATTTATATTGCTTTTGAGCATATTTTGTGTCTTATGTACCATCTTTTTTTGTTACATATGCTAATTTAAATTTGTTATGTTACAGGTTACTTTTGAGGCTTTTGAGGTATTGATATTGCTTGGGTTGATTTTTTGTTCGGATGGCAACATACGATGACAGTACAACAATGAAGACGTATGTTAGTGATCGTGAAGCTAGTGGATGGACGTATGTAATAGAGTGATTTTTCGTTAGTTTTGTTCTAGTTAAACATTTACGAAGCTGTATTTTTAATCCTTTTCTAAAATATTGTTAGACATATATTTTTGTTCTTGAATGTCATGCAATTTTGGAATGTTTTGCGTTTGAATGTACAATTAGAGAGAACTAGAAATGTAACCTTACAAGTCCAAGAAATGATACACTATGTAGTAACATCATAATCTTAACGTAAAAATAAAGGTGGTGCGTTTGTTTATTAGAAGTGTTGTTTTTGGACATAAGTAGTGTTGCCTTTTTAAAATAGAAATGTCGCATTTGTTTGTTATAAGTGTTGCTTATCAACATGAAAAGTATTGCATTAGTTCAGGAAGTGTTGCTATTTTTTCACAAGTGTTTTATTAGCAAATAGATAATGTTGCCTTTGATATTGAGAAAAGCGCTGCATAAACATAATAACTGCAACACTTTAACAAAGTGTTACTTCAGATTATAAAGTGTTGCACTATTCGTTGCATTGGGATAATGCAACAACACTTTATGCAGCACCTTATTAAGTGTTGCCTAACATCTATAGCAACATTTATACGACATTATGCAATAAACGCAAAGTGTTGCTACAAGATCACAATGTAGTAGTGTGGTGTCGCCGGAGACTGCCGGAGTTAACTGATGGTAGGTGTCAGGTGGAGTATCGATGAGAGAGCCACCGGATCCTTGTTTCTTACAACCAAACCTCATTTCTCATTCCCTCCCAATTATATCCCTTCTCAAACTCTAACCACCCTTCAAACTCCCCCATCACCACCTTCTACCCCTACCGTCGCCGCCTACCACCTCTCGCCGTCTCCGGCGATGCACGCTAACAACTTCAACGATCCGTTGCGAAATTCCATATACCAGCGCAACTACTCAGTCCCTCACCCCTTTCACGCAGAAGCCAAGAAAGCTGCCGGTGATCCGCCTCCCTCCAGCGGCCCACCATCACACCGCTAGTGCACGACTCGACCCCCCACACGCAGAATGCCGTCGTTTAACACATATTCCCACACCTCTATCGACGACGACGATGCGGGCGTGATTTACCTGTGACATCCTTCCTAATTTTGCATTCCGATTTGGTTTTCGTTTTATAAATTGATTGAAATTACTAATTTCAGAATAATAGATCTACATAAATAGAAGGCAAATTCAAATGTAAGAGGGTCTGGTCGGTTGTGTGACAGTGTGAGCAGTGGTGGTGATTATGAAGGCGGTTTTATGTGGTGGTCGATGGTGATATTATCACTGTTTCATGGGTATTGGTTGTGGATCTGTTGATAGAGGGGTTGTGATAGTGGAGTGTTGTGGTGTTAGTCCGTGATAATGGTATACGGTGCTTCTGATGATGTCGACGCCGGTAGTTGGTGGCCGGAAAAGACGCAATAAAGAGGGTTCCTGAATTGGTATTCATTTGTTTGAATTGTTTCTGTGGAATGTCTATTTTCGCTGATTTGATTCATGTTTCAAAGTTTTTTTTGGAGTGAATTAAATCCTGCAAAACTAGAACTTGGGTTCAATTTTTGACTAATGTAGTTATTGAATTACAGAGTATAAGGTTGTGAATTATAGCATGAATCCTTATGTAGCATTTCTGAGCTTTGCAATTTTTGTAACTATATTCTAAAAAAAGAGTATATAAAATTACAATAAAAAGTGTACCTAAGATTAAAAAATGGTGTATCTACATTATTAAAAAGTGTATATAGAATTCGGACAAAAAGTGTATCTACGATAGTCAAAAATGTATCTGAGATTTGGTAAAAAAAAAAGTATCTACTTTATTAAAATGTGTATATACGATAGTCAAAAGTGTATCTGAGATGGGGTAAAAAAAAAGTGAATCTACATTATTAAAAAGTGTATATAGAATTCTGACAAAAAGTGTATCTACAATAGTTAAAAGTGTATCTGAGATTTGGAAAAAAAAAAGTGCATCTACTTTATTAAAAAGTGTATATAGAATTCTGGTAGAAAGTTTACCTACGATAGTCAAAAGTGTATCTGAGATTTGGTAAAAAAAAAGTGTATTTTGTGTATATATATATATATATATATATATATATATATTCTAATGTATATAGTGCGTTCTCACCGTTCTCACCGAGTGATCGTTCTCACCGGATCCTAAATCATATATATATATATATATATATATATATATATATATATATATATATATATATATATATATATATATATATATATATATATATATATATATATATATATATATATATATATATATATATATATATATATATATATATATATATAGGTGGGATCACTCGGTGAGAATGACCTTATTAACAATGAAACTAAAAGAATTCACGGCCAACCCTTTATCTCACAAGTCAAAATAACCCAAAACATGAATAGCCCAAACAAAATTCTCCGTCAATACATCACTCCTCCCCCTAACATCAGTAACCACCCCGACACTCACCGGCAAGCCACCAGGCCCACAACGATTAACGCCGATGACATCACCAATAGCACCTAATACCGCCGGCAACACCACCTGTCTCACGAAAAACCGCCAATATTGGTAAATCGAAAGCAGCAATATCACCAGCCTCTAATTTCTACGTTACCATTATCAACTTCGTTACCACAGCCAACAAAGCCCGAGAATCATCCAGATGCCGCTGCAAATTCGGCGAAACCATCGAGCATCTCCGACCCCGTCATTTCCTTTTTCCTCGACATTAATTCGAAACACAAGAAATCTTCTCCTCACCAGCATCATCTTTGCTTTTTCCGTGGTCACCATCACCAGATTCATCATTGTCGAAGGTAACGAAATTAGTGTATCTGGATTAAATATTGATGTGTCTCAAATCAATTTCGATGTACCGAGTGTCTAATTTTATGTATCTACGTTAAGATACATTTATGTATCCCATCTGCCATTCCAATCCACCAATCCCCTGCCGTCGCTGCCACCTGCAATCACCAGCAACACCAGAGAGCCACCGGAGAACATTCTAAAAGTCAGCGCAACTCTGGCGACACCATTGAGCATCACCAACCCCGACATTTCCTATTAGTTTCGTGAACCTCAGACTCATTGCTTCATGCTCGGATCAACACCGGCACCGCTCGAAGGTCACTACCACGCCGGCACCAACAGCTACACAATTTACAATATACGAAATCAATGTATCTACTTTCTTTACTGATGTATCTCGAATTAATTTTACTGTACCTAGTAAGTAATTTTGTGTATCTATGCTAGATACATTAAATTAGTGCTTGGATACATAAAAAATTAGAGTAGTTACATTAAAATAGGTGATTGAGAGTGAAGAGGAGAAGCTCAGATATGGAAGGCTGTTGAGTGAACAACCATCGTCTACCCATTTTCAATCTACCACTTTCGCTCGCCTGAATTCGCGTACGACCAACTGACAACAACAACTCAACCCACGACGTCTATTGAATCATTTCTCGGAGATGAAACGAATATTTGTCGGCGTCAATTGAGGTCTAGCGATCATCAGTGAAGGGAAGGGGCGAAATAAGGGGGAAAAGTGAAGAGAAAGACATTGAAACAATGATAGGAGAACTAGCCGACGTCTGGTGGTGGTCGAGGTGCTCGTCGGCGTCGTCTGGTGGGTGTGGCGGTTGCTGGTCATGGTGGTCGCCGCCTCTAATGGTGACGAGGATGGTGGATGAGGATGAGTAATAAGTGTGTGTTGACTTTGAGAGTAAATGATGGCATTCACACAACACG
Source organism: Silene latifolia (assembly GCF_048544455.1). Taxonomy (NCBI): domain Eukaryota; kingdom Viridiplantae; phylum Streptophyta; class Magnoliopsida; order Caryophyllales; family Caryophyllaceae; genus Silene; species Silene latifolia. The sequence continues at coordinate 456,578,452 of NC_133538.1, forward strand.
TGAGATTGTTAATTAATAAGTTCACATACTTAGTTCATTCTCACCGTTCTCACCGAGTGTTCGTTCTCACCGGATCCTAAATCTATATATATGTGTGTGTGTGTATATATATATATATATATATATATATATATATATATATATATATATATATATATATATAGAGAGAGAGAGAGAGAGAGAGAGCGCGCGAGAGAGAGAGAAAGAGAGAGAGAGGGCAAGATCCGGTGAATCCACCTATATATTTAAGTGCATGAGTCCAACAAAATGTATCACGTACTATACATAACAATATCATGAATATATTTTTTTTCGATTTTTTTTACTGTAAGATGTACAATATCACAAATTACATGAAACAATATCTGTGAACCCTCGGGCTAAAACCACATAACGTTATTAAATAAAACGGCGGAAAATACGGGTTTCAAAACCTTTTTAAGTCTAAAGCGTGGGATCCACTTAACATAAATAAAAGAATGTACGATGGGTGTATATTTAAGTTTTACAAACCAAGAAACGTGTTGGGGAAAAGTGTTGGAGCTTGTGTCCTCCACAGTTAGTGTTATAACATATATAAATCTCTTATAGGTTCACAAGGGTATACTTAGTATTTTATCAGTTGATTAACGTTCACTTAATAACGGTTGGCTTGCTAGAAATTTGACGTTATTATCATACTGATGGCGGTGATCAACTAGTCCCTAAAAGTCACACCTAAAGGATGTGTTTGAGAGATGTGATTGTATAATCACATTGATGCCTTATATGACTAAAAAGGTTAGTCCATGTATTTGATTAAAAAGTTAGTCAATGTGATGATGACACGATTATTTAATATAATTAAATAATACCAGGTGAGACGAATTAATTGTTAATTCGTAAATTGAATATAAACTGTTATATTTAATTAATGTATATAATGTTAGCTTAAACGAATTAAGATGTTAATTCGTAATTAAACGTAACCAGTTATATTTAATTAGCAAATTATAAATATGTTATATTTATAGTTAATGTATATATTATGCGAAATTGTCATAATAAAATGTTGACAGACCGATATTAATAAATCGACTACAATTTGTTGTGTGTGGACTTATTAATACATGTCGACATAATTGACAATTAATATAATACACATTATATAAAATTTGAGAACAACCAAAATAAGAAGATTTTTCTCCTTATTTTGGTGGTTGGTGAAACCGAAAATAAGAGGAAAAAGAGGAAGAAAATATCTTCCCCTTATTCACTCCATTTGGACGGTTTTTAAGAGAGGAAAAGGGAGATCATTTCTCTAATCCTATTCTCTCATCACAAAAATAAGTAACCCTAAAAATTCATAATAATTTGAGGGATCTCTTTCTAGCAAGAACAAGGGCATTTCTCAAAGCATTTTGGGTGCAACAATTAGGAGAATATCGATCTCGATATTGTTCTTAGGCCAAATTTCTAGGACCAAAGGTTGATTCTAATCTCTACTTTTGTTTATGTAATTTCATTTATGACTCGTATTTTCATAATTATAATTTCGTTATAATCCGAATTCTTGATGAAGTATACCGATATTTCCCACAAGTGGTATCAGAGCATAGGTCACGAAATTATTTTATATGATTTTCATAAATGAATTAAATAAAAAAATATTTCGAAAAAAAAAAAAATTCGGCCGTTTCAAAATTTTTCCAAAGAGGATTTTTTTTGTTTTTGATTTTTGTTTCCATTTGATTTATTCATATTGTTGTTTTAATTTGTTAAGATGATAATATGATAAATTTGTAGATATTTTGATTTAATAAGAATTAAATTGAAATGTAAATGGAAATAGTTTTGATTTATGATGTTCATTTGTTTTTGCTATATAGTATTGGCATACAAATTAATTTTAATAATGTTCAAATCAATTGTGATGAATCAAATTTTTAGATAATTGATTTAATTATAATTTAGATATTCATTTTAAGAGGTTAAATTGAATTATCTAGTTTGGATCTATGTTTAAATTAAATGTTGATGTTTATGTCAATCTTATTCTAGTAGCAACATTAAACAAACTTGTTCATAAAAGGGTTTTTTTTTTACGAAAAGAAAGAAAAAAAAATCTGTTTTTCGTTTTTAGGGCAAATGCCGAGAAAAAAAAAAATTTGTTTTTGTTATTTTAGGGCATAATGCCGAGAGAAAAAAAACTGTTTTTTCTTTTTTCAGATTTGCCGAGAGCAAAAAGAAAAAAAAAATATTTTTCCGTTTTTTTGTGATATTGCCGAGAGCAATTAATAAAAAAAAAATTTTGTTTATTTTTGGCCAATAATCTTTATACATTATTTTCTATAATGTATGATTGTTTGTTGTGAAAAAGTTCACAATTTTTAGATACCCAATTATTTTAAAGAGGTTTAAAATAATGTTGGATTAATTCATATCACTAGCTAATGTAAATTAAGATTGGAATTATTGTGAGTAATTGAGGAATTGTCACATAATTTTGATAATTATAAAATAGGTGGTTTGGATAAATTACTCTACATAATTAAGGAAATATGTCTTGAATGATTAATTTATAGTTGATGCTTTTTTATTTAGTTGTATGAATTGTTGAATGGTTTTATTTACGTATTTTACAATCGGTTGTAATTTGTAATACCTAGTGTGACCTTAGTTAATTATGTTTTCGTAATGATGGAAACATAATTTTTATGTAATTTTGAGATCTCGAATCTCCTTTTGGTTTTCTTTAGTATTATGTTTTTGAAATTAGAATGTAAATAGGTTTATTTTGTAATTTTAATTGTAATTTTGAGAAGACTAAAGATGGAGATGGGATTCCTCACTCCCGCTACATGGACCAAGATGGAACATCAAGACAAGCTTCTCGGGTCCTAAGAAGGATTCCAAAGTTGTATTTATGTTCATTTTGGTAGATAGGCCACACTAGGACTTTATTTTGTTTTATGTTTTTCATTCTCGTTGCTTTTCGTTCGCATGATAATTAGTGCATCATATTCCGTCTAAACCGAACCACCTACTAATATGCATGAAAATTGACTCATATAGATTGATTGTTAATTATCATGGACATAAAGATGTCACACAATTTTAAGCCATCATCTTAGTTTATTCATTCTCGCATGCTAGATATTAGTTCACTTAAAATGAATTAAAATAAAGTTGATGGGATCTTCCTCTATAACTAAAATTGAGACTAGTCTTTATAAGGCCAAACAACTATGAATCCCTTCTTCGTCGGTAGGCATATAGGACCTTACTCAACATGTGACCCCTTCTACGTTGGGTAAGTAGTTTGTGTTGACTTATTTTATCTCAACATTATAATCCGAAGAGTTTCTCGTGATTATGATGGACTATAGATAGAATTTACAGAAATTTATCAACCAAGAATTCTAACAGTAGAATTAGCCAAGAGGTTGGCTTATCAATTTACAGATAATTGAGTCTTGGGATCATTTATATAATTCTTGAGGAAGGTCAATTGTATAAATGCTTGAGTCTTCGCTTATAACAGTTTTGCATTAGACTTAAATCATAACGATGAGTATGCTTATTATTTTTTTTATTCTTCTTTTCACAGTGTAGAATTCGTTTTATATTGATAATACTGCTTACAACAAATGGCTGGAAATAATGATATCCCTATGCCAAGTGCCACACTTGGACGCGAGTCCTGGCTAAAAGCTTTCATGGACCACATGAATCAGTTCACACGACTGAAGAATGACGGGTCCAACTTTGCGGACTGGGAGGCATCATTGCGGAATGCTGCCATTGATGACGATAAGCTCAAGTACTTAACTGAGCCAATACTGCCAAACCCAGGTCCCAATGAAAGAGCTAACGAGTCACTTGCTTATAGTGACTTCGTCATAGAAGCGTGTGCGATAAAGAACGTACTCATTTTTGCAATGGAACAAATTTGCACAGACGCTTCATTGCCCAAGGTGCAAACAAGATTTTCACCACGCTCACTAACGAGTTCTGAAAAGCACCGAGAATCATTACTTATGAGCATACATGTCGCTTCTTTGATGCGAAACTCCAGAAGGGCCAACTAGTTAGCCCACACATTCTTAACATGATTGAGAATGTCGAGAAACTGGAGGCACTTGATTGCAAAATTAGTAAGAGCATAGTCATTAACCGTATGCTTCATTCATTTCATGATGGTTTTGCCCTTTTCAGGGCAAATTACTACATGAATGACATGAGGAAAAGTCCTCATGAGCTACACTCACTTCTCGTACAGACCGAGAAGGATATGAAATTGAGTGGGAGCATGAAGCAAAATGTTCTCATGATTTCCAACAAGAATAAGGGTAAGGACAAAGCTCACGATAACCTAACTGTAGGAAAGCCAAAGTTTAAGAAGTCAGGAAACGGTAAGAGTGGGCCTGGTGTAACACCCCTATTTACAAAGGAGCCTTTAGCAAGACATTCCCTAATAAACCGGACTGTTACCATCTCGGTTTCCCGAGGTAGTGAATATAAGACTTAACAATCCAAAGTACTTTAATTATACTTTAAGTGAATACTGTTTTCAAAACCGTACAAACTAAAACTGTAGCAAAACAATTTACAAACTTTTAACGAAAATAAAACTTGTAAAACAAGGTGGATAACTAAACATGATTAAACGAGGTGGACTAGACACTAAGTCAGGCAATCCAAGCGCTCTTCCCATCCAGCTCCTATCAGTCTCTGAGGTACCTGTCAATCTGCTCCCCAGTAAAAGGTTCACCGCAGGTGCTCACGAATACATAGGGTCAACCACGAGGTTGAGTAGGGTAATACAATGCAACAAGTATGTATGATATGCATGCTCCTCCATCACCACCACCATATCATCGCAACTCATAACCCGGAACACCCAGCCATACCGATCCCCGGTAGACTATATATCGACCGTAGCCGATCTCGCCACTTTCGCGAGGACACCAGGGCAAGTCCTGCAGAACCCGCCTGAGCCTTATCACAACATCATCTTCACCACACCACATCACCACAACATCATCCATCTCCAATGCATATGAATGCTCAAAAGAAATTAATGCAACACAATATATATATCATTGAACTGATCAATCATAAAATCATGCCGGTTACCAAATGTTGTGATAACATACTCAATACGATCAATTCAAATAATCACCTTCCAAAGATATGAATCATAACATAAATCAACAACCACGAATCAAGTCAACGTTCACAGTTTCGTCATATGAAACACAAACAAGTCAACACAATTCAACAACAACGATAATAAGTCAAGTGTATTTCCCTACCTCAAAGTGCCAGCAAATCCAATTAAGCAGTTCAAGCAGTCCAGAAAATAAAGCAACGAATCTGATTATCGATCCTTCACAAATCCGTCACCTAAAACAATTATAATATTTATATTTACTAATTACTAAATATAGAAATCGCCCAAAATAGAAGCTACTAAAAAAAATAGATAGGTTACCCAATATAGAAAGTTTCTAAAAATGGAAAGTTTCCGAAAATAGAAACTCGGAAATAAAAACGAAACGTAAACATTTTAATTACGCAAAACCCGACACAACCCTTCAAACACTCCCCCTTCTCACTGCTCGCCCAACCACCACGCTGACCCAAACCACCTCTGACCACCACCGTTATCACCTCTGACCCACGGTGGTTCCAGGGGTGGTCATCACTCGCCTCGACTCCCTCTGAACCGCCACAGAAACCACCCCGAAAGCGCCTGACCGCTCGACTTCCCTTTCCCCTGTTTTCACGCATTCAGGCCACCGCCACCACGAACCGCCACCTAAGTGAAGGAAAGGTAGATCTTTATACCTAACAACATACTCATATATGTATAATTTAATTTGTCATAAAATTAACTAATGATCTTATGCATGCAAACAAAAGATAAAATAGAGGAGAAATCATGTCCTTACATTGATTTTCGGTATATATGGGCACAAAAGAGATCTCCTTCTCTTTTGTTCTTGAGCTTTCCTTAATGGATGAACAAAGACCCAAGTGTAGGATCTCTCCCAAGGCTTTATACCCAAAGCTTTCTCTTAATTAAAACCAATATTATGAAGACTAGATAATATTAATTTTGTAAGAAAATTGACCCAAAAATTTGGTCTATATTGCTCTTCAATCACACGGTTTGAATGAGGAGAGGAGAGGAAGAGTTTTTGCTTACTTAAACTTCTTATTTTCAGCATGGTTATTATGAATGAATGATTACTAGTATATATAGTAAATATGGGCAAAAGAATATGAAAGGACATAACTCTTAATCTTCTCCAAAAAGTGTAGAGAAGAGGAAGAGTCGTGGTCTTTTTATGTCCTCTAATTTCGGCACATATGTAATATGGATCCATATTATTTTTGTCAATTTGTCAATATGTTACATGTCACATGTCACATAAAATTGCTATGTATTTTTAACACATTTAAAAATCAACGTATTAATAAAAATACGTCATATACAAAATCGACTTAGTAATTCATAATTACTTGTACCAACATCTTTTACCAATTATAAATCACAACAACTTGTATTTATAATTATTCATTCAATTTCAATTGTTTCCTTAAACAATAATTTCATCTGAGTAAAGATACAATTCTATTACTCAGACCGTATCTCATCTAAATGAGACACGTAAATTTTACTTCCAAAATCGTCCGTCAATTTTCAAGTAATTTAATTAACTCGTAACATTATACGATTAATTAAATAATCAATTAAGAGTGTTGCCCTATAGGTATGACCTAGGGGATCAACTGATCACCACCGTCGCACGACAGTAATGTCAAACTCTAGTCAGCCAATCATTACCGATATGTGTGGACCAAATGACAAGAAAAATACTTCCCAAATGTATTCTTTAAAATGAGATTTAATAATGATATTTAAATCATATGATCGCACTGTTGTTGAGGACACATTTCCCAACAATCTCCCACTTGTCCTCGACAAGTGTGCGTCACCAATTCTCTTGTCCTATTACTATCTCCCACTCAATGCAAGGTGTCTTTCGTGTCGTACTTGCAAGTGATCATATCGTGAGTGGTTTCCTCGATCTGAGAATAACGATTGACCGGATTTATCCACCATGGATACATTCCGAGCGTGGCCACGCATTTCCAGTTCATTACTCCTCGAGTGGCCCTGAGATATTGTTATAACCCTGACAAAGGGGTGGACAATTCCTATCGCACTCATTCCCTTCGACTAGCCACAGCCATCATAACCCAAAATATGCCCATTTGACCCCATTTACGAAGGTCGTATTAACACAAATCAAAGTTAATCAAAACGTGCCATCTTAGGAGAATAGTCTTTAGTCAAAAGAATCGACTCATTTGAATACTATAGCAACTCTCGCCACGACCAGGCTATATAAATTTGCCATAACTCTATAAGCGGTCATTAGGCCCGACAAAGTGTTCCTAATAATCCGCTATGTGATCGACTAGTCATCTCACATGACTCTATGGCACTTGAACTTGCCATCAATCGCATCACACTCTAGTCACTTCGAGACGTCACCTCATACAAGTGACTATGGGCGAATACAATGTTAATCCGTGTTCACTTTAACGGGGTTCAATTGTCTCTACAACCCGTTTGGATGTAACAAAGTATAAAAGGAGTTTTTAAAGAAAAACTCGAACGACAAATGCGATTATCACATATGAATAGTCAATGCCTGATTACTATTTCATATTCTATAATCTAATTTGATCTTGTACGTAGTTGTTTATTTCAACTCAATTGAAATGACATGACTCATCATGTTTAGCCTTTGAGAAGGCTTTGGTTAGTAGGTTTTATCAACTTCTTGTACCTTACTCAACCTTACTACATACTCGTTTTCCTTTGTAATGTATACATTTGCATTACAAAACTATCCGAGTACGTGTCGAGATCCAATCAAGACATAGGCCCTCTAGCCTAAGAATAGCTCCCACTTGTTTTCACAAAGGTGCGGACTCATCCTTCTTGCACATCTCATGATTGCAAGTGTACTCAATTTCCGTCATAAATATCTCTCATTGTTCTTTATTGCCTAGAACGATTCTAGAAAATCTACTTCTTAATTATCATAGCCACAATGGTATCTTAACCATCCTCATGCGTTTTGATTATGGTTTTGTCGGAAACCATGCGCAATCTCAATTGTCAATTATCACTTGTGTAACACCCTTACACAAAATTGCATCATAAACACTTTGCTTTACTTCCTTAATACTTCTGCAAGCACTTAAGGGTAATCTTCATGGCTTACTTGATAAAGATTTCTTAAATTCGATTTTGAAAACAATTCATCATACTCAAAGTATATGAAGTGTTATACATCATTACTCATTTAATTGATCCGGCAGCGGAAGCAAATGGAATCAATCAAATATGTTCAATTTAATTGAACTAGTCATGAATCTTATCAACATAAGACTTCTTATTGACGCTAATATCATGTGGATTTATCTACATAAATCTAGATATTAAAGATGTATTAAATTACTCCAAAAGTCTTAAATCATTCTCAATGATCAATATGTCATCCACATATCGGACTAAATAAAATTTCCGTAACTCCCACTAAACTCCATGTATAAAAACAACTTCTCGTCTTATCGAGATAAGTTTTATAACATGATCAAAACATTGATTCTAACTCATTGATGTCCTACTTAAGACCCTCTCTTAAGTTTCACATTATCTTAGGATTGCAAGAATCTATAAAACTTCATGACATGTATTGAATACATTCCTTCTATTGAAGAAGTGGGTTTTAGATTCACTTGCTGTATTCATATCCTCATAATGAAACATAATCCCTAAGAAGATCCAAATAGACTTAAGCATTTCAACCAGTGCAAAACTCTTTGCTACCAATCTTGCTTTGAAATCTCTCTTTATTAGTGCAAAACCCTTTGTCACTAATCAAGCCCTTTTGTTTCGGATTTTCATGGCTCTAAGCCTTGTATTGAGTTGTGACTTAAACACTCTTATGTAAGTCATATGTTCATTACTTTCTAGAAGTAATCAACTTGAATCAAACAATTTCTTTTGTAAGTTATAAGCTCTTTACTTTCTTAAAAGTAGCTTGAATTCATCATCTTTAACAAGTGATGAATTTAACCTCCTAGGTTTTAAAGAAACAACGTCTTACACAACACGTCTAATGTAGCCAAGAAAGACCTGTTTCTTGCGACATGACATTCTTTGTGGCTCTTGAATAATTTTCTCCCACTCTGTCTTCTAGAAATAAACTTGTATTTTAGAAAGACAGCTTCACGAGCCACAAACCTGGTGTACTCGTGATTATAATAAGGAAAAATGAGCATTTGTTTCTTGTGAAAACTTACAAACATGGTACCCTTACCATTTCATATCTCATATGATTCTATTTAGTGGAAAAATAATTTAGACAAAAATGATAAAATCCCCAAAAGGATCAAGTAACTCAAAGTAACTTGATTGAAGTCCAAACCATATCGAATAGCGTTTGATTTCTTATCCAACCACACATTACTCCATAATGCGTGATAAGAGAGATTAACTTGTGATACTATATCACATTTCCTTTGGATTATATCAAAGTCTTCACTTTGATAATCCCATCACGACTAAATCGTGATTCCTTGAATTCTTTGAACCTCTTCAAAAGATTTCTCTATTTACCTTATCAACTTAAATCGTTGGTAAAAGAAAATGATCAACCTATTTTGGATCAATGATTTACAACCTCGATCTCCTTTTCAACCAAAAGGCACGAGACTCTTGCTTTGAATACAAGATACGCATATACCATTAACAATCTAATGGTTTCAAGAGTACTCGATAACTCTTTGCGTTCATCATTCCAAAATTTAAGGTTTAATCTTGGGTTACCAATTTGAGTCTTGCACCATCTTCATGATATATCATTCTAGTTTGGTTTAGAATATAATCACCTTGATAATGGGCCAGCCATACATCAAATCGTGGTGTATAGGGTCACAAAAGTGAAACCTCCTTTGTATCTTAACAAGTTTGTATTCTTATTTAGAGTTTATGTGCTTAATAGTCATAATTAAGTACAACTCTAAACCCAAAACTAGATTTAGTACACAATGACTCTATCTCTCGACTTCATTGTTGCTAGTCGTCATATTCTAATCATCCTATGTATCAAACATAATGATGAAAACCACCACTGGTTTCTAATATTGACGAAGTGGTACTAGCAAAATTTATGTTTAATCAAATAAACATTTAAAGAAGAAGATCCCATTAGATGTCCCACAACTAACTTGTTGATTCTTCAATAATTTGGGGTAGTTTCCTTTCTCGTGTCCAACATTTAAGACAATGGAAACTTTATCGGTTGGGATTGATAGGTTTAGTATCGTCATTCTCAACAACTTTACTTTTAACATTACCTTGTATCAATTCCATTATAATCTTTACTTCTTGAACCTCGTTCTCATCTTAACGGTTTAAGAGAATGCTCCCACTCATTTCAATGAGTCTTTGCTTTGAGAAGCAAAATTGAATTCATGAAGAACACTCTTCATTTGTTCGTTTTAGTCTTAAAAACTTTCATTGAGGTGGTTGCGTTATTTTGGTCAATTACGAATTCTGACAAAACTAATTACCAAAACAATCATTTCAAGGTACTTAATTCTTTTAAGTACATGAAAAACAATCCATTGTAAGTAGATGTGTTAGTCTAGAATTAAAAACCTGTTTGATAATAGATAACTTTAATCTATACTCTTTGCAAGAGATCCTTAGCAATGGTTCATATGAGGTTTTAGAAGCAAAATTCAAATTTGTCTCTAGTTACGATGTTTATATGGAGATTTTGGAAAAATCGAAATGATATCGTATATGAATTGTGGTTAAGAAATAGAACAATATGATAACGGAATAGTGGAAACTTAACATCTATCGTTTTAAATCATACTTGTAAACAAGATATGAACATTTATATAGTGACCTCTACCCAACTATTATAAATGATTCCAAGACACAAATTCATATCGACTTAGGCACGGTGGGGCCGATACATCCTTTATCAATATAACTCGGTGGATTAACGTTTAATCGATTCTACTTTTAGAACTCTTGGTCGATAAAATTATATTAACTTTTATCTTTAGCCCAAAACACATCTGACAAGGGCACGGTGGGGCCGATACATCCCTTATCAAAAAACTTTTGTTGAGTTCAATCCAAATTTCGAATAAATGTGTCCATGATCCAAATCCACATCAACTTGGGCACGGTGTGGCCGATACATCCCTCATCAACATGAATTCGGTGGATAGACATTTATCACCCACTTCCCCTACGTAACAAGGTTTGTACCCCGGTGTGGCCGAGCGCACTCCCTCACGAAATAGGTTTTCATGGTTTCTACTATTTGGTAAGGCTATATCTCAATTGATTGTTTTAGCGAGAGGTCATGTCAATTTATTATCTATCACGTTTTAAGTGAACTAAAGCGGTGAACTACGATAATTATAATAGAGACGGTCGAAGGACTCGATTAGAACGATGATGCATGTTTTAGTTATGGCGATTTAGCGATGCATGCAACATATAAATAAAATGCAAAACATAAAAAAAATCCTAGTATGGCCATCCTAGAAATAGAAAACTGTTTAACTATTACATATTCGGAAACCAACTCCATTGGTCCCTTGAACTTCGGTTGTGACACGCATCTCGAGGTAACACCGTCTTTATGTATCGTCATCTTGAAGAAATCCGTCTTTAGGAACTCCGGAATGAATTAAAATTACATAATGAATTACATAATTCCTATTATACATTTGTAACTATAATAAAATAAATCTATTAAATTACAAGACGGTGATACGAGATCACATTAAAAATTACAACCGAATCGATATTCCCATACATTTCGGGTAATACCAATTAAAACTAAGGCCATACTAAGCAAAATTACATAATTCAAAAATTATATAAATAAAAGACATTCAACAATTGAAATATGCAGCATTATAATATGTATGAACATGCCCAATTTTATGCTAAATCGCCTTTAAATTAGCCAATATCATATATTACTCGGTTTTTAAGGATTTGCGTGATTTCAACATTTTACAATCACCAAAATTACATAAATTCATATTTATGTATAAGTTAATTACCCTAACCTCTTAGGACTCAAAATTTAGTCTTCACTAATAATTTGACCATAATTAACTCATATTTGTTCATAATGGACTTAAAATTATAATAAAATGCTATAAACTTCAAATAAATCATAAAATTTCAAATAAATTTGAAATTTGAAATTTAAACTCATGAACATTCTGGAAAAATACCATGACACTCATAATGTTCAAAAACTTAGGTTAAATATTTCGAAATATATCCGGAAAAACAATGTTGCGGTTTTATCGATTTTAACTAAAATAATCATAAAAATATGAGAAAAATTATTTTCACCAACTTTTCAATTTTAGATCTGAAAAAGACAATAAAAAGCAACATGTGACGTTTTTCCTTAGTCATGAAGTATGTTTTAACAATTTTCACTAATTAAGTCACTATTTATGCTATTTTTCATCAAAAATCCATAAATCATGCATAAAGACTTCATTATAGCCTACTATTTTACACACATCTTGTAAAATTTCATGTGACAACATACTAAATTTCTATGACCAGATTCGAAATTTATCTCATATTAACCTATTTTTCACCTAAATCCGAATTTAATAATGAAAAATCCATTTTTCGAGCATAAGAACTCATAAAATTATGAAACTTTCCAGATCATCTAAAAATAATATATGTGAAAACATATCCAAAAACTACTAGAAAATTCGAAGTTTAGCTAATTTTGGTCCAAAAATGGCATTTTTATCATAAAAATCACATTTTAATGCCAATATTATATAATATGAACAATAAAATCCGTAAATTAACCAAAAATCCTAAAAACCTTTTAGGACCAGAAACTTAACATGCACAAATTAATTTCGTGATATATCATAATATCACAAATTTATAAGTTTTGTTTGTTAATCATATAACTCGGAAAAACAATAACCGATTTGCATGCAAACAACCATTGCTCTGATACCAATTGAAGGAAAGGTAGATCTTTATACCTAACAACATACTCATATATGTATAATTTAATTTGTCATAAAATTAACTAATGATCTTATGCATGCAAACAAAAGATAAAATAGAGGAGAAATCATGTCCTTACATTGATTTTCGGTATATATGGGCACAAAAGAGATCTCCTTCTCTTTTGTTCTTGAGCTTTCCTTAATGGATGAACAAAGACCCAAGTGTAGGATCTCTCCCAAGGCTTTATACCCAAAGCTTTCTCTTAATTTAAACCAATATTATGAAGACTAGATAATATTAATTTTGTAAGAAAATTGACCCAAAAATTTGGTCTATATTGCTCTTCAATCACACGGTTTGAATGAGGAGAGGAGAGGAAGAGTTTTTGCTTACTTAAACTTCTTATTTTCAGCATGGTTATTATGAATGAATGATTACTAGTATATATAGTAAATATGGGCAAAATAATATGAAAGGACATAACTCTTAATCTTCTCCAAAAAGTGTAGAGAAGAGGAAGAGTCATGGTCTTTTTATGTCCTCTAATTTCGGCACATATGTAATATGGATCCATATTATTTTTGTCAATTTGTCAATATGTTACATGTCACATGTCACATAAAATTGCTATGTATTTTTAACACATTTAAAAATCAACGTATTAATAAAAATACGTCATATACAAAATCGACTTAGTAATTCATAATTACTTGTACCAACATCTTTTACCAATTATAAATCACAACAACTTGTATTTATAATTATTCATTCAATTTTAATTGTTTCCTTAAACAATAATTTCATCTGAGTAAAGATACAATTCTATTACTCAGACCGTATCTCATCTAAATGAGACACGTAAATTTTACTTCCAAAATCGTCCGTCAATTTTCAAGTAATTTAATTAACTCGTAACATTATACGATTAATTAAATAATCAATTAAGAGTGTTGCCCTATAGGTATGACCTAGGGGATCAATCGATCACCACCGTCAAAGACGACGGTAATGTCAAACTCTAGTCGACCAATCATTACCGATATGTGTGGACCAGGTTGACGAAAAATACTTCCCAAATGTATTCTTTAAAATGAGATTTAATAATGATATTTAAATCATATGATCGCACTGTTGTTGAGGACACATTTCCCAACACTAAGACCACCAACATGCCTCCAATGTGGTCGCCCCAACCACCAAGAGTTAACCCAACAATACCCGTGTCAATTCAGGTCTGAAAAAGGGTCCCAATTACCCGAATTAATCACAAAACGCCACGAAGCCCCTGTACACGAAATGTTCAGGCAACCACCGCGCAAACCACCACCAATAACCACCCAAATGCTGTAGGGTAATATCCGTATAAAACCCCTTTAAATTAAGGATTATAACGCAATTTTAACATGTGATTAATTGTCATAAACGAAAAACAAGAGAAAACGATAAGAGAATAAAATCAACCTCGGGTCCTTATGCAAATCGGCCTAAGAACAGAAATCAATGTAGATTTCCTCCTAATTGTTGCACCCAAGATCGTCTGAGACTATGCCCCTTGTGTTAGAAATTACTCTCTAATTGCCTTGCAATATTGAGAGAGCCTTTTGTGAGTTTTATGATGTGAGATCTAGGATTTCAGAGAGAATGCTCCAAAAACCCTAATTTTTGTGCAAATGATGATGATTTGGTCAAAAGGAGAGAAGGTCTCTCCTTTTGTTTATTTCGGCCAAACCGTGACATAGGGAGAGAGTGGGCTTTCCACTTTCTCCTTATTTTAACTCGTGGTCCGACTCATTTTGCTAAAATGTATATGACGGGTTTTTAATTATAAATCGTCACTCGTTGTCGGATAATAAAACATCGACTAGTAACATGAATTAGTCGACATATTAATACTTGTCCGATAATGACAATATTGTATAATTAATTAAATTCAATATACATTAATTAAATATAATCGTTTATATTCAATTTACGAATTAACTGCTTAATTCACCTTAGCCATTATTATTTAATCTGTATTAAATAATTATCTCAACATCGCGTTTGACTAATTATTAGTCAATAACTCTGACTAACTGCTTAGTCATATTAGGCATCAACATGACTGTATTTTCATACTGTCACATCTCTCAAACGTATCCTATAGGTGTGACTTTTAGGTACCAGTTGATCACCGTCATCTGTATGACAATAACGTCAAACTTATCTAGCAAGCCAACCGTTATTGATAAACGTGGACCAACTGATAATAACACAAAAGTATTCCCTTTGATCCTTTTAGAGATTTATATGTCATCGCACTAACTGTAGAGGACACCAGCCCCAACAAATGCCACCTTGCCCGTCGACCCTTCACCCTTAGTCTCACCAGCCCAGGTCCGCGTCAAATCGAGTCACAATAAAGGGTTAAACCCGTGTTTTTATCCGCCATCAGAATCCCATAACCACCCCACCAAAGGCCGCCTGAAACACTTTCTCCCGCCGGTCACTGGTGGTCAAAAGGGGGTCTAATCACTCCCTGGTCTCCCACGGTCACAACGGTACCCTAGGTTCGTCCTATAGCGGTCTAATTAACAAGTTATATTCGTCTTAAGGCGAGTAGTTATGAGACGGTCTTACCTTGCTTGAATGCCGATGACGATATGCAAATCCTATGACCAATGCTCTTCCTCTCTTCCACGGCAACCCTAGGTCAATGTATGTGAGTGTAGGGTTTCTAGGTCCCTTTATATAGTCTAGGTTTAATTAGTATCCGACTTATATTAAGAAA
Source organism: Silene latifolia (assembly GCF_048544455.1). Lineage (NCBI taxonomy): Eukaryota > Viridiplantae > Streptophyta > Magnoliopsida > Caryophyllales > Caryophyllaceae > Silene > Silene latifolia. The sequence goes on from NC_133538.1 coordinate 456,594,327, forward strand.
CCCGCTCCTATTCTAATTAGAAGATACCTTGCTTAATTAATTCCCAACTCACACTTATAAACCCGTCTTTACTTAATTACCAACTGGCCTTAAGCCATGGCACACAACCCCATGTACTTCCTTCATAATATATAATTTACCTTTCTCGTCTTATTTGCAATTACTATAATAAAATACGATTAATTAATTATTCGAATTACGTAAATTATTTATATAAATTATTATCAAATTACGGGGTATTACAATCTTCCCCCCTTAAAATGAACTTCGTCCCGAAGTTCGCTCAAAAATGCTACTAAGAGCCTCACCAACATCCAACACAACTCGGTACCATAAATTCCATTTCAACTTATAACCAATTAAACACAATCAACCCTTCCAATTAGACACAATAAAATGTATTACAAAATAAACTCAAAACACGAAGATGCATCTCAAAACAAACTCAAAACACGAGGTATAACATTCTACCCTCCTAAAAATAAACTTCGTCCCGAAGTTTAACTCATCTTCACTTAACCCACACTAACTACAACTAACCACCTGAGAAACACAAATGTATAACAACTAATCTCTTAACACTGCTAACAACTATTTCCAACAACTAGTTTATCGATTCCTGGACGACTATTGACAATGCGCGCTCTTATACCCCCGAGTTACGTCCCTAAACTCCAACTTACTATACCATTAAGTCAACTATCACCACCACCCTCCATTATATTCACAATGTCAATCCTAAGCCATAAACAAGAGAGAGTAACCGCGATACAATTTAAAAGAAACTCCTCGCATTTGTAACCATATCTCCAGAAAGTATTCTACCACTCTAATCCATCATAATCACCAAAATCCATTAACATGTCCATACAACCATTTACTCACTTACTAACCCAGGTCAAGAATTAGGCCGATGAATACAACACTCAACAACATACTTAGAACTCATAATTTAGATTATCACACGGTTTCCACCACATCGCTTATGAAACATATCACACCTCCCAAAAAAAAAGAAACATATGATTCACAATAACAACAAAATTACTTCCATATCACACATATGTTTAACATTTTAGCAACCATACCATTCAATTGTATCCATCAACTCAGTATAATTCATTTTCAGCAAAAATAAAAGATATCGCATAAACAACTTAAACATGTACATATACCATCATATAACTTGTAAAACATTATCTATGACAAAAGATTAGCAAGGTGAACAAGTTCTCTAGTTTGCACGGTTTGAACAAATAGGCAACTCGCGGCTCAATTAAACGTAACTATAACGACTATCATTTAAACATACGCATAACATGTGAATCATCAAAGGGTTATCTCATTATAATTGGCCAACATAGCGGACATAAAAAAAAATTTCCGTCAAAATATAATTCATAACGACGGTTCGAGAATATATTTCAAATATCGTAACTATATCGTAACTATATCAAACTATATTTCAAATATCGTAACAATTGCAACAATCACCTTAGCATTTCATGACAATACAACTATGAACATATCCAATAAGGAACAACAACACTATTTTATTATCATATCATAAGTTTAGGTTCAACTGAAATAAAGTAATGCAATGAAAGTAATAAGTATAACTATAGGCACACAGACTCACATAAAAGACATTAGAACTCAGATGACATCCTACATGTGTGAACATTTAGACATACTCATTACTACCATCCATGTGTAAACATTTAAACATAATTATTATAAATATTCATGCGAGTATATTAGAACAATAAAGTTAACATTTAACGCCACCAACTTTACCAAGATATGACAATATAGTTTTATATTTATATATATCCGACCACTATACAAATATGATGAACACACCAGAGATATTACAACATGCCAAACATATATAAAATATGCAAACAACTGGACTCGTATAAAATATTTCACCCTCGATTAAGAATCAAATTAAGCTATTCAATTTCACTCATACTATCATGCCAACAATGTTATCAACTAAACTTTAATTTTATCACTTGTTAAGATACATAACTACTGAACGTGTGTGCTACTATCATCATATAAAAACATTATAAGGTCACATTAATAAGGCTCATGAAATAACCAAACAATTGTATGAAAACTCAACATAGAACGCACATTTTACAAGTCATGATTCACGTTGTAACTTCCAAAGACCACGAACAAATAACCGTTCAATCAAAACTTGATTCATATTACTTTTATAAAATACGGAGAGTTAAAAACACAGGGGAAAAAGAATTAGGTCTAAAGCACAAGAATTCCATTTCTAAAGAATTTTACAACTCAGTTGGTCCAAACAAGTATGTGACAACAATTGATCCGAAACTTGGGTCAGTTTGCAAAACTTACCATTTAATATAGAGACATCAAGAATTTTCGTGGCTTATCAATTTGAAAACATATGCGAACCTTCTGATCGATGGAGTTGGAATTATGCAAAAATTATTAATACAGTTTAAATGAGGATTTTATTACTCCTAATCCGTATATCCTATAAGCATGAAACCAATGCCAAATGAACACTAACTCACGAGGCTATCTCTCATAAAATTTTCATCCATAGGCAATAAAAAGAAAAGAAATGGCAGTAAGGTCAATTAAAGAGTAAAATCAAACAAAACGAGTTTCAGCACTTGGTTATTCTTTACTATATTACAAGCTCTTATGAACATACTATATATACTATCCCATCCCAACTTAAATCTCACACTTTGTACTTACGTAAACATCTATCCCATAGAATCCCTTCGCATCTCGATCTACTCCTTACATCTAAATCACGATTGCTATGACTAGAAACATGCAATTGATAGTGTTTCGATTACTATCACAATACTATACTAGCATGGCTTCGGGATCACATAACCGCATATCGCTAGACATAATAGCACTATCAACACGTCATTCAACATCCATCCAGATAAATATCATCAATTCACAATTATTTTCACGCTCACGATTACCACAATCCAACACTTCATTGATTATCAACCTGAACACGAAAATTTATTTCTCATCTCCACAACATCATATGATCACGTCATCATTCATACAAAATACTTACCGTAACGTTGTCCTGCAGAATGGTTAGAATATATGGGTCTCAAGGTATACATCAACTCGATTATATCCAAGGTTTTCCTTCTAACTACCCCATTCACTCAATTTATCTCGGGTTACCTGGTTCAAAACTGAGAGGGCAAAAGAGCACGCATTAAGGGCGCCTTCTTAACCGCACTGTGAGCTCCTAACAGTTTATTCCCAGGGGTTCATTTTATTTAGACACATCCTACTTTTATTAGGTTCATTGGTTTAGGCCTGAGGATCGTTCGCTCTGATACCACTTTGTAACACCCCGATTTACAAAGGAGCCTTTAGCAAGACATTCCCTAATAAACCGGACTGTTACCATCTCGGTTTCCTGAGGTAGTGAATATAAGACTTAACAATCCAAAGTACTTTAATTATACTTTAAGTGAATACTGTTTACAAAACAGTACAAACTAAAATTGTAGCAAAACAATTTACAAACTTTAAGCGGAAATAAAACTTGTAAAACAAAGTGGATAACTAAACATGATTAAACGAGGTGGACTATACACTAAGTCAGGCAATCCAAGCTCTCTTCTCATCCAGCTCCTATCAGTCTCTGAGGTACCTGTCAATCTGCTCCCCATTAAAAGGTTCACCGCTGGTGTTCACGAAGACACAGGGTCAACCACAAGGTTGAGTAGGGTAATACAATGCAACAAGTATGTATGATATGCATGCTCCTCCATCACCATCACCATCTCATCGCAACTCATAACCCGGAACACCTAGCCATACCGATCCCCGGTAGACTATATATCGACCGTAGCCGATCTGCCAGCTCGCAGCTGAGGACACCAGGGCAAGTCCTGCAGAACCCGCCTGAGCCTTATCACAACATCATCTTCACCACACCACATCACCACAACATCCTCCATCTCCAATGCATATGAATGCTCAAAAGAAATTAATGCAACACAATATATATCATTGAACTGATCAATCATAAAATCATGCCGGTTACCAAATGTTGTGATAACATACTCAATACGATCAATTCAAATCAATCACCTTCCAAAGATATGAATCATAACATGAATCAACAACCACGAATCAAGTCAACGTTCACAGTTTGGTCATATGAAACACAAACAAGTCAACACAATTCAACAACAACGATAATAAGTCAAGTGTATTTCCCTACCTCAAAGTGCCAGCAAATCCAATTAAGCAGTTCAAGCAGTCCAGAAAATAAAGCAAGGAATCTGATTATCGATCCTTCACAAATCCGTCACCTAAAACAATTATAATATTTGTATTTACTAATTACTAAATATAGAAATCTCCCAAAATAGAAGCTACTAAAAAAATAGATAGGTTACCCAATATAGAAAGTTTCTAAAAATGGAAAGTTTCCCAAAAATAGAAACTCGGAAATAAAAACGAAACGTAAACATTTTAATTACGCAAAACCCGACACAACCCTTCAAACACTCCCCCTTCTCACTGCTCGCCCAACCACCACGCTGACCCAAACCACCTCTGGCCACCACCGTCATCACCTCTGACCCACGGTGGTTCCAGGGGTGGTCATCACTCGCCTCGACTCCCTCTAAACCGCCACAGAAACCACCCCGAAAGCGCCTGACCGCTCGACTTCCCTTTCCCCTGTTTTCACGCATTCAGGCCACCGCCACCACGAACCGCCCCCTAAGACCACCAACACGCCTCCAATGTGTTCGCCCCAACCACCAAGAGTTAACCCAACAATACCCGTGTCAATTCGGGTCTGAAAAAGGGTCCCAATTACCCGAATTAACCACAAAACGCCATGAAGCCTCTGTACACGAAATGTTCCGGCAACCACCACGTAAACCACCACCAATAACCACCCAAATGCCACCTTGCCCGTCGACCCTTCACCCTTAGTCTCACCAGCCCAGGTCCGCGTCACATCGAGTCACAATAAAGGGTTAAACCCGTGTTTTTATCCGCCATCAGAATCCCATAACCACCCCACCAAAAGCCGCCTGAAACACCTTCTCCCGCCGGTCACTGGTGGTCAAAACGGGGTCTAATCACTCCCTGGTCTCCCACGGTCACAACGGTACCCTAGGTTCGTCCTATAGCGGTCTAATTAACAAGTTATATTCGTCTTAAGGCGAGTAGTTATGAGACGGTCTTACCTTGCTTGAATGCCGATGCAGATATGCGAATCCTACGACCAATGCTCTTCCTCTCTTCCACGGCAACCCTAGGTCAATGTATGTGAGTGTAGGGTTTCTAGGTCCCTTTATATAGTCTAGGTTTAATTAGTATCCGACTCATATTAAGAAACCCGCTCCTATTCTAATTAGAAGATACCTTGCTTAATTAATGCCCGACTCACACTTATAAACCCGTCTTTACTTAATTACCAACTGGCCTTAAGCCATGGCACACAACCCCATGTACTTCCTTCATAATATATCATTTACCTTTCTCGTCTTATTTGCAATTACTATAATAAAATACGATTAATTAATTATTCGAATTACGTAAATTATTTATATAAATTATTATCAAATTACGGGGTATTACACCTGGTGAGACTAGTGGCTCACTAGGCAAGGCAAAGAGCAAGGACGGTAACGTTGAGTGCCACCATTGTCACAAGACTGGACATTGGAGGAGGAACTGTCCCGTGTACCGTGAGGACATAAAAGCAGGCCGCGTCACTCCTGTTGGTTTGTCATTTTATATTCATATGATTGAGATTAATCATGCAAGTTTTGGAACTTGGCTACTTGATACTGGTTGTGGTTCTCATCTGTGTAATCATTTGCAGGGTCTAAAAAACATCAAGCCCCTCGCAAAGGGTGATGTGGACCTGCGAGTTGGGAATGGAGCACGAGTTGCTGCAGTCTCAATGGGAACATACGTAATCCAGCTCCCTAGTGGTTTTGAGTTATATTTATCTAACTGTTACTATGTACCCAGTTTATCTAAGAATATTATTTCTGTTTCCGTACTTGATAAAGACGGTTTTTCATATTCAATAAAGGAAAATAGCTGTATTTTCTCTTTTAATGAAGTGGTTTATGGCAAAGCAGTTTCCATGAATGGAATTTATATCTTAGATCAAACCACAGAGATATTACATGTGAATAATAAGAAATTAAAGGTTGGTGACAAAGATCAAACTTATCTATGGCATTGTCGAATGGGACACATAAATGAAAAATGTGTAAAGAAACTCATCGAGAGTGGGACTATCTCCACATTTGATTTCTCATCATTTGGCACATGTGAATCATGTCTTATCGGCAAAATGACTCGAATTTCCTTCAAAAGTGTTGGAATGCGCGCTAGTGACATATTAAGACTCATAAATACTGATGTATGTGGACCTATGTCAATTACCGCAAGAGACGGCTATAGATATTTTATCACTTTCACTGACGATTTGAGTAGATACGGATATGTCTACTTAATGAAGCATAAAAGTGAGTCTTTTGAAAAATTCAAGGAATACCAGAATAAGGTTGAGAACCAACTGGGTAGAAAGGTTAAAGCACTGCGTTCAGATCGTGGTGGCGAATATCTTTCAAATGAGTTTGATCAACACCTTAAAGACTGTGGAATAGTTTTACAGTTAACTCCACCTGGAACACCTCAATTAAATGGTGTGTCCGAACGGAGAAATCGAACACTACTTGATATGGTTCGATCCATGATGAGTCACACGGTAGTACCTGATTCATTATGGGGTTTTGCTCTTTTGTCAGCTGCTCTTATACTTAAACGAAGTCCGTCTAAACCTGTCGACAAGACTCCATATGAAATGTAGAAGGGAACGGTCCCTAACTTGTCCTTTATTCGGGTTTGGGGCTGCGAGGCTTATGTTAAGTGGAGACACGAGGATAAGCTCGGCCCGCGATCGGTCAAGACATACATTATTGGTTATCCAAAAGGAATGTTTGGTCATTACTTCTATTCGCCTACCGAACATCGAGTTTTTGTTGCGGCTAGTGCAAAGTTTTTAGAGAAAAAATTTCTCGAGAACAAGTCAAGTAATAGAACCTTCGAGCTGTCGAAGATTCAAAAACCAACAACCGAGGAACAGATGGAGGAAGTTGTTCCTTCAACTGATGATACGGTTAATATTCCTCAGGAACCTAGGAGGTCGGGTAGAGTCTCTAATCCTCCAGACAGATACATTGGTATGGTCGAGGAAAATGACGTTTTGCTCCTAGAGAGTAATGAACCCGCTACCTATATAGGTGCCATGACCTGTTCCGACTCTAAGCTATGGCTTGAAGCCATGCAATCCGAGATGGACTCCATGTATGAGAATGACGTATGCGATCTTGTTGATTTACCTAACAAGGTAAGACCTCTTCAGTGCAAATGGCTTTACAAAATAAAGCATTATATAGGCGGACAACCAGATACCTATAAAGCACGACTAGTGGCAAAAGGTTTCACTCAAGTGCACAGATTTCATTATGATGAAAATTTTGCACCCGTAGTTATGCTGCGTTCCATTCGGATAATCTTAGCGATTGCCGCTTTTCATGACTATGAAATTTGGCAAATGGATGTGAAAACCACCTTCTTAAACGGTTATTTGGAGGAGGAGTTGTACATGGTACAACCCGAAGGTTTCATAGATCCTTAAAATCCTAACAAAGTGTGCAAGCTTAAGCGTTCCATTTATGGACTTAAGGAAGCTTCTCGGAGTTGGAATCATCGTTTCGACCAGGTAATAAAAGATTATGGTTTCACTCGATCGGTCGAGGAACCATGCTTATATATCAAGTTGAGTGGGAGCAAGATTGTTTTCTTGATATTGTATGTCGATGACATACTCTTGATTGGGAATGACATTCCTCTCTTATCTTCGGTAAAAGGATGGTTGAATAACCATTTCCAGATAAAGATCTGGGTGAGGCACAACGCATATTGGGAATCCGTATCTATTGAGATAGATCACGACGGATGTTATCATTGAGTCAGGAATCTTATTTAGAAAAGATTCTTGAAAGGTTCAGCATGACCAACTCCAAGAAGGGGAACCTTCCAATGACGTCTGGGATGCATTTGAGCAAGTCTCAGTCACCCACGACACCTGAAGGGGTCGAACACATGAGTCGTGTTCCTTATGCATCAGCTATAGGATCAATCATGTATGCCATGATATGCACACGTCCAGACGTGGCATATGCATTGAGTATGACGAGTCGGTACCAAGGCAATCTAGGTGAAATACACTGGATAGCTGTTAAAAACATCCTTAAGTACCTACGGAGGACTAAGGATTGGGTATTGACTTATGGAGGAGATACTAAGCTATGTGCAATCGGTTACGCAGATGCTAGCTTCCAAACAGACGAGATGATTCAAATCTCGATGCCGATTCGTCTTTACTCTTAATGGTGTCTGCGGTCACCGGAAGAGTTCCAAACAGGATGATGTAGCGATTCTACTATCAATCCAGTAGTACTATGCCGCTTGAAAGCGTGCAAAGGAAGCTATATGGATGCGTCAATTCTTACAAGGACTAACCATAGTTCCTAGTTCGAATGACCCAATCACTATCTATTGTGACAATAGAGGTGCCATCTTCCAGGCTAAGGAGCCTAAAACTAGCAACAAGTCTAGACATGTACATCGGAAGGCTCACCTGATCCGTGATTACGTGGAGCAAGAGGAGATAGTGATTGAAAAGATTGCTTCGGATGACAACATCGCGGACCCTCTCACTAAACCATTGAAATATGATAAGCATGAAGGGCACGTTATTTCCATGGGAATTAAACGTGTTACTGAGTTATACTAGTTGCTTATGGATTCGATAAATTTCTTTTTCCATATGCTATTTATAACTTCATCGTTTTATTTCATATTTTGGTTTTCATGCGGATTGTACGACAACTTTGAACGCCACAAAGTGAACTGAATTACATTATATTTGTTTTGGTCCGTAATCACCTACATGAGCTGATAACTCTGGCTATTATACTGTGAAGTTGATTGATGGTGGGTTCAACGAGCCATAAGTCAAACGGTTGGCTGATCGATCACAGATGCGAGTTATAACGATACCTCGTAGGACAATTGTGACAACGTAATGGAGTCCTAAATGTCTAAAAACATTCGGTGCCAGGTCGTGGATTGGACGTCCATTGTGTTCCTAGAGTCGATTCTTTTGACTATCGACTGTCTCTTGAGATCTAGGCAGTTTTTGGGTGACTTTGGTTTCTTTCTCATGGTCGAACGTAACAGGAGGCTAAGCAGATTTTCACTGGGTCATTTTATACTGTGCTTATATCTGCAGGATTCGAGTTGAAGAAAATATCCAACCTTTATCAGGTTTAGTTATTTCTCAGGGCTACTCGAGGAGTTGTAACAGAAATGCATGGCCATGCTCGAATGATGATTCGTTTATCAGTTAAGTTACTCTCTAGTCGGTAAAACCACTCTTGATATTGATCACTTGTAAAATACGACCTTTGTTAATACGGATTTTGCAAATTGTTTTACATTGAGTGGGAGAAATTTTAGGATATGAGAATCGGTTATCGCACATACACTTGTGAGGACAAGTGGGAGTTTGTTGGAGCTTGTGTCCTCCACAGTTAGTGTTATAACATATATAAATCTCTTATAGGTTCACAAGGGTATACTTAGTATTTTATCAGTTGATTAACGTTCACTTAATAACGGTTGGCTTGTTAGAAGTTTGACGTTATCGTCATACTGATGGCGGTGATCAACTGGTCCCTAAAAGTCACACCTAAAGGATGTGTTTGAGAGATGTGATTGTATAATCACATTGATGCCTTATATGACTAAAAAGGTTAGTCCATGTATTTGACATAGTTCGTCAATGTGATGATGAGACGATTATTTAATATAATTAAATAATATCAGCTGAGACGAATTAATTGTTAATTCGTAAATTGAATATAAACTGTTATATTTAATTAATGTATATAATGTTAGTTTAAACGAATTAAGATGTTAATTCGTAATTAAACGTAACCAGTTATATTTAATTAGCAAATTATAAATATGTTATATTTATAGTTAATGTATATATTATGCGAAATTGTCATAATAAAATGTTGACAGACCGGTATTAATAAATCGACTACAAACTGTTGTGTGTGGACTTATTAATACATGTCAACATAATTGACAATTAATATAATACACATTATATAAAATTTGAGAACAACCAAAATAAGAAGATTTTTCTTCTTATTTTGGTGGTTGGTGAAACCGAAAATAAGAGGAAAAAGAGGAAGAAAATATCTTCCCCTTATTCACTCCATTTGGACGGTTTTTAAGAGAGGAAAAGGGAGATCATTTCTCTAATCCTTTTTGACCTAATTCTCTTATCACAAAAATAAGAAACCCTAAAAATTCATAATAATTTGAGGGATCTTTTTCTAGCAAGAACAAGGGCATTTCTCAAAGCATTTTGGGTGCAACAATTAGGAGAATATCGATCTCGATAGTGTTCTTAGGCCAAATTGCTAAGACCAAAGGTTGATTCTAATCTCTACTTTTGTTTATGTAATTTCATTTATGACTCGTATTTTCATAATTATAATTTCGTTATAATCCGAAATCTTGATGAATCATACCGATATTTCCCACAAAAAGACATCCCACGAATACGCACAAATGAAAAGGGCGAGTCTAATAGATAATAAAATAAGGTTCATTGTAAGAACTCGCTATCTCACACGGTCTCCCCCACTTAAGCTTCATCACGAACCTGTCAATTATATAAATATGAAAGCCACAGTCAGTGGGGAGTAACTCAGCACTACTACAAATACAGGCAACCACAACGGCCCTTTAACAACGCTTATTCACGAAAATCATCAAAACACGTTGTAGAATTGATTCCGCGAATTTTACCAAACTTAATTACAACGGTTCTGTGTTGATAACCATTGTTATTAGTTTTAACAACGGGTCATACTTGAAAAACCGTTGTTAATGAAAAAACTAATAACAACGGTTAAATTTTAACCATTGTTAATGGTTTGGCGCCAAATTAGTGAAAAGTAATCACAACGGTTATATTAGAACCCGTTTTTAATACTTTTTAACAACGGTTGTAGACTCAATAACCGTTGTTATTAATGTTATGAAAATCTTAAGAGCAACAGATTGCTTTATTCTGCTATACGCTACAAAACACAAACACAAGCTAATACTGCTACTATATCATCCTCCATTCCTCCCTGATCGTCGCTCTGTCTTCATCTCCGTCACTGTTGTCACCGTCTTCTCTCCGTCATCGTGTTTATCAATCAGGTATATATATGTTTCTTAGCAACGCTTATAGATATAGGATTTTTTGGGTTATTATCTAATTTGTTGATAATTTAGCTTAATTGCTTTCCTGAATTTCGTTTATTTGTTTGCCTATTATTGTTTTTTCTGAATTAGTTGCCTATTATTACGAATGTAGAATAATGACTCGAACTTGAATGATTGATGCAAATATAAGTGACCGCACCTACAAGGATGGTTTAGCTGAATTTTATGAATTCGTTTCGAACAATTTGAAAGGTTCTTCTAGTATTGCATGTCCTTGGGAAAGATGTGGTAATATTAGCTATATGGCTTTTCCGGACGTTAAAATACACCTAGAAAAGTGTAGATTTAGTCGATCCTATACACGTTGGATTTTTCATGGGGAATCATTAGAGGAAGAGAATAACTCTGAAGAAGATGATGTTGAGGTACACGAAAGGCTAACTGATGATCCTGAGTTTACCGAGTTTTTTGAGTTAGAATAGTTGGAAGTAGAGAAGTTGAATGTTGGGTCTATAGATAATGAAGAGAATGATGATGAGTCCATTGCTTTTGAAGATGTAGATGATGACACTAGTAATTAGGATGACCTTTACAACATGTATGAGAAGTTGTGTGAGTCTGAAGCACCTCTGTATCCTAGTTGGAAGTTCACAAAAATGTCGGTTGTGGTGAAGTTGTATAATATCAAGGCGGCAAATGGGGTGAGTGACACGTGTTTCACTAGTTTTTTAGCCTTGATAAAGGAGTTGCTTCCTGATGGTAATGTTCTACCTGTTAAGACATATGAGGCGAAAAAACTAATAAGAGGAGTGGGTATGAAATATGAGAAAATACATGCATGTCCAAATGATTGCATATTGTATCGAAAATTATATTAAAACTTAACCAATTGCCCTAAATGTTTGGAGTGGCGTTATAAGGATAAGGTAGGGATCCCGGCTAAGGTGTTGTGGTATTTTCCATTGATACCAAGAGTCATAAGGATTTATGCGAATCCCGATGATGCAAAAATGTTAACTTGGCATGAAACAGGAAGAATAAATGATGGAAAGCTAAGACACCTGGCAGATGGTAAGCAATGGAAATCGTTCGACGCTAAACATCCCGAGTTCGGCAATGAACCTAGAAACTTACGTCTAGCGCTGTCCACTGATGGAATGAACCCACACGGAAACATGAGTAGCCAACATAGTACTTGGCCAGTAGTGTTGGCTATTTATAACTTACCTCCATATGTGTGCATGAAAATAAAGTATTTGATGTTGTCGTTAATTTCCGACCCTAAACAACCTGGAAATGATATAGATGTATATTTGGAACCTCTTCTAGATGATTTGCGATTGTTGTGGGATAGTGGGATAAAAGTATTTTATGCATATAAGAACGAAACTTTCAATTTGAGAGCGATGTAATTGTGTACAATAACTGACTATCCGGCTTATGGCGACCTTTCTGGGCACACAGTTCATGGGAAAGAGGCTTGTCCATTGTGTGGGGAGGATATCGAGCGTGAATACTTGATGACTTCTCGTAAGTATGTGTATATGGGAAATAGGAGATTCTTGTATCATGACCATTATTATCACAAGATGCAGAAAGCATTCAATGGAAGACAAGAACTTCGTCAACCTCCTAGAATTTTGAGTGGGCATGAAGTTTATCAGAAAGTAAAGCATATTGAGATAGATTATGGGAAGAAGAGCGGCTCTAAATTGTCTACTCGTGGGTATAAGAAAAGATCCATATTTTTTGATAAACTTCCATTTGGTGAAAATATATTACAACGGGTTTATTTTAACCGTTGTAATAAAGTTTTGACAATGGTTGACTTTTATTGACCCGTTGTTATTAACATATAACAACGGTTCTTCTTTGAGCACCCGTTGTCAATAGTTTGTCTTAATAAAAAACTAATTTACAAACCCATACAGCATACCATACACAAACACACACAACGTTAGTTCAACCGTTAGTATCCTGAGTTAATTCTTCTCTCCTCCTCGCTTTCTACATTCTCGTTGCCGGCCGTCGCCCAATTTCCGACGCCCAGATTCCGTTGCCTTCCCTTATCATCCTGCTCGTTCTCTTTATCATCATCATCATCAGGTATGTTCACTTTAATTTTGTGTTTCATCATTAGGGTTTTAACACGATCATCTTTTTTCTTTTTCATGCATCTGTTTGTTTTTCGTCTTATTTGTTATCTTTATCATCCCGCATCATCTACTTCACTCCTCTTATTAGGGTTTAGGATTTTAGAAGCTCAATATGTTGTTTTAAATTTTCATTCCTATTAGGGTTTAGGGTTTTAGATAATACTCTGCATGTACGTTGTTAAGTTGTTCATTTCCTATATCATTCATATTTGGGTTTTAGGATTATCATGGGTGAAAAACGTAAAAGAAGTCAAAAGAATAATAAGCCTGAGGATAATAAGCCTGGTGAGAGGGGTGCTACGAAGTGTAAGAAAGTCCTTGCAGCTATAGCCGCTAAACAGCCGTTGGAAATAACATGGAGTGAGATGGGTTTCCCTACTGGTCCAAATGCGGGTTTTTTTCTCCAGTTGGATTGGTACTTGCACAAGACAGTTTGTGCCTATCCATTTAGATGATGTTAGAACTTTGAATCCAAAATTGGCGGAGTTATACTTGGCTCGTGTAAAGGAAGGCTTTATTATACCCGATGAAAGCCATGATAAGTATTTAATGCATAAGGCAGCGGATGTCCACAGGCAGTGGAGGTGTGACGTTGCTAGGGATTGGTTGTATGTGGACAAGGCAACGGGGGAGATGCGTAATAGACCACCGGAAAACAAGTGTCCCACCATCAGTCAGGAACAATGGGATCTTTTCAAAAAGATGAGAACTACTGAGAAGTTTCAGGTTAAATATCCTCGCCTTTTAACGATTTACCTATCATTTTTTTAATTAATGAGTCCTTTATATAATCTTTTTATTATCCCATCTACTTGCGCTTTTATATAATTATTTGAAGGCCATTAGTAGAAGAAATCGTGCTAACATTTCATACAAGAAGGGGAAATGGTATGGTTCTCGAGGCGGTTATAGAAAGATAGAAGAGAACCTCGTAAGTAGCATGCATTATTCCCCTGTGAGACTTTATTTTTTTAATCACACTTGGACTTGCATTGATACACATTTATGTGTATAAATGTTACCATGTTAATGTGTAGGTGGCAAAGGGAGTGAAAGAGGTGGATCGGCATGTAACTTATAAAGAAGGGCACACGCCTAAAGGATCCCGGTCGCGTGAGAAATATGATGAGGAAGTGTTGGCCAACATAGTAAGCATTATTTTATTAAGACGAGTTCATTACTAACTTTATTATTTTAGTCACAAATATAATTTGAAGTTTATTTAATATATTATAGGACAACGTATTGAAAGAGGTAGAAGAAGGGAAATTCACTCCCAGTGGTCGTAATGACGTTCTTGCTAGAGCAATCGGCCGACCCAAACATCCAGGTCGTTTGAGGGGCGTCCCGTTACAGGTTGGAGTAACGAAATATTATGGGACAACTGCCCCGATAAAGAAGAAAAGGAAGACTAAGTCTGAGAAGGCTGACATGGTAACATTTATTCTATTATTTTCATTTAAGTTCAATTCACATGTTATTGTTGGGATAAAAATTGCTGACACATTACATTCTTGGCACGCAGCTTCATTTAATGGCATCCGTACTACTAAAGCTGAATGCTGGAGGCAAGCTTTCCAAAGAAGAAGTGAAGATGATGGAGGATGTCATTTCTAAAGGGGGTAATAATAAGGTACAACAGATTGGTCAAGAGGCCGCTACTACCTTGGCAATACATGAGAAGGAAGTATCGGTCAACGAGATTCAGAAAGATCAGGTACCTAATAATGCTTCTGAAGTTGTAACAACTAAAGCCGATCAGGTACCTAATACTTCCTTATTTTTATTTTCTTTTTTTTTGGGTAAGATCACGGGGTGTGTTCCCTGCCAGCTCTAATGCTATAACTTCTGACTTGGTGCCATTGGTTAATTTTATTAGGTAAATAATGGGTCTGAAAAGGAGATGCAACTTGAGAAGACGGCTGATGGAAAACAAAGATACATCTCCTTCAAGTCGGTTCCCCTGTTTCGAAAGGTATGCATGAAGTGTTTAATTAGTTAAATTTATATGAATTCTATTAAATTTTGGGATATAATAATGTATGTGTATATTCTTCAAGCCGTAAACAAGAGGCCGATTATTCTTGCGACCCTAAACCGAAAAGCCACATGTGCGTGTTGGCCGGGGTCTCGTAGAAATGCACACCAAATCTGCAGCAGCGGAAACTGTAGTTCATGGCGAAAAACTTTTGCCGAATCATACCAAAGTAGAGATAACTACAGTCTTTCCAGGCCATGAAGACTTTCAACTGCCTGTCCCAGTTCGTGACGACATTACCATTCTGGGGATACGGTTGGAAGTGTAATACCCCGTATTTTATATCGTTAACTGAGTCGAGTTAATTGTTTAGTCGTGTTGATATCGTAAGACCAAGTTACTCGTAAGTTTGTTGAGACGGGTTTATCGAACGAACGATTTATCCTTTTACCAATCACGTTACCCATACCCATGACCCATTTACCATCTAACTTGATCTTTAACCTAAATTTTAACCTAGTTTTACCCTAACCATACACACCCCTCATCTCACACGCCTCCCTCCTTCACCAACACCAAAACACTAGATTTCACGCATAGAGAGAGAGAGAGTGTGGCCGTGAGTGTTGACAGCGAAGCAAGGAAGAGCTAGGGGCTTTTGTCGACGGCCGTGGGTGGCCTTGGTGGCGGTTGTGGTGGCGGAAAAAGGTAAGAGTCAACCCTTTCCTCTGTTTTCATCCTTCAGTCGAGTTTTTGGGTGGTTGTTCGTGTCTTGTCGAGGCATTGCTGGTGGTGGTTGGTAGAGTAAGGGAGTAGGGTGGTGAGGGACGAGTGTAGTGGTGGTGGTTAGGGAGGTTTTGGGTGGTGATGGTGGTTGTGAAAGGCGGCAGTGACAGGGGTAGCCAAAACGGGTTTTGGTTACGGTTTTCAGACGGGTTTAGGTGGGTAGTTTTGGGGTGGTGCCACCGTGGACTAGGTGGAGGTCGAAACGGTGGCGCTATTGTGTCTGTGTGCGTGGGTTGGCGGCGAGCAGAATGGTGGTGAGAGATTAGTGTTTTGTTGACAGTGGTGGTGGCCGAGGGGTGGTGTAGGGGCTGCTGTGGTGAGGTACGGTGGTGAACCAGGCCCAATGTCAGCCCTGGTTCGACTCGCCGGCGGCAATCGACCAGGTTGGGCTTGGTTGTTGGTGGCTGGGTCGAAGTGGGCAGCAAGCCTGGCGGTTGTCGCGGTGGTTCAGGCGGCGCGTGAGGGGTTTGGGCGAGTGAGATGTCACGGGTGGTGGAGTCGGGTTTTTCGAGTTGTTTTATGGTTGATTCGGGTTTTCTTAAATCGTTTAACTCGTTTAATCTTTTATTTATCATATTCGTATTTAATTTAATTCCCGAGTCCTTTAAAATAATTAAAGACGGTTTTTGAGTCGGGTTTGTTAAAAGAGAAAAGTTACTATATCGGGAAAGTTTCCATTTTAAGAAATTCTATTTTTAGTAACTTCTATTTTGGGAACGGGGATAGTTAAGTAATCGGTTATCATTTCATTATCTTTCAGAGGGCGAATTTTTGTGGATTAGCACTGAGCTTCCGACTATTTGACTGCAGTTCCGAGGTAGGGAAATACACTTGACTTACCGGTGTTGTTAATTTGTGTTGATTTGTTGTGTTTCATGTGACCAAGCTGTGATCGTTGACTTGTTCGTGGTTGTGATTTATGTTATGTTTCATACACTGGAGTGTGGTTGACTGAACTGTTCGTGTTGATTATGTTATTTCATTATTTTGATAGCTGGCATGATTTCATTCGTTGATATACATATTATGTTGCATTGATTACTGTTGAGCATTGCATATGCATTGGAGTTGGAGGATGGTGTGGTGGTGACGATGATGAGATACGATGTGATGTTGTGATAAGGCCCAGGCTGGTTCTGCAGGACTTGCCCTGGTGTCCTCAAACATGAACGTGGCGGATCGATCGCGGTCGATATATATAGTCTACCGGGGATCGGTATGGCTGGGTTGTCCGGGTTATGAGATATGAGTTGAGATGGAGATTGAGGTGACGGAGGAACATGCATATCATATTTTGTTGTTTCGTTGTATTCCCTACTCAACCTCATGGTTGACCCTGTGTATTCGTGAACACCCGTGATGACCCAAATATTGGCGAGCGACTTGAGTTTAAGAGATAGGACGGGAGCTTGATGGGCGTGAGACACTGGATCAGAAGACATAGTAGTTAGATCATTATTTAGAAGACTTCCACTTCCATTTATGTAGTTCTTTATAATTGTTGTAAAAAGAAGTTTGTAATAATTAAGTTAGAGTATTTATATAAGTTGCCTTGGAGTTTAATTTGTTATTCACTACCTCGGGGAACCGAGATGGTAACAGTTCGGTTTATTAGGGAATGTCTTGCCAAAGGCTCCTTCATAAACCGGGGTGTTACAAAGTGGTATCAGAGCGAACGATCCTCGGGCCTAAACCAATGAACCCAATGAACGTAGGATGTGTCTAAATAAAATGAACCCTTGGGAATAAACTGCTAGGAGCTCACAGTGCGGTTAAGAAGGCGCCCTTAATACGTGCTCTTTTGCCCTCTCAGTTTTGAACCAGGTAACCCGAGAGAAAATTGAGTGCATGGGGTAGTTAGAAGGAAAACCTTGGATATAATCGAGTTGATGTATACCTTGAGACCCATATATTCTAACCATTCTGCAGGACAACGTTACGGTAAGTATTTTGTATGAATGATGACGTGATCATATGATGTTGTGGAAATGAGAAATAAATTTTCGTGTTCAGATTGATAATAAATGAAGTGTTGGATTGTGGTAATCGTGAGCGTGAAAATAATTGCGAATTGATGATATTTATCTGGATGGATGTGAATGACGTGTTGATAGTGCTATTATGTCTAGTAATATGCGGTTATGTGATCCCGAAGCCATGCTAGTATAGTATTGTGATAGTAATTAGAAACACTATTGACTTGCTTGTTCCTAGTCATACCAATCGTGACTTAGATGTAAGGAGTAGGTTGAGATGCGAAGGGATTCTATGGGATAGACGTTTACGTAAGTGCAAAGTGTGAGATTTAAGTTGGGATGGGTTAGTGTACATAGTGGATTCATAAGAGCTCGTAACATAGTAAAGAATGACCTAGTGCTGAAACACGCTTGTTTGATTTTACTCCCTAATTGATCTTGCTGTCATTTCTTTTGTGTTAACTTCCTATGGATGAAAATTTTATGAGAGTTAGCCTCGTGAGTTAGTGTTCATTTGGCGTTGGTTTCATGTGTATAGGATATACGGATTAGGAGTAATAAATGTTTTAGTGGGCTGTGGTCAGGAAGTTCCTGTGCAGTGATGTTTTGACCAACGATTTTGTAAAAATCCTCATTTAATTTGTATAAATGATTTTTGCATAATTCCAACTCCATCGACTAGAAGACTTGCTTATGTTTTCAAATTGATAAGCCACGAAAATTATTGATGTCTCTATATTAAACGGTAAATTTTGCAAATTGACCCAAGTTTCGGACCAATGGTCATGTCATGTACTTGTTTGGACCAACTGAGTCAGAAATCCTTTAAAAATTGAATTCTTGAACTTTGGACCTCATTCTTTTTATCACGAATTATTAACTCTCTGTATGTTATGAAAAGTAATATAACTCAAGTTTTTCGTTGAGCGTTATTTATTCGTGATTTTTGAAAGTTACAACCTGAATCATGACCTGTAAAATGTGCGTTCTATGTTAAGTTTTCATACAGTTGATTGATTAATTCATGAGCCTTAGTAATGTGAAATTATAATGTCTTTATATGAAGGTAACCGCACGCATGTTCAGTAGTTATGTAACTTAACAAGTGATAAAATTGAAACTTAGTTGATAACATTGTTGGCATGATAGTATGAGTAAAATTGAATAGATTAATTTGATTCTTAATCGAGGGTGAAATATGTTGTACGAGTCCAGTTGTTTGCATATTTTGTGGCATGTTGTAATATCACTGATGTGTTCGTCATATTTGTATAGTGGTCGGGTATACATAAATATCAAACTATGTTATCATATCTGGGTAAAATTTTGGTGGCGTTAAACGTCCTAATGTCCTCGCATGAATATTTACAATAACTATGTTAAATGTTTACACATGAATGGTAGTAATGATTATGTCTAAATGTTCCCACATGTAGGATGTCATCTGAGTTCTAAGGTCCTTTATGTGAGTCTGTGTGCCTATAGTTATACTTATTGCTTCCATTGCATTAAACTAATTCAGTTGAACCTAAAACCTATAACATGATAATAAACAGTGTCGTTATTCCTTATTGAATATGTTCGTTATTATATAGTCATAAAACGCTAAAGTGATTCTTGCAACTGTAGCACGACATTCGACATACCTATATTTCCGAGTCGTTGCTATCAATTATAATCTAACGAATATTGTTTATGATAACTATGTGACAATTATAATGGGATAACCCTTTGATGATCCACATGTTATGTGTATGTTTAAACGATAATCGTTATAGTTACATTTAATTGAGCCGCGAGTTGCCTATTTGTTCAAACCGTGCAAATCAGAGAACTTGTTCATCTTGCTAATCTTTTGCCATAGATAATGTTTTACAAGTTATATGATGGTATATGTACATGTTTAGGCTAATTATGCGATATCTTTTGTTTTGCTGAAAAGGAGTTATACTAAGTTGCTGGACACGATTGAATGATGTGGTTGTTAAAATGTCAAACACATGTGTGATACGGAAGTAATGTTGTTGTTGTCATGGATCATATGTTGTTACTTTTATTGGGAAATATGTTTCAGAATTTATATCAAACAAATTGACTAATTCGTGTTGTATGTCTGATGAGTCAAAAGGTTTTGATTACGTGTTATGTTTTCTATGGTTTCAAAGTGTTTAAGTAGTGCGTATGTACCGCATGTTTTAATACTCCTGGTGATTTATTAGTAGTAGGGCGGAATGAATGCACATATGGTTCAATTGTTCGGAATTGGTAATAGTTTTGACTTGGGAGAGGAATTTGGTGGGGTCAATGTTAGATTGTATCTTTGGTTTACGTGTATTCTTGCGGTTGATATTTCTAAAGTGGTTGTTCTCTGGTAGATAATGCGAACTGTGATGATCTTGAGTTGACCAAAACCCTGGTATTACAACAGTTACCCTGAAAACTTGTTATATAACTTTCGCACACTTAAACCTCGAGAATGAATCCTTTATCTTAACACCCTTCTACGGTAACACCCTTGTGTCTTAATTTGTTTAACTTTCCACTTTGTAGGATGGATCCCTACAATGTACACCCACGAGACTCACATGTCACTTGATGCGACTTTAATGAGCATTGTGAGAAACTTTGTCTTTGCCATGGACAAGTATGGCCATAATGGGCACCCTGAGTACTTAACTAATACTCAGTTAAGAGCGTATACCCTTATCGATACTATCCCTGACTCTGGCATACTAAAGGACAGCAAACACTTCTATATGAGAGAGTTGTCCACCCATTGCATGAGACTATGCCGTGACCCCACCATTCTCGCGGCGGGGCCGATACCCACCCGAGCATACCTTTGACTTCATAGCAAAGACACCGAGATACGAATTTTACGCTAATGTATCTGATGCCGAAAGTACGACTGAACCACCCATGCCAGACTTCGGGGAAGAGGTGAACCAGGAAGGGAATGACATAGAAGTCACCAGAATCAGAGGAGGCGCGACCTAAGGACCGTTAGGTTAGGATTAGTGACACCATGATCGGTCTGCTGTGGAGCCGTGTAAACCTTTGGCTCTTTTCTTGTTGTTCTTTAGTTTGATGTTGTATTTTAAGTCCAGCATGGGCTAAGTAATAAGTGTTACTTGATGACAATCAGTTAATTCCATAATAAAACCTTGTTTTCGACTTAAATGTTACTTTGCGCAATCTCTTATCATGTGTTCTTTTAAATTTACCTTGTTGACAGTAAGTTGTTGCATAGGGATATGACATTTGAAAAGAGGTTACGAGGACGTAACCATGTTTTTTAGTTGGGTGGGATTGTAAAATCTTAATGTTTACATTGCACTTGTTTATAGATTGTGGTTTTGATCAAGTTGTAGATCGTGGTTTTGATCAAGCCGATGCGTCGTTGCGTGGTACCCATACAAATGAGTTCTCTATGTTGTGTATTAAATAAATTGCTTTGTTATGGTGCTCTGATAGGTTACATGAGTTCATGAGTGGTGATAGGTTTGCATGAAGTAAGTTCCGGGACGTAACTTTCTTTTTAGGAGGGTAGAATGTAACATTCCGTTTCACCCGCTTGAGTTCATGAATTCTTGTACTAGAAAATCTGTTTGGTAGTTGAGCGAACTTCGGGACGAAGTTCATTTTAAGGGGGGAAGACTGTAATACCCCGTATTTTATATCGTTAACTGAGTCGAGTTAATTGTTTAGTCGTGTTGATATCGTAAGACCAAGTTACTCGTAAGTTTGTTGAGACGGGTTTATCTGAACGATAGCTTACCCTTTTACCAATCACGTTACCCATACCTATGACCCATTTACCATCTAACTTGATCTTTAACCTAAATTTTAACCTAGTTTTACCCTAACCATACACACCCCTCATCTCACACGCCTCCCTCCTTCACCAACACCAAAACACCGATTTCACGCATAGAGAGAGAGAGAGAGTGTGGCGTGTGAGTGTTGACAAAAGCAAGGAAGAGCTAGGGGCTTTTGTCGACGACCGTGGGTGGCCCTGGTGGCGGTTGTGGTGGCGGAAAAAGGTAAGAGTCAACCCTTTCCTCTGTTTTCATCCTTCACGAGTTTTTGGGTGGTTGTTCGTGTCTTGTCGAGGCATTGCTGGTGGTGGTTGGTAGAGTAAGGGAGTAGGGTGGTAAGGGACGAGTGTTTTGGTGGTGGTTAGGGAGGTTTTGGGTGGTGATGGTGGTTGTGAAAGGCGGCGACAGGGGGTAGCCAAAACGGGTTTTGGTTACGGTTTTCAGACGGGTTTAGGTGGGTAGTTTTGGGGTGGTGCCACCGTGGACTAGGTGGAGGTCGAAACGGTGGCGCTATGGTGTCTGTGTGCGTGGGTTGGCGGCGAGCGAGAATGGTGGTGAGAGATTAGTGTTTTGTTGGCGATGGTGGTGGCCGAGGGGTGGTGTAGGGGCTGTTTCTTGTTGTGAGGCACGGTGGTGAACCAGCCCAATGTCGCCCCTGGTTCGACTCGCGGCGGCAATCGACCAGTGGGGGCTTGGTTGTTGGTGGTCTGGTCGGTGGGCAGCAAGCCTGGCGGTTGTCGCGGTGGTTCAGGGCGCGCGTGAGGGGTTTGGGCGAGTGAGATGTCACGGGTGGTGGAGTCGGGTTTTTCGAGTTGTTTTATGGTTGATTCGGGTTTTCTTAAATCGTTTAACTCGTTTAATCTTTTATTTATCATATTCGTATTTAATTTAATTCCCGAGTCCTTTAAAATAATTAAAGACGGTTTTTGAGTCGGGTTTGTTAAAAGAGAAAAGTTACTATATCGGAAAGTTTCCATTTTAAGAAATTCTATTTTTAGTAACTTCTATTTTGGGAACGGGGATAGTTAAGTAATCGGTTATCATTTCATTATCTTTCGTGAGGGCGAATTTTTGTGGATTAGCACCGAGCTTCCGACTATTTGACTTGCAGTTTCGAGGTAGGGAAATACACTTGACTTACCGGTGTTGTTAATTTGTGTTGATTTGTTGTGTTTCATGTGACCAAGCTGTGATCGTTGACTTGTTCGTGGTTGTGATTTATGTTATGTTTCATACACTGGAGTGTGGTTGATCGAACTGTTTCGTGTTGATTATGTTATTTCATTATTTTGATAGTTGGCATGATTTCATTCATTGATATACATATCATGTTGCATTGATTATTGTTGAGCATTGCATATGCATTGGAGTTGGAGGATGGTGTGGTGGTGACGATGATGAGATACGATGTGATGTTGTGATAAGGCCCAGTCGGTTTCGCAGACTTGCCACAGTGTCCTCAGTATGCGGGCGATCGATCGACTGCGGTCGATATATATAGTCTACCGGGATCGGTATGGTCTGGTTGTCCAGTTTATGAGATATGAGTTGAGATGGAGATGGAGGTGACGGAGGAACATGCATATCATATTTTGTTGTTTCGTTGTATTCCCTACTCAACCTCATGGTTGACCACGTGTATTCGTGAACACCGTGATGACCCAAATATTGGCGAGCGGACTTGACGAGTTTAAGAGATAGGACGGGAGCTTGATGGGCGTGAGACACTGGATCAGAAGACATAGTAGTTAGATCATTATTTAGAAGACTTCCACTTCCATTTATGTAGTTCTTTATAATTGTTGTAAAAAGAAGTTTGTAATAATTAAGTTAGAGTATTTATATAAGTTGCCTTGGAGTTTAATTTGTTATTCACTACCTCGGGGAACCGAGATGGTAACAGTTCGGTTTATTAGGGAATGTCTTGCCAAAGGCTCCTTCATAAACCGGGGTGTTACAGGAAGTTTCATCCAATGGCCTCAAACTCACATCTACTTGGCTCGGCCGTCTCCGCCTAAGCAGCGGAAAGCAGTTGGGGTTAGAAGAAATACCTTTATATATATGTTAAATTTTTAATTGTTGAATGTTTTTATATGTTAAATTTATATGTTATTTTTTTTTGTAGGGAACAAAAACGCCGGCTTTGGCGGATAAGCCTAAGTCCACAGACATGCCAACGACCTCGTCGAGACAACAACTTGATGAGGTATTTAATTAACTTCTCCATTTTTTTAAAAACCTCGCTCCCTTTATTTATATTTTGTCTGTATTTATAAAAAGCATGGTAATTTTGTGTAGGGGACAAAAAGACCGATAAGCCTAAGTCCCCGTCTTACACTACTACTACCTCATCATTGAAAGAGCAAGTTGACGAGGTATTTAATTAAGTACGCTTTTATTTTTATTACTCCAACTAGGATATGTTATCTTTGGATTTTTTATTATTTTAATTATCTACTACATGTGTAGGCTGGTGGTAGTAGCACAAAATCAAAGACTCATTCTTTCCCGGACCTGAAAGAAGTTCGGAGTTTAAACGACTCACAATATTCTGGGAAGGATTACATGCAAAAAGTAAGAATGGTGACGATGAGGAAACTGCATGAGGAGGCTGGCGGCCGCATAGCCACCGAGCAATTGATAGTTATTCCGCTCGAGGAGGATATTCTAGGCGTTGAGCGCCAAGCACTTCTATCATGGGATATGCTAGCCATTTGGGCTGGCCTAGACCAGATTGATTTCCAACACCTATTTGTTTGGATGAAGTAAGTTTCTTAATAAATAATTTCATTTTCTAATATTCTGACTACTAGATAGTGTTTTAAATACCGGAATTAATACCGTAATAATGTAGGATATTGAAATTGAGAGTGATCCCCGAGAAGAATATTCCATCTGATCAATACGGATTCCTGTGCCCCTATGTTTTATCTTTATTTTTCCGGATTTCTCGTTCGAAGAACGGGTAGATTATATTTCTCTTGCTTTATCTTATTTAGTTTAGTCAAACAACTCAAAACCCCCAACTTGTGACTTAGACAGACCGAATAGGCAAGTCGATAGTGACCGCCTCCCTGTGGAGATCGACCCTACTTACCGCTGACTTCTGTTAGTAGTAGCTAGGTATTTATTTTTGGTACTGAAATGACGGTATCAGTAGTGTAGTCATGTATATATTGTTGTATATATTGTGTTTGTTTTATCCTTGTTCACATTGATCGACTACGCCACATCTGAGACATGAGGATATTGAAGACCGCATGGTATGATCTTTCCAATCTCCTTTTTTCTCTTTATGTTAATGACTATGTGGCTTTATTTTGATTGATGCGGTATAAAAATGTGAACTTAGGACTTGCATTTAGTTTATATGGCATATTAGTTGGTAGAATAATTTGCATTAGGATGTTTATATGCTAGTTGCATCATGACATGTAGTTTGCATATTAGAAAAATTTTGCGAAACCGTCTACTTGGGAAGCATGACAAGTGTATATAGGCCCTAGTAGATGCTTTTTCTTCTTAAGACTTTGCTTGTTAGAATGCTTGTAAAACACCCTAGGATGTGTCATGCTAGTATCCTTTGACCCATGGATTAAGGCCTAGTAAAGTGTACCTTGTGGTGTTATAACTCCTTGGCTACCGTTTATTCCAAGGTGACCCTTGAAACCATGCATCCATCCATCATCCATGTTCTACCACATTTTTGTCATCAAAGGGAATGGGCACAAAAAGAAATCAATTTGAGTTCAATGAAATGAAAAGTGAAAGAAAGTTTGCAAAAAAAAAATGCATCAAATGAAAAGAGGAGCAAAAATAGAACTCCTAAAGCTTCAACTATAAGCCACCCTCACTACATATGAGGTGACTTTGAAAATGTTCAAAAGAAATGCAAAGAAAAGTTAAAAGTTGTCAAGTATTGAAATGCCAAAAATCAAAAAGAAATGGCAAGGAAGTGTTCTCAAATGTCAAATGCCACAAGAAATTGGGGGGAAAAACAAAAAAACAATAGCAAACTCCTAAAGTGAAACTCAAATATCTATTGATCCCTTTATCCACCGTATCCATTTTTGTGCATGGTAGAGAGGAGACGACCCTTCTTCTTGTCTAGGAAAGAGGGGGAATTCCGCGATCCTCCAGTGTTTCTAACACCATAGGGAGTCTACTCTTGACAAAAGCATTTAATGATTGAGGACAAATGTACCCTAACTTGACACAATTTGGAGGTGATTTATTGGTATCTTTCTAGGCTTAGTAGTTTGAAGAAATTGCATCTATGAAGGAGTGTGTACCCTTGAATTGCTTCCCTTGTAGATAATTTCCGCCACTTAGATGAGGAAAGTGGCTATTCTTTTGTAGATGCATCCATTACTTGATTTTGTGTGCTTAATGTTTGGATGTGTCGCCATTTTGGCAAGACCCACCGTGCCTTGCAAGAAGGCATCCTACCTCATGGTTGTCTTGTTGTGAGTTCAAGGGGCGGAGTGAGACCCGCTAATTATCTCATATCGGCTATGTTATTAGGTTAGTTTAAAATAATGGTCCTAGTCTTTGTCACCTCTTTACTCGGGACGAGCAAAGGTTCGGTTTGAAGATATTTGATGTGACCATAATTAGAGCTTATTTAGTCCCCGAATTAGCCTTGTTCCCATGCTTTTTAGTGCATATTTGGGTCATTTATTGTCTTTAGTTCTTTGTTTTGCATAGTCTTTGAGGTTTTGATCCCTTGGTAGGAGTGCAAACCTTGTATTTTCATGGCAAAATGAGGCTAAATTGATTGAATTCAATGACCAGACATCAAGAAGAGACAAGATTAGAAGGCATTTATACATACTATAGTAGATGGGCAATGATGAGAAAAGATCCTTGCATCCCCGAGGAAATCCCCAAGGATTTTATGAAGAAAAGGAAGAAAAGAAGAAGAAACAAGACTGCCCAGCAATCCGTGCGTCTTCCCCAGAAGACGCCCGTCTCCACCACCACAATCCGTGCGTATTCACTCCAAGACGCCCGGGCAAAGACTCCAGAAGACGCCCGTCTTCACCCCAAGACGCCCGGGCAGAAACCACCAAATACGCCCGTCCCGTGCTAAAGACGCCCGAATTCCCAGGCAGACCCATTTCGTCTTGTTCAAGCTTCAAGGAAGGATGCACATCTTTTTCTAGATACCGGAGTCTCCCTAGAGACCGGAGTCTCCCTAGAGACCGAAGTCTTTCCAAAAATACCGGCGTTTCCTCAACAAGGGACTTAATCGTCATTTAAGCCCTTAGTTAACCCTAATTCATCAACCTAATCCCCACTATAAATACCCCATTAGTCTAATTAGAAGAGCATGTTCTTCTTAGCCATCTTTAGAGTAGTTAATATCAATCAAATCTCTCTTTAATCTTGTAATCAACAATTAATCAAGTTTTAATACAAGTTTTATTTCTTTAATCTCTTTCTTATTCATACTTTATTTTGGGTAATTGAAGATTATTTGGGTTATTATTGGGAGATTGACAACCTCTCAATCAAGCATCAAGTACTTCTTTTATTCTCTGCTTTATTATTGAAATCATTAGTAGGTATAATTCTCTTAATCCCTCTTTAATTATTGTTAATCACTTTCATTTATTCATCATGTTTCACTTTGTTGGTATGATCGACAACCTTGCTAGCATGTTCAACATGATAATGAGTGAGTAGTTCCTTAGCTAGGGTTAATGGGTAATTAGGGGAAACCAACATGGGGAATGATTCATGCTTAAATTAATATGCTTTCATAGTTTATTTGCTTTCTTGTTGTGATCTCAACTCATGCACATGTTATGTTTGATGAAATGTGAGCCTATGAATCCTTGCATTTTTTTTACCCATCACCTATCTTTTCAATGAGACTTGTAAGACATAAACCAACTCGAGTCTCATTAGACCATGCATGTTGTTGAGTAGGGAAGACTAAATCGACTTGTAGGTGTTGTACAATCTAATCAATTCGGCTCCGGGACCCAAACTTTCCTAGGATTGTAAGATATAAACCAACTCGATCCATCACAACAATAATTGCTTTCTTATAACTTGAGAATATGTTTGTATGATCAATTCCCATGAATCCCCTATGACTCCATGACACCCTAGTGCTTTTTATCAATTGTTTACATCCCTTTTAATTCATCTTGCTTGTTCACTTTCATTGCTATTTAGTTTAGTGATCTTCTACATCAAACCCCAATTGTGTTACCCCTAAGACACCACTAGTTGCAATAGAAATCTCATCTCAATTCCCGTCCCTTGGGATCCGACCTTTACTTGCCTCTTTACTAATTGTAAAGTTGTTTGTGAAGTTATAAATTGTGTTTTGGTCCAGGTGCTCCTAACGACAAGTAACCGAAAGATTTAGTCCCGACCAACCACCTACCCAAAACTCACTTTACAATCAATTTCAATTGCCACAATACAACCAATTTCACACCTAACCACAACAAGAAGATTAACCCATTCAAAATATGATTCTCCAAATGATGGGAGATCAACAAAACTTCTTCAAATAAATGCTAGAGGAAAGCCAAAAGAGGGACAATTTTCTTCAAGGCATTGTTACCCAAGGAGAGGAGTTGGAGATTCAAATTGCCCAAATAAAGGCTACCCAAACAATCACTCCCCACCATTCCTTGGACATTGATCGTGAGTGCGACTTTGAAGGATTTACCTTTTATGAGAATTGGGAAGAGCCAATCTCTCTAAGCTCTTATGAGTATGAAAGTGTGGTATTTGATGAGGAAGATATGAGGTTGAGTAAGCCAAGTACTCTTAGCCTTTGTGAGTATGAGGGTGTGTCTTTTGATGTGAACTTTGAGATGTTGGAGAAAGAGTTGAATGACGCGCCCATCTATGATTCTTATGGAGATAGCTATGATGATAAAATCGTGCTTTGCAAGAACTCATGGGTAAGGAAGTGGAAGTGTATGAGGTTGCTCTCCTTGAGGAGCCTATCCTTGAGAAATTTGAGATATCTTATCATAAAGAAGAATGTTCCTTCCTTATCACCCATGAAGACTACTTTACACCCACTATGGAACCTATGATTGTTGACGACGATATGGTGGATTTCTTCCAAAAGGTCAAGACATCATACAAGGGGTACTTGGTGGAAAAGCTCAAAAAGAAACTTGCACATGAAGCTACTTGTGGAGATTCGGCACCCACAATGTCAACTTCTAAAGAACTCGATCATCAAGGTCATAAGAATTCTCCTTCTACCCTTGAAGGATTGAGAAATTCAAATGCTATCGTCATCACCAAGTTTGAAGAAAAAGGTAGTGAGTGTAATTCTCCGGACAACCATGAACCATACTTCCTACCTTACGTTAACAAGAATCATGGGCTAATCGGTTTGAAGCATCACAAATATTCAAGTGCCAAAATGAGGAAGAAAACTAGAATGAATGACAAACTTCCTTGGCTAAGCTTCGTCTTGAAGTTAAGCGACCCATACTTATGCTTATTTGGAGCTTGTTCACAAGTTTTCGATCTTCTTCTAAGAGCCTTGAGCTCTATGGACAAAAATTTCTACAATGTGAACTAGTTTGGTGGAGTCCTATCTCAAACCACCATTTGTAAGATATTTCTTGAACCTTTGCCTTGTATAATATTGTACATTTTAGCACTTTTTATTATAATTTCTTGCATGAGAGTAGTGAGAGAGAGTTTCCTTACATTTTTATTGAGCAAAATTTCAGAAAAAGATAAGGAGGAATGATAAAAGGGTGCAAGGGTACGATCTTGAAAAGAAAAGAAAGAAAAGTTTGAAAGGCAGCGAGGGACGCTCGTCCCGAGGGCAGGATGTTCGTCCTCAGCCTTCCTCAGGGTATTGTTTGGCGCTGACATGAAATCCAAGCGGATTATGGAGCAACACACTCGTCCAAAAAAAGACGCCCGTATTATCAGTTGGACGCTCGTCCTGTAGGACACCTGAAGAAAAATTTCGCACTTGGCTAGAATCCGAGTGGATTCAAAAGAAGACGCGTGTCTCAGTTCATCCGCTCGTCCCAAGCTTGGTACACTCGTATTTTGTCCACCCCAGCTGAAGCAGAATCCCTGGAATGAAATCCGAGCGGATTTTTGCTAAGACGCTCGGACCACCTGCAGGAAGACGCTCGTCCCGACCATAAAGACGCTCGGATTCCTGCACTTACCTCGACTAATCCGCCCGAGCCCGACCCTCAGCCGCTCGTCCCACCCCACTTTTCTATAAAAACACCCCCACCATCCCTCATTTCCTCATCTTATCTAAACCTAATCCACTCATCTTCATCTCCAAACACTCCCTTCACAACAAAAACCAACCAAGCCCTAACTTTCCCAAATCAAAAATGATGAATCTCAAGGGAAAAGCCAAGAATCTTGTTGAAGCCGCTACCAAGAAACGCAAGGGCTCATCTTCTTAATCCCCTCAAGAAATGATGCTACCAAGAAACTTCCATCCCGTGATAAGAGGAGGGGTGAAGCAACTTGAGTACTTTCCGGAGGTACTCTTCACATCCGATGACCACCGTGCTAAGTTCATCAAGTTGCTAGGTAAGCATTACGAACCGACTCAATTTATTGATACTAGGGTGTTAGAAATCCTAGGTATAAGGTACCAAACCGAAATGTTCTTTGATGGTTTGGGGATTGGGAAATTATTCCATGCCCATGAAGAGACATACCTTAGCCTTACCTTGGAATTTTTGAGTAGCCTCCGTATTGTTTCGAACACACGAAACAATATTGGTATGGAGTTCCGGTTCTGCAACCTCGACCATAGCCTATCACTTGACCAATTTGCTCAAATTTTTGGTCTTGTTGTACCAACAAGCAACATCAACAAACCCTCCGACTTTGATGTGGACCTAGTTTGGAAGGCTATTTCCGGGAGGGATTTCATTCACCAAAAACAATGCTACACCTTTGCTATTCAACAACCGGTGATTCGGATCACCAAACATTTCGTAGCCGGCACCATTAATGGGAGATATAAGCAGGATAGGTGCACTCTCCTCGATTTGACATTCCTTGAGTCCTATCTAAATGTTCGGGGGACAAGGCGATACAACTTCAATACCCCCCTTGAGGTGCTTACGAGATTCTATGATTTCTCTCAAGGGAACTCCCAACTTAAGACCTTCGTAATGGGAGGTTTAATTACTATCTTGGCTAACTACCTTTGTCCCGGGTTCAACACCCATGGGACTTACACCTCTTGAGGGTAGTACTTTGATTGATGAGGATGTCGTCTTCAACCACCACCGGTGGTGTGCCTACACTCAAAATGGGAGTGTAGAATGGTTCACAAAAGGGTGTTCCTCTATTATTCTTTAGGGGTGGAATATACCCGGTACCGACCCAAGGTTGAGCCCGTATTCACCTAGGCCGAGCTACCTTCTCGACATCCAAATCCACCCCAACCCCGCTCAAAGAGAAGAGATACCCCGCTACCCTCCACCGCCTCGTGGGATACCGGCAAGGCCCATTGCCCCGCCGTCCTATGTGCCTATCCCACCATACCCTACTCCTCATACGCCATTCGCACCACAAGTCCCCAATGCCCCGGATATGAATGATTTTATGAATCTTATGAAGAAGGTTGATCTTGGAGTACACGATGGGCGCGTCGATAACTACATGGCCCTTTATCCTCAGTACTACCAAATGGCACAACAAGGGTATATCGACCCTAATGGCCCTCACCTATCTTGGGCTGAACCACACCTTTTGTTCCTTAATCAAGGGAACCAAGCCGGGAACTTTGATGGTCAAGGTGGAGGATATTCCGGTCAAGGAGGAGGGTATGACCAAGGAGGAAGTTCTAGTAGGTATGGCTACCACCAGGATGATGATGACGAGTGAGAGATGCCTACCTCACCACCTCCATTTGTATGATACTCTTCTCTCCCTCTCTCTTTTGTATAGTGCATTGTATTTAGTTTAGCCTTCACTTGCATTTGTATTATATATCATATTGCATTCGCATTAGTTAGTTCATATAGTATAGTTGCATTGTAATATATCTCACATGATTCATGCAGATAGCTGCATATAGACTAGAATTCATGCATAGTCACTAATGGCCAATCCTATTCTTTTTTACACTAGAAATAGTGTTTAAATCGGTTTGGGGAGGTTTGATCATAGGTGACTTAAGCATTTAGCATGCATCATTTAGTGTAATGTAGATTGTATTCATTTGTTATATATGTCATATAGAATTACATTTAGTTAGAGCATGCATTCATTCATATCATATTATTGCATTTGTACTTTAATTTCCATAAAACTTCACAAATCCAAAAAATATGTACTTTCTTTTTCATTCCTACTCCTACATGTACATTGAGGACAATGTCCAAAATAAAGTGGGGGATGGGAATTTATATTCCAAAATACAAAAAATTGAGAATTTTTGAAAAATACAAAAACATGTCTTTTTGTTTCATAAACATCAAAAACCATAAAAATTTAAAAATTCCAAAAACATGTTCAGTTCCTTTGTAGTGTAGTCTTGTATATATTATTTTGTATATATTGTGTTTGTTCATCATTTTTCACATTTATCGACTATGCCACATCCGAGACATGAGGATATAGAAGACCGCATGGTATGATCTTTCCAATCTCCTTTTTCCTCTTCATGTTAATGACTATGTGGCTTTATTTTGATTGATGCGGTATAAACAATGTGAATTTAGGACTTGCCTTTAGATTATTTGGCATATTAGTTGGTAGAAGCATATGCATTAGGATGTATATATGTTAGTTGCATCATGGCATATAGATTGAATGTTAGAAAATTTTTGTGAAACCATCTATTTGGGAAGCTTGACAAGTGTATATAGGCCCTAGTAGATGCTCTTTCTTCCTAAGACTTTGCTTGTTAGAATACTTGAAAAACACCCTAGGATGTGTCATGCTAGTATCCTTTGACCCATGGATTAAGGCTTAGTCAAGAGTACCTTGTGGTGTGATAACTCCTTGGCTACCGTTTATTCCAAGGTGACCCTTGAAACCATACAACCATCATTCATCCATGTTCTACCACATTTTGTCATCAAAAAGGGAATGGGCACAAAAATTGTTAAAATTTGAGTTCAAGAATTAAAATGAAATGTCAAAAAGTTTGCAAATTGCATCAAAAGAAAAGAGGAGAAAAATTAGACTCCTATGATTCAAATATAAGGCACTCTCGTTACTAATTGGGGTGACTTTGAAAATGATCAAAAAGAAAATTCAAGAAAAAGTTGAAAGTTGTCAAGTTTTGAAATGCCAAACATCAAAGAAATGGCAAAAAAAAATGTTCTCAAAATGTCAAATGCCACAAGAAATTGGGGGAAAAAACAACTACAAAAGCAAACTCCCACATGAAACTCAAATACTATTGATCCCTTTATCCATCGTATTCATTTTTGTACATGGTAGAGAGGGGACGACCCTTCTTCTTGTCTAGGCAAGAGGGGGAATTCCGCGATCCTCCAGTGTTTCTAACACCATAGGGAGTCTATTCTTGACAAAAGCATTTAATGATTGAGGACAAAGGTACCCTAGCTTGACACAACTTGGAGGTGATTTATTGGTATCCTTCTAGGCTTAGTAGTTTGAAGAAACCACATCCATGAAGTAGTGTGTACCCTTGAATTGCTTCCCTTTTAGATAATTTTCACCACTTAGATGAGGAATGTGGCTATTCTTTTTGTAGATGCATCCATTACTTGATTTTGTGTGCTTTAATGATTGGATGTGTCGCCATTTTGGCAAGACCCACCTTGCCTTGCAAGAAGGCATCCTACCTCATGGTTGTCTTGTTGTGAGTTGAAGGGGCGGAGTGAGACCCGCTAATTTTCTCATATCGGCTATGTTAGTAGGATAGTTTAAATAAGGGTCCTAATTTTGTCACCTCTTTACTAGGGACGAACAAAGGTTCGGTTTGGGGATATTTGATGTGACCCATATTTTCGCACATTTAGTCCCCTAATTGAACCTATTTTACATACTCTTATAACATTCCATAGCCATTTTATCCGTCAAATGCTTCCTGTTTTGCTTTCCTATAGCCCTGTGCTTGTTTTGTAGGAAAGAAGACAATTAGGCGGAAATTCCCGTCTCTTGAGCTTATTTGGAAGGACATTGACGATCTTGGTTGAACGAGTGTGGAAGAAGAGGCAAGAACTAAATACCAATATTGCAAGAATAATAAGTATGCGAGAGGAAGCGTCTGCCCAGAATCCGAGCGTCCTGCTTTTATGTACGAGCGGACCATGGCGTCTTTAGCAAGGATGCTCATCTCTCCAAAATACTTACATTTCCCTACTTACAACTTAGAATTGTTAATTACTAATTTAGCCTTAGTTAACCTAATGCGGCACCACTATATATACCCCATTTGATGATAATCAAAGGGGGCTTCCACATGAGAAAATCCTCTTAGAATAGATTAGGATTAGATTAGATTAGATTACTCTTTAATCTTTCCACAAATTACACATTAATCTTTCCTTATTTATTGTTCAAGTTTGTTACATTTGGGTAATTGAAGATTATTGAGTTATTATTGGAGAATTGACAACTCTTCATCAATCAATCAAGTTCTCCTCTTTTATTCCTTGCTTTATTATTTGGATCATCTCAAATTTGGTATAATTCATTTACTCTTTACTCTTTACTCTTTATTGTTTATTTCCTTAAGCTCTTATCATAATTATACTTGTTGTAATGATTGACACCATTAATGACGTGTTTTCCATGATAATGAGTGAGTAGTTTCCTTTAGCTAGGATTAATGGGTAATTAAGGAAAACAAACATGGGGATTAATTATGCTTAATTTAATATGTCTTCATAATTAATTTGCTTGCTTGTTGTGATGTCAACCTATGCACATGTTATGTTTGATGAAATGCTAAGCCTATGAATCCTTGCATTTATAACCATATCTTATCTATTCAACTTGACTTGTAAGATATAAACCAACTCGAGTCTTGTTAGACCATGCATAGAAGTTATTAGGAGGAAAGTAAGTCGACTTGTAGGTGTTGTACAATCTAATCGATTCGGCTCCGGGACCCAACTCTTCCTAAGAACCGTAAGATATAAAACAACTCGGTTCCTTTACAACATTAATTGCTTGCAACTTTGTGAACATGTTTGTATGGTTAATTCCCATAATTCTCCTATGAACCCATGATATCCTAGTACTTTTAATCATTTGTTTACATGCTTCCTTTTATTGCTTGTTTTACTTTATTACTTTCATTAGTTTAGAACACAACTACAAACCCCATCAATTGTGACACTAGTATAAATTGAGATAGATAGACTTAGAACCCAAAGCACACCGTCCCATGGATCGACCTCGACTTAACCACTAACTAGTTGTTTTGTTGAGAATATAAATGTGTTTGATTGGGAGACACGACGACATCACCCATCAGCAAACCTATGGTGATGAATGACTGTGATATGGTGATGGCATTTTGTGTACATTACATCAAGAAGAAGTGAATTGAGTTTTTAAGTTATTTGAAGTAGTCAAAGAGTTGATTAACTTAACTACATCAGAAACAAGATTTGTGATATTGTAATACTCCGTATTTATGAGTCTCTGGGTACTCTATCGAGTAGGCCTTACTCTGTCGAGTAAGGGTGAGTTGCGTTTTAAAATAGTTTCTGACCTGTTGGGTACTCGATCGAGTAACTGGGATACTCGATCGAGTAAGGGGGCACTCGATCGAGTACCTTAGCTACTCGATCGAGTAGCCGGTTTACGGGGAGTTATTTCTCGGGTTTTGTTAATTATGCGATTAAGGTATATAATCTTTTTCGTCATTGTTCTAAACACTTTTCAAAACCTAAATTACTGTCAAGAGAGAAAGCAAAGTACGTTCTTCACTTTAATCGCATTGTTAGCAAATCCTGGAGTTTGGAAGGTCGGTTTTCATCGTTCATTATACCGTTGAGATCCTTGCGTCGAGGGTAAGACCTGTGTACCGTTTTTATGGTATTTCCTTTAAGTTGTTTAAACCCTAATATGGGAATTTGGGGGTTTTGTGTATATTGTGATTTGGTAGTGTTTATGTGTTTGTATGATAGGAGGAGGTTTTGTAGAAGAGGCTTTTTGATACAGCTGTTGAGACCGTCTGATAGTTGTGCTTTCCAGGTAGGATTTCCTACTCAGTATTAGTCCCATAATGTGATGTTGATGTGTTGTGGTTGATTGAATAATATAGTAATTGTATTGTGACGGTTTGTTGGTTGTGATTGTTTGTCTCTGGTTCTTGAGGCGTGTCCTCGGCTGAGTGGGGTCACTTGTGGGAGTGACTTCACGCCCTAGTTTCGCCCTTCGTGGAACCCGCCACGGAAGGGGATGTGCACATTAATGGACAGGGTTATCGCTCATTATGAGGAGCGGGGATTTGGTTGGTACGGCTGCGGTCACCCACTGGCAGGGCTGGTCCAGTGGACAGTCGGTGATTGAGATTGATGGGACTGATGTGATTGTGTATGTGACGGTGTGAGATATATGTTTATCGTATTGTTGATATATATATATATATATATACATATATATATATATATATATATATATATATATATATATATATAGATTGTGTGATTAGTACTGACCCCGTGTTGTTGTTTGTATAACCTGCGGTGATCCATTCGGGGATGGTGAGCAGTAATTGAGCTAGTTTGAGTTGAGTCACATGGGATTGCTGGGATGTGCCACTGTCGATGATAGAAGTCTTCCGTTGTAGCTTAGTCGTTTAATAAACTTTAAATTTAGTTGATTAGACAGTTGGTTTGAGAACTTGTACCCGTATTTTGGGATTTGGCTTGGTTTGTACTTTTCACTAAAGTTATACTTTTAAATGTTGTTTCGTTATTGTCTTATGATTATCATGCCTCGGGTAACCGAGATGGTAGTATCCTTATACCTGAGTGGTCCTGGTAAGGCACTTGGAGTATGGGGGTGTTACAGATATTGTATGGTGTAAGTTGTGATATTGTTTCGTGTAATATGTGATATTGTACAGCTTACACTAAAACAAAAAAAACAAAAAATTTGAAAAAAAAATTTCAAAAATAAATGAATTATATTCGTGATATTGTTATGTATAGTGCTGATGGGTGATGTTGTCGGGTCTCCCAATCAAACACTTTTATATTCTCAACAAAACAACTAGTTAGTGGTTAAGTCGAGGTCGATCCATGGGACGGTGTGCTTTGGGTTCTAAGTCTATCTATCTCAATTTATGCTAGTGTCACAATTGA
This sequence comes from Silene latifolia, assembly GCF_048544455.1. Taxonomy (NCBI): domain Eukaryota; kingdom Viridiplantae; phylum Streptophyta; class Magnoliopsida; order Caryophyllales; family Caryophyllaceae; genus Silene; species Silene latifolia. Next base: position 456,631,704 of record NC_133538.1, read on the forward strand.
TGGGGTTTGTAGTTGTGTTCTAAACTAATGAAAGTAATAAAGTAAACAAGCAATAAAAGGAAGGATGTAAACAAATGATTAAAAGTACTAGGATATCATGGGTTCATAGGGGAATTATGGGAGTTAACCATACAAACATGTTCACAAAGTTGCAAGCAATTAATGTTGTAAGGGAACCGAGTTGGTTTATGTCTTACGGTTCTTAGGAAGAGTTGGGTCCCGGAGCCGAATCGATTAGATTGTACAACACCTACAAGTCGACTTACTTTCCTCCTAATCACTTCTTTGCATGGTCTAACAAGACTCGAGTTGGTTTATATCTTACAAGTCAGGTTGAATAGATAAGAGATGGTTATAAATGCAAGGATTCATTGGGTTAACATTTCATCAAACATAACATGTGCATAGGTTGACATCACAACAAGCAAGCAAATTAATTATGAAGACATATTAAATTAAGCATGATTAATCCCCATGTTTTTTTCCCTTAATTACCCATTAATCCTATCTAAAGGAAACTACTCACTCATTATCATGGAAAACATGTCATTAATGGTGTCAATTATTATAACAAGTATAATCATGATAAGAGCTTAAGGAAATAAACAATAAAGAGTAAAGAGTAAAGGAATTATACCAAACTTGAGATGATCCAAATAATAAAGCAAGGAAAAAAAGAAGAGAACTTGATTGATTGATGAAGAGTTGTCAATTCTCCAATAATAACCCAATAATCTTCAATTACCCAAAAGTAACAAACTTGAACAATAATTAAGGAAAGATTAATGTGTAATTTGTGGAAAGATTAAAGAGTAATCTAATCTAATCTACTCCTAATCTATTCTAAGAGGATTTTCTCATGTGGAAGCCCCCTTTGATTATCATCAAATGGGGTATATATAGTGGTGCCTCATTAGGTTAACTAAGGCTAAATTAGTAATTAACAATTCTAAGTTGTAAGTAGGGAATTGAAAGTATTTTGGAGAGATGAGCATCCTTGCTAAAGACGCCATGGTCCGCTCGTACACAAAGGCAGGACGCTCGGATTCTGGGCAGGTAGGACGAGCGGCTGAAGGTCGGGACGCTCGAATTGTTGGGGCACTGGACGAGCGTCTTGAAGCTTTGGATGCTCGGATTGCTGTTCAAAACGCTTCCTCTCGCATACTTCTTATTCTTGCAATATTGGTCTTTAGTTCTTGCCTCTTCTTCCACACTCGTTCAACCAAGATCGTCAATGTCTATGAACTATGATCAGTCTAGATCATGATGAATGATAGAGAATGATGAGAGAGATAAGAGAAGAGAAGGAAGTGAACGAATGAAAGAATTGAATGATGTATTCTGTTGAATTGAATTATTGCAACTAATTACATGATAGGTATATATATAGGTAGTTAGATAAGTCGGTTATTCTAACAACCCTAACAACCTATAATACTAACAACCTATATTCCACATCCCCCCCTCAAGATGGAACATCTTGGTACAATTTAAGCCCTAATTTGGCAACAAAGAAATGATGCTCCTGTTTTCCAAGAGCTTTAGTCATCAAGTCTGCCAATTGCAGTCCACTCCTAACATGCTAAGTATACAAGAACCCCTCCAGCTGCTTGTCACGAACAAAATGATAGTCTATATTTAAGTGTTTGGTCCGTTCATGAAAGACGGGATTCATTGCTATGTGCTGTGCAGCTTTATTATCGCAATACAAAGGTATTGGCAGTTTGATTTTTACTCTGACATCTCTGAGTAACCCTGCCAACCAAACCAATTCACTGGTTGTATAGGACATACTTCGATATTCTGCTTCTGCAGAACTCTTGCTAACCGTCACTTGTTTCTTGGTTTTCCATGAAACCAGTGAGTCCCCTAGAAATATACAATAGCCACTTAACGACCTACAGCTTGATGCACATGAGCCCCAATCAGTATCACTGTAGGCCTGTAATGTAAGGGATGCAGTAGATGGATAAAAGAGTCCAGCATTAACTATCCTTTTGAGATATTTTAGCAAATGTTGTGCTGCTTGATAGTGAGGTTCTCGTGGCTGACTTAGAAACTAGCTTAAATGTCTGTACACTGTAAGCTATGTCCGGCCTAGTAAGACTGAGGTAGAGTAGCCTTCCTACAAGCCTTCTGTAGACTTCAGGATCAGATAGAAGCTCACCTTGATCAATAGCAAGCTTTAAACCCTTCTGCATAGGAAATGATGCCACTTTACAATCCTCAAAGCCTGCATCTTTAATGATGTCCAGAACATACTTCCTTTGGTTCAACATTATACCAGATTCATTTCTAGCAATCTCCAGTCCCAAAAAGAACCTCATTTCACCCAAATCCTTAATGGTGTACTTAGAATGCAAGGCTGTTTTCAATGAATCCAAGGCTTCTAGATCATCTCCAGTTAGAAGAATGTCATCTACATACACTAATACCAATGCCAATTTGTTGGTCAGAGGATTCTGGAGAGTAAAAAGAGAATAGTCCTGCTTAGATTGCACATAACCTTGTTGAACCAAAAATTTTGATGATTCCTGGTTCCATTGCCTTGATGCCTGTTTCAGGCCATACAAGGACCTTAGAAGCCTACAAACTTGTCCTTTTTTTGCCTTAGTATAGCCCATGGGAGGCTTCATGTAAACCTCTTCATCAAGATACCCGTGAAGAAAGGCATTATTAACATCCAATTGAAAAAGAGGCCATTTCCTTATAGCTGCAACTGCTAGTAAAGTTCTAACAGTAGTGAACTTAGCAACAGGAGAAAATGTGTGCTTATAGTCTTTATCCTTTATCTGATTGAACCCTTTTGCTACAAGCCTAGCCTTGAACCTCTCCACAGTTCCATCTGCTCTATGTTTAATCTTGTATACCCACTTACTACCTATAGCTTTCTTATCTTTAGGTAGATCAGTTAATATCCAAGTGTTATTCTTCTCAAGTGCCAATAATTCCTGGTCCATGGCAGCTATCCATCTTGAATCTTTACTAGCTTGACTATAGTAACTGGGCTCAAGCTCTTGAATAACATTAGACAGTGATAAAATGTAGCTTGGGTCAAAATTATCAAGCTGTTTAATCACAGCTGTATGCAGAGCTGTGGAGACAGATGGACAATGATATCCAGATAATCTGCTGGATGTCTTTCTTGTCCTGCTGGATCTCCTAACATCAAGAAGACCTGAAGAAGGGACAGACTGTACAAACATATCTCCACTGCCAGATGGTGGTTTACTAGATAAAACTTGAGGAGAACTTTTATGTGTAGTATTGCTAGCAGTCTGAGCATTAGGACTAACTATATTATGTGATAGAACAATGTGTGATTCCTTTATAATGTCAAGATCAGAAATAAAATCAGTAGAAAAATGCTGAACATTTTCAGTTTTGAAAGGAAAATATTGTTCATAAAACACAATAACATCCCTATTGACAAAGACATCATGTGTCTCTAAATCATAGAGTTTGTAACCCTTTTAAGCAGGGGGATAACCAATAAAGAGACATTTTCTGGCTTTGGGCATGAATTTATCTCTGACAGTAATAGGTCTAGTAGCATAACATAAAGACCCAAAGACTCTTAATTCATCATAAACTTGTTTAGTATGAAATAATAGCTCATGAGGGGTCTGCCAATTTAAAACAGAAGATGGTAACTTGTTAATCAAATATGTAGCAGTCAATAAACAGTCACCCCAGAACTTAATAGGTAGTTGAGCATGAAACCTAAGAGCTCTAGCTGTTTCTAACAGGTGTCTATGCTTTCTTTCCCCCCTCCCATTCTGTTGAGGTCTGCCAACAATGCTCCTTTGATGAATAATACCTTTAGAAGCAAAGTAATCATGACACTGTGTTTGAAAGAACTCAGTTCCATTATCAGATCTTATGACTTTTATCTTAGCATTAAATTGTGTCTCTACTAGATTTACAAAGCTAATAATTAGACTAGGAACCTGTGTCTTTTGTTGAACCAAAAAAGTCCAGGTACTCCTGGAGTAATCATCCAGAACAGTCAAGAAAGAATGAGCACCAGTCCTATCAGACTGTTATATGGCCCCCATAAATCCATATGCACAAGATCAAAACATTTTGTAGCATGTGAAAGACTTCTATGAAAAGGCAAAGAATGATGCTTGACCAGGATACAAGTTTCACAAAACATTTTATTAACTCTTTTCATCAGAATAGGATTTACATGCTTGAGTTTTTCTACAGATGAATGACCAAGCCTAGAATGAAAAAGATCTACATTTATTTGCTGACCAGCATTAGATGTATTTAAGCTAGTCGTATTACATTCTTTGGTACTAACAGAATGCCTAAGAATGTATAAATCTCCAGTTCTTTTACCAATTGCAACAGTAGTATTACTTGAAGGGTCCTGAAACAAACAATTGTCATCTGACAATATAACAAGCAATTTAGATCTGGAAATTAACTTGCCAACAGATAAGAGATTAGGTTTGAAATCAGGATTAAGTAATACATCATACAGAACAATATGGTGAGTCAAATAAACTGTTCCAGTTTTATAAACTGGTTTCAATGTGCCATCAGGTAAAGCTACAAACAATGGTTGTGTCAAAGAAACAACATCATGTAAGATGGAAGCATCTGAAGTCATATGGTCAGATGCTCCAGTGTCAATCACCCAGTCTTTGTAAAAGTAAAAACCATAATTAACAGAAGAACAGGAAGGAGAGATACCTGCAAAATGGCTATAAGCCCGAGAGTTAGGTTCATCAAGTATGAGAAGAAGGAGCTTTGTCGGACAATGCCTGAAGAACCTTAGTCATGACAGAGTTAACAATACCTTGCACAATATCAGGTGAAACTTGTGAAACCTGAGAATTTTGAGAAGCATGAGAAGCACCAGCAGACTGTAAAGCAGCCTGAGGACCTGGTAAAGACATGCCAGGTGTATTATAACCAAAAGATGTGGGATAAAAGAAACCCCCATTCTGAGAAATAGGACCACAGACATGTGTATATTCAGCATCCTGGTTATGGCAAGCTACTGCATTATTTGCAGGTTTAGGAATATCTTGTTTAACAGTGCCAACAGAATTAGCAGCTTTCTTGGCTTGCTTTGCTTTCCAAGCCTTGAATTTGTAACAATGCTCGATAATGTGTCCCTTAATGTCACAAAACAAGCAAGTCTGAAGTTGAAAACAATCTTCAGTCTTATGATTTGATTTACCACACTGAGCACATGGAATAACAAACTGCCCAAGAGTATTAGCCTGACCAGAATTGTCCTTAGAACGCTTGCCCTTTGCATTATCTTCAGCAGATTTGTGATTACCAAATCTCTTCTTGGCAGCATAGGCAACAGTCTCAAGAACAGTAGCATTGTTGCTATCATTAATGGATTTTTGCCTTTCAATCTTTTGCAAAATTCCTAAAGCACGGTTTATGGGAGGAAGGGGTTCCATAGACAACAAAGAGGATTGAACTTGTTCATAACCACCATGTAAACCCATCAACAGTTGAATCAACTTGGATTGGGTCTCCCTTTCTACCAACCGTTTGAACATATTGCAGGTACATTGAGACATAATCCCGCAAGTGCATTGAGGCACAGGATCCATGTGATCAATGTTTTCCCATAATCCCTTGATTTTGCCATAATAGTCAAACAAAGAGGCGTTTTCTTGTTTTATATTAGCAAGTTCTTTCTTTAACTCATACAATTCTAGCACATTTAGCTGACCAAAACGCTCAACTAATTCAGACCAAAGATGCTTAGATGACTAAGTATATTGAAAATTATCTTGCAAAGTCATAATCATAGAATTCTTGATCCATCTAGAAACAAGTATATCACAACGAATCCAAGCATTATACCTTTTATCAGACTTGTCAGGAAGTTGGAATTCACCAGAAATAAAACAAATCTTGTTTTTGGAGAGAAGAGCCTGAATTATGTCTCGCTGCCATTGACGAAAATTAGAACCATCAAACAGAGTCTCGGACAGCTTCAACCCAGGCTGATCATTTGGTGATAGAAAAAATGGATCATCGAGAGGAGAGTATAGAGAATCATGAACAGATTGAGAATTTGTTTCAGGTTGTGACATGATTATGATTATGTATTTGAGATAAAAAATTCAAAGAATGTATTCAAAGATTTAACAATGAATATGTTTGTTGATTGTTGCGGAAGCGTTTGATTGGATCTTTTAAACCACTGATACCATATGAACTATGATCAGTCTAGATCATGATGAATGATAGAGAATGATGAGAGAGATAAGAGAAGAGAAGGAAGTGAACGAATGAAAGAATTAAATGATGTATTCTGTTGAATTGAATTATTACAACTAATTACATGATAGGTATATATATAGGTAGTTAGATAAGTCGGTTATTCTAACAACCCTAACAACCTATAATACTAACAACCTATATTCCACAATGTCCTTCCAAATAAGCTCAAGAGACGAGAATTTCCGCCTAATTGTCTTCTTTCCTACAAAACAAGCACAGGGCGATAGGAAAGCAAAATAGGAAGCATTTGACGGATAAACTGGCTATGGAATGTTATAATAGTATGCAAAATAGGTTCAATTAGGGGCCTAAATGTGCGCAAATATGGGTCACATCATCTGCCTAAGAACATCATAAAAGAGAAGAGCATATTTAGAGGCCCAATGTAAATAATCTTGAATATTTATGGGTACCTGTATGGATAGGTGAACGTGTCAATTAGTAGCCGCAAATTTCTTATCCTAAAGCACAACACCTACATGCTAATTATACCTTCTAACCCCTTGTCTTATCTTCTAGTCTTACATACAATATTCAGCACTACAACTTCTTTTTATTTTGTCATAGCCACGGACAAGCTAGTTAATATCAATCTCATATCTGAAAAACTATAATTCACGCGGTGGATCTCGAATTATATAACCGCTTTTGTTCCATGTAGGTGATACAAAACAATACAACGGATTTTATAAAACAATATCACACGTTATACTAAACAATATCACAATTTACATTAAAAAAAATCGGGAAAAAAAATTCGATTTTTTTTTAAAGTATAAGTTGTGATATTGTTTAATAGAACGTGTGTTATTGTATTATGGACTCACGGACTCAAAAAGATAGGGTGGACTCATGTGATCCTAATTATATATATAGGCAAGATCCGGTGAGTCCACCTATATTTTTGAGTCCCATGAGTCCACTTATGTATCACACGTTGTACACAATAATATCACGAATTGAATAACAATATAGTAGTGTTTTTTTCAGATCTATGGTGGGGAGAATTATATTGATTGACTGCTACTCCAAAATATAACAATCGCAAAAGTTTGATACCTGAGGAACAGGAAGAGCAACAGCGAGATAAACAAAAAAAGCCATTCTTAAGGTAATCTAGTGCAATCTGCAACCAGTGGTATCTTTGAACCAAAAAGAATTGACAACTTACACCGAGGCAACTAGCAAAGGCGGGATCTTTGAACATGGGTGGCATGCAGGATATCAGTGCATCAAAAGCTCTGCAAGAAAATAAAAAACGGTCTCCTAATAAGCCTAAACAGTAACATCATAATCAAAGAAATATCCACCACTCAGATCACTTAACCGACTTTAAATTTTCTGAAAGTCGAAGGTAGCATGTAATAATATGCTTCAGCAACCAAGAACAAGGCTCTTCTTGTTCAGACAATGCAGCAACCATATTAGCTAGAACTCTTCCAAGTTCAAAAAACCGATCCGCGGTAGTACATATGTAATCCGATCCCACATCATCCACAAGAATCTTCTAGACAATAAATGTAGCTACCTGGCAGGGCAGAAGGATAGCATAACTCGAAGTTGCATCGTAAATAAGACTGAACAAGCAAATGAGATGTGTCAATCCAAAACATATCATGCATTCCTGCCATGCGATAATAATATTAAGAAGTCCCAACACATTTTGGGGTCCAAGTGTCGTGTTTATCCTAAAGTCCAGTGAAGTGGTAAACCATCACTCTTTTTAAGTGATGAACTATAAAGTAGAAATAAATTTATGAATAAAATCCACTCCTTGTAAAACATAATATAACCCATGATATTGTTTAGTACAACCGGTGGTATGGTTTAGTATAAGGTGTGATATTGTTTTGTATAACTTGTGATACTCTTTTACTGGACTCACAGACTCAGATACAATATCACAGGTTATACTAAACAATATCACAGCTTAGACTTAAAAAAAAATAAAAATAAATAAAAATAAATAAATAAAAAATTATTCATAAAAAAAACGTGATATTTTTGTGTAGAGCGTGTGATACATAAGTGGACTCACGGGACTCAAAAAGATAGGGTGGACTCATGTGATCCTAATTTTATATAGAGGCCGGATCCGTTGAGGCCGTTAATTATGGCGAGGCGGCCGGCCTCACCAAATTACTTCATGGTTTTTTGAACCCTGGACTTAATTTTGTGAATCCTAGACCCGATTTTGTTAATCTAATTCATAAACAAGTGACATTGGACATATATTAACATTGATAAATATACTATAATCGTATATTTATATTTGTTCATCTATGTGGGACTCGAACCCACACCTTGCGCAATAGCATATTGCTCAACCTTTTGAGCTAATAGATGATAAGTACAAATAGTGCATCAACAAATAACAAACACATGAAACATGATACATCAACCTCATATAGTTATTTCTTACTAGGAAATTAACCAATTTAAGTCCTAAGTTCACATAACCGGGTCCAAGCTTCACAAAGTCAAGTCTAGATTTCACAAAATCAAGCCTATGTTTGACAAAATCAAGTTTCACAAAATCAGGTGTAAGGTTCACATAATCTAGTCCAAGCTTCACAAAATCAAGTCCAGGTTTCACAAAATCAGGTCTATGGTTGCCAAAATCAGGTTTCACATAATTAGGTCTAGGGTTCACATAATATACTCCAAACTTCACAAAATCAAGTCCAGGTTTCACAAAATCAGGTCTATGTTTGAACCTTATTTTATGAATCTTGGACCTAATATTGTGAATCTTGGAGCTACTCTTGTGAATCCTGGACCTAATTTTGTGAACCCTGGACCTAATCTTGTAAATCTTGGACTTGATTTTGTGACGAGGCTAATCTTGTGCATGCTGGACTTGATTTTATGAATCTAGGACCCAATTTTGCGAAACTGGGTCTTTATTTTGTGAATTTAGGACATGATTTTGTGAATCTCATTCAAAATCAATGTTAAAGAATAGCCACACCAGCCACACTCATTTTTCACCATCATCGAAATGTAAGGACTAAGTGAAGATCAAACCAAGGATTACCTCTTGTGCCTCCATAGTGAGGTTGAGTGCCCCAAAATTCCTCACGCAACCTGATAATAGGTTCAGTGTGCGCCCATAGCCTTGGCTTGTGGATCCTTGGCCTATTACCCGTCGAGGAAGAAAAGACAAAAGAGCATTACCTTCAAAATGACTGTTAAACAATAGCATATACAAGTATAATAGTGTCGCATGTGATTTATACATTACTGCACAATGGATTGCTCGTAATAACAAAAATGAATTTGTTATATTTTGTCTAATTATGTTCTGAATTTGTACATGCAGCAGTTTCAGACATCATTCTTTTGCTGTATATATCAATTCGCAACTGTATATTCAACTTCATATTTTTCATAATGCAATGAAAATATCAGAGAAAATTTACTGTAATGTATCAACTACAGAAGATTAGTAAACTCAAAAGTGAATATCTATGAATTTTCAGAATGCAATGAGAAAATTGCTAAATATATCACTGCAAAAGCAACAGTCGGACTGTAACTTGTGAATTGTGATAAGATGTCTTATTTACATTTACTTTGCTAGCTTGGAAAATATCAGAGAAAAGAACAATCCAACTTTTCAAAGTACGCGAGGAGAATTTTAAAGTAAGGAATAAAATATTAACACAATACGCTACAATACATCGTCTGGTCATGGATTGATTGTTAACACTGGCTAGTTATAAACAAGTTTCATTTCTGTGCAGACGATCAGCATTTCAAATTTGTTCAATGAGTAATGTGAACATCTCGAAGTAAGTGATGAGCCGGATTAACAATCATACATCCTTCTTCCAACTAAATTAACTTGACTCACTAATTAATGATGTGAGAATTACCAAAGATAGACAAATTCGCCAGCATCTCAAATACATAAACAAGAATCACAAGAAACAATTATAATGGAAATAATTCTCCTAATCACCGTTTTATCAATCTATTCAGCAAATTTTTGTCATACTGAAAATCTATAACATTGAACATACTAATTACGCTTCAAACTTGAAGAGAAAATTAAATGAAAAGCAATAATCATCACAACGAGAGAAGACGGAAGGAAAAGTACGGATAAATTGAAACCACAAACTATTGATTCGAAAGTACCTGAGTTAATAGCGGATGGCGATTCACGAAGTGAAGATCACTATTAATGGCGATCGAAAGCTCACCTTTCTTACCTATTTAAGTACCTGAGTTAATGTCGGAGAAGTGATACAAACATTATTCTGACGAAATCCAGTACATTAAACACGAAATCTAAAGATAAAATCAATCGAAAACTGATTAAAATCATAATAAAATTGTATGGTCGAATAGTACTTACCCATACGAATGCCTCCAGGAATCATGGCTGACACATCTCCAGGAACAGTATTCTTACTAGCTGCAATATGAACTGCTTCCATGACCTTTTTCAACCAGTGATCCATCTCCAGGAATTATGTTTCTCCAGGAGCACGTTAAGGTGAATCACCTGGAGGTTCATAAACCACTGAATGTTCTTAAGGCTTACATTTCAGCAATTGTTTGCAACGATAAAATCTTACATGTACGTTTTTCATCATGAGCAGCATAGTGTAAGCAAAGTTTGTTTTAGTCTTTCAACCTGCAAATAAAAGAAAATATTAGTGCAAATGCAAATATTAGAAGATGAGCAACTCATGCAGACAGTAAACATATCAAGTATTAAATATAAATTAGCTGCAGTTAATCAAAGATTAGTTAAATACGAGCTAAGCTAAAACTATGAAGGTAATTCAAACACAATGTTGAAGGGAGAGGGTGACAGGTGATGGCCTGGAGAGAGATTCATTTTTTGTTGAATTTTCATTGAAAAATATTAAAAGCTTCAAGGCACTCGTCCATCCCACTGCTAGAGGTTTAAGATTATCTTCTCTGGCTCCACAATCAGTACACATAATTAACACCTTCAAAAAGAGCTTGAACTTTAAGGGATATTCCGTAAAAAAAAAAACGATGATGTTGTCCCATAAACTCATAAACTTCTAACTCAACAGTTCTAAACGGCCTCAAAATAGAGTATTTGTATAGCACGAAGCTGTCAAATATTTAACAAGAGATATACTCCGTAGAGAATAGACTAAGAGATGCATTACAAAAAACAGATTCATACACGAGTGAAGGTTTGAGGTGCAGTATGAGGTGTAGATGAATACTGGTGCACCACTTTTACCGTCAGCTCTTGGAAATTCAATCCGGCAAAATTATGAAGACAAATATGTTGTAACCATTAAACACACTTGCTCGTGAGCATTATAATTCCTGAGTCTTGCACTTTGATCAGTATATTTTAATCAAAATTTAATAATGTCATTACTTAAGCGACCAACAACGTTCATTGCCCTACCAATAAGTCAATCAGAACTATTACTAATCAAGGATATTATAGTCTTCTTAGGTATTTCCTGAAACTCTTTCAGTTTTAGTCGCTGATTCTCCTTCTGAAGCCGGTTTTATGTCAAACATAAATTATTTATATTGTTAACATGATACCTGAGATGATTACATAGAAGTTCCATCCAAGGCTCATTCCTCAAATACTCGCCCAACATTAATACACCATCCGCCACTGCAGTTTATAAGAAAGCAATATCAGTTAAGATCATTCATAGAATATTGACCCACAATAAATAATGTACGAATCTTCAGGAATTATATAAAAGCTTTAGTTCTCTTTGACAATGGTTAACAATCGCCTTTCACAGAATTTGTATCTACACACTTCAACCTTTAGAGAATAGGATTTTAGAGAGGCGTATGTTTTCTATATGTTTATCTAGGAGCACGTTAAGGTGCATCACCAGGAGGCTCATAAACCACTGAATGTTCCCAAGGCCTACACCTCAGCAATTGTTTGCAACGATAAAATCTTTCATGTACGTTTTTCATCCTGGGCAGCATAGTCCTTGTCCAGTGTAAGCAAAGTTTTTTTTATTTTTCCAACCTGCAAACAAGAGAAAATATTAGTAACAGCAGCCACTGACGATAGGTTGACCTTGTAAATCTGATCAATAAAACCATACTACGGACAATGAAATGAATATGTGGACTGGACTATGGACAACAGAACTAGCGAAGAAAATCGTTCCTGACTTTACATCTATGAACTTTACTCAAGCCAACACGTGACTGGGAGATACAAAACACGGATGTTCACTAATCTACACCATGCTTCAGAGTTCGGACTCACCTTCTTACACAACCATGCTAAGACCTTAGAATCATCCAGCCTGAAGAACTTTGTAGATCCAATTTCCGCGAACACAAGAAAAAGGATATCCAGTATATAAAATCATTGCAATAATCTGGGTAGCTAAGCAAAAGGGAGTAATACAGGGTAAAGTTACATAAATTTAGATCTTTGAATGTGACAAAAATTGAATACACTTCAACTTCACTTTGGCCTCTTATCGATTAGACACTCCTCTTAGTATGATATGATGACCCTTGACACGATACAACAGTTCCAACATTTCATATAGGCTGAAAACATGTTTATTTTGCTGTCACAAAACAGCCCCGTTTGACACAAGCCTAAGGCGAAACTTACAGCCTAACTATGTAACACTGATTTACTGTTATTAAACCACCAAGGACAGATTCTCCAAAAACTCCTCAACAGCTACCCAACAAAGTTCAACAATTTGATAGCATAAAAGTCCACCATGAAATTTTAAGTTCAGTTATAGGGAGAAACGAAAGTCATGTGGTATTTCAAATGCTAATGTTGGTATTAGTGAACCCTCCACATTTGTCAGTAACAATTCAGAATATAACTCAGATCATTTTTTCAATTTACTAGACATTAGAAAAAGATTGAAATGCTAATGCAAAAATGAATGAAATAATCTGATCATATGTAAAATGAAAATATACAACATCACAGTGTAATGGCAGGTGAACAAACAGTACGTGAAATAACAGGCTTGTTCAGGGAATGACCTTTAACTTCACAAACAATGCACATTGATTTCTCAGAGATTCCCAACAAATGATGATACCGAGGATAACCATCAAGAAACATAATCTCATCTAATTGTCTGAATTTCCCTGGATCTTCTCCCTTCTGCATCCACAACAAACGCAAATAAAAGTTAAATAAAGATGAGTAACAGATGAATATATAAATCAAGAAACGGAGAAAGGCAGTCAAACATCAATCACAAACATAATTTTATCCCAGTAACAAGTTCCTATTACAATGGCTAGTAATATGCACATTAAAAGTCGAGAGGTCATTTAACAAAAGAATGAGGTACAAATCAAAACGAAAAAAAAAATGAATGGAATGGCGCCATAATGGATAAAAATCAAAAGCTGTTATTATTTACATCTGAAACTATTATATACATTAGGCTAACAGCAATACTACCATAGTTGAGCTTGAATTTTACGAATTAATTAAGTCGATTGAAAGTTAGTGTGAAAAATACGGAATGAAAGGTCAGCGATAATGGCGAAGACGAGATTAATCGAAAAGACGGAATGAATGAAGATTTCCACTCAAATCTATCAAAACCTCCATAAACAAGAACGAAAATCAGTAATTAAACTATTTGATTGAGAATTTAACAAAGTAAATAAATTGATCGAAAATTATTGTGAAGAATGAGGAATAAAATCGGGATGAATCGAAATGAAAAGTAGGTGATTGAAATTACCTAACTTCCGGATGTTAATGGAGGTCAAAAAGCTTAGTGATAATGGTGGACGGAAGCTCAGCGATAAAATGGCGTTGAAATCTGAGTGAATGGCGAAGACGGAGCTCTGAAGAATGGCGAAAACGGAGCTCATATGAATGGCGAAAACGGTGCTCAGATGAAGACGAGATAAAGTGAGAGAGAGAGTGAGGGTGAGTAAATGATTTTGTTTGAGAGAAAAGGTGCGGTTAGTTAGGAATTATTAAGGGGACATGTGTCAATATCAGGTGCATCTGTAATATTTAGATCTAACGATTTAGAATGGATACAGCTACCTCACCCTAAGAAGGGTGCCTTACTTGATTCAATTTCTATATATATATATATATATATATATATATATATATATATATATATATATATATATATATATATAGGGCCGGTGAAAACCACTAGTATAATGAGAACAGTGAGAACCACTCATAGCCATTAGATGTCTAATAATACGGACGGCTGACATTACCTTAGCCAAAATTAAAATCAAACGCGCATCATCGCCAAACCCTCTCATCCTATATTATAATAATAGATTATTTAACCAAATTATGTTTTCTCTCAAATTTCCTTCTCTCTCCCCATCATCAAACTACTTCCTCAAATTGAAGAACAAGCTTCAATATTCTACTGCTTCCTTCATCAATGGAGATCCAAATTGAACCATGTTTCACTGTCCATCAATATTCGATGAGGTTTGTTTAATTTCTCTATTAATTTCACTTAATTTCGAGTTTATGTGTTTCGAATCTGTTAATTTATCAACAAATTCGGATTGATGAATTGTTGATTCGAGTTTATATACATATAATTAGGGTGCTAAATTAATTTAGGGTTGGGAGAAATTGATAAATTAGCTCAATTGTTTCGAATTTGTTAAATCGTCAAATTTTCACATATTGAAGTTCAAGAGCTTATGCCAAATTTTTAAAATTGATTATGTTTTTAAGCTAAATTGACTTTCAGTAAATTAGGTTTCATAGGCATTAAAATCTGAAAACTAGGCCTTATTCCATCATTGTCTGTAATTATGAGTCCTCGTTCTATCTTATTATTATATTGAGATAGATTTTTAACAAGTTTGCTTAGGTTTTTCATTAGCATAGTCCTCAATTTTCTCGCTTCTCCATCTCCAATGAAGTAAAGCAAGACATTTGGTAGGGAATTGTTTACTTGCTTTATATGAAAACAAAACCTAGACTTTTACTTACTTTATCAAATCGCCATTTCTCTGCCTCTTCATTTTCATTTTCCAGTAACTTTCATCCATTTCTGATTCATGGTTGCGGGGGTATAGCTAGCACCAGCTGGGGCAATGCGTCCATGTCCAGTCCACTGTCGCAGAGGATAACCAGAGTTCTTACCATGATTGATCCTACTAAGGGAGATACTGTTCCGGTCGATGGTGAGCTCGTTCCGTCTTCTCTTGCTTTTATTTCTCCTATTCTTCGAGTTGCTAAAGAAGTCGAAAGATAAAACCTTATGGTTGCTTATTTATGTACTCCACGTATCTATCCTTTACTCTTTACTATTTTTGTTAGGGATGAAAGTAACATTGTTTTTCTGATTTTATGGTACCTACTATGTCAACCAGGCCGGTTCCATGCTTTTGAGAAGGCTTATAAGACATATCCCACATCAACTGGAAGAGGGGTTCGTCAATTTAAGATCTATTCATAGAAATTTACTCTGTTATTTGGGGTATGTAGTTGTTATTTTTCGTGTATCTACTGCATATTTTGATGCACCTAAGCTTATTTCTAAATACGTAGTAATAATTTTGACAAAGAGTGTTTAAAATGTACTAATTCCATCTCAGTCATTTATTTACCTTTTATATTTATTGAGAGAGATATTTTGGTCAAACGTAAACAAATTATTGAGACGGGAGGAAGTACTTCGTACTATCTTAGTGGAGAGACTGATTAGGAGTGGCATGACTCTCCCAAAACTTTTTCGTTGTTAGCTGATCGCGGAATTTCATTAGGATTGGTTGAATGATTCATGTTTCATCTCTTTTCTTCCTCTTTCCTAACATTTGTGATTTCGTAAGCATTCCATAATAAATAGTTTAAATTCACTATACTCCTATATTCTGTAAATGTTGCAAAGCTAGAGAGACTAAATCATAAATTGAGAAGCTTAAGAGCACTTTTGTCTATACACCAATTAAATTCTTGAGGAATTATTTTTCTAGCTTAGTAAATTTCAGATAATTAATGACAGAATTTCTTTTTCACAGGTGAGGTAATCACCTTATTGCTACTATTATTTCCACGACCTTAACATGGTATATATTTAATTATTTGATTCTCCTTCACCGGTGTTAACAACCTCATCAGACGGGTCTGCGATATAAATGTAGGACATTTGCTCGACTTCACAACATATGAAAGGGCTATTAAAACTGTGATGAATTTACTTGTGATAAATTGGATGACCTCTTATACTTTTATACTCCAGAGCCTTTATAAGAACTACTTAAGTGCAACAGTAGCTCTCTCTCCTTGTTCCTCCGTAGAGAGGTGAGGGAACCATCCGTTTATAATATCATCAGGACATCATTGCTAGTTTTACATTATGAATATTTACGTTTCATTTATTTTGAAAGCCAATTAGCTCAAATGGCAGAGCATTGTGCAATGCACAAGATGTGGGTTCGACTCCCATGTTGGCTATGAGATACCATTCTTTGTTTTACTTGGATTGAAAATTAGTGTATTGGTAATCCCGTTTCAAGTAATAGTTTGGTTTCCGATATATTTGATAGTCTTTGAAATGATTGTCTCTTACTTCTGATCACTACACTGGCTCATTGGCATTGTTATTGCTTGCTTGAGCCCGATCATGGTATGCACGCCATTACCCGAATATGATTATGGCCTCATGAATCGTAGTTGTACTGTACTACTTGCATCGTGACACATTCCTATCATAGGATGTACGATTTAATAGGCTATATGGGACTCGAACCCATACATTTGTGCAAACTTTGCACATTGCTCTACCATTGAGCTAATAACCTTTAATATACACTAAACAAAGATAAAATAGCGAGCATATAACACCAATTGCTCCAAAGAGTTAAAACACAAAACCACCCAATAGATTACGTAGGTAAGTGTCATATCATTTTGAAAAAGATATTAGACCATCATATATTACTATTAAAAGCTCATGTATAGACACTACTCCCTCCATCCCATTTTTATTGTCCCCCTTTTCACCAAAATTTATCCCACTTTTATTGTCCCCTTACTTAATTAGTATGAAAAATTAGTAAATTACCACTAATACCCCTAAATTTTTAACTACCATTCACCCTATAAAATTTGCGTTGTCTATTTTGTTCTTAATTAAAGGGTTATAGTAGTAATTTTTTTCTTAGTTGTTAAATCCTTCCCAAAGAAGAAAGTAGGATAATAAAAGTCGAATGGAGAGAGTATTTACTAGCACATGGACACTAAATACCCATATATGTGCACTAGAAACATCCATATGTGCATAATATAACAACATATATACACGATATTTAGAAATGCATATTTATTTTATTTTTGAGCTCGTAAATACACACTGTTTAGTAGTACATGTACACTAAATACTCATATATGCGCACTAGAAACATTCATATGTGCATAAAATAACAACGTATCTACACGGCATTTAGAAATACATTGAAACCAAACTACTTAACTGATACATTGGTGCGGCTGTCCCACTGCAATCAAAATGTATTGAAACCTTTCCATGATCGAGTCGAGAAGCGCTAGGTCTACCAAGTTCAGCCTGCATTATGCCTTAAATACAGTATGACCAACGTATCTACATTCATCAAAAAAACAACTATAAACAAACTAGTTAACTGATACATTGGTGCGACTGTCACACTGCAATCAAAATGTATTGAAACCTTTCCATGATCGAGTCAAGAAGCGCTAGGTCTACCAAGTTCAGCCTGCATTATGAATTAAATACGGTATGACCAACCTTTAACAAAACAATGGAAAAAATTAAAAAAAAAAAACAGTTGATTTGTTCGTACTCCTTAGTCCCTATATCACAATCATTTGTTTACCTTTTTTATTCCTTGTGATTTGTATTATAACTAAGGTATACAGATGATTGGGACAGAGGGACTAACAAAGAAATGTAATCTACGCTACCTTCACACTTATAATAACATCAGGTTCCCCTATCTTGATTGTTGTTGAACCGTTTGCCAATCATAGATTTAGTGGCAAAAACAAAGACCGACTTGTACCCCAATTATACAATAATGCAACTAACTGACTTCACCCCTAAAAACTAAACCCTTTCCCTTATTATCGAAACGAGTTTAACTGAATATTAATATCCTTAACCAATAGTAATCAGTATCATAATATAACCAACTGATGCAACTGAAGAATTATATAATCCATATCTAACCTTATTTTATGCATATATAACCTTTTTTCATACACATATAATTTTATTTCATGCCCATATAACACACTTATTTCATGCATGTACACGGTTGTTTAATGCACATATATTGCCTTTTCATGCATCTACAAGGCTACTTCATGCATTGATAAGTCTATTGCACCCCAAACCCTAACTATTATTATTGGGACAAACGATGGTGGACTAGTGTCCAAAAAATTAAGACGGGAAAGGGATTAGAGTTGGATTAGGCAGGTCCACGGAACCCTAAACCCTTTCCCTTATCATCATTTGAATGACAGCAAGACCAAAAGACACCCTAGAGGGGAAGAATGAACCCTTTTTAGGGTACGCGATTAAAACTAGGGGAATAGTGTCCTAAAATTTAGGACGGGAAAGGGTTTAGGGTACGCGGACCCGCCTAATCCAACCCTAAATCCTTTCCCTTATTTTTATTCAAACGACAGTAAGACCAAAAGACACCCTAGAGGAGAAGAGTGAACCCTTTTTAGGGGACGTGATTAAAACTAGGGGATTAGTGTCCTAAAATTTTGGATGGAAAAGGGTTTAGGATTGGATTAGGCGGCCTCGTGGTGTCTTTAAGTAAGCCAAAAAAGGGTTTACTTCATGCACATATAACCTTATTTCAGGCACATATAACCTTATTCCATGCACATCTAATCTTATTTCATGCATATAGTACAATAACACTTCATGGTACACAGAGGGAAAAAAAGAGAAATGTCATCTAAAAAGGCTCCATAAGGACACCTGATATGGGAATCAATTGTTAAATGTTAGTGTAGCTTCATCGCATATTTCGAATTATAAAGCCATGAAGAAACTAATTGAATAGTATCATGACCTCTTTCATCATGTAATCAACTCATATTGTGTTGCTTCATAAGTATTCAGCATAGATCAGGCAAAACCTTTCTAAAATCATTATGTATCTAAGATAGACTACTTGAACAAAAAAAGGCATGGTATAATTGTTGTAACAACTTATAACATGAACCAGCTGGCAAAAACATCCATTCTAAACATCCAATAATCAAATAGCACACATTTCAATTTCAACGATCCCTAGAAATCGAGACAGCTAATGGCATTCAATTAATCTAATAACAATAATTGTTAAACAATCAATCAATCTACACATGAAAACATAAATAATAAAATGTACAAAAGGTAATAATACCTTCTGGTACCAAGACCACTAAGAAGCTAATAACCCAAAGTATCCCACTGGGCAGTAGCGAAAAGACCTCTATTATAGCATTGCATATGAAATAGGAGCAAGCCAGGAGCAAATATATATTCTTATCCGTACCAAATATGGAGTTTCCTAATATCAATTCTTATCCAAGTCAGATACGGAATAACTTAAGTCTAGTACTTCTAATAGAAGTCAATAAGTGAAACCTTCTGTCAACCAAAAGTAGAGCCAACGGTTGGATACCTATTGAAACTCGAATACTCCGCCTCTTTCCCTGATCATGCTCAATAGAACTTTTTTTTTACAGGACCAGTAACGCAGATATCACTCATTTATATGGTCTATTTTAGGGGTCTGTTTTAGGACAAAAATTGCATCATCAATTAGCCTGTTTTGTCTTCGTTAACATCATATGTGACACCCCGCGATAAAGCGGAAAAATATAACTAATAAAATGCGGAATTTTCGGGAATTTTTAAAACGTTTAAAATTTAAAGCGCGGGTTCACCAAAAACTAAAACATAAATAAAGAGTGCGGAAATAAAGACTTTAAAATTATACAAACGTGATAATCAAGGTGAGGGAAAAGATATCCCTCGAATGACAATACAATAAAAGGTGAGTCTAAACAATCCTAATAAATCGACTAAAAGGCCAAAGTGCTCGCTAGCTCACACATGTCTTCACCCCATGAATGCACCAACTAATACCTGTCATTCATGTAAACATGAACGCATACGATCGGTGGGGAGTAACTCAAGGTTCTCCCAGCCACAAAATGTCGAAACGAACATAACAAAGAACTAAAACAGGTAAGTCATGTAAGATACTTACAAAAGATATGAATATCAAGTTTATATTTAAGCATGGCAAATAAATGAGATGGAATATGATAAATCAATATTAGCATAATGGAGATTCAACTAATCATGTGAGACAATTAAATAATAATACGAAAAACAAGAATACGGTCATTTATGCAAAAGTACGCATTTCAAGGAATTGCAACATAGATATGAGATTAGAAACTGTAGCCATTATTTGGAAAACCACTTAGCAAACATTGCACTGGACGTGGCTACTAATGTCACATTCATACTTATGGCTTGCATCTCACCATAAGAACGGATGGGAACATCAATCCCGACGATCATATCGCAACTAGAGGGCTTATAGCTCACCCCTAGTATCCGATAGGACCAAGACAAACAACACAAGGCATAACTCTTGCCTTGAAAGACAAATACCAATATCTATAACCAAGCAAGACCTTTACTACTCATATATCAATGTATAATTCCCCTGGTAGGACGACAATGGTACTCCCAAGACTCGGTCCTAGTCTAAATCGCCGGACTCTCGGGCGAACGGTCCCCGATTCGACATGCGGCAGAACAGTCCGCATCCAAGACTCGAAGACAGATCGGAAATCGAGAACCCACAATCGGTAGGACAGTCCGAAAGAGGCGGAAAATATGAGCTAAACCCACAATCGGCAGGACAGTCCGAAAGAGGCGTAAAAATAAGTCAAGCAATACGGTATAGTATAAAGGCATTATCAAGAATACGACTCAACCAAGCGATACGAATCAACTTGGAAAGAGACTACTACATGTAATGAACCGATGATAATCAAGTGAGACATTTCATGCCAAAATTATATTCATGAATGTGAATAAGTAACCCATTTCTTTAATATTTGTCAGTTGAATAAAAATGTAAACAAACGGAAATGAACCATTTATAATAAGCAAAACAAGCATTCAATTATAAACGACTCAATTTAATTGAAAAAGTAGAATAATTTGCTCATATTTGAGATAAGATAAATAAATGAGAATGAACGGACTAAAAATTCATATTATAGGTAAATGAGACGTTTCATCAAATTTCGACTTGAATAAATAATAAATTCAACATTTATGATTAATGTGAGAAAAATATATAAATGAACGATATTTAATGAATTAAGTCATATAAGGCACGAGACGGGATTTAAATCATTGAAATGGCCAACTTGCGCCAAAACCATCCATAACCACGACTCAAAGGAGCCATTGGACAACCCCTTACATGACACCCAACGACCAGCCGCGACCAAAGGCCACGACAAGTCAACCAAGGTAACTCTGCCAGGCTACAATCCGCCCAGCCAGCCCCTGCCCAGGCCACAAGAAGCTCCCTGGCCAGACCTTAATCAGCCTCCTACCCTCGCCCAAACAGTCCCAAAGACAGCACTAATACCTGCTGAAAACAACACCCATACCGAGTCCATTTAAGACAAGTTTTAAGACAAGAACAAGACGAAAAATTAACACTTTACAACTCCAGCAAGCTCATTCTTTTCCTTTCCAAGAATCCCTTTCTGTTACTAGCCTACTGCCACAATGCCACTATATATCTCTTTATATCATTGCTCCTCCGCTTAACATTAAAGATACGAGCTTTATGACCTTGATATTCTAAAAATGCATTCAACTAAAGAGGTGTAAGTGTTCCAATTTGCTTATTACTTTGCTTAACCTCTTACAGGAAATGGTTCTTGCTAGCTCTGAATTTATATCGCCAAAAATGAGTTTTCTATCTACCCCTCCTCCAAAAAAAAAGGGAACTAAGAAAGAGGAGATATATTTTCATCCGTATGTTCCCCCTTTCCTCAGTTTGTCCAATCAAAAAAAGCTCATTTCGACCACCCTTTCACAATCCCAAAACAATCCAATTTACAAACTCCAACCAAATACACTGAAAAACCAGTAACAACCATCGATTCACTCTAGGGTCGGATGATTCGCGTTTACTCCTATCAAGGCAGACGCAAATACAACAATCAACTCCCAATATTCAACTACGAATTTCTCAAATGATACGCATAAAGAGCACACTAAAACATCAAATTACAGTAAATCTACTAATCTTTATCTTTCAGCTAACACACCAATCCAAAATTCAAAGTCCTCATCCCGTCAAAATCCGAGACTCGACAAATGAACAAATCAAAAAGGCACAAACATACAAACTAACTAATCCAACAGAAATAGTACCAACATGTCAAATGGATTGAAACATGGAATTAACGAGAACGATTAAAAATTAAATGCAGAAGAAAGAATTAAGGGAAAGAAAGAAGAGATTTACATATTCAACCACACATATGAGAGGGACATAAAGAACAAATCTTTACGAAAAATGAGAGTATAAAACCGAGTAATAAGGGCGAAATATCGACGCTTTGTCGAGTAACCTATCACCGTTACCTTTTTGCTCTCCTAAACGTCCAAGAAATCGCCCTAGGATGATCTTAAACCCAAAAATGAAAGAAAGTAGACCAAAATCCGAATCCCTTGTAAGACGGTCGTTCTGAAATAGGACGAAAGGTTGGCCCTTTCTTACATACAGAGAAGGAGAACGAGATGAGGAAGCTATTGGTGTAAAATTTATCAAATTTGGTTGAGAAACGGAACAGAAATCGGGGTTTGAGTCTCGGCGAAAATGGCAATTTGGTCTGCTGTTAGTTGATGGTTGATGCTGAGAAATTGTTGTTCTTCTGATAGAACGAAGAAGAAAAGGGGAAAAATAAGGGGGTGGAGACGGGGGTACAACAACAACAATAAAATAATAATAATAATAATAATAATAATAATAATAATAATAATAATAATAATAATAATAATAATAATAATAATAATAATAATAATAATAATAATAATAATAATAATAATAATAATAATAATAATAATAATAATAATATTTTAAGTTAGGGATAAGGTGAGTGTGAGTATGTGTAGAAGGAATTGGATTAGTTCGAATAAATTAGCTTCAAAATGAAAATGTGACGGTCTTATGCTAGACGGGAATACGTCTCAAACCTATTATAATTTAAGTCGGAGCTTTATTATTGTCGCTATTAATATTATCCGACACAAATATTTATTTTATATAAACAAGCTTGTGAAAATGTAACTTTTATAAAATTTATGTTAAAAAGGGGATTAATTAAATTAAATAATTTAAAAATATGAAATAAAGTAATCAAACGGTTAAATAAATTTTAAATGTAAGAATGAGAAATTTGCGAGTGTTACATCATACATCATCAAAATGGAACACAAGACATTATACTGATAGATCAATGATTAACGAAGTAAATTTGAATAAATTAATAAGCAATTAAACAAAAATAAAACAGAAGAAATCGGGAATGCAACTCTCATTAACTAATTTGAAGCATAATAATCATTAAAATTGAAGAATAAGAAAGAAAATAGGGGAAATTGAGACATTACCTAAATTTGAAGGAGTAAAGCAAGACACACGAAACGAAATTAAAGTAAACAAAAGACGGAAGCATGACGGAATGCGGTCGATCGTTGTTGATAAATGTAGAAGTGATGATAGACACACATAAATGGCGATTGAGATAGAAGAGTGAGAATTGAAATTGAGTAAAATGACGGTAAATGGAGGATTTGGGGTATGGGTTAGCTGACTTAATCTCAACCCTTTATTTTCTTGAGATCCAACAGCTGTGAGTGGTTCTCATGGTTCTCATTATATCATTAGTTCTCGTAGGATACCATATATATATATATATATATATATATATATATATATATATATATATATATATATATATATATATATATATATATATATATACATATATATATATATACATATATATATATATATATATATATATATATATATATATATATATTATTAAAAGAAGCTTTTTTCGAGAGATTACAGAGTCTCCAACTTCTGTGAACTACTTAATTCTATAATATAAGTAATAGATAAATAGTTGGTATAGGATAAAACAATATCATATAAACCATGAAACATAATATCGAACAATAAGATAGATTTGTAAACAATCATATAAGATAGATTTTAACAATTAAACAACCATATAAGATAGATTTTAACAATGATTAGAATACATTGAATCTTAAATAGTATTCTAAAATCAGTTAAATAACTTATCTATTCACCAAGCAGATGGATTCTCCATAATTTCTACGGTGTAACACTTCTCATCGTACCAAGAGTCTTACTTATATAGATAGACTAGAACTCTTGGCCTCTAAATCTATAAATAGATAAATCATGCATATTTATTGATTCATTTGCACGTCAACTTTCTATTTATTGTATGTTTTTATTCTATATTGTATATATTGTATTGCATTTGTTTCATTAGATCTTCTTTGTTTTTTTAGTTGCATGAATATTAATGATCTTCAAAGTCTTTTAACTTTGAATCCGTTACATCTGCTACGAAGTACTCTTTTAGTCAATACAAAGAATAATCGGCATAACTATTATTTGTTTCGTTTAGTCTTTAGTTTGTTTTGTTTATCATACTATTGAATTATTTTGAATGTGCAGGTACAAATTGTTTTGTGCATATACAAGTTGTTTGTTTACATATGGATATAAGAAGGTGAATCAATCAAAGAAGATTAGTGACAAAAGAGATAATAGTAGATAGGTATGAACCATTAGATTTAAATATTGTTAGGTGTGAGTTTTTATAGGCACGTATAATATTTAGTGGATTTGGCAAATTTTGTATTGCAAGTGACGAGAAAAATATGACTATTTTTTATGATTAAAATATGATCAATTTTTTTTATAGTAGTCACTGTTCACTATAAAATGATTCTTATTTGCCAAAAAGTAATTAAAAGACACGAAAAAATCGTGGTACGTGAGTGTGTCTAGGTAGATTTTACCTTGCGTTAAAATTTTGTGTTTTCAAGGTTAAGTTCTCCTTATAACATAAGAATTTGAGTAGAATTTAAAGATTCTTAATAGTCATTATCATAAGATTATTTTATCATTAACATCTAACAAAAATTTCATAAAATTATTATATCATTAACATCTAACCAATAGTAAAAGTTAATATGTTTATGCGTGTGGGTAATAATGGAGATTGGGTATATCAGTATATGTATCATGAGTTTACATAGACCTAGCAAATAAATCAAGCCGTATCGTGTTCGTGTCAATATTAAATGGGTTATCACTATCTCAACCATAACCCGACCCAATTACATAAACAGGTCAATTGTCAACTCTAACCCGTCCCATTTAATTTTTCTAACCCAACCCGACCTGTTTAACCTATTTATCTTTAAACGGTCATTTTTAACCCACTTAACCTATTTAACCCAATAAATAAACTAATACAACAAACTATGCTTTATAACCCTACTATCCCAAAAATGATGAATGAAAATGTTAATTTTTAAGTTTTATGTTGAATTATTGACTTAAGCCAAATATATTATGACAATTTTAAATAAATCACTAGTACAGAAATGGCTTTTGGCTACGGTTAAAAACAACATTTGGCTACGGTTCCTCGACGGTAGTAAATCGGGGCGTTGCCTTAGATCAAGTAGTTATGGCTACGGTCAGAAACCGTAGCCAAAAGTGACTTTTGGCTACGGTTATTAATAGGAACCGTAGCCTAAAGCGACTTATGGCTACGGTTATTAAGATTTAACCGTAGCTATAAGTAACTTTAGGCTACGGTTCTGTTTTAACAACCGTAGCCGTTTCTCAATTAAAATTTTTAAAAAAAAATTATTTACAAAAATATGATTTATTATAAATGTAAATTCTTTAATTAAGATAATAATAATTAATTACAATACCAATGTTTAACATACAATTACCATTACAATTCAACATCAGTATCAAGCTCTCATAATATTCTACCTCACAACTAATTAAGCAGCTTCCTTCTTGTGCTTCTCTTTCCCGAGCTTCTTCTCCTCTTTGCATTTTCTCTCTTCCTCTGCATGTTCTCTTTCAATCCTCTCCCGCTCTTCTCTCCTCTGCCTCATGTCTCTCCCTTGCCTGTGCAACAAAGAAATGGGAGTGGATAAGTCAGGCAGAAAAACAATTTCACCTAACATGATGACCCTATTTCAGTCTTAAGCCAGTTACAACGAACCTGCATCAACATTCTAATGCAACAGCCAGCAGGTGTTTGGCATACACACCAAAAATTAGCTTCCATACGAGCATAAAAGAAAACATTCTAAACCAACCAAATACAAAAAATGTCATTAACTCACTTCTCCCTTAATCCGGAACAAACTCTGATCACCCGACTATTGCCCTCTACTCTGCCTTCTAGCCATTTTTATTGCAGAAATACTGCAGCAAACTCTAATAACCCGACAAAACAATGATGAAATAAGAATTATTCAAAGGTTTAAACAATTGACACATTTATATATTGTTTTTTTAATAAATTATCCGGCGACAGTAAGAGAAGCAGATGTACAATTTTACATGAAAGCATATCAGAATGAACTACAATTTTACATCTGGTACTCATGAAATCATTATGAAAAGCCAGCCAATCCAAAATAAGTGTCGCTTCCGAAAGTTGTCATGGTGGGTAAAAGGTACGGGAGTAAGATTCAAGAGTCTGCCATTTTGTGCTCAAGACACTCCACTGAACAACAAAATAAAAGCCTTTTTTTGCAAAAACTTAAATTACAATTGATATCATGGCCGTTGCCCGCATGATGATGTTTTTTTGCAAAAACATCAAGATCGAACTCTAAATTTTTTTCAAAAGACTACCCACTTAAATTTGCATAAAGTACAAGCCTTAATCTGAATTACTCTTACTAAACAATTATCAAGCTTGAGAAACAAAAAATGGAGAACCAAAGCAAACAGTTCTCGGAATTAAAATAGATCTGAGAGCGAATTTACCGATTAAAGAAGAGATGCAAGTTCGTGCACTGGTCGGTGAGCTGCGGTGGTGGGCGGGCATGGCGAGCGCTAGTGGTGGACGGCGTGGGTGTGAATGTGTGAGGGCATTGAAGGGGAAGAAAGAGGGAGTCTGAATTCTGCAATTCTGATTAGGTGTGAATGTCCAGAAGTTTGGATTTAAGCCAAGTGAAAATGCTGAGGTTGAGGTTGTTGTTCTCGGTGTCTGCAGCGGCGGCGGTTGTGGTGCAGCAAGAGTAGCGTAAGATTGAGGATGGTCTTGTTGATTTGAGAGGGGGGAATTGATGGAAAACGGAACTAGGGCTTGTGAGTTAGGGGAGATTGTGGGGGGAGATGATTGTGGATTTAGGATAAGTTAAATTCACACGGGTACTCTAATATAATGTGGGCCTTAAGGATTATAAATGGCTACGGTTCATAAAGAACCGTTGCCTTTACTACACTTTTCGCTACGGTTTTTAAGGTGACCGAAGCCTTTTGTATTTTTTCTATTATTTGGCCACGGTTAGTTGCCAACAACCGTAGCCGTTTATAATAGGCTACGGCTATTTTTCAGGACCGTAGCCATTTGTACCCGCCTAATGTCATTTTTGTACTAGTGAATGGGCTATTCATGTCGGGTTCGTGTCAAAAGACATCAACCTTAACCCGACCCATTTAAGTTTCGTGTCGTGTCGTATCAACCCAATAACTTAAATGAGACATAATGTCTTGACCCTAACTCGCTAATTATTCTATCACATTTCTAGACTTCCTTTGTATGATTTTTTTTTAAAGTTAATTCAAACTTAACTAAGCTAACTTTAATTAAAGTTACTTAATAGCTTTGGTTTTGACCAAAAATATTAATTCTTTTAGTTATTTAATTTTTTTTGAATGATTCTTTTAGTTTAATTAATGATTAATGGTTTAAGTAAATCACCAAACTTATTCAATTATCTAGCTCTGGAAGAATGTATTAGGACGCATTGTTTAGTAAATATGAAGTAGTCAAAGTTTAGATTGAGTCGTCTATGAACGGGATTTAAAATTTGTAGGTGTTTTCAATAACATAAAGCTCATTAGGTGTTTGTATAACATAATATTACACGTGGCCCGTGCATCGCACGGGCATTAAATCTAGTCTCTCTATATTAATAAAGGAAGCTTTTTTCGAGCGATTACAGAGAGTCCAACTTTTTTAAACTACTTAAATTTATTTTAAGTGAAAATATATTTAAAGATAATAATCAAAGATTTAAATTGATTATCTATTGAAAAAGATAAAATATTCTATCACACCTCAAATCATAAGCATCGGTTTAGTTAGACATAATAGCCAAATTGTACAACTAATCAAACACTAGGAAATAATTTGCCTATATAAACCATCCTATGAATGTTTGTACATTCCTATAAATTAAGTTAGCATAAACCTATTTTTGCTTTGTATTATATATTTGTATGTATTGCATCGTATCACGTTAATGTTACGTATATAATGTATACTTATACTGTGAGATCTAATTTTGTACTTTTTATGATTTATTCAGGAAACAAGAGCAGGGTCATTCAAAAGTCAGGATCGAATTATTTCAACATCAACAATAAAATTTGTATTTTTACTATGATATATAATCATAACAATGATATTAAAAGTAAGTCGATAACTACACCCACTTATTGAGAATATCTAACAAATTATATTGATTTATTTATGATTACTTTTGAAGTTGTTAATTATCGATTTATCACCTCTGTAAAGAAGTATATAGAATGTATAAGTTAGTTGTTGAGTTTTGGTAGCACCGGTGGTACTTTTATCATCCTAATTAATTACAAGCTTTTTATTTAAAAAAAAAAGAAAAAAAAAAGCATATTACAATTTTAGTCACTATCAAAATTATTTATTGTGCAAGACTGGCCTTCAAGATTACATCGTTACTAAGAGGAGATTCGGGAAACCGTAGAGTTATCCACATAAATAGCGAACTAAGATAGATGACTATAGTGGGTCTCTTTAACCTAACAACCATATCGATTATCCACGTAAACTAATTTTTTTTTTGTTAAATAGGTTTTGTAGATTATGTGAGCTTTGCAACTTGAGTTTTTACGAAAGTTAATTGACGTTGTATTAAGGTAATACAACCATATAAGGGACTAACCAACCTAACTGATACGTATTTGTATGCTAATTTTATTTTGTAAACGACTTTATAAGGAACTTTATATATACTGATTATACTCCCAACTATTTTATATGTTGTTCCCTTTTCTTTTTGACTCAAGAATTAAGGAAATTAATTTAGATCACACAATACATATGACCTCACATGTAGTTGATTTTTTTCGAAACAAAGTTATCCAAAAAAAGAAAGAGATAACAAAACTAAAGAGACTAACATAGGCGAGTACAAATGAAATAGGAGGAAATATAAGGGAATTACCAACATTACCAACATAGTTTTTCTCATATTTAAACTAAAGAGACTTATTACATCATGGTGACATAGGCGAGTACTAGCTACTAATCTGTGTCGTATATTTCACATAGTTTTCTACGGGTTTGCTTCTATATATAACTACTATCTGAACTTAAAGCAAACTAAACTTTCTAATGATTTTAGACATGAGTTAGAGTTGTGGAGCAATTCGCTTTATAGACAGTGTCTTTGGTAAGATTATCGCATTGTTTTTGTAATTCTTTTAATAAGTGAACCATATTATAATTAATATGCAAAAAGGCAAACAAATTACTGCTACAAAGGAAGTTTTAAATAGTAATCTTAATCTTATATTATGACTACAAGATCACTAACATTGTAACCAACATCGTAATAGGAGAATAGGAGATGTGTTGTTGACACTCTTAACATATACGAAGTATTATTTTGTACAATATTTCATCGGAATTACTATCCCTTATGTAAATAAATAAATAATACAGTATTACAATATTACCGTGTTTTTTCTTATTTTGTCATATCTATTAGATTAGTTTATCAAAAGTGATTGAGAGAAGGGCACAACCCATATATACACGCTTTTTAATTAAGAGATAAACTCAATTTGAACTAAGGACTTAGGAGTAAACTGTTCTGTTTGTAGCATGTTATTACTATTGTACCCAGTGATGAAGTCAGGATTTGAAGTCAATGGGGGTGAAAAATTTCAGCGGGGGCAAAGAGGTTATTCTATAAGGCAGCCTCGAAAAAATTTGGAAATTTTAGCTAAAAATTTCGAAAATTTTCAACGCCAGTGGGGGTGGGCGCCTTGTGCCTTGCACGATTCTAAGCGGTAGTATGTATAGAAGTGCTTTGCTCGAGTAGAACAAAAGTTTATTGATTAAGTTTGAAAAACATAATAGTTACCTTCATATAAGTTAATTGGTCTATATTTTCGGTGCATATCATAAGTAAGTTTTTAAAAGTTGTTAAGAATAATGTATATAATTGTAAAAGATACGAACAAGAGATCACAAATTTTTACTTCGTAGTTATGCCCTATACTCTTGGACTTAATGTCACTCCATTTCAGCCAGTGGTGGAGCGAGGGGGGGAGGAGGGGAGGGGGTAGCAAGGGCAGTCGCTCCTGCTGAAATTTGAAAATTTTAAATTTTTTAGTTAAGGTTTTTTGAATTTTTTCGAGGTCCCCTTATAATATTTCCATTTCGCCCCCAGTGCCTTAAAATCCTGGCTCCGCCACTGATTTCAGTTAAGTTAAGCTAATAAATTCAGTTGAGAAAAGTTAAGTTTGGAAAAGCTAAAGCTCCTATAAGTTTAGTTTAACTCCTACAAGTTCGTTTCAGAAAAGTTGTGCTTAATTTATACCCATTTTTTCTATAAATTAAGCTCTTAAAGTTTAGTTCAGAAAAGTTAAGCTCATTTAAGTTTGATTCACGACTTCAATATGTCCAGTTGAGCAAAATTAAGTGAAAAAAACATGGTCTTAGCTGTTATGGTATTATTAAATCATAATTATAGGATATTACAAATTAGCCCGGGCATCGCCCGGGAATTAAATCTAGTATATTATTAAAGGAAGGTTTTTTCGAGCGATTACAGAGAGTCCAATATTTGTAAAATTGTACGAGTATTAAAAATAATGATAAAGAAATAAATATGATGATATGCTAATGTTACGTCTTACGTGGATATTTAATAATATTATTATTGTTGTCAAATCTTAATTAGTATTCTACAACAACTCAACAACCTTAACCTATATAAAGATGGGTCTAATTGTTATAGCTAGATCAGATCAGTTGGTTTTCCTTTTTTTCAATTATTCATTTGTTTCTATGTCATTTGTTTTTCAAGTTAGCGGTATTATTTTGTGTATTTAATCCGTATATAATAGTAGATTCATCCTGTTTTATTAATTTAAGTTTATTTTTTTGTTTTTGTTTTTGGTATTTGTTTTATTTTATATTTCAAATTTTGTGGAGACTCATCTATGTCTTATTTCTTCACGTGCAGGGTATCAACAAACTTAAACGTATCAATATTATTTTACATTTTTTTGTTGATTTTAATTTAGTTTATGTAGTAATGAGATCAATATTATTTTATATTTTTTGTTGATTTTAATTTCGTTTGTGTACTAATGAGGTTATTATTTTGTGTAACGTAAATTTCTTCTAATTCTTAATTTTTTCCGTTGCATTTGAAAATCATATGTCACTGATTTTAAATCGATCAAAATATATTAGATGTTACTAATAAGAGCAATACCTATCAAAATATTGACGACAAAGATCTAATGGAACGAGTTTAAGATGTCAGATTAGAGTTATACGACTTTGGCCTTGAAACTGTTTCAACGAACTACAACTTCCAAACACAGGAGATTTATTATCGGTTTCGGTTTAAAAAAACAAAAGCTTAGTTATATTCGAGGTCAAGTAAGGTTTTTGCTCTAATCGTGAATTAGATGCTTAGGATATGTACCGAATCCGTTTTGTATTTTATTTTACGCAATTTTTTTGTGTTGGTGCAAACAAGAAAGGGTTAAACTAAAAGCTACGTATATAAAAAGGAACTCCATTTCAAGTTTGTTTGATGCCGTCTGTATACTCAGTGTACTTCAAGATTATCAAATAGTTATCATACTACTCATGGTATGTTGTGGTAACATAACTCCATACCAACCGGCGGTAGCATTCTCCTATTACTATACAAATTTTTGAAGAGAATTTTGATAGAAAATGTTCGATAGTCTAAAAAAAAGCCAACCACATGCATGGTACTCGATCTGTATAATTTAACTTTCATTTCTCAAGAGGTGTACGTATGATATATTTTAATGATATTTAGCTGTAAAAAAATAATGTTATATTACACATTCTTACGATTTCATCGGCCGATTTTAAGTTAGATGAGTTAATAAGATGCAAGGGTTAAAGATTGGTGGTCTTATCCAGTGACGTATTATAACGTACGTAATTAATAGGGATCTTAGCCCAAAAAATTCATATTCTTAACAGTAAGAAATTTGAGAGTTGTACTTAACTTGAAATTACTACTCCATTTATGGTTCCGGTTATATGTTAACCTATCTGATTATGTGATATGTTAATAAGATAGACGAGTACTAGGAATTTGACGGAAGAGCCCTAAAAACATAAAATAACTGTAGTGGAAAAACTTAAAAAGAATTATTTTATGTTTTATACTATGGAATTTAGACTTGAAGAGCAGAGCTCCGTCTCCATTTTCACAAATTCTTATAAGGAGTACGGAGTATAGTATTTTGAGTATATCACATAAATGTAGTCTAATTTTTTACATACTAATATTTTTTTAGTGGTTCAAGATTTGTTAACAAAATATATCTATCAATTAGCTAATTCAGTTATACGAATATTAATATAAGATAAACGACAACTTTTATGAACGACTTTTCAGCGATATTAGAGTTTACTCTCTCTCATCCAAACCAAAGGTAACATTACCTTTTTGGTGGTCAACCTTTAAAAACATTGACCAAAAATATCGTTATATAGATTTGTTATGAAAAAATATTTCATAAAATTTTATTTTTTGTATGAAAAATCACGTGTAAATGAAGAAAAATACGGTCAAAGTATCGTCTCGAAAACCACTCAAAAGCAAGTATTACCTTAGATTTTGATGGGAGGTTTTATAACTCTTATAAACTACGGGGCAATATGGAAGAGACTAATATTTGTAAATTACTTTCAAGTATTGGGGTAGTGATTGCGTATTGACGACTTCGCACGAAAAAAAAAGAGCTCTTATTAAAAGTTGAGTTTAATTATTGCGTAGAAATAGTCTTAGTTATTCGAATGTTTTTAGTGATTCATAAATGTATTAGGATGAGTAATTAAATCAAATTGGGGTTGGTGTGCATCGAGCTTCTTTGTAGACAAGACTTGAATCTTGAATTTTTTATTAGTTATTTCATAACTTGATGTTCAAGGTGGTTCACGAGACAGAATACTACTACTAGGCCCGTGCATCGTACGGGCATTAACTCTAGTCTATCTTCTATCTATGTTATTAAAGGAAGCTTTTTTCGAGCGATTATAGAGAGTCCAACTTTTATGAACTGCTACTTTATAAATTAATCTATTAGATAACTTTTCCTAACATTTAAGGAAGTCGTATGAGTTGGGAAACTGATATGATGATAACAACAACTATATGTATTATAATTATAAAATAGATCTTAATATTCTAATGTTTATCATAATCATATCTCTACAATAAACAATTGGGTACTTTAAATTACTTATAGCTAAAAGATAATTATGAAATTTTGTTTTGATCATGATGAGAGAGTTTGTGTCAGAATCCACTAGAACACATTGATCGATTTGAACTGCATATATAAAAGGATGCGTTTAATTCTCACTCTTCAATTCTTCATTATTTGGTTATTCTGATGCTTATCTTTTTCTATAACGTGCTTAATTATTATCGTTATGTAATTTACCGTCCAACCGTTTTTGTTTTTACCATGTACCTTAAATAGTTTTTTTTCTTGATATTGCAGGGACAATTGTTCACAAGATTAGTCACTGACTTATTGATGAATTCATCAACAATCATACTCGGTAGTTTTTTTTTTTTTTTTTTTTTTTTTTTTGAAATTTTACCATTCCGTATAAAGGTAATTATAAGTTACATTTTTTTTGGTGGAATGTGAAATATATTAATAAAATAAGAGCACCAACAATTAGGTTACAAGGTTTAGGGATGAATAAACCGACCTACATACACAGTTTTGACTATTACATATTATGCAGTTTAAAACACATATAACTACTGAATCTAGAGGGCCATTGGCGAGAAAGATATCTTTGTTTGATGCTCTGTTGCACCTCTTGAATCACATCTCTAGGAGTTCTCACCCATTGCTCCAACTTACACACATTCCTGCACTGCCGGATCAAATAAATGACAGCACCCACAGCAGCAAACACTATGTGCTTCTTTAGAAGGGATTTACCTCTCCATTTAACACACCAACTGATGATGTCCTGCCCAGGAAATTGAACACCAAGCCAAGCCTGCAACAATCTCCAGCAACTGACACTGAAAGGACACTGGTAGAATAAGTGAATATGAGACTCAGCACACCCTTTACAAATCTCACAGAGGCCATCAGTTTGAACCCCAAAAGCCAGCATTCTATCCTTGGTGAATAACCACTGCTTGATACACAACCATGTTATGAAAGAGTGTTTAGGAACATTGAATCTGTTTCAAATCAGGGGATACTAGCCAACCTTAGGCAGAGGTCCTTGAAGCCACTGGTACCCAGATTGAACAGAATAAGCACCATTACTATTACACCACAGATTATTGTTGTAATCAGGTTCAAAAAGATTTTTCACTTTGCAAATCATCCACCAAGTCCAGCTTGTATTTTGAGTGGGTTCATAATCCTTCCAATCTCTACCTTTCATATAGATATGATCAACCTACTTGATCCACAGATGATCACTCTTATAGGCCAACCACCAAGTAAATTTCCCAATCATTGCCAAGTTCCATTGTCTGCTATTTACAATGCCCAAACCCCCAAACTTTTTATCAATACAAACAGACTCCCAGGACACAGCAGAGGGCCTCCTATAGTGTTCAGTAGCTGACCATAAATAGTTCCTACAGATGTTAGTTATTTTGTCAATAACAGTGACTGGTATGACAAATATCCTAGACCAATACACATGAAGCTGAGACAGAACACTTTGAACCAGAACTTGTCTGCCAGTGTAACTAAGCTTCTTAGCACCCCATCCTCTGAGTCTAGCAACCACCTTTTCAACCAATTTTGTATAATCCCCAATAGCTATACGGTTGTAGGAAATAGGTATCCCAAGGTACTTGAAAGGGAAGTGCCCTTCCTTGAAACCAGAGGCCCTCAACACATAATCCGCCTCATTTTGACAGATCCCATTGAAATAAATATTGGACTTGTCACAATTTATCTCCAGCCCAGAAGCATTAGAGAAAGTAGCAAAAGCTTTTAACAACACTTTGATAGACTCTCAGTCCCCCCTACAAAACATGAGCAAGTCATCTGCAAAGCAAAGATCACTTAGCTTCATAGCTCTACAGAGAGGGTGGAGATTAAACCCCAACTTATCAGTTACCACAGAAAGGACTCTACTCAAATACTCCATGCAAATGGTAAATAATAAAGGGGATATGGGGTCACCTTGTCTAATATCTCTCCTTCCTTGAAAGTAACCAAAACTTGACCCATTAAGAGATAAGGTAAACCAAGGGGAGGAGACACACACCATGATCCATCTGATCATCTTAGCAGGAAACCTTAAGGCTACCAGCATTTGCTCAATGAACTGCCATTCAATAGAATCATAGCCTTTTTTAGGTCTATTCTCATTATGCATCTAGGAGAGCAAGATTTTCTATTATATAACCTTACTAGATCCTGACAAATAAGGATATTATCCACGATTTCCCTACCCTTAATAAATCCACTTTGGTTTGCACTTATTATATCAGGTAGCACACTAGCTATCCTATTGCAAAGCACCTTAGAAATGGTCTTATAGATGACATTACAACAGGCTATGGGTCTGATATCTGCCACATTAATGGGTCTCTCTTTTTTAGGGATGAGGGTCAATGTTGTGGAATTAATCTGCTTCAAAAGCTTACCAGATGCAAAAAACTCCCTGACTGCCTGAACAATGTCCTTACCCAGAATACTATAAGCATCTTTGAAAAATTGGGAGGAATACCCATCAGGGCCAGGAGCCTTATTAGCAGGAATGGAGAAGAGAGCCTCTTGGATCTCACCTTCAGTAACATCTCTGATCATACAGTTAGCATGATCCTTACTAACAACCTTCCCTTGTCTAACAGTAGGAAAGTGCACATCCCTTACTGCTTTGCTGGACCCTAAAAGTTGACTATAATAATCCTGTAAAACCTCTTCAATATTGTTGACAGTGTGTGGGTAACCCCATGTCTATCCTGAATGCACAAAATTCTATTCTGAAGCCTCTTTGCTTTCATTACACTATGGAAATAATTGGTGTTCTCATCCCCATCACTCATCCATTGGACCTTAGCTTTGTTACTAAGGAAACCTCTCCATGAAGCATCCAACTCCCTATAAGCAGAGGCAGCCATTTTCTCAGCAGCCTATAAATCAACATTATTGGGCTCAGCATGGAGCTTCTTTGAACCTCATGTAAATGACACAGAGCCACCTTTGCAGAGGTTTCAACATTTGCAAAGCTTGACTCATTCAGGGCTTTTAGAGGAGATTTAAGAGTTTTTAACTTCTTAGCAATTTGGAACATGGTATATCCCTCAACCTGAATCTCCTAGATACTTTTGACAGTGGGTAAAAAATCTGCATCTTTTCCCTCACATGTTGAAGAACTTAAAACTGCCTTTCCTTCTTCCAGTATCAGGCCAAAGGGTGATTGTGCAAGGGCAGTGGTCGTATAGCCCTTCAGGGTGGAAAACAGTGTTAGCTTCAGGGAATTGAGCTAGCCACTCATCATTAATCAGAACCCTGTCTATCCTACTAAACACCATGTCACCTACTTCATGCTTGTTGTTCCAAGTGAAAAAAGCCCCCTGTGCAGGAGCATCCATCAGACCACATTGAGCAACACAATCCTGATATCCCCTCAATTCTGCAGTAGTAATTCCAGAACCAATTCTCTCATTCATAGCCATGACATTATTAAAATCTCCCATTACCACCCAGGCCCATTCACCACAGCATACATATGATTAAGAGACTCCCAGAGAGACACTCTCTCAGCAATCCTATTAAAACCATACACTATGGAGGCCCACTATTGAATTCCAGTAGGCAAAAAGGTGACCCTAGTGTTAATCACCTGACCCTCACTACTAATAACCTCAACTTTATAGTTCATTGAATCCCAGACTAACCAAATTATACCCCCCCTCTTGGGAATCAATATTGGTAACAACAAACCAGTTCATCCCTAAACAATTGTACACTTTATTAATGGAGGTTCTTCTCACTCTAGTTTCTAAAATACCAAATAAACCTACATTAATCAAATTCATAAATCTTCTAACATCAGACTGCTTATTCCCACTATTAAAGCCCTTACATTCCAAAACCCAATGCTACCCATTCTCAATTAGGTTGAAATCACACTCCTTAGAAGAGGCACAGACCTCCCTAATCTGGATAGACCTCTCAACCACTTCAAGGAAAGTCCTTCTATTACTCCTAACTCTTATTCCCCCTGTCTAGTCATCTAAGTAATGATCCTAGCAGGAGAGAACACAGCTTGAAAAGGCATTGGAGTAACATAGGCCCATATCCCTTCACCCAATCCTGCAAACCTAGTCTTCACCATAGCCTGATCAGTCAAAGGTACTGCCACAGGTTGATGAGAGCTTACAGTTCTGGGCCCAGGTTATGTAGTTTTCTTAGGCATCCAAACTTTCCGACCCAACACTGGTCCTTTCTGAGACTTGTCTTTCTTCCTGCAATCACGAGCTAGGTGCCCCATAGTCTTACATTCAGTACATAAGGTAGGCTTCCATTCATAGTGAATAATTTGTCTATGGTGGTTACCCACCTCATCCTGAAATTCCACAACATCAGGTAGATCCTCACCAACAGTTACTTCAACCATTATCCTTGCATACCCCAAAAAGGTCTTCAACTGAGTGTTACTGTCACATCTAATCGGACTACCAACAAGGTTTGCAATCTTCTTAAGAGCATTCCCCCAAAACTTTAAGGGCAGTCCATAAAACCTGATCTAAATGGGAACAACATCCACAGCCTCTCTTACAAGTTTAGCCGACGGAGTCCATTCTTTGACCACGACAGGTTTGTTATCAAAGAAGATTGGCCCCGCCTGCAAAACTCTAAGTTTCATCGCTTCAGTTTTGAACCTAACCATGAATATCCCATTGGAATGAAACGCAATTTTATCAAACTCAGTATATCCCCAAATTCGTTTCACAAAGCCATCAATTACCTTCCATGCACGGAGGGTTAGCGCCCAATACATAACAATAAACAGCCGTCGACCAATATTCTAACTCATCCTTAACATCAGAATCAGTGAATTGAAGACCACTTACCCTAGATGAAGTCGACGAATCAGAAACTGGTTCCTTCCCTCTCCTCGATACTCCCTCCCATTCCTCATCAGATTCTTCCTCCAGTATGGACTCCATAACCTCATTCATGTTGTAGGGACGTTGAAGTGATGCTGGTTTCTGAGTGTGGCCATCATCATCCTCATGTTCCTGCTCAGAAGTTGAGATTACACGATATCGCTAACCAAATCGATTATAATTATTATTATTAAGAGATGAATTAGTACTATTATTTGATTGAGTTTTAGTGTTTTTGGTATTATTATTTGCTATTACTCTAATTAATCTACTAGATTTAGGGAAATTATTTTTTTGTCGAGCCATTGCTACTAAGAAAATATAAACTCTAAATTACTTTCTCTCTCTATCATTTCTCTCTCTATGTCTATAAGTTACATTTAGCAATGTTGTAAATTAAACCATCGATGTTTTTACCGTTTTTTCTTTTAAGACACGGTATTTGTTTTGCAATAACTAAGACCCTCATAGTTTAATGAGAGATGAGAGTTTCATCTGATAAAAGAAAATGCAGTGGTATATAGTAAGTAACATGGCGACATACAAGCAATATCACAATTTAGCTTAGCTTTCATGAAATTTTTATCATCTTTTT
The DNA here is from genome assembly GCF_048544455.1 of Silene latifolia. Taxonomy (NCBI): domain Eukaryota; kingdom Viridiplantae; phylum Streptophyta; class Magnoliopsida; order Caryophyllales; family Caryophyllaceae; genus Silene; species Silene latifolia. The sequence continues at coordinate 456,671,340 of NC_133538.1, forward strand.
GTCATATTATTATCTATTGCTCATAGATCTATATTTCATCTCTTAGATTCAAGCTTAGCTTATAAGAAACTTAGGTGTATCATGTAAACTGAACGAGATAGGAGGGTGAATATTATAAATAAAGTATTAATCCATTATTATCCTACTTGGATAAAAAAATGTTATCTCCCAATTAAAGGAGTTTTATTTGACTTTAAATAAGTATTTAATAACATTCTTATTATATACTCCATACTACATATCCCATCCCAGTGAGTAGTTTATATTTGCTTTATTTTATGAGGGGAAAAAGTCAAAATGTAAACTTTTATCGGGAACACGGGGAGTAATAGTTAATTGATCATAATGTTTTCCTTTCCATAGATATATGTAAAGTACACACGAATGACCGGTAGGAGATGAATAATGTGAGAAAGCTAACATGACGTGTTGCAATTCAGAATATAATAAAAAAAAACTTTTGTCTAAAAGAAGACATAAACACATATTTGACTCGATTTAAGGAAGATACATAAATCAAATAGACAAGAGTATTAGAACTTTATAGCTGAAAGAATGACTTATTTTTCAACATGATGTATTATGTACACACCACTATTTTAAGGATTAACGTAGTTGACTAAATTTCTTATGTCAAAAATATGTTCGATAGTTGCTTTTTTAAAATCATTACCGTAAGGATTGAGTTTACGAGTGGCAAAGTTATGGACTTTATTTAATTAGTGCACAAATTGAGATAATATGGAATTCTATAATGGCCCGAGAACAAATTGGTTATTGCTAAAAGAATCGACAAAACAATTCTTACTATACTACCCACGCAGACCAAATTATCCGTGACCTATTAAATATTAGAGTAAAACTTTGAAAAGTTGGAATTTTGATCTGTATGGGAGGTAATAGACAAGTCGATCCAAACGATAAGACTTTCGTTTGGTCTTCGTAAAGTCTGAAACTAGACATATAACTTCCGTGTTGTTTTTATCAAGTCATTCTAATCTAATTCTACTATCAACAAAATGATGATACCTTATTATACCTCACTGTGTAAAATTAATCTCCACTATTCGAGTGTTGTTAGTGAAACGTGTTGAGTTGCGTAATTTAGTTATTTTGGAGTTGTAATAATAAATTTTGTGTAGAATTAGTTTTAACTATTCGAGTACTTTTAGTGAATTAAATTAAGATAAGTAACTTAGTTTGAAGTTGGAGTTTGTATCGAGCCTCTTTGTAGAAGAAAGTTGACATGTGGTGATTTCATAACTTGACATTCGACGGTGGTTTAAAAGAAAGAATATTACAAGTGGCTCGTGCATCGCATGGGCATTAAATCTAGTATATTATTAAAGGAAGTTTTTTTTCAAGCGATTATAGAGAGTCCAACTTTCCTGAATGACTTTCAAGAGTCCAACAGTAAAAATAATACTTGTGACAGATTTGAAAATGAGTAGTTCAGATAGAATTGAACTAAAGAAATACGAACTACAAATGACTGCATGATAATAGCATTCGAGACAAACTAAAACACATATCCTATCTAATATGACTCCTATTTGAAATATCTATCACGATAAAAGCTAGAATTTCAATAATGAGCAGGTAATTAGAACTTTAATACTATAAAAACCCATTAACACCAAGATTTTATGTGAAATTTGTTTCCCCTCATCTAAGTACTCTTCCTTTTGTTCATATTTTGTGCTTTCTTCCAATATCGTTCATTATTAGTCTACTTATCTTTGACAATTATTTTCATAGCTATTTATTTTAGCTTGATGATTTCCTAACTCTAATGTTATACAATTAAAGGCTTACTTCGTCTATATGTAAATACCTAATAATTAGTTTTTCTTATATGTCATCGTATATGAAAATCAAGTGTACACATTATAGAGATGATATTAACTATTCCCTCTGTCCCGCTCATTTGTTGTCTTTTTTCTTTTTTGTGTATCTCATTTGTTGTCCTTTTTATTTTAGGATGCTTTTAAAGAGTTCAATGACTATACTACCCCTTGAAAATACTTTGGATAGAGTCTGAATATTTTTCCCTGGAACTGATGCACGAGTGGAACATAAAAGCCTTACATAGGGATCTTTTCTTAGAAGCAGCTCTAGTGGAATATTTGGAGGCCCCCACCATTTTTTATAGCAAAGTTGATAGTACCCGCTGGAACTGATGCACGAGTGGAAGGAGTGGAAGGGTAAATTGCTATTTTTATTGATTTTCTTGGGTTTTGTGTCAAAATGAAAGAATAATAAATGACTGGGATGGAGGGAGTACCTATTATTATGTGGTTGTATATTTTTAACTTTATATTTAAGGGCTAATCAATTATTTTGTATTTTGTTTCAGGATGTATCAGTATATATATTTACAAAAGGCAAAGTATGAGGCTTAATAAGGTAACAAATTTGAAAAAAAAAAAAAATTTATGTAGTTTTTCTTTACGGTGATACATATTGTATCTCATGTAGTTATTTATTTTGTTTTTAGTGATAAGAGATTAAAATTAAATCATGCATTCGTATTTCATGTAGTTATTTTTAAAACTAGTTTTAAACCCGTGCAAAAAATGCACGGGTCGTAACTGAAGGCGCTATCATTGGATACGGGAGCATATAAATGAACGTGATTAAATGTGCAATGCGGTGAAAATGTAAATAGTCCATAATTTGATATTCGACTTAATATAATTGTAGTTACTAAATACTACCAAACGGAAAAAAAATATGCTACAAATGTTATACTAATATACATCTTTTGAATACTTATTATAATAAAAATATATTATAAAAATTTTTAAAATAAAATACGCAGTAACTATTATTTTTAATGTAAAATTCTTTATAATACGTATTCAAATCATATATATTTGCTAATAAGGTTTTGTAAACTTACCTTGATCGATCAACTGAGAAGAATGAATTTCTTCACTGCGGGGTGCTTCCTCAGTTTGTGGTATCGAAGGACTAAAATCCTCATAAGATTCACCAAATGTGGTACATAAATCTCTTACTAATCATTGGAGGACATCTGGTGGAGTCTCGTTACATATGTAGTCATGATATAAACACGATTTAGGGTTTAATTTGTATCGTCACAATGGTAAATATTTTATTTGTAATCATGGTCTTTTACGAACCTGTTGTGTTAAAGGTAAGCGATGTCGTAGAATCAATATGAACATTCGCAGGTGATGACACTCGTCTTACTTGTCGTCTTGTTCCACCTAATATAAAATAAGATGTGAATATTAGATAATATTAAATTTATTTTTAATAACATAATAGATCATATATACCGGTATTATCTCACGCGATATAAAAAGGGAGATAATAAACAATATATTACGATTTTCTATTTTTTTAAAAGGGATATAATCTCACGCGATATCAAAAGGGAAATAAAAAATGATATATTACGAAATTTTTATTTTTTAAAAACGATATAATAATCGATATATTACGATTTTGACCAAATTATTAATACCAAATTATATTTTGACCTTATCAATATGCTATAGATATGTAAGGGAAACAATCAAGAACGACCTAGAGACATTCCCCGACCCAGAGAAATACCAAGACCTAGAGAAAACCTTAACCCTAGAACTCCTCCAAAGCCAAACAAACCTAAAGTTAGAAAAACGGTCATTAGACGTGTTTGGGTTCGAAAGGATTTAGTGTTTAGAGTAACTAATCATAAGGGACCTAACTTAGCTTGGGTACCTAAAAACTGTATCTAATACTTTATGCAGGAAGTAGTGAAAGAAAACAATCAATGGTATCTTGACAGTGGATGCTCAAGACACATGACCGGAGATAAGAATCTGTTTCTTTCACTCAAGCCTTTCAACGGAGGAAAAGTGACGTTCGGGGACAACAAAAAGGGAAAAATAATCGGCGTTGGCAAAATCGGAATCTCTAAGTCTCACGCAATAAGTGACGTTTATCTCGTAGATGGCCTTAAACACAATTTGCTAAGCATATCTCAACTATGCGACAAAGGTAACAAAGTAGTTTTTCATACGTGATTTGTCGCATTATTATTGAAGGAACTAGCAACGTTATTCTTGAAAGCCACCGAAAAAGGAATGTTTATATGGTAGATTTAAATGCTGTGCCTACCAACTCTTTTTCGTGCATGAAAGTTACACTTGATGATCCTTGTTTATGGCATAAACGGTTTGGTCACATTAGCTCACTGACCTTGAACAAGCTCAAGAAGTAGGACTTGGTTGAAGGGTTGCCTAAGATCAAGTTCGACCAAGAAAAGATGTGTGACACATGTGCAAGGTGTAAACAAGTAAGATCATCGTTCAAACCTAAAAGAGTAGTGAGCACAAATCAAGCCTTGGAACTGGTACACATGGATTTATGTGGACCTATGAAGGTAAGGAGTAGAGGAGGATCCAGGTACGTCTTTGTTCTTGTAGATGACTACTCAAGGTATGTATGGCCTATCTTTCTTCATTCAAAAGACGAAACTTTTGATGAATTTGATTGTCTTATGAAACGTGTTCAAAATAAATATAAGACTAATCTAGTATCTATCCGTACGGATCATGGCACCGAATTTGATAATCAAACCTTTATAGAATATTGTAGAGTTAATGGTGTAGGGCATAACTTTTCTGCACCAAGAACTCCGCAACAAAATGGTGTCGTTGAACGTATGAATAGAACCTTAAAAGATATGGCACGTACAATGCTCTTGTGTAGCGGTTTACCTCGTAACTTTTGGGCTGAAGCCATTAGTACTTCTTGCTACATCCATAATCGTGCTATGATCTGACCTATCCTTAAGAAAACCCCCTATGAACTCCTTAGAGGTCGAAAACCTAATATCTCCCATCTTCGCTGTTTTGGGAGTAAATGTTTTGTACATAATAACGGTAAAAACCGTTTAAGTAAATTCGACCCTAGGAGTGATGAGGCGATTTTCATAGGATACTCAGATCATAGCAAGGCTTACAAAGTATTCAATAAGATAACTCTCTGTATTGAAGAAAGTGTCCACGTTATCTTTGATGAAGATAACGTGTTCGATAAGCCTTTGCAGGATGAGGAAGAAGACTTGGATGAACCCGACTTTCGTCTCTCAAGAGATGATCCCCCAGATTTGGAATTAGAGGACAATGAGATTGAGGGAATAAACGATGAACTTGATCGTTCCTCAAAAGACAAAAAGGAGAAAGACAAAGTTATAGTTGATGATACTATAACATTGACTCAAGATAAGAACTCCCAAACCAATGTTATAGATGATATTACTGTAACATTGAATCCAAATCAAGGTGTAGAGTCCGAGGTTATAATCGGATCAAACGCAACACCCGAATTGGATTCAGGGGGAACTTCCTCTAATTCCGAACCAAATGAAGTCGGGACAAGCTCAAATAACGATGGAGAACCAAGCACTTCGACGAAGTGGAAATACAAGAACTCACACCCCATGGACAATATTCTTGGGAATATTAAATAGGGTGTTCAAACAAGACGTTCCTTAAATAACTTCTGCTCTTTCTACTCTTTTCTGTCCATGATCGAACCAAAGAACATCAATGAAGCTCTTGCTGAATCAGATTGGATTGTAGCTATGCAAGAAGAGCTACAACAGTTCGAAAGAAACAAGTTTTGGCATTTAGTTCCTAGACCAAAAGATCGTACAGTCATTGGAACTCGGTGGGTCTTCAGAAATAAATTAGATGATGCCGGAGTCATTGTCAGAAACAAAGCAAGATTGGTGGTCCAAGGATATAATCAACAAGAAGGAATAGATTATGACGAGACTTTCGCACCCGTTGCTCGTCTTGAAGCTATTAGACTTCTGATAGCATTTGCCGCACACAAAGGAATGAAGCTCTTCCAAATGGACGTCAAGACGGCATTTTTGAATGGATATTTGCAAGAGGAAGTCTTCGTTGAACAACCCCCTGGTTTTAAGAATATCAAATTTGAGGATCACGTTTTCAAATTAGATAAAGCCCTATATGGATTGAAGCAAGCACCTAGGGCTTGGTACGACAAATTATCCAAGTTTTTACTTGGCAGTGGATTCAGTAGAGGATCCGTCGACAAAACCCTATTTCTGAAAACTGAGGATTCTGACCTTTTGGTTGTTCAAATATACGTCGATGATATCATCTTTGGATCGACCAACCGAAGCTTGTGTAAATATTTTTCTGAGTTAATGACTTCCGAGTTCGAGATGAGTATGATGGGAGAATTAAAATTCTTCTTAGGGCTGCAAATACAACAAACAGATGAAGGCATTAAGATCCATCAACAGAAATATATCAAGGAGTTGATTCAGAAATTTGGGATGGAAAGTTCACATGCTATGCCTACTCCAATGGTCGAGAACAAGAAATTGACATTGGATGAAAACGGTAAATCAGTTGATGAAATTACTTACCGTGGGATGATTGGGTCACTGTTATATTTGACCGCAAGTAGATCCGATATTATGTTTAGTGTATGCGTTTGTGCGAGATATCAATCATCTCCCAAAGAATCGCATATGACGGCCGTAAAACGAATTTTACGTTATTTAATTGGAACGGCCAACTTATACCTATGGTATCCAATGGAGTGCAATTTTGATCTAGTCGGTTATTCCGATGCCGACTACGCAGGATGTTCTCTAGACAGGAAAAGCACGTCAGGTGTCGCCACGTTTGTCGGACCGTGTATCATCACGTGGGGTTCGAAGAAACAAAATTCGGTTGCTCTCTCAATCTGCCAAGCCGAATATATTCTTTGCAGATCGTATGTACTCAAGTTTTATGGCTTAAGCAACAATTACGTGATTATGGTGTTGATGTAGGATGTATTCCTATCTTATGTGATAATACTAGTGCGATAATAACTTCTAAAAATCCCGCACAACATTCACGTACCAAACACATTGAAATAAGACATCATTTTATTCGAGACCATGTTGAGAAGGGGAATATAAAACTTGAATTTTGTAGTACTGAAAAACAATGGGCTGACATTTTGACAAAATCGTTAGCTAGAGGACGTTTTGAGACTTTACGGTTGGAAATTGGTTTAATCGGTGGCACCTAAACTATCATAATTATTTCCTAACCGTATGATTGACTAGTTAAGATGAGATTATATGACTGTGTTCGTATTTTCTGTTGCAAGTACATTCTTATATAGTATTTTATTATTTTATGAGAATATTCCATTTGCTAGTCTATTATATTTTGTGTTGTATACAAACCGTAACTCTTGTTCATCACATATACATTCTAAGGTTTAGAAATTCATAAACCAATGACATTCATGATTGGTTTAATTTAGGATGTGAGTAGTACTCCTTACATGGCATGTAACATCAAATTGCATAAGCATGAAATTTGTCTCTTATTACCTGTATACACTCGGGTTTGTGGTGGTTACACATGTGGAGAGGCGACCCTTCCTTTACGTTTTACCTACTAACCTCACATTAGCCAAATTTGTCTTGTTTTGACCTATTTATTCTACTACATTCCATATGGCCTACCCTTGTCAAGCTAGTCTTGTTGGTAAGTTTGGAAGTCTTGTTGTGGTCAATTTTGTTGGTGTTGTGATGAATATTGGAAGGAAGGAAGAAAAAGATGAACTGAAAAAAAAATGAAATGAAAAAATATACGAGAAATAAAAAGGAGAAAAATGTTATTATAAAAGATGGAAAAGCAGAAATCTCTTATTCCTCTTATTCTTATTCTTTTCCATATTACTTGAGGAGAAGTACTTGTGATGTGAGTGAGTGTGTGCCATACTTGGCATGGTGTATCATCCTTCATGTTGGGTTGGAAAGTGGAATATGGTTACTTTTGGTTGTGTTCGGTGCTAACTTGGCTTTTACCTCCACATATCCAAATTATTTTGCCCCTTTTTACCCAATTACCTCACCTCACATTCATATGTAAGTCCTCGGCATGTGTTTTGGACCTCGATTGGTTGGAGTGTATATGTACGGTTACTAGAGATATCTATCATGTTAGATTGCATGCATGCTTTTGTAGGTCGTAGTTAGGTGAGTGACTAATTTTCTTCTCTCCTACAAAATCTCTATTCATCTTGGTTTGTATTACACACTTTATAGAGCTTGCTTATGTTGAAATCGTTCTTATACTATAATATATGCTTTGGTTAATATTTACTTCTTGCCTCGGTTGATATCATTCTAGTCGTTTTATGTCTGTTCTCGTTTTTTCGATGATGTCAAGAGGGGGAAGAAATAACCATGATTTAGTATTTGCCTAAGCTTGCTCCTTGTCAAGACCTTTAATCTCTTAAGGTCCTTAGATGCTATACTTTGTATATAATTGCTTGATCTTGCGTTGATCTTTATCTATAAAGATAACGGTATTATATTGAGTGGGAACTTTATACTTAGTCACAATAGTCACAATTTTAGGAGACTTGCCATCATCAAAAAGGGGGAATTTGTTGAACCATATAGATATATATGTTTATGTTTTGATGATGTCAAGAGTGCTTTATATTCTATATACTCGTTGCACGTAATTGTTTGTTTAGTCTTTTAGATTGGACTTACTAATTGCAAGCATTAAGGAATTGTGACGGAAGTATACAAGAACATATCATGATCATGCCCTCAATCACGGATCAAGATATTACAAGATAGTGAAAGAATTATTCAAGCATCGTGAGAAGATGAAGCTCAATTAAAGATTGATCAAGCTTGGATAATGAAGTAGCCTACACTCGAAGATCTCCTAATGAAGATTAGAATAGCGTAGGTGATTATCTCGTAATGGTAACGTAAGAATGCGCTTCTTAAATTGGTAAAGTTATAGCTTCACAGCCATAACATTACTTGTTAAAGAGCTCAATGTTATAGCTCTTCTACTATAACATTGAGATGTGAAGTTTATAAAACACACGACAAAATAGTTTTTAAATTGTTTTTGGAAAACCGTTTTGAATGTTTTAGTAAAAGTATTTATTTTACAAGGGAGCTTATTTTAATATTGAGTATGGTTTTACTATGAGCTTATAATTAGTAGTTATGATTGAATCAACTTATGAGTTGAAGCATCTTGCTAATTAGGGTTTCTAGTTTCTACATACTCTATAATACCCTAAACCTAATTTATCTTACCTAGGGTTTTCGTGAAAGAGGATTGGGCTTATGAGTCGTTTCTTTCTCATACACGGTTACTCTTTGTACAAGTTAGGGTTTTGTATAAATCTTTATAATATTTGATTAGAGATTTAATATCTCTTTTATATTATTTTGATTTATTCTTTCCTAACTTATAAGATATTATTTTTGTAAAGATAGAAGGAAAAGATTGAGTAAATCTTTAAAATAATATTTGGTTAGAGATTTGTTATCTCTTTATTATTTGATTTATTCCTTTCTATCTTATAAAAATATTAGGGATGAATAGTGTTGTGTGAATAGTACCCGTGAACAGTGCCGCGTGAATAGTAAACGTGAATAGTAATTTCTTTCTTGCACAATAAGCCTTTGCTTGGATAAGGGTTAAGGTATTAGGATAATATTTGTTAGAGATTTCTTTATCTCCTTATATTATCTTTTCTAATCTCCAAGATATTGGTGAGTTGTTAAGATAGGAAAATATTATTTATTAAGGCAAGTCTTGGAAAAGAATTAAGGAAAGATTTAACCTAATTCTTTTCTTGCTTTACAAGCCTTCCACGGCACTTAGGGTTTTTGGCAAAACCGAAACCCTTGCTCCTCTTTTACTATAAATACTCCATACTTTACATCATTAAAGTTAAGACCTTTGAGCATAACTTTCATATATTTTCAAAAAGCAAAAATCGTGTTTTAGAGTAAAAACCGTTTTGTTTAATTTCGAAAAAGGTCGTGTGATTTATAAACTTGTGCATTCGTTCTTATTGTTATCGTTATAAGATAATAGTGCTTATTTGATTTCTTACTCGTTCATTAACGTGAACTTTTAGTAGAATCATTAGTGCTTTCTTATTAGCGTAAGTTAGTCACTCGAGTATTTAACGGTACTCATTGAGTTACAACTAGAGTTAGTTGTACGAGTTGGGTTAGTAAATTTGTAATCCGTAGAAAGGTACTAAATTTATTAATCGAGAATAGTGGACATAGGTTTCGACTTGTGAAACTGAACCACTTCAAAAATCCGTGTGTCTCTTCTTCTTTCGTTTGTTTCGTTTACTTTGCTTACAATCGTTAGTTGATTAGTTAAAGTTTAATCAATAAACTTTAAATAATCAATTATACTCGCACAATTGAAAAAGCTTTAAAAAGTTTTAAATCCTCAATTCACCCCCCCCCTCTTGAGTATTTTGGATCAATAGACTCTTCAGTATTAGAGCCTATGTTGCTCCCGACGCACACACGTGTACCCCAAATTTAAATTTGAACTTGACCTTAAATAATGAATGAGAGATGGGTAGACTTAAGGACCTAAGGTGGTAGTCTGTTGTGTGTTTGCTCTTTGTTAGGTTCTAACATGTTTGTTGATTGTCATTTTATAATTGGTGTGCCCTTGGATCAATGACCGTAAACCTACCAACGTGAAGATCAAGATTTGGTGCCTATTGCCAGAAATTGAGTTTTGCCCAACCTTGAAGAATGCTTCTACTTCCTCGAAGATGTTTCTCATTCTTTATTCTTTATCTCTTGGTGCTTATCCTTCTTCTAAACTTTCTTCTGTTTTGCTTGAAAGCTATTCTTGTACCCCTAACTTGTCCTTTGTTCTCTTCTTATCCTCTCTTAACGCCTTTTTGATAATTCTTTTTCTTTTGTGAGATGTTAATTTTGGTTGGATAATTTGATTTTTGTGGAGTTTGTTTGTGGTTAACTCATAAGACTGGTTTTGAGAAGTTGTGGTATTGGAAAGACTTAGGTAGTGTGGTGAGACATACTTGGTGATTCTTATACCTAGTTTCTTGGTAAAGTGAGTATAATTGATCGGTGGTATTTTGTGTGTTAAGTGTGAGTTTCCTATGATATTAAGATTATGGAACTTGGCCTTGCTGTTTATACTTGGAATTTGAGGATTTGGTAACTTAAGTATTGTTGCTTGGGGATTTGACATGGCGTAGAGTTTATGATGAGAGGTTGGAAAGAAACACCTATAGGACGTGTTGGCCATTGGTGATAAAATTGTTACTTGGAAGTTTGAGTTGTACTCGACGTTAGCCTAGTCGGTATACTTTTATGAGTATTGTGATGATTACATAGGAACCATGTTAGGTGAGAATTGTTGCTAGCTTTAGAATCTCATTCGGGTATCCACTTTGCGGTAATGAGGAATTAGTAGCCAGAGTTCTTGAGATGTAATTATAAATTGGGATCGATAGATGTTGAGCTAGGTGAGTTAGTTGTTTTGGGTGGTTGTCTCGTAATTTGGAGAATGTCACCATCTATGCTTTAGGTTTCGAGAGTATAACAAGATCTCTTTGGGATGATAGAATGTGAAAAGGAACTTTTGAATTTGCATGTTTGATCGAGGGTTATGCCATTTTGAGAAACTCATAATTGACACTAGTTGGATATGAATATAGCTTGACCTTGATCTCGTGGAGGTTGTTTGTGGATGTTTGAAGATTTGGAGAGGTGAAATCACACTTATTGTGAAGCACCTTGTTTCATGGAATTGCTTAGGATGAAGTAACGTGAGTGTTTTGAGGAAATCCTTGGGAGTGATGTGGTTATGAGTTTTGTTGTTAGGAAGTTTTCAGAACCGCTTAGGTTGATGTTGTTATTTGAGACCCGAGAACCTGGCGTTTCCTTGTGGTCTAATCTCCCTTCTTCTTTGACCACAAGCGCTACCATTCATTCCCCTCTTCCACACTTCGCGGCTCTCCTTTTTTGTTAGTCTGATGCTGGTAACTTCTAAAAGTTCTATCTTTGACTTCTTTGTTGACCTGACTTCGATTCTTATTCCTAAGAAGTCCATCATAGTTCTTTTGATTAGTTAAGTTTGAACTCTCTTAGCGTACTTTATAGTTATGATATCTAAGTTCTTTCCTTTTCGTACAATCTCTAAACGTTTCAAGCTATAATTTTTGGTTCATTGTTAAAAATTTATATTATTTTTACAAAACTTTACCTATTTTAAAAGGTTCGAAAATGAAAATTTGATTTAGTTCCCTACTTCTCCTTTGAATATAAACTTATTTATCATGATTTTAGCTGCTAAACCCGAGATTTCTTTAAATTTTACCCAATTTCTGTTAACTTTGATCTATTTATGATTTCTTTGTCAAAGTTTAATATTATATTTTCAGGAATTTGACTCTCTTTTTAGTTTAAGGATTATTTCATGGGAATAATCCATCCTATGAGTGCCCTGCAAATAACGCTCCAACCTATCAGTAATTTCAATTAAATCCGTCCTATTTCCCTTTCTTCCCATAACACTCTAGGAAGATGGGCAACCTGAAGAATAGGTCACCCTTGTAAATGTCGCTAACAACTACAAGCAGACTGTTTTGAGACAGTCAATCCCAAACCCCAATCAATCACCGTCAACCACCACCCCACCATCATCGTCGACGGCCGCCGGAGACCTGACCCACACCTCAAACACGACTCCCCTACATCAACACTGTCACCTTTTAGTCGTTCACCACCAATTGAAACAACCGTCTCAATGTCGGAATCGAACTATCTATAGACAATCCGCAACCCCATCATTCACACTCACCTTCTGCCGTCGAACTCCAATAATCGTGCATCACCCATCTACTACCCTTTCCTCTTATTCGACCACCGCGGTTTAGGATGCTCCTCGCCAATCCGCCACCACCTACCTCAATTCGATCAAGCCGAGCCTTGCAACACCATTGCTTCTCATCATTGCAACCGACATCAATTCGAATCCATTTAATTCGCATTATTCTAGCACCCGAGAGCTACCACGATTCAGACCCAAATCGACTCACAACTTCCTCTTACTTTAACCTTAATTAGATCAATTCCTAAATCACCCTATTCAAATCACTAGCACCAGCTCAACTTGCATCAAATTCGAAACAAATTAAACCCAGAATTCCAAAGCAAATCTAAATTTTAATTTGATTCACATACTATTTTAAAAAAAATTGGTGCTCTCTGCTCTCCGGCAACTCGTCGGAGTTCAGCGGAGGTGTGGTGGTGTTTTTTACGGTGGTGATTTTGGCGGTTGTTGAGTGGTGGTGATGGGGCGATTGGGAGTTGTGATAATGGTGAAGGAAAATCTGGAAATGGGGAAGAAGAAGAAGATTAGTTATAAAAAGGAGGAAGTGAGTGGTGATGACCTATTGTAACCGGTCAAAAAATTGGGTAAGTTTGTTCTGGGAAGAAAGGGGGATAGGATGGATTTAATTGAAATTAGTGATAGGATAGAGTGTTATTTGCAGGGCACCCAAAGGATGGATTATTCCCATGAAATAATCCTTAGTTTAAAAATGAAACCTTTATCTCTATTTTGGCTTTGGCAAAAGAAAATTTGAGTGGATTACTTTTTCTTTGTATTTTAACGTTGATAGGATGTTAGAACTCGTTATTAGAGAGGTTTAATAACTTGTTCTACGCTTGTTGGCGAGTGATTTTTGTTTTAAATGTGGCTTTGGCTTGGAAAGTTAGCGTTCTTGTGTGCACGACAAGAGCAATTTCGTTCCATGAATGAGACTTATACTTTTGAAAACTGTTCATTAATATTTTTGAAAACATTTTGATTTTTGATTTTTACCAATGATTTACCTTTCGATCGAGTTCTGTCGGAAAATTTTATTTGAAACTTTTGAAAGAATTTTGATTCTTACGATAAGTAACCTTTTAAATGGTTGGTTACCAATTTCAAAAGTCCAGTTTTATTTTTTTATAACCTTTCATTTCTACTTTCAAGTTTCAAAGACGAAACTTTTTAAAAGATGGGGTGATTGTAACACCCGCGAATTTTCCACTTTGACATTTAAAATTTATTAAACCGTTTGATTACTTTATTTTATATTTTTGAATTATTCAACTTAATTAATTTTATGTCTAACATGATTTTTATAAACGTATTATATAAAAGCTCATTTTTATAAAAATACGTATTATTAAATTATACTCTTGAAGCATAATTTATATAAGAATACATATTTTTGGGCGGACAGTAATAGTGACCGTAATAATAATAATTCTCGTCTTAACTTCCGTCTAGCTATAGACCGTCATATTTTACTTTGTACCTGCTTTAATCCGGACCAACCAGAAATCGACAACATGCTCACCTACCCCCTTACACCCTACCTCTAAATAGCTCATTTATATATATTATTATATATTTTATATAATTCTTTTATTATTATTATTATTATTATTATTATTATTATATATAATTATATATATTATTATTATTATTATTAATATTATTACATTATTATTGTTGTTGTTTTGTTTACGCGTCCCCACCCTCCCCCCTTCATCTCTCCTTCCTTTTCTTCTTCTTCATTTCAAAACGCAGCAATAACAAACAATAGGGAACCACGATTTTTAGTCGACCCTTCAAACTCCGATCCCGCCTTCATTTCTCAACCAAATTCCATTATTTCTATACCATTAGCTTCCTCGTCCCTTCCTCATTCTTTTAAGGTAAGAAAGACTCGTCCTTGTGGTGGTTTCATTTTTTGCCGTCTTATAAAAGTCGCGGTTTTTGTCTCAATCCTTTCGTGTTCTTGCTCATTGATGAAGGTTTCGAAGACTCGGTGGACTACTCAAGCTTTGGAGGCCATTTATTCGAAGAAATTGCGAGGTAACGGTGATAGGTTACTCGACAAAAATGTCGAGATCTCGTCTTATATATCGTTTTTCATGCCTTTGTATGTTTAAGATTGGTTTCACTTGTGGTAGGCATGAGAGCAATATAAAATACTGTTGATAAAGTAATTCCTTGACCGCGTTTTTTTTTTGTCGTATACGTAAGTTATGTTCTTAGTGTACTAGACACTACTTGCTCATGATGCTTTTGTAGGAGTGCTGAGTAGATTCATAGATAGGTGGTTGTATGGCTTTTAAAATTTTGTTTCTTTCTAGTGTACTGTTTTGTGATACACTGCTGATACTCATATTTTTTTTTTGTACAAGTATCCGACACATGTTGGTGTCCAAGTTTCGGACTTGGTTATTTTTACGAAGAATCTGCATATTTGAGCCGTAAATAGGTGTTGTTCGAGTGTTAAGTGTTGGTCACGGTATCTAACCGAATGAGAAGAGTTGAAGTAGCATAGGTATTGTTTGATGAACATGTTTAGGTAGGCGTAGTGACTAATTTTATTATGTGCGTGGCTGTTAATTGTTAGTATGTGAAAGTATGCACCGGTGAATGTAATCACGAAATTTCAGAAGCGGTCATAAGAGTCAAAAGGATTTGTAATTAATATGGGTAAGAAGGATTTTCTTTGGGTTTATGTTTGTTCAGAGGTGGTGAAGGGGAAAAACAAATGGAAGAGTTGGTTTTGGGCAACTTAGTTCTTAAAATAAATGAAAAGATATGAATTTGGTGAGATGAAGACAAAATTTTGGGCTTTATGTTGAGAACATATGTGACATGGGCCAGTGAAAATCATGTAAAGAATTGAACTTGATGCCGGTAAGATGGTAGAATGTAGATTAGATATTTCTATGTGATACATTCTCTTTTACTCCACTGAGTGATTCTTCTATATTCTTTGATTCACTGGTCGTACGGGCTGTTGTTAGACGGTATTTGGATGTCATTTTGGATTATGTCGGGTGTTGTTGTTGTTTGTAAATTATTGAATTTCCGTCTCGTATTTTATATTACGTAATTCGTTAAATATCATTCATTCTTATATTCTTTTTACATGATTTTTAATTATGAAATACATTTATTAATTATCTCATTTGTCTATGAAATGACATGTTTTCATTTTGATATGAGTCCAATGTAATTATTCATGCCTTGTGAGTATTAAATGGTTTATCTTACAATTGAGTCATTTATAATTGAATGCTTGTTTTGCTTATTATAAACGGTTTATTTCCGTTTGTTTATGTTTTTAATCAAGTGACAAATATTGAGGAAATGAGTTACTTATTCATATTCATGATTATGATTTGGCATGTAATGTCTCACTTGGATTATCGTCGGTTCATTACACGTAGTAGTCTCCTTCCAAGTTGATTCGTATCGCTTGGTTGAGTTGTATTCTTATGATAATGCCTTTATACTATACCGTATTGCTTGACTTATCTTTACGCCTCTTTCGGACTGTCCTGCCGATTGTGGGTTTAGCTCATATTTTCCGCCTCTTTCGAACTGTTCTCCCGATTGTGGGTTCTCGATTTCCGATCTGTCTTTGAGTCTTGGATGCGGACTGTTCTGCCGCATGTCGAATCGGGGACCGTTCTGCCCCGAGAGTCTGGCCAGATTTAGACAAGGACTGAGTCTTGGGAGTACCATTGTCGTCCTACCAGGGGAATTATATATTGATATATGAGTAGTAAAGGTCTTGCTTGGTTATAGATGTTGGTATTTATCTTTCAAGGTAAGAGTTATGCCTTGTGTTGTTTGTCTTGGTCCTATCGGATACTAAAGGTGAGCTATAAGCCCTCTAGTTGCGATATGATCGTCGGGATTGATGTTCCCATCCGTTCTTATGGTGAGATGCAAGCCATAAGTATGAATGTGACATTAGTAGCCACGTCCCGTGCAATGTTTGCTAAGTGGTTTTCCAAATAATGGCTACGGTTTCTATTCTTGTAATTTGCATTGGTTGACCCCTTACTTAACTGGTTCACATGATTCGGATTCTAATCTCATATATATGTTGTAATTCTTTGAAATGCGTACTTTTGCATAAGTGACCGTATTCTTGTCTTTCATATTATTTAATGGTCTCACGTGAACAGTTGAATCTTTATTATGCTAATGTTGGCCTATCTTGTTCCATCTCAATTATTTGCCATGTTTTCATATAAACTTGATATTCTTATCTTTTGTATGTATCTTATATGACTTACCTGTTTTAGTTCCTTGTCATGTTCGTTTTGACATTTTGTGGCTGGGATCACCTTGAGTTACTCCCCACTGATTGTGGCGTTCATGTTTACATGAATGACAGGTACTAGTTGGTGCATTTATGGGGTGAAGACATGTGTGAGCTAGCGAGCACTTTGGCCTTGTAGTCGGTTTATTAAGATTGCTTAGACTCACCTTTTATTTTATTGTCATTCGAGGGATATATTTTCCCTCACCTTGACTATCACGTTTGTATAATTTAATTTTTATTTCCGCAATCTTTATTTGTGTTTTGGATTTTAATGAACCCGCGCTTTAAATTTTGAAAGTTTCAAAAATTTCCTAATTTCCGCTTGAATTTATAAGTTATATTTTCCGCTTTATCGCAGTTTGTCATAGCTGGTATTAGAGCCTATGTTGCTCCCGACGCACACACGTGTACCCCAAATTTAAATTTGAACTTGACCTTAAATAATGAATGAGAGATGGGTAGACTTAAGGACCTAAGGTGGTAGTCTGTAGTGTGTTTGCTCTTTGTTAGATTCTAACATGTTTGTTGATTTTCATTTTATAATTGTTGTGCCCTTGGATTAATGACCGTAAACCTACCAACGTGAAGATCAAGATTTGGTGCCTATTGCCAGAAATTGAGTTTTGCCCAACCTTGAAGAATGCTTCTACTTCCTCGAAGATGTTTCTCATTCTTTATTCTTTATCTCTTGGGGCTTATCCTTCTTCTAAACTTTCTTCTGTTTTGCTTGAAAGCTATTCTTGTACCCCTAACTTGTCCTTTGTTTTCTGCTGATGCTCTCTTAACGCCTTTTTGATAGTTCTTTTTCTTTTGTGAGATGTTAATTTTGGTTGGATAATTTGATTTTTGTGGAGTTTGTTTGTGGTTGACACATAAGCCTGGTTTTGAGAAGTTGTGGTATTGGAAAGACTTAGGTAGTGTGGTGAGACATACTTGGTGATTCTTATACCTAGTTTCTTGGTAAAGTGAGTATAATTGATCGGTGGAATTTTGTGTGTTAAGTGTGAGTTGCCTATGATATTAAGATTATGGAACTTGGCCTTGCTGTTTATACTTGGAATTTGAGGATTTGGTAACTTAAGTATTGTTGCTTTGGGATTTGACATGGCGTAGAGTTTATGATGAGAGCTTGGAAAGAAACACCTATAGGACGTGTTGGCCATTGGTGATAAAATTGTTACTTGGAAATTTGAGTTGAACTCGAGGTTAGCATAGTCGGTATACTTTTGTGAGTGTTGTGATGATTACATAGGAACCATGTTAGGTGAGAATTGTTGCTAGCTTTAGAATCTCATTCGGGTATCCACTTTGCGGTAATGAGGAATTAGTAGCCAGAGTTCTTGAGATGTAATTATAAATTGGGATCGATAGATGTTGAGCTAGGTAAGTTAGGTGTTTTGGGTGGTTGTCTCGTAATTTGGAGAATGTCACCATCTATGCTTTAGGTTTCGAGAGTATAACAAGATCTCTTTGGGATGATAGAATGTGCAAAGGAACTTTTGAATTTGGATGTTTGATCGAGGGTTATGCCATTTTGAGAAACTCATAATTAACACTAGTTGGATATGAATATAGCTTTGACCTTGATCTCGTGGAGGTTGTTTGTGGACGTTTGAGGATTTGGAGAGGTGAAATCACACTTATTGTGAAGCACCTTGTTTCATGGAATTGCTTAGGATGAAGTAACGTGAGTGTTTTGAGGAAGTCCTTGGAAGTGATGTGGTTATGAGTTTTGTTGTTAGGAAGTTTTCAGAACCGCTTAAGTTGATGTTGTTATTTGAGACCCGAGTACCTGTCGTTTCCTTGTGGTCTAATCTCCCTTCTTCTTTGACCACAAGCGCTACCATTCATTCCCCTCTTCCTCACTTCGCGGCTCTCCTTTTTTGTTAGTCTGATGCTGGTAACTTCTAAAAGTTCTATCTTTGACTTCTTTGTTAACCTGACTTCGATTCTTATCCTTAAGAAGTCCATCATAGTTCTTTTGATTAGTTAAGTTTGAACTCTCTTAGCGTACTTTATAGTTATGATATCTAAGTTCTTTCCTTTTCGTACAATATCTAAACGTTTCAAGCTATCATTTTTGGTTCATTGTTAAAAATTTATATTATTTTTACAAAACTTTACCTATTTTAAAAGGTTCGAAAATGAAAATTTGATTTAGTTCCCTACTTCTCCTTTGAATATAAACTTATTTATCGTGATTTTAGCTGCTAAACCCGAGATTTCTTTAAATTTTACCCAATTTCTGTTAACTTTGATCTATTTATGATTTCTTTGTCAAAGTTTAATATTATATTTTCAGGAATTTGACTTTCTTTTTAGTTTAATAGTGAAACCTTTATCTCTATTTTGGCTTTGGCAAAAGAAAATTTGAGTGGATTACTTTTTCTTTGTATTTTAACGTTGATAGGATGTTAGAACTCGTTATTAGAGACGTTTAATAACTTGTTCTACGCTTGTTGGCGAGTGATTTTTGTTTAAATGTGTCTTTGGCTTGGAAAGTTAGCGTTCTTGTGTGCACGACAAGAGAAATTTCGTTCCATGAATGAGACTTATACTTTTGAAAACTGTTCATTAATATTTTTGAAAACATTTTGATTTTTGATTTATACCAATGATTTACCTTTCGATCGAGTTCTGTCGGAAAATTTTATTTGAAACTTTTGAAAGAATTTTGATTCTTACGATAAGTAACCTTTTAAATGGTTGGTTACCAATTTCAAAAGTCCAGTTTTATTTTTTTATAACCTTTCATTTCTACTTTTAAGTTTCGAGGACGAAACTTTTTAAAAGATGGGGTGATTGTAACACCCGCGAATTTTCCACTTTGACATTTAAAATTTATTAAACCGTTTGATTACTTTATTTTATATTTTTGAATTATTTAACTTAATTAATTTTATGTCTAACATGATTTTTATAAACGTATTATATAAGAGCTCATTTTTATAAAAATACGTATTATTAAATTATACTCTTGAAGCATAATTTATATAAGAATACATATTTTTGGGCGGACAGTAATAGTGACCGTAATAATAATAATTCTCGTCTTAAATTCCGTCTAGCTATAGACCGTCATATTTTACTTTGTACCTGCTTTAATCCGGACCAACCAGAAATCGACAACATGCTCATCTACCCCCTTACACCCTACCTCTAAATAGCTCATTATTATATATTATTATATATTATTATATTATTATTATATTATTATTATTATATATTATTATATATATTATTATTATTAATATTATTACATTATTATTGTTGTTGTTTTGTTTACGCGTCCCCACCTTTCCCCTTCATCTCTCCTTCCTTTTCTTCTTCTTCATTTCAAAACGCAGCAATAACAAACAATAGGGAACCACCATTTTTAGTCGACCCTTCAAACTCCGATCCCGCCTTCATTTCTCAACCAAATTCCATTATTTTTATACCATTAGCTTCCTCGTCCCTTCCTCATTCTTTTAAGGTAAGAAAGACTCGTCCTTGTGGTGGTTTCATTTTTCGCCGTCTTATAAAAGTCACGGTTTTTGTCTCAATCCTTTCGTGTTCTTGCTCATTGATGAAGGTTGCGAAGACCCGGTGGATTACTCAAGCTTTGGAGGCCATTTATTCGAAGAAATTGCGAGGTAACGGTGATAGGTTACTCGACAAAAATGTCGAGATCTCGTCTTATATATCGTTTTTCATGCCTTTGTATGTTAAAGATTGGTTACACTTGTGGTAGGCATGGGAGCAATATAAAATACTGTTGATAAAGTAATTCCTTGACCGCGTTTTTTTTGTCGTATACGTAAGTTATGTTTTTAGTGTACTAGACACTACTTGCTCATGATGCTTTTGTAGGAGTGCTGAGTAGATTCATAGATAGGTGGTTGTATGGCTTTCAAAATTTTGTTTCTTTTTAGTGTACTGTTCTGTGATACACTGCTGATACTCATTTTTTTTGTACAAGTATCCGACACATGTTGGTGTCCAAGTTTCGGACTTGGTTATTTTTACAAAAAATCTGCATATTTGAGCCGTAAATAGGTGTTGTTCGAGTGTTAAGTGTTGGTCACGGTATCTAACCGAATGAGAAGAGTTGAAGTAGCATAGGTATTGTTTGATGAACATGTTTAGGTAGGCGTAGTGACTAATTTTATTATGTGGGTGGCTGTTAATTGTTAGTATGTGAAAGTATGCACTGGTGAATGTAATCACGAAATTTCAGAAGCGGTCATAAGAGTGAAAAGTATTTGTAATTAATATGGGTAAGAAGAATTTTCTTTGGGTTTATGTTTATTCAGAGGTGGTGAAGGGGAAAAACAAATGGAAGAGTTGGTTTTGGGCAACTTAGTTCTTGAAATAAATGAAAAGATATGAATTTGGTGAGATGAAGACAAAATTTTGGGCTTTATGTTGAGAACATATGTGACATGGGCCAGTGAAAATCATGTAAAGAATTGAACTTGATGCCGGTAAGATGGTAGAATGTAGATTAGATATTTCTATGTGATACATTCTCTTTTACTCCACTGAGTGATTCTTCTGTATGCTTTGATTCACTGGTCGTACGGGCTGTTGTTAGACGGTATTTGGATGTCATTTTGGATTATGTCGGGTGTTGTTGTTGTTTGTAAATGATTGAATTTCCGTCACGTGTTTTATATTACGTAATTCGTTAAATATCATTCATTCTTATATTCTTTTTACATGATTTTTAATTATGAATACATTTATTAATTATCTCATTTGTCTATGAAATGACATGTTTTCATTTTGATATGAGTCCAATGTAATTATTCATGCCTTGTGAGTAGTAAATGGTTTATCTTACAATTGAGTCATTTATAATTGAATGCTTGTTTTGATTATTATAAACGGTTTATTTCCGTTTGTTTACGTTTTTAATCAAGTGACAAATATTGAGGAAAAGGGGTACTTATTCATATTCATGATTATGATTTGGCATGAAATGTCTCACTTGGATTATCTTCGGTTCATTACACGTAGTAGTCTCCTTCCAAGTTGATTCGTATCGCTTGGTTGAGTCGTATTCTTATGATAATGCCTTTATACTATACCGTATTGCTTGACTTATCTTTACGCCTCTTTCGGACTGTCCTGCCGATTGTGGGTTTAGCTCATATTTTCCGCCTCTTTCGAACTGTTCTGCCGATTGTGGGTTCTCGATTTCCGATCTGTCTTTGAGTCTTGGATGCGGACTGTTCTGCCGCATGTCGAATCGTGGACCGTTCTGCCCCGAGAGTCTGGCCAGATTTAGACTAGGACTGAGTCTTGGGAGTACCATTGTCGTCCTACCAGGGGAATTATATATTGATATATGAGTAGTAAAGGTCTTGCTTGGTTATAGATGTTGGTATTTATCTTTCAAGGTAAGAGTTATGTCTTGTGTTGTTTGTCTTGGTCCTATCGGATACTAAGGGTGAGCTATAAGCCCTCTAGTTGCGATATGATCGTCGGGATTGATGTTCCCATCCGTTCTTATGTTGAGATGCAAGCCATAAGTATGAATGTGACATTAGTAGCCACGTCCCGTGCAATCTTTGCAAAGTGGTTTTCCAAATAATGGCTACGGTTTCTATTCTTGTAATTTGCATTGATTGACCCCTTACTTAACTGGTTCACATGATTCGGATTCTAAACTCATATCTATGTTGTAATTCCTTGAAATGCGTACTTTTGCATAAATGACCGTATTCTTGTCTTTCATATTATTTAATGGTCTCACGTGAACAGTTGAATCTTTATTATGCTAATGTTGGCCTATCTTGTTCCATCTCAATTACTTGCCATGTTTACATATAAACTTGATATTCTTATCTTTTGTATGTATCTTATATGACTTACCTGTTTTAGTTCCTTGTCATGTTCGTTTTGACATTTTGTGGCTGGGAGAACCTTGAGTTACTCCCCACTGATCGTGGCGCTTGTGTATCTTATATGACTTACCGAATTCACAATGACTGACTTTTGACAACAAGATCAGCCTAAGAAACTCGAACTTTTTTAACCCTTCACACAAAACTCTATGTTTCTATCAATCATAAATACGAATCCTTATTCCTTCTCAAGAACTCAAGGATGTATCCAGCGGCTATCCATTGTCCTCCATATGGATTGACTTGTCTTGCATAAAGCATACAATTTATCAGTGCTTGTGCATATCTTAGCACATTAGGTCGATCCAATGGCGGAAACACTGGGAATCGATTTCATGTGTTCAACAATTTCAGATTCAGTGGGTAACCGTGATTGGTTCAAAGTAATCCCACAATCCAATGGAAATATGGAAAAATCCCTCTTGGATTTATCTATGCTGAAATGACGAAGAATCTTATTAATACAAGACTTATGACTTAATGCCAATCTCCCTTTAGGTCTATCTCTTATAGATCCGGATATCAAATATGCGATGTGCCTCCCCAAAATCTCTCATCTGGAAATGATTTCCCAACCACCCGTTTACGGAGGTAATCATCAATACATCATTCCCAATGATTATTATGTGAAGACAATTTGGCTCCCACTAAACTCCATGTGTTAACATGGTTCTTCGACAACTCGAGTGAAACCAATCTCTATTATCACATGATTTGAAAATAAGTTCCCACTAAATTTCATGTATAATTATGGTTCTTTGATAATTCAAATGCAACCATTCTCTAATATCACATGACTGGGAAAATGATTTTTACAATCTCTTAAAGCTTTGCTTAAAACCACATATGGATCCCTTAAGCTTAATTAGCATGTTAGGACTCTCAGACTTAAACCTAGAATCAGTGTCCCATACACATCCTCTTCTAAATACCTATTTAGAAAAGCGGTTTAATATTACTTGCCATATTTCATCAAAATGAAATGCGGCAATGACTAACATGATTTGATTCGGTTAACATCACCATGTTCATCTACGTTATTCTATGTTTGAAGGCTTTAATTCAAAGAGACCAATATCTTAAAGTATTTATTCTTAGCTTTGCGTATATAATCTATCACGGATTGTAAAAACAAGACTTCTTTGCAATAATTTCGATTTGGATCACTAGCAACAATTCACTCGATAGATCATAGTTCTATTACTTTCTAAAAGCAACTCTAACATGTGGATGACTCTTAGAATATTTTCTCGTGTCATTATTCTACAAAATAAGTTTGTAGCGATTTTCTTCCACTCTATCTTTTTAGAAATACACCTACTTTCCAAGAAGATAGCTTTGTGAGCTACAAACAATTTTGTTATTTTGAATGCGAAAGAGCATTAGGCACATGTTATCCTTGAGTGATCTATTAAGATATGTTACAATTTATAGAGACTAATCCCTTCCATATCTTGTATGGAGTCTCGTTTATGATTCATATTGCACGTTTTTGCTTTAAACAACTCATAATAATACAATTCATGCTAGCATTGGATTTCAAATCCCCAAATATGAGTTCAATAACTCATTTTAACTCTCAATCGATCGATCTTATATTACATAAGAAATGACATGGTACCATAGATCTTTTAATTAGGAATTAAATTCATAACCTAGGTTTTTACCATATTGAACAAATCATCATCTTTCAGTGTAATCGCTTGATTCGAGTCGATTTATGTTATAGATATTACTAGATAAAAAGGAAAGATGTCTTAGAACTTAAAATGTCATAAACCGAAATGACTTAGGTTGAAAGCCAAGTCATTTAATATAATACTTGTTTAAAAAGCAAATAAAGAAATTTCCACGTCTAACATGGAAACAAAATGAAGTTCTTAGACAATGTCTAAACATAAAACTATTATGAAGACATATTCAAAATAAAATGCCAAGCCAAGTCCATAGGCCTTCTACTATGCGGCGGCTACTCTAGCTCCCTAGCTTGAGATCCTCTTCAAGCTTGCTTAGCCTTTCCATTATTCTCATGCCCTAAATTTAATAAGAAAGGTGAGAACCACAACTAGTATCATAATACAAAGTTGAGGTGAAAACATATAATATCAATAACATAAACTTTGAAAGAATTATTACCTACCGGAGTCACACGTCCAGCTTTGATGTCTCCCAAGTATTTGGGGCAATTGTGCTTCCAATGGCCTATGCCATTACAATATTGACACTTATCATCGGATGTTGCTCCCTTTTTGGTTTTGGAAGAGAAACTCTCAATAGCTTTCCCCTTACCCCTGTAGGGAGTGGGCTTCTTACCCTTGTTAGCACTTTTCTTAAACTTTCGCTTACTCTTTGCATTGATATAGAGCACATCCTTGCTAGTGCTTGCATTAAGCCTCATGTCTCTTTCGACTTGCACAAAGTGCAACTCATGGAGATCGTTTTTCAAGTTTTGTATGTTATAGTTTACCCTAAACTGAACATATCCCTTTATTCGGCTTAAGGAGTGGAGCACTCGGTCAATCACGAGTTGCTCGGGGATCTCTACCCCTTGCAAATTAAGTGTCTCAACATACTCAATCATTTTGAGCACATGAGGACTCACTTTTTGTCCTTCTTTGATATTGAGGTCAAATAATTGGGAAGCCGCTTTATATTGAATAATCCTAGGAGCTTGTGAAAACATGGTCGCAAGTCTAGTGTAGATTTCATAGGCGGTGCTCATCTTTATGGCACTCCTTTGAAGATCGGGTTCCATGGAAAAAATCAAGACATTCTTGACCGCGGCGGATTATTTTTGGTAGGTCTTATAGGCCTCCCTAACCGCATTTGTTAACCTAGCATTGGGAGTAGCAGGAGGAGCCGTGGTAAGGTATTGAAGCTTGACATCACCTTCCGCGACTAAGCGAAGTTGCGCATCCCAATCTGTGAAATTTGAACCATTCTTTTAGAGTTTGCAACGGTCCATAAAGGATCGAAGCCATGAAACGGTAGTGAAAGGTGGTGCGGACGAGCTAGAGGTTGCCATTGTGATAAATCAAGTTGACTACAAAATATGAGATGTAGGAAAAATTAACATTTATCATAAATAAGACATGTAAACTTTTTAGTCAAGTTTAGCATTTATATAATGACCTCCACCGAATTATATAAACGATTCCAAAACCGAAATTCATATTAACTCGGTTGTGAGCCTACGGGCCCTCTACATCCTTACTAATATAATTTGGTGGGTTAACTCATTTAACCGATTCTACACTTAGAACTCTCGATCGATGAAATTACACTAAGTTCATCTTTAGCCCGGACCTATTGAGACAACGGTCCCTCTAATACTTCCGTTGAGATCAACCAAATTTCGAAATGTAATAACATTTTATTACCCCACTTACCCAACGTAAAAAAAAAAACAAAAAAAAAGCACCCCGCTATAATAAAATACCGTATTGTACCCCTAATGAAATTGGGATTCATGAGTTCCTACTATTTGGTAAGGCTAAGTCTCAATTTTAAAATGTGAGAGGTCTTGTCAATTTATTATCTATCTCTTTTAAGTGAACGAAATTAGTGATTTATCGATAATTATAATTGACAAGGTCGAAGATTTGATATAAAAATGCATGAGATGTTATGGCGATTTGGCATGCATACAAACATATAACGTAAGACATGTAAAGAAAAAACGATTTCCTAGTATGGCCTTTCCTAAAATAGAAAATCTAATAATCTATTATAAAACCGGAAACCAACTCCTTTGGTCCCTTGAACTTCATGTGGCACGCCTCCCAAGAAAACACCGTCTTGATCGGAACTCTTTTCTGAATGGCTCCGTCTTTAGGAAACTCCGGAATTACAAAATAATAATAAAATACATAGCTATTCCGCTTATACATTTGTAATGAAATTTAAAAAATAAATCTATTAAATTACTAAACGGTGATGCGAAATCACATTAAAATTACAACCAAATTGATATTCCCTTACATTACGGGTAATACCGATTAAAAAAATAAGGCCATACTAAGACAAATTACATAAATTTAAATGATATTCATCCCTAAAAAAATGCAACAAAATATATGTATTCAAACAAGCAGAATAAATGTGCCAAATTGCCTTACTAGATTATATCGTATATAGCTCGGTTTTTATGTAAATACGTGATATTTAACTTATTAAAAATCACTAATTAATACTTAAATCAAATTTAAGGCTAAGTTAATTATCATAAATATCTTAGGACTCAAAAATTAGTCTACACTAATAATTTGACAATAATTCAACTTGTTTTTATATTATTGCTCATATTTAACCTTAATTATCATAACTTTTATGAAATAATTCCAAATTTCATTACAATAATCTAAAAATTTGAAATTTAAATTTTGAACATTCTGGAATATTACCATGACTTTCATAATGTCAAAAATATGGCTTAAAATTTTCGAATTAATTTAGAGAAAAATATAGTTGCAATTTATCGATTTTATCAAATAAAATACCTAAAGCATACGAAAATTAATCTAATCAATTTTCCAACTTCACATATGATATTTAGGATATAAATACAACCTAAAATAATTTTCTAATGCCATGAAATTCGTTTTAGCTATTTTTAGCTTATATAATCTCGATTTATTCCATTTTAACCATTAAAATCATAAATCGTGCAAAATTAATCACATTAAATTCAAACTTTACATACAATAAGTAAAATATTCATGTGAGATCATAGTAAAATTTCATGGTCAGATTCGAAGTTTAACTATTTTTAGTTAATAAACCACCATTTTACTCACTAAAATGTTACTATTATACTAAAAATCATAAAAATGAGCAATAATCTTCCATAAACCATCTAAAATGACCTAAAACATTTTATGACCAAAATATATACGTGCATTAAAAATTTCGTGTATATACGATATTGACACAAATTTTCCGGTTTTTATTTTAGTCATCTAATAACTCGTAAAAAACCCATAAAACGATTTGCATGCAACAACAAAGCTCTGATACCATTTCTTAGGTTTTTTAACCTCTAATTAGACTCTTCTAATTATATTCTAAATTACTTGTTGATTTAGACTCACAAGATCTAATGCATGCAATATGTAAATAAATTGAAATAAGGAGAGAATGAATATATCCTTACATATTTGGACGGATTTTAGGGCACAAGGTAGGACTCCTTCATATCCTTGTTCTTAAGCTTAAAATATTAGGATGATTTCCAAACTTCAAGTAGAGAAGTTCTCCTCTTGATTGCACCCAAGACAACACCCTTAATACTAACAATATTATTAATAAGATAATATTATTAGTAACCTTAAATTTATTCGTATAATATTATTATTACTATACTAGTAATGTTTTGTGATATTAGAATTTTCTAGAAAAAATTTAAGTATAAAACTATTTTATTGTAAGAGAGAAAGAGAGATTTTGAGCATAAGTGTTAAGTAGAATAATAAGAGAACTTATTCTCTTTTTCTGGGAGAGGGGGGAGCCGGTTTTCATGGCATGGGGAAGGGAATGGATTTTCCTTTTTGTCTTACCAAAAACTATAGGCTAGGTTTAGTGGAGAAAGGTGCAATGACTTTGTTTAGCTTATTAAAATAATCAGCTACACAACCATAAACCTACTTATGTAAAAACCGGTCCCCCGCACTTAAAATAGACTTCCATTTTATTTCTGTAATTTGTCAAATGTAATATTGTAGGTCATGTGACATGTAACATGTCATTAGACATTTTAATGCATATTTAACAAAATAAATATCATTTTAAATCAAATAAATTACATTTAACAAATTAACAAGTAGTACACAATTACATGTATATAAAATGGGTCACATTAAGTCTAGTTAATATAATCTACAAGATTTTGTAATTATGATTAACTAACAGTTCTTATCTCAATTGTTTCATAAACATTAATCAATTTTAGTAATATAACATTTTAATTATTAAATTGAATCTTATTTAATCATATTACAATAAGATATATATAATTCTCACTCACTGACAAAATTTTTTCAATTTAAAGATTTAATTAATCTGTATCGATATACAATTAATTAACTTTTCAATTAAGGGAATTGTCCTATAGGTGTGACCTTAAGGGATCAACTGATCACTACCATCAAACGACAGTAACGTCAAACTCTAGTCATCCAATCATTACCGATAAATGTTGATCAATTTACTGTATAATTAAATCATCCCTTATGTATTTTTAATATGAGATTTAAATATGTGATCGCACTACTGTTGAGGACACATACTCCAACAAAGGGTGCGGGTGTTGTCTTGAATTTCGACATTGTCGGCGTATATCTTAGCGAATTCAATGGCGGCTTCATCCCAAGTGTTAATGCTCTTTGGGTTGAGGGAATAGTACCATTGACGGGGAATTGGTTCCAAGGACGATGGAAAGATCCGGGTAAAGAGCTCTTGTTTGACCCCTTTGATGGACATATAATCCTTGAAGGCCCGGATGTGATTGAGTGGGTCCTCCACTCATTTGAACTTAGGCACATCAGTTAAGGTGAAGTTTTCAGGCAGTTGATCCCCGACGGGCTCAAACCTGCGATTGTTTTCGAGGTGAATGTTGTTCCCACGGGCCAAGAGTTGCTCTTCCAAGAGCTTAAGCCTTTTCTCAGTTTCGGTTAATGGCGAAGTGTTATGCTCTTCGGTTTCCTTGTTTTCTAGAGTGTTGATACAGGTCTCGATACGGTCCAGAGTGGCCTTAAGGGCTGTGAGCAGGCTGGCTAGCTGAGCAGTTGTGAGATCTCTATTGTCATCGTTGTTGTTGTTCGATGAAGCTAAAGATGGGACCATGGTTCTGAGGCAGAAAACGGCTCACGTTACATTCCAATCCGACACAGTTTAACGACCAAACACAGACATCACAAAGGACAAAAAGATACTTTAGACTCAACGAGACGAGGGCAACCGTGTATGGTGCCTCGGTGCTAACTCGATTGATGACGTGACGGTGTTGACTAGACTTTGACTCGCGTTCAACGTGATGGCGTGACGCCTTTGAACAGGTCTTGAGGTGAGATGACTCATAAGTAAAGACCCATAAGTACGTTTGCTTTGACTCGGTAGACACGAGGCGGAATTGGAGTGATAGACTGAAATTTTCAAAAATAAAAATTTTAAAAACGATACATTTGTTGCTTCATAAACGGTTCTCAAAGAATAGGGATCTTCAAAGAGTCGGCCAGTTGAAAAGGGTCGTCTTAGGTTTGTTTTCAAAAGAGAGTTTGAGTTAAAGTTGCGGCGGCTTTGAAAACGATGTGTTGTTTCCGAAGACTATTTATTTTTGGAATTCAAAATCGTGTGTTTTGAAAACCGAGATTTTCAAAGTTCGAAATTGTTGTGGTCACGAGAACGATGTGTTGTCCTCAGGATTTGAAAAGTCCTCGAAAATAGTGTGTTATTTTCGGGTTTTAAAAGGGCCATTATGTCGGCGCAAAAGTCCATTTTGTTGGCGCAAAACGGTTTAAAATCCGTGTTTCAAAATTGCCATTACGACGGCGTGAAAAGGTTATTTTGAAATGTTTGTAAAAACCAGGTTTGGAAATTGTCATTACGACGGCATGAAAAAAAGGTGTTGTTTTAGTTGAAACGGTTTCTATAAACCGGGTTTGAAAATCGTCATTACGATGGCATGAAAAAGGTTTGCAACGGTCGGCGAAGGACCGAGGTTTGAAATGGCCATTATGACGGCGCAAAAAGAAGTTTTTGAAAGTTTGAAAATGACACGGAAGGACTTATGATCACATAGCACATAAGCACTCACAGTTCATTATATTATGCATAATGCTGACACAGGTTTTGGCTTAATAAGGGTGGCTACACACCAAGCGATCAATCCCCGATTTTCAAAAAGATGCCAATCCAAACAAACTGTGTAAGGTTGGTGCCCTAGCCTCGTGCACATGGGAAGTTAATGCTCTTTGTGTAACGCCAATGGTATGCTTGACGCAATCGGGATTCAAAAAGCAGGGATGAGAAAACTCACGCTGACGGGATGAGCCAATTGGCCGATAAAGGTTAGGTTATAGGCCCGGACAACCCGATTATGACCGTAATATCAATTAATGCACTTCAACCAAGACCTCGATCGAGTTTCACCATCTAGGGATCGCAAAGACACAAGTGTGCTACTTTTCTCCAGCGGAGTCGCCAATCTGTGGACATAGGCCACCTACACACTAAGCCAATCTGTGGACATGTAGCAGTCGGAAAGCCACGCTCAGTGGCGTAGAAATGCTTTTGACCGGATCACTTTAGATCGTTCGGTTTCGTCTCGGTGAAGGTCTCGAAATGATGTAGAGATGTTTGAAGTCGCCACCAAGCAAAAAGCAGTGATGGACATAGGTACAAAAGATACGGAATCGTCCCTCTTTAGCATCCTATCTCTAGAATGACTCTCGTTCGCCCTGAATAAGGTCGTCCACTATCCAAAGTTTCTGAGTAAGAGGTGAGGGTACGTATTGGGAAGCCCTTTAATCTGACACCCAATCCCGCCCGCGGTAGCGGCCTCTACCGATTGATCTTGGTTGGTTAAGTGCAAACGTTAATAAAATGGGTTAAGTGCAAGTGTTGATTTGCATGTAAGATGGAAATTAAACATCCATTTACCGAGTTAGGTTTATGGTGCATAACATGATCCATTTTTCATAAAAAAAAAGGGGTGTTTGAGGATGCAAAGTGTAAAATGCAAACTCATCAATCTGATCCGTCCTGTATTCGGGTTAACCGAAGTCGAGACCGTCCTAGACGAGTGCTGGAAAGGAAACAGGAGCAACACCAGACAGCCTATTGAGGTGCGACCCATAGGGCGATGTAAGTGAGCCTGTCCTGGTTTGAAATGTAGAAAACAGAGAGCCTGTTTAGGCGCGAGTCAGACGACGGCCCAATGGGGTGTCTCCTGGTTATTCAAAGTGTTTGTGAAATCGTTTGTAAAAGAGTGTAAAAACTCGCTTTTGTTGAAAAGGTCGTTAAGACCGCTTTTGTGCTAATATGAAGAACGGGTGTGACACCCCGCGATAAAGCGGAAAATATAACTTATAAATTCAAGCGGAAATTAGGAAATTTTTGAAACTTTCAAAATTTAAAGCGCGGGTTCATTAAAATCCAAAACACAAATAAAGATTGCGGAAATAAAAATTAAATTATACAAACGTGATAGTCAAGGTGAGGGAAAATATATCCCTCGAATGACAATACAATAAAAGGTGAGTCTAAGCAATCCTAATAAACCGACTACAAGGCCAAAGTGCTCGCTAGCTTACACATGTCTTCACCCCATAAATGCACCAACTCGAACCACATCAGAATGATGGTTAACCATTCCAACTTGTTATTACCAAGCTCCACATCCCAAAAGATCCAAGCCTTTTACACCTAACCCTAGACACGGGATTTAACGGTACCTTACAGGCTAGAATGGGATACGACATGATACCTTAGGTGAAACCTTCGAGTGTGTACACACAATCAATATGCCATGTTTATGCACCATGATCGAACTACGTCGGATTTGATTTCGCTCCACGCGAATACGTAGGCAGTCCTTCAGAATAAGGGATTCAATCCACTCATCAACCAAGTTGTCATCTTGTCGGTTTCTTACGGGTCCTAACCAAGTAGAAGCCACCTTTGTTTGAGTCGGTCTTAGCACTCGATGTAGGCTAGGATGAGGATATAGGTTCGTATGAATAGTATCAAGTCTCAGAATGAGCTTTATCGAACGGTTTAGGCAAAGATGCCGAGTCATATAGATGTGGGTTTGTGTTGGGAACAGAAAATATGAAAAACCCGCTGAAAAGAAAGAAGGCGGGGAAGAAAAATAGTAAAAGCCCGCTGAAAAGAAAGAAGGCGGTGGCAAGAAATGATGAAACTCGCTGAAAAGAAAGGAGGCGAGGAGAAGAGTGACAGAATGTTCCCAACAAAAGTCATGTGTGATGTCTAAGTATTCTCATAAAATCAGTCTGCTTTTAGTGTCCGGGCGAAGCCAACGTTGTTGCTCTGTGAGTTTAATCCACCTTGTCAATGCCAAGTGATCTTGATTCCCATGTGCCCTTGGGAGCACGCCCTTGCCATACGATATCTCTGTCTCAAGTCCGGCAACCTAGTGATTCCCATTTGCCATCTTTTGGGCGCCAGAATGGCCAATTTACATTTTTACCCCCAACAAGTCCATAATTGAATTAAAACCCGTGCACACTTAGGGTTTTATTTTCCTTTTTTGTTTTACGGTAGCGGGCTACGCCCACGTTGTTTACGGGTCATACAGAGTGTCTGAGTCATATTTCCAGCTCACCCGTCAAGGTTCGATTTCAAAATGCCAAAGATTTCAGAATTCCGAAATTTCAAAAACTTTTTGCGAATTATGGGATAGATGATCCAAGTAGTGGTACATTTCAAGTCAAGGTTCAAATCTCAAAGTTCAAAATCAAATTTTGGGTCGACGACCCAACATCCAAGTAATTCATTTCAAATTCAAAATTTGGGTCGATAGCCCAATTATTCAAAATTTTCAACATGTTCAAATTTCGGGTCGATGACCCAGTCTTTCAAACTCAAATTTCGGGTCGATGACCCAACATTCCAAGTGATGTCAAATTCAGAATTCGGGTCGATGACCCAATTATTCAAAATTTTCAAATTCAATTTTCGGGTCGATGACCCAATCTTTCAAATGATCTAATTTTAGGATCGATGATCCAAATGTGCTTATGTGATGATTATTGCTAGTACATTTTCTATGTTTCAAATATAGCAGGATATGCTTTAACTGGGGGCTCTAAAGTTTTCGACTTTAGAGCCATTGCAAATCGGGGCTGCGAAGCGTTGGCTTCAGAGACCATTATCAAGATGAAATGGATGACATCCACTCAGAATTCAATTCAATACAAGAGTATGAAATGGAAGAATTCCGTAGCTGAAAACAAATAATGAAAGTGGCGGCAACCTCCTTGGAAAGTCCCGTCCCATTCGGACAAGTGTTAACAGATGATGAATTTCGGACAAGTGCCAGCAGATGATAAATTTTGGGCAAATGTCAGCAGATGATGAATTTTGGACAAACGCTAGCAGATGATAAACTTTGGGCATGTGTCGGCGATTCTTTAACTACGACGCGGGTTTGATTCCGTCAGAAACGGATACGTAGGCGCCTAAGGATAAGGCTCAATCCACCATATATGCAATTTTATGGGTCGATGACCAACAATGACAACTTGACACAACAGAAGCAAGAGTCAATCCCCAACGAAGTTTCGGTATGATCTCTTCTTATGGTCAAGTAGCTTATATACGCAAGTCTAGTGGACTATAAACGACCCAAAGAATCCTCAGGTCGAGAGGGACCTGGGGTATACTTTGACTTTCGCCTTGTCCAAGCCTCAGTCAAAGTGGGGGCTCTGTAGATACCCGTATCCGTCGATATTGGAATTTATAGAGAACCCGACGAACACCCGATGATGATAGGACACATATATTCTTTAGTTGTCATTGTCATTATTTGGGTTCGTTTTACGATGTAGAATGAGCGTTGTCGACGGAGTATTTTATTAATTTAAATGATATTTAAATTAAAGCTTTTTTTAAGGTGAATTCATTTTATTTTGAATTTATTTTCTCAAGTTTATTTTATTGAAAATAAAATAAATAATTGATTTGAAAAATCATTTTATGAGTATATTTGATTTGAAAAATCATTTATTTTAATGTGTTAATTGATTTGAAAAATCGATTTTAAAAATCGAAAAAAACTCGTTTTGAACACGCGTTTTGGAGCTCGATTATAGCTCGGTTTTTGAGCCCGTTTTCTTTACGAGTTGGCACGAATCTCGAGTACACTAACCAACCTAAGCCTCTACCCATCCAACCCCAGTTCGAACCCCATATCCACGGCCCAAATCCCGTCCCAAATCACCCCCAAACAGCCCGCATACAAGCAGCCCCGCCCCCTGTTTTGCAGCTCAAACCCGAGTCCAAAAGCCGCTCCAAACACCTCCAAAACCCGTGCCCATTAACCCTAACCCATACCCTAGTATCCTACCCATATTACCTTAGCTTAACCACCAAGAAACCCCCTCACAAAGCCTCTCAAACCCTCACAAAAGCTGCTGGACAGCAGCTATGCGTGAACAGGCCCGACTGCCTCTCCCCT
Source organism: Silene latifolia (assembly GCF_048544455.1). Lineage (NCBI taxonomy): Eukaryota > Viridiplantae > Streptophyta > Magnoliopsida > Caryophyllales > Caryophyllaceae > Silene > Silene latifolia. Next base: position 456,706,446 of record NC_133538.1, read on the forward strand.
CTTTTACCCTACCTTAACTCCTTATAAATACGACCCCCTCACCATACATTCATTCCTCTAAGTTCTCCATACATACAACCGTCACTTACAAGCTTTAAACTCCAGAAACAAACCCTAATTGCCACTCAAAAACCCTCCACAAAACCGACATCCAAACTGGAACAGTTTGTGTGTCCTCTTCGAAAAACAATTCGTTCCTCCTTCAAACCTCCATCAAAATTCGAGTTTCTTATTCCAAATTAACCATATAACATCCATCTACACATTAGACAAAGATTTATGAGCCAAACTGCCCTTGAGAGTACACGAATTCCCTCGAAAAACAGAGTGTTATACACTCTGTTTTCGCGGCTTTTTCCTGTCTGTCCAGTTCTGTTTATGCTCATTTTTCGTGCCCAATAACTCAAAACAAGCAGGGATTGTTTTAAGATCTCTGTTCTCCTCTCTTTCTAGTTTTCAAAACATCTTTTAAATCGAATTTTCACAGTGAAACGAGAGAGAAATCGCTGTTTGAAAGTTGCTGTCCAGATTCGATAAAAACGTGTTGTTTGCTTTGTTTCTTCGTCGACGACGGCCTCTCGAGATAAAATCTACCATCGATTACGACCCAAGACGGTGTCAAAGATACATGTAGGTTGAGGGTGCATCAAATCCTCCTCTTTCTTCCTTTAATTTCGTTTTTTTATGTTGTTTTTTTATAGTTCATTTTTGTTTGTTTATCGTTTTTGTTTATCGATTGTTCTTATTAACTATGAAACTAGTTTAGTCCGAGTATGAGTTAAAGTACCACCATGAACACCCGCGTTGACTTGATATGGGAAAGAAACCGCTAAATCAGTCGGTCGTACACCCCCGTCTCATTTACATATCCTCGTGTTCAAGGTAGGGCATTAATAAAACGAATTGTGACTTCGCTCTTCGCTCTTCGCTTTTGACCCCTCTCTTCTCTCGTGTGATTCGACCTACCCCTGGACCATTTACATGTTAATATGACCTCTGATTGTTAACATATAACTCGTTTAGATGATATTAGATCAGTTTAATAACCTAATTAGACACTTTAGGGTACATCGACATAGCTTTTAAAACCAATTAACAATTCTGTAAATAATTGAATGCATCTCTCTCTTTCACATAATTTCTCGCTAGTATAAGAGTGCGTGATTAGCACCTTCTTATTAACACTCGATGAGTTAACTTAATTAGCGAACTTGACCTAATTTGACCCCTTTTAGGCCGTGTAGAATACACCTTTGCGCGACATCCTCTCAATCGATCAACGTCGTTTCTAACTTGTTTTCTAACTTGTTTCCTATCCCGTTTCGCAATCATCTATCTAAACTAATGAACCTGACCTAGGACCTAGGGTTGGACGTGGCTTTAGGCCGTGAGGCTTGGCCGTGTCCTTTGGTCTTTCTTGTTTCGTTTGTTTTACATCGTTTCGTTCTTTATTTGTTTTGTCGCTTGTAATTTATCGTTTGTTATCGAGTTGTAATTTTCAAGTTAGCTTTCTTTTATCGAGTCAAAACTTCTTCTAAAAACCTTAGTCTTGTTTGGTTAGATGGTTGTGCCCCAATGCATGTAAGAGCGTAGTAAATCGCATGTTGTTTAAAGCAACATGGCCCGATTTATGCTAATGCATGCTTTGGTGCGTAGCCCTATGTCTAATTCGATGAGATTAAGTGAAAGCACACATTACGAGGAGTGACCCAAGGCCGTGAGTCATGTAAGCCGTGGGCCATCCCTTTGTGCACGTTTTCCTAGGCCGAATTGGCCATGTGTCGTGTATGGTGTCGTATGTAGCAATTGTATTTAGATCGAGTTGTATCTTTAATTTATCGTTGTGTCGGCATGAAATGCCTAGGTTGTAATAGGGTAGATCCCAACGGCTCCCCCATTCCCATCAAGCCTTGTTTGTTTCGTTTGAATGTTGTTAGATCAATCAACCCACATGCTAAATTACAACTTTGACAAAGTTAGTTTAGTTGCATCTAAAACGACATAGAAATTGTTGTCACATGTTAGGGTTTTAAAACGATGTTTGCATATCATATATCGTAGTAGCTATGACCTTGTTTGAAATCCGATACTTGACTTAGTAGAGGCCGTTATTGACGGGCGGGGTTAGGTGTCCTTATGGGCTTCCTAACACGTACCCTCACCCCTTACTCAAGATCTATGGTTTGTGGATCCGTCTAAATACCATTGGATTACGAGAGTCATTCAAATCGAGTGATATAGGGTACAAGTCTTTATCTTTAATCACTCGTAGTCGATTGGCTTTATGCTTTTCGATGAAAGGTGTAAAGTTGACTTGAACGGTTCCAAGTTCCCAAAAAACTTGGTGGCGACTCTAATTTGTCTTAATTCGATTCGAAAGAACCTCGAGTCGATTATGCCTAGTGTGGATCCCGCGGACGCAGTTCCCGAGGGCCTTGTCCACAAATATATCTAGAGACAGGCATAAGTTCCTAGTACAGTCAATAGTCACTCTGTAACTCGAGTCTATACCACGAGTAAGGTAAACACCCTAGTCCTAAAGCTGCGCAGACCTAGCGACATGCGAAAAACTATCGCATCCAAGACCCATGATAACAACACATGATTACCCCTAAGGAGTCCACCAAAGGGTTGGCTAGTACTTAAGCTGACGACATAGTTCTAAGAGTACGTCAGGAAGTCATACCCTAACTTGGATATAAACCCACCAAGCTAAGACACAAAGGCTATCAAGCGGTGAACATACACTCGTCAAAGACTATAAGGGCCTATCTATGACGATGGTCTAAGATACCAACACCACACAAGACAAGTAGGACACCCACTTAACCATAAGAGGGGCAAAGAGTCCAAACTGGCAACATAAATACTTATACTCAAATCAGGGACTCTAGGATAACATGTGGGATATAATCTGTATACTTCCCTTAAAATTGAAGGATTATAACGAATTTAATTAAGACGATCACAAGTCATAAATAAAATACATAAACAAAATAAAGGATTCAGAAATAACCTTCGGTCCTAGAAAATATGGCCTAAGAATAATATCAAAGTAGATATTCTCCTATCAGTTGCACCCAAGACGATATGAGATATGCCCTTCTGATTATGCTAGAAATCGATCCAAAATTTTCTGTAAAATTTAGGTTTTTGTGTTTTTTCTGATGAGAAGAGGCAAAAGCAATGAGTAGAAAAATTAGGTTAAAAATTCTCTCCCTCATCACCCTATACAACCGAGTATATAGATGATTAGGGTAGATTTTCTTATTTTATTTTTACGGCCCATATGCTAACCGAAATAAGAGAGGTCCATTTCTTTTTTTTTCGGCTTTTACAAAAAATGTGTAAATTGTCATCTAGTGAGGATCGAACCCATGACCTCTTGGTTTGTGTACCCTCACTATTACCACTATGACACATTCAACTTCTTGATATTAAATATAACTGATTACATTTAATTACGAATTAACAGATTAATTCGTCCAAGCTAACATTACATACATTTAATTAAATATAACTTATTATATTTAATTTACGAATTCACAGTTAGTTCGTCTCAACTAATATTATTTAATCTTGATTAAATAATTGTCTCATCAACACATTGACTAACTGTTTAGTCATATTAGGCATCAATGTGATCATATTTCAATAACCACATCTCTCAAACACATCCTATAGGTGTGACCTTTAGGGACCAGTTGATCACCGCCATCTGTATGATAATAACGTCAAACTTTCTAGCAAGCCAACCGTTATTAGGTAAACGTTAATCAACTAATTAAATATACGAAGTATACCCTTGTGAACCTGTAAGAGATTTACAAATGTTATCACACTAATTTGTGGAGGACACAAGCTCCAACAAACTCCCACTTGTCCTCAAAAGTGGGAGTTTGATAACCGATTCTCATATCCTAAAATTTCTCCCACTTAATGTAAAACAATTTGCAAATCCGCATTCACAAAGGTCGTATTTTACAAGCGATCATTATCAAGAGTGGTTTCCCCGACTAGAGAGTAACTTAACTGATAAACGAATCAACATTCGAGCATGGCCATGCATTTCAGTTACAACTCCTCGAGTGGCCCTGAGAAATAACTATACCTGATAAGGGTTGGATATTTTCCTCAACTCGAATCCTGAGATGTAAGCACAAAGTATGAAATGACCCGAAAAAAATCAACTTAGCCTCCGATTACGGCAGACCGTGAGAAAGAAACCAAAGTCACCCAAAAACTGCCTTAATCTCAAGAGACAGTCGATAGTCAAAAGAATCGACTCTAGGAACACAATGGATGTCATATCCACGACCTGGCACCGAATGTTTTTAAACATTTAGGACTCCATTACTTTGTCACAAAAAGTTGTCCTACGAGGTATCGTTATAATCTCGCATCTGTGATCGATCAGTTACCCGTTTGACTTATGGCTCGTTGAACCCACCATCAATCGACTGCACAATATAATAGCCGGAGTTATCAGCTCACATTGGCGATTACGGACCAAAACAAATATAATGTAATTCAGTTCACTTTGTGGCGTTCAATGTTGTCAGTACAATCCACATGAAAAACAAAATATTATATATAAAACGATGAAGTTATAAATAGTATATATGAAAAAGATAATGTATCAAATCCATAATCAAGTACTAAAACTCAGGAACGTGTTTAATTCCCATGGAATTAACGTGCCCTACATGCTTATCATAGTTCAACGATTCAGTAGTAGAATCTGCTACAACTCTCTGTCTGGAACTCTTCCAGCTGACCGCAACACCATTAAGAGTGAAGACGAACCCGGACTGAGATTTTGAATCATCTCGATCCGTTTGGAAGCTAGCATCTGCGTAACCGGTTGTGCATAGCTTAGTATCTCCTCCATAAGTCAATACCCTATCCTTAGTCCACCGTAGGTACTTGAGGATATTTTTAACAGCTATCCAGTGTGTTTCACCTAGATTCTTTTGGTACCGACTCATCATACTCAATGCATATGACATGTCTGGACGTGTGCATATCATGGCATACATGATTGATCTTATTGCAGATGTATAAGGAATACGACTCATGCGCTCAATCCCTTCAGGCGTCGTGGGTGACTGAGACTTGCTCAACTGCATCCCAGACGTCATTGGAAGGTTCCCCTTCTTGGAGTTGGTCATGCTGAACCTCTCAAGAATCTTATCCAAATAAGACTCCTGACTTAGTGATAACGTCCGTCGTGATCTATCTCGGTAGATACGGATTCCCAAAATGCGTTGTGCCTCACCCAGATCTTTCATCTGGAAATGGTTCTTCAACCATTCTTTAACCGAAGATAGGAGAGGAATGTCATTCCCAATCAAGAGTATGTCATCAACATACAATATCAAGAATACAGTCTTGCTCCCACTCGACTTGATATATAAGCATGGTTCTTCGACCGATCGAGTGAAACCATACTCTTTTATCACGTGGTCGAAACGATGATTCCAACTCCGAGAAGCTTGCTTAAGTCCATAAATGGAACGCTTAAGCTTGCATACTTTCTTAGGATGTTCAGGATCTATGAAACCTTCGGGTTGCACCATGTACAACTCTTCCTCCAAATAACCGTTTAAGAAGGCGGTTTTCACATCCATTTGCCAAATCTCATAATCATGAAATGAGGCAATCGCTAAGATTATCCGAATGGAACGTAGCATGACTACAGGTGCAAAAATCTCATCATAATGCAATCCGTGCACTTGAGTGAAACCTTTTGCCACAAGTCATGCCTTATAGGTATTTGGTTGCGCGTCTACAGAACGCTTTATTTTGTAAAGCCATTTGCACTGTAGAGGTTTTACCTTATTAGGTAAATCAACTATATCTCATACGTCATTCTCATACATGGAGTCCATCTCGGATTGCATGGCTTCCAGCCATAGCTTTGAGTCGGAACAGGTCATAGCACCTTTATAGGTAACAGGTTCATTACTCTCTAGGAGTAAAACGTCATTCTCCTCGACCATACCAATGTATCTGTCCGGAGGATGAGAGACTCTACCCGACCTTCTAGGTTCCTCAGGAATGTTAACCGTATCATCAGTTGGAGGAACAACTTCCTCCATCTGTTCCTCGGTTGTTGGTTCTGGAATCACCAACAGCTCGAAGGTTCTATTACTCGTCTTGTTCTCGAGAAATTCTTTCTCTAAGAACGTCGCACTAGCCGCAACAAAAACTCGATGTTCGGTAGACGAATAGAAGTAATGACCAAATGTTCCTTTTGGATAACCTATAAAGTATGTCTTGACTGATCGCGGGCCGAGCTTATCCTCGTGTCTCCACTTGACATAAGCCTCGCAGCCCCAAACCCGAATAAAGGACAAGTTAGGGACCGTTCCCTTCCACATTTCATATGGAGTCTTGTCGACAGCTTTAGTCGGACTTCGGTTAAGTATAAGAGCAACTGACAAAAGAGCAAAACCCCATAATGAATCAGGCACTACCGTGTGACTCATCATGGATCGAAGCATATCAAGTAAGGTTCGATTTCTCTGTTCGGACACACCATTTAATTGAGGTGTTCCAGGTGGAGTTAACTGTAGAACGATTCCACAGTCTTTAAGGTGTTGATCAAACTCATTTGAAAGATATTCGCCACCCCGATCTGAACGGAGTGCTTTGACCTTTCTACCCAGTTGGTTCTCAACCTTGTTCTGGTATGCCTTGAATTTCTCAAAGGACTCACTTTTATGCTTCATCAAGTAGACATATCCGTATCTACTCAAATCGTCCGTGAAAGTGATAAAATATCTATAGCCATCTCTAGCGGTAATTGACATAGGTCCACAAACAATAGTATGTATGAGTCCTAATAGGTCACTAGCGCGCATTCCTACACCTTTGAAGGAAATTCGAGTCATCTTGCCAATGAGACATGATTCACACGTGCCATATGTAGAAAAATCGAATGCGGGAATAGTCCCATTATCGACGAGTTTCTTCACGCGCTTCTCATTTATGTGTCCCATTCGACAATGCCATAGATAGGTTTGATCTTTGTCACCAACCTTTATTTTCTTATTATTCACGTGTAATACTTCCGTGGTTTGATCTAAGATGTAAATTCCATTCATGGAAACTGCTTTGCCATAAATCATTTCATTAAAAAGAAAATACAGGTATTATCCTTTATTGAAAATGCAAAACCGTCTATATCGAGTACGGAAATAGAAATAATGTTCTTAGATAAACTGGGTACATAGTAACAGTTATATAAAATAACTCAAAACCACTAGGGAGTTGGATTACATATGTTCCCTTCGAGACTGCAGCAAATCGTGCTCCATTCCCGACTCGCAGGTCCACATCACCCTTTTCGAGAGGTATGATGTTCTTTGGGTCCTGCAAATTATTACACAGATGATAACCACAACTAGTATCAAGTACCCAAGTTCCGAAACTTGTATGGTTAATCTCAATCATATGAATATAAGATGACATACCAACAGGAACGACGCGGCCTGCTTTGATGTCCTCACGGTACACTGGACAATTCCTCCTCCAATGTCCAGTCTTGTGACACTGGTGGCACTCAATGTCACCGCCCTTGCTCTTTGCCTTGCCCTGTGAGCCACTAGTCTCACCGGGCCCACTCTTACCGTTTCCTGGCTTCTTAAACTTTGGCTCACCTACAGCTAGGTCGTCATGAGTCTTGCCCTTACCTTTACCCTTGTTGAAAATCGTGAGAACATTCTGCTTCACACTCCTACTCAATTTCATATCCTTCTCGGTCGGTACGAGAAGGGAGTGTAGCTCATGAGGACTCTTTTTCAAGTCATTCATGTAGTAGTTCGCCCTGAAAAGGGCAAAACCATCGTTAAGAGAATGAAGCATTCGGTCTATGACAATGCTCTCACTGATTTTACAATCAAGTGCCTCCAGCTTCTCGACATTCTCAATCATGTGAAGAATGTGTGGGCTAACCGGTTGGCCCTTCTGGAGTTTCGCATCAAAGAAGCGACAGGTATGCTCATAAGTAACGATTCTCGGTGCCTTTGAGAACTCGTTAGTGAGCGTGGTGAAAATCTTGTTTGCACCCTGAGCAATGAAGCGTCTCTGCAAATTGGTTTCCATTGCAAAGATGAGTACGTTCTTTATCGCACCCGCTTCCATAACGAAGTTTCTATAAGCGAGTGACTCGTTGACTCCTGCATTGGGGCCTGGGTTGACCGGTATTGGCTCAGTTAAGTACTTGAGCTTACCGTCAGCAATGGCAGCATTCGGTAGTGCCGCCTCCCAGTCCGCAAAGTTGGATCCGTCGTTTTTCAGACGTGTGAACTGATTCATCTGGTCCATAAAAATTTTAAGCCAGGACGCGCGATCAAGTGTGGCACTAGGCATTGGGATTGCGTTATTTCCAGCCATTTCGTTGTAACAGTATATTGAAAAAATAATCGTGTTCTACACTGCGAGAAGAAGAATAAAAATAATAAGCATGTGCGTCGTTTATATTTTTAAGTCTAATGAACTACTGTCATAACGCGAAGACTCAAAAACATTTATACAATTGACCTCCCTCAAGAATTATATAAATGATCCCAAGACTCAATTCTCTGTAAATTGATAAGCTAACCTTTTAGCTAATTCTACCGTTAGAATTCTTGGTCAATAAATTTCTGTAAATTCTATCTTTAGTCCATCATAATCACGAGAAACTCTTCGGACTATGATGTTGAGGTAAACTAAGTCAACACAACTACTTACCCAACGTAGAAGGGGTCATATTATGCCTACCGACGAAGAAGGGATTCATAGTTGTTTGCCCTTATAAAGACTAATCTCAATTTCCGTTTTAGAGGAAGATCCCATCAACTTTATTTTAATTCATTTTAAGTGAACTAATATCTAGCATGCGAGAATGAATAAACTAAGGTGATGGCTTAAAGACTGTGACATCTGTATGTCCATGAAAACTAACATACAACCTATATGAGTCAATTTTCATGCATTTTATTAGTAGGTGGTTTGGTTTTAGGCGGAATATGATGCATAAACTAACATGTGAATGAAAAACAATAGAATGAAAAACGTAAAAATAATAAAAGTCCTAGTGTGGCCTATCCTATCAAAATGAACAATAAATACAAGTTTGGAATCCTCCTTGGACCCGAGAAGCTTGTCTTGATGTTCCATCTTGATCCATGTAGCGGGAGTGAGCTCCAATCTCCATCTTTAGTCTTCTTTTGAAAATTACAATAAATAAAATTTACATAATAAACCTATTTATTACATTCTAATTTCAAAACCCAAAAACTAAAGAAAAATAAAGGAGATTCGAGATCTCATAATTACATTAAAAATTATGTTTCCTTCATTACGAAAACATAATTTGACTAAGGCCACACTAAGTATTACAACTGATTGCAAAAATACGTAAATTAAATTCATTCAATCGATTCATTCAACAAAAATAAAATATAATGCATCAACTAAAATAAATTAAACATACATGACACAATTCCTTAATTATGTTGATTAATTTATCCAAACCACCTATTTAAATTAACAAATTAAGTGACAATTCCTCAATTAATCACATTAATTTCAAACTTAATTCATATTAAACTTGTAATATGAATTTAATCCATCAATATTTTAAACTGCTTTAAAATAATTAGGTATCTTTTAATTATGAACCGCTTCACAATAATTAATTGGCCCAAAAAAAACTTTAAAATTAGCTCGGTAAAACCGAAACAACTCAAAAATAATCTTTCTCTCGGTTTTACAGCTAAAACCAAAAAATTTTTTTTTTCTTTTTTATAAACTGTCCAACCGTGAACAGTAACAGTAAAAAAAACAGCCCAAAATTTTTTTTTTCTTTTTCATTTTTGCGGCAAAAAAAACAAGACAAAAACAGCCCGTTTTGTTTTCTTTTTAAACTCGACTTTATCTGTAAAAACCGAAACACATAAAATTTTTTTTTATGAACTCTACTTTCTGATGAACGAATGAATGAAAAACGTGAATAGTAACAGGAAAAAAAATTCTTACTTTTCTCTGATGCTTTTCAAATCGGCATAAACAAAAACAGCCGCAAAAAAAAACATTAATCGGTTTTTCAGGAGAAACCGAAAGAAAGAAAAAAAACAGAATTTTTTTTTTTACTGTTCATCCGTGAACAGTAACGAAAACGAAAAAAATCCACGGCTCAAAAAAAAATTCCAACTGATTATATTTTTTCGCAAACCCTAATTATTGTTTACAAACAATTTTATGAGAATCATCAAAATTAAAATTCGTGGACTTGCTCTGATACCACTTGTGGGAAATAATCTGTATACTTCCCTTAAAATTGAAGGATTATAACGAATTTAATTAAGACGATCACAAATCATAAATAAAATACATAAACAAAATAAAGGATTCAGAAATAACCTTCGGTCCTAGAAAATATGGCCTAAGAACAATATCAAAGTAGATATTCGCCTATCAGTTGCACCCAAGATGATATGAGATATGCCCTTCTGATTATGCTAGAAATCGATCCAAAATTTTCTATAAAATTTAGGTTTTTGTGTTTTTTCTGATGAGAAGAGGCAAAAGCAATTAGTAGAAAAATTAGGTTAAAAAGTCTCTCCCTCATCACCCTATACAACCGAGTATATAGATGATTAGGGTAGATTTTCTTATTTTATTTTTTCGGCCCATATGCTAACCGAAATAAGAGAGGTCCATTTCTTTTTTTTTTTGGTTTTTACAAAAAATGTATAAAATGTGTAAATTGTCATCTAGTGAGGATCGAACTTATGACCTCTTGGTTTGTGTACCCTCACTATTACCACTATGACACATACAACTTGTTGATATTAAATATAACTGATTACATTTAATTACGAATTAACAGATTAATTCGTCCAAGCTAACATTACATACATTTAATTAAATATAACTTATCATATTTAATTTACGAATTCACAGTTAATTCGTCTCAACTAATATTATTTAATCTTCATTAAATAATTGTCTCATCAACACATTGACTAACTGTTTAGTCATATTAGGCATCAATGTGATCATATTTCTATAACCACATCTCTTAAACACATCCTATAGGTGTGACCTTTAGGGACCATTGATCACCATATCCGTATGATAATAACGTCAAACTTTCTAGCAAGCCAATCGTTATTAGGTAAACGTTAATCAACTGATTAAATATACGAAGTATACCCTTGTGAACCTGTAAGAGATTTACAAATGTTATCACACTAATTTGTGGAGGACACAAGCTCCAACATAACATCCTTCCTTGTGAAAGACTACAAAAATGTAAATTCAGCTGACAATCCAACAATATCCACAATCTCATTAGTAATCCAAAACTCAGCGAACCGTTACTCTCATAATTCATGAGAGCAAGCTAAAATGGCAACAAGGCAAGAAGACTCAAGTATAAGGCAACCAATTCATCCAACAACCAACATATGAAAGGACAATCATACTCAAAGACAAATCCTCGACCCTAGTCCCGCGACGGGTCATCGGTCAAATCGAGGCTGATCGGTTTAAACCTAGCTTGACCAAACTCATTTGGTCAAATTGGCCCAGCTCAGAGTCTTGGCCTACTTTGGCCCAAATCACAAAATTCATCACAATATCATTCTCATGCCATTTCCAATTTCTATCATGTGAAAAACTATCAACATAAGGAAATATATTCCAACTTAAAAAATATCCTATTCAATTAAATTCTCACATAATAATGATTACCCACATGCCAAAATACCAAAATACATAAATACATGAACCATAGGCCCAAAACATCAAACAATAGACCCAAGACCCGACCCAAAGTGACGGGTCAAAGTCCGGGCCGGACCCACCGGGCCTGCCGGGCCTGCCGCGCCCATTCACGGGCTGTTTTGGGCGGTTTTTCCGCCCCTTTTCCCTTTTTCCTACCAAAATCCGTTTCAAGCTCAATTTAATACCGTCTCAAGCAACAATCAACAATACCCATTTCATTTCAATACTCAAGTATATGAAATAACCACAAATTAGTAAACTTTAACAACACAAGTCATGTGAAAAATGAACTAACACATTATCAATCACCTAAACACTTAACAAACAACAAACACAACATCTATGTGACATTAAATCGTCGAGTAACTCAGAATAGTTACCTTAAACTAGCAAAGAGACAAGTAATAACTTGAGAAAGCTTCTAAAGACCGAAATTATGCATCATCTTCCACAATATATGAGTCTCCTAACTCATCTTCATATTCTTCATCTATAAGAACAACAAAAACACATAAATTAGTCCTAAATTCGAAACCCTAAAAAGATAAGACCCGAAACTAAATTGGGGGAAATGAAAATGAAGCTTACTAGGAGATGAGGAATGAAAAGAGGATTCCAAGCATACAATTTTTATGAAATTTGGTGGAGAAATGGAGGAATTATGAAGGATTTAGGGATTGTAAGGGGGTTATTTTGAGAGGAATTTGGTGTTTGATGAAAGGAAGAGAGAGAGTGAATTATGGAGGAAATGAAAATTGAAAGAGGGGACAAATGGAGGAGAGGTGGCCGGTCAAATGGCAAGGGGAAGGTTGGTCAATTGTTTACGTTTTGGGTTTGCTTCGACGGTAATTAGAAATATTCGTCGAACGCGATTTCCGAGAATATTAAAGTTCTTAAACACGATTTTACTAAAAGATTAAGTATTCATATGCCCAATATCCAAACTCGTTTACCCAATGACCGTAAGAAATGGGAAAATCCCAATATTACGACTTTTATCAGAAATCTATTTTATCAAAGTAAAAGGTTTAAATATAGTTTAAATTACTTTTAAACATTTCTAAACTATCAAAAGTGATTACATTACTTCAAACTAAAATAAAATTATATTTTATCAAATTATTATTATTTCAAATAAATTAATATTAAATTAAAATGGATTAAAATATTACTTTTAAAATATAATAAGGGTCTTCAAATTTACGGGGTGTTACAATCATCCCTCCTTTTAAGAAGTTTCGTCCCCGAAACTTAGAAGAAGGAACATTGTATATATGTAAGTCTTTCTCTTTAAATCAATTAATCAACATCTTCAAAACATGAACTTATGAAAATATACGTGTCCTTTCATTGGAACGGAAATATCCTCGTCGGTCGCCCGAGAACACCAACATTCCAAATCGAAACAAAAATACATTTTTACGCCAACAACTGAGAAAACTAATTATCGGACGTCTCCAATAACGAGCCTTAACACTCATTGACGTTAAAACCAGTGGGAAAACATTAAAACATTTTCAAAAACCTTTAGTTCGAAACTCTTCAATAAGGATAATGACTTCACTAATCATGACTAAACTCTAACTACGGCTCTTATACAACTAAGCAATGACTACTAACGCGGAGAATATTCCTGGGAAGGAGAGGAACACTCGAAAGGATAGCTAAAACTCACAAGGATTAGATAAAGGAACGGAAAGTACCTCACGAGAAGAGTTCGGGATATTTAGCTAACATAGAAGATTCAGGCTCCCAAGTTTCTTCTTCGACATTTCCACAACGCCAAAGGATAGGAACTAGGGGCACCACTTTGTTTCTAAGTTGCTTGTTTGCCCTTTCGAGGATTCGGATCGGCCTTTCTTCTAAAGCCAAGTTAGGTTCCATATCTGGGATTTCTTCTTGAATAACATGGCTCGGATCACTAATGTACTTCCTCAACTGAGATACATGGAAGACATTATGAACCTTGCTCAAATTCAGGGGCAACTCTAAACGGTAAGCAATGGGACCAATCTTCTCAAGCACACGGAAAGGTCCAATGTATTTGGGACTCAGCTTTCCTTTCACACCAAAACGTTTCACCCCTTTCATAGGTGACACCTTAAGGAATACTCGATCATCAACCTCAAAGGCAAGTGGTCGACGACGGGCATCAGCATACGATTTCTATCGGTCTTGAATGGCTTTCATACGCTCTCGAATGACCTAAACCTGATTGATGGTCTCAGTCACCAAATCGGGTCCCAACACATGAGCATCTTGAACTTGATCCCAACAAACTGGACTATGGCACTTCCTACCATACAAAGCTTCATAAGGTGACATCTTGATAGAAGTATGATAGCTATTGTTGCAGGATAATTCAACAAGAGGTAAGCACTTCTCCCAAGAAGTGTGGAAGTCTAAAGCACAAGCACGGAGGAGGTCCTCTAAAGTCTGGATAGTCCTCTCAGTCTGTCCATCTGTAGCGGCATAAAAAGTGGTACTCATCAGTAGCTTACTACCCATGGCTTCTTGCAAAGCGCCCGAAACGGGAACGAGAATCTCGGGTCACGATCTGAAACTATATCCTTAGGCACTCCATGGTAGCGTACTATCTCCTTCACGTAGGCACCAGCTACGACATCTAATCTCCATGTCTCCTTGATAGGTATAAACCTAGCACATTTGGTCAATAGATCTACAACCACCCAAACCGCATCTTTTCCGCTAGCAGCCTTAGGTAAAGCCATCACAAAGTCCATGGAGATGGACTCCCATTTCCAAAGGGGAACATCCAAAGGTTGTAGCAAACCCCGGGTTTCGATGCTCAATCTTCACTTTCCGATTGGTAAGACACTTGCTAACATACTCTAGGACATCAATCTTCATCCTAGGCCACCAAAACTGTAATCTCAAGTCTTTATACATCTTGTCACCACCAGGATGAATAGAGTAAGGAGAAAGGTGAGCTTCATCAAGGATCTTCTTCCTCAACTCGGCTACTCTCGGAACATACATCCTGCCTTGGTAACGAAGGTATCCATCACTATCCACCACACATTCCTTAGCTTGCCCAAGTTGGATTTTTGCTTGAATGGACTTGAAAGTAGCATCCTCAGGTAGGCAAGTACGGATCTCACGGTAAAAGTCGGGTTCTGCACTAAAGGCACTAAGATTGTCAAAGCCCTTCCCAACAAGGCTTATCCCTAACTTTTGAAATTCCGTGGTTAGTTCATCAGGTAACACAGGGATAGTGCTCACAGAGTGACTAGTCTTCCTACTCAAAGCATCGGCCACCACATTTGCTTTCCCTTCATGATAAATCAACTCGGCATCATAATCATTCACCAACTCTAGCCATCTTCTTTGCCTCATATTCAATTCTTTCTGGGTAAAGATACACCTCAAACTCTTATGATCGGTATAAATGCGGCAATGAACTCCAATAAGGTAATGCCTCCATGTCTTCAAGGCATGTACCACGGCGGCTAATTCAAGATCATGAGTCGGATATTTCACCTCGTGAACCCTCAGTTGTCGAGAAGCATAAGCAATAACCCTTCGGTTTTGAATCAAGACACAACCTAGGCCATGCTTTGAAGCATCACAATAAACATCGTAGTCCACACCATCCTCAGGTAAGGTCAACACCGGAGCGGTAGTCAACCTAGTCTTCAACTCTAAGAAGGCATTCTCACACTCATCGGTCCACACATACTTAGACTCCTTCTGCAACAATTGAGTCATCGGTCTAGCTAACTTAGATAAATATTTCACAAATCGACGATAATAACCCGCCAAACCGAGAAAGCTTCGAATCTCAGTCACATTTTTCGGACTCTTCCAATCAACAATGGCCTCAATCTTAGAAGGATCTACCATAACACCATCTTTGCATTTGACATGTCCAAGAAAAGTTACTTGATGCAACCAAAATTCACATTTCGAGAACTAAGCATACCACTTTTGACGATGTAGATTGTCTAAGATGATACGGAGGTGTAGGGCATGTTCTTCATCATTCTTTGAGAAAATCAAGATATCATCAATGAACACCACCACACACTTATCGAGGTATTCACTAAAGGTACGATTCATTTGATCCATGAAGATAGCCGGAGCATTAATCAATCCGAAAGGCATCACTTTAAATTCGAAATGACCATATCTCGTGCTGAAAGCAGTCTTAGGAATATCGGACTCACGCACCGGAATTTGATGATAACCCGATCGGAGGTCAATCTTGGAAAAAGTAGAAGCACCACGTAATTGGTCAAAGAGATCATCAATTCGTGGAAGAGGATACTTGTTCTTGATTGTCACACGATTGAGTTCACGATAATCAATGCAAAGTCGCATAGATCCATCCTTTTTCTTCACAAAGAAGACGGGGGAACCCCAAGGAGAAGCACTAGGCCTAATAAAGCCTTTCTCAATCAAGTCATCAAGTTGAACTCTCAACTCCTTCAATTCGGAAGGTGCCATACGATAAGGAGCTTTAGCAATAGGACCGGTTCCGGGAGCTAGGTCAATAGAAAATTCAACATCTCTTTCAGGAGGAATTCCAGGTAATTCATCGGGAAATACATCCGGAAATTCACAAACAATGGGAACATCCTTCAAGGGAGGAAGAGAAGGAGAATTAGAAGTAGTCACTACACATAGGAATGCTTGATGACCCTTCTTCAAAGAATTCACCATCTTCATAGCTGAGATCAACTTCACACCTGTTTGCTTTCTAACCCCTTGATAAGATACGCGAGTACCCAAAGGGCTTTTAAGAACAATCTTTTGATCTCGACAATCAAATCGAGCATGATAGGTAGATAACCAATCCATGCCCAAAATAACATGAAACTCCTCAAGTGGAAATCGAAGGAGATTAGCCGGGAAAATAGATTCCTCTATTGATATAGGGACATCCGAATAAAAATAAGAACAAGAGAAGATGTCGCCGGAGGGTAAAGATATTGATGTACTATCTCCAAGTGAAGGTTCAAGAGGTAACTTGTCGGAGAATTTCATCGATATAAATGACAAAGAAGCACCGGTATCAAATAAAACCAAACAAGGGACATCAAATATTAAGAACGTACCAGTGACTATGTCTGGGTGTGCCTCAGCCTCAGCACGGCTCATCACAAAGATGCGACCTCTCGGCCTCTCAGGAACAGCAGGAGTAGTAGTAGTCTTCTTCTCAGGACACTCATTAGCCTTGTGTCCAGGCTTGTTACAGGAGAAACATACAAATTGCTTATCAAAGCAACCAATTCCGGGATGTAAAGGCTTCTTACAATGATAGCACATACGACCCTTAGGATTTTTGTCGTTGCTAGGAGATAGAACACGAGCACCTTGATTTGCTTGTCCACTCGGAACAAACCTCTTCTTGTTAGGATAAGAGGGGGAAGAAGTAGGCACAAAGGGTCTAGAAGGAGCAACATAAGGCCTAGAAGTGGAGTAGAGTGGCCTCTTGCTAAGGGAAGTACGAGAAGCACGAGCCTCTTCATCAATAGCCCGAATAGAGCTCTCGGCCCATAATGCATGATCATAGATTGAGACAAAGGAAGTAGAATACCTACGGATCAAGCTCTTAAGCTTTGGAGTAAGCTTGTCAAGGTAAAAGAAAGCCTTTTCTTCTTCATTTTTGACAAGTCTAGAAGCATAGTGAGCAAGTTCATTGAACTTGTCGGTAAAGGCTTGGACAGAAAGACTTCCTTGCTTCAAATTCATAAACTCTTTAAGCCTTTGTTGTTTCAGCTCTTTTGGATAGAACTTAGTCTCAATTAGATCCTTAAAGCGATCCCAACCAAAACCAGGCTCAAGAGTGGAAGTAGGACTAGTCATGGTCCACCATCTATCAGCTTCTTTCACAAGGAAGTGAGAAGCCAATTTCACCTTGTCCTCTTCACGAACATCATACAAGACAAAGCTCTTCTCCAATTCCCGAAACCATTCGGTGAGTGCCACCGGGTCTACTTCACCACCATAAGTTTGAGTCTTGTTTCGAGTCAATTGACTTGCCACCCAAGTGTAAGAATCGGGTCTATCACCTTCTGGAAACTGAGGAGGGGGAGGAGGAGCTGGTTGGTTTTGCTGATTCTGAAGAATCTGAGTAAGAGCTTGCAAGATTGCATTATCTATGGATCTTGGAGGAGCCATCTTGCAAAAGAGAACATTGGTTAGCACCTAACAAATATCAATCACAAAGAGACTACAACATAAGGTCCTAAGTCTACCCATCCTACCCATCTCTCAAGTTTATTATTTTAAGGTCAAGTTATTTATATTG
Source organism: Silene latifolia (assembly GCF_048544455.1). Lineage (NCBI taxonomy): Eukaryota > Viridiplantae > Streptophyta > Magnoliopsida > Caryophyllales > Caryophyllaceae > Silene > Silene latifolia. The sequence continues at coordinate 456,724,501 of NC_133538.1, forward strand.
GGGGTGCACAAATGTGCGTCGGGAGAAAATATGCTCTGATACCAACTGTGACACCCTCATTCATTGCGGAAAAGTAAACACGTAATTCTAGAATAAAACTGCATGGATATGTTTGTAATAGGTTCATTTGGGTAAAAACCTGTAATTTTTAAAACCTGAACCTGTTATAAAGATATCCAAATTGAAAGGTGTCAAAACATACAAGGTCTAAATAGAAGTTTCATAACATAACCATCGCTAAAGTCGCGAATAGCAAAGTTATACAACCAAATGTAAAGAGGGAGACATATGTCCCTAAAATGTATGTGACATAAGAACTTGTATAAGAGTCTCTACAAATAAAACCAAATCTAAGTAAGTCCCAAGGTTACTTTGCTCGCTAGCTCGTCCATGAACCCCATATAAGCATCATCATACCTGTCGATCGCATTTTATACAAATACGAAAGCCACAGTCAGTGGGGAGTAACTCCGAGTTCTCCCAGCCACGAAATGTCATAATTAATATGTAAACATAAGAATATGAATATGAATAACGCACAGCCTTAGCATATAGATGTTAGGCAATCGTGCTTATCATGTGAACAACAATATAACAACACATAGTCCTAGCATGTGAATACTAGACCGACTCATACTACACTATCATGTGAATCACATAACATCCAGAACTCCAAACTCTATCAACCCTAGCCGGCTTGCATCTCACCTTCTATGATTCATAGAATCATCAAACAAGAAAGGACAATATATCTAGAGACAAGCATAAGTTCCTAGTACAATAAATAGTCACTCTGTAACTCGAGTCTATACCACGAGTAAGGTAAACACCCTAGTCCTAACGTTGCGCAGACCTAGCGACATGCGGAAAACTACCGCATCCAAGACCCATGATAACAACACATGAGTACCCCTAAGGAGTCCACCAAAGGGTTGGCTAGTACTTAAGCTGACTACATACTTCTAAGAGTACGTCAGGAAGTCATACCCTAACTTGGATATAAACCCACCAAGCTAAGACACAAAGGCTATCAAGCGGTGAACATACACTCGACAAAGACTATAAGGGCCTATCTATGACGATGGTCTAAGATACCAACACCACACAAGACAAGTAGGACACCCACTTAACCATAAGAGGGGCAAAGAGTCCAAACTGGCAACATAAATACTTATACTCAAATCAAGGACTCTAGGATAACATCCTTCCTTGTGAAAGACTACAAAAATGTAAATTCGGCTGACAATCCAACAATATCCACAATCTCATTAGTAATCCAAAACTCAGCGAACCGTTACTCTCATAATTCATGAGAGCAAGCTAAAATGGCAACAAGGCAAGAAGACTCAAGTATAAGGCAACCAATTCATCCAACAACCAACATATGAAAGGACAATCATACTCAAAGACAAATCCTCGACCCTAGTCCCGCGACGGGTCATCGGTCAAATCGAGGCTGACCGGTTTAAACCTAGATTGACCAAACTCATTTGGTCAAATTGGCCCAGCTCAGAGTCTTGGCCTACTTTGGCCCAAATCACAAAATTCATCACAATATCATTCTCATGCCATTTCCAATTTCTATCATGTGAAAAACTATCAACATAAAGATATATATTCCAACTTAAAAAATATCCTATTCAATTAAATTCTCGCATAATAATGATTACCCACATGCCAAAATACCAAAATATATAAATACATGAACCATAGGCCCAAAACATCAAACAATAGACCCAAGACCCGACCCAAAGTGACGGGTCAAAGTCCGGGCCAGACCCTCCGGGCCTGCCGGGCCTGCCGCGCCCATTCACGGGCTGTTTTGGGCGGTTTTTCCGCCCCTTTTCCCTTTTTCCTACCAAAATCCGTTTCAAGCTCAATTTAATACCGTCTCAAGCAACAATCAACAATACCCATTTCATTTCAATACTCAAGTATATGAAATAACCACAAATTAGTAAACTTTAACAACACAAGTCATATGAAAAACGAACTAACACATTATCAATCACCTAAACACTTAACAAACAACAAACACAACATCTATGTGACATTAAATCGTCGAGTAACTCAGAATAGTTACCTTAAACTAGCAAAGAGACAAGTAATAACTTGAGAAAGCTTCTAAAGACCGAAATTATGCATCATCTTCCACAATATATGAGTCTCCTAACTCATCTTCATATTCTTCACCTATAAGAACAACAAAAACACATAAATTAGTCCTAAATTCGAAACCCTAAAAAGATAAGACCCAAAACTAAATTGGGGGAAATGAAAATAAAGCTTACTAGGAGATGAGGAATGAAAAGAGGATTCCAAGCATACAATTTTTATGAAATTTGGTGGAGAAATGGAGGAATTATGAAGGATTTAGGGATTGTAAGGGGGTTATTTTGAGAGGAATTTGGTGTTTGATGAAAGGAAGAGAGAGAGTGAATTATGGAGGAAATGAAAATTAAAAGAGGGGACAAATGGAGGAGAGGTGGCCGGTCAAATGGCAAGAGGAAGGTTGGTCAATTGTTTATGTTTTGGGTTTGCTTCGACGGTAATTAGAAATATTCGTCGAACGCGATTTCCGAGAATATTAAAGTTCTTAAACACGATTTTACTAAAAGATTAAGTACTCATATGCCCAATATCCAAACTCGTTTACCCAACGACCGTAAGAAATGGGAAAATCCCAATATTACGACTTTTATCAGAAATCTATTTTATCAAAGTAAAAGGTTTAAATATAGTTTAAATTACTTTTAAACATTTCTAAACTATCAAAAGTGATTACATTACTTCAAACTAAAATAAAATTATATTTTATCAAATTATTATTATTTCATTTTCTCAAAAAAAAAATTTATTATTATTTCAAATAAATTAATATTAAATTAAAATGGATTAAAATATTACTTTTAAAATATAATAAAGGTCTTCAAATTTACGGGGTGTTACATTTATTTTCTCTTGGACTATTTATTGGTGCTACTTATGCTTGTGTGTAGCACATGCACTACTTTTTGATTTAATGTTACGCGCTTTAAGTTGTATTGATTGTGATTTGTGTGCGCATTTGTTTTAAATGCGGGAAACTTGCTCTCCAGTTGAGTACTTGATCGAGTGCTGGTAGGCTCGATCGAGTACCCACGCTTTCTGGGTCAGAAACGTGCCAGACGATGATAGGAATTGTGCGGTTGTTTATTTTCCCTTATTTTTGCAGCTGGTTTGGGGGAACTCATATGCTCTTACCCAGTATTCTCTTCCCTTGTACCTTCTTTTATTGTATTATCTCTAGTTACTTCCCATTCCTCTTGTTAATTGTGCCATTTCGGTTGCTGAAATTTTTTGTGTGATTGTTAGGCTGTAGGCGTCACAATGAGGACACTGTGTCATTTAGGTTTGGGGAAGGAGTCTTTAATTAAGTTGTGTGATTTACTTATTGTTGTGTGCATTTACATCAAAATCCATAAAAATTTAAAAAAAATTCAAAATACAAAAACATGTTTTTCTTTTGTTTTAGGTCGAGTCTTGGTGAATTTAATAACAACGATGTTAAATTGCATTGTTTTTGCATTTGAATCCCATTTAGTTGTCCATGTACTTTGTTTTGACCCGTTATTCATGGAAACAAATCTCATAATTCAAGTCTTAATCGTATTGACATGCCTTATATATGATAATTATATTTGACACAATTATGTTGGTAAACTACTTAAATTCTAAGGTCTATAGAGCTTCCTAGGCCAGGAACATCAATAAACTGGTCTCATTGTCAATTAGGCTTGAGTGTGATTTCTGCTTGTGGAATGTGTAATATCAAACTGCATAAGTGTGACATTGATTTCTTGGTACTTTTATTGCTTTCATTTGACTAAGTACATGTGGATAGGCGGTTCTTATCGTTCAAATAAGCCTTACATTATCCTTTTGTTTAGCCTGTTTGAACCCTTGTAGCCAACTTTAAATTACATCATATAGCTACAATCCAAGAATTTGCCTACCTTATCGGGACAGTCGCATTTGCTTGTTTATCATGTCTATTTTACTACTTTGGTTGGGATTGGGATTATTATTGTCAATTGTGGGTGTAATAGAATTATTTAGCAATTGTGTTTTATGCTTGTGTTGGAAAAAGAAAAATATGAAGCAAAAGAAAAAGAAGAAAAAAAAAGAAGGAAAAGAAAAAATCGAAAAGAATTAAAAAGAGAAAAAGAAAAAAAATTGATTGCTTCATTTGGTTTTGTCAAGAATCAAAAGGATGGTTGATTGAGTCTAATGCATACTTGGAGAGTACTTCATTTGCTCTCATGTGTTCTAAAGTTGAGATTATTTCTCTAAGTTGGGTTCATTTGTTATTATAAGATTTTTTTTTGGTAGAAGGTAAGTTCTTCTCATTAAGCACAAAAGCAACTATTACAAACTAAGGACAATAATAATTAAGAGTAGCTCCTATACTATAGAAGCCATCCAGTTTGAATCTACACTTGTTACAATCTTACATCTAATCATTCTTAATTTGAGACATTGTTGAATCTGAGAAATCACAATGCTCGGTCTCAAAAGGATCCCTTCCAATCTTGCTTGATTTCTTTGATGCCACACTGCATAATAGAATGCCATGACCGCAGCCAGACAGACATTTCTCTTCAGCAGGCTCCAATTTCTTCTTCCCACCCAAATTATCCCATTCACAGAAGGTCTAGGAATACAGAGCCAATCACAAATCCCTGCCAGTACCATTGATGCATACTGACAGTCTTGAAAAACATGCTCAACTGTCTCTTGCCCAACATTACACAGGCAACATATATCATCCTGACAAATGTCATGCTTGAACAGTCTAGCTTTGACATTCAGAGCATTCCTAAGAATTAACCATGACAAAAATTTATGTTTAGGCAAAGCCCAACTCTTCCAAATCAGTTTTGCCCATCCAACTTTCTGTTCCTTATGTCGAATCCAATCATATCCTGAGCACACAGTATACCCCTTCTTATCAGCAAGCCAAATACCAGCAGCATAACCAGACTGAAAATCATCTCTAACTCTGCAGATAGTCTTCCAGTTCCAGCTCATATGAGTCTTAGGAACATGACTATCCCAACTACTACCTCTGATATATACCTGATGCACCCATTTGACCCACAAACTATCAGGCTTGCTATATATCCACCATACTAGTTTCCCAATGGTAGCCCTATTCCAGTCAAGGCTATATCTAAGTCCAAGTCCCCCCTCACTCTGAGGAGTACACATCTTTTCCCAATTAACCATAGGTGTTCTAAGATAGACACTAGTGCCATCCCAAAGATAATTCCTACAGATACTATCTATCTTCTTCATCACACCTTTAGGAATCAGAAAAATATTTGCCCAATATGTAAAGAGTGAAGTGAGAACAGATTTAACCAAAACAAGCCTCCCAGCATAGGAGAACTTCCTAGCTCCAAAAGATCTGATTCCCTCAACTATTTTTTCAATCAGGACCTGGCATTCCTTTTTACCTAATCTACCAGCAGTGATGGGTATACCCAGGTATTTAAAAGGAAGCTGTCCTTCAACACAGCCTGAAAGCCCAATAATATAGTCTCTAACCTTTCTCTGAACTCCAAAAAAATAGATATTAGACTTGTGATTATTCATTTTTAGTCCTGAAGCTGCAGAAAAGGTGGCAAAGGATCTCAACAAAACCATAACAGACTGTGTATCTCCTTTGGAAAAGAGTAACAAATCATCTGCAAACATAAGGTGCTGTAATTTAAGTCTACTGCAAAGAGAGTGAAATTTGAAAGGTAGCACCTCATTAGCAAAGTTCAGGACCCTAGACAGATACTCCATTGCAATTGTAAATAACAAGGGAGAGAGAGGGTCTCCTTGTCTCAAACCTTGTTTCCCATGAAAAAAAACAAAAGCTTCCCCATTAAGCACCAATGAATAGGAAGCAGTGGTCACACATTCCTGAATCATTGTGATAAAATGAGGAGGAAAATTCAAAGCTCTCAGCATCTGTAAGAGGAAGGACCAATTGACTGAGTCATAAGCTTTTTTAAGGTCAACTTTAATAAGACATCTAGGGGAGACAGATGACCTATTATACAATCTGATGATATCCTGGCAAACAAGGATATTTTCAATAATATTTCTACCCTGGATAAAACCTCCTTGATTAGGACTGATAATATGAGGGAGGATCTTGGCAAGCCTAGCACAAAGGAGCTTAGAAATAACCTTATACAGGACATTACAACAAGCAATGGACCTGAATTGGGTCACATCCTCAGGTAAAGGCACTTTTGGGATCAGAGTAACCAAAGTATGGTTGATTTGTTTTAGAAGTCTTCCATGAGTAAAAAAACAGAAATGGCCTTACAGATATCACCCCCAATGATCTCCCAAGAGTCCTTAAAGAATGCACTTGAGTAACCATCAGGGCCAGGAGCTTTATGATTAGGGATAGAAAACAAAGCATCCTTGATCTCTTCATTAGTCACTGGACTCAACAATATCTGCCAGTGCTCATCAGAACAAATAGGGCCCTTCTTAACCACAGCTTCTTTAACTGGCTTCAGGTCAGCAGACTCACCCAACAAATGTTGATAAAAAGTTAGGAAAGCTTGCTGAATATCATCAGGTTCAGTACAGCAATGCCCCTCCACATCAGTAATTTGAAGGACCTTATTTCTAGCATGTCTGCTCTTCATATAACTATGAAACATTTTAGTATTAGAATCACCATCAGTAAGCCAAACTGCTTTAGATTTTTGAACCAGGAAGCTATTACAAGCAGTTTGCAACTCCTGATACTCCTTCAAAGCTACTAACTCAGTAGTAATCAAGTCAGAGTTAGTAGGATCACTTCTCAGCTTGGTCTGAATATACTCAAGGTACTTCCAAGCCCTCATACAATTATTCTCAACATCACCAAATTAAATAAATCTCTATTCAGAGCTTTTAAGGGATTCTTGAGCATCCTAAGCTTCTGAACTATCTGAAACATAGGAGTACCATAGATACAATGCTCCCAAATCTTCTGAACAGTTGGGATAAAAAGAGCCACACCACTCCACATATTATAATATTTAAAGGAGCTTTTCCTCTGGCATATTGAAGACTGCCTCTGGATAGTGCAAGGGGTGTGGTCAAAATACCCCTCCACATGAAAATGAGCATAGTAATAAGCTCTATCATTAACCCATTCATGATTCACTAATGCCCTATCCAACCTGCTGTACACTCTAGTAGCTGCTTCCTGCTTATTATTCCAAGTGAAATAGGAACCAGTAACAGCAATGTCCACTAGGTTACAGCAGTCCACACAATCCTGAAAATCAGCAATTTCCTCCTCAGTTGACTGCCCCCCAACCTTTCACAAGGACTGAGAACTGTATTAAAATCCCCCAAAATATATAAAGTGTGTTATTATAAGATTTGGTTTTTGTTTAGCGTTGCGACTACCGTCTTAGCTCCACATATCCATAACGTGCTTTGTCACAAACCATTTCTATCCCTTTAACCCATTTGCCACCCTTATTGTCCTTGATACATGTACTTTTGTCTACATATTGTGAATGCATATTAGTTGGGGAAATCTCTATCACATTAGATTGCATGCATGTTTCATAAGTTGAGTGAGTGCTTCTAGTTCTTTATATCTTCACATATAACTCACCCTTTTCTACTTATGAGTGCATGAGTGAAATCCGCGAGAATCCGACTAATTTATCTTGCAAGATCGAAAGGTATTTGACATTTGTCTATAGTATGGTGACTTGAGACTTAAGCTACGTTTTCTATTTCCCGTACCTTTGAATTTGTTTTATTGGTACACTTTGGTCATTGCTTTGTTATAGATATGGATAGCTTGGGATTTGTACGTGCATCAACATTAGCTCTGAGTTGTTTATTCGCCATTTATATGATTGCCTTTTTGTAGTTGTGTGTTGCTTTGCTTGAGGACAAGCAAAGAGATGGTTTGGGGGAGTTTGGTGAGTCATAATTATATACATATTTATGCCTCCCCTGAATTACTTTTGATATGGTTTTCGTGTTAGATTATATCATTTACATGCCTTTTATATTAGAACGTTGATACTTCCGTCTTTTGATGTTTAATGCATGAATGATGCATTTGAGGAGTAAAGGAATGAAATGGGCATCGCGGAGTAGGCATGGAGGAATACACGGAGCATGGCACGGGAATCCATAAGAATGAAGGAAGAGAAGTTAAGAAGAAAACACGAAGAAAAGAGCAGAACAAGTGATGCCTCGATCAACTATGGCCGGGCTCGATCAAGGAACTTGGTTACTCGATCGAGTACATTGGGGCTCGATCGAGGAACCTCTTGATTCTATATTTTCCGCAATTTTCCTTAAGTCGGTTATGTTTTATTATAAATACCTAGTATCGTACCCTAGTTTACTTAAGCTTTATTTTATTTAGTTTCGTATTGCTACCCTAGAAAACTGTCAAAATACTTTTAGTTTAGATTATTGTTCTTACTTTTGGATCTAAATTTCGTTCTTCATTATTCGTTAAGGTACTTATTCTTTCCTCATTAATTATTAATTTAGTTCATGCTATTATTTATTTGTTCTTATTTATTGTCTTTAATTATATCTTCATAAATTGTTGTTGTTGTTCTTCCCTTTAATATGAGTAGCTAATTCTCTTATCTAGGGTGAATGGAGATCGAGGTTGTTAGAAGGGGGAATTAATTAATGAATTGATAGTTAAAATTGCTTATTCATTGTTGTTCAGTTTATTATTCTTCATCTAGTTAGTTAATTACTGGCCAGGGTTAATTGACTAGAATAGCAAATTGAGACTTTCACCGACTGGGTTAGAATCAATATAGGCTACGATAACTGAATAGAGATAATTTAATGATAGTGATTGCATGTTAAATTAGATCTAAAGGAATATTGAATCGACCGATCATATAACCTTAAACAACATAATTAGCTCTATCAATAAGTTAAATCTCACCCCCGAATAACTACCAAGTGAACCTAAACCCTAGACTTCTTAATATTATTGTTATTCATCTTTTATTACACTTTGTTAGAAATCAAATCAATCAAAACTCCCGAAATTTGTTACTTTAAGACGGACTTAGACATTAGCAAATATATTATTACCGCCTACCTGTGGATACGATACCCTACTTACCGCTAGCTATTTGTTAGTAGTATTATAGGATTATTTTGATTGAGGTGATACGACTTTAGCCTTATCACTACATAATGAAGACTCTATATATATCAGCTCCTTGCAGATAGATCTAAATGAATTAAAAGAAAGAAAGAAAAAAAATTAATCTTTTGATTTAAATTTGTATAATATATGCATACAACAAAAGGTCAATATACCTTAAAAACCTTCGAAACTTGCATAATCTTTGATCATCTATCTCAAATTTTACTCCTAAATACATAAAATCTATGTAAATATAAATTTAAAGTATAGAAATATGAGTAAATAAAATTCTACTTAAGATGTAAAACTAACACTAAAACACAAAGATACGTGGTTGAGTAAATAAGAAAAAAAAATACTCTGTAGTGCACAAGCAAGATTATGTTAAATTAAAACATAATGTACGTTCTTTTGATTCAATTAATTAATGATATGTAAACCCTTGAGGCCTTGAGTAATAAGTAGTCTAACTTATTAAGACTCTTCCAAAATTACTCTTATTCAAAATCTAGGCTAATGCGTGAGTCTACAGCTGATCACCAATTCATCATATGAATAATATATACTGTAAGTTGCTCCATTGTTACACAAAAATTGTTAAAATCGCCAAATTCTACTTTACTTCTTTTCTGTTTATTTCCTCCATCGAATGATCTCCACATTCTTATACAGACTAAAATAATGAAACAAAGATAGTAACATATATAGATCGGTGAATAGTTTTATATGTATTGATCTCTTGAATGTATATGAAGGCAATTATGATTTATATACAAACTCCAATGATTAATTATTGATTATATTTTGATGGAACCGTAGTTTATATTTCGTGTAACAACGTAAGATTACACTCCACCATCTTAACATAACATTTTATCAAATAAATTCATTATTTATCTGACAGCTTCTTGAATTTTGATGCAAGAATACAAACTATAAATGTATGGGGCTATAAGTGGTGGAAAAATAATAATGATAACTTGAACTATTATAAATGTTTTTTATCTATTTGATAATTTTAATCTACTTATATTAGGATAATTTTATTAAATATATTTGATCTATTTATATTATGGTAGTTTTATTAAAATTTATTTTAAATATTAAGAGGTCTACTTTTATTAGGAAAATTTTATTAAATTTATTTGGAAATCTACTCTTTTTAGGATAATTTTATTAAAATGTGCTTTAAAATCATAGGAATAGGAATTGTAAAAAAAGTTCTATTTGATCATTTTAATCTACTTTTATTAGGATAATTTTATTAAATATATTGATCTACTTATATTAGGATAATTTTATTAAAATTAGTTTTAAATATTAAGAGTTTATTAGGATAATTTTATTAAATTTATTTCAAAATCTACTCTTCTTACGATAATTTTATTAAAATTTGCTTTGAAATCATAGGAATAGGAATTCTAAAAAGTTGGACTCTCTAATATCGCTCGAAAAGTTCCTGCTTTATATAAATATATATTGATTGATTGTTGTTGTTGTTGTTGTTGTTGTTGTTGTTGTTGTTGTTGTTGTTGTTGTTGTTGTTGTTGTTGTTGTTGTTGTTGTTGTTGTTGTTGCTGCTGCTGCTGCTGCTGTTGTTGTTGCTTTGTTGTTATGTAACGATCTTCAGGGAAAATCCGGCAAGAAAGTTACAAGAGGCAAGATCAATCACAGGAACTCCAAGAATTAAGAAAAGAGTTCGGATGATGATCTCAATTTGTTATTAATTCCAAAGAATGATTACAATTGCAAAATGTATCAAATGTAAACTATTCTTAGAACTAAATGATTACAAGATTTAGTGAGAGAGTTTGAGAGAGAAAATTATGTAATGAAAATCAGAATGAATGAACTAAGACTCTTCTCCTATTTATAATCTTGCTAACAACCTTTTAACAAACTCACTAACAACTTTGACTTATTTAACAGTCATTGACTTTGCTTGTTGATCTCTTATTCTGACGTGGCTTAACAGAATTTGTAGGTTCGTTGCAATCCATTCCCCTTAGTAAAAACTTGACCTCAAGTTTCATTTAATTTAAAATCAGGGAATCTTCTAACAAAATCATCAAACAATTCCCAAGTGGCATCTTCCTTGGTCCTATTTGACCACTGTATCAGCAAATACACTTCATAACCCATTCCTTTTTTAGACATTTTCCTTTCCAGTACAGCAACTGGTTCAGCTCTTAACTGCAAATTATCATCCAGCACAGGCATAATGGCCATAACAGGAACAGGATCATAATGTCTTTTTAGTTGGGACACATGAAATAAAGGATACACCCTGGACTGATCAGGTAACTTCAGTTTATATGCTACCTCTCTAATCCTGGTAACCACCTTAAATGGTCCAAAATATCTAGGTGCCAATTTATTGCAGGATGTGTATACCACTGAATGCTGTCTATAGGATTGTAGCTTAACATAAACCAGGTCTCCTACTGTAAATTGCACTTCTGTTCTGTGTTGCTCACTTTGACTCTTCATCCTGCTCTGAGCCCTCTATAAATGAATTTTGAGCATATTTATGCACTCCTCTCTGGCCTTCAAACTTCTATCCACAGCAGCCACATTGCTATCCCCTGATATATAAGGTACATGTAAATGGGGTGGTTGCCCATAAACAACCTCAAATGGTGTAGTACCAATGGAAGTGTGAAAGTTGCTGTTACTGAGCCCAATTCTTAGGTTTTTCTCCAGTCATGCACCTCAAGTAGGTTTCCAGGCATTTATTAACTACTTCAGTCTGGCCATCAGTTTGTGGGTGATAGGCAATAGACATTAATAACCCCACCTGCTGACATTTGAACAATTCCTTCCAAAAATTGCTTAGAAATATCTTGTCCCTGTCATTAACAATTGTTTTTGGTGTCCCATGTAATTTAAACACTTGCTCAAAGTAGATCTTGGCCACTGTCTTAGCATTAAAAGGATGACTCAGAAGTAAGAAATGATCATACTTACTGAGTCTGTCCACCACCACCAGAATAGTTTCTTTCCCTTGAGACTTAGGGAGACCTTCTATGAAATCCATAGAAATATCCATCCATATTGCTGTTGAAATGGGTAAAGGTTGGATAATCCTGCTGGAGCCTTTAGTAGTGGTTTGTTCTTTTGGAAAATCACACATTGTCTCACCAAATTTCTGACATCTTTCTTTAAGTTTTTCCAGTAAAATAGAGCTGACACTCTTTTATGTGTCACATGGGTTCCAGAATGTCCCTCTATAGTAGAGTCATGCATTAAGTTCAGAATTTCTTGCCTTAAAGCAATATCTGGTCCTACCACTAACCTTCCTTTCCTACTCCACTGTTCATTCTCCCATTTGTATTTGGACTGGTTGTTGGGGTTATCTTTCAAGGTTTGGATAAAATCCTGACAACTCTGGTCCTTCCATCTATCATACACTCTTTGTAGTAAGTCAGCTCTTACTTATGATATTGTTATGGCCATTAATTCTCCTCCAGTAACCCTAGAAAGGGAGTCTGCCACTGTGTTCTCCTTCCCTTTCCTGTAGACCATTGTATAATCCAATCCAAGTAATTTAGGTAAACACTTGCTCTGAAAAGAAGTTGTGATTTTTTGTTCTAGCAAGTACTTGAGGCTGAAGTGATCTATTTTAATTGTAAAATGTCTTCTAATGAGTTAAGGCCTCCATCTTTCTATTGCCATAATTACTGCCAGTAGCTCCTTTTCATATGTGGACAAACCCATGTATTTTTTAGATAAAGCCTTGCTGAGGAAAGCAATTGGGTGGCCCTGTTGTGATAGCACAGCTCCTATTCTTTTGTCACAAGCATCTGTCTCTACTTCAAATTATTCCTTGAAATAAGGTAGTGCAAGTACTGGTGCCTGACTCATAGCCAATTGTAAACTTTTAAAAGCTTTAGTGGCTCTTTTATTCCATACAAACCCTTTCTTTTTAAGTAAGTTGGTTAAAGGTTTGCTAATGATACCATAGGATTGATAAAATTTCCTGTAGTAACCAGTTAGCCCTAAGAATCCTCTTAATTCTTTGATATTCCTAGGGATAGGCCACTCCATCATAGCCTTGATCTTCGCAGGATCAGTGGCTACTCCTTTTCCAGAGATCACATGTCCCAAATAGTCCACCTCAGACACACCAAAAACACACTTGCTCTTTTTAGCAAATAATTGGTGATTCCTTAGTATCTGTAAAGTCATCCGCAGATGCTCTCTATGTACTTCAATGGTAAGACTGTAGATGAGGATATCATCAAAAAATACAAAAATAAACTTCCTCAAATAACCACTGAAAACTGAATTCATTAATCCTTGAAATGTTGAGGGAGCATTTGTAAGACCAAAGGGCATTACCAAGAATTCATAATGTCCTTCATGGGTTCTAAATGTTGTTTTAGGAACATCCTGATCTGCCATTCTAATCTGCCAGTACCCTGCTCTCAAATCAATTTTTAAAAATATTGTTGAGCCATGTAGTTCATCTAATAATTCATCTATGACAGCAATTGGGAACTTGTCCTTAACAGTATGTTTGTTGAGTTCTCTATAATCCACACACAACCTCCAAGTACCATCTTTCTTCTTGACTAGCACAACAGGAGAAGAAAATGGGCTCTAACTGTGCTGCACCACTCCACTCTCCAGCATTTCCTTAGTGATCTGCTCGATAGGATCTTTCTGTATCACTGGATATCTATAAGGTCTTACATTAATAGAACTTATACCAGGTAGTAAATGAATCTGATGGTCATGGGACCTGTGTGGAGGTAAGGTTTTTGGCTCAGCAAAAACATCTTGGAATTCTTTCAAGACTTCCTCCATTTCCCCTGAACTGGCAACCGAGGTCAACTTATTAGGACAAGGTAAGGATTGTTGCAACTGTAATGCAAAAATATTTGTCCAGTCTTGCAAGTATTTTCCAACTTCTCCCCACTCAGCCAATAGCAATCTCCCTTCTTCATAACCCTAAGAACCACATTTTTCTCTTTATACATAAACTCCATTTTTAGCTCCTTGAAATCCCAACTAACTGGCCCTAGTGAAGCCAGCCATTGAACTCCCAACACCATCTCACAACCTCCTAATGGCACCACCATCACATCTGCACAGAACTCTATTCCATGCAATTGCCATTTGAACCCCTTGCAAGTTTTTGTAGTGGTAATGGAATCCCCATTTGCCACAGATACCTCCAAAGGAAAAGTAGTAATTATTCTGCATCCCAACTTCCTAGCTACCCCCTCATCTAAGAAATTGTGTGTGCTACCTGAGTCAATCAGAATATGGACACCATGTGACCTCACCCTTCCATTAACCTTCATAGTTTGATAAGAATTATGGCCAGCCATAGCATTGAGAGAAATCAAGGGTTGCACCTCTACTAAAGCCTCACTGCTGTAAGTCTCAATTGTGTTGAGGTCACTCTCCTCTTCCAACTCTCCTTCCTCATCAAATCTCTCCCCATCTTCAATAGGGACAACCTGAATCCTGTACAGTTTACCCTTACATATGTGCCCAGGGGTATACTGTTCATCACAGTGAAAAAAAAGAATTTTCTTCCTCCTTTCCTCCACGTCCACGGGTAAAGGTGGTCTTCTAAACTTTTGTTCAGTATTATTTCTTGGGGTCATGTTGTGAGGACCTTATCTATTAAATGGTGGAACATTTCTGGTGTAATTATTACTGTAATTGTTATTATAACCAATATTTTGGGGATTTTTGTTATAAGAATGGAATGCAGTAGAAGATTGTTTTTGTGGTGGTTTTTCCAAAATGGGTTTATGTAAATTTCTGGTGGCATTCACAGCCTCCTCCTGCAACTTAGCATACTCAACTGCTTGAGCTATGGTTGTAGGCCTAAAAGCCTTCACAAATGGTTTGGTAACAACTTTTAAACCCCCCACAAAACTATCAAGAGAATACTGATCATGCAACAATGGGTTCCTTTGCAGCACTAATCCCCTTAAATGTTCAAAATTATCAGTATACTCATCAATTGAACCAGTTTGATGCAGTTTATTGAACTCTTCTACAACATTGCTATTAATTTCTTCCCTAAATCTAGCACAAACATCAGTTTTAAAATCGTCCCAATCCACATTCCTTCTTACAGCCAAGTAACTATGTACCCATAATTCTACCTTTCCAGTCATATACAGTGATGCTAAATCGATTTTTTGATTTTCTGGAATTTTACACAATTGAAAGTATCTAGCACACTTTTCAACCACATCCTAGGATTACTACCATCAAACACAGGGAATTCAACCTTAGGATTAAAACCTAAATTTCTTTGAGGTTTTATACCCGTGTCAGGCAGTTCTGGATTGTGATTTTGGGGAGCTTCTGTTGCTTTTTCTTGAAGCAATTGCAAGATTGTTGCCATTTGATCTTCAATTGTTTTCATTCGTTCCTCCATTGTTGCAGATAGTTGAGCAATTGTGAGACGAACCAACTTTTAGTTTGTTTAACCCAAAATCTTGATACCCAATTGCAACCCAGAAAATGATCAATCACATAAATTTGGAGCTTGAAACCCTAATTTCAATGGCGGAATTTGGTGCGTGATATTCAGGACCGAAGTCTCTGATACCAAATGTAACGATCTTCATGGAAAATCCGGAAAGAAAGTTACATGAGGCAAGATCAATCATAGGAACTCCAAAATTTAAGAAAAGAGTTCGGATGATGATCTCAATTTGTTATTAATTCTGAAGAATGATTACAATTGCAAAATGTATCAAATGTAAACTATTCTTAGAACTAAATGATTACAAGATTTAGTGAGAGAGTTTGAGAGAGAAAATTATGTAATGAAAATCTGAATGAATGAACTAAGACTCTTCTCCTATTTATAATCTTGCTAACAACCTTCTAACAAACTCTTTAACAACTTTGACTTATTTAACAGTCTTTGACTTTGCTTGTTGATCTCTTATTCTGACATGGCTTAACAGAATCCGTAGGTTCATTGCATGTTATTATTATTATTATTATTAATTTTTTTTTTATTAAGGATGCGCTCAGCTTTCATTAAAAGAAAAATAAAAGTTTACATGAAATTGGTGGGGAGCCGAGAGACAATCTGGGCTCATACACCCTTAGCAACAGCAAAGCTAAGTCTAGTAAAAATGTAAGCGGCCACCCGAGCCCCTGCATCCTGAGATACCGAGAATTTCTGGATCCGCTTGAGCAAGACAACAGCATCCGAACCCAGCTCCCCAAGTGAAGAGAAAGAGAAAGGAAGGAAACCATAATGATGTATCACTTTCATATATGCTTTTATAGCTCCCTTTACATCATATTTCATACCGTTTCGTGCCTATTATATCATTTATATGCCTTATTTCAATGAATTGTCGATACTGCCGCTATTTTATGTTTTGATGCAGAAATGACTCGTTATGAGTATGATCAAGCTGAGATTGGCGTGGCGGAGACGGCATAGAAGAATACACGAAGCATGGCACGGGAAACGAGGAATCATGAAGACTGGAAGTCAAAGTAGAGAAGAAGGGACCTGTGAGCTAGTTCCTCGATCGAGTCACTGCTGACTCGATCGAGCACTTCTGACTCGATCGAGTCACCTCTGACTCGATCGAGGATCCTTTCTGGCGGATTTATTTCCGGAATTTCCTAAAACACTTATCTTTTATTATAAATTGGAAACTCGTGTTTATTGTTGAATTACGTTATATTTTTGCTAAGTAATCTTCTTTGAAACTCTCTTAAGAACCCTACTCTTCCTTTTGTATGGTACTAATCTTTCCCCATTAATTTAATCATTGTTTTATGTTCTTCAATTATTGTTTTCATCTTGCAATTATGTTTTCGTCTTTAATTAAGTTTGTTGTTGTTATTACAATCATGAGTAGCTAATCCCCTCATCTAGGATGAAGGGGATCTAGGTTGATTAAAAGGGAAAGTCAATTAATTGCTAATGGTATCATTAAAGTTGTTGTTTGATTGTTGTAATTCTTCTAGTTAATCACTTGAGGCCCGAGTTATTAATTAGTGTAGCGAATCGATCCTATCGCCGACCGGGTTAGAATTGATATAGGCTGCGACAATCAAATAGAGAGTATCTAATCATAGCGACCGCATATTAGAATCGATCTAAAGGGCATAATGGAGTCGACCGATCTTATGACCTTAAACAACTTGATAGATTTAGTAATTGATTGATAATCCCCGACTGATTGACCTAGCGAACCTAATTCCTAGACTTTTAATATTATTGTTATTCATCACTTAATTACATTGCAATTAGTTTGTTAGAATCAACTCAAAACAAAACCCCGAAATTGGTTACTTCTAGGCAATTTAAATACTCTTGGACTTAGCTTTCACCGCCTCCCTGTGGATTCGATACCTGTCTTATCACTAGCTATTCTTGTTAGTCCTGAGATAGTTTTACTTTGATTTGGTAATACGACTTTAGCCATATCAAATTTGGCGCCGTTGCGGGAGGCAACAATTGTTTAGTCTTTCTCGTGTTTATTTTGTCTTTTGTCTCGGGGAACCCAGTTCCTTGAGACCGTTCTTACACTTTCTTATTAGTTCTGTTTATGCCCAGGTCTAATAGGTCCGAGATTATTCCTTTTGATCCTGAACCTGAGAAGACTTTTCGCTACAGACGGAAATTTAATCAAGAAGTGAGTCAAGTAGAAGACTTGAATATACTTGACGTCGAAACGGCGAGCCCTACAGACAAACCGATCGGTCCTACGAAGAGGAAGAGGAAGAAATTCCTATCTCTGATATTCCTATTCCCGAAACTCCTGCTTCTCGAAAATATCATCATGTCTACCCTAGCTACTCACTGAGCCAACCTTAGATTCTATTCCACAAGGTTTCAAGTTGCCCACTTCTACCAATGGAACATTCGAGATTCGGCCATCTTACATTAATTTGGTGGAACGAAACATGTTTGGAGGGACAAACTTGAGGACCCCGCAACGCATATGGAAAAGTTTGTCACTTCTTGTTCAATCCCATTAACAAATGGAGTGACACAAGACCAAGTTAAGCGGTGCTCTTTCCTTTCTCTCCGAAAGATGGAGTCTGCGAGTGGTTAAGAGATATGGATATGGATACAGAAGGAGTTACAGACTGGAATTCCTTGGCTCTTGCTTTCTACAAGAGGTACTTCCCGCCTCAGAAGACTAATGCTTTGAGGAATCAAATTACTAGTTTCAAGCAAGCGGCCATCAAGATTTGAACGAAGCTTGGACTCGCTTCAAGCGTTTAGTTCGATCGCTTCCCATCATGGTTTCCCAAAGTGGTTCCTTTGCAACCGCTTTTATAACGGGTTGTTTGACGATCATCGTGCCCTTTTGGATTCATCTGCTAATGGGAGGTTTCAAGATAACACACTAGATGGTGACGCGTGGAAGTTGATTGATCGATTGCTACCCATACCGCGAGGTATGGAAATCCCTAGGGAAGCACGCGAGGTACGGGGTTGATAGTGCTTTGGCGTTTGGAGGCTATTTCTCCCCAGATTGCTTGAGATGAAGACTACCCAATCATTGGGTAGTAAAGAGAGAGTTCATGCTATGAGTCAGCAAGTAGAGGAGACTTGTGCTAGATGCGGTTTGGATGGTCATGGTGCGGTGATTGTATGAGCACGTTTGAGCGGGTTCTCGCCTTTCAAAGCTTACGGACAAGGTGCACAAGGTACACCTTTCTCCAACTTCTACAATGAAAGAACGAAGGAACACCCTTTCCTTCAATGGTCTAGCCAGAATGTGCAAAATCCGCAGCAGTCACAACCGCAAAAGAATACTTATATCCCTCCCAATAATCGCGGTAATCAACAACAAGGGGGATATCAAAGGCAAAATCAAGGAGGCCAGGTTAGCTTCAACAATCAATATCAGCGGCCTCCTCAAGAAACTCCTCAACAAATTCCTCAACAAGCTCCGAATAATGATATGGCAGAGTTGCGCAATCTTTTGCAACAAACTTTGTCAATGCAGCAGGCGACGGCTCGTTTTCGAGTTGATTGCCCATAACAAGATGCTAGATAATCAAGTGGCTCAGATGGCACTTCAAAACCCATCAAAACAGGCCGGGGGTCTTCCTCCTCAAGGCAAGCAAGCTCATGAGCAAGCTAATGTTATTCAGCTGAGGAGCGGTACTTCTTATACGAATCCCGACCTGCAAAGTCTTGAAAATGAAGTGCCCATTACTGTTGATGAAGTCCCTTACATGCATCCCAAAGGATTGGGTAATTTGGAACTTAGTGATGATGAGAAAGAGCCTGACGAAGTTGAAACACGAGTGACGATAAAAGTAAAAAGGCGAGAAAGTCAACTCCAGGTTCTCGACCGAGTCACAGGCGACTCGATCGAGGATCCACCCAGCTCGATCGAGTCACCCCTGACTCGATCGAGGATCCAGTATTGCCAGCAGACGGTGTTTCAAAAGTCGTTTCTAAGGATAAGCAAGCCGAGCCCATAACTATTTCTCTACCTTTTCCTCACCGACAACAAAAATCCAAGCTGGATAAGCAGTTCGGTAAGTTTATGGAGGTCGTGAAGAATCTACAGGTAAGTGTCCCTTTTACTGAATTGATTACTCAAGTGCCGGCTTATGCAAAGTTCATGAAGGAGATTTTGACAAGGAAGAGATCCTTTGACGCGGTGGAAACTATTGCTTACACTCAGAAGTGCAGTGCCATGTTGCCAATTAACTCACCACCGAAATTAAAGGATCCAGGAAGTTTTTCTATCCCTTGTCAAATTGGTCATCTTTCTATTAGTAAAGCTCTTTGTGATTTGGGAGCTAGTGTCAGTGTTATGCCGTATTCTATCTGTAAAAAGTTAAATATGGGTCCGTTGACGATTCTAATATGACACTGCGATGGCCGATAGAATCGTTAAACACCCTCTAGGGGTGTTAGAGGATGTTCCCGTTCGAATAGGGAAGTTTTCATCCCCGTTGATTTTGTTGTCATGGACATGGTGAAGACAACCAAATCCCTATCATCTTGGGCACTGTTCTTACATACTGCGGGGCGGTTATAGATGTTAGGCAAGGGAGATTGACCTTAGCTGTGGGGGATGACACGATTATTTTCAACTTAGAAAAAGCATTGAAAAACCCCATGATAGAAGAGACTTGTCATAGTATAGATGTTGTTGATTTTACTATTGATGAGTGTCTTCCTATGTGTTTTGACAGGATCCTCCGGAGATTGCCCTGGTTTCGATCCACCGATCGACGGGTTCATGGAGTCCAGAAGTTCATCGAATTGAGAAGCTTCTAACTGGAGAGGAATGCCCACATCAGAAGGTATACAGTTTGGGTGTCACACTTAAGGTAACTGAGGTAAAGAAACCTGAATTGAAACCCCTTCCCTCTCATCTCAAATATGAATTTCTTGATGATCGTGAAATGAACCCGTGATTGTCAATGCTAACCTAATCAAGGTCAACTATCTGCTTTGTTGGCTGTTTTGAGAACTCATAAAAAGGCAATTGGGTATAGCATTGACGATCTCAAAGGTATTAGTCCTGACTTTTGTATGCATAGAATTCACTTGGAAGAAGGCCACAAGCCTAGTGCACAAGGTCGAGATTTTGGCTAAATCCTCCAATGCAGGAGGTGGTAAGAAAAGAGGTACAGAAATTGCTTGATCTTTGGTATTATTTTCTCTATTTCGATTCTAAGTGGGTCGATCTGTCCAAGTTGTACCTAAGAAGGGAGGTACTACAGTAGTAAAGAATGATAAAAATGAATTGATTGCTACTAGACTTGTCACAGGATGGAGGATGTGCATTGACTATAGGAAGTTGAACACGGCCACTAAAAAGGACCATTTCCCACTTCCTTACATTGACCAAATGTTAGAGAGATTAGCATGTCATAGTTATTTCTGTTACCTAGATGGCTACTCCGGTTTCTTTCAGATACCCATTCATCCTGAGGATCAGGAAAAGACCACTTTCACTTGTCCATATGGTGTATTTGCTTATAGGAGGATGCCCTTCGGTTTATGTAACGCTCCTGCTACCTTTCAGCGTTGTATGATGGCCATATTTTCTGATTACATAGAGTCTATCATGGAAGTCTTTATGGATGATTTCGGTGTATATGGTACGATTTTGATGTTTGCTTGAGAAACTTGACTAAGGTTTTGCAGTGAATGTGAGGAGAGCAACCTTGTTCTCAACCGGGAAAAGTGCCACTTCATGGTTACTGAAGGAGTGGTACTCGGTCATTTGGTGTCAGGTAAGGGCATTCAAGTGGATAAAGCTAAGGTTGAGGTAATTGAGCAACTCCGTGCCTTGGTTAATGTTAAAAGTGTGCGTAGTTTTCTTGGTCATGCAGGGTTCTATCGCCGCTTTATAAAGGATTTTTCTAAAATTGCTCAACCTCTAACTCGGCTTCTTCATAAAGATGCTCCTTTTGTGTTTACGACAAGTGTGTTCAAGCCTTTGACAGGATCAAACAAGCACTTATCTCAGCTCCTATTATCCGATCACCGGATTGGAGCCTTCCTTTTGAGATTATGTGCGATGCCAGTGACTATGCAGTTGGAGCTGTTTTGGGACAGCGAAAGGACAAGGTGTTACATGCCATTTATTATGCAAGCAAGACTCTCGACGATGCACAAATCAACTATGCTACTACAGAGAAGGAGCTTCTTGCAGTTGTCTATTCTTTAGACAAATTTAGAGCTTATCTTGTTGGTTCTAAAGTTATCGTACACACACCACCATGCAGCTTTAAAATATCTTTTAACCAAACAAGAGGCTAAACCTAGACTTATTAGATGGATTTTATTATTGCAAGAATTTGATTTGGAAATCCGTGATAAGTCCGTGCTTTGAAAATGTTGTTGCGAGATCATTTGTCCAGATTGAGATTCTCGGAAGAGAGATTTTGCCCATCGATGATTCTTTTCCAGGCGACCATCTTCTAGTGTAGCGCAAATACTCCATGGTTTGCAGATTATGCCAATTATTTGGTAGGAGGAACGCTTCCTCTTGACTTATCTTATCGCGAAGAAGAGGTTCATGCATGATGTGAAGAGGTACTTCTGGGACGATCCCTACCTGTTCCGAGAGTGTGCTGATGGTATATACAGACGATGTATCCCAGAGGGTGAGGTACGTGCCATCCTTTCTCATTGTCACTCTTCTTCGTATGGTGGTCATCACGGTCCTTCTAGGACATTTGCTAAGGTAATGCAATCGGGTTTTTATTGGCCTACTATCCTTAAGGATGCTACTAACTTTGTCCGTTCTTGTGATGCTTGTCAAAGAACTGGCAATATCTCGCAAAGGCATGAGATGCCTCAAACTGGAATCTCCGAAGTAGAGATTTTTGATGTTTGGGGCATTGATTACCAAGGGCCGTTCCCTACATCTTTTGGGAACCAATACATATTAGTAGCTGTAGATTATGTTTCTAAATGGGTGGAGGCAATTGCCACCCCCACTTGTGATGCTAAATCTGTTGTTAAGTTGTTTCAGAAGACTATCTTTCCACGGTTTGGAGTGCCTCGCGCAGTGATTAGTGATGGAGGCACGCATTTCAATGAGCGTCATCTCAATTCTCTCATGAAGAAATATGGCGTTACACACCGAAGAGGACTGGCTTATCATCCTCAAACCAGTGGACAAGTAGAAGTTTCCAACAGAGAGTCAAAACAGATCTTGGAAAAGGTGGTAAGCAAGAATAGAAAGGATTGGAGTCGGAAGCTCGATGATACTTTGTGGGCTTACCGTCGCTTTGCCTTCAAAACGCCGATTGGCACCTCACCTTACCGACTTGTCTATGGCAAGTCCTGTCATTTACCGGTGGAGCTTGAGTATAGGGCTATGTGGGCCATCAAGGAGCTGAATATGGATCCCTCATTTGGCGGGTGAGAAACGATCGATGCGGTTGAATGAGCTAGGCAATTTCGATTGCATGCCTATGATAGTGCTCAAGTTTACAAGGAGCGAACGAAGAAGTGGCATGACAAGCATATCTTGCAAAGAGAATTTCATGTTGGTGAGAAAGTTCTCTTATTTAACTCTCGTTTGCGCTTGTTTCCGTAAATTGAAGAGTAGATGGTCCGGACCGTTCATCATTCGATGTGAACAAATTTGGGTCAGTTACACTGCATTCTGACACGGGAAAGACCTTCAAAGTGAATGGGCAACGCTTGAAGACGTACTATGAAGGTGCTTTCGTGGGGATCATAGAGGCTCTTGACCTCTTCCCCATTGATTCTTCTCACTGATGAAGAATTACGGTCGTGCGGGACCGCAAAAACCAGCGCTACCGAGAGGCAGCTCGGATTTTGTAAATCATTAGTTTGTAATTAGAATTTAAATTCACATATTGCTTTTGTTTTTATGTTTCTTTGAACTTGGAGAGACGAGGAGAGGGTACTTGATGTGCTTTCAAGTGTCTTTTGCAGGAAATTTGACGGGATTTGAAGTTATGAGTAACAAATGACGAAGAAAGGAGCTGGACACTGCTTCTTCTCGATCGAGTCAATGGCGACTCGATCGAGGAACCTATTGACTCGATCGAGTCACTTGCGACTCGATCGAGGAACTGCGCTGAATTCAAAAAGTTTAAAGCGAGAGCTGGGTAGTCTGAAATTGGATCCTCGACCGAGTCACCCGCGACTCGATCGAGGAACCAAAATAAACCCGATTCCGCGTTTTCCTTTTCTTGCCCGGTTTTGTGTTTAATTGCTCTTATTTCCTTCACTTTTCTTCTTCCTTTTTCGACATACTTCCTGCATTCCTTCCTCCTCTACTACTCATTCTCTCTTTGTTCATCATAATCATCATCAAAACTCACTAAAACTTTGTGCTTTCTTGCTTATTAATTGATTGAATCATTCTCTTGTGCTTATTTTCTCAATTCCATTGCTTGAATTACTCAGGTAAGTCGCGAAATTGCTCTTATTTGTCTCGAAAATTCTGATTTTTGTTGCTTAAATCTTGAGTTTATTGCATTAAATACTCCCTTGCTAGTATACAATTGCTATTTCCTTGCTTTCTAGCCCCTTATTTGTTGACATTCATGCCTAATTTGCTAATTTGGGAATTAGGGTTCTTCAAAATCCGGGTAGAAATTTTGCATTAAATTGGTTAGAATTGTATTCTATTGCTTGGAATCTTCAATATTTGATATATACTCATGTTCCCCTAAGTTTTTGGATGCTTTCATTGTCATTTGGAGTCTTAAAGATTGATTTTTCGGACCCATACATGCCAAAACCGGGACTGTTTTTGTGACATTGTTGGAGCTTAATTTTCTACTTGTTCTTCTGTAGATAATGTCGACTTCCAGGCAAGGTAATAAGCGGACTAGAGAAAGGAGAGCACCGGTTCAACAACCCGAAGTAATTCCTGAGGAGGTTGTGTCTTCGGAGGATGATTTGTCTCCCTTAGACGATTATCCATTTATTGAATTTCGTGACAAAGTGCAAAAGGACAGGTTTGTGTATCTGTTATCCAAGTCTATGAGTGCCACCCGATGCGTGGACAGAGAAATTTTGCGCACATTGAAGATCGACGATATTATGTTTGGTATGTTTAACGAGATTGGGCTGCAGGGTCTTTTCACGCTCCACGAGTTATCTTACCCTGCCCTGACTCTTGAATTTCTGAGTTCTTTTACTTATTTGCCCAGTGATCACCTAATCAGATTTCGTTTGCTTAATGTTGAACGGTCTTTGACCTTTGGCCGTATTTCTGAAATCCTGGGATTGGATAAACATACTGAAGGGGACTTGTATGGTGTTGGTGGGTTGTCTGCTACTCGTTATTTCCCTCTGTTTACTGGTTATATGGATGCGGACGTTAGTGCCATGGCTTTGTTAGATGTCCAACACGTTTGCCTTCGTATGTTTTTGAGGTATCTGAGTTATTTCTTTGTATGGTGGTGATAAGAGCAAGACCTCCACTATTGAGGTCTTAATACTTGCTAGTTATTTGAATCCTTTTAGGGAGGCGACATTCCAATTCTCTCCCCGCTCTTGTCTCTCTCGATTTGATAGGGGCGATTGGGAGGTACGGGAACCTTACCGTGGTGCTCTTGTCACCAAAATTGCTAGGGCTATTTGTGATTTTGAGGGTGATGACCCATATGAGCCCATGGCTGACTATGAGCCACTTGTTGATGATGACCACCTTCGCTACGACATTTCCTATATTGATATTAAGAATGGGAAGGACCATTACTGGAGGGTCCACGGTGAGTCATACATGCTTCTTCCTTGCGCCCGTTTGCCTGCTGTTGAGCCCCTCGATGAGAGTACGGCTGTGGAGCGACCCCCACCCGTCACTTATCTGATTCCCGAGGATCTTTTGATTACTTTTCTTGGGTCTAGCACTACCACCACCACCGGCGGGCGCCGGAGACGTCGAGCACCCACTACCCATCTGCCAGGTTCCTACCAGCCCGCTCCTCCTCCACCTCCTTCAGCCTATTCCACTTCAGGCTATGCTCCAGGTTACCATTTTGATCCCGTCGTTGAACGGGAAGTGAGGATGCATACTGGCATCAACACTGCTTTGACAGAGAGGAGGATGTGGGAACAGATGGAGGCTATGACTTTAGCTTCAGGGGGCGTGTCGCGGTGTGTCACCTTCTTACTACACTACTCCCGGTGACGATGAGTAGTGTGTTTCATCTTTACGGAGTGACTCCCACAGAGTTTGGACAGTTTAGCACCGAGTTTGGTGCATTAGGCCGTCCCTTCTACACTCCCGATCCGCCCCTCTCGGCCTACTACATTTTCGGGAGGACACCGCATCCCTTGTTCCCAGAGAGGCCGTTCGCGCTTTCTTTCTTCTACTTCCACCGCTGCCGTTCTGGAGGCGCTCGTGGTCGAGGCCGTGTTCGAGACCTACTCGTGGTAGAGGCGTGGCCGCAGCTTGCGCGTTCGATCCCGAGCTTATGTCCTTATATGCGATATTGATGGTTTTGATGATGGTTACGGAGCCCAAAGAGTGACAACTGGTCACTACATCCCTCTCTTTCCAAAATTTGGTTTGGGGAGGCTACTACATTACAAATTTGGTATTATCTTTCTTGTTTTGTTTTATTGCATTTCCTTTTCACCCTCTTTCCTTTATTAGTAGTGTCCTATAGGTTCTTTGGATTTCTCGTGTGATTTGCTATCTTTGTAGGCGTCACAATGAGGACACCTTTGTGACATTTAGGTTTGGGGGAGTGTGTTTATTTACATTGTGTGCTTTTATTTATTGTTGTGTGAAAAAAAAAATCAAAAAAAAAAAAAAAAAAAAATTTGAAAAATTATAAAATCCAAAAACATGTCTTTTATTTATTTTTGTTTATTTTGAGTCGAGTCTTGGTGAATTGTATAGCAATGATGATAATTTGCTTTGTCTTTGCATTTGAGTCTCGTTTAGTTGTCCATGTACGTTGTTTTGACCTGTTAGCTATGATAAACAAAGCTCTTTACTCAAGTCTTGACCGTCACAATATGCCTTATGCCGAGTAGACTTGACTTTATTTTGTTGGTAAACCACTTAAATTTACTCGAGGTCTTTAGAGCTTCCTAGGCTGGGAACATTAATAAACCGGTCTCATTGTTATTTAGGCTAATGAGTGTGGTCTCCTTGTGGTATATGTAATATCAAACTGCATAAGTGTGACATTAGTTTCTTAGCTTTTGCGCGTTCATTTGATTAAGTACATGTGGATAGGCGATTCTCATTGTTCAAATAAGCCTTACATTACCCAGTTTTGTTAGCCCGTTTGAACCATGTAGCCATTTTATATCCTATTTCTTAGCTACATTCCAAAATTTGCCTACCTTTTTTTTTTTGGGACGATCGATTGTTTGAGCCTTATTGTTATAGCTACTTTGGTTGGGTTGGGACTTTATTTGTCATGTGGGTAGTAGCTATCTTTTTGTAGCAATTGTGTGACCTCTTATGTTGAAAAGAGAATATTATGAAGCAGAAAAAAATGAAAGTCTCGAAAGAAAGAAAAGGAAAGAAAAAAAAAAGAAAAAAGAAAAAAAAAAAGAGAAGAAAAAGTTTCGGAAAAAAAAAAAGAGAAAAAAAAGAAAAGATTCAAAAGAGAAAAGAAGAGAAAAAATGTATGCTTCATTCAGTTTTGTTAGGAGGTCGTGTGTGGTAATTACTGGAGTCTAATGCACATTTGGAGAGCCTTTACATTTCTCTCATATGTTGTCAAAGTTGAGATTATTTCTCCAGTTGGATGTTTTGTTTTATTTATTAGATTTGGCTATTGGTTTAGCGCTGCGACTACCGTCTGAGCCCCACATATCCATACGTGTTTTTGCACAAGCCACTTCTATACCCATGCCACTTTACCACCATTCTGTCCTTGATACATGTACTTGGTCTGTTTCGTGAATGCGTATTAGTTGGAGAATCTCTTATCACATTAGATTGCATGCATATCTCATAAGTTGAGTGAGAGTCTTGTTGGGAAATGTGTCCTCAACAACAGTGCGATCATATGATTTAAATATCATTATTAAATCTCATTTTAAAGAATACATTTGGGAAGTATTTTTACTGTCAACTGGTCCACACATATCGGTAATGATTGGCTGACTAGAGTTTGACATTACTGTCGTGCGACGGTGGTGATCAGTTGATCCCCTAGGTCATACCTATAGGGCAACACTCTTAATTGATTATTTAATTAATCGTATAATGTTACGAGTTAATTAAATTACTTGAAAATTGACGGACGATTTTGGAAGTAAAATTTACGTGTCTCATTTAGATGAGATTCGGTCGAGTAATCGAATTGTATCTTTACTCAGATGAAATTATTGTTTAAGGAAACAATTAAAATTGAATGAATAATTATAAATACAAGTTGTTGTGATTTATAATTGGCAAAATATTTTGGTACAAGTAATTATGAATTACTAAGTCAATTTTGTATATGACGTATTTTTATTAATACGTTGATTTTTAATATGTTAAAAATACATAACAATTTTATGTGACATATGATATGTAACATATTGACAAATTGACAAAGATAATATGGACCCATATTACCTAAAGTGGCCGAAATTTTGAAGAGCATAAACCTTCTACCTCCCTTTGTCCCACACGTTTTTGGTAGTGTAATGGTTGATGTTTTTTCTTCTTCTCTTTGCCCCACCTTGACTTATATGTCCAAAGTGATAATTCATGTCATCATTCATTCATAAAAAGATGCTGCATATAAGTGTTAAAGCAAGCACAAATACTTCTTGCTCTCCTCTTCTCCAAAAACGTGCACTTGGATGCATAAGGAGACCAAATTTTTGGTTCAATTTTCTCACAAAATTAGTATTATCTAGTCTTCATAATATTGGTTTTAATTAAGAGAAAGCTTTGGGTATAAAGCCTTGGGAGAGATCCTACACTTGGGTCTTGGGTCTTTGTTCTTCCATTTAAGGGATAGCTCAAGAACAAAAGAGAAGGAGAACTCTTTTGTGCCCATATATACCGAAAATCAATGTAAGGACATGATTTCTCCTCTATCTTATCTTTTGTTTGCATGCATAAGATCATTAGTTAATTTTATGACAAATTAAATTTATACATATATGAGTATGTTGTTAGGTATAAAGATCTACCTTTCCTTCAATTGGTATCAGAGCAATGGTTGTTTGCATGCAAATCGGTTATAGTTTTTCCGAGTTATACGATTAACATATAAAACTTATGAATTTGTGATATTATGATATATCACGAAAATTATTAATGCATGATAAGTTTCTGGTCCTAAAATGTTTTTAGGATATTTTGGTTAATTTACGGATTTTATTGTTCATTTAATATTAAATTGGCATTAAAATGTGATTTTTATGATAAAAATGCCATTTTTGGACGAAAATTAGCTAAACTTTGAATTTTCCAGTGGTTTTTGGATATGTTTTCACATATATTATTATTAGATGATCTGGAAAGTTTCATAATTTTATGAGTTTTTATGCTCGAAAAATGAATTTTTTATTATTAAATTCGGATTTAAGTGAAAAATAGGTTAATATGAAATAAATTTCGATTCTGGTCATATAAATTTAGTATGTTGTCACATGCAATTTTACAAGATGTGTGTAAAATAATTGGCTATATTGAAGTCTTTATGCATGATTTATGAATTTTTGAAGAAAAATAGCATAAATAGTGACATTTTTAGTGAAAAATTGCTAAAACATACTTCATGACTAAGGAAAAACGTCACATGTTGCTTTTTATTGTATTTTTCAGATCTAAAATTTAAAAGTTGATGAAAATAATTTTTCTCATATTTTTATGTTTGTTTTAGTTAAAACCGATAAAACCGCAACATTGTTTTTCCCGGATAATTTTCAAAATTTTTAACCTAAGTTTTTGAACATTATGAGTGTCATGGGATTTTTCCAGAATGTTCATGAGTTTAAATTTCAAATTTTGAATTTATTTGAAATTTTATGATTTATTTGAAGTTTATAGCATTTTATTATAATTTTAAGTCCATTATGAACAAATATGAGTTAATTATGGTCAAATTATTAGTGAAGACTAAATTTTGAGTCCTAAACAGTTAGGGTAATTAACTTATGCATAAATATGAATTTATGTATTTTTGGTGATTGTAAAATGTTGAATCACGCAAATCAGTAAAAACCGAGTAATATACGATATTGGCAAATTTAAAGGCGATTCAAAGATAAAATTGGGCATGTTTATACATATTATAATGCTGCATATTTCAATTGTTGAATGTCTTTTATTTATATAATTTTTGAATTATGTAATTTTGCTTAGTATGGCCTTAGTTTTAATTGGTATTACCCGAAATGTATGGGAATATCGATTCGGTTGTAATTTTTAATGTGATCTCGTATCACCGTCTTGTAATTTAATAGATTTATTTTATTAGTTACAAATGTATAATAGGAATTATGTAATTTATTATGTAATTTTAATTCATTTCGGAGTTCCTAAAGACGGATTTCCTAAAGATGGCGATTCATAAAGACGGTGTTACCTCGAGATGCGTGCCACTAACCGAAGTTCAAGGGACCAATGGAGTTGGTTTCCGAATATGTAATAGTTAAACAGTTTTCTATTTTTTAGGAAGGCCATACTAGGATTTTTTATGTTTTGCATTTTATTTATGTCGCATGCATCGCTAAATCGCCATAACTAAAACATGCATCATTCTAATCGAGTCCATCGACCGTGTCAATTAGAATTATCGTAGTTCACCGCTTTAGTTCACTTAAAACGTGATAGATAATAAATTGACATGACCTCTCGCTAAAACAATCAATTGAGATATAGCCTTACCAAATAGTAGAAACCATGAAAACCTATTTCGTGAGGGAGTGCACTCGGCTACCCTGGGGTACAAACCTTGTTACGTAGGGGAAGTGGGCGATGAATGTCAATCCACCGAATTCATGTTGATGAGGGTTTCATCGGCTACCCCGTGCCCAAGTTGATGTGGATTTGGATCATGGACACATTTATTCGAAATTTGGATTGAACTCAACAAAAGTTATTGATAAGGGTTTCATCGGCTACCCCGTGCCCTTGTCATGTGTTTTGGGCTAAAGATAAATGTTAATGTAATTTTATCGACCGAGAGTTCTAAAAGTAGAATCGATTAAAAGGTTAATCCACCGAGTTATATTGATAAGGGTTTCATCGGCTACCCCGTGCCCAAGTTGATATGAATTTGGATCTCGGAATCATTTTTATCTAGTTGGGTAGAGGTCACTAGAAAAATGCATAAAACTTGTTATCTACAAGTATTATTAAAACGATAAATGTTAAGTTTTCCACTATTCCGTTATCATATTGTTCTATTTCTTTACCACAATTCATATACGATATCATTTCGATTTTTCAAAATCTCCATTAAAACATCGTAACTAGAGACAAATTTGAATTTTGCTTCTAAAACCTCATATGAACCATTGCTAAGGATCTCTTGCAAAGAGTATAGATTAAAGTTATCTATTATCAAACAGGTTTTTGATTCTAGACTAACACATCTACTTACAATGGATTGTTTTTTATGTACTTAAAAGAATTAAGTACCTTGAAATGATTGTTTTGGTAATTAGTTTTGTCTGAATTCGTAATTGACCAAAATAACGCAACCACCTCAATGAGAGTTTTTAAGACTAAAACGAACAAATGAAGAGTGTTCTTCATGAATTCAATTTTGCTTCTCAAAGCAAAGACTCATTGAAATGAGTGGGAGCATTCTCTTAAACCGTTAAGATGAGGACGAGGTTCAAGAAGTAAGGATTATAATGGAATTGATACAAGGTAATGTTAAAGGTAAAGTTGTTGAGAATAACGATACTAAACCTATCAATCCCAACCGATAAAGTTTCCATTGTCTTAAATGTTGGACACGAGAAAGGAAACTACCCAAATTATTGAAGAATCAACAAGTTAGTTGTGGGACATCTAATGGGATCTTCTTCTTTAAATGTTTATTTGATTAAACATAAATTTTGCTAGTACTACTTCGTCAATATTAGAAACCAGTGGTGGTTTTCATCATTATGTTTGATACATAGGATGATTAGAATATGACGACTAGCAATAATGAAGTCGAGAGATAGAGTCATTGTGTACTAAATCTAGTTTTTGGGTTTGGAGTTGTACTTAATTGTGACTATTAAGTACAAAAACTCTAAATAAGAATATAAACTTGTTAAGATACAAAAGAGGTTTCACTATTGTGACCCTATACACCATGATTTGATGTATGGCTAGCCCATTATCAAGGTGATTATATTCTAAACCAAACTAGAATGATATATCATGAAGATGATACAAGACTCAAATTGGTAACCCAAGATTAAATCTTAAATTCTGGAATGATGAACGCAAAGAGTTATCGAGTACTCTTGAAACCATTAGATTGTTAATGGTATATGCGTATCTTGTATTCAAAGCAAGATGTCTCGTACCTTTTGATTGAAAAGGAGATCGAGGTTGTAAATCATTGATCCAAAATAGGTTGATCATTTTCTTTTACCAAGTTGATAAGGTAAATAGAGAAATTCTTTTGAAGACGTTCAAAGAGTTCAAGGAATCACGATTTAGTCGTGATGGGATTATCAAAGTGAAGACTTTGATATAAGCGAAAGGAAATGTGATATAGTATCACAAATTAATCTCTCTTAGCACACATTATGGAGTAATGTGTGGTTGGATAAGAAATCAAACGCTATTCGATATGGTTTGGACTTCAATCAAGTTACTTTGAATTACTTGATACTTTTGGGGATTTTATCATTTTTGTCTAAATTATCATTCCACTAAATAGAATCATATGAGATATGAAATGGTAAGGGTACCATGTTTGTAAGTTTTCACAAGAAACAAATGCTCATTTTTCCTTATGATAATCACGAGTACACCAGGTTTGTGGCTCGTGAAGGCATCTTTCTAAAATACAAGTTTATTCTAGAAGACAGAGTGGGAGAAAATTATTCAAGAGCCACAAAGAATGTCATGTTGCAAGAAACAGGTCTTTCTTGGCTACATAAGACGTTTTGTGTAAGACGTTGTTTCTTT
The DNA here is from genome assembly GCF_048544455.1 of Silene latifolia. Classification (NCBI taxonomy): domain Eukaryota; kingdom Viridiplantae; phylum Streptophyta; class Magnoliopsida; order Caryophyllales; family Caryophyllaceae; genus Silene; species Silene latifolia. The sequence continues at coordinate 456,757,231 of NC_133538.1, forward strand.
AAAACCTAGGAGGTTAAATTCATCACTTGTTAAAAATGATGAATTCAAGCTACTTTTAAGAAAGTTAAAGAGCTTATAACTTACAAAAGAAATTGTTTGATTCAAGTTGATTACTTCTAGAAAGTAATGAACATATGACTTACATAAGAGTGTTTAAGTCACAACTCAATACAAGGCTTAGAGCCATGAAAATCCGAAATAAAGGCTTGATTAGTGACAAAGGGTTTTGCACTAATAAAGAGATATTTCAAAGCAAGATTGATAGCAAAGGGTTTTGCACTAATTGAAATGCTTAAGTCTATTTGGATCTTCTTAGGGATTGTGTTTCATTATGAGGATATGAATACAGCAAGTGAATCTAAAACCCACTTCTTCAATAGAAGGAATGTATTCAATACATGTCATGAGTTTTAATAGATTCTTGCAATCCTAAGATAATGTGAAACTTAAGAGAGGGTCTTAAGTAGGACATCAATGAGTTAGAATCAATATTTTTGATCATGTTATAAAAATTTTCTCGATAAGACGAGAAGTTGTTTTTATACATGAAGTTTAGTGGGAGTTACGGAAATTTTATTTAGTCCGATATGTGAATGACATATTGATCATTGAGAATGATTTAAGACTTTTGGAGTAATATAATACATCTTTAATATCTAGATTTATGTAGATAAATCCACATGATATTAGCGTCAATAAGAAGTCTTATGTTGATAAGATTCATGACTACTTCAATTAAATTGAACATGTTTGATTGATTCCATTTGCTTCCTGGGATCAATTAAATAAGTAATGATGTATAACACTTCATATACTTTGAGTATGATGAATTGTTTTCAAAATCGAATTTAAGAAATCTTTATCAAGTAAGCCATGAAGATTACCCTTAAGTACTTGCAGAAGTATTAAGGAAGTAATGCAAAGTGTTTGTGATGCAATTTTGTGTAAGGGTATTACACAAGTGACAATTGACAATTGAGATTGCGCATGGTTTCCGACAAAACCATAATCAAAACACATTAGGATGGTTAAGAAACCATTGTGGCTATGATAATTAAGAAGTAGATTTTCTAGAATCGTTCTAGACAATAAAGAACAATGAGAGATATTTATAACGGAAATTGAGTACACTTGCAAACATGAGATGTGCAAGAAGGATGAGTCCCTTAATCGTGAAAACAAGTGGGAGCTATTCTACGGCTAGAGGTCCTATGTCTTGATTGGATCTCGACACGTACTCAGAAAGTTTTGTAATGCAAATGTATACATTACAAAGGAAAACGAGTATGTAGTAAGGTTGAGTAAGGTACAAGAAGTTGATAAAACCTACTAACCAAAGCCTTATCAAAGGCTAAACATGATGAGTCATGTCATTTCAATTGAGTTGAAATAAACAACTACGTACAAGATCAAATTAGATTATAGAATATGAAATAGTAATCAGGCATTGACTATTCATATGTGATAATCACATTTGTCGTTCGAGTTTTTCTTTAAAAACTCCTTTTATACTTTGTTACATCCAAACGGGTTGTAGAGACAATTGAACTCCGTTAAAGTGAACACGGATTAACATTGTATTCGCCCATAGTCACTTGTATGAGGTGACGTCTCGAAGTGACTAGAGTGTGATGCGATTGATGGCAAGTTCAAGTGCCATAGAGTCATGTGAGATGACTAGTCGATCACATAGGCGGAATGTTAGGAACATTTTGTCGGGCCTAATGACCGCTTATAGAGTTACGCAAATTTATATAGCCTGGTCGTGGCGAGAGTTGCTATAGTATTCAAATGAGTCGATTCTTTTGACTAAAGACTATTCTCCTAAGATAGCTCGGTTTCGATTAACTTTGATTTGTGTTACTACGACCTTCGTAAATGGGGTCAAATGGGCATATTTTGGGTTATGATGGGCTGTGGCTAGTCGAAGGGAATGAGTGCGATAGGAATTGTCCACCCCTTTGTCAGGGTTATAACAATATCTCAGGGCCACTCGAGGAGTAATGAACTGGAAATGCGTGGCCACGCTCGGAATGTATCCATGGTGGATAAATCCGGTCAATCAGTTATTCTCCAGATCGAGGAAACCACTCACGATATGATCACTTGCAAGTACGACCTGAAAGACACCTTGCATTAAGTGGGAGATAGTAATAGGACAAGAGAATTGGTGACGCACACTTGTCGAGGACAAGTGGGAGATTGTTGGGAAATGTGTCCTCAACAACAGTGCGATCATATGATTTAAATATCATTATTAAATCTCATTTTAAAGAATACATTTGGGAAGTATTTTTATCACAACTGTCCACACATATCGGTAATGATTGGCTGACTAGAGTTTGACATTATTGTCGTGCGACGGTGGTGATCAATTGATCCCCTAGGTCATACCTATAGGGCAACACTCTTAATTGATTATTTAATTAATCGTATAATGTTACGAGTTAATTAAATTACTTGAAAAATTGACGGACGATTTTGGAAGTAAAATTTACGTGTCTCATTTAGATGAGATTCGGTCGAGTAATCGTCGATTGTATCTTTACTCAGATGAAATTATTGTTTAAGGAAACAATTAAAATTGAATGAATAATTATAAATACAAGTTGTTGTGATTTATAATTGGCAAAATATTTTGGTACAAGTAATTATGAATTACTAAGTCAATTTTGTATATGACGTATTTTTATTAATACGTTGATTTTTAATATGTTAAAAATACATAACAATTTTATGTGACATATGATATGTAACATATTGACAAATTGACAAAGATAATATGGACCCATATTACCTAAAGTGGCCGAAATTTTGAAGAGCATAAACCTTCTACCTCCCTTTGTCCCACACGTTTTTGGTAGTGTAATGGTTGATGTTTTTTCTTCTTCTCTTTGCCCCACCTTGACTTATATGTCCAAAGTGATAATTCATGTCATCATTCATTCATAAAAAGATGCTGCATATAAGTGTTAAAGCAAGCACAAATACTTCTTGCTCTCCTCTTCTCCAAAAACGTGCACTTGGATGCATAAGGAGACCAAATTTTTGGTTCAATTTTCTCACAAAATTAGTATTATCTAGTCTTCATAATATTGGTTTTAATTAAGAGAAAGCTTTGGGTATAAAGCCTTGGGAGAGATCCTACACTTGGGTCTTGGGTCTTTGTTCTTCCATTTAAGGGATAGCTCAAGAACAAAAGAGAAGGAGAACTCTTTTGTGCCCATATATACCGAAAATCAATGTAAGGACATGATTTCTCCTCTATCTTATCTTTTGTTTGCATGCATAAGATCATTAGTTAATTTTATGACAAATTAAATTTATACATATATGAGTATGTTGTTAGGTATAAAGATCTACCTTTCCTTCAAGTCTTACTTCTTTCTATCTTACATATATTTCACCCATTATGAGTGCATGAGTGAAACCGCGAGAATCCGACAAAATGGTCTTGCAAGGTTGAAAGGTATTTGGTTGAGTCTCGGTATCATGTCACATCTTGAGTAAGAGCTGCGTGAGTCTATTACCCGTGCTTTTGAATTTGTTTTATTAGCACAACTTCGGTCATTACTTTGTTATAGATATGGACGGCTGAGTCTTGTATGTGCCTAGACATTTGCTCTGAGTTATTCATTCACCATATGTTTGTTGTTCTTTGTTTGGTCTGACTGCTTTGCTTGAGGACAAGCAAAGGTTTGGTTTGGGGGAGTTTGATGTATCACTTTCATATATGCTTTTATAGCTCCCTTTACATCATATTTCATACCGTTTCGTGCCTATTATATCATTTATATGCCTTATTTCAATGAATTGTCGAATCTGCGCTATTTTATGTTTTGATGCAGAAATGACTCGTTATGAGTATGATCAAGCTGAGATTGGCGTGGCGGAGACGGCATAGAAGAATACACGAAGCATGGCACGGGAAACGAGGAATCATGAAGACTGGAAGTCAAAGTAGAGAAGAAGGGACCTGTGAGCTAGTTCCTCGATCGAGTCACTGCTGACTCGATCGAGCACTTCTGACTCGATCGAGTCACCTCTGACTCGATCGAGGATCCTTTCTGGCGGATTTATTTCCGGAATTTCCTAAAACACTTATCTTTTATTATAAATTGGAAACTCGTGTTTATTGTTGAATTACGTTATATTTTTGCTAAATCTTTTGAAACTCTCTTAAGAACCCTAATCTTCCTTTTGTATGGTACTAATCTTTCCCCATTAATTTAATCATTGTTTTATGTTCTTCAATTATTGTTTTCATCTTGCAATTATGTTTTCGTCTTTAATTAAGTTTGTTGTTGTTATTACAATCATGAGTAGCTAATCCCCTCATCTAGGATGAAGGGGATCTAGGTTGATTAAAAGGGAAAGTCAATTAATTGCTAATGGTATCATTAAAGTTGTTGTTTGATTGTTGTAATTCTTCTAGTTAATCACTTGAGGTCTGAGTTATTAATTAGTGTAGCGAATCGATCCTATCGCCGACCGGGTTAGAATTGATATAGGCTGCGACAATCAAATAGAGAGTATCTAATCATAGCGACCGCATATTAGAATCGATCTAAAGGGCATAATGGAGTCGACCGATCTTATGACCTTAAACAACTTGATAGATTTAGTAATTGATTGATAATCCCGATTTGACCTAGCGAACCTAATTCCTAGACTTTTAATATTATTGTTATTCATCACTTAATTACATTGCAATTAGTTTGTTAGAATCAACTCAAAACAAAACCCCCGAAATTGGTTACTTCTAGGCAATTTAAATACTCTTGGACTTAGCTTTCACCGCCTCCCTGTGGATTCGATACCTGTCTTATCACTAGCTATTCTTGTTAGTCCTGAGATAGTTTTACTTTGATTTGGTAATACGACTTTAGCCATATCACATAACCCGCTACCGCGCACAAATCCCCATACTTAGCACACTTTCGCGAAAGCAAAGATCGGCCGACAACCGACGCCAGCGCAAAATCCGTCATCCCGATCCCGAGTCGAGGAGAAGAACCTGTCAAGTCGACGCACACATCACGCCCCCTGTCCCAAAAATAAAGCAATAAATCCGCAGGACGAAGAGAGCCACCATGCCCATCAACCAAACCGATATCAACCTCCTTTCCCGCAGTAATACCAGATCTAAAGCAGATGTCGAAAAGAGTGTCCCGGACAAGGTTATGCCGATGTTTAACGCCCACAGTACCAGTACAAGAAACAACGTGGTCCCCAAAAACATCCTCAACAAAAACCCGAGAGCAAGCAGGACAGGGCCTAGATACCGTGAATAACGGAACACCCAGACGATACCTAAGCACACTACGGTAAATCCTCCCGTTCATAGTCTGACCCAACCCCGAGATAGGAACCGCACGTAACCAATCAGAGGAGTGAGAACCCTGCTGAGTCTGCCATAAAGCAAGCAATCGTGGTGTCAAGGTGAAAACAGACTCTGAGGCAGCAACAACCGTCGCGAAATAAATGTCTGCCAATTTCTTCATAAGTTTGGGGGCAGCAATTTCACTAGGGTTACCTAAAATACTAGAGCCTGTAGTCGCAGTAAAAACCTGTGCGGCATCATCGAAAGCGGGGCAAGACTACAATACCGGAAGGGCGAGAGCTTAGCACGCAAAACCAAAGAGTCTACAAAACGGGACGCAATAAAAGCATAAAATAAAACATCTCCCGCCGCATAGACACCAAGACCACCAAGATGAAAAGGGAATGTAGCAAGGCGCCACTGCCAATCCCCAAAACCCGGGCTAGACGCGGTGACAATACGTTCCAAGCTGGAACGAAGAGCGGCATCAAAAGGAAGATGAACAGACCCAAAAACACTAGGGGAGCAAGTACGAAGTGAGAAATAGAGCTTAGAAATACCAGTATAGGCTCGAAGTAGAAGCAACTCACATTGCGGGTCCTCAATCCTCGCAACCAAGTCCATTAGCTCAATGGTCTTAGTTACTCTCTTCGCCACAATCTCACTGCCAAAACTAGGACAAGTACTGACAGGTCCACCCAAAACTGTAACACCACACAATGGCCGAGAAATAGAAGGGGGGGAAAACCCCAGGGAGCCGACTCTGGGGATCCTCAATAGGCCAAAAGACCTCCGTCTTGGAGACATTAAGATGCAGTCCAAAACGAGGGCCATCCACCATAATCAAATCCAAGACCTTCCCTACCTCCAAAGTATCACCCACAATGGTGCCATCATCTAAGTACCATGCCTGCATAGTGAGGTCAAAAGTGTCCCGGATTTTGCATACTAAGGGATGCAAAACCAAAGCGAAAAGCAAAGGGCCCAACGGGTCACTCTGCTGAACACCCTGACAAGACCACAAGCAGTGCTCCCCATAAAAAAGACGGGTCGGGCTGGAATAACAAAACTCCACCCAACGGGAAAGAACCGAGCAACGACAGCGGACCTCCTGAAGCATGGTCACACGATCAACAAGGTTGAACGCATTCTGGAAATCAACTAGCAACATAGAAAGCCCCACCTCAGCACCCCGAGCCTCAATGAGCCGGTTCAAGGCATGCAAGATAGCCTCTCCTCCACCGGACACACCCACCTAAAACTGAAGCCCATCAAAATATGAAGATAAAGAAGGACCAACCATAAAAGCACCAACCTTAGAGACAAGCCGTCTCCAGACCGTGCCAACAACAATAGGACGAACCCCACCACCCGGTTTAACGAGTGGCGTGAGAGGGGCGCTGGCAATGTACTCACCCAGAGGAAGAGGACACCGACCCTCAAGAAAAAGATTAACCACCCAATTAAGAGAAGTGATCAAATCATCAGAGATAGCCACAACAGCGCCACTCAAATAAATTCCATAAGGTGTCACACGAAAACCATCCCGCTCACAAGAAGTACCGCGTGGGAAGCTACGAATCATATCCAAAACCACTGTCGAAGAGGCAACCAGAGGATGATGATCTCCAGACAAATGAGGCAAAGAAGGAGGCGGGGCGACCGGATGCTTCTCACGCAAGGCCACAAGAGTGGCATCGGATTAGGGGTGACACCGAGAGGAAGAAAGCACCGACAAAGAAGAGAGTAGTGGCGTCACAAATCTTCCGCCGACATTGGCGGAGGTTATGCTCACTCAAATCCGATCCTCGTCCACGATAAATGAAGAAGGACCCTCATCGAAACACTCCCGCAAATAAAGTGCAACCCCCCCCCGGGACCCCCCCCCCCAAGCAAGGATAGCCTTGGCAATACTCTCCTCCTGACGCTGACGCCGAATAACAGTCCTACACTCATGATTACTCTATTATTATTATTATTATTATTATTATTATTATTATTATTATTATTATTATTATTATTATTATTATTATTATTATTATTATTATTATTATTATTATTATTATTAGAGTAATTTATCGATTACACCCACGCTTAATACACATTTTTACATTTACTCCCACGTCAAATTTTTTTTGAAAATTACACCCAAATTAATAGCTCCGTTTATAAATTGCACCCAATGCTATTTTCCGGTGAATTTTTTTATGAAATGACGAATTTGCCCCCGTGTATATGACGAATTTACACCCAGTATTTTTGAGACTCTTCGCTTACTTTCCCATTACAACTCTTTCACCTAATTTCTCCCAAATACTTCCCCAAAATACTTATCCTATAAAAATTCCCTAAAATTTCCGTCATAATCCAAATTAAACCTTAAGTATTGAGAGATTGTTCATCCATCAATCAATATCTATCAAGGGTCGAAGTAGGAAGAAGGAAGCAGGAAAGAATATGGGAAAAGGTTGATTGACATTCCACTCAATATGTGATTACATATAATCATATACTCAATCATGGCTTAAGGACATCCTTTGATAGCTTGGTATTGCAGGGAACAATTCTTTTCCCATCACTTCCCAATCATGGCTTAAGGACATCCTAATTCTTGTGAGCAGTAAGTTAAGATGTGTTTTGCAAGTCGCTAAAGTTGATTTTCAACGAATAAGCAGATGAGGTTGTTGGGTCTTGGACAAACAAGTAATTGTCAAAAGTATCACTGATTTCCTGAAGTATACGGAAATTGCACCCAATGCCATAATATACAATGAATGATTCCATGCCTTTTCTAGCCTTGAGAGCAACGACTCTCTTACGACATCTTTATTATCCACATTCCAATTAAAAAACCGGTTATTGCAAGTCCTTTGTTATGAGATGATGAGGACACCAGATCTGGGATGAAGAGATGAAGGGGTTTGTTGGGTTCAAGGTGAGTGGGCATTCATACGGTGGGACTCACGGCGGTGAGGCAGAAGTGGTGGTAAGGGGCGATTTGGGGGAGGGACAGAGTTTAGGGATGAGAAGATGGAGAAGATGATGAGTTTGGGTGATAATAATAATAATAATAATAATAATAATAATAATAATAATAATAAAGGAAAGAAGAAGGGCAAAATCGTCCTAAAATAAATGTTTTAACCAAAAGATTTTCAAATTTGACGGAAATTAGGCCTGAATCCGACATTGGATGCAATTTGTAAACGGAGCAATTAATTTGGGTGTAATTTAAAAAAAAAAATTGACGTGGGAGTAAATGTAAAAATGTGTATTAAGCGTGGGTGTAATCGATAAATTACTCTTATTATTATTATTATTATTATTATTATTATTATTATTATTATTATTATTATTATTATTATTATTATTATTATTATTATTATTATTATTATTATTATTATTATTATTATTATTATTATTATTATTTAAGTTCAGTTCAGCTCCAATCAGCTTGGTTCAGTTAAGCTCTATTCAATTCAGTTCAGTTCAACTCAGATCATCTCTATCCAATTTAGTTCATTTCAGTTCAGTTCCATTCAATTTTTAATTCAATTCATTTCACTTCCTTTAACAAGCAAAAAAAACCGGCCATACTCTAGTGTACTCTCACTAGACCTGTCAAAACCCGACCCGACCCGAAAACCCGACCCGACCCGTTTTTTAGGGTTACAAACCCGTTTTTTCGACCCGAACCCGAAATGACCCGTTATTTTAGGGTCGACTCGTTGGGTCAAAGGTAAATCAAGAATTTTATTAAAATATTAATATTTATATATTATATTTGAAAAAATAGTGAAAAAAATATTTTTTTTACTACTTAAAATTACAAAAACAACTAAAAAGTTAATTTTATATAACTTTTATATATTTGATAATAAAATAATTATTAAAAAAACTTTATTTTAATAATTATGTCAATATAATTAATGTAAACGTTGAATATGATTAAAATATTAATTTTAAATATGATTTACATTTTAAAATTTGTTTTTTTTTTTAATTAAGAAAATCATTTAAAAAAGACGTTAGAAATTATTTCTTGACCCGTATTCTGACCCTAACCCGACCCGTGACCTTATAACCCGACCCACCCGACCCGTTTGAAAGGTCTAACTCTCACTACTACTAAATGGACCGAACCGAGTCTCTTTGATTTCTCCGTTCATTGGAAAATCTGAGGACGTCACCATTGATTTCTCCATCCAACATTGATCATATATAGCAAAACACAGCACACTATCATCATTCATCACCAAGTCACTAAGTAAAGATGGCAAACCTCAGATTGTCATCTAATCATAGAAACTCAAGCTCCTCAACTTTTAAATTCATCCCAAAAAAGTTATCTCCTTTATCTCTCACTCTCTATACAATCCTTCTTTTTTGTCTCTCAATTACCCTTTTCATCTTATACTCTAAAGATGTTTTAGATGATGACCAAACCCCACTTTTTTCTAAGGATTTTCGATCTGGGTTTCATCATATTCGCCAGTTTCAGCAGGTAGTTTGCTTATTTCTTTGTTTTTTTTTTTTGCCGAGTTTTTCTGCCTTTTTATACTCGCAATTCAATTTTTATTGTCCGCTTTCCATTTTTGGAATGATTTTAGGATAAGTGATGAAATATCGACTCTACCCCTTGAATCAATGAGGGTGGGAACAATGTTGTTGTGACGGAGATGCTGGTAGTTAATTTAGGGGAAATATTGGATGTTCGAACTTTTTGCTTTTTAAATTTAGAAACGGGACAATACCTTTTGGAGTAAATTTAGAGGGGAGAGGGGACAATAAAAAACTGGGATGGAGGGAGAATGGATTTGTATGGTATGATAGTGTCCAATAGTGTGGAATTCGGTTTCTAGATTTTATCATCAGTTGAGAGGTCAGAGGTGATGGGTCTAGGGGATCCAGGTGTAATTGCATAGCTTATAATCCTGGCAAGGATCGACTGCAATTGAGTTGTTGGTTAATGTTCCTGGCTTCAGTTGATGGTTTAGTCTTGCTAATTTAGTTCTGGATCCATGTTAGTTGAAGATATACGGTTAGGGTCGTTTGAATGACAAACTAAACCGAACATTAACTCACCCCGAGTTTGTCAATTGTTTGGCTGTATTTTAGGTGGCCTATTCGCCGCTGTTCCTATGTTTTATCTGTCATATTTACAAATGCTATCAGGATTTAAATGGCGAGATACCAGAGGCATTGGCAATGCAATTCGAGGAGAGAAGAGAGTTCATTTCTGGATTAAGGACCAACTGCACTTCTGTAATTGAAACTAGCCCAAGTTTTCGGTAATAGAAAGTATGATCTGAAGAAAATGTAGCTTTCCATCTTGAAGGAGTTAATAACTTAATACTCATAAGGTGGCATATGATAATGTTCATGAAGTTTCTTTTACGATGGGAACTGTGTAGTATATAGCATATGAATTGTTTAGGTTCTCTTAGTTGATGTGGCTGTTTGATGTGCTCTGAGATTTCTTTTTAGTAAAAAATTGCTCCTCCGTCTCATCATGTTCCATTTTCAAAATTCCCCACATTTAGAGTAGGAAGGACGCTGTGAAAACGAGGTTACTTCTACCCCCTGCACAAGTTTATTGTCCCTGTTTGACTTTGGTAATCTACATCAACCAATGTGACGTAGACCGTCATTTTCTCCAAAAATATGTAGAGTTACTTAGTAAATTTGTCCTGTTTAATTTTTTAAGTTCATAGTATGTGGCTGTAAAAGTTGTATCTATTGCATACTGTGAGAAATAATTGCTCATATTCGACATCCAAAGTCAGATGAAGATGATATAAATGGGTTGGGAGAAGTATTGCCTTATTACATTTTTTAAAGAAAATGATTTGATGGAGAGGAAGATTGCCTAAGCAAAATAGTTTTGGGATTCTTTTTTTTTTTTTTTTTTTTTTTTTTTTTTTTTTGTTGTTGTATAATGTTCGTTTGAATCTACGTTTCTACAGAATGATTGGAATTACGTGAATGTTTCTTGGCTCTCACTGGTTGTAATTTAAGTATATTGTTATTATTTTTATTTGCTAATTTCTTTTGCAGGTTGCTGATGCACATTTATGGGTTTCAACCTTCAGCCGTAATCTGCGTCCTTGTGTTAAGCCCACTTCCAATTATAAAGGTTATTATGGAAATAGCAATAAGTTCTTTTTATTTTGTAAATATCTTTGCTTTATTAGTAGTAGATAGGTTGCAGATGCTGCTTCTGAGAAACCTTTGCTTAGGTCTCTCATAGGATGATTCTGTCACTGACTTGAGTTTCATATTTCCAAAATGCTTTTGCAGCTGCCTACCAGGATTCAAATAGATTCATTACTGTGAAATGTAATGGAGGGCTTAATCAAATGCGCACTGGTGTAAGTTAATTTTATGTTCTCTTAGTTTGTATAGTTGTACAAATGGCCTGAGGGGATCATTATTCATCTTACGTGGAGTACAGTATGTACATTCACTTACCCCTTGTTTGGATGAAGAGATTTGGAGGGAAAGGGCGAGGGGACAGTTTTTCTAGTTTGGTTGGTATATTAGGCTGGAGATAGGAAAGGGAGGTGACAATTTCTCTTGTTTGGTTAGCTTGATATGCTTTGCATTAATAATATTGGTGACTTATTCTGGTTTTGGTCATCCCTATTCCCTCATCTTACCTTACCTGGAAATCAGGAATACAATATGCACATTATCGGAGAGAAAGAATTCATGTTGAAGATGTAGATTGAGTTTTGGATCTTTTCTTACTTTTTACAACTTTTCTTAGAACAACTTTTCTTTGACTTAGACTTCTTTATTTCTTTCTTTTCTTACAAACTTATTTTGGTGCTTTAATTTTTGGTTTTCACAATTTTCTTACCTTGCTTTATGTTTAGTGTACTTGTTTCATTCGTCTTTATTTTATTTTCGTTTTACTTTGATTTTTTTTTTCTAAAACTACATTATATTTAGGGGTTTTGTAAAAAAAAAAAAAAACTACCTTACATTTTTTTTTTTGTTTCGACTACCTTTGTTTTCTTTATTTTTAGTCTATTCCTTAGGCTGGTAGTATAGACAGATTCGGTCAGTTTTCCGGCTTTAACTTATCTCACATGACTCTTTTATGTTCTAATCTTGCTTAGGCTCGATTTTGGGACGTTATGATTACACTTAACTTTAGTAAATGTTCGTAGTTTATTATAAAAATGTGAAAACATAAATTTTTCTTATGTGAAGTTAAATTGTAGTTTGGACGGAGTTGGTCTTTGTTGTTTGACGTTCACAGCGTCACGTGAGATAGATTAATGTCGCTAAATCGACCAAAAACGCCGGATTTTCAACATAGGTAGCTTTTGACTCTAAAAAAGGAGAAAACAAAGGTAGTTTACAACAAGAAAATAAATACAAGGTAGTCTTTTTACAAATAACCCTAAATATAAGGTAGCTTTTGACAAAAAAACCTTTTACTTTTGTTTACTTAGCTTTGACCGTATTGCGTCGCTGGATTCAAGCCTAAACGAATTCGAATGATGATTCATGTTACCCGACCCCAAGTCATGTTGGGATTTAGTCTTGTTGCTCCTCCTTTAGACGGAGAGCTTTGGAGGAAATGGGAGGGGGACCGTTCCTCTTTTTCGATCAGTAAATTAGATTTAGGTTGATTGAGATGAAGCCTCCATCAAGCCAAATAATAAACCATGTTTCGAAATTTGTGGATGTTTTATAACGAAACGAATCGTTGACACTTTTCATAAAAATGATGATACATACTCTTGGCTTTCTCTTTCCCCCTCCCTCTTACTCTCTCTTTGCCTCTTACACTACAACCACCACCTAGGCACCCGCACCACCACTAGCCACAAGCGCACCACCACTGCCACCCGCGACCTCCGTCCACCATGAACAAGTAAGGTAGTTCCATTTATTTTGTATTATTTGATTTGAATTAGGTTAGGATTTGAATGGTTTGGGATTGATTGTTTGCCTTTGTTGTTGATTTGAAAAAGTTTTTGTGTTGTTATTGCTTAATTCGTTCCCTCATTTTGCGTTTGTTTTGTGTGGTTGTTGATTTTAACGGTTTCGCCTTGAAATGAATGGGACGTTGAATTTCGTTGTCCACCACACGTTGAATTTCATGGTCTCCCCCCCCCTCTCGGGTTGGACAATGAAATTCGACGTCCCATTTCATTTTGAAGCAAAAAAACCGTTACAATCAACATCCAAGCAAAAACAACGCAAAATGAGGGCACGGATTAAGCAATAACAACGCAAAAACTCGATTTAAATTAACAACTAAGGCAAACAATCAATCCAAAACCATTCAAATTCTAACCTAATCTTATCTATATTAATACAAAAGACAATACTCAATCCTCAGCGCGCCACGTCATTAATGTAGGTTTTTTTTTTTTTTGGAAATTCATGTTATGGTGGGACCCGTGAGTGTGCAATGTATTTATTTTTCAGATTTCCCTCTTTTCAAACATGCGATAAATTCCGTCTTACAACAAATTCTATGAAATAATATTATGAAATTTTTTTATGAAATAATTTTATACATTCCGTGTAAATAAAATTAATAACATATACGCAGAATGAATTACAAATGCGAGTAATTGAATTTGAATTACATAATTTTTAAAACAAAATTACATAATAATAAAATTACATAATTTCAAGAAGGAATAACATTTATATACGGGATCGAACATAAAACGCAAATGAATTACATAGATACGTTAAAGTTGATTATATTAGATTATATTTCTTTTATCTGGATGTAAAGTTTTTTATGTATGCAATTTTTATTTACAAGAGTAGATTACGTTATTTCTTTATAAACCAGTGTATGTGAGCACGTGTTTGTAACAAATTTAAACATAAATTATGTAGATCGTAGATTTAGACCAACTAGATAAGTACAATAGAAATGCAAAAACAAATATACACCCAAAAATATTAATACTGGCCCAAACATACCCGTGCAATTTTGCACGGGTTTAAAACTAGTTGAAGTCAAATATCAAAAAATAACATATAAATGGTACACGTGAAATTATTATTCGTGCGACACTATGCTTATCCACACGTTGTACTCATTGATTCGACATACAAAACGAACGTTTATAAGATGACCCTCGGTGGTGTCACACCCGTCGTTTGTCTTTCCTAATTGCTTTTGTATTGGTTCCATATGTCGGAAGAAGGGTACACGTGGTTGTTGCACATTCTCGAGTTTACTGGTGCATCTCCTTCAGCCTTCAATTGGGTTTCATTGTTGCTCTTCGGAAGGTATTTTCTAGACACTCCTCGTTTTCGTTTATTGTGGTGTTGGGCATGTGAACCGTGCCATGGAGAACCGAGCACTGTTGATCCACAAAAAAGAGTGGTGCAAAGTTCATATCCTTAAGAATCCTTAAATCGGTTGGTGGAAAGTACGCATCTAGTGAGGAAGAGTTTAAAGAGGCTTGGTATGTTTTTAGTCAAAAATTGGAAGGTGACTACACTCAATGAGAGAATAGTGTCTTAAGGAGATTACAGACTTCGAATTCTACAAGGGCCTTTTTTAAGCAGTTTCACCAAAAAAACACCTTCAGACGCATCGAATTTTTCCACCAAAACAAGTTGTAGGGAGGATCATTGGATGCATTCAGATGATTTGTGTGTGTTTGCATCGGTCTTTAATTGGACCATTTGTGTCATTGGTCAAAACCCTTATGCAAAAGGACCGAATGAATGGTAATGTAGTACAATCTTACTCCTAAGGAGCTCAAATCAAAGCGTGGCGCCATATGGTGTTTTGTGGATTTTAAATCACAAATTACATGGATGCGCTTGCATTCTAGAGGACAGCTCATCAAGTTCTTATGCCTCCAATACATCCCGCGTGGCCTCCAATACATCCCACGTGGGTAGTGTTGAGAGACCCCACACCTTACACCTTAGAGTTAAGAGGAACATCATTGATAATTGGCATGCATCTATGGGAACGATACTCATAGCGCCTCACACAAGAGATGACGTAAGTGCAAGCTCCGAGGACCGACGTATCTGATTGATGTATGTATTTCCACATGTCTCTTCGTTTGACATTTAAAGAAAAAAAATATAAGAGATTAAAAGAAACTAACATTAAATAGATAATACAATTCATTGAATTCATAATAGTGTCTCAAAATTATTCCCATGAGTGCGAGTATCATAGTAAGAAGGGGGTGAAATCATAGTTAAAAGTGATTTCACCTCTCTTAATTCAAACGCGTCATTTTGGGTTCGCCCTAAAATATAAAATTAAATAACACCCAAATTAAAACATTTTGGTAGTATGTGTGTGTATATATATATTTCCAAAGTACCACCTAAAATACTAACTTCTAGTCTCATATTCGGTAAAGATGACCCTCCAAACATTAGATAAGAAAATTTTATTTAATTGTAACACAGGGCTAACGTGTGTACGCTAAAAGATTTTCACGTTTTGTAAAATGCTATAAATAGCGTTTTTAAACGAGGTTGTGGCATATAATGGTTTTTCTTTCCATGTAGAATCAGTTGTGTGATAAAACAACTCACACTTAAAATACCAAGGATTATGTAAGTCATACAACGATTGTCTCAATCAGTAACCGTGATTCTAACAAAATGCTCATGCTCCTATCACGGGAGGTGGCCGTGTTCCCGAGATGGAAGTACTCGTTTGTATAGCATAATACAAACCGTGTACTCGACATATAAGAAGCCAATTCCTTCCAATATTTGATTAAAAACATACAAAGCCTCTTTAAACTCTTCCTCACTAGATGCGTACTTTCCACCAACCGGTTTGAGGATTCTTAAGAACATGATCTTTGCACCAGTCTTTTTTGTGGATCAATAGTGCGGTGCCCGGTTCTCCATGGCACGGTTCACGTGCCTAACACCACAATAAACGAAAACGAGGATTGTCTAGAAAATACCTTCCGAAGAGCAACAATGAAACCCAATTGAGGAGATGCACCGGTAAACTCGAGAATGTGCAACAACCACGTGTACCCTTCTTCCGACATATGAAATCAATACAAAAGCAATTAGGAAAGACAAATCGACGGGCGTGACACCAACGTCCAGCCACGGTAGGACATTGAAATCCAACAACCAAGGATGTTGAACTTCAACGTCCGTGGATGGACTTTGGACTTTGAAATTCATCGTGTCCTCCCATGTTAGACGTTGAACTCAACGTCTCCACCATGTTGGATGTTGAAACTCAGCGCCTGGTTTGGTCCATGGTTCGTCTCCACTTATTAGATTCAAAATTTCGGCAATGTCATGCGTAAAACCTATTAGATTTAACGTAAAACTATATTTTTTGGATAATTCCCATGGTACCCCTAGGTTTGCACTTTTTCCCCGAATACCCCTACTTTTGTAAAAAAAAAAAACGTTTTGAGTGGTCATATCTCTTAGATACGAGATCGAAAAGTCGCGATTTTTTCATGAATCATCCTTTAGAACCGTCCATGGGTGAACGCACACTGCAAAATGCGAAAATATAGAAAAGAAAAAGTGAAAAACAAAAGGGGAGTGAAACATAATACAAAAGAAGGTAAACTTAAGGTTTTAAAATCGAAGTCCCGATTTCTTTTATAAAAACTTAGAATTTAAATCGAGAATAAAGATTAAAACGATTTTGAAAACCGAAGTAAAACTTAAGGTTCCGGAATACCTTAAAAGTGAACCAAGTATTAATATATAAGTTGTTGGTAATAAATCCGAAAAGAACAAATACATTTTTTAAAAATTAAATAAAAAACGTTAAATATCTCAAATACCGTCAAGTACTAATAATCCACATGTATCATTTCCGTCCATTCCTCTCCGTCACCATTCCCTCATCAAGCCCGAGAAATCTCATATCGTGCTCTATCACTCTCAGCCATACAGCCATGTCTTTGCTTTGGTCTCCCTCTACCCCTAGCAACCTTTTCAGTTCCCCATGTCTTCTCCAGCCTCCTAACAGGTGCGTCCATATGTCTCCTTCTCACATGGCCAAACCATCTTAGTTGGTCTTCCATCATCTTGTCCTCTATTGCTGCCACTTTTACCTTTTCCCTAATCACCTCATTCCTTAAATCGATCTTTCCTTGTATGGCCGCACATCCACCTCTAACATACGCATCTCCGCCACACTCATCTTTTGAACGTGAAAAAAAAAGCAATCGTGTTTTCTGATATCTTAGAACGGAGTTACGACTTGTCAAAGTTTGTTTGTTCAAGAAACTTTGGTCGGCTTTTATTTTCGATCACATATGCAGAAAATGAATTTTTTTTATAATGATTATCTTTCCAAGATCTACAGTTTTAGAAAAAGAATCAGTCGTGGCTTTATGAAATCGTGACTAAGAGATATGCGCAGTTAAAGTAATTTTTCAGAAAAGTAAAAGTAGGGGTATTTGGGGAAAAATCCAAACTTCAGGGGTACCACGGGAATTATCCCTAGATTTTCAAATTTCATCATTGTTATGTGAATTCTAATGTAAAACCTATTAGATTTAACGTAAAAGCAATATATTCAATGTAATAAATTATTTTATTTTTTATTTTTTTTTGGTGCGAAATGTTATAAGTTATTAGTTAGTTAACTTACCACTCATGCGGCGGCGTCCGACATTGATTTTGATCTTAAATTTGTTTTAGATTTGTTGGTTTAGGTTGAATTTAGGAGATTTTGAGAGGGGAGAGAGGAGATAGAATGAAATTAAAAGTATGACTAGGACAATTTGATCATTTCATCATAAAGCGTCGTTCGTTATAAAACGTCGACGATACTTCGCAACCCCCCATAATAAATCCATCCAATATAGGAAAATTTTCCCCTTCCCTCTTCCCCTCCTCTTCCCCTCCTCTTCCCCCTACTTCTATATCCAAACAAACCCTAAAACGCCCCTACTTCTATATCCAAACAAACCCTAAAACGACGGTTTGCCAAGTAATTTTGTCCATTAACTCTCACCTCTTAATCAGAGCAAGGTGATGCATGCTTTTACTTGTACACTCTTGCGTACAAATTTTCATTTGGGCAAAAATGTTTTACTTTGGATGCGTTCATATAGAATTATGAACATATGATAGAGACATGTAAATGTTTTTGCTGAAATATTTCATCGCATGTTAATGAAAGATATATAGTGATCTTATCCATTCGTCTAAATTGAATAAATTCTTCCCTGCATCAGGTGTGCTTTATGTCAAATTCATCACTTTTTTCCCCTCTGATCTAATAGCTCCTCTTGACTTAGATTGCTGATATGGTGGCTGTGGCACGAATAATGAATGCAACACTAGTGATTCCTATGTTGGATAAACGCTCATTTTGGCAGGATTCGAGGTCTTGTTGACAATCCTTTCATTAGCATCTCTTTGTTTCTGCTGTGGCTTACCATGCCATGTTCTTTATTCTTTAACAGTGGGTTTGCAGACATGTTTGATGTGCCTCATTTCATCACGAGCCTGCAGCAGGATGTTGATATAGTGAAGGAGCTTCCTAAACACTTCGAATTTGTTCCACGAGCCCGTAAACATTTCAGTTTGTGGTCGGGAATGAGCTATTATGAGAATATGACTCATTTATGGAAGGATTACCAGGTGCAATTATTTTTCTTAAATCTACAACAACAGCATTACCCCAGTGCCTTAATGGCTCCCGCAAATTGCAGGGGGGGGGGGGGGTCGAATGTACGCAGCCTTACCCTTGTGTTAGCAACACAACGAGGCTGTTTCCGAATGACCCAAGATGAAAATTGCGTCGAGAACTGCAACGAAAGACCGCTACTTTACAAAAGAAAGAAGCACAACCACTTCAGTGAGCCATTTTGATTTATTCCATTATAATCCATAACCAAAGAGTAATGAGTCTTTGGCTCCATTGGAAATATGGAAAGAATTTTTCTTAAATCTACGTTTAGATTAAATTCCACGCTACATAAGAGAATGTTCACTTACCAAAATTTGAGCATATTTCCTTGCAAATGCTCCACAATGGCGGGAATATTTTACTTTTCCAGTTTTTCTTTAGGCAATCTATTCCATTATTTCCATAAGTTGACACAATAGAGAAGACTTCTTTATTTCCAATACTTAACAAGGATGTAAAATAAATATGTGAACTTTTTTTGTCGTATGCTTAATTATCTAAAAAGTCTGTCCATAAATTCATCATCTCTTTCCTGAATTAATTTTGGTCAAAAGTGTGTGTCCTTGAAGATCTGATTATTAATTTTCCGCCACAAAGAAATAAACCCTTGGGATAAAAGGAAAGATGTCTAGTCAGTTGTGGAACTTCCACTAAAGGATATGTTTCCCACTTGACAATTTAGTTTTGACTTGGGAAAAACTAGGAAGGCTGCCTGTGTAATGTGATTCAACTTCCTATCTCCCATTGTAAAAAGTTTACTGTAATCTTGACCCCACTAGGAATATATCTGTGAAACATCGTAATCAAACCCAGAAATCCCTCTGTTCTCACCATTTACCAACTCTGGCCACAATAAGTTACTCGCTAGTTGCTGTGGGAATGTGCTTTGCTTGAAGTGTTTTTTTCTGTGTGTGGCTGGAGAGGAATCTTTGTCCTTTCTCTCGGGTTCACCATTGGCAGATTAGAGTGGGGGTCATACAGTATATTTACTTCCTTTTGGGCTAAGGCAGAAGTTGCTTTGTTAATGCCCCAATTACCTTTCTTCAAAGGTTTGGGATAATTTGTAGTTCTAAGTTGAGGAGCACTTCTTGTCCCCTAATGCTTTTTTTCTTTTAGTAATTTTATTATAGTTAAAAAGAAGGGATCTGTAAGAGTCTAATGTCTGGTGAGCGCCGATAATGAAGTGGGTTTTATACAAACAAGGTTTAGAGAGACATAACTGTCTCATGTAAGTAGTCTCTTAAAGAGAAATTCAGCTTATTAGAACCTTATGTACAATTTAGGTTCAGGAAGCTTCTGGGATTATTTGGGTTAATAATGAACTGAAGAAGAAAGTCTATGAGACTGTGATTTGCTTGAAAGTTCATTGCTAGGTGATTGTGTCTGAAAGTATGTCAACAAGCGAATTATATACTTCCATTTTGTTACACATTTACACTAGGTATAGTGTATCCAAAATATGTGGTGATAACTAAAATATGATTCTTTCAGCATCGAGCTGCATAAAAATTTATATAGATAATTCTTCTACATGCCAGGAATTTCAATTTCTTCTTTTGATATTTTCGTATTGTAAAAATTCGAATCATGTTATTTTGGTTCATTCTGATAAGCCCTTGACTCTACTATTTTTGCAGAACAAATTAGTCGCAATAGATAATTCTTCTAGATAATTATATGCA
Source organism: Silene latifolia (assembly GCF_048544455.1). Classification (NCBI taxonomy): domain Eukaryota; kingdom Viridiplantae; phylum Streptophyta; class Magnoliopsida; order Caryophyllales; family Caryophyllaceae; genus Silene; species Silene latifolia. The sequence goes on from NC_133538.1 coordinate 456,777,890, forward strand.
GCATCGAGCTGAATAGAATTTAAATAGAACTCTTAGATAATTCTTCTACGTGTCATGTGTTTAAATTTCTCCTTTTGATGATGTTGTGTTGTTGAAATTGCAATCGTGTGGGTTTCGGTCCATTCTGATAGCTTGAGAGCGTAGTGGTACTGCTTGTCCAGCTTTGCCTTTTATAGATAACCTCTGTTATGCTCGTCGTAAATACCAGAAAAGTTGTAAAATAAAAATAAAAATGTAGCACTACATTTGCAATAAAGCTATTATGTAGATGTGCTAACTTGTTAAGTAATATTGTCAGGTAATTCATGTCGCAAAATCAGATTCCCGGCTTGCAAACAATGATCTGCCTCTGGACATCCAGAGGCTGCGATGCCGTACCCTATACCGTGCTCTACGTTTCTCCCCCTCTATTGAACTTCTGGGAAAGGTGAACCTCTGATGCAATTAAAATCAAATTCTGAACAGCAGATTCTTGTCAGTGAAGTCAGTATAGTAACATAGGTTTGTCACCACTCACAACTCACAGGATCACAATGTTTTACAAATGTTAGTTGCGAGTGTTTTTGAACCCTATTAATGTGTATGATTTATATAAAACGTTCTGACTTCTTGACAATAACACCACAGAGGCTAGTGGAGCGACTAAGATCACGTGGGGGCAAGTACATAGCTCTTCATCTTAGATATGAGAAGGACATGCTTTCTTTCACTGGCTGTACTTATGGACTCTCTAATGCCGAATCTGAGGAGTTGAGGATTATGAGGTATTGGCATATGTATGCTCTATTTAAAAAATATCTGTATAAGTGTGCTTGTATTATTCTGGTCGCAATGTACACTGTGTTTACCTAAATGCATTTCTACTTCTAGACCTCTCGTCAAAGGTTCTAAAGGTTTGTCAGAGATTTGGTCGTAAGGGGGCTAATGAGTAACTAGAGCCTGCCCAATTGCAATTAACTACCCCATTCTCTAAGCTAAGAGCCTAAGATTACATGTTTAATAAAGTTTTGTAGAAGTTCCTACTTTTATACCGTAATTTCTTTGTTTGAGCACCTCACCATTTTTTTCATTTTTTTTTGAATTACCTAGGGACGTTTGGTATGGGGGTGTTAGGAAAGGGAAAGGTAATGAAAAGCCTTCATTTGATGCCCATCACTACCACTGTCGCTACCACACCCCCGCCCATACCGCCCCCTATTACAGTCCAACATAGCCGCCCTCCTGCCACCATGGTCGCCAACGACCCCACAACCAGTGGTGACGACTCCTCCCAACCTCCACCTTCACCTTATAAACACCACCACCCCCACCCAAGACAACTCACCACCTATCAAACTCGTCCCCCATCACCCCCAGAATGCTGATGCACCACCATCCATTCCACCACTAAAGTCCTCCCCACTGCCTCATACCGCTGGCACACCACCCATAACACCACTCCCCAAATTCAACCCTAACCCCACACTCAAAACGCCACTCCCAACCCTAGAAAACTCCCCCCAGCCCACCCCAAAAAAACATTGGGTCTGGTGTTTTGGGGGTGGTGGAGGGGGTTTTAAGGGCAGGGCAGCGGATTTTGACGGATGGGGAGGGGCGATGAGGGTGCGGCGGGGAGGGGGTTGCCGGCAATGGTGAGGAAGGAGAGCCGCTGATTGTGGTGGTTGTAGGTGTTAGTAGTTTTTGTGCTGGGCTTAGCCCTTAGGGTGTTTGTTGGGAATGGATGGACTATGGAATGTCATTTTGTTTTAGGTTTCAGACCAAACAAGGTTTTTAGTTAAAGGAATTTGATACCTTTCCCCTTGTATCCCCTTAGTTGATTTCATTCCCTTTCCCGAACCAAACCACTCCCTAGAGAAAATCATGCCATTCTCTTTATAATGTTCTACACTGCAGCAGAATCACACCTATTTATTTAACTTATGTGCTTCTTTATTATGTATCCAATGAAAATATTCAATTCGAGAGCGCAAGGCCATCTGCCTTCGAATTTTTCAAGTTAAAGGAGCTCAACTGGATGGCTTTATGTCATTGACCCATGCTCTTTGTGTAGCAGCTTGCAAGTTTCTGTCATTTTGGTGAATATGTTAATTCTCACTCATATACATGCATGAATGCTTCAAATGCCGTTATATACGATCTCTATCCCAAATTTATCGTCTTCATTTGACTTTGGTGCTTAACCAAAATCAACTTCAAACAGTGATGTCTCCAGATACAAGTGGAGATCCACTTTTATATCTCTCAGGTGTCATTCATCGAAACGACTATTTTAATCAACAACATTTACATGTTATCATTCAAAATAATTTGTAACTAGCTTATAGTGTGAGAAAATATTAGTCAAATTCGACATCATTTGACAACCAAAATCATATAGGGATAATATTAATGATTATGGAAAATGTAGGGAAAACAGGCTTTGTGCTGATGTGGAAGTAGTCCGATTTAATGTGATTTGAACTTGGCCGCTTGGTGCAGGTGGTAGCCCTCCAAATCCACATTGAGAATCATTGTTCTGTTAAAATTTATTACACTTTCATGTACTTATTAATATACTTCTCTGCTAATATTTATCAGGGAGAATACAAATCATTGGAAGATAAAGAAAATAAATGCCACAGAGCAAAGGAATGCAGGCTATTGTCCTCTAACGCCGAAGGAGGTTGGAATTTTTATTCAGGCACTTGGTTATCCTTCATCAACATTAATATATATTGCTGCTGGGGAAATTTATGGTGGTGCACGGCGACTCTCAGACCTGACTGTTAGGTTTCCTAATGTGGTTATCAAGGTAGGCGCTAAATTGCTGTCCTTAAGGTCAGTAACAGGGCTGGACATTTTTAGAAAGCCGAGTTCAAGTTTGTCATCAACTAGTTTTTTAATGGCAGGAAACATTGGCAACCCAAGATGAACTAGAAGCATTTTCTGGCCATGCTTCTCAAACTGCTGCAATTGATTATATAATCTCTGTAGAGAGCAATGTGTTCATTCCTTCTCATTCTGGTAATATGGCAAGAGCAGTTGAGGGGCACAGACGGTTTCTGGGCCACAGGAAAACCATCACGCCAGACAGGTAATCAGCATCTGACCTGTAAATTAGGAATGTGTATGGCAGCAACTCATGGATAGTTGATAGACATTAGTCTTAAACAAAACTACCCCAATATCTGGTACATAGCCTTATCCCAGTGTTTTAACACGAAGAGGCTGTGTTTAGATGATCGACGATGTGCATTACATCGAGATTTGCATCAGAGACTACTACACAATAAAAAGAAGCAGAATAAATTTAGCGAGTTATTTTGCTTTATTCGTATTGTAATCTAGAACCATAGTCCATAGATACAAAGTCTTTGGCACTGTTGCAATAGAAACTTGTATAGACACTACTCGTTTTGAGAAGAGAGAAAATATGCAAGGATGAATTTAGTAAGAAAGTAATTTATTCATCATCGAATGTATAGTTTCTATAGGCACGATTTCATAAACTCATATTAGTGTCTCGTCTGAATATATGGGTATGTACATTTTAGATAAAATGTCCGTACTTGTTTTGATCAATTTTTTATTTTCGTTAAGAACATCTTTCTTTAATATTGACTATATTGAGGGCAAGAACTTTAAAACCTTAGACATTAGAGTGTTCATTCTGCTGTCAATGTGATGCATATGTTTAATTTTCTTCGTAAAGCTAACTCAGAGGAACTTGTTTTCTGCAGGAAGGGTCTCATTGAAGTATTTGATAAGTTGGAATCTGGACAACTAGAAAAGGCTTCATCTTTGTCTGAGATTGTCAAGGAAATGCACAGGACGAGGTTGGCTCATCTTTTTTCTCTGTGTCTCTTTTCATAGCTGGACATTGCGACATCATTTTCGCACCTTTATAAGTGTCTCACTTGTATTTGGTATGAAAACAGGCAAGGGGCTCCTAGGAAAAGAGGTGGCCCACCATCCGGGATTAAAGGGCGAGCACGACTCCGGTATGAAGAGTCCTTCTACCAGAATCCATTCCCAGAGTGTATATGTAATTCACTAGAGAATCGAGACAAGCCTTGATCGCATAATTGTTCCTCCCAGTTGTAGTCCGTAGTACGCTACGAAGTACTTTGTGGCATTTATGGCAGTCTAAATCATCCATCAATTTTGGTAAAAAATTAAAAACAGTCAAGCTGTTGCAGTTCTCACTTTGTATATTTTCATCATTCGTTAGCCTTTTCTTTTTCCCCACAATTTAGGGCACAATTGTGGATCGTCGTCGTTTTATTCTAGTACTTCTTGTAAAGCAGTAGACCCTTTGTATATCGAACAACAATAAGTCTTGTTTCAGACGGTATGAAATAAGACGGATTAAATGTCACCATTTTTTAATAGAATGTAACTATTTAATGACAAAATGTTATAACTAAAGTAGTCACTTTTTTTCCCTAAAAATGACGGTAACATTTTATTGGAAAATAGTACTCCACATTTTATCGTAAAATGGCTACATTTTCTTCGTCTTATTTTAGATGGGAAATATCCCTTTCTGAAATAAGAATTTACGATCGAACCAATGTTCTTTTCATTAAAAATAATTCATTTTTCAACAAGTTATTTTAGGCTAAAAGCTAAGAGGTTACCAAAATGTCAAAAGGTCACAAGTGTAACATACCAACACCAAAGAAATAACAAAAAAATTCCGTAATTGCTCTTTTATATATATATATATATATATATATATATATATATATATATATATCTCTATATATATATATATATATATATATATATTTTTTTTTTTTTTTTTTTTTTTTTTTTTGTCGTAGAATGTGAAATACATTAAACCTGCTTAAACTTACTGACAAACCTCCATTAACGTTACATATCACATCACTACCTAGCTGCTTACCAACTTCATAGCACGAAGCCAACTAATATTCCTAGCACTTAACAAATCTACCCTCAATATATGTAGCCTATACCTTACAACCTCTTGTACTCTGCGCAGCACCAAATCAGGGCGTTGTACTGCACCCTTAATTCTGGTCTGATTCCTTACTATCCATAGAAAATATAGCAGGCTAGCAATGCTAGCCATTACTATCCGTTTCTTCAGCAAACTCTTACATCTCCATCTCAGCAACCAATCCAAAATAGGATCAGTCCATGTGATGTCTAGCCAGTCAGTAAACATTGTATTAGGATATTAGGTCCATTAGGGTTTGCATAATTAGGGTTAGGTTTAATAAATATGTGAGCTATATTATAAATAGCTCACCATATATTAGGTAAAACACAGCAACTATTATCAATATAATTTCTTTATGCAATCTCCCCTCTATAATCTTATCATGGTATCAGAGCCTCTTCCTTGAGGACTCTAAATTCGTTTCTAAATTCGTTTCCTCTTTCTTGCCGGTGGGCAAAATATGAGGCGATGCCCACCGGCGGGATATTCTGATCTAATAATTACTCCTATAAGATTAGTTTCATTTTAATTTTCGTTAAAAAAGAGAGAGAGAGAGAGAGAAATAGAAATAAGTACGGTGGACTAGGAGCATTGTTATATGTTCCAAAAGCATCCAGGCTTTGTCGCTTTGTCATCTTATGGTGATGAATCAAGGAACGGTTAAATCGGCAAGGATGCATTTTCGAGTCTCTTGATTCACTCGAAAATCACCCCGACCTTATTTCTTCGGAATTTCATTATTAATCTTCAAGTCCGTTTAAGGTGGTATAAATTAACTGGCGAGTTACGCAATCAATTTGGAGTCCGAAAAAATTAACGTTCTCCAAGTATTGAAATTAACGGATAGTTTTCCGTCTTGATGAAATTTGTCTAGGTCCGATTAGTGTTCCTAACAAATTGTTTGATTTTTGACAAGTCCGAAAAACTTAACGTTCTTATTCGAAGAAATTTCTAACGAGTCTTAACACTCGTTTATTTTACCAACCTTGCGAAGACGGAGATGGACAATGAAGACGAAGAAGTCGATGAAGATTGATTTTTTTCTTATTTTGATTTTATTGTAATTCTCCAATCGTAAAGTTCGTACTATGTACCGTCTTTACGATTGCGGGAAGGTATTAGGATATTAGGCCCATTAGGGTTTGCATAATTAGGGTTAGGTTTAATAAAGATGTGAGCTATTATAAATAGCACCATATATTATGTAAAACACAGCAACTATTATCAATTTAATTCCTTTATGCAATCCCCTCTCTATAATCTTATCACATTGTTTACTGTAAACACAGTCAAATAATATATGATCCTGTGTTTCTTGAGCACATCCACATATGTAGCACATGCCATCAGTCATAATAACAAACTTGTCCAGCCTCAGCTTAGTAAGTAGTCTGTTCCTTGCATATAGCCTATTAATGAAATTTACTTTAGGCAGGCTAAGCCTATTTCAAACATAAGGTTCCCATCTCACCTTCTCCCCGGTGCCAAGAAGCCAATCACATACTGTATGAGTTGTATATGGACCATGCACCCAGTATGAGTAGAGAAACCAGCTTTCAATCTCTCCTTCACCTTGCAGATCTGTCTCCAAGCCCAGCTCAAGTTAACGGTTGGAAATGTTTGATGAATATTATTGCTTACAAGATGTACATTATATAGTGCTAATTACAAGTATGAATAGAATACTAATTACATAATCAATTCCTAAGATATACAAATTATAGAATCAATTAGAGAGGAAATCAAGGGTGTGAATAAGTGATTGATACACATTAGACAATCAATTCTAGTTTATTACGTCTGATATGGAGGGATTGATTTTCTTATTTGATAAAGATTGGGTTTGACTTGATTTACTCTTGATAAATAGGACCACCATTCAGCTTTGTTTTATATATATATATATATATATATATATATATATATATATATATATATATATATATATATATATATATATATATATATATATATATAGGGTCGGTCACGTATTTAACTAAAGTTCAAGCATTTAACCGTATTTAACTAATTTAAATTATCATATCAAAAAACAAAACCCATCGGACTTCCCTCACACTTATCCTTTATGTTTGTTTATTCACACACCCCACCTAACTTTCCATCTCCTTCATCCACCACTATCACCATCACCATCCGCCGTTGTTTCCGGAAGACCGCCGGAGATGATGCTATCCTCCGCCGGCCACGCAGACCAAGCCACCGCGCTTCTTTTGTCGCTCTTATGGCCAACAACCAAGTTATGGATTTTCGGACATCTTCCATGAGGTGCAGTTTTTGACTCTAAATTTTACAATTTCTTCGACTTCGACGGTACTATATTTTTTCTAAAATCTTAATTCGTTTATCGTAGATCTTGTATTCCGATTGAATTTTGCAAAAACAAATTTCACTGGTTAATAGAAACAATTGCGATTCTGAGAGGGTTGAATCTATTATGAGGTACAAGGATATGATTACTAGAGGTAGTGCTAAATGAACAATTTCTTTTTATTTCAATTTTTATATTTAAGTGTTTTGGTTGATTAGTTTTGGGTTTGATGAAATGTAAAGTATTGTTGTTTAGGAATGAATGATTAGGGAGGACGAACTGGGATTATTAGTTGTTGAGATGTAAAGCTGGTTTGTGGAATTATTGGTGAAAGAGTGCATCTAGCTTGTCAAAGATGTGTATCTAGCAAGCTAAAAGAGTGTGTCTAGCATGTCATAGATGTGTATTTAACAATATAAAGGAGTGTATCTAGCATGTCAGATATGTGTATCTAGTAAGGTAAAGGAGTGTATCTACCATACGATGGATGTGTATCTAGGTTACCATAGATGTGTATCTAGCAAGGTAAAAAAGTGTATCTACATTGTCAGAGATGTGTATCTAGCAAGGTAAAGGAGTATATCTAGGTTGGTATTTTATTAAGAGAATGACATTCTTTCGAATAAGCATCTGAATTTGTCCCCTTGTATCGAAGTATAGCATGTTTTGTTGGTATAGACTGCTATCTCCAATAGTGCTCGAACTTTTAATTGTCTTTGATTTTAAAATGTTTGTATTTAGTCTATAAGATGATTGAGTGCTACCTCATACTGTTCAACAAATATGCTACACTTCTTTTAACTGTGAAGTAACAATCAGTTGATGTAATTTTTGACAACGTTCATTTGGGTCATTTGGAAAGAGCTTTAATATGTTGCTAGCACAGGGGTAAAGTTGCGTTCATCCGACCTTACCCCATTACTTTTTTTCTTAATGATTGACAATCAAATCTCAAATGATTTAGGATTGTGGTTTACCTCGCGGTTCGGTACCTAGTCTCTCGTCTTCCTACAAATCAAAAATCGTATGGGGGTGATGCTTTTGAATGCCTCAAACAATGGACTCCGGTATGAAACAATTGTTTTTATTATTATGCTATCTCCTTTATTCTTGCATCTTAGTCAATGTGGAGTGGGATAATTGCATTTAAGAATGGGAAGGAAAATAGTTCAAGATTTAAATGAAGGGTTTACAATCATGCTGTGAGCTTTTTATGTTCTGTTTCATGTGAAATTTGTTGTGAGATTGTTTTACACATTTCTCTGGGCAATTTCTGTTTAATCACATGTCATCTAGAAATGACGTCACAAACTGTCTTCATTCATACCCTCTTACCCCACCCGAGGCGCAATCGCTAAAGCCTTTGAGGCATATTGGGGTCTTGTTGTTGGTTATAGAGTGACCAACAAATAAGCATCATTGAATATTATCTTCCTTTATACAGTCGACTTGATGTAGTTATAAAATCGAGAGCAGAGGCGAAACCGTGTGGAGAAGATCATAAGACGAAAAGTGAGAGTATCGAGCTTGAGGCAGTCAAGCTTCTCAGTGTATTAACAGTAGGTGTTATCAGAGCTTCTAGATATGCTGCAAATAAAATGTCAAAGGCGTGGAAGTCTCGGGTTTAATGCTCTCCGTTTGAAGGCCAAGTCATCAAGAACTTGTAAGAACAGGGCCAAGACTCTTATTACTAGAATATGTTCAAGGTCAATTTTTGGCAGAGAATAGGCTAGCTCGGTAGAATTAAATTTGGTAGAACACCTCGGATGCATATAGAGGTACTTGTAAGGATCCGTCGAAGAATCAGAGGAGGCAAATTGGTGATTGCGAGTAAGACAACAATCTTAGTCAGTCTTTGCTTTAGTTTGAGTTTAACGAAGATACAAGACATAATTTAGTTATGCGTTCTCATTTTGTCTATTATTGGATTGCTCAACACAAATTGCCAGAATTTTTAGTAATGATCTTAATTGTCACTATTATTATCTCTGTTCTCCCAAATTTCAAAATTTTCCTTACGGATGCCTGATATCTCTTGCGAATTTAGAAATGCTTGCTAAATAGCAAATGTGCATTACCCATGGAAACAAAATGAAGTTAAATCTTTCGACAGGCACGACAAGTAGGTGGCAATGAAAGGTGGTGTTTTTGCCATTTCGAATCTGGTCCAGCTTCTAGTCAAAGATTAAACACTTTAAATTATTTCAATAATTTCACCATTTTTATCCTACCAAAGAAAAAAATTAATTTCACCATCTTTAGGTGACAAGTGACAACCAACGTGGGGAAATTACTCATGCTCGAATACATGTTTAGCAATAATAATTCATTTAACACTTGCAGATATCAGTATAATTAGCAATGGACAACTGAAGCCTCAAAGATGCTTTGAAACAAACTCATATCACAGTTTGGAAACAGAAGTAGGTTGTGTGAATTGCTGTCGGAGGACCCTCCTAATCACCTTGTTCGTGGAAGTGAAGTCATAGGTACTACCGAGGAAACCTGCTGGATGATGATGAACAAGTGAAGCTATGGATGATGATGAATGAGCTTTTCCACAGAACGGTCAAAATACTAGGGGAATATAGAACATAAGTTCACCTTGAACAAAGGGTTTACAATCATGCTCGAATGCATATTTGTTGAGCCACTTAAACCACCAAAACATGAGAACGCATAACTAAATTCATGGCAATGAAATATAACTACTAGATACACATGTACCCCGTATTAATACTAAGTGTATCCCGTATAAATACCATGTGTATCTGGGGTGGTATTTTGTGTATCCACTTCCACCACCTTCATCACAACCCCCACCACCAACATTTCCCCCACCACCATTACCGCAACAAACTAACACAAGACAACGCAACCAAATCAACGCTGGTAACAACTCGACCACCTTATAGAACCACCGCACGACGACACCAACATCTACCGCACGAAGACACCATAGGCACCACGAACACTCTTACCATTTTCCACACAAAATGTCATCATGTGAGGTAGAGAAACATTCGCCTCATTTTCAATCTTGCACACACTCGTCGGAGATCACCGACAGCCGCCCACCACTAAGAAACGCCATAAACATTGCCGGAGTTCGCCAATCTTAATTAATTTATTAAAATCATTGTTGAATTAATAGATCTGAAGTTCTATGATCTCAATCGCATCGCCAAAGAGAGACAACATTGTCGGCGGCGTGGCGAGGCGCTGCCAGGTGAGGAGAGCCCACGGTGACCGGAGATAGGGTGACCGTCAGCAAGGGGATTTGCGTGCGTCGTCATCCGCGGCGTGCGATTGTGCAAAGTAATTCAGAAGGGATGTCTGTGTCATTCGGGTAGTCCCTGCGACTTTCAAGGTGGCTTGGTGGTGAAGACGTCGTCGGGGATATGACGGCCGTGGACTCTTGTTGTGGTTGTATTAGTGTGTGGGTGGGGTAAGCATAGAGGGGTAAGATTTAAGGGAAGAGGGGGATTGGTTTTAGTGCGCTTTATATGGCCATAGGATCTGTGTAAATCGACGATTCATACGAGTTCGTAAGTTCGCACCGAACTATAGGTTTGCACAGATCCTATTTCTATATATATATATATATATATATATATATATATATATATATATATATATATATATATATATATATATATATATATAGCCGGATCCGATGAGTTTAGGGTTTTAAATGAGTCCGTCCTATCATTTCAGACCATCAGATCCAACACAATGGACGCTCAAGATGCTGACACGTTGCATGCCATATGTCAGACTCCAGAGTTGAACAAAACGTCCAAAACACGCGATGTTTCAAAATTTTCAATTTTTTTACTTTATCTCTCCTCTTCAAACATCTCTCAAACGTTTTCCCCAAAAATTATCACCAATACACCGTTATAACAATCAAAAAAATTAAAATCATCAGTTGTTCAAAATTCAAGAACAATAATCGTTGATATCACTCAATTATAGGTATAATCGAAATTTAAATCTCCTTTTCATGGTGTATATAAGTTTTATAATTTAAATTTTAGTGTTGTGATATTATTTTGTTGTTTTCTGCTTCGATAATGGTATGTAACAATGGTAGTTTGTATACATGATGATGAATTGAAGCAATGTTAACAAAAAAATGCAGAAACCGAAGAAGTATAATGACGAAAACGAGTAAAAAAGTAGATTCAAGTCCTAAAACGAAAAAGGGGAAAAGAAAAAACAAGGACGCAGACGATGAAGTTCCTACTACTAGTGCGAAGAAACTAAAAGTGACTTTGAAGAAGAATGTTGGTAATGAATTGAAAGCAAACAATATGGAGAAAGACATTGTTGAGAATGCTGAAAAGTCTAAAAGGAAACAAGAGTATGTAGTGTTTCTATCCTTCATTAAGTTCTAGTAATGATTATGTATGTTATATTAATGAACTGTTGATGTTGTTTGTTTACACGGTTAACCTAATTTGTAAACTGTCATAGAATGGATAGGAATGTTATACTGAAGAAATATGTATGTTATAATTTCTATTTGGAAAGTGGAATGTGTAATTGTATCTGTAAAATATTTATTATGACTGTTAATCAATGTGTCTGTTACTGTTATTCAATGTGTCTGTTACATTAGCTGTTATTGCATGTTACAGTGAGTGAATTTGTTGTTTCTGTAATTTGATTTACATGAATAAATTGTTGTTGTTGTTGTTGTTGTTGTTGTTGTTGTTGTTGTTGTTGTTGTTGTTGTTGTTGTTGTTGTTGTTGTTGTTGTTGTTGTTGTTGTTGTTGTTGTTGTTGTTGTTGTTGTTGTTGGTGTTGTTGTTGTTGTTGTTGTTGTTGTTGTTGTTGTTGTTGTTGTTGTTGTTGTTGTTGTTGTTGTTGTTGTGGTGGTTGTTGTTGTTGTTGATTTACTTTTCTGTAACATGTATAGTTTATGTTGCAGAATTTGTAGTTAAATGTCGATCAACAACTTTGGTCGAAATTATTAACAATCTCACAGATGACCAAAAACAAGCAGTTAAAGAGATTGGTTTTGGGGGCCTGTTAGAATTGAAAATAACCGAATTCCCAAAGGGGACAATAAAATGGGTGATAAAGGCATTCAACCACAACAACTTCCTGTTCAAAGCTTCTGGTACGAAGGAGTTTATTCTGAAAAAGGATGATATTCATGACTTTTTCATGTTACCTAGGCAAGGTAATGAAGTGGAATTTACACCGATTGGTCTTTGTAAACAGTCAGCAGAGGAGCCTTTAAAAGAACAATGGTGCCAAAGGTTTGGATTAGGAGGCACAACAGAGATGATCAAGATGAACCAGTTATCTGAAAGGTTAAAGCAAACAACTGAGAGTGGAGATGACTTCAAGCGGATGTTTGTGGTCTACAGTATGTGCACATTCTTAGCACCTAACACAAGTCATATCCTATATTTCAAGATGCTTAACGCTGTCCAAGATGTTACGAAAATCAAAGATTTATATTGGTGCAAGTATATATTTCAGAAATTGGTTAAAGCAGTGGAAGAGTTTAAAGGTGGTAGTAAGAGTTTTTGCGGATGCACTATGTTCCTCATGCTGGCATACATGCATAGAATAGAGTTTAGAGGAGAAGTACAACCAACTGAACTTCCATTAATACAACATTGGACAGATGAAAAGTTGAAGAAAAGAGTGGGTTATGATAAAGCTGTAGGATACTTGGGAGATGGGACAATGACAAAGACAAAATATCTAATCTGTCTGCAAAAATCAGAAACTGTTTCGCAAGTAAGGGGAAAAAAGATGGGAGTCAAAAAACTAGATTTGAGAGAGGGAAAGTGTATGTAGAAATGGAACTGCCTCCAGGAATTGAATCAGACGAACAGTTAAAGAAGAAGGCCATTGATGTAAGTTCATAACATAGTAGTTATTGTAAAAATCATTTTTAATGTTAATTCTTTTGAAAACTTAAATAACATTAGTACTTATAATTCTTCCTTGTAATGTTATAGAGGACATTCATTTGCTCTTCCTCGAGATAAAAAGGGATTCTGACCTTTTCCATGCAATAAATGTTGAACGTATGCATATATTCAAGCGAAAAGTAGGGTCGGAAACAGGTGTTCCTGATAAAAGCAATGCAGAATCGAGTACCCCAGTTGCTCCAATACAAACTCAGCAACTGTACAAGAATCCCGTGTACCATGCTTATATGGACGAGTTGGTGAAGAGGACGAAACATGCCCAAAGCCTTGATATACCTTCTTTTGAAGAGTTTGAAGAATTAATTAATGCATACAACAAGTCCTTAGATGAAGAACAACATAATGCTACAAAGGCAAACAAGTCACCACAGAATATTGGAAAAGGCTTAGAAGAGATTGTTTTAAACATAGCCAAGGAAGCCGTAAAACCTGCTGCTAAAGAAACATTGAATGAGGGGACAATAGACAAAGGGGATTTGCTGAATTCACAGAATACAAACAACAGCGACTTCAGCTACGAGTCTGACCATGTGAATGAGTATAAAGACATGGCAGAGACTCCAACTAGAACAAACGTGGAAGAACCAGCAAATGGAGATTCAGATGCCACCGAAGATAGAACAATTGATAAGCATTCATATCTACTACACACAAACATAGAAGAAGAATGCATGGATGTAGTCGATTATGATTTCGGATGTTCACTGGTATGTGGACATGCAGAAGAGAAGACAATTCTGTTGTCGGAGTACATGATTGAACATAGTGAGTTGATGAGGCCTCTTCTTCGACTGAGAAAGGAGGTAGTAGACTACTGTTACCTAACTGACCACAACTACAAGAATGAGTAAGTATACAACTCAACTTTTTACATTCGTATATATTTTCTATATTTGTATGATATACATTTGCATTTTGCAACTTCCTTTTTTTTTTATTTTTTTATTTTTTTTATTTTTACAGTGAGAGATTAGCAACATTTGGATTGCTGCACTTTCTGTCAAAGGATGATGCAAAAAGTATGATGGCCAATAAGTTGATAACAACATCAGTCATAGAATATTGGTCAATTATGCTTAATGAACTGATTGTGAAGAGGGTGCTGACTGATGAACCCTACAGATTATACTTGGGAATTAATCATATGGTATGTTATTCTGAAGGGTTATATATGTTATAGTAACTGTAGTAGTATGTTATACTGGTAATTATATTGTATGTTACTCTGAAGGAATGTATATGTTATAGTAATTGAAATAGTATGTTATATTGGTAAGCATAATGACAACATTTAAGCTTTCAATTTTTAGGAACAAATCATTAGCTTATTGACAACAGAAGATGATAAAAGGGCATGATATGTGGAAGAAATATTTAATGAATGGAGAGGATGGTGCAAGTGTTGCAAAAGTCCATTGAATTTGGATTCTGACATGGTAAGAAAAAATAGTTTCACACTTTTTCAATAACGAACTATAAGAATGTATGACCGCCAATATCTAAAAAGCTTGTTTCTTGATATTTTCGTAGGTATTCATTTCAATGATATTTAATAAGCACTTCTTTTATGCTTGTATAAATTTCATTGACAAGAAGATTGACTACTTAGACAACAGAGAGTATGGAGGGGTCTTTACAGGAAATGAGTATGTCGACATGGCAATGATAACAGTACGTTTTCTAGTGGCTTTTGCAATTGCAATTTGATATATTGTTGTAAGCCTAAAACTGAGTATCTTAATGTGTTTACAGTATCTGAATGTGTATTGTTGTAATGCAGGCCCATATGTTTGGAGCATTTCTTGCTGAAAATGGTGTTCAAAAGGGCGAAATGGTTAAAAGTTTTCCAATGAGAAATGTGCAATTGAAGTGGAAGTGTACAGAATTGTATGACAATGTCGATTGTGGAGTGTTTATGATGTTTTACATGTTGTTTTACATTGGTAAGCTATTTGATTGTGACCTTGGAAATGCGACAACGAGGATTGTATATCGGGCAGAGATATTAGCAATACTTGTGATGAGTGAGCTTAATAGTACAAGAGATAAACTGATGGAGAAGGTTGAAGAAATCAAGACTGAAAGAAAAGTTTTACTGCCTGTGCTTGTTGAGCAGCGTAGGAAAAAGGCTGAAGAGAAAGCAAAGAGTAAGTGTCTTGTAGAAACTCTTTGGATACATATTATATTCCATACGTTTTGCGACTTGTAAGTAATATTATTTGCATGAACTGAAAATAGGACTTGAACAAGAACGATTATGGTCAACACCAAAAGCAAAAAACCAGAACAGCTGTGATGACTATCTGAAGACACCTATGTCAGTCGTAGGCAGTCGAATAAAGGGAGCATCAGATGGCATTGGCTGCACATTATACTACGGAGAACCAGAACCTAATTCTATTCTTGTGTCAAGATTTATGAGAAATAATAAATCGCGTTTCTCATTGATATTGATTACGAGGAAGGAAGTGGCTGATTATTGCTTTCTGGATGACTACATATTTGATCAAAGGTATTAAAAACTGAATCCTATCTACTGTAAAAGGGAATGTAATTACACATGTAAGCTGTTAACTGGTAATTTTTTTTTTTGGACATAGAGAGTCCGTGGTGGTGTATAATGCAAAAAAAGAGTTTAACGAGAAAAGATATACAAACGTTGATGCCAACAGTACATCTAAATCAAAATGTCGTAGAATGTTGGGCTATGCTACTGAATAACATAGAACACACTGAGAAAGGCACAAAAACACTTATGTTTTTTTGGAATAAATCACATGGTAAGTAGTCATACTGATCATCTTCAACTGTTACTGTGATTATGCATGTATGTTACAGTGATTGAATAAGTCTGTTATTGTGAATGAATGTGCATTTATTTGACTTGTTATTAATATCTCAGGAGGACGTCAATGCTCTGATTGAAAGAGAATCCAATGATACACAGGTTGATACACAAGCTAACAGTGTGTATGAGTGTTGGGATAGGTTTATAGTTGATAACTCAGAATGCAATCTTGAGGCAGAACTGATTTTTATCCCCTTATATGCTGAAAGACACTACTTTTGCATGTGTATCGACATGTTAAGCAAGAAGGTGGATGTACTCGACAGCCTGATTCATAAATCATGGAAGGATAGCAATGTTTATAATATTACAAGAGTAGTGGTACGTGTCAATATCTATTTGCACATTCAAATATTCAAATAACACTTTGTGACAGTTTTAAAAGACTAATTAAAAGAGTGTTGTCTTGTTTGATGTAGGCTGGTGTACTCAGTGATTACTTGGAAAGTAAAGGAATGAAGGATGCAGAGGCAATAGAAGGATTCCCTATCTTTGAGACAAAATTGCCATGGCGGACACATGATGCCACTGACGAGGAATCGGGATGTTTTTTAATGATGCACATGATTGCATACGAGGGGGAACCGTATGAATCTCAATTGGGCAAGAAGATTACAAGGCGCATATTTTGTGCTGAAATGGCAACATCATTGGTCTTGGCAGACATAAATGAGAAGCGAGATGAAGTTACTGCAAAGGTGAAGGCATTAAAAAGTAAAAAGGAAGATATGTGGATAGAAATTAAGCGTAGAAGGGATGAAGTGACTGAGAAGAACAATGACAACACTGAACCTGTTGCAACAAATCCCAACGTAACAGATATTCCTGTGCTACATTCAAGTCCACAAACATTTGCAACGTATGGGAGGAGAGTGAAGCAAGCAGCAAGGAGAGAAGGCTATCCAAAAAAGAAAAAGTAGAAGGTGGACATGCTGAAAAGAATTGAAGTTAATTCATTTTGATGCATTTTGTAAATGTGTTCTGGAGAACATATGTTAAGCAGAAAGATATGTAAAAATAAGTAGTTAAAACAGATTGTTATGGTAATTGTGTTTCATTGTTACAGTATTGAATCAATGATGTTATATTGAATTAAACCAGCATTTCCAGCACGTGTTCACTTCGAGCATTTTCAATCAAAACAGTAATCGTGTTAGCATGTTATACTTACAGGTTGATGATGTTATTGTAACAATGCACATTCAAAGAACATCATTAATATTTCATTCTGATAGTTGTATTATGATGTTGTAGTAACAGTTTGATGATGTTACAGTGGAACAGCGGGACTACCTAGAAAATAAAAATGAAAAATAAATAGTGTCTATTGCAGCAACACTTTGAATATGTTATAGTAACATTAGAATGATGTTATTGAGAATCACAATGACATTGTCTCAAGTACAGTGATCTTGCTGCCAAAATCATCACATTGCCATTCTAAATGTTATTACAGTAGTTTTATTATGATGTTATAGTAACAGTTTGATGATATTACAATGAAACAACATGGTTACCTTGGAAAAGTAAAAGGAAACAATCAATAGTGTCTGTTGCAGGAACACTTTGAATATGTTATAGTAACATTAGAATGATGTTATTGAGAATCACAATGACATTGTCTCAAGTACTATTACAGCAAGCATCATAGTTTCCAAAAAACTGTGTAGATATAAAATTGTATGTCTCAAAAAATCACAATAATCGTTTGATAGGACTGTATTTTCTTATAACCTAAGATATGAAGAATACAAAAAACGTAAAGTAATGTTAAAATTGAATTGTATTAATGTCCATGTTGATCATCACTAATTCCACAAGTGCAACAGCATCAGTCAAATAGCATCATCATCTTCTGAAGTTTCCTGTGAAGAAAAGCAACCGTAAAATGGTGTTAATCACAGTAACAATGGAAGTTAATCTGAAAAAAAAGTAAGATAATTAGATAAAATGTAAGAGAGAATACATCATCTAGTTCCTTTTAAGGGCAATTACGTTTGTCATGGTTAGCCATCTGTTTGCAGCAGGCGCAAAGTCTTTTAGGCTTCTGTGCTTTTGCTATCGACTCGTTCCTGCTGGACAAAAGCCTTTTGCCGCTACCCTTGTTCCGGACTTGTTTGGGTGGTAAGATCCTCACTTCTGAAGAACTTGTAAAACCCAAAAGCTGCTTTATCTCTTTCTCCTTGGATAATACCTCTGATGAGGACGAAGGACTGACTTCTTCTCTAAAAGACTCAAAATAGCAGCTAATTCTTTGATGCGATCTACAGGCAAGCTTTTTGCAACACCGATTGTCGAATAGAACTCTGACCAAACATTAGAAATCTCCATCTTGATAACATCAGCAGGGTCACAGTCCTCTATGATATTGCCAGGAAGAATTGAGAAAGGGTTTCTATATGAAGCCTTACACCAACGAGGAACGATGTATTTGGAAGGAATGCTTTTAAGGAGATTAGCTAAGAAAACCCAAAATACATGCTTGCAAAGTAAACCTTTACTTTCAAAAAGCTTGTAACTGCAAGTAACCTCGTGTGTTGCGACATTATATGAAACCTGGAATGTAGAATATCGCAACTCATCATTAATGTCATATACACGAACGTCCCCATTAGTAAGGCCGCAAGAAGAAGTGTTCTTCAATTCAACTTGAACATCATAAAACACTTTATGGGTGTAGACAGATGCAGCATGTAACTCAATTTTAGTAGCCACCGCAGAAGTGACTGGTAAATTGTGCTCACTGTCCTTATCATGACATTTTTGCAAATAACGCTGTTGTTCCATGGCAGTTTCAAACCGCATCCAAAACTCAACCAAAGTTCTAAAATGAGTCTGTTAACGCTTATAGAAGGAATTTGAACTCTCGGATCTCTGAGTTGTTCTTAACAGCCCTCCCATTGGTATGTCTCTAAAATAGGCAGGGATCCAACGGTACTTATCACGATACATGCTTGAAAGCCATTTATGGCCAACAAGGTTGAAGTCATTCATAACTGCAAGCCACTTCTCTTCAAACTCTTTTGGTTCTAAAGTAGAATCCCAAACAACCGAATACAAACGAGAGAGAAAATCAGTCTCTTTGCATGTGATTGCACCTACTTTAGAACTAACTTTTTCCATAATATGCCACATACAAAAACGGAGGCGGGCTGTTTTAAAAACATTAGGAATAGCAAGTAACATCCCAGCATCTTGATCTGTTACGATACATAAAGGCTCCTTTTCACCCATACAATCCAAAAACTTTTTGAAACACCATGTAAAGAAGTCTTCATTCTCATGATCACAAGCAAATGTGACAGACCGTTTGTGGTGATCAACTCCAATAAACGGAGTGAAAATCATACCATATTTATTAGTTCCGTATGTAGCATCAAAGCTAAGAGCATCACCAAACTCAGCATAGTTCTTCCTAGACTTAGCATCTGACCAAAATACCCTGCTCAAACACTTCTGATCATCAATCTCGTATGCAAAGTAGAAACCAAGTTTAATTTTTGCTAGCTCTTCAAGGTGATTAACAAAGAGAGTTGCATCCTTTAAACCTATAAAACATTTGAAATCCCTAGCAAAATTCTTAAAATCTGTCAAAGTTGCTCCAACATTAGCATAACCATCTGCATATTCTTTGCATTGCTGAAAACTAATGGACGCCCCCAGCTGCAACTTTGAATTATCAATGATTAACTTTTTTTGGAAATAAGAAAGTTTCCTTACAAATTTCTGGAACTCGTTGTCGTTAATAAAGAGAAGACAATGATTATGAACACCAACAAATTGATCGACTCTACAACCTCCACCCCCCGTCGCTTCAACCCTCATCATTGCTGGACACCCAATCCTAGTAATTTTAACATTCCTTGAAACATAAGGCTTAACAGTAGAATCTTTCTCAACATCTGTAACAGGACACTTCAGTTTATTTTTATTCTCTCTGTATCCTTGACGATTACAAACAATAGACTTCCTCAGTAATTCACCACCACGGGTACGTTTTGTAGTATACACCCTTGACTCAAACCCACAGGAAATTGCATATACCACAAAAAAACACATTGCTGAATCAAAGTCAACAAACTGCATTTTCAGTTTAGGTGTGAACGACTCCTCAACTAGCCTAGTACATCTCTCACTACCACCAGGAGTGTTGCTCAATTGAAGTGGATGTATTGCTGTTGGATGTGATGTGCAAGTTGGGGTAAAAACAGATTCACGACAAGATTGAACCTCTGAATAATATAAAGGTAAAAAAACACAATCAGAGAATAAACAAGGTATGTTACAGGGGTATGTCATACATGTTATAGTAACATATCATGGTTGTTACGTTAATGCATCATATGTGTTGCAGTAAGTGAAGATGTGAAATTAAGATTGAAAACAAACATGTTACACTGATTGTACAAATTCTGGTACAGTAATGTATCATATCTGTTACAGTAAGTGACCAAGTGAAATTGTAAAACTTTTAACTTATATTCAAATATAGCATGTTCCAGTAATATATCATATGTGTTACAGTGGTATAAATATCTGTTAAATAAACATGTGGATTAATGAAAATTATCAATTAAAATTCAACAATAAAATAGAAGAAAACACATAAGTTAGCATAACATGAGTTCTAATCAATGAAAAATAGGTAAAAAATGCACATGCATGTATAGAGAAAGGAGTATAAAACGAAAAACAGAGAAACGATGTTATAACCGGGATGAATGTCATATTCAACGGAAAAATTAGTCAATGGAGTAGACGGAACTGTCGACATTAAAACAGAGACCTGCAAACACAAAGTAAATATTGATTAAAACGATGAATAAGCTAAAACGAACAATTGAAATCATAATTTGATGAAAACGAAACTGAAGATGAATTACGATTGAAGCCTTGTAGAGAAAAGTGCAGGAAATACCTAAATCTAAAGAATAACAGAAACGGATTTAGATGACGATCAGAGTAAGCTTCAACAGCTGTGCACAAATTAAACAATAAATCGTCTAAGAACAATAACAGTAACAAATTAGGAAAAAACAGTAACAAATTTAACATAAATAATGAGAATTAAAAGTAAAGATGATAAGCAGAATTCACCAGAAAATTGCAAGATGACGGTGAAGTAACAATGTGAGAGAATTTTGAAGAGAGATAAAGAAGAGAGAGAAAGTTGTTATGATTTATGAGGAAGATTAGGCAGAAAGATGTGTTTATATAAAGCTGAGTTGGAATATAAATCTGAAAGTAAAAAAATAAAATCTGAGATTTAATCTCAGCCATACGATTGAGTTGATTAAGAGATGATCGGATGGCTTGGAATGGTAGGACGGACTCACCCTAAGACCATCCCCAAGCAAAGGTCATGCTAATTAGGTCACCATTTATACTTCACTCTTAATTATTTTCCATTTCCCCAAAATTTTTCATTTTTCCAATCATTTATCATTTATTCTCCCTAAATAAACTCTCTTTCATCCTATTACTTTTGCTCCTACCCAATAAAAATACACCACCTCATTTTCACTAGGTCATGAAGGAGGTCATGAGGAAGGTCAATTTTGTTGGTAAAGGTCACAAAATGACCTTTTGGCTTTAAAGGTCATCCTAATTTTTGTGTTAAGTGGTAATTAGTGTGACCAAGCAAGGTCATGACCTAGCAATTGACATTGCTTGGGGATGGTCTAAGAGGGTAGACTCAATAGATTCTATCTATCTATCTATCTATCTATCTATCTATCTATCTATCTATCTATCTATCTATCTATCTATCTATCTATCTATCTATCTATCTATCTATATATATATATATAGATTTAGGATCCTATAAGAACCCCCTACCCATGAGAACCATGAGAACCCCAGGTTCAGAACTTTAATACCAAATGTTTAGAACAAAAAAACTCCCTTATTTTCAAAACCGCAAGCTTAACAACAGATTCATAATCACTTAAGCTACCAACCACAGTCCTAATACACTCAAAAAACACAGATTTCACCATAGTACCCTTCGTAATCTCGCAAATCGGATCAACTATCTTATTAGCAAGCCTAGGTTCTAAAAATGCCAACTTTGCAAAAATCTTCAACACCTTGATCAACACCCAATTATACTTACAGTCAATCAAAATTCTATAAAACTCGGGCGCTAATGGAAAATAAGTTTTAAGATCACGGGAACAAAGATCACGCCAACTTTGTAAGTAAGTGAGTTTGAGGAGCGAGGTGGATTTAGTATATGGGTTAGTTGATTTGATTTCGCGACGGATTTCTTCGACGGATTTGGAAATGAAGGTTGATAATGGTGTTGAGGCTTCGGGTGTATGGAGACGGATTCCTTTGATTAAATTGTCCAAGGTTCGTTGAAAAGGGTGTCCATTGTTGATGAATTTGACATTTTAGGGTTTAATTGTCTAGGTTTTGTTGATTGATTGATAGGATAATTGGGGATTTTTCGATTGAGATTGAGAAAATGATTGATGCTCAACTGCTCATTGCCAGTAAAAATGGTTTAATTAAAAGGTATGAGGAAGGTGAGTCACCTGGGTTTGTGGGATTGTTACTTGGTTGGGACTTGGGCTGGTTCAGTGGTATGTATCGTTCAGTGGTGAAAAGGTTGAACCTTTGGTACAAAGGTTCAGAACTTATGGTATAAAAGTTTTGAACTTAAGGTACAAAGGTTCTGAACATAAGGTTCTCATGGTTCTCATAGAAAAGGGGTTCTCATAGGATCTCAACCCTATATATATATATATATATATATATATATATATATATATATATATATATATATATATATATTTTTGGGATCCAGTGAGAACCAACAATATAATGAGAACCATGAGAACTCCACCTTACGGAATGTTTTTAAGAAAAATAATGACATATTTGGATTCGGCATAGAATTTTATGGCTAGAAAACATATTTCTTGATCCAAAAAGTATTAAACTATTGACGAAAATCGAGGCGAAATACATTTTATTAATTTTCATGCACTTATTACTCATTTTCAAGTATCTAACAATTTTCATGCACCTAGAACTCGTTTTCGTGCATCTAGAACCCGTTATTTTCATGCACCTAGTAATCATTTTCATGCACCTAGAATTCGTTTTCGTGCATTTATAGCCGTTTTAATATACCTAATTGTATTTTTGTATATTAAGTCTATATTTTGTTAATAAAATCGATAAATTTTGTTTAGTTATATTAAAGAATATGTTTGAATAAACTAAACTAATGCTAAATGATCCATCAAAACTTTCGAAATAAGTTTTGGTGGAGATTTAGTGAGGGTTCTCAAGGTTCTCATTATGTTAGTGGTTCTCACCGGATCCCGACCCTATATATATATATATATATATATATATATATATATATATATATATATATATATATATATATATATATATATATATATATATATATATATATATATATAGGATCTCGTGCGAACCTTAAGTTCGGTGCGAACTTACGAACTACCTTATAATAGTCAGGTGAAACATTATTAATGGGTCCCCGTTCATTTCTCAACTACTCATCTTTTCCCACATTCAACTACACTCCTCTATTAATCTCCTCCCCTTCCCCGCAGTAAACTCTCCCCGGAGACCGGAGGTCCGACCACCGTTCATATACCATACCTTCGACGACAAGCAACAAATGCGACTTTTCTCTCCTCTCCCAACCTCCTCATTTTCTTATGTCGTCGACGTGCCACACCAAGTCGTCACCACCGCGCCAATATGAACCATCGATGTGCCAGATCTTGTTTAATTATATATTTTTCAAGATCTTTGAAGGTGCAATAAAGTAACGCCAGCGCCTAAGCTCAATTCCGGCAAACACCTTCGTTGTTCTCTTCGTTGATTTATTTTGGTATTTAAAATCTCAATTATTTTTCATTTTTTCAAAAACTTTGTGATTTTAATCTCATATCTACAACTAAAGTAGAATTTCGAAAAAATTCGAGTAAAAATAGACTACTCGAAATATTTAAGTAGATAAATGTTCTTAATACGAGTCCATCGGTGGTGCCGGAGTTCGGGTGGTAAGTGGTTGACAGATCGACGGTGAGAGGAGACTCTTGTGGAGCTCCGATGTGGTTCAACAAGAAATAACATGCGGTTGTGGTGGTGTTCAATAGTGGTCGCGGCAGTGCTGAGAGCTGATGGTGGTGTGGGAAAGGAGTAGTGTTTGGGTGGTCAGTGACGAATAATGGTTTGGGTGGCGAGTTGTTGGTGGTGGTGATTTCGAGTGGTGATTGGAGAATGTGATGTCTATTAAGGGGGTGGTCATGGTAGCTGGGATGGTGGTTGTAGAGGAGCGTTGACGTGATTGTTGTGAGGGGGTTGGTGGTGTTGCGTCGGGGTGGTGATGGTCATAGATTGGGTGGTTGATTGTGGCGGTGGTGGTCGCGGCGGTTGGGTGCATGAATCTTGATGTCAAATACACTATCATATTGGTAGATACATTTTTTAAATTTGTGGTGGTGGTGGCGGCGGTGGCAATGGTAGCGGTGGTGGAGGTGGCAGTTATGGCCATGGATACACAAAATTACACCCTACATACACATGGTATTAATACAGGATACACTTGGTATTTGTGATACTACGTATTTATGAGTCTCTGGGTACTCTATCGAGTAGGCCTTACTCTGTCGAGTAAGGGTGAGTTGCAGTTTAAAATAGTTTCTGACCTGTTGGGTACTCGATCGAGTAACGTGGATACTCGATCGAGTAAGGGGGCACTCGATCGAGTACGTTGGCTACTCGATCGAGTAACCGGTTTACGGGGATGATTTCTCGGGTTTTGTTAATAATGCGATTAGAGTATATATTACTTCCGTCATTGTTCTTTAAACACTTTTTAAAACCTAATCACTGTGAGAAGAGAAATCAAACTACGTCATTCGCTTTAATCGCATTGTTGGCAAATCCCGGAGCTTGGAAGGTCGGATTTTACCTTTCTTTATACCGTTGTGATCCTTGCGTCGAGGGTAAGACCTATATACCATTTTTATAGCATTTCATTAAAGTTGGTTAAACCCTAATATTGGGATTTGGGGTTTTGTTGTTTTGTACGATTGGTAGTGATTATATGTTTGTATGTTAGGAGGAGGATTCGTAGAGGAAGCGTTTTGATATTAGCTGTGAGATCGTCTGATTGTGTTGTGCTTTCCAGGTAGGGTTTCCCTACTCAGTATTAGTCCCATAATGCATTGTTGGTGTTGTGTAATTGATGATTATTATCGTATTGGTTTTATGACGGTTGTTGATTGATTGTTGTTGATGGTTGTGATTGTTTGTCTCTGGTTCTCGAGATGCGTTCTCGGCTGAGTGGGGTCACTTGCGGGAGTGGCTTCACGCCCTAGTTTCGCCCTTCGTGGAACCCGCCACGGAAGGGGAAGTGCACATTAATGGGACAGGGTTATCGCTCGGTATGATGAGCGGGGATTTGGTGGGTACGGCTGCGGTCCCCCATTGGCAGGTCTGGTCCAGTGGACAGTCGGTGACGGAGATTGATTGGAGTGGGTGATTGTGTGTGACTGTTTGAGCTGTGTTGTTTACTGTACTGTTAATTATATATATTGTGTAATTAGTACTGACCCCGATTAATGTTTTAAAAACTGTGGTGATCCATTCGGGGATGGTGAGCAGTTATTGAGCAGGTATGAGTCGAGTTACTGGGATAGCTGGGATGTGCCACGATTTGATGATAGAGGTCTTCCGCTGTAGCTAGTAGTTTAATAAACATTTCAATTAGCTGATTAGATAGTTGGTTTGAGACATGTATTCGTACTTTTGGTTTTGGTTTTGAGATTGTAACCTTTTGCTAAAGTATTTATATTTAAATGTTGTTTCGTTATTGTTTATTTGATTATCATTGCCTCGGGTAACCGAGATGGTAGCATCCTTATACCTGGGCGGTCCTGGTAAGGCACTTGGAGTATGGGGGTGTTACAGTATTAATGTGGATGCATGTGTATCTGGTAGTAATACAATGTGTATCTAGAAGTATTATAATGTGTATCTGAGAAGTTAAATACTGTATATTTGAGTAGTTCCCACGGTTCACACCGTACTTTAGTTCACACCGACCCCAACCCTATATATATATATATATATATATATATATATATATATATATATATATATATATATATATATATATATATATATATATATATATATACATATAGGGTCGAGATCGGGTGAGAACCACAGTTATAATGAGAACCATGAGAACCTCTTAAATGACTTATATCATATCGCATTTTTCGTCTAACCCTTTGTCATTTAACAAAATTACGTTTTCTGTCAAATTTCTCGCTCTCCCCTCACGAAACTAGAATTGAAGAACAAGCTTCAATATATTCTGCTCCTACCTTCATCAATGGCGACATAAATCGAACCATCTTTCAGTGGCTATCAAAATTCGATGAGGTTTGTTTAATTTCTCTATTAATTTCCCTTAATTTCAACTTTATGTGTTTCGAATTTGTTAATTCGTCAACAAATTAGGGTTGACGAATTGATGATTCAAGTTTATATACATATAATTAGGGGTACGGAATTGAAATTAAGGCTGGGTAAAATTGAGAAATTACCATTGTTTCGAATTTGTTGATTTGAATTGTGCTTAAGATCTGATTTTCAGGCTGAACAAAGTACACATTGTGCACTACGATATTCCAAAATTTTATAAAAGGTTTATATATGGAAGGGCTCATATATTCCATACGGCGAACTAGCAAAGGGCCTTTGGCAATCAAGTTATCAACACAAGCTGCTAAGAAAATCGAGGCTTGATGCCTCACAAAGGTTCATAAAGGCCGATAAGGTGACCATCCAAGCATCTCATTGCTCCAATCTGGTAGCAGGGGAAAGAGCATAACATTACTTCTTTTGTTTTTGGCTATTAATGAACACAACATCATATGCTTATGAATAATTGGATGAATTAACAACTTTTAGAATTTTTGCCGCTTTTCAGGAAAAGCGCAATGTAGCTAATTTTGATTCACAACTTTTCCCATATTGAAATTCAAGATCTTATGCACAAATTTCTTTGATTGATTCAATTTTTAACCTAGGATGATATGCAATGAATTAGGGTTCATAAACAATAAATTTGAAGTAATGTACGAAGTGCAATTCTTTGTGTTTGAAGCACTGTACGAAGTACAATTCTTTGTGTTTGTTTTGTGTTTGTGTATCTGAGAGGGTGAACTCGTGAAGCTAATTGATGTAACCGAGCTCTATTTTTGTGTTCCTGTGACGTGAAATAGTGTATCTTAGCTATAATTTAGTGCATTTGTGAAATGTAATATTGCATCCGAGTTATAGGTTGGTCTTAACCAATTCTTGCTTTCTATGCCATGGTTTGGTTATGTTGCTGGAGTTAGTGTCCTCCACAATAGTGCGTTTACATAATAAATCTCATTAAAGGAATATCATAAGAATATTTATTATTTGATCCTCGTCAGTTGATTAACGTAAATCAATAATGGTTGGCTGACTAGAGTTTGACGTTATTGTCGTGAGACGGCGGTGATCAACTAACCCCTTTCGGTCACACCTATAGGAACGAACCCCAATTGATAACTAATGAATTGTATGAGATACAATTTATTTAGTCCCTTGATTTACAGACTAAAAGGTTAGTCGATTATTTTTAGAGAGATTTCGAGTTGCGAACTCGTGGCACGGCAGTTATTATTTAATTATGCGATAATTAAATAATAAATTTTATGAGACGGGTTTTAGTTAATAAATTGTTAATTCATTAAAATTGTACTAATTGATTAATGTGATTAATATTAGTACGTAAATAATATGTGTAGCGGTACACGTATATTTACGAAGTGTTTTGAACAAAATTTAATCGGGAAGCATTTAAACATAAAACGATGTTTAAATAAAATTTACACGTATTTGGGCGACAAATATAAGAACTAAAATGGACCCGTAAATGGGGCATTGGACCGTATAAAATAGATTGTTGTAGATGATTATAAACATAATCATTTCACTTTGCTTTATATTCTTCCATAAGTTATCTTTTGTTCTTATACATGTGATGAATAATTGGACACAAAATAAAGCAAAGTCCACTCCCACACTCTCCCCCTCTCAACCGGTTTTCCCCTCCATATAGACCAAAGGTTTTGTTCATTTTTACACGACTTCACTTGTGCATTTTGCATGTGAAATCTTTGTTGGTCTTTCTCTCTAAAAACTAATAAAATCATTTTTACTAAGTTGTTAGTAATCAAAATAATTAAGAGTATTAGTAATATTTACATATAATCAAGGGTATATCTTATCAAATATCTAGTTAATATTTGTTAGAATTTTGGGTGTTGTTCTTGGGTGCTACTAGAAGGAGGTCTTCTCTTTGAAGATTTGGTAAAGGAGGATCTTGTAATTTATTTTTAATTAGAGAGTCTAATTAGGATCTATGATCTTTCAAGTGGTATTAGAGCTAGGCTTGTAATTTGCATGTTGATTTTAAGCATATTAAACAAATTATGAGATAATTTGAAAAACTCAAAAATTGTGTTAGAAGAGGTTTTAGCACGAAAATTTTTGGGCATGCATACCTACTGATTTCAAAAGGTTTTTGGTAAAATTTGGTGATTTGTGAAGTTATTTTGCTATATTGAATGGTTTTTGGTAAAATTTGGTGATTTTTGGTAGAAAACCGTATTTTGGTTAAGAGTTAACTAAATATAGTTAAAGGTTGATTCGGGTCATAAAATTTTTATGGTGTTTCATGCATATTTTCTACAGATTGTATGTAAAATTTTGAAGGTTGGTTTGAAGTTTTGCATGTTTATTGATTTTATGAGATAAAAGTCTATAAAAGTGAAATAATTTAACCATATACTTGAAACATTTGTTTCTGGCCTTGATAAATTTATGTACATTTAAAAATATGATTTAAAAGTGAAAAGTGAAATTTAAAATGTATTTTCACCTTGTTTTAATATTTATTGGTTTTAATGGTTAAAAACCGATAAATATCGATCTTTTTCTTCATAAATATTTATCCGAATTTTTTGGGCATTTTTCATGACATTTTGGTGTTCTTGGGAGTGTTCCAAAATACTCAAATTTTGTTGTTTCAATATTTGGTAATATTTTCAATTATTTTGGATTTATTACTTAAAAGTTATGATTTTTCCGATTAATTTAGCAAATATCACCAAATCAAACTAATTATTCATCATTAAATTAGTGAGGACTAATTTGAGGTCCAAAATAGTTTGGACAATTATTTTGGACTTAAATGAGATTTAAGAGTTGATTATTGATTTTTACAAGTTAAAAATCGATTAAATCTACAAAACCGAGATGGATACCAACGATTTTTAGATAGGGCGATTTTGGCATCATTTTACAGCATTTTAAGCATATTTATTTAATTTGAATGAATGATTGTCATTTATTTTAAGTATTTATTTTGTTGTACCTAGTATCGCCTAGTTTATTTTAATCGTTATTACCCGAAATGAATGGTAATAGCGATTTGTTTGTAATTTAAATACGATCTCGTATCATTGGTTTGTAATTAATTAATAGTTTTATTTATTTTATTAATTAATTTATAATAGGAATAGCTACGTAATTTAATTGTAATAGTTATTTTTATCGGCGTTTCCAAAAGACGGATTTACATCGAGACCGAGTCTATTTTTGGAAGGTGTTCCAAATCCCACAAGAAGAAGCCACTTTTGGAATGAAGAGGCAAGGGACCAAGGAGTTGGTTTCCGATATGTAATAGTCTAGTTTTTATTAACTAGGTGGCCATACTAGGATTATTCATATGCTTGCTTGCTTTTATTTTTCCGCGCATGCCAAAATCGCCATTCACATGCATTTTATTTTCGCGTTTGTTAATTCACATCATTTACATTCACCGACTTAGTTCAATTTTAGGGAATTTATGACTAAATTGACAATATCTCTCACATAACTAAAATTGAGATTAACCTTACCAATTAGTAACACCTATGAATCCCTTGTTCATTAGAACCACGCTCGCCTAAGCGGGGTGTTCTCTTTTTACCTCGGGTAAGTAGGGTGGTAAACAGTTATCACGTGCTAAAGTTGGTTGGACTCAACGGGGTATAAGACGGTCTTGTATTCCGGGGCTAGTATATGGATTTAAGGAAATTCGTCAACCAAGAGGTAGAATTAGTCAACCGTTGACTTACCGAATTTACACGATTATGGGATGTTTCGCCCAAGCGATGCTCATTTTTTTTTAAAATATGGGTCTTGGAATCATTTATATAATTTAGTGGGAGATCATTATATAAATGTTAAAACATGTTAAACATGTTTTCACAAGTATTTTTTAAAACAATGAATGTTAATATTTCCTTATTTTGTTGTAGCATTTTAATTCGCAATGGCAACTTCTTTAACTCCATCGACTACTACACTAGGCAAAGATTTATGGCTAAGGTCCGTAATGGACAAATGTATCTTAAAAGATGACGGTAGTAAATTTCTTGAATGGGAATCCAACATCCAAATTGTCGCGTTGTCCGATAATGTGCTTACTTACTTAACTGATGCCCCTCCCATCGAGCCCGGTTCAAGGGCTTCATCGGCGGTGCGGACCGCCTATGATGACCATGTGTGGATGTCGAATGATATAAAAAATGTGTTGATATGGTCGATGTCCCCAAATCTCAAGCTTTTGTGCATTTCTTTGAATGCGTACGAGATATTCACTCGTATGAATACTATGTTTTCACAAACACCTAAAGTCCGCCAATACGATGCGGCGGCACGCTTCTTTGAAGCAAAGCTTGAGAGGGGCCAAAAGGTTGGTCCTCATGTGCTAAAAATGGTCGAATATGTCGACATCCTAGAGCGTCTAGGTTGTAAGATTCCTAAGACTCTTGTGGTGGATCGAATCCTCCACTCATTTCCTTCCAAGTTTGCCCATTTTAGGGTGAACTATAACATGAATGGCATGGATAAAAGTTATCATGAAATTCATGCGCTCCTCACCCAAGTGGATAGGGATATGGAAGCTAGTGGGAGTGAATAAGGGGATGTTCTAACCATGAAGTTAAAGAACATGTCCCTTGGAGTTAAGAAGGGAAAGGCGAAGGAAAAGTCCCAACTCAAGAAATCGTCAACGAAACAAGACAAGGGAAAAGGGAAAGCCGTTGAGAATGGAAAACCCAAGGCAAAAAGTGTCACTCTCCGAGGCCAAATGTTTCCATTGTAATGGGAAGGGGCATTATAGGAGGAGTTGTCCTAAATACTTGGAAGACCTCAAGGAAGGGCGTATGACGCCTATTAGTATGATTTCCTCTCTCTATGTGATGAACGGTAATTATGCTTGCACTTCCACTTGAGTACTTGATACCAGATGTAGCTCTCACCTTTGTAATCATTTGAAGGGTTTAAGGGACGTGCAAGCACTAGCAAAAGGTGATGTGGATCTCCGCATGGGCAATGGAGCTAAAGTAGCGGCCATTTTCGTGGGGACCTATGTGTTCACTTTAGCTAGTGGTCTAGAGTTGTATTTAAATAAGTATTATTTTGTACCAACTTTAACCAAGAACATCATCTCCATTTCCGCGTTAGACGCGGAAGGATTTTGTTTTATGATTAAGGACAATAGTTGTACTTTTTCATTGAATGATGTGGTTTATGGCAAAGCCATTTCAATTGGAGGCATTTATGTTTTAAATGAAGTTAATGACGTTTATCATGTGGAAACTAAAAAGCTCAAAACGGGTGATCCAAATGAATCTTACCTTTGGCATTGTCGTTTAGGTCACATAAACAAAAAATGCATTAAGAGACTTGCTTCATCTAAAGTGCTCAAACCATTTGATTTCGAATCTTATGGTATATGCGAGTCTTGCCTTTTAGGCAAGATGACTCGTGCACCTTTTGCAGGAAAAGGGACACGAGCTAGTGAGGTTTTGGTTCTCATACATACGGATGTGTGTGGACCATTAACCATCACCGCTAGAGGAGGTTTTCAGTACTTCATTACTTTTACTGATGACTTGAGTAGATATGAGTATGTCTATTTGATGAAGAACAAGAGTAAAGCTTTTGACAAGTTCAAGGAGTTTCAATATGAAGCAGAGAACCAATTGGATAAAAAGATTAAGACCCTACGATCCGATCGTGGTGGTAAATACCTAAATTCTGAATTTGATTCACACCTGAAAGATTGTGGTATAGTATCACAATGGACTCCTCCTGGCACACCACAATTAAATGGTGTAGCTGAAAGGAGAAACCGAACTTTACTAGATATGTTTTGGTCTATGATGAGTCTTACCGAGCTTCCTAATCCGTTTTGGGGTTTTGCCCTCTTGTCTGCAATATTTTCACTAAATCGAAGCCCAACTAAAGCGGTCGATAAGACTCCATATGAGATATGGACAGGGAAAATCCCTCATTTGTCTTTCATGCGTATTTGGGGTTGCGAGGCTTATGTCAAGATCAAGTCTGACAATAAACTTGCACCCAGATCTGACAAATGTTTTTTTGTAGGATACCCAAGGGAAACACGTGGCTATTACTTCTACAATAAACACGAGAACAAAGTGTTTGTGGCTCGTGATGCTGTCTTCTTAGATAGGAGTTTATTTCTAGGAGACAGAGTGGGAGAAAAGTTGAACTTGATGAAGTACGAGAGCCACAAACCGAGAATGAAGTAGAGGAGAACGTGGAGGATAGCATTCCCTCTTCCTCTAAAACGGTAATTATTCCTAGAAAGTCAAGTAGGATTTCTAATCCACCTAACCGCTACCTTGGTAACATCGAAGAGGATGGTGTTTTGTTACTTTTGGAAAGTGATGAACCTACTACCTACAAATCGGCCATGTCTAGTCCCGACTCCTCGCATTGGCTAGAAGCCATGCGGTCCAAAATGGATTCCATGTACGAGAACCAAGTATGGGACTTGGTGGATTTACCTGAGGAAGTGCGACCCCTTCAGTGTAAATGGATATATAAAATTAAGCTCAGCGTGGATAAACATATATATGTTTACAAAGCTAGATTGGTGGCAAAAGGTTTCACCCAAGTTCATGGTTTACACTACGACGAAACCTTCGCTCCAGTCGCTATGCTTCGGTCCATTAGGATAATCTTAGAGGTTGCTGCGTTTCATGATTATGAGATTTGGCAAATGGATGTCAAAACAACCTTCTTGAATAGGATTCTAGAAGAGAAAGTGTACATGATCCAACCTGAAGATTTTGTGGATACATCTAACCCTAAGAAGGTGTGTAAACTCAAGAAGTCCATCTATGGTCTTAAGCAAGCATCTAGGAGTTGGAATCATCGCTTTGATCATGTTATTAAATAATATGGTTTCAATAGAAGTGTTGAAGAACCGTGTTTATAAATGAAGTTTAGTGGGAGTAAGGTTGCATTCCTTGTCCTATATGTGGATGGCATATTGCTCATCGGGAATGATATTCCATTGCTCACTTCCGTTAAGGAGTGGCTAGTAAAACACTTCCAGATGAAGGACTTGGGAGAGGCACAACGAATCTTGGGTATCCGGATCTATAGGTATAGGTCCAAAAGGATACTAGGATTGAGTCAAGAAGCATATATTGACAAAGTTCTTGACCGGTTCAATATGAAAGACTCTAAGAGAGGATTTCTACCTATGGTCCAAGGGATTACTTTGAGCAAGTTATAGTCTCCCTCTACCCCTAAGGATATTGAACACATGAAGACCGTCCCTTATGCTTCCGCTGTTGGGTCTATCATGTATGCTATGATTTGCACTCATCCCGACGTTACATATGCCTTGAGCATGACAAGTCGTTATCAAGCCAAGCCTGGTGAGAGTCACTGGATAGCCGTAAAGAACATCCTTAAGTAATTGAGAAGGACTAAGGATTCATGGAGGGACTAGGAGTAGTCCATTCCGCCAAAAATACGATCACTCTATATTGTGATAATAGTGGAGCTATTTTTCAAGCCAAAGAGCCGAAGTATAGTAATAAATCTAGACACATTAAAAGGAAATACCATCTAGACAGATGATAATATTGCTGATCTTTTAACCAAGCCTTTATCAAAGGCTAAGCATGATGGTCATGTCGTCGCAATGGGATTGAGACGAATACCAGATTTTCTTTAGATTATGGATATGTAATAATTGGATAGTGTATCTCTTATTATATATATGATAATCGCATTCATTGTTTTTGTATTCATTTATGAATCTTTTATTTAGTGTGACTAAATTTTTAATACCTTGTTTATCTGAATAAGTTGTGGAGACAATGTTGAACACTATTCAAGTGAATAAGATGAACATTATATTTTGTCCCTAGTCACTTAATGAGGTGACGTCTCGGAGTGACTAGATTGTAAGTCGATTGATGGTTGTTCAACACCATGAGGTCATACGTGATGACTAGTCGAATACCTAGGCAGAGTGTGTAACACTTTGTCGGACAATGACCATTTAGAGAGTCCCTAAGTTCTATTATAGAGGCCTGGTCGTGGCAGGGATCTCTAAGATGTTCCTATGAGTCGATTCTTTTGACTGGAGACTATTATCCAAGTCAATGCAGTTTCTGAGTGACTTTGGTTTTTGTCCTAGGTCGTGCCGTGAAAGGAGGCCAAAGGACATATTCCGAGTCATGATAATCTGTATTGGGCAAAGATAGATAGGGCATACAAGAATTGTCCACCCACGTTGGGTAATTATATCTCAAGGCCACTCGAGGTGTTGTGACAATAAATGCGTGGCCACGCTCGGAAGTAATCTGTGGGAGATTTTTCCGGTCAAGTAGTCACACTCTCGATCAAGAAAACCACTCGCGATATGTTCATGTGCAAGTGCGACCTGAAAGACACCTTGCATTGAGTGGTTGATTAAAACGGATAAGAGAATTAGTAGCGCACACCTTCTGTCGGACAAGTGGGAGATTGTTGGAGTTAGTGTCCTCCACAATAGTGCGTTTACATAATATCATAAGGATATTTATTATTTGATCCTCGTCAGTTGATTATAATGGTTGGCTGACTAGAGTTTGACGTTATTGTCGTGAGACGGCGGTGATCAACTGACCCCTTTCGGTCACACCTATAGGAACGAACCCTAGTTGATAACTAATTAATTGTATGAGATACAATTTATTTAGTCCCTTGATTTATAGACTAAAAGGTTAGTCGATTATTTTTAGAGAGATTTCGAGTTGCGAACACGTGGCACGTCAGTTATTATTTAATTATGCGATAATTAAATAATAAATTTTATGAGACGAGTTTTAGTTAATTAATTGTTAATTCGCTTAAATTGTACTAATTGATTAATGTGATTAATATTAGTACGTAAATAATATGTGTAGCGGTACACGTATATTTACGAAGTGTTTTGAACAAAATTTAATCGGGAAGCATTTAAACATAAAACGATGTTTAAATAAAATTTACACGTATTTGTGCGACAAATATAAGAACCAAAATGGACCCGTAAATGGGGCATTGGACCGTGTAAAATAGAGTGTAGTGGATGATTATAAATATAATCATTTCACTTTACTTTATATTCTTCTATAAGTTATCTTTTGTTCTTATGCATGTGATGAATAATTGGACACAAAATAAAGCAAAGTCCACTCCCACACTCTACCCCTCTCAACCGGTTTTCCCCTCCATATAGACCAAAGGTTTTGTTCATTTTTACACGACTTCACTTGTGCATTTTGCATGTGAAATCTTTGTTGGTCTTTCTCTCTAAAAACTAATAAAATCATTTTTACTAAGTTGTTAGTAATCAAAATAATTAAGAGTATTAGTAATATTTACATATAATCAAGGGTATATCTTATCAAATATCTAGTTAATATTTGTTAGGATTTTGGGTGTTGTTCTTGGGTGCTACTAGAAGGAGGTCTTCTCTTTGAAAATTTGGTAAAGAAGGATCTTCCATATATTATTAGCACAAGAATAAACTAGATAGGTGATCTAGTTTGTGCCCATATTTACCATCAAAATCAATGTAAGGGAATTGTTTTTCCTTAATCTTTATTTTTATGCTTTTATATTAGCATGCATGTTACATATATCACTAAAAGGACATATTATGAGATAATTTGTTTTTAATTAGAGAGTCTAATTAGGATCTATGATCTTTCATATGTATATTTTGCCCCACGAATCGATTTATGTATCTAGATGTCTGACTTGTGAGAGTACTAATGTGTGCATCTACGTGGTTTGTCTGGTTCATGGTGGAGATAAGTGCGGTTGTACAATTTATGAAGTTAGATGTTGCCGAAACATGCCTTACACATGTGGCGGAACTTATTCAGTTGTAGAATTTTTGTTGTAGGATCAATGGAATTAATTGTCGCGCCTTAATATCTGTTGTGAGTTGAAGAAAACATGGACCCAATTTAGGTGATGATGAAGAGTAAATTTTCCACTACCTTTACAAAAAAGGTTTCTACAAGCACCAATACTTATATTTTACTTATTTTGAAAGCCAATTAGCTTAAATGGTAGAGCATTGTGCAATGCACAAGATGTGGGTTCAACTCCCACATTGGCTAGGAAATACTAGTGTTTTACATTCAAATCGCCGAAGACAGGATGTATGGTCATAGTTTCTATGCATAAGTGATATGTCTGTCGTGTACCTATCAAAAATAAACTAACTAAACTAACTATATAGCTAGGGAAGTCAGGTCGGCGGGTGCGGGACTAGGAGTAGGAGTAGGAGTCGGGATGGGAGTAGCCGTGGAAGGCTGGACACTCCCAGAAGGTGTGGACCCCTCTCCAGTCTCAAGTCTACGCCGCTTCTTAGCGGAGGGTAAAGTGGGAGGTGGTCGGAGGGGAAGGTGGTAGTCAGGCAGTGGTGGAAGTCGGGCGCCCCTAGCGACAGTAGCAAAGGGGCTAGACGGGGGAGAGTGTCACAAGGTAGGTCCACAGACAAGGAACCGTCTATCTTCCATGTCTGGTAGTCTATGGTTAGCCAATACTGAGAGTGCATGGCATCCAGGCTCAAGTACCTCTCTACCCGGAGGTATGGTAAGTCACGAGGCCAGGCGGGGAAAAGGGAACGGGTAAGAATGGTGGCCATGCCACCACAGGCAATAGATCCCGTGACCTTCAGCCCCTGGGCCTGGAAGTACTGGGCGGTCAGATAGGCGATGTTGAGGGTAAAAGGACCCTCGCAGTCAATGTTCAGGTAACCGCCTAAGATGGAGAGCTCGTTGTTGTTGATGTTGTTTGGCTCCTTTTGGCCAAAAATGGTGCTCCCCATCAGTGTAAGAAAGTAACGGGCAGGGGGAAGGTGGACCTGTGCGAGCTTTCGCTCGGGAAAGGTGGTCTGGGCCAAGGTCCGCCAAAGCTGACGAATGACCCTCCTAAGGGCAGTAGCGTCGTTCGTAGAGGAAAGTCCAAGTCTGCTTCCAAACTCCTCCAAAGTCATCGAAAAAGTCCGGTTGAACAACTGGAAAGACACAGAAGAACTAGTGGAGGCAGCGTCGTGTGCCCCGGAGGAGAAGGTGAAGCAGCTGAGGAACTCAAGACTCAGCTCCAGAAAGGTACGGCCACTCATAGTAATGAGTTCGGCCATCCTCGTGCCCCGTAAAAGCTCACAAACTGACTCGTAGATGCCGAGTCTATCGAGTGCCGGTTTATCTAAAAACCGGGTAGGTAAAAACTCACAGCCTAGGAGGTTATAAAAAACCTCTTACGATGTACACCGTTAATGAATATTACCTCCGGGTTGTCTGGGTGAGAGTCGAGAGAGTTGTCCCCTCGAACAGTGACCGTGCCAGAAGGAGCAGCTGAAGTGGAAGTGCTAGGAGCTGGCGTAGAACGGGAACGTCCTAGACCTCGGCCCCGGCCTCTAAAACCCGAAGTAGAAGCCCGTCCAATGACGGTGCAAGAAACTAAGGCCGCTCTAAAGGCAGCTGCAACTGCAGGTGAGAGTGCCACAGGCGTGCTCACCGTGGCTGGAGTAGAGGCGGTGGCTACTGTGACCACCACTGAAGAAGAAAGACTAGCAGCAGTGCTAGCAGTGGTGGTGGCTGTGACAAGGGTAGCAGCTGAAACAGAGCTAGCAGCAGTGCTAGCTGGCGCAAAAACAACACCGGCCGCCGAAACTAAGAACACGAGAGTGCTAGCCGGTGCGGAGACGGTAGTAACAGCAGGGACTACCGTCTCAGACAGAGACAAAGACGGACTGGAAGAAGAGCTCGACGAAGGCATTGAGCTAGAATCCATCCTAAACAAATTGGGCAGGGGAATTTGATAAGAATAAGACATGAAACAGCGTGAAACTACATGAATTCGGCATGAAAATTCCTCTAACCAGTCGAAAAATTCGACTTACAGCACAAAAATTCCCAACTTTCCTCAAGAAATTCGAATAAAAGCGTGTAAACAGCGATAGGGCGAGGTAGCAGGCATCAAAATCATGAAATTAAGCAATAACTGAGGTAAATTAAGAATATGATAGAATGAAAACCCAGTTGACAGTATGAAAACCCAGTCTGACAGTCGAAAAATTTCGACTGTACTGAACCTTTATCGCATATTTCTCGCAAAATTCGAATTTAAACATGTAAAAGCAATGAGGCATGGGGATTGATCATCAAGTAATACAAAGAAGGGCAAGCAATGACAGTTATAGTCGAAAAACTCGACTAAGCAAGGAATTTCGAAACCCTAACCTAATTCACCTCATAAAAATGCGAAATAAATGAAATTAAAATGCAATGAGGTGTAGGAATTACTTACTTGATGCTAAAGGTCCTACAAAGAATAATTAATCGACAAGAAATAAGCAAATCATGCGATTTTTTGAACGAAAACCGCGGAACCCTAATTCCCTCAGAAGACCATGTAAATGGGCGTGAATCAAAGAGAAAACAGAGGGCAAATGACGATTAATCAACAATAAGCACAATGTAGGTGACGGATTTGGCAAAAGGGCAAGAAAAATGAGGGATTTGGGGTGTTTTTAATCGCAAAATAGGAAAGGGTCGAAATATTAGGGATGAAATGAAATAAGAACCAAAAAGAAGGAAGTTAAGGAAAAACTCTCTGCGTCTCTTGCGATTTCACTCGATCGAGTGGTTTAGAACTACTCGATCGAGGAATTTATGGATCCATCTACTCGATCGAGTAGAAATTTACTCGATCGAGAACTCCCCATTTCTGCTTTACTCGATCGACTGATATGGCATTACTCGATCGAACAGAATCCACTCGATCGAGTACAAAAAGTACTCGATTGAGCTCTTTTCCTCGTGTTAGCTCTTTAATTCATCATTCTTCCTTTAAATTTGCGTAAAATTCCCCAAACCTGCATAAAAACACTTGCAAAAATATCCCAAAATACCAAATACGCAAAGTAACAGTCTATAGTCTCTATCTACGCCAAAAATTGTCTAAATTCTAATTGTCCTAATTAAAAGCAATAAAATAAATTCAACGGAAAATTAAAAATTGTTTATACAAGATGGTACACGGGGCATTTCCCCGCTCACTTCCCAAAGCAATTTAGTAGCCCCTTGGAGGACTCCTGATTGGAGGACGTCACCTCAGCAACATTGATCGTCCTCTTCAGCTTCCATGAGCTTGAACTTGAATCATGAGGAGGAGAATAGTTCACATCCACATATGCGCGACCTTTTCTCACCCTTGCTCCTTTTTCACCAGCTTTAACACTGTCACTCCCACTTTGACTGACATTAATTGCACAATGCCCTTTGACAGCTCCTTCATTGTTTTCATCTGTACCTGCAGCAAGGAAAACAGACGAACTTTCCTCCTTTTTGCTCTTAACCTGAGGCGGAGGGGTCACAATAGCAGCACAATGCTCCAAATTTTCATTTGGAGTGTCAATAATGGGGTCAATAGAAGAGAGGGCATTGCAAGGTTGAGCTTGCATGGGAGCCCTCCGGAACTTAGACTGATGGAATATCAGCTCCTCGTCCCCAACCTGAAAAGTCAATGTCTTGCCCCCGACGTCTATTACTGAACGGGCAGTAGATAAAAATGGTCTCCCTAAAATAATAGGGGTATGTTCATCTTCGGGGATGTCAAGTACAACGAAGTCAACGGGAATAAAGAACCTCCCGATCTTAATAGGTATGTCTTCTATTACACCTAGTGGTCGTGATATGCTACGGTCGGTCATCTGAACAATCATGTTGGTGCAATTAAACTTTGTCAAACCAAGTCTCTTAGCCAGAGACAACGGTAAGACACTCACGCTAGCGCCGAGATTGCATAACGCGTTATCAATCAAGTGGGTACCAATATGACACGGAATTGAGAAACTACCCAAGTCTGACTGTTTGGGAGGTAACTTATTCTGAACTAGGGCCGTCCCTACCTCAGTCAAGGCTACCGTCTCATTATCACTAATGTGCCTCTTACGTGATAAAATCTCTCATAAATTTAAGGTAAAAGGGTACCTGTGTCAGCAGTTCGGCGAATGGCACAGTGACCTGCAAGCTTCTCAGGATCTCGGCAAATTTGCTGAATTGTTGATTAGCTTTAGTACTCTGCAGACGCCTCGGGAAACCGTGATGGGTATCTCGAGTCCCTTGTTTCTCTCTTCGAACGTGTCAGCCGGATCAAGCTCTGTATCCTTTGGACGCTTTTTTCCTCTCGAACGAGGTATTTCAGGCGATTTCTCACTCGATCAAGCACTAGCAGGCTCTCGATCAAGCTGTCCATTATCCATACTACTCGATCGACCAAAATTCCCATTCGATCGAGTAGTTTCTTCAACAGAGTCACTCAATTGAGTAGAAATTTCACTTGATCGAGCAGTTGCATTTTCCTGTTCACTCGACCGAGTAGAAATTTCACTCGATCGAGCACTTTCTTCAGCAAATCTACTTGATCGACCTCCAGAAACTAG
Source organism: Silene latifolia (assembly GCF_048544455.1). Classification (NCBI taxonomy): domain Eukaryota; kingdom Viridiplantae; phylum Streptophyta; class Magnoliopsida; order Caryophyllales; family Caryophyllaceae; genus Silene; species Silene latifolia. Next base: position 456,818,882 of record NC_133538.1, read on the forward strand.
TCGATCGAGTACCTTTTTAGCTGTCAGCTCATTTCCTTTGACAGAACACTGTTCATCAGCTATTATTTCCTTCCTCGGGTCTGATTTCAACACTTCCGGTCCCTCATATGAACGACCGCTTCTCAAATTAATTAAATTTACCGTCTCATGTGGATTTTTGTCAGTTTGTGACGGTAAATGACCCGGTTTCCTTGTGGACTGGTTAGCGGCTAACTGGGCAACTTGAGTTTCAAGTGCCTTGATAGAAGCATCTTTTTATTGGTCGCTTAACTTCCACTGCTTTGTTAAAGACTGCAACATCGTCTTCAACTCACGTATCTCACTTACCTCACCAGAAGGCGAGGCACCTTAATTAGGTGTAGGAAAGGAAGGAGGCTTCTGAAAGCCTTGTTGAGTCTTATGTGGGGGAACATATGACTGCTGCTGGTGTGGAGGAGGGATAGGATTGAGCACATTTTGACTAGTCCACCTCAAATTGGGCTGGACTGCCCCTTGGTTATTATAATAGGAACCCCCTCCTTGCCTGTATTGTTGAAAGGCAAGGACTTGCTCCTTCTCTGTAGGACATCCAACAACAGTGTGACCGTCGTTGCTACCACACCTCTCATATGTGACGGTCACCCCTCTAGAAAGCATATGGACCGTCTGAGGCTCCCCAGCAGAATGTAACTCTAACTTATCAAATCTAGCATTTATGGCTTCCAGCTGAGCCACAACTTGCTTATCAACTGCATGAACTGTTCTAATACCATCCCTTGGATTTCCATATTCAGCACTGTGGTTCGCCATCTCTTCAATAAGGGCACATCCCTTATCATCATCGGCATTCTCTTGGAATCTCCCATTAGATGACGCATCAAGTATGGCTCTATGATCATCATACAACCCATTGTAGAACTGGTTAGACAGAAACCACGGGTCAAAACCATGGTGAGGAAGAGACCTCACCAACTTCTTGAAACGGGACTATGCTTCATAGAGAGTCTCATCAGGTGCCTGCTTAAAACTCGTAATCTTTGCCCTCAGCTGATTGGTGCGCTGAGGAGGGAAATATCTCTTATAAAAAGCAAGAGCAAGGGTCTCCTTGTTTGTAACCCCTGTGGCCGTACGGTCCAAGTCAGTCAGCCACTCCCTGGCTGCATCGGTCAAAGAAAAAGGAAATAGAAATTCTTTAATCTTGTCTTGAGTTACTCCCTTTGTGGCGGGGATAGTAGAACAGTAGTCCGTAAAGACCTCCATATGCTTCCTCGGGTCTTCACCTACCACACCTCTATAGAGATTTCTCTCCACCAGATTGATATAGGAAGGACGGATGTCAAATGTATTCCCATCCTCAGTCTGGAGATTGAAACCTTTAGGAATATACGATGCTTTAGGCTCCGAGTGACTAGCAATGTTCGGCATCTTTACTGGTTGATTGGCATAAATAGGAATGTCTTCTTCTAAAAACTGGTCTTCTGCAAAAAGAGAATGATGTAGCTTTGGCTCGAAAGTACTCAAGTCTTCCTTTCGTGAATAGTCTCTCTGGCTCTGAATCAGCTGAAACTAACTCAAACCTGTCTGACCTGGGCATAAACAACACTGAAAGAAAATAAATAAGAACTGCCTCAAGGAATAAAAATTCCCTGAGACGGATAAAATAAACGAAACAAAGACAGATAGGGCAATTGCCTCCCCGGCAACGGCGCCAAAATTTGATACGTCTGTCGTGTACCTATCAAAAATAAACTAACTAAACTAACTATATAGCTAGGGAAGTCAGGTCGATCTCCTCAGGGAGGCAAGATATCTGTAGAAGTCCGTCTATTTGGTCACAAATGGGGGGTGTTTAAATTGGTTTTCTAAACTAAAAGGTTTAAAGTAAAGAGAAGAAGAGATAAGAGCAATAAAGGTAAGAAAATAGAATTAAACTACCGGCTAATTTTGTACCTCCACCACCCTTTGAGGCGTCCTCGGTCATGGACCAAGGGCGTCGTGACGGTTTGTTAGTTGAGATTGCAGAGAGACAGGCTCGTATGGAGCGGGACTTAGCTTTGACTTTGTTTACTCTATATGAGTACCACTTGAGTCGACACCGTCCGATCCCAGAGGGTTGGCCACACCCTTCCTTTTACCGGTACCCAGCCGAGGGGTACCCGGGGTCTGCTGAGGAAGAGGAGGAGGACGAGGACCCGAAGGTGGCAGCGGAGAGAGCTCGAGCTGAGCAGAAGAGGAGGAGAGAGGAGGAGGAGGATCCAGAGTTCACGGTAGAGGACGTCCGTGACGACGAGGCTGATGAGTAGCTACTGGTCTACTCACTTCCCCAGTTTTCTGGCTGATTTGAGGAAGTTCGTGTTTTGTATGTACATCTTACTCTTTTATTTTTGTCTCCTTTTTATTTTCTTGTTTTTATTCTTTATTGGTTGTATATCCCCGTTCCTCTGTATAATCTATATATATCTATGGTGTATGCTGGAGGACAACGAGGGCGTTGTCCGTTTTGGTTTGGGGAGGGTATTGCATCCTTTTGAGTCTGCATTTGCATTTGCATTCACGTTTATTTATTTCAGTTTGCATTGTTTGTTTATTTCATTAAAAAATAAAAAAAACCAAAAAAATTTAGAAAATTTCAAAAAAATCCAAAAAAATCCACGTTTATTTTTGCATATAGGTTGAGTCGGAACGGTAGATTTCCGTGATGAAACTGCACTATAACTTGTCATTTCACTTGAGCCTTGCACTTCTGTTGATAGTTATTAGCTTTGTCATACGCATAGTCTACGAGTTTCTGTTCAAATATAGCTGACTGTTTAGACTTGACCTGATAAATTGGCAAACTACTCCATAAATTCTGAGTTTTAGAGCCCATAACTGGTGACATTCATGACCGGTTCATTAGGAATTGAGAGTAGTACTCCTTCCATAGCATGTTCATCGTTTTTGCACTTTTATGACATTCAATTTCTTGTCAAATGCACACATTCGGGTTTTTGGTTGGTGTCACATGTAGGGAGGTGCTTGCAAATTTCCCCTTTTCCTTATATTTTTCACCCATTTAGTTCCACTTAAGCCAAAACTTGCCTTTTTGACCCATTAGCTACATCCCAAACTGAGCCTGCCTAGTCAAGCTAGTTTAGTATATCTTTTGTGGTATGATTTTCCGTCTGCAGTTTAGCCCGTATCTTTTTGTATGGAGTTGGTGTAAATAGAGGAAGGAGAAAAAAAAGAAAGAAAAAAAAAGAATTGAAAAAGAAAAAAAAGAAGGAAAAACGTGAAAGAAGAAAAAAAAATGAAAAAAAAAGCTGATTCACGTGAAAAAGAAGAAAGAAAAGAAGTTTGAAAAATAATTGTTTTGTTTCATTTGATTCATTTAGACGGTGTTAAAAAGGAAAGTTTGTGACCGTCTAACTCCTCCATTCTTATTCCATATTTTTGAGGAGATTGTGTTTGAGTTTAGTGAGCTGTGTGCCAAATAAAGGGCACTTGTACTCTATTTTTCAATCAGTTGAGATTCGGATGGTTTATTATGGTCCTGTTAGGAACTAGCTTGACGCTTTTACCTCCACATTACCATAACTTGTTTTGCCTTTTCTCACCTGAACCTCACTATTCCCATATTATTTGTAAGCCCTCGGTTGTGACGGATATTATTGGTTGGAGTGTGTGCATTAGTACTTGAATTGTCTTTCATTTTTGTTGCATGCATGCTATGTAGGTCGCAGTTAGGTGAGTGACTGTCTTTCCTTCTCTCTTTTACATATAACATTCACCCTTTGCTTCATGAGAGAAGAGTGACCACGAGAGAGTCCGATTTTGTTGGTCTTGCAAGGTCGATAGGTTGGCTATATTTCTGAACAGCTTATAACTCGTTTGCGTATTGACTGCTTAGCTATAAATGTTAGTTTTGTTGCATTAAATTGGTTCAAGTAGACAAGTTAACCTAGCTCTGAGTTATCATTTCCGTTCCATTAGTTGCATTTCAGTTACTCGAGGACGAGTAAAGGTTCGGTTTGGGGAGATTTGATACGTGCATATTGTATTATCTTTTTAGCCTATTTTAGCACGTATTTCCATGCATTTTTGTACTGATTATATAGTATTATGCCCCAAATTGGCTACTTTGGTTTGTTTTGTCCGTTTTGTAGAAACGAACGCGAAAGTAGTGGAATCGTACCATTTTTCGTCCTTTTTGCATGCCTTTAGAGGAGACGGGATTTTCCAGAGTGAGATACTGCATTGGAATGCGTGAAGGCATGGTTTACAAGGCAGTCGGTGACGATTTTAGGCTGATTTGAAGGAAGAAGACTCGATCGAGTGGTTTTATTACTCGATCGAGTGGTTTTTATGGCCTTAGTTGATCGATCGAGCAGTTATTTACTCGATCAAGAGGTGCTGAAAAGAGAGGTTACTCGATCGAGTAACTAATCTACTCGATCGAGTAGATTTTCTGGTGTTTTACTCGATCGAGTGGATTTTTTCTACTCGATCGAGTGGTTTCTGCTAGCGTGGGATTTAATTAGCCCGTAAGCTTGTTTTAGCTTTTGGACTTAGTTTATTTTCTATTTAAGCATTACGTTACTAGGTCATTAGGATCATCTATTCTATTATCATCGATACTTTATTTCAGTTTTTCATCTATCATTTTCATCCTTCACTGTAACTTTGCTTTCGGGATTATTTCGCTTGGATTTTGTCGTTCTTTACGCCGGATTCGCATGATTGTAATCTCTTTCTCCTTTCTTAATAATAATCGCTCTATTGTTTACTTTAATTCTTTGTTTTACTTGATTTAATTTCTGCCCTAATTCACTTTTATGCAATTTAATTATCATTCTAATATGTTGAATGCTGGTCATTTATCTGCTGTTAGTTTTGATAATATTAATTGCGATATGAGTAGCTAAATCTATTTCATGTTGGTATTAGGGGATCTACGGTAGAAATGTGACGATGTAGTAAATAGGTTAGATGAATTAATTGTGAGATTCTGTCACCATAGCAATTTAACTGTATTTTTACCGACTTAGTTGAGTGCACGCTTCTGAGTCACCCTTTAATCTGCCTAAATTTAATCCTGGATCGGAAGATTGGACTAAATAGGCCTGCTATGAACAGTAGACTACTCTGACGAGGACGGAAGTTAAGTTAGTGGAAGTTTAGGGTAGAAAGTGGACCGGAAGGACCTTTCCATATCTGTCTCGCATTAATTTGTCTAAGTTGTTTACAGTTGAGTCACTGGACTACCGTAGTGAACCGAATCCCAACATGAAATAGATTTAGCTACTCATATCGCTATTAATATTATCAAAACTAACAGCAGATAAATTACCAGCATTCAACATATTAGAACGATAATTAAATTGCATAAAAGTGAATTAGGGCAGAAATTAAATGAAGTAAAACAAAGAATTAAAGTAAACAATAGAGCGATTATTATTAAGAAAGGAGAAAGAGATTACAATCGTGCGAATCCGGCGTAAAGAACGACAAAATCCAAGCGAAATAATCCCGAAAGCAAAGTTACAGTGAAGGGTGAAAATGATAGATGAAAAACTGAAATAAAGTGTCGATGATAATAGAATAGATGATCCTAATGACCTAGTAACGTAATGCTTAAATATAAAATAAACTAAGTCCAAAAGCTCAAACAAGCTTACGGGCTAATTAAAGCCCACGCTAGCAGAAACCACTCGATCGAGTAGAATTAATCCACTCGATCGAGTAAAACACAAGAAAATCTACTCGATCGAGTAGATTAGTTACTCGATCGAGTAACCTCTCTTTTCAGCACCTCTTGATCGAGTAAATAACTGCTCGATCAATCAACTAAGGCCATAAAAACAACTCGATCGAGTAATAAAACCACTCGATCGATTCTTCTTCCTTCAAATCATCCTAAACTCGTCACCGACTGCCTCGTAAACCGTGCCTTCACGCATTCCAATGCAGTGTCTCACTCTGGACAATCCCGTCTCCTCTAAATGCATGCAAAAAGGACGAAAAATGGTACGATTCCACTACTTTCGCGTTCGTTTCTACAAAACGGACAAAACAAACCAAAGTAGCCAATTCGGGGCATAATACTATATAAATATTACAAAAATGCATGGAAATACGTGCTAAAATAGGCTAAAAAGACTATAGAATATGCACGTATCAATAAGCTAGTCTTTCAACTTCTGATCACTACAAAGCTATTACATTCCCTCCTTGGTGGGGTCATATTATGCCTACCGACGAAGAAGGGATTCATTGGAGTTTGACCTATAAAGACTATTCTCAATTTTTGTTTATACGAGGAAGATCCCATCAACTTAGTTTTAATTCATTTTAAGTGAACGAAAAACTAGCATTGCGTGAATGAATTAATTTAGGTGATGGCTTATAAAAACGTGTGATATTTGTATATCATAGAAAACTAACGCGTCACCTCTATATGAGTCAGTTTTCATGCAAATATTAGGTGGTTTGGTTTTAGGCGGAATATGATGCAAACTATCGTTACGATGAAAAACATAAAAAAATGCAAAACGTAAATAAAAGTCCTAGTGTGGCCTATCCTAGTAAAAAGAACATAATACAACTTTGGAATCCACCGTTGGACCCGAGAAGCTTGTCTTGATGTTCCATCTTCGTCCATGCAGCGGGAGTGAGCATCCGATCTCCATCTTTGGTCTTCTCAAAATTACAATTTAAAATTTACAAAATATAAACCTATTTACATTCTAAATTAAAACTGTAATTACAAGGAAAAATCAAAACGGAGATGCGAGATCTCAAAATACAACCAAGACCGTGTTCCATCATTACGGTAACACGTTCTACTAAGGCCACACTAAGTTACAACTGTTTGTAAAATTAAATACGTAATAATAAAAAAAAAATATTCATGGCATTCAAAAGTAACGATAAATAAAAGATGCATCAACTAAAACAAAATTTATTCTTGACATAATTCCGTAATTATGTTAAATTTATCCAAACCACCTTTTAACGATTAAAATTATGTGACAAAACCGCTTCTATCAACTTAATTTTAATTCATGATAATCCGTTACTTTAAATTGCTTTAAAATAACTAAATGGTACGTGAGTGAACCGTTTCACTATCAAGCGAGTGTACAACATCCGTATAATGTACATGTTATGGCCAAAAGAGAAAAATTTCGAACTAAAAAAAATTCAGCTCGGCCAAAAGAAGGAAAAAAAAAACACGGAAATTTTTGTTTTTTTTTTTTTTTTTTATTTTCCAGCGGTTTTTTCCGAGAGCAAAGAGAGCAAAAAAAAAATATTTTCAGCGGCTCAATTTTCAGCGCGGCATCCAAGAACAACAATTGAACAAAAAACCAATTGCAATTTTGATATAATCCGTATTAAATTAAAACTCCAATTGATAATACTTTAACATATTGCTATGATTATCGTTTAAAATAACAATATGCGAAGAACAAATCGAAAAACAAAACAGATCAGCCGTGTATATACATATCACGGTTTTCAATGCACGAGAAAAAAAAATAGAAAACAGCCGTGTAAAAAGTTTTCGGCCGCACGGTTTTCTATGCAAAAAAAAAAAATTATCGATTCAATTCGTTTAATGAAAATCACAATGAAAAATTTACGTGCCCTCGCTCTGATACCACTTATAGGGAAATATCCGTAAAATTCCCTTAAATTTTAGGACTATAACGTAACTTTAACATGTGATTAATGGTCATAAACGAAAACAAGGGAAAAACGATAAAGAACAAGAATCAACCTCGGGTCCTTTTGCAATTCGGCCTAATGAACAGAAATCAATATAGACTTCCTCCTAATCGTTGCACCCAAGATCGTCTGAGACTATGCCCCTCGTGCTAGAAATTACTCTCTAATTGCCTTGCAATATTGAGAGAGTTTTTGTGAGTTTTCGATGTGAGATCTAGGTTTCAGAGAGAATGCCTCCAAAAACCTAATTTTTGTGCAAATGAAATGAATTAGGTCAAAAGGAGAGAAGCCCTCTCCTTTTGTCTTACTCGGCCAAACCGTGTATTAGGGAGAGAGTGGGCTTTCCACTTTCTCCTTATTTTAACTCGTGGTCCGACTCATTTTTGCTAAATGTATATGACGGTTTTTAAATTATAAATCGTCATCCGTTATCGGTTATTAAAATATCAACTAGTAACATGACTAAGTCGATATATTAATACTTGTCCGACAATGATAATATAGTATAATTAATTAAATTCAATATACATTAATTAAATATAATCATTTATATTCAATTTATGAATTAACCGCTTAATTCACTTTAGCCAGTATTATTTAATCCGTATTAAATAATTATCTCAACATCGCGTTTGACTAATTATTAGTCAATAACTCCGACTAACTGCTTAGTCAAATTAGGCATCAACATGACTGTATTTTCATACCGTCACATCTCTCAAACGTATCCTATAGGTGTGACTTTTAGGGACCAGTTGATCACCGCCATCAGTATAACAATAACGTCAAACTTATCTAGCAAGCCAACCGTTATTGATAAACGTGGACCAACTGATAATAATACAAAAGTATACCCTTTAATCCTTTTAGAGATTTATATGTCATTGCACTAACTGTAGAGGACACCAGCCCCAACAGGGACGGCCCTAGTTCAGAATAAGTTACCTCCCAAACATTCAGACCTGGGTATTTTTTCGATTCCGTGTCACACCCACTTGATTGATAACGCGTTATGCGATATTGGCGCTAGCGTGAGTGTCTTACCGTTGTATCTGGCTAAGTGACTTGGTTTGACAAAGTTTAATTGCACAAACATGACTGTTCAAATGGCCGACCGTAGCATATCACGGCCACTAGGTGTAATAGAAGACATACCTGTTAAGATCGGGAGGTTCTTTAATCCCGTTGACTTTGTTGTACTTGACATCCCCGAAGATGCCCATACCCCTATTATTTTAGGGAGACCATTTTTGTTTACTGCCCGTGCAGTAATAGACGTCGGAGGAAAGACATTGACCTTTCAGGTTAGGGACGAGGAATTGATATTCCGTCAGTCTAAGTTCCGGAGGGCTCCCATGCAAGCTCAGCCTTGCAATGCCCTCTCTTCTATTGACCCTATTATTGACACTCCAAATGAAAATTTGGAGCATTGTGCTGCTATTGTGACCCCTCCGCCTCAGGTTCAGAGCAAAAACGAGGAAAGTTCATCTGTTTTCCTTGCTGCGGTATAGATGAAAATAATGCATGAGCTGTCAAGGGGTGTTGTGCAATTAATGTCAGTCAAGGTGGGAGTGACAGTGTTAAAGCCGGTGAGAAAGGAGCAAGGGTGAGAAAAGTTCGCGCATATGTGGATGCCAACTATTCTCCTCCTAACGATTCAAGTTCAAGCTCATGGAAGCTGATCAAGACAATCAATGTTGCTGAGATGACGTTCTCCAGTCAGGAGCCCTCCAAGGGGCTACTGAATTGCCTTGGGAAGTGAGCGGGGAAATGCCCCGTGTGCCAATTTGTAAAAACAATTTTTAAATTTTCCGTTGAATTTCTTTTATTTCTTTTAATTAGGACAATTAGAACTTAGACAATTTTTAGCGTAATAGACTGTTACTTTGCGTATTTGGTATTTTGGGATACTTTTGCGAGTGTTACTATGCAGGTTTGGGGAATTTTACGCAAATTCAAAGGAAGAATGACGAATTCAAGAGCTTACACGAGGAAAAGTTCTCGATCCAGTACTTTTTGTACTCAATCGAGTGAAATGTGGTCGATCGAGTGATTCCATTTTAGTCGATCGAGTAAAGCGGAAATGGGGAGTTCTCGATCGAGTAAATTTCTTCTCGATCGAGTAGATGGATCCATAAAGTCCTCGATCGATCAGTTCTAAACCACTCGATCGAGTGAAATGGGAAAGACACGTAGGGAGTCTTCTTTAACTCCTTTCTTTTCCTTTGTTATTTCATTTAACCCCCATTTTTTTCGACAACCCTTCCCTTTTGCCCTTTTGAAAAACCCCAAAATCCTCCATATATCTTGCCCTTTTGCCAAATCCGTCACCTACATTGTGCTTATTGTTGATTAATCGTCATTTGCCCTCTGTTTTCCCTTTGATTTACGCTCATTTACACGGTCTATTGAGGGAATTAGGGTTCTGCGGTTTTCAATCAAAAAATCGCCTATTTTGCTTATTTCTTGTCGATTAATTATTCTTTGTGGGTTCTATATCATCAAGTAAGTGATCCTTACTCTTCTTTATCCATTAATCTCTTTAATTTTTGCTTCTTGTGAGGATAATCAAGGATTAGGGTTTCGATTTTCTGTTTGGGTCGATGTTTTCGACTATAATTTCGATTTAATGCTTAATTTGTCTTGCTTGATGATCAATTCCCATTCCTCATTGATTTTTACATGTTTAAATTTGAATTTTGCGCGACATTTGCGTTTAGGGGTTTTTACAGTCGAAACTTTCGACTGAAAATTGGTCTGTGCTGCTGCATTAAGCTTAATTCGCCTCTATTGATGCTTAATTTGTCGCCATTGATACCTTCTACCCTTCCCCTATCGTTGTTTACTTGCTGTATTCGAATTTTTGAGTAAATAGTTGGGAATCTATGTGCTGAAGGTCGAATTTTTCGTCTGGTTAGGAGAATTTTCATACCGTTTTCATGCTGATTTTCATGCTGTTTAGCTGCTATTTTCTTATCAATTCCCCTGCCCTATTTATTCAGGATGGAATCTAGCTTTGATGCCTTCGTCGAGCTCTTCTGCCAGTCCGTCTTTGTCTCTTTCTGAGATGGTAGTCCCTGTTGTTACTACCGTCTCCGCACCGACCAGCACTTCTGTGTTCTTAGTCTCTCGCCGTGCAGTTTTACACTGCTAGCACCGTTGCTAGCCCTGTTTATTTGCCACTTGATGTGACCACCACCACCAGCTGCTAGCACTGCTAGTCTTTTTCCTCGGTGGTGGTCACAGCGACCATAGCCTCTACTTGATCCACGGTGAGCACACACGTGGCGGACTCACCACGATTCTGTTTGCACCGGGCGGCTAATTCCTCGCACACGATCCTTTGCACGGGCTTCTACTTCGGGTTCTAGAGGCCGGAGCCGAGGGCGTGGACGTGCTCGTCCTACACCAGCTCCTGCCACTTCTACTTCTGCTGCTTCTGGTGGCACGGTTACCATCCGAGGGGACAACTCCCTCGACTCCCACCCTGAGTACCCACAGGTAATTTTCATTAACGGTGTACATCGTAAGAGGTTTTATAACCTCGTTGGCTGTGAGTTTTTACCTACCCGGTTCTTAGATAAATCGGCACTTGAGACTCGGCTTCTACGAGTCAGTTTGTTAGCTTTTACGGGGCACGGGGATGGCCGGACTCATTACTATGAGTGGCCACACCTTTCTGAAGCTGAGTCTTAAGTTCCTCAGCTCCTTCACCTTCTCCTCCGGGGCACACGTCGCTGCCTCCACTAGTCCTTCTGTGTCTTTCCGGTTGTTCAACCAGACTTTTTCGATGACTTTGGAGGAGTTTGGTAGCAGACTTGGCCTTTCCTCTACGGGCGACACTGCCGCCCCTAGGAGGGTCATTCGTCAGCTTTGGCGGATCTTGGCCCAGACCACCTTTCCCGAGCGAAAGCTCGCACAGGTCCACCTTCCCCCTGCCCGTTACTTTCTTAGACTGATGGGGAGCACTATTTTTGGCCGAAAGGAGCCAAACAACATCAACAACAACGAGCTCTCCATCTTAAGCGATTACCTGAACATTGACTGCGAGGGTCCCATTACCCTCAACATCGCCTATCTGACCGCCCAGTACTTCCAGGCCCAGGGGGAGAAGGTCACGGGATCTATTGCCTGCGGTGGCATGGCCACCATTCTTGCCCGTTCCCTTTTCCCTATCTGACCTCGTGACTTACGGTACCTCCCGGGAGAGAGGTATTTGAGCCTGGCTGCCATGCACTCTCAGCATTGGCTCACCACAGACTTCCAGACATGGAAGATAGACGGTTCAGTGTCTGTGGACTTACCTTGCACCACTCTTCCCCGTCTAGCCCCTTTTCCTAATGTTGCACGGGGCGCCCGACTGCCACCTCTACCTGACTACCACCTTTCACTCCGACCCCCTACTACTTTACCCTCCACTAAGAAGTGGCATAGACTTGAGACTGGAGAGGGGTCCACACCTTCTGGGAGCGGCCAACCTTCCACGGCCACTCCTACACCTACCCCGATCCCTATCTCCAATCCTACTCCCGCACCCGCCGACCAGACACAGACACAGCCGGTCCTACCGGCTAATTTTGTACCTCCACCACCCTTTGAGGCGTCCTCGGTCATGGACCAAGGGCGTCGTGACGGTTAGTTGAGATTGCAGAGAGACAGGCTCGTATGGAGCGGGACTTAGCTTTGACTTTGTTCCCTCTATACGAGTACCACTTGAGTCGACATCGTCCGATCCCATAGGGTTGGCTACACCCTTCCTTTTACCGGTACCCAGCTGAGGGGTACTCGGAGTCTGCTGAGGAGGAGGAGGAGGAGGAGGACATGGACCCGGCGGTGGCAGCGGAGAGAGCGCGAGCTGAGCAGAGGAGGAGGAGAGAGCGGGAGGTGGACCCGGACTTCACAGTGAGGATGGAGGACGTGCGCGACAGCGACGAGGAGGCTGACGAGTAGCTACTGGTCTACTCACTTCCCCAGTTTTGTGGTTGGTTTGGGGAAGTTCGTGTTTTGTATGTACATCTCATTCTTTTATTTTTGTCTCCTTTTTATTTTATTTTTCATTCTTTATTGGTTGTATATTCCCGTTCCCCTGTATATATCTGCTGGTGTATGCTGGAGGACAACGAGGGTGCTGTCCATTTTGGTTTGGGGAGGGTATTGCATCCTTTTGAGTCTGAATTTGCATTTGTTTTGCATTCACGTTTATTTATATCAGCTTGCACTGTCTATTTATTTCATTAAAAATCAAAAAAAAAATCAAAAAAAATTAGAAAAAACAAAAAATTCAAAAATTTTCACGTTTATTTTTGCATATAGGTTGAGTCAGAACGGTTGATTTCCGTGATGAAACTGCACTATAACTTGTCATTTTTACTTGAGCCATGCACTTCTGTTGATAGTTTTTAGCTTTGTCATACGCATAGTCTACGAGTTTCTGTTCAAATATAGCTGGCTGTTTAGACTTGACCTGATAAATTGGCAACCTACTTGATAAATTCTAAGGTTTAGAGCCCATAACTGGTGACATTCATGACCAGTTCATTAGGAATTGAGAGTAGTACTCCTTGCATAGCATGTTCATCATTTTTGCACTTTTATGACATTCAATTTCTTGTCAAATGCACACATTCGGGTTTGTGGTTGGTGTCACATGCAGGGAGGTGCTTGCAAATTTTCCCCTTTTCTTATATTTCTCACCCATTCAGCTCCACTTAGCCAAAACTTGCCTTTTTGACCCATTAGCTACATCCCAAACTGAGCCTGCCTAGTCAAGCTAGTTTAGTATGTCCTTTTGTGGTATGATTTTCCGTCTGCAGTTTGGCCCGTATCTTTTTGTATGGAGTTGGTGTAAATAGAGAAAGGAGAAAAAGAAAGAAAAAAAAAGAATTGAAAAAGGAAAAAAAGAAAAGAAAACACGAAGAAGAAAAAAAAGAAAGAAAAAAAATGAAAAGTGTGATTCACGTGAATGAAAGAAAAAGAGTTGAAAAAAAAAGTTTGATCTATATCATTTGATTCATTTAGACGGTGTTAAAAAAAGGAAAGTTTGTGACCGTCTAACTCCTCCGTTCTTATTCCATATTTTTGAGGAGATTGTGTATGAGATTAGTGAGATGTGTGCCAAATGAAGGGCACTTGTACTTTATTTTTCAGTCAGTTGAGATTCGGATGGTTTTATATGGTCCTGTTAGGAACTAGCTTGATGCTTTTACCTCCACCTTACCATAACTTGTTTTGCCTTTTCTCACCTGAACCTCACTATTCCCATATTATTTGTAAGCCTCGGCTATGACGGACATTATTGGTTGGAGTGTGTGCATTAGTACTTGAATTGTCTTTCACTTTTGTTGCATGCATGCTATGTAGGTCGCAGTTAGGTGAGTGACTGTCTTTCCTTCTCTCTTTTACATATAACATTCACCCTTTGCTTCATGAGAGAAGAGTGACCACGAGAGAGTCCGATTTTGTTGGTCTTGCAAGGTCGATAGGTTGGCTATATTTCTGAACAGCATATAACTCGTTTGCGTATTGACTGCTTAGCTATAACTGTTAATCTTTGTTGCATTAAATTGGTTCAAGTAGACAAGTTAAGCTAGCTCTGAGTTTTCATTTCCGTTCCATTAGTTGCATTTTAGTTTACTCGAGGACGAGTAAAGGTTCGGTTTGGGGAGATTTGATATGTGCATATTGTATAGTCTTTTTAGCCTATTTTAGCACGTATCTCCATGCATTCATGTACTGTTTATATAGTATTTTGCCCCCGAATTGGCTACTTTGGTTTGTTTTGTCCGTTTTGTAGAAATGAACGCGAAAGAAGTGGAATCGTACCATTTTTCGTCCTTTTTGCATGCATTTTGAGGAGACGGGATTTTCCGGAGTGAGTTTCTGCATTGGGATGCGTGAAGGCACGGTTTATGAGACAGTTGGGCACGAGTTTTAGCTGATTTGAAGGAAGAAAATTTGATCGAGTGGTTTTATTACTCGATCGAATGGTTTCTACGTCATTGGTTGGTCGATTGAGCACCTTTTTACTCGATCAAGAAGTGCTGAAAAGAGAGGTTACTCGATCGAGTAACTATTCTACTCGATCGAGTAGATTTTCTAGAGGTTTGCTCGATCGAGTGGTTTGGTCTGGCGTGGGCTTTAATTAGCCCGTAAGCTTGTTTTAGCTTTTGGACTTAGTTTATTTTCTATTTAAACGCAACTTTACTAGGTCATTAGCTATCTTATCATCTATCATTTTTAGCTTTCACAGTAAAAACATTACGTTGCTTTTCCCTTCTTCACTGTAACTTTATTTTCGGGGTTATTTCGCTCGGATTTGCGTGTTCTTTACGCCGGATTCTCACGATTGTAATCTCTTTCTCCTTTCTTAATAATAATCTCTCTTTCGTTTACTTTAATTCTTTGTTTCGCTTTATTTAATTTCTGCCCTAATTCACTTTTATGCAATTTAATTATCGTTTTAATATGTTGAATTCTGGTTATTTATCTGCTGTTAGTTTTGATAGTGTTAATAGCGATATGAGTAGCTAAATCTAATTCATGTTGGGATTAGGGGATCTACGGTAGAAACGTGACGATGTAGTGAATAAGTTAGATGAATTAATTGTGAGATTCTGTCACCGTGGCAATATAACAGTATTTACCGACTTAGTTGAGTGCACGCTTCTGAGTCACCTTTTTAATCTGGTTAAATTTAATCCTGGATCGGAAGATTAGACTAAATAGACTTGTTATGAACAGTAGACTACCCTGACGAGGACGGAAGTGAAGTTAGTGGAAGCTTAGGATAGAAAGTGGACCGAAAGGACCTTTCCATATCCGTCTCGCATTAATTTGTCTAAGTTGTTTACAGTTGAGTCACTGGACTACCGTAGTGAACCGAAATCCTGACATGTCCCTTCTTATTTGATAGTTTAATTCTATTTTTCTGCCTTTACTGCTCCTGTCTCTGCTTCTCTTTCCTTTAAACCTTTATTTTAGAAAACCAATTTAAACAACCCCCCCCCCCCCCTCATTTGTGACCAAATAGACGGACTTTTACAGATATCTTGCCTCCCTGAGGAGATCGACCTGACTTCCCTAGCTATATAGTTAGTTTAGTTAGTTTATTTTTGATAGGTACACGACAGCCCTGTCACATGGTCTAATGAGACTCACAAGTCTCATTGAAAGGGTAAGTGATGGGTAAAAAATGCAAGGATTCATAGACTCGCATTTCATCAAACATAACATGTGAATAAGTTGAGATCACAACAAGCAAGCAAATAAATAATGAAAACATATTAAATTAAGCATGAATCATCCCCCATGTTGGTTTCCCCTAATTACCCATTAACCCTAGTTAAGGAAACTACTCACTCATTATCAAGTTTAACATGTTGACAAGGTTGTCAATCATATTAACAAAGCAAAACATGATGAATAAATGAAGATGATCAACAATAATTAAAAAGGGATTAAGAGAATTATACCTAATAATGACTCCAAAATAAAGCAAAGAATAATAGAAGTACTTGATGAATGATTGGAAGGTTGTCAATCTCCCAATAATAACCAAATAATCTTCAATTACCCAAAATAAAAGATGAATAAAAGATAAATTAAGGAAATTAGATTTGTATTAATATTTGATTAGAAGTTGATTACAAGATTAAGAAGAGATTAGAATGATATAAACTACACTAAAGATTGATAAGAAGAACATGATTCATCTAATTAGACTAATGGGGTATTTATAGTGAGGATTAGGTACAGAAATTAGGGTTTACTAAGGGCTTAAATGACGATTAAGTCCTTGAGGAATCGCTCCTCTCAGAAAAGATGCGGGTCTCCTTTTTGCCGGTCTTTCAAAAATATGCGCATCTTTCATGGAGCAAGAAGAGGACGTGTGGGTCTGTAACATAATCCGAGCATCTAAGGCTCGGGACGAGTGGATTCTCAGGTGGCTGGACGAGCGGATTGCTGGCTTGGATGCTCGGATTCTGGCGTGGTTGGACGGGCGTCCCTATGGTAAAGACGCTCGGATTCTTCCAGTCTTGGACGGGCGTCCTGCCTGGTTGGACGAGCGGATCTTGTCCCAGCCTTCCTTTTCTTCTTTTCTTCTTCTCTTCTCCCAACAATCCTCCGGGATTTTGTCGGGGATGCAAGGATCTTCTTCATCATTTCCCATCTACTACAATATGTACAAAGGTCTTCTAGTCTTGCCTTCTCTTTTATGCTTGGTCATTAGATTTGATCAATTTAGCTCTATTTTGCCATGAAAATGCAAGGTTTGCACTCCTCTCCTACCAAGGAAGCAAAACCTCAAAGAATATGCAAAACAAAGGACTAAAGATAGTAAATGACCCAAATATGCACTAAAAAGCATAGGAACGAGGCTAAATCGGGGACTAAATATGCTCAAATATTGGTCACATCAAATATCCTCAAACCGAACCTTTGCTCATCCCGAGTAAAGAGGTGACAAAACTAGGACCCTTATTTAAACTATCCTACTAATATAGCCGACATGAGACAATTAGCGGGTCTCACTCCGCCCCTTCAACTCACAACAAGATTAACATGAGGTAGGATGCCTTCTTGCAAGGCAAGGTGGGTCTTGCCAAAATGGCGACACATCCAATCATTAAAGCACATAAAATCAAGTAATGGATGCATCTAAGTGGCGGAAATTATCTAAAGGGGAAGCAATTCAAGGGTACACACTCCTTCATAGATGCAATTTCTTCAAACTACTAAGCCTAGAAGGATACCAATAAATCACCTCCAAGTTGTGTCAACCAAGGGTACCTTTGTCCTCAATCGTTAAATGCTTTTGTCAAGAATAGACTCCCTATGGTGTTAGAAACACTGGAGGATCGCGGAATTCCCCCTCTTGCCTAGACAAGAAGAAGGGTCGTCCCCTCTCTACCATGCACAAAAGTGGATACGATGGATAAAGGGATCGATAGTATTTGAGTTTCATGTGGGAGTTTTCTTTTGTTGTTTGTTTTTCTCCCCAATTTCTTGTCGCATTTGACATTTGAGAACACTTTCTTTTTGCCATTTCTTGTGATTTTTGGCATTTCAATACTTGACAACTTTTCAACTTTTTGCATTTTCTTTTGAACATTTTCAAAGTCACCCTAATTAGTAACGAGGGTGCCTTATATTTGAAGCATAGGAGTTTTTATTTTTGTTACTCCTCTTTTCTTTTGATGCATTTGCAAACTTTTTGACTTTTCATTTCTTTTCTTGAACTCAAATTTTTGAACAATTTCTTTTTGTGCCCAATTCCCTTTGATGACAAAAATATGGTAGAACATGGATGAATGATGGTTGCATGGTTTCAAGGGTCACCTTGGAATAAACGGTAGCCAAGGAGTTATCACACCACAAGGTACTCTTGACTAGGCCTTAATCCATGGGTCAAAGGATACTAGCATGACACATCCTAGGGTGTTTTACAAGTATTCTAACAAGCAAAGTCTTAAGAAGAAAAAGCATCTACTAGGGGTTATATACACTTGTCAAGCTTCCCAAGTAGACGGTTTCACAAAAATTTTCTAATATGCAAACTACATGCCATGATGCAACTAACATTTCTACATCCTAATGCATATACTTCTACAAACTAGTATGCCAAATAATCTAAATGCAATCCTAAATTCACATTATTTTTACCGCATCAATCAAAATAAAGCCACATAGTCATTAACATAAAGAGGAAAAAGGAGATTGGAAAGATCATACCATGCGGTCTTCAATATCCTCATGTCTCGGATGTGGCGTAGTCAATCAATGTGAACAAGGATGAACAAACACAATATATACAAGACTACACTACAAAGGAAATGAACATATTTTTGGATTTTTCAATTTTTCAAAATTTTTTGGATTTTTTGAAATTTTTGATTTTTTTTGGATTTTGAATAAAAGTCAAGTTAGAATTTCCATCCCCACACTAGTATGGGCATTGTCCTCAATGGCCAATACGATAGGAAATTATGAAAATATGATGCACGATTTCTATACTAAATGCAAATTATACTAAGCTACACTACATGATGCATGTGTTTTTGTTATGGCGGAGAGCATAATTTAAATTAGCTCCCAATGCATATGCATGGACTTCCCCAAACCAAAATAGACATTATTTCTAACGTCTTGAATTTTGGGGTAGTTCATGCACATGGAAGGCAATGCATGAAACTAAATATTGTCATTTTGGATTTTAAAAGTGGGAACAATAAAAATGAACACCTTAATGAAGCCAAGGTGTTAGTCCTCCATGTTGTTAGGACTCCACAAACATAAGACAAATATGGTACAAATTATCAAAACATCAAATTCTTTTCATGAAAATTAAAAAGAGCGAGGATAAGGAAACTTCACTTAAGCTTTGATGGGTGCCTCATGCCCGCTCCATCTAGCTATGAAGAGATCTCTAGAGATCGCCATTATCCCCCTCTAAGTCACTATCCCAAACTTCTTTGGATGCATCACTCGCATTGAAGTCCATGAACTCATCTTCCTCACTATTGAGCTCCACCGTATCTCCACCACAAGATTTATCGCTCCCTTCGCCTTCTTGCCCATTTGCTCCTCCATTTGCTTTTTCCGAGTTTGGGAAGAAAATGTCCATTTGGGCCCAAGAGGGAAACATTCCCTCCTCGCTAACCTTCCCTTGTTGAACTAAATGGTGGAATTGTGGATATAGAGCATAGTAGCTATCCACGGCGGCTTCATATTGACCGAAATGCATGTCTTGGAGAATCCCCGTCACAAAATTATCTCGAGGAAGAATGAAGGGGTTAGGGTGATTGTATGGTTGGTCTTGAAAAGGGTAGGGAGGTATCTTGATCTTTTCATTTTGTTGTTGTGGCTCTTGTTGTTGTTAGGGGTTTGGTGGTGTTGGTGCTTGATTTGCTTGGTTCGGGTTTGCGGGGATGAGGTACGACGGGATTGGGGATAGAGGACCCCTCCTTGGTGAAATTCTCGGTAAACCGGTCATTGGCAAGTAGATAGGGTTACTTCCCTTTGTTATCCATTTAATCCTTTTTTCAACACCTTCGTGTGTTATCCAATGATGTTGCACAAGAAGTAGTTCCTCATTGATCCTTGTATTCCCGGAGAGTGGAGTGTACTCATTGTTTTCATTGAACCTTGGATTGAAGTGCTTCGCGAGCCTTGTAATGAGCCCTCCATTGACGATATGCTTCATCCCATCGTCATCCCCATTTCTAAACTTAGCCCACTTCTCAAGTAGTACAAGAGGTGCATTAAAATGATATCCACCTCGTCCTTGGATTTCAAGATATGACTCCATGAATACAAGATCGAGCTCATTCACAATTGCCAGGTCTCGGCGTGCAAGAATAGTTCCGGATAAGAACCGGTAAGTGAGCCTTAGAATAGGGTTTTGGATATGAAACCCAAGCATTACTTGATATACAAAAAGTCTCGACCGGTCATGGCTCTCCACAATGGTGCCACACTATACTTCTTAGGTCTTGATGTTCGGGTAGGCGAAACATCCAAACCGAGTACATTACTCACAAAAACATCCCAAAAAACACCAATGTGGGAACCATGGGAAAACATCAAAGGGTATTCACAGATCTGGGAATAACATATGGCACTGCTCTGGAGATACTTGATTCAGAAGAAATGCTCCAACCCATTGGTCCGACTTCGGACCCACCTGAACACAAAAGAGCCTGTTCATGGAACGAAAATGTCTATTGCCAATACCATCAAGGCAAGGGCCATGACACCGAAGCCTGTTCCAAACTCAAGCATGCCATTCAAGATATGATTGAAGCTGGCAAAATCATAATTGCACTTCTCAGTCAAGACAATCCTCCTGAATGTCTCAAATCAAATTGCAAGGTTGAGCGTTCTCAAAGGACATTCACTAAACTCAACACAACCTATGCCGCAGCTCTTCAAAAGATCATGACTGAAGGGAAGCTAAAACCAATCGGGCCCACTCCGGACCCGTCTGAAAGCAGGAAATCCCGTTTCTGGGACGGCAGTGCCTATTGCCAATATCATCAAAGGAATGGTCATGACACTGAAACGTGCTTCAAACTGAAACTTGTTATTCAAAATATGATCGACAATAATGAACTGATAGCTTCATCCCTATGCCAACCAAGTGATGAAGACAACCCTAATGAACATCTCTTTCTGCAAGAAGATGAAAGCCTCATCGACTATTGTCCTCATATCATTCCCAACAACGAGAGTGAAGTGCTCAAGTGGGTCAATGCTCAAGAACAGATATTTAAGTCGCTGGATGCTGCACAAGACACCTTCGAAGGGGAAAGTGATGATTAGGAATCCGTATCTACGATTGAGTCTGAGTCCGAGTCCGAGTCTTAGGCTTTCTCATATCTATCCTAGCGTCTGTTCTTTTATTCCTAAGTGACAAATTGGGGGCTATCCCCATGAGTCACATGTATCCATCGAGTCTGTGCTAACCTCTTATTTATCTAAATAAAAGCACGATTTACAACTATCAAATATTCTCCACTTTACCATTTCCCGTTGACGACGAGAATTTATTTGAGAATTGATTTAAAACAAACGACATGTTTTAATTTAACGTGAGTACACTCGAGTGATGTTCCGTACCGAGTAAGCAAAGGACCCGAAACTCCGTGTCCATTCTCTTTACCTATTCCATGTCTGGCAATATAAACCTTTCATTAGCACCCAATTTGTAACGAGCTTCTATCAAAGGGATCCTACGACGAACCCAGATAACAAACCAGAACATCTCTTTGTTCATGATCAATGACGGAAGGCAAGCCCATTCCCCACAAAAACATCCCATCACCTAGTATCAACCTCTCACCGACCAGTACATCCCCATCTTCACCTTTACCTTCTTCCAACGACGGACGGCAAAGAACCAGTGCATCCAAGCCAACGCCAAATCAAAAACCAAAACCAAAAGGTAGAAACCATTCGGCCAATCTCCAAACCAAAGCCAAAGCGAAAGCCAAAACAAAAACAAGATAGTGAAATTCAAATTCACTATTTTCACAAATTTCAAACGACGGAAACAAAAACCGTCATTCTCAAATCAAAAACAAGATACTGAAATTCAAATTCACTATTTTCACAAATTTCAAATGACGGAAATTAAAACCGTCATTCTTAAATAAAAATTTCACTATTTTCACAAATTTCAAACGACGGAAATTAAAACCGCCATTCTCAAATCAAAAACAAGATAGTGAAATTTAAATTCAATATTTTCACAAATTTCAAACGACGGAAATTAAAACCGTCATTCTCAAATAAAAAACAAGATAGTGAAATTCAAATTCACTATTTTCACAAATTTCAAACGACGGAAACTAAAACCGTCAATTCTCAAATAAAAAACAAGATAGTGAAATTCAAATTCACTATTTTCATAAATTTCAAACGACGGAAACAAAAACCGTCATTTTCAAATCAAAAACAAGATAGTGAAATTCAAATTCACTATTTTCACAAATTTCAAATGACGGAAACAAAAACTGTCATTCTCAAATCAAAAACAAGATAGTGAAATTCAAATTCACTATTTTCACAAATTTCAAACGACGGAAACAAAAACTGTCATTCTCAAATCAAAAACAAGATAGTGAAATTCAAATTCACTATTTTCACAAATTTCAAACGACGGAAACAAAAACCGTCATTCTCAAATAAAAAACAAGATGGTGAAATTCAAATTCACTATTTTCATAAATTTCAAACGATGGAAATTATAGCCGTCATTTCAAATCAAAAAACAAAATAGTGAAATTCAAATTCGCTATTTTCATGAATTTCAAACGACGGAAATAAAACCGTCAATTCCAAATCAAAAACAAAATAGTGAAATTCAAACTCACTATTTTCACAATTCCAAACAACGGAATTAAAAACCATCGCATTCAAAAAACGAAATAGTGTAATTCAAATTCGCTATTTTACCACAATTTCAACTGACGAAATTCAAAACTGTCACTTTTCAAAAAAATGAAATAGCGAAATTCAAATTCGTTATTTTCCCACAATTTCAAATAACGGAATTAAACCGTCACTTTTCAAACTTTGGACCAACAAGTCCAAAGCCCAGGACGCATGAGTCCAACATATAAAGTCCAGGACCAACAAGTCCAAAGCCCAGGACCCATGAGTCCAAAATACCAAGTCCAGGACAAACAAGTCCAAAGCCCAGCACCCCTAAGTCCTTCTGCAGACTACTACAAGGAAACTTATCTAGGATCCTGGGGATTCCCCTCAAAATCATAATCAAAATTGCCTCACCCCTAAGTCCTTCCAGAGACTACTACAGGGAGACCTATCTAGGCTTCTGAGGATTCCCCTCAAGCTCATAACACCACACCTTAGCCCTTAAGGTCCAGACATAGAAATCTGATCCCATATTATTTACCAACCATTGCGTGCCCAAGCCACATCAAGCCTGAGTAAACACCACAAATACAAGCTCCAGATTTTTATCTGACAAACAAAACCATTATTACCAGGCTCCACATTTCCTAATGTCGGGGCCATTTTCACCCTGACCCAGATACGGAGTTTTTAAAAACATTGCTCCCTAGAACGGCACATGCCCATTTCATTCTTAGAGTCCACTTTTTAGTGTGCTCACACAACAAGAAACATTTTCACAAGCAATGCCTCTTCGATTCATGATCAAGAGGTATTTCTCTCCAATCAACTTTCAAGTCACCAAACGGAATTTACCGTTGTGACCCTCACACTTTAAGATCCTAACAACTCGCTTAGGCACAGATTCAGACGAGTCACCAAACGGAGTTTACCGTCGTGACCCTCACACTTTAAGGTCCTAACATCTCGCTTAGGCACACACACGTTCAGAACTACGATCTGGTTTGATATCACTTCACGTGAATACGTAGGCAGTCCTTCAAGGACACAACCATACACCTCACACTTTAAGGTCCTAACAACTCGCTTAGGCACACACATCCTGAACTACGATCTGGTTTGATTTCACACCACGTGAATACGTAGGCAGTCCTTCAAGGACACAACCATACACCTCAAAATCACTTAAAGGTCCTAACATCTCGCTTAGGCGCACACACGCTCAGAACTATGATTTGGCTTGATTTCGCAAACACGCGAATACGTAGGCAGTCCTATTACTAGGACACAACCACACCCCCACACACATTCAATTTTCACACCTTCAATTTGCAATCCATTGCACACACACTCAGAACTACGACCTGGTTTGATTTCACAAACACGCGAATACGTAGGCAGTCCTATTACAAGGGCACAACCGCATACTCCTTTCACAACCCTTCCAATTTTCAATCCTCAATAACCAGCTCAGAACTACGATCTGGTTTGATTTCGCAAACACGCGAATACGTAGGCAGTTGATGTGACCAATATTTGAGCATATTTAGTCCCCGAATTAGCCTCGTTCCTATGCTTTTTAGTGCATATTTGGATCATTTACTATCGTTAGTCCTTTGTTTTGCATATTCTTTGAGGTTTTGCTTCCTTGGTAGGAGAGGAGTACAAACCTTGCATTTTCATGCCAAAATAGAGCTAAATTGATCAAATCTAATGACCAGGCATCAAAGAGAAGACAAGACTAGCAGGCCTTTGTACATATTGTAGTGGATGGGCAATGATGAAGAAGATCCTTGCATCCGCGACAAAATCCCGGATGATTGTTGGGAGAAGAGAAGAAGAAAAGAAGAAAAGGAAGGCTGGGACAAGATCTGCTCGTCCAACCAGGCAAGACGCCCGTCCAAGACTGGAAGAATCCGAGCGTCTTTACCATAGGGACGCCCATCCAACCACGCCAGAATCCGAGCGTCCAAGCCAGCAATCCGCTCGTCCAGCCACCTGAGAATCCGCTCGTCCCGACCCATTTAAGCATAAAATTTAAAGTGATTACATCAAAACCAACTGTAAAGTAAAGTACAACTGTTTTAAAACCAAACTACAACTAAAGTAACAAAAAGTATTATGATAACACAGCGGAAGACTACTATCAGACTCGTGGCAACTCCATCCTCAGCTAATCCCGCGTGCATCCATATTATACCTGCTAGACAACTGCTCACCGGCCACGAATGGATCACCACAGTTTTTAAAACATTTAAACGGGGTCAGTTACTGCATAAACAATATAAGATAAACAATAACAGATACACAATCACAATCTCCAACACCATCCCATCTCCATACACCTTAGTGTGTAGCCCTGCCAGAATATCCATCGCAACAAATATTCCATGCCGCCAGTGGGGGACCGCAGCCGTACCCACCAAATCCCAGCTCATCTATTCCGAGCGAAAACCCAAGTTCCTTAATGTTCACATCCCCTCGTGTGGCGGGTTCCACAGAGGGCGAATCAAGGGCGTGAAGCCACTCCCGCAAGTGACTACACTCAGCCGAGGACGCACCTCGCGAACCACATACAAATACATCCAACCAATTATCCAACAACAATAACTAATACAATAAGATCAACAACAATAAACAACCAACAACAATCCACCATCAACACAATGTAATCAATGCCAATATCAATTACGATACAATCATCATGCCAGTCAACCAAACAACCATCTTATAATCATTTATACAATAACTGAGTAGGGAAACCCTACCTGGAAAGACAATCACCAAGATCGTCACAATTAGCTAATCAGAAACGTTCCTCTACGAAATCATCTCCTATCAAACACACAATCATATAATCACAATCTAACATCAACAATACTCCCAAAATCCCCAAAATACCCAATTAGGGTTCTAATCAAAATCAATGAAATAACATAAAAACTATACTAGGATCTTACCCACAATACGACGGTCTCCACGGTATAAAGAACTCTGAAATCCGACGACTGTAGCCCTTGGATTTGATAGCAATGAGAGAAGAAGAATCGACGTTGCTTTGTTTTCTTTGTAAAAAGTTTAGGTTTTAGGAAAAAGTAAAAAGAACTGACGTACAAGCTTTATATATTATTTCATGCATTGCTATCAGAACCCGGCAAAACCCATATGAAACCCGACTTACACGATCGAGTGCCCCCTACTCAATTGAGTAACCCACTTACTCGATCGAGTACCCATCAGCAGTATACTATTTCGCACGCAACACTCATTTACTCGACAGAGTAAGCCCTACTCGATAGAGTGCCCAAGAGCACATAAAACCGTAGTATTACAATAGCCGTCCCTTGGGATCCGACCTTTACTTACCACTCTACTAAGAGTACTTTGCTGAGATTATAAATAATGTTTTGATTGGTAAGCTTAGATGACTAAGTTTCAACCGAATCATATTATTTTGGAAAAAAACCATTTGTAACAAGATGCTCTTCTACTTCAATGTCAAATAAATATTTTAAGTTTTTACATTTAGTACAAGGACACCTAAGTTTATGTTGTTCCAAATCATATGAATCTTGACATCTAGCAAATTCAATAAATCCACGAACTCCCTTTACAAATCTAGCGATAGGACGTTTCTTCTTATCTACTCTTTCTTCGTACATCCAGCTACGTTCAGATCTCTTCATTTTAATCTATAAGCAATATATAGCAAACTAACCATTTTAAATAATAATATTTAATTTCAACAAAAAAAACAATGGTTATCTCATCCTCCATTTTATGCTAATTTCAAGATTTCAATTGGGTCCTTATCACTCCAACCTAAACCCATCAATGTACGTTTCAAGTCACTAGCAAACACACATTTGTGAATTATTAATGAGAAAAAAAATTAAGGCAAACAATTCCCTTAGTTCTCCAAATACACAATGTGGAAAAGATACATATTCCACATATGTATTCAGAGAACATTGGAGAAATTTGCAACCAAATTCTTTTCTCATTAATAAAATCACAACTATGTGTTTACTACCTAAGTGACTTGAAACGTTACAAAGACAACCCAAAATGGGGACTATTCAAGAATTGCTCCTAATGAGTAATTCTTGAACGGGTACTAGGTCATTATATATTAAACAAGTTGTCAAAATTATAAGGCAAATTTATACAATCCCCTAATCAAATGACATTACTAATTTAACAAATTTATACATCATGCTCATTCTAACTTAATTTCGTTAATTATAAGGCAAATTTATACAATCCTAACATTATACTACCTTCATAAAACTATACTACCTTCAACAATACTACTTCAATATTACTAAAACTAAGTTACTACCTTCAATAATACTAATATTATCAAGATAACCTTCAATTACATCCCCTAATCAAATCACATTACTAATTTAACAAAAACCCCAATTACTAACCCTAACTCAAATTAATTAACAAAAATGCTAATTAAATTACAACTACATACATTAATAAGCATCACTAATGTATAAATTACAACTAGATACTAAATAAGCATCACAACTTAAACAAAATATGAAGGATTGAAGTAATTAAATCAATTTGAGTCGAAAACAAACCTTTATTAAAAAGAAAAACAAAGGGTCGGTAGTGATGTGGTGATGTGGTGTGCGGATGGCGGCGGCGAGTGATGGCGTCCGGTGGTCGTTGTAGTTGGTGGTGGCGTCGGAACTCTTGGCGATTTTTTTTTTTTGTTTTGTTGATAGATAGAATTAATGAGGGACGGGGTGAAGAATCTGGCAAAAAAAAAGTAACAGGCTATTGGCGACCGTTTTTGGTCGCCAAATTGGCGACGGGTGTTGGTCGCCAAATTTGGCGACTGTTTTCGCCAAATTGGATATTATTCGGTCGCCCTAGGATTTCATACGGATTTTTGGATAAAAAGCTATAGTCGCCAAATTGGCGACGGGTATTGGTCGCCCGAGTTTTTTTTTCTGTCGCCAAATTGGCGACTGTAGCATGTCTGTCGCCTTTGTCTTGTTTTCTTGTAGTGATTGTTGGCTCGATTTGGCATTGACATTGGTACTATTTGGCAACGTGGTTGCGAGATGAGATGTGATTGTATAGGCCAGGGATGGGGATGTGGAAGAGCCGTGGACCTTGGACGTATAGGACATGCAGGGCATGGTGTTTGGAGTAGGTCCTGGACCTGGCATGGCAAGCCCACATGTGATTTGATACGGTTGAGCCGTGATTGTTGTTGGTAGCCGTGAGCTACGTTTGGGCCGTGAGCCTGGCGAGTTGTCCTTCTATTTTTATCACTTTTGTTGTTATTCTTATTTAATATGCAGGTGTTAGTAGAGGCAGTCACATGTTAGTCTCTTTTACATATATGATTACATAGGTTGATTTGTGTGTTTGTGTGTATCTTGTGTTAAAATTTCCTTCATGGGAATATTTGGCAAGCAGTTTAGTCCATGAAGTGTGCTAGATGCTGGATGGGCATGGGCGAGTAATTGACTATGGATATGTTTAGAGATCACCTAGTTTATTCAGACATTTACTATATTTAAACTATACATACTATTATTTCCGCTGCGTGTTTTGTATTATTATTCATTTTAAACAGTTTGCTCAGATATAATAAAACCATTTTTCATATTTATTCAGTTTAACTTATATTACTTAAATTACATTTTGGCTTGTTTTGTCATTAATACTTACTACCTCAGGCAACTGAGATGGTAACATCTCTATTTATTTAGGAAGGTCTTGCCTTAAGGCCCCTAAATAGATGAGGGTGTTACAAAGTGGTATCAGGGAAGGTAACCAGAGGGACGGCTATAATAATTACTACAACCAGAATCGCTTCAATGGTAATGGGAATGGATCATATCAGAAATCAAATGGAGGAGGACAGCAACAGAGTGTGGGCAAGACAGTAGTGGGTTCGGCCACTACAGTGTAAGGGGGAGCTAAGTCTAATGGAAAATTGTTTATGATGAGAAGAGAAGCTGCAGAGGATGATGCTCATGTGGTTTCGGGTATTTTTCTCATTAATTCTAACCTTACTTATGTCTTATTCGATTCGGGAGCTACCCATTCATTTGTTTCTAGTATTCATGCTAAAGACTTAAACTTGGGTAGTTTTGACATAATTAAATACGATGTAGATATTGTAATACCCCGTAATTTGATAAGTATTTATAAGAATAAATTATGAATTTTATAGTGAGACTGAATTGTGATGTAAAACGGTAGAATTCGATATTTAGCTTCAAAGTTGTCAAAAGGATTAGGACATGATGGGCATAGGATAAGTGCGTGATTAGTTGGTTGTTTATGTAGTAATTGTACATAATTATGTTATGTAGGTTATGGATTTGTAAAGGATCAAATTTGTTTGCTTTGCTTTGCTTGGATTGCTATTTGGGAATATTTGTTGAAAAGGTAGAATAATGATTCTATTGGACTTATTATTTGGGTATCTTGTCATTTAATTGGATGTTGTGGATTGAATTGTTTGGTTAGTGGATTATTGCATATCTTGCATATTGTGATTAAAAGCGGTTGTATTGGTTATTAGACAGTGTGGTAAATAGCCATTGTTGTTACTACTGTTGGTTTGATAATTGGTTGGATATCAGGTTTAGCCTGGCAGACATCATGGTAAGAGCCTTCGGGTGATGTGATATAAACTTACTGGCTAAGGTAGACATCATGGTAACAGCCTACGGGTGATGTATTATAAACTTACTAACAGACACCATTTAATACCTTTGTGGTGGTGTAAGGCCCCAGGCTTGTTCTGTAGACCTGTCTCTGGTTTGTCTACTCAACTGGAGGTTAAGGGCTGAATTGTGACTCAACGGGAGGTTGAGGGGTGAATTATGAGAAACGTTGATTTGGCATTTGTGTTTGAATCTTTATACTATTTATATTATCTGTCTTGAGATTGTTATCCTACTCAACAGCGAGGTTGACCGTGTATTCGTGATCACCTGTGATGAACCATACATGGGGAGCAGATTTGTAGGTGCTTAAGATTAGCTGACTTGGGAGCTTATGGGGATACGTGAGGACTCGGCCAGTCTGCCTAGAAGTCTAGATCATATAGTTTATTAATCACTTTATTTATTTCCATTGCGAGTTGTAATTAAATTTATATTGAGTTTTTAGTTGGTTAATTTGTAAAGAACATGTAACCGCTAAATTTTATCTAAAGTACTTTGGTTTGTTGTACTTTGTTATCCACTACCTCGGGAAACCGAGATGGTAACAGTCCTATTTATTTGGGAATGTCTTGCTAAAGGCTCCTAAATAAATGGGGGTGTTACAAAGTGGTATCATTGAAAAACGATCCATAGGCCTAACTAATAAACAATAATGAATTTAGAATGTGTCTAATAAAATGAACCCCGGGTAGAAACTGTTAGGTGCCCGTCTTAGTGCGGTTAAGAAGGCACCCTTAATTCGTACCATGACCCTCTCAGTTTTGAACCGGGAACCCTCAGAGAATATGATACGTGCCTAATGTATAGTCTTTTTAGCCTATTTCAGCACGTATTTCCATGCATTTCTATGCTATTTTTATAGTATTTTGCCCCGAATTGGCTACTTTGGTGTATTTTGTCCTTTTTGTAGGAATGATCGCAAAAGTAGCGGAACCATGCCCTTTTTCTGTCCTTTTTGCATGCATTTAGAGGAGACGGGAGTATCCCAGAGTGAGATGTTGCACTGAGAAGTGTCGTTGCACGCATTACGAGGTACTTGGGTGAAGACGTGGTCAATTGAAGATCCAAGTGGTCTATCGAGCTGTTTGGAGGACGATCGAAGGGTTCCAAGGCTCCTTAAGGCTCGATCGAGAGGCTCATTCCTCGATCGAGTAGTCTGCACTGACCAAGACCTCGATCGAGTGACCGATTGTTCGATCGAGGAGGTTCTCTTTGGTGGTGATGGTCGATCGAGTAGTCTAATCTACTCGATCGAGAGGCTTTTGACGCTATGGGCTTTAATTAGCCGTGTTTGGTTTATTTTGGATAACACTTAGACTTTTCCTATTTAACCAAGTATTACTAGGTTAATTAGGCATCACTTTTTACTCTGAGACTATCTCTTTTTACTATCATTAGAACAACCTACTGTTACTTTTACGTTGCTTTCACTTTGGGATTATTGCACTCGGATTTCGTTCTTTACGCCGGAATTTCTCGGATTGTAATTCTCTTTCCCTTTTTAATAATAATTAACCTTCTTTTGTTGTTTTAATTCCTGTTTTATGTTATTGTCTTCATTCCTTCTTGCCCTAATCATTATCATTGCCTTTTATTATTATTTCGCTATGTTTTCTGCTGGAAATTTACATGCTGTTAGATTAGTTATGAATATGAGTAGCTAATTCCCCTTCATGTTGGGATTAGGGGATCTGCGGTAGAATAATGATGACGTGGTAAATGAATTAGACGAACCGATTTAAGAGACTCTGTCACTATAGCAATATAACTGTAATCACCGACCTAGTTGAGTGCACGCTTCTATGTCACCTATTAAACTGGCTACAATTAACCCTGGATCGAAAGATTGGATTAAATAGGCCTGCTATAAACAGTAGACTACCCTAATGAGGACGAAAGTTAAGTTAGTGGTATTTTAGGGTGGGAAGTGGACCGAAAGGACCTTCTAATATCCGTCTCACAATTAGTTCGTCTGAGTCATTTACTGCTAAGTTGTTGAACTACCGTAGTGAACCAAAGTCCCGACATGCTTCTCTCTTATTGATAGTTTAATTCATTTTCCTGCTTATCTGCTTTCCTCTTTATTTCTCTTCCTTTTACTCCGTAGTTTAGAACCAAAAATTAATCAAACCCAATTGTTACCTTAGAATTAAAAATAGATAGCTGTAGTTACATTCCTCCCGTGGATTCGATACTGATTGCCTCTACTACATATTAGTTGAGACCGTTAGGTTTTATTTTTGACAGTGCGCGACGACGTGTGTCAAATTTTGGCGCCGTTGCCGGGGAGGCAATTGTTCCAATTACTAGCTGTTTTATTTTTAATTCTCCTTTTTAGTTTAAGGAACTTCGTTCCTTAGGCTATTCTCATATCTTGTCTGTAGTTTCGTCTTATGCGCAGGTCGCAAGGTGGTCCACTGCTCCCTTTTGATCCCGAGATTGAGAGATCCTGTCGCGCAAAGAGGAGACTATTTCGAGAACAACAGGAAGAGGAAGAGCCCAGTTCTCGCGGCAATTTTTACGAGAACGAGCTTTTCGAAGACAACCCGCCGTCTTCTCCGGTTTCCGATTGTTCACTTGAGTCCATCACTTTCCCGCAATTTCCCGAAATGGCCGAGGAAGCAACCATCGCTAGTCACTCCGAGCCCACAACGACAATCTTTATAAAGGGTTCGAACTGCCGGAGATGCCGGGAAGTTCGAACCTAAGCCGTCTTACATCGGCATGGTAGAGAAAAATCGGTTCGGGAGCCGCGAAGGAAGATGCGGCTCAACATATGGAGACCTTCATTGATTATCTGCTCCATACCACCTCCCACCGGCGTGACGGTGACCGAGATCAAAGAAACGATGTTCATTTTCTCACTCCGCGATCTTTGCGCGGGAGTGGTACAGGGATTTGGACAAAGCTGCTCACGGCATAACAGATTGGAATTCGCTAGCATTGGCGTTTTATAAGAAATATTTCTCTGCTTCGAGAACCATAGCCATCAGAGCTCAGATAACCAGTTTCAAGCAGGGTCCGACGAGAACTTCCACGAGGCATGGCTTCGTTTTAAGAAACTAGTGCGTACCATACCACACCACGGTTTCGAGAAATGGAGTTTATGCAACCATTTTTACAATGGTTTATATGATGATCGAGGGCTATATTAGATGCTGCAGCCAACGGTCGGTTTTTCGACAACTTGGGGCCGACGAAAGGATGGAAAATCATAGATGATTTAGCCACTCACCGGGCTGAATACGGGAATTCAAGGGGCAACCAAAGGAGAGCCGCTGAGTCCTCTTCAGTGGCTGCGTTAGAGGCCCTTACTGCTAGGTTCGACAAGTACGAACTAGGGGGAGCTCTCAAACCAGGGATGTACCAGGTTAATGCCATGACAGACGGTCCTTTCGTGCATGCACGAGATGTGGGGTAGATGGACATGTCGCCGATTATTGTCCTAGTCCTTATGAGCAATGTGCTGCCTTTCAACATTACAGGCAAAACAACACTCATTATGAGCCGAATATCCACCCCAATCGAGGTGGAGCAACCGAACAACGTACTCAATCCCACCGCTCCTTCGAATCGCCAGCCCTATATCCCTCCACACCAGAAGCAACAAGGCTATCAGAAGCCTCCGTCTTTCAACCCTCCTAACCAAGGTGCCTCGTCATCTAGTGGGATGAGCGAGATCGGTGAGTTGAAGTCCATGATGCAGTCCATTGCAAAGCAATTACAGCAGAAGGACACGGCATTCAAGGCACTTGAGACTCAAGTTGCCCAATTGGCTGAAAATCAATCCTCGAGAAAAGCCGGTCATTTGCCAACTCAAAATGACAAGAATCCAAACGAGACGGTGCATTTGATAGAGTTGAGAAGCGGTCTCTCTTACGAAGGACCAGAAATGAAGAAATCAGACTCGGGGAAAGCTGTTACTGATGATGAACAGTGTTCTGTTCAGAGAAAAGGACCTACGACACAGGAATTACTCGATCGACTGAAGTCTGGTGCTGAAACAGTTCGATCGAGTGGAATTGGTGAGGAAATCCCTCGATCGAGTAGTCACTCTGCTCGATCGAGTGATCTGGAAGCTGAAGAAGGTCGATCGAGGGGGACTGTTGCTCGATCGACTGGAGTTGCTGAAGAAACAGCTCGATCGAGTGAACACACTGCTCGATCGAGTGATATGAATGACGGGAAGCTTATTCGAGAGCCTGCTAGTGCTCGTTTAAGCGATGAAATACCAGAAAGGCCTCGTTCGAGAGGTAAGAAGCGCCCAAAGGACACCGAACTTGCGCCGGAAGACACTTTGGAGGCGAGGAACAAGGGACTTGAAATCCCAATCACGGTTCCCTTCCCGAGGCGGTTGCAGAATACCAAGATTAATCAACAGTTTAGCAAATTTGTTGAGCTGTTGAAGAGTTTGGAAGTTTCCGTGCCGTTCACTGAATTGCTTATGAAGGTGCCCTCTTATTTACGATTTATGAAAGATATTTTAGCACGTAAGAGGACCGTTAATGACAATGAGACTGTCGCTTTGACTGAGATGGGGTCAGCCCTGTCTCAAAATAAGTTACCTCTCAAGCAATCAGACCCGGGTAGTTTTTCGATCCCCTGTCACATAGGTATGAGTTTGATTGATAATGCGCTATGCGATTTAGGCGCTAGCGTAAGTGTTCTACCTTTGTCTCTAGCTAAGAGACTTGGTGTGACCAAGCCGAGTTGCACCAATATGATCGTCCCGGATGGCCGACCGTAGTTTATCACGGCCACTAGGTGTAGCGGAAGACGTGCACTGTAGGATCGGGAAGTTCTTTATTCCCGTTGACTTTGTCGTCCTAGATATCCCCGAAGATGTGCATACCCCTATCATTTTAGGGAGACCATTTTTGTCCACTGCCCGCGCAGTGATAGATGTCGGGGGGAAGACTTTGACCTTCCAGGTAGGGGATGAGGAGTTGATTTTTCGTCAGTCCCAATTCCGGAGGGCTCCCATGCAAGCTCAGCCTTGCAATGCCCTCTCTTCTGTTGACCCTATTATTGACACTCCAGATGAAAGTTTGGAGAATATTGCTATTGTTGCTAACCCTCCGCCTCAGGTCGAGAGCAACAAGGAGGAAAATTCGTCTGTTGTCCTCTTGCTGCAGTGCATGAAGGCAAGAAAGGAGCGATCAAAGGACAGGTGGAACCATTGTCATTCAAACTGCCAAGAGAGCCAAGGAAGGCGACGAGCGACGAGAACAAAGACAGTTCGAACCTACATAGATTCGAACTATGTTCCTCCTCCTCTTAGAAATTCAAGTTCATGGAAGTCAAAAAGGACAGTCAGTATCGCAGAAGTGACGTCCTCCAGTCAGAAGCCCACGAAGGGGCTACTGACAGCTGATGGGAATTAAACGGGGAAATGCCCCGTGTAACAAATTGTAATAGATTTTTGGTTTGAATTTCTTTTGAATTTATTTAACTTATTATGTTTTTTAATTAGGACAATTAGCTTAGACATTCTTTTTAGCGTAGAATAAGACTATAGACTGTGTTGCTGTATTTTTGGTATTTTTGGGATGTGTTTGGATTTGTTTTACGCAGGTTTGGGGAAATGCACGCATTTCGAGGAAGTACAGATGGAAATTCAAAGGAATTCACACGAGGAAGTCCTCGATCGAGTACTTTTGTACTCGATCGAATGGAAATTGGTTCGATCGAGTCTGATGTCTACTCGATCGAGGAAGGCTAAAGTGAAATTGGTCGATCGAGGGGACTGCTGTTCGATCGAGCAAAGGGGATATCAAAAGTCCTCGATCGAGAGGTTAAAACCACTCGATCGAGTGGTCTGAACAGTAAACGAAGGGAGTTTTCTTCTTAAAACTCTTATTTTTCCTAATTCATTTCTAATTCATCCCTAATTTCCTCTAACACTCTCCCCTATTGCGATTCCTTCTTCCCCAAATCCCCATTTTTCTGCCCAAATTTATCAAATCCGCAACCTACATTCTGCTACTAGCACATTATTCTTCAATAACCCCTTATTTTCCCCCTCTTTTATGCTCGTTTTCTCGGTTTTTAAAGGGGATTAGGGTTTGCGGTTTTTCAATCGAAAATCCGCCTTGGGTGATTGTTTTTGTTGAAGTTTAATTGCTTGTAGGTCAATCATCATCAAGTAAGTGTTTATTCAACCTCTTTGCATTTTTATCTTCAATTATTTCGAATTTTTATGAGGTGACTTAAGTTAGGGCTCGAAAAATCCATGTATAGTCGACTTGTTTCGATTTTATTGTGTTTATTTGCCCTTGATTAGCTTAATTGATGATGTTTTAGCAACTCCTCGCTGTTCTTGCATGATAAATTCGAATCTTGCGCGATTTTTGCGATTAGGGTTCTGTGAGTCGGAAATTTCACCGGACGTTGCTTTGCTTTGTAATTGCGGTTATCGCCTTCGTGTTATTCTTGATTTTAACCGTTAATCGCTTCCCCGTCCCCTATCGCCATTACATGCTTTGAATTATTAGGAATCTCGTGGCTTGTGAATGGTTACCCTTGACTCGCCTTAATAATACATGCCCCATTTTAGGTTTTTCATGTTTGTTTTAACCCCTTTGCGATCAATGTTTTATCATATCATCACCATTTACATGCTATTTTTTCAAAAATTTTGAGGATTTGTTGGGTTTTGTATCTTTGTGAGTCGATTGTTTCGACGATAGGGCCTCATATTTGTCTTTGTCACATGTTGGTTAGCGGGTTATTTTAACCACGGTTAGCGATATTTTCTTATTCATGCCCTTTTGACACTTTGCAGGATGGACGCGAGCTCTCTTTCTTCTACTAGTACGTCCTCCAGCTCTTCTGTGAGCGAGCAAGTGGCCCCTGCTGCTGCCACTAGCTCTACCTTGGTCACCACTACGGCACTGTTTTACTTGTCTCACCGAGGGACGACAGTACGGCGCACCCAGCTCAACCGAGAGCTCGGTTCAGACTTCACCAGCCATCACTCCCAGGCCTTTCTCTTTGCTGGCTTGCGGCTTCAGACCCCGTTTTCCGCAGCTCGGTATGGTGCCACCGAGGACCCACCAAAGAGTAGCCACTAGCCCTCACTTCCAGCCCGTCTGAGGCTGTTGTTACGGGAGAGGGCGCTATCGCGCCTGTACCGAAGATGCCCACGGTACGTTTCACTTCGGAGGCTCACCGGACACGGTTAGTTTCTTTACTTCGTTGCCCCCTCTCCTCTACCCGTTTCCTTGCGCGGGCTGACCTAGAGACCTTAGGCATTTACGAGGAGGTCTGTAGTTTGTTGAACGGGACGGGTATGTCGGGTTTGATTACCATGCAGGAGGCTACCATTCGTACTCTTACGTACGAGTTCTTTAGCTCCTATTCCTTCGACACCGACTCTTACGCCGCTGACCACTCCAGTTCCTGTATTTACTTTCGACTCCGCAACGAGTCTCATCACCGGACTTTGGCTCGGTTTGGGCAGGTTTTAGGCCTGTCGGTGACGGCCTCACCGCCCACCTCGAGACCTTCTTCACCCACTGGGGCTCTCTGTCTCACACTCCCTTCCACTCACGGAAGGGAGCTCACGTTCACTTACCGCGCCCCGTTATTACTTGCGTCGGTAGGAGAGACTATTTTTGGGCGCCCCGAGTCCAACAACGTGACCAACACTGAGCTAGCGATTCTCGCGGGATACCTCAACATTGACTACGGTACCGTTTGTTCTCAACATTGCCTATCTGGTAGCTCGGATTGGAACGGATTGGGACTCGGGTCAAGACCGCTATTGTCCGGCGGCGGGCTAGTGACTAGGATCGCCCGCCACCTTTACCCTACCGACACTTCACTCACTGCACCCGATGAGGTGGCTTACCTTGACCTGGAGGCCATGGGTGTCTTGACCTGGTTCCCGAAGGCGAAGGGGAGCGCGAGGACGTGGAAGATCTGTGGTTCCACGTCTGTTACCTTGCCGTGCTCTACCCTTCCGCCACTCTCACCGCTCCCTACTGCTGCTGAGGGAGCGAGGCCACCTCCACCTACCTACCACCTGACCTTCACCCCTCCCTCCTCTTCTTCTAAGAAGAGGAAGCTAGAGGCCGGAGCGTCTTCTAGCTCCCAGGCCCCGACTCGGACTCGGGCTCGGGGCCGGACCGACACCCACGCCTCGCCCTACACCTTCACTCACTCCACCCCCACTTGACCCTCCTTCCGGTTCGGCCTTTCCGGCCAATTTTGTCTGCCCTCCCGCTTTAGAGGCGCCCGAGGATATGTGCGGTGCCCCTTGCGAGATGAGGCGGGATATGGCTTTAGCCGTATTCCCGCTTTACGAGTTCCATATCCGAGCCCTGGCGACCGATTCCCGGAGGGTGGCCGCATCCTTCCTTCTACCGATACCCGGCGGACGGTACCCTCCGTCTTCTTCGACTCGGAGGAGGAGCCGGAGGAGACAGCTGTAGCACGAGAGGTGCGGCTACGGCGGAGCAAGGGCGGCGGCGAGAGCTGCCAGAGAGGAGGCGAGTGATCCCCCGTTCGTACCCAACCCGGAGGACCTGGTTGGAGGTGACGACCGAGTCTCCCCTTGTTTGTTGTTGGTTTGGGAGACTGTTTTGTTGAGTCGGAGTACGAGAGACGGCGGTGCCGACGACGAGTAGCTCTTCGGTCTACTCACTTCCCCGCTTTAATTTGGTTTGGGAAGTTCGTGTTTTGTATGTTTTCTTACTCTTTTATTTTCGTCTCCTTTATTTTTATTTTTTTCGGTTGTATACCCCCATCCCCCATTTTTCTCGGTGTATCTTTGGAGGACAACGAGGGCGTTGTCCGTTTTGGTTTGGGGAGGGTATTGCATCCTTTTGAGTCTGCATCTGCATTTGTTTTGCATTCACGTTTCATTTTTCAGTTTGCATTTGTTTTCTATTATCAAAAATCAAAAAAAAAAAAAAAATCAAAAATCCAAAAAAATTAGAAAATTTCAAAAAATTCAAAAACTTTCACGTTTATTTTTGCATTTAGGTTGAGTCGAACGGTAGATTCCGTGATGAAATTGCACTTAACTTGTCAATTCACTTGAGCCTTGCACTTTATTGATGGTTTTTAGCTTTGTCATACGCATAGTCTACGAATTTCTGTTCAAATAATAGCCGATTGTTTAGACTTGACTGATAAACCGGCAAACTACTTAAAAATTCGAGTTTTAGAGCCATAATCGTGACATTCATGACCAGTTCATTAGGAATTTTTGAGAGTAGTACTCCTTGCATAGCATGTTTGTCTCATTTGCACATTTATGACATTCAATTTCTCGTCAAATGCACATATTCGGGTTTGTGGTTGGTGTCACATGCAGGGAGGGTCTTGCAATTCCCCTTCTTTATATATCTTCACCCATTTAGCTCCACTTTAGCCAAAACTTGCCTTTTTGACCCATTAGCTACACTCCAAACTGAGCCTGCCTAGTCAAGCTAGTTAGTTTGTCCTTTTGTGGTATGTGTTTCCATTGCAGTTTGGCCTGTCTTTCCTGTTGAGTTGGTGTTGAATAAGGGAGGAGAAAAGAAAAAAAAGCATTGAAAAAGAAAAAAAAAAAAAAACGTGAAGTAAGAAAAGAAAAAAAAAGCATTGAAAAAGAAAAAAAAAAAGGAAAAAGAAAATGAAAAAAAAAAATGAGATTCACGTGAACAAAAGAAAAAGAGAAAAATTGTGAAAAAATGATTGTCCCCTCTTGTCAGAGTTGAGAAGATGTTCAAGATGTACAATCGACAAGAGGGTTGGTTGTTTCAGATTAGTTGTTTCGACGATATGTTTAAAAAAGGGAACTTTGTGACCGTCTGACTCCTCTACTCTTATTCCATATCTTTTTTGAGGAGATTGTGCTTCCGATCTAGTGAGTTTTGTGCCATGAAGGGCACCCTGTGTTAGTCTTTCGGTCGGTTTGAGATCCTGGATGGTTTATTATGGTCCTGTTAGGAACTAGCTTGACGCTTTTACCTCCACATTTCCATAACTTGTTTTGCCTTTTCTCACCGAACCTCACTATTCCCATATTATTTGCAAACCCTACTTGACGGACATTATTGGTTGGAGTGTGTGCATTAGTACTTGAATTGTCTTTCATTTTTGTTGCATGCATGCTATGTAGGTCGCAGTTAGGTGAGTGACTGTCTTTCTTCTCTCTTTTACATATAACATTTGCCCTTTGCTTCATGAGAGAAGAGTGACCACGTGAGAGTCCGGTTTTGTTGGTCTTGCAAGGTCGATAGGTCAGCTTTATTTCTGAACAGCTTATAATTCGTTTGCGTATTGATTGCCTAGCTTTAACTGTTGATTTCTGTTGCATTAAAGTGGTTCAAGTAGACAAGTTAAGCTAGCTCTGAGTTATCATTTCCGTTCCATTAGTTTAGTTTTGAGTTTACTCGAGGGCGAGTAAAGGTTTGGTTTGGGGAGATTTGATACGTGCCTAATGTATAGTCTTTTTAGCCTATTTCAGCACGTATTTCCATGCATTTCTATGCTATTTTTATAGTATTTTGCCCCGAATTGGCTACTTTGGTGTATTTTGTCCTTTTTGTAGGAATGATCGCAAAAGTAGCGGAACCATGCCCTTTTTCTGTCCTTTTTGCATGCATTTAGAGGAGACGGGAGTATCCCAGAGTGAGATGTTGCACTGAGAAGTGTCGTTGCACGCATTACGAGGTACTTGGGTGAAGACGTAAGCTGAATTGAAGATCCAAGTGGTCTATCGAGCTGTTTGGAGGACGATCGAAGGGTTCCAAGGCTCCTTAAGGCTCGATCGAGAGGCTCATTCCTCGATCGAGTAGTCTGCACCTGACCAAGACCTCGATCGAGTGACCAGTTGTTCGATCGAGGAGGTTCTGCTGGGCTGATGGTCGATCGAGTAGTCTAATCTACTCGATCGAGAGGCTTTTGACGCTATGGGCTTTAATTAGCCGTGTTTGGTTTATTTTGGATAACACTTAGACTTTTCCTATTTAACCAAGTAT
Source organism: Silene latifolia (assembly GCF_048544455.1). NCBI lineage: Eukaryota > Viridiplantae > Streptophyta > Magnoliopsida > Caryophyllales > Caryophyllaceae > Silene > Silene latifolia. The sequence continues at coordinate 456,859,128 of NC_133538.1, forward strand.
TACTAGGTTAATTAGGCATCACTTTTTACTCTGAGACTATCTCTTTTTACTATCATTAGAACAACCTACTGTTACTTTTACGTTGCTTTCACTTTGGGATTATTGCACTCGGATTTCGTTCTTTACGCCGGAATTTCTCGGATTGTAATTCTCTTTCCCTTTTTAATAATAATTAACCTTCTTTTGTTGTTTTAATTCCTGTTTTATGTTATTGTCTTCATTCCTTCTTGCCCTAATCATTATCATTGCCTTTTATTATTATTTCGCTATGTTTTCTGCTGGAAATTTACATGCTGTTAGATTAGTTATGAATATGAGTAGCTAATTCCCCTTCATGTTGGGATTAGGGGATCTGCGGTAGAATAATGATGACGTGGTAAATGAATTAGACGAACCGATTTAAGAGACTCATCACTATAGCAATATAACTGTAATCACCGACCTAGTTGAGTGCACGCTTCTATGTCACCTATTAAACTGGCTACAATTAATCCTGGATCGAAAGATTGGACTAAATAGGCCTGCTATAAACAGGAGACTACCCTAATGAGGACGAAAGTTAAGTTAGTGGTATTTTAGGGTGGGAAGTGGACCGAAAGGACCTTCTAATATCCGTCTCACAATTAGTTAAATGCGAGTCATTTCTTTTGCTAAGTTGTTGAACTACCGTAGTGAACCAAAGTCCCGACATGCTTCTCTCTTATTGATAGTTTAATTCATTTTCCTGCTTATCTGCTTTCCTCTTTATTTCTCTTCCTTTTACTCCGTAGTTTAGAACCAAAAATTAATCAAACCCAATTGTTACCTTAGAATTAAAAATAGATAGCTGTAGTTACATTCCTCCCTGTGGATTCGATACTCGACTGCCTCTACTACATATTAGTTGAGACCGTTAGGTTTTATTTTTGACAGGTACGCGACAGACGTGTCAGAATACTTGAGAGTATGGGGTAGTTATAATAAGGTATATTTTAGAGGATATTTGATATGAAGTTACTAACATTGTTACAGGGAGAAGTTACGGTAAGTGTTGTGCATGATTGTTGGCTTGACCATAAGATAAGAATTGATATTGTTTAATGGATGAAATAAGGATTTGATGTTGAATTGTTTTGATCATGAGCATGAACGTAATTGTGAATTGATATTCATTATGTGGTTGGATGTTTTGTGATAGTAGTATCATGTCTAGTGATAGGAATTGATATTGTAGTTTCGTCGAATTATGAAAGTACGTATTTTTTAAACTTTATTAGTTATATTTTGAACATAAATAATCAAATTTTGTAAAACGAAAATCACAATTGAAAACTAGTGTTTATAAAGTGAAAACATAATGTTTTAGGTTGGAAATAATTGTACAATTTTTTTTTTTTGGCAACAGAAAAGAAAGATTCCTTATACAACACTTATCCGACTCTCCGAGTCGGACATTATTTGTACAATTAAAATTAGCAATCATCAACCAAGTTATGAATTATAGTGCACCATTTAAAACTACTGGCAATATTAAATATGCTAGTTTCAGAATTAAAAAGGCCATGAAACATAAACTGAAGAAAACAAAGCAATGTCTAAGGATACATCTCTAACATAGTAGCTATGTATACACGGTAAAATGTCCTGTGTTCACACTAAATTTATGAGTATTCAACTAAATTTTTTTATAATATTTTAGATAAAGTACTTAATTTAAAGGGCAACAAATGATTAAGTTGTACGAGTAATCAGTTGCCATAACATTAGTTGAAATAAGAGATTCAGTTTTCAACTTAAAATGTGTGGCCCTTTACATAAACTGATAAATTAACAGGATGAAGTAGCAATATTAAATCCAATATATTTCCTAACTTGACAATTCCTACTGATAAAAAAAATTGACCATTACATGTCATAAAACAATATTGAAAACCAATACTAAATTAAACTAATATTCAAATGAGCTATGGATTTGGCGTAAAGCTTCAACTCCAACTGTGATGACGTTGAACTAGAACTTCGTTTTCTCCGATTAAAGTGACCTTTTATTCTCTTGCTTCTTCCCTTTGCGGTAGACAATGTTGTAGACTTAAATGTTTGATTTGCTTCTGTAGTGTCATTCGCGAAACCTATTTGTTGTTCAACTGCCTTGAGAGCTTTCTTATACATTTCTTCAATCACTAACCGCGTCTCAACACTTTCCTGTAATTTTAAGATTAAATTGTAGAATTTTCTCGCCATGTCATGGCGATAAATAGACCGCTAAGTTTCCAATGTAAAAACTAAAGTATTCACACTAAATATGTTACATAACCTAACGTTGAGTTTTTAACTTAAAAAGACCAGCTTTTTACATAAACTAGAATGTTAAGTTTTAAAACTAAATAGTTGTGTTCTCAACCTACAATTAGGAGCTATGTATACTATTAAGTTTCTACAATAAATGAGGTTGTTTTCAGTTCAAAATAATTAATGAACAGCCAAATTAAATATGGATAAAAAAGATAAGATTTGTACATAAAAAGATTAGGTTTCTCACATAAAACTAGGCAATACAAAATTTACGTACATTACCATGTTTTAAATATTAAACGCCAGGTTTCTAGCTTTTACATATTAATAAAAACTAAGCTTACAAAATGGCAATGTTCTCAACTTTAATTGTTCTGTCGTTACCCTATAATTAAGAGTGGCATAACATTTAAATTGCCTTTGACTTTAGAAAGTAAAGCATTGAGTTTTGAAGATAAAACAAGCCAATACTAAGCCATGCTATCTGGCAACTACTACATTAAAAAAAATATAACATTAAGTTTTTTAAGTAAAAGTAAAAGTTTTCAAATTAAAATTATTCCCCATTCTGTAAACATGACATAATATATCTTTCAGCTATAAACCTAAAAAAGATCAGTTTTGTATATAAACCTTGCAAATACTTATTTACGTTTGGAGGCCAATCATGCTGATAAATAGACCTCTAAGTTTCCAATGTAAAACTTTAAGTATTCACAATAAATATGTTACACAACCTAAACAACTAATTTATTATATATGTTAGTTTTTAACCTAAAAAGACTAGCTTTTAATTTACACAAAAATTAGAATGTTAAGTTTCTAAACTAAATAGTTGTATTCTCAACGTACAATTAGGAGCTATATATACTACTCCCTCCACCATACAAATGGTAACGTGGTAAAAAATGGGGTTTTAAGAAAAGAGGGTAAAAGAAGTGGTAAAGAGGAAAGAAAATAGGTGGGGTATGTAATTGTGGGTTTAACTAGTTTTAAACCTGTGCAAATTGCACGGGTACGCTATTTCAATTTTCTTTTAATTATAGAATTATAAAAAGATGTAAAATATCTAAGATTATGTTTTATACTCCCTCCGTACCAGACCAAAGGTAACACTTACTATAAACGGACGTACCACACCAAAGGTAACATTCCTTATTTGGCCCACAACATTACCAAGTTATCCTTATACCCATTTGATATTTACACAAAATGCCATTACATACCCCACTTACCAACCCACAATTAAACTCACAATTACATACCCCACCTATTTTCTCTCTCTTTACCCTTACTTTTTCCACCTTTTCTTAAATACTCCACTTTTGCCTACGTTACCTTTGGTGTGGTACGGAGGGAGTATATACTATCGAATTATACTTTTCTAAAGTATAAATAATGTTTTAAAATAAAGCAATAAATCACTCTACTTCTTGTTGTACAATTTTAAATTGCAAATGTAAATATTGAGTTATAAAAGTCATATTTGAAACTTAGAATTGAATTATAAAATTCATTAACAATTAGAGCAAATGATACATTATGTTTGGGTCAATTGGTAGAGGAGTTGTTGTAGTACAATATGTCCCTTCGTTAGTTTAATTAGAGTTATCATTTTGTCTTGTTATTTAGATGATTTTAAAATGAATATTTTGACATATTTTTCATTTAGTAAGGATTGTTAATGAGTCAAACGGGTCCAAAAGAAAATTTTGACCCGTGCACGTTCAAGACGGTTTAGTTAAATTGTAAAATATTCAAATTTTTGACATTATCATATAAATATATAATGATTTAAAAGAATTGTTTAAATAATCATTCATATTCACCCTACCTAAATGAACAATTAAAATAATTCAAAAATTACTATCATTCCCCTAAATTAGCCAATTAAAAAAAAAACATTATCATTATTGTGCGATATACAATAATAGCCTATTTATGCAAGTACGATGCTATAAAGTAATTGTTGGGGTTGGTGTCCTTAACAGTTAGTGCAAGGACTTATAAACCTCTAAAAGGATCAAAGGGCATACTTTTGGTATTATTATCAGTTGATCCACGTTTATCAATAACGGTTGGCTTGCTAGATAAGTTTGACGTTATTGTCATACAGATGGCGGTGATCAACTGGTCCCTAAAAGTCACACCTATAGGATACGTTTGAGAGACGTGACATAAAGATGAAAATACAATCATGTAGATGCCAATTTTGACTAACCGGTTAGTCGAGTTATTTGACTAATATTTAGTCAAAATGTGATGTTGAGATATGTTATTTAATACGGATTAAATAATAATGGCTAAGACGCAATTAAACGTTAATTCGTAAAATTGAATATAAGCGTTTTATATTTAATTAAATGTATATTGAATATAATTATACAATATTGTCTTTGTCGGACATGTATTAATAATTCAACTAATCCGTGTTATTAGTTGATGTTTTAATATCCGATAACCGATGACAGTTTATAATATATACCGCGTCGTATACATTTTAGCCTCGGACCACGAGTTGAACGTAAGGAGAAAACGGAAGCCCATTCCCTCCTTGATCCACTCGGCCAAACCGAGATTAGGAGAACAAAAGGAGAGCTCCTCCTCCTGTTTAACCTAATCATCATTTAGTGAAAAGAATTAGGGTTTTGGAGATTAAGTTTTCTCTGAAACTGAGATCTCACATCTCGAGAAAAACTCACATCAAGTTCTCCCAATATTGCAAGACAATCGGAGAACACGTTCTAGCACAAGGGCATTTCTCGGACGGTCTTGGGTGCAACAATTAGGAGGGAATCTCTGTTGATTTCTGTTCTTTACGCCGTGCATCAAAGGACCCGAGGTTGATTCTTTATCTTTATCGTTTCATTGTTGTATTTCGTTTATGACCATATTTCACATGTTAAATTTACGTTATAGTCCTAAATTTAAAGGGTCTTATACGGATATTACCCCACAAGTGGTATCAGAGCCAGGCCACGTAAATTTTCATTGTGATTTTTCATAAAACGATTTTGAAACGGTAGTTTTTGTCTCAAATCATGCCTTGTATACACGGATGTTGCGTTTTTGTTGAAACCGTGACATGTTTTACACGGTTGATTCACTTTTTCCGTTTTGTTCTTTTACATATTGTTATTTTATACGGAGATTATAACAATATGTCAAGTTTTATCAAATTGTTAAATTGTTTTGATGCCGTTTTGATCTAAATTGAAGTTGTTTTGTTTCGTCAAAACAGTTTTCACGAGGGTTTTGCATTTCCAGAAACTTTTGTACTCGATCGAGCAAGTTTTTAATCGATCGAGTGGTTTTTCTCTTGTTTTTACTCGATCGAGTCCTTGCCGCACTCGATCGACCACTTTCAAAACCACGATGCTCGATCGAGATGTCCTCGTACTCGATCGAAGCGATTTCTTGATAAAAGTACTCGATCGACCACCAGTTTAGTCGATCGAGCACTTTCTGTTTGGTAATCCTCTCGATCGACTTGCGGTTGGTCGATCGAGCCCTTTGTTCCTCGATCGAGCACTTTTGTCCCTGGATCGAGGGATTTTTGTTCGGCACTTTGAAAATTTATTCTTTTTGTTTTAAATTTTCTTTTGGCCTTAATATGTACTTTATACGGATATTGTACACTCGCTATGATTGTGAAACGGTTCACACACGTACCATTAAGTTATTTTAAAGCGTATTTAAAGTAACGGACTGTATTAGATTAAAATTAAATTGATAGAAGCGGTTTTATCACATGAATTTTAATCATTAAAAGGTGGTTTGGATAAATTTCACATAATTACGGAATTATGTCACGAATGAATTTGTTTTTAGTTGATGCATTTTATTGATCGTTTATTATGAATGTTTTTGAATGCTTTTTATTACGTATTTATTTATTTATTTATTTTTGCAAACAGTTGTAACTTAGTGTGGCCTTAGTAGAACGTGTTACCGTAATGATGGAACACGGTCTTGGTTGTATTTTGAGATCTCGTATCTCCGTTTTGGATTTTTCACTTGTAATTACAGCTTTTAATTAGAATGTAAATAGGTTTATATTTGTAATTTTAAATTGTAATTTTTGAGAAGACCAAAGATGAAGATCGGATGCTCACTCCCGCTACATGGATCAAGATGGAACATCAAGACAAGCTTGTCGGGTCCAACGGTGGATTCCAAAGTTGTTTTATGTTTTATTTTACTAGGATAGGCCACACTAGGAATTTTTATTTACGTATTGCATTCAATTTTTATTTTATCGTAACGATAGTATGCATCATTTTCCGCCTAAAACCAAACCACCTAATTATTACATGAAAACTGACACATATAGAGGTCACGAGTTAGTTTTCTTTGACATTCTCATGTCACACGATCCATGCTAAGCCATCACCTAAATTAATTCATTCACGCAGACGCTAGTTATTCGTTCACTTAATATGAATTATAATTTAGTTGATGGGATCTTCCTCGTATAATCAAAAATTGAGAACGGTCTTTATAGGTCAAACTTCAATGAGTCCCTTCTTCGTCGGTAGGCATAATATGACCCCTTCTACGTCGGGTAAGTTGGAACCGATTGACCTATTTTATCTCAACACTATGGTCACTCGTGCGATCCTGTGATTATGGTGGACTATAGATAGGATTTACGTAAATCTATCGACCAAGAGTTCTTACGATAGAATTAGCTAAACAATTGGCTTATCGGTTTACGAAATTGAGTCTTGGGATCACTTGTATCATTCTTGAGGGAGATCAATTATGCAAGTGCGAGAGTCTACACGTTAAAACGAATTTTTAAATAGACTTAAATCACCTCGATGAGTTGCTTATTTCGTTTTGTTTTTCTTTCTTTTTCAAAGTGTAGATCACGAACTTTTAAACTCAGATATCAAATGGTCTGGTTCTACGATAACCCAATGCCAAGTGCCACATTGGACCGTGAGTCCTGGCTTCGGATCTTCATGAATCGGATGAATCGAGTCTACTCGATCAAGAATGATGGATCAAACTTCGCGGATCGGGAGGCGGCATTACGGAATGCTGCTGGCGCCGACGGAAGCTCAAATATCTATTGGAGCCCATCCCGGCAAACCCAGGTCCCACGGCTAGAGCTGCTGAAATCACCAAGTTTAATGATTTATGTATGGAAGCGGGTGCGATTAAAAACGTACTCATTTTTGCAATGGAACCCAATTTGCTGAAACGCTTCATAGCCCATGGTGCGAACAAGATTTTCACCACGCTCACCAAGGAATTCTCGAAAGCACCGAGAATCGTGACCTATGAGCATACCACTCGCTTCTTTGATGCGAGACTCGAAAGGGCCAACCAGTTAGCCCACACATTCTCGGATGATTGAGAATGTCGAAAAGTCGAGACCTTTGATTGTAAGATCAGCGAGAACATTGTGATCGACCGCATACTTCACTCACTCCACGATGGTTATTCGCAATTTAGAGCGAATTACTATATGAATGATTTGAAGAAAACTCCCCATGAATCGCACTCCTCCTCGTACGCACCGAGAAGGACATGAAGTTCGGTGGGAGCATGAAACAGGATGTTCTCGTTGTGACAAACAAGGGAAAGGGTAAGGGCAAAGCTCGGCAAACCTAGCGGAGGTAAGGCGAAGTTCAAGAAGTCGGGTTCGGGTAAGAGTGGATCGGTGAGTCGAGCACCTCATCTGGCGCGACAAAGAGCAAAACCGAAAACATGGAATGCCATCACCGCCACAAGATCGGGCATTGGAGGCGTACATGTCCTGTTTATCATGAGGACATAAAAGCAGGTCGCGTTAAACCTGTTGGTATGTCTTCTTCTTCTTCTACTTTTATTCATGTGATTGAGATTAACCACGCAAGTTACGGAACTTGGGTACTTGATACTGGTTGTGGTTCTCATCTGTGTAATCATGTGCAGGGCCTCCGAAATCTCGAGCCTCTCGTAAAGGGTGAGGTTGACCTGCGTGTCGGGAATGGAGCAAGAGTGGCTGCCGTCTCGAAGGGAACATATGTGATCCAGCTTCCTAGCGGATTTGAGTTATCATTATATGATTGCTATTATGTACCCAGTCTTTCCAAAAACATTATTTCTGTTTCTGCACTTGACAAACTTGGTTTTTCATTTGTAATAGAGAATAATACTTGCATTTTCTCATTACACGATATGATTTATGGCAAGGCAGTCTCCATGAATGGAATTTATGTTTTAGATCAGACAACCGAAATATTACACGTAATGAATAAAAGGTTAAAGGTGGGTGACAAAGATCAGACGTATCTATGGCACTGCCGTATGGGACACATTAATGAGAAACGCGTAAAACAACTCATTAAACATGGAGCTATCTCGGCCTTTGATTTTCAATCATTTGGCACGTGTGAATCATGTCTCATCGGTAAGATGACTCGAATTTCCTTCAAAGGTGTTGGAATGCGCGCTGTCGACCTATTAGGACTCATACACACGGATGTATGTGGACCTATGTCAATCACCGCACGAGAAGGCTATAGGTATTTCATCACTTTCACGGATGATTTAAGTAGATATGGATATGTCTACTTAATGAAGCACAAAAGTGAATCCTTTGAGAAATTCAAGGAATACCCGAGAATAGGGTGCGAGAACCTATTAGGTAGGAAGATTAAAACACTGCGTTCGGATCGTGGTGGCGAGTATCTTTCTCACGAGTTTGATCAACACCTTAAAGACGTGGGATTGCCCTACGATTAACTCCACTGGAACACCTCAATTGAATGGTGTGTCCGAACGGAGAAATCGAACACTACTTGATATGGTTCGATCCATGATGAGTCACACCGTGTTGCCGACTCATTGTGGGGTTATGCTCTTTGTCGCCGCTCTAATACTTAACAAGTCCGTCTAAAGTCATGACAAGACTCCATATGAACTATGGAAAGGAACGGTCCCTAACTTGTCCTTTATACGGGTTTGGGGCTGCGAGGCTTATGTCAAGTGGAGACCTAAAGATAAGCTCGGCCCGCGATCGGTCAAGACATACTTTATAGGTTATCCTAAAGGAACACTTGGTCATTACTTCTATTCGCCAACCGAACAACGTGTTTTTGTTGCGGCTAGTGCGACATTCTTAGAGAAGGAATTTCTCGAGAATGCAAAGAGTGATAGAACCTTCGATCTGTCGGAGATTCCAGAACCAAATACCGAGCAACCATTGGAGGAACCTATTCCTTCAATCCCGCATGTGAATATTCCCGAGGAACCTAGGAGGTCGGGAAGAGTCTCTATTCCTCCGGACAGATACATTGGTATGGTCGAAGAACATGACATAGATGACGTTCTACTCTTAACGAGTAGTGAACCCGCAACCTATAAAGGTGCCATGACTAGTTCCGACTCAAAGCTATGGCTTGAGGCCATGCAATCCGAGATGGACTCTATGTATGAGAACAACGTATGGGATCTTGTTGACTTACCCGCTAAGGTTCGTCCCCTTCAATGCAAATGGCTTTACAAGATAAAGCATTCTGAGGAAGGTCAACAAGATATCTATAAAGCACGACTAGTTGCTAAAGGTTTCACCCAAGTGCCAGGTTTGCACTACGATGAAATTTTTGCACCCGTAGTCATGTTGCGTTCCATTCGGATTATCTTAGCGATCGCCGCGTTTCATGACTATGAAATTTGGCAAATGGATGTGAAAACCGCCTTCTTAAACGGCTTTTTGGAGGAAGAGTTGTACATGGTACAACCCGAAGGTTTCATCGATCCACAACATCCTAAGAAAGTATGCAAACTTAAGCGTTCCATTTATGGACTTAAGCAAGCATCTCGGAGTTGGAATCATCGCTCCGACCAAGTGATTAAAGAAAATGGATTTACTCGATCGGTCGAGGAACCATGTTTATATATCAAGTCAAGTGGGAGCAAGATTGTTTTCCTAATATTGTATGTTGACGACATACTCCCGATTGGGAATGACATACCTCTCTTAACTTCGGTGAAAGTATGGTTGAAAAACCATTTCCAGATGAAAGATCCGGGAGAGGCGCAAAGAATTCTAGGCATCCGTATCTATCGAGATAGATCACGACGGATGCTATCTCTCGATCGGGAGTCATATATAGACAAGATCCTAGAGAGATTCAACATGACTAACTCCAAGAAGGGTTTCTTCCTATGGCTCCGGGGGTGCATTTGAGCAAATCTCGGGCACCGGAGACACCGGAAGAGAAAGAGCGCATGACACGGATTCCTTATGCTTCGGCTATAGGATCAATCATGTATGCCATGATATGCACACGTCCAGGCGTGGCATATGCATTGAGTATGACAAGTCGATTCCAACGGATCCGGGTGAATCACATTGGTTAGTTGTCAAGAACATTCTTAAGTACCTCCGGAGGACTAAAGATTGGGCATTGACTTATGGAGGCGAACAAAAGCTATGCGCAACGAACCTGAGATGCTAGCTTCCAAACGGATCGAGATGACTCGAAATCTCGATCTGATTCGTTTTTACTCTTAATGGCGCTGCAGATCACCGGAAGAGTTCAAACAAACTGTTACGACAGATTCTACGACGAGTCCGAGTACTATGCCGCGTCTGAAGCTACAAAGGAAGCGATATGGATGCGTCAATTCTTACATGGACTATCCGTAGTGCCTAGTTCGAATGACCCGATCACCATCTATTGCGACAATAGTGGTGCCATCTTTCAAGCTAAGGAGCCTAAGTCTAGCAACAAGTCTAGACATGTACAACGGAAAGCTCATCTAATCCGAGATTACGTGGAGCAAAAGGAAGTAGTGATAGACAAGATTGCTACAGATGATAACATAGGAGATCCTCTCACTAAAGCATTACGACAAGATAAGCATGAAGGGCATGTTAATTCCATGGGAATTAAACGTGTTCCTAAGTTGTAGTACTCTTTTATGGATTAGATTCATTCCCTTTTGTACTCTATACGACATCATCGTTTTGATATTTTATACATATTTTGTTTTTTCATGTGGAATTGTACGACAATTTTTGAACACCACAAAGTGAATCGAACGAACATTATATTTTTTTCGGTCCTTAATTGCCCACATGAGCTGATAACTCGGCAATTATTTTGTGACGTTGGTTGATGGTGGGTTCAACGAGCCATAAGTCAACCTTGTTGACCGACCAATCACGAGAGGCGATTTATACGGATATCTCGTAGGACACAATTGTGACATCGACGTGGAGTCCTAAATGTTTTATAACATTCGGTGGCCGGTCGTGGATAGGACTTCCATGGTGATCCTAAGAGTCGATTCTTTTGACTATAGACTGTCTCTTGAGACTAAGGCCGATTTTGGGTGACTTTGGTTTCTTTCTCACGGTCATCCGTAACAGGGGGCCAAGTAGATTTTTTCTGGTCATTTCATGCGTGTGCTTAGATCGGAAGGAGTCGAGTTGAAGGAAATATTCAGCCTTTATCGGTACTCGATATTTCTCGGGGCCACTCGAGGAGTCAGAATCGAAATGCATGGCCATGCTCGGATACGGATTCGTTTTATCGGTTAAGTTACTCTCTAGTCAGGGAAACCACTCTAGATACAGATCGATTGTAAAAATACGACCTTTGCGGATCCGGATCTGCAAATTGTTTTACATTGAGTGGGAGAAATTTTAAATGAATATGAGAATCGGTTATCGCACATACACTTGTACGGACAAGTGGGAGTTTGTTGGAGCTTGTGTCCTCCAGTTAGTGCGGATAACGTCATTGCACATACACTTGTACGGACAAGTGGGAGCTTGTTGGGGTTGGTGTCCTTAACAATTAGTGCAAGGACTTATAAACCTCTAAAAGGATCAAAGGGCATACTTTTGGTATTATTATCAGTTGATCCACGTTTATCAATAACGGTTGGCTTGCTAGATAAGTTTGACGTTATTGTCATACAGATGGCGGTGATCAACTGGTCCCTAAAAGTCACACCTATAGGATACGTTTGAGAGACGTGACAGTATGAAAATACAGTCATGTAGATGCCAATTTTGACTAACCGGTTAATTCGAGTTATTTGACTAATATTTAGTCAAAATGTGATGTTGAGATATGTTATTTAATACGGATTAAATAATAATGGCTAAGACGAATTAAACGGTTAATTCGTAAAATTGAATATAAGCGTTTTATATTTAATTAAATGTATATTGAATATAATTATACAATATTGTCTTTGTCGGACATGTATTAATAATTCAACTAATCCGTGTTATTAGTTGATGTTTTAATATCCGATAACCGATGACGATTTATAATATATACCGCGTCGTATACATTTTAGCCTCGGACCACGAGTTGAACGTAAGGAGAAAACGGAAGCCCATTCCCTCCTTGATCCACTCGGCCAAACCGAGATTAGGAGAACAAAAGGAGAGCTCCTCCTCCTGTTTAACCTAATCATCATTAGTGAAAAAGAATTAGGGTTTTGGAGATTAAGTTTTCTCTGAAACTGAGATCTCACATCTCGAGAAAAACTCACATCAAGTTCTCCCAATATTGCAAGACAATCGGAGAACACGTTCTAGCACAAGGGCATTTCTCGGACGGTCTTGGGTGCAACAATTAGGAGGGAATCTCTGTTGATTTCTGTTCTTTACGCCGTGCATCAAAGGACCCGAGGTTGATTCTTTATCTTTATCGTTTCATTGTTGTATTTCGTTTATGACCATATTTCACATGTTAAATTTACGTTATAGTCCTAAATTTAAAGGGTCTTATACGGATATTACCCCACAGTAATGACATATTTATGCAAGTGAGATGCTATTTGACCCGTTTTTAATTTTAATATGGATATATCTATCTTAAATTCTTATTTGTTATTGGTTGGTTTAATCATAAATTTATTCAGTTGTCTCACGTAAGGTGGATGTATCCGTCTTAATATTAAAATGGCAAGTATCATCCCACTTGTTTATATAAAATAAATATGTTAATTTTCGCTATTCATTCTGCTTCTGTTGTATTCAAATAACTTGACTCGTACCATACAAATAGGAGCTATATATACTACTCCCTCCGTACCATACAAATGGTAACGTGGTAAAAAATGGGGTTTTAAGAAAAGAGGGTAAAAGAAGGGGTAAAGAGGGAAGAAAATAGGTGGGGTATGTAATTGTGGGTTTAATTGTGAGTTGGTAAGTGGGGTATGTAATGACATTTTATGTAAATATCAAATGGGTATAAGGATAATTTGGTAATGTTGTGGGTCAAATAAGGAATGTTATCATTGGTGTGGTACGGTCGTATTAGGTAAGTGTTACCATTGGTCTGGTACGGAGGGACTATTACGTTTCTACAATAAAAGAGGCTGTTTTCAATCAAAACATTCAATCACCAGCCAATTAAACAATTTGGATAAAAAATATCAGATTTTTACCTTCACTTTTTGATTCAGAACGGCATGCATCAATTTCAACTTTGCTTTCCGCATTCAATTTCAACTTTGCTTTCCGCATCCTTCATGGCCATTGATTGATCAACATCTTCACTTTGTTCCTCATCAACTGCACAAATCGTCTCATCCATCTCGATTATTTACCTACAAATATGTTTACTCTTCCTATTAGAGGTTTATGATAAAAAAAATTTGCTTTTTGAAGCATTCATTTGTTGAAAGCAGTTGTTGAAAATCATGAAATTTGCAAAAAACCGATTCAAGCTGCTCCTACGTTTAATGCTCAAAAAGTGGGGAAGGGGTAACTGTTTTTATTTTTACGTATTTCTACTTCCTTTTACGTATTTCTACTTTCTATATACTCTAAGAAGGAATTTACAAAATCTGTCAATTGGACTATTAACTCCTATTGGACCCGTCCTATGCTATAGAACGGTCCTATAAGCAAGTAGTTGTACTTCATATATAGGTAAGGCCATTAGACTAGTTCTCAACAGCTCCAAGTCCATTGCCTACACTATTTTAAGCCGAAAAGTGGAAAACTATTATGGCTCAGCCTCAAAATATCGAGTTCCCAAATTACCCTTTTGCTCCACCTCATGCATACCCATCTCCCCCTCCCCCCTTCACCCAGCCACCCCTCCATCTGCTCACCCGCCGCCATTTCCAGTTCTGGGCCCGCGAAAGCCCTTGAACCCTCCTCCATCACCAACACCGACACCAAAACCACCTCCTCACCAGGCTCCTCCACCAACACCAAAGCCCTTGAGTCCTCCCTCACCTATCCCTAAACCACCTCCACATCCAATTTCTCCACCATCACCGTCCCTAAAACCACCGCCACCTCATCCATATCTACCACCACCGCCACCCCACGTGGTCCCTACTCCACCTCCTGCTCCAGGACACCATTCTACCGTCATTATTGTTGTTTTTGTGTCCCTTGAAGGCGTTTTCTTCCTAGCATTCCTCGCCACAGCTCTCTTTTGCTTCATGAAAAAGAGGAAAAGGAGAATGATCAAGGACTTCGACGACTTCAAGTTTGATGAAAGGGTGAATGTTCAGGAGGAAATTGTACGCGGCCCGCATGGAGAGCAAGCTGTGCTTGTGACATTTGAAGAGGATATTCATGCTCATGAGACCAAAATTAAGGATGAAATAGTAGGAGAAGCTTCTCATACAGGCTTGGCATACCATCATCCTCAATCCATTGATGTTGCATCATCTACTCTTAGCACCGGCCATCACCATGTTGAGAGCAGGGCTCCCGAAACTAAATAAACTATGCTTATTTTACGCAGAGTGGCTTCCGCAGAGAGCAAATAATATATAGGTGCTGTTTGGCCAAGCTTAAAAAGTGCTTTTGCAATTGAAAAAGTAGTAGCTTGGCCAAACATGATAAATTAGAGGATTTTAAAAGTGCTTTTGAAAAGTCAAAAACTGATTATTCACTCCCAAAAGGAGAAGTAGATAATTACTACTTCTACTTCTACTTTTCATATAAAGAACCAAATAAGCAAACAAAAGTTGTATTAAAGTAGTTAGGCCAAACATATAAATTTTGTGAGAAACCACTTTTACAAAAGTATGGCCAAACAACTAAAATTTTTCCGAAAAGTAACTTATGAATAAACTCCTTTTGAAAAGGAAAAACCATTTTCCATAATCAAGGGCAAACAGCACCATATACTCCCTCTATTCAACTCAAAATGTTACTTATCACTTTTTCACGTTTGTCAACTCGAGTTTTACTTTGTAAATATCTTTAGTTACACATTTGTAAAAATTATAAAAGTTTGATATTTTAAATATACTCCTAAAGACGAATAAAACAAGATCTCACATGAATATATTTTATCTTATATATTGGGAGTAAATGAGAAGATTCTTCTTACTTGTTAATAGTGTACAAAAAAGATAATTACCATTTGGAGTTGAATGGAGTATTATCTTCCATATTTTCTTTCTTCACAAATTCTTATTTCAGACCGTCATATCCGTCTGAAATGGTCAGACGGATATCATTTCCTCTCACAAAAAACTCATTTAGGGTGTGAGTGGGAAAGCACATGGAGGTGTCCCACCCATGTGCTTCTCACATGTAAGAGATCTTATTGCGATCTACAATAAGGCAGTCTGAAGCAAGACGGACTATTCTTTCTTTGATTATTTCCAGAAATCATGTTCGGTTTAGCTTTTCTTGGCAATAGAGGGAACAAGGAAAAAGAACTCGTCTACCTCTATAGCTTCATTTATACTGTATTATATCATTATTGCAAATTCTCGTTGTCGTGGCTGATATTAAGAATTCGTCACATTTAATACATTATTGCAGATAGAAAAACTGCATTCATAAAAGTACCACATACCAACGAAAATCATTAAATTTATTACCAAAATGATAAATCAGATGGAAAAAAAATGGATATGATATATGAAACAATTGTGTTGCATTGTATGTTCTAGCACAGCATACATCAGCATTTGATCATACAGGGCCGTTATAGTCTTGGCATAAATACCTATCATAAAACAAGAAATCCAGGCTGATTCCTTGCTCATAACTCAGACGTAATCCTCTCGAGGCCTGGTATGCAAAATACAGGAAGAAATCCTAACCTCGGGCACGGAGAGCTAAGAAATGATTTCACCGGTCACTGTACAGAAGACAATATATATGGTCCGAAACTCACGGATCGATTGCCATAGGAGTAATACGTCTCTTAAATGGCTTTCTAGTGGCGGGAGGAGTACTTGCAACTAGTGATGCTTGTTTCACATTAGATTGAATCTTTTCTACAACAGGGATGTCATTTATCGATGATGCTTCCACCACAACCTCCATCGGTTTCTGTTCACTAGCATCCTTAATAACATCCTTGTTGAGCATTTTTCCATCTACAAGCGCCAAAATCAAGTTTATCAATAAATTAGTGGAGTATAAAAGAAATACAATAACGAATTGCTAAATGAGTAAATTCACAAGGAATACTGACCTGATATCGGAAATGGTGATCCCAGTTCGTCGTTATGAAATTCTACTAGGGTGCAATATCCATCTTGAGAGGACAGTGCTAGATACTTGCCATTTGGAGACCTAATGATAGTAGAGTGTTACACCAAGTCCAAAACCAAATATTGAAATTTTGAAGCTAATTAAAACGTTAAATAATCTACCATGTAATATCTGTGATAGCTGCATAGTGGAGACCAGCCAAGACTGCCAAAGGTGCTACACATTCTGTATCATAGATGTACAATGAATTCAAAGTTGCGACTGCAAAGATGAACCGATATGGAAGTTTGAAGAACCCAGCTGTGCAATGACAATAATGGTACAATATTAATTAGTCGTACATATAATAATATCGTGTAATAAACCATGTGTCAACTGACTGATCTTACCAGAGTTTGATCCACGAAGGCTAAAAGCCAAAGGGCAGAAACGCACGGCAATAACAGGCTTGCTGGCACCTGGAAGCTGAAGTGCAGGTCTGAGAATAACAGAAAAATAGCCTTAGTATAAAGCAAAAGAGCTACTCCCCTCAGAACAGAGTCGGATCAAGAGGAGTAACATGACTTAACGGAATTAAAACACGTCAGATCAAAGGTCAGATTAAAAAAAAAAAAACAAATCTGATATTTAGTTATGTTAAGAGTCGTGCCTTGAAAGATCTTTCCTAGAAAATACATAGGCTGTGTTTACAGGTTCGGACGCCAAGGAAACTTTGAATGAACCTGCAAGAGACGAGAAGTCAAAAAGAAAACCCAAAACTAAACACGAAGTAGAAAAGGAAAAAAGGGTTAAGAATAAGAGTAGATAATCAAGGTCCACACAAAATTATACATATCCCACAGCCTCAGCATCTTTGAAGTTCAAACAGCATACTGAGTTAGAAACGAGGAGACTTAAGAGATGAACTTGTAAACTTAGTTTTTCCTCCAGAAAATGAATTCGCAAAACTACCATTATATTAGCATAATTTTGTAACTCTTGGCCTCGGCAGCCATCACTAGAGAACATTAAAATATTTAGCTCCAGCAAGCTACAGATGATATATAAAGATATTCACTATTTAGCAAAGTAATTTCAAGTTTCAACCCATGTCATATTTATAGACGGGTTCAATCCATTTCTAGAAAGACCAACTAAAGAATTCACAAGCTCCTAGTCTGATAGCAATACATTTAGCAGTTAAGGTTACACTTTAGTCATAAACCCTCACCCAACCCACTCCCAACACAACAGGCTTGCTGAGACCAAGGAGGCAGGGAGCTGACATACATTAAAGCAGACAAAAAAATGTCCCATAATCCACGCAAACTTCTCATCATGAGAATTCTCCCCCCGGGTACTAGTGAACCAAAGGAGAACATAATACTTTATTTCCAAACTATTAAAAGTAATACAGGTCCATACCTGCAGGTACTAGTAAAAATGATCCATCCGGAGACCAGGCTAATCTTCGAAAGAATGATGGTAAGGTCTCATCATGAAAGAGATGAATCTTTGAGCTCTGTATGAAACTCAATCAATGCCACAATTAATTCATAGAAAAACAATTCTATGTGAAAAGCATTATTTCTAACCTTGGTATCATCTGTAGTTTGCTGTTCTGCCTTTATAATCAGATGCTGACAAACAAAATTCATCTTCTCTACTCCCTTCACCTTTTGAGGCCTGTTAACATAAACTCTGCAGCTTCTATCAGAACTAATTGAGGCAACAAACTTAGACAATGGATCCCATGCAACCCCTTGGACATAGTGGAGGTGTGCATCCAGGATCTGAAGAACACAACCTAGAACAGAGAACTTGAGGTTATTAAGCAACAAAGTATCATAAACAGAAACAAATAGAGTTGTGTTATGAGTTAGTTTGAATAGAAAAGGGGAAATGGTTAGACCTACCCTTATCAGCATCCCATATTATGCAAGAATTATCTACCGATCCTGTAATAAGAAAAGCTCCATCCCTAGACCACTGCATATCAAGGACATCTTTGCGATGAAATCTGTAAAACAAAATATACTACTCATGTAAATCAAAACTCGGAACACGCTTTTCAAAACACTTGTACGTTTATCATCTGCTGAACAATGAACATGACCATAACTATGACAGCCACCTTTGCTATATATACTGATGC
Organism: Silene latifolia; assembly: GCF_048544455.1. Taxonomy (NCBI): domain Eukaryota; kingdom Viridiplantae; phylum Streptophyta; class Magnoliopsida; order Caryophyllales; family Caryophyllaceae; genus Silene; species Silene latifolia. The sequence continues at coordinate 456,877,979 of NC_133538.1, forward strand.
TCCCAAGCCCATTGCTTCATTTTTCTTCATTGTAATAAGAAGAAATGAGGGCCACCACCATGTGGATCATAAGTTGAGGAGAGTAGACAATCAATCCCCACCAACCAACTCAATCATGTATGTTAAGGGACAAATTGCAAGAGCAAACTAACTAAGTACATGCTGCAGATAGTTTCATAAAAAACTGATTCAAAAAGCGGAGGACTCTTACAACAGTGTCTTGTTGACTTTCCATGTTTGACCAGTATCTGTTAGATGCGACTTCCATAATATCAGTTCACCTCCTGAGTTCAAAAGAAAACATATCAATTCTGAAAGTACATATTTCAATGTGTCAGAAATTTGTAAACACTAAAAGACATGAATTTAAATATCCATGGAAGGCACTATCATACCATCTGCTCCGGAAGCAAGCAGCTCTCCTGGAGATCACAAGGATAAGAATTAGCTATTTTAGCCACCAAGAATAGAACAATAAGACAATAAGATAGAATATAAAACTATGTGTGCAAAATGCAGCAAACCAAATGATACTTTTAAAATAAAAGGCTAAGTAGGCTAGAGGAAAAGTATAATTCTTTTTTTTTTAATGGTGAAAAGAAATTAGCCACACCCTCCTCAGTGCAAAGAAGTGTATGATTATGGATTCTCAAACAGCCAAACATATTCTTTTCAATTCTTTAAAATCGTTTGACATCTACATAACCATCTGCAATCATATATTCATATGTAGCATAGCATGAAGGCACAAATACTTAAACACTTGGAGCAGAGCTGAGAGATTTGAGTAATAATGGATGACCACAGAAAAATGCCAAAAATCCTAAGTGTAGAAAGTATAACGTGTATCTCATTTAACCTATTAGTGACAGCACGTGAGATCACTGGAATGCAGATCGAATAACGGTAAGAGAAGGAAAAGGATTCTCAGCAAGGTTACCCCTTACCGGAAAGCGCAAATCGGAGAACATTCACAGCAGAACTATGATAAGAAAGACTAGTTTGATATGAAGCTGTTGGAATTTTGTTTTGGGCTTCTCCGGAATCTATTTGCCAAATCTGAAATAATTAGAAAAGACATTGAGCAATAATGAATATTTTGCTTATACTTTAACATAAAGGTCAATTATCTCTGACGCAAATTGTCTTAAAGATAAATAGAAAAGAATAAGCAAGGCGTCAGTGAGTCTTTCCATTTAATAAATACAGAACAAGAGTTGTTTGAGATTATCAGTGTAACAGGAAGCTAAGAGAACTCAGCGATCCCGTGAAAGCACACGACTTCAATTACGACAAATGGCTAATACATCCCTACTACTTCGAAGTAGTTGGTGATTCCAAGAAATGGAGAAATTGAAGTCAAGAATCTCAAGATACTTTCTTTAATCCAGCAATGTTGGCAATTCCAACATCTCGTTAGACACAATAGTTTTTTTTCCATGCTCCCTTATATTGCAAATGCATTTAGATTGATCCTACGTTTACTTTATCATGCACTCGGCATGGTTTTCTCCACAACAAGAAATACACCAAAACATAAAATGAGCCAATAATGGGAGAGCAAATTGACGAAAACTGCACTAGGTGAGTCAAAAAGATTAAAGATGTTATCTTGAGACAAATCAATTTATGAATCCCCGATATCAAAGCCCAAAACCACATCTAATAACATACATCAATTGTTGCATCAACCATGCTCCATCACTAGAAAGTGAGATCCTCACCTCACAGCCACTCTAGCTAAAAAGTGAAATTCTCACTTTGCAGGGATTGATAAGATACATTGTCCTGACTTTTGATACCGCATTCTCTCAAGCAACTAGTAAATCAAATGCGAACTCAAGCTAACTATCCAACAGGCTTAGCCTTAATCACACTCATGAGTCATGATCGGTCAAGCTATAACTATAACCATACTTCGTGTGCAGCTACATCAACTGAGATCGTCTAATCCGATTTAACCTTAATTCATAATCCAAATTTTGAGATCCATTAATTTGCTAATAAGATAGATGTCTAATACTTGGAGGTGTTGGAGCATTTCAGCTAACCCAAAACTTACTTCAACCCTATTTTCCCACTAGACCCAAATTGCTTGAACCAAGGGTAAATATCTGTCAGAAGAATATGGCTCAAAAACCTTAAAACCCTAACCCTAATCCTAATTGTTAACAAATATAATTGATTGAAGCAAATCACGCAATAAAATAGAATATTCTGCAATAATAATGAAACAAATCAGTAATCGATAGTGAGAATTCGTCAGTAAAGAGAGAAAAGGACCTTAATGTCGAAATCGGCACCGCCAGTGGCGAGAAGTCCAGAAATTGGATGAAAATCTAGGGTTAGGACGGGTTTAGTGTCGTGCCAATTGATTTGAACGGTGCCGCCTTTCATTTTCAGCTAATTCTGAGAGAAGTAATTGGAGAAATTGAGAAGAGAGATTTGATTTTTCCCCAATTTGTTTAGGGTTTATGAGGTGTTAAGCGTATACTCTGGAAATGAGGGAAGTGGAGATGAGGAATGCGAGGGGTTTGGCGCGTGCTTTTGGACGTCTTGGCGAGAAATGTAAATACTCTGAATTATGAGGGTCCTTCTCAAAATACTCTGACCTATGATTTAACTATGAATATCACCAACTATTATACCCCCTCTCTTAAAATAGAACTAGTTTTCTTGCCCGTGCGTTGCACGGATGTTAAAATAATATGTGATTATTTTCACAATAAAATGGAATATAGACATATAGTACAACGTTTACGTCTAAGATTTTATGTATGCCGCATGACCAATAAATAATTCCCGTTAACATAATATTGACATAAGAATAAAAGAGTGTTTGATTAATAAATCTTTTTTTTTTAGGAAAATAAAACAAATTTGAAGTTTATATATATGATACTTGGACTGATAGTTTTCAAATTTTGTTCATTAATACCTGTTTGTTTTCAATTGGTCAAGGAAAACAATAATATCTACTCTGCATAATATTTTTCACAAATCTCCTTCTTTCGAATAACAGCCATAATTTAATCATTGCTAGATCAAATTGTAATTATGTAAAAACAATTAGAGATAGTTAGAATGTTATATCTTCCGGTCAAACTATAGAAGTACGTTTGAATGTGAACCAAATTCCGACGCAATACTACATGCCTAGGGCTGGTTATGACCCCACACTCTATAGCAATAGTCTTGCCCCCCATCTTCTCATTTGAAACAAAATATTTCACGCAGACCCCTATTTTTCTTCTCTATTCACACACATAATCTAAAACAACCTCATTCCTTAAAAGATCGATCATTGTCTCTGAAACTTATCTCATATTTATCCAATCAAGTGAAAAACTAAACTCTTACTTCTAGAAAAAACCACCATCCAATAGAAACTAATCCTTCCTCTCGACAATATATTTTTTTTTAGGAAAATAAAACCAATATGAAGTTTATATATATGATACTTTGGACTGAGAGTTTTTAGATTTTGTTCATTAATACTTGTTTGTTTTTCACTTGGTCAAGGAAAACAATAATATCTACTTTGCATAATCAACTCAATGATACAACAAATCTCCTTCTTTAGAATAACAATCATAATTTAATCATTGTTTGGTCAAATGCTACTTACGTAAAAACATTTACATGTAGTTAAATGTTATATCTCCCGGTCAAACTATAAACTTACCTTTGAATGTGAACCAAATTCCAACGCAATACTACATGGCTGTGGCTGCTTATGACAACCCCCTATAACAATAATCTTGCCCCCATCTTCTCATTTGAAACAAAAGCCTTCACGCAGACCCCTATTTTTCTTCCCTATTCACACACATGATCTAAAACAATCTGATCGCATCCCTTGAAAGATCGATCCCTGTCTTCGAAACTTCTCTCAAATTTATCCAACCAAGTGAAAAACTAAATCCCTACTTCTAGAAAAAATCCACAATCCAATGGAAACTAACCCTTGCTCTAGACAATGTTGTTAGAATTAAGATTTTACTTTAATTTGGATTGATGGGGTCAAGATTAAGTTTATCGATGATCTTTTCGGTTTCTTGTTATTATTCATGTTACCTATATGTTTTAATGCAAGCGATATTTTGCTGATAAATAACCTTATTTATTATCAATATCCTCGTTAAATTCATCACCCTCCACAAATGCACCATCCCTCCACCCCACTAATTTACCCGCAAAATAAAACATCAGCCACTGTGATTAGTTCTTACTACTTGAAACAACCTTCAATCCACTACCACTATCACTACCTTTCTGCCACGTTTTACATCTAAGAAGTCATAAATCACATTCACCTCCATAAAAATATAGATCGTCGTCTCCCTTATCGAAGACAATTAATTTCTCTTTCAACAAAGAAAAGTATAAGAAGCAATCTTCCCTCTTATCTCTCTCCTTTTCCCTTCCTAATCATTTTCTCGTCCCCTTCCCTACTTCCATTCAGATACTCAAACAAAGTTTTTAGGTACTATGTTTGTAAATTGAATACGTTTGAATATTATATTTATACACAAACTTTGTTATTTATTTCATTTTGCATAAATAAATCTTACTACCTCCATCTCATTTTTATTGTCCTTTTTTCTTCAAATTTTATTATCTCATAATTATTATCCCCTTTCTAGATCTAGTAAGAAAAAACTTTAGTCAATCAACTCGTCGCAATGAATCTCATTCTCACTCGAAACAACCTTTAGCCCACTACTTAATCCTTTCGGTTCACACATAAAACGGTCTAAAATGCCAAGCTTTCATCTCTCTCTTTAAAAGTCCATCTAATTAATAGAAACCTAACAGCTACATTCTGAACTTCATCATTTTTACATCCCGTAAATATTAAGTTGAACATGACAAAAAAAAATGTAGAAACTTAGGTTTTGTTTTATAACGACAGATTGAACATTTTTTTTTTAGCATTTTGAGAGTTTTTGCACTATTTAAATAACAAATGTGCTGTTTTGAGTGTTGATCATCGACATACTGAAATAGTAGATTATGGTGTAATTTCCTGTTTTACATTATGACCTTTAATTAGTACGGAGTATATTATAAGAAAGTAAAAATTGAGTTTTTTTTATCTCTGAGGAAATTAAAGATCAAACTTTATCTTTATCATATTTATAATTAATATTCTTCACTTAAAATATATAAATTTAATCAAGTTCAAATAAGTTAGCTAAAAGTTATAAATCACACATTGTACGAAGCTGTATAATTATTATTTTTATTAATATTAAATAAATGTCATAAACTTTATGAGAATATTAATGTGGTAGAGAACTATAGAAGAGTTGGCAAGTACGTGACCGCCTTTTAGGTTTAAATTATTTCATATATTTTTATATTTTTGCGTAAAGGTGGTTAAAGCATTGTATTATGCATGACAAATATGTCTCACCTTTCCCCAATTTGTATCTCTCCCTAAATTATACTGATGATGTGCTCAATTTATACAAAAAAAAAATATAGAATCAACAATAATTAGTTTGCTCCATATAATTGAATAATACCATTTTTTATGCATGTAAATTTGTCAGAAGAAAAGCTTGAGAGAAACGGTCTTTACTATGTTAGGAAAAGACTACTCTTACCCTTTTATGTGTTTTTCATGACTTTTTTTAATGTATCTAATAATTTGAATCTTAACCTTATACATATTTCTATAATAAGTGTATCTAATTTACCTTCAAGCCTCATTCAAATCTATTTTATTACTCGTGGTACCATTTTTACTTTAAATTGTAAAACAATCGCACAATAAAGTTTTTCAAAACATTTACTCATTTGTCATAATATGATATTTTGATTCGCAAATTAGCAGCAACTTTCTTTATTTTTTAATACTCTTTGAAAAATAGATATCAAACTTTTTACTTATCAATAATTTGTGAATATCTTATTTAAATTTTGATTAATATACTTTTATATAATGACAAATGAATGTAAATAATATAATAAAAAATTATCAATAGAAGTTGAAGTTTATTGTGAGGGAAATAACTTTAAAATTAGTAGGAGAAGTACATATGATATTTGAAAAATAAATTTCGTATTATGTATAATTAAATATGACATTAGCAATAACAAAAGACGTAATGGCATATTTCAGCGTTCATTTTACTCTTTACATGAGTAAATTCCATGTAGTACGTATTATGCATGCACATTTGTCACAACCCAGTTCGGCCTAGGGCCTTTTAGCCTCATAATACCTCTTTTTTTTTAATCGGAAGTTGTTATAAAATTGGATATTATAAATATATCAAAGGTTTTTTGGCCTTCTAATTTAATAAAAAGTGAACAAATACTAATGAATAATTTTTTAATATTAATAAATTGTAGATAATTAATTTATTTCCTGTTTCTAATAATAAAATTGTAAAATAATTAATTAATTCTCATTTCTAATAGGAAAATTATATTCCTAATTATAATAGAAAAATTGTAAATAATTAATTATCTCCTAATTCTAATGCTAAAAATAGATATCAAACTTTTTACTTATCAATAATTTGTGAATATCTTATTCAAATTTTGACTAATATACTTTTATATAATGACAAATGAATGTAAATAATATAATAAAAAATTATCAATAGAAGTTGAAGTTTATTGTGAGAAAAATAACTTTAAAATTAGTAGAAGAAATACATATGATATTTGAAAAATAAACTTCGTATTATATATAATTAAATATGACATTAGCAATAACAAAAGACGTAAGGGCATATTTCAGCGTTCATTTTACTCTTTACATGAGTAAATTCCATGTAGTACGTATTATACATGCACATTTGTCACAACCCAGTTCGGCCTAGGGCCTTTTAGCCTCATAATACCTCATTTTTTTAATCGGAAGTTGTTATAAAATTGGATATTATAAATATATCAAAGGTTTTTTGGCCTTCTAATTTAATAAAAAGTGAACAAATACTAATGAATAATTTTTTAATATTAATAAATTGTAGATAATTTATTTCCTGTTTCTAATAATAAAATCGTAAAATAATTAATTAATTCTCATTTCTAATAGGAAAATTATATTCCTAATTATAATAGAAAAATTAAATAATTAATTATCTCCTAATTCTAATGCTAATAGTATTATTAGAAAAAAAAGCCTCATTTAGTTATATATATTGATTCCTCTTTTTTTTACCTGTTGTAGTAGGTAACCTTTGATGTAAGGCCATTTTTTTTGTTTATTAACAACTTCACCTCCTTAACTTCACAATTCCATCTCCTTCCCTGTACGACTGCCTCCAATTTCTCGTCTTTATTTTTTTTATCTTATACACAAAAACGCAATTTTGAAGCAAAGATATCCACGGGGCGATTCGCGGAACACGGACAGGAATGATGATATATATATATATAAATTAACAGCATCTTGCGTAGATAGAGAGCCGGGGTCTCGGTTGATTTTCCTTCCTTTAGCTACTTAACAGCATCTTTAGAGCTTATTAAAGTTAGTGAAACTAATCAGTCAAGCCTGCATTTTTGAGTGAAATAGGGAAACTTCTAGCCTGACCATCAACCAACAGCTTCGGAAGCTTCATCAACTTAAGGTGGAATAGATGCTTAGACTTCATCTTCCCCAGAAAATACACTTCGGGAACATCTCTTGTATAGCTTGCTTATTTTAGAGAACAGAGAAAGGAATAAAGTTGGACCATGCTACTTATGAATGTAACTGATTTCGGTTTAAAGCTTTTCCGAGAGCCCCATTTCTCTTTTCTCTAAATTTCTTCATAAATGAAGAAGTCACAACAGTTCATTGATTTGCTTAATTAAATCACAAAAACAACATATTGTCATAAATGAATAAAAACACAACAAATTAGAACAACTTCACCTTATCTGAATTAAAATCTGTAAAATAATCAAACTTAGGAGAAAAAAAGGGAAATAAAATTAGCAAATTTAAGTGGAATGAATTGTAATGCATAAAAACACAACAAATAAATCAAACTTGGGGAAAAAAGGGTAATTAAAATCAGTAAAATCGAATTACCTTTTTCATTGCGCAATCAAATTAGGGCAAAACTGAAAGAAATCTGCCTTCACTCAGGTGATTTGTGCATAAGAATGAGGGAAAAAGATGAAAAGGAGTAGCAATGGTAGAAGAATGACGGTTGATTTCAGAGCAGCAATGGCGTCTTAAGGTGTGTAGTAGAAGGAAAAAGATGAAAAGGTAAAAGAGAGATAAAGGAAGGTAATAAGAGAGATAGAATGAATTAGGTTAAAAATGGGTATAAATTTGTATGTTTAATCAAAGGTAACCGGTAGAACAGGTAACCCTTCCATCCGTTTTATTAGGTTAAATGGTTCTTTAGTTGGTAGTATTCATAGTTAAATCATAGGTCAGAGTATTTTGAGAAGGACTCATATAGTTCAGAGTATTCTCATTAAATAACCCAAAAAAAAAGAACAGCAACTCTTCTATAGGAGCATAGGACGGGCCAATAGAAGAGGTTAGCCCAACAAAGAGTTATACACGACAATTAAAATTGGAAGCTGCGTGTAGAAAGTGTCTAAAAACTCCCATCGCCTCTAGCCCTCTACCTCCACCAACCCCAGCACTAGCTTCACAAATAACATTATACCTCCAGTGGTACAATAACATCATACAACCAAGTTATATCTTATCGAGCTTATGTGTAATTTTTTTGAGCTTTTTTAAAGTTAATTTTTTTTTATGTTTGAGTGAGTTCAGAAATTTTATGGTATAGGCTCGAAACTTTCACTTTTAAAACAAAACTCGATAACTTTATTATGTAGGCTCGGGTTAGAAAGATCTGTTAGTCTGTTGGTTGTAGGATCTATCAATACCAACACCACCTTTTCTACACCGCCTCTATTATCCACGTATTCACCGACAGCCCAACTTCTTACAACTGTCTACGTCATTAAATTTGGTCGTCTTTTTCACTTCTTCATTCCACCGATCATCAACTACACCAAAAGAAGATGATCACTAACAATCACGATGAACAATATATAGTTAAGTACCATCAAGTTCGGAAACCAAACTGAAATCAAGAATTATAAATTTTAACTTGTTGATTTAACTTGAATACTCACTTTCTTATGTTGAAACCTTTGACATATATCGTTTGAATAACCACTTTTAAATGCTGAAAACTTTGACATTTTGAATACTCGTCTTTTTATGTTGAGAACCTTGATATTTAAGTTAAAAATTATATATCTTAATTCTTATGCAACTAAGAACATTTACATGTAGCTTGTGTTTTACAAATGAGTACTTAGTTGGAGCATATAATTTGTTTGACATTTAAGAGTTTTAACTTCAAAACTTCCAATTTCAGTTTCAAATTTTCAATTTGAGTTGTGAATTTTGGGTTTTAATGACTCACAGTTATAGTGTAACTACAGAGTTGTTTATGGTAAAACTCTAGCCTTAGATGAAAATTTGTAGTGAGGTGTTGCGCGCAGAAAATGATGCCGTTTCTTGAGGTCTGGGTAGAAGTAGTCGTCCATAAGTGTAGCCAGAAGGCTAGGTCAAGATAGGGCGAATGGTTATTAGCATCGCGGCATCGGTAGCTTAGATTATTGACGGTTGGCTTGCTCAAAGAGGACGTAGTAAAGGGCAGGACAAGTCGTTTTTTTAGAAGTTGAGAATATGACAGTTACATACATACATATATCAGAATTCACTTTCGTATAGTAGGGTTTTGTTTCTTTTTTTATAATTTTTTGAGTTTTTTGGTCCTTATATTTAATGGACTGGTCTCATGATAAGAGACCGTCTTATATAACAAATTGTGAAAACGGTATTAATTTTTCACCTACGGACTTTACTCTTTCACGTGCACTTTTTCAAAAACATTCCATATCATACCCTTTCTCCTAAACATAACTAAATTAACTCATATACACATCTTTCCCTAATATTTGAATCTAATTACTCTAAAAACTTGAACAATCTAATTACTCTAAAAACTTGAACAATGGATTATAATTCTCCAATTAGTAAAGTAATTTTGTTTATTAGCGATTATTAATACGTTTTATTGAAATTATTGGGTTTAATTTTGACTGAAATTAAAATGCTTGCAATTATTATTAATTAGGGTATATGGTGGTGCAATAACGGTGGTCCGATGAGGGTTGACCGTTTTTTTGGGTATGCACGATGGTTAGAAAGGTGGCCTGATAACGGTGGTACGTTGGTGAGGAAGGACGATGGCTGGGTGGTGACGGGAAGGGAGATGATGCTTGCTGTGTTGTCGGCGTCGGGTTGCCGGTGAGTTGTGGGCTGGGGTAGTCTGTAATACTACGTTTTTCTAAGTCCTGTTACTCGGCCGAATAGGGCTTACTCGGCCGAGTAATGCGTCGTGTGTTTCTGGTTAGGCTACTGTCCAGGAATACTCAGCCGAGTATGGTAATACTCGACCGAGTAAGGAATACTCGGCCGAGTATACTCTATACTCGACCGAGTATCCGGTCTGACGGAATTATTTTCTGCGGTCTGATTAAAGGGGATTAGAGTTATAAATTGAGTTTAACAGTTTCACTTTTAATTTTTACAAAACCTAAAACATTCAAACGTAACTCTAATCACCTCTAATATCTCTCAAGATCGTGGATTGTTCGTGAGTCTTGTTCATTCCTCTCTTGCGTCGATTGCGTCGGTAAGCCACTAGTCCTATGAGTCTTGTCAGTTTGTCTTTTTAGGGTTTACCCTAGTTTTGTAATTTGGTGGAAAAAGGTAGATTGTAACACCCCCATTGATTCAGGAGCCTTTAGCTAGATATTCCCAAATAAATAGGACTGTTACCATCTCGGTTTCCCGAGGTAGTGTATAACAAAGTCCAACTCACCATATATAGTACTTTAAATTAAAACTTTAATGATTACATATGTTTTACAATTTTGATCAACTAAGACTTAATATAAAATAATAAAACTCGCAGCGGAAATAATAAATAAGTGATATAACTATTATATGTGATCTAGACTTCATCTAAGGTTCCAAGTCGAGCTCTCATCCCAATGCTTCCAAGTCAGCTAATCTTTAGTACCTGTCAAATCTGATCCCCATAAAACGGTTCACCGCAGGTGTTCACGAATACACAGTCAACCGCGAGGTTGAGTAGGAATAAACTAAACAACATAATTAACGGCATGATAGAGCCCACAGTGCTAACACAATATTAATAAATCCACCCCGTCAATATAATCACAGGTTATGGTAACACCCATAACATTCATCCGTCCACAATATACTCCAATCACCACCACTCCTCTAAACTCCATCTTAACGCTTCCTCAGCTCCGAATGTGCACATCTCCCTAGTAGTGAACCTACTAGAGAAGAGACTCGAGGGGCGTCCAATGATCAACTGACGCCACAAGGATTAGCGGTTGCTCAGACCGGTCCCTTCAAAATAATGACCAAGGACTAGCGGTATATCGGTCCCTTCAACAAATAACTCACAAGGACTAGCGGTATATCGGTCCCTTCAAAATAATATCACCATCACCCACTCCTCAGCATCCAAATTCTCATCATACTCGTTACAACTCCAACATCATAATCGCAACTCCATATAATCGAAACCACAATTTTCCAAGAACAATATATTCACAAACAATTACAATTGCACAATTAAATAGTTGAGTAGGATAATCCCTACCTGGCAAGCAACTCCCATCATAAAAGCAGTCCGAGTAAAGAGAAATTCAATTAACATAGCTTCTCACAACTCCGTCACCTAGACAAGTAATTATTATAATTTAATTATTAAGTATTCGATACATTATTATAATTTAATCAACTGAAATTCATTTATATTAATTATTTCCCGTGTATTATTTACATAAAAACCCGTCTTAGAAATTAAACTAATTAAATAATACGCATAATCCCGCCATTAATCAAATACTAAATCAAGTCATCATTACAATCCTACGTCATCACTCTATATCATCATCATGAACACCCATAACACGGTTTATACCCCGTGTCATACACCACGCCAAACCCCTTACCAAAACCCGCATATTACGACACTCCTAGCCACCGACACCATCGCTAAAACCTACCACCACCTAGCTCGCACCACGGCCAACCCCTACAACGACCTACCACCTGCTAAAACACCACCAGCACCCTAAAATCCCACGCCCTAAATACCCCACGACACTACTAATATCGAAAACCCGACACCACAACAACACACCACACGACACCCCACCAGCACAACCACCACACGCCACCATTGACCGCCCTTACTCATCCCAACACCACCTCAGAACTACCCAACACCGGCAGCAACACAATCGACACCCCCTCCCCTGTTTCATGCTAAAACGACCATCACCGTCACAAACCACCACCAACAACCACCACAACACCTCCACCCTGGTCGACACAAACACCAGGACCCAACCCCACCTTATCCAGGTCAAGGCGAACCAGAATAAGGGTCCTATTAGGGTCGAAGTCCACTACTCCCTTATTTTCAACTCGCCTCTACAGCCCTCGAAACCCGCCTGCCACCGCCACCCTAAGCCTTCCCTGACACCACCACCATACTCAATCCAACCCTTGCAATCCCACGTACCACTTCCCAAAGTTTGGTCCGATTCCGTCAAGGTTTGGGTCAGTTTCTAAGCGCCTTAAGATCGTCTCACATTCAGCTTAATAAGAAAATAAAAAGCCAGATTAGAAGTTGTTACCTTGAATTATTTATCGCTTGCTAATTCCGTCACCAATACTTTCTTAAAGTTTCTTAATCTCCCTCTCTCTCTCTTTATGTAAATTTTCAGAATTGAAAAGTAAGATAAGATGGTAGACTGCTCCCCTTTTATAGAGTAGGCTTAGGCTTGTCCGTATTATTTTAGGAAACCGTCTTTAAGGTAATTATTATTATTATTATTATTATTATTATTATTATTATTATTATTATTATTATTATTATTATTATTATTATTATTATTATTATTATTATTATTATTATTATCATATATTACTACTCTTACCATAATTAGAATTACCATACATCTCTTTTAATAATTAAATTATTAGGATAATTAATATAATTATTATTACTTTTCCATTATTATTATTTCCATATTATCTATTATAAATTCCCGGTGCAAATCCCGATTATACTCATACCTTCTTATAATAAATTCCGATCCAATTAATCAATGGCACACGGCCCAACACTCGATTATTAGCTAAGCCCAATTCCTGACTTGGATTATTAATTTTATATTTTACTTAACGTCTTATTTGTAATTATTATTAGAAATGCTTTTAACTAATTATTAGGTACATAAATTATTAATATCAAAATACGGGGTATTACAGTCTTCTCCCCTTAAAATGAACTTCGTCCCGAAGTTCGCCCACAACTACTATCACAAAACTTATAACTACGCATCATTCAACATCATTATCTTACTCAATCATTATCAAACTTTCTTAATCATTATAATACCGTACCATACTTATTAAAATGTGTCACAAAACTAATTTCAAAACATGAGAATGTTTATTAAGGATAGGGATATTGTGGAGAATATACTTATCTGCCAAGATCTTACCAAGCTCTATAATAGGAAGGTTTGTTCTCCTAGAGTGCTCATGAAGCTAGACCTGCAAAAAGCTTATGACTCTATAGAATGGTCGTTTTTGAAAGAAATGCTTATAGCTCTGAAATTCCCAAGTCATTTTGTTAACCTCCTGATGGAATGTGTTACTACTCCTCAGTTCTCTCTCTCTTTGAATGGAGAGTTCTTTGGATTTTTCCAAGGCAAAAGAGGTCTAAGACAGGGTGATCCTCTGTCTCCTCTTTTATTCACTATTTGTTTGGAATATTTGTCAAGGATCTTGAATAGATTGTCTGAGTTGGATAATTTTCATCATCATCCACTTTGTAGGAAGCTGAACCTTACTCACCTTTGCTTTGCGGATGATCTCTTAGTTTTTTGTAGAGGGGACTGGGATTCCATGATAGCTGTGATGAGAGCTATTTCTACCTTTATCTTTGCTTCAGGATTGCATATGAACAAAATAAAATCAAATGTGTATGGCAATGGTTTGGAGAGTGGCTTGCTGGAGAAATTTGCTAGTACTACTGGACTAAAGATAGGTAAACTACCTTTCAAATACCTTGGGGTGCCTATCTCTGCTAAGAAGTTATCTGTACTTGATTGTAACATTTTGGTGGAAAGGATTGTGGATAGAATTAGAGCTCTGGGGGCAAAGAAATTATCTTATGCAGGTAGGCTAGTGTTGATTAAAAGTGTTCTTGGTACTCTTCATAGTTACTGGGCACGGATATACATCATCCCATCCAGTATTATGGCCAAGATAGAGAGTACTTGCAGGAGTTTCCTATGGAAGGGGGATGCTCACTCACATTCTAATGCTCTAGTGTCCTGGAAGCAAGTCTGTTTGCCAAAAGAACAAGGGGGATTGGGAGTGTGTGATATCAGGAGGTGGAATGTGGCTGCAGTAGGAAAGTATGTCTGGTGGGTGATGGATAAAAAAGATCACCTCTGGGTAAAGTGGGTGCATTGTACCTACTTAAAAAGTGTGCCCTGGACTGATTATAAACCTTCTCAAAGTAGCAGCTGGGCTTGGAAAAGAATTTGTAGGGTAAAGGATATCCTTCTTTCTGGTTATATACAGCATGATTGGTTAGAAAAAGATGCTCCTTACTCGATTTCTAGTGGTTATGATTGGTTGGGTACTGAAGCAAGTAATGTCCCTTGGTATAAGCATATTTGGATTACTGATGGTATCCCTAAGCATCAATTTATCAGCTGGTTGTATGTTCAACAGCGTCTTCTAACCAAGGATAGGGTTCATAGGTCTGTTTCGGAGAGCGGTGATACAGTGTGTTACGTGTGGTGAGGAGGATGAAAGCCATGATCATCTGTTCTTTCATTGCTCCTACGATCGAAAATGTTTGGCAGAGTACAAGACTGGAGTAAGTTGGCAATACACGAGAGGCAAGTTTTGAGCTGGTGGCAGGCTCAAGACAAGAATAGGGGGTATTCACCTCTTTGGTAGTGATGGCTTTGGTGTACCATATCCTGGTGGGCACGTAATCACCGTCGTTTTCGGCGGGTGATATGGCGACCAGAGGTGGTTGGAGCTCGGATTAAGCAAGAGGTTCAGGCTCGCATTGGGAGTCAGAACAAATCTAGGATGAAATTGATATGGACTAATCTAAATAGTTGAGTTTTTTGTTGTCTCAGATTTGTGTTGTAAAGGTGCAATGTGCATTCTTAAAATTGTTGTTGGGTTGATAAACTAGTGTGTAATAGCTCATTATTATTAATAGAATTCTTACATTCTACCAAAAAAAAAAAAAAACATGAGAATGTATCACAATATAAACTTAGAACATGAGGTATCACATTCTACCCCTCTAAAAATAAACTTCGTCCCGAAGTTTCGAAACTACTTTTACATTATTAAACCACTAACAATTGAAATAATTATATAAATGATAAGAGTCTAATCATCCCACTAACTAGTTACCCTTCTACCCATTTCCTAGGCCCCCCTATGATCACTCTTACCTCTCAACTATCATAGGTTAAGAACTTATAAAACATTTATATTAAACATTTGGAAAAACTCGCGTTTTCGGAAATCAAAGTCCAGCGGTAACTTTCAAAATTCAACACTAAATAACCGTTACATTCCACGTTTATTTTTTATACTTTTCAGAAATATAAAGAGTTTTTAAAACATCAGAAAAAGAATTAAGTTCAAATCTCAAATAATCAATTTATAAAGATTTTTACAATTCAGTGGGTCGAAACCAAAAACGGATTAGCTATAAGTCAAAACTTAGGTCAAATTGTAAAAATCACTATTAATTGTCCAAAATTCACGTTACAACGTGACTTATCAATTTGAAAACATATTTGAGTCTTTTAAACAGTGGAGTTGGAATTAGGTAAAAATATTAAGTACAAATTAAATGGGAAATTTTATAAATACGTTTGTCGAAAACTTTACTGTACAGAAACATTCTGACCACTGTCTATAAAAATATTTATTTCTCCCAAATCATAAATCTTTTTAACACGGGACCAATGACATTGGAAAGCTAACTCACGTGGTTACCACTCATAAATTTTTTAACCTTAGACGATTTACAAAAGTCAAATGGATGCTAAATCAAATGGGGTTAAAATCTACTAAATAAGGTCATGCTTCCACATCCATTTTACGAACTCACAAATTCTTACTAACACCCTGTAACATCCCCTCATACCAAGGTACCTTACCAGGACTATCCCAGCATGAAAGGTTGTTACCATCTCGGTTGCCCGAGGTTAGTATATATCAAAAGCAACAGTCCAAACACATTTATTAATGTACGGTAGTTATAAAAGTTACATAGTCTCCAAAATCTAATAAACGAATTATCCAAATGGAAACAACTACCAAAACAATAACTAAGGCTCGTGGTGGTGTCATCTAATCCAGCGTGGTGACTCTCCTATAATCGCCCCAAGCTCAATAAATGTATCACACACAATCCGCTCACCATACCCGAATGGATCACCGCAGTTTTACAAAACAACAACACGGGATCGATTACTCAATCAATATAAGACAAAGAAACAATACAACCAAATGATCATCGATTTCACACACAAGTGACCGACTACACACACCGAAGTGTGTAGCCCCCGATTACCCATCGCAACAGGTAATCCTCGCCGCCAGTGGGTGACCGCAGCCCATCCCCACCTAGTCCAGCTCATCAACGAGCGACTAACAATCCCTGTCCCTTAATGTGCACATCCCCTCCCGTGACGGGTTCCACGGAGGGCGAACTAGGGTGTGAAGCCACTCCCGCAAGTGACTTCACCACAATCACACAACACCACAGCATCTCAGCTGTCACAACACCACTACCGTCACAACACAACCACATCACCACCGTCATCACATCACCCATACTCCGATGATCAGCAGATAATAACAATTACAACACAAGCACAGTCTTAAATCAATTAACAATGAATCGAGTAGGAAACCCTACCTTTTCGCAATCCGATATGCTCTAATCAATCATACAATATGCATAGCAATTACCACATCGTCACCTACAACAATTATAATCAACAATCAACACACATATAATGACCAAACCCTAAACCCCAAATTAACCCAAAACAATAATTAGAGCAAAACCCTAAAAGACAACTTAATGAGACTCATGAAATCAGAGACTTACCGACATAATCGACGCAAGGCAAGATTCGTTAGACTCACGAACAATCCACGCAAATGAGAGGGAGATTTGGAGAGGATTAGAGTTACGTTGTGTAGTTTAGGTTTTGTAAAATGTTTTAGAAAGCGTAAAATGCGTCTCAATATAACTCTAATCCTTTCTAAATCAACCGCGGAAAATATTACCCGTCAGACCGGATACTCGGTCGAGTATAGAGTATACTCGGCCGAGTATCATCTACTCGATCGAGTATTACCCATACTCGGCCGAGTATTTACAAGCGTAGCCAAACAGAATACCCAACACACTTTACTCGACCGAGTAGGCCATACTCGGTCGAGTACCAGCCTATAAAATCCGTAGTGTTACAATCTTCCTCCCTTAAAAAGAACTTCGTCCCCGAAGTTCCAACCCAACCTATAACACATGGACACCTAACACCAGCTCCACTAACCACGCTTACTAGATAACGTATCCTCTCGATATTGACTCCATAATATTATCGAATAACCACAAAATAATGTTGCCAATCTTGTCTCACTTCCATAACACCCAATAGCACTCAATACCAAGACAATCCACATAGAAGATCAACCATCAAAACGGAATGTTACATTCTACCACCCTTAAAAAGGAACTTCGTCCTCGAAGTTTACTCACACTCATCAACATCATCATCCAGCTACCAACACTCTCGAACTCATAAATATCATCATCCACTTTTATCAACACTATCGAAAAAAATTCTCACACTCCTAAACATCGAACTACTACAAGCACAGCCATGGCCTTTTAACACTATCAACCACTATATGTACCCATCCATTCCTTATGCTACACCAACACTCTACGTCCAATAATATTACGACATGCACAACCCTCAAACGCTCTTTGCCGCATCCTACTCCTCTTAAGACACATGTTACGTCCTCGTAACTCACTAATACTAGATCCTTAGCTATACCTCTCATTATCTTCATCACCACCACATGTGAAAGATACCCGCCTATAATCTAAACACTTACTATTCCTATATCCAAGGCTCACTTACTTAAACAGTTTTTATACATCGACTCATTCTGCACTCCAGCTAACCAAAACCACACAATCCTGATCATAACAAACACTCTAACTCTTCCACATTACCGCGACATGACATACCTCTCTATATAAACTATATAAAACTCTTATCGCCAAAAGCATAACTCACGATCCACACTTGTTACGTACACTCACACTCGATCCTCAAGTTCCTTTCTTTCATTACCGCAAGACTCATACATAACTTAACACGACACTAATTACCCAACACCCTACACTCACTGTCTCAACAAAGGATTATGAACCACCTGCATATATCAGATCATTACCACACATGTTCTAGAAATCACTTGTCATTAACATGTCTACCAAAGCCTCATCTAGAACAAGATCAAAATTACTGTAACAACATATCCCAACAGTGTCCCATCAATAAAATATCACTATACCATGACAACAACGAAAACATATACAACTCTCTTTCATATCATACTCTACCCTCATTCCCAAACCGAAACTGTAAGAAACATCAACAAACAAACAACAGTCTACATGTCTAACCAAAACTCACAAGAAACAACAGCAACAAAACAACAATCTGTGCATAACTGGTTTGTACTTTCGAAACTCAAATCGTAACCACCCCGTATACTCCACCACAACCGGTGAGGGCATCGCAACACCGCTACCAACAGCCGCACCGCAGCGCGAAAATGCCCGCATCACAACACGAAGTACCGTGCCCGGATCACCACACGAGGCACAACAACCACATCGATAAACATCACGCCCACATATAATTCCCACAAACACTGACTCAATATAACTCTCCGGACAAGAAAACTTACTCAAAACTGCTTTGCTCGACCATAACACAACATTTTATACGGAATAAACATACAAGAATCTCTTGCATATCATCCATACCTTTTCACGGAATAAACATGTATCATCAATACACATACGATTTTAACTATCCAAGCCAGATCAATCAAATTATTACCTTTTGAACCTTATTACAATAGATTGTCGTACCCAACATATATCACAAACATTCATATAACAACTTTATGACTATCACACCCTACCGCTTCTCGTGAGGTCAGAACCTCACACAAACATTTATACACATCATAGACCCATAATCACATCGAACTAGTCAATCCTGATTACGTAAGTTACCACCTGTTAAAAGTTACCTCTCACCCGAGTTTAACTCGTACACCCCTCATAACATATTCTCCCATTCGCATAACCATCACCCCCTGTCAAATGTAACCATACCATTAATACTCAACTACTAACAACCGCCTCATAAAACCACATCTTATACTCTCTCACAACCATATATATCTATCTGGTCTCTACAAAATAAACCTCATTAGGACAACTAACTTCCCTAAAGTAACATCACCCTCAGCCACTAGTGACACTACTATGACACCAACATCCTTCACGTGACTACTCTCTTACTATCACTTCTTAATATAACAATCTGTTTCCTCTCTTTGGTTATCATCCCAAATACGAACATCCAATCCATCAACAAAACATACCTCAACATTATTCCCAATTCTATCCTTTATCATATCGCTACCTAACTCTCCACCAAAATCTCAGATCATGCAAACACTCTACAAGCTCCTTATTCCCTTAATACCTCGAAACTCACGGCTAACACGTCGTCCTGCTCTCCTATATAACCATTAACTCACACCCTCTAGTGGGGATATCGTACATTTCATAATTTCCTACCTTCATGCTCCTTAACTCCGGTCAACGTTCTCTCAACTTACTTCCATCCCTCTTTCCCTCCTTTTACTCAATAATGCCAATTAATAAGTCATCTCCTTTCTCTTTCTACCTAACTCTTTAGTCATTTGTTTATTTTCCATAGCTCCACAACTCTAATTCCATTAATTCATATCAATATCTTATCATTCTTCTTATCATTTATCATCTCTCATCTTGCTTCACACTCACCCTTGTCACCATCAAGTCCACACACTAACAGTTACTCTTCAATTAGTCGTATCTCTCTTTCGCATCTCTAGAAACCAAAATTCACTTCATACCGTTTGTCCAAAGAATTACACACTAGGCTCACCCCTTTGATATTCCAACTTCCCAAACTTAGCCACTATCTACAAATCCACATCGCGACATAACTTCCTTTAAGTTCACTGTATACCTCTCTTTCCTATCTTCTTACAACAACCTTCCATTACATATATCCTTAAGCAGCTCTATCCTAGCTGTCTTCCTCCATAAATCCTTACACATCCAAATATGCC
The DNA here is from genome assembly GCF_048544455.1 of Silene latifolia. Taxonomy (NCBI): domain Eukaryota; kingdom Viridiplantae; phylum Streptophyta; class Magnoliopsida; order Caryophyllales; family Caryophyllaceae; genus Silene; species Silene latifolia. Next base: position 456,898,578 of record NC_133538.1, read on the forward strand.
ACTATTCGTATCTCTTATCTCAATCTTTCATTCTCATGCTTCTTTACACTTACATCACCCCTGCCCATATACACTTACTTTTATACTACTCAACACACGACTATATCACTCATCATATCTCACAAAACATGCTCTTTACCTCGATTAGCTCATCATTCTTCCCTTTTCTTTTTCCACTCTCCTTCACAACCACATTAACACATGTCTTCCTTACCCAACACATGTCCCTCATAAGCCGTCATTCTCCATGTCATAACTTCTGATAACTTACGTATCAATACCGTCTCACATATAAAAGAATGCGTTAAGACTCAAAACATACATGTGTATATACCCTACGACTCAAAACAATGTAAAAACATAGCCACCGACCCAAAACAAAAGTAAGAGCGTAGCCACCGACTCAAAACAAAAGTAAGAACATAGCCACCGACTCAAAGTGGCCGCCCAATGAGGTACTCGGTCGAGTACATAACATACTAGGTCGAGTACAAGTCACTCTGTCGAGTAACTATATTACTCGGTCGAGTTTTCGACCCGTCCGGAAGCAAACTCAATTGTCGAAGGATTACTCGGTCGAGTATTGGGAATACTCGGCCGAGTAGACCTTACTCGGTCGAGTATGAGACTACTCGGCCAAGTTCACGACTCCAGACGCTAAACAGAATTATCACAGAGGGATTACTCGGTCGATTATGGAATACTCGGTCGAGTATAAAAGATACTCGGCCGAGTAGGGACTACTCGGTCGAGTATCGGCAGATTCTCGGCAAAGACCGGTTTTCGTAAAACAGTCGTATCTCACTCGTTACTTGGTCATTTTGGGAGTGTTACCTATCGTTAGAATCGTAAAAAGACAAGCTATCACCTCAACTTGGAATTACAGCAATATCATTTCTAGAACTCGACTTATTTCAGTTTTATGACAACCCTTCCCTAATCGTTCTTTATACAAATCAAATTTCCTAAGCCAAAACAACTTGAACATACATAAGACAACAATAACAATTCAATACCTCTAAAAACCAGTACATAGTTGAACATTTATCATACTCACATTAAAATTAAACACGACATTTACATATATGGACGCATGACCTTAATCACATGCTTCTACCAACAATCAAGCATTAAAATCATCATGTTCATATGCACATGTACCACTACCATACCTCATGCTCAACATTGTATTAAACAGATAACATGATCACATTCTTCATACTCAATATCAATCAGATACAGATTCACAATTCACCTTTCCTATTTTACCATGTTCCAACACTTAACATGCCAATATATTCCTTCCCAAAGTTTAACATGAACAATCCTCGATGCATCTTTCAACAACTATCACATTCCACTTATTTCATCATTTCACCCAACCATGCACAAGATTCAAACTATAGATATCAAACTCACATGACTCAAACATACAACAGTTTCTCCCCATGTGACCGGCTTGAGATCGTAAGGGCCTTAATGCGACTTCGGGACGTCTCCCAAGTCTTTGCGGCAGCTCCAAACAACTCTCCCCAGGTTCATTTTATTTAGACTCCCTAAGTTCATTGGGTTCATTTGTTTTAGGTGCCGGAATCGTCGGCTCTGATACAACTTTGTAACACCCCCTCATACCAAAGTACCTTATCAGGACTACCCCAGCATGAAAGGTTGTTACCATCTCGGTTGCCCGAGGTTAGTATATATCAAAAGCAATAGTCCAAACACATTTATTAATGTACGGTAGTTATAAAAGTTACATAGTCTCCAAAATCTAATAAACGAATTATCCAAATGGAAACAACTACCAAAACAATAACTAAGGCTCGTGGTGGTGTTATCTAATCCAGCGTGGTGACTCTCCCATAACTGCCCCAAGCTCAATAAATGTATCACCTGTCACAATCTGCTCACCATCCCCGAATGGATCACCACAGGTTTTACAAAACAACAACACGAGGTCATCTACTCAATCAATATAAGACAACAAACAATACAACCAAACCGATCATCGATTTCACACACAAGAACCGACTACACACCGAAGTGTGTAGCCCCCCATATTACCCATCGCAACAGGTAATCCTCACCGCCAGTGGGTGACCGACCCATCCCCACCTAGTCCGGCTCATCAACGAGCGACTAACAATCCCTGTCCCTTAATGTGCACATCCCCTCCCGTGACGGGTTCCACGGAGGGCGAACTACGGTGTGAAGCCACTCCCGCAAGTGACTCCACCACAATCACACAACACCACAAAGATCTCACTGTCACAACACCACTACCGTCACAACACAACCACATCACCACCGTCATCACATCACCCATACTCCGATGATCGGTAGATAATAACAATTACAACACAAGCACGGTCTTAAATCAATTAACAAAGAATGGCGAGTAGGAAACCCTACCTTTTCGCAATCCGATATGCTCTAATCAATCATACAATATGCATAGCAATTACCACATCGTCACCTACAACAATTATAATCAACAATCAACACACATATAATGACCAAACCCTAAACCCCCAAATTAACCCAAAACAATAATTAGAGAAAAACCCTAAAAGACAACTTAATGAGACTCATGAAATCAGAGACTTACCGACATAATCGACGCAAGACAAGATTCGTTAGACTCACGAACAATCCACACAAATGAGAGGGAGATTTGGAGAGGATTAGAGTTACGTTGTGTAGTTTAGGTTTTGTAAAATGTTTTAGAAACTGTAAAATGCGTCTCAATATAACTCTAATCCTTTCTAAATCAACCGCGGAAAATATTACCCATCAGACCGGATACTCGGTCGAGTATAGAGTATACTCGGCCGAGTATCATCTACTCGGTCGAGTATTACCCATACTCGGCCGTGTATTCCTGGGCAGTAGGCAAACAGAATACCCAACACACTTTACTCGACCGAGTAGGCCATACTCAGTCGAGTACCAACCTATAAACTCCGTAGTGTTACACACCCCCCCTATAATTGTAGTAACACAACTTGGTCATAAAATATTCATAGACCACTATGCATCTATTCTAAAATATTCCTATCACAAATCCAATCATCCAATAATATTGTAAATAACATGGTTTCGGGATTCATATAACCGCATATCGCTAGACATGATACTACTATAATCAAATAATCAATATAAATTCAACAATTACTTTCATGCTCATGATTTCAACATCTCATCGTTATTTTATCCATCTCATCCTCCTTAAAATCAAGGTTACGTCTCGTAACATTGGTCGTCAACAATACACACCCAATCAATAAATACACCTCCAAGTCAACAATGGATCCTAAGAAATACTAAACATTTATTTTAATTTACCCCACTCTTAATTATCTCTCGAGGTAACCGGTTCAAACCTGGAAGGGCCAAGGCACGAATTAAGGGATCCTTCTTAACCGTACTAAGAGGGGCTCCTAACAGTTTATACCCGGGGTTCATTTTATTAGACACATTCTACATTCATTATTGTTCATTGGTTAGGCCTGAGGATCGTTTTTCTCTGATACCACTTTGTAACACCCCCATTTATTCAGGAGCCTTTAGCTAGACATTCCCAAATAAATAGGACTGTTACCATCTCGGTTTCTCGAGGTAGTGTATAACAAAGTCCAACTCACCAAAGTACTTTAAATTAAAACTTTAATGATTACATATGTTTTAAAATTTTGATCAACTAAGACTTAATATAAAATAATAAAACTCACAGCGGAAATAATAATTAAGTGATATAACTATTATATGTGATCTACACTTCATCTAAGATTCCAAGTTGAGCTCTCATCCCAATGCTTCCAAGTCAGCTAATCTTTAGTATCTGTCAAATCTGTTCCCCATAAAACGGTTCACCGTAGGTGTTCACGAATACACAGTCAACCGCGAGGTTGAGTAGGAATAAACTAAACAACATAATTAACGGCATGATAGAGCCCACACTGCTAACACAATATTAATAAATCCACCCCGTCAATATAATCACAGGTTATGGTAACACCCATAACATTCATCCGCCCACAATATACTCCAATCACCACCACTCCTCTAAACTCTATCTTAACGCTTCCTCACCGAATGTGCACATCTCCCTAGTAGTGAGCCTACTAGAGAAGAGACTCGAGGGGCGGCCGGTGATCAACTGACGACACAAGGACTAGCGGTTGCTCAGACCGGTCCCTTCAAAATAATAACCAAGGACTAGCGGTATATCGGTCCCTTCAACAAATAACTCACAAGGACTAGCGGTATATCGGTCCCTTCAAAATAATATCACCATCACCCGCTCCTCAGCATCCAAATTCTCATCATACTCGTTACAACTCCAACATCATAATCGCAACTCCATATAATCGAAACCACAATTTTCCAAGAACAATATATTCACAAATAATTACAATTGCACAATTAAATAGTTGAGTGGGATAATCCCTACCTGGCAAGCAACTCCCATCATAAAAGCAATCCGAGTAAAGAGAAATTCAATTAACATAGCTTCTCACAACTCCGTCACCTAGACAAGTAATTATTATAATTTAATTATTAAGTATTCGATACATTATTATAATTTAATCAAATGAAATTCATTTATATTAATTATTTCCCGTGTATTATTTACATAAAAACCCGTCTTAGAAATTAAACTAATTAAATAATACGCATAATCCCGCCATTAATCAAATACTAAATCAAGTCATCATTACAATCCTACGTCATCACTCTATATCATCATCATGAACACCCATAACATGGTTTATACCCTATGTCATACACCACGCCAAACCCCTTATCAAAACCCGCATATTACGACACTCCTAGCCACCGACACCACCGCTAAAACCTACCACCACCTAGCTCGCACCACGGCCAACCCCTTCAATGACCTACCACTTGCTAAAACACCACCAGCACCCTAAAATCCCACGCCCTAAATACCCCACGACACTACTAATATCGAAAACCCGACACCACAACAACACACCACACGACACCCCACCAGCACAACCACCACACGCCACCATTGACCGCCCTTACTCATCCCAACACCACCTCAGAACTACCCAACACCGGCAGCAACACAATCGACACCCCCTCCCTTGTTTCACGCTAAAACGACCATCACCGTCACAAACCACCACCAACAACCGCCACAACACCTCCACCCTGGTTGACACAAACACCAGGACCCAACCCCACCTTACCCAGGTCAAGGCGAACCCGAATAAGGGTCCTATTAGGGTCGAAGTCCACTACTCCCCTGTTTTCAACCCGCCTCCACAGCCCTCGAAACCCGCCTGCCACCGCCACCCTAAGCCTTACCTGACACCACCACCATACTCAATCCAACCCTTGCAATCCCACGTACCACTTCACAAAGTTTGGTCCGATTCCGTCAAGGTTTGGGTCAGTTTCTAAGCGCCTTAAGATCGTCTCACATTCAGCTTAATAAGAAAATAAAAAGCGAGATTAGAAGTTGTTACCTTGAATTATTTATCGCTTGCTAATTCCGTCACCAATACTTTCTTAAAGTTTCTTAATCTCCCTCTCTCTCTTTATGTAAATTTCAGAATTGAAAAGTAAGATAAGATGGTAGATTGCTCCCCTTTTATAGAGTAGGCTTAGGCCTGTCCGTATTATTTTAGGAAACCGTCTTTAAGGTAATTATTATTACTATTGTTATTGTTATTATTATTATTATTATTATTATTATTATTATTATTATTATTATTATTATTATTATTATTATTATTATTATTATTATTATTATCATCATCATCATCATCATATATTACTACTCTTACCATAATTAGAATTACCATACATCTCTTTTAATAATTAAATTATTAGGATAATTAATATAATTATTATTACTTTTCCATTATTATTATTTCCATATTATCTATTATAAATTCCCGATGCAAATCCCGATTATACTCATACCTTCTTATAATAAATTCCGGTCCAATTAATCAATGGCATACGGCCCAACACTCGATTATTAGCTAAGCCCAATTCCTGACTTGGATTATTAATTTTATATTTTACTTAACGTCTTATTTGTAATTATTATTAGAAATGCTTTTAACTAATTATTAGTTACATAAATTATTAATATCAAAATACGGGGTATTACAATCTTCTCCCCTTAAAATGAACTTCGTCCCGAAGTTCGCCCACAACTACTATCACAAAACTTATAACTACGTATCATTCAACATCATTATCTTACTCAATCATTATCAAATTTTCTTAATCATTATAATACCGTATCATACTTATTAAAATGTGTCACAAAACAAATTTCAAAACATGAAAATGTATCACAATATAAACTTAGAACATGAGGTATCATAGATATTTTGCATGATTGTGATTAGATTGTATGATTGTTGTTAGGTGGAGAATTCGTAGAAGAGCAGTTCTACCTTCCTTGTTGACTCGTATCAGATTTGTGCTAAGGTAGGGTTTCCCTACTCAGTTGATTGCGTAATTGAATTAATTAGATGATTGTGATGTTGTGATTTAATTGATATGATACTATTGTTGTTGATTGTATTCTGGAGTATTGGAGTTGAGATGGATTGATGATGTTTGTGAGGTACGTCCTCGGCTGAGTGAAGTCACTTACGGGAGTGGCTTCACGCCCTTGATTCACCTTTTGTGGAACCCGCCACAAGAGGGGATGTACACATTAATGAACATGGGTTATCGCTCGTGTGATGAGCGGGGCTTAGGTGGGCAAGGTTACGACCCCCACTGGCGGTGAGGATTATCTGATGCGGTAGTAATCTAGCAGGGCTACGCACTTAAGTGTGTAGTCCGTTATGAGATATGATTAGGAGTTGGCGATTGATTGTAGAACAGCTGATTTATATTTGTTGCATTTGGCTTACTTTAATTATGCACTGACTGACCCCGTTGTTGTTTCGTAAAATCTGTGGTGATCCATTTGGGAATGGTGAGCATATTTTGATAGGTGATGATGGTCTTTAGCTATGGGGACGAGATGGGGACTCATCACTTCGAGTCTAGCTTCCACTGTTATGAGTTTAGCTGTTTAGGATTTCAGTTGTTTTTGAGTATTAGTAAACATTTCTTTTGGTTTGGTTTTGGAACAATGTAATCGTAAACTTTATATACTTTAATAAATTTGTGGAGTAGTTTCTTTTGATATACTATCCTCGGGCAACCGAGATGGTAACAGTCTTCCATGCTTGGGTGGTCCTTGGTAAGGCACCTTGGTATGTAGGGGTGTTACAAAGTGGTATCAGAGCGACAATTTTGGAACCTAAAACCAATGAACCTAATGAATTTAGGGAGTCTAAATAAAATGAACCCGGGGAGAGTTGTTTGGAGCTACCGCAAAGACTTGAGAGACGTCCCGAAGTCGCATTAAGGCCCTTACAATTTCGAGGCGGTCAGCATGGGGGTGTCTTGGGGATCGTTGTGTGTTTAAAGTTATGTGTGTTGTACTTGTAGCTGTGAATCTTAGTTGTTGGATGAAATGAAAAAGTGAATTGCGTATTTTGAACATGGTAGTATATGAGAAAGTGAATTGCGTAGTTGGACATGATAGACTTTGAGCATGATATGTGATTTATTACTTGGCCTTTGGAAGGGTAGTAAAGTATTGGATATAGAATTGCATGTTTAAGTATGTTATTGTAAGTATATAGCTCGTTTTTGGCATGACTCGGCCAAGCAGTGCGGGTACTCGACCGAATAGGGGATACTCGTCCGAGTAACCAAGCACTCGACCGAGTGTTCGTTTGTGTATATGATGCAATAGCCACTGGTTGTGATCACTCGGCCGAGTAATAGTTATACTCGACCGAGTAAGGCATACTCGAACGAGTGTCTTTCATACTCGACCGAGTATGTTATCCGTGTTTTTGAATTTGGCTACTAAAGTGGAATACTCGACCGAGTAGTCTCATTACTCGACCGAGTAGTCCTTACTCGACCGAGTATTTCACCGTACTCGGCCGAGTACTTCTTTGGCGGCGGGTTTTGTTTATTTTGAGCTGTAGGCTATGTGCTTACGTTTCCTTGGTTATGTCAGCTCAAAATGCCGCCAAAGAGGTCAGCTGCTTACATCCAAGCTTATGAGATGTCTGTGGATGAGATTGCCTGTATGATTGAGCATCAAGATGCGCTCATGGAGGCACTCAAGAACGTGGGTAAGGGAGGCGAGAAACCGGTGGACGCATCCCATCTAAGCACCATCATTGCTCGCTTCCACCCCTCGACTTATGAGGGCACTGGTGAGCTAAAGCTGCTCAATAACTGGCACCGCGAGATGGATAGTCTTCTTGAGGCCATGAAGTGTCCGGCGGAGATGGCGGTAGAACAAGTGGCGTACTACCTAAGAGGTGAGGCCGGGGTTTGGTGGCAGAATGTGAAAGAGGATGCCGGAGCATACTAAAAGGACCAGGGATACGATGCTATATCGTGGGCAGGTCTCAAGAGCGCTATGAGGGAGCATTTTGTACCGGAGCACATCCGTCACAAGCTGAGAGCCGAGTTTGATTCTTTCACTATGGCTGATGATATGACTGTCACGGAGTACTATCACCGGTTCCTAGAGCTGTCATGTTACGCCGAGGATATGCAGTTGGGTCAGCGAGGTTTAACTCTCCGTTTTGAAAAGGGGTTAGCACCTAATATCATAGAAAGACTACCAGCTGGGGTGCTTACCGATCTGAAAGAGGTATATGCATGAGCTGGGCATGCTGAGAGGTTAGTGAACTTGGCGAAGAAGGCTAAGGAAAGGAATGCTGATAAGAGAAAGGCGGAGAGTGAGAGTGGCAACCAATCGGGCCACAAGAGGGGCAATCAGGGTTAGTCCAGGGCTTTTTCTGGAGGGTCTAGGTATGCAGGGGATCTTGAGATTGGGGAAGAGGCGGTGGTTGGAGTAACAGTGATAACTCCAACCTTACCTGCTTCAACTGTGGCGGAGTGGGTCACAAGAGGCATGAGTGCACCAGTGCCAGAGTAGGAGGAGGCTTTCCGGGGACTTATCAGGGGAACTTTTCTCAGGCTTGTTTATACCTTCTGGGGAGTCGGTGTCTTGTTCTAAGTTGTATAGAGATGTGTCCATGTTGGTAGGGGAGGTAGACTTACTAGTCAACTTGTTAGAGTTTCCTATGGATGGGTTTGAGGTCATCGTCGGGATGGACTGGTTGGGCAGGTATGATGCTAAGATAGATTGTAGACAAAAGAGAGTGTCTTTAAAGGGGCCAAAGGGAGTCAAGGTGTCATATAGGGGGTTTGTGGTGAGACCAAAGGTAAGTTTATCCCAGTGATGACTTTAAAGTCCTGTTTGAGAAAGAAGTGTCCCTTGATTCTTTGCCAAGTGAGGGATATGTGTATGGAGGAGCCGTCGGCATCGGATATACCAGTGGTTAGGGAGTTTAGTGTTGTTTTTTGTGATGAGATACCGGGGTTACCACCTAAGAGAGATATCGACTTCAATGTTGAGCTCAAACCGGGGACGGGACCTATATCTAAAGCACCATACCGTATGGGGCCTAAAGAGTTGGAAGAGTTAAAGAAGCAGCTGAATGACCTGTTGGACAAAGGGTATATTCGGCCTAGTGTGTCACCGTGGGGAGCACCAGTGTTATTTGTGAAAAAGAAAGATGGGAGCATTAGGCTATGCATCGACTATAGGGAGCTGAATCATGTCACGGTGAAGAACAGGTATCTTTTGCCAAGGATTGATGATATTTTTGACCAGCTTAGTGGCGCAGGGGTGTTTTCTAAGATTGACTTGAGATCGGGTTATCACCAACTGAGGATAGCAGATGAGGATATTCCTAAGACAACTTTTCGGTTATGTTATGGTCACTATGAGTACGTAGTAATGCCTTTTGGGTTGACAAATGCACCAGCAGTTTTCATGGATCTTATGAACCGGATTTTCAGCCCGTTCTTGAACAGGTTTTTGGTCGTCTTCATTGATGACATCTTGGTCTACTCTAAGACTAAGGAGGAGAATAAGGAGCATCTGAGGTTAGTTTTACAGACTTTGCGAGATAATCAGCTATATGCCAAGCTATCTAAGTGCGAGTTTTGGTTAGAGAAAGTGGCTTTTCTGGGCAATGTGATATCTAAGGAGGGTGTGTCGGTGGATCCTAGCAAGATTGAGGTAGTGATTAAGTGGGAATCAACGAAGAATGTTGTTGAGATTCGGAGTTTCTTGGGTTTAGTTGGCTACTACAAGAGGTCCGTGAAAGACTTTTCTAAGGTCGCGAGACCTATGACAGCGTTGATGCGGAAAGAGATCAAATTTCGTTGGGATGAGAGTTGTGAGACGGCGTTCGAAACCTTAAAGGAGCGTTTGACCACAGCTCCTATTCTAGCTCTACCTAAGGGAAGTGAGAGCTTTCAAGTATACACCGATGCTTCAAAGAATGGTTTGGGTTATGTTTTGATGCAGAATGGGAGAGTTATAGCTTATGCGTCGAGGCAACTGAAGCCATATGAGGAGAACTATGCTACTCGTGATTTGGAGCTGGGTGTAGTTTTCTTTGCTCTTAAGATTTGGAGGCACTACCTTTATGGGGAAACCTTTAAGGTGTTTTCAGATCATAAGAGTCTCAAGTATATCTACACACAGAAAGAGCTGAACATGCGACAAAGACGGTGGATGGAGTTGATCGGGGACTATGACATACAGATCATCTATCATGAGGGTAAGGCCAATGTTGTGGCAGATGCTTTGAGTAGGAAGAGTGTATATTCGTTATGTACAACTATGTCTTTTTTGAAGCTGAGGGATGAGATGTCCAAGATGGGGATTCATATGATTCGAAAAGAGAATGCCATCAGGGATTTGACGATCGAACCGGACTTATATGATGACATAAAGAGGAAAGAAGAGATTGATCCAAAGATCCAAGAGTGGAAGGCAAGGGTAGAGAGTGGCACGGTTTTGAGGTTTTCTATCCACACAGACCCTGAGTGTTCGTTTTGATGAGAGATGGTGTGTTCCGAGTGATGCGGAATTGAAAAGGTTCATAAAGACGGAGGCTCAATGCACTCCTTATTCAGTTCACCCAGGGGGTGACAAGCTTTATAAGGACCTAAAGAAAACGTTTTGGTGGCCTACTATGAAGAGGGATGTGGCCGAGTTTGTGGCTAAGTGTCTAACTTGCCAAAGACTAAAGGGTGAGCAACGCAGACCACGAGGTAAGATTCAGTCATTTGAGGTGCCAGAGTGGAAGTGGGTGGAACACCCCCATACTACAAGTGCCTTACCAGGACCACTCAGGTATAAGGATGCCACTATCTCGGTTACCCGAGGCATGATATTCATAAGACAATAACGAAACAACTTTAAATGATATAACTTTAGTGAAAAGTACAACTGAAGCCAAATCCCAAAATACGGGTACAAGTCCTCAAACCAACTGTATAATCAACTAAAAGTAAAGTTTATAAAACTACGAAGCTACAGCGGAAGACTTCTATCGTCAGACGGTGGCACATCCCAACTATCCCGATTACTCGCTCAAACTGCTCAATTCTCGCTCACCATCCCGAATGGATCACCGCAGTTTTACAAAACAACAATCGGGTCGATACTAATCACACAACTTATATATATCAACAATAAGACAAACAGACGACTTACACCGTCACACACACACAATCACACCAGTCCCCATCAATCTCAATCACCGATCGTCCACTTTGGACCCGCCACGCCGATGGGGGACCGCAGCCGTACCCACCTAATCCCCGCTCCTCATATTGAGCAATAACCCTGTCCATTAATGTGCACATCCCCTTCCATGGCGGGTTCCACGAAGGGCAAAACTAGGACGTGAAGCCACTCCCGCAAGTGACTCCACTCAGCCGAGAACGCATCTCGAGAACCATAGACAAACAATCACAATCACAACCGTCACAATACAATTACGATATTAATCAAACAATAAATCTCAACACATCAACAATCATCTCATTATGGGACTAATACGGAGTAGGAAATCCTACCTGGAAAGCACAACAATCAGACGGTCTCTACAGCTGTATCAAAAAGCCTCTTCTACAAAACCTCGTCCTATCATACAAACATATAACACTACCAAATCACAATCTACACAAAACCCCCAAATCCTCATATTAGGGTTTAAACAACTTAAAGGAAATACTATACAAATGGTACATAGGTCTTACCCTCGACGCAAGGAATTCAACGGTATAACGAACGGTGAAATCCGACCTTCCAAACTCCGGGATTTGCTAACAATGCGATTAAAGTGAAGAACGTAATTTGCTTTCTCTCTTGATAGTAATTTAGGTTTTGAAAAGTGTTTAAGAACAATGACGAAAAAGCTTAAATACTTTAATCGCATAATTAACAAAACCCGAGAACTAACTCCCCGTAAATCGGCTACTCGATCGAGTAGCTAAGGTACTCCATCGAGTGCCCCCTTACTCGATCGAGTATCCTAGTTACTCGATCGAGTACCCAACAGGTCAGAAACTATTTTAAAACGCAACTCACCCTTACTCGACAGAGTAAGGCCTACTCGATAGAGTACCCAGAGACTCATAAATACGGAGTATTACAGTCTTCCCTCCTTAAAAAGAACTTCGTTCCCGAAGTTCAACCCATACTCAAAAACAAACATACTAACTCGATCAAGACACAACAACGTGACTAAGAACTCTAAACAAAACTCCAACCCAAACATGAACTTGTAACACCAACTCCGCTATCTATTCCTACCTCCGCAACATGGCTCACGATATCGTATCAACTCCATTATATCTCTCTCAACACTAACTCCATACACTACCAACTAGCTCCGTAATATATCATCCAGAGCCAATCCAATATCAAAATACCCATAACATCAAACGGAATGTTACATTCTACCACCCTTAAAAGGAACTTCGTCCTCGAAGTTTACCCAGACTCATAACATCATCCTCCAACTGTCAACACTATATAAAATATTCTCACACTCCGAAGCATCACACTACTACAAGCACGGCCATGGCCTTTTATAAGTATCATCCATAAAACAAATCCCTCCTTTACGCTACGCTAACACTCTACTTCCAATTATATTACAACATACACCACCATGAAACTCTCTTTTATCGCATCCTACTCCTCTTAAGACAAATGTTATGTCCTCGTAACTCACTAATACTAAATCCTTAGCTATATCATCTCATTATCCTCATCACCACCGCATGTCAAAGATAACCACCTATAATCTAAACACTCGCCATGCATATATCCAAGGCTCTCTTACTTAAACATTTCTCATACCTCAACTCATTCGGCACACCACCTAACCTATCCCATAAAACTCGTAGCAAAAACACCATACTAATTCCCCATTATTACTGCAAAACAACATACCTCTCTATGTAAAGCACCTATCTCCCAAAAGCATAACTCACGATCCACACTCGTTACGTACACTCACACTAGATCCTCAAGTTCTTTCCTTCATTACCGCAAAACTCATACACAACTTAACATGACACTAATACCCAACACCCTACACTCACTGTCCCAAAAACTGATTATGAACCACGTGCAGCTTCTAGATTAGTATAACACATGTTCCACTAGTCACTTACCATGACTATGTCTAACACCTCATCTTAAAACAAGGTCAAAAGTACCGTAACAACTTATGACAACTGTGTCCCATCAATAGAATGTCACTATAACATGCCAACAACGAAAACATATACAACTCTCTTTCATATCATACTCTGCCCTCATTCCAAAACTTAACTGGTAAGAAACATCGATAACAAAACAACTGTCTATCTGTACAAACTGAAACTCACAGGAAGCAACATTAAACAAAACAACAATCTATGTATGACTGGTATGTACTTTCAAAAGTCGAATCATATCATCCCGCCTACTCCACCACAACCGGTGACGGCATCACAACACCGCCACCAACAGCCACACCGCAGTGCGAAAATACCCGCATCACAACACTAAATATCGTGCCCGGATCACCACCCGAGGCACCACAACCACATCGAGAGTCATCACAATCGCATACAACTCCCATAAATACGACTCGAATAACTTCTCGAGAAAGAAAATTTACTCAAATCCACTTTACTAAATCATAACACAACATATTTTATGAATTAAACAGATAATAACCTCGTGAATATCATCCCCTTACCATATCACGATTGACATGTATCATGAATACATACAAGTATAGCCACCATCATGCTAGATCACTCAAATTATTACCTTTTTGAATATCATTCAATTAGATCGAGCGTACTCAACATGCATTACGAAACATTCAAATAATAACTTTATGATAATCACACCATACCACGTCTTGTGAGGTCAAAACCTCACACAAACATTTATATATCACAGACCCGTAATCACATCCAACCAGTCAATCCTGATCACATAAGTTACTACTCAACAAAGGTTACTTGTTGCCCGAGCTTAACTCGCATGCCCCTCATCACATTCTTCCATTCGCATAACCAGCACCTTCTGCAACACATAACTATACAGCTAACACTCACTATGAGAAACCGCCTCCTAAGACTATGTCTTATACTTCCTCACAACCATACCTATCAATTCAATCTCTACAAAATCAGCCTCTGTAGAATTGCCATCTTTCCTATTTATCATTAACCTTAACCACTAGCGACAACACCTCCACACAACTACCGTTCGTACATCAAACTTCTTACACTCATCTCTAAACATCACCGTTTCTTCCCTATCTTTGGTTATCATCCCCAATAACGAGCATCAAATCCATCAACAAAATTACCTCAACATTATTTCCAATACTATCCTTAATTGTATCATCATCTAACTCTCCACCAAAATCTCATATCCTGCAGATATTCTACTAACTTCTTACTTTCCTTAATTCCTCAAAACTCAAGACTAATCTTGTTGTTCCGAAGCTCCTGTATAATCATTAATTCAATTCCTCATGATATTATCATGCATCTTGACGATTCCTTACTTTTATATCACATAACTCCGGTGAACATTTTCTTAGTTTTACTCCCCTCATGCTTTTCTTTTTACACTCGACTAAAGCAATTGACCATTCAACTCCTTATTACTTCTTCCTAACTTTTTAGTGCTCCGATCACCTTCTCATTGCTCCAAAATTCCAATCCCATTATTTCTTATCGATATTATCTCACTCTTCCTTACCATGGGTCCCCTCTCATCACTCCACTCACTCACACTTGTCGTTAATTTGTCCATAAAAATCAACATTTAAATTTCAAACAATTACATCTCTAGAAATCAATTTTTTTTTATCGTTAATTGCCCAAGGAAATCACACATTAGTTTCGTCTCTCGATAACACAAATTTCCAAACTCAGTCACTATCTGCAAATCCACGTTGCGACATGTCTCCATTAAGTTCACTATATACCACTCTTCTCAATTCCTCTAAAACGACCTTTCATTACATATATTCTTACTCAACACTATTTCTAACCATCTCCTTCCATAATTCATTATACATCTCAGGTTGCTACTATCCACATCCTTTCTTTCAATCTTTTCATTCTCATGTTCCTTAAACTTACATCACTCTTTGCCCACATTCACTTACTCTTACATTACTCAACACACAATCATATCACTCATCCCATCTCACAAAACATGCTCTATGCCTCAATTAAGCCATACCAATCTCCCTTTTCTTTTTCCACTATCTATCACAACACATAGAACTCATGTCCTCCCACCGAACTCCTACTCACCACAGGTGCCACTCACTACACCATAAGATTGGGTAACTTACGCATCAGGATCAACATACATGTAAAACGATGCATAAAGCAGCAAAATAATACCTTTGAATTAAACACAATATGCAACGAATGTCAAAATATAAGCATATGACCTAAAACAGGGGTCACTAGATCGAGTACAGGCCACTCGATCGAGTAAGTGACTTACTCGATCGAGTAGGTGAAGATCAGAAGCACGAAAAACAAATTACCAGGGCCACTCGATCGAGTAACTGACGTACTCGATCGAGTTCCCCCTACTCGATCGAGTACCAAGGCTACTCGATCGAGTACCTACGCATTTCTCAAAGACTTTGTCCGAGTTTTTAAAACAGTCATCACTCACTCATTTCTTGGTCGTTTTGGGCGTGTGACCTATCGTTAGAATCGTAAAAGAACAAGATATCACCTCCAATTGGAATCACATCAAAATCATTAATGCATCTCAAGTTATAACAGTTTAAAGACAACTTTGCTGTAATCAGACGACATAACTATTTGATTTTTACTTCCAAACAGCTTAAACAACAACCAAGCAAACAAAACCAGTCCAAAACTCATAAAACCAGTAGTCATAATCATATGTTACTATTTTCAAAAGTCAAGCAACAACATTCATCATGCACATAGATTATTTAACTTCTCAATCACGATTTACCCACATTCTTTTATTTTATAACTTTACGTACACAATAACATAATATACGACATAAAATCCCCTATTCACATGTTACTAACATTGCAACATTATACAATCCATTACCCACATAAACATGCTCCACACACATGAATTTCATATTCTTATGTAATTACTTACTTAATCTCTTCCAACCAATTCATCCATTACAGCTACGCACTTCTTACAACATATACACATAAACAATCGTGGACAAGTACATAAACTTATCATACAACTCTATGCAAACAAAATATACATATACAACACAACATTCTATTCACATGTTATTATTATGTCACATTATGAATCATCCATCCTGCAACATCATTACTCATCACATATCATCACATATGAACTACTTCCTTTTTCTACCACATCATTCATCATTCTCATATACTTTTCCTACGATTCAAAACAACATTGTAAACCAACTATCATGCTTTCAATCAATAGCTTACGAAATCACATCATCACCATCTTTTCTACACATTCCCCATTCTCCACATACATACATCCACTGATTCATGCCACACATCACCATATAAGTACACAATTCACAAGATAAACACATAGCGATCCCGACTCATATCCCATGGTGACCGGTTCAAAATTGTAGGGCGAGTTCGCGACTTTAGGACGTCTCCCAAGCCTTTACATTAGCTCCTACAACCTTTACCCCGGGTTCATTTTAATTGACTCCCTATATTCATTAAATTCATTGGTTACAGGTTTCAGGATCGTCGCTCTGATACCATTTAGAACACCCTCATACTCCAAGTGCCTTACCAGGACCACTCAGGTATAAGGATGCCACCATCTCGGTTACCCGAGGCATGATATTCATAAGACAATAACGAAACAACTTTAAATGATATAACTTTAGTGAAAAGTACAACTGAATCCAAATCCCAAAATACGGGTACAAGTCCTCAAACCAACTGTATAATCAACTAAAAGTAAAGTTTATAAAACTACGAAACTACAGCGGAAGACTTCTATCGTCAGACGGTGGCACATCCCAGCTATCCCAGTACTCAACTCAAACCTGCTCAATAACTCCTCACCATCCCGAATGGATCACCGCAGATTTTACAAAACAACAACCGGGGTCAGTACTAATCACACAACTTATATATATATCAACAATAAGACAAACAGACAGAACCTTACACCGTCACACACACACAATCACACCGGTCCCCATCAATCTCAATCACCGATCCCTCCACCGACCACCCCCGATGGGGGACCGCATGCCCGTACCCACCTAATCTCCGCTCCTCATATTGAGCGATAACCCTGTCCATTAATGTGCACATCCCCTTCCGTGGTGGGTTCCACGAAGGGCGAAACTAGGGCGTGAAGCCACTCCCGCAAGTGACTCCACTCAGCCGAGAACGCATCTCGAGAACCATAGACAAACAATCACAATCACAACCGTCACAATACAATTACGATATTAATCAAACAATAAATCTCAACACATCAACAATCATCTCATTATGGGACTAATACTTGGTAGGAAATCCTACCGGAAAGCACAACAATCGGACCGGTCTCTACAAATTTGTATCAAAAAGCCTCTTCTACAAAACCTCCTCCTATCATACAAACATATAACACTACCAAATCACAATCTACACAAAACCCCCAAATCCCCATATTAGGGTTTAAACAACTTAAAGGAAATACTATACAAATGGTACATAGATCTTACCCTCGACGCAAGGATTTCAACGGTATAACGAACGGTGAAATCCGACCTTCCAAACTCCGGGATTTGCTAACAATGCGATTAAAGTGAAGAACGTAATTTGCTTTCTCTCTTGACAGTAATTTAGGTTTTGAAAAGTGTTTAAGAACAATGACGGAAAAGCTTAAATACTTTAATCGCATAATTAACAAAACCCGAGAACTAACTCCCCGTAAACTGGCTACTCGATCGAGTAGCTAAGGTACTCGATCGAGTGCCCCCTTACTCGATCGAGTATCCTAGTTACTCGATCGAGTACCCAACAGGTCAGAAACTATTTTAAAACGCAACTCACCCTTACTCGACAGAGTAAGGCCTACTCGATAGAGTACCCAGAGACTCATAAATACGGAGTATTACAGTGGGAGTCGATCTCCATGGACTTCATCGTGGGCTTACCAAGGACTCAACAAGGTAACAATATGATTTGGGTGATCGTCGATCATTTAACAAAATCAGCTCACTTCATTTCGATGAAGGATACTTGGACCAAGATACAGCTAACTTCGGGTTATTGGAAGCATGTGGTTCGGTTACATGGTGTGCCAAAGGACATAGCGTCAGATCGTGATGCGAGGTTTATATCACGGTTTTGGCAAGAGTTACAAGATTTGATGGGAACGACCTTAAAGATGAGTACAGCTTTTCATCCTGACACAGATGGTCAGACTCAGAGGACTATCAAGACTTTGGAGGATATGTTGAGGGCTTGTGTCATGGAGTTTGGTGGAAGTTGGGAAGATAGGCTGGACTTGATTGAGTTTTCATACAACAACAGCTATCACACCAGCATTGGAATGACACCGTTTGAGGCTTTGTATGGCAGGAAGTGCAGGAGTCCAGTTTGTTAGGACGATAGTGCAGAGACAGTGGTTTTAGGACCACAGATGGTGCAGGATATGATTGAGCAAGTTCGTCTGATTCGTCAAAAGATGAAAGCAGCTCAAGACCGCCAAAAGAGTTATGCAGATTTGCACCGCAAGGACATCGAGTTCGCAGTTGATGACAAGGTTATTTTAAAAGTGTCACCTATGCGAAGGGTGATGAGGTTTGGCAAGAAAGGGAAGTTGAGTCAGAAGTTTATCGGCCCGTATGAGATCTTATATCGTATAGGTGAAGTAGCCTACCGGCTAGCTTTACCACCATCGTTGGATCGAGTTCACAATGTGTTTCATGGTTTGCAACTTCGGAAGTATGTGAGTGATCCGTGGCATGTGCTTGAGGTTGAGAACATAGAGCTAGATGAGTCTCTAACTTATGAGGAGGTTCCTAAATAGATCTTAGACCGAAAAGTGCGCAAGACAAGGAATGGTGAGATCGTCTTACTAAAGGTACTTTGGTCTAATCACAATGTGGAAGAGGCCACATGGGAACCAGAGGAGGCGATTAGAGAGCGTTTTCCTCACCTTTTAGATCAGGTATGTTTGGTTACGGGGACGTAACCATTGTCTTTTAAGAGGGTTAGGAGATGATCGCATGCTTGTTTTATTTGTTTTTGAGTTTAGTTGGGGTTAACATAGCTATGTTTTTGTCATCTTTCGAGTTGAGTTGGGTGTTTTGTCATGGATAGTGGGAGTTGTTAGTACTTGGAGTTGTTGTTGTTGTTGGTGTTGTTGATGTTGAGCAGTTGTGTTGTGGTTGTTGGTTTTTGTTTTGAGTATGGTATGATCTTCGAGGACGAAGTTCTTTTTTAGGAGGGAAGACTGTAATACTACGTTTTTCTAAGTCCTGTTACTCGACCGAATAGGGCTTCCTCGGCCGAGTAATGCGTCGTGTGTTTCTGGTCAGGCTACTGTCCAAGAATACTCGGCCGAGTATGGTAATACTCGACCGGGTAAGGGATACTCGGCCGAGTATACTCTATACTCGACCGAGTATCCGGTCTGACGGTAATTATTTTCCGCGGTTTGATTAAAGGGGATTAGAGTTATAAATTGAGTTTAACAGTTTCACTTTTACTTTTTACAAAACCTAAAACATTCAAACGTAACTCTAATCACCTCTAATCTCTCTCAAGATCGTGGATTGTTCGATTGTCTTGTTCATTCCTCTCTTGCGTCGATTGCGTCGGTAAGCCACTAGTCCTATGAGTCTTGTCAGTTTGTCTTTTTAGGGTTTACCCTAGTTTTGTAATTTGGGGGAAAAAGGGATATTTTGCATGATTGTGATTGGATTGTATGATTGTTGTTAGGTGGAGAATAAGTAGAAGAGCAGTTCTAGCTTCCTTGTTGACTTGTATCAGATTTGTGCTATGGTAGGATTTCCCTACTCAGTTGATTGCGTAATTGAATTAAGTTGATGATTGTGATGTTATCATTTAATAGATATGATACTATTATTGTTGATTGTATTCTGGAGTATTGAAGTTGAGATGGATTGATGATGTTTGCGAGGTACGTCCTCGGCTGAGTGGAGTCACTTGCGGGAGTGGCTTCACGCCCTTGATTCACCCTTTATGGAACCCGCCACAAGAGGGGACGTGCACATTAATGAACATGGGTTATCGCTCGTGTGATGAGCGAGGCTTGGGTGGGCAAGACTGCGGTCCCTCACTGGCGGTGAGGATTATCTGTTGCGGCAGTAATCTGGCAGGGCTACACACTTAAGTGTGTAGTCAATTATGAGATGTGATTGAGAGTTGGAGATTTGATTATTGAACAGTTGTTTTATCTTTGTTGCATTTGGCTTACTTTAATTATGCAGTGACTAACCCCGTTGTTGTTTTGTAAAATCTGTGGTGATCCATTCGGGGATGGTGAGCAGATTGTGACAGGTGATGATGGTCTTTTGCTATGGGGACGAGATGGGGAGTCATCACTTCGATCTAGCTTCCGCTGTTACGAGTTTAGCTGTTTAGGATTTCAGTTGTTTTTTAGTATTAGTAAACATTTCTTTTGGTTTGGTTTTGGAACAACGTAATCGTAAACTTTATATACTTTAATAAATATTGTGGAATGGTTTCTTTTGATATACTATCCTCGGGTAACCAAGATTGTGACAGTCTCTCATGCTTGGGTGGTCCTTGGTAAGGCACCTTGGTATGTGGGGGTGTTACATAGTCGGCGTCGGGTTATGAGCTGGGGTTGTCGGCGTTGGCTTGTCAGCTGGGACAAGGCTGGTGAACGGAGGTCAAGTGGTGAATGGAATGGAGATGACGGGTTATTGTGTACCTGTGTTTTTTGTTGTTTTGTTTAAATTTTTTTTATATATATTAGTTAGTTTCTTCTTAATATTAATTAGTTTTTTTTTTTTTTTAGTTTTTAGTTTTTCTCTTATTCATTTATTAGTTTAATTTGATTTTTTAATTGATTAACTATGATAATTTGTTGTGA
Organism: Silene latifolia; assembly: GCF_048544455.1. Lineage (NCBI taxonomy): Eukaryota > Viridiplantae > Streptophyta > Magnoliopsida > Caryophyllales > Caryophyllaceae > Silene > Silene latifolia. The sequence goes on from NC_133538.1 coordinate 456,920,158, forward strand.
TATGAGACGGCTTAAATGAAGGACGGGAGGAAAAAATTTGCTGGGTGAGGGAATGAAAAATGACAAGGGTAATGTTGTAAAAGTCGTATGTAAAAGAGTAAAATCCATATGTGAACAAGCACGTCCAAATAAAATGGCATATTTGTGTTTTTTTAAAACCATAGAGCAGAGGAGGCCCCGAAAAGAAATAAACTAATATCTTCTCTAAGAATTATAAGGAAAGCAGATGGCGGAGCATTCAAGATGATAAAATTGTAGAATAAGTGATTCCTAGATTAGCCATCCGACCTTCCTCCAAGTCGGAAATAGGCCTATTGGTGAAGGGTTGTGTTTTTTCACACAAGACTGAGTCATTTGTCCTACTTTTGTCTCATTTTGTGCCATGCTACCTTTTTCTTATGACACATGCATGATCATCTTATGATTTTTACACAATTATTCTTAATGGTTAACTATTTTTGGGACCCCGTGAAACTCGCAGAGCCCAAGGGTTAGGCTCGCTTTTCTCGTCTACATATAGTATTGTTAGGTTATGTTCATTATATATCACTAGAAGTTGTAATTAATACATACTTTATTAGTTCTACCACTGGTTATGTTATTGCTTGTTTCTGGATTAAAGTATGTTATTTGGCATTTGACAAACATGGCAGGACTTGGACTCATGCTTTTATGACCATAAATATCAGGCATTTAGCTAAAAATTAAAAACAATGTGATATATTTGGTGCACTTTATTACAAGAACTTAAATTTGACACAAAAAATTGAATTCTCCTTCGAATTGTTGCAGTGAAGTGTATTAGTAGCTTTGAAATTGTGGGTGAAGGATGGTAGGGAATTTGGGTGTGCAACTTTGATATGAATGACAATTACCAATAAACATGGAGGTTCAATCATATGCCGTAATATTTACTCCTTATGTTTTCTTCACAAATATTTACCGACACCAAGTATACTAATAAACCAAAGATACCACAAAGTTGGTGTATAAACATTCCAAGGACATGAGCAAACTTCAAATCTAGCATATAAAATTTTGAGGACAAAACCGTAATCTCAAAATACCATTTTGTTCGACGTAGTGTAACCACCAATCAAATTATTATGATAGATCATTCATGTTGCCACTAACTAAAAAAAAAAAGAAGAATAAAAACCTCCCTCTCTCTAAAAAAAACTCTCGAAGAACCCTAGCCTCCATCAGTTATATGCGGGGCTTTCATTGATTATCAATCGATGGTAAGCCCCAAAATTATTTCATATTTCAATCAATAGTATGCAGATCTATTTTCTATTCAATAAAAGTCTCCTTTTTAGTGAGAATCATTTTTCCGTCCCTTATTTCGGGGTTTTCCATTTATTCGTGGGTTTAGTCTCATCAATCAATATCTATCTATATTATTAAAGGAAACTTTTTTTGAGCGATTATAGAGAGTCCATTATTTATCAACTACCTAGAATAAATTAATTAGTTTATAAAAATCCTATGGTTTGAGGTTTGTTATTAATATATGGTTGAGTTTTGCACATATTAGAATTTTATACGGTGTAGGAAGATTAAGGCAACATGATTACTCTGCATGTATATATATATGATTTATTGTCTCCCAAATTAGCAAATCATGCATTCACATTCCTAACGTTATGCTGATCGATTTTTTCTTCTTTCTGTTATATTTTTCAGCTTTCTAATTTTGTATCAATTTTATTTTGCAGGTATGTTGCACAATGGACAAACATGAATCCCTGAACAACGATATTGCAAACGGTTGAGCTCGAGTAAATCAATACGACATATTGATTATTGGTTGTAAAGGACATACTCCATATTATTAATTGTTTTTTACCGCACCTTTCATTGCTATTCAAAACTTATTAGTTTCCACTTTCCCTGTTAATTGATTATATCATTTTTATTGGCTTATAATATGGTCATTACTTGATTGAGTTGCAAACTTTTAGCCAACATATAAAACTTTAAGTCCAATTCTGTTTGTTTGAGACTACTAATGTGTTTGTCGTTGTTCTTGATTCAAACTCTAATCTTTACGGCTCACGTAGTCACGTTTATTCGGCTTTAAAGGACATGGTTTCATTACATTCTTCGAAGATGGTTGTGCAAGATCATGCCCCATATAAATATATGGATTTGGTTGATCAATCTCTATTAGGAGATTAGGTGCCCTTATACGTACAACCTTCCTCATGCAGTCTCGTGGATGTGGAAATTAACTGTTCCCAATATTAGTGTCACAAAGCTAAGATTTCTATAAGATTTTATTATCGTATTTCTTATTTATGATATGAATAAGCCGCGTTGCTGAAATTTTGGGTTTTTTTAACAAAAGGAGTAGCCATTCCTATATGCATATATTTTATTACTATAATAAGTTCAAGCTTATTAGAACAAACAAATAAATCTCAGTAGTATTGTAATACGTACTAACTTTTATTAATTGCGTAGCATTCCAAAAGTGGCTTTACATAGCATATATGGAGTTACAATTGTTCACGATTACTTTTTCGAAATAAATATAAAAGCTTTGAAATTTAAAGTTATATGTAAAATGAGTTTTGTGGAATCATATATCATAGAATTAATAATTAAAAATAACAATTATGGTTGTTTCTTGAAAAATCATTCCTTTACTTTTTGAGGGATTTACATTGTGAAGTGTATGTAGTATACTGTTTTAAGGACTCCTATTATATAAATTTTAGACATGTAATAGTATTACTTCCACAATATATCTCTTATTATACCAAATAAGAATTTTCATCCATTACCCAAACTCAATCCGACGGAGATGTCAAACGATCCGTAAGGGGATAAATTAATAGGCAATTTACTAAATATGAGCTTATTCAAATCAAATATTTAATGTAAACTTCCTCTGTCCCGGTTATTTGTTGTCCTTTTTCATTTTAGGGTGTCTTAGTCAATTGTTGTCCTTTCTATTTTAGGATTGTATTTGATGAACAATTTGATCTTTCAAACTCAATTTGGTCCACATGTCATCTTACAATTGGCCTCCTTCCCTCTCCTTGATCTTTGTGCCAAAACCAAAGGACAATAATTGACCGAGACGGAGGGAGTATTATTTTACTTTCACAAATGAGGTTAACATTTGGTGTCTTATCTTGAACAGAACAGCTGACGAGGAAAAAGTTTAGTCTCCATATATAAGTTGTACGGAGTACGTACTACTCTTTTCGAAAAAGTATGGAAAATCCTTACTCTTTTTCTTAATTTTTTCTAAAAACGGACGTTCAAGGTAAGTAAGTTTATTTGGAATATAGATCTACAATCGACGTTATGAATTGGGGGATCATGATTTAGAGTGTTGCATACTTGATTTTTAATGTGGGAGAACCGAAAGAACAATAAGGTTGTTTGGATTAGGTTAGGGATAAACAAGATATAGTATATATACTAGATGTAAATAAAATTGAGCAAAGCACAAAAAGTATTAAGATTCATTCTGTTTTGTTCATAACAATAAATAAATGATTTATTTTTTAATAGAAAAGGATCATTTTTATGATATGAGGTCATCTTAATTTATAATTTGTGCAAAAAGTATTATTCATCACTAACATGTGGTGCAAAGTAGTGATTATCGTATAAGACGGTGTCATACTTTAAGACAGTCCAATTGTATAAAATTCACTTTCTTTGTTAGCAATAATAAATAAATGATTTTTGTAAAGGAAAAACCATTTCATGGTGTAAGATCATCTAAATTTAAATTTTCTGGAAAAAGTATTATTCATAACTAATATGTAGCTTAAATATACGGAGTTTATGATTGAGAAATTATTCCTCCCTATTTTTATTTTCCAACATTGTAATACACCAATTTACAAATACACTTATGACGGAACGAGGCGACATTTTTCTTAGTATATGAAGATCTAAAGCTAATATAAAATGCACGTGATAGTCTATTATATATACATAACGAAGTATGTATCCTTTCTATTTTTTTGCACATATAGTTAGGAAAGAACTATATGAATCTTCCTTTTTTTTTTTTTTTTTTTTCAATAAGTGTAATAAAAATCACTACGGACGATCTTATCAATTTACATGTCGCACAGATAAATCATAAATCATACTCAGAGTTTAGATAATCTAATAATGTTCAAACGGCATGTTCTTTTTGACTTAATTTCATCTCATTTAAGCTCTATTCAGTTCAGTTCAATTTAACTCATTTCGTCGCAAATTAAACTCTTACTTCAGTTCAACTTCATTCGTTCAATTCATCCGAAAAGAACGGGGCCAAAGTAACTAAAATCTTTACAAAAAACTCTAACAAGTGGCCCGTGCATCACACGGGCATTAAATCTAGTATATATATAAAAGAGGCTTTTTTCAAAGCACGTGGTAGTCTCCAGATATTTTAAAACTCTTTGATTAAAATAATAATTTTAAATAATAAGGATAATAAATTTTGAAAATCTAAAGCTAATAATTTGAAGATATTCACGCACTAAAGAGATAAGGATGTTAGCACTTCTTAAACTCTATTTTAATTAGAAGTCTATCATGCATGCCATCCTTAATATCGTTTCCTCCATTTCCCTCTTATTCATCCAGGTATGAATTTATATAATCATGGGTAGAGAGGCAAATTATATATGATTATGATGTTCATGTTGAAGGTATCTGTTTGGTCAGTTTTACCCTAATTTATCTTTGTTCATATTTGCGTCTTCTTTTATCACATTTACTTAGATTTTAATTATTTATGATTCGATAAGTGTTGGAGTAACCTGAGTCGGTTACTTGAGTTAGTTACCTAAGTCTTAGTTACAAGGATGTTAGAAGTCAAGCTGTAAAGTTGTTAGAGTCAAACTGTATATATTTCATTACCACTGTGTAAATTATTAACTCATTCATAATATCAATAAAAACTCTCTTTCTATTTACATCTTCTCTCTGGAACCTTCCTTTACAACTCAAGCTTTTCTGTTGTGCTTCAATGGCTTCCCATGTCTTCCATGGAATCCTTCATGGTATCAGAGCAGGCTAGTCCTGACTCTATACCTGTTGCGTTCCATTTCGCTTCCGCATCAAAATCAAATTTGCTTTATTTCTCTCAATTTTTTTTGTTTTCCCCCAAATTTTAGGGTTTATTCTCAAAAACAAAATCACAAAACACTCTAATTCCTTTCAAATTACATAACAAAATCCCAAAATACTTGTTTTTTTTAATTCGTTACACAATTATTTGTTTCTAAATTCTCAAATTCATCAATTTCACTACAATTTCGCGAAGAACGAATTCCAGAAAAATGTCGCAAAACGGAGAAACAAACGACAACAATCCAACGAAGATTACCAAAACCGATCTTCTAACTTCAAAGCTGGTCTCCAATGTGTTTCACGGTGACGGTTTCAGCGGCTGGAAAAGAGGTATGGAGATTGCACTTTCAGCGAAGAACAAATTAGGGTTCGTCGATGGTACAATTTCTAAACCTACTTCTCCTGATTCTGCAATTAAGATTTGGCAACAATGTAATGATATGGTTTTTACGTGGATTTTGAATTCCTTATCTTCTGAGATTGCAAATTCTGTTCTTTATTCAAAATCCGCTAAAATTGCTTGGGAAGAACTCGAAAATCGTTAGGGACAAATTAATGGTGCGCAATTGTATGGGATACATAAGAAATTAACTGATTTGAGTCAAGGTGATGACAATATTGCAAGTTATTTTACTAAACTCAAGTTAGTTTGGGATGAAACTGATGCCATGGGTTTAAATCCTTCTTGCTCTTGTGCTTGCACTTGTGGAGCTGCTGAGAAAAGAGATAAGTTTCAACAAAATCAGAGGGTAGTTCAACTGTTAATGGGCTTAAATGATTCTTATAAGGTTGTTAGAGGTACTTTGTTGATGCAGAATCCTCTTCCCTCCATTGCTTCTGTGTACAATGTCCTTCTTCAGGAAGAAAAACAAAGGGAATTCAGTCAAGGCACACAGATTCAACATGAATCAGCATCATTTTATGCTAAGAACTTCAAAGGAAAGGGCACGAATTCGTCTTATAATCAGTACCCAACTCCTTATAATCCAAATTCACCTTACAATCAGTTCCACAATCAGTCAAAATCTTTCAACAACCAGTTCCAAAACACCCAATTTTACAATCAGACCAAATCCAACTACAATAAACCACCAGTTTTTACAGAAAATAACAATCAACCAGAAGTTAAAACCTGCAATTACTGCAAGAAACCAGGTTGATCACCTCATCAGCAATTGCAGCAGACTCGAGTTCAACAACAACAAAAGAAGATTTGCCAACAATGTACAAGAAAATATGGGTCCATCTCTTGATAATAGTGGATTTTTCTCTGGTTACCAGCAGGGATTAGCAGGTACAAGCTCCGGGGCTTCAAACTCTAGCTCTGGAAGTTCAGGACTCCATAATGTAGCTGGACATGACATTTCTCCTGGCATGTACAACAAGTTACAGACTGCTCTTCATGTATCTACACCCACAGATACTTCCAACATTGGTTCTGCTAATTTTGCTGGTAATACCAATCTTTCTAATGCATTTTCTGTTTCTCATAATTCTTGGATTCTGGACAGTGGTGCTAGTGATCATATGTGTGCATACCTAAACTTGTTTTCTGATGTTAGGACTATTGATAAACCTTACTCTATCACTTTACCCACTGGTCAGACCACCATTATAAACACCATTGGTACTGTTCCTGCCACATCTGAAATCATTTTGACAGATGTACTTTTTGTCCCATCTTTTAAATTCAATCTCCTTTCCATAGCAAGGTTAGCTAAACAACTCAATTCTACCATAAGCTTCTCACCATCTCTTTGCTTGATGCAGGGCTTTTCTATGAAGATGCCAATGACTCTTGGTAGAGTTCAAAAGAACCTCTATCTCCTTTAAGCTTCTTCTCAACCACACATTCCTTTAGCTTCTTCTCATTCCAATTCTGTTGTAGTTTCTAATTCTGCTGCTATGTGGCACTCTAGACTAGGCCATTTACCAATGTACAAACTCAAGCATATGCCTTGTAAGTTCTCTGAATTGAATGAAGATCAAATTTTGTCTTGTTCTATTTGTGCTAAAGCTAGACAACACAGATTTTCTTTTCCCACTAGTCACATTCAGTCCACTTGTCCTTTTCAACTCATACATGTTGACCTTTGGGGTCCTTATCCTATTGCTACCTATAATGGTTACAAATATTTTCTTACAATTGTTGACGATTTTACTAGAACTACATGGATTCATCTCATATCCAATAAAGGCATTGCCTTTGATTTAATCAAGAATTTCATAGCTTTTGCAAAAACCCAGTTTCAACGGACCATTCAAATTATAAGATCTGACACTGCACTTGAACTTGGTTCAAGCATACCTGCTATAACCTATCTTTCCCAAAATGGGATTATTCACCAGACCTCATGTGTTCACACTCCACAACAAAATGGGGTGGTTGAACGCAAACACAAACATTTACTTGAGACAGCTAGAGCACTCATTTTCCAATCTAATTTACCAAAAAAATATTGGGGAGAATGCATTCTTACTGCAGCATATCTAGTGAATAGATTACTTACTAAAATTCTCAATCACAAGTCACCATATGAACTGCTTTTTAATAAACCACCTAATCTCTCTCACATCATAACCTTTGGATGTTTGTGTTATGCTACTACACCCAAACATGGTCGAGATAAACTTGACCCTAGAGCCACACCTTCATTGTTTTTGGGCTATCCATTTGGTAAAAAGGCTTACAAACTCTTGAACTTAGCCAACAAATCCATATTTTATTCAAGAGATGTTGTTTTTCATGAACAAATATTTCCTTATATTCCTGACACTTATGATCATTTCTTGCCTCTTCCTATTTCTCCACCATATTCTCAGCCTGACAAGTCTCCCTCTTCCTCTAGCCATACTGATATTAATAATTCTTCTTTTTCCAATAACAATGATACTAACAACACTAATAATAATAATAAAAATAATAATGATAAAACTGTAGATCATAATACTGCCCAACCTTCTGTTTCTACCAGACATTCCACCAGGACTACCACTTTTCCTTCACACCTGAAAGACTTCATTGTCCTCTTCGAAAAACTTCAGCTAATTCTTCCATCTCAGATTGCACTCATACCCTCACCCCTTTTTGCATCTCAAATTCCATTCCTAACCCGACTAACATCAGTACAAGTTATGTGTTACATGCATCCACATTACATCCTGTTCAGGAACCTCAGAACTATGAACAGGCTATGCAATATTCTGAGTGGCAACAAGCCATTGCTTCTGAGTTCTCTGTACTTGAAGCTAATAGTACTTGGTCCTTAGTATCTCTTCCTCCTGGCAAGAAGTCAATTAGTTGTAAATGGGTTTTTAAAGTAAAACATAAAGCCGATGGCTCTATTGAAAGGTACAAGGCCAGGTTAGTTGTTAAGGGCTTTACTCAAAAAGAAGGAATTGATTACAATGAAACCTTCTCTCCCGTGGTAAAAATGACTACTATCAGGAGTTTGGTGGTTGTTGCTCTAAAGAAAGGATGGATTCTTAATCAACTAGATGTCAATAATGCCTTCTTGCATGGTGACCTTGATGAGGAGGTTTACATGAAACCACCTCCTGGCTTGCCCTTAGCTGATCCACATCTTGTCTGCAAACTTCAAAAGTCTCTTTATGGATTGAAACAAGCCTCTAGACAGTGGTATTCTAAGCTTAGCTCTGCTCTACGGTCCAAAGGTTATGTTCAATCTCTGAATGATTACTCATTGTTCTACAAGCTTTCAGAATGCTCCCATGTCTTCATAGCAATTTATGTTGATGACATTCTCATTACTGGAGACAACATAAGAGAAATTAATTCCCTAAAGTCATTTCTGGACAGCGTCTTCAAAATAAAGGATCTTGGTACTCTGCATTATTTCTTGGGACTGGAATTTACTTCAGTTACCTCTGGAATGGCCATTACTCAGTCTAAATTTGTCCATGACTTACTTACAGAATTTGATTGCTTAAACAAATCTTCCAACATGACTCCTCTTGATAATGCTGTTAAGCTACTTGCTGGTCATGGTACTCCTCTGTCTGATCCCACTCCTTATAGGAGATTGGTTGGTAAACTCAATTTCTTGACACATACTAGGCCAGACATTTGCTTCGCCATTCAACATTTGAGCCAGTTTCTTTCATCTCCCACTGATCTTCATTGGGAAGGAGCTGTTCATGTTCTCAGATATCTCTCCAAGTCACCATCTCAAGGAATTCTTCTAAATCCTTCTACTGATTACACCCTAACTGCATTCTGTGATGCTGATTGGGCTGCCTGCCCCAATTCTAGAAGATCAGTTAGTGGGTTTGTTATTTTTCTTGGTGGCAGTTTAATATCTTGGAAATCCAAGAAACAACAGATTGTCAGTCTATCTTCAGCTGAAGCAGAATATAGATCTTTGAGAAGACTGACAACAGAGCTAGCTTGGTTGACAAGGCTCCTTACTGAACTAGATGTTCCTGATATCACTCCCATACCTGTCAAGTGTGACAGTCAGGCCGCCATCCACATTGCAAAGAACCCGGTTTTTCACGAAAGAACAAAACATATTGAGCTTGATTGCCATTTTGTTCGAGAGCAATTACAAGCAGGCTTGATCACCTTGTCTTACATTCCTACTAACGTACAACCTGCTGATATCTTGACCAAATCTCTGCCCGGCACACAACATCATGCATTATTGGACAAGTTGGGTGTGTCATCACCACCCTCCAACTTGAGGGGGGGATGTTGGAGTAACCTGAGTCGGTTACTTGAGTTAGTTACCTAAGTCTTAGTTACAAGGATGTTAGAAGTCAAGCTGTAAAGTTGTTAGAGTCAAACTGTATATATTTCATTACCACTGTGTAAATTATTAACTCATTCATAATATCAATAAAAACTCTCTTTCTATTTACATCTTCTCTCTGGAACCTTCCTTTACAACTCAAGCTTTTCTGTTGTTCTTCAATGGCTTCCCATGTCTTCCATGGAATCCTTCAATAAGTCTCTCCTAAGATGACACTAATATTGCAGAATGGAAATCCTTCCGCATTTATAGAAAGGTAATTGTCCTAACCTATAAGTTTGGCGTTGTGCACGTTGAAAACTCATGCTAAAGACCTATTGGTTTGAGTTTGTAATTTCTTTGTTTTTGGTGGTTAATGAAGCGATTGGTAAAAAATATCCGTTTGTGGATTTTTATTGAATATATCCGTTTTACATGAAATAAAATTTTTACTATATTTTTACCTAAAAGTTAGACTAGAATACACAAAATAATAGTATTGCTATATAATTGATGTCGCATGAAATTCTTAGCACTTTACCAAGATGCGAAAAGTTTCCTAAAATTAAACTCATATATGGTGTATAATGTTATCACGTTGTTTGTGCAACTTTCAATGAATAGGGGGTCGAATTTATTTGTAAGCAAAGGAAGTGAACAAGAACAACTCATATTTGAGCGGTGTTAGTGTGTTACATAGAGATATAGTAATAAGATGCACAAATCAATAAATCATAGTTAGTATTTCAATTCCTCCTCCAATACTAATATGCATGGCCACATGGGAAATTTTTTAGACTTGGGAGTAATGGAACGGGTCACTAAGCTAACTTTTATATAAAAACAATTAACTTGAACATATCTTAAACATGAAAAAAAATTAAAATACGATACAATTATACGGATCATGTCGTTTGACGTCGGTGTCCTATATGGAACATTCACTTTCTACGGTTTTGAAAGGAAAACAGACCAGCCATGTTCATACTATGTTATTTGTGATTCGTTTGCAAAATTTAGGAAGTTAATTCTCGATCACTTGGTAAATAGATGAGAATTTTATTGCATTGGTTTTATGAAAAGAGTTTAGATTTGCAAGGAGTGTAAAAGTTGGAGTAGAACTACATAAGACCTAAAATGCACATACATTACTTGAGCTGCATCCTTCACGCACGTACATAGTCCAGCCCATCACAGAATGAACGATTCACACCAATGATAACATACCTTATTATTTGGCCTAAAAAATGGCTAAGTTATCCTTATACCACTACCTATTTACATGTTACTATATTATTATTCTTGTGACCTCATTCAAAGCTTCCAACTTTACCCCTCCCTTCCCCACCTTTTCTTAAATAACTCATTTTTCTTTATGTTGCCATTTGTTTGGATCGGAGGGAGTATAATATTTGTACAACATACTACTTATATCTTTGTAGGCTAAGACTCTACATGAAAATATAAAGACGAGTCAAATATACCTATATGGGATAAACAGGATAAAAATAGAATGCATTGAAATATTGGTGGAAGATTTTAAGTTGCTATTGTTGATTTCAATTGCTTTTTATTGTATGCATTATCCCAACATGAACACAAACTCTTATGTCCTCCCTATCATAAAAAGTACGTTTTGGTAAACAAATCGAGTACTAATATAAGGTCAAACGAGCCGTTGGAGTAATATTGGCAACTACGAAATTTTAATTCCATTAGAATTTCTATTGCTATAAACACATGCTATTTAAGAATATATTGTTCCACTATTATGAAGCATGAGTTACTTTATATAATAAACTTACATTTTTCACATACTCATCTATAGGAAAAAAACAATTTAGTAATCCGTGCAACGCACGGGCATGAAATCAAGTTAGTAATATAGTCAAGAGTAGTTCGTTGATGGTTCGTAGCCTGTTCTTTCAAAGGGTACAAGTGATTTGTCAACGATCTTTGGAACCCGTCAGAGATAAATTTTATCTCGTGAATCAAACGAAGGATCCCAGCAAAATCTACATGAAGATAGCGATAATAGGACAAGCTGAATTGTCAGATGCTATTTTGAGATCCCTAATTTATAAGAAAATTATTTTTCTTTGTTTTCATTAGATTTAATAAATTGTTCTTTCCTTTAAAAAAAAAAGTATTATTATAGATCAAGTGACAAAGATGGTATCAATAATAGAACAAGTGGCAACAAAAATAAAATTAAACCAGTAGTAGGTGATACCCAATACTAAGACGGTGCGAACTTGGCAGCTACCTGGAACTTTCTTATGAAGCCATGGGAAGGTGGGGGTGAGTTAAGCGCAACAGTTTGGGGCGACATCGCAGTGACCTTGAAAATGTGAAATATCCATTCTAATGAGGTAGATATCGTTTCATTCATTTCAGGATGGCTGAATTTGAAAGGGCGCCAACTAACTATTACTGTCGATATTGAATACGGAGTATGTCGTATGAGGGATGCTGAAAGATCATTGTTTGGTCTTTGTCTTCCACCTTTATACTTTATTTTATTTTTTTTAGCCTTTTTCCTTGTTACAAAATAAATATGTTGGTGATGAAGTGGAGGGTAAAAGGTTGTGTAGTTGGAAAATGTTGATAAGCCAAAAGTAATACCCAATCGTATATAGTAATCTCAGGAAGCAAAAGAGACTACCAAAATCGAGTTTAACAGTAAGTACCTGAATTTTGTATGAATCCTATATTTTAAATGTGAAATAAATGAAACACTAATTAATACTCATTATTAGTGATATAAACTTACATATTTGGGTTCGTAGCGAAAAATACTTTCATTAGAGTATAGATTTTGTATTTTTTACTACTATATTGTGGATAATATGACATACTCCGTAGTTAGTTTAATGGGATGTAAAAATAAAATATATCAAAATAATAATTTACATTTCATACATTTTTTATAAGTTTAATATTAATAAATTAATTTAGTAACAATTAAGAAATAATTATTTTATAGAAAAAACTTAAAAAATAACTCTTTTTGCAAGAAAAGCTTAGAGCACCCACAATAGAGAGGATCATCTTATATTTTCACACTCCTAATTTTTTGACATCTCACACCATCTTTCATCCATCTCATTTTCCACTATCTACATTCCTAACATTTTTTTACATCTATTTTTCTCCCCAATATATATATATATATATATATATATATATATATATAGAATTAGGATCACTTGAGTCCACCCTATCTTTTTGAGTCCGTGAGTCCATGATACAATATCACACGTTATACTATACAATATCACAACTTACAGTTTCACACGTTATACTAAACAATATCACAACTGAAAAAAAAAAGTTTTTGAAAAAAAAATTCGAAAAAAAAATCGTGATATTGTTTTGTAATACAATATCACACATTATACTAAACAATATCACAGCATACATTAAATTTTTTTTTTTAAAAAAAAAAAATTTCGAAATAAAAAAAATTGAAAAAATAAATCGTGATATTATTTTGTAATACAATATCACACGTTATACTAAACAATATCACAGCTAAAAAAAAAAAAAAAAAAAAAATTCGGAAAAAAAATTTGAAAAAAAAAATTTCGAAAAAAAAAATTTGAAAAAAAAATTCGAAAAAAAAAATTTGAAAAAAAAAATTTGAAAAAAAAAATTTGAAAAAAAAAGTTTCGGAAAAAAAAATTCGTGATATTGTTTTGTATAGTGCGTGATATTGTGTTATGGACTCATGGACTAAAATATATAGGTGGACTCACCTAGGATCTTTATATATATATATATATATATATATATATATATATATATATATATATATATATATAGGGTCGAGATCCGGTGAGAACCACCCATATAATGAGAACCATGAGAACCACATAACAACCCTTGGATCTAATAATACACACGCTGAGATTAACTCAACCAAACTCCAAATTTTTTCGCGCGTCCCTCCCAAACCCACCTAATCTCAGTCATTTTAAATTTTGCTTTCTCTCTCATCATTCTTTCTCTCTCTCTTCAACTCATCTGTCGACTATTAAAACCTTCCGCCATCGCCTCTTTGATAATCAAACCTTAACTTTCTCTACAATCGAACGATAAATTCTTCGACAATCAACCTTTCGACGCTGCTTCAATCAACGACGCCTTTAAATTCGAGGTAAAATTTCGATCTTTATGATTATTTGTTGTGAAATTAGTTGATTTAGTCGATTAAATTAGATTGTTCGTGAATTAAGGATTGATTAACCGATTAGAATTCTGAATTGAACAATTATGCTTCTGAATTTAAGATTTCGTCAATTAAATTGGGGAAACTGAGAAATTAGGGTTAGGGGATTTGAGAAATTTGTTGAAACCATGAAATTAGGGTTTGATTTGTCTTAAGTTTCTGGATTGATAAATCATGTGTAACACCCCGGCCCAAACCGGTCGGGGGCGGTTACTTATGATAGCTCACCAGGCTGTGTACATGGCCCACAGATCAACACAGGTCCTTTACAGCGCATTTTGTCCTCACTCATGCGCATCCCGGGAACATTCCCAGGAGGTCACCCATCCTAAGACTACTCCCAGTCAAGCACGCTTAACTTTGGAGTTCTTTCGCATGGATGACCATAAAAGAAAGTGCACTTTGTTGATATGAGTAGTACTTCCAATCCCTTTAAGCACTAGTCATTTAAGCCTATCACCGGACCTCTTCAATTACCGTAGGGTGTTACAACACCCCTACTTGAAGAACGCAACGTCCTCGTTACGTGGGGGAGCATAACCGCTAACCAGAATCCTCCCCCGCTAGGTGTGTGATCACAATGGAGCGTATAACCACGCGCCTCCGGGAGCGTATAACAACCGCCTCTCGATCACCACACGGTCGCGGGGTTGCTCTGATACCACTTGTAACACCCCGGCCCAAACCGGGTCGGGCGGTTACTATGATAGCTCACCGGGCGGTGTACATGGCCCACGATCAACATAGGTCCTTTACAGCGCATTTTGTCCTCACTCATGCGCATCCCGGGAACCTTCCCAGGAGGTCACCCATCCTAAGACTACTCCCAGTCAAGCACGCTTAACTTTGGAGTTCTTTCGCATGGATGACCATAAAAGAAAGTGCACTTTGTTGATATGAGTATTACTTCCAATCCCTTTAAGCACTAGTCATTTAAGCCTATCATTTGGACCTCTTCAATTACCGTGGGGTGTTACGGTCACCCCACTTGAAGAACGCAACGTCCTCGTTGCGTGCGGGAGCATAACCGCTAACCCAGAATCCTCCCCTGCTAGGTGTGTGATCACAATGGAGCGTATAACCACTACCTCCGGAGCGTATAACAAGCGCCTCGATCACCACATGGTCGCGAGGTTGCTCGATACCACTTGTAACACCCCGCCCAAACCGGGTCGGGCGATTCTTATGATAGCTCACCAGTGTGTACATGGCCCACAGATCAACACAGGTCCTTTACAGCGCATTTTGCCCTCACTCATGCGCATCCCGGGAACCTTCCCAGGAGGTCACCCATCCTAAGACTACTCTCATTCAAGCACGCTTAACTTTGGAGTTCTTTCGCATGGATGACCATAAAAGAAAGTGCACTTTGTTGATATGAGTAGTACTTCCAATCCCTTTAAGCACTAGTCATTTAAGCCTATCACTGGACCTCTTCAATTACCGTGGGGTGTTACATCATGCTTCTGAATTTAGGGTTTCATGAATTAAATTGGGGAAACTGGGAAATTAGGGTTGGAGACCGTTTATGTGCATCAAAATCTTGTTTATGTGCATCCAAATTTCTGTTTATGTGCATCAAATTCCTGTTTAGGTGCATCAAAATGTGATTTTGTGAATCAAATTGGCTTAATTGAGAAATTAGGATTTCATGAATTAAATTGGGGAAACTGAGAAATTAGGGTTGGAGACCGTTTATGTGCATCAAAATCTTGTTTATGTGCATCTAAATTCCTGTTTATATGAATCAAATTACTGTTTAGGTGCATTAAAATGTGATTTTATGAATCAAATTGGCCTAATTGAGAAATTAGAGTTTCATGAATTAAATTGGGGAAACTGAGAAATTAGGGTTGGAGACCGTTTATGTGCATCAAAATCTTGTTTATGTGCATCCAAATTCCTGTTTATATGCATCAAATTCCTGTTTAGGTGCATCAAAATGTGATTTTGTGAATCAAATTGGCTTAATTGAGAAATTAGGGTTGGAGAAATTGTGAAATTGCCTACATTTGTTAAAATCAGGGACTCAATTTCATAAATTATACTATTGTATTGTTGTTTATTTAATTTTTGACATTTCTTGTTGCAGCAATAATGACAAAGACAACTCCTCAATACTATCACAAACTTCTTCAAATGTCATTACAAACGAAGGAGCGAATGTTGAAGCTAATGCATGTCAGCCTATATTAGAAATATTTGCAATAGCGATGAACATGATGTTCTGAAGTTGTGACTTTCGAATTTGTTGAAGGTACAATTCTATTCATCCTGGTAGTTGCTTCACGTTTTCAGCTTTTTAAAGGTACATTTCATATGCTTTTGTATCCCTCACCTTTCTTACTTTAATTGCACCACATATGCGAGATATCATAGTAGAGGAGGCGAGGGACGAGGAGGCAGCGTGAAGGTTCTTCAAGCAACACGAATCGGGTTTTTGAGTGTCTCAACCATCTTAAGCCTGATATTGGTATGCTATTCGATAAGCTTGAACTAGGTGTTGAGTTTTATGAAGCATATGCAAAAGAATGTGGGTTTGTGACTAGATTAAGCTCACAAAAGTCTAAAAATGGTGTCGTTACGCATAAAAAAGTTGTGTGTAATAAGGCTGGAGTATGTGAAGTGAAAGGGAAAAATCACAGGAGGCAAAGGACTAGGATAGAATGTCCTTCTTGTATTAAATTTAAGTGAATTTTGGAGGAAGGTCCTGATATGGGTAAATACCAAATAAATGATTTTCATGAAGGTCATAATCATATGCCACAAACACCATCAACAATGGTACATTTGACACAAACGAGAGAGTTGAATGTAGTTCACAAAAAAATGATATTTGACAACTCCAAAAATAACATAGGTCCAGTTAAGTCGTATAGGTTGTTCAAGGAGTATGTTAGAGGTTATAGGAATGTGGGTGCGTCATTGGAAGACTTTAAGAACTTTTCTAGAGATATCAAAAATTATTTATCAGAGGGGGATGCAAATGCTGATTGAGCATTTTATGAAGATAAAACACATGTGTCCATCTTTTTATTTTGATTTTGAGGTAGACGAGATAGGTCGATTGTCACATGTGTTTTGGGCTGACCCTATTAGTATTAAAAACTATTTGCTATTCGGGGACATGACCTCTTTTGATACGACCTTTAGAAAAAACAAGTATAGGATGATATTTGGCCCTTTTAAAGGGGTGGATAATCATAAGAGATGTGTGACCTTTGGGGCTGGACTTATTGTTAATGAGAGTAAGGAGTCCTTTGCTTGGCTATTTACGAAATTCGTAGAGGCTATGGGGGGTCGTCATCCAGTTTGTATGATAACTGATGAAGATGCGGGGATAGAAGAAGGAATGAAATTAGCCTGGAAAGACAAGGTGCAACACAGATATTGCATGTGGCACATACTAAAAAAGTTGCCTGAGAAAGTAGGGCCTGTAATATGTAAAGATACTGAGTTCCTGAAGAAGATAAACCGATGTATTTGGAGTGAAGATGTGGAGCCGCCTGAATTTGAGGAAAGGTGGACAACAGTAGTTGAATCTCATGGGTTGTCGGATAACGAGTGGCTTAAGGAGAAGTACAACATTAGAAATATGTGGGTTCCAGCTTACTTTCGTGATCTGTTTTTAGGAGGTTTGATGAGAATGACCTCCAGGTCAGAGTCAGAAAACCACTTTTTCAGCAACTTCACTAATCCTAATTTAACCCTAGTTGAGTTTTGGATAAGATTTGAGAGTGCAATGGATGCTCAAAGATGGACTCATTAGAAACTCGTTGCACAATAAAAAAACTCCTTCCCCCAATTGTCGACTCCATTAGCCCTAGAAAAGCATGCATCAGAAATCTACACTCCAACAATTTTCGGCAAGTTTCAAAAGGAAGTCGAAGCAGCTTGCTATTCATGTGGTGTTGGGGATAAAGAAAAAGATAAAACCTATCCAATTCTATACACAGATATCATAGATCAAGTTCGAAACAAAACGTATAAGGTTGGTTTTAAGAAGGATGATGTTTCAGTGGTATGCACTTGCAAGAAGTTTGAAAGACATGGAATACTCTGTCGACAAAGCTCGTGGAATTCAGAAATTTCCAAGTGACTACCTGCTTAGTCGGTGGAGCAAACTAGCAACCTGCCAGCCAATCGTCGGCCCTAATGGCCAGTTGCTTGCTGATTGTACATCAATGGATGTACAAAAAAACAAAGTTGGCGAGTTATGGTCAGAGTTGTTTACTTGTGTGGCACTCGTTGAACAGAGTCCTGGGCATTGTGATGAGTTGCTTGGGATTTTGCGTGAGTTCAAGGAAAGGGTAAAAATTACCCCTGATGAAAGTGGAAATACTGGTATTGCAAAGGTAAAGGACAAGAATGCTGAAATTGGGATGCTTTTAGGAACAAATATTCCAAGTGAGATTAAGGTTTTGCCTCCAAGGCAGTGAAACAACAAAGGCTCGGGAAAATGGCTGATCTCACAAAGAGAACGAGCTGGGGAAGTGAACAAGAAAGTGCTAAGAAAATGCAGGGCCTGTGGGGAGATGGCGAACCACGACAGTAGGAATTGTGACCGAAGGACAACCGACAATGAGTAGAGTAATTTTTTATTTTACCTTATTGAAAAATTCGGGATTTTTATTTTATTTGATAGATATTGGACATTTGCCTTATTGAATAATTCAGGACTTTTTATTTTATTTGATAGATGTTGGACTTTTTTTCTTAAAACGAATGAATGTAACTCTTATAGAATGTAAAACCTGAGTGTTCCTGTCACCATTATTCGTGCACATACAACGGTATTTCATGCAGATACAAATGTATTTCATGCACAAAGAACGTTATTTCATGCACACATTATGCGAGTATCAAGAAACCTTACGGCGATTAATTTATTCACTATTTCACCAGATTTGGTAATCCAAAATGAGAATATCCCAACACTAAAATGTGATCAATTGAAATGAATCTTCCTGTACGACAAGTCTTTAAAATTCAAAGTGACGATCCGAGCAAAAATATTAAGAAATCGGAGAAATGTACATGGTTTAATTATGCACATCATGGTTATTTCATGCACGTACAACGTTTTCTAACGCAAGATTAAGAGAAGTATTAAGAAACCGGAGAAATGTGATCTACCACTACATCTTTCTTTGCTACCACATCCCCAACCGTCAAAGTTAAAATGTAAATTAAAATGCAACATTTTAAAAGTTCACTTGAGATTACTTTAAGATTTGACCTTGGACACATGAGTTACATATTTCATGCATGCACACTGTTATTTCATGCATGTGGAACAATTTTTAATGCATTTACGATGTTTTCAGATTTCATTACAGCCTTTTCGTTATCCAATTTTTGAAAATTGTCTCTCGTTTTCGTTGCCTCGTGACATGTTCGTTTTCCAATTTCGAAAATTTTCTCTCGTTTTCGTTGCCTCGTGACATGTTCGTTATCCAATTTTGAAAATTGTTTCTCGTTTTCGTTGCCTCGTGACATGTTTCTAGAATTAGTCCAGAAACATGACTTCATGTATTACACGCCTTACATATTCCAAAATCTAATATGTACTCTCAAGACTTAGTGTACTACATATTCCAGAATAAACTCCACAAGAATCTAATATTCCAGGGTCTACTCCCTTTGTACATCCCTCGACTCAAGGAATCAGATCAAAAAATGGCAGTGTTCCGAATTTTGGATTAGGTCATCTGCCACTCCCTTTGGGGGGGGGGGGGGGGGGGGGATATTTTTACGTAAAAGTCACTCCGAGACAGAATCCAATGAAAAGAAGATTAAAATTAGGCAAAATTTAAATTAGGCATTCAAGGTTCTTTATATTTACCTTTCTCTTGTTTCGCTTCCATTTGATGAGACGTGCAATCATACTCGTACCATATTCATCCAAATCCTATATAAAAATTTTATTTGACAACAAATATTGAAATGCTTGAAATAAAATATACTGAATAATGTTTACAAAAGTTTGTTGAAAAATTTATACCTCGTAAGAACGCTCATCACTCCATGATGCTTGATCACACAAATTTTCTAGCCACTTTAACAAATAAACTCCACAAGAATACCCATTCTTTTGTCGAGGCACTTGCACAACCTCCCACTGAAAAGTCTTGATCTCCAACAACCTTGTGTATCTTGGAGAGTCTCTTGCGATGATCTCCAAAGCAGGCAGGAGCTATACAAAAACAAGACAATGAGTGATTGTGATTGTGATTGTGATTGTGGTATAAGGCTATTTAATGCACATGCAAGGGTATGTCATGCACATACAAGGGTATTTCATGCACATAAAGATCACCAACAATATTTTCATTCGACAATGCATTTTGGGCAGTCAAAAACTGTTGAGCAGCCTTCCGGATATAATAAGTGAGGGGTAACATGTTTTTGTGCAAAAACTAATAAATCATACCTGTTCAACTAAAATTTTTTGCATGACTTCACGGCGCCTGGGCAGGTTGGAGTCGAGTATGAAGTTCATCCTTTTCCCAAAGTTAACAACGTATGCAAACCAATGTGATCTCTCCACACAATAAGGAAAGAAAGCCTGAAATATTACAAACTAGTCAAGTAGAATTTATCGACTTCAAATGAAAAAAAAATGCATTGGAAAAAAATTGCATGGAAAAAAAAAGTAAGAGAATATTTATTTACCAGTTGGGTTGTGTTTAGATTGAGGGGCAAGTAGTCAAGTAGGACGTATTGACTTCGAAACCCTTTTTTACCGACAACTCCCTGAAATTTGAGAACATTTGTCAAAATTCTTTGTCATTTCAAAAATCAAAAACAAGCATTTGACACAATAAGGAATATGAATACCTTTATGATTGTCGGAAAATACACAACACTTGGGTTTTCGATTGTAGTACGAATACCGACAGCATCAATAACCATATCCATTACCCAATTTCCCGACAAAGAAGGTTCCAGCGCGCTTGGGTAACTTGCAACCAATCGGTTTCTACAACGACCTCACTAATGACGCAGATGTTGCAATTAGATTAGAAAAAGGGAACAAATGAGAGTGGACAAAAAATCAAGTTTTTAAAAAGTCAGATGGTCATTAGAACTTACTCCTTGTTCTTCTTATTATTCCGAATATAATTGATCAAGTGTGCATCTGTATATGATAAATCATCATGTGGCGCTTGATTACCGAGAAAAGGGGAAAATAAAAGCTCATTTATTAACATGGAAAAACGGAAAAACAGAAAACAAAGCTACTTAAGATTTCGCATTACCGAATCTGAACGCCATTCTTGTAATCCTTTGCTGCAGCCGTCACATGAAGTTTATAAGAGTTGTATCGCCAAGTTAGAATTTCATTGCAAACCCTCACAACATAATGTTTAACATCTCAGTGACTTCATATTTAATGCACATACAAGGAAAAGTTAAATTAAATAATAAGACTTACTCCCTTTACGACCCACCTTTGAACCTAAGCGTCCCTGAGCCCCGTTGTACATCTCCATATGACGCATGAGGTAGATTCCAGTATCATGCTCGACATCAACGGCAACGTGCGGAATATACAACTTAAGAATCAAAAGCCATGAAGACACCACGTTTGGAATCTTACTTGAAAGCGTACTCAACAAGTTCTTCTGATAAAGGTAAAACAATGACAAGTAAATAATCTCTCACAAAAATTAGACCAAAATCAGGCACTTTATTGCAAAAAGATCTGAAGATATACCACAGGTTTAACATGGCGAGAATAGTCAGTTGACGGAGGCATCAAGTGCATCACTTCTAACACTTCTTACTAACATGGTAAATGTAAGACAAATGGCAAGGGTGTAACAATAGGAATGAAAACCATTTACATTGAAAACAAAGACAATAATGAAAAGAAAGACACTTAGTTGAGAACAACCATGGAAATGTGAAAATCATGAAGGACTTACCAACTCCACGTCTGCAAATTTGACATCCAATGAGTCAATCTGTTCATTAAATTAGGTGACCCGTATTAGAGAATAAAAACTTGTAATAATTGGACACTTATTTGATGCATGTTCAGTGTTGTTTAATGCACCTAGATTGGTATTTCGTGCATCTACAAGATTATTTCATGCATTCGAAAGTCTAATGCAGCCCAAGGTTGAGAACAGCCATGGAACACTTACGTCAGTTGTCTATGTGATAAATAGACGGCAAGAGCATTTACGATTTCTGAATTTGTTGCCCTCATTCAAATAATCACACCACACAGAAATGACATCTGTATGAACTCGACGATCAAGAAGCAAACTCTTCATATGACTTCGTGTGAGAGTCTTGCCCGCACAGCTAAATAAAACCTCCCTATACAGTTATGATAACATGAAACTTAGTGTTATACAAATAAAATTTAATACATATATGCCGAATAAGATTAAAATATAGGAGAGTGATACATACTCTTCATCTAAGTCCTCTGAAAATGCATACTCTCCTACCAGTTTTTCCGATCGACTCAAGTCACGAACCATGTCCACGTTTCTGATAAAGTAAGGTGACCGGTAAACATTCGCTACCTCAACACACCTCTTAGGGAGCACCCTTCTACCAGCCACCTGCCTCTCAATGGCATAATCTGAGGGGGCAGTTGGAGAAGAGGGCTCAATTGGCGATTCATCCAACGACACTTGAGAGGAGATAACTACAGGCGATGGTTGGGATGGTTGGGATGAGATCAGAATTGGCGATATTGGTGATAAAGGACGAACTACTGGAACAGACGTCATAGTTGTTGTCCTTGAATGAGGAACACTTAAAGCAGCCTGCAACCTGGACTCAAGGAACTCTTGAGAGTTATATGGTGTATCATCACCACTAAAAAGGCTGAAAGACGGTCCTTCCAGAAGCGCCTTATCCCTCTTTTCCTTTTCCTTTTTTTCGTTCCACAAATTTTCATGATGTGAATTAAACACCTTGCCAACATGAGTGTATGCATTATTAAGGATCCCTTCTAATTCAGCCATGGCGATGGGATTGTCTAGAAACGCATCATCATCGCACAACTCATGTCAACCTCCTCCTTCTTCAACTCCTCCTCCTCCACTTTACCCTCATCCTTCTTCAACTCCTTCTCCACTGCCACCTCCTCCTTTCTCTCCTTCAATTCATTCTCATCTTTCTCATTGTCCTTTTCCACTTCATCCTCCTCCATCTTCTCCATGGTAGCACCCTCCCTTTCACAATCAAAGACCTTCCCTTTCACCTTCTTCTATACTCTGCTGTGAAAGGGAAAATCCTTCAAATAAACAATCGCCAACTTTGACATTTGCGTGACAGTAGGAAAGCGGAGCCTTACACTTAGCATTTCTAATTGCTTTGGTAAAGTCACCATAAATGTCTGCAAGTCGAATGGCAGTGCTTGCCAAAACCTTGATGGATTCTTTCCTCTCATCAACCGGTTCGACTTCAAGTTCGAGTTCGAGGTTGAGGTTCGGGTTGAGGTTGAGGTTCAATTTGAGGTTGAGGTTCGAGTTCGGAAACGTACGTGGTAAAGGTTCACGTTCATGTTGAGGTGCAACATAAGAAAATATGGTTTCAACAGAGCCCTTGCCAAAGCCACCCCCTTCTTTCTTCTCCAACTTAACCCTTTCTCTAATTTTCTCATCCGTCCAATTCGCTAATAAGGAAATGATCGACGACTTATTATTCTCATCATGAAAACACATCTATCCAAGTAGATAATCTGGAAAATCAGAATCGGTCCCTTAAAATAAGTTTTAGGAGAATTAGCTATAGCCGCCTTCCACGACATGACGTTGTTGATCATATGGGACCGTGCAAATTTGCACCAATTCATGTTAGGGACATCGGTGAGATTTGAAAGGGAGCTTAATATCCGAGGGCTAGGATGATCACCTACTACCCCCATCAAGAGAACATTGACGATATAGATGAGGAAATTCCTCTTGAAATCGTCTCCACCATCCCGTTGCTCCATCATCTTATCTAAGAGAACCTTTTTCGTAATATCCGAGGTGGTAAACTGAGCCTTATACCTCTTGACAGCCTCTCTGTACTCCTTTTCCTTACAGAACATTCCAGCTGCAACAATTTCAATCGGTCCCATAGGAAGTCCAGTTGCAACGTGGACATCCTCATCAGAGATAACAAGATCGTGGTTCATCAATGAACAATTGAACGGATTAAATGTCTCGACAATCCATCTGGCGAAATGGCCATTGATTTCTTCTGACTTAAGTTGTAACAACCCTCCGAACTCCATACTGTGTATGGCTTCAATTTGCTTTTCGGATGGCACCAACTTGATGAAATTAGTGATCAAGGAAGGACTCATCCGAGTGAGGAGAGGCTTATACTTGTTAGAACGCTTTCTTCTTTTTATAGTTTGCGTTGGCTCTTTGCTTGTTGCTGCTGCCTTCCTCTTGTTCTTGTTAGGAGGCAACTCTGGTGCGACTTCCTCGTGAACTTTGGCTTTAACACGCGGACTCCGTTGCCGCGGTGAAATTTGTTCTGCCTCTGCTGCTGTAGTGTTTGGTTTGAGAGAATTATCTTTTAAAGTAGTCAGCATTAGTAAGGTAGCTTATTTCATGTATATACAATTTTGTTTAATGCACATAGATAGTTATTTGATACATATACAAGGTTCGTCCATGAATTCATAAGACTATTGTACGCCGAACCAAACAGTGATTAGCTTCAGGAAGACAACTTATTTCATGCATATACAAAGTTGTTTAATGCACATAAACAATTATTTGATGCATATACAAGGTTAGTTCATTAATTCATAAGACTCGTGTACACCAAACCAAACACCGATTAGCTTCAGGAAGACAGCTTATTTCATGCATATACAAGCTTATTTCAGGAAAACAGGATTTTAAAAAGGGGCGCGGGTGTCCTAAAACGGGACGGGAAAGGGTTTAGGGTTGGATTAGGCGGGCCGCTACCGCGGGTCCGCCTAATCCAACCCTAAACCCTTTCCCTTGCTATTGTCAT
The DNA here is from genome assembly GCF_048544455.1 of Silene latifolia. Taxonomy (NCBI): domain Eukaryota; kingdom Viridiplantae; phylum Streptophyta; class Magnoliopsida; order Caryophyllales; family Caryophyllaceae; genus Silene; species Silene latifolia. Next base: position 456,945,220 of record NC_133538.1, read on the forward strand.
TCGAACAGGAAAACCTAAAGACATCCTAGAAGGGAACGAGTGAACCCTTTTTTAGGGACGGGTTTTTAAAAAGGGGCCCGGGTGTCGTAAAACGGGACGGGAAAGGGTTTAGGATTGGATTAGGTGGACTGCTACCGCGGGTCCGTCTAATCCAACCCTAAACCCTTTCCCTTGCTATTGTCATTCGAACAGGAAAACCTAAAGACACCCTAGAAGGGGACAAGTGAACCCTTTTTTGGGGACGGGATTTTCAAAAGGGGTCCGGGTGTCCTAAAACGGGATGGGAAAGGGTTTAGGGATGGATTAGGCGGACCGCTACCGCGGGTCTGCCTAATCCAACCCTAAACCCTTTCCCTTGCTATTGTCATTCGAACAAGAAAACCTAAAGACACCCTAGAAGAGGACGAGTGAACCCTTTTTTGGGGACGGGATTTCAAAAAGGGGCCCGGGTGTCCTAAAACGGGACGGGAAAGGGTTTAGGGTTGGATTAGGCGGACCGCTACCGCGGGTCCGCCTAATCCAACCCTAAACCCTTTCCCTTGCTATTGTCATTCGACCAAGAAAACCTAAAGACACCCTAAAAGGGGACGAGTGAACCCTTTTTTGGGGACGGGATTTTAAAAAGGGATCCGGGTGTCCTAAAACGGGACGGGAAAGGGTTTAGGGTTGGATTAGGCGGACCCGCTCCGCCTAATCCAACCCTAAACCCTTTCCCTTGCTATTGTCATTCGAACAAGAAGAAAACCATAAGGCATGGTTGGTTAATGCATATGGATTGCTTTTTGATGCATCTACAAGGCTACTTGATGCATTCATAAGGGTATTGCACCTTAAACCATCACCATTAATATTCGAACGAACGACATGTATTGGAAATCTTTAAAAGGGACAAGAAAAGGTAAACCCTCACCATTGTTGTTACCAGAAAGCATATCTGGTGTTACTTGCTCAGTAACTTTTGGTTGGATACGTGGACTTTGTCGACGTGGAGGAGGAATTTGTTCTGGGTTTGCAGCTGTAGTACTTGGGTTGGGAGGATTATCTGTCAAAGTAAGTAGGTTAAAGAGGCAGCTTATTTCATGCATATACAGGGGTATTTTAATGTACTGAGATTGTTTTTTGATGCATCTACAAGGCTGTTCCATAGATCCAGAAACTTCATGTAATTATGAAACAATGAAAGCTCGATGAATAACAAAATAAGGAAAATAAACTTCATTAATAAAACATATCATCCATACATGACAAAGTTTTACAACATCCAAAATGAATAAACCCGACTACATAATTATACAAAGGTGGCTTAATACATGGAATTATACAAGAGTACCACAAAAGACTGAAAATAGGGCAACTTTAACACCTGAACCGTTAAAGGCCTAAATACACAGACATCAAAATGCCAAAAACTGGTTCAAACTTGAGCAGTTGAGTTATATATAGAGGAAAAAACTGAAAAAAGGTAAAGTTTCCCGAGTTGTTAACTCTGTTGAAATGGCAACTGCTATGTCACGTGCAGGAGATGGCGTGGCTAAAGCATGAAGCAACTCATTCACATGTGAGCGTTCAGCATCATCAAGAGCGTTAAGATGTTCTCTTTGAAAAGTATTTTTCTCTTGTTGATGATGCAGGAGCAATTTAGCTGCCAAATCTTCAGTCATAAAGCATTTGCATCTTTTATAAATTATTTTAAGACCCCTACGAACAATTCTTACACCATTGATATCATTGGTCCGTAGAGAAATGCCATATGCATGTTCAATGCGAGGTGCACTTGGGTGTATGAGGAAAAGCTGAGACCAATTCCTACAGACCAACGCCATATTTGCCTTATCGTCGTAACAATCTAGTTGGTTAAATATGTTAGTCACTAGATCTTGATTATTGAAAACATCATCAAGTTGGGCTTGATAACAGTTGTCGGTAAGCTGAACTTTGACTAAGGAAGCAAATGACAAACTCATAGCCTCTTTTTTTTCTCTTACGTAATTCACGGCAAAAAGTGCTTTATCTTCTGCAACAATATTGACTACCCACCCCTTGCACCAATTGACCATACTTGGCTATGTATAAGTAATTGACCAGTAAGAGAATGACCTACAAGCATCACAAATTGAACTCTCGAATGAAAAAACTAGAAATAGGAACTAGTAAGGAAAAGAGTACAAGCAGTCCGTCATTTGAAATATCACATTAAGCATGCAGAAAAACACTAAGATAAATTCAGGAAATATCACATTAAGCAAGCAATACAGGTATTGCATCCAAGTTTAGAGAGAGCATTAAAATGTAGTCTATCATTATTTTGGGATAAAGAAGGGATGAAACATAAAAACAGACAAAGCTATGCAAATTTTCTTACAACATACTTTGGTCAACAGCATCATTTATAGTTGAAATTGTTGGGTTTGGTGGGAAATAATCTTTCACTGATCTACCTCCTTTTATTTGTGTAATTTTTACTGGTATGTTTTTCTTCCTTGCAACAATCTTTCGCCTCATATCTTTGAATGTATTGACTGATGTTAACACAGGTGAAAATAGAAATTTCGGCTAATGCACAACCGAGAGCATTTAGATTTTGGAAAATATGCAGATTTTCCGAGTCAAGGGCCCTCTACTAATTAAGCATTGGCACCTTATCGACAATGAACCAACTGCTAATTTTAAAGTGACGCCTTGTTTGATGCGGACAGAACCTTATTTGATGCACATTGAACCCTATTTTATGCACCCTGGACCTTATTTCATGCACGGACAGAGGACGGGTATCCTAAAACCTAAGCTTACTTGGCTAAAAAATACTGAAAACAACAAGCAACTACCAGCTCGACTATTCTTTCAGATCCGAACAATATAGATCATTTAAAACCAAAAGACCCTCACAAATACGCAAATTCAATTATTAAAAAGTACTTGAACATGCAATCAGAATAAAAACTCACAAATCCGCAAATTCAATTATTAAAAATTACTTGAACTTGCAATCAGAACAAAAATGCAGAACTCGCTAAACTATAAGCAACGTATAAACTCTGATTTTCTATGCAAATGTGTTCAATAAATTAAAACTCTGAATTTCTATCCCGAATCTAAGAATTCATTATAGAATAACAATAAAAAGACCTTAATTAGGGAAATTACTGCAAATTAGGGTTAATAGTTGAATATGAATTGATGAATGTTGGGGGAATTGATGAATGTCGAAGGAAAAAATACATGCATGATAAAATTACAGTACAATCGCCATTATCTGAAGCATAGTACCTGAATTTGTAGGAATGAGATTGATAAATCTCGCGAAAATGATGCTGATGAATGGATTGAACCATAATATGAGAAGCAGATGATCGGATACGATGAAGTTAGGATAGAGATGAGCAGCGACGATGATCGAAGAAGACGACCGGAAATGGCGACGATCGAAAACGGGGATGATGAGGGTCGAAGAGAGAGAAGAAGATAAGTGAGAAAGTGAAAATTGGGAAATGAATGAAGTTAAAGGGTTTGGGGAGTTGAGCGCGACAAATTGTAATATTATTAGTGGTTCTCATCATCCTAGTGGTTCTCATATGATCCCGAATCTCTCTCTCTCTCTCTCTCTCTCTCTCTCTCTCTCTCTATATATATATATATATATATATATATATATATATATATATATATATATATATATATATATATATATATATATATTTATATATATATATATATAACTAGGTTGAAACGCCGTGGATACGTCACGTGTCATATACATCCATAATGACAAGCATTAATTACATCTAATCATTTAATATGAACATAATAAATGCTGTATAAATCTCAGCAAAATATTAATTATAGTTTAACAACTTTTATTATAAAATTACATTAAATAATTACGGTGATTTGATTCTAAATTTATTAAAAAAAATACTTGAAAAAAATTCTAAAATATAAATAATTACGTTTATTGCGAAAAATGCTTTCAATAGAGTATAACTTTTACTATATTTATTGAAATATTTTGAGTTAAGATCATTAAAGTGAGTGTCTCACAATGTGTTACATTTACATTTTTTTTTGAGAAAGTTATAAAATATAGACCATTAAAAAAAATATTTGGAAGAGTCGTTGTATTTATTAAAAACAAAATTTAAAGAAAACTACTAACAGTTAAGTCTTTAGACCATCCACAACAATAAAAATATCTACTTTGTTCTAAAGTTGATATTTTTACACTTATTACCCCACAACAACAAATAGTTTTTATCAAAAGATAACTTTTTGTGAGACTCATCCAAATATGATGAGAGTGAGGATGAGAATTGTTGCTTTTGTGAGTATTTTATTATGTTTTTTATGTGATGTAGGAGAGAAGGAAGAGTGAGGTGAGGTGAGGGGTTGAGGTTCCATTAAAATTTATTATTGTTGTGTACAATTTTTCGGTAAAATATCGTTTTATGATAAAATGAAGTGGATTGATTGAGGGTCCACAAAAAACAACAAAAGACTTATTGTTGTTGTGGATGCTCTTATAGTGTGAGAATGAAAAAATTATATTGCGACAAATTGAATACACATGAGATTTTGAGAGGTTTAAATAGTGTAACAACGAGTATGTGTACAAGTACGTATATACACAGTGATTGCGAGTGCATTTGAATAATAAAAACAGAAGTAATTATTATTAAGTAATATAGTACTATTATAAACAATATGAAAAAAAAATAGAAAACACGTTATATTTTTCTTTAATATATTTAGTTAAATATGTATACGTCAAGTAGAAAACATTGATTATGATTAACTAAATATTGCTTTTAGTTAAATATTTTATATGTTATCTCTTAAATACTTTGAAGTTAAAGCTTAAAAAAATAATATTTGAGAAAGTTAATGTTGATAGTTGAATTATAGATATGTTTGACATAATTATATATAATTGTTTAAAAAATAAATGGTGCAAATTCTAGCTTATAGATATGTTTGACACATAACACTTGCAAGACACAACCAAAATATTTGAATAAGTTAAGTTTGGACCATATATGTTTGATACGATAAATGTTGATTGTTTCATTATTTAAATAATTTTTTTAATTAATATGATATTTGATCAGTCTCAAATTTATTAATAAAACGTTGATAATGTATAATTAATTATTACTTATTAGTTTTAATTAAAATTGTATGTATTTTATTTTAAAAAATTGAAGTTAAACCTAAAAAATTAAATTTGAGAAAAAATAATTTATTTTTATTTATAAGAAAATATTAAAGGTCATATATGACTTATATTATTGACGCGTGTCCTAAATATGATGTTTTACACCCTATTTTACACGCATTTCAGAGCTCAAATGTGTAGTTTATTCTACTATTTTCCCTATTTCCGTCTACTTTCGTGTTTTTGTATAAAATTGCAGAAATGTGAAGAATCCAAATGAAATCGAGCGAATCCGTCCTTAAGTACTTAGCATTGCATTTGACATGGAGTAAAGACTCGGAAGCGAACTTGGTGCGCATTTCAAGGCCTAAAGATGTATTTACGAGAGTTTTAAAAGCGGATTACACTGCTCTGATCCTATAGACCGACCTACATGGTCTATAGTAGATCTGTCGAATGCTTCTCGACATTGCAGCCTTATTCAGATGGCTATATCTCGAGTTCTAGATCTGATAATCGAGTGATTCCAATTGGAGGTGAAAGCTTATCCTCTTAGCTTTCCAACGCATAGAACGCCTGATTTGACGAAGTAACGAGGAAATGGTAGCTGTTTTAAGATCGGTGTGCGCTGCAGAATTTATCAGAAGTTACTGTACATCGCCTGTGGTGATCGACTAGTCTCATTGGTCGATCGACCACCCCACGAGCTGACGCGCAAATTAAAAGACGAGGAAGCCCATTGTAATTAGGTTTAGGAATAGGTTACGTTATTTTTCCTATATAACATAACTTTACCTGCTGCTTGACGAATCTATCATTCATTAGCTTAGTTAATTTCAGTTCCTATAATACATTAGTTATTCCTAGTTAGAATTCGTACTTTGCTTTCGGATTCATCTTGTTCCTTTGCTTCGGTAATTCTAATATTTTAATTCCTATATTGTTATTTCGTTTCAGTAGTTTTAATTCTTGCTAGATAGAATCCCAAAGCCCTAGTTATAGTTTTATGCGAATTTATTCATCAATTATTTCAATTATGCAATTCTTTATGCCTATTATCAAATTAGTTCTTGTTATTTGCGTAAGTATGAGTAGATAAACACCCCTTGCTAAGATGTAGGGGATCTATGGCGTAGATGGCATTAGAATAGGTGTGACCCCGTAATAGGGCTTGGTCGATCGACTGGCTTAACTAGTCGACCGACTGAGCCGGTTGGTCGATCGATCGTAGGTTGGTCGATCGACTGACTTCGTGTCTGATTAGCACCGTATAATTCGTTAAGTGCAATATTTAACAATGAGACCGAGAGGAGACTTGTTAGATGCTTAGTTTTGACCAACCCATAGATCGAAAGATAGGGAAGGGCATTAATTAACGAGTTGAGACGACTAAATTGTTGAGATCGAGAGATAATGTAATTTAGGCTTTAGGAATCACTTTTCAGGGCGAGAGCTAGCATTAGTGAGACTTAGGGACTAGTAGCATAGGCCGAAAGGAGCTACTAGTTAACTTGGACCGAGAGGACTTGTTTTACCCATCCTACACGACTGTATTTCGGACTTACCTAGGATTTTGTGCCATCGCAGCTATAGTGAACCGACCGTCTTAGCATTTCTTTCATCATTGTTTACATCTTTTGCAACTTTTATTTATTTATTTAGTTTTTGTTATTAGTTTTAGAATTAATTCACATCAAAACCCCCCTCATCATTACCGATAGACTGAAATATAAAGCAACTATCATCTCCCTACCTCCCTGCGGATCGACCCTTACTACCACTTGCTAGTTGTAGTTTGGTTTTATAAATATTATTTTTGGTGCACACAACGACATGCATCAATTATTTTTCTTCAATATAATAATAATATTTAAAAACAGGTCGGCCGAAGCGCGAGATACTACGTAGTTTTTTTAATAAAATGTAACCATTTAATGACAAAATGTTATAATTAAAGTTGTCACTTTTTACCCTGAAAATAATGGTAACATTTTATCAGAAAATAGTAACATCTTATCGTAAAATGGCAACATTTGGTCTGTCTTATTTCAGACGGAAAATAGCCCCGTCTGAAATAAGAATTTGCGTTTTCTCCCATAATAGAGAGGATCCTCTTATATTACCTTTCTTATTTTATTTATATTATATATTTAATATTATAAATTACTTTATATTTGTTTAATAATTTACAAATCAACAAAACTAATTTATTAATGAACATGACGATTAAATATTAGTTTGTGGGCACAAGAGCCTATGTCTCATTTCCTCTAAAATTAGAGAAAGTATCCATCTACCTCTATGCAAGAAGACATCCAATATAGTTCCCACAATAGAGAGAATGTACTCTTAGGGAGAGAGAGAGAGAGAGAGAGAGAGAGAGAGAGAGAGAGAGAGAGAGAGAGAGAGAGAGAGAGAGAGAGAGAGAGAGAGAGAGAGAGAGAGAGTTAAGAGGATGTCCAATCCTCTTTATTGTGGGTGCTCTTATTAGGCACTATTCTTTTCTGCTGAAAAGAGCTGAACTGAATTAAATGGTGTTGAGCTAAAATGAACTTAACTTAATGGAGCCGAGGTGAACTGAATGCAGTTGAAATAAGAGTTAACTTTGTGACGAGATGAACTGAACTGAACTAAACTGACTGAAGTTAAGCAAAACATAACTAAATAGAGCTGAGCTGAAATAAAATGAACTTAAATTTAGCCGAAACGAACATGGCCTTAGTTTCTGTAAAAGAAGAAATCTACTTTATTATATTTTTTTTTTCCAAAAAACTACATGTGTATTTAAAAACGCAAATTCTTATTTCAGACGGCCACTTTTCGTCTGAAGGTCACTCGATATCAAGGCCGGCCCTAAGCATTTTGAAGCCCTAGGCAAAATTTTAAAATTGTGCCCCGGCTCTGTCAAGTACTAATACAATTCAATAAACGAAACAACAAACGCACAAAATTTTTTGAAGAACACTTTTTTTTCTAATTTTGAAATATAAGGTTCATTTGTGAGGAACCCTAAAAATATTAGAAGAAAAAATGATTTTGGATTTGAAGAACTGGAGAGAGGTAGCTTATAATTTAACCCTTTTGTCAAAAAAAAAAATGATTTTGGATTTGAAGAATTGGAGAGAGGTAGCTTATAATTTAACCCTTTTATCGTCAAAAAATTGCAAAAATCGAAATTCTTTCAAAAGAAGCTATGAAGAATAGAATACAAGACCTCTTATTACTCGGTAAGATGCATAACCACTTGACTAATTCCTTTATTCTGATATTTACATGTAATAAAATTTATTTGACAAAAGGCCTCGAGCTATATACTATATAGCGGACTTCTAATTCCGCCCTTATGGGCCCCTTCAAGACTTGGGCCTTGTTACTTGACTGACCAAACACCCTAAGGGCCGGCCCTGCTTGTTGTGCAAACCACTTGTCATCATTCATTAGTCATTGTGACTCGTTGTGCAAACCATTTGTCCTTTATATCGTGACTTATTGTGTGAACCACTTGTCATCGTTCGTTACTCATTGTGACTTGTTGTGCGAACCAATTGTCCTTATCATTGTAACTCGTTGTGTGAAAAATTTGTCCTTCTCATTCTAACTCGTTGTGTGAACCCTATTATCCTTCTCATCGTGACTCGTGTGAACTTTTTGTCCTTCTCAGTATGACTTGTGAGAACCATTTGTCATCCTTCAATAGTCATTGCGACTCGTTGGGCCAACCACTTGTCATCGTTCATTAGTCATTGTGACTCGTTGTGTGAACCATTTATCCTTCTCATTGTGACTCGTTGTATGAGCTATTTGTACTTCTCATTGTTACTCGTTGTGTCGACCATTTGTCCTTCTTATTGAGACTTGTAACTGAAGCTTGAGACGTGCATATGTATAATACCCGGATATTTTGGGACCCGTAAAGAACCTTGGGATGCGTGAGAGGACCCTTTGGCTTGACAAGAAGTCACTCGGGAGTAGGGGATGGCTGCACACTAGACCAAGTAGAACCTAGACTAGACCTAGTGAGCATACAATGGACTGAGTAGAGGTCATAGTGGACCGAGCAGGTGCCACTCGGCCGAGTACAAGTCGTACTCGACTGAGTGGGTGACACTCGGCCTAGTGGACTCAGCACTCGACCGAGTGCAGCTCCTCAGTTAGCGATAAAACCTATGACGGGATCTATTCTACCTAAAACTAATTCATTTCTCCTTCTCTCTCTTCCACTCCAAATCCTCTCCCTTCTCTCTAAAACCTTCCCAAACACCTCTTCCATGGGATTCAAGCTTGGATTAGAAGATTATGCATCTTATCCTTCTTCCTTCACCTTATATGTAAAGATATACCCTTTTTCCTTTCCTTATGAACCCTAACTTTTGGGGGTTTTGTTATGAGTAGTTAATTAGTGAATAATATGAATGATATGGGTAATTAGAGGGAAATAATAAGGGGTTATGTAATGTATAAGTATATAGAATGTATTGTGATAGTTATTATATGATCTATGTAGGATGAGATGGTTTTATGAGACGGAGCCTTGCTTGTCTTGGATTGCTTATGGAATATGCAAAAAGGTAGGGTTTTCCTTACTCGGTTTTCATTATAAACATAATTGTTGTATCGTTGTGTCATGGAAATTGTGTTGTTACACAGTTTTGGTATGTGTTCTTGTTGGACCATATAGTTATATGTTTATGTTTAGATAATGACAAGTGTGCTTAATTATATATAAATTTGTTGCTCATAATCGTTTGTTTAGTTGTGTTAGAGTAAGCAAGGTTACATCTCGGCAAGCAAAGTTATAGTTGTTTTGGCTATACTTCAGAGATTTGTGAAGTAAAGTTATAGTTGGTTTAGCTACAACTTCAACGTCATTTGAGCTCATGACAAAGTACAAAGAACAAGTCTCAAGTGATGAAAGAAGCTCAAGATAAGCTCATGATGAAGAGCTTTTGATCAAGATAAAAGAGGTGGACCGCATACTGAAGATCTCTAGGAATATTAGCTAGTATAGGTCATCGTCCCTTAGCATTGTTTTCAGAAGTAATTCTGGCTAGTAAGGTTATAGCTGTTTGAGCTATAACTTCACTCACCGGACTTAAGGTTATAGGTGATTTAGCTATAACCTTAGGCTGTCGTATGATGAACACGATTTTAAATGTTCTCAATCAGTTTCAAATCAGATTTTCATGTTTTAACATCTTAAGAAAAACGTGTTTATAGTAGAAATTAGATTTAGGGCTTAATTAGATTGTATGGGTAGACGATTTCCCAATTGATTGGCTAATATCCATATAACAACTTATGAGTTGTTCTTTGGTGGCCATCTAGGGTTTTCCTTCTACTGTTCTCTAAAACCTAATCTAATGTAACACCCCAACTATCCAGCCAAGATAATTGGAGCGTTACCATTTCGGTTTCCCGTGGTAGGGTTTCAAAATTTCAATCAAAGAACATTTTATTAACGTAAAGTTTAATGATTTACATAAACGTAAACAAATGAATAAAAGTACAACTCATGACATCTATACTCTTCTAGCCAACTAGACTCGTCTCGTGACTCATCAAGCTCGTCCCGTCTCCCGCGTGCTATCCAAACAACCTGTACTTAACCTGCTCCCCATATGACCAAAAGATATCATATGGATCGACAGAGGCCACCCCAAAAGAGATAGGTGACAATTACACAGACACACACCATAAGCTTCAATAAATAAATAAAGTGTGACACGACTCGAGTGTGTGAATCATACAACATGACTATGATATGAATGAACCACCATCAACAACCACCACCACGGTACTGGGACACGCCCAGATATATCGATAACCACAATGGTACCGGGACACGCCCAGACATACCGATAACTACAAACAGGTACGGGACACGCCCAGACGTACCGGGTCCGAAAGTCAACTTGATCCCCTGCCAGACGTCGTGTCTCAACCACACGAGTCCCTCCGTAACTCAAGCCATTAATATGCACATCCCTCTTGGAGTGGGAAGCTCCAAGAGGCGACTTAAGCGCAACCATCTTACGTCTCCAAAACAACAACAACACAAATCTTCCAACATATATAATCACAACCGTCACAATATGAAATGCATGACAGACAATATACCCCACGACATGCCAAACATGCCATGGATACCATTTCCTCAAATCCCGACTCGTCGAGTCGTCATGACCAACAACATGCAATACGACTCACTCGATGCAATTAAATGACAAAGACTCATTTTATAAATAAATACGACAATGAAACTGAGTAGGATAAACCTACCTCACAGCAAATCCACATAAGCAATCCGTCACACAAGCTAGGCCCGTCTCGTAAAACCATCTCACAAAACCCATTTCCTAAAATACGATAATAATACAAATACGTATAAATATACCAATCTAATACGTATATGAATACGTATAAATATACTAATCTAATACATTTACGAATACGTATAAATATACTAATATTATAAGAATACGCATACGTATAAATATACTAATCTATTTATACAAATACGACTTATTAAACCCGTCTTATACACTACCCAAAACCCGACTCAAACTCAACCATCACCCACCACCTACTGCCGGTTTTAATAAAACAGCTATATGGTTGGGTATCTTGCAGGCGGTACAGATCGTCGTAGAGTCATGTACATGTACTTAGACTAGGACTTCGCACTGCGTGGTAAGTCGTGTCCTATTATAGTTTGTTCTCTAGTTAGTGAGCTTGGAGTTGGTCATCTTAGCCTGACATTGGGTTCCCGAATCTAGTAAAGATGCTGCAGTGTCAAAAGTATAGCTAAAGTGGATATCTAGCCTGAACTAAATTATTTCCATTCTGTCTTTTGAATATTTTGCTTTTAAGCATGCATCACGTTATTTTTGAACGTGATTTGGTAATCATATTTTGTCACTTATGTTTTATAACATTTCAATTTATTTTGATATATTATCTGCTTCTATAATAATTATATCATGTGATATGGCTGGGAGAACGTAGAGTTACTCCCCACTGATAGTGGCTGTTATGTTTATAACATGACAGGTGTTAGCTTTGCTGGGGTTTTCCGTGTGAGCTAGCGAGTAGTTTGCAGATCCTACTCTGTTCTTTCTGCTTTCTTTTATGGTTTTAGTATCACTTTTGGAGGTTTTCTTTATTTTCGCCCTTTTATGAAAGTGGCATTTGTTTAGACTTAACCATTTAATTTTTTTTTATCCTTGAGAATTTTATACATTCTAAATTTATAACAGTTATAACTTTTATCTTTGTGTATTTAATCCCATTCGACAGTGTTTCTGCCACTGTTTTGCACTAGATTTTATAGGGGATTACAGTTGGTATCAGAGCATCACTGCTCCCGACGCTCACACATTGATCTTTAGGAAACTGTCTAATGATTTGACTAAATAAATTATTTAGTGAGAGATGGGTAGAAACCATAAGGACTTGGATGTTAGTTTATGTGTTCCTGCAAAATCAATGACTAGCATTGAATCTATGTTTTATTTTATTTTATTTTATTTTCTCCGACGAAGAAGATGAAAGATGTTGGACGTGAACGTTGTGTTTTGCCGGACCAGAACGCGATCATTATGGTGATATTGAACTCGCTCAATAACCTAGCTAACCGCTTGGAGAATTTGATGCCACAAGGAAGAGACAATGGTTGTTCCAGCCTAGATTTAGTTTCGCTCAAGCTACAGACCAGTTGGCCAAGAGAGGACTCAAGTTCATTAATGGTGCAGTACACCCGGAGTAATTACACTGTGGATCCGTCAGATGGAGCGACCCAAGACTGGTGTGTTTGTTTTCTCTTCAAGGTGATGGAGTGATCCAACAAGCCATATTGCGTACTCTGGACGCCTGAAGATTCCTTCTCTGGTCTCAGACTTTATTAGTCTGCGATCATCGTTCTTATTCCTTCAATCTTTTTCCGTCTTAGGTGCTTCCTATGTCCTTATTATAAATTTTCATCTCCTATTCTGAAGAATTAATCCTTCTTTGTGACTCCGCCTCATTGGTATCTATTCTCTTGAGATTCATTGGTTAAACTGACTCTTTCTTGGAGAAATATGATGGAAGTTAAGTAGGTTTGAGGTCTAGTGAAGCACTGTTACTTATGGTTTGAGGATAGTGAGTTTTACCCTTAATGTCTATCTTGTAAAAACTGTTATTTCTTGAGGATTAACTTGAATGGTGAGTGGTGGATTATGGAGTTAGAATTTTGGCGTAGTTAATGGTTTCGTATTATAGGTAATTTACATATTTTGGACTGGAGGTGATTAAGGCTTTATAGTATCCATCTGTCATTTTTGGTTGATCTAAATTAATCTCAGTTTCTATTCTTATGTATTTAAATTGTTGAGTTCTGATGTAAGGTTGTAACCTTGGAACTTTTGGTTGTGTGACTTAACTTTATTTGGGTTGTTTAGTGTTAACCTCGAGAGTAAGGAGTGTCTTAGCCCAACTGCAGTTTGGATTGATTATATTGATTTGAAGAATTATGAACCCGGAGTTGGGAATTATGTATATGTATCATATCTTAACGTCTTAACCCTAGTACATGTATTTCTCTAATGAATATTTTGGTCTGTATTACCTTAAAGGAGATTGTTGTTTGATGACCTTAGATGATCGAAATTGTTGCTTGGTTGAGTTCTTAACCCCTAGCTGTTGTAGTGTTATGATTGGGAATTTAATGAACTGCTAAGAGACCTTTAATTTATATTCATTTGATGGACTTCAGGGAGCTTTATCTTCGTTAGATTGTACTTGTGGATGTTAGAGGCATTGTTGCTTTCAGTTCAGTGGAATTCTCATCAGAGATTTGTTAGACGATGTTTTCTGTTTGGTATTTCGAGGAGACTTATGGATTTGATAACTTGAAGAATTTAGTTAGCCTGTAGGATGTTGAACTACTTTATGGATTTTTACCATGATGTTTTGAGAGGATGATCAGTCATGTAAGGATTTGAGATGGAAGTTGTGTTAACCAATAATTTTGGAGGATGTAAACTAGGAAGTTTGGCAATTCTGAGCTTGACAACTTAGTTGCCTGAGTTTAATAACCTTGGTGTTGTTTCCGATGGAAATAAAAAAAGCTTGGGTTCCATAGAGGAGTCGTACCAAGAATCTTGAGATCTTTAACTTCTTCTGTAATCCTTGAGAGAGCTTTGTATAGCTCTTGAATCTCTCATTCCCACTTCTTCACCTGAGCATCTGTTACTACCTTAACCATGGCTTAAATTTGAAAACTTTTACCTTTAGCCTTTTTCCTCGAATATTTCTGTTTTATACTTGGTTTGGCTCTAAAGTTTTGATTATCTTGAAAATTTATGATTTCAAAGTGTTAAACTTCTATTTTCGTTTTACTCTTGGTTAGTATCTAAATTTTGTCTTGTCTTGAAATGTTTTTAAAACTCGTTTGGAAATATACCGAATTGTTTCAAATAAAGTTATTTAATGCAAAAAAAAGCATTCAAATGTTATGTTGTATATACAAATTTTATTTCTCGTTAGCCTTTTTCTTTGAGAAATTCCATTTTACACAAAATATTTTGACTTTTATAAAAATATTTTGATTATCTTGGAAATTTTGAATTATGAATAGCTTCAAAGTTTTGAACTTCTCTTTCTCTTTTAGTTTTGGGTTATTATTTAAATTTGGTTTTGTTTCGAAATGACTTGAAATTCGTTTGAAAATACTTCAGAATTTTGTTTTTTCAAATATTTTGATGCCTTGAGAAACTTTCAAAAGTGGTGTTGTATTTTTAAAATTTGATTTGTCCAAAGGTTTTAAGTAAAATTGGCACATTTAATTTTGAAATTCGACATTGGTGGATGCCAGGACTTGTCATTAAAGACGTCTAATGACCGGTTCAGTACTTGCTAATGCATGGTTGTAAGATTTGATTTTTCTAATGTTGACTTACCCTTATCTTGGACGACAGAATCCTGGTTCGCGACAGTATTCCGCCGTTCCATGAAATGAGACAAGTGATTTTTAATAATTCAATTTTGAAAATTGGTTTAAAAATTGTATGACCTCAACGATGATTTTTCGAATTTAAGTGTAAACTGAAATGATTTAAAAAGAAATCTTGTTCTTTAAATTTTGTTTTCTACTTTTAAGTTTCGAGGACGAAACTTTCTTTTAGTGGGGAAGATTGTAACACCCACCATTTTAATAAATCTCATTTATTTGATTTTCATTAAAGAGGTTTATTTTTATTACTTTTTTATACTAATTTTGGTTTAATGTTTTATTTAACACCATTTTTATTAATTTTAGTCCTATTTTATAAATGTACCGACATTTAATTATATGTCACATTTTTATAAAATGGGAAAACGATTCTGGTTCACCGCCTTTTCAGACAGTGTTAATAGTATTTTTAATACAAAGCATTTTATACACTTTGTATTTATTAAAACTTATGAGATAATATTTGCATCATCCCTTTTACTTATTCTCTTTTAAAATATTTATTCTTATTTAAAATGGGAAGATATTTTTTTGGTTGTTTAAACAACCATTTTGACCAATTAACTTAAAACTTTTAAGAAGCTTTATTTCTTATTTTAGTCTCTTATAAACCCTACTAGATTTATTAGGGTTTCATCCAAACAAAAACAAAAAAAATCAAATTCCTACGGCTGCTGCTACGTTTCATTCTGCCAAAAAAAAATTTACGTACCTGCCTGCCTTTTTGCTTTTTTATTTCAGTTTGTAAATTATTCTACGTACGTGCTTGCTTTCTTGCTTCTTTATTTGGATCGAGCTTCTCTCATCATCCGTTCACCCTAATATAAGGGTTTGTAGAGGAGATATTAAAGGCTAGCATAAGTGGATTCGGATTCGTAACAAGGTAACTACGATGTTACTCGGTATTACATCGATTTAATTGTTGTAGTTGTATGTATTATTGCATTTTTGTGGTTTTATAAAGATTTATTCATTAATATGATTTTCGAACCATATGATTTCTGATCCCTTAATGTTTATAAATTATTTTGACTATGTATAAATTTTATTTTGTCAATAGGAATTTATTTGGTTGATTTGCAAGTTTTATGATTAAATTGATTAATATGATATAAGGATGGTATAAATTTGTTTTTATGATTTCCAGGAGTTGTAAATTATTTTTCTGGGTTAAATGATAGATTTTAAGATACCATTAATTTTCGTGGCAATTATTTTGGAGTTTTAGTATTTATTTCGTAATTTAAAGTATTGATGCAGTTTCTGCGATTATAGCGATTCTGTTCGGTTTTAATTATGTTAAAAATACTAAATCAAATTATAAATACACGAGATATTAATATGTGGCAGGGACATGTTGTATTAGGTTGTGTATAAATTTGTAGGTCTTCGATCATTATTTTCGATTTATGGTGTATTTTACAAGTTTGATGAAAACCGTTGTTAAATATGTCAAATATGTTCATCTGTTTGTAAAAATCATATCACCTATTTTTTTTTGAATGTGCAAAAGTTTAAAGAATAGACTCCTATTATTTATAAGTCTAGAATCTACACAAAAAGTTTCATAAATTTTCAATGTACGGTTTTCTCAGAAACAATTAGTTATTAACAGCTCGCCTGTAAACTGCGAATCTGTCATCAGTCAAAATAATATTCCGTAAACTGACTTTTTCTTATTATCCAATGGCTAATATTTTTCTCACAGAAATTTTATAATGTCTAGTTATGTTTAGAATTTTCCCTTGCCTTAAAATGTTTTCTAAAAGGGGATTGATGAACTGAAACATTCTGGGTGTCATTTTTTGGTCGTTTCTAAAAATCATTTTTAGACCCCTGATACTTTCATAATTTGAAGTTGGTCAACAAATGAAAGTTGTACCTAAAAACTATAAGAAACCATGAAATTTGACCTTGCATCATTTCGATTTCTCGGTAATTAATTATGAATTTTACAATACTGCTGTTCAGTTTTATAAACCAATGTAGAACTCCGTCTCATTAAAGCCTAAGTAATAACTCTTTACTAAAGTACCTTAAGTCAAAGGATGGTCTTTAAAGTTCAATTTCATTAACTTAATTTATTTAAAGTCTTTAAATAAATTTTATACCTTTGAATTTAAGTTTAAGTTTTCTAATTCGAAGAAAATAAAAGTGTAGTTCAGTTACGAACCATTTGAATAATATACTATATCACTTGGGATATTTTTACGTTTGGAATAATGAAAGTAAAGGCAAAGAATAATAAACTAAGGCATACAGTATTACTAAAATAGCTATATGGTTGGGTATCATGCGGACGGTACAGATCGTCGTAGAGTCATGTACATGTACTTAGACTAGGACTTCGCACTGCGTGGTAAGTCGTGTCCTATTATAGTTTGTTCTCTAGTTAGTGAGCTTGAAGTTGGTCATCTTAGCGTGACACTGGGTTCCCGAAACTAGTAAAGATGTTGCGGTGTCAAAAGTATAGCTAAAGTGGATATCTAGCCTAAACTAAATTATTTCCATTTTGTCTTTTGAATATTTTTCTTTTAAGCATGCAACACGTTGTTTTTGAACATGATTTGGTAATCATATTTTGTCACTTATGTTTTATAACATTTCAATTTACTTTGATATATTATCTGTTTCTATAATAATTATATCATGTGATATGGCTGGGAGAACGTAGAGTTACTCCCCACTGATAGTGGCTGTTATGTTTATAACATGACAGGTGTTAGCTTTGCTGGGGTTTTCTGTGTGAGCTAGCGAGTAGTTTGCAGATCCTACTCTGTTATTTCTGCTTTCTTTTATGGTTTTAGTCTTGAACACTTTTGGAGGTTTTCTTTATTTTCGCCCTTTTATGAAAGTGGCATTTGTTTAGACTTAACCATTTAATTTTTTTTTATCCTTGAGAATTTTATACATTCTCAATTTATAACAGTTATAATTTTATCTTTGTGTATTTAATCCCATTCGACAGTGTTTCCGCCACTGTTTTGCACTAGATTTTATAGAGGATTACAGTTGGTATCAGAGCATCACTGCTCCCGACGCTCACACATTGATCTTTAGGAAAATGCCTAATAAATGATTTGACTAGTGAGAGATGGGTAGAAACCATAAGGACTTGGATGTTAGTTTATGTGTTCCTGTAAAATCAATGACTATGTTTTTTTTTTTTTTTTTTTTTTTTTTTTACGACGACGAAGAAGATGAAAGAAGGTGGACGTGAACGTTGTGTTTTACCGGACCAGAACGCGATCATTATGGTGATATTGAACTCGCTCAACAACCTAGCTAACCGCTTGGAGAATTTGATGCCACAAGGAAGAGACAATGGTTGTTCCAGCCCAGATTCAGTTTTGCTCAAGTTACAGACCAGTTGGCCAATAGAGGACTCAAGTTCCATAATGGTGCAGTACACCATGAGTAATTACACTGTGGATCCGTCAGATGGAGCGACCCAAGACTGGTGCGTTTGTTTTCATACAAGGTGATGGAGTGATCCAACGAGCCATATTGCGTACTCTGGACGCGTGAAGATTCCTTCTCTAGTCTCAGACTTTATTAGTCTGCGATCATCGTTCTTATTCCTTCAATCTTTTTCCGTCTTAGCCGCTTCCTATGTCCTTATTATAAATTTTCATCTCCTATTTTGATGAATTAATCCTTCTTTTTGACTCCGCGTCATTGGTATCTATTCTCTTGAGATTCATTGGTTAAACTGACTCTTTCTTGGATAAATGTGATGGAAGTTAAGTAGGTTTGAGGTCTAGTGAAGCACTGTTACTTATTGTTTGAGGATAGTGAGTTTTACCCTTAATGTCTATCTTGTAAGAACTGTTGTTTCTTGAGGATTAACTTGAATGGTGGGTGGTGGATTATGGAGTTAGAATTTTGGCGTAGTTAATGGTTTTGGATTTTAGGTAATTTACATATTTTGGACTGGAGGTGATTAAGGCTTTATAGTATCCATGTGCCATTTTTGGTTGATCTAGATTAATCTCAGTTTCTATTCTTATGGATTTAGATGGTTGAGTTGTGATGTAAGGTTGTAACCTTGGAACTTTTGGTTGTGCGACTTAACTTTATTTGGGTTGTTTAGTGTTAACCTCGAGAGTAAGGAGTGTCTTAGCCCAACTGCAGTTTGGATTGATTATATTGATTTGAAGAAGTATGAACCCGGAGCTGGGAATTATGTATATGTATCATATCTTAACGTCTTAACCCTAGAACATGTATTTCTCTGATGAATATTTTGGCCTGTATTACCTTAAAGGAGATTATTGTTTGATGACCTTAGATGATCGAAATTGTTGCTTGGTTGAGTTCTTAACCCCTAGCTGTTGTAGTGTTATGATTGGGAATTTAATGAACTGCTAAGAGACCTTTATATTCATTTGATGGACTTCTAAGAGAGCTTTATCTTCGTTAGATTGTACTTGTGGATGTTAGAGGCATTGTTGCTTTCAGTTTAGAGGAATTCTCATCAGAGCTTTGTTAGACGATGTTTTCTGTTTGGTATTTCGAGGAGTCTTATGGATTTGATAACTTGAGGAATTTAGTTAGTCGGTTGGATGTTGAAGTACTTTATGGATTTTTACCATGATGGTTTGAGAGGATTATCAGTCATGTAAGGATTTGAGATGGAAGTTGTGTTAATCGATAATTTTGGAGGATGTAAACTAGGAAGTTTGGCAATTCTGAGCTTGACAACTTAGTTACCTGAGTTTAATAACCTTGGTGTTGTTTCCGATGGAAATACAAAAAGCTTGGGTTCCATTGAGGAGTCGTACCAAGAATCTTGAGATCTTTAACCTCTTCTATAATCCTTGAGAGAGATTTGTATAACTCTTGAATCTCTCATTCCCACTTCTTCACCTGAGCATCTGTTACTACCTTAACCTTGGCTTAAGTTTGAAAACTTTTACCTTTAGCCTTTTTCCTCGAATATTTCTGTTTTACACAAGGTTTGACTCCAAAGTTTTGATTATCTCGAAAATTTATGATTTCAAAGTGTTAAACTTCTATTTTCGTTTTACTCTTGGTTAGTATCTAAATTTTGTCTTGTCTTAAAATGTTTTTAAATCTCGTTTGGAAATATACCGAATTGTTTTAAATAAAGTTATTTAATGCAAAAAAAAAGCATTCAAATGTTATGTTGTATATACAAATTTGATTTCTCGTTAGCCTTTTTCTTTGAGAAATTCCATTTTACACAAAATATTTTGACTTTTATAAAAATATTTTGATCGTCTTGGAAATTTTGAATTATGACTAGCTTCAAAGTTTTGAACTTCTCTTTCTCTTTTAGTTTTGGGTTATTATTTAAATTTGGTTTTGTTTCGAAATGACTTGAAATTCGTTTGAAAATACTTCTGAATTTTGTTTTTCAAATACTTTGATGCCTTGAGAAACTTTCAAAAGTGGTGTTGTATTTTCAAAATTTGATTTGTCCAAAGGTTTTAAGTAAAATTGGCACATTTACTTTTGAAATTCGACATTGGTGGATGCTAGGACTTGTCATTAAAGACGCCTAATGACCGGTTCAGTACTTGCTGATGCATGGTTGTAAGATTTGATTTTTCTAATGTTGACTTACCCTTATCTTGGATGACAGAATCCTGGTTCGCGACAGTATTCCCTCGTTCCATGAGATGAGACAAGTGATTTTTAATAGTTCAATTTTGAAAACTGGTTTAAAAATTGTATGACCTCAACGATGATTTTTCGAATTTAAGTGTCAACTGAAATGATTTAATAAAAAAATCTTGTTCTTTAAATTTTCTTTTCTACTTTTAAGTTTCGAGGACGAAACTTTTTTTTAGTGGGGAAGATTGTAACACCCACCATTTTAATAAATCTCATTTATTTGATTTTCATTAAAGAGGTTTATTTTTATTTCTTTTTATACTAATTTTGGTTTAATGTTTTATTTAACATCATTTTTATTAATTTTAGTCCTATTTCATAAATGTACCGACTTTTAATTATATGTCACATTTTTATAAAATGGGAAAACGATTCTGGTTCATCGTCTTTTTGGACAGTGTTAATAGTATTTTTAATACAAAGCATTTTATACACTTTGTATTTATTAAAACTTATGAGATAATATTTGCATCATCCTTTTTATTTATTCTTTTTTAAAATATTTATTCTCATTTAAAATGGGAAGATATTTTTTTGGTTGTTTAAACAACCATTTTGACCAATCAACTTAAAACTTTTAAGAAGCTTTATTTCTTATTTTAGTCTCTTATAAACCCTACTAGATTCATTACGGTTTCATCCAAACAAAAACAAAAAAAATCAAATTCCTGCTGCTGCTGCTATGTTTCATTCTGCCAAAAAAATTTACGTACGTGCCTGCCTTCTTGCTCCTTTATTTCAGTTTTACAAATTATTCTACATACGTGCTTGCCTTCTTGCTTCTTTATTTGGTTCGAGCTTCTCTCATCATCCGTTCACCCTATTATAAGAGTTTGTAGAGAAGATATTAAAGGCTAGCATAAGTGGATTCAGATTCGTAACAAGGTAACTACGACGTTACTCGGTATTACATCGATTTAATTGTTGTAGTTGTATGTATTATTGCATTTTTGTGGTTTTATAAAGATTTATTCATTAATATGATTTTCGAACCATATGATTTCTGATCCCTTAATGTTTATAAATTATTTTGACTATGTATAAATTTTATTTTGTCAATAGGAATTTATTTGGTTGATTTGCAAGTTTTATGATTAAACTGATTAATATGATATAAGGATGGCATAAATTCGTTTTTATGATTTCCAGGAGTTGTAAATTATTTTTATGGGTTAAATGATAGATTTTAAGATACCATGAATTTCCGTGGTAATTATTTTGGAGTTTTAGTATTTATTTCGTAATTTAAAGTATTGATGCAGTTTCTGCGATTATAGCGATTCTGTTCAATTTTAATTATGTTAAAAATACTAAATCAAATTATAAATACACGAGATATTAATATGTGGTAGGGACATGGAGTATTAGGTTGTGTATAAATTTGTAGGTCTTCGATCATTATTTTCGATTTATGGTGTATTTTACAAGTTTGATGAAAACCGTTGTTAAATCTGTCAAATATGTTCATCTGTTTGTAAAAATCATATCGCCTGTTTTTTTTTGAATTTGCAAAAGGTTAAAGAATAGACTCCTGTTATTTATAAGTCTAGAATGTACAAAAAAAGTTTCATAAATTTTCAATGTACGGTTTTCTCAGAAACAATTAGTTATTAACAACTCGCCTGTAAACTGCGAATCTGTCATCAGTCAAAAGAATATTCCGTAAACTGAGTTTTTCTTATTATCCAATGGCTAATATTTTTCTCACAGAAATTTTATAATGTCTAGTTATGTTTAAAATTTTCCCTTGCCTTAAAATGTTTTCTAAAAGTGGATTTATGAACTGAAACATTCTGGGTGTCATTTTCTGGTCGTTTCTAAAAATTAATTTTTAGACCCCTGATACTTTCGTAATTTGAAATTGGTCAACAAATGAAAGTTGTACCTAAAAGCTACAAGAAACCATGAAAATTGACCTTGCGTCATTTCGATTTTTCTGTTATTAATTATGAATTTTAGAATACTGTTGTTCAGTTTTATAAACCAATGTAGAACTCCGTCTCATTAAAGCCTAGGTAATAACTCTTTACTAAAGTACTCAAAGGATGGTCTTTAATGTTCAATTTTATTAACTTAATTTATTTAAAGTCTTTAAATAAATTTTATACTTTTGAATTTAAGTTTAAGTTTTCTAATTCGAAGAAAATAAAAGTGTGGTTCACTTACGAACCATTTGAATAATATACTATATCACTTGGGATTTTTTTACGTTTGGAATAATGAAAGTAAAGGCAAATGGTGTATCTGATTCCGATGAGGATGAAATCCTTGAGGAAAAATTAGATGCCAAAGTTTGTATGACAACTTATCTTGATCTTGTTGGAACCAAGTCTTCAAAGAAAGCATCCGCACTATGTCATATGGTACACTCCGACGACTCCAGCAATGACTCCGATACCGAGGTAATTAATATCAAGAAAAAGGTTATAACTCTTTCTAAAGATAAGCTTTGTTTGATGTTTGATGACGTAATTGACAAGTGTCTAGCTAAAAATGATAAACTCTATGATATGGAAACTCAAATTGAGGAAATTGCTGAAGAAAATGTTAATCTTAGAGATTGTCTAGGCGAGATAAAAGAAAGTACTATCATAACATCACTCAAAAAGGAAATTAAGAAATTGAGAAAAGAAAACCTTGTTCTCACGAACATTGGTAGCTCATCAAAAGCAACAGTAACTGATGAGTCATAATTATATGCATATTTATGCCTCCTCTTAATTGCTTTTGATACGGTTTTCGTGCTAGTTTATATCATTTACATGCCTTTTATGTTAGAATGTTGATACTTCCGCCTTTTGATGTTTAATGCAGGAATGATGCATTTGAGGAGCAAAGGAATGAAATGGGCATCACGGAGTGAGCATGAAGGGATACACGAAGCATGGCACGAGAATCCATAAGAATGAAGGAAGAGAAGTTAAGAAGAAAACACGAAGAAAAGAGCTTTTTATCATTAGTGCCTAATTTGAAGAGCCATATCTAGAGTTCTACAACATATTTTCAAGTGATTCCAATTTCAGGTGAAAGCTTATTTTCTTAGCTTTCCAACGCCGCAAAAATCGCTTGTTTCTGACAAGTAACGAAGAAATGGCGGCCGTTTGAAGTTCAGTGCGCGAAGCAGGAAATTGGTGCCTCGATCGAGTCAACCTTGGCTCGATCGAGGAACTTCATGCTCGATCGAGTCACTCTCGACTCGATCGAGGAACCAAACTAATCAATAAATTTCGTAATGTCGAGAGTTGGGTGTTCTTGAACTTTGGTGCCTCGATCGAGCCAGGCCAGGCTCGATCGAGGAACCTTCCAGTTTTATAATTCCCGCAACTTTCCTTAAGTCGGTTATGTATTGCTATAAATACCAAAACTCGTACCCTAGGTTGATTATGCTTTATTTTCAGTAGGTTTAATATAGCTACCTTAGAAAACTCTCTAAAATACTTAGTTTAGTTTATTTATTGTTCTTCCTTCCGGATCTAAACATTGCTATTTTACGGTATTGTTCTAATCTTTCAATAATTACTATTTCAATTACTTGTTCTTCTTTATTATTGTTCATCATGCTTTCCATTACTATTATTGTTGTTATTGCTTTAGTTATGAGTAGCTAAATTCCTCATCTAGGATGAAAGGGGATCTAGGTTAATTAGAAAGGGGAAATTGATTAATTGCTAGTGAAATCGTTTAAGTTGCCGTTTGATTATTGTTCTTATTCTAGTTAATTAACTTAGGCCCGAGTTGTTAATTAGTGTATCGAATTAATCCTTTCACCGACCGGGTTAGAATTAATATAGGCTGCGATAATCGAATAGATTGTATCTAATTATAGCGACTGCATGTTAGAATCGATCTAAAGGGCATAATTGAGTCGACCGATCTTATGACCTTAGACAACTTGGTAGATCTAGCAATTGATTAAAGGACCCCAATTAAATTGACCTAGTGAACCGGAAATCCTAGACCTTTAATATTATTGTTATTTGCCCTTTAAATTACTTGCAATTAGTTGTTAGCACACAAACAATCAAAACCCCCCACAATTGGTTACTTTAAGACAGATTTAAATATAAACAAACTAGATAATCACCGCCTCCCTGTGGTTTCGACCCTGACTTACCGCTAGCTATTTTGTTAGTAGTAGTTTAGGATTTATTTTGATTAAGGTGATACGACTTTAGCCTTATCAGTAACCTCTACTGTTGATTTTGATGTTGGAAAAGAAAACGAGTCTTTGAGTATTCAAGTTGATATTTTGATTAAAGAACGAGACTCATTGCTAGCCGACCTTACCTCGTCTCGACATGATAATAAGCAACTCAAGCAAATTGCTTTGTTGCTTGGTGATGAATGTAGTCATGCTAAATCCGCTTTTGACAAAGTAGGACAACTAAATATTGACCATCTTGCTAAAATTGAAACACCGACCAAAGAGTTGCATGATGCAAAAGAGTTTTACAGGAAATGGGAAGGTAGCCAAAACATTTTAGACTCCCTCATAAATCCGTCCCTAAAATCTGAAAAGAAAGCTGGACTTGGTTTGAAAAGCAATAGTTCAGTGAACTGTAGCTTTCGAAACCAGGAACCAAGCAAGACTGATTTTCGAAGGAGAAAATATGCAGGCCTTACCGAGTATATTGTTTGCAACTTTTGTGGTAAGACCGGTCATGAATTCAATGGTTGTCCCGAAAGATTAAACGACTTAAACAAGAACATCAAGATTGCTAAAAAAGCGTGGGTTCGCAAAGATTTGATTAAAAATGCAACTCACAATAAGGGATCCAAATTCGTTTCGATTCCTAAACTAACCTCTTGATTTCTTATAGGCATTAGTGAGAGGCAGCAGCAATTGGTACTTGGACAGTGGATGTTCTCGTCATATGACGGGAAGTAAAAACCAATTTCCCTCACTAGAAGCCTACAATGGTGGCACCGTGATGTTTGGTGACAATAAGAAAGGTGAAATTATTGCAATCGGGAAGGTTGGTAAGTCATCGTTACAATGTGTCGACAAAGTGTTGCTTGTCAAAGGTTTGAAGCATAATCTCCTTAGAATATCTCACTTGTGTGATAATGGTAATATCGTTGAATTTTGTGCTAGTGAATGTCGTGTTCTAGATGGTAATACAAGGGAAATTGTTTTAGAAGGAAAACTTGTTAAATATGTTTACTTGACTAATATTTTTGCATTGTCTAGTCGTACCATGTCTTGTATGAGTGCTTTGAAAAAGAACGACCCATGGCTTTGGCATAAAAGATCAGGTCACGTAAATGCTAGAACATTGAACACCCTTAAGCTACTTGACTTATTCGACGGCTTTCCTAACATAAAATTCGACTTTTATAGCTTGTGTGATAATTGTGCTAAAGGAAAACAAGTAAGAAGCTCCTTTAAACCCAAAAAGTTCTTTAGTACATCTAAACCTCTTGAGTTACTTCATATTGATTTATGTGGTCCAATGCGTGTTAGAAGTAAAGGAGGTAGTCGTTTCTTATGTGTGATTGTTGACGATTTTTCACGATTTGTTTGGCTTCTCTACTTAAGTCCTAAAGATGAAGTATTTGATGAATTTTTAATTTGGTTGAAAAAGGTCCAAAACAAGTTTGATAAAAAGCTCATATCTTTGAGATCCGACCATGGAACCGAATTTGAAAATTCCTCATTTATCTCTTATTGTGATGAGCACGGTATTAGCCATAACTTTTCCGCGCGTGCTACACCTCAACAAAACGGGGTTGTAGAGCGTATGAACCGTACACTTGAAAACATGGCTAGGTCTATGCTCATTAGTAGTAAGTTGCCAAAGAATTTTTGGCCCGAAGCCGTCAACACATCATGTCACATTTATAACCGTGTTATGATACGAAAAATGCTTAACAAAACACCCTACGAGTTGCTTTAAGGAAGAAAGCCTAATTTATCCTATTTGAAATGTTTTGGAAGCAAATGCTTTGTTCACAACAATGGAAAGGATAATTTGGGCAAATTCGATACTCGTAGTGATGAAGCCGTATTTGTCGGTTACTTGGATTGTAGCAAGGCTTATAAAGTGTATAATAAATGAACCATGAAAATGGAAGAAAGTGTGCATGTCATATTTGATGAGTCTAGTCTTTTTCATTCTAATACACAGGAAGAGGATAATGAAGATGATGAGGACAATGAGCTTGGAATGATCCGACATGACATGGATGATGTACATGAGGAAAACGAACAGTCAGAGCAGAATCAACAGTCGGAGCAAATGTTGATTGAAGGAACTGTCCAAGAGACACGGGGAACTGATCCACTTACACCACAAAATGAAGCTACGACATCCAGGGGGAATGAGGATACACTTGAACAAAACGAACAAATAGAAATAAACCCTCAAACACAAAATGAACCAGAACCAACATTTGAGCCAACTGTTGAGTCAGAACCCCAAGAAGCCTATCATACCAAAGAATTGGAAACATAAAAAATCTCAACCCCTTTAAAACTTGACCAGTGACTTGAATTCGGGAAGGAAAACAAGATCGTCCCTAAATGATTTCTTTGCATTTCATACGTTCCTCTCACAAATTGAACCAGAAAACATCACCATGACACTTGAAGATCCGAGTTGGGTGATGGAGATGCAAGAGAAACTTAATCAATTCAAAAGAAATGATGTATGGAATCTTGTCCCTAGACCTATTGGTTTTACTGTGATTGGTACCGAATGGGTCTTTCACAATAAGCTTGATGATTCAGGTAATATCGTTAGGAATAAAGCTAGACTAGTGGTGCAAGGATTTAAACAACAAGAAGGTATTGATTATAATGAAACCTTCACACCGGTAGCTACGCTTGAAGCCATACGTATGCTAATAGCTTTTGCAGCTCACAAAGGCATCAACCTTTTTCAAATGGATGCCAGAACGGCTTTTCTAAATGGTTATTTAGAAGAGGAAGTCTTTGTGGAGCAACCACCGGGTTTTATGAACAATGAATTTCCAAACCATGTTTTTAAATTGGACAAGGCGCTTTATGGTTTAAAACAAGCTCCAAGAGCTTGGTATGATCGCTTGTCAAAATTTCTTTTGGAAAATGGTTTTGTGCATGGATCGGTTGATCAAACATTGTTCATAAAGTCACAGTGTGGTGAACTGTTTATTTTTAGATTTATGTTGATGACATAATATTTGGTGCAACGAATGAACTCCTTTATTTGTACTTTTCGGAACTAATGAAATCTGAGTTTGAAATGAGTATGATAGGAGAGCTAGGCTTCTTCCTTGGCCTTCAAATCAAGCAAACTCAAGATGGTGTGATGATTCATCAACAAAAGTACATAAAGGAGATGCTATGTAAGTTCGGTATGACTAATTTTAAACCTTTCTCTACACCTATGGTTTCATCCATCAAGCTTGATAAAGATGAGAATGGTAAGAAATTTGATGAAACGATGTATCGAGGTATGATCGGTTCATTACTTTATCTAACCGCTAGTCGTCCGGATATTTTATATAGTGTATGTCTATGTGCTCGTTTCCAAGCTAGTCCCATAGAATCGCATTTCATTGCCGTAAAACATATTCTTATGTACTTGGTTGGAACGTCTAATTTGTATCTTTAGTATCCCTCACATTGTCCTTTTGAGCTTTTAGGATACTCGGATGCGGATTATGCAGGAAGCGTTGTTGATCGAAAGAGTACATCTGGGATTGCTACTTTCTTAGGTCCGTGTTTTATCTCATGGGCGTCTAAGAAACAAAACACCGTTGCTCTTTCCACCGCCGAAAGCGAGTACGTAAGTGCCGGATTGTGTTACGTGCAAGTTCTTTGGGTTCGACAACAACTAAGGGACTATGGTATTATCTTTGATTCACTCCTATTTTATGTGATAATACTAGTGTCATTAACATTTCAAAGAACCCAATACAACACTCAAGGACTAACATATTGACATAAGACATCATTTTTTACGTGATCATGTCGAAAATGGTCAAATTCCTCTTAAATTTTGTAGAGCGGAAAATCAAATAGCCTGCATTTTTACAAAACCGCTTGAAAGAGAACAATTCGTAAAACTTCGGTTGGAAATTGGTTTGTTGGATTCCGCGTAAAATTTCATGACGACTTTCCCTCAATGATTGACTAGAGTAGATGTTTACATGTTTTAATATAAGTGATTATGTGTTAATATTACTCAATGAATTAGATGATTAATTTGCATGTAAATCCAATGGGTAAGTATATTATTCACATGGAGCCACTCAATTACTACCAATCCATCATATCCTACTTTATCTATTTCCCATGCAAAGAGCCACCTACCACTACACAAAACCGGCTACACACTCCACCCCTCAACCAATCCAATAAATGTAAAACACTATTCACCTCCACCTCATTTACTACATGTAATTTTTTCAACTCTTATATGATGACTTCTCTTTTCACTTTCAATATATTCAAAAAACTCAATCTTTCCCAAATATTCTCCAAAACCGTCAAAAGGCTATCCCTCCCAACCGTTACTTTTACCTTCACTATAAAAGTAATGCCTCCAAAATCGACTCAACCCAAAACTTTGAAGGAAATCCGAGACTCATATAGAACGAAAGTTTCACGGTTGAATCACATACCGAAAGTATTGGTTCTCAATTTGTCCAAAATCAAAAACCACCAAAGAAACCTAGAGTCTTTGTGCCAAAAGCCCCAATGTCGAGAAGAAAATCGTCCTAAAACATCACCTGAAGCTAGGAGATTTTCAAGTCGGGTTTTCAATCAGAAATTCGATTTGAATATGCCGCATGAAACCGAAACCGAGGGTAAAGACGGTAGCTCAAGGGTTGTTGATGAAGTTGATGTTGATGATACTCCAATTATTCAAGAAGTTGAGGAAGTTGATGTTGTTGTCGATAAGGAAAAAGAAAAACAAAAGGAGGATGTTGGTGAGGATGTCGGGATTGAAGGAGAGAAAAACAAACTTGAAGGGAAGAAAAATGGAAAAGAAGGAGAGGAAAATGAGAAAAGCATGGAAAAAGAAAGATAAAAGAGTGTTGAAAAATCTATTGAAAAAGGTGAGGAAAAAGAAAATAGTGTTGATAAATCGGTTGAGAAGAGTGATGGGAAATCAAAATCAAAATCAAAATCAAAAGAGAGTGTTAGTTGTGATGTGATGTTGAAGGATATGGTAGTAACTCGAAAGAGAAAAGGAAAAGGGAAAATCGTGAGTGAGGCAAAGGTTGTTGAAACGGAGGTTGATAAGGAGCAATTGAATGCCGTCTTTGAGGATGATGAGTTATCCAAGGAGGAATCCGTTCCCAAACCAAAAGGCAAAACTAAAAAAGTGTCCACTTGGTTGACCTCAAGGAAAACAAAAGTGGAGGATATGCCAAAGGAAGTTGATGATGAATTGAATAGTGCTAGAGCAACCTCTCGATGAGAACAAGTCCAAGGCACTCAAGATTCTTCATGGTTATCGCTTTCCAAAGGTGACCTTTGATTGTTGCAAGCATGTCATTCAAGGAAACTTTAAGTCGGGCCGCCGCTATGAACTAGAATGGTATGATTCATCCCCCGCTTTTAAGTTCTTTAAAGATGCAGTTCATGCACAAAAGTGGGAGAGTCTTCTTAATCTCTATAATCGAGTTTATTTAGCGAAGATTGTTCAATATTATACCACGGTCAAAGTCGATGTCCAATCGGGTAGTCGTACAACCGTGATCAATAAGAAACCCTTGTTTCTAAATGTTGAGAATGTCGGAAATTTGCTCGGTATTCCTACAACCGGGCTGTCCTTATTTCCGAAGGGTGGTTGGCCGACTATAGATGGTATAAGTTCCTTGACCGTCACAAAGTTTCTATGTCCCAAAACTTCATCCCCCATCACACTTAAGCCGAGAGAAATCAAAATAAACCATCAGTTCTTTTTCAATTTCATTTATAGAACCTTGATACCATGTAATGAGAGCCCAGGTGTGTATGGTGTGCTAGACATGTGGTTGATTATTTTTCTTGCTAAACACCTTCAAATTAACCTACCCACTTTGATGTTCTTTCATATTCATCATCTTACTAAAATTGTTGAAAAGCATAAGGTTGATAGTACCA
The DNA here is from genome assembly GCF_048544455.1 of Silene latifolia. NCBI lineage: Eukaryota > Viridiplantae > Streptophyta > Magnoliopsida > Caryophyllales > Caryophyllaceae > Silene > Silene latifolia. Next base: position 456,976,078 of record NC_133538.1, read on the forward strand.
CCGTGTTGGCTTATAGGATGTGGTTATCGGTCATTCTCGAGAAAATGAACTTTGTTGACTCGACAAGTTTCGGTGTTGATCACATATGTGACACTATGACCTCGGGAGTTTTATCACAAATGTACTTGAAAATTGACGGTGATAAACTTGCTCGTATTTGGTCGGGTATGACGGCTACGGATGTTGCATCCTCCTCTATGCACTCGTCTTCTTTGACACGTCTCACCAAGGATGTAAAAGCCTTGTTGGATCTCCAACATGCTCAAATGGGTGAGATTGCGGGTCTTCGTTTGGAAGTGATGGGTTTGCGTAAGGAACTCAAGGAGGTTAAGGGTCAAAATGAAGAGCTTGTGGAGATGGTTCACGGGTTGGTAGATGAAGAAGTGGATGATTTATCTCTTGCTCAAAACCGTGCCTAGCCTATATCGTGTCAAGCCTTTTGCCATAACCACGCCTAATGCCTAATCAAAACAAAAGCCTTTCTAATCTCTTTTTGCCTTGGCTTTATGTTTGTGATATTATTTGCTAATATTGGTTATGTTGTTAGTTGTTGAACAATTTGTTTTGTATGACTCTAATCCTTATTTAAACTATGTGTTCTTCCTACTTGATGATGTCAAGAGGGGGAAGTTGTTTTAAATTGCAAGTGGTGATTCAATAACTCTTAGGCTTGCGTACACCGTAATTATGTTAACTTGACGATTAAATGTTCTACTTAGGTTAATTAAAAATTTGACTAATTTTCAATGACCATGTATTTATGCATCTTATTTTGATCATGTTTTGACTTGTTAACCTTGACCATGGATTAAGGGGGAATGACACACTCAATTTTATTTGTCTTGCCATCATCAAAGGGGGGAACTGAAGAGACCCAATTTGATTAGTTAATGTTGATGATGCCTTAAGACAAACTAATCTCATTGTTTATTTAATTATGTGCCTCTTAAGTTTTAACCATGTAGCATGAAGCTTCAATTATCAATTAAAGGTTATCAAGAAAGTCATCATGAAGATCAAAGATGAAGATTGTCAATTGTGTTAAAGTCATGTGTTGTAAGGAGATCTTTAACTCAAATTTACGTTTAGGTGCAAAAACAACAGCTGTGTCAACTGTTACTTTTGACTCGTTCTTCAAAGAATTATTTCGAAAATATTTGAACTATTGTTAAAATGCTTTCAATGTTCACAAATAGTTTTCTGAAAATATTTTGATGTCTTTGAAGAAAATAGAGCTTTCAATGTCTTGCTAAAGAGTTTGCTTGCATAATAAGACACTTTCAATAAATGGGTTGTCTGCTTTTTACATTTATGGAAATGTTTATGCTTGTTTCTTGATGAAAAACCCAACCCATATTTGTGTATGCACTAACCTGATTTCTTGCTTGAGTATATACCAATTTCTTGAGGAAGAATACTTGGTTTGCTTGGAGAAGAATTTCGGTTGTCTTGTGCATGTTGCCTAAGCAAATTATTTACAATATTTTTAATCACTTGTGCTTATGAGTGTAAGATATTTTAATGTATAAAGTATACTACTTGGACATTATAAATACCTTGCTTAATTCATTTTTACAAATGTGCAACAATCGAGTTTTAAACCGAAAAAAGAATTATGCTTTATCGAGTAAATTAACTTTGCAAAATTGTTTATCACTTACAAATTATTTAGTCACATTTTGCAAGTTTGTTTCTTCTCTTTGAGTCTTTTTATTGAGTTGTTGAGTTGCGCCTAGTCGTTTAATTGAGTTCGAGGATCCAGTGTTTTGTACTTAAACTTTATCTCCTCCGTTCAATTGAGTGAACAACATTGAGATAAGTGAAGTCTTGTAACAACCGGGTAGAACCAAACCAAAGCCTTAAGATAGAGTTATCCTTAAGCATGAAGTCTTAGAAGCAGAGTAGCTTTTAAGCACAAAGTCTTTCGGCGGAGTAGCCCAAAGCAAAAGCCTTATTGCGGAGTAGCTTTAAGCACGGAGTCTTTCGGCGGAGTAGCCAAAAGCAAAAGTCTTGGAAGCGGAGTAGCTTTTATGCATTTGCAACCAGAGTAGGTTGGAGAGTTATTTTATTATTCGGGGTAGTCTTAGTTTTTATGAGTTTACTTCTAAGACGTTTAATAAAATAGCGCTGGACGTAGGTCGCGGAGTAGTGACCGAACCAGTTTTAAAAACATCGTTTGTCATGTCTATTTCGTTTTATTTCCGCTGCCACTCTAAAATCACGTTTATATCTTCAGAATCAACAGTTGAGTACACTGTAACTTCTACTTGTTGAATCGTTGTTGATTACTTCTAACTCTCTAGTTCTAAGTATCAACTTCTCCTTTCATCTAAGCATTGTTTAAAGTGTTTAAGAGTTTTAAAAGAAGCTTTCATTAAGCTTAAATTTTTAAATAGACACCTAATTCACCCCTCCTCCTCTTAGGTGTACTCGCCTGTGACTCTTCAGTTATACTAGTGTCGGCGTGGTGATGAAAAGGACGATGAAAGCTTTATTTTCGTTTGTTTCCTTGACTGCGTGAATTAATACGAGGTGGGTACATTATGTGTATAACTATTAGGTTAGCTTTGGTTTACTATTATAATAATAATAATAATAATAATATATCACCATTAACTTTTATCAATATTTTTATCACTTTCGGTCTTAACACTATACTAACTAAATAATATGCTATTATTATATCATATAACATTATTAAAATAATTATTTATTTCAAATATACAGGGTATTACATATTTAATTACTTTTCAATTATTCAGTTTGGATAAGTTGTGGTAATACCATTATTCGTTTAAATTATTTAAAGTATACTTTGGTTTTGTCTACTTTCGTAATCACTGCCTCAAAAAATTGAGATGGTAACAGTCCCTTTTATCTAGGAATGCCTAGTTAAGGCTCTTGGATAAATGAGGGTGTTACAATTAGGCTCCTAAATGCTCCGTTTATGCAAGATTTCTGCCCATTTTGTTTTTTTTTTTCCTACAAACGAGCTAAAATCCAATATAAAAGGAAATAGGAAGCGAAAAACGCCGAAATGACCCTAATGAGTGCAAGAACGCATGTGAAACGATATCCAATTAGGGGTTAAAAGTGCGCTTTTAATGAACACATCAACGACATATATAATTAGATTCTGATATTATGTAACAGTACTGATATCATCAAAAGATGATGAAATTATATTGATATATTTATGGAACAAGTGTAAATTTGCGCGCAATATTTTATGGACTCCATAATGGGAATCTTATATTTATTATAGTTTTGATTGTTGGCATAAACTTTATGATTATAAATGAGCTCATGGACATGAATGTCATCCATTAACATGAAGTCAATTAAAATTAAGAATATTGGAAAAGAAACTATATAATTTGCATTTTGAGTCATCATCATGTGCATTTAGAGATTAAGTTCATCATTTACATATTAGTTTTATTATATATACATTAGTTTTTCATTGTTTAGAATGTTGTTTAGAATTAGTTACATATCATATGCATGCACATAATTAATTATATTGTTTTATTTTGATAAATGTTTAAAAGGAGAAATTTATTTTACTCCTACGAGTATAACTCCCTGAATGGTCTCTTATTATGAATGATCATCAATTTTTATTGGTTGACCAGTTGAGTTTTGAAAACTCGTGATGAAATATATAAACCTCTATAATACGATTAAAATATATATATCGCAATTAGTTCCAAAATGGAACATCAAAACACTTGTAGAGTTTACTTAATGTAATTACTATTGTTAGAACACACTTGGTTGATGATGCCAAGTTTCATTGTCATTTAATTGTTTGCCTCTTAGTTAAATTATTTAGCAAATTGAAGCATCCAATGATTGTTCAAAGAAGCCCAAAGATGAAAGACAAGTCAAGAATGCCCATTGCCTAGAATGAATGTTGTAAACGAGGTAGTTTACATATCTTCCTTTATGCATAAGTGATTGCAAAACCATGCAACAGTTCTTGTGACTGCTGCACCACGGTTTCTCGTACTAACGTATGGAGAATTTTCGGGAAAATTCTAAGTGTTCAAATCTTTTCAAAAGCTTTACTATTTTCAAAAAAGGATAGCATTTCTCAAATCTGAATAACAATAGAACAAAAAGAATATGGTTACAAGTTGAATTAAAAGATACCAATCTTATTACTGCAAGTTGCCTTACATGCTAAAAATGGGTCTTTTGCTTCTTCTATTTTTGGCGAAAATGTGATTTCTTATAAAGCTTATGAGAAACACTCCTTACCTTGGAAAAACGCAGCTGCCTTGAGCCCTTCAAACCTGATTTTTCTTCTATATTTTTAAATGAGAATACACCTTACAAACCTATTGACATTAGAGTGACGAAGTATTAAGATCCTTCTCTTACACACTTCTTTCCTCTATAAATAGCCATCTCAAATATCATTTATTTCAAGACTTTTAAGGAGCATTCATTGTAAAACACTTTGCAAATCTTTTCAGCATTTAAGCTTTATTTTTCAATCATTTGCAAAACCGTTTTCTGTTTTCAAAAGTCTTCGATTGTTTTTCAAAGCTATAAAATCTCCAAGTATCAGTTCGCTTCACTGTTGCATAAAAGAATATGTTCAATGGTTCTCGTGTTTAGGTCTTAATTGCAATCTCCATGTTCTTAAGTGAACCACTGAGATTCTGACTTTGTAAACCTATGAGATACAACTGAAAATCTTGAAGCGGAGTAGCTTTAAGCAAGGGAAAGTCTTGAAGCAGAGTAGCTTTAAGCAATTGCAACCGGAGTAGGTTGGCGAGTTATTTTCAATGTAATGGTTTAGTTAATTTTGAGTAAATTTCTAAACAAGCAATAAAATAATGGTTGGACGTAGGCTCCGGAGTAGGAGTTGAACCAATTTTTAAAACCAACGTCTTGTTTGTTTATTTACTTTTACGTTCTCTTATCATTCTATTTTTATTTATCAATCTCGCTGCCAGTGCTGTGCACCAGTCATTCATACTGTTGCATAGACCTGCTGTACCATTTGTGAACTTACAACCCATTAAGTTTCTCAAACTAGTACTCAATAGCTCTTATTTGTGTTAGCCTCTAACCAAGTAAAGGAGAAATTTTTTAAAAGGTACACCTAATTCACCCCCTCCCTCTCTTAGGTGTTTATTGTTCTTAACTCTTCAATTGGTATCAAAGCCTCGTGCTCTTGATATTGGTTAAAACCAAAGAGTTGATCCTATAGTTATGGATGATTCAAAACACACTAAGTATCCTATCTTTAAGGGAGAAAACTATGCCTGGTGGAAACATTGCATGGAGCACTATGTCAAGAGTGCGGACTATGAATGTTGGATGATCATTCAAAAGGGTCCACTTGCTATTTCAGTGACTAATTCTGATGGCACTAGTACCCCTAAAAGCGAGGTAAAATATGTTGAGGCCGATTATAGGAAAGTCGAGAAAAACTCTAAAGCCATGTCCATCCTTCAGTATGACATTGGTGAACAAGAGATTAACCGGATATCCGAATGTAACTCGGCCAAGGAAATTTGGGACACCCTAAGCCTTGTTTATGGGGGAACGTCACAAGTAAAAAAGTACCGTGTTGATCTACTCATGCAATAATATGAGATGTTCAACATGGGAAGAGATGAGTCAATTAATAGTTTGTCTTGACTTTTCTTTAGTATTGTTAATGATCTCAAGAGTCTTGGTTGAAACTTTGAATCCGAGGATTTAGTCCGTAAAATTCTTCGTAGCTTAACTGAAAAGTGGCAACGGAAGGTTACGGCTATTGAAGAAGCTAAAGACCTTGTCTTGCTATCCCTTAATGAACTTATGGGCCCACTCATGGCATGAGTTAACTCTCATGAAGCGTTCTTGTGAAAGCTCTATAGGGAAAGGACTCGCTCTTAATGCTCTCTCAAGTGATGAGGAGAATGAAGATGATAAGTTTGCAATGTTCACTAGGAACATTGTTGGCATGATTAATGGTCGTAACTCTCAAAGGTCATATAACAATTCTAGCAAACGACGCTTTTCCAAAAGGAAGTCTAGTTCCACCGTTGGTTGCTTCAAATGTGGTGACAAGGGTCACCAAATTAAAGAATGCCCAAAGTGGAAAGACATTAAATCAAAAGAGAAGCGTGAGTTTTCTAAAAGGGAATACAAGAACAAAGTAATGCAGCCATTTGGGGAATGTCTGATTCCGATGAGGACGATGTCCTTGAGGAAGAATTGGACGCCAAAATGTGCATCTCTTCCCAATCAATCAATGATGCTCCAAAGATAACAAAGAAAGAAAATGTCAAATGTCTTATGGCTCACTCAGTGGTGTGACACCCCGCGATAACGCGGAAAACAAAACTTATAAACTTAAGCGGAAAAATAGGAGATTTTTGAAACTTTTAAATTTAAAGCGCGGGTTCATTAAAATACAAAACACAAATAAAGAATGCGGAAATAAAGTTTAAATTATATAAACGTGATAGTCAAGGTGAGGGAAAATATATCCCTCGAATGACAATAAAAAAAAGGCGAGTCTAAAACAATCCTAATAAACCGACTACAAGGCCAAAGTGCTCGCTAGCTCACACATGTCTTCACCCCATAGATGCACCAACTAATACCTGTCATTCATGTAAACATGAACGCCACAATCAGTGGGGAGTAACTCAAGGTTCTCCCAGCCACAAATTGTCAAAAAGAACATAACAAAGAACTAAAATAGGTAAATCATGTAAGATACTTAAAAAAGGTGTGAATATCAAGTTTATATGTAAACAAGGAAATCAGACGAGATGGAATAAGATAGGTCAACATTAGCATGATCACGATTAAACTATTCATGTGAGAAAATTAAATAATATGAGAGACAAGGATACGGTCATTTGTATTAAAGCACGCATTTCAAGGAATTACCACATAGATATGAGATTAGAATCCGAATCCTGTGAAACAGTTAAGTAACGGGTCAATCAATGCAAGTTACAAGAATAGAAACCGTAGCCATTATTTGGAAAACCACTTAGCAAACATTGCACGGGACGTGGCTACTAATGTCACATTCATACTTATGGCTTGCATCTCACCATAAGAACGGATGGGAACATCAATCCCGACGATCATATCGCAACTAGAGGGCTTATAGCTCACCCCTAGTATCTGATAGGACCAAGACAAATAACATAAGGCATAACTATTGCCTTGAAAGACAAATACTAATATCTATAACCAAGCAAGACCTTTACTACTCATATATCAAAATATAAATCCCCTGGTAGGACGACAATGGTACTCCCGAGACTCAGTCCTAGTCTAAATCTGGCCAGACTCTCGGGGCAGAATGGTCCCCGATTCGACATGCGGCAGAACAGTCCGCATCCAAGACTCGATCGACAGAACGGAAGTCGAGAACCCACAATCGGCAGAACAGTCCGAAAGAGGCGGAAAAATATGAGCTAAACCGACAATCGGCAGGACAGTCCGAAAGAGGCGTAAAGATAAGTTAAGCAATACGGTATAGCATAAAGGCATTATCATACGAATGCGACTCAACCAAGCGATACAAATCAACTTGGAAAGAGACTAGTACATATAATGAGCGAATGATGAATCAAGTAAGGCAATCCAAGTCCAGTTCTACTCGTAAACATGGATTAGTGTCTCATTTCTTAAATACTTGTTACTTGAATGAAAATATAAATAAACAGAAATGAACCATTTTTAATAAGCAAAACAAGCATTAATTATAGATGACTCAATTTAATTAATCATGTGGAATAAATCACTCGTATTTGAAATACGATAAATAAATGAGAATAAATGAATTAAAGCTCATATTATAGATTAATGAAGACATTTCATATAATTATGACATGAATGAACCATAAGTTCCACATTTATGATTCTTGTGAGAAATATATAAATAAACGGCAAAGAATGATCTTAAGATACATAAATCATGTGACGGAAATTCAAGTTAATTAAATTTGAACAAAAATATTTCACGGATAAAAATAATCCCAACCGGGGCTACGACCTAGCCATGACCGGCACCTGCCCAGCCACGGCCTGGCCGCACCCTCGGCGCTGCCAGCCACAGTCTGTGCCAAAGGAGGCAGCATCTGCATAGCCGACCAGACGACCAGCAGCATGTGATGCGTGTCAATTATATGATGTTTTACACCCTATTTTACACGCATTTCAAAGCTCATTTATGTGGTTCAAGGCTACTATTTGCCCCATTTCATCTACTTTCGTATTTTTTTGTAAAGTTGCAGATTTATGCGGAAATGAGTAGATTTTGAGCCAAATCCGTCCCCGAGTATCTTGCATTTCATTTGACGTGAAGTATTTGCTCAAGGAACAAGCTTGGTGCGCATTTCGAGGCCCGAAAGACAAATCCACGAGAAGTTAGAAGTCAAATATCAGCTACTTCAGTCGATCGGCCGCTGCCCATAGTCGATCAACCAACCCACGAGTTCCAGTAGCCACTGTTCAGCGAAGAGCAGTCGATCGACTGCCTTGCATGGTCGATCGACCATGACGCTCTTTCAGACGTGAATTAAAAGATCGAGAAGTTTGAAGCCCATTATATTAGGTTTTAGGAAATAAGAGCTACGTTGTATTCCTATATAACGTAGCTTTAGTTTCAGCATAAGGCAGGCCTTTTTTGTCGAGTTTTTATTCAGTTTTATTGAGGTATTAGAATATCAAATAATTAGGGTTTTCAATATTGTTTCGTATTCAATACAATTCACTTTCGCGTTCGACTTTGTTCTTTTCCTTCGCAATTCCACACGGTACTCTCCTGATTTTATTCAATTGTTTTGCCTTCATTCATAGATTTAGAATTGCTAGATCAGTTTCCCAAAGCCGAATTATCATCTTATGTTAATCGTTTATTTAGCCGTTTTAATCATGAAATCTGTAGTTTTATTAGTCAATTTTACTGTTGTTTTTATCGTAGTCATGAGTAGCTAAATACCCTATGGTAGGATGTAGGGAATCTGTAGTGTAGGCGGTATTAGAATAGGGAACCCTGAATCGCGCCACGGTCGATCGACCGCCTACCTTGGTCGATCGACTGGCCTCGTGAGGTTTTGCTTCGTTTTAATTGCTTTAAATTCTATTTTTGACGAATCGAGTGCACGCGACTAGTTGAATGCTTAGTAATTGACTGACCCATTAGATCGAAAGATAGGGAAGGTTGCTAGACTACCAATTAAAATGACTAAACTATGCTTAGATCGAAAGATAGGTAAAGTTTAGAATATTAGTCACTTTTCAGGACGAGAGTCAGTACTAGTGATATTAGGGACCCGTAGCGAGATCAAAAGACGTTACTTGTTGAGAGTGGTCCGAGAGAACTCTTGTTTTCCCGCCTTATGTGTTTGTTTTAGACCTACCTATTTTGCTGCCGCCGAAACTACAGTGAACCGACCATCCTTAGCACCTTTTTTAATATCTTTTTCGTCCGTTTATTTTGTTTTTTTTTTGTCTTTTATTGTTTTAGCTATAGACCAAATCAACTCAACCCCCACAATTGTTACCTTAGACTGAAATTAGACAACTAATAATTACATTTGTCTCTCTGTGGTTCGACCCTGTTACCACTAGCTTCTGTTAGTTTTAATAGGTATTATAAATATTATTTTTGGTACTCACAACGACGGGTATCAAATTTTGGCGCCGTTGCAGGAGAGGTAATTGTTCTAATTTTTAGTTGTTTTATTTTAGTCTGTTTCTTAGTTTAAGGGACATTCGTTCCTTAAGCTATCCTCATATTCTTTTTGTAGTTTCCTCTTATGCGCAGGTCACAGGGTGGTGAATTAGTACCGTTCAATCCTGAGATTGAGAAGACTTTGCGCGAGTTGAGACGATCATCTAGGATATTGCCGACAGAGGAAGAGCTGAGTACTCTGTCTAGTTACTACGAGAACGAGCTATTCGAGGAGGATCCACCTTCATCTCCTATTTCTACTTCATCAGCTGAGACCGTCACTTCTCCAGATTTTCTAGAGATGGCTGAAGAAGCGACTATAGCAAGTCACTCTGAGCCGACAGCTGCAAATCTATACAAGGGGTTCGAATTACCGGGAGCTGATAGGCAATTCGAACCGAAGCCTTCTTATATCAACTTGGTTGAGTGAAACCAATTCGGGTGAGCTGCAAATGAAGATGCAGCCAAGCATATGGAGATATTTATCGATTATTGCTGCTCTATACCCCCGCCGACCGGTGTGACCTAGGACCAGGTGAAGGAGACAATGTTTATATTCTCACTCCGCGATGCTGCAAGGGAGTGGTACAGAGACCTGGACCGAGCTGCTAATGGGATCACTGACTGGAATTCTTTGGCCTTGGCATTCTACAAGAAATATTTCTCTGCCTCGAAGACGAATGCTATTAGAGCTCAGATCATGAGTTTTAAACAGGGTCCTGATGAGAACTTTCATGAGGCATGGGTCCGTTTTAAGAAGCTGGTGCGAACCATTCCGCATGATGGGTTTAAGAAATGGAGCTTATGCAATCAGTTCTACAATGGGCTCTATGACGATCAGAGAGCTATCTTGGATGCGGCGGCTAGTGGAAGATTCTAGGAGAATATGGGAGAGACTAAGGGGTGGAAAATCATTGATGACATGGCCACCCATAAAGCTGAGTATGGAAATTCCAGGGGAAATCAAAGGAGAGCTGCTGAATCTCCTTCTGTAGCTGCATTAGAGGCTCTCACGGCGAGATTTGATAAGTACGAGTTGGGAGGAGCTTCAAAAGGAGGGATCTACCATGTGAATGCTGTTTCAGACGGTCCTTTCGTCTGCAAAAGATGTGGAGCTGGGGGACATGTTTTGACAAAAATCGTCCTAATCCCTTTGAGTCTGTCTTTGCCTTTCAACATTATAGGCAGACAAACACTTACTATGAGCCGAATGTCCATCCGAATCCGAGGTGGAGCAGCCAAAATGTCTTGAATCCGACTCAACCTCCACAAATGTGAAGCGAGAGTGCACTATGTACCCCCTCATAAGCAACAACGGTTCCAAAATCCCCCATATGTCCCTCGCAGCAAAGAATCCCAAAATTCTGAGTTTGCCGAATTGAAGAACTTGTTGCTGAAGGAGTCCCAAGCTAGAGAGGCCGGGATGAAGATGTTAGAGAGCCAAATTGCCCAATTGGCTAGCAAGAATAAAACTCGAGCTCCGGGACATTTACCGACTCAAACTGATCAAAAGGAGACCTTAAATGCAATTACCTTGAGGAGTGGGTCTACCCTTGATGGGCCCATTATGGTTGAGGACGTCACTGAAAAGGATGAGGCGGAACCAAGCAAGGAGAAGGTCGGACGAACAAAAACAAGAAAAAGACGATCGGCAGGTATGTCGTCGATCGATCGACATACCCGATCGATCGACTGAGTCACAACTGTGACCGAAAGCTCGTTTTCCTATAGAAGTCAGTCGATCGAGTGACCAACCATGTCGATCGACTGACAGCGCTGCTGAAAGTGATTCTTTTCGTCCTCCAATGCCTAATAACTTGAGGGATCACTTGTTTCGGGGTGCGACCGCCCCGAAAATGTTGAGGCCAGACCCGAATGCTGATGGGTCCATTCCGGTTCCGAAATACGACCCTTTGTCGATTAATGGTTCACATTTGAGACGGTCTGAAGAAGGGTCAAGTTACAACAAGGAGAAAGTTGTGGACTTTCAGCCTAAGTCCACCGATGCCGGCATGAGAGATTTAGAAGAGAGGGCTAAGTTACTTCTTACAGCCCCTTATCCAGAGAGATTAGTGCCGACGAAGGAACAGGTATCATTTAATAAGTTTGAAAATGTTATCCGTAGCTTAAATGTACATGTTCCTTTTCTTGAGTTAGTAAATCAAGTGCCTGCTTATATGAAATTCATGAAGCAACTCTTGTCTAAAAAGAAGTCACTTGAAAGTGTGCACACTGTCGCACTCACTGAGGAGTCATGCTCTTATTTGACCCATACTGCACCCCTTAAGCTAGAAGACCCAGGTAGTTTTTCAGTCCCATGTAATATTGGCACATTTCCTATTGAGAAAGCCTTATGTGACCTAGGAGCCAGTATTAGTGTAATGCCTTTGAGTCTTGCTAGGAAGTTAAAGTTGAATAGGTTTGCAGTCACCAACATGACCGTACAGATGGCTGATCGCTCTGCGGTCCAGCTTATAGGAGTCTTAGAGGACATTCCCGTGCATATAGGGAAGTTCTTCTTCCCTGTTGACTTCGTGGTACTAGATATGCCCGAAGATGCCCACATTCCTATTATTCTAGGTAGACCATTTCTGTACACTGCTTTGTGCGATTATTGATGTTGTTCGGTACTTTGACCTTTAAGGTAGGCAAGCATTCCATTGTCTTTGCCCAGACGGCTAGGAAGAAAGACCCCATGTGGCCCGTCACTTGCAATACGGTTTCTGAAAAGAAATCTTATTTTATACTTCCTGATATGGCTATCTCTACCCCTACTCCTGTTGTGACACCTCCGCCCCAGACTGGGAGCAAAGTGGAGGAAGATTCTTCTGTTTTAGATATTGCAGGAGCTGGTTTGGGGAAGGAAGAGCCGCATGTCGCTCCAGCTGTGAAGGAGCCAATAGTTCAAAGAGGCGGTCTAGGATGCCTTAGATATGGCACGGATGAGGAGCCCGAAGATGAGCTAGTCAAAGTAACGGAGTATGATCTGGATTCCGACGAGTCCGAAGAGGTCATTGAATGGGAAGATGTCCGACATGTTGATCCGTTGAGTTTTGCGGATGCTGGAGCTGAGAAGAGTGAAGCTGAGAAGATGAGCACTATTGAGGCTATCTCTTGTAGCCAGAAGCCGACCAAGTGGGCCATTCCGTGGCCATTCTTGATCAACTATTAGTTGATTAAGACTTTTTCAAAAACTATACACTTTATTGCTTTCGTTGAACTTTTTATTGTTTTGTGTGCGCGAGACTTCGCATTTTAAGTTTGCTTAGGATTTTTAGCACTTTATACCGTTACTTTGGGTTTTGCGCAATTTTTGGCGCGGTATTATGTGCGTTTGCAGGTTTATAGACCATATTAGCTCAAGTTCTCGAGCTAATTCGAAGAAATCAGAAAATTACAGCAGTATTTCCAGTCGATCGACCACCTACCCTGGTCGATCGACTGAGGTGCGACTTCCAGGAGCTTCTGTTCCTGTTCATTCCAGTCGATCGACTGCTGGCTAGACTTGTCGTGAGTCTCCAAATTAGTATTTTTATCCACTACAAACTCAAACTAGTAGCAAGTGTAAGTAGGGGTCGATCCCACGAGGAAGGTGTTTATGTTGATTAAATGTGTGCAAAGTTAAGTAACCAATTGGGGGGGGGGGGGGGGTTTGAATGTTGATTGACTAAAGTCTACTAAAGTAATAATTTAAGGAAATGAAAATGTAAAAACAATATAAGTAATTGAAAATGTAAACAAATGATAAGAATAATTCTTGGACCAAGTAATTTCCACCAACTAGTTATGAATTGATAATTGACTCTTCTAATCTATTTCATTATTGAATACTTTGCTATGAAGTTGTCGACTTCTAATTCCACATAATATTAGTTATTAGCTACAAGCGTAAACAAATAACCCTTACAATGTTGTCAATTTAGTCAAGCGCTTAATCGTATCAAAATTGTAGAATATAGCGATGGAATTTAGCAAAGATGAATAAATGAAGAATACAAGCGATGCTCCACTTTGATTCATACAAGTTTAATCATTTATAACTCAACAATGATGAATTAGCATACTACTTGATGAATTATAATTGCTACAACGGAATAGGTAAACAAACAAAAGATTCATTCACCTAATCTAGCAATGGTTAATTAAATAATAACAAGTAGTTGATCATTCTAGATGTATAATTAACAAACCAACAATAATCCAAATTAAACTTGATATTCTAACAATGAAATAGAAATAGAATAAGAGTCTTACAATTCAATAACTAAATTGGCTTCAAGAACTTGTTCCAAGATGTAGAACTTAGCCCTCCATACAAACAATAAAAACAAACTTGAAATTGGAAATTGTTTATGTATTCTAATGATTAAAGAGGTAGAGAAAGTATGTAAAAGTCTCTCCAAATTGATCAACAACATCTCCTTATATAGGTCTTCAAAAATCATCTTCATAAAGTCTCATAAAGTATGAGCATAATTGCCAAAATAAAGGAGAATTAAGGACTTGTTGGAATCCAATGCGGAATCCAATGCTCAGCCACTCCAAGTGGCATTTCCAAGTGGCATTTTGCCACTCCAAGTGGCTTGAAGTTCAAGAGTCTTTGTTTTTGCCACTCCAAGTGGCATTTTGCCACTCCGAGTGGCACTTCCTTGTGATGCTTCCTTGCTTTGACCTTAGTCTTTGGGCTTTGACTTGCTTTAAAATCCACACTCACATGACATCTTTAGCCCAATACCAACCTCTAAAGAAGCCCTCTCCATACATAACAATAAATCAATCCAATTATCCCATAAAAACACACAAGTCATAACCAACCCAACATAAGAGACATATGCAACAAAATCCACTAAAATGCTTCTCAACCTATCAATTAACCATCAAAATAACCTTTATTGACCCATACTAAACTAGACTAATCAAACTCCCCCACGCTTAGACCTTTACTCGTCCTCGAGTAAAACTCATGGACAAGTCAAAAATAACCCACACCAAGGTCTACAAAGCGAAACGTGAGTAGCTTGCTCCAACTCCAAACACTACAACTAACCACTACTACTCCAACATAATGACCATGTCACCCAATCCTCCACTAAACAACAATATCCAACAACAAACTACATCTTAAAATATGAAAATGTGAAACAAAATGTAGTTCAAACCATCACACTTCACCGCCCATCCCCCCTTATTTCTTCAAATGTCCTATCCCAAACCACCCTTCAAACCTCCTTATGTCGCCACCTCCAAGATGAAAGAACAAGTAACCAAGTAACATTTTTTTTTTATTCCTAATCTCTCATTTTGCCTAGATCGCCCGCCCTTGCGAGTTTTCAATCTAGCTTTTATTCCTTACACTACTCTCATGGCACGCATCTCAATTCTTCATTTTACCCGGAGCGCCCTTTCGGGTTTTCACTCCGTCCTCGGCCATATACCCAATCTTGCCTAGGCGCCCTTTCGGGTTTTCACCTAGCCGGGTTCTTTTTTTTTTTCCTTATTTTTTTTCGTTTTTTCGTTTTTTTTTTTTTTTTGAAATTGAATGCAAAATTAAAGAAAGTAAATACAAATGGAGTTCCCTCCCCCATGCTTGATCTTTACATTGCCCCCAATGTGAGGAACAACAAAAAGTAAGACATGGAAAAGGTAAAAGAAATACATACCAACACAAGTTAAGTACCGGAGGAATCTCCGTTACCATCGCTCTTAGAGGCATGATTCCCCAAACCAACATTCTTCAACATGACTTCATCACCTCAAGCATACCTAACTTCTCTAGTGTTTCATGACAAGGGAACCGGGTCTCCATCATATGACGCTCATGTAGATCATCCCAAATATCTCCTTGTTTAATGGTCAAATAAGCGGGTTTGGGAATAGGCACTTTTCTAGGAATAATGGTGGGTGTTTTTGACGTGGTTTTGGTAGTATTTTGCTTTTTTTGTGGGTTGTTTGTGAGGTAGTAGCGGGTGTAGTTTGACGTTTTGTAGTCCTCATCCCGACACTGACAATAATGCTCAACAAAGAACACCCTCCAAGTATACAACAACAACAAAGCTCTCTTACAACTCCGAATCTCCCTCAACAATCAATAATCTCAACAATTTCAATCACAACTTCCAACAATTCACCAACAATTACTCTATTGAACAATTTAGAACGCCTTGAAATTAAAGCTAGAAGAAAAATTCAAGCAAATAATTAAAAGGAAGAGACAAAGGATGAAAATTTTACCCAAAAGATGAAAAATTTGCCTCTTTGTAATGAGAAATGATGATGAATACTCCTGAATGTTGAAAACAAACCCAATTTCGATTCACAAAAATCCCCCAAATCGAAATTTTCGAAATCCCTACTGCTAGGGTTTCAAAAACTCGAAATTTGTTAACAAAATCGAATTGTGTATACCCCTTTGCAGAAATTAAACCCAATTCGAACCCTTGAATGTCCCAATTCGAAAATTTCGAAATCCCTAATGCTAGGGCTCCAAAAATCCGAAAATTTTATCAATTATGAATGAATAAGAATTGAATTGGGTAATTTGAAGAAGTAATTTGATGTTAGAACCAAGGAATTGTAATTGTTGGGTGAGTTATGTAGCAGTGTCGAACGAACAGCTTCTCTGCGATTTTTTTTTCGATTTATGGGAGAAATGAAGGAACAAGAAGAAAGGAGGAAAATGTACCTGTGTCGTGGTTCAGCCGCTAGGGGTGACAGATTGGCCGAGAGGAGCGGCGAGGAAAGCAGAACTAGAGGCCGCGAGGGAGTCGGGTTGGCCGAGAGGAGCGGCCTGGAGAACAGAAGGGGAGCCGCTGGGGGTCCGTTAGGTCGAGAGGAGCGGCAGGGGGAATAGTATAGGATCGTGCTGCTACTGCGCACGGCGTTATAGCCGCTGCTTCTTCCTTCTCGTTCTCCTTCCCGTGTTTCCTTCTTGATTTCTGTTTTTGTGATTTTTTTTTTTTTTTTTTGGAATAATGGATAATATGCTTCAACCGTGTAAAAGAGAGCATCCAAGATTGAAAATTGTGCTCTTCTCATCATCATCCAAGTAGCTTCATGAGGATTCAACCTACTTTATTAAAAGCTAAAGCAAATGCATCAAATAACAAAAACTGGGTTGCCTCCCTTAAGCGCTGGTTTAACGTCCCGCTCGACGCATATTCATGATTAAGAATCAAGTATAGGTTCACACAGCACTACCCCTTTAAATAAGAACATCATTTAAATTAAGAGCGGAACATGTCAATGCCCTTAAGAGAAGATCATACAAACTATCAAAAGAGTTAGTGAAGATATCATAATAGCTTATAATGGAAATGAACCATACACAACTCATAGTGATATAAGCATGAACGACATTTTTATCCGGTTCTATGGGTATATCAAAAATAATCACATACTCATGGTATGGTTCTTTATGCAATCGGGTCATCTTAATCAACGCGTTTTCCCCACTACGAACAAAAGTGTCATCCAAATCCCATAAAATATCACCCGAATCTCCACCCAAAGAGTTGTCATCAAATTGCGGGGGTAAGGTAAAATCTACTTCGGGTTCAATATAGGACAAGGTGAACAAATCAAAGTCATGACTATCTTCTTCATCATAAATTGGAGCACTCCCATCAAGAGTAAGAGAATTAGAATAATCAAGGTCGTTCACTTCATCATTTGGACTCGATTTAATGTTTGGTGAGGTATCAAAAGAAGGAGTAAGATTTAGAGATGAATTAGTCATTTCTAATTGTCGGGAATTTTCAACCAAAAGATCAAGCACATCCCATTTCTTTTCATGTTTCAACTCGAAAAATCCACCCTCACTTTCGATTTGAACATTAATTTGAGTCTCTAGATTGAAATTATAATAAATTCCGACCCAAATACCTTGACTCTTAGCTAAATATGGGTGATCTACCAAATATTTCTCAAGCCTTTCAAAGTAGTGATGGAGTAATTCATGCTCTTGTTGGGGAAAATGGAAATACATTCTCTAATTAACAACACAAGACCCTTATTATAAAAAAAAAAACAATATTTACAAGAAATATTTACAAGCACACAAATAAAAAATAATTGCCTTCCCCGGCAACGGCGCCAAAATTTGGCTAGACTTGTCGTGAGTCTCCAAATTAGTATTTTTATCCACTACAAACTCAAACTAGTAGCAAGTGTAAGTAGGGGCCGATCCCACGAGGAAGGTGTTTATGTTGATTAAATGTGTGCAAAGTTAAGTAACCAATTGGGGGGGGGGGGGTTTGAATGTTGATTGACTAAATTCTACTAAAGTAATAATTTAAGGAAATGAAAATGTAAAAACAATATAAGTAATTGAAAATGTAAACAAATGATAAGAATAATTCTTGGACCAAGTAATTTCCACCAACTAGTTATGAATTGCTAATTGACTCTTCTAATCTATTTCATTATTGAATACTTTGCTATGAAGTTGTCGACTTCTAATTCCACATAATATTAGTTATTAGCTACAAGCGTAAACAAATAACCCTTACAATGTTGTCAATTTAGTCAAGCGCTTAATCGTATCAAAATTGTAGAATATAGCGATGGAATTTAGCAAAGATGAATAAATGAAGAATACAAGCGATGCTCCACTTTGATTCATACAAGTTTAATCATTTATAACTCAACAATGATGAATTAGCATACTACTTGATGAATTATAATTGCTACAACGGAATAGGTAAACAAACAAAAGATTCATTCACCTAATCTAGCAATGGTTAATTAAATAATAACAACTAGTTGATCATTCTAGATGTATAATTAACAAACCAACAATAATCCAAATTAAACTTGATATTCTAACAATGAAATAGAAATAGAATAAGAGTCTTACAATTCAATAACTAAATTGGCTTCACGAAGTTGTTCAAAGATGTAGAACTTAGCCCTCCATACAAACAATAAAAACAAACTTGAAATTGGAAATTGTTTATGTATTCTAATGATTAAAGAGGTAGAGAAAGTATGTAAAAGTCTCTCCAAATTGATCAACAACATCTCCTTATATAGGTCTTCAAAAAGCATCTTCATAAAGTCTCATAAAGTATGAGCATAATTGCCAAAATAAAGGAGAATTAAGGACTTGTTGGAATCCAATGCGGAATCCAATGCTCAGCCACTCCAAGTGGCTTGAAGTTCAAGAGTCTTTGTTTTTGCCACTCCAAGTGGCATTTTGCCACTCCGAGTGGCACTTCCTTGTGATGCTTCCTTGCTTTGACCTTAGTCTTTGGGCTTTGACTTCCTTTAAAATCCACACTCACATGACATCTTTAGCCCAATACCAACCTCTAAAGAAGCCCTCTCCATACATAACAATAAATCAATCCAATTATCCCATAAAAACACACAAGTCATAACCAACCCAACATAAGAGACATATGCAACAAAATCCACTAAAATGCTTCTCAACCTATCAATTAACCATCAAAATAACCTTTATTGACCCATACTAAACTAGACTAATCAACTGCCTGCTATGGTCGATCGACCGTTGTCGCTGCTGTTCAAGACCTTTCCCCTGCTGTGTTTGGTCTTTTTGCGGAATTGAGGGAGTCTTTCCTCCTCTTTATTTTCCGACATAATTTTGTTTTCTTCAATTTCTTCATCTTATGCACGTAATTACCGCTCCCACATTGCTTTCTCGGTTTTATGCGTGTTATTGTTGTCTTTTCAGGTACCTATTAGTAATACTGCTGGCTACTGAAACCTCCTAGCTCACGCTGGTTTGGGGAGGTTTCCTTTTCTGCGCTTTAAGTCTTGTGAGTCTCCATGTCTTCACTTCATGTCTTGTTTACTTAATTTTCTCGCAAATTCCCGTTTTCCTTTTCTTCATTACATGATTTTGCACAATGGGGACATTGTGCGATTTGGTTTGGGGAAGGGTTTTGCGTTGCATTTCATATGTTTTTGCATTCACGTTTACATTTTGTCTTGCATTGTTGTTTAATTTCTCCATATTTACAGAAAATTCAAAAAAATTAAAAATTTCAACAAAATTCAAAAAAATGCACGTTTATTTTAGCATATAGGTTGAGTCGGAACGGTAGTATTTCAATGATGACATTGCATTTGCATCTGTTTTATCGCCTAAGCCTTGCTAATTGACATGCTATTCGTAGAATCAATTGTATAGTCTACGAGTTTTCGTTATAATTCCTGCTGGACTTTGGATTTGACTTAGAAATTTGGCAAACTACATCATTTTCTGAGATTTAGAGCTTATAACTGGTGTCATCTATGACCAGTTTATCTAGGATGTGAGTAGTTACTCCTTATGAGACATGTTTCATTAATTTGCATAAATATGAACTTAATCTGCTTAATACCTGTGTGCATTCGGTTTGTGGTTTGTTGACACATTTGGTAGAGGTCCCCCTTTTCTCATCTTACCCATAAGCTCCACACTGCCAAAAATAGCCTTTTTGTCCAGTTTACTACGTCCTACATTTAGCCTGCCCTTGTCAAGCTAGTAGTTTAGTTTTTGGGATTGTTACCACGTTTTTGGTGGCATATGCTCATTTTGAGATGTTGTTGGGAAAATGGAAGAGGAAAGAAAGGAACAAAGAAAAAAAAAAGAAGAAAAATGATTCGGAAAAAGAAAAAAAAAAAGAGCGCTGTACTACTTGGTCGATCGACCGACGCCCGAGAAGAAAAGAAATCAATTCGCATGATTCAAGTCTTTATTCAAATGGCGATTTTTGCTCCCATGTTTCATTTGTATCTTATGGGGTGTTGATTATTTCGGAGATTGTGAGTTTTGTGCTTGCTATAGCACCGTGTGGATTGAAGTTTGAGCAAGAAGTGGATATTGTCATATGGTTTTGTTACGGTACTAGCTTGATCACCTGTACCCCCACATTCCCATAAATGTTTTGCCTTTCCTGCCCATCACCTCACATATCCCTTATTTACCTCGGCATGTGTCATGGTCATTTGTTCGGTTGGAATGCATATGTACGGTTGTAGAGATTACTTTCATATTATATTGCAGGCATGTTCTTATAGGTCATAGTTAGGTGAGTGTCACTAACAAAACGAATTCTTTCTATCTTTCACATATATTCACCTGTATTTATTGAGTGATTTGAGCGACTCATGAGAGTCCAATTTCATAAGTCTCTATAGTTGACGGTTCAGCAGTTTTTGACGACTACATAACTCGTTTGCATGATTCACATTTCTAATTGATTGTTGGTTGTTGCATTAAATCGGTTTAGGCTTTACATGTGCATTTCGCTCTGAGATTGAACTCGTTCCATTAGGTTTTAGGATCGAGTCTAGTTCTTGCTTGGGGACAAGCAAGGGTTTGGTTTGGGGAAGTTTGATGCGTGTCAATTATATGATGTTTTACACCCTATTTTACACGCGTTTCAGAGCTCATTTATGTGGTTTAAGGCTACTATTTGCCCCATTTCGTCTACTTTAGTATTTTTTTGTAAAGTTGCAGATTTATGCGGAAATGAGTAGATATTGAGCCAAATCCGTCCCCGAGTATCTTGCATTTCATTTGACGTGAAGTATTTGCTCAAGGAACGAGCTTGGTGCGCATTTCGAGGCCCGAAAGACAAATCCACGAGAAGTTAGAAGTCAAATATCAGCTACTTGATCGATCGATCACGCCCATAGTCGATCGACCAACCCACGAGTTCCAGTAGCCACTGTTCAGCGAAGAGCAGTCGATCGACTGCCTTGCATGGTCGATCGACCAAGACGCTCTTTCAGACGTGAATTAAAAGATCGAGAAGTTTGAAGCCCATTATATTAGGTTTTCGGAAATAAGAGCTACGTTGTATTCCTATATAACGTAGCTTTAGTTTCAGCATAAGGCAGGCCCCTTTTGTCGAGTTTTTATTCAGTTTTATTGAGGTATTAGAATATCAAATAATTAGGGTTTTCAATATTGTTTCTTATTCAATACAATTCACTTTCGCGTTCGGCTTTGTTCTTTTCCTTCGCAATTCCACACGGTACTCTCCTGATTTTATTCAATTGTTTTGCCTTCATTCATAGATTTAGAATTGCTAGATCAGTTTCCCAAAGCCGAATTATCATCTTATGTTAATCGTTTATTTAGCCGTTTTAATCATGAAATCTGTAGTTTTATTAGTCAATTTTACTGTTGTTTTTATCGTAGTCATGAGTAGCTAAATACCCTGTGCTAGGATGTAGGGAATCTGTAGTGTAGGCGGCATTAGAATAGGGAACCCTGAATCGCGCCACGGTCGATCGACCGCCTACCTTGGTCGATCGACTGGCCTCGTGAGGTTTTGCTTCGTTTTAATTGTTTTAAATTCTATTTTTGACGAATCGAGTGCACGCGACTAGTTGAATGCTTAGTAATTGACTGACCCATTAGATCGAAAGATAGGGAAGGTTGCTAGACTACCAATTAAAATGACTAAACTATGCTTAGATCGAAAGATAGGTAAAGTTTAGAATATTAGTCACTTTTCAGGACGAGAGTCAGTACTAGTGATATTAAGGACCCGTAGCGAGATCGAAAGACGCTACTTGTTGAGAGTGGACCGAGAGGACCTCTTGTTTTCCCGCCTCATGTGTTTGTTTTAGACCTACCTAGTTTGCTGCCGCCGAAACTACAGTGAACTGACCATCCTTAGCACATTTTTTAATATCTGTTTCGTCCGTTTATTTAGTTTTTTGTCTTTTATTGTTTTAGCTATAGACCAAATCAACTCAACCCCCACAATTGTTACCTTAGACTGAAATTAGCCAACTAATAATTACATCTGCCTCTCTGTGGTTCGACCCTGTTACCACTAGCTTCTGTTAGTTTTAATAGGTATTATAAATATTATTTTTGATACTGACAACGACGGGTATCAGCATGCACAAAGAAAACACGCAGCAGTTCCCCTTTGTCAAGCCATCTTATGATGGTTTTCTAGGCCAAACCAAGACCAATTCCACCCGTACAAAAGACCAAATCCTAACATGTACATATACTTGAGACATAAGCAAGAAAATTGGTTCAATTTAGCATAAAGAAACCCGACAAAACAGCCCGCGAAAACTGCCCGACAAAACCCATTTTTCACGGTTAAAGAAACTCATTTGTAACCGTCTTAAGACAAAATTTTAAGCATGAAATGGGTGAAATCTCTCACATACAACTAACCATTTATACACATGGATATATATATGAGACGGAAATTAACTAATTGGCTCAAATGAATTACTCAGAATCCAAGTGTACACATGTCAAAACTCCCTGACAATTATCTATGGCTACACACAACTACACTGTATGGTCAGGAGGACCATTTATCGCCAACTTACCCTCCCATTAGATAAAGCAATCCCCTTCCTAAATTACCTTGATCATCCATCACCTACTTCACTTTACTCTAAGCATTTTGACTCTAAACAGTTAGACAGTCACGGCCAGAAATAATCATGAGGACAAACAACTGTGCCAAATTTACCCTGTCAATGTAGCACCGTGACTGAGATGGGGCCACGACAACTAATCAAGTCTTAAACCACTGTATTGCAGGAGTTATGAATGGATGATTACCGCTTAAAGCTCATATACGGCTAAGAGCCAAAGGTAACGAACTTCCTTTGTATACTAACCCCTTGTATCCACCAATATAGCAAGCTCTAACACTACACCCTCAGTAACTAACAGTCCCAGCCACAGGGGCAGCAATATAAGGGGAATGGGTGAATCCGAATTAGCGACCTAACATCTACAGCACTGCATTTGAGCCAAGACATATTGAGAACTAGGAAAAACAATAAGTAAAACCAATGCAGCCCACATGCCACTACATATCCGCCCCATAAACAGAACCACAATCACTACATGTACACAGCAAAAACAGTCCCAAACCGAGTCACTTTAGGGTGACAAACAGAACACGAACAAGCTGAAATCTTACCCGGCTAAGACAACATTTTCAAACGAAAATGAAGCTAAACCTCATAAAGAATGAAACTTTACCTCAACTAAGCATTCAACACACTGAGTTTAGCACACGAAACGACATAATAACATGAGATTTTGACATTTGTCGAGTAACCTATCACCGTTACCTTTTTGCCCTTCAATGAACACGATTTCGACTTAAAACCATACCGGGTTGTCTAAGCTTGCACCTAAACATGAAGACGAATGAAATTAGCGAGAAATCTGAGCCTTAAATAAGACGACAACTACGATATTGGAGGAAAGCGGGGATCTTTCTTACGTTAAAAGATGAAGGACAGAAAGGGGGAGCAATTGGCGTAAAAATTAGCGAAAATGGTTGAGAAATGAAGTCGGGATCTGAGTTTGAAAGTCGGGTTTAATGGAGGTGTTGATGTTTTTGGTTGATGCTGATTGTTGTTGCTATTGTTTTGTTGTTGCTGATGAATAACGAAAAAGGAAGGGGAAAAGAAGGGGGGTAGGGACGGGGTAGGACAACATTAATAATAATAATAATAATAATAATAATAATAATAATAATAATAATAATAATAATAATAATAATAATAATAATAATAATAATAATAATAATAATAATAATAATATATTTTAAGTTAGAGATAAGGTGAGTGTGAGTATGTGTAGTAAGAATCGGATTAGTACGAATAAATTACGCTCTAAAAGAAAATGTGACGGTCTTATGCTAGACGGGAATACGTCTCAAACCTATTATAATTTAAGACGAAACTTTATTATTATTAATATTATCATTATTATCCTACTCGACTAACAAAATATATTTTTATATAAACAGGCTTATAAAAATATAGTTTTTATAAAAAAACGTGTTTAAAATAAAATTAATTAAGTTTAATAATTTAAAATATAAATAAAACAATGGAATGGTCAATTTTAACTATAAATGGCAAAAATGGGAAATTCGCGGGTGTTACAATCACCCCACCTTTTAAAAAGTTTCGTCCTCGAAACTTGAAAGTAGAAATGAAAGGTTATAAAAATAAAATTGGAATTTTGGAGTCGGTAACCAAAACATTTAAAAGTTTACTCATCGTAAGGATTAAAATTCCTTTCTAAAGATTTAAATAAAATTCTCCGACAGAACCAGATTCTCATCAAAGGAACGGAAGTGCTTTCGTTGCGCATTCAAGAACATCACATTCCAAATCAAAGATAAGGTCAAAAAGCAAATCATTTGTATAAATCGAAAATCAAAACACTTTAAACAACATTAATGAAGAGTTTTCAAAAGTATATGTAACACCCTCATACTCCAAGTGCCTTACCAGGACCACTCAGGTATAAGGATGCCTCCATCTCGGTTACCCGAGGCATGATATTCATAAGACAATAACGAAACAACTTTAAATGATATAACTTTAGTGAAAAGTACAACTGAAGCCAAATCCCAAAATACGGGTACAAGTCCTCAAACCAACTGTATAATCAACTAAAAGTAAAGTTTATAAAACTACGAAGCTACAGCGGAAGACTTCTATCGTCATACGGTGGCACATCCCGGCTATCCCGGTGAGTCAACTCAAACTGCTCAATTATCGCTCACCATCTCCGAATGGATCACCGCAGCTTTACAAAACAACAACCGGGGTCAAAGACTAATCACACAACTTATATATATATCAACAATAAGACAAACAGCAGACGACTTACACCGTCACACACACACACAATCACACCAAATCCCATCAATCTCAATCACCGATCCCACCGGACCACCCCGCCCGATGGGGGACCGCAGCCGTACCCACCTAATCCCCGCTCCTCATATTGAGCGATAACCCTGTCCATTAATGTGCACATCCCCTTCCGTGGCGGGTTCCACGAAGGGCGAAACTAGGGCGTGAAGCCACTCCTGCAAGTGACTCCACTCAGCCGAGAACGCATCTCGAGAACCATAGACAAACAATCCCAATCACAACCGTCACAATACAATTACGATATTAATAAAATAATAAATCTCAACACATCAACAATCATCTCATTATGGGACTAATACTGAGTAGGAAATCCTACCTGAAAAGCACAACAATCAGACGGTCTCTACAGCTGTATCAAAAAGCCTCTTCTACAAAACCTCCTCCTATCATACAAACATATAACACTACCAAATCACAATCTACACAAAACCCCCAAATTCTAATATTAAGGTTTAAACAACTTAAAGGAAATACTATACAAATGGTACATAGGTCTTACCCTTGACGCAAGGATCTCAACGGTATAACGAACGGTGAAATCTGACCTTCCAAACTCCGGGATTTGCTAACAATGCGATTAAAGTGAAGAACGTACTTTGCTTTCTCTCTTGACAGTAATTTAGGTTTTGAAAAGTGTTTAAGAACAATGACGGAAAAGCTTAAATACTTTAATCGCATAATTAACAAAACCCGAGAAATAACTCCCCGTAAACCGGCTACTCGATCGAGTAGCTAAGGTACTCGATCGAGTGCCCCCTTACTCGATCGAGTATCCTAGTTACTCGATCGAGTATCCTAGTTACTCGATCGAGTATCCAACAGGTCAGAAACTATTTTAAAATGCAACTCACCCTTACTCGACAGAGTAAGGCCTACTTGATAGAGTACCCAGAGAGTCATAAATACGGAGTATTACAGTATAAGTCTCATTCATGGAACGAAATTGCTCTTGTCGTGCATACAAGAACACTCACTTTCCAAGTCAAAGACAAATTTAAAACAAAACTCACTCACCGACAAGCGTAGAACAAGTTATTAAACGTCTCTAATAACGAGTTCTAACATCCGATCAACGTTAAAATCAAAAGAAAAGGTAATCAACTCAAATTTGCTTTTGCAAAAGCCAAAATAGAAATAAAGGTTTCAGTTTTAAACTCAAAAGGGAGTCAAATTCCTGAAAACATAATATCAAACTTTGACAAAGAAATCATAAATAGATCAAAGTTAACAGAAATTGGATAAAATTTAAAGAAATCTCGGGTTTAGCAATTAAAATCATGATAAATAATTTTACACTCAAAGAACGGATAGGGAACTAAATCAAATTTTCATTTCTGAACCTTTTAAAACAGGTAAGGTTTTGTAAAAATAATATAAATTTTTAACAATGAACCAAAAATGATAGCTTGAAACGTTTAGAAATTGTACGAAAAGGAGAGAACTTAGATATCATAAATGCAAAGTACGCTAAGAGAGTTCAAACGTAACTAATCAAAAGAACTATGATGAACTTCCTAGGGATAAGAATCGAAGCCAGGTCAACAAGGATGTCAAAGATAGAGTTTCACAGGTTACGAGTACCAAACTTAAAGGAAGAGCATGATGAAGCGAGGAAAAGAGGTATGAACGATAACGCTTATGGTCAAAGAAGAAGGGAAATTAGACAACAAGGAAACGCCAGATACTCAGACCTCAAATAACAACATCAACCTAAGCGGTTCCGAAAACTTCTTAACAACAAAACTCATAACCACATCACTCCCAAGGATTTCCTCAAAACACTTCCGTTACTTCATCCTAAGCTATTCCTTGAAACAAGTTACTTCATAAAAAGTGTGATTTCACCACTCTAGATCTTCGAACATCTACAAACAACCTCCACGTGATCAAGGTCAAAGCTTCTAACAAAACTATACTCATATCCAACTAGTGTCAACTATGAGTTTCTCAATGTGGTAAACCATCAATCAAAATCCAAATTCAAAAGTTCTTTTGCACATTCAATCATCCCAAAGAGATCTTGTTATACTCTCGAAACCTAAATCATAGATGGTGACATTCTCCAAGTCATGAGACAACCACCCAAAACATCTAACTCATCTCAACTCAACATCTATCGATCGTAACTTATAATCACATCCCAAAGAACTCTGCCTACTAATCCTCATTACCGCAAAGTGAATGCCCAAATGAGATTTCAAAACTAGCTACGAATCTCCCTAACAAGGTTTCTATGTAACCATCACAACACTCACAAAAGTATACCGACTATGCTAACCTCGAGCTCAACTCAAATTTCCAAGTAACACTTTCATCACCAATGGCCAACAATGTCCTAGAGGTGTTTCCTTCCAAGCTCTCATCATAATCTCTACTCCATGTCAAAACCCCAAGCAACAATACTCAATTTACCAAGTTCTCAAATTCCGAATATAAACAACAAGGCCAAGTTCTATAACCTTAGTATCATAAGCAACCCGCAGTTAACACACAAAATCCACCAATCAATTATACTCACTTTATTAATGAACTAGGTATAAGAATCACTAAGTATGTCTTACCACATTACCTAAGTCTTTCTAACATCACAACCTCTCAAAACCAGGATTATGGGTTAACCACAAACAAACTCCACAATAATCAAATTTTTCAACCAAGGTTAACATTCCACAAAAGAAAGAGAAATATCTACAAGGCATTAAGGGAGGATAAGCAAGGAATAAGGACAAGTTGAGAGGGTACAAGAGTAACTTCCAAGGAAGAAGAAAAGAAAGTTTAGAAGAAGGATAAGCACCAAGAGGTAAAGAATAAGGCAAGATACACAACGCATAAGGAACATCTTCGAGGAAGAAAAAGCATTCTTCAAAGCTTGAACAAATCTTCAATC
The DNA here is from genome assembly GCF_048544455.1 of Silene latifolia. Taxonomy (NCBI): domain Eukaryota; kingdom Viridiplantae; phylum Streptophyta; class Magnoliopsida; order Caryophyllales; family Caryophyllaceae; genus Silene; species Silene latifolia. The sequence goes on from NC_133538.1 coordinate 457,004,355, forward strand.
TTCGGCAACAGGCACCAAGTATTGATCGTAAAGCGGGTAAGCTCACGGTCATTGATCCAAGGGTACAAAATTACTTGACAATCAACAAACCATGTTAGAGCCTAATAAAGATCAAACACAATACAGACTACCACCTTAGGTCCTTAAGTCTACCCATCTCTCATTCGTTATTCAAGGTCAAGTTCAAATTTAAATTTTGGGGTACACGTGTGTGCGTCGGGAGCAACATAGGCTCTGATACCTGATACGTGCATTTTATATAGTCTTTTAGGCCTTTTCATGCACGTATTTCCATGCTTTTATCGTAGTTTATGCTACGAAATGCCCCGAATATGCTACTTTGGTTTGTTTTGTCTTATTTGTAGGAATGAACCAGAAAGTAGTGAAATCAAGCCTTTTACCGTCCATTTAGCATGAATTTGGAGGAAGAGTGAATTTGGAGCGGGAATGTAGCTATTTTGAGATGCGCAAAGAAGAAAGATAGCTAGGCGAGCAAAGGAAGAACTTCAAATTGCTAGTGCCTACTTTGAAGAGCCTTATCTCGATTTCTACAACAGATATTCAGGTGATTCCAATTGGATATTAAATCTTGTCCTCTTAGCTTTCGAACGCCACCGGAATCGCCCTGTTTGCCCAAGTAACGAAGAAATGGAGGCCGTTTTAAATTCAGTGCGTAAAGCAGGAAATTGTTGCTGGAAAGTACTCGATCGAGTACAATTATGCTCGATCGAGTCCTTTTTCTACTCGATCGAGTAGTTGCATTTTAGGATTTACTCGATCGAGTAGATTTTCTACTCGATCGAGTGGTTTAAGCTTTAGTTTACTCGATCGAGTGGTTTTAAACCACTCGATCGAGTGGTTTCTCTTATGGGCTTTGATCCCGTGACACTTTAGGTTTAATTTCGTATTAGCTTTAGTATAAATAAGAGATTAGCTTCGCTAATCAGGGGATGGACATTTTATTGGTGGACTGTTATTCATTCATTCACATATTACGACATTCGTTATGGCTTTCTTTCCTCTATTCTCTGGATCTTAAATCTCTATAACTTCTCCTTCTTCTCTTTTAATTTATGTTATTTCTTGCATCCTTAAATCTCTTTTCCTTTAATTCCTTTTCATGAATAGCTAATTTGCAAGCTAGGATTAGGGAATCTATAGCATAGATGGACTAATATGTTTTAGATCTGGAATTGGTATTAGTAGAATTGCCTCATAGTTGTTTTAATTGTTACATCTAGGGAATCGACCGGCCGGAGACTAGCTAGATAACTTGGGAATTTCTGACCTAGATCGAAAGATTGGAAGGGAATAGACCTAATTATGAAAAATAGACTACCCTAGTGGACCGAAAGGACCTAGAGTTATTTAGGCATTAGATTACTCTAATGAGGGCGAAAGTTAAGTTAGAAGTAACCTAGGACGAATAGAGACAGAAAGGAGATATTCACTGCCCTTCTATGAGTACCCAGACCCGACCTTAGCTATTTTAGACCGTCATAGCTGTAGTGACCCGAAATCCTAGTATCTTTCTCTCTTATTACTCTGCTCTTATTTTCTCGTACTCTTTCTCTCATTGCTTTAGATTAGTTTTAGATTAATTACAATCAATCAACCCCCGTTACTCATAGACTAAAATTAGACAGATAAATCTCATTTTGCCTCCCTGTGGAGATCGACCCTACTTACCGCTAGCTTCCGTTAGTTGTACTTAGGTTTATTTTTGATACTGCGATGACCGGTATCAATACCAACTGTGACACCCCGCGATAACGCGGAAAACACAACTTATAAACTTAAGCGGAAAAATAGGAGATTTTTGAAACTTTTAAAATTTAAAGCGCGGGTTCATTAATATACAAAACACAAATAAAGAATGCGGAAATAAAGTTTAAATTATACAAACGTGATAGTCAAGGTGAGGGAAAATATATCCCTCGAATGACAATACAAAAAAAGGTGAGTCTAAAACAATCCTAATAAACCGACTACAAGGCCAAAGTGCTCGCTAGCTCACACATGTCTTCACCCCATAGATGCACCAACTAATACCTGTCATTCATGTAAACATGAACGCCACAGTTAGTGGGGAGTAAATCAAGGTTCTCCCAACCACAAATTGTCAAAAAGAACATAACAAAGAACTAAAACAGGTAAATCATGTAAGATACTTACAAAAGGTATGAATATCAAGTTTATATGTAAACAAGGCAATCAGATGAGATGGAATAAGATAGCTCAACATTAGCATGATCACGATTAAACTATTCATGTGAGAAAATTAAATAATATGAGAGACAAGGATACGATCATTTGTATTAAAGCACGCATTTCAAGGAATTACCACATAGATATGAGATTAGAATCCGAATCATGTGAAACAGTTAAGTAAGGGGTCAATCAATGCAAGTTACAAGAATAGAAACCGTAGCCATTTGGAAAACCACTTAGCAAACATTGCACGGGACGTGGCTACTAATGTCACATTCATACTTATGGCTTGCATCTCACCATAAGAACGGATGGGAACATCAATCCCGACGATCATATCGCAACTAGAGGGCTTATAGCTCACCCCTAGTATCCGATAGGACCAAGACAAACAACATAAGGCATAACTCTTACCTTGAAAGACAAATACCAATATCTATAACCAAGCAAGACCTTTACTACTCATATATCAAAATAGAAATCCCCTGGTAGGACGACAATGGTACTCCCAAGACTCAGTCGTAGTCTAAATCTGGCCAGACTCTTGGGGCAGAACGGTCCCCGATTCGACATGCGGCAGAACAGTCCGCATCCAAGACTCGATCGACAGAACGGAAGTTGAGAACCCACAATCGGCAGAACAATCCGAAAGAGGCGGAAAAATATGAGCTAAACCCACAATCGGCAGGACAGTCCGAAAGAGGCGTAAAGATAAGTCAAGTAATATGGTATAGCATAAAGGCATTATCATACGAATGCGACTCAACCAAGCGATACGAATCAACTTGGAAAGAGACTAGTACATATAATGAGCGAATGATGAATCAAGTAAGGCAATCCAAGTCCAGTTCTACTCGTAAACATGGATTAGTGACTCATTTCTTAAATACTTGTCACTTGAATGAAAATGTAAATAAACGAAAATGAACCATTTTTAATAAGCAAAACAAGCATTAATTATAGATGACTCAATTTAATTAATCATGTGGAATAAATCACTCGTATTTGAAATACGATAAATAAATGAGAATAAATGAATTAAAGCTCATATTATAGATAAATGAAGACATTTCATATAATTATGACATGAATAAACCATAAGTTCCACATTTATGATTCTAATGAGAAATATATAAATAAACGGCAAATAATGAACTTAAGATACATAAATCATGTGACGGAAGTTCAAGTTAATTAAACCTGAAAAAAAATATTTCACGGATAAAAATAATCCCAACCGGGTCTACGGCCTAGCCATGACCGGCACCTGCCCAGCCATGGCCTGGCCGCACCCTCGGCACTGCCACCCACAGCCTGTGCCAAAACAGGCAGCATCTGCACAGACGACCAGCAGCATGCACAAACAAAACACGCAGCAGTTCCCCTTTGTCTAGCCATCTTACGATGGTTTTGTAGGCCAAACCAAGACCAATTGCACCCGTACAAAAGACCAAATCCAAACATGTACATATACTTGAGACATAAGCAAGAAAAGCATAAAGAAACCCGACAAAACAGCCCGCGAAAACTGCCCGACAAAACCCATTTTTCACGGTTAAAGAAACTCATTTGTGACCGTCTTAAGACGAAATTTTAAGCGTGAAATGGGTGAAATCTCTCACATACAACTAACCCATTACACACATGGATAAATATATGAGACGGAAATTAACTAATTGGCTCAAATGAATTACTCAGAATCCAAGTGTACACATGTCCAAACTCCCTGACAATTATCTATAGCTACACACAATTACAGTGTATGGTCAGGAGGACCATTTATCGCCACCTTACCCTCCCATTAGATAAAGCAATCCCCTTCCTAAATTACCTTGATCATCCATCACCTACTTCACTCTACTCTAAGCATTTTGACTCTAAACAGTTAGACAGTCACGGCCAGAAATAATGACGAGGACAAACAATTGTGCCAAATTTACCCTATCAATGTAGCACCGTGACTGAGATGGGGCCACGACAACTAATCAAGTCTTAAACCACTGTATTGCAGGAGTTATGAATGGATGATTACCGCTTAAAGCTCATATACGGCTAAGAGCCAAAGGTAACGAACTTCCTTTGTATACTAACCCCTTGTATCCACCAATATAGCAATCTCTAATACTACACCCTCAGTAACTAATAGTCCCAGCCACAGGGGCAGCAATATAAGGGGAATGGGTGAATCCGAATTAGCGACCTAACATCTACAGCACTGCATTTGAGCCAAGACATATTGAGAACTAGTAAAAACAATAAGTAAAACCAATGCAGCCCACATGCCACTACATATCCGCCCCATAAACAGCACCACAACCACTACATGTACACAGCCAAAACAGTCCCAAACCTAGTCATTTTAGGGTGACAAGCAGAACACGAACAAGCTGAAATCTTACCCGGCTAAGACACCATTTTGAAACGAAAATGAAGCTAAACCTCATAAATAATGAAACTTTACCTCAACTAAGCATTCAACACACTGAGTTTAGCACACGAAATGACATAATAACAAGAGATTTCGACATTTGTCGAGTAACCTATCACCGTTACCTTTTTGCCCTTCAATGAACACGATTTCGACTTAAAACCATACCGGGTTGTCTAAGCTTGCACCTAAACATGAAGACGAACGAAATTAGCGAGAAATCTGAGCCTTAAATAAGACGACATCCACGATTTTGGAGGAAAGCGGGGATCTTTCTTACCTTAAAAGATGAAGGACAGAAAGGGTAGCGAAAATGGTTGAGAAATGAAGTCGGGATCTGAGTTTGAATGTCGGGTTTAATGGAGGTGTTGATGTTTTTGGTTGATGCTGATTGTTGTTGCTATTGTTTTGTTGTTGCTGGTGAATCACGAAAAAGGAAGGGGAAAAGAAGGGGGGTAGGGACGGGGTAGGACAACATTAATAATAATAATAATAATAATAATAATAATAATAATAATAATAATAATAATAATAATAATATTAATAATAATAATAATAATAATAATAATAATATTAATAATAATAATAATAATAATAATAATAATAATAATAATAATAATAATAATAATAATAATAATAATAATAATAATAATAATAATATATTTTAAGTTAGAGATAAGGTGAGTGTGAGTATGTGTAGTAAGAATCGGATTAGTCCGAATAAATTACGCTCTAAAAGAAAATGTGACGGTCTTATGCTAGACGGGAATACGTCTCAAACCTATTATAATTTAAGACGAAATTTTATTATTATTAATATTATCATTATTATCCTACTCGACTAACAAAATATATTTTTATATAAACAGGCTTATAAAAATATAGTTTTTATAAAAAATCGTGTTTAAAATAAAATTAATGAAGTTAAATAATTTAAAATATAAATAAAACAATGGAATGGTCAATTTTAACTATAAATGGCAAAAATGGGAAGTTCGCGGGTGTGACAAGTGGACTCAGATTCAGATTCAGATTCAGACAATGAGGTAAATAAGCTCAAGAAAAAGGTTCGATCTTTCTCTAAAGACAAAATTTGTCTCCTCCTAGACCAATTCATTGATAAGTGTCGTGTCCAAAACAATAAATTAGAGGCTATGCAAACGGAAATTGATGACATTGCCAAAGAAAATGTTGGCTTGAAAGAATGTCTAAATGAGGCTGATCAACATAGTTCATCATTGAGTCTTGAAAAGGAGATTAAAAAGCTCCGAAAACAGAATCAGTTTCTTGCTAAAAGGGTTGATGAAACGCACGCAACAGAGCACTGCACTGTTGCATCAGTGTCTAACAAAAGAGATGAGTCTCTCATCAAAACTGTGTCCTCAATAACCAAAGAACGTGACCAACTCTTGATTGATCTAGCAACATGCGAAAGTAAAAAAGATGAACCTGTCAAAATTGCTGAAATGTTGAACGACGAGTCAAGCCATGTTAAAAGTACTAGATCGACTGCAAAAATCAAACGATGACCTTCTTGTTCAAATTGAAAAACTGAAAAAGGCTGAACAAACCCATGCAACAGATGATTCAACTATTGCATCTGAGTCTATAAAGGAAATTGAGACTCTCACAAAACATGTGTCTTCATTAACTAAGGAACGTGACTCTCTGCTAGCTGACCTCACTTTGAGTAAAAGAGATAACAAGCAACTTGAACAGATTGGCTTATTGCTCAATGATGAAGTAAGACATGCTAAACAAGCTTTCGACAAAGTAGGTCAACTAAATCTTAATCATCTTGCTAAAATTGAAACATTAACCAAAGAGCGAGATGAGGCTAAGATGTTTTACCTAAAATGGGAAGGGAGTCAAAATGTTCTCGAGTTTCTCCTAAATCAATAACAAGAATACGAAAACAGTGCAAAGAATGTTGGACTTGGTTTCAAATGCAACAGTAACACGCACTATTGCACTCGAAACCAGGACCCATGCAAAACTGATTTTCGAAGAAGAAAGTATGCTGGCCTTCTCGAGTACATCATTTGCAACTACTGTGGTAAAACTGGTCATGAATTTAATGGATGTTAAAAGAGACTTATTGACTTAGAAAGAAGCACTAAAGTGCTAAACAAATTTGGATTAAAAAGGAAGAAGTCAAGAAAGTCATTGTCAAGAAGGAACCCAAGCTTGTTTGGGTTCCTAAACTAAACGTTTGATTTCTTATAGGCATTAGAAAGTAATTGGTACTTAGACAGTGGATACTCTCATCACATGACGGGATATGAAAGCCAATTCCTTTAGCTAGAAGCCTACGATGGTGGCATGGTGACTTTTGGTGAAAACAAACGAGGTGAAATCATTAGTATTGGAAAAGTTGGTAAGTCAAAGTCACTATGAGTCGACAAGTGTTTATTGTCAAAGGTTTGAAACATAATCTCTTAAGTATCTCACAATAATGTGATCGTGATGACATCGTTGAATTTCATGTTAGTGAATGTAGAATAATTGATGGAAAGACTAGAGAACTCATTTCTGAAGGTAAACGTGTCAAAGATGTCTACATGCCTAACTTGTACTCATTGTCGGGTCAAACATTATCATGCATGAGTGTTACAAAGAATGATCCTTGGCTTTGGCATAAACGACTTGGTCATGTCAATGCTAAAACACTTAATACCCTCAAAAGACTTGATCTACTAGATGGCATTCCTAACATCAAATTTGAGTTTAAATCACTTTGTGACGATTGTGCTAAAGGTAAACAAGTAAAATGCTCCTTTAAATCCAAAAAGGTTGTTAACACTTTCTTACCTCTTGAACTTATTCACATAGACTAATGTGGACCAATGCGCGTTGTTAGTAGGGGTGGAAGTCCCTATATTTGTGTCATTGTAGATGACTTTATAAGATATGTTTGCCTTCTTTTCTTAAGTTCTAAAGATCAAACTTTTGATGAAATCTTAATTTGGGTTAAAAAGGTCCAAAACAAATTTGGTTATAAACTTGTCTCTTTGAGATCCGACCATGGAACCGAATTTGAGAACTTGTCATTTGAGTCTTATTGTAATGAACATGGTATTAGCCATAACTTTTCGGCCGCAAGAACCCCTCAACAAAATCGGGCTGTGGAACAAATGAACCGAACTCTTGAAAATATGGCTAGGACCATGCTCATTAGCTTTAAAGTGCAAAGGAACTTTTGGGCCAAAGCCGTTAACTCATCTTGTTATATATATATATATATATATATAAATATATATATATATATATATATATATATATATATATATATATATATATAATCGTGTCATGATTAGAAAAATCATTGAGAAAACCCCTTATGAATTACTACGAGAAAGAAAACCTAACATCTCATATTTAAAATCCTTTGGTAGTAAATGCTTTGTGTACAATAATGGAAAAGATAACCTAGTTAAATTTGATGCTCGTAGCGATGAAGGAGTTTTTATTGGTTATTCCGATCATAGTAAAGCTTACAAAGTCCATAACAAGAGAACCATGAAAATGGAGGAAAACGTTCATGTAATATTTGACGAATCTAGTCTCTTTGTTTCAAATACATTGGTTAATGATGAAGAGGATGATGAGGAAGACGATGACTTTGAAATTGGAATGATACGATATGACATGGATCAAGTAGTGGAAGAGGCTGAGCAACAGTTGGATCCACTGTTGCTTGAGGAAGCTGGCCAAAATTCAGGGGGAATTAACCCTTCCCCATCTCAAGATGGAGCTAGCTCATCTAGGGGGAATGAGGATTGTAGTGAACCACTCACTAACCAAACTGAATCTGATCCACAAACACCCTCACAAAATATCTCCCATGCAACAGTCACATCAACTGTTGCATTAGAACCAAATAAAACAAACAAGGCCTCCAACACTCTCTATAACACCCCACGTTAATTGAAGAGGTGTTATAGAGAGTAGTGCTTAAAGAAATTAGAAGTACTACTCATATCAATAAAGTGCACTTTCTTTTATGGTCATCCATGCAAAAGAACTCCAAAGTTAAGCGTGCTTGGTTGGGAATAGTCTTAGGATGGGTGACCTCTGTTGGAATATGTGTCCTCCGACAATAATGCGATCACAACTGTTGATCATGATGATCACATGTTTAAGTCTCATTTAAAAGAATACAATTGGGAAGTAATATTTTGCTGTCAACTGGTCCACACATATCGGTAATGATTGGCTGACTAGAGTTTGACATTACTGTCGTGCGACGGTGGTGACCAGTTGATCCCCTTAGGTCATACCTAAAGGGTAACATTCTTAATTGATCATTTAATTGATCGTATAACGATACGGGTTAATTAAATTACTTAAAATTGACGGACGATTTTGGAAGTAAAATTTACGTGTCTCATTGTAATTTGATTAAATTAGATACGGTCTAAGTAATCGAATTGTTTTATTACTTAGATGAAATTATTGTTTACGGAAACAATTGAAACGGAATGAATTGATTATTATAAATACAAAATGTTGTATTTTATGACTCGGGAATCCATTACGGTACAAGTAATTATGAATTACTGGGTTAATTTGATAAATGACATACTTTATTAATATGTTGATTTTAATTGCTAAAAATACATTTTATATACCTAATGTCATGAAACATGTTACATGTGACATATTGACAAAATAATGTGTAAAATGGATTTTCCATTTTACACCATATGTACCGAAATTTAGGGTGTATTAGGCAAAATATTGTGTTGATTATTTTATATAGAAAACACAATCATTAACCTAAGAAATAGCCATGCAAACCTACTTGTCTTTGTTAAGAGAACCTTGATCATGCATTGGCTATTTCCACCCCCCCTTTACCCGGTTTTTGAAGAGCAAAGCCAAGGGTCTTTTGCTCTATAATTTATCTTATGCACTACATCAAAACATTAGTGCATTATCATTTTTCATTCAACATCTAAAATAAGAGTTTTAGAGAGATAAAAATATTCCTCCATCTCCCTTCCTCTCAACCGAAATTATTGAGAGAACAAATTGGTCAATTTTATTCTAAATTAATATTGTTCTAGTAATAATAATATTAATTTTATTAAGTTGTTACTTTGGGTATAAATCCTTGGGAGGGATTCTCTACTTGAATCCTTGTTCATCCACTTAAGGAAGCTCAAGAACAAGTGAGTAGGAGAACTCACTTGTGCCCATAAATCCGAAATCCTCAATGTATGATGATGATTTCTTCTTTAAATCTTTTATTGTTTGCATGCATAAGATCATTTTTAATTTTATGACTAAATTAAATTATCACATATATGAATATGTCAAGTAATGAGATATAGATTTCTAACAAGTGGTATCAGAGCCTTGGTTGTTTGCATGCAAATCGGTTATAGTTTTTCCGAGTTATACGATTAACATATAAAACTTGTAAATTTGTGTTATTATGATATATGACGAAATAAATTATGCATGTTAAAGTTTCTGATTCTAAAATGTATTTAGGATATTTTGGTTAATTTATGGATTTTTTATTGTTCATCTTATATAATAATGGCATTTAAAATGTGATTTTATGATTAAAATGTCATTTTCGGACTAAAATTAGCTAAACTTAGAATTTTCCAGTGATTTTTGGATATGTTTTCACATGTTTTATTTTTAGATGACCTGTAAATTTTCAGAATTTTTGGAGTTTTTATGCTCGAAATATGGATTTTTCATGATAAAAATCGGATTTAGATGAAAAATAGGTTAATATGAGATAAATTTCGAATCTGGTCATAGGAATTTAATATGTTGTCACATGCAATTTTAAAATATGTGTGTAAAATAATAGGCTATATTAAAGTCTTTATGCATGATTTTTGAATTTTTGATGAAAAATAGCATAAATAGTGACTTAATTAGTGAATTATTGCTAAAACATACTCCATGACTAAGGAAAAATGTCACATGTTGCATTTTATTACCTATTTCAGATCTGAAATTGAAAAGTTGATGAATATAATTTTTCTCATGTTTTTATGATTATAATTGATAAATCCGATAAACCGCAACATAGTTTTTCCGATAAATATTTCGAAATTTTAACCTAAAGTTTTTGAAAATTATGAGTGTCATGGTATTTTTCCAGAATGTTCAAGAGTTTAAATTTAAAATTTTGAATTTATTTGAATTTTTGGTGATTTATTTGAAGTTTATAGCATTTTATTGTTATTTTGGGTCCATTAATGAACAATTTTAAGAAATACAAGTTAATTATAGTCAACTAGTTAGTGGAGACTAATTTTGAGTCCTAAGTGGTTAGGGTAATTAACTTGTGCATAAATATGAATTTAAGTAATTTATTGTGATTTTAAAAGGTTGAATCACGCAAATCCGTAAAAACCGTTAAATATACGATATTGGCTCCTTAAAGGCTATTTAGCATAAAATTGGGCATGTTCATACATATTATAATGCTGCATTTTATTTATGATTGTCAAAATTTTATTTTATGTAATTTTATTTTATGTAATTTTACTTAGTATGGCCTTAGTTTTTAATTGGTATTACCCGAAATGTCTTGGAATATCGATTCGGTTGTAATTTATTGTGATCTCGTATCACCGTTTTGTAATTTAATAGATTTATTTTATTTTAATTACAAACGTATAATAGGAAATTATATAATTTGTTATGTAATTTATTTATTCCGGAGTTCCTTGAAGACGATGTCACTCAAGGAAGACGATACATAAAGACGGTGTTACCTCGAGATGCGTGCCAAAACCGAAGTTCAAGGGACCAATGGAGTTGGTTCCCGAATATGTAATAGTTAATTAGATTTTCTATTTTAGGAAGGCCATACTAGGATTTAATTTATGCTTTGCATTTTTTATTTATATGTTGCATGCATCGCTAAATCGCCATAACTAAAATATGCATCATCTCTTAATCGAGTTTATCGACCGTGTCAATTAGAATTATCGTAGTTCACCGCTTTAGTTCACTTCAAACGTGATAGATAATAAATTGACATGACCTCTCGCTAAAATAATCAATTGAGACATAGCCTTACCAAAAAGTAGAAACCATGAAAACCTATTTCGCGAGGGAGTGCACTCGGCCCTACCGGGGTACAAACCTTGTTACGTAGGGGAAGTGGGTGATAAATGTCTATCCACCGAATTCATGTTGATAAGGGATGAATCGGCCCTACCGTACCCAAGTTGATGTGGATTTGGATCACGGACACATTTATTCGAAATTTGGATTGAGCTCAACGGAAGTATTCGTGACCGTAGTCGCATGTGTTCCGGGCTAAAGATAAATGTTAATGTAATTTTATCGACCAAGAGTTCTAAAAGTAGAATCGAATAAAGTGTTAATCCACCAAGTTATATTGATAAGGGATGAATCGGCCCTACCGTGCCCAAGTTAATATGAATTTGGATCTTGGAATCATTTATCTAAGTTGGGTAGAGGTCACTAGATAAATGCAATAAAACTTGTTTAAATTAATTTTTACGAGTATTATTATTATTTTCAAAACGACATATGTTTTATTCCTTCTATTTTGTTTTGTAGACCGCTTTTTATTTCTCATAACAAATGGCCAATCCAAACACCAATGCCACGCCTCTCACTAATACTTCATGGCTCCGATCCTTCATGGATCGATGTAAACTTGAAAAGAATGGGTCAAATTTCTCCGATTGGGATGCCCAACTCAAATTAGCCGCCCAAGGTGACGACAAGCTTCGTTACCTCACCGCGGCCTCTTCTCCCGAACCTAATACTAGGTCGACCGCCGCTACTAGGGAAGCATATGAGGCTTACCATAAGGAGTCCGTCGCAATGAAAAATGTGTTGACCTTTGCGATGGAGGCGGATCTCCAAAGGAGAGCCTTTAAGATGGGCACTGCTAACGAAATCTACTCCAAGCTTGTGACAATGTTTTCACAAACTCCGCGGATCGTCCAATATGAGGCGGCCGCGACATTCTTTATCTCGACTTCAAAGAGGCCAAAAGGTTGGCCTTCATGTGCTCAAATTAATGGAGCTAGTCGAGACTTTGAAGATTCAAAAAGTTGAAATCCCCAAAGAACTCATTGTAGATAGGATTCTACACTCCTTATCCAAAGTCAAGGCGTATGTTCAATTCTAGGTGAATTTTAACATGCAAGACAAGGACGTGTCTCTTGAAGAGTTGCACAAGTTACTTGTGCAAGACGAAAGAGACATGGGGTTAAATGTTAACCCACCTAAGGATGTGCTTAACATTAGCACCAAAAGCAAGGGGAAGTTCAAGAAGAATGGGAAGAAGGGTAAGAAGCAAGCTCCCACTTTCACCAAAACTAAGACTTATGAAGCTAGCACTTCCAAGATCAAGAAGGGTCCTCTTGATAAATGCCATTATTGTAATGGTGTTGGACATTGGAAAAGAAATTGTTCCAAATACCTTGGTGACATTAAGGCTGGAAAGATCACTCCAGTAGGTAAATGACTATCCTTTCTTTTATGTTTCTAATTCAACTATGGTATTGTGATACAAAGTTGTGATAATGTATCCCCTTTTTATTGTAAATAGGGCCTCCACCAAGCAAGGACAAGGGAAAAGAAAAGCAAGCTTGAGAAACTATCAAGAAGCTAGGAATAGCTTCAATGAAGCTTCGCTTTTTATTGTCTTATTTTAATTATGTTTCGGATTTTAGAACCTTTTGATTTCCGTGTTCGACATGGAAATGTATTTTGGATAATGGTGGCTTGGTTTGCAACCCAAATTACCCATTTTATCGTTTTTATCCTTGTTCTAAAATTCGTCTTTATCCGCTTGCTCATAGAAACATATGATCATTCACTTAAAGTGATCTAATAGACAACTATAATGATGGGATTCATCATATGTCCACAAGCTTAAGGCTTGTATATGATCAATTATAAAGTGATATTGAGTTGATGAACTCTCTTAAAGGAATGTCAATCACCAAGTACACTCATCAAATTTAAACAATTAGTCAACCTATGAGATAGTCCTCCTTATACTTCAAAATCATTATTTGTGTCTCATAAGCTATCTTTGAATCTCTAGTGTATTCATTCTAAAGATAGAGTGGGAGAAAAATGAAGACACAAAGAACATCAAGAAAATTTGTGTAAATGAGATCTACGCAAGGAAGAATGATTTGAATAAAGGTATATCTATTTATATAGTATACACGAATAGATGAGATCTATGGTCTCGAATAGATCTACATGACAAAAGAGACCAAGTGAAGTAATCAAAAGAATATGTTCTCAAGATAACTACACGGGGAGACCAAAAGAAAGTTTTGGAATGAGAATGACTAATTTAAAGTCTTAACCATAAGTTATGACTAAGTTTATGAACAACTTTTGACCAATAGTTTCAATATTGATATTTACTTAAGAGCCTAAATGAAACAAAGTTGCATCCTCGACAATAAGTGAGATTTATGACCAAAAGGTTGCAAATGTTGATATGCCGATATCCACAAAATCTGAGTTAAGTATTAACCTCGCTAATGTCATTACTTAACCTCATTATGAAAATGAATTGGTTAAACCTCCTTCCGAAAGGGTATCTTGAAGGACGTGTATTAGATATAATTCACATTTGAATAATGACATTGCTACGCATCATCACAATATGAATGAGTTAAGGGATTAGAATCTCTTTTCATAAGGTTAAGATGAAACCTCTTCAAAATAGGTATTTTGAAAGGATATGATGGGAACATATATGGTTTTATCTTAATAACTTAGCAAAGCAATATATATATTTCAATTCTTGAAATTTTCAATTGAGTAGTCGATTACGAAACATGTGGAATTAAGTGGGAGTTGGAAATTATCATGTGAAGACATGAAATTTAGTGGGAGCAATCATCTTGTAAAATTTATAACTCACTAACTCATTGAGAATGATGAGCTAATACCTTCTTTCACAAAGAAGTATTTGAGTTTTCAATTCTGGATGAAAATGGACTATGATGAATCCAATTACATCACGAGATGTTGGATAAGTATTTAGATATACACATCGAATCAACGAGAAACATAGGTTATTCATGTCAATGAAAATTGGATTGCCATTAGTAGTCATGGTCGTTCATTGAACCTAAGAATGGTTGATCTCATGATTATTAGTTACTAATGTTTCCGCCATTAGAATAATCATGCACATGTCCAATAATGAATCATATGCATAAGTGGCAAGCCATAGAATAAACGTCATGAATTCTCGAGGAGAATCCGATGAGCAATTTCAGTGTTGGACAGAACACTCTGTTATGTGTCAAGAGGTTGCACATATTAAAGTTCGAACAACACGTAAGGATTTATGAAAATCCTAAGCCTTTCAAGCTGAAAAGAGAAATAAAAGGTTTGGAAATATACTTAGTTGAAGTAAGAAGTTACTCAAAAACTAATATTTCCTAATATGCCAGGACTTGTGAGAAGTGCTAAGCTAATCATCTTGACCATTGTTGCAAGACTCTGCAAAACATTTACCTAGTGCATTATGAGTGGGTGGAGTACTTGATCAGTGCAAGTTATATCATTCACCGCAAATTCATTGGTTATGTGATAATCGACAGGGAAGTTCTTTCAAGATAAAGAACCCAAACCAAGGTTGGGAACCTATATGTGTACTTGGTAAGGTTCATGCTATGATAGATAACATGAACGTAAAGGAAAATGCGATTATAAGAAGTTTGAACACATGGACACATGGTATGTTAAACTTCTATTGCAATCAACAAGTGTTTGCACACTTACGATAAGCATCACAAGGTTGTAATATGGTATTGACTATCCGAATGTGATGTCGACATTTGTCGTTTGAGTTATTATAAACTCACCTTATACTTTGTTACATCCAACGGGTTGTAAAGACAATTGAACCCCGTTTAAGTGAACACGGATTAGCATTGTATTCGCCCATAGTTACTTACATGAGGTGACGTCTCGAAGTGACTAGAATGTGATGCGATTGATGGCAAGTTCAAGTGCCATGGAGTCATATGAGAATGACTAGTCGATCACATAGGCAGACTGTTAGGAACATTTTGTCGGGCCTTATGACCGCTTATAGAGTTCTGGCCAATGTATATAGCCTGGTCGTGGCGAGAGCTACTATAGTATTCTAATGAGTCGATTCTTTTGACTAAAGACTATTCACCTAAGATGGCACAGTTTCAGATTAACTTTGATTTGTGTTACTACGACCTTCGTAAATGGGGTCAAATGGGCATATTTTGGGTTATGATGGCTGTGGCTAGTCAAAGGGAATGAGTGCGATAGGAATTGTCCACCCCTAGTCAGGGTTAAAACAATATCTCAGGGCCACTCGAGGAGTAATGATCTGGAAATGCGTGGCCACGCTCGGAAGATATCTATGGTAGACAAATCCGGTCAATCAGTTATTTTCCAGATCGAGGAAACCACTCTCAATATGATCACTTGCAAGTACGACCTGAAAGACACCTTGCATTGAGTGGGAGATAGTAATAAGACAAGAGAATTGGTGACACACACTTGTCGAGGACAAGTGGGAGATTGTTGGAATATGTGTCCTC
This sequence comes from Silene latifolia, assembly GCF_048544455.1. NCBI lineage: Eukaryota > Viridiplantae > Streptophyta > Magnoliopsida > Caryophyllales > Caryophyllaceae > Silene > Silene latifolia. The sequence continues at coordinate 457,020,573 of NC_133538.1, forward strand.
CGACAATAATGCGATCACAACTGTTGATCATGATGATCACATGTTTAAGTCTCATTTTAAAGAATACAATTGGGAAGTAATATTTTACTGTCAACTGGTCCACACATATCGGTAATGATTGGCTGACTAGAGTTTGACATTACTGTCGTGCGGCGGTGGTGACCAGTTGATCCCCTTAGGTCATACCTAAAGGGTAACATTCTTAATTGATCATTTAATTGATCGTATAACGATACGGGTTAATTAAATTACTTAAAATTGACGGACGATTTTGGAAGTAAAATTTACGTGTCTCATTGTAATTTGATTAAATTAGATACGGTCTAAGTAATCGAATTGTTTTATTACTTAGATGAAATTATTGTTTACGGAAACAATTGAAACGGAATGAATTGATTATTATAAATACAAAATGTTGTATTTTATGACTCGGGAATCCATTACGGTACAAGTAATTATGAATTACTTGGTTAATTTAATAAATGACATATTTTATTAATATGTTGATTTTAATTGTTAAAAATACATTTTATATACCTAATGTCATGAAACATGTTACATGTGACATATTGACAAAATAATGTGTAAAATGGATTTTCCATTTTACACCATATGTACCGAAATTTAGGGTGTATTAGGCAAAATATTGTGTTGATTATTTTATATAGAAAACACAATCATTAACCTAAGAAATAGCCATGCAAACCTACTTGTCTTTGTGAAGAGAACCTTGATCATGCATTGGCTATTTCCACCCCCCCTTTACCCGGTTTTTGAAGAGCAAAGCCAAGGGTCTTTTGCTCTATAATTTATCTTATGCACTACATCAAAACATTAGTGCATTATCATTTTTCATTAAACATCTAAAATAAGAGTTTTAGAGAGATAAAAATCTTCCTCCTTCTCCCTTCCTCTTAACCGAAATTATTGAGAGAACAAAATATTTTTGGTCAATTTTATTCTAAATTAATATTGTTCTAGTAATAATAATATTAATTTTATTAAGTTGTTACTCTGGGTATAAATCCTTGGGAGGGATTCTCTACTTGAATCCTTATTCATCCACTTAAGGAAGCTCAAGAACAAGTGAGTAGGAGAACTCACTTGTGCCCATAAAATCCGAAATCCTCAATGTATGATGATGATTTCTTCTTTAAATCTTTTATTGTTTGCATGCATAAGATCATTTTTAATTTTATGACTAAATTAAATTATCACATATATGAATATGTCAAGTAATGAGATATAGATTTCTAACAACCTCCTGGGAAGGTTCCCGGGATGCGCATTAGTGAGGAAAAAATGCGCTATAAAGGACTTGTGTTGATCTATGGGCCATGTACACAGCTTGGCGAGCTACCATGAGTGACTGCTCCCGACCCTAGGTTTGGGTCGGGGTGTTATGAGTGGTATCAGAGCAACCCTGTGATCGTGTGGTAATAGGAGGCGGTTCTTATACGCTCTTGGAGGCAGTTGTTATATGCTTCATTGTGATCACCCACTTAGCGGGGGAGGATTCTGGGTTAGCGGTTATGCTCCCAGGCGCAATGAGGACGCTGCGTTCTTTAAGTGGGGGTGATTGTAACACCCCACGTTAATTGAAGAGGTCCAATAATATGCTTAAATGACTAGTGCTTAAAGGAATTAGAAGTACTACTCATATCAATAAAGTGCACTTTCGTTTATGGTCACCCATGAGAAAGAACTCCAAAGTTAAGTGTGCTTGGTTGGGAGTAGTCTTAGGATGGGTGACCTCCTAGGAAGGTTCCCGGGATGCGCATTAGTTTGGACAAAATTCGCTATAAAGGACTTGTGTTGACCTGTGGGCCATGTACACAGCATGGCGAGCTACCATGAGTGACCGCTCCCAACCCTAGGTTTGGGTCAGGGTGTTACACTCTTGTTCCAAAGAAATGGAAACATCAAATTTCTCACCCCTTATCAAACCTAACCACTGACCTAACCTCTGGAATCAAAACCAGATCTTCGATCCAAAACTTTTGTGCTTGTGATGCATTCATATCACAAATTGAACCCAATAATATCACAATAGCACTATCAGACAAATATTGGGTGACAGCTATGCAAGAAGAATTGGAGCAATTTGAATGGAATAAGGTATGACATCTGGTCCCTAGGTCCTCTCAACGTACTGTGATTGATAGGACATGGGTCTGTCGCAATGAGCTCGATGATGTTGGAGAAATCGTTAGGAACAAAGATAGACTAGTGGTAAAAGGGTTTAATCAAAAAGAAGGAATTGATTACGATGAAAACTTTGCACCGGTAGCTAGGCTTGAAGCTAGACTTTAATACTACGGTTTTCTATTTCTATGGGTACTCTATCGAGTGGGGCTTACTCTGTCGAGTAAGAATTATTTTGTACGAAATAGTAGGCTACCTGATGGGTACTCGATCGAGTATGTTGGGCACTCGATTGAGTAAGTGACTTACTCGATCGAGTAAGTGAGTCTTACGGGTTATTTTAGACGTGTTTTGTTAATAACACGTGATTAGTATAAAAAGCATTCCGTCATTCTTTAAATCACTTTTTCATCTTTCTAAAACCTTTCAAAAGAAAAAGAAGTTACGTAGTTCTTCTTCATCGTGTTATTAGCAAATTCCAAGGGCTAGGATCGTCGGATTGTCTTGTTCTTTACACCTTTAAGATCATCGTGTCAAGGGTAAGCTTCTTGTATAATTCTTATAATGTTTTGTTGAGTTTGTTTAAAACCCTAATTGGGTATATTTGGGGGTTTTGGGTGTATTGTGTTGAATAGGTGATAATTATATGAATATGTGTTATAAGAGGAGGATTCGTAGAGGAACATTTCTGATTAGCTGCTGTGACGGTCTAGTGGTTGCTATTCCAGGTAGGGTTTTCCCTACTCGGTTATTGATTACATAATGTTGTTGATGGTGGTTTATTGTTGTTGATTCATATCGTATTGGTAATTGGTAATTGTTGTTGTATAATATGGTTGGTTGTGATTGTTTGTCTGTGGTTCTCGAGGTGAGTCCTCGGCTGAGTGGAGTCACTTGTGGGAGTGACTTCACGCCCTTGATTCTTCCTCTGTGGAACCCGCCACAGAGGAGATGTGCACATTTAGGAACTTGGGTTATCGCTCGGATGAGATGAGCGGGACTTAGGTGGGAACGGCTGCGGTCCCCCACTGGCGGTGTGGAATACTTGTTGCGACGATCATTCTAGCAGGAATACACACTTTAGTGTGTAGTCAGGTGTGTGGAGTTATGATGGAGATTGGTTGATTGGATTGGATTGTTGTATTGTTTTGTTGTATTGTTTTATGTAAACAGTAACTGACCCCGGTTTAAATGTTTTAAAAATAGTGGTGATCCATTCGGGGATGGTGAGCAGTTATTGAACAGGTATGAGTTGATGCGCATGGGATAGCTGGGTTAAGTCGCCACGAGATGTCTAGAAGTCTTCCGCTGTGTCATGAACATTCGTTTACATTATTTGGATTAGTATTTTTGAGAAACAGTTGTATTCACTTTATCAGTTTTGGTTTTGGACATGTATCACTTTAAATTCATTTATTAAAGTACGTTTCTTTATTTTATATTTGATGTACATTGCCTCGAGTAACCGGGACGGTAGCACTCTCATGCCTTAAGTGATCCCGGTAAGGCACTTGGAGTATGGGGGTGTTACAAAGTGGTATCCGAGCGACGATTTTGGAAGATGTAACTAATGAACCCAATGAACTTAGGGAGTCAAAATAAAATGAACCCGGGTAGGAGTTGTTAGGAGCTAATGCAAAGACTTGGGAGACGTCCTAAAGTCGCGATCTCGCCCTACAACTTTGAACCGGTCACTATGGGGTGTGTCTTGGGATCGTTATGTGTTTATCTATGTATGTTGCATGTCTATATAGAAATGTGTTGTATGAATTGGTGGATGAATGCATGTGGAGGATGGAGAATGTTGTGGTGGAAGGTGATAAGTAAGGGGACTCGATCGAGCGAGGTCAATTCGATTGAGTATATAGTGGGCTCGATCGAGTTAGGTTTTTGATGCTTTCTGGTCAGGTTCTGGAGTCGAGGCACTCGATCGAGTAAGTGGGCAACTCGATCGAGTGGCCTCAACTCGATCAAGTAGGTTGTGTTACTCGATCGAGTAGGTTCTTCACAGGTCATATGCGTGTTTGAGTTGTGGGATGTGTGTTTATGTTTACCTTTTCTCTTATATAGTTCAAAGATGCCGTCAAAGACAACTGCGTTGTATGCTAGGGCTGAGAATATCAGCATTGATGAGATAGTTAAGATGCTAGAGCATCAAGACGCGCTTACAGATGCTTTAAAGAAGTTTGGGAAGGATAAAGAGGTCGGGGTGGATTTTGCTAAGATGAGTATCAACATCGCTCGTTTCAACCCAAAAGATTATATGGGTACAGGTGCGCCAATCTTGCTTGAAAATTGGCACAGAGAGATGGAGAATATTCTGAATGTGGTTCATTTCCCTGAGGACTTTAGAATGGAACAAGCTGCGTTCTACTTGGGAGATACGGCCGGAGAGTGGTCGAATAAGGTTAGGGAGAGTGCCTTAGACCTATATATGAAACAGGGGTTGTCAGTTATACCTTGGAGTGAGTTTAAGAGAGCTATGCGCCGAGAGTTCATACCTGAGCATGTCCGTAGTAAGTTGAGGGAGGAGTTTGATGATTTCAAGATGGCTCCGGATATGACAGTGGCAGAGTACTATCACAAGTTCAATGAGAAGTCTAGGTACCCAGAGGATATGAGGCTGAGTCAGGAGAACTTAGCATTGAGGTTTGAGAAGGGTTTGACACCTAAGATCATGGAGAAGCTGCCTGTAGGAGTCCTTACTGATGTTAAGAAAGTGTATGAGCGGGCCGAAAGAGCTGAGAGGTTGGTAGAGATGGCTAAGGAGAATAGGGAGAGGGGTTTTGAGAAGAGGAAGGCTAAGAGCGAGGGTGGTGGTCAGTCTAGTTATAAGAGGGGCAACCATAACCAGGCGAGGGCTTACTCTTCAGGATTGAGGTTCAGTGGTGGAGCTTCTTTTGCGCGTGGCCGAGGTGGTGGTAGTAGCAGCTGGGGGATATCTTGTTTTAACTGTGGCGGTATGAGCCACAAGAGACATGAGTGCACCAGTGCTGTGGGCAGGAGTTTTCAGAGACCATCATAGAGGAGTTTCTCTCAGGGTCCATCTTAGTGTTATGCTAGTAACAGGCCGGCTGGGTGATGGAACAACCAGGGTGGTCAGAAGAACAACAATAGTGGGGCTAACCGCAGTGGCGGTAATTCATATCAGAGACCGGCGACGAACAACAACCAAGGGTCGGCTGCTAAGCCGTCTACTTCTGCTAGTACTGTCTAGGGAGGTGGACAGAAGACCAGTGGCAAGCTTTTCATGATGGAGAAGAAAGCAGCTGAGGATGATGCTCACGTTATCACGGGTAATTTTCTTGTTAATGATGTCTTTACCTTTGTTTTGTTTGATTCGGGGGCGTCACAATCTTTTGTATCGCCGGGTCATGATAAGCTTTTGGGTTTGAGAGAGTTTGAGTCTATAAAAGAGGAAGTTTTCATACCGTCGGGTGAGTCTGTATCTTGTGGGAGGTTGTATAAGGGTGTGTGTCTATGATAGTTGGGCAGGTTGACCTACCAGTTGACTTGTTAGAGTTTCCTATGGATGGTTTTGTGATGATAGTTGGTATGGATTGGTTGGGTAAGTATAAAGCTAGAATAGACTGTCACCAAAAGAGAGTCTCTTTGAGAGGTTCTAAGGGATTTAGTGTGTCTTATCGTGGGTTTGTTGTCAAACCCAAAGTCAAAGTGATTGCAGCGGTGACATTGAAGTCTTATCTGAGGAAGGGGTGTCCGTTGATCCTATGCCATGTGAAAGACCATAGTATGGTGAGTTTGACAGTTGATCAAATACCAGTGGTAGGTGAGTTTCCAAATGTTTTTCCATAGGAGATACTAGGTTTACCACCAAAGAGGGAGATAGATTTCAGTGTGGAGTTGAAACCAGGGACGGGACCAATCTCTAAGGCCCCGTACCGCATGGGTCCTAAGGAGTTGGAGGAGCTGAAGAAATAGCTGGATGATTTGATTGATAAGGGATACATTAGACCTAGTGTATCACCGTGGGAAGCACCAGTTCTGTTTATGAAAAATAAAGATGGGAGCTTGAGGTTGTGCATCGACCAGAGAGAGCTGAACGGGGTTACAGTGAAGATCAAGTATCCTTTGTCAAGGATAGATGATTTGTTTGATCAGTCGAACGGGGCAACAGTATTTTCTAAGATTGATTTGAGGGCGGGTTACCATTAGGTGGAGATTCGGGATGAGGACAAACCGAAAGACAGATTTTACATCGAGGTATGGTCACTATGAGTATGTTGTGACGCCGTTTGGGTTATCTAATGCACCTGCAGTGTTTATGGATTTGATTAACCTGGTCTTTAGTCAGTTTTTGGATCGGTGTGTTGTGGTCTTCATCGATGATATATTAGTTTATTCTAAGACTAAGGAGGAGCATGAGGAGCACTTGGGGTTGGTGTTGTAGACTTTGCGTGACAATCATCTATACGCAAAGTTGTCAAAGTGTGAGTTCTAGCTCGAGGAGGTTGCCTTCCTGGGGCATGTGATTTTCAAGAAGGGTGTAGTCATGGATCCGGCAAAGATAGAGGCAGTCACTCGGTGGGAAGCACCGAAGAATGTGGCAGAGATCAGGAGTTTCTTGGGTTTGGCAGGGTACTACCGTCGGTTTGTGAAATACTTTTCCAAGATCGCCAGACCTATGACAGCGTTGATGAGGAAAGAGAACATGTTTCGTTGGGATGAAAGTTGTGAGACGGCGTTCCAAACATTAAAGGAGCGTTTGACCACATCTCCAGTCTTAGCATTACCTGAAGGGTGTGAGAACTTTAAGGTATATACAGATGCTTCAAAGAATGGATTGGGATGTGTGTTGATGCAGAATGGAAAAGTAATTGCCTATGCTTCTAGGCAATTGAAGCCTTATGAGGAGAACTATCCGACACATGATCTGGAGTTGGGTGCAGTTGTGTTTGCTCTCAAGATTTGGAGGCACTACCTTTATGGGGCGACCTTTAAGGTGTTTTTAGATCACAAGAGTCTCAAGTACATCTTCACTCGAAAAGAGTTGAACATGAGACAGAGGAGGTGGATGGAGCTGATTGGGGATTATGACATGGATATTACATACCATGAAGGGAAGGCTAATGTGGTTGCAGATGTGCTAGGCAGGAAGAGTGTGCATTCTCTTTGCACAACTATGTCTTTGATGAGGTTGAGAGATGAGGTAGGGAAGATGGGGATAGATATGATACAGAAATGAGATGCTAGAGGGGACTTGACAGTGGAGCCACATTTTTATGGTGATATTCGTAGGAAACATGCTTTGGATCCTAAGATCGAGGAGTAGAGAGCTGGGTGGAGAAAGGGACAGTGTCTCGATTCTCTATTCATACAGATGACAGTGTGAGATTCGATGGTAGGTGGTGTGTACCCAATGATGAGGAATTGAGAAAGATGATCATGACGGAGGCTCATTGCACACCGTATTCGGTACATCCATGCGGTGACAAGTTATATAAAGATTTGAAGAAGACTTGCTGGTGGCCTGGGATGAAGAAGGAAACAGCTGAGTTTGTGGCTCGTTGTTTGACATGTCAGAGCGTTAAGTTGGAGAAGCGATGACCACAAGGTAAGATTCAGTCTCTTGAGGTACCTGAGTGGAAGTGGGAGTCCATTTATATGGATTTTATAGTGGGTTTGCCGAGGAGTCAACATGGTAACAACATGATATGGGTTATAGTTGATCGATTGACTAAGTCAGCTCACTTTGTGCCGATGAAAGATACTTGGACCAAGATACAGTTAGCTTTGGCTTATAGAAAACATGTGGTTCGTTTGCATGGGGTGCCTAAGGATATAGTGTCAGATAGAGATGCGATGTTGAAATCACGGTTTTGGAAAGAGTTGCAGGAGTTGATGGGAACTACCTTGAAGATGAGTACGGCATCCCATCGTGCGACAGATGGCCAGACAAAGAGGACCTTCAAGACTTAAGAGGATATGTTGCGAGCTTGTGTTATGGATTTTGGTGGTAGCTAGGAGGAGAGGTTGGATCTGATTGAGTTTTCTTATAACAACAGCTATCACACGAGTATTGGAATGACACCATTTGAGGCTTTGTATGGGAGGAGATGTAGGAGTCCAATTTGCTGGGATGATAGAGCTGAGGCAGTGGTTTTAGGACCACAAATGGTACAAGAGATGGTTGAACAGGTTAAGCTGATCAGACAAAAGATGAAAGCGGCCCAGGATCGACAAAAGAGTTATGCAGATTTACATCGTCGTGACATAGAGTTTCAGGTTGGGGACAAGGTTCTTTTAAAAGTGTCTCGTATGCGTGAGGTAATGAGATTTGGTAAGAAAGGGAAGCTGAGCCAGAAGTTTATCGGACCGTATGAGATTTTGGATCGTGTGGGTGAATTTGCTTACCGGTTAGCTTTACCAGCTGCTTTGGATAGAGTGCATAATTTGTTTCATGTGTCTCAGTTGTGGAAGTATGTGAGTGATCCTTCACATGTGTTAGAGGTAGAGAACATCGAGTTGGATGAGTCCTTGTCTTATCTTGAGGTGCCAAAAAAAATTCTTGATTACAAGGTTAGGAAAACTAGACATGGGAAACGGTGTTGCTTAACGTTCTTTGGTCTAACCATGAGGTTGATGAAGCTACTTGGGAGGCGGAAGAGGCTATCAGGTATGTGTGGTTACTGGGGACATAACCATGTTTCTTTTAGGGGGGTAGGAGGTGATCGCATAAGATTTTGGTATGGTTTATGTTGGTTTTTGTAAAAGTTACTAGTTGTTTTGAGTCGGTCTGAGTTTTGGTTGGGAGTTTTGTTTGAGTTTTGGTTATGTTGTTGTGTCGGAGTTAAGATAGTATGTTTTGTTTTTGTGTATGGGTTGAACTTCGGGGACAAATTTCTTTTTAAGGAGGGAAGACTGTAATACTACGATTTTCGATGTCTATGGGTACTCTATCGAGTGGGGCTTACTCTGTCGAGTAAGTATGTTATTGTGCGAAACAGTAGGCTACCTGATGGGTACTCGATCGAGTATGTTGGGCACTCGATCGAGTAAGAGTCACTCGATCGTGTAAGTGACTTACTCGATCGAGTATGTGAGTCTTACGGGTTATTTTAGCCGGGTTTTGTTAATAACGCGTGATTATTATAAAAAGGATTCCGTCATTCTTTTAATCAGTTTTTCAGCTTTCTAAATGTAATACCCACGATGTTTAAGGACTCTTTTGAGCGACTCTTTGACCATGAAAGACCTTAAGATGGAATAGGTGAGAGACTAGGTGATGATAAGTGCCTTACGAGAGTGATTACTCGACCTAGTAGGGACTACTTGGTTGAGTAGTGTGAATACTCGACCGAGTAGAGCTTACTCGGCCGAGTACCAGAGTACTCGACCGAGTATGGCTGTTGTTGACGCGTTGATATAAAACGCAAGTTCTCAAGTTTCATTTTATTTTCGGCAGTTCCTTTTTCTTTAAACCTAATTTATCTTTATGTCACCTATCACCCATATCTCCATACACTCTCATTTAGCCTAGACCTCAACTATGGAAGGGGATGAGGTGCGTAGGAAGGATGCTTGCATGGTAGTCGTCCGTGTCACCGTTAGTCTGCGTCACTAGGTAAATCGCTGTTTAGTTGTCCTTTTCAGTGGATTGTTTGGGGTAGTCGTATAATAGGATGTGGTTATCATTGTAGGATACGTCTCGGAGTCTGTCTGACTGTTTTTGGATGCATTTTCATGGTTGGCGATAAGGTAGGGTTTTCCTACTCAGTTCCTGTTTAATTGATTTGAGATATATTGTTGTACTGTGTATAATTATTGTCTGCTGATCATCATCGGAGTGTTGGTGTGGTGGTTGTGATGGTGTTGTGATGATTGTGGTGGAGTCACTTGCGGGAGTGGCTTCACACCCTAGTTCGCCCTCCGTGGAACCCGCCACGAGAGGGGATGTGCACATTAAGGGACAGGGTTATCGCTCGTTGATGAGCGGGATTTAGGTGGGGATTGGCTGCGGTCCCCCACTGGAAGCAAGGATTACCTGTTGCGATGGATAATCTGGCAGGGCTACCCACTTCGGTGTGTAGTCGGTTACTGTGTGAGATCGGGAGACCGGGGATGGAGTATGATCAGTTGGTTGCTTTATACGCTAGTCTTACTTTAATTGTTCAGTAACTGACCCCGTGTTGTGTTTTCAAAACTGTGGTGATCCATTCGGGGATGGTGAGAAGTTGGCTTAGTAGGTACAGATGGTTTGTTACTGTTGGGCATGGAGGGAATCGAGTCACCACGCTACCGGCATAGATGTTTAGACGCATGAGCTCTATAGCAGTCATCGTTATCACTTGGTATCCATTTTTGTATTTCAGTTGTAAAGAATTATAGTAATATATATTATAAATGTTCTTTTATTGTCTATTTGATCTACTACCTCCGGTGACCGAGATGGTAACACGTTCATGCACTGGGATGGTCCTTGGTAAGGCATCCTGGTGTGCGGGTGTGTTACACTAAAACCTTTCAAAAGAAAAAGAAGTTACGTAGTTCTCCTTCATCGCGTTATTAGCAAATCCAAGGGCTAGGATCGTCGGATCGTCTTGGTCTTTACGCCGTTGAGATCGTCGTATCAAGGGTAAGCTTCTTGTATAATTTTTATAATGTTTCGTTGAGTTTGTTTAAAACCCTAATTGGGTAGATTTGGGGGTTTTGGGTGTATTGTGTTGATTAGGTGATAATTATATGAATATGTGTTATAGGAGGAGGACTCATCGAGGAACATTTCTGATTAGCTACTATGACGGTCTTGTTGGAGTATGTGTCCTCAACAATAGTGCGATCACATGTTTAAATCTCAAATTAAGAATACGAAAGGGATGATAAATTATATAGTCAACTGATCAACATTAATCAGTAATGATTGGTGATGCGTGTATTTTATATAAGGTTTTTACCTCATTTTTACACGCATTTCTATACTATTTTACGTGGCATCTAGCTACAAATACTCCCGAATAGTCTACTTTGGTTTGTCTTGCGTATATTGCAGGTACGGACCGGAAAGAAGACAAATTGAACCTAAACTCGTCCTATTTGCATACATTTATGGAGAACAAGGAATCGGAGCTCGGAATCCATCACTTTGAAGATGCGTGAGCTGATTTCGGAAGGTGTCAAAGTGCCTTATGCGCTAATATAGCTCGATCGACTCCTTTTTAGTCAATCGAATGCTTTATCTCTTGAAGTTTCACTCGATCGAGTTGTTTTTTTACTCGATCGAGAAGGCCATTATAAGAAGTCCTCGATCTAATGGTTTTTCCATTCGATCGAGAGGAGTAGTTGCTTAGTTCCTCGATCGAGTGGTTTAATTCTACTCGATCGAGAGGTTTTGTTCTGTAGCCGTGTTTCTTGCCTTATTTCGTATGGGCTTTGTAATTAGGCTTTTTTTATTAGGTTAAGTAGTGTGATTTTCGACTACTTAATCACACTATAGACTACGTTGCTTTCTCTCTTCTCTTCTTCTCTCTTAATCTCTCATACTCTTCCCTTGAATCGAACCTTGTAATCGGTATTATACTTTCTTCTAATTTTTATTCTTAATCTCTTTTATTGCTATTACTTCTTCTCTTCTTTTATTTTTGCAATTGCTTTATTCAAATCTCTCTTGTTTATTGTCATCATGTTTAATTCTTCTTGTCTATGTATGGTTATTGTTAATCCGATGATAATGCATAGCTAATTCTTTTTGCTAAGACTTAGGGGATCCATGATTATGAAGGTATTGTAAATCGACATTTTAGGTTTAATGCTTGTGTTGTTTATGTTGTTAATCGCTACATTTAATTATTTCTGTGTAATTGAGTCGACGCAATTAGTCATTTAATCATAGTAAACCTTGACCTGGACCGGAAGGTTGGAAAGGGTGAGACTTGTAGCGAACATTAGGGCACCGTAGTGAGGGCGGAAGCTAAGCTATTTGTGCTCTAGGGCGAATTGAGACTAAAAGGAGATATTCACTGCCCCATAAACCATACTTGCATTAACCTGAGACTTAGTTGCTTGACTGAACGATCATGGTGAACCGACTGTCTTAGCTATTTTCTCCTTATTTTCTTAATCCTTATTCTCTTGCCTTTCCCCTCTTCCTTTATCTCTCTAGTTTAGAACAAACAAATTCAAACCCCCAAATTGGTTACCGTGACGGACTTAGTTAAAGCTGACATTTTCCCATCTCCCTATGGAGATCGACCCAACTTCCCTAACTGTATTAATTAGAGCCAGTTGGTTATTTTTTATAGGTATACGACTAGCCTGTCAATTGGCTAACTAGAGTTTGACATTACTGCCGTTTGACGGTGGTGATCAGTTGATCCCTTAAGGTCACACCTATAGGATGAGACCCAAATAAATAATTAATTAATTGTATTCGATATGGATTAATTAATCCCTTATTTATATGAGTTGGATTTTGTATCTTATTGTAATGTGACTAAATAAGATTCGATTAGGTGGATTAATATATTAATTTACTAAATTATGTTGAGGTTTTATAAATATTTTGAGGTAGAGGTAATTAGTTATTTACATTTACAAGAGGTTGTAAATTTAACTAACTAGCTATTATGGGACTCATTATATGTTGATATAATGGTAAAATATTACTCAATAAGTTGAGTGAATATATGTTTATTAATTTGTCACATAATTGTTGTATGATCAAATTAATATTTAATTATGTAAGATAATTAAACATAAGACTATTAAGCATTTGTGGAACAAATATTATAAAACAAAAATAGACCCATATACACTCAAGTGCACCGTCCAAAGGATGAACATGCTTGAGTTTTTGGTTTTGTCATTTTGTTGTTGGAAAGATGCTCCAACATCTTATGGCATACTTTATTCAAGCTAGCCTATTACCTACACAAAAACATATTGCATAAGACAAAATGAGAAAACCAAAATGCTCTAAATAAGAGCAATTGGACGGTACAAATAAGGGTGAGATGAGAATAATTTTGTTCTTCTCATTGGTATACTCTACCTTTCTCTCTAAATATCATAAATGCAAAACCTCAAAAGCCACTCAAATACTAATATTTGTCATATATTACTAGTGTAGTAATATTAGTTATATTAGTGATTATAAGGGAAGCTTACTACCAATGTCTAGTTAATATTAGTAGTAACTTTGAGTCAAATCTTGGGTGCAACTAAGAGGAGTGTCTCTATGCTTGAGACTTGAAGATATTGGAGGATCATCCCATATTATTTGAGCTCAAGAACAAGTGAAGGTAGGAGACCTTACTTGTGCCATTTCGAACCATTTAACAATGTAAAAATCATTGTTTTCTTATTTTATTTCTTATTTAGCTATGCATGCACTAGATCCTTTGAACACATATTAATATGTTAATTAGTTCACCATTAGAGATGTCTAATATTAGGTGTATGAACCTAACAATTGGTATCAGAGCATAGGATGTTACATGCATACTCGATTTATAGTTTTTTCGAGTTATTAGTAACTCAATTAAAACTAAAAATTAGTGATTTATTAGATAAAGCCACGAAATATTGATGCATGTTGTATATTCTGGTCCTAAAATGTTTTTAGGTCATTTTTATGGTTTATGGTATTTTATTGCTCATTTTAATGATTATTAGTTATTTTATTACATTTTTATAACTAAAATGGTATTTAAAATGCTAAAAATAGTTAAACTAAGTCTCTAAACTTGAAATTTTTATATGACCTCACATGCATATTTTTCTTATTGTATATAAAATTTCGTATAAATTTGATTTATTTTGCATGATTTATGATTTTTATGAGATAAAAATGAATTAAATGGAGGTAAAATGGTTAAATATAATTAAACTTTGAAACAGGCCATGAAATTTTAATATGGTGTCACAAGCACATTTTACTCAATGTGTGTAAAATTTAGGATGAACTTGATTCATTTTGCATGTTTTATGAATTTTTAGAGTAAAAATAACATAAATAGTGACTATTTTAGCAAAAAATAGCTAAAATAAATTACATGACATGAGAAAATTATTTTAGGTTGAATTTATATCCCACTTATCAGATCTAGAATTGTAAAATTGATTAGATTAATTTTTTTATGCTTTAGATAAAACCAATAAATCGCAACTACATTTTTCTCGAAATAAATTCGAAAATTTTAACCATGATTTTTGACATTATAAGTGTTATGGATATATTCCAGAATGTTAAAAAATTTAAAATTAAATTTTTGAAATTATTGTAATTTAATTTGGATTTATTTCATAAATGTTATGATTTTGGGGTCAAAATGAGCATGAAATTATATCAAGTTGAATTACTGTCAAAAATTGAGTGATGACTAATTTTTGAGATCTAAGAGTGTTAGGATAATTAACTTGGACTAAAATTAGATTTTAGTATTAATTTACGATTTTAATAAGTTAAAATCATGCATTTCCATAAAACCGGGTTATATGATCGACATAAGTTAAATAGGGCGATTTGGTACATAATTTGGCATGGTAGACACATATTACAATGATGCATATTTCATTGTTTAATGTCGTATTTTATTTATGTAATTTTGAATTATATAATTTTATCTTAGTATGGCCTTAGTTTTAATCGATATTACCCATAATGTAAGGGAATATTGATTCGGTTGTAATTTAATATGATCTCGTATCACTTTTATTTTTACTAGTTTTTCATATTACAATGCAAATGTATAATAGGAATAGCTTTGTATTTTATTATTATTTGTAATTCTGGAGTTCCTTCAAGACGGTGCCATTCGGAAAGGCGGTCCGACAAAGACGGTGTTCTTGGGAGGCGTGCCACTTGAATATTCAAGGGACCAAAGAAGTTGGTTTCCGAATTTGTAATAGATTATTTGATTTTCTATTTTAGGAAGGCCATACTAGGAATTTATTATTTGTTTGCAGTTCTTTTAATATGTTGCATGCATTGCCTAATCGCCATAACAACACATGCATATCATATCGAGTCTTCGACCATGTCAATTATAATTATCGATAATTCGACTTTTAGCTCACTCAAAATTGATAGATAATAAATTGACAAGATCTTTACTTTAAAAAGATTGAGACTTAGCCTTACCAAATAGTAGAAGCCCATGAATCTCAATTTCATAAGGGGTACAATAAAATTTTTTGGGGTGCTTCTATTGACGTTGGGTAAGTGGGGTAATAAGTAGTTATTACACTTCGAAAGTTTAGTTGATCTCAACAAAGGTATTTTACGACCATAGCCGCAATAGGTTCGGGCTAAAGATGAATTTAATGTAAATTCATCGACCGAGAGTTCTAATTGTAGAATCGGTTAAAAGAGTTAACCCACCAAGTTATATTAGTAAAGATGTAGAGGGCCCTTAGGCCCACATCCAAGTTGATATGAATTTTGGATCTCGGAATCATTCATTATAGTTGGGTAGAGGTCACTATATGAATGCAATACTTGTATTAATATTTACGAGTATTATAACTATAGATGTTAATTTGTTTCCTTCATGATCTCCGTTTTTGTAGTTATTTATCCGCAATGGATTCATCTAATACTCTTATACCGATCACCATTAATTCGTGGCTCCAATCATTCAATGAAAAATGCTCCTTGTATGACAATGATACGACTAGAGAACTACGCTTTGGCATTGGTGAGGATGAAAATCTTTGCTACCTTACCACTTCCACACCTCCCACTCCCATATTCATGCCCACCTCTTTGGTAAGAGAATCTTGTGAGGATAATCTCACAAATTCCATGGCATCCTTGTTTGTAGAAGCAAGAAGAAATATTATATTGATAGGGAGTTCTAGCAAGAATGTCCTTGCAACTGAAAGAAGTAATGGTATTTGTGGACAAGGCCCTCGGGAACTGCGTCCGCGGGATCCACACTAGGCATAGTCGACTCGAGGTTCTTTCGAATCGAATTAAGACAAATTAGAGTCGCCACCAAGTTTTTTGGGAAATTGGAACCGTTCAAGTCAACTTTACACCTTTCATCGAAAAGCATAAAGCCAATCGACTACGAGGGATTAAAGATAAAGACTTGTACCCTATATCACTCGATTTGAATGACTCTCGTAATCCAATGGTATTTAGACGGATCCACAAACCATTGATCTTGAGTAAGGGGTGAGGGTACGTGTTAGGAA
Organism: Silene latifolia; assembly: GCF_048544455.1. Taxonomy (NCBI): domain Eukaryota; kingdom Viridiplantae; phylum Streptophyta; class Magnoliopsida; order Caryophyllales; family Caryophyllaceae; genus Silene; species Silene latifolia. The sequence goes on from NC_133538.1 coordinate 457,036,875, forward strand.
GCCCATAAGGACACCTAACCCCGCCCGTCAATAACAGCCTCTACTAAGTCAAGTGTCGGATTTCAAACAAGGTCATAGCTACTACGATATATGATATGCAAACATCGTTTTAAAACCCTAACATGTGACAACAATTTCTATGTCGTTTTAGATGCAACTAAACTAACTTTGTCAAAGTTGTAATTTAGCATGTGGGTTGATTGATCTAACAACATGTAAAGCAAACAAACAAGGCTTAGGGGGAATGGGGGAGCCGTTGGGATCTATCCTATTACAACCCAGGCATTTCATGCCGACACAACGAGAAATTAAAGATACAACTCGATCTAAATACAATTGCTATATACGACACCAAACACGACACATTACACGGCCATTCGACCTAGAAAAACGTGCACAAAGGGGTGGCCCACGGCTTACATGACTCACGGCCTTGGGTCACTCCTCGTAATGTGTGCTTTCACTTAATCTCATCGAATTAGACATAGGGCTACGCACCAAAGCATGCATTAGCATAAATCGGGCCATGTTGCTTTAAACAACATGCGATTTACTACGCTCCTACATGCATTGGGGCACAACCATCTAACCAAACAAGACTAAGGTTTTGAAAGAGGTTTTGACTCGATAAAATAAAGCTAACTCGAAAATTAAAACTCGATAACAAACGATAAATTACAAGCGACAAAACAAATAAAGAACGAACGTTGCAAAACAAACGAAACAAGAAAAAACCAAAGGACACGGCCAAGCCTCACGGCCTAAAGCCACGTCCAACCCTAAGTCCTAGGTCAGGTTCATTAGTTAGATCGATTGATTGCGAAACAAGTTCGAAAGCGGGCTAGAAAACAAGTTAGAAACGACGTTGATCGATTTGAAAAGATACCTTGCAAACGCGCATTCTACACGGCCTAAAGGGGTCCAATTAGGTCAAGTTTGCTAATTAATTTAACTCATCGAGTGTTAATAAGAAGGTGCTAATCACGCACTCTTATACTAGCGAGAAATTAGGTGAAAGAGAGAGAGATGCATTCAATTAAGTTACAGAATTGTTAGTTGATTTTTAAAGCTACGTCGATGTACCCTAATGTGTCTAATTAGGTTATCAAATTGATCTAATGTCATCTAAATGAGTTATATGTTAACAATCAGAGGTCATACTAACATGTGACGGGTCCTAAGGTGGGTCGAATCACACAAGAGAAGAGAGGGGTCAAAAGCGAAGAGCGAAGTCAGAATTTGTTTTATTAATGCCCTACCTTGAACACGAGGATATGTAAAAGAGACGGGGGTATACGACCGACTGATGTAGCGGTTTCTTTCCCATCTCAAGTCAACGCGGGTGTTTATGGTGGTACTTTAACTCATACTCGGACTAAACTAATTTCATAGTAAATTAAACAATCGATAAACAAAAACGATAAACGAATAAAAACAAACTATAAAAAACAAACATAAAAAAAACGAAATAAAAGGGCGAAAGAGGAGGATTTGATGTACCCTCAACCTACATGTATCGTTGAAACCGTCTTGGGTCGTAATCGATGGTAGATTTTATCTCGAGAGGTCGTCGTCGACGAAGAAACAAAGCAAACACGCGTTTTTATCGAATCTGGACAGCAACTTTCAAACAGCGATTTCTCCCTCGTTTCAGGATGAAAATTCGATTTAAAAGATGTTTTGAAAACTAGGAAGAGAGGAGAACAGAGATCTTAAAGCAACCCCTGCTCGTTTTGAGTTATTGGGCACGAAAAACGAGCACAAACAGAACTGGACAGACAGGAAAAAGCAGCGAAAACAGAGTGTATAATACTCTGTTTTTCGAGGGAATTCGTGTACTCTCAAAGGCAATTTGGCTCGTAAATCTTTGTCTAATGTGTAGATGGATGTTGTATGGTTAATTAGGAACAAGAAACTCGAGTTTTGATGGAGGTTTAAAGGAGGAACGAATTGTTTTTCGAAGAGGACACACAAACTGTTCCAGTTTGGATGTCGGTTTTGTGGAGGGTTTTTGAGAGGCAATTAGGGTTTGTTTCTGGGGTTTAAAGCTTGTGAGTGACGGTAGGATGTGGGTAGAACTTAGAGGAATGAATGTATGGTGAAGGGTGGGTATTTATAAGGAGTTAAAGTAGGGTAAAAGGGAGGAGAGGCAGACGGGCTCGGCTGAGCATAGCTGTCCAGCAGCTTTTGGGGGGTTTTCTAGGGTTCGTTTGGGGGGTTTTCTTGGTGGTTAAGGTAAGGTAATATGGGTAGGATATTAGGGTATGGGTTAGGGTTAATGGGCACGGGTTTTGGTGCTATTTGGAGCGGGTTTTGGGCTCGGGATTGAGCTGCAAAACAGGGGGGGCTGCTTCGTGTTTTTGCGGGCTGTTGGGGGTGATTTGGGGCATGATTTGGGCCGTGGTTATGGGGTTCGAACTGGGGTTGGATGGGTAGAGGCTTAGGTTGATTAGTGTACTCGATATTCGTGCCAACTCGTAAAGAAAACGGGCTCAAAAACCGAGCTAAAATCGAGCTCAAAAACGTGTGGTTGAAACGAGTTCTTTTCGATTTTTAAATCGATTTTTCAAATCAATTAACACATTAAAATAAATGATTTTTCAAATCAAATACACTCATAAAATGATTTTTCAAATCAAATATTTATTTTATTTTCAATAAAATAAATTTGAGAAAATAAATTCTAAAAAGCTTTAATTTAAATATCATTTAAATTAATAAAATGAATTCACTTTAAAAAAAACATTAATTTAAATATCATTTAAAATAATAAAATACTTCATCGACGACGCCCATTCTACATCGTAAAACGAGCTCTAAATAATGACAATGACAACTAAAGAATACATGTGTCCTATCATCATCGGGTGTTTGTCGGGTTCTCTATAAATTCCAATATCGACGGATACGGGTAACTACAGAGCCCCCACTTTGACTGAGGCTTGGACAAGGCGAAAGTCAAAGTATACCCCAGGTCCCTCTCGACCTGAGGATTCTGCGGGTCGTTTATAGTCCATTAGACTTGCGTATGTAAGCTCGCCAGCCATAAGAAGAGATCATACCTGAAACTTCGTTGGGGATTAACTCTTGCTTCATGTTGCGTCGAATTATCATCGTTGGTCATCGACCCATAAATTGCATATATGGTGGATTGAGCCTTATCCTTAGGCGCCTACGTATCCGTTTCTGACGGAATCAAACCCGCGTCGTAGTTCGGCAACTGCTGACACATGCCCAAAGTTTATCATCTGCTGGCATTTGTCCAAAATTCATCATCTGTTGACATTTGCCCAAAGCTTATCATCTGCTGGCAGTTGTCCGAAATTCATCATCTGTTGAGACTTGCCCGAAGCTTATCATCTGCTAGCAGGTGCCCAAATGGGACGGGACTTTCCAAGGAGGTTGCCGCCGCTTTCATCATTTGCTTTCAGCTACGGAATTCTTCCATTTCATACTCTTGTATTGAATTGAATTCTGAGTGGATGTCATCCTTTACATCTTGATAATGGTCTCTGAAGCCAACGGGTTCAGAGCCCCCAGTTTGCAATGGCTCTAAAGTCGAAGACTTTAGAGCCCCCAGTTGAAGCATATCCTGCTATATTTGAAACATAGAAAACGTACTAGCAATAATCATCACATATGCACATTTGGATCATCGATCTTGAAATTGGATCATTTGAAATACTGGGTCATCGACCCGAAAATTGAATTTGAAAATTTTGAATAATTGGGCCATCGACCCGAAGTTTAAATTTGACATCACTTGGTATGTTGGGCCATCGACCCGCAAAGATTCTATTACTGAATGATTGGGTCATCGACCCGCAAAGATTCTATTACTTGGATCATCTATCCATAATTCGCAAAAAGTTTTTGGAATTTTGAAATTTTGAATTTTTTTTGAAATCGAACCTTGATGAGTGAGCATGAAATACGACTCAGACACTCCGTATGACCCGTAAACAACGTGGGCGTAGCCCGCTACCGTAAAACAAAAAGGAAAATAAAACCCTAAGTGTGCACGAGTTTTAATTCAATTATTGACTTGTTGGGGGTAGAAATGTAAATTGGCCATTCTGGCACCAAAAGATGGCAAATAGGAATCACTAGGTCGCCGGACTTGAGACAGAGATATCGTATGGCATGGGCGTGCTCCCGAGGGCACATAGGAATCAAGATCACTTGGCATTGACAAGGTGGATTAAACTCACGGAACAACAACTTTGCCTTCGCCCAGACACCAAACACAGATTGATTTTATGAGAACATTTAGACATCACACATCACTCTTGTTGGGAACATTCTGTCACTCTTCTCCTCGCCTCCTTTCTTTTCAGCGAGTTTTCATCATTTATTGCCACCGCCTTCTTTCTTTTCAGCGAGCTTTTACTATTTTTCTTCCACGCCTTCTTTCTTTTCAGCGGGTTTTTTATATTTTCTGTTCCCAACACCAACCCACATCTATATGACTCAGCATCTTTGCCTAAACCGTTAGATAAAGCTCATTCCGAGACTTGACATTACTCATCTGAACCTATATCCTTATCCTAGCCTACATCGAGTGCTAAGACCGACTCAAACAAAGGTGGCTTCATTTGGACTTGGTTAAGACCCGTAAGAAACCGACAAGATGACAACTTGGTTGATGGGTGGATTGAATCCCTTATTCTGAAGGACTGCCTACGTATTCGCGTGGAGCGAAATCAAATCCGACGTAGTTCGATCTTGGTGCATAAACATGGCATTTTGATTGTGTGTACACACTCAAAGGTTTCACCTAAGGTATCATGTCGTATCCCATTCTAGCCTGTAAGGTACCGTTAAATCCCGTGTCTAGGGTTGGTACAAAAGGTTTTGATTCTTTGGGATGTGGAGCTTGGTAAAAAAAAGGTTCGTAAGGTAAACCATCATTCTGAAGGTTCGTTTTGTGGTGCTAAGGCCAATGGCTATGGCTTATAACGTGGTTGGAAATGGTGTCTCAGATTTGATGAATCCCGAGTACAAATGGGTTGGGAATCGATGTGGGTTCAAATTTCCATGTCTGGATCCTAAGGCTTGGGTGTACTAACACAAGCAGACTGATTCTCAAAATCCCTAACTATTCCCTCGTAAATGCCTCGGGAAGGACTTAGAGGTATGGATGACTGCTGACGGCACTACCTGACCATTTTGGCTTCGCCTTTGAACTTCGATCAACATTTTGACATTTCTTTTTCTTTTTTTCTGTTCTTTTCTTCTTCTTTCTTTTTCCATTTTCCATTTTTTTCTTTTGCTTTTTTTTTTCGTCCTCTTTTTTTTCCTCATCTTTTCATTTTTTTTCCTTCTCTTCTTGAAAATGGTCTTCTATTCATTCCCTTAGTCACAAATGAATACACCTTAAAAACTGGGCTTCACCAACTAAATTGGGTTAGAACTAACAATTCCTTCTTAGAACGGGTTGATATCTTCTCTCTTCGAGAGGGGATGATTCTGTGGGAAAAAGGCTTGCCTTCCGTCATCGATATGGAAAACAAGGAGCTAGTCCGGGTTCGTCCTAGAATCATCTAAAAGCCTGTCATAAACCTGGTTTTGATGGAGGTTTTCTACCGCCAGACATGGAATAGGTAAAGGAATCAAACACGGGATCCTAGTGTACCTTACATTTTGAAACGGGACATATTTTTACCCCAGGGATGCCTTTGAGTGTGTTGTGCATTTTATCATGTTTCGGAATGATTGAGGATTGAAAACAAGAGATATTTGGAAACGAAACTGCAACTTTTTATTGGGAAGGCAAATGCTTAACAAACTCGAAGGAACGATTCCTAGAACACACCCTAGGTCATCGCGGGACAAATGACTCAACTTCAAGAAAAGAAAGTCCTAGACTCGACTCGACTAAGAAAAGAAAACAGATCCTGACTCATAATTTTTCAAATCTGGTCTTGAGCTTTCCCTTGTTCAGTTGTCAACTTAGATGCTCGGCTCTGGTCCTTGATCCCTATGATGGTCTGCCTCCATCCCAAGGTAGTCCTCTGAGGATCTACGCCAGTGGTGAAGGTTGGTGAATCGAATTGTCTTTTATTTACTTCGTTAATAAGAGGAGTACATTCTAGAGCAAGACTCCCGACTTGAATTTCATTCTTCGGGTTTGGCAAGAATTCAAAGCAATCCACAAATATTTTCCCGATAAACACCCCTTTCAAGTGACATGGGTGGATAAGATGGGAATAATAGACATTGTCTTCGACAGAAACAAAGTTAGCGTGATCGGCAAATGGATTGGTGATGTTATTGGGTTTAACAGTTGGGATCGGGAGTGTTCCATTTTCAATCATGTCTTTAATTTCGTGCTTCAGTCGATAGCACCTTTCAGTATCATGGCCTTTCCCTTGATGAAAGGCACAGTAGGCATTTGGTTTATACCATTTACCTTGTTGATCAGCGGGAGGGTCCGGAGTTGGACCAATAGGCTTCAGCTTTCCTTGGGCTATGAGCCTTTGGAGAGCATATGTATAAGTGCATCCGATATCGGTGAATGCCCTAGGTGTTTGGCGTTGCGACTTCTTCGAGTGCCCTTCTAAGAGATTGATGGCTTCATCCATATGGGTCGTTGTTGGGGCCTTGCCCTTAGACGATGAGGCCCCTTGGTACCCTTTCGGCTTTTCAGCCTCTGCCCTTATGACATCATCTTCTACCATTATCCCGATTCTTATCAATTCTTTGAAAGAGCCAAAATTCTGGTATTTCAGAGCATTGCGGTAAATAGGTCGTAGATTCTTTACGAACTTATCTACCATTTCAACTTCGTCAGGCTTCTTGGCTAATTTCACGCTTTCAGCGCGCCATCTTGCAAGGAATTAAGTAAAGCCTTCTTTTTCTTTCTGTGTCATCACCTCCAATGTTCTTATGTTGGTTTGAATCTCAACATTGTCAGCATAGTGCTTACAGAACTCCACCATAATATCTTTGAAAGTGGGGAAGTTCTTAAGGTCAAGATTATAGAACCACGCCTTCGGGTGTTCATCCAGAGATTGGGCAAAAATTTCAGAGAGCATGTCGTGATTCTCCCTTGATGCTAAGTACCCTTTATAGGCCTTAATATGGTGGACTGGATCTTCGGTGCCCTTGAACTTTGGGATGTCAGTGAGTACCATGTTCGTGGGCAACTTATCCTGAACTGGGGCATAGGCCCTAGCATTCTCATAGTGGATGCTCTTCCCCTGGGAGAGTTTCAGACGGTCTTCGATGAACTTGAACCGTTTCTCCAGATCAGTCAGAGGTGGGGTAGATGAAGAGGAATCTTCACCCAACTTAGATTCGATCGCATCCATTCTAGTCATCATGAGGTTCACGGCCTCAGTGAGCTTGTTAACAGCATCTTCCATTGCTTGACGTCGGGTTTTTGGCGGCCTTTCTACAAGAAAACCCGTCGAGTCAATATTTAAAGTAAGAGCCCCTGCACACTTAAGGACATGACACCAACTTGACTCAAACAAAGACTCGACTTGAGACTGACTAACCAAAGGTTCGACTCACGGTTGGATTTAGACCTTGGTTCATTTTAGACTCGGCAAAACGACATGACTCAAACTGTCATAGCACGATTCTAAACCGGACTCGGTGTGACTAAACCCGTGATTGGACCAACATAGTCCTTAGGTTCGGGTGAAACGTCCTAAAGGGCCTAGATTGGACGTGTCTGTGGACTATCCTAGACCAAATTGTCGACCAACATGACTCAAAGCCCAAGAGGTGAGCTTGGGTGACCCAACAGGGTCATGTTCTAGACTCTTAGAACGAAACACACCCTGCCTAACACGGCCATGACCCGGGCACGACTCGATGCATTTCATGCTAGGTTGAGGTTCGAGAGGCATTTTGGATTGATTTTGAAAAACGAATGATCGATTTGAAAAATGAGATTTGAAATGGGCGGCATGCCGGCTATAAAAGCTTGTTTTGGCCGAAATTTCTAGTCCTATTTGGGCAGCATTCCGCGTTTTTAAAATCATGCTAATTTTGAAAGTAAGTTGTTCAAAAGTTCGGTTTTGAAATGGACATGGAAAATTTTGAAAAGACTCGGGAAAACAACTTGCACATTGTCATTCTCATGTTATAAGGATGTATGCTCCTAGACATCTCTAAGTCTCGGCAAGTCTTCTACAAGAAGGTCTATGCCCTCCATCCTTTTGCGGTCTTATAGAGCAAGGGCCTTAAGGTAAAGTACCTAGAAGAGCGTCCCCACCATCAAGAACCACGCGAGGTGAAGTGGAAGCGAGCAATGTGCAGCTTCCTAGCATAGTGGGACATCGCCCCCCACGCATCACAAAGAAACGCTGGGACGGCCCAGGAAAATCCTTAAGGGTTTATGCATGAATCGTAGCACTATGAGTAATGTTTTACTTTCCAACACTTTCTTTTCAAGTTTCACCTCGGAGGAAAAGACCTTAAAAACAAAGTGTAACTAGTCCTCTTTTCCCCAAATGAGTCGCCAAATGGACAAGGCCCTCGGGAATCTGCGTCCGGGGATCCACACTAGGCATAGTCGACTCGAGGTTCTTTCGAATCGAATTAAGACAAATTAGAGTCGCCACCAAGTTTTTTGGGAACTTGGAACCGTTCAAGTCAACTTTACACCTTTCATCGAAAAGCATAAAGCCAATCGACTACGAGTGATTAAAGATAAAGACTTGTACCCTATATCACTCGATTTGAATGACTCTCGTAATCCAATGGTATTTAGACGGATCCACAAACCATAGATCTTGAGTAAGGGGTGAGGGTACGTGTTAGGAAGCCCATAAGGACACCTAACCCCGCCCGTCAATAACGGCCTCTACTAAGTCAAGTGTCGGATTTCAAACAAGGTTATAGCTACTACGATATATGATATGCAAACATCGTTTTAAAACCCTAACATGTGACAACAATTTCTATGTCGTTTTAGATGCAACCAAACTAACTTTGTCAAAGTTGTAATTTAGCATGTGGGTTGATTGATCTAACAACATGTAAAGCAAACAAACAAGGCTTAGGGGGAATGGGGGAGCCGTTGGGATCTATCCTATTACAACCCAGGCATTTCATGCCGATACAACGAAAAATTAAAGATACAACTCGATCTAAATACAATTGCTATATACGACACCAAACACGACACATTACACGGCCATTCGACCTAGAAAAACGTGCACAAAGGGGTGGCCCACGGCTTACATGACTCACGGCCTTTGGTCACTCCTCGTAATGTGTGCTTTCACTTAATCTCATCGAATTAGACATAGGGCTACGCACCAAAGCATGCATTAGCATAAATCGGGCCATGTTGCTTTAAACAACATGCGATTTACTACGCTCCTACATGCATTGGGGCACAACCATCTAACCAAACAAGATAAAGGTTTTGAAAGAGGTTTTGACTCGATAAAAGAAAGCTAACTCGAAAATTACAACTCGATAACAAACGATAAATTACAAGCGACAAAACAAATAAAGAACGAACGTTGCAAAACAAACGAAACAAGGAAAAACCAAAGGGCACGGCCAAGCCTCACGGCCTAAAGCCACGTCCAACCCTAAGTCCTAGGTCAGGTTCATTAGTTAGATCGATTGATTGCGAAACAAGTTCGAAAGCGGGCTAGAAAACAAGTTAGAAACGACGTTGATCGATTTGAAAAGATACCTTGCAAACGCGCATTCTAAACGGCCTAAAGGGGTCCAATTAGGTCAAGTTTGCTAATTAATTTAACTCATCGAGTGTTAATAAGAAGGTGCTAATCACGCACTCTTATACTAGCGAGAAATTAGGTGAAAGAGAGAGAGATGCATTCAATTAAGTTACAGAATTGTTAGTTGATTTTTAAAGCTACGTCGATGTACCCTAATGTGTCTAATTAGGTTATCAAATTGATCTAATGTCATCTAAATGAGTTATATGTTAACAATCAGAGGTCATACTAACATGTGATGGGTCCTAAGGTGGGTCGAATCACACAAGAGAAGAGAGGGGTCAAAAGCGAAGAGCGAAGTCAGAATTTGTTTTATTAATGCCCTACCTTGAACACGAGGATATGTAAAAGAGACGGGGGTGTACGACCGACTGATGTAGCGGTTTATTTCCCATCTCAAGTCAACGCGGGTGTTTATGGTGGTACTTTAACTCATACTCGGACTAAACTAGTTTCATAGTTAATTAAACAATCGATAAACAAAAATGATAAACGAATAAAAACAAACTATAAAAAACAAACATAAAAAAAACGAAATAAAAGGGCGAAAGAGGAGGATTTGATGCACCCTCAACCTACATGTATCGTTGACACCATCTTGGGTCATAATCGATGGTAGATTTTATCTCGAGAGGCCGTCGTCGACGAAGAAACAAAGCAAACACGCGTTTTTATCGAATCTGGACAGCAACTTTCAAACAGCGATTTCTCCCTCGTTTCACGATGAAAATTCGATTTAAAAGATGTTTTGAAAACTAGGAAGAGAGGAGAATAGAGATCTTAAAGCAACCCCTGCTCGTTTTGAGTTATTGGGCACGAAAAACGAGCACAAACAGAACTGGACAGACAGGAAAAAGCCGCGAAAACAGAGTGTATAATACTCTGTTTTTCGAGGGAATTCGTGTACTCTCAAAGGCAATTTGGCTCGTAAATCTTTGTCTAATGTGTAGATGGATGTTGTATGGTTAATTAGGAACAAGAAACTCGAGTTTTGATGGAGGTTTAAAGGAGGAACGAATTGTTTTTCGAAGAGGACACACAAACTGTTCAAGTTTGGATGTCGGTTTTGTGGAGGGTTTTTGAGAGGCAATTAGGGTTTGTTTCTGTTGTTTAAAGCTTGTGAGTGACGGTAGGATGTGGGTAGAACTTAGAGGAATGAATGTATGGTGAAGGGTGGGTATTTATAAGGAGTTAAAGTAGGGTAAAAGGGAGGAGAGGCAGACGGGCTCGGCTGAGCATAGCTGTCCAGCAGCTTTTGGGGGGTTTTCTAGGGTTCGTTTGGGGGGTTTTCTTGGTGGTTAAGGTAAGGTAATATGGGTAGGATATTAGGGTATGGGTTAGGGTTAATGGGCACGGGTTTTGGTGGTATTTGGAGCGGGTTTTGGGCTCGGGATTGAGCTGCAAAACAGGGGGGCTGCTTCGTGTTTTTGCGGGCTGTTGGGGGTGATTTGGGGCATGATTTGGGCTGTGGTTATGGGGTTCGAACTGGGGTTGGATGGGTAGAGGCTTAGGTTGATTAGTTTACTCGATATTCGTGCCAACTCGTAAAGAAAACGGGCTCAAAAACCGAGCTAAAATCGAGCTCAAAAACGTGTGGTTGAAACGAGTTCTTTTCGATTTTTAAATCGATTTTTCAAATCAATTAACACATTAAAATAAATGATTTTTCAAATCAAATACACTCATAAAATGTTTTTTCAAATCAAATATTTATTTTATTTTCAATAAAATAAATTTGAGAAAATAAATTCTAAAAAGCTTTAATTTAAATATCATTTAAATTAATAAAATGAATTCACTTTAAAAAAACATTAATTTAAATATCATTTAAAATAATAAAATACTTCATCGACGACGCCCATTCTACATCGTAAAACGAGCTCCAAATAATGACAATGACAACTAAAGAATACATGTGTCCTATCATCATCGGGTGTTTGTCGGGTTCTCTATAAATTCCAATATCGACGGATACGGGTATCTACAGTATTATTAAAGGAAAGGCAAAGAAGGGTAAGAAATCCAAACCCGATAATGAATTGGAAATGGATAGTGAGACTACCATAACCAAAACCAAGAAGTGTGCCCAATTCTACGATGAATGTCATTGTTGGAATGTCATGGGCCATTGGAAGCAAAATTGCCCAAGTATTTGGGAGATATCAAAACTGGACTTGTCACTCCAGTCGGGGTTAAGTAATGTGGAAGCATTTAGCAAGGGTGACATGGATCTCCGATTAGCAAATGGATCTAGAGTAGCCGCCATTTCAAAGGGAACCTATGTGATTGCTTTAGCTAAGTGATTTTAAGTTGCATATACAAAATTGTTATTATGTACCCATTTTCTCTAAAAACATTATTTCCATTTCTATGTTAGACATGGAAGGATTTTCTTTCGCCATCAAAAACAATCGTTGTATTTTGTTTAAAAATGTCTTGGCCGTGAGCCAAGTCACTTCTCTTAATGGTATTTATGTTTTAGACACTTCCAACTCAAGCAAAGATATATATTACATACAATCCAAAAGATTCAAAACAAGTAATCCAAATGATTTATACATTTGGCATTGTCGTTTAGGTCTCATAAATGAGAAACGCATTAAAAGGATAGTGTCGACTGGAATTATCGAGCCATTTGATTTCTAATCATATGGATTATGCGAATCTTGTCTCTTTGGAAAAATGATTCGTTCCCCCTTTAGTGGTAAAAGGACACGAGCATGTGATTTGTTGGGAGCAATGCATACCGATGTATGTGGTCCAATGAGTATCACTGCTAAGGGAAATTATGACTACTTCGTCACTTTTACCGATGATTTAAGTAGATATGAGTATGTTTACTTAACAAATATAAAAGTGAAGCATTTGAAAAATTTAAAGAATTTCTATATGAAGTAGAGAACCAATTGATCAAAAGAATTAGAGCATTACGATTCGATCGTGGTGGCAAATATCTAAGTAATGAATTTGATTCTCACTTATGGATTATGACCTTGTGTCACTACCTATAAGATCAAACTAATATGAGTCGGATTGAGTTGTCAAACTCACATTTGGGGATTTGCAATCCAAAAGGGACACATTATTTTAAATGAAAGGTCAACCTGGAGATACCTAAAATAGCAAGTCTATTTAACAAATGACATGGATCAGATTCATATATTACATGAATCAAGCTGCCATAATAGAGCTGGTCTTTTTATGAGCTAACACGTAAGTCTAGACGAACTTCTATTACTTCACTATATATGTTTGTAACTCACAAAGCTATCTCTTAAAAAGATAGAAGTATTTCTAAGAGATAGAGTGGGAGTAGATCATCACAAACATGTCTCATAGTTAATGTGTTACTTATTGAAAGTATTGGAACTATAATCTATTGAGATAGAGTGGGAGTAAAGTACACATGTCTTATTTTTAATATGTTACTTTTCGAAAGTAATGGAATTATGACCTATTGAATGATCAATTGTGAGTAGTCCCAAATCGACTTCGTTGCATAAAAGCCGTAGCATTACAGTCCAACAAAATTTTTTACTCAAGAGTATATTTAATTTAAGGCAATGGTCTCTTTAAAGTATAGATTGACATAAAGATGTTAATCAAGATAAATCATGTTAGGAATTGCCACCTATCATTTTGATGAAGAATGACAAATGATATTAAAAATTCACTTTTCTAAAATGGGAATTTAGAGAAGGATGTGTACGGAACACAAAACCTTAGATAAAGATATAAAAATCCTACCATACTATGCAAAGCTTACTTAAGCGATCCTAGAATGGTCTTAAGCAAGCATCAAAGGATTGTAATAATCATACTTTTCTTTCATGTGATAATTGAGAATGGTTTCATTCACATTGTTGAAGAATCATGTTTATACATGAAGTTAAGTGGGAGCCAAAATTATTTTTCCCATGTCTTATATGTTGATAACATATTACTCATTGAGAATAATGTACCAATGCTCTTCTCTATGAAAGAGTGATTGGGAGACTAGGAAAAAGGTGCAATGTATTCTAGATTTCCGAATCTACGTGTTAAAATTGAGAGAATATTGGCATAGAGTTGAGAGCCTTATGATGATAAGTTCTTTCATATCTTAAACATCAACAAGGTTGAGTAGGTTATTCATATTGATGAAAGTGGAATTACTAAGATAGAGTCATAATCATTCACTGAACCTAATAAGTTGTTGATCACATGAAATCTATTGCTAATGTTTCCGCCATTAGAACGATCATGTATGACATTATATGCACATGCCGTGATGAATCATATGCTTCGAGCATAATAAGTCAATAGCAAGTTAATTCGAATGAAGGTCTTTTGAAAGCCTTAAAGAACATCCATTAAGATTCTTGAGGAGAATTAAGGATTCGTTCTTATGTTTGGATGATATACTAAGTTGTGTGTTGAAGGGTTGCACAAACTCTAGTTTCCAAACCTATAAGAATTTGTCGAAATCCTAGGCTGATTTTATTGACTTAGGAGTAAGTGACTAGAGAAATATTTTAGTTCAACCATTAGAAGTTCTACGAACAGAATCTAAGTACATTGTGATAAGATGGTCAACGTAGGGAGTGAGAGTGAATCCCTCTACCAAAGACTTTATCACAAGTTATATGATAACAGTGGGAGCATCTTCCAAGTACAAGAGCCCAAGTCTAGTAAGAAAACTAGACATATACTTAGATAAATTCATGTTATTAGAAATAACATTGAATAGAAACAAATAGCAATTCATAAAGTTGAAATGTATGGATACATGGTATATCCACTTACCAAGCTTTTATTGCATTTAACTAGTGTAAAATATACACTATAGATTATTAGATATGAAGTAGCAATAGGGTAATGACTATTCATATATGATAATTGCATTTATCGTTTGAGTTTTTTTTTTAAACTCATCTATTACTTTGTTATATCAAAATAGGTTGTTGAGACAATAATGAACCCCATTGAAATGAACTGGATTGACATAGTATGCGCCCCTAGTTACTTATACGAGGTGACGTCTCGAAGTGACTATATTGTGATGCGATTGATGGCAAGTTCAAGTGCCATAGGGTCATATGGGATGACTAGTCGATCACATAGACAGACTGTATGAGACACTCTGTCGGGCGGTGACCGCTTATAGAGTTTTGGAAATTCATAAAGCCTGGTCATGGCAAGAGCTACTATAGTATTCTTATGAGTAAATTCTTTTAACTAGAAACTATTCGCCCAAGTTGGCACAAGTTTCTGAATGGCTTTGATTTATACTCTACGACTGTCGTAACTGATATCAAATGAGTATATTTTGGGTCATGATGAACTGTGGCTAGATGAAGGGAATAATGCGATAGGAATTGTCCGTCCCCTTATCAGGGTTGTTTGAAATCTCTGGGCCACTCGAGGAGTAGTGAACTGAAAATGTGTGGCCACGCTCGGAAGGTATCTACGGTAGATAATTCCGGTCAGACAATACTCTCCAGATCGAGGAAACCACTCAAGATATGATCAATTGCAAGTACGACCTGCAAGACACCTTGCATTGAGTGGGAGATTGTAATACGACAAGAGAATTGGTGACGCACACTTGTCTCAGACAAGTGGGAGATTGTTGGAGTATGTGTCCTGAACAATAGTGCGATCATATGTTTAAATCTCAAATTAAGAATACGAAAGGGATGATAAATTATATAGTCAACTAATCAACATTAATCTGTAATGATTGGCCAACTAGAGTTTGACATTACTGTCGTTTGACGGTGGTGATCAGTTGATCCCTTAAGGTCACACCTATAGGATGAGACCCAAATAAATAATTAATTAATTGTATTCGATATGTATTAATTAATCCCTTATTTATATGAGTTGAATTTTGTATCTTATTGTAATGTGATTAAATAAAATTCGATTTAGTGGATTAATATATTAATTTACTAAATTATGTTGAAGTCTTATAAATATTTTGAGGTAGAGGTAATTAGTTATTAACATTTACAAGAGATTGTAAATTTAACTAACTAGCTATTATGGGACCCATTATATGTTGATATAATGGTAAAATATTACTCAATAAGTTGAGTGAATATATGTTTATTAAATTGTAACATAATTGTTGTATGATCAAATTAATATTTAATTATGTAAGATAATTAAACATAAGACCATTAAGCATTTGTGTGACAAATATTATAAAACAAAAATGGACCCATATACACTCAAGTGCACCTTCCAAAGGGTGAGCATGCTTGAGTTTTTGGTTTTGTCATTTTGTTGTTGGAAAGATGCTCCAACATCTTATGACATACTTTATTCAAGCTAGCCTATTACCCACACAAAAGCATATTGCATAAGACAAAATGAGAAAACCAAAATGCTCTAAATCAGAGCATTTGGACGGTACAAATAAGGGTGAGATGAGAATAATTTTGTTCTTCTCATTGGTATACTCTACCTTTCTCTCTAAATATCATAAATGCAAAACCTCAAAAACCACTCAAATACTAATATTTGTCATATATTACTAGTGTAATAATATTAGTTATATTAGTGATTATAAGGGAAGCTTACTACAAATGTCTAGTTAATATTAGTAGTAACTTTGGGTCAAATCTTGGGTGCAACTAAGAGGAGTGTCTCTATGCTTGAGACTTGAAGATATTGGAAGATCATCCCATATTATTTGAGCTCAAGAACAAGAGTAGGTAGGAGACCTTACTTGTGCCCATTTCGAACCATTTAACTATGTAATAATCATTGTTTTCTTCTTTTATTTCTTATTTTGCTATGCATGCACTAGATCCTTAGAACACATATTAATATGTTAACTAGTTCACCATTAGAGATGTCTAATAATAGGTATATGAACCTAACAAGTCTTGTGGTTGCTATTCCAGGTAGGGTTTTCCCTACTCGGTTATTGATTACATAATGTTGTTTATGGTGGTTGATTGTTGTTGATTTATATCGTATTGGTAATTGGTAATTGTTGTTGTATAATGTGGTTGGTTGTGATTGTTTGTCCGTGGTTTTGGAGGTGCATCCTCGGCTGAGTGGAGTCACTTGCGGGAGTGGCTTCACGCCCTTGATTCGCCCTCTGTGGAACCCGCCACTGAGGGGATGTGCACATTTAGGAACTTGGGTTATCGCTCGGATGAGATGAGCGGGACTTAGGTGGGAACGGTTGCGGTCCCCCAATGGCGTTGTGGAATAATTGTTGCGATGAGTATTCTGGCAGGACTACACACTTTAGTGTGTAGTCAGGTGTGTGGAGTTATGATGGAGATTGGTTGATTGGATTGGATTGTTGTATTGTTTTGTTGTATTGTTTTATGTAAGTAGTAATTGACCCCGGTTTAAATGTTTTGAAAACTATGGTGATCCATTCGGGGATGGTGAGCATTTATTGAGCAGGTATGAGTTGATGCGCATGGGATAGCTAGGTTAAGTCGCCACGAAATGACTAGAAGTCTTCCGCTATGTCATGAACATTCGTTTACATTGTTTGGATTAGTTTTTTTGAGAAACAGTTGTATTCACTTTATCAGTTGTGGTTTTGGACTTGTATCACTTTAAATTCATTTATTAAAGAACGTTTCTTTATTGTCTATTTGATATACATTGCCTCGGTTAACCGGGATGATAGCACTCTCATGCCTTAAGTGGTCCTGGTAAAGCACTTGGAGTATGGGGGTGTTACACATATGAATGCTTATAGCTTTTGCGTCTCTCCTCAGCATAAAACTTTTTCAAATGGATGTTAAAACTGCTTTCCTAAATGGCTATCTTGATGAAGAAGTTTTTGTCGAACAACCTCTAGGCTTTATATACAATGAGTTTCCTAACCACGTTTTCAAACTTGATAAAGCACTTTATGTTGGAGCTTGTGTCCTCCACAAATTAGTGTGATAAAATTTGTAAATCTCTTACAGGTTCATAAGGGTATACTTCGTATTTAATCAGTTGATTAACGATTACCTAATAACGGTTGCTTGCTAGAAAGTTTGACGTTATTATCATACCGATGGCGGTGATCAATTGGTCCCTAAAAGTCACAACTAAAGGATGTGTTTCTGAAATGTGATTGTATGAAAATATAATCACATTGATGCCTTATATGAATAAACAGTTAGTCACTGTGTTGATGAGACGATTATTTAATGCTGATTAAATAATATAAGCTGAGACGAATTAACAGTCAATTCGTAAATTGAATATAATAAGTTATATTGAATTAATGTATATAATGTTAGCTTGGACGAATTAATATGTTAATTCGTAATTAAATGTAATCGGTTATATTTAATCAGCAAATGATAAATTATACGATATTGTCATAATTAATTATTATTGACCCGTATTAATTAATGCGGTATAATATAAATGACAATTTATATTTAATACATTTTATAGATTTTGTATACTACCAAAATAAGAATATTTAATATCCTTATTTTTGGGTACGTAAATAACCGAAAAAAAGGAGAAAAATAATCTCTCTATATTTCGGTATTATGGGCCGAAATTAGGAGAAAAATATCTCCCCCTTGGACTTCCTTATTTCGGTGCAAATAAGAGGAGTAGGGAGATTATTTTTCAACCCTAATTTTTCTAACTCATTCTTGCCTCTCATCTGAAAACACAAAAAGAAAAACCCTAGCAATTTACAGAAAAGGGGATCGATTCTAGCAAAATCAAAAGGGCATATCTCATATCGTCTTGGGTGCAACTGATAGGAGAATATCATTGCGATATTGATCTTAGGCCATATTTGCTAGGACCGAAGGTTATTTCTTAATCCTTTACGATTTTGTTTATGCAATTTATTTTATGACTAGCTTTCATCATTATAAATTTCGTTATAATCCTTAATAATAAGGGAAATATACAGATTATTTCCCACAAGTGGTATCAGAGCCAAGGCCACGAATTTTATTTTGATGATTTTCATAAAATTGGATGCAAACAATTTTAGGGTTTCGAAAAAAAAAAGGTGCGGCTGGAATTTTTTTTCGGCCGAGAAGTTTTTTTTCATCCGTTTTTTTTCTTTTGTTTGATGATTTATTTCCATTTTATTTTTCATATTGTTGTTTTAATCAGTTAAAATAATCATATGATAAATTTGTAGATGGTAGGTTTAATGAGGATTAAATCATAATGTAAATGGAAATCGTCTAATTGTTGATGATAAATTGTTTTTTGCTATAATGTTTTTGGCATAAATGGTTCTAAATTGTTGTTTAGAATCATGTTTCATAAATTTACATGTTTAAATTATAAGATGAATGTGCCAATCTTGTTAATAGCAACAATAAACGATTTTTATTCATCAATATCATGTTTTTGTAATTAGGGCATAATGCCGAATTGATAAAAAAAATTTGGGGCTGTTTTATTTTTTTTCCCAGCCGAGACACAAAAAAAATTAGGGTTTCTGTTTTTTGGTTGTTTCGTTTTTCCAGCCGTAAAAAGTAAAAAAAAAAAAAAAAATTTGTTTCTGTTACTGTTCACGTACTGGCAAATAAATAAAATTTTTTTTTTTCGGTTTTTACAGAAAAACCGTGTTTTAAAGAAAAAAAAAACAGACTGTTCAGACGTGAGCAGCAAAGAAAATTTTTTTCCGGGGTTTTGTTTTGCTGTTATGCCGAGAGCAGCTGGAATATAAATAAAAAAAAAAATTTCTGTTTTTTTGGAATGCCGAGACCAAAATTAAAAAAAAGGGTTGTTTTTTGTTTGTTTTGGCCAATATTAATTATACATTACATTTACAATGTATGATTAATTGTTGTGAAACAGTTCACAAATTTTAAGATACCTAATTATTTTGTTTTACGTTTTACCGTTCTTATTGCTTTTCATTCACATGCTAGTTAATGCATCATATTCCGCCTAAAACCAAACCACCTACTAAAATGCATGAAAATTGACACATATAGGTTGTATGTTAGTTTTCATAGATATACAGATGTCACATGTTTATTAAGCCATCATCTTAGTTTATTTATTCACGCATGCTAGATATTAGTTCACTTAAAATGAATTAAAACAAAGTTGATGGGATCTTCCTCTAAAAACAGAAATTGAGATTAGTCTTTATAAGGGCAAACAACTATGAATCCCTTCTTCGTCGGTAGGCATAATATGACCCCTTCTACGTTGGGTAAGTAGTTTATGTTGACTTAGTTTATCTCAACATTATAGTCCGAAGAGTTTCTCGTGATTATGATGGACTAAAGATAGAATTTACAGAAATTTATCGACCAAGAATTCTAACAGTAGAATTAGCCAAAAGGTTGGCCTATCAATTTACAGATAATTGAGTCTTGGGATCATTTATATAATTCTTGAGAAAGGTCAATTGTATAAATGCATGAGTCTTCGCGTTATAACAGTATTACATTAGACTTAAATTAAAATCGATGCACATGCTTATTATTTATTCTTCTTTTCGCAGTGTAGAACACGTTTATTTTACTGTTACAACAAATGGCTGGAAATAACGAAATCCCAAGGCCAAGTGCCACACTTGGACGCGAGTCCTGGTTGAAAGTTTTTATGGACAACATGAATCGACACGCGATCAAGAATGATGGGTCCAACTTTGCGGATCGGGAGGCGCACTACGGAATGCTTTTGCAATTGCGACGGTAAGCTCAAGTACTTAATCGAGCCAATACCATCAAACCAGCCCCCAATGCGGGAGTTAACGAGTCACTTGCTTATAGTGATTTCGTTATGGAAGCGGGTGCGATAAAGAACGTACTCATCTTTGCAATGGAAACCAATTTGCAGAGACGCTTCATTGCCCAAGGTGCGAACAATATTTTCACCACGCTCACTAACGAGTTCTCAAAAGCACCGAGGATCGTTACTTATGAGCATACATGTCGCTTCTTTGATGCGAAACTCCAAAAGGGCCAACCGGTTAGCCCACACATTCTTAACATGATTGAGAATGTCGAGAAATTGGAGGCACTTGATTGCAAAATCAGTGAGAGCATTGTCATTAACCGAATGCTTCATTCTCTTCACGATGGTTTTGCCCTTTTCAGGGCGAACTACTACATGAATGACTTGAAAAAGAGTCCTCATGAGCTACACTCCCTTCTCGTACAGACCGAGAAGTATATGAAATTGAGTGGGAGCATGAAACAGGATGTTCTCACGATTTCCAACAAGGGTAAAGGTAAGGGCAAGGCTCCAGGCGACCTAACTGTAGGTAAGCCAAAATTCAAGAAGCCAGGAAACGGTAAGAGTGGGCCCGGTGAGACTAGTGGCTCACAGGGCAAGGCAAAGAGCAAGGGCAGTGACATTGAATGCCACCATTGTCACAAGACTGGACATTGGAGGAGGAACTGTCCCGTGTACCGTGAGGACATTAAAGCAGGCCGCGTCGTTCCTGTTGGTATGTCATCTTATATTCATATTATTGAGATTAACCATGAAAGTTTCGGAAATTGGGTACTTGATACTGGTTGTGGTTCTCATCTGTGTAATCATTTGCAGGGCCTAAGAAACATCACACCTCTCGGAAAGGGTGATGTGGACCTACGAGTCGGGAATAGAGCTAGAGTTGCTGCTGTCTCGAAGGGAACATATGCAATCCAAATCCCTAGTGGTTTTGAGTTATTGTTAAATAACTGTTACCATGTACCCAGTTTGTCTAAGAACATTATTTCAGTTTCCGTACTTGATAAAGACGGATTTTCATTTTTAATAAAGGATAATAGCTGTATTTTCTCTTTCAATGAAATGATTTATGGCAAAGCGGTTTCCATGAATGGAATTCATATCTTAGATCAAACCACGGAAGTATTACACGTGAATAATAAGAAATTAAAGGTTGGTGACAAAGATCAAACCTATCTATGGCATTGTCGAATGGGACACATAAATGAGAAACGCGTAAAGAAACTCGTCGATAATGGGACTATTCCCACATTCGAATTTTCTACATATGGCACGTGTGAATCATGTCTCATTGGCAAAATGACTCGAATTTCCTTCAAAGGTGTTGGAATGCGCGCTAGTGACCTATTAGGACTCATACATACTGATGTTTGTGGACCTATGTCAATTGCCGCTAGAGATGGCTATAGATATTTTATCACTTTCACGGACGATTTGAGTAGATACGGATATGTCTACTTAATGAAGCATAAAAGTGAGTCCTTTGAGAAATTCAAGGAATACCAGAATAGGGTTGAGATCCAACTGGGTAGAAAGGTTAAAGCACTCCATTCAGATCGGGGTGGCGAATATCTTTCAAATGAGTTTGATCAACACCTTAAAGATTGTGGAACCGTTTTGCAGTTAACTCCACCTGGAACACCTCAATTAAATGGTGTGTCCGAACGGAGAAATCGAACCTTACTTGATATGGTTCGATCCATGATGAGTCACACGGTAGTGCCTAATTCATTATGGGGTTTTTCTCTTTTGTCAGCTGCTCTTATACTTAAACGAAGTCCGACTAAAGCTCTTGACAAGACTCCATATGAAATGTGGAAGGGAACGGTCCCTAACTTGTCCTTTATTCGGGTTTGGGGCTACGAGGCTTATGTCAAGTGGAGACACGAGGATAAGCTCGGCCCGCGATCGGTCAAGACATACTTTATAGGTTATCTAAAAGGAACATTTGGTCATTACTTCTATTCGCCTACCGAACATCGAGTTTTTGTTGCGGCTAGTGCAACGTTCTTAGAGAAAGAATTTCTCGAGAACAAGACAAGTAATAGAACCTTCGAGCTGTCGGAGATTCCAGAACCAACAACCGAGGAACAGATGGAGGAAGTTGTTCCTCCAAATAATGATACGGTTAATATTCCTGAGGAACCTAGGAGTTCGGGTAGAGTCTCTCATCCTCCGGACAGATACATTGGTATGGTCGAGGAGAATGACGCTTTACTCCTAGAGAGTAATGAACCCGCTACCTATAAAGGTGCTATGGCCTGTTCCGACTCAAAGCTATGGCTCGAAGACATGCAATCCGAGATGGACTCCATGTATGAGAATGACGTATGGGATCTCGTTGATTTACCTAATAAGATAAACCTCTACAGTGAAATTGGCTTTACAATATAAAGCGTTCTGTAGACGCGCAACCAGATACCTATAAGGAACGACTAGTGGCAAAAGGTTTCACTCAAGTGCACGAATTGCATTATGATGATATTTTTGCACCTGTGTTCATGCTACGTTCCATTCGGATAATCTTAGCGATTGCCGCATTTCATGACTATGAAATTTGGCAAATGGATGTGAAAACCGCCTTCTTAAACGGTTATTTGGAGGAAGAGTTGTACATGGTGCAACCCGAAGATTTCATAGATCCTGAACATCCTAAGAAAGTATGCAAGCTTAAGAGTTCCATTTATGGACTTAAGTAAGCTTCTCGGAGTTGGAATCATCATTTCGACCAGGTGATAAAAGAGTATGGTTTCACTCGATCGATCGAGGAACCATGCTTATATATCAAGTCGAGTGGGAGAAAAATTGTATTCTTGATATTGTATGTTGATGACATACTCTTGATTGGGAATGACATTCCTCTCCTATCTTCTGTTAAAGAATGGTTGAAGAACCATTTCCAGATGAAAGATCTGGGTGAGGCACAACGCATATTGGGAATAAGTATCTACCGAGATAGATCACGACGGACGTTATCACTTAGTCAGGAGTCTTATTTGGATAAGATTCTTGAGAAGTTCAGCATGACCAACTCCAAGAAGGGGAACCTTCCAATGACGTCTGGGATGCAGTTGGGCAAGTCTCAGTCACCCACGACGCCTGAAGGGATTGAGCGCATGTGTCGTGTTCCTTATGCATCTGCAATAGGATCAATCATGTATGCCATGATATGCACACGTCCAGACATGGCATATGCATTGAGTATGACGAGTCGGTACCAAAAGAATCTAGGTGAAACACACTGGATAGCTTTTAAAAATATCCTCAAGTACCTACGGAGGATTAAGGATAGGGTATTGACTTATGGAGGCGATACTACGCTATGCGCAATCGGTTACGCAGATGCTAGCTTCCAAACGGATCGAGATAATTCAAAATCTCAGTCTGGGTTCGTCTTCACTCTTAATGGTGCTGCGGTCAGCTGGAATAGTTCCAAACAGTGTTGTAGTAGATTCTACCACCGAATCAAGTACTATGCCGCTTGAAGCAAAATGGCTAAGGAAGCGATGTGGATGCGTCAATTCTTACAAGGACTTACGATAGTTCCTAGTTCGAATGACCCGATCACCATCTATTGTGACAATAGAGGTGCCATATTCCAGGCTAAGGAGCCAAAGTCTAGCAACAAATCTAGACATGTACATCGGAAAGCTCACCTGATCCGTGATTACGTGGAGCAAGAAGAGATAGTGATTGACAAGATAGCTTCGGATGATAACATCGCGGACCCTCTCACTAAACCGTTGAATTTTGATAAGCATGAAGGGCACGTTATTTCCATGGGAATTAAACATGTTCCTGAGTTGTAGTAGTTGATTATAGATTTGATACATTATCTCTTTCATATACTATTTATAACTTCATCGTTTTATAATATTTTGTTTTTCATGTGGATTGTACCGACAACATTGAACGCCACAAAGTGAACTGAATTACATTATATTTTGTTTGGTTCTTAATCGCCTTAATGAGCTGATAACTCTGGCTATTATATTGTGCAGTCAATTGATGGTGGGTTCAACGAGCCAAAAGTCAAACGGTTGACTGATTGATCACAGATGCGAGATTATAACGATACCTCGTAGGACAAATTTTTGTGACAACGTAATGGAGTCCTAAATGTTTAAAAACATTCGGTGCCAGGTCGTGGATAGGATATCCATTGTGTTCCTAGAGTCGATTCTTTTGACTATCGACTGTCTCTTGAGATTAAGGCAGTTTTTGGGTGACTTTGGTTTCTTTCTCACGGTCTGCCGTAACTGGAGGCTAAGTAGATTTTTTCTGGGTCATTTCATATTGTGCTTACATTTGCAGGATTCGAGTTGAGGAAAATATCCAACCTTTATTAGGTATAGTTATTTCTCAGGGCCACTCGAGGAGTTGTAACTAAATGCATGACCATGCTCGAATGATGATTCGTTTATCAGTTAAGTTACTCTCAAGTCGGGGAAACCACTCTTGATAATGATCGCTTGTAAAATACGACCTTTGTGAATACGGATTTGCAAATTGTTTTACATTGAGTGGGAGAAATTTTAGGATATGAGAATCGGTTATTGCACATACACTTGTGAGGACAAGTGGGAGTTTGTTGGAGCTTGTGTCCTCCACAAATTAATGTGATAACATTTGTAAATCTCTAACAGGTTCACAAGGGTATACTTCGTATTTAATCAGTTGATTAACGATTACCTAATAACGGTTGGCTTGCTAGAAAGTTTGACGTTATTATCATACTGATGGCGGTGATCAACTGGTCCCTAAAAGTCACACCTAAAGGATGTGTTTGAGAAATGTGATTGTATGAAAATATAATCACATTGATGCCTTATATGACTAAACAGTTAGTCACTCTGTTGATGAGACGATTATTTAATGCTGATTAAATATTATAAGTTGAGACGAATTAACTATCAATTCGTAAATTGAATATAATAAGTTATATTTAATTAATGTATATAATGTTAGCTTGGACGAATTAATATGTTAATTCGTAATTAAATATAATCGGTTATATTTAATCAGCAAATGATAAATTATACGATATTGTCATAATAAATTATTATTGACCCGTATTAATTAATGTGGTATAATATAAATGACAATTTATATTTAATACATTTTATACATTTTGTATACTACCAAAATAAGAAGATTTAATATCCTTATTTTTGGGTAGGTAAATAACCGAAAAAAAGGAGAAAAATAATCTCTCTTTATTTCGGTATTATGGGCCGAAATTAGGAGATAAATATCTCCCCCTTGGACTTCCTTATTTCGGTGCAAATAAGAGGAGTAGGGAGATTATTTTTCAACCCTAATTTTTCTAACTCATTCTTGCCTCTCATCTAAAAACACAAAAAGAAAAACCCTAGCAATTTACAGAAAAGGGGATCGATTCTAGCAAAATCAAAAGGGCATATCTCATATCGTCTTGGGTGTAACTGATAGGAGAATATCATTGCGATATTGATTTTAGGCCATATTTGCTAGGACCGAAGGTTATTTCTTAATCCTTTACGATTTTGTTTATGCAATTTATTTTATGACCAGCTTTCATCATTATAAATTTCGTTATAATCCTTAATAATAAGGGAAGTATACAGATTATTTCCCACACTTTATGGTTTAAAACAGGCTCCGAGAGCCTGGTATGATAGGCTTTCAAAGTTTTTTTAGAAAATGGTTTCATACGTGGTTTGGATTATAAAACATTGTTTATCAAGTCACAGTCAGAGGAACTGTTGCTTGTACAAGTGTATGTCAATGACATTATTTTTGGTGCAACAAGTAATGTCCTTTATAAGTACTTTTCTCATCTAATGACTTTTGAGTTTGAAATGAGTATGATGGGAGAACTTGGATTCTTCTTTGGTCTCCAAATCAAGCAAAATGAGAAAGAAACCATGATTCATCAACAAAAGTACTTCAAGGAAATTATGAGTAAGTTTGGGTTGAGTGACTCGAAACCTGTGCCTACACCAATGATCTCAAAGCATAGTCTTGACAAAGACGAAAATGGTAAGAGTGTTAGTGAAAAGGTATATCGAGGTATGATCGGTTCATTGCTTTATTTAACTGCTAGTTGACCCGACATACAATTTAGTGTATGTGTATGTGCTCGCTTCCAATCAAATCCTAAGGAATCACATTTCAAAGCCGTTAAACGGATTTTTAAATATTTGATTGGAACACAAGGTTTATACCTTTGGTACCCAACTCACTATGACATTGATCTTGTAGGATTTTTGGATGCGGAATATGCGAGGAGCTCGTTGGATAGGAAAAGCACTTTGGGTATTGCGACGTTCTTAGGGCCGTGTCTCATTTCATGGGCATCCAAGAAGCAAAATACCGTTGCTCTATCCACGGCTGAATGTGAGTATGTAAGTGCCGCTCTTTGTTGTGCTCAAATTCTATGGGTATGATAACAATTGTGTGATTACGGTCTTATTTTTGAAACTCCTCCCATATTTTGTGACAATACAAGTGCAATTAACATCTCAAAAAATCCAATACAACATTCTGGAACAAAGCATATTGATATAAGGCATCATTTTTTACGTGATCAAGTTGAAAAAGGAAATATATGCCTAACCATTTGTAGAACGAAAAATCATATTGCGGATATTTTCAAAAACCGTTGGAAAGAGAAGAATTCGTTAAACATTGGTTAGCAATTGGTTTCTTAAGTAACATGTGACACTAACTAAATTATTTTTCCTAAATGATTGACTAGAGAAAGGATGTACATGTTTTCAAGTTTTAAAATGTCAAAATTTACCATATGCAAAATGACCCGAAAAATTGCATTGAAACTTCACATTTGCATTTGAATTATTGCATTGAGCCTCACAATTGCTTTATGTCCCATAAAGCAAATCCCACCTTTAGTCGTCCCCTATACTATCATTTCCCACATTTACACTCAACCTCACCTATTAACCACTCCCTCATTAACCCACCGTCCACTTCTTAAACCCCTATGCAATAACCACACTTTCCCATTTATCCACAAACTTCAATTTAAAATTCAAAGAATCTCAACCTCTTTCATCTCCCAAAACCGTCACTCACCAAACTCCTCAAATGGCTCCCAAAAAATCATTTAATAGAGAAGTCCAAAATCTTCAAAACTCTTTCAACCCAAAGTTCATTGCCAAGCAAAAAATGGCCACCCAATCCGCTGCAAACATCGAAAAAGTCGACACCCCCAAACCGACCCCTACCAAGCCTCTAACAGTCAAGCCCAATGTTGCACGAAAAAAATCCATGGCTACAAAGGGAAGAGGCCGTGGTAGAGGAGGTCGTGGTGGATTAAAAAGGAGTCCCCCAATCTATATGATGTTGGATCAAAATGTTGATGTTGATTCTGAGGCAGATGAGCCCACACTTAATCAAATGGCAAGTGAAATCAACAAATAAAAGGTGGTATAAGAAGATGTTGTTGAAGAGGAAGTTGTTGTTGAAAAAGAAAATGAAAAGAAAGATGTTGGTGATGTTATCGAAAAAGAAAAAGAATCAGAAAAAGAAATTGAAAAAGAAGTTGTTGTTGAAGTAGAAAAGGAGATCGAAGTTGATGGTGAGAATAAGAAAGAAAAAATGAGTGAAAAAGATGAGAAAAAAGAAAAGGAGGATGTGCTTGAAAAGGAGAAGAGAAACCGTGGGTGAGAAAGATAATGATGTTGCTGAAAAAATCGGTTCTCTAACTGACAATCCAAAAAGAAGTCATAAATGAAGAAGAGTTCATCCCCAATGATGAAAATATTGGTGAACCCAACAATGCAGAAAAGATGTTTGATGATGGTTTTGACCCTTTCTCCATCGAAACCACAAAAACCAAATCCCAAAAAAAAATCACTGAACTATTTGGTGTTGATAATGATGAAATTATCATTGAAACTCCTACTAATACAAAGGCAAAGCCCAAGCCTGTTACCAAGAGAAAGAGGGGATCCAACCCCAAGGCAGCCAAAAAGCCGAGGTACCCGAGGAAGAAAGAGGTGGTGGTGGAACCAGATGATGAGGATATTATTGAGGATAAAATCCCCCTCAATACTTGTACTGAGTTGTTGGTAACAATCCATGATTATGTATTCAAAAAAGATGTCCTTGCTCATCTCAATACTTTTGATCTTCCAGATGACACTCTCAAGCTATGTCAAGGAATGCTTGCATGTTGCTTCCGTAGTAGGAGGCGATACAAAAAATCATGGTAGGACTCTTCTCCGGCTTTTGCTTTCTTCAAAACTGTTGTTTTTGGTCAAGGTTGGTTCGATCTCCTCGATAAATACTCCCCCGTGTATTTCTCGGAGGTGATCCAGTTCTATGTAACAGTCAAGGTTGATGTTGCATCAGCAACTCTCTCGGCTTTCATCAACCAAAAGCCCTTTGTCTTGACCATTGACCAACTAGCCTCTTACCTTGAGGTTGAAGCTGTGGGCCTTACCTCCTTTCCTAAGACTACTTGGGTTGATATTGATGAAGTTATAACTAGTGAGGTTGTGAGAACCCTTCGACTCGATAATGACAATGGACCAACCAACATATATGCTCATGAACTTCGTACCCCACACAGTTTCACCTTTAACCTTGTTCACCGCGCCATCTTACCAAGCAACAATAGTAGGGGAAGATGCTCTCTTCTTGAGATGCTTCTTCTCCACCACATTATCAAGCACCGTCCAATCAACCTTCCCCAACTCATTCTTCACCGTATCAGTGAGACATCCCCCGACCTTCAAAAGGGAAAATTTAACAAGAAAACTGTGATTCCCTATGGTATGTGGTTGTCCAATATCTTTATGAAAAGGAAGCTAGTCATGAAAGGTATCCCCGGTATTGAGAAGTTGAGTGATTAAATTACCATGGGATTACTTTCTTAAATGACTTTGGCTATTAGCAATGAGAAGTTAATTCGCAAGTTCTCGAGTAAGGGTAAGTCTGGTGTAACAGTTGGCTCAACTGTTGAAATGGGTGCAGTACATGCAAAGTTGGACAAGCTCTTGAACATGGGGTCTAAGTTGGTTGTCGACAATGAGACCCTTAAGGAGGAGGTTGCTGAGCTCAAAACAATTAATGAGGATCTTATAGAGCGTGTGCAAGCTCTTGGAGGAGATGGTACCGATGATGAATGAGGCATCTGTGCCTAACCTTGCCTTCCTAACCTTTTGGCTCCTTGCTTTTAACTCTTATGCAAATCATGGACTGTTTTTCTCTCTTATTTCGAACATTTGCCTTTGGTTTAATTATGTACTACTTGAACACGTTTCTGTCCTTCTCTTGATGATGTCAATAGGAGGAAGTAGTTAATTATATGTTTATATGTTAACTAACGACTCTTAGGCTAACGTTCACCGTGGAAATGTCTTAGCTACCATGATTAGATGTATTATTTAGGCCAAGCATGTTGACCCTCATTCACCTTGATAATGTTTATTTGATGTCTTTTATTTTTTGGTTCAAAGACCCACTCACCATGGGCTTAGGGGGGACTTAACGCATATTTAAAACTTGCCATCATCAAAGGGGGGATTTGTTAGAACACACTTAGTTGATGATGACAAGTTTCATTGCCATTTAATTGTTTGCCTCTTAGTTAAATTGTTTAGCAAATTGAAGCATCCAATAATTGTTCAAAGAAGCCCAAAGATGATCAATATGAAAGACAAGTCAATAATGCCCATTGTCTAGAATGAATGTTGTAAACGAGGTAGTTAAACATATCTTCCTTTATGCATAAGTGATTGCAAAACCATGCAAAAGTTCTTGTGACTGTTGCACCACGGTTTCTGGTACTAACGTATGCAGAATTTTCAGAAAAAGTCTAAGTGTTCAAATCTTTTCAAAAGCTTTACTATTTTCAAAAAGGGATAACATTTCTCAAATCTGAATAACAATAGAACAAAAAGAATATGCTTGTAGTTGAATTAAAAGATACCACTCTTATTAATGCAAATTGCCTTACATGCTAAAAATGGGTCTTTTGCTTTTTCTATTTTTGGCGAAAATGTGAGTTCCTATAAAGCTTATGGGAAACACTCCTTACCTTGGAAAAACGCAGCTTCCTTGAGCCCTTCAAACCTGATTGTTCTTCTATATTTTTAAATGAGAATACACCTTACAAACCTATGCACATTAGGGTGAAAAAGTATTAAGATCCTTCTCTTACACACTTCTTTCCTCTATAAATAGTCATCTCATTTATCATTTATTGCAAGACTTTTAAGGAGTATTTATTGTAAAACACTTTGCAAATATTTTCCGCATTTAAGCTTTGTTCTTCAATCATTTGCAAAACCGTTTTCTGTTTTCAAAAGTCTTCGATTATTTTTCAAAAGCTATAAAATCTCCAAGTATCAGTTTGCTTCACTATTGCATAAAAGAATATGTTCAATGATTCTTGTATTTAGATCTTAATTGCAATCTCCATGTTCTTAAGTGAACCACTGAGATTCTGACTTTGTAAACCTATGAGATAGAACTGAAAGTCTTGAAGCGGAGTAGGTTTAAGCAAGGGAAAGTCTTGTAGCAGAGTAGCTTTAAGCAATTGCAACCGGAGTAGGTTGGCGAGTTTTTTTCATTGTAATGGTTTAGTTAAGTTTGAGTAAATTTCTAAACAAGAAATAAAATAACGGTTGGACGTAGGCTCCGGTTTAGGAGATGAACCAATTTTTAAAAACATCGTCTTGTTTGTTTATTTACTTTTACGTTCTCTTATCATTCTATTTTTATTTATCAATCTCGCTGCCAGTGATGTGCAACAATCATTCATACTGTTGCATAGACCTGCTGTACCGTTTGTGAACTTACAACCCATTAAGTTTCTCAAACTAGTACTCAATAGCTCTTACTTGTGTTAGCCTCTAACAAAGTAAAGGAGAAATTTTTTAAAAGGTACACCTAATTCACCCCCTCCCCCTCTTAGGTGTTTATCTTTCTTAACTTTTCAACTATTGTCTCAACCTGAAGTTTGAGTATATGAGAATTTAAATTTGAATGAGTTTCTTGCTAAACATGTCAAATTAGGAATGAGTTACATATCATACGCATTCACATCATTAATTATATTATTTTATTTTTTTAATAAATGTTTAAAAGGAGAAATTTATTTTACTCCTAGGAGTATAACTACTTGAAGGAATCTCTTATTATGAATGACCATCAATTGTTATTGGTTGATTAGTTGAGTTTCGAAAAGTCGTGATGAAGTATATAAACCTCTACAATACGATTGAAAGATATATATCGTAATTAGTTCCAAAATGGAACATCAATACTCTTGATGAGTTTACTTAATGTAATTACTATTGTCTAACCAGAAGTTTGAGCATATAAAAATTTAAATTGTAATGAATTTCTTGCTAAACATGTCAAATTAGTTTATGGTGCAGAAATAACATAACGATTAGAATAATGTAGTGAAAATCTACAACGAAATATGTCAATCCATACAAAGATTGTTTAACAAAGAATATCGATCAAAGGTATTGGATGAATTTTTCAATAATTATCAGATTGTTTCTCCTGAAGAAAATAAATTCAGGAGAGATAACTACACTCTTTTTCCATTCGACTAGGTTTTGGTCCCTATGGGTTTTTCCTAACAAGGTTTTGAATGAGGTAGCACTATAAGCGCATTAGTACGCTATAGTCATAGTCATCATGATTGACAATTGTTTTGGACATATAATCTTATGTCATCTATGAGAATGATTTGAAAATGTTTCTATCACAAGTATGACAAAATCATTTGAGATGAAGATCCAGATGTTACCGCAAATGACAATGTTCAGATTATGAGTTCCAAAGAAATATGAAAACTTAAATTATCAAGGATTTCTATTCGTCGAAGATATCAAGTACGATGAAGTTCAATTTCAACGATCGAAGATGAAGTTACGTCAAAGCATGAATATCAAATCTAATCATCAGAGGGAGTAGCATGCAGTGTACTCTTTTTTCTTATCCATGGTTTTGTCCCACTGGGTCTTCCATGCATAGATTTGAATGAGGCAGCTTGTTATGCTTGTTAGGAGAATAATGTAATATTTTCCTTTATTACTGTTGGACCAGAATTTGTCATTACACACCCACTTTTTCAAATTCTGGTCCAATGGACCGAATCGGGCCGGATTAAAATATAATTTTAAGTAAAGAAAATTAAATAAATATAATTCCGGAGTTTTCAGTCCAAATCGGTCCGGACCGGAAAAAACAGATCTCGGACTGTAAACCGGAATCCTTAAAAATGTTGGACTGGAGACTGGACCAGAATTTTTTCATTTCAGTTCGGGTCCGATAGATTCCAGTCCGGACCGGTCCAATTTTCTGGTTCAGACCGAATTTTGCACACCCCTAATCACAAGTATGACAAGATCATTTGAGTTGAGGATTCAGAAGTTACTGCAAACGAGAATAATCAAATTATGAGTCCCGAAGAAATACAAAACCTGAAAGTACTGAGAATATCTATTGATTGAAGATATCAAGTTTATCAATTACGATGGATTCTATTCAACGATTGAGAAGTTACGTCAAAGCATGGTTCATTTCAAGTTATATCAAGTTATGTAATTATCAGGAGGAGTAGACAAACGCTATACTCTTTTTCCGTATCTATGGTTTTGTCCCATTGAGTTTCCGTTGAAAGGTTTTAACGAGGCAGCTTGTTATGCGTGTTTGAAGATTAATGTACCCTTTTCCTTTCTAGTGTTTTTTCCAATAGAGTTTTTCTAGTAAGATTTTTAACGTGACATATTATTCAGTAATGGACATCCAATGGGGAGTATTATCAAATATTATTATATGGATGTCCATATCTTAGATGATTCTAGAATAGATTATCTTATGCAAACTCTACCCCATCGTTTGTGTATATATATATAACCCTTATTATGGAATAAGTATACAGTTCGTCTCCCTCATTTCTCTCTATCTCCGTTCTATAATTTGTCCCTACTCTTTATTTCACAACAAATTTGTTGATATTAGACTTCAATTGTACATATTTCTCCATTTTTATAGATGTAACATTAATTGCTCTATAAAGTTAGGGGGCGTTTGGTTAGGGGGAATAAGGAAAGGGAAAGAGAATAAAAATGGTTAATTCCTTTTGTTGTTGTTTGTTTGACACAAAGAAAGGGTAACCCATACCCCCCCTTACCCCCAAAACCATTCTCATCCTTACCCCTCCCCCCTTGGGTAAGCCCATAACCCCATAATCCCTTCTTCCTCCTACTCCCTATTTCCACCACTCCCACCAACACCCACCACACCCTCTCACACCGTCAACCACTGCCACCTACACCCACCACACCGACACAACCACCACCAGGGATGCCGACACAACCACCATCAGCGACGCCGCCTGTCCACGCTACCCCATATCCTCAACCACTAAACACCACACCAACACCTTTAGTTACTCTCCCACCCCACCAACCACCACCAACACCTTCCTCGGCCACACCACTGCAACCGCCGGACGCCGGCCACACCAGATCTGGTGTTTTAAGGGGCGAGGGAGGGGTTTTCAAAGGGTTGTGGTGGATTTTTTAGAATGAATAAGGTGTTTGGGGCCGGAATTGTGGTGTTTGTTGAGGGAGTGAGGCACGGTGATTAGGTTCGCCGTGGGGTACCGTGAGGAAGATCGTCGGCGCCGCTACTTATGGTGGTGTCGGTGTAGATAATGGTGGCAGGTGGTGGGTAATAGTGGTGGAGGTGGTGGATGTTGGCGTTTAATTCCCTTTTCCTCTAATTGTCAACCAAACACCCAAGTATAATATGGGTGATCCCATTCATTTTCCTCTCTTACTCTTTCTTGGTTTCATTCTCTTACCCTTTCTCGTACCAAACGCCCCCTTAATATAAACTAGGTTGTAACCCGTGAAATTTAAGGGTCTGCTTTTAGAATTTTAGATGCATATGGTTAATCATAAAAAGACAAACATATTAATGAGTTATGGAGAAATTAATTTCGAATTATTTGGTCACACATGTCACTATACATGAGCTGTCATATATTGCGTTCATTAGTATGATCAAGACTTACAATAAAACTAGTACACATTTACTTAAATTTGATTATATTTACTAAAGATGTACATATAGCAAACAACAGTTAGTGAGTGCGACAATCTTACACTAAGACAATGCAATTTTATTAAATGACCACTCATTTACTACATTAAAAAATAGTTTTATTATTAAAATGAATCACCTTACCGTGTAAAACCGTCTTATATTGTAATGGCAGTGTAGTAAATTACTGCGCACACATTAATTTATAAACGGAGCAAAGCTAATTCAATGACACATTAATTTTTTAAAATTAGACAAAAAAAAAAACTATTTTCTAAGATCTAGAATACTCCACACACATAACAAACCCAGTAAACATGTGCAATAATTAGAGATGAGGATGCAAACTATCCATCTTCCGACAATCTGAAGCCTCTAACTCATGTCAATCTGCCTCCACTCTCGAACAACTATTCTCTGAGGTTGGAGATCCAGGCTTCATCTTTGGAGATTAGCGGAGCCTTTATCAGTTTTGGCATTCTCAATCTTAATTCCTGCTTAATTATAATGATGATCTGACTGGGCTATCCAATTTCCGCTAAATCCTACACTGTTTTCGTTGTATCCAGATGTTGTAAGCTTGAGTCATTGCCTTGTTTAATTAGTGTGCCTGGAATCATCTCTCCGGATCATTTGCATGTTCGTTGTTAAATAAATTGGCCTCCGTGAGTTTTCGTACCTTGATTGTCGCCTTCGTCTCAGCTATTTTGATAACCAAATGCTAACGATTGTTGTAATGGCAATTAATTTTATCTTACCCATAATTGCTTGTGAAAAAAGAGAGTGCTAATTAAAGTTAAAACATGTAATACCTTGGAATCTAATAAAAGAATCACTAACGCTAAAGTTTTGTCTTTGTTGTAGTAGCTTTTTCTTTCCCACATGTGTACGACGCGCACAACAATCTCTGCAGTGAGCATATCGGCGGTCAAGGGACGTATGGCAATGGGAATGCAGTTGAAAACTATAGCAAAATTCTTAAAATTGTTCTCGGTTTTTGTGAATTGTGAAGTTAATATAAATAGGTAGGCGATTAAATCGAGTCATGACGAAATCGGGTCTAACATGTCCGGTCCGATCTTAAACCGGAATCCGGATAGAAGAGAATTGGAAAATTTGGGGGATCCATTTATTTCTTTATATATGCCCTCCATCCAGAATTCAAGTTTCTGTTACCATTGTTGAGTTATGAATTTCAATTCTACATTTCAGACCTTTTTTTTACGTTACTAGGCGGTGTAGTGGTTTATATTTTAGTTAGTAGGTTCAAATCGTCGTCTAAAAATATCTTATGATGAAATGGCCAAACGTTTCCTTTAATTTTTTTCCCTTTGAATTCAACCTTAGCACTTGCAGGAGAACAAGGTTTGTTGGCGGTATGACTATTACGAAAACAATGAATAGTAAATCTTACGGAACATAGGAGAGATTTGTCGTGGCATGATGACCATCACTGCCCTAAGGTTGAATTTGCCCTAAAGGTGTACGAGAAAGACTCAGAATGAGAACTAGTTGCAGAACGTTGCCAAATATCAGCTTGGTACAATAGAAATATTTAGAGAGGAATAGAAGAGAGAACGATAGTTGTGTGTATGTTGAAATGTCATAACAATGGAGTATTATTTATAGGAACAAAAAGATGAATCTAGAATTGTATTTATGATTGTCTTGTAAATCGTTTTTAGAAGATTGCACAATTTGTATGGAAAATCCACAAAAGTCAGTATTGAAGACTAAACTTTTAGTTTAAAAACGCACAATTAGTTTCGAAAATTGTGCAAAAACTATATAGAGAATAAGTGATCTTACTTGCAAAAGGAGCCCCTTTACTACTACACATCTAGTAGACAAACACAAGTAATCCCATATAAACTATAATACTCCAACTTATTCTACCAATATGGCTTGAAGCAACACTTCCAACAATCTCCCACATGATTCAAAAGAAGAAGAAAGAATAGTTGATATAAGGCAACGGAACATAAGTCTTAAGATGACAATGTCCCGAGGCCTTGAATTTTCACTGTAACACCCACACACCAAGGTGCCTTACCAAGACCACCCTAGCACATGGAGATGTTACAATCTCGGTTGCCCGAGGTAAAGTATATCACAAGTGACCATAAAAGAACATTATTTAAAGTTCAACTCTTTAAAACTATACAACTGTCAAACCAAAATAAAAACCAAAACAACTGTTCCAGCGGAAGACTAAAGACTCCAAAACAAGTGATGACTTCATCCCAGCTAGATCCCGCGAGCTATTGAAATGCACACCTGATAATCAACTGCTCGCCATCCTCCAAATGGATCACCACAGTTTTCAAAACATTTAAACGGGGCCAGTCAACTGAATAATCAAGATAAGAAATAAATAATACGCATCCAATCAATCCAAACACATTCCTCTAAACACCAGTTCATCACCAATCACCTGACTACACACTAAAGTGTGTAGCCCTGCCAGAATACCCATCGCAACAGATATTCAACACTGCTAGTAGGGACCGCTGCCTTGCCACCTAAGCCCGCTCAAAATCGTAAAGCGAATAACCTATGACCATTAATGTGCACATGCCCCTTGTGACGAGAATCACAAGGGGCAGAACAAGGGCGTGAAGCCATTCCTGCAAATGACTCCACTCAGCCGAGGGCACACCTCGCAAACCAAAGATACACCAAGCAAACAATTCACAATACCGATACAATATGCCAAATTCTAAGATAAACAATTCCAACAATAATATTAATCAAGCCAACAATGTAATCTCCACATCTTAAATTAATTATACAATCAACTGAGTAGGGAAGACCCTACCTTTTCGCAATCCTCTATAACTACTGCCAATCACACAATGTACAAAAGTACCACATCCTCACCTACAACAATAAACAACAACTACACATCATAAACCGATTTCTACCCAAAACCCCCAAATCACCAAAAGTAGGGTTTAAACAAACATTAACTATTTGACATAAAAATGATATAGAAATCTTACCCAAACGATGACGATCACAAAGGTATGACGATCTCGGAAATCCGACAACCCTAGCTTTAATTTGATAGCAAAGAGAGAAGAGGATTGAATGTCGTTTTGTTTTTCTTTTGTGAAAGATTTAGAAAAGTGAAAGTAAAAGTAAAAGAACTGTCGAAAGAACTTTAAATACCTCTCCTCGTTTTACTGTCAAATCCGGCCGAAAAACCGTAAAACACGACTTACTCGATCGAGTAACTAACGTACTCGATCGAGTTGCCCATACTCGATCGAGTACCTACAAAGCAGAATGCACTCCAGAATCCGTCGCTAACTTACTCGACAGAGTACCCAATAGCTCAAATATCTTAGGTATTACAGTTACCCAGTGCATGCAATTACCTGCTACAGCCGTATCGAGTTGCGCTTGGCATTGGACTCTCCAGGGTGGTTTGTAACGGATAACTGCGCATAAACCTGCAGTCAAATCTGCGTTCTTCCTTGCGAAATGTCATAAAAAGTGCCCCTCGCATACCTGGGATCTTTTGAATGCTCTAGAGGTTCTAAAGCCGAAGAACCTCATAGGGGGTAAGGCCTTTCCCACACATTCACATAGGTAAGTCCATCAGGTTTGGCTGTCACAAATCACCCTTAAAAAAGGACTATGGAGTTATTAAGAGCTTAGCTCAGCCTTCCCCACATGACAGTTATAACACAGTTTATAAAAAGAATACTACATCACGTTTTATTATAAATAGGAATGGTAGTAGTATTACACCATGAGATTCTCATGACTTCGTTTGACCCATTGAACTTAGTTAACCCTAAGTTGGGGATCCCCGTCACGATTCACTCCCAAAAGGCTTTAAACCCATTCCTTGTGCTGCCAGACCAGCACCAACCTCTACCATGGCCATTGGTAGGAGGATCTCAATATCCTCTTCACATTTTACGTACGTACTATTATGATATCACATTGTGTAAGGGATCTCAATATCCACTTACACTTCACAACTTTCTGAAAACTTTATACAATCAGATTATCCATCATACACTTGACAATTTCTTGTGAACCCATGATATTGATCATATTTTCCATCATCCTTTTGGTCAATAGTCAAATTATTGTAACTTCTCACCGATGCATGACCATCAATGGAGCCCAAAGCTCCCCACAGAAGAATATATGCTAGTAGATCTCTGAACCTTTTGACTTCTTGTCCTGCCAATTCTAGCATAATAATTTCACACCTTATTGCATATTAGCCACACAATTGTATAATTAACATGCATGATATAGCATTATGAAGAATTGTATCCAAAGTCAAATATACTTCATCATTATTTGACGTTCAAATAAATTGCAAACTTATTCCCAAAAAAACAATTGTTCTCATAGATTAG
Organism: Silene latifolia; assembly: GCF_048544455.1. Lineage (NCBI taxonomy): Eukaryota > Viridiplantae > Streptophyta > Magnoliopsida > Caryophyllales > Caryophyllaceae > Silene > Silene latifolia. Next base: position 457,075,735 of record NC_133538.1, read on the forward strand.
CTTATTAAAAACCATGGTGTCCATCACCTATAACAACGACATAAGCTATATCATATCTCTCATAATGCATACAAACATCATATATATGAATGTAACAACCTTTTCACCAATTTCATTTTGTCATGTATAAACTTAAGTATTAATTATTAGCTTATATATTAGTGTTCCTATCACCAACTTCCGTTAAAGAAACATCGCAAGATCAAAACAAAATAAATATAATTTATGCGTCTTTTACCTTTTGTTGGTTTACTGAAACACATGTATTACCAACCAACCAACCATTCATGAATTTCTTAATCGGAGAAACAAGTTTATACAATCCCAATATTAGAGTATTCACATCTATCACCCAATCCCATGTAATTGTCATTATAACCTCTTCCATCACTGAAACTCAATTGTTTTACGAAAAAGTTAAGGGTAGTCATACTTTCACTAGAGACCCCCACAATCTTACTCAAAGCTTGGACTAAGCAGACACATACACCTTTTAAACCAATCGATTAACGCTCATAAGAATTGGCAATGTAATCTCAAAAAGTTTGTAAAACTTCCAGCTCCGCTAAAAAACTTAAAGTAGTGATAATGGTCAAAATTATAGGCTTAAGGCTAACATTCAAGATGGCATAAGATGATGAACAAAAATTACCCTTTCTGAAACATGTCACCAAACATTAACATTGTCATATAGAAATTTATTAACACCATAAACCAAGATGTCAAATTAGTCATTGTCATAACCAACTATACATAATAAGTTATTTTAGATGCAATTTTATATTTCTAAAAACCATACAATATTTTACAATAACACGCTCTATATATTTCCATGTATATCACATAAGGGATGCACTTTAGAGAGGTTGGACAAAACTTTATAAGGTTTACTCAAAAAATAGGTAGAACACTTACCTACTTCCCCCACATGTTGTCATATTATACATAAGTGACAACACAACAATCAAAACGTCACGATTATATTGAAGTATTCCTTGCATATAAAACATACTCTTTTACCCAAACAATCACAACCTACTCATGATAGAGGAAAAAATAACTAATTAACACAAAATAAAACAAAAAACCCAATTATTACTTGTTCATCAACTTGAGACAACATTAAAATAACTATATTTTCCAACCAATATACTACAAAAAAACACCGTACAACCACGTAATAAAAAAACATATTAAAAGGTTATTACTCCAATATATCCAACTCACAATGCCATATTACGATAATTTGTGTCAATACAATATCAATGAATGATTATAAAAATTAAGAACCCGTTCTCCCTGCACAATGTTAAAATCATAACCTCTCAAATAAATATAGTTACCAGTATCATTTATAGCATATCATATATTTTTTTTAAAAGAAAAAAATAACCACACTGTTGTCATTGATAATATAAGATATATTCCTCTACAAAAACTCATGTCAACCAAAAGAAAAAGACAAAACAATATTCACCCAAGAGTATTCACCCAATACATAATTAGTTACATGAACAGAAAAAAAAGCACCATTGAACTAATCATGTATTAAAAGGTAGCTCAAAAGTCAAATACATGTTACATCACAAAGTAAATATCAAATTCGAAAATAGACAAAACTCTCGTACATGTCTTAATTAATCCAAATCCCTTTATTAAAAAGACCCATTTCAAGATTAATATCCAAGTCTTATATTAAGGGGGCTCATATATTAAATCCAACATGAATGTCACCAACTTAGAAAATGTGACAGTAGTGCTGCAAAGAACTACATAGACCAGACTCGACCGGGGATAAAATGAAAAACATATTACAGAATACTAATGCAGTTGAAAATCATAAGATACTGCCAGACCTTAATTACAACACCAACTAATGTTTTGCAGGCATATGATTATATGTTCACTTGAGACGACAGATAATATGTACATTAATTAACTTCATGTTCTCAAACATGGTCATGTTACTCTGTGGTTTCTAAAACATGAAAGCTAATATAGTTACTCGCGAAATATTTCGTTTGAGAAATTGCTTTCAGTATACATATACGACCAACTTGTCACTATTAAAATTGGAACAATAATTTGTATATCGCTACCAATTGCCATAACAAAAAGGAAAAAAAATCGATTTTTGTGACGAATCAACAAAAACAGACATAGTCATATCGCCACAAATAAAAATTTAACGAGCAAGAAAATTTTCAAAATTCAACATTATACTGTAGGCGGTGCGACTTTTACGAAAACAATGAACGGTAAATCTTACGGAACAAAGGAGAGATTTGTCGTAACGTGATGACCATCACTGCCCTAAAGTTGAATTTGCCCTGCTCGATACACACGACCTCTTGGCAACCAACCCCCAGGGATACACGACCTTCGAGTCTAAGGTGTACGACAAAGACTCAGAATGAGAACTAGTTGCAGAACGTAGCCAAATATCAACTTGGTACAATAGAACTATTTAGAGAGGAATAGAAGAATGAATGATAGTTGTGTGTGTAGAAATGTCATAATCATGGAGTATTATTTATTGGAACAAAAAGATGAATCTAAAATTGTATTTATGATTGTCTTGTAAATCGTTTTTAGAAGATTGCACAATTTGTATGGAAAATCCACAAAAGTCAGTATTGAAGACTAAAATTTCAGTTTAGAAAATGCACAATCAGTTTCGAAAATTGTGCAAAAATTATATAGAGAATAAGTGATCTTATTTCCAAAAGGAGCCTCTTTACTACTACACATCCAGTAGTGAAACACAAGTAATCACATATAAACTATAATATTTCAACTTATTCTAACAATATGGGATAATAAAACCTTCTTTTGCGAAGATGCTAGATGTACACGACGTGTACAAGGCCATTGTACACATGCCAGTCAGAGCGCAACACGTGGAAAGTAAAGTCAAAGATTCTTTTTGGGTTTGGAGGGAATTTTTTGGAGGGAGCTTTTGGAGGGAGCTTTTCAATTTTGGCGGGAGAAATATTGGGAATTACAATATTATTAATTAACCCCTATTTTAATCTAATCTCTTTAATTAACATTTGATTAATAGTTTTATTATTACTTAATTACTCCTATTTCCGTTACTTAAACAACTCTAAAATCAAATAACCTTACTCCAAAAAAAATACACTGATTAATACTGTAAAATTAAAATTTTGGAAACCTAAAAACTCCTCCAATATTTGATTAAATTGCGAAAGATTTTGATCTCAATAACGTATATGAAGAAGCGGAATGTTCAGGAGCAGTAGAAGCTAATGGCAATGGTGGAAGTGATTTGATCGGGGCCTTTGTTCGAGGTGTATGGCGACGGCCCAGTGGATGATGAAGACAACAACGTCGTTACTACTACTGAAGACGATAACATTTTTGAACTAGTTGTAGATTTAGCTTACAAGTCATCTGAAAAACTCGCAGCTTTCGCCCACACATACGCATATAAGAAGAGGTTTTCATGGTACATTCGTTCTAATAAACTCTTTGACAAGTACAAGGAAGATGGTGTTTCTAGAAAAGGTTCTGGGAGGGATGAACCACGGTATCACATGTATGAAAGATTAAAGATTTGTTGTGGTCTGGTCCGGTTAAACTCCTCGTCAAAAGCTACCAACCAAAACAATATTTATAACTTCACAAACTACTCTTAGTAAAGATGTAAGTAAAGGTCGGCTCCCAAGGGACGGGTATTGATGTAGGATTTTCAATTGCAAGTAGCTATCTCTTAGGGTGTCACAAATTATGGGTTAAGATTGGATGTAGTCTAAACTAATCAACAAGATGAATTTAAATTAGTGAAAACAAAGTAAAGCAAATGAAGGGTGTCATGGGTTCATAGAGGATTCATGGAAATAGATCATACAAACATGTTCTCAAATAGATGCAAGCACTTATTATTGTGATGGGATCGAGTTAATTTATATTTTACAATCCCTAGGAAGATTTAGGTTTCGGAGCCGAGTCGTCTAGAGTGTACAACACCTACAAGTCGACTTAGTCTCCCCCTATTCAACTGCTATGCATGGTCTAATGAGGCTCGAGTTGGTTTATGTCTTACAAGCCTAATTGAAAAGATAAGAGATGGGTAAAAAAAATGCAAGGATTCATAGGCTCGCATTTCATCAAACATAACATGTGCATATGTTGAAATCACAACAAGCAAGCAAATTAATTATGAAAACATATTAGATTAAGCATAGATCAATTCCCATGTTTGTTTCCCCTAATTGCCCATTAACCCTAGCTAAAGGACTACTCACTCATGATTAAGTTTAGCATGCTAAAAAGGTTGTCAATCATACTAGCAAAGAAAAATATGATGAATAAATGATGTAATTAACATTAATTAAACAAGGGTAAAAAGGGATTATACCTATGGAGATGATCCAAATAATAAAGAAAAGAATAATAGAAGTACTTGATAAATGATGGAAGGTTGTCAATCCTCCAATAAACCCAAATAATCTTCTAATTACCCAAATAAAGATAAGAACAAGTGAGAGAATTAAGAAAAGATTAAGATGTAATTAATATTGAAATGTGTATTACAACTAAATTAAGGGATGATTAAGGATTGATTAAAGCTTAATTAAAACTTGATTAAGAATTGATTATGAGTTCATTAAGAGTTGATTAAGAGTTGATGCCTATCTAGGTAGTACAATGGGGTATTTATACTAAAATTAAGTACAAGGATTAGGGTTACTAAGGGCTTAAATGACTATTAAGACCCTACGAGAAGCTTAAGGAATTGCAACTCCCGAGAGACATATGCGAATCATGCTTGCAACTCCCATTAGGATCCGCTCGTCCTCACCTGAACCACGGCCTGTCCTGTAAGAAGATCCGCTCGGCCTGGCAGTCGGGATGCCCGGATCGTGTACTGGTACGCTCGAATCATGCTCAGGGACGCTCGGATTGTTGTTCTGATATGCTCGTCCTGAGCTCAGGCCGCTCGGATCGTGGCACAGGATTCTTCACTTGTTTGGCTCCTTATCAATCGGCGGGGATTGTGTTGGGGATGCAAGGATCTTTTCAACATTGCCCATTTATTTGCTTAGGCCTCTAATGTCGGTCTCCTCTTCGATGCTTGGTCATTATATGCAATCCATTTAGCTCTATTTCGCTCCATAAATGCAAGATTAGCAATCCTCTCCTACCAAGGATACAAAACCTCAAAGAATTTGCAAAATGGGAAACTAAAGATAAGAAAAGGCCCAAATATATGCTAGAACGCATGGGAACGAGGCAAATTCAGGGACTAAATGTGCTCAAATATGAGTCACATCAAATATCCCCAAACCGAACCTTTGCTCGTCCCACGTAAAGAGGTGACTAAAACTATGACCTTTATTTAAACTAACCTACTAATATAGCTGATATGAGATAATTAGCGGGTCTAACTCCGCCCCTTCACTCACAACAAGACATCTATGAGGTAAGATGCCTTCTTGCAAGGCAAGTTGGGGATTGCCAAAATGGTGATACATTCAATCATTAAGCACACAAAAGAAGGTAATGGATGCATCTACAAAAGAATAGCCACTTCCCTTATCTAAGTGGTGGAAATTATCTAAGGGGGAAGCAATATAAGGGTACACACTTCATTATAGATATGGTTTCTTCAAGTTACTAAGCCTAGAAGGATACCAATAAATCACCTCCAAGTTGTGTCAAGCTAGGGTACCTTCGTCCTCAATTGCTAAATGCTTTTGTCACCAGTAGTCTTCCTATGATCTTAGAAACACTGTAGGATCGCGGAATTTCCCATCTTGCCTAGACAAGAAGAAGGGTCGTCCCCTCTCTACCATGCACAAAAGTGGGTTCAATGGAAAAAAGGATCAATATGCTTTTAAGTTTCATAATGGTAGTTTGCATTTGATTGTGTTATTCCCCCCAATTTCTTGTGGCATTTGACATTTTTGAGAACAATTTTCTTTGTCATTTCTTTGATGTTTGGCAATTAGATGCTTGACAATTTTCAACTTTTACATTTTTTTGAACATTTTCAAAGTCCCCCCAATTTGTAAGAAGGGCGCTTTTATTTGAAGCATAAGAGTTCTTATTTTTGTTCTCCTCTTTTCTTTGATGCAAATTTGTGCAAACTTCTTGATTTTTATTTTGGTACTTGAACTCAAATTGATAATTTTTGTGCCCATTCCCTTTTTGCTGACAAAAATGATGATATAAGTGGAAGATGGTTACATGGTTTCAAGGGTCACCTTGGAATAAACGGTAGCCAAGGAGTCATCATATCACAAGGTACTCTTGACTAGGCCTTAGTCTCTGGGTCAAAGGATACTAGGATGACACATCTTAGGGTATTTTAGAAGTATTCTAATGAGCAAAGTCTCAAGAAGAAAAAGTATCTACAAGGGCCTTATATACACTTGTCATGTTTCCCCAGTAGATGTTTTCACAAAATTTTTCGTAAAATGCAACTACATGCCATGATGCAACTAACATTTATACAACCTAATGCATATGCTTCTATCAACTAGTATGCCATATAAACTACATGCAACTCCTAAGATCACATTGGTTTGTACCGCATCAACCAAAATAAAGCCACATAGTCATTAACATAGAGAGGATAAAGGAGATTGGAAAGATCATACCATGCGGTCTTCATATTCCTCATGCCTCGGATATGGCATAGTCGATCCAATGTGATAAGAGGACAAATAAACACAAGTATATACACAATATACAATTCTATACTACAAAGGAATGAACATGTTTTTGGGTTTTTAAATTTTTCAAATTTTTGTGGTTTTTGTTTTTGTGAAATGAAAGAACATGTTTTTGTGTTTTTCGAAAATTTTACATTTTTATCATTTTTGATTTTAAAAGATAGAATTTCCCATCCCCACACTAATATGGGCATTGTCCTCAATGGCCAAAATGATAGGAAATTATGAAATGCTAGTGTAAAAATAGGAGGAGTTCATGCACAAGGAAAGGATGCAATGCATGAATCCTAATTGCTATTTTGGATTTTCAAAGCGGGAAAAATAAATTTATCATCACTTTGATGTTGCTAAGGCAGAAAATAGTCTTTAATTTTTACAAGGACACCTCTAGAGTTTGAAACAATTGATCATTAACCAAGTTAGAGAAACATGAAATTTTTGACATGAAAAATGAAAGGGAATGGAAGAGTTTCACCTAAGCCATGGTTGGTGCCTCATGCCCACTCCCCCAAGCCTATGAACATCTTCATTAGTTACCATCATCCCCTCCAAGAACGCTATCCCATTGCGCTCGTGATTCATCGCTCTCATAGAAATCCATAAATTCATCCCCATCGCTATTAACCTCCACCGTGTCACTGCCACTCGACCCTGCTCCTTCTCCTTCTCCATGTCCATGTGCTCCACCGTTGGCATGCTCCGATTTTGGAAAGATAATTTCCACTTGAGCCCACGTGGGAAGCATTCCCTCTTCATTGATGTGCCCTTGATGTGCCATCCGATGAAATAGAGGATAAAGAGCAGAGTAATTGTCTACTCTATCTTCATATTGCTTTCGGTGTAAATTGTAATACTACGGATTTTATAAGCTAAGTACTCGACCGAGTTGAGCCTACTCGGCCGAGTAGTGCCAAGAGTGTAGTTTGTTTGGGTTCTGCCGAGGAATACTCGGCCGAGTATGGTGAATACTCGACCGAGTTGAGGATACTCGGCCGAGTATACATTTTACTCGACCGAGTATCCGGTCTGACGGGTTATATTTTTTCCGCGATTGATTTAGAAAGGATTAGAGTTATTTATAAATGCAAAACAGTTTCCTATTACATTTCATAAAACCTAATCACTCAAACGACGCTCTAATCCTCTCTAAATCTCCACTTGTGTGTGTGTGTGTGATCATAGCAAGTGCATTCATCCTTTGTTTCTTTCGCCGGTAAGTCTTTATCCCTATGTTGTTGATGATTAATTATAGGGTTTGTCTTTATTCATGAATTGGGGGAAATGGGGTTTTGCAGTTAGTGATTGGAACTATATGATTGTTGTTGTAGGTGACGATGTGGTAATTGTTATGTATTTGTATGGTTGATTGCAGCGTAAGCGGATTGCGAAAAGGTAGGGTTTCCCTACTCAGTTCTTGTGTAATTGAATTGAGATATTTGTTGTATTGAGTATGATTATTGTGTGCTGATCATCGGAGTGTTGGTGTTGTGGTGACGATGGTGATGTGGTTGTGTTGTGACGGAAGTGGTGTTGTGACAGCTGTGATGCTTTGGTATGTGTGATTGTGGTGGAGTCACTTGCGGGAGTGGCTTCACACCCTAGTTCGTCCTCCGTGGAACCCGTCACGGGAGGGGATGTGAACATTAAGGGACAGGGATTGTTAGTCGCTCGTTGATGAGCTGGACTAGGTGGGGATGGGCTGCGGTCACCCACTGGCGGCGAGGATTACCTGTTGCGATGGGTAATCTGGCAGGGCTACACACTTCGGTGTGTAGTCGGTTAATGTGTGAAATTGGGAGACCGGGGATGGAGGATGATCAGCCGGTTACATTATTTGTTTGTCTTATTTGAATTATGCGGTAACTGACCCCGTGTTGTTGTTTTGTAAAACCTGCGGTGATCCATTCGGGGATGGTGAGCAGATATGACAGGTAATGCAGATGTTTAGTTATGGGACAGACATGGGGAGACATCACTTCGAGTCTAGTTTCCGCCGTTACGAGTTTAGCCGTCAATGATTTCAGTTGTATTGAAGTTCTTACACTTTTAGTTTGAGTTGATTTGAGATGATGTATTCGCTAACTCTTTATACTTTAATAAATGTTGTTTGGAAATTGTAACTTTGATATACTAACCTCGGGAAACCGAGATGGTAACAACCTTTCATGTTAGGTAGTCCTTGGTAAGGTACCTTGGTATGAGGGGGTGTTACAAAGTGGTATCGGAGCCGACGATTCCGGCACCTAAAACAAATGAACCCAATGAACTTAGGGAGTCTAAATAAAATGAACCCGGGGAGAGTTGTTTGGAGCTACCGCAAGGACTTGGGAGACGTCCCGAAGTCGCATTAAGGCCCTTACGATCTCAAGCCGGTCACATGGGGGGGAAAATTGTTGTATGCTTGAGTTCTGTGAGTGTGATATCTATAGTTTGAACCTTGTGCATGGTTGGATGAAATGATGAAAGAAGTGGAATGTGATAGTTGTTGAAAGATGCATCGAGGATTTTTCATGTTAAACATTGAGAAGGAATATGTTGGCATGTTAAGTGTTGGAACATGGTAAAATATGAAAGGTGAATTGTGAATTTGTATCTGATTGATATTGATTATGAAGAATGTGATCATGTTATCTGTTTAATACAATGTTGAGCATGAAGTATGGTAGTGGTACATGTGCATATGAACATGATGATTTTAATGCTTGATTGTTGGTAGAAGCATGTGATTAAGGTCATGCGTCTATATATGTAAATGTCGTGTTTAATTTTAATGTGAGTATGATAAATGTTCAACTATTTACTGGTTTTTAGAGGTATTGAATTATTATTGTTGCCTTATATATGTTCAAGTTGTTTTGGCTTAGGAAACTTGATTTGTATAAAGAACGATTAGGGAAGGGTTGTCTTAAAACTGTCATAAGTCGAGTTATAGAAATGATATTGCTGTGATTATAAGTTGAGGTGATAACTTGTCCTCTTACGATTCTAACGATAGGTCACACGCCCAAAATGACCAAGTAACGAGTGAGATATGACTGTTTTATGAAAACTGGTCGGTGCTGAGAACTGCGCCGATACTCGACCGAGTAGTCCCTACTCAGCCGAGTATCTTTTATACTCGACCGAATATTCCATATTCGGCCGAGTAATCTCTCTGTGATAATACTGTTTAGTGTCTGGAGTCGTGAACTCGGCCGAGTAGTCTCATACTCGACCGAGTAAGGTCTACTCGGCCGAGTATTCCCAATACTCGACCGAGTAATCCTTATGCGACAATTGAGTTTGCTTCTGGAGTCGAAAACTCGACCGAGTAATATAGTTACTCGACCGAGTACCTTGTACTCGACCTAGTATGTTATGTACTCGACCGAGTACCTCATTGGGCGGCCACTTTGAGTCGGTGGCTATGTTCTTACTTTTGTTTTGAGTCGGTGGCTATGTTCTTACTTTTGTTTTGAGCCGGTGGCTATGTTTTTACATTGTTTTGAGTCGTAGGGTATATACACATGTATGTTTTGAGTCTTAACGCATTCTTTTATATGTGAGACGGTCTTGATACGTAAGTTACCGGAAGTTATGACATGGAGAGTGACGGCTTATGAGGGACATGTGTTGGGTAAGGAAGACATCTGTTAATGTGGTTGTGAAGGATAGTGGAAAAAGAAAAGGGAAGAATGATGAGCTAATCGAGGTAAAGAGCATGTTTTGTGATATATGATGAGTGATATAGTCGTGTGTTGAGTAGTATAAAAGTAAGTGTATATGGGCAAGGGTGATGTAAGTGTAAAGAAGCATGAGAATGAAAGACTGAGATAAGGGATACGAATAGTGGCATATTTGGATGTGTAAGGATTTATGGAGGAAGACAGCTAGGATAGAGTTGCTTAAGGATATATGTAATGGAAGGTTTTTGTAAGAAGATAGGAAAGAGAGGTATATAGTGAACTTAAAGGAAGTTATGTCGCGATGTGGATTTGTAGAAAGTGGCTATGTTTGGGAAGTTGGAATATCAAGGGGTGAGCCTAGTGTGTAATTCTTTGGACAAACGGTATGAAGTGAATTTTGGTTTCTAGAGAGGCGAAAGGGATATACGACTAATTGAAGAGTAACTGTTAGTGCGTGGACTTGATGGTGACAAGGGTGAGTGTGAAGCAAGATGAGAGATGATAAAAGATAAGAAGAATGATAAGATATTGATATGAATTAATGGAATTAGAGTTGTAGAGCTATGGAAAATAAACAAATGACTAAAGGGTTAGGTAGAAAGAGAAAGGAGATGACTTATTAATTGGCATTATTGAGTAAAAGGAGGGAAAGAGGGATGGAAGTAAGTTGAGAGAACGTTGACCGGAGTTAAGGAGCATGAAGGTAGGAAATTATGAAATGTACGATATCCCCACTAGAGGGTGTGAGTTAATGGTTATATAGGAGAGCAGGACGACGTGTTAGCCGTGAGTTTCGAGGTATTAAGGGAATAAGAAGCTTGTGGAGTGTTGCAAGATCTGAGATTTTGGTTGGGAATAAGGTAGCGATATGATAAAGGATAGAATTGGGAATAATGTTGAGGTATGTTTTGTTGATGGATTGGATGTTCGTATTTGGGATGATAACCAAAGAGAGGAAACAGATTGTTATATTAAGAAGTGATAGTAAGAGAGTAGTCACATGAAGGATGTTGGTGTCATAGTAGTGTCACTAGTGGCTGAGGTTGATGTTACTTTAGGGAAGTTAGTTGTTCTAATGAGGTTGATTTTGTGGAGGTGGTTAGTATGTTTGGTTGTGAGGAAGTATAAGATGTGGATATACGAGGTGTTCGCTGGAAGTTGGGTACTGATGTTATGGCTACATTTGCCGGAGGGGTGATAATTGTGTGTAAGAGAAGATATGTTAGGAAGGGCACCTGAGTTAAGTCCGGATAAGAGATATTCATTGTCAAGTGGTAACTTACGTGATCAGGATTGACTAGTTGGATGTGATTATGGGTCTAAGAAATATATAAATGTTTGTGTGAGGTTGTGACCTCACGAGAAGTGGTATGCTGTGATAGTTATAATGTTGTTATCTGATTGTTCTGTAAGATATGTTGGATACGGTAAGTTAATGGAATGATGATCAAAAGTCATAGTTTGGGTGGTCTGACAAGACTAGTTATACTTGCATGTGTATTCATGATATATGTTTATTCCATGAAAAAGTATGGATGGTATGCATGAGATTCTTGTCTATTTATTCCGTATGATATATGGTGTTGTGATCTGGTAAAGCAGTCTTGAGTAAGTTTTTCTTATCCGAGATGTTATATTGAGTCAGTGTTTATGGGATTGTGTATGTTGTGATGTCTATCGGTGTGGTTGTGGTGCCTCGGGTGGTGATCCGGGCACGGTACTTAGTATTGTGATGCGGGTATTTTCGCACTGCGGTGCGGCTGTTGGTGGCGGTGTTGCGATGCCGTCACCGGTTGTGGTGGAGTAGGTGACGTGATTATAATACGAGTTTCGAAAGTGCATACCAGTTAAACATAGATTGTTGTTTTATTTGCTGCTGTTCCTTGTGAGTTTTGGTTGAACATGTAGACTGTTGTTTTGTTTGTTGATGTTTCTTACCAGTTTCAGTTTGGGAATGAGAGTAGAGTAGGATATGAAAGAGAGTTGTATATGTTTTCGTTGTTGTCATGGTATAGTGATATTCTGTTGATGGGACACAGTTGTGAGAAGTTGTTACTGTAATTTTGATCTTATTTTAAGATGAGGCATCGGTAGTCATAGTCATGGCAAGTGATTCGTGGAATATGTGTTGTAATGATCTGAAAGCGGCAGGTGGTTCATAATCTTTTGTTGAGATAGTAAGTGCAGGATATTGGGAATTGGTATCATGTTAAGTTATGTATGAGTTTTGCGGTAATGAAAGAAAAGAACTTGAGGATCTAGTGTGAGTGTACGTAACAAGTGTGGAGTGTGAGTTATGCTTTTGGTGATATGAGTTTTATATAGTTTATATAGAGAGGTGTGTCATGTTGCGGTAATGTGGAAGAGTTGAAGTTTTGGGTTAAGTTAAAGATTTTGAGGTATAGGTTAGGGGGTGTGACGAGTGAATTGAAGGATGAGAGTTGTTTAAGTAAGAGAGCCTAAGATATATGCATGGCGACTGTTCAGATTATAAGTGGTTATCTTTGACATGCGGTGGTGATGGGGATAATGAGAAGATATAGCTAGGATTTAGTATTAGTGAGTTACGAGGACGTAAAATTTATCTTAAGAGGAGTAGGATGCGATAAAAGAGATTTTGATGGTTGTGCATATGGTACTATAATTGGAAGTAGAGTGTTGGTGTAGCATAAAGGACGGATATTTGTTTTGATTTTTATTAAAGGTCATGACTGTGCTTGTAGTAGTTCGATGTTTAGGAATGAGAGAATATTGCAATAGTGTTGACAGTTGAATGATGATGATTATGAGTCCGATAGTTTTGACAGTTGGAAGATGATATTTATGTGTTTGAGTAAACTTCGAGGACGAAGTTCGTTTTAAGGTGGGAGTTTCTCTATCACCTAAACTTTGGCCTTGTCAACTTCGATGCCCTTTTCCGAGATTAAATGACCCAAGATAATACCTTCATTGACCATAAAATGACACTTTTCCCAATTCAAGACAAGGCTAACATCCTCACACTTTTGCAATACAAGAGAAAGGCTATGCAAACAAGAGTCAAAGTCTTTTCTATAAATGCTAAAATCATCCATAAAAACCTCCATTCTGGTTTCTAAATAGTCGAAAAAGACACTCATCATGCATCTTTGGAAAGTAGCGGGGGTATTACATAGCCCGAAAGGCATTCTCCTATATGTGAAAGTACCGTAGGGAAATGTGAAAGTGGTCTTGTGTTGGTCATCAAGGTGTATCGGGATTTGGAAGAATCCCGAATACCCGTCAAGGTAGCAAAAAAATTTGTTAGAGGCAAGCCTCTCAAGCATTTGGTCAATGAATGGTAGGGGGAAATGATCCTTTATTGTTGCGGAATTCAATTTACGATAATCGATACACATACGCCAACCGGTGATCTTCCTTGTGGGTATTAGCTCATTCTTATCATTTGTTACCACCGTGGTACCTCCTTTCTTAGGTACCACTTGAACGGGGCTAACCCACAAAGAATCCGATATAGGATAAATGTTTCCCGCATCAAGTAATTTTATAACCTCCGTTTTTACAACTTCCTGTATGTGGGGGTTTAGTCTCCTTTGTCCTTGGATGGTAGGTCTATGGTCTTCTTGTAGATGAATTTTATGCGTGCAAAAATTGGGGCTTATTCCCTTAAGATCATCTAGATTATAGCCTATAGCTTTTTCATGTTCTTTTAACACATCAAGCAAACTTTCCAATTGGTTCTCATCAAGTTTTTCATTAACAATCACAGGTTTGGTTTTAGACACATCAAGGTAAGCATACTTCAAATTTGGGGGAAGGGGTTTTAGAGTTAGAGATTGTACCTCACTTTCTACCATTGAAGGTTCACTAGGGACATCTCCCATATCCATTAAACATTCCACCCTCATGGCATATTCAACTTGTTCTTCAAACTCCTCATACCCAATGTAGTCGAATTCCTCGACATATTCGTCTTGCTCCTCGACTTGCATGGTATGATCTTTAGTTTTTTGTTCTTCTTTAGTGGATTGTGGTACTTCCTCGAGAATGTTATTTATCAAAATGGATTGCTCATAGGTGAGCTCTTTGTAAGCTAGAGTGGCTTCAAGGAGATCTACTTCCAATGCCCAATGCTTGTTTTTGGCTTCACTTGCTTCTAAGGCTTCCAATACTTGCAAAGGGTCTTTAATGAGAGTAGCACTCTTGCAAAGTACACTAAGAGAAAATGGTGAGAAGTACCTTGAGGAAGTGCTCTCCCTCAAGGCAAATAAAGACACAACTAAAACAATTAACGAAACTCAAATCAATTGAACACCGTCCCCGGCAACGACACCATTTTTGGTCCGGTTAAAATCGTCGTCAAAAGCTACCAACCAAAACAATATTTATAACTTCACAAACTACTCTTAGTAAAGAGGTAAGTAATGGTCGGATCCCAAGGGACGGGTATTGATGTAGGATTTTCAATTGCAAGTAGCTATGTCTTAGGGTGTCACAAATTGTGGGTTGAGATGGGATGTAGTCTAAACTAATCAACAAGATGAATGTAAATTAATGAAAACAAAGTATAGCAAATTAAGGGGTTGTAAACAATTGATTAAAAGTACTAGGGTGTCATGGGTTTATAGGGGATTCATGGAAATAGATCATACAAACATGTTCTTAAATAGATGCAAGCACTTATTGTTGTGATGGGATCGAGTTAGTGTATATCTTACAATTCCTAGGAAGATTTAGCTCCCGAAGCCGAGTCGTCTAGACTGTACAACACCTACAAGTCGACTTCTCCCCCAATTCAACTTCTATGCATGGTCTAATGATGCTCGAGTTGGATTATGTCTTACAAGACACATTGAAAAGATAAGAAATGGGTAAAAAATGCAAGGATTCATAGGCTCGCATTTCATCAAACATAACATGTGCATAGGTTGAAATCACAACAAGCAAACAAATTAATTATGAAAACATATTAGATTAAGCATAGATCAATTCCCATGTTTGTTTCCCCAAATTCCCCATTAACAATAGCTAAAGTACTACTCACTCATGATCAAGTTTAGCATGCTAATAAGGTTGTCAATCATACTAACAAAGCAAAACATGATGACTAAATGATGTAATTAACAATAATTAAACAAGGGTAAAAAGGGATTATACCTATGGAGATGATCCCAATAATAAAGCAAAGAATAATAGAAGTACTTGATGAATGATGGAAGGTTGTCAATCCTCCAATAAACCCAAATAATTTTATACTTACCCAAATAAAACTAAGAACAACTGACAGAATTAAGGAAAGATTAAGATGTAATTAATATTGAAATGTGTATTACAACAAAATTAAGAGATGATTAAGGATTAATTAAAGCTTGATTAAAACTTGATTAATAATTGATTAAGAGTTCATTAAGAGTTGATTAAGAGTTGATGCCTATCTAGGTAGTACAATGGGGTATTTATACTAAAATTAAGTACAAGGATTAGGGTTACTAAGGGCTTAAATGACTATTAAGACCCTAAGAGAATCTTGAGGAATTGCAACTCCCGAGGGACATGCGCGGCCCATGCTTGCAACACCCACTAGGATCCGCTCGTCCTCACCTGAAACACGGCCTGTCCTGTACGAAGATCCCCTCGTGCTGGCAGTTGGGATGCCCGGATCATGTTCTGGTACGCTCGGATCATGCTAAGGGACGCTCAGATCATTGCTCTGATCTGCTCGTCTTGAGCTCGGGCTGCTCGGATGGTGGCACATGATTCTTCTCTTGTTTGGCTCCTTATCAATCCGCGGGGATTGTGTTGGGGATGCAAGGATCTTTTCATCATTGCCCATTTATTTTCTTAGGCCTCTAGTGTCGGTCTCCTCTTCGATGCTTGGTCATTAGATGCAATCCATTTAGCTCCATTTCGCTTCATAAATGCAAGGTTAGCAATCCTCTCCTTCCAAGGACACAAAACCTCACAGAATATGCAAAATGGGAAACTAAAGATAATAAATGACCCAAACATATGCTAGAAAGCATGGGAACGAGGCTAATTCGGGGACGAAATGTGCTCAAATATGAGTCACATCGAACATCCCCAAACCGAACTTTTGCTCGTCCTGCGTAAAGAGGTGACTAAAACTATGACCTTTATTTAAACTAACCTACTAATATAGCCGATATGAGACAATTAGCGGGTCTCACTCCACCCCTTTAACTCACAACAAGACATCTTTGAGGTAAGATGCCTTCTTGCAAGGCAAGGTGGGGCTTGGCAAAATGGCGATAATCCAATAATTAAGCACACAAAAGAAGGTAATGGATGCATCTACAAAAGAATAGCCACTTCCCTCTTCTAAGTGGCGAAAATTATCTAAGGGGGAAGCAATCTAAGGGTACACACTCCATTATAGATATGGTTTCTTCAAGTTACTAAGCCTAGAAGGATACCAATAAATCACCTCCAGGTTGTGTCAAGCTAGAGTACCTTCATCCTCAATTGCTAAATGCTTTTGTCAAGAGTAGTCTTTATGATGTTAGAAACACTGTAGGATCACAGAAATCCCCCTTTTGCCTAGACAAGAAGAAGGGTCGTGCCCTCTTTACCATGCACAAAAGTGGGTTCAATGGAAAAAATGATCAATATGCATTTGAGTTTCATAATGGGAGTTTACATTTGATTGTGTTATTCCCCCAATTTCTCGTGGCATTTGACATTTTTGAGAACAATTTTCTTTGCCATTTCTTTAATGTTTGGCAATTTGATGCTTGACAATTTTTAACTTTTGCATTTTTTTTGAACATTTTCAAAGTCACCCCAATTTGTAACAAGGGCGCTTTTATTTGAAGCATAGGAGTTCTTATTTTTGTACTCCTATTTTCTTTGATGCAAATTTGTGCAAACTTCTTGATTTTCATTTTGGGACTTGAACTCAAATTGATAATTTTTGTGCCCATTCCCTTTTTGTTGACAAAAATGGTGATAGAAGTGGAAGATGGTTGCATGGTTTCAAGGGTCACCTAATGCATATGCTTCTATCAACTACTATGCCATATAAACTACATGCAACTCCTAATATCACATTGGTTTTTACCGCATCAACCAAAATAAAGCCACTTAGTCATTAACATAGAGAGAAAAAAGGAGATTTGGAAAGATCATACCATGCGGTCTTCATATTCCTCATGCCTCAGATATGGCGTAGTCGATCCGATGTGATAAGAGGACAAACAAACACAAGTATATACACAATATACAATTCTATACTATAAAGGAATGAACATGTTTTTGGGTTTTTAAATTTTTCAAATTTTTATGGTTTTTGTTTTTGTGAAATGAAAGAACATGTTTTTGTGTATTTCGAAATTTTTTAATTTTTATCATTTTTGATTTTAAAAGATATAATTTCCCATCCCCACACTAGTATGGGCATTGTCCCCAATGGCCAAAACGATAGGAAATTATGCAATGCAAGCTAAATGAAAATGCATGATTTCTACACTAATATGCAAACTATATGCCATATGTACATAAGTGATGCATTCTACTGTACCCTATATGATGCATGATTTCTATTGTTCGGAGAGCTAATTTGAATTAACTCGCATCCCTTGTGTTTGAACTTCCCCAAACCAAGTAAGACACTACTGCTAGTGTAGAAATAGGGGGAGTTCATGCACAAGGAAAGGATGCAATGCATGAATCCTACTTGTCATTTTGGATTTTCAAAGCGGGAACAATAAATTTATCATCACCTTGATGTTGCTAAGGTGGAAAATAGTCCTTAATTTTTACAAAGACACCTCTAGAGTTTGAAATAATTAATCATAAACCAAGTTAGAGAAACATGAAATTTTTGACATGAAAAATGAAAGGGAATGGAAGAGTTTCACCTAAGCTATGGTGGGTGCCTCATGCCCGCTCCACCAAGCCTATGAACATCTTCATTAGTTACCATCATCCCCTCCAAGATCGCTATCCTATTGCGCTCGTGATTCATCGCTCTCATAGAAATCCATAAATTTATCTCCATCGCTATTAACCTCCACCGTGTCACCGCCAATCGACCCTGCTCCTTCTACTTCTCCATGTCCATATGCTCCACTGTTGACATGCTCCGATTTTGGAAAGAGAATTTCCACTTGAGCCCAAGAGGGAAGCATTCCCTCTTTATTGATGTGCCCTTTATGAGCCATCCGGTAAAATAGAGGATAAAGAGCATATTAATTGTCTACTATATCTTCATAATGCTTTCGGTGTAAATCTTGGAGTATACCCGTTGCAAAGTCATCTCTAGGAAGGATGAAGAGATTTGGGTGATTGTAGGGTTGATATGGAAAGGGGTAAGGTGGGATGGCAATATTTTCTTGTTCATTTGCTTGAGGCTTATTTTGTTGAGGTTGAGTAGGTGGTGGGGTTCGATTTGCTTGGCTTGAACGAGTTGGCACAAGATAGGATGGTACTTGTAAAAGGGGACCCCTTCTAGGTGATACTCTTGAAAATCCTTCCATAGGAAGGAAAAGAGGGTTGCTTCCCTTGGTGAACCACTTTATTCTTCGCTCAAAGCCTTCAAAGGTAATCCAATGGTGGTGTCGAAAGATTAGCATCTCATCAATATTGGTAGTACCCGGAAGAGGTACATATGCATTGTTGTTGTTAAAGTTGGGGTTGAAAAATTTGGCAAGTCTTGTTACTAAACCTCCATTGACAATGTAGATCATACCACCATCATCTCCATTCTGGAATTGTGCCCACCTCTCGAGAAGCACTAAGGTGGCGTTGAAATGATAACCGCTCCTCCCTTGTATCTTTAAATAGGACTAAATAAAGACTAGATCAAGTTCGTTCACAACCGCGGGATCGCGGTGGGCTATGAGAGTGCTCGCTATAAACCGGTAGGTGAGCCGGATGATGGGGTTTTGGATATAAGAGGCCGAGCATTCTTTGATGATTGAGAAATCGCATCCCGTCAAGGCTCGCCAAAGCGGGGCTATGCTAAAGTTCCAGGGTTTTGATGTACGGTTAGGCGATACATCAAGTCCCAACACACCCGTAAATTTCACAAGGGTCATCATTCTTGCTGTGTTCTCAAGTCGGAATTCCACACAAATCATCCTGTTTTGGGTTGATATTTTCCAAAAACTCAAGAATTCGAGGACTAATGGTCGATATATAAGCTCATGCATGTTGAACAAAGTCTAAAGACCAAATAATTCGAAGATTGCCTCGGTTTGATGGTATATCCCTAGTTTCCTTAATGTCTCATGGTAAACAAACTTAGTTGGAAGAATATTCTTACCTAGGAGACGGTGAAAGATGATTCAGTGAGCGTCATTGATAAATTCAATGTTTGAGAACTCATTAAGTCTTGAAAGATCAATGATTTCTTCATTTTCTCTTCTCAATGTGTTGAGATGAGAGGTAGAAGAGCTTTCTATAACCCTTTGTTGTTCTTCTTTCTTTTGGTAGGGATCCTCTTGGTCTCATCTTAAAAGTAGATCTTGAGATTTTGCTTGAATGAGATGAAGATTAATCTTTGAAATTGAGATCCCTTCAAACCCTAGGTTTTGGGTATTTTTATATTGGAGATGCAATTGGGTGTTTTTGGTGTGTTTTGAGCATTTGGGAGAGGATTCTATGTTTTATTGAGGAGAGAGGGATGAGGTGTCTTGATATGTGTGGTTGAAAGAAGAGTAAACTTGTCGAAAGTATAAGAGTAGCACGGGAGGGAGACGCGCGGCTCGCAGTCGGGACAAGCGTCTTCAGTCTTGTAGAGAAATAATACGAGCATTTAGGGACATGCGGATCAGGCTCGGGACGCGCGGATTTCCTTACAGGAAATTCTGGAACAACAAAAACAACACTAAACCGCGCGGCTCGATCCCGGCTCGAGCGGATCCTTGCTGGGACGCTCGTCTTGTGCCTGGGACGTGCAGATTTTCATACAGCAAAATTTCATAAGTTTGGAACTTCCCAGGACGCGCGGCTCGATGGTGGGACGAGCGTCTTGTTGTTGGGGACGAGCGTCCTTATGTTGATTTGCGTAGATTCTCTTATATGACCTTTTTCTCACAACTTGAAGCCCTTCAGCCCCCACGTCCCGATGCCAGGACGCTCGGATCATTAGTGGAGACGCTCGGATTTTGTTCTGCTCCCACGAGCTTAGGTTTGCTCGTGGGGATTCCTCCTTTTTTCTCTTCTTTCTTCTTAAATCATTCATTGACAAGGGTGCTTCTCCACACTTAAATCGCCATATCCTTCATTCAAAAAAAAAAAGATTAGTAGCACTCCCTCACCATCTCTCATGCAAAAATCATGCTAAAGGAAAAATAAATGCGAATGCAATAAAATTAATAATACAATTAAGAAGGGTTAGTATATTTACAAATTGTGGTTTAGGGAGGACTCCACCAAACTCTCTCATTTGATGGTCTAATCATGGTGCGAGAGGTTCGAGGCGGATGACCTGTACTTCTCCTATGAATGCTCCTTCATAGTATGGTTTCAATCTTTGACATTTGACCTTGAACTTGTTTCCCGGAAAAAAAAGACCTCTACTTCTCCTATGAATGCTCTCACTTCGGTGATTACATACGGACCCATCCATCTTCAATTTAACTTTCCCGGAAAAAGTCGATATCTGGAGTTAAGTAGAAGGACTTTGTCTCCCTTATGCAAGGCTTTTTGCCTAATCCTCTTATCGTGAAGCAACTTGGTTCTTTCCTTGTAGATCTTTGCATTTTCGTAGGAGTATAGTCGGAATTCCTCTAAATCTTGAATTTGCAATATCCTCTTTTGACCACTTAGCTTAAGATCAAGGTTGAGAGCTTTGATTGCCCAAAAGGCTTTGTACTCTAACTCAATTGGCAAATGGCATGCCTTTCCATAGACTAGTTTGTATGAGGAGGCTCCTATGGGAGTCTTATAGGCCGTCCTATAAGCCCAAAGGGTGTCATCATGCTTTATGCTCCAATCCTTACAAGTCTTGTTAACAACCTTCTCATGAATTTGCTTGATCTCTCTATTCGAAACTTCAACTTGACCGCTTGCTTGAGGATGGTATCTCAAGCCGGTTCTATGTTGAACACCATACTTTGTCAAAAGAGATGTGAGTTTCTATACATGGAAATGTGTCCCTCCATCACTAATAATTGCTCTAGGGACTTCGAATCTTGGAAGGATTACTTTCTTGAGTAGTTTAGTAACCGTTTTAGCGTCATCGGTCGGGGTAGCAATTGCTTCTACCCACTTTGATACATAATCGACGGCTACAAGAATGTACTTGTTTTCTTGAGATGATACAAACGGTCCTTGGTAGTCAATTCACCATACATCGAAAATTTCTACCTCCAATATTCCTCGTTGTGGCATCTCATTTCTCCAAAAAATGTTTCCGGTTCTCGAGTTGTGAATGGATGGCTATTAAAATATCGGGGAAAGAGTCATTGATGGGTGTCTCTCCCTCATCATCATGGAATCGAATTCTTGACAAGTGATCTGCTAACATATTCTCGGCTCCCTTCTTATCCCTTATCTCCAAATTAAATTCTTAGAGTAGCAAAATCCACCTCGACAATCTCGGTTTTGCTTCTTTCTTTATCAAGAGATGTCTAAGAGCACGGTGGTCCGAGAAAACAATCACTTTTGATCCAAGAAAATAGGAACGGAATTTGTCTAATACATAAACAATAGCAAGAAGTTCCTTCTCCGTGGTGTCATAGTTTACTTGGGCGGCATCAAGAGTCTTCTTTATGTAATAGATAGCATGCAAAGCCTTTCCTACCCGTTGGCCAAGAACCGCTCCAATGGCGTAGTTACTTGCATCGCACATGATCTCAAATGTTAATTCCCAATTTGGTGGTTGGATGATTGATGCCGAGATTAGTGCCTCTTTGATTCTATCAAAAGCTTCAACACACTCATTAGTGAATTGGAAATGGGCATCCTTAAGCAAAAGTTGAGTAAGGGGTTTCGCGATTTTGGAAAAATCTTTTTTAGAACGGCGATAGAACCCCGCATGACCGATAGAGATCCGCACCCCTCTAACATTCACGGGAGGTGGGAGTTTCTCTATCATCTCAACTTTGGCCTTGTCAACTTCGATGCCCTTTTTCGAGATTAAATGACCCGAGATAATACCTTCATTGACCATAAAATGACACTTTTCCCAATTCAAGACAAGGCTAACATCCTCACACTTTTGCAACACAAGAGAAATGTTATGCAAACAAGGGTCAAAGTCTTTTCCATAAATGCTAAAATCATCCATAAAAACCTCCATTCTGGTTTCTAAATAGTCGGAAAAGACACTCATCAAGCATATTTCGAAAGTAGCGGGGGCATTACATAGCCCGAAAGGCAATCTCCTATATGCAAATGTACCGTAGGGACATGTGAAAGTGGTCTTGTGTTGGTCATCCGGGTGTATCGGGATTTGGAAGAATCCCGAATACCCGTCAAGGTAGCAAAAGAATTTGTTAGAGGCAAGCCTCTCAAGCATTTGGTCAATGAATGGTAGGGGGAAATGATCCTTTCTTGTTGCGGAATTCAATTTCCGATAATCGATACACATACGCCAACCGGTGATCTTCCTTATGGGTATTAGCTCGTTCTTATCATTTGTTACCACCGTGGTACCTCCTTTCTAAGGTACCACTTGAACGGGGCTAAACCAAAAAGAATCCGATATAGGATAAATGATTCCCGCATCAAGTAATTTCATAACCTCCGTTTATACAACTTCTTGCATGTGGGGGTTTAGTCTCCTTTGTCCTTGGATGGTAGGTCTATGGTCTTCTTGTAGATGAATTCTATGAATGTAAAAATTGGGGCTTACTCCCTTAAGATCATCTAGACTATAGCCTATAGATTTTTCATGTTCTTTTAACAGATCAAGCAAACTTTCCAATTGGTTCTCTTTAAGTTTTTCATTAACAATCACGTGTTTGGTTTTAGACACATCAAGGTAAGCATACTTCAAATTTGGGGGAAGGGGTTTTTGAGTTGGAGTTTATACCTCACTTTATACCATTGAAGATTCTCTAGGGACATCTCCCACCTCCATTAAACATTTCACCTTCATGGCATATTCAACTTGTTCTTCAAACTCCTCATACCCAACGTAGTCAAATTCCTCGACATATTCGTCTTGCTCCTCGACTTGCATGGTATGATCTTTAGTTGCTTGTTCTTCTTTAGTGGATTGTGATGCTTCCTCGAGAATGTTATTTATCAATATGGATTGCTCATAGGTGAGCTCTTTGTAAGCTAGAGCAGCTTCAAGGAGATCTACTTCCAATGCCCAATGCTTGTTTTTGGCCTCACTTGCTTCTAAGGCTTCCAATGCTTGCAAAGGGTCTTTGATGAGAGTAGCACTCACATGGTCCTCTACGCAACAATCTATAAGATCCATCTTGCAAAGTACACTAAGAGAAAATGGTGAGAAGTATCTTGAGGAAGTGCTCTCCCTAAAGGCAAAGAAAGACACAACTAAAAGCAATTAACGAAAATCAAATCAATTGAACAACGTCCCCGGCAACGGCGCCATTTTTGGTCCAGTTAAACTCATCGTCAAAAGCTACGAACCAAAACAATATTTATAACTTCACAAACTACTCTTAGTAAAGAGGTAAGTAAAGGTCAGATCCCAAGGGACAGGTATTGATGTAGGATTTTCAATTGCAAGTAGCTATGTCTTAGGGTGTCACAAATTATGGGTTGAGATGGGATGTAGTCTGAACTAATCAACACGATGAATGTAAATTAATGAAAACAAAGTAAAGCAAATAAAGGGGTTGTAAACAATTGATTAAAAGCATTAGGGTGTCATGGGTTTATAGGGTATTCATGGAAATAGATCATACAAACATGTTCTCAAATAGATGCTAGCAGTTATTTTTGTGATGGGATCGAGTTAGTGTATACCTTATAATCCCTAGGAAGATTTCGGTCCCGGAGCCGAGTCGTCTAGACTGTACAACACCTACAAGTCGACTTAGTCTCCCCCTATTCAACTTCTATGCATGGTCTAATGAGGCTCGAGTTGGTTTTTGTCTTACAAGCCTCATTGAAAAGATAAGAGATGGGTAAAAAATGTAAGGATTCATAGGCTCGCATTTCATCAAACATAACATGTGCATAGGTTGAAATCACAACAAGTAAGCAAATTAATTATGAAAACATATTAGATTAAGCGTATATCAATTCCCATGTTTGTTTCCCGTAATTCCCCATTAACCTTAGCTAAAGGACTACTCACTCATGATCAAGTTTAGCATGCTAATAAGGTTGTCAATCATACTAACAAAGCAAAACATGATGAAAAAATGATGTAATTAACAATAATTAAACAAGGGTAAAAAGGGATTATACCTATGGAGATGATTCAAATAATAAAGCAAGAATAATAGAAGTACTTGATGAATGATGGAAAGTTGTCAATCCTTTAATAAATCCAAATAATCTTCTAATTACCCAAGTAAAACTTAGAACAATTGAGAGAATTAAGGAAAGATTAAGATTTAAT
Source organism: Silene latifolia (assembly GCF_048544455.1). Taxonomy (NCBI): domain Eukaryota; kingdom Viridiplantae; phylum Streptophyta; class Magnoliopsida; order Caryophyllales; family Caryophyllaceae; genus Silene; species Silene latifolia. The sequence continues at coordinate 457,100,592 of NC_133538.1, forward strand.
TAATATTGAAATGTTTATTACAACTAAATTAAGAGATGATTAAGGATTGATTAAAGCTTGATTAAAACTTGATTAAGAATTGATTTAGAGTTCATTAAAAGTTGATTAAGAGTTGATGCCTATCTAGGTAGTACAATGGGGTACTTATACTAAAATTAAGTACAAGGATTAGGGTTACTAAGGGCTTAAATGACTATTAAGACCCTAAGAGATGCTTGAGGAATTGCAACTCCCGAGGGAATTTTCAGATCATGCTTGCAACTCCCACCAGGATCCGCTTGTCCTCACCGGAAGCACGTCCTGTCCTGTAAGAAGACCCGCTCAGGCTGGCAGTCGGGATGCCCGAATCGTGTTCTGGTACGCTCGGATCGTGGTCAGGGACGCTCGGATCGTTGCTCCAATCTGCTGGTCCTGAGCTCAGGCCGCTCGGATCGCGGCACAAGATTTTTCTCTTGTTTGGCTCCTTATCAATCCGCGGGGATTGTGTTGGTGATACAAGGATATTTTCATCATTGCCCATTTATTTGCTTAGGCCTCTAGTGTCGGTCTCCTCTTCGATGCTTGGTCATTAGATGCAATCCATTTAGCTCCATTTCGCTCCATAAATGCAAGGTTAGAAATCCCCTCCTACCAAGGACACTAAACCTTAAAGAATATGCAAAATGGAAAACTAAAAATAAGAAATGACTCTAATATATGCTAGAAAGCATGGGAACGAGGCTAATTCGGGGACTAAATGTGCTCAAATATGAGTCACATCATGGTCATGGTTCTAAAAACAAGGATGCGTTCCGTGTTTTCATTGAGTCCTGTTATTTCAACGATGAATACGTAGGGAAGATATCGAGATGCCATTTAGAGCACAACCATGAGATGGATCCTAAGAGAAGCCGATTTTTTGTTGGGTTTAGACATATAAATGACTACTTCAAAAAGAGGATGATGATCAATGATGCCGCTGGTATTTCAATATTAAATAATTACAAGTCGTTGGTCTTGGAGGGAGGGAGGTCATGAGAACCTTGGATTTAAGTTGAGTGATAGTCAAAAAGCCATTAATCAAGAACGAAGACATAGTCTTATAGATGGCAATACTCAAGAATTGAAGGCATATTTTGAAAAGATGAAAGAGGAGGATCCTAATTATTTCCATGCAATTGAGCTCGACGATTTTGGGGCTTCAATGAATGTTTTTTGGTGTGATGCACGTTGTCGAGCTATGTTTCAAGTGTACGGCGACGCTGTGACTTATGATACAACTTTCTTGACGAATATGTAAGTTGTTATATCCCAATTTAATTATATTAAAATGTTATTGTGATTAGTCATATTTGTTTGTTAATGTTTTTACCCTACTCCGGCCAAGAATTTATAAAATGAAAATAAAAATTACCAATTTAATTGTACTATATCATTAATCTGATTAGTTATATTATTTTGTTTGGTTATGTAAGTTTAAGTTTGGTCTCGTAGGATATTTGTATAGTGTTTTTGTATGTGTTTTACGTTAGTTTCTTGGTATTATATCATTACCAATTTAATTGTACTATATCATTAATCTGATTAATTATATTAATTTGTATGGTTATGTAAGCTTAAGTTTGGTGTCGTAGGATAGTTGTATGGTGTTTTCGTATGTGTTTTACTTTAGTTGCTTGGTATTATAGGGGTGAATCAACACGGGAATTTAGTTGTTTTTGCTTATGCTTTGGTTATGCGCGATTATGAGGAAAGTTTTGACTTGGTTTTTGTAAAGTTTTTAGAATGCATGGGTAGAGCTAGATCTGTAATACTGACAGACCAGGAGAACGCAATTGGTAATGCAATAAAAAAGATCTTCCCTAACACTCCCCATAGGCTTTGCCTTTGGCACATATTGAAAAACGCTGGTAAAAATCTAGGAAACCATCCACTTTGGAACGATATCTCAACTGACTTGAACATAGCAGTTCACGATAGTTTGGATGTGTATGATTTTGAGATAGCATGGAAGGAAATGGTTCGTAAATATGGTCTTGAAAAATCTTCATGGGTGACGGAGTCATACTCGATCAGGGAGAGTTAGGGTAGAATATTTTATGTTGGGATGTCGTCGACACAATGAAGTGAGCAACAAAACTGGTATTTCAAAAGTTATGTCAAAGGGAGGACTACTTTAAGTTAGTTTGTAAAGAAAGTTGAATAAGCCTTGAAATTGAAAGTGGAGGAGGAGACCGCGAACAATCGCGATTCCATAGAGAAACCATATAAGATTGAGTTCAACTTACTTGTTGAGCAGGTTTTTCATAAGTTTTACGCTAAGAAGATTTATAAATTGGTACGAAACGAGGTAATTGGGCTAATTTATGCAAACGCTGATGTGCCTAGTAGAATCGGGTCTTATGCGACATTCCACGTTCAGGATAAAACAAAGTGGCGCCATTTGGTAAGTCGAAGACCTATCAGGTTGACATTGACAGAAGCGTGGGACTGCTCAGATGCTCATGTAAGTTATTTGAGTTCAAAGGTATACTCTGTCGACATATTATTAGATGCATGGTGATCGAAGATGTGAAGGTATTCCCCGAGAAGTACATACTTAATCGATGGCGAAAGGACTTGGTAGAGAATACGAGACTATCAAAACTGGGGACTATAATCCGGAAGCCTCAGCTCGTGCGAAGAAGTCGTTGGAGGTGACTATAAGGAACCAATACATTTCCACACTACCGCTTCAAGACGATGAAATTTATGCAACATACGAGAGAGTTTCTTCTGAATTAATTAAGGAGTTGGACGGGATTGTTGGTGTTGAAACTATAGACTCTTATGTCCCTGGCGGTGTGTCTTCTAGGATTTGGGGTCGTATAAGGCAACAACTTATATAATGAAATATTAGACAAATGAAGACGAACGGAGCCCCGAAGGATGGTCGTCGCAAGGATTCTGTTGACAGAAGAAAATATGGAAGGGTACCAAGAGGGAATAAAACTCACGATGCTAAAAAGAATAAGAGGGTAATTAATAGACTAATTGTTATTCATTGTTATATTAAATCGTGTACTCGGCTTTTATGCATAACCCTCTCAATAACTTCATAATCTTTTCTAATTGCAGAGAAAGAATGAAGTTACGAACCCTTGCACCGCTAATGAGAGCAATCATTTAAATACTGCATGTAGTGAGTTTGGTGCATCGCAATCTAGCCCTACAAGGAGTCAGTTTGGTGCATCGCAATATACTCCTACAAGACTCTTCAGTGCATCGCAATGTACCCTTACAAGGAGCATGTGACACCCCCATACTCCAAGTGCCTTACCTGGACCACTTAAGGTATGAGAACGTCACCATCTTGGCTTCCCGAGACAATGATAATCAAAAGACAACAAGGAAACATACTTAAATAGTACCAAAGTTTAAAGTGATTACATGCCAACTCCAAAACTGTTTAAATGAAAAACAAAGTTCTCAAAACTGTTTACAATCAAAACTATAAAAGTGTATGACACAACGGAAGACTTCTAAACTGCAACGTGGTGACTCGTCCCAGCTATCCCATACGCATCGTCTCATACCTGCTCAATACCTGCTCACCACCCCCGAATGGATCACCACACTTTATAAAACATTTAAACGGGGTCAGTACTGATTACATAAAAACAAATGCCACAAAGAAACAACGTCAAAAACAGCTCAAGCAGTTCACACAAAACCCCAGTATCCATCTCCAAACTCCACACAACTGACTACACAATAAAGTGTGTAGTCCTGCCAGAGTACCACTTTGTGACACCTCCATACTCCAAGTGCCTTACCAGGACAACTTAAGGTACGAGAACGTCACCATCTCGGCTTCCCGAGGCAATGATAATCAAAAGACAAAAAGGAAACATACTTAAATAGTAACAAAGTTTAAATTGATTACATGCCAACTCCAAACCTGTTTAAATGAAATACAATGTTCTTAAAACTGTGTACTATCAACACTATAAAAGTGTCTGATAAAACGGAAGACTTCTAAACTGCAACGTGGTGACTCATCCCAGCTATCCCATACGCATCGTCTCATACCTTCTCAATAACTGCTCACCACCCCCGAATGGATCACCACAGTTTTAAAACATTTAAACGGGGTCAGTACTGATTACATAAAAACAAATGCCACAAAGATACAACGTCACAAATAGCTGAAGCAGTTCACACAAAACCCCAGTCTCCATCTCCAAACTCCACACAACTGACTAAACACTAGAGTGTGTAGTCCTGCCAGAGTACCCATCGCAACAAGTACTCCACGCTGCCAGTGGGGGACCGCAGTCGTACCCACCAAATCCCAGCTCATCTCCATCGAGCGATAAACCCAAGTTCATTAATGTGCACATCCCCTCTGTGACGGGTTCCACAGAGGGCGAATCAAGGATGTGAAGCCACTCCCGCAACTTACTCCACTCAGCCAGGGACACGCCCCGAAGATCACAAACAGTTACACAATCAATCAACAGTATACTATCAACAACACCAACACCAATCCAACAGTACTGATACTCAACAGTTACAACAACATTTACCAACAACTTATGTAGCCAATACTGAGTAGGGAAACCCTACCTGGAAAAGCAATCACCAAGATCGTCAAAATCAGCTAATCATAATCGTCCTTCAACGAAATCACCTCCTATAAACACACAATCATACAATCACAATCTAACATCAACAATACTCCCCAAAACCCCCAAATTACCCAATTAGGGTTTCAACCAATTTCAACAAAATATTATAAAAATTATATAAAAAGCTTACCCTCGACACAAGGATCACAATGGCGTAAAGAACCAAATGATCCGACACTCCTAGCCTTGGGGATTTGTTAACAATGCGAGGAACACACTTACGTAACTTCCTTTCTTCCCAAAAGGGGTTTTTAGAATGATAAAAGAGATTAAGAAAGATGACGGAGGCTTTATATACTAATACCGCATTATTAACAAAAACCTATCAAAATCACCCGTAAAACACACTTACTCGATCGAGTGTCTCTTACTCGATCGAGTGCCACACGTACTCGATTGAGTACCCATCAGGCAGACTACTATTTTGCATAAAAACATACTTACTCGACAGAGTAAGCCCCACTCGATAGAGTACCCATAGACATAGAAAACCGTAGTTTTACAGAGCAAGTTTGATGCGTCGCAATGTACCCCTACAATGAGCCAATTTGGTGCATCGCAATCTACCCCTAAGAGGAGCTAATTTGGTGCATCGCATTGTACCCCTACAAGGAGCGTATTTGGTGCATCGAATTTCCGCTCACCTTATTCTTCGCTTAGCATAAGCATATTTGCTACATCAGAGTCTACTTCTCCTTTGCATGGTATGAAAGGAGATGTTGATCTATCGAAGATGTATCAGTCGTCATGCCAATTGTACCGTTAGTATGTTTGCTACGTAACTTATATGTTGACAATTTTAATATGAACCAAATTGCAACATCTGAATTTAAACAAGTTTAATTCTAACAATGGAAGTCTATTGCATATGAAAAAAATTGCAACAATGAAACTTAATTGCACATTTTTCATTCCATCACTTCTAATGTTAGGTGACTATTGTTTGCACACAACCATTTTCTTAATTAAGTCTAATTTGTCATTAAAATAATATACATTCCATAAGTTAAGCATACCATACTTAAGTTTAATTACACATACCATAAGGTAAATTACAAATATGCATAGCAACTTAACTTAGCAAACCTAAAAGATCATCTTTAAGGTAAAGAGACAAACCCTACTACCCCCCCTCCCCCTCATGGATAATATTTCCTCTTATACTCCTCAGTGAGAAAGAGGTTCTCATATCGCACTCACTCCTTAATACGCTCTATCAACGGGCTTGACCTGAACCACCACTGATACCACGCCTTTGTTGCTTTGCACACAACCTTTGCCCACGCGCCGCACTTGGGTAATATATAACCTGTCATCAAGCCCTCATTAGATCCTACTTTGTAAGCGGATGATTTCTTGCCCATCCTATCGAATTCAAGTTTGATCTCATCTGGGGGATATGCAATAACCCTTAGTACGCCCCTAGCCTTCTTTTAAAATCCTCTTCCTCTAGTATTCTTATCTATTCTTCCTAATGATCCTTTTTTGGTGCACGATAATAATGGCGTCTTTTTTTTGGATGCTGAAACGTCCACCAGTTAGGGTCGCCCTGCCACTTAATTAAGAACTACCTCTTCTGCTGATTTAAGTACAATATCCCGTTAAGATCAAACATGCATAACTAGATACATAAAATTAGTCGTCAATCACTATACTATAAAGGAAATATACTTGGGATTAAATTAAATAGAGATTAATTCAAATAAAAATCTCTGGAAAATTAAACTGAAACATGATCATTTTGACAAAACATGAAGAACAACCATCAATTTATGAAGATCAAACATGCAATTATGGAGGAACAAATCAATTTATGAAGAACAAACATGCATATATGGACGATTAGATGAAAAACAAACATGCATATTTGGGGATTTTATTTTCTTATAATTGATACGTGCATTTTATATAGTCTTTTTAGGCCTTTTCATGCACGTATTTCCATGCTTTTATCATAGTTTATGCTACGAAATGCCCCGAATATGCTACTTTGGTTTGTTTTGTCTTATTTGCAGGAATGAACCAGAAAGTAGTGAAATCAAGCCTTTTATCGTCCGTTTTGCATGCATTTGGAGGGAGAGTGAATTTGGAGCGGAATTATAGTTGTCTTGGGATGCGTGAAGCTGTTTCGGGAGCTAAAAGGACAAGTCATAGCTGAACTAACGAGATTTTGTAGCTGCTGAAGTTAGTTTTCACTCGATCGAGTACTTAACTGGTCGATCGAGTGGTTTTAGGTCAAATAATCAGTCGATCGAGTACTTTAGTTGGTCGATCGAACAGTTTCATATTAGTGTTTAGTCGATCGAGTGGTATTTATCGTCGATCGAACGGTTTAAGCTCTGGTTTACTCGATCGAGTGGTTCTAAATCACTCGATCGAGTGGTTTATCCTACGGGCTTGGGCTTTTTAGTTTATTTCCGTCATTAGGTTAAATAAATCCTATTTTCTTATAAATAGGAGAGTTAGGACGTCAGTTTAAGGGGGCTTCTCCTCTCGATTATTTCAAATACACTGTTGGTTGACTGCTTTTTCCCTTTTACTTTGTTTTTCCTTAATTCCGGATTTATTCCAGTAACATTTCTCTCCATTTTCCTCTTTAATTTAATGTTTATTTCTCTTCCTCTCTTTATTATTTATGTTCTTCATTTAATTATGACTAGCTAATTCCTTTAATATGTTAGGAGTAGGGAAGCTGTGGTAGCAATATGTTAGGATCGACATGATTAGATTAATTTTGCGACAAGAATTGTATTAAGCAATATAATTGTGATTAGGTTGAATGAATGCATGCAGGAGACCAATTAATTAGTTACCCCCGACCTGGATCGAAAGATTGGAAGGGAAGGCTTGCTTAATTAAAATAGGTGATACCTAATTAGGGCGAAAGCTAAGTTAGGGAGACCCTAGGGCGATTAGAGACCGAAAGGGTATAATCGTAGGTTTAAGGACCGAAAGGTGACGACCTCGCTTTTCTTATCAATAATTTAATCGACTCAGTTGACCCGATAGTGTAGCTGCCACGGTAGACCGATTCCTAGCATATCTCTCTCTTTTATCTGATTTACCCTTGTATTTCTTCATTATTTTCTCTTGCCTTAATCCTATTAGTTTAGTCAAAACATTTCAAACCCCCAATTGTGAAATTAGACAGATAGAATAGACAAGTAGATAGTAAACCGCCTCCCTGTGGAGATCGACCCTACTTACCGCTGACTTCTGTTAGTAGTAGCTAGGTATTTTATTTTTGGTACATAACGACCGTATCAAATTTTGGCGCCGTTGCCGGGGAGGCAACTATTTATTTATTTGTTTAATTATGTCTGTTTTTAGCCTCAGGGGATTTTTCCCTTGAGGCCGTTCTAATCTTTTTCTTTAGTGCTGTTTTGATAGGCCTTACAGGTTTTACCTAGACAGTTCTAGGTGAAAGATTGTCAAAGGGAAGGCTTGAGTACCTTTGACCCGTCACCTATGTCCCATTATATGGCACAGCAGGTGATTTACTGCGGGAGATGTGGTGCAGCTGAGCATAATGCAGTTTCTTGTATGGCAGAAAATGACGCAGTCTACGAGTTCAAGCTTTGGGGACGAGTTAGCCATTCCTCTGCAGTTATGCCGCCATATCCACCCTATCAATGGCCACCGCAACAAGACCCTCCTGATATACAGAAAGAAGAGATTGCGGAGCTAAAGTCTTAATTGGAAACACTTGCATTCCAAGTGCAAGATGATGATAGACGCACTTGTGCTCGATTTGATAAGCTCGAGTCACAAATAGCTCAGCTAGCTGCTGAGTCGGATAGTAGGCAACCAGAAGAGGTTTACTTTACTGAGAGCGGTTTTTCCATTGAAGAAACCGTGTTGCCCAATGTTGAGGATGATTTTTATGACTCGGATGACGAATTTCTATCATATTTCACTGCCTTACACGAGGATTTTAGCGCTGTACAGGAAGAATCACTCGATCGAGTGACTTATATTAGTCGATCGAGTGAATTTCCAGAAAAACTGTTCGATCGAGTGGTTCAAAGCACTCGATCGAGTGAAAATCAGAAGGAAAGTCCTCGATTGAGTAATAATTCTGCTCGATCGAGTGAGTTGGCCAGCGAGAGCAATGATTTGTTGCTTGGGTTCGTTTTAGATGACAATTTTGATGATGATAATGGATACGGTGAGTCACCCCTATTAAAGGGCAAGTTGGATGCACTTGAGGCTGCGATCTACGGGACGAAATCCACTGAGGAGGTTGACGAGAAAGCAACTGAGTCGGTAATTGCTCCTAGCACGGAGGAGGTAATAAATTCCTTTATCTATGATTCCATCGTTGAGAGCAACCAACCCGAGGTAGTAGACGGTAATTCTATTATCGTCTGTTTAAATAGTACATTGCCTTACTTGACTTATACTTCGTATTCCAATGCTTTGCCCCTTCCTAGTAGGTCGTATAATTTAACGATTTTTCACCGTCCTTATCATTTTAAAATTGTTAATCTGAAACGTAGCCCTACTTTATCGTCTATTGCTCCCGCGCTCCTATATTTTGTGGACAAATTTAGGAGCTCTCATAGGAAATTTGTTAGACTTAAATGTTTACATATTTTTATTTCCTATTTCTTTATTCCACTATGGTGCTACTTACATTTTTGTGTAGCACATACGCAGATGTACGATCTCATGCTGCGTGCTTTGAGCTGTTTTGATTATGACTAACTAGAGAGCCTCGAAGAAAAGAAGGTCGAGGTGGGACCTGTCTGAAGCTAGCGCTACCTGGAAGGCAATCCGGAAATTTAATTTTAATTGTTTTGCAATTTATCTCAGTTCTAGTTGTAATAAATGGTCCTCGTACCATAAACTTTTTCAGTGGAGCTTGTTTTTGTTAGTTTTGCGGGCTATTTTTATTGAGTTTTGCAGGAACACACTAAGGATCACTCGATCGAGTAATTTTTGTACTCGATCGAGCACTTTTGCTGATAAATCCTCTCGATCGAGCATTTATTTTACTCGATCGAGCACCTAAAAAGAGAGAACTACTCGATCGACGTAGTTTCCTTTCGATCGAGCAGTTTTGGATGCCCAACCCACTCGATCGACCACTGTTCGAGTGCCATCGAGTGTTTTTGACTTGGATTAGCTTCCTGTGACGGTATTCCGGGCCTTTAGCAACCTCCCATGTTCATGGCTGGTTTGGGGAGGTCCCTCTTTCACGTATCTTGTAAGCTTTCCGTATTTATTCTCTTCTTCCTTTAGTTTGCATTTCCTTTCCATGTTTTGGTACAATGGGAGCATTGTACGGTTTGGTTTGGGGAGGTTATGCATCCATATATGTGTGTGCATGTTGTTTTTATTGCATTTCTGTTGTCACGTTTAATTTTTGTATGCATTGTTGTTTATTTTCATAAAAATTTAAAATCTCATAAAAATTCAAAAAATTCAAAAAAAAATTCACGTTTATTTTTGCATATAGGTTGAGTCGGAACGGTGGATTTCAGTGATGAAATTGCACTGCAATTGTCTTTTTGCTTAAGCCTTGCATTGAACTATTATCTTTTTAGCTTTGTCTTTTGCATATCTACGAGTTTATGTTAAAATTTAGCTGAACGAATCGACTTGACCTGAAATTTTGGCGAGCTACTTATAATTTCTAAGATTTAGAGCCGTATAAAGTGGTGTCATTTATGACTAGTTTAATGTAGGATTATGAGTAGTATACTCCTTGCATAACATGTTCATTAATTTGCACGTATATGAAATTCAATTGCTTTTTGCCAGCATACATTCGGGTTAGTGGTTGGTGTCACATGCAGGGAGGTGCTTACAATTTCCCTTTCTTTCATTTTTACCCATTTAACTCCACATTAGCCAAATTTGCCTGTTGACCCTTAGCTACATTCCAAATTCAGCCTGCCTTGTCAAGCTAGTTTAGTGTATGTTTTGCAGTATATATTTTATTGCGCCAAGTTTGGCTTGTATCTGTTGATTCGGAGTTGGTAATTTATGAAGAAAAGGAGGATGATGAAAAAAAGACGTGAAAAAGACACGAAAAAAAGGAAGTATCAAATATCTCTTCAAAAAAAAAAAATGATGTTGTTTGATGAGACGGTTTCGCTCCTATGCTGTATTTATATCATTTGAGGAGTATTTTCAGTTCGGTTTGGTGAGTTTTGTGCCAATTGAAGGGTACTATGCTGAATTCATAATTGAGTTGGAAATGGATGTTGTCATATGGTTCTGTTTAGGTACTAGCTTGATCACCTATACCTCCACATTCCCATAAATGTTTTGCCTTTTCTTACCCATTGCCTCACTTTACCATATTTTTGTAAGCCCTCGGCTGTGACAGGACCTCGTTTGGTTGGAATGTATGTTTGGTAGCTAGAATTGTCTATCATATTAGTTGCATGCATGTTTATGTGGGTCGCATTTTAGGTGAGCGACTATTTTTCTTTCTCTCTTACATATATATGTTCACCCTCTGCTTCATGAGAGAAGAGTGACCCGTGAGAGTCCATTATTAAAGGTCTTGCAAGGTCGACGGTTCAGCTTTATTATAAACATCTTACAGCTCGTTTGCATTTGACTGTTTGCTATAAGTGTTAGTTTGCTTGCATTAAATTGGTTTAAGTGGGCATATGTAGCTAGCTCTGAGTTATCTCTTCCGTTCCATTAGTTTGCATTTAGTTTACTTGAGGACGAGTAAAGGTTTGGTTTGGGGAGATTTGATACGTTCATTTTATATAGTCTTTTTAGGCCTTTTCATGCACGTATTTCCATGCTTTTATCATAGTTTATGCTACGAAATGCCCCGAATATGCTACTTTGGTTTATTTTGTCTTATTTGCAGGAATGAACCAGAAAGTAGTGAAATCAAGCCTTTTATCGTCCGTTTTGCATGCATTTGACGGAAAAGTGAATTTGGAGCGGAATTATAGCTGTCTTGGGATGCGTGAAGCTATTTCGGGAGCTAAAAGGACAAGTCATAGCTGAACTAACGAGATTTTGTAGCTGCTGAAGTTAGTTTTCACTCGATCGAGTACTTAACTGGTCGATCGAGTGGTTTTAGGTCAAATAATCAGTCGATCGAGTACTTTAGTTGGTCGATCGAACAGTTTCATATTAGTGTTTAGTCGATCGAGTAGTATTTATGGTCGATCGAACGGTTTAAGCTCTGGTTTATTCGATCGAGTGGTTCTAAATCACTCGATCGAGTGGTTTATCCTACGGGCTTGGGCTTTTTAGTTTATTTCCGTCATTAGGTTAAATAAATCCTATTTTCTTATAAATAGGAGAGTTAGGACGTCAGTTTAAGGGGGCTTCTCCTCTTTGATTATTTCAAATACACTGGTTTGGACGCTGTTTTCCCTTTTACTTTGTTCTTCCTTAATTCCGGATTTATTTCAGTAACATTTCTCTCCCTTTTCCTCTTTAATTTAATGTTTATTTCTCTTCCTCTCTTTATTATTTATGTTCTTCATTTAATTATGTCTAGCTAATTTCTTTAATATGTTAGGACTAGGGAAGCTGTGGTAGCAATATGTTAGGATCGACATGATTAGATTAATTTTGCGACTAGAATTGTATTAAGCAATATAATTGTGATTAGGTTGAATGAATGCATGCAGGAGACCGATTAATTAGTTACCCCCGACCTGGATCGAAAGATTGGAAGGGAAGGCTTGCTTAATTAAAATAGGTGATACCTAATTAGGGCGAAAGCTAAATTAGGGAGACCCTAGGGCGATTAGAGACCGAAAGGGTATAATCGTAGGTTTAAGGACCGAAAGGTGACGACCTTGCTCTTCTTATCAATAATTTAATCGACTCAGTTGACCCGATAGTGTAGCTGCCACGGTAGACCGATTCCTTGCATATCTCTCTCTTTTATCTGATATACCCTTGTATTTCTTCATTATTTTCTCTTGCCTTAATCCTATTAGTTTAGTCAAAACATTTCAAACCCCCAATTGTGACATTAGACAGATAGAATAGACAAGTAGATAGTAAACCGCCTCCCTGTGGAGATCGACCCTACTTACCGCTGACTTCTGTTAGTAGTAGCTAGGTATTTTATTTTTGGTACATAACGACCGTATCAATAATCATAAGAAAAATCCGACCTATAATATGAAGATCCGACCTACGTAGCAAACTTAAAAATTTGCATATCTGGGTAATATAATCGAAGGCATCAATTTAAGAACACACATGCATATTAGGGACATGCATATTTGGGGATTATATTTTTGATGATTATAATATGGAGATCCGACTTAGCAAACTTAAACATATACGGAGAGATGCATATACGGAGATACATATTTTAATTTAACACATTGAAAGAAAAATCTCCTCAAAAAATAAACTGAAACTTGCACATTTTAATTAAAGATGAAGGCAAACATCAATATATGAAGAACGAGCATACATCTTCGACTGATTAAGAAACAATAGTCCTTTAAACTTAAACGTTGTTTCAATTTAGACCAAAATCTGTATACAAGGAATAGTATTTCATCAGGAACTTCATATTCGACTGATTAAGAACAATAATCTTTTAAGATAAAACATGCATACTTAATAAATAAACATATTTAAGTTTAAGATCAAATCTTGTTGATAGAAGGGCTTGAGAGAAGTTAAGAGATGATGATGAAGAAGGAGGCGTGTGGTAGACGTTATAGGGTAAGGAGAATGTCTCTTCAACTTCAATTGTCCTATCAATCAGTTTATATGAGGAAGTGGTAAAAAGAAATGAAGGGGTGCCAACTTAATTGAATATGAAACAGTTTTTATTCTTTTTTTAATGCATTACATTATGTAAATTTTATGTATGTATATTATTATAGAAGTATAATTAACAAAGACCTATCTAGAAGAGATACGCACAAAATAAAAAAGAGATAAGTTTTTGACATTATTGCGTTATTTTATTAGATACTTTTTTTATACTTGTATTTTAATATATGTGATATGATGATCTTAACAATATTACGTTATTTTATTAGATAATTTTTTTATATTTGTATTTTATTATGAACATGAAATACAAATATGAAACATGTTAATAATAATAATA